>NC_132952.1:4942000-9864500 GCF_034638445.1 Ciconia boyciana
AAAGCTGGAAAAGTGCTGGATTTAATACCTGAAATAACCAAAAAGCCAGCTGTTACATTTCCTGCTGTGCTTATAAATCAGCCCAAATCCTGAAGAATACACCCATAGGAACTGGCAAGGCTGTGGCAGTCTTAGCTGTCTTGAGCCACAGTTACTGGCATGTGTCATACCAACAGGGACGGAGCTTGAAATGATGAAAAGCTTAGCTCCCTCATCCAACTGTTTGGCAAAATAACTTCCCCCCCGCACCTTCCTCTTTTCTCATCTTGTGTAAAATAGAGATGATTATTTATCCTAGGAGAACTGTGAGCTTAAATCCCTCACTGTTTGTAAAAATGTGCTTACATGTTGCAGGAGAAAGCTGCAGTTGCTGTGAGAGTAGCTAGGTTAGCGCTAGCTTTAATGACACTGTAGTTGAAGAATTTCCATCAGCAGGCCTAGATATGGGACAAAATTCTACCTGCACATGTAATTACCAAATCTGTTAATGATTTAGGCCATCAAGGACAGCAGGGTATGGGCTCTTCATCCTTGGAAGGCAAGCTGGACTCTAGAATAGATGGGTGTTTCTTACCTATATGGGTCACTCCATTCAGCAACTCTCTCTTCATGTCTTGGAGCTGCATCTGGATTTGTTCCAGTCTGAGGTTGAATTCTTCTGGATGGCATTTTTCTAGAGCAATCAGACAGCTGACTTTACAGAAGGCCAGGACCTGCACATGGTAGATTTTCTGCTTTCTAGTTTGTAGAAGGTTGGGGGAAAACCTTTGTTTTAAAATGCAGCATCTCATCTCCATATGGTGCCTGGCTAATCAGCCATGCCAGAGCTGTTTCTACAATGGTTCGTGTACCTCACCCATATGGATGCAGGCACACCTGCACCTAGTATTCTGGTGCAGTGCCATATAGCACCGCTTATCTTGGGAAGATCTGTGTGACACCACGGCAGTCAAAACAAGAGGCTGCCACACAACCTACAGCCACCACTGCACCATTAGTATGAGGTTCAACAAGGCTCAGTGCTGGGTCCTGCACTTGGGCCACAACAACCCCACGCAACGCTACAGGCTTGGGGAAGAGTGGCTGGAAAGCTGCCTGGCAGAGAAGGACCTGGGGGTGTTGGCTGACAGACGCCTGAATATGAGCCAGCAGTGTGCCCAGGTGGCCAAGAAGGCCAATGGCATCCTGGCTTGTATCAGCAATAGTGTGGCCAGCAGGGCTAGGGCAGTGATTGTGCCCCTGTACTCGGCCCTGATGTGGCCGCACCTCGACTGCTGTGTTCAGTGTTGGGCCCCTCACTCCAAGAGAGACATTGAGGGGCTGGAGCGTGTCCAGAGAAGGGCAACGGAGCTGGGGAAGGGTCTGGAGCACAAGGCTGATGGGGAGCGGCTGAGGGACCTGGGGTTGTTCAGCCTGGAGAAAAGGAGGCTGAGGGGAGACCTCATCGCTCTCTACAACTGCCTGAAAGGAGGCTGGAGAGAGGTGGGGTCGGTCTCCTCTCCCAGGTCACAAGTGATAGGACGAGAGGAAATGGCCTCAAGTTGCGCCAGGGGAGGTTTAGACTGGATATTAGGAAATTTTACTTCACGGAAAGGGTTGTCCAGCATTGGAACAGGCTGCCCAGGGAAGTGGTGGAGTCACCATCCCTGGAGGGATTTAAAAGCCGTTTGGATGAGGTGCTTAGGGACACAGTGTAGTGGGGGGCTTGGTTGTGCTAGGTTAATGGTTGGACTCGATGATCTTAAAGGTCTTTTCCAACCTATAGGATTCCGTGATTAGAAACAAGATGTGCTGTCAGGGGCCAGAGAGGCACATGGGCCATCTTCACCTGCTGTGCAGGGATACCGCTCCTCCTAGGAAAGGTGATCTCCACCATGCCTAGCTTAACTCCTTCCACATAGGTTTCTTGCCCCTCCTGGGGGAAAGCCCGAGTCGTGCTGCTGACTCCCTTTACCTTGGGTGAGTTTGGCTCTGAAGGAGGACTCTACCACCCGCCCGTTGAGGGGCTGAGCATGCCGGTAGTCGTTGCGCAGGGTCCTGTTTTGCCAGTCCAGCAAGGTGTTCTCCAGGAGGCTGATCTGTGAGCAACGCAGGCTTATTATGGAGGGCAATGGGAACAACAGTTTTGCCTAGAAGTGCAGTGCAGATCCTGCAGCTCAGGATTAAACCTAGCAATTTGTTATAGAGGAACCCACAGGGTGTCTTGCTGAATATTAGCAAGGGAAAGGAACAGAACATGAGGGCTCTTATCAGCTAATTCATGATAAAGATATTTTGCCTGAAGGAAGTTTTTAACACCTGCCCGATGGTATGCATAGATGGAGATTTTGCTGCTGTTCTGTAGCATACTGCTTTCCCACAAGTGCCTACTAGCCTTCCCCCTGCCAAAAAGAGTATTTCTTTTTCAAATGAGAACACACTGTGATCCTCCACCACTGCAGTCTCCACTTTATCTTGTTCTTCTCCTAGAAGAAAATGTTCCTGATGCTTCTTTTTCATTAAGGAAGACGAACCACTTTGCAAGACTCAGCAGTAAGCTTATTTTACTTGTGTTACTTTTTTCCCTGCTAAAGCCTTTGTCCTGACAAGGCAGACAGAGAAGAGAAGGGGATCCTGCCATGTGACAGGATTCAACTGCTGGCACAAGTGGGGTTACTGCCCAGTGCTCCTGGGCACTCAGCAAGGTCCTCTGTACCGCGTCTGCTGGAGCCTGGATGAACCCTCTCCTGTCACGCAGCCAAAACTCACAGCAGGCCACTCCTGAAATGATCCCATCTAGCTGCACAATGAAAGCGCAGACAGGAAAAAACCTGAAATACTCTTCTAAGAATGTGACAATTATTCTGTAATTATTTTAATGTTATGAATGGCTCTTATGGTTTTGGGTTGGGGTTTTTTTTGACTCTCTTGCAGTAGTTTTTGCCTTGTTGATTCTGACTGGTCTCTTCCTTTTTATAGTGCTTCAGTGGCTGAGCTGAGCAGAGAGCTTTGTTATCGCTCACCAGACCTCAGGTAAACTGCTGCTGTACAGAAACTGAGGTAGCATCACGATGTGTTACAGCCACCTGTAATTCCAGTTGCTTAGGAGTCTATCCCAAAACCCCTAGGTGAGAAATGCCCTATTAGCTCCTCTGTCAGGCTGTTCCCAAAATCACTGGAGGACAGAAAAGGAAACTTGTGTGGAAAGGTGAAGCGTGGAGGAAAAAGAAGCTGCTCTGTCTGGTAAACAGCTATCGCTTACCTGTGTGTGTGACAGAACAATCGGAGAATGAAAGATGGTCCAGATCACACTCTCGGAGCAAGGTGGGGTTGTTAGTGAGCCCTGGTACCTGTAGAAGTGTGAGAGGTTTTCTGGCAGCATCGCTTGGACATCCAGAGACATGAGCTTTGTCGATTGACCTCAAAAGGAAACAGAGGGGCAATATTAACAATTAAGGGGGAACAAAGCGCAAGGTGAGAGTGGTGTTAGAGCTGGCGCTGGCAAATCGCTTTGCCCAGAGCACTGCTATATTGGACCTTTGGCAGAACTGGATGAAGATGGAGGGAAGTCAATGGTCCTTTCAGTGGATCTACAGTTTGTCATTCAGAGATACCTGGGTCCTGGAGATGACAGGCAACTGCACCTCAGCTGTTAGTCCTCCCAGGGAGCAGACTGGATTAGTGCAGCAGAGCACCTGCTATCTGGGCGTATGGACTGCAGGATCGTAGGAAGCTGTTATTTGATGGTGCTGCAGTGTGTTGCGTACACCTACCAAGAGTATGTTTATTGCTGCCTTGAGCATCTTCCATGCCACCCTGCTGTGTGGGCTGCTGTTTGAGCTGCGTGGGCAGGGACGGCATGAAGTTGTGCATGGCTGAGGGTGCTTGGCCACATAATTGCAAGCAAAGCAGCAAGTGCAGACCCAGTACCTATGTACAGGCTTTGAGCATATCGAGGATGGAGAAAGGCATTCCCCGGTCTTACCTGCAAACCTGATTTTTGCCAGTTTGGAAATGAATTCACTGTAGTAGGTATTCTCGAAGTGCCCATCCTAAACACAGCACAGAAACTTGAACAAAATGTTAGCGGCCCGCCTGTCCTTCTATACTACTAAGCAGTTTGTGGGACTAATTGATGAAGTGGGAGACAAAGAAAACAAATATTATCACAGATCTCTTAATAGGCTGGACAGTCCTAGGCATGATAAGGTATGTACACATAGATCTCGGGTAGAATAGTGAACTGCAAGGATCCTTTTTCACCACTTCTAAATCCACACAAAATCAAGTGTTCCCATTTGCAAATCGGAGCAAGGCGTTGAGGAACAGCAGAGAAAACCCAGCTGCTGCACCTGATAATCAATTTGTACTTCTTATGGGGCGAATTTTTCTGGGGCTCCCAAGTTGGGTTGGCTGGTGTTGTGTGAACCCCAGATGGCATAAGGGAAGAACAGTCCTGCTACGGCACAGCTTCCTCAGACTGGTGGCAGACATATCTTAGGACAGACCTGCAAACCTAAGGCAGGCTGCTCGTGTCTGGACCTGCTCAGACTGCGATTATAGTATAAACAGCGATCACAGACTGGCCTTGCTCAGCAGACTGGGCGTCAAACCTACCGCATACAGGAAGGCAAGCACAGCCAATCCATTTGGTTTGTCTTTGGCTTCTTCAAAGCTTGAGTAGTCAGCTGAGTTGTAATGGACAATGTGCAGCTGTCAGAAGAGAGACAGGGTCATTTAGCAAGAAGTGATTAATGGCTTCCTCGGTGCTTTAAAGGACTCAACACAGACTGAAGGCAGAGTCACCATCCCAATCCCTGCTGCTTGTGCCTCACAGCACAGACAAATAGACCTTTAGTTTAATGGGTTTGTGACAAATGTGGAGGAACAACTCCATCTTTGAAGGATATTGGTGCTATTGCAACAGCTTTTCTTAGTCTTCTGTGCCAGCACCATCAGGCTCGGCCCTTGCATTGCACCAACCTCCTGCACTTATGGGAGAGCCCTGTTTCTCCCACTTGCCTCTGCGTTGCTTCCTGCAGGCTTTCTGGCCTGCAGCTTCCCATTTCCCAATTGCCAGACTTGCAACACACCCTCCCTCAGCCCCCTCCGTTCACAAGTACCTCTGCGAAGTATCTCATCCCATCTATGGTGTGTTCAGAGCCGCTGGTCTCCAGGTCCAGGCCACCCCAGTGCAGATGCATCTGTACAGCTGTGTAGAGGCCTGGGAGCCCTCTGGAGATGTGCATGATGGGTGGCAAATCAATCTGAACTGAAAACCAGGATTGGAGACAGCAATGGGTGCAGCCATGCCCGTTCTTGTAGCTATGCTTGCAGTGCCTAGTGCTTTCTGCCAATAACCCCCTCTCTGAAATAAGCTGGCACAGTCATGTTCAGGGAACTAACTTCAGTATGCAAGGAAAACCGCTGAAGCTTTTAAAGCTAGGTCTGCTTAAAATCTCTCCTGACCTCAGGCTTGTGCATCACAGACCATACCAGGCACAAAGATGACTGAGCACTAGCTGCGTCTGCAGACTTTTCTTCCATCTGAGGAGCTCTGGGGTTTTCCTTAGGCACTAATAAAAGTGCTTTAATGCTCATCTCTCGCACAGTACATCGCATCTTGCAGGGCTCTGCACAGATTTGTGAACTACTTTATTTCCAAGGAAGAAAAGGGGGATAGAAATTAATACAGTGACTGAGTGCAACTGTGCCTTTCTCCAGCCTTTCTGCTCTGCAGTCGGGACTTTTGTCCATCACTGCCTTACAGATTACAGCACATGCAGCCAGCTTATTTTCCCATCTCTGGCCTCTGAGGCAGTTGAGTTAATGAGTTAATAAAAGCCACACTTGAGATCCCAGTTCTAAGAAAAATCTGCTACTGGAGGAATTTGCACACACCCTGCGTGGATGACATTTTAATCTTCCAGAGCGTTTGTGTCCTCACTACCTACTAGAGGACCAATCCAGTTTAAAAAATAAAGTCTAAATGCCGAATACAAAAGGCTTAATTAACCTAAGGTTATCTGTGTGAGTGTGTCTGCACAGATGTGGTAGATAGGTGCAGATGCCTTGTGCAGACACTCGGCACTGCTGCAAATAGGCTTTATCAGGTGGGATTTAGCCTGGTAATTATACAACTAGAGAGAAAGCATAGCTGGTTTCTTAGGTGAGACACTTGGTCTTCAGCTCCTGAGAGCCTGTAAGGAGGGTCCTGCTGATAAATCCATCTCCTGTCCCTTTCAGATCTGCAGTGTTTTTTGATGTGGCCCAGTGGAACATTTTCCTTGAGAGATATTGCTGCCCTGTCCCATCTCACTGAAGCCAGTAGGAAAACCTAGCCTGACTTCACAGGAGCTGTGAATACAGACAGTCATTTTGCCTTTGTGCCTTTCTAAAATGCCCTGCATCAGAAAATCATTGTATTGATGTTAACAAAAGAATAGGAAAGCACACATGTGCAGTCAGAGATCTGAAAGCTAAACCTGCAGGAATTAATTTGTAGGCAGTCAGGGTAGCAATGCTGACATGAGAGCTTCTAACTGAATGTTGAGCTTGTGTGGGTGACAAACAGGAGTACGTATTCATTTTGATTTTCAGAAACACAATCACAACAGTCTTTCTCTGAAGGCAGTATGTCTCTCATCACTTCATTTCCTTGCTCTTGCTCCATACTTCTCTCTCCCTCTGTTACAGAGAGGAAGAGAGGACTGTCATGCAGGATTACAGAGCTACCAGCTTTATGTTCCAAACACCTTCCCAAAAATACTCATTCCCTCCCCACTGCAGCTATTAGAAAATTCTCTCATTGCTCATCTGTAGTCCAAAAGCATTATCCCAACAGTACCAGCTGATGAATTATTTAGACAATGAATTACAGACTGCAGCAGGGGAATCCAGGACCTCCTAAATTATAAGCCTTGCCCTCTGTGGCCAAAGGCAAGGCTTTTAACCCGTGCTGTGCTTCAGCTTCCCTTCCTGAGACCTGAAATACCAATCCTCTGACTATAAGGGTGGGATTCTCCTTTGTGGGACCTACATCTAACTGAACCTCGGATGCAAGCTTGCTACTGAACTATGGTTCTCTATTCTTATTATTCACTTCTCGTTCTTATTATTGCACAGGGGCAAAAGATGCATTTTCTGAATGCAGAGAGGAGTCAAGATGCACCAAATACCATTCACTACTATAGTCCTGCAGTCTTCTAGTACACTGAAAGACAGGGTCAATCTATAACGCTCTAGCTGCCTTTTTATCCCTTTTTAACATCTAACAGAGAAAGTGTCTTGCAGAACCTCAACTGCCTTTTATTTCTCTGGTTTATATATGTGTTTCTGGAGAGCTTTCCTCTGTGATTGGGGAAAACAGCAAAACTAGGAGAGCAGAATGAAGTGAGATGGCAAAGCAAAGTAAGGTGAGTTTAAAAAAAAAAAGGGGGCATTGTCTGTGAGTAGCATTTCAATCAGCTAAAACGAATAATGTGTTCCTGCACTGTCATGAGCTTGACATCCTCCCAGGACATCTGCTCAGCCAGGGAAGAAAAAACTTCCCATCCCTACGGCAAAGCTGTCTCATTCTACTGCATTTCAACCTAGTGTCATTTGCTGGCCGCAGAAGATTTGTGATAATGTTCTAGGTATGGCAGAGTGCTGACATGAGCATACAGGAGCTGTTGCCGTATCCCGTGTGCGCTGGAAAAATACATACCTGAACCCATAAAGTCTGCTTTGTACCCCAAACACAATGTAATAAGTGCATGCTACGCTGGCCTGGTGAAACCTCCAGAGGATACACCACAGCCTGCTTTATAGCTTAAAAGCAGAAAGCTGCCAGGTTCAGGTATTTCTTCTATCAGCTGTCCCAGCAGGAAGGTATGTTCTTTCTCCCGTTGAATGCACTGCAGGACTAAACCTGGTACGACGCACAGAAACCTGAACTCATCAGTGCAGGACGCTAATGAAGAGGTGTGGATAACAGGGTTGGCTTTTCAGGACAGACCTACCATTAAAGACATCTGCATTTCAAAAATGTAAGGCCTTTGCTTTGCTGCTGCTGGCCTGTTCCCTGCGCTGTTGGCTGCCAGCGTCATCCGCTATCATGGGAACGCTGCATGGAGGCCCCTGGATGCTGCGTGTACAGTGCCCCGTGCACGTACCAAGCCATGGCTCGGGGGCAAAATGGGGCTGAAGGGGACAAGGCAGCACTTGCTTCCTTGTGCCTTAGAGCTGCTCTTTCTGACAGAAGGGTGACTGACAGCTAGAGCTGCTGCAGGAGCAAATGAACCCCTGGAACTGTATGCCCTGATTTCTGTTTCAGGCTGCTCCTTTGTCAGCAACGACTTCTCGACCAGCTCCTCTTTTTAGGTAGGTAATGAGACGGATCCCCCCAGTCTTACCAGAGTGACCGTTGTTGGTCATTGTGAAATCCCCTTGCAAGGGCCCATCGTAACCACTCAGCTCCAGCTGCAGCAACTGGGGGTTGTACCTCACTTTTTTCCTCTGGATGTCAATTGGAGATTGGTGCTTGCCAGCACAGTCTGCAAAGTGCTTTCCCCAGTGCTCTTCATCCAGCTCTCCTTCTGTGTGGAGGAGAAGCAAACCAGGTTATTGGGACGTGGTGAGAACTGCTGTTAGCTCAGGAGTCAGAAAACTCCTCAATTGCCAGCAGGGCATGTCAATCTAGTTATTATAACACCAGGAGCTGCAGCAATAAATGGTTGCTCTGCTTTCCCTAGAGTTAAAATACACATTATTCTGTCTGCAGGACAACTGTGCTGCAAAATAAGAAACCTGCATTGCAGTAATAGCTTACTGATCGCTGGAGACTGAACCTCCACCGAAAGAGAGGCGGTGTTTATACAGAAATGGGGATTTAAATGGGTCTCAGCTGCCAAAGGTGTGGAATCAGGTTGTCAACCAATGTGAGAGTGAATAGGACCAGGGCACTAGGCAGGAAGTCTGTGCTTAGGATCAGGAACCGGCAGCAAATTTGCTGGTTTTAACTAGGGAGAGAGCTAACCAAAGAAGAATGGGAGTGAAATGGTTTAAATAAATGGAGCCTGTTGTATGTTTTCTGGGATAGGAGTGGCCTGGAGTGGCTTTGATGTCCTCCTTATTCTTATTAACAGAACCCACCCCTCTTGTGAGCGCAGTGCTGTGCCTCTGCCTGACGCCCCCTTTTTACACACAACAAATACTGATAAAGTGATTTATTGCTTTTGTGAGACAGATCCTGGTGTGGAATAGGACCTGGGTGTCCCAATTTCAGGATTCAGTTGATTGCTCCAAGCTCTTGATGCCCCTTCAACCCCCAGGCCCTATAGCCCCTGAAGGTGACGCTAAACGTTAATACCAGCTCTTTTTCTGGCTCAGTGTCACTAGCTCAGACACAAACATTTGACATGGGACCAAGAACTAAAGGCCCTAGCTTCACCTGCATGTGCTCATCGTTTCTGCAAGTATTTCATACTAAAAATCTCCTGTGGTCACCTAGAGAGGGAGCAAATGTACAGGAGACCTGGCATGTGGGATGCTATCCTTTTTCAATGGCTCTAAGCCTCTTAGCCCTAATTTGAATCTTTCCTGCAGAGATCTGGGTGCTGCTGAAACTATTAACAAATGCTTGAACCCTTCAAGGCTATTCGCCCTCTCCATAGTGCTATATTTAGGACTTTAAGCATAAGTAGAAATTTTAATGCCATCTCTGTCATGGCTGTGACTGACAATCAGTATGGAAACAATTTCTTCTTCACCCCTGAACTGCAATATATTGATCGGTGTCAGAGTCATGTCTGCCTGAGACAAACAGAGCTAGAGCTAAGGAATAATCATCATGTGATTGTTGAACTCCCTGACTTCAAATCCTGCAGAGATGGTTTGGAGAGGTGATTGTTTTAAAAAGAAAATAGTTCAAAGCTACTTCATCATCTTCCTGATTTTCAAGTTATTATAATTATGGCCACACTTGGGGATTTGTTACTGTTTGCCAATTCTTTTCTTTTTATTTCATTTAAGCAATGTCAGTTTGCAGGTATTCATTTCCTGACATTGATTAAATATGGGGGCTTAGGAGATGCAGACAGCCTGGCCAAAAGAAAATCCAGAGAGAACTTCTGCAAACAGCTTCGCGTCCTAATTGCAATATTGTATCTATTCAACAATATCCTTTGTTTTAGCTTGATTCCCAGCCCAGTGAAGATCATAGAAGGACTACTGTTTACTTCAATGAGCTCTGCAAACAACCCCAAAACAAATGAAAATCAGATAAAATTTCACAAAATATATAAATACATAAATAAGCACTTCTTACTGATCTGTAGCGCATGAGATATGACAATAAAATAATGAGCAGGCAGTATTTAAAGCTTTTCCTTCCAGGATCATCCAAAGGGCAGCTTTTATTCTAACACATTGTAAAGATTTTCCCCATTGTTTGAACCTCATCGATCTGCCAACTCTGACAATGTGTTCAAACCACACAAAGGAGTAAAAGGGGGTGACATTGAAGAGAATCACTTTCAAGACACACAGGCATCAATAAAGTGGAATAAATTAGCTGCTCTGTGGAGATCTTTCACTAATGGGAAGAGAGTCAAGCTGAGTGTTGCTTCTGCAGTACAAAAAGGAGGGGAGCATCTTTAGCAAGCTGGCAGTCAGCAGCAATCCCAAAACAGCCTCATTTTTCATTACCTTTGTATGTCCAGTGCACGAGGTGAGAGCAGCTCCGAGGCACCAGGAGCAGGTGGAACAAGACGGCCGTGACCCACATGCCTCTCGCCGTATCTGCAGGCAGAGCCAAGGTGGGGAGTGCGTTTCTTTAAAAATCCTCAGGCAGCGTAAATACCGATTGACTCCAGGTCTGGCCTTTCCAGCACCCATCCTGCCCTGCTCCTCACCCATCCAAAACAGTAACAGCAAACAATGCCACAGAGATGTTTTATTTGGACGGTCAGCTTTAAACACTAAAGGCCCTTCATTGATCCTCTGAACCAAGCTGCCCGTGCAAATGGGACAGGTTTCCCTCGATGGCCAAAGCGGATGGTCTCAGAGTCACGGTCTGACCCCAGCTGCCACGCACTCTCTGCCCACTTTTCCTGTCCATTCCTTCCTGATGAGCAGGCAGAAAAGCTTCATTGCAAGTATCTGTAAAACAGTGCTTTGTAAGCAAAGATACCTAACACAGATCTCAAAACACTGTCCTGAGGTGGCCAACTCTTTCCTTGTTACGCAGAGGAAGGAGCCAAGGCAGAAGGCATTTACGTTTTCAAAAGCGCTGAGCATTCACAATCTTATTAGAAGTCAAAATTGTAGCTCAGCTCCTTTGAAAATCAGACTTCTGAGGGCAGATTTAAAAGGGCTCCACACCCACAAGCCTAGTATTTCAAAGCGTTTTGCTTCCAACACCTTCCCTAGTCACTGAAAATCCAGTTTTGAATGTGAGAGATTTGCAACCTTTGGAAAATTCAGAGCTCTGAAAAACCGTTTAGACTGTTGAAAGATACAGGCACGATACAAGATACTGAAACCCTGATGGCTTTTTAAAAAACATACAGGAATTCAAATAACAACTAGCAGGTGTCAGATGTCTAAATGCTCTTGTGGACTTCATTAGCTGCTCTGTACATCTTCAGACACTTGATTTCCTTAAAATGTGTCCCAAGCAAATAATTGCCCAAGGGCCAGTAAAGAAATCGTTCAGCAGACCAGGGAACAGACCATGGATCTTCTGCCTTTTGTATCCTGTTACTAGGCAAGTGTCATTCCCTTTGAAAAGCCTTCTCTTCCCTCCAAGAATGCCACACTACCGACAGCCCTTTCTGCCCAGCAGTGCCTCCCAACCCATAAACCCATGGTTTAATAACAAAAGGGGAGCAGAAATCTCCCCAGGAATGGAATTTTCACCTAGGGATGAGAAGAGCTACAGCTTCCACCGAATACAGTACAACTTTGCTGTTGATTTTAGGTGACAGGCAGCAGTATTAAACATTCGGCAAGAAAGCTCACATCAGTGAAATCTCAGCACTTCTGTTTGCAATGTCCCTGCTGCTTGCGATAATATTTGCAATTATTATTTTCAGCAATAAGGTACGTAATAACAGCAATTCAACAGTAAGAGCCATAGGTGAGTTACAGATTTCATGTGAACTCAGGTTTCTAAGATTAGACCGTGCTGAAGAACAGAAGCAGGTTTTTTTATTCAAAATCTTATTATTTGCAAGTGAATTGTTACCATTAAAAGGCCTTTCCTGGTTTGCTGTTTTGTGCACTGCATATTTAATCTTTGGGAACTGCTGTAATATTGCGGTGATTAACCAAATGCGTATTTTTCCCTCTCTCCCCTAAAGAAGTCATTTATTCTGACAGTTGCACTGAACTGTGTAAGGACTAAACTAATCAAACATGCCCTGCAACGCACTTCATAATCCTTGTGTATCCAGTTGGGTAAATAGGCTTTGAAATTAGCTGAGGGAGAAATTTTGGGGGTTTATACCTGTTTACACTCCAGGATTCCACACCGCAGCACATGAGGGTGTGAACAAGAGTCAGGAACAGGAGGTCGCCTCTGCACCAAAGCAGCCCTCCTGTCGCCCTGCCCGTGTGTGCGTGCCCGGAGTGTTGAAATGGATGTCATTTAGGGACAGGCTGTTTCTCTTGCCTGTGCTTTATCGATCCGCTAGCCCAGTCTGCACAAAGGATTTGAAATAAAGCCCATTCGGGAATGTACTGATGCCAGGAAACTGGAGATGACAGTGAATTAATTTTTAATGCAGCTTTTGCAACATGCTAAAATTGTGACGTTTCAGTTGACATCAGCAGGAACTGTGGGTGCTCAGCACATCCAAACCCCACATCTTGAGCTAACATAGCTCAAGTTAGCTTCCCCCAAATTAGTGGCTACTCTGGAAGACACAGCAATCTGGGGAGAGGATTTACTCAGGGCACTAAGTATGAATCTGTTTTGGAGTTACGACAGAATAATTTTAATTAAACTCTTTAAATGTATTTGAATATTAAGCTTCTAAGTACAAGCTGAATAATATGGAAGGAGTCCTTCTCCTGTATAAAGTATTGCACACGTCAACAGTCATTTATTGGTTCTTGGAGCTATAGCTTTTTTTAGTGTATATGGTATTAAACTTGGCTGGCTTGAGGTTTGTCTTTATTAGTCATCTGCTCTGCTACCTCAATATAATTGCTAGAGAGAAGTATGGACGTAGTGCCTGGGAACTCCAGATATCACGGCCGGACCGTGCTTGAAGTAAACTGGTGTTTTACAGGTGCAGAAGATTGTAGGTCTAACAGGAATCATCTCTGCAGCCAAATTTAGCCAGTGGGAAAATCTAATGTCGGATATTTCAGCCATGAATATTCTTGGCATGATTTCTTCACAAAGGCAGGCTGCTTTCACACAGACACAGTTACACAGACTTCAGCCTCCCCCCTCCCGCCTGGACTACAGTAGGAAATAAGCCTTTAATCCCACATCATTGGCTTCCATGCACTTCGCTTTTATCTCTACAGTTTTCCCTGACTCTTTGCCATCTTTTAAATCCTGCTTCTCCCAGGCTATTCCCTCTGTCCTCGCTGGCCTAAAGCTCAGCTCAAGTCTGACTTTCAGATCCAGTCTGAGCATTGGTAGCCACATTAAAACCTTGACATTGCATTGAAGTAGCTGGCTCAATACCTCAGTGCTCCTTTGACCCAGAACTTGAAAGGGTTAACTCCTTTCCCTCTGAATCAGCAGGAATTTCATCAGGGGTTGCAGTAATAGCTGCCATCACTCCCAAGTCCAGCAAACATTTGACCAGGAACAGGCTGTTTGATGTGAGACGGACAGATTGCCTTCAATCGGGCTATCTAGGTTTTCGTGAGTGACTCTAAAACCTCTTCAAATAGAGCTCTCTCTGCTGAAGTCATGCTGGATGAATAAAAGTATTCAGAGCCTACACAATTTTTACGAAAGACAAAAAGCAGCTAGTGCTGGTAGGCCCAAACCCATGAGCAAAGCTGGCGATAGCTGTGCGGATTGAAACATGAAATCCTTCTAATTCAACAATTCCTGTAATGTTTTTACATCTTCCTTCCAAAACTGGCCCTCGCTTCTTTGAAATTTTGCCCATGCTTTTTTTTTTTTTTCCCCTTTTTGCCCCCTGGCTTTCAACTACATACAGAGATCACAGAAGTCAGAGGTAGAAAAGTGCCAGAATTCATTCCTCCAGTTCACACAATCCCTTTAGGCCTCCTTCCTCTTATACAATATTTTGATGTGCTGGGCTAAATTCACCTTCTACCGACATAAATTCAGATACATTTGTTGATTCTACTGAAGCTTTGTGATAGAAATGGGCTTTGAGGCAGTCAGAGATAGACACCGGAGGTTTACACCAGTGTTCCTAAAAGCAGGATTTGCCCGTTTTAAAGCAGAGAGGTTTCCTCTGCGAATTTCATTTCACGGTCTAACAGATCTCAGCATTAGCTACCTGCAGTTCATTGTCAGCCTAAATTCTCTTTTGCTCAGTTTCAGCCAATTACTCTTAGTTATAGCTATAGCCCTTGGATTATCTTAAATGCTTTTCCCTCTTTAATGTTCACATCACTTCTGGGGTGGTTATCACCTCACCGCACCACGAGCAGGAGCAGCCTTTCACTCGCCATTTCCCCACGGTGGCGAAAAGGACAATGCGATGCTATAAAAAGAAGAGAACGTGGTCAAATAATCCCTCTTCATTTTCATTTCCAGGAAATGTAATTACAGTTCCTGTCATGTCTATATAGGTCTGCTCTATAGAATTTGCTGAAAGTGACTTCACGTTCTGGATCTCTACTTGAGACTTTGAAAAAAACAAAGCGTGAAGGGAGGATTAGGAAGGGGAGGTCAATCTTCCCTCTGCGTTTAGCGTGAGGTACACAGGAACGTGGCCTGGGTGTGAGGATTGAAGGAATGCTGTCGAGAGCCGGCCTGGGAGAAACTTGTCCATCATACCAGGGCTCTGTGCTGTGGACTGGGTGGTGGTGGGATAAAGAAGGAATAACTCAGTGACAAGACAGCTTGTCAGCATGTGCAAATACCTGTCCACCTTCTCAGACACTGTGTTATATCTGCGCCTCCTTCCATAAAAATATTAATTTTGCTTCTGATCTCCCAGTGTAATAACATGCAGAGGAAGCACGGTTGCTGCTCAGTCTCTCTGAAAATCAATACTAGCAGTGCATAAACACAGGAGAAGACCCCAAGTCCCTTAACAAACAAACACTCTTCACAGAACAAATAATGGCTCTGGAAAGGTGGCTGTTGCCCACTGCTGGGTAAGCACTTTTCCTTTCTTATTTCAGCTGCATTGTGTGCCGAGCAGCTGTGACATCCAGTGGCCAAACACAATACAGTTGGGTTTGGTACAGAACTCTTCGTACATGGTAACAATAACAGAGCCCTTCCATTGCACTTTTCATCTTCAAAGAGCTGTACAAACAGTAATTTGTTAACCCCTACACAGCTCAGAATCACAGAACCACAGAATTGTATAGGTTGGAAAAGCCCTTTAAGATCATCAAGTCCAACCGTAAACCTAACACTACCAAGCCCACCACTACACCCTGTCCCTAAGCACCTCATCCAAACGGCTTTTAAATCCCTCCAGGGATGGCGACTCAACCCCTTCCCTGGGCAGCCTGTTCCAATGCTGGACAACCCTTTCTGTGAAGTAAATTTTCCTAATATCCAGCTCAGTGGGGCAGATGAATGTAGTGACCCTAAAAGTACACATGAGAAGGGGAAACCACTCTCCAAGCTCTCCACAAGCATGGCAATCAGCTCTCTAGGGTGGCGAAGAGCCTGCCCTAGGGCCAGAGTGCAGGACCTTCACCTGCCACTGCAGAGAGCAGCTGCTGAGAGAGAAGGGATCAGAAAGGTGCAGCTCATTCAGCATCTGATGAAGAGGCCACACCTGAGGGAAGGGTTGTGGTCTTTTTCCCTAGAGCAAGAGAGCCCACAGTTAGGGACTGGGGAAAGCTGCGTGGGAGGACACAGCAGGATCGGAGCTGGTTTGGAAGAGATGCTTTGTCAGAGGCTTGGCCAGAGGAAAAGGCTTCTGCAGTGATTTTCTGAAGATGTCAGAGGACTTTGTTGATAGATGTGGAAGGGAGCGCAAACGTGGATTTGGATTAAGAAATACAGCGGTGGAATCAAAGAAATGTGACTGTAATGAGAACCCACTGGTTAACTGGGATTCCTGTTGTGACAGGTAAATTGGAAGATACAGAAGACAAATCAGTGGAAAAGAGGAGCTGGGTCTCACCCATGGAGCAGGGCATCCCAGACTGATGCTAGCAAACATCTGTCCCACAAAGAAGGAAAGAAAGAAATGGACCAAGAGATGGGTTTTCACAGGCCTGTGTTAATGGGGAGGAATAGTGGGTATAAAGTCTCTGACAGGTTTAATCATAGCATTTAGTGCATCTGCTGCATTTCAGACTTTGCTCAGCTCTTTGCCTGTGCTTGAGGTGTGGGCTGAGGGAGCTGTGTGGGCGGGCCAGAGTGTTTGCTGAGCTGCTCACAGCCTACAAGAGTTAGCTTTCCGTGAGTGTTACAGGGGCAGTTACTCCATATCCCATAGAGGGTAAGATCCAGGAAGGCATCTAAAAGTTATGTGTCTAGGTATGAGTTTGCCACCTTAAGCTTCTTTTCTAGCCCATGCTGAGAAACAGGCTTGATGCAGATGCTGTGTTGTATGTGGGTATCTTTGAGGTCAATCCAGACATGCCTGTTTCCTTTTGATTATAAAAGCAGTGCGTGACTCAGAGATCCAAACTGTGGACAGATGCATCCAGTTGCAGAGATCAAGAACTCAGTCCCTGCTTTCCCCAAGTCGTCTGTGCCCCAGTGGTTGCTTGCTCAGACCTGCCCTGGTTTTTTGCTGCAGGCGAGGTCCATGCAGGGGCATTCAGCAAGATCAGAAGCGCCCGCAGCCCCTCCTCTCCCAGTAGCTCATCACCGCTGCCTGTGCAAGAGGGGGAAAGAGGATAGGAGCTAAAAGTGATTCCCATGAGAATGAGGTCGATTTTTAAGGCAGGAAGACAACATGAAGGAAATTTAAATCCTACCGTCTGTGCTGTACCTGTTCTGTGGCAAGAGAATCCTGCTTGATAACTCTTGTGCTTTACATAAGTATTATGCACTCATTAAGAAAACAAATGAGTTGTTACTGGTTTACTCATACTGGGTTTTTTCAGGTTTCCATTCTAAAAAAACAACTAAATACCAAATATAATTTCTTAATGGCTAATTGATTCCTAGCTTGCTTTCCCCTTTATAGCAGAATGTATTTCAAAGTGAGAGGGGAAGACCTGCTCGGCAAGGAGTCTCGAACACCCTGTAAGAGGCAGTGCAAGACTTGCACACCGGCCTCTATAATGGGGATTACTTAATGGTTTCGTCATGGTTTGAATGAGCAGCTATGGCCTTTGGATGCACAATTCCTGGCAATTAACATCCAGCTGGTTTAAAAGCTTTCAGTCTCACCTCAAATCACCATATCAGATCATTAGCTGCTGGGAAATGTATTCTTTGGTATTAGCACCCTGATTTGTGTGTTGGTTCACTTCCAAATAACCCTTCACCATCACCTGAGAATGGACGTAGTAGTTTTGTATGTAGGTTAGCATTTACAGTAGTTAAAAAGTAGTATATATTTTTCCTATTCCAGCCATCTTATCTGCTTTTTTGTTGTTGCCATGGTTGTTGTGCAGTAATGTTCCTTTTTGAATAAAATATGTTCCAAGTATTCTGCCTAGTACATGAGCGTCTAACACAGCTCTCCTGTACTCATGCAGGCTGACGACGGACCCATGCTACATATTCATAGCTGCACACAAACCTGTGTCCATAGTATCACGTCTCAAAAATGGCCAGTTAGTCTAATATTTCCTGCCTCTTCAGCATCCATTAAACCCCCTTTAGTACTGAATAAACCCTGAGCACCCATTTAATAGGAAGTCAGACATAAAATTCTGTGGCCAAGGTCTGTTAAGCTCCCTGCCCTGTCCCTGCTGGCTCGCAAACTGGGGGCAGTAATTTCCATAGAAAATTCAAATCCCGAATCTACCGAAGTGAGATGGAGGGGAGAAAATCAGAAATCAGACTGTCAGGTGAGATAGCAGGCTGAGGTCCATGCAGCCATGCAGGGTTGGTCACTCTTGACAGCAGATCCTCGCTAACAACTCTTACTTTTTGTGCTGTAATTGCAAGTTTTCTATATGAGGACCTGAAAAGATCTAATTCAGTCTCGGTCCTTCCCTTACCCCAGTCGTTGTACTGAAGTTACTTTCAGACTGGCTATTAAATGCAGGAACTGGTGGCTTTTAAGTACTTCTGAGGACACTAACCAGTCCATCTCTAAAATCCTGGGAGAAGACAGGAGAATCAAGAGAAGCGGTGGAAGTTATAAGCATTAAGAAAGACATCAGGTCTGTCATCTCAAGTCATTTCGTTATTCACGTGCCTAAAACCTGTGGTGTTTAATCGCAGAGTTAAGCTGTAAGACAAAAGCATGACAGAAAAGGGGGATGAGAAGCAAGAGAGAAGGATGTAAAGTCAGAGGTGGTGTTGAATGCCTGGAAGAAAACATCTTAAATAGTCATTCAATAATTTTAATAGATACCCAGAAACAGCATTAGTCAGACTCTGCCATTACCTTTCCAATGAATGTTCCTTAAAAAGACCACGATCTCAGAGTCAATGAAGAGAAGAAATCTGAGCGACAGAGTGCTGACTTCTGCATCCGATCGCTTTCCTCCGGAGATCTCACCTTGACTGCGGTGACGTAGTAACGCAGGCAGAAAGCCTTTCATAAGGCCACTTAGATGCAGGACTGCTTTTCAAAAAGAAACTTATCAAAACATAAACAGGCTGGGACTTGCAGAACTGTCAGATAGAGTAGATGAGGGTGGTGCATACCCAGCGATCCAGACACATGTTCTACAGGTGTTTTGTGAGGCGCTGGGGAGAAAAAGAAGTCCCTGAGTATTCAGGAAGCGCTTTCAAGGTGCTACGAAAGCGCACGCCCTGGAATGCACCCTACACTGCATGATGTTTCTATTAAGCAGATGAATGCACCGGCAAACAAGTCCTGATCTGTGGTGGTTCTGCTCTCTGTCTTGGCATCCTCAGCCCTTTGAACCAGTGATTTCACACTCTGCAAAGCCCTGAACTCTCCTCCCAACCACTTTAAACAGGGAAGGAAAAGGCTGACCTAGTCAGCTTCTGTGCTCATGAGCATGTTGCAAGCAATCAAAAAACTTACATATATTATGCTTATAATTTTACCGTGGCCTGTAAAGCACAAGGAATGACTAGGCCTTGCAGTGGAAAGGGATTTGATCACAAGAATTGCTTTCCATTTCTGGGTGGTGGATGCCCGTGAGCCAGATCTGCGTTGGTGTTTTTTCTCCATCTGCTCCATCAGCATGTTATACCAACGTGTTAGTGTACTTGTGTGGGCTGTCAAACTGGATTACTAGCTACAGTGGCTTTATGTTTCCTGAAACTCTCTGTTCCCAGTGTCCACCTCATTAGCCATACATCGCCCTCCCAAACCATGAAAGAAATATATTCTTTTAAAAGAGTGCACTGAGTATTTGATTAACTGGTAACAAGCCTGGATTCCCACAGAAACTCATGCCAGCTAGATATCTCATAGCCTTAGGGATGCTCAACTTTTTATTTAAAGAAAGAGAAAATGAAAAATCAGGCAGGATATGTGACTGAGCAGTGGCATTTTTAATATCAGCTCTGACTTTTATTTTAATATGTATGGTACAGTGCAATTTTAAATCTGCTGATACAGGAAAAATTATACTAACACCTGAACAGTGCCAGACTTCTCATCATGGATGCCTGATCAATGCTGCCTCTAGCTACTGCAGTGCCAGTGTCTTCAGCTGGGCCCTCTCTCGCGGACACACGATTCAGTGGAGCGGACACGGCTCTTGGCACGGCGTCTGTGGCCAGAACCGTGAGTGAGTCCTGCCTGCCAGGGATGGGACCGTGCGAGTAGGGGGGGATGCAGGTTCTCAGCACACAGCTTGTTGCTCACACTCCAGCGGAGGAAATTTGCTTGCTTTGTGCTGTTTTTGGAAAGAAGAGCCTAGGCAAGGGACAACTGGGACAGTTTAGGCTGATCTTCTACAGCCAGTCCTCTCGCACAGCTTTGGCTCGGTTGAACAGGAATACGGAGATGCAAGAGCCTCAGTGCTCAGCCTCCCAGGCCAGAGGGTTTGCTTTACACTCCACTTCTGCCCAACACCAAGCTAGTTATGACCTTTCATAATATGTCTTCTATTCCCAAAGAGCACCCTACCATACTTCACCGTCAGTCTTTTGCTTAACTACAATGGTGAACTTCCCTTGGCCTTAGGCTTTCTTGTGCTCCATCTTTTCCAGCTAATTATAAGACTCAGCACCTCTACGTGATTTTCCATGCATAGCAATCAAGGGACTTTGGCAAAGCGCAAAGATGGTGGAGCATCTCTAATCCAGCAGTTATGCAGCACAAAAATCCAGTTTTATGATTTCCAGCTCCGATTGCTCAGGAGCGTGTTTTTGCAGGGAGTGCTCCCCTCTCAGGCCTTTGCACCAGGAAGGGTAAGGCTCCAGGAGAAGTCAGGAACTACTGCCAAGGACACAGCTATAAGGGGTATAACATGCAGTTTTGGGGAGGTTGGCAGTGCAAAGAATCGTTTACCTATAAAGTAACAGTTTAATTCCGAGGGCTTTTCCTGGCCAATACTGCTTTCTCTCAGCTGTGTGCAACCTGATTCACGGCTGTGCAGACCACATGAATCTGCACCCCCAGCAAGGCAGAAAAGCACAAAAAACAGCAGGCAGTGCTGCTCTGGGCATGTGGGCCATATTGCACAGGCATGAAACAGCTTGGGTTTCAAAGGGCATCTCCTTGCTAGAAGCCTAGGAATCATGCAGGGGGGCCTTGTGGGGTACTGTGTCAGCATGGCGTGCCCAGGGAAGGCGGTCAGTTCAACAGATTTCCTTTGCTTTTTATTAGACTTAAAGCTTGTCTCGGGGGGATGTTCTCAGGAAGGAAAGAAAAATGTGCCCAGAAGAAATGATCAGTCATAATCAGGCTGGAAGGGCGAGGCAGTTCTGGAGCAAGCACAAACATAGCTAACTCTGCAAGCAACCAAATGGCTCTGCCTGGTGCAGTCAGGATGAACTGGGCGCTGTCAGACCCCTGGAGTCCCTAGACCCCAACTCCAGGCTTGGGGAACTTCACAGGTTTGATGTTATGTACTCGAAATACTGCAGAGCCAGGCCCCCATCAGTCTGAACACAGGCTGTGTAATGTCAGGTGAAATGGGAGGAAGCAAACTCAGGGGAATTGGGAGTCCCCATGGGATTACACGCGTGGGTCTGGGCTCTGCAGTGTCCCAGCGAGGCAAAGCGCCGGTCCCTGCTCGGGCCTCCACGCTCTCACAGCTGGGAACGGTGCTCTACCTTGAACAGGAGCAATCATGTCCAGGAGCGACGGCTAAGGGCATGGGAAGGTGAGAAGGGACAAGCCCGTGCCTTTCCCAGGTCAGCCTAAGGCCTGGTTCAAATGTTTTGACCTTGCAATGGGATTCCCCTCATTGCAGACTCCCTTCCGCAGTGCAATGTGTGACTATCCCTCAGTTAAAAAATCCTGGAAGAAAAACAGGCTTACGGGAAGCGTGGGCACAGCCATTCTCCATAATAAACCCACAAAGACCTTGTGTTACAACTGCAACTTATCTAACATAACCAAAGCAGTATATTCCCTGGGAGCCATACCACCGGGGAGAGCCTGGAGGAATGGCGGCAACCAGGGCCGAGGGGAAGGAGGCATGCCCCTCCGCCAGCACCTCACACCCCCAGGCTCCAACGCTCGAGCACAGAGGAAGAGATGGAGATGGAGTGGGGCCTTGCCAAGCCGGTCGCAGGGAGCAGCTACCGGGGGGAGTTGGATAAGTAAATTCAGGAAGGAACAGGATCCCTCGGCAGTGCTGCAGCTGGGAACAACTCATGTGAGCGGTCATGTTCTTATTAAACATCACGACACCGCTGAGTCCATAGAAAGTTGAGTATTACTTTCCAGGGATGGAGGCTTTGCTGATCACGGAACACCCGGTTCATCCAGTGGTGCATGGTTCATACTTCACCATAATGCAGCAGACTAAATAACTGTCAATGAATAATTTGACGGGGTTTTTTAACATCCATGGAGGGACCGGAGCTTTTCAGGAGCATGAGTCACTCCATTTTGGCAAAGTCTTTAATTCTGCGGCCTGGTGTTGAGGTCTGTTCTGCTCCGTTATTGTCTGGTCACAACATGGTCTTCAAGCACATGTCTTGGGGCATCAGATGCCCTTGTGCAGACTCAGGCAAAACACTTGAAAATGTTTTTGTTCCTGTCGGCACACTAGTATCTGAGGCGTCATAACCGATCGCATGAGTGCTCCTTCTCCACCTCAGGAAGTGTAACTGTTATTCACTTCAAAATCAAAGCAAAAATGTATTGTATTTGTAATTAACCTTTTTCTAGAACTAATAAAACCTCCCCTCTCTTCCCAGCCTTCCTCTTGTCAGCGTGCCGCCTTCTTGCCTGTTTTAGTCGCCATTTCGGGACGCCTGGCTGTACCTCCCCAGCAAGACGGGGTTTCAGCAACATGGCAGCACTAAGGCCAACCACGCACTCATTGAGTCTTTGCAAAACCAAGGCTCAGCTTCCAGTTTTAGTGACAATAAACACGTTCAGCTCCTCCTCTCTCTCCCAAGCGTGCGTGTGTATTCCTACAGGGACATGCGAAGTCAACGTACCCAAGGCATGCATATGTACGCAGTCAACGTACCCAAGGTACGCATGCGCACGCAGTCAACGTACCCAAGGTATGCAAGCGTACGCAAAGGAATCGTTTGCTTTGTAGAAAAGCCCTACGGATGTCATCGGCTTTCTGCGCAGATCTTCGCGGCCTTGCCACACATCTCCTTAGCGTGGGCCCGGCTCTCCCCACGCACTCGGGCTCCCCTCCGCACCGCCGGGCCGCCGCGGGAGCAGGGCCGGGCGGCTCCGCCCCGCCCGCACTGGGATTTTCCACGAGGCGAACGGCGGAGCCCAGCGGGCCGCCGCGGCACGTAGCGCACGCACCCGAGCCCGCCTCTGGCGCCAGGAGGCGGTAGCCAATGGGAGGGCGGCGAGGGGCCGGGCCGGCCAATGGGAGACCGGAGAGGGGCTGAGCCGACCAATGGGGGGCGGGAGGAGGGCGGCTCATCTGCCTGGGCTGGGCTATAGCCGGGCGTCCGCGCAGCCGCTCGTTCCCAGTCAGAGGCGAGGCGGCGAGCGGTGCGGAGCGGAGCAGCTGGGCCGAAGGTGAGTCTGGCGGCGGTAGGGCCTGCTGCATAAGCCCCTTCGCAGTTGTCCGCGGGGCGAGAGGTCCCGGTGGGGCCGCGGTTTCCCGTCTCCCTCCCCTGGCCTCCTCGGGCAGCAGCTCCCGAGCCCCCGCCGCTCCTGTGGGATGGGGCCGCGCCGGCCCTGCCTGCGGACGAGGCCGGGCCGAGGCGGTCTCCGAGGGGGTGCTGGCCTCCGCGGGCGTGCTTCCCGCCATACAGCGCGCCAGCCGCATCGCGGGGGCGGGGGAGGCCTGCGCCGGCCTTAGCCCCGTCAGCGTGCGCGGGGGGTGGGGTGGGGTGGGGTAAAATCTTCTGGGGAATATGGTGGGTCAAGGCTTCTTTCAAAGGCAGGGTTTAACCTCTCTCTCTTAATCATTAACAGTTGCTCTCGGATTGCGTGTCATGATTTGGACCATCTCCTCTTTAGTGGCAGTGGACGTCCTTCAGCTTCGCATCTCAAATATTTAATGTTTGATGGCAGAACTCAAATCTGTGTGCCTTAGGTCTCCCAGTGGGGTTAATTAAGTACTCCTTATCTCAAGGCAGCAGTTGTGGGGAGTAGCGCCTGACAACCTGATGTGCATTTCTGGATGTTAAGGTGTGGAAGAGAAATAGCTTCTTAACCAGCTTGCCTCGTGCAGGGTTGCAGTAGAGGATCTTGGTCTTTCTCCTGTTCCGTTACTTGACTGCTGAGTCACAGGGCAGGGCTATGACTTTCTGAGCTGGGCAGGAAGTAGTGAAGTTTGTCATCCAAGCCCACAGATTGAGGCAATGCAGTTTCAGGCCTCCATCTTATTCAACAACGAGAGAGAAAGTAGTTCAACATGTCTGTGACTTATTCCCTGCCAGGCATTATTTAAAACACATTGCATCATGTTGCAGGGCATAGAGGTGAATTAATACCATGTGGAACATGAGGGAATAGGATTGGAAGGTGCCTTTGTTGGTCCACATTTGTCCAGTTTTTAGGAGTGCTTCAGCAGTAGAATTGATATGTTAGGATATAATACGGTGAGGTCAAAGTTCTAATGAGCAGTAAGCTTTTTTTTCAGGGTGGTGATGGTATGAGACTTGTAGTCTTACAGGACCATTAAGTGTCATGTAAGACTTCCACTGATAACTGTATGGCACTTGTGTCCTAAGACACTAACTAGGATAGTTCTTTCTATGGCCAAGCTTTACTGTTGTTTTTTGATGACCATTCAGATGCTTGCAGTGCTCAGTCTTAACCCTGTCTTGACTTACAAGAAATGTGGCTACAAAATAACTCACAAGTACAGCTTGTGGTGATAAAGTTGGCCTTAAACAAAATCTCTGGAAATGATTTTAAGTTGGAGTAGTCTGCATTGGTGTTGGAGTACTGCATTTCCTGTGCAGAGCACAGGATCAGATAGGGAATAAGTGGTGATTTCTTGGACTTCAGTTGGTAGTGAAGCCAGTACTCAGAGCTGGCAGTGGTGCATCGGGCTGTAACTTAGCCTTGAAGTAGGTAATAATGTGTGCTCCTGAGAAGGTCAGGAAAGCCAGCGTGTGTGATTCCTCTCCTAAAGGGAGATGCTGACCTTGCCAGCAGATTATAGTACAAAAAAGGGTTTAAGGCAATGCATGCATTAAATATCACTCTGGTATTTGTGTGTGTTTGGCTAGTTCCATTGCTGAGTACAAAGGTCTGGAGCAGGCAGTGCTACTGATGAGCGCTCTTGCATTCAGTTAGCATTTCCACAGCTAGACCTGTGCATGGGCTGACTCACTTTCTAGATGAGTTGACTGAATTAATTGAGGCAGAACATGTAATGCTCAGCTTGTGATGAGCTAAACAGCATCAGATTTTTACCCAGGAATAGCTCAGTGGGAAAACTGTTTCTTGAACACAGAAGTGAGGGGGTTTGCAAAATGAGCCAAAAAAAAAAAAGTGTGAGGAATTTCTGGAATGGCGCAGTGGTGTGAAATGCCGCCTCCTAAAGAAAAGGGAGGGACTACTGGAGAGGTCATTTGTCAAGGACGCTTGAGTAATGTCAAACCTGGCAGATGTTCCCAATGGAAGCTCTTGCAGAGTGTATTCCTGAAGTGCCACCTTCCTCGTGAAGGTGAACAAACAGTTCTTGCATTGCATTAAGACTTCCTGTGAGCTGGCTGTGCTTTCAAAGAATGAGGCACCTAGGGTTTTGTTGCAAAGCCATGGTTCTGAAAATGAAAGTAAGGCATGGCAGGTGCCAGCCTAATAAGCTCTGAAAGGCCTTTTCAGATAAATGGGGATTCTTTCTATTAGCCATTGCTTAGTGCAAGTGCAGAGAGATAAGTGTTGGCATGGATGGGACTGATAACTGGTGAGTTGCAGGGATTTACTTCTAGCTTACGTATTTACTGATTAAAGTTAAGTGGTGGCAGCATGAAGGCCAGCTTGAACTAAGTTGTCTTGCTTCTTAGGGTAGTCATATCATTGTGTCAGTCTGTGGGTCTTACTGTAAAATTGGCAATATCTAAAAATTTTGAGCTGCCTTATATAATATGCTGCTTAGAGGCAGGACAACTGGAAGGGACACTTTAAAGCCAGGGGGACAAACCAAATGGCTACCCATGTTTTTAACATGGGGAGGGAAAAATTTCCTGTGGAGGAAGAATGAGTGTATGAAGTTAACCCCCCCACACACATATTCCATACAAGCAGCAGTATTTCTAAGGTCCCGTTCTCTTAACTTTGCCGTAACTGCAGAGGGATTCATGACCATTTCTGTAAACAGGGTTACCACCCACATTGGCTTGCCAAAAAGCCAGCTTCCAGATAGTTCCACTTCTGAGGCTGAGCTTTCTTTGCAGATGAACTGGGTTTGGTGCCAGTCGATGGCTTACAGGCATTTGTATGACTTGATTTTTAAGATGTAGCTGAGATTACATAAAGCGTTCCTTCCTGCAGTTTTCTTAAGGAAGCGTGCGTAGATAATGTGAGAAAGGGGGGAAAGGAAGTATTCAAAAGATTGTGGTGATTTTTCTTCCTTTTAAGAGGAGAAGCTATTCCTGAAAATACTCAAGACAGGGTGTAACTATTAATGCAAGTTCTTAATTAGAGCTGTGACTGTTTCTATTTCAAGCTAGCTTACATTTGGCTCTGAACAGCTGCTGTGCATACCAAGAACTGTTGCACTTTAGTCTTTTATCAAAAAGAATTCTAACTAGTAGCAGAGATTTCCTGTATTAGGATTGCTTGGCCGCTCTTATGCGGTGAGGTGACATTCCCTGAGATCTCTCTGGAAACAAAGCTTCTGGTTTTAGACTGTTCTTCCCAGTTAGGTTGACATTTCTGTCCTCTCAGCATAGGACTCTCACCAAGTATAAGAAGTTTTCCCAGTTGAAATAGTGTGAAGTGATGTTTTTGAACTGTTCTCGTGACTACAGGATATAAATATCAAGCTGATGCTAGCAGCAGCAGTTGCTGTGTGCTGAGGAGTACAAGGCTTGTGAATTCCCTGGGGAGGGTGTCTGAGGGGGTCTCTGTGCCCCTGGCACCCTTGTGCTGTGTAGGACCAGGTGGCAGGCCTCATGAGAGGTGAGTGAGAGTTGGGTGGTGCCAGCTGTGCCTGTGGCCAGTTCAAGCTGCTGGAAGCAACATAAAACCGGTCTCTAGGGAGCACCAGCAATCAGGGCCTGGAAACAGGGAGTGGTGTCTGTTGGGAGCAGCATCAGCAGGTTGTGTGGCAGCAGCTCTAGTGGGAAGGGTGTGCCAGTGTTTAGGCTGCTGCCTGCTCTGCTCACCTGCAGGCTTACGCTGCAACCTGATGGTCACCCTACCTCAACTGGTGGCTGTGCAAGCCTACCCAGAAGCTTGAGGTCTCCAGGCAATTAGAAGGATGACATCTTTCAAAAGAGTTACCACTTTATTACTGGTCTCTGCCCCCTCCCCCCCCCTCCAAGAACTGTAAGGAGACTGTGACCTGCTGAAAGGAAATGGTGTCTGCTTGCCACAACTGCAAAGCTGTGGCTGAAAGCCAGACAGAAGCACTACAGCTTACCTGTGCTGATGTTTCTACCCAAACAGTCCTCCCAAGGACTGGTATAGCTGTTCAGACCTTAGGTTGCATGGAACTTCAGTATCTGGAAGTCCCCCTGGCACATGAAGGCAGCAGTGGATGTCATAGCTGCAAGTGCAACCATGGGAAAAACTCCTCAAACAAGTAGCTATGTTACAGAGGAGCTCAATAGGCAATGCAGTATCCAGGGATGTGAGCAGGAGAAAGATGTGGTATTGCGTGCTGTCCCAGGCTGAGCCCTGCCTTAATGCTGTGCAAGGGGAAGGTAAACCTGAATTCAGCCTCGAGCTAGCTGATGCAAGTAATGCATGAGATGAAGAAGACTGGACCCATGTCTCCACTTGGGGTGGAAGAACCTTCCCCAGTCCTCTGAAATGCTCCTGCATAACAGATATGATGCTCTGGGGTTGAGGAATAAAGAGCATTTGAGTAATAGACAGGATCCAGGAAAAGCAAACCATGCAAAGTTGATCCAGCCACCCACCCGCATTAGAACCGGTGCCACCAGAAAAGCATGTAAGGTATTGGTAATTAGAGATTCCTTACTGAGAGGCACTGAAGCACCCATTTTCCATTCAGACAATTTCTCTAGAGAAGTTTGCTGCCCTACTAAAGCTTGCATTCGTGACATCACTGAGAGGCTGCCAAGCCTGGTGAGCCCTACAAATTATCATCTGCTCCTACTGTTCTGTGTAGGTTCTCATGATACTGCAACAAGATAACTTGGAAACATCAAAAGACTCTATTGTCCCTTGGAGCAATGTTAAAAGGATCAGGAGCCCAGGTGGTGTTCTCCTCTATCCACCCTGGCAGAGGAAGGGGTTCAGGAAGGAGGAGATGAATTAAACAGGTGATTGCCTGGCTGCCTAGCTGGTGCCATACTCAGGATTTTGGCTTTTGTGATCATGGATCAACCTTTGAGAAGCTGGGTCTTTTGGGAGCTGATAGGATTCACCTGACCAAGTGGGGCAAGGGCATTTTTGCCAACAACAAAAACAGCTGGTTTTTGAGCAACCTGATGTAGTGAAAGATGTCCCCGCTCTGTGGCAGGGGTGTTGAACTAGGTGATCTTTGAAGGTCCCTTTCAACCCAAACAATTCTATGATTAATGCTAAACTCTTCTTTTCAGGTGTTAAAGATGTCCATTCTCAAGATCCATGCCCGTGAAATCTTTGACTCTCGTGGGAATCCCACTGTTGAGGTAGACCTCTTTACCAACAAAGGTGAGTCCTTAGCTGTAGATGTTTATTCCTTGTATCTGATAGAACCGAAGAGGCAGACAAAAGTATACAAACTGTCCTGTTCTAGCAGTGGAATTGTGCTTCCTCCTTCCTCCATACATATAACATGTTCCTGAGCTTGTTATGGGACTTGCAGGAAAAACCTCTACCTCATTCTACTGGGATGAATTTGCTGAGCTCAAGAGATTGGCCTGGACAGTGAAGGGTTTTTTGAAGTATGCTGCTGCTTACAGTCAAAATTGTGCAAGTGTTAATCCAAACCTGCCTTCCTCCCCTTGCCCTGAGCGTAAACTGGGATAGCGTTTGCAAACTCAGAGTTAACGAGGCCTTCATTCCCGTCCTTAAGCAGTTGCTAATGGTCTTAGTTTTCAGTGTTCCCTAAACTCTGTATGACTGCACTTGAGGTTTAATTCTTGATTTGTCTAGCAGTTGCTTTGTGTAATGAAACAGTCTTTGCTGTTGAGTTGAATCTTGGATAATGGTTTCTTCTCTGTATAAGTACTCAGGCATGACTAAACTTGTCTAATTGGGTTTTCACATAGAACATCCTATATTTTTAATTATTATAGGACTTTTCCCTTGGTCTGTTAGTTGTTCATCCCACATCTGATAGGATCTGACAAAGGCATTGTGCAAACACATACCAGTGTGGTTTGGTGGAATGAGCAAACACAATAGCTGTAATACACTAACTAGCTGATCTTTCTGCCTCACAAGATTAATGCGGTCATTTAATGAGATTGCCCCTCCTAAGGTCTTTGCTGTAGTGGGATAAGGGAAAGACTGGAGACTGAAGCTGGCGTCTTGAACCACAGGCAGAACAGACTTCAGTGTACCGATTTGCTCAAAGTTCAGCATCCTTTGCTGGAAGAATGGGCTGTCTGGATGGCTGTGTTGTCAGAAGAGCTCAGAACTCATACTAACAAAATAGGCCTCCTAATTGTCCCTTGTATGCTCTATCTCAGAAGAATTTAACAGCTTGCCTGCCAGACTGAGCTCAAAAGTAGATTCAGTGAATAAAGCTACCTTTTTGGAAGGGGAATGGATGACTTTCCTAACTTAAACACTTGAAATGCACAATGGAAGAGAATGAGTGAGTCAGCTTGCTGTTGATCAGTATGAGGGAGACACTGATGATTTGGTGATGCTGTGAAGGAGCGGACAGATCTCAGGATTGCTGTATACGTGAGCAGAGATGTGGTTTAGAGATTACCTCTCCCGTCTCCAGGGATGGAAGTATGTGGTAGGCTGGGATGGTGTATGGGTGGAGAATGTTTTGCAGGTTTGAATGTGCTAAGATGGTTCTTTTTTTCTGTTGTAAACAGGTCTGTTCAGAGCTGCTGTTCCCAGCGGTGCCTCAACTGGAGTCTATGAAGCTCTGGAGCTTCGTGACAATGACAAGACACGCTACATGGGGAAAGGTATACCTGAATTTTGGTACCTAGCTTGGCCTATTACAATGGCTGTGTTGCTGCATATGTTTATGCCAGATTGTAGCAGAAGACACATGGGCTCCTTTACTGCTGTCCATATTCTGTACCAGGCATGGCAATTAAGCAAAAGCTGTGGAGGTTAGCAGTGAGATGATAGCAACATGCACAACATGTGGGTTGTGGGGCAGACATCAAGCACAGACTGCTGGATTCCCCAGGGGACAATGTAGAGAGTGACTCTGCCTCCAGCAGTGCAGCTACATAGTGGTGGAGATCACTGTACCCCCGTAGGTGGGTATGTGAAGCTCAGGCATGTCAGCTGGGTGATAACGTCTCCAGTGCAGTATGCCCAAACATACTTTGTTACACCACTCCTGTTGCCCTGCACGTTGGTGCATGTCAGAGTACAGAGCACTTAAGTAGTGTGTCATAAGAGCATCTAAAGAGCACTTTAGTAGTGTGTCGTAAAAGCATCTAAACTACCTGCTCCTAAAGGCTTGGTGGTACTGCAGCTAGTCACAAGATCTCTTCGTAGACCAAATTTTGAAAGAACTGTTAAATATATCTGCTCTGGCACTACAGACTCCTTAGATCCCAGCATGTTAAATCCTGAATGTGAGGTTTATGCCGACTGCTGACCACAGCTAATGTGCAGCTTTACTCCGCTAATGATGGAAGATACTTTTGTTTTGGACTGCATAATAGCTAAAGCCTCTCCAGCTTTTTGCCTGTCATTATAGGTAGCCAGGATACTTAAGTCTGTGTTAGTGGTATAATGTTTTAGTTGTCTGGGGACTGATTGTATGTTCTGAAAGGAAACTAAACATAGCAGTCACCAGACTGGCGTGGGAACATGTATGAGGGAAAATGAATAGCCACATGCAAGATGTCGTTACCTAATAAACATCCTAATAGTAGTTCTTGTGACTACTCTGAGGGCTTGGACAGTCAGGACTCCTCTTTAGCTTGCTGCTGTTAAAGCATTGGTGATGCCTTGAAAGTATATGCAATCAACTTATCTTTTGGCAGGGAGAGAGAATTACTTGTCTTCAAACTTTTCTGCCAGTCAGGTGAAAGGAAGCTGAAATACTTTGTGTCTATTAAGAAAGAGTGGTTAGGGTGGATAACTACTGAATGGAACTTGGAGAGCCTTGTCTGAGAAGATTCATGGTTGTTATTACTTTAACACAGAATAAACTCCTAGATGACTGAATATCCCAATGAGCTTATGCTGTTTACCTAGGGCACTTTCTTGAGAAGAGTAAATGTGTACTTACCTCAGTGTGCTAAACGTGTGTGTGCTTAGACCTGTTAAATCTGATCCTACAGGCAGTTCTTCATGACACTTAACTAGACAGTAGTCTGAGCTTCCACAACAGGCTATCACAGCTGAAGGTTTTTGTCAGCTGGGGAATAACATGAGTTATGAAAAAAAAATCATCAAATGGGATGAGTTGCAGATAGCTGGTAGGTCTTTTGTAATATAAAGCTGCAGACTTTGGCCATTTAAAAGGCAATTAATGTGGCTCAGGGTGCACTTAATTAGCATTCACCAGTTCTGAAGCTTAGGTCTTCATAAATCTTTGAACAGTATACAGGGATGACAATATTCCTTAGGCTAATATTGGTAGCTGGCTAATGATGGTCTCTGCTTATGGGGAAGAAACAAGGTCATACTGGAACTGCTGGTTTACACAATGGTGGGTCCACATAGATTAAAAGGATGGTGCTGTGTTCGTGCTTTATTCCCTGTCTGAAGCCAGGAGCAGACAGTCAATTTCTGTGCCTGCATCCAGGTACAGAGACAGTGTACTTCAGCTTTGTATCACGTGTAAAACGTGTGCTAAGGTGATGCTTTAGCAATGTTACAAAACGATAGCAGATAGTGAAATGTCTGAGCTGCTGCACGCTTAACTTCTGGGGAAACCTTTTTCTTTCCCCTTACTCATGCATTCTATGAATGGATAGGAGTAGCCTGTCCTAAAACCTTTTCTAAATGCTGTCATTCAGCCACTTGATGTTTGGGTCCACAAGGGTGTTTGCAATAGTATGGAAACCTGGGTGGAAAGACAAAGACAGCCTTGCTGGCTGATGCACAGTTTTCTCTACCCTTTGAACCCTTTTGTTTCTAGTCTGCTGCTCAGTATCAGACACTTGCTGACTTGTAGGTCTGTTTACCTATTTGTGTCCTTTTCTTGTTCTTGCATGACTGGCTTTGGTTTTGGCTGAGAGTCTTCATCTCTTCCTTGATTCTCTTGTCCATTTCGCTTCTGTCAGGTGTATCCAGAGCCGTTAAATATGTTAACGAGTTCCTGGGGACAGCATTGTGTACACAGGTAATGGATGTGCTTTCAGTGCAACCTTGTCACTTGGATGAATTTCTCCAGTGCATGGTCTTGCAAACTAACATTGCAGCAGGCATTCCTAGATGATGCTTACTTCATGCAACTTCCATTCAGTTGAGATGACCTCTGTAAGTGTTCAGATTTGGCTGTAAGCTCAGGTTGGATTGGGGTTTGAATAGCATGAGGTGGTATTCTTGAGATGTTATTGTTACTGAGATCGCCTACTAATGCCTGCATAGCCAGTGTGGTTGACCAGTGTCCGATTTGCTTGTTCCTTCCAGGTGTCTCAAAAGCTGTTGAGCACGTCAATAAAACAATTGCGCCTGCACTGATTAGCAAGGTAGGAGCAATCTGTCTTCTGCTAACATCCGTTAATGCCAGTCCAGTGCATCCTACCTGATGGGTTGTCTCTCTAGAGACGGTTACAGGAACTGTATTACATGGAGGGGTGTTAGCCTGTGTATTGGAACGCATGTGAACAAACTGACCTACAGCAATTGCTTTGCTTAATAACTGCATATCTAACACACAATCAAAACAATCCCTAGCAGCCTGGTGTTGTAGTGTGCAGAAATACTTAAGTACCTGGGAACTTCAGTGATGTGCAGTTAAAACACAAGCTGCTTTATGCTTAAAAGGGTGGCTGAATGATGGGGAGGGACTGGAGTTTTTTCTGAGCTGGCTAGTTTGGAAGGGAATCTGAAGGGATCTTAGTAAAGTCTGCTTGGGTGAGATTCCTGTGCCCTTGGTGGGCACTAAGCCCTAGCTAGAAAGAATGGTGCAAAACTAAGTGGTAATGCATAAAGTGATTGCACGTTCTTAGTGACAGCTCCAAACATTATCTGTTAAGTTACAAATGGGTGTATGTTGTGAGCAAGCTGGTTGTCTCTGAGCTTGTGCTAAAGGGGCAGGGGACATAAACTGGGGCTTTCTCCTATAGAGAAAGAGATATCTCACAGGTAGTAGTGTAAATGTCAGGAAGTCAAGGGACATGACAGCCTTACAGCTCTGAATGTGAAGAACAAAACGAGCTTTTGATGTGTCCAGCTTACCTGTCAGCCTTGGTCTGCTGGAAGTGACCAGAAGATGCTGCTGTGTGATAATGACAAGAACTAGTCTCTTCAGCTGTTGGTAGTTGCCCTTAAGCAGTTTTTGAGGCCTGTCAGGGAAATAAAAATGCAGTGGGTAGAGCCCATGTAGAGCCATGTTTGGTGTCAAGCAGTGCTTTGCTTGCTTCTCTCTGCAGAATGTCAACGTTGTGGAGCAAGAAAAGATTGACAAACTGATGCTGGAAATGGATGGATCGGAGAACAAATGTAAGTGGGCTTTGTGTTGCAGTGGGGTGTGAAAAGGTGAAGACTGGTTTTATAGAATTCAAGCTTACCTTATCAGAAACAATGGGCAGTGCATGGCCGTGGCATATGCTGTGCACTTCCATAACCAAGACCATAGTGCTGGTATTGCTGAGTCTCTTTATGAAGACATAACACTTCTGTAAACAATTTCTTCCTATTGCAGCCAAATTTGGTGCCAATGCCATCTTGGGTGTATCTCTGGCTGTATGCAAAGCTGGTGCTGCTGAGAAGGGTGTCCCCTTGTACCGTCACATTGCTGACCTTGCTGGAAATGCCGAAGTCATTCTTCCAGTTCCTGTAAGTCTCTTGATAGGGCTAGCTCAAGACTTGATCTGACCAGATGCTTCATGATGTCTTGTGGTCTTGGATCAAGTTTTCTAGAGAATGAAGACTCTTAACATAAATGCTGTTAGAATGTTTCAAGGTAAATTGATAATGTTTCTTTTTGGTTACTCCAAGGCTTTCAACGTGATCAATGGTGGCTCCCATGCTGGCAATAAGCTGGCTATGCAGGAGTTCATGATCCTCCCTGTGGGTGCTGACAGTTTCAAGGAGGCAATGCGCATTGGTGCAGAGGTCTATCACAATCTAAAGAATGTAATCAAGGAGAAGTATGGCAAGGATGCAACCAACGTGGGTGATGAGGGTGGCTTTGCCCCCAACATATTGGAAAATAAAGAAGGTAAGAACGAGCTAAGTATGGGAGGAGGCATAAAACTGATAGCCAGAGAATGAAGGCCATACCTGTCCAGTATGAATGGAAAGAGGATCAGTAGGTTGTAGGGCTTGCTGCTGTTTCTTTGCTCTGCTTCTATCCTGACAGACTTTCCAAGGTGTGCTGTACTGGTGTGGTCCAGTATAGGACCACAGAGCTATTCCCTTGGACATCAGTTTATGCAGCTTGACAGGATGGCTTTGACTGCAGTGCCTCATTACTGTAGCACCTTAAGGGAATCTTACCACCTTCTAGTTGAAAAGTGGTGTAGGAATGTCTGCATGCATTGCAGGTTTCCGGGAAGTCAGTAGTGAAAGTTTAGTGGAGCTGTTTTTCTGCTGACAAAGGAGGAAAACAGTTTGAGCTGTGTGGGGGAGTGCATGAAGGCTTGCCTGGGAAGTTGAGGCATTTGCTGCTTCCACAGCCAAACAGTTGTGTTCAGAAACCTGTGGGGGAGGGAGGCAGTTTGTCTTGCAGAAAGTGAAATACCTGTTCCTGTGAAAACTGTACCAGAAGAGCTTTTTTTTCTGCCTCTCTTGCAGAAATGGAGCTGCTAATAAGCCAGTAGAATACTAGAACTCTTAAGTTACTTGTTACTTTAAAGCTGTTAGTTGTATTATTGTTGAAGGTGGCCTCTGAACTGCATTGCCTCTTCTGACACGGAAGATACTGAGCCAGCACCAGAAATCAGGGTGTTTCTGAATCCCACAGTTGCATGCAGCTCTTGCTAGGTCTCTACCCTAGTAGACATCAGTGAAGATGACCTTGAATGACTATTACAGTTGAAGGAGTTTCTGTTGCTGGCAGCAACTGCTTTTGCAGTTTGTACTACATGAACATCTTTAAAAAAAAAAAACAAACCACAACACACACACAAAAAACCCCAGACAAAAACACTTGATCTAAGCTTCCCGCTGTAAATAGCCTGGCTCACCCAGCTGCTTGGCTTTGAGTCAGGGGTGACTGGGAGAGTCTTGCTGGTCGTGACCATACTGAATTTCCTCGCTTGGACTCTGCCAAACAGGGTAGCATAGTGGGTAGTATCCAGAGACTCCTACTGAGTAGTTCTGTTCCTTCCTCTGCATATAAATGTGCAAGTGGAGAACAGGTAGATGCAAAGAGAGGGTGCCCTGTGCAGAGGCAGGATGAGTGTCACATTGCCTGTCGGGGTTTGGAGGGTCAAAACCTGATCTGGAGCTAAAAGAGATTAATGTGGAGTCACTGCTTCCTGCCCACATGCTAAAAGCTGAAAGAGGATGTAGTATCATCTAGTATTAAGCTTTCTGGGCTGACATGTAGTCCTGCCTGAAGAGATTATGAATCCCATAATGGTGTCTCAAGGGTATTACAAGCTAAAAGCAGTATTAAAGTAATATCTTGTTCCAGTCAGTTCAGAAGTGGGAGAGTTTAAGAACCTTTTCTATGCAGCCTTTGTGCTTTCTGTAGGGGGTGATGGAGGTTCTTTGCCAAGTGAATGTACTGTTGGTAAATGAATAGCTTTGAGTTGTTTGGGAGGAACTCAGAAATACCTTACTGTGTTTCAGCTCTGGAGTTGCTGAAGACTGCTATCAGCAAAGCTGGCTACACTGAAAAGGTGGTCATTGGCATGGATGTGGCTGCCTCAGAGTTCTACCGTGATGGAAAGTATGACCTGGACTTCAAATCCCCTGATGATCCCAGCAGATATATTTCTGCCGATCAGCTGGCTGACCTGTACAAGGGCTTTGTCAAGAACTACCCCTGTAAGTGGTTCTTCAAGAAGCACAGTAGTAGTGGCAAATGGGGGTGGTTGCTGAAGGGAAGAGGTAGGATGCAGCCTCCTTTATAAGGGAGATCAAGAGCAGAACAAACAGCTAGCCTTTTAGGGGTCTTGAGAATGTTCTTTGAGGTGGGTAGTATTTGGCTGCAGCACTCTGGTACCACTGCTTTCAAGCAAGACCTTTCAGGGTGGCATTGTCTTAAAGCTCCTTGTATCCCTCTGCAGTGGTGTCCATTGAAGACCCCTTTGACCAGGATGACTGGGCTGCCTGGAAGAAGTTCACTGGCAGTGTTGGCATCCAGGTGGTTGGTGATGATCTGACTGTGACCAATCCAAAGCGTATTGCCAAGGCTGTGGAGGAGAAATCCTGCAACTGCCTCCTCCTTAAGGTCAACCAGATTGGCTCTGTGACAGAGTCTCTGCAAGCGTAAGTTCTTCCCTCTTGGCCGTGCCAGGGAGGGGGATTGTCTCATTGAGGGAGATGAACATATAGACCAGAGCTAGTGGGATAGAAATTGGTTGATTGGGCATCTGTGAAGGGAGAACAACTCTTAACTGATAGAGGGAGGATATTGGCAAGTAAACCTGTACCTTTGTGGTCTTGCAGTCACGTAGGCAGCTATCAAACAACTTCACCAGGTCTAAGCATGTGTAAAAGCAGCTCTTTATCATTGCGTTGTCACATGGTCCTAACCCTAGCATGTACCAAAGGGCAGCTCTGTCTTGCCAAAGCAAGGAGCGCCTGCCACTTGGCAGCATCACTAGAGGAAAGGCTGCTACGCAAGTAGGCATGGTGTGAGGCTTCCTCTGTTTATCTCTTCTAGCTGCAAGCTTGCCCAGTCCAATGGCTGGGGTGTGATGGTGAGTCATCGCTCTGGAGAAACAGAAGATACCTTCATTGCTGATCTGGTGGTTGGTCTCTGCACTGGTCAGGTTGGTATCTGTAGCTGCTGTAGTTTGCCTTTTTGCTTGATGAGATAATACGGTGATGAAGCCAGACTGCACAGCAGATGGGGTCTGCTCTGAATTAAGGCATGCAGATTTGCTGTTTCTGTATATAGGAAGCTGATCTGTCTAATGGGAGTGTGACGAGGGAACATGTTATCTTGTGTAAACTCACCTTTAACCACCAATTTAAAAAAATCTTAGTCAACTCTGGTGGGTGTATTGGGGTTTCCTGATACTGAAGCTGTTAGGAAATGAACAATCTTTATTGCTCCCAAGCCCTATCCTGTTTGAGTAGACAGCTATTTAGAGCCTGATGCTGAAATAAAGCTTGTGATTATGCTTATTACTCTAAACAGAATAGAATAGTTTTGTGTTGGCATCTGTGGCCTTATTTCTGCTATAGTTCTCTACTAACTTTCTGATTTCTCTTTCAGATCAAAACTGGCGCCCCTTGCCGATCTGAGCGTCTAGCCAAGTACAACCAGCTGCTGAGGTGAGACTCTTGGCAGGGGGAAAGGGTTGAGGGTTAAGCCTGACACAGAACGGATGCTGCACTAATGCATTTGGGGCACAGCTTGGTCTTCTGCAGCTTAAGGACACAAACTGACGCTGGCAGAGGTGCTTTTGGGCTGGTGTTGTGCTTGTGGAGCTGGCTGTAGCCTAAACAATGAGTTGGATGGGTAATGTCTGTAACACACGCTAGAGGGGAAGGTCATACAAAAGCATCCTGTGATACTAGATAAGAGACACTGTCCTTCTGTGTGCATGATGCAGTTCCCTTGGGCAAGCATGTAAAACGTTTGGGTGAAGTTATGCAAGATGGGTGGTACTGACCTGTTGAACGTGCACATAACTGAAGTTGCTTGGTGGGAACTGGCTTGTGACTCTGGTAGCATCCTCAGTACCAGGTAGATGAGGTGATTTAGCATAAGGCCAGCAGCTGTGCTGACACAGGAGTTCTACACTGTCTGACACCCAGCACTCTCTTCCCTTTCCATCAGAATTGAAGAAGAGCTTGGCAGCAAGGCCCGTTTCGCTGGAAGGAACTTCAGGAACCCTCGTGTCAACTAAGCTGTGTGGATCAGTCAACCCCTCTTCTGGTTTAAAGCACGAGATGTCGACTTAGATCACAATTACCTGTACTAGAAAGATATGGGCAGCTGAAGGAAAAAGACCAGTTTGCAGGTCCTCTTTCCCCTAGACGATCCCTTCACCTAGTGTTTTCACCAACTCTGATCTGTTACTTGTAATGCTGTACTGCTTTTGTAGAACAGTCCTGTGGGGGGTTTCTGTGCATTGAACACCCTCTGGGATCATGACCTTGTGACTCTGGGCATAAACACTTTAATTCCTTTCTCTGCCTGTCTGGTCTTCAACGTTTGGAGCTGTGTGACTTGCAGTGCAGCAAGAGGTACCTGCAGACAGAAATAGTAGTGTTTTTACATGTGATAAATAAAAGCATCAAACAACCCAACAAAGTGTGGCTTTCGGTTACTTTGGGGGAGACTGTGGAGCAGGGATACCTACCTCAGTATAATCATAGCCTGTTTCAAAGCCGTTCTGCAGGGAGCAAGAGTTGGACTGCTGTCACTGTGGCCATGGGCTGGGCTTAAGTTGCTTTGTGGCAAACAGGCAAAAAATTAGCTGAATGTATGTGCCTGCTATCAAGAGGTGGCCTTCAAGGATATGTTTAGTCATTGGGAAGGGGGACTAAGAGTATGTTTCTAGCCCCTAGATCAATTGTTGATCCTGCAGGGGAAGAGAAAAAGCCCAGAGGTCTTCCTTCATTTATGAAAGAGGAGGTGTATCCTGACAAGGGCTGTGATTAACCTTTATCATGGACGTTGCAGATGTCTGCTTGTCAGTCTTGTCACTGCATTACTGAAAAAATTCAGTGATAGCCTTGGCTTTTAGCAAGAGGTTGGCACAGCATTAACCATGTTGAAAGGGAGTTTGTAACCTCCATCTTGATCTGCTGCTATGAGGAGATGTAGCTCGACAGGACGTGAGTCGTAGAACAGTACTGTTCCAGAACCCTTGTGCTTTGTTAATAGCGCTCTAATAGAAGGTGTAATTGGAAGTTGATCTGATAGCTGCGCTTTAATTTTTACCCTATTAGTATCGAGGTGCCATATTTCACATGGGGGAAGAAAAGACTTCAGGGGCTTTCCAGCTGTGTGAGAGCAGATGGCCATAAACAAAAGGCTCATGAGCAAATATTTGTGTTTCCAGACCCTTTGTTTTGTTCAGGTTGCAGCTCTGCTGGTTTGGCAGGGAAGGGAAGGCAGCGAGGGAGATGGCAAAGCACATGGCTCATTCTCAGTCAGTGCTTATGTTCTTGGAGATGAGGAGGAAGAACTGCTTTTTCCTGGGGTTTGGCAAGGGACTGTTCAGTGGCTCTGTCGCTGCTGCGGCTCCAGTTGCTCTGTGTGGTCGTTGCAGCAGCACCCTCAGAAGGGGGGAGCGGGGAGCAGAGCTGTGATGCTAGTCCTCACCAGGCAGGAAAAAGCAAGTTATTGCACAATTGAGGGAGGGGTGGTTTAAGCCAGTTCTTGTTGCTTGTGGGTTTTTTTCCATAATGGCAGGTTTGTAAGGACAAGATTAATTTCTGATCCACTCCAATGACTATTCTACTTGTCTTTCAATGCCAGGAAACCAAATTACCTGTGGCTGGAAATTATTATCTGTGAGGAGCACAAGAGTGCCCCGCTGTGGGCGCTGCTTGTGTTGCACTGTGGTGGTGTAAAGCAATTTTGTATCTCACGGTTTTAAATCGGTAAGATGGAAACAGCACATTTAAAGCCAGTGATGCTGCAGGGTATGTGTCATCATTTACCTTAAACCCTGGCTCTTAAAGAACATCTTCAGTTCTAGTTTGAGAAGAAACAATACAGATTTTATTTCAAAAGCTGCTGTTAGGAAGTACAGAGCTATAAAATGCGGAGGGGTGAGGACTCTGTGTTACGCTCCTACACAGACCTGTACAACGGTGCTCTGCCATCAGGATGAGGGATATGAGACTGCCTTGTGAGGAGTAAAGCCAGGACGGAGATGGCTGGGAGTTGCTGGGAGACGTGAGGTCTGCCTAGCACTAGCACGGGTAATAGCTGGGAAAGGACGTAGCACAGAGGGGACTGTTGAGGGGAAAGCCTGGCTCCTCTAGTGTCTATTGATCAATGGTTTTTAACTAGACAGACTCATCTGTTGTTGGCATTTCCAAAATACCCTGTCTTGTAGGAAGACGGGAGAAGCTGCAGCACCAAGAATATTAAACACCCCTCACAGGGGAAAGGAGAGGAGTCTTTGGCATCTTCACTATAACCGAAACGTGGAGGGAGGAAGATACTGGCTCTTGCACAGTGCGGTGTTTTCCGATGTGAGTAGCCCCTCTGCAAAAGGCTCAAGCGGGTCCCCTGAGGGAATGTGACCCACAGTCCCACGAGCTCGCCCACACTGACAGCAGGGGGAACACCGAACTCCTCTCGCCTGGGATGTGGGCATGTTTGCATCCAGGTCTGTGTTTTGCAGTGGCCAAAGGAGCATGGACCAACATCCATCAGGAGAACGGTGAATGCAGACCCCAACCACAGCCTCCGCTTCCCCCAGCCCTACAGCCCCTTCAGCAGATGGAGTCTGCAAGCGACCGCGGGCACAGCTGGCTGCTGAACCAAACCTCCCTGCAGAGACGATAGCCCATGCAACGGCAACAGCCCTTCAGTGGGCACTGGCAACTGTTTCTCCTTAAGAGATTTATCTCCTCTGTCAAGCCCTTCTTAAGAAGAGCTTTGCTATAAATACCAAATTTACCAGCCCGAGCTCAGCACATGGTAAATGCCTCCTCTCACACACGTCTGTCCTTTCATAAGGCATTGGTCTAAACTGGTTGCACTCCATACAGATTTGAAACCCGGTGCACTTTTCACACATAGCTGATCTCTGAATTGGACCTGTTAAATGAATAAACCAGCTAATTACACATAAATCCTATCAAGGGATTTTTCTTCTTCTGTCAGAGGCAAGCTTGTAATATATGCAAAATGGTTTAGGAAGCTTTTTAGCAGAACCACGTTGGGAAGCAATAGCGTGGCTGTTTCTCACCCGGCACTTCAGGAAGTGAAGTCCAAATTCTCAACCCACCTTCCCTGGGCCTCTGTATTTCCACCTGGTGATTTTATTTTAATAAGCCTCAGAAAGCAAAAAGAGCTGGGGAATCAGGTCACCGGTTGCCATAAATGGACAAAACCCTAAATGGCAGTACAGCTGTGAGGAAATGACTGGCACGAGTCAGGGCTGTCATACATCTGCGCAGCTACGTGAACCTGGGGGGAAAAAGTAAGCTAGTGCCCTGAGCTGGAATCCTCCTCTTTCAGGGGAATAGTTTGGTCCCAGCTCTGACAAAAGAGCCTTCTACTTCTGCTGGTTAACACCACTGCAACTGAAGCCCAGGTATTAATTCATTATCGTTCCCACCTTGTTGTCAGTGCAAGGTGGAGAGCTGTTACAGGTACAATTACCAGATGTGTCGTGTCTTAAAATAATCAGGAAATTGCATGCAAACTGGCAGGGTTAGAAGAACATTGCTTGGGCTGTAAAGTCAAAAGCTAAAGCCAGATGCTGCTGAACTGTATGCTCCTTCCTACACCAGGAAATCAATCCCACAATGTCAGATGCTGTGCTCACCTGTCCCATCAAACCAGAGCTACATAAAGCTTTCAAGTTTAATCTCAGAGAGTATTTGGGCCAGAGCAGCAAGGTGCTTCCAGCTGCAGAGGATTCAGGCTCTACCTAATGAGGCTAGAGCATTGAAAGGAGTTACTTGCAAAGGAAGAAAAGAGACCAGAATGGGTAAGTGCTGAAACGCGGGACTGTGGTTTGTAGATAAGAATTTAAAGTGTGTTAGAGAAAAGTGAATTATTGGTAACTCTGTGTGTGGGTGTGTGTTTGGAGTGAGGGGAATAAGTGAACAGGGAAGGGAACAAGATTTGATTGCTGAAAATCAAGACCTAAACCTGCAGTGCTGGAGAGGGGGAGAGATGTGTCTGCTCCTTAATCAGGGCTTGAATCCCGCTGCACAGCTCCTCACCTTTCTGTACTGTCCCCATGGAGCTCCTACTCGAAAGGCTGTGCTTTATAACAGAGTGCAAATGTAGCACAGCCAGTGTCTTTATTACCGTAATAATTTGCAGGGATGGCACTCTTTGGAACAGAAGGAGGCATCAGCTTAGCAAACACGAACTGGGAGGCTATTCTGAGAATAGCAGGCAGCCTTAAAAGCAGATCTGAAGTAAGAAGCAGGCAGAAGAGATGACTGATGAGCGGAGAGGAGAGGCAGGTGGCACTTTCGGGAGCTATTCAGGTAACAGGATATATAATGGAGTGATGCAAAGGACTGGAGTGGGAAAGATCTCCCATTACCCGCTGGCTCTATTTCTAGGTTTGTAGAGGTAGCTCTTCCGCTTTGTAGCCCAGCCGGCTCTTAGTATTAATTTCCTAATATCTTGGCTTCTAGGTCTTGTACAGATCCTGTCTCAAAGAGTTTGTTCTGGACAGAAAGGAATTCTGTCCAGAATTCCTCTATAATCAATGAGAATCAATTCCATCCCTCTATAATCAACGAGAAACTGAATGATTCAACATTTGGCTTTCTCACAAGACATCAGCCCCTGGTAGGGAGTAAGCACATCACTCATAACCTTCACTCTCAAAAACTGAAGCTGGCAGTGCAAGGCATGTTTTCCAATCCTTTGGTTATTTTGAACCACCCATAGAGCCTGCTCACTCCTTTTCTAGTATCGTGGGCATCAAAACTGGACCCCACCTTCCAGCAGCAGCGACGGTGTCAAACACGGCAGTACTGTAACCCTCCTAGTGCAGTGTGGCACTGTCGAAAGCTCACTGTCAGATCACCCGCCTGGTGAGGACAGCTCTGTCCCTTGAGCACAGAGACCTGACTTTCCATGCGTCCGTAACATGATGCTGGCTGGGGTGATGATCTGGACTGCTCAGTGTCCGCGTTTCATCCTGTTCACCTTTCTTCCCTCATTTTTGTGTCATTCAAAAATGTTAGAAATGATATTTTTTTCTTAGATCATTGATTTTAAAAAGGAACAAAGCCACAATTGAACAGTGGATTGACCCTCTTCCTTGCAGGAACTGCTCAGCTCAGTGAAATCTTGAGACTTGCCAGGCAGGAGATTTTACTGCCTCTAACATGGGTAAGAACAATTTTATACCCAATGCTTTTTTCCCTCCTGCTTGCTTATCCCGGGCACAAAAACGTCACTGCCTCATTGTGTGCAACCAGTGGGCTCATCCTGGGGGAGCCTGTGGCACGCACTACTCGCCCTGGGCTGCTGTGCCCTCTGATGTCCCCAGGAAGGGACCTCGCAAGCCGTGCCACGTTTCCCTGTCTCCGGAGAGGCAGAAGCTGTGGGAGTGAGCCATCTTTCTTTGAAGGAAATTCATTGACTGCAGTGCTTCGTCAACACCCACTCGCTCATTCACAGACATAAAGACTTGGATAAACAGCCTCGCACGCTGCTGGGGGCTTGTCAGCCGGCGGCGGCGGGGAAAAGCCCCACAACGGCACAAAGGACCAGGAAGAGCAGATGACGGGAGTGCAGCTGCTGGTTTTTCCCCACTGGAAGGAGAATATTTGGCTTTCCTGCTGCTGTGTAGACTGCAAGGAGACGCGAGGGTGGAGAGTGGATGCAGGGAGAGAGGCTCTCTGCCGGGCAGCCAGCCAGCCCTGCCTGCCCTGCAGCAGCATCTCAGGCTATGGCCTCATGCTCCCTTTCACGGCAGGATTTAAAGAACTGTGCCAGGCACCAGCTTAGTCCCACCACTCCCTTGGAAAGCTTTTATTACTGTTCTCTTTGTATTGCTGGGTGAAATGATTTCCTTGTAGATATGAGCTGTGGGTGGGTGTGAGAATAAAATGCAAGAACCCTGCTCCTCTCTGAGCACCTGGGAACACAGCCTCTCCCTGCACCCGACTGCTGGGGTCACCACGAATGTGCTCAAGCTGTCCCGGTTTGGTCATTTCTACAGAGAGGGAGAGACCCATTTGCCTTTCGCCCTCCGGTCCCCACGAGGGACTGAAGCGCTATCAGATCTGACGCACTCCGCATGCACTTTGTGCTCCGTGGATAGGTACAGTTGCAGAGACAAGAAGTGCAGGGTGTGGAGGAGGGTAAGAAGAAGAAATCAAGCCGTACCAGCTGCAGCACTCAATTCTGCTAAGAAAAGCTGAAGGTAAACAAAAAAAACAACCAAGAAAGAGAAGTGAGGCAGGGAGGAAGAAAAAGGGTTGAGTGAAGAACCCAGATGGCAAAAATGAGAGCTATGCACACAAAATAAACTATAAGAAAGAAAATAATCACAAGGTCCAGATCACCTCCTTGTGCTGCACTTGAAGTTTGCATGTGGTGGAGTCTTGTGTCTACAATACACTGCACAGGCTTAGCTCTGTCTAGAAGCACGTCGGTGTCATCATCCAGGGTGGCAGTTACAGGCTTAAGTGACGGGAGAGAAAAGAAATACAAAGTAGTTCTGCAAAATAAAAACCTTGGACAAAGCCCAGGTAAAATGACACCTTGCTGACAATGGCGTCTGTCGTGGAGGCACCACGACCGGCACCGAGCATCCCCGGGCCGTCACCTCGTGCTGCTAATGGGGCTGAGCCTCCTTCTCCTTGGCTGTGCTTGCCGTCCAGCTCAGTTTAGCTCTGGTTCAGCATCTCCTCTCGCTGATGCTGGCTGTCAGCAATTTTACCAGGGTAACAAGGTGTATGAGGTTAACCCACTCGTCCAAAGAGTAATTTGAGAATGAGGGAGTTCGGTGATGGGCAGGGGGTGTAGCGTTCCTTCTGAAAACCAGCTGGGAAAGCACCTGGACTAGTGCATTTCGAAAGCAGAATATGTGGTCTTCCTTGGTTTCTCTGCAAGGACCAGAAGCGTCCCAAGCAAGCATCGTCCTATGCTGTTCAGAAAGGTTTTTTTCAGCAGCAGTGGCTCCTTCTCTGCCAGATGCTTCACTTCAGACAGATCGAACTCCTGCTAGCAGTGATGAATGGCAAAGATCCCTTCTGCCCACTGGGAACTGTTTACAAACTTGGCAAATTGATTTGAGCTCAAAATATTATTTGCATGATGCTGTGTTTTGTTTTAGCATTTTGAGAACGAAACACTTTCACTAACATAGTTTGTTTTGAAGGGATGTTTCTTTTGAAAACTCCTTAAGAAAGCTTTTAAAACAAACTAACAAGGAAACCTAACACTTCCTGCCAGACAAAACATTTTCTTTGCTAATGTTCCACATTGCTGAGCGTCTCAGTTTCAGGGTGACCCAACACAATTTGTGTGTGGACAGGGAAACAGACACTTTGATTTCTGTGTGCATTTAACTTGCAGCACACGAGTTGCCTGAACCCCTCACCCCACAAAACCCACTTACTTTTATTGTTGAGTCGCTGTTTAATAGCAAGCGTTTTATGATGTGTTTTAATCTGAAAAGTCATCCAAACCCACCAGCTGACTCTTGCTTACAAAATGCTTGCAAACAGCGTCAGTCACGAAGGCACCGATGTCCTATAGCAGCTGCATTAGTCAAAGCAAAGGACACAGCTAGAACTTCATACATCAAGATGCCAATACGCCTCAGTTGGCTGCTGTGGGCTTGATCCATGCCTCATTTTAAGTGCTTGTTCTCGCTCCCTGAAATTTTGCAGAAGGGTCTTGAATAATATATATTGCATTAAACAGGCATCCAGTGCTGAAAAATAAGAGGACTGGTTTTGTTAATTCAACTACCGACCTATGCGGGGATTAAAAACCAAAACGCAAGTTAAGATGCTTTTCCAAGTCCCAGCAGTGAAATCCCTGCAGCTGAGCACAGAGAGCAGAGATTCCCCGCTCAGCCCCCGCTACCAGGCGTGGGGCGGGGAAGGTGCGGGGTGAGGATGACCTTGGGAGAGGGCACGGGGAAAACGCCTGCACCGAGAGTTTTCAATCTGCTTCTGAAAGCTCTTCAGCAAAGTGTGTAGGACCTCGGTTCTGGTGGTTTACGATGACCTGACCCTCTGTTGCTTCGAGTGACAGGATGAATGTCATTGCACTGACCCAGTAAATGTCAGACTGCTGCTGATCAGAGACGTCCAGTATCAGCCTAGGTGATCAGTGTTCAGAGATTTCGAGGACAGAAAACACCACTACGACCTGACTGGATTAAATTGGTTTAACTTAACCACTGTCCCAAACAGAGACAACCCCCAAAGCTACGCAAACACGCTGAATCTGAGGCTACTTTCTCCCCAGACACTGCTGACGCCAAGAAGGAAAGAAGGGTGGGATTTTGCAGGGGAGAACAGACATTTGTGCTGTCCTGTCGCTTCCTTCTCACTGTGACCAGAGCCCTCGTAGTTTTTAGGTGTCTGAAGTGTTGCTATGTGGCTGTGCAGAACAGAGTCCTGCCTAGAAAATGCCCTGCCGACGGCCCAGCCTTGCCACTGCTCCCGAGGCACCGGCTGGTGGGTGAATATTCGTATAGGTTGGCCTTGGGGATTTTTGCATCAGAAGCCCAATCCCAACCTTGTTCCACTTGCACTACTGTGAGTACATGCCAAATCAAAAAGATGCTGAAAAAAGCAGTGTACGCTAAAGCTCCTAAGCCAGTACTTTGGAGGAGGGTAGGTGACAAATCCCTGAAAAAGACCTGCTTGCTAATCAGAGTGGAGCTGCAGGGCTTTTGTGAAGGCAGGTTCCAGGGTGTGCTCCTACCTCCAGGCTATTTTATTTTTTGATTTGTCTCCTCATTGAAGCAGGTCTGCAAACAAAAGCTGGGGAAGAAAAGCTCACAGGCTGCTGCCCTGCTCTTCCATTGCAAAGCTGACTGATCCATTTTGCCGCACTACTTTAAATAATTCCTAACTTGTGGGTTTTATGCTCTGTAGTACTCAGGTTCTTCACTGCAATAAACAGTGATTGAAAGATGCATATTGTGGCTTCTATGTAGGCTAGGAAATCACTGACAGTGGGAATAGCTGAAATGAGAGCCTAGAAGTCTACTGTCCCATCAAAATCCGGAGAGCAGATGTTTCTCGGTATATACAGCCTGAACCTGTCTTCAGTCTCTAAACAGGAGAGGTATATGTCTTTAGGAAGACAGATAGATTTCTCTATTACTTAGCAAAAACTAGAATCCTCTCGCCCAGCTCTTCAGGAGGAGGAGCGTTGAGAAGAGGCCTCGCCAGCGGAGAGTCCGCACGCAGGTGCCAGGAGGTTGTGAGCTCTCCTCAGCCCCGGACCTGTTCTGAGGCCTCGGATGTGTTCTTCCATTTCTCTGTTGCCCACTTGTCTCCCCTGTCCCGTGGGATGGATGACACTTTCCAGTAAGGTGGGAAGAATTCATCAGTCGATTTTGTACAGTGCTTTGAAGATAACAAGTGCTGAGGTGAAAAAAGAGATGGTGCTTGAAATGGAAATTTTCCCATTTCTGTCACTGTATTTTCTCTCCTTTTAAAAAAGTACATTCAAATGTACCATCAAAGGTAGCAGTGTTGTAACACCAGGGAAAGAGCAGCTACAATGGGGAGGTGGGAGCCAGAAACCTCCTCCTGGAGGAGCAGATTTGCAGTGGGAAGGACGAAAATGCAAATCTGAAATCAATCCATCTCTCCCTCTCCCTTGAACACTTTGGCCATTTATAACAGTTTAAATTGAAGCCAGTCACTGAGGACAAGAAGAGAAGCTTGTAAATCCATTTACTACTTTCTGCACTAAAGGAGAAGCAGTGAATTCATAGTGGAAATGCAGTAAGTGCACAGATGAGGTGTTCCACATTAGCGGTAGAGGATGGCTCAAAAATATCAGAGCAAAGCTTTGAACAAGCAGAAAGCATGCAGGCCTTGGGAGCCAGATGTATCAACAGCTTTGTGGACTAATCTTCCCTCCGCTGCCCTGGCTCTGAGTTTTCATCAAAGGCACAGAGGTGTCTACGCCACGTCTCCTTTCAAGTCTCCCTTTGTTTGTGGTCCCGTTGTGCCGGCAGCACGAGCCTTAGTGTCGCTCCCCCTGCACCCTTCCCTGCCACCCTGGGGATGGACGGCTGCGCCAAAAAAATGGGGCTTCTTCCCAGAGCGGTGGAATTTGGCCTCCCCAGGAGCAGGCGACCCTGCTTACAGCTCAGCAGACTTAACAGCAGGCATTGAGAGCACCTGAATTCCCTCCCATCGCCCCTGTTCTCGACTGCACGTGGAAACCACGTTCTGCCTGGTTTAGCAAGACCCTGTGCCTTGCCGGACCAATGCTGTGATTCCAGAGCTCCCTTTCCTGCAAGGCCAGTGAGCCCGTACCAAAACCATCGTGCTTTTGGTGTGTTGGAGACAGCCAGCTGTCCAGTGTGTAATTTCAGATTCAACTGGTTTTTACATACGCTACTATTATGAGCAGTCAATTGACATTAACCATAAGAAACGTAGAAACGAGCCAACTCTGTGCACGTGCCAGCCTGTGCCAAACTTGTCACTGACGGTGAAGTCCCTTTACAAAAGTCCAAGAGTTTAGATGAAATTGGAAATACACCCACTTCTCCGCTGTGTTAGACCACCGCTGTGGCTCAGGCAAGGCACCTCCTCCACGCGCGCGTGTGCGCCTGCAGGGTCTGACCTTATGCAAAACCGGCACTTTTCTATCGGAAAGCAGCAGATTGATATGCCTCTGGCTTCTCGGTGGGTGGCTACAGAAGTAGATCTAAACACGCCCGTGTGTTTGTGTGTGCGAACGGGCACGTACTCAGTTACTACTTGATGACCAGTGGCTGCTACTTCTCAGACACAAGGCTGTGATCCTTGGAAGTGGGAAGGCACCATAATACGCAACAAAAGCCCACACGGCCCCCCTGGCGCTTAGGATCCTTTTTACAGTGTTCTGCTTAAAAGGACTGCTTCCACTTTGTGATGTTATTACTATCCAAAAGCTGTTTTGGGTTGAAACTAAGTTTGTTATGTTTTTTGTACTTACCAGATTTTATCCGGTATGTAAATCACAGAATGAATTACCTTGTAACTATCCCCAGGTATAAAGGGGATACAGAAATAAGCATCAAGGGGTGATGCAATTAATCCCACTCATGAGGAAAGACTGTCATTAGTCATCTGCAGCTTCAGCACTGGTGACTTTCAAGGTGTACAAATCTCTCGTTAGATACATTTCATGTTCTGCAGATGGCCATTTTGTCTTCTCGCTGCATGCACTGGAACATGCCCAAGTATACAAAAATGAGAGGAACGATTGTTAGGGCTGAAATTTTTTGTTCATTTTCAATGGGGTTTTTTTCCCTTTGCATGGCGCACATCCTGGGCTTTGATAAATGAGTCTCACTAGACACTGTGGTAAGCCAACCTCTGCTAATATTCATTATGCAGAACCCACTAGGAAATGGTCTGAGTCAGGGAAATGGAAAACCTTTAAAAGATAAAAAGAATTTTTCTTTTTTTTAATGAGGAAACTAATTTCTAACACTTTACATTTCTGGGATGTTTTCGAATCTTAAAAACAGAAATTTCAGGGTTGTACGTGCTATCAATGTATTCAAAACTGCATAGCAAAGCCGTAACTATTGAGCCATGTGCAAAGATACAGACAAGACCCTTTTTTAGATCACAGAAAATGTATTCAAAGGTCACTTAGGAGCCTGACGTTAAAGAATCTGAAAGAAGCCGCCAAGGTGGAAGCTGGGTGTGAACGTGCTGTGTGCCACTGACACCATGATCTCCGCAGCGGGCATGCCTTCACCCCATGATAAATAACCAGGCGCTTCTTCCTCTTCCAGTGGCCCCGCAAGGCACCAAGAGCGTCTGTACCATAGTCACCCCGGGGTAGCTGATACCCACTAACTTGTCACTTTGGCCCATCCCGTTGGTAACTTGTTTCTCCAGCCTCTCAAAAGTTGCATCAGATTAACGAATAACGAGATTCTTTTTAACAGATTTTGTTGAGCCACTGTAATTTTGTGTGCACTTGACTGTGTGTGAATATGCTCAAATTGATGTAAATGTCATTTACATTACTTTTGCTTTCATTGCGATCCACACAGCCAATTTTAAATAGAGATAACTGTGTCTAGGAGGAGTTCACAACCATCCGGTGCGTTGTCCTTCAAGTGGTATGAAACTTCCAAAAAGTTCTCTAGTAATATGTGTGAAAATGAGATTTTAAATTCCTGAGATTTCTACAGTAAACAAAGCAAAACAGAAAACCCCCCAAAGCAAACAGTTTTCAGTTAAAGGGCTGGTATTCAGATATTACAAAGGGAAAGAAAGAATATAATCCTTTTTTGTGAGTGGAGTTAGGTCATCTGTAAAAGCCTCTCAGAATATTATCTTCCAAGCTAATCGCTGTATTGACATTTGCCTGTTTCATTAGAGCTGAGTTTTTACTGCATTGCTGAGGTTAGAACCCGGCTCATCTGTCATGGTCAAGGACTGGTTTGTAACTTCATGACTGGAGAATTAAAAAAAAAATCTCTCTGTCTCTTATTTTAACTAGTTGGGTTGAAATGGTGTTCACAGAATTCTCAGTATTGGTGGTTTTTGACTTCATAGTTCCTAGTTAGATTTTTCTCTCACAGATTTTTATTTCATTCTGTTGGCAAAGTGACAGTTATTAAAAAAGAGCCACGTTAAAACACATCTGTAAAGAGATAATTTAGAAAAGTTAAATATACCACACACACTGACATACAGATTTCAGATATAATAGATGCAAGTGCTAACAAAAGGAGAAAGAAAGAAATGTTATCTAAAACTACAAAGAAAAAACAATTTAGGCCAGAACTAAGTCAGTTATCCATGTAATAAGCCTCCGTGGCTACTGACTGAACAGATAAGTGCATGATCTCTATAATACACTGACAGTAACCTTTGCAGCAAAAGGGAAGTGTCAGAAAAGTTGTATGCACGTGCAGGAAACAGATCAGCATCGGAAAGGAGTCCAAAGCTGTCTGCAGAATCCTCCCTTACCCAGGGTAAGAATTCTTCTTGCATCACACTAATCAATCCAGAAAGGCTTCGCATCATTATTATGCAAATGTATTTATTCCCTTCAAGAGTGTTTCTAAGGTTTGCTGGACACACTACAGATACTTTTCTCTACCCACATGAGTGTTATCTGGATTTGGGAGCAAAGCTGTCACGAAACATTTTAACTCTTCACTCGCTGATGACCTATTTTGCCTGAAAGTGATTTTCCTTTTGTATCAGTGCCTGCTTTCTGTCCCTTCACTACGTCGTATTGTGCCACTGGCTTTTTTTGTTTGTTGGTTTGGGTTTTTTTGTAATGAAGAAGACGGAATGGTAACAGACAAAACACAGGATGATTCTTCCATAACATAAGAATAACACTGCTAAGCATTTGAAGTTGCTGCGATGTCTTTTGCCTCGGTGGATGCCAGCTGCGTGACCAGCAGAACAGAACTCTGTAGCTGTGAGGCTGAGAGGGAGCTGGCCGAACAACTTGGGACAGGAGGTCTGTGAGAGCGTGGAAGGTGGGGAAGCAGCAGATGCGGCAGGAGCAACACTGCGTGTTCTCTGCTAACCCGAAAGGCACTTTGCAGCCCTCAGCAAGGCTCCCGGAGCACCTAAGAGCGTGCTCTTGGCTACATGAGCTCCATGATGGACACCTACGCATGCACGGGGGACAGGCAGCCCTGCCAGGGGGTCTGTGAATACTGACGGGACCCTGGTGTGACCCTGTTTGCGGTCAAGACAGAGGCATTTCCAGTTGACAGCAGAAGCAGTGTTTCAGATCCAGAATACTTAGATAGCAGAAATGTTGCTGCATCAGATCTTTAGAAGTATCCAGGGGAAAGGAACAGGATTTTGAGGATTAACATTTTGTGTGTAGATACCTTATGTGGCATGTTGGAATTTAAGTCTCTTTGTGGATTTGGCCAATTAGGCTTTCTCTGCATCAGCAACTTTATACCTCCCAGGAGCGCTGAGGGATAGACGCACGAAACATTGAAAGATGTCAGAAACTGCCTTGTTAGAGACCTGCTAGCATCTCATATAGACAATCCATACGTACATAAAATATTTTACATGTAGAACATGCCCAGTCATTTCACCATCAGTCTCTCTCCACTGGGACGTCAACCATGAAAATCTGCAGTCACCAGACAGAGGAACAATGATCTCGCTCTGCAGCATTTGGGTCTTCCTTGATCTTCCTTCTGTTAACTAAACCTTGCACTACTTTAGCTGGTGGAAGATTACAGGACAAGCCCTGTGGCTTTGTTTATTATTGTCCACAGGGAGGGCTGCATCTTTGCCAAAAAAAGAAAAGGAAAAAGCAAAAAAAGCAGCAGCTTGAAGTGCTATTCCTGCAACAATCCTCTGGTTAAGCAGCAAACTTATAATTGGATCACTTGTGCGTGGTATGAGGATGTGGGTACGCCTGCTATAACTGGCTGTGAATAATCACCTACTTCTGCAGTTCAACTTGTGTGAATTTCAGGGGGTACACAGATGTTAGTTATACAATATAGGAGGAAATTCCCCCAAAACATGGTTATTTTTGTTTAACAACAAAATACGACATCAAAATGTTGTCAGTAAATATTTCTAATCCTGGTGTGGTGAGGTGATCACCAGGAGGTTAGTAGAAAAGGAAAGAGGGAGAGAAAGAGAGAGAGGCTGCTGTGGAGAATTTTCCCATCACAGGGATGGCGGCTGGAGAAAGCTGAAGGCAAGCCCGCAGTTGTGGCAATTCGTGCAGTTTTTAATGCATACATCCAGAGACCAAGGAACACGAAACTGTAATTAGCAGAGAAAATAGGAGAGATGGAATCAGACTCTATCAAGGACAGCTTAAGTGTAGCCTCCAAAATGGCTGTGTCAGACATTTAACTGATGTGCCTTTTTAGACGCTTATCTAAATTAGTTATTAGAATACAATCAACTCTGTGTCTCAACCTCTGGTGGTAATGTCCCTGAAGTTATGCGAGGGATAAATTTGTCCTGTATGTTCAGGGCAAAGAACTAAATTCCTCTGATGTACAGACCTCAAATCTCCTTGTGTGTGCCTTTCTCTTCAGTGAAAACATTTCCCACTTCCCTCGGCTAAAGGCAATAACGTTAACAGCCTCCAACTTATCTCCTATGATACTACTAGAATCAACTATGAAGACGGTTTACAGAGACAGCAAACAGTTGGGGTTATACAAGTGTAATTGAGGGCAAAATCTGTCCTGACATATCCTAGTGCTTTTTCAAAAAGAAGATATAATTCCACATGAAATTTCTCAGATCCCCAGGAAGAATGTGTGACTTTCTTCACAGCCATGTGATTTATTTTGCTGGCCTGTGTTCTGCAGATGAAAGGCGAGGTTAATGTTAAATAACAAGTTTGCTCTATTTTCGGCACGGGTACCTTTGTGCTATCTTTTCTAACTATATGATAGCTCAGAGATGAAGAAGCTTAAAAATCTCGTAAGTGACCAAGTATTTTATTAATTGTTACTCAGTAATTTGGAATTCTGCTGTTGTGACAACTTCCTCACTGCACAGAGCAGTAAGCAGCAGCAGCAGCTTTTTATCTAGCAATGCACTTACGCATAATCTTAACTTTCTGTGCAAGACCAGTAACAGTGGCTTAATTTGACTAATACGGAGCGTGGACCTAAAAGGTCTGATGGACCGGAGCCAGAGCGGAGCCAAAAGCTTCTGACAGAGCCATAAAATTTTGTACCTTGTCTCCCATTGAAGACGCTTCTAACGCATTTACTCCTACCGCTGATAACTGTTTACTTATTCATGAGAACAACTCGGAAGAAACACTTGCATGCAAAACGCACGTCGAACACGTACGACCGTAGAGCCACGGCGGAAGGGCACCACGCGACGTGGAAACGCAGCCGGGCATCGCCGGGGCTGCTCCGCCTCGGCGCCAGGCCTCGTCCATCTCCCCGGGACGGCCGGGGCTGGGCCTCACGGCCGATGCCTGCCACGTGCTGGGGCCAGCAGTGCCAGGGCCTGGGCCAGGCCGCACTGGAGGTGGTGGGGAGGTGGCGGAGCTCACGCTCCCCGGTATTTTCTCTCGCCGAGCGTGCCATGGCAGCAGGGGACGAAGGCAACCTAAATACAATTGCCCCCGCCGCTTTTGACGTGGAATTGTTAAACCGACCCGCAGAACAATTACGGGGTGTGCGTGTCTGCGTGTGCCTGTGACCTCGCTCCGCGCGTTCTGCCGCCGCTGGGTGGGTGGCTGGGTGGGTGGGTGTGTGGGGAGGCCGGGCCTCCGGGGCCCCCCGCCCGGGCTCGGGGCCATCCTCCCCGGGCCGTGCTGGCGGTGCGCAGCGGGCTGTGCCCCCTGCGGGCGGGTGGGGGCCGGGCGGCCGCCTTTGTGCCACCGGGCCCGGCGCCCCTTCCCCGGCGGCGCGGGGCGGCCGGCGCCGGCCCCGGCGCCGGCCCCGGGGCCCCGGGGCCCCGGCCCGCTCCCCGCGCCCCCCCTCCGCCTTCCCCCTATTCTTTTAAATCACTTCCATCCACTTTGCTGATTGGATCCGACCTCCTGCCGGGTCACGGGGTGCCCCTCCTCCTCCAATGGGGAGGCCGGATACTGGCATGCGGCTCCGGCCTGGCTGCGTTGCTGGGTGCCCGTTCGGTGCGTGCGTGCGTGCGTGAGGGAAGGCAGGCGGAGGCAGCGCTCGGCTGCCTGGACCCCCAGCCCGCCGCCGCCGCCGCCCCTCCTTCTCCTCCTCCTCCTCCTCCTTCTTCTCCTCCTCCTCCTCCTCCTCCTCCTCTTTCCCCCCTCCCCACGGTCCCCCGCCCCGCCCCGGCCCGGTCGCCGCCCCGCTCCTTGTCTCCCCGTTAAAATGCCCCTGGGCTGCCGCTGGTGAGGCACCGCGCGGGGACCCTGCCGCTCGCCGTCGCCGCCCGGGCAAGAGGGGAGCTGCTCCCCGCCGCCGCCCCGCTCCCGCCCAGCGGCCCCGCCGCCGCCGCTTTGTCCCGGCAGCAAGACGGAGCCGCCGTTGATGGTGTAGCGCCCGGCGGAGGTAGGTGGGCGCGGAGCGGGGGAACTTGCCGGGGTTTTGTGGTGGCCGCGAGTCGGGGGCGAGGCCCTTCCCTGCCCTCCCTCCTCGCGTGTGTGCGCGGTGCAGGGCCGGTCTTTATTTGTTTATCGGCGCGGTGAAGTGCGGGAGGCGAGAGAAGGAAGCGCTGGGTGAGGGAACTCCGGGAAGAATGCCCGGGGCTCGGCGCGGGAAAGGCGCGGAGGGGGCTCGTGTCTGCGGGCGTGGGGCTGGGGGAGAAAGTCGCTGCCAGGCTTGGGATTGCTGCTGCCTGCTCCTGCCCCGGGAGGTGCATACACGGGGGTGCTGGGTCCGGTTCGTGCGTGTTTTGTTTGGTTGGGTTTTTTTTTTTTGTTGTTTTTTTTGTTTTGCTGGAGAGGGTCGTGTCTGTTTAATGCTCGCTCGAGGAAGGGCTCTCAGAGGAAGGTTGAACTTGTTAACCTTTTAAATAAACGCGAGGTGGGGAAATATTTAACTTCAGTGGACACGCAGAGGAAATCGACTCGGGTGTTTAAAAGATGCACGTATTTTAATGTGTGGTAGGTATGGAATGGTGAAATGAATATTTTATGCAAATGAATTTAGTCATAACATTTTCAGTAGCATAGGAAGGGGTGGGGTGGGTTTTTTTTAAATAATTTCTCGTTCTAAAGTGTGAAAAGAAGGTGACCAGAATCAGAAAAGTAGCAGTAGGTAGACAACAGGAGAGGCTTCATTGCTGAAACTGACTGTTCAAGAAATTGCTGGGAAGGAAACAATGTGATTCATTGTTGAAGTGTCTTTTCCCTTAGATTTATTTTTATGCACTGGTTGCAGTTATTTTGATCTACTGACTTCTTATGCTGAGTTTTTCCTCGAAGCGGTAATGTTCTTGGAGATTAGAAGCTCGGAAGGTTTTTGTGCAGTCAGCAGGCTACTGTCTGACGTCTGTTTACTCCTGAGTTACATTGACCAATTATTGAAATCAAAGATATTATTTTGCTTGTGCACCAATGTAACTGAAATGAGGAGCCTCAGCCACTGGTTCTTACTGTTACAATTCAGTAAAAATGCTTTTTCGGAACAAATCTGAAGTGACATAATTCAAATAGTATGCCCATTCTTAAATATGGATTTTAACCAGCTAAAAATGAACACTGTGTCAAAAGGAGTAGTTGTTGGTTGTGAAAGGCGTGTGTCAAATTTCCGATTAATGTGCAACATATAATATTTTTTTGTAGCTCTAGTGTTACCAGGCAAACATTTTGGTTTTTTGTACACTGCTCCCTTAGAATTGAGAAATCCATGGTGGTTAAGAGGGGTGGAAGCGTTTCTATAATAATAAAAGCACTTCTGGTAAATACATCTCATCTTGGTTTTACTCCTTGAGTTTGTACCATAAACTATGAACTGGGGTGGATTTCAGTGGCCTGGCTTGGATGAATAGCGATTTTAGAGATTTGCCTTGTTGGCTGATGAGGTCTGGAGGGAAGAGCAGGAGGTAGATGCACACAATGCCCAGGCTTGGGAGCTCATTGTTCTTTGCCGTACACTCCGCTGTGTTTGGGACCGTGCTCTCTGTCAAGCACGGTATCTTTTTCTTTTGAGAAGTGAAAGATAGAGAATGGGAAGCGTTTTCTACCTCTTTCCTCCTTCCCCAGAATGGCCTTTTGGTAACCTTGCAAAAAAAGCAAAATAGGAAATTAGAAGCTAAAGGGCGCCAAAACATTCTGTTATGTTCTTTCCTCCTCTCCTCCCAGTGCTGGCTCTGCTTCTTTCTCTGTCTGTAAGCGAATATATAAAGAGAGAGGGAGCACATGAGGTGAGACTCGGAAGTACACTCTTTTGAACCCCTCTCAACTTTCTTTCATGTTCTACCTTCTCCCCCCAAATGAAGACCCCAGCTGGCTTGAAATAAAGATTACTCCACTTCAGATCTCTGTATTAGCTTTGGGATGTTTGGTCCGGAGGAAAGTGTGCAGGGAAAACTACTGCCAAGGGAGAATACTTCAGATAAATGCACTGGGGTGACAAAAGTAAAAGAAAATGTGCAGAGGTTAGAAGTCTGTTTCAGTGTATACATGGTTTCCTTTCTTGATGATTGTTTAATGTTTCTGTTTGTACAGCAGCATTTGAAAAAAAAAAAAACACCACCCCACAAAAAACCCAAAAAACCCACAAAAAACCTAATTGTAGAATCATAGCATGTCTTGAGTTAGAAGGGACATAAGGATCATCAAGTCCAACTCCCTGCTCCTTGCAGGACTTCTACTATAGTGTGTGCTGAGGCTGTGAAAGAGGCTGCACAAGGGCTTGAGCCACTCCATAGATGGGGTTACAGAGGTATGGTGAAGTCTCAGCTCACTGGTAACTTCAACTAGCTGATGATACTGAGGTATGCAGAAGGGTGTAAAAAAAATAACCTGTGGGCATTGAGGAAAAGATGCCAGTGTGCTAGATCTTTTGGAAAATAGGCAGCAGTGACTGTCATAGTTTAATCGCGAGGCCTCTAAGTTTTGGTTTTGACTCTTTAGCTGACTTCGGTGTATAATTGGGGTAAATGACTTTAGTTGCCTTACTGAATAAAATGAGGTGATTGCCTCTGGATTGAGGATATACTTTTTTTGGTATTTTTTTACCACATGTATAGCTTTGGTGTGACTAGTGATCATTTTAACATTATTGTAGGCTATTGTCTGCATGAATGCTACTGTTTGACTTCACAGGGAGGTACAGTGAAATACTTATGCTGCCTCTCTGTGGCTTTGATTCCTGTGGCATGTGAATTTGTACTATGGAGTGACTGAGAGAGGGATAACTCTCTATGTGGACGAAGGTCTTGATATCCGTATGCGAAATGGGAAGCATTTCTTGGGCAGAAAAGGTACATGGAGCTAGGAGAGACAGAGCTGCCTTAAACAGTAATTATGTAGCTGGATTAACAAGTAGTGATTTATTTGCATCCAGGGGTTTGTTTTACCTTAGTGGGGGTTTTGTATGCATGCAGAAGTCCATCCTGTGGAGTTGTGGGTATAGATTCAGTGCTGCCACAGCAAAAGGCTAATAATCAACAACATTCACAAATGTGAAAAGAGCTGGTGTAATTCTTAATGCTGATTACAGCTTAGGTGAGAAAAATGGCATTCTGATGTTGCAGTTTAATAATTGACTTTTTTTAATAACATGCTATTTGTGAATTTACTGTCATAGCTACAAAATGCATCTCTGTTCTAGCCATACTGTGTGGTAGTTTTGCCCATAAAGAAGTTATTTCACTTTTGGGAGTGGGAGGAAAAAAGTATGCTATGAGCATATAGAATTTTGCAAGTATGTGTTACTGGCTGTGTAATGGCACAGCAGAACCTGTGTTATCCTCTCAGCAGCAGCAGAGCTGTTCGTACATTAAGATTGCCTGAGGGTAGCTTTGATTTCATTACATGCCATATTTAAGGACACTGTAAGCTTCAGTAACATGTTACGCTCTGTGTTGTTGGCATATGAATACAGTACTTGAATTGTAGTTAATTTCTAGTTTAAAAAATGACAGTTGGAAAACAATTAGTTATTATGTGATCCTGAAATGAGATGAGTGAGCAACTACATAAATTTAAAAGGGCTGGTCAGGGTTGGAGTTAACCATAAAAAAACCCAAAACAATCCAACTCTCTAACTTTCTAGTGTACTGGTTGGTTTGGTTCTGTGTGTGGTGTGGTTTTTTTTTTTTTTTTAGGATGGTATCCTGGTTAGGCTATTTTTAAGGTTCAGCTATTTTTCACTCTGGTTTTGCTATGGAAATATAGTGTAGTTGTTTCAGTTGCATGAAGTCTAAACAAATTGTCCTGCTTGACTTCAAGGGATGCATAGTATCTGACTTGAGCTCAGAGCTTAAATTTAAATCAATAGGCTTAAAATATGGGCATATTTTTAAAAAAAGACCTATCTTGGAACCAAAACAGAACAAAACCCCTATTGATTGGAGACCTGTTTATTTAGTGTGCTTTTTTTCAAGCTGCCTGAAATGAAGCTTGTACTCTACTGATGTGAAGTTGGTTTATTGCAAGAGGGAAACTGGAAGGTATGTGAGATTGGCGTTGGTGGTGTGGAAGGTATCGGAAGGAGGTGAGTGTGATTAGATGCAGTTTGGAAATGGCGTTTCCAGCAAGTTGCTAGGAAGAAAATCTAGCCACTTCTTAGAGTGATAGGAGGTGTTAGGGAGCAGGATCTACAACGCAGTATTGTGCTCTTTATATTGGCTTGCCAGCAGCATTTTACACAAGCTTTTATAATGTTGGTAGCTGTGCCCAACTGCTCTTTTCAGAGAGGCTGATGTATGAACAAAGGAGCAAACAAGATATGAATACTGCGCTGGCTCCTTTTGATTTATAAGTCTACTGGGGCAAGGAATTGCTGTAAGTGACTGAAAAAACCAAACAGATCGAAATATTAGCTGACTATTCCTGTCTCAATAGGTGTTGTTTGTTTTGTTTTTTTGGTTTTTTGTTTGTTTTTTGTAAATACAAATGTCTGTTTAGTTCATTGAGCATCCAGAATAGTTCGTTGACCTAGAGAAAAGTGAAACTAGCTTGGATACAAACATCAGTTTTCCCTCTATGCCCAATGGGGATAATGATGGCCTTTTTTTGTGGAATTCTTAAACGCATGCATGAAATACACCATTAGCTCTGGTACAGTGTTTCTCTGAATTCTAGGCATAAAGGATTGCATTTGTATTTGGCATCTTAATTCTGTTAAAAGTGCTTCTCTGAAAATGTAGATCAGCTTAGGTGTTGCATAAATTTGATAGATTAAATTTTTATGATTGAGTTATCAGGAAAATGGGTAATTCTTTGAACAAGTAGGTTGTCTTTTGTTCTTCCTACAGAACACGAATGAGAGGCTAGTTCACTGTTGTAAGATTCAAGGTAAGTGGAAGAAAATAAGTGCTCGTTAATTTTGAGGTCTTAGTTAATCTATGTATTTAATCTACTTGCCTATATTTAAAAAAATTGCTATCATGGTATTATCAGTCACTGATACTGAGAGTCAATTTTGCCCTGTTTCAAATATGTAACAGGAGTTCTGTTTTAGAATGATGGATGTTCTGTGGTCTTTTCCAGTGCATGCAGTGAAGGCTGTAGTGTAGATTTATTTTCATGGCCAGCAGTACTGATGAAGCTTATGTTCTAGTAGCTCTTCTGAGGAGACAAGAGCTTGTAAGTCCTGAAGTTTGCCCCCTCCATCCCTCTTGCTAGTTACTTTTTCTTTTTCCCCCGTCCTCAATAACAGTTGAATGGGCCAGTGGCATGGATGTGCCTACGGACTAGCTGGCTGCCAAGCAAAACTTAAAATGCTGGTTTCTGTCTGGCCATGCCTTAGTGGGGATGTAGTTAATCAGAGTTTTTTCCTATCCATCTGCTGGCTTGCACAAAACTCTCAGGAATGTTGGTTATTGCTGAGATGACCGTTGTGGCAGGCTTGTTTGAAATTTGTTGCGCACCAGAAGTTACTGGCATGAAAAGAGAGGATAAGGGAATTAGGGAGGGGAGGAGTGGGGGAAGTGAGGTGAATTAGGGAAGTTCATTTTCTCTGAGAAACCAGGTTAAAGAAAGAGAAAGGAAGTTCTGTCACCTAGTGCTAACAAATATTTCTGTCTGTGTGATCAGCAGTTTCTCTTTTATGTTCATCTTTTTGCTATAGCCAACTGTTTTGGGGTGGAAACAGACAAGTTCTTGGGCACTTGGCCCATCTTCCTGCAGGTCTTCCTTCCTTTTTTTGGAGCTGTTTGGAAGCGTTCATAGTCATCAGCTGGTCTGGGAGCAGGCATCTCTTACAACTGTTGGTTAAAATACATAGGAGGAACATTCTTGTTATATATTATGCTAAAAATGAATAAAAACATTAAGGAGCAGAATTTCTTATTAGTGAGAAATCACTGTTAACATTTTAGAAAACTAAGCTTTTGTTTGGTTTGACATGGCTTTTGGTGTGTGTGTTTTATACCAATTCTCCAGCAAATGAATCCTTATCTAGAGTAAGCCAAATTGATTTTAGGGGAGTAAAAATGATAGATCTTATTTGATCTCAGATATGTTGCAAGTGGTATATATTAAATTCTTAGGAGGCAGATACTGTATATTAAACTCTTGATCCTACAGTCAGATTTCTGTACGTGGAATCATGGTAGTCTGAATGTGTGTAGGGGAATGGATGGGGCAATCTACTTGGGTGGGGGGGTGTTGATCGTGCACATCATGACACACATAACCTATATATATATATTTGTGCCTAACGTGAGGTAGGGACACATTAATGAGTTGGTGTAGGATAAGTTGCCGTGTAGCTTACTGAATGTTAGATACACAGCAAGTGTTCACTCTCAACGACAGCACATGTGAGAGATGCCAATTTTCTTTCCCTGAAGGACAGGTAACTTCAAGCAGCCCTTTTTACTTCTATCCTTTAGTAAATGGCTCTGGGCGCTTAACGCAGTGGCTGTGACTCATGGGACCTCATCTGTGCACTTGTACCTTGAGTCAGCAGTCTGTGCAGTACTACTCATTCCATAACCACCCATGTATTACATAAACTGACAAATTGTCTTGCTCATGTCTTAAAAATTTTAACAAAAGATATTTGTAACATTGGCAATAGAAGCTCTAGTGAAGAGTGGTTTTAAGTTTCCTTTAAGAGAGAAACAGCATGTATAGGCTGTGGGAGAGCTAAAATATGTAGTGAACAGTAGACTTTTAGTGTTAGAGTTGCAGCTAAAGGCCTTGAGTCAGACTTTTGATGCCAGAGATAGGTCTTTTCTATACTGCTACTGAAATCGCTATGGTCTAGAAGCAGCTGGTAAGACTGTGCTTTGTTTTAAACCTGAGCACTTATGATAATTACATGGTTGCATTGCTATGTAAAGCAGGATGATCTAGACTTGAGTGTATTGGTGTGGTGGAATAGAGAATTAAAACAGAATATGATGGTTTCTGTCAAAGCCTACTATTTTGGCAACCAGTTTAAAAAAAAAAAAAGGTGAGTTCAGTTAGTAATTAACTATGTATTATAGGATGTTAGGGGATCAGAAGCTTTGTGCTAAATAAAGTTATTAAATATATGTGTTTAAGGATTATGAATCTTCTTAAACAAATGTGTATATGACAGTAGCCTGCTGATACCAACAACCACAAGGGACTAGAATACGTGGTGTTGATGCTAAAATGCCTTTTTCTTTTCCTTGATTTAGGAGTCTTCATCCATTCAGGCATGTTTACATGAAAAGTGTCATAAATATGAAAGAAGAAAGTGACGGTACATCATAGAATTTTAAGTGCTTTAAGGGTTGTATTTCTCCACGAAATTATACCCAGTAAAAAGTCATGGTGCCCAGACAGTCGGGACTTTCAGATTTGCTTTGAATTAAGAAAGAGCACTTGGCACGTGGGAAGGTTCTTCATGGTGACACACACGCATCAAACACTTTTTCCTATACCTGTAATTGAAGAGTGGCTCTGAGCTTGGAAAACTTTGAGCTGAAGGGAGCTGCTCTTCTCTTAAACTTCTGTCTTCCACTGTGTGTGTGGGGGGGTTGGTTTTTTTTATTTTTTATTTTATTTTATTTTTTTAAATAGTGGTGCTCATCTGTTCTTTGGAAGTTTTTCTCGCCCACAAAAACAACTTAACCTGTCTCTTGGAATGCTACCTGTGTTCCTTTATAATTCTTCTTCAACTTGTTTTCCCATCCCCTCTGTCTGCAATAGCTTTAATGCAGGTAGTTCACCTCTTGTTCAGGTGTATCAGCTTCACTGCGATCATACTTCACTATGATCTAGAACGGAAGCGTGAATTTAGAGGTATGAAAGAAACTTCAAAGTACGGAAGTAGAAGCATGAACATATATTGGTGAAGTTGCTTAAAATTTACCTGGTTAAGGCCCAGTATCTGACAAGATTCTGCAAAGAAAGCTTTGCCTTTCTCCTCGCTCTTAGTAAATTTAAAAACGAGAAAGACCACAGGTTCTTTAGGCGAACAAAACACACACAATTTAACAGTAGTTGTGTGTTCTTGTGGTACCTGGTATCTCTGTGCCTGGTATCTCTATGTCTTGTATAAAAAGGAATGCAATGTCTCCATTAGAGATCTTCTAATGAGGTCAGTGCAGGAGACTTAAACACTTAATCCTCATTTCTACAAACTGGGAGTGAGATGCAGGAAATCTAATTTATGTCTCCAAGGTCGTTCATTTTCACAAAACTTAATAGACCTGCCTCTGACTGCTCCTTAAACCACTGAATTATGCTACTTGCCTTCTAACGTGAACCCTTAAGATGAGAAACTTTACCCAATGATAGAATGAACTTAATGGTATCTGTACACTTAAAGATTTCTGTGAGTCAAATGCCCAACTAGTAAGAGTCATCAGGAAATAAACTGGCTTACCTTAAGACTGGTTTGAGCTGTGCGTTTAATTTCTAATGTGTTTTATTTGTAAGACTTAAACTATAGGTTTATTGTTATCACACACACAAGTTTATTTGATGTTACTGGGAACAAAATGGGCATGGGCATGTTTTTAGTGAAGTAAAACCCATTTTATTTTTTTGAGAACTTGCTGTGATTTTCCCCTTGTATCTGTGGTTAATCAGGGAAATCTTCTTCCCCTTCCTTGTTCAGTGTTTTCTGTGACTCAGTTTCCATGGTAAATTTTATATTCCCTGCTGCTTAATTCATCTGAACTCAGGGCAGAGGCTATGGAAGGCTTTCAGATGATGACAGTAGAAGAACTGTTTAAGGCTGCTCTTGTGTTGGCTGGCCAAAGCTGGAGTAGGGTATTGTTTCAGAGGTTAGGCTTTAAATCAAAGGAATTGGCTGAAAAGGGGCAAACATGGATAACTCGATAAAGGTGAATGTTTGTGAAGAAACGTGGATGGAGTATGGTAATACAGGTAGTTCTCCTAAGGCAGAGATGCAAATAAAACAGGGTAACGTCTGAATAAAGGGAATACGGATTTAGGGCTTTTCCGTTTATAGGCAGTCTCTTGGTGTTGGGGGAGTTGCAATGCATGCTTCTGGATGAAAGTCTGAATAATATTTGGATTAGAAAAGGGCCAAGTGGACTGTTACCATATGTTCTTGAAAGAAAACAGGGAGAATCCAAGTTCTCTTTTGACCTGCTGCAACACTCCTGGTTGCTGTTTGAATGCCTTCATCAAAGTTCTGGGATATTGTAGGAGTGCAGTGGGTGAAAAGATAGTGGTGCACGTAGTCTAGTAGTCTTAAGTTTTTTTTTTTAATTGTACTCATCTGTAGGGAGGTGCTAGAATTATCAGTGACATCTTGCTACATGTCAAATGTCCTTTAGCATGTCAGTAGAAACATATGTGGCTTGTAATGTACTTATTTTGTACCTCTGCTTATATTTTTTCATAATTGTGCCAATTTCCCTACCGTAGACTTTGGGATTCTACCTGCTGTTATTCTTTTTTGGTAATTAATGTGAGCATTTGAGGATATGTTTCTTTTCTATGAGTCTCAGTTACTATCACAGCTTACCTTCCATGGCTGGCTTTGTTAAACACAGTTCTGTAAACAGCATATCTGCTCATTCTTCTGGTTGGAAAAAGTCATTTGATTCTTATTTCCTGCTTCTCTTCATGTCGAATAGACTTTGTCTTTTATTGTTGAATTTTATTGTCTAACTGCATGCTTCTCTTTCCATGTCTGTAATATATGAAAAATGAAACCGTCTCCACTTGTATTCTCATTGTATGTCACTTCTCTCCGTGCAGGCTTGCTTCAATTAATGAGAGCCCTGTTCTCTTCCCTACACTAATTATTCATCAAATAACTACTTCCATAGCTTTTGTCCCAAAGTACAAGTTTAGTAAGACGTTGAAAGTAATTACTTTTGTGTATGTTTAGTGAAGTCTTCTGAGTCCTGATAAGTTATATTCACACTTTTCCTTGCTGGGACTCTTCTGAGGCCCTAATGCACATGTTGGATATTCTTGAATAGAAACAAAGGCTGGGAGAGATTATTAATGAAGGAGGCCTCTTGTTTATAACATTGTTTGAAATTAAACATGTTTCCTGTATTAAATTCCAAAGGTATTTTAATTAGGTCATCTATTTAATTCTTGAAGATGATAAAGGGTCATGCTACAAGTAGACAACAAGAGACTGGAAAGATTGCATGTTGTTAATTCATAACAAGAATTTAGATGATGTTGGTACTGCAATATTTGGATTGTGCTCCAGACACTTAAAAAAAAAACAAAACAAAAAACCCCCCCAAAACTAACACCCCCCCCCAACCAAACCAAACAACTTGTTGCATGACCTTGAGCTGAACAACTCATTGCAATTGTGTATTTGTGCTTATGAAATAGGTGTGATGATACTTTGTCACTGTTATCAGGAAGTTTTATAGATGTAAAGCAATATGCAAATGCAGGGGTTTTTATATCTGTTTACTTTGCTAATCTGAAAACGTATGTTAACTTAGTTACACATTACACGTTTTCTCTTTGCAATGATCACGAAATAGCTAGTTCATGCTTTAAAAACAACACCAAAAATCCTCCCAAATCTAGCAGCTTGGCCACCCCCCAATACAGAGAGAACTTGACTTGGTATCTCAGAACCATGAAGATCTGTGCTGTGGCAAACCTTTAGCTCTCTTTCTGTGGTATGTTATTGTTTGGTATGGAGGACCAGCGAGCTATAAAATAATGATGAAATGTGGGAATTTTTAACGTTTTAATGGCAGTTTGTGCTCAACAGTGGGTTACAGGAACATAGGTAAACTCTCAGGAACCTGTTGTTCTACTGGTTAAGTAATGACTACATTTCAAAAATAGAACCTGAGCAGCTCTCTTCTCAGTTTATTGTGGTTGCTTGCACATTTTTCCCCCCAGTGCAGAACGAAGTTATTGTGGTATTTTACCATGTTACTATTTTTTTTTTTTCCCTGTTGAAACATAACAGGGAGGTAAGGTGTGCTTTAAAAGTATGGATGTTGTTTTGGTGGTGCTGTTTTTTTTTTTTCCTATATTGATGCCTGGAGATTGATACATATTAGGCGGTATATTTGCATCAAGGCACCAGTGAGCTCTGTTCTATGTGGCTATAGATCATCACTTTCTCGCTGTATCTTTTAATTTAAGACATAGTTGCTCTTCTTCAAAGTCTCCCTCTGATGGCAACTTTCTGTTGTATCTTTGCATTTGTTATTTTGTGTCTTGATGTATCATCAATATCTATTTGGTATTACTTGTCCATATCAAAGTAGTTAAGGATCTTCTGATGACAGCAGCTGCAGAAAATATCTAGTACTTCAGTATTGAATTGAAATTATTATTTTTTTAATGCCTGTTCTGTTAGCTGCCAAATTTGAGTTATATTAAATTTTCTTCTTAAAGTTTTAGAATAAATTTCTAGCTCGCTATTTTCCATGGTTCTCAGAACTGTTTTATGCTACAATTCTTGTCATGAAACAAGTTTGCCTTTAAAATAAGCTTTGTAGGAGTTACTGTAACTTCTTACTCCCTGGTTTACTTATTTGTGCTTTTAGCAGAAAATATATGCCTTCATGCTTTGTAATAGCAAGATGTCTCTAGGTATTACTAATGTAGAGCTCCTGTACTTAGTCTCCCTCTTGTTACTAATTGACTATTTGCTCATTCAGAGAACAGTTCTGAATCAATATGGGAAATACATTCTGAGTAACATTCTCTCTACCTCCTTAAAGTGAAAGAAATTTTGCTTTCAGGTGTACAAAGGTGAAGATAAAAATGTTGAATGAGCCTTCCAAGATGGAAAGAGGTGATGTCACCCCTTAGTAAGCTAAGGAAAGCCAGAAGGTTATTTCCTATGTACATGTTTGCTTTTAACAAACAAATGTTCTTTAGAATCTAGTTCAGTAGGAACAGAATTTGAACCTCATTTAAATATGGTTCTTTAAAATCAGTCTGTGGTTCAGTGGGCGTATGAAGAATAAAACTTGTAGTCTCTCTAGCTTGCTCTTCCCCCCAGGTGAGAGGAAGGAGGGGTTCCAGAGAGGAATATTAGGCAGACGAGATTAATACTTGCAGTGCAGAAAACAGACTGATCCTTCTGTGATCTTCAGTTTCTGTTTGAAGTCCAACCAGGTCTATTCTCTGTGTGGCTGGATGTGTTTTTGAGCCTGTATGGCCTTTCTGTCTAGCCTGTGACTAGGAGAAGAGGTGGTGGCTGTAGTGAGCTGGTGCCACGAGTAAAACCAAAATGTTCTTTAAACTTTAAAATAAAACTTGACAACATACAAACAATTATTGGGGAGCATGTCTGGGGGGAAGAGGGTTTTCTGAAAGTACTTAGGCATGTGTATGAGTATGCATGAGTTGTTGAATGTGATTTATTTTTTTCCCCTGCTAGTTTGGTGGGGTTTTTTTTGAGGGAGAAAATGAATATGATTGATTTCCCCCCCCCCCGCTAGTTTGGGGGTTTTTTTTGAGAGAAAATGAAGACAATGTCCACTGTGTTCACTTTTCACACTATAACAATACAGAAAGATAGCAGACTTAAAAGGTACCTTAAAAGTACCACTTTGCTGTAGCAGCAGAGCCCTTGTCTTCAATGTTTAAGTTCAGGCAAATGCCTTAGTGATAAGTATTTTAAATTTTGAAAGTAGTGGATTTTTATGTGGGAAGAACCTGTTTGGGTAGCATCAGTTAAACATCCCTTTGAGATTGTTGCCTGCTTAGTTCCTTGATGTTAACAGTTCTCAGGTCATCAGTTCCTACTTGCAGAAATAGGACTTTAGGGGCCAGTCATCCGTAGCGCAGTCTGACTTCTGTATCTGTGGAAAAATGTCTTGTGTTTCAAAAGACTGCAGATGTTAAGTGTTTGTCAGAAAGAACTTGCAGAGCATGGTACATGGCTGATACGCTTGCTCTAGTGACTTGATTAGCTATGAATTTGGACTGTAGATAAATTGGCTGTCAGGATGGGCTGTAAGTGGTGTCGCTATAGCACAGTACAATTTTTAAATTATTATTATTTTTTTAAACCACTGGTATCAAAACAAACCTTTACTACTATGGGCACTGAACACTGCAGCAGCTTGAATTGGAAGTTTTCACATTAGTGAGAAACTGCTTAGAGATAAAGGGTGTGCAGAAAGTCTGACATCGGGGGGTAGCCCTGGGTAATGAAATGCATCAGATCATTTAAGAGGAGGGAGCTGAAATGTGCTATTACGGTGCAACATCTAAGGAGTTGGTTTCAAAATGTGAAAGAACTTCCTATGAGCAATAGCACCCCTCCCCGATCCCTTTAGGAGCTGGATATCCATCTGAATTAAGTTTGTCCATTATGATTAGTTGAGTATATTCCTGAAAAGACAAAGGCTTTGTATAGTCTTGCTTTTTTGATGATCCTGAGCTTGAGGAAACCCACATTTCTCTGTAGTGGTAACTCCTTCAGCTGTGTCTAAAATTTGATGCTTTCTGGTAGGAGGCAAAAATATTTGCTATGCAATTAGTTCTCAGTGAAGTGTCATAGCTGAAATGTTTAAAGAAATCTGCATTTGATTACAAGGTTTAATTTTGCTTTCTTGTGCACGTATTTCTTTCTTTTTTTTCCTCCAACATGGGATTTCTTGCTATTTTCTCAGTGTGAAAAGAGCCCATACAGTGCCTTTCATCACGGCATAGTCTAATCCAAAAGGAGATTATATGAAAAACTTACTGGTTTGGGGAATGTGCTTCTCAATGAGAAGAATGTCACAGCTCACCGACACATTACTTCATTCTGTGCGTGTCAGGATAGTTCATTGTAGATATATTTGCTTTATATGTTAAAGAGAATTTATTTTGTGACTTTGAATAACTCTAAAGCTCAGAATTACACAGTTGAAGACTTTGAGGTGAGTAATTGATTCAGGTTTGGGATACAGTTAGATGCCACTTCTGTATTGGTGACAGGTTTGATTGTGAGCACGGCATAAAATGGTAGGTTTGGACTTCGTTATTCTTGGTCGGAGCGGCGAAAAGATGGATACACGCGTGGTCTATTGAGTGTCCATCGTGTGGTCAGCGTTGACCTGACTGGACTAGTTACTGCTTGCCACAGGTATGAGGCAGTGGCTGTGGTAAAGGTAAGCAGAAAAAGCTTTCTGGAGGCTTTCAGGCAGTTTGAAATATTTCTGACTGGGTTTGGAAGAAGGTGGAAGAGCTGTGGAGATGATTACTAGGGGAGCTTGGGAGTGCAAAATGTATTTATGGAAATAAGCCAAGACTTAAACAGAACTGTAAAGACCTGTCTTGTGATCAGCTTTTTAACGTGAAAAGAGCTCCCCAGTTTGAATTACAGGGCTCTGGTTAAATGACTACATGAGGTATGTTTAAAAATAGCAAATGTATTTTATGTCCAGTCAAATAAGGTTCTTGGCATTCAAAACTCAAATGAAATCTCTGTTGACTTGCATCTGACAGCCAAGTGGCTCAAATCCTATGTTTCTTGAAGGAAAATTGCTTTTTTCTGTTTTAGATTAATTCCATTGTAGCCTGGAACATCATCAAATAATCTTGTACTGGGTTTTCTTTAAAAGAGTAGGATCTGTAACTCTGCAAGCATGCTTCAATTCAGCTATTTAAAATAGTTTTTTTAATGCCTATGCTAAGGCAAGTTATAATTTGTGAAAACTATTTTTTCAGTGTGAAATGGTCTGAGTGCTTCTTTAGCTTGTTTCTGTGCACTTCAGTTTGCCAGATTAACAGAGCTATTAATAATAGCCACTCTTGCTTTTTCGGCATGAAAGAGTTGGTAAGCATGGAGCTATGGGTAGTTTGTACTTTTAATTAAACTTGTACTGGGATTATCTTGTATTACCAGTTGCCTTCTAGAAGATTATGTTCATAAAAGGTTCTTGAGTTGTTAACTGGAAGAGATTAAAGTGATTGTTGGCATGTTAGTAGAATTTTGTTGCCTGTGCAGCATTTGTTCATAGCTTTAATTTGCCGGTAGTGGCAGACAAGTCAAATGCAAGCATCTGAATTTTAAAATCTACACTAGCTGACAAAACCAAGCTGTATTTTGGAGTGATTGTCTCTTATTATTTTTTAATGTGATGTTTAGTTGTTTAGAATTAGTGAGTGGGAGAATAGGGGTGTTTTTTCCCAGTGTTTCTGTACTGTTAATTTGTGATGATACTCTTAATGGTGTGACCAGAAAAGTATTTTATTCAAGAATGGAAACCCGCTTAAAGCATGGAGGGCACAAATGAGCGTAAAGAACTGATGAGCAGATTCTGGAGAAGATAGCGTCCATCATAGCGGGCTTGTAAATCCTTGCTGTACCGGTCAGTTAGTCAATATAGGAAAGGCATTGAAGGAATCCTGTGCTTAGATAAATAATGTGCTGAAATACAGTGCTTAGTATGATTGTATGCATCTAGATCTGTTTAGAATTAACTGTGAAATACGTTGTAGCAGTAATGAAGAATACAGTGGGTGTCTCTCTGCTGTTATCAAAATCCATTAGCAAGTTTTGCTGTGCTTGAATGCCTTTCATTGTTATGCTTTCTGGTTCATCCTAGAGCAGTATAAGTAAATGGCATCCATTCTGTGCCGATATAAACAGTTCCTATATGCTTTACAAACAATGATGTTACAGTTTGAGTAAACATCTGTTTAGCTTTTAATAATGGATACCAGGCAGGTTGTAGAACTTTTAGCTACAGTTGCGTGTGTTTGAGCTACAACAAGGAAAAACAAATACGGAGACGATCTGGCAAACTCTTACATTGTCTGATTTTGCACAGCTATACTGTGAAAACATGACCGACTATTTTGAAAGGTAATCTGTGGGAGGAATTCTTGTCTGCAGAGTAAGTTGTTGGTGGATATAGGTTCCAGTGTGTTCTGTGATGTTACAGAAATGTATTGCGTTATTCTGCTCTGTATGTCTTCTAAAAAATATTTTCCCCTCCCATTTTTTAAACAAGAACTACCCTTGTAGTTCTTCGAGTTTGTGTGGGCTGGAGGAAAAGGAGATCTATCTGTACATGAATAGATTTGAGTCAGTGCATCACAGCAGAGTTGTGCCAACGTTGTGCAATACTAATGTTAAGCCCACTGCTTCAAACTGATGATGACTGCAAAACTTGACATTACCACTAACTCTTCCACATGCTAATATACTTATCTCAAATTTGGAGATGTTTGAAATGATTAAGAATTCTAATCTTAATTGCTCTTTGGTTGCCAAAAGTGTGTTCTGTTAACAATATGTCCAATTTATCTTCATCCAGCTTTCCTTCTGCCCCCTAATGATGGTTGCATTATGTTGTCAGCATAAACATGTGCCTAGCTTACTGAATTTACAGAAAGGCTTTTTGTCTTATGTGACTGTATTTAGAGGTCGTGTATTGAGCGAGATGTGTGTGAGTTTTTAATTTGAAAACTTATAAAGCAGAGACCATTCCTAGCGTTCTGCTTTGAACTGTGAAAGCACAATTCCTGTCTGTAGTAACCTGCAAAACCAGATTTTCATTGCAGAGCATCTGATGAATGCATCACTATGTTTTGAAACATAACTTCTTGGGTTTTTTTAATGTTCTTACAGATAGGCAGTATGTACATGATAGCTAGTCACCACGTGGTGGCAATTTTCTCAGTAAAGGAATTTGTGTGGATAGAAAGTCTGAACTTTGCTCAAACATGAAGAATGCAAGCGTGCTTTAAGTTAGGCATGTTAGTTACATTGATCACTCTGTTTTCCAGATGTAGTGAGTTTGAGAAGGGGTATGTATCAGAAGGGACTATCAAGAAATTAGCATTAGCTCTGTCTTTGAATTTAGTATTTCATGCATGTCTAGTCTGTAAAATGCTAAATGCAATTTTTTCAATTATAAAGGCTTAGCAAGGCTTAGAGATTATTTTCTGAGATTCTAAAATACGTACTATTTAATACATAATGCAAAAGGAAAACCTGGTTTCTTAATGTAAGAACATGAAAATGGAACCAGCTGCAACATTATGCCACCCTGATGCAGCTTTGATGCTACATTTTTAGCAGTAGATGAAATATTGATACCTCTTTCTTCCCCCTCACCTTCCAGTACACTCTTAAAGCTTTTGCAGTTGTTTTTAATTTTTTATAGAAGAACTGGTCAAGTTTCTGTAATTCTTTTCCTCTAGATTTTTATGAAGTATTAAGAGTTTGTCGTTTAGGGGGGAAAAAACTGTATGAGCAATTTTCTTCTATACATAGGTGAATCTGTGAACAAGAAAACTGCAGAACTTTGTAAGCTCTAATGAAACATGTTCATATCGATAAGGAGGAGCATGGTGTCCCTTGGCTGCAGCAAAATCATACCCTAGATCAAGTAAACAGTATATGAAATTAAACTAGTAAAATGGAAAATAAATGTGTAATTATATCACAAATGAAAGACAGATGTTAGGAACCCAGGGATTATGAGGGCTGGTATGAAAACCATGCAACAATCTGATGCTTGTTTGAACCATATGTTAGCTCTCAAGTGTGAGTTATATTCCACTGAAACTGTTCAGGATACTGGAAAAAAAGTTCTTATACTTCTGAGAGTTAGGAAAGTAGAGCGGTTAAGAGGAGATTTATAAGGCTGTCAGACTATTCTGCTAGGACTGGAAACGTTTGAATTCAGTAGGACAATGAGCTGCCTACTACAGAAAATCATTTGGCTCCGATGGCAGGGTGTACAGGTAGTCTGTCTCACGGTAGTAGCAAGGCAATGAAGAGTTCGTATTTTGTCACTGTTGGCTTCTGAGACTAAGCAGCTTCACATAGCTCTTGGAATTAGCTTAGCCCATCCCCAAATGTCTCCTAACTAGAAGCTAGCTTGTATTTTTGAAATGGAGTCACTAAATGCTCTTTCCTTACTATCAAAGAAGCTGAAATTTCACAGTACTTAACAGAATCTCTTTTTAGTGGGCTAAAGGTGGCACTGTGCAGCATTATAACTAAAGTGGAGTTGGAGGATCACTGAAAATGTTTTTAGGTCCAACTGTAAGCTCTATAAAATACTTGGTCTGCTAAATTTTGATGTCTCTAGTCCTTATTGTGGTGGAAATTAAATCAGTGGGACATGTTTCAGGACTGACCCAAATACTACGTACTGACCCAAATATTAGCAAACTGATTTTTATTTTTAAATTTCTGTAAGTGGTATTGCTTTTTTTTTTTTAAATACTGTAGCAAACTAACTGACTACTCAAGTTGGCAACTGCAGGCTGAACAAAGACATGCTAAGATGACCTGACTGAAAGTGTAGTGCTTTCTCTCCTGATGTATTGTTTGGCTCTGTTGTATGTATGCGTATGTGTGTGTTTGCAGCTTTATCTCTAAGTGGATAGTCAAAGGTTCAAGGTTGCTAAGATGCACAGAAGAGCACTGATTCTGTGTGCTAGTTTATTGTAACTCGATGGCAGCACTGAACTGAGTGCTGTGAGGAATTGGTTCTGTTGTGAAAACTTTTCCCCTTTGTACTTCTTGTGTTGTTCTACTCACCTCATATCTTGCAATGGGGAAAGTAGGTATCGGAGGGAACCTAAAACTTAACTAAAGTTTGGGTTTGCTTCAGTTGCCTTTTAAGCTTCATTGGGTAGTTAGTCTTTTAGAGGCCAAATTAAGATCAATACAGAAAACATTCTTTTTGGTTTTGTAGTGGTTTATCTACCTGGCCAGACTGTACCAATGAGGTGGGATGCAGATTTAAACGTCTGTAGTGATACCCTGTGGTTTCCGTAGTTCTAAAAACTTGCTTGAATTTTGTAGAAACTAGCAATAGTTCTTGCTCTTCAATGTCAAGCTCTGAAAAGCCCACTCAGCAGGGAGATCTCTTCTGAATTGTGGCTGTTGAACTTTCTGCTTAGTTTGTTTGCTCTTCTGCAAGCAGTTTGTACAAAAAGTATCTATCATGCAGCTTGCTTTCGGTTTTAATTTGATGCAGGCTTCCCCATCTGTTCTTACTGCAATTTCCCTTTCCTAGTTTTTTTGTTAGTTTGTTATGTAGACAGATGAGTAAATACTTCTGGGTGGTAAACTATCAAGAGTAGAAACTGAGTGTCCAATGTAAAGTTTCACATTAAAAAAAAAATCAAATAAAATAATAGCCCTTCTTGATAAGGAAGAATGCAAAGTACTTTAAATGTTGGCAAAAATCAAAGGGGGAAAGATAGCACTTAATGTGGAAGTTCAGCATCTGTGGTGAACTTGAGTCTATCAAGAAATGATAGAGCAATAAAATTTAAACCAGTGGTGGTGTTTGAAGTATTTGGGGAGATGTGGAACCTAAACCCATAAATCCTCTTGTTCTTGGAGTAATAAATTTTTTTTTTTAATTCTGGAGGGAGAGAGAATTAACTGCTGAGTGCAGTTTTTGATCTTGTTAGTAGCTTGGTTTTCTGCAGTAGCAGGTATATCTGTTTAGCTTGGCTTCAGGTGTCTTTAACTGGGCCAACTAGTTATGCTTGACAGGTATGAAGTAGAGGGCATAACATTTGAATAATGGTGACCTTGTTTGTAGAAACTCAAGACCTCACCTGTGTGGGCGTTTTTTTCTGTTGTGCATAGCTTGTTTGTTTTTTAGAGGATTTTAGGAAAAAAAACTAAGCATGGAGCACCTCACAGGTACCTGTGGAGGTAAAAGGAAAGACTTGGTTGTGATCTTGCCTAAAAGCAACCTCCCTTCCCCTTGAATAAAAGTCAAATGTCTATCAGAAGGTGCTTGTTTTTGTTGCTCACAGAACTAATTTTTTGTTGTTGTTGTGGCTTGCTTCCTGGGAAAGAACATGCCTGAATGATTTGTAGGGACTAGGCAGTCCCAGTCTTTGATGTTTAGTGGAGGTTGCGTAAAGGACGTGGAAGTTAAATCCAGTTGTGGGAAGGAGTACTGGCTTTCCTAAACAGCTGTTGTTAAGCTCCTGTAACCATGATGTGAATCCATCGGCTGACTGCATCATTGGAGATGGAAATTGCGCTTGACAACTCAAAGGATCAGATCATTGACATTCAAGGGACAGAGTGCAGTCGATATTCCCCCAATTCTAATAAAACTTTACAGTTTTGCTTTACAGTGACAGCCAAGCATAATGCCTCGGGACTTTCACGTTTACAGAATTGCCAGTAATGTCTTCTGGCCTTGTTTTTTCTAAAGAACCATGAGTGTTCGTGTGATGCAGTAGGTGGTTTCTATAAAGACTGGTAGTTCTGGCAGTTCATCTCCAACTGGCGCCTACATTCTTGGATGTTCTTACTGGATAGTGTGAAACACTATCACTATCCAGTGTATGGTAGTGAAGAGAGTTTTGGTATCGCCCTCAATTTGGCTATGAGTGCCTGCGCATTAAAGCCTACCCTTTGTTGCTTTTTTGCATGAACTCTCCTGTGTATTGGTGTGTGTGGAGTGGATTTATTTGCATCTTGACTGTTGAAAGCTATCTGCTGGGGTAGAGAAGGGTGGTGGGGTGTGAGAAACCACTGCTACAAAGCTTCTGTAAAGAACCAGGAAAGGAAATAAATGTATAGCTCCATGACAGAATGCTCTGTTCTGAAGCAGCATGAGGAGAAAATAGTCATATTCTGTGACAGCGGAATCAATAGGCCTCTGTTGAAATGAATGAGAATTTTTATCTCTTGAGGCTATTGTTGAGGGCAGACTGAGGCAAATGTTTAATGGGTTCATGCTTTTGAAATAATTCTATAATTGTAAGGGAGAGGAACATGCTTTTAAAAATTGAGTGAGCAATTATGAAAAGGAGGTTAGTTGCCACTTCTGTAAATGGTTCCTTTTGTCAGAGTTGAGTATTCAGTATTTGAACAAGCATCGGGGAGTCAGCAGTCGCAGCAATCACAGAATTTCTGTTTATGTATTTATTTTGTGACTTTAGACTTGGTGTGTGGTGATTTGCATGTCTGTAAAATGTGGATGTCTATCCTTGACGTAAGCTTAATGTATGTATAGAGGTAGACCTTCTGGTTTCAAAGGGAATACCTCTGCAAAATATAACTTCAGAGAAATAAGATTATATACCAGCTCCTCTTTCATTCTTGAATTTTGGCATTTAGGTTGTCCCACAGGATGACTCCGAAAAGTATGCAATTCTCAAAGTGCCGATCAACACTGCAGACGTACTATACTAGAACTCTGCAATCTAGAGCCTGTTACTGACTGCACAGGTATCATAAATATTTAGGAACAGTAATGGTAACATGGATTACTTAGTAAGAACACAGCGGTACATGGGGGTAGTGAGAAATAGGCTATTCTAAGTCTCTTAAGTGCAGTACCTGTTTTTCCTGGTGCAAAGCAGATGAAAGACTAACAAATGATTCAAGAGTGTAACACTCACATGCATGAAGTGTTATCATAAACTGTACTTGAATATTGGAAAACTGTGATACTTCTGCCAACTCATGAAGTTCTTGACTTTTTTGTTTATTTTTTTTACAAAAACTTGAAATGTGTGGATTCTCTGTTTTGGCTTTTGACAAAGTAGTTCTGGATAATATGGTGTTTTGGCTAGGCACGCAGCTCACTTAAACTTTGGAAGGAAGAGTGAGAAATTCCAGCTTGAATTTCTTGTTTATAAAACACGTGTCCTCATGCTCTTGCTCTTGCCTCCTTCATAGATGTATATATATGCATATATATATTGCTGCGGTATTTATTATGCAAACAAGGAAAAATGAGTACTCACTGGATTGCTAGGGATGTTTGTGCTTCAGCAATTTATTCTAACCTACTAATTTTGTTTAAGGTGGGAAGTGTTTACTTAGGTCACTTGCTAAGCTTGATACTTTCTTGTTTTTAAAATGCTCAGAGTACCAAAAGCCTTTGTTACATCCTCACTTCAATTACTGTAGTGGGAACCAGGAAAGAAAAATGCTTTTTTTTTGAAAAATGAAAGAATAGCTTGAGTTTCAGAAATACTAAGCTGAAGTGATTTTTTTTTTTCCTCCCCTTTACCTTGTCAAATTAACATGATTGCATGTTTCACTTTTTATGCTAAAGAGTTTCTGATCTTCAAAGGCAACTTTCAAAAAGACATGCTGGTTCAGCCAAGGAGACTAATATTTTAGAAGGAATATTACCAGTAATAAAAAAGACAGAGTTATGATAGTTTGCATTAATTTTAATAACTTTTTGTACAGCTCTTGAGTCAAGATGTGAGAAATTAAAGGGAAGCACAGTTCTTAGTTTGACTGCAGTGTATTTATACCTGATGTATAGCATTATCTCACACGGACATGTAGAAAGGCTGCATGAAGCCTCGTTGTGTGGCTTGTTATAGTAGTGCTGTAACAGAGGTGTGAGTTCATTTTCTAATCTCTGTTTAGGAGCCAATGACCCTGTATCCATATTGCCCCTACTTGTGATCTCTGCCCTTCAAATGGGGCAAAATGCTATGAAAATTATCTTGAATTTCAGTAGCATTGGGTTTAGTAGAGGGTAAAAAAAGTAATGTGGTCTGTGGTGCTTAAACTCTTATCCTTTCCATCGGAGGCTGGGAAACAGGATAACCCTTGCTTTTTCAGACTTCTTTGTGGTCAAATTAATATTCATTTGCCAGTTTTGGTATACCTGCTTCACACTGGAAAGTAACGTGGCTGATGTAAAACGCTTTCCATTTAATTTTCCTAGGTTGTACCCGCAGCTCAAGATTAGTAATCCACTGTGCAAGTTGATTTCTTTGCAATATGGGGGCCAGGAACATCGGCTCAATTTCTTCTGGTAGTCCAGTGTAGTAGCTGATTGTATTTTGCTTCTATTTGAAGCAAGACTTGTGAGTCTCGATTCCTTCCCCACTCCCCTTCAGATTGAGACAGTAACAGGTAAACATGCTGGGCTATGAGTGCTTCTGGGACTCTAGTTTGTCTCAGAATAATTTAAGAGATAGTGAATGTAACGGACCTAATCAAATGATGCAAACAGCACAGTGAATATTCATGCAAAAACAATAAAAAAATTAAACTTAAATGTGGTGTTAGAAACAACATTATGTGCCTGACTGAGAAATTTATCTAGTGATAGTGGTAAACAGTATTCTTGAATTAAACTGGAGTAAAAGCTTGTTCTTTGTTTTTGTCTTGGTAACTTAACTTACGGGTTTTCCATAATACTGCAAATGGAAAGTAAGGACAAAAGGTGACGACTCAAATAACTTGGGGGGGTGCGGGAGGAGGGCAATGATTAGAATTTTTTTTCCTTAAAAGCGTGTTACCCGGTGGGATGAGTGAGGGGAAAAAAACGGTGAAATGGGATAAGAGAAAATAAGAAAGAAATGGGTCTGTCTTGTCAGAAAGTCAGAACTCTTATGGAGGAGGCTAGATGATTCAATGTTAAGGTACCTTCCTCTGCCTTCCAGTGATAGGAATGTAATGGCTTGTAGCTGGTGTGTAAGCAAGTGAAAAAAACTAAGCACTGCCCCCCCCCCCCCCCCCCAATAAAAGATGCAAGTATTTCTTTTATGTACTCTAAATATTAAGAATGAGAGTTCCCAATACATGCAGCTGCCTTTTCATGAAGTCTCAGTTATCCACACAATGCATGTTTTCCAAAAAGACACAAAATCAGAAACAAATGTAGGTCTTCCCCTTGGTAAGTATGGGGTATAAGTAGGATATCTAATGAGTTGCTGTGAAATGTCAGATTTCATTTATCATGATAACCATCAATAATGCACCAGATGTTTTGACGGCATTTAGTTTTGTATTAAATTAAACATAGGCAGGGGTGCATGAAGTTCATCTTCAATGCTGCCAAAGCTGATGCTGTTGACAACTACTTTTTCTGCTCTGTGGTTTTGTTGGGTTGGGTTTTTTCTTTTTTTTTTGGTGTTGCTTGTAACTCTGTGTGTATATGGCTTGTGCGTTTGTAGGTGTCTTCCTTATGGTAAAGAATTGCTCTAAAATTAGTTGGCTTCGTTCAGATAAGCTTATACTCTTACGTTAATACTGCTTGGAACAAATTTTTTTCTTCCATCCTGTCAATCAATTCTTACATAATTAGTTTAGTAAGTAATTACATTCCCTATCTGCATTTTACTTGCTGAAACGGAGGCAAGGTTATAAATGGTAATAATTATATATAATATTTCTGTTGTAAGGTAAGCAGAAAACTTCAAATGGGTTGTATCTTGTACTTAGTAATACCTTTGTCTAAAATGCAATCCCCAGTGATTTCTTAGTGTGTAATACCCAGCCTCTGTAAAGGCTAACTAATGCCTTTAGAGTTCTCGCTGGTAAGAGTTGGTTCCAACTATACACTGGCTGTGGAGCAGAGAAGTGTATCTGCAGTGTGATTCTTAGCAGCGTGTGGAAGCAGCAGGGTAATTAAGATGGCAAACCTTGGAGATCTAACATTCCCTCCCTCTTTCCTTAGAAAATGAGCTACATCATCGAAACAAGACTTGAAAAGCATGCTCTGAAGCCAGAACAAACACCCTGAAATTTTTATCATAATGTTGCTTTTAAAAGTCCTATATGTCCTCTATTTAAAATGAAATTCTTTTGTATTAACCTGCTTTCATATGCTAGCGTTCACCAGACTGCAGAATTGCCTGATTTGACTTTCTAATGTAACTGTAATGAATCTTCTGGGAAATGGAGTGATTGAATGCATATACTGTGCAACTCCATTGTAAAATATTCTGTCAGATCTGCTATATTTCTGATTTTATTTTTTTTTTAGGGGAGGGGTGTCCCTGTCAGGTATTAAAGCCTAAACCAAATGTATTCTCTAGGGAACTTCAGGAGCTCAGACACTACAGTGTGTAATATTGCCTTGATTAAATATATTTTCAGCATCACATACATAAATATGCTGGGTGATGGTAGTACAGTTATATTAAATTCACAGGCGTGTATTTGGAGAGAAAAGAATAAAGATGAAAATTATTGGCAGATACTCTTGTAATGGGCACAAACAGAACTGCTATGTGTTATGCATGCGTAGATAGCAAGGTGAAATATCTGGTAGCCAGATAAAGGCTGTATACATCTGTGTATAATAGCTCATAAGGACACTTCTTCTATAGATGTTGTTATAATGCAAGCATTATATTCTGCGCTTCAATGTAGCAGCTGGTGAGCTTTTTAAAAGAGATTTCTGTGACACAAGTTTTTTGTAACTGGTGTATCCAGAGTGTTTGTAATTGCTATAATATAATGCTGTTTTATTTGTGTGAAGGAAATTCAACACTGGAGTTTAATAATTAAGAATTTATTAGTTAAAACCTCATGTTATAATCAGCCAGATGCTGCTATTCTGAACCAGTTAGCTACAATTAGTGTTTTTAAATAGAAGGGTCTTGCATTTAATGCTGTATAGGCTTGACTTTGAAGATTTCAATCTTTAGAACCTGTTGAAGTCCAATGTTGAAGGTAAATTTTCTTTTTATTCTAATGAAAAGCAGTAATCATACTGAAATTTCAGGCTAGGTAAGCGAATTCAAACAATTCTGGTTTTTCCCCACGCCCCCAGCATGACATTGAGGGTGGAATGTGGTAGTTTGTTTTCTGTTTGTTGTTGGGTTTGTGGTTTTTTTTCGTTTAATTAAAAGGTGTTTCTCTAATGCAGTGTGTGTGTATAGACTCTTTTTGTTGTGGTGGGTTTTCCTGTTTGTTTGGGTTTTTCAAAGATAGTAAAAGGAAAACTCTGGCTGGATTGATTGTTCCATTTTAGCCACAGAGAATCCAACCAAATAGGCAACCATCTGATAATACATACGTAAGAGATCTGTAGGTATCTGGGATGAAGAATGTGTGGGATGGGATTTTTAAAAAATGTGTTAGTGTTTTGTCCTGGGCAAGTATTTTTTAATAATACCAGCTTGAGTGGTGTGATGAAGCATCTGATGGGCCCTCCTGAGAGAGGATGATTATACTGGAGCGATATCAAACTATGAATCATTTACACTAACCTCTTGTGAAGCACAGCTTGCATTTTTAATGAAGGATGATTGCATTTCATAAACAGACCTTTAAAAATTAAAATAATATTGATCCTCTTTCATTTAGCTCTATTAAAACAGTAAGCTATATATCTCCTTCTAATAGCTACAGGACAGATTATTATTAAAAATATACCAAAGTGTGCACAAAACTCTAAATAGAGGGTATGTTTTTGTGTTAAAATGCCTTCTTATTCTGCAGCTGTACTTGCACAGTGTCTGACTTGTGAACAAAAAGACCATTTGAAAAATCTCGTATATACCACATGTGAAAGGGAGGGGGAATCCGAGCATCTAATACTCAGCTTGGCACCTAACAGCCATTCCTTTTGTACTTTTATTTCAGGTCTGAAATGCCTATTATTTGCACTCTTTACAATCTACTCCTAGGGAAGGCCATACCCAAATACTCTTGTGTGTTGTCTGTGTTGATACCTTTTAAGCTGGTATATGTAGTCTTGTTTTTTGTTGGGTTGTTTTTTTTCTGTTTGATCCCTGTATCTTTGAGCTTCCTATGTCTTCAAGATGGCTGTTGCAACAGGTAGAGATGGCCACCGTGGTTCTTGAGCTGTGTTCAACTTCGGAACGCTGCAGCGTGCAACTATCTCTTCAAGCTGTCCCGTATCCTCGTGGTGGTCGTGATGTGACTGTAGCTCCTGGGCAGCCAAACTCCCCGGTGGCAGGAGGAAGCAAGCAGGAGGAGAGAGGAAGATGTTACCGGGCTATCCTTAAATTCTCTTCCTTGCTTAGCCTCCTGCTGCAGTGGAGCTGTAGGATACCTGGGATGCCATTATAGTCTATTGTGCGTGGAGTTTTCATACCCCTCAGCTTTCCGTGTTTTGTGCCTTTTGATTCATCGGGGCATACAGGTTAGTCAGCTTTTCAGTAAACTCTTCCTTGTAAATTAAGTTGAAAATAATACTTGCATAATATTGGCAGTATTGTGAAACAATCCGAGTCAGAGAAGCTCAGGTTCTGTTTCTAGAGAGTAAGTGCCATTGGATCCTGGTGATGAGCAGGTTTAATATATTTGCAGTGTTTCCTGAGATGGGAGCCTTTTGTATGATAAATAGTCTCTTGAATTTCCTTTAATTATGTACATGTGTAGGCCACAGTTATTTTAGGGCCCTGGGTTGAGCTGTTAGACTTTAAAACTGAAGAGTAAACAGAAGCGGCAGCCAGTATTGTGGTAGCTCTTCAGAGTAGGAGATTAGATTATTAGATTATTCTAAGCTACTTTCAACATTGAAACGTAATGAATAGAGATGTGTTCCCCACTGTTATGATTATTGCATTATTATTATTATTTTTAAATCTTACATTAGGTATGTTGCTGTTTCTCCATAGATTTCAAGCACTTTACAGAACAGTGGAGTGTCACTCAGTTTAGATCTGGTACTTGAAAAGGCCATACTTAAGAAAAAAAATTGTATTGACCACTAGCTTGTCAGTTGTTTCAAAGGTGACTTACAGAAATCACGTTTTCAGAGCAGTGACTGGTGTAGTCACAAAATCTTCGCGTCTGCGCCTGTGTGTCTGTGGTGTCTTTGGGGAGGGGGTCATGATACATCCTTTAACAGAGAGGATAGGAAATTATGGCAGTTGGAACTTAAGGCAGCAAAATAATTGAAGAGAAGTATCTAGAAGTGCCAACTTCCATCTTGGTGGCCAATATAACTTCTCCTGGGAGGTCAGCTCCACTTAAAGAAAGATTTCCCCAACTGCATATTCACCTGACAAGGCTCCAGCTGATCTGTTCAGTCAGAACAGTTTTGTACAATGCCCTCTTCTTGAAGGTAGCGAGTTGAAAATTGCCATGGATAAAACTAGGCGTAGTTTATATATCTGTGGGGAAAAAAAAAATCGGTATTTTATTTGGGATCTCATGTTGAATCCCATGGCCAAAGGGCAGATTTAACTTCAAAATGCAGGTAGTATATTGTAAGTTGAAGACGGATAAGTACAAAGCAGGTTGTCAAGCCTTAGAGGATGTTATAATTTCTATATTGTTCCTGTAGATAACCTTTTTCTTTTGTCAGTTGAGTTGGGCAATTGAAATAAAGGCTGGTGTTGCACAGAAAAGATATTCTGCAGACGTATCTCCATATCGTGTCAGTGTTTTCTGCTCCCCTCTTTTCTTCTCTGGTTTCCTTCCATGTAACATTTAATTCCTCAAATCCATTGTAGTAGATAGACTTGCATCTTCCTGTCTCTAGAACAAGTTATATAGAAATCAGCCTTTTGTCAGGGCGTTTGAAAAAAGCAGTCTACATTTGGAGTCAGAGGCTTTAAAACCTGTGTGTGTCACTGCTTCAGAATGGAGAATTTATTTTACATGTTCCTATGTGGCAAGCGTACGTGCCGCGTTTTATCTATAAATGAAGTTTTTCTACCAGTTGTTGCCATTTTGCATTCTGTTTTTGTAATCATCTTTTATAAAATGGCTTTATTGTTCACTGATCAGGTGTATCCTGACATAAATAAAGCATTGGCAGTAATTGGCTGTGACAGATTTTCAGCACTCCCTCCTCTCCGGTGTGTACAGCCTCTGACAGTTACGGAAGGCATCTATAGAACCCAGTCCTCGCACAGGAAAGTCCCTGGGGTAATTGGCTTTGACGGCTACTGGTTGCTGCAATAATACTGATCCATGAGCTTGTGTGAGCTGCATAATGCCTCAAGGATTTTGTACCCATCAATATGTCCTCAGCTTGAATCATTTTTTTCATACTTTTTCTGTGGCAGTTTATTAAAAGAAACGCTTGCTACATTTACTGTGTATTTGGTATCTACACAACCTCAGCTGTCATGGCAGATGAAAACACTATCCTGCAATTCTGTGCAGAACACTACTGGGTGTCTGCAGCTGATACAAAGAAAATTTCTCCTGCAATTGGTGGAAGACACTTGCAGTTCAAGTCTCTTATTTATGTAGGTACATTGATGTTTTAAAATGATCTGTGATAATAAAACGTGATAATCTGTTGGCAAGAGCACGACTGCTTTTGTTTGCAAAACTTAATAAGCTATGAGACAAACCTGAAAATATGAAAAGGCGGGGGTGGACAGGCTAAGTGAGGACCAGCAGTTTGTCAGTTATAACCACAGCTGAAGGCATGCAACTTGTTTGCTGCCTTAAGTAATATCACCGATTTCTTTTGCAGTGTGTGGTGGAAAAAAAAAATAATCTCAGAGTTGGTGGTATTGATCACAGTTGATCTTATTAGGACATTCTGAGAAATGTAAATTGCAGCAAATCCACCTTGGTTGGATCCCAATCAACTGAAGACCAAAGTTACTGGGTTCTTAACCAAAATTGTCACATAGAGCTGAAATGCATTAAAAAGTAGTTCTTAAAACAGGGTTCCTTTTTCTCAGCTAGAATTACTGCTTGCTCATCACTTAAAGCAGAATTTTTGTGGATGAAGTGTTGTCTAGACTAATTTACTGTTTCAACAGTAATCACGGTTGTTTTGGGGAAGGATGTTTGTATACATATCCCTGTATAACTTTGTTCTCTGCTAATTTTAAGGCTCTCTGTTTAGGGAGTCCGTTCGAAAGGATTCCAGTAGTAGTTCAGCAAAGTTCAGTAGTTCAGGTCAACTATACGGTAGACCAAGGCTGCAGTGGCTGAGAAGTACCTGCTCTTGAAAGGGATACTACTGCTTGCTTAAAATAAAATCCTTTTGGCATACATCAAACCACCTTGCACCTGTAGCGGAATCTGGATGAGTAATGCATCTTTAAGAATGACAGTGACTCACAGAAAGGTTGGGGATTTCTTTTGGTTATGTTTCAGTGCCAGACTCTGCTAACTCACTAGAATTATTTTTTTTTAACTGTGATAATTCTAACGTGGTTTATGGGTTTGTAGTCATGCAGTACCAGTGTGTTGATGACTCTTCTGGGGAAACATCAGATAACTCGTAGTGGGATATTCTGCATCTTTATTTTTAGAAACAAAACACTTCCCAGAGAAACAAACCCTCTGGTTTAGTTGTCATTATGGGGAGGTCTGGCAAAATTTTAAGCTGCTTGTTTCATGGACTCAGCTCTGTCTTCATACTGAAAATAAAAGTTGTCTGTTTAATTACATACTACAGAGAGGAAGCTTATGATCAGTGCCTGGCTGGCTGTTTGCTTTTGGGTTCCAGTTTTCTGTGACAACAAAAAAAAGTTTCCTACTTAGCTCATATTTGATGAGCTTGTTTTTATAACTGTTTGTGTCTTGAATCTCTAGGCAAAATCCTGAAGCAAGATACTCCTCATTTTGTGGTCTTTCTACTGGTGTTCTGAAGGAAAAGGTACTGAAATGTCATTCTTTCCACTAGATGAGCACAAAGTGCAAATAAAATTTTAAAAATGGGATTTCCTTTGGTTTTGGTAGATGATCTCCCCTGGAAATTACAGTAATCATTTGGGAAGAAACCTTTCAGAGGCAGAAAGAACAGTTTAAGAAGCTCGCTGCTGCCATCAGAAGTAGTACTTTTAAACCAGAGTGTTGCAGTGTAGTATTTTTATGCTTTTTCTCTTTCAAGTTGTTCACACTGTGACGAGTCATACACAGGTTCTGTCCCATTCTGAGTGACAGAACATTGTACACTGAAGATCATGTGCTGTTTTCCAGGTAAACCTTCATTTGAAAACATAATGATATTTAAAAGCATTCAGCCCCTTTTGTAGTGTGGTATTGATATCCCCCCCACCCCCATCCCACCAAAACCAGGGAATATCAGTTTTTCAGATATGCCTAGCAAAGTCTTAGGAATCAAAAATAGCAAAATGCAATTACAGGCTAATTGATTAATGTAATTACATGTGTATTTGACTAAAACTGGGTTCTGCAACATTAGCAATTTAATTACAAAGTGCATTATGATTGTAAATCTAGCAAAAAATATTTTGCTGATAGATGTAGCTGCTGTTTCACATCCTGTTTTCTACATAAACTAGTTCTAGTAGCTAGTGTATGCACAAGTGAAATATTCTAATTTGCATCAGAACAAAGCTTGCTCTGGGAACTTAAGCACATAGCAAAATTGCTTACAAAACTTAAACTTAAGAAAAGTAACTTTAATTCTTACGGCTTTATTCTCTTGCATGCAAATTAGATTTTAAAGATCTTGTCATGGGCCAGCTAATGAGTTTGTTCTTTCTTGGATGTCATTTGGGAATGTTTAATCTATTTAGGAGGAAGCATGTTTGCCTAGTATGTGTCTTCTCACTCTTCGTCCTTCCACTTCTGGTTTAGGTCTCTTTCTTTCACCATGTAGTAGTATGAGTTTCAGTGCATGTTAGTTCAGCAGCTGACCCTGCCTAGGTGATTTTTCAAAAGCTATTTCTAAGCTCACCTTAACTTAACTAAAGGCTTAACAAGGCTTAACTAAAACCCTTGACTTGCAACTTATTTCGACAAGAGCAACAACTGCATATTGACATGGGTGGAGACCTTTGTGTATAAGAAGAAAAGGACTGCATGCAGTGGATATAGAAGAATAGTTACTAGGCTATACTAGTTCTGTCTTGTGGTGTTCTGTTGGGGTTTTTTTTGGTTTTTTTGTGTGTGTTTGTTTTTTTTTTATTTGGGGAGTGAGTAGTGGACTTCAAAAGTGCAAATACTTCCCAACAGTTGCCTGAAGATATCTATTTGAGAGAGGGGTTGGGTTTGGCTTTTAGATTTTGGGAAGAGTCTTGGATGCAGCTAGAATCACTGTTCCATGGACAAAAGCTGGCAGTGGTCAAAGCATGCTGCTTTGTCCTTTGGTCTGCTGAGGAATCAGACTAGTAGGGTGACTTCCCCCCCCCCCCCCCCCCAAGTGGTTCAGAATTGTTTCATGGGAAAATAACTCTAGTAAAGTCAACTAAAGTGTGGATTTAGATTGCGGTATTACCCTGTGTAGATGCGTGTTCTTCGTGAAGGGTGCTTCCTGTACTGCTAAACTAATCCATTTGGGAATAGATTAAGGTAACTGATACTCTTAGTTGCCTTTTTAAAAAAAATCTCATGCTATTCCAGTGTTACTCCAAACAATTTGTCCAGGTAGATAAACAGAATGTTTAGTCTTTCAGCTCCATTCCTTTCTCTGCTTCTCTACATAAGGAAATTGTCATGCCACATTCTGCTAGTTGCAATGCCATCTAACTGTGTTTCTAACTTTCAAAAGCTCTTTACAGTTATTGAAGGTAATAGCTTGTCTCCTGTGTCTTTTTACATGTGAAGGCTGACGAGACCGAGCCATATTTCCTAATGCCTAAGTTCTTTCACATTTGTATGTCTGGTTTACTTTGCACTCTTATATGTAAGTACAGGGGTTTTTTATTCCTGTTTTATTCTTGCATGGATATGTTCGGGGTTTTTTAGCTTTGGCTTGAAGGAAGGTCATGCATTCCTTCTAATGCTGGTACCAGCCACCCAGAGTTCAATTGTTTTCATTCAAGGGAGTTTCCTCTACTAACTGTGTATGTGTATTTGAAGAGAAGTGATATAATCAGAAATGGTTATGCTAAGAATGGCAGAAGGTCCTTATCAATAGTTTGAAAAGGCCTAGTGAAGACCCTGTTTGCTCTGTCTTCTGCATGAGGTATGACACCATAAAGACTGCTAAAGTAAGGGGTTTTCTGGGGAAGCCTGCTTTTTGTGTGGTTTGCTGCTGTTGCACAGGCAGTATCAATAATTGCTGGGCCTGATCCATGTACTTTTTGATGCAAGCAAGAAACAAGTGGTGACAGGCAGTGGAAGCTAATCCATGTGGTATCTGTACGGGAGAGCATAAATGTGGACGATTGCACTGGCCATCTCTCTAGCATTAATATTAGTTAGAATAACTGTCAGTAAAGGTCACAGTCTTGCTGATCCAATGTGAAAGCTACACAATCTTGTTAGCAGATACTGTACTACACGAAAGAGGATTACGTAGCAATAATAGTTCATAGTGTATCTTTTTATTGCTCTCCAAAGGTGATTGATTTATTTTCAGGTGTATGAATGATGAAATACAAAACTTGAGTTAACTTATTTTCTTAATAAAATGTACACTTCATGTAATACTTCAAATGTGCTGTTCTAAATAACCTCATAATGATCCACAAGCTTGCTCTGACTTAAGAAGATTAAGGAATTAATGTCAAGTTACAGACATAACTGCAAATAGTATTTACTCTGTTCAGCATGCAGGAGAGGTAGACAGTTGACAAACACTAAATGCATTTTTATGATTCCCTTCTTGAAGGAAGGATCACAACTGTTACAATAATTTAACGTTAGTATGTCGTGAGTGTGTGTGAGGAAGAGGTGGCATCGGCCAGTGATACTGTTGTTCTGTTTTGAGAGGTTTGCAAAGGATACAGGCAGATCTGCTCAGTAGCTGAAGGTATCAGTTCAGTTCTGCATCAGACAGTTTCTTGTATGTCAGCAAAGTCTAGAAAGATAAGTTTTACAGTCAAAGTGTGCGTGTGCAGTGGGTTAGTTTTGGTGTGAGATAATGGTAAAATGCCAAAGAAGATTGTCTGTGTTACATAATACCAATGGAATTATGGTTGGATAAACACATTAATATAAGGCAGGGAGAAAATGCACAGACTTTAGCCGTGGGAAGCATAAATGTTGCTGCCGAAAGCCATGGCATAATTTCTGAATATGTTTTTGAATTCAGCGTAGCTAGTTAAAAATAATGTGTAATAAGTTTTAGTTTTCCTGGGTGTAAATGGCTTACCTTAATCTTTCTATTTTGGTCAAGTGAAAGGGAAATGAGGTCTGAGGAAATGCTCTGTAGCAGAAGATGGGAAAGCTACCAAGATTACTTATCTGTCAGTTGAATTGCAGGTAATTTTTTTATGTGCACAGCAGTTTGCTCATTTTCAGAATCGGAGCAGTAGTGGTTCTACAGAGAGAATGGGTTATGCTAAATCCGTGGCCAGACTGTTGATCCTTTTTGGAAAAGGAATCTGCATTGAGAGATGTAGTAAAGATTTGTAGCTATCAAAGGCTCTAGATCCGTCTTTCAACAGATGCTCTTTTTAGCTACTGTTCTCACTTACTTGTTGATTTTGATGTTCGAAGGTAAATAAACATCTACGAAGGCACGAGCTTAAAACTCCAAATTGCTTCTTGCACTGACAACTGTTACAAAACTGCAAACTTTGTATGTGTAGAAGTATAGAGCTGTGAACAGGAAGGCTAGTAGATATGTTGGCTGTATATGACACTCAATTTAGACCTTAAAAGCTGTGATTTTACAGCTTGTGTGGCTCAAAACCCAGTATCTCCCAAATGATGTTATTAATCCAGCAATGTTTTTAGATAGTTTGGCACTTATTTCCATCAGGATATTGCTAAAGATTATATTCAGAATGATTATATTTAAGGCTTGGGAACCTAATGTTAACCGGTGTGCAGAAAATGCTTTTATTGTACATCATGGTCACCTGCACAGATGTATGTTTCTGTTTGTAAAAAGGTGTATAGGTAATTGCTATTCTGATATATTGATCAAAACCAGGGAAAAAAGTCACATGTAGGGTTTTCAAGGAAGACACAGCTTAATCTTTCAATTACACTAAACATGCTGGGATTTCTGACTGCTTTTTGCAGTCCAAGTAGCCTAGCCTAGTTTTGTTAGCTATGAAATAGCTGTTGTGGCTGTGAAGTTGAGTTTTTGGCTTGTATTTGTTAGGCAATTGCAAGAGCAGCTGTTATTTTGAAGATTTCTCTTGCAACAAATATCTATCTCTCTGGAAGAAAATCTGTGATGGAAGCTTGTTATATCCTTTCTGTAGGCTGGTGTTTCTGCCTGTTCATATTGCAAAAAACTTTCCTGACCTCCCCCCCCCCCCCCCCCCCCCTTTATTTTCTTGGCAATGGCTTAGTGTGTTGGAGAGACCAACAATATTCTTTTGCCTCTTTGGCCTTATGTTGAGCTTGTTCAAAAACAAACCCCACTTTTGTTTCAACTCCTCACTTCTCCTATGATGTACTTTAAAGGAAATGGTTGGTTGAAGATAGCCCTGAATTCTTATGGCCCTTAGAGTTCTTAAAGTTACTGCCTATGTCCAAAAGCAGGGTCCTCAAGAGATCTTTTTGAATCCCCTTAGAGGAAGGATGAATATCTTCTTCAAGAAAGATTAGAAGGATAATCGTAGATTTTCTGAAACAGAAGATAGGTCTCCAGTATGAGATAGGTGAGTAAAGCTCAAGAGCATGACCTTGTATGCTTACTTGCTTTTCTGTACTAGAAAATGTGGTGCCTGGACTGGAAAATGAAGATGGGGGAGTGGTGGGAGTGAAGGAAACACCTTCCTCCTTCTTGGGTAGGAACTTAGATTGCCTTCACAGCTCACTAGGAATGGCTTGCATTGTGTAACTTGTTCACTATTCTCAGTCATCAGTTGCGAGTCTGCTTAATTTGGAGGATTAAAACAAAAAGACATAATTAAACTCTGCACTCTGTTTTTTCTGTGGTGTGTTTTTTTTTTCTTTTTTCCTCCCAAGGGCTCAGATTTGGATGAAATGAATCGCTAATAATTGAATTGATGAATAGTTACCTATTAGATGCTCTCTGCATAGCTCCTTTCTGGTGTCAGTGTTCTCTTGCATGTACCCTCTTTAAGCAAAAAGTTTATAATCAATAAGTGAGAAATTAATGATATATTTCCACATGGCAGTAACTTAGCCTCATTTGAGGTTGAAAAAGGTCTTTCAATAGTAGTTTGATAACTAAGTGGATTTTTAATTAACTGAAATCCTGTGCCTTAAAATTTTTCACTTACAAATAATAATTAAAAGCTCCAGTTCTTACGACTGTGAGGTAATCTTACAGACATGACTGATGTTAAAACAGATCAAGAACGGCTCCTGCAATTCCTACTCAGCCTGATATAAAAAAATCTGAGAAATAGCGGCTTCCTTATTCACTTCAATAGAAAACTGCACATGAAGTCTTTAAAAACAAAACTTAGTGTTTATTCAACATAAGCTAGTTAATTCTCCTTCAAAGTGACAGAGAAGTAGTAATTTTTTTTAATAGCTTTGTACTTTAATCAGAGGTAGTGTCTTATTTTGTTATCAGCACAATGATAGGACAGATTTTGGGGAGATTATTTTTTTCTGCTGACATTTTAGTGTTCCCCTGAATACCTATCTAGCTTTATTCACATCATTATGAGGGAGGCAGCTGGAGTGGGCAACAGTATGGGGCTAGTAATGAGAGGATCTGTTTCTTGCTATTAATATATCCGGTCATAGGAATGGTAGCATACCTATTCAGCTTTCATGTCTGAAGAAAGAACCGTTTTGACATGAACACATGCATTACTTGATAAAATCAAAGGATTTAATGCTGCTTAGGTCTTTTAAGAGTATGTGGGAGTCACCTGATAATCCAGAGGAAAAAAAAAAAAACGTTTATGCAGAGAGTGTTTGTGCATACTGCCTTTCAAAAGGGTTCATACATAGGGAAAAAGAGATCAAGATGCTCATGTCCTTGAGGTTTCAGATAAGAAGCTCATCTCATGTTAGATGGTATGGTCTTCTATGCATTCTTCAATGCTCTTGGAGATCAAAATTAGTAGCTTGTGACACCCTTTAAGGCTGATAAGGGTGGAAGGACCTGCACCTTTAAGTGATGAAAAGTAAGTCCAAAACCAGTTGCATTGTCTAGGATTGGCTTATACTGAATGTAATTCCAAGGGTTAAACCACTTCAGATTGTTAACTTATTGAAATTTGTACAGAAAGGGACATGTGCTAGGCTGTGCTCCTTTGTAAAATACTGATTTTTAAAAAATTTCTTTTGTGCCTGTCAGTAGAAAAGATGATGGGTCTCTCTGCCCAACATGAACAATTTTTTTTTTTTAGATAAGCTATAGAAATGCAGATAATTAACAGGCATATGACGTAAAAAGCTCAAGATCTTTTTAGCTAAGCATGTTGGGTATTTTTTATTAGCTGACTACATAACTTATTCTGGGCTGTGGATATGGGAGACATTTCTGTTGTGAAAAACTTCAGTATTCCCACAGAACTGGGACAGGAAATAAAAAGAAGAGCGGTGCTAACTCCAAGATAAGAAAAATTAAGCTTTTCCTGCTCTGTGTCAGGCTCTTAATGACAAAATGGGCTTGGTGACTACAATGCAGCTCTATTCTTAGCTTTGCCATTATTTCCCACCCTCCACTAAATGTTCATGGGTAGGAAAACTTGTTAGCAAGTGAAACTAGCTGCAAGTCTTCTGGTCTATGAAGGAAGGTATCATCAGGAGGTGAACTGGGCAGAATGTTGCAACATCACAGTCTCACTTAAGCCAGGCAGTTCAGAATGGAAGTTTGTGAGAGGAATTTGAAAATGAGATTTTTCAGCCTGGGTGATTTTGAAGCTTGGCTACTACTAAAATGCCTTTTTTACACTGTTCTCTCTCTCTTTTTTTTTTTTTTAATGCAGCCCAATGGAATAACTTCCTCTGGACATTGGTATTTCAGAGAAAAAAAAAACCCACAACTTTTTTTCAGGGAGGCAGGGGGAAGCTTATCCAAACACTAGTAGTAGGTGGAAGAAAAGGTGCAAGTGCACATGCATACCGAATAAGAAGCTTCGCTGCATGGTGTCTGTTGTTGTTTAGCAATATTTAAAAGACCAGGAACTTTTTTGAACGCTCGTTATAGGAAAATTGTAAAACTTTACAGGTGTAGCATCGTTCCCGTGGACATTGTACTCCTAGAAAAGCTGCCCTGTGTGTAGTAAAAGCAACACCTCTTCATAAATTAAACTGAGAAAGATCTAAGTTGGGTACTATCACACCGTTATCAACAACCTGTTTAAATATGTTGGTAGTTGTTCAGAACTGCAAAAGTGCAATGAGACACCGCTCCGCCTGTGCTGTTTCACTGCCCCTCTTCCCAGCCAGGACTGGGCTGGATGTGTCACTGAGATATAGATGTGTGTGTGTGTATATATATGTATACGTACACATATATATGTGTATACACACACACAGAGTATGCAAATTTAGAAAAGAGTACATTTGTCCCCTGATGTCTGAAAAATGCTGTTGTGTTTACCTACATAATGGGTCTGTTATGAGCTTCTGTGTAAAATACTACCGGATTTTAGAAACCCACAATACTGGTGGTATGTATTCTTTAAGTGAGTGAGGGTTTGATGAATTAATAAGGAGCTGACTCTAGAGGGCACTCGAAATCAAGACAGCCTTCTCCCCGTTCTTTAACGTGCAAAGGTGATGTCTCGCTGAGGAAAAGCAATAAAAGTTGCTATGCATTCCTTCGGTCTTTCTCACCAACCACATGGCCTCTTGGTATATTGGAAGCATGAATATTGGTTTGGCCTGGAGAGTTACTCTGGAAGGCACATCTTAATTATCTAGCTCTGGGGGGATTCCTTCACAAGGCTTCCAAAACACCGCGAGCTCTAACATCCTACCTATCATTTTCATGTGGACTTAAATAATTTGGATGTCTGACGTAACTTTTCAGGCCTTTATAGTGTATAAATAAAAGGGTGAATGGTTCAAACTTGATGGCGTTTTCTTCCTTTCTTGGACAAGAGGTAAAATACCACATATTTGCCTCAGTGTATTCAAAGAGGAAGAAGCCGTGTCTTGACCTGCTGTGATTTTTTTTTTTAATACTCTTTTCTAACAGCCAGTAATAACTGGTAGTAAAACATGTAACAATGTACAAATTCCACACTGAGACTCTACAAAAGGATTTTTTTCTGTTTTTTATAACTGTCCCTGTAACACTTTCTTCTTTTTCTTACATTTATGTATAGTCTTGCAATCCTTTCCCAAACAACTAGGTAACTGTCCTTGGGAGGGCATTTCCTGGTGACAGATTGTCAAGCCTCAAAGTGCTGATGGTTCTTAGTTGCTTAGTGTTGGACTGCAGCATAGGGCAGTAGATTCCCTACCAAATTCCTTTTGGTTTTGGCAGTTGCAGTAGGATATATATCCATGGACCAGCTGTATGTGCCCAAGGCAGAGTATTAGAAGTGCTGGTAGCATTTTAGGAAGGGTCTAGGTATTGCTTTTCTCAGTCATGGCTCTTGCTGTTAGAGTAACTTCTGAAATTAAAAGTTGAACTTCTTTTAACAAGTATTTTAAAACCTGAAAGCACAGCATTGGCAATAATTGCATAGATACAGGACACTTCCAGGTCACTTATTTCAGGTAGCTTTTCAGTAGATTTTCTTCTGAGCATGAGAGCTGTTTCCCTAATGACTAAAAAAAAAGTCCTCCAGTTGCTTAAGGTCCTATCTAAAGTTGTAGCTCAAGTTCTTGGTTGGAGAATATTTACATCTGCAAGTGTAGTGGCTGTTCAGATTTCGCTTCTCTTTGCTGCTCTGGCAAGAATGATGCATTTCTTTTACAGCTTAAAAGAAAGTCTTGTCTTGACTGCTTGGAGTGCACGGCCATTCTGGTACATGCAAAATTAGGGAGTGTGATTGTTCGGGCTTAGCTCTTCTGTACTGAATATGCTTTGCCTTTTTGCTCTGGAAAATTATAACTGTTTCCCCCTGAATATACAATCAGGTAATACAAAACTCATAATTTTTACCTCTGACTTGAGTGGTTATGAGGATAGTAATTGTTTCAGCCTGATGGAGATTAAAACTTGTCTCCCATGTCAGTTATTAAATGTGGGAATAGCTGCAGGCGGTGGAATAAAATATTTGATTTATAGTGCGACTCTGTGAAAGGCCATAACGCAAGAACTGTATAGATTTGTTTGGTATAAAAGCTTCATTTAAGAGGAGAAGCAGCAGCAGTCTACTAGACCATTTCTGGTTGTGATTTCTATTTTAGTAGGCTGAAGCCCAATGTGGTGCTCTGTGTGGTATAATGATGGTAATTCAGAGCTGGAAGATGAGTTGTCTGTGATTTTGAGCCTTTCTCAGTGTTACAGCTTCTTATCAGCAGCGTTAACAGGAGCTGAACTGTCTAATACATGGAGTTTTCTTCCTTTCTCAAGTTAAAGGTTAAAGTTATTACAGGCATGTCTGTTAGCTTTTGTTGGCGTTGAAGAGTGCTTTGGACGCTTGCACATTATTGCTGTGGACATCTTTTTCTACTTAACGTGGTGAGCAGTTGTTTAATTGGAAAAGCTGTTACTTCTCTTGATCCTGACTACAGTAAAAATCAATGTCTTCTCTGCAGTCTGAACTAACAGGAATCAAACTCATTGAAGGATGAAAATGGATTAATCAACAGCCATTTTAAAGGTTATTTTAAAAACCCCCAACCCACAAACAAACCAAACACCCCAACCCAAGTTCTGAAACTAATGAGCAAAACACGGTGCTTCCTACCACCTTAGGTTGGACTAATGGAGGGGAGGTAGTAGAAGTTTTAATCTGAAATGGATATAGTGATATTCTTGGGAGCTATTTGATTTCAAAGTCTTTCCTTTTAAACACCACCTCCCCTATATATCTTCAATCTTTGGATGAGCTGACAAAAATGAGGTCTAATTATGGGTTTCTTTGTAGTGGAAGCCATGAAAGGCACTCTGTCTATTAATTCCAAGAACTGAATCAAACAGGATTGTCAGGCTCGTTCTTGACCTCGTTTGTCCAGTGAGGTCCACTTATTTAAACTATATCTATTGCATATCTGGTTATTGGTATCCCAAAATGTAGATTTCACTGAGAAAGAACTAGCAAGGGGAATGACAACAGCATATTTAGTTGCCCACTCCTTTGGAAGAATGTAGGTGGTGGTGGGGTTGGAATTGATGTCTTGTAACCCTGTAAATTGGGTAATGGACTAAGCGGTCATTGCTTACGTGCCCGTAAAGGGAGGCTATGGAGTATACTTGACATTGCTTTTTTGAAATTTCATTCACTGTTAATATTTAACCACTGTTAACAACTGTGCTTTACAAACGAGCCTGAAAATACAGGCTTTGATTCTAGTTAGTTAGCTTTCCAGTTCCCCCTCTTCTCTGGACTTTTAGTTGATTTTTTTTTTTCCTGTTAGTTCACTCCTGACAATTCCCTGCTTAATATATTTTACAGCCATGACTTGTGCTACACACTGGCATCCTCATGGAATTTGGACATGTGCAGTGAGACCTTTTCATCTGTTGTTTTGGGGGAGGGCACTAGTTCTTCTTGCTATCTGTGTATGGTTACATGAATGTGAAGTTGCATGTGCTATTGTAGACACGTGATTTGAAAATTTTCATTCTGAAACTTGATGACTGGAGATTATAAACAGGAAAGAAACAGATAACCTGGCATGTGTTCCATGACTGCTTAATGACGACTGTTAGGGAAATTGAAACGAAGTGTAACCTTTAAATTATGTTTTCACTTCTTGATATGCCACCCTTGGCGTGTTCAGATCCTAAAAAGCAAAGAAACAGATTTTATTTCACGAGCAAGTTGCCTGCCAAGCTTTAATACAAGTCTTATTAATGGATTATTAATGAACTCATGAGGTGTACATGTATACTCTTTTTCTGATAAAATACTAGCATGAAAATCCAGCAGTTCCTGTCAGTCACCTCGTCAAAGCCTAGCCATTGTGTTCAGAAGAGAATGAGATAATAGCTCACAGACCAAACGAAGAACACCTTTAAGGCTCCGTGTAGCACATGTCAGAAGACCTGCCTGTGCGCCTCTGGATTTTTGTGCACTTTGCACACTGTTTTTGTTGTTCTTTAGTTCATGTCTTGATTAATGAATTGAATTGTTAGCTGGAGTGGGAACCAAACATGTTGAAGAACTTCCTGCGATGTTGCTTACGTTAGTGTATTATGGTTTTTTTCTTAATGCTTTCAGTTGGGCTGTTGTCAGCACTTAAGGGGAAAACTAATGACTTAAAATTTGCAATTGCAAGGTCAAGTCTCTGCATGGTCTTTGTGGCTTACTTGAATTCACAGTGTTTTGGTGGGTTTTATTAAGGTTTCTTTTAGGTGTCTGACACTAGGTGGCATACTGCAGCTGGACCATGTTGCCTGATTAAAAACTGGTCACTGATTACTCTTGAGGCCTTTTTGTTCAAAGAGGTTTCTTATGTTTCTATGCAGTGGCTTTAAAGCTGTTGGTTTATTGTTACATTGGAAACTTGCCTCGCATGGTCTGAAACTCATGCATTCCTTTTGTCCAAAAATGTTTGCTTTTCATGTAAACTTAATGTAGGCCATGTAAATATTTTCTTAAATGAATGTTTGTTTTATGGAGTTGTCCCTTTGTGCATGTGTTTCGGTTAGGTCCTGATTTGCAATCTGCAGGCAGTTGATTTCATCAAAGATGTAATGTCTGGAACACCATTTAGAATGGGAGGGAAGGGTACTCCGATGTTTTACAGTTTTCTGCAAGTACTTCAAAGAAATTACGTAGATAGCTCTCACATATCCTTACTACTATGTTGCCTTGAAATTATTTGGTTGCCCAATTCTGATGGGGATTATATATTTTAAGTTTTTCTCTCTTAGTTTGTGTGGTTTGCTGTGTTTTCTCTCCATATTGCAAGAAGAGACAACTAAATAGGAGACCTGGGATGCCTTCTACGTTAAATTCTTTCTGATAGGGCACTGAAGGAACAGTGTCAGGGGAAAACTGGCAGGTTGCCAGCATAGCCTTCCTAAAAATACTGAGTTTAATTTGCGCGTTGCTGTAGTAGCTGCATTACATGTGAAACCAAGGTGAACATAGTTAAGACAAGTGTGTGTTTTACTTGAGAATTTTGAAGAAAGTTCAGAGCCAGAATATAGTCACGTGAATGGGATTTTTTTTAAGCCCTTAGTGTGATTTTTTTTTTTTTGTGAAATCCTGATAGGAGAACGTGCATTGTTTTGACTAGTAGCACAGAACTGATTTATGTTAAAATATACAGCAGGGTCCAGTTTTTTTGAGAGAGTGTTTGATAAGTTAGTGTAAACCATGCTAAACCTAACAATTGCCACCTCCTCATCTACAGTGTGAGAAATATTGTGAAACTGATTTTTGAAAGGCCTTTTTGACCGTTAATTGGTTGATGTTAGCTATCAAAAATCTGCCGTTTCCTTTTAGTTCAATTAAAGCTTCTGTGTAGGTGGTTGAAGACTGCTGTGTGAAAGATGTTCCTACATCAGTAAATCCATTTCTGTTTGAAAAACAAATCAAACTAAGTTGAGTCCAGCAAACTGCTTACGTAATTTGTGTGACTTAAGGAAGGTCATGTTGCAGTCTGAGCAGTACAGTTTTGAATTTATCTCTTTATCAAGTCTTCCAAAGTGTAGAGAGACCTTTTTCAGAAGGATAAAAGATCTGGTTTCTTAGGTATAGTAGACTGTAGCATGGCCAAGACAGATACATGCCTAACACTTGGTTGCAATTCTTACCCAGGTATATATATATTTTTAAGGCTCATAAGAAATGGATGCACATGCATGTGGGAAAGTATCAAGTTTTGACATAAAACACTATTTCTTCCTATGAGATGAAAGCTGTCTTGTTTGTTTACTCTTATGAATTTGTGGAGGGAAAAGGAGAAGAGGAATAAGCTAAGAACCTTCACATTATTCCATGTTTTGGGGGATTCTGGAGGAGTGTGGTGGAGCAATGCCTGAATTAGTTTCATACCTTAGGTATCTTCTCCCATAGTTTTGGGAAATCAAGGGTTTCTTCCCCACGTAACTGAACTGGAGCCATGCGGTTTCAGACTGTTAACATTTTTTCAAGATTATAGTAGAAACTTCCTGTTTTTAGAGCTTATCTCCCCGTCTGGAGGGAAAGATTACTATAGGTATGGTCACATCCTATGGTTATTGTCACCTAAAAAAAAGTCCTGAATTTTCAGAAGCCTTTGAATATGAAAGTGATTGCTGCACTAAAAAACCGTGAGCTGTAGTCACATTTCCTATCTCTGCTGTGATTTCACTAAAAGACTGTAAATCCATTGCAAATTTTGCGTATCTGTTAGTTCAATTTCTGCTATACTTGATGTGTTGAGAAAAGTCTCTTGGTAAAGAATCTGTCTTATTCTGGAAGGAAGATTGTAAAGGAAGCATTTGGCAGTCATTTCCTTTAGCTTGGGAGTATGAGCATGCTTTATATTATAATAGTTTAAACATACCACAGGCTGTTGATAGAGGTATCAAATTTTCCATTTCCAAAGTTACTTTTAGTTGAAACTGGAAGCAGGAAGAGGCAAACTTCCATTGTTTTACAATTGCTTTGATAGAGTTGAAAAAGATGCATTTGCTTACTTCTTCCTTCCCTCCTTTTCTTTAGCTTTGCCTTCCCCTCCTCCCCCTGCATATCTAACTATTGAGAGTTTTATTTTGTTTGCTTTTTTATATACAGCTGAGAACAAATGGCTTCTCGTGCTTTTTTAAAAATCCATTTATTAAATTTTCCAGTATGTAAAATTTTCCTCTCAAATACGACTTTTTTCTTGACAAATATTTGGATTTTTTCTTGTTTTGTTTAAGGTAATACCTTTTAAAATAAATTGTGTGTGCCACTTTGTAGTTAAATTCAAGAAGCTGTTGAACAGGTTGATGTCTTGCCATAAGTACCACAAAATCTGGCAGACACAACTGGATTTTGTTTTAATATTCTTGGCTTACAATGTACCATTCTGTAATTTGGAGTTTCCCAGGGCAGGGATTTGCTACAAAAACATTTTTGAATTTAAGTATTGGTCCCTGCAGAGAAGAAGAAACAAACCAGAGGAGAAATATTGAAAAAAGTGATTTCTGATTAGCAGGCATAAACTTTTTTGCTTAAATTTGTCTTGCCTGGTTTGTTTTGATTTCCGGATATGAAAGCTGTAGCTGGGTTTAAAGTTTCTTGTCTCACTACTTGTTCCCTAGTAGCTTGGTTACAATATCCCAACTGAGTTTATTACACTTTGTACTTACATACTTACCTATGTGCATGAAAGATTTTATTTTAAACATCTTGCCAAGTTGCTCAGCTCGTTCATCTTTTTTTGTTTTCCCTTTTTTTTTCCCCCTCTCCCCCTCTCTCTTCCCAAAGAAAGCATACTGTCCTTCGGGCTGAATTTTGTCCTCTTGGAGGTGCAGCTATTTTAGAGCATTGTCCTTGAATTAAGTTTTAACTGTAAATAGAAGATGCTGTCTCCCCTTTTCCGCCTCGTGTTTGTTTTTTCTTGGGCTTTTTGTTGGGTGCATTGATGTCTGGTTTCAAGGGTTTATGTAGTTGGCAGAATTGAGTCTTCAGCATTTGGAGGGGGGAGAAGAAGAAGGGTACGTCTTGACATTAAACATTCACTTAATTGTATGGGGACTTGAGATTGAACTCCTAGTGGGCTGGACTGTATCTGGCTGGTTTTGGTTTGGGTTTTTTGTTGGTTATTTTTTTTCTTTTTCCCCCAACGCTTACTAAGCTAGGCCTTCCTGTAAAATCCTGAGATTTCATATGCTAGCATGTGAATTGCCTTAGTCTTCACAGCTCCCTGGGGGAGCAACTTTTGTTTTTTCTTTCCTCCTGTGACAGAAAAGCTGCATGCATCCAAGATGCTGTATAAAAATAACCTACCAGTTTTCTTCCAAAGCCACGTAGAATGGAGTTACACAGGACTTTATATCCTTGAAGTCTCTATCCCCATTCTTCAGTTGAGTGATGCGCTGACTGTACCAACAGTAATTTTTTGGCTGTGTCAGAGGTTCTGGATGGGCTGAGAGGGAATCTGAGGCAACTTGCATTTTTACCTAAAAACATGCAATTATATTAACAAGCAGTAAGTACCACCAGCGCACAGGGCTTGGCATTTATTTAATTTTTTCTTTGGAGGATTTTTGTTTGTGCTTGTGCATTGCTCTTGAGACTTGGGCCTCTCTTGTCAAGTGGAGTTTGGTCCAAAGGTGTTACCTTACAGGGGTGGCAAAGCAGTTGCTGTAACTGTCACCAACAACTGCCACCAACAAGGGCGGTGCCTGGAAGTCTTGGGTCTAAGAGTGGTTAAAATGAGGTTGAAGTTCCTCAGACTCTTCTGTACTTGATAGGGTCCTCCTTTCCCAGAATATTGATGTGGTGTCAGATTTTAATAGTGACCTGTAAGGACTTACAACTTGACTGGAGGTCTTCTGAAATATAAACCTGAACACCACGTAAGTACAGAAGAGGAGTCATAGTTCTTGAACCATAAAATGTGTGATAGCATTAGTAGTTAGGTTTAGCAGGTTCTAGGTTAGCTGCTGCATACCTAGAGGCTTGGGGGGAAAAAACCCCTACACCCCAAACCGAAACAACCAACCAAACCAAAACCCCTCACCAAAACCAAAGAACCAAAATTCAACCCAACAAAAAAAGCCAAACCTCTGAAGGTTCATGGTCTGTAAAGGGTACAGGTTCTATTTGGGGATTTGAGAGAGGCAAGGAAATGGTTGATCCAAATTGCAGCAGTTATACACTAAATTAAAATCACTCTTCGTGTGCTGGATTTTAAGAACTGCTGTCTGCTGTATATGTAAACGTGGTGGAGCGGAAGTGGACAAGACGCTGTTTAACTGTGTGCAGAGTTTACATTCTCCTTAGGCAGGCTTGGATTACAGAATTAAATGGCCTTTTGATTATGTTGAAGCAATAATAACATTGCACTGAATTTCCTCTTAGAGATTACGTTTTAGGAGCGTGGAAAAGCACCCTCGGATAACTGTGGAGCAAGCTGTAGCTGAATTAGTGCTGTGGCAAGAAGCTGCTTAAAACTGAATGCACATTTCCTGTTGTGTATTCACATGTGCTCACAGATCCACAAGTGTGGACAAGACTTTTCCTGCTTCAAGGAGGTTTGAAGAAATCTGTGTGTAGACAGTAGTGTCTTGTCAAGAGCTGAGTATCATTTATTGTCACTGTGTTTATACTAATAAAACAGTGCATTATTTGCAGAGGAAGAAAACATCACCTCTAACCTGACCAAAGGTTTTGTATTTAGAATAGGTAGAGCCCAAACGCTTTGATGCTGAATGGAAAACAGAAGCAGGTAACAAATACTGAGTGCTCCTGTTCTGAGCAGTTGAGAGGTGACCTGTCATGCTAGTAGCCCAGCCTACTTTTCCTTTCCTCTGCTAAGGAATCTTCAGTTGACTGCCTCAGGAATTCTCTAGCAAACTTTCAGCTTAAACTGCCTCTACTTCAGGCTTTTTGTTTTACTGGAGGTATCATTGTTATTTTGGCTGGGAATATATGCACTGATAGTGGAAGGGAAACTTTTGATGAGGACTGGAATTAAGTGACACACCAGAAAAACAGTGCTGTGGCAATAATACTAAGCTGTTAGCTTGTTCTCCTTGAACCTACTCCCTTCCTCTTCCCGCCCCAATGCCAAATCCAAAGGGAGAGCTTGATTTACGTGGAGCTCTGAAGACAGTGTTAAGTCCCCTTTTAAAAATAGGTTCAGCTTAGCAGGGGTTTAACGTGTTGCACTTGTTGCTTGCCTAAGCTGGGAGGTAGTGTTTATTAGCTTTTAGAAAACGCTTGTCATGATCACATCCCCATGTGTTCTTAGAAGTAAGTTTAAGGCTTCTTTTTGTGCAATTAGTGCAAGCCAGACAGTGCACTTGAACCTGCTTTTAAAAAAACTTTAAGTGGATGAGTCAACTGCATGACTTCAGAGTGAGCTGCTTTTAAGTGTTTGTGGGACCTCTTTGTCTTGGATGTCTCTTAAAAAAAAAGTTAATTTACCCATTTAATCTGTATAATCTCATTAAGCCTGTTTATGGTTAGCTTGTGTTTCAAGTGTATACATATCTGCTAGACCTGAAACTGCTCCTTTGGAGCAGTTTTTCTAGTGGGTGAAATGTTTATGTGTACTTGGTGGCTAATTCTGTTGGAAGAAGTGGAGAATGCTGCTGATCGATAGATCTTGTGGCTTGGAGGGAGTATATCTGTATTTAATATTCTTCAAATTTGTATGTCTATTTAATCTTCAACTATCGTAGGATTCTTGTGCGAAGTTATGAATTATTCGTGTTTGTTATGAGTAGTATGTCTAGAAAGCAGCACATTTTACGGCCCTTTGAAGATACACTGCCTGCACTTCTCAGTGCTCAATCTTTCATGAGCTGAAGTGCGTAGGTACAGTATACAAAGTGTTGCAGTATTCACGGAAAGCACTGAAAAACCAAAACCTGCAAGTTAACGAGTGCTTTCCAGCTCTTAGCGGGAAGGAGAGAAGGTGTACCTGGGCGTATGTGTACAGGCCTTTAAGCGATGTCAGGAATTACTGACGGCAAGTCAAAGCCTTATTTTTTCAGATTTCCAGCTTCTGTTGTTTATTGTCACGACCTTAGTGTTTCTTCAACTAGGTGTTCTATTTAATTATAATGTTTATAATAAAGTCAGATGTCGGCTCACTTGGCTGCGTGCTTAGGCCTGTAGCATGCGGAGTGCTTTGCTTGTAACTGCATCCCTTGTCTCAGTTCATTATCTGTTAATGGTACTCGACATGACAGGGTCGTTTTGATAAATGGAGGCTGCCAGGAAAACTGGGCTGGATTTTGCATGCGATGGAATTGAGCTTTATTTCGCTGTATAACACCAGATAAGTAATGCACGCTGGACCAAACGCAACGACATGTTGTGCGAGGTCTGCCAGCAATTGTTCCCAAGCAGTCGTTCAGTGGATCTCTGCTCAAGCCCGCTCTAGGTCTTTCTCTACGGTACATCTGCCTAACCCTTGTGGAGGTGGCTTTTGCTTGAGCAGTCTTGAGTTATACAGACACAAACCCCAAGTTTGGGGTTGTTTTTTTGCTTTTTCAGACATGCATGCTTTTAGTTTTGATAAAAGAAATGCTGTTGTAAGTTTATAATGTTGTGGCTAGCAAAGGTGTATTTCATGACCAAGGAAAGATCTTCTTTGTTTATAATCCATTTCCAAAAGACAAGATAAAAAAATCCCTGTTGCAAAATGGAGCTTGAGGCTGTACTCTGTGCGTGTTTTTATTTTAGTCTATGAAATGGGGGCAGATCTCCATATCTCATAGGAAAGCCAATTAGTGAAAGTTCGGTTGTTTCTGATGCCAGTGATTGAATACTGTAGCTGTTCTGTTCATTCAAGAATCTCCAATATGCTGTATAAAAACAGATGGGACTTCAGATGATTTCCCTGCCATCTACCACACTGCTGAATTCTGAAGTTGGTTTGCCTTGGATTTGCAAGACGGTGTCTGAGGTTCCAGAGTACTCTCCAGTTCTGTTGCTGTGTTCAAACTGCTAGATGCTGTACTCTGTGCTGTTTGAGCAACTTTCGCCCTAATGGGATACACAAAATTCTACAGATACACTTTTTTAAAAATTTGAGTGCATTTTCCCAATATATACTGACTTTTAGGGTTTGTGGTCCAAGCTGGCTGGGTCACCTCTCCTAAAGGGATAAGGTGTTTTTGAACAATACCATCAAACAGGGTATTTTTCAAATAAATGGAACTTGGCTTGAATGAACTTACTGCTGGAAAGCTCTTTTGGAAGTCATTAGAAGTAAACACTCATTTAAATACACACTGGAGCAGTAAGTTCCTTTCTATGATTTGCCAGGTGTCAGGCCACATTTGATTAGAAAATTGAAGTGAGGATAAATGCAATGCAGTTGCTTTGTACTGACTTCAGGTTTGAATTTCAGCTCCGGCGGGTTTGGAGCTATCACACGGCTACTCGGTTACAGAGCTTATTTTGAAGCAGGTCTTTCGAAGATAGGCTCCTGTTCAGAAGCTGTTGTACAATGGATATTGCGGGAGCGAAGCTTGTGCTGCACACCATCTTCAATTTGTATTGATCATAGCCGTCTTGCAGTGTGGCAAGGGCATTAGAATTAATCAGCTACCTCAGCTCTGTTAGTGGGTTTAGGTAGCTATTTCTAGAGAGTACAGAATAAATTTTGACTGTTGGACCTTTGTTTTTTGAAGGACTCCCGTGCTATCGTACAAAACATGGTAGAAATATCTATGGATAAATAGAGGGAAAAATACACAACTACAAATAATTAACAGCATCTGGAAAGAATAAGTTGGCAGACAGTACTTGAGGGTGCTGCTCTAATTAACTGGGTCTGTGAAGCTTGATGATTATTTTTTTTAATTTTTTTTTAACTTGGCTTTGTAAAACCAGCTCTGAGAAGGTGTACTCCCTTATTGACTTTATAGGTAAAATACTACTGCATGGCTAGGAAATGGATTTGCTTGGCAGGGAAGAAGGGTACGTTGCCCTGAGGTAATGGATTACATAGATGACTTGTTTTGCATGTTATTCTGCAAGGGAAATAGCAAAGCTTTGCTCTAAAATTAAGTTGGTACTAGCAGCTGAAAGGTCACGGTTGTGGTGTTAAAGAACAGTGCAAGACATTGTGGGGTTCAGACAAGTTACAGGTTTGCATGAAGACCCATAGTAAGAGATAAGTAGTCGTCATTTAAAAAAAATTGCCAATTAAATACAATTAAAAGGAACATGTTTTGCTGAGCAGATGATTTTCTGTTTCTGATGGGGGGAGGGAGGACGTCGTAGAAAGGATTTTGAACAAAATGGCTTACTAATTGAATACGCTGCAACAAAATCCTTGTGTAGAAGTGTCTTTTAATGTGACACTGGACAGGCATCTCTTTCTTATCCATCTTAGGAATGAATGCTGCGTGTGGATGTGTTCCCTCCACCCCTCTGTTTTATCTGCATTTTCCCCACCCCCTGTGTGTTTTGATCAGCGGTCGTAGAGGCGAGGCGGGCTGCTTGCATTAATATTCCTGGCTGCAGCTCTGGGATGTGAGCCGCTGATCACTCCCGGGGATGCTTTGCCTCCTCGCTGCCTTGCTTGCAGATGCATTTTCTAGCGGACCACGCTATTAAAGAGCTGCCATCAATCACGGGGCTCCCGGTTCCGGCTCGGCTGTGCGGGGAGGAGGCAGAGGCGGGCCGCCGCCGGGGGAAGGAGCGTGTGTCTCCGTGTGCCTGCCCGCGCCCCGCCGCCTGGACCGGGGAAGCGGCGCCGGGCCGGGCCGGTGCGTGAGAGCCGGGCGGGGCGCGGCGGGGCGCGGGTAGCGGGGGGCCCGGCGGGGCCGGGCGGCGGGCGGGTTCCGCGCCGGGTTTTCCCCCGCGCCGCCTGCTGCCGCCGCCGCCTCCCGGGGCCGCGCGGCGCGGCCGCCTCCTCCCGCTGCCGGGCGGGGGCCGCGGCATGTGGCGGCGCCCGCAGCCGCGCCGCTGAGGGGGCGGCCGGCCGGGGCGGGGGCGGGCGGCGGGCCCGGGCGACGCCGCTCGCTCCGCCGCCTGCTCCGCGCCCCGGCCCAGCTGCTGGGCGGCGAGGCGGAGGGGCCTCCTTTTGTTCACCAACTGCGCCGCCGCGTCGCCCCCGGCCCCCGTTTCCTCCCGTCCTCTGCCCTCCCCTGCGCCCTCCTCTTCTTCGCGGGGTCCAGCGCGGCGCTGGGCTCCGCGGCCGCCCCCCCGTCCCCTCCGCAGGCTCCGGAGGAGGAGTAGGGGTTTGCCGGGGTCAGGCTGTAAGAGCCGCGGGGATTGCAGCCGAGTTGTCTTTGCCCGGCACCTCCGAGAGCTGCGGAGCCTAAGCCCGAGGCTGGCGGTGAGTGCACCCCTCGGTGCCGAGAGCGGCCGGACCTTCGCCTTGGAGTTGGTGGAGGCCCCAGAGCGGCAGGGTTGCAGAGAGGGGATCGAGGATCTGCTTGTAGAATGACAGACCAGGGTCAGTAGAGGGGGTCTCCAAGCCAGACTGGTCGGGTAACTTTGGTGCCTTGCGCACACGCGTTGTGTTGCCAAGAGGAACATTGTTAGGGTTGCTCCTAAAGTTGACTAACTGTTACTTAGCCAATGCTAACACAGAAAACACCTGGATGGAGAAGAAGCTTGACTTAATTCTCTCTTCCCCTTTTGGCTACTCCAGTTTTTTTCAGAAAAAGTTGGATCCACTTGGTAGGTGAAGCAATAGTTTTTATTGGCCTGGGAAGTTCAGAATGCTTTAAGACTGCCGGCTTTTCTTTCCGTAACAAATGCTTTACCTCTCTGTTCTAAATATAAACAGTTAAGCTAAACAGAGTGCTGCGTTTAATTCTGTTTTCTTTCAGCAAACGAGATAAGGATTGCATTTTCCCTCTCCTGAACGAAAGTACTTTTTCACTGCACTTGATAGAATGGAATGCCTTTGAAGTACTAATTGGTACGGTGTGTGGTGTAACTTTTTTTTAGCGATGTTTAATCGTGTTTTAAGATAGCGACAGGAGACCTGCTTGGCCACTTTGTTTCCTGAGGAAGAAACCAGCTCTGCTTTGTTTTGCAGTTGGTTTTAAGCTCCTCTTGAGTGCATGTGGCTCTGCGCTGCACGGGGCATTGTGTGCCTGGATGGCCGCCTCCCAGCCATATGGGGCTGCTTGCATTGCATGGGAATGGAAATGGCAGTTGACAAGGCGGCTTAATTGTGTTTCGTTTGTGTGGTTTTTTTTTCTTTTTATTTTTAATTTAATGTTAGGCGTGAAGGAGAGGAAAGTTGAGAATAGAAACCTAGTGAGGTGTAGTTTCAGATGCTCCACCGGTATGTTTCTTCTGGAAACTCAGTTGAAGTAAACTGGATTTAAAACCCTACAGCCGAGCACTATTCGGCTGTAAAGCCGTTAATCTGCAGGCAATTAGTTCCAGACGTGCAACCAACTCCGCATTGTTGTCAGTTCTTGTTCTTACAGGCGATCGCGCTTTTGAATATTTATGCCTCGCCAATATCGCAAGACAGACGCTTTCGATGCTTAACAGCAAGTTGAGAATTGTGTAGGAGCAGCATTTAAAAGCTTGCATTTGTTTTTCCAAGCCTGCCGTTTCGCCGCGTTCGGACTGTTGTGCAAAGCTCTCCGGGAGCAGCGGAAGGCGCGCGGAGGAGCGCGCATTGTGCTCGGGCGCGCTGCCTGCGTGCGGGCGGCTCTCGAAACGCGCTTTGATCTGCTGCACGATCGCATGGACGAGGATTACACCATTCCCCCCCCCCGCCCCCCGTGGCTGTTGGAAAGTGATGCATCAGCGAGTGTTGTTCAATAGCGTATTTTAAGACATAAACTGCATGTATTCACTTTAGACGTGTTTCCAGAGAAAGGCAGTTAAGAATTTGTCTTGTTTTGCGGTTAGGATTTATGAATTGAGGCGAGGGCTGACGTAATCTTTCCTACCACTTCCTTTGTGTGTGTTTTGGAGTTGATAGGGCTTTGTTTTACTTAAAATAGCCAGGACTGTTTCTTAAATACTCCTCTATCTCTTTTATGCTGTGGCCTTCAGTATAAGCAGGCAACTTGTTCAAGTTGTATGTGATTATGCCTCTGTGAGGAAATGGTTCCTTCCTTTTGTCACCAAGGTTCAGCGGATTGCTTGTATGCTAAGTAGATGAGACTTTAATTTTAATTAACATAATGATGTATACAGCTGTTCTGTCAGAATGCATTGACTGTCTTTGCAATTTTACTACAGGTTGTAGAGAATCTCTTGGTGTGTGTCCCAAGCTCTCTTTTGCTTACTTTTATTTATGTAAAGGTGACAAGATGGGGCTTTTGTTTCCTGATGTGCGTGGCTCATCTGCGAGAGAGCTTTGTTTTGATTTTTGTGTGCGGGAAAGAAGATAAGCTATTTATTATTAACCTAATCCTAAACCTTCTTGGTTTTTCGGGTTGGGGGGGGTTATGCTACCTATTGTTTTGCTTAAGAGTAGCCAGAAGGAGCCCCTAACTTCCTGATTTTACAGGGTCAGCGATGGGTTGGGGGTTTTGGGGTGGGTTTTTTTTTTGGTGTACTGTGAACGAGTTCCTGCTCTAGTGATTGACCTATGTGTAGGTAAAGCACTTAAAGGGTGTTTGTACTCTCTATCTGAAAAAAAACCCCAAACAAACCACTTGTAAAGTACAGAAACAATGCAATTCCTTTTTGGCACCTGAGGTAATCTTCATACTGATGAAATTTTGATTTAATGGACCAAACTTCAGCAGGTGAAAAACATTCAGATCTCCACAAACTCAGTGGAGTTACTTCAGAATCAACTGCAAGTACAGCTTGATATCCAGCTTATAGTCCAAAAATCCCATACTGAGGACCTAAATTAACTACTTGGTAGCATTTGATAGGGTTGAGGTTTATAGGCAGAAAAAGCCATCCTTCCAATAATTTTCTGCTTTGTCTTGGTAATGGGGTGCTGTAGATTTTTAGGAGGATTGTCTCTTGCAGAGATGCGTTGTATTCTTTAATGAATGTATGTCTTTATAGAGCTAGCTCTGAATGTTGGGTCAGTGTGCATATGTTAATCTTTCCTCGTTCTGGGAGTTTTTCAAATGGTATAGAGAGATTGTGCTGATACTGTGTATGCTGAATTAGGAGTAAAAGCAGTTTGTAAAACACTGAAAACCAGTACTTCTGTAATTTGCTGATATATACTGATAACATATTTCACCTGAGATCCAGTTACTAGTAAGAAGACAATTATGAAGGCAGAGTGTGGAAATAAACATCACATGTTAAGATTATCATGCAATGCTGTTTTGGCCAAGTGATGTTCAATTTAAGGATATTTCTTTGCAGCATTAGCCTAGGCTCTGACAGATGAATGGATGAAAAGGTGTTGGTGGGTGTTGTTACAGGCCCCAGCTGTTGCCCATATCTCTCTGGTGGCCATTGTTACCCTTGTCCCCAAAGCAGGGCTGACTAAACTGGGAGTGAAACTTGGGTTTGAACTGCCACTGTTCTCAGCCAGACATATCTAGTTAAAGAAATTCTAATTCTACTTTAGCTGAACACACCAGGCAGAAAACAAAAGCAATTCAGGAGCGAAGTTGCAAGTGTGTCTGAGGGTGTGCGTCTTTCTAAGGGTGTGATGGTTGTTGGGGACTTGGCTTTCTTGGCTCCATAGCTAAGAGATTCAGAAGATTGGGTAGAACTAGCAGCGTTTTCTAGGCGTTAGGAAGCAGAAATTCCATATAGCCTGTGGTGTTTGATGCAAATGCTCAGCACATTCATCTCTCTAAATGCTGCAGAGTAGCGTTGACTGCTTCATTGAAGTGGTCGCTTACAGATGTGATTGGGTCAGTCAACAAGCCTGCATATTAGTTTTCTTAATTTTCATGAGCTGTGATGTCTTTGTCAAGATGTCTGCTTTTTGCTTTAAAATATTTTTTTTTTCTTTTGAACCTTGTGTATTTAAAGTGTAAGACTCGGATCAGTAAATGACACTGAGTAGCTCTATTTTGCATTTTAAGGAGGGAATAAGAGCAATGGTGTCTTAATCACTGTAGTCCTAGAATAGAAAGCTACCTGATGCTCTGATGTGAATCTCTAATATTGATAGGCAATCGCATGAGTCTTTAAACAAAGTTTTTCATCTTTGTTCGCAGGACACTGAGCATTGCTTTAGAAATAGGTCTGTCCGAGGGGCAGCAGAAGTGGCTTTGGTGTGTGAGGGGAGGTTTTTCCAGTTTTCTGATCTTACGCATCACTGAGCTGCATGTGGTGTGGATAGAAGCGTTCAAAGTAATGAAGATGGGCAGGCCTTTTCTTGGAGTAATTTACTAGCCAATAACACGTAGATTAATGGGCAAGTATTTTCTAATATGTATAAAATCAGACTATTTCAGAAGGGGCATTTTAGGGAAGAAGGGCTGTGTCAGGGAAACTGGAATCATAGTTGACATAGTTCACTGTCATGTCAACTGGACCTTGCTTAGCCTTGCTCTTTGTTTAACTGTTTCTCATGTTGGTGTGTATATTTCTCACAGAACAAATTTCTCTATTACTAAAGAAAGGAAAACAATGTAACACTGCATTAAGTAATAAATGACAGGACCCATAGAAAAACTTCCTATTTAAGCTAGCTTTCTGTTTATTAAAAACACTGTGAAGCATCTTTAAATAGATCAGAGGGAAATCTGTTTTTTATACTTCAACTTTCTTAACAGAGGTGAAATTCTTTCCAGAAGAATGGGCAAAAATAATATTTATTCCAAAGTTTGCCTGGGGTAGTGGTTTGAGTTCTGACCTTTGGATACAAAGTGAGAACAAATAGTGTTGAAAAATGTAAATGATTAAAACAAGCTGGCCTCCTTTAGGAAACTTTTTTGTCAAGTTTTGCCAAGAAGAGGTCTTGGTGATTGGATAAACATTTTACTACTGGAATAAATAGTATTTGATTGTGGTGTGTAGATTTTTCTTATAACCACATGGGTTGTTTTTTTTAATATAATGGTGGGTTTGGAATTCAGTCTTTTTTTCATGTTAGCAAAGGCACAGGAGAAATAGTGGCTGTAAATTTAGCATTAACAATGTCGCTGTATGCTTTCTCTCGGGAAGTAATGGCAAATTTTGAAAGTGAACTTGCTTTGATTAGGTTTCTCTGAAAATGGATATAACTTTCATATAAGATGACAATACAGTGTGAGCTAACAAATCGGGAATGTATTGGTATTGGTTCCTAGAAGTTAGATACTTGCAGATTTTTCCAGTCTTTTTTCTTTTTTTAATGAACTGACTGTGCAAAGCTGTATGATGGTAAACCTTTTATTAAAACCAACCAATCTTGCTATAGATACATTGCTGCTTCTGTAACACCAGTTTTGTACACGTAATAAATTGTCTTAGGTGCTGATTTGAGTTTTCTTGAAACCAGCAATAAAAAAAGGCTTTGGTTTTGACTGTTTTCTTTGTGAATTTGCTTATTTGTAGAGATCAAAATGACTTGGTTTTGAAATAAAGCTGATTTTTTGTTAATAGGCAATAAGTGTTTTGGCAGCATCTGGAGTCTGGTAAGCTTTTATTCTGTTTAGATATTTAAAATTAAAAGCATTTTGTAGTTTGAACACTATTGTCAGGATTTGTGTGTTAATCTTGTTTTAGAAGATGAGGGCCTCTCTTTTGATCATTGTTGTTGGGAACTGGAGAAAGTGCAGAGAGTTTAGCCATTACATTAGAGATTACAGAACTATGGATTAAAATATCCATTCTTGTTCATCTAGGTAGTAAAATGATGGTAGTAAAAAGTTCTAAAACTTAAAAATGACGTCACTTTAGGTTCTTTCTTTACTGCGAAGGTTTCAGCCCATTAATCTAATCAGTCTACAAAATCAACATACTTACCTAAAGCAGGACCAATATGTTACTTCCTCTGACTGTGGGAAGTTCACAGCCTTTCTGTTCTTGCCAGCGGGCCCCCCCGTATATTGCCTGGAAAACTGTAGAAACCCAGCAGAGAGGAGTAGGTATTTTAACCCAAGCAAAAATTGGGCCTGGGAATGTAGTTATCTGTATTTTTTCATGTTGTGAAGTTTCTTGGATTTAGTCAGTGACTGATGACTAAAAGTGGCCTCAGCAGGCAGTTAAATTACAAGACTATGAAAATGACTGAGCCATAATATAAGAGTCAATACAATTCAAGCACTTAAGGTTGGGGACTTCTAAAAGAAGTTTGACATAGTAACAGATCCCTGTAGAATTTACTCTTCCAAGCAGTCAAAACATACTCTATTTGCTCAGTTTCCTATTGAAATCTAACAAAGGAGCCAAAAATCAGATTTTCCTTTCCTGATAATAAAGCTATCCCTCTGAGATTTAGGGCTGGGAATGGATTTTTTTTTTTTAATATATATAGCAGTTCCTGTGTATTAATTGAATGCTCTTAGGTAATCTTGTATGCTGGTTTGTATGAGAGGATGTGAGGAAGAACACATCTAACCTGTGTGTTTAATATTAAACTATTGTAATTGGCTTAAGGTTGGAGACCTAGCCTGTGCTTGTACTTAAGACTGGTGTAAAAGAGTTAAGAGCAGCCCAAGGTTATTAGATCATTTGGAAACTGATTACCCTTTCACAGTGTAATAAAGTAATTATGAATAGTGTATGAAAATTGGTTGCAGTCTGTTTCAACATTATGACTGCCTGTCTTTAAAAGAAATTGCATTGTCCTCTTTTGTGTTGATCTTATAATTTGCATATTCAAAGCATGTTAGATATTTGCCACTTCCAGCTGTAAATGCTAAGTAGCATTTAAAAAAACAAATTATGCCATCTGTTTGTATAGGTTTTCTGTGAGGTTTTTCAGTTCTTGATAATATTTCACCTTGGCTCTGTTCTCTTTACAATAGTACATGCCACTGTTGCTAAGGGAATTTGAAGTATGTTCTGGCCTAAACTGAAAGAATTCTTTCATGAATGGCTGTAGCTGTTGCAACTTCATCTGTTGGGAAGGTATTTCTGTGCAGCACTGACATAAGAAAAGGTGGTGTTTGGAAAAAACCAGACATGATGCTCTATTTTTGACTCAAGTAGCACATGATCAAATGCTCCAGCACATGGGGAATATCAATGTGAATTTTTTAATACTGAAAAAAAAAAAAAAATTTAGCCTAACTTGACTTTGTGCACAAGTGAGATCCGTGGCTTTGACTGATACAATTTGTGACTAAAATATTGTTAACGTGAAAAATAAGTATAGCTACAACTTCTAAATCACAACTGGGAATGGTTTGCCTTGGGGTTGTTTTACCTGTGCTTCCTTTGGCAGTCCCCTCTACTGGAGGGATGGTTTAGCTGCTTGTGAGGCAGTTGCGGATTTACTGGAGTTCAGCAGTGTGCCCCCATTACGGGCACCACCTTGGCTTTTCTTCCAGCAAGGCCATAATGAGGGTGGCCAGGTGCCTGTGGTACCCTCCTGCATCGTGCCACTTCTGTCTGCTGGTACTTGAGACTCGGAGTCTGGATTTGAGGGACTAATTGTCTGAAGTTTGCCCTAGAAAGATGTGCAAACTCTTAGTTGGTAAAAGCAGTTCTTGTGGATTTTTAAAGCATGGAGTCAGTAATATATATTAGAATGAAGCTAAAGATGTACATGCTGAACTTCAGAGTTTGACTTTTTTAACAAATGCTGCTGTATAAAATTATATTTTGGCATAAAGTTTTATTGACTCTATGCTTTCGGCTGAGTGCTGTTCTTCTGAGGACATACTGTGGTATCTGAGATGCAAAAGGTAAATATAACTGTCTTGTTCTGTAACAGTCATGTGGGAGTTCAACAGTGGTTTAGGATTTCAGGAGCACTACAAAATTTCTGATGGCTAAATCTTTGCTCAGTACGCATCTCTCAGCTCAATTTGACGGTAGAGAATTGTTGTTGGAGATAAACTATAAGCATTGTATGTCAGGTGAAAAAAATTCTGAGGTCATTCTCTATTCTGAAACCCATGCTATGATGTGTGGTGTGAAGCTGATGTGGGTCTCACAAGAGAGCTCCAAGAGGCGACCAGCCTGAGCTGTTCCTTGAGCTGGGGTGGGGGTTACTGGCTGCCACGTTCATCTTGGTGCTGTGGTGGTGGCACGAGCATCTCGCCTGGATCTCGGTGCAAAGCCCTCTGGCATGGCAGAAGTGGAAGCTTAGCATAATGCAGGTAAGACAGCACCTCTGCACATGCAAATCTGTATGAGCTTTATTAAAACGGTGTGAACGGACTCTCTGGCAGTAGTACAATACCATGACTTTAAGCTAAACTGGTATGTTCGGTTTCTATCATAGGCTTTTGCATAGTGGAAAAATCAAGTCCTTACCAGGCTGCTTCAGAAGAATACCTCAGTTATTCTGCTGCAAGCTAAAGAGTGCACCACGCATAAGGCTACCTCTTCTGTGTTCCTGCGTCTTTATTAAGGTTCCTAAAGACAGCTGATGCAGCTGAAAAACCCATTGAAAATATTAAACTAAGCATGAGATTCTGCAGTGTGTTTTTTGCATTGCTGTTCTGGATATCTTGGAGTTCAAGGAAACTCCAACCAGGCCAGACGTGCTTTATAAACACTGGTGTCATTTTCTTCAAAATTGACTTATAAATGCAGTTTGAACACTTGAAATGCACCAGTAGGTTAAGTTTGTTTTGAGTTTGCTTTCATGGAAGTTCTAAAGTATATTAACTCTTCTTTTTAAGCAGATAAACAAGTGATTTAGTCCTGTAGATAAGTATGTGGACAGATGATGAATAATAGAAACTTTCCCTGTGATTATCTTTAGGACATGTTTGAAACTTTTCCTGCCTCTTACAGCCTAAATTGTGAATGTGACGACTTCAATTTATTTTTGTTTTGAAGCATAGTTCTTAATATGTGAGGAAAACAGTGGTTGTGTGGTGTGTGTTTTGTGGTTGGTTTTTTTTGTCTGGAATTAAATAGGGATTTTTTTCTCAGAACTCTTGCTCTGGTTTTTGCTTTGTTTGGGGGTGGTGGTGGTTTTGTTTTCCCTTTCCAAAAAGGCTACTAATTTGTAGGAGTTTTTTTAAACTCTGAGGAGTGTGAGTGAAGTTATACCTGTCTAGGAAGTAATGGACAAAGAAATAATACGCACAGCACTACTGAAAACTCATGAGAAGTTTTCCACTTTGTTGAGCTGAGAGCTTGATAAATATCCTGTAGGAGTTTATCTTGTTCTTTCTTGGCCCTATCAATGCCATTTGATACTAAAATGCTATACATAAAAATCTATTTCATATTCTGAATAAAAAATAGTTACATAATTGTTTTGAAGTGTCACTTATAGCAGAGTTCATTCTGATTCACAGGCCAGATGATAATTCAGCATATGTTAAGAACTAGTCAGCACGTAATAAATCTCACCATAGCTGTATATGTTATCTCATGGGAGAGGCTACGGGACTGTAGGAGAAAACAGGCTAATCCCTGAAGTGTTGGATGGATTTAATTAGGTCCCAGTTGCGTGGGTAAATGGCACATGGTGAATTTTCCTCTGTAGTATTTTGAAAGTAGCTCTTAAGTCAGCTCCTGATTAGGTTAGTGTTTCAGGGAAAAACTTTGTGACATGACATCCTTCTAAACTCCTACTAGTTGCTGAATGCTTATGTGTGGTAAATGGTGGAAACTTCATAGACAAGAATCTTCAAAGGTATGCTTTTACAAGCCAAACTTTATTGCATCATATTTATAATAAATAGTGTTGATTTGTTTTGCTGTCTTGGGTTGCTAAAGGATCACCTCAGGCTTTTATTTGAAAGAACAAGGGAAATATGGTAATCCTAGTTTATGTTATTGTAGGAATAAAGGAAGTCTTAAAAAGACATGCCTTGGTCACAGGTTGATTAAACACTGCTGTGAACAGTTGATGGTGCTCTGCTTAGCCTAGTGTCTTGTCTGCTATGGACTGTTTTAGTAATCTTTTAACGTTGTTCCAGAGCTGTTACTGGTGTCTAACCTTAAAACTTTACCTTGAAAATAGTGTTAAGAATTTCATACTGCTTCATTTAGGAAAAATAACCTCCCTTTTGAAGGTATTTTCAGTATGATACATGGCTTGTGTGGTCTTAATTTGCATGTCATGGGGTATTAGCATGTAACTATGAAAGCTAAGGATACTTTCTTTTGGTTTTTTTGATGTGCTTATTCTTCTCTTTAAATGTTTCGGGCCTCTTTTTGTGAGGAATGTGTCATTCAGTACACAAAGGATGAGTAGTCCTGGATTTAAGGAGGGCAAGGCACAAGGCCTCAAAAATCAAACTTTTACCGTAGTACATCTGCCATCTCCCGATTACTATATTGGTGGCAAATGATGAGATGTGGTGGTATTGTAATGTGAATGAGGCTACCAAATTTCATGTGGGGCTTAATAATCATTTGCATTGGTTATTCTACACGTAATGGCTTACGGTCTAATTTTGCAACACTGCTCTCGGCAACTTACAAGATCAGACCTAAATACATTATTAAAACTATATTGCCTCATCCTGTTACATGAGATTCAACCTCTTCAGTCATACAATAGTTAAGAGTATCTACTGAGAGTACTGAAAGTAGAAATTATATTAACGTCTGGAGCGTGACCAAAGTCAGAAGTTATTTCATGCAGTGTGAAAATACTTCCTCCTGGTTTAGATTAGAAGCAGACTAATCGCTTGGAGCATTTCTTAATGTCGTCTTCCTCTTCTCATGAAAGACTCGGCCAGTTACAAAGTCCCTTTCAAATGGGTTCATTAGCAGGGGTCAGCAGATTACTGATGCAGTCGTTCTCGGAGCAGAGAGAGACTGCTGTTTGAAACATAATGTATAGCATTGAAACACCTAATGCGTGAGCCCTGTGAACTGGGCCTTTTTTCAAAAACAGTGCTTCACATCTAATGAGGAATTCAACTGGTTGCTGCCCAGGAGCAGTAACATGGCTATGAAGAAGGTGAATTTTTCTGTTATCTTTGATACTATGTACATCTATTTATTTTTAAGAAGCAAGCTCACTGATTTCCAGAAAAGTGAACCAGACTCAAAGGAAAAAAAACTTACGGAAACTTGTACGGTGAGAAGTCATATTGGATGCAAATGAGAAATCTGGTATTCATGTGTAGTATGGAAACCGGCAAGAAGAGTGTGTAGGTGACTTCCCTGGGCTGTTTAATGTGGTCTAAATACAGTCTCTGTTTGCCTACGTGAACTTGCGAAGAACTTTCCAGTGTTGCAGGTGGTGGTGGCTGTAGGAACTGAGCAGGACTGCTATTGTTGCCTTGCTGTGGCTTTCTCAGGTCTGCAGTGCCTTGATGATTGTCACTGGTTCAGTTGCACTAGGAGAGTTGTAGTAGAAGTTACTTGCTGGTGCTGGAGCGAATGTTATTGCTTTCCTAACTTACAAAGAATAATCTAAAAATGACTATAGACAGTGGTTTTTGTTAATGTGTTCTACTTCATGATCCTATGCGTTAACCTATATCTTAGAATTTTCCTTGCTATTTGTCAAAAACAAATCTGTGGGATTTGTGTCATTTCTCTCTTGTATTTAAAAACTTACGACATCAAGAGATGGAATATTTCCTAATTACCTGTTCGCTGCCATTTGTTATCTTACACATTCTGTCTTAGCTGGTGATGGTATGGGAATAAGCTGGCCCCTTCTGATTAAAATGAAATGAAGCATTACAATTGCACAATGTTACACATTGAACAAGGGAATTGTGCCTTAATATTAAGTGGTGATTTAAATCCTTACTATTTGAAGAGGCAGGAAGATAGTCAGGGACTTTGAATAGTAACAAATTTTGCTGTGATATACCTGTATGCATAAGCAGTGTAGATTTTCTTTTGTGGTGTGTGTGGTTTTTTTTTTCTTTCCTTAGAGTGGTAGAGATGAGGTTGAGGGGAGGAGGTGAGTGTATGCTTTCTTTCTCGCTGAGTCCTATGAGTATAGTCTGGAGACGGGCTATTGCAGGACTCCCAGGGTCTCAGCGTGACTTTGGGCAGGTTGGACATATTCATAGATGTCTAAAAGACACCTAGCTCTATTTTTGGGATGAAAATATGTTGGAAGTCAAATGCCAATATTGACAGCTTTGGTTTTTGATCACTTAAGGTCATACAAGAGATCATATGATCTCTTGAAATACAGACCCTTTTTGCAAATACCTTTTAACATGTGTTTTGAAATGTTTGGCAAGGATATAGAAAGATAATTAGCTGTTGCATAGGTTTACTGCAGACAAACTTATATTTAAGCAAGACACCTCCGTCTCACAACTTTCTGTGCTTCTGCTTATTCGTTCTTGCACACAGTATTGTGTATGTTTGCTTTTTGAATAGTATTCCTGCTGTCTCATAGCAGAACTTGCTCATGTAGCTAAAGAGTAAAGATCAAAGGTCATACTTCCACTAGTAAGGTTTTACTCCTTTAAATAGTAAGTATTTGTTACTGTTTTCTGTAAATGCAATAAAGGAAGTGAGATGTAATTTTAATACATTTCAGTTGTTAAGTATTATGGAATTGTGAAGAATATGCTGACCATTTGCGTAGACAGTCTATAATATGAGACAGATCAAGCCTGCATTTCACACATGAATAAGCACACTTAATCTCATGATTACAACAGTGCTTCTGTACTGGGAAGAGAGGCTTTGTAGGAAAGAAAATTCTGACGTCTGCTCTGTCATTAACCAAAATAAGCTGCTCCTCAGAGAAAATTAGACCAATGTCTGAAATTAAAGACAGTTTCTCTAGACAGAAGTATCATCTGTCTTGATGCTTACATGAAAAGTATTTTAAAACAGTGGACAACAAAAAATATGTCCTGTTAATATCTATTGCTCATTCTGGTAACATTGTACCACTTTTTCCCCCTTTGTCTCGTAGGACTGAAAGAGAGCAGAATTTATTTGTTTCCACTGTTGTGGAATTTTATGGAGCACTTAAGTGGCATAGCTTTAGTTAGTCTTGTAGATGGTCTCTGCAACTCTCAGGATGCTGCTTTCTTTAGAGAGAAATTGCTCTAATTATAGCCGCATTTCAGTGGAGATGTCTGGTCAGCCAGCTCAGCATAGGAGCCCACCCTGCAGTTATTCTTCCATTTTGAGTAGTTCAAATACACAGGCAGTTGTGTGGAGTTAAATAAAACCGTTAATGTGGCTGAAGACCAGAGCTTTTGCCTTTGCTGCTCAGAGGGGATTTTCAAAAATAACCTGATCTACTTTTTGTTTGGGTGATTTAAATGAAGATATTTTGGAGGCTTTCTAGAAGATGAAAGGATTGCGAGAGGGCAGCTGGGTGTTCAGCCATTTAAAAGCGAAACATCCAATGGAGAAGAGCATAGCTATGTACATCTATGTATAGGGAAGGACGCTTTGGTAAATATTTGTAGACATGTTGCAGAGATGGAGGTACTAAAATAAAATTTAGAATGGAAATTGAAATTAGTTGTAAGCGGGTAGAGTTCTAGATGTATTTACACTTGCAGTTGCCTGCAAAGCAGTAATGGTCTCATTCTAATAAACACACACAAATTAATGTTTTCAGCATTACGCAAAACTCATGTCTGTCTTAAAATAAGTGACTTCACAGGAAGGCATAGGTATGTGATGTACTGGTGACTTTGATAGTAATGCACTCCTTAAAACTAGAGCTACTGTAAAATGGACATATGTTTCTGTTTCATGGAAGTATCCTTTAAAGTTACTGTTAGCTTGGTTGCTGTTGTGTACCAGGAATTTCTCTTTATGCTTTGATTTCTTTGTTGGTGTTTTCCTGGTCTGAATTTACAGCATTTGGGAATGTTTATATTTTGCCTATTTTAGTAAACATACTACAGATTATTTTTTTTTTGCCACAGACTTGCCTGTCAAGAAATCCATACACGTGCTTTCAAGGTTCACCCTTTTTGCTTCTGGAAGTCTGTCATTTTCTGGAACCTCTGTCAGCAAATTAATTTTTTTACAGTACTTTATGATTTATCAGGAGAAAGCGTAATGTATTGGTGTATGGATGGTCCCATGGCTAGTCTGTGGTGGTGATGGTGGAATGGTTGCCACTGCCTCTGTTTTAGGTTCTCCACCCTAATCTCATTTTTTGTCTCTTACCTGTGTTTTGTGGGCTGAATAGTTATCCCGCAAATCCAGTTCTGGCTTGATATGGTTGCTGGAAGGGGAAAGCTAAGTAATTGTGGCTGACAAAAGTATCATCTGTTCAAAATAATCTGCTGTGTATCATAACAAGTTCTTGTTTAACTCTTTTTTCCTGTTTTAAATGTTGTTAAGCAACCTTACAATGCAGATGTTTTCTTGGCTCCAAATGACATTAAATTCCCTAGATAATAGTTCTTGTTACAATAGCAGCTCTTTGCAGGTCCCTTGGGCCTTTTCTCCCCTAACAGCCTTTTAAAGTGAGGGAGCTATGTTGCATTACATGGACTTTTTAAAAAGTCCTATTTTTTTTTTAATGGTGTTATGGGACAACTACTTTACATTACTCAGACCTATATTGAAGTAATAATTTACATTAGCCTGAATGACTTTAGAGAAAAGGAAGTAAATACATGGCTTCGTATTTACTGTCTGTGGATCATTGTTTGTTCCCATACGTTATGACTCCAGAGGCCATTAAAGCACCTTTTTAAATGACTAGAGGAGTTCTAAGCATCATGGTTTAATAGAGTGGATCAATACAGTGGGCTGGGATCTGAATTTTTGTGCTGTGGTCGTAGTTCTGGATCTTGGTTGCTCTCTGGTTTTGAAGTGGCCACCTAGCCACTTGGCCCTGCAGCTTCTTGGCATGTGTGAGAGGTGAAAGGGGCATGGGGTTTGGCAGGGGCTGTCTTCAGGGTTTTGTGTATCGCAGCATGGTAAAGAGGGCTGAACTCTTCAGGTGGTGGCCAAACTAACAGCCTCCTATCAAAATGAGTGTGCAGACAGCTCCAGTGTCCCTGCTGTTGTTCAGATTCCTCACCAAACAGTAACAGGGAGAATGGAAAGCCTAGCTAATTTATCTGGTTAAAATTGGGAAATCTTACTGGGAGTACGGACACTTTCTAGGACTGTATTGATTTTATGTTACTGCTCTTGAATTAATATGGGGAGAAATTGTGACTGACTTAGGTTTCTGTAAGAAGTAATGTAATTCCATGTGTAAAACTGCCAAAAGCAGGTGTTCTCAGAAAGATTTTCTCAGATCACTCTTGTGAATATGGTAGATAAATTGCCTGACCACTTTCGGAGGAGGTGGGAGCTGATACGTTCACCCCAAATATTATCCCTGCTCTTTCAGTCTAATTTGTGGTCAAAGCTGACTGTCTTGTAAAATTTTGTTCTTAGTACTTATTGAATTTAAGACCTTTTGCAGATAGTTGTGCTACCTGTCCTATGCCAATCAGAATACCACAAACAAAGTGAAATGTCACTGTGCTCTCTTAGACCCTTACCACTCCAATCTTTAAAAATCCCCACATTGCCAGGTAAACCTGGCTGCTTTCTGAGGAAAGATTTAAAGATACTTGAAACATTTGTGAGTCAAATGAAATGAAACGTGTTCCTCCTCTGAAAATGTAACTCTGAAGACATGCAGAATAGCCTGTAACTTTGTGTTGATAAATGCAGAAGTAACTTTTTTGCCTTGTGAAATCCTGCTTTGCTTCTGGGAGGGATCTCCTTCACTCTTTTTTTTTTTTTTTCCTCCTGTTCCTTTAAGTTTTGTAGCATCAACATTGTGTTGAAGAGAGGGACTTATGATCTTATCTAAGCTGTCATCCTGCATAGCTCATCTGTCAAACAGACCCTCGACCTGGATTTCAGAATGATGCCATAATATCCCAAGTCAGGACGTATCAGTGTGAAGGTGGAATGTGCAGTGGGAGAGCGCTGATATGCAGCATTATACAGGCTGTGATTTAAAAACTGACAGCTGTGAGCATAGTTGGTGTAAGGCATGGCTCAGAAATAGGAGATCTCTTGTTTTTCTTTTCTCAGGTCAAGTTGGGTAAATGGGGTGGGGGGGGTGGAAAGGTCGTTGTCTGTCATGAGAAACACCTTGAATTGTCTGCCTTTATTCAAGTGATGATTACTTCTCAGCTCTGAGAGATGCTGATGAAGTCAATGCCTGTTTGTTTCTTTCTCTACACACTAGCTTCTTGAACCATTTGAGGATGATTAGCAGAGAGCAGTTCAAAGTGAACAAATATGCTTTTAATTGCATGCACTTAGAGGGCTTACAAGAGCTATGGACTGTAAATATGTAACACATAATGACCATTACTGGCCAAAGTGTTCTAGTACTATATTTGTGTTATAAACTCAAAATGCCAGCGAAGGAGATAAGGAGGACAACTGATAAGAGGCATATCATTCATTGGAGAGAGACCTGCAAGAGCTTTTTAAAAGGCTTTCAGCAGATGTGCTTCCAGGAAGGCTGCAGACTAGTCCCATGAGCATTCAAGAACAGGGAGCAGACCCCTTCAGCCACCCACTCAGCTGTGAAGCTGGTGAGGCACTAACTAGGCTGGCACACTCCTCAGAGGAGTCATGAGGTGCATGAGAATAGAGGAAGAAAAGTAACTTGTTTTTTTTACTGACCAGTGCATTAATGTTGTATGAAAAAGCTTTGTGTGTGTATATATATATATGTGAGAACTTTGGAAGCCAATTATCCTCTAAAGCTTGCAGAAAACTTAGTGAATGAATCCTGAAGTAATAAAAGGCTCATCATATTTACCTTACTTTATTCAGAGATCTCAAAGCTTTACAAACTCTCAAATGCTTTTAAGACATCTTGAGATTCTGCGACAGGTACTGCTGCATGGGGTTGTTAGACAGATGTTAGCTATCGATATTTTCTTTTTCTTTGACTAACATCAGCCAGGGAGAGTTCTAGTTCAAGGCTGTGTAAGTTGGCTGTATTTTCTTTTCTTATTTGGCATTAGAATGTGACTTGAATTGGCATGGCTGCATTCACATTCATAACCAGATCTTCCTTAACTTTTGAAACCACTTCCAGATTGTTTTCTCAAACTATGAACTGACTCCCTTCAGCATCCCAAAAAAGCCAAACAAGAACCAAACAAAAGTCACTGTGCAGCATGTCAGAGCATTTTAATTGAAGTAACCTTTTCTCAACTCCATCCCTGCCAAGCTTTCACTCTTGTTTTTCAGGTGCAGGAGTAGCAATACTAAACCAGTATTACAGTGAACACAGCACAACAGGTAATGCAACAGTAGTAGAGACTGCACGAATCTCAATTTTTTTGGCACCTATCCACTGTTGTAGAATAGTCTAGTTGGATGTGACACAAGTCTTGGGTTTTGTTGAAATACAAAGTCTAAAAGAACAGAAGGCCTAGTACTATCTATGAATTTCTGGTATTGACAGGCTTGCAATTCCATGTATGCTGCCAGATAGGATAGTTCTCTGCTGCTGCCTTCAGGAGCTGGGTTCATTTTCCTTTCCCTATTAGTGGCAGGGAGAGATCTGTGTTTAGGCTCTGTATGTGGCAGTTGACTGGAAAATACTGTGGGTAAACTCCGGCAGGATCTGGATTATGAAAGTTGGGGCAAGTATCTTCAGTAAAATCTCACTCCGAACTGTATGAAATACTGTCCAAGTGTAATGGTATAAAGCTCTTGCTGCATTTTCTTTTCTTCCTATGCTGACTTCTCATGGAATTTGACTTCAGTTTGCAGCTTGTGGATGCGTGTTGCCATGAGGCTAGTAGCTCTGGCTCTCAGTTTGAGATGATGAATGGATTGTGGGGGTGGAGAATATTCTGAGGGATATCCTGCATGAACTCTTGAAATACTTTGTCACTCTGCATGTCTGCAACTCACGTTTTCAACAGCAAATGGAAGATAGGGAAAGAATGTGGGAGAAAGTTGGTAACAGATGTTCTTGGTCTTTTCTGAAACTTAAAGGTTAAACTTCTGTGTGCCTCCCCAGGGAGGTCGAGCTCATGCAGTTAATGAGCTTTATCGTAGAAGGTGGGATCTTTTGAAGTGGAAGCTGGATAGAAGCTACTCTTTTGTGTGTTTGAAGCAGGCATGTGAGTATTTGAACCACGGTACTAGTGCTGCTTTTTGATACTTGCAGTTTAGCACTTCGTTCTGTCTGTTACAGCTGAGATTTCCTTTTCCTAATGTTGTCTTATTAGGGTTATTTATCACAAATTATCTTGAAGGTTTTCTTAACACAGTTCTTCAAACCTTATGAGTATATGGGAGAATCTTTATGGGCTGTGTTCTTTCCCTTTTTTAATTTAATCCCTTGCACTAAAACAAAGTTAAAATTCTTCCTTGACATCAGAATTAGAAAAACTCTGTGGAAGGAACTCTCGCAGTTGCAACACATACTTCCTTTAATCTGGCATTTGCTGAAAACAGTGCCTTTTTATCTTGTAATATGAGACTAAAAGCTTACAGAAGAATGGTCCTGTTGTGTTTATTAAGACTGGTAACACATGACCAAACAAATCTTGTTAAAAGATTTATCTGTCTGGCTTATATAAGAAAAAGGAATCTTCTCCATACTTTTAGTTACCCTGCATACTTAGATGCCTTCCTGTTTCAGTCTCACAGCATTTCTGTTGGACTTGCTTTCCCATTATCTTTAAAACCTGATTCTTTAATACTAGTTAAGAGGTTTAAGTACTTAATGTGCAAAGAGGTGGTATGTATGCCTGATAATGATTTCCAGGTGTACAGATCAAATAACTGCAGAGCTGTGTGGAGTGGGTAATGGCAGTTTGGCCATGTTAGGAACTCGCAGTGCCCAGGTCTGACTGTAACTCATTTCTGGTGGGAGCGGTAGTATCCTGCTTTCCTGACTTAGATGGGAGGATGTGAAGGTTTTTGTGTCTGAACACACGATGAAACTTTAATTTGAACTAGATTTAAAAAGCTGGGAAAAAAACTTAACCAGGTGAATGGGGGGTAATGATCAGTTGAAAATAATGATTATGAAGTTCTGCACTTCAGGTTTTTTTTTTAAATGAAGTTTAAAGGTTAAATCATGTCTGCTTGATTTCTCACAAGATACTTTGGCATTAAATTCTTTTAGATTGCATTTGAAAATGCATGGGCAGATCATAATCATAGTCATGATGACATCTTTCGTTCTTTCTGTCTTTGGGGCTGGAACTGAGAAAGGTTTAGTGAGAGTCAAAGCTAACGCCTGGCTACTTCTGGGTTTGACTAGAGAAGGCCTAGTCATAAGAGGCGTGTGTATCCTGTGTCCTGGAAGGTGGCTGGGACCTTTGTGTGTCACTTTCTGGGGGGATGCTGCTCACAGGTTGCCTGTCGAATAGGTGAGAGACACCAAAGACCGTTTCAGGAACGCGGGGACTGTAACTGCGGTGCTTTTCTTTCCAACTGCGTTTGCACTGAAGTGTTCCTCTTGAACTTCTGAGGGCAGAGGAGTTATCCTTGAGACTTGTCTGAAGCTGTTAGTTTTAACTGTTCTGAGAAACTGTTGTGCAATGTTAAACACTTTTTCCGTATAAAAATACTGTTTGCGAGCACTTAATATTCTTGGGATATCGTACTAAGTAGCAGAATGCTGTAGGGGCAGTGTTCTGACTTGGTGAAGCACCTGCTTTCAGACTTCTCTTTGCTTGGGACGCTTATTGCCAGCTCGCCTCCATCATGTCTGGCCCAGGCTCCTAAATTAAGGTTCCTGTCTCCTACCAGAATCCTGGTTTCCTCTGTTTCATCATCTCTGGAGACCTGAACATTTTAACAGGAGTGAGAAAGTTTGAATAGGATTAGAAGTTGTAAGTATCTGCATTTTCTGCTAGAAAGCAGAGAACAGAAGACTTCAGCAAGTAGCTCTGCAAACACATTTTTGGCTTATGTTTGACTTCTAAACAGTTTAAGATAACAAGGGCCTTTATCTCCACCCAGCATGCCATCAGACATTAAAGTTATCCCATACTGGATGTAATAAACTTACTTGGATAAATGGACATATCCGGAGGCTCTAGTTAAAAAAATCACAACAACAACAAAAAATCTTAGCGTGTGATTGTGGTGAAGCTAACATTTTTCCTTGGGTTTTTCAACTTGCATTGAACAAAGCATGGTCGGGGGCTATTCTTCCACTCCTTTGTATACCAGTCTCGGCCATTGTAAAGTGAGTGTTCCCCTTTTAGCTTAAATGACTTTTTTCCAAGATTAATCTCTAAAAAATTCCCTGTGGAAGAAGCAGTAAACCAGTATCAAAGGCAGTTAATACTCTTCAACCTGTGGTGCTGTAACCTGAATTTCTTTTCTGTAGTATGATGACAGAAGCAGCTGCTTGGGTGGTGGTTTGGTATAATGAGAATGAGGAGCTGCCAGTGAGTAAAATTACTGGAAACCCAAGCTTCAGAGCTTGCCAAAAACCACTTAAGATTTTCAGTGTATTTGCTTCTACTGTCCTAATCCAGATTTAAACATCTGTGTGATTACTGTATTTGGCAATATACATGATGTATTCTCCCTGTTTACTTTAGAGAACAAAAAAGAAGGCTCGCAATACTCTTGTAGTTTTTGTGATGGTCTTAGTTTGATGGGTTCCATGTTCATGTGTAATTACATACAGAATGATAAAAGTGCTTAACCCACTACAACATCTGTAACTGAATTGTGTTGAGTCAGCAGATATGTTTTCACAGTACTTACATTTTGGTCAAGAGTGATTAGGCAACATTATAGCTTTTGAATATGGAGTTGGGAGTAGTCTCCTGTTCCAGGGTGGTTGGTGGGTGAAGTAAGAATGTGTGAGATTAAATGCAAATGCTTAAGTTTAGACGATGTAGTATTTCAGTTGTAAGATACTTTCTGCTCTTATGGTTGAAGAGATCCTTGCAAACATTGGGTGTATGCTTCTATTTCTAAATAGCTATTTGCTTTTGGTTTCTGGTGTTAGTAAATAAAAAGTGGGGAGGTGGCAAGGGGAAATGTTGTATTTCACTGTAGAGGCAAAATATATCTTGGAATCTTTAAAACATGTTTGGATCATTGCTTAAATAATAAAGATTATTTATCAAATACTTCTCTGTGGTAATAATGGCTTGATGTTAATTAGGTGGTTGCTGATAAAACAATTTTTCTTTGATCTTCTGGTAGTCCTGTATTACTGCTACACAGTTGAGGTTGTGTAACAGTATCTTTCCTCCCTTTTTTTTTTTCCTAGTCATGATGCAACTGCTCTTAAGGTCCTGTGACTTCTTTATTCTTGGAGAGACAAAAGTAGTTATTGTTTCATGATGATGTTGGTTTAATCCTGCAATATTTTTGAAACTGAATTTTTTTTTAGTAAAATAGTGTTGGAAATGTGATATGTTTGTGTAAGAAAGTTGAATAGTACTTGCGATGAGCTTTCATCACTTGCCTTTTAATGCTAGTCGGACCAGATAGAGACTGATTAGATGAAGAGGCTTCCTGTACTGCTCATAAATACATTGGCTATGAAAATTACTTTTGTATGGCTTCTCCTGAAACAGGAGCTAGGAGGTGGTGGCAATTTTGCTGTATTTGTATCTGGAAATTTCATAGAGGAACAGACTAACTGAGCAAACTGTGGTATACGCCAATTCTTGCACAGCCCTACAGTAAACGAAATCATTATGAACATAGTGTTCATAGTGTTTATTCAATGTTACTTCTCTATGCAGAAGTTTGTCGTGCAAAAAAAAAAGGAAAGCCCCCCATAATAATTGGACTTGTAATGAAAACACTGAAGTACTTCACTTGAATTTAATCTGAACTTGTAATGAAAACACTGAAGTACTTCATTTGAATTTAATCTGAGAGAAGCAACAAGGACTTAAATCTGCAGTTATGTGGAGAGTTCTGTGAAGTCCTGCAGTGTTTGTTCTTGTTCATTAATGGCAAGAACTGGAATTCATCAGTGCTTCCTCGGCAGCCTCTGGCCCTTGATGTTTGGAGGCTTCTCTTCTTGCGCTCCATGGCAGGTTGTGTAGGGGGATTTTCCCTCTGCTGGCAAGTTGTTTTTGCCGATGCCCATAAAAAGTGTTGATGAAAATAGAAAAATAGAGTAAGGGGAAGTGCATTTGGTATGTTACTCTTGTAAAGTGATTTACCTGCCAGCCCGATGGAGGTCACTGTGGATTTGATGTGGTGTTGACCCTTGAACAGACTCCACTAGTGTAAAATGGTTCACCTGAAATTTACTTTCAAAGTAAAGTTTGGCAAGGAGCAGCTTGCACTGAAATTGTGGCTACTTTTTCAGAATTATTTGCACAACTCTGGTTCCTTGAGACTTGGAGAATACAAGGAGGAGCTCAGAATGTTTCAGGATGCAGATAAAATTAATATGGATGAATTATCTGTCAGTTATGAATCAGTTTTGGTTTCTTTTTCCTTCAGACAGGAACTTTAAATTCCTTTTTCCTTTATGTTTAGAGATGTGAAGTGGTTGGCACCTTCTTAGCTTTTCATCTTGAGGCTTCAAGGAAAAAGCTCTGTAGCTGGCCAGGTTTCAAGCCTGCTTTTTCTGTTGTTTGCCACCCATCCCCAATAATGAACTATTGTGGTGACGGATGGATTATTTTTTTTAACTTAGAAATTACTTAAAAAAAAAAAAGAAAAAAAAAAAAAGGACGTTCTGCACTTTGCAGTCAAAAGAAGGTGCTTGCGCTGCAGTTGGCTGTGCCAGAAGAGGGGTGTGATCTTTTATAGTGTTGAAAAGATGGTAATACTGAGATCTTCCGCTTGGAAGATAGGCTTCCACCCTTGAGAGAGAAAAGTAAAACTGATGCAGCTTCTTTTCGGACACTTGGCTTAACAAGTCTCTTGATAAAAGTTGTGGTAATTCTATCATCAAAATTAGTGCTTTATGCTCAGGGGAGAGAGCTGAAGAAAATACATAGGTTGCGTATAGATGGGACTGTTTTAAGAGTTGTTTCCTGAAAGCATTTGTAGTTGTTTCCTGTTTGCGTTTGTAAGCCCTAAGAAAGCTGTCGTCAAAGAAGTGATGTTGGAACATAAAAATTCATTTGGTTATAGCTTCATTGCATTTAGTTACTACCTGTGCATATGCTAAGCTTTGTTAGTGCAGTTAGAAAATTAAATGAACAGAAGGTGTTTTCCATCATGATTTTGTGCAACTTGGACCTTGCATAACCTAAGAGCATAAGAACCAGTGGTACCTATGCTGGTGATAAACCTAACTGGTAAATTTAAGATAGATATCTGCACGTGAGCGGAGTTCCGTATTGTGTTGTCTCTTAATGATATTGAACTGTGCAAGTGCTTCTTAGATGCTGCTGAGACATTCTGGACTTCACTGAAAACAAGACAAAAGGACTTGCTCCTTGGCTTTTTTCCTTTAAGTTCGCCAAAATTAACTTGTAAAGAACATTCAAGTTTTAATAAACAGGAAGGGGTAGTGATATATGACAAGTAAGACAAGAAGTAATGGAAAAAGCTCTGAAAAGAATAGCCTTTTTGTTTAGGTTTCAGTTTCTTGTGTTTTTGTACCTAACTCAAAAATGGAGTCTTTGAGAACTGGGGCTAGTATATAAGGATAATCAGAAGTGGCTGGATTTTATCTATCCTTGGAGGTAATTGAATAAAGTTTTTAGGTGTATCCTATATCCTTTAGTTTCTGATCTCTAAAGAACACATAAAGATCTCTTGTGCATAGGTTAACATGCCACTGCCTGTAACTTAGATTGTCCTGGGAAAGTAATTAGTCTTCATACAAAATTGACTTTAGAGAGTAAATAATCTGTTCATTTTGAATCAACAACAGTAGGGAAAAAAACCACCCCAACAACTCAAGCTTGCTACTGGGGAATTTCCTAGCCTCTAGAAATTTAAGGCATTTCTTACTGAGTCCCTGTAGACCATTACTATCTCTATTATCTGCAGCTTCTCTGGCAATTGACAGATTCATTGTAGTCTTCTCTACTGGAGTTCTGTTGGATTCCCTTTGTGTGTTATCAGAATGATGGCAGCTGCTATAAGGAGGAAAGAAAATAGAATCATTTCCTACCTGGATGATCGGTTCATTCAGGAAATGCCCGAGAGATTCAAGCCACAGCTTGAATTGTATCAGCAAAAGCAATTTGTCTCTCTCTGGCTATTTCCATTGCTGGAAGTAGTAGTCAACAGGGACAAGAATATTGTAGTCTGAGTTTCATGTAAGAGTGAAGAAATTTCAAATACACAGGATCACTGACTTCTCAGCTGATTTCTTAAAAATCAAAATAGCCTTTTTCTTTCTCTAATGTGGTTTCAGGTGCTTAATGCATGAACGTTCAATCTTCTTAGGTCCCTGACTTTCATGCTATAGCATTCTACACAGTGGACTAATTTCAAGTTGCAGTAAATAATAGCTTCCTGAAAACTTACAAATTAGATGTGGGTAAATTCAGCTTTATCCTGAATTGGTGAACTAGGGAAAAAAGGTAACTTGCCTTTGTATGTTGGATGCGCCCTTCTTGAAATATCCTTTCGCGAATATTTACAGAAAAAACGGTATGTTATGATTCTTGTTTGGTAGTAGCTGTAACTGTTCAGACTGCTGCTGTTGAGTGATATTAAAAGGCACTTGTAAATACTTCAGTCGGTGCAAATTCCTAGAGCCTTTGCAGAGAAGGTACCAAAAATGCTAATGGATGTGCTGCTGGCTGTCACTCAGATGTATCGTGCAACCTGTCGGTCCAGATCATTTCAATTTGACCAATAGAAAGGACATTTTCAGGAAACTCGATTTTGAGTCAAAAGAATAAAGGATAAGCTGCATAGGGCCAGTATTCATTGCCTTTCATTTGACTGAGGTACTGTAATAGTGTCTCACGGGGAATTAATCCAGACCCCAGTTGCAGGGTACTGGCGGGGAGTTAGTGAGCGGCTGCGTGGTGCTTAGCTGCCCACGGGGTTCAACCACGACAGTAGGCAACTGTTCTGTGCGCTTGGTTGTGGTTTGAGGATCCTGGCCCGTAGGTCCAAGCTTGCAAATAGTCTTGTACCAGCAAGCCCAATTTTTTAAACCTAAACTTGCATTGAAGGAAAAAAAGATGCAGTTGATGTTAACTGTATTGATCAGGGAAGTAAAAACATAGGATTATCTCTTCTCTTCCTATTCCCCAACAGGAAACTGAATGTGTGAAGGTGATGAGTTACAAAAATCCGTCTCCATGTGTTCTGTTATTAGTAAAGCAAGCATGAAAGGTTGTATTTTTGATATGTAGAAAAGCAGATTTTGTTAGTGCACTTGTAACTGCTGTGATTTGGTTTGGTTTCAATTAATGCATTCCTGTAATCTGTGGATTACAGGTTAGTTCTATTTTTGGAGAAGCAGGGTAGGGGGAAGACTTCCTAACAGATTGCCCTGGAGGTCCAGATGGCATTCTTTACTCTGTACTGGTTTTGTAGGGCATCCGTTGCTAGTGGTGTTGAGATGTAAAACCCCACAGCCATTTGCTAAAGTTTTTCATTTGCTTTGAGAGAAAAAAAGTTGTAGACTCTTCCTTTCTTGGGCTTGTCCCTTCCTGAATGTGGTTTTTTTCACTTGCATGCTTCCTATTCAGCTTCAGGTATAAAATGATATGTGTTCTCAGTGAGCACTTCCCATCCAAGAAGTTGTTATATTTCTGTAGTGAACAAAATAATTTTTTTAAGGAGTTGAGATCTTTTTGAGGATGGAGATAGGTTCAAACATTTTACAGACACTACATAAGTTATCATTTCTATGAATGCTTCAACAGACCGCCTTGTATTTTACTGTCTTGTGTTTTCCATACTGAATTGCTTTAGGATGTGGGGTTTTCTTTGGTTTTAATTTTTGTTTTCAGAAATTGAAATAATTTTGAATATTAACATGGGCTTTTCCCCTCTTTCTCCCCCCCCCCACCCCTTCAAGAACCTTTTTAAAACGCTGGGGTTGTTGGAGTGGTTGAATTTTTCCTGGATTTGAGTGAGAAATTCAGAAGACTGAAGCCCAGGCTCACTGTCTACCTTTCACGGAGGCCCAGCCGTGAGAGGACAGAAGAAGGCACGTGGCGAATCATGACAGCGGACAAAGAAAAAGACAAAGACAAAGAAAAGGACAGGGATAGAGACCGGGATAAGGAGCGAGACAAGAGAGACAAGGTGAGGGAGAGTGAGAACTCGCGTCCTCGACGGAGCTGTACGTTGGAAGGAGGTGCCAAGAATTATGCGGAAAGTGACCATAGTGAAGATGAGGACAATGACAACAACAGTGCCACCACAGAGGAGTCCACCAAGAAAAGCAAGAAGAAACCACCCAAGAAGAAGTCCCGATATGAGAGAACAGACAACGGTGAAATAACGTCCTTTATCACAGAGGATGATGTTGTATACAGGCCTGGAGGTAAGAAATTCTTATGTTTCCTTTGAAAGTAATTGTGCACCAGAGCTACCAGTTAGTTGGCTGCAGCAGGCAGCACAATGTGCTGTCTGTTAATTTAAATCATGATTGTCCTAGGGGCAGGTTGCCACATTTCCACTGGAGACAAATATGGATATGCATGCAAAAGCTTTTGACTATATCTTGTAATGTCTAATTTGTTGGAATGAACTTAGTTCCTCTTTGAAAAAGAGCCACCCTTTTTTCTTTCTGCTGCATTAATTATCTGTGTATCGTATGGAATCTCTGTCCCTGGGAATTGCAGAACTAAATTGGATAAAGCACTGAGCACTTTACTCTAACTTTGAAACGAGACCTGATCTGAGCTAGAGATTGGACTCGGTGGCATATAGAGATTTTTCTCACAGGTTTTTCTGCGAATCTGTGATTTCTTTGTAGAGCTCCTCTCCTGTCTTCTGTTTGTGAAATATAAATCAGGTGCCTTAAGATCTCATACCTATTATGCCATTGACTTCACCCCCCTTGTTAATAGCTAGCTAATGCCTACGCACAGCAGCTTAGCTGTGGTCAAAACAGGCAGTGTCAGTATCAGCAAGTATCTGGGATGTTTTGGGGCCGGAAGCAGAAGCCTGCAGTGTGCTCTGGATGTCTTGGACGTGCCTCTTAATTACTGCCAAGTTCACATAAGACTTCTAAGGTCTCATGGAAGGTTTCAAGATCTAACCTGTGGCTGCTGCCAGCTAACTTTCTCCTCAAAAGGAAATTGTACTTGAAAATTAGATTATTCAGCTAGCTGTATTCCTCATTTTTGAGTAAGAACTTCTGTGTTCATCTACACAGCATTTTAAAAGTGTTGATTGCAGTTGTTTGTTCCACCACAAGGAGTAGTTATGTTTGGCTTTACTGTTCAAAGCACTGGCTTAAGGGCTCTGGTAGTTTTATATTACTTTTCTGTAAAATGATCAGTATGTTGTAGTAACACTGCTGGAGCAAGAGAGAGATAGAGTCAAACTAAAACCCATGGAAACTAATGAGGTAAAATCTTGTCCGATTTTTCCATGAGGTGCTGTATATCCTAACTACCAAAATCTCATTGTATGAGTACGGATGTAAATGTTTTAAATGCTCTATCCAGCTGTAGCTGCTCTAAAAGCTCTAAAGTGCTAGTTGTATGTGTATCAGCTGCAGATACAGATGGGCTGAAATTCTGCTGGTTTCGGAGGTGTTGCATTCCATACTTGTTTTTCCATGTGAAAGTTGTAGAGTCTGTTTGCACTTAGATCTACCAACGCTTGTCAGAATAGCTTTTCTATTGAAATGCTTCAAATATCATTTCAAATCATTCAAAAGAGATGTTTTTCTCTTGGTCAGGGCTTGTAGCTGAGTAATATTTGTCGCTTGAGCAGTAGCAAGAGGGAGCCTGCAAAAGCATCAGCTTTGGTGGCAATCTTATTTTCAGTGTCAGAAGATGAAAGATAATTTAGAATCTGTTAAGAACAGCTGTTGCATGGGCTCGGTAGTACAATGAGATACACTGGCTTTATTGCTAAAAGACTTTGCTTAAAATTAAGATGGCAAATCAGTTTGTGATCTTGATTTTTATCCTGTAGTAGGATGGAGAAGTATTAGCACTCTTTATTCAGTAGGTGCGGTGCTTGGGGTACCTCTCATGTAGCAGTACTTGGAGAGAGGGATATTTGCAGAACAGCAGGAATTGGTACTGTGGTTATACAGAGTTTGCACCTTTGCCAGATAATTGACAAAGGAGCGGAGAGAGCCTGTAAATGCTGGTAGTGCGGGGAGAGCTTAGATTGTTTATGCTGTATTTTTCACGAGAGTATCCATTCAGAAGAGAAATCTTCTTTATGTACAGACTGGTAAGAGCTTCGGTTATGGCTTGTACCTACTCTCTTGCCAGCAATTACACGCTGGGGAAGATTCTATTTATGGCCTGAAATGCAAGGTAGAGCCTCAGTCACAGCACGGGCAGGGAGATGTGTCAGAACCTGGACGCAGCAAATACTCTGTAAATGCTGGCCAAGTACCACTCGCGCCTTATGGGACTTCAGGGAGCACCCATGGTTGATAGTGTGGGAGAACAGTCTTCTCCAACAGGCAGAGTACTTCGTCAAACGCGTTTTGGTGATGGTGGTTGCAGAACCAATGGTAAGGGAGCTGGCTGCTTGGGGAGCAATTCCTCCTTATACGAGTGGTGTTTGGCAGGGTTTGGAAGAGGTTGCACGGTCTGGTAGAGGATTTGAAAGCTCGTTTGCCCAGTCTCAACTAAGACTAGTGCTGGCCGTGGGCAGCTTGCTTCATTTTCTCTTTGCCCATCTTTCTGCACTGTTTGAAGAAAAGGGGATGGGGGGAAGTGGTTGTATCTGATCTGGAGGAGGCTATCTAGTGAAAGAACAAGGAAAGCCATAGAACTCGTGGTAATTGAGATATTTTATACTTGTTTTGTAATTTTAAAATGTGCTTATTAAAGTTTACTTTTTATTAGTAGTAACTAGCATAAGAGTTGTACCCTAGCAGTGATACTTCAGATACTGTTCAGTTTGCTCTTTGTGCTTTTTGTAAACTTGCATCTGTCTCTTGTCTTGAAAACTACGGAGAGCAACGAGAACACACATTACTGGCTAGCTCATTGTTGGAGGGACATGAGCCTAGCTGAAACCTTAATTGACTATAATGCTTTTTAAATTTTATTTAAAACATAATTTCTTAACAGGAGTGAGAGCTTGAATACACGTTCAAGTGCGTAAGATATTCTAAAGCAATTCTAGCATCTATTATAGAAGAAAATATTAACTTCTGTCTTATGGCTAGGTTACATATAGGGAGATGCATTTGTAGCGAAGGGTACAATTTATATAAAATTTAAGAGGGATTAAGAGTTTAAATTAATGAGACTTGCACAGCAAGGATTAGAAAGATGAAAATTAAAGGTGTGTGCAGAATGGATAGCTGTTTTCAGCTTATGTCTTTTAGGCTTTAAGAAAAGGAAATCCTTTCCATTTGTTTGATTCTTTCCCTTAAATACTCTTATCTGTTATGGATTGAATGTTAAAGGTCTGCATTTTCTTACTATGAAGTCCTTGGTTAAAATCTTTTTCTATGTTTACCCCATTGCTGTATAGTACTTAATTCAACACTTAATGTTACTTTTTTTCTGTGCTGAGCTCAGCAGCTATATTTGAGTAATAGCAAATAAACTGTAACTAAATAGATAATCAAGATCATCGGAGTTTTTTCAAATGAAAGGTTACACTGCATTGTTACTATATAAATACTGTTCTTATTAATTTGCATAGATAGAATGAATGCATGCATAGCTTTAAACCATGTATTAAAATTTATTGAGTAGAGCTTAGACAACACTATGCAATTAATCTTCTCGACTTTGGAAATCACACAGGCCTATCCTAAAAGCTTGTTGGCCCACTTCCCCATCTGTCCTCTCAGTTTCCACAACCTCCCTCCCATTTCCTTCCAGGTCTAATCTGTGGTTGTTTGTTGTTATGGTGGTGGTTCCCCCCGCCCCCGGAGTTCTTACCTTGCTTTTATCAAAATGACTGTCATGGTAACAAATTAATTTTTATTGTACATTTGCTTATAGGCTTCCTTAGCATAAGGTGATGATAGTCTAAGATAGTTACATCAAGACTGAGATTTTTTTTTCTCCTCTTAAATTCAGTCAGATTATTTAATGTTGAATTTACTTCCATTTCTAGTGCAGATTGATTCCCTTCTATCCTACTGACTTTTGCCAAAATACAGCACGGTTTGAAAGGGTTGATTTCCCATACAGTTTATATGCACGTGCAATATGGTTAACACATGGCTCCTAATTGGGTGTAGTCTAAAACTGGTGGTCTGGTTTTGTAGTATGTTTTTTGCAGTTCCACTTCTCTGATTGTCAGACTGTAAGCGAATTTGAATACTTTGATACTCTGCTGTGCAAACCAGACTTTATAACTACATCTGTTGTTTGGGTTCGACAGTTGGTCTCCGTGTACGGTTTTCTGTATAGAAGAACGTACTGAAGTGCTGTCAGTCGAATGGCTGTCAATGTATTGTACTGGACTTCCGTGGCTAAGGTGCTTTTGGAACGGCTGTCCAGGCTTTTTCCAAGTGCCATGCTACTCCAAACACTGTTGAGTAATGTAGCGGCTTTTGTAGAGGCCCTGCTTTTGATACTTGGTTAAGAGAATGACTTGCCTAGCTGGAAGGGGGAGCTATGTGATGGAAAACAAATAGCGCTGTCAGTAACTTTAAATTTCTGGCCAACGTAATGAAGGATGAAAAAGGTAGTGATGATACCGTTCCAGAGAACTTTTTTCCTTCCCTGTTCTGGAGGGCAACAACATGCTTGAAGTCTTACAAGGACCTGACATACGGAGGTATTTTTCTTGTGTATCTTCAGCTTGTCCTTGATAACGTGGAGATTTTCTTTTCAACGTCCCATTAAATTGCTCTTATGAAGTGAATGGGTTAAGATTCCAGAAAAAGTACATAGCAGAAATATCTGCATCAAAATAATAGCTGATTATGTGGATACTTTATTGCCCTGTTCCTTTTTGTTCTCTGAACTCTTGTATACCTTTCTTGCTGGAGGAGGCTGTATCATCCCCATCCCCTTTCACCCTCAGTCTGTTCAACACATCGGGAAGGGGTATTACTGTATTAAAGCCACAGAACTTAATACTGAGGATATTGTTGCTACGGAGCAGACTGCTGTAATGTCATCATGATGGCACCTTGAACGCTGGACTGGAAAAACTTTGTTGGATGAAAGTCTAAGTTGATTTGGAGCCTCAGGAAACCAGATGATTTGATGATATGTCACCTGGAGATGAGGACAATATTGTTTGCTCTGCCTACGTAGAAACATTTAAAAGGATCTGCAGGAATTAAAAGGATTTATGAGGATCTGTTTCTACAGTGACATCAGTAGCTATATAAACAGCACATCAGCAAGAGGAATCAACATGAGGTAACACAAGGTGAAAGGCTTCTGCAGGAGGAGTAGTGCATTATAGGGCTTTTATCGTTTTCTAGCGAATTGCTTTGGAATAGCTTGCATGAGAGCCTCTTTGTTCTAGGTGTGTTAAGATCTGTGGAAGATGAGGTGCAGAGTATTAGATCTGGAAAGTGTGGTTTGATATGGTGCAGGGAAAAAGGCAGAATTAGCTTTATGTGGATCCTGGAACATTTGGCCTAGTATAAGAAGAAATAGGAATGTGTGTCTGCCACTTTGAGACGTTTTAGGCAATCACTGTTTGGGTAATCCATTATTGGACTTTTTGGTTTATTTGCTTTTTTTAAGGTATGGGAAATCACTGTCACTAGGCTGAAAGTGAGATTGCTACTGGAAAATATAACTTGAGTACTAACTTGTCTGGATTTACAGGCTGATGTCACTTGAAAGTTTTGTTAGATTTCTGTCGCCGAGTGCTGTTTAGGCAGCACCATAACCCCATAAGCTATATCTGGACAGGCATCGGAGAAGGAGAGAGAGACTGAATTTGCAGGTCGGATGCACTGTTGTGAAATAGTGCTGCTCAGTTGTCACCAACTGTATCAAAGTGAGATCTTACATACTTTTCACTTCGATACGTTCTGTGATTATAGTGTATGTGGCCATTTTTCAAAGGGAGCGCTTCATAAGCTATGAAATAGTTTGCAGTCTTCAGTGGCTCAGATTTGAAGCCTGCAGGTGTTGGGTTATTGCACTATCACAATGAGAAAATAACGAAAGATGGTGGGTCATCCTCTGTGTGAATCTGCGGGCCTGACATCAAAGTCTGCCCTGTGGAGTGTGGCCAATGGAGTTCCAATCACAGTGGAACCAGAATTATATTTACCTAAGATCTAGTCGGACTGAGATTTCTTCTAGGTATCTTAAAATCCACTGTCGGTTTGGTTAGCAAGCAAGTATTAGGCCTTCTACATGTCTAAGCTTTAGTTTTTGCTGGCATAATTAATTGTTAAATGTTCCCTTTGTTATAACTGTGCTGAGATATTTTGTGTTGTTGTAACTCAGGAAATTGCTGAAATGGTTGTTTTAATCTAGAAACCTCCATCAGCCTTGTAAAAATATATATAAACAAAAACCAAACCAAAGTGCTTCCTCCCTCTATTTACTTTGTTAATAAGTGGTATACTGGTATTTGGGTTGAATGTTGGTGAAGTTGAAATGCAGGAATTTGGCTTATGCTCTGACAGTGATTGGCTTGTATTTGACATTGACCCATGTGTTTGTCATTCTTTCAGATGCTGCCTTCTATTTATTCTGACAGCTTTACCAGCTGAGAAAGGTGGCCATGCCAGAATGAAATATAAAGATACATATAATCTAAACATGATTTTTTTTTCTATAAACCTTGAAGTTCTGGCAAGTGTTTCTAGACTGCTAAAAAGTTTGGGGGGAAAAAAGTTAATTCTTTTCTGGGAAGTTTTAAAATTTGAATTTTATGCTTGGGCAGAAGGAAGAAATGCAATGAAATTATCTTTTCAGCTGTACATTTTAATTTTTGGAAGTCTTTGGCCAGACTGTTGTTTTTCTGTCTGTGTTGCATGGATTCACCAAGTTTTGTCATGGAGATGTGTATTTTTGCATGTGTGGTCTTCTCTTCCCTCCGAAGCTTCATAGCTGAGATGAGCATGTATTCTAACATGATGCGCTCTGTATTTCCCTCTTCGTTTGAAAGTCTGTTACCATCGTGTTACTAGATTATTGAAGTAATCAGATATTCAGTGACAGACTTTCAGCTGCTGTAAATAGGAATAACCTCAGGAGCTGTGCTGCTTAATGTGTTTATAAGAGTTCCCTTATTTTTCACACTCACACCACTGTGTTTCCAACCTTTCTGCATATGCGAATAGTGGCGAGGAAAACTCGTAACAGTCTTTTTTCAGAAGAAGAGATTATCTTTAAGACTTTTGTTTCAGTGGAAACAAATGGATTCTTTACCCATTACTCCTTTAGTAGTTAAAAGAAGGAAAAAAAAAAGAGAAAAGGCTTGGATTGGTAGGTGAGTCTTAAAACATGTCAGGAGGGTTAACAAAATGCATAAAAGCATTTAAAAATACATAAGTGTCACAGAAGGATTTTCTTTGCAGTTGATTGAAGAGTGTAGAGAACTGTTTCCACATGCAGCTGAAACTTATGTTGTTACTATTCTGTGCTATTGGATAGGATAGCAGTTGTAATTTGGTTTTATTACCAGCATTTGAGATTGTATGAAAAGTGTTGTTTTTAAAGATCAGGTGAGTAGGTGAATAATATTAAGTGCAGAAAATAACTAAGGCTACATGACAGCCTACATTGACTACTTAACTGCATATAACTAATTTTCTGTATATGTGCTGTGAGTATAAGCAGTAAACATAAGCCAAACTGGGGGGAAAAAAAAAGACAATGCATTTACGGAGTTCATATTTACTCTTAAAGGTGGGAGGCATTGCTCTGTATATGGACAGCTGTTGGTGCTTGACAGATGGAGTCTTAAGTGCAGATCAAGGTTGATCTAGCAAATGGATTCCTCTGGCTTTGTTTGGGTCTTGTGTATAAATCACGCAGAGCAGCACGAAGGAGGCGAGCCTGCCAAGGGATGGGGGCGGGCTGGCTGGGGACATTGCTTAGCCAACATTGGTCTAACAGGTAGTTTTTCATATTGTCTTTGTTATTACATGAAATTGTGATAGTGTTTTCATAACAGACGAATTGTGCAAGTGGAGAAATTTAGGTAAGACTTTCTCTATGAGGTTATTGTTAATATTTTATCTGCGAGTCATCCCTCTGCGTTCTGTCGTAACGAAACATGGGTCACTAACAAAAGGAGCTGTGCTACCGTTGACTACTGTAATGAAGTATTACTAGAAGTAACACGAATTATGTGAACTCTATAAACATATGCTGTGTACTAAATGCACTTCAGAACATGTTCCCTGAGAAGCTTGTAATGTAAAGTAAAAATGCCTTGTAAAGCCATGGTGTTTTGGAGCTGTTAAAGGATGAATGTGAAACTTTATTGACATAATTTTGTGTGTGTGTGACTACAACAGCTATAGTTGGAAATTCGTGGTTTAACTACTATAGTTAACTGGAACACAGATATGAGCAGTTTTGCAGGCTGCGTTAGGAATTAGTTTTGCAGAGGATGAATGTAGAAAAGATTGTAACCTAAGCAAAAAGTAATACTCTATGGGGAATGCAGCATGCCTTATGAAATTAGGCAAATGGAAATTTTGAAGTAAAAACACAGCGAGTGGGAAGCAACTGTGGAAAAATTGGACTAAGGGGAAGAAATTCCTTGAAATAGTGGCTTTCAAGGAGTGCAAGTGGAGTTTGTGGCCACAGTAATTGTTTATGGCCTGTCCTCAATTTATTTCGATGAAAATGGTTTGAACTTCTAGTGTATGAACTTACCAGCCCTTTTTCTTTCTTTTCCTCTGTGGAAGTTGCCATGTCTTTCATGGACCATTAGATAAAGGAGTGTTTGGTCAATTATAATGGCAACACCTGTGTAAGCAGTAAATTAAACTCTCATTTTAGCTTCTGTGCTGGGAATGATGCTACGGCTTCCCGTGTAGCACAGCAGTTTATGCCAGGAGATTGCTTTAACTTTTATCTGGAGATTTTTCTGATAAATTGGGGGAGGGAGGGAGTGAATTTTAATCTGTCAGAATTTTGATCCTGGGACTAACCTTTGCTGCTTCATTTTGGAATACCGGTTTTGTGAAAATATCTTGCAGAAGTATTCATGGGGGGATGGAGGAGAAAGTTCATAGGTGAGGGAGAGATTTCTCTGCAGGTTTGACACTGAGTGCTACGTGTAAGCAGGCTAAGTGAAGAGAGTGTGTTAAAGTGAGACTGCCTTTTTTTTTTATTCTTTCCAAGTGGAATAGAAAATGGAAGAGAGTAAATACAACTTGAGACTTCATGAAAATAAATACTCCTTTAAAAGTTATCTCTATTTTCATGTTACTGCTTGATGGGCCACACTGGTAGGGTATTTATGTCTGTAACTGGATATCTTCTAATTGATCATTGAATTATTTTTTTTTCTGTAATATCATAAATTTTGGGCAACCTCTTTGGTTTTCCTTTTGTCCTCAAGAGATAGTTTTGTATAAACAGTATCCGGTAGCAGAGCATGTGTTGCTTTAAAAAAGCATCTCAAGTAAATTGAGCTACAAATGGAAGTATTTTTGCTTTGTTTCAGCATTGTCAGGAAGAATGGATCTATCTAGTCGTCTTGTTTTCTTCAAAGTCCAAAATGCATTATGGATGCTTTTACCAAAAGCAGTAAAGATATTTAAAGCAAAAAAGGATCGGAAACCCCGCTGTAAAAGGAGCGGCTAGAAGTACCTGAAAACTGATATAGATTTAAGACTTTTTCATTTGTATTGTTTGGTTAGGAAAGAAATATACTAAATGTAGACATACATTTATTTTTCTTTGGTTCGAAAATTTATGTGTGTATCTTTACTGTGGTGATTGTAATCCTCTGTTCTTAATAGTAAGGAAAGCTTTTTTCTTCCTGAAATGGGCATTTCTTATTTAAGCAGCTGACTAGCATACTAGCATGATCATTGTGCTTTAAAATGAAGGAAGAAAGGTAACATACCAGTGTTGAAACAAAGTAAATACACTTCTGCTGTAAGATCAGCTTTACAGCTGCTGCACTAATCTGTTCTGTATAAAAGGTGTCTCAAAGCTATTTACACATTTAAACAGTAGGATTTTTTTTTTCCAGAAAATACGTATTGATTTTTTTTAATACAGATATTTTTTCAGTGCTGCTAGGCATTTGCAGGGTGGTGAATATCAGGTTAGCAGACCATAGGGAGAATATCACATAAGGTTACTTGACAGGAGTGTCTGTATTTGCATCACAGCAGGCTTGGAGGCAACAGACTGTAGTATTTGAAATACAATATTCTGTGAAAATCATCCTCACTCAAGTGACACATTTAGATTTCCCCTTCTGAACATGTGTTTCTGTTCAGGGCTGCACCAACAACTTTTAAAATGGGTTAGTCTCTATCCATTTGTGTAATTGGGAAGATGAAGTGATGGGCCAATTACTAGGGAAATAGTAATGGCTGTAATTTTTTTCTAGTTGAGGGCCACACAAATAAAGCCCATCCATATTTTGATGAGGTAGTGTGTTGCACTTTAATTATCAAAAGGGTAGCTAAGGGAGGGAAGTTAAGCAACCATTTGGTGTTTGTGGTGGGCTTGGGAATAGAAGAGTTTTCTCTTCCAAGTCCTCTTGGTGTGCTTGTTTTGCCTACTAGAGCATGGAGTTATAATTATGCATGGTCCAATAGAAGAACTTCTTAAACTCAAAGCCATGTAAAGATGCCAGTTTTCACATGAAGTACAGCTTCATGGACCAACTGTATACTGTTGATTTCTTCTAACGTCACCGTTGACTTATTACCAAAACTTGGGAAACACAAGTGAATGGGAAGTGCATGAAAAGACAGATTCTCTATCTTGAGCGATACAGAATTTTGATCCCTTAATCTCTTCAGGTTTTTGTGTGTATGGGCCAATTGCGTGCACTATTTGAAGACATTGTGGAGGTTGTTCAGTTGATTTCATGTAGACCGTGACAACTTCTTCCGTTGGCTTCTTAAGTCTTGCATTAATGCTTGCATTTAAGGTATCAGAGAAATTATCTGTAGTAATTGTTTAAGTGTGTTTGTAATTTGCACACTAGGGATTTCTTAATAGAAAAAAAAAGTTAAGGATATCTAAAAAAGTGAGGTCATGTGGCGATGTGGTACATTGGTGGTGCTGCTCGTCTTTTGTGTCTTCCTCAGTACTTCAGAAATGAGTGTCCATGAAGAGCTATTGAAATGCATCCAGTTCGGGTGTGAGAGACAGGTGGCCGCGTGGGCATTTGTAAAATAGCAGAGGGAAGCATTTGGAGCAAACGTTGCACCTCTAGCAAAAGTTTGCTGTGGCCTTAAAAGATCAGAAAAGACTGTTTTAAATGGCACGTGCAGTAAAGCTTATCCATTGCTAAAGAAGTAGCTTTTAGACTAACTGGCTAGTTGATTAATTTTTTTAGTGGTCTACACTCTTATTCCCACCCCTCCTCCCTTTTCATGTATTTAACTGAAAAAGAAAACTCTTAAGACAGGAGGATACCCTAGCATGAGTTAGTGGCTGAGCATCTACCACGTCTTTGCTTTCGGGGTGGCACTTTTGGGAACACTACTTTTTCTAAGAAAATGTTTGGTTTGTATCAAAACTGTTAACAAACTATATCTGGATGCATCTTGCAAGAAGAACTGTATAGTGTTGTGGACATGCATGGAAAGTGCAGAAAAATAATTGGTGTGGGAAATGATGTAGCTGGGTGCCTGAACTGCAGAACACTTGCTTTTATAAAATTGGGAACTGCAGACTACAATTAGCTGTCATTAATTTTGTTGAATAGAAATATGTTCCATTTATTGTACAATCAGGAGCCAGGCTTGAATGAGTTTAAATAGATGAAATCTAAATTATACTGACAGTCCATTAAACAGCAGCAAAACCCCTTAAAGAAAATGGATTTGCTATGATACCAGTTTATAATAAAATCATTTGCCAAATAAGAACTGTAGTCCAGGCATCGGGAATACTCCTGTGAGTTTCAAATGAACACAGTAAATTGGTTGAACCATTTATTGCAGAACAGGGCTCTAGCACATTGTTTTCTGACAAGGAGCCAGCAGTGTTGCTTGAAATCTGCTCAGCAGGAAGTGACACTAAAAGATCAGCCTAGCAATTTGTTTGTTGTCAGCCGTATGGGGGGAAGAGAGGCAACTGTAGAGCTCCCTACCTGTCAGTGGTAATATTTTTCTAGTTAAAACCATGTGTTTGTCATTCCCAATGCATTCCTCCCTGTGTTTCTACGTTGGTTACTAAACCATTGTGCCAAATGCATTGCTGTAGTTAGAGGTCTGTTTCCAAACCTTTGTTTTCAAGGGCTTGGTACTCTTTCCTGTGTTTGGAATACAGGAAAATTCTATTTGGAATGTATTTGGAATACAGGCAAATTCAGATTTCAACATTCAGAATTCATGGAACGTTGCAAATATTTTTCTCATCCTTTAAAAGGTACCACTTGGTTATTAATGATCTGTAACTGCTAATATCGTGCTGCTGATCATATGTAACTGTTCTGGGTGGTGGTCATGAAGGATTGTGGCATTTAACTTCAAGTACCTGAGACACTGAAATGAAGAGCCCTGCTGCTTGGGTTCCTGTGAGTTTTGGCTCGGGCAGAGGTATTTCTGGAGAACAGTTCTGAATTGCCTGATCATGCTGCTTCACTGGTTGGCAGAGGGCACTAGGACAACTAAGCCTTTTAATTTGAGACACCAGAATGGAGGACTGTAAATATCCTTTAATTCTGGGGTGTGAATATCCTTTAATTATCTGCCTACCCCACAACTTGTATTCAGGTTATATACATATATATATGTACACACACACGTAAAGAGTGTGTGTCTCCCTCCCTCTCAAGTCCTTATATATGACTCTGTAAAGTCTATAAATAAAATTCTCTGTCTCACAAAGAATTGGGGTCTATCTCGATAAACAGTTGGATTTTTTTTTTCCCTTTTAAATCCAGGATGGTTCTGATGAAACAAACCTGTTTTGCAAGGCTTGCCTGGACAGTTTCTTGTATAGTTTCTCTGATCCATCATACAATGTTCTACTGTGGTACAACTGAATCTGTAGACTTAATGAGAGTGTTTGGATAAGTGCTATCTCGATATTAAGTTAGAAGTGGTGGATGTGGAACAGGAGTGTACACGTATGCTGCAGGGATAAGTATACCTGAAGCATGGTTTTTAGCCCACTGATGGAATGGTTGAGTATAGGGCGTGCGTTACTACTGATGACGTGAGCCCGATGATTCGTCTGGTTGGTTGGGACAATGTAGGAGTTGATGTATGAACTATTCAAACTTGGTGTCTGACGAACTCCCCTAAGTTGTCCCTAAATTAAGAAGAGTGCTTTTTTACACATCTGGCATATCATTTTTCAGAACCTCTAACTCTAACACAGAATATCTGAAGGAAAGCAAAATGAGGGAAAGAATGCGTAATCCAGGAAGATACTGGGATGTCAAAACTGGGAAGTGGGTGTGTGTTGGAACTCTGGTTGCTTACAGCTGTACTGTGAAGTCTGAGCTTGTGACTGTTGAAATACGATGGCGGGGGGGTTGTAGACAATTCCTTGCCAATGGCTTTCAAGAAGTATCTTTCCTGTGGAAGTGTGGTGCTGTGCAGAGAGCCTAAGGCTTTGTTTCTTGGATGATGCAAGTGTTGACTCATTAGGTAAAACATAAAAGGATTCTAATTGTGAAGATGGTTACTACATTAACTGCATCATTGAAGCTGATAAAGGTTCATGTGTTCAGAAAAGTGAGGTGGTTGGGTTTTTTCCCAAAAGATCAAGTCCATGTATTGAAGCTCTAATTTTAAAAGCAGCTTGTAGTGTGGGAATATTAATGTAACCCTTCAGAACTAGGGCACATCTGGTGAATATCACAAGCCCAAAGGCATAATGACTCTGTACCATGTGTTGTAGAAATACTTCATCTCCAGTGGGACATTTTACACGAAATAGGAAAGTAAGCAAATGTACTCATGGTTGGAGACAGGCAGTGAATCCCACTAGCTGTGCAGGGAACTTAAGATTTCTTTACTCTATTTTGCCATTGTAGTGGCAAAGGTTATGGAAAGCCCTCTTATTTTCTTTTCTGCCTTTATTTCTTTATTTTCTCCCCCCCCCCTCCCCCCGTTGGAGAGTTTGCTGGTTTGTCACCAGCAAACTCTGTGGTGTAACAGATCAGATGGTTAACTTGTCTGAGGTGGCTCTTGGAAGTTGACACATGGATGTTACCTTGCTGTGGAGAATGCCGGAGTGTGAATTTATGGCACACCCATTTCCTGTGTGATTACCTGCTTCACGCTTGCTCGTACTTACTAATAAATGCAGGATGATGCGAGGATGACTATCCTTCAGTAAAAGAAATTAACTTATACTTTGGCAAGTGTGTAAGGCTGTTCAGAGCAACGATTGTTGCTTGCTATATTTCATCCTATAGCTTACTTTATAGTAATTTCTTCGTTGTTTTGCTGATTTTTCAGAGTCAAGGTAGATAATGAGGCTAATGAGGCACCTCCTTTCATTTTCTATTAGTGGTATGATTCTGTCCATAAAGGGGGTCATGAGTCTTGCCTAACAAAACACATCCTTAAGTTCAGTTTTCAAGGGATCTTTGCAGATGACAGAGCAGCCAACACAATGTAGTTGTTGAGGCAGCTGTAAAAAGGACTAGAAAAGAAAAAATGACTGGGAAGGAGACTTGGGGGGTTTGGAGGTAGACAGAATACAGGCTAAGAAAAATACTTTAAGGTTATCACTACCTTGCAAGTTAAAGGGAATAGGGAGAAGGTAAGTGAAAGAGTAATGGTGATGCAGTAAGCATAGTGGGATTAATCTGTGTATGTTTAAGCCAAGGCCTCTTGTGAGACTGGATTTAAGTCAGCTGGGGTTTGGAGAAGGATTGTCATAGAACAGTGAAGAGCAAGCACTGGATGTGGAGCCAGCGTAGTGCTGTTCGTATTTGGTCTTCTGAATTGCAGCCATAGAGAGATAAAAATGTTCTAGAAGTATGTGATCAGTGGGGAAAAAAGGATGCAATAGCACATTCCAGTGTGCTAAGGATAAGGAGGGGCTATTCTGTATCTTTCATGGGCATAAGTCTTATCTGTGCAGGTTTGTTGCATTAGAAAAATGATATGCAGTTTTTCTTTGCTTGGGTCTGCATTGAAGCTGTTCTTCAAAATATTATATTTGTATTTTGGATTTCTGGTAAATGAAAGTAATCACTTTTTATGGTGAGTTTTGAGTGGCTAATGTGAATGCATCCATAAATGTTTTCCTTTTGGCATTTTCCCAGTTTCTAGCATTCATGGCATTGCTTTGCACCTGGATTAACTTGTTTTCTTATCTGTATGGCCCCTATTGCTTTGGAGACATCTTAACTGGATGACATCTTTGTTTTAAGTGTTGGCAGGCAGCCAGGAGTGCCTTACTTAAATGCAATGTACTAGTGAGTCAACATGTTTGCTTTATCCATAGTAGATGCCAGATTCTCTTACTTTTGTGTCAGCCATTTCAGAGGGATGCTTAGCTGTTTATTCTGTGTGCCGTCTGATAACACTCTGAAAATGAGGCTTGCAAAACTGAGAAATTAAGAAAAAAATCTTGGAAGTTGTGGTATTTTCTGTATCTGAAATCTTGTAGCTTTTTATACAGATTCCCCAGTGAATCCTGAAAAACTTCCCGCAGATGAGTGGTGGAACATCATGTAAATGGATGGTTCAGCTGGGATACTGAGCAGTTGGTTTGAGCGAGTAGAGGGCCATCTAAACGGGATGATTAGCCAAGGAAGTCTGGGATAACAAAATGGTGCAGGAATACTTTGATATGGTTAAATTGCTTTTAAAATGTACATATGTGTGCTGTTGCATCAGCTGCTACTATCCTAGCTAGGAAATACACAATTTGAAATTGGTATTTGGAAAAGGCAAGTCGTACTTGAAATAAATGGATGTAATTCTTCTTGATTCTACAGAGATACTGGAGGTTGTTATATAAAACTGTTTATTGTTGTTTTCTTACAAAAAAAACCCCCAAACCAAAGTTTTAGTGCATTTTACATCCATGAAACTTCTATTTCTCTTGAGGCTCCTGGTGCAAGACATTGGGTTGGTCACATTATAGATACTGAAAATATGCAGCAGAAAACTTCAAACTGATGCTACTTATATAGATGCCTATGTAGCCTTGCTATTTAGTACAGTTTCCTGTGATGCCATCATCATTAAGACAAAGCACTATATTTGGTAAATCCTTGGTTAGCACTAGCATTTTTGAAAGGTGGTACTCCTGACCATGTCTCCCCCTCTGCTCTAATGCTAGAGTGGTATTCAGGATTCATAATAAATCCAATATACGAGTTGACTCTTTCTCACTATTTCCTTTTACTTTGCTTTAAAACTTAGAATTCTTTGCTCTAAAACTTTATTTAATGCTTATAGCACAAAAGTGGCTCTAAACCCCTGCCTTCCTAGTGTTGATTGTTTCACTCTTCAGTTGATGCCATTATCATTCTTTTCTTGTTGTTATCTCTCATGTTAGTTGTGGTTAAGTTTTTACATCAGAGGGACACCTGGTAAGGAGAAGCCAGCTGTATCGAAGTGGAATTCTTAGTTTTGTTGGCATTTTTATGCTAAAAAGTGCTGTGCAGAAGCTCTCCAAAGAGGCTGGGACTTGTATGGAGCCGTAACTGACAGCAAGGGTAGGGAACGTCAGTAGTGGTGCTTCTCATGCAAGGAAGGCTTTTGGAACTTGTGGCCTGAGAATTCCTGAATTCATTTCAGTGCTATTTTTGTGGATGTTTTTGTAATGAATGATCAAAAGTTATTAAAGTAACAGAAGTTCTCAAACATTTCAGTTAGATTGTGTAAGTTAAAGTTAACTTTTAGTTAATAGGAAAAAAAATCAGGAGAACTGCTTGGTTTAGAACTTGTGTGCTAAGTTCTGGTTCAGAACGCTCAAGCTGTGAGTTGTTACGTCTGTGTGTCTTGTAGTGGGAATGTGGACACGGCTCTGCTATAATGACATTCCTTCTGTATATTTGGAGAGGAGCTTCACTGCTGGTAAAATTATGATTTCAGATTAATCCAGATTCTTATCCTGTGTCTTTGACTCTTACTATAAAATAAGCAACAGATTTTCAGCTTAAATAAATCTATTTTGTCAAGCTCATTTGACTTTCTCAAATGCTGTTGCGAAGTGATTAACAGCGTGGTTTGTGATGGATGGAGAATGGTGTGGTAAAGCAGCCTGTTTTACAAATAGGGTCGCAGGTAGAACTTTGACACTTGGATTTACAGGCTTTGCTTCAGATGGTTTCTATGGTTATGTGATAAACCAGCAGGAAGGGCCTCCTTGCGAGGCCAAGCGTTTGAGAGGATGCAGATGCTCTCTGGTAAAGTCTATGTTCCAGGCCACCCTTTGTGCACCCTTGCTGTCGCTTAGCCCTCAGTTCATACTTTTCCGCATGTGGTTGCGAGATGCTCCTGAGCAGCTGATCTGTTCTGGGAACTTGTGCTCCATGGATTTAGTTTTTTTAATTCAAGGAATTGCCTAATCTGTTCACAACTAGGTAGTATTTGTGCTAAACGGATTTTATTCTGAAGAGGAGGGACTAAGTAACTTTTTTCCCAGCTCTGTTAAACAGATAAACCCCCTGATACTTGAGTTCTCACAGCAAGGTTTTGGTGACAGTTGAAGTGATTGCTTTTAGCTGTTTGCTAGCCTTCATATTCTGTGGGGATGTAGACCACAGTGAGCTGTGCTTGTCATTTGAAGAGTTTTTTCAGAAGACTTTCTTCTGCAGAAGTCAAGGTGACCTGCCTGACTTGGAGACTTACGTGCTCTGACCTCAACGTGATTTGTAACCACCTAAAGACCAGCATCTTTTCCAGTCTAGATTGAAATCATGGGGCAGTATAACTGAGAAATACCTTTGCCTTTGAATTCCTTCCATTGAATGTGGACTTTTAGCTATACTGATCAGCAGGCTTAATTTGAGACTAGTGTGTAGAGATTACTTTATAGCCTACTGGGGAAAAGAGGTACTGCTCTGCTGTCGTGGTTTTGCAGTTAAAAAAAAAGTGTCAATTCGATGGATAGTGCCTATAATGAGGATGCTGGAGGTGAACAGTTTTGCATCTGAAACACAGTGACTAGCTTTCAGGTGTAATTCTTCTGGGACCAGTTGTTATTTAGAAATGTTGACTGCATTGCCTTTACATACTGCTGACATGGGACGAAATAAAGGCCTACTTGCAAATTTGTAGAGATGATCTGAAAACAGAATTTAGGAAGATAAGGGAAGATACAGAAAAGGAAGATAGAGAAAAAATAATTTCACACTTTAATTTTAAATGACTGGTAGAAAAGCTAGAACTATTTCCAACTTTTTTCTCCTCTTGGTCTCACCACTGAGATGGAGAGGAACGTCTTCTGGTGTAAGCAGAACACAAATTCTGTGGCTTATGAAATGTCCCAATGTAGGAAGGGTTTCTATGGCATGAAGTATTGGGCTGTAACTCAAAAGTTGATTTCCTTGCTTCATTAAAAAAAACCAAAACAAAATACCAAAACAAAAACAACCCCAAAACAAACAAAAAACCCCCACAAAAAAACCAAACCTCCAAACCCACAACTGAAATCTCAGCCTGTCACCTGACTACTTCAGGCTACAATTTCTTGCCTGTAAAATGAAGATATCGGTGTTTTACTGGAATACTAGTATAATCTAGTGTTGCTGGGTATGGCTGTGCTTGTAGCCAAAAGCAGCAAGTCCAGACGCGCATGATTGCAACAAGCAGTGCAGAATTTGGGGAAAGGTGCTAAGTGTGTTTAAAGCTTGGTTTACCAGCAGAGTTGCTTTGATCCTGGTAAAACATCCGTTACCTGAAATTAATGAAGATGGGTACTGTAAACCTCTGTCGCTCATTAGAACAGGATATTATATTGCTGCCATGTTTAAAATCAGCTGCACAACCATGTAATTCTGGCATGTATCATTGAAGTGCTGTAGATTTGAAATGCCTGACCTTTTTCCAGCTTGGTTGATGTAGCTACTAAGACTCTTCCTGCCCTTTTGGTAGTCCTAAGGTGGTCCTGCTAAAGAGCTGCTAAGTTTCTTTCTTTTAAGCTAATCTTTGAGTTAACTCCCAGCGGTGAGAGAATTCTGGAGTACAGGTTGGGTTTCAAATGATTAATGAAGGGTTCCTTTTTCCTTTCAGGAGGAAGATGTTTTATTGTGATAAACAATGACAGTGTAGCCTTAGGAATGCTCTTTGTGGAGCTTAAGACCTAGAAAATGTTTGTCTTGAACAACTTTGAGATTTTACAAGACATGAAGCAGGGCATTAGTTGTGTTTTGAAACAGGTCTTATGAAACTCTAAGACTTTAGAATTTTTCTGTAGAAATATAAAAAGGTTCATGGAGAATCATTCATAGAATAGCTGGTGTTCTTTGTGTCTTTCGTCTTTTGAATAGCAGTTACCTGTCTGAATATAAAAGGAGAACACAGTGATTGTCCTTTAAATATTTGTTTGGCTTTGGGAGTAGCATCTTTGCCTTCTAGCAAGCTGTGTGTGAAATTAATGATAATGACCTTAGAAGTCAGAAATCAGGCACTTCTTTCCCATCCTTGCTGTAATTTTATTCTAAGGCACTGCTTTTGTTGCCGTTATTGCCAAAACTTTTTAATACAACAGACCTTATTTTACAGCAACCTTGTAGAGTCCAGCTGTCAAAAGCAAACAAAAATAATTACTCAGTTTCTGTCATGTCAAATGTAATTTGAGAAAGCCCAGTCCTCCCCTGAGGTAAATCTAATTTAGTTTGCTGCATTTCATCTATGATTGGTTGCCTTGGTTCTCTTCACAATTAGAAGAGAAAATATGTTAGTGCTAGGTTCCTAATAGCAAGCTAACTACAAAAGATCTGATTAGTTTCCTGTCTTATTTCGATCTGGTTTGTAGGTTGTGACCTGGTCACTTTTATTAACTAAATTCAGAATGGTCTTATATTACTTCCTTTTTCTTTTTCTAGCAAAATGTCTATTCAAATAAATCAAAGTTAATGTTTATGCAGTTAATTCCCTTATTTATCATAAAGCATCTAGTTTCTATTTTTAGATCACACTGGGAATAAATTACATGTTATGCAAATGAAATGGTGGCTCTTTCTAAGCTTAAGCTGTTTTTTAATTTATCCTGTTTTCATGTGCTTTCTTGGAGGTACAGAAGTTAATTTCCATTATTTTAAAATCTTGTTTTCTTTAAAGATTGCGTATATATTGAAAGTCGCCGGCCGAATACCCCGTATTTCATCTGCAGCATTCAAGACTTCAAACTGGTAAGGAAAATTTTCACATCTCCTCCTCTTCCCTGCCCTGTTCTCCAGTGAGATGGCAATATTTCTTAGTCTGTGTCTCTTCGTGTAGCTCCTTGCTCCTTCTGAGTAAAGCTTTAGCTTCTGAAATAGTAGCTGTTTGGCTATGAAGACAATGTTCTATCCTTGGTATAGACTTAGATTTAGTTAACTGGGCTGCAGAGTTCAAATTGCGGTCTATGTCATTCTAAGGTTTTGTAACCCACAGAAATGTTACCTTTGAGTTGAGTGTTTTTGGGAAATTGTGGCTCAGTAGGTTAAGCGTTTCCTGGGAAGTTAAATTTGGCTGTGTCTTTACCTCTAGCTTTATATAGCAGCCCTGTGCGAATGGAAGCACGTGGGCTGACTTGTGGTAGCCTGTTTACCGCGGCCGGTTGGTGGATTGACTGTTGAGGGTGCAAAGAGAGGCTAGACCAATATGACAAGTTTGATTTGGAAAAATATAAAATAACATTTAAGAATGCTTTAGCACTTTATTCTTTAAAAATGAAAAGTCGGGGACCTGTGCAAGAACAAATGAGTTGGACTTGTGGCTTGCCCCCTTTTAGCTGAATTTGTACGTTTAACAGGTTGAAAATGTTCCTTCCCACTATGCTGTAGCTGCACAGAAAACCACTTGCTGCTTACGCAGTGCAGAGCAGGAAGCCGCTGCCTGTTCAACACAAAGGGCACCTGTGCTTGTGTTGGACTTTGTGGCGCTTTGGGTGGTGTAAGCAGGAGATTTGGAAAAGGGAACTGTGACTGCTGATCATCTTGCTGTTGTTGGTTTATGGGAGTTCTGAATACGTAAAAAACTGTCCTTCTCATCAACGCGTAGTCTGCAGACATAGATCACCCACTATCCGTTGCTATCGGAAAACATATCTTCCTCTTCCAAGCTTTCTTACTCAAGTCTTCCATTGTACTCCACAAGTTTATTTTGTAAGACCACAGTGAAGGGGAACGTGTAGACTTTCTTCAATATCGACGTCCATGGTAGTGCTTGGCACTAGTGAGTGCGTGCTCTCTTCTCCCCCCCCCCCCCCCTTTTTTTTTTTATAAAGGAGTTATTGGATTTCTAGTTAACAGGTTCTAGCAATGGGTTAAGCCACAGTTGTACTACTCTCGCACATTAGCAGGTGCTTTTGTGTCTGACTGGAATTACAATGTGATAGTTGCCATTCTGGGCAATAAGTTCCTGCCGAGTTGCATTAATTGCTCAGGATATTAACAACAAAAGCTGAAGCTTCTGTTGTCAGCATTGGTCTTGTACAACACATTAAAGCTGTTTGCAAAACTACATGGGAAATGTATTGCAGTATGTTTTATTACCTTTAAAATTTTTTTGAGTGAAAAAAAATTTTTTTTTCTCTTTTCTCGTGTTTTCAGGATGCGAAAGATATGACTTCAGGGTTGCTGGCAATTTTGCATATTTTTTCACATGGCAATAGTATCATTGTTTTATGTTTACTTTTGCCTGCTCAGACTTCTTTAATTTCTGATAGATTTTTTTTTTCTTACTGACATCATGCATAAAAGGAACTTGTAAAAGGACAAAATCAAAAAAACCCTTAATACTGATTATGCTAGCAAAAATGAATCTTCAGTGTGTTTGTCACAGTTGATTTTACTACTGGGGGGAAAGGAAAGACGTACAGTGGAATGGACACTTGATTTCTCTTCTAGTGTGAGATACCAACAGGAAAACAGTCTTGTTTTGCCTTCAGCTAAATATGTCAAGTGAAGCAGGGAAGTTAAAGTCAACAGCTTTGAAATGTCGCCTACTAATTAAGTACATTATCATGTTGGTTGTCATAAACTAGAAGTTTTTGGCTGGGTGTATGAGTCTTACCCTACACTTCCTGTTGCTCTAGGTGCAGTTCAGGCATAGCAGTTGATGGTGGTGGTTTTTTACTGATAAAAACAAGGAATGTAAGCTTGCATTAAAAAAAAAAGAGGAGGAGGGGGTTAAAAATGACAAAGCAAATGCTGTCTGATATACACGTGCTATCTTGCAGGGTAAAAGGTACTGAGGGTCGTTCTGGGGATGAGGCTAGAGTACTGTTCAGTTTCACTCTTGAAGTGAACTGAAGTTTAACTTGCTTTTTCCAGTAAGATCTTAAATCATAATTAGATATGATTTTATTGCAGAACTACAAACTGGTTTTATGAAGTCTGGTAGTTTCTTCTAGTTTAGTGTTCAAGCTTCCTTCATTTGACAGATGGCAGGAGGCAAAGGAGGTAGAAGCAAATACTGAAGTGTAGAGTGCCGTGTTCCCTATAAACGGGTATACTCTCTTTCATGTTACTCAAGTTGTATTAGAAACAGCATCTTTGTGGTTAGAATTGTTTTGCCTGCTTCACTTTTACAAATAGCAGTGTGGAAAATGGGATGAGATTACTTATAACTTGATGAAGTCATACTACTCCAGAAGCAGATGTTGCAAATAATTTCAGAGCAGCTTTGTATCCTAGTGTCTAGATCTTGTGACTTGGAGAAACCAAGAGTTGTTTTCCTATGCATGTTCTTTGCAGTTCCAGCAATTATGGCAGGAAATATGGTATACTTTGTTGCATTAGCTTATACTTCCATCACAAGTTTCTCTTGGCATTAACATGAATGAGTTCTGCTAAAAATTATACTGGAGGAACAGCTCTTTTGCTTTCCTGAAGAACAATTGCACTTCAACAGTGGCCATAAAATCCTCGTGATGAAGCTTTACTGACTGCTACTTTCTTAGTAATCTGTCTCTGTTGCCATCCTGCGTTTTGTGGCTGTGTGTTGCTTCACGTGAGGCAGAGCTGTGATGCTGCAGAGATTGGTCATTCCCTTCCTGAGCTGTATTAGTTCTTGTACTAGGATAAGCTGAGGTTGGGAGGAAGAGCAGCACATTTGGTTCCCAAGCATTGAGGGCAACTGGAGGAGCGTAGCTAGCTTTCTAGGTCTGTCTCCTGAGTCAAAAAAATCAAATGATGCATTAAGGCTGGCCGTGTGAGAAGAAGTTAAGTGATTAGATCAGTCCAGCTTAACTGTGTTAGAAACTGTTATGGGTAACATTTATCCTCTTTTGTCTTTACCATTTCTGTGGTACTGGATTCCTTCAAGCTTTCTGGGATTCATGTAAATAACTTTGTGGAATTGAGAAGTAAAATATGATTGACTATGATGTGTTGTGTCTTAGGGAGACTGTCAACAAGAAGTGGCACTTTAAGTAATTGTCGTGTCCTTTCTGGTCTGCCATTGCTTCAGTGCTTCTATGACATGGGTTTCACTGTGAGATTAGCATCGTCTTTCAGAATACTCACTTCCAATAAAGTGTTGATAGTCCGATACGTTCTTGGGGAGAGAGCTAAATAACACCAGCACTGCAGGTATGATGGAAGTACTGCTCTGCTATGCGAACTTCTTGGCATGCTTTTAAGAAATGCACTGTCTATTCCTGCAGCTGAGAAACTGCTTTGAAAAAGCATTGGTTTGAAACCTGTGGGAATAAAGAACACTGCTAGGGAATAAAGATGGTGACAGAAGGGACTTCACCTGTTCCTTTATCGCTTGTCCTTTTCTACTCTGTAGTGCTAGTCATGAGTTTGGAAAACCATCTGTAGTTCAAACCTGCTATTTAGCATCTACTTGGTATAATGCGCTTTGGACTTTGAGAAGGAAAATGCACACTCAGTTCCTGGTCAAACTTCATCGTTTTTGTTATGCCTAATACTGTGATACTTGAAGGGAACTGTGTTAATCTAATGATATCCCTCCCCGGCCCCTATGTCTGATGTCCGTAGTTCTGGTAGGTTGTTTTGTGTGTGGGGTGCGTGTGTGTTTTGTGGTTTGTTGTGGAGTTGTTTGGTGTTTTTTTTTTTTTTTTAAAAAAAACCATGTTTCGGTATACAAGGATGTCCAGTAAGCTTTTTGGAGATGATGAAACAAGCTATATGTTAGTCTTAAATATGAATGCTTATGAACTTTCCTTTCTCCCATAACCGTCTGTGAATACAAGTGGTAACTTCCATTTGTTGGGGAGCTAACAAGGTTCACTTTTCTCACTAATTATATATGTGTAGAATATTCTTAGTGAGAAAGCAATCAGGAATAATTTTTCCTTCTTTAAAAGCTATTTATGGCTTAAAAACCATAAAAGTTGCTTGTCTTTAAACTTGAGTTTGTATAAAGAGGAGGAGGGTTTTTTTATTGGTGCTGGAATGGTAAATATGAATGGAAGATACTTTTAGTAGCTTGCGGCAGCTTAAGTTCCCTGATGTTTTGCTACCATGTTGTGTTCTGGTTTTAGAATTACTGCATAGCTGAGACTTATTTTAACGGTGAATTTTTAAGAAACGAGTCAAATTAACTTTTTTTTTTTTGTTGTTCAGAATGATGCATGATATGAAAGGGACCGCAGGGCAAAAACTTTGGTGTGTCTTTAAGGAAGTTTTTGTTTCTGTCTGTTCTTCCAGTGGAAGATGCCACAGCAAGTACAAATACGCTTGCTTTTACTTTGCCTTGCCACAAAATGACAATGGACGTGAAAACCACCTTCTAAAGAGATACAGTTCCTTTCTGGTGTAGCAGTATTTTTAGAATCCAAGGAAATTCAGTGCTTGCTTAGGACCCAAGCAAAGGGTTGGGATTCAGGAGTGCGGCACCAGTGAGTATTTTTAAGGCACAGTGTCTTGGATCTCTCCTGTTATTTTCATCTGTCTGAAGTTTGCTTAAAAAAGCAGACGGATGGTATGCAGAAGTTGGGAGTGAGGGAAAACTCAATTTCAGCTGCATGCTGAGATCTGAGCGCTGGGTTCAAAAACCAGCTGCCTGTTGTAGGAGCCTTTGGGTTGAAAAGTTGGTAAGATTTCAGGATGGATGAGGGAAGGAATAGCAGGGAAAACATGCCGGTATCTTTTTCTGTTTCTCAACAAATTACAAGTGCAGTGTTCGTCCAGTTTATCTGTTGAATCAGGTGCTTCCTTAAACCACTAAAAAAATGTTCTGTTTTTTAATAGGTCATATTTATTAGCCTTTGCCTTCTAATCTGTTTTGTCTTCACATAATCAAGAATTTTGCCGCAATTTCTAACTAACTGAGGTTTGCTAAATTGATAGTAAATTGTCAAAATTAATGCCATAACTACAAACTTTGTCTGCGTTCCTTCTGTGTGACAAACTCTCTAGAACTGATTACCAGTAGCTATCAGATACTTTGGTAGAGAGGCACAGTGGTCTTTTCACTGGCAATTGGTAGTCCTTTGACAAACCATCTCAGCTGTGGTTGTAAGGTATTCTATAGGAAGTCCATCAATCTTCAGGCAGTCAGCAGAATTTAGCATGAAGGTAATTTTGTTGACAGTTCTTTAAAGGCAAAAAAAAATGCTGCCAGACCTACTGTAGCCTGATCTGAACCAGACCTAGTTGGCAAAGCTTCCTCTCTGCAGAGATCTATTAAGTTCCACAGAGATGCACAGATCGAAATACAGTGCAATAATAGAGCTGCTGGATAAAAAAAATTACAGATTTCCAAATAGTGTCATTATGTTAATGTTTTTACTATACCAGTTGTCTTCACTTAATAGAATTTTTTTTTAATTGAGCTTTTATTGAGATAGCAGTGATTGCAATGTAATTTAAGTTTCTCCCTGGAAATATTGAGGTATACACTTAGTACGGGTGCTGTCCCCTGATGACAACAGCACTCTCAAGTGCTAAGAATGTGTGCATTTTCATTTATAAACCTGAGTTTAACATGATATATTTTTTTCTTACTAGAAAGCTTGATTTCTGCGATAGTAGATAGTAACCTGGTTAGTTAACCCACTTTTGTTGAAGGGAAACAGCAGTAATTGGTGGAAAAGAATGGAAAGAAAGGAATGGAAAGCGTTTCCTGTGAATCTTGTCTTGCTTAGAAAAGGATATTTTTTTTCCAGCTGCCTACAGAACCAGGTTGCTTAAATAAAAATTACATGGCACTAGAGCAGACGTTCCCCAAGCAAAAAAGATGTGTGGTGCTTCAAGTGACCATTAGTTCTCTTTGTAAGGGAGTGTTGTGCTGTACGGCAGCGGGTAGCGTATTTTGGTTGCGCCTGTGTTTCTCCTCACTGGAAGAACAAGGTGCCCTTTTGTCCGAGCTGGATCATTAAGGGTACCCGTTCTTATCCAGTGCTTCTGGTGTTCTCTCAAGGCACCGGTTCTGTTGTGAAGCGACATATCAAAGATGTGAAAATACAGAATAATGTTTCAGTAGCTCTCATGCTATTTTGTTAGGTACTTGTGATGGTTTGGTTTTTGTTGGGAATTTTGCAGAACGTTATGAGGAGCAAGTTCTTTGGAAACCTGCTGTTTTATTTTTGCCCTCAAATACTGAAATATTTACTATACTTGTGAATGTTGACTCTTACAAGTACAGCTTCTTTTTCTTCTCCTTAGAGAAAATGATGGGGTGGTGGGTCATGCGAAAGGGTGTAATATGCCATAAATGCTTTCCTTGTTTGCTTCACTTCACTGGTTTTGAATTACTGAACTTAATACATTTTAAAACTGAAATTGCCTTAACCTATCAGAAGAGTATGAGAGAGTGTCTGTACTTAAAAACAAACAAACAAAAAACCAAGTTGCTAGAATTTTTTTTCCCTACTGGTTGGTGCTGTTTGTGACCCGGAACATTTTTTTTTTAACCTCTCTTTAGTGCTAATTCATTTTGCTCTGGATTAATGCTATCCTCTTTCAGGATTCAAGACCAGATTATCCTTAAGGACTTTGATTAGGAACAAACTGTGGTGAAGCAATACTTAAATCTGGGTTTGGTTTATTGCCTTACATGTCTTTACTGGTTATAAGTTCCTTCTCTTTCACTGGTGGTACTAAACATTAGCTTTCAGTTACTTTGTAGTATATGCTCTCCCTCCTTCCAAGCAGGAGCACATCAGGGCAGCTGCACAAGAGGTTGGGTTTAAGTGGTTGGGTTTAAGTGGTCTTCCGTAAATCTGGATTATGGTTTAGAGGTTATGATTAGGTTTAGAGCAACTCTTCTAACCTTGTTTTGTTCCTTGGGAAACACTTCTTTACCCATTTATTTTAAGCCCATGTTATCCATCTTACCATGTCAGTTACTTTAAAAATATTATTTTTTAATAAGAAACAGCAAAATATAATTGGAAAGCTGGAACATTTGGATAAGGCTTGTAAAAGGGCACAGTAATGTGGCTTTAATACTTCATTGGCATAACTTGACTGTTGAACAACTATAAGAAGGAGGAAAATGGTGTTTTGTAGAGTAGTAAAACTGGGATCATTAGCATTTAATTCAGGGTTCGTTTACTCTTGATCTTTTGTTTTAGAACTATCTTACAGCTTGGGGTTTAAATTACATGGGCAAGTCAATAAAATGGAAGCAGTTAATGCTTAGGTGTGTGTTTTTAAAATATCTTTTGCACATAAGTTTTTCTGATTAGTTTTTCTTTCTCTGAGAAAACATTAAGGTGGTTTACATCAAGAGATGTCTCCTGTACATCGGTCTGCTGCTTTTAACTTCATGCTGCAATAGTACTGCTGCATTTCTAACAACACGTTTTTTTCAACAGCACCATACTGCTGTCATAAATACAAATTTTCTCCTCATCACAAAGTTATGGAAGCATACTTTTTTGTTCGCTTTAGTTTGGCGTGAGTCAAATCTTAAAAATCTACAGACTTCACAAAGTATTTCTTAAATATTCTTTGGTGCTACAAATACATTGATCAAAGCATACCCAGCAGAATTATGATGGCTGAGGCATATTTTAGTTGGCAATGAGGAGAAATTAAGGAGGGGTGAAGTGTCTGCAGACCTAAAGTTTTGAACTTCAATAGTTCTGAAATAAGTAGCTGGGAGATGAAGCAACATTTGATTCCCCAAATGCTAGTTTTCCAGAATTGATATGATCTTCACTCATTTCATGTAGTCCTTCAGAAGAAAGCCTGACTTCAGTTACTTATCCTGTTATTGTGGTGTCTGAATTGAAGTCTAAGCTCTGCTAAGAATAAATGAAACCTGGCCAAAATCACTTTGATCTCCTTGTTCTGAGTTTCTGGCAGAATAATAGTATCTGGAATTTCTTGAGGAAATAGCTAAGGATCTGCTCAGCCAGTCATGTCTCACACCAGTACTTTCTGCTGCTTCATTCCACCCAGACCCCTACCCCCCCCAAAAAAAAAAAAAAAGAAAACAAGTTATTTTTTCTTTTTTAGTTGAAGAAGGCTATGTTTTGAAAATGGAAATTGTCACTGAATTTCTTTTTGGATCCAGGCCATTTGAAGAAACAGATTTGGATTCTCATCAGACTGAGGATATAGCTTCATAGCTATAGGGTTTTTTTATTAAATAGTAGTATTTCGTGGTTTTCTATTGTAGTTTAAACCTTGACAGATTCTTTGCATTACAGTCAGTGTGTTATAAACAGTGACATTTCTCTTTATCTCTTTGTTAATGGTTAACAAGTCCTAAAATTCGGTCCATTCTCTTTATCTTAATTAAAATGTTGATTATGATTACTTCCAGATGATGAAAATACATGATTAAAACTTACATGACTGACTTGTGTGAGAAAATCCAATTAATATGCAGAAATTCAGTTAATATGCATGCATACTGGTCATTGAGGTGGCTTTTGATGCTCTTTTGTGTAGGACCCCACTGAACTGGAAGGAAGCTTCTTTCAGTCCTGCAGGCTGGAGAGCAAGGAGGCAGTACATAGTGCTAGCTAATAGCTGATAACGAGCACGAAATACCTAGGCAGACTGCAGAGCTGATAAATAGGGATATGTAGGTAAGACTAACTAGCTTGAATAATTTGCCATTTGTGTTCAGTGGGCCTACCAGAGAGGCATGACGAGGTGTTTCGGAAACTCTCAAGGATGTAATTTCTTTGGTATGGAAACCTATGCTGTTATAAAGCCAAGGTTCACCCTGCTGCCTGTTCTTTCTGAGCGGCTTTCTGCTGGACATCGAGCCTTGTGGACAGGCGCTATCTGTCACTGGCCAAGCACTGTCCCTTTCCCTTGTGAAGATGTGTTGTGGATAATGTGAACTTACCCATGACACTGGGTTAGGTAACCATTTTATAATCCAGACACACACACACGCACCCCCCCGTTACATAAACTAAACCAGCTTTAGGGAGAGCTCTGTGACATGATGTGAGTGAGAAATCCCACAGGAGTATTCTCTTAAGTCCAACAGAATTTCAGCAAACATTTCTGTCTCGGTGCAGAGGAGCACAGACGTGGACACTATGTACCAAGCTCTTGATCTGTCTAGTGGTGTGACTAGACTGCGTCCTCCGGAGACAGTAGCGGCTGCTTTTAGTGGGTTATGAGCAAAAAAAAAAAAAATAAGCCTGCAGTGTTGGTTACAAGAGTTTTATCCCAATAAAACTTACTTTTCTCGTCACCTTAAATAACGAGCTGTTGGCTTAAATATATGATGCAACAGTAGTAACTGCATTTCAGATATGAATATGTTAATTATGCAGTGCATCTAAAACCATGAGTATCCAGCTTTGATTCCTTGTCTCAATTTAAATATCAAAAGTAGTAAAGAGCCACGGCTATTGGAAATACGTTCATCTGTATGCAGAGATCAGTAGTAAAATAAGATTACTGAATATTAGTGTTTTGGGAGAAAGGGAAGTTCTGCATTGTGCTTTGTTTCTATGTTTTAACTTCCATCCCAGGTAAGAGCATACTGATTTGAAAATGTTGCTAGTCACAGAACTTTACGCTTGGGAGCGTATTGAATATAAAGTTCTGAGTAGTTTACTGAAACCAAGGCAATTCCAGCGTAATTTTTAAGTTGAAAGGGAAAAAAAGACACATGCAAAATGAAAGAGAAAGTGGAACTATCATCCAAGAAGTTTATATGCTTTTTCTCTGCGATAACAAGTAGAGGTGAAGCGAGAAGTTAAGTAAACAACAAAACCAGAGGGCGATAACTGACAGCCAAAAGAAACACAGAGCTGCTGGTAATAACAGGATATCTCTGACCATGGTACAAGCTAATTTATACAAATATAATACATCTTGCAAATCTGCCCTCTAATCCTGTTGTTTAAACCTTTTTTGGTATGAATTTCCAGTGTTTGATAAACAAGTCCAAATTTCCTTTTTAAGGTTTTCCTTTTTTCCAGAGAGACAGAACCCACCCAGCAAATGGATTTCAGCAGCATGCTTCCGATTTATCATATCGTGACTTAATTTGATGTCACATTTAAAAGGCTAATGGGCAACACTTTGAATCTGAGCATCAGAGAGAAACTTTAAAACAAAAATGGTGAATTTGCCATGTAAGAGAAAACATTATTAATTGTGATGCAGTTGCCCTTTGTGCCTGTATGTTTACTTGATTGAAGCATCTTGACTGTGGTGCTTTCTCCTTGAAGCCTGATTTGAATGGAGTATACAGCTGGAGTGCCCCAGGGCCTTGTAACAATTTATAGTCTGGATGGAAAGGCAGAAGTGCATAAAAAGACAATTGTGAAATGCCGCTAGTGCCCTGTAATAGAAAATCTGTGTATGATGACCTTGTCTGTATGGGCCTGTGGGATCATTTTACTGTGATCCAAAGGATTATAAAATGGAAAGTATTGCATCTGACCTGGAATAAAGAGGAAAAATTAAAAGAAATCTGTTTCTCTAAATTATGCAGTATATGCTTCCTCTCCTTTGCATTCTTCCTGCATATGGCTTTGCATTTTAGCAAACATGTTAAAATTACATCTGTTATTCTCTGCACTTTTACAGGAGCTAGTGTTTTTGAATGCAAATAGCTGGGTGAGGTTTCTGTAGCCACAAGCATTTATGTATTTAAAAGCCTCGTTCTGTTTGTAGATGAATTGATGTTCTGTTCCTGAACGGCAGCTGAATTTGTGGCTAATTTTTCCTGGCCAGTTATGAGGCAGCATGACCTTTCCTTTTTGGTGTGGAAAAAATGCTGATTAATATAGATTCTTGCTTCTCCAGATTCATCTCCCCTTCTACAGCCAAGAAAAGGCTGACAGATTTTCTTTCTACTCAAAACCTTTGCTAGAACTGCTGTCCCGTGATTGCTCAATCCTGCCTTCAGCATGGCGAAGTTTGCTGTTAAGGTACTGAGCAGGCTTGCTAATAAGAGGTAGATGAATGAGACATTTGAAGGAGTGCTGAATTATTTAAAGTAAAAAATTTAGTCTGCAAATGAGATTGGCTTTTATGTCTAACGTGAAGCAGATTGAAATGCTGCTGTGATTACAGTGGGGCATGTGTGGGGTGGGAGATTAGTCTGAAAATGTGGGTATAGGGGGCTTTGAATGAAGTAGCAAGGAATGATGAAGAATCAGAGGTGACAGTTTAAGGATTGCATGGCAGGAGCTGCACAGTGATTAAATTCACTGATGCTGTCATTGAGCCGTAAGGCTGAAGATAACATTCTCTCCCTGTGCTGAAAACAAGAATCGGTACAAACTCCTTGACAGGGGCTAAATTATTAAATAGAGCCTTTCTTACAATGTTTCATTATCTGGGATTTACCTCAGCTGGTGATTTGTCAGCAGTGCAGGGAGATTTGCTGGGCATTTTGTATTAAAATCATTCCAGATACATATGAATCCATTTTGATAATTCCCTTCCTTTTCACAGTGCTTCTCCATAGATTTTTTTGTTTGTTTACTTTTGCCCAGATGACACTCTGAATTTTCACACACCTATTAAGCTGTGGTACACAGTAGGGTTAGGTCTTGTCACATACATGTAACAAAAAAATTCTTTTTGCGGTAACAGACTGTTCAAGTGCTGAGTTGATTTGCTTCCTTTCAGTGTGTTAAATTAGCAAGTTATTTGAAATGTCTTTCGGATGAGAGTTTAGAATTGAAGAAAGAGGAGTGAGGCTGCTCTGTGGATTTATGGGTATTGGAGTTTCACTGAACTTGGTTGAAAAATATAGCAACGTTCTTTTTATTTTGTTGTATATCTTCTGAAGGCAGGAACAGAAACCATCCATTCTGAAGTAGCTAAACCAGCATATCTTGCATTTCCAAAGCGCCTAGGGCTGTGTTGAAGATGTTGTATTCAGACCTGGTTGATGCTGGCAGAGATCTGTAATTTCATCAGTGGCAATATTTTGTCAATTAAAGTGTTTAGTATTTCTGTGGGTGTTTTTTGGTTTCATTTTTCTGAGTAGCTTTGATAGTGTAATGCACCAATGCAACTAAATTAATTTATACAGCGCTACAATGTTATGTCACCATTGCATCATTGTCTTTTGGAAAGGGAGAGAACATTCATATTTGGGGGTTTAAAACAGATGGTAGCATAGTTAAGAATAAGGATTAAAGAGCTGGAAGTTAGGACCGTATGTATGTATTTTAGGGCTCAACTCCAGCTCTTCCTCCATTCCCCTCCATATGGCCTAGATTTTACAATTGAAATCCAGACCTTGCAACCTATGGGCTACATCTGGAGAAATAAAAACAAAACAAAAACCCAAACCAAACCAAAAAACCCAACAGCAAAAACCCAAACCAACAAACCCACCACAGAATAATTCGCAGTTTTTTTTCATGCGATTACCCTGTTGGTTTTTGCACCACTGGGCATTGGAAGGCCAGCAATTGGAATTTTCATTGCTGGCTTCTTGCCACATGAGAAATGCAAGCCTGTCGGGAGGCTGTCGGGGGTTCACCCCCAGCAAAGGCTCCGAGCCCCTTGGCTGGCTCCAGCGAGGAGCTGCTGCAGCCCTTCCTGTAACGGCAGAGCTGCCCGGACATCCTGCACCCCTGCGAGACGCTTGGCTGTGTGCGCACCACGTTCTATATGCACTCCAAAAGAGAGAACATGGCGGATGGTGCCTTAATATGAGCTGATGATGCTTGTCAGCTTGTTTTAAATCAGAAAATTGCTCCCATTCATTGTGAAGCTGCTTTATTTTGAGAGCCAACTTCTGTGTGAAACAGAGAAGGGAATTCTAAGAATTGCAGGGTGACAAAAATAGGACTGAATGTGAAATCCCATGCTCATTTTGCAAAATTGCTATTGTGTTATTTTTTCTAATTTTACAAAAAGGAAAGCAGGAAGCACAATCGATACAAATGCCATTAACAACACACCCACTCCTCCCACCCACCCATCTGACTGTGAGCCAAGGACGAAAACAGATACTGAGCAAACAGGGAAAAACAAGAATATACCACTCGTGGTTGTGGAGTATAATCGGGATTGCTTTTCCCATATTGTGTTATCAAGAGGGACATGTGTAGCTAATAATTTGTGCATGAGAACATGTTTAATAGCAGTAGCTGGATTGTAGATACAGGAACCATAGAATTTATTAACATCCCTCTGTATATTTGACTTGCCCATATTTTTAGGGTTTTTAGGCCCTTTGTTGTGGTAGTGTAGTCTTCAGCACCTTTTGCCTTTTTTTTACTTTTCTACTGTTTTGTTTCCTCCTTCTTACCCAAAACAAACCAGCTACACCTGGTGTTGAGGTGATTGGCTGCTAAATATATCAGTAGTTGTCAACTTGAAAATATGGAGAAAAAAGATTTTTTTATTTCTAGCATTTGGGGGGGGGGAAGTATTGAATGGTACATTAGCTGCTTTACATGTAGCAAGAGCAAATGGAGTTAGAATATATTTAGCCATGTCCTTTAGTGTTGAATAGTGAGGGCATCTGTCATGTTTAATAATGCTTCTGACCTTTAGGATTATTGAAGTTGAAATTTTCTCTCTGGTCATTTGGGGGTACTTGAGCACTGTCAGATTTCTTGTGTCTGTGCTAGTCTCCAAAGATACATTGTTATGCTTTGTGAGCTGGTGAAGATAATTTATTAAAGAAATTTGTTTTCCTGCTTTCAAAATGATTTTCCTTAAGGAATGTGAAATGTCACCGTGGTCACTAAATTTTCGTGTGTGTCCCATCCCTTACCATTTGCTTGCTTGCATTTTGCTGGGAAAGGGCAACCTCACTGTGCTTCGTTTTGCTCTTCAAAGTAGTGAGAAAGCTCTTGTGAAAATGAAATACTCAGTGTAGCGTGTGGAGGTGTAGGGCGTAATAAACATCCCACCACCAGCTACCCAAAATGATGTCTGTGCTAGCCATGACTTCAGGGGGGTGATGTGTTTCAGAGCTGTGAAACTGTCATAACGGCTGTGCTGTAGGTATGGGGAAGGGCAGCTCAGATGCAGAAGCATCTTGCTAAGCTTGTAAGTCCTGTCTGGATGCTTAAAAATAAAACACAGGCAGAAAAGAATAATGAATAATATGTAAAATAGACATCTTTGATTTTTCCAGCTACATTGGAGAAAGTACGATTGAGTTGTGGAGTTCAGTTATGGACAATGTCACTGAGACTGCCTAATTAAAGGTTTTGTCCTAAGTGCTCTAGGATAACGGTGTGTGGTCGAAGGTGGGAGGTGGCAAGTGTCTGCAATGTTGGCAGCCTTGGTAGAGAAATCTCTTCACCTGAATCTGCGTAGAGATGTGAGTGTAACCAGCAGTCTCTGTTCCTCCTTCCCTGCCCCGTATTGAGTTGGTTGGACTCTTTCTTCCCTAGTTTCCTTCAGATTTCAGACCTGGGGACGTTTAAGGCTATTGGCACACGTGCGTGTTGATTCACAGCTATGGGTAGCTTTCCTTGCAAGTATTTCTTGCCTTTCTGTTGTGCTGCTGCTCAAGCAGGTAGCGATTGTCTTTATCCGTAAAGATCAGCCATTGTTCCTCTTTACTCTGAAGCACTTGATAATGTGATAGACGTTGGGCAACTGGTGTACGTTCTGAAATGGCAGTTTTCTTGATTATCACTGCTGATGTGTTGTTTCCGTGTGCTGCCCCTAGTCTTGCTGCGTGATTGTTGCGTAGAGCAAGTATGTTCTTGAAGGCAAGTGATTATTTCGTCCGTCTTTGGTAAATTTGAGGTTGGTACACCACACTGTGTCAGAAGGTGTTGATTTTGTATAGATTAAAAAAGACTAGGAAAGATGTCTGTGCTAGCAGGCTGCTGGTGAGGGGTACAAAAATGCTGCCACGTGGAAGGGAAAATAGTGTGTGGATGCTCTTTGAATGCCTGGGATGCGTTCTGTGCTTGAGTGGTAGGAAAGGCAGTACAGCTCCCCTTCTTATACAGCAGAGAGACTGACGGAGCCACTTAGGAGAATGTTCCAAGTCAGCTCCACCTCGTGACTGTCTAATAGAGTTTCGGGTCTCTTGCAAATTTTTTTTTCTTCTGTACAGAAGGCAGGCGTGAGATCTGTGTGCTACCTAGGGCCTGTTTGGAGAGCAGAAATGGGGCTTGGGGGCTGGCTAGCTGCCGGTCTGTGGGAGCCTGGGATTCACGTGTTTTGGGTAAATGAGATAAGCAGCTCTTTTCCCGACTTGGAACAAGTAAAAAGTAGGGATGCGATGGATGTGCGTTTTTGACTCTGTAGTCACTGAGCACTAATCCATGGAGAATTTGAACTTGTAATTTTGATTAAAGTGATTGATTTTAAATCAGCCTGAGTTCATTTTGGGCCATTAGAGGGTATTTAAAAGGAAAATAACTCTTTAATTAGATTAATAGTGCATAAGTATCCTGCTCTGCTTTCTAAGCAGAACTTCTGTGGTTTTTTAAATCTTATTCCTTTCCATGTCTTGTTTCTTGGCACATTTTAAGGTTAAAAGCAATGCAAAATTATTGAAACAAACTTGTGCTAAGCAAATCTTAAACTTTATTTGAACTCTATTTCCTTTTGGAAAACATACAAGCTGTGTTGTTCTGTAAAGCAATTCTTGTTCCATCCACCTGTATATATACTGTTAATAAAATCTCATGTAAGGAATGCTGTATAAAACAACAAACTGTGTTTCTCTTTTATTTGTAAAACATCCTTTTTAAAATAGCAAAATACCAGTTGTATTTACAGCATGAAATATAAAGCAGAAATCCATCTAAATGTAAGGATCCTTCTCAAAAATAAAGTTCTGGCACTATAAAAGTTCTAATAGTGGGGCTATGAAAATAAGTATTTTTCAGCAGTTGGCATTTTCATAACAAATTGTGATGATGAGAGAGGACTTAGTCTGCGCTCCTGCAGGCTGGTGAATGGAGTAATGGACTGGGCCTCTTGATGTGGATTGTATTCCTGTAGTTGTGATTTGCTGTGCATTTGAGATGAGTCTTGACAAATCCTTGACTTTTTTAAAATCAAATGATGGGAATGCCTTCACAGCAATCTATAGAGTGCTCTCTAAAAGGTGGTCATCTGTAGCTAAGCATAATATTATAAAATTCACTTGAAACATGAGCTGTATAAAATGATCTACTGAATTGAGCAACATGTGATAAAGAATCACAAGAGGCAATACCTCTTTTTCCAATTCCTTAATAATGAAGAGAAGGTGCAGAGCCACCTCCTATGACTTAATCTGTTTGCCAGCTTACAGTTTGCTGAACCAAAATTCCATACATGGCTTGCATTTTATGAACAGTACAAGGAATTGTCCTTACACCGCATCGTGTGTCAGGTACTTACTTCATTACTTAGGAGATGGTATGTTTTAAGCATCCTGGGTTAAAAAAGCCTAATTATAGGCAGCAAAATTGGAAGGGTGGTTCTTATCTTTCCAGATACATTCTGTTGTCAAATCAATCTTTTTTACTAAGTTGCTGTTTATGTATAAAACAGCACAATTGTAGAGATATGTGTATCTCTTCTGGTTATCAGTATGCTTTCTATGTTTTTCTTGACATGTTTTGCAGTTGTCTGGGTGAGTGAATCTTCATGGCTGTGGTTGCCTTTTTTTCTTCCTTAGGTCAGTAAGCATCTTGGAAGCACCGGAAGAGTGGAGAGAGGTGAAAGAGGCACCCTGAATTGAGCCTAATGTCATGGAGCTCTTTGGAAGTCCTTGGAATTTTAACACAAAATATGACAGTTGTAGTTTTGCTGTAAAACCCTGGGTAGAAGTAATGTCTCAGTCTTAGGATGCATATAGGATCTTTGCTGGGACAAGTGTTGGGATCAGCCTATACGACCAATGCAGCAGGCTCTAGTCTAGGACGTTGTAAACAAGATTTGACGAGCCGTAAAGGTGGTGGTTCTATTTACAAATTCCTTTCCTCTTATCAGACTTATCACTAGGGTGGTTGAACTTTCGGGTCTTGCTCGTCCAGATTTCATAGCTAAGTATTTGTGCAAAGCTGTATGTTTTCTTTTAGAGTTGAGATTTCCATGAAGTGGATTCATTACTAGTCACAGTCAGTGTGAGGATTTTGGCAGGTCAAAGAATCAATTTAGTTGCTTACAACACTGAATTTTAAAGGTGCTGTTGCTGGCCATGTCTCATACTGATGACTGTGGGGGGAAAAAAGATTCATCCCTTCTGCTGTGGTTTGCAGTTGGAGAATTCCAATGGATGTCTGGTTCAGAGGGGCTTTTTTTCAAGTAGCCTAACACCACCAAAGTGCTTGCACTTGCGCTTTTATGCTCCGTGCCCTAATTTTGCTGGGAAAGCTAGCTAATGCTTTACAGTGAACGAACGTCCTAGGAAGTCTGTATGCTGTTTATGAGTCAATGTAATATGCATCTTCATGAACTGCGTTAAGTATCTTAAGAAATGCTAGAGTAGCTGCAGTATAAAATATGTGCAACTTCATCTACACAACAGCGCTTTCATATATGGAAAAGATTCTTGATGAGAGTTAAGGCCACTTGACAGCTTTACCAATTTGTTTACAAGTAACTGTGCAGTAGAAACAGCAATTAATGTGGCATCTGTATGTTTGTGGTATATAGAAAAAGAAAATGGGAGGGAACGATTAAGATGAGGTTTACACATAACCTTGCAGAAAGGAAAGGAGATGGAACATTAATGCTGGGAATATGACTTTAGAGAAAGGAGTTGCAGCTGTTTACACCCTACTGGCTACAAACATGTCTGGAATATTCGATTTATGGAAAGAATCAAGTAATTAAGATAAAAGAATATACATGATTCACTACTGTGAATTAGAAAGACATAATTTATGCTCTGTATCTACTGTAGTTATGATTAGTGACCTAAGGCTGTTGAACTTCCTTTTTATGGATTGTGAAAATGCTGTGACAGTTTTAAAGGGAATTGCTCTCTTTGAGTTTAAAGAGATGAAAATGGGCCTGCTAACAAGGACCAGCTTCAGTATGTGCTTTCATATTCTTCATGTTGGGGGAAAAAAAAAGGGGGAAAAAAGAAAGGCAATTGGGTGCTTTGATATGTCTGAACCTTAGGACCTAGTGAGGCAGAAGGTGCATAATATATAATATCACACAATGCTTGCAATGTATGCCAAGAAATCTGCAGAAAGGTATTCCCTTGGATGCTTTTCAGAATGTCTGTTGCTGAAGAGATTGAGAAATACATTTTCAAAAAAGGAAGCTATTATTTGGTGTTAGTTTTCTGGTTCTGATGTGTTGTAGTGTTTTGCTTATTTGTATTACAAAGTTGTTCGTAAACCTAGGAATTCTTGCTCCCTGTGCTGTGCTCGTGATCAAAGATGATTATTATCGCCAGTATGGACTGTGATTGAGTGCTTACCTGCATTAGCTGAGGCAAATTTGGAAGGAAATATTTGAAAATCGTATGCCGATTTCAGATGCTGCTTCTATGTGCTTCTCTGAGCCCTCAGAATATTCTTGCAGTATAAGCTGTTTGAGTTTTAAAGTAGTTTGGGCCTTTGAGCTAAAAACTTCACACTCTAAAGTGCAAAATTCCATGAACTGTGGTAAAATATCATCATAAATCTTTCATCTGGAAGGTGCAGCTGTCATGACGCTCTCTGCAGTCTTCCAGTGTAACCTGCTACTTGGTGCGATTCTGTGTTCTGCATAATCCTCACTTCTGATGAGGAAGGGCACGTCCTTTGAATGTGCTCCGTTCCCCACGTGTCGACTGCTCTTGGCACCGAAGAGGCCTCATACAGGAGCCTTCGGTGGTGTTTAATACTTGCCTTTTGATGCTGAATGTGGAGAGGTGATTAAACCAAAGGTGCTATTTGTCAGTAAAGTTATTGGGCCAGGGAAATAAATGGCTGGGAGAGTATCTGGAGCATGCCTGCATTGGAAATACACTAACTGCGTAGTAAATATTTAAATTTGAGCTAATGTCACATTATATTAAAGATTCATTTATTACTGTACTCATTGGAAAGCACTTGTAGGACAAGTGTTATAGTTTACATTAGTTTAAGTGTTGGAAAATGGATTTGTCAGTGTCGCTTGTGCCAGTGCGTGAATATTTTTATTTCACTTTTCTAAAGTAATAAATACTCAGGTAGCTCCACACCTTTAGGGCTCCCAGTGTGCTAGGACTCTTTTTTTTTCTTTTTTTTTTTTCCCCCCTCTCTCTCCTTCTTTCCCCTCCAGTTCCAAGTAATATCGGCGGTCCCTCCAGCCTGGCAGCATTCTCACAACTTTCAAAGCGTTAGAGCACGTGGGCTGTGCCCTGTGCCGGTCTGTGCAGTCAGATACATGAGCTTGTGACAAGCAGAAGACAGAGATGGTATGGCCAGAACTGAAGACAAGCACAAGCTTCTTGAATATGTGCTTCAATATTGATTTAAGTAGGCTTCTCCCTCTAACGTACGCATCAGAGAGGGAGTTTTATTACCTAATCTCTAACACTTCCCCCCCCCCCCAAGTGAGACTCCTGGTAAGCAGTTTAAAGAACTAAGCTCGTGGTGATTTTAAAAACAATTTTTTAAGTCATGCTGAGAAGATTGTATTTGGTAAAAGGAAACTAATCTAAATAATGAGCTATCTCTAAAACAGTCAAATAAGGTTTTACGCAAATTTCCTGAAGTTTTAGTAACACTTGGTTAGGGTGTTTCAGTTTGCTCTATGAAAATTTTTTCTTTTTTGTAAGGTACTCTGCCAGTTTCTGCAACTATAGGTAATGGTTGCACACAGAAGTCTTAATCAGGTGTCCTGTTGTTTTCAATAAGTCTGTTTAAAAAATTGGCTATGATGATATGCTTCGTATAAATCCTTGTGCCCAGAACAATGGGAAAGGTATAGACTTTCAATAACAATACATGATGATTTCTGAGTCAAGAGCATTTGAGCCTGGTAAAGATGGGTTCCATCCAATGCCTCTAGTAATTAAGTAAATTAATTTGAATTCTACAGGAGGACTGAATGGTTTATGGAACTACTAGCCGGTCTCAAAACATTCTACTTCTGGATCTCTGACTGAAAGAACACCTTGACTTTTTTAAACAGAAGCTACTAGTAGCTTCATTTGTTAAAGTTGTAGTGCTGTGACGATTATATTGCCCAAGACAAATGATTAGCCTTAGAATTGCATATTAGCTTGGCTGTCTGTATTTGCTTTAATCTTGATTCACATGAGTGCAGATGGCATCCCTGGTATGTGTACATACATGTAAAAACGACGTATCTTTGTTTCAGAACTCCTTTCCTTGTGGTTCGTCTTAGTTGTCTGTGTGTTCGCGCATGACTTTCAGCACCTGAGAAAAGGGGTTTTTTCTTCATACCTTTCTCCCAACTTTTCTTTCAGCATTTTTCTTTTATAGCAGGTAAATGCATCCTTTTTATTCTCCAGTGTAGTTATTTCTGATTTTAGTATTTTTCAATATCTAGCTATTTCCAGATGAATGGAGGCCATCTTTCCAATCTACAGGTTTAGATTAGATTGCAGTCTGTGGACCCGGTTTGGGGTATATTTATTTAGTACTGATTTACATATAAATGCAAAGAAAAAATATCAAGTCTAGTGTTGCTAATTCTAGCTATTGATATTGTGGCAGACAGCAACAATCTGTATTGGAAATTCCCTGCATAATAAGATACAGTCATGTCTTCTACAACTTGACACTTTTTTAAGACTGCTGTTTTGTTTTCTTGATTAGCTGCTCTGGTTTGTTTCACATTAATTACTGAAAATATTACTTTTATTAAGGCTATGTCATGACCCTGTTTGTCAGCCAGTGGCTGAATACCCTAATATATGAAGCATATGTGTAGAAAACTTTTTTCTTTTTTTTCTTTTTTTTTTTCTGGTTTGAAATGTTAGCTTTTTCTAGAACGCAGCATGTTAGGTGCAGTTTCTTACAGGATGTAAACACTTAAGTAACTGCCCATTTCATAAGCAAATGCTTACATCCTCTGAGAAGCTGCAGAAGGAAACGTTTGCTTTCCAGGCATTTATTTTCCAAATACACTTTGTTTCCTCATAGGAACAGCATTTGATTATGTGCTGAAATAGCCAACTGACAGGATCTGGCTGATCAGTGTTTTTATTTTTATCTTTTCTTTTTATGATTTTAAAACCCAGCTTGCTAGCAGAGCAGGTCAGTTTGCAGAGGTGCTTTAATTTTTCCTGTCATAAAATTCCCCTGACTATTAGGCGATATTTTAACAGCCGTATGACTGTTCAAACTCTGTGCTGGGTTTGCAGAGCAAACTGTCTCCTGATTGTTTTATCCTTTCAGCTCTTGGTATCCCTTTGTTAAAAGGTAAACCCCTTAGTGAGATGTTAAAGAAAACGTGGTCTCTTGATATTTAAAAGGTGAGAAATCTATTTAAACTGTATATGATGGCTTCAAATAGTCCCACCGCTGTGTGCTGCTTGTTTTAATAGAAGTGATAAATACTGCGACTGGTGGTGCTCAGCAATTATATTTGAGCTGTATACTATAAATGACATTTAATGGCAAATGTCAGGCATAGTCTGAATGGTATCTTCATTTCAGTGTTGCGTTTCTTTAGGATAATGCTTAAAAAACCTTAATGGAATTTAATTACCAGAGCATATATTCAATGATTAGTTAAATGCATTTGTAATACCATTAGTTGTTAGGTAACTGTTTGCTTATTATGCTTGACACAGAGTGTATTTGATGTACAATGTGTATCGTGTGCAGTGCAGCAATAGAAATGCTAATAAGCCTGTGTGTTAAGGAGGGTCGCTATCAATACTGTGTCAGCAGCTTGCTGCCAAATTTGCTTCTGTGAGAAAGGCATAAGCTGTAATCAAAGTGGAGTTTGTAGAAGCAGCAAACATGAACAGAGATGCTGTGATCAAAAATAGGGCTTATTGCTTTCCCTAGTAGTGATTTTCACTACAGCCTATTAATGAATTCCCACCCCTGTTTGTGTCTTTCGTATAGGGCTTTGGTGATACTTGTAGAAATAATGGCTGAGATGTGGCATCTCCGCTGCTGCGTCTGTGATTTTTGTACAATAGAGCTGAGTGTACCGTGTATGTGTGCATATAGAAATGCACAAAATACGGGTTTGTGTGTTGTGAAGAATCTTCAGCACGAACACAACGCAAGGTTATGTGGGCATCGCAGGGAGATGTGGCTGGCTAAATCAACAGTAGTAAGCCTGGGTGGACCCAACTGACTGCACAGCGAGGGCGTGCATCTGTACTCTGCTTTCCTCTTGGGCCTTTGTGGAGGCAGCACAGGCAAACGCAGTGTATGTGCACAGGTTTCATCGGATATATACACCCTTAACTGACTTGGATCCACTGGTGTAGACAGCTGCTTATTTTCCCCAAGAAGGGAGCAGTCAACTGGGGAAAGCTTTTTGTGCCACAGAAGCTTTCATGGGGGGGAATGGGTGGACACACTGGCTTCGAGCCCTGACAGCTATAATTAAACAGGCTTGTTCGTGGGTAGCTGTAGACTGTAATAGTGTGGTTACTTTATGCTTTTGCTCAGCATAACTGACACCATGAACCACAGATGGGATTCAAAGAACATAAAAGGGAAACGGAGCAGAAAGATACCACAAAGGGATTAAATGAGGTAGTAAGCAATGACCCATAACCTTCATGAAAGATCTTTTGATAGTTTTATTTTAAGCCAGCCAGTTTTTAAGCATAACTGCTTTTTTTACAAGATGAAATTATCTTTTGTCATTTAGAATTGCATAGAAATTTTAAGGGTGTCGTCGCACTTAAGTGTATTTCACTGAGAGGAAAACAGGTGCCTTGCTAGATCTTGGCACAGTAAGCAGCTTTGTTTCTAGTAAAGCTGAAAAGTTTATGGAATAAATACTATAGTTTTTTTTAAATACAGAATTCTCTTAGGGTCGTTACCTGAAATGAATAATGTTCTTTTTCTCCTTGAAAGCTTGGATGAGGCTGTGTTCAATTCTGGATTGTTCAAAAGTTAAAACCCTATGAATTGAATATACATTTAATAGCTGATATTTGATGTATTGTGGGATGTAAGGGTGCTGTTTCTGATCCTCTGTTTCTGTGTCACTGCCAGCTAAAAGTAGGGAAGATGGGATTAATTTTGAGTATTGTAGGTAAGGAGGAAAGTGCCTTGGGAATTTGGGTAGAAAACAAATAACTTGGGCAAAGAGTGCATAGAGTGGTTTCTTGTTTGGTCCCATTCGACCTCTTTTGTAATCTTCTTAAAAACAGAGAAGATGCTGTCGGTTGCTGATTGATCACATTTTTGGGGGAGTGAATATGAGTGGAATTCCAAAGGAATGAAAAAAGATGGACACTTTTTTGATATTGAAAGAGAGGAGTCCACAGAGCCTGGGTACAAAAGGCTGGTTAGAAGTTGAATGTATCGAAAACTCTTCTACTTTGACAGATAGCCGATGCCCTCATAGCTTCATTTTCAAGTAACCGTGTAGTCTCGTTTTGATCAGTTCTAGTTTGCGCTTGTTTTTATATAATTACACGTACTCTTTTGCACATACGAAAGTATGTTGTTCTGTAACTAACTTGGGCCAGTAATTTATACAGTAGATTTTTTTATGTATTTCTCTGTTCTTCTGTCTCAGTAGAAAACAGGAGGCTTCATGTTAAATTTTAATGGCCCTATGCCTTTAAGAAACACTGTCAAAGAGTAAGATTTGAAATAGTTACCTATTCTTTAACAAAATTGGTAAAGCCTAAACACTCCATTTCAGTTGGCTATTTCACAGTTGCTTTTTAGACATTTTTTTCCAAGACTCAAGGCAGACAGGCTTAACTTGTATTTGGCTCATGGCGAGTGTCTTATTAAAGCTATTGTTCCATATGGGCTTAGGTCTTGGAAAGGAATGACTATCTGCCTAATGGTATTTTCATTTGTTCCTTGTGTTTCCTTTTTCTTTAATATGATGCCTAATTCACAGATTGATATCCTGTTGTCGGCATTCAGCATAATCAATGTCAGCCTCTCTGTGTCAAGGGGAAGTGCTGACATGCACCCCTCGGCAGTTCACTTGGAAGCAAATAATTAAAGGACATGGGTTTGAAAACAGTAGCAGAAGAAGGGAATAGAGGTGTCTGAAAGAGTTTGTTGTCCGAATCTGATTCTAGCTGTTACTAGCTCTTTGAGGACAAAGCTGTTATCGGTATGTTGGAGAGGATTATCTTATGTCTAAAGTGCAATTTTAGGAGTGCAGGGCTCTCTTCCTTACTGGTGCCATTTCTATGGAGTGAAATTTGGCTAACTAGTGAGTTGCTAATGTGTAACACCTCCCACCTAAAGACCCGAACGGAGTTGTAACCTCTAAATCTGCAAGCACTTCCCTACTTTGGTGGGTGAGTAGTTGAGGTGTCTGCAAAAGACAAAGAACTAATCCAGCATACTGATTTTACTGGGAAGGTCTGCTGAGGAAGCTGGGTCTACACGCTGGTTACACCTTTGTTCGAATTACAGCATATCAACTCTTGGGTGACTGGGGCTGATTTTTGGCTTAATAATTTCGGGATGTTTTGCACATCTGGAAAGCAGAAATTGAGGGGAAGGGAAGATTTATGAGTGACACTAAATAAAATTAAGAGCTGGTAGGTAACATTTATTCCATATTAAGTGATTTTTGTAAAAATGTGGAGGGGAAGATGAAGCTATGGGGAGCAGACAGAGGGAAGAGAGAAAAATGCATTTCGATAGCTCGATTTGTTGAGCTTTGTCTCAGAAGTGCATCTAGTTGAAGCACGATGAAATTCAGTGCTAACCTGTATCCTTATGAGGCAGACTTTACTGTTGAATTCGCTAAGGTTCATGCAGTTTTTTAGTGCTATTTGTTGCAGTTTCTGATGGATCTTTCCCTAGTTCTCAGTTACCGTAATTATTCTTTGTCTGTCATACATGCTACAGAGTTCTTGCCTTGTGACTATAATAGCTATCCCACCAGAACATCTAGTGTTCATAAAATGGCAGTGCAGCAAGTTTGGATAGTACAGTTCTTCTGGTGATCTGAAGACTGTATTTTTTTTAAGACAGTCTAGCAACTATAATGCCAAACCACCCACACTAAGAGACAGCATATGGCAGCTACGATGAATTAACATGCAGATAAGTAGCATATCACCTAGGGTTTTTAAAAAGGCTTGAGCCTTGATAGCTGGATTCTAAGGTTTTGGCTATCTGGCCATCTCCCCACAGTGCACAAAACACAACCTTGCAGATAACGAGTCATGATTTAAGACTAATTTTGGCCATGTTTTGCATCATTTCAAGGTGTAGGCAAACAGATTGTTGTTTTATACTTGCAAATGTGTATATCGGTATGTATGTAGGCTGAGACTTACAGGTATGTGTATGGGACTTTTATGCTTTCCCCTTTCTTTATGTAGGAAGCAACTCTGTCTATAAATAACATGTCTCTACTGTGTAACATTTGGCATTGTTTGCACACAGTTTCTACAAAGTTTGAAGCAAAACTGTAGTAGAGATGTAGAACAAAGTAGAACAAAATATTCGGAACAAAGTGGAGTGGCTCTGAGCGAAAGGACTGTGTTTCTTGTATAGCCTTCAGGACAGGTCCCTCCCTGAAGGTGTCTGAGTGTTCGTGCGTGTATGCATCTGAGTGTAAAAGTTTGATGTTCAGGGGAAGGTGAATGGGATGCTTGTTTTACTTCTTGGAGTTACCTGTACACAAGACTGATTTAATTTCCAGCATGCTGAGGTGACTTCATGAATTCTAAAAGGAGTTTCATTTGTTAAACTTGTGAATAAAAGGGACACAAGAGAAATTCTTGCTGTAAACAATCACAAAATGTCAAGAGCAAGACATTGTGAAAAAATCCTATATTGTTTTGTCAATAAATTATGCTTTCTCCTACATAGATCACAGAAATGGGACTTTACCCTGGAAATAGCAATATTTGATACCCCAGGCAGCTTATTCCCGGCTCAGCTCACACTTCAGTGAATACACTGATCGATTATCCGCGGCTTAACCAAGCCTTCTCATTTCCTGCCTTCCATTACTGCGCTCAATCAAGCCGAGGGTTCTTTGTGGCCTGCCTTGTGCACTGAGATAAGCCATCAAGGCATGTTTCTATTAGAAAAGCTCTTGTAGATGGAATAGTCATTAGATAACACTAACAGGTTTAAAGGTTGCAGTCTTTGTGTTGGTTCAGGTTAAGAGGACAGGAACCAAAAGGGCTGCTGCCTTGGGTTGTTGTATGTGAGGGGCAGGGAGGATTAAACTGCACGTTGCCATATTTAGTGCTCTTATTTATCATTTTTATTTCTTGCTGAATACTGATAGCTCTCACTTTTGACAATGCTTCTGTGCTTGCAAGAAGTAATTATGTGTTAATATGCATGCATCTGAACTAAATAATTAAGCTGCAAAAATAACATTCGTTTGTAGTAATGACTTCTGTATTTCCAAGCTGGGTTTTCTTGGCTTACAAACAGCTGATCAGGTTTCTTATTTAATTAGAAAACAGCCTACAAAAAGATATCCTGAGAACTTGAAATTACATGTGCTGCTGCAGAGTGGGAAGAAAAATGATCCCTGCTGTATCTCTTTAGCTCCTGATTTCCAGATAGTTTCAGTTGTGTCCCCCACTCTGCTCCCCCCCCCCCCCCGGGGATCTGGTATGACTGGTTTCTATTCTTCTTTTTCCCTCCTTTGAATGTTACTAAATGTCAAAATTGAGTAAGTGTACAAATACTTCTGCAGTAGGAGCAGAAATACGGGTATCAATTGAACATGGCCGGGGAGGGGTGAGGCACAGCAAGTGGAGCAAGTCGGATCGACCGCTGGGGTTGGCGTCAGGCTAGTACTGTGTCATGGAGCCTGGTTAGAACTGCTTGTGCGAAACGAAATCATCATTTTGGGGCGACAAACAATGCCCCAAAGGGGTGGGTTAATTTGTAGTGTTAAAAAATAAATATAATGTCCACTTGAAAACTGGCTTTGTGAGGCCAGAGCTTCTATGCTGCAATGCACGAGATGTTTATTTTGAGCAGTGGAGCGACTGTTAAAATTTTTAACATGTTGTTAAAATAATACAAAGAATTTGGTAGCTTAGAATTCATCGCATGGTTTTGTTGTTTTTTTTTCTGATAGAGAAACTTCATTGTTGAAAATATGTTTGAAAGATATTTTTTCCCCCCTTGTTTCTATTTTGCTGTTTTGTTTCTTTGAAATAGCTACTATTCACTGACTCCAGCGTGCCCATCTGTCATCTCCAGCATTTGGTATATTGTTTCCAAAGCTAGTTGTGATTTAACGTGGTATCTAAGTAGGGCAAGTAATGAAGGATACTGCTTAAATCCCTCTGAGAGAGTCTGCAGGACATCTGTGATCATTTGCACAATTTGGTTAGTCATAACCCTGGGAAGAGAATGTGGAATCTCTTAAGAACGGTAATGTGCAGTAACTCCTGTTTTCAAGTGCATTCTAAAAGAAAACTGGCACCTTGGAATTGTCGCAAATGCTGTGGAAATCAGTACATTCATATTAAAGAGAACCTGCAAGGTTAATTTTTTTCCCTTTTAAAGGAGAGGCTCATTTTTAAATAGAAGTGGACCAGATGTTTGTCAACTGGGATGCTTTAATCCATTTACAGATTTTTATCTAATTCTTGTTGAATGTCCAAAACTGATTCATGTTTTTTAAAAGGAATAAACACCAAAACAGCAGCAACAGCAAAACCCCCAAATGAGTACTTTTTGAGTACTGTAGCACCAGACAATATTTTCGTTTAAGGGGAGAATGGAGTTTTGTAGCACAGGGAATCTTTCTGAGCTGACAGAAAGACACTTTAAAGCACTTGCCATTTCTGTGATTTCTGCAAGACTGAATTTGGCATGTGACTGTCTGCAGCTTTCATATATAAAGGTGTAAAAAAAAAAAAGTAACACTTTATGAACTAGGGGACACTTCTTTTGTGTGCACATGGTTCTAAAATAAATAGTCTACCACAGAAGTTGGCGCCTTGACACCTCTGAGCATAGTCTGCTCTGTAAATGACATACATATTTAGAAAGTTGGCTGACAAAATAGCATGTCTAGGAATTTCTGTGCAATGAAGGATGTAAATGTGAAAAACAAGATTCTGACAGACGTTTTATATTTTTAGGGAGATTGAAGCTTCAGGTTAAAGCCCACAAAATCATGCATGTTGGAGAGCAGATACAGAAAATACTTTTCAAAAGGAAGCTTTTAAATTAATTGGATAAGAAGCAGCAATCATGGTAAAAAGAGGTGTTGAGGAATGAGATCAGATCGCCCCTTCCCCCTCCGCCCAAACCAACCCCAAACCTAACAACCCAAACCCAACCGCTATCAGCAGAGCACAAATAACAGCTTACTAGTGTGTCAGCATATTTTTAGTTGCATCATTGTCCAGAGACTTTTCTGTAAAAAGTTACTTGCACATCTCAGCTGTAAATGGTGATTTTTTTTGTTGCTGTGTTCCGTATGTATGGAGGCACCGAGTTGTGCCATATACGTGCGTTGTACGATTCAAATGATGAAGGGCAGTCAGCTTGGTGGAACATGTGTCGCTTTCCGTTTTGAAAGATATATGAGTCTGATAATTTTTAAAGATATGTACATTGGCCATGTTCATCTTCCCTGTCACTTATAATTTGTTTAAAATGCCTATTTCATAAAATTTAGTTTTTAGAAGTTAAAAGCATAGAAAGTTGGTGTATGCCATGGCTTCAAATCTATGCTTATACACATCATTTGGATTGATTATCTGTTGTTTTTATGATCTGTTTTGGTTCTAATGCTACCTTCATCCTTTTTATCTGTAGTTTTTAAATATACCTTATTTTTGTTTCTGAAGTATAATGAAAAAAAAAGCCCCTTTTCTGTGTTGTGAAAACCCCTGTAACTTCTTTTTCTTTGTAATCTTCCCCTCTGACAGTGCCTCACAACTACCTGATCAACCTAAAGAAGTCAATACCATTCCTGTTGGCAGGTTGCAGTGCCGGGCAATTCATCATTTCCCTGAAAACTTCTTAGATTCAGCCAGCCTCCTGAAATTCAATCTTATTCCCCGTGTTCTTCCTGATTGTGAATCTGATTTCAGGGGAGGAAATGTTGTTGTTCTCTTTCACTGTGCAGAGTAACTGCTAACCTCTGGCATAAAACACAGTGAAGGGAACAACTAAGGCATTCTGTGAGTCTGAGAACAAAGTTTCAAAACAGGGAAATGAGTACTTTCCCATCAAATTAAAATGCTTGAACTAGCAAAAAGCTCCAGACTGTATGTAGATGTTACGCTTTCCTGAAGTATGGGATTTTTGAGTGATGAGATGATAAAATACTGCAAAACATGGTAAATACTTTGCCTGCCTTCATTGTGTGTTAACATGTGAATATTCCTAATAAGCTCTTGTGTAATCCCCTGCTATTTCTTTTTTTCTTTTTTTTTTTTAAAATGCGTATTGGGGAACTTGGGTGTTTGCAGTGAAGCTTACAGGAGAGAGAGAGAGCAATAAGCAAAATCTGCTCTTTGCATTGACTGAATGATAAACTGGGAGGGTCTTTTGGGAGGAGGAGAGAGAATGAGGTGGTCCCTTAGGGCAGCAAGTGGGAAAACCTCACTTCCAACCACTAATTTCTTCTATCCAAGTGTATGAGAATGCTTTGTAAGTGGTGACCTTAGCCTCATCCCCGTGCTGCTAAAAGCCCTGTGCTGTTCTACGGTATAACACGAAACCGAGACAGGGAAGTTAAGGGATTGCATCACCATCTCCTTTACAGTCTTGGCCTAATTCGAGATAAAGCGGTGACCCTCCAACTCACAGCTCTCTGCCAAGGCAATGAAAACATTAAACAGTTTTGATACCTCCCTTTTTGTTGTAATATAACCTCAATGCATGCATACGCAAAGGATATTCCTCCGTGCAAAACTGCTAGACTTCCAGAGTTCTTGCTGCAAAACTGTCCCCTCGTAGCAGAATCTCTGTGCGGTTACATATGAGGCTGTATCCGTTCGTTCATTGCTTGCTACCTTTGTCCTCTCCACCACTAGCTCTTTTTACCAGGATAGAGTAGCTTGTTTCCTTTTCTCGGATCTGTCTGGCTGCTGGTTGTTGTTTGGACTTTTGATGATCCGGTTTGTAGGCAGGCATTTGTAAGCACCATCCCTGGCAGAGCACGGTGTAGATTTCTGGTCCTTCTCCTCCCCCAGATGTAACTTGCTATTCAAAAACACCACCACCGACAAAATCCCATACTGTATTTTGTAGTCCTCCTTCCTGGTTGCATGTACAGATGTACTTATGCCTCCTTTACAGTGCTTCTTGGAATGTTGTGTTATTTGAAAGACACCCGACTTTAGCGGGACAAACCAAGAAAATTGAAGCATGAGCTTTTGATGCTTGTTGTAAACCGTCCGTACATATAAGTGAGTAGTTTTCGTGCCACAAAGTGATGCTTTCCGAGTGTGCTCTCAGGGCTTTGTGTAACACAGGAGGGGTGCTTTCTTCTCTCAACTAAGCGATGCAAAGAGAATTTCCAGAGAAGTGCTGTGTTAATGTTTCCATGTTTCCCATCGTTGCATGCAGTTCTTGTTAGCACTAATAGAATTTATGAACTCTTAGCAAGAGGGTAACAGAACATTTACTTGTTGTGTTGTTTTGTTTTTTTTGTCTTCAGAATTCAGAGAGACTATTCATAAAAACTGTGATGCCCAGAACTTATTTCAGGAGAATGGAAAAGTCTGCAACCATGTTTTTGGAACAGCAGGCAGCAGAAATCGGTGTTGCCTCTCAGACTTTGTCCTTTGGATTTTTTTCATGCATTAGACAAGCTTGTTGTCTTTGACTGCAAACTTGTTATTTAAAAAAAAAAAGTATGTGTAGGTTTCTCCTGTACAGCACAAGTATGCTCAGTATGTTCTTGAATGTTTTTTGAGGCATTCAGTGCAGAGAGCACATGTGGTAGTGGTGGATGCCTTAACAAACTTTTTTCTGGCACAATGCTGCCACTAGCAGTTTTTTTGTGGTATTACATGTGTTTTTAATCAAGGGCTTCAAGGAGTGCATTTAGTGGAAAGATTTTGATGTTGTTTATTAAGCAGAAAGGGTGGAAATTGCTGTAAGCAGCTCAGCAATTGATGTGAACAGGAGAGATGGTAAGAACTTTCTGGTCCGGTAACCTGGGATTTAACTTTTACATGTAAATGTTTTAAGAGCAGTCTTAGAAGGGTCTAGAGAACTGTAGTCCAGAAAAAACAAACGGCGTTTGCAGTTGCCTCATTCCAAAAGAATGTTAATTTCCCTTTAGGCCTTCCTCTGTTTCTTCAAGTGTTTTGGAGCAGTAGAAAGAGTTGACTACCAAGGGCTTCAGAGAGAGACTGAAGCACAGAGTCTGTAACAACTTGATCTAAAAAATTCTCTTTTTAAGTGGTGTTTATGCTTCAGTTTCCTTCAAAGATGGAACAAACTGGGAGCTGGATTCTCAAATGAAAAAGGAGCACTTGAGGAAGATAGTTTTGTGGAAACATTGCTGTTGGGTTTGTGATGTACGTGAGCAGTCCGAGCCTGTAATTATTGGGATTGAAGTGAAGCATCCTATTCTTTTGTGTAAAAGAGTGTAATAAAGAACATCTATGATTATGTCTGAATCCATCTGTCCTTGGGGGGGGGGAAAAATCTGGTATCTCTTGGTTACAACTGTTAAGAATGGTTGCATTGAATTCTGTTACTGTTGGTATTTTGTTTTCCGTGTTTGGCCATAAATACTTGTTTGCAGAAATTAGCAGACTAAGATCATGCTGCATAAGGCCAAAAATTCCAATCCTTTTTGGATCCTTGCCTCTTCTCTTCTTGGGTTAGTTTTTGTGAGTGAATAGATTAATTAGTATTTGCTGGTCAGATATATAGAGAGATACAACTGCATGATGATGCAGTAGGTTCTTGTTGCCTTTGTCTAGTTTGAAAGTCAATGTCATTAGCACGTTGCCCTTGTTTCATTGTCATAGAAATATGTTTTCCTCCCTTTCGGGTCTTAACTCAGGTTTTCTTCAGTGTGAAAACAAATTTTATACTTTAGAAGATTGTGTCAGATGTGGTCTGATTTCCTTTTTAGTAATGCCTTTAGACCTTCTTTTTCAGAGTAAACGGGACCACCTCCTTATGAATGTCAAATGGTACTATCGCCAGTCTGAAGTCCCAGATTCAGTCTATCAGCATTTGGTTCAGGACAGACACAATGAGAATGGTAAGTTAGGCTCTGTAGAGTAAGGCCTTCTTTACTTGTACTCTGAATTTTAAGTTTTAACAGTCCAGAAAGCCAGAACACTTTTGCATAGGGATATGACGCAAGGACTGTTGATGAAAACAATATAGTAGAAGATGGATGATAGTGTTTCTTACCTGCCTTGTTTGTTCTAACTAGTGTATGTCCTGTAACCGTAGCTGTAATCAGATGCATTTCAGGTATGGTTTAAATACTGTGCTGTATTATACTAATGCCTTAAGAGAGAATGGAGAAGAAAAATAACATTGGATCCTTTGTAGGCCTTCTGGACAGTGTACTAATACCTAACTGGCTGAAGACCAAGTTGTCTGAAGAAATTGTGAATCTCTTCTATTTTTTGTGATTCTGCCATAGTGTCATGAGAACTACGTTTTTTCCATTCATGCTACCTTGCATGTATGAATACTCACTGTGATTAATATTGCAGTAAGTGATGTAACTGAAGCACTCGTAGCTGAGTTTCCCCCTGTTCTCCTTTTGCAAAAACAAGTGTGATCTTGGGTTTAATAGAAGCAGAAGAAACTTTAGTACGTATTCCAGTGTCATTTATCTCTTGCCTCTAGGGGAGACATAACATTTGCTTCTATTCTTACCAGGAAATTTCCTTGAGGCAACTGTTAAAATTCTGAAGATACTCCAAGGTGAATTGTGGTGATAAAAGTTGATGCTTGAAATACGGAACACGGCAACTTTTTGGTGCATGACAGTATAAAGTTGAGCATACATTCTCCTTTTTGCAGGCATTAAGGACATTTTGCGTGTGCTTTTAGCAAAAGCTGCACAAATCTAACGTCTCTTACTAATTTATTTGAAACTTCTAACAATGGGATCCGTGTCAAAAAGTGAGCATTTTTGATAACATGGCTGCTTTTTTATGTCACACTCTTGTGCATGTGGAGAAGTATTTTTGTGTTCTTCAAAGGTATTACAAAGAAGTCATGGAAAAAGTTGTCTTCCAGTTTTTCATTAACACTGAGAATTTTCTGTGTTTGAACATGAATATCAGTATTTATCTCAAAGCCAGAGCACTAAGCAGTTAGTACTGTCAAGCTTTTGTTGAAGATTTGAGATTAAATATGCAAAACAACCAAAACCTTAACCTGGACACCAGAAGTCAGTGATGAATTAATTTGCCTAGTTCCTTTCACCTAAGAGTGACCACTTCTAGTGGTCAGTGGAGAAGATGTGTCATCAACTAACCCCAAAAGCTCTTCACCTTCAGCAGTTCTTTAGATAGGGCAAGGGCGAATTCATGTGTAGAAACGGGTGTCACGTTATTTCCATACCTCACAGGCCACGTACACAATCTGAATGTTTGCCATCTTAACACTGAGGAGCGTGTACCTAAGAAACATCCTCAAACTTTGACCTATAGAAAAATACCTGCAAAATGGCCGTGGTAGATGCTTTCAGACTACAGCTAATGTGTTGGTGGTTTTTTGTTTGTGTTTTTGCTTTCTGGCAGACTCTGGACGAGAGCTTGTTATTACAGACCCAGTTATCAAGAATCGAGAGCTCTTCATTTCAGATTATGTTGACACGTACCACGCTGCTGCCCTCAGGTAAGTGACAGAGGATGTGGTGCAGGGTCTCGGAGGTGGATGAGAAAAACCTTGTTGAGAGGTGCTTTTTCTGGTTTTGTGTGGGGATCATTAGCATACTGCTCAGCTTTCTCCTCATCTCCTGCAGTAATTAATTTGTGTTATCTGTTCTCATTCAAAAAGAAGCTGTAATTCTACAGTCTTGTTTTAATCTCAGTTAATCAATGTTGCTCAGAAGATATTGTTTCCCATCATTGACAATTTAGGTTATTGCTAGTTCCTGCAGAAATCCTGCCCTTCCCTCCTCTCTGTTTGATTTCACTATTAACAATAGTGTCTCCTAGTAAAGCGCCTGGTAGTATGTTGCCCTGATTAAATTGCGTTGAAAGCTTTTGCTCTGAGGCACTTGTCATTGTTGCAGCTCAGCTAAGAGCTCCATTAAAAACTAGCAGTACGGACAGGAGGTAATGGACCCCCGTGTTGTTCTCTGTACTATCTGCCCTTCCCTGGAGGTTGCTGCTCTCTTTACCCACTAAGTTTTTAACTTACGTGGTGAACCTTTGACTAGGCTGAGGGGATATGCCATTACTTAACAATGTTTTCAAATAGAAACAGCGAGGCATTATTTTTCAGCAGATTTTCAACATGCCAAACATGCATGGATATTGTCAAAATGCAAATTGAATAATCTCCCTGATAATAATGCTCAGATGGTGTTTCGCTAGAACCATCTGGAGGCATTTTTTTGTTCAGAGTCACTTTGCTGAAGCCACTTGCTTCAAGACAAACTAGCTGCAACTTCTGTTATAAGGGTGGGAAGAAGTCTTTGATTTACATATTAGACTTTTTTTAAACTCGGAAAATTCCAGTGGTGTACTATAATCTCATGAAATTCCACAGTGCCTTTTCTGAGTTACAGAAGGTCGCCTTCCAATTTTAAATTGGCATGCTTAGAAACAAGCTAGCAGGAGGTTGGCTGTCTTGATGGAACCAATCTTGGAAACCGAACTGTCTGCTTAAACAGAGCGAAACTGAACTATGTGTATGGAATTTTCCCTGGGAGTATTTTAACTTGTCTTCTACGTCCTTTCTGTTTTCTTCGTTAAAGAAAAGATAAAAACGGAATATATGTGTATATATGCTTGTTACCAAGCAAACTTGAAAAATAACCTTCTCTTCTCCCCTTTCAAAAAGAGTGGAGGCTGCTGAAAGACCAAACTGATCGCTTTCTCGGCCTGTCTTGTGTTTTATCTGCTGTCTTTTTGCTTGGAAGTGTATACCATGGGCACCTTCCAGATCACATGGCATATGGTTTCACTGTTGTTTTGTTGTGTTCTGGATTGTTCATACTTTTAATAATTCTTACAGGCTTGTAGATGGTATCTACAGATGCTGATAACTGAGAGAATATACTTTTGCAGAATAAAGAGTATTTTTGCTGATTCTTTTCTAGCAAACTGTGATTAATATACATCAGTAATTTTCAGTGTACAAGAACATAAGGGTAATCACACATGGTGTTCTTACAGTTTGAGAACATAGAGCAGACAGAATGTATTGTGATGCATGAAAGGAGGGTTAACATGAAATTCTAATTTATTATAATACGAGATTATTTCTCTGCCCTCTGCAAGCAAATAGCTCTGGTCACACAGTGACCACACAAACTGGGAAATAACACCAGGGATTGTGACTACCAATCTGCTGCTCTAGGCAGTGGAAAAATTTAACTAGAGGATACTTGTAGATCCCTGTGGAAGTGTGTAATAAAAGTTTTATGTCCTTTTTACCTGTATGGTAAATCTTTGTGGTAATATGTAGTACTATTTGTCTGAAATGCTATGAACAAGATACACTGCTTTCATGAATATAGATAATACAAGCTTATCTGGCAAACACTTATGAACTGCCAGATGAATTATTGAAAGGAAACTAAATATTTTTCCCCAAAATACTTTTAAAATGTGAATTTAATGTGAAATATCAAAACAAGTACCCTTTTCATTTTCTTTCTTTCTAAATGACTAAACTAGGAAACTAGCTTCAGCCACCAGGGGTAAAATAAATATTAGCGAACGAGTTTGTCTTTCAGTATTTCTGTGTGACGTCTCAATTACGGACCTTGTTGATGTTCCATTACAACCTGGCATGACCTGTGTAAAATCCAGTGTTGCTCTGTCCTTCGCCAGAAGGGCACTTGACTGAGACTTAGGCAATCATGGGGACAATTACGCAGCCTCAGCTCGCAGGGTAGCCGTATTGATTTTGTCTTAGAACAGTCAGCAACTGTATTCATCCTTCTGGTGTGTTTTTTTCCTCACCTGTAGTGGATGGTGTGTATCAGAGAGCTCATGTTAGAAAGGCAAAGTTCTTAGGGGCTGTTGATTGGTAAGCCTTTTTGAAGTGTTTTACCATGAAAAGATTAGGAAGGGAAGCAAGCTTAGCATTTCAACTTTCTAGTGCAGTTTTCCAAGCGTGCGGTGCTTTTAAGCTCTGCTGAGAAGACTAGGCAAACAGATCCAGTATTATTACAGGCAAAATAATTATTCATCTTGGTGTACTGGTGGCAATAGCTCTTTTCATTCAATTTTAACCAAGACTGGCAAACCTTTTCACGATGTTAAATAAGCCCCATAGCAACTTATTTATAGTAGCAAATACTGTTCTGTAAATACAAGTGAAAAGAGATGCTATCTGTATTAATGCTAGAAAGCTTGACATACTGAAAAAGAGCAAAATCTTGTGCTTTGTTTATTGCATTGAATCAGGTTTAGATTAAAAAGCACTAACTCTTTGGCTGTCGGGCCCATTTGTCTCTGCCCGCTTCTGATCTGATTTACTTGGCGGCAGTGAACTGCAGTGCACTGAATGGCAAAACGCGAGCAGCGGCTGGACGTTGACAGTCCAACAAACCCAGGAGAAAATGAGATGCAACTTCTTACAGCTAGTCTTAATGCTCATCCTGAAGGATAATGGCTTCAGCAGCAAACTATATTAAAAAAAAAATATTAAGTCTGTTGCAGAACAAGCTAATAAATCCTTTATAAAGCTACTAAATCCTCTTTTCTCTTTTTTCTCTTTTATTTTAAATGTCTCTGTGTTTTACTCTCATGTATGAAAGTAGAAGGAAGAAACTTGTGTGTGTTTGGACTTTGCATTGTTAGGATTGCTGTCTTGCTAAAACCAGCATGGCTTTATTTTTTATTTGGAAGTATAATTAAACTGAAGTTTTATTTAGCTTTCTAAATAAAAAGCTGACTTCCCAAATAATATGAACAGTAGAATTTTTGAAGCTTCCTTAAAAATGTAAGTGTAATAGGACTGTAAAAAATTTGAAAAATAAGACATTTTCAGGATTGTATTTCTAGGGTAGAAAATTAAATTTGGGCTCCTCAGGACTGTGTGCTGGCTGAATGAGAATTAATGAATGTTTGTAGAACACCATCTGAGACATTGTAACTGAATTTTCTTCCCTCTCCACCGTGGGGAGAATCTGCATGGTTATTTGTTATAACAAGCTTATATTTATGAAGTTTTAGATGTTTATGAGAACACAAGGATGTCTGTGGCTTATGCACAGATTGCAGTGGCACTTAATTAACATAGCTGTTATTCAAGGTAGAATTCTAATACCATTTTCCCCTCTTTCTTTCAGAGGAAAGTGTAATATCTCCCATTTCTCTGACATATTTGCTGCTAGAGAGTTTAAAGCCCGAGTGGATTCATTTTTCTACATACTGGGCTATAATCCAGAGACAAGGTAAGTGAAGCGACTTTTAAAGGCAAGCTTTACCACTGATCTGAGCCTGTAGCAACAGGAAAACTACTCAAAGGAAGAGAAGTTAAAATCAAGTATGATGCTGACAGGAAGGTGGGGTGGAAGAGCATGCGAGGGAGAAGCTACCTCTTCCTGCAGAGTGTATGTAGAGGAGAAAAATTAACAGCAGATAACGAAGTTGTGCAGTGAGTCATGATATCCGGTTGCATCTCTGGGTAAATAACATGCTGCTTCAAAACAGGTTTTTAGAACTGTGAAATTTTTTTAAAGGTTGCAAACATTAGCAAGAATTCTCAGCTGTCTCATTGGCTAAATGCACACCCTGGAAAATACTTTAAAAGATACCTTCACGTCTTCTAGTAAGCTATGTTGAAATTTACACACTTCTAAGAAATCAATTTAAGTTTTTAAGTGTGGGAATTCATGCTTTCATGTGTAAATACTCATATAGGGTCCTATATCAACAATTCCTAGTTTATGCTTTGCTGGCCTGGAGCAAATCAGAGGTACAAAAAGAATTTTTTGGGGAATTAATACATATTTGAAGAAGGTATGTTCAGCATGCTCTTTCATTTCACAGTTCTCTCAGTCTGCCTGCGAGTTGTCCAACCCATCTTTATCAGCTGTGTTTGGAAAGCAAAGCTGATACTAGACTGTACCTTCGTTATTTTTCAAGTCTAAACCCTAACTCTTATTTTTTCATTTACATAGTTTTGTAAACACAGAGAATGCCTTACAAATACCAGCTGTAAAGAGGTTGTTGTCTAGGGGGTTGTTTCTATGAGCGCTTGAGTAAAAGATTAATAATGTGTAACAGGGTTCAGCAAGCTCTGTGCTGACTGGAAGTTGCATTGTTTCTTCAATGCAGAAAACATAATTTGCTTGTAGACCTTGATTTCTAGAGGTATAGTTGAGAAAAGTATGATTTTAAGTGGGCATGAGATAGGCATATAAATAGTAAATATTTGAATTGTTACATTGTAGACTTACTGTTTTTAATGCAGATATGAATCTTTATGCTGCAGGGCATAGCCAACCACTAACTGCTTGCAGTTAGGAAGAAACTCCCTGTGTGGGCATATTATTATGTAATTGCCTATTTATGAGGCTTCCTGTACCTTACTCTGAAGTGTCTTAAACTGTCCATAAGTCTGAGACAGGGTATTGGACTAGGGAAACTCCCTTAATCCATGCAGTTTACATTCATAGCAGGTGTTGTCAGCCTAAGTCCCTGGGAGGCAATCTTGGTAGTGTATGGTGCTGAGCTCTGGGAAGAGGGCATGAAATCCTATAATATTTTAAAATACAATATGTTAAAATGTTTTTTGTAACATCATTTGTGGGTTGGTTTTTTTTTCGAGCAGTCCAAGGCGAGGCTTTTATGAAGTTTGTCATGATACACTGCTGATATTCAGCACCATGCTTGACCCTTATATTTAACTTTGTCACTTTTCTTCAACGCATTTTAGTTTTGAGGGTGTGAATGCTAAATGAACTATTTGTATTAGTGTTCAAGTTCTGTGGTTAATGGATGATTTCTCTTATGAAGTGCCATTTATGCGAGTTGTCAGTGCAGTTTTAAGCCCACTTTCTGTGTAGAAGTAGCTGTTAATTCTCCCAGCTATTAGAAAATGACTGAGCCTGAAAAGATCAATGAAATGACAAAGCATAGCACTTAGTGATCAGCTAATTACTTGGACTAGCCAGCTCTCAAAATGTAGGTTTTTCTTCATTTGGTTGCAGCCAGGGTTGTTTTTTTAATCCTAGCTCTTCAAGCCTGTATTTTGTCTTGGAATGGGGAGAGGTTTAGAAAAAGGAGCTGAGTTCTAGGTTGCTTGATTATTTTTGACCTGTGTGCTTGCTATTGCTTTACGATGCATGGTTCTTTGAATACCTAATTCTAGATTTATTTTGCTTTTGGAAGTAAAAGTATTGTAATGCACATTCCAGGATGACCTGTTAGTGGTTTGTCTAAAAAAAAAAAAAAAACCAAAAAAAAAAAAACCCAAAAAAACTAAAAAACAAACCACCCAAACAACTTTGTCTTGAACTTGACCTGCTTTTCTAATGTAGTGTTTTCCTTCACATGGGAAGGAAGGAAAATGTTCATGGTAGCCTGAAGTAATAGTATGTTGTAGATGAGGTTCTGACTACTGCAGTGTGACCCCCTCAACTGACTTGTAGGAATGTGTGATAGGATACATTCTTAGACAAAACCAGCTTGAGCTGTGGATTGCATCTACAAAGATATATTTCTGTTTGATTTTTATTTTGTGTTCAGCATAAGATGCTCATATACTTTTCCAGGACTCTCAGATGCAGCTCAGTGTGGTGGGAATCTGACTGTTTTCTGTTTTCATGTGTTCTGTTTGCAAAACAACCCACAAAAATCCCAGACCCGAAAAAACATCCAAAACACCGGTGTGGTGGATGTGTAATAAGAGGCCTTTTGTTCTTGGAGCACACAGTGCTAAAGGAAAGTATGCTTTGCCCTTTCCTCTCTATTTGAGAGCTTTCTGACTATAGCTTGGGAAATATCAACCATGATCCTGTTGTTGATCATTCTGTGGTCTGGAAGTGGTAAACCTGTGTGTTTTGGGATAACTTTTTTCTTTACAGTGTATATCAAGCTGATTTTTTTTTTTATTCTCTACAGAGTTTGGTAAAAGAGTACACGCTATGTTTCAGTAATTCTTACATGAGTGAGAGAGATCTGATTGTGGAATGAAAACCTAAACTAATCTTAAAGCTAGAGGCTGGGTGTTATCCCCTTGAATAGAGTGTTAATCAAGCTAGTAAGTAGACTCGAAATATGTTCCTGGCTCTCAAGAGTGTGGAATACATCCACTAAACTTGTATAGACAGCTGAGAAAGCATAAAATGAATTTTCTAAGTACTTCAATTCATTTCATGTCTCTTCAGAGAGGTGCCTGCTCTGACACTGACTAATTCCACTAACGTGGAATCCTACTCAAACTTTTGGGTTCCCCAAATGGCCGGATGAGACCAATGCTTTGTTAAAGAAGAAATGTTAGGTGAATTGTATATGCCCTGAAATTAGTTTAGAAGCATTTCGAAGTGTATAGAATAGCAGTCAAGGAGCATTAACGGACAAAGGCAAACAGACCTGATGTACCACTTCAGAAAATCAGTAACTGCACCAGCTTGAGTTAAGCTGTTGATTTTGGTATTTGAGTCAAATCAGCTCTGTCTGTTAAAAAGAAATCTGCAGCAAGGCTCGGGAACGCTGTTGCACATGCCGCTTGACCTCAGACAGCTGTTGTTCACCAGCTCACGTCTTACCACTCATTTACTACAACTTTAGTTCTTACCCTATCTGTAGTATAGTGCCAGAGGTAGCTGAGTCTGGGAAGAACTTCCTCCAGTCCTTCCTTTTGTGCTCTGACATTCTGTATGGGCTTATAGAAACAACTTGGAACTCTCTGACTCAAGGATGCAGGCGTGCCAAATGCCACTATTGGTATTGGCCTGTTTTTGTAGTGCACTGGCGTGTACAAGGCAATCAGTTCTTTGATCTCAGGAGTAAAGAAATACATTATGAAGTTTTGTCTGACACTGACATCTGTAAATATATATAGATTTCAAGGCTACTGAATTTTTACTTGGAACTAGAAATAATCAGATATTATTCTACAAACACTTTTCATGGTCATGAATCGAAATTACTTTTCCACAACGTTGTTTTGCGTTGCAGAACTGAATAATACCAAACATTCAAGGCATGGGCGAATTTTCTGAATAGATGTTTTGGGAAGACCAGGATCTCGTCCTTGTTTTTATTCCACAACATTTGCTTTTTCTTTTGTTTTAAATCTTTCTTCTGAAGTGTTCTTGTTTGGTGATGTCGTGAGCGAAACGAGTATCGGTGTGTCTCTGAGAGCAGTGTCCCAAGAGTGAAATTGAAGGTGACTTGCTCGTTCTTTTTCTTGTCCTTCATGGCTTCCTATTTTATGTTGTCTGGAGGGGGATTTCTGTTGAAAGTCTGAATATAGAGCCTCTCCCCCCTCCCCTTCAATGGAAAGCAGAGTGGGTGGAGTACAAGTTTCAGGTCTAGAAACAGGTAAGAGTAGTGTATGCTCTTCCAAAGTCACGAAGCCAGTGTGGAGTTGTGTGTAAGTAGGTTTCTTAAAGCATCCTCTTAATGTTGCCCTTCTTTAGAAAAAAATGTAGTTGAATGATAAATTAATATCTACAACCAAAATGTGAACAGAAGCTAAAGAGGACTGCGGAGCTCTGTTTTGCTATTTTCATCCTTTTGCCTGGTTAATTTTTAGCAGTCAGTATATTTAGATTCTATGCATATAATAGTGCCTAGGGCAGTGATAGAGGGTGAAATGATCATAAGGGTTTTTAAACGTATCCATCCTTATGTCTCAAATCAGAGCCTTAAAATGAGTTTTACTATGCTTACACTTAGAATGCTATGACACTTTGTGGCATACTTTGTTTAAATGAGACAATTCCTACAGCGTATTGTAAGTCCAATTCTTTTTTTTTAAATAGGTTTAGCAATTTTAAATGCAATCAGGAATCCTCCCGATGGGGGAAATCGGGGACTGTTTGTATGGTATGCCCATGTGATGTGAAACAGATGGCTTCTGTATGTCTTACTAAATTACAGCAAAGTTGTCTTGTATTGCTCGTGTCTAATATTCCCGGGAAAGAATTATGGAAGATGCTGAGCACCCTCACTTCATGTCACTAGGTATTGTCATGCGTTGAAGTGCCTTGCAGTTGATTCCTTTTAAACAAACCAATAAAAAACCCTCCCAAAGACTGTATTTAGACAAATGGATGTATAACTTCCTTGGGTTGTTCTTTCTAGCTGATATCACACTTCTTAATATCATTTGGAATACTTTATTTCTATGTGTCTATATCTCAATTTCTCTCTGAACTGCAGTGTAGCATAAAAGCTGACAATTTTTACTCAAGTTTATGTTGTGAACTTGAGGGGAAAAAGCCCAATCCAGAACAACAGCAACAAAAAAAATCCAGAAATACATTTTGGCTGTAGTTGAAATGAAGACTAGATACATTTGGCCTTGTAAGTGTTCTTAAATCGGTCAGCTGGTAAAGACTGTGCAACATATTTGGAGTAGTTATTTTCTAGTCTGTAGTCTGGGGAAATTTGGTCAGTCAGTCTTGTTCTGAATGTGTTGCCTCCCTTAATATTTTTATAACGGAAGTGAGCTGATGGAATGTTATGTTGGGTTTCTTTTTTTGGTTTGTTTTTAAAACAGTTTATAAAACTTCACTATGTTTCTGAAAGTTTTAAATACATAGCCTAGTATAGCTTAGTATTTAAAAAAAAAAACATAGGAGCTTTTATCACAGTTGGTTGTGTTTGTTTTGAATTTTTAAATTTTTTTTAACAAGCGTGAGCCAAGCCCCTCTATCCTGTATCTTAGGGAGTGGCTCCTTCAGATTATGGATGAGCTTTGGTAGCATCAGATAGTTTCAGGAGAGCCATGGTAGCTGAAATGTTCAAGTTACTGAAGGCTTGAATTATTACTGGAGGTTCATTGAAGGAGCCAGACTGTGTTGGTGAAGGTTCCCAAGAAGGGGGTGGGAGGTAACAGAATATGGGCAACAAGAAAGGCGTATCCACATGTGTTATAATAAAATTTTCTCACTGCATTAGTGTGTGTGTGAGAGAGAAAATTTGAGATTGTTCTGTGGCCTGATCTGTTTTGCTTAGTCTGTTTCTATCTTTTAAAATCCAAAATTTGAGAAACTTTTAATCCTTCTCTAGCCTTGCAGTAAATTCAGGGATCTCAGGTGCTCTAAAATGGAGGCAGGTATACTAATTAAAGCAGTTTACGCTGTAGGGGGAAGGGATATTACCTTCATGGGTAATAACTGGTAGCTAAGAATTTTTTTTGCAAATGACGTTAGTAAACAGGAGTGCCAAGGATGAAGGCTGATGAAGGAAGTTCAAACAGTGAGTCAAGTCTGGCTCCTCTCGGGTTCACCTTGTGTTCACATGTGCTTGTAAATGGCAATGGCATTGTTGCTGAGAATTCATATTCTTTAAATGTTCTCCTATATTACTTTATTGACAAGTAGAATAAAAGTATTTTGTGAATCAGCTTGCTGCTTCGTTTCCTAACAAGCAAATTGTGTATTAAAATGCAAAGCTTCTGTCACTTGCATCTGTGAAAACCTAAGCCTTAAAAATCTAAGCCTTTCAATCAATGTAATTTTTTACAAAGCTAATCACAAAGTAGGGGAAAAAGCTTTTGGAAGCCTTTTTTAAATCGATGTGTATTTCGCTTGGCGACGATGTAACGCTGGAGCAGAGCTCTCCAGACTTGGAATTGCTCTGCTCTCGAGCGTTGGCTGTATCAGATCCCCTCGCTAAGGCCCCACTTCCCTGCACACTAGCTTGGTATGCAGAAGCTGCAGAGTCTGTTCAGTGCGCTTTATTTACGGAAACAGCAGGGTTGAGATTGATTGCGTTGTAAGACAGTGTGTGGATGAGGGAGGGTCACAGCACATGCTCAGTCCTGTCAGTCCGAGGGCGAAGTTTCTGCGTTCTGCGTGCAGGCTTAGGTCATAGCACAAGCTCAGTGAAAGCTCTCTGAGGTCTCTCAGACTGCATGTGCCTCCATTTTGAGTTGGTAGAGTGGAAAAGGCAGAGTTTTAGCTGTTAAGTAGAGGGTTCAGGAATACATCTAAACCCACAAGAGCCTGTCATAGTCATGGATGATCCATTCAGCCCCTGCAGGTAGGCTACATCACTCTGGCCTCCCCTAAACAATGATGATTGTTGCTGTTATTTGTGACTTCTGAAATGTTTATGAAATCATTTCATTACTATTGCATGTTCCTCAGAACCTTGTAATCACAGCAGCTTTGCGGTGCAGCTGTTCGCATGGTGCATGAGGGCACTGAGCAGGCAATCTGCTGCCGAAGGGGTGCATGTAGCAAAACGTTGAAGCTGTGTGGGCTTATTTTTATTTTTTATTTTTTTTTCCCCCCCTCCCCTCGTGGTGCAGTTTTAATTTCAGTTGTGCTGTCTGCATGCCAACCTTATGGCAGGTCTGTGGGGAGCTGCAGAGGCACCGTGCCGGATGCAGCGTTACCGAAGTGGCTGTTAGGAAATGTTTGGGCCTGCAACAGACTGTTTAGATAACGTTGCGGGGAGGGTCGTAGATCAGCAGCCATTGGTTGCTCTGAGGATGGGTGGTTCTCCTTTCGACTGAGGGGCAGTGATCCTGCTGCTACTTCCTCGAGTATTAAGAAAAAAAAAAAAAAGTAGCCAGCATGGTTCTGCTTGCTTGTCAGTCGCATGCAAATAACACTTATGCATCTAAAACGCAGCGATATTGTCTCATGCATTGAGAAGCTTGTCAGGTGACAGCTGCGTAAGCAATACCCGCATTGGTTTTACCGGGTTAGCAAAATGCTTAAATTTTTAGACTGAATAAAATAGAGGACTTGGGCTCTACAGTTTTGTGTAATGATAGCATGGTGGCAACTGGCTTTGAGGTCCTTGCGGGACAGCCATCAGTGACTTGTCACTGCCAAATATAAACAGGTTTGAGAGGACTTGGGTGTGCGGAATGGGAGTAAACTTTATTCTGCAGCGTGTTCTCGTTCACAATAGTGTCTGAACTTGTGCAAAGCTGGGAGCTGTTCTGCTGTGGCCCTCTGCCTAGCCCGCTGGCTTGCAGAACTGACCTGGGCACCACGGGGTCTATTGCTGAGGGGAAATATTTCCGTCAGGGTAACTTGTTTGCGAGTAACGGGAGTGTATTGAGTTTAAAGGTGACAGGATGGCTTGTGCCACTCATAAGCGACACCTCTGGAACTTTATAGCAAAAGGTTGACTTTTAGCCTTGCACACAGCCATTCACCTATGCAGTGTGCATTACTGGGGCTACCTTCCTTCTCTTGTCAGAAGCTGAGGAATGAGTGATGAATAAAACTGCGTAATTTGCCCATGTTAGTGCCATGTCCATATCTGTATGCTATCTGAAGTGTCATTCCCTTTTCCATATCCTTGTATACCCATGGAGCATAAAAATCAAGAACACCTATTTAGTGTGGGTCACTGGTCACTTTTGCTGCTGGCTGAAGCAAAGTTGTGCTAATGATTATAGAGCACAGTTCCCTTGAACTTCAGTCTGTCTGAATCACCTCAGTTGAGAGGTTTGTCTCCGTAGGTCTAGGCTTTAGAAACATCCTTATTCCTAATGAAGGAGCTACTTGAATTTGTACAGGAATATGACACTGCTCTGCAGGAATACAGGGATATGACACCTTGTGTCCTTAACAGTTGTTTTAAATGTTGACTTATAAGCAGAAAAGAATGCATTAAGGGATGGGGAGGGTACAAAGTGATCTGCTTTGTGCTGTTTTTCAGTGATAATTTGTGCATGCATTTAAAGATTTGAAAAAAATGCCACTTCTAAACTTAAAATGAAAATTTGGTCATGCTTCTTTTTAAAAACTATAAGGTTAACTTACAATAGCACAGGTGGAAAAAAATTAAAACACCTCTGGGTTGTAGCAAAACCCAATCTGATTGTCAAACAAAAGTATTACATTTGGCAAAACAAATACTTCTGGAATAATATGCAAAATAAGACATTCTTCACGTAATCACTTGCCCATGAGAACTTGTGGATGTAAGGTTGGTTGTACTGGCTCCCAGAGCTCCTCCTTGAAGGATGCCTCTGGTGTCTGTGCTGTGCTGTGCTCCTATAGAATCAGGTGGTTCCTGCTCCTAGGAAATGTATAGGTATTTTTATTCCCTGTGGCAGTACCTCTCTCACAGCAGACCTTCGGTGGTTTTGAGATCTCAATTTTTCCTTTCCACATGCTTCAACACAAATGTCTTTCACCTGTACTGCCACTTGTGGGGTTGGTCAGCCAGTTTATAATGAATGCAGTTCCTTAGGTTTGTGCATAGGTGTACAAGACTGTTACACTGGTTTAAAAAAAGCAAATAGAAAACCAACCTCCCCCTTCCCCCAAAACCAAAAGAAACTACCCCCCCCCCCCAAAAAAAACAAACCACAAAAAAACTCAAACCAACAGACAAAAAACCCCCCCAAAAAACCCAAAACAAAACCAAACCACCCAAAACCAAAGAAACAAAACCCTTTGGTAGTAGGAAAAGTAAGGCTGTCTAAGTTATCGGTGGTACTGGCAGGATATTTAGTGCGCTGGAAAGACCCTCTCTCCTTGATCAGACTATGGGGGGTTCTTATGCAGTTACTACTAATGTTTTGTGAAGTTTTAAGCTGGCTGAATGCCCAGAAGATTCTCCAGTTCGGAGACTGTTGATAGGTGGTCTGGGGAGTTACAATTCTGCTCCAAACAACTGTTTGAAGTTACAAATATATTACGGGAAGTGCTTGTATTTTGTCCTATGGATGAAGAAATAGTGGCCAAGTACTTGGTAGTCTGTCTTCCCCTTGTTCTGGCTTCATTTTAGCTTTTTTCAAGACTTAAATCAGCAAGATTACCTCTTACAGCCTAAAGAATTGGAAGGAAGGGGGAATTTGTTTTAATTAGAGCTTTGTATTTCCAGGTGTATGGCAGAACTAGGGGTATCTTCAAGCTTGTTTTATGCTTTGCATTCTTCATGCTTATCACCTTTAACATGTGCTGTTGATTCTTCATGTAGCTGCAGTTCAAGGAAGCTGGAGATTTGTATTGTCAAGCAAGCCAAGAGACTGAGTGGTAGATCGTTGCATCTAACCTTGATGAAGCTTTATGGAAAAAATTATCTAGGTTGCTGCCTGGTTCCACTGTCCTGCTTATAAACTGTGATTGTGATGAAGAAACGGTGCTGATATAGTATGTAGTCTGTTTGAATAGTGAACATTTGCTCTGGGAAGTGCAAAGGTACTGTCTGGCCATTTTAGAAACTGTACAGGATAAACACTTAAAGCAACATAATTCCATGCTGAATTCATTTACATCTTTACTTATCAGTGTAAGTGTTGCTTGTAAATAAGTAACATTCTGGTTCTATTGAAATCACATGTAGACCAGATAAAAAAACTTTATATTGTGTGAAGGTTTCCAGTAATTCATTTTTTTGAAGGTATGATCAAAATACTGGTGTCTTCCTTATTTAAAGTTAAAACAAATATTGGAACACAAATATTAGAGGTGATCAATGAAATACACAAGCAAAATGTTACTCAGACAGGTAATTCCTATGTGGAGAGAATGCTTGTTTCCTTGCAATAAGTTGTGTCTCAGAATGGCTGTATTATGATCACTTCCATCCTACCTTTTGAGTAGGGGACAATAGTTCTAAGGACTGCCTAGTCCTTTTTGTTCTCATACATAAACGTGATGAAGAATAATGTTATCTTGAAAAGGCTTTCTCTGACTCAAACTTCTGCAACTACTTCCTTCTCCAAACAGCAGCATGGGTGCAGAACGCCCAGTCCTCCGCTTCCTTAAAGTTCTGACTCTGCAATCAGTCAGCAGGTTTGAGCTTGTACTGAAGACACATGTTTATCCATTCCTGCTTTAGATTGAGCAATCACTAAAAACGTTCCCATATAAGTTCATTTGCCCGAAATACAGGTTTGATTTTTTTCACTCGGGACACAAAATTGCTTGTGCTTTTTTTTTAATTATTATTATTATAACACACTGTTACAATGGGTTTTAAACAAAGCTTAAAGTTACTAGAGGCTGATCATTAGCAAGAATATTTTTTGAGCATTAAGATACTTTGTCTAGAAAAGGGATTTTTAAAATCTGGCTTTAAAAAAAAAAGGTTTAAGGCACAAGTGCAAGCTGGACACATGAAATCAGGTAACTTGAAGTAAAATTTTTTAGTGTAGAAAGTAATTGTTGGGAAAAGCTAACAAGCCATTGTTTGATCTGTAAATTGATATAGGTCCCCATATAATGAAAACAAAACAATGTGACTAACTCATTGTCTTTAAGCAAGAATCGCTGTTTGTTGGGGGGAGAGGAGCCAATTCAGTTCTTAGGCACCTAACTCCCAGGTTTGTGGTAGTTGTGGGTTTTTTTGGTTAAAGGTTGAACGGCCTGAACCTGATTGTCCCTTTTGTATTTTGAACTGTGTAATGTAAGAACATAAGAATGCATAAGAATGGTCTTCCTGGGTCAAATTGAGGATCCATTTGGCTCGGTATCCTGTCTCCCAACAGTGACCCTAAGCAGATGCTTGGAGAAAGTAAGAGTAGAGCTGTGATGTATGGCAGAGGCTTATGGTGTTTGTGGGCAGTCTATTTTGCATCACTGTGGTGAAATCTCATGACTTCTGTAGTGCTGCAGAGGAGTAAATGTATGTAAAGCTCTTTTTTTTTTTTTTTAATAGTTAAGTCTTTGCAGACAGAGCCTGCATAGCATCAGATGAGGGAGGAGCATGGCAAGGGGGAAGTTCTGAATTTTGTTTTATGGATGCACAGAATAAAATGAAACAGAGTGTCCTACTAAATGGATCTCTTGAATGTAATGCCAGTCCCTTTCAGGCACTGATAAACTATTTTTTAACCAGCTGAAGTTGAAGTGGAGGAATTTTGTTCTCTCCGGTTTTGCCTCTCTGGAGATGGAACAAAATGATCCTTGCCAGATGTTTTTAGAACTGCCTCTGAAAAGCACGTTTTTCATCTTGGTTATTGGACCATTTGCATAAAAGGATTTTTTTAAAAACCTTTTCTTGAGACTTTCTTTCCTGACTGCTTCAGATTTATATTAATTTTACAGAAGTCACAAATATCTAGGAATTGCCTTACTGTATCAGGCTTTCAATTTACGTAACTGATTATCTTGCCAATAATAGTGACTGTTTGGCTACATCAATGTTGAAGTGTATGATTGCAATTTATAATCTAGTCTGCCTATAATATATAGATCTAATCTGGTTTTGGTTTCATTTAGTAAGCCATTGATTTTCTTACCAGGCTTTGTAAATAAACCCAAATCTCATAAGATTCATTGTTTAGTGCTGTAGCTTGTTACTGCAAACAAAAAACCAACACACACACACACACACACACACACCCCCAACCCCTGCATATCCTAGCTTCGAGCTGTGTCTTTCCACTTCTAATCTTTGGTCATACAAAAATAATGACCTCTTCCGACTGTTTTTGGACACTTCCTTAGCTAGCAATCTGTCCTGACACTGTGGTGGAATGCATAGTCATTGCTATTCTGGTACCCCTTCTCAACTTGAGAGCCCCATCCCCTTGTACAGGCTGTGTTCTGGGATGGTGGGAGCTACTTGGACTGATAGTGCTTCTAGTTTAATTGTTGAAACTTCTGCTGCACTGTGAAGTTTGCCTTAGTGGTATGCATATATTGCAGTAGGCAGTGGTTTTTAGCAAGTTGGTTTTGAAAACCCTTTTTGGAGAGCTCTGAAGAGAATCAGAAAGACTGAGAGGTAGTCTCTGTCTGAGCCATTTGGTTGGTTTAAAAACCTTTTTCTCTTGAAGCATCCCTCTAGTTTAATTACAGATCACGTCAATATACAGAATCAGGAATGATTATGCCAAGAGTGGTTAAATGGGCAGTGTGGAATGCTGCCCTATATGTGAAATTTGGGTTGTGGTGTTTTGGTTTGGGTGGGGGGTTTTTGTGTGGTTTTTTTGTTTGTTTGTTGGTTTTTTTTGGTTTTGGGTTTTTTTTTTTTTTTTAAATTTAACGGTAGCATTAAGTTATTTTCATGTTTTCTGAGCTGTTGCTGGCTAGTAGCAGGTGTTTCAGAAAGCCAGTGGAAGTGCAGTGCGTGGTGCAGAGCATCGAGTGCATGGTGCAGAGCATCGAGTGCGTGGTGACCACAGCAGAAGGAAATTAAACCATGTCTGGTGCTGGGTGAAATGAACTGATGAAGATGATAGTTGGTTCAATGTGATACTGCAGTAGTATCACCTCCCTCACCCCCGTCTCAGGCATGCAAGTCAGTATAAAAAATGTGCAATTACTGCATAGCATGTTTCTTGCTGAACTTTGGTATTAAAAAGGAGAACATGAAAGAAGCAGTATCACAATTTCTAAGATTCCACCTTGTACACGTGATCCCTGACCTTGAAGGTCCACCTTATGTATGCAGCGTGTGTCATTTCTTTCAGAAGCCTGGCTTCCTAGCAAAGATCTTCACGAAACATGGGTAAAGAACTGGGTAAAGAACTGACTTGGCTTCATGTCAAGGATAGGACAGTGCAGAGAAGTGCTACGCAGAAGTCTGCAGATGCCTTTTGCCATTGCCTCCAAACTCTGGAGAGTTTTGCCACGAGTTTCCGGCCTTGAATCCTGTATGGCTCTGGCAATACCATAACAGCAGTTGGTATTGCAGGTCCTGAACCCAAGTTATCCTCAAAGCTGATCTGGTGTACTTCATTGCAGCTCAGACTCTTGTCTTGTGGCAGTTCTGTTGTTGCCGTGTTTCGGTCCTCGATGGCATTGCAATGCTGCGTTATTTTCATGGGCAAAGGCTACCAGTTGTGCCAGCTTTTGTGTAAAGGGTATGAGTCTGGTGTACAGTATAGACAAGGAGGTAGATGATAAATAGAGAAGGTTAAACTTGTTTCTGTATTGGAAATCGTGCAGGAACTGGTGGTGCCAGCTTTCCTTCCTCTCTTGCCTTCTTTCTAAAGCTGATAAATTAAAGCCCTGCACCACCCTGTGCCATCTCCTATTGCTTTCTCATCCTCACCTCTGAACTGTTTTCTCTCGGCGGTGCTGCTTTTGGCCTTGAACCTCCAACCTCCCCAGTTGCTTTCGAATTGAAAGGACAAAGCTTTATTGAACCCAACATCCTCTCTCTTCTCTCCAAACTGTTCGGAACAAGCCCCTCTCGGATGAGAGCGTGCTTGTTTCGCCCTGCTCTGCTACAGAAGCTTCTTGCCTTTTTGATATTCAGTCGCAGGCTTCCAGCTCCTTTCTGACCAGCCCCTGTTTACTTTGCAGAATACAACGTTGTCATGGCAACAGGTTACTTTTCAAAGGGAACATCTTGTCATTATATTTAATCCACTGCAGCTGAAGAGGACTGAAATATTAAGTTGTTGTTGCTATGGATACTGCTTTGTTACATCAGTTTCTTTTGTGTCAGATTTCATATACAGTGTCGGGTCCTCTTTTTTTCTTTCCTGTAGAATAAACACAGAGTGCCGGTCCGTTATTATTGTAATTGCTCTCCGCCAATATAATTTAGCTTCAGAATCTACAGTGCGTTTTAGTTCCCGTAGCAAGAATTTTCTTTCCATTTGCAAACCCGTTCCTGGGGACATGGAAACAGTAAAAATTATTTAACAGATTGTGTGCCCTTGCAGAGCGATCAGCTTTGTGCCCTTTTAAAAAAAGCAAAGCGGGATGGAGTGCGGTCTGAAAGAGCTTCCTGCACAGCCGCTTAATTCAGTCCAGCCCTTACCTTTCGGGGCAGGGGGAGGGAGTCCCTTTAGGGTGCAAATGTAATCAGGAAATAGTAAATGAGTGATGAAAGGGCACACAGAAATATTTCTCTCGACACTTCATTTTCATGTGAGGAATCGTGGTTGCATAGCCCCGTGGAGTTTCCCCAGCTAACTCCGCATGAATAGTTAGGAGCGGAAGTCCCATCCAAAACTTTGCTTTTATCTTTGCAATTACTTACAGGATGCTGGAGCATCCTATAATCGGTCTTGGTTCTTAAATGCTTTATTTATTGTATTCAGTGTGATGCAACTGAATGAAGAAATTGGGCGTTGGGGGATATTTGGAGTGCTGTGTTTTTCCTATTTAAACAGAAAATAGCTTAATTTTCTGTTTAAGTACAAAACCTACTTGTGCGGCCTTTGGCTGGTGTGAAGTATCGTAGCTGGCAGAAACTGCGTAGACATGTTTTAAGTTTGACTTGCACTGACTAGCAGAGATGTGCATGGCTTTAAAATGAATTCTGGGAATAAAGGAAGAGCATCAGCATTTTCTGCTGTCACTTTCCCCTTCATTCCTCACAGGGAAAAATTCTGACACCTCGTTGCTGAAAAAATGTACCCGAGTATTTAATTTATAACTTTGTTGTAAATATAAAATTGATTTTCTAGTTCAGTCATTTCTTTGCATAGCCTGAAAACAAGAGAACAGTGTCAGATCATGTCTTGCAAAAATATGCTTTGGAGAAAAACATTTTGACATGTTTTCGTTCTTTTCAGGAGACTTTTGGCACGTAGTTTAGAGTGGATCTGCTTACCAGGAAAGTAACATTGCGTAGACATCGCGACATAGGATTGAGTATCACAAAACCTGTGTTTATTCCTGCCTGACAGGTTCTCCTGTCGCGTTGTCTTGGATAAGATCCATTCAGACCCACTGCTGTAGCTTACCCGCTTGTGCACCAATGAGTAACGTTTCAGAATGGTCAGTAAGGTGAAGTTTCACTTAATACGCATATGCAAGATACTTTGAAATTTTGAGGTGAAAATGCTCATAAAGATATGCAAATGATCATGTCAAAAAACCACTCCACTAACCTTTTTGACTGCAAATGGTATTTAATGGTTTGGGCTATCCATTGTTAGCTTCACTCAGGGCTAGTAGTTTACGGTCGTGATCTTAATTTTTAAAGTTTCAAGGAAACTCTTTCTCGGTTATTGCTTATGATCACTGTGAACACAGCAGGGTGAGTAAGAAATCCTGCAGGGCGGCAGCTTACTTGGAAAATGATGTCATTATTCCTGTAACAGCAAATTGCAAGATGAATTCAAGTTTGCAGGTTCAGGATTAAAGATGGTGATCTGTTAGGTTTATGCGTGTGCTCTTCCTCGGTAGTGTGTTGAGACTCACTTAAATGTCTTGCAGTTACTGAAGGGTTAAATTCAAAAGTTTGTCTTATAACAGCTCTGAATTTTGTCATCCTTGTAATGTAATATGCAGAATATAAATAAAAGATGTCTGTTTAAATAAGAACAATTTATAGGAGAAGAATAATGTTGATCTTAAGGATATTGAATTTCCTTGGATTTGTTGTGTGCTATTTTACAGGAGTCTTGGAGGGCCGTTTAAGTTTTCAGACTGGAGCTGCATTTGGTAGCCCAAATACCAATGCTCAGGCACAAGTGCCTTTACAGACTGTAGTGATCTGGCTCTTGACAAGAGCTGGATACGTGAGATTACAGCAGAGAAGTGCCACGGATTCAACTGTAATCCTTGAGAAATTAGTATTTCCAGTAAATAGTTCTGTTTGTGTGCCTTCTTGTTGCTTATATTACAATATATTTAATAAAGAAAAAGGGTGAAAGGGCAGTCTTCAGTGATAAAGTTTTGTTTTCACTGTTAGTCTGTTCAAAATTTAGGAAGAAAAATTCTGTCGTATCAGATGTGTTATTCTGGTTTATGTTGGCATACCTTTAACTTCTGTTGCTGCCAGGGTAATTCTGCTGCAACATGAAAAAATAGTTTTTCTTCTACCATATAATGTGATGTTTCAGTAGCTCCAACTAATGGTGTGAGCAGCACAGAGCCCTTCAGAGTATAATTCTCCCTACATGGAGGGCAGTTCATTTGGAACTTTTTTATATAAAGTTTTTTCTTTTCAAAATAGTAGAAAAATATGAGGGCCAAGTGTATTATGTAGAAGGGAAGCCCTTTTCGGATGAACTGAATTAAATTCACTTCTACAAATGTTACGAGGCATGTTTTTATTGCTTTTTAGATTTTTTCCATGCTTTTGTGTCATGCTATCGGATGTGATTTTTAGCAAATGAATTAACAGCAGCAATAATAATTTTAACTTCTTAAAACAAGAGCTAGATACTTTGGATCTCACATGCAAAATTAACTTGAATGGTTTTCCATGAACTCTGCCTGGAAAAAGCGGAATTAGTTTTGCCAATTCTGGTCATGCGAGGCTCTCTTCTTCAAAGATTAATACCCCAAATATTTTTATTTAAGATATTTTCTCTTTCATAATGAAAATGACCACAAAGATGTTTGAGGAACATGGTATTTCCTGTGTATTCATCTGTAGCATAGTGCTTAGCACGTTGTCAGTGTTATTTTAGGTTTGGTGTTGAAATAAGCACTTAAAGGAACATAGTCCTAATAAAAGTCAGATGCTTGTTGGAAGGTGATTTTTTGCATAGCAGGCCTTTGAGCTGGCTGGCTAAAGCACCGAGCAGTTCAGAGCTGTAGAGAACTGTAGTGGCTTTTAAAGGATCTTGATTAGAAGTCAGTGCTACGCCTGCATTGCATGAAATCTAAACATCAAAAAGTAGGAAGATGTGTGTCCCGTAAGAGCTGCCCAATGCTTTCTTGCTACGGTGAGGACGGATCACACTGATCCTCTTCCTGACGTCAGCTGCTTGACTAAAAGTTGCAGACTTGCCCTGTTGGTTTTTGCCATTTGCAGTGTGGCCTGTAATACACCTGCATTTATCCTTTCTTGTTTTCTTAATAATGTATTATTTTTGCTTCTCTTCCATTTGCATCGGAAATGCAATGACAAAAAATAAAGAACATGATCCTAAATTTCATTAATTGTAATTCGTTCTTGTTACTGTTTTCTTCTTTATTAGGAGACTAAACAGTACCCAAGGTGAGATCAGAGTTGGACCCAGCCACCAGGTAAGGGATTTTGTTTGTATTCTAATATCCAGAGGGCATGCTTTTGCCACCTGATCTGTTCAGAGAACACTTATTTAAAATTGTATCCATTCAAATACAGATGAGGTTTTTTAGATTCATCATGAGTTCTTTAGAATTCCTTAGCTCAGTTAATGAGATTTTTCTATGTCAAATGTTGATATGTTAATGATTTTTACTAGCAGAAGTGCTATTGGGTTAATCCTAGAATAAGATTGAAGGAATATGAGTAACTACTGGAAGTGAAGGAAAAATCTGAGCTGCTATTGCGCACATTCTGGAGTTAAAAATGAATGCGTTCTCAGCTGGCTTTCACCAAGCAATGTTTTTAATAAACTATAAAAAATTAATTTGCTGGTGTTTTCCAGTTATATTGAAAGTAGATCTTTTAATTTGTATAGTAAAATTGTCCAGTTGATAGTATGTTGCCTATAACAGTCCTTTTCGTGAATCTGTGTATTTAAACAAAATCACATTAGAAGCGATTAAAAAAAGAGCAGTTTCCCAAGAGCAACGTTACAAAATTAGAAGGATGGGGGAACTTTAAACCTGAGAAAGGTTTGTTTCCCCTACAGCAACTGTGTTGAGCTATACATCTATATGTATGCACGTATTCATCTTTTAACACAGGATACAGTGCTTTTAAGCATGTCTGTTAAAGTAGCTGTCATTAATGCAGAATTCACAGCGAACCTGCTCTCCCCTTTACGTTTGTCTCTGAGCGTGCTCTGCCTGGTGTCATGCCTGTGGCTTTGCATTTCCTCATTGACTTGGGTTTACGCTTGAAGTCTGCACGTGTTCTCTTCTTAGTTTTGTATGCTAAATGAGTTTAGCCGACTGTGGTACTTCAGCATAAAAGTTGTGGGGACCATTGTGTATTTAGTAATTCAACAGTTGCCTTAAAAATGAGATTAGTATTTATAATTGGAGCAGTTTGGGCAGCTGTTAGGGATAGACCTGTTTCTAAAAACCCTATTCCTGTGTTGCCATGTGGCAACATCACCAACACATCTCCCCCTGCCATTCCAGAGGTTAGCTGGTCCTCACCCTTCACCTGCATAATTGTCATACAAAGCAGTTTAAATTCTTTTTAACTAGGAGGCACAGTAATTCCGGATGATTATTGAAATATCCCTTTTGTCCATAGTCTACAGAAGTCATATTATAATTACAGTATCTTATTTGTATTTCCCAGGAAGTTTTTTATGCAGGCTTTCTTTTCAGTTTCTGATGCTGTAGAGAGGATAAGTTCTGATTTTAAAGATAGGGAGACCTCAGTTGTGGTGTTTGTTTTGACTGTGAGCAGCAGTAAGAACTGTAAGTTCTTAAGACCAGTGCCTTAAATTATTTGGATTGTTAAAATAGAAATTGAGAAAGCATGCTGCATGTTTTCAAACAGTGGGAGGCAGAATAAGGTTAAGACTCTAGATGTTAGTTTGTTCCTGGCATGTTAGTTCTAATTTGAGGGAAGTCCTTCATAAGCCTTGGAAATAATCTGTTCTTAAAGAGCATTAACATACAACTTACTCTGGTTTATAAGGCCAGATCTGTCTCCAGGAACTGAGTGCTCTCCTTTACCTGTGGAATTGACTTGGACAGTACAAAGTGCTGGATTTTTGCATCCAAGGGATGAATATTCATTCAGACTCTTTTTAAAATCTTGTTTAATAACTAGTGGAAGTAAACATTTATGGAACCTGTGTAACATTCTTAAGGATGTTTTGCATTTAGAGGAAAAAAGTCCTTGGCAATTAAACCTGTAGTATTCTTTTCACTAGTCATAATAAGAGTACTGTAAGTGATACCCTCAAAACAACTTTTATCTCAAATTGTCATATAATATTTTGGCAGGTATTAGTCACCTGTGCTGTAAGGTATAATTACCAGATGCATTTATGGATGGGAAAAAAAGTAGGAAGAAGGTCCGCTGAGAATACTGTTAATTTTTGCTTGCTTAATGTTTTAAACTTCCATTGTTCTTTGACTTACTTGCTGAGCATCTATGTTTCTGACAAATGTCATTGCTAGGAGGATATATTCTCATCCTGTTAATTAGTATAAGGTATAATCTTGAGATATATGAATGGGTGATGGTAGGCCTTGGTAGGAAGTCAGATTGAAGATGGTATTTGCCGCTTTCTGTTCTGTAGTCCAATTCATCTGTGGAAAGTGTAAAAATAGTCTCCTCTACGCACTGGGCCTTGTTAACTCAGGGAATGGATACACTGTCCTCCACTTGCCTTGTTGAGATTAAGGTATATGTAGCAGAATCCTGAGATCCCAGTAGTGGTTTCTGATGAATATCTGTTGCTTTCATTTTCCTTAAATTGTGCATGTTACAGATGCTAAAGGATGGTTGGTTTTTTTTGATACTTAGTGCACAGATACCTCCAACTACTGCTTGTATCATAATAGCAAGTAGGGACACGAGTGAAGATAAATGTTTTATAGAATTGCAGTTGTTCTCAAAATTCACATGCATAGGAGGAAGAGACTGGGTCCCTACTAAACGTTCTCCTATGAAAACTTTTGGCAAACAAATTAATGACCGGAGGTGTTCAAGAGGAAGTTGCTCTTAGGAGTAACTCTAGTCATTAAGTAAGTTCCTAGGGTACATAGGGATGAACATTAATTTGTGAAAGCACTCTGGTTGCTAGAATGCATAGCTCTCATAGAAACCTCATCTTGGTATAATGCCCGCTTATCCTTTTCCAGAAGAGAAGTTCAATGACATATCCATTTTCCCAGGCAAGACGTAAAATAAAGTACAGATTAAAGAGGAGAACATGAAAGACATCTGAACCTGTGACTTGTAATTACTGGTTATGTATAAATGTTGCCTCTCAAATATGTTTAGCGTTGTAAGTATAGGAGGTAATTATAGGGCTTAAAAGCTGTTTCTGAAGAGGCTCTCGGCTATCTCATCCCGTAGCAGTAGATGACTAAAGATGCTAATTGGGTCTCTGGATACAGCATAATACTTATTTAGTGGCAGAGTTCATTTCACTGAGCTATCTCTCTTTCAGGAAATTTCTTTGTTTCTCTTCAGAGTTTTAAAGATTTACTGAGGACTCAATTTTAAACTTAGTGTCAAATATGTAGGGTTTTGCTGATTTTAAAATGGTACACATGTGGTAGCCACATTCTTGCCTTCTTTCATATTAGTGTGTTGTAAGAGTGCATTTTAGCCTGGCAGGCAGGAGTTGTAACAGCATCTTTTTGACAAATGAAAACTAACTGTCTCTTTGAGGGTAAATTGTCCAACAGTGTTTGACTTTTGTATAACAGAGGACTGCATATGCAGTACGAAACGGTTTCCTTCCAAGCTGTGGTATTTCTGCAGACATGCTTGCACTTGGTCTCTGTGCAGAAGGGCTTCACTGGTGGTGGGGTGAGAAGTGGTGTTAGCCCTGCATAATTGTCAGAAAATGAACTGCTCTTCTAAAAGAAGGAATGCTGGATAAAGTGAGTAGATTGGGGCTTGATGACCCAGTTTCCTCCATAAACTTCTGAAACTTGGATCAGATAGCTTCACCACCTGTTGTCTGAGTATCTTCCATCTGTGAGATCATATTATTCCGGAGAATTTACAAACTTTTTTATGAATAACGCTTGTGCATCCTCCTAACATTGGTAACAACTGTAATGCCTGTATGAACTCTTCATTTTGTTTCTAGGCTAAGCTTCCTGATCTGCAGCCATTTCCTTCCCCAGATGGTGACACAGTGACACAGCACGAAGAACTTGTGTGGATGCCAGGAGTCAATGACTGTGACTTACTTATGTACCTGAGGGCAGCAAGGTAATTTCAGCCAAGATACACTACCAATGTCTTCAGAATGCTGTAGTGGAAATGTGGACTGCCAACTGTATGTGCAGTTGGATACGGTCACTCCTTTCTGTTCTGTTTTGGTGTCGCATGGGTGTCAGACAGATAAGCCGAAATGTTTAGTTCGAGACAAGAATGCTCTGATTTGATGTTGGGCCAAGACAGAATCTTTCCATTGGCTGTGGCTTTTGGATTTAAAGTGCAAAGCCAGCAGCATGTGCTAGCATGATAGAGCGAGCGTTGGCTGTATACCACGTAACGAGGGAAGTAACTGCTCTGAGTGGAATAGCTGTGATAGCATAGGATTCCTTCAGAGACTAAACGTGTTTTGAATGAGCTCTAGTTTGCTTTTCAGTTTCATGCAGATCTCTGGTACACCTGGTAGATTAATCAGATGCACTGGTGGGCCTCATAATAATTCAGAGTATGAGTAAATTACCTGTAGTTTGCAAGAATTCAGACGTGGGGAATCTGCAATTTAAGTCAGTTTTCTAACATAATGAAACTAAGATTACAACAACAGGTTTGCTGTCTCTGGTGAGACTCTGTCCTCACGTCTGGAGGTTATGTCTTCCATAATCCTGATCAGGCTTTGGTACTACTGCAGTGCAGACTTTTAATTGATGAAATCCACTTAGATTGGATTTTAATTTTGAATTAATTATTCCATATGCTGAGGTGACTCAGGTTTGCATAACAAATAGCAGTGTTTGTGGTCTCTTGTTTTACTTGTTTCCACAGTGTTGCAAGGCCCTGAAATTTGTGATTTAAGGTGTCAATATACTATTTGTGTATTGCGTGATGTGTGCATCAAACAGTAGCTGAAGAATTTAAACTTTTTTCCCCTCAAACTATAAAGGAGCATGGCAGCTTTTGCAGGCATGTGTGATGGAGGATCCACAGAAGATGGTTGTGTTGCAGCCTCGCGTGACGACACTACACTTAACGCTCTCAATACAGTAAGTATATAGAACTACTGTATGGAAGAACAGTCTTTCCGTCTATTTCTGGACTACTTAAAGCATGTAGTGCATAAAATATTTAGTGGGTAAAATAGTTTTTGGGATCACAATATGAGTATGATAGTAGCCTCGGATATCATAACTTCCTTTCCAATACCAACTAGTTTTCAACAATCTAACCGGCAGAACTTCAGTGATAAACTTTTGGGTAGTGGCATTAAGATGACAGCTAGTGAATGTTCTGTATGGGAAGCTGCTCGGGTCAAGTACACCAGCTGGAATTGTTACTTATACAGCTGACGCCTGACCTGGCTGTTGGTCCTTTCATTCAGTCCAGCTAGCTTCTAGCTGTAGGAAAACAACAGTTATTTCCTAGAAGGAAAACTCATAATGCCATCAGATGTATAGCGTCATGTATGTGGTAATGACTGTCTGGAATTTGTCCCGTTCATGATCCAGTCTTCATTATCATTTATATTTGGATGTGTGTATGTCCAGTTATCTCTTGCATAACCACAATGTGTGTGAATACAGCATTACTGAGTAGTTTATATAATGTGAGTGTATGTTGAGATGCTCACACATTTCAGCGCAGCCACAACAATAAACTGTTTTAGGGAGGGTGGGGGCACTAACATCAGTAAATCATGATACGTGAAGTGGTATTTTAAGATCAAGCTGAAGAAACTTGTCTGTCATTCCATATTTTTTTGGTAACATAGTGAAATCTATAGTTGGTTGTTTCTCCAGAGCCCTGTCTGCAGCTTTTGGAGAATTGTGGTGGCAGTGACTCTATGCTGACCTTTGTGTCTGCATTGTTTCCTTTCTGAAATATAATAAAAGGAATTATGTGTAACTGGTCATATGTTACGCTGAAGAAACACATAGACAGACCTGCTGACACTAACAAAACCCAATTTTCATTCTTCCATCTTTTATGTCACCTTTTATCCATAAAACATATCTTGGAGGTATGAGCAGTTGATTCCATCCTCTCATTTCCATGGTTATTGGCTACATTCTAATCACAGGCACTTGTGAAAGCTGTGGAAAGGATAGGACGTACCCTTTGCTGAATGAGTTTCTAGCTAAATCTGTAAAATGTTTTGGGGGCAGTCGCAATAGAAATGTACAGACCCCATGTACAGCTGGTAGGACTGGAAGCTGGGAGCAGATTCAGTTGAGCATGTGTTTTGTGAAGCTGCCAAGGGAGGATGCAGTGTGTAGCTTCAGATGTCATTTTTAAAGATCTACCTTTCCTAAATGTAGTTTTAAGCATATTCTGCCTCGGTGTCCAGCACCGTAACTATCTACAGCGACTCATACATTCCTTTGTTCACAATGCTTGAGGCTCAAGTAATTTGTTTTCATTCAGTAGAAATAAACCAATGAGTGATTCCAACAAAACCCAACTTAGTATGTTGTACTCTTGCAAATTGGCTACTGTTAAATACCACCTCATGACCACCATAGTATGTCTGCGTTTGCTTGCTGTGCTTTAATTATTTACAGTTGCATCGTTTTTAACCATTTGTTTATAAAATTCTTAAAAGCTTGTAGATGGTTGTGATGCACATCAGAAACTGAGTGATAATCAGTGCAACAGAGAACAGATTATCTGTTTGTTTAGAGGGAGTATCCTAAGCATGTTGTTTGGTTGTTTTATTAAAGTGAGTGGAACTGACTTTATCAAATTAATCACATTAAATATGCTTAACTGATTCTTTACTGTCAGTAAAGCGTCTCATTACATGAAGCTTTTAAATACTTCAGAAGGTTAAAAAGAAGCTCAGTCAGTATAAGTTGTAGAACTGGTTTGTCATTGGTCAAGTCCGTGATTAGGTGCGTATAACTTGATATCTACACTAAAGTTAAAATGCCTGTATTCTTAACATGAAAAATGTTACTTATGTAACGTTAGCTTACCAAAATCACTCGCGTTGGTGTTCATTTTATTTTGGCTTCTATTTGATTACATGCGTTTCATAGAGTGCATCAATTTTTGTCTTGTTTCCTGCAACAGACAGGACTAAAATAGGATTAAGATCTAAAAACGTGCCTCTGTAATACTTAGTAAATAAACAGCAACAGAACTTTCATTCTTATTCTGCAAAATTGTTTAAATATAGTCTATACACTTGCACATGTAACCAGCTGAAATCCAAGATCAATTCCGTACCCAAATTAAATGCTTCCTTGTTGCTCTCACTTTTACATCTAAGTCAACTGTTATTTCTCAGTGCTTCACAGTGCACTTCAGAACTGAGGTGAATGTATAAATCTTGTTCCTTTGGTTCCTTTCCTAAAGATAGGTGGTGTGTTAAAAGATTTTTATACTGTTTGATAAGAATTGCAGTTAAGTCTGTATTGCACATCCACTAGCATTACACATCCATTACCTGTTTTACATTTTATTTCCTTCCTTTCTCTTGGGATGGATGCCATCTGGTTCTGGTGACTTACCACTCCAGAGTTTTCTAAGTTGTTCCCTAACATCCTTCTTAGAGGCTCAAATCTCTGTTAAGGCCAGTAATCATCAAAGAGCTTTTGGAATTGGAATTTCTTTCCCCTTGTCATCTATAATAAAAGACTAATGCAGAAAATTCATTTAACTTCACTGCTTCACTATCTACTTTAATTACCCCCTTTAATCACTTGGGAGTCTAAGGAGCCTGTAGTTGCACTTGTAGACTTCTTACTTCTGAGACTTAGATTAGTCCCAAAATATTTTGTTTCTGTTCTTCTGATTCTTTTCTCTTTGTATTTCTAGTGCACATGTATTTTAGAAAATCACTTGCAGATTCATTTTCTGAATTGGGGAGGGTTTCACACTTCTGAAATAAAAGCACTATACAAACTCTTAATGTATCCTCTTAAGAATCTTGTTTGTCTGTGTTTAATAATTTTGACCGCTGTTGTCATGACTTCCCCTTCCCCCCCAGTATGACATCTTAATGTATAGCAGTAAGACTTACCCTGTGGTGGTGGTGTAATCATCTCATTAACTTTAGCTTTGCTGAAGTTTCTCTTTTGTAGGTATTGTGGTGCAAGTCCCCTGTTCCTCTCTAGGCTGGTTTTCAACCCTGTATTGACACAGTGTAGTTCCCATTAAACAGTCTGCCTGAACATGGCTATTGTGCTTCCAGGAAAATACAATCTGCAAGGTTTGACCTTAACGACTGTTGAATGGTCCTTAGGCTTCCATGATGTTTGATCTATTCATGCTTCAAAAATCTATTCTGTGTACTAATACTGTTCATCACAATTTTTAGAAACCAGTGAAAATACTTTCCTTGTTCACTTTGAATTTTTTTTAGAAAACTGTTTCCTTATGAATGATAGTTCTTTCAGGTGGGATATTTTAAGAAACTTATTTCTGAGAGCCTACTTTTTTTACTAACTTAAAACAGGTTAGACAGGTAATTTGTCCTGACAAAATGGTGCCCTCTTTATCTTTCTGTTCACTGTCTATTTAAAAACATATCGGATTTATCTGATAAATAATTTGTGAGGATCTTACCCTGCACTAAGTTGTGTTTTTGTTTAGAAATTATGATATGCAACCCAGAAGATTAATGTAAAAAAAAATTGATATGGTATGATTTCTTATTATGGAAATCCAATAAACTTCAGAGCAGCACTTCATATAAATCAGTCTTGACAAGCTCCTTTGCTAGTGTTTTATTTATGTAATAACAGATGCTGTAGCCCCCAGAATGATTTATTGTTAATTATACCAGGTAGAAATGAAGATCATGGAAGGCACGATGCAACATATATATCAGCTCATTGAAATAATTATTCACTTAATGTCCCAGGTAAATTTCAACTCCTGTTCCTTTGTTTGGCTATTGGGATTTGATGCCACATTTGTCATTGTAACCCTTAGGAAGGAAATAAAGTTTTCATTTGGAGTTCGTTGCCCTCCTGATGAGTGTTGGCGGTTGTACTGAGAGGTATGCAGGAGGACATACTAATTCCTGAAAGTCTTTCACCATGATGTTTTTAGATAGAGAGGGGCTTTTTTGTTACACTACCATAGCTGAATTTGGCTGGCTTTCTAAAACTAGCTGGTTTTTGTGCTTTGTTTAAGTATTCATGAACAAAGGCTGTTTGATGCATTAGATCTTAAAATATTAGTCATGTGAAACAAACATGCACATTCAGTACATTTTTATTTTTCCGGTTTCATAATTGAACCATAATGCATGAAGCCATTTTTATTGGTGAAATCTTAGGTGATGGAAACACTTTAATTTCTTTATAGCTACCTAGTTCCTCCTATCTTGTGAATTGGAGAACCACATCGCTTTGACGCAGAACTCTTCCTAATAAGTGAAAAAGGAAATGGAAATGCTAATTTGAGTTACTCCCAAACCTTGGTTTGGGTCACTGTGGACAACATTATTCCATTCTGAGAGCCAGCGTGGTTGATGTGGAAGTTTTATAATTAATACTCGGTAGTAATGCACTTTGCCTTTTTAGCGCTTTGGGGCTTTGAGCGTGGATAGGCATCACTTTTTAATAATCAGAATACCATCAAAAAGTCCCTCAAAACGCTCTATTTACAAGATATCTGTGGAGATCCTTAGTGAGAAAATTGTGCAGGGCTTAATCAGCCAGTTGTGGGTTGGTTTGGTTTTGTGGCGTTTTTTTGTCTGTTCCAAGCTAATTGAAATTTGGAAATCGATCGAAAACCTTAGAATTCATTCCCTTTCCAAGTCAGGCTAGTTTAATTAACTATCTTATTTTGCTTAGCATTCTTTACTTGCAAGTGCATCGCCCACTCTAATGACATGTTCAGTGTGGGAAAGCATCTGACACACTGTTTTGTTCTCTTGTGTAGAAGGAAGAAAAGAGTCTTGTGCAAGTATTTTTAAAAAATGGCCAATTGTGGTGCCAACGTGTTTTACTTGTGGAGGAATTTCTTCCGTAACACGTGCAATTGGTGGGTAACCTGGGCCATCTCTAATACTTACATGGAGCCTGGGGAGAAGGAGTTCCAGTTTTCAAATGAAAATAAAGGCAACCCTGCACTTAAGTTCTGTGGCAGGATCAAATTTGACCGTGTTCAGACAAGCAGGCGAAACTGTATTTTTATTTGTTTCTTTGCGTGTCCTTGTTCTCCTGCGTTCCTGTAGAGACTCCCAATTCTGGCATTACATTTTGCAAAACTTCTCTTAGACATAGGAAATTCAGTACTTGAGTGTTCCTTCGTTGTGGGACTGAGAACATCTCAGAGGTATGACCCTAGTGCTTGTTATGTAGAACATCCTTCTTGTCCACATCATACTTTTAAGCTAACATACAGTGCCAAAACATTTAAGCAGATTATTGGACTGTGGCTTGCAGTGTCAGACGAGTCAGGTTAAGTTTTTTCCATGCAGGTTCAGTATCGCCCTATGAAAAAAGTAACAGAAAGTAGTTTAAGTGTTCTTAAAAGCAGAAATGACATTGACTTTTGCCTTTATTAACTATCAGATCAGGAAGTGTTAAAGATCAGATTAACAAAGAATACCAGAAAACTTAGCAGACATCATCTTAAGGGCCAAGTTTTAAAATTATACTTCAGCCCTGGGAAGACTCATTTCAGGGGCATACGGATCACCGCAGTAATTTTTGTCTTGCTCCTTAGGAATCTAAAGGAGTTTTTGCCTTCAAATGTAATAGGATGAGCCCTTCTCTTAATATCCAGAGCCATGTAAATCACTGCTGCAATTTAAATTCAGAAGTGGTAACTGTTCTGTGAGTCTGTAATTTCCTCCAGGTTAATTTACACTAATACATCAATAGTAGTCCCTTTTTGTTGCATTTGTTAGAAATGCTGTAAACTCTTACATGATGGAGAGCTTATAGGCAAGTCAGTTAAAGGTCAATCATTTTGAAACCTGGTTTTGTACATGTGAAAAAATAACACGCAAACTTGGCAAGCAGTAAGTCTCCAGCTCCATCGTGTGGGGTCTTTTTTTTTTTTTTTGAGATGGAGAACAACTATTTACATGTACTTGTATCACAGCAGTAGTTCTTTAAACATGAGACACAGAAGGACTTTATGGAAGCTTGCTACGTAGCTTGCTACATACACACAGTAGCTAAAGTTTTATTAGTATGTCTTCATATGAATAACTGTTCTTGTTTTCACAGGTGTCTTCCTCAATGTTTTTCTTCCTCTTCTTATCCCACCCTCACAACTTTGTCTACTGTGAGGGTTGTATAGGAGGATTTTGGCATGATTGCTGTAGACTTATTAAGGATCTGCAAAGGTCTCTTGTAAATATAGAGAAGTGGTTTTTGTAGCTTTTTGGCAGTGTTCTGGTTGTGAAAACTTTAATGTGACCTTTAATGTACCACAAAAGGGGTGCTTTTGTAGTTTTGTTTATTTTTCAAAACAAAGCACGTACCACTTGTGGGATACTCTAAAATAATATCATTTCACACATGCAGTGTGTAGGACAGCTATCAAAAAGTTGAGTCAGCATAACTGAGGAGGTGGGAACATCTCAAATCATTCTTCCAGTGGAAAGATTTGTGGTGGCTTGCTCTTATTACAACTTAAGGATGTCCTTTTCAAAGTTAAGAGGCAAGAAGAAAGACCTTTTCATTTTAAAACCCCACATTTCTGTTAGGCTGGTGATAATTGCAGCTGTATCGGATCCCTTAGCACTTTAAATGTGCTTTAAATGTGCTTAGCACTTTAAATGTTAATAATGCAAGAAACAGAGCTAAGTGAAACAATCCGAGTGAGCTGGTACCACCTACTGTGTGCCTTAATATCACGTTTGTTTAGGCAGAAGCCTGTGTCTGTTTCTACACCTAGCAGGTTGTGGCACACAAGCAAAAACTGCATCCACCTCTATTGCTCAGAGTTGTTCGCTTTCTCTAAAGAAATGAGAGCTGTTGCCTCTGTCGTCTTGTTAAAAGACAGTGAGAGAGTTACTGGTGTTCCAGGCTACTGTATTGGGAAGCATTGCAGAAGCTGATCGAGGCTGAGCTGCGTGTGAGGAGGAGCAAGGGGTTCTTCCCCTGTCGTCATCTCGCTTTGCACCATAGGGGTAATGTTAGAACTTCACTGAAGTCACGGCTTCGTCTTCAGCAGAAGAGTAGGCAAAAACTTTTGAGGATATAGGGAAGTCGTCATACTTAGAATTTAGGTATGCAAAGGCTGGAAGAATTTATTCTAAAATGTCTTAATGTGATGAGGGCCTGTTACAAGAATTGGAGCTGGCAAGCCCTGCAGATTAGAACTATCAAAAGAAGCGTTTAATACTGCAACAGTGATTTTGGAGAGCAGAAATGGCTGACATAGGTTTGGAAAAAAATATGCTCAGAAAGTTCATCCTGCTCTGTGGTAGAAAGCTGATGCCGTAGATCTGACAGTCCATGGAAAGATCGTAAGGTGGTGAATATTGAGCATAAACATACTTGCTACTGCTGGCAAGTACTGTGGAGTAAGAGCTGGGGTAAATCTTGGTGTAGTTTCTTCCCCTCCCTTCCTCCCATTTCTTGGCCTCTGTCCTCCAGAGCTCTGATTTAGTGTCAGATCCGTTTTAAGATCCTTTGTGCTCCATGCTAATACAAAGCCAGAAATTCATGACCTCTTTTATCCTTTGCTGCTTTTGACCTATGCCTGCTGTTCAGAGTTTCTACAGTTCTTAGAGAATCCAGGTCAAGAAGGAGTTAAATTACTTTGTTCTCAGTTTTAAAAAAGTTCCAGAATAAGAATTCATTCTCAGTGTTCTGCCTTACCCATTGCTCTGATTCAAGAGTAAGTGTGAGCGTCAGTTATATAAAACAGCAGACCCTAGAAAAGAAATGGGAAATGCCAGTGTGCAAACTCAGTGTGTAAGAGTGAATCTCAGAGTTTTTGGTCATTTTGATGTGCGTGTTATTTTTGCTGGGGAAATCAAAGAGCCAGCAACTCTATTTACCCTCATATGGTAAGAAAATACCACCGCTTAAGCTTGCATACTGCTACATGGAAGAAAGACAAAACAATCATATGCTAATATTGTATGAATCTCTCTTTACTAATAGCATTGTTCTGACTTCTCGTAACACACAATTACATGGGAACACGTCATTATGAGTGACAAACATGACAGTGTAATATCGGTTTAAGGAAATTCAGTTCTAAGTAAGATGTCACCCAGACAAATTACTCCCTGTTTTAACTTGCCCTTAGACCAGATTTTCTTGTTCATTAACTACAGACAAGGTTGAAAGCATAAAAAATTATTTAAATATATGTTAGCATTTCTTATTATTACTAGTTTTCCTTTTGGATGAGTCTTAATTAACAGCTACTCTCATGGTTCAAATGAGGTAGCATAGCACTTCAGGGGCCGTCACTCTCTGCCTGGGCATGTTGGAAAATGAAGCCACTTCTAGTGCATAAGACAATTTTGCCACTTTGAATTTTCATTCATCCTTATCCTTGCTCTTAGGGGAAAAACTTCAGCACTTTATTTGTAAGACAAGTCAGGAAATCTTTCTAGAGAAACTGTTGAAAGGGGCAGATAAAAAGGGCCAAAAATTACTGCCATGGTTACTTTTAAAAATCGTTTTGGAATATGTAAATTTTTTTTTTTTAAAAGGTTATTTTTCAAAATGCTGTTGCAAGTTTTGCAGGTTTTTGGCAAGTTCTTGCCCTGGATGCTTGTGGCGTGGTAGCCGTGCCTGTTGTGTTGACCCACAAAACCAGCCGGCTCAGGGAGCTCCCTCTACTGTCCTGGATTTTGCAACCGTATTTTGAGCCGTTTGGCAGAGCCCTGGCAGTACCACTGCGTGAAAAATGGATGTAACACAAGCATCTGGCTTTTTAATCTCCATCACTAGCATCTAGATCACTTTGTAGCAATTGGAGTTATTTAGAAGCTTAAAATAGATTAGAACTGGGGGGAAGAGAGGGAAGTTGCTCTTCCCCTCCCCCCCCCAAGCAATGAGGGCTGATTTCTGTATTTTCAAGCTCTCAGATACCAAAAATCAGATATTTAAAAAACCAGAAGTAGTAGTAATTTTCTTTTGAAGTAGGTCGCTGATTTCTGTCACCTTCTCTTTTTGTCAGTGTCAAATTCTGTTGCAGGCCAAGCTGTATCAACTAGTTATAAATCAAAACGTCCCGGTTAGCTGTGAGGGCATGTTGGCAAAACAGGATTGTTGGGCAGAGTCTTTTTGTTGGATGGTTTAGGTTCTTGCTTGGTTCAAGGTTCCGTTGTCCTTGGGCACCAGAGGGAGCTCAGCAAAGTAGTTTTGTTGTCTGAGAGCGCAGTATATTTTTTTTTCTCTGGTCCAGATTATTTAGTGTGGTGCAGCTGGTTGGGAGGAGGTAGAATTTCAAAGGGGGGGGCAATTCCTGGAATTAAAGGGCATTTGGGGCTAGTGTCTTGTTGGGTATCAGACATGGTTGATAAAAATCAAATCTTGCCATTTTGGAGGACGAGCACTTTAAAGAATGCTGCAAATTTGAAAACAGATTTTGCTGTTTCACCTAATGAGATGTATTTGCTATGGAGCATATTCCGTTTGATAGTAGGGCAAGATGTCCGTAGCTATAACGAGTATCTGCATCAAACTGAAATTTGTCAGCTCTGCTACTGAAAGAAGTAGCCTGAACTACATTTTGTATTAAATTAGGTGCTTGGATTAATTACACCAAAAGACCTAGCTACTGAAGCCCCATGGCAGTAATTCTTGTTCTGCTTTTCATTTTCCTGTTGTCTTTTTCCTTCTCTCTCCTCTTTTTCTACCCTCTTAAACATGCTAGTTTTACAGAGAGCTACTGGCTGTCTTGACCATTGTCCCCTTCAGCGAGAGGAGCAAACCCCTCATTAATAATTACAGTGTTCTTAAGGCTGCAATAACAGATTACAATAACTGGTGCTTAAGTAGGGATGTTATGTAAATATCGACAGTGCAGTACCAGGCAAATACCATCATCTTCTACAATTCCACTGAAGTATCTTGCTTGGCAGCAGTGAAAAATTTCTTCTGACTCATCTGTATTACTTGAATCTTAAAATGTTCTCACAATATTGGTAGTATTTGCCTCACGGTTGGCAGGTCAGGCTTTACATCTTTGTGCCCTGCCAAGTGATGTGATTTGTCCATGACCAGTGATCATTCCGTGGAAGGGCCAGCGCTCGAACCCAGAGAGCTCCTGAATTCCAGTGCTGTCCTATAAATGCTGGACATGACTGCGTCCCCACAAAAGTGTCTTCTTGCTGAACAATCCCTTCTGCTTTTATCGGCTTTTCTGGGTATATTTTAAAGTAGTTCAGTACTACTTTCTCACTGTACAGGAGCATTTTTTCCTTAGAGAAAAAGACTCTGGAATCTAACAGTGTTCTTACTGGCCTGCAATTATTTAATACTGTAGCATAAATGCAGCCTAACTCAGATGGGCTTTTCAACGGAGATCATAATGACTATAATTGCAAAAGGATGCCTTGCTGAAGTAGAAGCTGCCAGATGCAATGCCATTCTGATCTAAAAAGGTCACAGTAAAAGGGACATTTAAATTAAGTTATAAATTACAATTGAAGAACAATATTTTGATGAGCAAGACCAGAGATGTCAGAGCTGCAAGATGTAATTCATGGGTTCATTACAGAACAGAGGTGCCTGACAGCTGAGCCATGCCAAAAGGAGAATTTATTTGCAACATCACGCAGACAGAAAATGGCAGCTCTGCTGAGAAGCTGTAGTAGAAACTTGAAACCTTGTGGTAATGTGCAGGCTTTATGGTAATAAGGCTTGCCTGTGATCTAGCATTGTTTAATGACTGTTGTAATATTAATGAGGTTTTTGGACATGTGCACGTTCAGAATTTTTCTTTAATCGAAAATCCTGTCCAGTGATGCAGAAGTTGCTGTATTTTCTGTTTTCAACGTGTTCTGTTTTCAACGTTTCAACATTTGTGCTGATTCCTTTTGTTGCAGTTGTATACGTACGTAATGTCACAGTGGTTCAAAATTCAGATGGCAGAGTTAATGCTAAAAATGGTGAGTCTCTAGATAACAGGATGGTAATCTAGTGCTTATAGCAACACCTTGAAAAGTGCAACCAGAAGTTGATGAAACCATAGGCAGTCATCACTAGCTATTGTTTATATGTTTGAGTTGCTTGCCAGTAAAGTGCTTATATATATTAAATGACCAAAAGTAATAAGCAGAGAATGAGCCAGATTGAATCATGTAAATTTAACTTTGGCACTTATTAAAAATATCTTTCCTTTCTGCTGCATTATCCTACTCCTGGCACTTATAAAAGCTTTTTTTTTCCCCTGCTTGCTGAAAGTATCATTTTTCAGGAGACCCTAAACCTGTACCAGGTTTCTTGTTCTCACATCTGTGTCTTCTCTCTTATATGATGACTCCTCTTCTTTCACATCTGTGCTTATGGGTTTTGTGATTGTTATTAATGTAATTGCTTAGTCAAAAGTTAATGCTCATATTTTCTGTTGTTGATTTGGGACAGGTCTGATGGCTTGTAAGCTCTTCTATTTTTCAGTAACCAGAGGAGTTGCCTGTTAGACCAGTCCATTCTTTCTGGGCTTGTCTGGCTTTTTGCAGATTGGACTGCTTGGGCAGTAGGGCTGCCAGGGAAAAACACGTGTTGTCCTTGAGGCAAAATAAAGATGCCCTCCAAGTTACAAAGCGGCTTTGGCATTACTGCATGTTTTGGGAGGGAGCAAAGAGGGAAAAGAAACAGAAGCACTATTCTCTTCAACACTGTCAAATTTCCTAAGTGAAAAATCTTTTAGGTAGTGGCATGCACAGAAAAAAGCACTTGCAAGGTGAGCTGGCAAAACAAACAGTCCTTTTTTTCTTTGAGATGGTTCTGTTCCCAGGGCTGGAGTGCAAACAAGGAGAAAAATGAATGTGTACCCAGTGGAAAAGACAACATCTTATTTTCATGCCTTTAAGTAGGTATTGCATACCACAGGAGTCTTAAAACAAATTAAAAAAAGTTTAAAGTCAGTAGTGTTGTTTGAGTATTGGCATTGAGCATTGGCACTGCAAGTCTATCTTTCTACTCTTATTGTTCGATTTGTGGCTTATGTAAGATGGACAGAGATCATTGTTTCACTTGCTTGGAGGTACAGTCATGGGAGCTGACACCGATGGAGTCAACAGAGGCAGATTTACAAGCCCTGGTTCTGTTGTACATTAGGAAATTTCACCTGGGGAGATGGGTTTGAAAGCGATGGTTTCTACTAAGTGATCTCAGGTAATGCATCTCCCTGGCTTAGAGCAGTGCGAGGTGCTATTGATGGCTCTGGTGTGTTAATGCATCTCTTAGCAGTGGCTTGCAGAGATCAGATAGCTCAAGGGGGGTGGGGAGGAAAATACTTTTTGGAAGCTGAAGCATTTTCTTCTATGGTTGCTCTGCAAAGGTACATATAGTTATAATTATTGCACAGAGTGTCTGTAACTTCCCTGTAGGTGCCATACAGAAAGCAGAAAATGAATAGAAAACTACTCTGGCTTAGCTTGCTTTCTTGTACCCATTATATTAACCAAGTGCTTGTTTTACTGCAGTAACACCCTGTATGCTATTGTTATTTTAGTTGTTGGTAAGGGAAAAAAAAAAGTTCAGGCTGCCAGTTAAGGGAACATTATTGTTTGTTCTAAAAACACATTGCGGGTAGTGATCAGAGGTCTTTGCCCAGTAGTGACCTTTTATTTTTAGAAGTACTTTACTTTCTTTAAAAAGTTCCTCAAGTATAAATAAATTTTGAATGCTCCAGTAACTTGGTGGAGGTGGACAAGCACCATTATCAGTTCAAGATCTGTTCCTCCTGATAATAGCAGATTGGAGCCAATTTGTATGATGTGTAACCCATAATGTACTAATTTCTTCTTTAACACAGCTGGTAACACGTTCGTCCCTGTCAGGAGGAGGTATGCAGTGTGACTTTTGAGTGGCCTGGTTTTCCAGAGGGCTGTGCGCTTCTGCTTTTGTAGCTAACCTGGTCCTCTGCAGTTCTGGACCTCAGACCACCTGTTTGAGGTGTTTAGTAACAATTGTTGATCAAATTGTTTTCTGGAAACTTGGCTCTTCAGGTGTTACAAAGGAGGCTCAAAATTATATGGAACTGAAATGTCATCAGCAGATGGAATAAATTAGCTGTTATTTAATACCTTGAGGTTCACATGCAGGGACTTTTTACTGAAGAAAACAAAGTAAGTTCTCATGTGCTTTGTACTGCAAACGGATTGGCTTTATAGACTGTCACAATCCGTTCTGTGGCATTCATGACCAGAAAACTGAGATGCTAATATAGATGGGAAGGTGGCATGGCATGGTAGGTGGTATTCCAAATCCACCATTTCATAAAGTGCCCCAGTATGATAGACCACAGTGCCTTGTGTGACATGGGCACTTTTTGTTCTCTGAAATTCCCTGTCCATTTTTGGTATCATTTTTACTGAAAAAGTGAACCCTGTTTTATAAAAAAGCAGTGTACTTACAGATGCACAAGCTATTTAAAACCTGAGTTGACAAAAGCCAGGTAGTGAAAGTGAAGACTGCTTTGTACCAGGCCTTAACAGATGTGCTTTCTCACAGCTGCACGAGTCCTGTACAGAGCGCAGAGCTTTGCTTTCCATTTCCCAGCTTTTGGCAAGTGCTGCTGCAGCTCTTGAAGACTTGTTGAATATTCTGCCCTGTCATTCGCAGCAGTACCATGGATCTGGAGCCGTGCTGGCGTTCTTACAGCAGGCTTGTCCCATCTGAAACCTAGATTCAACAGTGTTGCGGCTTTAAAGAAGCGTATTATATTTATGTTTATAATACACATGTATATGCACGCATGTCTGTGTTTTGGTGTAAATGTCATCACAGCAATCTAAGTTGCCATTTGACTTTCTTCCTTCTGTAAGTTGTATGGTGGCTTTCAAAAGTCAGTGCACAAACCTTTCATAGAGAGATTATTTACTGGGAGAACTGTACAAAGCTGGCTTTCAGTGGAAACTGATTTTTATTATAGTCTCGCTAAAAAAATTTTCTGTAGGGCCAGTGATTTGTTTTTTCCCTTCCCTTTTATCTTGATTCAGCTGTCTGCCTTTATTTCTTAGCAGAAAACACTTAGAGCTACTTAACAGAAGTAAAATTGAGTAATTTACTTACAGCTTTTAAAAGTCTCTGAATCATGCTACTGGGTGCAGTATGAATGCAGGGTGTTCTTGTGGACCAAAGAGCTTACAGTCTGAGTTAAGACCAGATAAAAGCAGCAATATAGGGAAAACCCAGTATTGTTGGGAGGTGGCCCTAGGGTAGAAGGGGCCTGACCATTGTCAAATGTACATGATCGGTACTTATGAATTGGTTGAGAGATGTAAATAGCTAAAGTGAGCAGCAGTAAGAAAGTACTCTTGCTCTTTTTATTTGAAGCAGAATGCTGTTCTAAAATTTGAGCCTTTTGACACAAGAAAAATGAGGAATTTTTTCTTCTTGTAATCAGGTTTTGTTATAACTTTATATTAATAGTGACAAAGTAGTTAATATCTTGTCGCTGTTCAGTAATTGTATCTTGATCCCTGTTCAGTTCATCAGTCTTGGGAAAAGTTCAAGGATTATAGTACTTGTTGAAATGTTTTCTGAGGGTGATTAAGCACAGGTCTAGCAGCACGGATGCTTCTAGAGAGTGGGATGCGGATGGCTCAGGATAAATTCTGGGTGGGAATGAAAAGCAGGAGATAATCCATGTACAGAATCGTGTTTTGGTTGTCCCTATCGTAAAGCAACTTTTGAGGGTCTGCAAAATTCTGTGATAGCTTTGAGGCTTTGGTTTGCTTAGCATGTTGTTTAGAAAAACTACCCCTTGTCTGTGTAGGGAGGTTTGCATGCAAATCATTCTTCCTTTTGGGTGTAGGAAGATAATTCAGTTTTTGTCATCCCAGCAATATTTCTTTTTCTATTTCGTTTTCTTTGAGATCATTTTCAGAAGACATAGAGCAGGCTCCTGACTAGTCCTTCAGTTCTTAAAATCCCACTGTACTTTGAAGATAGGACAGGCTATAAATCTACAGTGTGCTAAATGTTTTCTATCAAGAGTTAAGAGCCGGAGATTCTCATGGGTTCATTGTTGAATGTTTTTTTCAGTGTAGTTGTTTTTCTTCCTCACCCTGATTTAAATGTCTCTGGTCTTCAGACAGCTTTTGATCATATAGATACTGAATTTATAGTAGAAAGTAAGGTACACTGTAGGCTGTGACCAGCTGAAACAGTGATGTCAACTTAGACATCCCTAGTTGCTTTTATGTACTCCTGTAGCTATCTGTAGACATTTTGTTCCTCTTCCATACTTGTTTTCCAACAGCATGGTGATCTTTGCAGTGCAATAAAAATAAAGACAATTTTCTGGATGGGTAAACTTGACATTCTGTGACTTGCAATCCCTCCTGTATGTTAGTTTTTCCAGTTGGTTTTACTAATCTGAACAAAATATGCTGCATAAAATACAACTCCTTTTGAAAAATATTTTGTTGGAGCTTTTTAAAATTTTCCTTGGAATTTCTAATGTAAAAAATATTTTTTGAAGTTAAACAAAAAATCTTCAGTGCTTTATGGGCTCAAACATTATCTGGGAGAAGTTTAGGAAGGAAGGGGAAAATATACTTGTTTTAATGCTGTTTCTTCTACTAATAAAACCCCAATTACCCTTCAGGTTGTTTAAATTTCACTTCATATATCAACAGTAAAAATAATTAGGCATAGAACATCTCATGTGGCCCCCTTTAGTGGTTTTTCTCCAATATCAGATCACTGCTAATTCCATTGAATGATCTATTTGTCTTCTTTATTTTTTAGCTACATGAAAGTAACTATGATGCTGGAAAAGCCCTGCAGCGCTTGGTGAAGAAACCTGTGCCAAAACTGATTGAGAAGTGTTGGACTGAAGATGAAGTGGTAGGGAAATGAATTATTCCCTTGAGCCTTATAGTTCATGTTGCTTCTCTTGCTTTTTTCTTTCCTTCTTTTTTTTTTTCCTGAAGAGGTTATCTTTATGGGAAAGAAGAGGGGCAAATAATTTGCTGCACAGGATAAATTTTTGCACAATTTGGAGTTAGTGGGCCCTCGTTCGATATACAGAACCGTATTAGACTGGGGAAAATACCTTCGTAATAGTAGAATAAGAGAGAAGATCAAGTGACTGTTTCTGAGAGGATGCTGTAGACTAAATGAACAGCTGCAAAACTGCTGGACTCTAAATTTCACTGTCATTTTCACCTCCAGGAAGGCTGGCCACATTCATTAATTGGAGCAGGACAAGATGTAAAAGGCATACAAAGTATTGTCCCTGGTTTTTTCCTGCTGGTATTGGAGGAGGCTTACAGCGTCAGCTCAAGTTGGTTAACGGGCGGTTGGATATCAGTGTTTCTCCTAAACAGAGTTTGAGATAAAGTCCCTTCTTCCCCTCATACAGAATATTAGAAAGTGTTTACTGGCATAGTTCTTGATGGATGAATCTTTGACAAAGAGCAGACCAAAACCAGATTATCTGAAAGCTGGGATTTAGCCATGCCATCCACACTTACTTTAAAGTTTGTAGAAATTGTCAGGCTCCAGCACTGTACTGAAAATAGTGCATCCATCTTAAGTGCGTATCTCCCAAAGTAATGTACGGACATGATGAATTTGGGGCATGCAGTAAATACACAGTGCAGTACCGTGTCCTCACAGGTACGGACCTGGAATCGCTGAGGGCTTTGGGTTCATACAATTTAACACCCTGGTGCACTGCAAGTCTCATCAACTTACACAACTTAGTAGTCACAGTGCTGGTTCTGCCATATGGCTGCTGTTTCAGCATGTGCTGGTAGTTAGTCTTTCTAGATTTGGGGTTGTAGTGCGGGCGGAGAAGGAACATGCCATTCTTTCCTTCAGACAGAGGTTGAGGTTTTTGGTGTATATGGCTTTGGATCCAGATGTTGCTGCTGTTATTGGCCTACTAAAAGATAGCGCTCTGCAGTCTGATTAGTGGGGAAAAAAAATTTTGACCTGAGAAAGACAACTCTTCATAAAAGCTGTAGTTGTCAGAGAGGGTGTGCTGCTGGGAAAGCACTTCATACTCAAATGGACCACATTCCTGTTATTTCTGGGTATTTTTCCAGAATTTGGGGGAGATGATATCTGTGTGAGAATTAGTGCAGCAAAGGTGCTTCTTGTGGTTCGTTTTGCAGCTTAATTGCTGCAATTGTGAGGTTTCTGCTGGCTTAAATTTTATACATATGATATAATGTAACTGTGCTTGTTAAACAGTTTTCTGTAGGGTTGTAGACTGAAATAAATCATGTGAAGTGGGGAGCACATTATGGATTCTTAATTTGCTGACACCTTGTAAACAAACAGATTCTTAAATATTGCATTCAACACAAGATACATTTTCTGGCAGCATTTGGAATCCAAATGCTGCTGCATTACAACCCTTTGTTTGTCAGACCTTGCAGCTTAAGCTAGCACACGAGTACTTGACTGAAGGGAAAAAAAAAGTGAAACTCCTGCGTCTTCAGTACCAGGAGAAATGCTGAACAAGTTCACTTGGATTACATCCTAAAAATATTTTGCATTTTAATGCTGTTGTTAATTATGCTTAACAGAATAGATTTATGTGAAATGTAACATGTAAGGAGACAGTACCTCTTTAGGAAGCTGACTAGGCATGTCTGGTTTTGTGAAAATGGAAAAATGCTATATTTCCTAGCTTGATAATTAGGCTGCAGCATGCACTAAAATAGAAAATCAGATGATTGGAAGTTAGTTATGATAAAATATTTATCACAGAAGAACTTCAGATTCACTTATGGTTTTTACCTTTCACTGTTGGAAAGGCTTCTTCTCTCTTATGTAGCATATTGGAATAAACGGGGATAGAAATTCAACTTGTCATGTATACTTACCAGGTATAGAAATGAAAAAAATCTGATATGGTGCAAGACAGTATTGCTCATGTAAAAGTGACAAGAGAAAAGTGTTTTGGTTGGTTTTCTTTTTCCTTTGAATGAATGAATTTAAGCTAGTTAGTTAATTGGTAAAGTATTTGAAGAAGTAAATAAAAATAAGAATTTTGTGGTCTTGTTAAGCTACTAAGAAAGTTGCAATGGTGCTATAAAATAGAACCGATTAATAATGGGTGAAACTTCCGTGGTCTCTTAGCATTTTTTAATTATTCAGACAATGGCTGGCGAGACTTTTTTTTAAGCTCTAGTTTCTCTGAAAGTCTTTCAGGGAGTTATTCCAACAAATTACGTGTGCTTGCTCTCTCCTTATGTAAACCTTTTTGCAAGAGCTAGATTAGGGGTAGGCCAGGCCATATAAACCTGTATTAACGTAGGCTTGTTCTGAAATCCAACAAAGAACCTTTGTGGTAAGGAGACTGCCTGAAGTCCTAGAGTGAAAGAGGATCACGTGCTAACGCTGGCAGCAAAGCGAAGGAGAGGCTGAGTAAAAAGCCTAGAACACAGTTTCCTGATAAGTTTTACAGTTATCTTGTCATGAAGGGGAGTTTTGTTTAGGGAACTGACTATCGGAACGAATACTTCACATGCTCTGCCCTGTGTTTAGTAAGTTTGTATTCATGTTGTTTTAACCTCTGTCTTCTCTGCATACATTCTTTCCCACATTCATGGTTAAATCGTACAGTGCCAACGCCTCTTTTTCTGTGTAGATTTTTTTCAGTCTCCTTGTTTTTTTCCATCAGCTGCACGATGCTGTGAATGCCGTAGCTGCTGCAGCTCAGGGTTTTTTGATGAGCGTTCCATGTTAAATGATAGAGAATAGAGCCTTACGAATAAGAAAAAGCAAAGTTTATTGAAAAGTGAAACATCACTCTAAAAGTGCAAATTCTGTGAGTACAGAATAACAATCATTGACTCTATAAATCATTGTCAGTCTCAGCTCATTTTATCATATTTGTTCTTGTTCTGTTCCATCCAAGTTTCCAGAAACATTTGGCAGCCCTCCAGCCCCAGCAGAGCCAAAGATCAAACTGTGCTCTTATTTATAGACAGCTAAGCTCCACCTGCACAACTTCATAGCATGTTTGTCCCTGGCAGTTTGTAGAAAACTCCAGATTAAAGCAACTGAACGGCACTTCTGAGCATTTCTGAGACTTGCAAGGGAAGTTTCTTTATTGTTGGCTCTGTGAAACTGAGGAAAACTCTTTCTGCCTGATACATAGGGTGCTAGGGCCACATAGGAACCCCACAACAAAGTATTTTTCAGAAAACACTGATGTGTCAAACCCAAAGTCTGGCCAAAACAATTGAATTTTGGTGAGAACCTTATGAAGTGTGTATCCCCCCTCCGTCTCATGATGGCAAGTGATGAGCAGGAGGAAGCCTCTAGGAACGTGGCTGGCTGATAATCCAAGAGACACGCTTCCAAGGGAAGTGGAAGACCCAGGTCCCTATTTGTGCTGGACTTAGAATTAATTTCTTCTTGTGGCCCAGCAAATATCTACTTAATTTTTACAACTTGGATAAATAAGCAGATAGCACACCAGGTACAAAGCTGTGGTTAGTTAATCTCCTTAACTGAGAAAGCTTCTGTGGCATGTGACCAATTGAAATCATGTAGATCATGGCTTTTGTTGTCTCAGTTTTTCCATTCCGGCCTTTCTAATCCTATAATCATGGCAGGGGGCAGAATATGCTTCTGGATCCCAAAAAAGTCACACTCCCCCTTTTGTTACTCTTAAGTTAATTTTCTACCAGATTTTTAAGCTGAGTGTCAGAAAAGTTCTCTTGCAGGGAAGATGTGAGGTGGTGCGGCTGGGCGGAGAGCGGCGGGGAAGGAGCTTTGTGGCAATGTCAAGTAATTGGGCAGGTGGCAAAAGCAACCGAAGGAGAAGTGTAGTCACATCGAGGCAGGGAAAGAGCTGACTTAGTACAAAGCTAATTCTTAAAACTTTACACTTCCCTAAGGCAAAAATCCTCTGTAAGTTGGTTGGTCTATTACTTGCACAAGTATTTTGACTGAGTCCATTTCCCCTGTGCTGGATGGTTGATGTAGTTGATTTTGTTGTGCACGTGATGGCAATGCTGTGTCCAGCACAGGTCTCTGTAGTATTCAGTAGTATTTGTGATACAACACTCTGAATAACTCAGATTTATTGAAAATCTATTTATTTGTAAAGCTTTTAACTTTTGCTGTGGACTATCTGTTGCCCAAAGATAAAGCCTTTCTTGTTAATTAAAACGGCTTTGCTGCCTGTGACCAAACTGTCAAGTAAGAGCTTTGCAGTGATCAGAACTGATTAAAATAAAGGATGGAAGTTAGGTTATTTTTACTACTGATGATGGGGTTACAGAGGTTTAGATCAAATTAAACAGAGGATAAAATTTGCCAGTGATTGAATTAAATGGAAGGCTCTGTAAATATGAAGACGGAGGTTTGTTGTCTCCCTTGTGTTTCTAAATCTATGGCTATTTTTAAACCTTTTTTTATTCCAGTATGTAAATTCAGAGGCATACTGTGAAAACCAGCCTTCCACACTGCCTAATAAAAGGGGCGAAAGAAACTTCTTTACTGATGCATCTACGTGCAGCTGTTTCCTGTTTATAAAGGCTTTTGCTACACCTGACAACATCGATTCCCAGCAATGATTTGGTGAGGGGGGGTTGGTTTCTCTTTTCATGCTCATGAATTTACTTCTGTGGACAAATTTGTTGAGCAATTGTCATATATAATGTCATATTTAACCACCTTCTAAGCACGTACCCTATAGACCAACATTCAGCAGCATCGCTTGGTGGAATCTTGTTAGTGTTAGGCAGCAGTTTCAAATAGAAAGCAGTGCAGTTCGGAGTAGATGCGTTATTTGGGAAGAAGCCGTGGAGCAAGTCCTCTGTTTTGATACAGCTGGTGGCAGTGCCCTTGTACAAGTGTCCTGCCATTGAATGCCACGTCTGACGTGTGGCATGATGCTCGCTGCTAGAGCAAGGTGAGCGTAGCTGGGAAAGGGGGACTGACTTAGCCATTGGCCATGTGTTCCATGGGATATCGTTCACTAATATGAGATTAGAGTGTAACCACTTTTCTCCTTTCATTTTCTTCAGCCGTCTTTCCTAGTCTCCCTAAACCCTGGTAGCACCCAGTCTCTGTAACGCTGTTCTTGTCATTCCATCTGCAACGGTAGGTTGTAGTACAGGCAAGATGTAGTTAGTATTTGTCTTACTTTCAATGCACTGAGAAAATAAAGATGCTTCACTCAAACTCAGCAGGGGATTGTCAGAGTGAAAGTAGTGAGCGAGCTCCGCTCTGCATCTCGTGGTCACCTCTAGAAAGGTCTCTCAATATTTGACAGAATACAGGCATTTTTGATGGAAGCAATTAGAAATCCCTAATAAGAATAGAATGGTGCCGGTCAGTTCTTCTTCTCCAGCTCGAAATATTTCAAAACTGACATTGAAATTGTGTTTTGAAACATGCAGACTTAAGAGTTTGTTGTCTGTGGGGAGTAAGTACAACAAACCTGAAACTGAGTGCCTATATTTAAACTCTGGTGCTTGCCCTGATGATACGCTGCTTTACTTTCCACAGATTCCAAATCTGGAACTATGATCATTAGCTTCTTTCAGTTTAGGTTAAATTGAACACCCATATTTCCTGGCATAGTTTCCGTGGAAATATTTCACAAGAAAAATTGTCCTTACAGAATTTCTACCCGTCTCGGGACAAATTCTTCTCTGTAAAATGGCTTTTATACTTTCAGTGATGTTCAGTACAATTCTGACCCTACACTTGCTCCAGGTCCAAAAATGAGCTTATTGTGCACGCTTCCATTTCAGATGAATAACCTCTCAAATGGCTAGCATTTGCAAAGGATACCATGTTCCTCTTCGGTTTTGTTAATTTAATGAAATGGTTTTTAATTCTGGTATGCCTCATGTATTGGAAACGGTGAAGGAAATGGGCTAGTTCTGACTGTTCTTCACATAACAGTCCTGCTGATTCGACCTTACAGTTTTGTCTCTTTATTCAGAATGTGCTTTTTTCTGTCTTTTGATAAAAAGTACTAACAAAATCAATAGGGCTTTCAGAAGAGAGAAATACAAATCAGAACTAAAAGAACCTCTAGTTTATTAGGTTTTTAATTAAACATGATGAACACATTTTAAATAACACAAAGGCCTCAGGCTGAGCTGTATCTAATCGAAACAGATTAAGTCACCCGTCCACACTTGGGTAGTTATTAATTCTGTTTACTTATGCATGCTAGCTAAAGGCAGAGTTCACTGCTGCTGTGTTGCAGTTTATTGCACAGGGATGCTTTTGCTGCATGGAATTGTGCTCCTAATTAGCATTCAGACGTTGATTATGAAGAACACTGGCGAGGCTAATTGAACCACCTTTGAAATTCAGGGCTGCGTCTTCCAAAGTTCAAGAGAATCCGGGTGACGCGGTAGTTTTGCATTATCTCTTGGACACTTTCTCCTTTTTCTTCTACACTTGGTGCCATCTTTTCAGAGATGTTAAATTCTCAAAAAGAAATTGCTAAGTATTCCTTAGGAAGAAGGTTTGTGTGGTTTTTTTGTTGGTTTTTTTTTTTACTTGTGCATCTCCATGCAGAACTGTCGATGACACACCGTGACGTCCTTCATAACTAGCTTTTATCGTGAAATATGCTGCCCTTTAAATATTTTACATTGCTTTTGATGTAGAGTAGTTGAGGTAAACAACCTAGATTCAAACAATCTCTTAGATTTATGTGCAGGGATAGTTAATCCTTGCTGGTGCTAAACCTTAATTGGCCATGTACATGGATTTACAAGTTCATAAATTTTAAAATATCCACACCTGGCTTCAGCTTAAAGCTCATTTGTCATAAAATACAAGTGGAGATCCTTATGCCAAAAATGACAAGATACAGCAAACTAATTTCCTAACATGTTTGCAAGTATTTGTAATCCAGTGTAGCTAGTCAAGAAATTACTTATGCAAAACACACATACTTATTTGCTTGGCTTCTTTGCCTAGAATCATCTTCAAATGTCTCTCATCTGCCCTTTTTGGAGTATCTGCTCATGAAAACATTGTTTTCATTGCTCATTCCTTTGAAGCCAGGCTTTTCAGATATGCTGGAAGACAGAGCTGCTTACTGGGGCAAAAATATCATGAATTTTATTTACTGTTTATATGGCAGCTATAGAAAATGTAATTCATAGCAAAATTGAAACAGAGCCTCTGGAATAGTCAGGGGGGAAAAAAATCATCAAGGGATATTTGAAAAGGAGGCTGGCATTGCAGGGCTGCATTGGAGTAATTGAGTGGGATTAGAAGGTTAAGATATCAGTTACTGCTTAGTTTTAATTTTTTATCCACAAAAAGTAAACATTACAGCTTCACCGGGGAGTGACAGTTCCTACTAAATTAACATTGTGTGGACTTCAGAAATCAAGCCATCTGATGCCATTTGCAAGTGTGTTAATCAGGAACAGTTGAAAATTAACTGAGCATTGAGATTAAAAAAAACGCCCACCGAACACCAATTGCCATGGTCTAGTAGGACATTTATTTTAAGAAGAATAAAGAAGATTTTAGTTTAAGAAAGAGTGGGAATGTACAGTCTTGTCTGTAGCTTATTCTGAGAACTCAGAGGGTAAAAGAACCATCAGTCCTCACGGTAAAAAGTAACAGATGAAGGATTAAATTATTCTGCTTGGGGAAAAAAAGTAGTTATTTAAAAGTTGCATAAAATTACAGTTACTTAGCAGCTGACAGGTTTACAAAGTTATAAGGTGCAATACAGCTAGAAAATATAAGGTGTAATATGGGTAGAAAAGGTGAATTTAGTTTAAACACAGGTTTCAGACAAAAGATAACAATCTTTTTGGTTGTGATTAACTTGCATCAGTCTTTGATCCACGTCCTTGTTTAAAGGGATCAATATTGCACATACAGCACTGAGTTTATTGTCAAGTCCTTTCGGAAATAAGACAGTGAATTAAAAATCAATTATACGTGCAGAAAAGTTTGTGTAGGGCAATCAATTTTGTCCTTTTAGTTTGCAGAAAGATTCCATTGTTTAACCAGCTGTGAAAAGGAATGAATTTTAAAAGCCTCCAGCAAATGAGATAGCCCAAATGGGGTGGGGAGGTAGATTAAAAAAAAAAAAATATTATTCCGGCATTTCATGTTCAGCAAAGGCTGCCTTCAGGGAGAAATCTATAAATCCTGTCAGTGACCTTGGCTTCAAAATGGGTGATTTCACTGCTTTTGCTAATCTTGATCTTTCCACAGCTGCCAGATAAGTTAGTCTTTTCTTAACAATATCATTTTTTATTTGCTTTGTTTAACCACCATATGTTTCTTGATTCATCGTCTTTCTGCCTTCATGTGGAATATTTTTATCTATTAAGCACTTACCATATTGCTGATCTGAAAAAATAATACAACAAATATTTACACTGGCCAGTTGCCATGGCTTAGAAGGCTATTTCTGAGTGGGGACGGGAAGCTAAACTCTAACTCAGAGTTTAACTCCAGTATAAACTAAGTAATTTGTAGGTGCTTTCAGAAGCTGGTGTTTTGTTTTGTTTTCTAGAAAAAGGTTTGTAATAGAGAGAAGCACATACGCGTAGTTCACTGTTGTCAAGGGGAAAGAATCTGCTGCTTGAAAGATTAATAAATACGACAGCAGTTGATTGTTGAAACCATGTTTTTCATCTCATTTTCAAGGGCATCTTAAAAATGGAGATCACTTACACTTCCTAGCATTCTCAATCATCTTTCTGTGTTCATTTAAAAATGAGAACAAGGCACTGGGGGACTTGAGAGATTGCATTCGTTCTCCCATAGGGCAAAGTGGTTATTTTATAAATGAAGAGGGCCAAAAAAGCTATCCTTCGTAGTTTCTTAGCAACAGAGCTGGAGTCAGTTTTAATGTTCGTGTATATCTTACAAGTTCTATGTATAGAAGCATGAGCTGTGCAGCTCAGCAGTATTGCAACTGAAACAAAGACTATTCACCCTAGCCTTGTGCAGGGGAAGAAAATAAACCAAGCGTGCTAGTATGCTGCACGGACTCGTCTTGTTCCTTCTCGCCAACAGATGATATTCTGGTCAGTGACACGGTTACTGGCTTCAATACTCTGACCTTTTATTCAGATTTTGTCTGCTAAGAGCTCTGGAATCTGGTTTAAATATAACATCATCCTATGTCCTGTTCTTCTCCAAAAGGAAACTGAGTCATGACGTTATTACAGAGCACCTGCAGAGTGCAGGGATCACCAAAATTCCGGGAGTTTCTAGGGTTAATGCTTTTGCCATAGCAAGCAGCACCAAGTGAGTGATTGTAAGTGTTCATCTCTCGTGACCATGGTAAAACTTTTTTTGCCCTGTATCTTCTCTTGGGGGGGGCGGGAGGGGGTGCATCTTGATTTAATTTTAAAAAGGTACTGTGTATCAAAGCTATCTTGCTTACGTTCCACTGACCTATATACTCGCCATTTCTTTGTACATAACTTAATTTGCAAATTCTGAAATTTAATTTTTTTTTAAAGATAATCCATATTTGTAAATAGCGCGATTGCCTTTGAAAAGACTAATAGTGTTAATAAGATACATTTCACAGTTTGCTTCCCATTCTGAATGCAAATGTAATAAATGGCCTTAGATTTCTGGCTCATGCTCCTTGGTGTACGTTATCCCGACACCCCAACATCTAGGATTGTATTAGTTTGTTTATGCTTTTAAAAGCAATTTTATAATTTAAATATAAGAAATGTTGGTTAGCTGTCTGTTTTCAGAAGATTTTGTTGTTGTTGTTCTGGAAATGCTATAAATAGTGTGATTTAAATTTAGGTTCGCCTTTTCTAATGGTTGAGGGAAGGGTGACTGGTTTATCGGCTTGTATTGATAGCAACATCCAGAGTTCTTGGTTTGTTTTCAAATTATTTCAGTAGTCCTGGCATTTCAGTAGTTTGGTTGAGTTTATCTGTCTTGCAGGTGTTAGGAAATTGAAATTAGTCTACAGGATCCTTACCTCCTTATTACCTAAAAGTGCAATTATAATATAGTAGGAAATAATAAAGTGCTTTGATATTTTTCCATGTTAAGCGTATGATAGAAATCTCCAGCATCTTTCCAAGTAATTTTGGCTCAGTCTAAGTTGGTATAGGTAAAAGTGTTTCGCTTTGGAATACCTATGTTGGAATTACCTGTTACTAAATACATAGAGCCCAGGAATGGGTTGCTTTATATGGCAAATCACTATTTTGTTTTGAAAGAGTTGTTTGCTCTAGACCATGCTCCCATGGTCTAAACCATGGGAAATGGCAATTTGCTGTTCCTAACCAGGTTGCTTTAGAAACACAAAAAACCCACCTACAACAGAGCAAGTGCAGAGACAGATTACAGTGTTGTCTGCAACTCGGCAAGATCACACACACATCCCCCCAGCAGTTTGGGTCTCTGTCCGAGCCTTAACTTTCATTCTGTTTGAACATGGAGGCTGTCAGCTCAGATGGAATACGGGGAATCCTAAGGCTAAACTCTAGCTGTAGAGGGAAAGAGGCTCAAGAATGAGCAGAGCTGGGAACAGGTGAGAGTATTTGAGTCGGAACACGGTATGGAGCTCAGGCCGTGCTTCCGTGCCTGGCAGGGCAATCAAACCAAGTTCTCCGTTCTGGGGCTGTGGCAGCAGTTGATGGAGAGATGTTTGTTGCCAGAGCAGGTTTTGCTGGCCTAAGTGATGCTCTGTGGAGAAATAGCAGAGACGCCGTGTTGCTTTCTTGGCCAAGCTAGAAATACGGCAGCAAACAAATTTCTTTTCCGGTGTCAAATGGTAACTAATTTTAAATAACTATCTATCTAGCTTCCTAGATCTCTTCCTAACGTCTCCAGGCGATGAAAGCTAAAGGGGGGATTGGAGGGGGGAGAGGAAAAACAACTAGGTTTGCCACCTGGCTTTGTGGAGGGTGAGAGTACCAACACATGCCATCGCGGAAAGCTTTAGTATAATTAAGGTTATATTTGAAATGCAGCGCTCTTGCTTGAAGCTCTGATTTTAATGTTGGAAAAGGCTCTTTTTTAACAGGTATTTTGATTTTTCTACCGATTATGAAAAAAAATTTTTTTTCCAAACTATTCAAGTGCCACTAGATTCTCTGTGGTTCTGCCCGACAGCTTAGCTGAGGATTATTTAGTATGGCCCAGTGGCCATTGGAGCAGAGACTGACAAAATGCTTCTTCAAATTGGTATAGTGACATAATTCTTATTTAAGAAACTTTGATTACTGTCACAATATGGATGCTCTGTGTGCTTTAGTGCTCAGGACTTATCTTTCTTGCACAAGCATAAGCAGTATGAATGCCAAAACACACCTCATTTGCAAGTTCTGTTTGCATGATAAATTTTATTTTTCTAATCTTCCCTATCAACAGCACCAATTTTTTTTAATCTTCCAGATGACATAAAAATGCATTTTAATGAAGCAAATTATATAGCTTTGTCTCCTTTTGTGTATAAGCGGGGCGGCCATATTCAATTAGGCTGAAAAATGATCATTTGTTCTATTACAGGCTGTAACAGAGTGAGTGGAAAAAACTGTGATCCATCACCAGTTGCTCAGCTTTATGTTACTTAAATCACTTGCCATGCTGTCAGTGGCTCTGAATCCTCTGTGGGAGCCATTATTTAATTTAAGTTTGTGGAGGTGTCACTTGTTTGATAATGGGCTGCTTCTGTAGTAGACGCATAGTGACTAAATATTAATTGTGTTCTGCATCCATCCAAGATTCCTAATTAGTTACAAGGGTAACAGTGCCAGTAAAGCTAATGATTATACTGCCATAAAAAGAATTTGACAGCAAATAAGGACTCGATCCAGAGAGATACTCGGTACCTGCTCCTACTGAGGAAGTCTGCTAGAGCTGAGAAGGCTTCATTTCCCAGTCTGGCCCCATGTTGCTTATGTAGCACCTGTGAGGGGTTTCATATCATCTGGAAGGAAACTTGGATTTGAGGGTGGAAATGCCACCTTAGAAGAATGCTGTTTTCCATTTCATACTAGCTGAGTAACTTGACTTTTAACCTTTTTAACAGTTTACGTAGTTGACACCGATGAACCCCAACCCAGCAGTCCCCGGACAGCTTGTAAATACTGTCTGTGCTTCTGCAAAGGTTCTCTTAAACTAGCGTGTGGTTAGGTTTGATCTTCCTTCCTCCTTATGTGTGTTGTGTGAAAGATGTGTTGTGTTGATCAGCGCTCATGAGGACGCATTTAAAAACTACTACTTTGTGCTCCTTGTCCAGTGTTGCTTTTGTACTTTCATGTGCCTGTGGTTTTGAATATGTTGTGGTAAAGACTCAAAGTGCACGTAGCTTCGGGGTTTGTGGTTTTGCTTCAGCTTTTACTGGCCTCTTGATATCTCACTTGTTATCCCCTCTCCACTTGTGCATGCTCCACCATGTTTTTTCTTATTCTTTTGTTCCTTTCCTTCCTTTTCTCCTCCCCCCCTCCCATAGTATCCGCTCAGATTTATATAGCTTTTAGGCTACATGGGGAGATTGATCAGACAGGGGCTTATGCATTTAGAGGAGCTAATAAATAAGCATCACAGCGTATTACCCTCCACTGCATTGGAATAACTTCAAACACTCAAATCAAACATTCCATTTGTTACAAATTGGGGAAGGCAAAAGAGGGCACCTCTGCTTTATTAGGGTGCGTATTTCATGTATCTGTTATGGAAGATATTGTCCAGTTCTACGTGCCTGGGGAGGTAATTCCATAGTCTCAGCACCGCTTCCCCCTTGCCTCCCTCCCCCCAAATATCTACCTTTCAAGTTTCCTTTGCCAGTCTTTGCCTTTGTTATAGATGCATTTCTGGTCCTTCATTTTCAAATCTTTTTTCTTTCCTCTCTGTTATTTGTGGGTCACTTTTTCATATTTGGCACCCCCCCCCCCCCCATGTTTTTATTCAGAGCCCCTTACACAAAAGAAAAGGGAACTTATGAATCGTCTGATTCTTTTTGAAACTACTTTTATACATTACTGCCAAGATCACTGTATGAGCCAACATCTTCCTCAGTAATTGGATGGCTGTGTTGCAGAAGTGTATCATTCACTCTACTGAAATCTTACATGTTTCTGACAAATACAGTGGATAATTGAACGAGGGTTGTGGTGTGGGTTCATGACAGGAGCTTGCAAGGAACTGAAACCTTCTGCAGTGGGACTTACTGGTTAAAAATAAGGAAAATAATATCATTATTAATAATTATAATTACAAAGCCTAGCTGACCATTTATCTGCTTTGTTACAAGCAGTCTTCTGGCTGATTTTGGTGCTCGGGTGCCGCTTGTACCCACGCTGGCAGTAGCTAAAGAATTAGAATCTTACTATTAGGACAGCATTGGTGCTGTTTATCACATTCTGATTCTTTTAAATATAAGGCTATGAAGACAATCTTTAATTAGCAATCAGTCAAAGTCCTGGAAAAGGTTAGGCCTTATTTAGAGAGAAGGCTATGTTATGTGATTTCAGCATGGAGTCTTGTAAACTGGAGGTAAATGCTGCCGCTCCTCCTTGGAACTGCTACGTAGCTGGGTCAGACTGGGCTACACAACTGAAATAAAGAATTCGTTAAGTTACCTGAATGCTAAATTTGGGTGTTCAGTTCTTAGAAAAGCGTCAAAGGATGTGTGTCTAACTATTGGAAATTAGTCTCCTCTTTAAACTGTCACCCATCTTCAAAACGGTGCAAAGATTCAGACATTACTTGTGATAATCTTTGGCCTTATCCTTCCGAGCTTACGAGTAACAGTCACAGACACAAACACAAAATACGCTGCCGCTGTTGCCCCAGCCCCCATCTAAAGAGGAGGGAGTTCAGGGGCTTGCCCACGTGCCAAAATCTGCCGTCTTTCAGCAGAGACAGTATTACCTACCTAGATTCCCCTGCGATTTCTCATCTCTCTTAACTTTTTGACTGGCAGAATTTTCTTATAATAAAAACCTCAGTAGAAGAAAGAAAACACAGGTTAAAAATCTTAAGTTATGAGGCTTTGGAGACTGAACTTTCTAAAGAGCTGTACAGAATTTGCAGTGTTCTGAATATGCTCATTTTGGTCGTTAAGTGTTCAAGGTTTTCTGATACCGTATCATCTTAGATGAAAATGGGAATTACTAAATTCCCATTTCTCTGTAACTAAAAGAGTATGAAATCTTGCAACACATCAGAACACCCTATTTTTGTTGTAAACAACTTGGCAGGATGAAGAACTCCTGTCACAGGAGGAAGTTTGCTTTCTGCTTGATATAGGAAAGATCTTTCACTGAGGATATGGCTCTTAGCCTGGAATTTGCTGTTGTCATCACTAGTTGTCGTGGTTTAACCACCAGCACACTAGTATTGCTTATATCCAGATTTGTGGTCGCGGGTGTCTCTTCGCTACGCTGCAGTCAGCGGCAGACTTATCCTGAGAGAAATTCAGGAAGCTTGCAGAGGTTGTCTCATGTCATTTTAGTAAGGGTCACAAACTGGAATTTGTATCTTAGTGCTTGAACTCAAACCTGGGCATTGCTACCGTGAACAGCCCTGCTGTTTAATTATTTACTTGGCAAAGTCACCTACAGAAATATTTGCCCCTCTATATGTATAATTTCCTTGGGGATTCTTGCCACCATTTTGTCTCGTTATTCTTGGATTTGTTCATTGCTCTAAAGTATAGGAGCTCTTGAAGTGGTTTTATTTGTTTCCTTCTGTTATTTGCATAAAGTCACTGTTTGAAGGCAGAAGTAGTCTCCAGAATAATTGACAATAATGGTTGAAATCCCAGTGGAACAATATTTCTGCAATAGAGAACTTCCACTAGAAATGCTATGTTCGAGTCTTGAAAGGATCATACAGTATATTTCAAGTAGCCTGAGTGCAGCTTTTTTGTGCTTAGTGTTACAAATTGACTGAAAGGACAAAAAATGTCACAGTGAAAGAGAACAACTTCAGGCTTGCATAATAGTGTTAAACTTGAGTAAACGGACATGTATTTTCAGAACTCTCTATGATCTGTGTAACAAAAAGAAAATTTTCTGGGGAAAAAGACGGAGAAAATGGAAATGCTCTGATGTTTATGAGCTCCAGTGGAAGCTTATTTTGTGTTAACCCTCACGGTAGCTATTAGCCTTGTGGTCTGGTCTTGCTTGAACTCCAGCTCCTGGGTTGGGGGCTGGTGTATATCTGTGTTCACCCACCCGTGTTATTGCCTAGAATGGGCATTTTAGTATTGATGATTTAATGGAGATCCGCTTTGTGTTTGCGGGCAGAGTGGTGTTCCCTACGGTATTGTAAGTTGAGTAAAAATCCTGTTGTTAAGAAAAACAGCATGAGGAGAACGAAATTCAGAGGGAGGCTAATAGATAATATTTTCCTCTTGGCTTGTTGCTGCCCAGTAAAGATGAGGAAGCATAAGGAACATCTTCAGCCCCGTGGAAGGTGAGGTACATTCTGATGTTGGCATTATTCAAGGAAATATAACTTTAAGAATGCACTGGCATTGCAGTTTTTGGTACAGGTATTTGAGATTCAGAGTATGTGAGGAAGAGAAAGGTTAATATTCCCAACTGATGCATGAGAACCGTTCCTTTGGAGGAAAGGTGGTATAGTGGGGCATCTTTTATATTCCACAAGTGCTGCTTTTCTGTTTTGGTTCATACTACATATGCTGCTTATATGTATTTTTATCTCTGCTTTTGGATTCTATACTTTGACTAGTTTCATCCTGTTCAAAAAAAACCCCACAACAATTGGAACTATGAATTATTTTTTTTAGAAAATGCATTTTTACCAAGGCTGGGTGAGCATGAGTTTGCGAAATAAAAAGCAAATAGCGTTTTGGTTTTTTTTGTAGCTTAAAGTTTGCAGGTTAAGTGCCGAATTTCTACTACTTACCTATACGAAAGGGAGATACTTTCAGATGGCATCTGGGAAAGGAAGTATGTCCTTGAAAAGGAACATATTGTCCAACTTTTTCTTTTTACTTGCTCTTTAGTTTTGATGTATAAGAAGGCTTTTTGTATATTAGCATTTTACCAGCAGTTTAAAATAACAATCAGAAATGAATCTCTTTGTGTACAGAAAAAGGCAATCTGAAGTATAATCAAAAGCTTTCTGTTGTCTCTTGGCAGCAGCATATTGTTTTGCTTCTCTGGGTCACAAATGTGCCAGACCTTTGTTCTCTTTAACTCTTAAAATGCATCTTTAAAAAAATAATTTACGTAAAAACACACTCAAATCCTTTTAGCTTTGTTTGCAGCACTGAGAAACTGTTGATTACAGGAGACAACAACCTACAGATTATGATATATAAATAGAAAGCTCTCTTTTTGTCAGTGAAGGCAGTCTCCAGTTTGGTGGTTTTTAAGGTTTGTGTCCACAGAAGGGGATAGTCTTAGTTAGACTCACTGTGTGAAACCTGGTTTATGGACACGTGCAACGTGATTGTTTTCTGAAGATCACGAAAGAGCAAACGTCTCGGGGCGGCTTTGTGAGCAGCTGGAGTGTTGCAGAGATCTGGATCCGCCTGTCGTGCCTGCACAGGTGGACCCTTACGTCTGTCAGGAGGTCTGTCATGGGCATTTAAATGTAAATGTGGGCAAGTTGACCAACCGAGTTTCTTGCTGGTGGAAATGATTAAGTTTAGTAGAATAAGGACATGCTTGCCTGTGTGTTAAATATAACTGCCTTTCTGTGCTGCTGTTTAGAGGAGAGGTATGTAGAGTCCTGAGGGACTGTGCATTTCCAGCCTTCTGGAGGTTCAGGACTTGCTGCTCTTTGGAAGATCTTCCTGCAGCTCGACCCTCTGTTGCGGTGCCTCCAGGGGGGAGTTCTCCAGACCTGGTTTGGAAAAACGAATGCCGCCTCTTCCCACCCTTACTTCATTAGAGGAAAGTAAATTGCAAACTGAGCAGTCTTCAAACAAGAGTGCTCATCTGCCCCGCCTGTTCATCTTGCCGTTGAAATGTGGGACCATGCAACTGCAGTAGTGTTAGGATGGATAATAACGCTTGTAATAATGCACAGATTCTTTTTCCAAAGAGTCAAGGTTGTTTATCAAATACCCCTTCTAGAGCTCGGGAAAAGTAAAGTCAGGTTTTCTTTTTTCCTCCTGCTGCTGCTTTAATATCCAGCCTTTTTTTGATCTGTGCCTCAGCTTCTGATGTGCCACTGCAGGCTGTTCTTAGATCAGGTTTCTTGGCGTGCTGTTGACTTTATCTCGTTTACCGGATCACATTTCTGTTGCCATACGCTGTGTGATCGCGGCCTCCCCGCAGCTCTTTAACAATTAGTAATTGAGCAGGAAGTGTGTGTTCATTACAATAGCCTTTTGATTTTGATTTTCTACAATCACGCAGTGTTTCGCACAGAGCAGAGGCGGGGGAGAGGCACTTCTCCCAAACACGTTTTTGACAGAGAGAAGTCTGTTGTTGCAGCCACTTGGCTATTTGTCAGCAGTTCTCAGACATCCCTCCTGCGCAGGTTGCTTGGCAACCCGGGCCAGAGCCACCGCACGGCGGCCAGTGCATTTCCAAAGCAGGTTGGTAGATGATTTATCGGCGGGGCTGCGAGCGTGGCGAACCCAAGAGGCAGGACTGGACCTTTTAACAGGAATCGACGTGAAATGCGAAGGCGAGAGAGAGACCGGCTGGCTTGGGAGCATTATCTGGGGATGTGCAGTGAAAGCACCCAGAGCCAATAATCAGAAGGCACAATTAGAGCAAAAATAAAGGCTCCTCATTTAGACCTAATTGATTTTTTTTTTTCTGTTTTGTTTTCTCGTTCTCATCTAGGCTCTCGCGCAGAAACCGGTACAATGCAGAAAGTGAACCAAAGCTTTGCGTACTGCTTTGGGTGAAGCTGAAATCTCTCCCTTTATAAAAATAGCTCTGTTAAAGTACTGATGGCGAAATAAAGCTGGGGTTAGCACATAAGGTTAGCAGCACCCTGACAGCTCAAGGCCTGGGGTGAAGGAATAGTTGAATTCTCCCCCAGCTCTGGAAATGTCTGAGAGCTGTTGTGTCACCTTCGATATCATGGTGCCTTTCATACAGACTTTTGCATTGATCCCTGGCATTAAACAGAGGAGGGAAAGAAGAGTTTTATAAACTGGCATTTAGATAGTAGTTCATGCTGTGGTCAAAGGTAGAACTCTTACACACGCACCCCCCATCACCTTCAATAAACTAAACTGAAGGAAATTGGGATGACCTTTAGGGAAGCACCCCGGTTCAGTTTCTTCAGCTAGCTTGTAAGTCCTTTTTCCAGAATAGTTGTGATGAGGGATTGGCAAGACGCAGAAAGCATCTTGACAAGAGCGCTTTTGCATACTTTTAAGAAGGCAAAGAGGAGAAAAAGGATGATGAATCCACTTTGACCTCTTGAATGGCAGTATAAATACTTTATTGAAAATTCTAAATAAATGTGTTTGTAACTAGTAATCCTGCTCTGCATGCAATCTCATTTAGCCGACTGTGTATGCAAATGTGCTATTAATGTGTTTGCATCCAGTATAAATATACAAATCTAATCTGTTTATATATGTAATTTACACACAGCTGTGCTCATGCTCACTTAATACCAATATTTTCAGCAAGCGAGAGGTATCATGGGAGATCTATTGTTCAAAACAAAAGCCAATAGTGCAGCCCCATGGAAGGGGGATCATTATCATTTCAGGATCTTTTGGCATTCCCTTGAGGGAGTCTGCTTAATGACTTTCCGTCTGTGTATATGGCTATGGCTATATGGACCACAGACTCTGGTGGATGTTGTGTGCCTCTCTGCATCTGTATAGTGCTTTGGTGTTGAATCCCTTACAGTTTGAGGTAGGGTTTAGTTTTTCAGTATAATTTTTCAGGGAGACAAAGCGATGCGATTGGGAGGGAAAGCTAATTTTTTGCCACCTTTAAGCCTTTCAGCTGATGTATTTCTTGTCAGTTTGTTTATAGAGGATACTTGATCTTACAGGCATATGGCCTAAGGAGTACAAGATTTTTATCACATGTAGATGACCAGCAGTGCACTCTGAAGAGGTGCTTTGAATATCCAATGAGAACATTAATGCCTTTTAATATAGATTGGTATCTAATGAATACCATAAAAATATTTTTGGTTTTCCATCATATCGTTGAGTAGGAGGACGTGGTGAAAAGGAATTTTATTTTCAAACTACCACAAAGGTTAGAGGACAATTTTGTCTTGACACAATAGAATTATTTCATTAAACTGACAAGAAAAATAAACAGACCAGTATCTATTAAAAGAAAGCTGAATTTGGTTTTAGTATGTATTTTGAACTAAGGTCACAATCTGCTGAATGAAGCAGCACATTGAGTAAGTATATTTTGGAGGCAAGAAATGCTTTCAACCGTATCTATATACACACCCACATACATATATATGATTATTCTCTTCCAGTCTTGCTCTACAAAATAATCACCTGCATGCGTGCCTTCTCTCTTGGATGGAAGTCTGGAAACATGTTTGTGGCATAATTTAAGAATCGTTTACCTGTTTACGGTCGTGAAAAGGGACTGTTTAAAAAAACCAACCAAACAAAACCAACAAACTCTCAAAATCAGTTACTTAAAAACCTGTAGTTTGTAATTAAGCAGCAAGAACTGGCATTGCAGGGGTTGGCTGGCATTTATTACTGTTCATGCTTCACTGTCATAGCTAGCTGGTGCAGCGTACGCTGCACCAAGTACACTGAAAGATCTTTACTTGCTGTTATTCCACAACTTTCTGCAAGCCAAACAGATCATGAAAGAGCTTGTGCGTATAGCGTCAGTGGTCATCCAAGCACAGACGTTCCCCTACAACACAGGTCTCTTGCAACAGAGATTTGTAGTAAGTGGTTGCAGACACCTTCAAGCAGTTGCCAGACTGTGTGAACAATTTCTCATACCTTTGCATGGTTGTGTCAGAAAAGAGAATAAGGTCCTTCAGATCGTGACCTGTGCTTCAGTGCAGCCTCTTCAGGAGGAGACTCTAAATTGCAAGCTGGTGACAGCCTTACTGCAGGAGTAGACCAAGAAGTGCTGTGGTTAGAGATGGGACAGAGCAGTAAACTTAACCTAAGAGCATCTGATGAGGTAGGCTAACAGGAGATAACACTGAGGGAGCAGTGGGAACGTAGATATTTCTGCAAAGTACTACTTCTGCTTGCATGCTCGAGATCTGCACGCATCTCTGATATAATGCCAAGGTCTGTGGAACAACATGCAGACATGTTTAGGGAAGGCTTATGGTGTCTTTCTATTAAACAAGTTTGCCAGCTAGGTGATTTTTGCAAGCTTGCTGTTAACTGATGTAACGCACAACAGCACAAGTATCTAATGCGAAGGGTAAAATTGCTTGCTACTTCAAAATGAAATTCAAAAGACATTAAGCAGAGTTACGGCAGCGACAGGAAACAATAAAATGAAGTTCAGATGAGGTTGAAGCACATCCTGTTCTCCCAGCAGCAGGGCATGTTGAAGGAACATAGCAGAGGCCTGAATGTAGATTTTCCTTGATAGTTCCTCTTTCACAGTGGACTTTTTTTTTTAACAAAGGTTTCAGGTGAGCTTCGTTGAGTCGTCACGCTTGTTCTTCATTCTACACACTACTGTTGTAACCTAGAATATCCTGTTACCTTGGGACCAATCCTTGTTCGTGGCAAGTTGCTCTGAGGATGTGCGTTCCTAGGCCAAGAAATTTCCATGGAATGTCTCTCCCTTCTGCCCTCTCCTGTACCCCTAGAAAAGGGTCTTTTCCCCTCCTTTCTTTTGTAGCTTTCTCTCCTCTTTAGCTGGCCATTTGTGCATCTTAAAAATGTGTTGTGAAAGTCTTTGACGATCCTGTTCTCTCTCTGACCGGGCAGAACATCTGTCCATCTCTCCACCTGCTTCTTCATCATCCAGAAAGTGTTTTCCCCTAGCCTTACCCAAGCCGCCAGTCCCCAGTCTGGACTCTTTGAGAAGGCAGGACTGAGAGGAAGCCTGCCAGCAAAGGCTGGAAGTGGATGGGGCACAGCAAGGGCATATCAACCTGACTGTGGCTTCCCATCCCTGAGAGACCTTCCCCTCTCTGGGCACAGCCCTACCTGGTGCACTCTCTTAGGGCAGGTGGACTTCTTCTGGGTAAGAGTGTTCAGGGAACAAAGCAGCTTGTGGAAAGAGTTAAATAGGCATGCTGTGTGTCCGCAGCGGTTAGGTGGATTCTGAGAATAGCTTGGATATGTGTGACAGCTGCATTTTCTTTAAGTTGAAGTACCTCTTTTTGCCCTTGATGGAATTACTGAGCAGTACTTAGTCCTGTCTGTTATTGAGCATATGTAATTCCTTTGAGGTAAAGATACAGTAAATACTAGCATCATTTTCTGCTACAGCCAGGTACAGTTTGGTGAAAAAAAAATTTGTGAGTAACGCAAGTTAAGTTTTTGTAAGAGATACCTGACATCTTTAGGTTAAACTGTGTCGTCTTAAGGAAACTATCAGGATACCTCTGTTTCTAGAGGACAGTATATATCATTTAACGTTACCAGCGATTGCCTTTACTTGCACTGTACACACATAAGGGAAATATACTGTTAAAACTCAGCCAAGCTTTTAATAAAATGTACTCTGTGCACTGAAATTCAGCTAGTGTGCATATACAATGTCTGCATGCTAAAAAATTGTTTGGGGCAATCTATAAATGTGCTGCACATTTAACAGAAGTTTTGCAGATATAACCAGATCTCATTTTCTTTTCAGAACAACTGCCATAATTTTTTCATCTTGTGCAATTTAAGAAATAAAGATGCTTTTATGCATTTAGCGTTTATTTGCTGTTAACTATTCAAACCCTGTAAATCTTCCTACCATATTTACTATAAAACTTAAAAAGGCATATTAAATGTGGAAGATGGTGAAAACTTCAATTGGCATCTGCCTAGAAAACCTTGGGCCTTTCAAAACATTAACTGTACCTATTGCTTTCATGATAGCAAAATCTTCCATTTTTATATGCTCATAATTAAGGAAAAGGTTGAGAGAAGAACTTGGTGTTCTTGGACGTGGTCTAAAGAGGAGATTTTTTTTTTTTTTAGAAAGATTGAGGGGAAAAAAAGTCCTTATTTCCTGGATTAAGAAGGAACAGAAAAGGCTCTGTGTTTGTAAATATATTGCATTACAACATGCTCTTCACTAATTAACCAGGTGGAAGTCATGGGAAGGGAATGAAATGGATTTTCTTAGAGGAAATACATTTGATCTAACCCTGATTGAAGCATCACCTCAGAAGAGACATATTAGTAGCAGTTTTGAACTTACAGTTTTATCAGGGTCGTCCTGCCTTTCTGAAGCCCGTGAGGTTTCAGTTTGAAATTCCTAAGTTGATTAAACAGGTTATTTTGTACTAGATGTTATTCTTGCATGCTTTTAGAAACAGCTTTATTTTAGATTTCTGCAGTAAAGAAGAAAACTGAAGTGGGAACCTCGGTTCCCTGTTAAAACCTGGGGTGCTGAATTTCAGCATGCAGCAGCAAATTTTTCCTGCCAAGCTGTAATCTCTTGATAATAGAAACCCTGACGCATAACCTTAACTACGGCTTTGCAATGGCATTATCATCGCATTGATAAACATGCCATCTGAGCTCTGTTAGGCAGAACATAATGGCTTTGTGTATCTTGTCATGATATTTGTTTCTTGGGATAAAATACGAGACCTGCAAGTAACACATATGCAAACATTAACATGCTTGTTCCTTGTTCTTCCTTGGTTATTTATAGCTCCCTGTTTACACATTGTAGCAGGATACTGCAGAATCTAATACATTTCATTGGGGAAGCTCAGATTATCAAATGGTATTAGGAGATCTTGTGTTGTGGCTGGTCAATAGCCATGGTAACCACTTCGTAAAATATAACTGTGTTGTCTGTCAACATTGACTGACCTAGCAAACCATGGGATTTCCTAATGCCGCTTCACAGCAATGATTATCCATAGCATTGTTTTTCATTGTTACAGTTTGTCTGCAGTGAACAGTACAAACAACGATGCTGACAGAATTCTGTCATAAATAACGTTTTCAAGTTAAACATAAGTGGTAAAATTGAAATGTTTAGCTTAATTTTTAAAAGTACAGAACTTGGATTTTTAAACTGTGGTGCTCTAGAGCCATTTCCACTTTTTATCAAAACTTCTCTTTCTCGTGCATCTATAGGTTTAAGCCTCGCTGTTCCACCAGCCCTGTGTTGTAAGACTATTTTAATTCAGCAGCTGTCATTCTCAGATGCCTTCTGTGAGCAGAGCAACATCTCCTGCCCCGTTAAAATGCAGACATAAAATTTGTTACACGTCATGTGTGCAGAGGAGAGAAAATTTAAACTGTGTTATGCAGTCTGTTTTATGAGATGCTGGAGAGCAACAGGTCACTTCTGATTTGGTGTGCAACTATCTAGTTCTTTTATATTTAAAAACATTTAGAGGTCTCTCTTGCGCTTGACTTGGAGAAAAGAAGTAGCTGTTCTTGCTGCAGGCTAAGGGAGAACTGAACATGGTGCCTGAATTAATGGAAGACTAGAATAGGAAGGAAAATCTGAAAAAGAAAATGTTTTTTTTTAAAAAGACAATGGTTTAAGAAAAACCTTGATCATTTTGTTAAGCTTTAGCATTTCTGTCTAAGTTTCTGAAGCTAATTTTTGTGTGCTTTGTTGTTCTCTGTCCATTAAGAAGTGGCTCTCTTCCCTTTCAGTAGAGGCACGCAGCTATTTTATAGTTGGATATCTTGCACTGCCTCAATGGCCTAGCGATAATTCTGTATGACACCGATAAAGGTGACAGCATAATTGGCCAAAATTTCAGAATGCCAGAAAGATTGACTTCATTTGTATTTGGAACAGCATTTCAAGCTCCCTCTAATTCTGTTATTCAGAGAGGCTATATGCTAGGCTTACATTCCCAGTAGGGATTTTTTTTGACATCTCATGAGTTCAAACGAAAACAGTTTGTCATAGGCTTTTTTAATACAGAGTTGAATCGCAACACAAAACAAATGTGAAATAGTTTGGTTACAAAGAATCTTAAAAAATAAGATGGTCCCCTGAGAATTCAGATACACCGTAGTAGTAAGGCTTTGGCAAAATGAGGAATAGGGAATCGGGGCTTTTCATTTTATGCAGCGGACCAAATTGCGCTCTCATATTTCCCTGTGCTTTTTCATCCACGGTTGGAGTATTCCAGCTCTGATTTCTTCTTATTCCCCTACAGCTTTTTATGTCGCCTTTTCCTATATATGCTCTGTTAACTGATGCTGCAAAAGCATCGTACTTCCGATACAGTCCACGAGGCAGCGATGTCAAAGCCAGGAACTGAGCTGCACTGTTTAGAATCCGAGTCCCCTTTGGATTGCCTGCTTTTAAATGTTTCTTGATTTAGTTGATTTTCATTCTTTGTGATAAGCTGCAGACAGGAATTACATTGCTCTTTGGGGTGTTGGGTGTGGTATGATGGCATGGTTTTCTGCCTTGCTGCTGCCATCTTTTCCTGCCCAGAAGCACAAGACAGAAGAGGTATGCATATGGTGCCAGGGGAGTGATTGTCCTCCCCCTCAGTGTCATGAGAATTCCTTGTCATTCACATGGTAAAATGTGAGAAGTGTGCGTTAGTGACCAGTTACGTTGTGTTGCGGCACTCTTGGTGTCTTGCTCTGTAGATATTTGTGTGACTCCTGCCTGTGAATGGGGGGCTGGTACCTTGCTATTAGTAAAATTTTCTGTGTTCTGGAACCCAAGCACCCCTGTCACTGAACTCAAAACTCCTGAGTACTCTGTTTGCTGGTTTGAAAGGAGCAGGTGGGTATGAGCAAATCATAGACTAGAAAGGGACTGTAATGTCAAAGCATATACAACTGGTGGTTAATTCTTGTCTCTGTGCCCGCAGGCATGTTCCTGGCGAACTCTAGCAGTCTTGCTGGTTTTGAGGGTCAGGGTTAGGTAAGGATAGATCCCTGTGGGAGCATATCTGCAAAATTATATGCGTGAGGTTCCAAAGAGACTGCTCACTCATATTCAGTATTGTGGTGGGAGGTTACGAGGTGCACAGAGCACTATTTTAGTAGCGAATGACTCTTTCTGGGATTCCTTATCCACTTCACAATATGGAAGCCTCTAAGCACCTGCCCACCTCCTTCAAGTAGATGTTTGCAAGAAGATGTGGTCCAAAAGGCATTAAGCCAACTTGAGGTGTGTCTCTTTTTAGGGAATTATTAATTCTCCTCTCCTGCCCCCAGAACGTTAGGGCCCATATACTCAATATCCCCCATCTTTTTTGCAGGCAGAATTTGGTATTTGCTAGTGTTTATACCTGTATGCTTATTATAGGAAAGGAAAAAGTCCTCGGGCCTAGCCCTTCCAAAAAGAGAGGCACTCTGTGTTTAGTCTTAACCTCCTGGTACTGATTCACGGTGGCGAAATGCTGGGGTAGAGGTGGGACTGGTCCCCGAGCTGCGGGCTCAGATGGATAGGTCTACGCTGCAGCAGAGCTACGGACTGAAGGTGCTGGCCCCGGAGAGAGGAGGAGGAGGAGGAGGAGGGGAGCGAGCGGTGCTTGCAGCTGGAGGCCGGAGAGTTCTCTCGCGGGGGGAGGTATTGCAGAGGGGAAACATGAGTGCGAGGGGCAGCTGAAGGGGGGACCGGGGAGGCAAGAAGGGCAGCTGAGGGCTGCGGCAGATGAGAGACAGCAACTGGCAGGGGAGGACGACGCCACCCCGTTGCAGAGCCCCCGGGAACCGGCGGGCGTTAATCCGGCGGCTGATTTCGCGGGTCTTTCCCCGGGGGCGAGGGCCCGGCCGGGGGCGGGGGGGGGGGGCCGGCGATCCAGGCCGCCTTTTGCGGCGCGCCCCGCGGGCGCCGCGCCGCCCAGCCCCGCCGCGATCACATGCTGGGCGGCCGCGGCCGCCGCCTCCCGCCCGCCCGCCCGGCCCTCCGCTCGGCTCGGCTCGGCTGCTCCGCTCGGCGCGGCGCGGCTCGGCTCGGCTCGCCTCGCCTCGCCGCAGCCCCGGCCACCCGCCATCGCGCGGGGCCGCCCCGCCGCGCTCCCTACCTGCGCCTGCACCGCCGCTCCCCCGCGGCCGCAGCCCTGTCCCGCCGGGCCCCGCCGTGCGCGGCCCCGGCCCCGGCGGGCGGCTGCAGGGCGAGAGGAGGAAGTGTTTCGGCGTGGCGAGCGACCGCGGATCGCTGCGAGCCGCGGAGGGGGAGCGGCGGCGGCGGCTCCGCTCTCGTCTGGCGGAGGGCTCGCTCGGGAAGCCGTTTGCTGGTGTTCCTCCGAAAATCAGGAAGGGTGAACCGGGAGGGCTGGCGTCTGCAAGGACTCTTTAACCCCTGCGACGCCTTCTGTGGAGAGTCACTTTTCTCCTCTGGAAATCAGCGTTGCGTATTTTCCTTCGCCTGCTGCTGCCCGGTTGAAAAATAGACTTCAGAAGAGACGTGCAGCAGCATACTTCGGTCGTTTTGGGAAAGAACTGACTGTGGTACTGACTTTTTCAGCTTCAAACGTTGGAAGTTTGACATGGAAGGGAATGTGGTTTGAATTTCTCGGTATCTCTTAGCAGCCTTTTTTCCCCTGTCCGTTTTCAGTTGCCATGTAGGTATACATTTTCTTCTGTCGACAGTCCTTAAGCTAAGAACATTGTTTGGCTGTTGTGCTGATTAACAAGATTTTTTTTTTTCTTCTTTTTTTTTTTTTTTGCCTTCTGCTGACATACTCTTTTTGTTATCTTTTATCACAGAAACGTTTTATTAAGGGGTTGAGGCAGTACGGCAAGAACTTCTTCAGGATCCGAAAGGAGTTGCTTCCAAATAAGGAGACTGTAAGTATATTTGGACTTTATGTAATTTGCTTTTTCTCTTGCTGCTTCAGTGTTTGATCTTATGAAACTATTTCCTCTTCACCCTGAACTGAATTCTCTTCAGATAAATGGAAGAGAAATGCACAGCCAGAAAAGGTAGCTGTAATTTTTAGTGCAGTTTTTAGGTCTTACTGTATGAAAGATGTTACGTAAAATAGTCTCATTGCTGGACGGAGTCACTCAGGTTGGATGAAGTGTATTTATGGAGACCAAATCTAATTTTAAATTCTGACATTATGATGGGATAATACATTTATGTCACCCAGTTGGGCTCAAATGGCAGTGGGTAATTAAAGAAAGCCTAAAACAAAACAAAATCTAATTGAATCTGGAAGACTGAGGTATGTGCCTGCTCCTACGACCTGCAGAATTCGGTGGTTGTATTTAACTCTTCATGTTCCTGACACATGTGGACAGCAAGCGTGTAACTTCAGTTTCTGAATTGATCTGTGGCTTATTACTCTTCTGAACTTCATAAAGCTTACGTCCCTGTCGTTCTGCTGAAAATCCTGGCAAGTGCTTAGAGGGGAGATGGACAGGGAGGAGTGCTTGCCTTCTTCAAAGGAGAGAGGGTTTGGGAAGCCTTGGGAATCTAGTTACTTTTCCATTAGCACTAATTGCCAAGCTTCTCTAGAAGCTTCGGTTTCTGTTCTGCAGGTGTCGTTTAACTGCTGGGAGGGTGGTTTTGGAAAGCGGTTTTCATATTTGTTCTGAATTTAGAAGGGAGATAACTCAATGAAAATTGAGTTAGACTATTTTCTAGCAATGTGTTAGCGATCTGGAAAATAATTTAAAGCATAACTGGTTGTTTAGACTTTTGTGTGTGTGGAATTGGGATGTTCAGTGGGGAGGAACATTACTGTAAAAATATTTTTAAGACTATCACTTACTGTAGGATGTTTCCCTTCTGAGACGTTCTTGTGAGATGCTGCTGCGATATCACAGTCTTTCATTGGTAAATAGTAACACTGCATAACTCAAATAGAAAGAGGAGGATGAAATGATTCCTGGAGTGCCTCAGTTGACGTATGTGTTCACTGATTCTCCTGCTGAGAATGATGGGAAGACTTAATTACCGATCAAGTGTAGGTAGACTTTGCTTTAGTGTTCTGTTGGATTTTGAGGCATGAAGGCCCAGTGTTGGAAAGATGACAGCTTAGAAGGAATGCTGAAATAGTATGCTTCTTAGCAACATCTAACAAATCCAGCACATAGCTTAAGCAGTCCTCTTCTCTTCTTCAGAGTGTCTCCTAGCAATGTATTTAGGACAAATTGGTGTTTACTTTAGAAATGAATTCTGCTGATGGTCAAGTTACTGAGAGGCAAAAGTACTCTTCTACGGTTTGAATTACAGCAACTACAAAATGTGCTTTTAAATACAAAATGTCTCTGTGTGATAGAGGAAAACAGTTTGCAGGAGAAAGGAAAAGAAGAACTAAAGAACTGAGAGTTGGGGGCAGGTGTCTGACCCTGTTTGTACTACTTGACTTCTACGTTTGAACTTGGGTATCGGGCCCAAGGCATTTTGTAAAAGTTTTGCAAGTCTGCAAGTGGTGGGAAACTTTATATAAGCTATCATTTTTCTAGTGCTACGTTTTTGTTTCACTAGGTCTAAATTTTTAGCATAGAGGAGACTAAATATTAAGTTTGAGCAACTGGGAAGCAGTGTGGTGATGGTTTTGAGCAGGCTTTTTTAGCCCCCAGTGGTAACTGATCTACAAATAACCTTTGACCTACAACGGATTGTTTAATCTCCGTTTCCTATTTTTGCCCACAGGTCTCACTTCTGCTTTCTTTTAATTCCCAACCTTTTTCAGACAAAATTTACAGCAGTTTTGCTGTAGTAAGACATGCAGAATAAAGGCTGCAGTAAATAATATTTGACTCTCCAGTTTTGCTTTTCCTCCTTAAAGTGGAATAATGAATAATGTAAATTACAAGGCTGTGGAATTAATTTGTCTGTATTTTTTTTCATCAGGAGAATAATTTCAGATATTTTGCCTGCCATTTTTTCTATTGCAGTGTGAAGCAACCCTCTAGCAATTCTGGAAATGCTAGAAAAAAGGCCTTATTTTCCTATTTAGCCAGCATATTAATATGAGGTGAAACTCTAAAAATTATTATATGGACGCAAAGGCACTACGGCAACTCCCAAGTCCTGCAGAAGCTACTTGAAAATGAGTCAGGGGCATTCTTGAAGTGACTTGCCCTAAATGGAAACCAGGCTATAGGTCAATACGTCCTGCGCGTTTCTAATTTATTAGAGTTTACCCTACCAGTCACTGAAGCCTGTGGGGAGGGGAGCCAGGGTTTTTGCCTGTCTGCAAACCCCAAAGTTAAATCTCCTTATTATCCTGCTTCTTGTGTAATGCCTGCCTTTTCTAGACACTTAAGTTTATGCTGCTTTCACTGCGGGAGAGCTCTTCCTAATACCGCCTTAAGCCCTGCGGTTGGAACGCTGCAATAGTGGAAGGCAAGTAATACAACAGAAATACAAAGTTATTGTAGAGACTAGGCCTCTTTTATATTAAATCAAGCTGATGCTACTGTACAGGAAGTCAGAATAGAGAGGTGAATATGACATTGTATTTCTTGTATAATATTGGAAGGTGTAAAGTGGCCACGCTGAGAGATGAGAATTAGGCCATACTGTACTAAGTTTTCACAAGCATGTTAAGGAATGTCCTATTTGAGTTGTCCCTTTGCTATTTTTTTTCTCTCCACAGTTAATGGACTATATCTTCTAAGAAAACCCTGTATTTGGCAATGTGTGTTTTAACTAGTTTAACATAGTTTTTCAACTTTTTTTTAATTGTTGCTTCTAAATGAATAACCAGCAAGAAAAAAAATCTTTATGAACGAAAATATTTACTGCCTATCAAAGCTGTGTGTTTGTTTAGGTCTTCACTCTTCCAAATTTCCAGTTAATTTCGAACTTTATGTCTGAGCAGGGTTCCCAGTGGGCATGAGCATCAATAGCTGTAGCATTCTCTTCAGGCTTTTATAGGCAAGAGACACAGGAACTAGAATCAGCTCTTACCTGAGCTGGCCCTCTGCTGAAGTGGGAATGCTGAAACGGGTGAAGGAAAGCCAGTAGTATTAAGGCTGGATCAGTAAGTGTTAACCTTGTGATACTCTGGAGAAAAAGCATCTCCATGTAGATGGCCTTAAATAAAACTTCTGAAACTTCCTTGGGTTCCCATTGCACTGTCTTAAATATATCTCCTCTGTTCCCATGTATCTTTCTTCCTGTTCCCTTTCTCCTGAACAGTTTTCTCTTAGTTATAGCTGTAGTTGGATGGCACAGTTGAAGTATCCTACTCTCATTTGGTTCATGCTTAGCAGCACTTTGGTTCTTCTGCATGGTAAGCCGAGAAGTAAATCTTGGAGGCACCTATGTGACATGAACAGTTTTCATTAATAACTTTCATTTAAATTCATATGTTGTGAGAATGCAAGGTACACAGCTGGCAACAAGTTTTCGTAAGTATCTGATCTGGCTTTAAATGTGATTCCCCCCCCCCCCGTTTTGGATTAATTTGCTAAAACTTTGTGATCATGTGGGATTTTCAAAGTATTTTAAATTCTCCTGCTCTGAATTCTTTAGGTGATTACACTGAGCTACTTGAATTTGAGAGTTTTAGAAGCACCGGCATGGTGATAGGCCCGAGATAAATGTACTTAAATGCCTACAAGGTCAGGGATTGACTTATTGTGTTCTTGTAAATAGCTGAACTCTGTGTTAGTGACATGCGAAAGGTAAATAGAAACATGGAATGAAGGTGAGCTTGTGCAGAGCAATGATGTCCACTCAGAGCAGGAGGAGGAGGACGCCGAGTCACGGTGTCAGCTCGCTCGGATTTAGACCCGGGTCCTGTTCCACTCAGCCTACCCTTGCGCTGGTCGCTCAGAGACACTTCGGTAAGCTTCGGTTAGGTTGCAGTTTGTTTGCCTGAACTATTTAAGGCCACGGTCCCAGAAGAAACAGATTTTTATTTTTTTTTTTCCTCTGGCTGGAGTTCCCGCAGCCTGCTTTGTCAGATGTGTTGTCTGACCAGTGGAACTCGAACATCTTATGCCGGTTATTTAGCCACTAGAAATGGAGGGGGATGTATGTGATTGTCCCTTTGGCAGCCTTACATAGGTTTAAGAATAATACCATGTTATGTTATTGAATTGAGGTTTTGGAAACACTGTGTCTTTCATGGGAATAGGCCCAAATACTTTTGACCTCTCTTACCTATTCTTAAAACTGGGGATGACACCGATCTGGATGTTTTGAGGTTCTCAAATGACTCCTACTGCATTCTTCAGGGAAGGGTTATGGTACAGTGATGGTGACCATGGTCTAATTGTCTGCTTGTCTTTTTTCTGGCAGGCTGAAGCTCCTTAGTGGGCCTTGTAGAGCTGCTTGCTTAGTGAGAAGTCTAAAAAGAGGACAGTGAATCTTTGTGGAGGCATGCAGACTTTGGTCTGATTTTGTTTTGAATTTCCCTGTTGAGCACATAGGTATCTTCGGTGTGTGTGATTTTTGGTTTGGCTGCTTAGCAAGAGACGACAGAGTGTAATCGAAAGGTCTTGCCTCTGGGTGGATGCTTCTGTATTTAGCTTTAAAACACAGCGTGAATAGAAGTCATGAATATCAACTGTTTTCCTTAGATCAAAATACCTGCAACATGCTGTATTTATGGGTGTAAGAACTACATATGCATCGCTTTTCTTCTTTAGGAAAAATATTCTCTCTTCTGATAGTAAAATCCGTCTCTCCAAATTAAATGCTGTTGGGATTTATCTCAGAGACTGAATAAGCTGTGCTCTGTTAATGTTAGGAGACAAAATGAGTTCAGTGTGAGCTTTCAGCATAAACTTTGTTTAATTTTAGATTGGGGTTTAGATAAACAATTTTATTCTTGCCTCATTAATGCTTAATCTTGTGTTACATAATATACAATATTGGCTTCCTGAGTAGCTCTTAAATATAGTGCAAATGTGTGGTAGCTGAAAGGTCACTGCAGTTAGCATATGTGCAGGCTGGCAAGGTGTTTGTCCTCTCTGAGGACAGACTGTATACTCTTCATGTCATGCCTTAGTAATATTTGTGCAAAATTCTCAGGAGCATATGAAAGGTAAAGATTCTCCCTTGACGTAATTGTTCAAATAGCAGTTTTCCTTTGATCAAAAGAGGGGGATAATTAGGTGAATGTGTTTTGGTCCCTTAGTATACAGTGATTAGTTAGCCCTACATTGGCTTTTTAATATTTGCATTTAGTGGTATAACTTCTTTGTACCAATAGCTGAGTTTGTGTCTGTGGCATGGGCATTATCACTGTTCTCCTTTCCCAAAGGAAATATATTTTATTTGATGGTACGTTCCCCTAATGATAAGCTATTAATACATTGCATAGTCAAAGCATGTTATTTCCCAACTTGCCTTTGCTGCAGGAGTGTTCAAAAAGGGACAAGCTATGTAAGCCTTTTCTGTTTGAAAGCTGAACCTTTTTCCTTAATAACTTGTTCTAGCCTAGATGCAGTCAGAGCTGAAATTTTCCATTAGAGTTTGAAGCGACTGCCAACATAAACAGCCACTGCTTCATTTCATCTCTGCTCACTGCTGCTAGTGCTTCCATTGCATGGATATTACAGTTGGAGGGGTTTGTTCTTGTTAAAACAGGGACTATAAGCTTCACATTTTAAAAATGATAGCCTAAGACTTTTTTTCTTGAGTCACAGCAGATATCCTACTGGGCTTCAGTCCATTTTGAAAAATGGGCAGAGGCATCAGTTAGTTGCTTTTCCTGTGTAAGTGAAACCATTGATTCATTTGCATAGCAAACTCTTCTGTAGGGAGCGTGTTGCTTTTTTTTTCTTTTTTTTTGAGCGTGGCTGTCTTAGCTGATTGAGGGAGAACATGAAATTAATATGTTTGGCTTTAAGGTAAAAGCACTGTACTGAGGAGGCACACAGTAATTCAGTTCATGCTTCTCACCAGGAGCAGAATAAGTAAGCCAAAGAATTTAATGAAATGCTGAGCTCATAGGAGCTGAGCTCAGATGGAGATATTCCTAAATTTAAGTGGCACTGAGCTGAAAGCTGTTTACAAAGACCAGATCATCTGTAAGGGATGTTCAGTATATGTGTTCACTGTGATTTGGCTTGTTTTTAAAAGTTTAACTGTTAAACCTATTGCAAATGTCATCATTTTATTGGATAATAAAACAGAAGGTTTGGAAAGGTCTTTAAAGAGACATAAAGGTTTAACTCTAGCATACACCCTGTCATCTTCATCTCTAAAACTGATTTCAGGTCTTACAGGTGAGTAGAGCTGCCGACTGTATACTTTATTGGACAAGCTTGGGCCACAGTTCCAGCTTCATGGTTTATATACCATGCATGGTCCTTTTTGTTTCAGTTTCTTGAATTTCTTCTTCTGACTTAACATATCATGAAGGTATTTATTGCTTATCTCTTAAATCCTTGCTCTGTGAACTGCCTTTTTACATTGACTGTTCACTTCCAGGGCCCAGTGCCCCTAGTGTGGGGTCATCAGATCAATGACTACGGTTACGTCTTCCAAAGACCAAAATACCCTTTCACGTACCTCTGTGTCTCGATTTCAGCTGAAGCAAGTAAAACCAAAGAAAGAAAGTACCTAATATGCTCTGTTTTTATTTGTTTTAAATCTCTTAAGCTTTCTCTTAAGAGAATAAGATAATTAATTTTCAGTTGTATTATTTTAGTTTTATATTCTAAAGGTAATTTACAATGTCATCAGCTCAAAAACTGGGCTGCTTATTTGAGCTTCTGGCTAAAAAACCTTCGTAGGTGAAGAGCATGAAACCAGAAGGTGTATTCACTGTGCCAACTGGACTCTAGAAGTGTGTTTAGCATGGGTAATAAATCAACTCTGCACTCTGGTGGGGGTTTTTTTTATTATTTTACATTACAAGATTGAAACTCATTGTTTATTTTTCTCTGAAGTTGTAGAGGTAGGTAGGGGTAAAATATTGTTGCAAGCAAGAGGGCCATTAGGCAATTGCATTGAGTTCTGTCAGAGAGCCAAAAAGGACAATTTCTGCTTTGTAGTGGAAGGTATGTAGTTGAAGATCTAAGCCAAGATTATTTGGGAAATTGATACAATATTGTCTGAGTCTTCCTCAACAGCCAAGAGAACACAATGCTTCTGTGACTCCTCATAGTTCTGTTACACTGCATTTTCCTTACCTTCTGTTTATAATTCATCAAGGCGTTTTGTTTTATTTTCTTATTGTGCATTCTCTTTTGTGCATCTCTGCTGAAGGGTATGTGTGACTCTGGTTAAAACGTTTCTGTTCATCAACAGCTGTATACTTTTTATTCTGTGGGGTTTTTTTTTCCCCTATGAGAAAAGATATTAGCTTTTCTTCTTTTGTAGCGGTTGTCAGATTGTATCAAATACTCAGACATCAATCCTAAGGTCCTATGAAACTCGGGTACATAAAATAGGTATCTATTTGAGAATTCGTGCGGTTTATTTTCATGGTTGAGTCTCCTGTTCTGGCAAGATTCTTTTCCATGGATGCTGTGCACCGAACCCTTCATGTTGTTTTTTTTCCTATCCAGTTAGCAACTGAAGATATGCTTTAAAACTTGAAGGTGGCTTTCAGAAAGGCAAAAATAAAGAGAGTTGTATAAGCAACAGTGATGTTTGTGGGACATCCTGTCCTAGAACAGTGCTGGTGTTATAAAATTTGGGTAACTCCTCAAAGAAATTAATCTGTATAATCCTGCCTGGTGTCTGATTTTTGAAATAGCTTAATAGAGAAATATTCTCCATGTAATCCTCTCTGTGGTACTGACTCACAGACCCACAACTGATACCTGAGGATCTCATGATCTTTAATCGTATACCTAATGTACAGCACTGTTGGGGATTGAACTGAAGTTTTTACAAGTTAAGAGCTGAGTCAGAAGCAAACCTAGTGACTTGCTCAGGGCAACCGAAAATGTCTGTGGTAAAGCAGGAAGGTAAGCCTTGATGTCCTTTGTAGTAGTTGCATTGATGTAAAAGCGATGTTGCACAAATCTCATCCTACAAGTACTTGATTTAGTCTATGGAAGATATACACGAATCAATGGCTTTGTTTTATGGCAAGTTGAAGACTTCTGTTATGCATGAACGTGGCATTCTAAGATGGTATTGTCTGTTTGGGGGTGGACGGGACCAAAGGGGACAACACAACGCGAGTCTCTTTGGAAGAGCAACACGTCAGTGCTGAATATATGCTTCAGACGGTGTCTGCCTGGTGCTGGTTAGTCCCTCTTTCTTATCTATGCAGTGGGAATGCTAACTTTTAAAAATTCCTATATGGAGCAGACAAAGGAATTCTTTTTAAAAAGGGTTTTTAGAAAGGGAGGGAGACGTGGAGACAAGTGGTTTGGTTGGCAAGTGGTGAGTTTTATGGTAATTGCTCCAGTCTGAGATATTGAAAAACAAACTGCAGTGAAACTCAAGCGGTTTTTGCAGCTAATTCAACTTCTGTGTTTAAGCCTGATGTTTATGGCCTGTACGTAAGTGGTTTTTTGATTTTGTGCGTGTGTCTTTGGGCCAAATTTTATCCTTAGTTATCCTCTGGAAGCCACCGCAGACTGCTCTCAGTTAGTTTTTGCCAGGCTGGTGGCTTGCTTACATTTGAGGAACAAGTGTTCTGTCTGGCCACTTGATTTTCTCTTCCTCGGCACCCACGCTGCTTTCTTATCCTAGTCAAGGATAATGAAGACAGATTACAAATGTACCATTAAGGGGAAAAAAACAGAGCAGGGGCAGCTAGATTGTAGCTAACATAACTGAGGGTGTTATCTAGGTGTTGTCCCAAGTGGGCCATTTCATGTGTGTATTTACAGTGTGTGGGAGAGAAAGAGACATTGCCATTTCAAAAGGTATTGCAGCAGTTTTCTTTGAATTCTCAAGTTCAAGAAGTAAATAAATATGAACGGCTTTGACCTGTTGAGAGAGCCGTGTTACAGGAGAGCCAGGGTGATCTGGAGTGCTTAGTAGCGCACAGCTGTTTTCAGTTCCTTAACGCAGACACTCATAGAATTGTTGTCCAGGTTGTGTGGGGTTCAACAGAGCAAGCCATTTGGGGGCCAAAGATTGTGCACCAGGAAAAGAAGGAAAAAAAAAAGGTCTGTTGGCAGAGAGTAAACTATACTTTTAATGCATCTTGCCTGCCACACTGAGCATGAAATTAACTTTCTTCTTATACAACAGATCGTTGGCCTTAATCGTTGCTTCCTGCCCCAGATGGCACCGTAAGAACGGTATCTACAGCGTTCTTTTGGCATAGAATCAGCCCCCAAATACATTATTCAGTCCTAAATATCCTGTAATATGCTGCTATAACTGTACTGTGAGAACAAGACAATAACAACTTCAGTAGACAGATGCACTCATTTTGTCATTTTTGTTTCAAACCAGCTGTAAAAAAGAAGCAGTGCTTGATTACTGTTTTTTGTTGGGTGTTTTTTTTTTTTTTTTTCTTGCCAAGGAAAACTCCCAGGAATTACACAGATTGTGGAATAAACTGAGAATGGGGAGTTCAGAATAGTGGCTTTTGTTTAAAGGGGCTGTGCCATAGGGGAAACTAAGGCAGTTTGTGGATATAGCAGGCTCTGTAAGCCTTGTACTTTAGGAAACATTTAACATCACAAGCCGAAATCTGCTACGTTTGCTTTTGTTTTGTTTCCCCCTTCTATTTTGTATCTGAAAGAAAAATGCTTAGGAGTATGGTGTAATTCAAATTCTCAGGACATAAAAATGCTAATGATTACTTATAGGTGATGGTGGTCGTCTTTTGGGTAAGCATCTACGGCCTTTATCACAGCAGCACGTAAGGGAAGAGGCCTGTCCTGCAAGGTGGTCAGCTGGTAGCAGGAAGGCTGCACATCTGAACCGTAGCCCTGTATACACGTGTATGATGGTGGATCTATAGCGGGGGATTCCTTTCCCTGCCAAGAGGTAGAATGCATTTTCAGGCACCTTAATGTCTTCTGGTATGTGGGAAAAGAAAGATAAAGAAGGTGTGAGCCACGTGAAATTGCTTAGGCTTTAGGTTTCCTGTTCCTGCTTGTGAGTAATAAGTATTTTGCAAGGCTGGGGTCCAGCATTTGTGCTGTTCGGGCATTTTCCTTGGAGTAAAAGGGGCTCCCTCTGCTGCCTGTGCCTCCGACATCATCCCACGTAGAACGCCGTTCTTACGCTGCAGCATCACACGTTCTGCGGTAAAGAGGTTCAACACGCTGCTTCTCTTCTTGCTTTCCGTCTAGTACAGGTAATGTCGCATCAAACATTGAGTAATCAAAGCAGGTTCCGCAGAAAACCTTTTGCTTTTTACATCTCTTATTTTTTACAAGTCTTAGAATGTTGACGGGTGTGTTTCCTTCTGATTTAGATCTTTCAAGATTAAATTTTTCAATTCCCCTTCTTGTAAATGTGAACTTAGAAACTTTCTCTTTTGGGGAGTTGTAAAAGATAGAGATCGTTTCCTCGGTAATCGCTGTATGTAAGAACTTGGAGTCTTAAGAAATAGACAAAGTGTTATGAGATCAGTGACAAAATCAAAAATGCTGACAGTACTGATGGTTGGGAAATCCTTATTGGCTCTGGTCATCTGGTATGTAGAAAATTGGCAGGGAATATTGTTTCTTTTCATGCTACCAAACTCCTGTACAGCAGTAAGAAATCTGGCATTAAAAAGGTGCTGATAAGTGCTGTTATTGCCCTGGTGAAATAGGTTGTTCTTGTTGGGCGGAACAGTTGAGTTGATTCCTCTCCTTCCCCTCCCCCAGACATACTTTCTGTGCCCCCTTTTCCCTTCCTCCCAATGCCCCGGACACAAACAGAATTATTTTGTACAAGGCCTCTAGACCCTAACCTTTAAAGAAAGGGAGAGTACATTCCAGGTTATAAAACAGCTCTTTCCTCATGCAATTTGAGAAGTCCTCCTTCTTGTTTAATTCTGAGCCTGCTTTGTGCCTGGTGCCTCTTGTTGTGTAAAGCACTAGGACATCCCACAGGAACTCTGGATTTATTTTGCTAACTCTGCCCTTCTCTGTGGTTCAGAAACCTCTAATGATCTGTGAAGCTCCAAGAGTTTTGAGTTGAACAGTAGTAGTTTTAAGAACCTCCTCTGCTACATGAAAGTCTTAACGCTTTCCACATGCTGGGTTTTTGGCCTCATGAAAAGCTGACCTCCTACAACTATAGTCCATAAAGCTGGCTGTCCTGGGCCAGGCCTTGTTAATGCTGTTGTGAAATGGGGCGGGGGGAGGAAAAAAAAGTCCTGAAAACTCTGGGCTGTTGGCCAGCAAGGGAGATGTGATACAGTAACCATGTTTCTGTTGCCCTTTGTTACTGTGCAAGTTTGAGTAGCTTTGTTTCTGGTAAGCTTAATTCTGGTGTTGGTTTTTGGTTTTGGTTTTTGTTTGTTGTTGTTTTGTTTGTTTTGGGGTTGGGGGGGGTGTTGGTTTTTTTTTTTTGGGGGGGGGGTGGGGGGGTGGTGGTGGTGGTGGTTTGGTTTGTGTTTTGTTTTTGTTTTTTAAATGGCTGAGGAGGGCATCTTTGCCAAAGCTGAAGTCTTTGGTTACCTGAATTGCAGTGGGAGGGAACTGGAGAAATAAATCATGCCACCTCTCCAACAAACACACACAACAAAAAAACCCCCAACCAACACCCCACCCCACCCCCAAAAGAAACCGCATTAAACTATAAAAACAGCCCTTGTCTCTCTCCTTTCCTTGTTCCTGCAGCCCTACCGCTATTAGTTTCCATCCATTACTTTCCCTTCCGTGAAGTTTCTTTTAGGCCTTTAAGGGTTAAGAGTGAACTTAGACAAATGTGCAATGCTAACCGCGTCACTTGGATTTATCTTTTCTATTTAGCAGCACAAGATAAGGGAAGGAGGGATTTTGCCATTCTAGATGCTTATATCTAAAAGCCCAAAATACACATTTGTTGCCTGTGTAGGAGAGGGTGTGTCGTGACCTCACCAGAGATTGTATACTTGCTCAATGTGTAGTAAAATTTTTTTTTTTTTTTTTTTTTTTGCCTGGGCAGTGTTCTTCACGTTTGGTGGTTGTGCTTCACTAGAGCTTGGCAGACTTCTCTGCAGTTTTGATGTTGCACAGACTACACTTTCTGCATAGGTTTCCTTTCATTGTATTAGAGTAATACAGTTGCAGTGTATAAGGGCTTAGATACTGGAAGAACATAATTTACAGAAATAGGTGGGTTTTGGTTTGGACCCTGGTTTTGTTCTGCAGAATTTCATACCTTGCAGATTCAGATGTGATTAAAAATATGGGCTGAAAAATGTATTTATCCTAATTCCCCCTGTTAAATCAGATGCAGTATGTAGAATAACTCTGTGGGTTGTATAACCGGACTTTCACCTTGTTCCAATGGAGTGACATGGACAAAGGCCTTCCACCTTCAATGCTGTTTTAAAGTTGTATTGATTTAACAATTCTAGCTCATGTTCTTATTCTGTGCCATTTGATGTGATAGATTTTGTTGTTGTTGCCTGGCTTTAGAAGAACATTCTTTTGTTGTGAGCATAAGAGCTTCTAAAAAGAAGTTGTCTGCTCACTGTGGGCCTAAAGCTCTCCTCCCTATCTTTCCCTTACTTATATTCTTTTAAGGTGAGTAATGTTTTTGTTTCAGAGAAGTCTGTGTTTCTTAAACTTGTAAGCCTTTCGAAAATGATTCACATGACTTTCAGCTAAAGGGTGAAAAGGAGGAAGCTAAAGTCTTGTTAGATTTTAACAACCAGAGAGTTTTGACCTGTAGCTGTCCAAGATATATTTGGAAATAATGCATGTACTTTTAGAAAGTTTTGTTTCATAGGTGTGTATCTAGCATAGAGAGACAAATGGAGGTGGTAAGCTGCTGTTTGTGGTTGTTATGAATGACTCCGCTTGCCCAGCTCTTCTGAATATTTTTCCATGGAGCATATTAATGGTGCTGCTGAGGACAAATCGATGGGATTGTTAAGTGTTTAAGTGAAAGCTCCCGTACCATTTTCCCACCTCATCCGATCACTCTTTTATAGTCCTTGTCCCACGTTGACGCAATCTCGAGTCATGACTCTAAAAAACCATGCTGGCATTTAGAAATTGCGACTGTTGAAGTTTTCATTGCTTCAGCAATTGAGTACCATGTAACAAATTTATGTGAATCACCACTGAATAGCTAGTTTTATATATTTATGTCTGTGCCAAACCAGTGTTAAGGTTTCGGGTTTTTTTTTGAATTACTGAAGTTTTGCTTTGACCTTTTCAAGTGAACTTCTGTGGAAAAGATATGGGAAATTTTTAAAACTGAGTTTCACGTTATGTTTGATTGCTTTAGTTGTCATCTTGGAGCTGAAAATGTGGATGGAATCCTGCAGGCTGTAGATAAACAGCCTTTCTGGTGCGCTGTTCAGTCTTGGTTTGTCGTTCCATAAAGGTCATGTCAAAATGAGGGGGAACAAAAAAAGAAAAACCAAAACAACAAAAAACCCCAGACTATCAGGGACTTCTTATCTTAGGAATAAGAAGTTCTTTGGGATACTGATTTTTTGGCTATTCGTGCTTCAGTCTCTCTCCAGGAATATATCGTCTCTCCTTCAATGCTGAATAGAGTCCATTGTGTAACTAACTTACTTCCCAAATACTCTGTTAATCAGCCTCCAGCTTTTGCAACTTCATTGTAGCTGTAATACTCTATTGGCACAAGGAAGGCTCGTAAGAAGAGGTAGTTTCTTTAATGGGGTTAATGTCCGTAGTTGAAGTCCTTCCAGATCGAGCAGTGCAGGGGACAAACCCAGCTAGTGGAAACCTAGTGGGCAGACATTGATCGATACGGTTTGCTCTGGCACTTCCATTAGACCTGTCCATTTCTGAATGCTTGTGACCGGGTGGAAGGACAGGGCTGGGGGGGAGCTGGTCTGTTGGGTACCCGGCAGTTTCCTGAGATCATCCATCTGCTTTGATTCCTCTTCTCCCCCACTTCCCAAGGTCACCTTCATCGGCAGTATATAGTGGGGATTTCCATTTTATTTCATTAGAAGTGTTTCTGAAGGGCAGCAGGAAAGTAAGTTAGATGCTGCCAAAGCTTTGTTGCCTCTGTATTATTTTGCCTTGCCTCCGTAATAATTAATGTTGACGTTGCTTGCTTGAAGGCTGCTGGGTTCCTGGCAGCTCTGCTTTCTTGCTCCCCAGGGGATCTGTTAGCCGTGGGATGTATGCCCTCCGAGATGCAGACGCTGAAAAAATAAGTTGCAGGTACCTGCATCATCATTTCTGAACAGAAACACTGTGCGCCCATTAATTAAATCCTTTAATAGGTTAAAAGCCCCTTTGTAGGAGGCTTCCTCTGTTAGCTTTGAAGCATTTCTGAGGAATTCGGCGAAACTACCTTCTGAACGCGGAGAGCTTTGCGTACCTTGGTGCGAGGAGGCTGCAGGCTGTACGCCCGTCCTGGGCCCTCTTGGGTGTCTGGGGTCACGCAGTTGCAAATGTTTCGAAGCCGAGTGAGTAACCAAACCACAGTAAAAAATGGCTAGTGAACCACTGAAAAAGCTTTGTTCGTCTATTTGACAATTAGAATGGTTTCAATTATGAGACCGCTTTGCAGTAGCGTGTGTTTGATGGATTAGGGAAACAGGAGTAATAGAAAACCTGTCTTGCTGCTTTGTGTCGCTGGAATCTTTTCTGAAGGGAGGAAGAAGGGCGTGCTGTTTGGGTTAGCAACAGCGTCCTTCTGAGCAGGGAAATGCAAGTTAAGAAGGCCTGCGTGTCTTTAAATATAAAAAAAACCCCAAAGTAAATACACACAACCACTCTAAGAACTTACTGTTTGAGTTCAGAGTTATGTGTGATATTCACTTATATACTTCTTTCCACTTTTAATACATTTTTGAAAATCTGAATTTTCAAGGGCGCTGTGGGAATTTATGCCTAGGTGAGCTCTCATTATTGGATGTTACTCTGCTCAAGGTAATTGTCTGCTGTGACTGACTCTAAGGAAATAATTTGTATTAGTTGTGGGTTTTGTTAGGTTTTTTGTTTTGAATTGCCAGAGCGCTGAATATAGAAGAGGTACTCTTCAAACATAGATACCAAAAAAGGACACAGGGTAAATGTCTGTTTCTTGTAATGCTTTCACCTTGTCCCACATATTTAATCTATTTAAAAATTCATATGTTCTTAGATATCTGTATATCTGTACAGTAAATAACTGTTCTTTTTCTGAAGTTAGTACCTCTGTCTAAGGCCAAAAGGAAATTGGTGGTTTCCTACATTGTTGGATGTAATTCTTTGGTGTGTTAAACAAGATTTTTCCTTCACAGTAAATTAAAATATGCACGCATCCATAACTACAGTACCTGGAGAACATCCTAATTCAGGAAGCAACCAGGTTTGCTATCCCTTCCACAGTTCAAGTCTTGTTAGCTGGATTGTTCCTCTTGGGTAAGAACCACAGGACAATTTAGTAGGAAAGTAGTAAGTTTGATGGTTAGACTATAGATAACTTTTCCATGCCATGCAAGTGACACAGTGTGCGCTGCTGACCTGTTACCTTCTTTACTACAATTCATGGTTAATTATTTTTTCCAGTTGACTGTCTTTTGAACTCTTCCTGCGTGGAGAATTATCATAGGTTTGGAAACTTAACACAACGATTTTTAACTTATCTTATCGGGACTTGTTGAACTTTTATTTGAATTTATTCCAAGGAGCGCAGCATGTGTGGCAGACAAAATGACTAACAGATTTGTTACTGATCAACATAATCCCGAAAAAACATATTAACAGTTTCCTGCCTCCCAGCTACTCAGTTGTTCGAAGCTAACACGATGTTACTGAAAGCCTCACTCTTTTCTCGCTAGGCTGCCGACGCGGGCTGCCATGAAGGACAGTTATAGCCAGTGGTAGTCAAGTATCTGATAATCTAGTTGCCTGCCCTTTGAAAACTGAATTAATGTTAGCAAGCAAATCTCCTAGGATACAATGCAATCATCTAGTTAATGACTTGGGACGGGAGGAAGGCACACGTTTCAAGTTACTCTTCATTTTTGGTTTTAAGGTGATAGCACCGGTGAGTGTTCATTCTACAGTGGAAAGCAATACTATGCATAAGTATCTATTGTAGCCTTAAAATTGCAATTAATTTGGTTTTTATGTGGTGTGGTCTCACTCTCAGCTTGTCCACATAGGAAAATTGACTACCACACTTGTACAGAAGCAGTGTAACTTTACTGGGAAAAGTGAACCTATTTCCAGGGTGACATGACTATACTTGGATATGATCTGTTATATTATTGGTGTGCCCCTGTCAGTCTTTGGTTCACTTTCCTTGGGAGACAGAAGCTCTGAAAGGTGATTGGAAGGAACAAGAATGATATGAGAATGTAGCATTGCTTTTTAAAAAAACCCAAACCAAAACGCAAAACAAAAACCCAAAGCAACCTGCGACAGTGAAAACACACACAAAAACCCCATCGTTCCGAATTCATTGCCTAAATCTGATAAAAGTAGAGGCTTGCATTCAGGCAGAGTTTTGAGACACAAAGGGTCTAACAGCCTTGCGACAGCACGGCTCTTCGTGAAGGTTAGTTTTCCAATGCGCAGTTAACGTCAGCCTTTTGGAGATTATACACTAATGCACTATGGGCAGCCTAGATCCTTTTATCTTGAAAGGGGCTGCTTTTAATGTTGAAAGTATGGAGCCAATTATTTCAGGGTTACATGGTTAGTTGTTGTTTTTTTTTCTCTGGCATGTTCCATGAGAGTCTTACATGCCGTGTTTCTCCCATCCTTTTCTTTTTAAGCAATTCTACCTTGTTTCAGATACTTGTGGTGTTGCTATTGAAGATGAAAATGTCTTTAAGAAAAAATATTGGCTGGTGAAATAAGCTGTACTCTAAAAGCCTGGCTTTCTATTAAAAAAATAAAAAGCCTTTTATGGTAATGGGGGAAGGATTGATTAATGATGTGCATGGACAGATATGGTCGGACTGTGGCAACATCTTGAAAACTTCCTTTGAGTCCCAAGCACAATGGTGATGTGTTTAACCAGTAGTGCCAACCACAGGAGAAACGCTTAGTAGAAAGATATGTTCTCTTTTTGTGAAATATTCTGTATTTAACAAACAAGTGAGATCTACCAAGCTATCTCCACTTGACATGGAAAAATTACTTCATCGTTTTTTCTTTTCACAGGTTGATATTGCTTTTTTATTTTACATTGTGCGTGCTTCAAGATTTATCAGACCTTGTATAATGCATACTTTCATACCATGCTAATTGGAAATTGTTGTATGGGTCCTTGTGAAATAGAAATCCTTGAAAACGACTGTTAAAATGTTACATTATATTCATAACAGCAGCATTATTCTCTGTCACTTGCGTTAGTCAGAAAGCTGCTTTGCGAACGGTTGGAACTTTAACAGCAAACATCCCTCCAGGGTTTATAATTTTCCAGACAAGATGGCTGAGTTGATAGAAACACTTTCACAGTAGCCTTGCAGCAGATGCCCTGGTGCTGGCTTAGCAAATGTTGAACATAATTCATTACTGCCTCCTCATCCTTTTTCAGTGGGCTGCTTAGCTGGTGCGTTTTATAAATATTTTGTTTCAGGTGGTAATTAAAGCTGCTAAAAGGGAGAAGGACTAGAACGGGGGTATTGGGCGAAGAGAGACAGTTAGCTTAGCCGGACGGGACTGTGTGTGCAGTTGCAGAACCTGTGTTGTGTTGACGGGGAAGAGAAATCGTTTCAGGGTTTGTAGAGCTTCTGCAGAGGAAAGATGCCCAAGAAGAGGGAAAGGTAAGGGAACCGGGAGGAATAGCGGTTCTTAACACGGCCTGCTTTTGATGCTTAACTTAATAAGGAGCTTTGGACAGTCAATTAACAGGATTCATGGGTTATTTGTATGTTTGAATGTGGATATTTGTATGCTTTCTTTTTTGTAAAGATAGGCTTTTCTGAAGAGTGTGGAATTTGCAAAGGGTGTTCCTTTGCTTCTGCTCCCTCACCTCCTACTCTTGTTTTTGTTTTTTAATGCTTTAGCATTTCTCTAGCTTCAACTTTAGACCTCAGTTTACCCATGTCACAGAAGTCTGAGGTTTGGCAGTGTCGCTCTCCTCTTTATCACTCTGAAGAGAGGCCAGTTCAGGAAACTGAGGCAGCTCGGAGTGATTGGGGTTTACACAAAGTCCAGATGAGTTGCTCATGGGTTTTCCCTCGTAGTGTTTTGTGTGTCTTGTATACAGAAGGGTAGGAGCGGATTTAGACTCCTCGACTCCTTCAGGTATTCTGATCCCCCAAGATGCATATTTGCTTCTTGGGAATGCTGCCAGCTCTCAGCTCTTATGGCACTAATGCCTCAGACTGAATTTGAACCAGTGAGTTGGAAGTGAAGAATTGCGTATCTTACCTATTCAAAGTCCCTTTCCTGCTTTGGAGACCTGAATGTGTAGTGGTTGCCTGCTGCTTACAGCTTGGTATTCTCAGACATTGAGCTGTTGATGGTATTTTTACCTGGTATAAAATAAGCGATGTAAAAATTCTTACATGCCTGGGTTGACTGTCAGGTGTTTGTTGGGCCTTTTGTGTGTGTGTGAAAGATTCATGAAATGTTTTAAAGAGATGGTAGTACTGTTGTGAAAAACATCGCTATAGAAAAATTCCAGTAAGTGATTCCATTTTTTTTAGTGTGTAATTTTCTGTATTTTCCCTCTTCTTTTTATCATTAGCACCATTTGCATGAAAACATCTGTATTTGTCTTAATTTGCTGCTCTTGTTTTATTCCTGCCTGAATCACCGAGTCACTTTTTGTCCTGCTAGCTTGGTAGCAGCTAATTACAGCAGTGTATAGACCTGGGGAAGCCTGGTTGTCCTCGCATGGAGATAGGGATGGGCTGAATCCCAGCCTGCGATTTCACAAGCGAGGCCTAAGCAATAAAAACATAAAAATAAACTGAGAAATTATTCCGTTACCTTACAAACAATACCTGCAAGGATGGACCAAAAATATACGATACATCTTAGCGGTGTTACTGTGATTAGTTTAATGAGGGGGAAAAAATACAATAGCTAGAATTACTTACAAAATGATACATGAGACACTCGAAAACATACCCTGTGCTTATAATGTATGTGGCTAGATCCAGCACAGTATAGTGATTTTTAACTGAGAAAATAGTGTTTGTGGTCTGTCTTTCAAGTGTCACAGGGTTTCTTTTCCAGAGGTGTGTAATCTCTCAAGTCCCTGTTACTGCAAGATGTCTGCCTCGGTTGTGTCAGCTGGCTGCGTAATTGAATGTATTTGTAATCGGAAAGGAGCTTGCATCTTGAGTCCCTGGCTCTTTGTATCTTTGAATTTTCTTAAGCCTGCAAGATACGGGGTTTGTGGTTGGTAGAGCAGGATGCTGCCAACTCAAAAACTGGACAAACAGATAGGGAGGAGTTAAGCAGAACAGGAGGGCTGTTGTGAGGTAATAATGTTGCTGTTGAATAACTTGAGGTGATGAATTGTTTGAAGCAGCAGATGCCTTTAAGAGCGGAGATGCTGTCACTGCTGTGTTTTGCTCCTAATTGGTGGAGAACTGCACGTGAAGCTGAAAGCATTCTTAGGTTGTTGAATATTTCACATGGAAAACACAGGGACTCTGCATTTAGAGAGGCTGCAAAGGTATCAACCACAGAGAACCTTTTTCTAACACATAGCTTTAGAAAGTACTTCTCTTTCACGCCTGTTGGACCGAACTGAATCAAATGCATCATGGCTCTGACTGGACTAAGTCACCACTCTGACAAGGCATGTAAGTAAGCTCATGAAGTTCAACGAGGCCAACAAGGTCCTGCACCTGGGCCGGGCAATCCCCACATCAGTGCAGACTGGGGGATGAATGGATTGAGAGCAGCCCTGCAGAGAAGGACTTGGATACTGGTGGATGAAAAATTGGATATGATCAGGCAATGTGTGCTTACAGCCCGGAAAGCCAACCGTATCCTGGGCTGCAGAAAGTGTGGCCAGCAAGCAGGTTGAGAGGTGATTCTCCCCCTCTACGGCGCTCTCGTGAGACCCTCCCTGGAGTACTGTATCCAGCTCTGGAGTCCACACTACAAGACAGACATGGACCTGTTAGAGCAGGTCTAGAGGAGGGCCATGAAAATGAGCAGAGGACTGGAACACCTCACCTGTGAAGAAAGGCTGAGAGAGTTGGGGTTGTTCAGGCTGGAGAAGAGAAGGCTGCGGGGAGACCTTATTGCGGCCTTTCAGCATATAAAGGTGGAGGAAGACTTTTTACCAGGGCCTGTAGCAATAGGACAAGGGGCAACACTGAAAGAGAGTAGATTTAGTTTGGATATAAGGAAGAAATTTTTTATGATGCCGGTGATGAGACACTGGAAGAGGTTGCCCAGAGAAGTTTTGGATACCCCATCATTGGAAGCGTTCAGAGTCAGGTTGAACGGGGCTCTGAGCAACCTGATGTAGTGAAAGATGTCCCTGCCAGTGGCAGGGGGGTTGGACCAGATGATCTTTGAAGGTCCCTTCCAACACAAACCATTCTATGATTCTGTGTCTCCCCTGAACTTTAGTTTTGCTTATGCCTTGACTGACACTTTTCCATTTCACTGAAACAGGTAGGAAGGAGGTGTAATCTGTAATGGGACTTTGCAGCGCTCCTGCAGAATCTGTTTAGTGAGTCTTCAAGCACTGACTCTTACTATGATTGAGATTTGGTTTTTATCATTTCTTCCAGTGTAAAAGCTTGGTGATAGCCCTCATCAGTGCAGTCTGTTCTTGTCCTCCCCCTGAAAGCAGCTACCTGCTGGAGAAGCAGAATGCGAGTTCCTTGTGTCTTGGCTCAGCGTAGCTCAGATTCCCTGTGATCTTCATGTCTTCCTGTTTTCTTCAGCTACTGCTTACAGACAAAAGAAGCTTGTTAAAGGGACATTTCTTTTTAAAGCTGGGAAATAAAATGCTTTGGACATGGTAGTCTAAAGAATGTAGGAGTCTAAAGTAGGCATATGTAAAATCTTTTTTTCTTGCTTTCTTCGGTTGAAATTCAGTTTTCTGTCTTAGCAAGTCAGGGTTACTCTAAATTAAACCAGGTTTTATATGAGTAAGATCATCACTTTATCCTGGATGCCTTCAGTCCGTTTGGACACCAGAGCACTCAGACCCGACAATTGGCCTGCATCGAGCAGAGGTGTGTTTCTCTTTCCCTGAAAAATACTACTTGCCTACATTGCCCAGAAAATAAATTTTGTAATACCAGACCAATGAGATTTTCTTTGATATGTTGCTATGATGTTGTATTTTTGAGGAGTTGACAGGAGCAGCATATGACAACATGGTACTTAAATGGGCAGGATGCCATCTCTTTATCTTCATTCACCCATCACCTAGACCCTGCCAGGAAGAATTGCAGGAGTCTTTGTGTCTCGTCTGCTCAGCCACTGCCCCTTCTGGGAATTTCTACCCTTTCTGATTCTAGAGGGACTGGAGGGAGGAAGAAAAAGTCTTAAGGGAGGCCCAGAAAACAAAGCAGAAGGATGATTTGACAGACCATGAAGTTAGTCTTGTAAAGAGAAAGCTGACTTCATCTCTTTGTTCTTTTGTGGGCCTTCTCTTCTGGCTTGACTAGTCTCTCTCCAAGTTCTGTGAAATGGGATAATATCTCAGCCTGTTCTGTAAAGGTGCTGTGGAGATAAAACCACTTAGGCTTTAGAGAGATCACTCCAAAGCTTGGTTGTAGGAGAGGCTTTGTAAGGACTGGCGTGGACAGGGAAAGGAAAAAGATAGGAGCTGGAGGGTTCCCAGAATGATTTGTCATATGATGTCAACATGGCCTTTCTAAGCTGGCCTTTTTACTACAGGTTTGATGTGATGGGGCAGTATACAGAGAAGCCCTTTACAAAAGTTACAAGTATTCGATGTCTACAGGAAACATTAACTTGTGCACGACATGTGGTTGTTTGCTGAACTTGGCCCTGAGCCCAAGCACTGTGTTAAACGCTGATCTTGTTTCGCAAATGGAAATCTTCCACAGTTAGAAGGAGAAATGAGAATGTGTCCCCACCAAATGGACTTTTGGCTTTCCAGTTTTCAAACGTACACATGGCAGTGAAATCAACACACCGAACATCCATCTCAAGCTGTTTTTCAGCACTGAGCTGTGTCATTGGGTCTCTGCATCTTTCTGAAGAATTTATTTATAGTGTAATCTTTTGCTGTAGTAAACCAAATCCAAACTGTAATGCAACTTAATAATAGGTGAAAGCTGGCATTGCTATGTCTAGAGCCACAGGTTGGTTGGTTTGTTTGCGGGGGCAGAAATCTGTTCTTAGATTCTTTCAGGGTAGCGAATTCTTAAACTAACTCAGCGTGTACCCACTTCTAGTTAATGGAATTTTCCATGCAGTAAATCACTAGTTTTTACTTCACTCTGATTTACGCTCATGTAGTACTACTGATTTTATAGATGATCACTAAAAACGAAAGTATTGTTGCATACAAAGGTAAGGCTGGAAGTCCTAGCTGACAATATGGCCTCACTCTAAGGTACGTGCTTAAAGGTAAAACCAGGTTAAGTTTACAGTTGCAGTTCTTCTTGCTACTACCACCTTGATTTATTTTTTTTTTTCCCTAGTGGCGTGTTTAAATTCTGTCTATAACACCTTTTCAGATTCATGATGGAAATGCTAACATATATCTTCAAGTAGAGCCTCCTGTGTGGCACCACTGCAGTTAAAAGATATGTATATTTAGGGCTGACTTGCCAGTGGCATTGCTTTACAAACCTGCGGTCACTGTTAGCAAGCAATGGAAGAAGGTAGAGGATTCCAGAAAAACAAAGTTTAAGGAAAAAATGCAACAGAGAATTTTGGTGGCTAATAGGGATGGAAGTGTCTTGTTGAAAGTGTGGGATGCTTCTGTGAGTATTTTTGGTTGCAAATAGTGCAGTGTATAGGTTGCCCTCTGGTAAATGTATGAAGACTCATATTCCAACAATTTCAGAAACTTTGGGGCTACAGCTTATCGGTTAATAATGGAATATCCTTTTAAGAAGCATGCAAGTATAAATGTATACTAGTAGGCTTTGCTTTCTGTCAAAGGAGGCCAGCAAGTATTCATATAACGTCTTTTTTCTGGTTGTTTTGAAGTTCTCAATTATAAGTGGTTCTCTTTTCGTTTCTGACACCTTAGTTGCTGTGCTGAATACAAGCCACTAATTAAAATGATCACTCACGCTGCCTAGTGGTAGGCGTCAACATGCTGTGACTGTTAGACATGGTAGTAGGGAATAAATGGTGTAATACTCCGTGCGTTTGGAATACCTGATCATTCAGTCTCTGTGTTTCCATGGCATATTGGCATAGTCTAACTGTAGTAGTAAAGAATTTCTGAGCTCTTATTGATGCAACTGGAATGAGACTCTTCAGCGTTTATAAACTGGTAATGAGAAACAGGCCTGTGCGATGGAGGGCTGGCTGGGAGGGCGAGAGTGCCAGGCTAGGCTAAGGTGGTGTGACGGGAGCTGTCGAGCATCATCCGGGGGAATTGGTTATATAGTTATGCATGTCTAATAAAGCAGTACAATGAAGCGGTCTTGTCTTCATCTTAGTCTTCAGAAAATTGCTGACTGGGTAAAAATGACATTTTATTCCTCTTTATCAGAAACTGTCTCAATCTCTACTTCACTTGTAGAAGAACTCAGGAAGGCAGGTAGAGACAATACAAGCCTAATACCTACGAAGAGGGAAAGAAACCTGCCTTCGTTTACATGAGCTTTTCTTGGGTAGTAAAGTGAAACGTAGAGAGAAGTGTTTCAGGGAAGCAGAAAGGCAGCTCGCGAATAAGCTGGCCAGGCTGTTGTAAGGAAAATGTTACCTCTGTGGCAGACTGGCTGTATAATAGGTCAGCGCCCTTGCTTGACAGGTTTCCTGGGGTCTGCACTTCTTTTTCCTCTGGCATAAATGCAGGGCCAGAACAGGCCTGGGGGGATTGCTGAACCTAAAGTTCTGTTGTCACAGGCAACCATCTCTCAAATCCCTTTCATGAACGGATCAAACTTCATATTAAAGCTCGTAAGGTCTATAGCCATTTGTTCTTTTGCCAATACTGCCCTTTTGCTTTAATGGCTCTTCCGTCTCCCTGGTGGATAACTGCATGTGGAGCTACAATTCTGTATAATAGGTATTGTGCAGAGCCAGATAGATGAAGATGCCTTTTCTAATGCTGCAGCTGCTTTATGTCATCCAGTGGGTCAGAATCTGAAATTTGCCCAACTAGGGAGAAATCGCTATTAGAAGGTTAGCATGCCTAGTGGTGTGAATCACAGCTCTTGGGTTTTCCTCCTGTCTCTGAGGTCTCTGGTTCTGAGCGGCAGTTGATTTTTGAGTTGATGAAAAATTCTGTTGCCTTAACTTCTTGTTCCATCGTACTCTCCTGCTTACATGGTTCTTCTATCAGAGGTTAGCATCCCTGTAGTGGTCATGACAGAAAGGTAAAAATGAGCCCACTGTTCCATTGCAATTGACAGTGTAAACTGAAATCAGTGACATTTTAAGTTAGCACACTTTGTAAAATTAGCTGTGGCAGCCGTTATCACCTGTCCTGACACCCCTGCTGTGGGTGTGGGCCATGTACGGGGAGGACAGGATTAATGGCAGCAGCCCGAGTTCATCTCGGAACTCACTGTAGTATGATTTGCAAGACCTCAGGAGTCAGAGCCCTAAGTCATGCCCCAAATTACTGGCACCTTTTTTTTCTTATCCCTAATTGTGAAGTGGGGATCAAATTCACTTCCCAAGGGAGTAGCTAGGATTAACGCTTGCTGGAGACACCAGGGCGGAACAGAACTGTAAAGAATTAGCAATTTCTTTCACTTTTGAGCTCACTGTATAGGTATTATAGTAAGCTACAGTGAATTGGTCTTTCTAATACTGCTTTACAACTCTTACCATTGTCTTTTAGTTAAATTTTGCTTGCTAAGGGTTTTTTCCTGACAGAAAGAATTTGAGACTGGAGGGAAGCAACAATAACTGAGGGATAAGCAGCTTACGTAGCAGTTCTTTTGTGGTTTGGAGGGGTGGGGGGCGTTGCTTGATGTCCTGCTGCAGTATTCCTCTTTTCATATATTGCTCTGATAAACAGGAAGATGCTTAAGTACCCCTCAGCCCTCCACACTTAATCTAGAAAATCTACTGGTTTAGAGAAATGTTCTTGGAGAGCAGTAAAAGGAAAACAGCTGTTCAGGGGTCAGATCTGAGAAGAAACTAAGTCTGTTTAAAATCAAGGCTTAATGACAGGGATGCCTGTCTGAGAGTTTTTGTTTGCAAGTTTGTTGCTTTGTCCATAACTCAGACTGAATAGTAGAGCAGGAACCCTTAAACCTGTGTTTGTGTAGCATGCGAATAAAGTTTTCCGTGGTAAGCCTGGTGGTTTGTATGAGTTTATTTGATACTTTGCAGGTGTAAAACGGATGGGTTTATTCCTCCATCTGGCTTGTTCAGGTGTTGGACATCCCCTGATAGAGATTTTTATTAAGAGGTCAAATTCTAACTGGCTTCAGCATGGAATGGGGGTTTGATGGTTTTCATCATATAACCAGGTGTGAGGACTTTGAGGATAGCTGCAATAAAAAAGGGATGGAAAAATTTTCTGTTTCCAGGTGATTGCATCTTCCCTTTCCTATTAGCAGTGAAGATTATTTTACGAGGTTTGTTGCCTCCTGTGTAATTTTCAGTATTTTCTGAACGCTGTTGTTTTTAACATGGCTTTATAATAAACTATTAAAACTCAACAGCCCCCCTATAGGTCATGAGCTGCAAAGGGAGGAAGCTGTGTGTCAGGGAAGATAATGCATACATTTGACAAGCCAGGCTTTGTGTGATTCATCACAGATGTGTTTGGAAAACCTGAACCAGCTGTTGCGTTGAAATGCGGAGCGCAGGCCAGCGTGCAGCCACAGCAGCGGTCTGAAAGGGTGCTGCTGGTGGCAAAGTTGCATTGCTGGCGGTCGTCTACGAACTAAGTGGACCTTCAATTCTTATTTCTGTATTTAATACAGCAATTACAGAATGCGGCTTTCAAGAAACAAATGGCTAATTCCTTACTTACCTTTCAGCTCTTCTTGCCCTATTAAAACAGGAAAATCTGATCAAACTCAGAATTTCCATTTGCTTATTTATTTGAGTGGGTTTGTTCCCTTGTTTTTGTGGTATATCATCTTCTCAGTGGCCACTGCCTGCCCAGGAAAGAAATGGGGCTAGGACTGCAGAGCACAGTGCAAGTAATCTGTGTTCTTAATCTAGAGGCAAAACCCCACTCTCCGAAGGAATAAGCGGGGCGGAAACCTATCTGACGTCACGGGAATGAACTCCTACTGAGAATAACATCAGATTGCCATAACAGAATATGGCAAGAGTGAGATTTGTTTTGAAACCTGGTAATATAATATATTCTCACTTAACCTGGGGGAGGCGTGAGACAGACAATTTCATACCAGGAAACAAACAGAAGTACCAGCTATAATTAACAGGAAGACAGTCCTCGGTGGCCCATAAAACGTCGTAGGATTTACACATTTGACTATTACAGAGAAGCTGCAGCGACTTGGGGATTGGAACTTTTTTCCAGACCATCCAAGGTGCCCCAGAAGTGTTGAATAATACAGTCTGTTCGACCTGAAGCACTTGCCCACGCATGGGCTAATTGATGACTTTTAAACTGGAGCTTGAAAGATAGCCAGAAACTTCTTGGTTAAATGTTAGAGACTCCAGTGTCTTCTCAGGTAGGTCGAGCCAGGCACTTGGGTTGCAAGGTATAAGCACTTAACCGTTTGAAATAATCTTTTCAGATCAGTAAAATGTCATCCATCTTATCACTGTGTAAACTTCCAGCTGAACGGAAGGGGAATTTGCTGAGCTATGTAATGGTTGTCTGTTTTAGCTAACGAGGAGTGCGACTGGGGGGGTATTTAATTGCCCCTCCCCAATATTGTAGTGAGAGAAAGCCTTTCTAATTCGGATGAGCTCCAAGTCAGTATTTTCTGTCATCCCTTCAGTGATGTGTCAGTGTCACTCCAGTGAGCCTGAGGCATCCAGTGGAGTCTTGCAATAACGCAGAGTATTGATTCTAAGTGACAATTGACTGGAAGTGGTTTGTTTTAAATACCAACTTGCATTATTGCTGTGAAGCAGTCAACTAACAGAACAAAGCTAACAATGGTAACACGGGAAATGTTTTGGTAAGTGTAGTTTGATTCTATTTGTAAAATTGTCATAATGCAATAATAAAAATATTTTTAAAGTAGTAAAACTTTTTAATAATTGCAAGCCTAGTTTCAGTTGTGCAGAATTAGAAAACAAATTAGCATATGTATACCTTACTGAAATGCAGGAGGATTAAGTTCCCTGCTGAACAGTAGAATTACATTTTTAATACTTTGTTTAAACGAAAATTATGAAAGTAGAAAACGCTGCTGTCCTTGTGTGTGGAATGTCACTTTCTGCACACGCATGCACATATACAAATTGGTCTTTCATTTCAATTAATTAAAGTTGACATGCAAACCGCAACAGAAAGTAGTCTAGTTGGGGATGAAATTACTGAAGTCTGTCAATAGTTTTTGATTGGTTTGAATTGCTGATTGTACTTGATATAATTCTCAGCCCCTATATAAAATCCATAAAATAGAGGAACTGCTATGGTTGGAGGAACCTTTTTCATTTTCTGGCAGCCATTACATGCTGCCAGTACAAAAACATTTTTTTCTTAACAGTCCTTTCCCAAGCTCAGAAATGGATTTCCCCCCAGCCACTGTCATTCAATTATCACTTCAGGAAATGCATAGATATAACTGATGATCCCTTTAAAACATCCTGCGGTATTCCACTCCTCCCATCCTTCATTTTTCTTCTCGCTCCAGTCATTAAATGTAACATTGCCGATGTATATTTTATAGGGTGACCCTGACGGCTGTCGCTTTGAGGATGTGCAGAGATAATAAGATTGTGCATGTAATGAAGGGCAGATAAATAGAAAAATGTTTACGGGATGGAGTGTGGTAGTTTTAACTGCTTTATGGCTTGCTGCTCTCTCATATACACGCCCACGTGAACCACCACTGATACTTTTGCTTTAAACAGTGAAAATGTGATGTATCACAGACATTGAGAGAGATACCAGTGTAAATCACGCTGCCAGTAGCAGTGAAATGGGCTGTTTTGTCCCACACCTGAACTCTAGCAATATGCAACCAAGAAACTTAATTATTGAGCTGGTACAAAAAGAAAGTGCAGTTAAAGGGATAATGTATCGGTGCTTGGCACCTTCATTGAGAAAATCCTATTCCTGGTATTCTGCTGCTAAATTCTCGATGCGGTGGCATTGATGGAAAAGTGTATGTGAAGGGGGAAAGCCACAATCAGTGCAGACTACGGTGAGCTCTTCTCTGAAAGCTTTTCTGAATACCTTGCATTTAATTTTTCCGGGTATTTGTCCCACTCTCCTTTTTGTCCTGGTCTGTGAGCTCCAATATTGAGAACTGCTAGTTAACAAGCGACTGGCAGTGAGAGATGTTGCATGAAACAGCTGTGAACCCCAGGACTTTGATGTGGGTTGTAAAATGGAATGAAAGAATTGCTGGCTCAAGAAAATAGGAACTTCTCCCATCGTTGCAAAAACATTTCATCTCTGTTCTTCAGAACTATGTTGTGCTTAATTCAGCCTGGCCCATGTGCATTTTGTTAGGGGTAGCGCTTTGGGCATCAAGATGTAAGGGAAAAGGGAAAAAGGCTGAATATTTGCATTTACTAGGGAGAACAAATGGATGTTGAGTGGTGGGTTGGAAGGAACCTGCAATGTATGCCAGCCTGCGCCTCAATAGGAAGAGAGATGCCCTGGCTCCACAGGGGCTAAATTACATTCTCCAGGCTCTGTCTGCATGAAGCAGTTCGTAGTCTGTGCCAGGTGAAAACATCACATCCGTGCTGGAGAATTGGGCTCTGCTGGAATGGGAGACCCCTCTCTGCTGCAGACTGGGGAGCTGTGCCTGAGCAAGGGCAGGGTAGAGGGTCAGCTTAGGAGAGGAGGGGAAAAGAAGTGAAATGATTGGAGTTAGAAGTGGTCAAGCAAATCAGGATTTCTAACCTCAGAAATCTTGATCATATAAGTGGCAAAGGGGAGCTGAGTAAAAAATAAATCCTTCGACAAATGTGTATAAGGCAAGCAGGTTCTTAACTCTTTCGCTATTTTGATAACCTCTTAATTGATCAAGCACCAGAGATCCCTGTGGGGCATACCTGGGGACGCTGGCAGTGGTTACGTGGTCCTGGAGAACTATAACTGACAGTATTAAAGATAGGCTCTAATAATTAATAATAGATGCAGGCAACAGTCTGTGAGTTCCTGTAGGGATTAGGAACTCTGTTGATTAACAAAGAGGAGTCTCTGGAGGAAGAAGCCTTAATTACAAAAGCTTTCTTTTCATTCTGGCATGACGTACAGCTGGAGAGAGGGTCAGCAGCTTTTAACTGTGGTTGAGGCTTAAAACAATGCGCTAGCGTGCTATGCATTTGTTTTTGCAGAACTGTTAAAGCTGGTACTTAAATCCCCAAAAATGAGGGGAAAAAAAGAAAAAAAAAATTGTTCACATAAAACAGATAGCAAGGGTAAGTTCCGTAATATGCTGATTATCTTATTTCCTGCCAGTATATGCAACCTTAATTACAAACACTGGAGAAGATTAGCAAATGAACTACATGAAAATTGTGAGTTAGCTGTGGCACAGAGACATGTTATTGGTGTTTTTTTCAGGCTGTGGACAATAACATTTAGATTTCTCTGTGGTTTGCTAAAACCCTACAATCAAGTGGTAGGAATGAAGCAAGACTATCCAATTGAAAGAAGCAGCAGCTTGGATTGAGGGTAAAAGGAAAGCTGAGCTGTTGAGGAACAGTCAGCCCGTACTGAGCTTAATAAGGATGGATAAGCCTATCCAATAGGCCTGGCTTTGAATTATGAAGGAATTTTAGAGCCTGACTGTCACCGGTGGAGCTGTTCACATAGTCTGAGGTTAATCAGTACAATTGTAATTCTCACACAGGATTGATCTTGGCCAATTTATAAATCTTCTGCCGCTTTGTTTCTATACGCTATAAAACCTGAAAAGGATGTGCTGAGACTTAATTTATAAATCCTTCATTGACTTTGTCATCAAACGGAAGATGCTATACAATGGTTGAGTGTTACTGTGTTACTGCAGATAAATGTTTGTTTCAAATGAGAGATTATTTACATCCTACCTTGTATATATCTTTCCGTTTTTCTCCCTACTTTGCACTCCCTGTTCACTGACTCTTTTCTACTAGTGATTCCATTACTCTTTATGTCTCTTGCCACTTCCAGTTCCCATGCATAATTTTGTTGTAAGAGGTGGGTTTAGTTTGCACTCACCCACTATGTTGATTTTTTTTTTGGTTTTTTTTTAATTATTTGTGAATGAGGGCAAATACGTTCTCTTGGGAGAATTGCAAAAGTGATCTGTGTGTTTAGGTAACATGAAAAATGAAATTATTTTAGTCTCTTCACTGCTCGAGGAATTTTGGAGTGAAATCTTCAGGTTCCAAACTTGTTTCAGCACTATCGGGAGTGACACAGTTCTCTAATGACCGCTTGTATCATAGGCCTGTGGTATCTAAACAAAAGTAGAATTTGTAGGAGCTGGAAGCTCACTCTTCCTCTGGTCTGTAGAGGACTAAGCAGGGTAGCAGTGCTCATTTAGCAGAAACAATTAGAAAGCATAAAGCTGTATCTGATTGCAGTTTTTTTCCACAACAAAATGAAATCCAGAAAATACAGATGGAGCCTCGGCTGGGTTCCCAGGAAATTCTGTGACTGTTCCTGTATTGGGGGTAAATTGACAGCATAAAAAACCAAGGAGTTAGCCTGGCTTTCTTATATCCCTGTCTCCTCTTTTGATTCCCGCTTGGCCAGCCTGTTTTGCCAGGAGTTTCGAATAAAAAATGAAACCAGCTAGCTTATGTTGCTGTTTGCAGAACAAGGAAACAGAGTATTAGGACAGCCAGTCTTCTCCTAAAATTGTAGGTAGAGTTCTTAGCAGAGACCAAGGAGAGAAGGCTGTATTGCCATTCGGAAGATAATAAATAGCTAGAGGAACTGCTAGATAAAATGCCTATACTTTTAAAATATGCTAGAGAACTGAGAAACCTGCAGGATATTCGTTAGATTTTTAATGTGTTTTTTTGTAGTGTTAGTAAAATATTGCTTGGTTTTTAAAAGCTTCTCTTAAAATTTCAGTAATGTTTTAGATTATGCAGTATTCCTGTGCACCCAAGGTGGACATTAATCAGTGCTACTGAACAAGCTGCTGAGACTTATTGCTTAATTAGAGCATATGCAAACCTATTTGTCATAGTTGGCAGAGGCATGTAGACCAAGCTTAAAATTGTAGAAATGCCTAGGTTCAACTCTTCTGAGCTGCACACAGCTGTTGTTCTTTCTCTTCCCTGCTGCATTTTTTCAATACTTTAACTTGTTCAGACCAAGACAAGAGTTCCGAATTTTCTCTGTCTGGATATAGGCTCACAACAAGAGCCATGCAGCGCTCTCTGCTCGCTGTCCCATTTCTGCCTTGGCGTGGTAGGCTGTGCTGTTCCGCGGGCCGGAGGGTTTGTTGCATGCTTGTGCTAGCCTGTTCGCATCCATTCGCGCCTCGTGTTAGCAACTTTTGGGTATGGAGATGTGCGTGATGGAAGGGACTGGTACCTTCGATTTTGTTTCCCAGTCTGACAGTGTGTGGCAATATTCTGGGTTGTTCTGTAAAGTTTCAGGAAGCAACCTGGAGACGACAGACAGCGATACGCTGGTCTGTACCGAAGGGGTATACTATAAAGCTCCCGTTATGCAAAACTCTGCATGTGTAGTCCGTTTTCTTGATATGGCCCTTGGCATGCAGGCATTTGAGCAGATGTTGTAACCAAGACTGTTAAAGCCAGGGGATTCAGTGAAGGAGGGAGGCGCTGGAGACAGTGTTTTTACCACAGGACTTTAGTAATAGGGAGCATTAGCTAAATTGAGTTGACTTAATAAAATCTTGATGCATTCCATAAAGATTGTGAATTCATTAAGGCCACAGCTGGACAATCTGTTCCCCTCTGGTCTGCCATGACTAGTTTATAGCCATTGAAGAGAGTTGTCATTTACCTTTTCTGTTTAATTACTGTAAAGCTATTCCCCTCCTCCACATTTTTTTTTTTTTTTTTCCCCCTGGCAGAGCTAGGCTCTGGGGAAATTAAACAGCAATTATGATGTTTGCTCACTCTGTTATACCATAACAGATACTTGAAGGTAAGTTGATGTGTTTGTGTGATTGGCTTCCACAGGAGCAGTGTCTGCTGCAGCAGGGCTGTCAAAACCTCTCAAATCCAGAAATGCATAGGCAGTGTTAATCCGTTGTTTACCTAAGGCAAGACTAAACACAAACATGGGGCACAGCTTGTATTGTGTATTTTACATTTGAAAACTACTGATAAGAAGTGAGAAACCAGGGCATGCAGCACTAACTGGCGCTCATGTTAGTTTGTTAAGGGTATGGAAGAGTTAGTACGGCCTGTCCTGGTGTTCCGCGATCTGGCTTGGAGAGCTTGATTGAGCTGCAAAAAAATATGGGTGAGAGCAGTGGGTGAACACGGTGGGAGAGGTAAGCGAGAGGTGCCCCATGCCAAGGAAGTCATCTCCGAATAAATGCAGGTGGCCTGTGCAGTGCGAGGAGAGTGCTGGGGTAGGGAGGATGTGGGCTGTTGGGCGCTTGAAGGCTCTCATCAGCTCAGCCTCCAGAGCTGAATTGCAGAGAAGGTCTCTGCTGCGTACTCCTGCGGGAGTGGATCTGAACCATTTCTTTCTCTTTAAAAATAATCCCTAGAACAGAGCTAAAAGGAGATGAAGTGTGACTTTTTTTTAATGTACCTACAACATAGGGTGAAGTGGCCTTGGCAGGAGAAGGCAAGAGATTTGAGGAGTTGAGCTCCAGATGTGTTTCAAAACTGATGAAAGCTGAACGATGGTTTTCAGCGAAGAACGTATCCCTCTGTCTTGTGAAACTTCAGTAATGGGAAAGTAGATGTTCTCGAGGAAAGGTGGCATTAAAAGCCTTGAACAATGCTTCTCATTTTGCTTTATATGTGTTTGATAAATTGCTTGGGACAGTTAATCAGATGTTAACATAGAAAAATGGAGCTGTGTTTGCAGAAAAGAGAGGTGGCGTATCAAGTGGAGGTGAGGCTGTTCCTATGAACAGCTAAGCAGGTTGGGAGAGAAATGAATCTTCTCCCCACACTGATAGAAAAAGCTGTTCCTTGATGCAGTTGATCTGGGAGGGCACTGACAGCATCTTTCTTGGATGTGGCACAGTACAGGAATTAGAGCTGCTCATTTGAGGGGTGCTGTTGGAGTAGACTTGTGGGCCATTTTATTGAGACTTTCCTTCTAACGTATTGGATTTATTGGCAAGTGATACCAGTGGACAATTGTGTCAACACCACCAGTATCTGGGGGTCTGAGAGATGAGGTGGGTTTCAGGGTCAGGAGGCAGCCCATGAACAGTTCTGGTCAAAGAAGCAGCAGCTTGGACATGGAAACCCTTCCTGCTGGACAGTTGCCTCAAAACACTGGCTATATTACCCCCAAACATCTGGAATGTTACGACTGCTCTGATTCATTAGACTGGGAGCTTTGCTGAAGAGTGGTTTTGCGTGTGCTATAAGGAACTGCCTCATCGAACACTCATGTTTCTTATCTGCATATGCCTTATGGGTCATCCACGTATGTGCAGCCATATAAAATTTTGCTACGTCACGTTCAAAGTAGTGATGAGCTGGGTCGTGCATCACTTAAGTTTACCATTTCATTGTGAGGCTTTGCAGTGGTTGTTAATGCCTGTTCTATTGGTGGTTCCAGAACTGGGTTAAACAAGAGCACGTTGTTGGGTGCAGGGAAGAGAAGAGGGTGACAGAAAGCAGTTGGATGGTGCTTATTGCCAAAGGAGACAGTCTCCTCCTAACTTCAGGTGGTCTGTGCGCTTCAGGCCAGTAAACTGGATTAGAGAGTGACAAACAAGGTCACTGTTTCAAGCAGGAGGTTCAGCCCTCCCTGAACTTGCCTTGCAAGCCTTGAGTTTCTCTTCCACCATCAGCCAGAGACCTCACCACAGGTAGTAGTTGCTTCAGTGGTCTCGCCCCTTTCTTAATTTATCTCTGAAGTTTGGAAATGAGGGAGATTATGTTACCCCACAAGTGTGAGGTCGTTTACCCGGTGCGCAAGACGCCAGTATACACACAGGGCAGAGGTATTTTTATTTCATGCTTGCACCGAGGTGGGTGCTAGGTGGTAGCTCCACAAAGCTAGCACAAAGGTCGGTCATACAGGTACAGTATTTATACAGTCTACTTATGCATATGCATAAGGAATTACACAAAGCAGTTTTCTATTGGTCTACATTTCTCTTATTTCAACTTAAAGCTACAGTGCTACTTTAATATTAAAGTAGCAGTGTAGCGCACGCTCAGAGGTGAGGGGTCTCTGCTTGGGCCGGGGTCTCCAGCTCGAGGCGTGTGACTTTTAGTATTACAATGAGGATAGTTCACGTGAGGGTGCTTCTTACCACACTTCTACTAGTTGTTTCAGATGGTTCCCAAAACATTTTAATTAGCTTACGTATTTCTCCAGGATGTGCTTCTCTCCCAAGGACACTAATTCTTGTTTAGACGTTCTGCTTTCCAGCCTGAATCCCCCTTACCAGCTTTACATAAGCCTTGGCCTTCCACCGGCTCCTGTTAGACAAGCTGTTAGACTACAATGTCACTCTTAAGCTGAAGGAGCATAATGATACAATGAAGGATGGTTCGGTCTGCTTTATCCTGTGTGATTTCAGTGCATACGTTGCTAGCAATACCCAGTTCCTGCCACAAAAAACTTCAAATGAGACATGCAATATATTTGCAGGTGGTTGGGTTAGGACTATTCCCCTGGGTGTAGACCTGCTACCCAGAAAATCGGATTCAGAGCAGCTGCTCTCAGCCCTCCCCCCCGTGAACAAGCACCAGACTGCCTCAGTTCATCATACTGTTGGCAATTATAGTACAGAGATGTAGGATGTGTTGACTGCGAGACCTTGTGGTGAGGTGAGGTGAGATCGCCAGGAACAAGATGATCATTACAGGCCATTCATGTCAGCAGCGTTTATGCTTTTCTGTTTGCTTGCAAGCAAAAACAGCAGCTAATTTGCAAGGCTGCCTTTTGTAAAAGGGCCTTTTGATCAATGCTTGCCTGTGTTAACGTTTCAGTAGGCTATTGATTTCTGCAACAGCTTTTGTTCCCTGAATTTATGGGCGATGGGTTTCAGCAGTGCACACTATGCATATTTGATTAAAGTTCATTTGACTTCACTTGTAGTCAAGCTGGAAGCTGTTTTTACTCCCTGTTTGTAGAACCAAAGCTTTCCTGACTTACTCCTTTGTGCTCAAGCTTCTGCCACCCGTGCCGTCACCAGCGTATGCTGTTTCTAATCCTTCCAGACTCACTCCACTCCAGCATTTAATCCCTTAGGTAGACAATATAATGTTAGATAGCCAGGCAGCTAATAAGATCTGGCGTGGAATTTTTTCAGTGTAGTACATGTCTAACCCGTGCGTATGTATAGAACATTAACGTTCTCTGTGTACGCTTCCTCTCTGACTTTTACTTCTCCATCTGTGTAAGAAAGTTGAGTCATTTACTGAGTCATGTAGCTGTGCAGTCTGACGATGAATTTGAAGTACAAAATGTTCTCTAGTCCTTCAGTATATCCAGATTTCATAGATGGGGTGAAACTGGTTGTGAAATAAACTTCTATTTCATCTTTACCTGCATGTAGTTGTGACTGCACTGTTGGCAGGGTCTCGGGAAGGAAAGCATTATCATCATGAAGTTAGTATTTTTTATAAATATACACCATTGCTTTTTTAAAAAGTTCTGGTTATGATGTAGTGCAAGTTGTTAAACTTCCCTTGAGACCTGATGGGTTTGCAGTGTGTAAACAGAGCTCAGATAGGTTCCCGTTTTCTATTTTATGATAGGAGGAAAACAGATTGGTTTGCACTCTGCTGTTGCCGTATGTCAGAGGACACAGTAACTCAGTGACATAATGCCATGGGATTTACTGACTTGCTCCTTGGTGCTGATACCTCAGATTTGATATAAATGAATTTATAGGTAAAATGTGGCTGGTTTCATTTGCAAGAGACTTTTTACCTCTGCAAAGCATTGCATAAGCTTTTCTGCAGAGCTTTGTCTGCCTCCTGGCACAGGTCATCCGTATCCCTGGTTTGACAAACAGTTGTGCTGGATGGACTTTGAGCCCACTTAGTGGACTCAAAGTAAAATGGTATTTCTAAAGCAAACATTGTACAGTTGAACACGCAGGAGCAGAGCAGGGTGCTGGGTGTCAGAATTCTGTGTTCTTCCCAGATCTGACATAGCTGGAATGCTCATCACCAGCCTGCAGCCATTTTAGTTTTAGATTCTCCTCAGGAAAGAGTTATGCATTTTATTTTAATTTTTTTTTAGCAGGGCTTTTGTCCGTCAGAATCAACAGTTGTAGGTAATGATTAATTTTGCCCACTTAATCCTTCCTCCTCCTAACCAAGTATCGCTCTGAATACGGTTTGGTGTGAATATTGTTCAGGTCTGGGGAGGAGATCAGTAGCATCAATCCCAGTCTATAGCAGCGCAGATTAAAAATGCATCTATTCTGTCTATCGCCAGAAATCAAAGTTGTGGTTGTGTTCTTTTTCTGGTGTTTCTATTTTTAAATTAGGCATTGGTAAAATTCTTAAGTGTCTTAAATGTCAGCAGTTAATGTCTAGAACAACATCCTCCTTTTGTCTTTCAAGTGTTTCGGTGGTACAGATGTTAGTTACGGTTGTAATTGCTTGTTTGAGGCCCTTGGGAGAGTTTGGATTAAGGGTGTGTCTTTATTAGAGTTAACTTGAGTGATCTGCCCTCAGTATAGGCTGCAGGATTTCCCCACAGAGGGAGCAGGCTGAGGTTATGTTATTTGATCACATAAAATGCAGTTCAAAGAAACCCTTTTTGTGGGCAATTCAGGTATGTTTGTTCTGATGTTGATTTTTTCAAGGGGCTGGTTAGAACTTCTCCGTTTTTCTCTTGCAACTTGAAAGAAACAACACCTTTTACCTTAGAGGCAGACAAGTCGCCAGGAAATGATGGGGTTTCAAAGTAAGAGAAAAGAGATTAAAACCACATGCTGTTCTTTAGTTCGGCATTACATCCGCTAGTTTGAATGGCAGCTGCTCCAGTTTTTGAATGTAAGCCAGATTCATTATGCTGTGAAATTATCACTCATTTCTCTAGGTGTGCTCTTTTAACTGCTTAATTAATTTAGATGTGGGCATATATATTCAAATTAAAGCACGATTTACTCTAGTAGGCTTGAGTTGTGGTTATAGGCTTCTCATTGAACACGGTTTTATTCTAACTTTCAGCTCCTTAAAGAGGAATATTTCACAATATCTGTACGCAGAACGTAGGTTGACAGCATGGCAGTATCTGTTTGGATTGATCCTTATTCTTTCTGTAAACACCAGAGAATTCGTAGCAGTTATCAGTTATTTGTTCTGACAGCTCACTGAGAGGCAGTACCTCTCCGGATGGATGCGGTGCCTCCTGAGCCGTGCCGTGCCATGCAGGGGGGTCAACAGGATGCTGACGGCAAGGCACGGGCACCCCCTTCCAAACTGCTGAGACCAGCAGGGCCCGCAGCATCCAGGCAGAGCCTGGGTACTTGCTTACTACCCAATCTCTCTCCTTTTCTAGCGGAGGAGGAGAGGAGCAAGAAGGCATTTATTGACTTCTCTTCCTCCCCTGCAAAAGCAAACAAAAAATAATTAGGATATTTTTTTTTTTCTGTCTTATCTAAAGAATTCTTTTGTCTGGCTGAAACACATCATGAAGCTTCCTACAAAAATACATGTGCATGCATACAGAGAGCAAAAGGGAGGGAAAAAAGCTGACAAGGCAGATTTGCATGCCCCTCTAACATACGCCTTCTGTATTTGCAGGGAGAACTAATCACCTTCTATTACTATTGGAAGAAAACCCCTGAAGCAGCGAGTTCTCGAGCCCACCGTAGGCATCGAAGACAGGCTGTGTTTCGGAGAATTAAAACTCGAACTGCTTCCACTCCAGTCAACACTCCCTCCAGGCCCCCCTCCAGTGAATTCTGTAAGTGGAAGCTAAAAGCAATGCATTTATCTTTGTTTAGATGCAGGGAGCAACAGTAATGTAATGGTGCTGTACCTTCAAGTGAATGAAGCAAGGAAATGGAGTTCAGGCAGTTGCCCTCTCCTGTTCCTGTACCATTATGCTGGAATGTGGTAGGCGTCTTTGATCACCAAGTGCTTTGTGCAGTTCTTAAACATAAAAGCATCCTGTAAGGATGGAAACATTGCCCTGGTAGTGAATTTCCCTACTCTCTTCTTGGTTTTGCGTTGTATTTTCTCCAGGCCTATTACAGTAATGGGGATTAGAAAATGCAAAAAGAGGGAAGTCCTTCATCCCTTTGGAAGGAAGTCCCTTTCGTCCTTACTTGGTGACCCATACCTTCTGCTTGATCTCAGACCGTGTGCTGCAGCCAGCACTGTTGCATCTTAATGCATCTTGGAAGAACTTTGGCCTTGACTGAAGCAGAAGTGTCTAAAAAAAGAATAATTACCCAAACCAGTGAAATGTACTGCATTGCAAAGGGTTATGATTAGTAACGTCCGTGTGGATATATAAACCTTTATCCTTATGTAAAAGGCTTATGTTAACCCTGTGAGTTTTAAGTCTTTCTATGGACTAAACCCAGTGCACTTCACATGCCTTCTAAAGAAAAGGGACTATATGGAAGGCAGAAAATGGCAGAATCTTATTAATATGGGGGAGGTAGAGGATGTGGTGAGCCAGCAGGACAGAGAATTCTGGAGAAGGGTATTAGGTAGTAAGAAAGGGCTATTAGCTTCTCCTTGCTGAAATTGGTAGGATTTATTGTTGACTTCTGCATGCACAAGAAGAGAGGATCTTGACCCTACAGCTCAGTCCAAGGTACTCAGCACTTCAGTGTGGCTGGAAGGACCCATCCACATGGATCCCACTGCAGGATGAGAATAAAAATCGGTTTAGTAAAAGAAAGCAAGTTCTAGCCTGGTGCCAATTTTGCAGTCAGGGTTTAAACACCTGCCACAATTAATGTTGAAATTATGGTAGCGCCTTGTGTTAATTTGAAGGGTAATGAGTTGATGACAAATGCTAATGGCAAGTACTGTAGAATCCCTCCCTCTCTATAACCTGCATGTATTGCAAAATATGCTCTTGGAACCTTTAGAAAAACAGTATTCTTGCATCAAGGACTTCTTTTCTAATTAAAGATGTGAACAAAAGAAGCCACAGGGCTTTCTGCTTGTGACAAATTGTAGACATGTTATGTTGTGGATTTATAGTGGTGGTGCTAGAAAAATGCAGTACTCTCAATAAGAAAGGGTTTACTCCTGAGTTGTTTTAGAAGATGAGGTAAGATACAGTTTTTGTGATGTCTGCAGATTTTCAGTGCTTTAGACGGTGTTTTTTAGCTCAGCCTTGTAATCGGATAATTTTCTATATACTGCTTGCCACAAAGGAAAGTGACCCTTTCCATATTCTCCACTTTTTCGAAACGTGACATTCTTGAAATGCAAGTTTGCCACAGGTTAAAACTCCTATGGAGGCTTGCAGTAAGAATTGGAAAGCTGGTAGTATCCTTGTAGTACCTCTCATCCAAAAGAATCATAACATGTTTTTCAAACAGGTACACTATATGCAAGCATCGTTTCTTCCACCCACAAAAAGTATCTGGCTCTTGGGTTAAATATAGCCACTGTCTAACAGAGCATAGCAGCAGTCCCCATCTGGTTTAGATGATGAAGTCTAGAAACAAAATAAAAAACAGAAAAGCCACCACAGTATCTGTCCATGGAATCTAGTAAAGTAGAATTTAAGTATAGAATATTTGATTTTAAATTTGACCAGGTTCTAGAGATATAAGCCTCCTTTCTCTTGAAAATTGTGCTTTCGGAACACAGCCTCTCTAACTAAGCATGAACAGTATTTGAACGACAACTTAATTGGAAAAGTACCATGTACTGAATCAAAAGTTCTGTGAATTGTATCACTTGGTGCATTCCTGGAATCCTCCAGTCTGTAGACTGTGATCAGGTCTGGCCTTGCTTAGTTTGCAAAATCAGAAATAATGGCCATCCAAGGCAAGGTGATTGTAGGAGGTCACAAAATTTACGTGAGAACTACTATTAATGGTTATTTTAGCCAAGTAGGAGGAAATAGAAAATCCTGCTGAGTTTTTCTTTTTCATTTTCCTCTTCTTCCCTTGTTCTTTACTTATTCAGTGGACTTGAGCTCGGCCAGTGAAGATGACTTTGACAGCGAGGACAGTGAACAGGAACTGAAGGGCTACGCCTGTCGTCACTGCTTCACAACCAGTATGCACCTGATTCATTGCTGTGTTTCTCTCCCTTCTGCTACTGCCTCTTTAGTGCAGGCTCATTCAAGCAACAGCAGCTCGTGTGCATGTACGGCTGCTCAAAAAACGTGGGGTTGAATCAGCTAAAATGTGCAGCATTCCTAGCAGACTTAATCATGCTTTGCCATTGCAAATTAATATTGCAGTGACAAAGGAGAATCTTGAGAGGTAGACATTTATACAGGAAAGAAATCTACATAATCTATATAATCCATTTGCGATACAGCAAATCAGTATTGGACTGTGACTGTCACACACATAACTCCTTTACGCTGCACCATGTCTCTTCTGCAGCAGCCTTATTCCTGTAGGTATTCCTGAAGGTTATCTGATATTTGGGTAAATGCATGTCATGGAAGTGTGAGCCCTAAAATAGGGAAGGGAAGGAAAGGAGAAATTCATAGCTCACGTCACTGTAAGAAACCACAGTTTTGGAGAATAATAGCTGCCTGTTAGCTCCCAGGTAGAGCAGATGAGGCTTCTTTCTTTGTTTTCAAAGCGGTAGTTGCTTAAGCAAACAAATACTTTGTAAATTGAATACTGAAGATGTGCACTAGAACAGGACAAAGTTTTCCAGAAATTTCTCCAACTTTGTTGCCCGTAGAAAAGCAGCTACTTTTCAAGTTGTTGTGTGCTTTTTTAAATAATGCTGTGTGTTTGTGGTGAGTATCTGGTACATTGCGTATTTCTAAGCTGTTGCTTTTCCTGCCCCAAGCCTCCAAGGACTGGCACCACGGCGGTCGAGAAAACATTTTGTTGTGCACTGATTGTCGCATTCACTTCAAAAAATACGGAGAGCTGCCACCCATTGAGAAGCCTGTAGACCCTCCACCCTTTATGTTTAAGCCTGTCAAAGAGGAAGATGATGGACTTAGTGGAAAGCATAGCATGAGGACAAGGCGGAGTCGAGGCTCGGTAGGCTTAACAGTCTTGCATTGCAGCTTCTTCTGTAAAGACGAGGTGTTGTCTGGAAAGAGGTAGTCAAACTTCTAAAATGACACTTTCTCCATCTTGCTTGTTTGCCATGGTATGTGCCTGCTGCTGCATTTGTGTATGCAAGGGTGAGATTTGCTGAGGTTGAGGCTTTCTTTGGAAAAAGGAGCTTGAAATGTCTCTTCTGCAAGTTCTAGTCAAACTTGTTATTTTCATGTTTTTAATGACTGGCAGTGGACTGTCATCATAAGGAGGCACTTGACCAGTGTATCATTACAGATTTTGTACTAGTATGTGTCCTTCTTCCAGCTGGATCCTGCCAGAGGTAAGCCCTTGGGCTTATTTTAAAGGAAGAGTTTTAAAAAGTAAATGCTATTCATGTGGTCTCCTCGTATTACTGGAGTTAAAATCTCTTCCCTACAGAAAACTGTAGTTTGCGCCTACCATCAGTGTGCTCTGCACAGAGTTTTTACTCAGGGTGAAATGCCGGGAGCCTTACTGTGCGCGAGTCACTTGAACTCTGACAGCAGCTCTAGTTAATTTGATGTTTGCTTTGGGTTTTGGCTGATAGAAAGCAGCAGATATATTTATTTTCCTTGCCCTCCCCTCTGCATCTTTCTGACCATGATGATATGATCATTGCTTCTACTAAATATCTTGGGAGGTTACGCTGTCAGGTAAGGTTGGCTTCATTGTTTTTATGGTAGCCAGTCATCAAAAAAACTGACAAACTGGGAGGGAAACAGTATTAATTATTGAAATATACTCTACTGTGATTCCTTATTGCATAGCAGGAGCACACTGAAACTGTGGTTTTAGACTGTGGTCTTGACTGCTTGAATGCCAACAGGTAGACTTTTTTTTTTTTTAATGGAACATGAGGGTCCCCTCCTACCTCATTCACTGTGTGTGTATGCACGCTTATAAATGTGCATGCATGTGTTTTATGAAGAAAATTTAGCATGCAAACAGCAGCAGCTTTGGAACATCTTTCTAATGTTGTCATTTGTAGCAGTCACTACTAAATAAAATAATCAGCACTTAATGTTTTTGAGTAGACAAATTAAGGATTTGCCTTCTTGTACCTTTAATTCCAGATGAGCTTTCAAGGAAAAAATGTTACAATGTTAAATGCTTTTATTTTTTCATTTTTCAAGCTCTTAGCAGGAGTGGTCCATCCATGCCCCTGACACAAGACAGAAAAAAGTAAAGAGGTTGGGCAAATGCTGACTTTGATACACTTTTATTTCTGTTAAACAAATAGATGTCTACACTACGTAGTGGTCGTAAAAAGCAGCCAGCCAGCCCTGATGGTAGAGCCTCACCTATTAATGAAGACATCCGTTCCAGTGGCCGCAACTCTCCTAGCGCTGCCAGCACCTCCAGTAATGACAGCAAAGCAGATTCAGTGAAGAAGTCTGCCAAGGTAAAATTTTCCCATTCTTCTTTTGTGTTGGGACTGGACACCTGAGGCCTCTTCAGTCAGCTAAATGAGATGCAGATTCTAGGAGGCCAGGGAATGTCTCGGTGACCTAGAAATTCCTACTTGTGTGGATAAGCAAAAAATTGAATGGTGCATCTGACTGATGCTTTGTTCCTGTACGTAAGGATGTGTAGTGATAAAACCCATTAAAGTATCCCCACATAACCTTACTGCTCTCATGATAAATTAATCCTTCAATTTCAGATGCAAATGCAAGCATTAGGCTCATGGAAGTAATACAGATCAGAAATACTATATTTGAGACAAGCAGACGGTTTGGGGGATTTTTTTTTTTTTTTTTTTAAGCAGTACTTAATCTTTGTTTACAAAGGAATATGAATATGTAGTAATCGAGACGACTTCTGTTACTGTTTTTCTGTATGTATATTTGCTTGATTTTTCAGAGCAAGCTGACAGTTTAGTCTGTTCAAATGAGTAAGTGCCTTTCCAAGAGAGTACTGAAGAAACAGAGCCAGATGAAGCGGGAAGGCTTGCCATTAAGCAGTGTAAATTGAAAAGTAGCAAGTTAAAAATAAATATTAAAAAAAAACCCAAAACAACCAAGTCAGAGCGGGAGTATGGAGCAAGTTTTCACGTGATAAAACTGAGAACTTAGCAAAATGTGAAGTTAGGTTAGGTAATTATGTGATGTATAAAGCTGTCCCAGGCCATGAAAGAAGGTAGTAATCTTGTAATAGCTACTCACTGCTAGCCCTGTATTCGAGTGGGTATAAAAATATCCCTCTCAAAATATCAGGAGTAAAGCAAGACTTTCATGTCGTAGAAAGAGGCTTATCCTCTGCCTGTCTACTGCAGAAATTCTTGCTCCGTCCTCTGTTAACAACTGGTGTTGGTCTCCATTAGAAGAGTATACTGGGCCAGTTGATCTGGTGTGAGTTCCTCATGGGCTTGGTTCTGCGGTGGAAAGGTGGAAAGACAACTGCTTTAAAATGTTCCTTCACTTTCAAAGCTCGAGACCACATCTGCATGATGAGGAATGCTTTACTCGGCCTTCCTTTTTCTTACTAGCATGTGTCAGAAATGTGTGCAGGGTTTGTGTGCAAACTGCCCCTTGGGTTTCTGTCTGCAGAAGTAAAATGGCAGTCTGTTTTGGGTTCTGTCTTAAATTTGACCTCCAGAGAGTGGCTAGAGCATTATGTAGACGCAAGTCTTCTGGGAGCTGCTCCTGGCAGGTGGTGGAATACAGCAGCAGCTCCAGAAGAGATTCCCCTGCAACCTGTAATTGGACAGAGGGACAGATGCGTATTGGATTGTAGTTAAATACTGAACTTCTGATCAGTTCTCCTGCTCCATAGGAACCCTTCTCGTTTAGTTGTATTAAATATGGTAGCACTGGCACACACTCAGATTTACTTTTGCATTTATGTCACTGCTAACTGTTGTGTTCTGCTTCATTTGTGGCAGAAGATAAAAGAAGAGGTATCTTCTCCTCTCAAGAACTCCAAGAGGCAGCGGGAAAAGGCAGCTTCTGACACAGAGGAACCTGACAGGTCCAATGCCAAAAAATCCAAAACTCAAGTGAGTCCCACAGAGGAATATTTTCTCTTAGGAGAGTGGTTTGAGAGTGGGAGGGGGTGCAAACCCGGTAACAAACCAAAAACATAAAATCAATTTAAGCCACAGCAAATTGTACCTTAATCTGCGGCTGGAAAGCAACCCATGTTATAATGTGTTCCTTCTGTTGAAAAACAGTGGAGTGATATGGGGTAAGTCCAGAAGTCTTTTTTTTGTTTTAATATCAATATCAACCATATAGGAGTATACTTGGATTATTTTCCACCCCCTCCCTCCAAATTTTTTGTAATGGAAATTTGTTTTTTCCTCTTCTGTGGCAAGTTAGACCACCACCACTGGAGCTCTCTTAATTTAACGGTATCAAAGCTCAACTGAAATACTTTTAGGATGTCTTTTCAGCTCTGTGTACCTGACCAGGTTCACGCTGTGCACAGGATTTGGGAATTTTGGCACTGAGCTTTCCGTATTACAGAATCACAGAATGGTTGAGGTTGGAAGGGACCTGGAGGTCATCTAGTCCACCCCCTCTGCTCAAGCAGGGCCACCAAGACCATGTGCAGATGGCTTTTGAATATCTCCAAAGATGGAGAGTCCGCAGCCTCTCTGGGCAACGTGTTCTATTGCTTGGTCACCCTCATAGTGAAAAAAATGTTTCATTATGTTCGGGCAGAACCTCCTGTATTTCACTTTGTGCCCATTGCCACTGGACGCTACTAAAAAGAGCCTGGCTCTGTTGTCTTTGTATATTTATGTTGCCCTGTGCTGTTTCAAGTCCTGTGGGGTTCAAAGGGTGGTACGTGCACTTGTGTTTGCACAGCATGTGGAATACGTTGCATCCTGTGGCATGCTGGTAATGTTCTTTGTGCAGGTTTCTCATGCATGGTGATTATTCTTCCCCCTCTCCCTGCAGGAGATCAGCAGGCCAAACTCTCCCTCAGAGGGTGAGGGCGAAGGTGAGAGCTCTGACAGCCGCAGTGTCAATGACGAAGGGAGCAGCGATCCCAAGGACATTGACCAGGATAACCGGAGCACGTCGCCCAGCATCCCGAGCCCTCAAGACAATGAGAGCGACTCGGATTCGTCTGCTCAACAGCAAGTGCTGCAGGCACAGCCCCAAGTGCTTCAGGCACAGAGCGGTTCTGGCCAGGCTCCTCCTCCTACGCCACCCATATCAGCCCAGTTACCAGCATCGCTGCCAGCAGTGTCGAGCGCTACTTCAGCTGCACCACAGGTCTCGCCATCGGCATCCCAGCCCCCCAGCCAGCCCCAGGCCTCTGCGCCACCGCCTCCTCATTCTCACATACAGCAGGCTCCTGCTTTGCACCCGCAGAGACTCCCATCGCCCCACCCACCTCTGCAGCCTTTGAGTGTGTCGCAGAGCCAGCCGACCCCTGCCTCTTCACAGCCTCACTCGCAGCCTCCGCTCCACAGTCAGGCTCAGCCTGCCCCTCACAGCCTGCAGGCCCAGCCCCTCCTGCCTCATCCTGTACCTTCCCAGCCATTTTCCCTCCCCACTCAGTCATCTCAGTCTCAGGTTCCCCTTCAGACACAAGCACCATCTCATTCTCACTCTGCTCTCCAGGTTCAGGTAACGCAGCCTGTCCTGCCAGCTGCAACCTCACTGCAGCAGGCTCAGCCTCCACGGGAGCAGCCCTTGCCCCCTGCACCCATGGCCATGCCTCATATCAAACCTCCCCCTACTACCCCGATCCCTCAGCTCCCCACTGCTCCGTCCCACAAGCACCCTCCTCATCTCTCTGGCCCTTCTCCATTCTCAATGAACTCCAACTTGCCGCCTCCACCTGCTTTAAAACCTCTGAGCTCCCTCTCAACCCATCATCCTCCATCTGCACACCCTCCTCCTTTGCAGCTGATGCCTCAAAGCCAACCGCTGCAGTCTTCGCAAGCCCAGCCTCCTGTGCTGACTCAGAGTCAGAGCCTTCCCCCACCTGCTAATCACCCCCCATCTGGACTCCATCAGGTACCCTCCCAGCCCCCCTTTTCTCAGCATCCATTTGTCCCAGGAGGCCCACCTTCCATCACCCCTCCTTCTTGCCCCTCCACTTCCACACCGCCCACTGTGCCTGGCATCCCACTTCAGACTTCCATCTCCACATCAGCAGCTTCTAGTGGCAGTGTGCCAGTGGTGACAGCCTGCACGCTACCACCTATTCAAATCAAAGAAGAAGTCCCAGATGAAGCTGAGGAACCAGAAAGCCCTCCCCCGCCACCCCGAAGTCCATCACCAGAACCTACTGTGGTGGATACACCAAGTCATGCTAGTCAGTCAGCCAGGTATGGAGGTTGTCATCAGTGCTTCCTTAATGTGCTCTGGTTTTCTGTGTAGCAGGCAGGGCACTCCCGAAAGCTGAGAAATGAGCTCCTGCGGGAGCCAAGTGTCTTTTACACGTGCATCTTGTCAGCCTCTCTTTCTAGCATGATTTTGCTCTGGTTTTCTGGAAAGGTGCTGTTTCAGCCAGCGTATTCAGACAGGGCATTACAGTTTGTAATTGTGAGAGGGGTTTTATACTCCGCTTGTCTGTGGAGTAATATGGTACAATTAATTTTCTCATTGCTTTCAGGAAAGCTAGTAGTGCTATTGTATAAGCGTAGAGTGATACTTTTTTAATATATATATATACAGCTCTTAAATCCCAGACTCTTTCATCTTTCCCAGGGCTAAGCTCTTTCTCTTTTGTTTCTTTCAGGTTCTATAAGCACCTGGACCGTGGCTACAATTCATGTTCAAGAGCAGACTTATACTTTATGCCTCTGGCAGGATCGAAACTGGCCAAGAAGAGAGAAGAGGCCATTGAAAAGGCCAAAAGAGAAGCAGAGCAAAAAGCCAGAGAAGAGAGGGAAAGAGAAAAAGAAAAAGAGAAGGAAAGAGAGAGGGAGCGGGAGCGCGAAAGAGAAGCAGAAAGAGCTGCGGTAGGTTTATTTGTAGCTAAGAGCTGTTTAAGGGAGTTGGCATGGTAGGATCTGACCTGGATGGTGACTACAGAATGCAAATGCCCAGAAGTGCTTTAATGCACGTGCAGTCAGGTATTTGTGAATGTGGGAGCCTTGCGTATTAAGTGAAAGTCAACCAGCTATGAGCACCTCCTGGCCTGCCTGTGACTTTCTTCTCCTTAAAGGAAATGGAGAGTTTCTACTCCTGCTCTGTTTCTGATGTGCAGGAAGCCAATGCAGCCGGGGATAACTAGGCCAAGTAGATACATTTACTTGCAGTAGAAAAGCGCTCTGTGCAGGTCCAGTGAATGCCTTTGTGTACCTTGTGCTACTGTGCAGGCACAAGAGTGCTGTCTGCTGGAAAAAGGGGATCTGAAGGCTTTTTAAATTTGAAGTAAACGTAATTAGCTTTTATTATGGGGAGATCCAAACTCCAGTCTTGGTATAAAGCGCCAATACAACTAATCCATTTTTCTGTGGCTTGTCGGAATGGAATGGCAACTTCTGGGCTCACAGAGTTGGTAGGTTGGTGATACATTATTGATGCTGAAAAAGAAGGTGCTAAAGTCTTCCTACTCTGTGGTGCATTTCAGAGATCTGAATCAAGGCTATGTGTTTCTGGAGGATTATAAAAGTCAGGATATAGCATCTGTCTGTTAAGGGATGTGTCATGTATGGGGACTTTGCTTTATTTTGGGGATAGGGCTCCTTGGGCACTCACACGGGTAAACGGTGCTTATTGCCCTCGCCAGCAGTGCCACGCTGCCCTTGTACAGGAGGGTAGAGCAGGATGCAGAGTCCTGATGTGAAAGGAGTGGAATTTGTTGTGTTGCAAGTCGCGGAGATGAGTTTCCTTGGGTTTAGTAAGTTTTAGGATACAAGTGAGTGTGGAGAGGAGAGGAGGAACGCACTGCAAACAAGACGGGTGGTCTGTAGTGACGTGTACCAGCCAGCTGTTGCCCATAGCTGTGACATGTACCAACTAGTTGCTGCTCTGCTAACTGTAAAGCAGTTAGCGTAGCTTTGAGGCTGCCACTACAAAGTAGTTATCTTCTGAACTACAGGATAGACAGAAGCCAGTTCTTCCCCAAACCACATTGGAGCACACAACTGCAGGAGTTGTAAGTTCAGCCTGCTGAGCCTTACCTCCTCTTAGAGCTTGAAGCACAAGAAGGGAAGTGTGTGCCTGCTGTGTTTTTAAGCCAAGTGTGTTGAACTAAAATTCTCTTCCCCCATTCTGTGCAGCAGAAGGTATCCAGCTCCTCCCATGAAGGCCGTCTTGGAGAGTCTCAGCTCAGCGGGCCAGCACATATGAGACCTTCATTTGAACCTCCACCGACGACCATTGCTGCTGTACCACCTTACATTGGTCCAGATACACCTGCTTTACGAACACTAAGTGAATATGCCCGTCCTCATGTCATGTCGCCAACAAACCGTAATCATCCCTTCTTTGTCCCCCTAAACCCCACTGATCCACTTCTGGCCTACCATATGCCTGGCCTCTACAATGTGGATCCCACCATTCGGGAACGAGAGCTGCGAGAGCGGGAAATCCGGGAGCGAGAAATCCGGGAAAGGGAGTTGAGAGAGAGGATGAAACCTGGCTTTGAGGTGAAGCCCCCAGAGCTAGATGCACTGCACCCAGCTACTAACCCCATGGAGCATTTTGCCAGGCATGGTGCACTGACTATTCCCCCAACAGCAGGACCTCACCCATTTGCTTCCTTCCATCCGGGTTTGAACCCCCTTGAAAGAGAGAGACTTGCACTGGCAGGCCCACAGTTACGGCCTGAAATGAGCTACCCTGACAGACTGGCAGCAGAGAGAATACACGCGGAGCGGATGGCATCGCTGACAAATGACCCATTGGCACGGCTCCAGATGTTCAACGTTACGCCTCACCATCACCAACATTCACACATACACTCGCATTTACACCTACATCAGCAGGATCCCTTACACCAAGGTGAGCCCAGGGAAATGGGCTAGGCAGTTCCTAGGGAACCTCTCTTACGGCTGTTAGCAGCAGCCTGCCCAAAACAGGCAGACTTTGACTCTGGAATTCAAGTAGCAAAATCCCTGTTTTCTTGTATAAGATGTGACTTCTGTACTGTGTAAGGTTGTGATAACTGAAATGAAAACAATTATTTTTTGGGAGGGTGGACCAATAACAGTGATCAAGTAATTGTTGGTAACAGTACAGCGATCTTCATTGAGACTGCGCACTGGCACTGTAAAAGGTTTGCTGTTTTGGTTTTGTTTGGGGTTTTTTGGTTTTGTTTTGGGGGGGGGGTTGTTTGGGGTTGGGGTGTTTTTTTGGTGTTTTTTTTTTTTCTTTTTTGAAGTACAGGAGTCCTAGAGCACCACCTTATAGTGGTGTCTGCTGTACAGGTGGAGGCTCCATTGCATGCAGGGAATTCACTAGGAGAGATGTCATGGAACTGGTGACACTGCTAATGCTAATGGCTGTTATGTTACAAGTCATAGCTGGAAAGGAGCTGAAGCTGGTGTTTCCATATAGGAGCTGAAAAAAAAAATTAGGAGAGAGAGGCTTCATCTCTAGCCATTTGACATGCCAACCATCTGGCCTTAGTTGAGCTGAAATTCTCTGTCACAATTCTCCCAAGAACCATCTAAATTTATGGGTTGGCATCTTTTTAGCTACAGTTTATTCTTATGTGTGGAAATTTTTTTCCCCATTTAATAGTCTCTCTATTCCCATTTAATAGTCTCAAAAATGAATCGATGCCTTGCTCATTTCTAAAGCAAGCTACATGGTTACTCCTCTAGAAGTCTGGAGTCTGGAAGATGAGGCACTAAGCAGAATTTTTCTGATTTTCTGGTGGCAGACTGGAGAGAACATAAGAAGCAAGGCTCCAGGTGCAGTAGCTGCTAAGTAAGAGGAAAAAAAAAAGTCCAAGTACTTAAAGTGCAGCTTCTGGTGCAGCTGGCAACAAATGTAGTGTTTGTGCAAGCAAATATAGTATAGTTCGCCTTGGAGCAATATGTATTAAACGGAGCTGGGATGTCTGCTTTTTGGCGTTTGGAAGGAATTTGAGTGCTGTTGCAGAAGCCAAATTGTATAGCAAGGAAATCAGCAGGGTCTTGTGAGACTGTTAAGGGGCGGGGGATTACAGGTAGGAGATGATAGTGCTCGGTGTCAGCATTCTTAAAGCTGTCAGCTGTGGACTTTGGTTGAGACTGCACAAATTACAAACTGGTTCAGTCTGAGGCAGGTTTGCATACCCCATTGATAGCAGAAGTAGTTTGTCATAGATCGTGTCTATAGAAGGATTCTGTTGCCAGGTAAGTTGCTTACCACCTCTGTGCAGGTAGGTCTAGATACTCCCCAGTTACTTGTTCTGGACAAAAATACGGCTAGTACGTTCTCACTCTCAGTCTAGCGAGAGACTGGTGCAGACAAAGCCACGTCAATTCAGTGTCAAGCCTCTCTTACCTGTGTTTGAAAAGTAATTTGGCTTTAATCGTAGATGCCAGGTTAAAATGCAGTTAGGGGCTCTCGGGTGTCTCCAAGTGGTTCTTGCTCCAGAGCGGGTCTGTAGATAGGTAAGGCCCTGAAGTGCATAACCGGTATGTGTCCTTAGAGTGGGGATGAACAGTGTGTAAAATGACTGCACATTTGTGCTCTGGACCAGATAACAGCTGAGGGAGCATTGTGGTAGCTGTGTTGCATTCCTTTTATTTGTGGTTCCTCTGCCATCTGCTAACAGCTTAACATGTTGAGATTTCAGGTGAGCTGATGAGTATTCTTCAGGTTTTGCTGGTGTCTTTTTTCATCATATTGGTAAAGTGACATCAGAGAGGTTGTCTACAGGTGTCCCTCTCCACACAAGGATGGTGGCAATGTCATCTTTTGCAAACAAAGGGTTTTGACAGCTTTTGGCCTGTCAAGTAGTATTGGTAAAGTCAGAAGGATGCTTAAGTGCTTCGGTACTAAATGTCACTAGTGATCCTTCAGTTTTATGTGTGTAAAGGGGAAATAGGAGAGAGTTTGGGGGACAATTTTTCTAAATCTTGACCATCTTTGTTGTGAAGAGATCGGAGTTCTCTTCAGAAAGAGAGGCCAGGTGTCAGGGATTGATAGTTAAAGAAAAACATGTTGTTTCCCTGTCACAGTGCTGCAATAAAGCATTCCACAGTTCTCTCTGATGGTTTTTTTTCTCAGTGTAGTTACCACACTTGAGCATATTCCCTCCTCAGGTTATTTGTGGCAGCAGATCTGTAATTCAAGTCACTTGCACTGATAGACAGAAATGGGATTGCTTCTTTCCAAGGAATCTCCAGAAAAATCAACTAAAACAATTCAGTTTGTAGCGTATGTTTGAGGTAACTTGTAAAAGCCAAGAACAGGAGATTCCTAGGAGAGCAGAGAGTAGTAAAATTTGGCCCAGAGATCCATGAATTAAGAGGTGGCCTCACATATAGCAGCACTACAGAGTTGGAAATAAAGCCGATGTGGATTTGCCCAACTGTTTATGGTTTTGGCTGGGTTTTTTATCTCCTTGTGTCTTTTCTGTTTGTTGGGATAATAGTGGCCTGTTCCCCAGGCTAGCCCATTGCGCAGGCATGCCAACAAGCAGGGGTAGGTAGAGGTGGGAACAAGTGGCTGGGAGGTAGAGACTGAAGAGCAGATTGCTTTTTTCAGAGTCCACTTAAGGTGTTTGACAAGGTGTTTGCACTCTTGAACACATGGTAAAAAATGTGATTATGATGAGCAATTAAAAAAAAAAAATCTGTACAGGGGAGAGATATTGCAAGGCTAAGTAAAGGTAAGAGCAGACCTGTGCAGCAGGATTTCTTTTTTTATGTCTCCAGTTATTGAACAGGCTTCACAGCAACATCTCAATTTGTCTGTGTTAGGCTGAGCAGGTCTGATTAGCAAGCACTGCTGCAATGTGTATGGGGGGAGTGTGGAAGGAACATCTGAAAATGAAAGCTTAGGTGGTTTAGTTACTTGATTTTTTTAAAAAAATAAGTTTTTTCCCTACCGCTTGGTGGATTTCTTTTTCTTGTAAAAATTGAAAGCCCTGGGTTCTTGCTTTAACAATTAAGACTGTTTCGTAAGCAGATGTCACTTGAGGATAGAAAAGTGGGTTTCAAATTGTATGGAGCTAAGCTCCTGGTAATTACATGCCAGTTAGGTCAAATGATGATCCAGCTCAAGTCTAACAGGGCTTTTGATCTCGCAACAGTGAGCGATGCTTCCCAAAGCAGTTGATTGCTTTCTTTCTTTCCTTCTTTTAAAGGTTCAGCAGGACCTGTTCACCCGCTGGTGGATCCTTTAGCAGCTGGACCCCATTTGGCACGTTTTCCCTACCCACCTGGGACCATCCCCAACCCATTGCTAGGGCAGCCACCTCATGAGCATGAAATGCTCCGACATCCAGTCTTTGGTGAGAGCATTTGATGGTCCTTTGCGAAGGTTGGCTCTTGATCTGAACTGTCATCTTTTCTTCTGGGTCTTAGCATTTCTTGGGAGGGGAGTTGGTGGAGTTGAGCTGTAACTTAGGTTACAGCCAAAGGTTGGTTGGTTTGTTAAAAAAAAAAAGCTTCATGGGACAACTCTCTGCAGACCTCATAGCAAACAAGTGTCTAAAAATGGGCAACTCTCTCTTAGGTACTCCTTATCCACGAGACCTGCCTGGTGCCATTCCACCTCCTATGTCAGCAGCCCACCAGCTGCAGGCCATGCATGCCCAGTCAGCAGAGCTGCAAAGACTGGCAATGGAGCAGCAGTGGTTGCATGGGCATCCTCACATGCATGGTGGTCATCTACCAAGTCAGGAAGATTATTACAGGTGAGAGGTGCAATGAAGGCTTTTGGAGACTCAGGGGTGCTACAGCTTCGTTCATCTTTCTCCACATTCCATCTTTTTTCTTCTGAATTACTGCCTTTCGTGCTGTGTGCTGAGTTACTGTCCTGATGCAGTTATGGAAGATGGTGAAGCTGTACTAAGACCTAATTTGGGCATAGGTGATAGGGCAAATTGGAAGCTAGGTCCGAATTATTGGCACAAGATGTAGACTAGTTGAGTCTTACATTGCAGAATTACCTCTGATTGGGGTTTTTAGTGTAATACTTAACTATGATTGCTGCTTCCACATCTCTCTGTCTTCCTTGAGAGCAGTGGAGGAGGGTGGGTAAAAGCTCTATGAATGAGAAGAGGGGAGGAATTCAGTAAATCTCAAGAAATTACTACGGGCAATAGGAAATTGAAATGTGTGAATAATACGGATCCTGCATTACCAGCAGAGAATGCCTAGATGAATCATGCGAGTTCTTTCTCTGCAGAATGCTATATGGTGTTGATAGTAGAGTGGTTCTCTTCTTGGCCTACCTTATGTCACACCATCTTACTTCCTTTTTGGCAATGACCACTGACAATATGTCAGCTAAGAAGAAAGAGCCACCAGCACCTAGCAAGAGTCATTCCGCATGGCTGTGGGTAGCCAGGAGCTATAGGAAGCAGCATATTAAACACCTGCCTTGCACTGTGCTTTACTCTGTTTCAGTCCTTGCTTCTGCTATCCAAAATTGCCTGCTGGCCTTGTGCCGTGGGGGCAGCCAGTCTGCCTGAAGCTGACTGTCGTATCTGCAGCTGCAGATAAAGCTAAAGCGTGATGAGCCGGCGCTGGTGATCTTGCTCATGTGTAAGGAGCGCTTCAGTAGCGAAAGGTCATCACTTCCTCCCACACCAGCCAGTGTTATTACTGCTGTTACAATGGCTCTCATTTTTCTGCTGAAAGCTCACAAGTCCTGTTGCAACCCCTGTTCCCTTCAGGGCACGCGGGTGAGGTTAGCAGGAAGGCAGGCTATCTCTGAAGTGTCGTGACACCTCCTTCGTTTTGTTAAAATGAGTTTTCTTTCTCTTTCAGTCGACTGAAGAAAGAAGGCGACAAACAGTTGTAATAAATTATTTATTTGTAATGCTGGCTATGGAAACCCCAGTCCTTGGGAAGGAGTGGAACATTTTTACATACAATAAGAGCTACAAAAGGAAAAGAATATCTTATAAAGATTTCTTTATATATTTAAAACAGAAACAACCACCAACAAGTAGAGACTTATCAGCATAGTGTTCATTTGTAGAGAAGATTTCTCAAGACTGGTGTGGGTATCCCTGCATGACAACGTGTTCAAAAGCCTATTGAAAATACAGGACTGTGTGGAATATTCAGAGAACTTCCTGCAATCTTGGTTTTTTGGTTTTTTTTTCTTACTAGTTTGTTTTGAGTAGGTGCTAGAATCAGGTTCACAACACAAGTCACTGTGCGTGAAGAGACACTCAATGCATCTATAGCTATTTTAAAAAAAACAAGGATTGCAAGTAGGTGACATAACAAGCTCTGAATCCAAGTGCTATAATAATAAAAATCTACTTTTATTTTAATACATTGTAGGAAATCTTCATAATTTTAAAGAGAGCTCAGTTCTGCAGCATGGCTTTTTAAGTCTGTAAATAACTTTTTTGGGTAGAGGGGAGAAACAAAACAAAACAAAACTCCAGAAACGTTTATCTTGATTTTCAGTAACATCACAAATTGTGAATTCCTACCTGGTATTGACAGAATACAGAGTTGATTTTTTAATAAAATATATATATATAATTATCCCTTTAATTAAAGGGAATGATGGGTATCAATAATTTCAAATGGGTAAAAGCTTGAAATTTGGTTTGATATCGACAATAAGCATTAAAGGGAGTTGCAGGGATAATGTTGCAAATGACTGTTTCTGTTCTTGGTTTTTTGGTTTGTTTGGGTTTGTTGGGGTTTTTTGTTAGTGTTACATCTCTCTGTTCTGCAGATGATTTCTGTTGAGTTGGGTTTCTCAGCAGTACAGGTGTCCCTTGGAACTAGCTTACCCTTTTGATGCCTACTTTAAGGGTTAATTTTCAGTGTGGCCATAATACACTTCTTTCCTATTACTTTTTCAAACTTAATCTAACTACATTGGTTTTAGACTTTAGGCAAAGGTTCAAAGAAATAATCTGTTCTAAAATCTCTTTTTAAAAATGTTCCGTGGCTCAAACTAGTACAGCCAGAATTTTATATGCATGTGCATATTTTTAGAGGACATGCTCTTTCTGGCCTCTTATGTTTGATATGTTCTTAAGAAAAGTGGATAGGCAACTCAGTATTCTTAAAGTTGTTTTGCAAAGACCAGTCTGTATTTCTCTTTGACTGTTTTAGTTTTGTTTTTGTAAGCAAAAACTTTTTAATTGCCACCAGTGTTCTGTATCTCAGGAACTTACTGCTTTGGTATTAACCGGATATATGGACAGTAACATTTACTGACTCCCGACACAACAGGTCCATGCAGAATAACTCCTGTTGGGTAGTTCCCATGTGGATGGTGAAAGGAGAGGATTACACAGAAGGCCAGTGAGCGTTATTTTGGAGACAGCTCTGCTTACTGTCTAGGCAGAATTTTTTTTTCCACTGTTTTGCCATGGGTTTTCTTTGCCAGAGCAGAGGGTGATGCAACCAATGGACATCTGAATCTGCTGGCCATTTTTTCTGCTGGTGCATAACTTCCCCCCATTCTCTCTCTCAACTCACGAGTGCTCTCTCTCTGCTGTTGTAAACTGTTCAGTGTGATGGTTGTGTCATAGGACTGTACTGAGCCATGTTTGATAAACTTGTAGTTAATCATACATTCTGATGGAAGGCGTGGCATTCACAGTGCTTTATCCGCCTCACGGGTCTCAAAACAGTGTCAGTGTTAGTACCCAAAGATTACTGTTGGACAGTTAGTAACATCAATTTACCGATTAAAAATACGCATTGGGGTATTCTAGGTCCACTTAAGGCAAGAGTGTATAGGAGAGAGAGGAGGACTATTTCAGCTGATGTTGATCTTCCTTTTTTTTCTGTCCTCCATTCCAGATTTCTCAGTGCTAAAGAACTGCAGTAGCATTTAATCAGTTCCATCTGCTATATTTGAACTCTCTGTGAAGGTATTAGGAGGAACAGCTAGTGTTTCTGAGATTTGGAAACCATGAGGTCAATCTAGAATCAAGGACGGTAAAGTCTTCGGTCAATGCCTTCAGTCGCTGTCTGCAGTGTTCAGGTGAAATGGTTTTCTTCCGAGTAACATTTTTTTACTGTTGCTAACACTGGAATAGCTAGTAAGATCGGTCTGCTCAGCAGAGAGAGTGCCTCAGTTACTTTAAAGGTCTAATTAGGCACATTTCAGTTACACCTCCCCTCCTTGTTTTTACCATGTGGAATTTGGGAGTTTGGGGGAGTTCAGCCACTTCAGCCATTTCTTCTGATCCTTCTGTTTTGCTGTTATTTTTAGCTGTAGTTGTTCTTAAGGAAAAAAAAAAAAAAGCTAATTGCCTCCCATGGTCCTCTCTCTGTCTGTATTTTTTTTTCCAGCTGAAGTTTGCAGTCTGTTCAAAAGCTATTAATTGATCTCTCTTTTTTTTCTTTTTCTTTTAAACTCCCCCTGCCCCCCCCAAGCATTCTGATAATTTGTGGGAGTTGTTTTGTTCACATTATTCAGCAAATAAGCACTGAAATTCTTCCATTTTAGACCAGTGATTAACTACAACTTTACACGCAGTGGTTTTTGAAGCCATCTTGGTGTTCGATGCCCTGTTAAAGCAACCCAGACCTTTTGATTTTCTTTAAGAAATCTCTCTTATTTTTCCTCTGTTTTGAAGGTTTATTTTTAAATTTTGCTTTAGTGTTTTTGAAACGTCTCTCTTGTTCTATGTCGTCATGGTTGAGCTTGTTTCACTGCACCGTTAAAGCAGAGTGTACATTCTGACTGCTACATTTATATATATCTTGAAGCTTAATGTATATATGAGTAGTTTGCCATGGGATAACACAGTGTAAACAGAGTAGAAACCCAGAAATCGTGACTTCTGTGTTCTCTCCATTTGAGTATTTTGTAATTTTTTTGAAATATTTGTGGACATAAATAAAACCAAGCTACACTACAGCAGCCAGGTTTTGCCTGCAAAGCGAAATGTGTCTGTTGATTGTTGTTAGTGGGAAAAGAGTTATTTTCATCTGGGATAATATGGGATGCCGGCATGGCCATCTTGTCTGTTGCAAAGCTGTCTCGTCTTTCTTGGCTTTATTTTTTTTTTTTTCTTTGAGCTCATTTCTTTTTTAACATACAGTACACAAAACACCAACATCGCGTCCAGTTCAGAGTATATTCTGCCTCCCTGAGGCACATTTATGCTCTAGGGCCATACTGCATAACTTTGGCCTGTTTTTCCGTAAGTTAAGCAGTCAAATTGATAAGAATGAATGTGTAGGGATGTTTTGGCTGTCATGACTTCAGGGTCTTTCTGTGTACAATGCTAATATATTGTAGCCACTGATCTGTCTGAGCACAAACAAGTAGTTAAAATGAAGTGTGTGGATAAGCTGTCATTGCGTCAGCCAAAGAAGAGTAGAAAGATGAGAACTTATAAACCAGAGAGGACAATTCCCCTAGTTCAACAGAGTAGGAAAGACTGCACGCTGTCGTCGTCTTTTAAATTTGCCTGTGAACCAAAGGTGTTCAGAAGACATGCAAGGGAAAATGAGGCCTGATGACTTGTGAAGTATAAGCTTGAAATTAGATATAGTACACTATATATACCCCAGTAGCCGAGTTTTTCATGCACGTTATTTTCTAAGAGATGTTACATTGTGCCAGTAGAGTCGTCTTGCACACAACGGATGCGGAGCTGGCAAGAGATGCATTCCAAAGGGATGATAATTGCAGAGAGAAAGATGCACAATAACTCATTGTCTATTCATTGCCTGCTGAAAAGCTAGAATTTGCTTTCAAATTGGATAAAGTTACATGTTTGTGTACATTTGTAATGGTTCCCTGTCTTCCATCTATCAGGGATTATAATGTATTTGTTTGAGCTAGCTGTTTGGGTGTTCCATATTTGCAGTTCCTGATAATCAGTGTCTCCAAAACTTAGGAAAATACTGTGGTGCCACAGAGAGAAGTGGCAAGTATCTTTACAGAATAAATGTTTGGTCAAAAGGGAGACGGGAAGACTGCATTCTTGGTCTGGTTCTGCTTTGGTTTTGATCTGTGATTTTTTCAGAAATAGTGAGGTATTTTGACTCCAGTTCAAGCTAATTAGTGCTCTGAGTGTAGCGAGAAGAGTGCCCTGTTGTTTGAGTGTGCTTGAAGCAGACGGAGAAATATTCATGACAAATTGCACGGGAGTTTGGAGCTGCATATTTGAAGAGGCTGCTCTATTTATACCCTGTGGCATTTTATAAGGGGAAGGTCAGTTCTCATCTACTGGAAATAGCTTCTGGAAGTGCTTTTTCTGAGGCTGGCTTGAACATGTGCTATGGTATTTATTTTGACATTTCTTTTGGTTTTTTAATTCCTTGTACTTAATGTAGAACTCGAATGGGCTTAGGCTGCCCTGCCTTTCTTGTTATGGGTTCTAAGTTTCTAGACTTTAAATGATGAACCCTACAGGGATGAGGCCAAAGAGGATTTTTATTACTGCATAAATTGAACAGTACAGTTGCTACTGCAATACTGGTCTTGTGTTAAGGATGCCTTGCCATTGCAAGGGTAAAGGCTGGAAAGCCATCTATCGCACGGCTTTGTCATATGCATGTTACCAGACTTCATTCTAGTATCGTGTCAGCTGTAAAAAGTAACATAGGCAGTAGGGTTTCAATCCTTCCTAGGCCATGGATAGCTTTTTACAACTTGCATTCATTTAGGTACAGGGACAAAAGGTGAAGCCTGCTGTTTTGTTGAGGAATTTGATTTTCTGTTCTTTGAACATGAAAGAAGGTAGCTCTCGCGTTGCTTGTTGTGAAATTTCTGTCCTTCGCAGAAGCTCCTGTGCGTTGGCCTTGGTCCCTGAAGATCTTAAAGCAACTTTCTGTAGGCAGTGGTGATGAGAGGCAGCGGGGCTGGGCTGGGCCGCAGGCGGTCAGCGTGCGGAGCTGAGGGGCCCGGCTGGGCGGGCGGGCAGGCCCCGCTCCTCAGGGCGGTGCTCGCGGGGAGCACCTGGCCCGGAAGGTTCCGGCAGCTGCTGCGAGTGAGTCCCTCAGGGCAGGCGGCATGGCGGCGTGCAGGTAAGAGCCTTTCCCCTGCTGTGACAGGGAAAAGGGTGACAGAAAGGTGGTGGGAGGGAGTCTTGGGGCACGGCCTCCTCTCTGAGGGCAGCCATGCCTGTTTGCCTGTGGAGGGAAGCGCAGACCTTGGGGTACACTGTCACCCGGCCCCTCCTGGCAGTGTTCCTTGATCCCAAAGGGAGCCAGCTTCCCCTTGGCCCCTCCTGGTAGTGTCCCTTGGTCCCCAAAGGAGCTGGGTCCCTCTGTGCTCCTCCTGGCAAGTATCTTTTGGTCCCTGAGGCAGCCAAGACCCTCGTGACCCAGGGGCTTGCTCTGTTTGCTCAGTTCCGTCCATGTTGCTGTGACGGGTGCTCTTCCATATGTCCCAGTCAGCTGCTCCTGCGTTGACAGCCCCAGATGCTTTTCCTCCCTTGCTCTTCTATGTGACAGGTAAGCTTGAGAAAACCTTGCTGGTGTTTGCATTGGGTCTTTTTCCAGGGTAGTTTCTCACCTCAGTGTATCAGAAAGACTCGATGTCTGATGTTGGAGGGAAGAGCCTTTTGGGTGCCCTGCATGTACAAGTCATCCTTTGCAAACTGCTGTTCTGCTTGTTTCCTTCTTTTACTTTAACGCAAGGTAATTAAGCCTGATTTTTCTCATGGTGTTGACTTTGCAAAAACAAACTGGAGCAAAAGATAAAAACAACATAATGCAAACCACAAATCCCAAGTGGACAATTTAGCCAGGCTATTTTTTGTTCTTTACAAATGCTCATCTCTGTAGAAGTGGTAACTTGGCCCCTGCAAAATCAGCTACTTCTATATATATGAAGAATGTATTTCCCTGCCCTGTTCCTAATCCCCATCCTCTTTCCCACTCTCTCCCTAGAGAAAAAACAAGTGAAGGAATCTGGCAAAAACCATTTATCTGCATAAACTCTCAGGTATTTTGCAAAACTGTATTCTAAGAATGGTCACCCGTGGCACCTGGCAGATGTACTGGTGAATGTTGATGCAGTGCAGGTTTCTGACACAACATAAGGATGTCTTCCTTGGGTCTCACAAATGAGAGAAATGAGTCTTCCCAATAAACATTGTTGGGTTGGATGAGTGGTGGGAAGGGTTAGGCTAACCTTGCATTGCTCTGCAGAAGGGGGGAAAGGCGCTATAAAAAATAGCGCTTAGTGAGTGGAGGACACTTGGCAAGTAGAAGTCACATCCAGGACAGGATTTGATAATTCCATTGCTTGCACATCTCTCAGGTTTTGGAAGTCAGAGTATGTGAATTTTAGGGTACTAAATCAAGCCCAGCTTTAATGTAAGCATGAATAACTTCACTGATTATTAATATTAATGAAGTAGCTTTCCCTTACACCAAAGCACACTTAGGGTAACTCAGAAGTACAGTTGTCGAAGTGAAAGACCCAGAAAAGATTTAAGCAATCGGTGTTGTTACCCATGCTTTTACTCTGGGTGACTTTGTTGGGTCTTCTCAGTTTCTGAATCTTGTTGCAATTCCATTTCATTATTTGTTAGCTCTTTAAATATTTGTCCAACGTCCTTACCTGTGGCAATGTCACCAGAAAGAAGCATGCTCTGCAAAGTTGTTGCTTAGCTTATGAACACTCCTGTCTCTCCCTATAGCTGCAAGGCTGAGTTTCCTGCACCAGGGAACATGTGTATAGGAGAGAAATTACGGAATAAATTGATGCACTGGCCTTGGAAAATAGCTGTGCATGATGTCAATGGAGTTGTATTTCACTTTGCCTGGGGTCTTGGTTTTGCTGGAACAGACTATTAGTCAAATCTGTAAGATGGAAATTTCTCTGGCATTGCAGCTTGTTTGAATGAACCCTAATTACAAAGTCTAGGCAGTTACAAAGAATCTAGTATTCTTGGCCTGGTAACATGGTTGAATGTATGCTTTCAAAATACTCAGCCGCAGCTTCGTGGGGGGGTTTCCTCCCTCTAAGTTGGATTGTTTTATTGTCATCTAACTGTCACTGTTTTATCCTTCTTTTGGCTTCTCTCTAGTCTGTTCCTTCACAGCTTAATGCTTTTTATATAGCAGCAAATAAAATGGATATCAATAGAGGTATTTTAAGAAGTGCAAGAGGATGCTCAGTAGCAAAGGAGTAAAGGAACACGCTACCCAGTTTCCCTAAAAAGCTCCAGTGAGCTTCAGCACTTCATAACACCAAGGGGTTTGTTTGTCACTGAGGGAGCGTCTGTGACAATTTATTGGAAGTAGGGGGAGAGGATTAACAAAGGGAATGACTTAACAGTCAAAGTGTCCATTTTGAAATACATGAATTCTCTGGGTGCTCTTATTTTTTTCTGTGAAAGGGTCCACTCAGCTCTAAATCTTCTAGTGGACAAATTGCACGATGTCCAGTGTGTCTGCCAGCAAGGTCTTTTTTTGTTGTAAATGTCCCTCTAGCCACTGTTTGAGTGGTGGAAACATGAAGGTAAATGAGGATCATAGTTTGGACTTACTAGCACTGTACAGATACACGGCCACTAAAGATACGCACTGGGAGATAGGGAAATAGTCCTCTTCTAGCTGATGTGTCAGGAAGGATGATGAGCTTGAGGAGCATGTCAGAAGGAAGGCTGGAGAGTGTCAAGTGTTTCAACAGTTTCTGGAGCTATACCTTTGGGAATTTTGAAGGGTTTGTCTCCAATACATATGCAAATCCCTATAATACACTGTGCCCTTGTGCCAGCACATTTTTCACTTGGCTGCTGGTGCCACCATGTTACTTCTCAAGAAGAGACAAACGAGTATGATACTGATTCTGCAGAATGAGCAGATGCATGTTTGCAACTGCTGCCACAGTTTGAAAAGTGCATAAATGTCTTCTGATACAGAAGTGAAATGGTTTGTAGAACGCTAGTGTTTACATAGAGCCACTGTGAAGTGTCTCACTGCTTGTGATAAAACAGCATTTAATTAAACATTCCATCGTGTGCACGTTCTGTGCTGACGTAGAGAGACCCTCCAGGTGAAGGCAGGCTGTCCGGAGAGCAGCAGGGAAGTTTTCTGCAGCTGCCTCAGCATATGGGGAAGCTTTGTCTGCATTTGTGTAGGTTGTAACTTGTTCTGAGTTGACCTCAGACTTGGAATCTGAGCAGAGACTTCAATCCCTAGAGTGGCACTGAGCTCTAAGTACTAATTCATTCAGATGACAATACTTAAATAATCCCCTGACTATATCCTGTCTCGGAATCTGTGGCATATCTTTTCTTTACTTTGAAACTATTAATAAGGGGTTTTTTGGCTTCTTGCCCCCTTTTGATCTGCTTTTTTGGCTCAACAGGAGAATGTGCTGGACCTAGAGGGTTTGTAATCTGTCTGTCCTTCCTCATCCATCAAGCTGCTGCATTAAAGCCTGGTCTGTGCTGAGTTTTGCTGTAGGTGGTATTGATTAGGGAGATAGAAATACTTACTTTTCTTCCCCAGCTGACTGATTGCAAGGTATTTATTCCTTACAGATAAGACAGTAAAACATAATTTTATTGCTTATACTTGCATCTGTTGCTTTTACTCTTGTAACTATCGTGTAGTGCTGAAACAGGACAAATTTGTAGCACAGACAACCCTTTCAACGACAGCAGCAAAAGATGCAGGTCACTTACTGTTCACTGACATTTCTGTGGTGGTCGGGGACATGGATGCCAAGGGCAGTGAAAATCCTTGTCAGATCTGTGCTCACTGGGGAAAAAAACCCATTAAAATAGGTACCTTTGCAAAGCACTTCCACTCTATCAGTACTGAAGCAATGTACCATGCATTTCATTTGTCAGGTGTCTTGAAGACTTAGAGTGTAATGAACTGAGTAAAGGCTGGAGGTAAAGCCTACGCAGTGTAAATTTGTGGTGGTACTACAGTGTTTCACAGCAGCACTGAATGTAGTCCATTGCCAGTGTGGAAGGGAACTGTTCATAGCCTGGTGATAGAAACCTCTGTAACTGTTCGGTATACACAAAACAGGGCATTTTAATAGAGTTTGTGCTGGAAAAATCAGTTTCCAGACATAAGCTCTTTGCTGTTTCTCCCTGACATGATGATACTACTCTCCTTTCACCTGTTGACATTGCTTTGCTACAGATTATGTGATTCCATACCACAGTGTGTTTGCAGTGGGACTGTAGAAATATTTTTTCCCTTTTCCTTCTGTGTTATTTAAAGCAAAGCTCCTTGACTTTACTGGTTTCTTCTGGAGACAATACCTGGGGCCAGAAACTGTTGGGAGGTGCTGCGACAGAAACGCCTTCATCTAAATGTAAATGTTGCTTCCCTGCCTCAGGCTGCCTTTAAGAGGCTTTTTCTGTGGGAAGCAGCTACAAAGTAATGGTCCCAATCAATTTATTCGTGTCAATAAAAGGTCTTTTATATGCTTATTTGAAATGTATTGTTCTGGGGTGATAGGACCACATTTGTTTTTTAAGCAGGTGCCTCAGATGGAATGAGAAATAGGGAGCATGAAGGAGAGGGAAAAGAAATTGTGTAAGGCTTGTTGCAGTTGGGGGGGGGGGGGTACAACTTGGGCTTTTGAGTGCAAAGGGTGGAAAGAACTAAGGTGCCTTAATAGTGGGACACAAGCCAAGGTGTGCTGGGTAGAAGTGGGACAGAAGTCCCCTGGTGCTCCTCCCTGTACACTGGGACAGCCTCTTCTGACTTGGCTTGGGGGTTGAGTGAAGGAGCTCAGTACCGAGTCCCTGACAAAGACAGAGGGAAAGATTTTCTGAGTCACTTCAGTGAAGTAACATCTGCTTGTAGATGACCATCTTCAGCAAAGTCAGCTTGAAATTCCCTTATTGTACCCCCTTCTGTCTGGTTAAAAGGGAAGGCAGGTAAAGAAGTGCCACACCAAAGTGCAAAACATAACTCTTTCTTTATATATTTCATATTCCACATCAAAGTGTGACTTCTGTATGTGTGTCTCCTGCCAGCACCACCACAAGTGGTGCCTTGTATGCATGGTATTTCGTTTTCTTTTGACTGGGACTTCAGTTTGAGGTAACCTCACTGTACTGTTCTGACAGCAAGAGGCTAATAGGCATAGGCAGGTGTTGATGGCAATGTAACTTACTCTGCCAATGGATCTCAGTTGCTGTAATCCTCCCTGCAACTCCAGGCTTTTATTTCTCTCAAACAGCATTTTGGCATTCATGACAAATTACTTAATGGCCCATTGCAAGATACATCTGTCCCACAGAGCCTGGGCTGATTGTTTTGCCGATCTGTTGGGGTGCCGTTTGGTTCTGCCGCAGGTCCCGGTGCTGGTGTGCTGTGCCTTGGTTGCCCTGTGTGTAAAACAGAGCTAAAGATACTGACTTGCTCTAAATTCTGGTTTTGCTCCTTTTTGAAAGAGCTTTGAACAGATGGATTTCTACTGTTTGTATTTGTGCAATATAGATAGAAGAGAACTTAGTAAAGGGTTTTGAGACCCTTGAATCCTAATGGCTACAGAATTAATAACTGCGGTCACATGATTTCAGATGTGATTTGAGCCTAGGTTGCTGGGGTTACTTACACCTTCTGTTCTGCTAATAAGGTCCTGTAGTTGCGTGGTGTAGATCTGGCCCCTAATGCTCCAGAGCCGGTGCTTTGGAGGCGGCAGTAAGATAATGCTTCCATCTCCATTGCTCTTCTCCAGTGCTCCTGACCAATTACAGGTTGGAGCATAAGCATCTATTCTGAAGTGGTCCATCATGAACTGCTGGTTACACCACCATAAAGCAGGAGAAATGTTGTTGAGTTCAGCTGGATTTATTTGCAGTAATTGAGAGCAACGCTTACAATATTCTACCTAAATGTGTGATCTCTGTAAGACGAAGAGCTTGTTTGCACAGTGTGTGTCGCGTTGCATAGTTGTGTGTTTGCTCTGAGACACTGGGACGCTACAGATGATGAGCTGAGCCTTTGCTGCAACGTTTGGAAAGTAATGATCAGGGCTTGCACTTCTTACATTATTACTTGTTATGTAATTACTTGCATTACTTGTTATGCCTTTGCAATGGGTAAGGCCTCTCTCTTAAGAAGATGGCTGGCTTTTTCTTATTGACTGAGGAATCCTAACGTTCAGGCATCTCAGCTCTGTCCCCTCAGAGCGTCTAGGTATGTGGCTGCTTCTTTTTTTATCAACAGTCTGACATGCCCTGTGTATTTTTGCATGTGCCAGACTGAGTTCTGAGTCATGTAGAGCAGACACTCTCAGATGATGGGGGACTAGACTGTTTCTGGCTGGGCCCCCAGGGCTCTTGTCTGACTGATTTTTATTTACAAGATTGCAAATAAGAAAACATGAACAGTTGGCTGATGTCCCTGGCATGCATTCCTGTGCCCAGCTGGACTGCAGGGACTTGGCAAAGCCGCCTTTACAATGCCTCCTGGCCACTGGAGTGCTGGCCCTGGGGCAGGGAAACTCCCTCTTCCACCTTGGGGGGAGTAGAAAGGACAGTGGCATGAGAGGAGATGACATCTGAAGGAAGACCAAGGGATGTGAGGGGAGTCGGCTTGCACTAAACAATTGTCCTGACTTCAGCCCTCAATGTGATTTGATAGTTTCCTGCAGCAGTTGATTTCTGTCTGTGATTCACCCAGGTCTTTCCCTGTCCAGCTAAGCGTGAGACGGCTCCCTCCCTCTTTCCAGGAGCCACCTCCTCTGGACACTGACTGGGCCCCGGTGACTCGGGCCAGGCTCCAGGTTGTCGCCAGGGCCCGGGCTGTCCCTCTGCCAAGGGTGCCCTGGGAGGCCCTGGATGCCATTGCAGCGGTTGCCACCGGATGGCAGCAGATGCTCGGAAAAAAGAAAGTCGACCCTCAGCCCGGAGCGCTGTTTCCGGGAGGACTTGAGGAACTCACAGTAATTACTGTACCGCAGTCATGGTCAAAAAGCAAGACTTCTGCAAGCATTGCGGCATGGGCTTCCTCATAGCAGGGGAGAAAAGGCCTGTGAGATCCAGGACCACCTGCTCCCACACAACACTGCAAGTCTGTGGCTTTCCTTGGGTTTCATTTGTTTTGCAAAAGCAACTTTCTGTGGCCAAAATTTCCCAGCTGCTTCCTCTTCTTTTACCCCCATGGCTGTGCACCATGCACCTTTTGACTTCATCTGGCACTGCAGATTGGTCACAATTGTCTTTTGCTTCTCTTGTTCCACGTTAGGGGCTGGGAGACGCAGACCCTGTAAGTGAGTTGCTCTGTGTGTGTGTGTGTGCACATTTATATCCCGGGGGAATGCAGTCTAGGAATTCTTGTCTGGACTCTTGACCAGCTGTGTGGCCCTGTGCGAGTTGCACCACCTCCTGGTGCCTTGGTTTCCCTCCCTGCTTTTGTTGCCCTTGTATGGAAACAGGGATATAAACACAAGGCAGCTGCCCTGAGAATATTTGTTTCTTTTAGATGGCCTCAACTCCGGGCTCACTCTTGAACTTGAAAAATACACAAGCCATGCAATAATATTTAATATAACAACCCCAGCTAACAACAGCCCTCTTTTTCCACACCATTCAGCAGCTGGATGACGGCACAAGGGGTTTTTTGGTTTCTAGATTTTTTGGCTTTCTTGGTTTGACTGTCACGGCCTCTTGAGAGCTAGCATTTGTCTGGAGGGCATGCCAGAGTGCCTGTCAGTTACTGCTGAAGATAGATGTCATTTATCAAGCAGATGTACTGCGGTGATCAATGGCTGCTGTCAAACAGTATTGGTCTAGTAAGGACTGGTCTCTGTTGTATTGGTAGAGGATGCCCTACATAAAATGCTTCTGACCTTATTGATTACTCCTCTCTTTCCTGCACATCAAGAGGGGACCTATCTCAAGATGTCTTACAGGGCGTTTGGCTTTCTGAAAGTTTCCCTTGTAGTATTCCTGTCTCAGAGTGGGTGCCCAGCTCCTGGTGTCAGAGCACTAAGGGGCTTGTGGAGTATGTCTGAAACTGGTGTGCATGGACTGTGCTTGGGCACAGCTTCAACCTGTAGGCACCTGCAGACATGGAGCCAGGGCCCCTTCTTAGCCAGCCTGCATTTCTGGCAGCCCAAACCCTGCCTTCACGTTATGCACCACCCAGTCCCTGATGGTCTGCAGGACTAAGTATTGGTAAAGGAGGTCAGAGCTCTGCGTTTGTTTGATCTGTTTGGTAGATAGGACATTTGTTTGCTGGTCTCACTACTGTAGCATTTTCTGTTGAGGTCAACGTCCAACTCCATTGAAAGTCTCTGAGGATCTGGGTAGCAGATGAAGTAAGTGTAAGCGTAGGCCACTGGGCCGCAATGTGTGGAGGCAGAAAGGCAGGCAGTGAAATAACATGGCGGGCAGGAGTGTTGCATGGGATGCAGAGGGTTCCTTGGGGCAGGTAGGAAGAGGACTGCTTTTCTTCTATGTGGCAAATACTTTGTCTCCCAAAAATCAATTTCAAAAGACAGAGAATGATAGTAGGGGCCCACTTGACAGTTCCTGCCATCTCCCCCCATTAATTCCCTACCCCCAAGCCCTCCAAACCTTACATTGTTGCAGAGGTCCCCTAAAAGTGGTTCCCCCTCAAGGGTAGAAGTTGGGATAGGATTGTTTAATAGAATAAAATGTTTCAGTTCAGAGACAGGTGTGGAGTCTTTCTGCAGCTCTGGACCTGCTCTATTGTGAGTCATACAGCTCCCAAGCATGTCATGGTCAAGAATACTTGAGGATGTGACTTGGTCACAAACGCCATGCAACTCTATGCTGAGACGTTTCATTCCAAATCACAAACTGGGGTCTTCGCTGCCTCCTCTCTGTGCACAGCAGAGAGGTCAGGTTTTGGTGTCAGCTCAGCCTGTCAGTAGTAACCGAATTTCCTGGCTGGAGATACCTGTGTGTCTTTACATGAAATATGCAATAATACTTTGTGTTAACTCTTTCTTTTTTTTTTTTTTTTTTTATGTAAAGGCTATTAAGAGATTGTGGCTAGCTGACAATATCTAAGAATTATTTATTTAAAGTAAATTGAGGTAGTAATTAGCTATGTTATGCAATGTCTCTAATTACTGGTGTTAGGCAAGCTCTTTGAGGGTGGGAGTGGTGCCTTGCCTGTATTAAGAATACCAGCAGCACTTTGTCAATGCTACAGAAAACAAATTGTGAGGGAACAGGAGCTCAGAGCAACTGTGTTGATCGAAGTCCCTGAGGGAGGCAGAGGGAACTGACAGCAGGTGCCTGGCTCCTGCCTCCTTCAGGGGTCTGTGTTTATATATCCGTGTAGCTTGTGTGTGTGTATGCATATGCTGAATTTGTGTGTGTCTGTATAGCACTGCTTGTGCATGCAAATCTGCCAGCAAAATGTCCATAGGGGCTGGTCTGGGTGTTGATTCCAAGCCTTGAAATGCCCCTTCTCTTTGTCCCAATTTCTTTTTGTCCTGCCTCTTAGCTTATTGGGACAGAGTCTGTGCTTATCAGGTTGTCTGATATTGGGTTTTCCAAGGAAAGCAGGCTCTGTCTCCCAGGTGTGTGAGTGCTATTGCAACCTTCTTGGCACCTTTTCTGAAGACCAGGGCACTGACCCTTTGCAAATAATGTCATAAAGGGGAGAGGAAATTCTTTGAGTTGGATCCCTTTTTAATTTTTTCCAACCCATCTGTCTAGAGGTTGTTCACTGCAGTGTGTCTCCAGCCCTAGCTCTTTGTATGCAAGTGTTTCATGACCTTTCCGCATGCATCTATTTTGCTGGGGAGCTCCAGGATTTGAGAGAACTTGGCCACTGCATCATGCTCTCCCAAGTGCTATTTACTGATGACAGGCCCTGGGAAGGCCAAGGAAAGCTCCAGCTCGGTTTTTCACTACAGCCATTGCTGGAGCTCCTGTGGGATGAAGGGCATGGGGAAATCACATCACAAACTTTGCTTTTAAAGGGAGAAACACAACCTGTTCTGCCTCAGTGAAATACTCATCAGCACTCCTGAAAGGCAGGGAAAAACATGTTACAAGTTCAAGGACAAGGCTAAATGTTCTCCAACTGGGCTGCAGTCAAAGAAGCCAAGCCTAATAGAGCTTGGCTAGGCTTGTCTGAAATGCTAGGTTCCTATTTTATAGCTGCAAAGGCCAATTTTACAACCAGGTCAGCAACTAGTATGTACTCTTGCATAGTGCGTGAGTGCAGGGGAGTTTGGGTGTCGTAGATACTTACAGATGTAAAGTCATCTGGCTATCAAGTGCCAGAAGTGTCTCTTAAGTCTTAGTTGCTCAGTCAGAAGTGTTTAGCTTTGTTCTTTCCATGAGGTTTTGTTCCAAGACAGCAATGAGGAGTATGCCTTGTCATTCCTGTGAGAGCAGACGGGAACAAATGGCCCAGGGACAGGAGTTTGCGGTAGGATCCAGAATCAGTCAGCAACTCTGGCTGCTTCTATATTTCTTTGATTCAAAATCAAGGAGGTAGTCTCTGCCCCATTTTTAAGTCTGCTTATACTAAAAATGGCCCCTCTGGATCATTTTGGGGTATTTTGTAGCGGTTTGGAAGGGCTGGAAGCCTCTCCCTCTCCTGCTTGAACCTGTAAGTGGTTTGTGGCCAGAGGTCACCGACAGCCCCGCAGGTACCTCTGGCAATATTCACCAGCATGGGGGAGGGAGAGAAGAAGATGGAGAAATGGATGTGGAGAAGCTGAGATGATGTCACTCCTATTCTTTGTTTTGTCACTGGCCCAGACAATTCCTAGCATGCCTGCGTTGTGCACCTGCTCTTTTTCCTAGACTGCTCAAACTTGTGACCTATTCCAACTGAATTGTTTGAGCACAGAACAACAGTGGGCATAAAGATGTATGTGCTGGGACATGGGAAGAAATATAATGTGCCTGCTTTTCAAACCTTTAGTTGCAGCAGGGCAGAACCATCCATGTACAAGGTCTTTCTGCAAAGATGTCCTCAGCCCTGGGGCAAGGAGCAGGAAGTCTAGTGTCAAGAGCTGGTGTATATGTTGGTGTAGTCTGTCATGACTGTCTGAATCCCAGCCAGGTGGAAGTCAATCAAGAGTAGCCAAAAGCAAACCACTTGATTACCCCACAAATGAACTTGGAATGAACCAGCATGTTTGTTGTGGTTTAGCCCCAGCCAGGAACTAAGCACCACGCAGCCGCTTGCTCACTCCCCCCCGGTGGGATGGGGGAGAGAATCGGAAGAGCAAAAGTAAGAAAACTCGAGGGTTGAGATAAAGACAGTTTAATAGGTAAAGCAAAAGCTGCACACGCAAGCGAAGCAAAGCAAGGAATTCCTTCACCCCTTCCCATGGGCAGGCAGGGGTTCAGCCATCTCCAGGAAAGCAGGGCTCCATCACACGTAACGGTGACTTGGGAAGACAAACGCCATCACTCCAAATGTCCCCCCCTTCCTTCTTCTTCCCCAGCTTTATATGCTGAGCATGACGTCATGTGGTATGGAATAGCTCGTTGGGCAGGTTGGATCAACTATCCTGGCTGTGTCCCCTCCCAGCTTCTTCTGCACCTGGCAGAGCATGGGAAGCTGAAAAGTCCAGTTGCTGCTGGTGCAGCAACAACTAAAACATCTCTGTATTATCAACACTGTTTTCAGCACAAATCCAAAACATAGCCCCATACCAGCCACTATAAAGAAAATTAACTCAATCTCAGCTGAAACCAGGACAATGTTACTAAGAAAGAGCCTTCTTTGGCTTTCATGTTGTCCTCACAGCCAGGTGTTAACCCTCTCCCCACCAACCCTGCCAAGTATGTGGGACAGTTCAAGCTATGCCCTTTGATATTTAGCATCTCCTATGCTGGGGGCCTACGTTTGTAAAGTGAGAAAGAGCAAGACCCTTGGCCTTCTGCCCAGCATGTGCATGGCATCCAGCTTGTGGCTTTTTGGCTTTTAATGCAATCTTTGGTGAGGAGATAAATGACAGCGCCCCGTTCTGCCATGCACCAAGGAGCACATCTCCCTTATCCCCCATGCAGGAATGCTGGAGCTTGTAGATTTCTCCTTTTAACTTGTCATTACTATTTTGGTGGGAAAAGGTGATTTGACTGGAGCCAGACTCCCAAATCACTCATTTGTTTCCTGTGAAGAACTGCTCTGTGGTATCTACCTGAGAGTCCAGCCTGCAGCCCACCTGCTCAGCTCCTCGTCTTTTGCAGCATTGCTGTTGGGGAACAACTCATTCATGTCACTCTGAATGCTTGTGGAGGAATGAAAAGATTTATGACCTTCTCCCCTACTCCCCATCCACCTCTACTGTGTTCCCCCCCCCCCCCCCCCCCCTGTTCCCAGAGCTGGAAGGTCAGAAGTTTAAATCCTGCTTTGAGCAACTCCTGACTTGCTACCAGCCCCTACACATAGCTTCTGCTGGTTGCATTTTCACTATTTCCCTGGAACTGAGCCTATTTAAGTGACTTCTTCATGTATCCATATATAAAAACGTCCTTAGAAGGGCGTCCTTTGAGTTGCCTTTTCTGTGTTGATACATAGGGTTGGCCAAACTATTCTTACCTTCTCCTGCAATGGATGAGAAATGGCTGCTGTTAATTTTGTTTAACGACTGAATTCATTAGGTGAAATACGGCTTTCCTTTCACTTGTCTAAGATCTGCTGTATTGTAAATACCTTTTTCAGTATGAAAGTCCCTTCTGCCATTTCTGATGTCCCTGGTCCAATACCAACATTAATTTCTTAAATACAGGGAACAAGATTTACTGCTTATTTTCTGGAGACATTTCCTTGGACTGCAGTACCATCTTTCTATCTTCCAGAAACGCCCTTTCATTTAGCTTTTACTGCAAGGCACCCAACCACTATCTAGGTCCTGGCAAGTCCCTCCCATTCTACATTCATGGCTTCACCTCATCTTCTCCACTTTTGTCCTGAAGATGCAAAAAGAGAGTACCAACCATGGATTCACCCTGAAAAGGAAATTCAAAGTCTGCAATTTTGGCTGGGAAAACTTCTTGACAGTATCAAAGGCAGAGAGATGACTTTAAGATCAACAAGATTCAACCCTGAGCCAGTAACCAGCTTTTTGAAACAGACCAGAGAGGGGGGAAGAGAAATAGTTCCCCTTACGTGTCTTCCTTTGTATTGCTTTTGCCACATCAGTATATAGGCTTGGCCAATCTTTTGTTATCTTCTACTTTCAGTGAAATGCAATATTAATTCTGCTTGCTGATACCTGGACTTGGGGGTAAAATATTCAAGTCTTTGGACAATCTATATGGACATTGAATACTTCCTGTGAATTGCAAAGCACATCTATGTTCTGTCTAGATCCGTGTGCGTACAAGCTCTGGAGAGACACCCAGTCTAATTAGCAGTGATTGGGGAAGAAGCTCACTCGTTAGGATCAGGATGCAATAAATAAAATATTAGCAAGAGGAGGCGGGTGAGCCAGGAGATATAAACAGGGCTGTGCAAAAGCTTTTTTAAAAAGGAACACTGTGGGGAGCCCACAGTAAAAGGAGAGACTGTCAAAAATGCACACAATATTCTGTTTGCTGCCTGCCCCTGTGGAATGCCTGGTATTATGCAGTCTTGGACTTCTGGGAAATCAATCCCATGCACATGACCGTGCTTCTCTTTTTCCCAATAGCAAGGAAGGATTTCAGCACATGCTAGGGAAAAGACGTGAGAAGCTTCTCTTAACTGGCTTGTGTTTCAGCATTTGTTCCATTCATTAAATTAGCCCTTTAAAGATACTAGTACAGGTTGTTAATGGTTCAACGCACAGCATGTTTTTTATGAGAAGGTTTATCTGCCACTGCTTGCTCAGTCTTTCTCAGTGCTTCAGCTTCCTCTTCTGTAGACTTATGAGTGGTATGAAGCTTGCATTAAGGATTGTTAAATGCTCTGGGATCTTAAGTGACAAAGGTTCTGAAGGGGCCCAACATAATGTTGGGAAGCTATGATGAAAAAAGGTTGTCCATCTGTGTTGTGGTTGGTTGTGGAAAAATGTGTTGGATTTTAGTCTGGTTACTAGCAGCTTGGGCAAGAATGAATGAATGAATGTTGAGAGAGTTTGGCCTAAAAAAAAAGCTCAATACTTAAAATGGGGCCTTTGATTCAGTCTTTCTTTTCTCCATATGTGTAAAACATTAAGGGGTATGTTTGCCTCTGAGTGATGTGCCTGCTCTGACAGCATCGTTAGCACTGGGGTAGCAGGTACCCCTAGTTCCTTTTGTAAGAAAGCTGCTTATTCTGTGCTAAGGGGGTTTGTTCTGGATGGGTGATCAGGCTGGCCCACTGTTTCAAGACTGTCAGAAAAAGCAATGGTAAGACGTGTGTATAAAGAGTGAGAAGGGGGAAAGTTTTGTCTTGATTTTCAGTCTGTGGGTTCCAAAAATGTACAGGTCAGTGAAAGTAAAAATGCTCAGTGAAAAGTGGACATTGAGGTGTCTCATAATGTACAGGCATTTGGAGGTGACAGGATCTCTTGTACTGGCTGTGATTTCATGGAGCCAGAGCTAGGAGGAGAACCGCTAGGTGGGGTAGAACAAGGTCAAACAAGTCCTTCTAGGGCAAAAGAGCAGTTAAAAAATCATTTTGGTTCTTAACAGGAAGGCAGTGAAGCGACTAAAAAGCGGGTGTGATATGTTGAGATAATTTAATATAAGAAAGTACCCTGGAGGCAGAAGAAGCCATGTTTAAAACCATCAGCAGCCACTGGAAAGCCTTATCAGGAACAGCAAGAAGTTGGAATAATCAATCCTAGAAGGAACACAGTTCATTGCTGCAGCAGGTAGAGCTATGAAATATTTCACATCTTAGTAATGTGACTTGGATTGTCCAAAACCCAGCAGCTAGATAAGACTTAAAAAAAACAACAAAACAAACAAAAAACCCAAACAAACAAAAAGCAAAAAAAACCCCCCGCCTCGACTGTCTGCTGTCATTAAGGGTCACATGCCACTTTTCATAAGAGATCTCTGAATCCCAGTGCTGGAAAGTAAAGATACGTTCTGCCAAAGAGCTTTGCTACTTAACTGGATAGTGCATCTTTTCTGTATCACGTTAAACTGGCACATAATGTTGAGGTTTTCTGTTAAGAACTGCTGTACCTACTGTTGGAGCTGTGAAAGAATCATTTTCCTGTAGGATGCTTTGCAATGTGTGAGGATAGACTCTTTTTAGTTGGTATATTCAGAACTGTGAGACAGACAACTTCACAAAGATTTCCCAACCTCCCAGCATTCAGCAGAGTCTGGTCAGTGGCTGTTGCAAAGAAGGAGCAGCTCATTTTTCTCCTTCTATCCTTATTGTTCACTTCAGGGATAAAAATGATAGAAAATAGCTATGATGCTGGGCGAAATCCAACAACTAGTGACTCCCTAACTTGGAATGCAAAGTAGAGCAGATCGAAACAGGCTTGTGTGATTTGCAACTTGAACTAACTTAGGACTCCTGAAGATTTGTGACTTAGAATTACAAAGCAAAGATTCAGATCAACCTTGCCTTCCTTCTAACATTGCACAGTCTTTGGCGCAAGGATTCCTCTCTGGGTGCTAAGAGTGCCTGGTTGGTTAGACCCCCTTCTTGATACGTGCTAAAGTCAGACATGTTAGTGTTCTGTATTGCACTGGAAATGTTTTAACCAATTGTGTTCCTTAGGCAGGTAAGCACTACCCTTGTTCATTTTCACAAGTCTCAACCTTGTATGCATGTATATATAAGTACGTATGTCTGCATAGACAGATACTGAAATATTTGTATGTATCTATGTTCACAAATATGAATATGTAGAAGAGAGATCAAAAACCTGCTGAGTAAAAGAGTAGGAGTCAGACAAGGGAGGGAGGATCTGGATGTGTAGTGCAGGGGTAAGAGAAGCTTTTCCAGGCCTGCTAGAGGAAACAGGTAAGACAAACCATCAACTTTAGAGCACTAAAAGGCAGCGAGCACTGGCACATCTAAGCTTTCAGCCAGTGCTCTGATCATGGCATGACGGAAATGGGACAGAAGTTCAGTATTACCACTGGCTGAGCACAGGATAATGAGGGCACAAACAACTATGGCTGGCCTCATTAGCCATTCTGCTGCCCAATTAGGCTAGGAGCTAATTGCTCATTAACGAGACCATACCTGCTGAGGCAGCTGGGCTTCCCTAGAATTCACGGCTGGAGCCACAGCAGAGACTGGGGAGAACAGAAGCAAGATTTGAAACCAAGGAAATGGAAAAACTCGTCTGCCACTGACGAAGGTTTTTGCTGCCTCTGCCGCCACTCCCTGGGGACAGTAGTTCGATTCCTGGCACCGCTGCTGCCTGAAAGGCATGTCAATTAGCCCTGAGCTCCCACTGAAGGCTTCCTCTTCCTGGCATCCTACAGCCCTGACGCTAATGACGTGGAAAAGGAGTGGCTGAGGCGAAGATGCTGGGGAGTTTAAGGTGGAGAGTTATTCTGACCTATATTTCTCTCCTGAACATCCTCTAGAGAGAAGCCAAGTTTCTGACTAAGAGGAGGAAGTGTGGTGATTTGAAACACAACAATCACAGCCAAGGGTCAGCAATAGGATGTTGGAGAAAGCAAATTGCAATACTCTAGTCAAGTCCATCTCCACAGGATATAGGCTATAGCAGCAGCCCCAGCAACATCTTCTGGAAAATGAAAGCTGGAAGCAGTAGTGTGCTTAACACCACACACATCAGCTGTCTTTTGACACAGACTTGTTTTATTTAGCAGTGAAAGCATAGCACCAGTCAAAGCACAGGGACTACATTGAGAATGAACTTTTACATTTGTCCAAAGGTTATCTGCAACACAGATAAGTATGACAGTCCATTGCCCGCACACTAGGCAGAGGCACGTGAGATGAGGATTTCCTGCTAATGCTAGAGAAAGCCTTTTTATTAACACTGACAAGTTTTATGTATCTGCCCTGATATACTGTGGTGGAGGTCTGGGTTGGGTTTAGTTATGAGTTTGTTACTTCCTTTCCCTTTATTCTTTTTCCCACTGTTCTCTATAGTGTTGTTTTAATGATTTAGGCTTTTTTTTTTTTTTTTACACTAAAATAATGTAGGGGAATGTTTCAGCGCGGTCCCATGTTTAGGTGGTGGGTTTTTGCATGCGATGCTGGCACAAAAATGGGCTGCTTTTTACTCGGCTGTGAATAGTATGTAAATAGTGGACATGAGAGAGATGTATTGCCTGTGTTACTTGGCCAGTTCTGCACTCTTCTCTGGCCTGGTTGCTATCCGAATGAGTGTACTGGGCTCCAGTTGAACACTGGGTTAAGACCCCGCCTTGGTTTCAGTGGACATGGGTGAAATAAAGTGAATGCAAACAGTTTTATATTGTGAAGGTGTATGGGACACTAGCTGGTAAAGGAGCATACAGGGTGATGGTGTTTAGCAATTCCCAACCTCAGTGATTCTATTTTAAATCTCAAAGATCGCTGTCTTATTATTCTTTTTACTAAGGATAGAAAATATTATTGTCCCCTATGAATAGATGAAGAATTTGAGGCACGGAGTCAGGGAAGGATCTTGTATGCAATGCATGATAGAGCTTGGAGACTCAGTCATTGTAAAGACATATCATACAGTAACGAACTAGGCCTTGACTATGAGACATAACTGAATAGCTTCCTTTTCTCAGTGGCAGGATTAAAACCAAATGGTTTTATTTAATCAAAATAAGCTGAATATTGTCTGAGTCTTATTTATGTAGCATCTCTCCAAAAAACTCCATTCCAAGTAATTCACTAGCCAGTTCCATAGTGATGTTGGTAAGGAACAGATACTGGTAGAGATATGAGGAGGGAATGACATAAGAGAGATTTTGGGAAGGTGTTTCAGAGCTGCAGGATAGAATGCTCCTAAATGCAGGATAGTGCAGTGTGCAACCCTGAATGTGGATGTATGAGCAGAGATGAGACAGTGATTTTTCACGTGGCTAAATTCCACTTTTGGAAGATTTTGCTTAAAAATCATCAAAAGTCAGTGCTATTCAGTCCCTGAAGTGCCATGTTTCCCTGAGAAATGGGATTTCAGTCCCACAAATGCTTTGCTTCTGTTGAATTATTACTTCAGGTCTATTAGGTGAGTGTACTGAAAGCCTGTGGAGTGGTTTTGAAATCCAGGAGTGCAGTAATTGGCCTGGCTCCTATGGTAGCTGAGGAGCCCATAGCGCTATTGAGGCGTCAGAAGGGGATGGGTGCCCAGCCTTTTTTTTGTAGCATTACCTATCTTTTGTCCACTCAGCATAACTTTGTATTTTCCATTCGCCTCAAGCTGTACTTGATGGGGGCTGGAGGCCATCTGAGAGCAGTAATGGGATTAATGCACGAACATCCTATTTTAGTTTGCAGACTCTTTGTCTCAAAGGGAAGTAGAGAACCACTGGCTTGGGCTTCACACTCCTGTGTCTTTTGGAGCAGGCCCATATGCTTTTTCTGTGAAGAGGTGGCTGCAGGAGAGGGAATGGGGAGAGAAGGAATGCATTTCTCATTACGTGCTGCAGCCTCTCTGCTCTGGCAGCCTGAGAAGAGAAATTTTCTCTCCCTCCCCAGGCCCTCTACCCCCTGCAGCTTGCTGATTATTTTTGGCTGAGGTGGAAAGCACAACCCTAGCATTTTTCCCATAGGGGAGTGACCAAAGCAGGAGGGGAGTGAAGCCTAGGCTGTTCTCTTTGTGCTCTTTCAATTAACAGCCACACTTTTGCATGTCTATAGCTCCTTGCCTGTGAGTACACCAAAGAGCTTCGAGAGCTGTTAGGTCCTCCCAGCCCACTTCGGTCACCCTCACCTCTGCCTAGCAGAAGGGGTGAAACTGAGGCACAGAGACTTACTGAAGGTCACACAGGGAGGCTGTGACTTTCCATCCGCTTTGCTTCGGCTTTTTTCCTCAGGCTCTTTTCATGCTGGTGAAGGCCCTTATTCCCTGCTCTGACTCTGTTGTGCTGTGGTTCCCTCCTGGCTGCACGGTACTGTGGGTGATGCCTGCAGGGCATTGCTACAACTTTTGAATGGGAAGGTTTCTCTGGGTTGTGGTCTCTTGACTTCTTGAAAGGCTGGCTCTGCCAGGCATAGGGTTGTAGCTTTTGAGGAATAGTGGCATGTATATGGGAGTCAGTTTGATGACAGAAGTTGCATTTAAGAAGCTGAGTGGAGAAGAAAGTTGTGCAGAAGTGGGGTCAAGGGCACCCCAATGAGCCTGTGAGTGGTGCCTGCTCCCACTCACAGAAACCAGCACCTTGTGCGCAGGGTTAAAGCACAGAGTTGGATTTCCCAGGTTCTCCCCTCTCCACTCCCCCCACTGCCACAAGGCAAACTCCCCATGCTCGGGAGCAGCCTGGCTTGTTTTCTCAGCTAATAGAAAGCACATGAGGAGCACAGTCAGGCACAGCGACAGCTGTTGGGAATGATTCATTTGGGACACAAACAGGAATCGAATGCTGGCTGATCCCTGGGCAGAGCCTGTCCGCTGCTCCAGGCCTTTCCAGGGGGTGACTACGAACTTTGGAGCCTCCCCCTCCGGCCCCGGCAGTGACTCACTTCCTCCGGCCTTGGCAGAAGCTCTGTGCAGGAGGGCCAACTTAGATGCTTTGGGGCATTAAACCTCCCAGACCTCTTCTTTCCTCTCCCCTGCCCCTTCTGAATCTGGCTTGTTCTACTCTGAGGGCAGAGTCCATCCGTGTTTGATCTGTGGGGCCAGGAGGGGAAACTGCACAAAGGTCTCCAGCCAGAAGTAAATAGCATGTTGTAATGTATTCAAGCCAGCAACAATGCAAACCCCATTGGAAAAAGTGGAATATATGTACTGGCTGGGAAGTCTTGAGTGTGTGCGGCTAAAGGGGGGAGATGGCTACTGGTCATCCGTCCTGGTTTCTGGGGTTTATTTACTGTTTCTTCACATCCTTTGCTGGCCCCTGTTAATTTCCTGTTGCCTTCCAGGACCAATACACAGTCCTTGGATGGTAAAGGCTCTCTGTGAGATGGTGCGGATTGGGTTTTACTTTTTCTTACTACTTGTCTAACAGATTTAGTGCTTGTTTCAAAGTCTGATGTGTTTTGAAGCAGCGAAGTCTAGAATGGCAAGGGTGGAGCATCTCAGGGCATTGAGAGTCCTGTCTTTCTCTGAAGGGCAACCTGATTTTTCCCATCCTGACACACTAGATCCCAAATTCGCGGGGTTTGGTTTGTGTATGGGGCAAGCTGCCTGTACCCTGCACTTGCAGCTCTGCTTGGTGGTCTGTGACCCAGCCAGCCCTCTGTTGCTGTTGCCATTCTGTCTCTCTGTGTGCCAGCAGGCTGGTGATTACTGGAGCAGAAGAGACAGGCGGAGGTGCCACGGCTCTGGCAACAGCAGACACAGAGCAAGCAAGAGAGGAGCTTAGGAGTGAGAGAGCATGTTCCTCCTTGACCTCTGTGAAGGCTTGGCAATAAAACAAATATTTGGAAAGACCCCTAGATCCAGGCACCGTCTCTTTTTAAAGCAGGAGGGCTCTGTTTTAGGAAGCCTGGCTGTGTATGTGGAAAACTGAGGGAGGGTGAGGGGGGATGGTGACACCTGCTCCCCTCTTGGGACGCTCCAGTCACCCATGGCTGCGCTCCAGAGCCATGTGTCACCCAGAGGAATTTGAACTGCGGGACGTGACGCCTGGACGGCGCCACCGCGGCCCCGCCGTGGGGACAAACTCTGACATCGGACCCTCTGCCCCCTTGCTCCAGCAGACTGTCCTGGCTGCCTCGGTGGACAGAGCTGGCTGCGCCCCGGGCGGAATTGCTAGGCTGGTCTCTTCCCCCACCCCCCCCGCACCCCTGGAGCTGCCGCCCATCCTCCTCCCCTTCTTCCATCGCCCTTGCCCTTTTGCACTGACGCTGCCCTTGGAATTGGGCCTGGCAGGTGGGATGTTGTCACTGGGGCTGGCGCAATATGGCACAGCTGAAAAGCGCTCGCGTCTTCCCTCCTTCCTTAAAACCCTCACATTCCTTTTGTGGCCTCCGGGCTGCCTGGATACGGCACTCAGCTGTCATGGGATAATAGCTGTCGAGTCCTAATTACAAATCTCCCTGGCTTGATCAGAGGGTGGCTGGGCAATTCCATCTGGATCGTCTCTCTGGGACTGCAGTGGGGGGAACTGAAAGGGGAGGGACCGTAGGAGAAATGCTACACAAATGTCGTGATACTCAGAAGCATCCAGGCCTCCAGCGCGAGACAAAAATAATCAGCCAGCTCCAGGGAACACGGGGCCGCAGGGAGGTTTGCTGAAGCAGAGGCTCTGCAGCAGAACATAATGAGATGTGCATACCACACCCAGCCTAGCACAACCCTACGCACACTGAATTGGAAAGGGCAGATGGACTTGATCCCAAAGCATCTCCAGGGATCCATCCATCAATCCCTCTTGAGCTCCCCCTGGACTTCCTACAGTGAGGGGGGAAGCTAAAGAGGTTTCCATTAGCTGTAGCATCTCCAGCGGAGACTTTGCAAGACCTGCAGAATCTCCATGACAAAGCACTGACTGTGCACAAAGGTACCTGCAAGCGAGGCTTCCCTTGCTGCCTCTCTCCAGCCAGCTGACTCCTCGAGGAATGGGGAGCTCCCAGAACATGTGCTCTTTGCTTTCCCTAGTGGCTGGAGCTGTCTGGACTATAATGGCGCTGCTCAGAAAGGAAAGCACATGAAAGAAGGTGCCTCCCAAGTGCATTATTGTTAAATGATAAGGCTTGTTTTAGAACTCTCCATCCGTGAGAGAAAAGACCTCTTGTCCTGGAGAATTTTGAAGTGACAAAGGGTCAGGCCTCCTGGTATTTCACCCAGATCAGGAGTTAAATGTGGACAGGGGAAGAAGGCAGCTGAGAATAGAGTGGGGAGAGATACCCTGAGGGCTGGGACTTGTTGAGCAAGGGGCAAAGAGCAGTTTTGTGTGCTAGTCCGTGCCATGTTGGTGAAGTGGACCGTTACTCCCCACAAGCTCATATTTAATTGCTGTGTATGCTGGGGACAATAGTGGGAGGGATACTTCAGCACTTACCCATATGATGCTATTTTCTTGATATTAAGAGGCACGGTTCGTTTAAAATCTGTGCAAGAATAATACATGCAACTCTCACAAGGCATCAAAGGGTCTGGAGCAAAAAATGAATGTGTGGCAGGGACTGATCAGTCCTCTGGGGGCTAATGCAGAATGGCAGTTCCCCTGCTTGGCTTCCCGCTTGTGCACCGCCTCTTTCCCCCCAGCCTCCCCTCACCCCGACTCCCTGCAGGGCTCTTCTTCCCGGGAGTTATCTGAGGCCAGCAATGTGGCAGTGGCTGCTGCCGCCACCGCTTCTGCTCCTCTTCCGCTGAGTTTAACCCAAGGTCAAGCAACATCATGGCATTTGCAGCCTTGTGAGTTCTTGAGAGATTTAATTTTCAAAGCGCTCCCAACATCCCCTGGGATAGACCTTGGCTGAGGTCCAAGGCCTGTGACTGCCAAAAGGAACTGTACTAGGCCAGACCAACAATAATAGCTTGCTTGCTTGCTCTATTCCAGCAAAGAAAGAAAGAAAGAAAAGAGAAGCAGTGGGGAAGAAGGGGAGGGGACCTAAGGCCCTTTTGGCCTTAAGCAGTCTTAGTGATGCCTGCAGCAAAGCGTAACCTACAGTCGACATGATAATAAAGCACACGAGGATGAGATGCATGTGTACGGAGTCTTGTCCCCTCAAAGACAGCTGCTGAAAATCTGCTGCCCAGCACAGAGGGGTTTGTGTGTGTGCCTATGGGAGGGAAGAATGTTTCCAGGGATTTTTCTCTTGGAAAAGAGAGAAGAGGCTGCTCTTGGTGCTGAGGGAAGCAATGGGCTTACCAGCGTGGCTACGGACAGATAACATGTAGAAAAGCACTGGAGAAACTTTTATCCCTAGTCAGCTAGTGGGCTTTGCTGGAGACCTCAGTCCTGACCCATAACATCTTCTACTGTTCCAGCCCCAGGCTCCACCAAACATGAATCTTTTGAAATGCTTCAAACCTGATTTGCTATCCTGGCTCTTCCAGTCCAAAGAGACAACTCAGCCCTGATGCGTGCTTTCTGCTGTTCCCACACTGGATTCCCGCTTTCTGTCCTGATAGACCCACTGTATTTCATCACTGGGAATCCAGTTCTGTTTCTGGGACTCTAACCTCCTCTCTTTCACCCCTGGGTTCTTGCAGTCCCTCTTTTCTCGTGGTTCTCAGTCTAGTGCAGCAGCAGCAGTTCAAAGAATAGCAAAGGCGAGTCAGCCTCAGGGATGTGTTTGAAACAGCCCTGTCCTGCTTTTGACCCTCAGAGAAGGGGTAACAGGCTGATGGAAGGTACCAGTAAGTACCAAAAATGGGTATGTTTAAAGGTGAGGGAAGGCATGCCAGAGGAGTATGGAGTACTCCAAGATGCAGGATGCTGGATCCTGCATTTTTGGGGATTGTAGGGTTAGTAAGGAGGACACGCAAGGCAAGTGAGGGATGTTCGAGGATTTAGGATTTCTTGCATAGATCATGATCCTTTCTAGAACCAAACCGCACTCTGAAGTTTCCTGGTATTTACATCGTGATCCAGGTACTGTCATTCACTGCCTGACCACTTTCATTCTGGTATACTTCGGAGCGCAGTTTTGTGTTCTCTGGCTGTTGTCTCACCGGAGCATTCACTCCCTGTTGCTCCAGTCTGTCTGGGTTGAGCTGGACGGAGCTGCGTTTGCCTTTCTCATTGCAACCTTCCTTGGCTGGACTATGCTAGGCCAGTCAGGGACTGCACCCAGCAGTTGCTGCACTGAGAATGGCCTTTGTCTATCTGTTTTTACTTTATTCTCTTTACAGTCCTAGAAGCAAGACAGGAATTAGGGAAGGAGGGGATGGTTATTTTAGATGTTGCTGGTCACAAGCCAGCAAGCTGGGAAGACAGGGGATGGGGGGGGGGGGGTGTGTGAAGCGGGGGTTTACTAAATCTAAAATACTCTCATGTTTCTGTAGGCATGAATGCAAAACCCAAACCAGAGGTGGTTTTGGTTTTGACCTTGTAAAATGAAAACATGACGACTGAGCTATTGCCAAACCCAATCCCCAGCCGCCTGTGCTCCAGTCTAGCTCTGGTCCATCGTCCTGCCATCCCTCCCGGCTATCCTGGCAGGCAGAGGCAGCAGGAAGCGGGAGGCCTGTTTCTTCCCAGATGGGCTTTAACACTTGCCTGCAGCAGCCAGCCAGCTAGGGGGTAGGGGGGGGAGCTGTCTCAGATGCATTTAAACCTCCGCTCTGTAATCACGGCTTCCTTTGTAACTTTATTGTGCAGACCTACACTGGAATAGTCTCTGGAACCACGTTTTGAGCTCTCCGGCGGAGTTAAAAACAGGAGGTTCCCCAGGCAGGGAGCAGAGCTGCTGGATTTGTTGGAAGGCAGAGCAGCCAGATGGTGACAGAGAAGGGGAGGGGAGTTCATGAGGGAGCGGCTCCATATTCCAGTTTCCATTTGGGACTCTGCTAGAACGCCCTGATAGAGGCTGGCTGTGGCAAGCTGCAAAGGCCCAGAGCTGCAGAAAGAAGTGGGTAGGGACAGGGGAAAATGAGGGAAGGCAGATAGACATGGCCATGGCAGCATGCACTGGAATGAAAATTGATATATGCGCTTGCATCATCCGAAGAAAAATTTGGGCTAACGTTAGCTCTGGGTTGGAGGATGACTCCAGCTACAGAACTGCCCTGCAGGAGAGGGGTGGCTTTGAAGCTGTTTGGTTTTTTTGACAACCAGCAGTGAATGTAACACCTATGTCCGTTTACAAAGACTGGGAGAGCTGGGCCCCTCAGAGGGTCAGGGAAATCTGTTATGACTGTGCTTTTCTTTCATAACACAGTGCCTACTCCGAACCTGTATCCTGGGTATGGTTAACCCCAAGCTAAGCAAGATGCGGGTGTATAGGGGAATTTTATTCCCTCATGCAGCTCGTCTTGATTTTTTGCTTTTATTAGACCAAAACTGTTAGTTGGCTGTTTGTGGTCTGGCTATCAAATAATTCCACAGGTACTGCTGCTAAGGCTTTGTACCGAAGTGACTTACTTGGCAACAATGACCACAGTACAAGAACTGAATTGTAAGGATATTACTTAACATACAAAAATAAATGTTATTTATCATGGTGTTACAGAAAGGATGTGTGGATTTGAGAAGGAGAGGTTTTCCAATGCTGTTGGCTGTTTTTTGTTGGGTGGACGGATCAGAATTTAAGGCATGAATTTGACTACTCCCAAATCTTATAATGTCTTGTGGCAAGATTTTCACCAGAATTGGCACGGACTCTGGCTTTATCGGTACTACAACAGGAAAATGTTTACTGGCTTTGAATCCATCCACCCCTAAACCAAATTCAAGGAGTAAATTCTTATGGAGGGGAAGTATGAATGTGACCCTATTTCTACTCCAGAAATGTATTTTGGTGTTCTACTTTAGAAATTGTATTGTATGGTTTATACTACAACTTCCTCCTGCTATGAATCAATAAATAACGTAAGTATATAGCCTAAGTGTTAGGTGGGCTGAGTAGCCACAGTTCCCAGCCGTGTCGGTGGAATTTAGGAGTGCTCTCAGCCTGTCTGAAAATCAACACATATGGCTGAAAAGTTAAGGTCCTGAACAACGTAGGCAAGTAAGTGTCCTGTCCTTCCATGTGTCTCTTCTGGGTAAGTATGGAGAGAAGGTTGGACAGGGCGGCAAAGTTTCTAACAGCAGGGCTTCGGTGCTGGGACTTCTGCATGTGGTGTGTGAGATCAGGGCCTGTTTTTTCCAACTCTGGCCTTAGCCCTTGGTGTTTGTCTTCAAGCAGGATGGAATTTCCTACTGAGCATGTTAACAGCACGCTTGGGCCAGTCAAGCCCTGCATGTGATGCTGGAAATTAATCTGTTTGGGATTTTTGTGTCTACATATAATGCCCCTTTTAGAAAGGGGTTGCAAGTATGGGGAGGTCTTAGCTCTGAACATGGGGAAGAACAGCTATAAATAAATTTGTGACACAGCTACTGTATATAGCCAGAATGGCTGCCAAGTTGCCTGAAGACTGCAGCAAATGGTAGTTTAAAAAAAAAAAATCAGGGGAAGGGGGAATAGTCTTCCAAAATATGGAACACCTCATAAAGCTGGGGAGGTAGGAAACAAGTCAAGCAATCCTAGCCATGGTTCAAACTCACAGGAGGCATACTGCTGTACAGTACATAAAGCCCAGGGAATCAGCTCAGGATGCCAACTAATGAGCTTTTTAATTAGCTGCAATTGCAGGCAAGGTTTAAAACCCAAATAAGTAAGTAAATTAAAGATTTAAAAGGCTGAACAGGATCAGTGAGGGGTCAGCACTTAAAATATTAAAATGCCAAAACAGTTAACTTTGCTTCAGCACTGCAAACTTACTGTAGAGCTGTCCCTTTAAGGAAGCAGAAGGCTCTCGTTTTTCTGGTCTGGAGCCCTCTGGCTGGAACATGCCATCTGCAAAGATCCATAAATCATCCTGCACTCAGCAGTCTGGAGTCCAGCAGGGTCCCCATGTGTCCCAGCCCTCGCCTGGAACCTGCAGGGCGTTGTCTGCAAGTGGAGGGTCCTAGCCAGGCGCTCCTTCTGGCTGCAGTCCAGGTGTTTCCCCCCAGCCACATCCCGTGAGGCAATGGGAACCATGGCCAGGAAACTTGCAGTCAGCTTGGAAGCCTTCGCTCTGCTGCTCTGCAGCAGTGAATGGTCTGTGCAGATTGCACCGGCACTCCCTGACTTTGAACACTCAGGAAAGTCCGCTTGCATTATGGTGAATGGTGACAGAGTAGGTGGATTGTCCCCCACCTCCCAAGCCACGTTGCCTCACAGCACTCTCTTCCATCTGAGTGCCTGACTCCTTCCAAACTTGTCTTCCTCTGTTTTATTGCGGGGTGCTCTGTAACCATTGTGATATGTCAGCCCGTTGTACCCTACCCTTTATCTGTGCCTATGAGTTGGTGTTCAGAGGCCTTGAAAATCAGATTGTCAGCTCTGTGCTTCTCACCTGCAACTGCAGGAGAGAAGCAACTGTGGGACAGTCTGATCACAAATGTTTCATGAGAATGAGTTCCTTTTTCCTAATCGTACCCAGGGGGCAAGACAGGGTCAGGCTCAGGGACCATAAGGTACTCAAGATCTCTTTACCTACCATATCTGAGAGCTGCAGTCCTATCCAAAGGTAGCTCCTTTTGGGGGATGAATGCACTTTTCTCATGCTCATGTGTTGGCCATGCTGTTAGACACACAGAGGATATAATGGGGAATTCTATAGGGAGGGATTAAGTTTGGGGACAGGCTTAGGTTGTACTGCTGTCGAACCTCAGAGCGGCAGTAGGCTTTATCTCAGAGAGCCACCATGTATCCGAGTTGTCACTTTAAATCTACAGTGACTCCGGTAAGGCCAGAAGTGAAGTGGATTTGTATGGGTGCAAAAGAATGAAGATGTGACCTATAATCAGAGATCATTGAGAAATGAAAGGATGTGGCGTGTATGTGGCATTAGAATTATGCAGTAGTTTTTGCAGCTGTCTCACCCATCACTCATCAGATTTGGAGGGCATCGTGGTTTTGGTATCTTTCACAATTTTTGTAGCTCATATCAAGGTTCAGAGGGCAGCAGAAGTTATTTAAAAGTAAAAAAGTCACTGAGAAATTAAAGCGTTTTTAGGACCATTTTATTTTAAACTACTGTGGATGGCGTTAGCCTGATGTTTGGGGATGCTGGAGCAGCCTGCGTTGCACTACATCATGTGTCTTGGTGTTCAGGTGTTTGTCACCAGTGATCTTGGTGTGGCTGCATGCACCTTCTGGGGTAGCTGGGCAATGGCACAGGCACCTGTCTTCTCTGACACAGTTGGATGCAGTGGTGTATTGTTGGTGTTCAGGGGAAATGGGGCATTGCTGGCAACAAACTGCCACCTTTTTCACATTCTATGTATAATGTACGTGTCAGAAGCAATTCAAAATCACCAGGATGTCCCCTTGTGCCTTTGCAAGCAGGCAGAGCAAAAGTAGAAACTGCTCTTCATTATGCTGATGCTCCTGGCTGCCCTTAGGGATGGAGAATGCTAAACAAACTTAGTCCCCCAAGTATGAGGTGCTTTAGAGAGCCAGGTAAGCCCGGTAAGACAGGGCTGCCTCCAACTCTCTCTCTAAGTAGTACTGTCACATAGGCAATAATCATATCTTACAGTGTTTGGAACAGAAGGAAATGAATTTGTCTGTAATCATGATGCTTTGTTAGGGTCTTTTGTCTGAAGATCTCAAACAGCTTTGCATATATGAATTGATAAAGCCTTATTTGCACTTCCAGGAAGATAAATATTACTGTCCTAGGGGAAGCCTGAGGCATAAAGAGGTCAAGTGAGGAGCCCAGCAGAGAGGTAGGCATTGACAGAGCTGCGGCTACAGTCTAGAATTTCTGGCATCCTCTGCCCAGATGTCAGCTGGTAGACTGCTGCTGTCTTTCACCTAGAAGGAGTCTAATATTTCAGAGGGCTGAGCAAGATAGTTGCTGTGGAGTAAGTATGGAATGGAGAAACATTTTGCTCTCTTTCTGTCGGTTGTAGTTTCATTTGCTGGTGTCCTGCCTTATTGCATCCTCTGTGTTTCTGTTCTTGAGACTACCCTAATCAGGGTAGTCTGCCATTTGGAAGGTTAGACATTTTGGCAGGTAAAAGCTGCCATTTGGACCAGTGTTCCTCTCTGGGTCAAACAATGCTATCATACTTAATAAACCCATGGGGACACAAGTAGAATTTGAATCCAGGCTTTGGAAGTAACAAAAGGGCCAAATATGAACATCTAATAATGAGCTACTCTTGTGGGAAAACGCCCTTTTTTTTTTTTTTTTAAAGCAAGACAATAACACACAAATTCAAAGCTGTTAGAATTTGGATATGCAATAGGGACCAAATGGGTTTGTTCAAATGATGATTTACTAAGACTTGTGTAAAAGAGGGGAGGAGAGAAGCCAGAGAGGTGGGAGGCAAAGAAGAATCCAGCCCCCAGTGGCCTTGAAAGCAATCTGCAAGTGACTGCTGTCTCCATGCTGATGGATTTGCTGTCACCTCTCCCTGGCATGAGGTGACAGATTTCTCTGTCGGATGAAGCCAGAACCAATAGCCATCCATCACTGTGAGGACAGACAGGAGTAGGAGGGAGGCATAGAGGGGGAGAAAGGAAGCCCTGGCAAAATGTTTCTCTGCCCTCCTTCCTTGTCAATGCTGGGTCATGGGGAAATAGGTCTTCTACAGACACATTGAGGATGAGAATATTGGTGTCCATTAGTGAAAGGATGGAGGGATCTGAGTCTGGGGACAGGAGTTGGAGGTGCATGCACTTGTAGGGAAAGCTGTCTTCAGAAGGGAGAGAGCTCTGCTTGGGAGATTTCTCTTGGGATTTTTATTACCATATTATATCATATTGCATTGTATTATCCGGTCATGGGGGAAAGGCTCCTGGAACTGCTGGTATTTTTGGCCTGTCTGTTGAAATTATAGCTCCTAGCAGATGGAAGGGCAGGTCACTGCTGTGTTGCAGCTGGGTCAAGGCTCTCCAAAAGGCTTGCCAACTCTGCTGCATGAGCAGCAGAGCCAGAGCTCAGGAACTCTCTTGGGCACCCCGTGTCCAAGAGACTTCTGCTCCTTCTGCCTCTTTTTAAATTGCAGAGATAAGGTTTTACAGTTAGAGCTCCCTGCCATGCCTTTTCACTCCTTCAATGCAGTCTCAGAGCTGAACACAAGATAAAGGCAATGTTCTGTCCACTCAGACCTGTGTTGTTGGGCAGAAAAAAAATGCTTTCTCCGTTCCTGCAGGCTGGAAATATTAAAGACTTAGCCCTTTAATTCACTCAGGCATCTCTGGGGTAGCAGCAGGATGGGGACAGGGAGAGGCTGGAAAAGCTCTTTTTCTCAGATTCACAAGACAGGAATGCTGTTTCTGTTCACTGGGCCAGAGTCTTTCACCAGAGAGATACTGGAAGAAACCTTATTTTGCTTAGTAAAGGCTGAGAGGGGAAATGACTCTTCTCTATACCAGTGAGGTTAAACACCAGCAAAGGTAAATAGCTATGGCACAATATGGATGTAAGCATTTTAGCTGGAAATCAGGAGGAGAAAGCTTCTGCGCTGCTTTAGGGCAATCAAGTTCTAGAGGGACCTCCAAGTGATGGTGTAGTGTAAGAAGTCCAGATTATTTTTAAGATGAGTCTTGGTCAATTTGAGACAGGTATGCAGCAGGTATCTGTGATGGGAGAGGCTGGAATCGCAAACACTGGAGGTCCTTTTCTGTCTTGTATGACTATTCTCCCTGATGAAATATCCATATCTTCCAAGTTTTGGTAGTCCTATCTGTGTTACTACCACTCCTTTGTCATGTGTAAGTAAACATCAAGGAAGTTTGGAGGGTGGCTTTTGCATTTGGACAAAATCCAGATACTTCTCTATATAGCTGACAAATGAGAGAAATGCTCCTCTCTTTTCTTACCAGTTTCCTGAAACATTAAAAACAGACAAACCCCCTTCCCTTGTATGACTTCAGGTAAAAAACGTTTGTTCTCTTACTTTTAAGATGACGTGTCAGTGGATGAGACCCTGTTTGGGCCTGTATTTTAAGATGATTGTGAACTTATTTTGCTTTCTGACAGGTTAAATTGCTCTTTCAAAACTGCCAGTTGTCACTTAGAAATTAAATTCTACTCTCCTTGTAGGACCTACAGTACCACTCTTCTGTACTAATCAGTGCCCTCTGATGGCCTGCGATGAAATGGAATGATTTAGTCAGTTCTCAGAGCAAGACTGGAAGAGTGAGTCTAAGGAAATGACCTGCAGAGGCTGTATTCATTTAGTGCATCCTTAAAAAAATGGTATTTCTCGTGCAGGGATAAAGGATGTCTGACAAACAGATAGGCCAGGTATGTGGAAATATTTCTATGTGCCTAACCATCCCATAAAGCCAAAAGGAGTTAGGCACTTCATTCATTTAGATGTTCTTCTAAATCTTGCAAAACATGTTTTGCAGTCCTTTGTCATCTAGATAACTTTGTAAATCTGGCCCAAAAATCTCTATATGGGGGTGTTTATTTCTAAATTGTTTATTTCTAAATTGTTCTTACAAAGAGCTAAGAGTGGAAAAGAAACCCCGTAGCTGTTTGCTGAAAAGCAAAGAGCACAAGAGTGTTCCTTTAAACTGAATTAGCATGCATAAACCTAGGGCTGCTGTTGAAGCTTTGCTGCTCCCAGGCCTCAGACTTTGCATCTGTTTTTTCATTTGCAATAGGCTAATGTGCTTTGACACTGCACCCCTCTGGGAAGTTGCCGACAGGCAGTGTCAATATTTCCTTCTGAAAAAAAACCCAACCAAAAAACCCTCAAAAAACCCCAAACCTCTAAATGTTGCTTTACAATATGCTTTTCAGAATTAAATTACGGAGCAGGCAGCCTCCACCTGGAGAAAACGTTCCCAATTCAACTAGTGCATTTCCTGCATCCCTGGAGTCCATTTTCTTGCTGTCTTTTCTTTTCCTTCTCCTCTTCAGAAAAGAAAGGGAATGTGAATATTCACTGTCATCTTTGGCAGCTGCTGGACTAGGTTATATCGGTGTCTAAGCCAGGCTGTTGTGCTGTCAACTGGAAGTGCTCCAATTTTCAGGAGTCAGGCACCCAAAACCTGGAGATTGGCATGAAGGTCAGGAAAATTAAATACAGGCATTTGGAGGACTGTTTCTTTTTAGTTTGCTTATTTTGTTCTGTTGTTTTACTTCTTCACTTTGACATTCTAACAGTCATGCTTTCCAATTTTTCTAGGAACTCACAAAGAATTCTCCTTTAAAGAGGGAAAGATATAGGTCTCGGACATAAGCATGTGTCTCCAGGAGTGAAGGCTTTGTGAAAACCACTAAATATCAGAAGACTTTTGTGATTAAACCACAAGTGTTGACAGCAGCTGAGGTGTATTTTCCCTGGGGCTCTGGTAGTAGTGCTATTGGAGAAGGTGAAATTCACACCATTGTTTTCCTTTCCATCTGGACAATTCTGTCCACTGAAGGAAAATGAGAAAGGATACAAAAGATACGTCCTGACTCCCACCAAGTAACTGGCATACACTATTAACATCATCTGTGGGATTGCTCATTGCCAGCACTGGTCCAATACCTCTTTGATTTCTTGGTAGTCCTTTTCACCGAGTTCCTATAACTCCCATGCTAGCAAGCTAACTGAAAACACAACGCTTACTAGCCTCGCCTTTATTTTGGTTATGTGTGCAAGAGTTGAATTCACTGTTTTGTAAAGGGCCAAGGTGAATTTCCTGAGCTTATATGGTTTATATAGAGTTTTAAATAGTTCATTGTTTAACAGTGAACTGTTTACCTTAAAGCAGTCTTGCTGAATTAGCAGCATTGGATTATCCAACTATTGCGCTATTTTACCCTTAAGCAGACTTTCAATAAGCTGACCAAAGTCAACCTGGTGAGGCTTTAATGGCTGGTATTTGGGGGGTTGTAAAGACCAGCATCATTTTACTGACTTTATGCTCTTCAGCAGCAGTTACTGTGAAGCTGTGTTGCCTAGTCCGTCACTGGAGACTTTAATCCCTTCTGAACTTGCAGTTGAATACCATCTGGCCCTGGTGATTTACTGTCTATGAGTTCCTCTGCTCGGTTCATAACTTCTTCCTTGGAGATTTTGGTGTCTGCTAAGGCCACGTTCTGATTTCCCATGAAAAAGGCTTTCAGAATAGGAATCTCCCCATTGTCCTCAAAGGAAGAGACAGATACACAATTAACTTTCCTACTACTTTCTTTTAAAGGGACTAAGGGCTTATAATCATGCATACATCTTTCTTGCTTCTTATTTATGTATCCTTCTGGCTTAAGAGAGTCTTTATTGTTAAATGTATTTCTTCTCATGTTTTCTTATTATCTACTCTAATTTCCTATCTGAAACTCTTATGAGATAGATTATATTCTAAATGGCCATGTATTAAGGGGGCAATTGTCTTTCTCAAGGATGCTGAGAAAATTTTGTACTTATACTCTGAACTGTCCTGACTTTATTCTACCTCCCTTGAATCCCATACACACAAGCTCCTGTTGCAGTGTTCATAGTGGCTTGCGAATTAATAGGATGGTTTTGGATTTCCCCCCCGCCCTGTTCCTTCATTCCCTTTTATGTAGTTGACTAAGGATCTGAAAGGACCTAAAAAAACCCCAAAATCAATCCTGTGGTTACTGCATCTTTAAGTTGTTCTATTTTAAACAATTCTGCAACACAATACCGGTGTCTTTTCTCCTACAATTTTTATTCATATTAACTGGGATAAGTGAATCCCCAGTGCCCACACCAAACATAATAATAGCAACTAGGAACAAAAAACCCCCGCAGATTTCTCTTTGTGAAGAGCAACCGAGCAAGTTCTTGGTCATGTGTGGCTAAGCAGTCCCATGCCAACTCCAGCAAGAATACCTAAAAGGAGCCAGGTCTGGATGCGCCCTGTATTGGCTCTGGGTATGTCTAGTCTGCGCTATGCTGCGTATTGCCAGGCAGAGATCTTCTACCTACCTCTGAATGAGCTAATCGTAACCTTGAAAAGAGAGAGTGCCAGTTAGAGAGATACTCCACCCAAGATAATCACGTAATTACCTGAGAAGTAGGGTTAATTAACCTGGGCGGATGGCCACAGTCATGACTGTGCTGCTTCTGTGAACTAGCTGGTCTCTTTGTGTGCTTTGCGATGCGTGGATGGACGAGCTCGTGGGGCTAGCTGTGTTAGTTCTATTCAAATGTGCTCTGCGATCCCCTTAATGTAGGACCTCATGAATGCTGAATTAATTAACTTTCAGTGTGATTTCATGGCTATTTAATGATCTCTTTGTTATGGGTGGAGAACTGAGGCACAGAGCAATTAGGGACTCTCTCAAGTTCACCCAGGAATTTTCTGGGAGAGCTGGAGAGTGAAGTCAGTGTTTTCTATCAGTGATTTAACCACAGCACTTCCTTTTTTTTTCTCTTTTGAAGAGTTGTGGACAGGTGTATCGGCTTGGAAGCCACATCCCAAGGATGACTGGCTGCAGGTTGTTAGTGGGGGGTGTGTGGGATGATTAACTCTCAAGAACTGTGGGTTCATTCAGAAGCTTTTAGATAAACCCTCACTGTGGCACCGCTGCTCTGTTCAAATGCAGGAATGAGATTAAAGGTGAAGTTTCAGCCCAGAGCTCATCCTTAGGCAGGACAGAAAATAGAACCAAGTGAATTCTCTGGGTTTTTCCCCAGCCTGGAGATGCTCCACTGGCCAGAATGTCATTTCTGATTTTATTTGTGCTGTTCTCTCGTCCTTTCCCATTAACCCCTTCTCCTGTGTGAATCCTGCAGACTGCACAGAGCTCTGCCCTGCAGCCAGCATGGCTGCTGAGAGAATCATTCTGCCTCTCTGAGCAGGAATCCCCAATATGTGGATTTCCTGCTCTTCTCTCCAGGCTCTCCTCTAGTCTTCCCTGCTTTATGTTCTTTACATTTTAACTATTTTGTGGCTCTTCTTTCTCCCTTGCAAGATCCAAGCCTATGCCACCTCTCCCCTTGCTAACATAAAGTATTCCTCTTTCCTACTATACCTCCTCAACACCCTGCCTTGAAGATGGTTGTAGGAACGGAGCCAGGAGCTGGCAGACCTGTGTGCTAGCCCAATAGATCTTGCTGTGTGTTTTGACAAGTTGGGTTTTATCTTCCTACCTGCCTCTTCCAAAGCGTGCCAAGATGAAACTTTGAAAGTTGCTTATTGAGGTTTCAAGATGTAGTCTCTCACCACTGCTCACCAACTCTTCTTTCCCATAGCTGCACCACAGCAGTGGCTGCCTGCCATGCTGTGTGGTCTTGTCAGATTTTGGTAATGCCTTTCTCTGCCTCTTGGTAGGTTTTGGGTAAATCTTTCATTTTATCTTCAAAGCACTTTGCAAATGTTAACTTATTTGCATGCCATCCCTCTAAGGCACATGGCATTATAGTTCATTAACAGAAAAGGAGAGTAAGTCATAGAGCAACCTCAGTTAATTTACCGCTAATGTTACACCCTAACAACTGTCCTGAAAAAGATACAAAGTGGACATGAATTTGTCCAGAATTTATACATCTCTATCTGCCATTTAATCTGGTAACCAATTATTTAGGAAAAGGTTGCTGTTAGCACCTGTACTACACAAATTACATGTCTCATTTTTGTATTATCAATAAGATCTCATTTTATAAAGCTTCCTCCTTGCACTCCCCGCTTACTGCCAGGAATGTATTCATTTAGGTCCAGATCCTAAGGATTTTCAACAGGCTCAACTCCCCAGATACCTTTCAGGAAACATTCCTAATTCTCTTTGCACCTTGGTTCCTCATCTGTGCAACCTCTAATCTGTGTCCTTTAACCCAGAAGGGTCTCATGTTTTACCTGTTTGGTAGAGATTAGGTAAATATTTGGTTTGGCATTGGGAATCCAAGAATGGCACATCACTATAGTGTACCAGAGCACCCTTTTTATGAAACATAAGGCTTTTGAAGAACTAGTGTTGTGTCATTCAAGGGAAGTGTCCTAAGAATTCAGAGCTTACTCTTCCCTGTAACTTTCATTGCAAGAGAGACGATGGGGGATGGACTTGGGTACTGATGGTTCTGCTCATAGGCATCCCCCTGGGCTGGCTGCAAAAAGGGTGAAGTGTAAAATACGGAGAATTAAGATAGTTATTAGTAAAGGATAGGAAAGATTCAGCAGTAAAAATGGAAAAAGAAAAGCAAGCAAAAATATATGCATGAAAAGAGAATCATTCCCTCTACTATTTTATTAATAAAATGGACCAGCTCCTGAAGGCTATACCCTGTTTTCTCTTTTCAGATCCATTTGGGTGAATCAGAGGCTTTCTCTGTGTGAATACATTGCATGAAAAACATGAGACACTCTCTTTCTGTGAAAATTGGGGTTAACTGTTTCCCCTACTTCTGGAATGAAGCAGGTACTGTCAGAAAGGACTACTGTATGCTTTGTAACTGAGGTCTGGACGGGCAAAGGGTGGAATTTGCTGCTATCCAAACAAGAATTCCCAGGTCAGACTTCATGTAAATTATTAGTGAATAAGCTCTGGAATACTCCCAAGTAATGGTGTAGGCCAGTCCTATGTTCACTGAAGCAGAAGGAATCGCATCACCTGGGAAAAGGGGAGGCAGGAAACCTGCTGATATTGGGGTTTTGTTTAAATGTAAAGGGAGGGAGATTCTTCTCTATCAAATGGATCTTGTAGTTCTTATTTGTGGTGAAAGGAATAGCATTTTGGAAGGTGTTTCAAACACATAAGCTAGCCCAGGAATGCTTGTGCAACTATGACTTCTGACTACTCTTTCCCAAGGTGGCCATAAGAGGCACTGCAGGGTAAGGAATGGGGACAACCACACTGGTCCCAAAGTAAGAGTTTGGTTTCAGAGGACATCACAGGGCACAAACAGTAATGCCCAGTAACACTGAAGGGCTGTCTGCACTTATGGTTTACATAAGTGCGTGATAGGAACAGGGATGGTGCTCCCAGCTATGTCTGTAGAGTCTTGAAGATTGAATGCTAAGGGAGATTGTTGTGTGGGCACTGCTGAGACATCTATGTACAGGCATAAAACCTTGTAACTGGTGGGACCTAGCTGATGAAATGGTCCAGACCAGGGTGGGTTGTGTGCCCAGGTGCACACATTTTTTTTAAGTAAAGGTTTGAGTGTCTGGTTTTGCTTCTGAGAGGCATGTATTTATGTGCGTGATCAGTCACGAACATGATGCTGCAGGTAGAGGAGGCGACGCTACTGAGGGATAAGGAGAGGGGAGTTCAAAGCTTAGGACTGTGGGTAACATTGCTGTCTCTGCTACAAAATCATTATCTGAATGACCTTAGACAGGACCTCTAACAATTCTTTGCAGCAGCTTCCTCACCTGTAAAATGGGGCAGCACTCGCCTGCCTGTGGGTGAATTAGATAAATGTCTGTCATGTGCCCATGCCTTGCTGATACGAGGCATAGTATGAGTTGGGTTATTAAGACAGGTTTGTAGGCTTCTTTATGGGCAGAGGGAGTTTGAAAAGAGCTTTGCAACTGAGGAATGTCTCTTTGTCATTTGTTTGCTGTTGTTATTCTTGTCTCCCTAAAAGACTTTTGAGAGGTAAATGACTGTAGGACGATAATGTACCAATAATTCTGTGATGTAAAACCTGAGAAGCACAAAGCAAATGAAAGGATGTGTATGTCTAGATGAATGAGAACATGTGTCTCAAGGTGTGGTGTGTATTTGTCCATATGCATATGTTACACGTATATCTGTATTACTTTACCTCTGTGTGTCTGGCACAGTTGTATATAAGCGCATGTACTCAGCCCTACGTGTATGAATGGTTGCTTAAGTACCCATAAGAGTGCCTCTGAATGTGTTTAAAGACCTGTATTTGCGTTCTGGAGTGTCTGTGTCTGTATCTGGCACAGATATCTCTGCGTGCAGTCAAACACAACCTTTTAAATGTACGGCAAAATGACAACTTACTTTGGAAACCATGACTGAAAGGTATGGCCCGAGGCATGTCTTTAAAACAATTTAAAAAAATGGAAACACTGAATGCATCATTATCAATGTTTTTATTCCAGAATACCTAGGGTCTTGCTGCAGATACAATGTTTTCTCCTTGGAATATCATTCAGGTTGAAGAGGGCAGTCAGGTTGGCTAATTTGGTTTGAATGCATACTCTCTAGAGACTACATGACTACGCACTATCATAAGCACCTTCTATGTCTCACCTGCATGGTGTAGTGTGCTGAGTGACTGTTTGAGGTAACAACATGTAGAGCAACTGGTAGATAGGAACATGAATTCCTGCCTGCTTCCACAGAACATGCAGTACTGGGCTCTTTGCTTATCCTCTCGCAGATACCTAGTACCTCATATCCCATGCTTATATGGGCAAGTGATAATATTTAGAAAACATTTACCTATGGTACATGCTCCTTAAGGAGTATGTTGACCTGTTAGCGTGTAGGGGATATTGATACCCCTGAAAACATCATGGTTAAAAGCCCCTATTTAAAGTGGTCCCATTCCATCTAAGGCTGACACGTGTTCTGTTAAGAAACGCTTACCTGAAGGTAAAGAAAGCAGTTCTTAAGGGTTATGGGTAGCAAAGTACGCCAGTATAGAATTCCACTTGAAAATGTGAAGATCCTTGAGTTTACTTTGCCATCTGCCAAACAGCAACATTACTCTTACTTCCAACTCCAGGGTGATGCTCTCAACATGTTGCATGTGAGGCCGTGGCCCACGTGTCCATGTTTCGTTCCTGCCGCTCGCAAAGGCTAGCACATACCCCTGGTGGCCTGTGAGGACCTGCCTGCCACTGCTCATCTTCCTTCTGCAGTGAATCTTCCGTCTGTTTCCAAAGTCACGAGATGACACGTAGACTTTCAGCTGCTACTCTGCTCCTCTTCGCTTTGGTTTTTCTCCTCTGTGCCAGTTTATCTTCCAAGGACCCTATTTGTTTTTAACTTCTGGGATTTCTAGCTTGCCTCCAACGGACTCCAGCGTCATCTGTACAGCGCAGAGAGCCAATGCCAGAAAGTAATACAAGGCACTGATTTTGCTCTCGCTGTCTTCTGTGCTCTGTCAGTTCCATGATTACTTTCAAGTTTAGTAGCAATTTATACATCGTTTCATTTAACAAGCGGGCCTCTGAGTTTCCATCCAGAAGTTGAGCGGGTGTGCCTTTTTAAATGTCCATTTTCTGTTGTACAGACTGGTTTTCTTTATTTTAAGGATGGGTGAAACTAAAACGCACAACAAAACTAAGACATGCTAACAATATGCTATAAAGACATTTGGACTGGCAATTCACTCCCACCTTGCTGCAGGATGGTGGGGCTGATGCATCCAGTTTTTCCCCAGTGTTAACTGCAGGCGAGGACACCTTAGGTTTCTCTCTGTGTAAGCTGGCCTGCCACATACTGTTGTAACCTGTCAGCTAGTGAGGGTGGCTGCTGGAATGACAGTTTTTATTCAGTTGTGTCTCAAGAGATGGTGCCAGCATCTGTTTGAAAAGGAGACAGCATTTCAGCTTGGAAAGGACTGAAACACGACCCCTTCCCCATTGCAACACCCTGGTGCAGACCCTGCCTGATCACCTGGCATTAACAGCGTGTCATGGTTTAACCCCAGTTGGCAACTAAGCACCACGCAGCCACTTGCTCGCCCTCCCTTCCCCCACGGTGGGATGGGGGAGAGAATCGGGGGGGAAAAAAAAAGTAAAACCAATGGGTTCAGATAAAGACAGTTTAATAGGACAGCAGAGGAAGAGAAAATAATAACAAGAACGATAAAAGAATATACAAAACAATGCAGTTGCTCACCACCCACTGACCGATGCCCAGCCCGTCCCCAAGCAGCGATCGCTGCCCCCCAGCCAACTCCCCCCAGTTTCTATACTGAGCATGACGCCATATGGTATGGAATAGCCCTTTGGGCAGTTTGGCTGTGTCCCCTCCCAGCTTCTTGTGCACCTGGCCAGAGCATGGGAAGCTGAAAAGTCCTTGACTTAGTGTAAGCACTACTTAGCAACACCTAAAGCATCAGTGTGTTATCAATGTTATTCTCACACTAAATCCAAAACACAGCACTATACCAGCTACTAGGAAGAAAATTAACTCTATCCCAGGCAAAACCAGGACACAGGGTCTCCAGGTCATCCTGAGAAAGGAATGGGACACCTTTGCCGTCATTTGTTGGAATTGCTCTTGTACCTCATTAATCTGATGGCAGACAGGCTACTTGAAGCATACTCTGAGGCCCATCCATCTGATTACAGAGACTTTTCTACCAGCGGAGTGGACACAGAGGAGTTTTCAGTGGAAGTCTGATCCCATGTCATTATAGCCCCAGCTTCCTTTTTTCCTTATTTCAAGCAGATCTGTGTACACACGCACACACACTGGAAATGTGAAATTATGTCTCTCTTGCAAGACTGGCCTCCAAAGAGTTAATCTGTGCAAGAGGGGAGACCTGAGGGGAGAAAGGGGGTGCTCTGATTTGCTGTTCCCTGGATCCTAGCCATTCTGCTTGGGTTTTGGCTCACCAAGTCCTCCAATCCACACCCCCCCGCCCCTTCCTCATTTCCAGCCTTTCATGAGAGTTGAAATCTCTGTTCCTTGGCTCTCTCCAGTGGAAGCCCCACTTTGGAGCAGCAGTAAATCTCTTCATGCAACCTGGCCAACTATGCTTTCTCAGGAGGGAGAGCAAGGGGGGGGAGTCAAGCCTGAGCTATCACCTGCTTGTGGTCTCATCTATCACCTTGAATTGTGTTGCAGGATAAAATTACTCATCCAAACCTAATGTTAAATTAAATCAAGTCTGGAGCAAAGAGGATTAATGGGCTGTGCGCGCACATGCACACGTTTGGCAAAGTGGCTGTGACCCAGGCAAAGTTTGAAATGCTTGCTGGAAATTATGAAGCCAATCACAAGGTAGGCTAGGGAAGGCTGCAAGACTCCTGCATCCCTTTGCAGAAATACGTTGGGCTGTGGGACCAGCTTCCGCCCAGTGAAAGTGGAGATGATTCCTAGTAGAGTCATCTGTGCTGTGTAAGCACTTATCCAAAGGGGAGGAGTCTCTCTCCTGTGATAAGGGCCTTGTGTAGATGGAGTAAACCACGGAAGAGGAAGGCTTTTAGTAAATTACTATATAAGCTGTAAACATATTTGATGAAGACCAACAGCATCTGTGTTGTTCCTGGAGAAATAGTGGGCGGCGTGAGAGCAGAGACTTGGAGTATGGACTGTGTGGGAATGTTTAGCAATTGCAGAAGTCAGCTGTCAAAACCCAGGACAAAGCAATTCTTAAAGCTTCTCTTTGTGTGCCTGCTGTAAAATGCAGCATGCTTTGGAGGACTGAATATGGGGCTGGGAGCTAGGAAGCTTAGGTCTTCTTTCCTGCTGTGGTCACTGCAGTAGTCTGGGACAGGCTCTGCGGGTTCATTGTAGCTTCATCTCTCATGCTAAGTTGGACTGGGAAAGCAGACCGGCATCAGGATGCCCTGAAGGCATCCTTAAAATCTATGAGCGTTACTGGCCTGCATCAGTGAGGAGTTGGCCGCCTTTGATATTCTGTGCCTGTTGAGTAAATTCAGGGGTGTAAGCACTACAAATATTTAGCATCCCTAGAATGCTTTCTGTACGAAGCACTTTACAGAAGCCAGGCCCTCACCAGTGCTCCAGTGACAGGCACAAATTAGTCCTGTTTCTGTGATGGGGACACTGAGGCAGAGAATGACTGCGGATGCCAGGTGCTCTGATTATGCCCTCCCCTGGCCTCCCTCCCACTCAAACCACTAGATCACATTGCCTTATCACCTGACAGTGTTTTTCAAAATCAACAGCCTCATAAAGCTTTTCATAATCTACAGCAGATGCTGTGAGGAGCCCATTTATTAGCTTCATGGGAGGAAAAAAACAAAAACAAAACGAAAACCCAACCTTCCCCTAACCCGCCACAGAAACCCTCTACAATAAATAAAGTAAATGTGTGTGTGGGGGGTGGGTAGTTCATCCCCAAAGCAAACAGGGTATTTCTCTCCCTCTCTCGGGTTTGGCTAAAAAAAGCAAATAAACCACAGAGGAAGCGCATCATGGTGCAAACCGTAACCAGATGGCGCGGGTGAGAGCGTGGGAGGGAAGAGGGGGTTTCTCCGAACGGAATATGCATGTCAAAGAGGAAAACTACAGAGAAAGGCAGTTATCAGAGAGACCTCTTGTTTGTGTGAAGGTTTGGGTTGGCCCCCAGCCGTGGCTGAGAGTCCTCCCTGGGGGTGTGTTGGGGGAAAGGGGGAAAGCCTGTGACTGAAACAGAGATTGCTGGGGGCTGCGAGTGGAAAATAAAATAGGGCAGGACTCCCCGGAATCATCAGCAGCCCACAAAACATCTCACTCAGCTCCTTTCTTTCTCTGTTTCACTGCCGCATGCTATTGGTCTCTGTCAGGTGCTTCTTTCTCTTCTCTCTCACTTGCTGTCTCTTTTCTGAGATTCCCAGAAATACATTTCTGGCCCTTCTGTTCCTCCTGCACCTTTCCCCGTGCCTGTCCGTCTGCCTGCCCCCAGTGAAAGGGGCCTGCCAGGGTGGGCCTGTGGGGCCGGGGGACGTGCTAGGGAGCCAGCCTGGCTGGGCTCAGCAGAGGCAGGGCGCTTTGCAGGTGGTGTGGTGCCTGATGCAGGTCTCAGTCCTTCCCTCTCTGCTCCCACCTCAGCCAGCATCCTGCTGAGATGGTTCAAAGACCATTCCTACTAGAAGGCCTCCCATGAAGCCTCCTCACAGCTGACAGGTGGGCACGGACATCGGCTCCTAAGATGAGTCTTGAGTCTCTGACATGAGGAGATGAGCTGGATTTCTATGCCCTGTGCTCTATTTCTCTCTCTTCAGCAGTATCTCTCCTTTGCACTGGGTGAGGTAGAGAAAGAATGTGGTTTTCCCCCATGGTCATTACGTAGCGTGGTTTGTAGCGGTGAAACAAGCAGGGCATTCATGCTGTGAAGGGGGCATTGCTTTTGCTTCCGTAAAATGTAAATCCCCTCTTGCAAGGCAGCTAGAGCTCTTATTAGACCCTTTTTTCTCTAGTGTTGGTGCTCAGGCCAGCAAGGAATGGGGAAACTCCACCATGCACTACCATGAAACAACTCCAGCTGGGGTGGAGCCTGTGGGCATGCATGGGGAAAAGGCCTCCTCCTTGTCCTGTCCCTTTAGTTTGGCTCAGTCTTGTCAACGTGCTGCAGGTGATTTTTTGGCATAGGGGCTCAAGCAAAAAGATAAGCATGAAAGACATTATGGAGGATGGGCAAACAATTAGAAACCTGGTTCAGCTCTGATGTTTTGTGCGTGCTTATGCACACATTCTCGGAGTGTCAGCAAATGGTATGCAAGTCAAGCGTGCATCTCCATATGCATATCATTTGAAGCATCATCAGAATGTGGACAAGCTAAGCAGCAAGGAAGCTGGCCTTAGGACTTCTTGAGAATGTTCTGTTTCCATATATCACTTGGTCACAGTTTTCCCAAAAGGCATCAGGGACAGAAGCTGCTAATAATATTTTGAAAAATGTCTTGGAGCACTCTTCAAATATTAACCTTCATTCTGCCTCAGGCAGGAGTGATGATCATTGTCATTTTAGATGTGGAAACTGGGGCACAAAGAAGTGAAGAGAATTGCCTGAGGCCTTGCAGTGAATTGCTGCCAGTGCTGGGAGAAGAGTTTGGGGGGTTCTGATTCCCAGTCTGGGACTGGGGCCTCAAGATAATTTTCTATTTTCCTGTCTTTCCAACATTTCTCTCCCTTCCTTCCTTCCTTCCTTCCCTCCCTCCCTTTCCTCTCCCCACCCCCAGTGACCTCAGACATCTGGTGGGCAGGGTGCTTTGCTGCCATAGTGATAGGCTTTGGTGAATTTGGAAAAAAAAAATGGCTTGTTTGGTTTTGATACAATGTTGGCCAGCGTTAAAAGGTGCTGGGAGGGTGCTGGGGTATTAACCTGTGTGTAAGTAGAGGGGCCAACAAGGAAAATATGGTGAGGTCACCTTCTTTAGTAGTTTGGGAGAGGGAAGGAGTATCCTTACAAACAAGGAGGACAAAGGGAAATGTTTGTGTCTGCCTCCATTCCTGTGCTGGTCAGTTTTTGATGCTTTAGGGAAAATCACCTGGGAGGGATGGGGACTCCTGTCTCAGCTCTTACCAGTTGCAGGCCACTTGGCCGGCAGAAAAACCTGCATCAAGAGATCAGGTATGGTTCAGTTTGGCTGTCTCAAACCTGGCTGATTTCACAGATACATCTTCTGGGTTTCTGAAGGGCTAAGAGATTCTACAATTGGTGTAGTGCCCAACTGTTTAAATTGCTAGGGACAGCACAGCTGGGTCCTGCAAGCCTGAGCCATATGCGTGAGAAGCTGAATGGGTTTGTATGAGGTACATGGTACATGCAAGGGAAGGCAATCAGCTAGTGAGGGGAAAATAGGGAAGAATGTGTGAGCGTAGATAATGAAGACAACTGAGTGAGCATAGGCAGGAAGGCTTGTAAATAAGGTATGGCAGGGTTGATTGATAGGAATCTGAAGAGCAGAGTGATGTCTGAATGATGTGTAGAGTGAAAAGCAATGTGTGACAGTACATAAAAAGGTGTAAAGAAGAGGTTTATGGGGTGTGGTGTGTGCAAATACAAGGCGGAGAAAGGAGAGTTGTGGTGGTGAGGTTGCAGAGTGGGATCTGCCAGGAGCAAGAAGTAAGGGTGAATGGAGCTGTGTTTGGAAAGAAGTGGAAAGAGTCACAAACTTGAGGATGAAGAGGGGGATGGAGTGAGCATGTGCAACGGGGGAGGAAGATTTTATTGAGGATTGGAGAGGGAAAGAGTACGTGTGCAGGATTTGGATGGGTTAGTGCTTGGAGGGTTTGGCTTGTGCCGTGCATCAGCAACACAGAGCGCCCGGAGTGCTGTCCTGTCGGCATGACTGATGTGGCTCCAGATGCGTGTTGTGAGTGTGGGGTTTTTGCCCCGTGGGTAGAGTGAAGTTATGCATTTTCCACCCACGGAGTGTTTCGGGAAAGGGCTGCTGCAGCTCCTCTGGCAAGCGGAAGGTTTGGGCAGATCTGCTTCACCAGCCAGAATGACAAGGGAAGGGTAGAGGAAAAAAACCCAACACACAACTAAAAAGCTGCCTCTCTCCCCAAAGGAGAGGCGGGCGTTAGCAGCCTCGCACACACACAGTGACTCCCAGATAATTAGCATGTCTGTAAGGCAGAGCTTCTCGCTCTAGGCATGCAAGAATATTTTTCAACAAAATAAAATGCAGATTTTTTTTTCCCAGTAAGTACTTCTGTTAGCTTCTGCCTCCCTTCCCAGTTTCCACCCCAGCAATACACTGGCAGCTCCCATCCCCTGAATGTTCAATTATTGCTGCTGCGTGCTAGTTATGCACTATGGAGTAGCCTGGGGGGTAAGAGCTCTGGAGGGAGGGGGGCAAAGGAGGAGATGAACACCAGCAGCACCATCAGGATCTACAAGCAATGTTACTGGAGCAGAGAGAGGGAGTTCTCTCTGCTTTAATCCTCTTCCCCCTCCACTGATATCACGGGGGACAAGATGGAGTCAGCCATGGACACACTGGTAATTATAGCTATGTTCCCTTCCACCATCCACCAAGATATGATACTCTCCCATCAGCAGCAAGGAGTGCCAGGTGGGTCCAGAGACTTCTTGGGGTGAGATGTGACCCTGCAGCAGGTAATGGAGATAATCTTGTGTTCTGGCTCTGAATAAGCGTATGGGTTGTGGCAAGTGTTCTGCCAGGGATGTAAGATTTCAGGAGCCCATCTGTGGAAGGAGAACAGGAGTGTAGTTTGTCTTCGACAACTGAGACCACGATAGAGATACATGGCATATAATGTTTTGTCCTTCAGGGTGAAGACAGGGGTCTAAAAGGAGCCCTTTGAATTAAGTCCTCAAAGATGAAGGAAATTAATTCTTCCAGGGAAACTGAGGCACAGAGAAATGAGGCAGGTTCATAAGGGGAAATAGTAACAGAGCCCAAAACTGAGCTTCCCAAAGCAGCTCCTGCAGATTGGGATATCAAGCTGCCATTGCTTGTACCCGAAATACATCCTTCCTCTTGCAGGTGAGATCAGAACTGAACAGAAGAGAACTATGAGTAAATATGAACAGTTAGCAGCCAGCTTCAGTGGTGGCCATGTGCTGCTTCGCAGGTGACTGCGTTATTTCGGAGTGTTACAAGCAGGTGACTCTCCAGGGATAGAGACAACTGATGGATTTAATGGGCCTGTTTATGTGGACAAATGCTGTTGCATAGCAAGCAGGGTGGTGCACTGCTAGCCTTAGGATTATAGCGCAACACTTAATGCAGTAGGCTCCTGATCTCTGCAAATGTTGCTCTTACAGACAAGAAGCCTGCCTCTCTCAGTGGCAATTGCTATGAAATGAATGCCACAGTTTGCGAGGACTTCGGACCCCATTTCTGCTGCAAACTTTTTCTCTTGCTTCTCTTAACTCTGCATGTGTTGCTTAATCTCTACAATAGGGCCAGTCACCATGAGCTACTTGTGGAGCTGATACTGAGAAACAATGTGGACCCTAGCCTCTAATCCCTCAGAAATACATATCCTTAGGGGATATTCATCTTCAAATCCAGACTGTACGGCTTAGGCTAATTGCTGGCCAATATTAGCAAAAAGCATTGACATGACATGGTGTTCACTACAACTTGTTCCGTAGTCATTACCTCAGTGAACTCTTTCATGTCTTTAATCGATAAGTCAGATTTTCTTTTATTTGAGTGTTTGCTATTGTTAGGAAGTGTTTCTTTATATCCAGGTTAAATATTCCTTGTCCAAAATTTCCCCACCTTTCCACTGTCCCTGAAAGGTAGGGTGAGAGTTGGCTGCCGAATTAAGTGCTGTGTCTCATTCTATGAGAAGGGTGTTTATGTCTGCTGGGATACATCTGTTGGCTGGTACTAGAATGCACCAAAATGAGGCTAGAATTAGAAATCACATTAGCCTTCCCATCCCTCCCTCTTGGCAAGGGGTGGGGCAGGAGAGAGGACGGGAATTTTAGAAGGCAGTTCTGATGAAATCCATCTCCCTTTCCTGGCCCTCTGCATGGAACCAATCCCAGCAAAACAGAGATGCAGATGGTCTCACCCCTGGAGCCAATGCCTATGTCAAGAGCCTTAGAAATGTGAGACCATACCACCAATGAAGTTCAAACAGCACTGAATATCTGCTGTCAACGCTGAGTAGACTCCCCCACCCTCCTTTTCCTTTTTTTTGTAGTTGCTGATGCCTTTCTTGTTTTGTTTCTTTTTATTTTGTTTTTCTGTATTTTGTTTTCTGTCTTTAGGCCTTCTTGGGGGCCTAAAGAAAGACTGATGGAAAAACAATCAGTCCTACTCGGATGACTTTGCTAAAGGAGAGACATCCTGTTTTGAGATCACATCTGGAGGGGTATTTTCTAGGTATATCTCTCTATCTCTCTGCCCCTCCCTCCCCTACCTCCTATGTTCTTTCACCTCCCTCCAGCATTAACACCCATCAGAGTTTCAGTGGAAGTATTGAATAATGGGTATTGTGGGACCCCAGCCAAGCCTCATGGATCACAGTCCAACATCCGACTTGTACAGAGACAGTGTTCACATCGTGGCCTCCTACCCTGCTCTGCATGCTGTACCCAGGGAGACAGTCTCTCCTGCTCTCTCCAGGCTTCTCTCTCCTCTCTCCTCTCTGTGGGCAACACAGCCTCTGTGTTTATGGTCTTCCAGCATCCGCCTTACTCTTTTTGGCACAGCCACTGCTCCATCTCTGCTGTGTCCTCAGCACAAGCTCTTTTGCTGTAATGATGCCATCCTATGAGTAAGTCTGTAAGTTTTAGCTCTTGCTGAGCCTTCTATTTTGGTAAAGTGAAAGCTAGACTGCATGTTTCACAAGTCAGGCTGTCCTCTCAGGCCCTAAGTGCAGAGGATGGGCAGAAGTCTCGGCTGAACATTGTATTTTCTAGGCCACATGTTACATGAGCTGCTAAGCTGGAAGCAGTGGCCATTCTCCACTGTAGCAGTGGGTTTCCCAGCATCCCAGTGGCACACTGATCGTATTTCAAGCCCTGTTGATTCATCAGATCTCACAGATTACATTAGCCATTGGTCCCTCAAACGAAGTGAAAAAGGCAGGGCAGATGGGTCTGGATGCTTCCTGGGCTGGGGCATCCCAAGCCTGCTGGACCAATCTGCCTAGACTTGACAGTGTCTGGCAAGCTGCCCAAGGAGAAAAGCCTGGGCACAGAACGGCCTGTTGGGCTAAATTATCATGCAGGCTCCAAGAGATTAGAAAGCACTAATTTGGTGGCTGCTGACATTCTGTGCTACTCTTTCTCATGTTAGATCATGAATCAGGTTTCATCCGGGTCTAGGAGAAAAGCATGTGCCTGAGGTCCGATGTGTGTCCTCTGTGGTACACATTGCAGGGAAGTAAATAAACTTTTGTCCATCCATCCCGGATAGTCATAGGTTGTGTGTGGGCTTCTTTGGGAGAACATTGTACAGAACTACAAACTGAAAGACCAGCCACTGAGCTTGCTTTGAGAAGATTCGTAAGAGTGTGTGTACATACTCAAAGAAAACGCACAACAGAGGAACAGGTACTGAGAGGCTGCTGGTACTGGCTGTTTCAGAATGAATTAGTTTGATATTAAGAATTTATTTCCAGGTCTCATTCTTTTTGCACCTTTTCCTAGCTTTCATTTTTTCATCGCTTGCCTTTTTTTTTTTTTCCCCCCTTCTAGTCCTAATTTTGAAAGGGGACCAATAAAGACAGCTGACTAGCCCTCTCACTTTTCTTAGCTTTTTCTTTCTGGTTTCTGAAGTAATAAAAGGCAGGGATCAAAATAAATCAGTATATGTCTGGAAGAATTCAGAGCACTTGGACATGCAACAATTCACTGAATATTCAGAAAGAAAGATAGAGAATTAATCAGATCAGCAAGCAACTATGAATCTAAAGGAAATATAACCATGATAAAATTCCTGATGCTGGAGCAGCATGGAGTTTAATCATTGGAGATTTTGAAAAACTTGTGTATGTTTTGAGACATTTTTATTCTTCCAGTCATGTCTTTTGAGATAAAAAGTAATAAGCTAATTAAAATGTACCCAAGCGTGGCTGTGAGTAATAAGATGAGAGTATGGACATAAAAAACCCAAACAAACATACATACAATCCTTTTGTCTAGTTCAGGGTGTACAGTCATGTTTCAACTTTCTGAACATCAGTGATATCAGTGGGAATACAGGCTTCATTAAATCCTTGGACAGTCCATTCATTAACAGGTCAGACAGGACTTAAGTAAAACTGGGAAGGCCCTATTTTGCTCTTGTGCTGGTCAAGAGCTTGTGTGACAAGCAGAGGAGAAACAGTGCTGTAAGTGATGAGGAAACTAAGCCCTGGTCTGGCCAAAGCTCCGAAGTCAATGTATGAGGGATAGTTTCAGAGACAGGTGGGAAGTCCAGTGGAGTCATGTCAGTGAACATGCACAGCACATGAATTATGGTGAAGATTATTTACCTATTTGCAGGAAGGGGCTGGAGGACACTTATTCAGTAGTGCTTTCTGATTTTGAATGAAGAAGGGAGGTTGAAGGGCATTTAACTTACTGATTTTGGGGATGCATGGATGAAGCAGTGTTACTGATCTTCAGGTGAGCTGCAGGCTGGAGCTTCTGGGCAATTCAGTGCAATTGGGCCAACAGAGATGAAACTGAGGGCAGACCTGGACCTTTGTTGGAATGATTGTGTGTTTTTTCTTGCTACAGCTACAGATTTTGGAAAAGGATGGGAATGCATGTGAGCAAAAGGCTTGAACGCATGGACATAGCAAGGCTCTGTTTGATGGGCTCCTTCTTTGAATTTTTCTTAAAAAGTCTGTGTGAATGGTGGTGCGCATCTATTATTTATTTCTTCCTTCAGATTTCCAAGTCCAACTGTAGGTGTGCCTTGCCCATAAATTAAACATCCCAATGTAAACAAAGGACTGGTCATAAATATCTGCACCTTAACCCATCTCCTTACCAAGAGTTTTGGAGGGAAAGAGGTGGGCTCTGTAGCATGAAGCAAAGAGACTTTCTCACTCCTCCTTTAGCAAGAGAAGGTGCAAATAGAACACTGTTAAGGCCTTAGTTCTTCTGATTTTTGTGCTGATACCCTGCTTTTCTCTCACCTGTGTTGATGCCTCAAGCTTAATTCAAACCAGCTGATCGTCTACTGTTGCAACAATTCTTCTCCTTCATCTGACAATGCTGACAAAACACAGTCTCTCTCTCCCGCTCTAGGCTTGTGCCCTCACTTCCTCTGCAAATGGATGTTCTTGCTGTGCCCACAGGTAGTCAAGGCTCATGCTGCTGTGCAGCCTTGCATATTGTCACAATTTCTATTTCTGTTGGGACATACGACTGGGATGGCTCTTCAAAGAAGCAAGACCCACTGGACCCACAGCACAAACACTGAGCTGAAATCCAGGGAACGTGAAGTGAGATGTGACTTGCCCTTCAGGAACGATTTAGAAGGTAAGTTGAAAAACACGTGCCAGTTGAATTTGTAGATCTTTTCCTGGTCTGTGTGTGAATGGTAGTAGCTTTACAGGAGACTGAAGTGGGTAGAGGCCACCCTCACATGCTCTGCCTACAGACTGTCATGCACAGCTAGAGGGAATTGATACCAGTCAGTATGGGACCAAACTGTGCCCTGTTGTAGAGGTGTATAATTAGCACCACTCGCAGCAACAGCATTAAGAGAATTGGACTCGTTTACAGCTAGGCCAAATGTCAGAGACAGAAAAACAGTCCTTGCTGTAGCAACATGAGTACTCTCAAGGAGGTGGTGTGAGGTTTTTCACACTTGACGCTGCTGCTGCTGCAGGGCAGGTGCAGCCAGGAGCTCCATCACTCTCACTCTTCCTGCCATGAAAGCGCTGTTTCCATTTCCTGCCACAGTGGTGAGAAAAGTCTTCACATTGCTGCCTCCTCCCTTGCCCTTTCAAACTCCCTTGCCCCAGTTCAGTCTGCTTTTTGACATATAATGTGCCCTGAGGAGGATCTGAAAGACAAAGCGTGCTAAAGGAAGGGGTACTCCCCTTCCCACACACATGCTTACTGGGCAGGCAGCCCTTGGTAATCTCCTATGTCTCATTCGCAGAAGTGCTTGCTGTTGAAAAGAAATGCCTGGTGGTTAAAGTGGTTCCAGTAAAATACCTAGTGAGTAGGTAGCTAATTTCCATAATACAGAGAAGCCTCAAGAAAAGAAATCCCTGGGGCTTGGTCTGCAGCAGAGAAACTACCTATCACGGACAGCAGGCAGGAGCACTGTGTTCAGTACTGGTTCAGGTTTGCTCAGTGCTAGTTTTGACCCTTGCCTGCTGTAAGGCTGCTGCACGTGGTTTAAACCACATATGTCTGAACTCGTACTGAACCTGTTAGAAACAAGGTATTTTTCCAGTGCGGAATGGGGATGGGGACAAGTGGGCATGCAGAGAGCTGATGTTGTTATTGTGCTCTTCAGTAAGGGAACTGCACCCTACCATTGCTGGTAATTTCTGTCCCTTGGAAAACTCTGCTCCAACTCAACATCTGGTTTTCCAAATTGCTCTGCAGCGCTAGGTTTTTTCCAAGTGCTTTTCAAGCTCAGTTGGCTGACTTGCATCTGGAGGTCAAGTGACTTGCCCCCATAGGTCATGGAGCAAGAGAGCACTTTGATCCTTGTCCCAACAGATGAGATCAGTTTGAGGCACTTCTGCTGCCAGTGTTGAGATCTGAGCTTCAGGCTTTGGAGGCAGGGTGTTTCCTGGATTACAGAGCTCTGCCTGCCAGAGACTAACGGGACTGTGGGGAAAGGTTTAGCTATTTGCTTCAAATTTGACCTGATCTTGGGTCTGAAAGCAGAAAGGCTTATTCTGTAAATGGATTGAAGGTGTGAACTGCCTGTTTTATCAATCCATTCTTTCACCTCAGGGAAAGTGTAGACCCTGCATCACTCCAGCATTGCATTTTAGCTGCAAGGTGTTTGTTTCCATGGGCCTGATGGGCCTGCTGGCTTTGACAGGAGTTGCTGAATGCTTGACTCTTCCTGGAATTTGCAACCCTTATTAATAAATGTGTTTCAGCTCAAGCAGCATTTTGAGCAGAATAACGGGTCAATCCCAGGGCCTTTGAGTAGCAAGGAATAGTTTTGCTAGCTGGTTGCTCCTGCAGTATATGCACAACAGCATGCAGGCTTACAGGGCTGAGTGGGTATTTATATTGTGGGAGTGGGTTGGAAAGGTTGGTTGTCTTCACCGAAACTGATGCGCTCCATCTCCTCTGTTATGGAGGCCTCTGTTGTTATATCACAGCCAGTCAGCGCAGGTGTCCTCTGTATCATCGTTTCCCACCATCCTTGGAAACCTTGTCACCATTAAGAGGGCTGAGTGAAAAGAAAAAAGTACTGCCTGACCACCTGCCAAGAATATCTTAATGCATAAAACCTCCTTTTGTGGGCAGGCAGGCTTGGATGAAGCCTAAGGTATTCCAACTATTACTATTCTTCCTCTTGCAGCCCTTTCTAGCATCCAGCAAGGGGAGCTGAGAACCTGCTCCCTTCCCTTTCTCTGTCACAACTGCATCCAGGCTGTCCCCAAGTAAAGAAGGCAGCATCTCTGCATCAGTTTACAACTTCCAAGGGCTGACTCCCATCCTGCTGCATTTCTCCCACTGTTCTTACTGGACTGGGATTCTGACTGAAAGCTCTTGGACGGGAGCCTGCACACCAACAGGCTAATGTGCTGAACAGCTGTTGCAGGGCTGTATTTCACATCCACACTTCAGTCTCAGACCACTTGCTCTCTCCCCTGCATCTCGGGAAGGCCGCACTTTCCCCCTTATTGCTTCCCACTTCTTCCAGCATGGGAGGGTTCCCTTTCATGAGACTTCCCCCCCCCCAGTTTCCAGAACTCTGTTGTTCCCTCCTTTTTTTCTCTCCCCTTGGTGGTGCCTTAAACACAGCAGTTAAGCTGAATATACAGGGTCAATCCATAGGGCCATGCCTAGGAAACTGCCTGGTTTCAGCAGTTAACCTCCTTCCTCCCTCTGCCTTTCCTGTGAGAAGACTTCACAGGGGACGTGCAAAACAACAAAAGTTTAGTCTTGTTTTCTGCTCTCATGCCAGGAGAAGATGGAGGCTCAGTCACACTTTAGAAATTTGTATTTCATATGGCAATCTCCATATACCCGTTCAGAGGCTGTGTTCCTGCACTAATCTCTGTGTTTTCCTTTGGTGTCAGCCTTGCCTCACTCTTGAGCAGCATATTCAAGTGGCTCCCTAGTCTTGTCCCACAGGGAACGCACAGATCCCACAGGCAGAATCCAAGTTGTTCATATATGCTCTGTGCTCCCTCCTCGGCCTCCCCTGCAGGTGGCCAAGGAAGAAGTCTGACCTTCCTTTCTGTACTCTATGGGGAGTTCCAGGTCTCTTGCTCAATACTAGATTGCCTTTGGCAAAGTTCTGCTATTAATTTCAATAGGAGCAGGGCTAGGTTTTTGGTTTATCTGAGTCTGGGAGCCTATGGAGGGCTCCGTGGAAAGAATTCTTCTCTCCAAGCTGTGTTTTTCAATACCCATTCTAGGCTCAAGTTTTGCGCTCCTCTCGCAAGGTTTGTATCGAGGACAGGATCTCTGTCAGGGAGGGAAGGTAGTGGTACACAGTGTTTCTGGCTCTCTGCAAGGTCTCAAAGCCATCTAAGTTGCCTCTGTGGTGCCAAGAAGGGAGGCGCATGCTGATAAATTCCTATCTAAAATTTGATTTGGCTTCATTATGGAGAAATACAGTTTTGTCCTCCTCCTCTGCTTCCTCAGCTACCATCAAGCAAAGGAGAGAGATGTTATAGACGTGAGATCTGCATAGCAGGTGATTCCACAGTCACAAAGCACAGGGAAGAAGGGAATTAAGGGCTGTCTCAAGCACATAAGTAGTAAATGCTTCTAAAACCACGTTAGAAAAGAACACAGAAAATTGAAGCTAAAAATAAAACCCATCTGAGCAGCACCGCAGCTCCCATCTTCCCTTGCTCTGGATGGCCTTTGGACTGGGGAGATAAAGTGCCACTTTTAACTTCCTTTGTTTAGTGTTTCTGGCATTCAGTTTGGCAAGGATGTTTGCCTCTAATCTGGCCTTTTACATTCATTTTAATAACTTCCCATTCTGATTATCCTTTGATATAGATATATGCATGCACACAAGCATTCACATACAAGATCACCCTTACGTGCAAGCAATGAGGCCAGTCTTTGAGATCTTTGCAAAAATTATACTTTAAATTACTTGAACTCTGTTGCATGCATTGGGTCCTTCCTGGCAGTGTGAGGATGGCAGATCTCCTATTTCCCTGTTTTCTCTGGTAGGTGAAGAGTCATCAGGAAACTGATGAGCAGAGAAGTTAAACGACTCAAAGTTCACACAAAAATTTAGTGACAGCTGGAAGAATAAACCCCAGGATTCCCAGCTCCCCATTGCCTGCCCAGTGGCAGGTATGAGATGTCAGGAAGGAGCACTGATTTCCCTGGGGCCCTGCGGCTGGCAGATACTGCCCATCATTTTCGCTACAGCACAGCGTAGCCACGTTGTCACCACACACAGAGCTCCAAGATATCTTGAAAAGAATGCCATTCATTCATACAAAAACCCCTGAGAGCAATGCCCAAAACTGGGGAGAAAAAAACTTGGGGGATTTGTGCATTTTTTTGCTCCTCCCCTTCCTTTCCCTACCTTCATGCTTCGATTAAAAAAATAAAAAAAAGAGGCTTTTCTCTCTCCCATCTAAGCGGTCAAACATGGCAAAATGCAGAGGCACCAGTGTAGGCTTGCCTCTGTGAGCCTTTGCTGGCCAAATTATGTGGCAGAGGGTGCTGGGAGTGCACATGTGCATGGAGAATTGGGTAGAGAGGGGACAGAGCTGCTGCCATAAGGCTTTTTTTCCTGCTTCTTGCCAACATAATCAAAATAACTCACTTACACCTAATAAAATAAAATGCAGAATCCAAAAGCCTTCCTTCCCTCCAGCGGTTTGTCTGGATCCCATTCCTTGAAGCTGAGCTGAGAAAGCAAGAGGGGGGTTTATTTTGGTTTTGTTGTTAATTTTTCTAGAATGAAACGTACTAACAGTGAGGCAGAAGGTGCAGCACATTTCTGGCACAGATGGAAGTCAAGTGTTCCTAAAGCTGCTGGCTTGATGGGGACCAAAGTTAATGTCTGGGTTGTTTTCCTTTTCTTTCTTTCTTCCTTTCTCTCTCTTCTCCCCTGCCCCCCTCTGTTTAATTTAGTCTTCACTTACCACAGATAGGTGGGGTTTACCCCCTCCTTGTCTGCTTGAAATATATTTGTATGCTTTTCCAATTAGACCTGACATGCCCTTCCCTTTGGTCCGTTCCATTTAAGATTGCTTTCCGTCACAGCTGTAAATCTCCAAAGTACCGGACAGCGAATGTGGGAAGTATCAGCAGTCCTTTACAATGTGCCAGAAATGACCAGAGATGATGGATCCAAGGTGCTAAAAAATAAAAGAAAGCATAAAGGCAAGAAATTCCACATGATGTAGTGGCAAGCCTATGTATTCATTAACTCTTCTGCATCTTCTGCATATGTAAATTATAACAGTGAAGGGGACGGCTCCTGTGGTCAATTAAAATGCAACATTAATGACGTAGTGTGTTGGTGATACAAAGCTGGGCTTGCTTCTTGGAGGCTCTGAGTAACGTTGATTGCGAAATGATCAACTGAAAGTGCGAATTTGTCAAAAATTGAAAGAGTTCACGGAAATATGTTGATTTTTGACAAAATTTTCAGGGGAAAGGCACTGAAGGAAATAGCCCTAGACGTCTCCATTTTAGGTTTCTCCTTTGACCAGGATGTGTCATACTGAATCAGGATATTACAGGGACAGACACAGCCCTGATGTGAATGCAAGCACGGCTGTGACCACATCAGGGAACGCAGGAGCACCCCTACCCACCTTTGTAGGCGACGCAAGGGGACACGTTTACTTCTCCAGACTGACTCATGGGGTGGGGGCGGGATGGTGAGCACAGAGCTGCAGCTGGGCAGACCCATGTGGTCCTGCAAACACCCAACCATCCTGCTCCAGGAGCCCCCAGGCAAGAGGCAGCACCCCAAGGCCCATTGCCAGAGCCTGCACTGAGGACATGCAAGTTGCCAGTATGGTGGGAGGGCAGTGGAAATTTGGGTTGAAGGATGGACTGAAGCTCCTTCAACTCTTCCAGTAAATCTTCATTGTCCTTCCCACAATGGGAGAAAGTGAGATGCAGAAGTATTAATGTGACTCAGCAAGTCAATGATAGAGTCAGTGGTGGAGCCTGTGCACACTGATCTCAATGCTGGGTCTTTAGCTACAAGACTGTCTAGTACAGGAGAGAGATTTATCTTCATGTTCAATGTTTTGTTTTTACTGTCATGCGTATTTAATATCCATCTAATAAATGACTAAATTCCATAGCTTGCACCACTGCAGCTATGAAACTATGCAATAACCCAGTGCCTCTTATCTTTGTTTCAGTTTTGGCTAATGACAGAGAGAGAAGAAACCTGCCCTTCGAACACAGGTAAATGGTCTCTACTGAAGTCACTGGGGTCTATGCAAATGCTCTTTAACGCATAGGTTGCCTATCTTTATTACTGGGTATATTATGTCTTAGAAACTATTATGTTATTTCTACTTCCATCAGGACTTACAGATTTAAAAAACCAAATTATTTAAAAAAACCCCTAGAATCTACCGGACAAAGGTGACAAATAAAAGACAAAAAGATGCTGTATGATACGGAGGTAAAGGAATAAGCTCCATATGCCTATATGCATTTAAGGGCAGATTTAGTAGGGAGGCAAAGAGGACTGTGACCCCTTAATTTATTTTACACCCTGTGTCACAGTGATGAGGGAAAGTTATTCCTGTCACCAACAGGCTGCATCCAAGCCTGACATGAGCTATCTGCTCTCCAGCGTCCTGTCTATCCCATCAGGTACCACTCAACATTTCTCAGCTTCAGTAAGTCCTTCTTCATTAAAGCTACAGAAGCTCATGATTTTAACACTGGTGGTTTCCCCAGGTTGAATCCTTGGTGTTGGTCAGAGGATGCTGTCACATATGTGTATGTCATTTACCGTGCAAACCTCAATTTTTTAAAGAGGCAGATGCAAAGTAAGTAGGAAAATTAAGACTACTGATCCACTCACAAAAGCCGTCTGTTTTAGATCATTACAGTATGTAACATCCTTGAGTGAAACTGAGTTATCATCCAAACCTGTAATTTTCAAGTAATCACTGAGTTTTGAGTGTTGTTACCATCAGTAGCCAGCATTTGAAAAGGAGGCAGCAGAGAGTTTCTATTAATATGCAATAAAAAATATTTTTCATTGATGGCACGTTTAAAAGCTGAAGCATCAGAGTCATACCTCGTGAATCCCTGTCTGCATCACTGGCAGCAGAGGGAACATGTAGCAAAGAAGGGAAAAAGTCTGATCATAAAAAATTACAGAGACACCGTGCGAGAGGCATAATACAGTAATTTGCAGGTTGGGATGAAAAACCATCAATGCTCAATTCTGCGTACTGAGCTATTATGTATAAGTTATTATTAACAGTATAATTGCTCAGCTCAGGTGCTGGTGGCAAGAGATGTCATATGATAAATATGCCTCTGCCATAACTCAATTCTCTTCACTCGTATTTGACTGAGGACAAATTAAGGTTGTTTATGTCTGGGAATGAATTTGGTGAAAACAGCCTATACCAAAGGGCCTGGAGAGCTGACAAGGTAGGGTAAGATGAACATAAATGTTTCACAGTGCAGACTATTCTTGACCCCTCATAGTAAACCTTTTGGTACAGGATTCAAATATGCAAGAGTCCAATGCACGTGCAATAGCACGGATTCTTTTTGTATGCGCCATCTTCACGTAACATTGAAACCACCGGCTCAACGTTCAGTATTGAAAACATGGAATAATTGTCACTTTAAATTTAACCTGTTGGAGCAGACACAATTCCATTGAGATGCTTACAATTCTTCAACCATTATCAACACTCAGTACAAAAACTGTCCTCTTCCTCATTATTTCAAAGCTAGATTGTTAAACATCTTAAACAGTTTTGGAGGAATAATAAAAAAGAAAAGATATCAACAAATCAACCTCATCTCCTTAAGTATCAGGGAGGAATGAATTTCCCTTGGTGCCTTCCACAATAGTCTGTTATCACGAAGGAGGGACTACGCTGGCTTGCTAAAAAGAAAAAAGGGAGGGAGGAGAATGCAGCCATTGGGGAAGCTCTAGCTCCCTAAATACATTTCCAGAGCAAGTTATTTGCAGTCTGTGTCTCGATCAGTCTAGGTACCCTTTGGAGAGGTTTCGCTCCAGATACATCAGTTCAGTTTTGCTGCTGTTACTCAGGAGTACCAAAATGCTCTGGTCTTTTCCATATGCCACAGGGAACCCAAAGTGCATTCCAGGAGCCAAATGCATGACTCAGATACTTCTTTCTTACTCCAGTGACCTGAAGTGCATACTGCTTATAGCGCTGCAAAACCAAACCTGTGACGGACTCAGCAAAAAGCTCTTCTGTTCAGTGGCAGAGGAAGCACGAGCGAAAAGTGGCTCTGCACGCTCAGCATGGCTACGCTACAGGTACGACTCTCCAGCGCCTGGCGCATTGCCGTGGTCTCGCTCTCGGCTACTTTGCGTACCCCTGAGAAGTGTGGGTGTCTCTGCTCAGGGCTGGCCTGGCCACCCGACTCTGTTTACAAGGGCCTGTAAAAGGAGCCCAGGAGGACAGGGCAGCAGCATCCTGGTGGTGCACAGTCCCGTCGCCTCACGACGTGTCAGTGAGGAACGAGCCAAGTTAACCCCGCTGCAGAGGTGCCGAAGCACAGCCTCCTCTTCGGCCTGCCTTCTGTTGGAACCCCGAGCGGGGTTCAGCTCTCCGACCGGGGCCCGGCAGACGGCCGGCCCGCCTCCCAGGCCCGTGGGCCGGGGCTGCCGCGGGCAGAGCGGCGCCTTCAGCCCCCCCCCCGCCCCCCCGTGCCCGGGGCAGCCCCGCGCCCCCGCCTGGGGGAGTCCCGGGGGCAGGTCCGCGCCCCCGCCCCGCGGGGTGCCCCGCGGCAGCCTCGCCGGAGCCCCGCGGGGCCGCTCCCCCCCCGGGCGGGGCGGCGCAGCCTCCCCCGCGCTCCCCCCCGCGGCTGGGCGGCGCGGCCCGGCGCTGCCCGCGGCCCGCAGCGCGCCGGGCCGGCGGCGGCCACCCGCCGCCCGCCGCTTCCAGGAAGCCGCCCCCCCAGCCGGCCCTCGCCCCGGCCGCGCCGCGCCGTCTGGGGCCGCCGCCGCCCCGCGGGCTGCCGGCGCGGGGCCGGGGAGCGGCGCGGGGGGGGCCCGGCGGCTGGCAGCGCGCCCGCCGCGGCCGTGCCCTCGGCTGCCGGCCACCGTGGGCGGCCCTGCGGCTCTCCCAGCTCGGGCGGCGGCCCGGGGGGGGGTCCCCCTCCTCGTCCGCAGCCCGCCCCAGCAGCGCGGGGGGATCCGCTCTCTGTGAGCGGCTCATGCCGGGGGAGAGGGCTGCTGCCCTGCGATAAGTAACCCCGCCCCAACGTAAAGGCAGGGGTATGGGCCTACAGGGGAAAGAGGGAGTGGGGAGGGGCAGACAAGGGCTTGTTCTGCAGCATTGCTGTAATGTAATTACACCCGATTCAAATGAGCAGTGTTTCCTACTGAAAAATAATCACTATTGTTACCCCCGAGCTCCGCTCTTCTGGATCGCCTGATCTATACGTTTAAAATGTCAAGCCCAGTGTAGGAGCAAAGACTCAAAAAATCTAATTCTCAGTCTAAAAGAAAATCCTTTTAGAGAGAGAGAGAGTGTGTGTGGCTGGCTGGCTTTCTGCGGTGCTGAGAACCTACAGCTCCCATATGAAAATCTGCTCATAATGCTTCCATGTTTTATTTCTCCCTTCTACAGGATCTGTCCATTGTTGTTCTTGTCTGGATCCATCACTAACTCAATCTGAGTCCACGGTAAACTTGTGAATCTGTCTCCCCAAGCCATCCAAGGTGTTGGGGCTGTTATCCCTGCTTCAGAGAAAGGGAACTGAAACATGCCCAAGGTCACCCAAGGAAATCTGCACTAGATTAGCACCTGAATCATTCATTCTGCTCACAGAAATGCTAATTTCATCAACCAACATCACAGCAGAGCCTTGAATGATACGGCTGTATGGAAGATGTAGGTATTTCTGGTGTTGGTCCTACTCCATTAAGCTCAGTGGTAAATTTCATTGGCAGTGGAATGAGATCTAACCAAATATTTTCTTTGGGTTTGGTTCTCTCTTCATTAATGTTGTTTTATGTAGAACTGATGTAAGCAAGAGAAGAGTTAGACTTTTTATTTATTTAATTCTTTCATAAAATATTTTTTGAATTATTGTGGAATTATTCAACAAACATGCTGATTTCTCGTAACAGACTGGGATATCTCAAATGAATGTCATAAACTTTTTTGTGTGTGTGCAATCCTTTATTTCTGCATTCTTTACAGCAGGAGTAGGAGATAACGGAGCTGGAATGACCTTCTTGATTGTTCATGTTAGTTCTCTGTGTCAAGCAGGATAAAACTCCAGCTAATCCTGCCATAAATTTAGGTATTCCTAATCCTTCAGTATTCCCACTTTTCTTCAGGCATTAGGCATGTAATCAGTCCTGTGCCAAAAAAAAGAATATTAAAGAAAAAGTTGGGACTGTAAGCAGCTATAAAAAATGAAAAAAAAGGTACAAGCTGCCCAGTATTGCTCAAGTTCAGATGGTTTTAATAGCTCTCCCCTCTAACCTGTCTGGCTCTGCGCTCCCTTAGCACAGGAAAATTTGTATTTGGGAGCATCCAGAGATCTCTCTTGGGGCTGTTTACATGGCTCAGTACTCTTAATACAGTGGTATAGCGGTGCTTTGCCCCCCCTTATTGCAGTGTCCATTAAAGGTTTATATCTCTGCTCTTTGTAAGTACGGTAGAATTGGACAACTACCCCCAGCTAATGCATGGGGCTAGTGAGAAAAGGGAGCTAGCCGTGACGTTTGGAGTTAAGAGTGTGGCTAAACATATCCGCTTGGGATCTAAATAGAAAACAGTGGTTCAAGCGAGAGGGGACCTTTTGAGAACTGCTGCCTCACGAGCAGGGGCCCAGTTTTAAGATGGGCTGCTTCTTGTAAAGGTGTGCATTCTCCCTTCTTCCCTGTGGAGCTGCGGTGGGGGAGTCTGCCCTGCAGTCCTCCAGCCAGAGCTGCCGTAGGGACAGGAACTGCTCTACAGGACATGGAAATCAATAGGGAGGACAGGGCACGTAGCTTGTAGTGAGGGAGTGGGTAGAAGGAAGCAGGGCTCAGAGCAGCTTCTCCAAAATAAAAGAAGAACTAACGCTGCTTTGGGGAGGGAAAACATATGGGCGGTGGATGTCCCCGCTCCTAATAGCGAGTGGAAAATGCATTCCTGTCAACCTGCACAGTGGTATTTCGCTATGGTCTGCTTCACGGCTGTTATACCCCTTTCCTGATGCCTTATCGGTAATTGGTGTTATGTGATCCCTTGCAAGAGTAACATTTCTGCTTCCTTCCCCCTTCTTCCTAGCTTGTGTTGAGTTTGTTCTTTCCTCTCCTGCTTAGCCCATGGCTTATATTACTGATATGCTTAAAGAAGTGAGTTCATTTTTCCTCTTCTAGGTTGTATTTATTTCTTCAGGAGTTATCAGTTTGATGTATGTACACATTATGAAGTGCTGCACTTCTTGGCGAGTGTTTTGCTGGGAGAGTCTGTTATTCTTGCTGTGGCTTGAAAGGGCTTGGGGGGGGGTGTAATTTTTTTATTATTAAAGAAAAGACAACAAAAGGAAACCAACCTCAGCCTATGAAACTTCTCCAACACAGTGAACTTGGTGATCAGAATTGCTAAACAGCCACTCCGTTTAACAACAGTCTCAGAATTATCCAAGTGAACAGTGAAAATCAGGCTAGCTATTGGTACAACAAACTGGTGGTTATTTTCAAGGCATCTCCCTTTTCTCAGGTAGCAGGGAACTGGAAACTGGAAGCCAGTGCAGGGTGTCAACAGTATACGTGTGACTGCTGCACACTCAGAAAAGGCCCAGCGACTGCAATTCTCATTCTAAGTTAGGTATGCTACATAGAGATTCTTGCTGTCCCGTGGACATGTCAGCATGGCACAGGAGACTCACAGGCAGACTTTGGCTCGCCATCCTTTTTTCTCTAGGGTGGGAGGATCCAAAGAAAAGGACCTGTAGGGTTTTGAATGGGAGCTGTCGAGGAGCGTACAGGCAGAATCCAAGGTGAAGTGCAGCCACTGTTCCCAGCTCTGGGCTGGAGTGGTGGTCAATGCCTCTCACTGCACATTTCTAGATAATCAGGTCTGCCTGCTTGAGTATCTGTGGGCTCTCCCATCACAGCCATCCCTGTTCTGCTGGCCTGTTTGAAGCCAACTTGGGGAACCACCTCTGTGCACCACAGGCACAAAGATGTTGGCCTGGCCTTACCACCAAGGGGTGTTTTCTCCCCCTGGGAATGCTCTATGAACCATATATCTGGCATGTCTTTCTGGCTGATGTGGAGGCTTTACAAGCAAGCCAGCTGCTGTGAGGAGGCCACAGCCACACAGCTCCCAACTTTGGTTTTTGTAAACACCAAAATAGACAATGGGGAGAAAAATAGAAATAAACAAGCTGGCTGCTTTTGATTAGGAGCAACCTTTCTTCAGTCTGCACTAAAAGCACTCATGTTTGCTTAACAGTACAAATAATTAATCATGTGAAAGTGGATTCCTGGACCACAATAAGATAGCAGGACCTTTTACTTGCTCCCACAGATCCATTGCTGGTGGGTTCCACTAGTATCTTGCTGGCATTCTCTGGGGGATGAAGCCTGTAGAAATGTACGGGGATTAGTGAAATGTTTCCTTTGTCATCAGGCAGTTCTGGATCAGGCCCACTGTGCGAGTTTCCCTGTTGTCTCCAGTCTGTGGGAGGTTGCTCCCTTTTGTGCTTGGGTGCTGCTAAAATAAGATTATGGGACTCTCTGTAAATCCATGAATGAAAATGATCAGCCTGACTGGCCTTAGGGACAGTGGTTTTATGCCTCAATCCTATGGCTGCACGCTGATTTTCACACTTGGCAGCAAAGCATATCTCTTCTTTGCTTAGCAAACAGTGGGTTATATCTGGCGTAAAAACAAGCATCATCTGGAAGTTCTACCAAGGGCCTATGAAATTAGGGTTTCTTGACTGTAGTCCCAGCTTCTCTACCAACTCCCCATGGGCCTCAGTTTGTGCACCTGTAGAGTGGGGATAGACATCCATATGTGCCTTACAGGAATGAATAGTGTGATGTTTGACTGAGAAATGTCTGTGCTACGAGATGCTCAGATGAAGGATGTAGTTGTGAACAGTTCTTACTGCTCTTATTAGACCCTGCTAACAGAAGGGAGAAATGGTTCTCTGCTGCCTTGCTTTAAATGGGGCAGAGTGTGAGGCACAGATACAAATGAAAACTGTTCAGGTTGTTTCTTTCTTCTTTTCCCCTGCAGAGAACCTGGCCCTGATTCTGCTGTCATGCTGGTGTGGAAGAGCAATTCAACTGGTGTCAGAGGATTTCCATTGACATAAATCTAGTGTAAGCAGGAGTATCATGGGGCTCTATATTGGACATTTTCCACTTTCCATGGGGCTCTATATTTGACATTTTCCACTTTCCAGGGGGAACGTGTGGACTTCTCTCAAGCAGACAAACCTCAACAGGCTGCTTCTTTGTCCTTGCCCTTAATGTTTCTTCTATTTGCCTATGTTATGTAACGGTGTAAATTTCAGAATTCTATTCCATAAATGCAAATGGAGGTGGGCATTAAAATAAGCCATAGCGAAACATTTTAGAGAGACTTTTCCACTTGCCACTGATAATCCCTTGCAAATTGGCAATAATATATGTATTTTGCTATCCATAGGCAGGCAGCTTTGCTAGTTATTTATCATGATTGATAGTGATAATTTTATTAATTAATTTCATAGCATTTTGAAGTGTTGCAAACTTCCTGCAGAATGAACAAGCCCCTACTCTGAGGAACTTTGCAGCAAAGGTATGTCTGATAAAGAATATTGAATTAGACTGAGATGTGAGTACATAAGGTCAAGCTTGCTATTCTGCTTTCATACAACTTCTCCAGAAACTCCCACGATAATAAATAATAATGATTACCTAATTAACTGTAAGGCATAATAGCAGCTTTCATCCAAGATCTTAAGAACTCTTTGAAAGGTGGATTTTGCAAATGTAGAACTGCAGCGCAAGGATGAACAGCTTGATTTCTATCAGACAATGTGGAACTTGCCAAAGGGATACACAGGGGAGTGTGTAGCAAAAAGGGATTGAATTCGTGCTTCTTGCAGCACTGCCCAGTGCCTCATTTTTGTGGGTGGCTGTGCCACACAGTTCACACAGTCGCCAGACATCCTTCCCGCAGTGTGCCTTCTTGTCTGCCTTTCTTTTTTATGTGACCCAGAGCACTGGGTAGTGTCTTTCAGGCATATCTTTGAGACAGGTACTCCTAGAAACTTAAATCTGGCTGTAGAGATATTTTTCTTCTGAACAAGAGGGTTGTGTTCTCAGCACTCAGGGAGCAGCCTCACAGGATGACCTTACACCTGAAAACTGCAAGATCAGAAAGGTTCTGAGCATGATGTGCACTGCTGGCAAATGCACAGCTCACACACAGTCACGCATGCAGGCAACAATGTGTAGAGTTATCTTGAAAGGTTTGCAGGATTAGAAGAAAATATGTACTGCTGGTCGCCTTCTAGACCATTCTGGTTTTTTTAAAAAGACATGTGGAAGCAGCTTCACTAATACAAATATATTTACTGCAGGTTTTCCCTCCCCCTCGTCATTTCTGCCAAAAGAAGTGGAGAGCTGTGGTCAATGGCATCACTGAAGGACATGTGGGCTGACAGACAGTAAGTTTGCTACAGCAAATATTGCAGTCTTTTCCAACAGAGGCAAAACAAATCACATGTTGTCAGTGGTACTGCAGGTCAAGCATGAAGTTTTGCCAGCTCCCCCAGTCTGAGCAGAAACCAAAATCCAAGCAGTGAAGGGACACAGAAAAAATGGCTGACTGACTAGCTGCCTGCCCAGAGCTGCCTGTTTAATTTAGTTACCTGCTTATGTCTGTTTTTCTATACTTTTTTTTTTTAACACACACAGTCCCCCAGTTTTTTATTATTATAGTGAAGAGTTTCAGTCTGTGCCCAGCACCAAAGCTGTCCCCATGGTGATACGTATTGGACACCATTTTTTTCCTTCCCTTCTTATCAATTTATTGCATATAGTATCCCAACTCAGCTCAGTGCAGATTTGAAACCATTACCTTATGCCCAATGATTTCATGCTGTCTGGGAGGAGCAAGAGTAGAGAACACCCTTAATCCCTCTTCCTCGTGGCCAAAGGGGTAAAAGATGAAGGGCAGTGCAAATGAGAAAGTTGGTCTCAGCTGAGACCCTCTTCTCCCTGCTTCATCTCTCTCCCTTCATGTATCTCCTGTCCCTTCTCTTCCCTTCTGCTGTGTTTCTTGCTCTCTGACCTGTGCTGTAGTGTGTCGCTGGTGGCCTCACTCTCTTCTCCCCTGCCACTCCTCTCTGTCTGGGGCAAGGTGCTTGAGAGACTAGGGGCCCCATACAACTGACAGAGAAGCCTTTGGAGTTGTTCCTCCTCTTTCCAGCTGTGAATATGGCCCAGGGGGCTTCTAATCACTTTAATTCATTCCGCACACGAGGCAAGCAGCAAAAGCTCACAACGGGAAAGAGAGGGAGAGAACTGGCAGAGGAAGAAATGGATGGGAGGAGAGAGATGGGTTTCCCTCTGTATCCATGAAGCTGGAGACTTCCCTGTTTGGGAAATGAAGGCCCTCTGACCCATGGAGTCTGTTCCCTCCAGTTCAGACAATGTGCAGATGTTCTGCCAGGCCTTCCTGCACCCGTTCTGTAGCTATAAAGCCTTTGCATTAAATTCTGTTGGGTCAGCTCCTTCCCAAAGACATGCAATTCACATAAGAAACAAAAGCACTTTGCAGTGCTGGAGCTGTTCATTCCTCGGGAAGTCCTAGAACTTCATGGGTGGAAGGTAGAGACTGTCCAGGAGACTTTAGGAAAGCCATTTGTCTCCCAAATAATCTGGGGCAAGAAAGCAGAAAGTAGGATCAGACTCACCTACAAGAGCAAGAATTTGGAAATATACTGGGGAAGTAAGAGAGGTTAGGGCTGGGAGGGCAAAAACATTCTGAAGAGGCCTGAGCTAAGGTGAGTGCCTAGAGGTTTCTAGCATTGTACCGAGTTAGTACTTCATGGTGTTGTGCAAAGTTGAAGGGCAGGAGAGGAGCTTTGAATGGCCCCATTTGCAACTTGTATCTCCTCTTCTTCTCTCCCTGTGGGGGTCCTTGGCATACCAGTCAAATGCATGGAGAGCAGCTATCTTGGGTCTTACTAACCTGTGCCAAGAAAAGGGATAATGATGGTATGAGCAGGGTATGTATGGGGACGGTTTGCTCTGCTCAGTGAGACAGATACATCAGTTGACAACTAAGAACAGAAGAACATCCTCTACGTGTGTGTGTCTAGCAACAATGGCGTAAGAAAAAGGCAAATATTTCTAGACTGGCATTATTTGGTAGAATTCCTAGGGTCATCTGTGGAGAAGGGTGGGAAGAAGCTGTAGAATTAAAGAATAATGTGTACCTGGGAACCCAGCACACCATTTTACAAGGAAGCAGGCCCTCTTAGAGGGGCTGTGCAAATGCTTCCAGCTTCCTGATCTGTATGGAGAGCCTTAATTTGAGAGCTTTCTTGGGGGCTGAAGTCTCATGGCTGTGTTGCTAGCACCTGTGGGAGCCTGGAAGAGCTGTATGTGTTAGATGTAAAAAGTTTTCAAGGTGCAACAGGCCCAGAAATGCTTCTCTCCATGCATGCATAAGATACTGTGATTAAAAATGCTCCCACAGAGAGGAAAAGAAAAACAACAGCCCAGGAACTCCTTGAAGAAAGATATTTATGTCCTAAGTTGTAAAACTAGCCAAGCTCCCCAAAGAAACAGCAGTAACAGAATTTAGTTGTTGGAACCCAAAGATGCATTGTTCTGATTTAATAATTAATGTGGAGTTAATTGAGGCTTTTACTGAACTGAAACAGGATAAGAGAAACCCGCCAGTCTGGACGCCATGGTTCTCTGAGAACAAGTTCATTCTGTTCCCCTGTGACGCCCTCCCCACTCCCTCTGCTGCACGCCGCTCCTCCTTTCTTTTCCTCCCCAAATGGGTGTGGAGCGTGAGCACTTCTGCTGTTCGGTACACAAAACAAGGAGGCAGGGAAGATGGCCACATAGGCATCTGGGTGTGGGGAAGGGGAGAGCTATGAGAGAACCAAGTCTGGTGGTGAATGGAGCTTTCCTCCTTCCCTCTCCTGGGCCATTGTTTGACAGGGATTTTCCATATATGCACTGACTTGGGAATTACTGAGCCATGCAGCAGTCACAAAGAATGCCTCCAAAAGGCAGCAAAACGGAGAGACAGACAGGGAGAAGCTGGCTCCATGTTATCTTTAAGAAAGTAAATAATGACATGGGTTTATGGCTTACGATTTAGTGCTTTAGAAATTGAGTCACACAGAATGTATCCAGAACAAAATGGCTTTTAACCCCTTGGAGTCTGTGCAATGTGAATAAATACTTCTCAGGTTTGTGGGGAAAAATGGCAAAATTTTGGTGTCAGGGTTGTTAGTTACTAGGGAATTGGAATGATCAGAGAACATTTCAGATTAGGGCATGGCTGCTAGTTTTTAGATCCTCTGCAAGAAAGGCTGGAGTGGCCTTTATCTTATTGTAATCAGTAGAAGTCTTTATACCTATTTCAAGAACCTTTGGATGAGAATTTATCAGCCTATGATGAAGGAAGAGCTGTTTATAATATTATTTCTGATTATAACAGTATTGGGGGAACATGAGGTGCTAGGACAGATGAGTCTTGGAGTAGATCTGCCCTAAATTCTCGCCCATGCAGTCTCCAGCCCTGGGTTTATGTTTCCTGGAAGAATGCAGCCTTCTTTTCAGCCTGCTGGCATATTACGGTATGTTAGTAGAGAGGTGAGGGAGTCCTGCTGATACGGAAGGGGTCAAAGAAGTGTTTCTGAGAAGCAGTGGCTCCTCTCTCTTGATTCTCCTTTCCTTCCTTTCACCCCCTCCTGTGTGGGGCTCCTGCTACTTTCATTCCACTCATCGTCATCTACTTAGAAACTGGAGGAACAGCAACAACTGTTGGAAGTCCATGAGACTGTGACCGCTTAGCAGTTTGCAAAACAGACCTTGAATATTACCCCCAAAACTATAAGCCCTGCAACTCCAAGCCACCAGTGGTGTATGGTGTGGGAGGTTCAAACTCTTCTGTCCCAAGGACTTGCTCTGGAGATAGCTGAGCTTCTGAGATCCCATTAAGCCTTCTCAGCACAATCCCTCTTACAGGATGACGGATAGTCAAGGGAACCCAAGGAAACTAGGGAGACCCTACTATTTAGCCACGTCTTTCTCTTTTTTACTAGGTTTGGTGAGGAGAAGGGAAGCAGGGGCACTGGCTGGGACTCAAGACTGAACTGGATTTTTGTTCAATAAGCTTTCATGCACATGCAAAATCAAGTTTATTTACAAACACTGAAAATGTTTTACCTCCTTCCTTGTCCCCATCCTGTTATTCAAGTGGTTTATTAGGGAGGTCACATCATGGTGGCTAGAAGAATTACTCCAGCAATGCTGACCCAGAGTTCAGTTCTCCTTCACTTTCCATCTTCAGTTACTGCTTCCAGTTTTCCAACTCGGGTCTCTGTGTTTTGTGTCCCTTTGTACTTTCAGCCAACAGTCATCCTCTCCTCTAACTTACTGCAGAGGAAGGAGTGCCTTAGCCGTGACAGTCCAGTTGAGGCCTTGTTGCCCTAGCTGGAAGTGGGATTATATTGGAAACATGGGAGGACCTTTGCCCATTTTCCCATTTAGTAACTGCTCTTCAGCAACTGCCTCTGAGGTGGAACTCTTTATTTAAGTTTTCCCTTTATTATTTAGGTTCACTGAACACAGTGAGTGAAAACTCCTGCCTGGAGCACAAAAAAATTGCAAAGCAAAGCTCCTCTACGTTGCTGATGCTCGATGGGATCATCAACAGAAGTGAGGTATGCAACACGTGGGATTCAGACTCTCTCTTTGGAAATGGGAATGCTGGAATGTTGGGTCCTTTTCCCTCCAAACGAGTGGGGTGGCATAAAAGATTACTAAGCTTGCAGAAAGTGCTTTTTCGTCACCTCTAAGTCCACACACCTGTATCTCTAGCCCTGAAAACCACCTAGGGTGTCATCTCCAATGTATATGCTGTCCTTAGAACACTTGTCTCCAGACCTCCCTAGAGTCTTCATGCTGGAGACAGTTACTAGCTACCTTAAACCTTGTCCAAGTCTCCCCTATGTCTGAATATACATTTTAGAAAATTAAGTGTATCGCGTGTCTACTACAAAGCAAGCACTGCATGCGCATTCAGGAATCTACTGCACTCCCCCCTTCTGCTCCACGTGAATTGGAAGGAGTTAGGGAATGCTGCTAATGACAGAATTTGCACAGAGAAGCACAATGGTAAACTGCTGCTAATGCATGCGCTACAGATGTTGGTTGGGGATCTGGTAGTATACAGGATGTACACATTCTGATTATGGAATGGGGACTCTCTAGATAAAACTACACAGCCAGTTAATGTACCATCTAAAAACTACTTCTATACCCTGAAGAGATTAGTGTCTGTCATTTGGGCTTTTACTTTAGAGTCTAATAGCTGGAGATTGAATCCCTTATTCAGAGGAGTAATTATTGTTCATATAAATAGGTCTGTTGGAGTCAGCGAGCTGAGCTCAGTGAGGGAGGGATAGTCGGTTTTGCCAATCCAAGTCTCTACAGTGTTGTCCAATGTGTGATGCAGTATTTAGTACATGGAGGAATGGTGAAGTATATTACATTTTTTCAGTGGTAATCTGTGGAAACGTTCAGGTTCAGGTGCTGACTGAGGACACAGCCCTTCACATCTACATGTGATATATGTGTCTGCATCAGCCCCTTGCCAATGATGGGTTGGATGGCAGGACACGATTCGTCCTGAAACCAGTATTATGCAGGGTGAGCCTACTCTGGAGCTGGGATCTCAGTCTTCAAACCCCACAGGTAGTTGCTGCTAGACCACCTGACAGGGTATCGATGAAGCTGGAGCTGTTTTGCCCACTGAATAGAAACATGCATCAAGTTTGGGGTTCCTTCATTTTTAACTGCTCAATACATTAGGCGTGATTTCTGTGGCTTGAAACAAGTGAGGTTTGCAGGAATGTATAATGTGTTGTTCTTACTGCCTATACCAGCTGGTAGCTGGGTCTGAGGGGGATCCTGCAGCACTCACACCCTTCTCTTGCAAAGAGCATTCCTGGCAATGGTGCTGGGGTTGTCATGCCAGGCCAGGAAGCAGACATGTGCAGCAACAGAGCTGTGATTTTTTTTTTTTTTTTCCTTCCTCCCACGTCTATGTGGGGGAACTCCATCAGCCATCAAGTGAAAATATTGCAGCACACAGCACATCTCTGAGTGTGGAAAAGGGGATGCTGGGCGCTTGGAGAAAGAGGAAGGGCCATGAAGAACAAATACTGAACATAATCACACACTTCTTGAGGCTCATGTGAACACAGTATATATGTGCCTGCCACAAGGTAGCACTTTAGGTACATCCCTGTTTATTAAAAAGGGATGCTTTTTTTCATTTGAGTGTATGATGCATGTGGGGTTCAAAGAAAAGAAAGGTGTGTGGGATGAGGATCTGGTTGTGGTCACTGTTGCCAAAGAAGCCAATTTAAGGAAAAAAAAAAAAATTGCAGCTGTGGGATATTATTATTTATGTGCAATCCCATAGCAGCCAGAAGCCCGCATCACAGATTAGAACCATACCGTAACACGCTGGACTCTTGCTCCTCTACGGCCCTTAAATTCTTGTGATTGTGTTTTCATTTCTGGTTTTAATTTTGCTTTTTTTGTTGATGCTGGTTTGCTTTTTACTATTGTCACTATTTACTATATTTACTCTGGAGATTTATTGATTCTGCATTTGGGTGAGATTTTGAACTGCAGTTGGTGCTGCTTTAGCTTTGTTGCCATTTACGATAATAAACTGGTCCAATTCTGTTCACAGCATACTAGCTTCTATAGGAATGGAGTTACGCCAATATTGGTAGTTTTGGAAAATCATTTGCAAGTATGTGCCAAACCCCTGGAGGGTTTGACATTTAGAGACACAAAAATTAGAATAAAAGAATGGGTCCAGTGATCCAGTTCCTAAGCTGTTCATTGTATGACCTTAAGGCAACTCATTTAATTTCTTTGTGCCACAGTTTATCTATCAAAGAAATAGGGATAATATCTATTTATCTCTTGCAGTAGGTTGGGAAATCTAATAAATGTTGGCAATAAGCTTTTGATCCTGTAAAAGTAACAGAGAACAGCAAAAGACGGTATTATTTACAAATTCATGTTTCATTTTTCCTGTAATTGACATTGTTATGGTGCTATTTGGAATTAAGCGGGTGCTAAATAGTTCACTGAAACAGAATTCAACAGACTCTTGATCCTGGCACGTGGGAGGTTCTAATGTGACTCAAATGTAGAGTTTCTCTTTCATTTGCTTAGGCAGTTGAATTAAGTCTTGTTGGGCATGCAACCCCAGACAGGTCACATTGTATAGCTTCATGGATCACACTTACCTGTTCTGCATAGTACCACCAGTCTTCTCTGGTTTAGGCACATTAGATGCAGCCCTGGGGACCACACATAGGTTGACCAGGTGGCCTTTGACTGTGTCCTCTGTCTTTCTGTAGGTGATCCTGTGGTTTTGGCTTAGTCAGTGTAGAGAAGGGCGTTGATTGTGCTGTGCTTTTATATGAAAACTGGTCCGTAAACAAAATAAATCGCAGACCCAGCTGGAGTTGGAGCTGTGGAAGCAAGCAGCACTGGAAAATGAGCCTTGTTTAGGGAGATTTATTGAAATGAGCCATATACTCACACCAATATATATTATCTGTGTGTGTATGCTTACCTGTATCTGTACATGTGTGTATATTAGAAAGGTAGAAACCTAATGGTCATAGAGTAACCATATAAAGCTTTAGGGAAGAAATGAACATAAATAACAAGGAAAGTATTTCCTTCCCTAATGAGGAAATGAAAATAAATTTAAAAAAAGAAAAAGAAAAAAAAAGAAAGCACACAGATGTACATTCTAGGAAGAGAATACTGTCAGCTGGACTGGAGGTGCAAATAGGGGACATATCTGTCTCCCAAGGCTTGCTCAGGGCTGTGGTCTGCCATTCCCCTAGAACATCAAATTGGATGAGGAGAGCAGATCCCAGATAAAATCTCCTTCTCAAGGTCCCACAGACCTTATGAAGGGCCCAGAGGGCACGTGCATCAGAGAGAAACAGGCAGAATCATGCTATACAGAGGGGGAGAATTTAATTCAGGCTTTGAAACACCCAAAAGGGGATTAATACCCATAATTTATTTTTTTAAAAATGTCTCCTGTCCATTAGAAAATCCTTTGCCTCCCTGCAGGAGAGAGGAGACTGGGAACTGAACAGAACGTAGGATGTAAGAGCAAACTGTAACCCAGTGAATTAGTCTTAACTATAGCGAAAACAGCACTTGTGTAAATGAGGCCCCTAAGGGCCGATAACCAAGCAGTAAAATGTTACAGGAGGGAAGTAAGTCAGGGCTATAAACCTGGGAAGTCAGGACTGGGTAGCCAGTATCTGGAGCATAAAACAGGCGAGATTAAAGGATGACAGATGAGGGCTGGGAAGGATGCATGAATCCTTACCAGCATAAGGATTCCAGTTCCTGTGGCCTAAAGACAGGCTTGTTCCTCTGAGTACTGCCAGGTACCAGAAAATGACTGAGATGCCCACTGAGAACTTGTGAGGAGAGTAGGAGTAAGCGATGATAAATAAAATAAGGAAATATAATCAAATCAGCATTGAGTGTATTTGATTTAAGAGGACACCAATGAATAGAGAAGGGGAAGAAAGCGGCAGGGTGAGAGTTGCTGTTGGATGGGACTGTGGCTTGAGTGAGATATAGTGCAAGCCCTAAATTATCATCATCATCATTTTTTGGCTGGGCTGTGTTGTGACATCAATACCAATTTACACTCCGGGTGAGTAGCACTTACTACCATCTTGTCTTCATAAATTGTGCATTGTCCTTATTTATTTGCTTCCCCGTCCCCTTCCTCTCCTCCTGCATTGCCTCTCTTCTTCTTTATAAGCATAATGGGGATGGTGTACCCTTGCTATGTCCCTGATGAGTTTGACATTTAACCCCAGTTATGGAGCCCGAGCTCCACTCTCCTTTCTTTTGTGCCAGGTATGGGAATGTTCAGCTTGTATTCTTTCTTGTGAGGAGGATCTTGTGAGGAGGCAAGGTTGGCATTACTCGATAGACCTGTTAGCAAGTGATTCTTTTATCATCATGCAGCAGGTATTTCCATGATACTTTGTGTTCTTCATGTCTAGCCAGGAGTAGACATGTTGGCTATTCTGAGTCAAAGCCTTCTTCCTGACATCATGTAGTATGCATTTAAAGGTCATAATTTTTATATTTGCTTTCTCTTCAAATTTAGTAAGCCACCTCATATTGCGAAGTCCACAAAAGCACTGCTGTGGCATCACAAGATATCTTCAGAACTACCTTCAAGCATGGAAGAAGCAGGTTGCATCATGGCAACCTCAGCAGTGCCTGGAAGCAGGTCTGCTATTTTTGATATATCCATAGGACAGAGCTACTCACTTTTCACTGTGTGGACTAAATTCTAACAGAGAAATCATTCTGCAGGTCACCTGCCTTCCCAGGGCATCCCTTTGATGGCTATTGCTATTGTAATGTTAAAAAGATAGAGCATCTATTGTTTTTCTTCAAGCATAGTATAGCAGCTGAGGGGGAAAAAACCTTAACACTGACCACATTATCTTAGGTAACTACAAGATTTATCTTTCTTCTGTTCAAAAAGAGCATAGCTAGAGAGAACCCCTTTGATTGTTGGGGTTTTTTTTCTGTAAATCTGTGCTGGAGTTTTCATTCTGCAGAAAACACAGCATTGAGAAAGGAAGTGTGGGAGAGGCATTAGAAGACAGTAAAATCAAGCGTATCCCAAATAAAAGATCAGGCTTGAACTGTAAACTTTATGGAACTTTTGCAAAAGAGTTAGGAAGTAATCTGAATAGCCAACAAGCTGGAGAGTTTGATTGTGGGTCTTAAGAACAGTCTATCCCAGACGAATGAATAGATCCCAGCTACAGTAGAGTTCTCAGAAACTGGAGACCGGTGATGTGTCTGGCCTGCTGTCACTCACCATCCCCTTTCTCATCTTAAATTGATTAAAAGATTTCCTTCCTTGCTCGTTTGGCATGAACAATTAAGACCAGCCATCTTGAGGAGGGGAAGGAGATGAAATTCAGTTACCACATTTCCTTGGAGGAGGAGGACTTTTACTCAGCTGATTACCTTTCTGGAGTAAAGTTGGAGATGTGGCAGTCTCCTTTCTTTGTTTTCTCTCTACTCCTTGTACTCTCTCTTTTTCTCTGTGATGTTGGAAAGAGCAATCAGCTTGGTGTAGCAGAAAGAGGATGAAGTGTCTGTATCAGACAGATGCCATATAATTTACCAACTTCTTTTGTCCCTCATTGTGTGCTAAGAACTAAAGGATTCACAGGTTGAATATCCACAGCCAGGTATCTAGAAAGGAGCCCTGCAGAACAGATAATATTCCTTATAGCGCACTGCCTATTTTTTTATAAATACCTTTGAATGCATACGATTAAAAGGAGCAAAAAGCATGCCCAGGATAGTGGGGGACTTTTTCTCTATCTTCCTTATCAGGTGAGGTTTTTGTGTACTCCTCATCGTTGGTATAAAGGAGGGTAGGACTGCAACAAGAGAAAAGAGAAACAAGGTCCGTCTGGGTTACCGGTTCAAGTTCCTATTACACCTAGGTCCAAAAGAGTACGAAGTGTTGAGCTGTGCATTCCTGGAACCACATGGGTCTGTGAATGGTTAGCTGTTCTTGCTGTAGGCTGAGATCTTACTGCAGGATTTTTAGCTGATGATGTGACTTTTGATTTTTTTTTTATATTAATTCCCACTTTGTGACTTTGTAGGAGAAAGGGTGTCTATAACCATTAATAAGAATACTTATGGAAGGAGAAGGAAGCTGATAAGCTGTCATTTTATGTCAATCAGCAGGGATGCACTGGTTTTCACTGATAGTTTTTGCTAATGCACGGGATTTTACACTGAAACAGCTGAGTTGTGCACATGTTCTACTGTTCCGGCTTTGTGACTGGGTCAGTGATTAAATGAATTAGAGAAAGTCCATTTAGAAAGCGAATGTGTGCCAACTTCCTTTTTCAGTTTCATTTGAAACTCTGATATAAATTAAACTGAAATAAGTCTGGTTCAAAATGAGAAACCTTTTTCAGTTGCTTAAAATCACACCTTCAATTGATCTGATATCCCTCAACATATGGGATAACTCTCAATCTCCTCATGAATTGAAGTTTGGCTGTCAGAGGGGCAGATGGTAAAGCTGAAACTAACAGTTCCGAGAATTACCTGTTCGTGATGTTGTAGGGGATAGCTCTTGGCTGTGGCATGAGTGTTAAGAAGTAGAATAGAGCTCATACTGACTGGTTTAATTTCAGAGCTTGGTGTCCACACTCACCCGCCCAAAGTTGTTCTCCCACAACAGAAGCCGAGGAGGAGGGTGATAACACAACAGCGGCATACTGCAAGCAAGTACTCACACACAAAATCCCATTTAATTGAGAGGGGATTTCTATCTGTGTAAGCACCACTGTTGCATATAAGGGTGCAGAAAATGCAAAACTAACAGTAGTAAACTCGAGAGAGAGAGTGAAGGAGAGTGGGAGACTAAATTTATTTGGGAATGCCTTGGTCAATGTGTTATTTCATTTGGCACACAGGTGCCAGGTGATGGGTAATGTCACTATCGGGAAAAGGACAGAGACTTCTCCTATGCTAAAGGATTACAGATTTAATCTAACAAAACCTGTCTTCTGTTTGCAGCAGTAACTCCAATTCACAATCTCTCCTGTCATATTCTGCACGTGGTTGAATGTTTATTACTATATACAAGAAACACAAGGTTTCTTCCTGATTCCTGTATGATCAGTTCATGTTCTTATGCTTACAGCCAACGGAACAGAAAGTTGGGAACTTGCTTTCTTTTGAGAATCTGCTTTGCTGAAAAGAAAATAGATTCAGATAACGTGTAAAGAACCTTGGTGCTGGTGCCTGCCTAGAGGAAACAGGCAAAGGAGGGATAGACTGAAAAAAAAAAAAAAAAAAAGCCACTGACCTTATTTAGGGGTAGTAGATTTAATAATCTCTAATGGAATTACTGGTGAGGAATCTACATGCTCATCTCTTTCCTGTAAAGGTTTGTTGTTTGTTTCCCGCCCCCCCCAGCCTGCTGCCTTCTGCAGGGAATCGGTATGTAGACATTCTCCTAGGACAGCAGCTGCACGACGGTACCCTAGCTGTAAGGTCGTGCCCTAGCATAATACATTATGAGACAGTGGGTTAGAATATGCTTAACCCTGTACAGGTGCACAGGGAAGATGATGGATGCAAGGAACTTTTTACTGCTGCCTCTGTGCAGGGGGCAGGGAGGAGGCACCATCTCTGAAACTCCTTTTTACACGCTGTATGGTGCTGTGGGAATCTAGTCCGGACTAGAATGGAGTCTAGCCCCAGGCACAGTGCCTGGGGGAACAGCTGCCAGTGCTGAGTCCTTCTTCAGCTTCCCTGCCTGCCCCGCATAAGCAGAGACTTGCAACTCTAGATTTTCCTACAGCACTGAGTTGCAATAATGCAAGCCAGTTGCCAGGATGCAGCAAAGAAAATTGAATCACCTGCCAAAACGATAGAGCAGTTCCTTAATTTCCATTTTCTGTTCCTTCATTTCCATTTTCTGCCTGCACAAAGGTAGAGTAGGAATTAAAGTCCTGGGGAGCGCTCGCACCCTCTCAGGCTGCAGCTGAATGATGGAAATAGTTGGAACTTCACTGCTAGCTCTGTGGTTTGTTTGATTTGGGGGAAGCAGGAGATGTAGACCTCCCTAGTGCCCCATGCAGAATAACATGCCTGCCTTTAAACACTGCTTTAGTCAATATTCTGGGTAAAAACTGCCATGTTAGATTTTCCTGGAGGGAATTTTCTGGGGTTTGTAACTAGTCTTGGTGACAAGGGAATCTCCCTATAGATAATGACATAAGAGCAGTGTCATTTTAGTTCTTATTGATGCTATGGTCTTGGACAAATATGAAAGAATAACTTGGCAAGAGGTGGTGGTTTGGCGGACAGCAGATACCCCCACACACTAAAAAGACATAAAACCGGCAGCATTAACTTTTAAGTTTGGATTTTCCATGAATGAATATTAAGCAGATGAAATATGCGCTTAGTTCGCTATGTTAAAGAACTGCAGCCCTTTTCGTTTCTTGCTTGTCTGCATCAAGAACTTATTAGATTCATTGTTTAATTTTAATTGGTATTACAGAAAAATCACTCTCCCAATTTTATTTCTAAATCTGAATCCACCTAACACTTCTGTACCTGAATGGCCCCATTGTATTCACTAGCATCAGTAGCTAGTAGTTCTTAGCTGGATTAAATTATTAGGCCCTGATCCTGCTAACAGTATTGCATTAGGGGTAACTTTACTCAGGGATTAGCTGAACCGAGATTTGCAGACTCATCTGGGTGGAGTTGTTTGTAAACAACAAGTGTTTGCTAGACTTGAGGTATTAATGAATTCAGTGGTATGGTTCATTTACTTAAAATTAAACATTTCTGTAATGCTGAAAATTTTGGGCATTGACTGAGATAAGGAGCATCTGAAAGGCGTAGATTTATTTGTGCATATTTCATCATACAGTTTTTGTATGTGAAAGATGCCTTGAACTAAGCTGTGTTAAGTCATCCTCTATGGCTAAAAGTACCTAAGGACATTTAGATTATATTTATAATATTGTATAGGCGAGATCTGGTTATTCAACACACAGAAAAAGCATCTAAATTTTGAACGTAGGAATGTCAGGATGGGGCCCAAAGCTGGATGAGTCCTAAGACTTCACCTTCCTTTGGAGCATCAAGCACTGTCTGCTGCAGGAGGCAGGATGAACGCCGAACTCCTTGGAGCAGTGATGTGATCTGGGGGCAAATCTTCCATCCTCCTACAAGAAGCAAAGCACAGCTTTCAGACAAATGATAAACACCCAATCATTTGTGCTTCTAATAGAAATGCCAACAATCTGTTAGCTTCTTGGCATTGTGGCAAGCCCGTTTGCGGTAGACACCAGGATTGCCCAGTTCCCAGACACCCGTCCTGGTTGTGGCTTCTGCGGGGCAATCAACCTGGATCAGGGCACAGGCATTTTTGCTGTGTCCATAGTTGACTTACCCAAAGCAGTTCACATGGGCTTCTCTTGATCCTAGAGACACCATTACTTCACGCAACGCTCCTGGGCTTGATGGCTGAGATTATAGGACTGTTACTTGGGCCATGAGGACAGGTTCATGCCGTGAACACATCACCTTTTTGCTCTGGAGGCTGAAGCATTCTGCTCATCCCCAGGTCTAATAGACCGACTTCTCCCTCCTGCCCTCCTCATGACCCCAACGTGATCTGGAGGAGCCACTCCTCCTGAAGGTCAGAGATAATTCATGTGGTGTCATGCTGTGTCATTCATGATGAGTGACTGAACTGGTATGATGAATGGGGAAGGGTCAGCTAGAGCGCTAACCCTAGGAACAAATTTGTGGGGCCACCACTGTCATTTTATTTAGGGTCTGCACAGAGCCCTCCAGGCTCTCTGCCTCAAGAATGAACAGCTTGTCCCTGAAAGGAACTTAGCTTTTTCCTCAGGGGTTTTTCCCCCCCCACCCGACTCTAGGAGAAGAGGAGAGTGAGAAGCATTTGCAATTCTGTAAAAAATTATGAGCACAAAGGCTAGTCCATCTAATTGATAAGAAGCCTTAAATCTCATTTTTCAAGGGTTTATAATGTGGCTGAAAACTGCTGAAACTTGGCATTCAGAACTCATCTAGGGAGCAACTCTTTTCCCATCTCTCTTTTTTAAAAAGAGATTATTTTCTCACATCATCACCTCTTCTGCTCCACACTCTCCTCCCCACCTCCCCAAGTTATAATTCCTGGCAGAGTTTCTCCGTGAGCAATTGCTCATAAGGGCTCTGAGCTCTGCCATTTTTTCTCCCAGTGGGAGCTGCATCCCAGCATTTTTCTGGAATTAAAAAAATTCGTTTCTCAGGATTTTCTTGCCTGCAACAAAGAACAAATGAGGCAAAAGCTTGAACAGAGATTTCTGCAGTGCTATGTTCTTTGTACCTATGACCTACATGTTAGTTAAAATCATGTCTGCCGAGAGCCCACAAAAACGCCTTTAAGACAATTCGTTTCCATTTTAGATCAGAAATGAACCCTGTTTACTTAAGGGTTTTACTCCACTGACTATACTGATGTAATTGAAGGCATGTAACTTCTCTAAGCTATGCTAAGATGAATTTTGTTATGAGGTGTGAAATTTGCCACCCCTCCTTAGGCAAAGTTTTCACTGAAGTCAATGAGAGTTTTGCCAGAATGAGATCTGCATTGTCAGGACTCTTCCCTCCCTCCTGGTTTCTGCTTGCACAGCAGTATGACTAAAATTCTCCACGCTTATCTCATTGCTAGTTTTTATTCACCTGTTTTGGCAGGGCTAGCATCATGTCCCTGGCCAACAGGTTCTTACACTGTTCCCAGTTCTTACACTGGGATGTGCTCAGGTAAAATTACCTCAGATTCTACTGGAAAGTTTGCCTGCCTCAGGTCTACAGGCATAAACACAAAGGCCCTTTCTCATGTTTCCGTAATTCCAAAACAGCTTAAACTTTAATAATAAAATATTGCAGGTTTTTACTCCACAATATGGATTAGGCCCCCCCTTAGCTGCTTAGGAGAAGCAAACGTAATTTAAATGGCAGATAGTTTTGTCATTTGAAAATTAGCTAGTCTGTATCTGAAATAACCCTTTTTTGTGGTTGTTGGCATGGAAACAAGTATAGCCTGCAAGTCCTTCTCCAGACACCTTTGTAACTCCAGTACAGAAGTCAATGGGAACCTGTGGAAAGGCTCTGCAGCTCTGAAAATCAGATGTCCAATACCTCACTGTTATCCTCAAAAAGTATCTGATTTTGAAAATTAGCTTCATTCTGAAGAAAGGCTTTCCTGAAGTAGTGAAGTTTGAAGTCAGGATATATATTTAGAGTTGAGGTTAAATATTTCGGGCATAACAGCTCCTTCCACACCATCTGGTTCCTATGTATTGCATAATGAGATCAAATGCCTTCCTGGAGCTGAGTGGACACAACTCTGCTTTAACAGGTGTCACATCCCTTTATGCGAGAGCGGAATGTTGCTTGTGACATACTACTGCTTTCCCCAGTCCTTGTAACATCAAGTAGAAGGGAACTTTGATAACCATGGTAAGTTTTGTCCCGTTTTTGGATCGGTGTTAGGCTGAGTCTAGTCAGATATTTTGTAGATTGCTATGCTTAATTTTTTCTGCAATGCAAACTCAAGAGAGAAAAAAAAATCTTCTCCTCAATATATGACTTGATGATAAGGGGCAAAACACCATCATTTCGTGATGAGAAGAGGTGGCATTTTACTGAAATGTCATGGCTTGAGATACAATCTGTCTTTCCCATCCCAAAATGATTTCCAGGAAGGCAAAATTGAAAGTAGGACCGTGATGATAAATGAGTGAGATTTTTAACTGTCTTGTTGAAATACAAAAAGCCCTTCCTCTTATATAGGAAATATTTTTTAACTGTTTGAAAATGAAGCCAGGAGGAGGACATCTTCAAAACCTGTCAGGTCAGACAAGGTGGTGATTAAAACACACTCCTAGTCCTAATGTAGTTTTTAAACTAGCTGGCTTTTGTGGGATTGCATCAGATCTTCCAATTCAGAGAAATGCTGACAGAGGGCAAAAGGAACATGCAGAGGGGAAACAACTTCCATCATCTTCCTTACTTTCCCAGGAAACAAATGCATCTCTGTGTGAGGGAACAAGAGAATAAGATGCTTGCCCCAGCTTCATCTCTTGTACAATGGAGACCCATCTCTCTTAAAGATGGTCCATCATGCTGAAAGAAGAGAGATGCGGGCAGAGGACCCCAGGAGTCCGAGCCTTGTTTCACTGCACTGTATCTGATGTTGCAGAGCTTCTGGTGGGGTGGCAGCGGGGCTGGGATGAATGGATGTAACTTACAGCTGAGTAGTACATCCTTTTGTAGGATAAACGGGGGGAAAATTGAATCTTGAAACTTATGTGCTTAGTGCCAAAGCTTGCCTCCATGAAAGGTCTTGCTAGGTGTGGAGAATCTTCTGGCAGATGTGGTTGAAGGGATGGGGCTCCAATCGTGACTTCATCCTTCTGCCACACCACCAGTGCTTGGCGACTTATTTCCTACTGAGCTGGAGTGTGGCACTTGATCATTTAGAAGACTTTTCCTGTGTCTGACACCTGTACCCATGTGTCCAAGGGTCAAAACAGAAACGTGACCATCTCAGCACGGAAGCTGTTCATTGCTAAAATATTCAGAAAAGCACCAATGTTGATGTGCAAAATGCTAGTGATGGTGCACTGTTCTGTGCTGGCGCAGTTCCATCATTGTATATACCCTGCACCGTGTGCCAGCAACGCGTCTCGACGGCTCATGACGATGAGACCACCATGTGTGACACTGTTCTCAGGTGCTGTCACCCTGAGCATTCCTGTAGGTTGGTGCTTTGTGGTTGCCTGTACAGGAGACGAAAGCCCAGTGCTGCTGTTCTCTGTGAACGTGTTTGGTATGCCGGCGTTGACTGTATTTGCATGTGCAACCTCCACGCTTTATTTTTGCTCTTTTGTGAGGTTGCCCACGCGTGTTGCAGTACCTCTGTGCCGGCTGTGCGCGCTCCGCGTGCTTTGCTCTCTCCTGCTCGTCTGTGTGTGCCCTTGCCACGCTTCCCCAGCCTTGAGCACTCTTTCACCGACGGTGGCTTCAGCAACTCCAGTCGTGGGTGCGAGTACGGCCTTTCGCACGCCTCTGCTGAGCGTGTGGCTCCCCCGAGCGCCCCGCGGCACTCTGCGCCCACCCCCGCTGCCGCCCCGCGTGTTCCGCAGCCGCTGCTCGCTGCGTGCGAGACCCGGGGGCCGCTGCGGGCCGCAGCTGTTGTCGCAAGCGTCTGTCTTTCCATGCTATCGCCCTTTTAAGCCTCGCCCCCCCGCCCGCCGCTCCCCGCCGAGCGCCGGCCGCGTCGCTGGCTGCCTGGCCCCGGCCGCCCGGGGAGCGCGTAGGCGGCGGCGGGCGTGCCGAGCCGTGCCGAGCCGTGCCGTGCCCCGCCCCGCCGCGCCCCGGGGGAGGCAGCGGCCGGGGCCGCCGCGCTAATTGAACCGTGTCGGCAGCTCATCGCCGTCTCGGCTCCGCTGCCAGGCCGACTCCGACCGCGGCGGCGGCTGCAGCGCCCCGGGGGAGCGGGTGGGGGGGGGGGGAGCGGGCGGCGCCAGCCCGGGGCGGCCCCAGGCAGCGTTGCCGGAGCCCAGCCCAGGCGAACCGGGCCCCAGGCGGGGTCCCGCTCTGCTGCTTCTTTCCTCCCGTTCCCCCCAGCCCGCTGGCCGGGGGCGGGCCGCCTCCGGGGGGCTGCCGCGGGTGGCTGTGTTGCCGAGGCTCCGCGCCACGGCTCCGCGCCGGCTGGAGCTGCCCGAGGCAGGCGGCGGCAGCGCCGGCCCGGCCCGGGCCCCGGGGGTGCTGCCTGGCTGGGAGCCCCGATTTCTGGCTAATGGAGGAGATACCAGCGGAAAACAGGAAAACCCTCCCCTACTTCCCATTGCCATTGTGAAGTAATTCTGCACGATAAACCCTTCCCAGAGATGGCGCTGGGATTAGGGGAAGCCTCTCTCCCTAGCTATTTGGATGCCATGGAAGAGAGTCAGATCACTCACAAAGTCCATCTGATGTAGATCCATACATGTACAATATGAGAAAGTACTGTTTTGTCTCCCTGTGGATTCACACACAGGACCAAATAGACACCTTGAAATGTTACCCGTCTATAGCACATATTTTTTGGTACATTTTTTTTCTTAAACAAAAAAGTGCATAGTCATCATACAGATTAAGAGAGGGCCTTTTATGAGGGGTTTACAGGTCTGTAGGAAGGGCGTGAATGTGAAGCATTTGGTTGGAAGGTTCCGTTTTCATGCTTTATAGACCTATTGTGAGATCAGTTAAAAACTGAGCTGCGTCAATTTTTGTATGTAGATGCAATAGTCCACAGACCAAGCACGTATATTATTCTTTCTGGGTGGATTGCTGAGAATGTTAAAAGTACTGTGGATCCCAAGGAGGAAAATCAAAGAGGCTTCTATTTTCTGCTGTGGTGGTGTATGGTAAAGGGATTAGGGAAGGTGGGTCAATGCATTGCTCGATATCAGAAACTCCTATCTATGGTTCTCATTTAACCTTTTTAGGCATACATGTGAAGGTTTTGTTGGCAGTAGAGTGTAGCTTCCGGAAGAACTGGGAGTATAGGTTACACTGGGTTTGAAGATAAAGCTTGCATTAGCTTTGGCTATTAAAGTAAGGGGGAGATGCAGGTTTGGGATTAATGAAATGTGAAAGCAGGAGGGGACACAGAAGTATGAGACTTTGAATACTGTCATAATTATTGCTCTTTTTTAATAAAAGCTATGGATGCTTATCATGTCAGTAAATAACGTTGTGTCAGGTGCCTAAATTTAGGCACCCAAGTTTGAAAAATGCCACCTTCCTGGCATGTTGTCAAGGTCACAACAGCTCAGTGACAGATCTGGAAACAGAACCGGGGAGTTCTAACCCTGTAGCCTCTTGCCTCAGGCAGCAGGGAAAGGAACCATGGAGCTATAACTTGAGGAAAAAGAAGTACCATAATGAAGATCGTGCAGGAGCCAACTTAGATGCCTGGAAGGGAGAAGCACAGAGCTAGAACTGAAAAGATGAAGGACCTCATTGAACCTGGAGTGCCTCATTAAGTGCAACACAGCTTGTGCGTGCACAGTGGCAGATTTTTCAGGAGATACGTGCAAGGCTCAAACTGGGAAGGGTGGGAGAAATGGGGGAAAACAGTTCCCTTTCTAGAAATACTAAAGTCAAGTATCGTTATATATAAGGAAGGGAATTGAATTGTTTTATGCTTAGTAGGTAACAAGTAACATGCATGGTCCATTTTAGAACAGCCTGGTCATGTTGAGCTGCCTGTGTATAAGGAAACAGAGTTGTCTGCTGTTCCCGTCTCTTGATTCTGAAATGCCAAATGCTTGCTCTGTGCCTTTGTTTTTCCACAGACGAGTTGAGAGTAATAAGTTGATTTCTCTGAATCTTCGTGCACGGAACTGTAAGGCAGCAAATAGCAATCGGGTTGAATGTTGTGAAGTAAAACCAAAAGCAGAATAGATGTAAGAAATTTATTTGGGAATTTAACTATTTATTGAAATATTCAGGAATATTGAATAGCAAAATGTTTTTATGAGGTTCTTAGTACTTTGGGGCACTGCTCCTAAAGCATGGGGGTTTTTTATGTCACCGCCATCACATCAGAAATCATACTAATATTTGCCCATGTTTGGTGCTTCCCTGGCTCCCCACAGTGCTACTGGAAAGCTGAGAAAGGACTGTTTGCCAAGTGTTTCATGAACTTCAGATGATGGTTGCTATTGCTGTGCAAAGAAGCATCATGAATTAAATCAATGGCATGCTGGCTATAGGAAAAAAGGAAGAGAAAGGGATCTGGAGAAGGACATCTGCTTGAAGTGCTGACCTCTTAGGAGGAGACTGACTGAGGAACTCCTGCCAGTGTTGCCACTATAGTGTTGAGATTTCAAGATGAGAAAATAGGAAGTGCACTGTTTCTTTTAAAGGGTCTCAGCCACGCGTGCTGCTTAATTTATCTTCCTGGCTGGTCCTACACTGATAGCATTTAGCCTTGTAGGGGCCATTTCTCTGTTATTATTCAGATTAAGCTGGCAAGGTTTGAGCCAGTGATGCAGACCGGATTTCCAGGGACTTGTTTGAGAATGGTTTGCAACCAGACTCTCAGCTGAAGAGTTGTCAGCCTGCTTTTAACCTTTAACTGGATGCTGAAGTCCAGTTCCATGTTGGCTGTTGAGTAATTTCTTGAGGTATCGGTCTGCTGCTTTTAAACCCACAGAAACTTTGCTGGACAGGTTCCACTGCAACCTCCCCTCAATGTCTTGTCATTGCTTCACCAGAAATTCTAAACACTTCTGCAGCTTGGTTTCATCTTTTGCATGAGAGCTGGTATTGGGCCAGCTGTCTCAGTGAGGGATGTGACTAAGGAATTGGGGAGGGCATGGAAATGTCACCAGGTGTGGGTCCTCGAAGAGGCACCATGGAGACAGTATTTTGACAAGTCCTGCCTGTGGCATGCTGCCAACTGATTTTACAGAAAGCATGGCCTTGGCAAGTGTTGATAGCAGCAAAACAATTTTGGAATAGGTTGTGATAAAGGGAGTTCTCTTGGGAAGTGGAAAAAGGAATGATAAAGATCTTAAAACCGTTTGATCACAGGAAGAGTGAAGATGTGCTTGTTGGAGCACTCGGGAACTGTTCTCTAATGCACCAAATGTTGCAAGACGATTTGGGGGCCTGGTAAAAGCCTAAGAATATTTCTGTTAAGTGTTTTTTCAGTATTTTTCTCTCCAAGGATAGAAATTTGCCTGTCCCAAGGACTTAAAATAAATTTCCCAGGATTTTGAGTCCCTAGGTCCTGAAGGGACAGTGGGTCTTTGTTCTACATGCAGTGAATCAGAAGCCCTGATTTCAGGTACCCTCTCAGCTGATCTGGGTTTGAACCTGGTGGCTCTATTTCATCCTTATTTCTGGGTCTTTCTGCAGCCAAGTAACCTTCTGCTCACTCATTTTTTTCAGTATCTGATTACAGTCATGATTTCAATCATTGATTTCAAAAAACAACTAGATATTTTTTTCTAGCCTAGTCTGTAGCTTTCCACTGGAGAGTCCAAACTGGGAGCAAGCTAGGAGAAAATCAGAATAGTGATGGCAAACAGCATGGGATATGCAAATCTGGTAGCGAGAGAATCAGGGAAAAGCCCAGGATTTGTGTCCGGTAACCAGGAGCATGTACACAGTGCAAAATGATTGCTTTTGCTAATGTAACGATTCTCTTTTCTGTCTGTTAGTGTAATTTTGTGATAGACCGGAGGGGTTGCTACTGTGATCTATAAATCTTTGTTCTGAAGGCGTTCTGTGATGCTGGTGTTCCTGTCTTTGAATTTTTTCAAGAACAGATCTGATTAAGTGATCATGCAACTATTTTGTTAACATTCTTTTTTTGTTTTTAAATATGCTTATTACAGCTGTAACATGACTGCAGCTATAGTCCCTCCTGTGTTAACATTTTCAACATAGACTCACTTTTTTCCTGGGCAGGGCTGAGCGTGGAGTTTTCTAACGTAGGTACTCAGTGAGATAGCGGTAGGTGGGCTGGGGTTTTGTGTGTGAGCAGTACTTCAGTTTGATAGCAGTCTGGGGATGTTCTGCAGCACATGGGCTTCCTAAACTACTGTGGGGTGGGCATCCTGCTACACTTGATGAGGATGGTGTGCTTCTCTGCAGCTCTATTACATGCTGGTGGCTAGTGAGATTTTAGCTGTACTGTGGGGGGAAAGGCTGCTCTTTGAGAGAAATTAACCCAGTGAAACAGAGCCCTAGTGATGCTCCTTCAGCAGGTCATTAGAATTCAGGGTGGACGTTTGGAACATAGCGTGAACCATGGATGTGTTGGATGTTACCCTGTAGACATAAGCATCGTTTTGAAATGATCAGTGACTCACCAATGCAGTATAATCACTAGAGACATGTCCAGCACGGAGCCATCAATCACTCTTGAACTGACAATACACCCTTATGTGTGTGCTATGCCTGCCCGACACCCCTGTTATAAATCCTCTTGCAATGGAGGAACATGTGTTCCTTGTAACATACGTACATACACAGGGGTGCCCTAAGCATGTCACATCATTCTGTTATTGATAGACAACATCAGGCCTCAGTAGGGCTGCTTGTGCTTAGCCATATTGGCAGGAGAAAGCGTTCTGTAAAGCTGAATAAAATGCCCCATGATCTCTAACATGTGGCTCCACTGGCACTTGTTGCACGTATGCCCTTTGTAATAGACACCTCCAGCATGCACAATCATTCTTAGCCTCCCACAACCTGGTTCATGCAGCAGGTATCCGGCATTCCAAGAATCTGGGAGGGAGAGTAGTGGGCTTTGGCTGTGACCAGAGGAGTAGCTAGAGTTGCCAGTGGAGTGTGTAAGGAGAGAGTAAGAGAACATGGATCCAAAGACTGCTGTGAATGGGTGCTGCATAGAAAAGCACTCTCAACTGGTGAGTAGTTGTCTTTCAATGAAGAGAAGGCAAAGCTACTCCTGCACCTCCTGGCTTCACTTATCTTTAGAAGCTTATGGTTTGCGTAGCCCTTGGCAAGTACATTTGCAGATGCCAGACATGTTCTGTCGTCAGAATCTGTCAGTACTTCTTCTGAAGTTAAGCAGATGTTGGTGAAAATGTTCCTGGGACACAACTGAGAGAGATATGTTGAATGGAGAAGACCATGCGGCTGACATATGGGAAGGTCCAAGAATTTTGGTGTGGTTTATATGTGAACTGCTGTATTTAACAAAATTATTATTATCACTAAAGAGCATTTCAGCGCTGCGTGTCAGAGAAACAAGAAGGATGTTTGGATAGCTTTTAAATGAGTTTTAATCCTTAGTGTATTTATTTCCCCCACTGAACTTCAAATACTTTGGAAATGAGGGTAAAGCATCAGTTTTACAGAGGAGCATTGAGGCGTTCTTATCATTCACCTGCTTAATGCTATAGGAAGAGAAAGCCCAAGCATTTCCTCAGCTACATCCAAGACTCAAACTTCTTAACCTGCAACTGGAGATATAGCCATCTTGTGTACGACCTGATTCTGTGCCAGTACTTTCCTCCTACTCTTTCAAGGATAGTATGAATTCCAGTCTCCTTTTATCCTCACACTGAGATGCACGCATGCAACTTTCTTGCTAGTATTCCAAACAGATATCTGATAGAAGCTGGCAGGATGGTGGAAGCCTGTCATTTCCTTACTCTGAGTGTTGTCAAAGAACAGTGCTTTCATTAGAAATGTAGGTGGCAAATGGCAGAGTACCTGCCTATCTCCACAGACAGACACAATACAGTGCACACGCCTGCCAGTATTCAGGTGGGGAGGCAGATTGGGGGAGAGGCAATGCAAAAGTGAGTTTGTGTAATTAAAGAGGGAATAGCCATCTTTGCTGCCTTTCTCATGCAGCATAAAATAAGACCGAGACTGAGGGGTTGGCTTCTGGCGATCTAGCTGTGGCAGCATGAAAAATGAGGAGGAGTGCGATAAGAAACTAATAATTTATGTTCCAAGCACAGACTCACACCAGTGTGGAGGGAAATTTGTGCCAATAACTCCTACTAACTCAGAAAGGCACGCAATCTTTTATTGCACAAATTATTAACGACCAGAAAATAAATGACTCTGTAATCAGATTGGTGCTGCCGGCGCTTTTCGTTTCTTCTTTTATTTGTATAAATTCTGAAGCCAGTCCACCCCTGAAGCTGAGGCAATGGGAACTTTTACTGGCCCAGTGCCCTGCCTGACAACAGAACAGATTAAACAACGATGAAACAGGAATGTCCTGGTATCTCATTGCCTATCAGAGATGGGTTTACTCAACAAACATTTTCTGGCCCCTTCAGCAGTAACAGCTCTGTAGGTACACAGGGATCTCTGATTTGGGACTCCATCGCATAGTGATTGGAATAGTCAAATGGCAGCATAGTGAACCTTTATTTATGGAAATGTACAGAAAAATAGCAGCTCCCCGTCATCTCCTCTTGGCCCTGTCCCTTTTCAGGCTCCTTTCTTCACATCCTTCCTGTGTCCTCAGGGCTGCTGGTGTTGCATTCTACATGCTTCTGCTCTAGTGTTTCGGCATTTGTGCTTAACATTCAGAAGTGCTGGGCACCTACAGCAATTACTGAGGTATACTAGAACTGTGGATTCTCAGCCCTTCTTAAATCAGGCGAAGGTGAATTTGGGCCTTGTACTTGCATGGGGAAAGGAGCGTGAGGAGTTTGCTTTATTTAGACAGAGTCCATATGGAAACAAAGCATTGAACATTTTCCCTACCACCAAATGATTACATCCTGTGATCTTTCTTGAATTAAAATCTTTATTATGATGATGAAGAAAAGAAGCATTGATGAAGAATGAAACGTCTTGAAAGATGATGGCTTTTGGATTTGCTGCAGGTTCCCTTCTGTTTACGTGGTGCTTTGTGTAATCTGAAGGGCAGCAGTATTCCTGCATTAGGTAGGAGTAGTTAGGAGTTTGGGTGTGATGCCAAAGCAAGATGAGGAATTTGATTTGGGCTTGAACTAGCAGTTATCTGCAGGGAGACACAGGGTGAACTAGAATGGTAGAAGCAAACAACTTTGAGCCCACCAGTAACTTTGGATCAAGATCTGAGCTTCACTTGAAAGTTATCATGATAACATACTGAACTGAAATTTTGGTCTGGGTTCCAACCCTGGGAGATATTTGAATTTGAACCTAAAGTTTGCAGGACTTGCTGTATCCAACCTGTGGGCCAAACCAGCCGTGTTTTGAAGCCCAAGCCTGTGTTCTGAACGGCAAGGCTTTTTGGCCGTTCAGAATCCAAATGCAGAATCCAAATAGATCCAAATGCAGCTGTGGGGCCCATGTCTACAATTTACGCAGGTTTGCTCTGATTCAGATGACCTACGCAAGCCTTTGTGACCTGGCTAAGACTCATTTAAGCCCTGTGTTTAAGGTTTGTAGGGTGGTGTTTCTTCAGCAAACAGGGTTCCTTGAAGGCAAGGGAGTTACTCTGTATGCGATTAGAAGCTGCTGGTCTGTGTTTAGTCCATATATTTTTCAGTTGGTGGGGGAGACCCATACGTGAGGCTCAGACTTTTCTTCTCCCCTCCCATTCCCCCTCCCCGTTTTGATTATGTGAACCATATGATAAGGAAGAAAAGTGTTTCTATTGTTAATTCAGCCCATTCGCATTATCAATGGCACTGTCTCCCTGACAGCTTCATCTGAATAAGGAGGAGGGGGAGAGTTTCTTCCCCCCCCCCTCTTTTTATGGTGAGGGGGTGTTGGTGAAGGCGACCGCAGCCGGGCTGCGATAATGAATAATGTGCAGATTGTTCCCGGGGACTGCAAGTGTTTTATTAACGCAGGTTTTCTTAGACTGAATGCCCAATCACCACAGAACCATGAAACTCAAATTGCCTTACAGCTCTCTCATGAACATACTTTTAATCTCATTGACCTGTCGTTATACTACAACACATAAATTCAGATTTGGAGATCTTATGTCCAATCATAAATTGGGCTGGCAGACTTCCGATCAACAGAATAAAACTGTCTCCTGTGAGGTGGGTTTTTTATTCGTCAGTGCTGTTCCAGCAGACGGAGTGGAGGTACAGTCAGCTTTCCTTAATAAACTATTCTTTAAAAAATGGAGGGAAATAAGAAACCCAGCATGAAATTCACAGGAGAGAGAAGAAAAAAAATAAGGTGACATTTAAATAACATTAACATTGGACATAAACTTTGAATGTGAAAAACTGTGAATTAAGGGGTGTTAGCTTCTGCTAACATCATGGAGGAATGGTAGAAAAGTAGAAGAGTTTGTGCAGTGGCATTCAAGCATACAGTTTTGGCCATAATTCTGTGTGTTTTGGGGGGGGGGGCACATGTGCCAACCATATAGAATTCCCTCCTCTTTTCTTATGTCTTTTTCTTCTTTTACTTAAATGAGCAACCCAGAGGAAATCTAATTTCTCCCTCCCTCTTGTTTTGCAGTGTTTTATTTGGATTCAGCAGTGAATGGGGGATTTGAAATTTCTATGGGTCGGTGGGAACTTGGATATGAGGGGAGACTTTGGTATGCTGATATCGGGCGGAGGTACTTATGTAGAAGGATTTCCTTGTGTGAAGAAAGATTACAACCAGTAAATCCTGCTAAGTGCTGAACATGTTAAGAGCGGTGCAGCAGGCCCATCTGTGAGTGCTGTCATTGCATATGGACAATTTCTATTGTCGTCAGTAGAGATGTGTCATCCTAAATGCTGGTAGAACAGGTCAGATAATTTTTTGTGTATGCACATTTCCTCTTCACAGGTCATCGTAGAAGAGAGTCCTGTGATGATCTGGAGCTGCTAGCAGTATTTCTAATACTTTGAGTGGAGCTGCTTCCTCAAATACAGCACACAATGTTCCTACATCCTTTGTGCTTTTGTTTACATGAACGTCACCTTTTTAACTCTCCCTAGTTGTATGTGTTAGTCCATTAGATAATGCACATGAAAAAAGAAGAGAAAAGTATTTTATTCTCTTGCAGTGTGCTGAACCAATATTTTCTCTTTATCTCCAAAAGGGTTGTAACAGACAGCAGCGCAGGCTTCCTCAAACACAGCTAACTCCAACGCACTTTGCATCTTACCTGTTACGACCAGCTCTGCAGTTACGAGGGTAAGTCAGTAACACGCACCATCGTTACACGTGGCTCTGCCAACCCGTGTTGGAGCTAAGCTGGCAGTCTAGAAGTAATGTCCATCCTTTCCTGTGTGTGGCTTCACTTGGGGCCATGTTGCAGCTAAAAGGAATCCCTCCCTAAAGACAAAGAGCAGCTGAAGTTCTGTATTCCTCAAAATGTGGAGACCTTTTCCCAACCTTTCTAGGAGAGTCTGTGGTGGAAGTGGCTCATTTAAAGAGTATCATGGGCTTTTCAGTGTCTTTGGAGTGTTAGCAGGTGAGAGCAGCACTGGAACCTGAAGAGTTATTGCATTAATATACATCAGGCATCTGTTCCTCACTTGAACTGCACACTGGGCAGGCAGGCAGTGCCCTCTGTTTAGCCCCTGTGGTGATTCTCTTGCTCTCAGACAGGCAAAGCAGGACAGCAAACTGGTTTTGGACAAAGGTGCAACTTCTGGCAACTGCTTTCCTTCAAGTGCTGTCCTGTGACATCGCAGCTGCCACTGGCTCTGGCTTTGTTCCGCTCAGCACTCCAGCCTCGTACCTGTAACAATTTAGCAGCAGTCATTTGAGGAAATAAAGCACTTTGGACTCCCTCCCCCAGGGTTTTCTGTCCTTACAGTAATTTTTTGAAGGCCTCTGTTTTCACAGCACTGGGATAGATGGACTCCTAAAATATACAGCCAATTACATAGCAGAATTTATTAGACTTTATTCTGGTGCATGTTACATGATGGGGGTTGGGAAGAAAGAGCGAACTCTGGAAGGAAACCCATAGCAACTGAAAATGTAAGTGTGAGGATTAGAAGTCCTCATAAATATACCTGACTTTGCCATCTCTTTTAATTAAATGCAAGTCATGAAACATGGGCACAGAGTGCGTTGGTGACAGGGTGCAGCAGTGTTCAGAGACAAGAAGGAAGAGTAAGTGGGGGGAACTGGCTCCATGACCTGGGGCTGAGATGCAGAGCAGAGCCACGAGGGTTAAAGCTATCGTGGGTGATTTAGAGCAAGCCCTTCACAGCAAGGCAAAGGGAACTCTCCAATCAGTTATTAATGTTTCCTGTTTTATCTTCTCATCTTCATGGGTTTAATTGTAAATTATCCAGCATGCTGTACTTCTCCGCTGTGTTTTCTTCTCCCATCCCAGATAGGTGGTAGAGGAGAACATGCTGATGCTAAGAAGGAAAGAGGGGGCATAGGAAAGGCTTGTCCCCTCTGAGCTTTGCCTCAGGGTTGTGCAGCTATGAATTGTGAAGCTCTCTGGGCCCTATGCTGTGATTCACTCAGCTTCTGAGGCCTTCTTCCCTCAAAATGATGTGCCAGAATTTGGCTTCTGTGAGCAGTAGTGCTTGGTTTCCCTCCAGATATGTGTGGCCCAGAGGGCCCATGTCTGAGAGACCAGGATGAGGTACTGTGTTAATTCAATCCTCCTGTAAACAGCTTCCTCATTTTCTCCCCCTTCTACGTATCCAAGCATTTTTCCTTTCCCAGCTCTGTTTCGCCTTTGGTAATCTCCCCGGCATGTACTCCATCAGCACTCCTGTGGGGCTTCTATGTGTAGGAAATAAAGCCCGTAGTTCAGCACTATCCATCTAATATCTTCTGACTGCCTTTAATCATAGCATTTTCCATTTAATTGGGAAGGCAGGCACACTTTGCATATTAATACAGCACAGCCTGCACCTCCTAAGCATTAAAATCGTAGATGGCTGGGATGTGTTATGCAGCGGCTGTGAACCTGCTGGATGTCCTTTAGCATCTCGGTGAATGGGGTATTTTCAGCAGGGCTGTTTTTTGCCCTCCTGATAGAATTCAATTAAAATAAACAACAACAACAAATTCCCCCCTCCAAAAAAAAATATTTGTATGGATTCTCTCCTTTTAATAATTGTTCTGCCGACAGTGCCGCCGTGCCTCTGTCTGTTGTGTCCATTGTCTTTCTTAGATCATAAGACTGCTGGTCCCATTGTCTATTTAGGATAGCCAAGGGGAAAAATATCATCTTCCCTTCAGAACTGCTGGTTGTGTAGCGTATTCCCCTTCTGTGATCCATCTATCCATGAAAGACCCATTCTTTCTTTTCTTGGCTTCATACTGCCACCCAGGAGTCTGTCTGTGTGAAGCCAATAGTTTTGTCTTAATGTCATTGTGGTTTTCATGACTCTCTTTCTTCTCCTTGATCAAAACTTGCCTCGGGACAGACATATTGGTTCTGATTTGGAAGAGGTCTCAGTAGATCTTTTGCTTTTATGTCAAAAAAGCTTTTCAAGAGCACACTCACATATGCACCTTGCTATGTGTAAGACACAACGGGCAATTGTTGCTGTGATTTACTATCACCGTTAGTTGATTGCATGTTAGCTGCTATCCAGAAAGATAGCAAGTGTGCAGTTCTGTTACAAAGAGGAGGTTTGTAACAAAGCTTTAGACACAAGATGGGTCCCACTTAGGATTTTCATATCCTCTTGAGGTCTCCCATTCTCCAAAGTTTATGGTATGTGCCTTTAAGGTTCCTGTTCAAAGTCAGTAGAGGAAGAAAACTGATGAGCTGAGTCTGTACTAACATTTGAATATTTCCATTATTCAGAAGAATGCAGATCTAGAGTCCTGCCATCTTTGAGAACAGTTGCCCCTGGTTTTGGATAGTATGGTGCAAAAAAAGGAGCATGCATCAGACATTAATTTGCAGGCTATCTATGGCAGGGATTTTATCTTCCTTTCTGGTTGAGGCACACTGGCCACAGTGCTGGGTCTGTGTAATTAATGTCAGTTAGAGAAGCCTCCCATTCCTGCTTCTCCGTTACGCCTGTTGAAGCATTCAGGAAGCACACAGATTTTTCAGCACCGAAGTGGCTTCCACTTCTCCAGGAAGAAATCTGGAGTGTTCAGGCACAGTTGTAAAGCTTGTTAGACTCCCATGCGTTGGCTCATAGCTCCACAAAAGCACTTAATAATGGCCCCTGTGGAATGGTGCTCTTAATTGGGGATTGTAGGGTACAATATAACGCTTGTTCTGCGTTGGTCATTGTGATTCCAGACTGAGATCCACAGTATCCAGAGGGCACTGCCTGTGGCTTTAGCTCTTAGCTTGAGTTCAGGCCTGTATCTGTGAGAAAGAAAGGGGTAAACCAATGATGCTGCACGATCTCACCTGTTCTGGAGGCCACACACAAACCCCTTGGGTGGGCACTAAATCATGCTTATGTATTTAGCTTCCAAGCTTGACAGGGTAATGCAGATGGTGCCAGAAGCAAAGTAGATAGATAGATTGGCTTGGCTTATAGACTGTAACCACTGCCAAGGCAATGTAACATTTTAGTTGTCAGGAGTATCACAGCGCCCAAGCCATTTTTGTCCTGGTCACCAATAGGTTCAGCAGTTTGGTGAACTTCGTCTTGTTTGAGGGATTATCAGCAACCACAAATGCTTACTTCTGCTATTTGTGTTTTTGCCATTCTTCGGTGTGACAGCTCCCCCAGGAAGTTTTTAAGCGTGGCTGTACCTGGGACCTTCTGGATCCTGGTCTCTTGTGAGCTGGTATAATCTGGGAATTGTGATTCCTCTGGGCTGCAGTGTGTACCAGTAATTCAGCTAGAGGGGAACATGTCAGGATCCAGCAGAGGCACAGAGTTTAATTACAGGGGAAGGATAGATATGCTACGGAAGAAATCATAGCTCTTTGGAAGTTGATGACATGGTAGTGGAGGAGATTTCGATGGTCCAAAATGAGCCACTTCTATACCAAACCTCTTTCTGACTCTCCTAATATCTCCACCATTCTTCTGTGGACAAAAGAGCCCTCAATCTTCTATGTACACATGTTCTTTCATGTCTACATCCATCATCTCAATGCCCTCTTGTCTGATCTCCTCATTGCTACCCCACAGCACCAAGAACGCCCCTGCTGTCCACTTGTGACTGCTCCTGTTTACTTTGGCACAATTCTGCGTGAGTGCATGTTGTGTGTGCCTGTGAGGAGATGGTATAGCATGGAGAGAGCTGCCATAATCTGGTCAGACAGCAGATTTTTTTCATCACTCACCAGGCTCCATTTTTTAAGCTAGAGGACTTTCTGTCTGTCTCAAATGCATGAAAGTACCAGGAGAGTGTCTTGGGGAACTGACATTCAGGGAGAAAGGGTAGAGGGCTTGCATTGCTGCCTTAGGCGATGAGAGAAAAAGAATGTGCTGGTCTCACACTCTTGGTCTCATTTGTGGGTGCCACAGACCACCCTTCCTACATCCAGCCATGGTTTGGCAGAGCTTCTGGGTTGCATGAGGGAGGGCTAGGATTCAGAATAGCACTCCAGATACTACAGAGCAGGAACGAGGGGCTGGTACAGAGTTTGGGACTGAAAAGAGATGTTTTGAGTTGCGGTATCATGCTGCGTATGAGGGACAACTTGTGTTGCCCATCTGGCATTAGCAAATTAAGGAGAAAATCAGACAAGAGCTTACCTCTTTGGGATGCTTCTACTCCAGGAGCCACATCCATCCTGGAGCTTGGATTCCCCATTTCATCAAGCAGTCTATCCATCTTGCTGATTACTCTGCTGTCAAAACTGGTTGCACTTCATACAACTGTGACCTGTCCTTTATTTAGAAATAACAGCACTTCATCATTCCCAGTGCTTGGTTATCTCTAGGCTGTGTGTCAATACTGGGTCTTGATCATTGTGACCCATTTGGTTGTAATACTTGCTCACACATATGCAGAGACATGCAAATACTTTTATTTTTCCTTAAAAGCATGCCTAAATTCAGCTGCCCTTTGCTTCTACTCCAGTCTGCTTTTCTGGATTCTGATGATAAAAAGTTGCTAGTTAGGTTACCCCATACTTTGCAGGTATTGTGTTCCTGTTTTGAGACGGCTTCTGGGATTTCCAGCCAGAATTTTGGAAGGAGGACAGTGACTGGTGTTCCAGTTATAAAAATTAGTCGGATGTTTTCCGTAGCTATGAAAATACAGCTTGAAAAGGACAAAATAGAGCCAGATCTTGCATGCTGCAAGTATTTTCCTTACTGATCCATCATTGTTCCTGCAGTGTGTCAGTAGTCCTAGTCATTCCTGTTTTTCTGGTCTAGTAAGAGCTATGTCATTGCGTGTCTGTCTTGACCTACAGTTCCCTGTAGACTTAATAATTATGGCCTTCTTTAAAACAGACATCACTTACCATGCCAGAAATTGTCACAGTGTGGAGAAGTAGATCAAAATCTATTAGGGAACAAGAGGTGACTAGATTAATTTCCACCTGAAATTTCAATTAAGTTTTTCAGTGTAGAGTTAGTGTGTAAACCAAGCCTAGACATAATGACTCTGGTTCTTGAATTTTAGAATTGGTCTGATAGGAAGAAATAGACGGAGTTTTCTTGAGTTCTAACGTATGTGGCACTGCTACAGACAAATGAGTAGAGCTGTAGATAGCTGTAAATATTTCAGATGTTGAAAGCTACAAATATGTAGAGGTTCTCCTCATGTTAATGTGTCTGATGTGCTTAAAAACTGGATATCCCACTGGAAACAAGTCAAAACAGATTCTTCTACTCATTGTTATTTCAACTAGAGACCCAGTCCTCTTTGTGTCTGTTGGAGTATGCAATAAGCTAGTCCCCAGGATAATATTGCTGCACCTGTATCTAATAGGTATCTGGTTTTCTGAAGCATCCAAGAGGACTAGTAATCTGTAAGTGTGCTTGGGCTCAGGGTACATCTATGTGCGTTGCTGGACCCTTTTAAAAATTTCTGACTAATAGCAAACAACTCTTGGAGAGGCATTGGAACTATGGTTCACCAATTACTGCTTTTCACTACGTGCTCTCTTTTATGGGAAGGAGAGGGACCAATAGCCAGCCCCCATCATCACTGTTGTTATAGACAGTCTAAATAAGACTTGGGCTGCAAAGTCTGAACCATGTCTGAAAGGAGAGGCAGGATCCTGTGTGCTGAAACTGCTTCGCTGTTTCTGTTAGTTCTGTTATTTCTGAAGTACCAGATGTAGTTGTTTCCTTGTGCTACCAGTGTGGCTCCATCCCAGCAATTGCTGGGCTAGAAAACTGGAGTTTTCAGCTGAAACACGCAAGCCTGATTCCCAGTACCTCTGTGGAGACGGTTGGCTCCCTGCATCTTCACAGCAGCAGGCAGAGTATACGCATTCCGTGCCTTCAACACTGAAAAGCATCTGTTTGAAGCACCGCTGTGGAAACAGAAGAATAATATTGCTGGCGTTCTGCACCAGGCAGGAATACAGAATGCAGGGTAAATTGAAATGGCAGTTGGATCTTTTTTTTTTTAAGGGGCTTTGGGTTTCATTGCCTTTTTACAATTTCTTTTCTTTTTTTAGAAATTTTACAGGTCTGGGCTAATTAACACTGACCCATAGTGACTGCGCTTCTCCGAGTAGTTTGGAGGTTTCTTCTGATAAGTGACATTAGCCACAGAGGTCTTGCATAGCCTTTAGCATGCATTAACGTTGAGCAGAAGATGTTGTATATCGGAAGGAGGAGGACCTGGGTGTCACACCACCCCAGGTCTTTCCCTGACTCTGCCACTTCCTTGTTCTGTGTCCCCAGGAGCCTTATTTAAGTTCTCTCTTCTTTATCAGACTGTAATACAAGTGTAATCACTGACCACCTCCATCACATTGAAAGTGTGAGACTTAGTTATCAAGGAGCTATGGAAGTAGTCAGAAGTCTGAGGAAAGTTACAGAAACATTAAGTTTCTTATTCTCAATGGACAGAAGAGAAAGAAGGACTGTAGAGTTTGGTGATTTTTTTCATAGCTTACAGTGAGACCATGAATTGCCCTAAAAGAGCACAAGAGGCTGTTCCTAAGGCTGGAAGGCATTAAAGAGTTGATGGAGCTCTTGTCCAGGCTACAGTATGTGTTTTTGCAGCGGCTGTTACTGCTCAAAAGATGCCAATGCGCACATGCCACTAACAGATCTCAGTGCTGGGAAGAAGGGGGTGTTACACGCAGGATAGCAGAGATCTTTGTCCTTTCCTGGGCTGTGAAAATAGTTCTGTTAGTTCGTTTGAATGGCAATAGGAGTAAGGTGCCTTCCCATTTATTAGACACTCATGAAGATGGATGGGGGGAAAAAAAGAAAAGAGAGACAACGGCTAGAAAGCTACCAAACAGCCTTAATCAGCAACTTGTTACTGTGAAACACTAAAAGGATACCCCCAAAATGTAGGGACTTGGAAGTCACTGGACTACTTTGACTCTTATTTTTTTAATTTGGCAGAATGTCCCCTACTTCTAGCACCTGCAGTACACATCTTCCGAACGTGTCCTTCCACATTGTCAGTGTGCGTATATACAATTAGATCCATACAAACTATGTGTGCATATAGAACCGTACAAACTATGTGTATGTATACAGCCATATGCATGCATGCACACACACATAAACACAGCCATATATAGAAACTGCAGATCTTGGGGACAGCCTTGGGAGTCCCTGGAGAACAGGCTGTTACTGCACTTATTGTGTGTCACCCTTATTTCTAATCAGACACACACACATGCACACACCTCGCACTGGCTCACTTCAGCTCTGTATCTGTTTTCTTTTATTATCCTGGCAGGAGACGAGCTTCATTAGGGGAGTGGAGTCTCTAACAAGGATGGGGAATGGCAACAACAAAAGGATGTAGCAATATAAAGTTATGTCAAAAAACCTTTACAAGAAAAACGGCTGACATTAGAAACAGTGTGCATTAAAAATTCAAGACGGTTGGAAGCAGGGGCAGGACTGGGGAGAGAGAAACAAATAAATACACAGGCTTTAAACTAATAAATCCTTGTATTTGGGAAATGCATCAAACCCTGCGTGCTATTAAAACTGGTTTTATTCCTATTATTGTTAATAACAATGATAAATAATTTTTTTCGTGGATCTCTGTGTGGGCTATCAGCATTTTAAATACACATTTAACCAGCTAAGCAATCTTTCCCTTGTACTGTTTCTGTTGCTAATATCAGTGACTGGGAAGTCTGTTTCATCATACATGAAATGGAACTGGCTAACTCGGCCAGCAAACAGCTTTGGATGTATCTTGACCAGTAGCCCCAATTTAGTCAGCTTTGTAAAGTTATACCAACCCATCCACCCTGTTTTCTTCGGCTAATCAGATATGCCAGCAATCTAGTTATCCCTGGGTTTTTCTAGTCAAGCTCTTGTGGAGAATCAGTTGACCCAAACACAAAAAAACCTTTAGGCTAATCTACAGGTAGATTAACCAGTTTTTGCAAGGATCCGAGAAGTCCAAATCTACCTGTAAGGGAGAAGGACATGGAAAGGAAGTTTGATTGCTGTGCTATTTAAGCACTAGGACATTTACTTCTTAGTCTGATCTTCGCATCTAGCCCTGAAGATCTCAGACACGTATTTACTTCCCTCCTTGTCTGCAAATTGACAAACACATCTGTATAGAGTAAAACTGGATCACTAATCCAGTTCTCCAATTAGCGGAATGTGAAATTAGAACTTCTGCTTCTATCATCTGCCTCATTAGAGGGGTGAAGACTTACGTGACAGGTAGCAAGCCTCCCTGTTCCCGTACAGCTGAGCTGTACACCTGAGTGGTGATGCCCTGAAGGCAGGGTGGTGGGAAGGGGTAAATTTGCCATTTTGCTCCCCTAACTTTGAGAATTCAGAAGAGGCCCAAGGTTCTCTAGCCTGACCAGTCTAGTCCTCCTCACCTACACTAAATTGATATTAGCATTGTGATTACTCTCACCCAGCTCCTGAGCCTAAATTTGCAGTTGCAGATAAACATGCAGGGATGTTTTCCAGGTAGAGAACCTCTCGTGGTGCTGTTTTTTTCTGCTCAGGGTGCGTTAGCAGATGCCTATGGGTTACAGCATTGTGGATTTCCTGTAGTGGTGGGCCTGGCTTCCCAGCTTCTCCTTTGCGTCAGGTTTCTCCCACTTTTTACAAGGCTCATTCACGCTGTTGTAATTACCGACTTTTTACGGACTTTCACCAAACCAGTTCTACCCACCTTTGGTTTTAAATGCAGTTAAAAAATGACAGCAACGCATGGAGGTTACCAATCGTTCTTGGGAGTGCCAGAGGCTGGGCAGGGTGTGGGGGAAAGGATTCCCCTTGTCGGAGAGGACAGCTTGCCTTGTTACTTTTGTGCAGCCAGCATGAAAAAATGGTGAGAAAAAACCCCTCCCAAATGCATAAGTCAGGCAGTAGAACCATCAGCATAGCCTCGCCTAAATTCAGCTTCAGATTAAAAAGGTCCCACAAAACAAAGGAGATAAAACCAGGAACCTCTTTCTTTGACACTTTCAGCTTTATTGCTTTAGAAGTGGAAGCAGCAGAACCATGCTTAATAAATCCTGGGATTTGGGAAGTATATCAAACTCTGCATGGTATTAAAACTAGTTAAAATGCCTGGTGCTACTGTCTGTGGTTCTTGTGACTTTCTGTATAGCTCCAACAGTCTGCCAGGTGCTTTAGACAGGTCAGAAAAGGAGATTCCTACCTACAGCTAAACTCTCTCACCTCCCAGTGCCTCTCTCTTTGTGTCTTTACCTATTCATCCTTCCTTCCTTGCTTCCACCCTAGCAGACAGCCATGGGCCTGTCTTTCTGTCTCTTTTATGTATAAATGCATTGGTTTTACATGAAGAAAGGGGCATCCTGCTGGACATTGAGGATTTTTTCCTTCCTGTTTTCTTGCTACAACTGCTACGTGTTCCTTGAGGTCTTTTTTCTGGCCATTTGTGCTTCTCTTCTCCAGTTCTCTTTCCTCAGCAGCATGAGGTTGGATATTTAGAGCTATCCAGGTGGCAGCTTTTTGAGTTCCCTTTATTACAACTGCTCAGAAAGGGTGAAGTAACAGAAAATCTGCAGTTTCTTCTAGCCTTCAGGGAACTGTATCTTCCCTAAACAGCCAAGCAGGTTAGGATCTCTGTTGCTTTTCAAGGCATGCTGTTGGTAGTAGTCATGTGGAGTGTAGACAGAGAGTTATCCTGTTGTTTGGAAGCATCAGTGGAAAGGGACAGTTGTGTGTTGTGGTTAGCGTGATACCTGCTCCTTGCTTTCTGCAGGTGACATAATGCAGCCCAAAGCAGAGGGAAAGCTTTGTATTCCGACAGACACAGGACCTGCAGGAGCTGGGTGTTTTTAAACTCCCACTGTAATGTCAGTTCATGACCCTCTGAGCAGTATAATACCTGCACGTGTTTATTCACTGGCCTTCCATGTGCAGCAGGGCAGGAAAGTAGGAAAAGAAGGTGGTGAAAGGAGGCTGGGGTCAATGTGTTGACAGCAAAATATTCACTGAGAAAAAAAATGCTCACTTTGGAAAACAGTAACAAGCACCAATTCTATCTGTATTTGTTTGTACAGTTGTGCGTATGTGTGTGTGCAGGCTCTCGCTCTCTCTCACACAGTTCTCCTCTTAATATTATTCATCCTTATTACGTATCATTATTCTTTATTATGATTTATATGCTATGCCATGGCTTTATTATGATTTATACCCCTGCCCCCAAAAGAGCTTACAGAAGGCATCACATAGCAAAAAGACAGGCATCCCTGTACAGGGGAAGAAACATGGCTTTCTCCCTAAGCAGAGATTCTAACGTTTCTTCTAAGCTATAATGAACCTAATTTCCTGGCTTCCGCAAAAGGATTTGGTTTTAGTTGTACCGAGTCTACAAGTCAAGCTTTTATCCAAGGTTATGGTCCCCAATTCCTTTGCTGCTGAGCGTGAATAACTGCCAACAGTGTCAATAGGAGTTGCTTGTTGCTGGCAGCAAGGAACAATGTCCCTCTCTTCTCCTGCTTATTCTTCTAGATCCTGATTTTCATCTTGCCTATTAAAAGAGATTAATTGAATGATTGCCCTTAAAGCAGGCTGATCCTTGTTCTGGTTGGGGAGGAACTTTCCTGGACTGCTTTACAACAGCTTCATTCAGTACTACTCTTAAAATTAGTCACAATTTAGGGACATTTCCACAGCTCAAAACACCATTAGAGGCAGCATCACATTTGGGTATGTATGTGTAAATAACAGTGATCAAGTGAATAATGCTTTCTAAGTTGCCAATAACGTTTCAGTGTTCACCTGAAGGAACCTTAGCCTGTCACTTGGTTTTGAGCAAAACGATGCCCTGTTTTGTTGGTTGCATCACTTTGTTGAGAGACCTAAAGAAGTGAAGTGCCATGTCTCCAGAACCCTGGAAATTTTCTCCTCTCTTTAAGGTAACAGAATAACTTAGCTCCCCAAACCAGAAGACTGAAAGAAGGAACCTGCTCTGCAGGCTAAAGGCAGAATCTTCAAAGAAATGTAAAGGAGACTGGAACTGTCTCAGAATGAGACTTTCAGAACTAAGTATCTGGGGAGCCCAAGGACAGGCGCTTTCCACTCCCTCAGACCTTTTGTCTTCACTAAGAAAAATATGTGTATTTTTGAAATGTATAAACGTCAGTTTTTTATGGCCATGGCCTTACTGCTTCATCCACATTAAAATTTAAAGCTGGGCCAGTCCTTGAGCTCCTTTGGAAACGCCAGTCAAGGCCGCAGCAGGTAACAGAGAAAAAAAGAGGGGCGATGCAAGACCATGGGAATAAGGAACCCATGACCTTTCCTTAAGAAAATGTTGCTGTTTCCTTTGAGGTGACTGTGATTCTCCTTGTGCGCCCTATGGTTGGTCTCTCCATTGTACTCTGTCCACTCTGTGATCTAGTGTGCAGGCTCTGCCCCCCGAAAGCCCATCCTCAGCCCTAGCTGCACTCTCTGTGGCCTCCTGCTCTCTCGCCCCTCACTCGTTACTGTGCTTCTAGGACTTCCCTGAACGCACACGGGAAGTGGCAAAGCTGTCAGAAAACCTGGATTTCCCAGAGCTGATGTTGTTCATGGCAAGGAGGGTCAGATCTTCTGTGTTACGGGAAACCCATGACAATGATAAAAATAACAATGCCCCACCCTCCCACTTCTTTACTGTCCATGATTGAGATGATTCTGACGCAGGCAGCAAGGGATAATCTCAGTTGGGGAAACGGGTCTGAGAAAGTCAGGAGAAACCTCTAAGAACCATTTTGGCGTTGGGAATACAGCAGAGAGTGGTGTGAAGTGCTGTTTCACGACATGGAAGCTTGCTTTTTGGCATGGGTTGTGCATTGTAAGACGGCATAAATAATCTTTGCTGGGTATTCAGATCTGTGTGCAGCCCTGTGTGGCTTGCAGAGCCCCTGTGATGGAATGATGCCAGTGAGGAGTAAAGGAGGAGTTAACCAAAACCTTCAAATACAACCAACTCCCCTGTGGCAGAGCAAAGGAAACAAACTCTGAGCTTAGGTTTCTGCGCCGTGTTTGGGTTTTTTGATCTGGCATCCAGTTTGGATGCCAGAAGTTTCTAAAGTTGGCCTGGTGTGACTCTGATCCTATTTGAAACATTGGCAAAACTCATGTGGAATTCAGTAATGCAAAAAAGAGCAGAGTCTTGGAGTGCATCAGCTAGCTGTTTGGGACAGGGACCGTCTTTCGTCCTTTGTCTGTATAGCACCTCATGCGATATGGTCCTGGTTCTGAGATGTAACAGCAATGCAAACGATAAATAATGATGTTTTGTGAGTTGATCAGAGCTTAGGGCAAGCATACATGTAGGCCACATATCTGTATGTATGAGTAAATGTCAGAATTAGGGAGTAGCGAATATTTAATCACAATAAATAGACACATTTTCTTCCCTTTTCTTGAGGAGCTGATCCAGCTATTTTATTTATTTATTAAATATCACTGGAGATAGTTCAGCAGCAGGGGAGCACTGCTCTGTCTCCCGAATGATGACTGCCATCAGGCTTGAGAAATCGGTCATTTCTGGCAAGCAAAAACTGTTTGGTGGGTTAATGATGCAGGGTAAATACTGACAGTGGCCAGTGGTCTGAGCACACCAGACATGACCTGAGGGAATCATAGATTCTGAGGGGGCTGTTGCTGCTGCTTCGCTGTAATGTGATTGCTTCTTTATAATGGCTTCAAGTTCTTCTCCTTTCCCCCCCCTTTATCATTATTGACCAAGGAGCATCAGTAAGGCTAGAGAATAAATAGTTCCCTGATGGTTAACAACAGGCTCTCCACCAATTGGAATTCAAGCTGTGCTCCCTGTTATATTCTTTATAATCACACTTTATTGCATAGAGCAGAAAATAAAGCATCTATCTTGTCCATCCCCCCCCCCCCTTTTCCTCCTCGCCACCCCCGGGAAATTGGGTGCCGGCTTCTCTCGGAGCAGGTGAGAGGAGGCTCTAGGGCTGGGCAAGCACCGGTGGGACAGGGTGGCCCTGCAGCCTGGGAGCCACGCTCGCCGGGAAACCCATTCCCAGCGCGGGTGCAGGAAAACCCCTCCGGCCGTGCGGGACGGCTCCCGCTCGGCACCGCTCGCTGCCCGGGGCCGCGGCCGGAGCGCCGTCCCCCCGTCCCGGCACGGGGGTGAGCTCGGCGGCCCGCAGCCGCCGCAGCCCAGCCGGGGAACGCCGGGCGAGGTGCCGTGGCTGTGTGTGGCGTCGGGGGCCGCCCGCCCCCCCCCTGCCCTCCGCAGCCGGCCCCGCCCGGCCCCGCGGCCCCGCCGCCCGCCCCCGCTGCCGCCACCCCCGGCGGCGCGGCGCGGCTCGACGGGGCGGGCGGCGGGGCCGGCTGGCTCCTGCGCGCCCCAGTGTTTGCGCAGCCACCCCCCGTCTGGGGCCGGGTTGGGGCTGGCTCCAGGCTCCCGGGGGCGGGAGGTGATGATTTTCCAGTGGGTATTTGTCAGGTCAGAGTCTGCGCCGCCCGCCGGGCTCCGCGCCTCGCTCCCCGGGTTATTTATTACCTCTCTCCCCGGCGGCAGCGCTGCGGCTCCGGGGCTGCTGCCAGCAACCCGCGGCGGCGGCGGGGGCCCCGCCGGGGGGTTCCCGAGCAGCGACGGGCCGGCCGGCCGGCCGGGAGCGCTCCTGGGCTCGCCGCCCCGCGCCAGAGCCTGCGGCCCGGCTGTGCCCGCGGCCCCGCCACCCCTCGCCGAGCCAGCGCTCCGTTCCCCCCGCGGCTCTCGCCCCTCCGGTGCAGCCGGGTCTGGTGTCTCCGGGAGCGTTTGCTGGTCGGCGAGGGAGAGGCAGCAGGGAAAAGGCTTTTCTGAGGGCTGGAAGAAGGCTGGTTGTTAAAAAGCAGTCTGGAGCCGAGTTAGAGGAATCTAATGTGTTTCTAATGGGGGTTTGGTTTGGTGGAGCTAGAGACGCCGTTGGAACAGAGCATCCGAGCCTCCACTGTTGTCGGTCAGTTAGCTGAGACTCCTGATCCCCTGAACAAGCTCGTCCCCTCCTTATTCACGAGCTCAGAAGTCTCTGTCAAGCAAGGGGGAAAAATTGGTTTTGCAGACTTCTCGGTGACTGCAGCCCATGCCTTCACACGGCCGTCAGGGAGAGCTTACACTCAGTGAGCACTGCGACCTATTGGGCTCTGCAGCTAGGCAGAGCTGCGCCGAAGGCGGATTGCAGAAGGACGGGGCTGTAGCTTACCTCAGCGCCCAGCCGTACCTGCAGGTCAGATGATAGGAGTGAGACAATAGGTTTGCCTGGGACAGCCTTTGAAGAGCTCTGGGGTGTGCACTTGTCTGTGTAAGCTCCAGGAGTGGACAGCCTGGACTGCAGAGCGGGGTCAGAGCTGTGTCACTCTGGCAACCACACAGTATACTGCTTCTGATGCAGAATTACTCAAAATCCACATGACAACACTGTTACATGATTTACATTTATTATATTTTTGTGGAGTCGCCGTATGTAAAGTTGGATTTTTAAGATAAAATTGTATGCAATCCCTAGGCTGACCCTGTCTGCTGTTACTGGCTGAGTTACGTTCCGAGGATACCTTTAACCTAAGGATCTCCTAGTGCATTCCAGATCTTCATCAACGTTTCACCCTTATTTCAGCTTGTTTGTTTCCTTGCGTGCAGATTTCTTGTATGCCCCGCCAGATTGTCTCCCTTGTCAGCAGACAGTGTGACTGGGACCCCATGGATTTTGTCTCTGGGATTGTGACATGAGCCTGCTCTAAGTGATGTGACAGGAACACCATGGCACGGGGGAAAGGCCCAGTTTGTTGGTTGACTTGGCAGAAGGAAATGCCCTTGTCTCGTGGAGAATCGCCGCAGCATATGGGGAAAATGGTCTTGCTTCTGTTCGTGTTGGGGATCCTGGTCTAAGCTTTACTTTCTATACCTTCTGTACTAGTCTGTCCCTTGGGTAGAGGAGAATTGCTGACTGCTGTTCTTCCTGTAAAGAGCAGGCGCTTAAACCCAATCCAGTGATGCAACTCTAGGGTCCCCACATGCGGCAGACATGCAACCCCCATTTCTTTTGCAAGGGCAAGCAACTCACAATTCAGTCTTGCTCCTGACAGCTTGACTCCTCGCTACTGGTACGGTGCCTTTCAGACTTGAAACTTCTGTCCTGCTTGCAAGGTGTTAGCCAGTTCAAAAAAAAGTGGGAACTAGTGAGCAAATGTTTCTCTCTCTCAGTGAATTACACCTCTCTCATCCTGACCAGAACTCCTTGGACACAGGGGAATACAAGAAGCAAAGTAAATATTATTTTGTTATTGTTTAGCTGTATTTGTCTCCTGGTTGTCTGCAGATGCACCAGGATCCCCAGAGCTCTGGGACACCCCCCCCCCCGAGTCTGTTGCCCTCACCCCCACTCCCAAGCAGTGAAAATATGTCCCAAAAGGCTTTGCCTCTGGTTATTGGGGAGAGGAGAAAAGAGACCGCTATAAACTTCTAGGATGTGTCAGGACAACTATTGTTACAGGCAGGTTAAAAGAGACACGCGTGGAGGGGACCTTGGTACTCTGGAGGCAAAGGGGACTGCACATGCAGGTGGGAAGGCCGGGGAAAAATGCTAACGAGTGAGAGGTGGTTAGCAGCAGTCAGAAGCTGCTAATTATCCCACGCTCCAGCTTGTTCTCATGAGAGCTGGGAAACTCTCTCTTTGATCCTCCTGCATTTCATCTTATAATTGGATGGGGGTTCCAGATGTTACTGCTGAATGTTTTAGGCAGCTGATGGAAAGACATATTGAATCAAGGACCTCGGACAATCCCAGAGGTATTTTCAGCGCTTTGCTAAAGGAGTGCTTGGGACACCATTCACCTTCTTGTCCCTGTTGAGTTATTGCTAGGGTTTATTTGTATTGTCTCCTGAATGGCCTTTTCTTTACCATACACATCCTTAAGGTTCCACCCTTTTTAACTCAAGTTTCATGGAGAACAGAGCTGAATGTTTGTTTCCTCCTGCTTAGAATAAGTTAATTGGAATAAGTTTGTGTCTCATCGCTGCAGTTCTGTATGACTATTTCCAATAGATGGATTTACTGCTTTAGTGGCGTTTAGTGGTAGCTACTGCAGCAGCAAGTCTGAAGACAGCTCCAAGAACATCAATGGAAAGGGAATTTTGAATTTGTCATTGCAAATATGCATGTTGAAAGCCTGATTCTGGCAGCTAGATCTTTTCGTGAACAGTACATCCAACCTAAGTAAAACAACTTGAAATGTAAAGATGTGACTTTTGCAATAAGTTGCTCATTAATAGGCCACAGATCAAGGTATTAGCAGAGATCAGCTGGGGAGGATTTTTCCTGTCTATTCCATGAGGAGACAAATCCACTCCTGAAACACCTGGTCTCACAGAAGCTCTGATTACAGACTTGCATTGCACTGCAGGTTTCTTCAGTACTTCCAGAAGAATTTCTGCTGTGGCACACTACTGGCAGAATGGGGGGTGGTAGGGACTGAGAAAGAAGGTCTGTTTGCTTGGAAAAAAGTTACAAAAGTATCAGTGTAGTTGAAGTACTGTAGGTAGAACAGTATGATCTCTATTATTATTCCAAATAATAATGCCTTTCCCCAGTTGAGTAATACAAATAAGATTAGAAAAGTACCTCTCTCAGAGAAGCTTCCCAAGTGGGAGTTACGCAGTATGAAATGGCTCTATAATTTTAGTGGTAAATTTCTTAGTGCTGACAAACCCTGGCTCTTGTAACAGTCCTGGAGAATGTCACAAAAGAGGGCATTAGTGTTACTAAAGGACCAGCAGTTTTCTAAGGAAATGTTTTCCATAATCGGCTATAATCTGAAATGAGATAACAGTGCCTAGATACCGTAGTGACATAGATAGATGGGATGTGCCAGCTACTCCCTGCAACAACCTCTTGAGGATCTCCTTACGAATTAAAACACCCAGTCACACGCTTGTCATGAAGGCTTATAGCTCCAGATGGAAGAAAAAGCTGCATTCACCCAGGTATGCGTGCTCTTGTCGATCTTACTTGGCTGTTGACCGTGAGCCCTGCGTGGAGCTGTGTCCCCTTCCAGGACTGCTGATAGAGGAGGAGGCTGGGACCCATCATCCCTATGTACCCATGAGGTAGAACAAGGGCACAGAGGGGATGGAGTGTCTTTGTCCTCTGTAAAATGTTGTGTTTGCCTCCTGAGATAAAGATTAAAATGCACAGGAGAATCCTCAGCAAGGGGTACTGAAGCTGACGTCTCTGGTAGTGCTGATATCCCTAGGGAACAGAGATGGGCAACCCTCAACCCTGTGCCACACACTCTTGAATTATAATTCAGGAGGCAAGTGGTGGAGTCTAAAACTGGTTCACACTGCAGCGCCTGTGAATGCACTATGGGTACCACACTCCCTGACTTCTTGGATATGAGCTCTGCTCCACAACAAATATGACAGAAAGCAAATATTGAGGAATTTCAAATATGGGTGGCTGGAAGTTAAGCAGACACATTACTGTGCTAATCTCCATAATCAAGGGCAGGTTGTGTATTGCTTTTGGAGCTGAGATTGGGACTGGTTTTATGTTTTTTCTTAGGTTTTCTTAGATGATGTGAATCTTCATGTCTGGGCACTGGAGCACAAGCTGTTTCAAGTAGGTCATTCAGATCTCTCTCCCTGCTTTGTCTTGATACAGGCGTTCTGGCTGCTGAAGCCATTTTGGAGCTTTCATGCAGCAGTGGCTGCCGTCAACTCAAAGTGAAGATAAAACCACACTGCTGAAAAGGTCTAAAATATTTGCAAAAAGGTGTGGGGCATGCACAGAACTGTATCTTAGTTTCAACTGTGTGCTTGCTTGCTTGTTTTCCTGCCACCACAATAAACAGGACTGGGCTATGCCTGTACTTGGTGAGACCTCCTCCAAAGAAACCCCCTTGGTGTTGATGATTCGGTAGGTTTCAGTCTGTTCTCAGAGGATGTTCGGCCTGCTGGCATTTCATACTTCTCTTTTAAAAAAAAAAAAAAAAAAAAAGGTGAAGAATGGGATGCCATGGGATTTGAAATGTCTCAAAGAGAGCCGTTTTATACAGTATTGTTAGTGATGAAGGAATAGTTTAAAACCCTTTTTCTCTCAGTAGAATTAAGGATCTGGACAGATGTCAACTGTCTCAGAAGGGACTCCAAGTTGCTGTTGCAGAGTTGGCCTGATGACTTCTGGAATCTACAGCCTCCTCCTATTGTACCACACCACATGTCCCGAGAGCAACGACGTGGGGCATTTCTTCTGTGAGGGTGGAAGCAAATGGTTGGGGCGTATGCAAACTATGAGCAGTAGCCATGGGGACCAGGAAACGGAGGGAGGGAGGAAGGGAGGAGAAAGAATGGGGGGTTCAGCCCAGAATAATGTGGATATAACATCCCTAAGCAAGTCTATTTACCTGGGTTTGCACCATGTCCTGGACTTCTCCAGGTTGACGCTAATTAGGGCCACATTTGTTTTATAAAGACAGAAATGAATGGCTTAGTTTGCATCACCGTATTTCAAGAAGCAAACTACGAATCTGATTAGAATGAGGTATGAAATTGCCTAGGTGTGTATGGCCAGTGTGTGTGTTTATGTGCACATGTGTACAAACACACAGGTTACTTCTAAGCAGCACAACGTGTCTGTGGTAGTCTGAAGGTTAATCCAGATTGGGTCTCGATTTCCATATTCACTCAGTGAGAACTGATACAATCTTTGTAGTAATATAGAACACTGATACTGATACAATCTCTGTAGTAACAAAAACACGAAATACATTGGAACAATGAGCATTCTTGCAGTCAAATACAGCAAATTCCCTGGTGAGGTATGCTAGGTCTACTCTCTCAGGTATTAGTAGGAGAGAGGGGGAGAATCTTGCACTCAATAATTTATGGATCCATAAAGATTTTTTTTTGAGCAAGTAATAATTCTTTGGAAATTAAGGCTAATTAAAAGCAATACCGTCCCTATAAATGCATTCAGTTACTTTGTCAAGACAATTTTATATTTGTTTCCTATGATGTTCCCATGTGCATCCTAATCAGTTTTGCTGCAATTGTGATTAGAGACCATACCACAGAGACAGACTCCTTAAAAACTGAAGGAAAGTTACAAGCAGGTGGGTGGTAATAGGCTTGAGTGTCTTCTGGATATTTCCAATGGATTAGGCTTTTTTATTTTAGGGTCAGTGCAGCCTCAACCTATATGCAGGGGTTTATGGCTGATGCCAGCATTGCTCTGGGTGCAAAGCACGTGTGAGAAATGTCTGCATGCTTGATGTACTTAGAAGGGGAGACAGGAACTTAAAGACATCTCTTTCCTCCACTACTCAGCTGCAGTAACTGGCCCCAACTTCCTCCTAAGTCTTCCCCGGGTAGTGAAAAATGAAATGTGTGTTGGAACCCAGCTTTTTGCCCCTTCAGCTGTTGGCACATCTGTTAGTCTGCTGCGGATGAGATGCAAGTTACCATATGGCTGAAATGTTAGTGACTGAAATTCTGATGACTGCTCCCATAAAGCCAAACTAATATTTCAGCAGCGTGTCTCTTACCAATTGATATGCACAGAACCTCAGGTTTGATATTTTAGCTCTTCCTGTCTTTCTCAGGGCACAAAACAGAGAAAAATTAGCTCTCTTGTTTACCCGGAATCTATTTTCTGAGTGCACATGCCCGTGCATCTCTGTGTGTCTGTGTCCAACAATGGATGACCCTTGGTGCCAGGCTGTCACTGCTACTGTGGGTGTCAATTGCTACGGGACTGTAGCTGTTCCCATCATTTTATCCGCAGCTATGGCTAACTCTGTGCTTACAGACAACAGATGAAAGGAATAGCTTTTGCGAACAGTACAATGTTCAAACTGCCTTTTTATCCTTTCCTCTTGGTGCAAAACTTTAAACTTTGTCACAGCGTGCAGAGCAGTTTTTCAAGCGTGTGCTGACAATATATCTATTTGCATGCTGCCTTTTGAGTGTGAAGAGCGAGTGAAAATAGTTTGTGCCATGTCTGGATGCAGATTAGTTTTGGCTAAGGCAAGGAAGATGTATGACAAACAAAATCCTTTTCGCCTGCTGTGAACAAAATAGTTATTTGTAAGTATTTGCCAAAGAGCTTAGATGAACAATTTTAGGCATCAGGCATCAAAATAACTTGTAAACTGCTTGCTCTGACATTTCTGCATTTGCCGCTTGTGATGTGTTATGGCTCACAATTATTTGATTTTGCTCAGTGACTGAGTTACTGAACTTGAGAAAAACAGAGCTACAGAAATCTGTAGTATGAGATAGAAATGAATGAGGAGTGTGAACACCTGAAGGGTTGTGCTTCCCAACTCGGCTTTACAGAGAATGTTTTCTCTCTGTTTTATGAATGAAGAGCCTGAGTTTGGAGTCACGAGGTGAATTGCTGCAGTCACATAGTGAAGCAAAATAGGCAGAAATAGTAGTTGGAATGCCTGACTCCACATGTAGAAAAGTTCAAGTTTGGAAGTCTGACAAGCAAATAAAACTCGGTGCTAACTAGTTGCAGCAGGCAGCTTCTCTTGTCCACAAGCATGCTGCATTTGCTATGAAGCAACGCAAGGGAAGGAGCAGAAAAGTTGCTCTTCTTCCAAGGAACTCAAATCACCATGAGAAGATTCAAATGTGTAAATGCCTGTTTACATATTTTTTGAAATTCCCTTTGTTTTGTTTTTGTTATTCTTTTCTTATATCTTATCTAAGTTTTTGTTTAATTAAAGCACTCTATTGCAGTGTAGTCATGGCAACAAGTTTACTTCAATGAGTCTCTTTTTCTAGGAATGTAAGATTTAAAAGAAAAGAAAAACAAACCCAAACAACACAAGCCTTCATGTGGTCCGGACCCAGCATTTATTCATAATGATGGAGGCACAAGTGAGTAGTGAGGAGTGAGTACCAAGTTGTTCATGTGCGTTTGTCTCTGTGAGTTCGCTGGAGACTCTGCTTATGGCTGTGACTGTTTGCAGGTATGTATTTGGGCATGTTTTGTTCAAATACAACGTACATGTAGAAGAGACCATGTAAGAGTTCTGGTCACAGTGACACTGAAGTTACGACTGCCTTCCTGCGCTGGCGTTGACCTAGATAGTCCGTGAAACAATTGCAGAGAAAGCACAGCAGCACAAACTTCAGTGAGAATTCCCTACGGAAACATAGGTCCGTGTTGATGGAGCTCCTACGTGATGTCTTCTCAGAGTACCAGTGTTAATTTAGTAACGTTTAGCTATGGCAGATGGACACTTGTTGCAGTCATATCTGAAACTGCAGTATAGACATAGCCCAGACTAAGGCCTATCTATACATAAAGTTTGACATTACTGTAACAATAATTGTTCAGAAACGTTCCTAGTGGAATTTGCACAGCTCTCTAGTGGGGTGCAGTTATACTAGTGGAGAGGTGATGTATGCTAATCCCATCATTACTAGGGCAATGACTACACTACATCAGTTTCTAGAAAGGAAGAGAATTAGAACAATACAAAACCTGTCTGCAGAGATGCCCAATGATTTAAAGACTTTAGAACGTGTTAGCTCTAATTAATGTATTCGAAAGCTGTAAGCCAGCTCAGGTAGTGTGTCCTTCAACACCTCCTAAATGGGTCAAGGCAGGTTCTACCTAGTCTTTAATTTGATCTTTCCACCATGTATTAAAAGCAGTCACACCTTGACTACACCACAGTCTTCTGACACATCACTTCCAAAGGATTAGCTATCAAAGTTATCTGCCTAACCTAAAAAAAGTGCTCTGTTTGTGCACACGTGTTTGTATACACTTGTGAATTAAGGGAGAGACCCATGGCTGATTCTTTTATGGCACTGTTTGACATTGGGATGGCACACCTAATGTTACCTTCTTTTCAATGGTCACTAATTTTTTAATTGTTTTAACCCAGGATTAAATTCCAGCCATACCCAGGTTCTTGGATAGTTGTTTTTTCAGTGTATCTCTTTTTACTATGATTGTAGGAGGGAAGGCAGGCAGAAAGTTAGGGAAGTGGAGTAGCAAAGAGTGATCTACAAGTGTTGGGACACAGCCAAGCTTTAGATTAATACAACATGACCATCATTTCACCATCTTTTGATACAGTGAGTTTTTCTTAGCAGTGGAGCAGAGTAGAGTAGCACAAACAAAGGCTTTAGGAGAAAAACAGAGAAACTGGTGGAGGCTTTCTTCTGCATTACAACTCTGGTATCTCAAGTCTTTCGCAATAGTTACAAATTAGCAATAAATAACCTCTGGGGAGAGAGGAATAGACAAGGGAGAAAGATGCATTTTTAATTGCAATATGCGCAAAGAAGTATAGTTAATGCAGAGAGAAGCACAGGGAAGCTGTCCAACGGCTGGAACTGCAAAGAAAGCAGCTCTTGCCTTAAAAGTAAAGGGTCAGAGAGAATGGTTACTATAACAGCAGGTTTGATACTTAAGGCTTTATTCCATTGATGATTTCTGTAAGTGCTTTTTTTACATCATGGAGGCATCACTTGAGTGTCGCTAAACTTGTTTTCCAAAACCTTTGCAGAGAAGGGCAATCTCTTGCTATGTTATGGGGGACTAGAACACTGAAGTGTGAAGTCAGTAAAAATTTGCCAGTGTTTTTTATGGAAATAGGATTGTGCCCTTTTAATTTAAACTTCTTGTTGTAGCGATCTCAAGGCTGATTCTGATCTAAGTTACCACAACATACCTGAACTTCAACCAGTAAGAGAGAGAGATGAATCGGTCCTTCTATCATTTGATAGGTTTTCCAGTGCCATATCCTCTGACAGCACATCCCCAAGGTGACTCGGCGCACAGCCAGCCTCCCGGGGCAGTCGCAGGGTGACTCTTGCTGCAGTATGTGTAGCAGCATACAAAGGTCTCTGAGCTCCAGGCCAGGTGACTGCAGCACAGCATAACCACTATTCTAAGTCAGAGAGAGAACAGAAAATGTGTTCCCTGCACGGAAGTTATTCATTATTTAGAAGAAGGCAGCAGCTCCTTTAGTATTAAGAGTCCTCGTCCCCCCAGATAAAACTTCCGTCACTTCTCCCCAACAGACATTTAATTCCTGCAGTTTTTTGAGTACTGATCCACTTAGACTGGTCACATAGCTATACAGGGCACTTGCACAGAAGGTGATTTGGAAGAGGTATTTTCTGAAAATAGTTTGATGAGAAGAGAGTTCCTTGAACCACCATTGACTGTCCCAGGCTGTTCTCTTGGAAGCAGACAAAATGCAAGCATTAGGTAGGGATATATGCAATTTGCAGCTCTGGTTTGTTGTGTAAGCTCATACTACCGTGATGCTACTTCCAAGAAAGACAGAAAAACTCTGAGTTCCATGGTGCTCCTTTTTCACGCCAATAAATTGGTGTAAAAGGCAGTGTTCTGTATCAGTGGGATTAAAAAGGGTACGGCCCAGCAGTTCCTGAGAAAGCATTTTTTCAGAGGCAAAGCCCTTTCCAGTGTCCTCCTTCCCAACCCTCCTCCCCTGAATACCCACCTGTGCCCTCCCTGCTGTTGCTCTTGCTGCTGGGCTGTCAAAATATCTCTCATAATGAAGCAGTCTGGCCTGAGGCTACTATTACCTCCGATACTGATCCCGCTGAGCATGACTCTGGCAGCATGGCTGGCTGTTCACATGCAGTGAGCACAGAGCTGGGCTACACCTGGCAAGGAATAAAAGACAAAAAGCAGTGAATCCTGGCTGTTAGACAGCCTTCATGTCCTGTGAGGCTGTGAAAGAAGACTGGGGAAGGCATGAATCTGGCTGGCTCAGGAGGTGGTGGTGTGGCTGTTTGGTCTCCTTCCCTGTCTTTTGGTAGGCTCAGCAATTTGGTAGGGACAGAGTTGTTGCTTTCCGCCACTGGTGTGATAGGGTCAGGGTAATTCTGTGGAAAGATAGGGAAGTGGGGAGGGCTGTGAACTTGCAGTCTTAAACGGTAAGCAGCCCAACTGCTTTGGGGGAAACAACATGGTTCAGTGGATACTACACCGATTGTTGAAAGACCTGTTTTATTATCTAAGCTCTTCTGGTGGACAGGACAGAACTTTGCTGGCATAGTTAGTTTTGGACTGTGAGAAACTGATGCTACAGACCCGCTACGACAAGGCCAGCAAGACCAGTGCTATAGATGGAGCTGTGCTGACAGAACGTTGTATCTGTCCATTTAGCTCAGCTTAGGCAGAGGCATAATGGTGCCAGAGATGGCACGTATGGTGTCTGTGCTGGAATCCTGCAAAGACAGAAGCTCTGGAGTAGTTTGTGAACTCAGGCTGGTCATTTTGCATGTACTTGGGTGTCTTTCTCCTCCCAGCCTCAACCTGTCTTTCCTGTAAAGGGGCAGGGCCTGCATCTGCAATGAGTTTTTAAAACACTTAGCACAAAGGACCTTTGATCTCAGTTAGAAACTCAGAGGTTTACTGTCATACATGTAAATAACGAATTTAGGAAGTTTTCCCTCCTTTTATGGGTAGAATAATGGAGGCATATCCAGGATAAGTAATTTGTCCATGAAACTGGTGATAGAATAAGGAGGAAAATCCTTATCTCTTAACTTTCAGACCTGTGCTTGAAGCACCATCTCTTCTTGTAAAATGCTTTACAGCACAGCTAGCTCTTTGCAGTTGACACATTTGACCTGAGAGGAATAAAAGATCCAGGTTTTGTTTCAATCCAACATGATGTATTCCAGAGGTGGGGAGCTAAATGTTGGAAAATGATCACTATATACTATGTTCACTGTGGTAGTGCCTCTGTGAGCAAATTAAGAATCATGCTTTCACTTTGCTAGGTGCCATGGAAACACACAACAAAAAGACATGGTGATTCATGCCCCCAGACTTGACAACATGTTCCAGTTCCTCAGTGTGGAAGTTGCAAAGCGTACCTGGTTCTCTCTCTAACCATGTGTGCATGGATTTGCTTAGATCTTTCTGAGCTGCTCTCCAGTGGTGAATCTGTTTACACTAATCCTGAAAGCTCTACTGTTAAGAGACTGGAGCTGAACAACTTCAGACTCCTGCTGTTGAGCTCAGACATCCAGACAGAGCTCTTGTTCTTTATTACAGTGGGGAGGGGTAGGGAGGACTTGTTAGTATCTTTTAGTGCTTGTAAGAGACTGATCTGATCAGCCTGAACTTGTGCCTCTTGAATCCCCCAAACTTCACTGAGTTCTGCCAGAACACCTTATGTGTGTGTGAGAAACCCTGCCTGGTCCAAGCTGTGCACCTCATATTGAGACACCATCATGAGGCCTTTCTCTTCCAGTGCTGGACCTCTACACGGCTTGGCTAGTGCACCTATGTCATGACCGGCATCAAGTGCCTGTTTTTGCCAGGAATGAAGCACAGCCAAGTAGATTCTGCCCTTCTAGAATGAAGACTCAGCATATTCACCTCACTTATGATTATGTCCAGATTTGAGCCCAGTTTCTTCAGAGATAAAAAGCAACTGAGCTGGCATGCAGTGGGAAAACCCCATGGCAAGTCACCTTTTCCTTTAAAACAGAAGGTAAATCAAAGTTCTCTGGGTTAGGAAAGGTCTCATTACAGCTGTTTGATAGGGGCAGGCTGGAGGGTAATGCAGGGTGCTGTTAGGAGATTTCAGTGTGCATCCAAACCATGGAGATCTGAGAAGTCTAGAAGTACCACAGAAGGATTTGTTCCTGGGGGATGAAGGCCATTCTTGTTCTACCCTGCTGTAACCCCTCCTGGAGGAAGCATGGAGACTTGTTTTTGGAGAAGGCTGCGGCCAAGCTCTCTCTACACTTGGAGGTGAAGCTGCCAGTAGGAATGGAGGTGGAAGAAGAGTAGTAATCCTTATGGCTGTAAAAAAGAAACGCGGCTTTGAGAAAAAATACCCCTGTAAAATACTCCCCTGTAAAAAGTGAAAAGAAGTCAGTCCCCAAGTTACAAAGAAGATGGAGTCAAAGGAAGTCTGAAGTAGTTCTCAAGCCTTTGCAGAGAGCACAGTGCAGTTTTTCGTGCCAGGCACGAAGGTTTTCTGGGTGTGTGCGAGTGAACAGTTCTCACTGTATGGCCTTCTCACCTGACCTCCATCCAGAATCCTCTTACACACTTTCACAGAGAAAGCCTGTGTCTCACAGAGCCTCTTCCAAGCATTTTCCTTGGTTCATTAGGTGATAATAGAAAGTGATTTTTCCCCTGTCATCTTGAGCAATCAGAAGCATTAAGAATAAGAGCCTAAGCCTGAAAGCCTAAATGAGAGGGTTTGATGGGTATGTATATCTGCCTCCTTCATTAGAGCAAGAAGCAAGGATGGCTCCCAGACCTTGCATTTCTTGAGAATAAACAGGCAAGAAACAAGGATCGTGGTCAAGTAGTGTCAAGAAAAAACTGAGGTTTGGGGCTTAGATTCCATTCCCAGATCTGCTGAACCCCAGAGAGGCAGTTTCCTCCGCCTTTCCTGGTATGAAGCAATAGCTAGTGGTCCATTAGTGGACTTTTTGTAGAGAAGGGTACTTATCAGCTGAGAGCTAAAGGGGGCAGAAAGTAAGACCTTCAGCATCTCAGGCAAATCACTTGGTGCACAAGTGTGAACTCGTCACCTGTATTAGCCTGTATTTGCTCATCGTGGGACCAAGTAGCTGCATAACCCCCGCGTGAGTACAGCGCTCATGTTCTGGATCTCGGCCTCTTTACGCTTCAATTTCTCCACCAGTAAAATGAAGCTAAAAGCAGCTTCCTCAAAAAGGTGCTAGGAGGTGGTGTTCTTTCTCCTTCTCCAGAACGCTCTGAGGTCGTCTGAGAGATGGTGCTGAAGTGGCAGGGGCTATTATTGCTCAGAAACTACCCTGCTAACTCTGTCAATGGCTGATTGTCACAACAGCAAATCCATTTCTCGCTGTCTGGAAGGCAAGTTCAACTTGCCACCACCTCCCCCTGCAACAAAGCAAGTAGTAAGAGGCGCACCTTGGGACAAAGCTAAGAACTTTTTGTTGTTGTTCTGGGAACTCTAAGACAGAACTCATACAGAACTCTCTCTGTTCTGTCACCTTGTAAGACTTGTGGGGCATATTTCTTGTACTGTGTTTAAGGGGATAATTTATTTTTATTTCCCTTCTAGGTAGGATTCTTCTTGCACAGTCGATTCTACTTAGCATCCAAAGGTAGGGAACTCCATCTTGTTGATGCGACAAATCTCCGTAAGAACCGCGCAACCTAATTTTGGGCCGCGTTGTCCTCTCGGGGCAGTTTCGCATGGACCTTGTGCCACGTCTGCCGCAGCTCGTAATGGAAAACAAATTTATACCGTGTCTCCTACGTCTTGCTGCATCCCTACACGGGAAAGGAGAAGGCTCTCGCCTGCCTTCTCAAGGTATAGCTGGTCACACCAGGAGCCTGCCGAGGAGAGCGAGCGGCAGGTTCCTGCGTGGGAGCGCACCCGCCCGGCTGGGTGCCCGGTTCGCCCCGCCGGGCTGGCGGCTCCTGGCGCGGCCGCGGCGCTGGCCGCGCCGTCCGTCGCTCACCCCCTCTCCCGCCGCCGGCGCGGCGCTTGCGAGCGGCTCTGCTGTTTAAATGGGCCAAGTTGGAGAAGCGGCGGCGGCGGCGGCGGAGGGAAATCTTGTTTGGTCAGAGTCTCTGAACTACACTGTGACTTCTGAGCGCAGATCAATACATGTCTGTCCCGGCTCGGAGGGGAGCCCGGCCCCGCAGCCCACCATAGCCAGGCGTTAGGGTCTGGGGGCAGCGGCGTAGGGCAGCGGGGACCGTGCCGTGGCACGAGCTCGCGGGGATATAAATGTATATGTCTGTGTGTCTCTGTGCGTATATATATATATATATACACGTAGATGCATGTAACGTAATGGCATGTTTTTCAAAATTTTGTGCAGGAGTGGAAATTAAATACCAACTCGCAGTGATCACAAAGCCTTCGGTGGGAGCGGGGCGAGTCTGCACTTTGCAGGTGAAGGTGGGCGGCCCCCGGGAAACTTCTCCGCCCGGGTGGCTGGAGCCCCGCGGCAGAGCCGGGGGAGCCGGCCCCCACCGCCGGCTTCGTCCTCCCTGCGCCCGGCGGGCGCCGGCGGAGGAGGGGAGGGAGGGGAGGGGATCGCGGAGTGGCGGCGGGGGCGCCGCGTTTAATTTTAATTATTGCATATAAATAAATAAACCAGGTGTCAGTTTAAAGGAAGGGGGGGAGGGCGAAAGGGGGCCGGGTGGGCGGCGGGGAACCCTCCAGCCTGGTGAGAAGGTGGGTCGATCTAGGGGAATCAATAAGCTTTTTTTTTTTTTTTTTTTTTTTTTTTAAACCAAAATAATGTCTACGGCAGCAGAGACCTCTCCGAGATGTCAGGTATTAGTCCGGAGGGGCAGATCTGCGAGCCACACAGCAGCTCCCGGGTCTACGGTACATTAGCCTCTCCGTGGGAGAGGGATCCCAGACAGCTCTGCTGGGGAGCCAGCCCAGGAGATTTGTTAGCGGGCTGCTCCGGGGGATACCAGCCACCTCCGGCACCCGAGCGCCAAAGGTGCTTGTGTTGCTGCTGCTGCTGCTGCTGGCGCATTTCATCCAAACTCCAGCCAGAGCGGGGGCAAGTTGAACCGGAGACATTAGAGCCACTGTGCTTTGGAGAGACGAGGGCGCACGGGGAGCGCAGCAGCACCATGCCTGCGATCAAGAAGGAGCGACTTGACAGGGAAGAGATGGCCCTGGCAGCCTTTAACCAGCCCATGGAAACCTTACCTGACTATCTCGCCCCTCTGGCCGCCGCTGCCATTCCGGTGGTAACCCCGCACCCGCCGGCTTACGACCAGATCTTTGCCCACCGCGCGTACCTGGGCTTCCACGAGACCCCCCACCCCCACCCCCACCACCCCCACCACCTCCCCGAGGACCTGATGCTGGAGAGGTTTTCCTCCATCCCGGATTTCCAGCCCTTCTTTGACAACGGGGAGCCTTGCATCGAGGTGGAGTGCGGGGAGAACAAGGCGCTGCTCTACATCAATAAGTTGTGCCAGGGGAGCAAAGGACCCTCTATCCGGTACCGGGGAGAGTGGCTCACCCCCAACGAGTTCCAGTTCGTCAGCGGCAGGGAGACGGCCAAGGACTGGAAGCGCAGCATCAGGCACAAAGGTAAAGGCGCTGCTCCCCGCCCGGCTTGTGCCGGGGTCCCCACGCTGCTCTGCTCTTCCTTGGCATCCTCCCTCTCGCCCCCATGCTTTGGGAGCGGGATCCGAGGGGGAGGCTTACTGCCTATTAGCATTCGCGCGGGGGAGAGCTCAGGACCTGATCCCCTGCGGCCGTGCCCCCCTCCCCGCGCGCCCCCGGTCCCTCTCTACCGGATCCCCGGTACCGGAGCGCGGCGAAGTTTTCCGAGCGATTTGGGAACAGTTGCTTTGGGGTGGGAGGGGGTGGGGGGAACACGGGGGGCTCCTCTCTTCTGGAGAGAAGTTTCATTTCGCGCGGGCGGAGGTTTAAACACCAGGCAAATTGCGGGGGGCCGGTTAGCGCCCCGCGGGCACGCCGCGCCTGGGGGCCGGCGCCACTCCGCGGCTGCTCTCCGTGGGGGGCGGCCGGCTGTGGCGGCGGCGGCGGCGGGGCGCGGAGCCGCCCGCCCGTGCGTGGCGGCGGCGGCGGCGGCGGGCAGAGCCGCGGGGAGCGGCAGTGCGCAGCCCCGCCGCGCCGGGTGAGGAGAGGCGAGGCGAGGCGGCGGCGGCGGCGGCGGCGGCGGCGGCGGCGGGGCGGCGGGCGGGGCGGAGGGGGGTGTTCCCCTCGCAGCTGGGTGGCGCGGGACCTCCGCGGCGCTGGCGGCTGCTGACGGGAGCCTGCCCTGCCTCCCTCCCCTCCCCTCCTGCCTGCGGTGCGGCCCCAGCCAGCGCCGCAGTCCCGGCACCGGGGCTGGCGCGGCGGAGCTGCTGGTGCGGGCGGCAGGTGGAGAGCGGGGAGCCGGCGGGCCCTGCGGGCCGGAGGAGCGGGGGCCGGGGGGAGGCGGGGGGGCGCGGGCGGGGAGAGCCGGTGCGGCGCGTAATTAGCTGAGAGCGGGAGGTGTCAGCCCGGGGGTCTGAGGAGCTATTAGGAGGTGACTGACACCTCGCCTTGTTTATTGATCGCCAGAGAAAAGGGGAATAACTTCGGGGGCCGCGCTAATTGTCATTACTCCGCTCATCTCTCCTGTTTCTTTTATTACTGGGCTCCGGGCTGCCTTCAGGAAACCTCAATTCCTCTGGGGTGAGTCAGGAGGACTGAGGTGAAATGGACGGAGGAGCAGGGGGGAGGCGCCGAGTGGGCTGCCCCCCTCGCACGGCCGTCCCCCGCCGTGGGGCTGGCCGCGCGGGCGGCGTGGGCAGCGCGGAGCCCCGCGGGGGTGCGCGCAGGCTGCGCGGGCTGGCCGCTGCGCCGGGGCTCCGGGTGCGCCGGCCGCCTCGGCTCTCTCCAGGCTGCGGGAGCGTTGGCACCGAGGTTAGGCAGGGGCGAAGGAGGGCTGCGGCGGTGCTCCTTCCCCCGGCTGTCTGCGGGGGAGAAAGTTCGATGAAGGGGCGGGCGGGGTGGGGGGTGGGTGCTGGTAGGCAGGCAGGCAAGGGGAGGGGTGTTTGTATGGCAGGAGATGCGTGCTCCCCCCCCTTCCCTAAATACTTTCCTTTTATAAAGGTGCTGATCCTTTTTCTTCTTCTTCTTCTTCTTTTTCTTCTCCTCTGCATCCAGGGAAAAGTTTGAAGACTCTTATGTCCAAAGGAATCTTACAGGTACATCCTCCAATCTGTGATTGCCCTGGGTGTCGAATTTCGTCTCCAGTGGTAAGATTATTGTTAAACTATGTGCTTTAGTTAAGACATCTCCCCTCTCCTCCGCCTCCTTCCCTTAAGAAAATCCCTTTGCTGCTGTGATCATGAAACCGTGATCTCTGAGGGCTAGGAACTGTCAGTCGTTGAGTCTTTGCCAGAGCACTGCTTGCACGGCGAGCGTACCTGCAGTCTAGTTAAAGGCTAGCAGGAGAGGAGTTTGCAAACAGAGCAGACGGGAAGAGCAGTGTTTGACCTAAAGGATGCAACACACAGCGCGATTGTACGGTTTTCAGGGGGAGCTGTCTATACGCGAACGGCAAATCATTCAGCAGCCTCTTCCCTGCTCTCACCCCTTCATTGCTGTGTATTGTGCAGAGGTGTAAAATGGCTAAATAAAGCGAAAGGGACTTGCAATTGCACCCACGTGTTAGAGTCAGAACAGCCACAGCTTACAATCCATTAGTGAATTTTTTTAGATAAACTGTAGGAGGAACAAGCTCATCTTAAACGCTTCTACAACCTTCACGTCATAGATCACAGTTACTGCTTTTATAGATCTTTTCTTCCCAACTTTTGAGTTCCGTGTGTTTTCTGCTGTCTGCCTTTATCCTGAGACTTTCAAGATCTCTATATGACATCAGCATTTTCATGAAGAAGATGTTGATGCTATAAATAAAAAGCTACTGAAATAATAGTAAACTAAGGCGTTAAAACCAGTTCATCATGTGTAAAAGTAACCATAAAATACAATAACATCTAAACAGGACGGCAAAGCTGTTGGTTTGTGGAACTAAAGCAGGTCTTGGTCTGAAAAAAACCACCATGACTTAAAACATTGTCAGTAGCACCGCGGAAACAGATGCAGCGGTAAATTTACGTACTTTTATCCACTTAAATCAAACATTTTTTCTTTTATTCTTTCTTTGAGATCAAATGGACAATCTCTTTTCACATGCAGTATCTTTATGATTCTGCACGACAGACAGAATTGCGAATTTAAATTATTTCTGCCTAGTATATATGTGCATGCCTGCTTATGTATACAAATACACACATTCACATGGGAAGGGGCTTAGGGCAATAACCAACAGTTACATAAATTAATGTGAAGATACCATCTCCGTGATGCGAGTCTCTTGTGTCTGTTTTGCGTAGCAGCAGTCCGTACCGAAGCAGTAACTGCCCATTGAGCTTAGGGGTACTCGTTACATTGCAGCATTGCCGTGGTATTTGAAACCCAGCAAACCAGATAAACCGAAACCTGGCTTTTTGACGGACTCATGTATTTCCTCTGAGTTTACGGGGCAAAGTGCGGTGTGGTGTAACAAGCTTTCTCCAGTTTTGAGTTTTGCATATGCTTTTAGCTACCAACCATGCGGATCAGAGGCCAGCAAGCAGTGATCTGCAGACCAAAGTGATGGTGGTGTTGGAGAAACAGATGACCCTGTCTGCTGGTCACTTTCTGGGTACCAAGTTGCATTAGGTGGTAGCCAAGATGACACGTTGCACGTTCCTAGCAGCAATATTTTTAATAGTTGCATAGGGATACTATGCATTTACCGATGGCAAGGCAGCTCTGCATGAAACAAGTGTTCAGAAGTTCAGATAGAGGAAAAGAGAGGTTGGTATAGTTTTGGAAAAGGAGAAATAAATCCTTCTGGACTTGCCTCCTACCGCTTCCCCAGCTGTATAAATTAGTTAGAGGGGGTTTTGATGTCAGAATTTGCACAGCGAGGACAAACCCCAATGAGAGCTTTTATCAGAACTCTGTTTCTCGGTGCTTACTGCATTTGCTGTGCTGTAATTAGAACATATACCTGACCAAACGACAATTTCACATTTGGAACCTGAAATCTTTTGGTAGTGCCTTGTCATAGCTACATGCACTACGCATTCCAAACAGTTACATGAGAAGGAGGATTAAAAATCGGGCAGAGTTTTATCTTTCCCCATTTAGTGATCACCGATTTAGGCACCACTGAGATCAAAGGGCTGTTTCTCCTCAAATGTAGAAATGCTTTATATTTTATAGCGTGGGTAAGTAGAGACTTGCGCTGCCTGGGTCCTTGGGCTACGGCGTTATCACCCGGGGGGTATGGAGATGGGGAACTGATTCTGGCAGCAGCTGGGCCTCCTGATCCAAAATCAGTCCTTGGACAGCGGGAACAGGCCAGAAAAACTCCAGCGTTGCCTTTGTAACGGGGCAAGCCGGCTGCTTGTAGGCATCGGCATCTTCCCCTCTCCGCTAACTGCAAGCGGGAAAGGAAGCGCTCCGAGGCCCCGGCCCAGCTCTTCCTTCGGGAAAGGTTACCTCCACTTCACCCAGCCCTGCCACCCTCGCCCAGTCAGGCTGGTCGTGTCAGGGGCTCGAATCGAGAGCAGCGGTTGTTCTGAGGCCGGCTCTGGGTCTCTTCTGGGGCTGGGGAGAGGAGGGGTTGGTCTGGAAAGGAAATCGCATCGTGCCACAGAGCCGGGTTGGAAAACCCGTCTGCGGGACCAGAGCCGAGCCTTGCACCAGCGCCCCGGGCCCGACTCGCCACCAGCCGCTCCGGCTCCCCGCAGCAGAACCCAGCCCGGCGGGCGGGACGCCCCCGACTCCCAGCCCCCGTCCCACCTCGGCGAGCGCCGACACAGCCGGGCAGCGGCCCCCGGCCCCCCCCCCCGCCCGGCCCGCCGGGGCTGGCGCCGCGCCGCCCCCGCCCGCGCCCCCCGGCCGCGGTGCCGGCAGCGCCGGGGGCTCCCCCGCGGCGGCCGGGGGAAGCGGCGCCCGGCCCCCGCCGAGCCCGGCTCCGCCGCCCCCCGCCGCCCCGTCGCAGCTCGTTTGCTGCAGCTGCAGACAGCGGCCGGCGCCGGGGCCAGCTCCGCCACCGACCGCCGGTTTCCTGCGAGGCGGAGGGGGAGCAGCCGCGTCGCGCCGGCCGCCCTGGCGCCTCCTCCCCCGGGCCGCGGCCGCGGCCGCCCCCGCGCCGGCATCCATCAATCAGCGGCGGGGAGCGGGGGCCGGGGGGGAGCCGCTGCCGGCCGGGGGGAAGGCAGGGGGATGCAGGAGGGCCCCTCCGGGCCGCCGGCTCGCTCCGAGCTGGGGGGGGGGATGCACGGAGGACCCCCGGGAGCGGGGGAGTGCAGGAGGCTCCCTCCGGGGCCGGGGGTGGGGGGCATCCCCTGTGCCGCTTTGGGGGCTGCAGGGGCAGGGTCGTCCTTCCCAGGCCGGCTGCGCAGGCAGCGCAGCAGAGGCTTTGGCGGGGAAGCGGTGCCGGCATGGCACGGCGCTGGCTGCTTCTCTGCCCAGCTCCGCGGAGATGGGGGGTGCTCACCCCACCCCCTGCCCTTCTGGAGAGCGACTGTGCCTCCGGTTTTCCTGTCCCCTTTTCTTTGTACCCTAGCCTGTGCACCCGAGATTTTTCAGATCTGGAGGGGAGAAAGGGCACAGGTCTTGGTCCCTTCAGTTTTTTTGGAGGCGCAGGATGCTAAGCGTTCACGGAGTAAGTTGTCAGATGTGGACGGGGGTCTTCCCCCATATTTGTACTTGTCAGTTCTGGGCAGACACAGTTCATCTTGTTTGGAGCCCTGGATGGATTCCAGTCTATTCTGGTGAAACCCATTCACTACAGGGTTCCCTCTGTCCCCATCAAACCTCCCTCTGTGCTCCAAATACCACTCAGGCATTCTCTCCATCTCCACTTTCAAACCCACAGCCGGGGCTGGTCTTGAAAGCGTGCTCGCTAGCAGTGGTCTTTTGAGCCAGCGGGAGGGGGAAGCCTAATGGTCTTGAGAACAGCACTAAAATCTTTATTGCTCAAACAAAGTATCTTAAATTTGCAAAGTCCAGCATCACATATCCAGTATAACAGAGGAGAGGCGTTCCTTACGATAGATATCCTTTGATTGTTTCTCTTATCAGACAAGTGTGACCCTTACTGTGTTTTTCATACTAGCCAGGCTGCCTCTGAAAGTGTGTTAGGACTGGACGTTGGCTGCTCCTCATCCTCTTTTCCCATCTTTTCTTGGACAGGGTGTCTGTTTGAAAGGTAGCCCACGTTGGAGTTTGAGGTTCGGGCCACAGGTAAAGAAGGAAAGGCAAGCTTTCAAAACGCTATCGTGATATGGCCGTATTCGGACAAAACAAAAAGCATGATAGATTCCCCCCCCCCCCCCATCTCCTTCGTTGCATGTCAAGACACATGGTAATTGTGCGTAATTTGGCCAGTGACAGTGGTAATTAATTTGCTTACTGGGGCTGTGTTTTGATTTGATTTATATGTGATTGTTTTTATTTGCTTCTTTTTGCTTTTTGTCGTCATCGTCGTCGTTGTTTTCTTTTGATGCCCCTGAGGTTAAGGCATTAGTCCAAGACTTTGTCAAGGATGGAAAAAGTAACTATCTGCTTACTTAAAAAACTGAATGCCAGTAATCAGCGAAATCTCTGTTATTTAGCCCTAAGATTTCTGAGCGTTCTCCTGTCTCCCTCTCTCAGAGGTGCAGGGGTGCAAGGCAGCTCTGCATCTCCCCCAAAATGTGTCTTTGTGTGACTTGTGCTGTTGGGTTCTGTCTGCAGCGGCCTTCACTGCCCTTCCCCAGTGATGCCGCCCTGGCCCCCGGGCCACTGGCCACCGGGCTCCGCAGCTTGCCTGGAAAGCCAGGAACAGAGCTGCACAGGGGGAAGGAAGGGAAATCCCTGGGCTACTGAGTAGATTCCTGTGTTGTGCGATCCAAATTCAGAGGCTAGCCCAAAAAGGGGAGTCTCCCAGACTGGACATGACTCTTTCAAGAGAACTTTCCTATGAGAAGAGGACTTTGCCTGCTGGAAAATCTAGCTGGCTGCCTGTAGAGGCAGGATTAAGTCTGAAATTTTACTTTTAACTGAATAGATTAGATTTAGGTTCCTTTCTGAGCTGCTGTGGACTTAAGGATTGGAGCTGGACAATCTTGGGGTTTATGTGAAGAGGACTGTTTTCATAACTTTGCCTTCGTGTCTCTGGGCGCTGCCTTATGAATGTGGAAAAAGCCCCTCTGTAAAGCAGACTTATAAACCTTTTTATCCCCCTAAGGTCTTTGGCACAGTCTGTTGATTTTTATTTGTGGTTTCATGCTGATTTGGATTGTTGCTTTTAATCCAGCACATTTTATTTAGGTTAGCATTTGTTGGAGTCTTTTGAGTTGGTTGGGGTTTTTTGTTTGTTTGTGGGGTTTTTTTGTTCTGTTCTGTTTTTTAATGGACTTGTCTCAGATGATTTTTAGAGTATGCGTGTTGCACTGCAAATTTGTAAGGTAAACTTGAATGCTTAACAAAAGTTTCTTCAAAATCTGTCAGACATCACCTTTACAGAGAAGCTGGACATAAGGTATGTGTTGTGCTCTTAAATGGGGTGAGAGACTCCCACATCCCATCCAGTACTGGGGAGAGGTGCTGAGTTTTGAGTCCACAGCCTCAGCTTGCAAGGCTTTCTAATCCGAGGGCAGTGGGAACATGAATGTCTGCTTCTCTCACAGAAGGGTCCCTAAAATCAACTGCTCTTGGGTCACGCAGCACTTCACGGGGGAAAACCGACAGCTTGAAATGGGAATCTGTGGATATGAGAGGTGCTCCTAGATGTATTCTGCATTGGAAGTTATTTCTAATGGTCCTCAGGCTCTGCTCATGAACAGGGCACACTGCGATTGCATGATGTTGTCCGCTGTCAAAGATTTGGAAGATGGGTGTTGCACCAATAAAACGACTAGTTATTATTTTACGCAGAGGCAGAACAAACCCAGATCAATGGCACTAAGGGTGCCAGCACAATACTGAAGGATTTAATTTTGTGGATTATTAAATACCCTCTGGAAAGGAAAGTATTAATTGGATTGCAGTCTTGTGAGTGAACAGCAGAGATGTATAAGCAGCTATGGCTTAGGAAAATAATTTTATCTTACAGTGGGTTTTAAGGAGTTCAAAGTGGGGGAGGTTTGCTGAAGTGCAAGAGCTGTAGTGAAGATTTCTGCTGTTCCAGTGAGCAGTGATGGGAAACTGAATGCAAAAGGTCTTGCGTGGTGGAAGGACAGAGGAAGATCCATCTGTGAGTTCAGGTTAGTCTTTGTGAATAATGGGCCAAGCTAACCCGCCCTGAAAGAGGGTGGAAGAGTATTTATGCTGAGGTTGGCACGTATGAGGGATTCTGCTTGGAACGAGCAAATTTCCTCCTGCTGGGATTCCATAAAGACTGCAGAGGGGCTTTCCTTGTCCCGCAGACTTGTGCGTGGTGTTGATTCCCTGGAAGAGCCAAGGCAGAGTGTCGTTTCTGGCACTGCGGCGTTATGTTCTCTGGTAGGCTCAGCTGTAGGAAGAGGCAGTTTCCGAGCCCTCAGCACCTGTGGGAATAAGTTTTACACACACCAAGTCAGCAGATGCAGGATGGGCTTTGCAGCTGGCACTGCTTGCCTGGCGAATTGGACTGTACTCCGCCAGCTCTAGCAAATCTACTGGTCTGAGGAAAAGAAAGTTAAGCACGGGAAGAAAGATAAATAAATATATAGAAGCAGGGAAAGCAACATCATCTTGTTAGCGGTGTGTCAAGGGCGGTGTAAAGGTGACATAGGATAAGTAATTTTGCTGTCAAAATTATTTAGAGATGTCATTAAACTGCTTAGGGCTGTCTCTACTGCTTCAGGGCACAGACACCTGGGTTTAATTTGCAGTGGTCTATGTCCAAACTTGCTGGCCTTATTGAAAGGGATCAGTGCTAATTTGGAGCCTGGTGGCAACTGCCTTCAGTGAACATGGGATCTAAATGGCAGAGGTGACTAAAGGATCAGAATTAACTCCCTCATAAACTTTGTTCGTTTTTCTTTTCGCGAGGTTTAAAACTATCAACTAGTTCAAGTTTGCAGAGATTATGAACTTTTCAGATTGCTTGTTCTGGTTCAGTTATGAGACAGGGAGAACAGAGAAGCAGTTTCCTATTGCCCCTAGACTTTGGAGAAGAGAGCCACTCTGTTTTTCATGAAGTAATGCTTGGTCAGAATTTTATGCTTGCAAAATCACTTTGTTATGCCTATGTTTCTTTCTCCTTTTTCTATCTTTTGTTTGTTTGTTTTTGTGTTTTTTTCTTTGTGGTCGTCCCCCCCCCCCCTTCTTCTGCACTGTCTTACTCTGTTTCTCTCACGCACAGTCTGTTTCCTTTATCTGGAAAACGTCTTGCTACACAGCAGATTCTTGTTTGGCATCTGTGCTCTCTTCTCTCCCTTCTTCCTCCTCCATATTGAAATGCATCATCTTCACTTATTCAACAGCTGAAGAATCACCATTCTCACCATTTCAGGGCTTTTTTCTGTTAGGAGATGCTCACCTTCCTCACTTCTGGTAGATGTCAGTGAAAAACTCATTATAGGGCTGTGTGTCCCAAAGTTGTGTTTTCCAGTTGAGGGCAATGAAAGACATCTCCTGAAGAGTTACTTATTGTTGCAGGAATCACGTGCAGTTTCGTAAGTAAAACTGAGAGCATCTTTGGCACCTCTGCTTTACTCTTACGCTGCTCTTTTGTGAAGGTAAATTTTCTGTATGTACCACCTCCGCTGTTGGAACAATGCATTTCCTTTCTTTTATTTTTGGCTCTGTTATTTTAACAAAACCACTGAGAACAGAGGGGAAATTACACATTCCCCTGGGTCATAAATATAATCTGATATGGGATTTTCTTCCAACGTGTCTGAGGATGAGGAGGGATGGATGGAGGGAATTCCCAAGCGTGGAAAGAAAGGTTCTTGCTCATTTATTTTACCTCTAGTCAATGCGGAACTTTTAGCTTTTACTGATTTCACTTTATTTTGCACATGCATACAAAGCCACAGAATCTGGGAATACCGTCAAACCCAAATTTGCCCTGTTCTTTGATTACCTGTACGAAAATATTCCTGCACATCAAATCCCTCATTTTAAGATGTCAAGATAGCTTCAACTGGTATGCAGAGCAGGCTTTTTTAATCTTTTACATCCTCAGCTAGAAAGAAACTTGCGCCAGCATTCGCCAACGAGCCAGGTCATTGGAGGCAGTCTCACCTTGGTGTAATGCGTACAGACACAGCGAAGGCTGTTCTCCCCGTGGCTGCTGTACTGTGACATTAGAGCAAGGGCTCATACAAACAGCCTTGCTTTTTTCAGTGGGACGCTTGCCAGAAAAAGGTGTTGTTCCTCTGCACGTATGCTTGCTGCAGCAGCTTTTGCTAGGAGAGATGTCCTATGCGTTTGGCTAAAGTTGCTGTGTTTACCAGCGCGCATCCAGAGCTCAGCTCTTTGGAAGTGATGTAGGGGCCGTGCCGTGGAGCAAGAGGCCTTGGTGTGCCTCGGTGCAAATTGAAGGCAGTTGTCTGTGAGTGAGTTCTGCACTGATGCCCACTCATATAAAAAAACCTGAGCCTTGATGTGGCTTTTTGTTTTATCACATTGTAAAATGGAAACAAAAATGAGTTCATAGTAAGGTTTAATCAGCATTTCTAAGAGTAACAGCATCTTCTGACTTAAGATGTAAGTTAACGGTTGGACTAGATGATCTTAAAGGTCTTTTCCAACCTAAATGATTCTATGATTCTATGATTCTACGATAGGCAGTACCCATTATTTCTTGCATTGTGCTGATCAATTAGGAAGGTAGAACTTTTTTGAATGGTTTCCAGAAAATTAAGAAGCAGGAAAACTTGAGAGCTTTTGGTGATAAAAAAGACACTTGACACCCTTTTGGTCTAGAAAATACATCTTGTAAAATATTTCTAATGATGACACTGCAACAGAGTTGTTTGTTTGCTTGTAGTTGATTCCCAGTTTAGTGCTGGGAGGTATGATTGTTTCAGATAATTTAAAAAGCAGCTCTGGGATTTTAAACAGCTTCAGTTAACTTGGGCTTCTTAATCACCACAGCTTCTTAGTATAAAACTTTTCTCTTTCTTTTGAAAGCAAGCAGACCACTTTACCAGACTAGTTTGCTGTCTATGTGTGTCTTACCCCTAGGAGCTTGTATTTATCCCCGAGTCTCTGGGGCCTTGCTAATTCAGAGTTATGAGTAGATTCCACTCCAATGGTAGCTGCTGTTCTGCCTATCTCTGCCCATCAAATTGCAAAAACTCCCTTGTAACCCCATCCTTTCTTTTTATCTGGAGATGAATGTGATAGGTGGTACTCGGCTCTGTTGAAGCTGCTTTTGCCGTGTTGCTAGGGTAACCGGAGATGGCCCCTGAAGACAGGAAAGGGCAAGCATTCCTTTCTGCCACAGTCTGGAGCATCAGTGATTGAATGAGATTAGATAGAATTAGATAATCCTGAAATTCACAGTGATTTGATGCCAGACCTTTATTAAATAAGTAAAAGTACCAGCCCTTATAGTAAAAATGAATTCTTTTAGATCAATAACTTTTCCCACCATTCGTCACAGCTGTGATTCTTGAGATCTCTTTTTCTGTGACATGGGGTGAATCACATAAACATATCTTTATTTATTTCTTTTTTTTTTTTTCCCCAGAGGGGACGATGATATCAATTCCTCTTTTATTTCCCCCTTGTGATTCACCCACTTAACCGTAAAGTACACTTACAAAGGAAGGCACTACAAGATTCTTCAGTGATGGTTCAATGAACTAGAGTTTACAATAGTAGTGTTACTTAAAAATTGTACACCATTAGTCTTAAGTATTATAGTGTTTTAGGGTCAGTTAAAAAAAAAAAGAAAAGAAGCTGTATATTGTGAATGGCTGGGTAGTTTTTTGTTCCTTGTGTGTTCAGTGCCTAAAACTGGTGGGACCTCAGCCATGCCTGGCATGTTCCTGCTTAGCTGCAATAGAATTGATAACATCATATTCTGATCTAAAGTAAATGTGGGTTAAAATGAGCATGGCAGTGTGAATGCAGGAGTGGACTTTGATCACAATCAGTCTAGATTTACATCAGTTTAACTCTGTTGTTGACTTCTTTTTCATCTTTAGACTGGCATGGCTTGCATCAAAATTTAGCGTGCATCAGAGGACACCTAGCAGAGCATGGAAAATTTGGTGTGTTCTGGCCCTCAAGCAGTTTTGTTCCTTATCAAGCTAAATTGGCTCTTTCAGAGCAGAGGGCTGATTTATCTATTTTTTTGGGTGGTGGTGCTGTCCTTCAGGTGCAGATCCAAACACCACTGCTGAGGTTTTTGCAGGCATAGTGGACAGTATGTGGTCTCAAAGTAGTCAAGAAGCAGCCCATCCAGAATGAGAAGGGCAGCCTGCATACTCCTTATAAGGATGCTTTTAATTCTGAATAAGAATATAATACATTTGGTCTGGGTTTTTTTTAATCCCAGAATTAACAATGTGATTCCTTAACACATTTTTGGCTTGAAATTCATGAGCTGGTAATTCAGGGCTGGAAGTCTATGGATCTGCACTTGTTTGCATCAGCAATGTGGATCTGGTTTTTTGAAGTCTCACCTTGCTGTGATGGATTTCTCAGAAATAAGTTCAGTAAAAGTAATTCTATGAGGCTGGTAGGTATTTCTCTCCCCTGGTGTGTGCAGAGGGCAAAAATCATCCTTGCTTTGGGAGGATTTAGTTCTTCCATTGATGTCTCTGCTGTTGTCTTTAAACCACTATAGAATCAAAAAAAAGTATGGTTAAAGGATATTTGAATTATATTTTCTACAAGTTACTGTGCTTTTCCTTTAGCAGTGTGATGCTGAAAAACTTACATCTTGAGAGTAATTTTGTTGTTGTGGTGGCACTCCTAATACCCTGGACTGCTTATCACACCAAGCTCTAGAAACAAAAGCGAAAACTATTTTTTTTCTCCATATCACAAGGAAATACATGCAGCAAAGTAAGAGAGAGGGAAGGACAGAGGAGTCTGAAAAATGTTTGTGTGTGAGTACTGTGTCTTAAGACCAAACTCTGTCTTGATCTGTACCGTGTATAATTCCACCCTCACTAACAGGGTAACAGGACGCATTGATGGTAGAATATTTTTGCTTGGTACGTGAGGATACAGGCAGTCTGAATTCTCACCCCCGCCTTTATCCAGGATTCAACTGCACTGAAAAGAGGAGTTGAGTGATGAAGTGTCAAATCCCACTAGGAAGCGAAGCCAGGACTGCTCCAAAACACAGGAGAAGCTGGGATTCAGATCTTTACCCCACAACAGAAGCAAGACGATTCCGACTTGTGATCCAGTTTCTCACCTGTCCTGCTGGTCACCAGCTGTGGCTGCTTTGGGAAACAAGGTCCCAAGTACACCTAGAGTGGGTAAAGCAGAGGAGCTGTTGCTGTTATCACATCCAGTGGAGCTACTGGAAGAGTAGGAAATCCTGTGTGAAAGGAAGTGACCCAGGTGTTCATGTTTGTTGCAGGTGGGAGCTTCAACTGGGATAATCATGCTCTGTTGCCTGGAGATCTGCCCCACATGAACCCTGTCCAGCTTTGGAGGGATCCAAAACGTAAGCCAGGGAAGAATCTGGCTTTGTAACTTTAGTAGCGGTATAGTAAAGACCACACATGGGTTCAATACGTAATAAAGTCTAGGTATCAGTTGCTTCAGTGATTTCCCATCTTTGGAGACCAGCCTCCACCTGGGGAGGTCTCTCGGCGCCGACAAGGAAAATCAATTGGAAACATACACAGTGCAGAATTCTTTGTGGTGAGGGTTGCACTCCAGCTTTAAGTTGCTTGAATGTTTTAAATTGTACTCCAGAGAAGTTGCCCTTAATTTGTTGGAACTCTTTAATGTCATCTCAGTGCATGATTCTTTTTCTAAAGGCTTGTTCTCTGGATGGCGCTGGCTGATGCTGAAGAGCATAATGAACTTGGGTACTTGGGGCTCTTCTGTGAATTGGCATCGGGGATCATATTAGATGGCTGCTAACCATGCACCTCAGTGGCAAAGCACTGGGCATTTGGAGAGAAAGATTTCGCTTTGGCTGGTTGCTGTTTATTGCCACTGAATACACCACCCAATATAATAGACATCAGATTTTGAGATGTCGGTTGGCAGCAGTCCTACTGCGTGTTCCTATGGACAGAGAGGCATCTAAAGCCAAAACATAACTATGCAAACTCAGTGTTTCATTAAGAACACCTGATTTGTAACTTCAGAATCAAAACCATAGCCTGCACTGCAGGATAATCGTCCTGCATCTACTGGCTCTGTTCACTTGTGGAGTAGAGTAGTGAATGCTGGGGGCTGGCAGTCAGGTGTCTGGGCCTCTGCCCTTTTCCCTGCTGAGGATAACCCACATTGCTTTCTCCAACCTTTGTTTTCAAATGCAGCTTTTTATTTGGGATGTTTCACTTGGCTTACCCAGAAACATACTTTCTCAGGGCCCACGTGCCTTATATTCCCTTTCACATCAGGGATCTGTGCAGTGTTTGGTACCCTTGCATGGCCTTTGGAAACGTAGGCACTAACCTTTCCATGATTCAGCTTCCCCATATACAGGCTGGGGAGAGCACCTCTGGTATTGCATATGGAAATGAAAATATTTAGATTTACGGGTTAAAAGGGCAAGAGACCGCTGTAACCATCAAGACTGAGTTCTTGCACTATAATAAGCAATAGGACTTCCCCAAGCTAGTTCCTGTTTATGGTGGCTCATCTTTGTACTTTTATTTTTAAGGAAAGTGTCCAGTCTTGATTAAATGCCCTGGTCCCGTCCTTCATTGATCCTAGTAAATTGTTTTAGTGGGTAACTACTCTCACTTTTTAGGAAACAATGAGGATATTGCTAATTTGAATTTGTTTAGTGTCACATTCCTGCCACTTGGTCTCCTTACAGCTTTGTATGTCGCTCTTTGGAACTCCCTTTTAGTAGCCATAGACCATCATGCAGAAAGCTTTTCGCCTTCTCCTTAGTGAGTTAAATAGAGTGGGTTCCTTCGGCCTCTCCACATAATGAGGCAATCCCAGATCTTTAATCATCTGCATGACTCTTCTGCAAAACCCCAACAGTATACAGCAGCATCTGTTTTGAACTGTTGGCACTGTATTCAAGTAATGTCAAGCATATATATATATATATACACACACTATAATCTTTGTGCTCTGATTACTGCTCTGGCATTTATGTCTGCATTATTGATATGGCTAGGGCATTGCCCATGATAAACCTCTTCACCTGATTCCCACCCTGACCCTTACACCCTTTCAGAGTCACTTTTTCCTGGGATAATATTCCCTGCTTTTAAAATGCCAACTTCACCCACTAGCCCACACTATTTTGTGTCTGTGACCCTGGGATTTCGTTACTTGCCATTAACTTGCACGTTCTCTGTGTTAACCATCAGCGATGACTCTTAGTTTTCATCCAGGTCATCAATAAAAATATTAGGGAGAATTGGTTGCATGCTTATATTCTGAGGTCTTTTAATCACCTTTTAATCCATTTAATTTGTGTCATGTTGACTTGTAATGCTCTAATTCCTCATTCGAAAAGTTGTGTGGTATAAGATCAAATAACTTGCAGAAATCTAAGCACATTACACTAGCAATATTGTCTCAGCAAAAAAAGATATATTAGTTTAACATCTTTTCCATTAACAAGCTTTAATTTGCATAAATTATATCACCCTCCTTTAATTTATTATTACTTGTCCGGTTTCCTCTATTTCATTGTTTCTCCTGGGGGTTATAAAATTACTTGGATTATTCTGCTTATGCTTATGCTTTTTAAAATACAGGCACAGTGCTATGTTTTCCCATTTACCTTGTATTTCCCCATTGTTCTGAGGCTCATTAAAAATCTGAGTAAAATGTCTGAAGAACTTCTGTGGCTAACTATTCTGAAACTCTTTGGGGGCAAGTTATCTAAATCTGCTGATTTAAAACTATATAGCTTCAGAAGTTTCTGTGTGGAAACCTCCTAATTCACTGCTGGAGTGAAAAGTATTTCATTTTCATACCATGTTAGAGCTAGCTTTTTCTCCCAGTGCAGAAATGAAGTATTTACTGAACATTCTTATTTTTTCAGCGTTTCTGACAGTTCTACCATTCCCATCTAGTAATGGACTGAAACCATTATTACCTCCTGTCCTTAATAAGCCAATGTTTACAAACCAGTTTGGAGTTCTCCAATGAATGAAGGAATTATTAAAATTACACGTGCAATTATTTAAGATTAAGATCTTTATAATGGGTGGGGAAGGACAGGCCTTTACCACTACAAAGGCCCTTTACCGCATATTATGCTGATGAAATGTCCACTGTCTTAAAGTCTGTTACTCCTTAGTATTTGCTTTATGTCTCCAGTGGGATTTCTGCCTTTTTACCTCCTGTTGTTCAGTGTTGGTTTAATCGGAAACCTGGCGTGTGGATCAGCTGGTGGAGCATTAGGCCTCGCGAAGAGAATGATGCTTTCTCTTCGTCTTCTCAATGTGGTATATGCTGCTTGCCAGACTGAGTGTTTACAGCTTGCGGGTTCGGGTAATGAATAGATGCGTTGGGCTTCAAAAAAATTGACCTCTGTGGCTTTCTCATGAAAGCCAAGGCTTTTTCCCCCACCTAGATGCTATTCTAGCTACGCTCCTTGTCTGGCTGCTTTTGTTTTCTCCTGATCTTTCAGTCAAGTCTTCCTGTCTGGCCGCCGGATTACGAAGCAAGGTGGTATTTGAATTATATAAAGAAGTGATCACGGTGTGTTCTGTCAAAGCTTGCAACTCCTTAAACAATCAAATCTACCTTCCTTCGATGCTTGCTTTAAATGGTCTTGGAAAGGTGTCAGTACAGGGTTATATGTGCAAGAGAAGAGGTGGAGATGTGACACATCTGGAACTCTCAACTTCGCTGCTTACTAGAATAGCCATTAGGAAATACCCTGTCGTCCACCTCCCTCTTCACAAGACTTGTATTCATCTGTACAGAGAAACATCCCCAACGTTGGCTTGCACTAAGATGCTGTGCCGTTAGCCTTGGCTGGCATGAAACATCTTGATATCCTGCGAGCTGTGAAACTTGACATATGCTAAGGCAGTAAGAGGAAGAGAATCTTTCCTCAAAGCTTCCCTGGAATGTTCTGACAGTATTTAATCTGTCGGGGTCTACTGTGTCATTCAGACTGATCCCAGTAGGCCAACGAGTTAGAATCAATAATATCCTTGATCAGCAAATAATTCTACCTTGATCAGAGAATCCTGGTAATTAGAGCTGAAAAAGATGCGTGACATCACTCAGTCTGCTCCGCAGAGTACTCTGAAACATGCTGGCATTTATGTGTGTGTTTCTTGGGGCTTTTTTGGCTGCTCTTGTAATATAATGTTAGCTAGGCTGTGCTTTTGAAGGAGGGCTGTGTTATTATTGCCAGAAGGTGACCAATATTAGGTGTTGCATTATTTTCCCTCAATATGAAAACCCCCGTTTTAAAAACGGAAGAGATGAGGGAGAAGTGGGGCACGAGGAGAGGAAATGACTCCTTGTAATCATCCAGGAAGAGAGCTGGAAATGGAGTTCAGCCCCTGTGTCACGGTCCCTGAGGCTCCATTCCCTTCTAGTAGATGCCCTGTTTATCCTCAGTCCTCTCTCGTGTCAGCCCCGAAAGTGCCTCCTCTGCTTCCCTGACCAGAGGCATTATTCCTGGGGAGCAGAAGGGATGCTCATCCTCCACGGCTCACTCGATCTTTACCTCTCAGCGAAGAGGAGGCCCTGCTGTGGCAGCACTTTGGTGTGATTTGACAGGCTGGTCAAAAGGACCTGAATCAAGACCAACCCACCATAACATACAGGCTACTAGACACCTACGTGGCACTCACCCTGACGGTGTCACCGGACTGGGTTTGGCTGTAGATGCTGAGGTAGATGTAAGTGGCTTCCCCTTTTCTTCTTCTACTGATGCCCTCATCTCTCCTGGAGTTTGGAATTTGCATAATTGGAACAACTTGTTTATTTGGAATGAAATCACATCCGTGGGATTTAGCTGAGCGGCACTCGGTGCAGAGCTCAATGGGAAGGAGAAGGTGGCGAAGGAAGATGCTTTCTTTTATATAGCTCTTTCCTGGTAGTTGAGAGCATTTTTGTTCTGTGGCATAAATTAGAGCAGCTTAGGGCTGGCTGAAGGCTTAAATGGTTTATAAGTGAATGTGTGGGAAATGGGCTGGAGTGTGCTGTGCTGGGGCGAAGGCTGCCCCAGAAGAGTTAGTCATCAAAATGCAAAGCACACACGTGCAGTGTGTTACATACCAGTCGTGCCAGGTGTGGAGAGAAGGATCTGTAGATGTCATATGCAGAAAGCCAGCAATAGTTGCTCATTACAGATCTTTGAAAATGAGGAAATAAAGCTAGGTTTTCAGTTTTTGTGGCTGTCTATGTGAACCCATCAAACATGAATATGGCTGCTTGCCTACAAACAGATTAGTTTTTTATTGCTTTTGCCACCTCTGTGATGCTATAAGGCCCAGCTGTACTATATATAGCACAATAAATCTGGTTTATATCAATGTGAACTTTGATATATTTTATTAATATCACACTCATGATTTGAATATTTAAATATGCATGGCACATACAAAACGGTTATTTAGCTTATGCTTATTTTATTTAATTATTTTAGATTTATAGAACACCTGTCATCGGCTCGTAAGTGCCATGCAATTAATTAAAAATACAGTCAGAAATTCAAAACTGCCTTTCTGGCCCATCTAGATTATCCTTCTCTCTTGAACTCATCACTCCTTCCTTTTCCTAACCAGGTCTCTTCCAGCACCATAAACCTGTTCAATCTAATTCCAGGATAAAACATAGGGAGGACGGGGAGCTGAGCCTTATGATAATGTGCTTGCAGGTACATGAACTGCAAGTTCACATTATAGGAGGAGAGCTTTGAGAATCCTTAACATGGATCGCAGCCTTGCTGTCATAGGTGCTATACAAACAGCATCCCTGAATTACACAGCCCCTATCCTGGAGATTTTGCAAACCAGGTTTATGCCTAGACACAACAGGGAGTGCAGTGCAGACTGTCTGAGGGATGAGGTACTCTGGGCAGCTACTTCTCGCTCTCAGCCATTTTTTGGCACTGATTCTAGAGATTTCAGTAGGATTTGGCTTTACATGCTGATGTGGTTGCCAGGGCCGCAGGATTAGACCCTTTGTGGAGCGGTGATTTGCGAGTGTCACAAGTTGCCACTAAAACAGTCACTGGTGGATTGAGGAAGGAGCTGTGGCGAGTGAAACTCTTTGACCCAGCAGCAAGAGCAAAGGACCTCAGTTGCATGGAGGAGGGGACCCAGTCCTAACTGGCTCTGTGACCTTGGGCAAATAAATGGCTTATCCTCCCCGTGTGCTAGTCATTCCAGGTGGAAAATAGGGTGAGGAAAAAAAACCTCAAGAGCCTCAGCTGAAACCTCTGATGCCTCTAAGTGAAGCCTTCCTGGGTTAACAGAGTGCAGACAATTGTACCAAAGTTTGTCTGGGAAGAAGAAGGAGGGGAAAATGTGAGGGGTCAGGCAGCCTAGGCAAACATCTAGACCTGGAGGAAATGGGGTGGAGGGTGGAGGTTCAGCAACTCCTAGGGCCCAAAACCTTTGCTTACAGAGTTCTCCCTCTTTGTGAGCTGCTGTAGCGGCACTTCTTACAGGGAGCCCTAAGAGACCTTTCCTTCTTCTTGCTGTGTACTAAAAGCCATAGAGGGGAGCGTGTGGGAGTTAATGCCGCGTTAACTCCCACCGGGATACCCATAAGGTTTGGAAGGGAATGTTCATTAGCATGTCTCGGTTTTCCCCAGTTTCAGCCTTACTGTCAGCAAAGAGCTGTTAAGAAACAGTCTGAGGATCTGCTGGGGACTTTCAAGGCAGGGATAGCTTGATACGGAGCACGTGTTGGCTCCTGGTTTCTCCTGCCCTCTCTGTTCAGCCCGATTCCCCTGCCCCCCCAGGCCATGGTTACCAGTTATATTATAGAAACAACATTTTATTGGTTATTATTTTTTGGCACATCTGGCCCACACACCCCATAGGAATTTTCAGCCCTTTTCAAAGTTTTGCATGTGCGAAAAGTCAAGTTCTCATAGGTGGAAGCCAAAAGGCGCAGTGAGAGCATTTACCCAACTTGGATGAAGCACTCTTGACCGAAGCAGCCTGAAACGTATTTGAGATAATTCTCTTACCCTTGTTACTGCTGAATTACCTCTTAATAGGCTGCAGAGAGCTGGTGCCGCAGAGTGCAGGGTGAGCTCGGTTCCTGTTGACTAAAGGTCAAGTGTAGCCCCTTTCTTTTGCATGAGGTGACATGGCTGTTCTGAGTAATTAGTTTAAAAAATACATATCTATCTCTTCGTGGTACCAGAAATGCTGACTAAAATCGAGAAGGAAATAACAAAGCAGTTGCAAACATGCTTCAGAAGAAAATTGTTTCACTGTGTGAAATAGCCACTGTTGCATTTGCAATAAAATTAGCAAGAAGGGAAAATGTCAGGGAAATGTGAGGTTAAGAAGCTGTCAAATATTTTTACAAGTGTTGTCTTTATTTAGACAGCAGAGATCTTGAGGTCAGGTTTGTTGCTTTGTTCTGTTTATACAGCACCTAGCACGATGGAGTTATGTTTGGGGACTCCGAGCTGTTGTTGCAGCCAAAGAATACATAATAATGATCCAGACAGGAGTGTGTGCTGCAGCGATAAAGGTACCTCAGTGCGTGCTCTCTCTCCCTCTGTATATTGGTAACTACAGCGATAAGGATGATGTGTACCTGTGTAAAAGGGGCTGAAAAAAGCCCATGTCTGGCAACACTGAAGAAAGAAACCAGTAGATGAGCTAGTGGGCAAGAGAGGTGGGGTACAATTTATAGAAGACTGGGAGGCATCTTCTGAAAACTAATGAGGTGTTTGAGTGTCAGCCAGAATTAGATAGAGAGCATTCTGTGTTTGACTGGACAAGATCAGCTGGAGACGAGCCAGAAGACACAGAGTTTAGTGCAGGTCCTGGAGAAGCCGAGGATGTGTAACAAACAGGACAAGCTATCTTCTACCTCCTTGTCATGTTTCCTGGCCACCTGCACACTAATTTCCCTGCAAATGAAAGGACAGCAGCCTGTTGGATAGGACAGAGCAGTTAGCAGACTTTTTGGTCTTGGTGTGCTTTGCTTCCTTGCAGAGAAGACAGCATATAACTTTATTTTCAAGAAAAAGTAAGCTGTGCTCCAGCTGCAGATTGGCAGGTAAGGGAAGACAGGAGTAAAAACTAGACGGTGACTCTGACGGGGAGATAACAGGTGAGAAGCAACAGCTCAGGAGCTCATGCTACATGTTCCTGATTTAAAAAGCATATTCACTGCTTGCCTAGTTGTTCCAAGGTAGGAAAGGCAGCAACAGTGGTGCCAGCACAACAGATCTGCCTGAAAATAAGGCGCTCTTGTGCGGTATCCCTCCTCCAGGGGAGGTGGAGCTCTTCTAATCTCCTTCCCCTTATCCCTCTTCCAGCTGACCTCCCGGGCTCAGTAAATAGCATCTCAGGAGGCTGCAGGAATCCGTGAACAATGGGTGGCCTCCCAAGGGCTCAGAATTTCTTTCCACCTAAATTCCACCTTTGCAGTCTTTGCTAAAGAATCCACAGTTATTATTCACTTAACTTGTATTTTTAAATACTATTCCTTGCCTTTCTTTTACCCTCCCAACTTGTAATGTGATTTCAGAGGGGATTTTTCTAGAGTTCCAGCTGGCGCCCAGTGTCTAAACAAACCCAGACCTCTGCCTGTTGGAGTGCCTGGTATTGCTTTACTCTTATCTTTTTCTGTTTGGGAATGGCTCACCTGCCTGAATGCAGTGCATGGGGAAATTCAGCTGAGCCTTTTGAAATGTCTGGAGGGGTTTGTCCATCTGATCCCTATTTATTTTAATAGGGCATTTAGTTCTCGAGAGCTGTCTCTCAGACCTGATCTTGTGTCTCCAGAACCAATGGGTGTAAGATTTTGGCCCTGATTTGATTAACTCTTATTTTGGCTGTTTCTCCGTGTATCCATCAGAATTTGGGTTTGTGCTGGGTTTTGTTTTTATTTTGGTTTTGCCTGTGCGGAGGCTACATTGTGGCATTCAGGCGGTGTTGTGCTGTACTTTGACATTTGTATTCTGCTTTTGTTTTGAGCTGGAGTGAGGGAAGGCCAGAGAAATAGTTTAAATCCATCTGAAAGAGACCGCATTCCCCTCCTTGTCTAGAGGCTTTCCCTGGCAAGACTGTTGTTGAGCTGTGTTTGCATTAGGGATCCCTGTACCAGTACCATCCCAGCCCAGTAGATAGACTGCAACTGGGCCCTGTATCCGGGCTCGTCTTCTCTTCCCTTCATCTCTGTCCCCCTTGTTTCTCTCCCTTTCCTTGGTGAGCGTTGCTGGTTGCTATCCTCTTCTTCGCTGGCTGCTCGTAGCGGGGTGCGGTTAGGAGAGGGTTGTGTGGAAATTCCTGCAATGAGCCCCAACCCTTCCACCCCCACACACTGCCCTGGGAGAGACCCAGACGGGCAAGGTGACTCATCTACGCTGGCGGAATCCTGGGGCTGCTTGTGGGGAAATGAAAGGCCCCCAGGCAAGGCAGCCAGGCAGCTGGGGGTGGTGGCTGCCGCTTGGTTTGCTTCTCTTTTTACACAGCTGAAAGCACAGGGACCTCGTAGGGTGCAGGGGAGATGGTTGGCAGTTGGCTTTAGGAATTGGAGGGAGAGGGGCACTGAGGGGAAAGAGGAGGGGAGCACGAATGAATGCGTGACGCACCTCTGCCTTCTACAGTCCTTACTACAGTAAGGACAGCAGGGCCAGGTAATGTCATTGTGCACTGTGTCCCGCCATTGCGGGACATCTTCAGTACGACTGCAGGTATCACATGGAGCTGGCGTGTGATGACATCCAAGGTCCCTGACCTCGCCCTGTCCTTCCTGATCTGTGAAGGTGGTGGGAACACAGGAGCAGTAGCAGCAGCAGAGGTATGTTTCAGATCTGAAGGTTGGCCACCGCCCCAGCTGTTGCATAGCCCTCTCTTCTGAGCTTCGAAGAGTCACTGTCACAGCCTAGACCAGAGTTTTTCATCCTTTGGTCTCTTGATCCTAGCTGGTGCATGGACTCCAAGAGTCTCTGGGAAATAATCAGGGAAAGCAAGCCTGTTACCAGGAAATTTAAGTTCAGTCTGCTAAGGGTCCAGTCCTTCACTGAAAATAAGATTCAGCAAATCGGAAGCAATTGAAAACCAGTGGCTAAACTTTCCAGTTTTTTTGCATTACCTAAGCTACTCTCTGGGGCAAGGTCCACACAGGCAGAAGACCTGGAGCAAGATATGGTCTGTGTCTTGTTCTTCAGGCTAGAATGGAATTGACTCTACCTGTCTCTGGAGCTGGTGATCATGGAGAGCAAAAGTCAGGTCTGCTTTCAGGATTTAAATGGCTCTAAACTTGGGTGGGGCTAAGACGGGGAGAAAGGAATCCCCTCATTTCTTATCCCTTTCCTGGGAAATGTGGGGAAGGTACTGGCTTTTAACTGCTCCCTTCCCATGCCTTCTGGACATACGGGAATGCAGGTGTGCCTGCAGAAATGTGTGAAGACATGTGTGCGTGCTAATGGCACCTAAATATAGCTGCTGCTCCATGCTCCTGTTAACCTGTCAAATGACTACTCGCTCTCCTACGCTTTGTCAAATCATAGATATTACTCACCTCCATGACTAATTCCCTATGGAGGTCCCCTAAAGAGGTTTAGAAAACAAGTCCTCTGTCAGTCTGGGGCACAAAACCATTATGTCTTTTTTCTGAATTTGGCTAATGAGAGGAGAAACTCCTGTAGATAGACCTGCCCTTGAACTGCAGACAGGGAGTCCTCAAGCAGGTTTTCTGCGTCGCAGCCTGGTGCCCTTACGAGGAGGCGTATGCACCATTTCTTGCAACACTTTGAAACTGTGTGCCTGGGTGTCTGCAGGAAAGACCAAAGCTGTTAATTGGAACTGGTGATTTCTGCAGGAGGAGGATGTGATGGGAACATGCCTAGGGTGGGATTTTGCTTTCACTTTCACGGACTTCTCAGATGCAGATGCTTGCCGGGTAAAACAGAGCTGCTTAACAGTGCACAAGAGGATCATGCGACCGCAGAGAAGTCTGTGTCTTCTTGGAACTGCAGGGGGGGAATTAGGATTGGCAGAGTGTAATTGGTAAAGCTTGTATTTGGCTGGGATTTTTATTTTAACAGGCCCAGAAAATCACCAAGTAAATAATAAGTCGGGGCCTTAAATTTGCTCTCCAGCACCTCTGACGGCAAAGTATACCCAAGTACATTTATTCAAGAAGGAAGAGTGCCACCTATTGAGTCACACATTTCCCCTCCTTCAGAAGGCTGGGTGTAGGTACAATGGTATCCCATCCAGGTACTTTCCAAGCACAGCTCAGCATCCTTCCCGTGATGGGAAGGAGCCACAGCCTGGGGTGGTATGCTCATGCAAGAGAAAGCAAAAGTGTATGCACTGAAAACTGGGGGGGGTTTATTTTAGATTTTTACAGATGTGCTGTGTTTTAAAGCAGTGAATGTCAGTTGCAAAAGTTGCCATCAGCGAGCTTCCAAATACAGACCCTTTTCTGGAGCGAGTTCTTTGTTTAAAAAACTGAAGAAAACCTACAAGACTTACAAATAGTTATGGGCAAGTTATGTTAACACGGCTTTATGTACATTAGGCTGTTTGATGATTTGGTGGCTTTGGGTGAAAGAAACTACTAGACTTGCTTCAAAATAAGTGTTGGATATGTGAGCGGGTTTGTTTCTTCATGCGACTGTCTTGAAGTCTCTGTCCATGGTTGAAGTGTTGCTGGAAGCCACATAAGACCGCGTTGTCTCTGTCAGCAGCTTAGCGGCAGACTTTGTTTTCCACCTCAGGGAAATGCTTAAATGCCTAAGAGGGGAGATACCAGTTTCCAGACAAAATGTTTCACCTTTAAAAACATGTCGTCCCCCCGTTATCCCCCCCCTCCCCCCCCCAATTTTGTTCCAATTAATTTTGGTTCTGGTTTTCACTCCCATGAGAGATGAAGTTTTTTTCACCTGCTCAGAAAACACTTCCCTTTGGTATTTCTTTTTTTTCCTTCCAGCTGCTTGTTTTTTATTCTTTTGATGAATTATTTACTGCTCTTGGGTTTTGGGGTTTTTTTTTATATTCTCTTTGTGTTTATCTTCAAAACACACAACTCCCAACACTCCCTACTTCCATTCAGTACTCATCGGAAAGCCACTGTATTTGTTAGTCATTTATTTCCCAGTGTTATATTTATATATACAGATGTATTGTAAATCATGCAGTATCATCTCGTGTTGCCCCTAATGTGCTGAGCCAACTAGTTACATATTTCTGTGAGTTTTGGTTTATCCTTTGGTTTTGTTAGTACACACATTCTAAGTGGAACCCGTGATTCTGGGTGCTGCACAGTCACAGTGAATGATGAGCAGTGCCCCCAGTGCCTGCAGAACACATATACAAGGCAATCAGGTAGACTGCTTGAGTTCAGGATAAAGATACGGGCATAGCGTGTTACACCCAGCTCTTTACAGACTGCAAGCAGCAGTATCAGATCTTCCTTCAGTTACTCACAAGTAGGTCTCAGCTAGATTTCTTTTTCAGGGGTGCACTGGTAACGGAGTGGTGGGAGCAGCAGATTTGGAGCCAGGACCATTCTGTTGCAGTCTTGGATCCTCTACCATTTTACTGTGTGACAATGAGCAAGTTGCCCCACCATACCCTCCCTTGGTCTCGCTTGCCTAGAAGATGATAGAAAAGTACTTCATAGCAAGAACTGTGTGCCCTTTTTGCAAAAGCTGCAGGCCTTGAAGTGAAAGGCTATGGACAATTGCAAAGTGCTGTTACTGATACGCTAGAGTTGGACTTCAATGTTCGCACATCATGTCTGTTGAGTGAGAAGAATGGGTTTCACATTGTGATTCCAGGGACTGCACCTTATGAAGCTGATAATCGGTTCCTTTTTGTTGTCATTGTCAGGGCCGTTGCGATGGCCACAGCAAGTCATCTGTCTGACACCCCATTTTTTTATACAAATCACCAGAAGTTCACTGTACTGTCTCTGGATTAGGTTCCCTCTCTCCTGGCACAGTTAATCAACACATGTAATCTGGTTTCGGAGTAGGAGTGGGGTATGAGAGCAACTTGATCTTGTAGCACTGACTTCCACGTTGAGGTGGACTTTCAAATGTGTTGTGGTGAGTGCCGTATAGCAGTTACTGCGGAGCCCATAAAGTGCACCACAGAGCGAAACATCTGCACGCTATACCAGTAGGTTGTGGGAGATGCATCTTTGCCCTGACTAGCTTATGTTAAGGATGAGTGCCATCCTCAGTCATGACACACCTCTTTCTGGTGCTCTCAGCCATGCCGCATTTTGATGGACTGAGGGCATGTCATTCCTCAGCAGTGCCAAGAAGAAGGGAGGGATTCCCTTGAATCAAAGAAGCTAAGCAGGAATTTGGCATGCTCTTAGCCTCATGCCTGATACTCTCAGACTCTCTTTCCTTTCATTAATTCCACTCTGTGCTGCAGCTGAAGAGCACGTAGTAAAACTCTAAGGAGGCATGTCTAGTAGTTGCTCAAAATCAGTTAATTTTTTATTGGATTTGAAGTCAGACTTCATGGGCCAAACCCACCCCTAGAGGACTGGGGATGGGGAATTGCAGGCAGTCGGGACTTATTCCGGATAATTGACTTTCTCTTCTGTGTCCACCCTCACTCTCAGATTCACCTAAGGAACCTCCCTGTCTTTGCTTCTCTGCAGTGCTAAGGCTGAGAGGCCTTTGTCCCTAGCAGCCTCAGCCATCAAGATGTATTAAATTAAACATACACACACATCACAGCCCTGAGGCTGTTAACCCCCCATGCACACAAATAATCCGTTGTGGTCTAAGTAGAATAACTTATGTTTGGACCCTGATCTAGTCCAATTCATTTCCACACCTGCGGAAGTGACCTTCAAAACTTGCTCGAGGCTCTGTCTCAAAAGTCGTTTTCTCATTAGTGGAAATGAAATGTATTGTGGAGCTATTGCTCTGTCTCTGCATCTCTGGGGAGACGAGTGCAGAACACCACTTCTCCTCCCTGCCCACAAATCACGCCAGGCCACCTCACTCCCCGTTGGTTTTCTAGAAACCCTTCTTCCCCGACTCCTCCTCCCTTTCCCTCCACCGTAGCGTAATTAAGGTTAAAGAAGGTCCTGGCAGCGTGTCCCCAAAGGTTGCAATGAGCAGGGGCTGCCATTTCAAATGCTTTGGGCACCTGGGCGTGCCGGTGGACAGAGAAGGCACCTGCGCTGGCTCACAGCCTCCTGCCATCCCTGCCCGGGATGGTCTGCTCTGCCCTCTGTCCCCCGATACCTTCGTCTGCTTTTGCTTGGCCTTGTGGCTGGCCGGTCCCAGGACTGAATCTCTTTTAAAACAACACCATTTATTCCCATAGTAAACATCCTGTAGAGTTGCTTGGTCTGGTACCAGTGTTTACTCCCAGCTGTCATCTCTGCCTGTAGTACTGTTAGAGCGTAAGGGGAAAAAAACCCCAAACACTCCTGTTGTGCTTCGAGTCCTTGCCATCCATCAACCAGGGGTCACAGTAACTGCAGATCATATGGTTGGGTCTCAAAAACTGCAGGAAATCAGTCTTTGTTACATGGAAAATAAAGCAGTCTATGGGGAAAATAACCATAAATGTTCATTATTTGTACAGGAAAATCAATTTGTAGGCCAATTGACCAAATAAAGTAATACAATTTGCTGGGAAATCCCCCAGGTGTGGCAGGCAAATCATGAAGCGGAAATGGAAGCAGCGGTTTTCATAGGTAGTCTGCGGTGGTTTGGGGGTGGGAGGGATGTGGGGAAGGGAGACAAAGCTTAAAATGAATACAACTACAGAAAAGGGTACCTTTAGCTGTGCAGGCAGTTGAAGGAAAGGTGCTAGTGAAAGGAGGAGAAGGGGAAATGGCCTTTTTCTTGTTTTGATATCGCAGAGGGTGGTGGAAAGAGGTAACAGTGCCAGCATACAGTGTGTGATAGCAAGGAAGGTGTCCTCTTGAAGGGGTTGACAAACTGAGACGTGGAGCCCTGTGGTGCGGCTGGAAGCACGTGTGGTCTAGCAGTAGGAGCGGGGGAGTGACAGACACACAACCCGTCTTGGTTCTCCCGCATTTTTTCATCTACCCAGCAAATCTTGGGCAAGTCATTTCCATTGTGCAGGCTACGTGTGTGGAGTAAAATCAGATAATCACCCCAAAATGACTTTAAGGTGGTTCTGTGAGTCTCACATCAGTGGTAAATACCATTTGCAGCCTTAGAGCAGAATTGCTTGTTTCTGAGCAATGACACCCAAGTCTAGTGACGGGTACTCTGTGCCTGGACAGCTCTTTGTCACAGGTGCATGTTGACACTGGTCAAGTTAAAAAAGCTGAGGATCAATTTGTCAGTCAGTCTCTTCCAATTACCTGACCCAGATCCTTTGTGCTTCTTTAAGTGGAGGCTGTATGTCTGTGCACGTATCAAGGCAATGAGATTGGGAGGGAGGGAGGGGGACCTCTTCTTCAGCTGTTTTTTTACTTGAAAGGATGCATTTATGACCATAGCACTAGAAGGCATTCCTAAGGTATTGTAGTCCAGTTCCTGTGATAATTGAAAAGGGTCCACAGAGCTGCTTCTCCACACTGGATGTGACTATATTGTCCCTTTGGCTTTGGAAGCGCAACAGGCCGCTCCTGGCTCTGCAGCGGCCTCTCTGTATGACTTAGTTCATGGGCTTACATATCTTCATCACACCTTGCACCACTGTGAAATGGATCTACTGCTCCTCACCGGCCTCCCCGATGTGTTAAAAGCCCTTGAATAACAAAAGCTTATAAAACACGTTGTGCTTTGCAAATGAAAAGTATTGCATAATGGTGGTGTCCCTGTAGCAGGTGACAGGCTTATTGGCTCAGATTTCACTTGCTTTTGGCTCTCTGTGGTAGGGAAGGGGCTCCAGGGAGGCTGTGGCCTCACTCTTGTGCCTGCAGCAGGTGTTGGAGCTTTTGATTTGTAAAAAAGGGTCCTTTCAAAGCCTTGAGTGGTGCTGCAGAATACTGTTTGGACAAACTCTGCCAGTCATGCCACATCTGTGAACGAACTGCACCTTTCTCTGTTTTGTTTTGGTATTGATAGTTTAAGAGTCTACTTAAACACCAGGCTTTTTTTTGCAAAAGTGGAAGCAATGCCTCAATTAATATTTGTAGTTTTCTTGTTTGCTTTGGATTTTCAAAGTTTGCTTGGCTGTTGGGAGGGTTGAGTCATTCTGAGGAAACTTTGTGGGCAGACCTGGCTGTTGCTCACTCAGTAAGTGGCAGCTCGCTGCTCAGATTTTTCTGATCTGCAGTTCAGTGCTGGGATCACACTTGAAACACTTCAGTATGTGGATCTTGTTATATCTTTACCAGCCTGAATGGTCTCTCTGCAGGTGTCAACTGAAGGCTTGAGCTCAAGGTTCTTGAAGAGGCATGTCTGCCATCCAGGGAGGATGGTGCTGCACTGCTGGGTGGTCCTGTCAGGGAGGCAGATGTGGCTGATTTTTGGCACCAGCCTCCTTGGGGAATTCTAGGATGTAATGCAAAGCTCTGGTTACTCTGCCTCCGCTGTGTGGAGCAGCTGCTGTTTCTCTGCTCTCGTCAGTTTGGTTGCTTCAGTTTTGAGGGAAAGTGCTGGGAAATCAATTTATTTAAAGCTGAGAAGAATTGCCCTCTAGTTAGTTTCCATCTCGTTCTGCCCATGACAAGAGTGGTCCAGCTGTGGGGATGGACAGGAGGCTTTTCTTGGGTCGGTCTAACACCAGGGTGTGCGAGGTGAGTATGGCTGGGGTCAGGGACTGACAGTCTAGGAGTTCCACTGATGCCCCTAGGAGCTTATGTTTTCAAAGTCACTTGTGATCATGGGGCACTTCAAAATTTTGGAAGCCCAGCTTTTAGGATGGTGTTGGACCTGTTTTTTCCAAAGGAACCAGCTGTAGCTCTCAATAACTACAGCAGCAGCAAAATCTTCTTCCATATGGACAACTAAAGGAAAGGAGGAACTGACTCTCAACAAATCCAGGTCTGTCTGTCCCATTAAATGAAGATAATAATTATTGAACTTTTTAAAACACATGGAACTGTTTAGATAAAGCCTGTTTTGGTTTCTGTTACGGCAACAACATGCATTTTGGGCGGAACTGTTTAACGTTTCTGTTTGATCTCTGTGCAAGTTGCTCTTTATGACAATGAAGGCTTATCAAAAAAGAAAAAAAAAGCTCAAAACAGAACTTGAGGCAGAAATTTCACTCTACCCAATGAAAAGCTACAGTGGCTGGTCCTCATTCTTGTAGGACTTGAACAAAGCCTGGGTCTGTCTCCTTTTGGCTGAGCAGGCTGCAAGCCACGCTTGGAAATCTCAAGGATCTCAAAGAAATGCTTTAAGCATGTGTCTCCAGAGCAGAATAAAAGTATAAACCCCAGTCAAATTCCTCTTGATGAAAGATTTCAGACTCGCTGGGAAAGGCTGTGTTCTCTTGGACCTGATGTAATGAAACTTTGGAGTGAAACATTAATACCTGGGGGAATGACGGACAGTTATTTTGTTCTCTTGTCTTTCTGTTACTCGAAAGGTACAGCAGTGAGGTGCATGAAAAGAAGGGAAAATGTCTGAAAGCATCCGTGCCCTTTTGCTCCTTGTCTCTTCACCAGAGAGGAGGAGCAGGAAAGGAAGGAAAAAAGAGAAAAATATGTAAGTTTTGCTTTTATTTAGGAAATAGCATCAGTGTACCATATCCTCAGCTGGTGTAAGTTGACTTTTACCCCATTAATACTGACTTACATTGCCTGAGGACCTGGCTTCACATCTCTGCTTCCTTCTTTGCAACCTCAGACTGAAATGGACACAGTTATTTGATGTGGAACAGACATAGAAAACGAAGACTAGGCCACTTTTCAGCCTTCTTCCAAAGAGTTTTTGAAAACAGGTGGCTCCAAAGGACTGATGGATTTTCTATCTTAGAGTTACCTCCCTTCAAAGACTGGAAATTCCAGTTGGCTTTTCCAGAAGAGCATAGCTCTCACTCTATTAACAAATTATCCTTTAGGCTTTATAACTCACTCAGAGGTAATAAATGGGAAATGTTCCCTTCTGTTCACAGATCTTGTTCATCTGTTTCTTTAGGGCTTCAGAAAATAATGTTGTTAATATTGATGGGGAGAGCTGCAGCTTCCCTTCTGTGTAACTTTCTTTTGGTTTAAAACATGTATATTTTGTCCGATTATAGTAGTACCTACAGCCCTGTTTCTGTGCACAGCCTCAGACTCGACACATCATTCTCTGCTCCAAAGAGCTTACGATATAAACGGTATAGAGGATCAGGTACAAAGGAGAGAAAGTGTTACTAATGGCTTTTTATAGCAGGGAGACTGAGCACAATGAGGTCAAGTGAGTTGCCTAGGATCACACAGGGAAATTGTGGTTAAGAGTAATTTTCTTCTTTGATATACATTCCCTGTCTCTCTCTCAGAAGATAAAATACCCTAAAAATGGGCCTGGACTGTCTGTACTGGAATTGATAGCTTCTGTATAAACCAGTTGATGACAACTCAAAACTGTTAATGAGGAATCATCAAGTGTAGACCTAGAGAGCCTGCTGGGGCACGGTTATTCCCAGAATCTGTTGTCCGCATGGCTACAGCTCTTAGACCTGTCTGGCTACACCGAATTGCCTCCTCAGCTTGCCTCTAGTCATTGCCAGAAATTGTAAACCACTTTCATGAGACTCTGATGAAGAGCGTGACACAGTCCCCCAAACCTGGAAGAGTCTTCGTGGTCTGTACCGTCTTAATTTTTTGCCTGACCATTGCTGTCTGTTCCCTTCTGCTCCCTCTGTACTTTGGGCCATCCCTCCTGTGCTGGAACAACTTTCAGTATAACATTGGTGTCACTGGAAAGAGATGATAAATAATAAACCTATTAGTGGTCAGGTTAAAGGGCTGGACTGCAGCTGACAGGGAGGCAGAAAAATAGATGCAGCGGAAGGCTGCCGACTGTTGTTTTATTAATTTGTTCATTACTGAACACTGGAGCAGGAGGTAAGATGAGAGGCTGGACAGCTTCTTCTGTCTGTGGCCTCAGTTTTGACGGAGAAGCTGGTAAGCGCGGGGCAGCAGAACTGCGCCCGTACCGGATTTGCTGCCGAAACAGTCGGCCTGGTAGCACGTTGGCCTAGAACGCCTAATGAAGGCCCAGGGGAGAGTGGAGGATTATCTTGGAACTGACCCTTTCTTAGGTGTTTACACTAATCACAGATGAAGGTAAATGCAAACTCGGTCAGTTATCCTACAGGGGGATGTGTGGGCTCCATTGCTGTGTAATTTCCCTAATCAAAGCCATTTGCCTAGGTTTATTATTTGAAAAAGTAAAAGAAAAATATTCCAGGCTCTCAGAACCTCCCCCTTTCCTTTTCCCTATCTTTATTATCAATAAAAAGAGAGAGAAAATGCTGTCTGGACTCGAGGATTTCCTTCACATATGGAAAAGATTTAGCATTCTTCAGCTCCCAGCATTGGCAGCGCACAAACCTCCCCTCTTACCTTCCCCCCAGCATTCTCTGCCTGCTCCCTGTATTTCCCAGATCTACGTATACAGAAAGAATGCATGTGCTGCTGCTTCTGCAGGGTTTTTTTTTATCCGATAGAAATTATTTTTGAGAGTTGAATCACAGGCACGTGAATCATCTTGCAAACAGCTTTGATATTTTTATCAGTGTGCAAACTCTTTGTGCATTTGTATTTCGGTGCTTTTTTTTCTGGTAGTGATTTGGATGCTGAAGAAGCGATGTCCGTAGGGACTGCACCTGCTCATCTTCTTGGGTCAATTCCCAATGGGATCAGATGTCCAGAGTTTGGCTGGCAGTTAACGTGGACTGGCGAAAGCTTTGCTTTCATATGCATTTTTTTTTCCATGGAGCTTTTTGCCTTGCAGCTCTCATAGCAGAGGTCTTTCCATTGCTGGGATCAATTAAATGCTCACCAGGCACTCTCTGTGCGAGGAATCTCTCCTTTTCTGGCTGACTTTGAATGTCACACCAGGGCCTTCAGCTGTTTTGACCTTGTGCAGTAGCTCCCAGGGCAGGAAACCTTTCCTAACCCTCCCTTCCTGTCTCTCCCCCAAGTCCTATGCTCTCTGCCCGTCATTCCATCTGCAAGCTCTCCCAGGGCTCTTATGCAACAGTTGGGTTTTTGGTATTCTTGGCTGGGAGAACATGGCTCCAGGGGAGAGCTATGAGGGGGTTGGATGGGTGGGGGGAGAAAGATTTTATTTTGTAACTCTACTGACCTTGCTTAGCCACACAGAGTGGAATTTCTCCCCGCTCTCTGGAAGGGAAGAAATATCACCACTGTTTTCTTGTCCATCTTTCTGATGGTCCCTTGCTTTCATGACAGAACGATCGGGCTTCCAGGCTTCTCCACTCAGGTAACCTACCACTGTTCCCAAGCTGTTGGGTTTTTTTACTTGTAGTTGCACCTCTAGACTTGGGTAATTGGTAACTTTTAATTGTGTGTTGGTACTCATCTGATTTTTCCTGGGGAAAGGAAATATGCCTGTCTGTGATTTTTAAAAACAAAGCAACCCCCCACCCAGACAATACTTTGAGAGGCAATGAAAGCAATTAATGGTGTCAAAAGACCCTAGGAGGGTGAAGTGCTGAGTGACTGAGGGCTGGACTGACGCAGGAACGGCTGGGTGGGTAGCTGAATGTGCCTGGGGAATAGAGGGTTATTGACTCAAACTCCAGCTGTGTTTCGTTAGCTGGTATCATAACCCACAAAATTAATCTTTAACAATGTATAAAGGGAAGGGAGTCCTAATATATGAGGCAGTTCTGCAGTGCCCTCAACACTCACCCTTGCAAAAGCTTCGGAGAATCGCAGAAATGTTTTCCTTTCTAGTTACACTAATTAAAGAGAGAATCAGTGATATTCTGTTCTCCACCCCCCCACCCCCCCCTCTATCCAAGGGGTGGGGGAAATCCTCGTGTTATGAAAGGAAAGTGCAAGCTCTGAAGAGGTTTCCTCTAAGCTGAGTCAGTGTTTGTCCTGAAAGCAAACATCTCTGACTCCTCTCAGGCACTGAAGAGGTTGCTGGAGGGTTGCTTGCAGGGTGGGGGAGAGCACCCGTACAGTAGCTCTGCAGCAGCGTTTTGGCTGGCTGGCTGTATTTCACCCACGATGTACGTGTGTTGAGAACAGGTCCTCAGTGGGGATCCTACATTCCCCCTGCTCTCAGGGGTATAATCTGTTCCTTATACCACCTTCTGTCTGTGCTCCCCAGGGCAGGGAGCTGGCAGGCAGGCAACCTGGCTTTGCTGGACTGAGCTATAAGACATATTTACCACTACCTCTGCTTCATCTTTTTGCTGGGGGTACTGCACCTGTACTAACAGCTGCAGGCTCTGCAGCTATGGAAAATGCTCCTTCTGACCCACTGGCCAAAACAGTCCCACTAGGTTAAGCAAGCCAGCTGGCAAAGCACACCTTCCCCCTTTCCTTCATGTGTGTAAAAATGGAGTTGTTTAACAGGGGGGAGCTCGAGTCCCCAGAAGCCTGGCTCTCTGGCTGGAGGTGACTATTGATTGAGTTGTTTTCCCAAGCATCAGACATCCCAGTGAATATCAACAAACTGGGAGGCAGTTTTCTTTTTAAAATATTCAAATCTTCTTATAGGGTTCATGGTTCAACATCAGCATCCCATTAATGTATGAGATCACTCTGTAATGACACCGTCACACAAATACAAGCTTTTTTAATGTGAGATTATGAGGCTTACATCAAATATCTATAAATCCTAAGGTACCTCGCCATATATAGCAATGCCACTGCAGTCTCTGGGTGTATTTTTGCACATAACACCGCTCTGCTAAGTGCATACTTTACTACCTGCCACTGCGTGCCAAGTGATAGTTGATAACCCTGAATCCGAGTAATTGTAGGGATCTCAATATACTGCTCAGCTCTGTAGGTACATTCCTGTCCCGTAAGCTGTCTATACAACTGGCAAAGGACTTTAGCAAAAGCCAGAGTCATAGGAATGATTCCTTGGATGGAATGCATCGCACAAATGAGCGGTTTTTATTTGCAGCTTGGACCAGTGCCCTTTCAAGTCAATGGAAAGACAATTGATTGTAGCAGGCTCTGGACCAGGCTTCTGGCTACCTTTGTGCTTAATTTAAAAGTAATGCATATCTACTGGTGAATGCCTCTAAACAGATTAAGAAAGTGCAATTGATTCAAAACTGACTATAGATGAACATAAAAGGCAAAATTGATTGGCTCAGTCTATTTTAATTTTCTGGGAATGGAGAAACGTAATAAATAAATAAAGAAATAAAATGCCCCAAACCTAATGGCAAAAATACAAAGTACAAAGTAAACACGGCTTTAAAAAATGCATCGCCAGTGCTGGAATGCAGGTGTTTACAAGGGCCCTGGAACCACTGTGGCCCTGGTTCTGACGTTGTCCGTCTCTGGCCCCTGTCAGAACTAAAGTAGTACAGGTCATCTGTGAGCAGAGATGCTGCAGATGCAGGTTCTCTTTTCCATTCATGTTCATTCATTTGTCTTTTAAGGGAAGGAGCTCTCTGTGTTAGGCGGTATCTATATAGGTACGTATATACATATTTGTATATTACATATATAGGCATATGGATATGTGTGTGTATATATAGGGGTATATATATGCAGCAGCTTTAGGTGTAAGGATACAATTTACAGAAAGGCAGAGAATAAGCATTCTGAGGAGCAGGGGAAAGGGGGAACCTGTGTTCCTGGTCTGGTGGGCTGTTTCTCTAGGTTTAGTGCCTCCCTTTTTGCTGCGCTCTCTCTCTTGTTAGGGCTGATGAGTCCCTGGGCAGTCACTGAGACCTGGTAACTGCTCGAAGGTACCATAATGGCCATAAAATGATTTTTAGTATCTGATCAGTGCCGTTCTCTTTAGCCTGTGAAGTCACAGCAGAGAGTGAATTGCAATTATTTTGAAGCGGAAATTTGCACACCCTCCCTCCCCTCCCCCTTTAATTGTTATGATAAATTGCAACTTCACAAAATATATAAAGCTTTGGCATGATAAAGCTCATGCTGATATCAAGTCCTGGCTTTTCAGCATGACAGAAATGTGGTGCAAATACTGCCCTCCTTGCTTTTCCTTTCCTTTCCCTCACTTTTCCCTTTCTCTCCTCTTCTTCTCCCTGCTGCCCTTCTGCCACTGTGCAAGCTAGAGTTGCTAAGATGGCTTTAGAGAGAGGGTGAGCTCTGCGCTCATTCTCTGTACGCACTGGAGCAGGAAAGGGGGCAGGGGTGGAAAAGCACCTAGTATGTGAAAAGCATTTAAGGGCAGGAGACGCACAATTTATATCGCATGTTCCTCCAGGGAACAGACAGTGAGAAACCTCTTTGCAAAGGGCCACGTGAGTGGATCTCCACTACTGTGTAGGGGAGCCCAGAAGGATGAGGGAAAGCATTTGCTGTTTGTCACATAGATGCGGTTGGCCCCTCACGCCACAGCAATTCACCTTGTGCAGGTGGGTCTCTGAGGGTCCCCAGCGATATTCACAGTCAGGATACGCTCCTGTGTCGGAGTCGTTTGGACTCACCACAAAGCCTGTTGCAGCTTGATCCAAGTTTTGTACTTGGGATACTCGGAGATGTAGAAGCATTCACCTTCTTGCTGTCCAAGGGTGTGTTTTTCTTCTTCATGTCTCTCTCAAGAAGAAAGTGCATGTCTTTTTCCTTGTATACATGCCTTTTGCCATTTTTAAGCCAGTTTGGCCCAGTGCTCTTCTCTCCCTTGGGTGTCTGCTGTTCACAGGCAGCTGTGTTCTTGTTTTGGAAGTGCATCAGAATGGGAAAGCTAATGTGCCTCCTTGGGGTGATGCCTTCCAGATGGATTTAGCTAATTATCACAATGATTAGGGCTCCCTTTAATGACCACAACTGGAATTTATTGACAGAGGTAAACAAGAAGGTTTTGTTTTGTATTTGTGGAAAATTCTTAATTTGTTTAATTAAAAAAACATGGGCTCTTCTATCACTTAGTTTTGCTCCGTTCTCCCCTGCAGAGAGCCTGACTGGCTTTCCCAGGACGTTTTCATTTTGCCAGGTTTATTTGGAAAGTTGGAGTCGATGTTTCAGAGAAACTGTTATTAGTGAAATGTTACTCTGCACTTATTCGACGTGTTTTGCACACCTTTCTTCCTTTTGTTCCAGTCCTTGCCAAAAATGTTTCTTTCCTATGACATGTCCTATTGAAGGAAGTATGCCTACATACCTGTACAAAGAATGTGCATGACACTGTGCTTCACTTCCCCTTGCTGTGGTTCCCTTCCCAGTGTCATGATTTTGTTTGCTAAAATTTTAAATTCTGTGGGGCAATGACATTACAGTCTCCCTGGGTTTTCAGTGTACATCTTCCACTGTAAGTGCTCGTATTATGGCACTCGGTCTTGGTCAATCACAGATCGAGCTAAACACCCCAAGTGCTAGAAACATGTTTTATCACAGTGAGAGCTAAAAACCCAACACACCCTAGTTCAGGCTGCACTAGGCTCATATCTTCTCGTGGATCAGGCACAAAGGGTGCAGGGACAGAGTGGTCTATAATACATTCTCACTACTTGCAGAAGATAGGAGGTTGGGACCAGGGTCATGTTGTGCTGGGTTCTGTACACAAATGCACATGCAGTGAAAAAGCAGCTTTTGCCTCCTGGGAATTTTCCTCCTGTTTATTTGGGTCTTGCCAGAAGTGAATTGTTGAGGGAAGTGCACTGCCAGGACCACCTAGGGAAAGTCTGTGCAAGGCAAGACGGGCTAGATTCATCTGAACATGCAAATGAACAGTGAAAAGTAGCCTCGGTAATTCAAGTTGAAATTGATGTGGACTGTTCATTGGTGTGAGAGACAAACCTGCTGCTGGCTGGCATAGGCAGTTTTCCCTTTGCAGTCAGAAGTGTTCTGGATTATCTGGATCACGTCTTCCCTGGGCTACTGGCAAAGGTTTGATTTAACCTATTCTGCTATGTTAATGTGCAAAATTTGGTAGGAAATATTCTGGAGAGAGAGACTGGTGCCTAAAAAGGAAAGGCTGAGAGAGTTGGGGTTGTTCAGCCTGGAGAAGAGAAGACTCCAGGGAGACCTTGTTGCGGCCTTTCAATACTTAAAGGGGGCTTATGAGAAAGATGGGGACAGACTTTTTAGTAGGGCCTGTAGTGATAGGACAAAAGGGGTAATGGTTTTAAACTAAAAGAAGGTAGATTCAGACTAGATACAAGGAAGAAACTTTTTACGATGAGGGTGGTGAAACATTGGCCCAGGTTGCCCAGAGAGATGGTGGATGCCCCATCCCTGGGAACATTCAAGGTCAGGCTGGACGGGGCTTTGAGCAACCTGATGTAGTTGAAGATGTCCCGGGTCATTGCAGGGGGGTTGGACTGGATGGCCTTTAAAGGTCCCTTCCAACCCAAACCATTCTATGATTCTAATTCCGCTGCCATCTTCCTTCCTTATTGGCGTGGATGAGATGCAAGCTAGGAATGAAGAGGTGGGGAGAGGCTGGAAGTGCATGACTTGAATATTAGAACTGGAAGAACTAGATACAGATATGCCTCTGCTGAAAAGTTTTGCAAAGCGAACATAGCCTTTGCCCACTCAACATACCAGTCTGGAACCTGCAATGACTAACAGCATTGCCTTCGCAGGGCAGCCATTTGAGAGGAGCTGCTTGGTTCTGGGTTGCCTAACCAAATTCTTGTTTTCTTCTCTTTTCCTCCTGCCCTTTCCCATTCCAACTAATTCCATCCTGTGTCAGAACCGGGGTCGCCTGGCAGAGAAGAGGACGATCCCCTTACCTCCAACCAGGATCCCGAAGAAAGAGCTGAGCTCAATTTTCTCGCATAGTGACGACAGCGAAGAGAGCGATAAGAGCAATGGTCAACACCCTGAAGTAAAGCAGGAGGAGGATCTCCATATCAGTATCATGAAAAGAAGGTACTTTCCTGCCAGGGAGTGCTGCATTGCAAGAGCAAAGACAGAGAAAACTGGACAGCAGGTGACCAGCCTTTGTGGGCCAGTACTGCCCAGGCTGCCCAATGGAGTTACCTCCAGGGCCTGAAATTAAAGTGAAATGCCACATTATAGCTCAGAAAGAGTCGTTGGGTTCTCTTTTCTACTTACTTACTCCTGTTCGGGGCGAGTAGGGCTCTATGGGGCCTTGTACCATGGGCCTTGTGTTTGCACTAAAAGCGTCTGTATTTGCAGACCGTAAGTTGTATTTCACCCTCTGTCCAGCATTCTGTATCTTTGTGCCTGATGTGGCCAACGAATTGCATGACCAAGTAGTCATCTGTGGGCCTTTTACGTAGCTGTCTGAAAATACACAGAGGTGTATGGGTCCAAAGTTCTGCCTTTTGCTTTCAGTTGTCCCCAAATTCGGATGTAATATAAACCAGATAATTCAATGTTGGGGAACAAAGTTTGGGAAGGAGGTAGCAGCAATGGTGGTTGTTATATGTTCTTGATTACAAGCGTCAAAGAGCGTAGCCGTGTCTCGCTGACCCCGCGTGCCTCTGTAGTCTAAAGGTAGAAGTAATGGAGTTGCAGCAGGCAAAGAGTCACTCAGATACTGGGGCTTACCTCAATACTTACATATTTTGATTGTGTCTTTCTCAGTACCATATACATTCGTCCTGGAATCATGCAGGGTTAAAGGAAGAGGAGAAGGGATTGTCTTGAGTTACTTTCTGGTAACTGTCACTTGGGCTCTCATGTATAGTCTCAGTGCCCATAATATTGAGCTGCAAAATTTTGGGTTCTCTCATCCCTCTGAAAAAATATGATGTTTAGAAGACCTGTGACTACAGGAAAATAAATACCAAAAGGCACTGTGTCTCAGCCTCCCATGCATATCATTGCAACTCATCTTGATTGTCATCTTCCTCTGATGCATAAAATCACTCAGATTCTGAGACAAGCCCTATAAAAACAGAGGAGTGGAAACTGAAGGCATGTAATTGCTTTTCTTATGTTTTATGTGTTTCTTGCTCCTGAGTAGATAAGCTGTTTGCCTTCTTGCCTTCCAGCAGATGCTGGTACATTCAGCAACTGAGAGCTTGAAAGTAGGGAGACAAAACAGTAACCAGCTCTTCTCATAAAACCCGCCTGTAATTAAAGTCTGGGTTTATCATCGCAGCTGTCCAACAGCCATGTTCAAGGGTTATCGCTTGGAAATGAAAAGGTGTTTGGGGAATGCATCTGCACTGTGCATGCGCACAGGAGCCACGGAGGAGAGGGAACCCTCCTAATCAGTTTTGGTAAACTGCCCTTCTTCTCCTGCCCCCTTTAATTATGCTTTTAATTCTGCAAAATTATAGTGCTAGATTGTCTCATTAGGAGAGAGAACAACATGATAACTGTATAATTGATATGCTGGGCCCCCAAATATAAAGTGCTCTTATCTTAAATCTTTAATTACTGTAATTACTTTGCCTTGTTTATTAGGAAATGAAGAAAAAATACTTAATAGTTATTAGCCAAAGGTCCCCCAGCTTACTGTTTCTGTGCTCTTCAGTACTTTTCAATCAGTTTTTCTGAAGGTCTCTTGTTTAAGCTTTGTCTTGGTTCCTTAGAGGAGTGCATGATTCTTACCAGGTCGGCCAGACTCTCATTGCTTTTGTACCATTGTTCTCCTTTTCATTTTCCTGGGAGCTCTGATACAATGTGTGTGGGAAAAGCTAGAATAGCTGGGGCAAACAGGGCCAGGCAGCACTCTTGATGAGTGCAGTAGGAACAGAAAAAAAGAGCATGTAATTCAGTGCTTGGTGCCCAGGCAGGGAACATCTACTGCTCAAACCCCTCAGCATTTCTAAGCGTTTTGTCCCTTGCAGATGGGTCCCCCAGCCCTCCTGTCCCAAAGATGGGGAGGACTGGCCATGTCCACCTGCTCACGAGCAATGAATGGAAAGCGTCCTGACCCCGCTCTTGCACAGCCCTGCTGCAGGGAGCAGGCTCTGGCTCCGTTCCCAGTGTCATTAGCAGCCCAGGGACTGGGGTGGAAGGTGTGATGGGGCTGGCTCCAGAGACAGCAGCGGCATCGTAAAGGCTAGACAGCTCGCAGACATGACAGCTGGGGCCCGGCAGAGACAGTGCCCCATCTGCTTTCTGTTTTTAATTCACCTGTTGGATCCTCCCCGATTGGTGACGGATTGGGCTGAGGTTTTATTGTCTCCCACTGAGAGGAAGAAATAGGTTAAACTGTGGTAGTAGGAAAACAAGGTCAGGGCCTGAGCAAACCTGTGTTTTCCTCTGGTACCCCTGGATGGCCCTCGTGCGTACCTGCGTGCGCTTACATTATAAACTCTTGCACTATTGCTTTGAACATTGTTGCCTTTTCTTTTTTCTCCTATTCCCAACTTCCTTTATATTGACTGTTTCCTTCCATTGTTGGCACAAGGGAATGCTTACTGCTACTCTGGGCATTGGTGAAGAGAAGACTCTAGGGATTAGAATAGGAGTTGGAAGCTTAGTTTCTCGGCTAGTCCCTCACACTAGTCTTTGACAGTGTTTTCCTCTGTGATCTTAGGCAATTGCCCATGGTGATGGCCTTCAGAGGAGGTCTGAGGCAAAGAAAACCTGCCTCATGATGTTCTTGTGGTCCTAGAAAGGAACAGAGACCTGTAACTACCACTGAAGTTAGTGCATTTCAGTGCACGCCAACTTATTTCAGAACCAAGTCCTTACAAAACTGTATCTCTCTGCTGTCTTGCACATAGGTAATTAAGTTAAGGAAACCAAGCCTCACACTGAAGTGAGCTTGGCTCATCTGCTTTGAAATCCAGGTGACCCAAGCTTAAAGGTGAATGTTTCCATCTTGTAGTGAGCCCGCTTGAGTCCTCTTTAGCCTGCTTTGCAGGGTGTGCTAAGTAGCCTTTGTGTTATGCCTCCTGTCTGGAAGACAGAGGGCTTAAAATCTTGTCTCATATAACCAGAGGCATCTGCTGAGCTTGATACCGTAGCTTGATACCCAGACTGTAAGCAGTCAGCTCTGAAGATTATTGGGACAGCGTTGCAGAGGAAAATCCTTTTTCTTTCGATCAGATTTTGGGTTCCTGAAAATCCTGCTCTTTTACAACATTGCCTACATGCAACAGTTGCATTGCCTTTATTACTATGGTTTGGTTAAGTTGTCCTGACTCCTTGGTGAGCATGCTTGTCTGGCTATGAAAATAGGTTTTCCTATATGGGGAAAAGAATGATATCAGTATAGCGCATTTCTATACCGATGCACCTATGTCACCTGTATGGTTATTTTAGTCATAATAATACTGACGCAGCTGAACTGGTACAAGAACTATGTAGAGCAGACTGCAGTTAGAAACTTTGGCTTCATGAAGCCTTTTTCCTTTCTTGCAGACTATTAACTAAGCTGCCTCTCCCCAGCACGCTAAACTAAAGTTATGCCAGTCTGCTTTTTGGTTACCGCTCTCTGGTTTATCCTAGACACAAAATCAGCAATGCAGAGGAAGTTTGAGACTACAAATTCCATTGCTCTGCAATAGTTTGGGGAGCATTAACTTCCTCACACTCATTGGGAGATCCCAGCCGACATTGATAAATGCATTACCTCAGGAACAGCCTGTGAGCTTTTTCACACTGAGGTTCAAATGGCCTTTAAGGATCTCCATTACATTATCCCAAGAATCTCCAAACAGAGGAAAGCCAGTGTAGCCAGAGAGTAAGGTTCAGCTTTAACAGTAAGATCCTCACATGCTGTTGGATTTAAGCCCAGCATTGTCTTGTGGGTGCATGAATTTAATTTCTATTTTAAAGACTGGCCTTTTTCATTAGTATGGGAGGGGAGGGAAAGAGAAGAGGAGAAATGTAATGATAGCATCTGAGATTTAACAGGGCAGGTTAGGAACTGCTCACGCACAGCTTTGTCTAAGTCCCCAGCAAAATGTGATGGCACGGCTAATAATAAGAGGCAGTAATATTTAAGCACCTCTTTAAAATGGTAGAAGTTTTTGACCTGACCTGTCTCTGAAGGAACCCTTATGGGATATCAGTAATTTGTACACTGACTGGACTGAGTAATGGGCAGGATAGGTGCAAATGGACATGTATGGTGAAAATGCCTTTGAAATTATTTGATTAAAAAAAGAGGATTGGGAGCACAAGTAGGAGCAGATTGTACAATGAGAGCACACAACGGGCTGGGTTCCTTGCCAAATATTGCTCTGAAATAAAAGCCATTTTGAGGAGAAATAACAAACGTTGTCCTGTAACAGGGTGTCTGTGCACTGAGAAGCAGACTTCTGGAGACCCTCATACTGCCCTTAAGTCCTTCCTCCTTTTTTTATGTCACCCCCCGAATCTTCTCTGGCTGTGTCAGCAGTATGACCCCGGTGTCTAGCACCTGGCATGGGATTAGTGTTATTTCAAACCAGAGGAGAGCATTTGAAAGGAAGGTGCTTACTCAAGGAATGGTGGAACACTGTCTCCTTGCCCCTGTTCACACATGAACGTGGGTAGAGTCCAGACAGGGGCAAGTTGCTCTCCCCCGTCCCCCAGCATCCCTCACCTCGCAGACCAGCTTCACAGCATTCTCCTCACTCAGCGTCCATTTTCTAATAGCGAAATTACTGACCTCCACTAAGCCTTAATGGCTAGCGGCTGTCAGCCTTTCCACTGCCTGCCTTTCTAAGTGGAAAGCTATTTCTTATATCCCATAAGGCTGCTGCTCTTTGACTCCCTAATTGATTGAAGATCAAACCCACACACCCCCCCATTATATTTGTCACATGCACCTGCTTGTAATTCAGAGCCATGAGGTCCCAATGCCTTCTCAGCTGATGTGCAGTGTACACAACACTGCCTTTGCCTTCCTTCTCTTGCTTGGCCTCTTCCTGCAACGCTCCCAAACAGTCCCCCCTGGTGCTGCCCTGGGATGAGAGCCGTGTGACATCCCCGCTCCTGCTGGAGCTCAGTTTCCTGGCGGGATATGCCACACAACACTGCTTTTTACCTGCCCCCAAAGCCAGAGCATGTCTGGGGTCTGGGCTAAGCTGACAAGGCTCTTCCAGGCAGCACACAACTGAAGAGAGACTAGACACATGGCAGAGCAGGGCTCTGGGCTCCAGGCGTGGATCAGGCTCTTAGCTTAGATGCGATAGCCCTTCTTCTAATTGCCATGAGTCAAGAGAAGGAGGGAGGCAGGGCCCCTCATGTGGCTGGAGACATATTTTGCTGCTTTATGACACTTTTCTTTCACAGCTTCCGCTGGTTGTTTTCTGTCAGTCCCTTCTTCTTTCCTCTGCAACCATTTATTTTCTCTTCTCCTTTCTCTTTCCTCTCTCCTTCCCCCTTTTTCTCTGAGCCATGCTCCACTTAATAACAGTCACCGTATTCAATAAATATATTAAAGATTACTCTGGGAAGCAAAGGCTGGACTTGGTCCAGGGTGCCAGAAAGCACGTCATTGTCCTAATGAGGACATACATTTGAGGTGGGGGGAGGGGGGGAGGGGGGGGAGAGAGAGAGAGAGAGAGAGAGAAAACAGCTACTTACTTCTCAGGGATGCTGCAGGATAAAATGTAATAAACAGCAAGAAATCCCTTCTTGCCCAGGAAGGAGATATGAGACGGGAAAGAAAGGTGAAATGTGAGAATAAAAGCAAATGAAATCTTGACCCGCAAGTGCTCTTGGCTGCTCTCTGTATCTCCTTGTATCTGACCCTTGCAACATCAATTCCATGGTGGAGAATAACCCAAGTGCCCCAAGTCCAAGTCTCAGTCCTGCTGTAATCTTCAGGCCATTCTTCCAGCCATCATGTATGAGATTTCCTGGAGGATCCTACCCCTGTTCATTGCCTGCGCAAGCTTCTTAATATTGGCTGCCTGAAAATAGCATGACATGGATATAGGGAGACTGTGGAAGCCAAGACAGTGATATATGTGAAGAGTAGGGAGGGGAGAGGAGCTAGCTCTGACCATCCAACCAAGCAGCCTGCATAATGGTACCTGCAAATATATCTCCCCAAACTGCTTACCTGCAGCATTGTGACTTGCATTGCATCGGCCTCACTGTGTGCCTAAGTGCTCTGTGTTTCCATGCACCATGGTGATACAGAGGGCCTGACCCAGGGCGCATTGAATTCCCAGTGACTGTGGTGGTGTTGGGCTGTGCCAGTTGAACACAAGTCCTTAATTCACCCTTTCGCCAACACTGTCCCTTCAGTGCAGTCTTCTAAACCAGTGGATGTGGGGAAACCTTGTCAATATTTCTCTCTTCTCTGTGGCCTTGCCTGTGCTAGAAAACTGAAAGGCACAGACAGACTCCATCCGAAGGTAGTGTTGGTCTTATAATTAAATGGGAGTAGGAAGGGACAGTTGTGGGTAAGAGATGGGGCTGTGATGGGTTCTCCTTCTGGCAGTAATGACCTGTTCCTGTAGCTGGATGCTGCCCAATATTCTCCACGCTTACATGGCACGTGTATTGGTTACTGCAGCATGCGCTTGGGGCAGTGGAGCGAGCCAAAGGGAGCAGCGGAAAGCAAGTTGGCCGCAGCGCAGAAGCTCAGCTGCAGAATGAGGTTGCTGCTGCCCCTGGAGTGACAAGGCGTTAGGGGCATGCCTGACTCGCGCTGTTGGCCCCTTCCATGGTTGCCACTCTGGTGTTGAAAGCTTGCAGGGACCACTAGGGTAAAAAGGAAACGACAGGGAAGGAAAAAACCGACTTTAAAATTAAAAACTGCCCCAGCTGCTCTCCATTATTTTGCCAGCTCTGTCGCTTTCTTTTCTGGGCTGGATTCTCATTCCCATTCCAGTACAGGCTCCAGAGATGCTTTGAATAGCCTCAGCCCTTCCTGTTAATTTTTTTTTTGGTTCACATACATGCATAAGCAATTTCATTCTTTGCACAAACCGAACCCTGATGTTCTAGGCCCTCCTTGCTGAGGGGCCTGATGCAGCAGTTTGTTAATTCCCCCAGCTTGTGTACCCCTCAGCCTGCCCTCCCCGCTTACAAAGCTGTGCAGGGAACCTGGCTCTCCCTGTTGCTGTGGGGCCCATCTGGTCATTTTTATGGAACACTTTCTAACTGATCACACTGTGTCTGAGACCTTGGGTGGGTGAGGAGGTGGGAGAGACAGTAGCAGTTGTGGCACCTTTGCTTGCCTGGCTATGGTTTTTATTTTTTCCCCTTCCTTTTCTGTTATTAATTTGTAAGGGACTGGCTCCTGCTCACCACTTTTTATACAACCCAAGGACGGGCTTGTGTAGCTCATAGTTTGCAAATTATTAGTAATTTGATTTCAGTTAGATGAATAACCCGTTAAAGCAAGACGTACATTAGCCTCAGAAATCTAATTGGTGATAACGGCATAGAGATGTGGAAAGAGTGCTTGGTTCTGCTCCCTATCCCTCTCCCCTCCCCCCCAAAAAAGATAATTAGGATTTAATTTCATTCTCACCTATTCATTTGTCTAAATATGGGTGTTTAATTATCCATCTCGGCAGATAGATGTTTCTGCCTCTATGTGGATCTGAGCTATTCCTTTGGTATGAGGTTTTCCCTCCCCCCTACTTATAACTCTCTGATGCAGTGTTCTTACACTTTGAAGTTTAGCTGTGCTAAGTCTCATTATGAGCCATGCCTTCGCCCGACACTGAGGATCACTACCTGCAGTCTACCCGTGTCAGCAGCTGCAAGAGACCATGAGAAGTTACATTCTATGGAAGGCTGAGAGTTTAACTTAGAGACTGAACCCCAAGTGGAGAGCCAGGAGCCCAGGCAAACTCCTGCTCTGGTGTCGGTTCCCTTTGCTGCCTGAGCAGATCATTTCACCCTCCGGGCTTGTGCCCCCTTTGGCAGTGCCGTGGCTGGGAGGGACCTGCCTGCCTGCTTCCTTGGCATTTGGGTGGGATGTGCACCCTCCCATTAAGGTACAGGCTGTGCAGTCCCAGGATCTGGAGTCAAGAAAGTCAAGGAGTCAAGAAAGCTGGAAGTGATGACAGTTCCCAGTGTGGATGGGAGCTTTTGAATGAGGTATATTAGCTTCACGGATAAAAGGAACATTGCAGCCCTGCTTTGAGAGTCCAGTCTGAAGAACACTTTTTACCTGCCAGGCAATGTATAATAGATGGATGTCTACTACGTGTTGTGAGCCCCAGAGCTGAGCATCTGTGGAAGGGAGAGGCAAGTGGTTAGCTGAAGTTTAGGGTGAGACAGAATGGTTAGTGGTGCGGCAGAATGGGATGCTCTGGTGCTGTGCATCTTTGTGCGCCAGCTACACAGGCTCCGTAAGGGCCCTATGGAGCACACACAGGGGTGTAATGGGAGGACATACGTGGTCCAAAGTGGACTACGGCCCACTCTTAGGCTCTGAACACAGAATCACAGAATTGTATAGGTTGGAAAAGACCTTTAAGATCATCGAGTCCAACTGTAAACCTAACACTACCAAGCCCACCACTACACCCTGTCCCTAAGCACCTCATCCAAGCGGCTTTTAAATCCCTCCAGGGATGGGGACTCAACCCCTTCCCTGGGCAGCCTGTGCCAATGCTGGACAACCCTTTCCGTGAAGTAAAATTTCCTGATATCCAGTCTAAACCTCCCCTGGCGCAACTTGAGGCCATTTCCTCTCGTCCTGTCACTTGTGACCTGGGAGAAGAGACCGACCCCACCTCTCTCCAGCCTCCTTTCAGGCAGTTGTAGAGAGCGATGAGGTCTCCCCTCTTAGCTCCTTTTCTCCAGGCTGAACAACCCCAGGTCCCTCAGCCGCTCCCCATCAGCCTTGTGCTCCAGACCCTTCCCCAGCTCCGTTGCCCTTCTCTGGACACGCTCCAGCCCCTCAATGTCTCTCTTGGAGTGAGGGGCCCAACACTGAACACAGCAGTCGAGGTGCGGCCTCATCAGGGCCGAGTACAGGGGCACGATCACTGCCCTACTCCTGCTGGCCACGCTATTTTTGATACAAGCCAGGATGCCATTGGCTTTCTTGGCCAGCTGGGCACACTGCTGGCTCATATTCAGCTGGCTGTTGACCAACACCCCCAGGTCCTTTTCTGCTGGGCAGCTTTCCAGCCACTCTTCCCCAAGCCTGTAGCGTTGCCTGGGGTTGTTGTTACTCAAGTGCAGGACCCAGCACTGAGCCTTGTTGAACCTCGTACAATTGGCCCCAGCCCATCGATCCAGCCTGTCCAGGTCCCTCTGCAGAGCCTTCCTGCCCTCCAGCAGATCAACACTCCCGCCCAACTTGGTGTCATCTGCGAACTGACTGAGGGTGCACTCGATCCCTTCGTCCAGATCATTGATAAAGATATTAAACAGAACTGGCCCCAACACAGAGCCCTGGGGGGCACTACTTGTGACTGGCTGCCAACTGGAGTAAACTCCATTCACTGCCGCTCTTTGGGCCCGGCCATCCAGCCAGTTCTTTACCCAGCGAAGAGTACACCCGTCCAAGCCATGAGCAGCCAGTTTCTCCAGGAGAATGCTGTGGGAAACCGTGTCAAAGACTTTACTGAAGTCTAGATAGACAACATCCACAGCCTGCCCCTCATCAACTAAGCAGGTCACCTTGTCGTAGAAGGAGATCAGGTTGGTCAAGCAGGACCTGCCTTTCCTGAACCCATGCTGGCTAGGCTTGATCCCTTGGTTATCCTCTACATGCCGTGTGATGGCACTCAGGATGATCTGCTCCATCAGCTTCCCCGGCACCGAGGTCAGGCTGACAGGCCTGTAGTTCCCTGGGTCCTCCTTCCGGCCCTTCTTGAAGATGGGTGTCACAGTTGCTAATCTCCAGTCAACTGGGACCTCCCCAGTTAGCCAGGACTGCTGGTAAATGATGGAAAGGGGCTTGGTGAGCACTTCTGCCAGTTCCTTCAGCACTCTCGGGTGGATCTCATCAGGCCCCATAGACTTGTGAGTGTCTAAGTGGTGCAGCAGGTCACTAACCATTGTCCCCTGGATTATGGGGGCTCCATTCTGGTCCCCGTCCCTATCTTCCGACTCAGGGGGCTGGGTACCCAGGGAACAATTGGCCCTGCTGTTAAAGACTGAGGCAAAGAAGGCGTTAAGTACCTCAGCCTTTTCCTCATCCTTGGTCACTGTGTTTCGTCTCCCATCTACTAGGGGCTGGAGATTCTCCTTAGCTCTCCTTTTGCTGCTAATGGATTTGAAGAAGTATTTTTTGTTGTCTTTTACAGCAGCAGCCAGATTGAGCTCTAGCTCAGCTTTGGCCCTTCTAATGTTCTCCCTGCACGGCCTTGCTACACCTTTGTAGTCCTCCTGAGTTGCCTGCCCCTTCTTCCAGAGGTCGTAGACTCTCCTCTTTTTCCTGAGTTCTAGCCAGAGCTCTCTAGTCAGCCAGGCCGGTCTTCTTCCCCGCCGGCTCGTCTTTCGGCACCTGGGGACAGCCCGCTCTTGTGTCTTTAGGACTTCCTCCTTAAAGAATGTCCAGCCTTCCTGGACTCCTTTGCCCATTAGGGCTGCCTCCCAGGGGACTCTCTCGACCAGTCTCCTAAACAGGCCGAAGTCTGCCCTCCAGAAGTCTAAGGTGGCAGTTTTGCTGACCCCCCTCGCCGCTTCTCCACGTATCAAAAACTCTATCATTTCGTGATCACTCTGCCCAAGACGGCCTCCAACCATCACATGGCTCACAAGTCCTTCTCTGTTCGTGAACAAGAGGTCCAGCAGGGCACCTTCCCTAGTCGGCTCCCTCACCAGCTGTGTCAGGAAGTTCTCTGCCACACGCTCCAGGAACCTCCTAGACTGTTTCCTCTCTGCTGTATTGTATTTCCAGCAGACAGCCGGTAGGTTGAAGTCCCCCACAAGAACAAGGGCTAGCGATCGTGAGGCTTCTCCCAGCTGCTTATAGAATAGTTCATCTGTCTCCTCATCCTGGTTGGGTGGTCTGTAACAGACTCCCACCACAATATCTGCCTTGTTGGCCTTCCCCCTGATTCTTACCCATAGACACTCCACCCTATCGTCACCATCATCGAGCTCTAAACTATCCAGACACTCCCTGACGTATAGGGCTTGGAGGAAACGCTGCTTGGAGGAAATGCGTGTTGCCTTCAGAGAGGCCCATGGGGCAGGTAACCTCAACCACAGGTATTCTGAATTGTAATTTTTTCATCAGGAAAGGGACCATAGAGTTTTACTCAGCCAAACATGGCATTTAATTTACATATAGCTCAGGGCCAAACCCTTTCAGTTTTTTTGAGGGCACTGAAGAATGTTTTATGGACAGAGAAACAGGAGAAGCACAAGGTTCTTTTTCAGACTTGCAGTTTGATTTCCAGCTGGTCCTACAGAGTTCATTGCTGTGCAGTATTTGGAGCTCTCCCCACTTCCACGGTGCAGCTGCCAGGATCTGATTTGCACAGTGCAAGCTGCTGAGCTGGAATTAAAGGGGGTTTATGAAGGTTTTGTGTATGCAGGAAATCTTGTCTTCAAGGGAGCAGTGTGAAATCAGGCTTACCACTCTCCACCAATTCCACTCTCCTGGGAGTGGGCCAGACCCTTCCGGGCCATAAGGGCTTTGGCTGGCTTGAATTTGCTTTGAACTTTGGATTCAGATCAGCTCACCTGGAAAGTCCAAATGTGTCCCAGAGTTTGACCAAACTTCAGTTCCTGGACATTTTACTTAATGCCCCAGTTTGGCCTGTCCTTTCCAGAAAGTTTTCAAATGTCTGAATTTTAACTTTGAAGAACAACTGTTACTGCTCTAAGCTGAGTAGCTGGGAAGTACCTATTCCATTTCTGTTTGCAAATAAAATGTTGGGAATATGGAAAGCTGGGATAGGTTTTCTAAACTGTTACATACGAGGAAGAAGAACAATAGGAAAAACTAGGTACATGTGGAACTACTAAGTACAGTTCTGAGCAGAGCTTTATTGGTGGAAGTTAATATCTACTAAAATCTAACAATCCCCTAAAAGAACTACTCACCCCTAAAAGAACTACTCAGAGAGCAACCAGACTCCCTTTCGGGGCCAGTCTTGCAGGAAGAGCACAATAGGTATGCTATCACATTAGTAAAACTTGCAGCAGCATCATGTCTTGGATGTGAAATTATTTCCGTGCCAAGAGTTGTTTTCAATTGATTTCTGAACTAGGCTGAAGCAGGGGCACCCATTCAGGAAAGCACTTAAATAGACAGTCAGACCTGAGTTAAGTCCCATTGACTTCACTGATCATGCTTAAGTGTTTTCTGGCCCAATTCAAAGCACATTCAAATGGGAAGAAAGGCTCTCTTTTACTTCAGCAGGTTTTAGATTAGGCTTTTTCTGCCATCAGATGGTCTTCAGCTACACTCTGTTGTTTTTTCTAGTCGAGGACAGAGGCAGGAGTGCTGTAGGGGTACACAAAATACGCAAAAGTGCATTTGGCCTCTGCTGCTTGTGATATTTGCAGCCACTTCTGTTTAATGCTTTTGGGAACGTACATCTGCAGGAGCTTATTTATACGCACAGCTAGGAACCAGCATGCTCACTGGCAGATGCTGAGAGATGTGGGAGTGGGTTTGTGCAAGGATACAGGCTTGCTTGCCAGTTTGGTCTCAAATGGCTGGGGTTCTCATCAATCACGTTGACATGGAGAAGCAGTGGTGGTCACGGATCTGCTCTGGGTGGTGGGGGAGATCAGTGCTCCCTGGTAGCGAGTGGAGACACCACACCACAGAAGGTCAAGCATCTGCCTTAGCCCTCTGGGTTGGTGTAGATGCTGTCTAGTGGCAAGGGGGAAAACAACCCCCCCAAACAACAAACCAACCCCCTTGGCTGCTCTGTCTTAATTTAGGATATTGTTCATCTAGAATCTGCTATTCCTGCTTGTCAGCAGGCAGAGTGACAGAATATGTGAAATTAATTTCCGAGGTGGGAAATTGCAAATAATTTATTTACAGCTGGGGCGGCTGTGGAGGAGGGAATACTGTACAGACGTATTTGGGTTTTCTTCATAAAATGTCAATGCTTAGCTCTTTCTGCTTCCTCTGAACATGTCCTATTAGTTGAGACAAGATCCTGCAGTCCCTACACCTATTAGGGAGATTGCATGCAGCAGAGCGAAGTTCTCTCACCGCTGTACAGCTCACCGGCAGCTCTCATTTACAGCACTGTGAGTCCTGCTGTGGACACTCAGGACTGCCATGTGTGTGCAGTGTGGCTCGTCGCAGCACCCCACAGCTCAGAAGAAGGCAGTAGTTGTGGTTGAGAGCTAGGGAGAGGGAGTTTGAGAGGACCGTGGGTGGGTTGTCATGATGGAGCAGATCTTTTACGTGGCAAGAGATGCAGCGTTCAGCGTGTGCCATTGACCTCTCTGTTTGTTTGTTAACAGGATACACACCCACTGGGATTTAAACATCTCCTTCCGAGAGACCTCTTGCAGGTACCATTTTGGGGCACCCTCTTTGTATGGTAGGCTAAGAGTTTATGATATGTTACTGGCATATGGATGCTGTTAGATGTAAATGAACATTTCTAACTGTCAGTGCTGTGGTTTTTTTTTCCTTCCTCCTTTGTTCCTCTTTCTCTCCTTACCACATGTCCTTTCTTTTGTTTTTATTTTGGGGAAAGTTGTTTGTGGGGGAAACAGTCTCTTTTATGTTGGAAGAGAGAATTGATTTGACTTGTAAAGAAAGCCCATTATTGGTTTTGATATGTTTACTCTGGTCCCTTTTTGGAAGAATGCAAGGTTGGGGTGGCCCAGATCTGCTTCCTGACATGAGAGACATGGGAGTCTGCATCTCATTTGCAAAAGCGATTCTTTGCACAAAAGGCTCATTGAAGGCCAAGCTGACTGATGCTCCTGCATTGCTCAGGAGTTGCAGTGTTGTGCTTAGCAAACTTGAAGCAGTGCTACCTTAAAAGGTGGGCCTGTGACTGCAAGTGGCAAGAATCACTGGATGACAGATGCTTTAGATAATATGGTGCCACTGAGACACCCTCGTCCTGCAAAAACTTATGCATGTAGGTGTTTGACTGCAGCGTTGGAAGTATGAAGTATTGGAGCCAATTGGGGTCTGCATTTTGCAATGTGAAGTATGAATGGGTTGAACTACAGGTGCAAAAGTGCAGTGCAAGAGTATTGACAAGTCACCTCAGGAAAAAGTTGACATTCAAAAAATGACAAAGCATAAATGAAAGAAATGACATAGAAGTCTGAACTGTGAGAAGAGAAAGATTGCCAAACCAGTCTGGTATATTGGTTTTAAAGTCTTCTTTCCTGCAGTAACAGATAGCCTAAGAAGGTGGAAATTCATAAATTGAAGATATCCAGTTACAAACATCAATATTCCTTTGTGACCTCTGGGTCAGTTGATACCCTGAGCACAGTGCATTTTCTTTATGTATTGCTAGTAGTCATAAACTTTAAAAATATACCTGCAGAAATTTGCCTCTGCACTAGAAAAAGAAAACTGGAATTTTGAAATTTCTCTTTTATACTCGATTGCCACATCTGAGTGAAATAGTTGAGGCTGGCAGGTGCTGCTTGTTTTCTAAAACAAGAAAAATTAATCTGCGCAGCTGTGAAACTTCTCGGGGAGCATAGAACAGAAGGAGGTAGACAGGGTGCAGAGCAGTCCAGAATCTGGTTCTGTATGTGCTTTGTACGGATGTGGATACTGTAGAAACCAGGATCTGGTCCACTGGATGTGTTTGCAAAGAGCAGTCCACTAATAACTTTTTTGTTTTGCTCAAAGTAGTTTCTGATGCTTTGTGTAAACTTCCTGTTCAGTTAGAGATTTAAAAACGGTAGGAAAATATTACTACTACTACTACTACTACTATTACTTGTGGAAGTGCCCACTGCACGCTAGACACTTCACAAACATTTAAGAAACGGTTCATACTCTGTAGAGATCAGATTGTCTGGACAAGGGTGTGCAAATAATTTAATCTGATGACTTTTCTGACAAGACTTAATGTGTATAAGACTCAGTGCAGCAAATGTAGTGTTTACTCAAGAGAACATTGTTTAAGAGCCTTAGAGAGACATACCTATCAGTACTGCGGCTGATGTGGGCATTTCTCTGTTAGATCTGCAAGCCTCAGAATGTTTTGCAAATGTAAGCATCAGTTACAGGAGCAGAGAGTATTAGAAATTAACTTCCGTCTCCATCACACGCCCTTCAAATGCAGTGCTAAGAAGTTGTGTCCCTGTTCTGTGTGCTTCCCCAAAAAACCTGTGGCACAAGAGTGCAAGTGGGCAGCAGAGAAGTGAAGGACAAATCGTCTCTGTCATTTTAACCCATTCACATACCCATTCCCTCCTTCCCCCAACCTGAGGACAGTTTGGACTGTTCTCTTGGCAACATTGGTGTGTGAAGGTCATAGCCTACACTGTGCACCTGGAGAGACAAGTCCATCTATATTTAATTGAGTACTGGAGTATGAATTAAGTCTTGGCATCCCCATGAGGCTCAGTGGAGGCAGTGGGGAGTGAAGGGTGGGAAATCTGTACTGATTCATACTCCGTTAGGGAAGGAGCAAGGGCAGAGGTATTCACTGGTATTGAAGTAAGCACAGACTTTGGCCCTGAAGCATAAAACCCCCTAATTCCTAAAATGTACAATGTTAAGAATAGAGAACCCCACCCTGATCAGTAAGCATCTAGAAGCCAGTGTAGAAGGCACATCTCACCCAGCACTCCTATAAAAAACAGCTGAAGTTTTTTGTATGGCAGCCTTTAGAATAAAATCCCTGGTTTGGTGCTATAAGCTTTTGGGATTCTAAAATACAAAAGAATGGATTCCTTCCAGGCAGACCCTTTCATGATAAATTTCAGCCTAGAGCAAAGTTTTATGGCTGAGTTATAAACTCCTAAAAGGCAGAGGTTTGTAATGGAAGTGCTGACATAAGCCTTAATTAAGAGCCATGTGAATAACGATTCTGCACAATGGCAACTAAGGGTGCAAACACCTTTGGAAGTTGAAATCCCTATCTTAAAAAACAATTCTGAACTTTCAATGCATAGAATAAAATAATGGTGTGATTTTTATGTCAACAAGTAGACTTTTTGGGCTTCCTCAGCTTAACTGTTTGTTCTCTTCAGTTTAGCTCTCTCCTGGCAGAAACATCAGTAGTTCCTCCTGGGAACAGAAGTTTTGCGTTTGCAGATTAAACGGTTAGTCCAACTATCAAAAACTGTGCCCATCCAGCTAGTTCAGAAGAAGACAACACGTGTTATGCTATGTGGCAAAGAAAGTCATTTGTGTGTTTATGTGTCGGTACAGAAAAAGGTTGTATGTATTTAAGTGACCTAAATTGCCACCCAGTTCTGTAAAACATCTGGCATATCTAAAATACATCACGGGGTGGCAAAAAGGTTTAGCTGACCTTTTGTCTCAGTGACCTGCATAATTCAGCACATGGGAGTTACACAGGTCATCCCAAGCCCATGCCAGGAAACCATTATGATGCACCACACCTGCATGAATACACACAGTCACACACATGCTATTTTAAATCAAGCAGGTCTGAGAACTGCCATCTTAATTTATCTGCCTCTTTGTCATAAGTTTGTCTTTGATCTTCCTTTCCAAGTTGTCAGAGGATACCTGGATTCTTTGGCTTTAGCCACCTTAGAATTGCTGTCTGCATTGCCCTGGATAAAAAGGCGTTTAATTGGGTACAAACCATTCCGTATGCAAAGAACCAAAAGCTCGAGATAGGGGAATTGTCCTGAAAGGGGAGATTAGGATCTCTCCTTGTCTTGCCAGGTGCTTTGCTCCCTTCCCTTTTAAGCTTTGAAGTTAATACAGGTTTAAGTTTTTGTTTACAGTTAGACTTCCTTTAAAATTGTCTTTTTCATTTTAAGGTAGAATTCCCTTGTATGGGCATATTGTTCCCGGAATAATTTGCTGAGATGTGTTAAAGTTGTTCAGTAAATGATGCACTTCTCCTTTTATTTCAAGACAAGCCTGTCAAATTTTGGAATAGTAAACACAAGGTTAAAGCCTGGTCTCCGCCACAAGATGCCTGCTCTCTGCTCCCATTGATTTCAGTGTGAGTCCCAGTTGCTCAGCACCACAGGCAGGATTACCTTTCTGAGGTTGAGGCATCTCATGAAAATAAATTGTGGAATAAAAAGGAGTTCCAGGGAGGAAAAGGATTTTCCTTCTATTTGTTGCCACTTGATGTCTTGAGGGAGCTGCAGGGAGGTGAGTGAGAAATAGATAAGAGGCCATGCATGTTAATACCATGCAGTGATGCAGCTCAGGATGGAATAAACATTTTGCCCACCTGAGAATTTCAAGACACTGTCAGTGCAATTAAGCCATCCCTGTTTCCAAGGAAATCAAGAGTTGTTTAGTGTTGCCCTTGTTAAAGATGGCCTGACTGGTAGGAAAGAAGATGGTATGTAATTTGGTTAAAGCTACATAAAAAGACGAGGAGCGTAGCAGAGAATTGAGCTAGGCATCTTAATGTTCAGCCACATGCTTTAGCTTTTGGCTGCATGGTAAGCAAACTCTGAAAGAATATCCGAGGCAGCATTTCTGTCTTTGAAGCCCTGCTCTGGTGCAGGCATAAAACAGTGACAAAGGAAAGAGGCAGGAGCATGCAAGAGAGTCTCTTCACTGCCGTATGAACAAAAAGCCACTTGAGGGGACACTCCAAGCTTACTGGGCCTGCCAGGGGATAATTTTCTCCAGGTACATGCCACATGAAGGCTGCATGAGGAGATGGAAGGAAAACAAAGGCATCATTTGCCCAGAGCAAATAAAATGCATTTAACAACCACAGTTTAAACAAAGATTACAGTGGTGTGTAACCAGTCTTTCTGGATGGGCCCGATCCACATTAGAATGTATTTTAGACAGACAGACATTTGGCCAAGAGCCTGTGTATCCGTGTGCATGTGTACGTGTATGTTTAAATCTGACTATAACATACTTAGTGGGCCTTTCCACCTTGATTTAACCCTAGCATAAACCCTTACGCAGCCAGAACTGAGTTTAAACAGCAGTGCTTACATTGGATTGTTACATATACATATTTGGTCTATGTGGCTGCACACTTTTTAGCAAACTGTATTTAAGGAGGAATGAAACAGGTTAGTCAAGAAGGAAGAGGACATTAAACAGATCAGGCCCAGTGGAAGAAGCAGATGACAAATACATGGAAAGTGGGACAGGAGAAGAAAAATAAAGGGAAATTCACTGATTTAGCTCATTCCTTTGGAAGATACACAGGGAGAGAAAAAGAAAACAGGAGAGGAGAATTGAAAAGTAGATGGTTCTGAACATGTCAAGGCTGATCCTGACTCAGCAGAAAGTATTGCTGTGTGATGCAGGTAACGTTATCAAGTGCCAGAGCATCCTGCTGCTCTTCTCTGTAAGGATTGATATAGGATGGCTTCTGGGCTGTCTATTTATTTATGTATGTATTTATTTTTCCTAGTAAGCTTTTGCCTTTTAATCTAGGAGACCTGAAGTAGGTACTAAAAGGTCACAAGAAGTTTTTAGCACCTGGAAGCTAGATGTGACCTCTTTACACCCTGCAGTCTTTAGCATCTGCTGCTAAAAGAGCTGGTATTTGTCAGATAAGCATCTTTAAGATACAGCAGGAAAATCAGACAGTGGCAGAGGGACAAGTGCCTTCAAATGGGGACCTGCCTTCAGCCTTCCATGTCAGTCACTGATTTCTGCCTCAACACCAACGGACAGCAGGGCTGAAGCAGTAGCCCCAATTGAAAAAGCTGATAGTGAGCTGAACTAAACAGAATGAGTCAGATTTTGCCCATCTGATTTAAGTCAGGGCAGAGGAGACTGGTGAGATACCAACTGTATGTAGACCTGCAGAGCTGTTTCCGTAACTCGTGATGACTTTGGAGGACAACTGTGAAGCTGACTCTTTGACTGTATGCTATAGAAAGCTTAAAAAGATTCCAGTGAAATATTGCAGAATGTGTTAACCATGACTTCTGGATTGGTATGGGGAGGACACTTATTTAACACGAGGCTGAATTTGGCCCTTCCAGATTATTTCTGTGGTGGCTTTGGGACGTAGACTGCTTAAGGAAATGTTTTAATCCTCATCTTGGCGGAATATACAAAGAGCTCTCACCTTTGTAACTGTGAAAGCTGTGAACCAGGACGTGGTTCCTGAAGGCAAAGCCAATAAATACAAGGAAGCTCTTGGCTAATGCCACTGTTGTTGGCAGCCAAGGCATGGCTACGTGGAGACAATACGTTGGAAGGAAAAGACTTTCCAGATGGGTGAACTCAGTTTGTTCATCGAACAGTGACATACCTGTTTGATTTTAGACAATAGTTGCCCAACAAGTAAATGGATGTGTTCTTTTGTTTAACTGGAAGAAGAGAAGTAAAGTAAATCCACATCAAATCCACACAGTTGATAGACATTAACAAGAACGTTCTGTGTCAGAATGCAGAATGCAGAGCATTTGGGAAGGTTCAACGAAGGAGCTAAGCCTCCAGTTCTTTAGAAAAAAATATGAGCAACCTTTGCTTTGCTTGTATTTGATCACCCCCAAAGCATCCATGTGAAGTTTGAAAGTGTAGATACTGAGATAAAATGGGAGGAGCTGGTACGTATGGGCCTGATGTCCCATCAGCTGCTTTTGGGGGACTTCAAATGGCAAGAGGACAGACTTCTGGCTCTATGCTATAGAGTATATGGTTTCCTTTTATTTGTGGATCTAAACCCCCCAAAAGACTGGTATTGGCAGGAAACAAAGTCATTCTTGACACCATCTTGCTGGAAGGTACTGATGACATTCAGTTCTAGAAGTTGCTTGTGTTCCTGGACTCCACAGAGGCTGCTGGCAGGACACTCCCCAAGGCCCATGTGAGTGGGAGAATTAAGCCTGAGATTTGCAAGGAGTCATGTAGAGCAGAGCTACCCGAGTAGCTTTTGCTTCTCCCTTTCCTGTAGGGATAAGGCCAAACCAGGCCTTATCTATGGCCTTGTTTGTGCAGATTCTGGAACGAACATACTTGTAGGGAAGAATGGATGAACAGGGAGGAGAAAACTAGTACCTGTCAGTTTGCTGAAAAGTATTTTTTCATCTGAAATAATTATTTCATTAGCAGTACTTTTTGCTCTTATATTCATTCCCGGGAAGCTTCATTTGCCTATAGGGATGGGTTAGGGAAAGGAGACCATTTATGTACTAGCAGGGATTCAGAGAAATGCTAAAGGTGAATAGGTAGCTGATAAACTAGTTTTAGCTTTCCTTTTAAAGCTAGAAGAATACAATTATATTTCAAATAAGGTAGGTGAGAAAGGCTGTTGGATACCTACAAGGCAAGAGGGAATGTTTAATCAAGAGTAATGCTCTTCATATTTATCTGCAGTATGTTGTCATCTCTTTAGTGTATCTGTTGTGGGAGGAGGGGTATAATGGACCTTTTGTAGGGCAACTGAAAGGATTCTGGATACACCAAGCATGTGAAGGCACCTTAAGCCTTCACATGGTGTATTGCTGAGATATACGTAAGCTTGGCTGCAGCTTTTGGGGAGCATTCTTGATATATTTCAGCTGCTTACAGCAATCGAAAAGAGAATCATATCCTTCTGCTTTTGATTGTGTGTTGGATCAAAACTTCAAGGGCATGTTTCCAGAACAGGAGGTTTTCTGACCTCCCTCTTCACACCCTACTGTGAAATTGAAAGGATTCAAATAGAAGTCTGTCTTGTCCTTTAATACATTGGGTTCGTGAGTGATTCCTGCAGATCACCAGTTCCCACTGTTCATTGTCTACACTTACACCCTATCACCCATTTAAAATTGCTCATCTGAGTATTTTAATATTTCATCAGTTCAAAGCAGGCAGCTTAATGAATTGAGAAAATGAGGAGAATTTGGGATATTTAAAGAGACCTTATATCCATTAGGCACACCAGCTGTGTGTCAGTGACACATTCTTTTTATTGGCTGAGCAAACCATTTCTATTTGTCTGTTACTGAGGAACATTGGAATGCAGCATCTGGACAAGTCCAAAACTTTCAGGGAATGCTCACCATGTCAGCAGGACAAGCCCATTGATTTTGGTGCAAATCAGACGTGCCCAAAAACCTGTCAGGAGAAAAATCAGGACCTCCAGGCTGCCTGGTGCTGCAGGAAGAGGAATCATTTGGCCCTTCCCTGCACTTGCATGCATGGAATCATAGAATCATAGAATTGTTTAGGTTGGAAAAGACCTTTAAGATCATCAAGTCCAACCGTTAACCTAGCACTGCCAAGTCTACCACTACACCATGTCCCTAAGCACCACATCTACAGGTCTTTTAAATACCTCCAGGGATGGCGACTCAACCCCTTCCCTGGGCAGCCTGTCCCAATGCTTGATAACCCTTTCCGTGAAGTAAAATTTCCTAATATCCAGTCTAAACCTCCCCTGGCGCTACTTGAGGCCATTTCCTCTCGTCCTATCACTTGTGACCTGGGAGAAGAGACCGACCCCACCTCTCTCCAGCCTCCTTTCAGGCAGTTGTAGAGAGCGATGAGGTCTCCCCTCTTAGCTCCTTTTCTCCAGGCTGAACAACCCCAGGTTCCTCAGCCGCTCCCCATCAGCCTTGTGCTCCAGACCCTTCCCCAGCTCCGTTGCCCTTCTCTGGACACGCTCCAGCCCCTCAAGGTCTCTCTTGTAGCGAGGGGCCCAAAACCGAACACAGGATTCAAGGTGCGGCCTCACCAGTGCTGAGTACAGGGGCACGATCACTTCCCTACTCCTGCTGGCCATGCTATTTTTGATACAAGCCAGGATGCCATTGGCTTTCTTGGCCAGCTGGGCACACTGCTGGCTCATATTCAGCTGGCTGTCAGCCAACACCCCCAGGTCCTTTTCTGCTGGGCAGCTTTCCAGCCACTCTTCCCCAAGCCTGTAGCGTTGCATGGGGTTGTTGTGACCCAAGTGCAGGACCCGGCACTGAGCCTTGTTGAACCTCGTACAATTGGCCCCAGCCCATCGATCCAGCCTGTCCAGGTCCTTCTGTAGAGCCTTCCTGCCCTCATGCAGCAGGAGCAGCTGCTTAGCTTAGAGCGAGAGGCTGGGTGTGATTTGGATTCTGACAAGTAACACAGTTTCAGAAGTATCTTTAAAGGGATGAGTTTGGAGATCCAGCATGGGAGACGTAGGAACTTGAGGAAATTTGGGGTAAGCAGGGATGATTAGGTTGGTGTTAATGACAACTGGCGAACTAAAAGAAGGGTTTATAAATTTGCATGGGAACACACTAAGCCCCTGGGAAATGATAGAAAGGAAAACGAAGAGCCACTGAAGCTCTAGGATGAGGGAGGGATCCAATGTGAGCTGCAGGGGTTCATGAAGCAAGGAGTATTGGAGGTTGACTCACAAGGTCTGTGTAGTGAGGAGGCAGGGGAAGAGCAGAATGGAGACAATTTTAGGTATTCATGCACATGCACATATTGCACTTGACTCACAAAAGGGGTTGTCACAAGTATGTGACACCCTGCCCTCCAACTGCACTTCTGCTTGCCATGGTTGCCTTCCTTATTCTCTTAGTGAAACTTTTTTTATTAGTGGCCAAGGTGAGCTGTCGCCTGTGCTCAGGGAGGGGGTGATCAATAGCATGGGCTTGATGGATGTTCAGAGGAAAAATGTACAGACACTTGCAGTGGTTGTGGCAGATGAGCCAATGAAGATGGACCATTGCGGAAAATCCTTCTGAACTCTGGTGTATTTGTGTTGGGTTGGTGCCCCACAAGTGTGTGCATAGAAGGCAGAAGTCAAAGATGTTTTCAAGGTACTAGTCATGTGTGTACTTGGATGCACATCTGCACTAAGAAAAAATGGCAGGTGGGAGAAAAGAGGCTTGTAGCTAACCTTCAGGCTTCTTGCCAACTTGGGGACTGGGTTCCATGTCCTTATGAGAGGAAAGTAGCACAAGACCTTCAGGTTTCCTGCCTCAGAAGAGAGCTGGGAGCTGTAAGCCAGTAAGACTGGCAGAAAGAGCAGGAGACTGCTATGAACAGCAACGCAAGCATCATACGGGGATGGTGCTTCCCAGGTGCTGCACCTTGCCAGTGGTAGTCTTGCACAGTGCTTACACCATGCTTTTGTAATCCCTATGCTTTTTACAAGTCTGGGTGAGGTGTCTCATCTGGAGGGCTGGTGTATCCTGCTGGTGATGGAGGAGTAGTAAAGCGACTGACTGTGCTGAAGGTTTTCCCTGCCTTGTTTGGATTCAGGCTCTCATTATTTCTAATGCTTTGTGCCCTTCTCCTTTTCTCAGAAGTCACTGTGCTCCTTTATCCTGCTGCACAGTAAGCTTTTTGTCTCCAAGATTACAACTGTGGTGGAAATGCAGGATTCAAGATGTGTTAGGCCTGTCTGATAGTTTTTCAAACTCAAAAGCCCTATCTGCATTACTGCGGACAGGAGGGGAAATCTGAGGCTAAAATGTCTAGCATGTGCACGCCCCTTGCCAAATGCTTTTGTGGCACCTTAGCGGATGGGCGCATGTCAAAACGGACTATCAGAATAAGGTGCCAGTAATGATGGACTGGGTTTGCGCTTCATCTCAATGCTTTATCTCTTCCCCATCTCTAGTCCAGCATGAATGTGGTGTAGTTCCATCTTATTTTTATTTACGGGCTTGCAGAGAGCCGAATGACAAAGCAGGATTACAATAAAAACATCTTTATACTTCTTTCCACCTAATTTTGGAGTTGCCAGCTCTACGGATCATTTTTATGAACTGTCATGAGCATTAATGAAATTTTATGACCATTTTACTTGGGACATTGCAGGATGATTTTTTTTTCAGGATAAGTCTGCAGGGAGAATTAGGGCTGTATTGCCCATGATTGGGGTTGGGATTTTCAGGCCTCTCGGCTCCCTCCAGTTGGTAAAACTTCTTTACCCCTCCCTCTTTCCTCTTTTCCCTTCCCTCACCTTTCCCCTTTCTTTCCCTTTTTGCCTGTGTCTGACGGGTGACATCTCATCAGAAGGTGGAGATACCTGAGAGGCAGAAGTGGGGTGCTGGTAAATTGTTGTCTGCCAAGGTCTATCAAGACTGGTGTCTAAGAAGGACAGAGAGTGACTAAGAGGGATTTTTTATCAATGATGAAGTTTTAAAAGGCAACCGAAAGACTGAGCAATAAAAATATAACCAAGGCGGCCAAGGAATGAGAGGCAACTGTGCCCTGAGCTTTGCCTGCCGGAAATCATGCTTCTGTCTTCTGTCTAGAGCGGGGTACAGCTCACTCCTGTAGCAGTGGAGGTAGGTGGGAGTCTTTCCATTAGCTTCAGCAGGCCCAAGCTGGATTCCTGAAGGACAGGGCCAGTTTGCACTTGGTTGAGCGTGTGAAAGTGCTGTTGAACACATTGCTGGCTACAGGTGTCAGTCGCCAGGTAGATGTGCGGTCTAGGTTTTTGCAGCAAATAGAGAAGTTAGAGATGAACTCAGGAAATAAGGAGAGGGAGCCAGAAAGTGCATCACGAGGTACGTTGCCTCCCAGAAGTCTGCCACGTTGCAATTCATGAAGTGGCAGGTCAGAGGCACCTCCAGCTTATGCCAGAGAGGTCCTGGAGTGTGAGGAGTGGGATGGGGAGAGGCAGTAAGGCACAGAGAGGTCTGGAGGAAGGAGGCAGCCCCTCTGCTCCTCAGAGCTGCACATCCATATGCTCGCTTGCATCCAGCTTCTTTGCCTGGGGCTTATCTGCCTACCTCTGATGGAAAAGTGACACAGCCTGTCAGCGGGTCATGCTGCCTATTGTTTAACAGTGAAACAAACTCTGCTGCTCCCCCTCGCACCCCCCGGCCCATCCACTTCTTTATTAGTCACCTGATCAGAGCCTTCAAATCCTTGACCCAAATCCTCCTGTGCCCAGCTTTAGGTCTTATCCTGCTCTGGCTGTTCTGTCCACCGTCGACCTGAGAGGAAAGGTATTGGCTGTGCGTTGTGCGATTAGGGAGATGTTGCTGGATGTTTTGAGCTGTGTGCAAGGTGATAAGCAGGAGTGAGGGAGGAGGGGAAGAGCCCTTGATCAGTCTGAGCTGCGAGCTTTCCCTGATCCACATCCCTTCTCTGTTTCTGCTGACTCAGTGACCCTAGTTTTACTGCCTGGGATTGTCAGAGACAGTGACCTTGCCTGTCTGCTCAAGGACCTCTGGCACTCAAAGGCCATGCCAGGGCAAACCGAGACATGCTGAGGAGAAAGTTATTTTGCAGAATTTCTTATCCCAAGATGACTCTCAGCTCTGCCGGACTGGAAGATGGTTAATCCTGCAGTGATTTGGCCAGGCAGTCAGAGCGGTCATCTTGTGAAATGTGCTTTTTTTCATCTGGGTAGGATGGTTTACATACTAGTAAGGAAGAAGCTGAGAGGATTCATCAGCTCTTGGGAATAAATAGATTATTTTACTCCCAGAGCACTCGATTCAGTGTGGTGGGGGTTCTGAGATGGAGGGTCTCTGTTTGCTTCCTGGTGGGCAGAGACACAGGTCACACATTTTTTTCACTCTGAGCTTCCACTATTAGCTGGGAGTACGATAGGGTGATTTTCTGACAGGTTCTGTGCAGGTCAGACGAGGTAGATATAACAGTCCCTTCTGGGGCTTAAAATCAATGAATCTGTGATTAAATGGCCCACAGAGGCTGGACATTGCAGGTTAAGGGAAAAGGAGTGATATTGGTGGCATTTTATGTGGGAGCTGCGGTCAGGTATTTCTCTTGCGGCAGCACAATGGCCAGCAGTCCCCAGGTCATGTCTGTCTTCCTAGGTCCTTTTAACAAGCCCCAGATTTACCTGCGCATAGCAGGGAGACAGAAGGTGGATTTTTTCAAGGGCTGGGCTGGAGTGCATGTGTTTCTTTGGAAATCGGTTATTAGTTTTGTTTTGGGTTTAAAAAAATGCTAACTAAAAAATACGAGAGCCTTTGAGTTGTTATTTTACACCAGTCCTGACATTACATAGTTGTGCTGTTACATAAGGCTGTTTCTCAGAGCTATAATGATGCAACAGTATTTATAGACCAATCTGGGTTTTCCTTTTAATGGCTTCCATAAAAAGCTCATTATTCCCTTCACACAGTCACTGACTGATTTACATGCTTGTCCTGTCCCTGGGCGTATGCTCCAGTTTGGGTAGCCCTGAGCGACACACTCACACTGTCTGCTTATTGCTAAATGACTCTGACAACAGTCTGGCTGTGACACGGGTCTGATCCTTACACCAGAAGCTTGTCTTTTGGGGAGATGGTGAGGAGAGGGGAGAGGAGGTCGACAGAGAAGGAGAAATCACTGGCGTTTCTGCAGGTTCTGGCAATATTGTCATCTCCCTGGAGCTGCAAACTGTCTCTCATTCCTGGCATATCGACCTGGCCAGGCAAGGGACGTGGCCTGGCTAGAAGGGGTGCATATGGTATATCGAAAGAAGTCACTGCAGAGTAAACAGAGTCTGTGAATCTGTTACCTGAGCCAGGGGTACCACTGAAATCTGCTCTTCAACCAGACTTGCATCAGGTCAGGCTGAGAATGGGGAAGGAAACGAAACCCCATGTGTGTTCCTCAGAGTGACACAGGAGGGTTTGTGTGGAGGATGCATGGGCACACACCTGCGCTGATCTCCACTCTCCCTGGCTGAATCGATGTCCGTGCGTCTTTCCCCCTGCAAGCCCTGACATTCCTCCTTTTGCATATTGGATTTTTTTTTCTTTATTGTAGGGAGGGGCAGAGGGTCGGGACAGCTTTATGGCAACTGTATTGATCAGTAAAATTTAATATAATCCTTGCACTTACTGTGTGATCGTTAAGGGGATGGAGAGCCGGTGAAACATATTTAAAAAGAAATATTTTTCAGTTTTATTTCCTCCCATACTACTTTTCTGAGTCTCTCTTCTCTTCCAAACCTGGCATCAATCTCCTACTTGGCATCCCTTCAAAGACAGTCATACATTTTTGACTGGGTTTTTACAGTTTGCCTTTGATTTGATTAAGTATTAGGAAGAGACTTATCCAGTCTGGTCCAGTGCTAGATTCATTCACCATTTCCTCAGCTAACTGTCTTGCAGTTTCTGTATCTATGCAATTTTGTGTCTACTGAGAATATCACTCCCTCTTTTTTTATCTCGGATATATCTGGAACTCCTATTGCTGAAGTACCAGGTTGCCTCTTGGTGTCTAATGCCTCCCACTCGCACAGTGCCCCTGTGCATCGCCATGTGTACGGAGAACAGCAGCACAAAGTGGTTAACTGACATGCCAGCAAAGTCTGGGCAGGAAATTGGAGCAGAAAAATGACAGCTTGAGTTTCAAACTTGTGCTGAATATCCTAACCACTGGAGCAGCCTTTTTTGGGCACTGCCAAGTGGTGCTGCACCGCAGGTGAAATACCTCCTCTGCAGAGTGACCTGCACTTTTTGTGCCTGATACCAAGCACTGAAAGGTTACTGTATGTGATCTTGCAGCTCAGAGCACGGGCAGAGCAAACCCTGTCTGCCAGCAGGACGGACAATCTCGAAGAGGCACACAGGGCTCATTCTGGCTCACCCTGTGAGGAGGATGGGGCATGACATTTGTAGTGAGGTTACTGTTACTCTTGCCTCCTTATTTTGGAGAGGGCTGCAGCAAACAGGGAGGCAGGCATTATTGAAAATTATTTAAATTTTGACCAAATTTTCTCCTTCCCCTCTCCCTCCCTCTCTTTGCAATCACTCTTTGCAGTCACTTTGAGCAGCGTGTTGCGAGAACCACCAGACCCTGCGGGCGCCTGGCTGCCTCTGCTAGATGCAGAGACTCTGACACTGATTTATATTTTGGTTAATTGTCTCCATCCATTAGTCTCCTCATCCTTCTCTTTGTTAAAGATGCAGTTGCTGCTAATGTCGGTAAATGAAACACATTTAAAAGGCATCGCTCCCAGTCTGAGTCCTGCTTGGGTTAACAGTCACTGGAAGCTGCCACCTCCCGAGGGTCTCAAGGGTGGTATGTCTCCACGCAGGTGCCCTACAAGGACAGGGCAGCCCAGGCATTTGTCAGCACCTCTCTGCTTACCCTCACTCCAGGGGCCAAGAGCCAAAGGGGCCAGGAGACCAAAGTGTCTGCCCCATTTGCCTAGTCCCCTCTGCAAGTCACTCCATGCTGAATGTGCTGGCGGGGCTGGCTCCAGAACCAGGCTGGGAAGATAGCTTTCAGCAGAGGTAAGGGACTAGTTTGCTGGGACCACTTGAGATTGAGGAGAGGTGACTAGAGTGAGGGTCCAAATGCTGGTCAGGGGGGAGGCCCAGGGGACAAGACAGGACCAGAAGGGGTCTTAGAGCAATAGCTGCTGGCTTCAAACGTTGCCAGTCGGAGGCTTACAGTGCAGATGTTACTCAAAAAACGATTATTGTTCCCAGAAGTCAGTCACACAGGATTGCTGCATGTCTGGTTACCACAGCCTCCCTGAAAGGGCTTGCTCCTAATTCATTTATACATCCCAAGGGATGGCCACACTTAGCAAATCTGACAGTTCAGTGGCAGTCCCTATGATAGACTTCTCCTTCCTTGAGCACAGGTTGGGGCTCATTAGCTAGACTAGATGGTGTTGCTCACACAATGTGTGCCAGAAATGATAGTACTGCTGGTTTAGCTGTTGTCCTGCAGGTGCTTCTCTGCGGACTCCACAGATGAGTCAGTGGATTACTGTGGCGTCTTGTCCCAAACAGACACCTCCTGTCTGGGTGACGTTTCCACCAGTTGTTGATGTGGCTGTCTCTCCCTTTGAGTGCCTTTTCCTGTAAGCAGTGCAGCTATCGAATGACCACTGGTGGACCATTATACTGCCATTACAGAAAGTCTCGTCAGAACAACCAGCTTTGGGGGAGACAGAGGACCAGCGAGTTCCATTAAACATAGACAGTGCAGCAATCAAAGCATTCATAGAGAACATTAGCAATGTTTTTTTTTTCCTCCAGTGGTAATTTTTGCAGTCATTAGTTATTAGTACATCTCGTTGCTGCTTTGCAGAGCGGGCTCCTTATATCAGAGCATTGGGATGTGACAGGGAATTTTAGACTATCAGCTCTGATCTGTATCTGAGCTGCACAGTTAATCCATGTTGTCCTGACTATGCTCCCAGAGTCCAATGTTCATTGGGTTCAGGTATGAAGTTTTAGGATGAGAAAGACTTCTTTTGTTGTTTCCCAGACCTAGCGTGGAACCTGTGGCATATACCTCCTACGCTGTGCTCCCCGGCAGTTTTCTTTTGTTGCCAGTGTAAGACGTCAAGTGTACAGTGTTTTCAGAAACACCCTCCAAGGTCAGGTGGCCATTTTGTTAGAGAGCAGCTTTCATTTCATACTACATCCAGTTAAAGGAGCCATTTGGACTTGGCCTTTAAAGTTTTGTGGTCGCTGCTTGCAGCATGTGTGGCCTGAGTTGTGGTACACTGGCGAGCTGCTCAGTTGCCTGTGGCTTAGACAAAACCCTTATCACAGCTTTCCTGCATTCCTGGTAAATGGATCTGTTGCTCCTGTGCCCTCTCTTCATTAGGATTTGAACATTGCCCAAGCCATAATAATATCCAGCCACTTCTCCGACTGTTGCTTTTGGCAGCAAGACAGAGCCTAGTGGCAGAATGGGAATCCTGTTGGATGGAAAGCAGCTTGCAAAAGCCTAGGACATTCTTTTCAGTGGATAAATGGGCAAGGCAAAGGCAGGATAGATACATGGCATGTTTGGTGGGATGGTTACTTCTCCGATGCTACGTGGAGCACAACAATAAACAAGAACTTACACATCACCGCTGCCAGCTTTACTCCTTGTTGAAGTGTCTTCCTTATGAGGCCAGGTTCATTACAAGGTCTGTGCCACTTGCAGCTGTTCTCAAAGCTACAGAGTTGGCCTTGAGGGAAGTCTACAGTGCTGTTAGGTAGCTGCTGCCTTTCCCTTATTTCTTAGTAGGAGGGATGTCTTGTGGGGATGGGATCTCACTCCTTCATCAGCCATCATCACACACTTCTTTGCCACATGGGATCCTCATCTTTTTTTAACATTTTACTCCTCTCCACAGCTGCTAAGTATGATGTCGCAAAAACAGGACGATGGATTCAAATCGAGAATGAGCAACAGCACATCAGCTGTAACTGAAAGCAACAACAGAAGTTTATCTTTATTAGACATGTTTAGATTCACTGTTCAGATGTAGGAGAGGGTGAATTTTAGCGTTCTGGATTGACGTTAAATGTGTATTGGATTTGAAGTTCAGACTCAAGAATCTTGTAGTGCTGCAAGTTCTTTTGTAAAACTTTGCCCACCAAAATAGCAGAAATACCTGAAAAACATGTGGTGTGATCAGAGCTTCGATCATCCTGAGCCAGATACCAGAAGAAAGGTCTATGAGACTGTCAGTAACACTGAGTCACTTCCCAGTTGAAAGCAAATCTGGATGTGGCCGACCAGCCACACGCCTTCTGGAATCCCTGACAGTAAGTACTCCGTTTTCTACCCTTCGTTTTACCGCAGGAGCAAAACTTGCTGCTACGAGATGGAAGTGCCCAGACAGTCATGCCTCAGAACATGTTCCTCTGCTGCTTGGAAACATACCTGTATTACTGCAGGTCCCCAAACCATTAATTACCAAACCCCATGCAAACTGAATGTTGCCATGGCAACCTGCAGCCCTACAGAAGGCTATTTGTCTCCTCCTTGACCTTTCAGGAGATCTGTATCTTGCTCAAGCCCCCTTCTCTAATCCGGTTTTTAAAATATAATAGTATGCTATTGGAAGGGATCAGACCTTTAATCTGATTGTGTGTGCATGTGTCAGCGCATGTATGGGGGAGCGCCTGCATTAACAGGCACCCAGCAGCGGCTCAGAGACAAGACAAAGGAAAAGCAGAGTGTGACTCTGCCCTGCTGGGGCTGCAAGTGAGCACCTGGGTGGAATTATTGGCTTCAGCACACAGATGGGGGAATCCTCTACATGGGAAGGACCAGCCCTCTCCAATCCCCTTAACGCAGGCTCCTTCCCACTGAGGTCACGCAGGAGTTGTGCTCTTGCTGAGGAGGACTTCAGAGGGGCTGCTGTCACACCCATTTCAGGTTCCCTTCCAGTGAGCCTAGGTCCCTGCCTTCAGTTGCATTAATCGCTGTGCCAGACCAAGCAGCCAAGTTTTAGGCGTTACTACGGGTGTGTTGGTATCCCCAAAGTGCGTGTTCTGCATCTTGACCTGAGGTCCTGCAAGCTGGATATTCTTTTGCGTGTTGTATTCCCTCCGAGGGAGGGATCTTTAATCCTGCATTGGCTCTGCCTGCTGGAGCCCTGAGCCCATGAATTTGTTGCCTGCTCTGTATATGACAGGATTACTGTGAGCAAGTTAGGTGGTGTGTAAACCCAGAGGAGCAAATAGCCTTTTCCCCGAGAGACTTGCTGTCTTTTGAAAACACCATCCTGTAAGCGTGAGCAAGTTGAACACACAGAGAATACCCTGTAACCTGGGCTGAGGGAGAGGGTCTCGTTTCTGTGCTGTGCCACTTGTTCAGGCTGCGCTTTGCACTGCGCAGCTCTGCGCAGCGAGAGCCAGCCTCCTTGCCGCGTCTGCGAGACGGGCTTTGGTAGGAGCTGGGCCGGGCCTCTTTTACAGGATGCGGGCACAAATGTCTGGAGCTGAGAGTTAGGAGTGAAACATGAGGAATGAGACTGAGGAATCAGGGACTACTTAGTCAAAGGGAATTGAAACACGGGGTGGAGGGCCAGCATCGGCCGCCTGGCAGCCCCGGGCCTGCCCCGCGCAGGTGCTCGCTGGGTGACTGGGCCGCTCTGCCGAGGGGAGCACGTTGTGCAGCGCGCAGTTTGCCTTCAGAAGAAGGTAAGTGGTTGGTTGAGTTTTTCGGATAGCTGTTTTCTGTGGAGAAACGTGCTCGGCTGTTTCTAGGATTTTTATGGCAAATGGACCTGGCAGGGCTGAGGTAGATGTTTGCCTGCCTTGTGCTGTAGGGCTGGTGTCAGTGATTGTGATTTGGCTGAGGTGTTCCCCTCAGGGCCGGGGGGTAGGCCTGGGCAGGACTGAGTTGTGAAGGAGTTTGGCCAGGCTGCAGTTATAACTCATGTTTTGCAACTTTTGGTACACGGACCAAGCAGATCTCCCAAAGCTTGAGGTAGTGCTACGTTTTTTGTTCTCCTGCTGGGCCAACCAGCAGCGGACAATGTGATTTCAGGGTTGGAAGTGCAGGTGCAGTGCCGCAGTCTGAGGTAGGAGTGTGCAAAAGCAGGGTAATTTCTGAAAATTGCTGGCAGCTGGGCAGAGCCCTTCTTTCTGGCTAAGGCATTGAGTAACTGGTGGAATACCTGAAGAACTGAGACTCAATTAAAAGTTAAACTGTCACTAGCTTTATTAAATGGCATTGGGATGAAAGCAGTTAGTTGGACTTTGCTCTGTGGAGGTTCAGGAGGATCTCTTGTAAAAATGATGTTTGTTTACTATCTCATGCAGTCACAGGTAAGCTGGAGGTGGCAGAGTTGTCAGCTGCAGAACCAAAGCTGGTGTTTCAGTCTGTTGATCCAACATGGTGGTAGAAAGTCCTCTGTGGTCTAAGCAGAGCCTTACACAAGTATGTCCCTTATTAGAGAGCCCACACAATCACTGGAGCCTGGTTGAAGCTGTGTGAGCTGTATTTGCTGGGGCCAGCTTGGCCTACAGTATTTAAAAAAAATGCTTAGTTTCTTCACCTACGCAGAAAGGTATCTCAATTTTTCATAAGCAGCTCTGGTTACCATTCACTCTCTTTTCTCATACTAAGACTGAGACCCAGCCATAAGCTACTTCCCATTGTGCCAGGTATAGAACAAGCCCAGAACAAAAAGGCAGTCTCTGCTTCAAACCTCCCATGCACTAAGGCAAAAGGAACAACTCCTGGGGACAGTTTGATGTGTTAAAAGCTGTCTCAGCCTGTTTGCCTTATCTCTAGTCTTTCTCCCCTTTCCTCTCAATGTTACCTTGGTGTTAGATTTGCCTTCTGCAAAGGTATTCCAGCAAAGTCATGCTTTCCTGGGATCCTGCCTAATTGCGTGGGTAGACTGAGTTGAATTCAAAGCCTGTAGAGTGTACCTATCAGCCCTGTGGTAACTGCTCATGTGTGGAGTTATGACTTGCTAACACACCTTTGCATACCATAATGATTTTAATTTTGAGGCCATGGAAGATGTCCTAAAAACACAAGATTGTTGGGGAAGAAAAATATCCCTTCTGGTGTGGTAATGTTTCCTTCCGCGTCGATGTCCTGGTTTTAGTTTACAGTGGATATATTGCAGTGGTCTGCACTCTTTGCGTTTTGGAGAATCAAGTCATGCTAAGGAGTTGCTATGCTCTTTTCCAGAAAGAGAGGTTAGTTGCATTTTAGTGGTGGATAAAACAATTCCTTCTTGTAGCTCCCTTAAAGTGTTTACATATCAGAGGTGCTTTGGGCTGAATTGGGATGCAAGACACTCTGCAAATGCAAAGATGTAATTATCCCATTTTTCTCTTCCTACTCCCTGCCTTTCTCCTCTGCACTTCTGGCTCATCTCCTCCGCCCTTTCCTGAGCATTGTGCTGATGGCAGCGTTTATCTGCATTTGTCCTCTGTCCCTGACATCCAGTTATTGATTGGCATGATTAAAAAGAACTGATAATCACTTCACATTAATCCCATAAATGACTTAAGACACCAAAATATTTGCATAATGCATCTTAAAGGTGGCAGCTAAAAGAGGATAAGACCCAAAACTGCTTGGCACAGGAGAAATGGGCTTCCCACTCACCTGTGGGCTTGCTTAAGTAATTAGCCTTCTGCTTGCATAAGGAGGAATCTGAACTGGTTTAGCGGAGGAAGATGCAATGGGTGCTCAAAGGCTTTGAGATCCGAGCATCCTATCTCATTGCTGAGATTGGGGGTGGGGGGAGTGCGCGGGGGGAGCAGCAGGGAACATGACAGCGGCTGCTGAAATGAGAGTCTGTTTTTGTCTGCTACATCTTGTGAAAATCTGGAGCCAGACGCCCGCTGAAAGTACCTCTGTCTAAAGACTTTCTGTCATAAACTTATCTGATTAGCAGAGAGCTAGACGACAGATTAGCCCCTGCTTCTGCACTAGGGATGGGCTCTCTGGAGCATTTGAGCAGATCTGCTCCTGTTGCTAGTGCTGATAGCCTGTAGGTGGGGGTGCAGCGGGTGGGGAGGAGGTAAGGGGGGATAAGAGGGGGATATTTAAAGGAAGATCATTGCTAGGTAATTCTGCAGATAATGCACCCTCCGTGTTGTCCTGCTGGTCCCAGGTGAGGACACTCTCCTCTGCACCAGTGAGTTGGTGGTCATGTGCTGTGTGTCACAGCAGCACAGAGTGGGTGCACTTGTCATGTGAGTAGAGGTTGGGAGGGAGCTGTGGATGTGGGAGGGAGGGCAATATTTCTAATATGTATAATTTTTTGTAAGTGTCTCTGGTTCTTCTGGCTGTCATCTTCCATTTAGAACGAGGAGAGGAAGAAAAAGAGCCACAGTTAGCTTGGGGCAAGCGCCTTGTGCTAGAAGGATGGGTGATTTAACATATAGTGCAAACAAACAAAAGGGAGACATTCCATTTAGTATCATGTCTACGTTTTAGCTTGTTCTTCCTCTTCAGTGTTTGTATATCATTTATTCAGAAATATTTTGCAAGTGGACGGCAGTTTGCAAGCAAAAGCATTTGCCAGCTGAACTGCAGTATCTGCTACAGTGAATGTCTTTTTTGTGTTTGTGTTCTCCCTCTCCATAGAAGGAAAAAAGACTAAACTAGCCTACTTAACGGCAATCTGATGCAAGGATAACAGGCAAAATAATGCTGAACTGCTCTAATGCATTCTCTTGTCCCAGAAGGAAGAGAGCATTGTTTCAGGATCTGTTAGAGTGAAGAGTTGAAAATGAGTTTTATAAATAAATCTGTACCCTCAGCTCTGAGTAATGCTGATGTCTGGGTTCATGGTGGGTTTCTCTCTAAAAAGAAAAACTATTATTCAAGTAAATAAAGTAGTCTTGTGTTCCAACAGTGATGGAATGGAAAAACTTACTTTTTTTTAAGAATAGAAGGGTGGCAACTGATAGAAAACTATCAGTTATTTCAGTTCAAGTTTCCTATTAATTCTGGAATAGATCTGCCAATTCCTACACTTTCAGTTTTTCCATCTGAGATGTAAGTTCTGGCCCACGCAAGTTATATCTGGCAAAACTGAAATCAGGAGCTCTGGCAGCTGCGGAGTCCTTTATGGGAAATGAGAGTTCTGTTTGGGAAGTGCTTTGCACTTAGTCTCCGCTCCCCAAAACTAGAGGAGGTTACCTAGGAACCTGATGTAGGAGGGGGAGAACCTTTCTTGAAATACAGCTATGTCAGGGGCAAACAAAAGAATCTTGCGTGCGCACACACATACGCTCATACACACAAAAATCAATTATGTGGTGGCAAATAGGATTTCCTTAACTTGGTGCTTTTCTGCTCTGTTGCAGCCGTGATAACGACCTTTCCACTATCATCTCCAACCTGCATCAGAGCCGTCAACTCGTTATGCCAGAGACCCAGAGCCGCTGTGAATTCAAGAGAAACAGCATCGACGTTGGCTTAGGAGCAGCAGGTAAGCAGCTGGAGCAGGTCCTGCTGGTTTGGGTTTGTTGACTTCTCTCCTCTCTCTTTCACTCCCTCATTTGTTCATTTTTTCAGCAGCTGTTTTTTCTGTGGCTGTTTGTGTTACACTTTAGAGTGAGCTATGTGAAAGCTTTTAATATTCTGGCTAAAGATTAGCATGAAAAGGATTTCATGGTGATGTTAAAGTCCTTTTGAGATTTCAGCCCTGTGTTATTCTCAAATCTAGTGGTCTGTGTTAAACTACTGGCAAAGGAGCTTGCGCCAGCAATGAAGTGAAATGTCCCCAGGGTTAGTGTCAAGTGAAGCAGAAAGGCCTTGCAGAGAGCATGGTTTGATTTGTAATTTCATTAATCAGAGGTTCCCCGTGCTGCCTCTGTGCCTGCCAACTCCTTTGTGAGCATGATTGTTTGGTTTTATAGTGCTACCTGGCTTTTTTGGGAAGTTTACCTGGTTTCAACTTAACATGGTGAAACCAGAAATGCTCCTCTCGCATCCTGCACTGTGCCTTTCTGGATGTCAGTAAGGGAGCTATGGGCAAGGATGCTTTGGTGATAGATATGAATCAGTCAACAAGTGAGGCACTGGTAATAAACTAGAGATCTGTTTGTTGTTTGCAGAATCTATGATTTGCTTTTGATTATAAATATAAGTTGAGGGAAAACTGGGAGTTATGTTAGTTTTTCTATTGAGTGATCCCTGTCCTTCCAAACCAGAATTGGATCTCTCTGTGTATCTTAATGTAGGCCTTTCCTGAAAATCTGTATGTTTGTGGTTTTGTTCATATTTTCTTGTAAGTCATTCTATTGACTGTGTAACTTAACCCCGGATCTGAAGGGAACACCGCATCTAATACACTGTGGGAATGTCTTTGGAGGATATTCAGTAACATGGCAGGTACCTGGTTTGCCTTTTGCATGAGGCTTGACCCCTTTCCAGAAGGGTTCCTCCTGCCTGCAGTGAAATTTGTACTGGTGTGACTACTTTTGCAGTAAAGTATTCAGTCCCATATATGTGTTGTGCTGAACCAGGGGATTTGTGCTATGTCTGTAAAGCAGCCGTGGGCAGCTCCCAGTCTTTGCTTTCACAGCTGAATCTCCAAACTCTCTTCATTAACCAGTCTCCACAGCCCCCTTTCCTATACAGCTCTAAAAGCCAAACTGGACAGAGAGATACTTTTTTCTGTATGACCTTGCTTGAGTCTATACATCTCAGCTGACCCTGTATGTTAAAATGTTTTTTATATTGTTTGCTTTACAGAGAAACTGCTGGGCTTGATGAGCGTTGCTGAAATTCTTTGAGATCCATAGCATCCCAGAAATGCAAAGAGTACTTTTCATTCCTATCAGTGTTAAGCAGTAGAAAAGATGAGATGTGGAAGTCCTAATTCTTATTTGTTAGAATTTGTGTTTTGAGGTTCTCTGGTTAGCTTAACCATAAGAAACAGTAAGAAATATAAAACATAGGCACTGCACGCATGTTGTAGCAGTGAGGACAGCAGTGCTTGGCTCTGACCTCAATGAAAGTCTGAGCAATGAAAAAGAAGAGGGCTCATTCACACAAGAGGCCACCAGGCAAGTGACAGAGCTTTTCAGGACATGATAGATTTGGTGCGTCTAACAAGAGTTGACCAGCAAAAGAGTAGGTGGGGGGACGGTGGGGAGATTAGGTATCTAAAGGGAGAGAGGGCATTGTCACATCTCCACAGGGACAGTTTAACTCTGATTTTTCCCCACTGTCTGGAGCCGGCTCACTCTACATGCTTGTTCAATTAAGGGAAGACTAATTTGCCAAAGTCTACGCAGAACCTGCCAGCTCTGACTCAGAGCATGTGCTGAACTGGTACCTATGTCACCACCTCCCGGACATGGAAGTCAAGGGAACAGAAACAAAATGTGCTGGGATTTGTAGCTGATGCTGATTCTTGGGTTTATGTCTGGGTTCTGTTTGTTTTTACTGGCAGGGGTGGAAGGGGAGAATGGTATAACTAAGTGCTAGATACATAATTTTAAGAGAGTTAGTGTTGGGTTAGTCTAAAAGACTGGCTGTTGTTTAAGCTGCTTAGTTACAACAATAAGGGAAAAAGAAATGTGCCCCCAGTTGTCTGCTGTTTGCATTGTAGGCCTTTGAGAACAATACTGTGTATTTGGGTTATGAGAATCTCGCCCTCAAAAAGGCATTTGGAGATGGACAATGCTGAATAAATGATGTTAATGCCGATATGTTTGAAAACTCCTGCATTGCTCATAAGTATAAGCTGCAGTGCTCTCAAAGTAAGTTGGAATCTGCTGCTAAAATGTTTTCTGTTGCTGGTTTAGCATTTATGGTTTGAAGTTAGGCGTACAGCCCCAGCCAGTAGGGGCTGAACACTCCGGAGGCTGCTCTGCAGCTCAAACTGCAAATTCTACGTGTGCAGGATGAGGGGGGTGAGTGCATACTGCTAAAAGAGGATACAGAAGTGTATGTGGCTTCTTGGCTATGGCTGAGGCTAAGTAGAGGGTTGAGAACAAGGATAGCACGAATAGAAGAGATTTGCTTATTGCAGGGCCCATGGGCTTAAGAAGAGGGTTGAAGTTGGCAGGGTTGGTTGGTTTATGATTAATTCTGTGAGAGAGTTCCTTGATTTATAGTTAAAACCAGGATTAGAGGCAGTGCTATAGTTTCAAACAGCATGGACTGGAAAATTAGAAGTATTACTGGATCTTTAATGGTCTTTGAAATGCAGAAAGGGGCTGAAACTAATGGAAAATAATGGCATGTAGTTAGTTCTGGGGCTTTTATGAGTTCTGGGAGATAGGTGAGACTAGAGTCAGGGTTCAGGCTAGATCTGGGCTGATGGTCAGGTCAAAAGGGGCTGAAGAGACTGATGTATTGCTGGAACATAAAAGGTCTTTGGTTGGAAGAGCAGCACTGATATTAATATCTTTGGAAGGCTTATGGATAATTTTTCACTGAAAACAGGTCACTTCATGTCAATGGTGATGGTTATATTTGGGAACAGAGAGACTGAAGAGCTTAGTTTGGGACAGCAGAGGCTGAAAGACTTAGAAAATAACTGGGTCCTGAAAGACTCAGATAGTGTTTGGCCCTGACTAGACAAGGATTTAATAACCTGCCTTGGTGGGTGTAATAACCCACAGTGGTGAGCGCTAGCCATTTGGAACAATAAGCCTGGAGGAGGTGCAGTCTTAGAGCTTGGGATAGCAGGGACAAAAGAAGTCACTGTATTTTTGATCTTGTGAGGCCCAAAGAGCTAGGAAGAGTCTGGAGTCATCAAAAAGAAACGGCTATGCTATCTGTTGCATCACTTAGGTGTGATTAAGACCAGTGTAGTGATCGTGACGTGTTGGTAAGTTTAGCATCTACAGAAACCTGGGCTAGCAAATCCAAGAGCTACAGTGCTTTGAAAATACACTTATCATAAAAAATGGAAGGACTGTTATTGCTAGTCTACAGTGATAAAGGGGAAAGGGAGGTAGTTATGTTGCCAGCAAGTAAAGTTTCATCAGAAATGTTGGACAAGATGCATAATGCTTTCCACCAGTTTTTGAGTACATTGTAGAGGGGCATGAGTCAACCAAGGCACAGAAAGGCAAATTTGCCCAAGATCACAAAGCAAATGATGACTGAACAACAGAGCTCAGTTTCCTGTCTTGTCCTCCCTAACTTCTCTGCTAGACCTTGATGTTGTTGTTCCACTGTGACAGTATGGAATAGATGCAGATTATAGCCTACTTCTAGAGATTCAGCATATGAGAGATTTGGAGGTAGGGTGAGGGTGGTGTTCCTCCCTGCTGGTGTGTGTACTGAAGCAAGACATCTAGATAAGAATAGCTGACAGCTTAACTCACGTTTGAAGTGTCCCCTGATACTGGACCTTTAAAGGAAATAAAGAATACCAACAGCAAAAATCTACAAAAAAAGCAAAAATCTGCTCCAGCCAGTGCTTCTCAGTAAGAGATCTGGAGACCTGGAGCTGGCAGGGGTAACTGAGGCTTTTGCAATGACAGCAGAAGTAGGTGGCCGAGAGGCGTGTACTGATAAAATCTAATTGCCCTATCGATTGGCTTAGGAGCCACCGTCAGCTGTGGTAATGATTGAGATATTCTTATGTGTTTGATGCATGTTAGCTGTATCTCACTGCTCTGGGCCCACTGGGGACCTTAAGGTATTACAGAGATCTCTTAATCATGGAGCAAACTTGCGTGTGTTGGGCCGGCTCTGCGGCACTACAGATTTATTACAATTACCACTGATGCACTTGGATTTCCTTAGGTCCCAGGGGGTCCTGGGTTTCGGGAAGAGCTGCCCTGTTTGTAACTCTGAATTCTTAACTGGCTGAGGAAATCCATCTCACTGGTTTAGGATTTTACCCATCTGCACCCTCTCACACTATTCTTCCTTCCCTCTCATCTGGGTGGACTGTTGACAGTATTGTGTCCTCAGGCTTTTAAGAATAGTAAACTTCTGCCAATTCTGCTTTCTCTGCCTCTCTTTGTGACTGGGAGTGGAGGTGCTTGTGCTTGTGCTTGCAAAATGGAGAGCACTGGTTTCTATGGTCCCTGGATAATGTCTGTTCACCAAACGGTTGTGCAAATTTCAAGTGTGCGAGTGTTCATTGTTTCCAACATGGATTGAAAGAGCGGTAAATTCTTGTGGAGGATCAGAGAATGTAGCGTAAAGGAAGGGCACTTGCCTCTGCCAGCTCTGTCGCTCTTCATTGATCAAAATGATACCCAGCTCCTCTTTTGAAGTCTATGTTATGTTTACACTGGGTTTATATCCAGCTGCTAGGTTTAATCTCCTCCTGCTTCTCTGGCCAGTGTTGGACCTTTATTTATGTATTTATTTTTAAATCTGGAGCTAGCTAATCCAGCTGCTGAGGGGTAAAGGTTGGCTCTTGGGCTGAGAGATACTCCCTTTGCAGAGAAGAGAGGTGAGCTACTTCACCTAAGTGCTGCCAGTCTGCAGGACTGCAGCTGGGGGGAACATATGTAAAGCCTACCTGGAGAAGTAGGCTTTGGTGATGCCCAGAGCTCCCAGGCCAGTTTACCTAGGAGGCGTGAATGGTCTCTCCTCTCTTGACCCTGCGGACTCGGTCTTCTGCTGCGTCCTTCCCTTCTAGTGGTGTTCTGCAGTGGAAAATGCTGGAGAATGCTTTCCTTGGTGCTAATTAAATTGCAGTCACGGTGGGGATATAATGTGCCAAATGGAGGAAGAAAGGAAAAGTACGTATAATGGGGTCTGTACTTCCTTAGGAGCATACAGAGGCAGCCTGCATTGGTGAGATTCAGTAAGAGGCTTAACAACATCTGCAAAGGTAGAGCAAGTATGCTCAAATGCCTCAGGGGGAGCGTGCGTGTGGGAGGGGAGGGCAGGCGATGAGCCTAATGAGAATATAAAAGTCGTTTCCAAATGGATCAGATAAAGGCGAGGCAGCAGACAGGGTACAGCACTGGCACTACGGAGGGGCTTACCTTGAGAGCGGATGATGGCACAAGGCGCTTTTAATCTTAATTGAGAGAGAGAGACACACACACAAGGATGAGCAGAGCCAGGGCTGCTTGACAAAGGCACAGTAGCAAAGCTGACGGTTTGCACATCAAACACGGATTTAGAGCCCCTTTAAGCAGCTAGCGGTGTGTCTGTAAACAAGTCCAATCCCCTCTATCCAGTTTGGCTAATGCAGTCTGCCAGGGCATGCGTGGGGTGGGGGAGGACAGAGGAGGCCGCGCGGGTCTCCATGGCTCATAGAGAAAGTACGGGTGCCTTCTCCCTTGTGTGTGTGTGCTTTGCACGCTGCTTTAGGATTTGGACAAGCATTTTGCAATAGAGTCCTGGTCCCAAGGCCCTAAATAATTTCTCCCCTGAAAAAATCCTGTTAATTTCTCCTCTTTCTCTCCTCAAATACCCTCTGTTCTGCAGCACCAGATTTCATGACTTTCCAGTTGCAGTAGGACTATTTGCATGGATAAAAGTGGAGGGATCAGGCTCACTGATACTAGAGGAAGGTGGGTAGATCTTCCCTCTCTTCCTTCTGGCCCTCGTGATTAGAGGGAGTTGCCTTGATGTCTGAATATTGGCTGAGAGAGGGCACTTAATGGAGACATGGCAAAATATCAGGTCTTACTCCAAACAGCAAGCAATTTGCTATGGTTCTGCATATAATATTTGGGACTGCGCATGGATTAAAGACCCCTTCCCCAGTGATTAGAGGCTTCTTTGGCTGTGGTGTGGGAAGCAGCAGAAGGCCAGCTTTCCAATGTTGCAGAGCTCCCAGAGAGCTTGGGCTTTTTCTAGGGGTTGTTGGTCAATGTGATGGAGATGACAAACCCTGAGAACCTTGGCCCCAGAGCAGTGGTGTCCTCGTGGACCAGTATAGTTGCATGTTAACCTGCAACGATTCCTGTGAAAATCCCACGTGATAGGGAGAACATGGCATCTGGGTCCCTTGAGGAGTGCCACTTTAGGAGTCCTGCTCCATTGGAGGCCATGTATACTTGGTGCCTTTGCAGTCCTGGAAAAGCAGTGTTCATCTACATGTCTCAAAAACACCATGAAAGAGAGATCTCTGCAAGGTTATTTGTTCTTCTGTATTAACGCTCCTGTCTCATCTTTCCACTTGATGCTCTGTTGACTAAGCAAGGATGAAGGAGAAATTTCAGGAGTGAACTGTGAACAGATTCACATTTAAAAATGGGTCTTGGAATTTTTCTTGACAAGGCAGTGCTTGTAGCTCACACACGTGGATCCGTAGCTGATCAAACTAGTTGTCTCACTTTCTTTGGGCCTATCCCTGAACTCTGTGTGCCTGCCATGAAGGGCTTCCCAATAACTTCATTTGGGTTTGCACTGAGACCTAGAGCTTTCATCTGCTAAGGAGGAGTTAATACTGGGGGTGAAAAAGAATTGGGATCAGGGATGTTATAGCTAATGGTTAGAGACAAGAATCACAGTGAATGGCTGTTTTCTGAGCGTGTGATAATGAGCTAGGATGCAGACATGTTTTCATTTAACAAAGCTAAACAACAACAAAAAAAGCAGAAGCCTTTATTGAACTGCTGCCTTAAATTGAGCAGAAAATCAGCACCAAATGGGCATCTGGGAGTTGTAAGCCCAGCCACCTTTGTTTATGTGTTTTACCATGAAGGACAGTTGTTTACCTAGGCAACATGAGGGTCTAGGCTCTGTCAATGCCATTCATCTCTGGGCTTGCATCTGGAGGACTGTCCTTTCTTTGTGCTCTGTTTAAGTTCATTTTTATTTCTTCTGAGGCCTTGAGGGAGTGGGAGGTAACCAGCATCCTTTTGTAATACAAACGGTGGTCTTGGGAAGGGAAGGAAAAATGGAAAAGCCCAACATGGAAGCACTTCCTTTTGCTGTGCCCTGCAACTGCACTTGTGGCGTAGGTTAGTGCATAGGATTTTGCTGGTGTGAGTGTTAAGGTTTTATTCTTGGCTTTGTCACTGCAGGAGGAGAAGGAGCCAAGGCAGTTTAGTGCCCTGTTTTTGGAGTTCAATAAACCTTGCTCTTGGCAGGGATTTGAAGCCTGCTCCTGGCAGGAGGGTTCTTGTAGGATGGCTCTGCAAACATCTTTGGGAAGGTCAGTGATGTGTTTCAAGGTGTATCTCCCTCACTTGTAGGAAAGGAGTGCCACAGCTGGACAGGGCTCACCATGGCAGCGTAAGTAGCTTGGCCTTCTCTGTGCCTGGCGTGAACAGGGCAGACTGGCCATAGTCAGGACAATGAGTCCATCGCTCTCTGGCAGCTGGATCAGCCACCAAACTCATGGCCAGTACATGTTGCAGCTTTGAAACTGAAATAGACACCGACTCTTTCTTCCTTTCCTTGCAGCTCTAGGAAGAGCAAGATTATCCTGCTTCCAAAAATAACCTCTTCCCCACCCCCTGCTTCCACCTCCTTTCCCAGGTGCCTTACAGGCAGCTAGTAAAGAGCTGAAAACAAATCATTGGTGCAGTGACATCTCACTGATGTTATATATAGAAATCCAGTACAGATCGTAATGTGGCACCTGACTTGTCCACTCCTGCTTGCTGCTGGCTGGAAGCGCAGGGAGAGGAGGCAGTGAGTCACTACTCCTGACCCTGCCACAAGTCAAGCTGATCCTTCAGTGCCAGGGTTTTGACACTGTTCCTGCTCTAGTGCATGTGTGTCTCTATGTCATCAGGTTTGGGTGCTGTGGATTTAGTCCTGCAAAGCCTAGCCTTCTGCTCTTGCTGCACAGCAGGGGAAACACCGTCCCCCCACAAGCTCCCCATAGCTGTGCGCCTGGAAAGCTTGCATTGCGATTAGATGTCCAGGTAGCAGGCATTGAACTGCTGCTCTGCTCCTTGTTTCTTTCAAGCAATCAGCAGGGTGCTCTACGGCTCACAGCTTCGTGAGGTCTCTGATGAAAGTGAAGAAGTTGTCCTGCTGAAGAGAAAGAGGTGCAGGGCTGTGTGTGGGAAAGATGTGTTGGAGATGACACATGAAAATGTTGGCCCTGCCTTTTGGATTGATAGACTTAAGAGAAGTCCACCAGGAAAACAGACCTGACCACAATGAGCATTGTGCATTTAGAGCCCTGGGGCAGACAAACCTGCCAGGGTGGTGTGTGACCATGACTGCCTTTTCTTGAAGCCCTGCCAGCTCAGTCCCTGCCTTACAGCACTGCTCCAACACGTGTACCCTTTGGCAAAACTGGCCTGCCCTGGGCTGATCTCCGGTAAAGGAGAAAGAAGATGATAAGCATTACTATAATTTGGGTGTTTTTTTTTCCTCCTGCTGTCTCTGCATATACAGGTAAGACCAGGTTTCCCCACAGGGGCACAGTAAAGACCCTCAACTCCTTTCCCTCTGCTAAGCATGTCTGATGGCTTTCTACGGTTATTAGCCTCTTCAGTGCAAATCAAGGAGATGGGTGGGGATTCTCAAGGGTTAAGTTGCATGTATATCACTGTGGGGAACAGACTCATAAATTAAACTGGAATCTGTCCTAGTGATGCCCTCTCCCCAGATGCAAGCTTGTGGTTTCAGACCTGGTCAGGGGAGTCAGCAGTGCCAATGCTTTACGTCAGATGTGACCAGACTTGGGAGGAGCTGTCCTAGGATGGAGGGCTGGGGGTTGGAAAGATTTTATTAATGATTTGCTGTGAGCAAGAAGAGGGTCAACTGCCTATTTCATCAATTTTTCAGCTCTGCACAGTCTTTTTGTTCCCAATTCCTTTTCTTCTCTTTGCTCTTCTCCCCTTTCCTGCTCTTTTTCCTCCTCCTTGCGTTTCTTTGGTTCTCAAACCCTTTTTTCCTCCTTCCTTTTCCATTCTTAATTCCCATCTCACATGTGCACCCTTCTTCTTTTCCATTTCTCTTCCTCTCTTTAGTTCCCTTGTCTTCCTCCCTGTTCTCCCTTCCCCACCCTCCCTTCATCTCCAAGCTCCTCGGGAAGAAGACAATTTGAAGGCTTTCCGCTCTGCTCTCAGCTGAGAGGCTCCTTCCCTCAAGCCAATCAATGGCAGCCTTTCAGCCCCAGTGGGGCTTGGCAAACATTAGATCAATAAGTTATTAGCACCATTCTGTCAGCTGTAATGTGGAGATTGATCGGGGCCGGGGCTCCTGCATGCTGCCTGGCACTTCCCCAGCCTGATAAAGATGACAGATTAAGGGAATAAGAAAAAGGAATTAAGGAGTCTGGCTGTCAAAGCTGTCACGGGCTGGAGGAGCGCTGTTTTTTTCAGGGGCTGAATGAGTGCAAATGGACATTTAAATGGTGCTAAGGGTACAGCACCACCAGCAGCTCTGTTGGAAATCACTATCTTCAGTGTTCACTTTTCTAAAGAAATGCTGGGAGGCTTGTAGAAGGAGCAGCCAGAGGAGGTGGAGCAGCTGTCCTGGGTGTTGGAGGGAATACCAGGTTGCTGGCACAGACCACACGCAGAAGATTCAGCACGTAGGAGCCCACAGGGAAATGTGAGTGCTGTCCCTGCCGCATTGCCTTACCCACCTTTTGGCACGGTTGGGTGTTGTGTGGCATTCCCCAGGACTGAGGGAGGTATCTGCGTCAGAGGAACGATGCCAGTTTTCGTAGCTTTTTATCACAGATATGTAAATTGAGGCCAAACAACCTTTGCCCGAGAGGTTTGTGGTCCCTCAAGGAAAACCTGATCCTTATTGGAACCGTGCTTAAGTCTTCTAATTTAACAAGCTTCCCCCTTACTCCTGTTTTACCCACTAGAACATGCTCCTTTCTAGAGCTAGAGAGTCACCAGAAGGCCTGGACTTCCAGCCCACCCTCCCAGCCTCATTCTTTAAATCTTTTCTGGAAGAGAGTGGGGATTCACAAGTTTGCAATTGCTAAAAAGCCTGTCTGCAGCATATAAAATTAATTCAGATCTCTCTCTTAAGTGCAGTATATCCTCTCCATGAGTGTTTTTCATACTATGAATATTTACTATCTTTCTATGGCTTGGTGCATGCTGTAAAAATGAATTTTGTAACAATCTGGGAGACAAGGGGGTGTTGGTGCCCCTTCTCTAATAAACAGCCTTATTACAGACAGACAGGAGGATGGCTCCAGCATGACCTGCACCTCCCTCTGTTTCACTCCTTGGGAACTGAAATATTAGACAGTCCTTTTAGGAGCTTAGCTCCAGCTACGCAATTTGAGTGAGCACAAGGAGGTGGGAAGTAGCAGGATACCGTTTGCATGGTAGGAGGAGAGGCAGATGGCCAAGTGGTTAGAGCTGAGAAAGGGGATGCAGGCTCCTTCTCAAGCCTAGGAAAGGATGGTTATACATTGGGAATCCTTCTACTCAACTACTGTCTTGTTGTGTGCTTCCGCAGCTTTCATATATGCTGCGGTTAACTCGCATTGAGGAAGGGGTTAGTGATGCTAGGCCTACCTTTGGGGTGCTACTTTTTGTGTAATGTATTGAGATCAGTGAGTGATGGTCACTGACTCTTGCCTATTGGAGTCCTTCTCTGCCATTGAGAGGAGTGACTGCACAACCAGTCTGCCAAAGTTAAGTTCTCTCAAAGTGAGCAGGAAAGAGAAAAACCTTTGATTACTCGATATTGCATCCTCCTTGCTTTGTAGTAAGAGACCATTAGTGTGTCCCATTCCTCCCTCTCCTTTGTTTCCTGTTTTTCTTCCTGTTTCCAAGAGCTTCTTGTCACAGGGAACTTAGTGTGATGCTTAGGGAACATTTGCAGGGACCTTGGTCTAGGCTAGGGACAGTCCTGAGGCAGGAGTGGCCAGCTTGCTCTGCTGTTTGTACTATTTGTACTATTAAGACTGGTACAGCAGCTAGCAAAAGGATGCTTCCTGCCCTGGAGAGCTTGCAATCTAAATCTAAATGACAACCAACAAATAGATATAGATGTGGAGACATAAAGGAACAATGAGATAACCCAGTGCAATAGCTAAGGTTTGAAGCCTGCTGCCTGCCGTGTCCCTAAGGCCATTAAGCTGACCTGCTGGGAGGAGGATACTACCTTTATTTTGCAGCGGGTTCGACATCCCCTTTGCGGAGATCCAGCGGTATTTCCCCCTTCCTTGCTTAGAACTAACTCTGCCCCATGAGCTGGCACGCACTTGTATTGTTCCAGGATCCCAAGTCCCAGAAGCCCACTGTCTCCCTTCCCCCAGCTTCCCCAATAATTTTTTTTCCATTCTCGTTGCCCTCAGTTAAATTATGGCCCGTTATTCCCATGACCTTGTGCTTCACTCTCCCTTTGTTCCATTGATTCCTGCTGGCAAGGGATGGGGCCGATGTGCAGCCAGATTCCACGCTGCTGTGCGCAGCCTACTGCGTGGCCCCTCGTACGCCAGCCTTTGTTGAGAGCAGCTCTGGGCCTGCTGGGACTCGGCAAGCTGGTGCAGCTTCTTACAAAGGCACAAGCCCATCGCTGGGGAAGGAAGTCTCCAGGGTCCCTGCAAACCTGTCACATTCGGCACAGGAACAGACTGAGCAGCAGGGCTGGAGCACCAGAGTTTGAGCAGAGCAGCTCCTCTGATGGTAGCCTGTTTATGCCAAAGGAAAGGGGAGAGCTGAATAAACTGAAATGCTGCCAAGACATTTCAGACTGGTCAGTGGGAATTGTCATCTCCAGGGTTTAAGTTTGATGGGGGAATTAAGAGCAAGGGAGGATGTTTTCCTCCTCTTAAAATAATGTGAAAGGAGGTGAAAAAAGGACTCTCTTCTTGTTAGATGTTGGCTATCTGAGCCTGGGTGATTTCCCATGTAAGTTGGCTCAGTTCTCTGTTTACTTAGGACTTCTGGGTCCAAGAAGCTTTCAGAGCATAAACCAATGATATGGATGGGGAGCGTGAGATAGGTCTTGATCTCTTCCCATTGTGTCTGTAGCATAACACAGTGCAGAAAAACTTGGGGCAATCCCTCAGCTGTAACTGGGACTCGGTCTGTAATCCACCCATTTAACAACACTGGGAGGGCAAAAATTTTGTGACCACCTCATATTTGTTCATTTCCCTTTTCCAGGTGAAACCCTGTGCTCAGTCACTAGGACATGGGCTCAGTTCTCACCCTGCCATTGAGGCAATGGTGTCCTTGGTGCATCTTCTCTGCTGCAGATTCCCTTGTAAAGAGTGGAGATAAAGTCCCTCCATCTTTGGGGAAACCTAGGGATAGGTTTTCTAGTCTTCCCAGCTGACTTAGGCTCCCTAGTCCTCTCTTCAAAGCTGGTAACAAGGCTTGGGATTCTTAGATGTGTTGGTGAACATGACTTAAGTTACCCAGCTCTGCTGAGTGCTGGGAGGCTGAGGATTAGGGGCAGTGCAGGAGTACAAAGTGCTGTTACTTCCAGGTGATGTTTCCACCCATGGGCTCTAATCAGTGTGTCTCAAGCCCAAGGAGGGCTGTAATTAGATAAACCCCACGTTGCCCTGGCTTCTACACAAGCTTGTTTTATGGTGCCATACCCACATCCCTTTTCTTTGTGGTTGCAAAGCCAGTGGGTGATACTTCTGTATGGGGACAGAAGTGCTGTCCTCCTCCAGCTGACCTACTTTCATGGCCTGTCTCTATTCATGTTTCACTGTAGAAGTGCAGCAGGTGACTGCTGGACTTTGTCTTCCCACGAAAGAGGGGGAAAAATCCACTTTGATTTCTAGATCTTCGGGGAACATATTTGACTTTGTTTCCAAAAACCTCTCTGGATCACTTTCTGTACTGCCTTGTCAGGCTGGCAGGAGCCTTGAATGTAATGCAGGATCTGGGGACCTGCATGGGAGACCTGCGTGGTCAGGGCTGTGTTGCACTGGTGGCAGTAAGTGATCAGTATGCTTGGGGCTTCCTCTAGCACTCCTTACTTGTATTATTGCCTGGCTTAGCTTCATAACATTACAGTTCTGCTGATAATGTCTTTCATTTTCAGCTTTAATATTGAAAACTGCCCTGATTTCGCTTCCTTTCAACTGAAATGCTTTGTAGAAGGTAGGAGGGAGGAGGCAAAAGCAGGGATTTGGGGAACAAAAAAAAAAAAAAGCCCCCCACAACCATCCCTCCCCATCCTCTGTCTAAGGTGGAGTGTTGCCTTTTGCAGGTGCATGGGCTGAGCAAACAGCTGTCTTTTGGCTCTCTGGTCAATGAGTAGCAATGCACTCTAAATGCACAACCTGTCTCTGTGAGGGTGGTAAGACATCCAGAAGCTACACTGCCAAGTCATTTGCAAAACATATTTGGTTTTGCTGCTACTGCAAAGTCAGGGGGAGACGGACTGTGGATGCTCCCATCCCAATGCCTTCAGCCGCTGTCCTGGTTCTTTGTGTGTGAGTGCAACGAATGGTTGGATGAATGGCTTGTGGACATAAAGAGGTGAACTTAGACTATAGGGTCCTGTAAAAGGGCACGTGTTTAGCAGGTGTAAGTGGTATGTCAAAGCTGTGCATATGGTTTAAGTTGTAAAGAGGAAAGGATTGGTGCTGTAATACAAATACATTGCCATTTAGGTTGTACCCCAGAATCTGGGAGTTTACTAAGTAACTAATGAAAATGTGATCTGCCTCTTCCCTGCTTTGCAGCTAAGAAAGCTAAGAGGGGGGTATGAATTCTTGTAACGCTGGGCTGGAATTCAAAAGATTGCTATTCAGTCTTGTGCTCTCCTACTGACTCAGTAAATTTGGGGTGGATTGTTAGATCTTTGTGCCTCCGTACTGGCTACTGATGATAATTACTCCCTTCTCCTTGCTTACTGTATATCTTGTTGATTTAGTCTCCACACTTCTGGGACAGGGGCAGTCTCTGACACATCCCAGGACTTTGCCTTAAATGAAGGGGGAAAAAAAAAAGGAGGAAAATTTTCTTTCTGTGATCTAACTGACTGCCATAAAAACTGCTGGGGGGCAACCCAAATACAAACTCAGTGTGTGGGATTTGGTGCTTTGGGACAATGTGAACCTGAGATGCTGGAAGGAAAATGCTGCAGTTCATCCTAGAGATTAATACACTAATGTGGGATCTCTCTGGAGGGCCAAGTTCAAATCTCGGCTGCAAGACATCTGGGACCTTTCCCTGTGGCATGCCGGTGATGGCAGGCTGTCACACCTGACTGTTCACGCAGCTGCCAGCTCACTCGCGTGTGTGCCGAGAAGTGGGTGTTTTGGAGACTGGTGGGGCATGGGTCTGATGGAGTTGGTGCCGCTTCAGAGTTACTGTGTGATCTTGGTCTTCCCCTGCACAAGCGCAGCCGGTTGGGAGTGAGATGGGACTTGCAACCTGTCCTGCTGACGTGTCTGGGAATAGCAGGGCATGGTGCTAGTCAGAGCGAACGTCTGCTGGCAGATGGGCGCGTGGGGGTGGGAGTGGAATAGCAAGAGAGAAGGAGTGATAGGAGGGTAATGAGGTGCCTTGGCAGAGTTGTGAAACCAAGGAATCTTCACTGCTCATATTCTAACTGCTGTCACATGTAACTGGTGCTTCTGTCACCAGTTCTTCCATGGAGTCTCTTCTGCCTGAAGTACTTAAGAACAAGCCCTGTTGGGTTTTGCTGCCTCCTGCCTGGGCTGGGAGGGGCGAGCAGAGCAACGGGACTTTTGTTGTTTCAAAGCCACAAATCCCGGATGAGAACACTTCTGAGGAGGATATATGATCTTGGCCTCCAGCGCTGAGGGTTTGCAGCATCAGACTAACATTTCCAGGAAAATCAACATGAAGAATGAAGCGTTCCGTGGGGAGGGAGCTTGTGACTCTCTTTGTGCTGTGTGGCCAGGTACTTCCTAGCTTTGATGCTGGCTTGGCAACGCGATACTGTCTGTGGCTTTGCAGAAGTTATTTAAAGGGTAAACTGAGGCAGGAGGACTGATACAATTCAAATTGTCTTGAAAGGCTGGCTCAACACCTGGGATGTGAAGTGCTGAGAAAACTTCAGTGCTGTCACTGGCTGACTCTATCCTTTCCCATCTGCTTTCCAATTGCCACTGTTGTGTTGTATTTGCTTTTGGTTGTGGATGGTTGCAAGTTTCTGCTGTTGTCTCTGAGTGCCAGTTTTGTTAACAGGCTGGGTGACAGGGTCATGGCAAGATAAGATCGGAGGCAGCTTGTGCTCTTTAAAACCTTGAAATGCCACTCGTAACTTTGCAGAGTTCCAGAATTGCTCTTTGGATAAAGGCATTGCCTGGCAGGCTCTGCCCTCGGCACGTTAACTGTCTGCTCTCGGCACTGCTCAGCCTGTGGCAGCCACAGATCTGTGCTCTGGATCTCTTGATAAATACAATGCCAAGGCAGGAACCTGGGCTTGCTTAGCTGAATTCAAAGTAATGTGGAGTGATTCTGAGTATGAGGGACAGTTGCTTGGCTTAAAATGTCCCCTGGAACATAAATAATTTTGTTGTTCTTATAAATAGCACCAAGGGGGTTTGTAACCTTTCTTAACCAACACACTTTGGGCAAATTGCAGAAGCTTTGCATGCATGTTGACTCACAGGCAGATGCAACGTGTCCTCGCTCAAATATGGTGCTTGTTTGTGCGATCTTTTTTTTTTATTATTTTAAGATGCTGCATCTTTAACAAGCCCTTGATAGATGAGAATTTGATGCTTGCAGTGACAAACAGTCTCTTCCTTCCTGCCCATATGCAACATCATGCTTTCAGTTTCCCCAGCATTATTATGGGAGGATATTGATTTTAAATCTGTTCGGGGATGCTGTAATTGTATATTAGATATTTTGTGTTGGTTTGTAGGGCTGCAGTAATGCAAAAGGCTTGAGTGTTTCCGTACAATCTAGAGGGGGAAGATTGCTAAGGACCTTGAGGTTTTGAAGGAGGAGGGGGGGGGGAGGGGGGGGAGAGAGATTGAGAGAGAGAGAGAGAGAGAGAGATACTGTGGTAGGAAGATTCAGAGATCTGTTGTGCTTTTTTTTGTGTTGTTTTTTTCCTCCCCTTTCTCTCCCCCAGTTGCTTTGCATCAGGGCATGAAAGGAGTGGAAACACCAGGGGGACAAAAGGCAACAGAACAAATGATGAAACTCAGTAAGGAAATCAACTGGATTCAGAATTTATAGCTTTAAAACGTTGCATTGATCAGTGTGTGAATAGTCATTATGTGCTTTTGGACTGCGTGATTAGGAAAGCAGATCAAGGCTCTCAAGATGATGATTTTTCTTACTTTCATTTTTTTTCCTCTGCTTGTAATATATGTGTGCGCGTGTGTGTGTCTGTGTGTGTGTGAGAGAGAGAGACGCAAAATACCAAAGTCTCTCTGGTTGCTTCTGCAAAGAGGAAAGTACAACCTTATCTGATACTCAGGTTTCTCATCTCTCTTCTAGATGAAATTTTAGGCAAGAGAAGAGTATGTTCTCCCAACAGCAGCAGTGAGTGTCCTTTAGAAAGCAAGAAAGCCAGAAGTGAGTCCCCAAAGGGTAAGTGCTGCTTCTCCCTCCCCCATCCCCTTCCCCTTTCTTCTCCGTTCTATAAGAGTGGAACTTAATTGAAATTAAGGAGGGAGGGAAGGGAGGGCTGCAAGAGGCTGTGGGGTGGGAGCTGTAAGTATCCGGCACTGAGGGTGCATGCAGGAGGCTACCAGTGCACTGTGCTTTCTTTATCTAATCGGAGGGAAGCTTGCAGTGCGAGAAAGGGATTGCCGCTTAATTAGAATAATTGTTTTGTGATTAAAAAGGAAAGCTGCAGCTTTTGAGGTGGATTTTAGAGGTGTTTCTACTTTTCAGGCAGAATGTCTTGATTACATGTTTAATATAAAAGATACACACAGGCTTATCATGCTGGCATCTGTTCCTTTAAAGGGAAAAAAAGAAGCCTAGCAGGGAGAATAGGGCTGCCTAGTTCTTTCTTATGCATTTATGGCACTGTTCCTATAGAGATGGAATCTGCAGAAGGTTTCTCTTTTTAGGGATTGTTTTTTTTTTCATCTCCTGATTTTTCTTATGGTTCTTTCCTGTAAACATGATTTTTAAACTTTCTTTACGACTGGCAAAGTGGAGTGGGTAATGGAGCCTGCAGTTAATGAGTTTGTCTCCAGGTTGCGTAAATGAGGTTTTGCAGGCCGTTCACTTAAAGGCTTTGTTGTTAAGTTCAAACTAATTAGCTGTCAGTAATGCCCATCTCGATCACTGTGCTTAACCTACACTCTTTGGCCACTAAAAAAAATTTAAAAAATACAAGCAGAATAGCTGTCTGAAGCTAGATCCTGTTTCATGAGCTTGGAGTCCAGCAGCTGAGACTCTTCAAGGTGTATATTCTCAAGAACCAATCCAGGGAATCTCAAAGGGCACTTTTTGCAGCAGTTTGTCCTGAAGCCTTCTTAAGCTACATACCTTATATTATGCTATATAAAGATATATTGTAGGGACCTGTACTGCATCCTAATTTCAAATAATGTTGCTGTATATTGTCTCTTCTTGACTCCTTGTCCCCAAATTATGATCTGAAAGGCAGCATACTCTGAGAGGACGTTGAATGCTAGTGTCACTTAACATAATATTGCTAACACTACCTAAGAACGTACTAAATCTCTTCTTTCACTTAACCCTCTCCTGCCTGTTAACTCTTTAATACAAGTAAAAGCGCCTTAGCTTTTTACTGGGCTTTTCTGAAAGGTGTAAACAGGAACCCTAGATACTGCTACTCCTTACCTGTTTTCCTTGATTTTTTTTCATCTGCCCTATTCCTGTTATCCTTGAAATGTTTCTAGTAGATGTGCAGGTAAGTTCCAGCAGGATGCTTCTATAGATTCTGAAACGCATTTGTTATATAGGGGCGTGAGACTCCTGTAACACACTTGATACACCTGCTGTCGTCTTTGCTGTTTCTGCTGAGTCTGTATCCTTTGTAATTCCAAGACCGTGCATGCTTAGGAACTGAATCCAGGTAACAGCAGCCTATGTGTCCTGGCTGAGAATGGGCTAAACTTTAATCAAGCCATCTGAAACCAAACTATTGCATTTGGATTCACCCTAATAAAGTGGCTGAACTTGCACAAATGGATGTTTTCACCATGGGAGCAGCAGGGTCAAATGATCCCGTTCCATTTCTTTCCTCTGGCCTTCCCACCATTTTTGTTTACTTGAGTGGGTTGAGTGCAGCGTGAGGCAGATAAGCAGCCCTTGACTTTGCAGTATGCACTTAGGATCTAAATCCTGCTCCTTAACTCTGAATGACTCGGGGGTTTCCCCCAACCTATGAAGAAAGGGGTTCCTAGGAAGCCCTGAATAAAAGCAAACTTTTGTTTTCTACTCCCACTTTTTTTCTCAGAAAGCCTTCCCTGCCCTTTAAAAGCGTGTGGGACAGAATGGAAATTCTGAGCTGGGCCTTTTACTAATCTCCCATGTTACCTGGTTTTTGTTATATTAGATCATTGGGGAACCCCCTGTTCTCTCCAACACTGTGGCAGGCATTTTTAGCCTAGGCTGTGCTGATGCTAGAATACCATCGGAATAGTGAGGGGCTGAGTAGGGGCAGAGACTTTTGTGCTTTTGCGGCCTTTATCTGCCCACCCCCTGCTATGAAAAAGTGGTCAAAGGAAGGGCTATATCCAGTGTTGCTGTGTCTTAAACCCCAAACAGTGAGAGCACCTTGCAGCTGAGAACTCCCAGGAGACTTCCCATCCTGCTGGCAGTCAGGCAGCGTTCCGGTGGCACGGATACGGTGGAGGGCCAGAAGGGAAACGATCCCTGTGTTCCCAGCTCTATACTAAGGAGCTGGTTGGAAACAGACGGATCTGTGTTGTGTGACAAGCCATTTTCAAACAGGATGGACCTTAGTGGCTAGTTACCTGGAATTTGGGAACTACTGCTGTAGAATAGTGCTGTAAAGTGTGAGATTGCGCTAGAGCCCCAAGCTTGGCTGGGACCCAGATGCTGTGAGTGCAGTTTGTGATTTAGGAGTGGGGAGGGAAACAAGGACCAACTGGAGTTTTGTAGGCCGTGCAGCCCCACACTGTCCTCTAGTAGGAGCCAGGTCTGCGGTATCTCCCTGGGACCTACCCTTCCTTTTTCTCTGGCCTGGTGGTGTGCCTTGTGTGGGTGCTGGTCCTCCGCCTTTTGCACTCTCCTGTGGTGATGTACAGCTCAAGGTGGGGACTCTCCCCCTCTCCATTGCATGCTGTCCCTGGATGCAGCTCTTGCTCAGGGCACAGCTGCATTGTCTCTGAAACAGCCTTTTGAAGAGGAGAAGTGACCCCGTGCCCGCGGCACATCTCGTGCTGCTGTGGCTGCGCCTGACAAGGCAAGGAGAACAGAGGCAGCCAAGTAAATCACTCCTTCTCTCTGACTGAGTGAAAAAACACCTGTAGGGCTGGAAACCCTTCCAGCGGGGAAGCAGTAACCTTCCCTTCCCCCCTCCCAAAGCTCGCAGTGTGCGCACCAGAGATCAAAAGAGAGCCCTATCTCAGTGGAAACAGGGCCGCGCCAGCACTGCTGTCAAACAGAGCAGAACGTTCTCGCGTCTAATATGGAAATGCGAGCATATCAGAGGCTCAGAGCGAGGGCTGTGCTGGCAGGTCACGGAGGAAGCTTTCTCCCTGGGAGACAATTCCCCAAGTAAAACCTTCACTCCTGCGGCAACAGCACGTCTGGAGATCTGCTTCTCCGATACCTTGAGATGTGAAATAAAACTGAACAATTGCAAAAAGAGAAAATCAGTAAGAGTATTTTGGTTCCTGTTTGAACTGCTGAAAAATAAATCTGGTAGGAGCCTCATCATTTGGGAAGATTTGAAACTAGACTGGACTAAGTGCTGGAAAACACACGTAGGGAACAATATTGCACTCCCCCCCGGGGTGGGCTGATGAGCTCATATGCTGCTCCTTCTGCCGTTCTCTTTTCTTTGCTATTGTAGATAATTTAAAACAAAACGGAATCTTACTGCATCTTTGGTTAATGAAGTAGACCAGAACAGGAGCTGGACTACAGCTGAGCAACTCAGATCCAGCCTCTGTCGATTTGTTCCTCTTCTTTGGGGGGGGGAATATCCATATGTTGATTGCTTTGGCAGCTGTCCAGTTAGGCCAAATGAAGAAACCATGTTTGGCCCCATTCTTGCTAACAACTTCACTGCCCCCCCCAAACCCATACTGCTGAATATGATGGGAGTGGGCACGGGCCCGCTCTGCCCTGGCAAGTGACAGCTCAGGCAGCAAAGACCCTGAAGCTACTGACTAAGAGCTGGCTTTGAACCTGGGGTGAGATGCTTTTGCAGCAGGCTCCTTAAGCTTTAACTGTGGTTCAGTAAAGGGAGCCTCGGCTGGTCATGAGTTTGTTGTAGCAAAGGAGAAGAGACAGACAGGCTGGGTGCTCCTGACTTGTCTGGGATTGCTCGGGGAGGATGAGCCTTATAAAAACTTGGTGAAGAGGTTGTGCAGCAATGACACATCCTTCAGGCTGAGCAGAAAACCTGTGTCCTCCAAGAGCCTGAATTCCCTGTGGCTGCTACCATTGGGACCCTGCAGTGTTGGTGGAGAGTGGGAGAGGTGGGCTCCCCTTGGCTTGGGCGAACAGGGAGGCACGCTGGAGAGCGTGAAGGCCCAACAGATGCCTGCCTCGGCTGTGCCTTCCTAGTGACCGTGCCAGAGTCCATTTCACACCTGGCGGCTGGAAGAGATTTGGTGAGATCAGTCTCCCGCATTACCCCCTGGTAATGACAAAAGCAGACAGCAAAGCTTCAGCAAAGCTGGAATTATCGCTGGCTGAGTCATGTGAAATCTTCCAAGTTTTAAGTGTGGAAATCCAGCCTTTCCCTGGACTCCTCCTTCCTCTTAGCCTCCCCTTGCCACCCCCATTCTCCCTCCCCTCCTTGCACCTGAAATCTGCTCTGTGGCTGATCGGATAGAGTTTATGGTAATTAAGTGTTATTAAATCCCCTCCCCCTTCCTTTTTTCTCTAATGACACAGCTGTGGGGGAAAAAAAAAAAAAAAATCCATGTTTTTCTAAATCAGGTCTGTGGCATGCGGCTTTGCTCCTTAGACCTTTGGGTAAGAGCACCAGAAGGGAACCGAAACAGTTGGCGCACTTCTGCGTTCCTGGGGGAGGTGGCAGGAGCGGCAAGAGAGCGGAGGAGGATGTGGGAATCTGGCCCGCAGAGTGACTTGGCAGGAAGGGGACCTGGAAGGGAATTCTGCCCCCCACCCCCTGCAGGCTTGGGTACCGGAGGCGGGGAGTGGGAGGGAGCAGGCATGGCATAGGTGTCGTCTTCTGCAGCCTCCCTCTTTCGGGTCTGGTTTCTAAGTGTGATGCAGACAGTACAGGGTGGGGACCCAGCTCCTGATACTAGCTGGCTTGAAGCAGGCCATGAACCTGTGATTTACATGGGAAGCCTGTGGTCCCTGAGATGCAAATACATGTCACTGGGGTAGAGATCAGTGGTTGCAGATACGGCCACAAATTGCTGTGCTGATTGAGAATCCTTGCTGAGCTGGATGGCTGACCTGAGTTGGAGGGGACTGAAGTCATTTCCCTTTTGCAGAGGAAGAGTGCCTTGGGAGGCGCTGATGCAACCCTTTTTTATTGAAACTTTGTGCAGCTTAGACCCTTTATTATTATTATTATTATCTCCTCCTATGTTTTGAGGAGGAGGTGGCATCGTTACAACACGTGAAGGTTGCATCCCCAAAATCTAAGCCCCTGTACACTTGGTTGTGTAATGAGTTTGGTGGCAGACAGGACTTACCACTAATGGCCTCTCATTCCAGCCAAGGCAGAAGTGAACCAGTCCCTAAGCTACTGTGGCAGGGCCACGTTTTACAGGTACTTTGTCTCTTGGACTGTATTTGTTTGCCAAAGGCTATCTCTTCTGATAGCTAGCTCAGGGGCCTTTCTCTCACCTGAGAGATATCCACAGCTCTTTTTCCCAGCAAGATGTCCAGTGCCTGCATATTCATCACAGTGCTGACACTGGTGTAAAGTAAGTGGCCTGTGCTCAGAGCCACCACCTTCAATTTGGAGCCAGTCTAGCAGCAGAGTCACCTGCCATGATCCCTGAGGGACTCTGTCTGCGAAATGAGGTGGATGAAGGAGCACGAATCTGGGGCACACGGTAGGGTGGTCTTGTCATTCACTGAACGCAGCGGTGGTCTTGTGACTGCAGCGTGGGGGGAGCCCTTCCCGCTTCCTCCCTTCCCTTCTGCCTGTTTAGATTGTTACTGGGAGTTCCTCTCTGAGTAATGAAAAGGTTTTGCCTGTGGGATAGATCCAAGATAAAATAGTGTTAGAGCAGCCACTGCCAAGGCGGAGAACGGTAATTACTCTGAGTTCTGCTTACAGTAAACAGAAAACCTCTGTGGTTTTATCTCCCTGATTGTTAGAGTGGGATCCCTACTGCCCAGGGAGCAGGCAGGGCCTTCCTCAAAGCGCCTCCCTCCTGGGCTGTGCAGTCATTCCGGGAAGATGGAGAGGTAGGCATGTTGGACGTAATTTTAATGGCCTTGGGGTGCTCAGCCATATGTACAGATCTGAAACAACCTGCTTTTGTGACTTGCTTCCAAGAGCTGGGCAGGTGAACTGTCATCACTGTCTGTTGTGTGGTTGTCAGCATCACCTACACTGGGCGCTTGAACATCTCTTGTGTTACTGTGTCCTTGCGGGTGTTCAGAAAGGTGGGGGAAAGAGGTGCATGTCGGATCAGGTATTAGTTGAAAAAAAGAACTCGCGTCTCCTAAGATGAAAGGGTGAGAACTCAGTGAACTATTTCATCCTGCCTGTCCTCTTTGCCACCTTGGGGGTAGAGAGCTTGCTGGTAATTTTATGTTGTTATTATAATGCAATGCTTGTTGCTTGGGGGTGGTGGGGGGGGGAAAGTTGTTAATGAGTTTTTTGGGTGTTGTGGCAATTGAAGCTGTAGACTTTTCTGTATATAAGCATGCCCGTGTTTGGAGGTTTAGCAAGCTGTAAGTGTGTCTTGACCGCATACAGTGGTACATCTTGGAGCACAAGGACAGCTGCGTTTGGCAGCTTGGTACATCAAGTTCAGTGGGTGCACTACAGAGTTGTGGGAAATTGTGCTAATGTCCCTCTACCCCCCTTTCTCTTTCTTTTGCACTGTCCCTATACTTATGTGATTTTCCACTGTATTTCTCTCTGGAAAAAAGACCAAATCTTTCTGCTCTTCAGAAAACTCCCACACGCCTCTGCTTGAGGACTCGGTGACTCAGATGACCCCCGAGGAGCACTATAGACGCATGATGTCAGCACTGAATGAACACGGCACGTTTGAAGAGCAGCAGCAGCAACGTCTCTACCAGCTGGCCAACAGCATGGCAGTGCCCAGCCATGGAGGTACAGGCTCTTACAAATGGGAGAAGAAGGGGCTCGCTTTGCCATTTGGTATAAGTCTTGTAAGATGTCCCTAACCCCTGTGTGCATGTGAGGAGGATTTATGGGCTGCAGTGTTGCATGTTTATCATGCAACGAGTACAGGTGGTGCTAAAGAGTATCCTACAGACTGTTTCTCCCACCATCTCTGTGGGGGCATCTACGCTCAGCCGTCTATAAATGCTAATACCTTCTGTGGCTATCTGTGGGGGCTATGCATTTGTTTACTGGAATAGATTAGCTGCAACATCACTACTGTGTATTTTGCAGTGGCGGTGAGGGGGGTCCTTTTCTTCCTTTGTTTCAAGAGTTCGTGTCAGTTTGAATATTCAGAATCTGTGGCATAAGTCTTATTTGGGTCATAGTCTGGAGCAAGGGGAATGACTCTTGGCATAACGCAGGGGGTGTGTGAGATGTAGGCAGTGCCAGATATGCTGCTATTTAGTGATGGAATCTGAAACAGCAAGATGATGTTGCAGGATTTAGTTAAGCATTGATAGTGCTAGGTTTAGAAAGTTTGTGCAATAGTTGCTACACACAGACATAGCATAGATTGGTGTTAAAGACCTTTCACCTTAATGAGAATTAGATGTCTTATGATTTTACGGACAATTAAAATATGCAGATGAAGCTAAGTTGCAGTGAAGACAGCTTAGCAGGCAAATGCTGAAGTCCATGGGACAGGTTCATTCATGGTATCATCTATTGAAAACAATTATGTTTACATCACCAAGGATTGATCTGGTCCTTCGCTAGCCAAAACCAGATTTGCTGTTGAAAAGTGAGGGGAAGGGTTGCCAAAAAGGAGAGAACTTCTTCCATACCCAGCGTATGCTCACTTGGTGAGGGCTTCCTCAGAGCATTGCCGTAAGGACCCTGTAGGTCACAGCTTCCAGCACTAAGAAATTGTTCTCAGACCTTCTCAGGATGGTATGGTCCTCTGAGGTTGAGCTGGGCACTAGGGATAGCTGAGGGACCCCTGGCCCTTCTTTATTTAAGGCCTGTTGTGTGCACTGCAGATTGTGCCTCTGTACCTGCCTGTCTGCTGTTTCTAGGCTTTAGCAGCACAGGAGTATTTCTGCACCGATATCTAGATTCAAGGGAAGATGCTGCCATTCTGCTCTTTAAAAGGAGGCTGATTCTTGTACAGTTATGTTAATGCAAGGAGGAGAAAATCCAAAACCTGGTCCTGAAGCAGCCTCCTCATTAACAGATACCATTGTCCAATGCTGCTGCCTTGTCCTGGGGCTGGAGTGATGTCCTGAGGGGATAAGGGTCCTGCAGTACCAGGATCTAATGGGTCCCACATGAATTGAAGGATTGCTGGTAGGTTTTGCCTGGGTTGCGGAGGAAGCTGGCTAAATCCAGCTCCGCTGCAGCATCCTTGCGCTGTGCCTAAAGGGGGCACTAGGCAGTTACAGGTTCCACCCTGGGAACCGCTTGGCAGAGCGCAGGAGCCACAAGCATCCCTCCACAGGCTAAAGGCTCCTCAGCCCACAGGGACGCTTCACCTTCCCTCGGGCTAGCAAAGCCTGCTGCCGCTGGCTCGGCTTGGTCCAGAGTAAAGCATTGTGCATTGTACCCGAGTCCTCTGATGCAGGAGTGAGGGGTGAGGGAAGTAACTCGGCAGTCTGGATCAGGCAAAGCCAGGGAGATGGAAAAGGTGATGCTGTTCCAGTCTTGGAAGCAGAGGGTTGAAGCGTCACTGAAAAGCAGTGCTATGCAAGAATTTGTAGTCCCTGTGCTGCTTCCTACCCAAGGCGTGGAGGGCTGACACGTACCTGCCAGGGTGATCCATGGAAGGAGCGCAAGCAACATCGACGAAGCATTCAGCGAGAGCTGGAGGAGAATCTCCGGTCTAGAGTGTAAATCCTCAGGGCTCCTTGTTAGGTTAATGAAGAAGCTGTCTTCTTTTCCACTCTGTTTGATTTGATTGGCTTCTCTGGGGGCAGGAAGGCAATTCCTTTCGCTGTGGAGTAAGGATTTGCGTATCAGCAAAGGCATGGCATAAACCTGTGCTGAGGCACACCGTAGTGAACATGGGCACACACTTCTGTGTGTGGTGTTCAGCTGTCCCCGACATTTACAGAGATGCAGAGCTCCTGCAAGCATGATACATAGGGACAGGGCAAAGCTGCGCACTGTAGGGCTGGAGTTTGCACACATACGTGCAATGAACACAAGCACAGTATGCGAGAGGACAGTATGTAACATGCATTGTGCACACAAGGATAAGACATGCAGCCATGCAAATGCTGAATATTCAACCATGACATGCAGGTCTGTGTAGACCATGTTGAATACAACAAAGCACGTACTCAGCACAAAATATGTTACGTGTACCGGTATTGTAACAGACAGTCATGATAGACCACTTAACCTGGGCACCGGATGGCTGCTGGACATGCGGAATGTGTACATCCAGGCAGAGAGTGTGCTGCGGAACAGCTGATATCACCCCCTTCTCCCCCCATGTAATGAGTAAAGTAGCTCATTACATTAAAAGCCTGACGTATTTTTTATGATTATGATTAAATTGTCTCATCAGCATTTGTTAGGTGAGGTCACACTGAGGTTTTGGGGTGGGCAGGGGGAGAAAAGGAGTCTGCACAGACAGACTCTCTCGTGTAACATTGACAAGACAAAACTTCGTGTATTTTGGATTGTCTCCACACCACAGGGCTCTGGTTGGGCTATAAATTATTAGTGCCAGTACAAAGCGCAGTTTATCTGCGGGCTCACATGGAGGCACCAATAACATTAATAATTTAAAAAATGTTAATAATTTAGAAATCTTTTTTTTTTAATTGCTTTTCAACCCCCCTCCTCCGCCCCCATTCTCCCAGTGGCATTCATCCCACATTCTGAATTCAGTCTGTCTCCGTGCCTGGAACCTCCATCCGCCAGCGTCCCACTGTCAATCAATCTGATTTCCCAACTGTCAGAGTGCAGGATTGTAAATAACAGATCCTCGGGGGGGGCCTGTGCGAGGGGGTAGGGACGCAGGGGAGGGAAGGAGGGGAGAGAGAGAGGAGAGGAGAGGGTGTGCGTGTGGGGGGTTGTTGCGGTCATTCAGGATCAATGCGGCTTCTGGAATTGGCTGCATGCCAGACTTCTAAATTACAGGCACTGTGGCAATAAGGAGTGACCTGGGTTTTTCAGATAATTAATTTATAAACATTGAAGGTGCATGGTCCCTGGCTCGGAGAATTCTCTAGGCTTTATAAGTGATCTGATGGGGTTTGTTGTTTCGCTATTTCTTACATACTTTTGCAGTTCAAAATTGTACGTCATTTGAATGTTTGTCACCTCGGTTGGGGGCGTGGGGACGGGGATTGTGCGTGCATGAACGTGGCTAGAAACATTCAGGTGTCCTTCTTACTGCCAGCAAAAATAGCAGCCGTGTAAGCGTTTCGTCCCGAACTTGCAGTCCCACCACGGGGCTCCAGCCCTGACCATGGCCAAAATATTTGATGAAGTGATTGGTGAAGCTCAAGCTGGGCTGGGCACATCTTGGGGCTAATAGGAATATGGGTGGCTGGGATTTCCAGAACCAAAGGAAAACAGCATGGTGGTATAGGGGAAGGCAAGGAAATGGAAAGTGTATCCTTACCAGGATCATGCAACACTCCTATATTAACCTAGCTTTATTTATCCCAGTTGTGGGGAGAGGACTAATACGCTGCTGGATGTGGAGTGCTTTGAAATCTCAATGTGCGAGTTGATCCTGACCAGGATGTGTTCATTAAGATAAATCTTCCTCTCCTCCTCTCCCCAGCTGTGTTTTGGTTTCCTTTTGCAGAGTGGTACACAGTGAGTGTATGAAGGAGGTTTCCTCTAAGTGCGCATCTGTATGTATGCGTTTCCTGTGCATCGTGTGAGTGGCAGCAGAGGTTTTGTTGTGGGATATCAGCCACTTGTGTATAGGGTGTTTTCAAATAGGTATAGGAACTAAGGGGCTCCTGATGCGTAGCTGTGAGGGAGTAGCACTCTGGAAAAAGCCTCTGTCAGTGCAACTGGTACGGGTGTCCATGTCACTAGACCTTCTTGTAGGCCTGTCCAGCTGCGTTGTTCCCTGAGAAAGCAAGTGCAATAGCAAGCCAGCTGTACTTGCATTGCCTGCTCTTCCCTGGAGTATGCTGTGATCCCCATTAACGTGCGCTTGGGGTGTATCGGGCCATGCCTCCCTTGTCCATCACATGGCACTTGTGTGGGCAGCTTGTCTATGCTGACACCCACCCTGGAAAGACTGTACATGCATATAACCTGTCATTGCACAGTCCGCCTGTGTAATCGGTAGAGGGTTCTGCAGTGGTAACATGGCAGTGCAGGTTTAACGAGGGGTGCATTTCTTTCTGACCTGCAGCCAATGGTCTGATTAAAGTGTTGTGTCTAAGGCTGGAAGGGGCCCCTTTCTGTACCCCATCCTCATCTGCTCTGTGGCCCAGCCCTTTACTTTCCTACGGCAGAGCTGCCCTAGGCAGGTACAGACCTGCCAGGGCCAGCAGTCACCCCTTGCCCAGGTGAGGGCCGCAGCCTCCCCCAGGCTCTGGGCTGCTGGCTGGGAGGTTCACCGTGCTTAGGACAACAGGCCTTGGTGCTCTGAAGCGCTGCGGCCCCACTGCTAGGCTCTGCCTGCTGGCAGGGATGGGTGCTCCCCGGCCAGCGGAGTGGGGGGAGGCGGGTGCTCCCTGGCCGAGGGGGTAGGGGCCACCCAGGGAAACGGCCCCCCATCCCCTGCTTTCGGCAGCAGCGGGAGATGCAGGGGCAGCAGGGAAGGAAGGCTTCACAGGGGCAGATGCTGGGCCGTGGTCTGGGGGGTCCTGGGCGCAGAGCGCTGCCCGCGGCAAACCCTGCGGGCCCCAGGGTCTGGGGGGCGCCGGGGCGGGCAGCTACAATCGGCGGTGCCCAGCGAGGGCCCTGCGGATCGCGGAGCCGCTGCACGCCGCCGTCCGTGCGGCTCGGCGCGGGGCTCCGCGGGTGGCCGCGGGCCGGGGCCGGCTGCTCCCGGCCGGCGGAGGCGGGCCGGGCGGGAGGACGCGGCTGGCTTCTCGGTGGCGGGTCGGGTCAGCTGCCCTCCCCGCTGGGCACGGAGGGCCGGGGCAGGTGCCGCCGCGGCTCTGCTGGGGGACCGGGCGGTGCCGCCCCCGGTGCGCTGCGAGCCGCGGCCCGGGGCGACGCGCCCACGGCGAGGGGGGCAGGCGGGTGGCTCGGGAAAGCCTCCCTCTCCTTTTTGCCTCCCCCCATCCATCCTTCCCTCCCTTCTTTCCTCCCTCCCTCCTTCCCTCCCTCCAACAGGAAGGCAATTAAACAGCAATCCACCCCCTCCCGTAGTTGCACAATTTCCTCCGCTGCCAAACTCCCTTGGCGGCGGAGGCGGATCCCGCTAAGAGCCCGCTCTGCCGGGTGAGTACCCGGGGCAGCCCGGGGCAGGGGAACCGCAGGGCCGGCCGCGCTCCCCCGCCTCCCCGGCGCTTGACAGCTTGCCCGCACCGCGGAGACGGGCGGCGGCGGCGGGGGGGAGCAAAGGGGCAGGCTGTCGCCCGAGGGGCTGCGGGGAGGGACGGGACGGGACGGGACGGGAGCAGCCCCGGCAGCAGCCCCGGCAGCAGCCCCGTCGCCCGCGGGGAGCCGGCAGCAGCCCCGGAGCAGCCCTGCCGCCCGGGGGCTACGGCGGTGCGCGGCTGCAGGCGGGGAGCCGGAGCAGCCCCCGCGGCGGAGGGCGGGCGGGCGGGCGGTGGGTGCCTCCGTCCGTCCGTCCGTGGGTCCGGGGCGGGGGGACGGCGGGGCCCGTGCCGGGCAGCGGCTCATCCCTTCCCTCTCCCCAGATCTCCTCCGGGCGCGGCAAGAGGTGGCGGCGGCGGCGCGCAACCCCGGCGCGATGGAAGCGCACATCCCCTCGGCCAGCAACTCTTCCAGCCAGCGGAGGAAGCAGGGCCTCCCCCAGCACAGGGACACCCACTTCCCCGAGAGGTACCGCGGGGGCGGCTCCGCCCGGGGGACGGGGAAGGGCCGGCCGCGTCTCACCCACGCCCCGGGGCGGGGTTTGCTCCAGCCGCCACGGCATCGCACGGGGGTACGGGGCGGGGGGGGGCTCCGGGCAGCCCGGCTGGCGGGGCGGGGCGGGGGCTCCGGGGCCGGTGTGCACCCTCAGAGCCAGTCTGGAAAGGCTCTGGTGTGCACGGGTACCCGAAGGGTGCGGGAGGGGAGGGTGCGCCTGGATGAGGGTAGCGGTGCCCATGAGTGTGGGCAGATTTGATTTGCCCCCGCAAAGTGTTAATGCCTCCCCTGGGCGTTTGCACCCTGGGGCATTACGCAGGTGCAAAAGTGTGGTTTTGTATGTGTGCCTGCCACATGCTGGGATGTCTGTGCAAAGGGAGGTGATTTGTGCACATACGCATTCACATCCAGGTTGGCGACTGGCTGGCTGGTGGGAGCAATCCCAGTCCTGCCTTGGATCTCCAGAGCAGATGCTAGACTCTAACCTGTTCTTTGGCACAGAGCAAGTTAAGATGTTTAAGTCTGTATTTTATAGCATTCCCAGATAATGAGAGAGAATGAATGCTCTACGATGGAATAGAAAGAGAAGAAATTTTCATTTTTGAGGAAGAAGGAGGCACAGTTTCCCTTTACCACTGATAGGAGTGCTGGAAAGCTGATTTCCCCCCCTCCCTCCCTCCCAGGAAATTCTAGCTCATTTGTCTTGCTCTGTGCCATAAGCCATTCTCTCCACAATCAAGAACTTCAGAAGGATATTAAATTAAAGCTGCGTGTGTTTCTGACAAGGATAGCGGAGGCGGGAGAGGGCCTGGCAGCCATGGGGATGCAAAGGCTCTGGTTATCATGGGACAAGCTGTGAAGGGCTCTAGTATCTAGACTTTTTTGGCTTTCATCTTGGGGTGGGGGCAGGCAGCAGGCTGCAATATTGGTTCTCTAGTGGTCATATGTATGTGTTGAGTTCAGAATCGGGGGGCCCCCCATTTATAGCCTTGGAGATCCTGTCTGTTTTTCCTTCTTTCTGACCAATGGGTTTGCAATGTGTAGGGGCTGGACAGACCTGGTAAACCTTTCTCCTACAGGGTGTACTTTGGCTAACCCACCTAATAAAATCCAACCCAGTCCATGTGGATTGTAGGCAGACCTGTGAGGAATGCAGAGATAGACGAGCTTCAGTGCAGCCAGTCATCAGGAAAATTTCTCCAGCTATGTGTGGCCTGGAGAAGTGCCAGGCCAGCCGGAGGCCTGGCTGAGAAGGCACATACGGAAGGGTGGAGGTTGCTTATGGGAAGGTGCTGCACACAGGAGGGGCAAACTGAAAATGAATTAGATATGTATCAAATCCAGAGGTACTTGCCGCTGCCAGACAGGTGTTCTAGCTAATGGAGCTGGGCTAGGCCAGGAAACCTTAAATCGTTTGGGAAGAGGGGGTTATCTAGCAGTTTAAGAAGAGGACTGAGTTAGGGTCGGTGTTCCTCCCCAGTTATGGGAGGGAGAGAGAAGTTACTCGCTAGCTCAGAGGACAGAGATTGAAGACCCGGAGTTACGGTTGGAAAAGGCCACTACTTTTCATCTCGATTCAGTTCTCCAAGTAGCCCTATGAATAGTTGCATCGGCATAAGTGAGAGGGAAATCCTGGCGAGGTGAGAGGGGGGGAAAGGAACGCATAGGGGCACAACCTGCCTTTGATGTTGAGAGAAATGTCTGCACGCTCTTGGATTAAGTTTGCAGGAGTCACTCTGTGTCTCAGTTTCCCTTGCTGCATGGTGACAGTGGTTCTCATTTTGAAAGCAGGTTGTACTCAATGTTTGGGAAGGCCTTTGAGCACCTCAGTTTGAAGAGCAGTGTAATGTGGCATGTTGCGTGGAGCAAGGATGTTTGCACCCACTTGTAAAGGTCTAGTTATTTGCCTATAAGCAAGACGAGCCTGTGGCTGTGTTGGTGGTAAATAAACAAAGCAGCTGTCTTTTTCTCTGTGATACATACTCTGTAGTCTCATTTCTGTCCAAGAGTTTGCAGACTGAAACAAGGTTCATAGCACGTTGTCAGCCCTGGTTTTGTTTTGCCACACTGCTTCTGCCTCGGACCGTACGTACAGGACCTGCTCTAAATACCTGGGCAGAGTAGTTCTCCAAGGAGCTTTGAGACAAACCATGTGGAACATCACCATGGTGGGCCTGGATGGGCATGTCCCGTGCTTCCTTCTACCACCATGCCAAGGCATCACAGACCAGACTGCCTGTTTTTTCTGCAGCCATCTGCTCCCACAAGGAGGGTGTGAGAAGGCCCTGTGTGGCCTGCCTGCTTGGCCAGGCTCTCAGGTGTGATAATCCTTGGTTAGCCGAGCAGGGGAGTCCTGCTGGGAAATGGGAAGCTACAACTATGCCCCATAGTCATGACTTGGTAAGTCTGCTTGGCATTAGTTCACGTGATCGTTATTTGTCCCCAGTGGTCCACAGCCACCTGAGTGCCACTAAGGGTCAGCATGTATCACTGTGTTCCCACTCAGAAACGGCCCAGTTGGAGCTGTCATGTGCAAAGTTTCTTGCTGTTTTGCCAAAGCACTGTGGGCATTTTTAGGTGTGCCAGGAGAAGCCGTGGCCATGTATTGTAAAGCAGTAGAGCACCATATGGGTTAATTTCTCCCTTCCATTCTCCCTGTTGCTGTTAGCCTTGGGTTTTGTACTTGGCTGCCGTGGTCTTTGTCAACAGGGTAAATCAAAGCAGTCTCTATGCACCTTTATTATGAAGGTATAGAAATTTTAAAAGGATCAGGTAGGCACTGACAGAGGAGAAGGCAATGGAGGAAGCTGGCTCACATACATCGGCAAACTGTAGGTAGATTTACGGCATCTCCTTTCCTAGGAGCAGAAGTAATAACGCATGATGCAGGGGGATGTGAACTGTTTGGCATGGTGTTAAAATTCCATTTCAGCTTCCTATCGGGAGATCTGTGGGGATCAGGTCAGCTCTCAAGTGCAGCAGCTTTGTGGGCAAGAATAATTAGCCACTCCAGACTTTAGCCATTACCTCTGGCAAAGCAAAGGGGGAAAACCCATACTGGTGACCCAGTTTTTTTATGAGGGCAGTGCTGCTGTTTTTGCAAAGACAGGAACGCAGAGACCTGTGCCTGCTAGTGGGAACTATATATACAGTTCTCCAGTTTCCAGGTGTGAAGAGGTGGGTGATGAGTCTGAGCTAGGGAACATTTGGGAAGATAGGTATGTTCAGACATTTGTCCACTAGTTAGCATCCGTCTTTGCTGGTCAGAAACAGGCTGGTAGGTTTAATGATACTAAGCACGAGGCAGGCAGGTGGGTACTGGCTCTGAAGGGGATGATACACACATGTGTGCACACGCTGAATATGGATTTTCTTGGACCAGGTTCCAAGGTCCTTTTAGCAGAGTAATGGTCCCTTCACCTCTTTGCTCCAGCTTCCTCATTTGTCGAAAAGAGTTGGTAAAACTGATACGTCTTGCCAGAAGTAGACTCAAGCTGCAGGCTTGAGGATCCATTTGGTTTAATGGTTTTGGTTTCCTAGATCCTTCTCTAGATTGATTCAGACTTGGATTATAGAATGCCAGGACCTGGTGGTTTGTTTGAAAAGATTGTTGAGTTCAGTGTTATAAAAAGACTTGGAAGAGGAAAGGGTACAACTAAAAGGTGTCCTTGTAACTACTCCAGCCTGGAGTACTTCCCATCTCCAAACTGCTCTGTCTCCTGCAAAAATGGCAGGTGGCTGTGCCCCACAGAGATGGAGAGCTGCTTGGATCCTACTCCTTGGATCCTGTCTCCAAAATTTGTTGGCAATGTACTTGGTTTTGCTGGGGTCATTTAGCCTGGCATGTTCTTACCCAGGGTATTCATCTCCTGGTACATGCTGCAGAGCTCACTCCTGATTGTACTCTTGAACTGAGCAGACTGCTGCTCGCAGAGCAGGCTAGCAGGCTAGTGTGTGTGAAGCCTAGGGAACACTTGCGTTCACCCCCCTTTAGGGAAAAGCTTTTATACCTTGCCAATGGAAGGCATTGTACAGGTGCTCAGACTGGGCTGGATGAGCTGCCTAACAGTGCGATCAGTGTGGTGAAGCTTGTTGGCTAAATATGATGCATCAGTTCTGTGTTATGAGTTGCTAGGAGCTTGTTCACATGCGTACAGTATGTGGCATGGGGTCTGTGTGGGAGAACCTGCTTCTCTCTCACAGGAGGGGGAGAAGGCAGATTATAGTCAGAGAAAGGGCAAGTGTTGAGGCAGATACTTTGGTAATAGTATTCAGCTGTCTCTGGTACTGTCTATAAGAAGCATTAGGGACGCAATTCATCTTGCAGGACCATAGACAATTATGGGGTGAAGGCAGAAGGAATGCCAAGAAGCAAGAAATACTGCCTGTGTGAGATGCCATCAGCATCCTGATCTGCTGGGGTCCTGGGAAGCCAAGCCCTTTGGCTAGAGTGCTCTGGGGGTGGGAGCCGCAGTCTCAAAGATGCACTTATTGCCCTTCCGTTGCAGTAAGCTGACAAACATTGTGCATCAGCCAGAAGCCTTTCTCTGTGCAAAGATGTGCCTGAAATACTCAGCAAGGATTTTTGGATTGGGTTCTTTCCATCTGCTGTTGCTACCATTTTTTTTTTTTCACCACCTAATTTCTGCCCCCTGCATCGCGGAGGCTTTCCTTTTTACTCCTGCGCTCCTTGGGCACATTCTCCTGTCCTCTCTGGACACATTATCTCTCCTACGCTTAACCTACCCCAGCCTTGCGTCCCCCTCTCTGCTCGGAATGCTGTATCCCTCTTTCTCTGATTGTTGCACTGAGAGTATTCCTCACCAGATCCCAGCTGGCTGAATGTTATGCAGAGCAAAGGCCAAGGAGCTTGACCTGATTTAACTAATTTGGTTTTAGCACCAGTTTGGATTTTGAGGGAGTGATTTCCCCTGGCAGCATAAACCAGACTCCGTGTCCAGGCCTCGTTGCTGCCCTAGAAGGGCAGCACCAGTACGTGTCTCTTTTTGCTTGGAAATCCCAAATACCATTTTTAGAAAGCCCTTTCATTTTATTTATATTCCCTTCCTGGCACAGACGGTGTCTGCGGATGGCGAACCAGCAAGGAGCTGTGTGCTGCTTGCCTATTACCTCAGGTTTAAAGTGTCTCTTCCTATCAAATGCAAAGCAGAAGAAAGCAGAGCTTTCATGCATTCTTTTTTCCCCCTCTCCCATCCGTTCTAAATTTATTTCCATGCCTTGCCGGTTTCAATCTGCATTTCCTGACCCTCTCACATCTCCAGTCACAGCCTGTGCTCCGAGCCTTCCTTTTGAGCTTGGAGTGAGTCAGGGGGGAGCACTGCTCTGGGCTTGGGAGGATATGATGGGGTTAAAGTGAAAGGCTTGGTTTTAACAGTATAATGTGTAACCCCATAATGACTTTAAATATTGATTATTTGAAGGCCATTAGTGCTTATTGTTAAAGAAAAGTCGATACTTTTTAAGCCTTGTGAACCATTTGTCTCCTGTTAAAGGACATATCAAATTTAGCAGCATGCAGTGCAAATCCCCTAATACCCTGCTCACAAGCCTCCAGCTGGCATATTAGGGGGGGAAAAAAGTGGGTGGAGGAAGGAATATGCAGTAACACAGAATTGCTCTCTGCAAGGTAAGGACAAGGCTTATCAGATGTAATTGCCAAGGGCTAAATTAACATTCTCAGAGTATGGAACTGTAATTCAGCCCTTACTCTGAGAGGTGGAAGAAGAGGAGGAAGGAAATTAATGGGGGGGTTGAAGGCTGATACGTACCTCAGAGAGGATGCAAGGATTTGTGTTTTGGTGCACGTCTGTCTAAGAGCACAGTAGCCTTTGTTAAGGTCTCTGGGGCTTTTTACTTCAGGGTTGCCAGTTCATTTCCAAGCTTGCTCGGAAGCATTTGGCTGTATCTGTACCAGGCAGCCTGGGAGGGCTTCCCAGCTCTGTGCCAGGACACGACCTGGTTGTACTCCTTCCCTCCTGTGCCAGGTTTCCATGCCAAGGATCAGGCAGATGGGCTGGAAGGGAGCAGGGGCAGGCTCCAACAGGTTCCCCGCCTCGATGGCCAGGAGGCTGGGTTTGTGGGATGGCAGAAAGCGTCTGTCCTTCATGGTAACGCAGGCGGTGTGAATCACTGCTCCTTGGAGGCTCTGCAGCATGAGCTAGGGAGTATCAGTCTACCTGCAGGGAGAAGAGTCCCTTGTCCCTTGAATATTTATGAGCATACCTGCTTTCTTTCTAAGTTATCTACTGCTGGGGAGTGATGCTGAGCGTTAGGGGGATGGCAGGAGAGGTGCAATGACTCCCTTTTGTTTGGCCATATGCAGCCTTCCTTCTCGGACTTCAGGCCACAGACTCCACGGGTGTAACGGTGCCAGTTGCGGGACCTTTGGTTGGTCCTGTTTATCTGGCCTCCCCCAGCAGCTTTGCCCTTGTGTGTGTTTGGTGGAGAGCTCCAGTGTTGCTGAGAGAACGACTCTGGGGTCTCCGTGTGGTCTGCTGTGTCAGGCAGGCATGATGACAGCATGTGTAAATGTGTCTCCCTGAATTTTCTAAACCTTTGGACTCATCCCCAGCATGTGTTGTGTGTGTAACATAAGCAGCAACTGACCTCTCACGTTCGAAGTTGCTCCTGATGCATTTCTTACAGCTCCTCTTACAACTACCTCCAGCCCCTTCTGAGCCTCCGCAGGCTGCTGTGCTCAGCCGTGTGCATGGCAGCGTGATCAGGTCCCGCAGCAATTGCTTCGTCCTGCCATCCCCCCTTCCCCAGCCGGGGTACCACTCACCGGCCAGTCCAAAGTATGAGTTGATCCCTGGCCCCGAAAGGCAGAGAAGCTGCACAGCTCTGATGAGAGGACAGAAGGAATGAACTGCAGGGTCTCCAGCAGATGTGAATTCCTTAGGGATCAAAGTTAGGCCCTGTAGTGCAACATTAAAGCATAAAAATAGCCTCTGATTAACATTGGGCTGCCACCAAAGGGAGAACCTTTTATTTTCCAGTGCCTAGTCCTGATCCCCATCAAACAGTATGCTTCCTGGGCACAGATTGTCTCTTCTTGGCCAAAATCAAGAAGCTCTCTTTGTTTTTAGCGTTTCCTTCTGAGCTGTCTGTGTGCAGCCTGCACCTGGGGCTTCTGTGCATTGTTATCTCTCGTACAGGATCCCCTTTTCTGCATTTATAAAAGGCAGGGAGGGCATGGCCACTGCTTGCCTGGCCATGGAATGGTTAAAAGCGACTTGATTTCCTAAATTGCTTCTTATAAAACGAACAGCACGTCTGCCAGGCTCGTCTCCCCATGATTACAGCTAATTACGATCGAACGGACACCTCCTAGCCCCCGTCATGCCGCTTTAATTGTCCGTTACTCATCTGCAGGCTGTCCGGGGTGGCAAAGCACTTGGCAGCCCAGCGACCGAGGCCTCGGCTAATTGTGAGGCCTCGGGGATTAGGGCAGGTGATTACACACTTCATGGTGTAATTACATAAGCATCGCTTGGCTGCTGCCCCGGCTCTGAGCCGAAGGTCACGCGCTGCGTTACCTGAGATTAATTGGAGCTGCCACTGAAGTGCGAGGTGCTGGCGGAGCGGTTATACGATTAGCATTAACATTTCAACAGCGACGGATCGATCTGTGGCTCTCCTCCAGACACAGCGAGCTGTGCAATTAGTTTAGAGGAGAGCTAGGGGAGGAAGGAGGAGGAAAGGAGAGACGGAGACAGCCAGGGGAAGGGGAGAAGGGGAGTGGAGACAGACGGGAAGGGGGGAGGCAGAGACAGGCAGATGGGCAAGGGGTAGGGAGAAGGAGGAATTTCGGAGGGGAATCTCAGCCCATTCTGTGCTGTGGATCAGTGTGTGGCAGCGTTTTGTAGTGGCCGTTGCATAGAATGAGGATAAAACTATGCCGGGAAGATCTAGGGGAAAGACAGGAATCCTTTCCTTGCCTACCTCAGCCCCAAAAAGTCCTTGTCTGGCTTTTCCTGAGCCGTGGTGGTAATCCATCCCCAGCTGTGTGGAATGGGGGCATGGATGGCTGGGATGCTCACATTATCCCACACTCGCACATCATCCCCCCACTGGAAGGGGGAGCATGGTTGTGCGTATGGTCTGTTTGTTGCAAAGTCACATGCACCTTCTTGCTCCCTTTCTCTTGCCCTCCAGTTTCTCCTGATGCAGATTTTATAGGGAGATATTGTAAAATGAAAATAAACGGCACAGCACTTGGCTTTGCCTCTAGATGCCCTGGTGAAGGTAATAATGTTGTAAGTGGCCATCAAAAGGAATTAAGAGACGTGCAGCCGGAAAGCAGGGATTTGCTTGCAGGCTCCCAGGGCAGATTTGACTAATGGAAGAGACCTTGGCTCTTATTCCCTTTCTGCCCTTTTTTTTTTCCCCCCCCCGCAAGCAAGCAAGCGCTACCTGCCTTGCTTCCAGGCATTGTCCTCTTCCCCACCCCTCAAACCTGCCTCTTCCAGCTTACTTGCCACCTTACCCATTCTGGCCAGCATCACCCACCCCTTCTCCAGTAGTACTCCCTTCCACTGACCCCATGGCACTTCCTGCTAACATCCCTCTCCCCATTTCTCCTGCCTGTGTCTTTCTCTGCCTCACTTTCAGCTTTTCTCTCCAGAATTAAAGATCACCCGTTGTTCCAACTAGGACCGTGATTTTTTTTTTTTTTTTTTTTTGCAAGGCATGCCAGTGATGCCTTCAAATCTTCCCAAACCCACTCTCCAGCTCCTAAAATACAGAATGCCTTTTCAGTTGTAAGGTAGTTGAGATAGAAACTTAAGCTTGCTAAGGGGGCAGGCAGATGCAGCATCTTCAGCCTTGCCTTTGCTAGCCTTGGCCAGCCAAAAACCCTTTGAACAGCCCAGCTGAAAGGCCACAGAAGCAAACGTATCAAGGTGGGAAGTATGTGGGACCTATGGAGTCCAGCCTGCTTTCTTCCCCTTCTGATTCTGCTTCTTTTCCTTTTTCTCTCAGTTTTAAAAGTTTTGCGTATGGGTGAATAGGCATCTTTCTGTCTCAGAACAGCCTCTGGTACAGAATGCAGGTCATCTGCAGAAGGGGTGTTCTTCCTGAGCCAGGGCCCTCTGGGCACTGTGGATGGAGCCTTCAGGTTTCCAACATGAATTTATTTTCTGATTTCTGCAGGGAGATATCCCACCCACCGCCTTTGCTTTCACCCCAGAATGCACCCCATATTGCCCTGGGCCCCCACTTGAGACCTCCTTTCCTTGGGGTGCCTTCGGCTCTGTGCCAGACACCAGGTGAGTGCATAAGAAATGCTTGCATCAGCCAGGGGAAGCGGGTAGAGCGAAGATGCAGGCTGTGGCAAACTGTCCTTTAGCCAGACACATCTTCTGTGTTTCCCCATTACTGTTGTGCTGCCTTCGCCCTTGTTTTGCAGCGATAGGAGCAGGTTGCCTCGGCTGCTCTCTTTTAATCCCCACTAGCCTCCCTGGTCCCATGTTTCAGCAGCAGGCTGCACTGCCTTGGGAGTGAGGGAATAGATGGGCTCTAGAACAGAAAGGCAGCTCTCAGCTGCCCTTTCCTGCTCAGTTAGCCCTCTGGGGAGCTGGCCCTGAGTTAGCAAAGAGTCAATGCTGAGATTAATAACCCCATATTATTGCTCTCCCTGTCCCCAGGTTACGGGTTCCTGCAGCCGGCACAAGCAGAGATGTTTGCACGACAGCAAGAGATGCTACGAAAGCAAAACCTGGCAAGGTAAAGAGTGTAGAGGGCTAGCCTGCCTGGGCTCGGGTTGGACTTCTCCTTCGCTTTCCTAGCAGCAGGTAGAGTAATGTGGGGTGCTGTGTTGGATGAGCTGTGCACAGGTGACAGAGTGCTGTCCAAGTGAGACCAATGGAAACAACGTGTGGGTGTGGAGGCGACACCTTGATCCTGCAAGCTCTGGTTCAGCATGGCTGGGGGTTAGCAAATTACTTGCAGAGGCCCCCCCCCCCCCCCGACATTCCCTCTCTGCCTCTCCCAATTTAGGTTGGAGATGTCGGCCGAGATCATCCGCCAGAAGGAGCTGGAGAATCTCCACAGGCAAAGGCTACTGGCTGGTGACCCGCTGAGCCTGCATCCCGGCTTGCCCCCAGACCACCCGGCCCTGCGCAACGTGCACGACATCCCCGAGGGCCACCCGCTGCGGGAGGAGCTCTCCCGGAGGAATGCCATGCTGGTGCTGCGGCACAATAACACGCCCCTGCTCTCCCTCAACCCCAGCGTCCCCAGCAGTGCCACGCCACCCAAGGAGCAGCCCCGGCGGGGCAGCCGGAAATCGGCACACCACCGCGCTGAGCCGCAGGGGCTGAGCGAGGCCAAGGAGCTGGCGGAGCCCCGGGCACGGGATGGGGTGCCAGACTGTAATGATGAGGAGATGAAGGACTCTGAGAGCGATGCAGATGTGAGCGACGAGAAGCCAGAGAGCCTGAAGGCTGAGAGCAGCAGCTCGGCCGCTGAGCTTAAGGAATGCAAAGAGACGGGCAAAGTCTGTGAAGGGGCCAAGGAGCTGGGTGAAGCGGCTGCTGGCCAAAATGCCCCCTGCAGTTCCTCGAGTGCCGAGTCCCCCAGCCATTTGCTTGGCCCAGGCATCAACAAAAATGAGGTGAAATATCTGCCGCCAGCCTCCATCCCACCACCTCAGCCGCTGCCCTTTGGATTCCCTTACACGATGAACCCCTACTTCCATGCAGGTGAGTGCGTGGGGGCCTGTCGCTGAGTTACTGGCTGAGCAGACATGTTTTGCAGTGTGCTAAAAGTGGGATTCTTCCCCCTTCCTGTTCTGCAGTGTGGTTGTAGTTCTTTTTTCTCTACAGGGAACCAAGCACCTTCTTTTAATTAGTATAAAGGACTTCATTTGCAACGAAGCAAATCAAGGGTCATAAAGAGGGCCAGCAGGGACAAAGTGAGCCTGAAGCACGTGAGAAGGGAACTCGCAACGTGATGGACTAAGGGATGTTGCAATTGCTTGGGCCTTCTTTGGAAGCCATGTTTCAGGACAGATGCCAGTAAACTATAGGGGGCTTCAGGGAGAGGCAACAAAAATTATTAATGGCTGCAAGGTGCTGCCCTACAAAGTAAAGGGCCAGAAGTATTGTATCTGGAAGGGTGGCCTGAGAGGCTGTAAAGACTGTTGGGCTGTGCTCATGTGATTTCCAAGCAGTGGGGACTGGAGGGGCCAGGTTGGAGAGAAACACCCAGATACAGCAGGACAAAGGAACGGAAGGAGAGCTTCCCAGGGTGACTGGGATCTGCCCTGCGTGGGCAGAGCCCGCAGGCTGGTAGTGAGGCTGAGGCCGTTCTGCAGGGAGAGGTGCAGATGGCACTGGGGATGTGCAGGGCTGGAGGGTGGCTGGCTGGTTCCCACACGCTTGGTTCTCCCTCTGTGCACTGCCACAGTTCGAGGAGAGGGAAATGAAGGATTAAGGCTGCAGCATTTTCCTCCCTGCTGAGTGTCAGATCTGGGACATTTCCAGGGTAGCGTGTGAGACAGCACCTTTGGGATGGAATGTCAAAGAGCTCCCCAGCAGTGACTTACACATCTTGGCTGCCCCATGACCTTGGAGGTGTCAGAGTTACCACTGCTATGCCCCTTTCCCAGGGCAGAGGTGGATGGGCTCTTTCCCCTGCCTGTGGTGTATTTCTCAGTCTCACAGGCACTGGTATAGCTGGACTGGTGCCTGTTGGATGGGACAGGCAGGCAGGGAAGTCGTTGCCAGCTCTCCGGTCCCCAGCAGCGCAGTCCCTTGGGCTACGGAGATGGGCAGCCAAGGCAGGCACAGCTGGAGCCAGAAGGGAGCAGTGAGTACAGGTGGTACAAAGTGAGGTTTCAGACCCTGGTAGCTGGTCTGCCCAGGGGTCTCCTGTGGGCAGAGCAGGGGTGGCAGCCCCGCCAGCCTAGCCAAGAGCCAAAATCTGCCTCAGCTAATTACTTGGCTGAGCAATTAGCAGGAGGTAGGACCTCCTGCCACGTGGAGGAGGGAGAAAGGGGGGCATAGCATGAGGGTTGCTGAGGCTGCCTGTTTTCTATGCAAAGAGCTGCCGCGGTTGTGAACGCGGCTGCCCATCGCTCATTAGAGCTGCCTTCCAACCAGGAAGGAGGAAGCGATTTTTCTATGACAGGCAGGTGGCCAACATGATAAATATTCCTGCTGCCTTGGGCTGCTGAGGCTTCCTCACAGGAGCCTTTTTCTCCCGGCCATTAAAAAGGGAAACGCACGGCTCTGTGGTGCTCATCGCTTGTGTGAGGCTCTGCAGGGAGGCCTGGATTGTAGATGGGTTTCCTCCCTCCCCCAGCAATGCGTGAGTTACTGTAATAGGCCATTTATTATTATCACTTCGAATTTATATCACGATCGTGTCTTGAGGCCTCGGCAAAGATCAGGGCTGTGTTTCACTGCCCAGTTTCCAGGCACTTCTGATTTGTGGAGCCTGTTCCAGAGCTGTAGGTCTTTTCCTGAGGGCTCTTTTGCTTTCGGCTAGCTTCACATGTTGTCGTGGCTGTTAATACTGCCTGTTTGTGGGACAGCAGCACTGAGTTTAGGCCCTGTTGTGCTAGGCACTGTACAACTCCAGAGCAAAAGCTCTCACCTGAAACAGCCTTTGGAAGACAGGGCATCTTCTTCGATGCAGCGCAGCAGGTTGATAGGGGAGCTGGGAGTTCAGCAACTGAAATATTGAGGGCTAATATTGATCCAAATGCTGCGGGGATCGTGGGGTGTGCTGGGGTAACGTGTGCCAATGAAAAATGTGTTACTTTGGCCCTTGGGGAACACAAACCACATGAAGACAGACAGACAGAACTGCACCCACCTCTCCCCTGGTGCCAGATAATTTCCGTAATCCTTTTTTGCACAAGGACCGCTCTTTTGGCCTGGATGGTCGCAATGTTGCGCTGTACGCTGGTGGCTGGTATTATGAAGTAACCGCCTAAACAAGGCAGGTACATGGCAGGCCGAAAGGAAGAGCCAGAGGGAGAAGAGAGAAGCGGCTGGCTGAAAATGACCGCTGAGTTTCAGACAGTTCCTCTGGTCTTCCAGCAAGGGGAGGCTCTTCCTTTGGAGGCAGAGAACTGTTTTCTGTCCCTACTGGGAAGAATATCGATGAGGCAGCCAGAGCTGGGTCGATTCCCTGAGCTGCCTTCTGGGGATCTGGCGGCTGCTCGATGACCTCATCTCGTCAAGGTTTCAGCAGCCTTGCTCCCCTCCTCCTCCCGCCACCCTCCTCCAGCCCCGTCCTTTGGAAAAGGTGAAGGATGGAGTGTGCAGGAGGCTAAAATCCTTCTATCGATCTGTAGTCTGGAGAGCAATTAACACAAACATTCCGGTGCCGCTCCATGACCCCAGCCCTCTCTGGTGTGCGGAAAGGACGGGGTGCATGCACGGAGAGGAATGGGAGAGGGGTTAGAGAGAGGTAGCAAAACTGATTAAACGCATAGGTGGGCTGACTTCCAAGTGGGTTTGCTTTCTGCACTGGTCTCCCAGTTGGCACCTGAATTGTCTCCTGTGATCCCAGGAGCAAAAACTCGCCTGTCTCCGTGCAGCAGAGACAGCCCCATTGCAGCCTGGCTGCTGGATTTGCAGCAGAGGTTTCCCTTACTGGGATGGCCAGAAGGGTTGCTCTCTCTGACCCGTTCGGCCTTAGGCTTCTCTTCTGAAGCAGCTGGATATCAGGAGGAGGGAGGGAAATTATAAATGGATTGCGGCATGGGTGGTGAGGGCTTTTACGTGGACACCTGTCTACAAGACGCTGGCCTGGGACGATGGATTCTTTTCAATCCCTACATGCTGGGCCCCATCTGGTGAAATGCTCTGTAATCCATTACCAGTCTCTCGGACCATCATTTATCATAGAGCAAGACAGAGGAGGCCTGGCAGGGAATAGATGCTGCCCTTTATGCATCCTCGCAGTCCAGCAGGATCCAGTGACATGTCATTATTATAATAGAAGGTGCGTCCCTTCCAGCCGCTTGGCACCTATTTGTTATCATTCTCCAAACTGCCAGAGCAGTGGTGAGCGGGTGCAGCCATGCACAGAGATGGAGCAGACGGTGGAGCATCTTCCTGAGGAGGGACGGGAGGAAGGACAGGAGCCCTTCTGCTCTAGGGACTTCAAAATTAGAAAGGGCCAGTGACAGGACGCGGTGTGCTGAGGGCGGGTCCTGCGCTAGTTGCAAATTAGATACACACTGAGGCCAGAGGGACCACTGTAATCAGCTATTGTGTCCTCCTTCAGAAGTCTTTCTTGGGGTTATTCCTGCATCTGGTGACTTCAGACCAGTGACAGAGCTGAGGTGGAAGCAAAAGGGCAGCGGGGGATGCCTGAACACCAGGCTCCACAACCCTGACTTCAGGGGTGCCGAGTACACAGAATGGTGACTGAGTCTTTGGAGCTACTAGGGCTGAGCTCTTCTGCAGTCACCATGAGATTTTGGGCTTTTCTGCAGGGAAGAGGGGTGTTTTGCCACTAACTTCAAGGGAAATAGGTTTCCACCCTCTAGCTTTTAAGTTCTGTGGCACAGAAAGAGCTAATAGGCCAGAACCCAAAGTATTGGTATTTACCTTCCCCCTCCCAAGAATATTTCCACCAGTCAGTCCCTGTTTCCCTGGTATAAATGGGAAGGGAAAACAAACTCTCCGAGATAAATATTTTGGCCGTATTATATTTCTCTGTGTGTGGGTACGTGGAAAATATTTCTTGTTCCCATACAGCAGGCCTGTCTTGCCCTCACTCTTGGACACAGCAGGCTTACTGTGTGTGCATCTGTGTGCATCTTGACCTCTCCCTTCCTTTCTTCTGGGGGCACGAAGAAACAAAGGAAAGCAAACCACAGAGGAGAAAGGCTTCTGTAGAAGTAGTTGCTAGCCCAGCTCTTCTGGCGATGTCAGTAACCCTGCAAATGATCCCGCGTTCGGTGCGCTTCCAGGATTGCAAGCATGTGTGCAGGAGAGGGGCCGTGGGGAAGCCTTACACCTTCCCCCTCGTCCCTGCCAGTTGTGAGGGCAGCAGCACCTGGGCTAAATCTCTGCCCACCCTGGTGGGGACCTGGTGAGCATGCGTGACTGGTGGGGACGGACCAGCCTCTCTCCGTGCAGGCTGAGGTTAAACCCTGAGGATGGGTCTGGCTGGCTGGTGACTGGAGAATTCATTCCCAAGCACTGCGTTGCTGCAATTCAATCCTTGGCTTGCTTTTGGAATAAGGAAGTACCTAATTTTAAAGCAGTTGGCTGTTATAGTCAGATCCCCTCGGAGGCGCTTGCTCTGGCTGCAGATGGAGGTGTCTCGCCCGAGCATTGACTGTGCCTGGAATAATTGAGTTCAATTTCACTTCCTCTATTTACCAAGCTGCAGCCACTCTTCCAAAAAGGAGAAAGAGAATTACCCCCCACCCCGAGAAAGAAAAACCCTCCCCCGAAACAGCAAAAAAAGCCCTCAGCCATTTGGGTGTTTTGTGAATTTTAACATAAGCAGCTGTGAGTTTGTCTCCTGGAAAATGGAATGCAATAGGAATGAGAATGAGGGCTTGTGTCCATCTGTCTGTCTGTCTGGTAGCTGGGGGTGGCGAGGGGACGGAAAGTGCTCGCTGGCTCTTTGGCAACAGCCTCTGCCTCCGCCTCCCGCACTGACGGGCGCCTAGCTCGCAGGAAAGCCGGTCGTTTTCTCTGCAGCTGTTATCAACACAAAAAAAGTATTTGAAGCTTTTTCTAGCTGGAAGAAGAAGAGGTATGAAGAGAGCGAGGAGCTGCCTGGCCTCCAGCGCGGCGCAGGGTGGCGAGGCGGGGGGCAACGAGCTCTCCACGCTCGGCACGTGATGGCCAGGCAGAGCTGTCTGGGGAGCAGCAAGCAGAGCATCTTGCAAGCCTGGTATTTACGCTGGAGGGGAGAGGGCCCTGTGCCTGCAAGAAGGAAAGATTGGGGTAGAGACTAAGGATGTGAAGAGGGTGTGAAAGGTCTGGTTGTTGCCCACAGCGAGCGCCCTGAGGGTCCCGGGCTGGTAAGAAGCGCTGGCAAGGAGGCCTGCAAAGATGTGCGTGAGTCCCCAAGGCATGGGGAGAGGGAGGGACAGTCCCGTCCCTACTCCGGAGGGGCAGGTAGAGCTGGCAGAGGCAGGAGGCCTTGGAGGGCTCCCGTCTCTCCCCACGGCTCCAGCCAAGACGTTCCGGCTCTGGAGTTGGCACTCATCTGTTTGCACTGGCCCATGCGTGTAAGGCGAGATGCGGACTCATCCCCGTTTGTGAGCAGTGGCTGACCCTCTCTCCACAGGAGGCTGACGGTCCTTGTACAATCGCTGCACGAGGAGATGCTCATCGACTACCCAGTGCTGTGCAGGGCGGTGTGGGCTGCAGACAGGGCACTGCTGTCTCCTTCCCCAAGAGGAGGCGGCGGGAGGGGAAGTGGTGGTGCGGCTGCAGGAACAGTGCGGAGGGTGAGGCTGGGAAGGGAAGCAGGAAGTTGGGAGCGGAAATGTAGTGGAAATGATTACATAGTGTCTGACTGCTTCTTGTGCAGCCTGCTGTTGTTTTAAAAGCATCTTATTGGCACGATAACTTCCTCTGTAAATCCTGTCCTTTTCCTGTTACCTTGGCCTGTGCTGGTGGCTTTGCCAACTAGCTAGTGGAGACTCGACTTGGCTGTTTGCTCTTTCTGCGCCTCTTTCTGCACCTCTTTCTGTGCCTCTTGCATCTGACCTGGTGCGTTCCCCCAGGGAACCGGCCACTCCTCGTTCTCTGGGCTTGTGCTCCCCACCATGATTTTGTTGCATCCCACTTTATCTAGTGCTATCAAGACTTGCAGAAGTGCTATCCGACCTGCTGTGGACAGGAGCAAAGGAGTCGCAGCAAGAGGTTACGTCCATGGTGCTGATCAAATGCCTCAGGGAAAAAGCTTAAGCCTACAGAACAGATAATTTTGTCATGATAGACCCCTGGGAGAAATATTTTTTCTGGTAGTTTGTTGCTTCGTGCCCTGAAGCGTAACAGCTTATACCCCTCATAAACTCTCTACCCACTAGAATCATGGATGTTCACATCCCTATAAATGTCCTCTTGATCTCTTGGTCTAAATGATATCATGCAGCAGTGAGTTCCACAGGTTAATAATGCCCCCCCACCCCCACCCCCCCGCCCTTCTTCCTTTCCCCCCGCGAAGTGGCATTTTCTGGAACTACGTTTCTTCGTTACTTGTTTCTGCGTTTTTCCTGTTACACCCTACAGTAGATACGAGTTACCTGGCTGGCATTTCTCTCGCCATTTCTTATTCTCTGTGCTTCTCCTCCAGCTCCTCTCTCAGCTCCAGTCCAGTTTTCTCCCAGCGTGCATGTCCTGTGCTGTCAGGCACTGGCGACGCAGGGCAGCGGGGGGGGATCTTTTCCACCCTTTTGGAACCCATCACCTTCGTCTCTGCTGACAGGGCTGGGACCTGAACCGCTGTTGCGTTTCGGAGAATTGACATATCGGCTTGAACGGAGCTGTGCTATCTTCAGAGTGTCGCGGGGGCTGGCAGGGGTCGTCCCGTCACCCGTCAGATGCCGGGCCAGGAGAGATGCCCAGCTCCTGCGGTGGAGTGGAGGGCAGTGTATTCTGAGGCAGCGGCTGTGTTGGGGCAGACCGATCCGATGGATATTTCAGGCTGGGGTGGATTGGAAATGAACGCTTTGAAAGAGCAAGATGTTCTCCAGTGATTCACACTCCGGCAAGGCAGTGGGCCACCAGGGAGAGGTGCTGGAGCCTGTTATCATTCGGAGCACGTAGCCAGGAGAAGGGTTGGGGGAAAGAAACCCACAGGGCAGTCAGAGTTTTCCGCTTTGCGGTGCGTGTGGAGAAACACTCCTTCAGGGTTTTTTCTTTTCTCTCCCCTCCCCCCATTTCTTCCCCACAGCTGAAGAACATTAAACACATGAAATGCATTAGCTAGGATTTTTCCTTTCCCCTGCCCCCTTTTCTAAGCTGGGGACCTCCAGGAGGAAGAGGCCTATGAATTGACCCTGCCCAGCGCTTTAATTGACAGGTCATTAAAGATGAATGTGTGGCTAGAGAAAAATATTCAGATTGCAGGCTAGTTGTTGTCCGTGTGGGATTTTAATGATTTATGTTTCTTTCTCCTCCCCTCCTTCCTACCCCCCCAACTCCAAACAATCCAGGCACCATGGGAGGTCTGTTTCTGGATGGTGAGGAAAGCCCTGCGCTGGAAGACATCAGCAAATGGACGGTGGAGGATGTATGCAGCTTTGTGTCCAACTTGTCTGGCTGCACCGAGTACACTCAGGTAAATCTCTCAACAGCCTCAAGACTGTCATGGGAGGAACGTCCTCCCTGCAAGCCCCTAGTCTCTCCCTCCCATCTATGCCTATTTTACTTGCGCTGTCCATCCTAGGAGAAGGCATATCTCAGAGTCCTGCAGGGCCTGAAGCTTTTTGGTTTTCTTTCCTCGTGGATTGCTAAATAGCTACTTGCTGCCAGTGACGGCCCCAAGAAGGTGTGTGATGGGCCTTGCAGATGGATAGCAATAAGGAGAGAGTCCAGCGGGAGAGGATGGGAGCGGGGCAAGGTTAGGAGTGAGCATCTGAGTCGCAGGGTTGATCACGGTTAGTGGCTCTTCGTGTCACTTACTTCTCGCTGCCCAGCTCATGCTTTTAGAAGCTGCCCTGTGCTCTATCGCAGAGCTGAACGCAGCGGTGGCTTTGTGTGGAGCAGCTGTGCTGTGGGATGGGCTGTCAGGTAGTCCCTGGATCGGGGTGGGCAGCTCGCGGTACCAGCCAGCCTGGCAGAAGGTGCTGCGTTCTCTTGGTGCACCCAGAGCATCGCGGGGGCAGAGCAGGGCTGCGAGGGACCCCGCTTGCACAAGTGTCAGTGACCTCCGTGCTTACACTGTAGAGTGATGGCGACTGTGATTTTTAAGCTCATTATAGGAGAGTTGAAATATCCATCAGTACTGGGGGCTTCATAAAGCCTGCTCAGTGTGAGGTTGTGAGGTGCAATACAAAAAACAACCCCGTGTTTTTGGCTTCCGCATCTGCTAGAGTCCATTATAAATGCCCCATTGAGAGAACGCACCAACTGCGAAGGCACAGATTCCTGAGCTGTCTGGGACAGCCTTGTAAAGAGGATATAGTGTGCTTAGAAGGGAGGCACTGAAAGTAGCAGAGATAGAGAGGCAAAGGGCCAAAGTTCAGGACAATCCAGCCTTTCAGCAGAGACATCCTAGGCTGAGAACAGGTCTTGAAGGGAGGAAGGAGAGCAGGAGTCGAGCTTTCCGGACATGCCACTTCAAGAGAGGAGCTTCCCTGACTGACAGCTAAGGAGTGCAAAGCTGTGCTTTGACATCCAGGCTGGCTGAAATCCGATTTCTAAAAATCTGCCGCCTCCCCCTCCTTGGCCCTTGCTGTCTCTCCCTCTGTTAGTTGCATTGGACAAGTGTCCTCTCCCAGAACCTGCCCCCAGCCATTCTGAGAAAGGTAAAGCTCAGCGCCCCTGCTTCTGCTCGCCTGTTAGGAGAGCAGTGTGGGTATCCGGCCCTAGGGAAGCGATTCCCTTCGGGTTATGCTGATTTGGTAGTGTGCCATGGGGAAGGGTGCATGCTTTTGCACCCCTCCAGAGGGGGTGGGGAAGCGGAAACCTGGAATTGCCCCGCACCTCCCCCTTCTTGCTCAGGTGATGGGATAATGTGCTTTCAATCTAAAGTCTGTCCTTCCTTGCCCCTAACCGTGATGTTAATCCCATCACAACACACTTTGTTAAAACCACCTGTAAAACCAGTGCTTCTTTGGAGCAAACAGCTGTGCATGCCAGAGGTAGTATTTAGGAAAGTGAATGTTTGTTACGGAGCTGGGGTACATGTAACGTTGCCCAAGAGGAATGACAGAGATTTGGGTGGTGCTTGGGAGTGGATCAGGGTGACTGAGTGTGTGGAAGAGAGAAGGGTCAGTTTCTGATTATGGAGAGAGGGAGGGAAAGGGCACTGGTTAAAAAAGGATGGTGGATGGATGGGTGTTTACAGGAGTGCAAAGCAGCAGGTCTGCGTGTGTAGGGGGGAGTTCAGGAGCTGGGTTTAGTGAGGATGATAAGGGGATGGGGGATGGGTTCAGGGGTGTACGTGTGTGGGCTGCAGTATGTGTTGAAGAGAGCTCAAGCAAACGGCTCTAAAACCAAAATATACAGCTACTTACATTCCCTGTTGCCCCCACCCCAAACAGTGTGCTCTTGCGCTGGTGGTATTGCAGTTTGTCTGCATTCCTGCGTTGGGGATGAAGATCAGAGTTGCCTGGAAGCTTCTGAATTAGGCCAGTAGGAAATGTGCAGAAATCTTTAACACAACCACCTTGCAGAAGGATCATCCATTTACACCTTCCATGCCAGCTCCTGGTATACCAGTGGGGAAGAAATCAATAGCTCGCTGAGACAAAGGTTCAGCAATCTTTTCAGTGCATTGCAAACAACATGTTTTACGATAATGGGAGCTGCTGTAAACAGCCTCCTGTCGTGGCCTTGCTATGTTGCATTACATAGGGGGTGCATGGCTTAAGGGATGATGCGTTTTTATGCACTATGGTTATATGCTTAACAGGTTTTTTACTATGTGAAAATGCCAGTGTTCAAGGGCGACCCAGCTCCGTGGCTCTAAACTGCAGAGCTGTCTGTGTTCTCTTCTCCAAAACCACAGCTGCCGGGGAGGTCTGGCACTGGTCTGCAGCCTTCTCCTGCCAGGAAAACCCAGCAAGAGTTCGGTGGTATGCTGTGCATTTGGAAACATGTTTCAGACAAACAAGAAAACTTCAGCAAAAACAAAAGTTGCCATGCCTGATTTCGGCCCTCGACAATATTCAGCTTTGTCCCTGCAGTGGATGAAGACCTGTGGGACACCCAAGGGGGATGCTTTTCTCAAGTTAAGGCTTTTTTGTGGAGGGTTTTAGTGCCGAGCGAAGGGAGGCTTTTGGCTCCTGGCCACATTGGCTTCAGAGGAAGGAAAAGAAATCGGTATAGTCAGTTTTTTTGCTAGGTCAAAGAGCAGAAACACATGCTGCAGTCATGAGTGGCTTTGCTGGTGGAGTCCAGCAATAAAAAACACTTGCAACAGCTCAGCTGCCTTGGCTCTGACAGCCACTGCCACTCTCCAGAGGGATGGCTCTGGGCTACGCTCTGCTGCTGAAAAAGAAGCCATTAAATTGAACCCCCCCTCCCCTGCCAGTGTTTAGTAATAATAATGCTATGCATGAGCCATTGCATGGAGAGATGGCAGGATCAGGCCCCACAGACAGTTAATTTGGGTGAGCATCCAGTATGCGCTGGGGTGTGAAAAAAATACTGTGGGGTGGAGGTGTGGTTCAGTAAGGAAAACCAGGCATCTGACCCACATCTCCCAGAACCAAGGGGAACCTGCTGGCTAAACCACCAGAGGATGGCAGTTTACTCTTGAAGTATTGAGCCTGTACGTCCAGAATGAACACCCAGGGGAGACTGGTGTAAGTGTAGCCCTGCTCTACGTATGATGAATGGAGCAATAAGACCACTGTATCCAGACCTTAACCTTTATAACAGAGTACACATTAGGTGGAAAACTCTTGCATGACCCTGTAATTTGAAACAGATAGAGGCAAAACAAAGTATCTTTTTTCTGTCCTTACGGATGTGTTAAAATGGTCTAGTTTTGCATGGCTGGGGGTATTAGAATGTGTTCATATGAAACTGCTGTAAGACTATACTAGCCCTGCTGTCATTTCTGTGATGACACGTATGCACGTCACCACGTTCTGCGTCACTCGACTAACAGAGACTTGCTGTATTGTTAATGGAAACTGGCTGAAAGGCCAGTGCAGTTGACTCGGTAGGATCATGCCATGGTTAGTGGTACCGCTTGGCCACCTCAGTCAATACAGTGGTACTGCAATATCTATTAGTCCCATGTTGCTAGAAGTGTTGGGGAAAAAGAAAGGGCCTAGCGCTAAAACAGACCGGTGAGGAGGGCTCGTCGTCCCCAATCCCAACTGGTGTTCTGGGTAGCAGGAGTCACTGCCAAACAGCATGACGGACAGCGTTCTCCAGGCTGCTTGCACGTTCTAGGAATGGTTGTAATATACGACAGGCAAAGGAGGAGAAAAAAAAAGAAAGGGAGAAAAAAAAAAAAAGGTGCGAAACTGAGTGTTGCACATGAATCCATCTAACCTGCAGAATGTGCTCCACAGATCTGTTTATGTATTTTGCCTGGAGACTGTTTTGGAAATTAGCAGCTTTGAGAAGGAAATGCATGAACAAGCAAGTTCCTCCTTTTCAATTGCATATGCCTCACTGAAGACTGCAAATACTTTTGAAGTCTACTGGGTCAACTTTTTCCAAATATCCACACAAGTGTGAGTGACCTAGGATTTGCCAAAATTTAGATTCTTATCTTTTCTCCTACGTCTTCTACCCTTTTTTTGGAGTTGGGATAGGGCCCCTGGGCATGTCACTCTTCTTTCTCAAATCCGCTCTCATACGCTAGCAGCTGGGCTTACTCATAATGTTGCACTTAGGTCAGCTGTTTTGGTTGCTAAACCTGGGGATGTTCCTCAGAGAAACAACTTCAAGCCCCAGCCCAATATTTAAAAAAAACCAAAAAACAAAAAACAAACACCACCTTTATCTACACTGGCCTAACCAGCCCTAATTCACATTCCCACGTGTCTCCTTTTACATGTTGGCTCCTAGCTCTGGATACAGGATTGTGTATACCTCTCGTTTAATAATATGGGCCTACTTCATCACTGAGGCTCTCAGAGGCTACCTTTTCTACAGCGTCCTTCTGTGCAATGGCAAGACAAGCGCATCAAATATGTCACTGGCATTTCTAAGCCTGGACCCGTGTTCTTGTTTCTTCCAGGTATTCCGAGAGCAGGCTATTGATGGTGAGACCCTGCCCCTCCTGACGGAAGAGCACTTACTGAACAATATGGGGCTGAAACTCGGACCTGCACTGAAGATAAGGTCACAGGTAGGAAAATTTCCTACATAGTAGCAAGTGGCATGCTTTAAAGTTGTTCCTAGCTGGAGCAGGGCTGTCAAGAGACCTGGTTTACTGAATATAATTTATCAAGCAATAATTGTTTATTTGTTTATTTGTAATTCTGGTTTCAAGAAAGCTTGATCAGTCCTCCAAAATGTTCCACATCCTCATCTAGAGCCAGTCACATAACTTTCAGGAAGAAAACACGGACAGCATTCAGTGCCCAGGAACAGAAACAAATGGTTCAGGACAAGTGGTGGGAAGGAGTAACAGAGATGCAGCGGGAAACGCCTAAAACGGACCAGCTCCTGCTAGAAAAGACACATTAGGCTGTTCCCACAAATACTGGCCAAGAAAGAAAAGCTGTAAACAGGCGAGGCAAGGTAGATGGTTTCAAATCAGTTGAGCCTGAAAATAGTCATCCCGAAGTACCGGGTAAAGCTGTCTTGGGAACCAGTTGTGTCTTTTTTTCTAGACTGGATGTAAGTCCTTTTGCTGCTCATTTTCCTGTAAGCAGATGGCTCTTGGGCAGTTCTCTTTTTTTTTAGCAAGGCTTGAAGCACAAATGCATTTAATGTGTCTCAGCATCATCTGTTGATTACTTTCCCTCCCCAGTGAGTAATGGACCAGCTCCTTCCCTTCTCAGCTGTGCTAGTAATAGACTTCTGTAACATTTTTATCTCTTGCTAGTCATAGCTTACTGGTCTTGCCGATGGGCCGTGCCACCCGCCCTGGCTTGTGCTATTCATTTGTATTTTGATACACTGGAAGGAGAAAGTGTATTTGCCTCTCTTGATTTAGCCAAGCTCTCTCTTTTAGGGGACTGTATTATTTCCTCCTCAACAGACTAGTTTGCTGTTGTGCCCTTATAGCGATGTTTCTTCTTCTCAAAAGACCCTTTTTTTTTCCCCCTCCTCTATGACTTGGCTCCCAAGTCTCTGCCTGTAGAGGTCTGCTTTCCTAAAATTGCTTTGCTGTTCTCCTGCCTTCCCTAGCTGGTGGTCATGGTGACTTCTGTTTCAGTTGCCTCCACTTCTCCTTGGTTGGACTCAAATCTAGAAGAACATCTCCACTAGCTTCTTTTTTTTTTTCTTTTCTCCATTTAATGATCAGAAAATGGCTTCTGACACATGTCAAGAACAGGCTGTTCTATTCTGTTCCCTAGGGGATTATGTCATGCAAATAGTTTTGACAGTAATGTGCATGTGCACATACATGGGCTGCACTGATAGTAACTATTCTGGCATAGTTTCCCTAACCCACAAGCTATACACTTGTTACATTATGTTAAAACAATACGAGCAACTTTACTACTTTCCCTACAGCCCTCACTGTTTATGAGGGGTCTAATAAAAAGGTTCTGTGGGCAATTGTTCCCTGTGGGTCAATTCAGTAGGAAATAAAACTCTTATGTTTCTTAAAAACAGAGAATGCCAAATAGCTCACAGACATTCTTAGATCGGATTTGGTGGGGGGGGGGGATATGAGATATGGGCTGAAACTAGAAAACCCTGCTTCGATTTAATCAATAGTATTTAAAGTTCTATAATAAGGCATGGGGGGGGGGGGAGTAAGTGGGGAGCAAAGTCCTGATGTTGCTAACTGAATAATGCCGCAGTTGTCTGGTTTGAACACAAGCCTATGTTTTTGTTTAAGCTTAAATGTGAACCAGCTGTGTAGGTGCTGGAAAGTTGTGGGGCCTTTGGCCCTTGCTGGGAGGCAAGAACTGCTTCACGAGAGTTTTCTTCGGTACTGCAGAAGGGAGAGGCTGCAGGCTTACAGTTTCCTGTGCAGTTAACAGCAGCCACCCTGTAGCCAGATTTTTGTCTCCCTTGTGCTGTTGTCCCAGCGCCCCTCAGCTCCCTTAGAGCAATTCCTGCCCTTCAGAAGCGGACATCATGTACTGTCCTGCTGTACAGTACCCTGGGCTGGGTTAGCAAAAGGAGAGCAGAAGAGTTCTATCCAATTGTCCATCCAGTGGTGCCTGTTAATGAAATAACAGAAGTGGCAGGAATCAGTCAGCCCCCTTCACCTGATACACCGTCACCTGAAGGCAGCTACAGACAGGCATGTTCCCAAAGCCTCGTGTAGCAGAGATGACCTAGGAACTGCTGCTTACCACCACCATGTTTCACTCATGAAGGGGATGAGCTGGGGTCCATGAAAGATGAAGAGCACTAGCGTAGTTGTCCATGCAGCCTTATCTAGCCAGGTAAACAGGCTGCAAGTTTCCATAGTTCCCTCATGAGACAGTGAGACCTGATTGTTTCAGATCAGAAGCTGGACTTGGTTCAGCTTTGGGTTGCACGCTTCCTTTCAGCCCGCACCTCAGCAAGGCCTTCAGTCTCGTTCTGGCCAAAGAACAGACACATGCAAAACACATCACAGGAAAAGGGCCTGCACGACAAGTCCCAGCACATCTTTAGCCTGTGGGATGTGATCTAGGGTAGACCTTGCAGCTCCAGCTGTACTTCGGTGCCATGCACCAAAGTGCCCAGTATAACGGAGAGCTAGGGAGCACTACTGCAGGACAGAGAGTCCTTTAGAAGAAAGGGGAGAAGAGGAAACCTTCCCTAGTCTTCTCTGGTAGGTCACCAAGGGGTTTTGTTTTTCCTATGGTGGACTGGGAATGGTAGCTCTTCTATCTGCAGTTCACTTTGGAGTACAGAACCTGGGCTTGCTGCATGAAAATGCAGCTTCTATGGATTTCTGAAGACAGGTCACATACATTCTCATCCTTTTTTGCTCCCCTGCATTTATTTCCTCTCTTTTTTTTTTTTTTTTTTTCCAATAGGTGGCCAAGAGAGTGGGCAGAGTTCTGTACATGGCAGGCTTCCCCATGGCTTTCCCACTGCAACCTCCTGGTTTACGGCCACCAGAGCGGGACCTACCCCCGGCTGATCTCCGGCCATCCTCCACAGGCAGCGTGGCCTCCCCTTTCAGCAGTGGCCTGCCCTCTGCCAGCCGCGTCTCACCAAAGCAGGAAAACGGAAACCCCTCCATCATTGCTGGGATCAATGACACCACGAAACCTCCATCTTAACTGCAGGACAGCTCTTGACTGCTTCTGGAACTGAGATTCAGTTGAACAAACTGAAGGTAACGCATTTTGAGAGACCAGGAGAGCCTCCCTCAGCAGTGTGAGACATAGGAGTGAGGAAGGGAGGTTTTTAATTTTTTTGGATGCATTTGCTTTTTGTTTAAAAAAAAAAAAAAAACACAGAAGTTTTAAAAACTGTAAAAAGGGAAGGAAAGAAAACTATCCAAAGATGTACTGAGACAACGCAAGTGAAGAGAAAGAAAATGATTCTGGAGGATGTCAGCAGCACTCCCATTCCCTTTCACACCCCTTCTCGCTCATCAGTCTGAGATGGAGAGCCGAGGACAGGGAACGAACGTTTTTCTTTGTCTTCAAAGAAACATGGCTTTCAGGAACTTCTGGGTGTGACTCCAAGCAGGGAAGGGGAACAGGCACTGCTCCTCCCAGTGGTACTCAGCACCCCTGAGCAAAAAAACCCCATCAGAAATGAAACCAACCACCTTCCCAAGTATCTCCTCCTCCCTGGAAACTGTACTCAGTTCCTCATTCAGGTGTCTATGCATCTCTAGCAACTTTTAAAACAATACCAAAGACAGACAAAAAGAAAAAAAAAAAAAGAAAAAAAAAAAAAAGGCAAGTTCCGGTCCATGTTTACTTCAGTGTGGATGGTACGGCACAGGCGGCTCAGTGCTGTCCCACGGGCTAGGGGCTGCCCTCTTCCCTGGCACGTTGTCCCTTTCGGCACACACAGAGAATGGACTCTGCCTGTGCTCCAGCCCTGCAGAGGTTTTTGGTTTTGGTTTTTTTTTTTTTTCATTAGATGTTTTGTTTTGAAGAGAAGAAGAAAAGAGTATGTGCTTTGGTGGGATGAAGGGTCACAGGCCTCACTCCAATGTGCCCCCCTCCCTCCTTCACGTGTACAACAGACTCATTTATACATTTGGGGTGGGTTTTTTTTCTTCGTAGAATTGGGTTTGTTATTTTTAAAGCCTTGTTACAGAGGTGGATGTAGTTGCACATTCTGGCCTGCTGTGGACCATGAGACAGATACCTGTGCGTTCCCAGAGGAGGGGGAGGGATGCTGGGGGATTCAGGCTAAAAACAATGGGTAGAGTTTTTACTACTGTGAATGAGATGGTAACTCCTGGGGGTGACCTCCTGTGACTTGTACAGTTGTGAACAACAATCACATGTGGTACTTTTCTCTCTCTCTCTCTCCCCCCCCCTTTTTTTTGTTTAAATGTTGCACGTGCTACCGTTTTTCTTACAAAATAGCTTGGTGGTACATTAGCTTCTTTATATTGTAAAAAAAAAAAAAGTCATTATCCATCACATCACGGTAAAAATGCTTTCCAGCAATCAATTTAAATAAAAAAGAAAAACACTTAATTTACAAATGGTACCTAGCTTCCTGAGCTCCTTGCAAGTGGTCGCTTTAGCCAAGAAGTCTCCTTTCTTTCACTGTGTGTACACTGGGGCCATTTGCCTGACTCCTGGTGTCGGTAACGCTTGGTGCATTGGAGCTGCTACAGTTCTGGCCTAAAAGCCAATCTGAGGGTTAGTTCACAGCTGCCAAAACGCAGACAGCACCTTGCCCATCTGAGTTAGAGAAAGGAGAAAAAGCAACTCCTTTCTCTTTTGGAAGAAAAGGTAAGTAAGCAAAAACCTTTTCGTTACAGTTAGGGCCTTACAATTCTCATCTTTGCAGTCATATCCCAGGCTCCCATATGTAATTGCCGGAAGACACAGGCTTTACCAGCCGTAGGGAACCTCAGTCTTGAGCACTTCTGAAACCCCTCATGAAGCAGCAGGTGCTTTGGCCCCCTCAGAGTGGGCTATAAACGATAATGACAATAATGATGATGTTAATAATAAAACTTAATTACTAATTTCTGAGGTTGCTTCCTCCCCCTTATGGGATGAAGAGTATCTGGATGCATGTCTAGGAAGGGCAGGTCTAGCAATTACTGTAACTGCAGCTGGGAAAAAGAAACCCTCTCTATCCCTAGCCCTGCCACTAAGCTCCAAAAAGACAGGCTCTGAATGAAGCACACACCCCACAACACTGTCCTACGGCAGTAACTACCTGTGCGGTAATGAATGAACCTGGAAGCAGGAGAGGAGCAGCACTCAGTGTGGGACAGGAAGAGCATCGTTACCTCTTCGCATACACGGAGTTGTTATCACTTTTACACGTGTGGGTGAGAGGAAGACCACTAGCCAGGCTACAGTACATTTGGGTTTTTATCTGCAATAAGGCAATGCTTCTGAGCTGTGGTTCTTCTGACTCCATGAAAATCAAACTTTAAAAAAAAAAAAAAGTTTTTTAAAAAAAGCATCTTGTTCTCTTGTGCTATGCAGGAGTAAGGATGCCTGGAGGGGAACACATAGGCAGTGCAGAAGGCAGAGATGACCACGTCTGTGCAGGTAGCTTGTCCGCTTCTAGCGCTGATAGATAGCTACTGACCTCACTGAACGGTGGCAGAGAAGAATAAAGATCGCACTAAGTCCTGGCCCTCTATCTTCTTTTCCAAAAATCTGCATTAACAAATAACAATGCTCTTGAAAGGCACAGTTAATTTTCAGGAGTGATTCTGTCAGTTATGCCCTAAGAATACTTAACTTTTCCTACCTCTCTCAGCAAATACCCTCTATTTCCAGTTTAGTTTCCAAAGAATATGTTTCCTAGCTGCTAGTCTTGCAAATGAACAGTGGTCTCAAGAGATAAGCTGTTTATATTTTCCCAGCAGATCACAAATTGCCCTCACCCACCTTGGGCTACACAGTGTCCTCCCACAAGCACCACTGCTACAGGAGGACACATAATGAGCTGCATCTAGAAGCTGCCCAGGTGATGCAGTGGTTGGCTCTGAGGTAATAAAGAAAGGCTGGGTGCCCAAGACAGCCTGCAGTCATCACTACTGTTCTCAGGACTCGCAGAACAAAATGGTGCTCACCACCAGCATCAGCAGCTAGGACTGGCCCTAGAAAGAAGTGATTTTATGTCCCTGTGGATAACAATAGGTCTGGTACAAAGCACAGGCTCAGACTTGTCCCTTGTTTTTGCTAAGTAAATGTATCCCACGCAAATCCAACAGCCATCACAAAATGAAAGTACGTTTCCTACATTATTAAGAGTTTCGCCTCTTCTTACTCCTTCCTGCCTGCACAATCTCCTGTCTCTGCCCCCCCATCCTGAGGCACTTGAAGTTAACTTCTTTAGTATACTTACAGCCAGTTTGAACTGACTGAGCTGCTTCCGATGTTACTGGTAAAGGCTTCCATCTGCAGCGAAGATGCTACAAAGCTCTGAAACGCTCTATGCAAGCCTTAAGAACTTCTTGGCAAAAGGGAGGGTGCGGTGAGGGCCCCAGAGCAAAATCTGGGGCGACACGGGTGGTTGGCTGAACAGACAGGAGGACCCTTAGACAAAAAACCTTGTCCTTCCCTTGGTCAGCTCACTTAACGCTCCAGCAGGAGCTGAAACTGAACCCTATGCTATTTAAAGCAGCAGATTTTAATGAGAGCTTTTTATTACCTATGCTGAGCAGTTTTACTGGCCTTGACGTGACCACAATTTTACTGTTACCAAAAACATAACTGGTAGAAAAAGCTTGAAAGTCCAAGTAGCGTCTCTGCTGTGTCACTGAGAAAGTACGTCCTTGGTGGCACCTGGGGCAGGCCTCCCACCCTTTGTGCTCCCCAGCTCTTACCGCCTCTTTGAGAACCAGCTACAGGTGCTGAAGGCTGGGTGATCCAGTACGCAGCAGCTCTGTAAGGGATAAGCTTGGAGGGGGTGGCTGTCAGGGTGCTCAGTCATCATCAGAGAAAGCTAAGTCCTCCACAATGTCCTCTTCTCCTCGGGCTAGCTCTTCGAGGTCAGATCGTGACATCCCACGAGTGCCGCGCCTCTGCTTCTGCGACCCTTGGGAAACCCGAGCAGCTTCCGTGCCTTCCTCTGTGGGTGGAAAGAGCGAGGGGTGTAAATCCTGCTTTACTGGGAGTGAGAGTGAGGCGAGTCGAGGCAACTCATTGCTAATTAATCCCAGACACTCATTAATTTATTGGCGCCACTGCAGCTCCCAGATAGCGGTAGGAGAGCGCTGCAGGGTGCTCGGTACAGCACTGGCTCTGAAGTACCTGGGGGGATAGGAGAGGAGACCTAACTAACTGTTGTGCCTGAGGCAGAAACGCAAAATAAGAACCAGGGGGAATGAGACAGGCAGTGCCTCCAACCCTTCAGCCCTCACAGCTCAGGTCAGTCTTCCTCACTAGAGACGCCAGGCTGGGCATTAAGAGCTGACAGAAAGGAGCTGTCACAGGTAACTGCAAGACTCCCACATGCAAAACTAGCCCCAGGCTCCCTCCTTTTTGAAATTATATTTTAGTAGTGGGGAGCACAAGTGAGAACTGGTTTCTAGGGGCTGTGCACATCCCCCTTCCCAGTGCCCTTCCCTCTCATTCCAGAAGTGTGGCTTGAGCTTCCTACACCTTGCTTCCAAAGGGGGCCCTGCAGACCATCTTTCTTAGGCTCTACCAGCAAAGCATCTGCTCAGCACCAATTCCTACCTCCGGTCTGATGCCCACAGCCTCTCAGAGGTTGTGGAGGGCAGCAGCAGCAGGAGGGCAGCTGTGGGCTGTGGCTGCCTCTCCCTCTCCTCAGCACTCCCTGGATCAGCTGCCAGTTCAGCCCACTCACCAAAAAGGACAAAAAGCTACCTCTGGCTGCCCGGATTGGGGGCTGGATGCTCACTGCAGTTCACATCTTTCAAAACCACACTGGTGACAGCAGAGCATGAGGACCACAGAAGTGCCTCTCCAGGGCACTGAGAGCATGTGCAGAGTTCTCCCCTAAGGCTCTGGCCTGCTGGAAGGTGGGAAGCTGTCCTGGGCACAAGCTCCTCGCTGTTCCGTTGCCCGACCAGGCTGCATGTGTGTTTCGGTAAAAAGCAGAACAGGAATGCTCAGCACACAGAGCTTAAGACTTGGGAGGGGCGGATCTGCCTGTCTGCCCTGCCTGAGTGATGTCTGAAAAAGTGCCATAGGCCAGGAGCACCCGGGCCTGAATGTCACTGCCACTACACCCGTGTATCCAGGCACCATGAGACTGCTGGCTTTACGCCGTGCTCCTACAGCCCCAAACGAAGGAAGCTGCCATTAGGGGTGAAGGAAGGGAGGATCAGAGTTCCTGCTCCCCTGACACCAAGGAAGGGTGCTTTTCCTTCAGCTTGTCTGAGTACTCCAGTAGGAAGAGAGGGAAAACTCTCCCTCTTTATCCTTTACAGCATTGTCAGAACATGCATCAAATACCCATCTATTCTCGGCGCCGAGGTTTGGGTGTGCATGCCAAGCCACAGCCATCTGCCATGCTAAATCAGTCAGATTTTGCTCTCACTTGGACTCTTTCCCCCTTCCTGCTCTCCCTGCTCCCCAAATTAGTAAAGAAAGCCTGCACACAGGAGCTTTTGTGGCTGTTCCCCACAACCACACATCACACCCAATGGCATGCTGAGGAGCACAGGCTTGGCACTCCAGTACAGAGGCCTAAGCAAGTGGCACACAAAAACCAGCAAAGGAACACCACAGCAGCCAGAGCCCCTGGCAGGCCCAGCTTCCGTCTGCTAAGTTAGCAGAGGGACTTGGCAGACACAGGCAAGACTGAGCCGAACGTGGTTAGCTGCACTCTCACTGCTGGGGTGCTGAGCAGGCTGTGCTGGCTGTGGCTCTGTGCAAGGGACGGAAGATACTCTCTCCTCAGCTGCGACAAAGCCTGGCTTGGTGTCTAGCACAGGCCTGGTGACACAGCTGGCAGCTTTCTCGGTGGCCATTTAGACAGCTGTTCTTCCGGCCTGCTAGGAGCACGCTGAACTGGTAGCCTCTCACACTGACACCCACCGCTCTTACTCATTCTGTCTCTGGGCAGCAGCTACTAACTGGCAGAAGGGATTGGCACCAAGCACAGAGCGAAGCCAGTGGTTCTAGCAGGGGCTGTACACACACTGGCGAATACCGCTGGTTCAGTGCAGAAACCCCAGACAAATGCAGGACCTGGACAAGATCTCCTACTAGTCCTGTCCTGGGAGGAGCTGTTGAGAAGCAGCAACTAAAGAGTTACCCCTGTGCAGCACCCCATGCCCCAGGCACTGCTCAGATGAAAAGTGAAGTGCACCCTCTGCACCCCCACGCATGTGTAACCTGTGGAGAGTCTTGAAGCAAGGTTTCTGTACCCTGTTGGGGTGGGCTGTACTTCAAGAGTTTGTTTGAGCATCTCTGCAGGAGGCCCCTGAAAGAGATGAAAGGGACTGGTGGCTTGTTAGAGCAAGGCCTGCAAAGACCTTAACCCTTTCGCTCTCTTCTCAATATAAACTCAGAACTGCCAGCTCTCCCTGTCCAGGGCGTGTGTGTGTGTCTGTGTGTAAAAGCCTCTCCTCACACCCTGCAGCTCAGAACAGCAGCACAGCAAGAAAAGAGGAGACAGTTCCTTTGTAAGGGGAGCCCCCAATTCCCTTCCCCTTTGCCCAGCTGCACTACTTACCATCTGAGTCGCTGTCATCTTCCAGTTCTTCCTCGTCCTCCTCGATTTCATACTTCCCTTCTTCTTCATCATCATCATCCTCACCATAGTCCTTGCTGCTTGCTTCTGAACTGTCGTCTGATGCCTGCTTGGCTTTGGCTTTACCTGCAAGTATTTTTACTATGTAGATGGCAACATGAAGAGCAGCACACAAACACACACGCAGGCAGTACATGCGAAGGGCAAAGTACCGCCACCCCAGCGTTCATCCTCAGGAGTACAGTCACACACCCACTGAGGGGGAAATTTACCCTATTTCTCCAAAAGCCATGTCCCCTCGCACTAGAGGCCCAGAGAAGGATGCATTTCATTTCAGAGGCACCTGCTAGAGGCCAGGAAGGCCAGGACACGAAGAGAAATCACTTCAGAAGCCCCTAGCAGGGTTTTACTGCTAAAGCCCAGGATTTGCTGCTATCTGGTATTTATGGAGCACCACCAGCGCAGCACCCAAGCGTCCGTCATGAAGATAGCTAACTGTCTGCCCTGCTCAGAGAGACATGAAAGCTAGGAGAGAAAGACGGACAGAAGAGCGCAAGAAGAAGAAATGGGCCTACTGAACAGAAATGAGAAAGGAGAAGGAATAAGTCACGAAGCTGAGACCAGAGAAGGGCTGGTTTCACTGAGAAATAGTGCCTGCGTATACCCACCTCCACCCCTCCGTGGTTGTATGTAACTGAAGACCCTCTGGTTCAGGGCATCCTTGTAAACCTCTCTTAGCTTTATTCCTTCTGTTAGTCACAACAAAAAGGTCTAGGAACAGACCTTGCTGCAAATTCCCTCTGCAGATGGCTAGCGAGGTCCCAGGGAGCCTGGGAGGACGTATTAAGAGCCTCTGGGTGCTTGGCCTGTGGAAAAACCATCTGCCTCTGGAACTGGACTTCTTTTACTCATGTTGAGTTCAGTTCAGTGGAGGAGTGCTTCTCCCCTCTCTCCCTCCTCCGGACAGCGTGAGTTACCAGGCATTTAAATGACGCAACACAAATTCTGTACAGAGGGAGCAGAACCACCAGCTTCTTCTTGCCTCCCTCCAGCCACCACCCCTGAGCTAAGCCCAGCTTAGTGCTGCAGGTTGCCTGCCCTTACTTACAAAACTGCTGAAGAACCTATTTATTCACACTTCAGACTCTCTGCTTGGAAACTGGCTGTACCTCTTGTGATTCTTGTGATTGTGATTCTTGGGCCCCGCCATGGCATCTATTTTTTGCCCCATCCTCCCTCCTCAGCATCTGACCTATGTTACTCACTGAACTGGATACAGAGCCATTAATAAGCTGGCTGCTAGCATTCCCAGCTCCTCGTCATCACCCTGCTCGCTCTGCTTTCACCCATCTGTCAGCTCTGCCAGCGTGCAGGCTCTGTGCAATTGCCCCCCGAGGGATCGGAAGCTACATCTCATGGACGGAGCGATCTCGGGCGCCCGCAGCCGTGCGGAGAGCACCCGCTCCACAGGAGATGGATTGCAGTGCTGTTCACCGCACCACATCATATTGATGGGCACCTGAGCAGCTCAGGCAACGACCGAGAGGGGCACGCTCGCATCCATCAAGCGGCACTAGCAAAAGCACCGACAGACCCAGCTACCAGCACATCTGAGAGTATGCAAAGAAACCAGCTGTGGGCAGGAACTGGGTATCGGGCCCTCAGGTCGTTCCTACGTGCTACGACACAGGCAGCAGGCTACTAAGAGGAATTTACTGAACTTCTCCAGCCTCCTGCTCCCCTCCCCTAAGCTCAGCCCCTGCCTCCCCTCCCACCGATGTACACACACAGAGGCCCCACTACAGCCTTCACGCAGAACTCGAGCTTCCCTCTCCTGCGGCAGAAGCGTATCAGCAAGACTCCAGAAGACAATGCTTAGGGTGCTCTGGTTAACCAGTGCTTCTCCCCTCTTCCTCCTCACTCTGCCTCTAGATCCTCAAGCTGACAGCCCACAGCAGGAATTTTGCCACTGGGAAGGGCCACGATTATTCTGCTAGGAAATGAAAATGTCTGACCTCCCCTTCCACACCCCTGGCCCCCACCAGTCTGGCATTAAATTGATGTAATATGATTACGTGAGGGATAAATGAAGAAACCTGTTCAAGTTCATTAGAGGCACACCAACACCTAATGTGGACAGATCACTCATTACAGCCAGGCCCGGAGAGACGCCGCAGCCACGCTCCCTTCTCGCCTTTAATTGCCTCATGACGAGGCAGTCCAGCACCTCTTTCTAAGCCATTAATAATTTCCAGGAGCAGCCGCCTTTCCTCCCAGAGATCTGTCAGCTGGTAAATGAGAGGAACGCATGAACTTCCCCACCCCCACCAGCGACACACAGATTGATCAAATCCACGCTCTTTCCTCCCCATCTCCTGGCTCTTTCCGCCCTCGCCTACTCGGGGGTTCCTGAAACGTGCAAACTTGTTTCTTTCCCCTCTTCAGACCTTGCAGAGACCCAGGCAAGGGAGTCTCTCCTGCCTGCCAAATGCTTTCTCCATTCCGGAGGGCAGCTTGTCTCTATGTGATGGAACTGTTTGCGTTCACCACCTTCCCTGCCCCCTCGGGGAGGATGCCCTGGGTGTGCAATCCTGCCGAAATGAGCAGGCAGCTTTCAGCTCCACCTGCACAAGGTGGGAGGAATCTCCCCTCAGATCCACAAGATTAAAAAAAATGACTGCAAATTCATCACTCTCCTTCCTTTTCCTGTGCAGCCATATCTGCTGCATGCATCAATACACCGCTTGCAATTCATTCCCTGGTGGGGCTGTGCCACAGCCAGGTGTAGGCCAAAACAAAGCAACCAGAAATCGACAGCCACCAGGCAGCGTCACCTTGTCAGAAGGACTCTCCGTTCTTTCAGGAACCCCTAAAATAAACAGAAGTGCCAGTATCGACAGAGCAGGGGGCTCAAACCACAAAGAGACCCAATAAGACTTCTATAAACGTGGCAGCAGACAGAGAAATGTTTGTTCTTGCTAGTCTCGCTAGGATTCAGAAGCGATTCGTCCATTCATTCATTGGCGGATTCGGCAAGGCCCGAGAAGTGAGAATGAAGGTTCAGATGGGTGGGAGGCTTTTTCTACCAGGGACCTGTGGCCTACAGCAAAGGCTGAAGTCCAGGTTGGGACTCAGGAAAGAAGAGACTGAAGACCTGCAAAGCTTACGGAGCTAGGGAGAAGGCTGCTGCTGTCAAAGATAAAGGGCTTATCACAGTTTTGGCTGCTGTGAGGCTGCTAAGGCTAAGGTTAAGGTAAGGAAGGATCAGAGAGCTTAGCTACTGCTGGGTCCTGCAGGACCTGAAGGACTAGGAAGAAGGCCTGGGCCAAGGGGAGCGGGTGGCCTGCTACCAGCCTTTCATCTCTGGCCTAATGCAAAACTGGGGTTAGGATTCAGAAGAAGACAGGCCTAAGAGATAGGGTTTATCTATCTGGACCCTACGTGGTCCATTAAAGCAGGCTGATGGCTGTAGCTAGCACAAAAGGTTGATCAGCGAGTTCAGTGGGCAGTAGGCTTAAAGCAAAAAAAATGCTTTTTTCAAATAACGTCTATGTTAAAGTTGTGGCTTGTCTTAGCGTGTTACCAGAGGATGCTGTGGAAGCCACATTAACAACGAGGATCCAGCACAATCAGGGAACCAACAGATTCATCAGTGGATATTAAACAAAACGGTCTCTGCAATCCTCAGTTGAGAACATCTTGATGCTGCTGACCGCCCTGCAAACCTCCCCTGCCCCGAACATACTTGTTCCTCTTCCCTGGTATCTCCATATACTGCGAGAGCACTGCAGGTGTTTAGCTTGCACCTGCATCTTTATGCACGTGCCTGTTACCCCTCTCCTCAACACATGCAATTATAGTGCAGCCCTGGAGCTGAAGGGCAGAAAGATTCAAGGCTGTAACACCTGGCTGGAGCTGACTTTCACCTCTGAACCACTCCAAGGATCCCTCCAGGAGCACCTGCCCTGTGAGAATCCACTACCACAACGTTATGCCCACACCGATTCTCCCCACAGGAACCTACCCCCTCTGAATCTGCTCCCCAGCCCATGCCGCAGTTTCTCCTACTTTCCAGAAAATCTAGGATGCTTCCTATTCAACTCCAGGGCAGTCCCCAGCGGCCCCTCCTTGCCTGCTCGAGGGATGCTGTTCCGGGAGGATTCTGGAGGAGGTGCCTCTGCCAGATGCTGCTCCTGCTCCCCGGCGGAGGAGAGCAGGGGCGGGTGGTTCCCATCTGGGAGCAGCACAGACCGGGGCCAAGGGCTGTTCGAGCTGCAAACTGCTGGCGGCCATTTCCTGCAGCAGTGCCTGGGGCTGGATGCAGCAAATCTCCTTCCTCTGCCTACAGCACAGCTGAAAATGGTGGAGGTGGGGGTGGACAAGAGGGGGACGCTCCGAACAGAAGGGAAGGTAATGCACAACTGCACCAGTGCTGCTGGAGGACAAGAGGATCTGCACGTTACCCCCCCTCCCACGCGCAGGGACAGTTTTCATCGTCTACCCTTGGCCCCCCAGGAATGAGTAACGGCAAACCATGAGAACAGGGAGCTCCCCAACCCCCCCAGTCTGGGAGAAGCGTGCCGTTCACTCCCTGCCTGGGACTGGAAAGACCTCTTTCAGAAGCCTGCTCTGCTCTGAGAAATACAAAGGTCTTTGAGGTAGAAGTTAGTTAACGAGCAAGATGTTTTGACTAGCAATGGTTAACCCAAGAACTCTAGCCGCTCTCCAGGCCTACCCTCTTCCAGAGAGATTAGGGACAGTGTAAACTGAAATCAACATTTCACTGATACAACACTTAATTTAAACCAAAAGAAAAGGTGAGGGGGGCTTTGAACAGCGGCTAAATAACAGAAAACTGATGATTTCCTGGCTTTTAGCAGGCAATTTTCCACTCTTGTGAATTTGGTCTGGGACCCGGCAGGCCAAAACAACTACTAATTGGAAGAAGAACATCCTGTCAACACAGGAAAGATTCTGCCAAGCCAAATGCTGTGGTTGGTGAGAGATGGGAGCCATTTTCACTACACCTCCACACCCAAGATCCCACCAGAAAGCCACAATGATGCTGCACCAGCAGCAGGTTCTAAAATCCAGACTTTTATGTAGCAACCATGAAGGGGAAGAGAGTTTTCCAGACCAGGGCAACCATCCTCACAGATTTAACCCATGGGGTTGCCTAAGAGGATGCGTTACAGCAACAGACCACTGCAACTGTCTAGCTAGGACTTTTCTGGCAGGGAATTCCTTCCTTTCCAGAACTCCCTCCCTTCCTCCCCCTTCTTTGCAGAGACCTACATATCCCCAGGACTCTGGAACTGGCTCTTTCCAGTAAGAACTCTGAACAGTTTTGGGTGCCACCGCTAAGCCTTGCTAATGAGGAGAGCATGGATGTCTATGGGTACGGTTGACCTTTCCAGTGAGCCTCCTATTCTTTTCCCACATCAGCCTTGGCACTCCATGGCTCTGAGCCAGGGAACTGGCTCAGAGCAACCTGATCTAGTTAAAGATGTCCCTGCTCTGGCAGGGGGGTTGGACTAGATGCCCTGTAAAGGTCACTTCCAACCCAAACCATTCTACGATTCCCAAACCCCTGCTTCCATTCCCAGAGCAGGGAGGGCATAGCCCACCAGCCCCATCTCTTCCTGCCTACGTCTGGAAGTAGTGTTGTGTCAGAAGGGCTGATCTGCTCTGACGGGCTTCCCAGATCCCCACAACACAACAGTGTCACAGTTACTTTCATAGCACCAACCTGTCTTGGATCACATCTCTCCCTATCACTTTTCAAGGAGGTCAGCATCGCTGGGCATTCTCAGCTATATTTCTTGTTTTCCAGCTATATTTCTTGTTTTCCTCTCCCAGAAGGTCCATCCAGGGCAGTCTTATCTTCCTGCCTAGATTTCTGCCATCAGCTGCTCAACATGTCTCTCTTGGAAGGAGTCTGAGGCTGATTCAAGATGAACCAAAGTCCTTCCACTGTCCCAGACTCTCCTTCTCCCTTATTTGAAGAGAGGAGATGGCTATGCCTTCAAACCTCACAGGTAAAGAAGCGAATACACGGGCCACAGCAGCTGCAGGGCCTCCCAAATTCCCTTGCCTCTGGCCACCCGGTAGAACAATGGCCACAAAGACAGGGAACTGCAGCAAATTGAAGCACGGGCTTCTCTGACTTCCATCTGCAGCCAGCCCTGACAGTTACTGAATGCAGAGCACGGCTGGGAACATCTCACACCCCACACAGAGTAAGAACAAGAGCTCATTGTATGCATCTCCCAAGACACGGGCGCTTTTCCCAGCCTCCCTGTTCCCTGTCCCCTTCCCACTGCGGAGTCACACCACTGCCTGGAGGGGACTTCACCCCGTGCCACAGTACAGACCCAGTGCTCCGCTGTCTCCACCCAGCACCTCAGGACCCATGGCGGGGCTGAGCGCAGTTGCTCGAGATGGAAGCTGCCTTCAGGGCCTGTTCCCTCCCTCCAGAAAACACCCTACTAAGAACAAAGGCTATGGAGAGGCAGCTGACCCAGGAATGTTGGAAGGCAAGACCCACTACTGACACTGCAGTGCTGATGCATGCTCAGCGGCTAGATACCACAGACTAGATACCGCAGCTCTGGGACTCATACAAACAGAGTAGGGAGAGCCCTTTGATGTCACGTGGACCTTAGTCCTCATTTGCATTCTCTTCACAATATATGTCAGCCCCTTAAAGCTGCCAAAGAACCTCATGGACAGATGTCACAAGCACTTGCACAGGCAGGGGGGTAAAAGCCATGCCTAACAAGTAGATTGCAAACCTTTATATTCAGCAGATTTCTACAGTGAGCAGGCACCAGAAACAAGGTAGAAGCTGCGTACATTAGGTGCCAGACAGACAGCTACCTTAGACCTTGTGTCGTATCGTCAGTAACGTTCACCACAGACATGCCTCGTTAGGATCCCAGTGTACATCCAGAAGTCCATCAGTCCAAGAAACCTCCCAAGCGTACATGAAGTCAGTTCCTGGGAGGCACAGGAAGAGACCCTGGGTTTCCCTGGCTCCCAGCAACCTGCCTTCTGAACTGCAGTTATCACTGCCTTTTTAGAAGCCACTGGGATTCTTCTAAGGCATTGACTCATATGGCAGGCAGGCCAACCCCAGATCTCAAGGATATATCTCAGCAAATCATTTTGATGTCACGCTGATCTCTCAGTACCTCAGTGGGTCATGTGCTCACTTTTGCTCTCCTCCCATGCTTTGCTGGGTCACCTACAAAAATCCAGACTTCAACCTCAAGCTATCAAACAAGAGTTTTCCAACCTTTTCTTCCTCCTGTGTCACAGGTGCCTGCGAGGGAGACAATGCTCATTGGTTCTGTGGTACGTCTCAAGATTTATCCTCACCCTTACAATGCGCACAACAGAGTAGGACTTTATCCGTAGATTTAATGTCCAAACAAGAAAACTCCGTATTCCTGCACGTCGCCCTACTATATGAATGACAATGCTTTTAGAAAACCTGTGATATCCCAAACATTCCAAATTACAAAAAGAACATCTAAGTTTTTCCTCAAACTATGTGGTGAACTTCTCAGGCAGGTTCCACAATTTACTGTGGCCCCCTCGTGGTCACAGCCAGAGAGTGACATCACCCCATTTTCTCTAGAGGCTCTAGACTTTCTTGGCTCATCAAGAATACTTGCAACATCAGTCACTATAAAATAAATAAATCAGAAGTGCATGCAAAGAGAGGATAACCATTCTTCCATCAAAGATCCTTGTTCTGGTAGCCAGCCCCTATGATAGCTATTGTTTGCAATGACGTATACAGCAAAGACCCAGCATGCTGTCAGGTAGGACAACATTCTTACTCCTCTTTTATAGGTACAAAAACAAAACATGGATTTCTGCACCTCCACTCACAGTGCAAGGCGGCAGCAAACACTTTTATGTTCTCCAAGGTGAGACTTCAGCCCAGAACCTGCACAGGCTATACGCACAAGAAGGAGAACTCACTCTTTGGGAATTACAATATGAACCATGGCTGCTACTTTGAAGCCTTTGAAAGCAGGGTCTGTGTTCAGCCAAACATCCCCTGGTTCCTGGGCTATGATGTTGAGGTCAGTGTCTGTGGCAAAAGAAAGGTGCTAAGGGGAAAAGAGAGTATGGGTCCTGTACAGAAGATGACTAATGCAGGACTAAGGCTTTAAAATGGGCTGGAGTGACAAAGTGGGAGAGGGAGAGAAAGATAAAAGCCTCCCAACTACCTTCTGTCTGTCACGTTAAAAAGCCTCCAAAAGGCATCATCACCCTGTGCTCTCTCTCCCTAACAGTACATCTTTTGAACCGAACATGGCCAGCATGCATCCCCCTTCAGGCAGGGCTGTATTGACCCACATCATACAGAATTCTGGACAAGGAGAAGGTATGCCCAGCCCCAGCCCCATACCTTTTATAGGGAATCCAGCATTCTCCTCATCAGAGTCACTGTCCAGCTCAAAGAGGTCCTTGAATTCCTTCTTATCTTCCTCCTTGCTTTCATTTTGCTTCTTACGCTTAATTTCTGGGAAGTTCAAGTCTTCAAGCTGGAAAAAAACAAAACCAACAGTAAGAACAACCTTAATTTGTGCTTTTAAACATAAAATGCTGAGCATTATATGTTTAAATAAAAGCATTATAAACACAGGAACTTGGCTTTGCCCAGTATGTGTAAGCCACACTGCCAAGAACAGTTGGGTCTGCCTGCTGCCAACTAGGGGAGCAACAGATAGATTTGTGAGTAGTTACAAAGGTGAATGATACATGCAAAGCACCACTGCTCTGTTGATCTTTATCTAATAAAATACTTTTGCTAATGGGCCGTCTACTGCTGGTACCTTAGCATGGATAAAAATACAAGACATCCATGAGAAGCTGTCTGTCCTAGATCTCTGGACTGAAAGCCACGCAGGCCCTGTGAGCTTGGGCAGCCAAGCACAATCAAGCCAGACTGTGCTGGTCATCTCTGAAGTAGCAGTTTTCCACCAACGCCACAAGCTGTGACAGCTGTAGCAAAGGCACTGTCTTTTTGGCTGCAAATTTCAGCACAGTTAAATGGCAAGGTGCTGAAGATGCTTAAGGTCTGTCTACACCATGACTTCCCCCGTTGCTAGCCCTTAAGGAGATCAATGGGCCAAGAGCCTTGCTGCTGCAGACAGGCAATATCAATGCCATTAAGTACTTGCAATCGACACCACCTCACTGCTCTTTACACCTCTCCGGAGGGGGATTAGGGGGAGGATTTACTTGCAAGGGCTCAGGCCAGCAGGGCAAAGATAATCAGAATGCAAATTAAATCCCAAGTGCTCTCTGAACATCAGCTGCCCGCTGCCCGTGCCTGGCTGCACACCTCCTGGGAAGCACTCATGCATTAGCACACATTAGCTTGCTTGGAAACATTCACCCTGTGAGTAATAATTCATTTGCTCTCTCCCACCCGTCAGACCACCCCTCAACACACTCCTCTCTGACCACATCCACTTCAACCCTCCTGCGAGCTTCCCCCAGCGGGAATAGCACCAAAGCACAGTCTATATATAAAGACAGCTCTCAGCAGAGAGAGGAAAAAGAGTGAGAGTACGGGGATGGGGGGGAGACACAACGACAGACACGGAGACGCGCATTTGCTCCTGCAGCCAATTCCAGCAATTTCTCCCAGCCTGTTTCATGGTTATGGTCCCCAGCTGGGCAATATTGATTCTGGGAGCTGAGCACTTACAAGCAATAACCTGCAGCACCAGGATGGAAAGTCAGAAGCTGGCCAGAGAAGGGGAGAAGGGAGCAAATCACCAACCACCATTTGCAGGGTCCTAATTTTAAATCATCTTCCCACCTGCTCTTTTCCACTATGAGATGCCTCTCCTTCCACCGGCCCTGCAGAGACCTGCTGGGCCGTCTCTGTGCTGGGAAGACGCATGAAGAAAGCGGTACATGACTGGCTTCCCAAACAGCAGTCATTGCATGCCAGAGAACAGACTTGGGAAGCAAAACGCAGCAAGAGCAGCAATCCAGCGTCACTGCCAAACGGCTGCCCTCAGTTGACCTAATGACATAGTGTAACCATCCTCTTGCCTAGGGGGGTTATGCTCCAGCAAGCCCCGTCGTGGGGCAGGGGAGCTGCTATGGTGAAAACATTTTCCTTAGCCCCTACCAGTTCTGGTCGACAAGACAGGCTCATGCTTCACTCCTCTCATCTGTTCTGGCATATAACTTCATGGAGGGTGGGAGGACAGAGGGAGATGCTCCAGAAATACTGATTCAATGACAGGGTCCAGAAATAAAACACAAAGGTCTCAGAAGCTAAAATATATCAGCAACTATGCTTCTAACCCAGCATTAGGCTGCGATCACAGACACAGTCCCTGTATCTGATCCCTTTCAATTTATACATTCCTCGCCCCTGAAAGTGCCTCAGCCAGGTCATGCTGCCATCATCCCAGCCCTGGGGAGAAGCACCGGTGCTTCCTGCAGCCCAAGACCTGGACCACCATGTCCTCCCTCAGTAGCTCCATTTGGGTCAAGGCGTCTCATGTCCCAGAGACGGTCACTCCAGCAGGTACTAGGAACTGTACCCTGTGGCGTGTCATCAGTACGGCTGAGCCAACTCTGGAGGTCTCCCAGTCACAGGCAGCACCTTGGAGCCCTCTTCTGTGCCAAGAGCCATGCTACCTGCAGCATTGGTAGCTATCGCTCTTTAGCAACAGCAGCAGTTAAAAAGGAGTCCGGCACTGCCTAAACCTGAAATAGTTGAGGTTGAAAGTGTCACAAACAGAAGCAGAAACCTAGTTTTGACAACAAACAACTGCTGCATCAACTACATCAACTACCCAAGTCCCTGTTGGCTAGTCCTGTTCTCCATGACCCTGGTCACTGTTACTGCTCCGCAGTAGTAAATGAAATGCAAAAATCATCCAAGGTCTTACTCTCCCTCCTCACACATCCTGAGCATTGGATGTTCCCATGGAACACGTCACTTACTAGGTTTAAAGCAGAAATGGAGCTGTGTATGAGTAAAATATCTCATGTACATGATGTGGAACAGTCTTCTCCAAACTTCTCCAATTCAAGGGAGCAAAAGAGAGAGACTTATCTCAACATTGTGAAAAATTTCTTCAGCATCCTGCGCAGGACATGTACAGCAGGGAGCTGTTAGTTGGGACTTCCTTGTATTTTCACACTGCCTAGGAAAAGTCCCCATTTCCAAAGGCAGCCTACTGTTTTGGGTGACATCAGTACTGGCTGAACTCAACCTGAGCATATTAAAAAGGACCTGGTGTTGAATCCTGCCGAGTTGTGCTGCCTCCAAGTTTCTGAGACTCCACAGGAGTGCCTTCAAGATGGGCACCTCAAAATAAAGGCACCAGAAAACCCTACTAGCTGCGGAGTGATCACAAAGCAAACGACTGAGACTGGTACTGAGCCACAGCTCACAGATACAGCCTATGTTCATCACGCAGTGGCAGTAATTAGGTAATTTGGGGGCCAGTCTTTTAATCCCCAGCTAGAGGGTTACTATCTACTGAGTCTCATGAAGCCGATTAGTCTACATCCCATTAAAAACCATTGGGAAAAGCAAATGGAGTGGGCAGACGGGGTCAGCGTTATTATATAAGGCAAGCTGCAGCTCATAGCAGCTGAGAGCCAGGCTGATTTTTTTCTGTTATTTTCCCCCCCCAATGGCTGCTAACGGGACATGGATTTTCCCAGCCCTAATGGGCCTCATGGTGTTCACTCTCCTGCTGGGGCTCACAATGCTGCATCATTAAGCTAGCGGTCCCCACCGAGAGAGACAACAGCCCCATTCACCAAGCAAAGATGCCAGGCAGCCACAGACCTTTTAGAAAGCTAACTCCAAAGTCTGTCTCTCTCTCCAGTTTATCTGTTCAGCCCACTTTCTCCAAGAGAAAACAAGTCCCTGTCACTGCCCTTCAGACTTCCCCTGGTTTCAGAAGTCACGCTCTGGAGCCTTGCTAAAGGAAAGCAATCCCCCTCAAGGAGGGCTCTCCACCTCAGCTGGTCCTGGCCACCCCAAGGAGCTCCAGCTCTCCTCCTCCCTTTAACATGAGACGGGGGCTTGTCTCAACTGAGGCCTGATCTCCTCTCCCCTTGTGATAGCTGCTTCAGTACCAGGAAAGCGTCAGCTCATACCAGCAGGGCCAGTTTTGGGCAAGAGATTAGCCCCACTCACAGCCATCACTTCTTGATGTTTTTTAGCCCCCCCAGTTTCCTTTCTGCAAAGGCCACATTCTCCTGCTGGGTTTGCACAGAAAACAAGCCTGATTTTTGTTCCCTCTGCATGGCTGCCCCAGGGAATTTCAGCCTCCTGTCCTTATCTCAGGCTGGTATACGATACTGAGCATTTCTAGGATCTCCCAGGTCTTCTACCATGCTCCGGGACTTGGCTCAGAGCCAATCATCCTCATGTCCCATCGATTATTTTAATTGTTCCCCACCATACGCTGGAGACACCAATTATATCTATTTCCTGCTCCCTGGCCAAGAGCCTAGCTCAGCCACTTTCACTGCATTAGCATTGAGACAGCTTTCCTTTAGACTCCTAATGTAAGCAAGCTCCCATCCCCACCTTCTGCATCCTGGAGCGCAGTGCCACGAGGAGTGGCCAAGGAGCCTTCCCTTGGACAGGAGATGTGGGAAATGGCAGTCTGAGCACTTCTGTCCAGACAGCAAGTCCCACCTCGCAACCAGCCACCCCCACATGGGTGAAATAAGAAAATGCAAAACAGAACACATTTCTGATATTCCCTTTGCTAAGAAGAGAGGCATCTTCCCCTCCCTACTTTCTTGCAAAGTTAGGTTTTAGCATGGCAATCCAGTCACATTCTGCAGAGCTGGAAAAAGAGCTAAAGGCCTACACGAACTCAACCCATCCTGTTTTACTATCAAGAAAGCAATGCACTTTGCAAGAAACGATGCAAACTGCCTAAAGCAATGTGAGAAGGCCCATGAAGGTGGGGATGAACACACAGAACTGGAACTGTGTGTACAGTCTAAACTTCAAAACTACATCACATGCTTCTTCCAAAAGTAACATCCACAGTAAGGCTATTGCCCCAGTTGCCCAGACCAGTCGAACCTGTTACCCAACCTACCCCTGCCAGTACACACAATTACTCTATCACTACTGTCTTCAGCTTCCTAGCCTTGAATTACAAAGGCTGCTGTACCAATGGGTCTTGAATGGCATGAGCCTAAAGAGGGACAGAGGGATATTTACCATAGCGCTACTTCGCCCTATCTCACCTATCCTCTATTAACTTGGGCAAATGAAGAGGCTACAGGCAGAGGACACAGATGTTGCTCCTAGAGATCCCAGCAAGACAAACCCGCAGGGAGCTGAAGACATGGGCTAGGCTGCTGTCCAGCCACACTCATGCTCTTTCCAAGAATGCCCAGCCTACGCATTCACACAGCTCAAGCCAATTTCAGCTCACACCAGTGAAGCAAACCAGCCACCATCCTGTTGCCAGGACATGGCTCTCTTTGTCTTCCCATGGTACAGATGATGTCCAGTAAGTTAGGCATTTCATTCTTACTCTTTCTTTGCCGCTGATTTCCAGTTGTATCTCCTTCTCTCTTAGCTTCTTCCACTGAGTATAATACTTGCTCAGAGGTGTCCCCTCCTCTTTGACCTGCTTCTCCCATTGTTCCTGTGGAGAGAAGGGATGCAAATTTAGGAAAGGTTTTCAAAGCAGTTTTCCAATACAACTTTGGCAAACGCAGGGAGTCAAGAGCAGAGGTTAAGACCCTTTCCCAAACCACCTTTTCCCATTTTCTGGGTAGGAAATTGGCAACCGTGACTAAGAATGCAAGCAGGACTAAGCATGAATTCAGGCACAATCATTTAAGCAACTACTGAGTCAGGAGCGGTGCGACTGACAACTCTCCTTAGGTAAAGCAATGCTTGGGCACTGCAAGGAGATCAAAGAAAGCCAAAAGATGAAATGGACAGGGTGGCCAGTGCAACAGCTTATTTATGCAATGCCAAAGCACAGGATACCCATGGCACTGAAGGACAGCATAAGGTCCTCATAAAGGAGCATCTATATGGTGGTACATAAGATGCTTTAGCTTATGGAAGATCACCAAATTTTCTCAGCATGGTGGCCTGAAATGTGGGTTCCCAGATTCCTATTTCTCCCTTCTAGAAGAGGCCTGATTCTCAGAATTGCTAAGAACTCACAACAGGCTCTCCTAAAATCAGCTCAATGCCTTCTGGGATACACTATTACTCTACTAAGATATCACTTCTACTCTAGCTCTAGTGAGAAGACACTGACAAGTGTCAAGTCAGATGATGCAGCCTACTGTAATGAAAAAGAAATTACTTCAACTGAAACCTGAAGGTAGGAATCAAAGGGACAGATCGGAGGACAAAAATTTGTCCCCTGCTCCTTCAACAGGGGCATTCGATCACCTGCTCAGTTCTTGCTTTTTAATTCAGAAAAACCTCCTGCAAGCATTTACAAGGCCTAAGTACCAGAGATGTCTGATTGCCTTTTTCCCCTGTTCTACAGCCAAGTGTTTATTTTTGAAACAAACATTCCCCTGCAGGGTCTTGGACTCATCCCAACCTTGAGAGAGCAGAGCATGAAGAAATGCCGAGCCCGTTTCCGCTGTCCAAGCAGGGAGAATAAGGAGGTGCAAACACTGTAAATGGTGGGAAGCAAATTAGATGGTTAAAAATTCTTTTAGGCTTCAATCATTTGGCATATCAGTGCTGAAAGGGGGGAGGTGGTATGTCACATTAAAATACATTCTTCTTAACCTGCCAACATCCCTTTAACTTAAAACCCACACAGAACTGTACCTGTTAACTGGATTACCACGGTGCCCAGAGGCTTTGCATTAGCCCACAGTAAAAAGTCAATCTAAGGTAAGCAGAAAGACATGACATACAAGTAGGAATTGAAACAGGCGAAGGAGGAAGGAAATGAGCAACAGGAACAAAGGTTAGCATAGATACACTCAAAGGTCAACACAGATCCAAAGAGTATCCTGAATCCAGGGCTGAGAACAAATCCAAAGCTCTGTATGGGCAGCTGTGTGTACACAGCGCTCCTGTTTGAGGGTGGGAACAAAAGGCCAGACCATCTTCACAGCAGAAAACACAACAGCAGTTGAAATATTCTTCAGCAGATCCCAAATCAACTGCTTCTGGGGAGCTGAGCCCCAAAACTAGGGAGCTATGGGGCGTTGGCTGAAGCCTGTGAGCTAAGGTGCGTGAAAAAGTTTGTTTAAAGAGCAGCGTACGCACAAGAAAACAGAAAGAGCAGATGTCCGCAATGGATAGCAGCGCAGCGCTCCCAGCTTACACAAAAAAGCAAGTACTCAGTGTATATTGTCAAGTGAAATACATCAGTCTACGCCAGCTCTTGGTTTGGCCCATCACTGGGAGGGAAGTGGAGATGATCTGTGGTCTCTGCAGCTGGCACCAGGAGCCGAACTTTATGGCGACCAGCTTGTGTCACCTGCACTCTAATGGCGCAGAATCTATTTATGCATCCTACAACAGGCGCTATCAATACTGCATCAAGCCAAACAGGCCCTTTCTGGTAATCACGGGTCCCAGACTCACAACCCCCACGGGACTGTTTGTAACACGGCTCCAGGTCTGCGTGGCTGGAGCCTGTGTCTGCTCTCCGGTCTCCTCCCCGGCAGGCTGACTGAAAGCGCAGCTGATGTACTGCCGACTCCAGCAGCACTCGCTAGCGGAGACGCCAGCCGGCAGACAGCACAGCTTTACTGTCGATTTGACCCACCGCTATGGCAAGAGGAGCAATTCCCAAGGAGTACAAAGTCACCCCATTTATAGATCAGGCTCATATCGGGCTGCCAGCTGTAATCAGGCAATTTGTTGATGCTGCTTGGTATGGACAGCTTCTGAGAAAGAGTCTTCCTACAGAGGGCAAAACTCTATTTGTTCTGTCTGATACAGCTTTTTTGGTTTTAAAGTGGGCTGGAATCCAGAGATAAAAAAGACCATTAAAACACTCCCGTCTTTCTAGTCAGAACACCTCAACGGGAATTTTGAGAGAGTGGATGCCATCACACCCACTTCAATCATTTGCAATTCTCCTTCTATTACTGCTTTTGCATCACTGTGCTGTCGGGCAACACCCAGCATGGATCAATCCCACAGTGCTAGCAACTGTACAAATGTAACAAAGATCATCACCCACTCTCCAGAAAAGCCTCCCATCTAAAATGCGAGATGGGGATGAATGCAGAAGATCTGGAAATCCCATGGAAATGAGGCAATGCTTTCCATCAGCTCATTCCCTCACTTCACATTTCATTAAGCGTAACAGCCTGCTGGGCTGCATGGTTCTTAAACTAAGGTTCCCCAGCTCAGTGCAAAGGTCTGCCTGGGAGCCACAGAGCTGTAACGCAGCTCGGCACACGCTGCGGGTCCTGGTGTGCTCTTTTCCTTCCCTGCGTTTTCCCCGGCCAGTCCAGGGCCCACACTGGTGCAGATGAATCTAAAATCAGAGCTGCACACTATGCATCTGGATTCAACTTCAGCTGCAGGCTCCACTTTTTTTGGCTCCCCTCACAAAGACCTTAATTAGTATAGTAACCTATTAGCATTGTACTCTCAAAAAAGCACTGACTCTCAAATATTAACCTGCTTCTTAAAAAAAAAAAAAGAAGAAAAAAAGAGTAAAGTTCTCAACCTTAAAATAAGGTGGAAGAAGTCAGGCTGAACACGTGGTGTGCTTATCCCTCCATACCCCAGTTGCTGGGATGCAAGGAGGGATCCCTCCACAGTCCGTCCACGTTAAGTTAAACACTGCACCACCATGCTCCCCCAGCAGCAGCAAAGTTCAATCCCCAGGCTGTTTCTTCTTTAAAATTACATAACATAGACCCTTAGGTAAAATCCAGCTTTCTAAACCAGGCCCACTACTCAGGAGCGCAGATCCAATCACATTCACAACCTTTATTCCCCTCATTTAAACCTATTTCTCTGTAATTCCCCTCCATGAAAGCTGCATTTCAGCATGTTGCATGGAAGAATTAGCTCAGAATTTGGGCTCTGCTCCCTACAGTGGAGCAGGCACAAACGCATGGATGTGAATACCAGAGAGCATTTGCTTTCAATTGCTCTTGCTGGCAAGGGGGACATGTAAATACCTCCCCTCCCCTCACCCCTCTCCTTCCCTTCCCTTTTCTGGAAGCGTTTGCTCATGAGAAATGCCAATACCCCACATAGCTTGGAGATGGCCTGGCAAACTAAACCCAGATCTCGAGGGACACTCCAAATCGTTCTGGGAAGCCCAGTCTCTGTGTGAGCTTTGGCCTCTGCTTGCAAAGGAGTAGGGGGAAAATGCAGGGCCACCTGGGCACAAGACCTGCCCTCTGAGCACAAAAGATAAATCACTACGGCTCTTCCAGCCCACAGCAGTACCGAGTGGGCTGTTTCCTCTGCTCCCAGGAGCACTGATATCCCATTAACCAAAGGAAGAGAAAGGCTCCCTTCTCCTATAGGACAACACCACAGTGCAAAAATACAGACTGCACAAACAAGGCATCGTCCCTGAGCAGCACTTTACACTGTTGCTCTGTCCCCTTAAACGGCAGAACAGTCTCCAAACAGGCTTGGCAAACTGGTGCATGCTTCCCTTAACCAACCTCCTCCCTTACTCAAGGCCGGCTGCCCGGTGCTGCCCCTCCAGAGGCAACCCTGCCTGATTCACGGTACTCAGCCACCCAGATGTCCCTGGGAGGGCAGGTGCACCAATGTCAACTAGGAGACATACAGGCAGCAAGATGTTAAAATAATCGTTTAGTTCTTACACAAGGGACTGCAGCCAGAGTTGTGGGAAAAGCAGACAGTGGCAGAGTTGCTGGAAACCCTGTTTTATTTAGCCAACGGCCTTCTCCAGCTCATCTGTTTCATGGAGAGCCCTAGAGGCTGAAATCTCTACCTCTGCAGAGTGGGTGGGTGGTCACAGCATTGCCCACAAAAAATACAAAACAACAAAACCCTAACCACTTCACTCCAGACGGGAAGTGTAATTCCTTTAGCAAAACAGTCCAACCCAGAACGGCATTTACAGAACCAAAGACTACTTAGTCACTTCAAACCCAGTACCATCAAGCCCTTAATCCCAGAATAGCGCTGCTGTGTCCTAGCATTGATATGACAGGATTTCAAAGGCTAATTCTCCTGCAGTCCCTGCCCCTTAGTGCCTGAAGACAAATGAGTCTGCACTGCAACTTCTGCTCTGTGCTCAGCTCCATGCCAACAGGTGGAGCTTTCAATGATGCAGAACTCCACACTTTCCGATGATACCATGTGGCCAGAGAGACCACTCTGACCCATCAATTACCCTGCAGACAGAGATATTTTCACCTCTCTCCTGCCAGGCAAGGAAGAGTCAGACCCACTACTTCGTCTCACACAGAGAGGCACGCATACACACAGTTCACCTGCTATCAGGCTTGCAAAGGCTGCTGTGCTGGATAAAAAGCAAAGATAAAATGTTCAACCCAAAGGACACACAAACAAAGCTTCATTAACAACGCTTCCTTCCCTTTGGCTTCATTTACACAGGGCCTGGATTTCAAATACCTCAGAGTTTAGGTCAGGTCAACAGGTCCCCAAAGAAGGATGGAGCAAAGCAAAAGAAAAAAAGCTTCAAGCAAGGACACTGAAAGGAATGTCCTGACAATATGCCACACCATCCCTACGAGGACCTGGCTCAGAGCAGGCAGACTCCTGGAGCAGGGGAAACAAGGAGAAAGGCAGCATCTCTCAGCCTGTTAGCCAGATGGCCAACTATTAGCTAACACACCCTCTAATATACTGCTTTCTAGCTGTGCTACAGTTCATTTCCTAAGATAAGAGGGGGGTCTCCATCATCACCTGAGTCACTCCTCTTCATCTCGTCACAAAGGTAGAATCCTGACATTTAACTCAACTGCTCCACAGGCCCTATGAGCCACCCAGAGCCACTGCAACTTTTCTAGGTGTCGAATGTGCCCAGCATTTTCTCAGCAGGCTGGATGCTTAGGCTGCAGAAAGAAGAATATACCAGCTTCTCTCTTGAGAAGCAACTGCAGTGCCCAGGATGTCTGATCACAGTTCTTACGGCTCATAACTTTCCTGATTCTATAGCTCTGTCTCCACAAGGGCCCAGGCAAATGGGGAAAGTTTTGCCTCAGGATCCTGAACTGCCACATATCAGTCTGGCGAGGGCTTGGTTCTACACTGCTGGAGACTGGTCTCTACAGCCTAGGAGGAAACAACACACTTACAGAGGCAGCAGAATCCCCCCGTCACTTCAGGCACAAACTGGCACCTATGTATCAGGAATGGGACGATGAAACCCAAGAAACTTCTCAGCAAAGGAGGTGCCCCAGCAAAGCAAGGCGCTTCCATGCGTGTGTGTGTTATAAATAATAGAAGGGTATAATTTATGGACTGTGTTTTCCATGAGGCTCTTGGCTGCAGAGTCTTGCCAGCTATAGCATCAGAGCCCTGCCGAGTTCAGTTGTTTGTGAACATCTGCCCCACCCCACATACTCCCGTTTCCATGACCTCGTCGTCCCTCCTCCCTCTGCCACCCGCTCAACCCCAGCAGCCGGAGTCTGACTGTCTTTCCAGGAAGCCCAAATAGAAGTAGCAGACTCACCACAGACTCCCTGCTGGCCACGCCGAAGGTAGCTTTCTGACGCCTGCTGGCGATGTAGGCAGAATTTTCCTGCAGTTTCTCCAGGAGCTGCCGGATAGGCTTGCAGTAGTTGGCAATCTTGCATTCCTTCAGGAAAGATTTTAGCTGGGAGGAGGAAAACGAGAGGAAGAATGAAAGCAATGTAATAGTTTCCATAAACAGATCCCATCAGCAAAAAAACATTTCCCACCCCCAGTGACAGACAGCGTGGGGTGCCTTTTCCCTTCAATTCATACCATACTCCAATGTATCACCCATATTCAACCCTGGGGGTCCTGCCACCCTGTGCTGGGAGGATGCAAAGAGTTGCAGTGACAGGACAGATGTTTGTACGCAATCCAGCACAGGGGCCTTGGTCAAAAACAGCTCTTTGCACCCTCTAACACTACTTCTTTCTGAAAAAAATGTATCAGTGGAGTTCAAGCAGCCAGCAGGAAAAAGGTCTAGCTCTCTGGGGCCTCAGCTCCTAGCTACCACTGTACTTACAACATCACTATCTTCTGCTCAGCCAAATAGTAAGAGGGACTGTGGGCGAGATGCACAGAGATCAGGAATAACAGTGGATACCTGTGGATGCTAGATGGCCAAAAGCACAGGGAAGCCAGGATTACAATGGGGAAACGTGCCTGCGGGTTAAGACTGTAGAAGCCCAGTGGATATTGGAATGGGAATACCAAATACAAGAGGCTGTGAATGAGACTGATAGCTGGGACTGAAGGCAGAGCTTGAGAAGAGACTTAAAATTGGGGTGGAAGCATCTGTGGACTGGGACTAAGGGTCTTTGGCATAGCTCGGTGGGAAAACTTGGTGCTGCTACAGCAGCAGAGCCATGGGTCAGGAGAGATCTGCAGAGTCACAAGGGGTGACGCTTGCTTCGTGTCTGACTGTACCAACCCAGCTCCAACTGGCACCACTGATTTTTCAAGGGCGCAAACCCACACGCCCACCACACAAAAATTTACAAAAGAACCCTCTTTGTGGACAAGTTGTGCAGCATATACGTAGATAATTCTTTCTTTTAGACCCAAGGCTTTATATGTAACCCTCAGGACAAGAGCCAGTCTGCCAGGAAACCACAAACCCTACTGCTGCCTGAAAGGACAAGGACCATCCCACTCAGAGAATCCGCTCCTGCCCTCTCTCCGCACCCAAAGCACACTTCACTACTCTCAGACAATGAGACTTCATTGCAAATAGAGCACGTTTTTGTGTCGTTTTCTTTTTTTTAGTCTCAGTAGCCTTGTCCTCAAGCAAACCTCTTTTCTCCCCACCAAAGAAGATTTCCCCTCCCAATACAAACCACCCTCCAACACCACTGCACTGTTCTGACACCTCCAAACTAAAAGCTGAGGCAGCAGTGGACGCTTTTGCTGACAGAAAGAGAGATGGGGCTGTCCAGATTGACTTGTGGCTTGAATTCCAGTTTACTACACTCTCTGCTAACAGTTTTGACCAACTTCAAGACAAGCCTCTGGAGTGCCGTCCAAATTCAGCAGTCCAAGCTCTTTGCTAGAGCCATATATATATACACACACGCACTCTACACAGTCACTTGATTTAGAGAAAGAGATCCAACAAGGCAAAAGAAAATGGTTAACCACAATGGGACCTTCATCTCGGCTGGGATCTGCATATGCTATCATGATAGAGGTACAGGGTTTCTAGTCAGAAAATACAGTACTGCCTTCTCTACTTATGGCTTCAAATGTTCTGCCTCAAAAGGCAGAGCTGGGGGAAGGAGGAAGATGTCTCCCTCCTGTCAAGCCTGCATGTTGGCTTGATCTTACATGCCAAGTAGGTAGGTATTAAATGTTAATCAAGAGGCAGCAGTCACACTTAGCCCCTCTCTGTCAGGATACTGCTCTCCTGATGGGTATATTGCTGCAGGATCTGCTGCCTGTTACACACATGGAGAATGTCCCCCATTGCCTAGCAGCAGGGGCTTCTCTTGTCCCTTTATCCCCAGCATACGCCCACCTGCCATCATACATCCAACTCAGAAAAACGTGAGTTAAAATGAACACCTTTTCCCCTTTCCACAAAGCAAACAGCCCATCAAACAAGTACAAAGAAACCATCAGCAAAACTATTCTTCTGCTGGTGAAGCCTGTCCCACCCTCACCCCCCTTTCTAAAATATTTATTTTTTATAGGTGCTGCATATTTATCTCTACTGAGAGATGCATTTGTCATTTGATTTATCTCACATGATCCCCACAGCTGCAGCCCCAGATCCATTTCATCCGCTGCCACATACATTATTATTTTTCTTTTGTTGCAGAAGTGTCACCAGAAATCCTGCAAAATCTCAGGCTCTGTCTGTGCAGTTTGGTGTTGTGTGTTTGCTCTCACAGCCGTATCCTTCATTTTTTCTTTCCCCCTCCTCTCTCCTACCCCTGCAATCCCTCACAGTTCCACCACTATCTGCCACAGATATTAACGAAACATAATGAGATCTCAGTCCTGTGTTAAGAGGCAGGGAACACAACCAAGAAGGTAAAAGAAGATAGAGGAGAGAGAGAGAAAGGGACTCTGTGTATGCCTTTTTCCACTCTGCCAAATACAACCATATCTTTCCAGAATAAAAGCACTCAGAACATACGCATGTATATGTGTGCACATATATGTCGTTAACATCTCATGTGGGTTCCTAGCTAAGCAGCTCTGTGATTAGTGGGATTGATTCTGTTGAACTGCCAACACCAATGGTTTATACCAGCAGAGACCACAGCAAAAACCCAGCTCCTCTTACTGTAAACGACGCAGGGAGCTATAAATGATCTGAAGCAGCTGGGCGTGTGTGTTCCAGGGAACCCAAATCGAGCCCAATCCCCCACTCACAAAAAGCAGAGGGAATATTCAACTCGGGACAGAGAGCGAGCAGCAGGAGTGGCTGCTGGCAAGGCAAACCGGCACCTCCTGCGGCTCTCCTGTCTAGCTGCAAGTCCTGCCTAGGATCATGCCATCTCCTGCCTCCACCCAGCAGCACCTACCCCTTATCGACACCTGCCCAATTTTTCCCTTTAACCTCCTACCTCTGCTCTGTGATGCCTGTCAGGGCTCTAGAGGAGGGAAGAGGCAGTCTCTTCCAAGCATCCAGACACACAGGCTCTGCGCTCTGAGCTCCTTACCAGCCTACGGAGGCAGTGACCGCCATGGGGTTGTCCCAGCGGCTGGGCAAAACAGAAGCCTTTGAACTGTCTCCCGCCCCTACTGGCTCTGCTTTCCTTTGATCTGCCTGGGTGCTTCCTGCCTTCCAGGCAAGGAGGTTTTAAAGTTCAGTTTGAAGGCAGTTCAGCCTAGCTTCTCCCAAAGCCGCTGACCAGAAGACGAGGAATGCAAGCCTCGCCAGCTGGAACACAGCCCCTACGACACGGCACCGAGAGAAGCGTGAGCTCATCGGGGAGGAAGAATCAGGACAGATGGATTTTTACAGTTAACTGGAACCGTTCCAGGAGAAAAGCCTCCCCCCCACACTTTCCCGAAGACTCTGAGATTTTGGGAAGCTAACCTCAGCACCCCAGCCCAGCAGACGCCACGAGGCTGTGGTTAGTGGCAGCCAAATAGGAATCTGATAGCATTAATTCTCTGCAGAAATACAGGCTGGTCCCAGGGTGTGTTTGGAAGCCACAGGGCGCTTGGTGCCAGAGGGCCGTCAGCCGTTTTTCATTCCAGCTAGAACATCGGCTCCGACAGCTTCGATGCTCTCAACAGCTGCTGGCTGAGAGGAAAGGGCTTTGTTCACTGCCAATAAGTGAGAAGCACGCAAAGCGAGAGCAAGCACAGGAGCTGCTCTCCTAGCACAGAGTGCCTGTCAGCTCACATTAGCCAAAGCTGCCTACTGCCAGCTCGGCAATGGCCTGTGCCAGGCTGCAGGGACCCAGCCAAGAGTCATGCGCCTGACAGATGCCAGCCTATTACATACAGCAGAAACAAGGAGATTTGCCTCCCAAGCAGCCTGTGGGTCCCAACCGAGTCACTGCTCCCATGTCAACCAGAGGCATCATAGAAACAAGGCATGCAGACAAAGGGTCTCACGGCAGACACCAAAGCAAACCGGAGGTTCGTGTTCCCATGGAGGATATGACAGCAGCCCTCTGCCAAACTTGTGTGACACCTGCCACTTATGAGTTAAAAATAGAGAGGACTGGGAGGAAGGGAGGGAACAAGTTCCAACATGTTTGCACTGAGCAATCTTACTGTTCAAAGAAGAGAGGTCACTGCTCATTCAAAATTGAAGCCACCTTCAGTTGGTATTACGGAAGGATTATGCACCCAGATGCTAGCAAGGTATTACGGAAGGATTATGCACCCAGATGCACAGCACTATTAGGCAGTTTTATTGCAGATAATGAAGTATGTAAACATGAAGTAGCTAGGAAGAACACCCTGCACCGTGGAATGCCAGGGGAGGGGCAAAGGAGACTACTTTGCAGCACTGCTGTTAGGTGCAGCAAGGAGGATGGATGGAGACAGGAATTGCTCTGTTTTGTACGGAGGGACCTGGGGAGAAAGTGCCCCAGCTGATGGAGACGCTGTGAAAGGAGGGAAGATTGCCACCTTGTGGAAAGCACATGAGGGAGGCCGTAAGGCAAGGAAAAGCATGGGCTCACAGAGCACAGGTACTGCTCTGAGACAATTCAGACAACTCTGAATTGCCAAGAACTCATCTGCGTTCACTAGTCAAAACCACACCTCTACAGCAGTTATGCAGCCCTCTGTTTCACTTTGGCTCCCAAAGTGGCTCCCACTTTGGGATAACTCCACAGCCACTTTCACCTACCTTCAGCCTCCTAATTAGATCTGATGCCTCTGTTGCTCCCCAAGAATTCCCCAAAATGCAAAGAAAAACTATAATTAAGAAAAGGTAAATGGCGCTCTCCTCACATTGTGAGGGTCATCTTGAGTTCACCGTTAGCTTAAATGACTTTATCCCACTCTGTGCACATTCATGGCATGACTGAGAAGCATCTTACACCTTACCTGAATGACAGTGGGGAGAACCAACTCTGGGAATCCAATACTGTAGGCTTGGCAATGGAGATACTCAAGCATCAGGTCATAGAGCTGTTCAATGAGTCCATCCTGGGTAGAGGAAGCAGAAACAGAGATATCAGATAGCAACTAAACCCTACAGTGCCCAGATTGGGAAATGAGTCTCCAGACTTACAGGACAGGAACACAAAGCATATTGCTAGGGCAACTCCGTTGTTCACAGAGAAGCTGTGCACTGTTGGCTGCTGGGGTTCCACTTACTCGGAAGGCCTTCTCCTGCAGGTTGGCATTGGAAAGCTTCAAGATCACTGCAAAGTTTATAGGCTTAGCACTTATACGTCCTGGCTTCTTGTTGAAATCCACTTGTTGGAAAACCTGCAACAGAAAAAACTGAGTGTAAAGATGATCATACCGCAAAACAAAACAGATACCAAATGACTCAACTAAGATCGTGCGGTTGGTGGCAGAACTGAGAAGATGATCCAGAAATCCTGATTCCTGCTTGCCTGTTCTGATCACTGTACCACAGCTTTCCTAAATACCCTAGCAAAAGACAGTCAGGGAGCAAACAACAATCACACTTGAAGCTTTAGAGACTGGAGCGTGAAAGGTGCCACAGAAGTATGAGGTAAAAGGAAACCAACACAAGCAACAGCACAAGAAACTAGAGGTTTGTTCCTCAGACCCATGCTTCTAATGGTCAGAAAGATTGCGCTACAAAGCTTGGGTGTATTTTGGAGCTGTCCCTTAAGGTGAGGAGCTTTTCAACAGCAAGACTAAACGTTGCTTACACCAAATCCATTACCCTTTTATTGTCACTGAAATAACTGTCCCAGGAAGCAGAGAGACCAGTAAGTCCTTTTGACAAACACCCCCTGCCAGGCAAGGTTTCTATTCTAACACATTTCCTATTGGCATTCCTTGTACCAATTATAACTGAACAGCCTTTGAATAAGTGCATATTATTCCCCGTAGACACATTTCATTTTATAGCAAGGGACACGGAGAAAAACTAGCCCCTTCCCAGAGTTTGAGAGGAGACCATGCACTCTGCTCATCCAAATGATGAGCACACACAAGCTCTAGAGTACAACTGGATGCCCAGTAGACTAGCATGTAATGTCAAAAGGCAGACCTGCACCTTTGCTTTTGTGTTTTTCCAGACCTTGTTTAATGATAATGGTTGGGGAGAAGAGTATTTCTGAAGCAGAAGGTATGAAGTCTACATAGTAGAAAGAAGAAAATAGAGAGGAAGTTTACATATGTGTGTGTGACTGGCTCTCCAGGGTGGCATCTAGAGTTTGGTTTTAATTAAGAAGAGCCATTATTGCCTTAAAACTTAACCAACTGTAATCAAGACCAAGAACTGTGAAAGCCTTTTCCCCACTCCCTCCTTTTTGGGAGGAGTTTCCCAACTTCACTGGGGGAAGTGTAACATGAATCCATGAGAATTTCCATTCTTCACTTCCCCAAAAGGCTACCTTTGGCGCACAGGAAAGCTACCTTCAGCTGAAACCAGCTAGAGCCAGAATCTGCCTTGGTCCCTACTGCCCTGGGCAGACATCAGGCAAGGGGGTACACTATCCCAGTGAGCCTGTGCACTGTGCTGCTCCTCCTCTGAAGCTGTGATATAGGAAGGAGAAAAAGGTTTCTAAAATGAGCAGCCATACAAATATGCCCTTTCCCAGCCTGGTAGGGGCAGACCTCAGGAGAAAGATGGTAAGAACTGCAAAAACCCCTTGATTCGGGGCAGATTTCCAGATACCCCCATCGGGGGATAAGAAGTGGCAATCAAGGGAGGTGCTCACTAGCAATGGGATCTAATTTAAAAAAAAAAAAAGTTAGCCAACAATTGGTGATCATTTGCATATCTGATGACAAGCATTGAGAGGGGCTGAGGAGAATATCCTGCCCACCCATACTTGTGAGCACCTCAAAAGCAACCTACAGTTCCTCTCCCTGTCCCTAATGCTTTTACATGGCACTCCTGAGCAGGAAATAATTTGTAGTCCCTCTTTGCAGCAGCAACACATTCATCATCAGACCCCAACCAGCCCAGCAACGTGGGGATGCAGCACACTGATTGCTAGAGGGTGAGGAGGAAAGGGAGGGTGTTCAGGTCACATGGATGCCCCCAGGCCAGAAAAGCATGAAGACGACTATTGATTTTTTACATTTTATTTGTCAATCCAGGTTATTTGGAAGGGAGGGACAAGCTTGGTGGCTTGTGAAAACAAAGAGCCCTAGCCTAGGGAATCGATGCTATAAACCTCGTTATGCACGGTTATTTCTTTGGCCAAAACAGTAGTATTGATCCCTGAGGTCAGATGCATTAAAGCAAAAGGCGTCAGGCTCTGTGGGATCCTAACATGTTGCTAGGCAAGTGGGGAAATGCAACCAGAGGTTTTGAAACTCTCCCAGGAGGTGCTAGGGAGCTGGTCAGGACACATGGGAAGGGAGGAAAATGTGGTTCCCATCTCAGGACTGTGCAGAATGGATCAGCTAACAGCCAGACTGAAGGAGAGGATGACTGATGTCTAGGAATCCTGTGGCAGGGTGGAAAGGCGATAATGAGGGACTAGAGGGCCAGAAAATGTCAAAAGCCAACAATTTGGCTTAAGTGATAACCACTAGCAGACAGCGGGAAGGACAGGGCAACACAGGCAGGAAGGAGAAGGATTTTTGGCAATCTCAAGCTTGCAGTTGATTTCCACGTAGCTAGTCGGAAGGGTGCTCAGAGACAGCTGACACCGCCAGAGTGCAAACCAGAGAACCAACTCCCCACCCACAGCACTCCCACTGCATTGCCCCCTCCACCCCCCATTTCTTTCTCGCAGGCTCTATCAAAAGCATCCTGGCATCTGCTTTGATCACCCCAAAGCTGGCTGCCCCAGGCCAGCTCACAGCAGGGACACAGTGCTTCGCTGGGCCTGCCTGCAGCTTTCCCTCAGGTCTGTCAGTCGCCCTCCCACTTCACTGCGGGAAGGGCTGAGAGACCCTAGGTAAGCCGTTCCAGCAGAGTCTGATTATTGTCAAGTTCAGACAAGCTGCCCAACTTTCTGCAGAAGCTGGCTTGAAGCACTCAGTCACAAAACAGTTAAGGTTGGAAGGGACCTCTGGAATTCATCTAGCAGGGTCAACTAGAACAGGTTGTTCAGGGCCATGTCCAGTCAGATTTTGAGTATCTCCAAGGACAGACACTCACTATTTATCTAGGCAACCTGCTCTAGCCTCACCATATAAAATTGTTGGTTGTTTTTTATTTTCTCTCCAGTGCTTAAGTGGGACCTCCTGTATTTCATTTTCTGCATATTGCCTCTCATCTTGTCACTAAGTGCCATTGAGAAAAATCAGGCTTCAACCTCTTTATTCACAGAATGGTTGAGATTGGAAGAGAGCTCTGGAAGTCATCTTGTCCAACCTGCCCTGCTCAAGCAGGGCCACCTAGAGCCAGCTACCCAGGACCATGTCCAGATTGCTTTTGAGTATGTCCAAGGATGGGGACTCCACAACCTTCCTGGGCAATCAATGCCAGTGCTCAGTGACCCTCACAGTTAAAAAAAAAAAAGTGTTTCCTGATGTTCAGACAGACCCTTCTGTGTTTCAGTTTGCGCCCATTGCATCCTGCCCTGTCACTGAACACCACTTGAGAGTCTGGCTCCATCTTCTATGCACCCTCCTTTCAGGTATTTTATGTACATTAATAAGATCCTCCCTGAGCCTTCTCTTCCTGAGGCTAAACAGTCCCAGCTCTCGCAGCCTCTCCTCACGTGATAGATGCTCCAATCCCTCCATCTCTGTGGCTCTTCACTAGACTCACTTCAGTATGTCCATGTCTTTCTTGCCCTGGGGAGCCCTGAACTAGACACAGCACTCCAGCTGTGGTCTCACTAGTGCTCAGCAGACAGGAAAGACCACGGTCAAACTTCTGGCAAAGCTCTGCCTAATGCAGCCCAGCATGCCGTCGGCCTTCTTTACTGCAAGGGTGCATCACTGGCTCTTGGTCAACTTGTTGTCCATGTCCTTTTCTGCAAAGCTGCTTTCCAGACAGTCAGCCCCCAAGATGTTTTTATGGGGTTACTCTTCCCCAGGTGCAGGACGCTGCATTTCTCTCTGTTGAGCTACATGAGGTTTCTGCCTGCCCATTTCTCCAACCTGTCAAGATCCCTCTGAATTGGAGGACACTTATCTGGTGTACTAACAACTCCTCCTAACTTCATATCATCTGCAAGCTTGCTGATTGGTGCCACTCTGCCCCACCATTCAAACCATTAATGACTATGATAACCAGTATCAGCCCCAGTATTGATCCCCAGGGTACTTCACTAGTGGCTAGCCTCTAGCTAGATTTCATGCCACTGATCACAGCATGAGCCTGGAAGTTCAGCCAGCCGTCAATACAGCTCACAGTCTGCTTATCTAGTCTGCAATTCATCAGCTTGTCTGTGAGGAAGTTATGGGAGATGGTATCCAAAACCTTGATAAAGAGAAATAAACAACATCCACTGCTCTCCCCCCATGCACTGAGCCAATCATCTCATCGTAGAAGTCTATTAGATTGGTCAGGCATGATTTCACTCAACCCCTGGTACCTGCAGGGCTGTGATCCGGAATTTAAGAGCTGCAATACAGTGGTGGAGGGAAGAGAATGAGGAAAAGGAAAGATACGTCTTCAGTTGGTGCAGTGGTTCAGCTTAGTCTGTCTGAAGTTCCAGTTTTTCCTCTCTGTGTAAAGGAGGCAAAGAGCCCATATCTTGTAGAAAACTAATTTCAGATCGGTGTTTAAATGTATGACAGCGTCCAGCATTATCAATTCTCCAACTACAATCTTCACATCAGCCGATTTCCTCCGATACAATCCACTGCCCACTCCCATATATGTTGCACTCCAAGCCCCTGGGGACTTTCTCTGAAGCAAGCTGCACATCCAAAACAAGACTCAAGCCATTTAAGTGTCAAAGTGAAAAACTCATGCCCTCCTAAGCATGTCAGGGTTAACCTACTCTCCCATCCCTCCACAGGGGAAGCCAATTTTAAATTGGCATGTGAAGTCTGCTGGTGGGGAGATTCCCACCTTGTTTATCCACACCTGCCTTCCAGCAGATGCGCCACCAATGTTCCTGCTGCAGAAACTAGCGCCTGTCACACAATAATTGAAGTGATGGGGAAAAAAAAAAAAGCCTGGGATCTCACAGACCCTTCAAGGGAAGTAACAATACAAAAATAAAAGCCTGCCTGCTTTACACTCTCTCCCAAGCCACCTCCTCCTATCCAAGATGTAATTTTAGCAAGGTTCTTCTTTTGCTCCATCCTGGAAAGCAGAGTCAGAGGAGACAGCACTGGATGCCCACACTGGGGAGCATCAGCCCTTGTCAAGATGCATCAAGCAGCCAGCTCTCATTGCTATTGGCAGGGCCTTGGGGAATTCCTGTGCCTACGGGAATTGCACAAACATTCAATCTGCCATCTCTTGAAAGCACAGCAGCGACAGGGCTGAGACAAGAGGTAGCAAGGGTTGGGTTTCCTTGATGGAGAGGGGGAAGGGAAAGAGTTACACAGTCACTTACACAAGAAGCTTCACAGAATCTGCACTCTAAGGCCATGCAAAGCCCTCTCCAAAAAGTGCACAAAACATAGGGTCACAAACTTCACAGACATTCTTTTACTGCACTATTCAGTTACTATTCAGTTGCAACAGTGACAGACAGAGCAGCCTTTCCTCCTCCTATCAAATGGAGCATACCTTATGCTGGGAAGGCCTCATTCCGCTCCCCCGACCCCAGTCTGGTCCCTCAAGTCTACTCCTGCTTAGTACCACCACACTGATCAGATCCCTCAATCTCATGACTGTTTGGATAATGGACTAAAAATGGATTTTGTTTCATGACATGGCGTGGCATGGGACCAATGCTGAATTTGTGAGCTGGCAGAAACAGGCTCATAGTTAAAGCACTAGGCTGGGCATCAGAATGCAGATTCTCCTCCCAGCATCACCAGAGCCACTTTGGGCAGGTCACTTCCCCTCTGTGTGCTAAAGCTTCCTATCACCTCGTCCACACAGCTGGAATACATCTCCTGCCTGAAGACAGCTTGTGGAGACACACTAAGGGTTGTAAGTGTTCAGATACCTCTGAGGTATCTGAGAGGAGGAGGGAGTTGGGAAGAGATGGAAGTATAAAGGGAATAGCCCTGAATGCTCTTGAGAACTCCACAGAATATTTGAGGGATCCCTTGCAGGAGATAGGCAGGAAGAAGGGAAAGGCTGACAGCTGGAGGGAGATAGGGGAGTTTACCATCATGCCAGCCACCTTGGGTTATAGAAGGTAAAGCAAAATAATTGTTGAAGTAGTGTGAAAGAGCGTGCAAGCAACACACATGCACGCATTTACCCTGCCCCCATCTCTCTCTTGTCACCAACACCTGGACAAGCTAAGCCGAGTAGTGCCTCGCAAACACACACAGCAGGATCGGATGTGGTCAGGGGCTTGTGGAAGCTGGGAGGAAGCTCAGCATGCAGTGTGGTAACGTCTGGCTGGGGCCCGACACACATATTACAGCTGAGGTGTGGGGCCAGAATGCAAAGAGGGGGGGAAGGCCCCGAGGGGAAAAAGGCTTTATGTCTCAGAACACTAAAAAGTAAAAAGCAGAGAAACCATCCTCACCCCAAGCTCTACTACCCCAGAGTAGAGATGCCTCTATCACTAAATCTGGTTGGCAGAATTTCAAATATGCATGAACAAGAGGAAGGAAGCAGGCAAATGGCAAAGCCACACAGGCCAGGGCCAAGGAGCAGCGGAGGAGGCGGGAGAGCAGGAGGAGATTTATAAACATCGCTGCCTTCCACAGGCTCAGAGGATGTGGTTTGCAAAGGACGTTTACAACACGAAACCACAAAATCCTTTGCTTCAACAGAACTTGATTAGGAACGAGCCTGGCTGACTCGGGTCATTTATTATAGAAGTCTCCCTCCCTCCTCCTCTTCAGTGTCCAGCCTCATGCTGACCTACTGGGGCTTCTGCATTCCTCACCCTGCCTCGCTCATGCTTCTTCAGTGAAATTTGTCTGCACCACTTCTGTACTACCTTCTCACAGCAGCAAGGCTAGAAAGACCTATGTGGAGAAATGTCAGGCGTCTGATATGTTGGAAAGCTGGATGGTCTCTTAGCACCAGTATTTCACCAAATATATTGCATTTTGCCAGGCTGCATTCACAGAGATCTTTTTCCTAAATAAATTCTTAATTCTTGAAGGGATTTTTCCTTCCATTTCCCTTTGTCTGCAGTTAGGAGAAACTCTTCCTTTTGCTAAGATATGAACACATCAACAGGATCAAGTAACAACAGCTTGGGGAGTTACTGCAACCAACTGAGCCTCTGAATCTCTTCTTTGGCAAATCCTTTGCCTACTCCAGCTGCATTAGTTAAACCAACTAGGAATGTATTTTTGCACCCAGCTGATCTCAGATACCCTCTGCCCAGAGGCAGATAAAAGTTTAATCCTGTTTGCTAACCAAACAATACATTCTGTCTGATGCTGTTTGCCAGGGATTTTAAGGAGTAAGCAAACTGGGCAACCTTGGGAGCTGTTGGTGGGTATAGTAAATGAGCGTGCTTATTAGGGAGTAGGCATCAGCCGTTGCTAGGTCAGCAGGAACCAACTAACCTCCAGGATAAATGGCAACACTGGGATGAAGGTCCTGGTGTTCTCAGACAACAGTGTAAGTGCACGGATGCAGTGCATGCGCAGAGGGTAGAAACGAGCTGTTGGTACCAGCCTAGAGAGGAAAAAAGAAGAAAGGGTATTAGGCCAAGTTTATACAGGAACCGCACCTGCAGCCTTCAGTGACACTCGAGAGCCTTTCCTACTCTGCAAAAGAAAGACAGCTTTAGTATTGCACAGTGAACTGTTTGAGCTGCTGAAGCTATCCCATAGTTGGAAATAAAATTCACACATGTTACAGCTATAACACTAACACACAAATTCCTGCAACCAAAGCACTAGGGTTTCCAGTTTCTGCTGGGAGAAAGTGCTACAAGACAAGAGCTTTGCAGATGAAGGTTATCACTGATGCTGTTTAGCCATGTTCTACACTTCCAGCTCTCATGCTCCCAGCACAGGTAGGTATGCAAGAAAAAGTGGCAGGAACCAGCAATAAAATGCCCACCTAAAGCAGCAAGTTTGACGAAGAACAGGGCTCCCCCAGCATACCAGAGGACTATAAGGAGGAAGCTGTTTCCCATTTCAGGCTATGTATCCTCTGTGTACCCACAGTGTTCACACTGTCACCTGAACAGTGACCCTCTTAGTGTGGAATGTCTGAGGCAGAAGGAGCCAGACTAGCAGTGGCCAGCATATCAGAAAGGACAGAGTGGGAATGAGAGTGACCTCTCACAGCCAAATCTGTTCAGCTCTCTCCAATCCAGAGGAGCACCTGAGCTATTCCTATCTCCTTCAGAGGCAACGTGTACATTTGAACAGCCAGTAATCAGCATGAAGGGGAAGAGGGCAGACTTTCTTTGACCCACACTTCAAACCATTATGCACTCAGGTATTAAGAAAGAAGTAGAGCCGACTCCCTTTGTAAGGTTGGGACTGAGAAGGGTCAGCTCCCCCAGCACCATGTAAGCCAGCAGCAGAGGGGAGAATGCAGAGCTATCCCTAAAAGACACCAGACCTCATTACTGTACCACTCTAGAAACCTCTCACTCCGAATGACCTGTACTTGGAGACATGGATGCCTCCAGCATTAACAAGGATTTTTTTTTTTTTCTTTGAAAAACGCAGCTCCCAGACAACAGGCTCAAGTCTGATAAATGAATCCCTCCCCTCCCCAAAGAGCTTGCTGAGCAATCCAGGAGAGAGGGGAAAAAAAAAAGCTTGACCAGGCACCATAAATCACCTGCATCTCCCCCCCTCCAAATAGTGAAATAATTATCATTGGATCCATTATAGAAATAAATCTACTTTGCACCCCTGATCTGGCACCACTGGAGATGACGAAAGCCATTCTCAGGAATTAATTGATCGAGGAATAAACCTGTTAACTGTATAGATTTACTGTAAACCAAGACCATTAATTTTAGAGTGTGCGGCGATGCAACAATCTGCTCAACTTCCCGATGGCTGGATGCACAGGGAATACAAAACACAGCTGGGTCCCAGTTCTGCTGAGGAAGATCCAACTGCCCAGTCACTCCAGGGCACAGCCGGGGGGTTCAAACTGACTCACATTTCATCTCAGCAGAGGGTGCTCTCTAACATCTTACCATCACCGTCTCTTGGAATGCCTGCTATATTTCTCCCATGCAGCCAGGGCACAAGCTGTGGTGTAGAGAACAGCCTAAAGGCTTCTCAAGGCTTATTTTTACTCGCTACAGCTCCTTCTGTTATACTCCTGGGTGACCACAACCTTCCTCTGGCTAGGGAGGACAGAGAAAGCTGCTTTCAGCATCAGCCTCCACCCCACCAGCACAGGTCACCAAGGGAAGTTGCTCAGGGACACCAAGGCTGTGCTTGCTTCTCCGTGGAGGACGCTGTACCTACTTTCTCCCCTGTATCTGCTGAGAGGCCAGAAACCAAAACTTAATGGGCACCAAAAATCCTCATTTAACTATAAGCCAGGGCAGAACTTCATTTCTATAACTTAGACTGGGAGCAAGGTAGAAATCCAAGCAGACATGGTCAGAAAAACACTTTATGGGATGAGGGGAAAAGGGGTACTAGAACAGGACCTTCTGAGGAAAAAAAAAAAGGAAAAGAAAAAAGAAAAAACCCCACCTAAACAACAACAACAAAAACCCCCATGAACTCTGACAAATGCAAGCACACAGATCAAAAGGAAAAACTTATGGATTGTGGAGGCAGAGAAAAGCACAAAGCAGAGAAAGGAAGGGGGAAGGAAATAATCTCCTCCATGTTCTATCTCTGCAATATCTCCAACTGCCCCATTGGTCAAACTAACTGCAACCTTTCAGCTGTTTGTGAGAACAGCATCACTCATTATTACATGGCAATTCCACGAGCAAACTCAGCAATAAGGCTCTTTCCCAGCACCGCAAGTCAGAAACCATCAATTCCAGCAGTTCTCTATTCAGTAGTCCAACTTCCCTGGACCACATCTTGAGCACAGGTAACTTCGACACACATGGGGTCCACTTCTGAAACATGCATTATTAAAAATAGTTGAAATGCATTTTACATGCCGGAAAGCAAGAAGAGGGAGCAAGAAAATAAGTCAGCTAACTTTGATTTTAGCAGGCAACCCTCTTCTACTAGTTATCTTGTTTAATCACTTTTCAAATTCTGCCCTGGTCCCTGCCTAGAGCAAAAAGCCTGCGATGGATCATGGTTTCTCCCCATTCCCCTCACGTAAGAGGCCAGGGTGGTATGTGGAGCCGAGGGTCCGACAGACAGACAGACACTCACTGCCCTTTCGCTGGAGCCAGGCGCCACCTCCCGGTACAAAAGGCAGCAGGGAAGGGGAGTCTCCTCCCAGCACTAGCACCCTCCGGGATGAACCCCAGGGCACACCACCACCTCAGGAGCAGAAATGAAAGAAGGCATTCCAGATGTAACACAGCATCCTTCCCCACCCCCTGATCACACACACGCCACTCAAAGCTGAGCAGCCCAGAGAAACAAAGAGAGGGGTCCAGCTCATTCACGCCATCTCCACAAGAAAGTCCGCTCACAGCGGTCAGATACCAAGCAGCCCCCAGGCAGATGCATACCCCTACATGGGCCTTCCAGAAATCCATAAAGTGGTACAGGAAGCAAAAAACCCCTTGACCTGCAGGCTAGATTATTTTATCCTCTCACCTCAAATAGAAACAACCCGAGTTCTCCCGTTACACTCAGTTGCTACAGACGTACCTACACCAGGGGATGCGGCACAGGGGCCGACTCTCGCTAGTCGCAGTTTGGACAGCACAGCCACCAACACCGAGAAGAGGCTGTCTATACTCAGGAAAGAGCCACGAGGGATCCTGGCTATAGACTGAAGCCTGTGGAGCCACATCATTCCCACATCTGCTAACCTAACTACCCCCTTTTTATATCCTGGACACTGGCTTGGCTCAGTAAGGAAACCAGGGTGGGATTTATTTCTATTTTCCCCACCTTAGAATCCATCTGTCCGGTTCCTGAATCTTTGAAGCCTTGTCAGACAGTAACTGCACTTCATGTCAAGCAGCCCTGTTCATCACAGACGTTAACAAATTCTATTTTCTGCTCTTGCTGAGACTCACCCGATTCACCTTTCCTTGGCCCCAGATAGCTGATTTATCTGCCTGGACAGGTAGAAAAGTGCCTAGATTAGTCCACAGGACAACTAAAGCTCTGCAACAGCAGTGGGAAGCAGCCTGTGCACATGGGGGATGGGAAGAGGGATGTATGCATACTCTAACGATCGTTTAAATCTGCTTATCTTCATCACCACTTGGGAGTTTTTCAAGACCAGGCGGGTGGTGTTTTAAAGCTGAGAATCTGGTTAACAGAGCTAACAGGATTTCAGGGATCACCAGAGATTCAGAAATTCCCTCAATGCTTATTAACAACAGTCATTTCAAAGCACAAAAATTTCATATATAAACATATAAACTGATGGGAAAAGAGAAAAATTCTCAGAGACATACTAAAGACAATAAATGTGTCCTAGTTCTTCAAATTCTAACAAATATACACAAAAAATGCATCTAATTGTATTTACCGAGCTAGAGATGAGGACTTGATTCTGTACTTTGTCACTCTTAGCTCCTGAGGCAAGTCAGTACATTTTTCCTTGCAGCTTTGTACAATTGGAAGGATAATCTGTCCAGGCTATTCAGATTGCAACTTCTGCGGAGCAGAGCCATCACCTACCCCGCGCACTACCTCAAAATAGAGCCTTACTGCTGCAGCACTACTGCACAATCTACAATTACTGGCTGGTACTAAGAGTTCATCTTCCCGTGGTCTCCGATTGCGCACACACTACCAACACTGGGATTCCATGATAACCACTGGGAGAAATTTCACCGTAGTTCAACTCTGCTAATGGAACTAGTGGAGTTCAGCAAGCTTAAATGCAGACCACTATACCTGGCCAATACTCTGGAAGTGAGGAAAAAAAACCCAAACACACGCCAAAACAAACAAAAACACCCCAACAACCCACAAATGACAATAGCTTTTATACTGCCAAAGATACCTGAGCAGGCTTTCCTACTGGTGTGCATATTTTAAGAAAAATTAAAAAAAAAAAAATCTAAGCACACTTAGATTCCAAAACCAAGTCCCCATCTCCTCCCTCTTTTTTTTTCCAAATAGCTCAGCTCCAAGACAGTCAAACTGCTATACACGGCATGCTTGCACTTGGACAGTTCTCCATGGAAATATCCACACAGCTATAACCTCTTGGAAAGACTCAGCAACACAGAAATACTACCTAGTGCTGCAACTGCTCTACACATGACATAGCATTCTGATGGATGTTAAAAAGCTAAGCTGCCCCACTTGGGCTAGTTCTTCATATGAATGCTTGGGGACTACTCAGTTCTTTTAAGCTTTCCTTCAGAAAAAGAGGACACTATCTAGAATGTCTTCTTGGAGATACAGTTCTCCTGCAATAGAGGGATTGTGCTTTTTAGCACTGAAGTTAACTGCATTGCTTTGGGTCTCCCCAGCTCCCCACTAGATGATAGCAAAAACTGTTTGCATTATTCAGACATGTGCCCAGACCACACAAACCCTGCAAATATTCTAGAGTGTAAAGGAAGAGGAATTTCACAATATTTTTTGTTCTTACTGCTGGGCACCACTTAGCTACTTTTCAGATTAGCCCAGAAATGGCTGCAGTTTGACACCGGGTCACTGATCGATTGGTCCTCCTTCAATACGGGAGCTCACAGAAGGACTTGAACTGGACACCAAATCAGGTAGAACTGAAATTCCTCATACAGAGAATTCAGTTGTGGTGTAGGTTATTCTTTCCTAGGCTTTCTCACCACCTAAACACATACAGGTGTTCAGAACACATCTTCAGCTGGAATACTTCAATCAAAAGCAGCTCTCGGACAATTCCAAGGTTATCCAAATCGTGTAACAGTAACACCCCTTAGTAACTGCTCTGCCACATCAAGCAAGTGAAAGAAGTATAGCCAAAAGAAGAAAAAAAATCCTACTTACTTTATACAGCCAATGATGACCTGCGTCAAAGGATAGATCAATGGCTCCATGACCTCACTGGGGTAGATTGTGCTGAGAACCCGACACCAGAAATACAGGCAATGGATATACTGCCAGTTATAAACAGACTGGAAGTTCTCCTGGAGAAAAGGGAAAAACAGGCACAAGCTTAAAAATGTGGCATTTGAAAGGAGTGCACCCTGGTTTCTCTACAGGACTCATTTTACCCAGCATTCTCCAAGAGGACATTGTGTACTGTTTAGAGAGGAATAACTAACATCCTAATTGTTGCTTTGATGCTGACCCACCATCCAGCAAGTTCAGATGCTGCATTGGCAACGTTATGATTTGGTACTAGTTAGTGCCTTGAAGGAAATAACGAGCAACACACAGACTGCTTTTCTTCACAAGTATGGCTCATTTGAGAAGGATGATTTAATGACCCAGCTCACAGCAGATGGTGCGATGTGGCCAAGCGTTAGGAAGCCGCTAACTGTTCCATTTACCCACAGTCCCTGGGACAGCCCTTGGTCTCCCACAGGTAGGAAGGCTGGAAAGTAGCAGCCCCTCTCTGACACCCTTATAAATTGCCTTCTGGCCTCTGCAGTCCAGAGAGGGGGGGCAAGGGTGTGTAAAACTACAGTACAGATTCAAGCTAGCAAGAAATTCATCTGGATTTCCCCTCTCTGCACTCAAACTCCTTTGGTTGTTATGTAGCAGCTTGTCCTTCTCACTTGAGGCTTCCCTTCCCTCAGCTGTATTAATCAAAACCCCCTAACCACTGCCCCACTAACTCTGAAAGGTAGTATCAGTGCTCATTTTAAAGACATTCCTACAAACGTTCACTGTCAAAGCAAGGAGCAAATGATCAACCCAGCGCTCCTCCCTGCTTTTGGAAAAGACACTACCCAGGACACTTTCATTTTTTTCAGCTGCAGAGTAAAAATGACAGACAGCAGAGCCAAGAACAAACTTTCAGCTCTGTTTCTCAGCCAGTCTTTATGGTTACCAGCAAAAACAATGCAACAGGCCAGCAGTGTGCCTGACGTGCAATGACACACTGAGCCAGCATTTCAGGCTGGCTCAGTTATATGGGTAGGTGTGGGTCAAGTCTTGCACCAATCCAAGAGACACTGTTTTCAAGAAAGTTTGGGAAAGCCCCGCTTTCTCCCTGCCATGTGCTTAAGCAGCCCATAGTGCCAGATTAAATAAAAGCCCAGAAGAGTGCAGGAGTCCCCCTTAAGGACACCCTTTCCAAGGAGATCTGCAGGCCCACGTATTGCCCAGAACTGCACCAAGAATGTATGAGATTGCACTTAACAAGGTGCCTCAGCTCCAACTTGTATTTGTTTCAGACAGACTTTCAAGGCCCAGGTCACCTCCTCTTTTGCATGGATGAACCAAGATGTGTAAGTCCTGAACCAATGACAGAAGCCCTCAATTGCAGCCACTGGACCAAACCTTGCAGTAGGGACTTAAGCGGCAGCTGGAGATGGTAGAGCTCTCCCAGCTCTCACCAGGTCACTGAGAAGCTCTGTTCTCAGCTTCTCTTGCACAGAACAGATAAGCAGTCTGCTCTTGTAATCACCTTCCACAACCACCCACTGCTCAAATTAAATTAATTGGCTTATTACTTGGATTTGTATATTTTGGTTGTGCTGTTGTCATTTAAAGTTCCTACAACCGTCCCCAGCTGTGAGATCAAGTGGATTTAGGTCTTGTCTGGGCCAGGACTGAGGGTGTAGCCAATGCAATCCAATTAGGGCACATGCAGCCCAGACTTCATTTATCTCTGCTCATTTATCCCCATGTCTGAACAGCCAGGAGATTTAACTGGTCACCAATCCTGCAATGTTTGGGAGCAGCTGAACAATTAATCTATAGGGGTCTGTTTTGCTAAACATGAATAAAGCCAGGATTAGCAATCTGACTCAGATTTCTGAGGTCAGACTGGAGGTGGCTGAAATCAGGGCTGCTCCCAAAAGGTCTGAGCTGCTTTGTTCAATTCAGTCCTTTAAATAGTATGGACTTCACTGGAAAGATGCACACACCTGGGTGGTTCCTAATCTTCCGTACCTTGAGGTTTTGCAACAGAGGCTGCAAACAGCAGCTTCACAGAGTGGAAAAAGGGCGCCCAAGGCAGAAGATGGGAAGTGCATCACAAACTCTTGCAAGCTGGGGAGAGAAAAGTGACTTCAACCCTGCAGTTGTCTTTCCTCTCTTTCCTTGCTACAATTCTAAACGCAGGCAACTACGAGGTGATCTCTGAAGATCCCAGCCCCTGGCAAAAAATTCCTTGGCACGTTATAAAACGGGTCAGACACAAGTACTGACCCTTTAGAGACGCTACTGAAAGCCTGAAGTGGCTACTGGAATTTCCCCCTCTCCGCATATTCCCCACAGGAGGGTACACTCCTTCCACACTGATGAGTACCTACCTTCTTCTTTATCGTCATTGCGCTGCGCAAGTGAATGGCAAGCTGACGGATATAGATGAAAGCATGCTGGTAAGAGGTATGCGTGTCCAGGGCATACATCTCTGTCAGTGTACGCTGCATGAAGTTGATCATGGGCAGGACATTGGGAGAGGTGAATCTGGAATTCTTCACAAATGCAATGTACATTTGCTGTGCAGGAAAGAGGACAAGACATAACCACATAAAACAGAATAAAACCACTCTTTCACTAACCTTCCCCACCCAGCTATGTCCAAACCAGGAGTAAAGTGTTCCTTTTATAAGTCACTTCAAAGGAATATGCAAAAATAATAATCCAGCCTGCTCCTTCTTCAGTGGAGATGGGAAAGAATCTGTTTAGCACAGCGCCTGGAGATGCCCCTGCCATTGCTTCTCTGCGAGAAGAGAGAACTGTGGGACGGCTTTAAGCCATACATGCGTATGGTTGGTCACAGTTCTCTAACAGTGGTACCTAAGCAAACTACACTTGGGAACTTCAGCTATTAGCTGAAAGATCAGAGCAGCTCAGTAGCACTGAGCGGTGTGTCAGCACTTGAGGAAAGCCCTCAAGAATTTGGAAGATGAGTATTCATCCAGTAGACAGATGAGTACCAGAGGCCTCCCCTGCTAAGACCCTGTGTGCCTCCAGCAGGAAGGGCAGTAGTAGGAAGCAGGATATCACTATGACCTAACATAGAATTTCTTCCCTGTTTAATTTTCTGGAGGTAGCCAGCATCATCTCCAGCACCTGCCCTACCTAATAGACTGTAGCTCATGCTCTAAGATCTTTGCATATAACGTGAGAAAGAAAAGCTGCAGAGTACAGCAAGGACCAGCCTTACCTTGAGCAAGGGACTTAGGTACACCTCTTTCTTGTAGCGGCAGATTTTGTTCAGCACAAGGAAGGCCAGTACTCTCACTGTTTCCTCACCTGTGCTCCACAAATTAATCACTTGCTGGAACAGACAATAAAAAGATACAGATAAGTGAAGGCACAAAGAGCCCCTTCCTGGTTACAGACAGGCTTGAGCTTCCCTCCTTCACATCAAAAAAAGCAAGTGAGGAGGAAGATGACACAAAGATGGCAGGCTGTATTGTCACAGAATCAGTCACAACAGCGCTGGCAGCCATTCTATCCTCATACTCCACCTGTGAGACCACACAAAAGGCAAGGTTGATGTTTCCACGATCAATAGAGGAATCTGTCCAAAACTAGCATCTCTGAAAAATACGTGCACTTTTATTCATGTGCCTAAATACACATTTGAGCTTCTGAGCACAGGCACCATGTAGCTTGTGCATGTGACTCAATCTCCTAGGCTTTGCAAAGCTTCCTCACCATCCCCTAGACAGCAACACCACACTAGATTACACATTTGGCCAATACATCTTCCAGCCCAACAAAAAAAGTAATTTTTATGTCTTACAGTCAATTCTGCAGAATACAACTACACTGCAATTACACTACAGTTCTTGCCATGAACACCAAATTCTAGTTTCTCAAAGAATACTATTAAGATGCATTGTCTCTGGAGAGGGGACACCAGGGTTTGATTTCTGAATTTATCAATGTTTTTTCCCTCTGAGCAAATAGGTTACAATTCCTGAGATACATCTCCTCATGGTAGTTCTGACTTAATTCCAGTTCCCTGGACATTCACTGTATTAATTCAAACAATAGAGCAGCAGCAGGGTTTGGAGCCAGAGACAGGACCTGTGTAAGGCAGCACTTCTGCTGAGACATATCCTTAGTCACTCTGGTACAGACACAACGACAAGCACCCAGTGCATCATAAAAATACCTACACCAGCTGGAGAGGGGTAGGTTAGTCTGTGCAGAGGTCTGGGCTAACAGACAACCCACCATTGCCATGTAAACTCATTAATCTGAGTTTTACCCATCTCTGCATTGCATAAAGCAATCATATATTGGTCTCTTCCCTCAGCTTCTTGAGAAGCAAATGAATAGATTTTGTTCTTCCCAGGCCTGCCGGCATTTGCCTGTTCAGAGTATAGATTCACTCGGACGTTACTGGCCCTGTCAGGAAGGATCTGGTACAGCAGGCCCACAATCATGGCTGATGCCTCCAAAAACTAGTTACCTTATCTCCACTAATGAACTCTAGAGGAAATAAGAAAGGTTGCAGCTGCAGGGCTGAAAAAGCCTACTCAAAAATCCCAACTGTAGCAGTGAGCAGACTGCTACACCTTCAGATATGAGGTGTAACAGCCTCCCATCACTGTATACCAGTCATTGTTATCATCAAAGGGCTCCCAGCCACATTTAAATGTTATCTTGCAGCTTTTCATTTAAATGTCACCCTGTCGCCCTCTTCCACGCCTCCTTTGTTGTTCGTAAGTGCTCAGCAGTTGTGACTAAGTTTCTGCAAAAATATTCCACCCCCAGCTCTTGAGAGTGAAATACTCTATCACAGACATACACACAGACTCAACACACTGGAGGCAGCAATTACTCCATCTGCGATGAGGAAGCAGACAGCTTCCCCAGAACACCTCCATGTCATTTTGCATGGGGATGAGTAGTAGCTGTATGCAGAGCCACATGCCCACTTGTCTCAGCGTGACAGCACTTCATGGCACCTAGAGGGCCTGTAAGAGAAGCAGGAGTCCTTTCCAGGACCAAAAGAAAAGCAAGGAAGCACAAGAGACTGACTGTCATGGGATCCAGCCCAAATACCATGAGAGGCTCATCTGAAAGGATAAAGAAAGTACCTCAGATCCAAATGACATACCACAGCACATCACCTTACCTTGAGAAGTGCACGGCACTGCTTTGGAAAGGACAAATAATAAGGCACTATGGAACTGACATGCTGAAGGACTGCTACACCAACTGAGGCTTCTGTTAAACAAGACAGGAGCTACAGAGGGAAAACAAAACACAATCCCATTTAGTGTGTAGTCCTCATCACCTCTTCCTTTACCATTAAGCATCTGTATTTTGCTGTTTCCAAGTATTTCTGTGTTACCAAAGGACTGGGAGAGCAGCCTCCCCTAGAAAGAAGCTCGAACAAACCCCCAAAAGCTAAATAACTCCCCTGAAAGTACATCATCCTGGAAAATGTGAGCTCAGGCTACTGGACTTGGATGGCTAATGGCACCTGAGCTCATCACATAAAACCTCATTTGTGTATACTGCAAAAGCTAAGTCTATATACAGTTTAAGACATCTTACAGACAGCATGACACCAATGCCTCTGTCGTCTCACTACAAATGGTCAAAGCACAATGAAGACACCCTCAGTCTACACAAGGCTTGGAAACAGACCACCTGAGCTATCTGATGACTTACTGGATTTCACTAGGATCTCTTTAATGGGAAGCTGGAATTCTATTGGGTATCGAGAGGTTAACTAGCTCAAGGAAAAGGTTAGACAAACTATTTAAGAAACATTATCTTGGTATTTCCAGGTTGTTCAGCTCAGTTCACCTGAAGCCAAACCCAGAGACGTTTGCAGTTTCTAATTTGAAGACAACAGTAAGCTCACAGTCACTTCAATTTGAGAGAGGTTCTGCCTGATGCAGTGCCCCCTCTTGTCTGCGATCCCAGTTGCTGGAAGCAAAGGCATTTTTTCTACTTTCAACTTTCCTCCCCATTCTCCTCCTTGCACTGCAAAGACTCTGGACTGAGCACGTCGCCTTTGCAAAGTCCCTCACACACCAAAAGGAAAGGAGAACATATTGTCCAGAAACTACTATGCCAGAAAAACACTGTAGTGAAGCCTGGGACTGAGGGCACTCAGTACAGGACGAGGGATTACTTCAATGGGACTGCATTGCCAGCTTTTCCTTTTCTACTGCAATCTTTAGTTCTGCTGCTGGCGAGAGGCACCACCACTTGAGGAAAAAAAAGCTCTACTGATCAAAATGCTCTTTCTGCTAAGTCATCCTGCCAGCTTACAGCTAAGAGACATCAGCACTTTCTTTTTCTTCCTTATATCCCCTTCCCTCAGCTTCTGAAGAATGACTATTTCAGTGTTGTTCTTTTGCTTTTAATATTCCAAATTTGGGGATGCATGATGAAGCAATCTCAAAAAAATTAACTGGGGGAGGGAATTTCCTTCAGAAATAATCCATGAATTGCCTCTGAAACACCAGACATCAGCAATTTCAGATAGATGGGATATCCTAGAGGGACGGAACATAATCATACTTGGACATATCATATGTGAGGAGCAGAGGTTGTCAACATAACATCTTCTTAGTATTTACTACAAGAAGTGGCAAGATCATAGTGCCAAAAATTGAATTAAAGATGCTGAATGCAGGAGTACAACACTGCAAACTACTTTAGAACCCACTAAATATTAATTTGTCAGACAAATTAAGACAGAAAGAACTGCTAGAATGTGAACCCAGCCCTTTGTTACAGGGTACCTTTTTGACCCAGCCATCCTTCGGACGTCCAAATTGTTAGTTAGACCAAATACTTCCAAAACAAGACAGGGAACTGGGCGGACACACAAATCTGATGCCCAAAGCTTTGAGACTCAGGGAGATTGCTTCTGCTCACTGCAGTCTCAGCCTGTAAGTCTTATTTACTCCCCACTACAGAAGGCGGCATAGAAACCAATACCCAAGGTTCCCAGTATTGTGATGACCAGAAAGTCACCCTCAAACTGGAGTAACTGTCTTTTCAAAAGGAAAAGCACCTGAAAAGAAGATAATTAACCTTTGTTAATTATCTTCTTGATTGTCTGGCTCTCCTTTTAGCAGTGTCATTTACAGGTGCAAAAGCCCATCTGCCTCATTCCAAAAGACCCTGAACAAAAGCCCAGCAATGCACAGACTGACCCCAGTAACACAAACATGCTGAAATTTCTTACTTGTATAGTACAGCTGAGGTACGCTTTTATGTCCAGTCGCAGCTTGCTCCAAAGCGGGCTGGTGGAAGGGAGGACCATTCTGGAAATGAGCAAGAGTTGGGTTTAGCTTTGAAAAAACCCCACCAAATAAATTAGATTTCAGCAGCACAAAGAACAGTGAGTTCAATTCCTTGATATTGCCAGTGAGTAAAGACAACTGCTTGCAAAGCAAGAAGTTTTTGTCATGGGTGAAAAGAAGTACTTCTACTCTGCAAAAACTGCCTGAAGAACAGTATTAGAAAATGCAATTCAAAGAGCTTCCCAGCAGAGTACCCAGGTCTTTGGAAGTGTGATACAGGGAGCTGTGACAGCCAAAAAGCCTGGTGGAGACCTGAATCCCTCACACTGATGTTACCTTCTAGTCAGGCATTCTGCAGCCACTGCCTGAGAACAGAGCCGGCTGGCTTGTAGCAAGAAAGTCTGTTTTGGGGATCAAACTACTGGCGAGACATTTGCTCAGTCTATTCTAAACTTTTGACACTGTACTCGAAGTAGTGCCCCCAGGCCATCCCAAAATTCAGACACGGTCTGTACAAGTCAAGCCTGGGGAGGAAAGAGGCTGATATTTACACAAGGAACTGGAATTTACTTCTCAGACTAGGCACCACTGTCAACAAGGAATCTAGAGTTTAGCTCACCCCTCCCTCCATCTGTGGCAGGGAAATTAAAAATAACTGCCACAAAAATCACCCTGGAACTGAAAGCGCTTCTGAAAGGCATTAAATTCTCACTCTACCCAACAACGGGAACAACAGAAGAGCTCAGGCTATGAAGCAAGTAATAAAACTGTGTCCAGCTGAAACTCCAGAGAGGACTGAGGTAAAAAGCTTCTGTGAATGTCTAGTAGCAAACAGGCACAGAGGCTAAATAAGGCTGCTCCAGCTTGCAAGACATATTGGGGACTTCACAGCTTGTTTTACAAAACTGGGCTCATAGTCCCCAGCTATGCTATTGGTTCATCCAGCAAGAGTTCAGACTGGTACTTACTGAGTTTCCAGGACCTTTTCCAGTTGCTCCTGGGTAAGCCATGCTGATACCTATTCAATTATGGGCCCAGCCTGACTCTGAAACTGTTTGAGCACCAACCCACACAACAGCCAGAGAATTCCCAGCTCCCAGGCAACAACTGAGATTTCAAAATTTGTCATTCCTCCTCTCTAGTCAAATCAAATTGCATCGGCAAATGCAATACAGAGGTACTGGACCAACGCTGCCATTCTGGAACAAAATGAATTGTACCATTCTTTGCCTAGTTGCATGCTTGTTTCCATTCCATCTATGCTCTAACAGTGAATAGCTCAAATTCAGATGATCCAGCCCTCAAGACCACCAGACTCTAGGGCATAATACAGCTGCTAAAGCCCTGGATTAACTAAAATCACATTACTTGCAATACTCTGTCTACATATAGGCCGAAGGCTTGGTCCCTTTCTCTGAAAACCAACTCACAATGCCTTAACAGTGCTCCTGAGTGCAAGCATATGCAATTCCAGATCTCCTTCTGTTGAAGCCACATGTCCTCTGCAAATGGCTGGAGTCTAATATTACAGAGGACGTACTTCTGGGAAAGAAAGGAAGAACTTGGCTAAGACGACTGTGAATATAATCAGGCAACTTTGCTAGTGTTTGGGAAGAGCTGCCATCTTTGTCCAGCTTCACAGACCGGTTGCAGTTCTGAAAAACCCCAACCAGCTTTCTCTCACCTGCAGTTCTCAAATCTCCTCAGACTTACTTTAGTTTGTTCTTTGGGGTTTTCAGAAGAAGCAGTTCCTGCAGGCAGCGGAAGAGGTCCCGGACACAGAAGGACACAAGGGCATTGAACACTGGTTAAAAAAAAAAGTCAGTAAAGTATTTGTAAATGATTTTCCATATATTCTCAGCTAATCTGAAAAAAGCTCCCCAGGGAACTGAAGCCAGTAATTCCCATAGCAGAACTATTACGTTTCCGCAAGCTTCCGGAAAACATCAGTTTGTCTTACCCTAGTAATTTTATCTAAACAGCAAGATTACAACTGACAGCTTTCTGGCACAGGGGCCATCTCTTTGCTCTCTGAGTAAACAGCACCAAGCACAAAAGCAGCCTGACCCATGACTAGGAGTCTATACTACCATCAATCAATCTCCCTCAAACAATAATCAGAACTAAAGGCACTTTTTAATAAAAATAAAGTCACAGAAACGGACATGTGAATTCTATGTAATGTCTTACATTAAAGAATGAGATTTTACCAAAAGCAATGAAAGAGATATAAAAAGCCCTATGCCGGGCAAGAAAGGATTAAGGAGAACATGTAGGTTTAAGTAGTCCCACCCCACAGTGCCAGTTCCAGATGGCACAAAATAACAAGCTGATAAAACACAGTGAGAAAGTACCTGCTAATTTAGTGGTAAAAGTAGGCAGGCTGTAGGTCACATCCTCTGAGACACTAACAAGGATGTTTCCCCACTCAGCTGTGCTGTTGTGAGTCTAAAACAGGACTGTCTGCAAAACCTGGAGCTTATGCAAAAGGGGGCTAGGCTGGAGAGAGAGGTTGCATCTCATTTGGTCTACAGGCATGATAATCCTGTAGAGAAGGAGATCTAGACATGCAGTATTTCAAGAGGTCCTGGCTAGGGGAACATGAACTTGATAGTGCAACTCAACTCTGAACTGTTGTGAGGTTATAGAACACTATTTGGTAAGAAGACTTAAAACAGTCTTGTAGGATTAGTTTTAAGAGGGATCAGCAAGAAGCCACAGCAAAAGTTGTCCAAAAAAACGTGCACTACAAGCATATAAACAGTACCCAGCTTCAATTCACTCTAAGAAGTCTGGTGAATGAAACGTGGTACTTTCCTCAGCGGTCTGCAAGCCCAGCTGCTCCAAGCATACACAGAGAGGTACACTTACACACTGGGACACCAGAAGAGACACCACTACACAGACTCACCACCAGGAAGAAGCTAAGCTACTTAAGTGAAATGAAGCCTATGAAAGGGTAAGTTAACTCCTGCCAGTACTTATCCCCACTCTCTTCCAATAGCTACATCTTCCCTCTCAAAAGACTTCCTTTCTCTCACAGAAGTAGTATGGGGACCAACTCACCTGCAGCATCAGTGACTTGAAACTTGCTGGGATCAGCCCCACCATTATCTCCTTTGGTGGTTGCTACAGATGCTTTAAAGGCTTGAGTGATTTCATGGAAAAGTTTTGGTGTTAGCCTTCTCTGTGGAAAGAAGAAAAAGGATTGCTGAGGAGAAAAAGCAAGCAATATTCTGAAACTCTGGAGCACTTTATTAGGACAGGAGTATGGGAATTCATTTTAAGTTTAATTGCAAAAATAGCTCCATCCTACAACACGAAGGAAAAATGTCAAGACAGTCTTAACAAACACTAGTGGCCTTCACTTGCTCTAAAATGGGCTTCAAGGGCTTTTAATTGGTTGGAGGCTGAGAAGCAATGAATCAGTTGCAAGCAACTATCCAGTTTGACCTTTCCCTCCCCCTCTTAGTCAGAAGAGCAAGCCATTTCATGACTACTCAAAATGTGACTAAAAAAAGTTCTTGGAGCTGCCAAAGGCACAATGCTTAGCAAGAGGATGAAAAAATCAGAATTTAACTATTCCGACCTCTTCCGAGCCACACAAGTTTCTCTAGCTTCTCCCTCAGATGGAGTGCAAGTACTCTAACCTTGCAGCCCAAGAAAAAACTGCAAAGACAAATTGTGCTGAAGTAACAAGAGATCTAGGAGTATGACCTTGTATGTAGGACATACATCTTCTCTGTAGATTTTTGTGAAAGACGAACAAATCGGAAGTTGGTGTTTTAGAGGCAGCAACATATGTGGAAGAATGTTTAAAGGAGAACACTCAAGTGCCTTGTATTCCAACTCCCTGCTCACCTCTGCAGCCTTTTTCCATTCTTCAACCATTTTCAAGCTCACGGGGATGAAACAAACTCTCTTCCGTTTGACTGTTTCACGTTCTTCTTCTTCATCTTCATCACTTGCTTCCTAAAGAAGGCGGTACCAAGACTGAGAAAAGGCTTATACAATTCTTTTCTGGCCCCATCTCTTTGGCTGAGTAGCTACTGAAGAGGAAGGCAGGCAGGCAGGCATGAGTTTTATTAATGCCATTATCAGCACTTTGTGTAAAGCAGTAATGAAATTATAGGTATTACAAATTCAGAAAAAGCTACTTAAGCCCTGCAGCTTTGCTATATAAATAAAATGTGCAATAACATAAAACATCAAGGAGAAGGGGTATCACTTGAGGCAAAACAAACTCCCATTGGGAAAGGAGACACAAAACCAAAGTCACAGAGAAAATACACTCTAAGGCTCTGCCTTCACAATCTTTAACAAACTCCTCATGCTCAGTTCAAATCCACAGCTGACTTCTGGATTGCAAGCCTGCACACCTGCAGATGATCTTTGGGGAAGTTCCTCCCCAGCCATCTGTGCCACAATAAGCCCAAATATGCTTAGGCCTTGCAATGAAACTCAAATACTTAACATGTAAGTAAGTGAAATCATTGATTTCAGCACTCCAAAATAGGGCCTAGTACCTCCAGTGTATCAGGTGGTATGTGCAACCCCTCCTCCTCCTCGTCAGAACTGTCTGAAGCATCAAAATTCAGCAGTGTGCGATCGTTTTCCTCCAGAAACTTATAAAATTCAGGATCTTTGTCCTTCAGCCGGGAGAGCTGATCTTTATGTTCAGATGCCTTTCCCTTCTTCCTGGTAGATAAGAATTAACATGCATTTATTCATTGCTCAAACTTCTGCTGATGCTGTAAGAAAAGCAAGCAACTTCTGGTCACTAAAGCACACCTGGGGCTAATTTGAATGGTGATGGCTTTATCCGGGCTGTGGCCACAGTTCTGTATCCCATTTAACACCTGCTCTAGAGGACTTACAAAAGGTTATTTTCATTCAGCACTAAGAAATCCTGATAGCAAACTATCAAGATTGTATTGGGATACTGACCAGAGGTCATGAAAACATCTTGCAACCCCCCAAAAAAACCTGTTTCTTAATTTCTCAGAATTACTCTCGCAAGCTTTTTATAAAGAATACTGAAAGCTGTACCGGCAGAGAAATCTGACAATGAAAGCTCGGTTAAATCTTATCTGGTACTAAAGAATTGTTTTGGCTTCTAATAATGATTAGCAGCAGCTAAGAACTACTACATCATTTTCTATCTGCAGATACTCCAATGTCTTTCAGTAAGACCAAATACACACAAACTGAGGAAAAACAAAGTAAGCTTTGCCTGACTCCAGTATACCCTGTAAAAGATTAAAAGCATACACAAGTTTTTCCCCACTGCAGTTACTGAATTGACACAGGTACGACCGAAAACCTGACGGCCCTGTGCCCCATAACCGCACTGCGGTCTCGAAAGCAGCCCGTTTAGGCACCTCTGACCCAGCTTGTCCCAGAACTAGCTCATCCTCTGACAGATGCTACGACGAAGTCCCGCGGTTACTTATAAAAGCAGGCAAGAGTAAAAGAACCCAACCAAGCAAGCAACCGGTGGAGGCCAGCTTAGACGTGCCGAGCCTAGCCCAAAGCGGCAGCACCGACGGCATGCTGCCGGAGGGACCGCCCGGCCGAGCGCGACCAGCGGCGCGCCCTTACCTCGCAGCCGGCCGGGCCTGAGGCGGCTGCCTCGCCTTCCCATCCTGCTGCGCCTTCCCGCTCCGCCGCCGCTGCGCCGCAGCCCCCTTGGCGGGCCTGGCGGCCTCCTCCTCCCCCGAGCCGCCGTCAGGCTCCGACTCGGAGCCGGCAGCGAGGAACTCGTCCAGGCTCAGCTCCGCCAGGCTCCTGCGGGCGGCGAGGAGAGGGGAGGGGGGAAGATCAGGGGGAAGATCAGCGGGAAGCCGGGCCGGCAGCGCCGGGCCTGCCCGCTCACGGCGGCCTTGCTTGCGGTCGGCAGCGCGGGGCTGACAAGCCGCACCTGGGCCGCCCGGCGCTGCCGCTGCCCCAGCCCGGCGGTGCCCGTGCCCGTGCCCGTGCCCGCCCCCGCCCGCGGTCGGTCGGTCGGCCCGGCCCGGCCCGGCCCAATCCCCCGCCCGCAGAGCGCTGCCGCCGCTCACCTCTTGCCGGCGGCTGCCATGCTGCCCGCCTCGCTCCAACGCGGCCGCCGCTTCCGTTCCCAGCGTGCCGCGCGGCTCCGCGGGGCGGGGCGGCCCGGCCCCGCCCCTGCCCGCCCCGGCCCCGCCCCCCCGGCTCCGCGGCCGGCCCGCGGGCTGCCTCAGCGGGGCCGGTGCCACGCGTGTCCCCGCCCCCCGCAGGACGGGACCCCGCGCCCGGTAAGCGAGCGGCGGCGCGGGGGCGGGGCGAGCTCCCCTTCCCCCGCAGCCCGGTGACACGTGCGCGGCGGCATTTAGCTGCGGGGGGGCGCAGCAGCGAGCCGGGCCGGGCCGGGCCGAGCCGAGCCGAGCCGAGCCGAGCCGAGCCGAGCCGAGCCGAGCTGAGCTGAGCTGAGCTGAGCTGAGCTGAGCTGAGCTGAGCTGGGCTGTGGGCACGGCTCCGCGGCGGGGTTATTCCGGGTGAGGGAGGAAGCCGCAGCCGCGGAGCTGGCCCCGGCCCCGGCCCCGTCCCCGTCCCGCCGCGGCCCGAGGAGGAGCCGCGCACCTGCCCGCCCCCGCCCCGCCCCGTCTCGCCCCGTCTCCCCGCCGCGGGGCCGGCGGCAGCGGTGCGGGTAGAGCGGTGCCCCGCAGCATCCCGCGGACGGGCCGGGCCGGGCCGTCGCTGCGCCCGCCGGAGCCGTGAGTACCGCCGGGGCACGGCCCTGCCGCCGCCTCCTCCCCTCCCTCTCCCCGCAGCGGCAGGGCCGGGCACTCGGACCCCGCGGGAGCGCCCGGGCGCGGCGGCGGGAGGAGGGTGAGGCGGAGGGGTTACCCGGGGGGGGGGCCGGCGGCGGCGGGGGGACCCCCGGAGGAGCGCTCCATCGCTCCCCGCCGCTGCTCTTGCGCTGCTGGCGGCTCATCCCTCCTCGGGGAGCGAGTTTGCCTGTCGGGGTCGAAGGCGGCACGTCTGGAGAACAGCCGGTGCCGCTCCTCCGCGGCCGGCTCGGCTGCTTGCGCTCTCTGCCTCGGCAGCTCTCTGTAGCTGAGGCCGGCAGCATTTCCGTGCCGAGCGGGGTCTCCTTCCCTGTCCTCTGCCAAGCCGAGGAGCGAGGTAAAGGAAAAAGCTGCCGCTTTAGAGCCTTGCGAGATGGTGGGGCCCAGGGAGCAGCTGCAGAGGGGGTCTGACAGTGGCGGTTTTGCTTGCCCTCAGTGGAAGCACACGGGCTGTTTGGGATCATTGGCTGTGGGGGAGCTGAAGGGCACAGGGAGAAACGTTGCCTCAGGTTTTCTGGTAACTTGGGGGAGAAGCAGGAGGCATCTTTTTTCCTGGCCTCTGCAGTGACCATTAGAGCAGAGGGCTCTCCTCGAGCTACGGCATCTCTGTTTGTGGAGGTGGTCCTAGGGAGCAGCAGGCCAGGGCAGGCAGCTGGTTTGGTTCTGCTGGCTGAGCAAATACCTCCCTCTCCAAGGAGTGCTGGCCCTGGGACCTCGGCTTCTCTACAGCAAGGAAGAAATGCAGCGGTCGGGTGGCTGCCCCTGCTCTCTGTGCATCGGTTCGCAGCCACCGACTGACCGGACTTTTGTGCCAAGCTAGAAAACAGCAGAAACGGTGGCCTTGCTTTTATGGGGTCTCTCTACAGAGAAGCCTGCTTTCCTTTGACTTCGATGGCTGCTGTCTGATGAGCAATATCTCGGGGCACTCTCCGTTGCTGGAGACCCCAAGGACGGAGGTTAATTCTGGAGTGATTCAGCAACATGTGGATAGTCGGGTGCTTTTGATCCTGACAGTCTCCAGGTGTGCTAGGCTGATGCAGGTAACTTGTTGCCCCTAGGACAGGGCACAGCTGAAATGAGCCTCAGAGAGCCACTGCCCCTTTTCAGTATGGATGGTCCAAAGGCATGAGCTGCATTTAAGGATGGGAGGAGGGATGGGGCCTCCGTAACAGATTTGGGATGTCTGTGTGCTAGCGGTTTGCACCAGGAGGTGCTGGTTTGTTACAAGTTCACCGTTATATGACTCGCTAACGCTTCAATATATGATAGCCTTTTGGTTACGATCACTACAGCCAAACAATCAGTTCTGTGGAATCTCTCCCCTCTGCACCCCAAGTTGCTCTCCTGACCCATGAGCATCTGCTGGAAATACTTTATTCAGCATGGCAGTGAGTAAGACTCTTTGGGATCTTGGGTGTAAAGATCTGAGTTTCCTTCCTGAGAACTGACTGATTCATGAATCCCAGCAAATAACATCTAATTCAGAGCGGACCGGGAGCTGGCAGGCATAATAGTCAGCTGCTCTCTTGGCTTGACAGTCTAGGATCCAAATGGAGTCGCTCCTTAGCATCTTGGGTAGCTAGGATAGTCCCTTATGCTTTCTGTCAGCTAAGGTCAGCTTGGTGAGGGTGGCAATGGAACCTCTTTGCACTGCCAGCCCATCTGGTGGCCATCCGCCCTTGCTCTCATCAGCATCAGTGTGGGTCTCTGTAGACGGAGTGGCACGTGAAAATCAAGGCAGGCATCCTCTGAAGACTGGAGATCTGCTGGGGAGACTGTTCTGGGTTCTGGTCTTGCTTTGCTGCATTTCAGGCTCAGCAGCTCAAAAATCAAACAGCTTCTGTATTTTCTCAGGTGCTGGAGCCTTGCCTCCAAACCCTTAGGCAAGCTGGACTTGGTAGCAAGAGAGGCTTCACCCTTTCCACCTGGCCTGCTAGAAATGGCTGCAAACCACGCTGCCTTCTCTAAAGGATGTGACTCCTCAGGGACAGGAATTCAAGCTCCTTCAGCTGAAATTCCCAGGGTCTGGGACCCACTGGCCTTGGCAGGCCCGCAGCAAACTCAAAGCCATTATGTCACATGCTCCTCATAGCTCAGTTTTCATGTATGTGGCCTGTCCTGCTGCCTTCAAGAAGATGTGAGGGAATTCTATTAATTGTTTTCTGGCTTGAAAACAGGCTCCCACTGCTCCAGAGTGTGAAGCACTGAGCTTGTTCAGAAGAGGAAATGCAGATCTGCTTACGTGGTCCGGTTCGTCTCCGTTGCCAACCCACACTGATTGAGGCTGGTAGGAGGCTTCGTAAGCTGTCCGTAAACGTGGCGTGGGCCATGCTGTCTCTGCGAAAGCGATGAGGCCAGGGTACAGCTGGTGACCTCCACTGGTGACCTCCTGGTTCGGAGAGTCACTCGTGAGCAGAGCTTAACAGGGCATCGGCATTGTTCCCTGGCTTATCCACCTGTACAAAATCCGCTCGCCCATTTGCAGCCAGCAGACCTGAGTGCTTTTTCCTTCTTTCCTAGTCTACTGCTGGAGCCCCTAGGCCACGCTGCCTCACGTCATGGAGTCAACTTTCCCTTTAGAAGCCAAGCGGTAGCTCGTGCTTGAGTCTCACCAGGTTCATCGCTCTCGTCTGATGTCAGGGCATTGCTGTGCAGTAACGACCTGTTCTGAACTGGCCCACTGCCACCTATTCGAGACACCATCACCTGGCACAGTGGACAGGCAAAGGGCACAATCCCTCTTTGAATAGCTGCTGGCCAAGGGTGTTGCAGACAGGGAGCTCCTGGGCCAGTCTAGGAGCCAGGAATATTCAGATCCTCTGATATGGGCTGCCTCCAATGACCTGAGCGCTCTCGCCTTGTCTCTTTACCTGTCTGAAAAATGAGTTGGCGACAGAGATGTCTGTCACAGGGGAGGCTAGAGGGAGACTGGGAATACCACAGTGATGGATAGTGCAGCTGAAGCTGTTAACTATCACTGCTGCCTGGAGAGGAGGCTTGCTTGATGCCTATGTGTAGAGGTTGGGCACTGCTTGTGCCATAAAGTAGCACTCGATACGACAGTAGCTCCTCTCCCGTGTCTGCTGGGGGACACTGGGAGGGGGGAATTAGGACATGACCCACATTTCCAGTCCTTGGCAGAGGCAAAGGGCTCCTTTTGCTTAGATTTTGGTGTGCTTTGTGCTGGACTGTAGGAACTGCTGTCTAATTCCAGTGCAGCTGGAGACTTGCACATTTTGCTGAGCAGCTCAAGGCATGAGTTAGTTTCCATTTCTTGTTTCTTCCTAACCTGGGAATTCAGCAGTCCCAAACCTATTCGCGTCCTGACCCTTACAACCAATTACTCAAAGTGACCCAAATGTTAGCACGGATGCCTCTAAATCCCTCAACCACGGAGTCGTGCTTGGAGCTGCTGTGATCCCCTGTGTGCAAAATACTAAAGGCAAAAGCTGAATTTGAAGATGTCTGCAGGAAGAGTTGCTGCCTGTGCAAAGTGTGCATGAGAGAGGGAGAATGTGTACCCAGATAGACACTAAGCAGGCTGGATACCCTTTATCTCTTTCGGGTGTGGGAATGTCCCGGTGCAGGCATTGAGGCTCTGCTTTGCGCTCCCTCCTCTCTCAGCTAAAGCACTTCTGAGCGTGAGCTGGGGTAACTGAGAGCAACTTTGAGCTGAGTTTCCGAACAAAACTCCCCAGGAGTAATGGGGAGAGAGGCTTTATTAGAAAAGACCTCCAGCCTTCTGTGTGCACCAGAGCCGATTGATTACAACCCACTGAGCTGCTGAAAGACACTGACTAGGTCAATGTGCTGAATGCCCTTCTTGCCTGAAGCCAGCACCGTCTCTGTGCCGTAGAGCTGGCAACTGTGTGTAGTTTTCCCCCACCTTCCCCACCCCCTTTCCGAGGCTCCACATCCTCTCTGGCAGCTTGTCACTTCTCTGCAGATGTCTAGACAGGAGGATTCAGTGCGTGTCAGTTATGCCTAATTCATTAAAAAAACCCAAACCCTACTGAGAGCTGGGGATTCTCAGTCCTGCAGACTCAGCGCTGTCTGCGGTGCCCTGTGCTGCCTTGAGGCTAGCTCAGAGCAGACTAATTCCACCGATCGGCAGGAGCAGCGCGCACCTCACCCTCCCATCCATAGCAAGGGGGCTTGGGGAATAGAAGGCAGGCATGTGGTCAGGGGCAGTGCTGGCAGCAGGAGCAGAAGAGAGAGAAGAGGAGGTGGAGAGAAGTGTTTGGGGCTGCAGTGCATGCTCCTAACTTCTCCTTGCAGCTCACCTCAGTTATGTGTTCTTGGTGTGCTCGTGTCCTCTGCTGTGTCCGTCAGGAGCTGGCAGAGGGGTGCAAGGGGTCCGAGTCTTCAATCTGGCTGTCTGAAACTGCCAGCTTCCTAATTCTACTATCCCTCCTGCCACCTCTGAAGGCAGAGCCGGTGCCAGGAATGACAGGTCCCCTTGCCACGTTAAGTCACATTTTGATCAATATTTGCAGTCCTGACCTCTGTATAGGTGCTGCTGTAAATCAGCCATCACAGTAGCGATGGCTGGACCTGCAGTTCAGAGCATCTCGTTCACTTGCTGGTCCTGAACTATTAGGTCCCTCTGCTTCCTCACAATTGCTGGCTCTTCTAGGCTGAACACACAATTAACCTTATATTAAAAAGACTGACTGTGAGCCTTTTGCTGTCTGTTTGAATTCCCTGGATGCAGGTAAAGTGCTACAGGGGCTGAGAAGGGGCTGAACCCCAAAATGTTGTATTGAGGGGGATGGAGTTCTCTGTCTGTATCAGTGACGCTAACCTGACAGGTCCTGGTGGGGACAATTGCCTAGATTTAGTGCCTGCTTTGCCTTTGAGTCCTGGGCATATACAGCTGGATGATGTCCAACTCTCTTTGATTGTGTTTATTGGGGGGAAGGGAGCGGGAAAAGTAGGAATGCAATATATTTTGTAATGGGCAGTGCCAGGCCCTCTGAAAGAAGCAAGAATTTGGGATATCCAAGTTTGAGGTGTAAGGGCAGGTAGCGTATATCTGCTGTAGCTTGTGAAAACAGCCCTGGTGTCTTGGACATGCCTACTGCAAGAGGATTACTGATGCAAAAATACTGCTAGTCATCTGGTAGTTTAAAGCTTCTCTTTAGACATGGAGTTCAGAGCCATGGACAGGGTTCAACAAAAGGGATAGCTCAGCCAAATTAACGGGGCCTCCACAAAGCAATAAGGAAGGTGAAAATTTGCAGGCCTGCAGTGTACTCAGCTGCATCTCTGGATGCTGGTACGAGCTGTATTAGTGGTCTTACTTTGCAACAGCACAACAGCAGCTATTGTTACTGCCGGCTCAGCTGTTTGTGTCCCTTGACTGTTGAAGGGAAGGAAGAGAACACAGGAGCACATCTTCTTCCCAGCCCTGCTCCCGGGAGGAAAGGAGCTCCTCGCGCTTGGGCAGGCCAGGGTCTTGCCTGTGCCCCTTTAGGCTGCCCCGGTCTAGTCCCGTCCTGAGCTTTAATGTGTATGGCACGTTTCGGTTCTTTGGGGGAATGCTGAGAATTGCAGGAGGCTGCTTACTGGCAAATGGCCTGTGACTCCTCTCAGAGGGCTTAAAAATAAGAATTCTGATTTCTGGTGTAGGGGAGATGGAGATGCACTTGGAAGCCGCGATTCCTGCCTGTGACTCCGCTGTCAAGCTCCTTCCCCAGGGGTCCATGCTGTTGCTCTGCCCCAGGAGGAGCTTTGCTGTGCTGCTGTGGAGGGCATGGCTTTGGCTCCGCTGCTCGGAATGGAGATCTGAAGCTGCTGGGCACAACAGAGCAGTGCTGCCAGCAGCCCCTTCCTGCCTGGGGACAGAGCCAGAGGAGGTCTGTAGGCAAAAAAAAAAAAAAGGACTTTGTGCCTGGGAGATGGACCCCCAATGCCAAGAAAGGGGGGGAACCACTCCTCCGAAGGGGAAACTGGCAACGTGGTGCCACCTTATTGACCTAGTTTGTGCTGGCCTCTGCTCTGTTAGTGCCGAGATACGCAGGGGTAGTGTATCACGGCACTAACGGAGCAGTGAGTGCCAGCGAGGACTTAATCTCTTGTCCTGAAGGTCTGATGGCAGCAATTCTGTGGGAGATGCAGTGCCGCGCACAAAACAGGGCTTTGTAGCTGATTTACCAGAAAAGAGGTACTGGAATATCAACATAGGGATAGGGCACACGTGGAAGTGATGGATTTAAGCATGATTGTATGTCAGGCCTTAGGGCATGTCATGCCTTAGAGTAGGGGATGTCACCTTATCCACAGCAAAGACTCGTCCCCAACATCTGACCAGCTGTACAGGATGTGTCTTTGCAGTCTCCTAGCTTGCCTGGCAGACACAAAATCTCCATCCAGGCTGTCAACAAAAAGCCATTCTCCAGGGCCTTCCTGGGGAAAGGGCAGGCTCTGAACTTTTCCCTGGAGGATACTCTGTTGCCTGTTTATTGCTCAGCACGCTTCTTTTCACTCTCGGCAAAATATGGTTTTTTGTGCAAGGAGAACAGACCTCCCTTTGGGCAGGGATCATTTGCATTAATTAACAGAGCTGTTATGCATGGCCACGCTCTGTCGCATAGGAGCCAAACAAACGCCTTCTTTTTTTTGTCATAACCTAAGAGTTATTACAAGTCAGCCACCGCATCCATTATAGCTGATGCGTAACACGTGCATTCATGCTGCTGCATGCTCCACAAAAGTGGGCTTGTATTTACGTCCCCCCGCTGGAGCTCTGGACACTGCTTTACTGTCTCTTGTGGTCCAGGCACTGTTCCCCATTAATTATGTCTTAGCGGTGCTCATAGACCTTCATTTCCTGGGAATGAAGTTTTACAAGGAAATAAGGAATATTTAGTGCTGCCAGTGAGGCTGAGAGTTCAGGCACAGGGAGCAGCAGTGGGGTGTCCTTTCCCTTTTTCCCCCTGATTATATTCTGACCCGTTAAAGCAAAAGAGCTCTGATGGGAACATGTTATTGCAGAGTGGAGGGGACACCGGGAAGTGGGACTGAAGGGGCTGTACCCACTGCAAGCCTTAGGCCAGACCCATGCCAGCACTCCCTGTGCTTCAGCATGGTGACCTTCTCCCAAAGTGGCTGGTGGGTGGGTGAGCTGCTCTCCAGGGGAGGGATTGCTGAGGCTGTAGTGTGGCTGTAGCAAAAAACCATCCGGCAGAGTTGGTTCAGGCTGCCTGCAGCTGTGGGTCAGGTCAGCTGTGGACTGTCCCCCGGTGCGGGGATGCTTTTGGGAACCCCGTGGCAGTGCGGTGGCTGGGCGTCCCCATCTGGCCCTGCTCAGTCACATCAGAGACCGAGTGACACAGCGGTGGTGTAGCTCAGGGTGCTACACCGGTGCGGGCGAGGGAGGCAACGGTGGTCTTTCAGTCGAGCTCTTCCGAGCTCTGTGAGGTGCGTGCCAGCCCTCGCTGGCGACAGCAGGGGGGAGTGAGTGGAGAGGGGAGTGAGCGATAGCTGGTCTCTACCTCTTGGCCGTGGGAATCATTGCAAGGAAAGATAATGTCACCCTTGTCACTCTCTGCACTTGTACTTGCCCAGAGTTGTGCAATGACTCAGTGGCAGGGCTGGGAAGAGAGCCCAGCGCTTCTGACCCTCTTTGGAAATGCGTTTGATTACTGTGATGCCAATGCATCGGCTACAGCAACCTTCAGTCTGTTGTGCCCTCTGCGTCTCTCCCCTGACTGCTGGAGCCGAGTTGTGTGCTACCCCCAGCCTGGCCAGGGCAGCAAACCTTTTCTCACCAGTTTCCGAGAGCGCAATGAGAAGCAGTCCCATCTCCCTGCTCCTCTGTCCTGTCCTGCCTTGTCCCCCCTGGTCCTCCCACTGCTGTGGAGCCAGGAGCTCCCACCCTTTGCTGCCAGCACCCAGGAGGGGCAAGGCGAGTGCTCTCAATTAGATCTGGGGCATGACTTAAATACTGATGGGGAGAAGTATGCTCAGCAGTGTATTAAAAAGATAAACCAGCTCGAGCAGATCAGGAAAACCCTCAGGCTTGCAGCTAGGGAGGGGAATAAAGGCGAGAAAGCACTGTCCGCTCTCTGCCATTAAACCAGGTCTGGGAAAGGAGCTCTTGAGCCCAGGTGGAGATGCTAGCAACTATAAACGGCCTTCGTGTGGGCACCTCTCATCCAGCAGCGTCCACGCATGTGAATTAACGTGCTGAGGGTGTCCTAGGGATGTTGCAGCTTTCCGAAAAGCTCAGCTGAGGGGTGTGGGAGGAGAAGGCCAGTTAACTCATGGGCTCTTCTTTCCTGTCAAGGGCACAATGGCATCCTACTCTCATTGCTGGAAAGCATCAACAGGCATTGCCTTTGTTGTGTGCCCACGAGTCTTCCCCGCTGACAGAGAGATGAGGAATCTCATATCATGCGGGATGATGCAAATAGAAGAGGGCATTGCAGGCTTCTCTCCTGCTCAGGAAAGATGTTTATTCATCTTTTTCCTCCCCCAGACTCTAGTACCCGATACAATTGCTATTTAAAAATGAATAGATGGCTGCATTCGTGGCTGAGCAGGCACAGCATGGTGGGTTTCTATTTTTAGGCTCAGCACGGCTGGCGACGTGTAGGTGTCGTGAGGAGCACAGAGGCTGAGGGGATTCTCTCGCCGCAGGGATGCGGGGGCAGGCGCACGAGTGCAGCACACGGGCTTTTTTTCTTCAAGCTGCCTTTTGCTCCTGCTCCCTCCCCCTTCTTCCTCCTGCTGCTCAGTCATTCTTTCTTCACTCCCCAACCTTTCCTTTGGGTGCTGCTGGCAGAGAGACAGTCAGACGCCTTTCGAAACGCCATGAGCAGCCTAGATGCAGACAGCATGGAAAGAGAAAACATCTTTGCACAAATAAATGCCCTTATTCCTTGATTAGGCAATTTTTGTTTCTGCGAGCGGATCAAGTTCATACTCCTGCTCCCTGCCTGGGCTGTCCCAGATTGTGTGGAAGGACTGTCCCGCTCCATGCTCAGTGGCACATACGTGTATGTGCAGACTGAATTCTGCATCGGGTCCCAGCCGCCCGATCCGCATCTCTGTTCTTTGCTGTCTGTCCCCCCTGTCAGCCTTGTCAAAGAAAAACTACCTGAAGTTCAAAGTTACCTCTTGGAAGGACAGCCAGGGTCTCAGCTGGGGCTGCTTCCAGGGAGATCTAGGAGCTCTGCTTTGCCCAAACTGCCTGCTAGGCTAGTGCAGGAACAGGAGTCGGCGGTGCTGGAGCAGGACTGTTTGGTGCAGCCTTGAGGCTGTGGTGAGGTTGGATGTGCCTGGGTAGAGGACACTGGAGGGAAGTGGAGATCAGGATCCTGTTCCCTAACTGACCTGGGAATCCCCAGCCTCTGTCCGAAAAGAGGCCTGAAATATAGAATGTCAGGAAGAGTCGAATCCCAGGTCTGCAGGATTCTGTACTGGGACTGTAGAGCTCTGTGCTGCAATTGCCTTTGCCCTCTGCCTTATCCTCCTGATTTGTGAGGGCACGGGAAATACAGCAGCTCTCTGAGCTTAACTTTTGAAGGTAGGTGCGTGCATTACAAATCTCCTAGCAACTTCTGGAAGCTGGAAGGGAACAGCCACCTCTCGAAGAGCTGTGGTCCATAACATCACTCTTGCCTTCTAGGATATGGGATTCCCTGGTTATTTTTTGTTTAGGCTAATCAGGGTTGTCATGTTTGCTGTTTCTAGTGGTCTGTTTAAGCTCGCTTGGTCAGTGCAGGACTGGCATGCCCTGGTGAGACTCCTAAGATCAATGCTTCTGCTGATATTGCATGGAAATGCAGATAGTTAGGTGGATTTGGAGACGGTGCAACTTCAAGGAAAACCAGTGTGAGCACATATGTTGTAGAGCGGTACCCTTCTGAAGGCAGGTAAGGAGGATATCGATCCGGAGATGAACGCAGCTGGGAAGCAGTGAGTGTCACAGAGCGGAGAAGAGTCTCAGCATCCCTTTGCATTGCTTGGGTTCTTCCAGGGACTGTCTCCTCCCCATCGCTGGTTTATGAGCAGGATGATGTTTCCCTGGCAGGGGCTGGTTAGACAGGAGCTGTTCTTGCGCGGGGTCTCTGAGCAGTGGCAGCCATACTTGGGGGCTATGGGAATTGTCTGGGGCTAGAGCGATTCCTGCCTGGGTAATGCTTTGGTTTTCCCCCATGTCAGTGCCGCTGAGAAGGGAAAGCCCACCATCTACCACCTGCAGCCATGGAAGGGGGTGTGCAGCTCCTCAACCGCGATGGCCACAGCATCTCCCACAACTCCAAGCGACACTATCACGATGCCTTCGTGTGCATGAACCGCATGCGTCAGCGTGGGCTGCTCTGCGACATTGTGCTCCATGTGGGCACCAAGGAGATCAAGGCCCACAAGGTGGTGCTGGCGTCCTGCAGCCCGTACTTCCACGCCATGTTCACAAGCAAGTAGTGTCCTCTCTTCCCCGTGGCCAGGGTCTCCCTGCTCTTCAAACCCGCTCTTCCCTGCAAACCCCTCCCCTTTCTGCCCTGCTCCCTATTCTGACTGCCCTACCCTATGCAAATATGATGCCTGTATATCATCTCTGTGAGCAAGGGCAGTAATGTTCCTCATTTGGCTCCCTTCCATGAAGCCCTTTGCCCGTAACCCCCTGCACAGGTATCTTGATGCCCATCCTGCAGACGTGGACCCCATTCCCTAAAGTATACTGCTGCTTCTCCTTGCTAAGAGGTAGGCAGGAGACCTTTCTGGGCTGTGGAGGTGGATGCAGCTTGTTCCATGCATGGTCAAGTCTTTCTGAGGGGAAACAATCCTGCTGCGGGACTTTGTTCATGTCTAGTATCTGTGTTGCCCTAGATGAGATGAGTGAGAGCCGCCAGACCCACGTGACGCTGCACGACATTGACCCACAGGCCCTGGAGCAGCTGGTGCAATACGCTTACACGGCTGAGATTGTGGTAGGCGAGGGGAATGTGCAGGTAGGAGCTTCCCCCCAAATCTCTCTTCTCCACAAAACCGTTCTGTATGAGACTTACCTCCTGGGGGCTCTTCTCTACCTCTGCTCAGCACTTTCAGCTCTTGTTCTGTGATGGCACCTGCATCTAGCAGTGGTCAGGGAGTTCATCTTCTGCCCCTGCACCTAGAGGTGTGGCTCCTGCGATTGCTGTGGCTGGGAATGGCTCCTCAAAGCACTATGCAATGGCCAGGTCTAGTCCTCGGCATCTGCTGTTCTCCTGCCATTTCCTGGCCCTGTGGGGAGTTACGGGCGTCCTTCTCAGCTCTTCTTTAGCTTAGTCCTGTTGGAAACAAAGAATGCTTTTTCCTCTATGTGCTTGTGTGCCTGAAGGTGCTCAGTAAGCCTGTTCTGTTATTGACTTGCGGTGAGACGAGGGTGAAAATGGTTTCCTTGCCCTGGAAACTCTCTTTTCCCCCATTCTTTTCCACTGCCAGACACTTCTTCCTGCTGCCAGCCTGCTTCAGCTCAATGGTGTGCGGGATGCTTGTTGCAAGTTCCTACTCAGCCAGCTCGACCCATCCAACTGTCTGGGAATCCGGGGTTTTGCTGACACGCACTCCTGCAGCGACCTCCTCAAGTCTGCACACAAGTATGTCCTCCAACACTTCGTGGAGGTGTCCAAGACAGAGGAGTTCATGTTGCTGCCTCTTAAACAGGTGAGGTCCTGATGGGAGTGTGAAGGTATGGGTGGGCAAGGCTTCTTGTGCCCTGTCCTGGAAGGCACGGTGTGCGTGTCAAGAACCCAAGGGACCTGCACTGAGGGGACAGGGTTTGGCAGGGGAATGTACTCAGATTCTGTGCTTTGGGTCCTCTCTATTCAGTGGAGAGGCAATACATGGGAAGAGTGCTGTCGGAGAGCGAGCTTAATCCCATGTGAAATGGGGATGGGAGGGTAGCACGGAGGATAATTGCTGTCGCTGGTGCTTGCCACGTGAGCTCTGAGCACACTGCCCTCTCTCTGGGAGCACAGGCCAGGGAATAAGTCCAGGCTGCCCTGGTCACGTAGCTGTGATGTTTAATTCAGAGCTCAGCTAATGTTTCCTGCTGCTCTTCATGTGGTGCCAGTATGGCCCCTGGGTCGTCACTGCCTGCAGAGTGCTGCGCCGTGCCCTGGCCAGGGCATTCCCAGTCCTTGCTCTGCATCACCCGTATGGTCCCTCACCAGGATACAGATGCTTCCCTTCACCCATTCTCGGGGCAGTGGGGTGCGTGGCAGCAAGAGGAGGGTACGTATCTCCACTTGCTCCAGCTCCGTTGTCCTTGGCAGGTGAAGTGAGTGTGCTGGGAACAGCCAGGACACCTGGCTCTATCCCATGAAATATTGAAGGGATGTGTGCAAGCAGAGTCGTCTGCCTGATCTCACTGATGTTGATTGGAAGTGTCGGGCATTGCAGCAGCTTCAGACACAGAAGGGGGGGAATGAGCCAAGGAGGACGATCGAGGGCAGAGCTGTCTCCACACCAGTGCTGCAAGGAGAGGGGAGGCACAGCTGCACCTGCCTGGTTTGGGGGACCCGGTTGCTCTTTGGATCCTTCTGTGTCCAGTGAGAGAGAGTAGCTGTACACCCCCAACTGCCAGCATCTACAGGAGGCAGGGGCTCTGCCTCTGGCAGTGCTGTTCTGCTGGGCCAGTTACCTGGGTGTGTGAATGCATCCTTGCCTCCCAAACCGTACCAACCGACGCTTGCCCTTTCCACCCCGCTCTGCAGGTGCTGGACCTCATTTCTAGTGACAGCCTCAATGTGCCATCAGAGGAGGAGGTGTACCGGGCTGTGCTCAGCTGGGTCAAACATGATGTGGACAGCAGAAGACAGCATGTCCCCAGGGTGAGTCTGCTGGGGAAGGTGGCCTGGTTCCACCCACCAGCTCCGAGTGCCTGGTCTGGGTGGGTACACGGCCGAAGGAAGCTGCAGGGTGGCCAGAGGGCAGGGACAGCGGGTCCCTGCCATACCACTTCCAGTCCAGGCATAGATGAGGGTGCTGCTGAGAAAATTCTGTCTCCCAGAGTGAAGTCCAAACTATTGACAAATCCGAGGGGGATGCCCTGTCTGACCCCTGGCAGCTTGGGCATGTGTAGGTCTGGGGAGGATGTGGGCAGCAGGAGAGGTCAGCCCTGCCTGCAGCCTTCCTGAGCTTTCACAGGCATCCTCAAACAAAAAGCTCAGGCAAATTTGAGCAGGGAACTTCTTTTAACTCATGCTTTTGTCTCTCTGCATCTGCACCTTGGAGCATGGATCTGCGAGCCTCCCACCCGCCAAAGGCGCAACTGGAGGAGACATGGTTAAGCCCTTTCCTGCGGGGCTGCCAGTGCTTGGCACAGCGTGGGCACCCTCTCACGGATGCAGCCTCGCGCTGCGGTAGAGGCTGTCAGTGCCTCCAGCAGCCCCGGCTTCCTGTCATCTTGCCGCTCTCATGCTTCCAGACAGGCTGGAGCAGTGGGAGAAGGCATCCCTAGGTGCCCTCCTGAAGGCTGGGGCTGAGATGGGGCAGGACGAGGAAGACTCTGAGGGTTTCCCCTGGGTTTCCGCCTACCCTAGGGCTTGACCCTAGACAAGTTCTGTCTCCACCTTTGCTGGTTGTGTGCCCTCAAACATCCCTCCTGTGGGCAATGCAGGCAACATGGGGCATGCTGGGCAGAGGGAGGTGGTGTCTGGGCTCTGCAGCCCCACAGCGAGGATTGTTACTGATAGCACGAGTGCTGGAAGAGGATGTGGGTACAGGCAGAGGGCAGGGTGGGGATCTGGGGTGGCTGTGGGACATGTCATGGCCAGGCTGAGAGCTTCTGGCTCTGCAGAGACATTAAGGCTGAATTGCTGCATGTGCTTTGGTGCCCTTTGTCACCGGCTGCCTGTCCTGCCAAGAGAGCAGGATGACATCTCCAGGTGGAGTCAGCCTTGCCAGGGTCCCCGGGGTTTGTAGGGGAGATGTAGGGGCAGCACTGGGGTTCCCACCCTGCCGATGGGGTGCGACTCCTCTCCCCTCAGCTTATGAAGTGCGTGCGGCTGCCCCTGCTGAGCCGGGACTTCCTCATGAGCAACGTGGACACAGAGCTGCTGGTGCGGCATCACTCAGAGTGCAAGGACCTGCTGATCGAAGCCCTCAAGTACCACCTCATGCCGGAGCAGAGAGGGGTCCTTAGCAACAGCAGGACGAGGCCGCGGCGCTGCGAGGGGGCCAGCACTGTGCTCTTTGCTGTGGGTAAGGCCCTGCCACACGCTCCCCTACGTGCAGACCCCTGCCCAGGGCCTCGGACTGTTGTTTGCTCTGTTTGCCCTCCCCTGCGCAGGTGGGGGGAGCCTGTTCGCCATCCACGGGGACTGCGAGGCCTATGACACGCGGACGGATCGGTGGCACATGGTGGCCTCCATGTCGACTCGCAGGGCCAGAGTGGGCGTTGCTGCCATCGGGAACAAGCTGTATGCTGTGGGCGGGTAAGGAGGGCCAGGAGCCGTGCGCAGGGAGCTGGCAGGGGTGCCGTCAGCAGCCCCTGAACGGAGCCCATGGCGAGAGCGGCACAGAGCTGCTCCGGGAGCAGAGATGGCCAGCAGAGCCTGCCGGGGCCAGCCTCCGGATGAAGCAATCCAGTATCTCTGGGTTACTAACTGCAGGAATAGCAACTGAAAACTACATCCCTGCCCCTTGCAGTTCTGAGCAGTGAGTTTGCTAGCTCTCTGTTTGGCGGTGGACATCCTGGGCTTGCGCGGTTTCCTCCCATTTGCCTTAGCCCTATGCTGCAGGCTGTTCAGAGCCTGCTAAGTCCCCAGCCCACCTCTTCCCTAGCGTGTGGGGACCCTCTGAGACCTGCTTTCTTTGCAGACCACCAAAGAGCTTGGCTAAGGGCTCTGCACTTTCAGCAGGTGCTTTAGTGCACTCTGTCTTGAGGAAGCTGGGCAGGGGGGAGAGGGGAGGGGTGGTGACAGGGACCCAAGGCTCTTGGTCGCCTCCAGAGCTGTAGGACCAGCCCACAGGCTCATCTACAATCCAGGCTTCCCAGCTCTTACATGGTCTCCCTTTTTCTCCCTCCAGCTACGATGGGACCTCTGATTTGGCCACAGTGGAGTCCTATGATCCTGTCACCAATTCCTGGCAACCTGAGGTGTCCATGGGCACCAGGAGGAGCTGCCTGGGTGTAGCAGCGCTTCACGGGCTTCTCTATGCTGCTGGGGGGTACGATGGGGCCTCGTGCCTGAACAGGTAGGGGATTGCCTTGCTACAGGCTCCTCCACTGCTCTTGCATGCACTGTCCTTGGCGCTGGGTGCCTGGCGAGCCCACAAGGCCGGCTCCTGACAGATGGACTGGCCCCAGAGTAGATGTCTTGCAATCCAGCTCTGTCTTCCAGTGTCTTTGATGCAGGCAAAGTTTCTTCAGGGGAAAAACCATTTTGTAGCCCTGCGTCACAACAGAACATAGCCTTTGTCAGTTCTTCCCTCCGTTTTCCCTGTCTATTCCCAAGCTTCCTTGGGAGCTGCCCCTGAGGGCCTGTGTCAAAGAGCTTTGACCTGGGCTTTGCCAGTGTCACACCTTATGTTCCTGTGTCCCTGCCTGCTGCAGCGCAGAGCGGTACGACCCTCTGACAGGCACCTGGACATCCATCGCTGCCATGAGCACCAGGAGACGCTACGTCCGGGTGGCAACTCTAGGTGGGTGATGGCATGAGGACCCGACTGACTTCTGTGCAGACTGTCTCTTGCATTTCTGGTGGTTCCTTTTGATCTTCTTCTGTTCCAGTTCCTGCCCCTTCTTCCTAGATTCCCTAGCTGTGAGTCTGGGTAGCCCAGCCATTCCTCTGCCATGTCCTGACATGCTCCCTGCCTCTGCCCTCCTCCTCAGTCTCCTTAGTAGTTGGGTTTCATCACATCCTGGAGGCAACTCCTGAGGGGACCCACAACTTGTTCCTCAGCTCCTTTGTGCCCCTTCTACTTTGGAGCAAGAGGGCTGGCTGTGGATCATCACCTGTCCCCCGAAAGGAAGAGACAACCTTATTACTCCTTCATTATGAAAGCAGGACAGTCCTCTTACTGATGATCCAAGCAGTAGTGGGGGGTCAAAACTGTCTCTACCGGGGGTGTCACAACATTAGGTGCAATGCTGTGATGACTCCTGACTCCATTGAATGAGCTCTGTCCTTAAGGAGGATGCAGTGTGAGAACTGGCCACTTCATTGTTTAGTGCAGCTATGGGGTTAACGCAAGTACCACCCTCCACCCTAGCAGATGCCGGACCTCCCTGGGGATGCCAGGGCAGCGTGCTGCTCCCCACCGTCCCAGGAGCTGCTGCGCAGTGTCCCTGTGGTCCCCTGCCCTGTTCTCTGGTTTCAGCTCTCAGTGCTGACTCAGAGGTTCCCTCCCCTCCATCACCAGCTCATACTCTCTGCCTGCCACGGCCTTTACTGGCGTTCCCCTGCTCCAGCCTCCGCTGCTAAAAATAACTGATTGCTCTGGCGGGGAGCACTTGCAGCTCCCATAATGAGGAGGTCAAGAAGCGGCAGGCGAACGAGCTCTTCAGGAAGCTTGCAGCGTGGCAGAGAAATTGCCTGATGAATATTTCACAATGCTCCATGCTGCAAGGGGAGGGGGAGCTGGGGGAGCCCTGCTGAGAGGGGCTCGGCTGCCTGCGGAGCAGGAGGCACTGCGGCTCAGCTGATGCCCGTATGGGCACCCCGTGCAAGAGTTGTGGGAGGCTGCGCCGGGATCGGGACCATGCTCTTTAGCTAACTCCTGTGCACGTGTGACTGTCTTTGCAGAAGGCAACCTCTATGCCGTTGGGGGATATGACAGCTCATCCCACTTAGCCACAGTAGAAAAGTATGAGCCCCAGGTAAATACAAGAGAGAGCATGCCTGGTAACCCTTTTCCTTCTCCCCTCCGGTTGGGTGCCTGAAAGGGCCCTGCAGAAAGCTGAGGGCCACGCAAGTTGCTAGAGAACTTAGCAGACAGCGAGAGATCAGCTACCCGTGGTCTCTTAGCAAACCGCTGCCATAGTTTAAGATGTGACCGCTTCCTAGCAAAGTGTTGCAGCAGCAGTGGAGCAGAAGGTGTGCCCACATGAGCCTGCGCAGCACAGACCTGCCTGCCTCCTTGGAGACTTAAGCCTCCATGGGTGACTATGAGATGGTGTGGGTATCTGCCCCCTCCCCAGCTCTTCCACAGGGGCAGAGTATCCGGGGTACAATCCAGAGCAAAATGAGCCAAAGCTCATCCATGCAGGCTCCAAGATGTATCTTTGAGATTTTTCAACCACCAGAATGCTCTCTATCCCCATTGCCTGTAGGCCAGCTCAAGTTGTCTAGGAAGAACAGTTCTTGTTCATGCCCTGAGCTGTTTCCAGCTTCCAGCTGAGGTCCTTGCTGCACGCACATCCAGAGCGGTGAGCAGGGATTGTGGCAGGCTGGGGACATGTGTTGGGCCTGGGGTCCCACAGCTCTGTTAGAGCAGGCTGGATCACTGCAAAAAGATCAAAGAGAAGGTCCTGGAGGTTTTTCACGAGATGTAAAGCCACAGCTGTGACTCGTACAGATTTGAAATAGATACAGCTCAACCCCCATGACTGGGCTGGGATTCAGCTGTGACGTGACTGGTGGCCTGGCACAGAGATTTCTGTGCTCAGGCCCCTGGGATGGCAGAACTCCTGCCAGCTGCGGCTGGGCTTTACTGAGCCAGTCGGCGAAGGTCTCTCCTGGGGCCTGCAGCAATTCCTGCGGGAGAGTTGAAGGGAAATAAGTAGGGTCCCCCCAAAAGGCTTTTTGGGGGAGGACTGTTATGTCAGGAGCTGTGTGGTTAGAGCAGGACTGGGTTGGCAGGGGCACATTGAAAACGTCTTGTGCATCTGGCTCACAAACAAACATTGCCTCTTCCCAGATCAACACCTGGGCGCCCATTGCCAATATGCTAAGCCGCCGGAGCAGCGCAGGAGTGGCTGTGCTGGAGGGGATGCTCTACGTGGCTGGCGGCAACGATGGGACCAGCTGCCTTAACTCTGTTGAGCGCTACAACCCCAAAACCAACACATGGGAGAGCGTGGCACCCATGAACATCCGTAGGTAAGGAGCTCTGCCCCTGCCACGCTCGAGCTGCGGGGGAGCCTCAGCTGCTGCAGTCGGGAATGGGGACCCCATCTCACAGAGAGCCTTGCCTCACTTGGCACTGCAAACCGTAAAATGCAGACCATGCCCCAGGGCCTGGCTAACGCTGCAGCTGGCCGGCTCTGTGCTGCTCGCACAAAGGCAGCCCATGCTCCCTGCCGCACTGCGAGGGACTGGTGCACGTGTGCCGGGAGGGCAGAGCAGGGACGTTCTGCAGTAGGTGTTTCTGCAGAGGGATTTATTCTCAGCAGTCTGTGTGGCCGTAAAGAACCAGGTGGTGTAGCTGGCTGAGGCCCCGTAGGAGATGTTGCTGGGCTGTGGGAGGGTTTAAGGCTTGGAAGTCCAAGGATTTTAGGCTCCTAGCGCTTGTTATTTAGAGGTGGCACTTCTCCAGTGGGACGAGGGTATCGGAGTGAAGGGGAAGATCTGAGGCTCTATACTGCACTCTGCCACTGACTGACTGTTTGAGCCCAGTAGTTCATTTTCGCTGGGCATTTGTGAGGCTGGGCACTCCTTTTTGTGGGTGACAGAGCTCTGGCCCATTCATCTGAGGTGCTGAGCTCCCCTACGCTCCACATATGCTGCGTTCGAGCCTCACACCCCTGTGGTCTCTGCGTGGTCGTTGCAGGAGCACCCATGACCTGGTGGCCATGGATGGGTGGCTGTACGCAGTAGGTGGCAACGATGGGAGCTCCAGCCTAAACTCCATCGAGAAGTACAACCCCCGTACCAACAAGTGGGTAGCAGCCTCGTGCATGTTCACACGCCGGAGCAGCGTGGGGGTGGCTGTGCTGGAACTCCTCAACTTCCCGCCCCCCTCCTCGCCCACCCTGTCAGTGTCTTCGACGAGCCTTTGACAAAGAATCAGGACCTACCTTACCTCAAGGGGACAGGGGCGCCTGGCGAAGCGCTAGGCCAGCGTGGCCCGCCCCGCGGGGCAGCCGGTCGCTGTAGGAGGAGAGCGAAGGTACTGGCTGCTGCCTCCAGCCCCAGCACTCCTGTCAACCCCCGGAGCCATCCCCACTCTTGGTGCACACATCAGATCAGCACGACCACAGCAGTTAGAAATGTGCTTCCTGGACGAGCACCCTCCTTCTAGAGGGCAAGGAGAAGGGGGTGCTCTCTGCTCCGTTCAGACTCATCTCACCGCTCACCCAAAGGGTGTATATTTTCTTTGGGGAGGGGAAACTTTAAACCATTGCTGCTTCTTGGATTCACGTGATCCAGCCGGTGCCACACATACGAGCACGGCCAGCCTTGGAGGCTTCCAGGAGTCCTGTGGGGTGGCGGAGGTGGACAACACTTCTCCCAAGGACAGGGCTGAATGTGCAACCATTCCTCTGAATGTCACTGTAGCCAAACTCTTTACCAAGCCTATTGTGCACTGTTAAAGACTCTGAGGCCACCGTATGGTTCTCAATGGTGTCTAATTGATGCCTTAAAATACGCAAACAAAAGAAGCCCAGCTAAGGGACAGGGCCTGGAGGAGGTGAGGTTTGGAGACAAAACTGGATGCAGCAGCCGGAACCCTCCAGTGTTTCCATACTCAGCTGGCCCCACCTCAGTCGCTGCTCCCAGCTGACCATTGCTCTGGGCAGTCCCCAGCCAGGCAGATGGGTTGAATGACCTTGTTTGCATCCGTGCCGTTGCTGTCCCAGGTTCAAGTGACCGTGCGGCTACCTGCTCTCTGCACGTGGTCCTGGTTCACAGTTTGGCTGGGAACGGATCGGCCTGTTTGCTGTTCCCCTCTCTGCAAAGCAGATTCTGGGTTTATGGAAAGGTATCGGTTCTTAAACAAGAACAGTCCAGCCTTCTAAATGAGGAGGATTGCCTGGCGTTACTTTTTTGGGTGTTAATTTTTTGCCTTTTTTAATTTGAATGCTAATATTTTAATTTTTAATGACTTCATATCCGTTTATTTTTTACACGATCCTGGTATTCCCCATCCTATCTGCTTTTAAGGCAGCAGAAGGGATGCAATTACTTTTCTCATTTGTTGATGAGATGATGACTGTGTCCTGGAAGACGTTCTCTATAGATGTGTGGGTGTGTGTGCATGTGTGAGATACCGTGTGTACAGTGAAAACAGCATGGAAGGGACCATTTGCAATTAGTGACTCCCTGGCAATTAAGCAACCACTTTAACGAGCTAAAGGTTGAATAAATTAGTACTGTAAGTCACAGGCCTGTCCTAGACCCACCTGTGCCATGGAACCTCTTGGGTGGTATTTTCAATGCGTATGCTGTAGGGTGTGTGTATGAGCCTTGAACTGAGACATATTATCAGGTGTTCTCCACATTATAGAGGAATGACTCAACCACTGGTACCTCAATAGTGTTCAAATGTAGCATTGGAAATGTGGTCTAACTGTTTGTTTTGAACTAATTCCTTTATCCTTTTTCCCTCCGCTCCTTCTCATGTCTCATTTACAGAGTTCAGATTTCACTTGTGATGGTATTTGTTGGCCTAAATTTTCAAGTGGCTAGGGATTTCTTCTTTTCTCTTTTCTTTGGGGTGAAAGGAGAGTTTGAGACAAGACAGGGACTCCCCAACTTAAGACAATTTTTACGGCAATCTAATTTCTCCTGGACAGGTGCCGGCATGTTTTACAAGCCCACTTACAGTGCCTAACACTGGACACCTGAAATTACCAGCAGCTTCTGAAAATCTGGGCTGCTTCTCTCCCCAAGGACAGTCTGGGCTTCTCAGGCGGCTGAGGCCTTTCTGGCTTTTAGAACAGACTCTAAATCTGCTTTTCCTTCCCCTCTCACTTGCCAAGCCTCTGCCCCAGCCTGTCGCAGCTCGGCAGCTCTCCCGTTCCTCTGTAGTGCAGAGGACCCTGCAAATGTCCAGGCTCTGCTCGTGCAGGTTGCTGCTTGGTCAACGTGGCAGTAGGGCTGCCCTAAGTAGGTCACATGAATCTGCTTCGTTCGAAATAACGATGGAATCGGTGAAGTCTGCTCTGTTGCGTGCATGTGCCTACATATGAGCGAGGTCTCAATCCTTTTCTTCCCATTCCTATAAGCAACATCAGGATTTTAGTCTTCTGCTGGACTCATATCGACCGGTGCATTCAAGGTGCCCCTGGCTCTAGGGTCCTCTTTGAAGGAGGATCAGCCTAAAAGCCCCACGGCCGTGTCAGAAGTGAAAGGTGCTGGTGCTGGGCCTTGGCCCAACATGCCAACGTCCTGCCGAGGCCTCTGCGTGAGGAATGGCGTAAGGATGGCGGAGCCCAGCCAGCCTGCCGAAGGGAGTACTGTACGACAAGGACGGGCAGTGCAGGGCCAGAGTGGAACTGCTGAAGGGAGAAACAGGGCTGATTTCAAACAAGGAATGAGTGGTTATAGCAGTGGCTCAGCTTCTGGTCCAACTGCTGTAGCCTAAAGGGGTGCTGCTGCCTTGGGGGGCGGCAGGCAGGCAAAACCAGAGGGGAGCAGGCTGAGGAGAATTTTTGTGCCATGTGCCCTTGGCCCCAGTTGTAATCTTTAGCAATTTACACTGCAAATGGCGTGCAATGCTGTCCTGCCTCTTGAGGATCAGGGAAACAGGCAGCGTGACTCCTGGCACCCGCCGGCTGGGTCCTGAGCAATACCACCGCTGAGCCTGTTCTGCAGAAACCTGGGGAGGAGGGAGCCTTTTGTGTCTCTGATGTACTAACTATGCAGGTGCTCACTGCTTTCCTGTAAAGGAGAAAGAAGGAAGGAAAGGGCAAAATAGTTCCCCAGCAGCTTGCAGGGGTCCGGAGCACCCCGACCCACACTGTGTGGACACGAGGTGTCAGCATCTGCCCTGGGAGATCCCAGGGTGGAATTGCTTCTGGTGCTGCACATCCCTTGCTGAGCTGGAGGCCTCGGAGGGGATGTGCGTCTGTGTCTGTCTGTCTGTGCGTAGTACCCTATCTGAGGGGAGGAGAACTGTCAACTGTGTGGCTTTTCGGCCAGTTTTAGTTAGCGGTGTCTCATCCAAAATGTTATTTGTGTGATTTCCCATGTGAGCTTTTCCCAGCGGAGGAGCATCCCTGAGCGGGCAGCTCCGGGCTGCGTGTGTTGATGTGTTTCGCCCAGGGACCCTGGTGTCGGTCTGCAGTGAGACGGCGAGGCTAGGCAGGAGCCCTTGCCCCGATGCGAGGGCAGAGGTTCGCTTGGCCTTACTGGTAGGCAGACCTGGTCCACTCCATGTCAAACCGTTGTCACTTTGATTTCTCTGTAAGTTATCTGACTTATTTATGTGGAACTCTGTTTCTCTGAATTTTTTGCACTACATGGGATTGGGGAGGGGATACAAGCAATAGAAGCCAACATGTACAATAAAGACGTTTTCTTGAATACTGGATCCTGCGTCTTGCATCCTTCCTTTTCGCTCCTCTGGCCCCACTCCTGTGAAGGCAGGGATCGCTTCTCTCTGCATTGCCCTGCGCGGCGGTGGGGAAGGATGGGTGCACAGGGCAGGCTGCTGCGCATCCGTGCCTGAGCAGCCACCGATGAGATCTCATCTGCCTGGGTGCAGCCACTCCAGGCTTCAAGGCATTGGCACAGAGCAGGGACAGGCACCTGTCTGGAGGCCACTTCGGGCTGGCCCTGCCGTCGTGGATGTTAGCAGAGGCGGCCAGAGGAGCCAAAGCCAGCTTTGAAGGACCTGCTGCACCACAGGTGAGCTAAATGGAGTGGTTCTTAGCCCAGATCCCCGCCCTGCGCTCAGCTGGCTGGTGCTGGGTGCCTGGCCGGCGAGGCTGCTGCCTGCAGACAAGGTGCTTCGTATTCCCAGCAAGGGTGCTGTGCTGGGGCTGTCCACCGCTCTATGCACCTTCACCCTACCCCAGGGAACGGGCAGGGCAAAGGTGCTGATGGTGTTGGAGACGGCTGGGAAAAGCCCAGCCCAGGGGCTTTAGAAGCAGACTGATTTACACCTTTCCCCACTGTTAAATTCTAGTTTGGTCTCCCTAGGACTCCCGATCTCCAGTGCTGTTGACAGCTTTCCCCTGCAGTGGAAATGAAAACCAGATGAGAAACATTCTCCTTTACCTCCAGCTGCCACATGCATCGTGCCTGGGGGCAGGCGGAGCTGGTCGGCCGTTCAGCAGTGGGGAGGCTCTGCAGCAGATCAGATCTGCCTTCGCTAGCTGCTGCCAGTCACTGCTGCCTGTGGGGGAAACGCTAAGACCATTTCACGGTGGTGGGGGTGCAGGGGGTGAAAAGAGCAAAGACAAGCTGCATGGCAACATCCCATGGGGCCTGAAAGGGAACTTTCCCATGCGTGCGTACTGCAAGCCCTGCAGTTAAGCCGCGATGCTGTACTTGGCATGCCAGACTTGGCTATAGCCCTGCCGTGTCCTCTTTCTTGCTGCTCTCTAGGCTCTTGCTTCTGTTGCAGGCTTCTATAAATAACTACCGTGCTGTAAAAGTCTCTCCAAAGTCTGGAGCCTAACTCCTTCCCCACCCAGTTCAGGCTCTCCTAGAAGCAGAGCAACGGGGGTCCGGGAGAGCTTGCCCGGCAAGCCTGGGTGCCCAGCGCTCGGGGAGAGAGCTGTCCTCAGCCGCCGGTCCCATCCGGCCCGGCCAGCTGTGGAGGTGTCACTGGTGTCCCAGCGAGCAAGATGATGCATATTTGCAGGACCTGCAATAACAGCAGGAGAGAGGCAGTTCTATCCCTATTTTGAGCTGTAAGGTTCTATTTGGAACAAAGATGTTGGCGGAATAGCACATTTCTGGTCACAGTGCTGACCGTGTTAGTCATGGATCTTAAGAGGAATCATACTTTTCCCCGAATAAAACACAGTTGTTGCTGTTGGCTGTAATTTCTGGTCTCTGCCAGGAGGTGCTGGCATGTGGCTTTGCTGTTGGGTAGTTGTTTCACAGCTGTGCAGAGAGAACAGAGCTTGCGGAAGCACCCTGCCATAAAAATTATGGAGTTTCTGATAGGGCCCCGCTGGAGGGGTGTCCTGTTGCTTTGCTCGGCCATGAAGGGTTAATGAATTATATGACAGAAAAGGGAGGGGGATAAAGAGGCTGGTTTTAAAGGTCAAAGATGCGGAGGCCTTTGAGGAATTTTATGGCATGTCCGTTATCAGCAGCTCTCTCTGGGCAAGTGTTGCCTGACTGTACAATTACCTCTTTGGGGATTTGTCGATTTTGTTACTGCAGGGTGACTTCAGTTCCAAGACAAGGCAGATGCAAAAAGAGAGAGTCTAACACATCCAGTATGTCCATAAGACCTCACATAGCAAATCCCAGTTTGATTCAAACAGATTTTCTAGGAAAATATCCTCTCCTGGTTTTAAAAATCCCTTGTTGAAGAAGCCATCACAGTCCTCCGGGAGTTGTTCTGGTAAGAAATAACCTTTCCTGTTAAAAATGCATGCCCTGTTCCTAGGTTCAACTTGTCCAGCTTCACTTTCGCTGCATCTCTGCTTGTTCTCTCGTTGCCAGCTGGTTGTCGCAGGTCTGTTCCCCATGCGGGCGCTTCCAGCCTCACTGCATCACTGTAGCCTCTCTGCTACCGTAGCAAGATGGAGCTGCTGGACTGTCACTCGAAACAGTCTGGAGACAAAACCTGCTCCCTGGAGCAGCCGGCAGAAAAGCTCTTCCCAGAGAACAGTCCCTGTTCACAGTTGCTATTCACTCTCCCTGGCTGGCCGCTCTATAATAGATTGGTGGCTCTTGCAGTCTTTGTAGTGTTTCAGAGTCTTGCTAGAAAGTCGTGTAGATGTGTCACATCACATGCTTTGCAGTAATTTCTTCGATCAGCACTATTATTTATATTAACTAAATCTGATTTTTTTTTTTTTCAAATGTGGTAGCAATTAAATTAGTTTGACAAGATCTAATTTCCATAACCCTGAGTTGATTTGTATTAATTATCTTCTCCTCCTTTAATTCTTAAAGTTAATCCAAGTCCCTAATAGCTGTTACATAATTTTCCTAGGAATCAGCGTCAACTGATAAGCCCATAATTACTGGGATGTTTGTCTTTACCCATTGAAATATTGGTATCCCCATTAACTTACGCAATTTCTCTGCAAATTCCACGGTCCTGCAAGACTTACTGCAAATGAACAGCAGTGATCCAAGACTTTTGTTGTTCAGGTCTTGTAAAACTCTTGGATATGAATTCTCTGGACCTTCTGATCCAGAGCACCTAAGTTTTGTGTTTGCTTTTTAACAGCCACCTGCAGTACCATGGAATGAAAAGGGGTTTGTCATTTCCTATGACTATACCGCCTGTTTTTTTCAATCCATAGAACAGAAATATTTATTCTGCATCTACCTTTTGTATTGTCATTAACTACTCACTATTATTATTTCTATTTCCACACAGTAAGGGACTCATACCATAGTCAGGAATCTTTGGTTTGCCTCCTTTTAAAGCATTTCTTCTATAAATATCCCTTTAGTTTTGCTGGTCATACACATCTCCTTTTGGTCTTTGCTTCCTTTATGAATTTTCCATCATTCCTAGATTTCAATATACACTAGCTTTCCCCTGTTTATTTGTTATATTTTTTATACTGTTTGTTTCACTTCACCTCTAATCCAGGCTGGTTCTTTTTAACTAATACAACTGTTCTGAGTGCAGCCTTTTGAACACCTCAGAGAATGCTTAAACAGTAACCACTGATATTCTCTTTCTGCATCCTTTTTTCTTCCGGCTGAACTCAACAGTGATCGATTTCCTTTTGGAAAAACGCTCCAGATGCATTTATTAGGGGCTCCAGCGTCTTCTTGTTTGCTGGTAAGCATGCTGCGGTCGCTCGCTGCATCTAAGCACCGCTGGGTTTTTATTTCTGTGGTTAATTCCTCTTTACAGGGAAGATGAGGTCTAGGGCCAGATTCACCCACCTTGAGGGCACCGTTTGGTTAATCGAGAAATCCCCAAGCTTGAAACACTCCTGTGGGAGACCTTATTGCAGCCTTTCACTACTTAAAGGGGGGAGATGAAGCTTAAAGGGGGCAGATGAAGAAAGATGGGGACAGACTTTTTAGGAGGGCCTGTTGCAATAGGACAAGGGGTAATGGTTTTAGACTGCAAGAGGGCAGATTAGGCCTAGATAGAAGGAACAATTTTTTACAATGAGGGTGCTGAGGCACTGGCCCAGGTTGCCCAGAGAGGTGGTGGATGCCCCATCCCTGGGAACATTCAAGGTCAGGCTGGACGGGGCTCTGAGCAACCTGATGTAGTTGAAGATGTCCCGGCTCATTGCAGGGGGGTTGGACTGGATGGCCTTTAAAGGTCCCTTCCAACCCAAAGCATTCTATAATTCGAAGAGGAGGAGACGGGACCGGGCAAAGAGAGAGATGGCGGGGACCCCTCCTGCCAGGCAGCCCGCAGCCGGGCTCGCCGGGGAGCCCCCCCGCCTGCCGCGGGGGATGCCACCGCGTCCCCGGGCAGAGGCCGCTGCCCTGCCTGCCCTTCCTGCCCTCCCCTGCCCCTGCCTGCCCTGCCCTGCCCTCCCCTCCCCTCCCCTGCCCTGCCCTGCCCTGCCCTGCCCTGCCCTGCCCTCCCCTGCCTGCCCTCCCCTACCTGCCCCCCCCGCCCTCCCCTGCCCGCCTTCCCCCGCCCGCCTTCCCCTGCCCTCCCCTGCCCCGCCTGCCCCCCTCGCCCTCCCCTGCCCGCCCTCCCCTGCCCTGCCTGCCCCGCCTGCCCCCCGCTCTCCCCTGCCTGCCCCCCCCGGCCGGACCGCGGCCGCTGCCGCTCACCTGGCTCGCCCCTCCCAGCGCCGGCGCTGCCAGCCCCGAGCGGGGCGGGGGAGAGGGGCAGGAGCAGGGAGCCTCGGCCGAAAGCCTCGCCCACACCCACACGAGTCACCGCGGGCGGAAGGGGAGCGTCGGCGTGACACGGGGACACGCACCAGCCTCCCGGCTCCCCGCTGCTGCTGGGCGCTGCCGGCATGGGGAACATAACTTGTGTGCCTCAGGCCCCCGGGGGGCTCAGAGGCTCTTTCAGAAGGAAGCCTTCGCTGAAGAAAGAGTAAGTACGCTTGTTTTTACTTGGGACTGCTTTTCCAGTGGTGCTGGCTGCCCTGCTGACTTTCTCCCGTGCGATGCAACCACGCAGAACGGGGCTAGCGGCTGAGCCCCGCTCGGGAAACCCAGGAGTTATTTACACGCTCAGCAGAATCGGGCTTTTGCATGGTTTCGCAGGGTGCTGGGCAGTGCCAAACGCGATCAGCTCGCCACGCGTGCCTAGGAAGGAATCCTAGGGCTCTGCGGCGGAGTCTCGCAGCGACTCTGCCCCCAGGAGAAACGCGATTTATTTCATTTCACTTTGAAAATTAAAGCTCCCCTCTATGGGACAGGCAGGGCAAGGTGCAGAATGCCTGACACTCCTTGTTTTGACTTGCAATTTTTTATTCACGACACCCAGAGCTGCGGTGCTGTGTTGTGAAAAAACAACAGTCGCACTCCTCTTACTTTGGAGAAAAAGCCCCAAATCCCAACACTCTGCCCATACGATTTGACCTGCGTTTGTAACCCTGAAGGAATACACAACAGAAAATGTCCATGAAATCCTCTGGGGACTTTGGTGCTGGTCTGGCCAGGGCAGCGTTCAGGTACCGCAGCGATGGACGGCCGTCCCAAAATAGAGCCTACCCGGCGGTGCAGAGCAAGCTTCCCCGCGCGCTGCCTTTCCCACTGCCCGTGCTCCCATCAGCGCAGTGACGGTGCTGCTGCCGTTACCTAAGCACATACGAAGCAGAGCCCTCCCCGTCCTGGGCGCGCTGGGCTGGAAAGGAACCAGGGTGATCGCTCACAAACCTGCCGGTCCCATCTATGTTGGGTTCAGCGTACGTGCTGGGCTTTGAGTCAAACCCCATAAACTCTGCTAGGCTGAGGGGTTTCTAATCAAAGAGGAGACACTGAAACTGTCCCCTTGGTCTCCTGTGCTGACATAAATTGGGAGTAAACCTGTAGGAGTCTGTGGAGCTACTGTGGGGTAAAAGAGAGGGGATCGGTTGGGGAATCTGTACCCTGGAGGGCTGACATCAGGTGGCTGCAGTGGAGCAGCCAAGCCCCAGAGCACCTCCTGCCCCCACTGACTCCCGGCTTCCCGTGCTCGTGGCTCTCCGTGGAGGTGAGCCTGGTTTCTGCTGAACTAAATGCTGCAATCTGGTTGAAAGAGAGAGCAACTGCTGGGAAGTCCCAACAAAGCAGTCCCGGTGCTGCTTAAATGGCATCGGTAACTGTCGTTAATGGTGTGCATGCAAGGAGAAGCTGGGGGCTTTGCTGGGAGTGGAAGGAAAGAGAGAGGAAAGCCACAAAGACAGAAATAAAACCTGTTTGTGAGTATATGTTGGTGTATGTGTACATATGCACCTCCACGCCAGGGGCTTTGGAATAGTTGTCAGGACTGGATTTGGTCTTTGTATTTTGCAATGGAACATCTGGTCCCTCCGCTGATTTGGAGACACAGATGAGCCTAGCTGATCATTTGGTTATGCAAAGACGTGTAAAAAAGCAAAGAAACACCAACAAGTGCAGCACAAATCCCATTACAATTCTCCCACACTGTTTATCAGCCCTTTGCTGGGCTGGGATGATTAGAAAGCCCGTGACAAATTGCTTACTTAGCTTTCTGGCTTCCTTATTTCTGGGAAGAATTCACTGTGCATCAGCCTAGATCTGTGTTTGCATGTGTGTTTTGGTTTTTTTCTCCCCTCTGTAGACAAAATGGCAAGAAAAAACTGCCCAGCTTTTTTGGTATAGAAGGAGGGCAGGAGAGAGATACGACCACAGACAAAATCCTGCAGTATATTCCAGGAAAGGCAAGTACAAACACATCCAACCTCCCTCCCCACTGCTCCCAGAGATTATTCCCACCCACCCCAAGGACAGCGCTGTGCAGAAGAGGGACGATGGGTCTGGATCTGGGGGTAGCAGCAGGTCTGTCTCAAGGAGATGCAGGTCACCCAGGAAAGGATGAGCCCTGTGCCCTTCACGGCAGCAGAGCTAGCTGCTCCAGGGTCCCCATGCAGGTGGTGAGGGGACCTGCCATCAGCCAAAACCTGTGACGGGGTGGGAGGGTCGGGCTGAGAGCAAAGCGGGCAGCACGGTGGGAATATCTCACACGCCCCTTTGCTCTTGGTTGTTTTGTTTCTGGGTAGCCTGCGAAGGAAGGGAAAATCAGAGTGAGCATTCAAAGGTAGGATGATTCATTCCCACGCTGGAATGAGACGGAGCAGGCAGTGTATTCGCCATAAGCCTTGGGAAGGTAATCAGGAAGGGCAGGTCTGTCCCAGGCACGTACCAGCCTTCTGGCCATATGGCCCATTTCCCAGCACTGCTCAGGGAAAGTAGAGGTGAAATGATGAACCCCAGTATGTTTGCTCGGTCCCTTTGGGTGGGTCAGGGATGTGGACTGAGCTTCGGGGCCTGTTGGGCTGTACTGTGCGTGCATCTCCCTCGCTGCATGGCAAATAAGCTGTGTGGATATGGGGAAGGGGAAACTGAGGCAGAGACTCACAGCTAGACAGAGGTGATTTCAGAGAAGGTCATCAGCAGGACATTACCTCTGGGGTTTCAAGCTGCTGGCTGGGTGTATTTCACTGGTGATGAGGTGCTTGTCAAGGGCTTGGTGTACGGCAGGACCCAGTTCTGAGCAGCCCTGCTCACGTACTTTGGGTTCCTGCAGAGATTCAAACCTCTGCTCCCCACAAGCAGGGTCCCTGCAGTCCCTTTCCCTTCAGCTGCTCCCAGGTTGGCCCTTTCCAACCCAAAGGACCTTTGCTTTTCCTCATGTGAGCCTGAGAAGGGAGCAGGATGGGGATCATACTTCTGGCTTGTGAGGTGGCCATGAGTGAGTTCCATCCTCTCAGGGCAATGTGTCCTGAACTGTACAGGTGGGAAGCACAGCAGAACTGGGACCGTTTCACAGTCCTGCCCATTATTTGTGAGTGAGAATAACGGGCACGTGCCACAGGCATGGTTCCCTGGGGGACTCAGCTGGCATCCAGAAGGATTGGGCGGCACTTGATGGGACCAGGTCCCACGCAGATCCTGGATACTTCCCCTGGGGAAGCAGGGAGAGCTGTCATGTTAGCGGATCCTGGAAAACGAATCCTGCGAGCTGAGAGAAAAAAGGTCACTGAGAGATTATTCATTCGGGAGCACAAGAGAGTGTGGGATCTCTTCAGGGAAGGAAGGAGGGTGGAGCAGTTGTTTAGATGTTACCCTCGCCTGGGGCAGATGGGATCCAAACTCCCTGCTCAGCCACAAGCTTCTTGTGTGGCCTGGAGAAAGCCTTGGCTTAGTCCCTTTCCCACTCCCGTCTTTTCAGGACAAGCCTCCGAGAGCGGGAGGTGACCAGCTGCTGCGGGGCCAGGTTAGAGAGGAGCCGTCAGCACGGGACTCTTCCGATGCAATCTCAGAGGAGATGGGGTCACCAAACCACTGGGCATGGCAGGCAGTTTGGGACTGGGGCAAGTGACATCCCTGGAAACCAGGCCCCCTCTGGACCCTGCCACGGGCAGCTGGCACACAAAGCCAGCGCCTTGTGCTCCCACCAGCCTTCTGCCCTGTTTCCCACACATCCAAGTTACGGCTTCTGCGAAGCCTAAGCAAAAGCGAGGGGGGAGGATGTGCCAGAAGAGCCGTGCTTCTCCTTTGCTTCTTTTATCATTAAACAGCAGCTTTCAGAGCCCCGGGGCACCAGCCTTGCAAGGCTGAGCTCTTCCTGCTGCCAGGGTTAGTGATTCAGCTGGGAGTCAGTGGGGTCTGCAGGGGCTGAGGCAGGTTAATTATTAACTTGCTCTACCTGTAGGATGAGGCATCTGAGACGGCGGGAGAGAGTGAGAGAACATGTCAGGGCACTTGCACCGCCAGAGACCCGTTGCTTCGCCAAACCCTGAGAGAAACCAGGTTTCCAATGATCTGCGCTGCCTCAAACCCAACGGGAGAGCTGAGCTAACGGAAACAGTGCTAATCAGGACGGGGCTGGGGGAGGAGAGTGCTTGCCACCAGCACAACCTAGCCAGGGGAGTAAACAGCTGGCTGGCGAGGATTTCAGAGGAATGATAAATGCTAGTTCCCTTTCGTTTTGGCTGCACACTGAGGCATCCCCACGGTTTTGGGGCGTGCATAGGCCAGGGAGATAAGTGATGCCTGTGGAGGAGGCTGTGACAGCTCTGGTCCCCAACCCTCACAGGACATCATGGGGTTCCCAGTGTCACTTTTTGGGGGATGGCCAGATGCAGACCACGCTGGTGGCTATAAACCTGTCTCAGAGAGGGCAGGGATGCACTTGCGGGTCTGAGCCCAGAGACATCTGAGATCCAGCAGAAGCTATTTTCTCCAGAGCTTGGGTTTAGGCAAGTTGTCCGCATCCTGGGAAATTGCTGCTGTACCTAAGCAGATGATCAGGAGTTTATGGGAAGCACCGTCAACCTTACAAAGGGATTTTGTTCTGAGTGAGAAGGCTGACTAGCGCTAGTCAGCCTACTTCTCCAAGTGGGGGACAGAGAAACCATAGAAATTAGGGATGGACAAAACAGAGGAGCTCATGCCCAGTCCCCCAGGCTCCCTCTGTGGCCAGGGCAGGATGGATGATGGTGTCTGATGCCACCTTTGTACCACCCAGTGTAAGTGGCCTCGCAGAGAAAACCACGGAATCGGAGGTGGCAGCTGTGGCCGCTTTGGCTGCTCATGCTGCCTGCCAGCCCGCTCGGCCGTGCCATTGCCTGCACGCTGCCTGGGAACCGGGGTCTGACCCTGGCCCATGGGCAGGCCAAGTCCCAGCTCTTCCTTCCGGTCCTCAGCAGGAAAAACGGGGATTGTGGTTGTGACCGTCTTGGACGGTGTTAGAATGAAAAGCAGCAGGTAGGAGGTGGGCGTCACTGCTGCCCCGGTGCAGCACAAACAGGCTGTGCTTGCTTCTGCCAAGGACTTGTGCTAGCTGTCGGGTTTAATGATGTCCAGCTTCCTGCTGCTGCTCTCCTGAGATGTGGGCAGGAACCTGTGGAAAGGTGTGAGGGCAGTTCTCCTTGCACATACGCAAATGTTGTATTCATTTTGGGCTTAACAGTGGCACCCCAGTGAAGGACATAAAATTGCTAGAAAAAACCAGGAGAGATCTGCCTGGTAAAAGAAAAACAAAATCCCAAAAAACCTGAACAGTCCCACTTCTTCCTGTGCAACCGCAATACCTGATCATGAGTGATAAGACTGCTGGAGCTTGAAAGACTGGTGTGGCACGGGCGGACGGGGCCGGCTGCGTGGGAGCCTGCAGCTGAAAGGGCGGCAGGAGATTTCAGTGACGTGATCCCGTTTTGTCCGTGGTCTTGGAGATGCCCCCATGCTTAGCCACTAAATCCAGCTGTCTTCTCAGTCTTTCTTGCTGCAAACCCTTGCAAGCTGGGGATGCTAGATGCTTGCTTGGGAGAGGTATTCCATTGAATTTGTTTCTTGCCATGTGAAGAGTGGCAGTGGAAGTTCTCCCTTTCCCTCCCGACCCCGTGAGGATCCCTGTGGAAGCTAGCGGGTAGGCTGAACTCTTTGCCAAAACCACTGCTGGATTCCCAGCTCCCAGATTGCTTTTGCTTCTTGGGGTCTTACTTATTACTGGGGAATGTGGCTGTCACGTTCCAGGCAGCAGCATCGCCCAGGCAGCTGGTAGCCGGCGTTGCTGCTTATCGCTGTGTCCGTATTTTCATTACTTCATCCTCTTCCCCCTCCCTGTTGCTGGTTGCTGCCCTTATCCGAGCAGTGTTTTGTTTTTGCTGCCACAGCTGTCAGGTGATCAGTTGCTCTTTGTTCTGACAGCCGCTTGTAACACAAATGTCATCTTTTCCTATGCTTAATTGCCTCTCAGTGAGACCATTAATTGGCAGCCAGCAGGTTCCCACCTCCAGGGGACGGACGACCTGGGTACGTGTTCATGGGTGCTGCATGGAACCGGCTGGAAAAGCTGGAGGGAGACTTTGAGCAGAGAAGGGGTTAACTTGTGTCCTAAAAAGAGTTATCTAAATTCAGTGAGGCCCTGGAAGCAACCCCAAGCTCTGCAGGTGAAAGGGTCCCGGCAGCATCAGGTTCCTGTTACGGGTTCACCAGCTCCCCTCTGGCCTGAGCACCGCTGGTGTCCCTGGCACGATTATGAGAGGGGTTAATCTCATGCCGGAGGGGTGAGTCATGGAGGCCCCAGCAAGACAGATCTGGTTAGCTCTGCTGGCTCTTCATGTATCACGGGGCTTACGCAGCTGTCTCCTTGGCACGGCGCACGGGGAGCGGGCACACGCGGGCCAGACAGGTTGGGCGGCAGGGAAGCAAGCGCTGGCTGCTGGAAGCCCCTGGCTGTGCGGGGTGATGGGCTGTCACGCGATCCCTCCGGAGCCCCGGCAGCCCTCTCCCTGCTCATTCCTGGAAATGCTGTTTGGACAGAAGCGTACGAGCCCCGGGGAGCCACATGCCACCGCTACACCCTGCCTCCCAGCTCCAGCACGGCCGTGCCCTCGCTGGAAGTATCCCCAGGAAACGCAGCCACCAGGGCTCCGAGTGGGCTCCCACCAAGGTGGCCTCACAGCCTGGCGACTGAGCAGCAGGGCAAACCTTGCATCTCCCACCTACCTTTCTCTTTTGCTTGGGAATGAATATCCCAGAGTCTGTGACGTGTCTAACAAAGCTGACGTTTAAGACTCAGATATGCAAGTGGGGTGTAGACCTGGGGGGAATCGGTGGTGTCCGTGGCCTCGCTGGGATGCAGCCCTTCCCTTCACCCCAAGGACATCAGCCAACCCCCAGAAAAAAACCCCATTCTTCCCAGAGAAACTGCGGGGAGAGCTTTTCACCCCTGGGATTTCTGCAGTATCCAGGCAGTGCAACAGCAGCCGCGGGCTGTGAGCAGTGCAGTGCCGTGGGGGTATGGGTTTGCACCGTTGCACGGAAAGAAGAATTTCTGGATAACCAGAATGCAGGAAATAAGGGAACCCCCTGCCCCGAGTTCTAGCTCCCTCGCACGTCAGCCCTTGCTCTCCCACAGTGCTTGCTGGCTGCCCTTAGCTTCTCGCACTGACACTGAGCAGCTTGACGACTCAGTGCCTTGCAGCTGCTTCTGTGGCTGTGGGACTCTGCCTCACAAGCGTCTGGGCACCTGAAAGAGCAGAACTGCACCGAGAGAAACTGAGGGGTCTGAGCAGATGGGAGAGCTGAGGGATCCAGGTGGAACTAGAGCAAAGAAAACCTTTCCACTAACCCCAGTGGAAGGCAAGCTGTGTTTGCTTAGCCTTGATCGATCTTTGTTCCAGTGAATTTGATTAGGATGGCAGGAGGTCGTCCGTGGAGTTGGGAGACCCTAAATGTAGGATGTGCTTCTGCACCACCTCTTTCCTAACCCAGAAAACCTCCCTTTAGGTCAGTGTCTCTCCCTGCCGAGGGAGGACAGCCTCCCAGCAGTAACCGAACCCCGGCTCCGTGCTGGCATAGAGACCCAACAACAAACAGCCCGGCCCAAGCGCCTGCCCAGGGCGCCTTTCCGAGGAAGCCCTTCTGGGAAGATGTTCTGGGAACATCTCTTCCAGACATCAGACCCCCACCTCACACTGACTCTGATTCGTTTTTCCTGGATCCTTGGTACAGAATATTCAGAACCAGGAAAACCAGAAAGAAAACTTGGACCAGAGGTTCCCCAGCCTGTTCAAGAAGGGACGAAGGAAAACGGTTGTCAGGAACCTGGGGAAAATGATCTATTACTCCAAGGTCAAGTTTAAGTTTCAGCACTGCCAGGTAAGGTGTGGCACCCCTTTGTGGGCGTTTCTCTTCCCAGGCGAGGAGTGATCCTGCAGGACTGGGAAGTAAAGAGTAATTCTGGGAAATGTGACTCATGGAGACTTCCTTGGGCTACTGCATGGCCCAGGGACTTCTGCTGCCACGCGGTGCATGGGTGCCGGCTGGTGCCCACCGGCTCCCGTCCCAACGGGGACCTGGGCTGTGCTTCCGTGCTCAGCTGCTGGGCTGGCAGCAGATCCACCAGCAGAGATGCAGTGGTGGCCCTTGGATAAGCGACCGCTGGCTTTTCTGTGCACAGATCAGTCTGAGATGCAGAGGGAAGCTGGGAGGAGGAAGGCATCCTGACACAAACCCCAAAATGTGTCTTTTCTGCAGGAGGTGAATGACTGCTTCTTGGAGCTGTTCCAGTCTTACCTGTACTTCCAGTCTGCGGGCTCCAATGGACTCACCTACCAGGTAGGGCATCTCCTGGAGATGCTGGGGCAAGCGCTGGGGAGTCGGGCAGTATGGCCAGGCTGGGGGCACTGGGTGGATGGGACGGGACAGGGCAGGGGCACAGCTCCTGGGGCTGCCAGTGGCCTCCTCTAGGTGATCTCAGCAAGTCCCTTCCCGTGGATGCCAAGCTCCTGGGGGAAGAGAGCATTTCTTCTTAAGGACTGTACCCAGAAAACCTCATTTTCACCTGGGTCCTTGGCCTTGTCTGTGGGGAGAGAGAAAGGACCCCATAGAGGTGGGAGAGGGGCTTGTGCGGGGCTGGCAGGCAGGACCAGGGGTGGGAGGTGTTTAGGCTACCACGACTTATCTTTTTGTTGAGCACCAAGCACAGAGAGCCGTGCCTTGGTAAGGGTCAGAGCTCCTATCGCGCAAAATCCCACTGGCCTCGGTGCCGATGGTGGACTTGGCCCTGGCTTCTGAACCAAGGGGGAGTCCTTCATCTGCAGGACAGAGAAAGAGGCATGTGGGAGAGGGTGGAAAGAAAAACCTGAGGGCAGCCTTGGGGAGCTATCCTAGCAAACCATTCATCAATCTTTTAACCTGATGATGCTGGTGAATCACAAACAATAGGCTGTTTTGCACATGCAGCCAAAAAATCACAGCCGAACATCCAGGAAGCCCTGAATGTGCTCTCCCTCTACGTGAGTGCGTAACTAAAACTGAGCATGGCTGTTTTGTAGATGTTCATAAAATTTGTTCCTTTTAGAAAGGATTTATTTTCTTCTAGGTGACTTGAGCGTAATGCAATATGCCAATACAATCTCGAGTCATCCAGCAAGCTAGCCTTCAACTGGAAAGACACATGTCAGAATACAAACAATATTACAAAATCTCCGATCTACTTTATAAACAGTTCCTTAGATTATTAATTCTAGAGGAACTAAAAGGAATTAATGTGCCAGTACTGGCCCCTGGACATTGCGGCAATTAGCATCTTTTGCAGTCCTTGTTTAGAAAGCACAAACTCGTCATCTGTTCCTGTGCTTCATTGCAGTGGGACTCTGATGAACTGGAGTACAGAAACTGGACAGCTCAATTTTGCTTTATGGTCATTTCCATCTTCTGGCTTTCTTGTGTTAAACCAGCAATGTTTTTCTGAGGTTTCTCTTAAAACTGAAAGACTTGGAATATAAAGAAAGTGTTCTTGCCAGCATGGCAGCTGATTACTGCAGTACTGGCCCCACGGAGCCCAGGGAGCTGCTGAACCTGCTTCCTCTGCGGAGTGTGTGGGGTCAAAGTCCCAAATGTTTCCCCTCAGAGCAACATTTTGCAGTCTAACACTGTGAGCCGCAGCAGCCTGCTGCTGCTGAGTCTGGACTTCCAGTCTCCTACGGCAAAGGGACATTCATTGCAGAGCCTGCCTGTGGGCTGCCCCCCAAAATAATGGTGTGTTCTTCTTATGCAGGGACTGCTGCCTTTGAAAGAGCTGAATGTGTGTGAAATTGAGAACGGGAAGAGTACTGGGCAGGAGGATCACGCTTTCCGCATTGCAGGTTGGTGCCTCTTCGTTGCCTTTGAACAGAGAACAGAGGGTGTATGAATCACGACTGTCTCTGCTCTTCGTCTTGCTCTGACCTAGTCCCAGAGAAGAACCACGCTGTGGAAAGAGGTTGCAAAGAGCTCAAGCTCTTCCTCCCAGCATTTGCAATCTTTCCCTCCAAGGCTTCCCTGCTCCTAAACACCTGGGCAGTTATGCCCACGCCTGCAGGCAGGGAGGGGACTGGGTAGGGAGCGCAGAGGAAGGATGGTCCTGTGCTCCGACTGGTTACATGGGGACACACGGTGACAGTTCCCACCTCTGCCCAGTCATTTGCTCTTCGTGCACCACATTTGAACGAAGGAAGGGAATACAACTCCTTCTCCCACCTCTCGTTGCCATATAAACCCCGAGGCCAGGGAGCGACTCCAAGCAGGCACGTGAACAACGCTGCGCGTGCTGCTGTGTGGCACTGCTCAAGTGCACAGGACGGGCAACAGTGCCGAGAGGCGACTTGCCTCTACCAATAATGCCAGGCTGGTGCTATCAGGACCCAATGTCACTTCACCAACTCTTCCCTCACCAGCACTTCTCCCCCCACAAGCTTTTTAAACTGTTCTCTGAGTGATCTTGCTTTAGAAAAGTTTTCCTGGGATAACAATCTGTCTGCAGCTTGGCTGGAGGCTTCTTTGGGCTTAGTCATTGCTGAATTACAGCAGTCGCAAGCCCCCAAGAGTAGTAGTTAAAGCATGCAGTACAGAGAAGTAAGTAAATAACCCAGTAACGATACAGAGCCAAGAAAGCTCATTTGTGTCCTAGGCCCACTGTCTATGTCCTCCGGTGTCCCCTGTTAGAGAGAAAGTTATACAATGGCCACTCAAGCAAAAAAATGACATAAATTATAAAAAGGAGCTGGTACAAACAACCCATCAATTTTAAGCCTGCTGAGCTGCGGTCTTGTTGCCCTGTACTAGGCAGGGCTCTCCAACCCTTTTTGGGAGCCTGTAAAATGAAGGAAAACTTCTCCCTGGCGTGACCTGTCAGGGGCGTCTGCACTGGGGTGGGTGGACTTGTTCTGCTTGTATTAAACCACGCAGGAGTGGGGCTGGGTGGAAAATTGCCTCAAGCTTTGTTAGGTTTGTGTCCTGCTTAGGGAAAGAACAAACCAAAGCCTTTCTGGCAGAGAGCGCTGTATATATCAGGAAGCAGTGACATGAAGAAACCAGGGAGGTAGGGATATTTAGGATTGCCAGGAGGTCAGGGGAGCAGTTTTATTTTTCTAGAGGGGGAGAAATCAAGGCAAAGAGAGGCTAAGAGCCTTGTCCATGGCCCCACACAGGATCAGAGTGGAAGTCTTTTGTCTCATGACTCTGAGACACGAAAGACACGCATCCATTCTCTTGTGAAATCCTGTGGCATCGGTAGTTCCCCATGAACTGCGCTTTCTAGGGTAGTTCAGTACGTCAGAAGATGCCGGCACGATCATTGGAAGTGTGGAGGTGGAGTGTGAGGATGAAGCCTGGCAGCGTGCAGAGCCCTCCCTCGGTGCGCTGGCATGGGGAAGTGGATGGCGGCTGGCCATCAGCTCGGCTTTGTGGTCCATCTCTTGCGCAGCCTCTGATGCTGATGAAGTCGTTGAGCACCTTGAGTGACCTCCGCCTCACTGCAAATGTTGCAGCTTTGTAGTGTCTCCAGACAGAGAGATTTGGGTGGGAATAAACTGCTGCTGCTCCAGGAAGGGGCTTTCTTGCTTCCAGTGTTCCTCTGGAAGCGTTCACAAGGAAAGAGGAAGGACAGGGCAGAAGAAAAGAGCACGAGGGCTGGCACAAGTTGCTCAGCATGGCTGTGTCATGGCCCTGCCACAAACATGCCCTTGGGGCTGAGGGAAATGGCAGCAACTGAATTAGCAGCAGCCTTTCAGGCTCTGCTTCACGGCCTCCCCAGCAGCTCCTTGCACGAGCTTCAGGCATGTCTCAGGCTTCAGGCTTAGGCAGGAGTTTCTCTTCTCATTTTCTCTTCCTTTGGGGCCCTGTTTAGATGTGGCGACGTGAACAGCCCTCAGGATACGTCTGACAGGCTGGCCTTAGAGCAGGTAGCAGAGCAAGCAGTGCCATGCTAAGGGTCATGCCCTACCAGAAAGGTTCCCGCTGTTTGTATAAGGGCCTGGACGCCCAGAGAAGCATTCAGAGCTGCCAGAATATCTAAATAACATCAGCACCTTTATACCCTCCTAGCAACTCTATAAAGTAGGGAATCACTTTATCTCCATTGCAAAGACAGGGAAACCCAGGCAAGAGGAGAGAAAAGAGCTCCGGAGCCACAAAGGTACATAGACCCCTGGATGGCCAGTAATGCTTGATGCCTAATTACTGTACTGGGTCTGAATGGAGTGACTTATGGAAAGTCACTCAGGGAGTCTCTGCCTCAGTTTCCCCACCTCTCCTTTGTTTGTATTAGTGCATTTCCTGACAGACAGAGGTGTTTCAACGTCTTAATTAACTGTTGCTCATAAATGATGCGGGAATTACAGGATGAAAGACTCCACAGAAGGGCAAAGTATCGTGCTTATCCAGTGCACTTGCTTATCTGAATACTTCTAAGTCCCGCAAAGCCAGATCTTACTGAGCATGCACCAACTATGGTTTAATATGAGATCACCGGTAAATTATTAATCATAACATACATCCTGCAGCCTGCCAGAAATTATTATTAACGTCACTAGGTTATGTCTGTAGTGAGTAGCAGAGGGTGCGTGAGACTTTTTTGCTCGTGCTACTAAGCAAATGATAGCCGGAAACATTAACATCAACAAGATCTAGGGCTCTTCCTCCCTTCAAGAGTATGTCTGAGAGCAGCTTCAGCTTGTCTGGCACAGATTATATTTGGTGAAGCAATAAATAAGCAGTGTCAGAAGGCTACCTGATGTTCTACATATTGAGTGCCAAAGTGAAACTAAGAAAGAGCACGAAACTTTTGCATTGAGTTAGGCTGTCTGCAGCAGCACGTTGTGATAGTCTCTGCCTGCAGAGATGCTTTTCACAAACTGCTGGGGACTTGTAAAGCTGAAATCTGTCTGTTGATCTCACGCTTGACTTTTGTGCTGTCTTTGATTTCTGTTCTTGGCCTGGTTTTGGATTGAAGAGTGACTGGTGGTCAGAGCTAGATGTGGCTGCGCGAGGAGGCGGTGAGGAGGGGCTGGAGCAGTCCCTGCCGGGTTGCTCCCCGTGAAGTGAGGCAACGTGCTCGAGGTAGTGACGGGAGGGACTGGAGCACGATGTCAGCAGAGCGACGCGCTCCCAGGCAGCCCGTGGTGTGATGTGCTGAGCATAACAGCTCTGGCCGGCTGATTGCTTGTTGATGCTGCAATTGGTGCCCCTATCTGCTCAGCTCATCTTGTGTCCCGCATACCTAGGTCCTCTGCTGAATCCCCTTATCGTGTTCTGCCCTACTGAGTCAGAGCTGAAGCAGTGGCTTTATCACCTGGAGAAACAGATCCAGCTAAATGGAGGAAGCCTTGGCTTGCCCTTCCTCTCTCAGGTTAGTGCCTCGGGTGAGGTGAGCAGCCGTTTCCCGTGCTGTGGGCTCAGAGCTCAACGACCGGGGAAGCTGGGCCAGTGGGCTGGGTGCTGCACTGCTCCTGCCGTTCGGTGGGAGGGATAACCTCTGCAGCCAGCCTCTCTCAGCCATTTTCGCCACACTTCTAGGCACTCACCTAACACCTTCCTCTTCCTGAGTGCCCCACGGGGCTCTGGGTGCCTCCTCTGGGCTGGAGAGCTTGCGGGGCTGGGGATGGAAAGGGAGAGGGGCTCTGGGTCCACTTCCAAATGCTCCTTGCTGTGCTTGCTGCTCTTTCAAAATGTCGGGAGGAGGTGCGGGGTTACCTCCTGGCCCAATCCCCCTTTTCCGGGCCAGCTGCTTGAGTGCTTCCCTACATCAGTCGGGGAGCTGCCCCTCAGGCGTGGTGCATGGGGGTTTTGGGGCCACTCATACCCCTTCCAGCAGCTGCCGGGGCCGTGCACCGTCTGTAATTCAGCCCTTCTGACGTGTGGCAATTGACCCCTCTCCGCCAGCACCACGTACCAGCCTTGCCAGCGCGCTGGCCTGGGCCGGGGCAGCGGCGTGGCAAGGGCCTGCGTGTGGCCCCGGCTGCCTGCTGCCTGTTTGCCAGTGCCTAGAGCTGGCCCTGGGCAATACGCCTCACAGCTCCTGCTTCCTTTAGTTATTCCACCACCCCTAAAATAACCATGGATAGACACGCTAATTACCCACGCTTGACAGACACGTTCTTGCTTGGGAACTCCTTTGCCTGTGGAGGAACCGTATATTTGTGTTCAGATGGCCTTAGGGTCTTAGGTCTGTGCAACCAGCGCCCGAGCGAGTGGGGGATTTCAGTCTGAATGGCAACCCCAAAGGTGTTCTGTACTGCTGAGACCTGACAACAGCTCGCTGCATTTCTGCTGCGTGCCTGTGCGCACACAGCTTCTAATTTTGGAGCTTGCCTTTTGTGCGGTCTCCTGCGAGGGAAGGGTGCAAAAAGAAAGGCTTTGCAAGAGGGTCTGGCGGGGCATGTGTGCTGAAAGGGAGACCTGCGACCCAGACGTGCCACCACCACAGCCTCTGAAGGGTCGGAGGTGTGGGTCTGGTTCAGAGAATTTCTCACATGTTTGGCCGCTTGTGCAATTATCCAGAGTTTACAAAATATTTCTTGTGTCCAGAGTTTACAGAATATTTGGAGGAGGAGACTGGGACTGGGGCCTAGAAAACAGGGCCAGGTTCAAGAGACCTGTTGCCTCTTTCAGACCAGTCTCTGCGGGGTGTTTTAAAGGCAACGTACAGATGATGCTAGGTACCAAGTATGATTATTCAGTCCCAGCTGGAAAACTGGCTCCTGCACAGATTTATGTACTCTTTCCTGCTTCTGCCACACTTGAAAAGTGTCCTGAGATGGGCCAATCACTAGCTAAACTCTTAGGGGAAGACATGTCTACCCTGCTTCTCAGTTCTGCTCCTGTCCCTAGAACGACTGGAAGCAGAGCTCCATGGGGAAGGAGGAGCTGCGGTGGTCCGTGCAGAACATGCCTGTCCAGGAGTGGAGAGGGACCCAGCGGGAATCCCTAGGCGATGTCCTCTGTGTTTCCAAAGTGAAGCTTCAGCATCTGCCTTTCCAGGTAGGACACATCTCTGGGGAGCAACCTCCTGTCAGCATGGCTCAGGAAGGGCAACGGAGGGAGTGACTAGCGCAGACTCCTGCCTACCTGCTGCCACTGATCCAGCAGGTCCCTGAAGGGTCCTTTTACCCGCTTCCCGGTAAATGGAGAAAGGTTTGTTACTGCTCCTGTGGCCCAGCAGTGGTGCTTGGGGACAGCACGTGCATGAGCATTTGCAGGATGGGGCTGGCAGCTGGAGCTGGCAGGAATCGCCGGCGGAGCCTGGTCGCAGGGAAGCCGCTCAGCTGTTTCCAGAGCCCTTGCCTCAGGCTGCTGTCAGAGAGACAGAGCAAGGGGCTCTCCAGATCTGAGCCCTCTCTGGCTGTTCACAGGGAACCCTCTTCCTCTTTACTTTCCAAGGAACAGCACGACCGGCTGTTGGTGCTTTACCCGTCCACACTGGTGATAGTATCTGAAGAGCGCAACAGCCTCTGTTTTAAGGTAAGGTCATTTTGGAGCACCTTCCTGCTCTCTCTCGCCCATCCACAGTGTCTGTTTCAGCACTTCTTTGGCTTGTTGCTCCCCTCCACCTGGGTTCCGTTGTGCTCCTCATGTTGGCAAGGGCTTTCCCTCCACGCTGCTCCCTTGCCAGCTGGCAGGTGAGCAGGCAGAGGGATGTTGCAAGCTATCTTCCCATGAGAAACACCTTGCTCTCCTACAAAAGCCCGGGGGGAAAGGAGCTGACTGCCAAGGAATCTGAGTCTCTGGAAGGAGGGAGGCTGGCATGTTTCTGTGCGGTTATGCTGGCGGAGAGCCTGGCTCGCTTGCTTGAGACAGGAGCTGGAACAGCCCCCGAGAGTGCCCCCGCGGGGCTTGGCTTCCCAGGCCCTGCTCTGTGGGACCACTTGAAAGCAGGCAGCATCCAGGCAGCACATCTGATGCTCGTGGGGAAGGGCAAAGGCAGTTAGCTGGCTGGCGGGCAGAGAGGCGAGGCTGCTGGTGGAGGCTCCCTCTGAGGAGCAAGGGCCCTGAGCAATGTCTGGGCATGCCGGCGGAAGGGTCAACAAGGACGTGGAGGCCTGAGTGCCCCAGGGGATGCGAAAAGAGCTTCTCTCGTCCACTGGTGTGTCTTTGCTTGTAGCAGCAATGCTGGGAGCCTCGGCACAGACGGGCAGCGGCACTGTGGGCCCTGGGAGCTGCATTTGCATTGCTGGCAGGCTGAATGGCCCTTAAACTTGATTGCCAACATCCATCTTAGACATCATTGCAATGGCTATTAAACAGCCCTGTGCTTTCTGGCCCTGTTTTCCCATGCTAGAACAAATGTGCCAAAAAAGAGCACTGAACTGTCTCTGAACCTGCAGATGCGGCACCACCGGCACATGGCAGAGCAGAGCTGAGCTGCTCCTCCGGAGGAGCAGCATCCTTCTTGGTCACTGAGAGAGGAGCCAGTGACAAGAAAACCCTGCAGGGATTGAGGGCTTGTGAAATTCAGTGTGAAGTCACTGGGGTCCTTCTTCACATGATTTCACCATGTCCACCTCAGGCCCCGAGCCACGCAGGCTGCTTTTAATTCAAGGGGTACCCCTGGGAGGACCCGCATAGAGCATCTCCCTGGCCAGAGGAGATGGCTGTGCCTGCAACGGGAAGGGTGTGAGGAGGGACATATGCCAGCGAGAGCTCTCCTCCGTCCCCAGTGCAACAGCGGAGGGTGTTTTCCAGCAACTGGTGGCTTGTGTGACACACCTCAGACGGAGCTTGTTTTCGGGAACGTGTTGTTTGCAGTTCCTGGGAATGGGGCACCACGTAAGGGGGCCTTGGGCTGGGCTCTCAGATTAACTCATCTCTTTTGAAACCTTAAACCAGATTTGTCTGCCCTGTCCGTGCAATGTTCCCTTCCCACGGTGCATGAGTGTTGGTCCCCAGGCGTCTCGCTCGCTGGGGTAATGGCAGGGCTCTGTGTAGCCGAGTGCAGGCAGGAGGTGATTCACCAGCCTGTGACACTGCAGTGGGAACCTGATTTTCCACAGACATGTCAGGGCACAGGAGCCTTCTCAGAGGGCTTCTGCAAATTAACTTCCCTTCCCTGCGAGCAGATGCTGAGCCCTACAATTTGTGTGTGAAGGAATAGCCTGGCCCTTTTGTTCTTCAGTTTCGTACAAACCACAGGAGCTGCCGCTGCCAAGTTTGTGTGTGGGACAGGGAAGGGGAAGGCAGGGGCTGATCCTGCCGGGATGGGGCTCACCCAAAGCAGCAGGCTCTGGCTCACCAATGGTGGGAAAAGGCCCTGGGCAAGGCGTAAATCAGCGATGGGGGGAGCTGCTGGCGGGGGGCAGGTTCACGCCGTGCCTGGGGGAGGACGGAGGGGCTCTCTGCAGCCGATGTGCATGTTATTTGCGGGAAGCTGCTGCGCTTCCCTAGGTGGGACTCTAGCCCCCGGGTGTTTCAGCCCCCTCCCGCGGACAGGGGCCCGTTGCTTTGGGGAGGACGGAGCACCTCGCGCCTGGGGGAAGCCCTGCGCAGTTGTCCTCGGTGGCAGGAGGGCTCGCTCGAATGTGCCGGAGAGCTGAGGAGCAGCCGGAGCAGGTGGCCCCGGCCCCCTCCGCACGCAGCCTTGCGGCACCCGCGCCAGCTGAAGTGTCAAAGTCCATTTCTTACAGCAGCAGGGGAAAACAAGTCACGGAGCATTGCATGAGCTTTCCCTCCCAAGGTCAGCCTTCCTGTACTGCTCAGCCCCATAAATCACTTTCGGTGCAGGAGAAATACCGCAGAAGCCTGCGTGTGCCCACAGGCTATTGCAGAGAGGCAGCTGGCCAGCACAAACCATGGACGACGCCCGGCTGGGCTCCACGTTTGTCTTGTGGCAAAGCTGTCACGTCAGCCACATTCCCCAGAGCCTGTGCAGCTGGGACAGCTTTGCAGTGAGGACATGATGAGGGGGTTCTGCTAGACGCCTTATTTTGCAGCCCGTAAACTTAGGCAAATGAGTCCTAACCGATAGCACCTTTTGAGAGGACCTGCGGCTAAATGACAGGGCTTTGCTCCCGCGTTCTGTGCTTCCTCCGCTGCCGGGCATGGGGGAGAGCGGCATGAGGTGGGAACTTCGTTTCCTGAGCGCTCCCCAGACCCTGTGTTTGCCATCCTGGCCAGGAGCTGCTCCCAGGGCCGTTGCCACCAGCTGCCCCTGCCTAGTGCTCCGTGCCCACAGACGGGGTTAGGGTGACATCCAGGTGAGGTGACCAGGGACTTAAGGAGCAAAGAAACTGTGTGTCACTCAGTTTCCCCCTGCTCAGAGAAAGAGATGAGAAGCAAAGCAATGAGCTCATCTGTGAGATGGTTCCAGTGTAAAATCTGCTTCAGCTGCTCTCCCAGGACTGTTCTTGTTCCACTTGTGTAAGGAAAATTCGGCTTGGGGAGCCCCAAAGAAAGAGGAGACCTAGGTCGTAATTCAGTGTTGACAAACCCTTGGCCCTTCTGCCAGGTTGCCCATCACAGAGAATTAAACTGACAGCGGTGACACTTAAAGGACATTAGAATCACAGAATCATAGAATCGTTTCGGTTGGAAAAGACATCTGGCAGCAGAGCGGGGCTCTGACGCTGGGCTGAGATGGGGGGCAGCTGCAGGAGCAGAGGAGGTCTGGATGCTGCCTGTTCCTGCCCGTGCCACAGAGCTCGCCGGAGAGCTGGGCCTGGCACAGACCAGCACCAGTGGCAGATGTGGGGACAACCAAGGGACGCCGGGTTATGGCAGAGAGGACAGCGGTGGATGTGCGTGCAAAGGCACTATTGCACTTAGAGGCGATAGCGCGTGGTATCTTCTAACTCCAGTCTTTCCAGGGGCTGGGAATAGGCTGCTTTAGCTTCTCTGCCCCAGCTCCCTGCTAAGAGGAATATAGATGCAGCGCCTGCCAGGGGCAAACCCCCTCCAGTCGCAGGAGTGGCATTCACAACTGTGCCGTGTAGCACAAGAGCTCACGTTTCACCAGCTGGCATTTACAGGGCTCAACCCTGTCTTTGTAAGACTTTGCAGGGTATGGATTGTGGGGATTCCTGTTTGCAAGGCTGGAAGTCCCAATCCAGCAACTGAAACCATGTTCAGGACCAAGTTTGCAAAATTTTCTGGCGAAGTCAGCCATTAAACTACGGGAAACTTTTGAAAACAGAACTAGAAAGGAAGGAGTGTTTTTTCCGAGCTCAGATCTCAGGAAGGACTTTGTAAGAACAAAGCTTACAGAAATGGCTCGTGCAGTCACGCTGGCTTCAGAGGCTTCGTTCCTGCAATAAGGCTGGTGGTGGGAGAGGGAGGTGTGAGCGGGGAGGGTGAATTGACTGGGGCAAGGCTGAGCCAATCTGCTGGAGACTGAGTTCTCCAATGTACCTGTGCCCCACACCTATGAGAGTACAGAGGTACCCAAGTCCTCACCCAGATGAGCAGCAGCTTGGGTGCCTCTCGTCTCCTGCAGACCTAGCCTAGGGGATTTAGGCACCGAGCTTCCCCTTCCCCGCAGAGGACCCCGAGGGGATGGCCAGCGGGGCCGAGTCGCACCTTCTCCCCATGCCGCACGGAGAGCAGCCAGGCTCCCGCCAGCCTCGCCCCGTCCTCACCGCTGGCCCTGCGCTGGGGGCTCCCCTCCTCGTCCTCGTGGCAAAACTTTGCAGTAGGCTCCTAAAGCCTCTTGGCTTCCCTGACGGGAAAGCCCCTGTAGAAGCGGAGTTTCGCCAGCCAGGTGCCTGCAGAGGCTCCAGCCCTCAGGCGGGCAGGGGCAGCCCCGTCGTCCTCCCCACTCTGCCCGTCTGCCGTACGGCACGGACTGTGAGCTGCGCTCAGCTGTGCCTAAGGTCCTAAGCCTGCTTCTCTCTCTGACAGGGCGAGCTGCCACTCAACGCCATCCAAGTGCTTTTTGAAGAGAACGAGAAAACCTCCTTTTTAATAGAAGGTGCGTGTCCAGCATGCCGCGGGGTGTGCTGGCAGCAGCCACGGAGGTCTCTGGGGTCGGGCTGGTTTCGCTAAGCTGCTGTGGCCATCTTCCTGGCTGTGCTCACTCACGCCGGCAGCCAAGCTCTGTGAAATGAACTGCTTGGAAATCTCGGACTGTGTGTGCCCTGGCTGTGCTGCAGAGCCTGGCTTTGCTGGCAGGGAGAGGCTGTGAGCCAGCGGCAGCGCTTGCACCCAGGGGTGCGCTTGCCACAGCGCGGCTGCACAGGTTCCCCCTCATTTAGATCTGGCCCGTGTTTGCCCCTGTCCTACGTTCAGCCAGGTGCAAATGGTCAGCACCGAAGGCAGAGCGTTCCCGTTGTCCCTGCACCGGTGTCGGGATCTCCAGACCCTGGGAGGACGTGGGGAGGGATGGAGCGAGGGGGTTCCCGCGGGTTCCTGAAGGAAGCGACACAGAGTGTCCGTCGAGGCCAGTAACGGCAGTGCGTGATGTTTTTACAGGCCGACTAATCAATTCGATCCGGGTGATCTGCCGCAGCTATGATGATTACCAGGAGTGGCTCTACTGTCTCAAAACAGCCCAGTTTCGAAACGCCGACTCCTCCCTCTCTGGATCAGAGAGTTTCTCGGGATCAAAGCCGCCACACCCCAGCCAGGTAACAGATGTTGTGGGTTTGCATGGTCATCAATAGATGTCTCCCAGGACTCCCGTCTGTCCTGCCTCTGGCCACGTGTGAGTACTCTTGTGACACAACAGGCTTTGCTTCAAGTTCCCTGCTCGAAGGCTGTCATGAAGTTGCTGGTCCCTGCAAATTCTTTTGAAGCCCTATATTACATTATATAGGCATGTGTTACGTTACGTTCCTTCAAAAGCAGACCCCTGGCCATAGACTGTGACAGTGTTGTGCAGTGAGGCATTGGCACAAGGACATTAGCAGGGTCTTGCAAGGAAGGGGAGACCCACCCTGCCAGCACTGCAGCCAGGATGGGGTCAGGGTGCCTGGGCACCCTTCACCCTGCTGCCAGCCCCCGTCGTTCGCCCCGTCACCCCTGCAAGCCGGGCTCAGCCACCCACTCAGCCCTAGAGGGCAGCAGACCCCGCCGCACCGGGCACGGCCGCATGGGCAGCTGCTCGCCATGCGGGCATAGCCCAGGCCCAGCTCTGACCCCGGCGTGTGGGCACGCTGGGCTGGGCTGGGCTGGGCTGGGCTGGGCTGGCCCAGCGACGCTCAGGCGGGAGATGGGGCTGGGGAGGGATGTGCCTGCAGCCAGGCAGAGGGCTCTTCCTACGTGCTGTTCTTCTCCCCCGTCTAGTTTGCCAGCAGCGGGAGAGGGTCGCTCACTTCTGACGGCCGTACAAACTCCTGGGCGTCGGGAGGGAGAGTGGCCACCTTAACGCACCTCTCCCAGAACAGCGGCTCTCTCCCTGATGGACAGTCCTTCGTGCTGATGCCCGAGAGCAGGGTGCTTGAAGACCCCCACTCCCCTGGCTATTCCCAGCCTCTCCACGTAAGTGAACCCCCAAAAGCCTGGGACGCGCGTGGGGACAGACACGGCCTTTGAGCGGAGCGGTCTAGCCAGGTGCCCAGAGGGGCTGCGCTGGGGTGGTCCGTGTTTGCGAGGCGGCACAGCAAATCCATGCCCGGAGCCTGTATTTCTCCTGGCTCAGCTTTGTCATTGCTGATAAAGGAAAAGGCTGCTGAAGGCTCCCACCCCAATACTCCACTCTGCATAAGGATTGTTTGTACAGATTGCAAAAGGGCAAATGGGACTGTTCAAGGGTCAGGAAATCCCAAAGTAAAAGCCCGTGGGTGGGTGGAGGTGATGGGCTCGGCAGGGCTTTGCTCTGGCCCTGTGCAGCATTCGTACGTCCACGGGTCTGTGCGCGTGGGGCCCGGGCCCGGCTGCAGGACCACGCGGATGCACGAGCGCAGCGCGGTGCCTGCAGCGGCAGCCCTAGCAGGGGAGTGCCTTGCCTTGGCTGCAGCGGGGTCTGTGTACCCGGGGCTGGCCTGAGGAGAGCCAGCTCCGGGGTCTGTCTTCTCGTTTCAGTGCCTGGCACAGGCCAGCTGGCCAAGCACGGGGCTGCCCGCGCAGGACCTGCGGAGGGGGGGCAGCGCCAGGAAGTCCAAGGGCAAATGTGGGCCTTGTGGCCAGCAGCTGCCCGGCCAGGACACAGAGAGGACCATCTGCAGCCTCATTCCCGAAAGCCCCAATGGCGAGCTCCTGTCCTCAGTGTACAACGAGCCGTACTCCGCGCGCGGCTCGCAGCATCACCCTGCAGCTCCCCTGGACCTGAGCAATGTAAGGGGGCTGGGACGCGGTGGGGCTGCCCTCCTGCCTGGGAAGGGTCGAGCAGCAGAGGAACTGGCGCACGGTTCGCGTATTCCTTACAGTGCCGCTTGCAGGAATAGCTGCCTCGGCAGGTGCTCTAGGGCAGACATGAAACCCGTTTCCATTTGAAAATGGCCCATGGGAGGTGAGGTTAAACACAGCAAATGGAGCAGCGTCTCTTGGAGCCCTGAGACGCTGGGCACTAATTCCGGAGGCAACACGAGCACCAGTGCTCTGCAAGTAGGCGTGTTATTACTTCATAGGACACAGCCTCTTCTTCTGAGGGCTTTCCAGCATGTGGCCATCACCGGTTTAGCGTGTGATGCCACGTTTCCCTCCTCCCCTCAGCCTCAATGAGTGCGCATCTGCCTTACGCCCAGGGAAGTCCCCTCGTTAGCACAGAGGGCTACAGCCGGCAGTCAGCCTCGCCGTCCCTCACGGCTGAGCAGCATCTGGGGACTTGAATTGCAGGGAGATTCCCCACTCCGATCCCTCCTGGGGATGAATTGCAAGTAGGGAACAGCATCTCACGTTCCTGTTTCATTTCTGCCTTTTAGCTGAGCAGATGGAGCTTGGTGGGAAGTCAGCCCTCGACAGCTTCCAGCTCCCTGGAGAAGCCGGCCGTACCCCGCTCCCCCTTGTACGCTGACCCCTATACGCCCAGCTCCCCCAGCAGTCGCAGCGTGGCAGGCTCCAGCTTCTTGGAAGAGGTACCCCGCGCGTTTGCTGCTGGTTACTGCCCTGACTCAGCACACAGGCTTTTGGCTCCAGAAATCGTGCCTCGGGCCATTTCTTTTCCTGCTGTCTGCCTGAGCGGGATGTGGAAACGCGAGGCCTGCATTTTGGGGTGGGGCAGGGCACTGCATACTTCTTTTTTCAAGCCGGGATAGAGTCAGAGGGTTACAGGTTTCCCCTGTCTTATCACTGGATGCCAGCATCACAACAATCCCAGGAAGAGCCAGAAACCGCAAAACAAAGGCAGAGACTGAGATGCGATCCAGTCTACAGAAACTAGAGATGAGTCAGACACAGAAACCACTTTATCCACCCCCAAAAATTCCAGCTGTGATAACTGAGTGCCTATTAAAGGCTACATTTCTAGTTTTGCGCATCTCTTGGGAAAAGACTATTTCTGAGTCTGTGGCTGAAGTCCTCCCTTCCCTCGGAGGGTTCTTCCTAACTGCTCTCTGTCCTGCCTCGTCCCCTGAGCTGCCAGTAGGTTTCATCCTACTACCTCCACGTCTGGCCAACTTCCACTACCTCTGTGGGTCATTGCGAGGGACCCGTAGCCATTCTTCATTTCCCATCTAAGGCCTTCAGGACTGGAATGTAGTAGAATTTGCAAGGTAGGCAGAAAACCTTGGTTTGCCTAAGTCTGTTCACAGCAGGGCTGGCTTACAGGTGGGAAGCAGCAGGTCAGTGTTGCCCAACTCTCCATAGCGGGGATCAAATCTGGGGTTTGTTTTGGTTAAGTTCCTGCAGTGTCACGGACAGATGGGCTCAGCACAGGCGGACGGATGCCCCGCTGTCCCGGTACCCCAGCATCTCTCTCTGCAGAAGAGGAACTGCCAGCCCCTGCCCAGCAGTCACTGCAGGGAGCTGCCTGCGGCTCCGAGCTACAGCACGTCCGGCACCTCATGCCGTCTTCAGCTGCAGCCTCTTGCTGATGCTTCTTATCTGGAAGATGTGAGTTTTTAAATGCAGCCCTAGTGCCCCACGCTGTGCAGGCTGCGGGGGAATACAGGGGGGTGCAGGGGTCCCGGCTTGCCTTTCTCCGGGCTGGAAGAGTGGTCAGTCACTGCAGGGCTTGGAGCCCTTTGCTCTGTGATGGGGTGCATCGTGGGGAGCAGGGATGGGGGACCCAACAGAGGGCTGATTCCTGGTGCGCAGTATCCCAGGACTGCAGTGCTAAGTCATCCTCATCAGTGCATCTCTTTCTTTTCAGGTCTCTTCTCTGCGAGAGGAACATCTGGGCCCTTCGTCGCAGCCACCAGGTGAGACTCTTGGGAGGTTGCTTGGGTGCTGCAGCCCACCCCGCCTCGCCCGTGTCTGTCTCCATAAGTGTCACTGAAAGCAGGGCTGAGAAGGCGCGTGGGGGCTCGTGCATGCCCTTCCTTCCTCCTGCTTCCCCGTGGTGGGACCGAGTCTGTCACCCTGCCCCTCGCCTGCGTGCGTCTGGTGGAGGCCGTTGCTTTGGCTTCCACTCGCTGCCCACCAGCTCTGCCCACCCGTCACACGTGGGGGCTTGGGGTTTGTTCTGTGGCACACTTGCAGCTTCCGCCGCTTTGCTCAGATCTAGTCGCCTCTGGACTGTGATTTTGCTGACCCTCGTGCGTTCTCTCTGCTGGCGAAGGAGAAGGCAGCCACTGGGTTGCTCAAGAGCTCTCTGAGCGCTTTGGTCTGGTTTTCTGCAGATGGGAACTTTGGCACTTACGACCTGCCAGAGGCCAGCTGCCCACGCCGCGACTCCGCAGCCTACCATGACTATGCCGAGCTCCAGAGCTTCCAGAGCGACTTCAGCTATGACAACCTGTGGGAAGCCGAGGCGAAGGAGCCGGGCACCCCGCACGCCTCCCCATCTCCCAGCCAGCAGTTTTACCAAGCCTGAGGGAAAGCCTCTACAGCCAGGCACAGAAAAGCCCCCGCGCCCTTTTCTCACTGGGCTTCCCTCCAGGGTGAGGAGCCTGGGGCATACAAAGCAAAGGGAAGGGCTCTGCTCTGCGAAAGGCTGGTTCCCACATCCTGGCAGGTCCAGAGTTCCAAACTTCTCCCCTAAATCTGAGGATGGGGGTAAAGCACAGAAGCGACAGCCTCTGCGGACCCGGAGGAGCAGCGTGCGTGCCGTGCTAAGGAGCACGGTCTGCAGCTGCCCTGGCTCGGGGAGCCCTGGCAGGGAACAGCATTGCCCCCCTGAAAATAAAAGGAAGAACAAAAAGCTGGTCAGGCTCCCTCAGATAAAAGGGACTGGGTGTTCAGATGGAGCAGTCACTCAAAGGCCAAAGAAAAAGGCTGGTTGTTGGCTGGGTTAGTTTGATCATTTCCCTTTTTACCAGAGCCCTCAGGCTGGTCACTTTGAGGGTCCACTGATCCCTGAGAATAGCTTTGAAGCCAAACCTTCCCCCATTGAGCTCTGAAGTCTGCAAAGATGCATGAGACGTGCCCCGTCGTGGTATATAAGGTTGGAAGCGATAGCTGTGCTTGTAGGATCGTCTTCCTGCAAGATCAGAGTTATCTGACAGAGATGGAGAAAAAAATCCAGATCTGGGCAGAATGGGATGTTCTTTTCACTTTATGCAAAAAATTCTTTCCTGCCAGTGCTGGCTCCAAACCGTGGTGGTGACCTGTGATATTATGAGCCTGACACCTTGGCAGATGGAATCAAGAAATGTGCTGCCAGCAGATATGCCAAGTGGCTTGTGTTTACCAAGGTCTTCCCTGGAGAGGATGCCCTAGATCCCTCTTACGGGACTGCATCCTTTCCTCCCACCCCTCTGTACGTTACTGGACTTGCACTGAATGCTGCCTGTGAATATCCAGGCAGGGAGGGAAGGAGGGAAATTCACTACAAGCCAAACTCCAGTACAGCCTTAACACTCCAGTGATCAGAGCAATGCCAGCGTGGGCTGCACCCTCTCTCTTCCCCCCTCCAGGGCAGCAGCAAGACCAGGGCACAAACAACAGGGGACAGAGTCTCAGTGCTATCATTGTCCAGCCTCTTAGGCCAGATCCTTTAGCACATATAAGGTCAGCAGCAAATCCAGATGTTTTTACTTGAGGCTCTAAATTCTTAACCTTTGTTCCCTAAAGAGGCTGCAAACCAAACATATTAACAAAATCTCTATTTTCATTCTTTCACTGGTGCAAACAAAACAATCCAGGAGCTCTTTGTACTTGAATATCTACGTATTACATTGTTTGTTTTTTTTTTCCGAAGGTATCCAACAAAGTTTACATGTAAGGTTTGAGTGGATTATATGTATTTAACGTGTAAATGTGGCAGAGTTGAAGATCTATTTAATTTTCTAGCTGTGGATGACGTTCAGTACTGTAGAATGGGCAGCTGTCTGCACATTCATGTGTGTGTTGGTTTGGGTCTTCTAGCTGTTATCGTTTTGTTTCAGGTTTACTTTCATTTTGGGACGATTTGTATCTAATAAGTTAACCCCCAAAGGATCTATTTATTCAGAACAAAATCGCACTAGGGAACATCAGCAGCACGTAGTATGCTGGGAGGCAGCCATGCTCATGAGCTCCTCTGAACACGTTGACTTTGAAGATGGTCACCATGATCTTTTTAATTGGGTTTCAACAGTGATATCTGCAATGTATCGAAAGGGAAAAGCCCCTCCCTATTGCTGTAAAAGTTCCCTGGTGGGTTTCTGTGAGACTGGGCAATTGCAATACACATTCTTCTGGAATACTCTTCTTCCCTCTTTCTTTGCCATCATCTGGTTTAATGGAGGTGAATTCTTGTCCGTTGCTGCTGTCCTTTCCAAAAGTCTTCCTCCCTTCAGGACTTTGGGTCCCTGGATCCAGGAGGATTTCCAGAGTGCTGACTGTCTCTCGTTCAGGTCAGGCACTTGTAAACACCTAATCCTAGAGCAAAGTCTCCCCTGCGTTTGTCAGGCAACGAGACCTGGCCAGAGGTTTAATGCCAAAGCTAATCAGACTTTGCTTCAGCCCTGTGTTCTGGGGGTCTTGGAAAGGTGTTCTGTAAAAATCAGTCGGTGACTCCAAATGGCTCCGTGCATTTGTGCGGCTGGGAATGCCCGTGCCGTGCTGCGAGTCGGGATGGCCTGTGCTGTCTGCTCTCCAGCCTGGGGGAACCTGGGGGGAGCGCGTGGGACGCGCTGGCCAGCCCTAGGGCTAGGGCCAGACACGGGGCTGAGCCCTGCGCGGGCTGCCAGATTTGGCTGCTGCAGGGTTTGGCTCTGCCTTTGCCCTTTTGTCGGTCTGACCTCACTTCATGGCAGCCCTTTTCTAACAAAGCCGGTTGGGAAGGGGAGCTGGCCACAGCAGGGGCTTGCTTGGCAAGGAAATACCGTCCTCAGGACTGCATCCAGCTGCCTGTAGGCCACTTCTGTCCCTGCATCTGCTCTGGGCAGAAAACCAGGTGTCCTGGCTGCCTCTGCAGAGTTATTCTGCAGAGAAGACCAGTGAGGAACTGGATATGGCCCTCGGTTTAAAGTTCAGTAATCGCTTAGGGCTGGGAGCAGCAGGGCAGGCAGAGGGCTTGCCCTCGCAAGCACGCTGCTCGGTGCAAACAGCAACCCGCAGCAGTGGCTGCTGGAAGGTGCTAACGCTCGGAAAGATGGCAGGTGTCTGTGCTGCGGCCAGAGGTGCTCCAGAAACTGAAAAAACAGGCAAGAGGTAGGTGTGTTGGCCGCAGAAGGACGGTGTATCTGTCCCCCGGTGAGCAGCGCTGCCAAGCTGCGGTGTGCGATCACGTTGATCGGTGACGGTGACACACGCGTGCAAAGGGACACCAGTAGCAAGGTGCGAGATCCTGGTTTCAAAACGCTGCAGAGACGCGACACAGCTTCTAAAGCAATTTTAGTCCTGCTCCCAGAGTGGCAACTTTCCTCCCCGGCTACATCTGGGCTAAATTTGTCACTCTTTCAAATGCTGCCCTTTCAACATGCAGCCTGCTCATGTCTCACACTTCCAGCACGCCTTTGTGCGCAGCTGCCGTGGTCTGTTTGGCTCTTATTTCGGGTCCTGAACTCCATCTCTGTGTTCGTGCGTCTGTGCCTGAGTTCTTGCCTTGTTCCTGCCGTACTTCTGGGGCAGAGCATAGCTGCTTCCAGCTGCTGCCCGGCGCAGAACATAGCGTTTCGGGATGAAATGCGAGCATGCCCTTAGCAAACGGGCACCGTCAGGGGCTTGCACCGAGAGAGCGGGGTTGTGGATACACAGGACCTGAGTGTCCCACCCCGAATGCTCCTGCCCTGTTGACCACTGAGGCCTGCTCCCTGCAGTTTCTCCACTGCTACCCTGTAGTAATTAAGGATTGTGATAACAAACTGCCACTGAAATGGGTACACAGCCCCTGCCACACAAGCAGCTAAAGGAGTTTTCCTTATACCCTTTCCCGGCTGGGTTTAGCTCCCCTAGAAGAGGCACTTCTTCCTGCTCTCCCTCTATCTGTCCCTACTTTAGAAGGTTGTACAGCTTTGCTAGGCTGGTATAATTAATGCAGGGCAATTTATGTGTGTGTACAAGCCCTAAGATGTTTCCAAACCAGCCCCCATAAGCATCAGATTGGTCAAGACCCACACCCAAGCTCCTCAGCACAGCCTGGTTTCCCCGTTGAGTCCATCGGTTCTGCTGGCCATTGCTTTTCCCCTGATGGTTTCCAGTCCAGATGCTGACCCGGGCAGCTTCGTCGCAGGTGGGAACAGGGCTGTGTTTGTGAGCTCTGTTCACGGACACCTGCCCTGTGACCGTGAAAACCCACATTCCCTTTGCTTTTCCTCCAACACATTTCTCAGCAGATTCAGGATTTAAAAATAGAGGGTTGACTTCAAGTGGCACTGGACGTCTCAGTGCAGGTTGCATTAAAATGGAAACTGTAGTACCTGTAAACACACGAAATACTTCTCATTTCCTGAAAAATGTATTCATCCTTCACAGCCTGGCTGCAGCAGAAACGCAGTCGGGACCCGGTCGCCCACAAACTGCAGGTTCAGCGCTCCGGCGCTGCCAGCAAGCCTGCGCACATCCCGCCGCTCGGCTCGGTCACAGGATAGCTGCGTCTTTATTCAGAGGCAGATGAAAGGCACGAGATGATACTAGCTGCCAACAATTCACTCTCTGACAAATGATCTCTCCACTCCCCCCCCCTCCCTCCAAGTGCTAAAAGTCCTGAATCGGGTCCCCCCACTTCTGAAACCACGGCTGGAAAACCAGCGCTGTTATTGAAACACCATGGGCCGCTGTATTTCTCTCTGCTTTCTGATTTCCGAGCCACAATGTCAAACTTCTTTTGCTCAAAGAATAAACAGCAGAGAGGTGTTTTTAAGAAAAGAAAGCGGAGCCTGTGACCTGCGCGTTTGGCTTCAAGCGTTTGGAGAAAAAGCCCCCGTAACGGAGGGCACAGTGTAGGTGCAGCAGAGCAGCCCACCTGGCCAGCTCCCGCTCCTTTGCTGTGCGTGGACTTGCCGATCTTTTCATTGTATTTACGAAGACACTTGAGGTTTGGGAATTCCTTGGTGAGCGCTTTGCATGAACACGTCTTTTCCTGTCGTCTGCCTGTGAACGGCTGCCTGAAACCGCGGCTGAGGTCGGGGAAGGACCTGCTGGGCAAACCTGCTCCCTGTTCCTGCTCGGAAAAGCCAGCACCTCCCTCGCAGAGCCCTTAGTCCTCGGAGGAGCTGAGGATGTGCAGGATTTGCTCTAGCCTGTGATGAGCAACTCCCTCACTGCCCTGTGGGTGGGGGAATCCACCAAAATATGTCATGTTCTCACGGCCGGCCGAGCGACCGAAGCAACTGGCATTTGCCAGTCCCGGTAAGAGGGGGGTCACTGCTCCCTCTGCTCTGCCCGCTGCCTCCCTGCGCTGGCACTCCCGGGTCTGGCGCGGCACCAACCAGCCCTCAGAAATCTCTCTGAAGCGTGGGGAGAAGACGGTCATGACTCAGGAATGGCCTAGCAGAAATGTCGGCGAGAGGCTTTGCTCTGGTTTTATTACGGAGAGATGAAGGGGGAAAAAAAAAAAGAGCGCAAGAGCTGCTCTGGCCAAACCGATCGCTGCAGCAGAGGGGGGGGAGCCGCAGCCCTCTTCCAGGCTGGGACTGCGGCAGCCGGGCGGCACACGGTGTATCAAGGCCAGATGAAATACGGAGGCCGTTCTTGAGGGTGCACCTGCCTGACTTTTTCATCTGCTTGGCAAGACAAGGTGTCAGATGTGGGAGCTACGTGCAAGGCGAGGAAGTGGGGTGGGATGGCACGGCTCCCACCTCCGGCACTGCCGCTCTCTGTGGTGAGGGGAAAAGAGTCTCACGGCAGCGAGGATGCACCGAAAAGGTCGTTTCTGTTGTGGTGGCTGCTGCTGTTGCAAGAGACGGGGAGGTCCTGGCTCCTCCCTCCGGGGTGAGATACAGGCAAGATGACCTCGCCGTGGAGGGAGAGGAGAGACCTTAAAAGGTCGGAGAATAAACCAAGCATTAAAATTGCCGGCAAGTCCAGGCTGGTTTCCTTGAAGGACACTAGAGACACTGCTGCTTGGCTGAGCTCAGTAGACACTCGCAGGGCTGATCTCCTGATACCAAGAAGATCTTTCAATATTTCTTTTCACTTCTGCAGCGGGCTGAAAACATCTATCTTCTGAAATATTTATCTCATCCGCTTCTTCCAGCAGAGATCAAAAGGAGTGTGAAATGCACCTACAACCTGATGGACCATCTGGCACCTTCGGTAACTTTTAGCAGGGGGAGGTGCCAAATCACATTTACGTCTCCAAGCCCAAGCTCTAAAGGATCAGACTCCAAATATCGCAGATGGGCCAAGGGCACTCGCTGGTAGAGGTGACAGGCACCCTGTCTTACCTACAGCATAGCATGAGTACTGAACTCTCCCGGGAAGAAATTTAGCACGAGTTCTTGAACACTAGGATAGAGGCATTGAGAGAGTGAGATATACCCCACGTCCCTCGGAGTGGGGAAACAGGCGCTCGGTGCCGCCATGCCTTTCCCAGCTCCAGCGGGTCAGGGACAGCCAGGAGGCTGCTTTTCCCACCCCAGTGCAGTGTTTTAGCTGCACGTGGCTCACCTATGGACTGGGACGCTGGGAGCGCAGAGCATCACCTACCATTCCCGCTTCTTGCAACATCTAGGTCTGATTCCTTTCTGAATCATAGCTGGTATTACTACTTGCACCCAAAACACTCCTAAACCAGTTGTCTGCCCAACAGCTTTCCTGCAGCCTCCCGTCGGTGCCAGGCCTGCCCCGTGCAGTTCAGGAGAACTGGCGGTAGTCTCCGACTGTAGCCTGACTGTCCACAAGCAGCAGCAGAAGTCGGCTTCCTGCAAAAACCATGCACAGAGCCTTCAAGCAATGGCGGCAGGAGAGGACACACAGGTCTCTTCCCAGCAGTGATTTAGCAGCTCTACGTTCATGGTGAAGTTCTCCAGCCCAGCCTCAACTGACTGAGCTTCCTCATTCCTCTCAGGGCGCCCAGGCAGTGACCTGGACTGGCAGCACCCCCATTGCAGCAAACGTCTGCAGCTTTGGCTTGCGGGGAGCAGCTGAGAACAAAACCGCTTCCCCGGGGAAGATGAGGTCCCCAAAGCAAGGGCATTGCTTAGAAAAGATCCGCTGATGTGGGTACATGCAGACTCCCCACATCCCAGCACAAAGCCTTGCCCCATCCAAACCTCCCTGGAGGGGCTAACGTCATCAAAAGTGTCTTCAACATTATGGTTTCTGGCCAGAAACCCTCCCAGTTCCAGTGAGATCTTCAGGCCAGCTTTGCAATCCCTGACACACTGAGACGTTGAGACAAACCACAACAGATTTCCCAACCATTTTGCCCAGTATTAAATTCAGTGACTCTTAGCACAATCATTTCTTAACTGCCAGCACTGCACCTGGGAGTACTGTACGCGGCCGGGAGGGATATTCTGTTCCTGCACCTGCAAAGTGAAGGGAAAACATTATTTCCTCCAGATTTGTGTGACAAGGCTAGAAAACACAAAACCTGAAAAATTCAAACCAAGCAAGAAGTCAGCAGTGACCGTTCAGGATTCAGCCATGTCCCTTAGCCTGGGGACTTCACTCGGTGTGAGGAATGAGGCAGGAAGAGCCAGAGCCCCCTGAGACAGGAGCTGGCAGTCCCGGAGACCCCTTCCTTTCTGCAAACCTGTCTGCTGCCCTCCTCTGACCTTTTTCTGCTTTGCTCAGCTCTGTGTGACCGTCTCCCAGGAAAGCCCGGCATAATGAAATTGCCTGATTCCTCCAGCTGTTCCCCCATTACCCACCCGCCATGCCAAGGCTGCTGTATTTCCACCTGCCACTGAGAACGCGGAGAGCGCTTAATGGATTATGGCTGGATAAACAGTAAAACTGAGCATATGCGAACAGTTCAGCCTCCCCTGTGCTCCCCCTCCCTCGCTGGAGGGAGCGAGGTCTGCTGGGGAAATCCTTCAGGGCCTGAGGCTGCAGTGCCCGGCATTCCTGGATGCAGCTCCGACTGGAGAGCCTGGCTGCATCGAGGGGGGCCGGGGAGGGCAGAGGCGATGAGGATCGATGGACCGAACCCGGGAGCTGCTGCTGTGCGTTGACTTGTGCTCGCTGAGCTGTTCAGGGACCCCGGGAGGAGCTGGCTGGAGGGCTGGCAAGAGTGGGGACTCTGCTCGAGTCCTGAGTGCTTTAGAGACAGGAGAGAGGGCAGGGCTCTCCAGCTCAGGCTGTTAGCAACATGCGACGGGCAAGATGTGTCTCGGGTAGGCATGGGGACTGAGGCAAAGAAGAGGAGAAGCAGCCCTTCTCCCTGCATACTCTGTGCTCCAGGGCTCCTCAGCCAGCACATCATCGCCTACATTTTTGTCTCAACAGACACATAATGGATTGATTTCTCATTCTTTAAAACTCCGTACTCATTCAACAGTTTCACACACAAACAATGCAGACACAGGAACGTACACAAAAGTATTAAATGAGATAGATCTTTATTAGAAGCTTCCAGCGTATTTTATCTGTTCTCCTCCTCTACAAAACTCCTCTTACTGGATATACAGCTACTATAGTCCATATAGAGCCTGTACATCTCCCTCTTGCTATTTACTGCTACATATCTCACTGTACAATTGTACAGTGTGCTCTCTTATCAGCAATAATACATGGTCTTAAGTACAACCCCACACACATTAAAATTGCATGGCACTCTGCATTACGAGGAAAGAGCTACACCTCTTCTCTCTCGTTTTGTAAGACAAACATTGCCACGGACTGTTCCTATAAAGCTCATAGGCAGATCTGCACGGGTATTCTGGGCAGATTTCCCCCAGTACCTTTGCGGATCTGGTCCCTAAGTGCTTAACAAATCTCACATTCGTGCTGTTATCAGACTCGGGAGTAAAGAAAACCCCCCATGAATAATGCCCTTGAGCGATCAGGAAGGCCTTAGAGACAGGGAAGAACCCGAACCACTTCCTTTTCCTTTTTCACGCCACCTTCCATTCTGGGTCCCCTCCAGCCCTCTCCAGCCCCACAAGGTTACACACTCGGCCACGGCACCTCCTCACCCAACTTCTCCTCCCAGCCAACTCTATGTCTCTAGGATGGGAGGCAGCGGAGGGACCAAGTGATCTACCTAGACCCTTCATCTGGTGATTGTCAGAGCCAAACGTGTACGTGTGCCTTTTCCTCCTCTCCAACATGCTCCTGTCCTTGTCAGGGCTCTTTCCTGAGGCTTCCAGGAGGAAAGCCCCTTTCCCTGCTGCCCCTGCAGCCCCTTTCTGTCCTGCGCAGCCTCCTGCAGGGCCCTTCCCGGCTGTCCTGGCCCCTGGCTCTGGCTGCCTGACACCTGCCCGTCCTCTGCCTACGGGAGCGAGACGTGTCCTTGCAGTGGGTGCTGCTCACCCGCAGGGACGGACACTGCATCCGCGGCTCTGGCTCAGCAGGGACGGACACTGCATCCGCAGCTCTGGCTCAGCAGGGACGGACACTGCATCCGTGGCTCTGGCTCAGCAGGGCCGAGGCGGCCACATGCAACAGAAACCCTATCTCAGCCTCCTGAAGCATTAGATCGAGCCGTGACTTCTTGGAGTGAAATCCAAGAGGATGAGTCCTCCTGCAGTGAGCCAAACCGGTCATGGGAGACCTGGGCCGTGCCAAGTGAGTGGCCCCTCCATCCCCCTTTAGCCGCTGCCCAGCTAGCCGCACACAGCCAACACATGCTTAGCAAAGCACCATGTTTGGACAGAGACAGCTCTTCCCCAAAACGCTCTCCTCTCTTCCTTCACAGATACCCCAAGCCTTTCATAGGAACGAAGCACTTTCCTGGTTTCTTTTGCTCTCTCCTCCCTCCACTACCTCAGCGCCTTCCTTTGCCACCAGGTGACTTCAGCAGGGAGGACGGACGGACAGACAAGCAGCGCCCTGGAACAGACACTGCGACTACTCCTAGGAGACAGCACAAGTATGCAAGAAGTGTGCAAAGAAAGAACAGAGCCAGCCCACGCCGGGCTCCTCTTCTGTCCAGTACAGGTACAAACTGCCTACCGTATTGTAAATGACTGTCACCGGAAGGATCCTGCTTCCTGTGACATCCTGTCCCGTTTAGGGATGGGTCCAGAGAAGTCTTGGTGCTGGGATCCAGGCTTCTCACACTGCCCAAGAACAAAGTCCCCGGCCTCTGCCTCCACCATCCTCGCCTGTCCGCGGGAAGCACCTCTGGTCTGCGCTGAGCCTAGGTCCGGGAGCGTCCTTCTCTGACCTGCCTTCGGAAGTAGCGGATGGCAGAAAGTGTGCCAAAACTTGCCAGGAACACTGGAAAAGAGCCCAACACATTTCCAGAGTGAGTCTGGGTGCTTCTTCCAAACCCGAAGATCTTTTTCCAAACTTGAAGATCACCAGCTACTTCCATGGGACCTAGGGAGGTCGCTCCCCTCCCTTTCTCAGACCCCTCCTGCCTTTGCTCTTCATCCCCACCACACTGTGCTTGTTCGCAGTGCGTTCAGTCCTGAGCTGCCCACAGCCTGGCCGACTACATCTAGTCCTATAGTTCAGGCACACTGATCACACCACCATTTCACAAGAACCATCTATTTTTAAGGGAAACACAACATGGACTTCATGCGTGTGGTAGAGATGGGTGGTGGTTAGATCTACAGGTTCATGTGGAGATCTAACGGGTCTAATCTCAGATGAGAAGGCCACAGTAGGAAATCTCACTGGGGCTTCAGGACAGTCCCTTCATTTTCTGCTTCTGTTTGGACCAGGAAGATGGCAAGAAAAAGATCATTTTGTGGGTTATCTGTGGATGCGCTGATCCCAGCCAAAAGCAGAAAATACCCAAAACCCAGAATCAGAAAATGTAGAGATACAAAAAGTAATTAATGGAGATTATACACAGAATCAAGCTCTTCTCTGTACTTTCAGCTAATGTTTTGAGCTTGGCTTGTAAGAGAGGTCAAATTCCCCTGATCTGTTCCCAAGCAAAACTGGGAACCCAAGCCATGCCTTTGGACTTCCCAGTTTAAATTCAGACTTGATTTTGATTTACATGTTAGAGCCTGGGACATAGACAGGGAAATTCAACTTGTTAGAACCTAAAATGCCAAAAGAGAATTGCTAGTCCGGGATGTCAAACAGTCTCTTGCCTCCCGTCCTCGCCGGGGTGCTTGCTGCACGCTGGGTTGTGCAATCCTGAGGGCACGAGGCTCGTATCCCGCTTCTCGCACCCTCTCTGAGGCCACATCTACCACCTAATACTAAGAAGGCAAGGAGGAGCAGGCCAAAAGCTCCTTGTGATGATTGCACTGAGCAACTTTAGCTAATGAGCTATTCTCAGCCAGGGGTGTCAGCTTCCTGTGTGACCTTAGTGGGGAACATTCCTCTCCCGGACAAGCAGCAGGAAGCCCTGGCCCCGGCGTCTCGCCCCGTGGCGGGGGCTCTCTGATGCCCAGGGGCTGGACCCCACGCTCGGCTGCGGCGGCAGGGCAGGGCTGCTGCACTCCCCGTCCCACGCCCTGTCACCCAGCGACCCGCGCCCCTTGGTGCTAATTCGTGCTGCCCGAGCTTCCTCTTTCCCCTCCAGTTATTCAAATGCTGTGGTTGGAGAGGAGAGGAACTGACAGACCTCTGTTTACTCACAGGACTCGGTGCACCATAAAGGATAATAAATACTTCAGCTAAGCTGTATTTAGAAAAAAGATTATACCTTTACAGCATGTTAGAAAAATATGTGCATTTGTTCCAGCTGAGATGAAGGAGTATAAACCTGCATACTCGAGGTCCTGATTCAGCTTCTAGCCAGCACGGATCCTAAAGAAGCCTCTCTTCCTCTGACACACTGGTACTGGTCCCTGGCAGAGGCTGGACAGAGCAGGGCCAAAGCTAGGAACAGACTTTGTGTGTCCAGAGAAGGGCAACGGAGCTGGGGAAGGGTCTGGAGCACAAGGCTGATGGGGAGCGGCTGAGGGACCTGGGGTTGTTCAGCCTGGAGAAAAGGAGCTAAGAGGGGAGACCTCGTCGCTCTCTACAACTGCCTGAAAGGAGGCTGGAGAGAGGTGGGGTCGGTCTCTTCTCCCAGGTCACAAGTGATAGGACGAGAGGAAATGGCCTCAAGTTGCGCCAGGGGAGGTTTAGACTGGATATTAGGAAATTTTACTTCACGGAAAGGGTTGTCCAGCATTGGGACAGGCTGCCCAGGGAAGGGGTTGAGTCGCCATCCCTGGAGGGATTTAAAAGCCGTTTGGATGAGGTGCTTAGGGACAGGGTGTAGTGGTGGGCTTGGCAGTGTTAGGTTTATGGTTGGACTTGATGATCTTAAAGGTCTTTTCCAACCTATACGATTCTGTGATTCCATGATTCTGTGACTTGTCCTATGGCTCAGTTCAATTCAGCAGTCACTTTGTGTGGGGAAAGGACAATGTAAGTGAGTAGGAATCAGGACTGCCATTTCTATAGGAGAGAGAAGGTATTAGAGAGTAACAGGACACTTTGGAAAAGCAGGAAAATGACTACATTTTCCCACAGGCAGTGTTAGGTGTGTTAGCATCCCTGCCTTTCTCCCTGCCATGTCTTCCACGAGGTCCTTCCCACCCCTCTCGCGCCAGGCTGGGCACCGTACGTACTGGTCTTCCAGGCATCCGGAGCCTGCAGGTCGGAGGTCTTCACTGCCCAGGACGCAAAGGCACAGAAGACGAGGCACATGTCTTTGTGGGTCAGCGCCAGCGGAGCCTGGGGCCTCCCTGCGAGAAGAAGAGCACGAGGCTTGGGGTTTTATGAACCTCCTCTGCCAAAGCAGGCTCCAGTCCCTTTGGGGCAGCGAGTCCCTTGCACGCCCCGAGAAATACATCTTTGTCACACATTTCCCTCCCAGAAGACCTTTTTTCACCATTGGTCAAGTCAAACATGTCTATTTAGGACTCAGGTACCTAAGGAGAGGGGCACATTTTTCACTCCCCTCAGTTTTACACTTTGTTAAGAGCCCGAGGCAAATATTTCTTAATGCTACCCATGGGCCTGGGAGGCACAGCCAGCCGACATGCCGCCTCCAGGACCTCTGACTGCCCTACCACCTCCCTGCATTTCTTCCCACCCTTCTCCCTGCGTGGTGGCTGGAAGCAGGGAGTAGATTTAGGAGAGAGCAAGTCCTGGGCTGGCTGCCGATGCGCTGGGGCTGCAGGCAGGTCCCTCTGGTCCCCTTCCTGCAAGACAATGTCCCGAGGCGCACGCAGCTCTAGTACAAGACACAGCCCCCTGAGAAGCACCAGCGCTCAGCACCTCTCCCCAGATCCCACCTCGCTCCCGCTGCGGCGACCAAGGAGGAAGACAGCCCTGAGTGCTCTGCATTTCTTTCTCTGCTGGAGTTCCAGCCTAGCACAACTTGAAGACATGTTGCAAGAGTCGGTTATTTTTGCTCCTGTGTTTATTTGATCAGGCTTTTAATTAAAGCTGGCTTATTAATTAGCTACGACCACGGCGAAGGGGTTTCTCTGTGCAAACAGACTGGAAGCTCTATTTTGAGGCACCCTTTGGGATGACTCATTCATTGTTTGGTTTTAATATCAACTGTGAGGCACTGTGGCTGTAAGCATCATACAAGCTTTAAGATAAATATGCTGGCTGTCCTAGTGGGTCAGACTTGCTCTCCCTTTATTGCTGTTTCTCTTACCTGCCTCCAGTAACAGTCAATGTTCAGGTAACCTCTGAGGTCCCTGGAGGGTGTTTTTTGAATTAGCGTGTGTTTTAAAGTCCCCCTCACCTCTTTCAGCTGGAAGTCTTGGATATGTTCCACTCTGTGCTCACCTTTTCCCCCACCAATACCAGATCGATTAGCAGCCCAGCCTTAACAGGACAGCAGCTCAGCAGCCATTGCCTTATCTCAGGGGCGTGAGTTCTTTGGTACAGAAGGATTTTGCTGTTTTGCCTCCCATTTCCTCATCAGAAATACAGGTGTCTGGTTCTGTAGGCAGTTGGACGGCACTGGGATGGGGGATTCCTATCTCTACCAGACCTTGCAATAACACCAGCCATGTTTAATGCAGCTATCCGCTTCAGTAAATTTTGCTCGGTCAGAGTGCAAGAGAATAGATTAGATCCACAGTAAATTATATCCGTTCAGGGGGACATCTGAATCAGCTAGGACAGGGACTTTGGGCCAGACTGAGTTGCAGCCTGTTGCACGCATGCTGTATGACCACCTCTGCCCCAGGACTGGAGTTTGAGGGAAGCAAAGCAAGTTATGCCCAGAATATACCCAGATTCCTTGTCCGTGCCTCCTGCAGCACCGGGAGCCAGCCTGCGGGGCCTGGCCAGCAGCACTCGCTTGGCATAGGGACAGCGTGAGCATCACAAGAGCGAGACGATGCGGCACAGCGTGTCTTGGTGGTAGCTTTAGCCACGCTTCCAAAGATCCTTGCTAAAGCCCAGGGCTGCTGTGTGGCAAGGTAACGTGCCAGGAGTGTGATTTCAGACCTGCCCGAGCCCACCCAAATGCTCCCATCTGTACGGCGGCCTTAATGCCGCTGCGGCTGGAGTGGAGATGGCTGCAGCAGGACCAGAGCTGGCTGCCAGGCTTCCCGAGGGGCGGTGGGAGCAGGGGAGACCACGCAAGGCAGAGGCACATCTCTACGCGCAGCGGCAAGCCGGGGCTGTCGGGCAGCGGGCAGGGGATAACAGTGCTTTACCTGTCAGCGCAAGGGCCATGTCCAAACCTTCCGGCCGCGCCTGGCCTCTTCCCAGCGGAGCCAGCGGGACGAGGGGGAGCTTCTCTCCGGATCCTCTCCACACGAGAGCTTGGGGGGCTGGGGCTGGGCCTCTGATGAGATGCATTGGCCTTTGCAGGAGGGACTTCAAAGCCCCCACAGCTTTCTTCACCTCGGAGGCTGGAGTGATCGAGAAAATCCCTCTCCAGCCCTCCCTGTTCCCAGGCCTGTCTGGAAAGAAGTGTTCATACATCTCAGGACCCGAGATAACCAGGGAGTCTTTGACTGAGGCCGAGTCGGGATCCTCATATTGCAGCTGAGCATGGTCCAAGCTGCTGAACTTCTTTCGCTTCCTGTCTTTACCCTTGACTTTTTTCCTGTTTCCTTCTGGTTCATTGAAAAAATATTCATACAGTTCAGGCAAGGATATTTCCCTTTCCAAGGGTGTTTTCTCCCCCTCCACTGAGTTCCCCATTCCTTCTTCTTCCCCTTGGGAGTCACAGAACAAATAGTCATACATCTCAGGCCAAGTCACGTCCAGGGTGTCTGCCCTTGCGGAGGACCCGGCCGCAAAGCAAGGGGGGCCCAGCTCCCCGGGGATCTCAGCTGCAGGCTCCCCATGAGCTCCCTCAGCAGCATCCCCTCCAAAAGCCGCCGCGCTCTTGGGATGGAGAGGCTTCCCCGGCACCTCCTGGCATGCGTCTCCCGAAGGAGCCGCGGCTCCGCTGGCAGGGATCACCGGCACATTGTCACGTATGCCCAAGCCACCAGCCTGCCCTGGCTTTGAATGCTTGGTGGCCTTCGCCTTCCCCAGGGGCTGTGCCCCCGGCTCCTTCACCTTCTGCTTCGGGGGAGTGCTCACGGCTGGATCGCCCTCATCTGTGCCAGGGCCAGGCACTGGCCGTTTGCTCTCCCCTGCCTCCTCGCTCCCCAGCTTCACAGGAGCTGGCTTGGCTGCCTTGTCCTTCCCTTTGCTCTTTCGTGAGGACAGCGGCGAGCTTAAAGTTGCCTTTGCGGGGACACCGGTCCCCTGTGCCACAGCCCCCCCAGGCTCCCTGTCCCCCTGGGCTGCCTCGGTGGCACTGGCTCCACGTTGCTTGCGGCTCTTTCTCAGCTGTCCTGGCACCTTGGGCCTCACAACGTCCGGGGAGCCAGCTGGGGAGCTCGGCTCGGCGCCCGCTCTCTCCCCGCTCGCCTCCGTTGGGCAGCCGGGTGCTCTGGGTGCAGTCTCCAGGGCTGGGCTCGGGGGGTGGTCACGCAGGGGTCCCTGTAGCCCGGGCTCCAAGCGGGAAGCGCTGCTAGGACTTTTCCTCGCCGAACCCTCCGGGGAGGTAGCCAGCGCCAGTGAGCTGCCCTGCACCGGAGCCCCCGGCTGTGCCACCATCAGGCTGCCACGGGGCTGTTCCCCTCCTGCATCCCCTCCCTGTTCGGGGGTGCTTGTTCCAGCGGGGTGGCTGGGAGGCTCCATGGCCTGACTGCCGCTGGCTGCTCCTTTCTCTGATGCCGACGCCGGCTGCGGTGCTGCTGCTTCACATGCTGCGTCCTGCCCTGGGCTGCTCTCGGCTGTGCCGCCAGCTGGGCCGGCACGGGCGGCTGCGGGGGGACAGGGGGGCTGCCTCCCCTGCGCGCTGGGCATTGGAGCGGACAAAGGGCGGCCGGGCTTGTCGCTCTCGCACAGAAACCTGCCAACCGAGCCCAGGTCCGCTTCGTCCTCGCTGCCCGAGAGAAGCTCCGGCAGGGCGAGATGCCCGCCAGCGGGCCGGCGCAGGGAGGCGTCTCCGGGCACCCCACGTGGGGCAGAGCTTCCCGTGCCAGGCCCTGGCCCGCTGCCCACCCTCACTGCGATCTGCCCGTCTGTGCTGGTGCGGCAGTCCCTCCCCGGCACGCCGTCCCCTTGTTCAATGTCACTGAGACACTGCTCCTCGGCTGTGGCCAGGGCGACCGGCGCTAGGTTGCATTCCTCCGACGCCAAGAAGAACTCAGCCCAGTCCCTGTCGTTCAGCTGGATGCTGTACTCGAAGTTATCCATGCCTGCAGCAGCAAAGCAAGGGGAGGGGGCCGGAGAGATCAGGGGATGAGGAGGGGGCACTAGCATCAGCAGACATAGCCGAGGTGTATGCCCCTAACCCTTTCCCCCCGGGTTCCTGCCCTGCTTCCCTGCCATCCGCATTCACTCATCCTCACTCATTTCCAGCTGAAATCGGTGGGAGGCAAGGGCAGCTCCTGGCAGACTCCGCAGGACAGGTATCGCTGTGCTGGCCCATAGCCCGGCCAGCAGTGAGAGACCACTGCTACCCCGCTCCGGTCCCTTCTGCCTCTGCTCCCTGACCACAGCAGCACAGTGGGCTTGGGATTCTCTCCGCAGCAGCACCGCACCTCACATAGCCCTTTCCTTACTCCCATTTTAAAAAGTGGGGGGTTTACGGTTTTGAGCATTCCTGCTGCCACAGCATCATGCATGAAGCACAGTCCGAACAAGGACATTTCAGCAAGCCACGACAACCCCTTCCGTGCCCGTGGCTCTGGGGAGGGAGATGCAACAGAGCCCAAAACCCAGCAGGGGGGATCCAGCGGTAGGAGAAGAAGCAGAGAGATCACAAAGCCGCATCCTACCTGTACCACAATCTAAGCTGGTGATGGAGCCATTCAAAGAGCCACGCAGGAAAATCCTCCCAGCACAACATGATGCTGTACCCTTGACGGGGGGCAGAGAGCTCGGCTCCAGCACAGATCCATTCAGGGGCTAAAAATAGATACCCCCCCCGCTCCCTCCCCTCCCCAGTGTGTCATTTGAGATCTGAGCGTGATGGGTTCAGAGAGGGCAGGCCCATATATAGAAGCTGGTGGGGAAGGTGTGAGGGTGCCAGCCAATGTGTTTCTGTCCCACAGCCTCTGGGGTCTCTGGGACCACTCCTGATGCCCACTGCTCGCTTCTGCCCTCTGCCTGGGCTTGCTCCGTGGGATGGCCAGCAGAGAAGGGGCCCAGGCCACAGAGCTCGCAGCCTTTAGCACAAGGCGGAGCGTGACATCTGGATGGCAACGACTCTTCTTTTTTCAACATACCCACCTCTTTTCAACATAACCACCTCTGTAGGTTACCCATTTCTAGGGTGACAAAAACATCCCTCAGGGGCATCGTTTGCCTATTGGTAGCACTCCTGGGGCACTTATTGCCAGCCTACTGCAGATTTACATCAAAAGATCACAGCCAGCGTCACGGTCTTGTGACAAACCTTGCATGGTGCGTGGCAGCCGTCCCACGCCGCCCAGGAGCATCTGGTGTGGGTGGCAGAGGGAGGCTTGGGTTGGAGGCTCAGGGTGAGCCTGGCACCAGGGAGTTACAGGGGAAGCGACTGGCTGAGGGTCAGCAACCAGAGCCAGAAATAGCCCTCAGCTCCTGCAAGTCCCGGAGCCTGCCTCCCACTGCACGCCCTCCCCTGTCCCAGGGGCCAGAAATAGATGCCCTGAAGTAGCTGCCTGCAGCACGGTGCCTGTGAGTGTGAGCCCAAGCCCAGCTCCAGGCCCTGCTGCCCCGAGGGGGGCCAGCACTGCCCCGAGGCTCCCTCCGGCCACCCCTCCGGTCATCAGGCTGCTGTAGACCCCAAACTGGCGATGGCCAGCCATGTAGATGCTGTGGGAGCCGAGAGGGACCCACGTCCTCTGCATCCACCTCGGGGATCCTCGGTGGGGCTGGGGTGCTGGCCATGCCGCACCGCACGCTCCAGGGAGCCGGGGGCCAGCACCCAGCTCCTGCCCCCCAGTTCCTGCTCCCCAGCTCCTGCCCCCCAGGCCGGAGGGCAGCTGGGCCTCTTGCCCTGTCCTGCCAGCACCGGCCGTCCTGTGGGAAGGAAGCTCCCCGTCGTGGCTGCCTTCACGCACTGCACTGCCAGGGAGCGAGCCAGAAGCGCGCAGCCCACCGGCAGCTGGAGCTGAAGCGCACTGCCCCACGCCACCGGGGAAATATTGACCGGGACACGCTTCCTTTCTCCATGCTCCGGGCTGACGCACGCAGGGAGCTTGTCGAGCCGAGAAAATATGGAAGGAAAGAGGTCTGCTGTCTTCCCATCCTATCTCATTTCTGATCTGGCTACACCCTTCTCCCTCTCCGCCTCACACGCGCTCGCAGACGCAGAAGGGAAACCAACTGGCTTCCTTTTCTTGGCTGCAGTCGACTTCCTTCCCTTTGAGTCCGGCAGCCAGGGTTAGTCAGAGAAACCTTTAAACTCTGCCTTGCAAACCGCAGCAGAGAACATAAAAGAGGCAGAGGCAGTGAGACGGAACTGGAAGCCAGCAGTGGGCTGGCGGCCCGCGTTATCAGTGTCACATTTAAAACCGATGCTGGAGCAGCCACACACCAAACCCAACAGGAATTGCACACACCCCACCACACGTTCCACCCTGGCCTCAGAGACACAAACAAGTCTCGGCGCAGGAGACATCCAAGTATTTATTTAGCTGTCCGGGGTAAAGCCCACACACCGTCCTTGGGGAAATTATGCATCTGCTAGCACTTCCCTGCCTTCCTCTCGGGGGGCCATAAAAGCGCAGCGTGGACTTCAAGGGCAAGGCACGCCGCCCGGAGCCACGCAGGCTGCCGAAGGGGCATTATGCCATCGTGAAGGCCATCCAGCAGTTGCAGCCCGGACAGACCGTCTCCGATTACCTTCTGGCGTGTGGTGCGTGACCCTGTGCCTCTCTGGGATACCTGGCTCCAGCTCTGCAGAGCTGTCTCCGGAGGAGCTGATGCCAGATGCTGGGATGCTGCAGGGCTGCTCCAGCACCTCCAGACCAACGTGACCGGCGGATGCCACCTGCCGAGCTGCGGGCACAGTCCTCCCCGCCACCTCCCGGCACCGCCAGTATTGACGCTTTGGTATTAAGGACATTATATAAATAACTAATGTCAACGTGTAATTAGAGAAGGGCCTGAAATAAAGCAGCAGATGAGGCCCCTCTCTGCCTGACGACATAGGACACAGCGTGGGAGAAAGAGCCAGAATCAAGGGCACAGAAAAGGGAGCTAGGCAAGAACACCGGCAGTGTCATGGAGGGGCACTTCCTTTGGCATAAAGATCCCTTCTGTGGCTTCAGGCTCCACGTTCGTTACTCCCAGTGTAAAGGGACTTCAACAGACTGGTGGGGGGGAAGGAGCTATCAGAGCTATATAGAATAATACTCTAAGATAAGCAATTTCCTATCCAGGAAACTCCATTTGGGAAAATTCTACCTTCACAGAGCTTTTGAAATCAGCACTAAAACATCACAAGTATGGGGGTTTTGCCTGAATTAAGTGCCGAGACAACGCAGACAATGCAGAGAAATGTGGGTCTGATTACAAACACGTCCTCCCTGCCCTGATCTAGACCCATCACATGCTGTGTGTTAGGGGAGGAAGAGAGTGATGAGTTTGCAGGAAAAGCAATGGAAAAAAAAAAAAATCATAATGGGAAGAGAAATATGTTCACAGCTTCAGGAGCAAGACTACATTGGCCCTGGCTGCTTCCCACTGCCTGGGACAGACAGCTCTATTCGTGGCCATTTTCTCATGCCTTCTTCTGCTTTGGCTTAATCATCATCCTTCAACCTCGGTCACCGATACAGTGTGGCCTTGTCCGCCCATCTCTGGCTGATCCCTGGACTCTGGTCTTCTGCTCTCGTAGCACCAGCCTTTCCATCTTGTGATCCCCCTCGATCTGATTCATTTCTCCCCTTCCATAAATTCCTGCGAGGTACAAACTGCCATATAGATAGGTCAGCCCTTCGTGTCCAGGAGCAGGGAATGCTGAGCTGCTCAGGTACAGCTTCGACCTTGCACCACTAACAGTCATGAGACCGCCCTTGTGACGGGGAGAGAGCAAACGGGGAATTTAGATCTACCCCAGAGAAAGCCTGGAAGTAACAGTTACTCCATGCTGAGGAAGGGGTTAAGTCTGCATTGAAACTGAGAGCGCAATGAAGCTGTAACCACCAGTCTGGTTTTGCTGGTTTGGGGGCAGGTGAGTGGCTAGGAATTATCACCCCCAAACCATAAGAGGTCTGCATTGTTTTTGCTTAAACCCTTTAACTGTTGGTTTTGTTTTTTTTTTCCCCTGAAACTCATCCCCCAGGCTCTCTTAAAATTCAGGCCCATGCTTCCCGAGCAGCCAGCAGCGGGCTCACTCAAAGGTCAGCCTTAGCTGACTTGAAACCCAGCCCGCACTTGCCTGAAACTCTGCCAAGCTCTTCCAAAAGGCTTGTATCCTGGCCTGAGTTTCGGGTTGCTAATCCAAGTCTCACTGGGTTTCAGGTTTCCCTGCAAGCTTTGGCTTTGCTCTACACAAGAATAGCCTCAAGCCACATCTACTCTGCCGGCTGGACCCTTCCTGCCGGGGCAGGGGCGGCAGCAGGCAGCCACCTCCAATGCCAAGAATGAGGAGGCCGGGCAAACAGGGCGCGCGGCTGCCTCAGAGGCACAGGACACACAGATGGGCCCAATATCCATGGCCCTGGCCTCCCCGTCCCCGAGCGGCAGGTTCTGCAACTCCCCAGCTATGCCTCTCTCCAGGCGCTGCCAGCCAGAATAGCCAAGGGGCTGGTGGGGCCACCGTCCCCTGCCCCTGCGCCATGCACAGCCAGAGAACCCGGCAGGACGAGCTGCAGCCATACGAGCCACAGGAGCAGTCGCTAGCAAGACCTAGGCAAGACCTAAACTGCCACGAAGCTTAGCAGCGCAAAGTTACCCCACTGCATTGTTTTAATCTGAAGTATAGCACAGTAATACCAGACCAGCGCGTGGTCTGTTGTGGCCGTAGTGTTTCTGGCTCGGGACCAGCAGCCGTAAGGCCAGGTGACCGCTGTCACAGCACAGCCATCTCACTTTTCACGTTGCTCACTGATGTGAGACAAACCAAGCATGCCAAGCTCTCTGGAAGTCATACCCAGACAGATAGAGCTATTCTTTTCTTTTTTTTTTTTTCCTTCCAAGTCCTTAAAAGAGGCTGCTGGGCTGAAGTTCCAGCTCACAGGAATCAAGAGTTTCACCACGGACTCCAACAGGATCAGTATTTTCCCTGTGGAGCTCATTTTTCCTGCCATTTCCACTAGATGTCACTTACAGCCAGAAAGTTAGCAGTTTCCCTAGATTTTTAACCTCCTCCTGATGCACGCAGGTCTATGCTAATCCTGAAAAGGTGTCTCAGATGACATTAGGACTGTAATGGTATTAGAGCAGTCAGGATTGCAGGCTGTAAGAGAGGGGTGTAGGGGAAGCTAACGTCTCCTGAGCAGCCCGTCCAGCTGGTGTGGTGCCTCTAGGGGAGAGGAAAAAGCCACGTTCCGTAAGGCTGGAAGAGCAGGGTCTTTGCTAACGCTGACTTGTGCATGTTGGGAGTCTCTACAGCAAACCTGTCCTGCTTTGTGCTGCAACGTTAGACGTTCAGTGATCCATGCAGGTAGGTCACCAGCTGCCACGTGTGGGTGTCCAAATCTCTGTGCCAGCAGGCAGCTCTATTTCCGCAGTCACCAGCCTGTCCTAAGCGCTTTGGGGTAAGGCCTGCTCTGCCTTTGCGCGTCATTGCACACGTGAGGTGCTCGGCCCTGAGCAGGGGCTCAGAGGTGATGCTGCAACGCGAGGCAGCAGTACCACTAGTCTCCCGACCCTGGGCCAGGGCTGCTCCAAGCCCTCTGGACAGCAACAAAAAAACCCCCTATTGGTGTCTCCATCCTAGAGCCAAAGCGGCTGCCTCCCACACCCCGCAAGGCTGGCACCACACCCAAGTGCTGGCTCAGACCTTTCCTTCAGGGTTCTTCTTCCTATGCAAGCCAGAGGGGTGCAGGCAGCCCAGCGCATTGCTGAGCCACCCCGTACACCGACCCCACCTGCAGCAGGACCCGCCTCCCCTCCCCACGGCCCCCTCTCCTTCACAGTCCCACCGGGCAGGCCGAGCTGGGGGGCAGCTCCTCTCCTGGCCTTCCCGGGAGGCTGCCCGGGGCTCAAGGGCAGGACCGAAGGCCCCTCCGTGTGTGCTCCCCCTGCTGCTGCTCCTGCTGCCCCTGCTGCCCCAGCCCCCGCACGCGCCACCTCCGCTCCCTCCGCTACTGGGGAGGTAGCACTGGAAGGAGTGAGGGCTGCCCAAGCTCAGGATGGGAGCAGGTGAGATTGCGTCGCTCACTGCTGGGATCAGGCTCCCTGCAAGACAAATGCCATTGTATCAGCTACTTTCAGCTTGCCCCTAAAGGTTTAACCAGCTATTATATCTGTGCTTAGCAAAAAAATGGTAATTTGGGCAATCCCAGCTGGGGATGAGGAGGTCCTCAGACCCATGTGGTAAAAGCAAAACTCACAGGAGCATGAGCTTGTGTCTTGGGCCACCTCTTTGGCGTTCTTTTTCTCCTGCACCCAACATCGTGATGTGAGGGAGAGAGGCTGCTTTGGGCTGGAACGGGGAGGGGAAGGCACTGCCGGCCAGCACACTGACCCTCGCCCTCGGGAGCGAGAGCGAGCTCTGGGATGAGATGTGGAAAGAGAGAAGGACCTGAGACTTTCTCAGAGTGTCAACTTGGTGAAGCTCTCCCCTCCCCGTTCTGGCTGTGGGCCTGGAAAGGGCAACGGTAGCTGGACCTGAAGCCACAGCTCCGTTTTCTGTCCAAGTCTCTGATTAATTATGTTTTGGGTTGAAAGGGTCTCCCCTCCCATCCAGCCCCAAATGCAAGCTGTTCCACATCTGCAGGACTCCGTCAGTCCTCAGGGTCCCGAGTTCTTCACCCCTGTGCTGCCCACCCCCTTCCAAACAGATCCTATTCCCAGCTGAACAGGGCATCACGGTTGTGTTATTCTAACTCCCAGCAGATCGGCCACTCCACTGATCTCAGCCCACCCACTGTCAGCAGCTTCAAAGAGCAAAGGAGAGGTCAGGTTGCAAGCACAACAGACACCGGTAGCTCCTTGCACACGGCTGCTCTGCTCACCCCGTCTCCCGAGGGCAGGAGAGACCCGGAGCAAAGGCTCCAGCTCCAGGGGAGGCTGCCTGTGCAGCACTCCAGTCTGGCTTGAATTAAATCAGCCTTGGAGAGCCGATGACATTAACCCTCTGAAGGCTGGGGCTGTAAAATGGGAATCCCCAAATCCTTGTTTATTATGGAGAGCTGCGCTCCCCTCTGCCCACGGGGAAGTGCTTTCAAAGCACCCACAGCCATGCCCGCCCTGCTTACTGCGACAAGGGACAGTGGAACTTGTGCCAACTGTTGAGGAGCGAGCTGTGCCAACAAGCAGCGCTGCAGGGCATGGCACTGTGCGGGCTGAGCCCCAAAGCCTGAGCAGTCCAAATGCCACTGTCAAAAAAGCTAAAGCTCTCTGCAAGTTGAAGGCTCCCAAGGACCTGACTACATCATTCACCTGCTTTTGAAATATGCTGTCTTCGGTCACCTGTGAATTAAAAGCCTCAATCCTCTGATTAGCTCTTTCCAGGGAGTTAATTTGTTTCCACATTTTGAATACAAAAGCCCCACAGAGAATCATGGCCAGGAGAATAACCCCCAGTGGTCCTTATCTCCTCAGGTTGAAGATTATTACAGAGGTTTCTGAGACAAAATCAGGATTAGAGCTGGGCCAGTACCACAACAACAATTCTTGCTTATCCATTCGAGTGCCTAAGGCAGTGTGTGTGCTTGGAGGCCTCCCAGCAGCCAGGGTAGAGCAGCAAGTGTAAAGCCTGAGTCCGGACAAAGGAAAGAGCTTTATTTACATCCCAGTAACACCTAGAGCTCCTGCCTGCCTGCGAGCGGGGCTGATTCTGCTGGGGGAGCCCAGCGCAAGGGAGAAAAACTGCGTGGGACATGGACAGAACAGTCAAGCACGAGGTGACGGGAGATGCAGAAGCACAAGGCTGGGATGCAATGTTCCAGCGATCACCGGTGTCCCAGTTTTGGTGGCAAAATCAGAAATCAGAGCCTGGCTGGCTCCAGGGGCCCACACGCTGCTCTTGTCCACTAGATTGGGACAGCTCAACTGGCCTTCCCAAGTCCTGACCTTAGCTGTAGTAGTAGTACTCCAGCTAAGTAGACCTTAGCTGTAGTAGCTGCTGCCTTTGTAGTCCTGCGGCCAGGGAACAGAAACATCTGGGCACGATTCCTCTGCCCTATCTGCAAAGCATAAACAGTGATTAGGGACAGAGAGTTATTTGGGACCATTTAACTGTGCTGTGCACATGCAAGCGAGCATATCCAAACACAGTACCATCTTACGGAGAGGACAGGTCTTCCCGCAGCTCTCACCTTCACTCGCTCCCTGCTTATGACTGTTCAAACACAAGTCAGGTCGGTGCCGGCCACCCTAACATGTTCTGACTCCCCTTTACCAGGCCTGGGATCTCCCCCACACACGTGCAGCTTGAGCTGGAAGTGTGCTGCCTTAATAAACGCAGAGCAGCTTCCTTACAACAGGCTTCTCTGCCTGTGCTCCTCCACTCATCTCCAGTTGCGGCACCCCATGTTCAGAGCTCCCTGTTTTCCAGCACAACGACCGCCGCCCCTAAGCACACACATACTGCACACAGTTTGCTGGCCATGGATCAATCTGCCTCCGAGCAGAACCAAACAAACTCACCTCCCTCTATCAGGCTATTGTCTTTTGAGGAAATGTTATTGTTCCAGCCTTTGAAATCATGCTTCAGCAAAACCCTTCCACGGCAGTGAGTTCTTCCCATCTTCCTGTCTCCCCGTGCCACATCTGGGAATTTTAAGTGCACATTTTTCCTCCCCTTTTTACTGAAAGTAAGATATTTCTTCCCCCTATTCCTTGTGAGTGGGGTGGATGTGTAGCTTGCATTTGTATTTGCATACCAGTTATTTGGGTTCTGACTGGGGACCGGGTGTTTCTGAGCTATTGAGTTCCTTTGCATGCTGCAAAAATTCTTGTGCTTCTTTGAAAAGAACTTAAGGGAGCAAATCCTGGCCTGAGGTGATAAGGAAGACTATGTTTTTCAGCTCCAGTCAGGCTTTTTACTGGCAAGGGCACAGAGAAGGCAGTTCCAGGACCCCATACACTGGAAAGTAGATGAGGAGGTCTGGAGTGTATTTTAGGTCACCCCAGCCTTTTTGCATGACCTTGCTTGGGACTCACTCTCTCTACTTGTGTTTCAGTGCCCTGGCTGTAAAACAGGGATGCAATAGCTCCTTTGCCTGTTCAGCACATCAGCGCTGGCACCCGTTCCCCTTCTGCACTGTGCCAAGCACAACAAAGTGCCACTCTGGACTGGAGCCTCCAGACGCTGCTGTAATAACTGTGCTAATAATAATGACAGCCCAGATGCACAGCACTAATGGAAATCTCTGTGCTACCTGGGGCTGCCAATGACTAATCTCAGGCCATTGATATAGCAGCTGAGACCAAGCTGAAGAGACAATAACAACTGCAAAGACAGGAGCAGGCACCAGAATTACAGCTGGAGTGAGATGAAAGGCTTGGGAGGAGCACGGTCTATCCCTTCTCTCTTGCAGCAGCGTGTAGGACTCCTCTTCGCTTTGACAGCCAAGACGACTGTAGAAATACGGCATTTCTACCGTGCGTCTACCCCATCCGAAGCTAGTCCTGTCCGCAGCCGTGACCGTTGCCTGACCTGAAGCAGCAGCCCCCCACCGCCTGTGGCTCTGGGGCCTCCGGAGGCCTCGAGCCTCCTCCAAGCCCTCTCCCCAGAGATACACAAAGAGCTGCTCTTCCTCTTTCCTTTGCAAGCGAAAGGACCGGGTCTCGCTGTCGGTGCCCCACGGCCCCGTCTCCCCCATCCCGGCCCTTCAGTGGGCACCGCAGGCCGAGGGGTACCCGCCAGGCAGGGAGCCTCGGCCGAGCTGATGCAGGGCAGCCGGAGGTAATTGCCCAGGCAGCAGCCTGGAGTCAGGGGCGGGCAAGGGGCTGGTGAAAACAGAGGCTGAAACAAGTCAGGCAGCAGCTGACTGTTCATGCACCTTTTTATTCCTCCCCTGGGGGAGAGCGGCTTAGAAAATCCCCGCATGGGACCAGGGCTCCCCTGTTCTGGCATCTTAACAAGAAGCAGCTGCTTGAGGCAGAGTGAGGAATCGCACAAGGAAAAGGCCCCATTGCATTAATTAAAGGTCACGGGGCCATTCCAGAGGCTTCCCAATTACCTCTGGAAGAGTGTCGCTAATGTGAGATAATGATGTCATACAGCCACTAATGAGGCAAGTTATCCAAACCCCAGGCCCCCCATGGCCCCCCTCCCCAAGAGGATGTGCGATCACCAGCAGACGAGCCAGAGGGAAAATGGCCACTCTTCCCCCTCTCACTCCCCTCCACCTCTTCCTTAAGGACGCGCCTCACGGAGCCCCTGCCAGCTAATGGAGCCGGGGGAGGCGGGAGGAGAGGCCAAAGCCCTCTTTGAGGTTTTTGTGCTGAGGAGCGTCTCAGCAAGGCCCCTTCTCCTCTTGCGCAGTGAATTGCTCCTCAGAAGCGATGTCGACAGGATATTGTTCGGCGCTGACCCCGCTCCCTTATTGCTCAGGCCAAATCCAGCCCCATTAGCGCTCCTTAATTGAAGGTAATTTGGAGCTGAAAATCTGCCTGCCGCTATGGAGGGCTCCATCCAGCCCCTCGCCTCCTTGAGCCCCTGGGCAGGGGGATCTTCAGCACGCAGGGCGGCTCGGCCCTGCCTGAGGAGAAAGGCCGCCGGCCCTCCTCTTGCGTGGCCCCGCTCAGCACCGGCCGGGTGGCACCGGCTCCTTCGCACCGGGAGGCAAAGCAGCGCTCGGGCTCCGCCGTCCTGATGTGCTGGTCCTCTCGGGGGAGCGGCCATGTCCTTGCCTCCCCTCAGACCCGAGCCCCGGGGGGGCTGCGGTCCCGAGAGCCGCTTTGTCTGGTAAAACTTTGACTAAAGCAGCCGCACAGGGGTCTTGGGTCAATATTGGTTTTGGGGACAGATGGAAAAAAATGTTGAAATGTTCAATTCTATCCGCCCTCCGCTGTGCTGCTTGTCTCCGGCCTCAATGCCTGGGCAGTCTAGGAGTGTAAACACCTCTTTGTCTTACGGCTCAGGCACCAGGCAGGAGGTGAGGAGACAAAATGCTGTAACAGAGATTAAAGTAAGCCCACAAATGGAAAAAAGCTGCAGGGCCCCAAGTTGTTTGAATGGGAAGAGGAAAGGGGACAGAGAGCAAGAGAAGCGCCCAAAATAAAACAAACAGTGCGTACATGTGGAGATGAGGGAGTTGTCCATCCTGAACTTCAAAACTGATGGGGAAAGGGGATGAGGGGCTGCAAGACTTACGCTCTTTCTGCCCTAATTCTCCCGTGGGCACCGAGGACGGTGGTGGGCAGCACCGCACAGGCTCTGTGCCCCTCCCGGGAGCCATCGGCTGGTCTCAGCCTCTCTCTTAGCAAGGGGCAACGTGGCAAAGAAAGCAGCCCAGCAGCCTGAAAGGCTCACACCAGCACTCCCAGCAGCTTCGCAGTCCTGCTCACCAGCACGGCTCCGGGGAACACACGCCTTCCCCCCAGGGCCTGGGTGCAGGGGTGTGCCTGGGTGAAGGGGTGCTTGCCTTGCAGCTGCCTGGATGAAGGCTTGTGGGCCAGGACATTTCCAAAGCAAAGAGCGGACCTTCCCCAGCATCCCCCACCCCGCAGGAATGCCAGAGGCTCCTTTTCTATCCATGCAATATTCACCTTAAGGACATCAGATCTCTGCACTACAGCCAAACTGATCTGGCTACACAGGAGGGAATCGTGGAGGAGAAGCTGCACGGTTGCACAGAATCCGCGGCCTCGGCCTCCGCTGCAGAAGGCAGTGGCGTCCACGCTGCGGAGGAGCACTGGCCCAGTTCCTGAGCGTATTCTCCAGGGTTCTGCAAAACAGGCAAGGTTTCTGGTGACCAGGCTTCTGCAAAACTGATGCTTAGGAGAAATCATGCTTCAGAACCAGAGAGTGAGCGTAATTCAGCACCCGCCTGGCTGCTCCCTCTTGAACGCAAACGGATCCAGCACTGAATTTACCATGCGGCTCTTGGGAGGTGATCAGAGGTTATCAGCAGCTTCTCCTTGGCCTCTCCCTGTTGCATTTCCTGCTGTTTGCTCAGGTAGTTTCTGCAGCAGCACCGATTTGTTCCCCCTGTGAGGCACTGTCCCAAGCCTCCTCTTTCTTTAGGTCCTGCCTTTTGCCTTTCCAGATAATCTCTCTTTCAACACAAAGTACTCACTTATTTCCAACCCACTCAGCAGTAGGAAAGCACAGCAGGATTCAAGAAAGAAAGAACAGGAGGTAGCAAATAAGGAGAGCCGTTGCCCTTGCCCTAAGCCTGAATGACCTGCAGAGCTGCTGGGAACCGGCTGGAAGGGGCAGAACAGGAGGGAGAGAGGCGGGAGAAGCGATTCCTGGCGTCGTTGGGGCTAGGGAGATGGGAAGTCTCTGCTACCTCAACGTGGCTTTACCCAAGATCTCGGCAAAGCCCTCACAGCCCCACATCAAGAAGCTGCTTCTGCAAGTGGGGGGTTGCCTGCGGATAAACTGTAGCGACACTCATCTCCAGAAGAGCTGCTAAGCCATTCCCCTGTCCCTAGCTCAAACTGAATCCTTACCCACGAGCACACACGTAAAATAAGCAAAGTCTTTTGGAGCAAGAGCTGCCAGCTGCAATTTGTCAGGCAATGGGAACAGACAGCTCATGACTGGAAGTGAGAGAGCATTTGCAGGGGGAGGCAGAGGTGGAGGGAGCAGGAATCTCTGAGTTCTCCCAGGAAGACAGAGCTGAGAAGTGCCGGGTTATTAATTATCTGCAGCTTTCATCCCTCCCACATTCTGCAAGGAAAAAAGTTGTCAGGGCAAAATGAAAATGGGCGGGAGAGAGAAAAGAGATGAAAAGACTAAAGGCAGAAAAAGGAGGAGCAGAGGGTATGCTGGGATCACGCGTTGCTAGAGAGAGGGTGCCAGGACCAGGAGAACACAGCGTTTGCTGATAAGGAGCTTTCTTGCCCATAGGGATCCTATTAATTCCCCTAACACGCTGCAGCGGCCAAGGGGTGGGGTATTTTCCGTTTGCCAGCACGATTACATCTGCTGTAGGAATTCTGCTCCCATGGCTCCCCCAGACTGGGTGGGATTTTTCCATGCACTTACAGATCAGGTTAAATCAACAAAATTTTCAAGTGTAGCCCTAACCTGCAGTAAAGGAAGAGACTGGGAAGGGCTGGAGCACTAAACCCTGACCTTTGCTAATCCACAGGCAATAACTCCAGGCGAGAGGTATGCTGCAGGCAATGTCAGACTTTGCTCTCCCTATGGGCAACATTTTTAACCTTAATAGCAGACGGGCTTTCCTGTCGACTTGTAGGCAGCAGCTGTGGGTCAGGGAGTTACTGCGGAGCTGTGAAGCTGTCAGCTGCCCTGTGAGCGATGGGTTGGTTGCTCACAGGACAATTCCAGCAGTGTCTGGTGGGAAGGCCGCAGGGCTGGGACCTTCGGGAAAGCTGTGATGTGCTGCTGGCCTCCCAGGAGACCTTATTCAAAACACAGCATGTCCCTTTGCTTACTTCTTCATTGCTAAAATGGGGATAATGAGGCTGAGACCTTGGAGATGTTACTATAAAAAACAATCACTGTGTAGCAACTGAAGTTGTTACAGCAGATTGGGAAGGTGCTCTTGCTTCCAACCAAAATATGGGCGTTCTGAGGAAATTCCTTTAATCATCTTTTAGCATCAGGACCCTTACTAGAAAGCCAGAGCCCCATTTTTCGTTCAAGTTTCCTGGTCCCCAGTGTCCCTCCTCAGCCCTAATGCAAATATAGGCGTCACCAAGCACCAGTTTTATGCAAAAACATGCCTGTTGCAGCATACAAAACATCTCCTAGCTAAAAAAAATAACTAGAGAGCTGCAAAGATGAGTACCACCTGCATGCAAATCCATCCTCAGCCCCCCCTCCCTTCTTGCCCAGTCCCCATCCCAGGGTAGCCAGTGGCCCATGGCAGAGGCAGAAGCAGAGCTTGCTGCTTTCTGTTGGGAATATTGCTGTCCAGATACATGTTGCTCTGTCTGCGTTGGCACATTCTCTTGCGGCAGGGAAGGGGTGCAGAGAAGTTTACATTATAAACAAGAGGCAGATGGAGTGATCTGACGGTGTCCTAGGGCTCGCTCCAGCAGGACACATGCAGTTCCTGGCTCTGTGCTGCCTAATGACAAAATCAAAGGCCTTCTCCCAGCTGGGAGCACGGATGCAGGATTCCCACTGGACACATTGCAAGTTATGGGCCCTGCCCCCAAATACTTAAAAAGGTAGGAAGACAGTCTGTGAGAGATGAGCAGATGTGCCTTGCTCGTGGGGCTCCAGAGCACAGCAAGACCTAACCTGGTTTTAACCATGCCCTGAGACTGCCATGTTATAATTGGCACGGCTGCCCTTTACATGCAGTTCCTGCTCCGTCCAGGCAGGGACAAGGATGGTGACTCGAGAAGGAAAATGACTCACACAAGGCCTGGACCTGATCTGTGCTGATAGAATTGCTTCCTTGATGCCAGTTTCTGCAGACAAGGACCTGGCCTTCAGCTTTTAGCACTGACTGGCTCCTTTGTCCTACTATCTGCCTTGAAGCCTGACTATAAATCTGGGGAACGGTTGTTTTCCTTTGGAACCTGCAACTGCCTTCTCTTTAAGCAGAAAATAAACACTGAGTCTGTCGCCTCTGAGTTATGGGGGCGTTTAGAGGCTGCAAGTGTGAAAAAGTTAATTGCCTCACACTCCAGTTAATCACACTGAGCCTACAGTGGCAAACGGCTTTGGTTCATTTGCAGGGCTCAGCGTGCCAGAGAGCACCACCGTGAGCTGTGCCAAGGGGTGCCCTGCGTTAGACCCCGAACGCTCACCGTATCGAGGGCTCAGTGCTGGCTGCGGCGCGGCTGCCAAGAGGTGCCACCGAAGGGTGCCAGCCTGCGCCTGCCTCTGCTCACCATGGCACACGCTAGCCCGACTGTGCAACCATCCAGCTTTTGCAATCCCACCCATTGCAGCTCTCAGCCCCAGACACGGAAGCTTGGAGGCTTTTGTGCTCGTGTGGATTTGCACGAATGGGGGTGCGGTGGGGAGAAAAAACACTTGGTGGCTTGCTTTCAACTCCCTCAGATATTAGCAAAGCCATTAGAAAGCGCTGTCTGCCAGGGACCCCGGGGGCTCGCACGGTGCTGGCTGTCGTGACGTACGGAGCACAGGTAGTTCCCATCCATAAAGTAAGAAACAAGCACTTGACGGCAGCGATTTGCCCCAGGTGGATTCCCCCTTCCCAAGCAACATTTTTCACGTGGCCCCTGCGTGCCCTCCTTGCGCGCAGGGCTCTGGAGACAGGCGCGGCGGTGCTTCGGCCTGATTTCATAAGGAGATTTTTGCCGTGCAGCGTCTCTGACAGAGCCAGGGTTGGGGGTGGTGCTGGTGGTTGTTTCTGGTTCTGGTTCATGTTAAGCAAAGGGCTAATGGGATCCATGTGACTCTGCTATTTCTCTGGAGGAAGAGCTCCTTTGCCGATACGAGCACAACTGTCAGGGAGCCTGCCTGCAGTTTGTAACTCCCGGGGAGGCCGCGGCTGCGAGTGCCAGACACGCAGAGCCAGCGGTAATGCCTCTGGAGGCAGGCAACTCATTAACGTCCCTCTGCGCGGCTCCCCCGGAGAAGGTGCATCACCGGGAGCCGTTGCGCTCTCTGCTTGCCCTGGGTGGGATTAGCGGCTCCCTGAGGAGCTGCTGCGGTTCAGAGCCAGGAACGCATCCTTCTTTTGAAGCTCCCCTTCGCGGCGCGCTCGCGCCCGCGCGCGCGTGTGCGCAACACGTGAGGAGGAGAGAGCACGCATTGCAGCTCTCCTAATCACGGAGGCTGGCGGCACGGATGGGGAGCCAGGGGAGGAGGGCGCCCGGAGGAGGGCAGGCAGGACTCGCTGCTGCCAGGCTCCAGAAAGAGAACGTCTGCCTTTTAATCATGTCGACAAAGCGCCTTTGTGCGATGCTGCGTGGAGCCAGGCGCTGCCCCGTGCAGCTCAGGGCTGGAGGAAAGGAGGGGCAGTCCTTCCACCAGCTTCAGGAGCTTTGGCAGGGGTGATTTGCAGGAGAGACGTTTACCTGAGCCAGTGTTGGCGCAGCACAACCCGACCCCAGCAGCTCCAGTGCCTACAGCCCCTCTCCGCTCAGCACTGAGATCCTTTGCTCTCCTGAGAGAGACAGCCTGGTCCGGGAGCAGGAGATGAGCTGCTCTCGCAGACAGAGCCAGTCAGCCTCTGCCTCTCGCCGAGAAGGAAGACAGTCCGGGTCAGTCTCCCCCTGTGACTCCGGGAGCTACCTAGGCTGGACTAGGGGATGGAGTCAGTCAGACCCTCTTCTCCTGTGAGATCTGGCCACTTAGCCACTGACACTCATAATTTCAGCTTCAGTTTCCCTGGGCCTCTGCTCCTCAGTGCTGAAACAAGGATAAATATTAATTTTGTTGCCCAGTTTGTCCAACTGGATGGCAGGGGCTTGCCCCTGTAGCAGTGCTTGGACAGCATCTGGCACAGCAGGGCTTTTATCCATCAGTGCCAGGCGGAAATGTGAGCAATATCCCAGCAGCAGTGGCAGTGGGGAGGCTGGAAGGAAGAGAGATTTATTTCCAGACCTGGTATGGTGGCAGGTCCTTAGTGCTGGGGAGCTGCCTTCTAACCCCACTGCCTAGGCCTGCGTTGCTCCACACGTGGTCCGTAGGGCTTCACCAGGTAGCCTGCAAAATGCTTTCAAAAGCATTCCCAGACCCCACGCTTGCACGCATCCTACCGCAGTCAGCAGGACTGCGAGAGAGCCTGCCAGCTGGTGTGACTGGGAGCTGCACCTCAGTCCTGTCAGTTCCTGGTAAAAAGGCTGGCCGTTATAGTAGCAAAATTCCAGTTCTGTGGAACCCGAACGTCCCACCTCCCTAAATGCTAAGCACCTATTCTTCTTTTCATCACACAAGTGCCAAGCAGGAGCAAGTCAGCAAGTCAGTGTCGGTCCATGGACACTGTCAGAAGCAACAGGAGAACTTTGAAAGCAAAATTTGCATCAGTTCAACCTGAAGGAGGATGGCAAATCGCCTTACTGCCAGCGTGCTTTTGCCCTTGCACATATACTTCCTTTCATGCTGGTTTAGTTGTACCTGCTCCACACTCCCAGGACAGAAAACCGAAGCTGGTTTTTGTACCTGATGCAAGGCACCATTCAAGATAGGCTCATCTCAGTTCTGCCTTATGTGATTCCTGCTCAGCAGCAGCCTGGTTTAGCTAAGCTCACGCTACATCGGCTTCCCTCGGAAGTGATGCAGCTTTGCACGGAGCTAAGCTTTGCACGGAGCTAAGCGCTAATGCCTGGGGTCTCCCCAGTCGATAACCACAAAGCAACAAGGGGGAGACAAGAAAGCGTGTGGGATGGAGCATCTTTCCCACCAAGCTGCAAACTTCTCTTGACAAAGCAATGGCATTAGAAGGCATTGATTGTTCTGCTTCCTCCCCTCCTCCCTGTCTGGCACCCTTTCCCAGGCAGCCCAGCACTGCTTGGTTACTTGTGAATGTTTATCCCCCTCTCAGGCCGAGTGTGAAACACTAATTGCTGTTGACACTTACCAGGCTGGGATATTTACCCCCCCCCCCCAACACACACATGTTGGGTGCCAAAAACTCCCCTGGAAGTGGCAATACTGAGCGCAGAGCCTGACCCTGCCCTCGCCCGCTCACACCTCTTGGGCCCGAGTCGGACCTGCTCTCCTCTGCCCCTCGCTAAAGCACGTGGCAGTTTTAGCCGGGCTTTTCCCCATCTACGCATCTTCTGGGCTGAGCTTTCCCTGGAGAGCAGCGCGGTGCTCCCCGCCATGTCCAGAGATACCCAACGGCACGAGGGGCTGGGTGCTGCACCTGGAGGTGTATGAAAGGCTGGCACTTCCCTTGGCCTTCCAGAGCCTGCTGTTTGGCCTGTGATGTGCCCACACTTCTCCTTGGCTCCTGTTCAGTGTATATCACAACTTTCTAGCACACGCAAAACCTCTGCCTGTGCTTCCCCGAGACTGACCGCACCTTAGGTCGCACATGGCAAGACACAGCTTTTTCCCTGTCCTCCGTATGCCCAGGCACGATGTTCTGCTTCGGATATGAGAGCGTATTCGAACATCTCCATCCAGCCTGCTCCCACAGAGCTCCCTGTGTTTGGGCTCTGCATGCACAGCTCAGCCCTGGTTTGGACTGAGTGTTTCTCCTACAGCCAGAAATGTCATCTGGGGAGAAGACATCGTGACAGAAGGGACAGTGGTGACAGAGTGGATGGGAAAGCGCTGCAGTAGGACTGGGATGCAATGGGCTGATGCCAGGGGAAGGAAACGGGCACAGCTGAGGCATAGGGGCAGAAGAGTTAAGCCCCCTCTCAAAGCATCAAGTGTGGAAGGAGCTAGCCCCATCGCTTCACAGCCCTGCACTCAATCCGTGAACAAAAAGTCTTTCAGAGCCCTTTAAAGAGGAGCCAAGGGCAGCAGTCAGTGTCTGGAGGCAACACCCACAGCATGAGGGTGGCCAAGCTGCTGCTTGGGCTGGACTCATTGTCTCCTTCAGAGACATTGTCCCCCACTAATGGAGAGGCCAGTCCCAGGAGGGGAGATCCGACCTCCAGAGCAGGCCCCAAGGGATGTGCTTCACTGGGAAAGGTCTGTTTCTCAGCCACACGTCTGGCAGTCCTGTCGGACACAGGAGATGCACTTGAAGCCACGCCAGCTGCCCTCCAGTCCAGCTCTCTGGGGAGCAGCCAAGTGCAAGGAGCCTGCTTCTGCAGAGGAGAGGAGAAAGGCAGCAGGGCCGGGGAAGCGGGGTGACCTCTGGGACCAGCAGCGCTGCCCCGGTCCATCCTGGCTGAAACTACGGGGTGACGGCTCTGCCCTCCCTCCCTGAGCTGTCACCGAAACGGTTAAGCGCTGGCAGATGAAAGGCATCCTGGGGATAGGCGAAGTGTTATAAACAAATAAATAAAACCTCTGTGTGCGAGAGAGAAAGGGGAGGGGAAGGGGGCTCCCGGGGAACGATGCAGCCTCATAAAATGATGACGCATGCACTGAGAGCGGTGGAAGGATGCCAGGGGATCTGGAAAACAGGTTCTCCGGAAATACACCCTCTTGCCGATTCCTTCTGACGTGGGCAGGAGGGGGAGGTGGAGGGGCCCTGGCTGATGGGCTCCCCCCTGCCCCGTCGGCTACCCCCGTCTGCGGCGCGGAGCCTCCCCAGCAAGTCTCAGCCTTTCTTTGCTGCCCAGAGCCTGAAGTTGCCGGTATGCCTCCCGCCACAGGACCCAACAAGCCTGGTTGCAGGAAAGTGCAAAACACTTCAAACAGCAGCAAGCAAAATGGCCCTTCTCCGCTGCGGTGGAGAAAGCCGAGCCCTTTCCCACCCAGCTGTGCCCTCAGTGCTGAGGTGCTAATCCCCAAGGGCCTGATTAAACCTTGAAACAATGACGATAATGACTCTGACTTCCTTCCCACCATTGTCTCCCTGCCCAGGGAGGGGGAAATCTTCACTGAAATGCCTCTATAGGAGGTTTTTCTTTATGAGGCTGCTGCTTTGTTTTTCAGGAGTATCTCCCAGCCCATTGAACATCCCCACGTCTGGGAGGGAGCAAGGACCAGAGCAGCGAGGATGTCAGGCCGTGGGCCCACCATCACTGATCCCGGCTGGGACACCGCTACCTATCTGGGCGATATAAAGTTGATCTGGATGCGGCAAGCGTGCGCAGAGCTCTGCGCGTAGATGAGCCTGGTGTGTCCATCTCTTCTACTCCAAAATTAACAGAGAAAATGTCTAATAGCCAGAAATTGCTCCCATCGGGGTGGGAGGGGAGAGAAGAGAGGTCAGGGAATTGTCATGGCACGTTCTAAACTTTGTCCTGTCAGTTTTGGTGTGGCCGTGTTTTTCTTAGGTGGATCAGACCTGTGGTTCAGCTGGTGCAGGATCCAGCAACCGAGAACGGGCAGGATCAGGCTGCCAAAAAGGCACATGTAAACTGCTGCCAGCAGTTCCCTGGGAGGAGAGGTTTCTTCCTGAGCCTTGTGAATCACCTCTTGTCTATTCATCTGTTAAGGCCAGATACAGTGAATCTGTCTGAAGGGCTGAAAGACATGAGCAAGTCCTGAAGCTTTCTGTGTTACCATGCACCAGCCGAGCCTTGGCAACTGTCTGCCCGTCAGCTCTGCTGCTGCGGCAAACACGGTGTAACACAACCCAGCTTAGGTTGCTAGCGCTGCCAGCTAAGCTAAACTGAATTAACCTGCATTTGCTGCTGAATAAGAGCACGCACACCTCAGTTACCGCGGCTCAGCCGAGCAGGGGATTTATCTCGCGGTGGTAATTTGAGCGTGGATCCAAGCCCTCTCCTGTCTGTGAGACATTAAGCAGGCAGAAAAGCAGAATTGAGATGCTGACAGCATGTGCGCGTCTTTCCTCTTCCAGGATCCCAAACTGCCCAGAGACTTGCTGTATACACAGGGTAAGCACACGGGCACTGCGCCAGCCCCTGCAGAAACGCAAGCAGCTCTGAAATGCACCAGTTAGGTCTCTTTGGAAGCAGAGGAGGAACCGGCTGGCCAGAGACAGAGCTGCCCTGAGTCTCGCAAGTGCCTGCGGTAGCCTCATTGGTGCAAATTCCATGGGAAGGCCTGCAGAGCTGGGATTTAGAACTGGTTTTGCAGTTTAGTCCCTGGAGATCTGGGTTTAAGCCCTAGCTCTGATGCTAACTCGCTGCATGCCCCTGGGCAAGTCCCTAAGCACCTCACGTGTCAATAAAATGAGAAGAAGAATAATTTATATGTCTGCATTGTCCAAGCTCTTTGGGACGGGGACTTTTCCTTGTTCTGTATGTGCAACGCCAGGCACAACAGAGGCCTGCTTTTGGACAGGCGCCTGTAATCCAAATAAATGCTGGAACGAGCTCCTAACGCTCTGCCCATGTGGCCCTGAGATTCCGAGCCCAAGAAGCTGCGTACTCTGAAACCAGAATGACATTGATGGGGGGTGGGGTGGTTATTCATCGTTATTTAATGAGGACATTAAACCGTAGTGTTCAGCCGTGGCCTGTGCATTTGATGAGTCTTTGGGGAGTAATTGTGCTGAGAAATGCTTGCTCCTAGGGACGGACATTTGATGTATTAACTTTGGCAATACTTGCAAACCGTGTCATGCCAATAAGGCTATTGAGATTGAAAAAGAGCTGAACTGGAAAGGTGGGCGAGAGCGGCAAGTCCTGGAGACAATTGACAGAGACAGGGCAGGGGGAAGGTACCGGTGATTCCTCACTCCATCCAGATGACACCGCGTTAGGACTTAAGGAAAACTGACAGCCAAAACAAAAGTCTTCCCTGTCTTCCAGCACCAGTGCCCTGAGAAGTCCTCAGCAGAACCACAAATGAGCTGTAAAAGGCCTTTGTGTTCAAAGGGGTGGGACCAGCATCTCTGAGCTCTGCCTCACTGCCCCACACTCTGATGCAAAGCCCAGCGGCTCAAGGGCTGGGACTCACATGCCTGTGAGCAGCCGAAGCGGGCTGTGGAGAGCACCCGTCACTCCTGCCCGGGGCCCAGGGTCCGGGACGGGGCTGAAGGACAGCCGCCAGCTCCCCACGGGAACACTCGGCTCTTCCAGAGCCTTTTATCTGCTCGCACTGGAGGAACAGAAACCGGTTGCCGTTTAACCCCTGTGGAAGCACTGCCGATGTTTCCCAAGTAGTCCAGTTCGCTGCAAGGAGCCCAGCTGGGCTGGACTCTGGGTTGGGTCCACCGGAGTGAGCCACCCTGACGGGCAGGCGCCAACCTGCCTGCCTTCTGTGATTATTTTTCGTCACAAATTATTAGTGGGTTAGCAAAACCCATCCGTATCCCTCTTAGAGAGTAGTAGCCTGTCCTTGCTGTTGATCTTGGCTGCCGTGGGAGCTTGCAGTATTTTTTCAGCTGCAGAGTTTAGGGTTTGCTCTTTCTGTCTTTCTGTCCCTTTTTTATTTTTTTCAAGCCAGATTCATATCAAGTTGTGTTATTCTGTATGCAAAGTGTAAACATTATCGCGGGTACCAAAGGCAACACCACACACACACACACACACAAGGAAATAAGGCAGAGGCAGCGGGTGGCAGGGCAGGCAGCATGAGCCAAAGGCTGGAATGTGCAGGAACCTGGCTTCCCTCTTCTCCGGACATGAACTCCCCGACACGGAAACTGCCGCCACTACGCAAGGACACAGCCACAGAGGCTGTCTCCCACATCTCTCTTCTTCCTCTGCCCACTTCCCCATCCCCTGCACATCACCGCAGGGGAGTGAGGAGGGGATCTGGTCGGAGCTCAGAGGAGTGCACTGGGGTCGTTGACTCTGAAGCCTAAGGACGAACAATGCAGGGCACTTGTAATTAACCATTGCATTCCTGGATGCTTTTTCTGAGACATCAGCCTGCGGGGTCAGTCTGGGCTTCAGCAAGAAACAATCCGAGGGCCTGGCTCCATCCCGACCTCTATACAATTGCTCTATGCTCATGTTTCCTTTTATAAAAAATCACAGAAAGGACCACGATACTTCACCTTCCCTCTTGTACGCTGGCCTAGCTGAGTCCTCCACGCTTGCTAGCAGGAGCTCCGACACAGCCCTGCCCCATAGCTTGCCACCATAGCAGCAAGGCAAAGCGGACCTTTATGCCCACCGAGAACAGGCTCTGTGCAGAGCAGGCTCTTGGCACGGGTGGAACTGCCAGACCCAAACCGTCCCGGTGAATGCCCAGGGACCTGGCAGGCTGGGCGGAGGCCGGCTGGGTGAAATCATGCCCGGCTTCCCGAGGCGCTGAATCGCTCTGCCCCAGGGGCTGCGGGGAGCATGAGGCAGCCCGGGGGGGCTGTGGCAGCCTGCAGTGCCTCACAGCCTGCCCCGCGGCTGCAGACACGCCGCTGGACCCCGCGCCGCACCTGCCTCTGCTCCGCTTCCCCCAACGAACCCTTTGAGGACCCGTCCCGTGGCACGGCGATTACAATAAATTAGCAACGCCCGCTGCCACGCTCAGGGTGGAGCGCCCAGCCCTTAGGTGGATGTCTTGGAGACAAGCTCACCTTTATTACTCCATCCTCCTATTTTTGCCTCGGGACTCAGGGCCCTGATGAGCCACACGCGTTTTCAAGCAGTGTCCTCGCTCAGCTGGATGGCTCAGAGATACCTGGGGCCTGAACTTCGCCCAGAGCCCGTCGGGGTCTCACCGTTGGCACCAGCAGCCTTGGACTAGACCCATGGGGCACAAGGCAGACATCTCAGGCTGGTCAGCAGGTCGCTCTTGGCTCGCACCAGGGGAGAGAGCGTGTGGGTCTGCAGGCAGGGCGATGGTCCTGCGGCTGCCTTCAGACTGGGGCCACAGATGAGGCTGAATGGAAAAGCTGCACCCGAACAACTCCAAGTGCAAGGAGAATTCAGAGATAACTTGTCGCACGGCTTGGATGCCTCTGCAGCTAGACACTCCTCGTTTTGGTTTGCAAGGACGTCCAAGGAGGAGTGGGAGGGGAAAAGGAAGGTGAGGGGAGAAGCGTGGCTGCAGGATGTGATCTGGCTCTCGGCTTTCCGTGGGCCATTTATGGCTTCAGGTAGAACCGTGTGCGCTTTGCGGCACTTTGAAAGCTGAACCTTGGAGAAATCAGAGGTCTCAGCTGAGTTTGTTTCAAGTGGATTTACGTAGTGGTCAGAAGGTTTTAAAACCCTATGGTTGCAACCAAAATGCTCCCGTTGGTACTCACAGCTCCGCTTACAATTTCTCCATTGCTCTTTGAGATTGCAGCACTCTCGGCCTGGGAAAGACAGTTCCCATTAGCATCTTCTGCTCTGGGCAGCACAAGGGCATCTTTGTCATGAGAAAAATACACTGCCACCGGCCTGCCTCTCGTCAGCTGTGACAGTCCTGCTCTCCCGCATGGCTGCCACCGCCCCTGCTCCCAGCCTGCCTACGTGCCCTGCCTCGCTCCCGACTGACGGTGCCCGAAACCGCCCCGGAGCAGGTGGATTGCTCTCCCTCTTCACAGGGTTAGGCAACCTCTGCTGGGAGACAGGGCCGCTGATAAGAGACAGGGCATAAAATGTGTTTAAGGGCCTCGCATACCCGACTCCTGCAGCAGTCTCCCTTTCTTCCCCCCGCCCTTGCTGCCGGGTGCAATTCATTAACCTGGGCGTGCGGGCCCAGCCCCGGGACCGACGGGCGGTCTGGCAGCAAGCGAGCGGAGGGGTGGAGAGTTCCCACGGCGCGGTCCCACGCCTCCCGGCAGGTGAGGACCAGGGTGGCCGGCGGCACGGGCGTCCATGCCGGCGTGGCGGGGCCGGAGGCCGCAGACACAGGTGCAGCCCAGCGAGGAACCCGGCCATTTCCGCCCTCCGCAGCGGCACCCGCCCCCGCCCTTTGTGCCGGGGAGGACAATTCCCCTTGTGTTAGGTCAGCCAGTCTGCCGGGAAGAAAGGCGCTTTGTTCAACAGATACTGGCAAAAAAAGAGAAAGCCCAGCACCGCGTTTCCTCTCTGAAGCAGCACGACCGGGGCGCTCCATCAGCCGGCTAAAGCAGATTAGCCACGGTACCAGAGCCCTGCTCGGCAGCCCGGTCGCAGAGGAAGGCTTGCCTCTTGTGGGAGTCGGTGATGGCCGCGCACCGGAGCACCCACGGCAGCAGTCTCAGCTCTTCGCCGTGGCTCGGGAGCAGATACAGCGTAGCATCTGGGGCGCTTCTCCTTCTGGTGTTGCCGCTCGGCGTAGCCGTGCCTGCTGCAGCAGCCTGGCTGGCAGGGCTGGGAAAGCAAACCTGGCTCTCGGGTCACAACCCCACGGGCTGCGGGAGCCGCAGAGCCGGTCACGTAGTGGGGACTGGCAGCAGGTCCTAGCCTAGGGCCACGGTTCCACTGGGACTGGCCGTCACCGGCTGCTTCAGGTTTCCTAGCCATTAGTAATATTGCTAATGACTCGGTGACCCGCTCCCGAGAGCTGTAGGCTGCTACAGCAGTCAGACTGCTGATACCTGGAATATCAACAGCCTTTGCGGTTTTTGGCAGCCGGGTAGGCTTTGAGGAGATAGCAACACGTGGGCAACCAGGCCCTGTCACCTAACGTCAAACAAGCAGGGCCTTCCAGCACCTGGGATGTTCACACTAATTAACAGCTTTATGCGGAAAGAGGGCACCAAGATGCCTTTTATTTGTTGTAGTAGCCAGATAAACATCTCCGTGTGAATGCATGCAAACACGCAGGCAGCTATATGTGCACACACAAGGTATGGATTTCATACGCTGTCTTAGTGAGACGCACTATTGATTTTCGCACATCGCAGACACGTATGTTATGCAAATTCTTATCGGAGAGGCAGGAATGTAAGAAGGCCCCAGTTCAAGAAAGGGCTTAAACAGGCGCTTAACTTAAAACATGGTCTTAAGTGCTTTGTTGAATCTAAAAGAAAATACTTAAATGCCATCTTAAAGAAGGCTGCTTTCCAGAATTGCAGACAAATGGCAGAGCTAGCAGAGAGGAAACTGTTGTGTTGATGTAGCAACTGAATTATTTATTTTGCCTGACTTCAAATGCTTTCCTCTCCTCTAACATCTGAGATACTAAGAGGAAAGATACTCTGACTTCCTGAGGATGCCAAACCCTGTACTATTTCTATTTGAAAAATCTAAGCTCCCATCCTCACCCCAGTGAGGGTGCATCTCACTGTAAATAGCATTTACAGAAAGATTCATTGTTTTGGTGCTTAACCCGAGTAATGGGGGAAATGAAGACTTCAGCAGTTTCTGTTCATTTCCGAGCTCTCTGTGAGGTCCCGTGCTCCGGGAAGGAAGGCTCTTGCTCAGCTGGTTGCTTCCCAGGTGCTGCAAAGGTTTGCCCAGCGGTTTTGCCGCCCTGGTTTATATTGTCCCTAATTTGAGACGTGTTGGTTTGGCTTGGTTTGGTTTGTCTAGCCCTCAACAACCTAATACTCATTATTTTCCGCCTGTGAAATAAAGCCAATGTACAAAGAGGTACAGTGAGAAGGCATAGAGAAGGACTGAAAGTAATTACTACGATTGTCAGAAACATCATGCAAAAATGACAGCATATAAAACCCCGATTACTCGAAAATCCGAAGCAGCACGGTAGTCTTCCTTTGCCACATGCTCTGTGGCGAGGAGTGTTTTGCAGGGAGAGCACTCTAAAACACAGTGGGCAGCTCTTCAAGGGGTATAAACCCTCGCTCAAGTGCTGTGGCATCGGTTCCTACCAGCAACGACATTTAGCCCTCAGAAGAACCCTGGTATCACACCGATGGAAATGCTGGCTGGAGCTGCATATGGGGGCATCTAGTTAAGGGGGTGAGAGCGCAGAGAAGTGCCCTGTCAGCCGATGCACAGGGCTATTCCGCCGTTCTAGTTTCAGATCCTCAGGTGGCATTGATGCCCATTTACACCATACAAGACCCTGGTGCTGACTGTTTTTTGGTCTACTTCTAAAAACCTTTAGTAAGAGATGTTCTACCGCTTCCTCAAAAGGAAACCGCCACTGCAAACCAGGACAGCTGACCCAAACTGGCCAAAGGGCTCTTCCATACCATATGATATCATGCTCAGTATAGAAACTGGGTGAAAGCTGGCCAGGGGGCCGGTGCTTGGGAACTGGCTGGGCATCGCTCGGCGGGTGGTGAGCAATTGCATTGTGCATCAATTATTTTGTATATTCTTTTATCATCATCATCATCGAATCATAGAATCATTCCTCAAAATTTCCTCAAAAGAAAGTTGCTTATAGACAAGCAGATCTCAGTGACAAGAGGTTCTTCTGCCCTTCACTAGAGATGTTTCCATTCTTAATTTGAAACTCTCAGGAAAAATGTAAGCATGACGAACCTGACGAGGACTTTCCCAACCTCAAGTGAGCAGCCTGCAGAGGGGTGATGGAAAGCACGCAGAACACTGGGGGAGCCTGGGCTGCTTAGCAAGGAAGTTAAATTGCAGAGAAATAATCAGCAAACAAGTGGATAATGGTGGGTTTGGTTGGTGTGTCTGCCCTCCTTCCCCTCCACTGCAAAGTATTCCACCTGCTAGCTCCAGCCATAAAGTCATTCCCAGGGCTGCAAGGAGCACTTGTAAAATCAACAGGGCTTATCGGACCTAAACTTTGGTAAATACTCGGACAATCACTCCCCTTGTGCTTTCATCCCGGGAGTGTGTTAGAAGCCAACAGGCTCGATAATGTAGCAGTAAAGATGAAGTCTCTCAACAGCATGAACCTTATCCTTGAGCTCTGTGCTCCCAGTGCCCCTCCCTGCCGTCAGCCTGGTGCTAACGCTGCTGCCTGCGTCCGACCCGCGGCGGAGGGGGCCCACGCAGCCCGCTGCACCCCTCTCGGCAGCTGAGCACCGCAGGTCCCCACCCCACAGGGGAAAGGAGCTGGTGAGGGAAGGAGAGAGGTGTTGGTGGGTGCCTCCGAGGAGATGATGGAGTGTCACAGTCAGCTGTGCATGGGGGGGGGTGGCTTTGTCCTCTGCATTACGGCGGACCTTGGCTATGGAGAGTGAGGCGACCTGTGCTAACACCCGGTGTGCCTGCTCCCAGAGCTGGGCAGGGTGGGGAATGGGGCTTAGAGTGCAGAAGGGCTGCTGCTTTGAGGGGCTGCTGCTTTGAGGGGCTGCTGCTTTGAGGGGCTGCCGCCTTTCACCACAGCTCCCGGGTTCGATCTCTGCGCGCAGTCTCTGCACAGCTTTGCACACATCCTGTACCAGAGCCTACTCCAGAACCGAAACATCTGCACTCGCTCCCCGGTGCTATTAGGAGTATTCATGCCATGAGGGGATGTAGAGGATGGAAACATCTGGGAGAGGATGGAGTGAGTCCACAGAGCCTGGAAAACGAGGAAGGTGATGTGGAACAGATGCCGAAAAGGCTGGGGATCCAGCAGAGCCTTCGGAAGGGCCAGGCGAGGGATGCGTGCCTGCACGCACATGTGTGCAATATCTTTGTGGCTTCTCCCGGGGCAGCGCTGAGAGAACCAGATTTGTTCGATACCTGCCACCCAGGGAGGAAGTTGCCCTCCTGCAGACAGCTGTGCCAGGCAGTGGTTCAGGAGCTGGGGCTGTTCTGCCAAGAGCACACGTTTCTCAGAGCAACTCTTGCCACTGCTGGAAAAGAAAGCCAGCTTTGTGGCTGAGCAGACGCTGCACGTGCTGTTCTCAGCCAGCCCCTGGAAAGCTCCAGGAAGACAGCTGGGTGCTCTCCTCAGTCAAACTATGGTTGCTAAAGGAGAAGAGCTCCGTCCTGGCTGCCCTTAGCTCTGAGGATACACTTAGCAGCTGGACAGAGTGCCCTGCTTCTGGGCAAGCAGTCATCTGATCTATGGCTTGACTGGACTGGCGTCAGCAGGAGAGCTGCATGTTCCAGAGCAACCGGCTGGTTTGTTTGCTGGGCTCCAGACAGAGTTGCATAACGCGGCGAGGTCTGGCTTGGGCCCTGGGGAGGAAGAGACGAGGACAAAGGAGAGGACTCTGCACCTCCTGCCGCCTCCCCTGCTGGGATGGGATGCTTGCGGAGGGGGGACGTGCGCTTTATTTGTGGATCCCACTTGCAGATTCAGTGCCCCTACTACTCTGTCCCTTTCACAGCTCCCGGAGCCCGGTCTATGCTAGTCGCTCTTTGAGCTGTACTTTGCAGTCCTAAGACTGCATTCTCATTCTAACCAAAACAATTCCCTCCTCCAAGCAATCTTTATGCCTCCCCTCAAACTTCTGTGTGGATTTAGAACGCATGCAGTGTAATTCTAGAGAGCAACTCTGCATCTTCCCAGTGTCTTTACTGTGGCTGCTGGACAGCTTTCTCGTCAGTTGGCACCCCCGGCTCCCTGTCCTCCTGTGGGCTGTAATGCCTGCAGTTGCAATACAGCACAGGTTTCTATAGGATTGCCCGGCAGCTGGAATCCTGGCTCTGTTGCCCTTTTCTTTGCATGCTACCCAGTTCAGAGGCACCTCACTGAAATAACCCCAAGGAGCTGAGGCTGACGCAGGCCGCTCCATCGGAGAGGGAGAGAGAATGAGCCAGTGCAAGGAGAGCAGCACCTTTGAGATTATGGAGAGGCTGCTCCCCCTGAGCAAACCAGTAATGGAGGGCCCTTACAGGCCAGGCAGGATCAAGTCAGGCCAAAATGTGCTGCTTTAATTGCAGGTGAAACCACAGATGCTGCAAAGGATCAATATCAGGGGTCAGAGAAGGCAGGTTAAGGCTAAGAGCTAAGACTGTTCCTGTCTAAAAGCAAAGACCCAGCTTTCCTTTCCCAGCTGGGACATCACCTGTAATTGCAATCCTGAAGGCACCAAACAGCAAGACCAGGGAAGCTCTACTATACCAGGGCTCGTATTTTCAGAGGAATGGCTTCCTTCGTATCCACCAAACCCAGGCCCAAATGTTAGAGACAAGTGCCAGCCAGAAAGAGGCAGCAATCCAGACACTTGAATTTGCTCTCTGTTACAAATTACACACACCCAAACGAGGCAGGGCCTCTGCTCTTTGAAAATCTATCCCCGAGTGTTTATTATAGAAACCAGTTGCCCTCTTTGTTGACAGCCAAATTGCAAAGGCCTGTTGGAACTGCAAGGTCCATGCAGAGCCGTGGCCTCAGCCGAAACACCCACAAAACTCCCTCTCTGCATCCAGCAACATGAAGCTCTCATTAGGTCCTGCTGGGATTTGAACCTAACGCTCGAGAAAGTCTAGCTGTTTCGGGCGTGAGGCTAAAACCACCCCCTCCAGCACCACAGAATACTCTCACTGTAGAGAAAACACTTTGTATTAATACGGGCAGTAAGCCGCCAAGTTCCCAAACGTTTGCAATGCCAGAACGAACACAGACGGTAATAATTAAATAAGAGGCGATGCGAGTTCCCTTTTATCCCAGCAATGCTAGCTAGCCACATTTTTCTATGCCTCTATTGCCTTCAGCTACCTGACTGCCAAGGCTAAGAGATACGTGTCTCCCTGGCTGCGGAGCGCAAGACTGAAGGTTATCTTGGGAAGGATTTTCCTTGAAGCATTTTTTGTTAAAACAGCAACAACGGCCCTCCCGAGGTAAGCACTGCGCCGCGCTGCGCGCGAGGCCCTGGGCTCTGCCATTACGTGGCTTTGCACCCCGGTAAAACCGGAGGGGAGCCTCTCAGGGCTCGCAGGAGTGGAGTCCTAACGCCATGCTCCTTACACGCGCGTATCGCATAGCTGCTTGCTGGGCCCAACGTATGTGCGGGCACAAAAGCCCACGGGTTATCATGGGCAGGGAGTCAGAAAGGTTGGTTCCTGGTCGTGCCTCTGCCTTGCCGTGTGAGTCACTCCCCTTCTATCGCGAGCATTTCCCACTGGGAAAATGGACTTGATAACCACAGGTGTGTTTACGGGATTTAACTCCGGAGTGACCACAAAGTTCTGTGGGACAGTAGGAAAGTGCAAAGTGCCTTGCTGGAACTGCTGGCCTTTCTCACGCGCGCTTAGCCCTGGGCTCTTCCTTGCTTTTATCTGCCAAGGTTTTATTAAAGAAAACAGCAAGGGAAACCAACGCTTGGCCTGAGTGGGCCAGTGAATGGCCAGTGAAATGGTACTGCTAGTGGCACAGAGCTCTCTCACGGGGCATTTCCTTTATCCCTGGGCACCACAAGCTGGGCTGTGCAACCTAGACCAGCAGCAATGCCTTTAAGCAAGCCCTCATGGCCATCACCTTCCTCCCGCCTTTCCACGAAGAACAGAACTTCTCTCCGTGCATCCAGGGCAGCCTGCTAGAAATACCCCAGAGCAGCGCGAGCAGCAAGCCTCTTGCTGCCCTTCTCAGCTTAGCGTTTGCGAGGCCGGGGAATTACCCAGAGCTAAACAGTCAGAGGGCGGTGGCGGAGAGGCAGGCGAAGCAACTTGCCCAGCGGGCCAGGGGCCGAGGGTGGCACAGCCCCCCCGGAGGCGGCCAGCTCAGCCGGGGCGCTTCACCCAGGACACTGTCACCCTGGGGGACAGGCGCCCAGCCCGTCCCACAGCCACGTCCCTGAGCTCCCCGGGGCCAGGCGAGGAAGCACGCCGGCTTCGCTCTCCGGCGATTCCCACACCAGGGAGCCCTGCACACCTGCAAGGCACACCCTCTGCTCCGCCCGGCAGGGCTGCGTGCTCGGGCACTGGCGAAAGGGGCCCGAAAGCCTGGCTCTACCCTTGTTAACCCAGGTGCAGACCCCAGCCTGCCCCCAGGAGACGCAGAGCCCCTGCCCCGTCCGGGCCCGGCGCTGGGACCTCTGGTCCCTCCTCCGCAACTTGGGAGTCTCTCTCCCCCTCTCCCTTGGCTTTGCTGGTGTCTGCCTGCTGACTGAAGCTGTCATTATCAGCTCAATAAATCTCTGGCGCGGGTTTTATTGAATCACTGCCTGAGGGGGAACAAGCCTGTAAAGGTTGAGGAGAGCAGAGCTTTCCCACGCCTAAGACACGCTGCCGGAGCTCTTGCACACATTCCGGGCCTGCCAGCACTCCGCAAATGTTTGGACAGCCTTGAACAAATAACACACCTTTAAAGAGGCCAGCATGAAATTTTTCCTCACCACCCAGCCATCCTCCCACCGCCGCTTCCCCCTCCGCCTCCCCCGAACGTCGGAGCGCCGTGTGTGTGCATGCGTGTGTGCGCTTGTGCGCGCGCGTGTTTATTTTAGGCTTGCCTTCCCCTTTGTGTTTAGGTTGAGCAGTTCGTGGCTGCGTTCCAGCCGTATTTTGTGGGAGGAATTCTGGCCTCCGCCGGGGTGCTTGCGAGCGTTGACTCCGGGCGGTGGGGGAGGCGGGGGCCGGGATGGGACCGAGCGTGGAAAAGGGAGGAGGTTTGGCTTTTCTCCTGCCCAGATTTCCTTCAGCAGGTAGAAACCAGCCAGCAGGGATTTTCTGCTGACAGCGTGCCAGGCTGCAGCGGTAACCTCTGGATGCCAAGATTTTTCCACCGAGGCCCGTCTGCCTTGCACGCTGGCGTAAGGTTCCAGTGACAGTCTGCTGGGCCTGGCACGCTCCGCTTACCCACAGAACTCCTCTAATTAATGCAGTGGCTTCCTTCGCACAGCCCTGCTGATGTGTCTTGACCCTGACCTGAAAGGAACTTCCCCAGGGCACGAGGGGCTGCGGGTGGAGGTGGAGGCAGTTTCTCTGCAACGCGCCGATGCTTGGGCTGTCCAAATGGCCTCCGGAGGGATGCTGTGCTCCAAAGCTTTCTTGGAGACAGCCCCTGGGATGCACGCAGCTAGCTTTCGCACGGGGCAAGGAGACGGTCCTGCGAAGTATCCAAGTTTGCTCGGGGGGTCTGGAAAGCAGCTTCAGCAGCTGGGCCAAGGAGGAAGAAAAACACGGATGTAACAGCAACATCCAGCTGAGAAAAGCGCAGCGCAGCTCACTGACTCGGTCAGGGAGGCTTTCCTGTGCCTTCCTGAGAAAACATGGCATCTCCCTCCGAGCTTTTCCCTTCAGCTCCGCACAGCCTGCCGCCGTGGGAAATCCAGCCGGGAGTAGGGAACCCTGAAACCGCTCAGGCTTAATCCAAGTCTGTGGTAGGCAAGCACAACAGGCGCGCAGGTCCCGTTTTGCCTTTCAGCGAGATGGAACACAGCTGCTGGTGTTTCCCCGTCGTGGTGTGCAAGGGGATAACGCCAGGATGGGACCATGCCTTGCATGTTCTACGGGCATAATAGGAATGCATTCGTGGGGCAAAAGAGAAACTTGGAAAGGATTAATAGACCAGACAGCTGCCTGCCTGCTGAGTTCTGGGAATGTAAAACACTGCAGCCATCTCAACAGCTCCTAAAATTCCCCCTGACTCGTTTCCTGTTGCTGTTTTCCCAATGCTGAAAGGCTTGGGCTCCCGTGGATAAAAAATTGGAGAGAATCCAGAATTTAGATTTCTGCCTACTCGATCTTTCCTGTCAACGGATCGTTAAATAAGAAGCAGAAACATTGTATTCACCATACTCTCATCACCAAAGAGCTAAGTGAAAATCCTGCTTTAGGAAACAAGTGACAATTAGTTTGATGGTTCCATGCTCCTTAGGTTATGTCGGCCGACTTAACCGAGCCATTGCACATGCTAGGTAGCGAGGCACCAAGGTGATGCCTGCTTTGAAGGGAATAGCATGAGCAGAGGGTAGGAGCTGCAAAGATAAAGGTTTAGCTCTCTTTGGGGAAATAAAGACACGGAATTCATCCACACACGAAACACGGATGCTGCAAGTCACGGTGGCAAAGAGCAAGCTGTTGCATGTACCAGTTGACAACCCCACCTTGGACATGCTGGTGAAGGGGCTAAAAAGGTAACAGGATAAACACTGAAGTGCAGAAGTACATTAGCTGAGACATGGAAAGAGCCAGGGCTAGACGGCAGGGGCAAAGCAGATGAGGAAAGAGTCACGCGGGAGGCGCGAACCAGGGTGTCTGCCCTGCAGAGGCACAGGGAGCAGAGGGGTGGCTGGGAGCCGTAGAGCCGGGACACTCTCAGGCGAGAACGAAGGTTGAGGTACATCGGCACAGCACAACGCAGAGCTCAGTACAAAGTTCATTGCCACCACGCTCATAAACCGCGGATAAGGAAGCTCAGAAAATCTCTGAAATGGATTTAGGTTCCACTGAAATGGCCCCGATTTGGACACTCGTGGAAGGGGGGTATAGTTTGCGCAGTCTTTCCCAGCTCCCCTTTGGTGCGTGGTGGCCTTTACGGCCCGTCCACTTCAGGATGCTGTTACAACCCAGTCAAGTTCTGCCATGGCGGATGGTATCAACCCACGCTGTCTTGATGTGCCGTGAATTTGCTCGCTGGCCTTTACAGTCCCTCTGAATTGCACCGGGCACACGGGCAACATGCAGCAATGGGAACGTATGCACGTGGCTGCTGTTGTTAGCATTAAACAAGAAGTGCTAACGCCGTTGGGCAGGAGCTGCCCAAAAAACCTGCAGCCAAGTGGAGGAAGCCGCAGGTCCCTCTGGCCCCGGCAGGCGTGCGGGCACGGCACGAGGGGGACAAGAGGGGCGCAGGGCGAGCCCTGATGCAGACGGAGAGACTTGCGGCTCCGGGCTCGGCATCCTGGCCCTCCCGGCCCCGCCAGCGATGTGCAGGCACATGCCGGGCACGGGGCCGCTGGCCATGCCACGCACCGCGCTCTGGGCTGCGCATGCCCCAGCCTGGGCTGCCTGCTCTGCGTGCATCGCCCCTGCGGCACGCCGGACCCGTGCGTGCCTTGCCCCGCTCCACGCCGCCGCGGGTGTGTGCATCACCGCAGCCACGTATGGGTGCTGCCACGTGTGCGTCCCCCTGCGTCACGCAGGGGCTGTGCTCGCAGCCCGCGGCACTGCACCCTGAGGAATTCCATCCTTGTCCCCCGCTGTCCCCATCCTCGTCCCTCCCTGAGAGTGCCATTCTTGTCCCCTGCTGGAGGGACCCTGGGTAAAACAGGAGGCGTGAGAAAGCCCCCGGTTGTGTGTCCTGTGAGCCACAGAGCCTGTGCTGGGGCAGATAGGCTTCGTGGCCGGAGCCGGAGGGCTGCAGGCTCTTCTCCACGCACTTTTATAAGAGATTTGCCTGAAGTAACCTGATGCCGAGAGCTGGGGCCCGGAGGACCGTGCCTGCTGGGGGGGTTGTGCCACTGGCGATGCCCACGCTGGACCAGGACTGCCCTCACTGCAGCGGCTCCTTAGACGAGGACCAGGAGTGATGTGCTGCCGGGCAAGGGCTGGCTGCAGGGCTTCCAGAGGTGTTGGCCTTCTCTCTTGCTCCTCGCTTGGTGAGCCACGGTAGCTGGCTGCGCTCTGCTTTGCTCTGTTTTAAACCTTGCTTGCTGGGCTGACTCCCAGGCTGGTTTTTGCAGAGCTGGGAACCGGCTGCCCTCTCCTCCTCCTCTCCGTATGGAGTCTAGCGGGCGCTGGCCTTCACTCGCAAGTGCTGACATTCTGCCATAGGTTTGGTTTCACCTTTTAAGCCTCTGTAGAAGACAAGGCACATGTCTTAGTGGGGACAAGGGGGTTAATACTTCCTTCCTTTGCTGGCGTGCTGAGGGACGGGCACAGGCAGCTTTTAAGTTGCTTTTGAGTGATGATGCTGAGTGGAGGCTGGGCTGCTTCCTTCTGAGCCTGGGGTTTGGAGCATCCCAGAAACCACCCTGGGCTGAAACTCGAAAGGTTCAGACAAGGTCTTGGTCTGGTTAACGGGTGCAGCTGCCCCCAAAAAAGCACAGGAACCACTAATTTACAACAGGAGGCAGACAAAATCGTCTGTTTACTTTCAAGCCTTAAATTGTCTGTTAGCAAAGTGCAGACCACAAAATGGGTGGCCCCTTTCCTGGAGAAACTGTGAAAACCTGCTTGGTTCCTGTGCTAGTAAAGCAAACAAACAAACATGACCCGGAGTTGGGTTTCAGCCTGCCTTGCCGCTCACCAGTATGAGAGCATCTGAAAACAAACGAAGAAAACCCTGCCTTGCTGATAAGAACCAGCCATGACAACAACTGATGGGAGAACCCAGAGATGCAATTAGGAATTTGAAATGTTTTAAACAAAGGGCAAAAGCAATCAGCAAAAGGTAATTAAAATGGATTAAATGAAGCAAAATCATCTGAGCCAAATGCTGGGAACCAGTTCAGCCAGGCAGGGTAGATAACTATGTGAAATGTGTGCTCTGAGTTGGTGCATTAATATTACTTTGTGCTTCTGCAAATCTTTGAGGACCTCAGAGCAGTCTGCAAGCAATTAAACCTCACAACACCCTAGGGAAGCAGAGGTTATTGTACGCACTTACAAGGTGGCTGTACAGAGAGGGTAGAAGTGATTTATGCTGGGCCCACATGGCAAGTTAGAGACAGAGCGGGAAATAAACCTTGGAGTCCCGAGTCCTAGCAGTTTGTTTTACCAGCGAGGCAGGGGGATGGTGCCATCCGAAGGGAGTATTTTGGCTTCCACAGTAGGCATGGCGTGAGTTCATGCCTGTAAGCTGTCCTGTTTATTTTTAGCACCTAAGTTTATATCAGGAATGACAAATTTGGCATTCATGCTCGGATGTGGCTAGGACAGGAGCAGCTTGCAACAGTAAAATCTTAAGCACATTGTGGCTGCCTTTTCCTCTCCCCTTCAGTGAGCTCTGTGAACGCTGTGAACGCACACTTCTGGAACAGGGCTGGCGTGGCCACGGGGAGCCAGGCACTGCTTGCCTTGCTGAAGAGTAGTGGGAAATCCACTGGAGACACTTCCACAGAAGGCTTTGACATTCAACCGTCACAGAATCACAGAATCGTATAGGTTGGAAAAGACCTTTAAGATCGTTGAGTCCAACCGTAAAAACAGACAGATATAAGTGAAGAGAGGTACGTTTCGCTTGTCCTTGGGAAAAAAAAATCTGTCTTATATCTGTATTTAAAAACCAAACTCATGTTCTTGGAAAATGAATCAGGTTTCTGGGATATTGGCTGATGCATTCACTCCAAGGGCTTAACTTCAGAAAAAAAAAGAAGGGATAGAAAAAGAAACAAAAATAAACCCTGAGGCTTCCCTTTTCCCATGGGACAGCATTGGAGCAAAGCATAAAGAGCTCTGCTTGCCAAGGTTCTCTGACTCCGTATGCTTTGGGCTTTACTTCTTCAGGAGGCAGGCTCTTCGAACAGGGGGCAAAGAGGCATCGCCGTAGAGCCTCTCCTGTTGTTCAGGCCAGCTCACTGGCTTCTTTTTGAAAGTAATTTCTTTAATCGGTTGTCATTTTTATTTCAACACACCTGCTGAAATGGAGGGCTGGGCAGTGTCCTGCCTGTTGTGAAGGGGAGATGAGGCAGCAATTAAAGGGGGACTCCTGCTTCGACCTCTTCGGAGCGCAGCTGCAACGGGCGATCGATCAATCACTCGGGGCTGGGGCCACTAGCCCGTAGCTGACCGTGCATCAGCCGATCCTTGTGCTGTGTCAGATCAGGGCTGATGAGTTTCAGTTCCCCATTCTTTGAGTACCTTGAGGGACACAGAGATTTGGATCTCCCCTCCCTTTGAAGATAGCTACCACGATTTGCATCCAGCTCTTTTAAGAATTAGCCTCCCCTGCCTAGACCTATTACACCTCACGTTCTCAGTGTGAGACTTGTGCATTTGGCCTCCATTGCTTGTTCTCCGGGCTGCAGCATATGCAGCCGAGCGTGCCTTGGGTTGCACAAGGTGTTTAAAATCCCACAGCTGGACAGGCACCGTGGCAGCTATCGCTGCATTGCAAGAAAGCAGCCTGAACAGTTAGCACCCTCATCCTGCATCCCACGGGTACCTGGATGCCTCCATGAGTCATAAGACTGCAGGGTCTCAGTTGCACAGGTCTGTACAGTGCCTCCAGCCAGGTGCCCAAAATGAATGGACCCTTGGGAACACATCCAACATCTACGAAGACCCTGAAGCAGCTGAGCAGGGCCCGTACAGGATGCATTTCACTTATGCCTAGCTGATTCCCTGGCTTTGGTTTCCACCAAATCCATGCGGGATTGGTTTCCACCAATCCATGCGGGATTGTTGAGCCCAAGGCAGGCAGTGAGAAATTGGGATTAGATGGAGCAAGGATTAGGTACTCATATGCAATCACCAGGATTAGGCATTTTCTTGAATAACAAGGAAACATCCAGTTACAGTAAGCAGGATGAAGCATCGTGCTTGGGGTATGAATTAATCCAGCACTGTCTGTGTGTAGGAAGACGTTTTGCTCGAGGGCAGTAGGTTATCCAGTAGAAGGCTGCTGTTCTGAAAGGGTATTTTAGGGGCACGCCATCCTCAGTAGTGACTTGTGCTACTCCCTGTCAGAGATAGGAGACTGCACTGAACAGACCATTAGTCTTATCCAGCCTAGCAGCTCCCTGTGTTTTGGCTAGAGCATGCAGATGGGAATTAGCGACTGTGCAATGTTTGTTCTCACAAAGCAGGAGGGGAGGCTGACGGAGAAAGAAATACAGAGCAAGAGAAAAAATAGCAAGGGAGAGAAGGAAGGAAGGGGAGGGGATGTGTGCAAACATCTAAATATACATCGCGCTTTCAGGATGAGCTGGGCACAATGGAGAAGTCCCCCCGACTCCATCCCACACTGAAATTTCAGCACAAACAGTTTTGGGAAGGGGGATGTGCCCAGCTGTGCGGACCTTGGCAGGTCCAAGTGCCGAGTAGGTGCTGCACCGCCGGCGTGTGCTGCACGAGTGACAGCGATGGCGAGGGAGGAGAGCGGGAGGCACAGCGCCGAGCACGGAGCGAGCGGAGGAGGAGGTGGGGTAAGCGGGGAGGTTGACGAGGTGCTCCTCTGACACACGACAGCAGCTCCGGTCCCGGGCTGCGTGGGTGGCAGCGCAGGCTGCGTGCCTGGCTTGCCTTTCCCAGGCACGAAGCAGACAGCCTACCGCACAAAGAAAGTGGTCATTATGTGACTGGTGCTCCCACCTCGCTCGCCCCGCTCCGCTCCGCTCCGCTCCCCTCCCTGCCGGAGCAGTCACAGTTCCTCTTTCAGTGCCTTTTCAAAGCGCTTGAGCCACCCCATTCGTTACTGCGTTTGCACCGGGATGGGACGGGATGGGCTGGGATGGTGGCTGGGCAGCCAGAGAAGGAACACGGCATCATTAAATCCCCACGCACGGACAGGAGCCAGGCCTGCTCAGGAAAAGGCATCAGGGCAGAGCACGCTTTGCTTGGAGCAGCAGTGATTCGGGCAAAAGTTTTGCTGAGGGACACTTCTTTCCAGTCGATGTACAAACTGGCATAACCTTGCCACCTTGGCACTAAGGTGAGGACAAGAAGTCCAAGCCAGGGGTAAACAGTGTGTCTGGCTTACAGGACACTGAATACAAATGTTTTCTGGATGGCAGGGTGAGGTTAGAGCCTCTACGGTTAGTTTAGCGTGTGGGTTTTAAATAAACTTCACCCTCCAGATTACAGCCTATCTGTAACTGCCAAGTGTGGGTTCACTTTGGGTAAGGCATTCTTCATGTTCGTCCTAAAGTCCCCTGCTTGCCAGAGGCACCTCATCGGAAGCGTGCTGCGGGATTGTCCGAGCGGTCGCACAGGGGCTCTGAAAGCTTTGGTTGTCTTTACCAGCCTTGGGAGAGAGCCTGGTCAAGGTATCGATTCGATAATATAGGTCAGCTTTAGTTATTATGCAGAGGGATCAATCACACCAGACAGTGCAACTTTAATCAGTGTGACACGATCAGAGGTGAGGGGGAGTCTGAGGTTGGGTTTGCCCTAGGTTTTTTTTCCCTTTATCTCCAACTCTGCTCCCGTCAGTTGGTGAGACAGGATATAAACTGAAGCAGCAAAATGCTTTGGGTTTCTTAATGCTATAGCACTGGATGGGCAGGAAAGGTCCAATGATCCCTCCACAGCCTCTGAAATGAACCCCAGTTACTGCATGAGGAGACTTTGATTCCTAAAATACAGGGTTTGTACAAATTCTCTTCTTTGTGCTGCTTGAGGATGGGAATGCCACCTCTTTGTCCTCTGAAGGATCAGCTCTGAGAATCTGGGGTTTTGGGAAGGCACTGTAAAAACTGCATCTTGGGTGTCCAAGACCCAAGATGCGTGTTACATCACGCATACTCCTTTGGCAGGCTTGGAGGGATTTTTTCAAACTGCGGTTCCTGGAAGCAGCTTGTGCTGTAGGGTCTTTCCCTCCTTCTCTGTTGCACTAGCCAGCAGCGTATATCCTATAGGGCCTCTGTGAGTGAGCTCCGAGCCAGGCAGACACGAGCTAGCTCCGAACCGCAAGCTTTGTGGCCTCAGTTAGCACAGCGCCAAGAAAAAGACCGTGCAGATGTGTTCTCGGAGGGACGTGTGCTACTCTCATGTAGTTCACACTCTGCCCTGAGTGCTCCTGGAGCAAACAATAACTCTTAAAGCTGCACAAGGAGCAACTGAATTCCCCTTCCATCTCCCCTTCATGCTTTTCTGTAATCTGCTCCAGCTCTGCCAGGCTGACGGGTGAAAAGCAGAAAAAAAAACCCCTGCTCCTGCACATAGACCAGGATGTGCAGCTCTGGATACAGGTAATTTCCAGGCTTCTTGAGGAGAAAGGTCCCGTTTCCGTGTAGTCCCTGTGCAGAAGGGAACTGGTGGGAGACAGCACGTTTCCTTTGCACGGGGCTTATCAGTCCCTTTGCCTTCTGCCCCTCCCTGTCTGTCTGGCAGGCTACCTGGGCTGCAAGCAGAGATGGTATCGCACAAGAGACTGATAAGGGCCATGGGGATGTGGCAATCAATGGCCAGAACCTCCCCTTTAATCGGATCTGGTAGGACTGCCCCTTGGTAAACAGATTGACGCGTTCTGCAGGCTTCCCCCACACCCTGTCTGCATTGCTTTCTGTACTGAAATGCAGCATTGGAGCCATGCATTTCCTTTGGAAAGCTCCAAGCAGCTGACGTGCCATGTACCTTGACTTCTCTTTTTGCACTGCCAACACCGATGCTCTCTTCTTTTTTTTTTTTTATGGCTGGAATTTGTCCCCTTCACTTTGACCCTGACACAGACAAACACCACCCCCATGACCCTGGCTTGCCAGTGATTTTATGGGAGGCCAACTCTTTTCTGCATGCTTGGTGCATGGCTAAGGGGCACAGTAGCAGGGGAGTCCACCTGTATGATTTCAAGAAGAAACTGGCTGTCTCCGAGGAGCAGCTCACCCCGTTCTCACCTTCCTGGGCCAGAGCTTGACCAAAGGCTCTTGCTGGCTGATGCCTGTTTGGTTGCCTGTAGGAAATGGGCAGATAGCTGCGGTCCCTGCCTGTCTGATGGAGAAGGGTGATTTCGGGGGCTGCTAATGGGCTCCGTGATGGTCAGTCCCAGCTCAGGAGCCAAAGACAGAGAGGGACAGAGAGCCTGAGACCCCACTCTCATCCCTGGAGGTGGCCTCTTTCACAGCAGGGCTTCAGCTGGAAAAGCTTCTCCTCCGCCTTTGTTACTTGTTCTGCATGCTTGGGTATGTAGGCACAGCTTGGGTATGTAGGACTGTCGACCCAACACATCTCCCCAGTCCTTAGACAACACTTTACACAGGTCTTTTTACTTTTTCTTACAGTCTTTACAGTACTTCTGGAAGGAAATGCATCTTCCCGTTTTAGATCTGCAGCCTGGCAAACGGTTGGTAGCCTGTAGAAAGCTCTGCTAATGCCACTGCTGTCAGGCTTGTTTCACTGTATTTAATGCGACTTAACAGGAGTACTAGAAGACAGAGGGGCAAAATGTGGCTGGGATGGGCAAATAACTATTTTTGAGGCATCTCACCTTCAGCAACTACTTGGTGATGGCCATGGTTGTCATGGGGCACATTTACTAACTCTGAGAAATCAGTTTGATCTTAATTGAAAGAGCATACGCAGAACTAAAGCCGCTGCAATGGAAGTCCATCTCAGATTTATGGTCCCTCTTACATTAGCTAGTTAAAAAAGTAGTACAAACATTTAAACACCAGTGGCAGTAAAGATAAAAATGTAAGCTTGATTAGATAAAGAATAAAGATACGTGTTTTATGTTTACATCTGGACCATAACCTTTGTTTGCTTCAAGTTAAGGCTGCTCAAGTGCACGAGTATTAAGCAGAGATTTCCTGGAGGCCCAAACACCTCCTAGTGTAAATGAACTTTTGGGGTGTGGGTGCACAATCCCTTTGAAAACAACCTAAGAGCTTATAACTTCCCTCCTGCAGAGAAGAGGGGCAGAAAGGAGGACGTGAGCTCTCTTTGGGACGGAGCCAGAGGCATTAGAGTAAGACCCTCTCAGCGGGGAATTCAACCAAGCTGTGGGGATAGCGTCCTCCAGCAGAGAGGCAGCTTGGGGACAGGGACACTTTTAGCAGGTGCAGCTAGCTCCGACAGCCTGTCTTCGGCAAAGGCATGGGGTCGTTAATGAAGACTGTGGACTCTTTTGGCTGAGAATTGCTCAGAAAGAAGCAAGGCGCAGATCGCTGTGCTGCTGGGTCTCCGACGCTGGGTCTCTGCCGCTGGGATGGCAGTGGTCTGGTGGCACCGCTCCCCGCGGGCCCGGGAGGGTGATAAGGCGCCCGGGAGGGTGATAAGGCACACAGGACCTCCCAGGGGGAAGGTGTGGGTTAATCACATGCCTGGAGCCGTGGCAAGGTGGGTGCAAAGAGCACTTCCCTCAGATCCACATCACAGCCTGCCGGGTGCGAAGCTGACTCCTCACCCACGTAGCAATCTCCTGCGTGCGCTGATGTGCAATTAGCGGTGTCCTCCCCACTGTCATCACCACAGCTACCAGAACAACCAGCTAAGCTCAGCTCAGACCCACGGTCTGACCGGTCTGGTGTCCCTCCTATCTGCCAGGACCAGGTGTTGTAGGTGGGACAGATCCTTCCATCCACTTTCACAACGGATGCAATTGCCACTTGCACTGCAGAAGTCCTGAATTTTTGGCTCTGTCCTCTGTTGACATCGAGGTTAAATTAGTGCAGCTCCGCGGACTTGGTGGCACTGCCCGCCTCTAAGACACGTGTCAAGGGCATAGAGAAGCAGGCCTTGGGGACATGGTGGCACATGCCTCTCTTTTTTTTTTTTTTTTTTTTTTTTTTTTTTTTTTTGCACACGTCAACCGAGCAGATTCCATTTTAATGTCACGCCTGTGCGGTGGTGGTGCATTCCTTTGAGCATTGCCATGTGAGGCCAGGATGGTGTCTGGCTGCGGTTAAAGTGCTTTATCAGTTTCTGAAGTCACTTTGTAAATAGTGGCAGCCAAGAAGCCGGCGGGGGGGGGGTGGGGGGGGGGAGAAGGGAGAGAAAAATAAAAGCAGGAAGAAAAAGAGCTTTGTTAATTTTAATAGGGTGTGTTATGTTCCTCCTTCATCTCCCAGATATGCCACACTTGGTGATGACAACCCTGCTTTATGGAGACCTCGGTCTCCCCTAACCCCCCCCCCAGCCTAGTTAAAAATCCCACACTGCATAGCAGAGAATAACTTGCATTGCACTTCTGGCAGGCGAGGGTAAAACGCGGCTCTGTTTTCATCACGGAAAAGCCTCCGGGCGCATATTTTTGTAATTAGGCTTTTCTGCTCAGCAGTTTTTGCAGCTGTGATGACACTTGGGTGTCGCCCCCTGGTTTCTCACGCTCTCCCTGCCAAGGCGTGGAGCGGCTGGGCCGCAGCCAGCAACGAGGTCGGCCGGCCTGGCAGCCCCCGCGCCGCCTGCACGCGCTGAGGAGAAGGTGCTTTGCTCCGCAACGCGTGGAAATGGGCCACGGTTCCTCCTCAAGGTCACTGCTAACGCCTCCGCTCGCTCGACTCGGTCCGGCGGCGGGGAACGGCAGTGGGGCGGCAAGCAGCAGCAGTAGGGTGGCAAGCAATGGCAGTAGGGCGGCAAGCAACGGCAGTAGGGTGGCCAGCAACAGCAGTGGGGCGGCAAGCAACGACAGTAGGGTGGCAAGCAACGGCAGTAGGGCGGCAAGCAATGGCAGTAGGGTGGCCAGCAACAGCAGTAGGGCGGCAAGCAACGGCAGTAGGGTGGCCAGCAACAGCAATGGGGCGGCAAGCAACGGCAGTGGGGCGGCAAGCAATGGCAGTACGGTGACAAGCAACAGCAGTGGGGCGGCAAGCAATGGCAGTACGGTGGCAAGCAACAGCAGTGGGGTGGCAAGCAACAGCAGTGGGGTGGCAAGCTGGGGGCTTCAGGGCTGGTGGCTTTGCTCCCTCCGCTGCCTCGGGGTATGCTACCACTTCTCCCTTTCCTTCCAGCAAAGAAAAGGTTTCCTCTTCCCCTTCCACTGACTTCCCCCCTAGCGCCTGGCTTTTAAGCAGGCTTTTCTTAGCCCGTGGAGCCCCTGGGGAGCCTTCCCTCCCCTGCCTGCCCGGGGATGAGGAAGGAGGAGGAGATGGGAGGGCCTGGAGTGGTTCCCGCACTCCGGGGGCTGCGAGGCTCCTTCCTCCCTACCGGCCCCGGCTCCGGGAAACAGCAGGCGTGAGCTGGACACCAGCAGGCTCCACGCCACCCGCCCGTCCGCCCGCCTGCGCTCCCTCTCCCCCTCAGCTGCCGGCCCGGAAACCTCGCTCCAGCTGTGGCTTATTAAAGCCGGAATGTCTCTGCGGGACCGGGGAGAGCCAGAAGGATCATTAATAACAACTAACTATGCTGCCTTGCGTGCCAGCCCGGGCCTGAAACAGCAGCTCCCACACAAGAGGCAAGAAACGCACCCTCCTAGCAGCATCGCTTTATGGCTGCACACCCTCCTCCCCAGCCCGACTGCTGGCCACCGTGCCGCCTTTCCCATCCGGGGGCAAGGCGGACGGACGTGCTCCTTCCATCCAGGGGCAAGGCGGACGGACGTGCTCCTTCCATCCAGGGGCAAGGCGGACGGACGTGCTCCTTCCATCCAGGGGCAAGGCGGACGGACGTGCTCCTTCCATCCAGGAGCAAGGCGGACGGACGTGCTCCTTCCATCCAGGGGCAAGAGCATGCCGGGGATCCCTTCGCTGGGATCCCACGCTCATTAAATGCGTGCAGCTTTAGTGAGAGGTGAAATCTGGTGGGAGCCTGACCCCCCTCCGCTCGCCCTCCCCCAGGGGTAAGAGCTGACCCGAGCGATGCTCTGCGATCCGTCTGGAGCGGCAAAGCCTCTGAGCAGATACATTTTCTGTCCCAAGAAGTGCTTTAGCCCCAAAGCTTGGGCTCTGCACTCAGATGTTGACCCACCAAGTGATCGTGGGCAAGCAAATTCATTTCTGGCCTCAGTTTCTCCTCTGCCTTGCTTATTTAATAGTGCGTTATCTGGAGGAGGGATGGCTTCTCTCTACTTTCAGGGGCCCTGATGTTTCTTGTGTTCCCAGCCTCTATCAGAATTAACATTTAGCAGTGGTCATAAAGCATTCAGTGAACTGGCACTTTTTTCCTGCTCGTGAGTACATCAGAACGAGGTCCTTCGTTCTGAGATTGCAGACACTGGCCCAGAGCCAGTTCTCGTGTAAGTGGGTGGCTGTCATCTCACTGAGGCCACTTAGCTCTGCATTTCAGCATCCATTGCAACAATCGACTGCCTATGCTTTGGTGAGCTGCGGGGCTTCCCCATTTCAACAAACCTGGATTATAAAGAGCACCGTGGCACGTCTACCTTGTATGAATACCGTATGCTGCGAAGCAGATGGAGGCTCTGGCCGTCCTTTTCAAGAAATAGGGACGTACTCCTTTGCCATAGCTCTTCGATGCACTCCATGAAGCGGAGCTGAGGTTCACAGCCCAGTTCGTGTCAGGTAGTTTTTCATGTCACTTGTTTTACAGTTGCCATCACACCATCCAATCCTGATGGCAGCAACAAAGAACCAGATCACAGTGTGGGGACCAGTGTGATTTCACCTCCTCTAGCAGAGCTTTAATCCCCGAGAATTTTCCTGGTGATCTGTGTGCTATATCTAAGCATCTATTATATAGGAAAATACAGGTTTTCATTTTACATGGGACTTTCCTTCTAGTGTCGCTTGCAGAATGGTAGATTGAGCAGCCAGACACACCAAAAAAACATCTTAAAAGCATAGCATTCAAAAAGCAGATTGTCTTTTGACACCAGGCTATTCATTATAACAATGGAGGCTCTAGACATGCTTTTTTTTAATTTCAAATGAAAGCTGATTTTTCTGCTGAGATCACTTGACTCCAGGAGCTGCAACCTGGAGTAAAACCACTTCATACTGTAAAATGCTCTGCTGAAACAAGACTTAGCAGCAGCGCGCATTCCCTGAAAACTCAGACTTCTGATAATCAGGAAGAGGAAAGAAGCCAGCAGCTTTGAAAGAGCTTACTAAAGTGCTCTCATTTATTCTTACGACTAAGTCTTGCGTGCCAGCTTCCTTGTAAAACTCTTCTGTAAAAAATATCTAGAAGGAAATTAGATTTAAAAAAAAAAAAAATCAAAACCCCCTCTTTCATACCAATGCACAAGTCAGCTTGTTCAGAACCAAAGCAATAAGATGCATTTCTGGCCTTGGCTTTATTCAGAGCAGAACAAAACAGCAGTTTCTGTTCAGGAGCCACATAATCTGTCCCTTGGGTGGAATTCGCACTTGAGATGTTGCTGGGTCTAGAGCTTGTGCTGTCCTTTGGCATGAGGGATTTCACCCTCTGAGCTGCCTCTCCACGTGTTTTGGCATATTGCTCAATTGCACATTCTCCTCCTCCTCCTCCTCCTCCTCCTCCCATTATACCAGCAGCTCAGGCCAGCTCCATCGTTGTTCAGCCAGCCCCGGGGAGCTCACAGCAGAAGTTAATTTGGCCCCTCTGGCTTTTTCATTACTATTTTAGTCAACTGGGTTCAGCTGTAGCTGTTTCCTGCTCTGTCCCTGAGAGCGGAGGCTCTGTGGGCCGTGGTGGCCAGCCCTTGGAACCAGGCCCACGTTAAGCACTGTCAGAAAACTCAGAAAACTGCGCTGGCACCACCAGCGACTGCTCCGATTCCCGTAAAATCCCTTTGGCATCTGACTCAAGAAGTCCACCCCCGGTGCACTAGAAGTAAGCTTAAACCCAGGGGCTGGTGAGGGAGGAGTTGAGGGTTTCGTTTGGGCTGAAAGATGTTTGGTTAGGTCTATTGTGGGTCTCTGTGCCGTTGTTCCTACAATGTACCCGCAGGCGGTTTGGGGTAGATTGCAGGGGAGTTGTTGTAGTGTGGTTGGTGGCCGAGTACCGTGAGCAGCTATTCCAGCTGCGGCACCGCACAAGTTCACCTCTGGTGTACGCACTGCGTGTGTCAACGTGGTGCGTGCCACGTTGTAGGTGGAGAAACCGAGGCAGGGAGCGGTGCTGGCGCTTGCTGAGCCTGGAGCAGGCTGGGAGGACAGCATGGTGCGAGGAGGTCGCCTGGGGCGAGGGAGAGCCCTGTACCTGCAGCCCTTCCGCCGGTCTGTTCACACGGGCGGGAGTCAAATGCCGCTATTCATGGTGCGGAGTGTGGCTCCCAGACACGTTGCAGTGTCATCTTCCAAAATAAGGTCTCTCTTCTGCGTCCTTGTCCCTCAGGGTCACAGCTGGGCACCACAGGGACAGGTTATTACTGTGCAGAGCCTCCCTGGCCCTCCCACGCTCTGCTGCTTGGATTTGGGGCAGTCATGCAATGTCTGGGTGCCTCGGCTCCTTGTCTGTCCTATGGCACTGCTGTGAGGAGAATACGGTGCCTGAAAACCAAACAGCTTGCGTATACTGAAATACCAGGATCGGGCAAAATAAGCAGTTTGCTCAGAGAGGGGAAGAGACGGAGACTGGGATGGGGACAGCGCCAAGGTAACGGCAGCAGACTTGATGTGACCACGGTGCTCAAAGTGAGTGGTGGTTTTGGCACAGCTCGCGCACATCAGGCTTTGGCAAGATCCCTGTATCGCTTCCGCAGGTCTCGGGCAGGGAAGGTCCGCTCTGACCGCTTTAATATCTGCTCTTGGGGAGGTGTGTCCAAACCCCTGATGCTGCAAGGGGCAGTCAGCGACAGAGCTGATCAGGACGGGCGCTGTGGCTCAGTCCACGTTTTGTGGAAAGGATATGTTACATTACTTAGGCTCAACGCTGCTCACGTTGGTTTGTGCAAATTCATGAATGTCTTTAAACGCCAACAGACCCGAAGCTCTATAAATGAACACACCGCTCAAAACTGGCGGCTCCCAACCCTGACACGATTGTGTAAAATTAAGTTCCAAATAAATTACAGAGGGAGAGGATGCGGGATCAAGGAAGAGAAGATTTTGGGAAAGCCTGTATAATTGGCCTAGGCCTTTTGACCCTGTCTATTATAGAGGATCTAAGGCTCCTTCATTACCCAGCTCCACGTGCATTGTAAGTGTCAGCTCTCTCCGTGAGCAAGCTTTTGGAGGCATTTAGAATCAGACAAGTGTAGAAAATCCTCCGAGCTCTCCCAGATAAAGTCCCTGGAGGATTCAGGTCCCCAGGCCACTCTTAGGCCTTGCGTTTGGCCTTTTCATTTTGGCGCACAAACCTGCCATTAGTCACTGACCCTTCAATAAAGCTTAGTCAGAGTTCATTGGAGGCGAAGGAAATCACACAGCCTGCGCGCCGCTGCTGCAGCCGTGGGGAGGGGGGGCAAAGGGTGCCGGCTCCAGGAGACACTGTGAATTGTCCTCTTACAAAAGGAATATTTAGCTGATGCCATTTCTATGAAATTCCTTTCTCTCTTTCTTGGTCAGAGTGCAGCTTTTTGGGGGAGGGCGGTGCGGACAGCAGAGGTTCTTAGGCATCCCGCATCTAAGAAGCACTGGTTGCAGGAGAGCACGGAGCAGGGTCTGGATCCTTCCCACACAAATTGGCTGTGAAGTTTACAGCACGCGGTGGAGTCCAGGCCTTCCTCCACCACGGTTCTTTCATAACCACGTTATGAAAGAACTCGGGTCCCAGTCAGCATCCTCACTGCTAGCCCCTCCAGACCATTTGCTTTGAACGGTGCTGGCCCCGCTGGGCTCCAGCGCTGTGAGGAAGAGGAGGTGGTGGCCCTTCGGGGGCCCTCTTCAAGACGTCTTGAAAAACACTCGCATGCATTGCTCATGGGTCTGTCGATGGGAAAGAGCCTGTGCGAGGAACCCATCCAGCGCACCTGCCTTTTTGCCTTTTTATGTTTTGAACCATGCCGTGCTCGTATATTAACGGGAATGATGGATGTTAGGACCAGCCTCAGGGATAACACGATTAGAAAGGAGTAGTGTCACAGGAATCACTATGGAACAAGGACCAGAAAGAGCATGATTTTTATTTATTTATATTTTTTTTCCTGAGCCCAGATCTTAATGTATTCTCAGGGTACGTTAATTTTCTCCGTGCAGTGCAGCTGAGTCCTTGGGACAGTCTGTCATAATAAGCAGGTACGACAGGTAATCATACGGATCAGACTTCCTGCATTTCGCTCCGTCATTAGCCGACGGTTTAACAGCGGCGCGTCTTTTCTGCTTAAATGGCACACAGGGACGCAGTTGCATTTTCCAGACTGATCCCCAGCTGTTAGCAGGTGAGAGCGGGTGTTTGTGAGCAGTGTTTAGTTTCCTACAGACTTCTTCCTCTCTCTTGTGATTGCTAAATATTTCCAAGTGATTTTTACAACTGGCTGATGGCATTTTTAAAAATAGCCTTTTCATGCATTTAATATTGCCTACTTTTGAGGCAGTATGTGACACAGACCTGTCTGTTCCCAGCTCAGAGTGTTTCTCCAAATTTCTAATAAATCAGCAATCCTGCTGTAGCTGACACGATTTTAGCTCATTGCCAAATGGGGATGAATGATGATATATCCACATTTAGAAAGAACTTTGAGATCTTCCAGTTACAAGTAGCTCCCAGAGAAGGAAAAAGATTCAGTGAACCTGACAGGCACTATTTATGGAGGTTATAGAAAAATACTATAGACTGATCTGGACCATTTCGATGATTACATATGTTTCTAGGGTATCTCTGCTTTGTTCTTGCCAGCAATGGTTTGGGGGTTCCTTCCTTTGGTTTCTTTCGATTTTCTCCTGCCTTTCCACTTTTCTTCCTTGTCTTCACTGACTATTGCATTTTATTACTCGTGGTTGAATTCTGTGCTTCAAACTGTGGACAAGATGACCAGAACGTAGGAGAAAGTATCTTTGGATATTGTGTATTGGAAAGCATCTGTTGCATACACAGTTGTGGGAAATCCCATGCTTGATTCATTTAAAACTAGCGTGAAAACAGCACAGGAGCACATTCAGTAGAGGCTAACCCCCTGTGTTTTGCAGTGATCTCACAGGGATTCTCCTACCGTTCTATGTGTTGGGCCTCGAGGCACTTAAAGAAGAATGGCACTGGTGTCCCCAGACATTCAGAAAATCACGAGTCAGCCATATATGTACACGAAGATTGGGAAACGAAATTTAAAGTCGTGAGACTTAGGAAAAAGAAATGTGGGGTTCGATTGGCCTTGCAGTTTTTTAGCCTCTGGTGTTTCCTCAAACTACATTTTCAAGCTTTCCTCTGTAGCCACAAGGGCCATATTTTGATCACTTTTAAAACGAAAACTGAGATTCTCACACAATCGGATGACGGCAGAAACTGTGTCTTTGCACAAAATAGAGCATGAACTGTAGTAAAATGTGAGTTTGTCTGCCATGAGAGCTCAGGAGTTTCAACGAATGAGCAGTAATGACTGATTTAAATGTGGTGGAGGTATAGTAGCAAACAGGCTGAATATGTCCTAGGAAATTTGAAACCGTTTTCATTAAAAACTGTGCGTGTGCTTGGAGCTGTACCTGCTGCAAAGTCAAGACAGTCTTTGCCAGGACCCGCTAGATGCCATGGAGTGATCTTTCCACGTAGGATTTGAGACCCGACGTCTGTGTGGTTGTCAAAAAGGAGGAAAGGAGCTGGCCCTTCTCTTTGGCAAGCCAGCTGAGCTGTGAAGGTTGGCAGGTTTGCAGAGCCCAGCCATTGTGGTTCAGTGCTTTCGAATATTCAGAGCTGTAGCGGAGAGAGATGGGTCTTGGGCTGTGTTTGGATGAAGGCTTGGCTTAGGTGTATGGCCAGCAAGTAAATACAGGTGCTCAGGAATTCTCGTCTTGCTCCTAGAGACAATTCTGAATAGAGAGCTTTGGCACGATAAGGTGAAAGGAGTCTCCATGCCTCAGTGTCCCCGTCTCGGCAATGATCCTCCATAACTTGCTGTTGCAAGAAGTGCCTGGTGTAAAGCTGCGGAGGAGTGCCAGCTGCAGGACAAGTAAACGGCCAGATTCTCCATTTTTGACTGTAGGCTCTCAGTTGCCTCCGGTCAGGAGCTGCCACTCGGCTTATGTACAGTGATGCTTTGAAAGCACGCACGTGAAGGTTTATCGCTGTCCGACTGACTTGTTCAATAACACTTTTGTTTGGTTTCTTTTCCAAGGTGAAACGCGACACAGTATAAAGGGGTCGAGGCAGCAGGGGACCCTGCTAGAGAGGAGGGTGGGAAAACACAGGCCAGAAGCCATGGCCATCCATATATTATGAGAAAAAAGAGAAAATAGCCTGGGTTTTGGTGAGTGCCCCCTCCCTAGCTGCACCATCCTCCCCTAGAAATAGGTCTCCCCGCTCTCGTGGAGGGAGCGGAGAGACCCAGAATTCGGCTCTACCCCGCCACTGCTGAGCTCCGCAGCCTTGGAGGAGCTCCTTTCCCTCCTGGTGGCTCAGGTCTCGGTGCAGAGAAGTGCCCCTGAGGGCTGACAGGCAGGCGAGCTGCAGCAAGGACTAACGCACGCATATCCTTGATGGAAAGGGCAGCCGAGGACTGCGCTTCGCTGCCGCTGCGGCGCGGGACGGGGACCCGCGGTGCTGATGCTGCACGGAGCTGGGCCCCCTCCTCGCCCCGTCCGCTCACGTGAGAGATGCTCAAGGTCCCTGCTGCATCCAGGGGAGTGCAGTGGGAGAAAGGAGGGGAAATAGCTACATGTGTTTCTTCTGCAGCTCCGTTTCAAGGAAAATTTGCCCTTTCACAGTTGCTTAAGCAAAATGTCAGCGAATGCCAAATGCCCGGAGCCACATATGCTCCACACAAGAAAGGCTCCATAAATCAGGGAGCAGTTAGTGGGAAAAAATCAGGTTCCAAGGAGGAAAGCAGTGGGATACGATTTTTTTTTTTTTTTTTCCTTAAAGCTCGGGCAGCAGTGTTTCAGTTTATTATGCGGCCCAGCAGTGAAGGAATTCATCACATTGTCACTCCCCTTCTTTTTTTTATCCGCGAAGAGAGCGAGTATGTGTGTGTGTGTGTGCGTGTGTGTATACGTGTGCGAGGTGGGGGAGGAACAAAGCGGCCGTGCAACCAACTTTGTATAAAATTGGCGCCGTGTCCCGCTCACAATGCGGGACAAAGGCTGGGGGGCTGGTGGCTCAGCTGGGAGTCGAGGCAGCACAGCTGTGACCAATGCCAACACAGTTCCCGTCAATATGGAGTGACCCTGGCTCTTTCTGCAACCTGCTTCCAGGCTCATCTCCAATAATTCTCACAAAAGACGGGAACAAACAAAACCTTTGTCAGCACTTCCAAGACTTTCCCTGGAAAATCTTAAATATTTCATTAGGCTCTTCTGGTCCCTTTCTTTCTCTCTTACCTGATCTGGGCTTAAAAAAGCAAATGTGGACACTAAAACTCTCGGTCAACAAATGATTAAAGCAAAGGCTTAAAAGGAGAAGGGATGGGTTTAGTAGTGGGGGAAGCTACTTGTGCTGCTGTCCAGCGTGGAACACTACAAAGGCAAGAAAGAAAGAAAAGAAACTCTCCCACTTTTTAGTTAGCACTCGAGGCAGGTACGGTAGTTTTTTTAAACCTGTTTACATAGAGAAGCCCGGACTGAAATACGGTAGCCGGCGGGGCCGGTGGCACGGGGCCTGGGACGAGGGCAGGCTGTGCGGCCAGCGGGGAAGCTGAGCCCCGGGCTGTGCAGCCCACGGGCTGGCGGGCACCGTGCCGCCTGTCCTGTGCCCGCGGAGAGCAGCGCGGCCAAGCCCTGGCGCTGGCTGTGGAGAGGGAGCGCTTCTGGGCCCCCCTTTCCGGAGTCGGTCTGCTAGCCGCAGCGTTTCAAACTCCGCCTGTCTTTGACGGAGCCCAAGACGTGCTGAGAAGCTACGGCCATACGTATGTGAATCAGTGCCGGCCTCCCTGCTTTCCCTCTGCCAGGCAACAGCTCTGAGGAAAACACCATCCTACTCCTTTGCAACCCCAATAAGCTTGAGCCCAGTTGGGTCGGGGGGGGGAATCAAAGTGTTGTCCCTCATCTGGGAAGAAAGCTTTGGGAAACCAGCGTTTGGCCTGTCACCATCATGCATCCTCTTTGACGTTACCGGGTTGCTCACTCACACCAGCCCGGAGCGAAACCGGGGAAACCGCATCCGAAAACGATCCTGTATGCCAACACTTCGGACGACGGGCCCTAACTCCTTCTGAGGCAGACTTGGCCGAAGGATGTAAACGCTTCAGAAGGAGACGGTGGAGAAGGGAAAGAAAGAAGTCAAATCCTGCCTCCCCTAGCCTTGACCAACCCTTTGCCTAGGTTATGAGGGCTCTGAGTTGCTCCACAGGCTCCCCCAGGCATCCCTGAGCTAACAAAAGGATCTGGTTACAAATATTAAACACTTCTTAATAACTCTGCCATGCCATGAAACAGAGTCCATTCTAGTTCGCTAAATGACTCTGAAAGGACTTTTTTCCTCCCCTGCTTCCCTTCTCTTGCCTGGGTTTAAATAGGCCCCGAGTGGTAGGAGCCGGCACAATGGCATCACTCCGGCTCTGTTTCAGCCTTGATTTAGCCACCCTTTTAAGGACCCTCCTGAATAATTCAGTGTTATCATTCAGGATGACGCTGGATTATTACAAGGGTTTCTTCCCTCCCTTCCCCCTCCTCCTTTCCCCCCATAACCTTTAAATTCTTTTCACACGTGAATGGGTTCAAAGGAAGTCGTGTAAGGAAAACACACAACGAGGAGGTTGCCGCTCTCCCCCTCTGCTGTCAGTTTGATAAATATAATGTGTCACCAATTAAAAACTCATTGCCATTCTCCTGCTGCAGCCATCGCCTCGTTAAGGTCCTCCTCCCGGGGTGGCTCCCAGGATCCGCTCCTATCATTGTTGATAACAGAGGGCCTGTTTTTTTCCCATCCTGGGCCATTTCAGTGCTACACATTGGCATGTAAATAAGTTATTCACTCGACATCACTTTCTGATAGAAAAATGACCATGAAACTCTTTGATTTTGGGTTTGCTCTTGTCACAAGCGCACAATGAAATCAAGAGTTTCAGTTTTGTGTCTGTGGCTTGTGGAGGGCTTTTTTTTTTTTTCCCTTCCCTTTTTTTTTTTTTTTTTTTTGGCTTTTCTCTTTTGCAACTGCCTCTTTTCAGCATTTGTATGGAAATTGTCCCATCACACAATTTAATACGGGCATAGTTTGACCTGGTAGGTGTCCCGACTTCTATATAGCAGATTGTTGTTTATTTTTGCCCTCCCCAGGAACATTAAAAAACAATCTGGGTCATCAATAAAAAGTTGTTTTCTTTTTTCTTTCCTCTTTGCGCTATTAATGCCTTTGAAGAAGAGAGGTGTGGCTGGCACCAGGGACCCCCTGACTCTTTCCCGTCAGGGATACATGGCAGGGACCGGACTGGGACAGTCCCACAGCTCTGCTTTGCTGCAGGGTGCAGCAAGGGGGAGTAAATTCCAGGGAAGGCCAGTAGTTATGGTGGGCAACCTCTCCCTGGAATATTAATCCCTGCCTTCAGCCTCCCTGCCTTCAGCCTCCCTGCCTCTCTCTAGCTGCTTTTCCCCTAGGTATTTGTGTTTGTTGCATTCCGGTCCGCTTCTCGGAGCAGTTTGCAAACCAAACGTGTTTTGCACTGTTTCCCTCTATTTTCGTCTCAATTCCTGGCTGCCGGGCACCTTCCCCAGCAGCCAGAGCCAGCCTTCTCTGGAAACCTGATCCCCCGGCCACCAAAATCAGTGGTAGGCTTCCCACAGGCCACCGCATGGCAGTGAAACTGGGGCTGCGGTCCCGTCGTTCCTTCTGGATCCCAAGACGTGCTCACGAAGTTTTGTGTATTGTTTTTTGTGTATTGTTTTGCCAGGCGAAGAGGACTGAGAGAGTTTTGTAAGAGGCATTAAATAGCACTCCTTCAAATGCTTCGGTCTGGCTGAAAAGTTTCCTTCCAAATTTCTTTGTACCAGGAGCTGGTGCTGTTACCAATGCCCATCTCTGTGAGGCTGGGTTTGTGTTTCTCTTTCTGTGTTTCTGTTTTGAGGTGACCAAAATCTTTGCTCTTTTCGCACTGGAAAAGCTCTAGTCTGTGTGGTTTTTCATCACAATGCCACAGACTGCCTTTTCATTTGCTTGCTTATTTTTTGGCAAAACTCTATTCTGTTATCGTTGGAAAACTGTCCAGGACATTGGCAAAAAGGAAGAAAGTCTGGGTCCTTGGCTGCTGTGTGCCTAGGTTTCAGGCTGAGCACTGGGACCAGCTTTTGGGAATCCAGTTGGACTGAAATGTGGGCACCTACTCAGCTCCGCTGTAGTCAGAGCTCCTCATTTCATCACCTTGAGAGCTTCAGTGCTTTGCTCTCGAGTCACAGTAACCTGGCATGGAACATTTCCAGGCAGGGAACACCATGACTAAGCTTTGGGGCTTCCTTTTTTGCCTCTTTTTTTTTAAACTTCAACAAAGCTTTTGGAGAGAGATTGGAGAAGCTTTCATTTTGGGGAGCTGGGACACCGGTTTTAGTAATAAGGATGATTCTGTGTAGCGTTTGAAGTGGAAATGCATGCAGATTTGAAGCGTGTATGCTCCCAGCAATGTTCTGGAAAGCCTTGATTGTTAGAAAAATTTTATAAAACGATGAGTTTCTCCCACCCACCCCACCCCCTGCTTGCCCGTCCTCTCTCCAGGGCTCAGCCTGAAATCTCTGCTGTGAAGTTCCCCCTCATCTGCCAAACACTACCTTCAAGATGGGGAGTTCCCTGGAGCTGAAAGACAAAAGGATTTGCAATCAAAGCCTTGGAATAGGAAAAAAAAAATAAAAGGGAAGAAAAAAAGGCTTCAAAAAGTTTTTCCATGTACATCCATGCTGTCTGGGCAGCTTGGAAGTGGAGGGGGGAGAACTGTGGATTCTTCTTGCCCCATTTACAGTGAGGATATGTGGACACAGCCACGGGCACGGTTGTCTCCCATGGCCCTGGATCCCCCAGCCAATGGATCTACTGAGGCACGTGAGCATTGCCCAAGTCTCTTACCTCCTTTTGCGGCCCCATGACGGAAAGGGGATGATCGAGTTTAATCGTGTGGGACACGAACTTGCCTTCATATGCACTGTTGTGCCTGCTTGACTTTCAAGAGAACGTGCTCTCTACTTTGGTGCAAACAAAATAAGGCTTGAGCTCTGTGGGTGAAGCAGAAGGGAAGGGAACAAGGCGTGTGTTAGAGGTGGAACTCTTGCTCTATATGCCCAGTCTCATTCTCCTTTTCAAACTAAATGCATATTGAGAGAGTTGAGAAGTAAAAAACATTCCACGGCAAGAGTCTGCAACTGAAGTCAACTGTATTTTCGAAAAGCCCTACAAGCGAGGGGGGCAATAACCACAGCCTTGTTGGGGAAATGAGAGAGAAGCTGTGGTGTAAGAAAAGCAATCCAGAGATTAGTGGAAAGCCAGCAGGACAATCTTGTTGCATTCTCACAGATCTGCAGTGCTGTGGTAAATCTGTCCCCAGCAGCTTGCTTGCTGGCCGGCTGGAACGGGGAAGACAACAAAGCTTGGGGCATTCAGGAAAATGATTGCAGAGTGTCTTAAAAAAGTACAGCCCTCATGGCATCTATGAAAGGCCTTTATGAGGTTTGTCTCCTTGCGTGAAAGGAAGCGCCGATTGCTGACACAGCTGAAAAGCCCCCTCTGTAACCAGCGTGATGACTTTTGCCTTTCTCCCTTCTGATATTATTTACCTCGCTCTTGGTTTGAAGTCCCCAAAGCCAGGATGCGTTTCTGCCCACCCCTCCTCCACCCTCGTTATTCTTTAACTTTCTAAGGCGACTGTCCTCTCTGTTTACCCGGCTGCGGAGCCAAAGGCGAGGGTGTGCGGAGACTGTTTATCTGCTGTCAGTCTATAACGCAGCATCCCTCGCCCCCGGGGTCACCCGAGGGATTGACACCTTAACCCAAGGGCCTGGATTCCGCGCTGCCCTCCTTAGAGATGCACCGGGCTGTCAGTAACAAGGCCACAGGTTTATTCAACTGAGATCTCCAGATCTCAAAAGATAATCTGGGAATAATTGGGACTTAAGGAACTTGTGGGAATCTGATTTTTTTTTTTTTTTTTTTTTTTTGCAGCACCGCCATTCATGAAACAGATGGACATCTTATTTCTAATTTGATGGGCTTTCTTGACAAAATGGCAGAGGTTGCACTTTGCTACAATAATAACCTGCCACTCAGACTTTGTAAGGGGTTTGTGTAGATTTCTTCTTAATTAGACCGTGTCTCGCTATCAGTGAGGAGATGCGTGCGTGTGTGCGGAGCGGGGATATTCTGAGCAGCTTCTCTGCATGACGGAGCCTAGAAAAGAGCGGAGAAAAATCAGGGGGCTTTCAGGTTTGTGTCAGGGTTTTTTTTTTTGTAAGTCTCATTTGAAAAATAAAGATTGGGATGTGAGCTCATTGTCTAGATGATAATGTATTCATGGATTTGCTCCTTCTCGGGACTAAACAACAGTGAGGGGCAGCTTTCCATGGGCTGGGGGGCAAGTTTGAAAGCTTTGCAAACCATTGGGATTACTCTCGGGTTTGCAAAACCCACTTTTCACTTGCAAAAAACTTTCCAATCCTGCCATTTAACCCCTGACCTTCTCTTCTGCTTCCCTTTCCCTCCTCTCCCCCAGAAAAGTGGCTCCTCTGGTCAAAGCATTGGATCCGAGTCCCCTCTCAAGCGCACTGGTGTAGGTCAGCAGTACGCTTCTCTTGCTCTCCGCTATGCAAGTAAAAAGCAATTGGGAACTTTTTTAATTACTCAGATATTCAAGCTCCTTAATCAAACTCCAAGTAGTGACGATGACTGGTAAAGAACCAAACAAAACCCAACCACTACCAAAAATAGACATATTTGATGTTATTTTTGTTTACCTCATTTCTGTGCCTTTAGAGACCGTGTTTTTTAGCTTTCCTCTGCGGCCAGATGAAGTAGCGATTTACTTGTCGAAAGCTGAGCTTATTGTGCAATCGCTTGACTTCAGAGGCTAGGATGTGAGAAGGATGCCCAGTACCGTGAGATGGTACCACTGCAAACTGTAGCCTCTTCTGCGGGCAAGGAAATGAACCAACTTCATGCTCTAAGGTGGGGTGAGCGTAACATTAGCTTGACAGCTTCATTAGCGTTTCCCTCCCCTCATGTTCACCGCTCAGAAACAGAACATAACATTTGCAGGATGCACAAGTCCCCAAGGAAGGAGGAGCCACCAGAGGTGACAAGTAAGTCTAATCATATCCTCTGTCAATAACACTGCGGCATCTTCATTCAATTTACCCTTTATTCAGCTTTCTGCATGTTTTGTCAGCTCTCATAACCAGGCTTCCCACAACAGGTCCTGCTCCTGGCAGGGCTGACTCTGTGCTTCCTTCTTCTATAGCAAGGATGAAGGTCTTTCTGAAGTAGACCTGAAAAGTGCACGTCCCGTGTGTTTTGCGCTGCTTTTTCAGACAAGTTGGCAAAAGCTCGGGACAATGTCACGAGACGTTGTCAGTCCCTGCTCCGAGGGATCTGTTCCAGCAGGATCTACTGAACAGGAGGTGCAGGGTGCACAGGCACCAGGCACCAAGGGCGCATCTTCGCCTTACTAATAGACAATTGTTCCCATCGAGAATCAAAAACCAGGCGGATGCAAGCTGTCCGTCCCGCCCACCAGGAGTTTTAGCTCGATGACAGTAACCAGAATTGGGATACCATCCCTTTCCCCCTCTTTGCGCATCTGTGCAGCAGACTGCACGAGGCGAGAGTTCTGGCCAGCATTTGTGGCCTGCTTTCGTGACTGGATGGCCCGTGTGCTTTTCGCCACGTGAGTTCCTTTCCTTAGCAGAGGATGATAAAGTAAATCTAGTAACGATTAGCTGAGTCACCATGTCTTCACAGGACTTAGCTTTATCTTCTGTCTGTCTGTCTCAAGGGTCCAATTAATTCTTCCCAGAGCTTCTTCTGGCTGGGAGCTTTGTCTGGGACGGTATTCCTGGGAGGCTTTTTGGAGGCTGTTTTAGGAGGTTTGGGCTATGTTTTGTAGAATACAGGGTCTGCTGCTTCCCCATCCTATCTAGCAACTCTTGGCTATCCTGGGCCGTCATTAAGATGCTACATTTCTTGGTGTGGAGGCAGCCTGGGGCAGTGTGTGAGAACGCACCGAGGACTTTGTGCCTCCCTCGTCTGCAGCAGCCTAGGGCACCCGGGGGTTTGAGCAGCCCCTCTGTGCCGCTTTTTTAGGACGAGAGGAAATGGCCTCAAGTTGCACCAGGGGAGGTTTAGACTGGATATCAGGAAATTTTACTTCACAGAAAGGGTTGTCCAGCATTGGGACAGGCTGCCCAGGGAAGGGGTTGAGTCCCCATCCCTGGAGGGATTTAAAAGCCGTTTGGATGAGGTGCTTAGGGACAGGGTGTAGTGGTGGGCTTGGCAGTGTTAGGTTTACGGTTGGACTCCATGGTCTTAAAGGTCTTTTCCAACCTGTGCAATTCTGTGATTCTGTGATTTGCTGCATGGCCATGCCAGCAGGCTCTGAGCCTCTCCACCCCTTGATTCACCCCCCTTGGTGCTCGCTTCCCCTACAAACTATCTAAAGAAACGAGCCCTCCTCCTCCTCCGTTGAGATCACTACTGCTAAAATAAGTTTTCTCCCTGCTTCCCATCAGCTTGGGCTCAAGATGTTTTCTCTCTGAGTTTAGCCCTTCGCAAACCTCCAGGGCAACCGCGTTTAAACCAACCGCGGCGTTCCTCCGCGCCGCAGAGGAGCAAAAGTTTAAAACGAGGTCGGAGCCGCCGTACCACCTTCTGCAAACACAGCCCCGACGTGCCTAAATGGAGCCAGGCTGCAGAATGGCTGCCAGGAGGCCCGTCCAGGATGACAGGCCTTTCCACGAGCGGGTACCAACGCGAAGGATCTCGGCTTGATTTATTCCTTCCCAGAGATGAGGTGGCACGAAGGATTTAAAGAAGCCTATCTAATAGAGTGCTGGAAATTATAAATCAGTGGGGCTTTGTAAAGGTTATTACTTTAAACAAAGAGGGGGCTGAATGGAGCCAATTAAACGGCACCTGAATTGATAAACAAACTGGTTATTGTAGGGGGCTATTCTGCAGCTCTGGCGGTCCCCCCTTGCTCGGAGGCCGGCCGATGAATACGGAGCAAGGCCTGGGGAGAAATTTACATCTGATTGGAGTTTAATGGGCCGCAACAGGCCTCCCATCCCATCGCCATGGAAACGGGCCCTTTTCTCAAGATTTTAAACAGTCTGAAATGTCCTTTTATTGTCTGCTTCAAATGTGTCATGTGAGCCCAACGGGGTGGGCGCTTGTATGTATCAATTTGTTTCTGTCTCCAGGCATGGCATCGCCAGGCCATGAATATATTGTGGGGGGGATGCGGGGACAAAGGGCCCAGCTGATGGGGCTCCATGGAGACCCCGCCGCCCCGCGCGCAGGAGCGGTGACATATGGTCCGGCCTGACCCCGGGCAGCCCCACAATAGGCAACCACGCTGCCCCGCTCCGCCGCCCCAGCCGTCCCCCCTTTAGCGCGGGCTGTTCATCCCTTGGCCAAGTCGACTTGCCCAACCCACTCCCCGGGTCTTTGGGGTCTTTTTTTTTTTAGAAAAAATCTCAGCCGTTGATCGCTAGAGTCTGGCAAAAGGAAGAATGAGAGAGAGAAAAGAAATAAAGGCAGAAAAAAAAGGCTCTCCATGTCCCAGAGATGTTTGCTTTCCACTTGGTTGGAAGCTGAATGAACGCGAGCGGCTGAGGGACCTGGGGTTGTTCAGCCTGGAGAAAAGGAGGCTGAGGGGAGACCTCATCGCTCTCTACAACTGCCTGAAAGGAGGCTGGAGAGAGGTGGGGTCGGTCTCTTCTCCCAGGTCACAAGTGATAGGACGAGAGGAAATGGCCTCAAGTTGCACCAGGAGAGAGTTAGACTGGATATCAGGAAAAATTTCTCCACTGAAAGGGTTGTCCAGCATTGGACCAGGCTGCCCAGGGAAGGGGTTGAGTCGCCATCCCTGGAGGGATTTAAAAGCCGTTTGGATGAGGTGCTTAGGGACAGGGTGTAGTGGTGGGCTTGGCAGTGTTAGGTTTATGGTTGGACTCCATGATCTTAAAGGTCTTTTCCAGCCTGCGTGATTCTGCGATCCTGTGAGCAGCATGAACACTGCACAGGAGTGGGAGAAATGTTCTCCGGTATTTGAACGGTGAAGCTGGATCAGGCTGAGGGTCCACCTGGCCCTGGAGCGTATCTGTTACAGTAGTCAGCATTAAATGCATCCAACAAGGACGAGGAACCTGAGGGGATATTCACCCCCACACCCAAATTCGAATTTTTCCAGGTGACTTGCGTGTTAAACCGGATTGTTTTGCATTGTTTCACCTCCCTGACAAAAACGTGAACTGTGTAACTCTGAAACCTGTTTTCCTGTAAACGCCCCACCTGTGAGCTCTGCTCAGCCCTCGGTTGCGATGGGCAGTGAATCCACAAGCCAACGGTATTTGCATGTGGACGCGTAATCCAGCCGCCTGTTGCGTTCTTCCTCCAGGAACATTCGTCTGAGGGAATCCATGGGTACGGATAATTTATAAAGGAATCCGAAAGACGCACAAAAGTCATCAGAAGTAGGCTGCCACGCTAATGTCGTGCAGGCACTAGTCGGAGAACTGGAACGGAACCAGGTGAGCAGGCATGCCAGTTGCAGCCAGTCAAACAGCTTGCTGTCAAAAATACATGGGGACTGGGCTGTGAACAATCAGGAGCTGGCCAAACTGGGGAAGAAATCCTTCCTTCAGAATAATGAATCTACTGAAGAAAACCTTCCACAAGCAGGGAAAAATGAAAAATCTCTTCAACCAGTCACTGCAACTTATTTGCCAAACTCTACATCATGCTCACAATATAACGTGGTTACTGGGTTTTTTCTTAAGAAGAGAATTTTTTCCAAACGTGACTATGAGACAGGATGCTGTCTGTGATATCAAAAGATCAGTGAGTTCTTCATTGCTTTCCACCCCTAGTCGTCTTCTGCTTTCAAAACCATCCTGTATTCTGCTGTGGACATGAAACTGGTGTTAAAGGGGGACTGAAGATAAGCTGCATTCCCCCTTTCATCTCTGGGGTGTGAGTTTGTCTACAGCTGCATGACGAGCAGAAGTTATTTCCTGGCAGTTTGGTAGTCTGCATGCATCAAGTCCATCAGATCTGAGAGAGCAAAAAATCTAGTGTCCCCTGTACCTCTTGTCTCAGAAAAGTTACAGCAGTCGGAGCATAAACGGAGATGGAATTCCTGAAAGTCGGGATTGAAATTTTGGCAGCGCAGTGCGACGTATCGATACCAGGGGCTGCTCCTCAGGAGACCAGGAGATCTCTTCTAACATCTGCTTGAGCAGGAGCTGGGCTATAGGAGATCTCCTGCCTTCTGGATCCTAGAGCAGGTCTTTGCTGCTGCCTTTCAGGCACTTGCAAATCAGTTTATTTTACCCGCTCTTGGTGTTATCTTCTCCCACCGTTTTGCTTTCCCTACCGGAGGGTGTGAGCAGACAGAGCAAACCAGCTAATAGCTGCTGAACTGAGCCACATTAACATCTTGCAGCAATGCGGGTAGCTAACGAATAGAGCTTAGCTTATCTGGGGTAACTCAGTGAGTTGCTCTACCCTGTTCCTTGCAGGTGTCTGTGCATCTCGAAGATGCAGGGAAATGGCTTTGCATCAGGGTAACCATAGGGTTTTAAAATGGATTGAAATTAAACTGGTGCAATCTCCTTAGTTTGGGGGGAGGGGGTAAAAAAAAAGTGCTTCTTTGGTCTCGCTTTTCATTAATATATTCCAGAGTTGAGCTTAGCTTGAGATTTAATGCCTTAATTTGAAAGCTACCAGCTTCTCCTGGGGAAAACTAGTTCTTATCCTTGGAAGACCTTACTGAAAAGTCTTTATTCATTATATCTATTAGCCCATTTTGATTTGGCTTGATTTTTTTAAATCCCTTTTTAAAGGAGTCTGATCATGCTCTTAAGCTCGGATCCATGGAGGTCAGGCAACCAGCAATACATCCGCCCATGACAGCAAAGCACCCTCTCTTTTGCATGTGACGGGCTTACCATTTGCTTAGGAGTGATTTTCCTGCCAAGTTTATTGCCATTCCTTGCATTTGAAAGAAAATTGCTCTTATTTAGCTGGTGGCATCTGAGCAGGAGAAGAAGATGAAGTAAAAGGGAAGGTTAAAATCTTGCAAGAGGCATTCACCTGCAAGATGAAACTGTAGTGTAATGGATTTGTTTTCACATCACAGCCCCTAAGTCCAGCGAGTTTCATTTTTAAACAGGATCTGGGTAATATACCCTGTCACCAGCCCTCTGCAGAATGATTTAATTGTCGGCTAAAGAGAAAAGGAAGGTTGTAAGGTGAGATTGAAAGAGAGGAAGTGACGCCAATACAACATCACATCCTGACATTTAGCACGCTCCGCCGCTTCAAAGTTCAGGAATGAATCCTCCTCTCTTGCTAGCTAATTACCCGAGGTACTTCCAACATCCCTTCTGCTAATCAAGAATAGTGCATGCTATAAATGGAGAGGGAGGAAGTGGCTAGCATGCAACATGTGGGAATTGCATGGTTTAGTCTTTCTTTAGTCTCTGGAATTGCTGCCTAAAAGTGCAGATGCAACAGCACCCGGCTAAGCATACTCTTTAAGGGATGGATGAGGGAAGATTTTCTGATGGAAAAGGGATGGAAATTTGTACAGTGAGGAAACTACTGTCATAAGAAACTTCTTCCTTAGTGAAGGCTGATTTACAAAGCCCATGCAGAAGGCTAAGACTTCGTTTCTCCTTTGCAGGCTGGGTAAATGCTCAGTGACATGGAGTTATAATCAAAGCAATAGGAATAAAACAAAAATTCCTGGTTTATGGCATCCATTTGGTCCTTAATGGATTAATGTTCTCTGTGTTTCTCGCAGGCTTTAACATTTGTGCCCGTCGTAAACTGCATTTTTCTCTCTCCTGCTCTTGTTTGCTCTCCAAATGGCTGCCCTCACCCTCCCACACTGGGCCACAGTCCCTTCAGAAAGTCATTTAACAAAGCTGCTGCCTTGTGGACTCTGCGTCTTGACAATGTCAGCAAAGTTCAAACGCTGCGAACAGGCCTGGGACAGAGCGGGACGGGAGGATGTGTTCACCCAGGCCTGGACAGACAGAGGTTGACACTGATGCTGCTGAGGGTTATAGCTGAGGGATCAAGACTTATTTATTTTAAAGTCTGTAAGCAGCGCAATACCCCTGGTGGGCCCCAGGCTGCTGAACACATCTCCCCTTGTAGTGAAGAAAGTCATTCTGCAAAGAGATGACAATGCGGCCACACAGACGCTTATTCCCTCTGTGAGGTCCACATCAGCTTGGCTCGGTTTAATGCTGAAACTGCCCACAGGGGTGCATGGCTAGCTCTTAAAGACAATATTGGCCATCTTTCTCTTCATTACGTCACTGTATTCCTCACCTGGGACAGAAAGGAAGCCAAATTCAGCTCCGTACTCATGGTGGTCAGTCGCTGATGAGCCGGCTTTCTTCCCAGTGGGTGAGGATGCAAAGTCCCTTGGCACGTAACATATGCCGTGCCTGCCACGGTCAGGACGGCACGCCGGGGGTGCTCTGTGGATGCACTTGAGGTTTAGCAAAAGCGGTTTGGCCCAGGTACCACCACAGAAGCTGTGAAAATTGCTCAGGATGTGCACCTATACAGCAACTCTGGGGGGGGAATCCCAGGGCGTTGAAGAAGCCGGTGCAGAGGCTGGAAGCATCTCCATGCTGCCTGTCCGTGTTACCGCACCTGGACGGCTATTTGCTCGGACAGCGTTCAGCCCTAACACAGCTCTGTGCTGAGATAGCCACAATCTCTTAGCACGGCTCTGCATTTCATTGCTCCTTCCTTTCTGAAGTGTCCTCGAGAATGCCAGACCAGCCCCGATCTTCCTGCCACATTGGGTCAAAAGCTTTGTTAAAAGTGAATTCGCCAAGCTGTTAAACCCTAATAACTCAAGGATTGCTCCTCACAGCAAACAGCAACTCCAATTACCTGCTGGGGGAGGAGAGTCTGTTGTTGGTGTTTCTTTGTGGGGTTTGTGGGCTGCGTGGCTGGGATGTTGCTGGGGATTCTCCGGTGAGCCTTCACGCGCTCTTACTGACCATCTCCTTCTCGTAGAGCTGAAGGAGGCAGCTCTTGCAGTGGCCACTAAAAGAAGTGACGTGGGACGTTGATGTCTCTCCTCTTGCGCTACCGCGATGAGCAGCTCTCCTCTGATGGTCAGGGTACCTCTTATGTTGCTGGCTCTTCCAAAAAGGAGGTCCCAGCCGGACTTGGGCATCTGGCTGAAATGCAGGCTGGGTCTATCCCACCTGCACTGTAAGCCTGGTCAGCACGGTGTGGCAGTCCTCTGCATGAGGTAGGGTATTGCTTGGTAAGACGGTCCCAGCTGCAGCGTAGTATTGCAACTTCTCTCCCCCTCTGGAGCCTGAAGCAGCACACACAGCAGCCTGGTGGAGCACAGATCAGGCCAGCTTGCTGCAGCTGATACCTGGGATCCCAGTCTGGGCAAGAAGCCATGTGCAAATACGTGAGAGGGAGGCAGATGCGCCGACCCCTGCTAGCTAGAACATATGTCAGATGGCGGAGAGGGTTTCCAGATCTCAGCTGGGGTGACTGGGTTCATTGCTAAGGAGTGGGCTAACAAAAGTTGGATTCAAACTTTTACAGCCCACAGTGATGGTAACTGTGCTGGCAAAGAGCTTAAAATGCAAGCCAGGAAGTGGCCTCGGCCCCAAAGGATGGACATACCAAAAGAGAAGAAAGGGCTATTCAGAGCGCGTCAGGATTCCTCTAAAGCAGTGTGCACCTTCCCTCTCCAGCCTTGTTTTATAGTTTGGTACTTCTGGTGGAAAGCATTGCAAGTGAGAAAACATCTGGGCTGGAGACAGGAAAGCGTTCGTTTAGGTTCTGCATGAGAGACAGGTGAAGGTTTGAGGCAGAGCGGCCAGGAAGAGTCAGAGGCATAAAGGTGCTGAGTTCACTGCATGCAGTTGTCCGGCTCCCAGGACGTGTAGCCGAAAGAGATGGGAGAAGGCTTGTGTTTTTTCTGGGCCTAAATTGCAAAGTAGAGATGGAAAAAAAAGCGCGGTACGCAGCCCTCAGCTCACGTGCAGCACCGCGTTGAAGCCTGTGGCAGGCTCACAGGTGGTTGGCAGACTTTATTTTTCAGGTTCTCTTCATTGCTGTCCCCGTACCAAGGAGTACCCCAAACAGAAGCATCCAGGGGGCTTAGCCAGGATCCACAACAGCCTGGCCACGTCTCTGAAATCAGACGACGTGGTTCTCATCACATCCTAGTTTCACGTTCGGGGAATTACGCTGACCTCAGCAAACCTGCACCTGATTTACACTGTACTGCTAATTGTCGCTACTGTGTCATGTCAAGCCATTTCTTCCTGTAGCCCAGCAAAGGGGACTATGTGCCTAAATGCCTTTGGAGAGCTGCAGCTAACTGGCACTCGCTCCAACGACGAGTGGCAGGAAGATGCTCTTTTGCTGGGCTTAAGTCCCGAGCTTTATCCACAGGAGCATCCTCCTCCTTGAAGCCTCAGCACAAAACACCGGTTATATTTAGCAAACATTTGGCAAATTCCTGTCGCTAGTGCACCCCTCTCATTTGAATGGACGTGAACAGACCTTGGGGAATCAAATACAGTGCTGCACAGTGAGTTTTTGCTAAGTTTAAAGCAACCAGCAAGACACAAACGTTCTTTTGTTTCCTCAAAGGATGGAAGAGCGCAGGGTTATTTTTCCCCTTCTAGGAAAGGACGCTGGCAGCGTATACAGTGGAGGTCCCAGCTATTCTCATTTCTCATGAGACGGGAGATGAAACAGGAAAATGGGGAAGGCGCGCACCCCGTGTTCTGACACGTTGCCTTTAGGAAGAGCCGAGCTGCCCTGGGAATCAGAAGCTAAGCCAGAAATCCCAGGCATTTCCCAGCTCCCCATTGCATGGCTGCTCCCTTTCAGAGAAGAATCCCTTCTCTTTAAAGAGAGGGCTTCAAGTGTGTCTAATTCAGTCTCCAAGGTGGGCACAGGAAATTGTGGATGAAGCAAGGCAAACTGTTGTCTGTGAAATTCATTTGCAGTCCTCCAGAGAGTCTGCTAGACGTGCGGCCGTAGCCTTTGTCCAAACCCCAGTTGGAGGGATTAAATACCTATTGATTCTATGGAAAATACTTTAATATTTGGGTTTGGTTCTAAGAGCAGTACAAATGATTTCTTTCCTCATGAAAATCAGCTCGGTGCTGATTATGGGTTTTGCCTCTGAATCTGGTTTGCCTCTGAATCTGGGCTCTCTCTGTGAGCTGGTTTAATTTAGGAATATCTGTGTTGCAAGCCCTTGAAATGATTCTTCCTCACACTTTCTTTCTCAGATGCGTACTGCTATCTCCATATCCATGTAAAAGCTTTATAGTCTAAATATTTTTTATGTATCCTGCAGGACAATTCCTATAGCAAGTGCTCTCTCCAATAAAAATGTTTTCAGGATTAGGCTATGAGACCACTATGTGTGTGTATGCTACAGGAAAAAACAAATCCGTACTTGTAAACCGAAAGACTTCCTACCCTCTTCTGAGCAAACAGTAGTTGTGACCCAAATTTACCCTCTTTCCTAGAAAAATCCTTGTTAGTTTAATATATTTTAAACATAGTGTAAATGTCAGCTTCCTTTCTCTGGGGCTTGAGCGTTCCAAGAGACTTTCCCAGCAAGATCCCATGGTGTCCCGCTTTTGAATTTCCATTGCTTCGGAGAGGCAGAATAAACTCTTTTATACACCTGAGCTGAATCTCTTGGGCTCCACATATTTGACATGATGATGAGCTGGCAGAAGAGCTCTGCCTCTCTCTGCAGCCACTAGAATGTCACAAGATGTTACGGTACCGTACAGAAATAAAAGTGAGAAGGAATCGCTGCTTAGAAAGGGTGAAATATCTGTTTTTCAAAGGAAAATCTTTCTGCAGAATGCCTGCAAATTAATCTCTGTGAGTTCTGTGACTTGTCTTTCTCCAGTGTCTCCCCAAAATACAATAAAAACTACATCAAAGGCAGAGAGAAGGGCTGTGTCTGCTTCTACCGTATAATCTTCGTGTTTGGCTGCTGCCCGGGTGCTTGGCAGCATGTGAACAATATCGTAACCTCTGTCACTCCCATTACTGGGTCCCTGTGTGCGTCACTCGCAGACGCGCACCCGGCCAGGTGTGCACCGAGCGAGCCCAGCACCCTTTATCTGTCCCTCCGGTCACTCACTCCGCCGGGGCGCGGGAGGCATTGGCGGTGGGGGTGTTTTGGGGCAGCTCTCTGCTTTCTGGGGTTTCTCTGCCGTTATGAAGCAGAAGCAGGTGTCACTGTGGCAGAGCTTGGTGCCTGGGCTGGAGGAGGTAAATGAAAGCCAGTGCCAGTCTTTAGGACGTGTGTTTCAGGACTGCTGTCACAGCTCCTACACGAGGAGCTCCTACAAGCTGCTTCCCCAGAAATTTCCCAGGACGTAGAGTGCAGTTAGACTGCAAGAGCCTGCTGTCTGAGGAGTAAGATAAGCACGCCGATGCCAAAGCATGCCACTGAACTTACTGCTGTTGGCTTCAGTGAGGTGGGGGTCAGCTCCAAGCTCACCGAGTCGGGATATTGCGTTTGCACAGCACCAAGCATAAATGCAGTAAGAGCTCTGAACTGGAAAACACAGATGTGCTCTAATGGCTCTCTGTTTTCTTTTGAGGATTAGCCTGTGTTTATATGGAATATATAGGTTTGAAAAATGTTGTTTTTTTAACTTAGCTTGTTGCTCTCTCCTGCCCTCATTTCTAATAAAACAGGGGAGATGGAGCCAGTTTTGAGTTAATGCCTCCGGTACTCTACAAGTCCCATCCTTCCTCCTCTGTTTGCTCCTTCCCAACGCCACCCTGTCAGCTGCACTGTTCCCGAATCGAAGCAGGAGGTACAGAGCTGGAGCGTGCAGGCGTCAGAGCTGCACTCTGAGCAGGGGCTCAGCGCCCAGGCTGCTCCTTGCTGGGACACAACACAATCCTACAGAGCAGCCGCTCCTTGGAGGCATCCCTGACCTGGGAGGAACCGGTGTGGAAGTGGAGGAGCCTGCTCAAACATCAGGAAACTTCCTCCCAGGAGTGGAGAGGGGAGCTACATACCTGGCAAGGTGGAAGGAGTTTCTTTTAATGGTGGTTTTATTTCAGTAATCATTGAGCAAATAGTGCAGCCACGCCTGGGTAGGGACCGGATGGGCAAGATGAGCAGGTCCCTTCTGCTGGAGTGCTAGCACAAATGAGTCAGCAGGTCAGAGAGATCAGTATTTGGGCACTGGCATCTCACCTCTGTGATCAGTTCAAGGAAGCTGCTCAGACTGGGGCTGTTTGGAGTGTCTCAGAAGCATGACAGACCTGGTACCCCACTGGGACAGCTCTAAGTGTCCCCTTGCCCCATATGTCTGTGCAGTGCCACTGTGTCTTTTGGATACCAGCCACACTCTGCATCAGCGCTGGCTGCATTTTGCTGGTGGTCCCTCTGCATACTTCATAAAGGTCTCTGGGTTTTTCCTCTACGGGCTGCAGTGTGATGCTGTAATGAGCAGGGTGAATGGGGTGGGCCTTGACTGTTGCAAACCAGCAAATCCACGGTGAGGTCCGTGAAACTGTGACGGTTGATACCAGCAAAGTCTGTGACCCTCGTGGTACGCTGCTTTGTCTAGGGACAGCTGAGGAGTCCTGGAGACACTGGTGCAGCTCATAAGCAGAAAAGCGCCTTCTCTCTTCAGCCTTGCTCTTCTTCCTCGTGGTTCCTTTCCACTGCTCCTGAGGGGACCTTCATGTAGAGAGCTAGATCATCCCTTTCTCCCTGGGAAACAAATCCCTTAGCAGATCAGATTCCCTCTTTTCATCTCTGGGGTCAGACAGCCAAGAGAGGCCTGTGCATCCAAGCTGCTGCGGGGATAACTTTGGGAGCTTTTCTGGCTCTTACTTTGGTACTTGTATGCGAGCAGAGCTCTCTAGAAAATCTGGCCGCATGTATATATTTAGGTCTCCTGTGCTTCCTCGTGAACCATTAAGTCCATTCCAGCAGTGGCCAGGATCACAGCCTGGCCTTGTGAAGTCTCATGAGGCTGTGCAGTGATATCCAGGGAAGAGAGGATGGAGAGCAGGGCAGCTGGGGAGATGGCAGTTCAGCACCTTGCTCCGCTCTCCGCTTGGCTGTGTGGGTGCGTAGCTGTCACTACGCTCCCTTGCAAGTCTTTGGCACCAGTGAAGTCCACAGCATTCACTGGCCACGTCCTCTTTGATATAAAGAGGATGACTGCTCTAAAGCAGCATCTCTCACCAATAGAAAAAACATCCTTTCAGTTCTGTCACCCTTTGAACGAGCCCTGTAGCTGCTTTGGACGTTCTGTCTCAATGGCTAACACCAAGCGGGGAGGAAAATAAACAAGCAAACAGAGTGACAAGAAAAAAATAAAGCCCTGGAAGGAAAAAAAAGCAACATGTCTAGAAGACAACTCAAGGGCAGCCAGTGATGAGCAGGAGAAATCCTGCCACTTCCAGTCATATCAGGAGAGAGGAAAGCCATGCAGACACTGTGTTATCATCCTTAAAGTACTCAGGTTAGGGAGAATTATGACAGCTGTGTTCGTAATGCGTGCGAACACGGGCAAAGAGCTGATGAGGGCTCTGGCTTCTCCTGGCAAGCGCAGAGCGTGCTGGCTTTGGGCAGCAGGCGAGGCGAAGGAAGGTGTGGCTGCTGTACGAACCGTCGTGTTCACCCCTGGGCCGCAGCAACGCAGCCCCGGGTGGAGGGTTTGTGTGACCAGCCTGAAGGATGAGTGGGAAGCACGTTTGTCAGGCCGCTGCCTGGATCCAGAGTGCTCTGCTCACCTTTTTTGGGAGAGTGGCTGGTGCATGGCTCGAAAGCTCTCCATATCACGGTGCTCTGCCAGTGCTTGAACACCTCTCCTCTAGGTGAGATCCCCACTTGAGGGTGAAGACCCCTGTAATTGCAACAGCCTGCTTAGGAAAATCACTCATTTCTGTGCAAATTAAGGGTCAGTTCCTTTTTTTAGGAGAGTCAAAAAGAATAAAATCCATTGTGATTCACTCCTGGGATGGTGAAAGTGAGCTGGGAAATACATAAGCAACTACTTAATCCCCTTCCCATAGCTCCCAGGCAGTCAGAAACCAGAGCTAATAAGTGCTCCTGCAAAGAGCCCGGCTCCCAGGCTGGGCCCGTGAGCAGGACACACGGCCTGGCAGCGGCAGCAGCGGGAGGCAGCTGGGACACGGGCAAGGCACGTCTGGAGGGGAGAGAGACCCCCCGGGCGGGAAAGGTGCAGGAGATGGGGGGTGGCAGCAGGAGATGGGGGTGGCAGCAGGAGATGGGGGGTGGCAGCGGGAGATGTGGGGGTGGCAGTAGGAGATGTGGGGGTGGCAGCAGAAGATGTGGGGTGGCAGCAGGAGATGTGGGGGTGGCAGCAGGAGATGGGGGTGGCAGCAGGAGATGTGGGGTGGCAGCAGGAGATGGGGGGTGGCAGCAGGAGATGTGGGGTGGCAGTAGGAGATGTGGGGTGGCAGCAGGAGATGTGGGGTGGCAGTAGGAGATGTCAGGGTGGCAGCAGGAGATGTGGGGTGGCAGCAGGAGATGTGGGGTGGCAGTAGGAGATGTCAGGGTGGCAGCAGGAGATGTGGGGTGGCAGCAGGAGATGTGGGGGTGGCAGCAGGAGATGGGGGGTGGCAGCAGGTGATGTGGGGGTGGCAGCAGGAGATGTGGGGGTGGCAGCAGGAGATGTGGGGTGGCAGTAGGAGATGTCAGGGTGGCAGCAGGAGATGTGGGGTGGCAGCAGGAGATGTGGGGTGGCAGTAGGAGATGTGGGGGTGGCAGCAGGAGATGTGGGGCTGGCAGCAGGAGATGTGGGGTGGCAGCAGGAGATGTGGGGGTGGCAGCAGGAGATGTGGGGTGGCAGCGGAAGATGTGGGGTGGCAGCAGGAGATGTGGGGTGGCAGCAGGAGATGTGGTCTGTCCCTGAAGGGCTTCTGGAGGAAGAGGAGAAGTGATGTGCGAGAGGTGACCTGGCAGGGCAGAAGGGGGGGAGTCAGGAAAGAGGAGCACACAGGAGGGCAATTCATAGGTGGACAACAGAAGGAAAAAACCTGGGACCCAGGAGGAGCGGAGAGAGGGAAAGATTCCCAGGACTCCGAATGGGGAGCTGAAGCATCCAGCCAGTAAGTGCTGTGTGAGCCCCAGATCTGACTTGGGGGGAAAAGCCTCTGCTATCACATGCAAACAATTTAGCTCGAGAAACATGGTTTTATTGCCTGCCGAGTGCTTTTCCAAATGGGACCTGGAGCTTTCACACACTTCTCTGCCTCTTCTGCATTCTCTTATTCCTCAGAGGCAGAAGGATTTTTATCTTCATCCAGCATGAAAAAAAAAAAATTCATAAAACCAGCTGCCTTAAAAAATAAAGCCCCTTTCCTAGTCTATGCTAATAATTTACTATTATTCCAGGTTTTATTACAAGCTCTTTCAAGGGCTGCCCAGAGCCCCATCCGTAAATAGCACATAACTCAGGCTGTGAGGATTTCCTCCCCGGTGGGACTTTTAATGTCTAAACCAGAGGTGTCAAACAAGCAGCTCAAAGACCCGTTGTGGCCCTGGAGAATTCTACATCTGGACTATATCTCAGTGCTTAACACATTAGCTTTTGCCCCAAGCAGCTCCGGATTTCCCTCTTCAGTTTGCGCTGAACCCGAGTTAGATTTGATTTAAGAGGCTAAGCATTCAAAGGAAAAGAAAAGGTACCTGCTTAAACATTCAAAGTGCTGCCCTGAAGGCTCCCAGGGTTTTGGAGCAGGGTGCAGGCACATATCTCCCCTGAAGCGATGCACATTGCACCCGGACCTGCCTGGAAGAGAGAGGGAGGAAGGGCTCCCTGTGCCAGGCGCTGGTCCCACGCACGGTCCCTTCTCTCTGGTTATCGCTGCATCTACGCACAACCGGCAGGCTCGTGCCTGCGTGCGCTGGAGAGCTGTGGCTGCCCTCAAAATCCGATTCATCTCGCTGGCGGTGGGTGACTCTGCCAGCCTGGCCTCTGGAGTGGCCCGGTTGGGCCCCTGGGCTAGCCAGCAGGGAGCTGGGCAGGGCAGGGAGCAGGCAGACCAGGCAGAGAAGCTGTAGCCCTGCGTCCCGGCATGGGAAAGGGAGCGCCAGTGGTCCTGTGTCCTCCTTTTTCTCTTGCAGGAGGTGGAGTGTGGCCTCAGAGGGGGAATTTGGGAGACTCGGACTCTTCCTGCCTCTTCCATTACCTTCGTGGGTGGCACGAAGTCGTTTCCTTTTCTGCTTTCTCTCTTGCTCGGTCTCTGCCTGTTCTGATGGCCGGGACTGTCCCCTTCATCTGTTCACATACTGTCCGGCTCTGATCTCGGCTGGGCCATTAGGGTACAACAGCGTCAACAAGCAAAACACTGAAGTGCCGCTTGCATGCAGAGACTGTGCTGCATCCCTCCTCCTCCTGCTGCAGAAACCCCTGTCACCAATAACAAAAGCTATTTTAACGTTTCGGGACGAATTCCTTTCTGTGGCTTGGTTAGAGCACTCTTTAGCTTGCTGATTCCAGTCCCAAACTGGGCAACTGGTCTGGATTGTCGATGAAAAGGGTGCTGGGGGTGGATGATGTGGGTCTCTCAGCACCACAGCTCAGGACCCAGCCCAACCTGGATGCTCAGCCCTGGGATTTGTCCCATGCTGAGTCCTTTGCAATGCAAAGATGGGGCTTAGGGGAGAAAAAAGAAACTAAATTTCTGTGTTTTTTCCTGTCCTACCTCTTCTTGATGCATTAAATCCTCAGCCCATCTGCGGCCTGAACCTGCCCGAAGTGCAGTATTTCATGAGACCACGACAGTGAGATTGTACGGTGTCGGTTTAGAGGACGGGCATTCGGTTGAGCAGCCTGGACTCCCCCAGCCCCTGCAGGAAGAGGCGCGGGTGCTCAGCACCGGCCGGGACCTGGCTCGCCCCTTGGTTTCAGTGCAGCATGGCCTCGACAGCCGGCAGGGTGGGAATGGATCCACCCGCCGCGAAGGGGCCGGGGACAGTCCCCAGCCGTCCCGTACGCCCCGAGGAGGCCCGGTGCCTTTCTCTCTGTTCCGTTTGAGGCTTATGTTTCAGCATTCGCAGAGGCACAGGTGTGCTGGGGAAGCCAGCCCAGACAACCTGTCCCGTGCTCCTTCCTTCCACGCAGCACCTGCTGCATTTCTAAAGCGCTTCTGCCCCAGATGCCTCCATGTGAGGTCTGGGTGGATCCGGTTAAACTACCTGGCAGAAGGCAGAAAGGGCACATGGCTGCCGGCTGCGGCTCTGCAGACTCCCCAGAGACTCTCCGCCGCCTTTCCTCTCCGTACGCCCGCTCCCTTCCCCCTGCCCCCCTCCCCATTCTCCTTCTCGTCTGCCTGCAGCAGGTTGGTTGATAGGCGAAACCTGCTGCTCCTGTGTAAGTGTTGTAATGACATTAACAATCTGCCACCGGCAAGTTTCCAGCGTGAGGCGAGCAGCCTCTGCTCCGAGCGTGCAATCTTGGCAGGCTGACACTTTCCCATGCCTTCTGCCCTCTGTCAGCGGGGAGGTGGGCCACTCCCAGCCTGACAGCTCCGACAGGATACCTTCACAATGACTGAAATAATAGACCTAGCGATGGGAAAATGAGGCCAAGAGAACCCAAGGGTGAATTACAAGATGAATAACTTCCCTGAAGCCACGTCCCAGAGCATGCCTTGGCCTGCTGTTGATTCACCAGCTGACTTCCCCTCCTTTGCCTTGCTCCACCGCCCTCTGCTCCCCTCCTGGGAGACAGACCTGTCTGGATTCCGTCACTCGCCTAAAATAACTGAGAGGGTTCAGAGAGGAGAGAAAAGGCAGCAGAGAGGACAGGCGCAGAAAAGCGTAGAGCAAGCCCTGCAAAGCGTCAGCCCTGCGTGCTTGAAGAAATGCACTCTCTGAGTGGGACTTTTAGAAGTGGCAGCCAGGGGAGGATGAGCAATGGGGCTATGGCCAGCAAAAATTGCAGAAGTTGCTTTAGTTGGCTGTCCGTGCCCATCCTTTCTGGTCTTGCGCTCCCTGCTTTAACCTAAAGCTTCGGATGGAGTTCCTGAGCTGTGTTTGCTCAAGTACCAGCGCTGGTGCCAGAAAGGAGCAGTAGCGTCGGTTGCTCTAGAGAATTCTGTGCGCTCCAAATTGGGAACCCCTGGCCATACAGCTGGCCCCAGACAGTGAAGTCAGACCTACTGACAGAGGTACAGGTGCAAAGAAGCAGGGCAAAGCGGGCGGCACGACACCACGTGCAAAAGTAAGCGTGGCAGCAGATACCAGAAGGGTCCCCTGCCCTCCACGGCAGAGAGAGATGGCTGCTTCAGTTTTCGAGGAAGCAGCCAGTTCCTGGGGCTAAGCAGTGAGATTAGGAGACAGCTCATTATCGGGTGACTGACGTGAGGAACCCTGCGTATTGCAGCAGTCTGCAGCGTCAGCACAGGACTGTCGTACAATGACGCTGGGCTGGTGCTAGTCTGCCTCCCACCTAGAGCACTTGGGCTTTCCATCAGGGTGCTGGTAGCAACTACGATGAAACAGCCCTAACGGAAAGCAATGAGCTTAAAGTTCCCCAACAGGTAATCACAGTCAATGCCAGGACAGCATTATGGCAGGGTGCTCTGCCCACGATAGTTTAAAACTTGCTTGCTTTTTGCCCTGGGTTTTAAAATGCACAAGGGCTATGTCCAGTTGGAGATGAGTCCTGTTTCTATTCACATTCCATATTCTGCAATTCGTATACACGTCAATCAAAACTGTTGTTAGCCATAGCTGTCACGTCAAGTCCATGTCTAACAACACGAGTGATTGACAGCAAAGTTTGTTATCTGTGAATGTGTCATCCCACCCAGCACCCAGTGCTGGAGTGCTGCCTGACAGGTCATCAGTGGGAGACTTCCATCATCCATATATTATGAGAAGGTTTGAACAAATCATTTTTCAACTAGTCTCAGACACACGCGTTCTTCTGCATCCCTGTTAAGCTGAGATATAGGATTTGACAGCGGAAGGGGGTGGAAGCCGATGGACCTTGGTCAGGCAAATCGTGGAGGGTCAGCAAATGAGAACAAGATATATCCATTTCTGTCCTAACTCTTCTGAAGGAATTTGAGGCAGCAGGTTCACAAAGAAACAGAGTATGGGAAGAAAAATCACTGCAGAGGAGCAGACCTCTGAAGGCCTTTCATTAGAAAGCCCCAAGATACGGCGGCTTAGCAAATTTTTACACGGACTGTGAAAGCGCAAAAAGAGCTCCCTCGTTTGGCTTCTTGCTTTCTTATTTTCCGTAAGAACAAGCCCAAATCCTCTTTTGCAAAGAACTGTGTGGGAAAAGGAAACGATAAGTAGGGAGTGACCCATGCTTGTCAGCCAAAAGAAAGTCGGGATGAGTTCTGAATGAAAGTTTGGGTTACCACTGAATTGATTTCATATACTAGTTCACTGGCCATAGAAATCGGTGTAATGGAAAGGCTCCAGTTAATCTTGATAAACTTCGAGTCAGGCCTTCAGTGCAATATGATCCCAAAGAGGTGCATGTTTCACGACCCAATAAATGTTAGCAGGGCAGTTCACCTCTGAGAACAGCTGCATGCAAAACAGAGCGAGAACTCGGGAATGAATCAGTCACAAGTCAATGTCCACAGTTACAGTTTCAAGTGATGTGAAAATACAGTAACTTGTTAAATGAATTGCTTTAAGCTTATTTTTCTTTTTTATACCATAAATATTATTTCACGTGAATGCTTTAATGCTGAGATATATTATTATGACAGATCTTAGGCAAAAAGATTGTTTCCAAAACAGTATTTTTCACAACTTTTTTTCTTCCCAAGGACCTTTGAAAGTCCATCTTCTCTGTTCAGATTTGGAATTAAAATTACATCTAAAGTGTGGTGGAAAAGCTACACGTCCTCTGGGATAGAAATTATGTCCTCTGAAGAAGCATAGCTACTAGCAAATTCATGGCCTGGGGTCAATCAGGCTCAGAAAGAGTTTGATCTCAGGTCCCCTGCAAACTTTTCTATCCATTTTACAGTACTAGTGACTCTGGGCTGCATCTTCATTCTTGCTAAAGCCAGTGGAATTTTTGCACTAACATGTGTCGGCCTCTTGCACAGTACCTGGGAGGAATCTCTGCCTGCATCCCTGCTTGGATACAACAGAGAACTGATACCTATATCTGGACTTTTTTGTGACCCCAGGAATGGGATTGGACCACGGAGATACCTTTGGAAGCCAAGCATACATTAGTTTATGAACGTAGAAGTCAGCTTGTAACACTGTGTATCAAAGAGATATTAAAAGCAAATCATAAAATTAGCTTCCTTCATCCCACACAACCCTCGTGTTTTGATTTCCTGGTGAAGAGACCCAAAGGTTTGTTTGGACTGTAATCAGTGAGGTTTATACTCGCAACTCAATCGTAACAACTTCATTTGGCTCAGGAGCAGTTTAAACCCAGCAAATGCAGAATTAAATCCACAACTGGCTTTATAATTCTCCTCTACTCCACTTAAAAATAACATTTGCAAACACTTTGATCTGCTGCATTTTGAAAGCTACCAAATTTGGATACATGGATTTCCAGTGAGGTGGAGGGGAGGAAGAAGATACTTGACACTTCTCCCAACACTTAGTCAAACACCGCTGAACACTGAATAAGGGTGAGTTTTTATAAAATCCTATGTGCGTTCGTATATCTATTAGATACATAAATACAGGGGGATGGGTAGCTAGGTAGGTAGATAGATGAACAGGGGCTAGGAAAGAAGAGCAAATGGGCCAAAGTCTGAAATTCACCTCAGCCCACGCACTTCCTTGCTCTGGAGGGCTCTCGGTCCCCCCAGCAGGACACGGAGGAGGGTGCCCTGGTCTGTACTGCCCTGGGCATTAGCTGTCTGTGCTGCTCCTACTCCTTTCTAACCCTGCTTCCCCACTCAATGAGCAGCCATTCATTCAGAAAGTCATTGGTATGGCAGCCTTCCTGCCGGACAGGCACCCATTAGCTGGCCGTAAACTACAAATCAGCGCCCGACCTGCCGACAGCAGCGGGCAGAGCTGAGCTGTCGCCCCTGGTGCTGAGGGGTGCGGTGCTCTGTGCATTGGATACCACGCTTAATGTGCACAGGGCTGCTAAAACCAGGCCCGGTATGAAATCCCTCTGCCGATGCCACAGAAGTGCTCACTTAGTCTGTGAGAACCTGTGCCTTTTAAATTGCTGCAAGGGCTGCAGGAACACGACAAGGCAGGCGCTCGCTAATCCGCAGTAATTTCAGCCTGGCAGAGATCCCTTGTCACCTTTCTAGAGAAGCCATTTGCATGTTCTCGCAAAGCAAAGCAAAGCAAAGCAGACACCTCTGGCAAAGCACATGTGGTCCCGGTCTCTGAGTGGGGGGCACCTGATTGCTGTATTGATTCCAGCCACCACGCTGCAAGCCTTCTGCATTCTCTGCAAATTAAAATAGCATTGCAGAGAGACATTCCCCCGGGACACAAAAATGGATAAGTAACCTTCTTTCGCAGAAGGTGAGGCATCCACCCATTCTTCAGCAGCTTCTTTCATGCAGGACTCCTTACGGCTCCAGGGACCGGAGCCCTGATGCTGACAGGACTTAGTCCCTACTGCAAACGAAGGGCCAGTCTGTAGTACGCCCACTGGCTGCATGCATTTTGCTTGGCATGGTAGGAATACTGTAGACATTGGTGCCTTCTGCTTCTGAGGAGGTAAAGTAATCGCCCAAGGGCGCAGGGAGCAAACAGAGACTAGGCAGCTTGAGCCCCTGTGCCCTCCCAAAGAGGGAGTTGTGCGGAAAACTAACAGCAAGGGATACCTTTCCTGTGAAGCCCTGCGCTGCAGGGAAAGGTACCTCAAACCCTGGCCCAACCAACAGTCTGAACTCTTGCCCTGCTCTGCTTCAGAGCAATAGGGCTCTGCACTCGAGAACTTTGCTCTTAATGGCAAATCAGCCAATGTGGGAAATCAGTGCTCCAGCAGCAGGGCGTAACATCTCTCCAACCGGTCCCCTGAGATTTCACAGCAAAAGCTGCTGAAACCTTAGAGCTCAGAGAGAATCCCACAGTCTTGAGAGCATTTAGGATAAAAGTTAAGGTACAAGAGCTCGATTTATCTTGAGCAGAATCTGCCTTCAAAGCCACAATCTGTAATTCAGTAAGACTGGATCCTTTCTACCATGTAGCCTCCACACGAACCATTAGACACAAAACAGTGGGCTGCCAGTCTCACTCCTGAAAGCAGAGTTATCCATCCCAAGACAGGCACTGCTCTGTATCTTTTCATAAAACTTGCATCTCACCTAGGATGGGACTAGCGTCACTGATAACTGACCTCAGACCAGACAAGCTCCCAATAGCAATTCACCTCTAGAAAATCGGATTCATTCCCCCACTGCTATTGCAGTGATCCAGCTCCCATTTAGTATGTTTTCAGTGAAGTAGCCAGAAGGACCTCAACAGTGTGTAGCACCCTAGTTTTGGGGGAACAAATCTGCAGGAATGCGTCTGTAATACATGAGCTAGCTTTAGTCTATTAGCTTGGATGTAAACAGTAAAGCCACAACAGCCTGAGTTTCAACCGCTGAATACGCAGCCGGGATCCCGGACTTGCTGCACTGCTGCTAGGCAGAGTAAAGCTAACCCACGGGTATCCACGCAGGATGCGCACCCACCTCTCGAGAGCAGCGCAGCTATTTCAGCCGTGCCCCGTTACCTGGCTCCGGATGCACACACGAGTTACCAGCACGGGTGTGAATTTACAGCGCGCTGCTTCTCCATACTACACAGTTGTCTATGCTCTCTCACGCTGCAGAACACCCGGGGCAGGTTTCACTGACGGCACTGCTAGACTGCAAGGTCAAGAGCACACACAGGTAGCGCGGACCCGGGGAGCAGCTGCGGGGCCCGTGTTTGCCTGCAGGCAATCGCCCGTTTTGTGTCCATGCCACAGCTGCACGACGCATTAAGTAGCGCTTTGTTTTCCCCTCCGGACTGAGCCACTTGAAGTCCTACCCCTCAAAGGCCACATATAGAGGAAGAACTTATGGAAGCAAATCTTTCTACTTGTGTGTTTTCTGGGCTGCCTGTTTTTAATTAAGTATCCCTTTGCTCACAGGGCGCAAGCGAGATCCATAGCTGTGGGACTGAGTCACGCTCCTCTGAGAGCAGACCTCCATTTTCAGCAAAGTTACATTACCTTGCCTTACATTAACTCATGTTGTCAGCTATTTTAACAGTAGTTGAGTGCATTGCAATGGGAAAGAAGAAAAAGCTTCTCAAGGATGTCGCTGTGTCTCTTGTTAGCGGGCTGACCTTGGGCTTCCAGAATCACATGTGTGCAAGGGGCACAGTCAGCTTCAGCTCTCCTCTAGCCGGGGGCCAGGGCACTTCAAGACTTGTAAACACGCCGGTAACTGAAGGATAGTCCACTTTGGCAGGAGGCGGAAAGACAGTGAGGTCTGTAGCACAGGTCACGTTGGTAGGTGAAACAATCACCAGCCAGGATCGTTTCTAACAGCTTGCTCTTTCCAATCAAGTTGAGTTGCTCCAAGGCAGTTGGATTTACCCTCCTCACAGCCAGGTCACTGCACTTTGGTCCCCACTAAAAATAACCAGGCAATAGATGTGTCTTAGGCTATTTGAATCTTAAATAGCAGTTTGTGTCATCTCATAGCTTTTGTGTACACTTCAGCGCTGTTGTCCTTCCAAAGTTGTTATGCAAAGAAAGCGATGAAGCTTTTGACGGTCAGCAGTGAGGGGAAGATAATTCCCATTTGGACTTAGAGTGGGAAAAGCTGTTCACAAAGCAAAATATGCTAAAAAATTACTTGCTGGCTATGGCCATTCTTCACATCCTCTCTAATTTCTTTGGGTGTCAGTGTCTTGCAGAGCAGGGTCCCATTCCTTGACTGGAGGTTTAAGTTGATGCTAACATACCACATGCAGATAACAGCAGCAATAACACGTGCCACTGCCTTTGCTATTAGCGTCTGGATTTGTTCCACCTTCTCACTTCTTCACCTCTTGCCCCAGGACCTAGGATGCAGAGGGACTGGAAGATACAAGAGGGGACCCTACAAAACCCAAGCAGCTCAGCCCTCAGCGCAGCCTTCCTCGCGTCATAGACGGCATCAGTGCGGTAGCAAATAACAGCACGTGGCATGCTAGGAGCAGTGGGGGAAGAAGCTTATAGGGGAGATGGAAGGGGAACAGCAAGGACGCAAAACGCCCATATTCCGACTAGATCTGGGTGGATCACTATGGCTTACACTGTTGCTCTTGTGAAAAATACCGTGATACATAGAGCGCGTCACGGTGGGTTGGGACTTTATTTTATGATTCACAAAGAGAAGGTGGGACTTTGGTATAATTTTTGTCCTCCTCCTATACAAGGGGACAGGTGCTAAACTCAATTATATCAACCGCAAGATCAGAATCTGACCCGCTGCCTCCAAACTGATGCTTCTTTGTCTTCCCAGAGAAAATCTGTGCCCTAGCGATTGCCCCTTTGCGAGCAGAGTACTTCATCCTTGTTTTATCTTCTCCAGGTTTGGGGGGGGGAGAGCAGAATCTCTAGACATATAAACAGCCTTAATGAGAAAACTATAAACCAAGATCTGGCTGTTTTCAGAAACAGAGTTAAATATAGCTTCTAAATGCTGCTAATTGATTTTGGATGTCTGGGGAAAGCTTTTGCCTTCACACCATCCCACCCACGCCGCTCAGCAGTTCCTCACCTGCCCCTGTCGCTCCCTAAGGCACGGGGAATCGGTAGCAGAGCCTCTGCACTCCGTATTTCTCAGCTATTTTAGCACCCAAACGCTGTCAAAAAACCAGGGGCTGCTCAGAGACCCTGACTGAGGCCTTTGGTAAACCTACGTGGATTCTCATGCCTTCTTTCCATCTGCTGCAGTCTATTTTTATGTTTTGGCCTTGAAACCTTTCTTTTCTTTGAAAACAAGTCTGTTTACAAATATTTGCCTCGGAAAAGTTCTGCCGTTCAAACGGGCAGAAAGAAAAACTGCTCATCTCTGCGTGGACAATATATACATCCAGATGGGTACGATCTTGCAAGCAGGCAGAAAGGCCTAGTTTGTGAAAGGAAGGATGGCTCACCCCAGAGCTGTCTGCTAACAAATCAGAAAATAAAAAGAAGTGCAAAGACAGATGTGAGTTGTTTGCTGTCTGATGCAGTAAGGAATAAACTCTGCATGCACGGTCGATTTTTTTACTGTGCAAGAAACAGTATACTTGGTTTAAAATTACTGTAGAATTGTGGAATTGGTAGAAAATTACTGTAGAATATATTCCTACATACTCCATAGACTTTTCCGTGCTATCCCCGGCGTGAGGCAGGTTACTTAAAAGGATGTAAAGTGACCTTCTCCAGTGGAAACACTTGTGGAGGAGCCAGGAGTTTCGCCGTTTCCCACCCAGTCTGCGGCCAGCCCGGTGGGGTAGTCCCCCCTCGCAAAGAGGGGTCTCCAACTGCTGGAGGAGCCCAGTGGGATTGGACTTGCTAAAAACTAAAGCTGAAAAGAGCCTATCAAGGCTTCAAAAACTTCCACGAAGGACTGGTACCTTATCAAGGACTGACACTTTTTATGTTGCTGTTCAGTTTAAGGTGCCTTAAAGAGGTTGATTTTTAAAGAGCAAAACTCGGCAGTTCTCGAAGATCAGACTTCCTTAAAGCCCTGCGAGCTTTTGCAGAGCCTGGTCGTGACTGATAAAGATCCACATCTCATAGGTGTCTGCGCTGCAGACCACACTTTGTGGCTGTTGTCTTGAACTTTAGAGTAGTGAATGGGAAAGAGTTGGGAGGTTTTCGGGGGAACCCCCCCCACAGCCAGCATTACCAAGGGCTGGGGGGGGTTCCTTAATTGCTTACGCAGCTCTGCCTAAAGCGCATATATTGCACTTCTAATCCTGCCACTGAAATTATAACCATCTTGCTATACAGCGAAATGGAGATACTAGCCCCACATCGACTGATAAAATAAAGAAATAGGAACAATTACATTATTTTCAGTCAATGCATTCGGATGTAAGAAACAGCCTTCTGCTTACAGGGACTGAAGTAGGAATGGAAGAGGTCCACAGAAGTATACGTGCTAATTGGATATGCTAACTTCTGGCTGATCAGTTAGACAATGGACAAGCTTTCAGTGCTTTTAATGCGTGTGGGATCTGGCTTGGCTGTTGCGTAAGAGCTGTTCCATAGCCATACAGGAGTGATTTATCTCTGGGTAATATGATGGGCTCTTGAATTGCAATGAAAAACCCTTTCTTTAACAATAGTTCGGGGTAACCTTATAATAACCTCCTCCACCTTCCCCAGAGAAATGCTTCAGTCAGATAAAAGAATTTGTTATCCGCACAGAAACATCTGCCCCCTTCCTCCGAAAGGACCGACTTAGAGTGACAGTTACCCTTTCCGCACCATTCTTCATTGCTTTTTAAAACAACAGCAATATCAAGCTTGGACGGAGGTTGGTTGGTTTTTTTTAACCTACCGGCTTTGGTTGTGGAAAGATCACCTGAGCTGGATTTGTAGAGTTGGGTTTTATTTCATAATGATGGATGTGCTGGTTAAATGTAATGGAAGAGGCAAGATAGCAGAGCAGAAATTTGGCGCCAACCGCCTTGCTTTGAAAGAGCCTGCATTCCAGCCTGCCTAAGAGGGCCTAAATGGAAAGATCTGATTAAGCGTCTCAGTGTTGTGACCCTGACCTCAAAGAACACGCCGATTCTCTGGAGGAACTTCATTTCAATTAATCAACTTAACAGCCTGAGTAAATCTGGCTGCATCCAATGAGCCGGAGGAACCGCTCCCTCTCCTCGGAGGGTCTCTGGGATGCACGACCCAAAAGGACGAGGCGGTGTGTGCCGGACTGCCTGCCCTGGCCACCCCGGGTCGAGGGGGTCGGGGACGCCCTCGTCTCCCTCTCCCTGACCGGCGGCAGGCCGGCCGTGGAATAACGGGGAGACAACCCCGCAGCCCCCCTCCGTAACGCCGCCGGGCCCCTCGCACAGCCCTTGGCTGCCTTGCAGCGGGGCTGCTGCTGGGACGGGGCAGGGGGCAAGACCCCACGTGGAAAGGGAAGGGTGGGCAGCTCCCACCCCTGCACCCCGCAGGCCTCACCCCCCACCCCCCCAGTTCTCCTGCGCTGCGCCGGTGCCGAGCCTGCCCGTCGCTGCGGGCTGCGCCGCTGCCTCCCGGGCGGGGAAGGGGAAGAGCTAAGCCGCAGCAGAGAAGGAGATGTGGCTGTAGTCGGAGGAGGCGGAGGGCGAGGAAACAGCCCCGTGAGGCAGGGAGCGGAGCGCAGGCAGGAGGATAAGCCCAGAAAATTTCCTCTCTGGGAAAACTCATAAGGAGAAGAGCGCAAAGGCACCAGGGCGGGAGATGGGAAGGGAAAAAGACTTCAGCCGAAGTCTCGGGTGCTTTTCCCGGGAGGTTCTTTGCAGGCTGGTGAACTGGGCCAGCCCAGAAGCTGAAAGGGGCTTTGCTTCTTGCCTGGGGCCTGGCCGGAGACTCTCTTCCCTTGCACCGAACAGTACTTCTTGGGGGGTTGCCTGTTGGGGCCACAGTGCTGTGGAGACATAGCTGAACTGCCGCTAAACATTTCACTGGGTTTTGTGGCTGGAACTAAATTCCCTGCTCTGGCTAGCCTTCTGCCGGCTCTGGAAATGGCTAGTGAACAGCTACCCCTGTACTTTTCCCCTTGGAAGAGGGGTCGCAGTTAAGTTCAGATGAAGGAGGCATCACGGGCTAGCTGGGCTTCACTGCTGTCTTCCTCCCACCTCGCCTTGCTCCACCACACCCAGACCATGCCATTACGCCCATGGACTTCTGGCTGCCCGCACTCTGCCTAACCATTATCGCTTTGGCGCTGTGTCCATCCCTTTGGACTTTTACCTTTCTGCAGCGGCATACTTTGCTCTTTTCCTGCACCTTTAAAGGGATAAGACCAAATTTAGCACAAGCTGGGAAAGCAGCCGTATAGAAAGCCTTGAAGGAGCATGGCAGCCACCCAGTTGTAGAGGAATAACCTGGCAGAGCCAGAAGAGCAGTTGAAGAAGTGCAGGGTCTGGGTACAACCCAAGGGCAGACACGGTGGTTGAACCCGAGTTGTACGTCTTCTGAAGCGGTCTGGAGTTAACAACATCCCTTGCTGCAGAAGGATTTTGAGCTTCTGGCATGCAAGTTTGTTGGTGCCATGCACCTCATGTCCAGCTTCTGTACCACCGGAGCTAGGCACAGAGAAGTCTATGACTTGCCTGAGGCCAAAAGAAGAGCAGGTGGCAGTGCTGGACATAAAAGTAGGGTGCTGACCACTGGGGCTCTGCTCCCTCCCCGCAGTGTTTATATGGGGGTGAAATGACAGCGGTACCCTTACGCGCGCGCATCTCAGGGTCTCACTTAAGCGGCAGAGCAGTGACTGACAGCTTCTCTCGCGCTGGGAGATGAGCGTCCCAGAGGACCGCCACGGTATGTGTCATGTTTGCACTGCTGCAATCATTCAAAACCCACTCAGAAAAGAGGATTTTTCTGTGCCTCCACTCAGTAGTGTAGCGCTTGGCAGTCTCACTTTTGGCCTGGGTACTTTGTCAATACAAGAAATTTGCTGAATCTAGGGGCGATCTGGAGGGGGACTGGGCAGTGAGGGACAAGTCCAGAGACATGGTGCTGCCCCAGGGAGGTATACAGTTACACGCAGGCGACAGGCAGGCTTTCATCTGCTCTTCCAAGCCTTCTTCAGACAGAAGAGGAGGGGTAGTAACTGGCTGTGGGGGATGGAAGAGAATTGCTGTAACATGATTTTATGTCTGTGATTGCATAACAAAACCTCCTGGGAACCTCCTGATTCAAATGGATACCTAGTTCTGGTCGTGCGATGGAAGACTTTCAGCAGTGATCGATTGCCCACGCTTTGGTGCAGAGGGATTGCTGGACTGGATCAGTACCAGGCTCCAAGCAGCCTGCAGTCCTGTATCTAACCTTGGCTGAAATCTCATGAAGGTGTAGGAAAGCCTTCAGAAGCGGATAATCTGCTTTATATACCTGCCAGCGCACACACACACAGTGCCTTGTTCTCACAGATGCTGCAACCTGACTGCTAATAGAACTAGACCTTAAAAGATGAAATTGCATTTCCATTCTAAAAAAATCCCTAGGCCCGTCGAATTAATTGGATGTTCTGCAAATATCAAGTCATCCTCTGAACTGTGCAACGCTGCCAGTCCCACCATGACCCAACCCACCCAGCCCAACCGCCAGGAAAAACCCTAGGTCTTGGGTGGGGGGGGCAGGAGAATCAGCTTTGCCTATGGGGATCCCCCAGACTCGAGGACGGAGGAAGCCCGGCCGAGATGGGTTATGCCTCTGGACGTGGCTCTGGCACGCACACATGTCATCTGGTGGCTTTGCTCTCCAAGATTACACGATAGCCCCACCTCATAAATTTGGAGCAAAGCACACAAAGCTTTCCCTTCCATACTGTGCATTCACTCTTAATGGTCTTTCTCCACACCACGGCCTTATTAATTGGTGACAATTGGAAGTGGTTAATTCTGTGTGTGTGAGGCTGCAATTGCTTCCACTTGGCCAGGATTCAAGTACTGGGGGTGAGTCAGAATGGGTGGCAAAACTGTCTTTTCCTCAGTTCCCTTGCTTACTGGAAAAAAAAAGCCACAACCCCGAGTTATTCTCTTTTATGAGGTAGGCATTGTGAGGCCAGGCAATTGAATTTACAACAGCATTGAGTATCAGAGTCTATCTGGCCCTGTCAATGAGAGTGGCAAGAAAAAAAAAGACACACATTAACCCTCAGCTCCGAGTTCCCAGGCGTTTCAATAGGGTTCCCAACTTCCCAAAGAGCCCGCTGCATACTCGATGAGACCCTTTATACCTTCTAATTACCCTCCTCACAATAGGGACAGACTCTCTTGCCTCTTTTGTAGGCGAGATAGATAGTAACTTTTGCGCACACCACCCCCACACATGCAATCCCTACGGCAAGGTGGTCAGGAGCAGAAAGCTGAAGAGCAGCATTATTTCAGGAGCTCTCTTGGAGCAGGCTGCAAGCATTGCCTCAGGTTGCAGGAGCAGATTTTTTAGGAATCTCTTGCTTCCGAGTGGGAATGTGACACTTGCAAAGCTCTCAGGAGATGTTTAACACTGCCAGACCCCCCTCAACCCCATCACCTCCCCCCCCGCCCCCCTATTTTTTCACAGGAATCCCCTCCAACAGCCTTATTTGAGGCCATAAAGTTCGCTCTGACTTTTTCAAGGGGGTTGCACACCCAGGATGAGCTTGTCCCTGCCCACTCTCACCCAACAAAATGAAAGGAAGGTGGGGGGAAATTAAATCTATTTCAAAGAGTTTATTTATTTAAACACCTGCATATTTTTTTTTTCTTTTCTGGAAGTCTTCAACACAGGCACGCACACACACACAGACCAACAGGATACAAACAACTTTGGCATTATACTTTTGAATATTTGTTACAAAACTATTTCTCATTTATTTTTTTTTTAAAAAAAAGTATCTCAAATAAAGGCATTTTAAAGGAGTAAAAATACAAGTCAAGATCCCAACCTCTGAAAATAATAAATAGCACGTTCATAGCGAGGTCCTTTTTTCCTTTCTGTTTAAATCTGCTTAAAAACCCCCAACAGGGCTCCATACAACGGAGCCAACAGAAGAGTGGGGTTTTTTTTTTTTTCGGGTTTTTTTTTTTTTTTTTTGAGGGGGGGAAATCGCTTTAGGCAAAGTCACCAAGGCCTCCACACCGATTCACTGCGCTCTCCGATGGGACTTCCCGCCTGGGACGCTGGAACGATGCTGCCCCCAAATGATGTCAACCCCTGCACCGGGGATGCCGACGGGGTGGCGGCCCCGTTCCCCGAGCCGCTGCCTGCGGACACCGGCACGTTGGCATTGGCATACAGGGGAATAACTGGTCCGGAGCTGGGAGGGAAAGCCGGGTTCGGGATGAGAAAAGCAAACTGGCCGTCGGTAGCAGGGACGAGCTGGAAGCCCCCGTAGACCTTGGGGGACAGGGCTTCAGCAGGGTTCAGTTTGCAGGGCACGGGCACGGCTCCGGCTGCTGCGGGGGGCAGCTGGACGTGCAGAGGCTGCTGCGCCAGATGTGCGGGCTGGCCGGACGGCGGTGGTGGTGGCGGGTAGTTCATGGCCACGATCTGACCCAGGCAAGCCGAGAGGTGACTGAGGAGGCGGGTACGCACGTCGGTGTTCACCCCTTCGCAGGTGGACAGGAACCGGGTCACCTCGTTCATGCACTCGTTGAATCCAGCCCGGTACTTGCCGAGGACGGTGGGGTCGGCGCTGAGCGCAGCTGGAGGGCGGAGGGGGCGGCAGGTGAGCAGCGGGCCAGCAGCGCGGTCCCCGGTGCCCGGTCCCCCGGTGCCCAGCCCCCGGTCCGGAGCACCCCACCCCCCTCCCCCGGGCAGGCAGGCAGGCAGGCAGCGCTTACCCGTCATCTGCGCCCGCTGCAGGTTCCGCAGGTGCTTGACGGTCATCTCCAGGATGTCCGCCTTCTCCAGCTTGGAGTGCCGGGAGCTCTGCGGGGAGAGAGCGGCACCGTCAGGGCTGCCCGCGGCCGGCCGGGCCCCCCGCAGCCCCCCCCTCCGCCGCCGGCCCCACTTACGTCCTTCTTCAGCGCGTCCAGGATGAGGGTCTTCAGCTGCCCCAGGCTCTCGTTGATCCGCGCCCGGCGCCGCTTCTCCATGATGGGCTTGGAGGACTGCGGGGAGAGCGGAGCCGGTAAGCCACCCGCAGCCGGCCCGGTCCCGCCCCGCCCGGCCCCCCCCCACCCCAGCCCCGGCACCGACCTCAGCACGGCCGCGGGCTCGCCGCCATCCAGCGCCGCCGCCACCACCACCGCCGCCGCTGCGCCCCGACCGGCACCCGCCATTTACCTTCCGGTGCTCGCTGGCGCTCCGCGGCTTGTCCGGCGTGTGGCTGGCGCTGGCCGGCGCCCCCGCGATGGGCGAGGCGGTCGGCTTCTCCATGCCCGTGTCGGCGGGCATGGCGCGGCGGGCGGGCGCGTGCGGCGGGCGCGGGGCGCGTGCGGCGGCTGCGGCGCGGCGGGGCCGGCGGTGCGGGCGGACGGCGCCCCCCGCCTTTATACCCGGCGGCGGCTCCCCATTCGTGTGAAACCGCCGCCGCGGCCGTTCCCACACTCCCGGCAGCCAATGAGCGCCCGCCCCGCGCCCGGCCGCCGCGCCGCCCGCGCTCCCATTGGCCGGCGCCCCGCCGCCTGTCCGTCACGCGCGCCGGCCCGCCCCGCGCCGGCGGCCGCCGAGCGCGCGGCCACGTGGGGGGCGGCCGGGGGCGGAGCGGGCGGGGCTGCCCCGGGCACCGCCGCTCCCCCCCCCCGCTCCCCCCGGGGGCTGCCCCGCGCTGCTGCCCCCGGGCCGGCGGCGCGCCGCCCCGCCCCCGGGGGCGGGGCGCAGAGCGAGCGCGGCCCGGCGGCCGGCCGGCCGTCCCTCCCTGCCTGCCTGCCTCCCGCGCGCTGCTTGTGACACCCGCACCGCCCGGGGCCCCGCCGGGCACGGGCTGGCGGCGGGGGGCCGCGCCCCGGGGGGTGGGGGGGGGAGAGCGGGGCCTGCGAGCGCGCCCGGGGCAGCCCCGCCCGCGGCGCCGCCAGGGCCCGGGGCCGTGCCGCGGGCGGGCGGAGGAGGCGGAGGCGGCGGCCCGGCCCCGGCTGCTGCCGGCGGCGGCGGCGGCTGGCGCGGCACGCGAGGCCGCGGCCGGCGGGCGGCCAATGGGCGGGGGGCTGCCGGCGGCGCTCGCCGCCCATTGGCTGGCGGCCGCCCCCGCTGTCAATCAGGCGGCGGGCGGCGGCGGGCGGCGGGCGGCGGCGCTCGTGCCTCCGCCCCCGAGACGCGGCCCCGCCGCGCGCCCCCCGCCGGAGCACGTGCCAGAGCGCTCCCGGCTCCCGGCTGCCCGCGCCGGGCGCGCCCCGCTCCGCTCGGGGCGGCCATGGGAAAACCCCGCCCCGCCGCGCCGGGGGCCGCCGCCGCCGCTCGCCCTTCCCGGCGGGTGCGCGCTGCCTTCCCTCCCCGGCTCGGCCCCCGCTCCGCTTCCGTGTGCAGCGGCGGGAGGGGGGCAAACGCCGATGCGCGGCGCTCGGAGGCACGCGTGGGAGCCGCTGGGCAGGGAGCGCGGGGGGGAGCGAGCCGGGGGTTCGGCGACCCGCTCGTGCGCGGGCGTGTGCGCGGCCCTCGCGGCGTGGGAAGCCCAAAGCAAAGGGGGGGGGGGGGGCGGGCGCGAAATCCCGGGGAACCAGAGCCCCCCCGCGGGCACGCCTGCTCCCCGTGAGAGCTTGTGACACCGGAGTACCCCGCCACCCCTCGGTTTAGCCGGTCAGGAAGGGTCAGGGCCCCCCGGGAGTCGTGAGACGCCCCCCGAGGAGGGGTTTCCCTGCCCGAGCCCCCTGGATGCGCTGTCCGGGCCCGGCAGCTGCGTCCCCCCCAGCGGGACGGGGGGCCCGGCGGTTACCGGGGCTCGGCGGTTACCGGCACCCGCCGAGGTCCCGGCCGTGCCCCTGCAAGGGGGAAGTCGGCCTCTGGCCCCGCTTCTCTGCTGTTCCTCGTTAAGGGAGATTAAAACCGGCGTTCTGCTCCCGTAATGAGCGCGTGATGCCAGGCACGTGACGTCATGCCGATGGAGATGCAAAATCTCCCTCCTTTTTGTGGGCTACCCCCCCCCGCCCCGCAGTTGCCCCCGCAGAGGTGTGCAGCGTGTCTTAAACACCCGTGGGCGGCCCGGGCAGGGTGTGGGGCTCTGGGACACCCCCCCCCAGCCCCTCTGAGCCTGGGCAAAGCAGCTGGGGACATCTCAGCTGGCACCCCACAACTCGGAACCGAGCCCCTGGTGGCTGCGTGGGTCACGGTGCCCACGCACAGCCCTGCCAGGGCCGGCTGCTGGCTCTGCGGGGCCGGCGTGGGTCTCCCACGCTGTGCTGCCTTCTGTGCCCGGCGCGGCGCAGCCCTGCGTGGGTCAGTTCCTCTGCTCCCACGTCCAAATAACTTCCTTTAATGTGCGAGCGCGATCATTGACGCAGCCTTCGAGCTCTCGGCTAATTTCAAAACCTGCCTGCTTTTTAGAGCATGCAGCATACGTATTAAATCTCTGTGCTGCAGGCTTAAATCTTTTAATAATCAGAAATTGGGTATTAGCTTTCCAAAGACCAACGTGAAATTCAGAATGGTATCTTGACTTGAAACGCATTATGCCTTTTTTCCTTTTATTACCAATTCTGAAGCAAGGATAAAAGAGTCGGTTGCTAAAATTTTGAAAACTCTCGTACGAAAACGCGTTCGATTTGCCCTCTGAAAACCAAGCACGACATGGCTTAGTTTGGGGAAATTTTTCTGGAGGAGACCGTAACCACGTACTACATTTAATCCCTATTGTTGGCCCGTCTCGTGCTTTGCTTTTAATTTGCTCCGATGAATCATTCTGTTTGCCTTAACCGTTGCTGCAGCCAGGGCTGTAATTTGTGCATTTCCTGGCACTGCTGCTGCGCTGGGCTGCAGAGATGGTCCCACACCTGAGCCGTGGCAGCCGGGGCCGGGGCACGGGGACAGCCCCGGACCTTCCACCCGCTGCCACCCGCCTGCCTTGGGCCGAGCTGGGGTGCTGGGGCACCCCGAGGCTGTGCAGCCCAGCTGGGGCGGGTTGTGCCCTTCTGCGCTGCCCCAGGGCGAGCGCCGGCTCTTCAAAAGAGCCTTTCTCTGGTCTGAAAGCACAAGTGCAGCGAGTTTGGTGGCCTCAGCCTGGCCCTGGGGGAAACGCCAGCAGGCTGCAGAGCTGCAGGAGGGCAGCCCCTGCGGCCGGGGCAGGGGGTGACCCGGGAGCTCCCTGCGGGATGGGATGGGCTGGGGGCCAAGGGATCTCCCACGCTGGCGCTGGTGGGTGTGCCGGCAGAGCCGCGGGAGCCCTGCGCTCCGTCCTGGCAGCGTGAAGGAGGAGAACACCGGAGCGTTTGCCAGCCAGAGCCGGAGGTGTGAGGCAATGAGAGAGATCTGGTCCCGGGCACCGGGCCAACATCAGCCTCCCCTGCTGACGGTGGGCTTGCCACCCACGCCTCGCAAAGGGACGCCAGGAGCAGAATGAGTGCCTGAAATGTGTCCCGCGCTCCCACCTCCCCAGGGGGCATGGAAGCGGGAGGAGGGCAGTAGCCTCTTGGCGAGCCTCCTCCCTGGAGGAGCTAGCCCTCCGTGGGCCTTGCAGGCAGGCAGCGATGCGTCTGTTCGCCTGCGCCGGGTGCTCTGGCATGGCTAAGAGGGGTGCTGGAGAGACCCAGAAGGCCAAACAGAAGGAAGGAAGAAAAAAAGAAAGAAAAACTCCTGGAAATATTTCCATTCTCATTGCGGCATCAGATTCTGGGCCTGTCATTTCAGGTGCAATTTTAGGTGGTTTGCCACATACAGGCTGCAAAATGCACACAAGTGAGACGTACTGTATGAAACAGCATCATCTTCCTGCAGACATCAAAGGATCTAGGGGAATACATTTATCTCAGGATCCTTTTCCTCTATCACACTAACACACACGTGACCACAGAAACAGCAGTTCTTGGCTGAATTGTGATTTTTGGTTTGTGGGAGGCATGTTGTTTTTCTGGGTAAGCGCTACTTATCTCAATGCCCACAAAGTCTAGCCTGTTCCTTTGCAAAAAGTGCACCGAGGTGGATGTTGTCTTACTGAAGAATAATAAATGTTTGCTTTGTAAGTCTCATTGGAAAGGTTCAGGGATCTGTTTCCTTATGAGACCAATAAAATGCAGAACAACAGCCCTTTGTGCAATCTCCCTTATTCATGTAAGAATACTGTGAGGAAATAACTAATAACAAAAATAGTGTCCCTCCTTTGACAGTTAATTCAGAATGCATTAATTATATATTTACAGTGGGGGGAAAAAAAAAAAAAGATTAAATGAGCAAGTTTTTCAACAGAATCTACATCAAGTGATGCAATTCCCAGGCTGGCAGCAGTGATTATTGACTGTGCTCCTCTCCAGAGAGAATTCTCCGTGTGACAAGTTGGGAGAATTTTTGTCGTTCTAAAACCCTGACATAACACATAGCCTTTCTCCTCACATTTCAAATGTGTTCAGGTTTCAAAGCTCAGTGAAATCTAGGGAAAGACTCTCATTTCCTTAAGTAACTTCAGATTAAGCTGGAGTTCTGTCTTATCCCAGGACTGGTATTTTGGAGGTACCGTGTTGCTTTCACCGAGTCTCGTTCCTACCTAAGCCCACGTTTGGATAACGTTGCAGTTCCAAACCTGAGCCAGAGGCTGATTGCAGAACCGGGAGGAAAGCTCGGTTGCAGTTTGGAACCCCGTTCTTGCAATGGCTCTTTGGGGGCACTGACGCGCCCAGTAACACTCACGCTGGAAGATCGCTGCGCAGTGGCTGAACTGGTTCGTTAAGTGGGTTCTGCAGGTGAAGCGAAAGCCCCTGTCCTGCCCCCCTCGTGCTTTGTGATTCGGCGGGCTGTCGAGGCAGTGCTATTAAAGGAGATAGGGATATTTCCCAGCAGGCCCCCTTCTGCAGTATTCTATATCCCTTTAGCGGCAATTTAGCCTGCACAATGGTGACAGGATGGGAGACGAACAAGCCGCCTTCCCCTCTGCTACCCTCCGTGCGGGTCGGCTCCGGCTGTGTTCTGCACGGGCGAGAGCGATGGGGCTATACAGCTGTGGCCAGCTGCTCCTGCTCACAGCTTCCCATCTCTGGGACAGGCTCCCCAGGCTGGCAGAGAGCACACAGGGACCGGAAAATTCCCCCCTGGCCCCAGCCATGGTCTAAGGAGCACAGAAACCGCCCAGGGGGCGAGGAGCAATTGGCTTCACTTTCCGGAGGTGTGCAAGGAAGGGCCCATGGGGACTGGCCCGAGCATGCCAAATCCCTGGGGATTTCGGGTGCCTGCGGGGCGTCAGAGAAACGGGGGGCTGTTGGGACATCGGGGTAGAGAGTGGTGCTGGGCAGAGGGTGGGCAGACTCTCTTCCCCACGAAGGCTTTTCTCCTTATAAGCAGCTTTTCTCCATCACAGGTCATGCGCATCTTGTTTACGTCCCGTTTTATCATGGATGTAGTTCACTAGCAAGGTCCGTAGGAGATGCCAAAGACACAAAAAGCATGACTGGTGAATTCCAGTGCAACTGGAATTGCATTTATTCACTTGCATTTAATACTACTCTCATACAATTATTCACTTGCAGGTAGTACTACTCAGGCTTGGTATAATTTGGGTTTTACAGCTTGTGTCAGCGGCAACCTGTCCTGAATATGCACTGGGAAAGTGAAAGCCTTTAAACTGTCTCTGGATGGAGGCCTGGGATTTTCCTTCTTAAGGCTTATGTGAAAACTCTCTGTGATTCCTCTCTGGGCACGGCCTACATATTTAATCCTGAACCCTTAAAAAGCCATCATGTTCATACATGTTGGGTTTTTAAAAAAACAGCTTAAAGGCTCTTTCCGCCTGAAGACCGGCAACGTGAGACAGGTTATTAATCCTAATATTGGTGTTTGATTAGATGAGAGAGAACAGAAGAGGACAAACCGCTCGTGGCGGTCTCCACTTGTCCTTGCCCAGCCCGGATCTGCACTGGATCTCCAGCTCTCTTTGATCGCTAAACCCAATTTTATTACAGCCAGGCTTCTAAAATTTTGAAGCACGACTCAAAAGCTTGCAGCTGGGGTGAAAAGGCTCATAAAAGGCCCCGGGGTCCCAGGGGGCTGAATGCAGGTTTTGTCTCCTTCCCGGGTCCTGCCTGCTTGTGCCGCTGGCCGTGCCTTGTTCCCCAGGCACTGTTTGTTCTGGGTATTGTTGGGCAGACAGCTGTGGCTGTGTTCAGCCACTCCAGCGCCTGTTTGCCCAGGGATTGGGCTGTAATCCCTCCTGGATTTCCCTCTGCTTGATCCCATGCAATCATCCCCTGCCATACATCACTTTGGATAGTGTGTCAAAAGGAATGCTGAAGGAGAAATTAAGACATTAAGGCCTGGCAGATTGCGAGGAGGTTCTTTAGCAGACTATAATGTGTAACAAATTACAGTACAGCCTTCTGCCCCGAGCATCCTTTTCAAACCTAGCACGGCCTCTTTTGTCCCTCTGGAGCTTACCGCTCTAATCAGCTGAAATTAATTATCAGGGTCGCATGGCTCGCAAAATCCCCCAAACAAGCCCAGGGCCAGAAAGGGGTTCGGGGAAACACGAAGCAGCGTTTTCCGTGCGCCTGCCTCCCTCCGACCCCGCGGCCCGTTTCTGCTGCTCTCCGCTCCTCTGTTTCTCTCCGGTGCCTCTCAGAGTCGCCTCCGAACCGCTTCGGACAGGGACAAAACCCGCAGGCTCGGACTTCAGCGCAGCCGTCTCTGCCTTATCCGCAGAGCCAGGCTGGGCCCAGGTGCCTTCGCAAAGGCGAGGGCTTCGGAGGCGAGGCCGGGTCTCGCAAGGCAAAGGCTCTTCCTTAACTGTGTCTCGAGGCGTGCAAAAGGTTTCCCCCGTTCCTCCGTTTGCCTGGTTTCACGCTCTCTGATTTCTGCGCGCTTCCAGAACAGTGCACGGCACGTTCCTTGCGTCCGACACGTGCTGACCACTCGGGCTGCACCGTCATGTTGTGCACGGGAACACAATTAGAATAAACCGAAGGCATTCTTTCGCTCCGAGGAAACGTCGAGGCTCTTTCAGCTAAACGCAAAGATATTTCTAAGAAAATTACTGTCTGCGCTAATAAACTATTATTCATTGTGCCTGCTGCTATTAAGGACATCCTTTTCAGGGCTGCGAAACTGGCTGTGGGAATGCAACGATGGTAACGCGGCAGGAATTTTGCAACATTAGAAATGGAGATTTTTCTGGGGCTCTTTTACTATGAAGCAAATGGGTTTTAATTTCTTTTCTCACCTCCCTTCCTCCTTCCCCGCCCTTGGAAATTTTAGCAAAAGAAAATTGCAACTGCATACACAAAAAACCTTTCTGAAGACATTGCCCTGGTTTTGTCTTTCAGTGCTGAGAGCCTCCGTTGAGCTGCAGCGATAGAATAGACCAGCTGATTGAGACAGATGTTCTCTTCTTTAGCAAGTGCCAACACTTTGCCCAAACACATATTTGCTGACTTACCCTTAACTGGAAAACATCTTGAAAAGGCGGCAGAGATAAAAAGGAAGGGAACGAAGCCGCGTTGTGTCCAGATTTAACACAGCCCAGTGCTCCATTCTCTAAAACCAGTCCTGGTTGAAGAGGTCCCTTTCACTGGATCCTGTTCATTTGTTGATGGATAATAGGGGCTGAGTTGCGGCAATCCGTGTGCAGAAAGCAGAAAATAGAGTCAATTACATCTGTATTAGGTGGCCTTGGGGAGAAAATCTCCTTACATGCCTTCCACTGATACTGTTCTTAATTATATTGGCTAAGGAGCTGCCTATGTTAAATCCAAGCACAACTCGAGCTGCTCTAAATATAGAGCCTGAAATATCTCCTGAGAACGTAATGGTGGTGATGTAACTTTCCGGCAGGACTTTAAATTAGGCTTTTTATTTTGCCCACAATAAACATCTCAAAATGAGACGGTGCGATGATGCCGTCACCCCCTTTCTGCGCCCGGGACGCCTGACCCTGCGCAGCCCCTTTCCTCCTAGGAGGGGACGAAGCTCGCACCAGCCCCGGCGCTGAACGCAGGACGCGGCACCACGCCGGCACCGAGCCCCCGGCCCGCAGGGGCTCCGCTGCAGCTCGCGGGGTGCCCGGGGCAGCAGCGCTGCGCGTAGCCGGCGGCGGGGCGGCGGCGTGCACGCCTGCTCCTGCCCAGCCCGTGCTGTCGCTAGCCCTGCGCCGAGCAGAGCGGAACGCGGGCAGGGGTGAAGCGCCCGGGCGGGAGGGTGCCCGGTGAGGAGCAGAAGCGGGTGACTCGGAGCGGCTCCACCAGGACCTGCCTCGGGTTCAGAGCGCTGCAAACCTGCCCTTTTGCTGGTTCTCTCCTCCCTCGGGGAGAAGCGAGCGGCTGAACGCTGGCGGGACGGGGTCTGTGTTGCTCCCCTCTGCTCCGGCTGGGGCTGCCCGGCCGAAGCAGACCCCGGCTGGAGGAAGAGGAGGCCTGCTGCAGCCCTCCCCAGCCCAGGGCAGGCTGAGCAGAGCCGGGGGGTCGTGGGCAGGAGCCAGGGCTGGAGAGATGGAACAGCCCTGGGCCGAGTCGGCCGTCCTGTTGGTCTGCTGCTCCACTCCTTGGTTGGGTGCTGCCGTCTCCTTGAGTTTGGAAGAGCACAAGCATGAACCGGGGGTGGAGGGAACGATACACGTACACTTCCTAAGGGACCTAGGAGCACAAATGATACACGGTAGGGTCTTTTTTTCTCAAGGTTTTATGTAGAGTAGGTAAACTCCACGGGCCTCTGCCATCCAAACAACCAGGACAAGTATCTGCGGTATTTCACAGCCCCTTTCATTTTGGTTTCCCTTAATCTTATTAAGTGTCTGTTCCCATACCTGGGGAAAAAAAAAAAAAAAGCCATCAATTATATTTGCTTTGCCTTTGAAAAGATTTGTCATTTTGCCATCTGTAGGCAAGCATGCTCTGCAACAATAGGTTTTGTTTGACTTCTCTAGTAAAAAGGTCCCTAGTTTTTTTCTTGGCCCTGTCCACAGCTTGCTTTCCCCCCGCCTCATTCTTTTCAGTGGGCCTGTTGATGAGCTTGGCCTAATCAGATTAACTCAACCCAGACACAGCAGTGGCAGTTTATTCTCTTTTAAAAGGACTCCACGGTTTCCTACAAACTTTTTGTAAACTCTTCATCTCCGGCTAAACTCTTTTGTAAGCTGTATCCAATGGACTCTTTGAGAGACCCACACTCCCCGTCAATGAAGACCTGTTAGAATGGGTCACTAATCCAAAAGAGTGGAGAAATGCCTTTAAAGCCGTGCACTGATGCATTGGGAGCCCTGACTAGCACCCGCAGAAAGAGGGAATTGAATTCCCAAATAGCTGGAACATTTAATTTGATTCCTAAAATAAATATTTTGAAAAAGTCCATCTTGTTTACAACGCTAATGAAATGAGCTGGTTTCCTCTGAAGTTCTCCGGGTGCTAGGACACGCTTTGGTGTCTGTTCTTTACCCAGCCCACCCTTCCCCTCAAACAAACCCACAAGGAGCTCAGAAGAAGACAGAAAACAAAGCAACAGCTTCTTGACCGGTTTTTACAGTTCTGGGTGTTCACGCCGCTTTTCTTTTGGCAGGCGCCAGGAAAAGATCTGTTGGGACCTTAGCGCACCACTATTCCTCATCCGGATGAGAGGCTCCGCGCTGCCTCCGCGGGGCATTTTGTGATGCTGCTGCATGCTGGACTTCTCCCTTCGCTTCCGGATTTCGATTCCATCCCACTGAAACCCACGGAGCAAAGGTTCCTCCGTTGGCAGGGGGAGGATGGAGCAGCTCGGCTGCGTGCGGAACGCCCAGCTACGCACGCGTGCGACCAGAGCCCCCCGAGCTGGGCGTGAGAGCTGCTGCTTCCCGCTCCCTCCTGCACTCCCGCTCCAGAGCTCGGGAGACCAGACCGATCTGCCGTACATAATTTAAAGGTTTCTGATACACTGCAGCTAGGAAAAGGAATTTCAGCGATCGTTCCTTTACATTTTAGCTGGAGATGAATGTGGCTACAAAGGCTAGGCTTAACACACGTGGCAGAAAGCACCCTTTTCCCTCGGGGAGGTTGGATGCAGGTGCAGGCCTGCTTACGGCCACATGCTTTCAGCAGGCACAGCCAGCCCCGATGCAGAACAGCAGCCAGCCCCAGTGCAGCACCGCAGCCAGCCCCGGTGCAGCAGCGCAGCCAGCCCCTGTGCAGCACCGCAGCCAGCCCCGATGCCGCACCGCAGCCAGCCCCGATGCAGCAGCGCAGCTAGCCCTGATGCAGCAGCGCAGCCAGCCCCAGTACAGCACCGCAGCGAGCCCCGGTGCAGCAGCGCAGCCAGCCCCAATGCAGCAGCGCAGCCAGCCCCGATGCAGCAGCACAGCCAGCCCCGGTGCAGCGCCGCAGCCAGCCCCGATGCAGCAGCACAGCCAGCCCCAGTGCAGCGCCGCAGCCAGCCCCGATGCAGCAGCACAGCCAGCCCCAGTGCAGCGCCGCAGCCAGCCCCAGTGCAGTGCCGCAGCCAGCCCCGGTGCAGCAGCGCAGCCAGCCCCGATGCAGCACCAGGGCTACAGGCCCCCGCGCGGTCCCCGCTGAGCCCCTCCTGCACCGCCCGAGTCACAGGTGTGGGGAGCTCTGGAGCCGGTGCTGCAGCAGCCACTGTGGCTGCAAGCGACAGGGGAAAGGGGGGACTGCTCGGAGGCAGCGCGATGGCGTGGCTGGCGGGTGCGGTGACCCACCTTCCCGTGTGTCCCTGCAAGCGCAGGAATGGGGCGTCCTGCAAAGCCAGGAAGAGGAGGGAGCCCAAACTCTCGTTCTCCCAGGCTCCCATTTCACTACAGGTATGCGTTGGCGCTTATGCTTGTAAAAAAACCCATATAGGCACACGTTTCAACATCTAGAGATCCTCTTATTAGCATCAGGCCAGGCCTTTTCCTTCCAAGAAGATTTTCACTTCTGTAGTTGTTGCGAGGTTGTGATTGGCATGTCTGAACAACTTCATTGTGGAGAGGATTTCATGGCATTCAGTGGAAGTTTCCACTTCTTTAGACTTGCACAGAGAAGATTAACATTGTGACTTCATCCCCCTGCCATTGTCACCGTGACTTAGAGTCATTTCATGTCTTTGATAAAACTTGCCCCACTTAAAAATAAGCAAAGAAGCCCCCACAATGCACACAATGAGCAAAACAACTCCCTGAAAAATACCCTATTGTCTTCCAGGAAGAAGACTGTAATTTTTCATGGTATCAGCTTTATATTAAAAATTGCAATGAATGGCAAAAAGAGTTGTCTTAATTGGGCGGGAGAGACAGGACACCCAATCTGGCACACCTCCCACTCCCTGCAAAATAGTAACAGCCATAGTCCCTTGCTAGCTCATGCTTTTAGGACACATTTGCTCCCCTCAGCATCGCAGAGAGAATGTCGTATCTCCAGACATTGCTCATGTAGCTTTTTCTCTCCATACTTTGAACCTGAATGCTCCAAACTTCCTTTGAACAGGCAAAATATTAACTTTTGTTCTAGTTTCCACCTGTTATTCTTACTAAAGACATTATGCCTGGATTAAAACCTGTTTGAAAATAAGATGAGAAAAATGAGGCTAGGATTTGTACTTTGAAGGAAGTAGAACTCAAATAATTCTTAAGTCTACACTTAACCGGTTGCTGTAAGGAACAGTGTGTGTGAGGCACGGGAGGCAAGAAAATGGACAAATGCAGAGACAAGTAGCCAAGATCCTAGAACAAGTTAATCTGTGAGACCCCGAGAAACTGCCGACGGAGCGGTGACGTGCTGTGCTCAGACCAGGGCTGAGGTGCGGCACCCATCCCCGGCGCAGCGCTGCACTGCATGGGACGGACCCATTTCGAGGCAGATTCCCTGAGGCAGCTGGTGAGGGCCGTGGCCGTCTGCATGGAAGCGGGCTCCAGAGCCCCCGTCAGCAGATCACCGACCTCAGCTCAGCTCACAGCAACCGCGGCACGCTTCCCCCTTGTCAGCTGGGTCGGCAAAGCATCGAGGTTGCCTTCGCACATCAACTTATTTGTCAGTAGAAATCCATTCTGCAGACCACCCCTCATTTCCCAGCCGGTCCTCTCCATCCGTCCGGGATGGCCCATGCAGGTTTCTCTGCCTGTTCCATACTGTCCTGGTTTCAGCTGAGATAGTTAATTTTCTTTATAGTGGCTGGTTTGGGATTTGTTATTTGGATATATGTTTTGGATTTGTGCTGGAAACAGTGTTGATAACACAGAGATGTTTTAGTTGTTGCTGCACTGGTCAAGGACTTTCCAGCTTCCCCTGCTCTGCCGGGTGCAGAAGAAGCTGGGAGGGGGCACAGCCAGGACAGCTGACCCCAACTGCCCAAAGGGACATTCCATACCATAGGGCGTCGTGCTCAGTATATAAAGCTGGGGAAGAAGGAGGAAGGGGGGGACGTTCGGAGTGATGGCGTTTGTCTTCCCAAGTCACCGTTACGCGTGATGGAGCCCTGCTGTCCTGGAGATGGCTGAACCCCTGCCCGCCCATGGGAAGGGGTGAAGGAATGCCTTGCTTTGCTTTGCTTGCGTGCGCGGCTTTTGCTTTCCCTATTGAACTGTCTTTATCTCAGCCCTCGAGTTTTCTTACTTTTGCTCTTCCCATTCTCTCCCCCATCCCACCGGGGGGGAGTGAGCGAGCGGCTGCGTGGGGCTGAGTTCCCGGCTGGGGCTAAACCACGACACTTACCATGTCCCTGCCGATGTGCCCGGCCAAATAGCTTTGTCGCTGATCCAGCTGGATCATCGGGAAGGAGGCTCCCGAGTCTGCACCCTCAAGGTTACGCGTGGATGAAAGGGCTGCGGTTGCTGTCTGGCCTGTTTGCGGTACTCACCCTTTATCAGCCGACATTAATGGTTTACGGCAATTGGAAGCAAGCGATGAAAGGGAAACTGCTCTGGCTGTGGAGGGCCTTTGAACGACCCTCTTCGTTTCCCAGGACGGATAACAAAACCAGCCCCTCCGGAGAATGCCAGGGCCATTTGGCCAGCTCCAAGGGATGCTGGGGGAGCTCCACTTGCCGGGCTCTTGCCAAGTGTCCCGGTGGCTGCGGCAGGGCCGGCCGGTCAGCCCGGAGGCTCCCTGGGCTCCCCACGGGGTGGGCTGTGGCCTCGGGCTCGGGGCATGCAGCGGGTCTCGCCCCTGCCGAGGTCCCCCGCCACTAATCCAAAGCCTTGTTCTTACCCCCCAGGTTTTAACGACAGGAAACCTTTTGTTTAAAAAAGGGAAAGAAAGGGAAGTGGGGGCCCATCTGGCTTGGGAGAGTCAGGTTTTGTGCCTACCTTATTATGTGCTAATTGGGATTTTAACAAAGATTGCCCTGTCAGGTGCATGTGGCTGGTGACAACGTGCCTGTGACTGAAGAGCAAGTCTTGACATAAGGAGAGTCCGGGAGCTCGCTGGGAGCCAGCTCTTCCTGTCTGATCTTCTGCGTGCCCGTCTGGTGCTCCATGAATAATTAATAAATTAATGATACACCTCGCCGCTGTACGTTAAATACAATGGCAGCTTGCAGCTGAAACCTGCTGCCTTGCAAAAACCTGGCAGAGCGCTTGGGTGCAGGCAGATCGGTTCGTTCCTGCGGGGCGGTGCGTGGAAAGCTGGCTCTGGACGGGGGTGTTTCATGTGGAAGGGTGCGGGGAGCCCCTGCCGAGTTTTGCGGCACCCTTCATCTGCAAGGGAGATTAAACCCTGTTAACGTGATCTGGCTGCATAGGTGGGACTGGGCTATATTTAAACCGTGCTCCTCGGCCACGGAGAAGTTTGCAGAGCCGGGAAGCTGGACTGTGTTGTGCGGAGGTGGGGTTTGGTCCCATCCGTGTGCGACTCTGCCAGTGGAGCGGTCCCTCTATGGTGGGCTTTCCTGGGTTTGTAATTGCTCTTCAGGGAAATGACCAATCTGACAGCAACCAAATTTTGGCCAGCGGACTTCTAATAGGGGGTTGGTCAAGCTTTTCCTTTTGGTTTACCGAAACTGCTCAGTCAGGAGTTACTGCACTCCCTCGCAGCGGTTTTTCAGGTCGTATTCAGGAAAATATAAAGACCAGCCAATGATCTAAAAGAGCCGATACTGGAAAATTATTGCATGCCAAAAAGAGAGAACTTGGTTAAGGCTGCAAAGTCAAGCACACGACACTAGAAATACTGCTTCAGCTTGCGCGGGCAGCCCTATCTCAGCACCTTTGTGCGTGATGGTGTCTTTAACGCCGTGATCATGAGCCATGTCTCTGTAGGAGCCCCAGCTCATCTCGTGCATGGGCTCGGTCGATGTTTTCCGAGCCCCTGGCTCACATACAGCAGGAGCTGGAAGGTAAATGCAACGGGGGCACATGGGGAGAAAAAGGAAGATCTCCTCCAGGCAGTTTCATCCCCTCCGAGTTTGCTGCGGGCATCTCCTTTCCTGCAAAAGCAGACACCTAGCACGGAAAATTTCAGCTTAGGCACCTGAGGTCTGGCAGAGTTACAAGCAACAAAACCCGAGGTCTTATAACAGGATGCTTCAAGCAATCCCTACAGCAGGCAGCGCTCCAAGCCACTGCTCTGGCACCGGCTGCGAGCTTACAGCACCGCACCGTTGGGCTCAGCGCCCCGGTAGGCAACGAGCCAGTCCCTCCCGCGCACAGCTCGCCGGCCGGGTCACCGCCGGGCCTGGAAACGGGCCAACCGAAAGGGCAACTCGCAGGGGCTGTTCCCGCAAGGTAGCCCTGTTCTGGCAAAGCACGTCCAACTCCGGCGAAGCGGGTGGCATTTGAAATGCAAGCCAGGCCGGGGCGGTTTGCGAGAGGCAGCAGTGCCCTCCCGGGTCCGGGGCTGCCGCGCTCGGCTCTGAGCGGCTTTTGCTGTAGGACCTTGCTCGTGGCGTGCGCTGCGCTGGGAAGCCTTTGCCCAGGATGCTGTGAAATCCTCCGTCCTCTCCCGATGAGCCAGGCATATAAACACGACGTTCCCTTGGTCCCTGCAGAAGCCTGCTGCATCGCAGGGGGGAAAAGGTTTAATGAAAAATTTAAAGGCCGGCATCTTAAAATAAATTCCAATCCTGGCTGAAATTTCACAGCGGCTGCTAAATGTCTCTCGCTCTAGGACTTGTGTGCGGGAAGCGAAACAATTGCTCCCTTCCAAGAGAAAAAAAATGGGCCTTGTTCCCTTGCTGGGCTGGTGAGACATGAAGCCAGCTCCACCAGAGGGGTGGGAGGTGATGGATGTAATTAAAAGCCCAGAGGGAGGGAGGGAGGAGGGAGAGAGGGAAGAACAATAAATGGAGGCAGCTTATCTTGCGGCTGAAAGCTGATCTTCATGGACATGTAACATATGGTATTTTCAATAATGGATAAACAGTTTAAAGGGGACCTGCAAATGTTGTCTTTTAATGAGCTAGCAGCAGGGTTATGTGCTCAATACCCTCAACTCACCTTTTATCTTGCTCCCAGGTCCCCCCAGTTGTGGCCAGCCGGGCTCCCGCCGGGCTCTGAAGCCCCAGCACACACTATGTCATGTCACAGCTGCCGTGGACGCAGCCCGGTGGGGTCGAGGGGGTGAATATAATTACCCAAGCTGGACTTTGGCCAGGACAGCAGGGCTAGTTCCCTTACTCTTGCAAAAACTGCTGTGGGATCTTTAATTACCACCGCAGGTCAAGACCCTTGGTTTTACCAGCACATTTCATCTCTAAGGCGGCGTTGCTGGCAGCCCAGGGGCCCGCTGCAGCAGCCGCAGCATTAACTTCGGAGCACTGAATTGTGCCGATTTTACAGGTGCCACCTCTTGAAAATATATGGAAGCAGCAAACGAGCGTTATCTCAACGAGCGAGTTTCAGCCTTGCTGCTTCGGGCATCTGTTTTGCAGATCCCCAGAGGAGACAGGCTGGAGGTAAATGTTTGAGGCAGCCTCTGAAGCAGCCGAGCAGCCCTTACTGCTGTGCCCGCTCCATGGAGCTGCTCTCCGTGGCTGGGGCCAAAGATCTGTGGACACAACGGAACCTCTTGTCCCAGAAAAAAGTTGCATGCGGAGCTCAGTCTCCAGAACCTGGTGCCTGCCTTCACTGTGGGACCTCGGGAAATGCTGAGCAGCCTGTATTTCCCATATAAGCCATGCCCAGGTAAAAATGGGAAGACTTGAAGAGGCAAGTTGAGGTCTTGGCTCCACCTGCACCTTGTGGGCTTAAGTAGAGCTCAGGGAACTTGGAGACACTTGGGAGAGACACGTTCAGCCCTGCAAGTACTTTTCCATTGATGGGATTTAATTTAAACTCTAGGTTCATTTATTTTCTCTCCCCTGGGAAACAGTCAGCAGCAGCAATGCCTGTCCAGCGTCCGCCTTGAAAGCAGGGCTAAGTGGTGGCCACGTAGAAGGGAGTTAAGAAAGCTTTGCTCTGTGCGGCTTTCCCTCTGTTCCCACAGGCAGCCTGGGAAGGGGAGATCCCAGTCACCCCATTGCTGTGTTCATGGCTAAGCAAGGGGACAATCGAGCTTCTGTTTCCTCAGAATGACAAAGAGGACAACTGGCAAATTTAACCTCGGAGTCCAGATGAGAAGGCAGCTGGCTGGGCGGCGGCGGGGGGGCACGACACCTGCACCGGGTGCTGCGCAGGCAGTGGGGGGTGAAATGGGGCAACCAACGTGCGGGGGGTTTGGAACTCCTCCGTCCCCACCACTGACAGGCCTCTGTAACACAATATATGTGTTTTAAATCACCGGTAGGCCTCAGCTGGGTCAGGGTCAAGATACTCGCTACAGCAAACTGGGAGGATGCCGTGCCTAGTTTATCTCCAGCGCCCCACAGTCTAATAGCATGCTTCCAGAGGGTTAAACTGAATCCACTTTTCAGGCTAAGCTTTCAGCTGGCAGAAATCTATGCGGATCCTTGAAAGCTCTGGTGCTTTACATCAGCTCAGGCTACAGGCGGCCATGCTCTCTTTTCATGCTGTAATCTCCGCACATGCTTATGCTTGGAATTATCTTCTTCATCCTTTGACATCCTCTGATGCCCACCAACAGCCCGCTCTCATCCGCATCGGCCTAAGTTTCATGTTCGTGTTAGCTTCTGCTGGGCCACCGTTGAGCGTGCCCCGCGTCTCGTGCTCCTTGGGAAAGCTGAACTGCACTGGTGCTCATCACACGTTACCAGGGGCATGGAGATAAGGCTGGGGACCTCTCTCCTCGTCAGCTGAGAGGAATGCAAGATTTGCTTTTGAGGCACCCATCACGCAGGCAAGGTTCAGAGCTTTCGCTTGGTACCCTTCTATGAGTACTGAGAGCAAATGTGGGAGAGAAACTGAGCTCGAGTAACCCTGGTGCTGAGCAGACCGCAGGGCAGGACACGCTCCCGCAGTCCAGGCTCCTCTGAACCCAGAGCTGGGCTCCTCCTGCGGCGCCTGAAAACCCCTGTTTCCGTCTGCTGGCACGTTTCCTTGCCTGGGTTAAGACCCTTCCCATCTTTCAGGCAAAGCCCTGGGAGTCTGGGGCATTTTTAGTTAACCAAAAATATACATGTGTTTTGGGAGCCATCTCCTTTTGTACCAGCTCATTAGGGGAAATAAATGGCCCCTGACCATCTGTCATCTTTGTGCAGGTACCTGGCAGAGAGGGGTGGGAAAAGGCGCGGAGGATCCTTAATCCGCTCAGGCTTCAGCAAAGTGAACGGTGCTTCCCACAATATAATTACAGCAGTCCTGCTGGAAAGTGACAGACCTAGTGAGTCGAAATAGATGAATGTAATTAAAATCCCAGGGCGAGAGCGATGGAGACAGAGACACACAGAAGAGCAGTGGAGGGAGAAAGAGTGGTGGAGGGTGAGGAACCAAGTAACGGGAGGCGGATAGTCTTCAGGATAGGGACCATATGCTGATTTCATTAATGAAGAAAAAGGGTAGAAACTTATTACTGATAAATTCTCCTCTTTTCCTCTCTTCTTCTTGCCTTTTAAAAAAATTTCATGGATTTAAAGCCTGAAGGACAAGTATAACCATCCAGTCTGACCTGACACGTAAACCCAGCCCCAGTGGGCTTTGCATCCAGATATGAGGTTTTGCCTTCCGAAGCTTCGTGCCGCTGCCTGTGGATTAAAGAAACTTTTGTCCTCTGAGCATCCCTGGCTTAAGAGGCTACTGGTATCAGGTGATGAGCTGCAAGAAGTCTGCAGGAGATACCTCCCAAATTCTTCCAGTGGCATGTGTATGAGGAGAGGCTGGCGTCCAGCACTGCTTCATAGGCATGAGAGCGAAGCGCTTGGGAACTTGGGCAGGAGTTTTTCAGCAGAAAGCAGCTTTGCTGGCATTGGCCCCACATGAAGCAGAAACCCAGCCACTTTCAGAAGGACTCTGGCAGCAGCAACAGCTTTAGACCTTCTCTTCTCACGCTGTCCCACCTCTCTCCTCTCTCTTCGGCAACCACAGGAGCAGCGAGCCCAGCTCTCTACAGCTCTTCCCCTTGCACTTGGTGGTATTGGGACCCCACGTCCCTACCCCTGCTCTCTTGTAGCAAGAGTTGGCCATCCTCTCGTCCTTAGGAAGCCAAAAGCCACCTTTGCCTGCCTTGCAGCAGGCAGGCTCCAGCCCTTGCCACCGTAACTGTGCAGGAATGCTAAAGGAGGGGAGCTGGTGCTGGCTGCTGGCTGCAAAAGCCAAGCCAAGATTTCAAAAGCTGCCTCAGCTTGCCAAGTGACCAGCCAGAGAGAGAAACCTCAGGGAACTCATTTACTGGGGTCCTTTTAAAGCTCTCAGGGCTGGCACACAAACCCTGCAGCCCCAGGATCCCGAGTGCCCCTGGAAAGCCTTGTGTGTCCTTAGCAGAGATGAGCTGCTGAGCTGCTTGGTGCTGGGCTCTTGCATGCTTGTGCTTTAAAGCAGCTCTCTGAAGCACCGTAATTGTATTGATCAGGAATGGTTGTTTTCCCTCTTCTTTCCTCTTTAAAATGCCTTTTTTCTTCCTGCCATCTCTTTGATGCCTTTTAATTACTGTTCCCCTCCTCCACATCCCCCTTTTAGAGAACTCTGAATAGGTGGGCGAGGTTTATTTATTGGCTTTGCTATGGATGAGGCTGGGTGTTGAACAGCCTCTTCCTTGAGTGAGTCGTCTTTGGGGGAATAATGCAATAACAGGGGCCGGGGCTGCTTTCCTGTGAGAGGCTGAAAAGCCCCGTCATTGCTCCGTGCAGCCCTTGTGTCAGCCCGCGGCCCCCCGGCAGCCCCCGGCCAGGAGCTGGGGTAGCTCCCGGGGATGCTCGGAGGAGGAGGAGGCTCTGGCGGATAAAATGGCTCTCACAGAGCACCCTGCTCCCACCATGGGAGCGACCGGGCTGTCTCCCAGCCACCCCCCAACTTGGTTTCAGAGCTGAGGGAAGACTGGACTCCATGTGGGGAGGGAGGGAAGGAAAGGAGAGGGGGTTTGGGTTCCCATCTTGAGGAGAACTTCACCTCCCCGTGGTGCAGACCGAGGCTGGCTTGGCGCGGGTCGGGTCTGGGATTAGCAGCTCCCCGTTCCCAGCACAAGCGTTTGGTCCCTCCGTTAGAATCAGCCTCTCTCTGGAGAGAGGCACTTTGTCCCCATCCCCCTCCTCCACCCTCCCCTCACTTGGGATGGATGGGAAATTTGAGGAATGTTCAGATTTTACTCATTAGCCCAGCCTCCTGCTGGCCCTGGTTTAAAACAACCTGCAGGGGCTTCCCTTGATCGGTGATGTATGAGTGGCAGCGATGGGGCAAGCCAGACATTGAGCCTGGCTGGAGTCGGACTGCCTCACATTTCACTGCTAACTTGTCTTCTGCGACTGGACATAATTTAGTCTAATTGTCTTCATGTGGGTTTCTTTCATCATGGCCACAATCCGGTTTAGCCAGCGGCTACCAGGGACATTTCAATGGGTGTCCGTCTAGTCCATCTCTGCTGCTTCTTTCTCTTTCAGTTTCCCAGGGCAGGGCTGGTAGCAGCTCTCTGATGGCAAAAAGAGAGACTTTTCCAAAGAGCTGGGCTGAGCACAGGAGAAATCGGGGAGAGGGACCATGTTTGTCTCTGCAATGAGCTCTGCTATAGATCCCACAACTGATCCAGCTTTATTGCTCAAGTCCCGCTCTCAGGGAGCAGGGAGGGAAAAACAGCTCTACTTTTTGCCTAGCTGGGAGTAATTGCAAACATGCAAATCCTAAGCCCTGGCCAAAAGGATGAGAAACTGCCGGAATGTCCTTCCTTGCTGCTGCCAGAGACAGTGAGCCACAGAAATAGGTAAGCCACAATCAGAGGTGCTTCCTTGGAGCCCTCTGCTCCCAGCCAGCACAGAATGGACTTGGCAAGTCCTCCCTCTGCTCCCTGGCAATGGCACGCAGGTCATGGTAATTGCTGCTGCGGCTGTCCTGGGAACCTCCGGAGGCCAGGCTGAACCTTAAGTCCCAGCAATTATCAGACCTCTCAGAGTTTTGTGTTGCAAAGACAGGGTTCCCCAGAAGCCGAGAGGCTGCCGGGGCCGTGCCCTGCAGACCTGAGGTTTAGCCGTGGCACCAGGCAGGTCTGCACCCGCGGAGCGTTTCCCTGTTCGCTGCGGTGTGCTGCAGGCACAGGCGGGCTTCAGCCGTCGGCACTTCCAGCAAGGGCCGCCATGGCAGCTGCCCTCGCTGCCGCTCCCGGAGTGCACCAGCAGCTCCGGGCGTCCTGACCGCACACGTCCTTCTGCTGCCTGTGAAGTGCCCGGAGCAAGCAGAAAGCGCTTCCCCCCCATCCCGGGGACCGAAGCCGTCTGGGAAAACGGGCCACGTGCTTGGGTCTCCGGGCTGCCCGCAGCCCGCCGTCCGCTCGGGAGCTGCTTGGCTGTGGAAGCGGCGGGCTCCGTGCTTTGGGAGGGCCCGCGCAGCCACCCAGCCGGAATCATCTTGCCCTTTTGTGCAAGATGTTTGGGTTCGGGGTTTTGTTGTTGTTGTTGGGGGGGTTGTCGCTTTGGTTTTCTTGGAAGCATGTCCCTAGATTTTGACGGGAAGAAGCTGGCGTTTCATGAAAGCCTCTCCCTCATTATTTAATGTTAAAGCGCTTCAATTAGTTTCATTTGATTTACTTTGATGCTTTTGTTCCCCGAGGTTTCCAGCACACAGGGCTGCTCCACCTCTCGGTGGCTGCTCCACTTTGATCTCGGCAGCGCTGCTAAGGGCCTCCTGCCATTCCCCAGGCGCTCGGGACGCAGGCATCCACGCACAGCAAAACCCGGTCCCGGCGCTGGCACCGCCGGGGCTGCGGCTCTGGCTGCTCCGCTTCCCCCCGTCCTGTCGTCACCCCCATCTGTTCCAAAACCAATATTGACTCGGGAGTGGGGGAGCCCCCTGCCAGGCTGTTTTAATCAAAGCTTTCCCCAGCAAATGAAGTTTTTACAAGAAGGTCTCCAGGTGCTCCGGCTAGGGGAGGAGGACACAATGGCCGGCCCGGCAGGGGCTTGCTGCTATGGCAAAGAGGGGGAGCCGGAGGGGCCAGGAGCCCCGGGTGAACTCCTAGGGTTAGGCCGTATCTACAGGAGCCAGACAGCGGTTTGAACACAGAGCCAAAACATTTAACATTTGCAAACCAATTAAGAAGGGGCGAGAGGCAGGGAGGGGAGGTTGAGGCATTTCAGCACAGCAGCTTGTTCTCATGGGAATGCTACAGCAAAGCCCTCTCTGCGGGGCAGATGCCCTCGACCAGAGTGCCCAGCTTCGCCATAAACCTTCCCTTTCCCGTTCCCGCTCACCATAGCTTTCAAAAGCTGCTCTTTGCCTAGTTTCTCCTTCTTGCCGAGGATGAGCAGCAAGGTTTGGGTCTCTAGAGACTTGCCGTAATGGTTTGCAGAAGAAGCGTTCATACAACGTCGGGAGTGACCCCGAACTCAAAGCAGGTGGCTCCAAGGGCCAGAGCAGAGGAAAGAGTGGGCAAACACGGGAAGAGCTCTTCTGCCTCCTCACAAGCATCATGCCAGTGACTGCTTTCTTGCCCGAGGTCTCAGTAACTGTTGTACCTGTGTCCAGCCAGGGCTGGAATAGGGTAGGCAACATGAACGTGTGTGAGGGACATGTTGCCATACGGACTCGGGAAGCGGCAATGGTTAGGAAGACCACTTGGGTAATGTCCAGCCTGACCCTGCCTGTGCCAGGTACCACATGCACGTGGCCATGGCAAGTTTGGGACTTGCTCCCAACATTTTGCCTTCAGGTGCCACTTCCACTGCATGCCTTGGGAGGACACAGGGACATCTGTCCTTCCAGCAACCAGCTGGCTTGCTTTGGGATGGCACATCTCAGGCCTACACCTACGGATGATACCATGGCATAACAAATCCATGGCCATCTACCCTTTGCGTGTCCCTGAGCAAGCCAGAGTGTGGAACACAGAGGTGAACGGGTCAGATGAGACATACTCCAGAGCAACAGAGAGGTAGCTCAGCGCTTTTTGGGTGCTCCTACGCAAACGGGGTAAAAACCACTAGCAATCAGTTAAAAATGCATCTATTGAAAACAACAGCTCAGAACAATGGGTGAGGGTAAGGGAGAGGGGCTGGCTCAGGGAGAGCGGACCGACCCACGGAATGAAAGATTATGTGCTGAAAACTAGCATTTAAAAATAAAGCGCGATCTTTACACCACTTTTCAACTCCTTGGAATATTTCCCCTGCCATGGAGGTCGCTGCCCGAAGGCGATTTTAGGTAGGGGCAGCATAAGTAGGGGTTTGTGGTTCAAAGCTCAGCGCTTTGGCAGCAATTGTAAAATGCTACCAGGCTTCCCAGTAAACGAAGCGCCTTTTATTTTCCCGCTTTAAAGGGAATGTAATTAGTTTAAAACCAGCAGCAGGGAAGCACTACGGCTCCTTTTCCAGGGACAATGGCAAAATAAGTGTATCAACGCCCTGGCCAGCATATTTCGCTTTCCTGATGAGACCGGCTATTGCCCGGAGCCTCTCTTTTCCCCTGAGAACTACCCCAGGCTGCTCTAAATTGTGCACTTTTATTACCGAGCTGGGGGCTCGGGGGCACGGCAGGCCGCCCGGCTCCGGCTCCCCGGGAGTCCTCACGCAACCGACCTCGGGTGCCTGCCCCGCAGGTAACCGCAGCCAGAGGCATCGACCTCCGGGGACCCCGGCTCCGTCTCGGAGACTCCACATCGGTGGGAAGGCTTGAAAATTTTGGCCAAGCTTTCCAGCCGTTCTTCTGTTACCTGCCCCAGTGTGTGTCTGCTTGACCTGCGTGTGGGAACATCACGAATGGGTTTATTCTCCGAGCACCCCCAGGAGGAAAGCAAACAGCTATTATTTCCTTTGGCTTCCGCTTACCAATATTTTCCGGTTTCTGAAACAAATTCTCTGGAGCAACTAAACCCAACGCTATCTCAGGACCGAGGAAAACCCAAAGCTTTCCAACCACAACCTTTGTCCCCCTCATGAGACTGAGCCTTGTACCGGCTCCAGTGCTTCTGGGGGGGCAAAAGTCGTGCTGAGCTTTCTGCCTTTGCCTCCACATTTTGGGGGAGGCATATTGCATCGCTCCTCCTGCTGCCGGGCAGGGAACCGGAGCCTGCGCTGGAGATCCTGCCGCTCGGCTGGCCTGTCGCTGGCTCGGGCCGTGGGTTCCTCGGGGATGGCTCTCCCGGTGCCCGTGTTCCCCGGGGAGGGTGAAGCTCCCTGCTCTCCAGGCAGGCTGGAGGGGCCGGGGCTGCTCCCTCCTCCCGCGCCCAGAGCAGGAGGCAGTGGTCCCGGTCCCATCCCGCCGGGGATGTGCCTCCATCCCAGCCAGCCTGGGGGACACATTATTATTTCCCCGTTGATAGGGTTCAGTGGGACTGAAAGAGCTACACGCCCTCTGGTAATTTGTAGTTTGTCGATGCTGAGCTGACATTTAACTGAACCCAGGGCAGCAGCAGGCAGTGAGGAGCGAGGAATCGCTCTGCTATTGTAATACTCGAGACACTAGGAGCTTGGCTAATAGGGAACATTCTTTCCTCCCAGGACTTCCTCCACGACTTTAATGCATTCAGGCTCAGCCTCGGTTATTTGGACTCGTTAATGGCAGCATTTGGGTGACTGTCTTCCCCATTTCCCTAGCATGAATATTATCCCTGTTTTGTTCTGCATTGTTCATAACCAGGGGGGACAATTAATCAGAGCAGAAAGGACTTTATTCAGCTGGAATTCCTTCCACGGCTGCACCACTGAGAACAAATTAGCAGTTCACACATTGCAATTGGCCTTTTCTGTGGACACAGAGTTTGGACGACAGTCACCTCTGAGGGGTGCGAGGGAGCCTGCACCTTCCCCCTGCATCACCAGGGGCTGACTGAGCTCTTGGAAGGCGTTCCTGCCTTCCTGGAGAGCACTCAGGAAGGCCAGGGCTTCTGAGAGACCGGAGCTTATCCGGAGAAACCTCAAAGTGGCAACTAACCACCAACCTAAGCACTTAAATTCACGTCTGCTCCTAATTTAGGATTCCTGCCTTCCCCACCTTTTCCTAACTGCTGTTTGTTTGCGTGTCCAGGCAGTGAAGTGGTAAATGGACAGGCTCTAACCCCGGTCCTGACATTCACCTGCTTATCTGCCACGCTGTTTGTTTCAGCGGAATGGCTGGAATAGCACGCCTTGGAGCAGGTCAGGGCATGCGAGAGCAGTGGCCTTTCTGGCCACTGAAAGGCCAGTGCGTATCTGGGAACCAGTGCGTATCTGGGAACTCTGCAGCCTGGCTCAGCTCTGACATACATCTCCGCTGGAAACCCAGACCTTCAAGGGCTGAGCAAAAGTGACTTGCTGGTTTCTGTCGCTGCTGCGCTCTTCGCTTTAACTGCTGCCCTTAGCAGGGCTTGGGTGGCCGTGGCCCTGGCACGATGCTATCAACCAGGCGGCCGGGTGGAGGGAGACGTGGAGACTAATGGAGTTCAGGGATTCTCTGACTCAGAGGCGAAATGCAGTTTCATTCATTGGGCAGTGAATGCTAATTGCTGATTAAAAACCCGGTATCTGGAGTTCACCTCTTCCCAGAGGACACACCAGTAAAACTGCAGCTATCGTGAATGTCCTAAGCACGCATTCCTCACCATGAAATACAGTGATCTAGAGCCATTATTTTCCATCAGCTCCATGCTGCAAACCCTTTCCCAGATGAAGGACTAAATGGATCGACTTCCCCGTTCTCTGCAACACACATGCCACTAATGATCTCATCTGCCTTGGGGGGGTTCAAGGCTTCTTTTGAGATGCTCGGTATTGATGAGGAGGCGGAGTGCGGATGGTCCTTATCTGCCTGGATGCTGAGCTTTGGGAGCTTCCATAATGGTGAAGCAGGCCTTGACTCCTGAAACAAACACTTCATCCAAGAAACGTTAGGAAGGAACGGGCGGAGAACTTAGAGATGCCTGGGGGTGCTGAGCCACACCGGGAAAGGCTGGAGTCGTTTGAAGCGCAGGGGCAGCCCTGGACGGTGCCCAGAGGCACAGCTGGCTCTGTGCTCCTGGGGTTGCTGCTCCGGTGGCAGCTGCCTCATCCACAAAGTCTGATATCCTCTCACAGGGACGTGAAGTTGAAACGTAGCTCCTTTCTGCTGGCTAACTGCAGGATTCAGGTGGTGGGAGAGCATGGAGCCTTCCACGCTGCGGTAGCCAGATCAGCCAAGGTCACTAGAAGCCAGATGCTACTGCCATCTGATGTCTGTTTCGAGGGTGCTCAAAGCTGAGTGACCCCATCTTGCTCTGTTCAGGCAAAAGAAATTCACCCTGCAGCCTGTTTTGCTCTCTCAGCAGTCACTGGAAGGTAGCCCAAGGACTGGACCTGTTGTAGAGAGTGGGGTTCTGAGAGGTGTTTCTGCAGTGGAGCAGCAGCAGATTGACTGAGATTGAGTCTGTGGCAGTTCCTTTTCCTTTTCCCTTTTCCCCTTTTCCTTTTCCTTTTCCTTCCTTTTGTTCATGATAAACACTCTGCAGACAGACAATCCCCAGCTGCTGTCCCTGCTATACGAGCATCTGCGTTCCACTCTCTGCTAATGACGTCTGCCCTGGGATGCCGGATGCAAAAATACCCCCCCCCCCCCCGCCAAATCTGGTTTGCATTTCCCAAATTTTATCAGGCATGGATTCTTTGAGGTTTTTAAAGACTCCTCTCCTAATGGCAGCCATGGATTTTGGGCTGCACTGTTCATTCACCGGAGCCTGGGGGCCCTGTGATGCTCAGTCCGTGCTACTCAATCTATATGGTTTGCTGCTCCTGTGCCTTTCCCAGCTCGAAGGCACGGGAACAAGGAGCTCGCCCTCCCCAGCCCATTAGGAGCGTTGGCCCAAGACGCTGCTCAGCGGCACCGGGAGGAACACCATTACTTCTGCCTGCAGCAGGGCTCAGCTCCTCGCTCCGTGACCCTCAGCCCCGCATCCTGTCTCTGTGGCTGTTGTTGATGAGGCCTCCGAGGTGTCTCAGCAGAGCAGTAAATGACCTGCTCATCAGGGCATGAGTTAATGTGGGAGATGAGCTTGGCCCTTCGGGCTCTGTGGTCTCCAGGCCCCTGTTTGAACCCTGCAATCATGTCTTTGCAACGCCCCACGCCCCTACTCTCCAAGGCTACACGTAGGGCTGTCCACAAGGTCCCCAGGGACACCGCCCGCCCAGTCAACACACCCTGCCCATTGCAATGACTTGGCTAATGGGGTGGAGGGGAGTGGCAGTCACAAAAAGGTTAATTTTCTGAGAGGACAATGAACGAAGGGTGTTCAGACAAGCCAGGCCAGCTCTGTCCTTGTGCTACAGATTTGCTCCAGCAGGCATGAAACTAGAAAGAAGTGATTCAGCTGCTGACCTGCAAGGCAGCCCCGTGGGGCTTGACAGGTTTTGTTGGAGAGGAGGACATGTTCCTGCCTGTGAGCTTCCAGCGCTGATCTCGCCGAGGTGCAGGTTCGCTGTGGCAAACCCTGGCTGACCCAGCTGGGAAGGGAATGGGCTCTGCAAAGAGCTGTCTCAGGAGCTGTGTCCTTTCTGGGGAGACCGAACAGATCCCCTGGCTGAGCCCAGGGGAGCTTCAAGGGGTTTGGCTCGTGGCTTCCACAGCAGCAGTTCACAGAGGCCACTTTGGGAGACAGAAAAGACAAGAGGGAGCACAATAACTGCATATCGATAAGGACTGTCTTTAGGATTGGCACTTTGAGGTACTACCACACACGGCAAGGATGATCAAGACGTGCCAGCCACCTTACCTGGAGCATGAAAGAGTATGTGGGCACACAGGCTGCATGGCTGGGGACTGCAGGGCAGAGTCACGGGACTGGGGAGGCCCTGGCTGGGCACCTCCTGCTCAGACGCTTCTCTCCACCAGAAATGCATTAGGAAGAAATTGAGTTTGGCTAGCAGTCATTCCTCCGATCGATGAGATGAAATTTGATAAGGAAACAGCAGGAATGTGCTCAGCACATGCAAAAACCCATCTTCAGATCTTGCCCTGTGGGAAATAGGGCAGGAGGGATGGGGCTGTGAATACCAGCCTTCCTGGAAGGCTTTTCTTGCCAATGTCTGCCCGGGGCATCCCAGGGGAGTTTTCAAGCCAGTTGCATCTCAGGAGCCACAGGGCCAACATGCAGGCAGGCCAAGGGAAGGGCATCAGAGGCTGGCTGGTTTCAGCAGTACAAGGTCCAGGGGGAGGCATCGCCCCCTGTAAGCAGGTGTAGAAGAACCAATTTCCCAGCAAACCTGCTCCTGACTGTGAGTCAGCCAGTTGCTATCCAACCCGGAGTACTTTCAGACCACTTGGTTTATCCTGGAGTAGTGCCGTTTTTATTTGAGAGTACCTGAGAGGGGAATCCCACCGGAGGGGGTCTGTGCTTTCATCAGCTCAAGGATTTCTGCATGTATCTCTGGCTACTGAACATGCAAACCCTGCCTGGAGGCAGGCAAAGGGCAGCCAGCCACAGGACAAACGTCCAGCCCTTTCACCAGAGAGCAGCACCGCATGGAGAAAGGACGTGCAGGAAGAGTCGAGACCCTCTGAGAGGCTCCGTAGGGCTGAGAACGTGTTGTGGAGCTGCTCTGCCTTCGCTCAGTGATAAATGTCACACAGGGACACAAGCAACATCCCTGCCTTCACTGCACAAATGGAAACAGGGAGGTGGCTGTTTGATCCCCTGACGCCTGCGCTGCAGCTTGAAATATGGGCTTGTGTCAGCATCAATTTCGAAATGTCTCTGTCAGGCAGGCACGCTCCCCTCAGATGCGTGGTGGTGGCAGGCAGCACACCACGACTGCGATAAATAAAATTTACTCATTTACTGAAACGGGGGCAATCTACACTGAAACACGCTGCAGGAAGCGTGCCCTCCTCCCGACGCGCCCAGTGAGTCACTGCAGCTCCCTGAAGTATCAAGATCTGGAAAGCACCCAAGACAACAATCAACCAAATCGGGTCTCGGCGATAACGCTGCATTATCAGGCTCCATCCAGCTGCTGAGTCAGCCCTACCCGCCCTCCCAGCCTGGCAGGCAACCAGCGACGGGGGCTGCAGCCCGAGCGATAGGGGATCAGGGCCCCTTCCCACCCCGTGCAGCTTCCTCAGCAGCTGATAATCCCCCCAGCTGCAGTTGTCTGCTCTGCGGACCCACGCAGATGGACAGCGAGTGCCAAGCGCCGAGGGCGACGTCGAGGACCTGCGGGGTTAATTTGCTGGCAGCCGTGCAGATGGGCCAAGCCAGAGCCCCTGCACGGGTACGGGCACATGTGCACAGCTTTCCGCTGGCCAGCCGGGGCTGTGGGTACATTGATCGCTTTGGCCATCAGCTGGCGGCTGCCTTCGGTGGCACCGCGCCCATTTCCCCAGCTGAGCGTCTGGCCCTGCGATCCCGCCGGCTGCCGGGATCCGGCAGGGACGGAAGCTGGGTGCACCGGGCAGGATGCTCCGCTGTGGCGCAGGCAGCCCGGGCTCCTCTTTCCCATGGCTCGCCCTTGCCCGTAGGCTTCTGCTTCAGAGCGGAGCCAGATGAGGCAGACGGGCAGAGCTGCAAGCGTGCAGGGGCTGGGAGGAAGCGAAGCAGCAGGAGAGGGAGGCCCTGAGGAGAAAAGCCGTGTGACTGTCACCCTGCAGAGAGGCACTCTGATGGTCACATCCGATAGCTCTGGCGGGGCAGCCGAAGCCTGCCCATGGCGGCTCTCGGAGCAGACCGGCTGCTCCCAGCACGGCTGGCTTTTGCTGTTCATGCTGGAAATCCTGTCTCGGCCAGCTCCGTGACCCGTCAGCCCTGCATCTAGCAGACACAAGTGTGTTTTGGCTGGCCCTTCAGCTAGCTAACCTCCCGTAATAAAAGTCAGGGGAACAGTCTCCTCTCCCCCCGCTGCCGTGGGCGCGCAGGCTGCGGGGGTACGGTCCCAGCCGAGCTTGTGAACAGACCTGCGGCAGACCGGGCTGACGCACCTGCGCTGGGAGGCCAGCGCTTCGGCCGGGCTGGGGCAGGCAGGAGCCTTCCTCCCAGAGGAAGGCGTCCCAAAGCCTCTGCTGCTGGGAGGAATGAGGCAGGGAATGTCCGGGAGAGGGAAATGAGGGTGCTGGGGGGAGCTCAGCGTGATGATAATGCAGGTGGGAGTGCTCTGAAAAGGCTGCGGAGTGTCTCATTTCTTTGCAATAATTAGTGTCTGCATCTAGCATTACTGCATTGTTTGTATTACAGTATATTATCAGTGAGGTACTGCTGCGTTCCCATGTCCTAGAGTTTCAAAATTTCTGTTTGACTGTAATTTAGGGACTGCGACCAACAGTGGTTTGGAACTAGAACAGGTCTGGAAAAGGCAGACTTTTTTGTGGAGCACAAACTTAGCTTTGCAGCTCCATTTACTTCCTACTCAGCTTTCAAACCTCCACAGGTTCTTCCCCACCAAGCTTTGCTTTGAATCTCACTTTTAAATCTGTCACATTTCACTTGCTTTAACAATGAAATGAGAGACAGACCTGAGCAGGCAAACCCTAGACCAGAACATTCAGTATCTTTGCAGCTGGATCCATTAAGTTGGGACCAGAGGGTGGAAATTCCCAGCACGTTCAGGCACATGAGCCACACACTTCAGGAAAAAAAAAAAAAAAATCAAGTTCCTGCTAAAGAAGCCAGTGGGAAAAGCACACAGGATGGTGAGCGGAGCCGGGGACTTAGTGCGGCTCATTCCAGGGGATCCCAGCCAGCACCTGCACATCATTCATCTTCTTTTATTGCCCTTTCTCAGCTTCTTGCTGTATTTTAATGCAAAGCCTGATACCCTCTTTGGAAAGAGACATTCTCCAGGCCTTCCCACGTGCTTGGGAATGCTGCTGGCCCTGTGTTCTGGCCAGATAAATAGGCAGAACAAGAATTTGGGACCAGGGATGTGATGAAAGTATTTTCACCATCAGAAGCCTTGCTTCCCTCAGGCTGGCCCGAGCAAAGCTTGGGCCACAAGGTCGTGATCTGGACCCAGCCTTTCTGGAAATGCACGTTTGCATCTGTGGTTCCATTCAGCCCTGGAGCAGCACTAGAGTCTAGGTCTAAAATTCAGAGTTTCCTCCCACTTCCAGGATGTTTTCATTCTTCCAGGCTTCATCCTGAGCTGGGGGCAGGCAGCACCCGCCCGTGCTATGGCAGCCTGCCCCAAAGTCTCTTTTCCCATTGCCCAGTGCGGACATGCTGGGACCCAGTGTCCGGCACCATAGGTAGGTAGTGCTCCAAAAGCCCTGTGGCATTGCCCTGTGCTGTGCGTGATCGTGCAATGCAAGACCTGCGGGGGGGATGTAGAATGACGGGGATAAGGGGCTGGGGCAGGGCAGCCGGGCAGTCAGCGTGGCCGGTGCTGAGCCTGGCCCCCGTTCCTCGCTGCAGCGCTGCTCACGGCTGGCCATGCAGCAGCAGGTGTGGCGTGACATGTTCGCTCTGGGGCTAATCCCTTGTCCCTATTTTCCTCTCAGCATGGGAAAGCAAATCGCTACTTTTAATCTCATTTTCCAGCTCCCACTCCGAGGGGGGGGGCCCCAGGCCCAGGTGAGAATGCCTCGGGAATGCCTCGGTCTCCCGGCTCTGTTTATTTTATCCCCTGACCTGATGGAGGGGATTTTCCCACGTACAGGACAGTAAGAACTGTAGGGGCCACAGAGAGCTGCGTGGTGACTAGAAAGCCAGGGAGGTTGCACGCCCGTGAGCACAGGGCCCACCAGAGAAGGGGGAAGAGCAGCCGCTGTGTATAGCTAGGGTCCTCTGGGCACGTCCCTCGCATCCGTGACTTGGACTTTTTCTCACTGCTGTAGCCCTCTGGGTGCTAAACCCGACCCTTTGCATTGACGCAGGGTTCCCTGCATTACTGCACGCCTCACGCACTCCTCCCCCCCCCCGATCCCCAGCAGAGCAGGGACCCCAAGCCCAGCTGCGAGTACGGGGAGGAGAGAGAAGAATGGTGGGGCTCAGGCAGCTGCCAGCTTTGCCCCACATCTCTCCCTCCCGCCAGTGCTCTGGGCCCCTGTCCCAGATGACCACTGGTGACCCCAGAGCATCTCCCTCCCTTCTCGTCCCCGGGAGGTCCCGGGTAGCTTGCCCTCCCGCTCTGCCTGCAGCTCTGGGTTTGCAGCTACTTAGCAGGCGGCAGCTTCAGACACATTTTGTGGCCACACGCAGAGACAATAATCACTTGTAGTCTGGCCTCGGCGTTGCCAGCGGCCTGCCTGGCTGTGTGGCGGAGGCAGCGAGGATGGCGTCTCGGTGCGTGGACGGCATTCCTCATCATCCCAGCGCTGGGCCGGCCCTCTCCCACCCGCAGGACCCCCCGGGCAGTGAGGACTGCACGCCTGCCTCGGGGTGGCACGGGTTAAAGAGCGGCCGGGATTTTCCCACTGTGCACCGGCCCGCAGAGCCCCACATGGTTTTGCCAGAGGCTGAAACGTGACTCGAGCTGGGTTGTGGTAAGTGGGTGGGATGAGAGTTTCACGACCTGGTTCCAGCAGAGGCGTGGGCAGCATCACTAGAATGATTAATGCTGAGGGGAGGCAGAGAGAGACCTAGCAATGTGCTGATAAGGGAGGGCTGACAGAGACGAACGACAATAACAGAAAGGACCCGCTTGTCAGTCACCACAAGAAATCCCCCCCCAGGAGATGATAAATTGTGCATGCCACCTGCTTCCACCTCTGTTGACTCAAACCATGGGATACCTGGGAGGCCAGCGCTCGCACTATGTGAAATTTCCAGGGTTATTTATTGGAGCTCGTAATTCAGATGAGAAAATGGAAAATATCATGCGCCTCTCATCCCAGCTGCCTCCCAGGCTGCCCAGCCTGCTTGCTGCTTTCTGCTCCCTCCCTCCCCGCTCCTGGCAGCTGAGAGGTGAAGCGCACAAGAATCCAGATGATCGCTAAAGCCTTGCTTCCTGGGGCTCTGGAGACCTGGGTCCTTGCGAATTCACTCCGCAGCTGCCAGCGAGAGGGTGGAGGGCAGCTGTGGGGAAGGGGAAGTGTGAGGTGAGAAGAGGAACAGATCCGCTTCAGAGAGAGCAGATCTGAGATACTCGGCTCTCAGTACTGGCACTTGTGATTTTGCCGCCTGCGCTGGGACCTGTGTCGGTCACCCTTACAGGATCTGGCAGCAGAATTAAGTGGCGTATTAGCAATAAGTGGTCCTGCCCTTCTTATTAGTGTTTATGACTAGATAGCATCAGCCTCTGCCAGCCATAAACTGCTTCTAGCCTAAACAGGCGGGGGATCTCGGTGCAACCGGAGGATGAGCAGAGGAGCTCCGGTTCCCTCTGGGGCTTTACGGGCAGCGAAGCATCGAGCAGCCCCGTTCTAGCTGGGCTCCGAGGTCAGCGCCTTCCCGCTGCTGGCTGCATTTGGGCTGTCATGAGAATATAAGCGACTTCTGAAGATCACACACGTGAAACGGCCGCACCGGCTCAGCCCGAGAGTTCGTGTCCCGGGGCGCTGCCTCCGCAGGCCCGGCCTCCGCCTCCCCGCAGCTCTCCCCGCTGGAGGGAGCGCCCAGCTCCCGGCGCAACCGGCTCCGGTGTGCGCTGCCCTCTCGTGGCACCGCGCTGCTTCCCGGCGGGGCCGGCCGGGGACCCCCCCCCCCGGCAACCGGGGCCTCTCCCCGGGGCCCGGGTACAGCGCGCTGCCGGTTTGCCGGGGCGGGGGGGGGACACACACGACACCCAGCCCGGGGCCGCGGGCTGCTGCGAGGCGCTGCCTCCCCTGCTCTTGGGGGGGGGGGGGGGGGCCGGGAATAAACCTCGGGGAAGCAGGAGCACCCCGGGACCGGGCAGCGGCGAGGAAGGGAAGGGCAGGTTGCACAGCCGGGCGGCGCGGCTCCGGGACCGGCTTCCCGGCAGCACAGCGGGGCAGAAGCGCTGCTCCGGGGCCGCGGCCATCGCTCCGGTGCGGGGCCAGCCAGAGAGCCGTGCGTACCGGGCTGGGCCCTGCGGGGCTCCCCGCCGCTCCCCAGCCGCCCCCGCGGCTCCCGCTCCGGCGGCGCGGCCGGGCTGCGAGTGCCCCCGCGCGGCGCCGGGACCGCGACCGGGACCGGCACCGGCACCGGGACCGCGACCGCGACCGCAGCGAGTGTTGCAGTCGCGGGAACAAAACCAGGGAGAGAAGCCCCCTCGGAGGTGGGAGGGTCACCCAGGAGGGGGGGCCCCCCTGGTCCCCAGCGCTGCCGGGCTCCGCATCGCCCGTGCTGCTGGTGTGGGACCGCGGGGCAGGCGGCTCGGGGCGTCCATGCTATAGGCCCCGCTTGCGACTGTCCGATGAGTTTTTAACATCTGGGCTATAATTTTCCTGCTTTGTTCTGCTGGGGTAGAAGGGCTGCTGGAAAAATGCCGATCAAAATCATTCAGCTGGCCCTTAAAAGAGGGGGGAACCGGGTGTTCCACAAATTTAAAAAAAAAAAAAAAAAAAGATTGCTGGCTTTTCGCTGTTGTCCTGTTCCAGCACTCTCCAACTTTACACCGAGACAGGGGAGAGGAAGGAGGAAGAATGCTGTAACAGAGATATGGCTTTTGCCATCCCTGTGAAAATCCAACCTAATTTGGACAATGCTTTGTATGTATATATATAGCTCTCTAATTTATAGCATATATATATATAAAGCATTGTTTGGACAATGCTTTTTATATATATAAATGCTTTTATATATATATAAAGCATTTATAGCATACATATATAAAGCAGCATATATATATTTATATAAAGCATTTATATATAAAGCATATATAACACTTTTTATATATATATATATATGTAATCTCATTCCACAGCTGTAGAGTTGAAATTTTGCAGGATTTTAGGAATTAAAAAGCCTGCAAATTGAAGCAACACTGTGCACATTCCACCCCGAGTTAAATAGGACTTTCCTGAAAATGCAGGTGTGGGTGATTGCAGGTTGGGGCTCACAGCAAAGGGATTAGGTGGGCAGAGGGTGATGTGGGAGCAAAAGGCAGGAGGCTGGGACTGGCCGCTGCGATGGGGAGCCAGGGGAAGCCCTGACCCTCTACAGGCTCTGCTGCAGGGGAGGGAGAGGCTGGACGAGGCTGAGCTCGGGGCTGGGGAAGCTGATCCTTCCTCAGCCTGTTCCCAGACCCCGGAGCGGCAGCCAAGGCTTCCCAGTGAAGGTCAGCGGCATTCCCCTTCTGCAGGGTGCGAGGGGAGCTGGGCACGGCTCCTTGTTCGAGCCCGCTGCCCTCCTCCCTGCTAGGCGCAGCACTGGGACGGGTGAACGCAGGCCGCTCACCTCCAAATAGCAGGGCAAGTGCAAAGTCTGAAAGCCTGAGCTGCTGCCCCTGGGGCTGGTGGCTGGGGAAGGGGCCGCTCTCCTTCCCGTCGCACCAGGCCGTTGGCGTGCCGGGTCTGCCACGCCGTGTGGCTCCCAGGCCAGGGCGGCATGGCCAGCGGCCCTGGCCGTGGTACAGTCCAGGAGGGTAATGGGTATTGGATTGCTCCCTTAGGTCTGTTCTTGAACCTAATCCTCATTAGACTGAAACCCATTTCAATTAAGACAGGCTGGGCTCCTCCTTTGTCTTTCTTTTAATTGGACCGTTCCCGCTGCTAAATGGGCAGCTTAAGCATCCCAAAGACCCTGAGAAAAGCCCGGCATGTCCCCTAATGGGGTTTGAAAGTGGAGAAATAACAGCATAATCAGTCTCTTCCTCTTTGTGTCAGCCCTTGATTCATACCGCCTGCCCCCCTCCCCTTCACACCCTTTCACTGAGTGGCTGCTGACAGATGGGAACAGGACCGCCACGTCAATGGGGTTTGTCGGGGGCTTTCATGGGCCCTGTTGCCATTCTCTGTCCTTCTTCTTCGTCTACTCTTGGCCTTTGTGCCAAGACTGGGAACAAGCTGGGAAAGCTGAGCCCGTCCTGTAAATACCTGCCTCCGCTGGATCAGCTTAGGGCTTAAAGGACAAGACGGGGAATATTTGGCACAGCTCTTTATCCCTTCCTCTGCTCACTTTACTTTCCCTCCTCCATCCTCTCCTGTTCCTTTTTTTTAGTATTTATATACCCTGTTTTTCTCTCTCGTACTCTTCATATCTCTCTATTTGCCCTGCACCTTTTTCCTCCAGCGACCTTCCGTTGTCTCTCTTTGCTCTTGTTCTCCTTCCAGTGACCCCTTTGGTGGCTGTCACCGGTCGGCTTTTGGCTCGCCCAGACCTCTCCTCCCAGGCCCCTGTCGCTGGGAGCTTGCAGAGGACGCATGGCCTGCTTCCAGGGGAGCCGAAACTGAGGTAATTGCTGGGCAAGCAGCCCCTGCATCTGCCTGCTCTGACACTCCTCGTGCTTTTCTACCCCAGCGTCCGTGTGTTTGGAGCAAGCGGCTGGAGAAGCGCACGCTTCTGTGTATACAGCTGACTTCTCGCCCAGCAAACTGGTCCAAACCGAGGCCGGTCCTCTCGCGGGGTCTGATGGGCTTGGCCAAGCGCAGGCTCAGGGCTCCCCCGGCTGAAAATCCAGGAGCTCTGCTTAAGCGGCTGGGCAGGTCTGCTCAGGTCTGGGCAGGCTTGCCTACCTGCCCGGTACCTGGGCAAGCACCGATTCACAGCGGCTGGGGCGTTATGCTCCCTCTCCCAGGCGGGCTAGCCAGGAGGGAAACCCTTCATTTCCAGTAGCTGGGATGGCTCGGGGCTTTCCCTTGTGCTGGCAGCAGCAGAGAAGCTCAACACTGGGTTAGCAGGGGAAGAGATTGATGAGTGACTTGCTCTGTCCATCAGTGCTAATAGTCAAGAGGGTGTCCTAACCAGTCTCTGCCACTGGTGACTGCTGGGGAGGTGGGTTAAGGGGCCTGAACTTGTATTTCAGAGACATGGCCCAAGACCTCCTGGGACAAAAGAGGGCTTTGATCCTATGTGTCGATAAGTAAAAATGGCTGAAGAGACGCTTCTCTTACCCCGGAGACCCCCAGGCACGCAGCTGCCAGCGGGGCAGGAGGGGTCATTTAGAGGCTCCTCTCGTGGCTGGAGGACCAGCTTGGTGCTTGGTGCTGGGGACGTCCTGGAGCACCTCTTGAGCTCCATGCACGGCGAGGTGCCCTGCCCCAGGAGGCTCTTCACAGCTTTTCGGACTGGACTTGGCGCTTGGCTGCCTGACAGCTCCTCGCCGTCCCCTCTGCCTACCCCCAGGACAGACAGCCCCGCAGGTTACGTGTGCTGAGCTGTAAGACAAAAGCTGGTGGGAGGCACCGGGTGTATGTCAACCCGCTTAACGCAGACAGGCCACCTCCAGATTAACTTGCATAAATCCTGACTTCATTAAAGCTGCAATCCCCTTTTGCGCAGAGAGCTCTGGCGAGGGGAGATGGGGTGAATGTGTGCGAGTCAGGCCGTCCATCTGACCCCGGGGTAGCTCTGCCTCATGTCGGTCCTGAGGCAGCGAGGACAAGATAAATCCCTCTCACTGGAGTGTCCCCAAAGAAAGAATGAAGTTAACATCTGCCTGGGAGCTGCGGCAAAGGTGTTTTGAGGGCAAAGTGAGAAAGCAGAGCAATACAAAAGCTGGACAGAGCTGCTCAGTGGATGCTGGGGTTGCTAAATGACGGCTCCTCTTTGCAACGTCACAGCTGGAAGCAAGGGGAGCTCTGGGGGTCTGCGTGTGAACTCTGCCTGTCTGTGGACGCAGGGGACTGAGGCCTCGTTTATCACTTGGTCACCAGAATATGTTTCCACCATCCCACCCACGGAGGAGGAAGAAAAGTGGAATATGGAGAAAGCTGGCATAGTTTTTAGCTTGTTTTGGGAAGACCTCTGCCCTTCTTAATTAAACTCTCCCCAGGAGCTGGATTCTTGAGTAGGTCTCCTCTGCCTCTCTGTGCATCTCCTCCAGCATCTCCCTGCACCTCCTCGCATGTCTCCTCCCGTGTTTCCTCCCATCATGGCTGACACTCCTCAATCCGTCTGTGCTCTGCTGGGCTGATATTTCTACACGCGACGGCGCATTACATTTGTTTCAGAACTGACTGGAAGCAACTGTGATGGCAAAGTGCAGTTCGTGCCTTCCTCCCTCCTTCGTCACCTCCCTGCTGCTGAAACCTGCCCTGTGCATCCAACGCAACGCTCATGCATGAGCTAATCGCATGCTCAGGTGTGCGCTGACGGAGCACTCGTGCATGAATAATTGGTCAGTCATGCAGGTAGTAATCAGGCGCTCATGCAAGAACTGATTGGGCACTCATGCATGACGTAATCGGGCGCCCAGGCATGATGCTACTGGGCGCTCATGCATAAATTAATTGGGTGCTCAGGTGTGATGCAAATGTGCGCTCATACATGTTCTAATTGGGAGCTCAGGCATGAGCTAACAGCTCATATGTGAACTTATTGGGTGCTCATGTGTGACGTAATTGAGCAATCAAACATAAATTAATTGGGTGTTCTTGCATGAAACTAATCAGGTGCTGTGTGTGTACTGATTGGGCCCTCATGCATAAATTAGCTGGACGGTCATGCATGAACATGGGGGGCTCTCATGCATGTGCAAAATGGATGCTCATGCATGAACCGATCGGGTGCTCAGGTGTAAATGAAGCGGTCTGGGAGGCCATCTGGGCATGCTGTGCTCCTCTTGGGCATGCTGGGAGTTGTGGTTCTTTCCCGTGGCAGCTGGCGCAGAGGTGCCCAGGGGTGGATGGAGTGGGTGGGGGCTGCCTGGGATCCCCCTACTGATGTCCCCCTCCATGGGTTCCCCTCCGTGGGTGCCCACACGCTCTGCAAGGCAGGGGAGGGTGCATGGCATGCAGGAGATTTCAGCCCCCAAAGCAGCAGCTGGTCAAGCTTCAAGCAGCAATTCCCAAGTGGGGCTTGAGCCATGCTCTGGGCTGCCCTTCTCCGTGGCGCGCTCCTGAGCCCGTGCATGTGACGGAGAAGTCCGATCTCAGCTGTAAGTCTGGGTGTCGCTTCTTCATTAATAGACGCCTAAAAAAACTCATGTGTATGCAAGATAGATCAGTAACCACTAATGACTTGGCTGTATTCAGGCATCTGTTATTAAAAGTGTTCTCTACAGAAACACACAAGTACGGTTGAGGGATGAATCAGGCATGTCTCTACTGCTCTGTTCTAATGTATATAATCTTACCTCTGTGCATGCACATGCCAATAAATTTGAAACCACTGTGGCCACAGCCATACCCAGATGTCCTGCTGTTGTTCTACGAACTTGACCTGCACTAAAGCTACGCCCAGCTCTCGGTGTGGGCTGCTGTACGGTGATACACCGCACAGGCAGTTCAAACCAACACACTGGCACTCGGGGGGATGCAGAAAAAAACCCAGTAAATTACATTTAATTAATGTATAATTAATGCACTTTCTGGCTTTCTGTGTTTCCATGCAGGGCTCTGGATTTGCCTGCACGACAAGCACTTGGTTGCTGCTGCGGTTACTCAAGCTAGCTAATTCAGAACTCAGGTAGGGCCGCACAAGATGTCTGCAATCTCTGACCATTTGTGAACCTTTCAATATCTTCCAGAGTAGAGGGATGCCCTTTTACGTCTTTCACATATGATGTGACCTACTTCTAGTCCTTGGGCTCCTGGAAGCCTGACCTGTCTTTTCCCGTACATGCAGACACATGGAGAGACTCACTTTGCATAGGTGTAGTGAGGCCATGAAAGGTAAGAGAGCTTGCAGGTCTCCTGACTCCGACTCCCGCTCTCGGGGCACTGGCCCGCTCTTGCAGTCAGGGCGCCCGAATCTCTCACTCCCGCTGCCGGCTGCGACGCATTTGCAAGAGGAGCTCTGGCTCGTCGGCAGTGGCTGTATGCTTCCCGTTGGCTAGTCTTCCCAAAAGAAGCACAGATCATAGCACATGATCTGATCTACGGCCATTTTAATGACTTCCCGTCACAGTCATATCACCCAGCACTGGAAATACTACCGGACTTCCCTGCACCACTTACAGAAAAAAGCAAGAGCCTAGCTTATCTGTATGTAACGCTGTCAGCGCGTGCCAGTCCCTCCTGGCTCCGTATAGGCATGAACTCGACCTCCCTTTCCTTCCCCCTCCAAACAGGTCATATGTACCGGGGGGGTCTTTTCTCTTCCATATGGTCTCAAGCCCACCTTGGGCCAGAGACCCTGGGAGAGCGCCTGGCAGACAGCTGGGAACAGAGGGAAAACAGCAGCCGCCGCTACTGTAACTTGCAAAGGGCCGCAGCAGGATGGGAGAGGGATGCAGCGCCAGGAGCTGTCTCCCTGGAAACCGCAGCGTAGGAGACATAATGAGGAGTGTCCCTCCCCTCCAACCGCTCTTTAATTCCTTCTTCATCTTTCTTTACAGCCGGGGGAGTGAAGAGCAGAGCAGCGGGGCAGGGTGTCCCCCTCAGCCCAGCCTATTGTGAGTTTATGACACCTAGCCTTAGAAAAGCACATTTTTAACCCAGCTGCCGCTATAACTTATTGCAATGTCTTGTTATAGCTTGGGAGTGGAGGGGGAGGGACGAGAAAGGAGGTCATGCAAAGGGTGCTGTGCGTCCCAGAAGGGACCCTCAAAAAAAGTCAGAGGGGGGAAAAGACGCGGGCTCCCATCTCTTTCTCATTTGGCTCTTCCCACAAGCATGGTATCTAAACGATGCATTCAAGACAGGGCATCCGAAGGCACGCCGGGGACAGAGCAGTGGGACAGACATATTCATTCATGCTGCCTAAAAGCGTGTATGTTCTTACACTCCGAAGGCAGATTCAAGTGCAGGTGACTAATGGGGAGGAGGGATAACAGCCCCACGGAATCAAGGTCCCCATGTCATCACTGCTGCTGTTGCCTGGGACCTAGGTGAGACCGCGGAGGGTGAGCTGACTGCCCGGTGCAGTGCTCCGAAGGCGCTAACCCTCGCAGCCTGCAGCTGCACCTTGGGGTGCCCACCTCACGTGCAGAAGCAGGTAGGCACCCTGCCCCGGTGCAAGAACAGCTGAGGAAAGCAAGCTCCATCCCAGGCGGGAGGAGGGTCACTGGGTGCATTTTCCCCAGGCTCTTGGTGCTCATGCCCGGAGCAGATCCTTAGCGGCTGTGAAGAAAAGCGCTGGTGGGGTGTGGGCCCCCCCCACGGACACCGTGACCCCAGGGCTGCGCAGCTGAACTCCCTCCTTGCCCCGACACGCCGTTCTGCACCAGAGGTTCTTGCGGCAGGTAGGATGGAGGAAGCTGCCTTTTAAATCCTGCTCCAAAGCTCTAAGAAGTTGAAGCAAAGGCTCCTGCTGCCTCCTCGTGTGCATCAAAGCTTTAACCTCCTGCCCCTCGGAGGCAGCGTGCCCAGGCAGACAGATTGGCTGGCTGCACAGACAGGGTGACGGTGCCCTCGTGTCCCTTTGCTTGCGGGAGAGATGCCTGTCCTGCCCTTTGGCTGTCGCTTTGGTTGCCAGATGCCGCACCATACTGCAAAACAGGGAACCGACCGCTGCCTCTCGCAGCAATACCCCCGTGCCTCCCGCAAGACCTCCCGCCCCCCAAAAATGGAGAGAAAAGACTGAAGCGAAGCAAAACATTCCTGCCAAATGAGCATTCCCCTGCTGTCCTCCGGCCGGGGGCACCCACCTCCGCTGGGGATGGGGCACAAAGGGAGAGCAACCGCATCGCCGTGCAGCGGTGGCTGGCCCTCCCTTCTGCGGGGCCCGGGCTGGATGCTCTGCCTTGCGACAGACTCCTGGGCTGCTGGTGCTCAAAGGAGAAAGCGAGGGAGCTGCCGCGACAGCGGGGTCGGGACTGGATGCTCTGCCTTGCCACAGACTCCTGGGCTGCTGGTGCTCAAAGGAGAAAGCGAGGGAGCTGCCGCGACAGCGGGGTCGGGGCTGCCGCTGTTGTGGCCCCAATAAAAGGCTCGGCAGAGGCTTGGGTCCCTGAGTGATTGGGACCTTTTCTCCCTCCCCTTCCCCTAAACCCCTCTGTCCGACTGCACAGGACAAATGTCAGCGCTGACCTCCGAGGCTGGAGAACAACCTCCCTTAAGCCCAGACACGCTCCTCTCCCTTGTGGCCCCAGGCAGATGAACCTGGAGGTGCCTGGGCGCTGGACCCGGTGGACACTGGCACAGAGCAGCCAGCCCCTCCGAGCGGGCGAGGGAGTGCTCCCCAGGGAAGGGCATCCATCGCCGGGTGTTCAGCCCTTTTCCCAGCAACGGAGCAACCCCTGCAGGGCAGTGGTCCCCTGCCCAGCCCCGTCCCTTGCCACTTCCCTTTTTGTCCTTCCTCCCTTTTTGTTATTTGAGAAATGAATTTTAAAAAATGGAATCAGTTTTCCCTTTGGGGGGATTAGAGCCCTCAGCATTCAAGCTCCCAGCGCAGGAAACAGTGGCTTTTCTTCTGGTGCAACTTGGAAAGACATGGCTCTCTGTTCTCCCTGAAAGCCCCTCGCACTGAATGACCCACAGGCCCTGAATGAAGTGCCTCTCAATTAAAAGTTTCCCATTGATGCTGGTTGAATGAGACCTTGCTGCGGAATTCACCCTGGCTGAATGGCCCGGGCCTTCATCAAATATTAAGGGGCCAATAGATTTCCCACAATATTTGTACACCTTCCTTTGTGGGGATTTTTCCCTCCATTGAACCAGAAACCGTTAACACATCCGCTCCCGACGTGTCCCCTTCTGCTGCTCATTAGGGGCCGTGGCAGGGACGGTCGCTGCTGCGTGCCACCCCTGGGACGGGCCCCGGGGAGGGCCAGCCAGCGGGGCACGGGAGCAGCCACCTGCTTGTATTCATTCTCTGGCGAGGCCAAGCCGAGCTTAAAATCCCATGGAGAAACGCGGGGTGGAGAGAGACGGGAGCGGGCAGCGCTCCTAACCGGCCCTCGCCTGCGCCTGCCCGGAGCCCGGGGCAAAACCCCCCCAGCCGGGGGTCACCTGGCCGGAGAAGGGGCTTTGGCGGCACCAGCCCTAGGTCTCTCCTGGTGGTCCCAGGGACAACGCAGGCAAAGGAGAGCCTCCCCTCCTGCTCCCCCTTCCCAGCACAAAGGGAAAGTGGTTTTAAGTCGGGGGCTCCCTTCTGCCCAGGGACAAAAGCTCTGGGACACTTTAACAGCACTGAGGGCCTCGCTGACAGCTCTGATTGTTAAAGCACTGTGGCAGCAAGGCTGCCCCCACCCCTATTAATGATGCTAATTAGAAACCATGCAGGGCAGCCTCTTGGGGGTGGGGGTGAGGAGAGAGGGGTGGGCTCTGCATAATTTATTCTCACTTAATCTCATTAAAGGGAAAAAGAGAGAAATGAGTGTGGGAATGCAGTGCATGGGAGGAGAACTACTGCTCAGTCCTTTTACAGCATCTCTTTTGCCACAGGACTCGACAGAGCTAAGTATCATCATCCCTGCTTTCCAGGTGGGGAGAAGAGGCACGGAGGAGGGTAGCCAGGGTTGCACAGCAGGTCTGAGAGAGCTGGGAATTGAACCCAGGGTGTCCGCACCTCCTTACACCTTCTCCCACTGCCATTTTCTCTTCCCACGTTGCTTTGGAGAGTGGGATTGCCAGAGGGCTGGAGAGGTAAAGGTGTCATAGCCCCATCGAGCCAGGCATCAGGCAGGGCAGAGACAGGCTGTCACCTTGCAGCAGCAGTGCTGTTTAAGCTCAGTTGCTTCACAAAGTGCTTGAAGAAACCATTGCTGTGCTGTTAGCAGCAGGTTATATGAGACAGAAGTTGAGAAGCATCTGTCCTTGCAGTCGCCCTGGGACCTTCCATGCTTTGCCAAGAGGCTCCATGCACTTGTCTTGGTGCCAGGAGAAGGTTGCCCTTGCCCTGCCTTTGTGGCCTGCTGCCTTGCAGCCTCAGACTGACAGGGATGGGAATAACCCCTTGATTTCCCCCGCCATGGGCTAAGCGCTGTATGACTGCAGCCAGAGAAAGCCCCTGCCCCACCGGGGCTGCAGGCTGAGCAAGGGATGCAAAGAACGTGGCTGGACGTTATACTTGGAGCAAATACAGGGAAGGGACTTGTGGTGCCCAGGGTCACCTGTCAGCACCCTCAAACTGGACCAGCTCTTGTTAGCTCTCCTCTGAGCCTCACTGTTTTATTGCTGCTGCTGAGGAGTATTCCAAAGCTATTTCGCAGCCAACAGGATAAGAACATTAATGTGTGGCTGCCCAGAGGGACAGGACCTTCATGAATCCCAGCAAATGCAGACATTCTGGCATAAGTCAGGGTAAGACTAAAGCAAAATGAGGAAATGGAGTAATGTTTATTTTTTTCTTCATTTTTCACCTTCTCTAAGAAACTTCCTTCTGCTTCTCAGCCCTGCCTGCCCAGAAGAGCTCCTTCCAAAGAGGAAACCAGAAGGAGGGAGATGTAATGACCAGGCTCAGTACTGGCCTCACTGCTGCTTGCCAGCTCAAGCATGAAGGGCCTGTGGAAATGAAAGAGCTTTTCACAAGGGCTCCGTGGGAACGTGACCTGAAGAAATCCGTGCCTGCTGTAAGCAGAGGGACAGGGGATGCGGGCTGTGTCCTGGCAAGCTACGGCGCAACCAGGTATGTGTCAGAGGGGTAGCCACAATGGGTGGCTCCACGGGAATGATGCTAACATCAGCCGGTGTCTGGATACCACCAAGTGTCAGCCCCACGCGGTCTCTGGGAGGAAGGGGCGGTGGATCTGGGGCGGAGGGGGTGTTCGGGTCTCTTTGCACTGCCCCTGCCTTTCATCTGCCCTGCTCTAGACGGCAGGAGCGGCTGGTGTGTGGGCAGCATGGGGCCTTTCCCACCTGGGACCAGCGTCCAGGGCTTGTGCTCGCACCCGGGGATGTGGAGGGGTCTGGCTGTCCTGGGGGTGAGGGTGAAGGAAGATGAGGATAACGTTACTGTTCCTTGAATCTGCCCTCTGGGCTGTGGTGGGGGCTGTGAAAACCATATCCTGTTATCCTCTGGAGCAGAAAAAATTGCCATTCCTTCCCTCCACTGACCTGGAAATTGTTAACATGTTCCTGTGGCCCGTGGGTCAGCAGCAGCATTGCCTGGGTCGCCACGCTGCATTGTGCGGGGGGGAATTAGCCACCTGTTCCCCAGCCCTAATCCTGTGTGCAGGGCAAGGGCGGCTCCGCTTCGCCGGCCTCTCGCACCGTCCGCTCGGCAGGCACAAAAAGGCCAGTTAACCTGGGAACCGCCTTGTTTGGAGATCAAGGGCAAGGGGGCTCCCTTTGGGAGGGGGATCTGGGCTGCGGGGAAGGGCAAGGGAGAGGGGGAGAGGCGAGCGTCGCCTTGGGCAGGAGAGCCAGGCTAGTTCAGCAGCTCCATTTCCAGCCAGGACTCGCAAGCCCTTTGGCTGCACACATCCGTGCTGTGGCTGGGGTAGACGCAGTGCTGGGTGCTAGAGCCTGCTCCTCAGCTTGCTTTACGCCCACCTCTTACACTGCTCAGGGCTGCAGGGGAGCTTTGTTTGTACCTACCGGCACAGACTAAGCGTCACCTGAAGCCAGCCTCTTCCAGGTGTGGTTTGCCAGCAGGCAACGCTCAGTCCCAGGCAGTCCGCGTAACAGGACCAGGGCGAGACTTCTCAGCTCCATCAGCACTGCTTGCAGCACGGGGGCAGCCGTCCTTGAGTCTCCTATCCTTCCAGAGCAAAGGGCAGGAGGAAAGAGAGAAAGAGCAAAACAGTAACTTGGAGATGGACCCAGACTGCCAGCCCAGGCTGTGTGTGTCCCTCACCATCAGCTTTCCAGCCCTGCACTTGGGGAGACAGCCTTTCCCTAATGAACGAGCGGAGGCTCGTCCCTCAGGGCTGCTCTCAGGAGCCCTCAAAACTTTAGCAGGACTTTGGGGGCCCTTTTCCTGGGACACTCCCAACACGAGATATGGCTAAGGCACAACTTTGGGATGCAGGAGGACTGTTGCCTGCATTCCGAGCTTTGGACCCAGCATTTCAGTTTGGCTTTAGGCAGAAAGAAGGGACAACATTCACACTCACAGATTTCTGCCTAGGGGATTTCAGCAGAGGTGGATGGTGAGATCCCTTCAGTGGGGCCACATCCTTTGTCTATAACAAAGGGAATGCTTGCACACTGGCTACAGGTTCTAGTGAGGACATCTCATTTATCTGAGCTGCCTGCCTTCAGCCTGCTGCATGGGTCTCCCTTCTCTGCAGGGTGGCAGCCAGCTTGCCCACGTGGCCACAGGGAAGGAGGCTTTAAGCATCTTCTGAACCAGAGTCTTGGCAGCCCAAAGGATAAAGTGCAAAGGAAGGCAGATAATTGAGTGGAAAACAGACAGCTCCTTCGTGTGGTAAAATGGGCTGTGAATTCCCCACAGCCCCTGACGCTGAGCACGGAGAGCAAGCGGCCGTAGCCCTGCTCAGTAAGTCAAACAGTAGCACTGCCAACGCTCTCCGACTGTTCCTGGACTGCTGTCTGCTCCCTGGGGAGCTCTGGAGCCATCCATGTGGGGAGCATGTGCGATTTCCCATGCAGTGTGCTCCGCATATGTCTTAAGCACATGGAGGGAATGGTTCCAAAGCCAGGGGACCAAAAAAGAAAAAATGAACGCGTGCGTTGAAAAAGCTTTAATCAGACCTCATACTTCCACACTTTGATGCGTTACTCAGGCTAACCTTGGGCTATTTGATGCAGATGGGCTGAGGGATCAGACTTACAGTTTCTCAGAAAGGCCCAAGGCTTTATTGAATGGATATCCAGACTCCCACTGCGGGTGGAAGTTGTAAAGAAGGATGTCGGAGACGTTTCGGTATCCCCATCCCAGTGCTCTGTGGCACCCTCAGCTGGAGATCCGCAGGTGAGACAGAGACTGGCCGGGAGCTGTTGTGAGAAGTCGCTGTGTTTTGGAGGCTCTTGGAAGAACCTGCTCGTTCCTCCCATGCTACCGCACAGGGCAGCGAGAACCAGCACAGGGCAGCGAGAACAGCCACCAGGATGCACAGACAGCCAAGATGAGAGAATGCACGACAACATCTGTGTGTGAGGGGCTGCCACAGCTGCCGCAGTGCCCGTGAAAGCGCCCTGTGGCTCCATCTGGTTTGGGGACAATCCCAGTTCTTATGGAAACACATGGCTGACATCTGGGGAAACAGGAAACGGCGGCAAGCGTTGCCCCAGCAACGGCGTGTCCCTCCGTCTGGTCCCCCACTGGGAAAGCCATGGGATCGGCAGCTCGCCGCTCGGGGAATTCAAAGTACAAGGCCAAGGCGACTGATTGATGGGTCGGGTTCAATGGGGAGGGATATGATTAATAAGTGTTATGGCCCCATTGTTCCTGCTGTGCGGCTGTCAGTGCTGGTTAGTGCTGATGGACGCTTTGATGACTCTATGCCCATGAGCGAGCCACCGACTTGATGAATCTCAGCCAGCAGAATAATATTTGCGATGAACCCCTTCTGCCTCCCTTGGACAATAGCGGGGCGGCCTGCATTGTGTGGGGTGTGGGATCTGGGTAGTGAGGCCTGATTTTTCTCCAGCGTGGCAGTTTGGTAGCGCACGCCTCTTTCCGTCACATCACCCCCCTTACAGGATCATGGTCCCTCGTCCTAGTTGGCAGCTGGCTGTGCCAGGGAAGGAGAGAAGGATAAGAAATTGTGGCGGTTTCTCAGAAATGCAAACACAGGGGCTTTCAGGCTGGAACGTCACCATGGTCTGGAACCAAAAGCAAAGTACTTCTTTGTGCCAAACATTTGTGTTTTGCAATCCAGTGTGTTTTCTTTAGGCGCTGCGCACCCCAGCAAGGGGCAGGCACATGCTATGACAGTGTCTCGTGAGCTGTGCTTTAATGAGCTCTGCTGTTGGTTCACTCTGGATCTGCAGAACAGCCATGTACCTGCCCTGTGCCTTGACCACCCTCTAGCACTCGGGCTGCTCCGAGGTACCGGGCACTCTCTGGGACAGGAGAACGGTGGGGCATATCGGGTCTCCCCGCTGACGGCTGCTGCAACCTGGATCATCCTTGCCGAAGATGCTCTGTGACAAGCGGTAACGGCACCAGCAGGAACCTTCTTCCCAGGGCGCCGTCCTGCTGTTCAGGACAAAACGGTTTCTGAACGCAGAGCTCGGCCACATTCTCCTGCTGCTCCCACCTGGACAAAGCAAGGCCCTTCCCTCCACAAAGCAGCAAGCAGGTCCGGGAGTGCAGCGGGAGGGGATGCTCAGCCAGAGCTGCCCCAACACGCTCTGTCCAGTATGGCTCATTGACTCCACCAGTTCCTCTCCTGCTGGTTGTCTGTCCTTTCTGAGGGTTTAGTGAGCTTGCTGCCGCAGAGGGGGAGCTAACGCTGGACCTTCACGTACGCAAAAGGCGACAAAGTTTGCTTTAGAACTGCTTTTGTTCAGGTTGAGGGGGGAAAAAAGTATAAATCCTCGCTGTGCACGGCGGGCATACCCCCAGGCGTTCTCACGCTAAGGCCAGCGAAGAGCAGCCCCAGCCCGGGCTGTAGCACTCCGGTAGTTTGGATCCCAGCCCGGGCGGTAGCACGGACCGACCCTGCGGTGGCCGGGCCCCGGGCCGGCCTCGCCACCAGCCGCGGGAAGGCGACTCCCCAACGGCGGGACGGGTCCTGCGACCGGCTCCGCCTCTGCTCCGGCCGGCCGGGCGGGGCCGGCAGCCAGCAGCGCCGGGACGCGGCACGGCCCGGGCCGGGCTCCGGCTCCCCCCGCGCCGGGCTCCGGCTCCCCCCGCGCCGAGCGGCCCCGGCCCCGGGCTGCCGCTGCCCGCCGGCACCGCGGGCCGCTCGTGCCCCCTGCCGGCCCCTTCCCGCTCCGAGCGGCGAGGCCGCGGCCCGGCCCTCCGGTGAGGGGCTGCCGCGGAGCCCCCCTGCCCGCACCGCCCCCCGCCGCCTCCCGGCCCGGCGGAGCTGGGGGCGATCGCGCTGCGGTTTATTTGCAGCGGCACAGGCCAGTCTCGGGGCTGCACCCCGCCGCCGGTGTCGGCGATGCCTCTACTCGAGTCTGCGCTGCCCAGGCAGCAGCAAGTCACGCTTCCCACTGTGCCCTGCGGGGATAAACCCACAGGAGGGCACCTCGGTCACCTCACCGCTTCAAGCCCATAAACAGTCCCCAAAGTGCCGAGCTTCAAGCCCATGCTTGGCTTAGAGACCGTGCTCTGGTATCCGGGGTGCTCTGCAGGAGCCCGCAGAGAGAGCGGGCGAGCATCAGAGAGGCGAGGGTGAAGAGCGGTGTCTCGGCCGGGAGAGCGGGAGCGGGTTCACACCGATGTCCCGCCACGGGAAAGCCCAGACCGTCCTTCCCCAGATCTGCGCCTGCCGCTTCCCCGCTTGCCGGCCAGCCAGCCCGGGCGATGCACGGCTTGGGCCGGGCCCCACAGCGTGCCCGGGTTTCCCTGCGCACGTCCCTCCTCGGGCCCCGTGGCAGGACGTCTGTCCCAGCCCCTCATGCCAGGACAAGGTGTCAGCCCAGGGGCCCTGGGCCCTGCTGCACCGAGCCCTGCTCCTGCGGGGTGCAAAGGCCTGCATCGCAGCGGTGCATCACAGCTTTCATCCACGAGAGGCCACTTTCCTCTAGCGTTTGCTGCTGCAGCAAAAAAGCCTTCCCCAGCCAGGGAAACGCTGGGAAGAAAGACATGCGCTCGCTTGGGCAAATGAGCAGAGGACAGCCGGTCCCAGGCTTGGGGTTGGATGTCCCTTCCAGGCTGTGGCTGGCTGTGCTTCTCCGCCTAAGCCCAGCTTCTTCCCAGCTTTTCTCCACTGCTTCATGAAGCAAGAGAGAATTGGTAAGAAACTGCACTGGTATTTTGTTGGGACCGTACCTCCTGCCTGGCTTAGGTAACACCTTAAGCCTGCCTTGTAGGGCACCTGAGAGAGCCAGGTGGGACCAGAGAAGCAGCGGCACAGGCCAGTCTCGGGGCTGCACCCCGCCGCCGGTGTCGGCGATGCCTCTACTCGAGTCTGTGCTGCCCAGGCAGCAGCAAGTCACGCTTCCCACTGTGCCCTGCGGGGATAAACCCACAGGAGGGCACCTTGGTCATCTCACCGCTTCAAGCCCATATACAGTGTGGCTTTGTGCTTAGGGGGTGCCAAAGGGCAAAGAAGGGCTTTCAGCAGAAGACCAAAAGTTTGAGTGGGAACGCTTCAAAGCCTCGGGGCCACCCATGGCCACCAGCTGCCTGGCAGGCTGCAGGGTCAGCCCTTTGCAAGGAGACAGGCTGGCTAATTGGAAAGGCAAATGGCCCAAGGCCCTGTGAACTTCAGCTCACTCACAAAGGGATACTCTGCACTGTCTCTCTCTCCCAGCCATGCAGCTGGATGGCAGCCCAGAAAGGCTCACCCTAGCACAGGGCACTAGAGCTGGAAAAGCCACCTCCTGTCTGCGGGAAGGGAGCAGGACCGGGAGCTACGTGAGGGGCTGTGCCCTTCTCTCCCAGCACCCAGAGGAACGAGGCAGTGCAACACCAGCGTTACTCTAATGTCTGGGTCTCGTCACCCCTAAGCAAGACCAGGACAAGAATCGCGAAGCTGTCTCTGTGCACCCGGTCTCGCCTGTCCCTGAGAACCCGTGCCTACAGTGCTGGAGAAAGATCTGAGCCGCTCGAGCTTGCCATGGGCTTTGCTCTCAGGGAACGGGCTGAGACTCTCTTAAATGCCTTTTGCCATTGCGTGCTGCTCTGTGGTGGCCTGTGGAGGGTCGTCTATTTGGGAAATCCTGCTCGGGAGCAGAAGGAGGTTGGGCTGGGGCTCAGGCTGTGGTAGAGAGCAACACTCCTGTCCTCCTGGCTCCTCCCGTCTCCTCTCCTGAGTTTCCCCCTGTGCCGGCATGTTAATTACTTAGGACCCGATTTCCTCGTTTCTGTCACTGAGGCTGCATTGCAATAGCCAGTCACTAACTCAATCAGTGTGAGTAATATCCACGTACTGCGTCTTGGCGCTGTTATTGTTCCCCACTTGGTAAAGGTTTATGGCATTTCATTTCATAGAAGCTTTCCTGCTGCCAAAGCCTCAAGCCAGCCTTTTACTTTAGCTGTATTAATTCTCCTGGGTCAGCCCTGCTTATATTGTGTTTTTAATTGAACATTCTTTTCCTGTCTCACTTTTGCAAATTCAGCCTTGGTTTTCTTCCAGTTTTGCAAGGAAGGAAAAGAATGAATATGGCATTGGCTGACCCAGGGATAGCACTTGTGAGAGGGACCCACCTTCAGCGGAACCAGCTCCCTGGCCTGGAAGGGAATGAAGTGGAAGGTCCTGATGAAAACTAGAGGGAGAGGAGGGAGGGGGACTCTCTCCAAAGAGAGCTTTGTCTCTTCTGGTCCAGACAGAGGCAGAATCATGCCAAAGCCTCTGCCCTCAGATCCTGGGATGCTGGAGTTACCTCTGCTTTTTGTTACAGCAACCTGTCCTGCCTGGCCACAGCAGGCAACACGTGTTCCTTCTGACCCCTGATCCAGGACCAGCACTGGGACTGGTTTCATTTTGCAGCATCTCCCTTGGCTTTGGCAGCGTTTGTTCCCACACTGGTGGGAGGTGAGGGAGAGAGATGTTGCCTCCTGACCCCACAGCTCTTCTTGTTCTTTCCTGCCAGCGTGACTGGAGTGGCTGACGTTGCCCAGCCCACCCGAGCTGGGAGAAAAACACAGCTCAGGAGGAAAGATGGGCTTGGCTTCAAACTAATTCTGACTGGAGTGGTGCTCTGGCTTGAGGTGAAGCAGGTCTTGTAATAGCTGGACACCAGAGTGATGTGAGAGGATTTCTGAGACTTGTGAGCCCGTTTCTGTACAGGGGCTAGCACCAGCAAGCCTGATTTGGCCGTGCTTGCTCTAATAAGTGTAAGTACAATTAACAATAGTGCCTTGCCAGGGAGAAGTGGATGGGTTATGCCAGCCTTTCTCAGGCTGAGGTCAGCCCTGCTATTGCTTCTCTTGTAGCTATCAGCATCCATGAGGGAGACATCTGCTCGCTGTAGAGATATCCAGGGCACTAATGGTTTCCAAAAGTAGATTTGACCAACTGAATTATAAAGCCAAAATAGAGTAAGTTGCTTGCAACAAATCCTGCTTGACTAGACTATAAGCAAGCCCTGGGCAAATCTCTGGTCCCAGGCCTGAACTTTGATTTGAACTACTAAACCGAGAGCAACGAGACTGATTAGCTTCCCTTACCTCCGCCCCACCAAAGCCTCTGGACTTAAAACTTCTGGCTCAGGTCCATTTCTGCATTATTTTGGCACATTTTATTTTAGTTTTACCTTATTGACCATCCAGTAAATAAGATGGGGTCAAGCCCAGTTCTGACAGCTCTGCAACACAGCATCTTATTCCTAATGCTCCTGACAGCTCTGGAAGGGGGCGAGAAGAGCCGGGAGCCCTCCTTTTAGTGGGGGCAGAACTCTGGCGGCTGCAGTCAGCTCGTCCAGCCCCAGCCACAGAGCAGGTCTGTTTACCAGGGCCTCCTTCCTGCCCAAATATCCACCCTTGCCATCTCCCTGCAGGGCCCAGCCGTCGCTGGCAGAGGCTGCTGGCTTCCCCATGGTGCCGGTGCCGGGTCAGGAGTGCCCCCGGCACCCAGCTGCCTGCCAGGGACCTAACCGCTGCCTGGCCGCCCAGGGTGTGAATGCACACACTGTCCAGACTGCCTCCAGTTTGGCAGCCGATAGCATGGGCGCATTGATACAGCCAGGACATGAGGAGCTGCTCAGTTTTAAGATCCTAGCACAGAGCTGTTCACCCTTGTAAATGGCCTGGCTCCTCAGCAAGGATTATGTGTCTGAACAAGCCCGCAGCTCGGGAGCAGCTGTTTTCCAGCTATTGCCTAACAAAGAAAACTTTTATGACTACAGAAAAAGAACAGGACTTGGTTTTTCTGTATCAGCCATCTGATTTAAGAGCAGCACGGCTTAGGAACAACGTCTCCTCAGCCCAAGGGGCTGAGTCGCTCCTCATCTGCGTGGTCACTCGCACCCTGCCGCAAGCATCGGCCAGGACCTGCCAGCTCTGTGCCTCCCCACGCCGGAGGAGCTGATAGCACCCACAGAGGGGGGACCCACACGTGTGAACGTGCAATGCCTTCTGCTTTGGCATCATGTGCATTTGCCTCCCTCCCTCTCTTACCTGACTGAAAACATTGCCCGGTTTTCCCACTGACTTGAACATTGCACCAGTCTGCCACGAGCTGCCTCTGCTGTTAAAGAGCTAAAAGCACAGCCTGCCTGGGGCTGCAAGATTTGGTTTTTCACGGTGGGGTCGTTTCTTTCCCCTTGCACAGACTTCATCCTTTCCTCTTCCTTTCTGCTTTTTTAAAGAAACCAATTTCCCAAATGAAGTGCAGTGGGGAGCAGACAGTCTGCAAGTGCCTGAGTCAGATGAGCCTAATGGATGAGGCGGCAATTCGCTGAAGCACTTTGTTTAATTGAAAGGCTCTGCCTATTGCTGCCAAAGGGAGTCAGAATGTGGTTCCCCTGACAGGCCCTAAGTAGATGACACAATATATGGAGGCTCAGTCCCCAACCCTGCTGTGTTCGGCTCCTTGGCTCGCCTCCTGCTCCCTGCAGCAAGCTGAGTCGCCTTGGCAGGCAGGCGGTACCTTGCCTGGAGTCTTTCACTGCAGCCGCCCCATGGCCGTGCATCCGCCAGCCAGGCTCTTGCCCTGCCGGCGGGAGGGAGTTGACTGTCCCCCCCCTTGGGTGCAGCAGCTTATGCGGTGTGAAGGGGACTGCCCCGAGACTGCTCTCCCGGCTGTGCTCCAGGACACCGGCTGTGCTCCCCTCACCTCGGACTGGATCAGCAAAGGAGGTTGGAGGGGAAGGCATCTTTCTGCTTGATGCTGTGCCTCAGACTTCCTTTATCATTTTGGGCCAGTCGCTTAGCGTTGCCAGGGCTTCCTACAGATCAGAGCGCGTACGACTGTGCAGAAGCTGCTTCACGGAGCAGTTGTGAAGAGAAAGGTGTTAAAGGGAGTTCAGCTCTCAAATACTGCAGTGTTGGGGGAGCAGCAATTGCTTTGGTCAGGCTGGAGTGCAGGGGTCTGCCAAAGCCCAGCCAGCAAGGTGTGCGGGGTGGCCAGTCGCTATGGGGCTGGGGATGTCTGCTGGGAGCGCTGTGTCCGTCACTCCTGCTCCAGCCTGGTACATCGCGTGATGCTGACTCGCCCCTTTAGCTCGGGCATGTGAGGCTGATTTTTCTCTCCTTCTCTTGTCACTTTTCGATGACACCAGGCCTTTTATTTGGATTCAGCTCTTTGCAGTGCATCCAGCAGACAGATTCAGGGAAAGGAGAATTCTGTAGAGGCCATTAGGCGCCAGCCGGACAGGGGCACTTGGAGGGCGGGCTGCCTTCCTCCATCCTCTTTGATCACGATGCTGGGTACAGCAGGACCCTCGGCTGGCAATTGCTCTGGCAATGCACTCCAAGTGCCGCTGGGCTTTGCCTGAGGGCTCAAAGCCTGGGCTGCTACATTACTGGGGAGGGATTCCTACCAACAGCCCGCTCATCCCCTGGCCAGAGGCAGACAGCAGCCTCAGCTCCCGGGTCTCTTGCCCCCTCTCCCTCCATGACCTGAATTAAGTCAGGAGGCGTTAAGCTGGGCATGGGTTCCCATGGAACAGGGCCTGCCCCAGCACGCTCAGCCCGTGACCTGCAGACACAAATAAATATTTGATGCAGAAGGACATCAAGTGATGTTGGGGATCTTGCTCAATTTGAAAGTCTAGTGCAACGCGGACTGAAGCAGGACACTCCTGCTGCCGATTGCCAGCGGCGATGCGAGGGGCTGCTTGGCAGCTCTGCCTGGGAGGGAGGAGGCTGGCAGCTCTGCCTTGCCCACACCAGCCTGATGGACCATCAAGACTCACACAAATCCGCGGCCTCTCCTTGACCCTCGCTGGGACAGGGTCCTCGACGTTATCTCCGATTTACACTGGGGAAAGGTAAGGCAAAGAAGGGCAGTGACGTGCCCAGTGCCCAGGGGCTGAGTGGCCCTGCTCTGTCTCAGCAGCATCCCTTCACTTTGCCGTGGGAGAGCAGGCAGCAAGAGGTTAACTCAGCTCGAGTGCCTGCTCCGCGTGTGTGCGCAGAATAATGAATGCAGAGGAGAGCGTTTGGGAGCTTCAATGCGAGGCAGCATCGCCCCAGTGCTGGCTTCTCTCAGCTTGGCACCAGGAGGATGAAGTATTTCCTGGTCATTCTGTGTGTGTGCACTAAGAAATTGATTTTCAGATAGAAGAAGAAATCTTTTAAGGGCTGATAGTTTCAATGTCTTTTTCTTTCTCTTTTTTTTCCCCTCTTTTTTTTTTTTTTGCCCACGCTAATGGCAACAGCAGCAGCTGCATTAACTGTTTTGGATAAAATTCAATACAAAAGCCTCTATCTCCCTGAGAGTCTGGTCCAATAAATCCTGCCTTTAACTATGAAATGGGCTAAGGGGAGTGTGAAACCACAAGCTGGGAGGGCTCGCTCCCCTCCCTGCCAGCCTGTGGACAGGCCATTCCAGCCCAGCAGCCTCACTGGGCACCACGCAGACCTTTTGTCAGAGGAGCCCAGCAGAGAGGAGCCGGGCAGCAGCTCTGCCCTGCCAGCAGCTTTGCAGGGGTTGCCAAGAGCCCTCTAACCAAGTGCTAAAACCTTGGCTCCTCGCTCTTCAAAAAAGGGGGGAAAGGAAAAAGCCCGATCCTTGCGTGCTCTGAATCTTAATCTCTTCTCTTTCAGCTCGACTCCTGCTTCCCAGAACCCTCAATGCTTTCCATTAAAAGAAGGCTCCCGAAAGCTGGGTGTCTTTGTGGCGTCTGCCAGCGCCGGGGATGCTGGCTCAAGCCTGCAGCAGGGCACACGCAGGACGGCTGCTGCTGCCGCCCCACCTCTCCTGCAGCCCCCAGCACCCAGGTTTGCAGCTGGGCTCCGCTAGCACGGCGAGGGCAGCGTATTACACGGGGATGCCATCGGTAGGAACCGGGACCGCCCCGGCTGCGGGAGCTCCTGGCTTCTTGTTATTTTAGAGAGCTTGTTGCGGAAGGAAAATGGATATTTTCCTTCGGAAATCCATATCCATATCTAGAAGGAAAAAAGGATATTTCTCTCAGAGAAGATTTTGGGGAAGAATGGGGCTGGGTTATTAGCGTTGTGCATGATGTGTGTTTCTTGCAGTAATGGTTGGGCCAAATTTGGCAGGGAGAGAGGTCTGATCTCAAAGATATTAACATCCTTCAAGTCGCCTTGACACAGGGTGGCCATCCTGTGTCAAGGCGGGGGAAACCAGGCCTTACTAGCTAGGAGATCTAAACCAAACCAGCTGCCCCGGCTCCTGAGGACACACCGCGGCAACCCAGGGAGCCTCGAGTGGAGAGTGGGCAAGATGAGAGCAGCAAGTGGGTACGTCCAGTTTCAGCTGGGCAAAAGCCCCAGCCTCCCTTACGTAAGCACATGCGTCTCTAGTGTCAAAAACCACTTGGTCTTTAAATCAGGAAAGACTCGTCGGGTTTCACTCGGAATATTCTTCAGCCCCCATCGCTGTATCCGTGACCCCCGTAGCGAAGCCTGCCCCGTAGCTCCTGCCAACGCTGCCCCAGGCACCGTGCTGGTGCCGCAGGACTGCCAGTGTCCACGGGCCCGTCGGGGGGTGGGCACTCTCTCTGTATCGCCGCCTGAGTGTTGGAGAGCTGAAATTTTTGCTTTATGGTAATGAAAAAAATGCTTTGGTTGCACTTTCTCTCCAGCTAATCCAATTTGTCTCCTTACTGCTTTCAAATGCCTTTTAAAGATTCCTAGCAATGTATTATAGAAATCCATTTGCTGAGATGCAGCGAAGAGGGGCATTTTTATTTTACAGTTATTAGCGAGTGACAAGGTAAGTAACTCGGAGAAGATTGATCACCCAACTAAGCATTTTTACTTTCTCAATTAATCCTGGCATGATTGTAATAAATCCAGGAGTGGGAGTAATTAGACGTGAACGGACCTCACTTCCTTTTGCTGCTGCGTGTCAGGGGTAATGGATAGAGACATCTTTCTCTTGGAAGTGGCCTAGGGAGACGTCCAGTTAGATGGGATTTCTGGAAAGAAAGATAGATGTCAGGGGCCAGTGTTCACTTTTTCCTCAATGGAGAACAGATTTATGCTATCAATCCACATTAAGAAGACTTCATGGCTACATAGAAATCCAGCAAGAGTAATTCAATTAGCCCCATGCACTTTTTAAGATGGGATTTGATAATGGAGGATCATTTGCCCTGAAGTTCACGCTGAATTTTCTTTCTGCTTCTTTCTTTTTCCTTTTTTCTTTTCTTTTTTTTTTTTTTTTTTAATTAAAAGAGTCATTGTGGTTCACTGGATACTTTTGCTTCCAAGCTGAGAGGTTGCTAGGTTAAGTCCTAAACCATGCTGGAGGTTCACGGCCACTGAAAACACAGCAAGATGACACCTGTGTGTGTGTGCCCTGTGCCGATACCCTGTCCCTCTCGCAATGCTAAACCGAGCCCATCTTTGCGAGCTCGAAGCCTGGCCCTTGTACCGAGCGAGGGCACGGGCTCGCTGCTGACTCAGAGGGAAAAGTACCCGTCTACGTGAGATGCAGGGCTGGTTCCAGGGGGAGGGAAGAGCCCAGCCAGTGCGACGGACCAGCACACCTCCTCCCCAGTCCCGCGTGCAGATGCAGCCTGGGCCACTGAGCAAACCCCGGGCTGTGCTGGCCGCCGAGTGCTGGGGTCCGAGTCGCGGAGGCTGCCGGCTCCCCACTCTGCCTTCACCAGAACCCCTCGGGTCTGGGGGCCCTGGAGACCAGCCGCTGCTCTGATCTACTGCATATGGGCACGAAACGACCGCCTCCCTGTGCCACTGCAGCCCTGCATCTCGTTGCCATCGTAAAGCAGGGTGTGGGCATTGGATGTGCCCAGGTTGAGTTCCTCGTAACCTGTTATTATACCACAGTGCTTGTTATACTCAGTGGTTTGGGTTTTTATACTCTGTCTCCTGGAGTCATGTGAATATGTGCAAATCTCCTCATACTTTCCTGTTTTAAAGTTGAAGGTTTAGGATCATGCTGTTGAGAAAACCCTAGTAGCTCCTAAACCTTGGGGCAAAGCTGACAAACCCCTGAAGGGGTTTGACAAACCCCTTCTTCAAACCCCTGAAGAAGGCTGTGCATTTTTAACTCAGTACTAAGGCTGCCGCCCTGATTTGGGGAGGAAGAGACTGACTTCTTGCATTCATCTCTTGAATCTTACCTAGAGCGTGTGACAGATCCCAGTTTGTTCCTCGCTTTCCCCCCGTAACCAAAGGGAAAGGGCTGTGCAGGTCGCTGCCACGCACCTACGCTGCAGCCAGTGCTGGCCACTGGTCCGAGTGGCTCGTGTCCCCCACAGGGACAGTACCTCTCTGTGACTCCCCTCGTGATGCTGCAGTGCCCATCACGGCCAAAGCGAACCGGCCGGGGGCTGCTGCGGCACGAAGCCCCTCTTGTGTGGGTCCTCTGACGGGGAGCTGCTCCCCGGCCCTCAGCCCCGCTCCCACTGAGATCTCATTAATAGATTTACTTATTTGAAAATCATTATACAGGCAGACAGCCTCATAGATGTAGGATCCCAGGGGCAACTTGTTAGCAGCTGCTCTGTAGCTACATCAAGAGATTTTCTGACAGTACACAAAAGCCATTTGACAATGTCAGAAACCACCGAGAGGGATTAACTTAAAAGAGAAAAGGGGAAAAAAAACCCACATTAAAACATGTCTTGAAGCTTATCAGAGATGGAGAGCCTCAGAGCAGAAAAACCAGCCAGTGGGGCGTAGAGGCAACCAGTGGGGAAATCAGGGGCCAGCCCAAGCAGGAATGGGGACACTTGCTCACCCCTGGGGAAGTATTTCCGATTAACGTCGGGGCTCCGTTTTGCTTTGCCACGGTATTCGCACAAGTCTTTTATTTGCTTTGAAGGCTTGGCCTAAAATCTTGCTGCTATGATGTGTGTGCCATACCAGTGTGAACGAAGAGCTCTGCTCTCTGCCCCTCGCTGTACTAAGAGGTGAGCAGCCGGTGGTATTTACCCCGTGGTTACTGATACTGGGGCTGCTGCGACTTTCGGATACCGAACCTGATACACCTTAAAGGATCTGCTCTCAGCAAGCGCCGAGCACCTGCCCACAGACACCAGAGCCCCACCAAGGGAAGCAGAATGAAGGTATGACACTTGTGATAGCCTTGGCTGAGAGCTGTGATAACAAATATCTTGAAAGGGAAGTGCTTCGGGGTCAAACGGCAGAGAGATGCTGGCGTGAAACTGCTGAGTGCAGCAGGAGTGTCTGTACAGTCATTCTGAGGAGGCAATAACTCGCAATAAATGAGAGACCTTTACAGAGTTACTCAGCCCAACCTAAAAGAAGCTCATTTGCCTGTGCCATGAGTTGATAAAATTGGAAAAATCTTCAAAGGACATGAAAAAAATTACAGTCCTGTCGAAAATGTGACAGCTGCTACTGCTGGAGGGAAAAGCCCTGATCAGGCAAAGCCTTACCCAGGCAGTTAACTTCAGCTGTGTAAGAAATGCCGCGGACATCACCGAAGCTTGCTGAGGGCTGGGAGTTAAACAGCGTCTAAAGGTCAGCGTTGCTCAGCCATCCAGTGCTAGCGATGGTCTCACACCACCAGCGGGTTTCATGAAACCGCTGGTTGCTGTAACCACCTGATTGGAAGTATCACAGCCCTCTCTCCTCTCCCTCTCCTCTCCCCCTCCCCTCCCCTCCCTCTCCTCTCCCCCTCCCCTCCCCTCCCCTCCTCCCCTCCCCTCCTCCTCCTCTCCTCTCCTCTCCTCTCCTCTCCTCTCCTCTCCTCTCCTCTCCTCTCCTCTCCTCTCCTCTCCTCTCCTCTCCCTCCCCTCCTCTCTCCTCTCCCTCTCCTCTCCCTCTCCCTCTCCCTCTCCCTCTCTCCTCTCCTCTCCTCTCCTCTCCTCTCCTCTCCTCTCCTCTCTCTCCTCTCCTCTCCTCTCCTCTCCCTCTTCCTTCCCTCTCCCTTTCCTCTCCCTCTCTCTCCTCCCTCTCCTCTCCCTCTCCTCTCCTCTCCTCTCCTCTCCCTCTCCTCTCCTCTCCCTCTCCTCTCCCTCTCCCTCTCCCTCTCCCTCTCCCTCTCCCTCTCCTCTCCCTCTCCCTCTCCCTCTCCCTCTCCTCTCCTCTCCTCTCCTCTCCTCTCCTCTCCTCTCCTCTCCTCTCCTCTCCTCTCCCTCTCCTCTCCTCTCCTCTCCCTCTCCTCTCCTCTCCTCTCCTCTCCTCTCCTCTTCTCTCCTCTCCTCTCCTCTCCCTCGACATTTGAGGCCCCTCCTGCAAGCCAATCTTGGAAATGCAATCCAAACGCATGCAGAGGTGTCAGACAGCAAACACTGCCTAAGTCCTTGTCAGTTTTGCAAGATCTCTGGATTTTTCAAGGGCTGACTGAGCTACTTCGCTTGTAAGCGCACGGAAGTTTTTGTGAGCCCCAGGTTTACAATAGCTGTCTTGTAAAGAGCCCGGACAAACGCCAGTGATTTATGTATTTTTGTCAGTTACACAGTTTATTTATTTTGTGCACTGATTTGCCAAATAGTTTGTTTCGGGCTTTCTCACAGCATGATCAGCTTCTTGGCTGGTTTCTCCTCTCGTCAGCGTGAGGCTTCAGCACGACGGCGGTGGAGCAGAGCAATACCCTGCGGGAGCGTGCGGCTCCGTGCCGGTTCCCAGAGCACGTTGTCCCTAAGAGGGTTGCTCGGAGCGCCTGCGCTCCTTCGCTTGCGTTTTGGTGCTGTCTTTTGAAAAAGCCAAGAAGGAATGCCTTCTCCTTATGAACTTTATTAAACCTGCACGTGGAAAGGAGAGCCGGGATCCTGGGGGACTTGTGCGGCACCTCCACCAGAAAGCCTACAAGGCTGAGTAAATCCACTCAAAGAACTGACCATATAGGGGTAAATACATCAGAAAAGCTTGTGAAATCCATTTTTCTCTTCACAGCTTTGAAAGCAGATGGCAGGGTGGGGCTAGAAGGAGAGAACTAACAAACAGAAAATAGTACAAACACGGCGTAAATAATTCTCCCCCTCTCCTCTTTGCAAAGTGTGGGAGCAGAATATTACAGTTGGTTTCTTCCACCTTGAACTGAAGTTGTTTCTGTGATTTACAGTTGAGCGGCACTCGAGGAATACAATAAAAATTAATAATTAAAATAGCAAAAATAATACGCCAGGCACTGAAATATTTTTAGCTGATTGCTTGAGTTTATAATAGCAGCCATGTAATAATGGAGTCCTTTGTGCTAAACCTCCGCTGTGTAACAGGGACGACTGTGGAGCCTGGACCCCGCATTGCTCTTGGCTTATGACAGAGTCTTCCCACCGCAGCTGAGCGCTGCTCCCTTGCCCCTCATCCAGAAACCACACATTTCAGTGAAGTTTTTCGGTTGGCACAGGTAGAAAATCAGACATCGCGTATCCTGCTTTGGGTGCCTTGGCCCTGCGGCACTTTCTTCTCGGCAGGGGAGAGCACAGGAACCCATTCCTCCCTTGGGGTTTCCACAGGAGTGATACAGAAGACAGGCAGGTTTAGAAGAGTTAAGCCCTGCCAGGTGAAGCCAGGTTTCCTGCAGACCTGGGTATGTAGTGGGCCACTTTCTTCTGCAAATCATCTCTCTGAAGTCCTCACTGAGGGGATTAAATACTGCATGCTTGTGAATAGGCAGCTTTCCTTCAGTGCTGAACTGGGAACTTAGTTTTATGGGACAGAAATTGAAGCTTTGAGCCGAAGGGGACCTGAAAGAGGGTGCGGGGTTTACAAGAACAGCTCCAGTGTTGAGACCAAAGTCACCGTGGAAATAAATACCAAGTGCACGGTTTAAGACAGAGAATGTACAGTATGCCTTCTCTGTGAAACCCACAGCAGTTGTGCTATCTCCAGACAGATTTATGCGATTTCTGGTATTTCGTCCTCGTCAGGGTAGAAGGTAGGCTTGGACAGCATTTTGAACGCTCAGTAAGAGTCATTTATTCCTATCTTGTAGTTGATTTCTGTTTATGTTCCAGGGGAGAGAAAAAAGGATTGGCACATACACAATTGCAGGGGCAAACAGCGCAAATAGCGCAAAGAGCCCTGCTCAGCACTTAGAGGGCAAACAGGATGGATGGGCATCTGCAGAGCCTTACGATGCAGGATGCTGCTGTGTATTGAAACATGCCCATCAGAGAACGACACGGGGCACGTCATGTCCTCTCCTGGCATGGTGGCATTGCGGCGGTTGAACTTCATCCTGCCATCGGTAATTCACCCGCTTGGCCCTGGGTCACAAAGATGACTTGTTTAGGGCCATCAAGTAAAACAGCCTTGTAAAATGCCTCCGGGGGATGGCTAATTTATGGAGGGGAGAAACAATATCCCTCCCCTGGTGCCACTTAACTTTTCATTTTATATTTGCAGTAATTGCACATGACATCTGGAAAAACTGCCGTCCAGTCCCTGGAGAAAGCCAGGGCAGGAGGTCACGGTGCTCCAGGGGCAGACACGGGCCATTCCACGGGAGGGTGGCTTTGCCGTGCATGGGGCAAGGTGTGGGAAGCCCCGAGCGCCATCTCCCCCTGGTAACTGAGCAGACCCCGATGGACCAGGCGTGGGTGACTCGGCTTGTCCCGACACCGAGTACTCGTGGGAGCCCCGCAGACCAGGGCCAGCCTGGCTGCCCCGGGCCTCAGTTTCCCCATAGGGACCACGGGAGCAGCCCTGGCAGAGCCGCCCCCCCCCCCCCCGCCCCGGCGATGCCAAGGGTGAGCTGGGGGCTGCAGGGAGCGAAGCGCCGGGGCCCGACCCCCTCCGGCAGCGGCACCGCGCCGGGGGCTGCGCGCAGGGCGGCGGAGCGGGGCCCTCCGCGGGCACCGCTGCGGGGCCGAGCCCAGGGGAGCCCCGCGGGTGCGGGCTCCGGGGCGGGGGACCCCGGGACAGGGCCGGCGGGGGGACACAGGCCGGCAGCTGCCGCGCAGGGAGGAGCGGGCGGCGGAGCGGCAGGCTGCGCTCGGCAGCGGTCCCTACACCTTTAAAAGTCTCCTCACGTTGCCGCGCTGATTATCCATTAACCTGATGCGAGCTCCCTTTCCTGGGGGTGGCGTCCTCGGCAGCTCTGCAATAAGAGCCGGCAGCAGGGCTGGCTGCCTCCCTCCTCTCCCCCCCCCCCCTTATCAGCAATTCAGATTGCATGCAAATCTGCGGGCTTTCTTACAGGGGCAAGGCAGAGGACCGAGCGCTTCTCCCCGGCCGCCGCTTCGGGGGAGAGATATCTCCTCCTCCTCCTCCTCCTCCTCCTCCTCTTGGGATTTTCTTCCTTCTCCCCTCCCCTGCTCTCCCCTCCCCTCCCTCCCTCCCTCCCTCCCTTTCTTTCCTCCTTTTCACCTCCTCGAACAAAAGTAGCCCTTCTCTCTGCGCCAGCCCTGCCTGCGAGCGGGCTCGCTTTGTCTGCCCACGCCGTCGGGGTGCCCGGGGCAGGGAGCGGGCCGGGCCGAGCCGCCGCGGCCGGCGGGCCATGGGGGGGCGAGCGGCGGGCGGGCTGGCGCTGCTGGCGCTGCTGGCGCTGCCGGGGCTGGCGCTGGCGCTGGGCGGCGGCGGGGCGACGTGCCCCGAGCGGGAGCTGGAGCGGCGGGAGGAGGAGGCCAACGTGGTGCTGACGGGCACGGTGGAGGAGATCATGAACGTGGACCCCGTGCACCACACCTACTCCTGCAAGGTAAGGGGGGGGGTGGCCCCGGGAAACTTTCGGCCCCCGGCAGGCGCCTTCTCGGGCGGGCGCATGTGGGTTTTATTGTATGCGCTGGAGGTTTGGTGTGTAATTATGTATTTTTAGACTGCGGAGTCTCTTCCCCGCTAGAGCTGCCACAGCTGTGTCGAGGGGAATCTCTCAAGGTTGCTTTTTATGGGCATTTCCCTCCTTTCCGTGATGCGGAGCTGAGTCCCAACTTTCTGCCCTGGCAGGGTGTCGGCTGCCGGGGAAGGTGTTGGGAGCCGCTTGCTGGCTCTACGCGCAGCTCCCTGTTTACTTTAGCAGCATCTTGAGTTCCTCTAGCTCAAGCTATTGTTTAACTACGAATCTGGCCTCTGGCTATGTTTTTTTTCTCTTCTCCCCCCTAAGCTGAGAGACGGTAAAGTACTGAGCAACCTGAAATACCATCCGCCTGCTTGTCAGAAAACGTGTTGTATGGCTTAACCCTTCCCGGGGCGGGAATCTCGCTTGTGAGGACATGCTGCTAGGTTGCCTTTTCCTCTTCTCCCCGTCCCCTCTTCTGCCCATCCTTAAAAAGTACTGCGGTTCCTGCCTGCGGTTAGCGCTAAGCAGGGCCCGGGGTGATGCGCAGGAGTGCGTTGGTGGGAGAGGTCTGCCGGTGCAGAGGAAGGTTAACTTTATACCATGGCATTGCCCTCTGGTCTGGAGCATCTCTCAGCCCAGTAAACTAGTTGAACAGCTTCCGTCTGTCCAGCTGGTGCCCGCTGCTTCACGCTTGCTCCCACTGCTCTGCCCCTTGCGATACTGCACGGTACAATCTGTACCCTGCTCTTGTAAATTAGATCACAGACCCTCCAGGCTAGTGCAGAGACCGTATGTTTGCAAAGTGTCTGGCACATCCTGGGTGCTATGTAGAAAACTAATAAGCTGCTGCGAGCAGCCGGTGTCCTGCGGCAGCTTGGGGCACATATGGCCGAATGGATGTGGGCCACCTGACGCTGGGGCAGGGGTTGCCATGCAAGTAGGCAGGAGGTGGTCCAGTGAGGCTAGTGATGAGGCAGAAATGCTCATCTCGGAAACGGGTCTCTTTCCTCCCGCTGCGGACACGCAGCGAGGTGTCTGGCTAGCGTAAAATCCAGGCTTCATCTTGCTGTATCAGAGCAAGACTCTGGGCCAGGAAAAGCGTTTTGCCTGTGCTCCTGTGATGGTAAACCTGCTTGCTCAGCAGCTCTGCCTTAGAAAGGATGCAGTCAAGTCCCAGTAAGAGCAGCTAGGGAGCAAGGTGTGGGGAGGAACCTGGTCTGCAGGTGGTGGCTGTATTTGAAACACAGTTTGCATTGCTCAGCTTGGGAAGAGAGTCTCTCGCTCGCCTTTCCCTGAGCCATCCCGAGCAATGCTGTGGAGAAGGCTTGTGCTACTTACTCTGGAGTTAACTGTGGGATTTTTCTTCTGCCGATTACTAGTGTCATAGCAGCACCTGAAGGCCAGAACCTGCCCCTAAGATACCTTTCCAGTCCTGGAGTCTTGTAAAAAGGACTTTTTTTTTTAAGAAAAAAAAAAGAAAGTGAAAGGAGAAAAACCTCTCCTACCCTGGATGGGAGAGCCCATCCCATCTCACTGTGGGAGTGCTGCTGGCTCTCCCAGTTATGCTGTGACATTTAGTAATTTTCTTAGAACAGTGGTTCTTCAATCCCTTTACTTACACATCAGTCTTTTCTGTGTAATTTTTAATGGTATGTTCATTGTGTGTTTGCAGGAAAAAAGCTTTGAAATGGGACTTGGGGTGTCTTAAGGACCTGAAAGCAGATAAATCTCTCCTAACTGTGACTTAGCAGGGCGTAAAACTCATGACTTGTAAATGCGTAGCTTTGCAACAGCTGTTGGCCTGTTTCACTCTAAGATCTCTCCAAGTATTGAAATTGGTGTGGATTCTGCTGATGCTGGGTTGCAGGGTTAGACATACTTGCATTTTGGTTTGGTTTGTTTTTTTACCAAGCACCTAGATTCGAAAAGGGCAGTTTGGGCATCAAACCTGACCACTGGCTCCTGCTGCCCTCGCACGAACCCCCGTGCCCTGCGGAGCTGGAGCGAGCCGAGGCGCAGAAGGGATCTTGCTGGTTAGAAAACACGTCCGCTTTCTCGCTGTCGTACTCCAGTAACTGTTCCTTAGGCCCTGGGGTTACCTCCAAATACCACAGTTATCTCTTGTCAGGTTCTTCTTTATCTGAAGAGGAGAGGCAAGGGCCAAGTGTGCGGTAGGAGTTCCCTAGAGCCCACACCCAAAATAGCAAGTGTTATTGGTGCTGGGTGGTCTGCGAGGGAGTGGGCATGTGAATATCTGAGTGCTGCATTAGTGTATTGTTCTTCCTAGTTAAACTCTAAACCCTCCCAGCTGAAGCCTTTGATAGATGAAGATAAGCACATTACAACTCAGAAGAAATGTGAAGTTAATGTTAGATAAACACCCTTAAATAGCTACCAGCCATTCATTTGCTACTAGAGGAGATGAATAATAAGGAAGAACAGGCTGACAGAACTCCCAAAATTGACTCTGAACTGGGCTGATGTGCTGCTTTACCAAGGGATTTGACGTGGGAACCGGGGCGCTGGGCTTGCTCGTCTTCCCGAACTTGCGGTGCTGCTGTTCATCCTGTTTAGAGCTTGTGCATTGGCATTGTCCCTTCCTGCTTTTGGGTCCTCTGATGTGCCTTATTCTGGCTGACCCGATATTTATGAAGAGAGCTCCTATTTATAGGACAAATACAGGTTCTATATGTGCTATAGGAAGTGTCGAAAAGGATGTGGATCCTGTTCCAAACAATAGAGCCCCTCTTTTGGGGGGTAAGGGCGGCTGTTCTGCAGCCGGGGTTGGATGTGGAAGTTGCTGGGGGAGGTGGGTTTGGTGCTCTGCTAGCTCCTCGGGAAAGGGCAGCTGGCTTCTGCTAGGGGAAGGTACAGGGAGTGACAAGCAAGGGGAGAGGGATGACGTGCGGTCAGGAGGGAAGGATTTGGCAGAGCTGCGGGTGAGCAAGCAGAGCTGATGCTAGCCAGTACCCTTCATCTTTCAGAACTGCCAAAAATCTAGTGGTGGCCCTTTTTACTTCTGTCCAGAGTGACCGCTCTCTTCCCGAGGAGACTATCCTCTAACTTCTCGTCTTTCTTTACCAGACCAAGGCTGGCATTTCTCAAAGCATCTTCCTGGCAGGAATTCACAAGCAGTGTACAGGTGGTCCCATTCCCTACTGTGGGATGGACCCCCATGGCATACTGGAAAATCCTTTTACTTTCTGGTTTTGTACTGCACTTAAAATATACCCTTGCAAGGATCTGCTTAAATAAAGTCTTCGCTGTTCTTAGTCTGCCTCCCTGTAGCTGCCAGGAGTCTTGTAAAAGAGTCTTAATCCAGTGTTTTATGTGCTTGCTGGCGAAAGAGCGAGCGAGTCTGCTATAGGGAAGGGACCTCTTGGAACTAGGTTCCAGCCCAATTTTTTCTCTCCCTCCCTTTTCTTCCCCAATCCTTGATGTAGCCAGTGAGTCACCAGTGACCAAGTCTTAATTGTATGTGATGATGAATGGGATGCCCTACAGGTAATTGCTTGGTCTTTGGTGCCTTCACATCCATTCATTAGAGAGGATAAGGGTGGGGAGAAAGCTGGTGGACTCTGCTGTTGCTTGTGAATGCTGTGGCCTGGCTCTGAGGTGTATGACTAGAACAGCCATGCTAATTAACTCAAATTACCATCTGCTTCAGAAGAGAGGGTAGGCTTTAGCCTTTCTTCCCCCTTAGACCTAGCTGTGAAAATGCCTGACTGCTACCTTTCGGCACAAGCCTCAGGCTGTGCTCTCTGCCTGCCTCTCGTATTTTATTTTTAATTTTTTTTCCTTTTGTCTCCTTTGCGTTCCTGGGTTTTGGCCCTGTTTGCCTGTGCACCTCAGCTCCTTGCAGCGAGCGCCTGCCCTGCGGGCTGCAGGCTGCTGCCGAAGGAAGAGGAGGTGGAGCTGCAGGAAGGTGTCTTAACTTGACTGTGGGGAGAAGCACAACCACAGGGAGTTGTGCTGCTGCGAAATGCTGGAGAAACAGCTGGTCCCGGGTGAGGAAGCGGGAGGCTTGTGTTAGTGCAGGCTTGCGCTAAAGCTGTGCAAGCTGTGCTCCTTAGCACCCTGCCTCCTCGGCTTACCTGCCGTGTTCGCAGGTGGCCCCAGACTGGTTCTTTGAAGGGGGCTGCCTTGCGTGGCATCGCCTGCATGTGGTGGAGCAGATGTCTCTCTCTCTGTCAATACCGGGATTCCTGCAAGATCAGAGGGGAGGAAAGCTGCCTGTCACAGCTACCCTTCCTTGCCATCTGAAGCTCCCTCTGTTTGCTGGTTGACTGCCATCTCTCTCAAGAAAAGAGCTCGTGCTGACAGGGCTGTGTACAACCGAGCAGTCAGCTTTCCAAGCAGGCTTCTTCTCGGGCTGAAATAGGCTGCGCAAGTGGCTTTGAAGGCATTGCTTTCTCAGCCTCTCTTCTTACTCCCGCCCAGCAGCTTGGACTTGGGCTGTGTGGGGCGGGATGGTAGCCTGCGTATAAGTTATTGCTTGCCCTTTGGTTGCTGTGGCATTGCTTAGCACTGGCCCGAGGGGAGCTGACTCCCCCTTTATGCTGGAAGATAAATGGGTGTGAGAGCGTGTGGGTACGACGTCTCTAGCTAACCTCTCCACGTCGGGGGGCAGCTAAGGCATGTGCAGCTTCCAAAGAGGAGCTGTCACGGTGGTGTTTATACCTGGGATGGTTTTTGATCTCGGGTATGCAGAACAGGGCTCACCTCAGGAATATACAGGGGCTGCTGTTTGGGTCACGGGAGCTGCTGGGCTGGGTGGGAGCTGAGACCCATCAAGTCCAGAGTCCTTCTCCAAGGTGGGCAAATATTACACCTTCAGGAGAAGGTGCGAGAAGTGGGAGGATCTGAGAATAAAATACACTCCTAAACTTTGTTCTTAACCCTCAGTTGCACCTGTAGAGTACAGCAACAGTAAATCCATTCCCCTTTTCTGCTTGACAGGTGAATTTTGTGCTGAGCAGGAGGATCTCAGCCCAGCCTGCTTGCTCCTATTGCGGTGGGAATGGCCCTGTTCCCTTGCCCCAGCGCCTGTAGCTGCCTACTCATGGCAGGGACAGTGTGTGGGAGTTCAGCTCAAGATCATTGTGGCCCTTGAAGCCTCTTGATCAGGACTGAGATAGTGCTGAGCTCTCACCCCTGAAATTCTGGAGTTAGGGCAAAAAATTACAAGATTGATTGAAGGTCATCTTGCATTCCCCTTAGCCCCCAATATGTTTTTACCCTCTTATTTGAACTTTGCAGTATCAGATCTTTGTGTGTCTTCTGTAGTCACTGAGTAATGGGATGGAGGTCTTTGGCAAAGAGTAAGAGTCTCTCTGTCTGGATGGTCTCAAGCCCAGAGGGGAACACAATGCACTTGAAGGGCCATGCAGGGCAGAGGCCAGTGAGCTGCAGTTGCAGATAACTGTAAAAATGGTTCACTTGAGAGTGGGATAATGTCTGCTCTGTGCTTTCCTCCTCAACTGTAACAAGTCCCCCCACCGCAACCCCTATGTCAAGCGTAGAAGCTGTAGTGTGAACAACTCTCTGCCTCCCGGTGTCTCCCAAGGTTGGGAGAGACCTGTGCCCACGTGCATGTGAGCATCCTTTCTCTGCCCCTTGCGTTCCCTTTGGAATTGCACTCTTAAAGTACGTACGTGCATGGCTGTTTCAGAGAGGGGGATCAAGAGCCCCCTTATCTCTGAGCCACCACCTCCCTGACCGCTTTGGTGCTTGGCGCACGGTGTGCTGAAGTGCTCTTTGGGCGGTGAAGACAGCGGAGGAACGCAGGTGACTGGGCACTCAGGCTGCGGTAGGAGGGGAGATGCTGGGAGGGAGCGTGGTGAAGCATGCTCTGAGCATTCCAGGCCAGGGATGCCTGTGGTCACAGTAATACCCATGCGCTACAGCAGCCACCCTTGCTAGTGAGCTGCCCTTGCTCCAAGCTGAAACCTCAGGCAGCTCTCTGATGAGCTGTTCCTATTACATGCAACTTGCCGACTCTGCTCTGTGTTGTGTTTCCCCTGCAACAGGATTGCAGCAGCAGGAGGAGGATTTCTAACCTAGAGAGTGGATGGGGACATACCTCTGGTGTCCCATGTGCACTAAAGATTAATTTTAGGGCTGTTTCTTCCCTCCTGTGCTGGTGTTTCTTTTGGGGAGTTTGCTGCGGAGAGCGTGGCACTGGAGAGAGGCTGGCTTGCAGTTGCCTGCAGATCTCTCCTTTTTTAGGCAGGGGCATGAGCCAGCAGTGAGGTCTAGGGAGACTGCTGTAGAACTGCTGGCAGTGGAAAGGAGGCGAGTGGGACTAACTCTCGTGGCCAGGACTCATTTTTTTTTTTCCTGAAGTTTGGATGAGTAAAGGGAAATGGGCTCCTACTGCCAAATCCTCCATGTATTTTAGCATATTCAGTCTGCTAACGCAAGGGTTTTCTTTAGTCGTTTATAGGAACATAAGATGCCATTGACGTTTCTACATGGAGTGTTATCTGCTCTGCCTTTTGTTTTTCCAAGGTACCAGTGCCTTGTCAGAGCCAGAATACTCCCTTCTTTCGTTCACCCAACCCACCCGCTGCCTCCTGCCCCTGTTTTAAGGCTCTTGTGCCACCGTTCAGAGCCCCCCCCCTGGATGGACAGTGCTCTCTTTAGCTGTGCAGCCTTCCCTGGTTGGGGGCTTCCAGCCGTTTAATGTTCCCTTCAAAGCTCTTTTCAGAAGTGTTTTCTTCTCCCTTGATAACATTTCACTGAGATTTTTGGTGCAAATCATGATATCTCTGGGAGAACTGTACCAGCTGGAGTCTGTCACCTTGAATGATGCTGCCTGGGAGTAAAGGGGGGGTTCCTCTGGCAAGGCTGAGATTTGTGTGCTGCCCTTACAGGGCTTGAATCGCGTCCCTGACCCTGTCGCCTGTCTCTGCAGAAGTCAGGCTTCCAGCTCATGTATGTGGAAAGGGTCAGTGGAGGTGGATCTCACTTTTGTCCAAGTGTCCAGTCCAGGAGTGGATCTCCTGCTGTGACTTTGAATTCTTTATTAGTAATGGGCAGGACCAGGTCAGTTGTGATTTTTTTTTTTTAAATAAATTATTTTCCTGGTTGATACTCTGCCAGCTTCCCCTGGCTAAGTGCAGTGTCCCTTGTTGGAGAGCAGTGTTCCCTGCCATAACTAATCATGTGGCAACTGAAATGGCTGTTGTGGCCATAAAGGTTAGAACAATATCAGAGGGAAAAGGTTGATTAACTCGTCCTCTGCCTTACTGGTCGTGTACAGCAGAGGCAAAACAGCAGCAGAGGCTTCTCCTTCTCCTTCCTGGGCTGAGTTGAGCTGTGCTGCAGAGGCTGCCGGGGTCTGCTCTCCCCTTCTCCCACCCCACCTCTGCCTGGCTGCTCGTGCTCCGCTGTCCCATGGGAGCCCCAGCCTTGCTGGACTTCCCTGCGCTGCGTGGGCTGGTCTCTGGGTCTCCAGATAGCAGCAGTGCCTGCTGGTGGCCCTCAAGTGTTTGCTGAGAAGTGGCAGCTTATCTGGAGCCATTGTTCTTGCCCGAACAAAGGAAAGGGGCATTGCTACCCTCTGCCAGCCCTGGGATCCTTCCTGCCAGCGGCTTGCTGGGTGTTAGCACTTGGAGTGGGGAAGGCAAGCCCTCCCTGGGGTTGGTGAGGAGAGGAAGGAGAATCACAGAATCGTATAGGTTGGAAAAGACCTTTAAGATCATGGAGTCCAACCATAAACCTAACACTGCCAAGCCCACCACTGCACCCTGTCCCTAAGCACCTCATCCAAACGGCTTTTAAATCCCTCCAGGGATGGGGACTCAACCCCTTCCCTGGGCAGCCTGTCCCAATGCTGGACAACCCTTCCAGTGAAGTAAAATTTCCTGATATCCAGTCTAAACCTCCCCTGGTGCAACTTGAGGCCATTTCCTCTCGTCGTATCACTTGTGACCTGGGAGAAGAGACCGACCCCACCTCTCTCCAGCCTCCTTTCAGGCAGTTGTAGAGAGCGATGAGGTCTCCCCTCAGCCTCCTTTTCTCCAGGCTGAACAACCCCAGGTCCCTCAGCTGCTCATCATCAGACTTATGGGGGCCATTTTGGGTTCGTTTGCCCCCATGGGCAGAGAGGGTCTCCGGGGAGGTGAGCCGAGGTGGCTCGAGAGAGGGTTTGGTGCGGGGCAGCTCTTCATCAGGCTGTGTGAGCCGCTAGCAGCAGCGACTGGGCCGGCAGCGTGCTTGGTAGCAGGCGCTGGGCCCAGCCGAAGGCAAATCCTGGGTCTCGGCGCTAAGGGCAGCGTGTCCCAGTGCAAAGGGGAGAGATGGGCACTGGGGGACGAGGGGTCTCTGTCCCTCGCTGGAGAACCCGCGTGGCTGAGGGGCCCCTTGCGACACGAGGCCTGTGTCCCCTCGTTCCCCACGAGGCTGTGTGGGGAAGGGGCCGGGGTGCCAAGTACCTGGGCTGGAGAGTTGGGTGCAGCTTTGGCAGAAAGAGTAGTATGTGCTTTAGTCTTCGTTGCCCACGCATTTTGTGCTTTTAGAGGGATGGCTAATGAAATTAGCTCTGCTGGAAGGTGTTGCCAGCCTGAACCGCTCCTGCGCATCTTGTGACAAGGTGATAAAAATTAACTGGGCTGGAAGGTGGCAATTGTTTGTGGCTGTGAAATGGTCTCACGTGCTCTTTCTCCCTCTCGTTCAAGGTGAGAGTCTGGCGTTATCTGAAAGGCAAAGACATCGTCACTCACGAGATCCTCTTGGATGGTGGGAACAAGGTGGTTATTGGTGGCTTCGGGGACCCGTTAATCTGTGACAACCAAGTCTCGACTGGGGACACACGGATTTTCTTCGTCAACCCTGCCCCACAGTACATGTGGCCGGCACACCGCAATGAGCTGATGCTGAACTCCAGCCTCATGCGGATAACGCTGCGCAACCTGGAGGAGGTGGAGCACTGCGTGGAAGGTGAGGCTGGAGCATGGGTGCCTGGCTTTCCCTGGGCTGCTCTGAGCATGCAGACGTAGCAGCGGCCAAGCCCTGGCTCTGTTGACCACCTTGTGCACCTAGCTTGTGAATGATGGATGGGCAAATGATCCCGCTGGTGATGAGGCGGATCAGTCCTGTTCTACATGTGTCTGGGGTAGTCATGCTGCTCTGTGGACTCACTTGTCACAGGGACAGTGCCTGGCACTGACCTTGTTGTCAAAGGCAGTGGTTGCAACCAAGGTACAGCCAAGCAAAGTTATTTTATCTTATTTTTGCTCCAGATTTGATGCCGGTTTTCACTCCCCTCTGTGATGAGTCTGATGTGGTTGGGAGCATCCCCACTGCAAGTCCTGTTCTGACACAAGTGTGTGGCAGGGAATTCAGACTCCTCACACCTGAGTTAGGTTTTCCTGTAGGTTTACAGCTAATAAGTTAAGGGGTTAATCCTGTGGTGAAGGCCTGTCCTTCATGGTAGTCACCCCTAGTGTCCTCTGTCTCTGAGCTTCCTTGCTTGCCAAGTCAGCCTTGCGGACTCCTGTAGGGATCCAAGAAGCCAGCCGAGTTCTGCTTGGGGGTAAAGCTTGCTTCTCCGAGGTATAACTAAGTCAGAACCAAGCCGAGCGGCTAACTCATTTTGGGGGTATGAGGTTGTGCTTCTGTATTGTGGTGGCGAAGCCCTGTATCCCTTGCATGTTAATCTCTCTGGAGCCTTTGCGTCTGCTCCCAAAAGAGCTCAGATGAGGAGGGTTGTAATGTGCCGTGCTTACGGAGTACATGTGCACCATATTGATGCTCAGCACAGGGACTGTGGGCTGACTTGTAGCTGTCTGTGGGACGACGTGGGGAGTGCCGACATGCCCCTGCCAAAGAGAGTGGCTGAGTTACCGGTGCTGCTGTGGGTGTAACGGCATAGCTGTTGGGAAGAGCTGAGGGGGAGACAGCCCATATGTGCTTTTTAATAGGGTCTTAGACCTCCAGGTGTGGAGAAGTCTCTATGGAGAGCAGATCTGGAGAGAACTGGTCTTCTACTTGTTGCCCAACCACCTTGAAAACAAACATACTTCTGTAATAACCCATTCGCTGGCTTCTCTCTTCCCCCTTTATGCTTGTCCTGTGTTCTGGCAAGCGCTCCGAGCTCATGGGGGAATGTGGTGCCCCAAAAGCCCTTTGCTGGGGTCTGAGTCTGTCCTGAGAGCAGATGAGTAAACAAGGGAAGGAATGCAGGAATTCTGCACAGACAACAAATAAACATGCAGATTGGCTCCCTCCTCCCCCTTGGACGTGCAGAGGAGAGGCCATAACCCCTTTTTCCAGCTGTGAATGCTGACAGAGGTAAATGACCGAACTCTCAGTCTGGAAAGCTGGGACAGGGCTAGTTCAGCAAAGTGGCTCATAAGAGGCACCCGTCTCGAGTGGTTTTTGTAAGAGGGAGGGACACTGGAGGTTTTCTGCCTATATATATGTATTCCATCTTGCACTTGAAAGGTATCTGTCCTGTTCCTTACTTGCACCTAGTGGAGAGGGAGGGAGGAGAAAGAAGAGTGTGCGTGTGGTTGTTTTTGTTAAACCTGAGCAAACATTTGGAAGAATTCTGTCTTCACCTACTTTGCTGTGTTCTTTGGCATGCTCGTTTTGCACACACTGGACGTGAGCTGAGGTGGTTGAGCTAGGTGGTTCCCACTTGTGGTGAAGGATGTTGTCCCTTAAGGCCCTTGGGAGATGAAGAGAGATTTCGTTTTCCTGCTAATACTATAGATTCAATGTAGAATTTATCACTGGGACCCATTCCTGCTTTTGCCTTTAGTGGGGGAGGATTCAAAACTGTGTTGCATTGGTGTAATGCTCGTTACAGCCCCTGGTGTGTCGGGGCTGGCTGTGTTTGGTGAGCTGGGCTGGGACCTGCTGCAGTCGGGGACACATCCCAGCCATGGACAGCTTTCCTTGCAGAGGGTCGGGGTGGTGATGGGACTCATTCCCAGCGTGCTATACCTTGCAGCTGTACCGGTGTCCTGGTCCCGGGAGGGGAGGGGTGTGAAGTGCCTGCGTGCACCAGGCTGTAAGCGGATGTGTTTGTCTATAAGCATGCCCTCTGATGCAGTAACATAGGAAAAATTTGCTTGGTGTTGCTCCCATGCTGTTGTGCAAGGAGTTGAAGGTGCTAAAGCTGGGCATGTCTAAACTCTCTCTCTCCCTCCTGTGTGCTTAAATTGCAGGTCCATGCAGTTATAGGTGGGTTTATCTTTTCTCCCTGCTATATTAACCTTTCCTGATGCCAGGTAGGAGATGACTCTTTCTGGGACTCCCCTCTTCTCTGAAGATCATTTGCTGCATAGCTTGCTTCCTTTAACTAATTAGGCCCTTCTTCCCGATGGCTCACCAGGATGCTGTTGGCATGTGGAGATAGGGTCAGCCTGCCTGAGCGGGGACTGGAGAGGGCTGGAAAACAGCCTGCAGCCAGCTCGCCAGGTGTGGTGGACCTGATTTCTCCAAACTGATGGAGACCTGTCCAGACTGTGTTGCTGAGAAATGACAAAAACAAGACAACCTTGAGTTACTAATATCTCGGGTAGGTCAAAAAGTGTTGGTTGGGGGAGATGCAGTGATTCTTATTTTAGCATATGGCTGACTTAGCAGCTGTTTCTCTTGCCTTGATAGACCCGCCTTTCTTGTCATATCCAGTGGACTTGCTTTTCTTCCTACATCTTGGAAGTCTGGTCGTGTGAGTATCGTACATGCTGGGTGCTAGCAGGTTTGCTGTAGAGACCGTGGAACAAACTGACCCCAAAACCTCGGTTTCCCTCGAGCCCTACCCAAAGCTCAGGCCTCTCCTGAGGTCTGTGAAAGTCCCTTTTGCCTTGCTCAGCACAGCTGCCTTGCTGGCTTCTGGGAGGCCCTGCAAAACCAGGCATGAGAACCTGCTCCTGCCACCCTGGGAACCATTTCTGAGCTCCAAGCCTGAGAATTTAGCTCCAGGACTTGTTTCCCATCAGCTCCTCACAGGAGGGTTCAAAGCAAAGCTGCCCAGGACCCTGCTCTTTGCTGCACTTTAAGTTTAAAAACAAACCTTTGAATGCTTTTGCAGAAAGAATTGGAAGAATGGTGGCAGCTGAGTGGAAAAACATGAATGTTTTGAGTATCTTCATCTCCTGTTGCTCCAGCTTGGAAAAATCCTAGACATCAAAATCTTGCCTGTCTAAGAGGGGAGTTCAAACCAGGGCATCTCTGTGAAACAGCTCAGGTTAGAGTAAAACCAGAGTGTTTTGATTATGCTTAATTGTGGTAAAAATGCTTTGACCAGCTGTAGGCAAATGCAAACTGGCTTCAGCACTGAGGGTGCCTGGAGGGGAGTGTTTTGGTGTGGAACAGCAGAGGAGCGGCTCTGGGGCTTGCGCAGGAGGCTAGGACAAGGCTTGGACTGGGTCCCTGGGCGAAGGAGGATGTTTGCTTTGGTGTCTCTGTGGGGGAATGCATGGAAAGGGAGCTGGCCCCAAGCAGCACGCAGTGCTGTGTAGCACCGAGAGTGGATTTCCTCTTGTTCTTCAAGACATCTGGATGAGGCTTTCTGGCGAAAGAATTAGCCTGATAAGCCACAGCCTCGCTGTATTTGTGCCTTGAATGCTGGTACTGCATGAAGAGGGCTGGAGTCACTACGCAGGTGTTAGAGCTTCCCAAGGCACACCACCAGCAGGCTCCGTGCTAGGTGCAGTGCTTTCTTCTCCTTGCCCTCCCCTGACATCGCCATCAAGCACGCTCTTCTGGAGTTCAACAGCTGACTAATCCCTGTGAGATCTTGCCCTTGTGTGTGTGTCTCATATTTCACTTTGATCGCAACTGCACTTGAAGAAAATCAAGATTTTTGTGTATGGTGTGGGAGGGGCTGTGTGTTGACTCCCTACTGAGCCATCTGGGTGGAAGGAAGTTCAGATTAAACCTTTGTTAGGGCCTTGGTTAATGAGAACCCAGAGTTCCTCTTAAATAATGCCTTGCTTGTGGCATGATTTGCATTAACGCTGGTGCAATTGCTGCAGCCGAGACTGCTTTGCTAGCTTTGGAGATGTGCGTGGACTTTGAACCTCCTGGGAAAAGCCATATACGTTGGCTTTACAAGTACAGCGCATGGTGAAACCGGGTAGCGTTGGGTACAGTAAGCACACGCCGTTGTAACAGAAGGTCCTGCTGGTGGCTTGAGACCCTCGTCCCAGAGCAGCATGTCCAACATATCTTGAAGAAACTCTTGCTCTGTGCTTAAACTCGTGCGGTGTCACCTCAGCTTCTGAGCTGACACGGAAAATAGGCCCCATGAACCAAGTGGGGGGCTGGTTAAGCCTTTTGGTAAGGACGGATCTACCTGTCTTGGGGGTGACACTCTGCCTCCCCAATGGGAATGATTCCAGCAGTGAGAGCAAGGCTGAGGACTGACCCTGTATGTGCGCACATAGCAGCCATCTCAAACCCTTTCTGGGCTACCTGCTAGCTTCCCAGGCTACTCTACTGGTCGTGGCTAGTGCTGTGCTTGTGCTTCCACAGCGCTCGGTAGCTTCTCTGTTGCCTCCCCCAGCCCTGGTGCGGCTGTGGGCCTGGGGCTGCTCCCTCTGGGTGGGCAGCGAGGCGGACGCGTGCTGTGCTGGGATGGTAACCTTTGGGTGCTCTATGGGTTGCTGTTTGGGTGCTGTATGTTGCCCAGCCTAGGAACTGGAGGGGGTAATGTGGTGTCTCGGGGCGGGGCTGTGAGGCTAGCGTGCAGGCCTTTGAAACTCTCTTCCATATAGATGCCCATCGTAAAGCTAGCTACTCTGGCTTCTGTTCAACATGCAGTGTGCTGCAGATGCTCCATATGTTTAAAAATATCACTCAGCTCTTACTGAAATTCTGATCCTAGCCAGTCCAGAACTTTCCTCTGACTTTTCATCTCTGTGGCAACCCTATTAATTAGTCCTGTTGAAGAATTGCATCCAGTCCTGCAGCCTCAGTTCTTCCACATCTACTTGAGAGCGGGACTGCTTTGAAAGCATCTCCCTTTAAGTTACACTGTCCATTCTGTTTTGTCTTCTGCCTGTACACTTTTATTCTGTCCTCTCTTTCTTTTTAGGTCTCTGCTGAGACCTTTTGTTCTTGTAAACCAGCCCATGCAAAATTTTCTTTTCAGGCTCCTTACAGAGACTGTAAGGCATGCACAGTAGGCTCCTCTCAGCAAGGAAATTGCTGGCATGGGTTTGTGGTAGGTGATTTGGGCTGTGGTCACTTCCCATGCTCTGGTCTCTCCGCAGCCCTTCTCCACCCCTGCAACTATTTCTTTTTAATCTATCCCTGGCATTTCATTGTGCTTCAGAACAGGCGAGGGGGGGCTGGAAGAGGGTTAGTGTGTGGGTTTCTTTTTAAAGAAGTTTGGTGGGTTTTTTTTTTCCCTTCCTCCTTCTTGGCTCTGTTTTGAATTGAAGATAATGAGAACAGCATCAACACCTCTGTCTCGGGAGGGTGAGAGAGTTAGCCAGCAGCTGTAAAATGTGGTAAAGTGAGAGGAGAGAATCCACCATCGAACACTCCTGGGGGCCCCTTCCTGCCCCCCCGTCCGTGGGCTGGGGCAGCACGGGCACAGCAGGCAGCTCAGCTGGCTGCTGGGGCTGGAGCAGGTTTCCTCTCGGGGCTGCCACGTTGGAGACTGGCACGAGAGAGAGCAGGGACTTACTTGTGGGTGAGGTGCTGGTGCTTCAGGGGCGGATGGAGCTGGCTACTGTGGCTGATGCTGCAGAAGCCAGCCTGGCCCTGCCGCGCTGGCCGGAGCAGCGTTTGCAGGAGGTGCTCTCGCCGCTAGCGTGGGGGGCCCTGTGGGTGGGCCAAGCATAAGGGTCTGGTTCCACCCTTATGCTAGTAATGCAGAACATCTCAAGGGTTTATGGCAGTAGCTAAGAGTTGATTTGTTTAGCAAATTCGTATGGAATTTTAATGTGGTGGGGGAGGCTACTGGTCTGGGAAGGCTCCTTTGGCCCCACTTCCCACTCTGGCACATCCTGCTGCATTTCTCTGCGGGATCGACTAGGGCTTCTTGGTCAGCAGCACAGACGGCGTATCTCTTGGCGGTGCCGGCTGTGCAGTCATGACAAGTCCTGGGCCCTGGCCATGTGCTCTTGGTTCTGCTTTTGGTTTGTTTGCTCCTCTAATAACTTGGGGGCTTGCTGTCTGCTGTGCTGCGGAGGCGAGCTGCTGCTGCTGCAGGCTCTGGCAGGCTCTGTGCCTCCTTCTGCAGTGTGTTTTCCTGTTGAACTGCTAGGTACTGATCCAGGGCTAGTACATCACCTCCTGGCTGGTGGGAATGCACGGGGAAGCAGCATTCTCCGTTTCATCCTTCTTTTACAGACGTGGGGTAGAAGGGAAGGGATACGGGAGTGGGAAAGGTATTGTGAGTTCCCGTAGGGGACCCCTCTGAAACATTTCAGTGTCCCACTCTCAGTCCCTGCAGCCTCCTTTCGGTGCTTCCCGCTGCAGGATGCTTGCACAGCATCAGCCTTGCTCAGGGGACTTGGCGAGAGCTGCGTTGCAGTGCTCCCAGGCAGGGGGTTGCTGCAGGGAGCTCCTCCGTGGGCACGTGAAGCCTTTGGTGGTGGTGCTGGGGGCTGCGTGCACGAGAGGAAATCCCCCCGCAAATCCCCCTGCGGGGGCTGCGGGGAGTGGGTGCCAGTGGAGTGACACTTCCTGCTGTCAGGCGTCACTGTTCCTCTTGACAAGGCTGGCTCTGAATCTCCCCCTCTGAGCATCTCCTAAACCGAATGCCTGCAGATTTGGGACTCTGGCATCTCCTTCATCCTCTTTGCATTCCCTGACTTTGCAGAGCTGTTTTTCAGACTCCTCGATAACCTGTCGCAAGGCAGGACTCGGGTGCAGCTTTTCTGTCTCACTGTCTCTCCCTGACACCCCCTTGCCCCCATCCTGCAGCCAGCGTGTAAAACGGGGAGCTGCATGCATCCCTCCCTCCTCCAGCTGGCGGAGAGGCTGGGACCTGTCCTACACCTGGGCCCACACTGCTTTAGCTCACGTGCTGGAGGTCGGCCCTGCTGATGCTGCAGGCTGTGGGGCCAGGCTTTGCAGACAGCCTGTGCTGCGTGAGCCTTTATGCGCTGACTGTTGCTTTTGGTCACGGTGTCACCAGGCCACGAATCGGTAACCTTAACAAAAGGTGTTGCCGTGCTTTAACTGCTTCTGTCCAAACCTTCCCTGTCACTTGTTTCCCTGTCTCTCTTCAGACAGCATCAAACATGGGAGGGAGCAGTCAGCCCTGTCACACTCTATGTGCTGGAAGCGTAAATTAAGTGTACAGGTGTGGCTGCTTGCAGAATGCAGCCAGACAGTCACATGTATCAGTCTGGGTTGTTTTAATGCTGTAACCAATTTGCAGCCATCTAGGACTGAGTGGCTCTTGCCGTTGTGGCAGGGGCAGAACTCGATGTTCTGTTTCTCTCTGCAAATTGCCGGGTCCTGCTGCTCAAGGCAGGCGATGCTCTCCCTTTACCAAGGCTCACGCTGTTTTGCTTCGGACTCTGTCTGGCTGAGAGCTGTGGCATATGGGCGCACAGGTCAGCCCAGGTATCCACAGAAGCCATCCCAGCAGAAGGGATGCGAGGGAAATGGCTCAGTACTCATCTGGTTTCCATACGAAGCCTGGGAGCTGGGCTCTGCTGGTGGGGAGGACAGAGCTGACCTGCCCCAGCCTTCGGGCTGTCCGGAGCTGCGGCGCGGTGATGGGCAGCACCGGCCGGGCCAGCCTTTGCCCATGAGCACCGCGGGGCTCTGCCCGTCAGAGCTGCCAGGCGCCTGCCAGAACTGCCAGCGCCCGCCCGGGCTTGCTCGCTGCTAATCCTTACCCAGAGTGGGACTTTGGTCTGTTTATCTATTAAACACTCTGCAAAGTTCCTGCATTCCTTTGGGATGACTTCCAGGAGCAGGAGAGCTCTTTGATGTGCTGTGTGGCCAGGGTGGGGACAGAGTGGTCCTGTGCCCCAGGACTGGATGGACAGCCTCCTCTCCCTGATGGCCTGGAGGAGGTGAACGGTGCTCTGCAAGCTGCTCCTTCCTTACAAAAGCCGTTCTAGCAGTGCCTTTTTCTTTTTTCCTTGAAAAACTGCTTCTCTTCCTGCATTTTCAGCTCCCTGGAATAATTTTCTTTGATTAGCAAAGGAAATGGGACTCTAGTGTTTTCAATAATTCATACCCAATTTGGCTAATTTCAGTCTGGCTGCAGCACAGACTACAAAGTGAATAAGAATGTGTGAGGTTTCAAACCAATTTTTCTTATTCGCTTCTAATTTTTACTCCCCTGGCTCCTCCCGTGTCCAGCAGCCACGTCAGTCTCTGTTAATCTTGCTAAACCATGGCAAGCTGAACCGCGTGGCCGGGTGTGCGGGTGTGAATTGCTGCTCTTCCGAAGGTCGCGCTCTCCCACCCAGCGTCTCGCCCATTTTCTCTTGTTGCTTGGTTGCTTTACGAATGATCTCCACCAGCATTGCAGCTGAGGCCTTGAGCTGACCGATACCTCTGTATGAGCTCTTGTGCCTTGCCCAGATCCCAGCCCTGTTAATTCCCCTTGCCTCCTTAGGTCCGTATTGCAGCTTCACCTGAAAGCTGCTTTCTCTGGTCGGTAAATGTGCCGCCTGTTTGTGTTGCCTTGCACTGACACACAGCTGCTTTGTCCTGTCCCAGAGGTAATGCCAGGCAGCAGAGATCTTGTGGATCACGCAGAAGCCTGCTGATAAAAGGTCTTTTGCAACAGACGCTGTTGTAACGGTGTCTGTTAACTCTGTCTTTAAGTAGCTGGCGGAGTAGGAGCCGTGGCTGGTGTTTGCCTGGCATGCTGCAGAGGGGAGTCTGCGTGTGTCATTCTTAGAGTAACTAGGCAGTGGTTTTTCTCCTCAAGCTGAGGCCGTGTGGATTTAGCTGGATTTCTTGGATTTAGTGGATTTCTGCCCTGAAAGAGGATCGGCACTGCTACTCGCTGTTTAGAGACTAGTGGTGCTCTTTCACAGCTGGGCTTTGCTTGTAGCCCTGCTCTGTAGCTTGCTTATTCCAATATCTCATCTTGGGCTGCCTTTTCAGGAGAAGGAAAGCAGGTTAAAATGGCTCTGCTGCCCCTCTCCAGATTCAGGAGACAAACCTTAACATCTTCCATGACTGACTGCCTCTTCTTATCCCATTTTTTTTTTTCCCCCTGCATAGTACTGGATGTTAGAAGAGAGCTGCACGCTCCCAGAGGATGTTGTGTCATCTTGATGGGCTGTAAGTGCATCTTCTGTCTAATATTAGACCACTGTGCTCTCTGTCTTGCAGGGATGCTAATTAGCTTAAGTGAACTGGAGGACTGGCTGTGCCTCAGCATCTTTGATTTGTGGGTGATACTCAATTAAAACAAGGGGAACAGAAAAAGGCTGAGGGAGCTTTTGCTGATCTCTGCACTGCTAAGTGCATTGCCTCTCTTTGGGTATTTAGTCCTCAGTTCTGTGTCTCAGGTGAGCAGGGCCAGACCAGCATGGAGACCGGCTCGTGACTCTCTTCAGACACGCAGGAGTGCTTTGGGTTGGAGTTGGTCTCATCCAGACTGCTCCTCCTGAGGAGAGAGGGAAGTGTGGACCCTCAGAATTTGTTGGAGAACAGAGTGAAGCGAGTTATCTTTCCTTTAAGGGCTTTAAAGCAATTTGCCCATGTCAGCAATCCATTTCACTCCCCTTGGTGCTGTCTGCGTTTCTGCAGACTGAGACAGGTATGGAGAATAAGCAGCAATATGGTCCCAGTTGGCAGAGCAAGTCTGTGACCAAGCAGGGAATGGGAGCCAGGAGTTCGAACTCAGTGGGCTGCTCATGGCTGCCAGCAGTAGAAGGGGAAAGCTCAGGATAACTGGGATTACCCCCCTGCATCTTGACTCTGAATGGATGGGGCAGACACTTCGCGCCGCAGCCGGAATACCAGAGCTGTGCAGATGGATAGCCAGGCTGTTGGCGCCTAAAATGGGAGGAGAGCTGATGGCAGGGGAGATCTCCCTTGAGGGGCTGTTCAGGATCCTCGCTGCCATAGCACTGAGTCGCTGGGGGCTCTTTCCTGTTATTTGTGGATTCCCTGGGACACTCCCTTGGATGCACTGGCAATGTAGATGAGCTTTGAGTTTCCTCCTGCCGGCTTTTCCTTCGGCCTTTTAGGCTGCCCACAATCAGCCTGTCCCTGACTCCATCTACAGCAACAAGAGCACAGGGCTGCACGCTGATCGTGCATGCATGGTGCCGAGGTGGGCTGCCAAAAATGGTCTTGGATGTTATAACTTGGCTTGTTCTTTTCTCTGCCTATATATAATCCTAGCATCCTTGCTGGTCTGGAGGAGTAAGCAAATAGAAGAGGAGTAAGCAAATAGAAGAGGCATTGAAATTGGACTTCCTCAGCTCTTTAGTTGAAGAGAAGCATGGCTAGAGCTAGTTCCTCTCTTCCTTCTAGCATAAATGCCACCAATACAATTTATCCATTCCTCTGAAATAGAGGTGCAGACTGGAAGGACAGCTCATGCTGCAGAACCCCAAGGCCAGGAGGGATGCTCAAGAGTTTATTTGTAACCGCTTGCCACTGTTGTGTGCGTGCTGTGTGGTGTTGAACTAACGTCCCCATCTGAGGCTAAATTCATGTTCTGAAAACTAGTCTTTAAGCTCTTTCCCAGCCTCTTGTGCTGTGGCAATGTTTGTTGGAGGTGGAGGATTGTAGCCAAAGCCTTGAGCCTGTCTGGGTGTGTGTTAACTCCTACCAGAACAGAAGCTGCTGGGTGCTCAGCTTTGGTAACCAAAGGGCTGAGTAAGTTTTGCCCTTCCAGCACTTGCAGTACTTCTGAACCCCCAAACTGCAGAAGAGAAGTCACTGGAGAGCAGGGGGAGAAAAAAATCAACTAATACATTGCTTGCCAACTCTGATTCAGCTGCCAAATTGTGATTGTCTTGGCTCTGAAGCTGTTCTCCTTGGCCAAGAAGCACTGTATCTCGCTCTGTTTCTGGGAAGAAAACAATGCTCTGGGGCTTTGGGTCAGTTCAGGCCTTTGAGTACTTCTGTAAAATCAAGGAATAACTGCATTACAATGGAAGCATCAGCCCCAAAGAAGTGGTGGTGAGGGTGTAAAGGTGATCCGAATGAATCGCCTGCAGTCGTAAGGCAAGCTGGATCCTGGCTTCCCACCTCGGCAGGACAGTCCCAAACAAATTTTCCTGACTTGTGTGGCTCAGGAGGCAGCTGGCAGCGATGGGTATGGATGCAGAAAATTGAACTGACCCGTTGGAGCTGTAAGGTGTGTTTCCAGCTCTCTGTGTTCTCTGTTAATGTGGTGAGATTCCTCGTTCCTGTGGAAGACAAAGATTGTTTGAGCTTGGGAAGAAAGAAGAGGAGCGAAAAAGAGGTTAGAGCATGTTCTGGGGGCTGTGCCTCGGTACCTGGGGCTCTCTTTATCAGTACCATGGGCTGGGGTCTGTTGCCTTTTCTACGGTGCCGAGACCCCTGCTCCCAGTGCCTGCAGCGGTATCTGCAGGGCTCTGCCGGGGGTCGGTAGCTGCCCCCGAGGGTCAGGGCAGGCTGGGGCTTGCCCTGGCCTCGTCCCTTGGGCAGCACGTCCCACGGGTACCTGTGGAGGCTGAGTGAGAAACCTTCGGGGAGGGAGCAAAGGGTGAGGTGTGCATCTCGCACCCCTGAGAGCCGGGTGGGCAGGGGTGGTTTTGGACCCCTTCATAGGTTTTCTCTGTCTGGAGGCCATTTCCCTGACCCTCTGTGCAGCCAGCCGGGGAGAGAGGTGCTTCCCTGGGCTTGGCTGGGCACTGCATGCTGGCAGTACCAGCCCTCCCCCTTGCACCTTTCTGCCGATAGACCTTAATCCGCTCTTGTGCAGCCGGGCGGGCAGCCAGGGGCGGCATTCCAGTCATAGCTCAGCCAGGTAGGCTGGCAGGAGAAGCCTTGCTCCATGGGATCTGCGGAACGAGGTGTAGGAGGAGCAGCCTGCCCGCAGGAAAGGGGCGGCGTGGGGAGCAAGGCGTTCCCAGCTGTGCTGGGCCACTGGCCCAGCGGCAGTGGTGGCACTGACCGCCCGGGGCTGCGGGCAGGGCTGGCATCCTTCCCCCGGTGTGGGTGGGGTGGTCTCTTCTTGCTGATCCTCTCCTCTCTGGGTCCCTGCTTCTGCGATGCTAAGCAGTGCTGCCTTCTTTCTCTTGGTGGCTGGTAGAAGAGGACATATACTGATTTTTTTAGATGCTAGTACAGTGATTGGTGGGGAAAACCCAGCGCCTGGCATTACGTGGGAGACCGGAAAGGTCCTTGCTTTGAATTTGGGACCGATCCTGTAACTCCCGGATGGCTGCATTTGAAACGGACACCCAGCAGGAGAGGAGCTGGAGAGGGCTGGCCGTGCACCCCGCCTGGCTGTGCTGCGGGGTGCTGCAGTCCAGTTACAGACCGGGGCAAGGGTCTGGGGAGTCTGCTCTTCCCTGTGTGCCTTCCCAGAGGGAATGGCTCCTTCGCTGTCATGTTGTATGTAATTGGGATCCTCTTCAGTGTTTTCAGTGACATTTTTCTCATGGTGGCCGAGGAGCATTTTTCTTCTACAGGAGGTGCGGGATTGTACTGTGGCTCCATCTCTTCTGCAGTGATATTTTGCCAGGGGATTTGTTCGGGCTGAATCCTTTTTCTGCCCCTTACTTCAAATTCTGTTGGTACCTGAAAACCTTACTAATCAACAGATCTATCAAGGCTATGGAGTCAGAACTGAGTTCTCTTCCTCAGTTAATTACCCAAGCAAATCCTTTTGGCTAGGCTGTGGGAGCCATTCGTGTGGCTTGGGACTGGCGAGAGCTTGGCCTGGGGTAGGCTGTAGCTTCACTTGGGACAGTTGTGCTGTTGGGGAGTCAGCCTTTGAGAAAACACGTTCTTTGTCTGTTTTATTTGTCCATCTCCTGCTTACAGCCAGTTTCTCTCTCAGCTTTCCTTGTTACACTGGGCTGTCTGTTTATGTAGTGATAAAATCCCTGAGCAAATTGTTTTAACTGATGCTGTTTATCTAAGAGATAAACTAGGATCAGTGGAAGCTCCTGGCAGTTGCATGGGGAAACTCTGTGATGAGGAGCCATTTGAGCTCTGTCTAGGTGAGCACTTCTGCTTCCTTCAGCGTGGTTGCTTTCCTAACAAACTTGTCCCAGACTAAGCACAGAGACCAAGACTTGCAGAAATCCCCTCTTTCTTGCCGCCTTTGCCTTGCGGTTGGAATATCAGTGCAGCGGGGAGGCACGCCGATGGGTGCAGGGCCTCAGGAGAGAGGTGTTTGCCTGTGCTGGGGTGGCCTCTGCCTGGGCTGGCGTCTGGGGGTGCGGTGACCACGGGCTGTGTCTCCCAAGTGGCCTGCAGCCCCATATCCACCCCACAGCCTGCTGCTCCCTCTCTCCTACCCCATCCCTGCTTCTCTGCAGGGAGCAACCTGTTCCTCGGTAGGAATTTTAATGTGTCATGAAAGCCTGGGGGCTGCTTTCATCACTAGTGCCAAGTAAGCCATAAAACAAAGCTCAGGTAGTTCTTAACAGGGCATCTCTGCAGCAAGCAAAGCATCAGCTTAGTGTTTGAAAGTCTCGGAGGATGTATAACTAAGTGGATTGGATAAAAGGTGGATTTAGGTATGGGGAAGCTTCAGGCCCCAGACGTGTGCAGATACGGCTCCTGCATCTGTGCATGCTTTGTGTGACCTGGTGCTCTGATGGCAGGGTCCTGCAGCCAGACCTGGAGCTGAGTGCTGGAGCTGCTGTTGTCTAGCAGCCCTCGACTCCAGGGGTGGCTGGCGTTTCCTCAGATTAAGTAGCCAGGTCACTTGTGGCTTTGTTTAATAGATGTGCTGAGGAGCGAGCGCTTCTGTGCAGGAAGCATTTCCCACCCTCGGCGCATCTCCCAGCCCCCACGGGCCCCTGCATTCCTGGGCAGTGAGGTTGCCTGCAAACAATGGCACAGAGATGCTTGTCCCTATACGGTGACGGTGACGTAACCCTGGCGGGGAGAGACCCCTTCTCCATAGGTTGCCCTTTGTCTCTGGCAGCTCTCTGGGGCGCGTTTCCCTCGCCTTTGGTGAAGTCTCCACTTTGGGTGCCAAATTTCTGGGTCCCTGCAAGCTTGGCAAAGGGGAAGGGAGATCTCTGGTCACTCAGCATGGCTTCTTGCCTCTGTGCCTGGGGACACCAAGTGCACGGTCCCCTGTGCCTGCTGCTATGGGCCAGGGGAGGAGGAAGCCGTGGGGCTGGAGTTGGGCCACCGGCTCTGCTGTGTCACTGGCAGGTCCCAGGTTTGGTGGCTCTGGGCACAAGGGCGCATGACAGGGAGAGGAAAGATCCTGACAGAGGTTGCCCACTGCGGGGGCTTCCAGCCCTGCCTTAAGAGTAATGTCCCCATCTGCTAAACACCGCGCATCTCCCCGGCCTCTGCGCGCTGCTGTCTGCACGTCTCGGCAGGACGGGGCAGCCCACAGCTCTGCCCATGCAGGTCCTGGGGCCTCTTGGCTTGGGGCAGGCTTTCACGTAGAAAGGAAGGTCGGTGTAAAGGGGCACGATGCAGATTAGTGTATAAGAGGTGAGTTTTCTCCTGTTAAAGACTGGAGGGGTGGAGGAACTAGGCAGCAGGCTCAAAGGGAGGCCACTCTTACATGGAGACAAGTTAAACTAAGGCATTTATTGCCAATGGATGGTGTATGAGCCAGAAGTATTAAGGAGCTGAAAAAAGATTAGGCAAAATCATGATGGGTGGGTCAATCAGTTATTTGGCAATTGTGCCAATTAAGCCAGTTCTGGCTGAGGAAGTCCCTGAAGAGCTAATTTCCAGATCATGGGACAGTATAGGGTATAGGCAAGCTTGCTCAGCCCTTGCTTGGCTCTGGCACTCTTCCATTAAACATCTGCTACCAGCAGCTGTCAGCAGGATATGAACCAGAGAGATTGGTGGTCCTGCCACTGTGGCCTCTGGTCTCTCCTCCAGTTCTGGTCTCTCCTCCAGCATTGTCACCTTGGCTTGGAGGAAGGTGAGCTGCAGCACTGGAGCAGTGGCTCTCACATGGCAGTGGCATATCACACGTCCCCAGGCACAGGGAGGGGGATGCAAAGCCAGGCTCTCGTATGGGAGTTGCCAAGGCTTCGGTCCCCCCAGTGCTGCCTCCTGGGGTGGCCTGGAGTGCCCCAGCCTGTGGGGAGTGGGGAGGCTGCATGCCTGCCTGTGTGTGCATGCTTGGGTGCTCTCTGTTTGCAGGGCGGGCGCGTGGCTTCCTCAGTGCAAGGCTGGGCAGGTCCTCGTGCTGCAAAAACTTGCCGAAGAAGCTGCCTCTCTTTCTCCGGTCCCCTCCTGGCCTGCTGTCCCTTCAGTTGTGCCTGTCCTCCCCTGCGTTGTCAGCCCAGCAGGCTGCAGGTTTTGGGGCGAGTGATCGCTTGGCCAAGTGGGCCGTGGGCAGTGCTCCGTCTGCAGCGTACCTCTCCCCGCGCTGCTCCGCGCTGCAGGTTGGGAGGAAGGAAGAGGGATGCAGCAGCATCCCAGCGAGTCCCATTTGAGCATGTGTCCTCGTTCATGGTTGCAGTGCCCAGACAAGGGTGGCAATGCTGGCAGAACAGCCCCGCTCCGTTCCTGCCTCTGGGGGAACTAGGGCAAGACGAGGAGATGGGGTTGAATCTCTTCTTTCTCCCTCTGCAGTGCACAGAAAGGACAAATTTCTGTCATACTGACTTGCTGGCGGTGAGCTGGAAGGGTCAGAGTGCTCTGCATCCCAGCTGGAAGGATTTGGCTTGAGGACCCTTAAATGCGGACCAAGATGCAGCTCCTTCTCCAGCCTTTTTTCCCCTTTCCCTGCCCAAGACTGCTCTCCCTCATGGCGTGCGTGTGCTCTGTTTGCGTAACCTGTTCTGGCATGTGCCCTGGTCAGGTGGATTATGTGGGGCAGAGCTCTGCCAGCCTGGAATGCCAGCTATGCATCCCCTGAGCGCCCCTGGATGCAGAAGCAGACACCCGCTTGTAACGTGCCAGTAGCTTTCCGGCAGCGCTGGTGCCTCTCGGAGAGAATTTGGGCAATGCCAGAGCTTGTCAAAAGATGTGAGAGGGGAAGGCTTGGGAGGCAGCACCTCTGCCGGGTTGGGGAAGGCACCCAGCTGAAGAGCAGTGCTGGTGCAAAGCTGGGTCTGGTGGTTAAGGGTGTGAGGCTGCTGGAAAGCAGCCAGCGTCCCTGCCTTGCCGGGGGCTTCTTGTGAGAACTTGCTCGGGTGCTGCGAGGCTGGGAGCTGCTGTTCTCCCTCCACGGGAGGTGTGGGAGGCTGTGGGGTGGGGAGCTGCAGCGGAGCCGGAGTTGCAGAGTGCCTGTGGAGCTTCAGCGAGGAAAGGCAGCGCTGCCCTGGCATGGCTGCGGAAACGCGGCGCGGTCCCTGCTGGGGAAGAGTTGGGCTCTGCCCTCCCAAGGCGGCTGCCGCTGGCTTAGCAGCTCATGCCTGAAGAGTAGAAGCGTGATGTCCTGTGCGCACATGCTTCCCACAGAGTTCCCCTTCCCTCCCTCATCGGTTGTTGTTCGTGTAAAAAGGTTTTAATCTCTTTATGGAGAGAACTGCTGGTTATTTTCCACTGACACCCAGGCGGGATTGCGCCAGGCACAGCGCTGCACTGTTCTCGGCAGGAAGCTGAGGGTGAAACTTCTAATCCTGTAGAAAAAGCAATTTTCCATTTGAGGCAATGCTGAACTAGTCTGCAAATCCATGTTCTTTCAGTGCCTGCCCCAGAGCAGCGGGTTCCTGGCTCCTGCGTGGTACCAGGGGTGTAGTGGGCAGGAGGGAGCTAATTCCTGTGATGTTCTCATAGGCAGTGCAGTTATTCTTAGAGGGCTGGGCAAATCCTACAATATTATCAGGGTTCCTGCAGTCCTGTTGCCAGGGTTTGTCAGTCACCCCTAGGGACCAAGGCATATATTTAGCTCTCGGAACAAGCCCTGTTTTGCTTGGTGGCATAGTGTGGCTGGAGGTAGTTTCCTTGGAGGATGCCAAAGGAGTACCCCGTGCCCCTGGAGGTACTTCTCATGAAAAGCAGAATTCTGCTCTACTTGGCCAGGTCTCCTGCTCATTGGCTGGGGTTGTGCTCCGCTGCTTGGACCAAATCTTTCAGGTTAGGTGGTTCAAGTCCTCACCTTTGCCTCTGGACTGTGTTGTCACTTAAGGCAGAATTGCAAGGTCCCAAATCAGCTCGCTATTTTAAGCTGAACTCAGGTGGTCACTTGTTCCCAGACTTCTCTAGGGGCCCATGTTGGTGCAGAAAAGCTGAACTTATGGGATCCGGTCAGAAATGGTTATTCATGGGTGCTCAGCATGGTGTGTGAGTGGAGGTCTGAGATGAGAGGGATGCCAATGGTAGAGGTCCCGCTGCTTCTAGTAGTGGAGGGTTTTGTCTCTTCATAACACTCGTGAGAACCGTTGCCTTAGACTGAGCAGGTGCTGCAAGGCTGAGCCCCCGGTACATCTTGCATGGCCAGACGTGATAGCAGGGGACGCGGTGCTCCTTGGAGCAGTGCTGCGTAACGCTGGTGTCTAGGGTGTCTGCAGCCTTCTCTCGACAGGTGAACTCGAGCGGTGAATAGCAGCCACGTGCGGCGGAGGGATCTGCGTGCTTCCTGGGCAAGCCCTGATATTCGCAGGGACGTGCTGTGCCGGCTGGTTCCCCTCTTGTGTCTCAGTTGAACAGAGCCCTGGGCCCACCACGACAGGGCTGGCAGCACAAAGCCTTGCCGCATGACAGCCCTTCTTTCAGCTTTGTAAAAACTTCCTTTTCTGCCAGTTTTATGTGTTTTAATTATTGCATAGATGTGGTGGCAGAGGGTTCTCTGGTTGCAGCTTAGATAGTAGAGGTGGCACTGCCAGACTGCAAATGAGGCTTGTCACTCATTATTCTTTTCTTCCCTCCCTGTTGCCTTAAGCTGGGCTTTGCAGCAGCAAAGCCCCATGTGCTGGGCTCATCTGTGTCACTATTGAGCTCTGGGGCTCTTTTCAGGGGGAAGAGGATGGTGAGAGGAAGTGGGGAGGGGGTGGCTGTGAGCCTGCTGGAGCTGGGAAGAAAAGCAGCTTTGTGAGGCTGCCCCGTCAACCCAGAAAATGCCTGGCTGGAGCATGGTGTTGATGCAAGCACCTTCCTCTCTTCGCTGTGCCGCCTGGGAGGGTGTCATGGTCTGGGCTGCTGGAGGATGGAGCCAAAGTTGTTAAGCTTCTCAATGCTCCTCTGGCTTCAAAGATCATTAAAGGTGGGGAAAATGGCTACAGAAATATGATGGAAACTTGCTTTCTGGGATGGCCTGTCTGAATCAATGGTAGCAACTTGCACGGGGCATCTTACCTGTCCACCCTGATATGGAGAACAGCCTGCTCCCTTTTCTGCTTAGAAGCTGCTTATGTACTTGAAAGCAGTTGATCGCCTCTCCCCTCCGATGCCATTCCTCTAGACTGAGTAGCCATGGCTCTTTCAGTCTGGGCTAGTCTGTCGTTGCTTCTGGTTTCTAGGACCGAAATCCACGTTAGCAATGGATTGCTACTATTTTTCAACCTGCTTACTTGTGTCTGATGCCTGTTGTGCTGACCACGCGAATGATGAGCTGGATAATGTCCAGCTGCAGGTACCTGGGAAAGGCTCTTGCTCTCTGGGCAGGCTGAGATAAGGCTGTGGGGAAGCTGCCTTGCCCAGAACCGCTACCTGCTGAGCATGCGTGCAGGGAGCAGCTTTGTTGGGATGGCTATTCCTGAAGCTCTAACACAGGTTTTGGGTGTTCTGTATGTACCACCCAGCTTGTGCTCTGCTGGTGCAACGTCTGTAAAAGGCAGTGTGTGCTGGAAGTGGAAAACAGCTGCCATTTGGTTATTCCATGGACCACATGCAGTCTGCTTTCCATGGAAATGAAATTCTTTCCCACTTTATCTACCGGATATATCCTGTTGTGAAGTTTGTTTGGTGTTTTTATCTCCTGTAGTCCATCTTTGTTTTGGAGCCGCTCAGTGGAACATCAAAGGCTGGATTTTCCCACCCACTTATTTGGGGAAGTACGCAGCTGGCTGAGCCTAGGGGCAGTGCTGCTTTATGGTAAAGCAAGGGCCGCCATCGGAGCAAGTGCCCGCTTCGCTTCTACATGTGCTGAGGGATCTCGAGCAACAACCTAGGCCAGCCTTAAAGGTACTGACAGAGAGTCCTGGCCGAGCCTTCAAACCTGGGAATGTGAGAGAGAGAGAAGCTTCTCCCTCCAGAAGTGGCTCTAGTAAATAGAAAAAAAGAATGTCAAAGTTTAGACCCCATATTAAAGGGATCTGATGCTTTCACTGGTTTGTGAAGGCTGAGCCCTTGGACTCCATTGAGAAACTCTTGGCCCCCCCGATCAAATTGCATGTCCTGATGTCAGACTGCACATGGACCCCGGTGGGGCAGAGGGGTGGGAGCTGTAGGTGCCTGGGCACCCCTCGAGATTTGAGGCCACTTTTACCTGCCTGCCTGGGGAGCAATCGGAGCAGGTTCCTCGGGCCCAGGGCCACGGGGGCTGGCACTGCTGAGCCTGGCAAGGGCCGCTCGCCAGCACGGGGAGAAGCTGGAGCTGGCCCCAGAAGTTGTGCAGCGCTGGGCTGGAGAGCCTGCACGTGGCAGAGTCCTGCTTCTCATGGCTTCTGAGGTGCTGCCTGGCTTACGAGGTACGGATGGCAAGACCTGAGGGGGTCTTACAGTCCCAGACTGGTCTGTCAGCTGGCCTCACCCCAGCTGTAAGCAGCAGCTTTCCCACCGCTGGAGAGAAGATCGGGCTCTGTTTGGACTGAGCTGCGTGGAGCTAGGAGGCTCCGGGGCGGTGAATCGCGGCTGGCAGTGCAGATGGGCTGACGGGCTTGGATCCCTGCCTCTCCCCACCTCACCTGCGGGGAGGCATTCTTCTTGCATCTGCTCATCAAGCCCTGCACTGGCTAAGGTTCACCTGCCACCTTCTTGGTCTTTTTCCCGGGCAGAGATGAGATGCGCTCCCTATGGCAGCCCAGGCTCGGGCTGTGCAGCTGCACTCGTCGTGTCCTCCCTGAGTTTGCTTCCCTGCTGCAAGCTGGCTGCCCATGCTGAGCTGCCACTGCAGGCAGGGATCGGCCGGGCTGCGCCCCATTTCCAGGGGCTGTTAGCTGCAGTGCTGTCTGAGCTGGGGACTGAACGACAAGGCTTTCCAGCTAGCTGATGCTGATACTGCTGTTGTTATAAGCCTGCGATTCTAGTGAAAAACCAAACACCCTGCTACTAATGGCTTCCTCGTAGAAACCTAGGAGGGTGCTCTGTAGGAGCTGTCTGTCTGATGTGGTGCAGGGTAAACATGTACTTCCCAATCTCACACTGTGTGGTTTTTCTTTTCAGATGAACTTGATTTTTCTCTCCCCAAGTATGCTGCATTCTCATCCCCTGGGAAAGCAGCCGTCTTGCTTCCTCATCCTTCCCTGCAGGGTCCTGCCACAAGTTCTGATCTCGCTGGGGCTTTGAGAGCTCCCTGGTTTGCAGGGCATTTCTCTCCTTGGCAGGGCAGTTTCCAGGGTTTATTTGCTAACAAACTGCAGGAAGGATTTCTGAGCTGCCTTGGTGGTATGAAGGGTATAGGCATACATCTTGAGCCAGCCTGTTATTTTAAAGCTGCCATTCCTTTTGCTAGTCTCATCGCAAAGGGAGTCTGCCCTGGGCTCGCTTGAAGAGGCGGTGTGCTGCAGACCGGCCCAGGTACCTGCTCTGCCTTCTCCAGGGTAACACCTTGTTTGCCCAGCAAAGGGGAGCGAAACAGCAGCTTTCTTGGTGCTTGGTTGTGCTGCGGCACTTGCTGCTTTGCTTGCTGTAGAGGGCTGCATCAGAATGGCAAATATGCAGATCTCGAGTGATCTTTGGGGTGAAGCACTGGGAGTCTGTTTTCAGCAGGGTTTCATAGCAGCATGAGCAAATTGGTTTGGACAGAACACGACCCTTCCATTTGCGGGTGAAAGTGAAGCTGATGGTAGATAGAAATAGCTCGGAGATTTGTTAGTGGATGACACTTTGGTTGCCTGGGAGCATCTTTGCTTTGGATTCAAGCTAGAGGGGCATATCTGTCGAATTCCTCCTAAACTCTGCCTTCGTCCCGAGCTTCCTACTGACACCAGCTGATCTACTTCATGCTCTTCTGGCTCATGAGAACCCTTGCCTGCTGAGCTCAGAGCTGCTGGCTGGGACCCAGTTCCCAGGCACTAAAGCAGGAGGGAATCTAAAGAAACCCAGGCTGGAATTGTTTTTCTAGACTGATAATTTCTCCCAGACAGCTCTGTTAGACTCCTAGCCAGCTGGACTTGCACTTTCTTTGCCCAAGGGAGTCTCTTCTAGACTCTGCAAAGGCCTTGTGGAAGTGCAGCCTGGCTCCCTTGAGGCTGCGAGTGATGCTTCAGCAATGTCCCGTCACGCAGCTCTGCTTGTGGCATCTGGATTTAAATGCCATGGAGGCAGAAAGGAGCGGGGCAGGACTGGTGGGAGAAGCTGGCCGTGACGTGAGGGTACATGGATGGTGCTGTATAGTCTTACAAAATCTGGAAGCATCCTCTGCTCAGGGGTACAGTTCTGGGAGCAGCCTTGCCAGTGGAAGTATAGGGTGTGCAGTGTTGCCTTCTGCATTAAGTGTAGCTGCTCTGAACTCATCTTAACTTGACATCGTGCCCACCCATGTGCTACTGTCGTGCAGAGTCCAGTGCAGGAACCGCAGGTCCATCTGGATTTAGCCCACCTTCCCCACATGCTCGTTTTCCATGGAGCATTGCCTTTGGGCTTCAGGCTGGGCTTTTACAACCCTGCCTACAGGAGAGCGACCAGAAGAGCGGAGGAAACAAAAGGAAAGAGATGCTTTAAGATGGCAGCTGGACCACTCCTGCTGGTGCAGGCCTGTGGGCAAGCTGCCTCTGCAAGCAGGAGGCTGTGCTTCTGCCCCCCTCCTGCCTTGCCATTTACAGCTGTGCTGCCTGCCCTCCCACCCAGAGGGGTGGTGGCCGTGCCCAAGTTGGCATGTGTCACCTTGGCGAGCGTGCCGGCGTTCTCACTCCCGCAGAGCCTGGTCCCGCTCTCCGGGAACATCACGCTTGGCAGGGCCGGCTAGCGGCAGGGCCGGCTAGCGGCAGCGCCGGGAGCGCTGGGCTCTCGTGTGCCCCAAGGGAGCTGCCTGCTCCCCGTCTGCCAGCGGCCGTGCGTGCTGTGTTACACCACCTCTGCAGAAAGAGGAGCGTGTGATAAGCGCTTGCTTCTTCCCCAACGCAAGGATGTTGGATGTCCCAACCCCTCCGCCCAGCCGAAGCGTGGGAACCCTTTGGTGAAGTGCTGTCCCCGGAAATCGGTCCCCCGAGCGGGTTGGTGTCTTTCTGCCAGAGGATGAAGGGAAGCAGCAGTGTGGGCTGGAGCCCCTGCCCTGTGAACCCGGCCAGTGAGCCTCCAGCCCCTAGGGACCCTCTGGCCATTGCATCTGTCACGATAAGAGAAAATACTGCTCCGGGGCTTCTGTTTCCCTGGCAGAGTCTGGTGGCTGGCTGGCTCCTTCACACATATTCTGTGCCTTTTGCTCTGCTTTCCAGCGGGGGCTTTTCCTCCCCCACCGCAGAGGTCTGCACTCTGACCCTGCACACGCAGATTTGCAAGGACTCGGCTGCAGAGGCCGGGCGCTTCCTGCACCGCCATGGGTTAGCCTGTCTGTGCAGAGCAGTGCCTCTTGCTGCGGAGGGCTCCTGGGGCTGTGGGTCCGGCCACCTCTGGCTTGGCGGGGCGGTGGCTTCTGTCACAGGGAAGGAGAGGGACAGCGCTGAGGGGTTGGGCTACTGGGGCTTTTATGCGGGAGACCCCACTTGCCTTTTGCAGCTCCAGGTACAGGAAGGGGCGGGCTGGGAGTGTGCACTGGGGGAGGAGGAAGGATGCTGTGGAAGGGCACCGGGGATGTGCACAGTGTTAGTGGGACCTGCATCATTTCTTCCTGAACAGGAGGGCTGCGGGGCTTGTCCTTGCTGCAGGAGAGCACCCTGCAGCAGGGCCTCAGGCACAGCCTGGCACGATCGGAGCTTCGCACAGGGAACACCAACTTGTCAGAGGGAGTTTCTCGTCCTCCTCCAAGCCCTGTGGCTTCTGCGCTCCATTACACGGGGCGTAACGGGACTTACATAAGGTGGGATGCAGGGGCTCTGCTCCCTGCTGTGCCAGACAGGCTGGTTTCTGTGGCACATGGCTCACAGAGCGGTCGTGGTGGCTCACGACCAAAACATGTGGCTCAGAGGCTTGGCAGAAGCAGCTTCACTGCGCCTGGCCCGCACGCAGCTCATGATGGTGCATGCCTGCCTTTCCATGCATCACGGTGCCTACGGCATGGGATGTGAGATAGCGTTACATCTGAGCATATATACATGTACCCTTCTGACTCCAGCCTGTGTGATCAGCAGCCCCGCAGCAGTTGGTGGGGCTGGGAATCTGCACTGCCATGTCTTGTAAGCACTACCCTCGCTGCCATGCTCCTCCTGAGCGACAGCCGGTCCTCTAGCAGCGTATGTGAGGATAGAGTTGAAAGGAGCTGGCACTTGCTTGAAGCCTGCCTCAGATTAAAGGCTTTCCCTTCACAGTAAATCTTGCATGTCTTACATCTTAACGTGTTACATTCTTTGCCCTGGAGTAGGGCTGGAAACCGGCCACTGTAACGCTGACCTGTTACGGGAATCATGCCTGTGTATGACATGGGAGATCTGGGTGTCATGCTGGATGCTGCTCCCAAGTGGGGTGGAAACCAATTGGCTTCGCCATGTGGGAGTCTTGGTCAACGGGATGGGCAAAGTCACAGCTCGGGCTGTGGAAGCTATGTGGTGAGGGTGTGGGGTCTGCGTGGCACTTAATGGCCGTAGGGGACAGATAATTGTCTCTGCCGGTTCATTTCAGTCACATCTTAACTTGTATGTGCGTTTCGGGGGGCTTGGTGGTTGTTTCAAACTAATCCTAGCACTAGCTCTGCATCTGCAGCTAATGGCAGTTTAACACCAGTTAACAGCCTTGCAGTTCAGACAGATGGTCTGACTACGCTATGGGGGTGTCAAAATACAGGAATAATTGTTTACAGGCAGAAAACTGCCTACGTGGGAATCAACACCCAAAATTTGTTGGAATTTGTTCAGAAGGAGCCCGTGGCCTCAATCAGTAAAGGATGTGTGCAGTGGGCTCCCTCCCCCAGAGAAGGGGCTGTCAGAGCTGCTTAAAGACGGGAGAGTCGTGGGGCTGGAAAGGGGAGAGTTGTCACCTGGTGTCACGAGGCAAGCGATGTGACCCGCCAGGCTGGTGGGCACTGTCCTCCGGCTCCCAAGCACCATAATCCTGGGAAGCAAGTGCTTAGAGGGCAAGATGCTTTATGGTCACAGCTTGCTCCTTCTGGCCTGCCGTGGCTCATTGCCTAAAGGCATGATGGAGCGTGGACCCCCACTTTTGTGTACCGTGGGGATGGTGGCAGGTGAAGAGCAGAGAGGTGGCTGCGGGAGCATGGTCTCTCCTGCCCTGCCTTGGCGGAGAGGAGCAGGGCACATTCCTCTGCCCTGACTTCAAAGGTTGTTGCTGCATATACAGAGCCCAGCAGCCTTGGCAACCCTTGCTGGCCGGAGCATTGGCAGCAGCTGTTTGCTGCTGTTCCCTGGCTCTGCTGGGCTCTTGCTGCCCTTTTGGCCTCACCGCTTTGGGAGAGATGCCCGCTCCCTCGCTATGGGAGCCAGGGTATGTGCTATGGGTATGTGACTCTGCTTTCCCCTGGTCTGCTGCTCCCAAAGCCCTTCCAGGCGTTTTACGTTGGTGTCGTTTCTCCCTGCTCTCTGAGTCTGTACTGTCCACCATGCTCATCTCAAGGGAATTTTGGAGCGCCTCTAACCTGCATTTCAGTCTTGGCACCCTCTTGGAGGGGTATGTCCTCGTTTGCGGAGGAGGGAAGCTGCAAGAATGACACCCTCAGCTTAGGACCTTACGTTAAAACGGAGTAAGATCAACCAAGGGCGTGCCCACCGGTAGGATGGGACATAGCTGCTGATCTAGAGCTTCTTTCTGCTGCACCATAGCCCGGAGGGACCAACTGGGTGAGTGGGTGGGCTGGTCCCTGGGGCAGAGCACCGTCCTGCAGCTGGGACACAGCACCAGCCAGCTCCCTGCTGCAGCACGACATTCCGGGCTGTAAGGAGAGAACAGCCAGGCCGCCCTGTGGCTTGGCCCCTCAGTTAAACACAGGGGAGCGTCTACTGGTGTCTTGCTTCCTGGGCTGTTGGGGTCTTAGGTCTTGCCTTTCTCCAGAGGACAGTTAATCTAGGTCTGTCCTCCTGCGGGGAGGGCGAGCTGCCTGTCTGCAGGTATCTTCTCAGCCAAGCAAAGCAGGGACACGCTGCATCTTTATGGGAGGAGCGGACAAATAAGCGGTCACCTGAAAGAGATAGCAAGGGGATTTATCAGGGTTCATAACTACTTTACCAGGGCTGGGGCAGGATCAGCAAGTGCAGGCTCAAGTCCTCCTCTGTTGTCACTTCTCTGCGCAGTTAACACAAGAACTGTATTTGTTCCTGTTGCTTTATATGCCAGCACTGGGTGGGGAAGGGGTATTGCCTATCCCCAGCACGCTGCGCTCTTCAGTCAGGAGCACACCTTTCTCGTGCCTACCATTTATATCCTTAGGTTGCCTCACGTGAGTCCCTGTTGTCCCATGTTTTCTCCCCTGATTTAAGCAGAGCAATATCCCTCTGTCTCCAGGGGAGGGGGAGAGAGAGGGCTGGGTTGTCCTGAGTGCTGGTGGAGGTGTTGGGGCTTTTCCAGCCCTGGCTCCTTACTCAGCTTTTTCTGAGCCATCCAGGTGACTTCAGCTGCATAACCCTGTCCCTGTGTTGGGAGCATTGCTGCAGCCCACTTAGGGGATTAAAACCCGCTATTAGGAAATACGACTGATGCGGCGTGGGCCAGCAGTAGTTTCTTGCTTTCAGTTCCTCCAGCTGATTGTGGTGCGTTGGCTCCCTCAAGTCTCCTGAGCTTTGCCCACCCGATCCCAGCCCTTGGAGGGGACTGCAGAATAAGACTCTTGTGATAGTTGTGCGTTCCCCCCCACGGAGCGTTTCGGGTATATCCCTTGTGACAGAGGAGAAGAGGGTTCTGACTGTTGTATGGAACAGATGTTGCGGGGAGGTTGTAGAGGAAGAGCTGATAATGGCATTCCCAGCAACAGCCTTCGGAGGTCCTGCTAGCCTCTGCCGTACGAGCTACGTGTCTGGTGCCTGTGGTGATGCAAGACAGATGGACCTGGGAACTCGAGGGCAGGAGAGTCTGCTCGCTGTCTCATTTGGGTCTCTTTCCTCTCTGCCGAGATCCCGTGTAACCTGGCTGCTACACTGCAGAGAGCGTGCCTTCGGCACAGAGAGGTGTGAGGCTTTGTGGAAATCTAGCGTGAGGGGAGTTGCCAGAAGACAAACTCGGTTGCTGCTTTCTTCCTCCCCATCCTCACTGGGTGTGCATCCTTTGACTACTCCGTGTCCTGGGCTGTACCCTTGGCAATACCCCTCCATCCTGTCAGGGCTCCTGATCGATGCCACTCGGATGGTTCTTTGGCAGATGGCTCCTTTTCCCTTGAGATGTGTGACCCATTTCGCACCGTGCCTCTTCCCTGCCACCAAATACATTCTTTACGTAGGTTTTGGTGGGTGCCTCCTTCCTTCTCTGGTTGGCTCAAGCACTGTTTGGGCATCTCCCCTTCCTGGGGAAAGGCAAGCTCATCAAACTCTTCCTCCACTTTGTCTTTCTCCCTTATTGGGTTAACTCTTGTTGTAGCACACAGACGAGGAGGTGCGGCTAGGCTGCTGTTGGGGTGCTGCACAGCCTCGTTCTGCAGGGATCAGGCCCGCTCCCTGAGACGCTTGTCAGCAGCGTGGCAGGAACCAGGGACTCCGCTGTCCTCTGTGCCGCTGATAAGGCTTATCTGCCTTCCGCTGGAGTCCCTGCAGATCTGCAAGGGTCAGGGTTTCTCCCTTGCTTTTATCCAGGCTGTTCTTCGTGGGGCTTTGATCCGCACTGTTTCTCTGGCTTGGAGTCAGGGTGGGTGAGGGATGATGCTTTGCAGGTCTGCTGAGCAGATGGCTGCTCTTGGGGGGCTGCAGGCTTCTGGGGGTGAGCGAAAGTGGGGTGGGGAACCTCTTGTGCAGGGGGTGAGGAATCAGACCCGGGGGCTGGCTGAGCATGGTGACCCCTCCCTCTCCCCGACTCCGGTGAACTATTTTCCATGGCCAGTGGAACCAGCCTGCGCTGCCCAGGGAGGAGCGGGGCAGAGCGGCTCTGCTTGGCAAGTCTGTAGAAGAGAGTTTACTCTGGTCTGACCAACTGTTTTTGCTCTGTTTTTTTGCATGTGCTGTCCTCTCCCACGTGGATTCTGGATTATTCATTACTAGGTAAGAACAGCATTTATCTCCTTTCTTGGGCTGGAAGTGGGGTAGGGGAGGCTGGGACGCATTTGGTCTTGACACACAAGGACGCCTTGTGCGATGGGAATTTACGGCTTCAAGGGAGCGGAGTACGTGTGCGTGGGAGGCTGATTACTGGGATCAGCCTGTTCCTGGGCAGTCGCTAGCCCAGCCAGCAGTGAGTGTGTGTGGGTGCCTGGGGGGCTTTTCAGTGTGAAGGGAGGTCTCCTGTGCAGGTAGCGGGTGAGCAGAGCATACGTGGAGAGGGGATAGAAAGAGCTTGTCCCATTTGCCCCCTGGCATAAAAGAAACCGCCTCTGCCCCTTTCTCCTTGTTAGAAGGGTGTGAATAAAACTTCCATTTTGCAGAATTGGGATGGGCTGTGTCTGAGTATCACCTGGTTGACTAGGCATCAGTGGCTGGGGAAGGATCATGAAGACGGAGATAAGGATACCTGGAATGCTTTAAGTAGGGGCTGTCTTTCTCCTGTGTCTCTGCACCAGCAGCTGGAGTTGGCAGTGATGCTTTCCATCCTAGGAAACGTGGCAGGGCTGGCTTCTCTTGATGCTCCCACATTCCCACTGCGTGACTGGGACCCACACCAGACATCCTTTGTGGATGGATTGAACCTTTCTTCTCTGCTCAGTTTTAAATCTTCGATTAAAAAAATAAAGATCTTGGCCTTCTCAGCTTCCTGCTAGGACCACTAATGCTCTGGGATCCCAGAAGAGACCCCAGCTTGTCTCCTGGCCCTCCTGTAGGCAGAAATGATGCAGAGCCTTCTGAGTTCTGCAGAAGAGCACGTTAGGGGCAGGCGAGGGGAAATGCCAAGAGTTGCAGGACTCTGAAGCAGAAGGGAGCTGGTGCCGTTGGATACTGTCAGGCATTTGCTTCGTACCACCAGCAGTATGGTGGCTTAGAGAAGTAGGGCGGAGGCAGTTTTTAATGAGGTTTATTTTGTTTTTCCCTTGTTTTACCCCTAAGGCTCTGGCGTGGGCAGCTACAAGTCCTTCACTGAACCTTGCTGCCAGCTCTGCTGGCCTCTGTTGCTGGCCCAAAACTTGTTTGCTTGGAGTGAGTGGCTGCTGCCTCTCTAATCCTGCTTTACCTGGCTGTGGGCTTTTGTGCCATGCTGTTCCCTTTCATGCTAATGATCCCTTATAATAGCCCTGTGTGCTCATGGCATTTTGCAGCTAGAGACTGTTCTGCATCCTGGCACCTGTCTCTTGGATTTTGCTGCACTCTTAAATACATCACGTACCTGGAAAGGACTATAAATCTCTCATGGTTTGCCACTTCTGGTCCAGAAGATCTCGTGGTAGTGGGAGATGTCCTGCTTGGGTGCTCTCCTCCCAGTTGCTTGTGTGCTGGACTTGCCCTGTCTTGGTGGATCAGGGGGGAAATGCCCTGGGGAGCGCTGCATCCTTGCCTTGTGTTCTGTCTTTTGCCTGGGCTCCTGAGCCTGGACTTATGCCGTACTCCTCAGCCTTGGCACTAACCGCTGGGCACAATGGCTGTAGTTTGGTCCTCGTTACATCCTCTTGGAAGAGGGAATGTACTAGCTGTGCTGTGAGAAGAGAGCCCCGAGAGCAAAGGCAGCCTCTGCCGTAGCTCTCCTTGCACCTGGAGGGGCAGTGGGTTTTCCTCGTAAGGGTTACACGATGTGGAGAAGTGAACACTCAGTGCTAGTATTGCTGCTGGGAGCTTTTTGGAGCGTACGTCTGTTCTGAAGTGCCAGCTTGCTCCTTTACCACGAGGAGAAAAGGGTCAGCTTATGCTTAAAAGGAAAGTGTGAGGTTAATGGTCAGTGCAAGTACAACATTCTTGCTCCCTGATAACTTCCCTTCTGGAAACAAAACCCGCATGGGTTTGACTTCGGTAAAGATCAATAGGATTTACAGAGGCTGTTCAGAATCTTCAGGGTCAGTTGGTCAAGTGGGGTAAATTGGGAGAGCTTCACTGAAGGTTATAATGCTTAATTGGTAACAGTGCCTCTAGCCTGGTGCTGTGATTTAATGGGAAACCTGACCCTCCCTGCACAGCCTCCGGAGCCCAGCCGTGCTGGGAGAGCAGCGGCCGGCAGCCGCCGAGGGTGCTGCTAAACAGCTCTCGCAGAAAAGCCCAGTAGGGTTTGATAGCCTCGCATCATTTTAAGAGCACTAACACCAGCTCTAGCCTTTAATTTTTTTTCCTAGTCTCTGCTGTTTTCCTTGTGTGTGTTAGTTTATCTGATGGCCTAACCAAGGGCCACCCTTCCTGCATTGCAAATGCTCTGGGGAAGCACATTTTGGCCTTTTAAAGACAACCTGGAGTCTTGCAACTTAAAAATACATATTTCTAAAAACATTGCCATTTGTCTTAGGTTTCCTGGGCTAGGGTTGCTCTCTTCATGAGAAGATGAAGATTGGACGTGGCGGTTTGCTGTCGGGAAGGAGGTGGGCAGCTGCCTGCTGGGGCTAGCGGCGGGAGCGGGCCAAGCCCCGCGCTGCTGCTCTGGGAACGGAGAGCTTGCCGGGTGCAGGACCCCCTTGTAGTGCCCTGCGAATCCCCCTCTCCCCCGTGCCAAGCTGCGCTCCCCTGCCTGCTGCTCCGGGGGCCAGCTTTGCCCGGATGCTGCTGCAGTCCTGTCTTCCCGACAGAGCCACGGCTTCCCGGAGCACAGCACGCTGAGAAGGACCGTGGCCATCAGCGTTGGGCATCCTGGAAGGGACTGTGGTAGTAGTGCTGTCCTTGAGGCACGTGTCTGCCTACTGCCCTCTGCTAGAGGCTGGCTTACGCTGGAGGGTTTATTTGGATCCTTCCTGCTGGGAGATGCAAGACCTCGTTCTTCTGTGAAGTGCCGTGCCCACCAGTGAATACGCGATGCGAAGCAGAAGTAGCTGGGGAGGGAGGAGACCACCTAACTGGTGTGAGGAAGGGGTCAAGGGAGCTGCCTTGCCGGCTCGGTGCGGGAGCCCGTGATCGTGCTGTGCTCCTGCTGCGGGCTGCTGGGACCGGAGGAGCAGTAGGGAAATGGTGGAGCTTAAATGGGTTGAAGGAGGTAGGGTAAATGCAAGATTTGTGCTGGAATCGGGTGGGAGTGGGATTAGTAGGCTGATGATGGGGAGCAGTGAAGGATGTTATTTCAGGGTCTCCATTAAACACTTAAGAGGGAATTTTCTTTAGCCAGAGAGAACGGAGTTAAATGCTGTGAAGGGAGGCAGCTGCTTGTGTTGTCTGCCCTACATGGGACTCTGGCAATGACAATTCTCCAAAGGGAAAGAGAATGAATTTTAATGAAATCTTGAAAGACTTTAAATTTTCATGTTAACTTCAATTATTCAGGACAGTCAAAAAGCAACTTTAAAGCTTTGTAAAAAGAAAGGAAAAGAAGAGGCCAGTTTGATTTTTTTATTTTTATTTTTTTAGATTAATTGATTTGCATTTTGTTCCACTGCAGTGAAACATGGGCATTCTGAAGACACTGCTGTTGGTTATTGCATCTGACAGCAGTGCTGAGGAAGGATATCGGGAAATGCCTGGGGCATGGGAGAGGTACCAAAAGAGCTCAGTGGGGCAAAAGCTGGTGTTGTCAAAGGCATGGGGGGCAGTATCCATACTGGGCATCTAATGGGGCGGTATCCATACTGGGCAGCTAATAGGGTTGCAGGCTGGCTGCTGCACTTGCTTCTCAACCCAGAAAATTGCCTGCATGGGAAGGCCCCCTGTGCTTTTTAGCTTCACCGGTTCCGTGCCATGCCTCTGTTAGCAGCAGGCAGGACGGCTGGTCTCGGAGTGCTGGATGGCATGTCCCCAGCTGCTGGCTGGAGGCAGGGGATGCAGTCCTGGCCTGAGAAATGCATTCCCACTTTCTGACCTAGGAAGGGCAGGTATGAGCCAAGCCATGGCTTGTACCGAGCGTGATGCCTGCCCGTGGCTCTGTCCCTGCTGACCCTGGGCCCTTCCACAAAGGGCAGCAGCCAAGCCGGGGGTGCCGCTGTTGCGGTGGGCTTTCCACCCCGCTGCACTCCCAGCAGCTGAGGCTGAGCCTATGGAAGTGGCTGTGATGGCGCAGAGGACAAGTGTGTGGTTTCATCGCCTCCCGGCCAGCTATGGACAGGGTGTGAAAGCATTGGAGCTGTGTTCAGGCTCTTGGGTGGGTCTGGTCTGCCGCTGCCAGGGCTTGGGTACCACTAGGACATCCATGGGCCCTGCAGGGTGGGACCCTCTGCCTCTTCAGGGACTTCTAGAGGAAGCAAAGGGTACCTCTTTGTTATCCAGCCCACGGTACAGGCATTCAGAGTGCCACGCTGCGGAGAAGGAGATCCCCTGGGACTGCGTGCTCAGGCTTGGCAGCAGCGAGCATGAAGAAACGGCTGGCAAAACACAGGGCTGCCTGCCTGCCTCCTGAGCCTGCTCCCCGCCGTGGGGTGGAGGGAGCTCCGCTGCAGCGGAGATCCCTGTTGTTCATGCTCAGACGGGCCCTGCGGACATGCAGCTTGCTCTCGGTGGGGCCTGTGCCTGTGCTTTGCCGTGCCCCTGCCTCCTGCTTCGAGTGGCCCCAGCGTTGGGAGCATCCTCAATTCCCACCGATTTCAGCAGCCTGATGCGCTGCAGCCTTGGCGCTCTCAGCTCTTGGAGGGGGGATGCTGTGCGTCTGCCCGTGCCCGAGGGCCTTGCTTGCTGCTGGTTGCACAGCTCGCTTCCTCGAACAAGGTGCTTGCTTCTATCTTGGTCCTGTGGTCTTTCTCGCTCTCCTCTCACTAAGCTCAGGGCATCTGTCTGCATTTCTGTTTCGGATCCCCAGCAGGCTGATGCCTTGCCTCCCTTTGAGGGTGCCCCACTGGTGCAGAGGGGCTCCATAGCACAAACACGTCTTTTATTCCCTGCTGCTGAGAGCTGCCAAGCCTGGCTCTCTTCCCAGAAAGCAGCGCTAGTTTAGAACATAAGCAGCTATTGTCTTAGCCCCGGAGACTGCGATCTGAGCTCTGCTGGCGTTGGGTGGGGGGGGGAGAGGGGATACGGCATGCTAAAGGGACTTGAGAAAGGAGCCCAAGGAATACGGGAGATTTGCAGGCTCTCAATTATGCTCGTCTCACCAAAAATAATGCAGCTCCCTACTCCTCCTTTGACATTCGAATCGCTCTTCCACCCTGTCCCTGGGGGTGGCTGTTACAGTTAGTTCATGTCTAGCAAAGACTGGGTCCTTTGTCTTGCACGGGCTGGAGAAGGAAATGGGGGGGGAAGAGTGGTCCTGCAGTAAGGATCTCCTCCTGGGAGTGTACCCCAGCTGGATCTGGGGTCCCTCATGCCACCCCGGTTGTAGAGACTGGCCCTTGGGACAGGGAAATTGCTTAGGGCATGGATTTGCCCACCTCTCTCCAGCGAGGTGACAAAGCCACTGGTGACCATCGTGTTGTGGCTGGTGACCATCGTGTTGTGGGTGGCAGGTAACACCGTCTCCTGTTCAGCTTTGCATCCTCATAGCTCGTTCCCATCGCTGAGGGATGCGTCGGGTGATTCTGGTGTGGGCTTAGAGGACGAGGTGCTGCTTCCCAGGGTTTTCTGTCTTGGGATAATAAACCATGGGTCCCTGCAGCAGGGTCTGCGGGCCAGCTCAGCCCCCTGGTAGGGGACGAGACCAGCCGTGGAGGAGAGCGGTACGGCCCAGCTGGGTGTGCTGGCTGCTTAACCACTGTCTGCTTCCTTCTGGTGTCATCAAAGCTAGCGCTGTGTGGGGTGCAGGAAGGCAGAATTATGAAGATAGTCTGCTATAAATCACAGATTCTGCCTGCGCTTTTATTTGAAGAAGTGGAAATTCAGCACAAGAACAAAGGGATGATTTAGTAGAATGAATAGGTGGTAAGTTGTCGTGGTGGGAAAGTTGTCGTGGCTGTACAAGTTTCGTGGTGGGAAACTTGTGTAGCACAGAGAAAATAATGGCTCTTGATGCCACAGGGACTCTGAGCAGAAGAGGGGGTCTCGGGTCTTGTCCAGTCCCTGAGGCAGCTCGTGGCTATCCTGCCTTGTTTTGGGTCTCCCTATTCCAGGGAACAGAAACAGCTCTGCAGTTCTGTGCAAGGACCCGATTGACCTGCTCTTATTTGTGTCTTTGGCTTTGGTTTGTTCTGGGTTCAGCCCTGTAATCCAAGGAAAATCAGTCCACAGGTAAAATTACAAGCAGGGATGGTTGAGTAAGGGAAGCCTAGCGTCCCTGCCAAGCCCTCTAATCAGCCTTGAGTTGCAGAGAAGGAGACGAGTTCCTGGAGTGTCTCGTGCCTGTTTTCTCCCTTATGAAAGCAGGGAGGGTGCAAGGGAGCTAATCATGAGGCTATTTCACGAATCATTTGGCCGTGATGAGCCATGCTCAAGAAAGAGGGGTTTGAGATGCTGAGTTTTTGCAGCTTAATCTGCTGGAGTGGTGATCCTCTGCAGGCTGATGCCTGCAGCCAGCCCTGTCTGAGTAAACTTTCCCTGGCTTCAATAAAAGTGTTAGTGTAGTAGAGACTCTGCCCTGTGGGTGTTTTCCTCCCTCCCCACCAGTGCGTCCCAGTACCCAACCCACGGCAGCTTCTTAAAAGTGTGTTTGGTGGTGGCACAGAGGGGAAACCTCAAATCCTTGCAAAGCAATTACTGCTAATGAGACACTTCCTACACATCTGGTTTCCATTCTGGCTGTGTTTTGGGGACTGTTCTTCAGAGCTTGGGAATGGAGGAAGGTGGGAAAATCCCTGCCTCCTCTTCTCCCTTCAGCAGCACCCTCCTCCAAGGTGGCAGTTGGGCTGCTCGTTAGCTCCCATCTTGCTTGCCAAGCTTAAACAATTACCACAGAAAATTGCACCTCTCCAGGGAGGTTGAATTTCAGCAGCAGCAATTATTGGATGCTGATCGCATGCCAATTGATTGATATGTTTTTGAGAGCAAGTGTAATGTGTTTAATTAGTGTGTAATTTACAAGAGCAGGGACGACTGGATGCCCCAGACTTAAGAAAATTTGTGAATTAAGTGCCAACTGCAAAGCAAACGGAGAAATTTTCTTTTTTAGTGTGCGATTGCTTGGGTTTCATTTCTTCGTGTAGGCATTTAATGTTAAATTGATGGAAACTGTCTCTGGCTATTCTGGCTTTCTCCAGCCCTTCGCCTCGGTCACTGGACGCGGGAGGTGCGGCAGAATTGCCCGTTCCTGCGGCGCTGAGCTGGAGCGACGGCCTGCCCGGCTGCTGGCACTGCCTGCCCACCGCGGCTGGGAGACGGGTGCCTGTGTGCCCCTGGCCTTCAGTGGGACCTTGGTTCGTAGTCCCTGAGCTCTTCCAGAGATCCCACGCTGGCCTGACGTGGATTAGGTTCGCCCGAGCCCCAGGGCTTCAGCTCCAGTTTCTGACCATTCAGATCAGGTCTTTGTTTGAATTGGAGATTTGCAGGGATCCTGGGCCTTTCTGGCTGCTGGTTTTGGCAGCCAAGTGCCTTGTTATCTCAGTACAGAGTGTGGCCTTGGAGCAGGATGCAGAGAAACAGTAGGGAGGGTCACGGAGAGAGGGATTTCAGGAAGTCTGTGTTGCTTTGTGCACTGAGCAGCGGGAAGGCGGCGTGGGAACCCTTGGCTTGTTTCCTTGGGAATGAGACAGTCCAACCTGGATCTTGCTGGCAGGCTTATCGGGGACATTAGTGTGAGGGCAACAAAAACACCGGGCTGTCGGGTTCCTGGGATCTATCAGGGATCCCTCGTGGCCCCTCAGAGCCCAGCTTTTCTGGTTCTGCAGGCGGTCCAGCTTCCTCCCTTGGGTGCACTGCCATCTGACTGAGAGAGGTGGGGTGCAGGTGGGCAATATCCACCCCCCGTGCCCTTCACTGGCATGCAGCAGGTTCCCGCTTCGAAGGAAGACTTGCGGATGAAACCCCCTGCCCTGCATAGTGCCCCAGGCATTTGGGTTTCATTTCTTCGTGTAGGGATTTAATGTTAAATTGATGGAAACTGTCTCTGGCTATTCTGGCTTTCTCCAGCCCCTTGTCTGGCTTTCTCCTTCCCTTCGTTGAGGCATTTACAGGGCCTCCTCTTCAGGTTGGGATCTCCAAGCGGGGTTTTCCCAGAGGACAGCTTGCCTTGGTGAGTTCTTCTGACCTGAGCGGCAGGGACATGGTCTGGGATATGCGTTGGCCGAGAGTCTCGGGAACTGAGCTGTTGAACAGGACATAGTTCTGGCTTTGCAACAGCTGTGTGGAGTGACTTGTCCAAGTCACATGTGATTTCTCAGAAGTACCACTTTTCATGATGTAGTGGCTCAGGCCCTGGCAGGAGTAAGTCAAAAAGCATGTACTGGGTGCTCCAGAGAGGTAGGTCTGCTTTGTTCCAGCCATGGCTGTGGGCCTGGCCTGCATTCCCCAGGCATGGAATGGCACAGCATGAGCACCAGCTTCTTGCTCTGCGTTGCTTCTCTGCAAAGCTCGGGTGTATTCCGCTGCTCCGAGTGTGTTTTTGTCCGGGAAAACTTTCTGCAGTCAAGTGCCTGACCTTGGAACAGAGCCTCCCGCTCTCCTTTTTTTTTTTTTTTTTTTAAATATATAGTAAAATAAACTTATTTGCTCATTCTTGATGTGAACAGCTGCTTCATTGAGCCACAGCACGATGAAGGGAAAATCAAAGCACAGTGACGTTTGCTGGGTTGAAAGGCAGGTCAGGCTCTGGGGCTACTCATCTCAATTCAGCTTTTATTCTAAAAATGAGAGGGAGAACATGTGCACCCTGCCGGACTGGTGTGATCTCCCGAGCCTTGGGAAGAAGGAGCAGGAGCTGTGGGGTGGAAGCTCTGCAGGTCAGAATGTGTGGGAAGGTGCTGGGCTGTCTGGGACTCCATCTGGTGGCGCTGGCGCTGGAGCAGCGCTGCGTGGGTGGGTGGCCGTTGCTGAGCTGGGCTCAGCGTTGCTGGCTGGGCTGCCTTGGGCTCGGAGGGCTCTGCAAGTCACAGGCGACTTCTGGCTCCACGGGGTCAAGTGTTCAGTCTTGCTCTGACAACACCAGCCCGAGCGGGTGCGGCTCAAGTCCCTTAACCCTTCTGGGATTCTGTTCCCCACCCGTAAACTAGAGCTAGCAGCACTCACAGGGGACACCGACCCTTTTCTCCACCCAGCCCTCATCCCATGTGCTCCTCCCCGTTGTTCTGCAGCCCAGGTGGCATTTGGGCCTGGAGCAGCACTCGTGTCTCTTGTCCTGGTGCTACAAAGCTGCAATTCGCATTTCCTGAGGGCTGCAGCACTGAAGTTGGCAGCTCTGCGGGGGTCTTGGCCAGGCAACTTCATCTTCTCTTTGTTGCCATTTCACTCGCTCTGGTTTTCTTCTGACTCTCTGAAAAGCAGCTGCTGTTACTGTCCCAGTGAACATCAGGTTTTGGTATCTGCATATGAACACCTCAGTTACTATCCAGTGGGCAGGCAGTGATACCACATTACCCAGCACAAAGCCCCAGCTGGACCGGAGGGTCTCCACACCCCAGTTGCACCTACCCGCAGGGGTACCTTAAAGAGAAGGTGCTGCTTTGGGAATGGCGTGCTTTTGCACATGGGAAATGAGGTCTTTTGTTTCCAGCAAGCTGGAAACTGTTCTGTGTGCGCTATATATCTCTGCCACGGTTTCTCACTCAGTGGCCTCGGGCATGTCACTTATCCTGTGTGCATTAGGCGATGTGGTCTGGACCGCCTCGCAGGGGCATGGTGGAGTGACGTGGTGACCTACCGGGGGGAAGCTCCCAGGGGTGCCAAGGCTGTGCTGCTTGTGCCAGCGGCTGAGGGACCTGTCCGCTGCGAAGCAGCGGGGTGAGAAGTGCTGTGCGCGCAGTAAATGATGTGTGACCGAGTGTTGTGCGGTGGCTGCTGCCAGGCAGCTGCTGGCTCTCTGCCACGGTGCCTGAGGTGACCAGGCTGAGCTGCCTTACACCCACACAGCAAAGGTGGGGGACTTGAGACTTCTTCCCCTGCTCAACGGGAATGTCCCCCAAAATATGCAACACCTAGTGACTCCCCGCAGTGACTGCCTCTCTCCCATGCTGACATTCGCATCCTTTCCCTTGGCAAGGAATAGCGATCGAGTCGAATCCCCTGAAATATGGTGGGCAGACAGCTTTGTAGAAACCCCAACCAAGCACGCCTTGTCTCCAGGGCTTCTGCATCCCCGGAAGTATCCCTGGAAGTATTTAAAAGCCGTTTGGATGAGGTGCTTAGGGACAGGGTGCAGTGGTGGGCTTGGCAGTGTTAGGTTTACGGTTGGACTCCATGATCTTAAAGGGCTTTTCCAACCTATACGATTCTGTGATCTGAACGCCCCAGGAAAAGCCACTGACCCCTCCCTGCACACTGGCAAAAATCAAGTCGTGTTGTTGCTGCTGCTCTTGTGCCTTCCTTTCACCTTGACGGCGTGGCTCGTCAGAGGTGCTGCCTTGGCAAGAAGGGGCTCTCCTGCTGCTCCCCAGGAATAGTGGAGGAAGAGGAGGTGGGCCCCATTCCCTCTGGCAATCCCAGACCGTGCTGTCCAGGGGCCCAGAAGAGCCACCTCTTCTGCCAGGTGACAAAAGGATGTGATGGAGATAGCGTAATCCACATAATTTTAATTTAGAGGCATCAGAGGAAAGGAAGGGAGGGAGTGCTGCAGTCCTGCAGCCAGGCACTTGTATTTCATCTGCACCAGAGCTGGCCATGGGGTCTTGGCTTTCATTTCTGTTTTTCTTCCTCTTTTTATAAACTAAAATCCCAAAATAACTGTGCTCCTCTGGGATATTTTTAAGCTGTTCTTCCCCTCTTCCTTTCTTCCCTGCATCTCCCAACAGCTTATAGCTGAGAGGGCTCCCGGTTGCCAATGGAGAAGGCTGCACGTCACTTCCTTGACATGGGGCCGTCTCCAGCCCTCAATGCTCACTTTGTTTTTCCCCTAATAGTCTCAGTGAGCTGTCAGGACCCTTCACAGTGTCACATTACCCATGTCCCACAGCCCATTGTGGGAGCTGCTGCTAACGTGGCATGCGGAGCACGGGGGGAGGCCTCAGAGCTCCCCAGCCCGGGTACCGGGGCAGTGGGTGAGGCTCTCTGTTCCAGCTGCATCCTTGCCGTCCTCCTCCTCCATTTCCTCTGTTGTGTGGCCCAACATGCTCCCTTTCCCTGGGAAGTCGCCCACCTCCGTCCCCTGCATCCCACCCGTCTGGCCGTGCTTCCCCTGGGGCTTTGCGTCTGTCCTCTTTCAGCAGCGTCTACCCTGAGAGAAGCACACAAGAAGCACAATATACTCCAAACTCCACCCCGCTTTTAACTATCTAGTAGCTAGTGCGTGGTCCTGTGAGGAGGCAGAGCGGTCTGGGTGGAATAGGAAAGAAGGCTTAAGAGTTGCATTTCACGCTAGGAGATACCCATGTCCTGGTGGGACACAGACCTGGCTGTGAGGACAGCTCCTGTTTCCATAGGCATCTAGAATGAATGCTATAATGGTTACAGGACTTCTATACTGCCGTAGATGACTTGCAGATAAATAAGCCGTGCTCAGTAACAACTATTAAAATGCTCAGCTGTTTAACTGTTAACCTTCTCTTTCATCATGTGTGTTGGGAACCTTGTTTCATCTTGTGCTCTGGTTTCCTAGACTTCAAAAGTAGTTCTAGCCCAGGTGATGCATTTGATAGGAGGTATCGAGCTGCGATGGTAAAGGATGTGCCCCTTTGAGTTGGATGGGAAACATCTGATCCTTGGTAGCCCCTAGTGGGAAGCTAGCATGGCCGCGGATAGCTCCAGGCTTAGCTCCTGAACATTTCCAAAGTGTGAGTTTGGTTTCAGAAAATCATCTGGCAAGGCAACCCACGAAGTTTAACAGTTAATGCATGTTGGCTTCTGAGTCTTTGGCTGCACTTGCACATTCTTCAGGACCTCCTTTAGCCATCCTTGTAAGGAAAGAGTGCAGGCTTCTCCGTGGATCAAATCAACTGTGGTATCTAATCCAGCATGCTTGTGTTGTGTGGCTGATAGTCAGCAGTCAGTGCTGAGGTGTTCCTGATGGGGTTTTTGTTGTTGTCGCTTGCACGTATTTAGTGTTCTGGGGCTCTCCATTTCTCCCTTGTTTTGCTGTGCATGATTTAGGCTGTTGCAGTGTGCAGTATCATCAGTAACATCAGGATCCTGCTGTTTTATGGCTATCTGCAGATTTGGCAGCCCATTGTGCCATGAAAACGTGTTTAAATCAGTGGGCTTAGAAGGCCAGCAACCCGGCCACGATCTTCTGGGGTGATCTGGGAGCTACTGCCTGATGCTGCCTGGAAAGGGCTGGAGGAGGTGGATGGAAGCTGCCTGAGGTGGTGTCGATAGTGGAGCATTGGAGAAGGGGGCTTGGGGGGGGGGGGTAGGAAAGCTTTGGGTTATCTGTCTGTTTTCTTGTTTCTAACTGTTTTGTTCTCTCCTTTTTCTCCTCCCCCTTCCCTGCTTTCTAAAGAACATAGGAAACTTCTTGCTGGTAAGTGGTGGTGTGTCATGCAAAAAAATACCATTTTTTCCATCCACCATCAGACTCGCTGGTTAGTCCGTGTCATTCTTCCATCCACCCAGAATGTGCTGGAGCAATAGAAACCTTCTGGAGGTGGGTACAGGCACACCCGTCCCCACGGCCTCTTGGCTGCGGAGTGTGCACTCACCTCAAAGGGAGCTATTGCTTTTAGATCACAGTTTGAAGAACTGCTTTCCCCTCTGCCTCCACACTGCCCAGCCTGACATTGTTGCCTGGGCTCGATTGGATTGGATTGGATTGTGTCCTTGCACAAAGCAAGCGACAGCTGCTGCGGCACCAAGCCCCTGGAGTGCTATGGGTGTGAAACTGTGATCTAAGGACGCGTCTCACCTAGTGCTTGTCTCGTATCCGACTCCATCCTCAGCCTCTCACCTTCACCAGCTTCCTGGGGAGGGTGGGGGAGAGCACTGTGCCAGCTCATACTGGAGGTGAAACGGGCCGGTTTGCCTGTTGACCTGGCCTGGGGGTTTTGTGGCACGTGCTGCACCTGATGTGATTAATGAACAAGGGCAGAGCATCGCTGCCAGCAGGTCGAGGGCAGAGGCCATGTGTGCCCCCGTCCTGGCTGAGCTGTGAAGCTCCAGGTGTGGGGCAAACACACCGCAGACGATTCTTCTGGGCGTCCCTCTGGCAAAAGCAAGTGAAGTGTGGGCACGGGTCGAAGCCCCTAAGGTGTTCCTGTCCCTGCTCCTCTGGTCCCCTCGCCTCGCCTGCCCTGCACCGTGTCAGCAGTGGCTCATCTCTTCCTCAGCTTTCATCTGCACAGACAGTTGTTTTAAGCAGTGCATCCCAGTCATTAAAACAAACCGTGTGCGTGCCCTGGCTGATGAGAGCAGCCCTTAACGGGTGAGGGTGTACACGGCTGCAGGCTGGCTGGGTGCCCACTTCCCTCTGATCCCTGGTGCTGGGAATCCCGGCATCCCGGGAGCCTCGTGGCCAGCTCCTTTGTTTGGTGGCTGTGGATACAGAGCGTATGTGAGGAAGGCGTTTGGCATGCGGTTGGGGCTGGCAGTTCATCTCATGCCCTCCCCCTGCGTGCACAAACCTTTGTGCACACCCGCCGGCGGCACGGCTGGCTCGGGCTGGAGGATGGGGCAAGCGAAATGCCTCCCTGTGCTGCTGCCCCTCTCCAGCACGCCTGGGCAGCCGTCCTGCCGTGGCAGAAGGTCCCAGGTCCATGTTTGCCGTGGACAGGCCTGGTGTAGGGGTATCAAAACGCTTCTCTGCGCCAGCTTTGACTTTGGGGCCGCACCTCTGCCCGCACTGTGCTCATCTTGAGACCTTTAGGCTCACTGCTGACCCACGTATGTAATTGGATAAGCAGCTGGCTTTTTGGTGCGATGTGGGGTGGGATGGAGCTGCGGCAGCTCAGCTAGCCTTGGTCTGGGCATTGCAGCTGGCTGTGTCAAACCCCACTGAACCGAGCGAGGAAAAGGGAGTTACTCCAGGGCTGGACCAGTTGTGGCTGGTGAGCTGTTTAAAGCTATCACTGCTGTATTTCCTCCCTGTTTTGTGCCCCTCATTACGTATAATATATAGACTGTATTGTGCAGATCAGGAAGGGTAGGCTAAGGGATTGCTTGGAAACTTGCCCTTGCTGCAAAGGCGCTGGAGAGGGAACAGAGGGACATAAAAGTTTTATTGAAAGCTGCCTACTCCTGGCCTGGACCCTGGGCCTCTCTGGGTCCAGGAGGAGCAAGGAGAGAAGCAATGCAAGCCGATAGCATCCCCTGCTGGTTTATGCCTCTCAGTCCTGAGATGCATAAACTGAGTCGAGAGCATTCTGCTTGCTCTTCTCCTGGGTGCCGGCCGCTGCTGCCAGCAGCCCCACCGGCTCGATGCTGTTCGCTGCTCGCAACACTGGCACAAACGTTTGACTTTGAGCTGTGCATGGTTGACAGGGCGATATCTGGATGCCGCCTGCTTTTGTCTCTCCCGGACAGTAGGTGGGCAGGAGAAAAAGGGTCTGGGTTCCCAGGACTGCCCACTCCCCCTTGCTGTATCCCCATCCAACGTGCAAGCCCCTCCGCAGTGCTTGCGAGCGATCTCCGAGCAGGACCGTAGTTGGTCAGAGGAGAGGGTGTCCCTTCCCTTTTCCCTTTTCCCTTTTCCCTTTTCCCTTTTCCCTTTTCCCTTTTCCCTTTTCCCTTTTCCCTTTTCCCTTTTCCCCTTTTCCCTTTCCCTTTTCCTTTCCCTTTCCTTTCCCTTTCCCTTTTCCCCTTTCCCCTTTCCCTTTTCCCCTTTCCCTTTTCCCCTTTCCCCTTTCCCTTTTCCCTTTTCCCCTTTCCCCTTTCCCCTTTCCCCTTTCCCTTCCCCAGGCTCTTGCGGCTCTCCCTGCCTTCCTGATCCAACTGGAGCAGCTTCCCTCCTCCCCTGAGGGCACGTGCAAGCGTGTTTTTTTCTGGCTGTGTTTCCTTTCTCCTTTCTAGTGATGTGCTTGGGCTCTCTTCTTTTCACCTTACTGTGTAGCTCAGGGGGCTTTGCTCTCCCCATGGAAGTGGCCTGCACTGGGTTTGTCTGAGCAGCACCGCTGTGGAGCTGGGCGATGGGCTGCGTGTCCTCCCCTGCTGCTGCCGGAGGGGACGATGCTGCTGCCTCTCGCCCCGCTGCTAAGTCTGGCTCTGTGCGTTCCCAGGAGGCCTGTCTCGCACCGCTCTGTGGCTCTTGTGGTTTGTCCGCTTTATGGGAAGCGGTTAACAAAGCTCTGCTGCACTAGACGGCTTGGACCAGGGCCCGGGGCTGACGCTCTTGTCTGCGGTGGGTGCCGGACACAGCCAGAACCGAGCGCCTGTCTCGGAGCCGCTCTGCGGACCCCCGTGCCCTGCCTCCGCGGCTGGTGCCGACTGGCACAGAGCTGCATCACTCGAGGGCGCAGGCGTAATTCCTAGCCGGTGCGGGCTCTCTCGTGGCTGGACTGCCTCTTGGGAGAGCTGCAGCGAGAGCGCTTGGCTGGCGTGACTCAGCTCCTGGCCCGGGGTAAGGAGCAGCGTGAGGCGTCCCGCTGAACGCGGGGCAACCCGCCGCTCCCCTGCGGAGCCCTGCCTGGGAGGGAGGAGGGGGCAGAGAGCTGCCGGGGTGCCCTGTGGCATGGCGTTCAGGTGCCCTGTGGCATGGCGTTCAGGTTCCGCTCTCTAGAGCGGTGCTGGCTGAAGGCTGGCAGGCCCTTTCCTGAATATTGCTCACAGTGCTCCCTCTGCCTGCAGCGCTTTGTACAGCTGGCATGGCAAAGGGATGCTTCTGCTGTCAGGATGCCTCGCCTTTGCACAGGGTACGTGCCGGCCATTCCTGCATCCACCCCACTGCTGCCACTCAGCTGCCTGAGTGCTGGGCTGGGTGGGTAGGAATTGAGGTGTGTTAGGGAGGTACCTCTGCTTTCGTACCCTCTGCACGCCTCTCTCACTGGCGTGATGTGTTTTCTCACTAGTCGGGCTCTGCTGATGTGGTTTTAGGACTCTGAGGCCTGTATGAGGTTATGGGCAGTACCCTTACTCCAGCCAATGCTGCTCTTTGAGGCAGACCCAGTATAAAAGGCATACCTTATACTGGGTATAAGGGTTACTGGGTATACTGGGTTGCTGAAGGATGTCATTCATTGTCTGGAAGCACTCCGGTGACAGCTGCTTTCTCGGTGGGAAGGTATCCAGAGTGCCAGGGATACATGCTAATTTTAGCCTGCTGGGTGTTTGCTCCAGAAATGTGCTGTAGGTTTGTTTCATCATTTGTTTTCTACTGTTTTTTCCTATTTGCACCCTCCCCATGTTATCATATCCGTGAGGAACTCTGCAACACCAGCTGATCCTCACGCCCCCTTGCAGATGAACAAGTTTACATCAGCTTGCAAAGCAACTGGTGTGCGTTTGGAAGAGGGTAGGCAGAAGTGACGTCTTACAGCTCAGCCAACTCAATTAGCACATAGAGAGGCTGAAGGCTTGGATGATTCACTCTCAGCCCCTCCAGTAGTCAGGCAAGGCTCTTCCTCTGGTGGAGGGAGTTGATGCTGTCTCGGGGAAACAGTAGCCACAGGACAATGTAAGTTCAGGGCAGTGTAGCCCCTGAGGTGTTTGAAAGGTCTGTTTGTCCCCCAGCGAGGGAGAGGCTTGCCTTCCTCATCACCCTCGTGTTGCTCTAACAGCATCCTCTCCATGCCATGTCAGTGGAGATGCTGTGGGCTCGCCGCTCGACTCTCAGCCGGAGTTTCTTGCCGTGTGGGTTGGCGGGAGCGGCAGGTGGCAGTGTGAGTCTGCCGGAGGAGCCGAGGGCTGCGGGCTGCAGCTCAGGTCTGTGCAGCACCAGTCTGTGCAGCAGCAGGGTTGGGGCCGTAGCGCTGTGCACACCCTGCCTCGGACACCCTCGGAGTATTGGGAGAATGCGGGGCGACAGGCTCGAGGGGCCTCGGTTCCGGCATCACCCTGGCTCGCCTCTCTCCAGCCCTGGGGGCTGTTCTCAGCGCCGCTCCTGCATGCAGTCCTGCAGCGGGCAGCTGTCCTGACAGCGCGGTGAGCCAGTGGGCAACGTGGGTCTCCTGGGAACCGCAGAGGAGGGAGGCAGTGGCCGCAGAAGGCATGAAATCCCTAGCACAGTGCCTTGGTCTGGAAAGTCCTCTTAGGCTGTGGGTGCAAGCCCGGCTGCCTTATTTGGAGCCTGCAAGCTGGGCTTGCAGGGAGCGAGGAGTCGGGGCCAGGAGTGGGGGTGCCAGCAGGGGCCCAGCAGTTTGTGTGAGCAGTCACCCAGGGCAGCGGTTTACCCTCTTGAAGGCAGAGGATGACGGGGCTGGGCAAAGAGTGCTTGGGCTCCTCGGCCAGAACAGCGGGGAGCTGCGTGGCTTAGCACTGAGATGCATCGCCTCCCTCCCGGGGTTGCTTTTGCTTTGCTGTGTGTCTGCTTTTGGGCAGGAGTCCTGTACTTTTAGCTCTGGACACCAAGTTCTGTGTGCAAACCTTGGTTTGTTTTTTTTTTTTTCTTTTTTAAGGGGGGAGGCAGAAACATCATAAAACATTCACCATTGCATATGGGTGGCTAGGCGGAAGAGGAGTGGGCTTCGTGCAGTGCGTGCGGGGGAACGTCTGTTAATGGAGGGGCTGTCTTGCAGTTGCAATGCAGCATGTGCACGGGCTGTGGCGTGCAGACCACCAGCTTGGAGAAGGGCCTGCGGTCCTGGGAGAGGGTGACCCGTGTTCCCTGGGGCGCATGCGTGTGGCCCACTCCAATGCTCCATGCTCGGGCATCCCTAAGCCTGTCTGGAAGACAGCTGCGTGGTCCAGTGTCCATGGTAGGAGGGGGCTGTTTCAGGGCAAAGCCATTAAGTGGGGAAACCCCCCCCCTCTTCAGAGGAGGGAGCCAGGCACCCCTCATCCAGCACCGCCTGGCATGGCTGTTTATTAGGAATGATGTGAATTAACATCCCTTCCCACTCCCAGCACACACACACCAACCTAGCCGTGAGGCTGGCCACCCCAGTCCCATCTCCTGCACCCGCTCCCTCATCTCCCATTGATAGGGTTTAAAAGCTCTTTATTTCCAAGCGCTGCTCAGCAGGAGTCAAGCTGGGTCCTGCCAAGTGTTAAATGAAATAATTAAAATCCCCACTTTCTCCCCCTCCTGCTCCTTTCTCTGTAATGCTGGTAATTAGCCTGTAAAACGGCAGGAGGGGATGGGGAAGGGAGAATGTGCAAACGCCTTCTGCAGGCTCCCTCCTCTTCCTCCTCCTCTTCGCCCTCCCCAGAGGAAGCACAAAATGGCTCTCTAGGCATTGGGTGCTGTCAGATAAATCCCAATTAGCTCCCTGCCAAACAGGATTAGCGAGAAGGGAGCCAGGTGGGGAATCAGCCTGGCAACAGCAGGAGCTGGGGACTTCTGCAAGGTCTCTAGCTCGGTGAGGAGGGAGAGATTGACAGCTGTCAGTCAGATCCCAAAGCAGCACTGATTTTTTGGTGTCGCAGGCTGGTATCTGGCATCTGGTAGGCAGGAATGGGGAGGTGAAGGAAATGAAACTGGTGTCTCCTGTTGGTGTTATCTCTTCCCAAGTAACTGGTGGCTTGAGGGCGCGGGGTCCCCCAAGATGCCTGTGAGCCCCCCCACCCGAGGTCAGGGCAGCGTGCGTGGGTTGTGCTGCTCCCAGCGCTGGTGTGCCAGGGCCTGCCCAGGCCCCGAGATGATGGAGTACGTCTCCTGCCAGCTCCGTGCTTCAGAAGCAAGAGGATAAAACTACTGTCCTGCCACGCTGAGCACAGCCAGCTGCACCCAGCCCGGCCCCTTCTGCCTGTCTGCTGCATTTTGGCAGCAGCTGTGACATCCTCGCTGTGAAAGCCCAGAAATAAACCCATTAATGGCACCAGGCTTTAAACTGGCTGGTGACCACATGCAGGCCTTAATGCATTGAACACTTTCATTTAGAAAGCGGGGCAGGGGGGAATATGGATGAGCTCAAAGATAATGTTTTCCTGCCTTTAGTAGAGGAATAGCAGCTGTGTCTGAGGGTGTTAAATTGGCTTGCTGTCCCCCGTCCCTCCCTCTTCTTCCCTGGTAGACATGGTGACTTTCTGCCTCTTGCACCCTGGAGGTGACCCTCCTCCGAACACCTGCAGCCTTAGCCAGGCTGCTTCCAGTCCTGAGGAGGAGGAAAGGGAGAAATACCGGCAGCGCTGGCACGCAGCGTTGCTCAGAGCGGGGATGATGAGCAGTGGATGGACTGCTCTGGAGCCTCGGCGTGGCTGAGGGATGAGTCCCCTCTGCTGGGCTGTCCCAGTGCAGACTGAGCCAAGCATAGAGGTACCGGGGGGGCCGAGCTGTCCCTGTGTCTCGGGGGCCTTTGGCTCGTGCACAGCCACCTCTTTCCAGACCGGCCTGAAGCTGGTGGTGTGCGTTCAGTGCTGCTGGACTCACCGGTCAGCTCTTCCGAGCTGCTCGCTTCTGAGCCAAAGGTGGCTTTTATGCCCTCTTCTGCCTTGTCAGGTCTTGCTGTATCTTTCCGCCTGGTCCTTCGTGCGCTGGTGTAAAGTGTAAAGGGAAGGGCTGAGTGTGCATGGTGGGCATGGTTGGCAGAGGGAGCAGGTAGGAGACCGGCTGTCCCTGTGTGCTGTAGCTGGTGCAAAAGGATGCGGGCATTTGTGAAATGCTGTAGCTGTAGGGGGGTGTCTATGTGCAGCCAGGTCTGGGGAGGGGTGGGGATAACAGACAAAAACGACGACCCACATGGATGGACCAGGCAAGTGCGATGTCCCCCCAGTGCAAATGGCTCTTCTGGTTATAAAGTCTCATCTGAAAGACTCACAAGGGGCAAAGGTGCAAGTGTTTGTCCTTCCCGAGAGGGTGATGAGCCGGTCTGCCCATGCTGGAGTTTGAACCTGCCTCCTCCAGGACACAAAGGCTGTTCAGATCTGAGGCAGTGCTGCCCCTAAAAGTGGCCCCTAAATGGCTGGAGGGGACAGAGTCCTTGCAGACCTGGGAAGAAAGGGAGGACTGTGTGGTGGCTGATTTGCATGTGTAAACATGCACACAGGAGGATGCAAATGTCCTCACTTCCCTTTGGGGATTTTTTTTCTTTCTTTATTCGAAGCCAAGCCTTTGGCCTTAGCCTGCATGTGCTGGGATTGCCTGGGGAGCATGGCTCTGGAGCCCTACCCGGGGGGAGGGGGGGGTGTGGAGGAGGGGAGAGGGGTGCTGCTGGGCCAGCGTCAGCGTGGCAGTGCCCTGCTGAAGGCATCGGGCAGGAGTTTAGCACCTGTGTTCCAGGGCAGAGCAGAAGGATGCAGAACCAGGCCAAGCTGGCCACACAGTGACCAAGCAAAGGAGAGGGCCAGGCCACTCTGCTCGCTTTTTGGGAAGGTCTTGGCTGCTTCTGTGGTGCTCCAGAAATTCCTAGGGGGCTGCGGTAGCTGGGGAGGGTGCTGGAAATGGGGCAGCAGTGGCAGGGACTTGAGCGTACCCTTTGAGGGAAAAATACTGGGTTGGAGGGGTGGGGGGCTCTGTGTGTGGTGAGGTTGGGGGTCTCCGTCCAGTTGCCAGGGTGCTCCGACTTGCTCAGCCAGTCCTCATGCCTCATCCCTGGTGAAGGGAGGAGTGCTGTGCCGTGTCCCAGGAGGCAGCTCCGTGGCCTCTGGTGCTGGCTGAGGAGCCCTTTTCCACCCAGCTCACCAGCACTCTCCCTGGCAGAGGGCTTTGCTTGTGAGGGGGCTCCTGAGATGGGTTCCTAGCAGGGGTCTGCTTGGGAGAGATGGCTTGGCAGGGTGTTTCCCGCTGAGCCCTCCTAGCACTTGGGCTCGCAGGGGCTCTTCGCAGCCCCTGCATGTGTCGGGAGGAGAATGGCTCCTGGGGTGCATGCCGATCTGCCTTACTGCTCGGACGTGAGGCCATCAGGCACCCTGCTCGTGTGGGCTCTCCTCCTGGCAGGGTGGTTAGGATGCAGCCCGCGCCTCGCAGCGAGCTGGGATCATGTTCTGCGAGTCCCCAGGGAGGGGAGGGAGCGATGCAGGTTTAAAGAGGAGCAATGTCTGGGACGTGACTTGGATTTCTTTCCTCCCTTCTCCATTTTTCTTCTTCCTGGTACTGCTTTTGGCAAGTTGCAGCTGCGGTGCTGGGATGCCCAGGATGCTCCCAGCCCACATCTCCAGCAGAGAGGAGCAGCATGGCTTTGTGGTGCGGCTGTAGGGCAGCTTGTGCTGATCCCACAAGGAGATCCTGCAACCTGCTGGCTTGTGGTGCCTGAGATGCCCTGCTGAAGGACCACCCAGTCTCCTCTGCATCTCCCCGCTGGAGGGGAGCGTGGGTGGATTCAGCTTTAGTGTTTGTGTCCCTCGGGCTCCAGGTGAATTTGCCAAGGTGAGAGAGGGAGGGGCAGCATGGCAAGAGCAGGCTGGGGCTGGGAGGGGTACATGCCACCAGTGAGGGTTATTCTCCCGTCTCAAGTTGTTGGTGCCTTTTGGAGGAGTGGGTGGTGGGAATGCTGCTGTCCAGCCAGCTGGGCACCTCCCCAGGAGGAGAGGGCTGCGCAGCCCCCGCTGGCAGAGTCGCTGGCAGACGAGCTCTAGCTGCCTCGCCTGGAGCCACGGCACCCGGCCATCCCGGTGGGAGAGGAGAGGAGAGGAGAGTGCTGCCGAGCTGTGGGCCAGCGCCGTGGCCCGGGCCTGCGTGGTGGCCGCCAGCAGTGGCCAGGAGGAAGCGGTGCTTCCCTTCCCAGCTGTGGCAGCTGCCCGGTTGGTGCCGAGCGGGCGGACACGGGAGGAACTTCTCTGCAGTGAGCTTCCCAGTTTGACCACAGCGGGGTTACCCACTGCCACATCGCCACAGTGCTCGTCTTGCCTTACAAGCACGGGACGGGTGTTTGAGGACTCCTTCCTTCCCTTGCACATGACACAGCAGGGTACAGACAGCCCCTCCGCAGTGCTGGGGGGACAGAGGAGGCTGCAAGAGTTCTCCTGTCCCATGGCTTGGATGATAAACCAGCTTCTGGAACTGCAGGGCTGTGTATAGTCAGCCCGGACTTCTGTTCAGGTGGCTCTGTAACCAGAGGGCCTTCCTCTCACGGGGTTTTGTTCAGTCTCCAGAGCTGCTTTCTTCCTCCATGGTGAAGAAGAGCTTAGCCTGTTTGCTAAGGACCGTGGTGCCTTAGAAATGAGGCGGCAGGTCACGGTGCTCTAGATGCGTGCTACTGTGGGCAGGGAAACAGCTTGCCAGGAGCTGGGTCTTTTGCCAGGGATGCTGTCTCAGCGGAGATGGGGCTTCAGTCTGGAGAGCTACTGTGGAGAGCACGTATGGAGTGGAGGCCCTGTGAGCCTGGGATTGTCTTGTGGGCACCAGGTATTTGGGAGCGCTCGGGCTGTAGCAGGGCTGCCCTGCCCTGCTGTTTGCTCTTGCCCCGTTGCTGGACCTTCACTCAAGAAATCTGGCTCTTGGCCCTGACCTCCCTCTGGCTTCCAGCCCAGCTCTCCTCTTGGCAGCTTTCCCATCCTTGCTGGCAGCATCCTGCCCGAGGAAAGCGGTGACCAGAGGCTTCTGGCTTCCTGAGGGCAGGAATACCCAGGTAGGCAAGGAAGGGAGCAGCACAGCTTGATGGTGCATCTGTGTCCCAGCACCTCTTCTCTCCCCTCCGTGCTCTCCTCCCCCTGGTCCAGCTGGTTCGCTGGCAGTGCCAGCATGGACCCAGAGCACGCAGCCGGTTCCAGCTCCAGCTGGGTCCCTGCGGTCACGGGTCACAGCCTGGTCCTGTTCCCGGGCATTTGTGGTGGGGCTGTCCCCAGGGCGTGCCGGGCTGTGCAGGTATGCCTCCCTCCAGCTAGAATAAATATCCTGGAAAATAGTAACTGGGGGCTGCTCCTTGCGAGGCTCTGCCTGACCGCTGCTGTCCCTGCGGCTCTCGGCCCCCTCCGGGAGCCCCGCGCGGGGGCGATGCCGGGGAAGGGGAAGGCGTGAGGAGTCTTCTCCTCTTCTCGGCATCTCGAGTGGGCAGGCGCGGCGGGGAGAGGGGCTTCACCCCCCCGGGCTGGGCGGGCGGGGAGAGGGGCTTCGCCCCCCGGGCTCCGCAGGCGCTGGTGGCTGCGGAGCGCGCTGGGGGCCGGAGCCACGCCGCGGTCCCGTTCCCCCCCCCCCCGCCTCGCCTGCGCACCGGTCCCGGGGGAGCCGGGGCAGCGCGACCCCGCCGCCTCCCGCTCTTTGTCTGCGCCGCGCCGCCCCGCTCGCCCTCGCCGCCCCTTTGTTGGCCGCCGGAGCGCTCGGGAGGGGCTCGCTCGCTCGCTCCCCCGCTTGCCGGGGCTCGACCCGGGGGCGGGCGCGGAGCCCCGCCGCCGCTGCCGGCGGAGGGAGGGAGGGAAGGGGGGGACGCGCCGGCCCCCGCGGGGCAGGGGAGCGGGCGGGGAAACTTCAGGGCGTGGGGCGGGCGCTCACGCGGTTGCTCGGGCTTGGGCTTCTCTCCCCGTTGCTCCGTTGTCTGATGCTGCGCGGCCCTGGCACCGCGCGTGGGGCGAACCTCGGGCGCCGGAATTAGGGCTCCGAGCTGCCGTCGCGGGCTGCACGCCCACCCAGCCGCCCGCCCGCCCGCCCACCCAGCCAGGGCGGCCGCCGCTCCCATCGCTCCCATCGCTGTCGCCCGCGTCCGTTCCGCCTCTCCATGCCGGGCTCCGCGGGGAGCTGGAACCTCTGCGGGAAGGACTGGCATGTCACAGCGGCGTGAGGAGGGGAGCTGGCCTGCCCCGGCCGCCGCCGTGGCGGTGACGGTGCCCGTGCTGGGCAGCGTTGCTCTCCGCCGGCGAGGTCTGCGAGGCGGCAGCCCGCCCAGGGGGAGAAGCCGAGCCGCGGCCCCTTCTTGCTCACCGGAGGGCTAGGAGGGGGCCGGAGAGCTGGCTCGTCTGGGGAGGGGTGGCGGCGGGGGAGCGCCGTGCACCGGCTGCCCTGGAGGAAACCGGAGCGGAGCGGGGATGGATGTGCAGCGGCTGTGAAAGGAGCCTCGGCGTGGAAGGGGAAGCGCCTGCTTCAGCGCCTCACCCTTGGGCTGCTCCCGGTACCTGGCTGCAGGGACCTGCCCCGGAGGGTCAGAAGCCGGTGAGCGTGGGAGCGCCTGTCCCGGAGCGGCCGCAGCCGGAGGAGACGTGCGGAGAGCGGAGGAAGCTCAGCGTTCCCAGAGCGAGGCTGGTGCAGAGCCTGAGCGGGGAGCAGAGAGGCAGCTGCACGCCGGTGGGGTGGCGAGACCTCCCCTCCCATCCCCGCCAAGAGGATACGGACCTTGCCGAGGCTGCGAGCCTGAGAGAAGGGGTCCCATGCCGGCACCCCTCACGCTGTCTCTGTCCCAGCCCTGCTCTCGGGAGCCGTCGCGTGTTGATGCTGGTGCTGGTGCTGTTCCCATGCTGGTAGCAGCTTGTCCCCATCCCAGTGGGCTTGGGCACAGAACTTGAGCTCTCGGCACTTTTGCCTGGGTTGTTTAGTTTGCTTTCTGTGGGCAGGTGTGGATTGACATCTCCCAGGCTGGAAGAGGGATTGCTGAGCACAGGACTGTGGGTGTTCCTCTGGAGCGGGCTTGGACCTGACCCCTAAGCTGTGCCTCTGACATGGCAAATGTGGGGACAAACTCTTGCTTCTGAAGGTGCCCCTGGCCCACCCTGCCCTCCTGCGAGTGGAGGATGGGAACTTCTGGGAAAACTTAGGTCTTGTGGCTTCCAAAGACGACCGGGGAGGGGGGAAGAGTGATCTGTGCGAGCCTTGTGCCTACTCTGCCTTGGATGGGTCAGCGGCGGGTTGAGCTTTGGCCCGCAGTGTGACGGCCGAGCATGACGGCTTGCCAGTACCCCATGGCGCCGGGGGCCTTGGAGCGGGACCGGATGTACCAGCACAAGGTCTCCTTGGTGGTGCGGTATTTCATGATCCCGTGCAACATCTGCCTTATCCTCCTGGCCACCTCGACGCTGGGATTTGCAGTGCTGCTCTTCCTCAACAACTGTACGTGTCCTCGGGCGCGTGGGAGGAGCAGGGGAGGGTGAGGCAGGACTTAGGTCAGCCGGTGTGCCAGGGCTCTGGCGCCGGGACAGCCCTCCCAACGCTGTCAGCCGCCAGCTGGGCTTTGCCCTGCGCCCGGGCGCTCATCGCTTGCCTGCTGCTGTCTGGGGAGAAGCCGGGGAGGTGACAGCCCACTCCGCAGCTCTGCCCCACTTTTCCCTGAGATGATGTTGGCCCAGAACTGCGGAGCGGAGCTGCGCAGGCGGGTGTGCGTGGGCCAGCCCCAGCTCCCCACTTTGCACGGTGCGCTTATGCTCTCAGCTGTGCCAGCACCCTCTGTGTCCCGTGTGCCATTCCCCCCCCCCCCCCCCCGCCCCGAAATACTGTGTCTCCTGACCTGCTGCTTGAGGTCTGAGTGTGGGTGATGCTCCTCAGGGGGACTCAGTCAGTCTGTTTACGAGGTGGGGATCTTAGCAGGGCTGTTTCGGGGATGAGGGGCAAAAGATGGGCTCCTGTGAGTCCTGCTCTGGCCAGGAGCTTCTGCTGCTCCCTTGTTACAAACTGCTGGACCCTCGGGGCCCTGCCACTATATGCAAGGGGTGGGAGATGTGTCTCCTAGGCTGCTCCAGGATCCCTGCTCTCTATACGCTCTCTTGCTCTGAAGAATCAGCAGAGGGTTGAGGCAAGACAGAGTAGTTCTCCCTGCGGTTAAGCTGTTGATCTGATCCCTGGTGTGGCTGAGTAGATCACGTACTTGGGCGTGGGTACATCCACGTATTGCCGGCTGCTCTAGGCACTGTGCCCTGTTGCCTCATCCTTGCACAGGTGCTCACCCTCCCAACGCCTGGCTTTCTCTAGGCGCAGCCTGTGGAGGAGGATTCTATCATGCAGCGGTGTCTTCAATCTTGATGCTGGAAAGTGCCAAACACCCGCTGCGAGAAAAACCTTTAGAGGGCAGGCAAATCCTCCAGCCTAGCTTTGGGATGCACTGCTTCCCTTGGTGTGTACGTGGCTAGAAAAAAGCTGTATAAAACTGTAAAACACATAAATGCCTTTAAAAAGTACTGGTGGGAGCAGGGCCCAGGTGATGGTAGAGAACGCCTGGCCAGTAGGGAGTGGTGTGCCCTGTGCCACAGCCCTGGGCACATCACTTAATTTGACGCTGGCTTTAGGGTGTTTCCCACTCAGGATAGCAGGGTCTGTGGAGCTAACTGCCTGAGTGGAACTCTTCTGTCCCCCCTGCTTAATCAGGGGTAACTCAAATGTGGAGGGCTGGCTGGTGGCGAGGCTGTGCCACCTTGCTCTGGGACCTGTGGTCACGTCCATGGGAGCTTTCATCTGCTGCCCCAGGCTGCCCCTTTCTCCCACCTTTGCCTTCTTGTCCCGGAGGCTGCAGTGTTCCCCGCTGCTGTCCCGCTCAACCCGAATGACTGGGTGAGTCAGTGCCCAGGTGGTGTGTGTGTGTGTGAGAGGTGATACGCAGCGCGATTTGCATCGCAGCCCTGGTGAAATGGCACACAACGGGCTCAGGCAAGCCCCAGCCTGCCAGGCAGAAGAGGGCTGCTGCCAGATCCCAAGCCAGAAATGCTCCATTGATACAGGTGGGAGAGCCGGGGCTCCTGGCTCCTGTTCCTACTGCTCCCTTCTTGCTGCAGGACCTCCCGGGTGTTCCCTGGGAGCCGGTGCCTGCTTGTGCAGGGCATGCGTGCTGGAGGAATGAAACGCTGGCCCAAAAGCTGCTGGGGAGCTGTGGACAGAGGTCTGGGGGTGGGGAGGAGAGAGCGTGCAGAAAGGACCTGCTGATAGCCCCGTGTTTTTTGTTTCTTTGCAGACAAGCCCAATAGTTATTTTACTCAGACGCCACCGACGCCGCGAGATGGTAAGTACACCGTCGCTTGCTGGAGCTCGGTTCCTGTGCTCGGGATGCACTTGAGAGCAAACAGCTTGAGCCTCTCGTGCTTTCCGCAGCTGACGGTGGAGCAGCGTCTCCTGACCCAGTGATCTATTTTGCAGCTGACTGGCTGCTCCCTGTGCCCGGAGCAGTGCTGCGTCACACCCGCGCCCTGCCCTTGCCCCCGCCCTGGGGATGCAGGAGCATGGCTCTCCGGGGCGAGGAGGGAGGGCAGGGCAACTGGCCTTCGGTGCTCCCTGGGAGGCACAGCAGCCCTTTCTCTGCAGAGGGTTTCCCAGGCAGCTGTGATGGAGGTGGGGAAGGGCTGGAAAGGGAGATGGGATCTTCCGTGTGCTCCAGCAGTTTGCAGAGCTTTACTGGTTCCTCTGCTGAAGCCGTGGAAGGGAGGGGATTGGAGAAAGGGAGCTTATCCATGAAAGCAGCAGTGTTGAATCCAGTGGCTATTTTGTGTTTGTCTCCTAAGGGTCTCCCTGGATGTTGGCAAAAGGGGGGGGGGGAAGCAGAGGGAGGTGCAGAAAGTCTTGCTGCTCTGCAAGCACAGAGCAAAAAAAAATTAAAAAAAAGGCAAATGGCATATGTGCCCATGGTATGTGGCAGGTGAGGGAAAGACCATGAGAAGGTGATGGGCTGTTAGCATGAGGAAATAGCCAGAAACAGTGTTGTGCCTCCCTTGGTCCCTCTGTTTTTTTGGTGTAGCATCAGAGCAACCCAGGGGAGGACAGTGAGGGAGGTATTTTCAGCTCATGGGGCCTGGAGCTCGAGGCTGCATCTCACCGTGGCCTGGGCAGCAGACGTCCTCCCTGCCGTCCCACCCTGCCCTGAGAGCAGGGGTAGGCCGAGCAGAGAGGGATGCCTGTTCAGGGGAGTGATGTGGGTGCGGTGTCTTAGGACTCTCCGCTGCCTTAGCAGGTCTTGGTCTTGCTGGGAAAGGACTGGAGTGGGTTGTGCTGGCTCATGGCAGCAGGGGGTTAAATGGGCACAAAGCAGGTAGGAATCTCTCCAGTGCAAGTACGTGGGATGTGGGCTGAGCAGCTCAGGGAGAGGTGATTTTTGAGGCTAGCAGAGGTTGCTGAGATGCTGTTGGCTGTTCATTAAATTACTGCTTCTGCTGTGCAGCCAAAGTTGAATCATCCCAGCCCATCCAGTCTTGGATCACTTGGCTACTAACACCATATAAATGCTACCAGAAAATCTGCTGGGCTTGTGCTCCAGCTGGCAAAAGGTTTCAGCTTTATCAGCATCAAGAGCAGAATGGAAGCTGGTGTTCAGCTGGCCATCAGGTATCTCCACTGCCCTGGCCAGAAAGGGTGTGGGCATGTGAATTCTGGGGGACTGTAGCGCAGCCCTCCTTCCTTTCCCATCCTTGCTTGTGTCCCACAGGTTTCTGCTTCTGGGCTCTCCTAACAATTCCCTCCCCACCTCCAAATTTTCACCTTGCCAGTCACAAGGCAGTATGGTGCTTTCCTTGTCATCTTGCAGAGTTATTTGTCCTTCCCTGGCAGAGCAGATGGGACAGCACCTGGGTTTGCTATGGACTTGCATTTGCCCTGGACCTGTGGCCCTCGCCTATGGATTCCCTGGTGTCTGATGAGCAGTGTACTCACCAGCACCTCACACCTTTTCTCTGGGCTTCCTAAAGCCTTCTGGTTCCACAGACCTGGAGGAACTGTGGTTTTTAAGGCCATGCTGTTATCAGTCAATGGCTTTAAAAGCTGTTGGATGCAGGCAGGCAAGCACATGCTCAGATAATGTCATCATAGGAGCTTTGTTTTCTCTGAAAATGAGGCTTAAAATGCCCTGCTTTCTGCTGGCAGGCTGTTCAGTCACCTTCCCCAGCCTCCCTAGTTTCACGTGCACAGATAAGAACCCAGCAGAAAACAGCAGCCAATTAATAACACGTTTGTTTCTTTCTTTCTTTCCTTCTCTGATGGGGGTGGGGAAGGAGGCGGGGGAGAAACGGATGCTAGATAAAATGTGATTAATCTATAATTGGACCAGAGAAGACATCTAAAGCAAAAATAAAAATGAACGTAGGTGTAACTCCTAGCTTAGGGCTCCAAAATATTAGCAGCCCAGCCCATCCAGATGACATACTCCAAAAGATCTTTGGTCCCCACAGGAGATGGAAAACTACCACCCTTGGTGGGTTGCCAAATGAGGCACCCCCTTTTGCAAGTCTGTTACGGTGCGAATGCCTCACGTCAGCGTTTCTGGGCAGAGGGGAGCACGGGGCATGGGGCAGGGGTCCCCCCGGGTGAAGGGGCTGGTCCCTGCTGCTTCTGCTGTGCCAGAGGGACTGGCAGCGTTCATCGCCTGGGCTGGCTTGGAGACGTGGCTCTGGTCCTGTGTACAGTCCGCTGACTTAGACGGGGCCACGCTTGTAAAGCGCTGGGATTTGGCTGAGCTTTGCTGGGCGAGGGCCATGGCTCTCCCGTCCCAGGCTTGCTCTCAGGGTGGCTTTGGTGGGACCAGATGTGCTGGTGAGAGCTGTGCCCGGCCGTCCGACCGACAGGCCTTTTGGGGAGGGCTGGTTGGGGAGCTGCCGAACCCTTCTCCCTTCCCCTAACCAGCCACGTCTGAGAGGGACAGGGAGGAGAGGGTCTCTGCCTCGCTGCCCCATGTTCCTTTCCCCAGGTGGTACCTGGTGGTGTGACAAAGGCAGGGGACAAGGATTTGGTGGGTCTCGGCCGGCAGTGTGCGTGTGACAGTGCCGGTGTTGAGCACAGCAGGGCCCCTCGATTGCTGCTTCTCCAGCTGGGCTGCTTGAGGATTGTCACCTCTTTATCTCCTGGGCCAGATCCTCATCTCCTACAAGTCTGCACAGCTCTGTGGTGAGCAGTGGGTTGCCACCAGCTGGCAGCCTGCGCCGTGAGCCAACAGATCTCTGCCCACCGGTACCAGCTGAGGATCTGCAACTTGGTATTTCTATCGGGAAACCCCGCTACTGGAAGGTTTGCTGTGGCCCTTTCCCCTTCCAAACGGTGGTGCAAAGCTAGGCAGAAATCATCGTCTGCCCTGGCAATGTCAGACCTCAGGTTTTGTCTGAAGGATGTGGCTTCCCGTACCTCGGGCATCTTTTCTGCAAAGACCCTGTCCTGCGTACAGAAAAGGTGCTGCGGTCACGACCGCTCCCCTGGTGCTCCAGTGACGCTGGAGGTGAAAGGCAGCAGGGAGGTGTCTCCAGTTAGCACTCGCGTGCTGTTTATCTCTTCCATTTCTTCCCATACCAGTTTCTACCCTAGAAAACTCTTCAGCCACACATTGATTTATAGAGTGGTCTCTGCTTCATTTTGAAACAAGGCCATTAATGCTGTTAACTCACCACTTTCTACCAAATCTCCTGTGCCGCTGGCATTCCCGCGGCTGGGCCGGGGGATTGTTAAGCTTGATAAGGTCTTAAGCCTGGCTTTCTTAAATGCAGTGCTCTATGAAGGCTCGTTGCCTTTTCCCCAGCTGAGGGACTGGCCCGTGGCATCCAAGCTGGCTAATTCTTCTCCTTTCTTGTCAGTGGTAGGCAGGAGCTGGGGAGCGGCTGCGTGGGGAGCTGGCGAGGGGGCGGATGTTGGCTCAGCTGCGGCCCCCCAGGGCAGGAGTGCTCTGGAGGGGGGGTTGGCAGGTTCAGTGCAGGGGGCTGGAAGGGTGGGCTGTGCCTTCCTGCATCCCCTGGGGTGAAATAAATGATGGGGGAGGATTTGGAGGTTACCTCCTCCCCTCTCCTTGTTCTTGCAGCATCTGTCATGAGAGGTTTGATTTCTGTTTGTTTGCAGCATCCCTTGGTGGAGTCATGTGCGGGAGGCAAGATTGGTTTTGTTGTTTGCTCTGCGGAGGGCAGGGAGAACAATAAGCCCTCTCGGAGCTGCGAAGCCAGGCTGGTGAGAGCTGGGCTGGCTGCTCAGGTGGATCGATAGGATGAGGCACCAGGCTCTCGGGGTCAGCTCCCCGTCATCCCTCTCGATAATCTTAAAGGTCTTTTCCAACCTATACAATTCTGTGATTCTGTGATTCTTCCTGCCACCTTCCTCCCCTGGGTGCTCTGCAGGGGTGTGGAAAGCCTTGTCGGCTGGGGTCCTTGTTAGCGAGGTCCGGGTGGACCAACAGCAGACAGCTCTGGAGCTGAGAGCAGCAAGCAGGACACAAAGCCGTCCTGCTGACATGGGAGCTGGAGGAGGAGAGCAGGGCTCTGCCTCGCTGGTGGCATTTTTGGCTCTGACCGTGCCCGCGCACACGCTCCGCTCCTGTTCCTGGTGCGGGGAAGCCTCCTCCCCGTTCCCCGGTGCGAGCGGAGGTGAGGGGCTGAGAGTGGAGCAGTGCAGGGTAAGCTGCAGCTGGGGCCTCTCCGGCAGGGTCCGGGCAGTGCCCTCCAACCGTGCTGCTCTCCCAGCCCTGCTAGGGAGAAAGAAGCCCTCTTGATGCAGCACAGGCTTGGGCAGCCTGTTTAGTCCCTTTTGCTGTCACCAGCTCTTTGGTCTGGCCGGTTTGGGTTTCTTGCTGGCCCCAGCAGCTTTCTGGATCAAGCGCAGGAGTGCATCCTGATCTCAGAGCTACCTCTTGCTTCAGCCTGTCTCGAGCAAGCAGCCTTCATGGACGGGGAGAGTCACGATAGCTCGCCAGGGTGGTGGGAGCCAGCCCTTTTGCTGGCATCCGTGCACCTTTGCAGATGTGCTAATGGCACCAACCGGCTGTGGGTCTGGTCTGTGCTGGGATTGGAAACGTCCAAGAAGGCTGAGAGGGCTGGACACCCATTTCCTTTTGGCGAGCATGGATAGAGTGATGCTGGCCCAACCTGTCACACCAGGCCAAGGGAGCAGCGCTAAACGCTTATTTATGGATGCATAAAAGCAGCAGTGACGCATGAGATGAGGACATCTGAGAAATTAAATATGGGAAAAATGCTTTCTTGTGCCTGGCAGCCCCATAAATACAGGGTTTGCAGAACTGGTCAAGGCATGGGGTTAGGCAGAGAAAATGCTGGTGCAGGTGGCTTTTCAAATCTGCATGGGAAATCGATTAGCGGATTAATCCTACAGTGCTCTCAGTCCTGGGCGTTGTCTCTCAGGTGGCTGCTGGATGCCCTCTCTTCAGCACCCTGCTATGGCTTGGCCTCCTCAGGTCTAGCTCCCTTTCCCCCGCAGTGACTCCCTCTCCAGATAGCGTCCCCTCTGCCATCAAGAGAGAGACAGCCACCTGCAGCCTTGGGAGGACTGGTTCCCCACATCCCTGCTGGCGGCCGTCTCTGCCTTCACGGGGTGCGAACGGTGCCGCATCTTACGGAGCATCTGATCCGTGCCAGGGGAACGTTAGGAAATACTCCCCGGCTGTAGATGACTCAATGAATTTGGGCAGACTGAGCGGTACCTTGGCCGTGCTGAGGCAGCAAGAGAGCCTGGAGGGAGCCTTGCCGCCCTGCAAAGGGGACCATTCTGCTGGGGACAGCCAAGGGGTGTGGGGAAGTGGTGTTTCACAACCTCTCTGCTCTCTTCCAGCCCTGTGTCTGTGTGTGTTGGCAGCCGAGGAGGGGATGCCCCGGCGTGGGGAGGTAGCGTGCGGGGAGAGGCTTTACCGGGCTGCGGTGCTCTTCGGCACGGAGCGCTGGCTGTGCCTGAGCAGCAGCTGCGTATCGGAGGTCCTGGTCTTGCTGCTCCTGTTTGACACTTCATCAGGAAAAGCTGCTCCTTCCTTTTATTTGCTCGTTTTAAATTAACATCCTATAACTCTGATGAACAGCTTCCTCTGGCCAGTAACCTAGTGGCACAGATGTAGCGAGGGGGAAATAATTGCCTTGGGCTTAGAAGTCATGAGAGGTGCTTACCTCCCCTTGCCTGCTCTGCCTAGTTATGCCTGCTGCCCACAGCCTACCTGCAGCCCTAAAGTTAAACCTTGCAGTGCGTTGGCGGGGAGAAGGCTGGGGCTGGCCCACCCCTCGGGAGACGTGGGTGCTGTCCGTGCCCTCCTCCCGCTGCCAAATTCACGCTGAGCCCTTCCTTCTCCAGTCCCTGTTGGAGAGAATGCTGGGAGGCAGGCTCGGGCTTTTAGTTTCTCAAAGGAGCCAGGTGGCTCTCCAGGCAGCTCTGCGCCTGCTCGGGGGACAGGGGAGGGGACACTTGGCTGCCCTGGGAAGAGAGCCATGAAAATATAACTTAAAATAAAACACAAGCTCTTCAATTTTGTACCCTTTGTGCATGGCAGTACTGGAACACCCTGCTGGCTTTGGCTGCTAATCCCAGCTTATTTCTCTTTTGAGACAAGCCAATATAAGACTTGGATGCCGCAAAATGAATTCATAGCGCAGGCTTCGTGGCGGGGCTGATCTCAGTTAGTAGAACGGGAAGGTGTTGCAGACCACAGATGCATTTTGCAGCCCCTGGTCTTTTCTGACCACCCCACCCTCTCTTCCTTTCACACCCGTGCTTTTCCTGGCCCCAGCCCTCTCCCGCACGTGTGGTTTGAAAAGTCGGGAGCTGACTTGCAGCAGCAGGAGCGGGGAAAGTGATCCGCTCCAGCAGCAATCCATCTTGCTACGGCCTCGGGCCGTGGTGTCCACCCGTGTCAGCTCCCCACCTAGCAAATGCTGACGGACAGCGGAGCTGATGTTAAGCCTTGCTGGTGCTCCTTGCAGCCCACAGTGGCTGCTGGGCTGCTGTCACCTCTCCTCTCCGTGTCGAGAAGTGGAAGAGGCGTGTGTGGGGAAGGGCTGCTCCATGGAGGCACGCTTGTTTGGGGCACGGGCTGCCCCAGGGCCATGGTGGCTCGGTGGAGATACTCTCCTGCTTGATTCTGCTGTCGGTATTCCCGTCACAAGCCCCGTTATGCTGAGGAACGACTCCTTCGCCAAGGCCACATGCGGAGAAGGATGGTGGGAGCAGGGAGAGGTTTGCACCCCCCGCCCGAACGCCTCGCACCCCACTGCGTGGCACTGGGGGTAGCCCAGAGCCCAGCCAGCCCCTGGCTCCAGCAGCGGGAGCGGTGGTGATGTTTCTGCACCTCTGGCTGTGTCAGCCGGTGGGCGGCCGGGCCAAGGCTGACGTTGCTGAGCGAGGAGGGACTGGGAGCATTGGAGCGTGGTGGGAAGTCTTGTCACACATCATGGAACAGAAAAAAATCACTCTCTCTGCGCAAGGTGAAATTTTTGTACCAGGCTTCTCAGCAGCTGCTCCCTTTTAATTACATCGTGCCGACTCCTTCTCTAAGACTTCATTGCAGCACAGACTGAAACGCTGACCTACTGCGCTGCCGGTACGGCGCTTGCACCCGCTGCCTTCCCGGGCATGGGGGTGACCTGGGGTGCTCTTCTGTTTGCCCCAGGATCCTGGGCAATTCATGCCTGCAGGGTGAAGCTGGCTGTCCCCTAGCTGGTCCAGGGGGTCCTGCACTGAAGTCACCGTGGTTAGGTCTTTGGCTTCCCCTTCCTTTTTTCTTGCTCATGTTTGCACCCTATGGCAGTGAGGCAACAGCTCGGGAGCCAGGAGTGGGGTGTGCTTGTGGAGCTTCATCCCCGTGCGCTCGCCTGACTTCCCTGCCTGGGGTCCGCATCCTGAGCACCGTAGCAAAGTGCTTCAGCCGAACCAGCTCAGACTGCTTCAGGGTTGCTCTGGAGAGAGGAGAGATGCTAAACATAGCTCTTCAAAAGCTGAACGGTAGATAAGGTAGCAGCAGTTATTAGACACCACTTTTGATCTCTTGAGAGCACTTTCTTCTCCATTTACAGTGAGGTTTGAGCTTTCTCTTGGGGATCAGTTTATGCACTTTCATGTTACGTGGCTTAAGTGTTAGAGGAGGAGTCGATGGGAGAACTGCTAAGGTGTTCCTGTTTTTCCCTGTATCAGGTCCTTGCTAAGGTTGCAGATCACCAAGCTTACCTCACTCTCCCCACATCTCTGCCTCACGTCTCCCAAGACTATCCTTCTGGTATTGTGACAAAGAAACAGCATTCGTCTTGCTTTGTCTTCTCTTCCCCTTGGCCGTGTCACGCTGAAGCTTCGTGATACCTCTCAGAGAGAGCTGGTGCATCACTGCCAGCTCCCGAGTTAGCCCACTGCCAATACTGCCTGGCGCTGCGCTGTGGCAGAGGCTTTCTTGCCAAGCGAACGTTGGTTTTGTAGGAACGTGCGCCGAGGTCACAGTGACACAAGGAGTCTCGCTGTTGTGCGGTGGGAGCGGCGTGCAGGCCAGGGGAGGCCGGGCTTAGCACAGACCCTGCGGCTTAGGGATGCAGTCGCTACGTTTAATACTTCGTATGAAGTGCAGAGGGAGAGCAAAGGACAGCAGGAGGCATGAAGCTGACTGAGACACCCAGGGTACGAGCAAGCTCCTTGCGAAGAACACGAGCAGACCTTGCAGAGTGCCCGGCAGCCTGGGAAAGGTCAGCAAAGGGCGGAGTGCTGGCTTTGCCCACCGTGCAGCTGAGCGCTGGCTTTGGACCTGCTGCGGCTGCGGAGGAGCCGTCTTTCCCTCCAGGCATCCAGAGGCTGCTGCAGCCCTCCTTCCCTTGCTGAGCTCTCTAATCTCCCTGATTTGTAAACACTCTGTTTTGCAGAGCGTGGCCTCTGCAGGCAGGTGGGAGGCGGTTAAAACAATCCAAGTATTTTTTCTTCTTGCCCTTGCCTCCCTCCCTTGCGTGGGCTATGTACGGGCTGCCGTCCCATCTGGGTGCACTCCGTGTGTGCGCTGAGCTTTGGGTGTTTTGCTGCGGTGTGGCTCCTCGGGGCAGATTCCTGCTCTTGGCCGCTCGCTCTGTGGCGAGGCTGAGGGGATCTGTGCGTGCTGGGGTGCGCAGGCAGGGCGGCGGGAGCCTGCTGCTGGGGCTGGCTTCTCGCTCGCAGCCCTCGTGGAGCGCGTTTCCAAACTGCTCCTCTCTCTTCTGGAGGCTGATGAATTCTTCCAGTGATGAGGAGCTGTGACAGCCTGCTCAGAGCCGCTCTCGCAGGGGGTTCGTGACAGATTAACGAGAGAGTCTTTTAAGATGATGTTTGATTTGCAAGAGTGACTTTGATGTTTTAGACCCAAGAACACGATGCTTTCAACTCCTCCCTGCTCCGCCCTGCCCTGCCTGCCACCAGCACCGCCTTTGCCTTGCTCACTACCATCTCTCTGCCTCCAGCACCTGATTTTGCTTTTAGATCTTCCAACTGATCAACTTTTTTCCTTGCTGCCTACCCCTCCTGACCCCCAATTATAGGCTGTGTAGTCAGCTCTCCTCCCGCTCCTCCTTTCTCTGCCGTGGCCCCTGCTGCCTGCACTGCTGGTGCCAGCCCTGCGAGGTGCTGGGCTGCCCGTTCCTGGGTGGGGACGGGCTGCAGTGCTGGCCGCTCTGCTGCTGCTGCTCGCAGGTTAGATTTCCATCGTGGTGGCTTTTAGAAGTGATGAGTTTTTTTCAGGCAGCTGGGCTGTAAAAGCTTGTGGCTGGTGATGACCATGTTTCTGGGCTTCCCTTCCTTGTCTCCCTGTGGGACGCAGGAGCGCAGAGTGTGTTTGGGGGTGCTGAACGACCATGCTGTGGTCTCGGGAGGAGATACCTGCTCTCCCAGAGATCTCTGTCATGGGTAGAGCTGTGCAAGCAAGATCCTTGGAGAGCTGAGAGCGTCACAGAGGCTCCCAAACTGGATGGTGGGTGCCTGCCATTCTCTCAGCTTCTAAGGGACCTTCCATCCTTAGAACATGTTGGCTTGAAAACTTTAAGTGACTTGTTCTGGAGAGGTTCTTGTGGCCTTGGGGACCACAGATTTGCAGCTGCAGTGTAGCTCAGCTCCGTGGCTAAACCGTGGAGGTAAAGATGGGCACAATCCTGATGAGCTTGGAGGGGTGCTGCCTTCCCCGTCCCCTTTGGTACCTGTAGGGCTGTATGCAGGGCTGCTGGCAGTGCCTTTAGCCAGCGTTTGCCCCTGGCCTGCCGCTGCCCGGTGAGGCTACCTGCAGCTTTCCAGATCCATGTCAGCGGCATTGCATGAATTCGCTGTCCCACGTTGTAGGCAGGGACAGGGCACAAAGTAGGTGAAGATGGGCAGAACTGGGGCTTGAGCACTCAGGGCTAGCGTGCCCCTAATGCTGCTCTGGCTGTGCCGGGGCTAGGGGCTCTGAGCAAAAGTGCCTGGATTAAGCGGTGTGGTGTTAATGACACACGATCTGACGGCTCTGCGTTTCTTTCCCGGGAGAGCCGATGCTGATCTTGGCGTTTAGCCAGGGCTGTGGTGTGGAGACCCCGGCTCTGCCGCCGGTGCCTGCGTGTGGCTCTCCCGGCCCTGCGGCAGAGGCCTTTGAGCAGGGCAGGCGGCTCCTTCTCCCTCACCGAGCAAGCCCCGGCTGATGCAATTAATATCGATGGCAGGGAGGGTGGGCCCGGGAAGAGGAGTAAATGTGCATGGGCGAGCGTCTGGGCTGGAGCGCCGGCATAACCAGTCTCCATGGCAACGGGCACCTCGCGCTCATGCAGAATTAATGCCGGCCTTCGCTGTCCTGACACGCGCACGCGGCTCCGTCCCCGGGGCCTCGCATTTCCCTCTGCCCTTTCGGCAGAAGGAAGCCCCAAAAGCAGCTCTGCCCTGCTCTTTGCGGGCCTCCCCTGCCTCTTGCGCCAGCGGTGTCCCTACGTATTGGATGGCAGCGGGGCAGGCTTGCTTCGGTTGTCGTGGTGGGGCCTTGCCCCTTCTCCAAAAGGAAGCCTCGGCCTCGGCCCGCGGGGTTTATTGTGCGTGTGCCCTCACCCTTTGGTGTTACGTGTGCTTGCTTGCTACTGCCTCGCTTGGGCTTCTTGTCTTCTGGCCGAGGAACTCTCCGTGGCAGGCTCCTCAGCCAGCCCGTTCTCCCCCAGCCCGCTGGGCTCCAAGGGTGCTGCCCAGCGTTTCTCATGGCTTCTCGCCTACCCTGTGAGGGTGGCTTCTCCTCTCTAACACAGCTATTTAGGAGTGACTGCTCTGAGGCAGGATTTGGGACAGGATAGATTACCAGTGTGACCCACTAGTGACCTCGGGGACCAAGTGGGGAGCGGTGGTAGGTGGCACGCAGAGGTGCACGTTGGCTCGGTGCCCGTCAGTGTGCCCTAGGGATTGGAAAGATGTACGTGAGCATCACAGCTTTTTCCCTCTGCTGTCCAGCCTGGCCAGCTCGGGGCTGCTCTCCACTTTGGATTCCCCAGTCCAGTCTGCTTTAAATGGCTTTAGCAAGGGAGCACCCACCGCTTTCCAGAGAGGGAGAGTTTTTAATCCAATAGCATTAGATTAAAAGGCAGCCACCTTGCACGTTTAGCACGGACATCCTCATTCCTCAATTTCAGGCTTTTCCTATGAACAAGAACACCCAGTGCCAGCGGTTCAGCTGCTCGCGGGTCCGCAGAGGTGCAGGTTGCCCATACCCTCGTGGGCGTGCTGCCGGGAAGTGTCTTCCTCTCTTTGTCTCCTGCCTGCGGCCCTTGCTGTAGGGGTTCGTGGCTGTGTCTGTCCGGAGCACGGCAGCGTGGCTGTCCTGCGATTTTAGCCTTTCCTCTCTCCTACCCCTTTCTTGTCACTGGAGACACTTTAAGCCGTGAAAGCAGGTACATCCCACCCTCCTGTCTCCCACCCACGAGCTGTAATCAAGTTTCCGGCTGTGCTTTTCTGATTGTTTTTCTCGGCCTGTTCGAAGAAGGGACAGACTCCCCTGGGATGTGGAGCGGGTCCAGGCCAGCAAACAGGGGTTCTGCCTTCAGCAGGCGCGTTTTCCTGGCATCCCCCTCCTCTGCAGGTGTTCAGGGCTCTCCTCCTCTTCCTCCTCCCTTGGCAAGATTCCTGCCGAGGACGAAGCTTCGGTCCTGGGAGGCAACCGTGTGGCCTCTCACGTGCTCCTCTCGGTGGCCCGGCTGTGTGGCCGGGCGCTGCCGGGGAACGCGGGGCGGGCAGGCAGGCACACACTGCAGAGGGCCTGGCAGGGTGCAATAAGCAATCAGCAAGCTGCTCCAGGAGCATTTTTTTTCTTTTCTGTACAGTGAAAAAGAGCAATTTTGACATTACATTTATGATTATTGTTATTAAGCTGGAGAAGCATTTTAATGTGAATGCTTGGGGCTTATTAGATAGAGCTCTTCACCTCAAGATCTCAAAGCACTTGACAAAGCCAGCTTGTTATTAATCCCTACTACTTATATTGAGCTATTTACCTACTGACCTTGGGGGTTTGGTGATTATTATTATCCGCATTTTTTGTAAATGGGAGAACCAAGGCGCAGAACCGGATGGGGAGTTGAAGTTGGAAGCTGAAGCTGCTCTCCACCCGCCCTGCCTGCAGCCGGCTGCTGGCTCCCCGCTGCCTGTTCTCACTGCTCCGGTCCGGGAGGCTCGGAAGAAGGCTGGGATGGATTGAGAAGCTCACCCAAGAGCTCTGTCTGGAGCACTTGGTGCAAACTGCAGCGTGGCCAGAACTGGCAGCTGGGAGAGAGGTGGAGGTCCAGGCTGGGGGGGGCCAGTGCACAACTTGAAGCCTTGGCTGCTGCGTTTTTTAGGATGCAGGGGACTGAAGGAGGGCGCAGAGCAAGCCTGTGTGTTGGCGGGGGTCAGAGAGGGTTGCTGAAGCACAGAGCAAGCCCTTTGCATACACGTATTGTCACGGGCTCTCACTTGGCAGAATAGTCTTGCCAGAACAGTCTTGCCAGCTCTGGCCTGGGAGTGCTCCAGGATGGACCAGCATACACGTGTGTGCTGTGCGGCATCTTCGTTTTGCCCAGTCTCTTGGGCCCAGCTCAAGCAGGGCCTTTACTTCAACGGCAGTCTTCTCCCGAGCCGCCTGCAGCCTCACACCGACTCCCGCATCTCTCTGCAGAGCGGAGCTGTGTGCGAGGAGCCTCAGCAGCTCTTGGGCATTCTCGCGGTGGCTCTGGCCCTCCCTGTTGGCCACAGCGGAGCCGTCCTATTCTCAGCTGTCCTTCCAGCCGTTTTGGGCATCTGCAGGCACGGTTGGACGCGAGGAGGTGGAGCTGGTGCCATCTGCCCTGGCAGCTACTCGTGCAGTACCAGCCACCTGTGCCTGCGCAGCCTGCTCGGGGAAATGCTGAGCTGAGCCTTGGCAGGGGCTTCCCTGGTAATGAAGCATCCCGCTCCCTCCCTGGTGCTAATTAGGGGCTGCCTGAGGAAGTGTCACGGATGGGGTGGGAGGCTTGGATCTGAACCGGTGTCATTACACCTGGTGCAATGGGTAGTCGTTCTTCTTTCTGCAGGAGTGGCTCGGTTCTGAGGAATGCTGGCAGCTCTGGGCCCAGACTGCAGTAAGAAGCTCTCTGCAACCCTGACTCTCCCTCTTCCCACCCCAGTTTCAGCTGCCAGCGTAGATAGGCTCCCAGAGGCTTGTCATCTCTCTCCTTTCCCCTTTTCTACTCTGTGGTTCACTGACGCAGGCATCCCACCCTGACCTCCCGTGCGTCGGTCCAGAGGATCACTGGCAGGCTGGGGAAGGTGTTTCCATAGGTGGCTTCTGTCACTTGGTTGCTGTGCCTGGCTTGTGTCCCTGCCCCTGCCCTGCTGGAGAGGAGGGGAAAAGCAAAAAGGTGTTGCTACAAATAATTCATGGTAACGTGCTTCCCACCACAACGGAGTCAGCATGACTCTATGGGCGGACAGAGCAGCCTCCTCTTCCTCAGCAACCCCAGGCTGAGCCTGCAAAAGCAAGAAAGGCTTTTGGGAGGAGCCATCCCCTCGCCTCGGTGTTTTCTGTGAACAGCAGCCCCCGGGCCAGGCCAGGTCTGCCCTGGAGGCAGTTGCGTGGTAAACGGACACCGTAGTGACACCCAAGTTCACTCCCCCATCTGCTCGTCTTTGGGGGCCCAGGAGGCAGCTGGCAGGCAGGCAGAGGCCAGCCAGGGCTCGAGCTGTTGCGGGGTGGGAGCTGCCCGGCACGCTCCCCATGCCCGTTGGAGGATGCAGCTGCATGGCCCGTTCTCCGGGCTGCGGCAGTGCCCTGACCTTCCTCTGCTCTGGGCTGTTCAGAGGAGAGGCCAGAGCGCTTTGCTGTGCCCCTCACCTTCCCCAATTAGCCAGAGGACAGGAAATCCTCATTAGCGTTCCTTCGTGCTCTTTGCCCCGAACCAGGTGGTGACTGCAGGATGCAAGGTAGAGCCTCAGAACATAGCATATGTGAGCTGGAGCAGGGCTCTCAACCCGGTCAGGTCTTTCCCCTAGCCTCGATCTCTTCTAAAAGCCTTTCTTGCTTTTGCAGGCTCAGCCTGGGATTGCTGAGGAAGAGGAGGCTGCTCTGTCCACCCATAGAGTCATGCTGACTCCGTTGTGGCGGGAAGCACGTTACCATGAATTATTTGTAGCAACACCTTTTTGCTTTTCCCCTCCTCTCCAGCAAGTGCACTTTTTTATTATTATTATTGTTGTTGTTGTTATTGTTATTTATTATCCTGTTTCTGCTCCAGTGCTGCTAAGAGACGTGGCGAGGCTTGGCTGGTATTCAGTACGGTTACAATAAGCCCAAGCCCTCCCTTTTGTTCTGTACAGCTTGCTCAAGTGTTGTATAGACACCTCACTGTAGCTGTTTCTCTCCCTCATCTTCGGCGGCTCAGGAGGTTTGGGAAAGGTCAGCTCCTAGCTGTAGCTTTTTTTTGCTCCAGACAAGTGCTGCTCTCATTGTTTGCCAAATGCCTTGCTGCGCCTCGGCTCTGCAGCGCTAGGATGATTTAACCAGAGCCGCGCTTCGCTTTAGATCTAGTCTGCTCTCTGACCTTGCTGCACAGCCTTGCCGTGTGCTTTGTAGGCAGTTTTGAAGCATGGTCTTAAACAAGTGCTGAGAGATGCCACCTCCCCTCTGCGACCAGGGAACAGGCACAATAGGCTGCAGCCTCCAACGTCCCGAGCAGGGGCTCCGTCCGCTGCAAGCTCACGTTGACTCTGCTTCACCACTGCTTTCCAGTGTCCGTCCTGCAGAGGTGTCCGTCATAGCTGGCTCAAAAGCCTCCAGCTGCAGTGTTGCTGTGGGTAAGGCAGGCTTTGGGCTTGGTCTCAACCAGTCGTGGCAGGGGCTACTTCTGCCCTATCCAGGCGTGTCAGGTGATGTAGAAGGCACACTGGTAGGAAAATGTATGAATCACAGAATCACAGAATCACACAGGTTGGAAAAGACCTTTAAGATCATGGAGTCCAACCATAAACCTAACACTGCCAAGCCCACCACTGCACCCTGTCCCTAAGCACCTCATCCAAACGGCTTTTAAATCCCTCCAGGGATGGGGACTCCACCCCTTCCCTGGGCAGCCTGTCCCAATGCTGGACAACCCTTTCCGTGAAGTAAAATTTCCTAATATCCAGTCTAAACCTCCCCTGGCGCAACTTGAGGCCTTTTCCTCTTGTCCTATCAAGCTCTCCTATGGTCGCTATCCTGGTGATGTTGTAGAGATGTCACTAGAGGGGCAGCAGGCAGGCAGAGCCCTGGTCCCTCTGCACGTCCCTGGTCTCTGGTGTTGTCCCGGTTGGGTGGGCAGGTGGACGATTTCCTTGCCATTTCCTTGCCAGAGAACCGTCTCTGCACTCCTGCCTGCCCTGTCTCGTCTCAAGCTCGGGAGCGTGAAGGCAAGGCTGGTCCCTTTGACGCCCAGCAGAGCAGGGCCCACCCCTGGGTGCCCGAAATAGCAGCGGCGCTGGGAATAGAGAGCGGTCTGCAGCCCCTCGCTTGTGGGATGCTTTTGATAGCCTGGTCTTCACCAGCACTGTCAGGAATCAAATTTAAGAGGTCCTTGCACTTCTGTACACTTTATCTGCTGTTTGCAGTTTATTTGGGCTGTCGTGTACAAGCGTTAGGACAAGAGCGCTTTGTGCCTCGCTTATTGCTGCCTTCTGCCCAGACCCAGCAAAGCGCTTCTGTCTGTAGTGGCTCTGCACGGGGAATGGGATGCGAAGGCTTGGTCAGTGCCGAATACTCTGGAACTGGGCTGACAGCCTCTTCTTTTTGCTTCTAATTTCCCAACTTTTATTCCTTCTGCACCAGCGATGGTTACACTTCTTGAATCCTTCCAAGTAAAATTAGGGAGAGAGGAAGAGAGACAGAGATGTTGGGGAAGAAGGAAGCTCCCTCTGAATTTTGTCCTTCTCAGAGCTTGCTGGGTTGAGTCATCTTAGCAGGCATAATAAACCTGTTTCATCTCCTGGGTCTGGCAGGGGAACGAAGGCATTTTGTTTTATTCTCATCAGTGTTCTGAGCTTGCATCATCCAACCACATCACAGCATTGGATGGGTGAGTTTTTAAAATCATCTGCTGTGAACAAATAGGCTTCTTCACCAGTAGCACCAGTGACGATGAGAAGCGAAAGAAACTTAAACAGCCAGTTTGCTTGTCACAATTTGTTTCTGGTTCGAAGCATTTTTCTTTCTCGCTTTCTCTGCTTCTCGGCCTGATCACCAAAACTCAGTGAAGCCGGGTCCTCGTCCACAGGAAGGACTGAAGCACGGGGTTTGGGGGTTGCACCCTGCCGTACCCCCGCTCTCTGTCCTGCCCGGGCGTCTGCGGGGCAGCTGGGCCATCCCCTTGAGTTGGGATTAGCTCGGAGGCTCCGCAGCGTGCAAGGTTCTCTCCTGGGGACGGAGGTCGTTGGCAGGGAGTGGGAAGGTGTCTGTCAAACACCGGTGCTGTAAAAGCTCGCTTCTGCACCATCCGTTTGATGCGGAATGGGAGGTAAAGACATACCCTTTATATCATCCCTTTTGCTCACATATTGGCCTATTATGTCCCTAATGTGTTTATGAAATATGGTTCTGGCGCAAGGATAGACTGAAACTTCCATTCTGATAAAACATCAGTTTTCTTTATGTGGCTTGACCCAATTAACTTTTTAATACTTTGTGGCCTTTTTGTCATTTACCATTGCTTTTATCACGTCAAATTAAAAGATTCTTAAATATGTGTGGGCAAAACAATTCCAGGGAGGATCACCTAAAAGGTGACAAAACCCAGTCTGGCTCCAAATCAGAATGAACAATTTTAAAAGTTTCTTTGAAGAAGAGTCAAAACCATCAGCAATATTTTAACTTCTTCAGAAGTCCTGTCCAGTGCTGAAAGCTTTTTCCTGCCAGGTTCGCAGGCTGGCTGCTGCAGAGCGCTGCGAGGCCTGGGAGGAGAAGTGGACGGCAGGGGACCGAAGGCAAAAGTGCCGTTGGTGCATGAGCTGTGTGGGAAGAAAATGCACCTGAAAACAGCAACAAGTGTCTTAGGATGGGGTTTTTGAAGTGCTCGGTGAATTGGGTCCCACTGAAAACGTCCTCAGTTTGGGTGGGACCAGAGCTGGGTCGGCTGTTTGCTTCGGAAGCCCTTGCCTTGGATGTGTGAGGCTCCTTTCCCATACTCTGAGGCAAAAGGCAAGAACAGAAGAGCTCAAGAAAGCAGAGGGCTGTCCCTGACACCTACTTTGAAACCCTGGACACGCTTCCCACCTTGGTTTCCCTATCTGCAAGTGTGCTGCTGAACCCGGGCCGGTGCGAACAGGCACCTCTCGCCTTTGAGCAGGCACTTGCTTGAACTCCGCTCCAAGCTGGCTCTGCGTCCCGCATCTGCTGCACGCACCAGCTCCCTTCCTTTCCCTTCCTTTCGGTCTGGTCGCTGAGACAGCTCCGTCTGCGTCCCCTGCGCCTGGCAGCTGATTATGCACTACACGGTTACGCTTCTGCTCCACAGACCTGCGCCTCGGGGCGAGGGGACAGGATGAATCCCTGCTTGTCCTGCATTTCACATTCCTCACTTGCACACCTCCCCTGCACCCTCTAATCTCAGAGCTCAACAGGCTCATCTGCATTTATTAAAAAAAAAAGAGAGAGAGAGAAAGAACAGCGATGGAAAGAGCAGGAGAGACTATCCAGAGCGCTTCATAAAAATGATGAATTGCTTTTAGATATTGGGCAGGAGAGAGAGAGCGCTCTTTTTTATTTGATGATATTAGTCTCTTAGTGGTATATTGTCGCTGTGCATATGAGCTCAAAATCTCAAGGCAGTCAAAGGCAAACGCCCGGGAATTGAAGTGTAAATGAGCCGCTGTCGAGCATTTTATTTTGCCTTTTATTATTTCTTTCTCTCGTTATGTAGGTCAGTCTCCATTTCTAACGTATGCTGTGTGCGTAGGAGAGCGCGGGGCGGTGAGGTGTACCCGGAGGTGGCGGGAGGTGCCCGCTGCGCGTGGGCGCAGGAGCGGTGCGGCGGGTGCCGGTGCGGGGACTACGCTTGGCGCAGCGGCTGTGCGTGGAGCGCGGTGAGCGGGTGCGCGGTGCGCGCCCGCCTGCGTGTGCCTGCGTACCTGCCCAGTGGCGCGTGTTGTGAGGGTAGGGCTGTGCCCGTGGCGGGAACCGCTGGGCAGAAAGCTCTGGCATCTCTTGCTCTCGCCGTCTCACCTGCAGGCGGCTGAGTCTGGAGACACCTGTCCTCTGCTTTCCTCCCTCCAACTGAAGAATTACATTTCCTACCACATTAGCAATTCAGATGCTGAACTGGTCTGTGCTGGCTGCTCTGATTAGTGGATGTGATAAAGAGATTCGTGCATCTCCTTTAGAGAGACTCCAGCCACGTGATTCAGCTGCTTTGCATAAACGGCATACATAAAACAGTGTGTGCATGTGGGACAATCTGTCCCACACTGGGACAGGTGAGGACATTTTCTTCTCCATTCCTTGACTTTCCTTTCTCTTGCTGGTTGGCAGAAAACACGCTGTGTTGTGGAGGACTCCCAAAGGCTTGAGCAGAGGGAACCTGGGCAGAGCAAGTGCTTTCCGGAGCCCTGGGGACACTCCTCCATGTCTGTAGTGGGGTTGGAGGCACCTCCCTGCTCCCAGCCTGGGCCTTGACCTCCCTGCTGTGGTGCAGAGCTGGGGACAGGCCTTTCGTTCTCCAGTTCATGCTGGCAATAAGCAGAACGGGCAGCCTGGAGTGGGAAGGGGCACAGAGGAGGCAAGAGGGCTGACCATGGGTTTGTTAGCTCCTTTTGGACCATGCTGTACCCCAGCCTCTTCCCTCCCTGTCTGTGCGTGGGATGAAGGTGCCTAGCACATATCCTGCCTTACCCGGCCGCTCTCAAAGGGCAGCAGGGCTCAGTCCCTCAGGAGAGGCTGCGGTAGAGCCAACGGGGACGGCAGTGCGGTGCCTGAGGGCAAAGAGGGTGCTGCCTTCCATGACAGCCTCCCTTCAGAGGAAGCTTTCTCTGGGTCACAGGCTTTACCAACCCCGCTGTCTGTGCTGCCCATCCCCGTGGCCTCTGTGCTGTCTGCTCCGCACGGTACCAGCACGGTGGAGCAGGCGCTGAGGTTACCTGTGCCTTTGCTCAATGCCCGTGCTCCGGGCGCAGGCAGGAGATGGGGGCTCAGGGCGCAGCAGCCCCGGCCGGGCAGCCTGGCTGCCTCGCGCTGTTCCCTGGCTGCGCTGGGCAGACCCGTCCTCTCAGGCACGTGGCTTTGGGGTGGGTGGCTCTGGCAGGGTTGGCTTGGCCCCCTGTCGTGGTTTAACCCCAGCCGGCAACTCAGCCCCACTAGCCGCTCGCTCACTCCCCCCACAATAGGATGGGGGAGAGAATCGGAAGGGTAAAAGTGAGGAAACGCGTGGGTTGAGATAAAGACAGTTCAATAGGGAAAGCAAAAGCCGCGCACGCAAGCAAAGCAAAGCAAGGCATTCCTTCACCCCTTCCCATGGGCAGGCAGGGGTTCAGCCATCTCCAGGACAGCAGGGCTCCATCACGCGTAACGGTGACTTGGGAAGACAAACGCCATCACTCTGAACGTCCCCTCCTTCCTCCTTCTTCCCCAGTTTCTATGCTGCGCACGACGCCCTATGGTATGGAATGTCCCTTTGGGCAGTTGGGGTCAGCTGTCCTGGCTGTGCCCCCTCCCAGCTTCTTCTGCACCTGGCAGAGCAGGGGAAGCTGCAAGGTCCTTGACCAGTGCAGCAACAACTAAAACATCCCTGTGTTACCAACACTGTTTCCAGCACAAATCCCAAACATAGCCCCATAGCAGCCACTATAAAGAAAATTAACTCTATCTCAGCTGAAACCAGCACACCCCCTTAACCTCAAACGCACCCTAGGCATCCCTGGAGAAGGACCCAGCTTAACCGCCTGGTTCCTGGCAGGCAGTGAGAGGTGGCACGCTGAGATGGTGACATCCTCGCCCTAAGCCAGGAAAGGACTCTGCTGTGCCTAGAGCATCGTCCTCGCTGGCCCTGCCCTTGCAGTCCTGGTCCCCCGGAGGGCTGCAGCCCCCCCCCAAGCTGGGTGGTGTGAGCGGCCCTGCCAGGGGAGGTAGGAGAGGCACAGGCGCTGGTCTGCATCCCTCCTGTTTGCAGAGGAGCAGCCATGGCTCACCGCTCTCTCCGTGTCTGTGCCCACAGCATGTCGAGGGATGCTGTGCGGGTTCGGAGCGGTGTGTGAGAGGAGCTCCACCGACCCCTCCCAGGCCTCCTGCGTCTGCAAGAAGACAGCTTGCCCTGTCGTGGTGGCTCCTGTCTGCGGCTCTGATTACTCCACCTACAGCAACGAGTGTGAGCTGGAGAAGGCCCAGTGCAACCAGCAGAGACGGATCAAAGTAATCAGCAAGGGACCGTGTGGTGAGTGCAAGGGCAGGCTCTCCTGCTTTCAGGAGGTGACCGTGTGAGGCCGGGGAGACTTGGCCCAGGCTCGTGTCATCACTGTGGTGCTGGTGATGTCCTGGGGGCTGGGGACAGGTCTGATGGGAAGGGACACTGTGAGAGAATCAGCAGCTCTGCCTTGGTGATCGGCAGAGTTTAATAAGCAGGCAAACCGATGGCCGAAGGCCGTTCAAGAGGTGCGTGGCAGACGGTGGAGAACAGCCTTCTGTCTCGGGCAGCTCTGCCTGCTGCACCACGCTGCCTCCCCAGAGTGGGTCACATCTGCCACAGCTAGAAGTTGGTCTTGGAGGGACCAGGCATCTGCACAGGCTGGGTGGGCTGATGAAAGCCCTTCCCCAGCCTGGCATTCACCAGCTGTGAGCAAGGAGCTGTGTAAATGAGACCCCAGTCTCCTCATCTCAGAGTAAATTAACTTGACCTTTCTCTCATGCAGCGCTCTGGCTTGCAATAAATCTGCACCCGGCACTCCTGCTGGGGCTCTTCTCAGAGGGGAGAGAGTGCTGAGTGATTTATTTAAAATAATAATCATAAAAAAGTGACAAATAAAGGAAAAAAAGGCAAAAAAAGCTGGCACAGACATTTTGGCCCTTCCCCATCGATGAGGAAATTGCTCCTTGAGCTCTTCCTCTAATTATGGTTTGCAGGAGGTGCCTTAAGGACCCTTGTTTTGCTCGTTCACTGAAGCAAGAGGATCTGGGAGAGCATGTGCAGGGAAGGGAGCTCACGGCAGTGAGGCTGAGAGGTTTAGAAAGGAGGGGCTCTGCCTGAAGTGCCAGCTGGGGAGTGAGCTCCCTTCCTCGCGTGCCGTGGGTTCGGGGCTGATCCTACAGCCTCACAGTCCTGCCTGCCTCTGCGGACGTCGGGGTGGATGGGCTCGCTGCTGCGGGACCAGGTACATGGCACTGGTTCCAGCATCCGCTGAAGCCGAGGGAAGGACATCCATTGCCGTCGTGTACGTTTCTGGGCACTTGGAGGGACTGGGGCTGTCTAGGTAGATATCGTGGTGTGTCAGGCTTATTTGTCCTGTGAGAGGAGCGAGCGGGAGAGGGCGGCACAGGAGCGCGGGCCGCTGTGCTCACGCCTGTGCCGTGCCCCCTCCTCTATCCCGCAGGCTCCAAGGACCCCTGCGCAGAGGTGACCTGCAGCTTTGGCAGCACGTGTGTCCGCTCCACTGACGGCCAGTCGGCCAAATGCGTCTGCCCGTCATCCTGCAGCGGCGTGCCCGAGAGCACGGTGTGCGGCAGCGACGGCAAAGACTACCGCAGCGAGTGCGACCTCAACAAGCACGCCTGCGACAAGCAGGAGAATGTTTTCAAGAAGTTCGATGGCACCTGTGGTGAGTCCCTTGCCCTCCTGGGGGTATTGCTTTAAAAAGGTTTCCTCTTGCATCAGGAGTATCGAGGGCAGGCCAGTGGGAAATGGCAAGGGCTGGGGAGAAAAACCTGCCTGCCCGCCTGCTGTCATCGGCTCGAAAACACGGGCTGGGCAGAAGAAGGTCAGTCTGTGGGTGATGGCTTCTGAAAGTCAGACCCAGACAGCGCTTCCCCCATGGCATTTGGCTGTGGGCATTTCTGCTCGGGACCCAGTGACCTAGAGAGCAGTGGCAACATCTGTGCCACCTCCTTTCCCTCCTGCCGTTTCCCCTGGCTGGAGTCCCCCGGCTGCCGCTTTTGGCAAGAAGCCTGCAGCTAGCCGGTGTCCCGGGGCTCGCGGGCAGGCAGCTCCCTCTCATTAAAGAAGCCCGACAGGCACACATCCCAGAGCGCAAACACAGTCCTGCCACTCCGAGGATGGCTTCCTCTTTGGCTAATGGTGGCTGTGGATACTTGTAATTAAAAGCAACTGTATTCATTAGGAAAACCATGAGATCAGCCAGGACACGTGCCAGACCAGTGTTTGTCCCCAGGGGAAGGAGTGTGGGAGGGTGTTTGGGCAGGCTGCAAACCTGGAAGAGCTTTAATGACGCTTTCACTGCTCAGTCCCAAGTAGGGCGAGATGGGTGCAAGTGGGATGTGCAAAAGAGGTGATGTTACGCTGGGTGCTCCTGGTTTCTAGGGCAGAGAGGAGGCTTTGAGCCTCACTGTTCCTTTGAGGTCTTCCTGATTTTTAGCTGGGCATGAGCAGAAACTCAGGCAGTCTGGGTTGAGCAGCCGGGCTATAGAACCTGAAGATACTTGAAGGCATTTGGACTCTATTGGGTGCGCTGTAAGGCTTGCGGATGTACTGCAAGGTAGGGGAGAGGGTGGGGATGAGCAGTGCAGGCAGAGCACATCTCAGATATCCTCATCGTGCAGTCCCTGAGATATGTCTGTGCATTGGCCTCATCCCCAACCCCTCTGATGCAGTCCCCATCGCCTCAGCTGTACCTCATCCCTGCCTCCCTACAGCAGCCTTGTTTACCCACAGCTCCTTGAGTCCACGCAAGATGTTCTTGTGATTTTGTTGGGGTTTGTAGAGGCCTCGAAGGAGGTAACACATCCCTGGCTGTCTGCTGGTGTGACTGCAGGGCAGCAGCGAGCGCAGGCAGCTCTTGCTGGAGGGGGAATGGGAGATGGATTGGGTAGGTCCCGCGGGAGCTGCTTCGTCTGCTTCATTTCCATGATTACTGCATGTGCTAAAATGGACAAAGCAAAAGACTTCAGCTGCGACCCTGTCCTAGGCCAGCCTTCTCCAAGGGATGTGGGGGCGGCCGAAAGGGAGGTCCCTTGCCTGCTTGCGAGAGGCTGGGAATACAGGGTACTGTATTGTTTCCTCTCCTTGTCAGCCTGGGACTGCGGTCAACGCAGGGATTTCAGACTAGTAGGATTAAAGGGTGGAAACATTCGATCGTGTTTCTGCAATTGCAGAAAATGAATCAGCACTCTCCAGGTACCGTGCTTGACAAGGAAGAGAGAAACCCAGGGCTAGAGTAGGGATTAGTGAACAGTCGGCACCTGTTTTGCCCATGTCTTTGGTATGCTAATGTAAGCTCAGCTCATCAGAGAGGGTGATCCGGATAAGCCTAGATTAGAGCAGTGGGGCAAGGCAGCGTGTGGCCCTGGCTGCCTTCGGGGCTCTTCCAGCACTTTGAGAAGACAGGGAGGGAGAGTGGGAGGAGCTGGATGGGAGTACCAAGCATCTTGAAATACCCAGCGAACGTTCAGCTGGGTGGGGGGAGAGAGCCCCGTCCTCTAGACAGAGGGGGGTGAAGGCAGCTCAGGATGGGGAAAAAAGGCAGAGCTCATCCCATATCCAGTGGTCACTTTGGAAAGGGCACGTGTCCTCAGTATGTGCAGCTCAGTAAAAAATGAGTCCTTACATGTGCGGAGCCCTGCAGATGTCCAGTCCCGAGGAAGAGATGAGCACACGTTGAGTGCTACCGGGGAAGGTATGGAGGCTCCTGGGGCCAGCTGGGAGGGAGGAGGGCAGGTCAGGAAGGGCCTCTCTGGGCAGGGCGTGAGTGTGCCGAACTATCTGCTCTGTCTCTGTGCGCAGACCCTTGTAAAGGCGTCCTCAATGACATGAATCGTGTTTGCCGGGTGAACCCCCGCACCCGAAGGGTGGACCTGCTCTCCCGCCCCGAGAACTGTCCCCCAAAGAGGGAGCTCGTGTGCGGTGACGACGGGGTGACTTACGACAACGAGTGCGTGATGGGGCGCTCGGGGGCCATCCGGGGACTGGAGATCCAGAAGGTGCGTTCAGGGCAGTGCCAGCATCAGGGTAAGTACCTCTCTGCTTCCTGGGGAACAGGAGCATTTGGGTTCCTGACCTTCCCCGCCGCTCCGTGCCATGCTCTTGGCGATGAGAGTGTACCCTTCCCCTGTCCCCCGGGGTGGGTGAGAGCGGTGCTGTCCTCTCTCCTCCCAGACAAATGCAAGGATGAGTGCAAGTTCAACGCTGTCTGCCTGAACCGCCGCGGCACCACTCGCTGCTCCTGCGACCGCATCACCTGCGATGGTGCCTACCGGCCTGTCTGTGCCCGGGACAGCCGGACCTACAGCAACGACTGCGAGCGCCAGAAGGCCGAGTGCCACCAGAAGGCTGCCATCCCAGTAAAACACAGTGGACCCTGTGGTAAGCACTGGTGCCGCCGGGCTGGTTGCCCACAGGAACGCTGGTACCCCCACACCTTTCACTTCCCAGCCCCAGCAGCCACTTTAAGCCCAGCCTGCGTCAGTCCCTTCCGTGCAGGCAACGGTGCTCGTGTTGATGCTGGAAAGCTGCAGGTAAGTTGTGACTGGGCGCGCACCATCTGAGCAAGCCCCAGGCTCTCTTCAGTCTTGTGGCTGACAAGCCCTGAATATCCATTCCTCCCTGTTCTTTTTCCTTCCAGCAGTCAGCAGTCCTTGTGTGTGCGTGTGTGTGCATGTGTTCCTCCTGAGTCTTGTCTCTGTCTGATGTGCTCAGTAACACGGGGAAGAATCATTTGTGTTTAAACAGTACCGAAGTGTCTGTGATGTCCAGCTGGTTTCTCTCATTCACCGCCACGGCCAGGTGCACATTCGCCACCACGCAGTTCCCGTGCAGCCCACGCCATTCATTTCCCCTCCCAGGGTAGTGCCAGTCCCCAAGCTCCTTCCATGCCTCCCCCTCCATGCCTGCCTGCTTCTCTCAGCTCCAGGTACTCTCCATAAGGAACTCTTCCCAGCGCGCCCGCTCTCCGGAGGTCTCGCCGTGTCTTTGTCTCATCTCTGGGAGAAGCTTTTGACCTTTCCAATGGACGTTTTTTCAGGCGTATGTGATAGGATGGGGCTTTGAGGCCCTAGGATGTTGGGAACGTCCGATTTTAAAATTATCGCACAGAAAATGAAGGAGGTTAAACACGATCACTGGATTGATCTGTACGAGTTGGAAGGACTTCATTTCAGCTCGAACTGGTTTTTACTAGATCTAGAACTGTGTCCTATTATTTTAAGCTGATATTTTGTAAGGTATCAGCTGTATCAAACCTTCTGAAGTGCTTGGAAATTAGGCCCCATGTTGCTGATCTGTTTTGTTGGCTTTGTGCTCCTGCAGTAGGTTTTTAATGCTGCCAGGCCCAGCTGCTTGAAAACTGTTTGTCAGGCTCCCAAAATCACACTCAGTATAATCACAACTGTTATTTTTAATTGTCTGTTTCACTGTGTTTCTGGTGGCTGACTGATTAGGAGTCAGTTCCCCAAGTCCTTCCTATAGGGAGGACAACAGAGGCACCTTTCAGTCCTCTGTCTCCCCGGGCCCCGGGGAGCTGGTGCTGGATGGCAACCAGCAAGCCCTGCCAGGAAGCCGTGCACGCCGGCAAGTCTGGCGCTCGTTTTCCTGCCCTGTTGTGCTGCCGCAAAGCTTTGCAGGAGGTGTGACCGGCCGCCGGGGCTGGCACGGGATCGCCCAGGGCTGCTCCTGCTGAGGCAGGCTGCCTTGGCGCGGGGAAGGGTGGGGGCGAAGTGAGGTGCCCGTGGCCGGGCTGCGCTGGGCTCCCGAGGCAGCTCTGGGGCAGTGGGGCCAGGAGGTGGTCGGTTGCAGCTGGGTGGCTGGGCCCTGGTGCCCTGGGCTCCCTACAAACCCTTCCCTGTACCTCCTTTAGAGTCAGGCCCTCGCTAAGGCTTCCTGCATTTCGAGGGCGAGAGTAACTCGTGCCGCTAGTTACCCTGCTGTCAGACGCGCATCACTTCCACCCCGTTCAGTGGAGTGAGGCCAGTGGACAGTAGGATATGGTCCCTATGCATCTGCCGTTCCTCTCTCCATCTTACTCTCTTTTATTTTAGCTTTCCCCCAACTTCTCTTCCTCCGGGCAAGGACAGCGGATGCACACATCTGCTTTCAGGAGCTGCATCCTTGTGGGGTAGGAGCAAGCAAAGCCTGTCATCTGGGGGAAGTAAATCAAAGCCGGGGCTCTGTCTGCCAAAGCCTAGGATTTCAAAGTCCACGACAGCTCCAGGCTGCCCTGTAGCAAGCCACCACGAGGTGTGGGCAAGCCTTTGGCCTCCCCATCAGCTTAGGAAAGCATCTTCTCTCTGAGCTGAGTGCTGCCCTTTGGGAAGCAAGCACGTCCTCCTCTGTGTCACCAGTTCACACTCGATGCGAGGTGGGAATTGGATTTAGAAACGGGGACGGGGTGGTGATGTTGCTTGCCAGCCTGTGTGTCAAGACAGGTCTTCTCAGCGTGAGCACTGCTGGTGGCACTACCTTCTCTCCTGGCTGGCTTCCTGGCCGAGGCTTCCTTGGGACGCAGGGTGCAGTCCACCAGCGCAGGCTGGGACGGGACTCGTGGGACGCTCGGCAGCGGGCGAGACCGGGGACTGAGGGAGCTGCAGGCTCTGTCTGCGTCCAGCACCCATGGCAGGGAGCGTGGTGAGTTCATCCACGCCTCTGTGCCGCGAGGATACGGGAGATGGACGGAGCTGGGGAAGGGGAGGAAAAGAAAGGCGGGCCGTTAGTATGGTTGCAGTGTTTTAATCTCTCACACGTACCTGTCTAATGAACTCTAAGCTCTGCTGCTGTCTTTTCCAGCAGCAAGGCAAAGGAGACAAAGCCAAACAAAACAGTCTAGGCCTTGTTTTTAATCTTTCTCTACTTTTACACCATGATGGGGCAGTTGAGAAAGAAGGGATGGAATGAGACCGGTGTGGACAGGAGGTGGAGGGAAGGTGTCTGTAGTTGCATCTGTCTCTTCCTCCCTGCCTCTCTCTGCTCTCTCCCCCCCGCTCTCTTCCCCCCTCTGCTCTCTCTCTCTCTCTCTCTCTTTCCTTTTTCGTCTGTGTCTTGTGTTTTACAGTGTTGCCTGTTTGGAGGAAGGAATTGTGTCCTCGCAGCATCCTTCTGCTCCCTACCTGGACATCTCTGCTAGGAGGTCGGCTTTCTCCCCTTCTCCGTAGCCAGTGACAGTCCTGGCCTCTTCTCACTGCTCCCCTCCTCTCTAGTTTTGCTTGAGAGCCCCTGGGATGGAGAGGTTGCCCTGGTTTTGCTCCCATCCCTCGCCCCAAACACTTCCTGCTGGAATGGAAATGCCTTGCAGTGCAGTGAGGTCTTGTCTGATGCTTGCTGTGGCTTGACCCTTCGAGGCAAATGAGAGTGGGAGCAGAGGTGGGTGCTGTGAGCCCCCCAGTCCTTAGCAAGCTCCTCTTTGGCTGATACATCAGTCTGGACTGCTCCTGGTTGATCTTACCTCTCCTTTTGCCCCCGACTAACCCCCCTTTCTTCCCCACCTCCTCTTTCCCAGAGACTTCTGCCTGCCTGGGACTGTGATGCTTGTCCCTTTGCTCTCCGTAGTGTGTGTCACGCTTGTCTGTGCAAGTCCAGTGGGCAGGGGCTCTGCAGGGATTACAGCTCCCCGCCCCAGTGTCCAGCAAAGCACCGTGTGCCTTTTGGAAGCACTGAGGAGCTGTCTGTGCTCAGATGTGGTTCTTCTCTAAGAATATTCCCCTATGTCCCTGTGGAGCTGGTGCTGGAGCCCGCTGGGTGTCACGGGCACAGATCGATGGGGCGTGATGGGTTACAAAGCAGCTTCAGAGCCTCTTCCCCCAAGCCAGGAAAGGCTTGCAGGAGAGCTCAGCGTCCCCAGGGCTTGGTTAGGTTTCTGCACAGCTTGGCAGCAGGTGAGGGATCATGCCCTTGAATCAGTCAGGGTGCAGAATGAGCATTTTTGCTCTGTGCCTCAGTTTCCCTGCCTCCAAGATGGAGAAGGGCCCGGAATCAAAGCAGGTCTTGATTATAGCACAGCCTAAGGTCCTTGCTCAGTGGGTCCTCATTATATCCGCCCACATCAAAATTGGTGCCAAAACTCTCATTGACATCTGCAGGTGCTCAGGGCTGTGTGGGAAATTTCACAGGCTGAGGTTCAGGCTGTGAGGGAACTTCACGTACAGCATCTCTGCAGGTTTGCTTGCTTAAGAAGGGCGAGAAATGTCCGGGCAGTGTTCTCCCTCAGGCCTGGCACCTCCCTGCGCTCTCACTCACTGCTCACTTGTTCCCCAAGACAAGAGTGTGAATTTGGATTTCAAATGAACAAACGTATGTGCTTCATGCCTAGCTCGTTGCATCCTTACTGCCTAATTGTGTCCAGCAGAGGTGCTTCCTCCATGCAAGCGTGTGTCTCGGTTTGGGGAGCATAATCGTGGTACAGTTGTTGTTTTTAAAAAAGTGAAACACAAGCAGGAGATGTGAGCAGCATCACAGGGCTAAGCACAGCAGGGAGCGGTTCCTGGTCCTTGGGAACTGCTCACAAACTCTTCACCGCAGGGAAGTTGGGGACACCGTTGAAAAGGCGGGGTTGAAGTATTGGCCACGCGCCTGAACTGTCCCCCTCTTCCCTGTTCCTTTGCAGACCGTCGGCTCTAAGTTTTGACTTGGCGGGTGCTTCCCAAAGAGCCAAATCCAAAATTCCGACTTGCCTGTGCCCGTGCTACGGGCCGTTTTCTCACTGGTTGTCAGCATGCAGCAGACTCCTGAGGGCTCAGGCCTTGCCCTTGCTCTGCAGATATGCCGCCTTGGTCCTAGCAGGGGAGGAAAGCGGACCTGTTGTCCTGTCCACGCTCTGTGCCACGCCAGCAGGCTCCGGAGGGCTTTTTCTTTCCCACCACACTCCGACTCTGTGCCCGCCTCGCTGTTTGGTGTGGGTGGGGCTGTGCTCTGTCTGCCTGTTGCATCCATCTCACCTTGGCCGCATCATCTGCTCCCCACATCTGTTGTGTCGTGTGTCCTTGTCAGTGTTCAGCACGGATTAAATCTGTGTCCTTTCCTTGCCCCAGGTCCTCAGGGCTTTTCTCTTGAGCCACAAGAAGGGGTCGCCGGGCAGTGCTGGGTCTCTTCCCAGCAGCGCAGCCAGTCCTGCCTTTTAGCTGCCTGTCTTGGCTTGTGATGGCGGAGGGCATTCCTGGAGGGGCATGCCTGCCTTCAGCAAGCGGGCTGGGAACCGGGTGGAATTGCAGGGCTTTCCCTGCGAGCAGTTGCAGAGCTGTACCAGGGAGTCAGACCCAGCCTTTTCTCTTTGCTGTCACCATCAGGGTTGGCTGCTCACCTCATCACTGCCGGGCATCTTGCAGGGAAGGTGCCGCCTGCTTGGCTGACTTCGGTTAAGCAGCTCCAGCGAGTGAGCAGAGGGCACTGGTGCCTCTCAGCCCGCAACCCCCGCTGCCGGGCATCACCCGTCCCCAGGGAGCCTCAGGGCTCTGCTTCTAGAGCCAGATGCCCGAGGGCTGGGCTGAAGCAAGGACACCGGGTCTCTTCATCCTGCCGCACAGCAGCTCCCTGGCCTTTCCAACACCAGTTTGCAAGAGGAGGGGAAGGGAGCTGAGCTGCTGGGGAAAGGAGAGACAGGCTGTGTGGTGAAGCCAAATGCAGGTGTCCTCTCCAGCCAGATCTTCCTGGGTATGGCCACGGGGGTATTAGGATGAGCTGTTCAGGGGACAGTGTGATTCTGAGGATGTGAGGCCTCAGTGAAGGGAACTATCCCCATGTGGGCTTTTTGGCTACTGAGGGTTCGGCAGCCGGTGCCAGGTCCTGCGTGATGACGTAGCGAGTGTCCTGGAGGCACCGAGACCCACGCTGAGGAGGGCTTTCTGCTGCCTCCTGCCCTGCCCTCTGCCACAGGGCTGCTCATTCAGATCTGACTTCCCAGGCAGGCTCGTGGCACCGCTGCTGCCTGGGAGAAGAAGTACCGGCTCCTCTCCTGGCAATGAGGGGCCTCAGTCCGTGTTGCCCTCCCTCAGCACATGATGCTCGTTCTTGATGCAGGCTGGGAGCTGATGGGGAGACCCAGACATGGGGGTTTGGTGCAGAAACCTGCAGGGCTGATCCCACCTGGCCGGCCCCTCGGGGCGGAATGTAGCTGGGATGGGGATGGGATGGAGGAGACGAGGCAGGAGTCCTGTTCATGGCGTGCAGGGAGAAGATCTCGTGCCTGCTTCCCATCCCTAACCTCTGCCAAGCATGGGGAAGATGCTGAGCCGGGCATGTTGGGGTGGCATGGAGGGTGCAGGGGCTGGGCTGGTGCCAAGGCCAGGAGCTCTGTGCATTTGCCACGGCTTGGGGGAGGCAGGCGTGGGCCCGAGGCTGGGGATGCTGGCATGCATTGCTGTGCACAGTGCCCTGGGGGAGCTGGGGAAGCAGCGGACTGACACCCGTGCCTTTCTCTCCTGTTCCCTCTGCAGACCTGGGCACACCCAGCCCGTGCCTGAGCGTGGAGTGCACCTTCGGGGCCACGTGCGTGGTGAAGAACCAGGAGGCCGTGTGCGAGTGCCAGCAGGTGTGCCAGGGCCGCTACGACCCCGTGTGCGGCAGCGACAACCGCACCTATGGCAACCCGTGCGAGCTTGACTCCATGGCCTGTGTCCTCAAGAGGGAGATCAAAGTGAAACACAAGGGGCCCTGCGGTAAGAGCCGATCTCTGGGGGTTCCTCCTCCTCGTGCTGCTGGGCACAGCTGGGTTTGCTTGCTGGGGGCAGGCGATGTCTTAAGCACGAGCGTGGCCCCAGCCACGGGGAGATAGGGCTGTTGGGGTGTCTTTGCGCTTTGCTTGGCACCACGTAGCGTGTGCAACTCAGACCCGTACGCAGCAGTTCCGTCTGCAAGCGCTCTCTTTGTGCCAGCACAGCTTCGCCAGTCAAAAAGTGTTTGCAGATGAGCTGGCTGGGTTCTCCTGGGACAAAATCTGCCGGGATGGTCAGGTAGGGCTAGGCTCATTGCGATTTTCTTCACTGAAAGGGTTGTCCAGCATTGGCACAGGCTGCCCAGGGAAGGGGTTGAGTCGCCATCCCTGGAGGGATTTAAAAGCCATTTGGATGAGGTGCTTAGGGACAGGGTGTAGTGGGGGGCTTGGCAGTGTTAGGTTTACAGTTGGACTCGATGATCTTAAAGGGCTTTTCCAACCTATACGATTCTGTGATTCTCTGATTTTGTCAAAATTTAGTCTTTCTGCCCCTAACCTTCAGGCTGGGTATCAGGAGCTGGTGCCTGGCTTTCCACCCAGGGCTGGTGTGGCATAGCAGTGCCCCTGACAAAACTGGACTTAATCCCTTACAGTCATTTCCCCACTGAGCTGCACTGTGCAGTCCTACTTGGGGAACATGCTCCTGAGCTGTAAGAGCTTTGAGAGAGTGGAGAAAAGGAAGACCCTTCCTCCAGAAAAGGAAGACCCCCTCCAACCTGTGGAGCTCCCTCCTGCAGCATAGCAGAGGGCCCAGTGGGATTCAGGTCAGAAGAAGATGCTGGTACCAACTCCACGCAGTTACAGGAGAAAAAGTGAAGGATGCGAATACTTCAGCTGTCAGGCACATGCACTTGAGTGCTCTGTAGGAAAGGGCTGCCCTTGTCTGCACACAGGCTGCCTTGAGCAGCCCCTCTCGCGACCCGCAGAGCCCAGGCACGGCTGCAAGCTTTGTGCTGTAGATGGACACCTCCCAGCCAACAGTCTGCACAAGCCACGCAGGGGGTTGTTGCATCTTCCCTCCCCCATGCAAAGGCAGCAGCTGCTGTGTGAAAGAAAAATAAGAAAAAAACATCTTTGAGCCAAATTCTTCGTGAATTGAATGGCGGGGAGGGAAGAGGGGTGTATGTCTGAAGGAGAAAATGAAGCCGTGAATCACTAAATACCCAGGAGTCAGAAGAGAGGAGATGTGCTGGCTGGAGTCCGGTCTCTCCTGCAGCGAGTGATAGCTCCTTTGCAAGTGAGTTATTACGAAGATAAACATCTTCTCTGACCTGAGCCTGCGTGTGCTGTGCGTGTGTTTGCAGCAGGCAGGCTGAGGATCCTGCTGGGGGAGGTGGCAGGGCGCTCTGAATCGGTGCTATGTTATACGTGCGCCCGGCACTGCTGGCACCCTCATAAACTAGGGGAAGACAGCATCCCCCTTCCCGGCCGACCACCTTCTCCCACCCTGCCGACTCGCCACGTGTGAATCCTGCCAGCTCTCTCCCCTGGGAGACTGGCTGCGTGCTGCCTGCGATGCCGCGCTCCTCCTCCCAAGGCTGGGACTGATTTATCGCTCCTCGTAATTGCAGTCAGCCCCGTGCTCTCTCCTGCCTCCTATTTAGCTGTAACGGCATACAGCTCTGCTGACATTTCATCACGGTTACTCCTGGCCCTGACAGCTTTTAGGAGTAGTTATTGCCTTTCTGCCTCCAAGCCTGACTCTCCCTCCTCCTGCAGCCCTCACCTCGGCTCCTTCCCTTGCACTGTGCCCTGGGGCTCCTGCTCCCTACAGGGCTGCCGGCATCTGCAAGGGCTCAACCTGGGGGAGGAGGTTGCAGTGGGGTTTTATTTCTGCTCTGGCACTTCGTTAGGCAGCGATGCCTTCCTGACCTGTTGTTTTAACCTACCGCTTTTGTTCTTTGTCCGCGCAGACCGTTGTGGCAAGTGCCAGTTTGGGGCCATCTGCGAGGCGGAGACGGGAAGGTGTGTGTGCCCCACGGAGTGCGTTCCCTCCTCTCAGCCCGTGTGCGGCACAGATGGCAACACGTACGGCAGCGAGTGCGAGCTCCACGTCCGGGCGTGCACGCAGCAGACAAACATTTTGGTGGCTGCCCAAGGAGACTGCAGTGAGTCTGGCAAGGTCCCCTTCTTCCCTCGTCTCACTCCCGCTGGTGGCATTTCAGAGAGCGGATGCTCAGCCTCACTGGCCGCCCGGGCCCCGCTGAGCTGCCTGGCCGTGGCCGTCCAAGGCTCACCGGTCATTTGTAGCACTCGCAGCCCATGGGTTTGCCAGCCCTGGGAGGCACCTGAGAAGCCCCAGGGTTGGGGTGTGTGGAGGGTGTCCCAGCACTCCTCCTGGTGCTGGTGCCTTTATTGGTTGCTTTCAGGACTTCCCAGGAGTGTATCAGCTCCAGAGTAACAGGGCTCGCCCAGGGACACCCAGCAGTCTGGCCCTGGGCTGCAGATCCTGGCTGGTCACTCGGAGACACTGCCTGAGGCTTTTCACCTTGTCTGGCGTGGTCTTCCCTTTCGGCTTCATAAGAATTGGGCATCTCGAGTCTGTCAAGCAGCCTCTCCTTTTTAGCCCCAGCTATGCATCATAGGTGGTATCTGCCCTCTTTGTTGCTTGTCTGAGCCAGGCAAAGAAATTGGGCTAATGTCCATTGAGCCAAGCAAAGAAATTGGGCTAAAAATATGTTAATAGCTACCACCAGAACTGAAAGCATCGAGGGTCTGTTTGATCACACAGTTAATCCCAGTAGCTTTCCCTTCCCTCCATCCCCTGGGGTTAATTCCTCTTTGCTCATATGTTTCCTCCCCGCTCTCCAGCACAGGGCACTGTCTGTGCTAATTTCTTAATGAATTAATGAATTAAAAGCCCTGCCTAGGTTCTTCATTAGGACAAATGCTACTACAGTAAAAGCAATGCTTTGAGCCTCACAAAGCCTGTCCAGCTGGGTCTGTGTTCCAAGGCTGAACTGTGCATGGAGATCCTCTCTAAATTTGTGAGAAGAGTGTGACCGATGACTCTCAGTGCTCCGTGGGCACTGTGAGCAGGAGGAGGCTGAAGTCACCATGAGAGTAAATGGGATTTCTTCCTGGTGTCCTAGAAAAAGCTGTTGGACACAACACCTGTGGGTGCTGATGGGAATCAGAAATGCCCAGGACTGTCACCTGCCCACGGCAGAGTCTTTGCACGGTTTAAATAAGCAATAACAAAGCACTCTGGGGAAGGAGGACTTCTCTCCTTGCCTCTGAGGGCATGGCATTAGTGGTCCCCAGCTGTGTGACACTGGGCAGTTGGCTGCAAAGGTCCCTGCGACATCTCACTGTGCTTCCTCCCTCTCGCTCCACAGAGTCCTGCGGCAGCACGGTGTGCTCCTTCGGCAGCAAGTGCGTGGGTGGGCAGTGCGTGTGCCCGCGCTGCGAGAGGCAGCCCTTCGCTCAGGTGTGTGGGAGCGATGGCCTCACCTACGACAACCAGTGCGAACTGCAGGTGGCCTCCTGCCAGCAGAAGAAGAGCATTGAGGTTGCCAGAACGGGGCCGTGTGAGGACGGTAGGTTGCCGCCGTTCCTCTGGCCGTACGGGTGCGAAAGGTGGGGGAAAGGGTGAGGAAGGACGGAGGCTGCACACAGCGGGCTCTTCCCCTCGCTGCTCTGCTGTGCCCGGCCGCCACGTGAGCCCTGCTGCGTGGAGCTCGGGCATAGTGCCCTGTTGACACCCCCGGTGTCTCCAGCACAGCCAACAGCCTCTCCTTCCCTCCTGGCCAGCTGGCTGCTGTCACCCAGCACCCCTGCCGCCTCCCTTTCCCCTTGGTCTTTCCGTATCCAGCAGTAATGAGAGGTGACGCCGCCGAATCGGCTGGGCGAGGAGTTTATCGCTGCTTTAATTTCACACTTCAGCAGGCCTTGGCTGGGGGAAGCAGAGCGGTGCCTGGGGCAGGGAGCCTGGCTGCTGCTTTGCTTCCCTCTGCCGCAGGGGCTGCTCAAGGGCCTGGCCCGTGGCCACTCTCGACTTGGTACTGAGCACCTGGGAAGGTCGCAGGGTTGGCTGTACCTTGCTTGGCCAGGCTAAGAACTAAGAACCTGCCGAGTTTTCCCACTGTAGGGGGAAAGCTGTGGGTTAATGCTGGCTGAATCCGAATACAGGAGGCCCGTAAACCTTGCCGCTCTGTTGTGCTGACCTGGCGAGCTGAGATTCTCTGGCTCATTGCACATGTAGTCTAGCTGGACAGGACTTCAGTGCTATGGCAGAGCTTAGGGAGAGGGGAAGACATAACATGGTGTTTGATCACAGCCCTCCTTGGGGAATTTCAGGTTGATGTCCCTCTGGGAAAAGATCTTAAATAATTCTCTGTGTAATGCCAAATCCCAGCCTTTGATCACTCAATAAAAAGGGCCAGGTTTTCCTTCCCTCCCCCCCTTCCCCTTTAAGAAGCCTTTGAAATCAGCAACATCTCTCTCTTGCTGCTGGAGCTCTGAGCATCTTATGGAGAGGCAGCCAGGCTAGGGACAGAGCTTATATATTGTTAAGAATATCTGCCTAACTGAACTTCAGACTAAACCCAAACCCCATCCCTTCTTCTGCTCTGGTTTCCATGTTTATACTAGCAGCAGCAATCTCCCTGCTGCGCTACGTGTTTGGGAGGGCAGGAGAAGGGGAAGGACTTGGATCAAAGCATGGAGTTAAGCTGTCGCTAAGCCAAGTGGCAGCCCTTCCTCCTGTGCATGGCTATTAGATGTCTGATCGCCAGGTAGCCTGCAGGGTGCTGGTAGCCACAGGATCTTTGCTTTTGCTCCTGCGGTGATGCTGTAGAGAGGAAGACCTCAGGCCACCTGCTTAAGCATCCCTGTGCCGTTTCATTAGGTAGGCTTAGCACAATCTTGTGACAGCGGTGGGAGAATCTGCTTTCTCCAAGGGAAAGGGATCTTCTCTGAGGTCTAGGCGTAAGCATCCTAATATATGTGGGCCCAGGATTCTGGGGTTGCCTGTGCTGAAAAGTTAAATCTGCTGTGATTTGGATGGGCCTGTGCAGCTGTGGGCTGCTTCCCCTGTCCGGGGCATTTAACCCCATCCCCTGTGTTTTCCCCTAACTCTGCCCTGTTGGGTGTGAGCCCTTTCTCACCATGGTCCTCCTTCGCTCCAGAGTGTGGCTCAGGGGGCTCGGGCTCCGGCGATGGTAGTGAGTGTGAACAGGACCGGTGCCGGCAGTATGGGGGCTGGTGGGACGAGGATGCAGAGGATGACCGCTGTGTGTGTGACTTCACCTGCCTGGCAGTACCACGCAACCCGGTAAGCACGCTGAGCAGTTCTGGGCTGCCTGCTGCAGTCCTCACTCCCCTCCTCTCTTCTCCCTGGTGCCCTTCCCGCATGCTTCCTGGGCAGGAGAGGGCATCCCACGGGTAGAGAACCTGCCTTCCTGCGCCAGGGACTGCCCTGAGCAGCTTCCCTCCCTGTCCTGGCAGGTGTGTGGCTCTGATGGTGTGACCTACACCAACGAGTGTGAGCTGAAGAAGACACGGTGTGAAAAACGCCAGGATCTCTATGTCACTAGCCAAGGAGCCTGCCGCGGTGAGTCCCCCGAAGGCAGCCAGCCCCCCCCAGGCTGACACAAGCTGCGTGCGCTGGTCCCCAGCCTGGTGCCCAGCAGTAACTTGTGCCCTTTCCCTGGGGCTGAGCAAGGAAGCGCTGACTGAGGACACAGCAGTGTCTGTGTTGGTTTGCTGATCCCCGCTGCATCCTTCCTGTTTCATGCCCTGCGCTTTCCCTGGCCAAGGGTAGGACCTCACCTCATCACCTGTTCCCAGCATCTCTGCAAGGACCACATGGTTTTGCAGGAATGCTGCTACCTGCTCGATCCATACATTGGCAATACCGTCCTGTGGCAGCCCGCGTGCCAAAGATAATCTGTACGTCTCTGCCTTCCTCTGCAGCCCTTGCCACAACCCTGCCACCTCTCCTGGTTGTGCACTGCAGCCAGACCATCTATGGATGCTGCCCAGACAACATGACCTTGGCGCTCGGAGTGGGTGCAGCGGGATGCCCAAGTGAGTGAATATTGTGTTCCCACCTGAGGGGGCATGAAGGATCTTCAAGGATGGCTGGAAGGCAGGAGAGATCAGGTGGAGGGGGAACTTGGGGTCCCATCCCAGGGGAAACAAAGGAAGGTGGACCCTCCCCATTCCTTAGCTAACTAGTGACCTCCCAGGCTCCGAAAGCCTCCATTTATCCCCAGCTCCAAGCTCACAGCTTGCACACATGGAGATGTGCACGCATGCTTCGCCTTCTGTATCTACTAGTGATGCCCTTGTCCTTTCAAAAGCCCTGAGTCAACTTCCAGGTCTAAGTCCCTCTGAAATGCAGAAGACAGGATGGTGGCTCAGAACTTGTGTGGTGCTGAGTCCATGCTGGTCACCCCAGAAGGTGCCCCTAGGGCCAGACCATGCCTTCTGTGCCTTCAACCCCTTGCTAGAGGCTTAGGGCTTTTCACCGGCCTGAGTGACAAGAATACTGCTTGTATCCTTCCACTGCAGGCTGAGGTGGAACAGAGCTTTTGGGTTCACGTCGGGACCTTCTGCAGGCCACCCCAGGACCCAGTGACTAGTGGGTGACTGCACCGTGTAGGAAGCTGAGCTGGCAAATGTTTCATTAATATTTATTAAATAATTATTGGAGTCAGCACTTCAGCAGAAGGCGCATTTTGAAAGGCATTAGCAAACTCTTAACAGCTGAGGCTGTGACTGCCTGTTAGGGAAACACATCACCCCGTGGAGACACGATTCACGCCGTGCTTGGGCCTGGCTAATGCCTGCTTGATGAGGATGTAGTGCTGTTTAATGTGCCGTATAATTTAAAAAGCAGCAGCATTCAAAGAACGTCCAGAGATTTCCTGGCAGGGGGTGCACGGGGCGGGCTGCAGGCCGAGGTGGGTGCTGGAAGAGCAGACGCGCGGTGGTGTGGTGTGGGCTGGCCAAGAGGGGCCAGCGGAGCAGGCAGGAGCCGGTCAGAGTGACGCTAGGGAGGACACAAGCATTTCGGCATCGCCCTGCCAGTGGCGGTTGGTAGTGATGTTCCTCTGTGTCTCTGATGGAAGTCCTGTCCCCTGCCCTCCAATCCATGGACACAGCTTCCCAACTGATGGGGATTCAGTATCCCACCAGTTTCTGTCCCACCTGTGTCCCTGTGGTGGCAGCAAGCATACCTCAGGAGGTAATTACCACTTAACCAGCAGCTTGGAGCCCCTAGGGCAGATTTATCCATTGCTGCCTGTTCTGGACATGCCATTTCCCTGCCTCTGGCAGTCTGGGGATGTGCGTGTGCACCCTACTTGCTGCTCCCGGGGTCTCCCTTTCTCTCCAGCTCTTCCCCATGTCCCCTTCCTACTGCTCCCTGTGGATAAAGGGAGCGTCTCTCTGTCTATCTTTGGATCATTTCCGTCCATCAAGTTCCTAATTAATGAATTAATAATAAACTTCTAATAGCTTCCTCTCCCTTTGATGTTAATGAGAGAGGAGTTCGTGATGACAGCAAAGCAGGCAGGTTAATCCCTGAAGGTTTAGTTCCCCCTTGGAGCTGGGGCAGAGGAGAAGCGTTGAGAGCAGCTGGTGAAATCTCCTCCTGCCCAGCATGAGACCGCGTTCCTGCCCTGGCCGAGCAGCCCGGTGGCTCAGCCGTCGGTCCCTCCGCCTTGATGCAGCCCCCAGCACCCCCCCACCTCCTCGGCCAGGACTCAGCCTCACGCTTTCTCTCTCTGGCTCGCAGGCACCTGCCAGTGCAACCCCTACGGCTCCTACGGGGGAGCCTGCGACCCCACAACAGGGCAGTGCTCCTGCAAGCCAGGTGTGGGGGGCCTGAAGTGCGACCGCTGCGAGCCCGGCTTCTGGAACTTCCGCGGCATCGTCACCGACAGCAAGAGCGGCTGCACGCGTGAGTGCGGGCAGGGCTGGGCCGGTGCCCCTCGTCCCGTGCAGCTCTCCGCTGGCACGGCTCCCCGGCCTGCTCCGCGGGGCTCAAGGCACGGCAGGGTATTGTGCTATTTAAAACAATGAGCCCTAATGTTGGTCCTACTGTAAGTCACCTCCAGTGGCTGTTTTTGCGAAGCTTGATGACTTGCTCTACGCAAGAGAGACGGGGTGGCCTGAAGCATTGCCCAGGTGCCGCTGCTCCCCCGTAGTGCAGCTTGGCTGGGAGATGGTGTCTCCTTCCACGGGCCTGCTCCCTCACCAGATGTTCTGCAGGGCTGCTCGAGCCCAGCGTGAATGAGCCCCGGTGTCCCCGCGTGTGCCTGTGGGGTGGATGTGGGATCACAAGCCATACGACCACGGTCAGAGGGTAGCGGGTGGAGGCAGGTTCCTGCAGCTGGTGTGGGGTCAGTAAGCACAGGGTAGCAGTCAGCATTATGGTCCTCCCCTGGACCCTTCTCCTCGCTCTTCTCTTGGATTGCTGGGGGACCCGAGTCTGCTGTTGGCTCCGCAAATCCACCAGCAAAACAGTGTCTTTTTTTTTTTTTTTTTTTTTTCCCTTCTTGCCCAGCCTGTAACTGTGACCCGGTGGGTTCAGTGCGCGATGACTGTGAGCAGATGACTGGACTGTGCTCCTGCAAGACTGGTATCACCGGCATGAAATGCAACCAGTGCCCCAATGGCAGCAAGCTGGGCATGACTGGCTGTGAGAAAGGTGAGGGAGCCACGTACCAGAGGGGTTGTGTGGGGTGCCAAGAAATGGGCGCCTGGGTACTGCTGCAGGTCCACACATAGGTCTGTGAAAGAAATGCATCCCTCCCACCCTGCGTGCTGGTGCTTCGGGGGAAAGGGGCCCTGGCCTCCGTTCCTGGCTGGGTTCCCGTTATCTGTGCACTCAGGCACAGCATGAGGGACTGTTTCTCTGTTTGTTTGGTGGAAGTCTGTCTTGTCCACGGGTCTGAACTGCTCTGGTGAGTCCCTGGGAGAGCGAAGATGCATTGGGAGGAGAGAGGGATTTTGATTCAGCATAGCCTATTTCTGTATCATTGGTACGTGCTTTGTTGGTCATCTCTTCCCCCTTCTCTCCCTACCCCAGACCCGTCAGCCCCAAAATCCTGTGAGGAAATGAGCTGCGAGTTTGGGGCCTCGTGTGTGGAAGTCAACGGCTTTGCTCACTGCGAGTGCCCATCTCCGCTCTGCTCGGAGGCCAACATGACCAAGGTTTGCGGGAGAGGCAGCCGTGGGGGGCTGAGCGGCGTGCGTGGGGACGTGTGGCTAGCTCAGCTGCATCGGGCTGGTGCAGGCGGTGTGGGAGTCTGATGTCTCTCCGCCTGCCCAAGAGGCAGGCAGGCAAGTCTTGGATGCGTGGGGAAGGGTGACATGCGAGTCGTAGATGTCTCCCGATGGAGCTGGGTGCTCTGTGCCCCGTCTGGCACCTCTGAGCTGCTCTGCTCCGGGGCTTCTGCAGCCTGCCCGCGGGTCCCTCTGTGCAGACCATCACCTCTTTGCCTCAGAGGGACCCCTGCAAAGCCTCTGCTCCCAGCATTTAGAAACCGGTTTATTTTGCCCGGGGCTTGGAGGAGGACAGAGGTGCAGCTCACATTTCCCCTCTGCTTCCCAGGTGTGTGGCTCTGATGGTGTCACTTATGGGGACCAGTGCCAGCTGAAGACCATCGCCTGCCGGCAGGGACAGGTCATCTCAGTGAAGCACGTGGGGCAGTGCCACGGTGAGTGTCTGCAGCTCTCGGTGCTGGGGCAGCGCCAGCTCTCTGGCCTGACACTGGACCTGGGTCTCGCTGCCTTCCTTTGCGGTTCCTCGCTGTGCTGTGACTCTTCATGGCACAGCAGATGCACTGCCTAGGGCAGGTGCCCGAGGGTTTGCGACATGCTTCCCCGTGTCACGGCCAGCCTTTCGCAGACCTGCCGCTCCTTACCTACCCTGTCTTGCTGCTCCTTTCAGAGTCCATCACTCACACAAGCCACACCTCACCACCCACACCGCTGCCCACACTGCCCCTGGACAAGTTAATCCTTCCTCCGCCACTGCGGCTCACCACCCGGGCTCCAGAACCCACCGAGCTGGCTACCAGCTCCCTGCTGTTGGAAGCCAGGCCTACTGAAAGAGGTCAATCTACAACAAGGCGCGTCACGACTGCCAGACCAGCCACTACACCATGGATGACCCATGGGGTGTATAAGACCACCGTCCGCCCTCTCTCCACTGCGCCAGTGGTCCTGGCCACCACCCAGCCTGCCTATGTTGAATCAGGCAGTGCAGAAGGCAGTGGAGACCAAGAGATGGGCATCAGTGGAGACCAGGAATCTAGTGGGGCAGGCTCTGCCGGTGAGTGTGCGCTTCTTAGGCTTGGCAGGTCGGTTGCGGGCTAAACCATACCCTGTCTCTCATGACAAAATGAACCTGTGTCTCAGCCTCATTCTCTAACACAGAGGTTAGGTCTTACCTCCTGCTGGTGAATGCTCCTCTTAATGCCCTGCAGGGGAAGAGGAGGTGGAGGAAAGCCAAGTAACTTCCACCCCAGCCATCGAGAGGGCAACGTGTTACAACACCCCGCTGGGATGCTGCTCCGATGGCAAGACTGCGGCCGCTGATGCGGAAGGCAGCAACTGTCCGGGTGAGTTTGTGCTCGGGGCTGGGCTCTGGGCTCCCTTTCGGTGGGCAGGAGTCAGCCTGAGCTCTTGCAGGGTGCAGGAGAGGGAGAGGTGCCACTGAGAGCTGCCCAGTGGGGAGAGCAGCGTGGTGCTGCGCTTGCCCAGCTAGCAGTGAGCACGGTTCCTGTGTCCAGTCTGGGGGCTGGCGTGTCCCCAAGGGGGTGTTCGTGGGGACCTGCTGAGCCCTGGTGGCTGGCAGACGTTGTGCCCGCCTGCCGCAGCCCCCAGCAGCCAGCCCTGGTGTGTGGGTGGGTGCTGCTGCTCACACGGGGAGCCAGGGCACTCCGCGGTTTCCTTCGCTTAGCTGAGCACTTTCTTCCTTGACTGCTACAGCCTTAAAAATTTGACCAGTGTTTTTCTCAGGCTTCCGCAGAGCTCACGACTGGCACTAGGGGGGATGAGGGAATTGCTTGGATTCCCATTTTATCTGTGTCAGTGGCTGTAAAGGGAGCTGGGCTGACTGGGACCAGTTCTGTGCCAGGGCAGGTGGGGAGAGCGGCTGTAGCCCCACTGTCCCCGCTGGGCTTCCTGGGGAGTCTGAGCTCTCTTGCCTCATGCTGTGGTTCCCAGGGGTGCACACAGCTCCCATGACCTAGGCAGGATTAGTCTTGCCCACTTACAGTCCCTTTCGCGCTGTCCATGTTGAGGACACACAAAGCCACCTGGGCTCGGTCAGAGGATTGGTTGCCCTGTACGTACATCCTCGTTACCCTAAAAATTGTTGCTCTCGGGCCGTCTCCCAGATGTTTCCTCATTGCTCACTGAGGTCCTTCTTAACTGTCCCTGTTCCTTGGGATGTCCAGCAGGACATCCCCTTTTCCTCTGGAACCACACCTTGGGTGCCTGTTGCAGTTTTGGTCTGGTTTTGCAAGGCTGGCCGCAGCCTGTTAGCTGGCAGGCTCTCTACTTCCCTCTCCCGGCACAGGTCTTCTCCTTGTCCAGAGTCCACATCTCGCCCTCCTCTGCCCCCTGTTTGCATGCCCGTGTCTGATCCTGCCGTATTGACTATGTGTTGCTCTGGCTAACGTCTTTCTCTTGTTACTCAGCCGGTGCAGGGGGGCTGCTATCCGGGCCGGAGCTCAGAGGAAACCGTATGGTAAAAGCTGCCATCTCCAGCCTGGTCTTTGCCATCTGCTCCAGCACCCTCTGATACTAATCCTCCATGGCGCTCTCCCAGACCCATCCAGACTAACCCCAACACTGGCACTACCCGCACACTGCCATCACCCTTTCCCCCCAGGGACTCGAACACTCCTTGCGGCTCTCAGCCACACGCCTGTCCCCTGCCCACAAGCCGACTAAAGGCGTTTGTCTTGTTTACCCTCCCTCCCATAGCTACCAAAGTCTTCCAAGGAGTCCTCATCTTGGAGGAGGTGGAAGGCCAGGAGCTGTTCTACACACCTGAGATGGCTGACCCCAAGTCAGAGCTCTTTGGGGAGACGGCCAGGAGCATTGAGAGCGCGGTGAGTCCTTTGCACTTCATCTAGGGCCTGGGTAAGGCTTTTCTGGTTTCCCAAAAGAGGACCAGACTTTTCTGGTCTCCCAAAAGAAGAGAGGACCCTGCCCACTGTGGTGGACAGATGACTAAACCCCAAATGTTCACTTCCAGAAACACAGTCCTCTCCTTCTCAAGCGGGCAGGCGTTCTCCAAGCTGCTGCTGATAAGCAGGCTTGTCCATTCAAGCGGCTGTGCTCCACGGGGAGCCAGCCCACGGCACGCTCTCCTGCCTGTGTCCACTTGGCCTCCGAGGTGCCGGCGCTCTGCAGGAAGGCTGCCTGCCTGCTCGCTTCGTTCCAGCCCCTCGCTGAAGCAGGGACCAAGCGCTGTCTGCTTTCTGAGCGCTGCTCCCCGGGTGCCTGTTACAGTCCCCTGTGCCAACACCACCCTCTGTAACTGCAGACGCTCTGTTGTCCCGACCATGGGAACCGCTGTGGGTTTCCTCCTGCTTTGCCTTCTCATTCGTGATGGCTTCGGGGGAGGCCGTGGGCTGTCATTGCTGTCTGTCAAATGGGAGCGCAGAGACCCATCTGCAAAATGTGTTGAGTGCCTTGGAGGAGCATTGCTCCATGTTGGTTTTTTGGTTTTTGGTTTTTTTTTTGAGATGGGCTTAACCTACAAAAGTTGGGAGTGAACATTGCTTATCGCCAGGGCCAGCACTTTATGGGGTGGGCACTTAAGAGTTTACGGAGATGATGCACCAGTTATGTCTAAGAGGTACCATCTGTGAATTTGTTTAATCTCTTTTTAATCTACATGTGTTATTAGCCTCTACCACATGCTGTGTCAGTAGGTTCCATCCTTTGTGATGCGCTGGGTCAAAAATTATCCTTTTTCAGCTTGATCTTGGTGGTGGGGCTGTTTAGACGAGAGATTCCGCCTTAACACTGTGGATTTCCCAAAGTGTCCTTATCTCCATGAAAAGCCCTTAGGCAAAAACGTGTCCAAAACCCCTTTGCCCCTCCAGTTCAGCTACACAACTTGGGAAGCCGCTTGTGTAAATCCGGTCTCCCATCTTTAAGGAGAGCCCCCCTGCATTGCCGGCTCTTGGAGTAGGCGGACTTTGCGTGGCGATGTATACATATGGGTATGCCAAGGAAGCGCTGGGTGGGGTAGCAACATTATACTGTAGCCTGCAGTGTGGCACAGCAAATACAAAGCATCTTTGCAAGGAGATTAACGTATTTAGAGCTGGTTCCAAGCTGCGCTTACAAGTTGGCAAGCCCTCAGTACAGTCATATAAGCAGATGTGTGCCTGGCATATGGACCATATGGTTCGTGCAGTTCTGTATCACAATAGCAATATTTCCCAGTACAACAGTGGTTTCTCTCTGAGGATGCAGACATGCACGCAAAAGCTTCATTCACTGGTTCATCCGTTCGCCCCCCATGAGAAGGCAGGAGATTGTGCTGATTGCTGTTTTTCCAGGGCTGGGGGAAATGAAGGCATGGCACAGGCCCTCTGTCCCAGAGACCATCTGTGGCTGGGCTGAGAGTTCCTGCCGTGGCCCTGTGCTGCAGAGACCTGTTGTCCCTGTGCAACCCACCTGCCCATACCCATGGATGTGATGTGCTCCTCTACCCCTCTGAGATTGCTATGCCCAAATGTATAGAGGGAGACTATACCATGGGACCATCAGTCAGTTAATTACTTTCTTCTCTCTTTGCCTTGAAGCCAAGGGAAGGAAGTGGTGGCCTCTAGCTGTGATGACTGCTGGTCCAGCACGAGGCTGGACAGATAGCTAGCAGGGATGTTAAAGCCCTGGCTTGCTGTAAGCCTTGGACTGTCACTGTCTCCTTCATGTGACTCCAGACAAATCCTGCAATGTCTGAGAGCCCAGTTTTAAAAGGCAGTCAGGTACTTAAAGATGCAGAATGGTGCCTTATGGGATTTTCCAAAGTGCCTAAGCAGGTTTACACAGCTTTAGAAGAGATCAGTAAGACTTAGATGCCACATAATAGAAAATCCCTATATGAACTGCAAGGTGTCTCTGGTCTGGCTCTGTTCCACTCTTCTCCACGGGTATGATGGGGATAGCTCACCTTCCCCACACTATCGCTGGATCCTGTTCTTAGCTTTGACTGCAGGCTGTAAAGAATAGGGACCGTCTGAAATTACCGCCCTACACAGAGGAGCCCTGTTCTCTGCATGTGTCAGTGGGATGTCTTGCAAACATTTGGATGCAAACCCCTGTGGGTTGAAACCAAGGAGACTTGCTGAGACTCAAGATCTTTGACTGAAAGGACCTATGCCCTAGGATCTCCCCATTACTCAGTTTGTTTATCTTTCCTCCTTCACCTCCAACCAACTAGCTGGATGAGCTTTTCCGCAATTCTGATGTTAAGAAGGATTTCAAGAGCATCCGTGTCCGAGACCTGGGCCAGAGCAGCGCTGTCCGTGTCATTGTGGAGTCCCACTTTGACCCAGGTAAGAGCCTTCCCGGTGCTGATTCACTGTGGCATCAGCATCTGCCTGAGGAGGGAGCAGGTAGTGCCGGCCTGAGAAACACACGTGCGGCAAGGAGCGTGAAAGAACCTTCTTAAAATTTGCTGGGGCTATGGTCTTCTGTCCAGCAAAATCAATGGATGCTGTGAGAAGAGCTGGGAGGAGGTGCACCCTAAGCTGGTGCCTGGAAGGCTGGAAGCATTTTCCTAGGGAAAGGAATGATTCGGATGCATTGTGGGGAGGTCAGGAGAGGGAAACGGCTAGGTGGGCCTGCATCTTCACTCTTGCCTTTCTTTCTCCTCCTGGCTACGATCAGCCACTTCCTACACGGCAGCTGATGTCCAAGCAGCCCTGCTGAAGCAGATCAAAGCTTCCAAGAAGACAACCATACTGGTGAAGAAGCCCCAGCAGGAGCATGTCAAATTCATGGACTTTGGTGAGCTCCGTCTGTCTGCGGTCAGTCCCCCTGTCTTGGTTTAGGCTTTCAAACGGGCAGGCTGGCTCTTCTGGTCTTGCCAGGGCCTTTCATCTGTAGCAGTAACCCATCAAACGCTTCCACAGACAGCGGCCTCCAGAGCCAGGGCTCAGAGGTCAGTCCATGTGCCCGGACTTGTTGTCAACTCAGGAAGGCCATAAAGGGGGTAAAATTGCTCCCCTCTTCCACAGCGCATGGCAAGCGGCAGTGCTGCACCGTGGCGATGTGCCACTGCCCACAGTCCTGGAAAGTGAACCCTTCCTGGGACTCCCGAGGGGGTGGCCAGCCTAGCCCACGCTGATAAACCCGAAACGCTGATTTTCCAGGAAAGAAAGGGGCATGGCCACACTTGCACTGGACACGCACCTCTATCTGGGAGCATGTCTACCCCCACGCCAGGGTGGGAGGACAGGCAGCATCGTGGTGCTGCGGAGGAAGGTCCTGTGCAGAAACACACCCTGCGCAGGCAGCTGCCAGACTCCTAAGCCGGGCCGTGTGGCGGGAGCCCTGGGGCTCGGAGAGCAGCGGGGAGAGGGCTCCTGGGCTTTTGGGCATGCGGTAGCCTGCGAGAGCCGTCCGTCCAAGCTTCTCTGCTGCCATCTCACCCCAAAAGCCCGAGCGGCTTTCCCTTCCCCAGAGAGGGTTGCAAAGCACCAGCCTCTACCTGAATTTTGCTGTGTTTCAGACTGGATCCCCAGGCTTTTCACCACCACTGTGACCACAACCACGGCTACCACCATGGCACCCGCCACCACCCGGAGGTACACCACGGCCGCCGCTGCCACCACCATCCACGTCCTGCGCCCAGATGCTGCGGGTCGACCCAGCACCAAGCTGGCAGGAGCTGGGAGCACCAAGAGACCCACCTCCACCCTCCCTGCCACCACCCGGCGGAAGCCCACGCGCCAGCCCCCCGCCACGAAGAAGCCCTCGCGGCCCTGCGACTCTAACCCCTGCCTGCACGGTGGCACCTGCGAGGATGATGGGAAGGAGTTCACCTGCAGCTGCCCGGCCGGCAAAGGGGGAGCCGTCTGTGAGAAACGTATGTGCCTCTGACCCGTCGCGGCCGCGACGCTGCTGGGTGCCGGTAGCGGAGCTCACAGCCGTAGGAGGGTGAGGGCCAAAAGCAGGGACAGCACAATCAGGGGAACCACATCTCTTGGAGCTTTGAGTTCCGCCTAGAGGAGTGGAACTCCGGCCGAGGAAGGTGGGAGGACACAACTGGGAAAGCGTTGCTCTGCAGTTGTCCCTTTTCTTACCTGTTCTCCCTAAGCATGTGCTGCTGGGCACAGTCAGGGCTGAAGGGCTGGGCTTCACGCAGTGTGGTCCTTCCTGTGTCCATCCACACTCCGGCATTGACCTCGTGCCCATGGAGAGACGTGGGGGCACATGCAAACCCAGCCCCATAACTTGTGCTGGCATTGCACGCGCACCAGGCAGGAGGCACTGCAGGGGTCAATTTAACCGGCTTTCTTAACTCTGCCAAGAACAGGTTGTACATGCACTGTGCATTGTAAGAGGCAAGCACGGCAAGGCTTCAGGGTAAGAAGGTGCCAGGAGCAATTTCTTCCTGGCTCCGCTTCTGATATACCAGTGCCCCGAAGCGCGGGGATTGTGAGCTTCTGCTTTTTTGTCTCGGCTCGTGGCACTGTCGCTCGCAGCTCCTGCAGCTAGTGACTGCTAGTTAGTGTAACAGAGAGACAGGTACTAACTCTCCTCTCAAACACTGGGAGGTGTGTGCTGATAATTCAGGCTCTGTCCCCCGGCGCTCAGAGCTGCTTAGCAAAGAGCTGCAGACTGGCAGCGTGCTGAACCAGAGCTGCTGTTATTTACTGTGAGCTCCCGCTGGCAATTTGGTGTCACGCCGGGAGCTCTGGGTGGTTGTGAGTGCTTATTCCTGAAAAGCTTTGTCCCTAAAGCTATAAACTGGAGCTATAAAGCTTTGTCCCTAAAGCTATAAAGCTGCTACTGGATGTGGGTGTCCAGTCCTGTTAGTTTTAATAGGGTTTGGCCTTCCAGATCCCTTGGAAAATCTCAGCTGCAATAAATAAAAGCCTGGAGTGATGAATGTAGATCTGTCTTGCGGGATTCTGGGAGGACAGATAAAAATTACCTAAGGAGCAGGGAAGTTGAGTTACGAGGAACTGTGTGGGCAGCAGAGCTCAGCTGAGGGCACAGGGGATGTGATAGCTGGGCATGGAAAGGACCGACAGCACTGGTCCTTAACTGGGAGGAGCTGGTTGGGACACCACTGAAGCTAAGTACTGGGGGAGCAATACCACAGATCTCTAAAGACTGGGAGTAATCTTTGAGGAGCATGCCATCACGAGAGGAGCTGGTTGCTGCCAGTACGAATGTCTGGGAGGGTGACGGGGGTGACCACACAGGAGCGTGGGCCCAGAGGAGAGAGCGAGGTTCTTTCTGCCATTTCGCAAGAGCTTTCTTTGCTAGTGCAGGCAGGAAAGTGTTCACAGGCTCATGTCAAGCCTTTATCTGCTCTCTGTCCTCCTGTTCCCTCCTCTACTTCATCCCCTCTTCCTTTCTCTACCCGCCCTGCCGGCTCTTGCAGCTATCAGGTACTTCATCCCCAGCTTTGGTGGCAAGTCCTACCTGGCCTTCAAGATGATGAAGGCATACCACACTGTGCGCATCGCCATGGAGTTCAGGACCGTGGAGCTCAGCGGGCTGCTGCTCTACAACGGGCAGAACCGTGGCAAAGACTTCATTTCCCTGGCGCTGGTCGGCGGCTTCGTGGAGCTCAGGTGGGTGCCCTTCCCCTCAGCCCTGTGTGCTGTGGAGGAAGCAGAGCAGCCGCTCTTGCCGGGATGGTCCTTGCAGGAACACCAGGAGGATGCTGGGCTCCAACTTGCAGGCTAAGAAACAGTAGCATCAAATGGACAAGAAGAGGAGCTTTTTTTCTGCTGTAACAGGAATATTAAGGGGACTCATTCCCTGTGGCACTTCTCAACAAAGTTAACTCACTTATTTCGGTTTGAATTTTGAAAAGCTAAAAGGCATGGGAGGCTGGTTTTTTGAGGAAGTGAGAGGCCTTTTTTTGGTCTATTTTTGTACTGGAAAAAGAAATGCAGGGGAAAAAAGAAAAGGAGAAAGGCCCTAGAAACCTGAGGTGAAGTGATTTTTCCAGTTCCAAAAGTGCAGATTGAGAATGAGATGAGGTGGTGGGCAGACCTCTGGGGACTGCAAAATCCGGACGAGTTCTCAGGCAGTCAGTGCCGATGCTCAGCAGGGGACAGCTGTATGCTCTGAGTCAGACTGGTCCGGAGCTGGGGAGCGAGAGGGGCTCCCGAGTGCTCCCAGCTTCTCCCTGGGACGCAGCAGCCCCTGTGCCATGGCGCAGATGTCACCTTTCTGCAGGGTGGCACAGACAGAGGCCTCCCCCTCTTCTGCTCCAGGTTTAACACCGGTTCCGGCACGGGCATCATCACCAGCAAGGTCCGCGTTGAGCCTGGCAAGTGGCACCAGTTAGTGGTGAACCGCAACCGCCGCAGCGGCATGCTGTCCGTCGACGGGGAGCCCCACGTCAGCGGGGAGAGCCCGACGGGCACTGACGGGCTCAACCTCGACACAGACCTGTTCATCGGGGGAGCGCCGGAGGACCAAATGGCTGTGTGAGTGAGGGTGCTGGACCGCTGCCCTGGGGATCGCAGCGTCTGCTGCTGCTGTGGGCAGAGCATCCGTGGTGGCTGCAGCCCTCTGCCTGCTAGCAGGCTCCAGGCGGTGGCTGGGGGAGCGTTGTGGAGCGAGGGGGCCTCGTAACGCCCTGCTGGGGAGCGCAGCCTGACCCCGATGCTTGGAGAGCCTCTGCATTTTTGTCCTTGGGGACAAAACCCCCGCCCACTTTGTCCTCTGTCCCCTCAGGGTGGCAGATCGTACCGCGGCTACGACCGGCCTGAAGGGCTGCATCCGTCTCCTGGACGTGAACAACCAGATGTACGACCTGCGGGAGAAAGGCAGCGATGTGCTGTATGGCAGCGGGGTGGGCGAGTGCGGCAACGACCCCTGTCACCCCAACCCCTGCCACCATGGTGGCATCTGCCATGTCAAGGAGGCAGAGATGTTCCACTGCGAGTGTCTCTACACCTACACCGGTACGGGGAGGGGGCTGCAGACAGCGTATTGCTGGGGCTCCTGATCCCGCTGGCTGGCCCTGAGGGATGCCAGAGCCTCTGGGGCTCACGTTGTGAGCTGCAGTGCGGGGGGGACGTGGTGTGGTGTCAGCAGTGGGTTAGAGGGAGAAGCGTAGGATGATGCTGCATCCAGTGAAGACCATAAATTTAGGATGTAGGCCTATTTGTACGCGCGTGAGACAAGGGCTGGGGTCTGTCTGTTCTCACGCACAAAAAAATTTCCCCTTGCATTGTAGGGGCAGCGCAAAGTGTGGTCTGGCAAGGGTATCATCTGCCGTTTGCAGGGTTCACAGTGGGGGGCTTCTTGGGTCATGGGAACCCAACCTGTAACAGGAGAAAAAGGCTGGCAGGGCCATCAGGAGACGCCGGAGACGTTTATCTCTGGCCAGTCGTGCCCGATGGCTGTTGGTTTGAGATGCTGACATGACGGGCTGCCTCTTCTGCTGCAGGCCCCACGTGTGCCGACGAGAGGAATCCCTGCGACCCTACGCCCTGCCACGTCTCTGCCACCTGCCTGGTGCTGCCAGAGGGAGGTGCCTTGTGCGCCTGTCCCATGGGCCGGGAAGGAGACTTCTGCGAGCTAGGTGGGACGGGAGCTGGCAGAGGAGCGGGTCTGGGGAAGGGGGTGGAACTGAAGGTGCTGATTTCCCCAGCCTGGGTGGCCAGGAGGCCTTGCCTGCTGTGGCTCTGGGGCACTGGCTGAAGCTGCTCTGCCTCCTCTTCCTCACCATTCCCTCGTTTGTGCCCAGTGACAGAGCAGGACCACACCATGCCCTTCCTCCCGGAGTTCAATGGCTTCTCCTACCTGGAGCTGAACGGGCTGCAGACCTTCGTTCCTGACCTGCAGTAAGTGCCAGGGAACGGGAGAGGGGCAGGCGAGCGCATCGCCTGCGTGGCTGATTTGGGGGAGAGAGCTTGCGCTCTGAGCCTCGCCTGTCACGCGCTGGCTCTCCCTAGAGGCGCTCCCTTTTGACAGGTTTTGGAGGTTTTGTCCAGAGGGACTGGCATCGCCAGAGTCCCCGCAGGCAGAGAGCCAGCTCCCTGGGGGCATGGCATTGCAACAGGCTGTGTAGATAGGCACTGCGGAGCGGTATCCTGAGCATGGCAGATGCATCACCTGGCAAGGGTGCCTGACAGGGGTGGCATCTCTCTGCCGTACCTGTAGTCCCAGGCAGGTCTTCCAAGGGCTCGGCACACAGGGGCGGAGGAAGAGAGCACGTGGGCAGCTGGATTGGAGGGTATCCGTAATCCTTCTCTCTTCAGGGACAAAATGTCCATGGAAGTTGTGTTCCTGGCCAAGAACCCCAGCGGCATGATCTTCTACAATGGGCAGAAGACAGATGGCAAGGGGGACTTTGTCTCTCTGGCCTTACACGATGGCTACCTAGAGTACCGCTACGACCTGGGCAAAGGGGCGGCTGTGCTCAGGTAGGGTGGGCTGCAGGCTGGGGAGCTGCTCGTCAGGGTGGTGGTGGCAACAGAGGCGGGAGAGGGACAGTGGTGGCTTTCAGTGTCTAGCACTAGCTTTGAGCTTCCCTCCCCAGAAAACTGTCAGGAAGCAGGGGAGAGCAGGCGCCGGTCTGTCTGCGCGGCTGCGAGCTGGGGCAGCCCAAGCTGGTCAAGCTGCGGTGGCCTGGGCAGCCCAAGCTGGTCACGGGAGGTTTCCAGCGCTGTGTTTGCAGGTGGTGATGGCAGAGCTCTCACCCGTGCGTCTTCTCCTCCCTTCTCACCACCAGGAGCAAAGAGCCAGTTCCCCTCAACACCTGGATAAGTGTCTTGTTGGAGAGGAATGGGCGCAAAGGGGTAATGAGGATCAACAACGGCGAGAGGGTGATGGGAGAGTCACCGGTAAGTTGGTGGGCCAGGGAGAGCTCTCTGGGCTTCCAGCCGTGCTCCTCTCATGTGTGAAATGAGCTGAGAAGTTCCCAGGCTCGTGGGCTTTTAATCCCTGTGGTGCAGGGCTTTAAGGGTGGAGGAAGAGTGGGCAAGACCTGGGGAGAACAGGACGCTGCAGGGCAGAGCTTGCCTGCCCCTTTAGCTGCTCTGCAGCCTGGCCCTGGTGCTGTGGGACAGCAACTGCACACCTCTTGCAGCTCTTCCTCCCTCCTTGTCCCCCACCGCACAGAGCTGCAGCCCCTTTGCCAGCGACACCCATGCCCTGATTCTTTCGAGCCTTGGTTTCGGGGATGTGTTTGACTGAGCCCCCCACGCACACCCCTTTTTTTGCAGGTCCTCGAGGGTCCCTGTGCTGGGGCAGGTACGCGAGGCACCCTTGCAGCCAAGGGAGGTGGCCGCCCGTGCTGCCGCTGTGTTGGGCCCGTGTGGGTTTGAGGCTGCACCCTTGATGCTGGGCTCGAGAGCCCTGCACAGTGCTGGCTGCGCCGGGGGCTCGGCCGGGAGGAAGTCATGGAGTCGTAAAAGCCCCGTTGCGCTGTTGCTGCTGAATCCATTAGTGCCTTCTCTGCTCAGTTTCCAAGCTGGCAGCTTACCTCTCGGACTTCTCCCGTGTCCTGTCCCCTCTGCGTTTCTGTCTCTGCACCAACAGCGGTTCCCCAGGGTTTCATGGCAGGGCCACTGCCCTTCCTTTCATCCGCCTTTCCGGCGGGGAAGCTGATGATGCAGGGAAAGTCCCAACTGCTGCTGAACTCATCCTTAAGCTCCCCATAGAAGTGCAGCATCAAGATTATGCAGCATTCCTGCAAAAGAAGGGATTTCTTCCTCCCCTCGCTCTCGTCTTTCCAAGCCTCTCTCCAAGCGAAGGTTACCCCTGGCTGGCAGGGTGGCAGCGGCCCCTCCTGTTGCCTTCTGCAGCTCCCCTTGCCTGGCTGCCCTGGGCGCTGGTGGCAGCGGTGGTCTTGCACTCCTGCATGTTACGATGTTACCCACTGATCTCCCTTTTCTCTCTCTCTCTTTTTCTCTCTCCCTTTGATTTTCATTTGTATTTTTCCCTTCCCTGCTGTCTGGATCCCAGAAATCCCGTAAGGTAAAGATAAGTATGACCCACTGCACCTCCATCTCATCTGCCATTGGCACGTTGTTCTTTTTTGTTTTCCATTCAGATCTCAGTGTTTCACCCACTCCCCTTCCCATCTGACCAAGCAGCTGTAGGATCTCTGTAGATTAGAGACACTTGTTTCCTCTTCCGTCATTAATTTCCAGCCAGTTGTTACATTTTGTTTCGGAAGCATTTCAATTAATCCGGTCATGTTTCTCGTGTTAACTCCACAAAGCATTAGCTAGTGATTCATATAACTGCATCTTTGCCTCGCTGCTGTGCCTCGGGGTCCATCCCAGGTGCACAGGAGGGGACATCGCTCCTGTTGTGTGCCCGGTGAACCACGTGGCTGAAGACTCACCTGGGACTTTCCGTGCTGTGCAGTTGGGTGACAGCGAGGAGGGGGTCTTTCTCCTCCAAACTCACAGCCACGTGAGATGCAGGAGAACCTCCTCTAGCCATTTGCTGTAGGGGACCTGTAGCAGTCGGATGAACCGAAACTGAATCCCGCTGGGACTCATAAGTTTGGGTTTAAACATTAGCCCTGGCGAGACTGAGGCAATGTTTGCTTACTTGGTTTTGGGGGCCACACAAAGCCAGAGGCCTCCACGCTTGAGCGTATTGGAACAGCATCTCCCCAAAATTAAATTCCCAGGAAAATCTTTTTGGCAGGTATGACCTTGCAGCTTGGCATGAGGAGGTTCGCTGGAGGCCCCTTTCTCCCAGCACCCTTTACACGGCCTGGTTTGGTGCCAGATACGTGCAGCTCATCCGCTCCCTGTGCTCGGCAGCGGCTCACCCTGGCCGTGCCATGGCTGTGGCCGGCTGCAGGTCCCGGTGGCAGGGCAGGGAGGCAGAGGGCTGCAGGGCGTGCGGGGCAGCTGGGCTGGGGCAGGAGCAGCAGCACAGGGAACGGAGGAGAAGGTGGGGACCCGGTCCCAAGTGGGATGCCAAGCCCAGCCTGCCTCTCCCTGCCCGGCAGGGCTGCCTGCCTTGCCTGCCTGCCTTAGGGCAGGGCTGTCCTGCTCACTCAGCTGCGGCACAGGCTGTGCCGGGCCCCTGGCATGCTTTCCGAGGGGCTCTCCTGCTCCAGCCTCCGCAGAGATGGCTAGCCAGCCTGGCTAGCTAGCCCCACAGCAGCCCTGCCCCAGGACACAGCCCGTGCCTTGAGGGAGGACGGCAGGGAGTGGGGGAGCATGGGGGACAGGCGAGTGTTGCTTTCTTTCCCACCAGCCCAGCTTCTGGTTGTGCGTGGGTGCCTGCCCTGCCCGCAGCGCTGCCCTGCTCGCCGCCTCCTTTAGTCCCCGCGGAGCTGGGCCAAGTGCCCAGCTTGCAGCTTAGGGATAGCCTGATGCTTTCTCCATCTCACCTTCTCCCCTCTCCTCCCCAGGTGCCTCACACCTTCCTGAACCTGAAGGAGCCATTTTATGTGGGGGGAGCCCCTGATTTCAGCAAGCTAGCTCGAGCAGCCGCCATCTCTACCAGCTTCGATGGAGCTGTGCAGAGGGTAAGGCCGTACCGGGCAGCCTGGGGCAGGGGTCTGGCTGGGAGACGTGCCGTCTGCGCCGGCCTCGCTGGAGGAGAGCGAGGACGAGCCTGGGAGCAGGCTGCCCTGGCACGTGGGTCCAACTGAAAAGCGGCAGCAGTGGGTGGCGGAAGGGGAGGCAGGGGTGCGTCACACGAACACGTAGGGCTTGGGGCTGGGTTCCCATCTCCCCTGTCCCCTGAGGGTGCTGGCCTCTGTCCCCCCTGCCAGCCCTGCAGAGAGGAGGGGTGGTGAAGGCTGACTTGTGCTTCCTCTTGCTTCCATCTGTCAGATCTCCGTCAAGGGGGTGCCTGTGCTGAAGGAGCAGAACATCCGCAGCGCCATTGAGATCTCCCCCTTCCGAGGCCACCCCTGTACCCAGAAACCCAATCCTTGCCAGAACGGAGGCACTTGCAGCCCCCGGCTAGAGAGCTACGAGTGTGCCTGCCAGAGGGGCTTCTCCGGGGCTCACTGTGAGAAAGGTGAGACTGCCAGGGTAGGGCTGGACACGGACCCTCGCCCACTAGCCAGACACGGCAATGAAACTGCTTCGACGATTAGCTGGTTGCAGCAGGACAGCGTGCTGCTTAGGCCAAGCCTGAGGTCTTGCCCTTGTTGTGGCAGCTGGGAGGGATGCAGGGAAAACAAGCTGTGGCACCTGCAGGCTGGCACTGTCGTGCAGCTGTGAAGTCGAGGCAATGCCGTTTCGCAGAATCGCAGGCGTTACACTGCATGCAACGGGGCAAATGCTGCTGCCCGTGGGTAGATCACCCAGCCCTGCCACCTCCTCCGGTCAGTGCACTCTGACCCTGTCTTGTGTTGCTATGCTGACTTGAAGCAGCCTGGGGCAGGGAAACGTGGTTTGGTGCCGTAGCAGATGAGGGTTTCTTTCCTCCTTCTGCCCTGAGATTAGCACTTGGGCCATCACCGAGTCCAGGTTCCTCCCCAGCTTTGGCTAGGATATCACCAAGGCTGCAGATTTCTTGACAGTTGGCTGCAAAACAGGGAGATGGTCCAAACTCACGGGCTTTAAAGCCACAGCAAAACTTCCCAGGGGCTTGCTTAGAGTGCCACAGTGCTGACATGCCCCAAGGGACGGCAGGTTTGCGCGTGCCTTTGTCCTGTTATGAATGCTCAGTGTAAAGGGGGATTTTCCTAGTCTCCAAGGACGGACAGGCCATGCTACGTTGCCTGACAGCTCTTCTTTTTCCCACCTCCAGTGATCATTGAGAAGGCTGCTGGAGATGCAGAGGCCATTGCTTTTGATGGTAGGACATATATGGAGTACCACAATGCCGTGACAAAGAGGTAACTTGGCTGCTGAGCTGAACCGAGATCAAAACGAGGAGTTAGGGCTGTTAGCAGGAGGAAGAGCTAGGGCTGAAGAAATCCAAGTGCAGTGCTCAAAGAGGGGCAAGCCAAACTGGGGCTGCGAGTACTTGCTTCCAGCCCTTACCTCGAAAGCTGCCTTGTTGGCAGAGGGCTTTTCCCACAAGGGCAGTGCCTGGCCAGCTTCAGGTCTGGATGCTCTCGTTCTGCAGCGTGTGGGCCACCTTCTGGGTTAGCGTAGTCTGGTTTGGGGGTGGGATGAAGCTGGCTGAGTGCACCCCATGAAGATGGTTAATGTGGCTGTGCGCTGCTCCTGGTTGGTGCCGTTCTTTGCCCACGTGCTCAGGAATGGGTTGTGGGCTGGGTGAGCTGTGCTGAGGGGAGAGGTAGTTCTGCCTGTGGTTTAATTCACGCCTGTTTGCCAGCTCCTTCGTCTCTCTGGCTGTTTGTGCAGCAAGGGTCGGTTCTGCCAGCAGGGACGGGCCGTCGCTGCTGCAGGACCTGGCTAGCCTTCTCCAGCGTCTGCTCGACCCTCAGCCCATGGGCTAGGGGTACGTGTTCGGACCCTGTGGTGTCTGTGGCTGGTCCCTGGGGCTTCTCTCTCAAGATAAGCAGAGGCTGGGACACGGCTGCTGACCGAGGTCCTCTTCAGCCTTTGGGCTGGATATTTCTCCTACAGGAGACTCTCGGTCCGCTGCCGTCTGGCTCAGTACCCTTCCTCAGCACTGTGCTCCTACAGCCCCCGTGGTTAATCCCCAGTCCACGGCACTGGGACAGGGTATTGGATAAGGCTCTGTCCGTCTGCCTCTTACACCCTGATTCCCTGCCGCCCTAACACCCTGCCTGGGGAGGGCGTCTGTGTTGAGCTGTTGTTTGTCGGTCTCTGTCTGTCTGTCTCTTCTCAATGTCCTTGTTTCTTTGTTTTCAAGCCACCTGACCAATGAGATCCCCGCGTAAGTACAGTCCTCCCCGCTGCCCAGCTCCTCCCTGCAGCCATCTGCCCTCCACCACGTCTCCCATTGCCACCCTGACCGCCAGCCCACCCACAGCGGAGCGCAGGGCAGGTGTGGGAGGAGGAATATGGGCACTCTCCCAGGGGTCTGCCATGGGCAGGCATTCCCATTGCAGGGCGAGGAGGACACGGGCACTGACCGCAGCTCTGGCAGCTGTACAGGGGCCCAAACACAGCCAAGGTGCAGCAGGAGCTACGCTGCCTGGCTCCGCTGCACTCAAGACGTTGTCCCAGCAGCATGCTGCAACTTAGCCTTAGTTTAAGCGGATGAGATTAGGGGAGGAAAGTTCTCGTGACTTACCTCTTCCGTCGGCAGAAAAGGCATGGCGATGGAAATAAGGGGTGCTAATCCTGCCCTGGTTTTTCCAGCACGAATGTGGTGTTGCTGCCGTAGCGAGGAGGCCAGGCTGGGTGCTAGGAGAATGTTCACCAGGCAGGGGTGTGTGGGCAACCCCTTGCAATGTGCAGCGCGGCCAGGGCAGCAGAAGAAGGGCCTGGGCATGCGGACGGGGAGAAGGGCTTCTTCCCTAGAGCAGGCTTGACAGCTGTTGATTTGCTCTCTGTCTGTCCTGCTGAGCGGCAGGAGTGGAAGAGAAGCGCTGGTTCATGCAGTTGTATTCCCCGCTGCGTGGGGAAGAGTTTGAGTGATACCTGCCTGTCACATCCCCATTTCACCTCATTTTCTACGAGCTGGGGTCGGACAGAGGCCGGGGGGCTGAGTTGCGTGCATGCATGCATGTCAACACCTGGGGAGCCGCAGAGCCCATCACCTGCATGGTCACCACGGTTTGGGAGGTGCTCTGGTGTTTTGGAAAGGGCTTTTTAGGAGCCAAGCATCCTCCTAAGCTAGACAGTGCCCTACAGCAACGCGAGGCATGTAGTGGCTTGCACAACAGCTCTGCCACGTGGCAGAGTGCCCAGCTGTCCCTCTGCACAGACACGAGCCACATCCCTGCAGATGAGCAGAAAGCTGCTACCTTTGTGTCCTGCCTCTCCCAGTGCTCTGCAAAGGGAAGGTCACCATTCCCAGCCTTCTCCCCGCCTGAGCCAGCCTATTTTGGCTGTGCATGCCCCATCCTGCAAGGGAGCTTAGCACTTCTCCCCACATCCCTCTGCTGGGATTTGGCAGCGGCACTCGCGAGCCCCGCCAGGGCTGAAAGACCCATTGGGCTGCCCATAAAAAGTAGTTTCTTCTGCCTCCAGGCAGACACCGGGGTGTGCCTTGGGCAGGACTAACACTCCAATTGCTTCTCGGGGCTCTGCTGGCCGTGACATGCCCGTACGTTTTGGTTTTTGGTTTGGTTTTTTTTTTTTGGAATGTACATTTTTATATATACATCTAGTTAGAGCTGATTGTAATGCTGGGCCTGTAGCCCCTAACGCTTGCAGGCAGTGCCAGCAGGACAGCTGTAGTCCTGGGTTTCCCCTTCTCCATGCACGCCCTGCTGCCCAAGTGCCCCAAGGCTGACTCAGAGGCCTTAACTCAGCTAGCTGCCCAGATGGGAGCCCGTTCTGCGGCATCCCAAAGAACCAGCCTGAGACCTGCCTGCAGGTCTGCCCAGGAAAGGGTCCTTACGCAGGGCCGTAGACCAAAAGCTCCCTTCCCCCAGCATTGCTGCCCTCTGTCCTGTCCTGGGATACACGTCCCGGCAGGGCAGCATGGGTGATTAGCAGGAACACCGATAGTCCTGACCCAGGAGAACATTGCAGAGTCCCTGCACCGCTGGGGACTGTATTCACTGGGCTGTATTCACTCATTGGCGTTATTACGCTCACCCTGGCTAAGCAACAACTTGCAAATTTGTCTCGCTGGCTTGAGGAAACTCAGCCCCAAGGACAGTGGCTGAGGCTTCCTGCTCACGCTGGGTGGTTTTCTCAGCCTGGGCATTGTGTAGGGTGAAGAGCTGTCGCTGTTGAGCAGGGCTGTTTCCTGTCGGCGAGCAGGGTGGGAGGGAAGGGTCTCCTCCGCTGTCCTGCGCTTATCGCATGCCCCCCCTTTCTTCCTGCATCTAAGTCCTGAAGCGCTGGACTATCCTGCGGAGCCCAGGTGAGTCTGTGCCAGGCTTTCAGTTCTTGTGTTTTGTGCTCTGCTGTTGCTGCCTCAGCATGTCTCTGTCTCTGTGCGTGTTCTGTGTGTCCATACCCTTGGCTTTTTATTTATAAGGGATACATCTCTGCAGACGATGAGAGTAAACGCGAAGGAAGCCCTGTCCTTCCAGCATAGGAACAGCAGCTCCTATGCAGCTCCAGCTCTGGCCCTCGCTCCTGGGGGACCTAGGCAGTACAGCCCTCGTCCAGCCCTTTGGACACAGTGTCCCTTGGGAATAAAAAGCTCTCTGTGTTGCCCATGTTGTCTGGTCTATGTGTGCACATGTGTCAGGTGTGTGTTAGAGCATCCCAGGAGAGTGGATGGTGACTCCATATTGCAACGTCACCTGTTGCCAAGAGCCTTTTGCTTGTTCCAAAAGGGACGGAGCGAAGATGGGAATGCCAATGTGGGGGAAATCCTGTCCTTCCTTCACTCCTCCCTTGGGAAGAGACACCGTGTCTAGGAGAAAGGCGGCTTTCTGCCTCTGTGGACAGTCTCCATCCCCTTCAAACTGCAGGGTGCTCACCACCTCGCAGTCCCCAGCCTCAGGTTCCCGCTGGGCTTTGGTCAAACAGAGGCGGCGGTGTAGAGCAAATGCCTCCAAGGCTGATGGCTGTGTGGTGGTGGCATGGGGAGCGGTGGTCCCCAGGCACCCCAGCTCTGCTTGCACCTCGGACGCCGGCCAGCAGGATGGTGAAATGGTGTTGACCCCAGCTTAGCTGCTGCCCGCAGCCCTCCCGATCTGGCCAACAGAGCCCTCTTTGTTCTGACCTCTCCCAAATCAAAGGCAGCTCTGTGGGGAAAACCCTTCTGCTGGCCAGATCGGGGCCAGCCCGGTACTGTTCACCAGCCCATGTAGCAGACCTCTTCCTTCAGTGCCTGCATACGAGGAGGCAAACCAAGACTTGTGTGTCACAGCTTGCAGGGGTTGATGTGTCTGAACCTTGTGCTCCATGGAGGGCAAAAGCGAGAGGCCGGTAGCCCCAGGCTGTGTCTTTGGAGGTTCAAGCTGGATGTTGGGGAAAACACTTCATTCCCAGGAGAACTGTGCAGCCCCTGCTCAGGTCAGCAGGAAGATGGAGAAGCTCCATTCTTGGTGTTCCCAAGCTCAGCTGGGCAGAGCCACAGCTGCCGTCATCTAGCACTAGCACTGGTCCTACTCTGAGTGGAGCTGGGTTAGAGACCTCCAGAGAGCCATTTCTTTGATCTCGTGGCCTGGTTCAGAGCTTTCCATCTGCTCCCCCTGCCATGCACCAGGCCTTCTGAGCAGGCCTGGGATATTGCAAAGGCTGCGACCCCTCAAGTTGCAGCAGGTAGAGACTGAGACCTCATGCATTGCCTGATGCCAAAGATGGGTTGAAGGTTCTCCTCAGCAGGTGAGCTAGTTGGCTGGGAACAGAGAAGGCTGCTCCGAGGAGCTGACTGGCTGCCTGTTGCTTTTGTAGCCATGTTTTTAACTCTGCTCTGTCTTCTCCCCTGTTCCCATCTCCCCGTGCAGCGAGAAGGCCTTGCAATCGAACCACTTTGAACTAAGCATCAAAACAGAAGCCACTCAGGGGCTGATCCTGTGGAGTGGGAAAGGGCTGGAGCGATCGGACTACATTGCCCTCGCCATCGTGGATGGCTTCATACAAATGACCTACGATCTCGGTTCCAAGCCAGTCGTCCTACGATCCACGGTCCCAGTCAACACCAACCAGTGGATTCATATCAAAGCATACAGGTGTGAAGGCTAGCAGGAGGGGAGAGCAGGACCGTGGCAGGTCGCTCTGGGATGGGCAAGCTGTGAACTAGGGAGCCTGAGTCATGGCCGTGGCTCCATGCCCTGTGATCCCCAAGGGTCACTCCTCTTCTTGGATAATAATAGAGGAGAGGCATGTGGGCAGTGCCACGTTGGAGGGGTGCGTGTTGTGACACGCCTGGAAATGTCAAAGGGGCAGGCTCAAGGAGGTACGAAAGGTTCGTGCCTTTTATTTTAGCTGGCTGAGGGTTTGACATTCTGTTCGTGTTGAGCCCGAGCCATCCCTTTTATTTTTATTGGTGGTGGGAGTGGTGAGCCGATCATGCGGCTGGCATGCCAGGGATTTCTGCTGATGGGTCTGGGAGGAAGCTGTGGCTGCTGGCAGGGCTGGCGGCGGGGCTGTGGGATGCCCAGGGGATGCCGGAGGGGAGCGCTTGCTGCTGGCTGCCCGGTGCTCCCCGGGGAGGCATTGCACCGAGGGCTGCTCTGAGCTACATGGCCTGAGGGAGAGCTCTGCTCCCCGCTCCTCTCCGGGTGGAGAAGGGCTGATGGTCCCCAGTGTCTGGATTTAGCGTAAAGCAGTGGGCAGCTCTGGGTTTTTCCTCTAAGGTTGCTAATCACCTTCTGTTTCTTCCTCCCTCTCTCCGGGAACAGGGTACAGAGAGAAGGTTCCCTTCAAGTTGGCAACGAAGCCCCCATTGCTGGCTCTTCTCCGCTTGGTGCAACACAGCTAGATACAGATGGGGCTCTGTGGCTGGGTAAGTCGGGGTGGAAAGGGTGAACCTCCTCTGCGCCCCTGCTGAGGAGCTCAGAGCTGGAGTCTGGGACATTGATGCTCCCTCTCTTGTTTCAATGGGACACCTTTGCCTCCCAGGTGGCTTTGACAAGTTTAACCTAAAAAGTCCCCCGCGTGTTCTGTGCCTACGAGGGCAGGATGCCGGTGACAGCTAAGGGACGAAGGGTTGGCTTTACCAAATGCCAGCCCTTTCCATGTCACCATGTCCCCTGAAGGGAGCTGTTAGCTGGCCTGTGGCTCTGCATCCCCTGCTGCCGATGGCACGGAGCACCCTCTCCCTCTTCCACCTGGGAGTGTGCCCACCCGCCAAATTCCCTCACGTGTGGAAGCCTCCCTTAGTTCACGAGCCTCCCAGATGTTACTTGCTTGGGTAACTCTGGTTCCCAACGGTGAAATGGCTGAATTGAGAGAAGGGTACTTCTGTCTGAATATATGTAAATACCCAGAATGTAAATGTTGCTTTATTTGCATAACAGAATAAGCAGACATGCCAGAACGTGCTCGCGTGTGCAGCAGAGTCAGTTCCGTTTGTGTTGGCACAGGTATTTTCATCCTGCAAACAGTTTGGCCCATTGCACTCTCACACTGCCTGTGGCAGATCTGTCAGCGCAGACAGAGGCTAGATTTGTCCCGTAACAGCTCAAATAGGCAAGAAATCCACCCAAAAGTGTCGGATAATTGTGCTTAACTACAGCCAGTACTAATCTGAGCAAAGAGGATAGTAAAGTCCTTTTTGGAGCCTGGAGGGATGAAAGGAGGATGCCCAGTGATAGGGGATGCTCTGGGTCCTGGGCTTCGTTCGTCTCTGGAGGAACTTGAGAGGGTCCAGGGTCCAGGGCATCGTCTCTGGGTGACTCAGCTCTCCATCTGTGAGTTTAGGACTGGGCTTCTCCTCAGGCAGGTGCTGTAGAGGTCCTGGCCTTCAGGATTGCAAGGGGGCACAAAGGCCACAGAAATCAATGTTCATCTGGGGATTTGGATCATCTGTAATGAAGAAGCAGTGAATTAGATTCTGTTCATGCTTTTCAGAAGCATCTTCCCAGTCTAAGCCTTTAGTTTCAGGTCTAACCTGACTTACAAGAGTTCATATTCAAAAATGTAACCTTACCTCTGAAAAGACAGTATCCCATTTCTCATTCTGAAATCAACCTAGAAGTTATATGGAAAGTGGGATTTTTCCATGAGAAATTTTTGCTTGGCTTCCCCACTGGCTCTTCCAAAGGTTTAGTTTGCGATCAGCCTTTCATAATTTCAGGGCCTGGAACGAGCCATAGTCGACATTTCAGTAAGTGAAATAAAATTCAGTTTGAATTTGGGACCAATCTCCAAGGAAATGAAGTATTTTCAGTTGAATGGGTATTTTAGAATGCAAGTTACTGTTTTAAGTGTCTTCAGGAAACCTGTACGTAGTGGTTGGAACTGGCATTTCTCTGATTTAAGTGAAAGTAAATACCGGCCAGGAAAGAGGTTTTTCCCCGCTGCCTGGGGCAGGCTGCTGGCCCGCAGGGAGCGTGTCCTTCGTCCTCCCAGCCGACCTTCTGCGCTGTCTCTTGCAGGGGGAATGGAGAAGCTGAGTGTGGCTCACAAGCTGCCCAAGGCCTACAGCACTGGCTTTATTGGCTGCATAAGGGACGTGATTGTCGACCGCCAAGAACTGCATCTGGTGGAGGACGCTTTAAACAACCCCACGATATTACACTGCTCAGCCAAATAGACCCCCAGGGACCCTTCCTTCTCCTTCCCTCCCTCCTGCCTATTGCTGTAATTATTTTCTATTTTTGTAAACTTATTGCTTTTTATATTTTGGGGGGAGGGGGGAATGGGAGGGGAGGAAACACCTTTTCTTTTGGGTTATTTGTTCAGTTGCAGTCTATCCAGGTCAGTCAGACTCTAATCAAAAGCAGCAACAAAGAACAAACCTTGAACCAAGTCTCCAAGAAGTGACAGAACAACTTCCCCATTGCACCTGCATTGTAAATCGTATTCATACTTGAAGCTTCTTTTTGGGTTGTTTTTCCCCCTCCTTACTTGTGTTCTTGGGTTGTTGTTCACGCCCGCGGGGGAAAGGATGCTGGTGCTGGCGAGACGTGTGGCCTTCGTGGATTCGCCGCCTTCCCATCTCAGCAGCCCCTCTGCAGTGCTGCCTGGGCAGGGAAGCGGCCAGCAGAGGAGCGGGAATGGCCACCCTGCTCTGGGGCCTGGCTCTGCCAAGCCTTCTCCTGGCCCTGTGTTCACCCTATCTCCCTCCTCCCCCCTTTCCTCTCACTATAATTTATGTGTGTAAGAATCTCAAGTGCTTTTCTCCTTTATGCTCTGTTAAAATCAGGGATGCCATGCACTGGAAGAGAGACCAAGGTCTGCTCTGAGCAGGCAGAAAAGCATTGCTCTTTGGTTGTCTTATGACTGTTTGCTGGACTGAGAGGTGCTGTGGGGGAAATGTTGATTTCTGTTGGCTCTCCTCCTCCTCCTCCTCTTGGACATGTGCAGAAGCAGCTGTGAAACCTCATTTCCACGCTTTGTGTTTATCCAGACATGTCCTAACCACCTGCTTGCCCTGGCTGCTCTTCCCAAGAGCTTCTGTGTACCAAGCGTTGCCCTCTCGTGCACCAGTGAGAACTTGCAGCACGTCTTCAAGAGCTGGAAGTGCTCTCCCTCTTCCAGCGCTGTCAAACGGGCTGCCAGGGCACAGGGACTGGGTCCCTTTTCACGTTAAAAAAATAATCTGTTGGATGTGTCCTTCCACGACCCATGTCTGTTTTCCAGCCTCCGGGCATGACTTGCCCTCTGTCTACCATGAGGATGCTTGCAGCTGGCCAGCACGTGAATCTCTGTAGAGCTGGTGTTAGAGCCTCTCCCGTGAAGAATAATTGGAGTTTTACCTTTGACTGCAAGTTTTTGCAATGCCCAGTGCAATGCAGGGTCTTCCACGCCATGATCAAAGCTCCTCTGGATACTGCCAGCCCAGCAGCAATAGCTGAAATGGGAATGGGGTGCGAGTCCGCTGTCAAGGCAGTAGTGTTTGGGAGGGGTTGGTTTTGGTTTTTTTTAAGTATTTTCTTCCTCCATGCAAATCTTGAAAGCAGATACTGTGGTGCCAGTTTCAAAGCCAGTATGTGTGTTTCTGAATGAATGTACGTGTGTTTGCGAGTGTCTGTCAGCCAGCACGCATTTGCATGCAAACACTGAATCTCCTGTAAGCAGGAGAAGAACAAACGGATCGCAGCTACGAAAGAAATGACCCACTCCATTCAGGTTCCTTCTCCATGGGAAGAATTTACCGAGGCCGTGTAGCATCTGTGTCCCTTGCCACCACTGGGACACAACTGTGTCCCTTTCCCACCCTGAGATGGCAGCTGGCATTGTTTGGTGTAAAACCAGCTTTGTGGAGCGTACAGAATTAATCTGAAGGATCCCGCCAGGTATCGAGTGTTACTTAATATCCAGGGTGCCATCATTTTGCGATTTTACCATAAATTTCTAGCACACCTTGTAGCGTACCTTTACGAAGTAGTGCACCCTTTAAAAATGTTGTTTCTTGGCACTACATTTTGAGCCGTGAAAAGTCAAGTCACTTTTCTCAGGGTGAGCTCTAAACACAGATGTAATAAGGGAAAGAATGTAGTGTAAAACCACTTGGGTTTCTTTTTTCTTTCTTTTTTTTTTTTAAATTAAAAGAAATCTATGCCCCCCCACCCCGCCAAATCTATATGCCTAATCTATTGACATTCCTCTAAAAAGCCAGTGGTTAAATATTTCACGGGGGGCTGCTCCCTCTGTGGGATGGAGCCTCTGGGGGGGTGCGTGTGTGTGTGTGTGTGTGTGTGTGTGTGTGTGGCAATACCACATTTTAAGTGGCGACTGTATATAAATCGTGGTTCCTGGTGGGGAGTACTGTGACTGTGTTGTGAAAGGGAATGGACTGCTGTATTTTGATCACGAGGTGTAGATAGACAGGGGCTAACTAGGACTGCAGGATGGGGTGGGATGGGAGGGAAGCGTGAGACCCTCGATCTGTGTTTTGAGAACGTGAGTTCTAGCTGGGCAATGCAGACCGCGTCGGCCGAGACCGAGGGCTGAAATGTGCCAACTCCGGAGGGAGAGGGGCATGCGCAGAGGAAGCTGCTAATTTTCTAGAATGCCACTGAAATGAAGCCAGGGTCACTGCAAAAAAAAAAAACAACCAACAACTAAACAAAAACAAAAACTCTGTCTGCTTTTGCTGGGGCTTGGAAATGCCTTAAAACAGGACCTTGCGTCCTCGTTGTCAAGCATCTTGAACCAAGGTCAGATTCAGCAGTGCTCCCTAGGGGCTGTGCACTTAACTTCGGCTTTATTTTTAATAGCATTTATAACATGTATGTACAAAAAAAAGACATTGAGGTTTGTTTTTTTTTTTTGCTTTTTTTTAAGAAAAAGATGTCCATGTGGCTTCATTTATAGGGTAAATTAATGACCATTGTGAACTGCTGTATGAATTCTGAAGGGCAATGCACAGTAGAGGAGCAGCATGATATAACCATTACTAACTTGTGTCTTTCGTCAATCACCATGAAATAAAGTTTGAAAACTATTAAATATGTTTTTAAGGGGCCTGTTGCTTTTTTATTCTTTTTGTACTGTGTGCCTCACGCTTGCTCGCTGGTGTGTATCTGTCTCCTGGGCAGGTACTGTGTGAAGTCAAACCACTATCTCCCTCTCTATCTCCCTTAGAACCAGAGTGGCTTATGCAGGTACCCGCTGTGTCTTCTAAATGCAGCCTCTTTACGAATGCCAACCTCAGTCCTGTCCACCCAATATTTGCAGGGGGAAGACTCCTCTGTGTCTTTACTTCCCCTCCTCTGTGGCCATCTGATCACGCTGTGAATGGTTTCATCTATTCGAGTATCCACTAGCTTTTCCTTCGTTGCCATGCAGGCTTTTATCACCTCTTCTTAGGTAGCACTTTCAAACGAGGCTTTGTATCCCATTGACGTCATGCCATGTCAACAAGACCGAAGTGATGCTTCTGTGGCCTGCTTCTCACTGATGGCAGCAGTTTCCCCTGGGGTTTACCCTCTGTAAGCTGAGGAGCCATGGAAAGTCAGTCGCAAGCATGCAAGCAGGATGTGGTTTGAGATGTACCAGTGTCTAAGTTCCTGCTCTAAACAGGTCTTCCTAATGGGGCCTTTCCCCCTGGCCAGAGCCCTAGCTCTCTGATCTCTGCAGTTCATCTTTCTGCAAGAAAAGAAGGTGGGAGGTGGAGAATTTTGTTCAATCAAGAGCTCATGTTCATCCAAGTGGTGTGAAGTGAGAAAAGAATGTGGGTTTCCTGCCATTTGGGAGGCAGCTAATTTAGCAAACCGAGTCATTTTGATATCCAGCAATGATGCACATTTGATTGGTGTCTGCACCAGCTCAGTAGGAACCGGCTTTTCAATGGACAACGAGACGCCGAAGACTCACAATGGGGAACAATGAGGCCAGTGTTTGAACAGCCGCAGGGGTTGCACAACTCGCAACTGGGGCCATGTTTTGCTCAAGATCAGCCTCCTGGTGCAGCGTCTTCTTGACAATGACCTTATTATGCCACAACAGGCACGGACTTGCAAAGTCGGTACCTCTTTCACAGGCGTTTTGCCAGCTTGCTGCAAAGCAGTAGGAGAAAAAGCTGTCGTTGTCTTGGCCAGAAGGAAAAGCTGAGCTCTGGCAGCTGGATGGGTTGGTTGTTTTTTTTTTTTACTACAGGCTGGAAAAACCCATTGTGAGGGGAAAGAGGAAGGAAAGAAGGACAGGAGCCACGCTGGGGGCACGCTTGGGCAGGCAGCAAGCATGACTCAGGGGAATGACCTGGCCACACTTTCTGGCAGCCCTTGCTCTGAGAGCAGCCTGCTCAGCGCTCTCGGGAACACGCCATGTGTGCATGAAGCCTGACTGCCCGGTCTGCTTTCACTGGGAGCACAGGCAATCAGGCGGTACCGTCAAGAAGGAGAGGGCAGCTGGGGTTGGATGATCTTACCCATCCTCGGCTTGCTCTGGCACCCCTAGCCCCTGGGAACAGCTAACCCCGACAGCCAGTTGTGAGCCTCTCCCGTGCCCAGCAGCTTCAGTCCGGGGCTAAAAGCAGCTTACTCCGTTCTTCTTAAGCCACTGAGCTGAGGCTTCAGCAGGATGGTGGGGAAGCCGATGGGGGGACCCGGGGGAAGCGAAGGGCAGTGGGCTGTGTTGCTTTGGCGATCGTGTGAATGGTCTCACAGGGCCGTCCCATGGGATCTCGATCTGGTGTATCGCCTTTTACAGTTGCCCGCTTCCTGAGTGCTCAGCTGGTTTGTCTGAAGTCAGAGACCGATTAGCTTGCTTGTTCCTGAGGTTGCTGCTGCTAGCCAGGCTGGCGGGGGCGAGTTCTTCTGGAATATGGCAGACCAGACCTAAATCTCTGCTGAGTGTTATTTGTGGCCCACATCCCTTTCCCCTGTAGCCCGGGGTAGTGGCTGTTAATAGATGTGGACTCCTCGGCTCCGTGGCTGCTTGGCCTCATTTTGCAGCGTGTGGGGTGGGGAGCAGGAGCTGTGGATTTCTTTCCCTGCTCTGCTGCTGACGCAGCCTGTGCCTCGGGCTGGTCGCTTCCACTCCCTGCGCTGCGCTCTCCTCACCTGCCAAAGCAACGTAATGATCCATTACCCTGCTCTGTAATGTACCTCTGTGTCTCTGGCAGGGCAAACCTGATTATTCAGAGAGAAAACGGGCTGTGATGTTTGCAAGTAGACAACTTGGCCCATGAACATGGTCTTTCTGGCTCTTCATCAAAGGAGCCAGTCACGGGGTCCACAGTTCAGGGCTACGTAGATGCCCTGAATTTAAGGGTTTATGGAGCTCTTGCAGCTGTGGCTGAGAGTGCAAACATCTTCCCAGACCTGAGCACACGCAGTGCTGCTGGGCTGCCTGAGCTGCCATCTCTCAGGTGGATGTAACATGAGGTTCCTGGCCCCGTGCAGACCTGAGGGAACGGGACTAGTTTACAGTGTCTGGCCAAAGTACACCTGGGGGAATTCCCTTCCGTCAGGCTGGAATCCCAGTCGCTTCCTCTGCATTCCCAGCACCAGCTGTTGGAGAGCTATGTGATGTGGCTGTGTCCCGGTACCCAGCTAGCCCTTTCCAGCCTGCAAACAGAGGAGCAAGCCTGTGAATCTGTGCTTATATTAACGGAGAGCTCAGGAGGAAATTGTAAGTAAGTGACTTTGAGTAGCACTGGGTGCTCCTCGGGATGACTGACGCAGCTGAAATGGGATCTTTATAGCTGTCCTCCCTGCAGACATTAAAGGCACCTGGGAGTGTTGTTCCCAGAACTAAACATCTTCAGAGGCACTCCCTGAGGAGAGTCTGGTGTCTTAACCCAGAGATCAGCCTGGACACAAAGGCTCTGATGAGCTTTCTCCTGAGTCTCCTGTCCCGTGCGACTGCTTCTCCCCTCCAGCAGTGGCCAACATTTTGGTGGTACGTCAACCCTGTTCTCACTGGGGACCTTCTGCCCTGTCCCCTGGGAGTTCTCCAGCCCAGACACACGCTCTGTAATTGCAAGACAAACATTATGCCCCCCCCCGGAGTGTTCTCGCTTTTCTTCACTGCTAGACATGCTGCCAGTATTGTCCTGGCTATTAGCACGTGCCATTCCCAGCCGCTCTCCCACCCCTGTAGATATTCCCCGGAGAACGTATAGATTGAGCTAAAAACGTGCTCTCCTCTGCCTGCAGCAGGAAATGCCTCAGGGCTGGGGCAGAAACACCAGACTCCAGAGCTCCCGAGTAGGGTGCCGAAACCCACTTTCTCCTGCTCTCTGGGCCAGCTATGCCGGGCACACAGGAGCCCGGCTGCTCCCCATTCCTGGGGCACGCAGCAGAGCGGGTGCCTCCAGCAACCACCCGGCAGCCTGAAACATCTCTCCTTGCTGGGGGAAGTGTAGCAGGGTAGAGCCCGGCCACCGTTAAACCTCTCCCAGCCAGCCACCAGCTGCGACTGAGCAGGTTAGAGAGCAGATGGGGTCACGCAGACATCTAGCACGTCCACTAGTGCCACGGTGCGTTCCTATTGCAGCAGGTCCCCTGAGGGACAGGCACCATCCCAACACGGACCAAATGGGATGTTCTGGCCGCGGAGAGCTCCCAGGCCAGAGTCTGGATTTCTCTGCTGGGTATTTCCATGGGATCAAAGAATTCCCATGGACAGGAGACAGGACGGCTAAGATCTCACAGGCGGGGACCATTTTCACCAGTTATCTGCATCCCAGTTGCATAGTCTAGAAACCAGGATCTTACAAGAAGTGGGGAGATCTGTTCCAGGGGTTTCCTTTTGATTTTTTTTTTAACCAAGAAGCTGAAGAGCAGTCCCTCCCTGACCATGAGCATTGCCCTGAGAAGGGGTCTTGTTCCCCCCGCCGTATGAGACAGGCACACACAGAAGTCACAGTTTGGTCTCTCACAATGAAGTCTCAGTGCTATGAAAGAAGGTCCCAGTAACGAAGAGCCTCGATAGCAGGGGAAATGAGGAAGGAGAGGACAGGGGTCATTGTTATCAGGGTTGCTATTTGGCCGCTGTGGTCCTTGTTGCCCCGTGAGCAATCCAGTGGCATGCAGGAAAGCTATGCAACCCGCCAGTCCTCCTCGCTGAGAAATGAGCTGGCTCCTGCTGCCAGCTCGCTGGGTATTCCCCGAATAGACATGGAATTCGCTGAGTCTTATTATAGTTATAAAACTGCTATTTTTGCCACTACGGGTAGACTGGGGGGGGCTCGCTGGCTGTATCCTGGCTTTTTCTCTCTCTTGGACAGCTGGCTTTGTTTTCTCACCCAGCATTCATGAAAGGTGCCAGATTCAGGGCATTTCTTTGGGTTAATTTCTGTCTTTTATGTGAAGCAACATATATTCGACATGAGTTTGTTAAAGGCCTCTCTATTTACACTTCAGATGGCGAAATGTGCTCTATTTGTATGAAGTGTATAGCACACCTGACCCCAGCTTACCCCTGTGGAAGGTTTGGGTGTCACCACCCCTGTCTCACCCTAGACTTTGGGATGACAGCGGGGAACCCACTCTGGGGACACGGTGCCCTCCTGACTCCAAAGCGGCCCCTGAGCTGGGGGTGTTTAGGGATGACAGCAAACGTGGCTGAGCCTTGCTCAGCGTCCGGTGGCTTGCTTCGTTCTCTGCGTAGCGTGACTCTCAAGTCTTTGTGAACTCAGCACCAAAATCTAGACCTTCAGTGGTGTTCGGGCACCGCGTGCCATCTGACATTGCTGGGGGCGTGAAATCTCGCAAGCTGGCAAGACTCGGGTACTGTGGAGCTGCCTAGCGAGCAGCATGGATGCGCCATGCACGGAGAGCACGCCTGCCAGCCTGGAGAGCGAAGGAGCGCCGGCTCCAGAAGGGGAAGGGCTCCAGGCTGGAGGGAGGAGGGGAGGCTGCGCGTTGCTTGCTCGGGCCCGGTGCTGCGCCTGTCAGCGGAGTGCCCTGTGTGCGGCCTTTGAACGGGCAGGGCAGGGGGCTCTGCGACCCGCCCTCCAGAGCAGGCAGCCCGGACGCTGCCGTCCCGCCCGGGCGGCTCACCCGGGCCAGGGGGAGCCGCGGGCCGGGGCCGCCGGGGGCAGGGGGCGCGGAGCCCCGGGCGCTCCCGGGAGCCGGGCGGGAGCCGGGCCGGGGGCGGCGGGGCGCTGCCGCCCCGGTACGGCCGCTCGGGCAGCCGGGCGGGGCGGAGGGCGGGGATTCCCCCGCGTCACAGGGAGGGGTTTCCCCGCCGGCCCGTGGCCCAGCCGCCCCGCCGGGGCGCGGCGGTGCGGGCAGTCGGCGCGGGGCCGGGGCCGGGGCCGCTGCGGTGCGCGGAGCTCCGCGGAGCCATGACCTCCCGCAGGTAAGGGCCGAGCGCCGACCCGACCCGACCCGCCCGGACCCGACCCGACCCGCGGCGAGCGGCTCCCCGCGGCTCGGCTGGGGCACCCGCGGTACCGGACACCGCCGCCTCCTCCTCCTCCTCCTCCTCCTCCTCCGGCACCGGCTCCGGCTCCGGCTCGGACCTGCCCCCTTCCCCCGCGGCAGGAGCGGCGGGGCCGGGGCTGCGCTGGCCCGGCCGTGCCCGGGGGTGGGGGGGTGGATGTGCCGGCAGCGGGCGGGCCGGGTTCGGGGCCAGGTTCCGCTGGAGCTGCAGCCTGCGCCCCTGCCCGGGCACCTGCTGGAGCCCTGGCCCTAGCCCCTGGCCCTAGCCCCTGGCCCACAGCCTGCTTCGGGTCGCCCCTTTTCCCCTTTGCTCTCCGTGCCTGCGGGAGAAGGCTGCAGCCGTAAAGCATCATGTCTTAGCAGGCTCCGTAACCTGTGCTAGAGATGCTGAAGAGGGGACGCCAAAATGGGACCAAGCTTTAAAACTTGCTTGAAATGTCTTTGTGGGCTGCGAGCTGAAAAAAAAGATACTTTGGTGCATCTGGTGTGGTGTTGGTGCCTCCCCCGGCTTCTTCCGAAGAAGCTGTTTCAAAGCTTCAGCCTCTCTTTCTCAGTGGCGGCGGGAGCCTGTGTGACTTGGGGACATCGTCCCTTCGCTGTTCCTCCTCCTCTGCTATGGCTTCGAAAGGGGTAAATAGCCGTCCAGTGGATGGCCTCTTTCTCTGCCTGTTCAGCAGCCAGCTCCAAGCACCAGGTCGCATGCACGGCTCCCACGTGCTGCAGTGCAGGGACCCTCTTAATAGCTGGTTTGGGGGTTCTTCATTCTTGTCTGTCCTTTCAGACAGCCTTAAGGTGACCTGAAAAAGCGTTTGTTGCTATTAGAAGTCAAGGGTGTTTTGAAAAACCCTGAGGAGGGTGGTGGCTGGGGAGCAGCCGTACAGCTGACGGTCACTTCAAGCTGAGAAATGGGATCGGTTACAGGACAGGGAGTGCTTGTTTGGTGTTGGTACAGGACCGAACACGGGCAGGTCATGAGTGGGGTTTCCGCAACCATCTCTTGAACACGTAATAACTCCATGCACATTCCTGCAACGCCAGGATTCAGGGGCTTGTTTTTTGGGGGTCTCTCTTTGCCATCCAGCACTGGCTGTCTCTCCTGTACAAGTGCTGAGCTGAGTTTTGTGAGTGTCTGATTCAAAACTTGCAGAAGAAGTTTAGGAAGAGACAGCGTTCATCTGGGCGGTGCCCCGTTAAGTTACGAAACATGCTTGCTGATGGGTGATGGATTGTAAAGCAGAGGGCTGGGACTTGGGGCCCCTGGATTTCATTCTCGGCTCTGGTAGTACTCTCTGTGCCCATAGGCAAGTCAATATTTGTCTACACTGCCTATACCTTGCTAGTTCCACCCTGTGGGGCAGTTACCTAGGGCAGCAGACTGCTAGAGACAGCAGAATGGAGGTAACGGCGCTGCCAGCTCAGCCCTTGCAGGAGTCCTGAGAAACCTGGCTAGCCAGTAGCACTGCTGCTGAGAAGGGGCCAGAGCTGCGTGGACTGGCTTTTGTATAGGGGGTTGATTGCTCCCAGCATCTGTTGCCCCCATCCTTTCCACCTGTGCACTGGATTTGCTGCTCCTGGTTCTGTAACACCGCTCAGGTCCTTTTTTCCCCGCGTTGTGGCAAGACTGGCTTGGCCCCAGCCTTTCTTCTCTTGCCTAGCAACAGGTAGGGTGCCTACCAGATTTGGATGGCATCTTTCTCTTCTGCCTGAACCCTGGCCGATGCTGTTCTCCCTCTGGCTCAAAGCGTGGCCTGGTTCTGCCCAGGTGGATCTACTGAGATCGCGACCTGCGCTGGTGGAGTGTGGAGAGGCTCAAGCAGTCCCTCAGGAGGGATGGTCCCTGCAAGGCCCAACTGAAATACTAAATAGTGGATCCTTTGTGTACTGTCAGCATTGTAGCTGCATCCTTTCTTGCAGGTTGTTCAGGCTTGCATGGGAACCCTTGGAATTAAGGGCACTTTGGCATTAATAGGCTTACAGGCTGACTTACAAAGGCTGGTGGTGTGGAGCTGCTGGAAGCCAGTGCACGGTTGGCCTGCTGTGCTGAAAGAGGGCACTGCGAAGCGGGGGAATCTGTGAGGAAGCGATTTCTCAGGAGCTCCATCCCAGCCGAGGCGCTGGTTCCTCTCTTCAGGGACCACCTCTGAGGCTGCGTATTCGCTTTGCGTCAGTGGGCTGCAGTGGGGCTGTCACCAGTTGAAAATCCCGGGAGCTGGTGTGGATACAAGTGTGACTGTGGACTGTCACTCAGGTCTGGAGTGTGTGTGACCTGCCGTGACTGTCCCCCTGCCACGGCACTGTCCCGTAGCTGCAAGGTAGGACGCTCTGGTGGATGCAGTCGAGCTTTTAAGAGGATCTGCTGGGACTGAAGGATGCTGCGTTTCTTTCTACCCTGGCACAGGGGCAAGGTAATACGGATGTCTGAATCGGGGGAATGGCTTCGGGAGCAGGTGTGGTGGGCCGCAAGCCTGTAGTGAGAGTGACGTATCTCATCACCCAAGGGTTATCTTTCGCCCTGACTCCTCTTCCTGGGCTGTGTGACTCTACCGGCGTGAGAGCTGCTGGGATAAGCACGTGTCTCTTAGCAAGTGATGCTCGCTAAGAGAGGCTCGTGGGAAGCACAGGCTTATATGAGCGCTGGGACCAGTAACTGAAGCGGAGTGTTGGGCACTGCTTAACGCCTCTCCTCCTCCCTGCACGGGAGTGTATCTGTGGAGGGACTGGGAGGAGATGGGGTGACTCTAGCTGGGAGGAACAGCTTTACCCTAGGATACCTAGGGTACTTGCGTGTGCTAATTCTTTTCAAAGGCGGCACATAGAAAGGGAAATAAACCTCTTTCTGAGTGTTTGACTTGTTTGGTAAGCTCTCCTAGTGGCCATGCCGTGTCGTGGGGAGAGGTATCAAGGACTGGCGGATGCTGGTCACCATGCTTATGGTCTTCTGAAAGGCCACGCTAGTGAGCGCAGGGGTCCAGCCTGGAAAGCAGTGGCCGCGTGTCAGTGTGGGGGTGCGCGCACGTGTGTGACACGAGGGAGAATCAAGCCCTGTTGTAGAAATAAAACAAATTTGTTGCCGTCAGCCTAAACCACAAAGCTGGTGCAAATACTGAGCTCCGAGCTGCTACCAGGGCCTGATTGTGTTATTTCTTAAAAACAGCTTGTTGAAAGAATGAGCGTTTCTTTCCTTCTCCCAGCTTTACTGGCATGTGACCTCTCAACTGCAGGAAAGGTTTGGAGGTCAGGGACGTACCACCCCCCGGCGAGGACAGAGAAATCACGGTTCTTCTGCAGCGGCGAGAGCCCAGGAATCTGAGTAACTGCTGCCCCTCCTCTGCTTCGGTGCTTGCGTCTGCTGGGGTGCGATTAGAGACCTCTTGCTGTGATGTGGAGATCTTGGTGGATAAACCTCACATCCCCATTGCGGACGAGTGGCTTGCAGATCCCAAATGCCCTGTTTCTTTGCCTAGAAAGGAGTTGCACAGCGTCTGGAGCACTTGGTAGGTGGCAGCTGGCTTGTGCCTTGCCCTTGTCTGCAGGGCAGGCTTTTTCTTTACAGGCGGGTTTCCTGGGATGCTATGGCTGGGAGGAAGGGAGAGTCTGGAGGAAATGAGTAAATGCCAGCTTCTGGAGCCTGATTCTCTCCAAAGCAAGGGTTGCCCCAGTTCTGCAGGATTCAGTGCTGAGCAGTACCGTCACAGAATTAGTGCCTGTGTGTGACAGACCTTGTTGCTCTCTGCACCGTGGTTCTGGTGCTTTGAGTATCGCTACCACCCATAAAGCCGGTCCCAGCGCAGAGTAGACAGTTGCTCTTCTTTCCTTCCTGCGCGCGTATGAGAGAAGCCTTCCTTCTTGGTTCCGAGGCCATGGTAGCAGTGAAACAGTGCTGTCGGCTCCAGGGCCATAACGGGCCCGTGCGTGTTAGCCAGCAGCGGTGATTGTGCAAAACCCCCTTTGGCTACTGATCTCCCTGCCCTCCAAGTGGGCTGGAGAGATGCTGCCTTGCAGCTCGCAGGAGCCCAGCTGGATTGCACACCTCCTGTCCCGGGGAGTTAAACACGTAGCGTGGCAGGCAGCTTACAGCACCGTAAGCGTGAAACTGCCCCTGGAAAGGAACACTGAGACTGAAGGGACCACGTTTCCAGTTTTCAGGGCAATGCAAGAGCTGGCTAATGGTGTTGGGGGGATTGGTACTCTGGTGAAAGGCTTCCATTTCTGTAGCAGACCTGACAAAGAGCCGCTGAGTGGTATCCCATATCCAGAGCTGAGTACCTTTGTTTGACAACTTTTTCCCTGCATTCAGATGAATCTTTTTAAAATCTAGTTTACTGCTTAGCTGAATTACTTTATCCACAATGATTTTATGGCACATTGTGGGTGGTTCCCTTTGAAGTCTTGGATCGCTTGTAATTACAAGCATAAGCAGGGCTGCTGCAGCCACCAGGGTGGGAAGCAGTGGCTGCTCCAGCACGGCTGATAAATTGGGACTGGCCAAAGTCCTGCGAATGCTTTCTCCAAGATGGTTTACCGTGCTTCTGCAGGCCACGTAGCTGCACATCTGAGGCATCAAATGCATGCAGATGGACCCTGAAACCTTGCTTGCAGTCCCACCTTCAGCATCTGCTGCAGTGCCAGGCAATGCAATGCCATCCCCTGACCAGCTGAGCAGCCTGTGGTCCCAGCTTTCCCACTGCCTTCACCAGTCAGAAAACACACGCTTCCTGTGCTGAATCCAAATGTAAATATTAACCTTAAGTATTTGCAATAGCTGCTTACTTTGGCAACTTGGGTGGTGGTGGGGATGTGGTAATTTCTCGTCCAGGAAGCAAAACCAGGTCAGTGTTTTGGCATCTTGGATACTCATCAACAACGCATCGTGGGCAGAGCTTAGGGCAACGGTGGCAGGAACCAGGATGATTGCAGATCTTGCTGGCGGGAGCGTGCTCAAGCCCACGGCTGCTGTGTCTCTGAAGTGCAGACCCCGAGTGGCAAGCTCAGAAACATCCTCTGGCAATTTTCTGCGAGCTGTTCATTCCCACCTCTTCAGGCAGTACTTCAGCACTTGGCCCTGGCGCTGACTTGTGCTCAGCTCCGGCACGAAAAGGGTCAGTCGGCCTGGGCAGCCGGAGGCAGGTCACAGCAGCAGCTTGAATTCACACCCTGGTTTCCTTTGCCGTGGCTTGCTCACATAAACAGGCTTCACGAGACCTTCCCAGCAAGGCAGCTGGTGCCTTTTGCTTCCCTCCTTTGCCGTTGCTGCACCTGAATCTCAGCTGCGATCTTCCCTGGTTTTCTCTCAGACATGAAGATGTCTTTGGACACAGGCTCTGTTAGCAGCAGCACGGGAGAATCAAAGCTCAAAGGCTTTTGCGCAAATGTTGTGCTGAGACTGTCTATACGTGCTCTGCCTGGACGGGCGGGGAGGTGAGAGATGGGAAATGCAGTGAAAGGAGCAGACATGCTTTTTCACCAGGCTTTACTATGGTAAATGAGGATGAGAACATTGGCAGCAACTTAAATTACACTTCAATTCCAAGCCCCCAGCCTACTGTTTATTTCCAGATAGGGTGAGTTCCTTACTGCAGGCCATGAAATGCATAAATACGCTGTTCTCTCCCCTTTTCTGGTGATGGAATGAGAATGGTTAACGGCCTCGCTCAAAGAGAGAAAACTAGCCTTGCCTAGAAGAGGATTTTGGATCAGGCCCTGGGTGATTTTTCCAGTATCCTATGGTTTCCCCCAAGGCAGAGTGAGCTGCTCTCGTTATGGTCCCAAGACAAATGAAGCACGCTCGGCCCTGGAACACATTTCTCGGATGCAGCTGTATCTCTTTTGCGGGCTGCCAAGGAAAATTCCTCGCCGTCTGCAGGGGCAGGGTAAGGCAAAGAGCACCGAAGAGGAAGCCAGTCTTCCAGCTCATACTGCCAAAGCTATATTGAGGGCGAGTTTCCTTTGTGGCTGGGTGGTACCGGAGCTGCTCGCTGCTGCTTCCAGCAGGGTTTAAATTAATCGGGTTTCTAGGAGATGGTTCTTCTCAGGAGCCTCGGAGGCACCTGAATGAAAGAATCGGAGCTTTGTGCTCCAGCGAAGCGGCGGAGCTCTGCCAGCAGAGCAGCAATAGCCAGCTGGACTCTCCCAGGTGTCCGGGTGCGGGTTTTGCTTGGCACGGAGCTGCGTGACCGCTGCCAGCGAGCCAGCAGGCGTGGGGAAGGCTGCTCCCGGTGCCCCCAGCACCTGAGCTGCCCCCCCAGTGAGAGCCTTCCCCCCCAAGGACAGCTCCGCTGGCCAAGGCATGCGGTGGGGGCCCAGCAGAAGCATGCCTGTGGCCCTGCGGCTGCGGGCTGCTGCTCCTCGGAAAGGGGAACAGAGCTCGGTGCCTCTGGCACCGCCACAGAAAACCTGGCTCATGCGGCAGCCCCAAAGCCCGGCTGGAGATGCTTCTTCATGTGCGAAAAGGTGGGCATTGGCTTTTCCCTCTGCTCAGCAAGGCAAACCCTGCTCTCACGGAGCTTTCCCAGAGGCTGGCTTTTCATGTTGACCGCTACATGCTGGATCTCTCGCTGACTCCATTTAAGGCAGCTGGAGGGAGAGTTTGTGTTCTGTAATGGGGGCTTTGACGTATTCCTCAATTTGAAAAGGACTGGCATAGCCAAAGGGCTCCTTTATCCCTGGTGCCAGTCGCTCCAGGAGCAAACCAGCAGCCTGGTCCCTCTTAAGGAGGGTCCTATGTGTGGGAAACGCGGAGCTGAGAGCTTTTCTGTTCCCAGCTGGGTCGCTGATTTAGTACCTATCTCCATAGTGTCTTTGTGATATTCACCCTCCCAGCCTTGCAGTGTAGCTGCCATTTGATTCCCAAATGGCTTACTAAAACCTTATTTCCCAAATGCTGACATTTGGGTTTCCATCCCTGCCCTGAGGGATGAACATATACCTATTTCTTAATACCTATTTCCAAGCTAAAAACAGGCCCATGCCCTCTGGGGGGTGTGTGTGGGAGAAGTACTCCTAAGGCTGTGGTTCTTTAAGCATTGATTAATGTTTTTTTCGGCAGTAGGAATGGGTTTATTCTGTTGTTTTTTCACTGCCTTGACCAAAAGCAGTGGCTTGGGCAGGGCTGCACTTGCTACCTTATGAGTGGTGGGGAGGGATGGAAAGCGGCTCCTGCAGTCCAATTGCGTGTTCCAGGAAATGTGCGTAGGATGGGGCCTAATCTCATTACGGAGCTGGTCTGTTTGCAGGCTTCCTGCATGAGTCTGAAGGGAAGAAGGAAATTCTTTGCATTAAACCAAGCTGGAAATCAGGAACTGTGTGCTTCCTGTATATGCGTTTTTTTTTTTTTTCTGCAAATAGCTCGTGCTGGTGCTTGTATCAGTGGTGCTCTCCGAAGACCTCTGCCTGCTTGCAGTGGCTGAGGGACATGCTTGGAAGAGATGTACGCTTCAGCATCTCCTCCGGGGCTTTCTGAGCTGCTGCTCTCCTGTAGCAGATGCCGTGGCTGTCACAGGTGTCCCAGGCAGGTCCCATGTGGAAAGGATGTTGCTGTGATCCAGCTGCAGTAAAAGCATCGGTCGGGTAGTCTGGGAGCACGTGACTGTGAGTGTCAGGCTTTGGGGCCTCGGGAGGACCGGGGGCTCTACCTTGCAGCCCCCCTTGGCTCTGTGTTGGAGGAGATTTTCTGCGTCAAGCCCCAGACATTTCCACGTGGACAAGAGAAACAGATGAGCCTCATCCTCTGCTGCATCTTCTTTGAAATGCCCTTGTGGTTGTTAACGATGGGATGGTCTCAGTGTCTCCATACCACAGCCCCAGCCCTTCTGCTCTGCTCTGTCTGTCTGGCCCCTCGATCTGCCCTGCAGAACGGGGCTGCGGGGCCTCCAGGGACCCCTATCTGGGAGACAGATGAGCTCTGTTCTGGCCCCATCACCGGGGCAGTGAGCAGGAGCCCTAATAAGTGCCTCAAGGAGGAGGTCACCTGGTCCAGCCGTGGCTGCTGGCACCCATGCCGTGCCTGCTGGAAAGAGTGTGCATGCCCAGGGCAAATCACAGCAGCATTCCCCGCTGCCATCCTCATGAGGGCTTACGGCCAGGGAAGCCTCTCACAGCAAGGAGTGATTAAGTTTATCTTGCTTGTTGCAGCTTCTTGGTGTTGAAAGAAGCACTGGGGGAGGAGAGTTTTCTAGCTGGGCTGGTGTTCACTGCAACTGTCCTGATTACGTTATCAGGTGAAGAGCCTGTCTCGTAGCAAGTATCTACTTGAGGTTTCCTGTGCACAAAGCTGGGGGGGGTAGTTCCCAGCCTGTACTTGCTGTGGCTGGTGTCTCTTGATCTTCCCAAGGAAGACGCAAGCACAGATGTGGGACCGCTTGCTGACCGGGGAGAAAAGGCACCAACAGCAGGGCAAGGCACGTGCCAAATACAGGCAGTGTCAGTGTGCACCCCCACACGGTCCCTCATGCACAGAGACGGGGTTGCTGTGCAGGTTGCCAGCATCTTTGGCAGTAGCCTCCACTGCCATGCTGAGGCAGGCTGAGTTCTGGGTTTCCTCCTACAGTCCAGGCAATCTTCATGCCTTGGCATCACCTTTTGTATTACCTGGGGGAGAAGATACCTGTGCTGTTGATGCGCAAGGGCCTTTCGTGCAACCCCATCCTTTCCTTTTTCCTGTCCAGCTGAGCAAGAACCTGCCTGTGGGCTTAGGATAATAAGGTCTGGAAATTCCTCCCATTCCCGATGTACAGTCATTAGATTTATCTGGACAGTGCATGACTCTGTTTAGCTGTCCGCTAATCTCCTGTGGGTGCTACAAAAGAGATTTTTTTTCACTTAAATAAATTTCAGGCTTGCAATAGCCCGCACCAGAACAGCTAGATAGGGAGAAGCTTCTCCTTGTGAGCAGATGCTAAACAAGAAATCTGCCACTCCGTACTGGGGTGGAGGAGAGCTACGTGCGAGGGGAGAACCAGCCGCCCGGAGTCGGCAGGAGGAGGGAGGCTGTCCCCCATCTGTTGGGGGGAGTCAGCTGGGCTAGAGAGCCCTTCTCTGTACCCGGCCATGCTCCTCCATCCCGCTGGGCTGCAGCTTGCTTCGACACTGGGCAGCTCCCTAGCTCTGTCCCTGTGGTGTCAAAACTGCGAGTAGGGCTGCAAACTGCAGTTCACATCTGTGGTGCCTAAGGGAATGCAGCTTCCCCCCCCAAATGATATGTTTTGAAAGTTCCCTTTTTGGTCAGACTGAATGTACCGGTTAGCTTTCAAGGGAACTGTCTCTCCCCAGCTATTTTAACCCAGCCAAGGGAGAGAGGAGCTGATGGAGGGCAGCCTGCCCAGCAGCACCAAGGAGATGGTTCCCTTTCCCCGCCATTGCCCCGCGCTCCCTCCAGGGTGGCACAGCCGTGCCAGCCAGTGTCTTTGGTCCCCCTTCCCACCCTGCTTCGAAAATCCCATTTCTTCTTCCTCGCCTTCTGGGGTGCAGCTCGCCTCTGTCGGAGCGTTGAGCAGCTCAGGCTCTCCGTCTGGCGTGACACTGAGATGGCTTTGAGGAGATGGGCGCTGTGGGTGCCAAGAGGGTGTAAAAAGGTTGACAAAACAATGGTAAAAGACCTGCCTTAAAGATATGAACAGGACACAGGCAAGAGATTGGAACATGCAACTTCCCCCCGGCTCCAACGAGCTTTTGATGTATTCTTAAAAACAGAGTGATTCCAGTTGGATAAACTGGGGGAAGACCTGCTCGCCGTGACCGGAGTGTACGCAATTGGCAGTACCACCAGCCATTGCACTGGGGCTCTCTGCTAGGTGCTACCTCCAGGGTAGCCGTGAGGTTACTCGCAGGCTAGGACTTTGTTAGCTCCTCCAGCCACGGCTCGCTGCGGCTTGCCATTCCCACGGCTCGCTGCGGCTTGCCATTCCCCTCCGCAGCCCGGCATGCCGGGCGCATGTGACAGAGGGAAACGGACAGCTTGCACAGTCTCGGGAGTTGGGGTGACTATGAATACTTGACATAGGCAGGGGAGAGCCCATCCCTCGGGACATGTTGTTTGGCCTTGGGGATTTCAAGAGGGTGGGAAAGTGACAAAGATTTAATTTCAAAACAACAAAAAATCCCCCTTCACACCCTTGAGCAGCATCCCTACCATGTAAGGTAGTTGCCAGGGCTATATTTGTCCTTGGTTTGTTTTTTGGGGTAGTTTGTTTGTTTGTTTGTTTGTTCCCACCCTCCCCTTCCTCCCACCCTCCTGAAATATCCCCATCAGTCTCCTCTCGAAGAAGTGTAACAAGCCCTGCCACTGATTAAATTCTAAATATAGCCGTGGTATTTTTGTTTCTCTCCAATTCTTCATGATGTATCTAGGTAAAAAATAGCCTTGGCGACTCTTCAAAGGGGACATGGGCCTGCTATGGGCTATATTTTTGTCTTGTCACCCTGCCCGGGTCCGAAATAAACCTCCCCATTTTTAATTAGCTCGTCGGGTTATATAATCCTGAAAGCTGAGGATTTCTGGGCTCAGCGAGAACGCACGTGATGCTGGGGGCTCGGGCAGATCACGGCAGGCAAAGGTGGTGTGTCAGAGTTGGGGCGACACAGCAGGAATCTCCTCTCCTCCTCCTGGCCCTGCTGCCAAGTGGGAGGGAGCCCGGGGAAGCCAAGATGCTGTAGCATAAGGCCACCCGTCTGGTCCCTCTCATCCCAGGCTCCGCTCTTGCCTTTCTTCTTTATTGCCTTATTTATTTATTTATTTCGTTGCGGTACTTGGAGAGGAACCTGCTGAATGAGGAAGGGCCTGGTTCATGGTGAAAGCTCCTGGGCTCCTTGGCTGGCTGTGTTGCCTTGGGGGCTGGTTTTGGGTTTCCTCTGCTCCTGGGAGAATGGCTCAGGGTTTTTCTGCCCTTGGCATCATCCTAACAAGAAGGCGTTTTACTCCTGCCTGAGTGGAGCACATTTGTTTTCCCATAGCCCAGGTCTGAATGCTTAAGCGTTATCCTGCTCCCATCATCCAACATGATGATTTAGCCGGGGAACTACAGGCCTGTCAGCCTGACCTCGGTGCTGGGGAAGCTGATGGAGCAGATCATCCTGAGTGCCATCACACGGCATGTAGAGGATAACCAAGGGATCAAGCCCAGCCAGCACGGGTTCAGGAAAGGCAGGTCCTGCTTGACCAACCTGATCTCCTTCTACGACAAGGTGAACCGCTTAGTGGATGAGGGGAAGGCTGTGGATGTTGTCTATCTGGACTTCAGTAAAGCCTTTGACACGGTTTCCCACAGCATTCTCCTGGAGAAACTGGCTGCTCATGGCTTGGACGGGTGTCCTCTTCGCTGGGTAAAGAACTGGCTGGATGGCCGGGCCCAAAGAGCGTCAGTGAATGGAGTTTACTCCAGTTGGCAGCCGGTCATAAGTGGTGTTCCCCAGGGCTCTGTGTTGGGCCGGTTCTGTTTAATATCTTTATCAATGATCTGGACGAAGGGATCGAGTGCACCCTCAGTCAGTTTGCAGATGACACCAAGTTGTGCGGGAGTGTTGATCTGCCGGAGGGCAGGAAGGCTCTGCAGAGGGACCTGGACAGGCTGGATCGATGGGCTGGGGCCAATTGTGTGAGGTTCAACAAGGCTCAGTGCTGGGTCCTGCCCTTGGGTCACAACAACCCCATGCAATGCTACAGGCTTGGGGAAGAGTGGCTGGAAAGCTGCCTGGTGGAAAAGGACCTGGGGCAGTTGGTCGACAGCCGCCTGAAGATGAGCCAGCAGTGTGCCCAGCTGGCCAAGAAGGCCAATGGCATCCTGGCTTGTATCAGAAATAGTGTGGCCAGCAGGACTAGGGCAGTGATCGTGCCCCTGTACTCGGCACTGGTGAGGCCGCACCTCGAATGCTGTGTTCAGTTTTGGGCCCCTCACTCCAAGAGAGACATTGAGGGGCTGGAGCGTGTCCAGAGAAGGGCAACGGAGCTGGGGAAGGGTCTGGAGCACAAGGCTGATGGGGAGCGGCTGAGGGACCTGGGGTTGTTCAGCCTGGAGAAAAGGAGCTAAGAGGGGAGACCTCATCGCTCTCTACAACTGCCTGAAAGGAGGCTGGAGAGAGGTGGGGTCGGTCTCTTCTCCCAGGTCACAAGTGACAGGACGAGAGGAAATGGCCTCAAGTTGCACCAGGGGAGGTTTAGACTGGATATCAGGAAATTTTACTTCACTGGAAGGGTTGTCCAGCATTGGGACAGGCTGCCCAGGGAAGGGGTTGAGTCACCATCCCTGGAGGGATTTAAAAGCCGCTTGGATGAGGTGCTTAGGGACAGGGTGCAGTGGTGGGCTTGGCAGTGTTAGGTTTACAGTTGGACTCGATGATCTTAAAGGTCTTTTCCAACCTATACGATTCTGTGATTCTGTGAAAGGTGGGAGCCAAATGATTCCCTCTCCCTGATGCTGTCAGGTGCTGGACTGTGCAGTGCCTCTGGCCCTACCACTGCTGCTTTACTTGCTCACAAAACGTTTCTCTGGAGTGCCTGCCTGAGCACTGCTGCTGTAGAAAGTGGCCATCCTTGTGATTTGCACGTGGGAGCCTGACTGACTCTTCAGGTTCTCATACTCACAGCGACCCTGGTGATCCAATGTGGGGGTGATCCCCTCACACGAGCATTCAGCAGCCTTCTGCTCTTTCAAAGTGCTTCCCTGCACTTAAAGTGGCTCATCCCAAGCTTCTCTTCAACCTCTCCGGACAGATAGCCCAGAAGGTGAGCAGGCCATGCAAGGGAGCAGCGCACGTTTGCTCTACGCAGCTTTGAAAACTTTCTAACCACCAGATGGAGCAAAGGAACTTAAAACAACCATGCCTGGCACTTTGGCCAGGGGCTGCCATTGGGCACTGAGGTGTAACCACTGCCCTGTGGGCAGCTGCTGGACCTGCACCTTGCCAGGCTTTGTGTTGGCTTCCTTCTCTCTAGCCTTTCCCTGGAAAGCAGGGCTCAGGATTGTCCTAGGGGCTGTCTTGGCAAGATGGCAGGTAGGTGCAGCTGCACGTGCGTGGCAAGCCTGTTTCTTGCCCTTTGGTCGTAACCTGCCGTGCAGATTGCCGTTCCCTGGCATGTCTTTAGTCAGGACTTACTCCAACCAGTGCAAGGGAAGGACGTGCTGCAATAGCAATGCCTGTTTGCTCTCTGAGTTGAACCAACCCACCGCCCGCTGTCATCTGTGTCTCACACCAGAGTTTCAGTCCTGCTCTGGGGAGGGCTGGCGGGCAGGGGTGTCAGTATTCGTTGCTGCTGCAGCTTTAACGCAGTGGAAACTTTCGGTGTTGTGATCTCGATGGTCAAAGCTCAGAGGAACTGGTGTACTTTGAGAAGTGCAATTTAGTGAGGAAGGCATAGTTTTGAAGTGTTTGAGTGGGTTGAAACCGGCAGGTTTTTTGGTGTCCCTCCTGACCTCTGGAAGAAAAGGGATGCAATGCATCTCTGGGATTTGAACAGGCTTCTCCAAACATTAAACCTCTAGTTTGGTGTTTAGCAGAGCTGGGCATAAGCCACAGAATTAAGGATCTTTGGACTAGTGCAAGCGAAAATGGGCTGGAATTTCCCATGGCTGGTTTTTAGATGAGCACCTCGAAGCAGGCAGCTGGTGGTCTCAGGACAAACAGAGGTGCAGGCTGTTTGCATATGGTCCCTCTTGTGTGATGAGCCATCCTACAGACCATCAGCTCCCGCAGCAGGCATGGTGACAGCAGCCAGGGCAGTCTTCCCGCCTCTTGTTGCTCGTACTTCATGCACGGGTGTTTGGGCAGTGACTCTATCTAATGTAAAGGCAGAGAGCCATGTCTTCTCTCCTCTGTGGCTTATACAAATATTTATCCCAGAAGAAGGCTCTTGCCTCAGCTGCTGTAGGCTTACTTGGCTCATGGCAGAGGGTTCTGGCAAGCGTGTTGGGGGAGAAGGGAACACTGAACAGGTTTCTGCATGAAGGGATGGCTAAAAAGCAGTGGAAAGCATGATACTGTCAGGTAGTGCCTACATGAGAAAGCTGAGATGTAGTTTGATCTCTGTGAAGAATCCTTACTGCAGCAATGAAGCGCGTTAATGAAGTGTAGAGGAAAGAGCTTGAGGAAAACAGCGTGGGATCTCACACAAACAGCTGGCCCTAGCTCTAGCAATCTGGTTTCAAACGATAACTGTCCTGGGGGTTATATTTAAGCACAGCATCTTGAAGGCCCAATTAGATATTTTTCTCCAGTGCCGAGTAGACAGGAGACTTTTGACATCAGTGAGTCTGGGTGATGGTGAAGAAAGCAGAGGTGTCTCCTCGCTCAGCGTTCTCCTCCAGGCCCCGCAATGGATATCCTGCGTGGTCACTGCCCACGTGCTGGTGGCAGGTTGGCTCGTTCAGCCCAGGAGCAATGGAGTGCAACGTGGAAGCTGCAGGGAGCAGGGGCTGTGTAGCAGTTCGCAGCAATAGCTCCCAGTAGGCATGGAAGATGCACATCTTCGACACATAGGCTTTGCTATCGTGTGCACCGCTCACAGAGGAAAGGAATAAAAGTCTGGTCTCTGTATATGGGACTGACGCGGTTTGGACATTGCTGAATTTCATGAGACAAAAGTTTTAGTCCCATGTTAGTTTGCTTCTAGTGCTGAGCTCCAAGGCCATGATGCCAGAAGAGCCCTGTGGGCGGTATATCTAAATACATTAGGTCGTACGTATTGTGGAAAGGGAAGACACAGCTCCACAGAGGGCCAGCACTGTGTAACCTACTTTTTTTCCCCCTTTTTGCTGTATCATTGCAGCTGTTATCTCTGGCATCTCTGATGTCCGACCATTGGCGGGTAGTGCTGTCTGCCTACGTGAGCAGAGGAAAAGTGTATGAGTGTCAAGTAGGAAACTGGTGTATATTTTAAAGCACAGGTTTGCACGGAAGTGCTGGCAGTAGACAAAGGAAAGTCCTGCTCTAGTTGTGAAATCGCTGATGCCCTTGATTGCTAGACGCCAGTTCAGCTCTTCCTTGGCAGAACATGGCTTGTTTTTCAGTGTTGCTTTCCGCCTTGGAATGATGACAGAGAGAGAGAGATAGGGTGCGTTTTTATTCCTTGGATATTTTGTTGACTGTCTTCGGAAGAGTTTGCCTGTTGACTTTTAGGGTAATCTCAGTAGAAAATCTGTCTTCTGTTTGTATTCTAGGGATAAGAAGAGGGCTCAAGTGCCAGTTCCAAGCAATGCCCTTTGCAGAGACAGAATAGAAGGTTTTTGAGGCTTCATTGCTGTGTAGAGTCCTTCTTTTCCTGCTAGCGCAGCACTGGTTTCTATGAGAAGAGATGCAGAAATACCCCTGAAAAAGAGGCCATGAGCCCTCCTGGATCTATAAGTACTGTGCAGGGTTGGCCATGAGCCATGGTTTAGGATTGCTTCCCCAGGACTTGCATATTACTAAAAGCAACATTGCTGGGCTTAGGGAATGACCTGGCGAAATGGTGAAAGGACGACAAAGCAGTGCCAGGAGCTCAGAGCCAGCACAGCCTTGTGCAGAATGGCCACGCTAAGCCTCTCTGGTACTTTAAGGCCTTCTAGGGTCCATGGGAGCTTAAAAGCCTTCGCTAGCGTATGAACCAAGGGCAGGCAGTTGGCATGGGAGCAGCTGGTCCCCCGTCTGAGCACTCGCCGCCGGGAGCAGTGATGTGCGATGAGATGGAGCGTGGGTTTCAAGAGCAGTCAGTAGTGCACGCGGGGCGGCATCTCTGGCTGGGCAGAGGTCCCTCGTGCGATTTAGCTGATCCCGCTTTGAGTAAGCAGAACCACGCGTGCACGTTCTCAGTGCAGACGGAGCATCTGTCCAGGGAAAAGCAAGGAATTGCCCTCGTGCAAAATCAGCCCTGTGGGCTGTCCCTCATGTTGAAAACTGCTTGGGTTTGTGTGCAGGCAAGGGAGGAAGCTGGGAAGTTGTCAGCCTGGCTGTTGCGGGTGGTTCTGATGCACGTACAGCTCGTGGCTGAGTGAGCATCTCCAATGCTCTTCTGTGGCACTTTCCCTGTGTATAGTAGCACTTCTGTAGCACTCTTCCCTCCAGGCTCCAGCTGTGTCAAACTGGGATGTCGGCATACCTGCTGGAGATGGCTTTTGGTATTTCTTACCCTCTGACATCTCTGCAGTGTCTGATGCCTGTGTTCAAGATGGAGCAAAAAGTTGGAAGTTTCTGAATGCTGGAATCTCACCAAATCCACTGAAAACCACGGCAGGAACATTGCTCCTTTGGGGTGCCGTTTGGTGACTGTGGTACAGGATGGCATAGGTTCAGGGTGGTGGCATTGTCATGGATGCTACAATGCTGGCAGGAGAAAGTCAGGATGACAGGTTCTGGCTGAACAGATGTCTCGTGGCAGTTAACCTAGGAAACACTGAAGCTTTGCCTCTAGTCTGGACACCTCCATTTTGACCATCAAAGCAGCAGGAACAGCAGATTGTGCAGAAGCGGTACTGACCTGAGCTGAGTGAAGGGAAGATGGAGGGCTGCTGTTGCCCTGCCACTGACCCCTTGCATGTCCTGGGGCAAAGCGTTTCATCCTTAGCACCTCACCTGACCGCAGCGTTCTGAGGTCCCTGCAGGAAGCGTTATTCCGAGGGCTGTTCCCACCAGCTGCATCAGGCACCCGGGGAGCAAATGGGGAAGCTTGGCACTACTGGAGGCTTGCCTGGATCTTCTCCATTAGCGGGAATGATGCCCCTGAGTTGCTCTGATTCTCCCTCTGGGGTTGTCAGCTTTGCCTACTGACTTGGAAGTGAGCATCCTTCTCGAGCATAAGAGCTACTCTTCCTCCTTTCGCAGGGTGACAAGCCCAGCTCTTGCTCTACGAGCCACTTGGGTGGGGACAAACCCTAAAAGCGGACCAAGCTCTGTGCTGTTCACCTCCTGCTCCCCCTCTTTATGACCAGCCGGGCTCTGCGGGGTCAGTCCCCACTCCTGCCCAGCATTTCCGAGCTCGCTGTGGCGAGACGGGGCTTCCAGAGTGCTCGGCTTTGCTCTGCGGTTGAGACTGTTGCTGATCTCTAATCTCCTCCGTGCCTCAGCTGCTCTGTTGGCACATTAAAGGCTAGCCACAAAGCAACCATAATTGTGCTAAGTGTCTGTGGGATAATGGACTAAATACTCAGGATTGCAGAGGCAGCCGCATTCCCAGCTATTTAATACCTTGACTGATGTATATTTAGTTGTTTGCCAGCCCGCAGGAGGACAGCCTTCGGAGCTCTTGTTTCTCCTGCTGTATGAAGCTGGTGACACAAGGATCTTAAAGAACTAGGCAGGAGTGAGCTGTTTGGCCAGTACAGGGCTGTAATGATCCCAGGTTTGCTAGGGCTGGGTGTTGTGGCCTTCTTTGCTAGCTTGCTGAGCCGAGAGCGGGAGATCGGTGGCGATTTTAGGCTCTGTTTGGAAGAGTGGAGTTGTCCTCCCTCGCCGCAGCCTTTGGCTTCTTGCAGGACTGAGAACACAAGTTCTTTCTGCCCAGGGGTGGCCTGAGGAAAGGTCTGTGTGCCTCAAAGCTTGTCTGCATTTTCCAATTATACCAACTGATCTAATAAAAGATGTTATCTCTCCCTGTAAACCTTGCTATCTCTCCACGTTAAACCCCAGACCTGGACACGTTGAGATGCTTGGGCCGTCTAACTTCAGGCACCTGTGCTGAGTGGCTGAGGTGAGTGTCCCTCTCTAGTCAGGAGGGAGAATTGGGTTCTGTTCTGCACCACCCGCAGGACGTGACTATTTCTCTCCACGCCTGAGTAAGGGGACTGGACTCTTGGGTGCCTTACAGCTATGTGCTCTACACGCTCCTGTCAACCGTCCAGAAGAAGCTAGCTCCGAAGGGCTGCGTAGAAACGCTTCTGCCTGAGGTGCAGTTGTCTTTGGGGCCCAGCAGTACGTGCTGTTTAACATGGAGAGCAGGGCAGCGTGTTTCCCCAAAGAGCTCGCAGGGCGGAGAGATAAGGTGCGCGAGTGAAGGGTTATGATCTCCGCTTCGGAGGGCAGAGGAACCGAGTCGGAGCCAAACGAAGGGTCTGCTTTTTGAGCTGAAATTAGGAAACCCAAAAAGCAAGCAGGGGTGCAAAGATGTTTGTGAGTATCTTGAAGGTTCGTCCTGAAGGAGCGTGGCAGCCCTGTCCCCGACAGGAGCAGAGCCCAGATCCGGGAGCTGGTGCTCCCCCCTCCCAGCCGCGCGGACGGCGATGACGGCTGTTTCAGCAGAGTCGCTCAGCAGGGGAGGCCTGGAGCAGAAATCTCTCTTGCTGCTTTGCATGGAGGACCCGGTTTTCATAGGAAGTGCTGTTCGGATACAGCAGCTCCATGGAACACAACTTTGCCCATTAGCCATTCTTTTTTTCTTTCTCTTTCTTTAGCTTTGGCTGCCCATAAACTGACAGACCGATGTCATCACGTACCATGTGCACGTCGTGGTTACCCTCCCCAGTCCCCTTCTAAACACTCAATTCACAGCTGCTGGCTTTGTACCGATAAGAGAACGAGATGACTTCCTTTTCTTCTCTCCACCCCCACTCCCTTCCAGAATAAGCTGGGCTGTTTTTTGGTAAATAACTAGCTGTCACTTCTTCGCTTGAAACTTTCCAGGCTCCACCACCTTGGCCAACCCTCCTGAAGGATGCTGGAGGCTGGAACGTTCCTATCGGGCAGCAAACTGCCTTCCGCATCCTAGAGCAAGCTCTCCCCACCTCCCATATCCTACGAATCTTACTGCCTTTTGAGCTGTCCTGTGGTTTCTGTGGACTAACGAATCTCTCTGCATACTCTGCCGGGTCAGGAGCCTTGACCAGTTATGGTGAGGTAGGATATCTGTTCCATGTATGTCTAGCTTCTATTTTTAACAAAGCTGATATTTCTGAGTGGGAACAAAGCAAAGGGGAGAAGGCATGGAGATCATCTGTGTAGTTTAGATTGCACAGAAAGGTTCCACTTGTGCTATAGGAGGATGTGAGCTAAGAACAGTCATAGAGCACCTACGAAGGTGTGGGTGCTATTAGGGTGGGAATGGTGATTAACAGTGCTTGTTAGCCACAGACTAGCAAATTCTCTGCAGAAGTGCAAGATTCTCCAGTGGAAACTACCCTTCAGATGCCTCTGCAGCACATGGGTGATGGTAACTTTCTCCTTGTGCTGGCTTCAGCACTGGGAAACGGTGCGTTAGCAGTTTCGTTTATATGATTACTATGATTACAGTTAATATGATTACCGAAGAGGCTTTTGGTGCTGACTGCAGCCTGGGAGAGGCTATCCCTGCTGTGAGCAGTATGTTATTTTGTGATGTTACTAGATTTTTATCTTGTATTACCTTGTTAGCAATGCTATGTTAATAGTTACTCGCTTATCTCTTCATTCGCCTTGCCGTGTCTCTAGCTGAGCACGCTTTCATGCGCTGATAACCAGCTTGCCTGTGTTGGAGCATTGTAATTTCAAGGTGCTGGACACCTTTAGCTGAATTTTGTAGGTACTTACAAACTGTACGAAATGACAACATTTAGTCAGAATGGCAGTTTGTAAAGTAGTGAAGGTTATACGGGGCACGAACTATAAAAGCAGCTGTATGGGAAAGGGTCTGCTGGAGTAGGGAAGGGAGTGTGAAATGATCCCTTTGCCAGGTCGGGAGGCACAGCAGGCAAGTGCATGTGTGAAGAAAGCAATCCTGTCTGCTGGAAACGCAGGGAACGGATCCAGGGCAGGAACTGGGCTGTGTCTGAAGCCGTGTTTGAGGCTGTTAAATGCAATAGGATGGTTGTGCAAGCGGCCGTGGCTCTTTGCCATGGAGCGTAATGTGGAGCATGCCTTGGGTTTTCCTTCCTTCCTTCCTTCCTTCCTTCCATGGGCGTGCAGAGGGCGTGGGCTGGTCCGCAGCCCTCTGCAGGGATTCAGATGATGAGAGTTGTTACAGCCTGTTGGTAGTTTACATTCCCTTGTATCTCAAGAGCATCCCAAGGCTTTTGCACTCACTTCATTTCAACGCTGTTCTTTCACGTGTTGCAGAAGTGACTGGTTTCTCAGTTTCTGGTCTCTTCTTTGGGTGTGTTCTGCTTCATTGGATCACGGCAAAGCAGCTAAACAAATACTTTTCTGCTCCAGGAGGAAGCCTGCCAGTCAGACAGCAGCTGGGCTAGTTTCGGTGCTGGCTGGCGATATGTATTTTTAATGCCCCAACTGTCTGGCAGGTGGGCCTGCAATTTAATTTTAACTTGCTTTATGAGAACAAAAACATCTGTAATATACAGGCCAGTAAAATTCCACGAATGGAGGGAGTTCAAAAGAGATTTCTCCTACTATTAGACCTTTTGAGGCTAGTAGGTAAGACCTTCTCTGGCTGAGGTTAAAGTGTAGCTCAGTGTTTATGGTGGTCCTAACAGTGGAATACCCTTTGAGTAGAAAAGGCTGATTCAAATATAAGTTCGATTCAGAGAATTAATTCAGAAAACTTGAAAACTGCAGCTGAAAATAATAACCTCGCACACCTTTGGGGCTGATGTGTTCAAAACAGCTTGAGGGACTTAGCTACACCTTTTTTAATTAAGAGAACATGGGTGTAAATCCTCTGGGCAACTTGGAAGAGCCCCAGCTGCCAGTTTCCTGCTGGTGCAGGTGAGTATAAGTGGGTGTTGAAATGCATGTTGGCCCGATCCACCTAGGTCTGCCTCTCCCATTCTGTGGAAACTGAGAATTGTCAGGCAAAATTTGTGTCTTTTTCCCAGCAGTTTCGGTCTTGTGCTGTGCTTCCTGTCCTCGGCCTCCGCGTAGCATGTGCTAAACCCACGCACTAAACTAGCAGCTGATTTTTTGCCCGCCACCATGCTAACCGAGATCTCGCTGCGCACACGGAAGCGGAGCGTCCTGTTGAGGAACCAGCGTGCTGAATGTTAATGTTATTTCTGGAGCAAGCAAATATTTGGAATCTGAATGGGGAAATTAGCACGGTGCATATCCTGTAAGGGATTTTTACGCTTGCTTTGAAAACAAACCCAAACTGTCTCAGCAAGAGCCTCTGCCCTTGGGGTATTTGGCCCTAAACTCGCAGCAAGATCGGTGGGGATCGTACTTGTAGCAGCTGGGGACTGGGCAGGAATAGGTTTTGCGCCTGAAAGCACCCGTTGGCCTTGCGGCTGCTCCTAGACCCGTGCAGGCAGCGCGGAGGCTGGGATGGCTGTGGGCGAATCACTCGGGTAGCGTTACCGAGCCTAAGGGTTCCTCGCCTGCTGCACCCTGCCGTGTCCTCCTGGAGCAGCCTCCTGCTGACCTACCAAGCGGCCTTAGTTCCTGGCCGCACACGCCTGTAAAGGCACCCGGTGTCTGAAGTCCTCTGCTGCCCGTGGGAATAGGCACCATTTCCCGGGGTAGCAGCTGATGCCTGTTCCAGCCTCTTGTGGTCTTTTCTTCACGTCCCATCGGTGGTTCTCTGCAGATGACACAGAGAGGTGCTAATCTGTGGTCTTCCCTCCCCAGCTACTTCACACCTGGATTTTACCAGCTATAAATTGTAGTGCTAAGCTGAGAGCCAAATCCTTTGCTGGTATGAATGATTCAAAGGGAGAGGTGGCAGGTTTAGGATTTGTCCTTTATCAAAGATTGTCCTCTCAGGAAAGGTGGACGGGTGGCTTATGCTGCGATCTCTGCCCCAAGCCTTTACTACGCTAGTCATAGAATTTGAGTTAAAGTCTATATAACACCCCTCTGCCCAGATCATGGGGGTATCCTGTAACGGGGACACATTCTTGGCAGTAAAGAGGGGCTGTATTTGTGTGCGTAGTTCATTTCCTGAGCAGCCAAACCAACGTTTGAGGTGGCCATGCGTTTAAATCAAATGTACAACAAGTGGAAATACTATGTCTAATTTCAGTGCTCAAGAACGGGAAACTTCACTGACAGATTTACATGTGGAGATAAGTGTTATCATGCCAGGTCTGCTGTATCCCAAGATGCTGAAATACTTTGCTCTAGCTTGGTTATGAATTTTGCATAGCCCTTTTGGGGGAGCACGGGGGATATGGTTTAATGCCATACTGCAATGTGGTGGTAGGGCAGTCCATTCTGTCCTAACACCCTGAGGTAGAACAGGGGCTTGTTTTCTCCTACTCTTTCTTTTGAATCAAACCTCTGTGGGATACTCCCCATGCCGCTTTCCAATATCTGGCTTCAGGTGCAACTGGAGAGGCCATGCTACTCAGGCCAAGAGGAAGAGTTGACAAGATGCTACATCCTCCACCTCCAAACACAAACTATTGAGATGCAGAGGTGAGGGCCGAAACCCCACATCTCGCAGAGCACGCTCAGACTTCACTTTCTGCAGAAAAAAGCTACCTTGAGGTGTTGGTGGCCCATGCTAGGAGGGCTCTGCTGTGCCCAAAGAAACTGAGCATAGGGGAAACCTTTTCACAAGGTGTGCTCTTCTCTTGGCTATTGCCTGGAACTAGCTGAGCCTACAGTAAGTATCTCTGAGATTTGACAGGAGCTGGTCTGTAAATGGCTGATTTTCTTCGTCTGTTATGGCTCCTATGCCAACGTTTCTACCGTCTTCTTTCTGATGTGACTCTGTCCTCAGCGTGCTCTGACATGGGTCTGTTGATAACACGTGTGAGTTGGTGGGGATAGGCCCTTGTGGGATCGATAACCCTGTGATGCTCTAAAGAAGGAACTCTTGCATCCAAGCAAGAGCATGTAATATCTTATTTTGGAAGTGAAAATGTAAGTTTGCACTTGTGGTGCGAGGCCAAGCTCTCTAACAACTCCTCCTTCCTTCCTGCCTTCAGTTCTTAGTTTGAAGCATCTCTTCCTGTGGCTAGAGAGGGCCAGCTGGAGCTCGATGTTTGACAGTGTCCTTCCATGGCTATAGTTAGCCATGCTGCATACGGTAGCCACAAGGCAATGTGGGCGCAAGAATACCCAAGCATAAAGGCAAACAGGCACACAGATCCACTGTCTGTCTCCACAACAGAGTGGAATGGTCACTTAGGCTTTTCTCCGATGTGTGGTACATGTCCCCTGTACCATCACTGTGCCCTAATGCTCGCTCTACACCCTTTGGATAGACTCTCCTGGCTGCATGACTTGGCCAAAGAGAAATCCAGAACTGCTGCTTCTGCAGCCAGCCTGAGTGAAAGCACAGCACGCTGGATATTAGGATGTTGCTGCAGGAAGTCTTTTTAGCAAGGGGAGAGCTTGAGCAATATACGTGCTCGAGTTTTTACAAGCTGTTGCTCTAAGGACTAGAGCTGCTAGACCAAGTGTTTGCAAAACGTTGGACCATGAGCGATGGTAGACCTTCAAAATGACACAGGCATAACCCCTCTCATTTCTCGTACGTGTGCACAAGGGTGCACGGCCCCTTGTCCGCTGCAGAAGCTGGCCTCGGCGGGGCTGAAATGGCAGCAGCTGCTCGCTGCCATGGGTGAAGAGGAGCCAGCACTACGGCAGGCAGGTGCCCATCTCTTTCACATCCTTCATGTGCACCCATGCGAGCGTGTAACGCAACTCGGCTTCGCACTGCAGTTGAAGGCCAGGTCACACGCTCATGCTCTGGTGCCTTACTGTTTGCTCTAGTCCTGCGGAGCACGCCGTCCTTTTTGCCTGCAGATGATGTATTTTTGTGTCCTGTACCTTAATTTTGTCTGTGGCTTCCTTTCCTTGGCGCTGCAGGGCCTTTATCTGGGGAGTGCAAGACATGATGGTGAAAGAGGTTTTCCATATCAGCAGCGTTGGATGGGCTGTGAGGAAGTCCCTGCGATAGGCAGAGCCTTCCAATGCTCTGGCTTAAAGTGTTTGCAGACTGGGGCGGGGATCAGGCTCTCTGCAGCCACTTCAGCTTGGATATGGCCTAGAGTAACGCTGACTGCTGGAGGGATCACCGAGACAAGTAGCTGTGGAATCAGCATCTCTCGTGAGCTGTCCTCCCTTTTAGACCTGCTGATCTTCCTCCATCATTCCTGAAGCCAGGATGAGCTGTGTCTCTCAAACTCGAGCTGAAAGATCCAGATAGAAATGCCATTGAAACAGGTGTGCGACTAAATGAGTGTCAGGAATGGGGCAGCTTGTATGCCAAAGGCTCTTGCTGAACTGTCAGTAGGAAATCATCCTAGCTTTCCTGCAAGCAGCTGAACATAGATGCAGAAAAGACGTGCTGACGGGCTGTTCTGCCTGCAGCGGCCGAGCTGCCCGTGTCCGTGTCCATGGCTGTTGTGTCCTGGCTGGGACAAATAGCCTCCGCAGAGCCAGGAGAGTCCGTAGGAGGGTACTCGGCTGAGGTGCTTTGTGTCACAGCCTCCCGCCTGGCAAGTGCTTGTTCGGGTCAAAAGGAAGAATATAAATGTGGGCATCTTTTCTCTTTTTTTTTTTTTTTTTTTCCTTCCCCCCCACCCCGTAGCAAGGCTGTCATACTGGGTATCGAGTGAGAAGGGTAATAACATGGTCTCTTGTCTGTAAAGTTCACCCCGGCTTCCTTAACACAGAGAGTGACAATCACGTGCGGTGCACTGTGAATAGAAGTATTCTCCACAAAGGGAAGGTCTGCATTTGCAGTTTCTTTATACTCTTCTGGCTTTTCTTCTGGAAATTGCTATTTTTGAGCTGATGACCTGATTAATAGTCTTGGGTTTCCCCAGAGAGATAACAGGTGACCATGTGATTGCATTTTGACTCTCCGCATCTTAGATCATAACCTTTTTAGAGAAGTGATCTTGTGCTCCCAGACTTTTCTTTTCTCCCAGTGCTCATGCTCTGGCCTGCATGGAGCAGAGCTGCTTTCACAGGCTGGGCAGCCAGCGATGGAGACCGGTCCGAGGGAGCTGTGGCAGAGCACAGAGGTCACTGCCAGACGCCATTGGCAGTCACTAGGTCAGCCTGCAAGCTTTCAGTCCTTTTCAGGTTCTTTCAACTGTGTATTGTCCTTCCAGGCTGGTTAGCCTTAATGGAAATTAGGCCCAGCTTGGAGGCTGCATTTAATAGGAGCGTGAAGCACCAGTCCTAGTCCTGGTCTCACGGGGTGAAGTTCAGCAAGCCGCGCTACTTCTGGCGTCTCCCACGCTGCTCTTCCCGGGCTTCACATTGTGAGATGCTGTTGCAGGGACCATCCTCTGAGAGCTTTCTGCAGTCTCTGTCACGGTGGGGCTTTGCTCCTGATCGTGACTGTGCTATAAAGGGAGCTAAACTGGAGAACAGAAGTCCCTTAACGCACTGGAATGAAGGGCTTCTGTGCCTGCCCTTGTCACTGCAGGCTTTGAACCTGAAGGCAGCTCAGAGAAGGACTTGGCTACACTTTTATCAGTCCAGACTGTCTTGGCTAGCAAAGCTGGCTAGCCAAGCTACACGGTAGCCAAGTTAGTGAAGGGAAAATGTTGTTCCTGCACACAGCCAGAGCAACGCTGTCTTGGACAGTGTAGCTGCTACATCTCCGCAGTTAAGTGGCCAGCCACTGGCTCCAGAGATGAAGGAGGGCATGCTGTAGCTGTGTGCTTTGGTTTGTATTAGTGAGAGATGAGAAAAGAGTGGGGTCTCTTTCTGAAGTGGAAAGAGCATCAGTCAAAACGCTCATTTTAACAGTTTCACATTAAAGCAGAGAAGCAGAGTGAACCCTTGCAGACTTTGCGAAGCAGAGAGTCTGGGGCCACAGAGAGGTGCCAGGTCCTCTGGATGATGTGTTTGCCTGTGCATCCATCCCAGGCAGCGGAACTGATGCATAGCCTTAACTGGCTGCTATTTATGTGACAGGAGTTTTTCGTGGTATTTGTCCTTGGAGTGATTTCTCTCCGTTCTGATGTCAGCCAGATTTAACAAGCTATCTCGTTTCTTAGGCAAAATCATTGCTTTAGACACCTAACCAACTTGAAACCCTCTGCTAAGAGGCTGTGACAGATCATGAATGCGTTGCTGCTTTTAGGAGGTGGGGGAGATAGGGAGGATGGCTCAGAAGGTGAATGAATGGGACAGCGCGTGAAGAGAGGAAGATGTGCCAATGGCAAGCACGGACTAGAATAATTTAGATAAAGGGACTGAATCATAGGGAGTAGATGAGTGCAGAATCTTGCATGTGTCAGGGAGATAGGACAGATGTGAATTTATATTAATTAACAATTAATGCCAGCTGAGGCTCTAGAGCCAGTAAATGGAAACTGCACCAGCTCCCTGCCAGGAGGGTGTTGCCTGCTCCTATTTTTGTAAGGCCTGCAGGAAAGAGCTCCTGGAGTGCTTTTACTGCTGTCTCTGGGTTTTGTACGTGTACTCTCCTCTTCCTGCTTCAGCAAAAGCCATCCCCTCCCCCAGGATGGCAGCTGTGGGTCTGTCCAGCCACCTTCCTTCGGGTCTCCAGGACTGAAATTCGAATTAAATGACAAAAGTCATAAAACTGACCTCACCCATGTAGTCAGAGGCCACTGCTAATCCCCTGCTAAAACCAGCTTCTTAGACTGAAACCGCCCTGCCCAGTGCACTGTCTTGCAAGTGACATCTGTGGAAAAGCTCTTCTGAAGAGCTGTATATGAAACCGTTTCTGACTGTAGTATTTGAGTTTCAAACCAAAACGTGGGTGGTGAATTAAAACCCCTCTTTGAATGTGACATAGAGGAGCGTTAGGTACGCCGCTGCTCCGCAGCTTGAAGCAGCTCTGCTCTGTCTTTCATGAAGGTCATCATCTAATGGGCAGAGATGTGGGTTGAGGTTTCCATTGCTGCAGCCAAAGCTGTTTCACACCCACTCTGCGCAAGCAGCAGTGGCATATCCTGCAGAAAGGCAGTGGGCTGGGGATGGTCTCGGGAAGGACTGAGCCCAGAGACTGCTGAACGAAAGAGAAAAGTTGCCCTTGCCTTGATATCGAGCTCTGACATGTTAGCTGGCTTGAAAAGCTGCTGGGAAGGCAGCGGCTGCTAGGAAGGGAATGTGGCTTTCCAGAGACACAGAGGGAGGGCTTTCCCTGGGGGTTAGGGCTTGATACCAAACTGCCGAGGGGGTGCGAGCAGTTCCTACGGCACAGTTTCAGCGGTGCAGCAAGGCGTATAGACTGAGCAGTGCTGCTCATCCTTCATGGCAATGTTGGTAGCTGTTGAAAACAGCACCAGGGGCTTCATTAGGGCTTGTGGCTGGGCTAGCAGCCTGGGCTCTGGTATGCAGGACCAGGGCTCCGGGTTTTGTGTCTCTGTCTCTCCTGCTGCTTTGCTGGGTCTGGGTGAGACCCTCTCTGACCTGAGCTTGGCAGAAGAGTTCTGCAGGACCCTGCCGTGCACAGTTAGGCTAATCGGCACCCCAAAGCTGTCTGTGCCCGCTGCTGTCGCGTCACCGAGCCTCTGCTGGGCCACTTTGCCTCATCTCTTCCCTCCGCCATAGTGCTCTGCAATGTTCTGGTTGTGTTTTCTCTGGGGAATTCCCTCTGTGCACACACATTCACTAACCATATGCCTTGAAATTGAAAGGGGAAAAAAAACCGCTGAGCAAAACCCCGGCTCTTTTCAGAGGGTGTCAGTGGAAACCTGGCCTTTCTCAAGGAGGTGGGGATGGTGGTTGGAAATGTGCATGCGTCCTCAGCCAAGGCTGGCTGTTGCACACAAAAGGGGTTGCTAGCACAGCTCTTTCTCGTGGTATCTAAATCCAGTGGGGCACATCAGCTGGTTAAAAAAGAAGTCTACAAACCCCTGTGAATAGCTACAGAGTTTGCCTGCAAAAAACTACCAATCTGCTCCTCCTGAATGAGAGCTTGACTACTGTTTTGCAGCAGAAAAGGGTCTCTGGCCTCTTCCAACCCAGCATGCCTTTTCACCCTTGCTGTTTAATATTGTGCTCCTTTCAACCATTCAACCATTGTCCAGCTATGGGGTAGGGGTGGGGGAAGCTGGCTACTCATGTCAAAAGCATGGCAGGGTTTTATCCTACTTACCTGCTCTTGCACGGTTACTCTGAGATCCTGTGTTATTTTTATTGAAGGGTTCGTCAAGAACTAGGGGACCTCAATGATGACATGTGAAGTATGGGTTGTGCTGCGTGACCCAGGCTTCTGTGCCTCCCTGTCCCAGATTTATCACTGGAGGGGTTTTTTTGGGTGTCAAAACCTGTTGGCAAAGGGGCATGGAGCGGCTTGAAGGCCCTCTGCCCTGCCCCTGTGAGTGATGGGGGTGGCTGTGGGAAGGCTGGAGGCACCATCCTTCTCTCCGAGACAATTTGAGAAGTGGGTAAAAACTGTGAATTTGCTTATTGGGAGCAATCCCACCAACCTCCATTCAGGGTCAGGGCCTCAGCAACCAGTCCATCTGCTCTTTGCTATTGCTGGTGCTGTGCCTTGTCTTTAAGTGTTGGTGTAAACAGCACCGCTTGTGGAAACAGCCCAGGCTTTCTGCATAAACACCTCGTTTGCTTTGAGTTGCCTGTTTGTGCTAGTGCTGAGGACTCGGTTTGTGCAAAAGTTGGACTCTTTAAATGAGCCAAAGGATGTTAGACATCTAGATTCTACTGGAATTTGGTGAAAATAAGGTGTGTACCTTCTCAGAGAAAGTAGTTAACCCTTCTCACCAGAGTATGAGAACCATTAGGAAAATGTTCTGTAATATCTATAGGGAAGGAAGCAAGCCGGTTTCTATAGAAGTGACTGTTGCACCCCAAACAATGCAACTCAGACTTCTGTACCTGCTATGGAAACGGGTATGCTGATTTAGAAACGTAGTAAGAATTTTTTGTGTTTCTTTTAAAGTTGTTTACAGACGTCTTGGGGGATATTAGATGATGTGCACTGGCACGGTTAGCTGTCATAATGCTAATTGCTTTAGGAAAATGAAAATATTTACCTGTATGTAGAATTGAATAGATTTGCAGGGTATATTTATTTAATACCCTCCTTTGAGGCTACACTTGGTATAATGAGTCTTCTGATGGGATTTGAATTCAACCAGACTAGAACCAACAAAGGAAGCTGCTGCGGCTCTGTCAGGTTTGAGAAGTGCTTTATATGCAGCCATGCCTGTGCAGAACTGCTTTCAATGAAGATGTGAACGCTAATAATTCAGTATGGAAACATCTTGAAACCGACAGCAGCCTTGCTGTGTAGTAAATGCACAGTTTGCTAAAGTAAGCTTTAATGTCGCAGGACAAGTATGACCTCTCCTCAACTAACATGGAATTGCTTATTTCCATCTTTTGAGGAGAGTCTGTCCTTTTGTCCTTTTTTTTTTGGTTTTCCTTCCCAGAAGGTCTGGGAAATGCCATGCCGTGCTATGCAAGCACCTTGCTGTGGATTTTTTTGCTGATGGCCAATGTTTTAGCATCTTGCCGAGTGCCATCCCGCAGGTGGGCCTGTGTCGGTGTCACGGTATGGTGCACTGTTGCTGGACCTGCTGCAAAATGGAGCACCTTTCTTGGAGTCTCTACTCCTATCAAGCAAGTAGCAGAACATCTGTGTTTTGGGCAGAGGAAACTTTCAGCCCTGGTGGATGCAGAGAAGAGCTTGGACAAGGTGACCCTGAGTGTCTTCAAATGAGGAGAACGCAGCCTTGCTTTTACTGTCTGTTTTATACGTCAACTCCACACTTTGAATCTAACCGCTCTTTTCAATGCTTGAAGTTAGCAGTACTGACGCTCGGGATGCTTTCTGTTTTGCATGGGGTCCTGAGCGGTTTCTAGAAGGTCTGCTCTTCCTTTTGCAGCCTGGGGGGTTTATAAACTGAAGAGCTGCTGGCAGCACGTGGTCCGCTGACGATTTCTCGCAGTACAGCTTCCTCGTTCGGCTTGACCCCAGGTGGTCTGTGAGGAACAGCCTGCTCACCCAAGCAAGTTTCTGCTGCTCTTCGGCAAGCTGCAATGCTGTAGCTGCCTCCTACCCTGAATCATGTCTGCAAAAAGCCCTAATGTGCCGGATGCTGGTCTCTTCATGAGAGATGCCTCAGGGAGCATTCCTGTGGCAAATGGGTCTAAATATTACTGTTAGCTCTGGGTCTCCTACTGTAACCTGGTACCTTGGCCAAGTTGCCAGGCAGCTGAGAGGCCAAAGTGGCCTTGCTGAGTGTGTGGGCATGATATTCCCCGACCACAGGCAAGCTGTAGAGAGCAAACCATGCGGTGTGGAACCTTTGCTGTTCCCAGAGGCAGCAGGGTCTGAGTAATCTCCCTCAAAAACTACATCTCCCTCAAAAAAAGAGCTGCTTCTCTGTTCTCCAAGCCAGGATCCTGATTCCTGAGTGTTCTTCCTCCTCCTCCTCCATACCAGAGGTCTCTCGCAGGAACAGGGCAGCAGCATTCACTCAACCCAGAAGTTTGCACCTACTAGTCCCATTCTAAGGATTAATAACCTTACAGAGTGAATTGGTTCTGTGACTGTCCCAGCTTCACTTCTGCTTCAGCTACGTTATGAGAGCCCAAGAGCTATGTACCCTTCGCTGTTCAGCACTGAAAGGAGTGTCCCTGTTGTGTGCAAACACAAACTGATGGGTCTTTATATTCCCTTTAAATGGTTACCAAGCGTCTGGATCCTTTAAGCGGCTCTGAAATTTCTTCCGATTTGCTGAATAGGAAACGTAGCCTTGCAAAGCACTGCATTGCCCCAAGTTACGCCTGCTCTCACAAGTCAGCCTCCTCGTTTCTCTGCTGGAAGAAGCTTCAGTTGTTTATTTGCTTGGCTGCCTCCAAGGGCAGGGTCCGCATCCTGCCCTTCCTTCGCTGCGGTGGGAGGCGGGGTGTCTCTGGCTGGGACCCGGGGGGGCCCTTTGCCCTGTATCGACAGCATCTGCTGTGAACACTGACCCTTGCTCCTGGCTAGCGTCGAGAGGCTGTAGCATAGCAGAAGGGAAGTCTGGTGGCGGTTGGTCCCCTCCTCCCCCTTTTCCAGTTTCTTTAACCACCTCAGCTTGCTGGGTTGGAGTTTGTGTTGAACCAAACAGTGCTAACCACACACAAAGCGCGTAGGCGTTGTCTCTTGAGCCACATTCGCTTTGATCCTCTCCAAGCCTAACAAAACGAAGTTTTACCATTACAAATGCTCCAAATTCTCTTGCTGACGCTGGACTAAATTGGCCTTCAAACCCAGGCACTAGCGGGGCTGCAATAGATGTGCACCCGCTCCCGGCTTCTCTGGGGATGCCCCAAAATAAGTGCAGTGAAACCCTGGGCACGTGCTCTTCCCGAGCCCGGTGGCAATTGCTTTCAGGTCTTCAGTGGCGACTCTGGCTTTCACGTGTGCGGTGTTCTGGGGTAGACATCTTGTGTCTGCTCGGAGGGGTGCGGGTCTACGACTGTGTTCGCTTGGCAGCCTTCTCTTCTGTGCAAGGTGCACGCTGTGCCTTCTTTGAGCTGTGTGGGAGAAGGGGGAAAAAAAAAAAGGTGGTGATCTGGAATAACTTGCTTCCATCTCCTTTGGGACTTCACTTAGGAATTTTGTTGTCTGCCTATAGGTTAAAGAGTCTTAGGCCCCAGCAGCTCTGTAAGTGTTAGCTGGGAGCTGTCTCCCCAGCCAGACATTTTCAAGAGTTCATCTGCTGGGGGATTGGGATGCTGGCACCCTGCTGCCCCGATGCCGCATTCAGCGGCCTCTGAATCATTTCAGAAATGTCACTTCAGGTATGGTGCTTTTTATCCGTGGGATGTTTGCTGGAGCTGTTTAGAATAGCGGGATTCCCAGCTAGGCTTTTAAAAATGCCTTGGTTTATAGATTTCTGAGGGTGTAACGGTGGTGTTCAACTATTTGTTCTGTTTTATCCCAAGACAGGGGTACAAGGATGCATTCCAGCAGAAAAAAGCATTCCTGCTCATGTTAGGGAGGAAATGAGTAACGCTGTATGGAAAAGACAACTCTTCAGTAATTAAAGAGAAATTATTTGATAATTTTTAACATGGAGAAAGGTTTCCTTTTCCAGAGCTTCTGCTGGAATGTTGCTCGCACCCAAGGGCCTGTTTTGAAGCCTGAGGTCTCTGTATCTGACTTACCTGGGCCACCACCGTTGCTTATCGTGGTGCCCACAGGGTCAGGCAGGGTCTGGAGCCGTTGCATCAGTCAGCGCTTATTGTAGGGCGTAGGTGGGGGACGGCTGGTATCTGCCTAAAGTTTGCCCTTTTGTGTAAGCGGGTAAATCACAGCTGGAGAAACCGATCTGCCTTCGTGTGACCCGTGCCCAGATTTGCTCATGCTGGCAAGTGAGTGCTCGAATGGGGCCCTGCGTGCACAAGGCTTTCGTGGTGGGCAGGAGCCGTTTGGCAAGGGCCGGCTGTAGGGGTGCGAGAGCTGGCAAAGAGCTGGTGCAGCGTGAGGAGTTAAGAGCCGGAGCTGGTGTTCTGAGGGGCTCCCTGCGAGGGAAGTGTTGTTGAGGGCATCCCACGGCAGTGACTACCACCCCCGTGGCACCCTTGGTCACGCTGGGTTTCTCACGATGGGCTTTCTGGGGTTCTTGGGGCTAGCAGACCTTTCTGCTTCTGAACGTGCCGTGCTCTGGTGTGCTGGTCAGCCTGGCCTGAACCCGACGCAGAGCCCTCTCCCACCATGCGGGGTCGGTTCCCCTTCGGTACCCTCCCCTTCTGACCGAATCGTACCCTCTTTCCCTCCCGCAGCCCAAGCGATTTCTTTCTGTTGGTCTGTGTTGGGGACTGAGCGCTCCATTTTCTCTCTGTTTATTTTAATAAATTTCCTCGTGTAGCTTTGGTTGTTGCCTTTGGTTCCTGAAAGGCACTTTTGGGTGGCTTTTTAATTTAAGTTTGATTTTAGATGGATTGAACGACAGAAGGGAAATGCATTTCTCTGCAGGAAAGCAGTATTGCCTGAAGTAGACGGTGTAAATTTACTTGTAGTGCTAGAGATGAAAAGCTGTTAGATCCCCATGCTGACTTAAAGCAGTTCTTTAGGGGTGACTCAGTTCTGCAAAAAGCACTAACAGTTGAGCGGTTGCCTGAATGACCGACTGCCCAATAATGCTTGTCATTTGCTGATAGCGAAACAACGGTGTGATATTAATAATGCTTCCCCCCCACCCCCATGCTGGGGATCTAGTTTGGAGCCTCTTTATTTGTTTTTCTTCTCAGAATATTGCAGATCTCCCTATAAACAATCTGAGAGTCCAAAAGGTCTGAGTCGAAGCCCAGGGCTCACCTGCAAGTGAACGGTGGGTGCTGCTCCCCCGACACGGCTGGAGCTTGCAGCCTGTGGGACTGTCTACGGCTCTTTGCAGGTTTTCGCATTGCCATTTAGTGAGAGGCGTGTGGGTTGGTGCTTTCTTCTTGTCTGCTCTGTTGTGGGTTGGTTTTGCTTACTAACAAATGTACTCCAGTAAAAACCATAATGAAAAACAGCTCTAAAGATGCTTTCTGCAAGTACAGCTTACTCCAGGTCAGGAGAAAAACAAGCTGCGTTGATAAAAGCACCTCGGGCTATGCAGTGGCCGTGGCAGTTGTGCCTTCACCCGCAGCACGAAGCGGCAGCGAGCTTTAGAGCAGGCAGGCTCTTGGCGTACGCCGAGTAGGATGGGGCGACCGTCACGAGCCAAAGAGCCTTAAGTTCAGTTTTGGCAGGTTTTGCTGTTGTTTTTTATTCCGCTGTTTACCGGAACAGGGAGTGAGCTGGGACCTGGAAGTAGGTGTGCCAGAATATCCTGTGAGTGGGAGAGGTGGGGTTTGGGTCATTTGTGGCTGCAGGAGGGGTTGAGGATTTGCGCTGCAACAAACCTCATGGGGTTTTTTTTGCAAATTCTCGCGTAGTCCAGGCAGAAAAGCCTCCGGGGAGCAAGCGCTCAATTTCAGGACCGGAATTCCCAAATGGAGATGACCTTGAATTTGAAAATACCCCTTTCATGCCACAGGCCTGTGGTGTCTTCGCTGGCTCAAGAAGCCTGTGCGAGGCAGTGCCAAGCAATACGTTCCCATCCATACGCAGCCCTCCGAAGATGAGCTCTGCAAGAAGGTTTTCTTTGTTCTGGAAATCCATGATCTATGGTCTATGTGGTGGTCTATGCTCGCAGAGGGCTTTCCCCCTTTTTTTCTTTCTTCTTTTCTTTTGCTGCTGAATTTGGAAATTGCCTTTCCTCCCTCCTCTCTTTGTGAGGGCTGCAAAGGTTTTCTCCTCAGCTCATTGTTTATGCTTCTTGCAAGCTAAATAACAAGCGGTCCGTGTATGCGTGTGTGAATTGGTTCCTGTCCAAGCGGTGGGAGTCACTAAGCGAAAGAGCATTTAGGTTTCTGTTTAGTGACAGAAAGACAACATCAAAGTTGACAGAGCCCCAAATTTGCCCCCAATATACTCCTTCCCTCTCTCTTGTTAGAGAGTGTTGTCCCGCTCTTGAGTGTTTGCAGAGAGTTTGTAAGCGGCCCCTGCTATTCCCTCTCAGTATTTCACTGAGAAAAAGATGCTGAAAAGGGACTGAGGCAAATCGATTTTGTAGCTGTGGTCCACAGCTGCTGCGGTGGGAAAGGCAGAGGGTTACGGTCCTCCCTTCCCAAGCACCCATCCTTCCACTCGGAGGGGTTGTTGGACACAAGGTCCTTTTGTTCCTGTTGCCTTCTTCCTCGTGGGAGCCCCGTGCCTCGGATGCTGGACGATTTACAGCCCCAGCACCTCCGCCCTCTTCCTGACGCTGACAACCTGCACGAAGTTGTCCGTTCTCAGCATCGCACAGGTCTGGCTCCGGCTGGGCTACTGCATCCCAGGACAACAAGTATTTACAGGGGGACGAGGGGACATGAGGGGGTCCTTGGGAGGACACTGCTGTCACACTGACGGGCATATGCTCAGAAACAGTGTGTGCTCGCAGCTACGGGTGCGTGCCTACGAGAGCTCTCATCCCACTGTCTTACCAGAGATGTTTCCTTAGGTTTTTTCCTACTATGTTCTGGCTAGCAATATTGTGCTGGTTTTATTGCCATTAGGCATTCTGTGGAAACGTTATGTGTGGCCTTTGGCAGCTTTGCGTTGTCCCTGAGCTCCATTAAGCTCCATTAGAGGCATTCATTCCTATGCCAGCAGCAGTTTTGCGGCACAGTTAAGTGCTGGCCCTGCAGACGGTGGGTTTATGAAAGGGTGTCACTCTTGTGATCTCAGGAATACAAGGCTTGGAAACGCTGGGATTCCTGTTTACCATCTGTTTCCATGGCCCTTCCCTAATAGACCTCTCCTCCTCCAGAATTCAAGGATCTTTAATCAAAACTGTTTGGCTTGTGGTGGGAGGGAGGAAATCCCAAATTGTGGAGGAGATGGTGACATTTCTTGACCTTTTCTATGTGTATCTCGGAGACAAACACGCTCTAATGAGTGTGTGTGTGCTTGTGTTTGTAGGTTTAGTCTTTGGGTGTATTTCCTAGCGTAGGCACTCAGCGAGACGCTAGGTTATGCATTTCTCTGCAATGATCGAGATAAAACCTGCAAACCCTTTGGGGGGACAGCGTGGTAGCTAGTCTGATCCACAGACAGCTGTATACAAGAAACTTAGCTTACTAAATGTTTCCAGATACGCTCCTCTTGAGAACCCGCATTTCACTTTGCTTGGAAAGCTAAGTGTTGCAGTTTTGAGTCGTTTGGTTCAGAGACCCGTGCGGGAACTCTTACAGCATCATCCTTTACTCTGAAGGGAGTTTTGAGTCCTGTTCTCTTGCAGTTGGTGCTGCCCAGAAACACTCAATAAGCTAGCTTTGTTATCATACAGCGGCTCATCTTTTGTGGCTCATCTTCTGCTCTTTGCTCATGAAAAATATAGCAGTCCCATGCCGAAATGTCTGCCAGAGCATGATCTAAAACTGAGCAATACTTTCAGAACCGAGTGACTCGCAGTTTGGGGTGCTCTTTGTGTGACTTGTGAGATTACTCAAAAGAGCCTGGCATTTAGAAAGTGGATTTTCAGTGGCTTCTGAAAAATTGAGCCATAAAACTGGTGCCGCCTGGGAAATCATTGGTCTGGCATGTATATTTAGTACACATTAAAGCCTGGGGAAACACCAGTCCTTACGATTCCATCAAGAGAACTTGATCAAGCCGATAGCATCAGAAATGAGGTCAACAGATGGTTTGATGACACTTAAAATACAAAGATTACATTGAAGTAGCACACAACGTGATGAAACATTTTTCCCCTTAGGGTGAGCTGTCTCTCTTCCTTTCCTAGTATGTCCTGTTAGGTATGTACACCACTCACTGTTGCCTTCCAGCAGCGTGCAAAGCAGCGTTTCCTTTGCTGCCGCTTCCCTGGCTATGTGCTGGTCTGTGCGGAGAACTTTGCTTTTGCCACAGCAATGGTGCGGTTTGGGTCATTTTCCTCTGCGCTCTTGGGAAAGGGTGGCTGCGGCACCACAGCTTGAGCTAGGACTAATTAGAGTTAAAAAAGCAGCTGCTTCACCTTAACTTGAAGAGTCAAAGCTGCCTTAGCTAGGGCTGGAGCAGACTCGTTATTTTCTGTGGCCTGGGCAAAGAGGGAGATCCTGGAACGTGCGCTTGCCGTTGTGTTTGCACCAACACTTAGGAAATCCTCTCATAGCATAAGGGCTCATCGCGGCCGCAGCGTATCGCAGACCAGAGCGGGCCTTTCCTTCTCGGACAGAGTCTTGAAGGAAAGCCTTTCTTGTCTCCAGCTCTGAGCATCCCCTCTTCCTAAAAGACTTTAAATGGGAGAGACGAAGGCCTGAGGCTTCTTGCTGGGGAGAACAAGAGGTTTAGTACTCTTGATATTGGAGCTTTTTCTGTTCTGCTGTCGTGAAGCATGCCGGGAAGCCCTTAAAGAAATGCCGTAAGTGCCCTCAGGGATGCAGGTCTTGTTCATCCCAGGGCCCAGTTCGTTTGCCGGCAACGCGACAGCTCAGAGGGTATCAGCTTGGTAAGTGCTGGGTGGGAAGCAGCCGGCCAGGATCAGACCTGGGGCCAGAAAAGTCAAAACTATTTTCTCAGCCAGTGGTTTCCTCCGGAGAGGGAATCTCCCATCTGTGCTGCAGAAAGCGTGCAGGGCTCCTGCTTTTGCCTGAGCTGAGGGAGAGGAGGACAAAGTCCTTTGGGAAAGAGACCTCTCTTGATGGACCTTTCTCCATGCTAACATCTGAACGGAGGGTTTTTCTGAGTGGCAGCTGTCACTGCGACGTGGTGGGGTGGAAGGCGGGAGTGCTGCCAGCCAGGACTGGGGCTCTGTGCCTGCCTTGCAGGTAGGAAGGTAGTGTCTGCCCCTCGGGCAGCAGGGAAGGCAGTCGGGGCAGGCTCAGGCTAATTACCGTTTCACATGTCGCATTTGCACTTTTGCAGGTGGTTTCATCCCAACATCAGCGGAATTGAGGCAGAGAAGCTGCTCCTGACCAGGGGTGTCCATGGCAGCTTTCTGGCTCGACCCAGTAAGAGCAACCCAGGAGATTTCACTCTCTCCGTCAGGTAAGCAGACAGCAGCGGACGAGGACGGGAGGAAGGGGCTGTCTCGAACTCTCCAGCACACCCTGCTCCGAGTAATGTGTGCGCAAGGGGAGAGGCACTGCACAGAGATGACCTCTCTGTGGCACCGCTTGAAGTTAAAGGGTCTCTGAACTCTCCCCATTGCTGCAGAGGCTGTGCCAAGAGCCACACACTGCTTTCCCCCGGTTTGTTCATCCCTGTGGGTTGCACATGCCCCTGTCCTGCCGGGGTTGGCTCTGTGCTTGTGGCATGGGTTTCTGGAGCCGTTGTTGCCAGAGGAGGGAAGATAACTTACATTTCTTTCTTCGCTTACATTTCTGGGGAGAGCACGTTCAATCCCAGCAGGGATGAATCATCTCACTCCACTTTCGAAGGAACTTAACGTAGCTGCCTTTAGGAGAAACTTGTTTTCTGTGTTTGGAAGGGGTCCCAGGAGCACCTCCATAAGAGAGGGAGCTTGCTGACCAGCCTCACAGTGGCTGTGTTCCTAGACAGTATCATGTGCATCACCTTTAAAGTGCTCTCATGTTCTTTGGGACCAAGGCAATTGCAGAAAGCAAAGCTGCAGTTTTGCCGATGGTCTTTGTGAAGGTAGCCCCTTACGATGCCGTGGAGCAGATGCACTGGGTAGAACTCTCAGAACGTGAACTAAGGGGAAGAGGCAAAGAGCAACATTGACCCAATGAGTCCCTGAGATAAAAGGAGCAGGTTGTGGGTTCAAGGCATGAACCCACATGAGCGCCATCCGGCTGGTGCCTTGCAGGGAAATAGCTCAGCAAAGGTCTCTCCAGGCACTTGTAACACAGACCTCTTTTTTGTGGTGGCTTCTGTTTAAATTTAAACCACCCTCATTTTGTTTAGGGAACTCCAGTGAGTTTATAAATCCTTTGACCAACACTGTGTTTAGAGAAACTTTGTGCAAACGATAGCAGGGACGGAGCGTTTCCACCTGGCAGGGCACCGACACCGAACAGGATGTGAGCAACACCAGCGCGGTTTGAGCCTCGGTCCCTCCCCGTGCACCTCTCCCCCCACAGCCGGGTGCTGCCGGGTCAGAGCAGCATGGCAATGCCGACTGGCTCTGGTGAGACTCTACCCTCTCCTTGTTGCCTTAACTGCTCAGATGAAACCCTTCTTGGCCTTATTTCTTTGCCCCTTGCAATTCTCGCTGGACCCGAACCTGCACTCCTCTCTGCCAAGTGCAGGCATTTCTTAGCTTGCCAAGAGGGAGGGTTTGCAGCTGCCTTATTTTTTTAAACGCTTCCTTTTGTGTTGGGGAATACGAGCCAGCAGTCTGACCCTTTGCTGCTCAGGCGGCTCTGACCACAGCTCCTCACACTATGGAGCAACACAGCGGAAGGGAAAACGTCCAGCTTTTCCTGTGCATTGCCTGGGTGGGGAGTATTTGGATCTGACTTCGCTAGCTCCCCAGTAATCTTGCGATCAGAAGTGGCTGTGAGTTAATGAGAGAGGCAGGAAGTGCTTCTAATTAGAATGGAAAATAAACTCAGTCACAGCGAGCTGCCTTGAGCAAGCTATGACAGCAAGGGAATACGTGTAAAATGGGGGGTTATCTTCATGTGCGCTTAGTGTCTCTTTTCATGTAATTTTGTGAGTCAGGGTGTTGTCTGATCATAGAGAAGTACTGACAGCACCTGCTTAGCCAGGCAGTGTGCAAGCAGATGCAGGTTATGGCTGTGCAACAGCATCCTGATGTGGAAAGATACTCAGCGAGCAGCACGATTACCCAGAAATCGCAGGGTAATTAATATCGCAGGGTAATAAAAGGCAATCTCCTTGCCTTTGCCAGGAGAGCCAGTTCCCACACCTGTGTGACCGCGCTCGTGCCTTGTGCCGTGGAGTCAGTCCACAGGTTTGAATAGTTTTCTTCCCTTCGCTCCATCCCTGTGCCTCAGCCAAAGGCCACGTGTGTTTCCGCCGTTGCGGTTTGTGGCCTTCCACCTGGGCTGGTCCACTGCTTCCCCCCTTCCAGCTGTGGCACGTGTTGAGGCTGAGTGGATAAAAGCTTGGCCTCCCGCGGAGCAGCTACGGCTGGCTACGGAGTCCCAGAGCAGTTTTATTATTGCCATTATTTCTTTACTCCTTTCTGCTTTCTCTGTGGCAGAATTGTCGGAGTGACAGATTATCAGAGGGGGCTTGGACCACTTCCTACTGCAGGGAGACCTTTATATTGCAGTAAATGTTTAATAACAGTCTTGTTTTGGCCGTAAGATCGAGCCAATTAATGCCCTTAATGCATGAACGGTGCCCTGCAGCAATGAGATGCAAGTTAAGAGCAGAGCCATACAGCATGCCTTAATACTGTAGTATCGAACAATACCACCACAGCCCACTGACAGACTGTAACTCAGTGGAAAGTCTGACCAACTCTCACAGTTCTGAGTAAACCAAAGCCGTGACACATACCATGTTTCCAGGAAAGCACATTAAACATGACACACAAGCTTAGAGGCAATGTGTTGAGCTTTGAGGCGTCACGAATTGAAGGCAAGGAAAGAAAGAATTCTTTCATTGGCTACTTTTACCTGCAAGTCCTTGCTCCTTCCTGGCTCATCCCATCTCTATTCCATGACTTGAGGCAAGAGTTCTCCTATAGTCTCGGGTATGGAGAATTTGCTTGGACACTGTCACTGGTTAGGTAGACCAGTTTTGCATATACTTATCTGAGCAATATGCTCTTTTCCCACTGATGATGGCCCCAAAACATGTGCATAAATGTTCTTGGGAACTAGAGCTGCAACACCAAATAGAGTATAGAATGAGTAGCTTTATGTGCTATGAAAGCTGAAAACTTGGGTGGCTGTCATCCCCCTATGTTTTTCCCCTTTCCCTGTTACAGTAGACAGATGCAGATGGAACAATGTGTTATTACTCTCACCTAGAATTGTATCCTGACAGAGCTTTTTTTTTTTTTTTTAATCTCTGAACTGGACAGGTCTATATATTTTTTTCCTTTCTGAGAAATAAAATGTTTGCAAAGGAAACAATACTGATATCTTTGAAAAAGTACCTAAAATAGAGGTGTCAGTGGGAGAAAGTACCTTTAGGAAACAATCAAAACCTCTTCCTCCTCCTTCTTTCAACCCTCCTTCAGCTTCTTCAAGGGTTTCTGAAAGCCAGTGAGGAGAAAGGCAGCTCCTTTTAATTACAGAGAGGATGTGGGCTGAAAAGAAAGCAGGCGATGGAGCTTTGGCTGACCAGACCACACACCAAGTGACCGTGTGCTGGTGTGTATCCAGCTATGTGTCCCTGAAGAGAGGCTAGGAAATAATATTGCAGAAGTTATGAGAAGGTTTCCATGAAACTCTGTGGCTGCTTTGCCTTTCTTTCTTTACCTCTGTGCACTCTTTCAGCCTTTACCATTACAGCAATGGGTCTTCGCAGGGCTTTGGTTTGTTCAGCTCTTAAGAGAAAGAGGCAAGCCACATGGAGAGAACATGATACGGTTAATGAACGGATGATGTTTGTCCTGGTCTTAAAATAATAGAATAAAACTCTTCAAAAAATCCTCAGCTCTGAGGCCAAACTGCTGGCAGCTTGTAATCGGCCAAACCTGGCTCCTTTCATCAGCCCTTCCTCTTCTGAAACACACTCCTTCTTGGGACGTCTCTCCAGATAAGTTCAAGAGCTTCTTCTACCCAGAGGATCAGACACACCTGCCCTAGTCCAGTGCCAAGAGGGCTGTGTTTCTGAGAAGTCTTTGTCTGGTGTGCTGGTGGTACGTCAGTACTAGATACTGAATTTGGATTTATTGGCTCATCTTATTCTTTGTGCACTTCAGCAAATATGTGGAGCACATCAACATGGAGCAAGGTGGTCTGGCAACTTCAGCTGAAGTGTAATGAAGACAGAAAGTCATTTTGACTAAGGCTGTAGTAATATCCGCTGCGTCTATACATGAGCTGTCTTGTTTCGTTCCATGCAGTTGCTGCAGCACTGCTCTCTGCAGGTATTTCAGTGTTGCCTCAACCCAGACAATAAGACAGCTCTGTATCAGTGGGTCACTTAACGTGGGTGATATTCCTCATTGCAGGGCTTGGCTCCCGCAGGTTATGAGCGCTAGCGTTTGCCAAAGGTAATGACAGCACTCCAACACTTCATGCTTTCTTTAGAGTGGCTCACAAAACCTGCACGGAATGGGACTGTTTGGAGGAATGCCTCAGCTTTTGAGCCTGGAAGGGGCTGTGAACTGGAGCTGGGCTTGCAGGAGAGCTGTGGAAGCCGTTCTGGATGGTGGGAGCAGAGCCTGCTAGTTAGGGGAGTTTTGGAGGATGCAAGTAGGGTTTATTTGCCTGTTGCAGTTCTGATGAGTGGCTGTTACAAAAGCTTCCTTGCCTTTCTTGTATGCTGTGTCACATCTCGTTACCTAGAGGGACCTGGTACTGGGTTTGCTTTTGATATTGAGTCTTCCAAATATTAATTGTGATTCTTAAGAAAATAGGCCTCCTTTTGAAAGTGAGGGCTATTGGGGGAGAAATACGTGAGGCCACGCAGGAAATGCCCCGTGTTTCCAGCCTTCAGTGCTTGCCTGGATCTGCCAGAGCATGTTTTCAGAAGACCAAGTATTTAGAATCACTTCTGAAGAAAGTGAACAGCTTCTTACAGATTTGGCCAGGGCTGGGTAAATAGCTTGAACAAAAGGCAAAGGCGTGTTAAAAGTTTGCCGAAGTGGTGTTTGGCCTGTGGCCACGACAGTGATGCAAATGCCAAGACAGTTAAGAACCATCCGTTAGAGACCCCGTTAACTTGGTAACTGCATCCTGTTTTATGGGAACGGATCTTATCCTCATTCATGGGATACAGTACAACGTGCTTCTGGGTAGCAAAATCTTGTTAGAGCTACAGTCTCCCAGAGTGGTTTCCCTATTACCACTTCCATTGAGCATTCCTGTATTTAACTAACCGGACTTCCCGCCTCCCCCCCAAAAGGCGTGTACAAATAAACTCTGGGTACCGGTTAAGACATGCAATCAAGAAGGAGGATTTTATGTCCTATAGAATACATATTCCATGAAAAGGAGTAAATCGGTACTAGAGGTGTGCTACATTGGTTGAGTTGCTGCCTGCAGATAATACAGATGCAGCACAGGAAGAAAGTTGGGTCTGGAGAAGAATGGATGGAGGCTTGAAAGAAGCTCTTTTCTAAAACAGTTGTTCTTGTGTCTCATCATAATAGCACCTACCTGTTAAGGCCCTGTAATCCAGGCCTACACAGATATTCAGTGAGAGGTATACCTGATTCTGCTTCTCCCAAGGTAGGCCAGCTGACTAAGCCACCTTGAGAGCCTCTGAGAAGGCACTGAACATCAGATCATCAACTCTTGGTTAAGTGCTTTTATCACAAGACCCTTCTTCCCTTAAGAAAGCATGTTCTCCTCTGACAAGAATGTCTTACTTTTGTCCTGGAGTAGCTTGAATTTGCTTGGAAGCACATCGTTCAGTTAGAGATGTAATACTAACAAATGGATACCTTTGGCTTCTTTGTGCTCATGTTTGCTGCTATTTACAAGTTTGGCAAGGCAGAGGAGTATGTTGAAAGCCTCCTGTTGATGGCAGCCTGTTGGCAAATGGGCTGTGCTTCACACCACTTCCCAAGGCAAAAGGCTGGGTCTCTTTGGAGCAGGAAACACCTTCAGGAATGCAAAAAGCATAAATGTCGTAGAGGGAAACAGTGCCAATGTGCGAGTTCACCGAGTACTTGGATGTCCTTGGTCTCCTCTATGCACCTTCTGGAGCTCTTAACACCTTAAGTGAGCAGTAGGGCGCAGGCAGTCAGCTGAATTGCTTCTTCCTAGGAATCGGGTATGAGAATTTGAAGCCCGTTCCTAATCTGTAGAATTGACTTCGTTGTATATTTGAAATTGCATGCAGATGTCGGTTGGTTCTCTTGTGTTGTATCAGTGGATAGTGAGTTTTCTCAAAGAAGAGAGCCCAAACTATCATTTAATTGAAAGCAAACATTCAGTGAAGTTTCTAAACCCTCTGCGAGATTCTTCTTGTTTTTCCATAGAGAGACTTTGGGGTTTTTTGGGTTGCTTTTTGCAGCTTGTCAGAGAGGTCATATATACATGCTGTGAAGTTCTAGGCTTTCTCTGTCTGACGCAGGCAGGAAAAGCACATGACTAAAAAAGACTTTTGGGGATGCAACAGGCGAATATATTTCTGACATTTAAAGCAGGTCTTCTGCCTTCAGTGACAAAAAAGGGTCTGTTTGGGTTTTTTGTGAGTCCTCTTCTCATTGACTGTGCTCTACTGCGAAGAAGAGCAGACTGCATCTACACTGGTGGTCACCAACAGATTCACAAGTTGGAATATTTTGGATCAAGCAACCCTCCTGGATATCTAGCTAAGGAGTTGGGCTGATAGTGTAAAGAAGCTTAGTTTGGAATGGAGGCAACTCTCACTTGTCTGACTGCTGACTCTGAAGCTGGCAAAAAAGCCGGCATCTGCTATTAAACGGTGCCGCATCGCTGTATGAGAGCTGTGTGTCTGTTAGTCAGAAGTAGCCGTGCCCTCCGGCACAGGGCAGCTGAGTACTTTGGGCATCTCCTTTGTGCTTTATTTCACCAGCCCGCATGTCGAGGGCACAGTTTAATGGATGCTGCTACTGTGCAGTCCAGTTCTGCTGCCCAGTTTGGAGCTGCAGAGGTGACGCAAGCTTTAAGAGAAGAAAATGGGAAGGAACTGGGGATCGATCAATGCCCTTTGTGTTTAGCATGACCTTGAGGGCTCATGGGATAAAGGACCCTGATTATCTCTCTGCTTTTCATCCCTGAAGTGCTCAAAGGCCTTGGGGGTGGGGGGGTGGGTCTGTGAACTGAGCCTTTGTAGGTCTGTAATGGGGTTGGGATGTGGGGACTGAGCTGTGGAAAGCAGGGAGCTTTTGAGCCTCAGGCCAAGTGGCAAAAACGCAGTTGCCACAGTCTGCTGCCTTCTGTGCTGCACAAAGGCTCTTCGTCTCCAGCTGCTGGCGCGAATGGCCGCAGCGCTTCATGTGCCAGCTCCTCTCGGAGAAGAGGCATTGTCGTTGGAGCGCTGGCTGGGATCAGAATTTCACAGCCAGTTTTCATTTCCATCTAGTGAGTTCTGCTCATACCCTAGGTTGCCAAACTTTGAAGTCTCTGCCCATAGGACAGCTGGAGTTGGCGTGGCAGGCCAGCTCAGAACTATACCTACCAGATGTGCCAGGAAGAGTTAACTGTGTCTCCCCAAATACCCAGGAGTGCCACTCATCCGTTTCCGATGTTACAGACAGTTGGGTTCTGTCTCCAAGACCGTGTTGTCAAGGTGTGGTGTGACTGTTCAGGATCCAGATGCAGATTTTCACGCCTCAGGCCTGTTTGTCAATATTTTGCTGGGTTTTGTTCCACTATTAATGTGGGATGATGGTAACGCTGTGGATGCTGGCTCTGTCTGTTCACACTCCGTTGGTTGCTGCCACTGAATTGGCACTAACTGGCAATCACCTCAATGCCAGACAAAGCACCCAAGAAGGGCTGTGTGAGCACGAACTGGGATTGCTGATTCTACATTGACAAAGTCCTCTTTAGCAACTGGGATGGAGTCAATGAGAATACGGCCATCTGTCAGGGCAGTGTTTTAGGGAGAACCCCATGACGTGATGACTGTGCCTTGAATGTGGCTAAGAGCGTTGCCGTCTAACCGTAAGGCATGCCTCTAATAAAGGCAGGTCTGGAGGAGAGGCACACAGTGGCTGTGCTAGCACACTGCTGTTAATGTTTCTGTGGGCTCTTCAAGGCTTACAACGCAGAGATCTCATTGCCAAGTTCCAGCTTGGCCTCGTCTTGTTGCCGAGCTGCTGTGTAGTCTAGCACAGCTCGTTGGACAGTCAGCGTTTAATCTGCTGGTGCACGTGACAAGCCCCTCGCATGCCAGAAGTCGCGGCTGTTAAAATCCCCAAGATATGTGGAAGCAGCAAAATCCATGGCAGTAGTTCCATAAAGGCAGCCGTGCCTCTGGGCAATGAGTGCATCCCAGGGAGGGAAGCGACCGTTCCGTCACTGTGCGAGGCTGCTGTACTTCTCACAGTGCTCTGTGTGCCCTTCAGCGGGCATCCCGCAGTCCTGCAGATACACAGCTCACGGAATTTGATGTCCTCTGCTGCCAGGCCTTTTAGGAGAGTGAGTTATTGCAGAGTCCTCCCAGGTGGACTTTCATTAGACCTTGCAGTGCATAGTTCCATGTAATATTCAAGAGGAGGTATGAGAGAGGAGGTCGTTTCTCACCTTCCCGGAGGAGCGAGGTGTCTGTCTTGCACGTGCGAGGCAGGATGGAAAAGCAGCTGGATCCCCTCTGCCAGAGAAGAACGCGGGCACCTTGGTGCTGCTCCAAGCGCTTGTCTAGACTAGAGGGAATTTGCACAAAGGTATCCAAATAAAATGACACCGCTGTAAACCCTGTGCAGACTTAGCATGATACCGGGAACCTCGGTGAGTGACAATGCGGTGAAATGAAGCTAGCACACACCCTGGTGTGCAAAGCCGGCTGACACAGCCTGGCTGTGTTCCTGCAGCCGCACCAGAATCCCCTAAGGCAGACAGAGCCTTTTGCCACCGCTTGTGTTTGAGGGTCGGATCTTAACCTGTCTCTGAAATCAAGAGGCAGGGTCCAGACTCTGAGGCAGACAGTGCCTACAGCCCAAGAAAACTAAACAGGAGATGATTTTGTGGAGCTGGGGCTAGATATCCAATACCACCCGGGTATCTGGTCTTTCACTGCATTGCTCCAGGGGCCGTACCTGGCTGCAGAAAGCAGAAATGAGGGCAGTACCACTTCTGAGAGCCCCAGAGCCCCTGCCATGGATCCGGCTCTTCCATTTAACCTCGTGCACAGACCCACTGTAGCTTTTCTGATTCCCCACCCCGTGAAATGGCTTTTCTGTCTGACCCGGTACACTGCTGATACCACCTTGAGTCTCCTGCATCTCACTGTCACGGTTGCTTTGGCAACAAATTGAGAGAGGCTGGGAGCAGCTCAGCACGGTAAAGAACAAGACATTTGCCCAGATTTATGAATCTCTCTCTGGCCCAGCTCGTCCATCAGGCAATGGCCTTCCAGCCGTGTCTCCCTGGGGTGAGGGGACTCTTGGAAGAGGCTGATAAAGGCACCCAGCCATATTCCCTTGAGCCTGGAGGGCAGCACTGGAGAGGGGAAAGCATTAACCCTTTCGGTGCAGTTTATAGGGTTTGCGAATGCCAGGCAATATATTGGTTTGGGTGATTTTTTTCCCTGTTTTGTTTTTTTTTTTTAAACTAATTAGATGATAGAAAGTACATCTGTGCATAGAGAACCGTTCACTGTAAACCAGAGTTGAGGTCAGGCCCTCATCCAGCTGAGAGGGTAAGTAGTGTAGGAAGTGGAAGGGATGGCAGAGGAGGCATTATCCACCTCCTTTGTGTGAGGGTGTCTGGGAAGCGGAGTGGGCTGGGAGCTTGTGAGGTACAGAGCCAGTTCTTGGCTGAGTAACCTTGGCCAAGGAGCATCCATACTGTAGAAGCATTCCCCTACTGTAGAACCCACTGTAGAAGCATTCCCCTACTGTAGAACCCACTGTAGAAGAACCCACTGTAGAACCCACTGTAGAAGCATTCCCCTACTGTAGAACCCACTGTAGAAGAACCCACTGTAGAAGCATTCCCCTACTGTAGAACCCACTGTAGAAGAACCCACTGTAGAAGCATTCCCCTACTGTAGAAGCGTGGCCAGCATGAGCGGCATCTGAGTGAATGGAGAGTGCGTGGTGCGGCTTAAAGAGGTGTTCAGGAGGCATCTGGACTCTGAAGGCCAGTGCTGGGTTTCCATTCTCTCATGCTTACGGTCTTGTTTGCCTTCCTTCCTCAGAAGAAACGATGAGGTGACGCACATTAAGATCCAGAACACAGGGGATTACTATGACCTCTACGGAGGTGAGAAGTTTGCCACCCTTGCAGAGCTGGTGCAGTACTACACTGAGCAGCAGGGGCTGCTGCGGGAGAAGAACAGCAATGTCATCGAGCTGAAGTACCCTCTCAACTGCCAGGACCCCACCTCGGAGAGGTAAGCCACGCTCTCTGACAGCCTCTCCCGGTGGTGGTGATGCTGTCTTCCCAGCTGGCTCAGACCCTACAGCTGCACCTGGCCGGGGTTCGGAAAGGAGCCCGAAACAGAGTGTGTTTGGGTGTGATTTAGGTTTCGTGACCCAAAAGCTCCGCATCTCTGGGATATGGTTCCCTAGCTGCTCTGTGTGCAGAAGCTGGCTGGATATCATTAGCAAGGCCCAGAAGCTGATACTTGCTCGGGGTCAGCGTGTGCTGATAAGCCTTCTCTAGCTTTTAGGCAACTGGGAACGTGCAACTGGGATCTGCAAAGGGTCCTGCAGGTGTATCCTAGGAGGCACGCAGCTTTGGCTTTAAAAGAAACAAAACACATGCAAGTGACTTGTGTCTGCCTGCAGAACGCTGGGTAGAAATGCCCTGAAAAAAGCCTTCTCCCATCCCATCCCAGTCTGTAACCGCTGTTCATCCCAGTAGCGACACAGTGGTGTCTTGCAGGGAGGGGATGGCTGACTCGCTGTGAGAAGCAGCTTGCCTCGGGCTACTTCAGGATGTTTCCACCAGACGATTAGTGACCTTCTTTCCTCCCCTTCATCTGCGACACTCCAGTGACCCCTTTTTTTCCTTTTCCTCCTCCTCAGTTTCCCCAGTGTCATATGCAGCGGCTGCCATGGTGGGTTGGAAAGGGGAACGCCTAGTCAGGCGGCTGGCGATGCCCAAGCAGGCCCCTATTTACTCTAACTTTAGCAGCCGGGGTAAGGCGAAGCGGTGACTGGTCTCGGTTCCTGAAATGGAGCAGAGGCGATCCCCTCCACGCCGTCACGTGAGCCGGCTGGGCCGAGGCGCTGGGAAGTCCCTCCAGCTCATGCGCTCCCTTGTTGCCAGGGAGGTTCCTTTGCTCCTTCCAGACTGCAGTGTGAAAAGCAGCCTGGCAGCCGCTCACGTTAGCAGAAGGTCTGGAAAAGTAGAAACGCCCTTCAGCTGGGTTTCCCCCTCTTCTCCCGCCAAGGAAAGTCTGGCTTGGCAAGGAAGCTCCCTAAAGATTTCTGCTCCAGACCACACATCTGGTGGCATCAGGGAGAAGAGAGGCGAAAAGGGTCCAAGTCCTCTAAAAAGGTGTCGGAATATAGCGGGATGCGTCAGGGTAGCAGTGTTTCCAAGACCTGGGCCTGACTAGCAGCAGTGCTGTAAGCAGGGGCTGAGGTCCCTCTCCAGAGACGGGCCGTTCTGCCCTCTGCAGCAGTACAGCTCCTGCAGCCCCGTGATCCCAATGCCTTCTCAAGCCTTCAGGAAAGAGTCTTGCTCTTCACGGGTCTTCCCAGTCAGGCTTGAAATGGCTGCCTTTGCAGCATGCTGAGTCGGGACTTGAAAGGCCCAGCATCACCGACTGCTGTTCTATAAACTTCGTCCTCTGGGACGAAGTTGCTGAGACGTGACGTGATGCCATTGCATCGCCCCTGGAAGGTTATTTTGAGCCTCTCTGAAGTCCTGGCAGCTTGGCTGGCTGGCCAGGAGCCAGCATCTTCAAAGTGGGACCTGTGGCGTCTACCCAGAGCCACAGCTGAGTGTTGATGGAGCGTGGGGATCGAAGGCTCTGAGACAAAAAGAAACTCTGCTTCGCTCCAAACTGTTATATGTATCTATGGAAGGCTGTAGCAGAGTGCTAGCCCATGAAGTATGCCTGCCCTGGATGGCTGCTGTGCGGGTAGGGGAGAGACGCTGCCTTGCTGAGCTGCTGTGCAGCTGTCATGGTTTAGTCCCAGCCGGCAACTAAGCCCAACGCGGCCGCTCGCTCACTCCCCCCCGGTGGGATGGGGGAGAGAATCGGAAGGGTAAAAGTGAGGAAACGCGTGGGTTGAGATAAAGACAGTTCAATAGGGAAAGCAAAAGCCGCGCACGCAAGCAAAGCAAAGCAAGGCATTCCTTCACCCCTTCCCATGGGCAGGCAGGGGTTCAGCCATCTCCAGGACAGCAGGGCTCCATCACGCGTAACGGTGACTTGGGAAGACAAACGCCATCACTCCGAACGTCCCCCCCTTCCTTCTCCTTCCCCAGTTTCTATGCTGAGCACGACGCCCTATGGTATGGAATGTCCCTTTGGGCAGTTGGGGTCAGCTGTCCTGGCTGTGCCCCCTCCCAGCTTCTTGTGCACCCGGCAGAGCAGGGGAAGCTGGAAAGTCCTTGGCCAGTGCAGCAACAACTAAAACATCAGCATGTTATCAACACTGTCCTCAGCACAAATCCAAAACATAGCCCCATAGCAGCCACTGTAAAGAAAATTAACTCTATCCCAGCTGAAACCAGGACAGCAGCAAAGGCCAGGTGAGCTGCCTGGCCAGAGCACAGGGCTAGCACGCAGTGCTGCGGTTTGGCCATGCCCTCTGCAGCTCAGGAGTGGGCAGATTATCGTGCTTAACTCCCAGGCATTGTGGCAAGGCTGCTACAGGCTTCTGACCGAGCCGGTTGAAAGATAGCCTGCGTTTCACAGGGACTGCAGTGTAAGTATGTCAGCAGACCAAGAGAAAGGATTATGAGAGATTAGATGGAGAAATAGGGGCACGTGCATGCAAGATGTACACAGACGGAGAGGTGGAGCAACTCACGCCTGTGCAGTGAGGCTTGGCAAGAGCTGAGCACAAACTTCTGCACATTGGAATCGCCGCTGGCCAGAGACGTGACTGCGGGCAGGGCTGGAGGGGACAGTGGGGAACCCAGTTTTGCCACTCCGAGCAGCATGCGGGGCGCTTCTGTTCTCCCTCAGCCGGACCTGAGCTGAGGTTAGCGACCTGGGAGGGGAGTAACTACAGCTAGGAGGGCCCTTCTGAAAATCCTTCCCAAACTGTGTCAAAGCATCATGTTCCTGGTCAGTGTTGTCCATGCTCTGTGTCTGATACTGTCTGACTATAGCCTGCTGACTCCAAGTGTTCTGCTTTTTCTTCCATATTAAAAAAATAAAGGAAAACGTAGCCACCTTCAAGTAAGAACTGCCAGAATCATGTTTCTTACAGCTTCGTCAGAAGCTATCCCTAGATGACAGTGCTTGTTATACATCACGTGGCAGTTTAATATACTGCCATTTATATAATGGCGGTTTAATATTCCATTTCACATTTGGTTGGAGGATTGAGCAAAGTCCTGACACTTCCAGCCTCAGGCTAAGGTATTGATGTGACATTGCAAAGTGTTGGAGGAAAGTCACTGGGGACTGTTTCTAAAATAACTCAATCCGGTGTCATGCCAGTGGGGAGAGGAGTCAGACTGGGAGCCTCGAAATGGGTTTCCCATGAACACCATCCCCAGCAGTGAGTGTAGCTCTTGTCTGAAGGCAATGCTCTGTGCATTTCTGAGCTGACCTTGCTCTCCGTTGCTGCTCCCCAAGGTGGTACCATGGGCACCTCACTGGCAAGGAGGCAGAGAAGCTTCTGACAGAGAAGGGGAAACCAGGTAGCTTTCTGGTGCGGGAGAGCCAGAGCAAACCGGGAGACTTTGTATTGTCCGTGCTGACAAATGAGGATAAGATGGAGACTGGAGACCGGAAACCACACGTGACCCACGTGATGATCCACTACCAGGTAGGAGATGTGCTGTCCCCGCTCACCCTGCGATAGGTGCTGGGTGGGTGACCCCGCTGGGAGCTGTGCATTGGAGTCTCGCTGGGGTTTTGTCGTTCTCTCCTGCAGCCAGATGGGAAGTATGACGTGGGCGGAGGAGAGAGGTTTGACACGCTCACAGACCTGGTGGAGCACTATAAAAAAAACCCCATGGTGGAGAAATCTGGAGCTGTGGTTCATCTGAAGCAGGTAATAGCTGCTCTAGCACATATCTGTTGGTTCTGGGCTTGCCCAGACTCCTGGGGGAGTGCATAGATCTGCCCCTGCTCTTTGGGAACTCCCTGCCCCCAGAACATCCCGCTGGCTACTTGTCGTGCTTATCCAGGCTCACGCTTGCCAGAGAGGTCCCTGGCCCCGCACTCAAGGCCTCAGGAATGGACCCAACTCCTGCCAATACCCCCAGGGATCAGGGATTCAGGAACTGTGTTTTCAAGGGGAAAGTTTTCTGTCTTTCTGTTATTGAAAGTGATTTCTATTCTGTCTTCATCTGTCTTTCAGCCATTCAATGCCACGCGCATCAATGCAGCCAACATTGAAAACAGAGTGAAGGAGCTGAACAAAATGGCAGATCACAGTGAGAAGGCCAAGCAAGGGTTCTGGGAAGAGTTTGAGGTACAGGATGCTCCTGTGCTCTGTCCCACTTGTGCCTGTGGGTGAAGAATATGCTATTTGCATGGGACTGTCGTGGTTTTCCAGCACTGAGGACCTCTTCTCAACACTGTTGCTCCTTTCCCTGTTTTCCGTGTTCAACTGAGTTACTTCCTGGTCCTTTTTTTCATTGCCTTTTCTCGTGTCCGAGGCAGTTTCTCCTTCCTCATCCTAGAACTGCATACCTTTTGTTCCCTGCAGGGATTTGTGCCTTCTCCCCCATTAACTCTCTCATCAAGCTGCTTCTTGGCTCCTTTTCCCTTCCTGCCAGCACTCCCTCTGCTCTTCTCAGCATTAGGAAGCCAAGCAGCTTGTGAAAAGAGCCCTTCCTTTGCCTCTGACTCTCCTTATCTGCCCAGAACAGTTTGTTCTTGTGTACTCTGCTCCACAGATGCTGCAGCAGCAAGAGTGCAAGCTCCTCTACCCCAGGAAGGAGGGACAGCGACCAGAGAATAAGGCTAAGAATCGCTACAAGAACATCCTTCCCTGTAAGGAGACACTGAATACTGGTTTGGTTTTCTTCACCACAATTTCTGCAGCTTCTCTGGGGCTAGTTAACCCTTTCTGATCATAGCTGGCTTGGAAAGAGGTGTGCACTGTCCTAGTGGAGTGCTCCAGTTAGTTCATGGCCTTCTCCATCCCCTTTCTAACCCGGTCATTCCCTTTTGCATGGGAAACAACTGGTAAATTGCTCTCCTCTTTTTGTGCTGTGAGTCCAAATATGCTTCAGATCTCAAGTGTAGTTCAAAAGTCATACGGAGCCAGAGCTAGAGCCTCCAAAGGAAATACTGGAAAACTCGAGCTCAGGTTAGTCTGCAACACTGCGTATCACTAATACCCATCCAAGTTACTAGATTGGCAACATAGCTGTGGGACAGGTAGTGTAGACTACTGCTGTCATTAGGAGAGCATTTTACACCCTCTTTTGCAGTAGTTACCCATCTGACTTCGTAGTAAGAGCCTTGTGAGAGCCCTTGCTGGGAGCCACTGTGACTGCCCTACTCTGCCCTGCCGCAAAGCCCATCCGTGCTCTGGTGCATGGGACTCGCTCCTGTGTTCATTCTGGGCTCTCTTCTCCTTCAGTTGATACCACGCGGGTGGCACTCCGAGACGTCGATGAGAGCGTGCCTGGGTCAGACTACATCAACGCCAACTATATCAAGGTACTTGGGAAAGGGAAGAGAGCATGTGGGGGCTGGCTTCAGCCCAGTGCTGTGGTTCTGGTGGGTAAGTGCAATAACGGTGTAAGTCTTGAGGGAATGGCCTGTCAGAACCAGTATCTTTCACTGGGTCCAGGCCAAACACTGGATTTTTCTGCTGTATCCCAAGGGATCGCATCATTCTACCATGTCCTATTTGCACCTATCTAAGAGTTTATCTCAATCCCCTCCTTTTCTTACCTGTTCAGGAGGTCCTAGGGGACTGACCCAGACTCTCTGTCAGTGAACATTATCTCTGAGGTCAAATTATAATTGTCATCTGTAAGCTAAGAGCTGCTTGAAGCTGTATTTCCAGCAATGCTGCTCTGGCACTTAAGCACCAGCCTTTGGGAAACCTTCAAGGTGGCTTCATTCCAGCCATGTCCACCTGCAACTTCTGCAGCTGCCTGCTGGCAAGAGTCTGTTGTGCAGTAATGTGCATTACAGCAGCATAAAGGTCCCTGAGGGCAGGCAGACCATTTTACTGGCGACTCTATTGAAGCTGGTGATGAGAGCGGTTGTGTCCACAGGTCTGATGAATAGAGGAAAATCAGCCAGCTCAGAAATCCTGCTCGGCAAGGTGCGCTGCCTTTGCTGCTAAAGTAAAGCAATTCTCAATTCCTGATTCCAGCATCATTGGCTTCCCCCCCCCCCCCCTCCTTTGCTCCTCAGAGCATCCCTGAAGATGGAAGGAACTCGGAGCACTGCAAGATCTACATAGCCACCCAGGGCTGCCTGCAGACAACAGTGAATGACTTCTGGGCCATGGTGTATCAAGAGAACAGTCACGTCATTGTCATGACAACCAAGGAGGTGGAGCGGGGCAGGGTGAGTACTTGTAGGGTGCTGTCCCCAAGCCTGAAAGTTACCTTGTACCTTAGTACCTTAGTACTAGCTGCTAGTACTAATAGTGTTTCGTTAAGTTGTCTCTGGCTAGCTTTCATTTCGTTTCTCCTCTGTCTTGTAATGTTGCTTTAGCTCTTCTTCATGAAAGAAGCATAGCACTTTGCTCTGCCAGTCTCCCCAGCCCCATAAGTATTAATGGGGTGTCCCTCATATGACTTGCTTCAAGGCTCTGAGGAATTGCAGGTGGCAGAGAGAGAGAAAGCATCGTGCTTGTTACAGCAAGCTGCAAAGCGGGGGGGGTGGTGGTGTTGCAAGCTGTGTGAGGGACAAAAGTAATTCTACAGCCTATCTGTGTACCACCTGTATGCATTTCACTAAGAGTGGGTTGATAGGGGCCAAGTAACACAGTGAAATTCCATGCAGAGCCACTTACCAGAACAGCCTTCCCTAGTAAAGAGAGGAGCCGATATGATTGGCATTAGCAGCTCTGCTTAGGAATGAGGGGGAGGCTGCGCCTGCAGCAGCCTAGTGCAGAGATGAGATACAGATAGCTCTACTCGCAAGCCTTCTTTTGTATTGGCAAAGTCACTGTAGCAAAGAGGGGATGGGCTGGAGGACAGGAGGGGTATAGGCAGGCTGTGTAGCCCCTTGGGATGGAGGTTTGGCTCAGGAGTTAGGCAATGACCAGACCAACAGCTCAGGTGCCGTGTGTCAAGACTATGCCTTTGGCAAAGCAATGCCTACCTGAGGCTGGGGCGAGCTGAGGAGGGAGATTCCCCTAGGGACCACGTCCTTCATATAGGAATGGCCCTTTCTGGTACGTCCCCGGTTCAAAGGAAATGTTCTGTGTGTATGGCTCTCCTTTAAACCTCTACACTGGGGCTGCACACCCTTTGAATGCAGCAGCATCCCTCAGCAAGGCGTTCAGGGGTTCGTCCTCCAGCTCCCCAGTCTCGACTAATGAGCAGCTATCTGATGTTGCTGCAGAACAAATGCTTCCGTTACTGGCCAGACAAGAGTTGCACCAAGGAATACGGGTGCATCTGCGTGCGAAACGTGAGCGAGCGTGAGGCCCAGGGCTATTACCTTCGGGAGCTGGAGATCTTGCGGACTGACAGGGTGAGTCCTCTGCTGCTGCCTGCCCGCTGTGCTGGGAAAGGGCTGGTGCTGGAACCCCCGGGGAGGGAGCTGTGGCTTTTCTGTTTGGTTTGGGGTTTTTTGTTTGGGTTTTTTTTTTAATTAATGGTCCCACTGCTGAAGTTCTGGGCCACTTTGCCCCAGCTTTGATAAAAAGAAAGGAAGGCGAAGCCTCCTGGTAGGTGAGGTTTTCTGACTAGGTGGTGGGTCTCTGCTCCCTGCAGGATGAGCGCCCGAGACTGGTGAAGCACTATCAGTATTTTAGCTGGCCAGACCACGGGGTGCCCAATGAACCAGGAGGGGTTCTGAGCTTTCTGGACCAAGTGAATCGGGCACAGCGAAGCATTCCAGACACGGGGCCGATCATAGTGCACTGCAGGTACGAACCAGTAGGCTGTCAGTGGGGCACTGCACTAGGGATGGGTAATAAAAATGTGTGTCTCTTCTTTTTTGTTACACCTGCAGCTGGGTCATCATGTGAGCTGATGGTGGGCAACTGGGATATAAGTACACACATGGGAAAATGCAGCCTTCCTTCAGAGCCTCGCTGGTGATAGCACAGGGAAGAGCAGGCCTGATCTGGAGCTCGTAGCTCTGATGCAGCCTGCTAGGGTCAGCATTTGGCTGGGCTTGTCTTATAGCAGCCATTCCAAATCTGCCCAGGACAGACCGGGCATGCAGATGAGTTTTGGAGCTGCGCTGACTAACTCTGGGGAATGTTTCTTCCTGCAATGATTTTTTTTTTCTTTTCTCTTTCCAGTGCTGGAATAGGACGCACAGGCACCATCATAGTGATAGATATTCTGGTGGATATTATTCACAGGCAGGGTATGTCTCCCTGTCTCGTGGCTTTCACCGTTTGCCTTGCTCTGACCAGTTATGGGATAACCCTGCTTTTGTGCAGGCAGTGGGTACATGCTCTCCAAGCAGGGGGTTTGACTTGTCCGGGAAACAGTGGGCATGGGCTTAGCCTGAATGCAGGGCGAGAAGGGCTTGTGCACCGTGCCCAGTTCCCCGTTTTGCCGTGGGCCAAGAAATGGAGCTCTATCGTAATGAAATGTGAACCCTCTCCAAACGGGTGTGCGCGTGGACAGCCCTCTACTAAGGGAGATGCTTTCAGCAACACAGCAGAGGAGAGTCTTCTCATTGGCATCAATGGGGCCAGGATTTCAAGGTCTCCTGGAAAACCCTTTTTTATTGAGGGTGGGGTGGGGGGAAACAGGTTCAGTAAGGATGTAACTCCAGTAGCCCTTTTAGAAATAAATCCCCCAAACTCTTCTGTGTAGAAGGGCTCTTACCCTTACCTGAAATTCTAGAGCTGTTATGGAACTCTCCGTGGTATCTCTGGGTCTGGTCTGGAAGCCTTGAGGCAGGAGGATCCTCTTCAGCAATGGTTCTATCTATTTCATAAACCAAGCAAGGGTGGTAAGTCTGGATCTGTAGAAGCTGCTGCAAAACAGAGCTAATTCCCTCTCCCCTTGCTCCAAGCAGATCAGCCCTGCCTCAGCCATTCTCAGTCCAAGGTGCTCTGGCAGGGGGAGGAAAAAAAAAATTTTTTTAAAAATCTCCTGGGCACGGAGATGCACCAAATCCTTTCACAATATTCCAGGGCTTCGCTGACGCTGTGTTCAGAGAGATACTGAAAGCTTTCAAAGTTGTCTTAAGAAAATAATTTTTCAACCAAATTCCCACTCCCTAACCCTCACCTTCTCACTCTTGATCAGGTTTGGACTGCGATATTGACATCCCCAAAACTATCCAGATGGTACGCAGGCAGCGTTCGGGCATGGTGCAGACAGAGGCACAGTACAAGTTTGTTTACATGGCTGTTCAGCAGTACATTGAGGTTGAGCAGAAGAGGTTGGAAGAAGAACAGGTGAGTTCCGTTCGGCTTGGTTGGAAAAGCAAGGGCAGAACTTGGCCCCCACCAACAACCACTTCCACTCCCACCTTCTCCCTGGAACTCCAATACTGCCCTGAACACACGGAAATAAACCCACACCCACTGCTCCCCCGCTGGCATATGGGATCTTGTAAGGCTTTCTTCTGTAACGGCTTTGAGCGAGGTTTTATTGTCTTTGCTTTCTCTTTCAGAGGAATAAAAGGAAGGAGCGAGACTACTTGAATATCGGCTACGCTCCTATGGAAAAAGGCAGAGCCAAAGGGCAGCCCCCTTCACCGCGGGCCCAGTCTGTGTAAGCTGAATGTCTCTCTGCCAGGGCTACGAACTTCTGCAGCAGTAGAGAGAACACCTTGAGCAAAGGCCCCAGTATTTATCCTTTGCCAGCCTGTCTCTCCCATACCTGAAACCTGACCGGTTGCTGGCTATCGTATGGGGATGGCTAAAAATAAACCGGTGATCCCACCACCCTGTCAGCAGTGGTGGTAGCAGCCCACCTTGCTTATGTGCTACACTTCTGCAGCTGCTTTGGAAAGGAGAGGAGGAAATAGATCCTAGCCTTTAGTGACTAGTGCCCCATATCCTTGGCTCTGGAGAACATCTATGGAGAATCTGCTAGAGAGTGAAACTGTGCTGCTGCCACTGAGGGAGTTTTACAGCAAGATCTGAAGGAAGATGAGAAGAGAGCAGAGGGAGGTGGATTCGCACCCATGGGGAGAGGGAGCATGTGCTAAGTAGCATGAGTTCCTTACATAAGCAGAGATAAAATACCCCAAATTATGTTTTTCCCTCTTGTCCCAAGTGATGGGATACCAGTGAGTGATGGAGAGGGGGTTATAAGTTGCAGGTGAGTGGGTAGGGACATATGTCAGTTATATAATATCAGAGCTTTTGGGCACCTTGAATTGCGGGATCGGTTTTGAAAGAAGAGATGGCTAGGAGGCAGGAGCAGAGGAGTGGGCGTTAAAGTGGAGGCAGAAATGCTGTTGCTGGGCTCATGCAGAACAAAAAATCCAACTGAAGAGAAGAGGGCAAAAGGAGACGACACACGTTCTTCTCTGGACGTTTGGCCACCGCTGGAGCGCTGGTGGCTCCTGCCCGCTGCGCCCAGCCGTGCACCGTGCCCAGAGCTGCCTCTGCGGGGAGAGGCAGAGCCGGGGCCAGCAGCCGGGATGCTCCGGGCTGGGGCTCGGGCAGCTGCCGCCCTGGGAGCTGGGAGAGGGCAGGAGGAGGCAGGAACGGGTGCTGCTTGGCTCCCGTGGTACCCCACGGGCAGGCGCGGGCAGAGCCGCTCTGGTCCTGCGGTGCATTAGTAACTGCGAAGACCTTGCAGTGCTAAAGGGAAATCTGGATCCTTCGCTGGCATTATGGACCTTCCAGCCCCTGCTGGGTCTGGCTGGTTGGGATCTTCCCTGCTGGACTCCAGAAATGTTTGTGTCCTGTTTAAAATGCCCAACTTTGAAACTGCAGCTCTGAATAAATGAGGGTGGGGAGGACTGTGTGGGACTGAGCCGAGCAAGGCAAGCTCTACGTGGCTGGTACCGTCGGCTCCAGAGATCTCCCGTGAGTTCAGCTTTGGGTGTCAAACCTGCTTTAGAGATACTTGGATCTGGCCTTCGGAGCAGCTCTCTCTTTCCATTAGATTTTGGAAAATCCAGAGAAATTGGGTACGTAGAGAAATTAAGAGTAGGAAATACCAGGAACTGTATCTGCTGATCCTGCAGAAACTTTGCATCCATGAAAGGCTGATGTGTGGAGGAAGGTTCAAGGCTCCATCCCCAAGCTGTATTTGAACCTAGGAGGGGTAGCCCAGCCAGAGGGAGAGAAAACAGGGATTGAGAACAGCGGGTAACCCCATGTCGTCTTATTTACAAGGCTGGGGAGGGAAAAAGGGAGCTTGGGCGGGCCATTACCTGCTTCCCACTGGCCACCTGCCTCTGGGAAAAGATCCAGAGCAGTGAGGCTGTTAATAACAAGGCTTTGTTTCTTGACAGGGTTGACGATGAGTCAGCTTCCGTCTACGAGAACCTCAACATCAAAAGCCCGAAGGTTTCAGGGATGAGTAACACAGGGCGATAAAGGAGCCGGAGGTGAGCTGTATGGAGGCTGTACAGGTAGGAATGCTTCCCTTGATTCACGGAGAGTGTCACCGCAGTCTGTTTACATTGCGTTTGACCCAGCTCCTCTTGAGCTCGGCTTATGCAGGTCTCTGTGGCTCTGCCTCCATCAGGGAAGGCAGCTATGCTTTGATGAGATTTGATGGAGCCTAAAGATGTGGCCGTGGCCAGCTGCTGTTGGGAGAACAGGGGGAAATGGGGTAATGAGATCTCAACAGGGAAACACGTTTACAACGTTACCAGTGTGTGGGGGAGATCTGCTTTTTGGGCTGTTATATCGGGAAGCTGTCAGACTCGAAGAACAGACTGCGCTATGTACGCAAACAAGTAGGAGAGACTTCACACGCTGGGAGCGTCTCAGCTCTGTAACCTTATCAATGCACTTCTCTCCCAGTTATAAACCATGCCACCCTTCTTCCTTCTTGTTTTGGAATGCAGGATTTACAGTGTTTACGTCCACCCTTTCCAAGTTCTGCAATTGCGGACAATTTTTTTTGCCCGTCTTGCCTTCCCCAAGCACCTTGGATTCAGCAAGGAAGTAAGAAGCTGCCTGTAAGAAGCAAGCAGAGTCTGCGCCTAAGAACATGCCTTGACCTAACTTATTCACAAGAAGAATCTTCTCCCATTCTCCCCTGTATCAGTATGTTGATATTTATGTGGAAGTGCCTCTGGACATTCATTAGGGCATCAAGGCTCAGTTTTAAATTTTTTTTTTAATTTAAGATTCTTATTTTTTACACACAAATTGTTAAAAGGAATGGAAATGACTATCTGCTTAGGAGCTTTCCCAGGGTTGCCCACTTAGGGCGTTAGTAAAATGTTAGTACACTTTAATGTTTTCATTAGGTCAATCATTTCTAAGCTAGAAGTGTTTTTAGACTAAATCCTGGAGTAACTTTGCTGCCTGTGAGGGTGAGAAATAGAGAGCACTGCCTGGACCCAGGTTTTTGCACCTCTGTTGATTCCTCTTTTCACACTTCCTTTTGGCTGTACCAGTTCTAGATTTCTATGCAACCCTGCCAAAGCACACGGAGCAATCCCTGCTGCTGTAGTACAGCAGACGCGCGTGTGTGTGTGCCTGAGAGTCTGCTAGCTGCTCTGCACGTGGGTTTCGTAGCAGAATTGAGAGACAGGGGTGAGCATCTCCATCTTGGACTGTGTGGGTCTGAATGTTGAGCTAAGTGAAATCTCACCTAGCTGATGGGTGCCGAAGAGTAGGAAAGCAGCTTTGACTGTGCGCTGTGCTTTTAGCCACCCCTAGCGAGTAACAGCCTAGGAGCTGAACTAATCTGAGCTGAACTTTTTGAGCTGGGCCCCTCTAAGCTTGATGCAGCTCTGCCACTACCTTGCTGCATGACCTCTTTTTTTCCCCCCTGCAACTATATGACAAGGCAAGCGTTGTGTCTGCTGAGTAGGGGTGTTGTAGGAGTGTTTGTGACTTGACCAGTGCCGTGAAGATGAGTGTGTCGCTGAGTGGAGTATTCCAGCTCTGTTGATCAGTCTTGACTTTTGACTGCCAGTGCTTCCTGCTGTTCCAGCCCTAAGGCCTGCAAAGAGTCCTGCTAAAGAACCCCTTCCTACAGGATTCATCCGTGTCTGAAAGTGTGCTCTGTGGGGAGCCTCGGGTCTGAGTGCCAGTGCCCGAACCTCCAGAGCACGCGTGGGGCTGATGTTGAAGTCCTCCTCGGTCTCTGGAACTGGAGGGACTTGCTGCGTGGTTGGGGTATTAGTGTCTGGAGTGCCGGCTCCACGTGTTGAGCAGAAGGGGTTGAACAAAAGCACAGTGACATACCTTGGCTGTATTTCCTGGCTGGTCTTTCTGATCCCGTGTCACGGGGACAGGAGAACTGTTTATTTTTATTGCACTTTTAATAAATGTTGAATATTCTCAAGGCTTTTTTTTTTCCCTTTCTTTTTTAAGTACTTTGCGTTTTGGGAAAGTGACTGACGGTTGGTGTGGACGATGGGACATCCTGAATGTCTCCCATCACCAAATGCGACTGTTCAGGGCCCTGTTTTCACTTGCTTTGAATCTTCCTTTTGGCTGTGCATGAGTGAGAGGTTCAGCTGCGTGTTAGCTAAACCTTCAACCTTTGCTTCCAAGTACACGGTGAGAAGGGGACGTGCAAAGGGACAGCCCCCACAAGGATGCTGTGACAGACTACTAGGAACAGTTGGAGCTGTGAGGACATCTCTGTGGCCCGTCTGCCACCGTAACAATAGATTTTTATGAAGCTGAAGATGTTATTTCCCTGTCCCCTGCCCTTAGGTCTCATCAGTGGGAGCTGAATGGTAGCAAAGATGTAATGAGAAAGCACTTAATCTCTACTAGTGTCTATTTGCTGGGCTTAGTCCTAAATGCACCTTGGGTAAAATGGAAGTGCCTTCTCTGCCTTAAGTCTTGGTGAGTCACTTTTTCCAAGGACATACTTCAGTTGGTGCTGTGAAGATATCCTCTCAGTGGCAAGCACGGGGGAACGGACAGGATGATACACGGGAAAACCCCTGTCAAGCCCAATGACTTTGGCAGAAGTTGTTACAGTGCCTGGAGTAGTTTCTGGAGACGCGTGGCTAGCACAGATAATACCAGCCTGCAGCCAAACAACAGAGGTGTTGCAGATACAGCACACGCAGCAGCTTTCCACTGAAGTTTTGCATAGCAACAGGCTTGAGTTACTTCTGCCACTGCTTCAGCCTGTTCTATTTCAAATTAAATTTTCTGGAAAGGGAGACTGGAAGCATCTTTCATCCAGCTGGGAAGAAGCAAAAGATGAGCAGTCTTTGCAGCTTCTCATTTTTCAGGTCAAATCAGGTAAACACAGAGGGAAGTCGCACCTGGGACGACAGTGCCTAGATGGTAGTGAGTATGAATTTACAGGATAAAGCTGTCCACATGTGCGGGATTGTACAACGCTGGGACAGCTGATGCATGGGCCCGAGTACAGACATGCCGCCCGCTGTGTAGCTCCGTGATCTGGGAATGCAGCTGGACTCAGGACTGTTAAATGAACACCTCCAACTGCAAGTAAGAAGGGAAATGTGGAGTAATTGCTACAAATTGACACTTCGCATTGTATAAAACATAATTTAATACATACACATATGGTACTTGCATACAATACTGTCTTACATCCATGTGCTTGAATAGAAAACATTTAATTGTAAGCCGCCTTCATCATGAAGACTTTTGTTAATCACTGTCAGAAGATCACTGCATTAAATAAAAATATAGTGTAAGCAACTGGCCTGTGTCTTAATACTGACACATTTTAAGATTAGGAGGGTAAAGCTGTCAAAAGATGGAACCTCTATCCTTTTGGCAACAGTTTGCCTGTGAGAATATGAATGAAGTTCGCTGGTGCAGTAACGTGAGGGGCAGGGTTATACTGCTGTGCCAATGTGCCGCACAGGGCTCACCCCCTGTGTTCAAAATCACTTCCCAGGTAGGGATGAGTGACTTTTTTTAAGCATCTTCTTAGGAAAAACGAGTAGAATTGCTACTCTGCTCTGTTCCAAAGCTCGTCAGGGTGGTAACACAACTCGGGTGGTGAGTAGCATTGGTAGATCCATGTTTTGTCAGCAGGAGGCAGCATTTACACCCCCAACATTGACTAACACAATGGAAATGTTTCAAGCGTGTGGAATAAGGATAATTTTCATCTGCTTATATGACTTTGACATGTCTTTACCCTCCCAATCCCAGCTCCTCTTAGGAATAATCATGTAGATCCTTCAGTTTGCAAAAATAGCCCTTTATTCCCTAAGGGAGATAGAGGAACGGCACCCACTGTCATCTGGTATCCAGCCAAGACAGCACACGGCCGTGTGCCACTCGAGGCAAACAGTCCTAGAAACCTGTCTGGTCCTGTCAAAGCTCTGGTTTCCATGGAGAGTTTGGCAGCAGGATGCTGAGGCAGCTCCTTGGAGCATTCCTGGGCTGGAGACAGCTTGGCAGGCAAGTATTTCAGCAGAGCTCCTGGAGGCGGATGCGCGTGTTCAAGTGCAGGCACAGAAGGAGTGTGGGGAGCGGGCCACGGGGTCTGCCAGCAAACCAAGGAATGCCGTCAGGGCAGTAGCCCCTGCTCCTGCCTCCCCGCCGCGCCGCGGGGAGGGAGCCGACGGCCTCGCTAGACGGGAGCGAGGGGCTGCCTGGCTGCTACTGGGAAGGGAGTTGTGTCACCGGCGCTGCCACCGTGGTGTGTTTAGGGGGAAGATACTCTGGTCTGCTCATCGCAACAGTCCTTGTGAAGCAGCGGAGGTTCCCCGTCTTCAGGGCACACTGGACTGGCCACAGAATGATGCAGAACAGGATGATGATCAACGCAGAGAGGAGGACTATGCGTTTCCAGTCATCGCACATGTCGCAGCGGGACAGCCTCCCAGCTAACCCCGTCGGGGGGGCCTCCGGACTTTCTGGCTTGCTCATGGCGACATCGATGGAGATACACGAGTCTGGATTCTCCGGGTCATCAGATGACTGACGGCAGCAGAGCTTGGTCCCTTCCATCCAGAGCACCTTCTCCTGCTGGAGTTCAGGAGGCAGCGTGGCAAGGAGCTCCTTGCTGGTCTCAAGTGCTGGGGCACCTTCCAGTGGGATGCTGGTCAGCTGCCTGCAGAAGGGGCAGGGGAGCTGGTCCTCTGGCTGGTTTGCGGGCAACCCTGTGCTCAGGCGGGCAACACACTCCAGGCAGAAAACATGGGAGCACTGGAGCAGCTTGGGCGTCTTGAAGGTGTTGTCATAGGTGTTGAAGCAAATGGAACACTCAACAGGGGAGGCTGGCTTCGGAGATGTTGGGTTTGGAGAGCCTGGCTTGTCGGTTGGGGACCTCGCCTTCCTCTTGCCATCTCCTGGCGAGGTGACAACAATGGGGCTGATGGGGATGGGGATTTCACTTGGAGATGCAGGGACTGGGCTGGTAGGAGAGTCTGGCGTGTTGGAGTGCCACAGCTGCGTGAAGCACGACATGACGGAGCCCGGGGAAATAAATAGAGCCCTGGGAGACTCTAGAAGAGAAGAAAACCACAGCCTTCATTTTAAACAATGTGAAGACACCCATCACCAGACCTATGTTTAACCCCCTAAAAGGAACAAAGAGCAAGTTCATGACTTCCGCTGCATCCTGAGCCTGGAATAGATCCCTGCTAGAGGTGAGAATGAGGTAGCCTGTTCGAAGCTGCATACCAAAGGTGAAGATAAACATCCTGCAAAGAAGCAAGCAACCAGCAGAGATCCACCATCCAGCCAAAGCCTTTTCACCAGAACCACCATGGCGTTATAGATGGGTGCAGTCTTTCCCCGTACATACCTCCCTCTGGGCAGAAAAAACACAACAAAAACCTACCCCAGCTGGTGCTCCCCGACACCTGAGCAGGGAGGAGAGCAGAAGACTCCATGAGGTCAAGTAGGGACCTCGCTATGGCAGTCTATTAGTCTGGGAGGCACTCATATTATGGTGGCAGCATGAGCAAGGCCTAAGAGACAGATAACACTATTCAGTTGTGGAGGTAGCAGGGGGTTGAATCTCTTCTCTTTGGTGTGCTCAGACAGAGCTTTGTGCCTTCAATCATGGTTCTGCATGCTGCCTAGCAGGCAAGCGAGGAACCACTCAACGATGCTGCCTGGTTTTGTCTATCCACAGCGGGATCCAAACTCCCTCGTGTCGCAGGAGATCCCAAGGGAGGTGAGGAAACACTGCTATCGTGCAAAGTTTGTTCCATCCTCGGCCCCCGGCAGCACAAGAAGCATCTCTGTCTTATCACCGTGACACAGCAAGAAAAGCAATGATGGAGGAAATGGCCTTGGTGCCAGAGCAAGGGGAATTCTCCGCTGTTTCCTTGTTGCTCTGGTTTCCCTAGGGAAACACAGTTCTTCCCTGCCCTCAGCCCTGCAGGAGTGCCAGCACGGCCCAAGCCTTGCTGTGTGCTGCCACGTGGTGTGCAAAAAGTTCTAGCAAATCGGTTTACAACTTACTCCAGCCTTTTCAGCAACCTAAGTATGACCTTGAATTCCAGTTATCCTAGGCTAGACATGCAGCTTCGCATACATTCTGATATTCAGATATATGACTTTTCAGCTATTGAGCACTTTTACCTGAAAGCAAGTGTTTAGCTGGAGGAAATTCCCAGCAACAGCCCTGATGCTGTATGCCTGGGGAGCATTTTTTTAGGATGTGTCACTGAACTAGCTAGGCTTGATTCTTTGTGTTGGGAGATTTACCGATGACAAGCCAGAGATGTTCAGATTGCTGCTGTAATTATAGGTCTCCAGTCAATCCAGCAGTGGCTCACCAGCATGGACTAGAGACTCCACATCTCAGCCTAAAAGGCTAATTTAAGGTATCAGAAAGATGGTGTATTCCTCACATTGCACCAAAAAAGTCTCCATTATTTAAGAAAGAAGTATTCTCCCCTCTCCCATCACAGCTAGCATTGCCAGAGCTGAAACCAACTTTAAGAACCTTCCTTCTTTTTCTTCTCTTATTCTAAATGAAGAAAATTTTGTGAAGCCTCTCCTCAAGTTAAATTTTCAGTCACAGACTATCTGCACTTTTCAGCAAGTTGTAATGTTTTTTTAATGTATTTTTTTCTGGCTACAGATCACCATGCATGTTTTATCACAATCTGGCAGATGCTGATGAACTACAAATCCAAGCCCAAGTTAGCACAGAGATGAGGGAAACCCCTGTTTTTTTGGTTGTTTTTTTTTTTTTTTAACCAAATCTTCTGTTTTGCAGAACTCCATCCCCTACACCCAGTTCTTTGCAGTCCCTCAGCTTGGAGTGTTTGTCAGAAATTATGAGCAGCAAAACCAGTGGCAGAAGGTAACCTCAGAAAGAGCGAGCCTGGCTTATGCAAACTGTAATTTCATAACCTATGTGAAAAAGCTGTTCTGTTGGGTTTTTACTAGTTTGTAATATGACAGCTATAGCAACAGCAGTATCTTGATAGTAAACTTGAGGAAGTTTACTCATAACAGTTGCTTTTAAATGAAGATACAAGCTTTTGCCCACATTTTTTTCCCTTTGCTAAAGATGGTCGTGACACTATAGAGGCTTGTTAGTTTTAATAAACTTAGAGTCTACTTATTTTTATCAACATCTTGGTGTTATGTGCTGCCTTGATCAGACATGACGCAGGTAGTTGACTTAAACTGGGAAGAGATGAAGAGCAGGGCACAGAGCCGAGACATGGGAAAGACAGTTTTAATTCATACTCTGCCACGGGACAGGTCAGCCTCTGCCTGCTTCTTGTGTCTTTTGATGCCATAGTGGTGATGCTCAGAAAGTTAAACTGGGTTTGGGCAGCAGCTAACGCAGGGACCAGGCTTCCTCCGGGGCTAAATGGGAGCCAGTCACTAGAGCTGGGGAGTCCCGATGAAGACACGCAGTGTGGCATCTCAATAGAATTAGTTAGGGCTTGGGCGTTTTATTTGTTTTTCTGGTTGGTTTTTTTTACTACACAATCACATGATTTTTTTTTTAAATACAAGACAATGCCTTCAGTTGTTCAGACCTCCGTGGTCACACTGCATTTCCTCAGACCCTGCAGCTATTTACCTTGCTTTCCCAGCTATTTACCTGGGCTTTCCAGAAACTTTGGGAATGTCAGTAAATAACTAAACCATTCAGGAGAGACACATAAACTCAGATTTCAAGCTAAGTAGTTAAGCACTTTTTACTTCCCAACAAGTTCTAGAAAACTTCTTTCCACACCGTAAAACCAGACAAAAGAGAACCCGCAGTTAAGACTGCGGCCAACACTGTTCTGTAATATGATTCCCGAATGGTATCTTTAACTCAGAGCAACCGAATACACGGCAAGTTAAGAGGTGTACAGCAGATAAAGTCTATAAATACCTGTTCAGAGTGCTGTTCAGAAGGAGACAAGCATGTTCTGGGCTCTTGATTTCAACCCCTGAAGAGTCTTCTCTCCAGAGGATAGTCTTAGGCTCAGGGTCTTTTGTATTTATTAGCTGCCTTCTGGTATTCGAGCTTCCCCGGTAGCTTCCCGAGTCGTTTGCAAGCACGGTAGGTCTGGCAAGACCAGTAACCTCTAACAGCTCCCTGTGTGCAAGTGGCCCTGCCGCTGTAATTCAAGTATCTTTTATACCTTCCTGTCTAGAGGTGATTTACCTGCTCCACCTGCCTTTCCCCATCTCCGCTGAATCACTCCATTGGCTGCGAGCGTGCTCCCGCTCCTGCTCCGGCCGGTTTCTATGACAAACAGGGCAGGCTGGAATGCTCCTGATAAGGGGCAGCGCTGCCCAGGACACCCGCCTGCGTCTGCCCTAGGGAAGCGATGGGAGAAATGTTGATTTCTTCATCTTCTCTGGACTGGGAAGAACTTGCCTTCTGGACTTGCCTTCACTGGACTTGCCTTCTGCTTTCTGGCAAATTCTCGCAGTTCTTCGGCTAGCTTTGGGGGTTTTTTAATCGCTCTTCATAATCTGGTCCAGTTTGTGCAGATGGACCGGGCGTGTTTTCACAGGGCAGCAAATCTTCCGAAAGAAAATTTCAGGACACCTCAAAATGGCAGCTATTGTTCTCTTTTTTCTTCATGAAGGACAAATAATTTGAAAATGCCTTAGATTAACAGCAGAAATGAGATTCTGACAGTCAAAATTCCTGTGATTGGGTGAGAAAAAAATAGTTGCGATAGAAAAATCCAGTATAAGTTTGAAAGCCGGAAAGCTGTTTATAAATTAATTGAACCACTAGATACAATCGTACGTCTGCTTCAAGCTCCTATACGATTGTTCAAAATAATACTGTATGGATTGTCACAGAGGAGGAATTTCATTCTTTGCAGCTTTTGGTAGTAATTGACAGAGAAATATTATTTGACCTGCGAACCTTTTGTGGTTCAAAGGACATCAGTCCATGAGCCGGAAAAAAGAGCCAACGAGTTTACACTCGTGCAGATAAGGAAACAAGTGTGTGTGTGGGAAGGGGGGCGGGAAGTAACAGCCAAACATTCAAAATTTAGTCTAGTTCTTATTTGTTGCAAATACTACTTTTCTTTGTTCAGTTTCTCAAAAAAAAACCAACACAAGATGGTCTGTGGATTTTTTCGGGATGGTGTCAGGAAGTCCCTTCTTAAAAAAATGGTTGGAACTCTAAAAATGTATGGAACTGTATTCATCTCTTGGGACAGAGACGTGTCTAAATCGCATAGACTTCAGTGGCAGTCAGATACAACTCGCTTTGGCTTCCACATTCCTCTGCTTTAGGTCACCCTGTTCAGTTCTAGTGAGCTGAAGTCCAAAAGGCGGCTTTGAAGAATAAGAGAAGCGTGTTGCAATTACCAGAGTTTTAAATCAGTTTTAGGATTACAACTAAGGTTACCTGATCCTTCCACACCTAGAAGGATCTGCTCTAGAGCATTTTTCCTCCAGTGGATTCACGATGAGCTCCATGGGTGACTCTAGAAGACAAACACCTCAATGGAGAATGCAGGTCAAGACTAAACTTTCCCAGATCTGCACCTCAGTGGTATAGGTCCCTCGGTGGAGTGCACGTATACCATAGGAATAACAATCCATACGCTAGGCTGAGCACGCAGTACCAGCACGCTGTACTCCCCCATCTATTTATGTTGCTGTTCAGGGATGAGTGAGGCTGGGAGCAAACACTGTCTACAGCTGACAAAGCAGGATGTTTGATGAATGGATGTACAGCAGATTTTTAAAAGTCTTGCTCACTTAGTCGCTTGCATAAGCTGGGGGTAAACTGGTAAACTTGGTAAACTGGGCTCAAAATTAGCAACGTTTCAGTAACATACGGGGGTATGTTACATTCGGTAACACACTGAGGAACAACAGTCCTGGTTTTGGGTCTAGCTGAGACCCTCTGCCCTGGTAGTCAGTGGAGCAACACTGATTCACTTTTTAATCATGCTCTAAAGAAAGACATAGGCACATTTTAAGCCCTTTATCCCCTGACAAGACCAGGACTGCTGACCTGCAGCGTGAGCAGACTTACTGCCGTTGTTTCCCTGTTTCTGAGCCTGGTTTTCCATCGGCCTCAACGTGACTGCTGTGTGGAACAGGCTGAGTCCAGCCCAGAAGCTGAGAGCCTGGGGCAAACTGGGCCACCCCCCCCATGCCCACACACTCCTCCCCCTGCAAGGACACGCTGGGTATGCAAGGCGCTGAGCGTGCCGAGACCTAGCACCGCATTGGGATGACGATCAGGGCTTGGCTTCCAAAAGTGAGTGGGAGGCTTGCTGTTATTTTTATCTTCTGCTTGGAGGACTAGACTGAGCATGTTAGGAGCTGGTCTTGGGTGGATCCCAGAGGATTGGGAGCAAGCGGTTGTGGGAGCACATACTGTCATGTTTGCACTTAAAGGAACAGTGGTACTAAGTAGAAACAGTTACTTTATTAATACTCTTATCTCCTTGAACTCGCATTACACATGCACACCTCAGGTGCTTCCCAAAGGTATTCTCTGCGTACAGGTGTCGGGGTATGCCAACAACAGTCTGAAAATACTTGTTCTAAATTGATTTTTGCTAAGCTACGCAGGAATGAAGATGATGTGACTGGAACACTGGGATGAGATGCAGGAGATACATATCTCTGGTATAAGCACTGTGACCTTGAGCAAAATACTTAATTTCCATGGACTCCTGTGGCTCAGTTCCTAAATAAAGAAATAATTAGATAAATGAAATAAAATTAAGAAAAGGAATTATAAGCCTTCCTTTTTGGTCATAGTCTTTGTCTGGATTGTGTGTTTAGATGGGAACCTGGGAGGGATGGGTGCTGCCTAGTACATAGGGCTGGTCACAGTGGCTCCAGCCAGAGACCTGATGTAGGATCCCACCTGCAGTGAATAACTGTGATTGAAACCTTGAAGCTTTCAATTGTTGGACCCTTCCCACCATCACCTCTCCTTATTTTACCAGCATCAGTAACCGTTACCATCTCGTCCAGGACTGCAGGTGAAGTTATGAGATCTTCTAAAGGGTATGTATTCTTTTCAGGGGGATTTAGGAAGGTTTGTAATGAAAAAGATTGTTTCTAACAACAACTACCAACTGGTTGAGGACATGGCCATTGAAAAACTTGCAAGCCAGGCTCCTTAGTGTGAAGAGAAGCAAAATATACTGCAGAGTAATAAAAACAGACTGCTAATTATAGCTATAGGCTGTTTCCTTGGCTTGTCTTTACCTCCACCACTGCCCAAGTATAAAACTCTTTTCATTCTCTGTGTAGTTCATCTCAGTAGATAACCTAAAGCCACCAAATAAAGATGGAGGGGGGGGATCAAAAATCAAAATCAAAACCCACCAGGCAATGAGCAACATGCTTCCTCTGATCTCTCTCTCCCTTCATCCAAGGCTAGCTAGTTTCTCATTATTATGTACCACTTAGCACATCTGAGGGTGCTGCCTTTTTGCTCATGTTTTGGGTATTGTTTACAGCTCTGATTTGTTGAGCTACATCCTAAGGCCATGTGTAAAGCCTGGAAGGGCTTTAGAAGGCCTTTCGTGCTGGGCGAAACCCAAGGGAGCAGTTGCTACAGAAGCACAAAGGTGTCAAGAGCCAAACTGCTTTGGGCTCAGCCTTTGCAGGACAAAGCTCCAACATTTGCAGTGTTATTCCTGCCTACAAAAGACATGTCTACCAGGTTCATGGAGCTGCACCTTACTTTCAAGGGAAAAAAGAAGGGTATGGCTTAGGACAGATGTGCTGGTTTTAACTGGGTGAGAACAAGCCTGTCTAAATCAAAATCCCTTGTGCAACATGGAATAGAAGTCTCTGCAGGGTTAAATGCTTACAGCAGGAGGATACTACTCCGACTATGTTTTCTATTAGCTCACACATTCATGTGCCTGCTCCCAAGCTACTGAAAGCCAGTGAAAATACACCCCCCCCCAGCTCCTGTGACTTTTGGCACGGGTCTAGCTCAGTAGCTGAGCTCTCCACCTTACACTGTTATCTTCTGCTAATCAGATGCAGAAGAAGTGATGAGACCCAGTACTGCCTGAGTTTTCCTGGCAAACAATTCTTTGGCCCCGAGCTAGTATCACTTTTTGATCCTACAGCGTTCCTCAGAGTCAGAAGGCCTGATGCTCTATGCAATTAATGCTCCAGGGTGGTAAACAGCATCGTTAAGCGATGTTTCCCATGCTAACTCATGGAGCTCTTTTGTTTGTCTGGCTTCACGTGCAGCTAGCTGCCTAACCAGGTGTTCGCTGTGAAGTCTTATCATTGTTGCAGTAGTTTGCACCTACGGCTAGACTGGGCTATTTAAGTTCCAAAGTATGTATTATGTACTGTCAGGAAAGAGCCTTGGTGAGTCATCAGATAAGCTAGACAGGAACTCACTGTGGGATACTTTTAATATAATTATATTTTATCCTTCTCTAACTGTTTCTATCAGACAATCTCAAGACACCTCACAGACATAGTGAACTGAGCCTTCCAATAGTTCTGTTTATCGAGGACGTTATCTCATTTCACAGCTGGGGAAGTTTTGTGGCACATGGGAAGCCCGGCAACATTGAGAAAGGCTGCTGTGACCTCTGTGCAAGCAGCAATGCCTGGACAAGTTGTGCCCCTTAGCATGGCAGAGTGACTTGCCAGAGCAGAGGGATAAGACTTTAAACAGCGCTGGAGTGGGAAACACCATCAAGAGTTGTGCATTACCGATAAACGTCCACTAAGGTAGCTTGATGCAGATTTAGAGAAAAACTGCTCCTGTTAGAGCTGCAGATTGTACCCCTCAGGTGACTCCTGCCCTCTAAGTGATGCCCATCTTTACTGACTAGGCCAAGCCCAAGTTCTGGAACCATACGCCTCTGTAGTTTAATCTCATTCAAACACTGGATCCACCTGGCACCTAACTCTGCACTGTTTTTCATTTCCTGTAGTCACCAGGAAAGCACCATGATTAGATAATCATTACCAGGTACAGATGCAAAATAGCAATTTTCCTGATAGTCTACTACTCATGTGACTATTACTCTTCAGCGGCTTGAGGCTGTATGATTCAGCCACTTGCGGCTAGGTTCTCAAATAGCAAGAATAGCATCCATTCCCCGGACATAAGGTCAGGTCTTTTTTTTTTTCTAGCCCATTATTGCTGAAGGAGTAAGTGACTTGGACCAATGGCTAAACTGTGGTCTACAAATCATTGGTGATCCATGACACCATACCTAGGAGACTGTTGGCTTTCCAAATGTCTATGCTGCTTCTATAGTGGCTTGCAAGGAAAGTTTGATATCAACCATCATAAACAGTGGCTCAAAGGAAGAGTAAATCACACCAGAATTAAGGTCCTTGGAAGTATTTGTGGAGTGTGGCAGTTCTTTCAGTTAAGATGATACCCACACTGTGGCTCCTAAAAGGCGTGGGCCTACTTGAAGGGTCGTTAGATGTTCCCAAGAACTGCAGCGCCAGCTCCTTTTGATGCTGTCAGTGGCTCAAGTGAAGCTGGAGTCGAGATGTAGTGCATGTAAAGGGCATGGGAACCAAATTACTCTCCTGAAACACAAACGAGATGCTCTTCCCGTGGACCAGTAAGGTAGCTGCTGTTGTTGCCAGCCCTAGAATAAGTTATCCAGAGGCAGCTGCGGTCACAGCATGTTGCTGAGGAGGGAGACTATCAGCAGGACTAGAGGAGATGGCAATAGAAGCAAGGTGAAGGGCAATGTAACAAGCTCTCACCAACACATTGTTAATTGCTCTCATGACTGTCCCACAGAGGTCATGTTCCGGCAGTGTTACTCACTTCCCGGCCCGGTGTGGTGACATGATGAACTTGGGAAACGGCCTGTGATGTCAGAGCTGAGGAGTGAATGTCTGCAGGGATGTCTTGCTTCTCCTCTCCAGTGACTTTTCCTTACGTAACAAGCCACCTACCCTCTGCTGGCGAAATTCTCCCCTTCCACGCGTGAACTGTGCTCAGCTCGACTTGCATCTATACAGCGGAACAGATGCCTCACCCCGCAGTGGGGGTGGTTTGCTCTCATCAGAACACATCCAGCCAGGAAGGGGGTGTTGGGATGCTAAGGCATCTGACCAGGGACATTTTCTTGTACACCAGACCTGAATTCCAGCGTGTGGCTCCCAATCAGATCACTACAAAAAGGATCTGATGGTGATGGCGATGAGGGACAGGGTTCTCTGTGGTGTCTGTGGTAAGTGCTCACACCCTGAGAGCTCTCCACTAGTACTGATCTTTTTGGGTTGCAAATGGCACATTCTGAGTTGATCCCTTTTGCTTTCTTCACCCTGCACGGGTCTACCACCTTGAGAAGGATCAGATGATGGGCACACCTTCTCAGCAATCTCCAAGGACAAGCGTGACCCTAAGCTCTCTATTTCTCTGTCATGTTCTCCCCGCTCCCAAGGATGAACCAGCAGTCTTCCTTCTCTTATCCCCACAGGTGTAATCCCATAGTCCCTATGTATGACCTGAGAAATCAGTAACGACACTTTTCCATAAAGCTCAGCAAAGCAAGCAGAATGATGGACATGGTAACCTCCGTAACTTCCAGCTGTGTGAAGGACACCATCACACCTTGGTCTCAGTGGCACTGTATCTCTCCTGCACTGAGCAAGCACAGGACTCCACCTACTGTCTCCTTCCCTTTCCCGTCCCAGAAGCTTAATTATCCCTGAGCCATATCATAGTCTTCAAACTTTGCAGTGGGCAAATGCTTCTTATCTTCTTTTTTTTTTTTTTTCTTTCTCTAAAGCCCCAGAGAGCAATTGTTCCTTCTTTGCCCTCTACCTACCCAACATAGAAATGAGGGATGTGATGAATAGACTTAGGACAACGTATCGTCACCGTCCTTTTTAAACTCTGATCATTTTATATCCCTATTTTATATATGGTGTCTATATTTGCTTCGCATTCCTTGAGTTTCTGAAGTACTGATAGAGTTGATCTTCTCCTGACAGTGGTTGAATGCTTTTTCAAGTGTGACACTTCAGTTACGGCTGGTGCATAATTGGTTTAGTTCTTGTAATTATAACTGCAGTTGGGTATGCATTTGTGTTACTAACGTATAGAGTTAATCATTCAACTGCTTAAGGGAGTATAAGATAATATCCCAGATGTGAGACTGGCTAGAAGTACAGTAAGAAAAATATCTGAGTGAGTTGTCCATGCTGAAGAGAGCAATTTATACTTCAATCCTAAAGAATGTGGTGGCACAAGAATGCAAAACATCTCCTCATACGAATTTGTAAATACATTAGTAGACGCGGAGGTGTAAAGCGAGTTCGAGTAAGATCAGGCAAAGTGAAAAGCAGTCAGTGTTGGCACAAAGGCAAAACGTCCTTCTAGTGCATCACATAATTTATGACCATTGCCCTTATATGGAGTTATAAAAAGAACATAAGGATGTTCTTTGTGCCTTCATAAAAGTTTAATTTATAACTTCATCCTTGGGTCTGGTTCTGTCCCCAAACACTTTCTGACATATGGATCTGAGCTGGAGAGCCACTCTCATGCTCAGCGTTCCAGCAAGAGACATCATTTCAGCTAATGATTCAAAGGGAAAGAGCAATCATGAGTGATGTCCGTTTAATATATTTCCACAATTTTCCATATACATATTTATACACTAGAGCCCTTTGCAGCTCTCACCTCGGGCTCCAAGTCACTTGGTGTTCACTCTAGGGACTGGTGGAGTCACAAAAGCTGGTGTTTCGTAAGTGTGTGACTAGAGAGAACTAAACTAGGGGATAACTCACTGGATACTCAGCGGGTACAAGTGGGTTTTACAGAGGGCCAGCCTGGAGTTCCCCAGTGTGCTCACAGTCACTGGGGACCCAGGGCTGAGAGGAACAAGCAGGCTGGCACCTGCGCAGCCTTGGGGTCTCCTCTTTTGCCTTCAGTGCGCAGACGCAGCCATGCGTACAGTTGCACACGTAAGTGCTGCTCTCATTCCGGTTATCTCATCCTGCCACGGTCTTTGTACACCGCGTGCTCTAAGTTCTATGCCCCATATCCTTTGCTCAGCACTTTGCACAGCGCAGAGCACTGGCTCCTTTCAGTCCTAGCATAACAACAATATTCCAGTGTAATTACTGGACAGGAACTCTGTCCAGACAGGGCTGTCTGTCCCAGCATAGTGGAAGTAGGAACTTGGAAGAGGGTTGTGGGATTTGGCCCTCTACAAGTAATGGAAAGGCAGAATCCCTTATGCATGCGATAAAACACAGAGGAACATTACGGTATTTGTATTCACAGTGCAAACCGTCTTCCATCTGTTAATACAGATACTAACTCTAGTTTACATAAAAAATGCAAATGTTTGTGGGGTTTTTTTACACTTACTTCCTTCAAGCCTAATCCTATGCTAAACAACAACTAACAGTGAGTTCAGTGGAAAATGAGGATGCTCAGCAGCTTCCGGGAACAGACCTTTGGCTCTCAGACAAATTCAGCGTCGTGCCCTGCCGCTCATTCTGAGTAAAAAAAATGCACTCCAACAGAAGAATGAAATCTTTTAAAGTTGAAATATAATTGCTGCCTATTCTCCATAGAAATGCTCCATCTAGTTAGCAGGATGAAAGATTAAGTTCTAGATTGCGGATCTCAGGTAGCAAACCCCCAGAGACCTGAGTCTGAATTCAACTTTCAAGGATGTCATACGGATGGAGGTACATGCCCTGCATGAACTGCATGCCTTAGAGATTCCTCCTACCACTACTCCATCTCTGTGAAATACATCAGTGAAGATATTTAAGTTCTCTTGCTTAGCTGTAGATCTTTTGTGAAAGGGAAATATCAGAACAGACACGCCGCTTGAACTTATGCCAAGGAAGGACTGGCCTCCAGCCTTCCCACAATCGGTTTGTGTTGCAGGCTTCCCATCCCTTTGTCTGGACTTTCTCCCAGGTATAGGATTACCCAGGCAACATCCCCCTGGAAGGTCAATACCTGGATTTAGTTAGTCCACAAGTAAATAGTTCTCACTGATCAGAACATGAAGTGAGAGAAGAGCTCCTCTGGAGGGACTTTGGTGTATTTTTAATGTACCTAATGCAGACAGCGAGTGTTTTAGCAATGGGTATGATATTAACAGCTAAACTAATTGTGCACCAATTTGCTTTTCCTAAGTGCAATCTTAAATGTTTGTACAATTGACATGGAATAAATAATCAAATTTCTCTAATCCTCTTGCCATTCTTGCTAATGATCAGTATTTATGACATAAAATGATTTTTTTTGAAGAGCATCAAGCTTCCCTGGGTCTCCTGAGTGCCTTTCTTTTCAACATCTTGTGCTTCCTGACCTGTGAACAGCCTAAGTTAGGCTTAACGCAGTTTCCACTAGGGAAATAAATATTGGCTATGATGCAGGTGTCAGGAGGGGGCAGGTCTCTGTGTTACAAAAGGGCCTTTGATCAAAACGGACATCAGGGAGAGAGAGATGAGGAAAAAACCTAGGAAGGTCTCAGTGAACTGTGACAACGGTGGCAAAAAATGGAGAAGAAAACAAAGAAAGCATATGTCTACTGCTTTGCAGTTTTGTGGGATGCACTACAAATTCATCGGTTCTGTATTTCTTCAGATCTACAGCATAATAAATGTGTCTCAGTCCTCCATGCCATGCGTAAAACAGTTCTTGAAAGTGCGGCTCCAGTGCTAAAGGGGTTGGTTCATGGCTCCAGTACTGGTCCAGTAATGGACATACTGGCCCTGGATTGGTTCATGGCTCCAGTACTGGTCCAGTAATGGGCATACTGGCCAGGCTAAATGACTGCTTTATTAGCACTGTTCAGTCCATCATGTACCTCTTCACATAGATAAGGAGACACAAAAATTTAAAAAGCTCTAGAACCAGCTGCTGTTCTTTTTCTTCTGTGACCTGAAAATGATTGGCATAATATTCAATGGCAACTTTTTGAGTTGCAATTTAGATTAAACCTAATATTTCAAATTAATACTCAAATGCAAACTGATACATCAATTACTATTTCTATTAACTTCAGTGCACGCTCTTTACAGAAGGAAAGTTAACTACTGACAGGTCTGGCATCTCTGAAGGGGGGTGAGAACCTTGGGGCTTCAGTTTCTCAAACATAAGGAAGATTTGTCTTTCCATTTCTTGCTTTTTTGCTGTTTTCTATAATCGAGAACTCTACAACAAAATATATTGTAACAATTTTTTGCTATGTACTTTGTATTTTGTGCATCATTCATATTTATTGTAAATGTCCTTGAGATAGCTCAAATGACATACAGCTGCCTTCCTCACCCAACAATACCTACTCCTTTCATGTTTCAAATGTAGTGCAATCACAATGCTGAGTTGACGGGAGAATTATAGTCCTGGAAACAGACTGCAATGTCATAAAAATAAGATCCTGTTGCCTGATCACTTTAGAAAAGATAGATGAAGCGTTTCCAGAAGAGACAGGTCATCTCCATGCTTTTTCTTCAAACTGTGGAACATCCTACTTAGTCTTATTAGTAGTTACAGAGAGAAATTGCAGTAGTTTTTAGTTTTGTAACTGTGGTGCTCACAGGTGGTGAGCTACAAGACCCACAGAAAGCCTTGGCTAGTCCCTGTAGTATTTACAGTGAAAGAGAAAGGAAAAGCAAAGCCGTTCAATGCACAAGCTGGGAGCTCAAACACGACAAGCTCCAAGCGTCTTTTGTTTAGGAAATTCCTCTTTGCATGGAGCATTTCGATTCAGAGATTTTGATCCTACGCTCACCTCCCCAAAGCACCCACCCCCAGAAAACAAAAATACAACTCCCTTCATTCTGCTTTTTTGTTTATAAGAAGATGTGGCCGGTTGTAAGAGAGCTCTTTAAACCTACACTGTTGACTGTGTGCTGAGGCAGTTTAAACTACTACTGCCCTAAAGATGTCATTCGGAGCGTGGTAGCCTCCAGCAAGTGGGAGATCACAAGTGCCATGTTCTAGTATTGTACAGTACGGATTTTACAGCCATGAGTGGGTGTCTGGAAAATTGCTGGTTCCTCTGCTCACGTCCTGTGTGTCTGCAAGGACGCACATTACGTGCTGGCTTTCCAGCCCTGGATAAACATGCACTGCTTCATCTCTCCCATGCCCCCAGGTGATGGGGAAGGAATACCACGGTAGGAAAGGAGGAGCAGACTGGTTTAGGGATCTGGGTTCCCAGCGCTCACTGGCTTTATTGGCCCAACCTGTAGAATGGGAACAAGCAGCTGGCAGAAGGTCCACAAGTTGCCAGTGCCCGCCAGACCCCTCTGCAGGCCCTGTGGAGCTGTGGCCTTGGGCACAGAAGAGCTTGTCAGAGCCATGATTACAACATACCTTCCCCATCACTCATCCCATCCTCAGTTCTTGAGACAAAACGCTAAAAATTACACTATGGTGAGCATTCGGTTTCATTCTCTGAAGGGTTAAACACGTTTTCATAAACTGGCAGATGAATGCCTTGATTTTTTTATTGCGTATACTGATTTGCCTTATTCTTGTTTATGCTTTTCCCTGGGTCTAGTTATTTACTTTTCCTTGTAGAATCTTTATCAACATTCAGATACTCATAGAACATCTTTTTTGTTTATTTTACTTATTTATTTGTATTTACTGTGAACAAAGTAGTATTTAAATACTGCTGCATGTGGAGATGACATGTTGCTTCTGGACCCAGAAAACCAGAGGTGTGGAATGAGATCTTTAATAGCTGTTAAATAAAAGAGAAGGGGGGGGGGGGAGAGAGAAATCATTGTATCTTTTGCTTAATATAAGGCAAGCACAGGGTTAAAAAAATTCCAGCTCAGAGATCTGATTAGCAAGCTCCTGCAGGTGTACCCATTGAGTAGGTGTTAATTCGGGAGGACTGGAGTATTAGTAAGAAAGCCCAATATTAGGAAGGATTTTTTCTTCTTGCTTTCGTGTCTTTTTTTTTTTCATGAACTGAAGACAGAATAGTGTTAATCAAGTGCTGGAAGATTAACTTGCAGCAAGTGAGTTGTAATTATAATTTTGATGTCCATTAATGTCGTACTTGACAGGCTGTGAACTGCAGGATGGAAGCTAGTGGTGAATTCTATTTTATGGAAGCTATGTCACTCAGCAAAGTCTTATGGACAATAGCACGATGTTGTCCGACTGACTCTTCAAAGAGAATGTCCTTTCTAGTATGTGCATTGGGTAGCTAAACCTAGTGAACAGGTTATTTTCTATAAGCTTCTCTTGCCATAAGTTGAACTAATTTAAATCAAAATACAAGTCTTAAAGCTAGCAATGGATTTCTCCTGTTATTCAAGACAACAGCTTAAAGCTGAATTTGTGGGAGAGTCTGGGAAGACAAAAGTGAGGTTTTGTAGGAAGAGGTAGGAGCTTTTCCTTGGCAAATTCTGTTAAGCTTTCAGCTGTGAGAACAGCTAAAAGAAAAATGCCCTGAGCTTTAATGGAGAGATCCAGAGATATGGATCTGCGGCTGGGTGTCATGTGCTGCTGTTCTCAAAAACTATGGGAATTACTTTCATAAAAGCAATAAAAAAAGATGCCAGACTCCTTCCTCTTTCATGCATGCCTTTTGAAGTATGTGGTGAATTTCCTGGATATGAGAAAGATATGTACAAAGCATTAACTGCTTGCTCAGGAAGGGAAAACGTAAGCCCCCAGGGACAGCTTAATAAATGGCAGAAACCTCATACTCCGTAGTCCTGTAAGCAGGAGAGCCATCAAATCACCCAGTTGCAGTGGCTGCGACAGAAGCCTCCTGGCAGGAAATCCTCTTGTGCAAATCTGTTTCCTTGTCACTTCCTGTGCTGTAATTTTTTTCAGACACAATCCATTTCTTGAATGCTGTGAAGGACTGAGGGAACTGAGTTTTTGCTGTGTCTTGATTTCTTCTTTGCTTGATTTTTCTCTTAGGTCCTTTTGAGAAACCCTAAAGCCAAGCTTGTTCTCTCCAAGACGCTCTAGTGCTCTTTCTGCTCACTCCGGAAAATTTTTAAGTATTGAATTGTGAGTATTGAAAAGTATTGATTTTCTGTGACTCAGCAATTGAGTCTTCTGCGAACAGAGCCCAGATGTGAAAGAGGTCCTGATAAAGGAGGAATGCACTGAATTGTGACAAGGCAAAAGGCAGTGAGAAAATGCAGGAGTTCACCTCAGTCCAGATGAAGAAGTTCTTCAGGGGAGTAGAGCAGATTTCCCTCGCAGCTTTTGACGTTGTGCCGCTCTGATAATTGCTCAGATGTGCCTGGGATGCCTGAGACTCCCTTCTTTGGTGTAAAAGGAAAGATGAGTTGCTTCTGCATATGTGACCATATACTTCACATAGCGAAAGATCACATATTTGTGATCTTTTCTGGTTTTACATATATGTATATTTTATATATATAAAAAATAAGTTGCTATCTACTGAATCATTGCTCTAAGTAACTGCTGGGGAGATAAAAATACGCATGCAGCAGATGTATGTCCACCTTGTTTAACAGTTGTGTTCTCCAATAGCACAAATGGCCTCATAGCCCGCGGTCCCTGAAGAGCAGTGACTTTGGTGGTACCCTGTGTGCACTGGTTGTATTTAACAGTACTTCTGGATGCTTTCGATTCAAATGCAAGTGTTGCCATGTTGTGAATGCATTGTAGAATGTTGTGGAGCTACAGAGTTTGTAAAATAAAAGCAGAAGCCCGGTTTATCCTGTTACATGGAGAGTGGAAGATGGCTGGAGCACATGGAGAGAGAGAGAAATAAATGCAGCGTTCCTCTAACGGACTCAAACTAGTAAAAAAGAGGCCCGTAGAGCTGCAGAGCTACTTTTCTTGTGGAAACTTTCTCGCAAGTCTAGGCTTCTAAATCCAGTTAGGCCTTTAGGAACGACCACGAAACAAGAGTAATCTCCCTAGCTTTCTACAGCCTCTGCTCCACAGGCTCACCCATAATCTTGCATTGATAATGGCTAGTGAAATTGCAAACGCAGGTCTTCCATCTTAAGACCACAGTTTATCTCTTTAAAAAGTACTACTCCATAAAGCAGTTCTCCAGTAAATTAATCAGTCACCAAGAACAAAAACCAAACAAACTCAAAAAACTCCAGGGGCTGCAGAAATTTGGACACTATATTTTTAAAATGCAGTAGCAATTCTTCTGATTGCTCAAGAATATTATGCTCTTGCTCCTGCCCTCAACTTAGTAAGACCCACTGCTGTTCGTCTTGCCCAGATACTGTTCGTTCATTCACAAACACATTCTAGTTAATTTTATAGCACGTGATGCATGCCAGCACGTATTACATGCTGGGACACCTATGCAATACACAGATCTCTTCAGACTGCTAAGATATACTTTCACTGACATCGATTTTTGTGCTTATCAAGCCAAATGAAAAATCCTACCAAAGCAGAATGCAATTTACTTTTTAATAAAACTTAAATGAAAGCCAATATATCACTGAAAATCTCTTTTCAATGTGATAGTAATTAAAGCTATATATTACTGGAAGCATTAAAACTTTAATACACTTTCACGTTTATTTATATAGCTTATATTTAGTCTTTGTACCTGCAGCAAGAGCCTCAAGCATGATCCCCCACCCCTTTTTTTCTCCCTCCCTCCCCTTCTCTCTGTGTGAAAAGTATAGATAATGTTTGCAAAGCCATGGAAATTGAACAAGATTTAAACCTTATTAGCTGTAATTCATATAATTATCATATTGGATACGTTTACCTTCAACTAAACATGCAGAAATAAATGTTTCATTAAGAATGATGAATATTTATGTTTTTCCACCTCCTACCTTTGCGTGCTTTACAAATATTTGCATAGGGAGACACTGCTTTGTTTTATAACAAAGAACAAACACCTAAGGAGAGAAAAACCCAAATCTATAGTATCACTTGTACAATTTGCAGAGTATAACTCCTAGAGCTAGAAAAGTTTAGCTAACAGAGACATCATAAATCACCATGAATCTCTTTCACGTCCACACACAAACAGGTGAAGTGGAAAGCTAGATTCCCCTCATATTGCAAATCAGCAGATAGTTGGGGGCAGGGGGAATACAGTGGAATCTACAGAATTTTCAATCAGTATGACATTCCTCTATACAAATTGCTTAGTTCTATAGACTAATTCTGTACCTGATTGTCCTGGTTTCGGCTGGGATAGAGTTAATTTTCTTCCTAGTAGCTGGTATAGTGCGGTGCTTTGGATTTTAGTATGAGAATGATATTGATAACACGCTGATGTTTTGGCTGTCGCTAAGCGGTATTTACATTGGTCAAGGACCTTTCTTTTTTTTTTTTTTCCCCAGCTTCCCATGCTCTGCCAGGTGCCCAAGAAATGGGAGGGGGCACAGCCAGGACAGTTGATCCAAACTGACCAAAGGGCTATTCCATACCATATGGTGTCATGCCCAGTATATAAACTGGGGGAGTTGGCCGGGGGGTTGCGATCGCTGCTCGGGGACTGGCTGGGCGTCGGTCAGCGGGTGGTGAGCGGTTGTATAATTTTATTTTATTTTATTAATTTTTTTTCTTTCCCTTTTCTTTCCCTCCCTTGGGTTTTGTTCCTCTTTCTCTCTCTCATTGTATTCCTTCTCATTATAATTCATTATTATTATTATTATTATTATTATTATTATTATTATTATTATTATTATTATTTTGTTCCAATTATTAAACTGTTCTTATCTCAACCCACCAGTTTTCTTACTTTTGCTCTTCCGATTCTCTCCCCCATCCCACCGGGGGGGAGTGAGAGAGCGGCTGGGTGGTGCTTAGTTGCTGGCTGGGGCTAAACCACGACACTGATTAATTCTTTTTATTACTTTTTTCCAGGCAAACATTATCTTTAATATTTAGGGTGGGACAATCTGCTTTGGAGGTTATAGTCCTTTGGTTACACATAGGTGTTCAGACTGATGAAATTACGTGATATTTATGGTCTTAAACTTCTAAGCTGAAATTATAGTTCCTTACCAAAGAAAATACAAAAGCGCTTACCTGTCAGGTATTGACTTTCAACTATTAGTTTTTTAATGCATTTAAAAGCAGCATTTTACAGTTGTCATTTATACGGTGTCAAAATTTCCATATTGTATATCAGCATTTATCTGGTCAAAAAGCCCATAGGATCATTGCATTGCAATATGGGAGTAATTTTTATAAAATTACTAGAAATAGATGCTAACATCTAAGGTTCTATCATAAATCTAGACAAAGCTAACAAATAACATTTTGCTTCAGGAATGAACGATCCGAGTCATGATGTAATGACATTTAGGTTCCTCCCAGCCTGGCTCTTGTTGCCAAGGTCATACACTGGGCAACAGTGTATTTTACGCTATTTTACACTTTACAGCACGATAGCTGCGCTCAGAATGGGGGACGAGGTATGGAAGAGCAGTCACAAATGCATCTGGGCGAGCCAGCAGCTCTTGGGTCTTGCTAGCATGCTGCAGGTATAGGGCAAAGGCAAGATAAAGGTGATGAGCAATTCCCAGCGTGTCTGCCTTCCAGATGAAGCCTAAAACGTTTTTCATTTGCATGCCAAAACTCTGTTGGCAACCTGCAGCTGTTGCCTAATGGCAAAACATCTGATGCAAATGAGTAGTTGACTTAGAAATGCCAAATTGAAATATATATGTGCTCCAAAGTGGTAGGATAGGGCCAGAATTGGGGAGGTTGCTAGTCCTCATATACATGCAAAATAGCAACAGATTAAAGGGGAAAAAAACAAACCACACAAAAAAGCAAGCCATAATAATGACAGGCCCTTGCAGAATAAACTTGCTGTGCCTATGGTACCTAATCTGTGGTTTGCAGCTATCTGAGAATGTGTAGATTACTTCTAAGGGATTTACATATCAGTATTTAGTTAAGAAAAACAAAGGTATTTTCTCCTGTGCAGGAATTCTTCATAAAGGACTTTACACCTCCATTAGAGAGAAAAAAATAGAAAATCAGAAATGGTTGAAAAGCACTGTACAAAACAGAGGTTTTCAAGCTTCTATTCTCTACTTGGAATAAGAGCAGGGTAATTACACAGGCACAGCCATTTAGCTATCTGATAAGCGGTATGCTTACAGTAACTCCTCGCTTTCCACTGGTGTCGATAAAACCGCAAGCACAGCAGAAGATTGCCAGTGCGAGTGTGGCAATACTTTTCACAGTAAACATAGTTCTAGAGCATTGGTTTGCATATTATGAACAGAAAGAAGGTTTACCATCAACAAGGACAATATTGTACGCTTCTGACCTTACTGTTTTGGGGGTTTTTTGTTGTGTTGGTTTGTTTTTTTTTTTTAAACAGGAACAATTTCAGTTTTGATGCAATATTCTTATTAATACTTGATCAAATTTTCTTGAACTGCTTTTTGTTCTTGCGTGCTTTTATCTTCAGTTCTTTCTGGCTGTATTTCTCCAGATAAAACTTGAATTTCAGCTGGTATATCTTAAACACAGACTCACAAAATATTTTAAATGGAAAGGTACTTCTAAGCTTGCGCTGTGAAATTAACAGGCAGGAAGGTAATATAGGGTGGTTCTGGCTTGGGGAAAAAAAGGACTCGAATTCTTCTGTCATAAATTATAACAACCTTGGACATAAGAATAATTTCTTATTGGTTTTGAATGCCTTTTGTTCATTATCAGACTACATGTAGCCTGTGAATTGCTTATCTCATACCCCACTGTAACCCAGACAGCTATTATGCCCATCTGTTGTTTTCTTTTGAACTCTGGAAACATCTTCTGTATGCATCAAGTCTGTGACGGCTTTTCATTCATCTTCTACTTTTAAACTTTCAGGATTTACCATAAAAAGCAATTGTGATTTCATTTTCCTTTCTAGAGCACTGTCTTAAAGGAAAAAATGTTTAAAGGAAACTTGTAAATAAAATATAGCTGGTAAGTCAAGTGATGTGGATGTTCATCCTGGTAGTATTAAAAATCCCAGCTGAACAATAATAGTAGAGCAAGTTCCTTTGATGGTACTACATTAGTTTCAAACTGTCCATGAAAATTGGTCTGGAATTGCTCCCTCCCTGCCTTCCCCTCTCCCCAAAAAGTTAGGAAATTAAAGAAGCAACGGGTGTATTGGGAGCAGAAAATCTTAAGCAAAGGGCTTCTGCTTGACAGGAACATCATACACGGCAGTGGACAGACCCGTATGTTTTAGTTCAAATGGCTAACATTTGAAATATCCTTTGGCTTGACTGAAAGGTGTTTCTCAAGGAGGTCTTTAATTCCCATAAATCATACAATGAGAAGTCAGGGAATCCTCTCCGTATTTCTCAATTAATGGTTAAGTAATCTCAGAATGACAACTATTAAACTGCCTCAATCTATCCAATTACACCGGTAATACAGTTCTCCTGCAGGGTTGCTGTATGTGTCAGGAATATATCAAGATGTTTCCCCAGTTAACCAAAATATTGCCGGTGGATTAGCAGACCATAAAATTATGTCAATCCTAGCAGGGATTCTCTTGACAAGGCAACTAATGTTTTTACTTCTGGTATGTAGGTCATATCTGCTCAAGAGCAATGACTTTCTGCTTGACTGCCTAGCTGTGTGCCACCCAGGTAATATTCCAGGAAAAGTACAGGATGAGCAAATGTAGTCGTGAAAGGGAGTATCGTTTACCATCTGGTACGTGTTGTTTGAGTCCTATTGCAAATTTTACAAATAACTTGTATGTTCTTCTTAAAAACAGAAAGCTTTTGAGCTTTTCCTTAATATTAATGCAAATCTACTGCTAGACTTCTATAATTTAAAGCTGATTTGAAAGAGAAAAAGCTTAAGCCTTCCTATTCCTGCTTGATCAAAAGCAGACCTTTGAAACTGTCAATATAGAATCAGCAGTGCTTGCTTAGTTGAAGAGAAACCCTGGATATTTGAGAGGATGTTATTTAGATGTGCTGTCAGGGCAAACAGCCTAACAGATAGAATTCCAGAGTAGAAGATTAAAGATCGTGACTAATTTGGGGCAGTTTGAATAGGAGCGAGTACATATCAGAACTGATGCTTTAATTTTCTAGAAGTATAGTAGGTCAGATCTGGGAAAACTTGTCAGCAGTGGTACAGATGGTGTTATGCTCCACATGAGTCAATATTCCAAGCTTTTTTCCTTAAGGATATGGTATTCACTGAAAAACGTCATTGGTCGAAGAAATAAGGAATAGAGTATGCTCAGAGGCATCCAGCTTTCTACAGTAACCTGTAGTCTCATCCCCATTCCCCAAATTTATCAAAGCGTCCTTTCAGACAGCAATATCAGAAAGCAGTTGGTCGTCGTCTCTGCCGTGGATGAAAGGAATCAGGTCACCTGCTAGCGTGCCTTCAGCAACTTTACAGAACCGCTTTCTGTAACAGCAGCTGTTGCAGAGAACAGAAGTCTCTCAGAAGAAAACCATTGCCTGAATAACTGTGCACTGTATTTTCTGCTTTGTTTCAGAGCTGCTATGTAACACGCAAAGTGAGAGTGTTTTCGCTTTGTCTCTTAGGGGAAATCTTGGCAACTGCCTCAACCAATTGTTAAAAGCCACAAATCAGGAAGTCTAAATGACAGAACCCTGCAGTGGCAGTTGTGTGCAGAGACAAGTCAGGAAGCTGAGTAGAGAAATCGAATTAATATAACCACTGCAAAAGCCAGGCTAGACTTAAGCGTGCAGGATGCTGAAGTACCTCCTAAACATAGCAGAAACAGTGTGGTTTCCTCCCAGCCATACAGACTTCTGGAGATGCCTACATATTACATAGATATACTGGAAATACCCTACAGAGAAAAAGGATAATATGATCTAAAAGAGTATTTTGTTTGCCTTTCGCACAGCCTGACAATAGAGTTGATAGATTACATCTTTCCATTAAGTAACATGCAATAATAGTTGTTTATTTTGAAGCAATTTGTAATTCTGTCTATTAAAGGAATGTTAATTTCGACACCTTTTCTGCCAAGCACTCAAAACAATATGTAACAGTTAAAACCACTGCAAAGTTATGCCTGCCAACATCACTTTAAAGAGATGTCTGGACATGTTGTGTAAGAAAACCTTAATGGAATAATTCAATACAGTAGGAATTATTTTAAAAGCACTATTGAGGTATAGTAGACACATTTGGAAAAGATTTTATTAATCATGTATCTGGTTGTAGTTAATTGTCATAGTAGCTTGCACTTTCACACAATGAAACTTTCCATAATCTCCCACTTTTCCCCCACCCTCGGATTGGAAAGGTCACTGCAAAAAGCTGTTTGAACTGCATGTCCCGTTCATTTACTCACTCTTTTGTTCTGGTAAAATATGTGCTCGTGAGCAGCAACCTCGTTTTGAAGGTCTGCACTTCAGTTCTAGTGCTGCAGTGGCAATAACTATGAGACCAGTCAGAAAGACAGACATTTAGTGTATTCTTTTTTTTTGCCAGCATCTACAATTCTTTTCCAGCAATTTTATTTCACAGCAGTGCTGCCCTCTGAATTATGGGGGAAAAACAAAAAAGCCCCACACCAAAAACTAGTTATGCCTGTCCATGTGCAGAACTTTTTTCTGCCTTGTAAATTAACATGTTTGTTGACCCTAAATTCAAACCTCACAATCTCTACCTTTCCTTCCTTCCTCTCTAAACTTGAAAGTAGCATACCTTGTCCTGCACAGGCATGTTGTAGAAAAAGATACTGAGTTTTATAGCATAACTGGCTATGGAGAAATGTAATAAGTTTGGGTGTCAACTACTGAACTATTCATAGGATTTAAATCACAGCCTCTTACATGCATTGAATCTGTTAGGCAAGAAAAATTCCAATCACACTCTCACACTATGTATTCAGCCAAGTGTCCTATTTTGTGAAATGTGGATAGAAGGCTGGGGTGGGAAGGGATCACAAAAAGCTTACGAAGCTACAGAACAAATTTCAAGTGACACATTTACGAAGTAATGCAAACCACAATACACAGCTAAGAAAAGAAGGCGAGAAATGTTTTTCCTGGCTATGAAGTCACTGTAAGTTTTATAGCTACTGAACAGAATAAAAGGCAGAAGGCTTAATCTGTGAAGAGATAAGGATGAATTTGATATTGAGATGAAGTAGTACTTTTAAGTCAAAGAACTTTGTCATAGTATAATTTTGTGTGTGTTTTTGCATCCAGTAACTCACTGAATCCAAAGGTATTTGAGAATTGTTTTAACTGTTCTGCTAACGTGCGAATTATGCATCTCTGAAAGTTCTGTGTAACCGCAAATGAAACCCATGATAACAATTTGCTTGCAGTTTCAGCACTTTAAATACACAGATTAGCTATCAGAAGCTGCATTCTGTGTATCGCTGGGTGCTACACACAGAGAGCAGAAAGCAAACAAGTCTGTCCAAATACTTTCCCTATTTTCATCTCTCTTTACCAAAGTGTACTGAATTATACTATATATCCACACTTTGTGGGAGAAACTCTAGGACTGCTGCATCAAAAGTTCAGTGAAAGTTTTTCCTGCTGACTTCTTCAGTCTTGAGAATAAGTAGTGCCTTTAAGTCTTTCTCTGAGATTCTAGGTTCTGCTCTGAGACACTGCACCTACTTTGGAAAAAAAAAACACCACAGTAAATTGCAGTTCTTCTGAGGTATCCAGATTAGGAAATTTGTAAAGAGCTGCATTTCGTTTTCATCTGCACAGTTATATAAATATTCAGTAAAACTGAACATGAATTTTCTTGGTAAATATTTTTATTCTTTATTACACTCAACTAGGTAGTTTCTTCCTCAGTGGAAAAAATATTTCCATATGTGTCCCAGCAGAGAGCAACTTTCAAAGAATTTAAATATGTCAATCTTTCATTAAAAAAAAAAAGCACTCTATAGAATTGATATCTTTACCCAAATGATGGCATTGTCTATAATCTTTGCATTTTAAACTTGTTACAAAATGTACTGCCATCTCAAACTTGGAACAAATTTTAATTCTCCTCTTCAAGAGCTAGGTGACTTCTGTTCCACAAAGGCTTAGATTTCAGCTCAGAAGGGCAGCTTTTATCTTGCCTCCCGTTTCATTTCTTAGTTTTGCCAAGAGATCCTGCCGGTTCTGCCACATTTCAGGAGTAGTTGTTAATTGGGCTGAGACTCGATGGTATCAGTATGGTTAGGTGAGCAACTCTGCGGTGGGTGTCATCCTGTTGGACCCGAGCGCTGCCCTGCATTTCTCAAGGCTTCCTTTCTTCCTCTGAAATCCCAGTGCTTGTCAGGAGGCTGCTGCCGTCAGGCGATATCACAGAATCACAGAATCGTATAGGTTGGAAAAGACCTTTAAGATCATCGAGTCCAACCATAAACCTAACACTACCAAGCCCACCGCTGCACCCTGTCCCTAAGCACCTCATCCAAACGGCTTTTAAATCCCTCCACAGATGGTGACTCAACCCCTTCCCTGGGCAGCCTGTTCCAATACTTGATAACCCCTTCTGTGAAGTAAAATTTCCTAATATCCAGTCTAAACCTCCCCTGGCGCAACTTGAGGCCATTTCCTCTCGTCCTATCACTTGTGACCTGGGAGAAGAGACCGACCCCACCTCTCTCCAGCCTCCTTTCAGGCAGTTGTAGAGAGTGATGAGGTCTCCCCTCTTAGCTCCTTTTCTCCAGGCTGAACAACCCCAGGCCCTCATCAGCCTTGTGCTCCAGACCCTTCACCAGCTTCATTGCCCTTCTTTGCACACGCAAAGCACTTGTGTTAACGTGTAAAGGCTTGGGAGGAGTCCAGATGTGCCGTAGCTTCCTTGTGTCCCCTATCCTGACACTTCTTTAATCAAATATTTAATCCTTTCATCATTATAGCCCCCACTTGGCAGAAGACTCCAGGGACCGGTGAATAGGCCTTCGCCTCCCGCCCGCCTACCTACGGCTTCGTTCTCCCTCCCGGGGCGTCTGCGTCGCCAAGCAACCCCTAAAATGGCCGCGCCCGCGCGAGGCACGCCGGGAGTTGCAGTGCCGGGACCCGCCTGTTCCTCGGGCTGTCCCCGGACGCGGGACTCCCTTTCCCAGGAGGCACCGCGCGCAGGCGAGCGGCGCTGCCGAAGACGCCCCGGGAAGGGGCTGAGGGAGGGGATTTACCTGCAGGGAGGAGGGCACAGGTAGGGCGCGGCGCGGAGGCCGCTGGGACTTGTAGTTCCGAGCGAACGGCAAGTTGGGGGAACCTGCGTGTCGGCCGGGAGAGGGAGAACTACAACTCCCAGGGCGCCGCGGGAAGGAGCGGGCAGGGCGCCGCCTGAGGGCGGGGGGTACGAAAGGGAACCTGCCGCCGGTGCTGCCGGAGGTTGCTCCCTCAGGTAAGGAGGCAGCGCGGGAGGGCGGCCAGTTCCCTCAGGCGGCGGAGGAGTGCGGGGCGGCGGGAGGGAAGGAGGGCGGCGAGCCCCCGGGCGGGCGGCGAACCCCCGGGCGTTGCCCCATTGTTCGGGGCGTGGGAGGCGCCGCCGGGCAGGTGAGGCGAGGCGCTGAGGGCGCCGCTGCAGCCTTCGGCCCGGCCGCAGGCGGGAGCGGGCCCTGCCGGCGCCGCCGGGCGGGGAGCGGGCTGCCAGCCGCGGCCCACGGCCCCCCCCCGCTGTCCTGCTGCCGGTGAAGGCGGCGGTGTGGGGAAGGGTGTTGGGGCCGGCCCCGAGCGGCGTCCCGGGGGTGGGCAGGGGCGGCAGAAATGTATTCACCGCGCGGTGCAGCCGGCGGGAGCACAGAGCGGGCGGGGAGGGCGCGTTCCCGCGGAAGAAGCCCCCGACCCTCTCGCCGGGGCCGGGCCGGGGGGTGAGGGAGCAGCGGCCGTGGTTCGCCATGTAGGGTAAAGCTGGGGAAGAGTCGCCCCTCGTTCGTCCTTCTTGCCCAGCTTTTTCAACGCTGCTTGGTTCCTGATACATTTTACGTTGAAGTGCGGTGTTCTCGAGACGCATTTGGAAACGAATCATCTCTTTCTTATGGTCCAATAAAACTTTGAATACTTTTTTCCTAATAAACTAACACGGTTTACTACAGGTTTTGGCAATCTAAGACTCTTTAGAGTTGTGGGTGTTTGTTGGTTTTTTGTTTTGTTTTTTTTCTGGATAAACGTCAAGCAAATATGTATGCCTGTAACACAGATTTTTGTTGCGTTGTTTAGGGGGGGGAAAAAAACCCAACCCCCCTAAACAGGCCATGTGTACATTCAGTTTCCAAAGGATCTTTCCCTGTAGAATATAGCTATACTATTGGCAACCAAATTGCAGCAGTGTTCATTTCTGCTCTCGGTTTTTAAGGCTGCGATGACTGTTGTAACAGCAGGACGTGTTACTACCAGATTTTTGTTAACTGAACAACGGTAAACATTGGTGTTAACTAGTGTTTGCTCTAGGCACGTTCCAGGTGTGTAACTGCTTTTGAAGCAAAGCCTAGCTTAAAGTAGGTATCTTCGTTGTCTTGAGCCGAAGGTGTGTATTTTTAATTGTTGGTTGCCGGCCTATTACATAATCATCTTGATGTAAGGGTAGGGAGAGTAGTTCTTTTCATGGGTGCATGTTAAGAAAGCTGGAAAAACAAGTCCTCCTTCAGCTTTAATTCATAAAAAAAATATTCTAAGCACAACCTGTATCTGTTCTTCTACCATTGCAGGTTTATTGTGAAACAGTTGCAGCATCAATGAGGAATTAGCAGTAAACCACATACCACAAGTGCTCAGTGGTATCGAAGGAAGATGCAGGGTTCTAGTGCATACTTCTGAAGGAGCTGGTAAGTGAGAGTTTATGTCTTTACAAGTCTGTTGTTTGTGAGACTGTTTTGACTTTTCTGTTTTATCATGACTAATTCAAGGTCACATCAGAATTAAGAAGCCTTTGGCAGCAGAATGCGTGTGATGCAGTTTCAAACTCTGATCTGCTGAGTGAATTATAGAAATACCTGAAATTTAGGCACTGTTTCTTTTTACTGCCATCTCTGTCCATATACCTTAAAAAATTACCTTGCTCAAACAGTGTTCCAGCAACACTGGAAGCAAGCAAGATACTGATAATACAACAGAAATAATAGATACACAGCTGTATGTATGGAAAATGTAGACATAAAGATGAATTAAAGAACACTTGCTTCCAGGAGTGGGAGGAAAAAGTCTTCTAGTGCTTAGTGTTCATGAATTGTTTGCATTCTTTTTTAAAAGCAACAAGAGGAAGAATTCACTTAGTGAATCTCTATGTGTTTAGCTTATGTGTATTGTGGCACTTGAGATCCAAGTTGACAGTGATTTGAGATTTGTTTCAAATGTGGAACTCTGGCGTGAAATACTTGTTTTAATTAAAATGTCTGTGTTCTCAAAACTGTGCTGGCATCTCAAGCATAAATACTTTCTAATTTCGGCTGCAGTTTGTGCGTGACATTATCTTTTTTTTCCATAATCCAAAGAGAAAACTCTGCCAAACATGAAACATATTCCATAGGCTTGTAAATTGTTGTGCTGTGGGTGTCTGATCCTGATCAAATTCATGTACTTAGTTTAAAAACTAAAACTTCAGCTACCTCATTCAGAGGCATGGTTAGTATTCATGTATACTGAATGTCTTGCAGGGTCTAGGGTTTTTTCCTTTCTAAAATTAAAATTATGGTGTAAAATATTATTCAGGTTGGAAGTAGAATGGTTATGATTGACTTGTGGCTGGAAAGCACTAAAATGCGTTGTGTTACTTCTGTGGTTTTGTACAGGGAGACCAATTAACAGTACCAATGCCTACTTGAAGTTGCTGTCTTGTTTGGAAGTTCTGCACTTGATTTATTCTTTGCCTTACAAGTCACAAGCACTTTCCAGCCTTGCTGAGGTGTGGCACAACCAGACTTTAGGAACACTAGTATGTTTTTTGTATTATTCCATAAAAAGAATATGGATGATTAAGTCTGTCAGGTATCTTTCATGGGCATTACCCTAAAAGAGTAGATATCTAGTGTTACTTTCATGGCTTGAATTTCTGCCTCATTCAGACAGATGTTATTTATATACTGTATTAATAGGCTTCTAATTTTTACTGGCCGATAGAATGCAGCAGGATGTGAGGAAGTGGTTCTGGGACCTGGAGTAAAATGTAAATTGAGTAAATATAACATGTCTGATATGTTTGAAAGCTATAAAGCAGCTTGTTCATCTCTGCTTTCCTTCTCCTGCAGTTAAAACTGGTTCAAACAAAAAAACAACCAAACAAATACATATATCAAGCTTAGATATTGTCTCTCTCTTAGAAATAAAAAATATTGGCTGATGATTTGAGGGCAAATAGATCTCATGTCCTATTTCTACTAGAACAGCCACAGGGCAGATGTTCTGGTTTGTTAGAATCACTAGTGGCTGTGAAAAAATATCTGCCCATAAATGCAACAGTAATGTTGATTAGTATCTTCATTTGTTTGTTTAAAATACATCCATCCCTATGCACATCCTGAGGATTGTTTAAACATTAGACCCCGCTGGAGTGCCTCAAAAAACCCTAAAGGTGTGTCACTCAACTTTTACTGCAATAGACAGGCATAAAAAGAAAAAAAACTCTGTTTTTAAAAGGTTAAATGTGTAAATTAAAGTTACACCCAATGTGATCTAAAACAGAATTATTCATAGCATTTATATAAGTACTCTTATACTGTCATAGACAAGCGGAAAGCTCTCTGTCAAACTAGATAAGTGAATGCCTACATCAGCAATCGTTTACTGAGTTGTAAGTAGCTTCTGTTCTGCTCACATGTGCTCAAGAAGAAGCTGTTACCATCAAAGCTGTAAGTTAGGTGTTCTTGGCTTCTGGGGGTATGTGCTGTGCTCTGGAAAGGTTGTCTCCTGTCATCTTCTGAGGTGACTTCACCTTTTTGTTAAAACAGGTGTTTGCATTTGAGGTATCTTGTCACCTCAGGTTATTGTTGAAAAATAACATGAAAGCTTTTTAGGCAGCAATTTATGAGCCTAGCTGTAGATTGGAAATGTATCTTTCCATCCTTGTGTAAAATTCCCAAAGCTAAATTTTCCCTGCTGTTTTTGGCAGTGCCATCACTTTCCAGCAGTTCTGTAAACTGCCATAATCCATCTTAATTTTCACTCCAGGATGTGGTGGTGGTGGTACCATTCCCGAAGCTAACTAGCTCTTAGTATCTCATTCTGGAGAATCTCTGTATGTACAAAGGCTCCTTGCTGCTTACATTTCTTGATTCCTATAATCTACTTTGCCAACAGCAAGGCTAATAGGGCACTGTCTCGGCCTTTGTCAGCTAGCATCGCATGCATAGTGCACTTACATTGACTGTCTGCTTCTCATTTTAGTACAGGTGTCGTTTTATTTACATGTATGTAAATGTGAACTGATGAAATCATGGATACTGCAGCTTGACGTCCATTGTTATGCTTAAATTGGAAGGTGTGACAGTGCAAGCTTTTCCTGCTCTGTGCCAGTCCTCACTAACTGTACAAATTAGTTGTAGCAGTAAGACTGGGGTTTGGTTTTCAGGATTTTCAGTCCTTGATCTTGGAGCTTTCAGCTGATAGCAGGGGATAATAATAAGTTTTCCCACCAAGCTGAACTAATCTTACTTTGAAGTTGAGGCAACAGGCTATGTGTAAGTGATTTAAAAAACTGAACGGAAATTAATCATAGGAACTGCTCAGTGATTTTGTTCTTCAGAAAAACAACTTGCCAAGGGTCACGATACATATTTTGCAGTAATTTAAAACTCATCGACTGGATTTTTATTTAACAAAAATAGTAACACATTTCAGTTTGTGAAATGAGTCACTAAAGGAGTTTTCCCCTACAGTTGAAGGCTTTCTTTCAGATACTTTCCTCTTATTAAGCTCTGGTTAGAGGTCCTTGTCTGTCCCCATGTTTTATTTATAACATGAAAGACACTGTTTTCCTAAAGCTACCAGGCTGCAGGTACAGTAGTTCTGAGAACTGGATGTGGCTTCCAACATTATATTGACTAGAGAATAGGCAGATGTTATAAAATTGCCATAGGGATTGTCTGAACAATGCAGATCAAGCATGACGTAGTGCCCTTTAGTTTATCCAAACAATTTAATGTAAGAAATGTGGACTTCCATTAGGTTATGTGTGGAGTTATATGGCAAAAGTGGAGGGGGGGAAAAAGCAAGGCTTGTAGCAGACTGCCCACAACATTCTGTTCCATATTGAGAAGGTCTGTTCTCAAGGCAATTGAGAAATACTACTTATTAACAGACAGACTTCATTAATGCTTCATGACTGTGCTGTCATGGGAGAAATTAATTGCAGTATTGCCTCTTCAAAGTGGCGTGTGTTCTCTGTCCCGATACAAATCCATCACAGTTCAATGCTGCAGCCAGACAAGCCTGTAGCTGTGGGGAGGCTTATCAGTGGTGGTGCCAGGCGGTAACTGTTCTATTGCAATCACATTGATTTTTAGATTCTGGGTGTGGAATAGTCTCTGCATGGCTCAGTTTGGAGCAGACTGATAAGGCTCCTTGTTTCTTAGCAACCACAGCCTGCCATAGCCAGGAACCTGCCCCTCTGCAGCTGGAGGGAAAATTCTGAATGTCTCAAATTTGTATCTTGAACCAAGGTAAGTCATTCCCCCCGGCATATTTAATATAAAGGCCTTTGCATTCAAATAAAAGGAATGTGTTGGCAAAAGTTCTTTAACAAAGGGAAAGCATAACTTCTCTGTCATTACTAAGACATTCTAATTTCTTTCCCTATTCTTATTTAGACCTGTGTCTTTCCTGGGCATGGAGGTGCCGTATGTCCTTCTCTTAACCAGACTTGTAGCAGAAGTTGCCAGCAAATCTACTGAAAGTTCGGTAGGTACTTCCTGTTTTTTGTCATGCTAGGCGCTATAAAAACAGAAGGATCAGATTATTTTCCTCTCAGATTGCAGTCTATAGAAGGCTTTCTAATCCAACAGAAATGACCTATGCTGCTAGCAGTCATTAACTGAAACTTTTACAGTGGGTCAATTTGCTATGATGGCTGATTGCCTATTAAAGCATTGAATTCTTCCTAGTCATGTGCTTGTAGGCTAGCAGGGATGCAACTGATAATCCCTCGCACCATGTGGAAAAAGCACCCTGATGATCAAAAAAACACTTTTCAAGCTGCTTGGCAGTTTAACTACAAACAATCTGAAACATGGAAACCCAGAAGTTAACTTTTCAAATGACTGAGAAGCTCTGAAGCAAACACTGCTTCAAGTCACAGAAAAAGGTCAGAGTATAAAATCCTGCTTGCAGAAGAGTTTGACCAACAAAACTTTTTAAGAAACTGGTCTTAAGCATGTTATCTATAGATCTTCTGGTTCTTTACTGTAGTCTGCCTCCCCATGATGCACTAACAGTGTGACGTCAGCCTACTAATTTCAGTTTTGACAGTTCCAACCATTTCTCCTGATAGCTTTGACCTTTGTCACCCCTGGATTTGATGGGTTTTGCTGATAAGCAGAGTAATACTGGCTGGTATGTGTTAGGTATATTTAAGTTACTTCTATGGCTGAATATAGATCAGGTCTTGTTACTTTTGACTGAGAATACTTCATCCCTTTTTAAGACTGGTTTGACTTGCTATATTCTTTAGGGGAATGTAGCTGCAAAACTTCAAAAGGCATGGGAGTTTTGTGGCTTATTTTTCTTGTACAGATTCAGAGAGTGGATATGCCTAAGTCTATATGGGATGTTACTAATATCTAGCAAAAGAACCACAGAGTTTCTAACAACCATTTATCTCTAAGCTTATGTCACAGCTTGCTGTAATTTGTAAATAATTTTGAAACTGGCTTTTGTATAAACAAACAAACAAAAAAATAAACTATGTGCCTTCAGGATACGTGAAGTTATTTTATATTAAATGTTGAAGGAAGAAGCTTTTGTAGTTCTGCTGGATTGCTCTGCCAAATGTAGATGTTATCATCACTTGCAATGTGGGCATTCAGTGAAAACTGGTTTTTGCCAGTCATTTTGCCAATAGTATTTCTGAGCAAGTCTGTTAGGGCATTTGTGTGGTGCTGTGGGAAGGATAACTCCCCCCCGAACGGTGCTTCACTGAAGAATTTAGCAAGTACATTTCTAAAGTGGTTTTTTGAGGATTTGTCCAATGTCAACAGTAGAGTGTGCATTTCTTCTTAAAGTGTTAGTTTGGGTAGCAGCTGCCAGGTCAAAATCAGCTTGATGGTGCATCTAGCTTGTTCTGTCCTTGTAAGGTTACTTAATGCAAAAAGAAAAAGTTACAGCAAGTTTTAACTGCAGTTACTGATTATTCCCCTATGTTCTCTGTGGATTTTTTTTTTGTTGAATCATTTTGTAAACTTAGGAGCTGTGTGAAATGTAATGCAATTTCTTTTCTTAGGTTTCAGAAACAGAATGCTGTGTGGATATGTTGGATTCTAACAGTTCCTGTCCAGTAACCAACCAGTGCAGTCCAGGTATCGTGTGTCATTTTTAATAAAATTCCAGATTGTTTTTGACAGTTAACACCAAAATACAGTGCGTGATTAATTGGGGAGTGAAAACAAAATAATTAGTGCATGTACATATTGAAGTTTTTCTTCCTCTATATACACAAGGTAATGCTTCTTATGACTCACAAATGTTGTTCTTGCATGGTAAGGACAATAGACAACTATTAATAAGGTAGTTATTTATCTTTTTTATTTAGTGTGCAGTTGAATTATGTAAGAGCTATTGTAAATGCTTAAAAGCCCTAAAAGCCCATATAATGAGCATAAAAAGCAAAAATGCTATAATGCGTATCTAAGGGAGCATTAAGAATAATTTCAGTATTGTCTTGTTAGCACAGAATGCCTCATTCTTCCTTGTACCATATATGTAGAGTTGTTTTCTTCTAAATGGAGTTAAAAACTTCTTTTGTCACTTCCCAGCAGTAGCAAAAGGGTGGTCTTTTTTTATTGCCATCTTATTTAAATTCGGAGAGTAAAAGTGGGAAAACTGCTTCAGAGCCCACAGTAACAAGAGAATTAGTGACTTAAAAATTGGGGTCCACTTCTGGGTTCAGTCATTTCCTCGTGATGGTTCTTAAAGCATTTTAAGCCTATCTATTTTCACTGCTTCGTTAGCTTCCCTTAACTGTTGCTTCATTTCATGCATTCATTGTTGTTTCTGAATGATCTTAGATATGGCATAAACAATTGTCTCCAAGTTAGGGGATTGTGTTCTCTTAAATATTGTGGTAACCTGATAATCTACCAATATCTTTGGTGTCAGATAAGTGCTTTGATGCTTTCTTCCTATTACTGTAGAAAGTCTTTGCCCTTACATTGGGTCTGTTTGTGTTTAGATTAAGTGTCAGATGTAATTTATTGCTATGGGCATCAAACATGCTGCTTCTCTCTAAGGAAAACGTAGTAGCAGAGCTGTTTTCAAATCAGCACCTTACTAATGGTTTGCTTTATGGGATAATTGATACCAGTTTGGCTCAATACTCTATAGAACTGGATTTTAGCCAGCACAGTAAGCTTTTTTCCTTTAAATGTAGACTATAATATGATGTAGTAGGAATATCCTTCTAAGCGTCACGTCTCAAGTCTAAGCCTCAGTGAAACCACCACAGCTTTATTGTATTAAATAAAGTTGTTATTGAAGATGTGCCCTAAAATGTTTTTGTCTTAACAAAAACATAGCAGTATGTGCATTTAAACATAAATTGAGATATTTCAACATTGAAGACATAGGCCAAGATGGAAGTTTAATCAGTTTCCAGCCTGCATGGTAGGGTGACTGATATAAAACACTTGCCATCTGTCACAGAATAGTTTAAATGGGCTTGGGTTCTTCTTAAAGTGAAACAAATAGTACAATACTTGAGAGGACTGAGGCATGGGAAAAAGACTGTACTATGGCAGTATTCATATTTTTTAGCTTGCCATGCTTCAAGCGACTGACTATAGGGACGCCAGCATCTTTTTTTCATCCAAGTACGCTCTTCCTGGTTCTTAGCATCTTTGTCCATGCCTACTTCTGTTTTCAATACTATATGTTAAAATGCCATGAATTTTTGTTTCGACAGTGTATGACCTCTGAAAATGGTAAAATTCTGCTGCTTCTTTAGTATTGTTGAGGGTAGCTACAGGTTGTTAGACACTTCCCGTTTTTCTCAAAACTAAAATATGTGAAGCAGTGAATGGAGCTATGTTGAAATTGCCCTTTGGGAGCTGTTTGCTTGTAACTCTTGTTCCTTTTTGGCCCTTGAAAGGTTATATCTTTTCTGGAATAAACACTTTGAAATGAAACCTCCTAACTTGTGTATAGTAGGAAGCAGGAGATGTTTGTAACCAGTAGACCAAATGGAGGGAATTTCTGTTGCCTCTACCTCTTTCTGAAGACTAGGAAATATTTCCAGTGTTGCTTTTGTTGTTTTCAAACCTCTGTACTTATTCTGATGCAGGTTGTTACAGACGATGGAATGAGGATGGTAGTAGCAGCTGCATTAAATGCAAAAATGAAACTCTTCCTGTTTCATCTGTTTACAATCTGACTGAATGCAGAAATAGTGAGTCATTTACCATCCCTTTATTTTGATGGGTGGTTTTTGGTACTGAGATCTCTTTGCATGTGTGGTCCAGCAAAGACTGTTCAAGAAGGCACCAAATGTTGCAGATTTTTTTTTTCCCCTCCCTTGTAAAACTTCAACCTTTTCCAAAGTCCTAATAGAACTTAGAGCTTTTGAACATGCAACAAAACCTATGGAAACTTTGAAATGTAGTTTGCAGAAACTGTGCAGAGTGCTGTGGAACCATTCTAGGAGTCTAGTGGGGGGGGGTGTGTGTGCAAAAAATCAAAGATAAAAATCTTGTTATGTATTAGAGTACCTAATCTGTGAAGCCAAACATTTTAAAAAAAAAAAATCATTCTGCCCAATGAAAGTTCTTTAAAGTCCTAAACATCAAAATGATAAAACTTACAGGGTAGGACCTGTATCAAACATACAGTAAATACTGAATTTTGTGGCTGCTTTAATCTCTGCTGTAAGAAAAAGGCATTTGCTGAGGGTGTTCGCTAGGGTCTTCTCCAGAGCACAACATACCTCAGACTGTACTTGAGTTCTTGAAAAATTTATATTAAGAAGGCTAGATTCATTTTGTACATGTGCTTTGTTTGAGAGTTAAGAACCATTCAATTCCTAGTAAATATTGTTAATGAAAGAGATGAACTTGATCTAAGTTTCTGGGAGATGCACTAGTGAATTATTTTCTTTTTGGACAAATTATGATGATGCTTGTTTACTTCCTTTTTTGAAATTCTCAAAAGTGATGTAAAGAATGAATTTTTTCATGGGAGAAATCAGGATTCTTATACAATTTCAAATAACTTAGAAGTATAATAGCCTTTCACTGGGATTTTTTTTTTTAAAGTAGGTTTTGTCAGATTTTACTTTAAAAAATTCTTTTTGATTACAGCTGGTACCAGAGGAATGAATTTCCAAATGAATATAAGCACCGTAACTCCTTTCATACAGAACATAGGTGAGTAAATGGAAATAGCTATTGAGTGCAAGCTTTGTGATTATTCACTGCATACCAGCCCCTTCATGACATGGCATTTGAAATAAGTTGTAAAATATGTTTTTCTGTAGCATAGGTTTTATTCTAAATGTAGTAGCCATTTTTACTTTTTCTGGCTTGTTCTCAACAAGAATCTTTTAAAAGTCTTAGTTGAATTTTGAGGTAACTGTATTTTACTGAATGGTTCTTTCATCTTGTCCCTAGTGATCTTGAAGTGATTTTCTGGTACAGGCTGAGCTGGTTATTTATGAAACACCATAACTTGAGTTTTGAACCTTATGCTGCAAGAGTTTTGGTTTTTAGGGGTGAGGCAACATGTTACATCTTGGTTAGCCTTTCTGTAGGTTGATTTTTTTATCGCTGCTGACTAGTCATTTCTGTCATTTCTGTTTAATCTCCTAAAAATACTTGTTCGACACTGGTAAGAATAATACAAATTGAGAATATTCCGATAGCAGCATTGCAGGCTTCAGCAAGAGATAGGATGCCAAATGAAGTGATTTAGTGATACAGGGTGAGTGCTTATCATCAGTGCTCTTAAAAAGGAAAGCTAAACAGCCATGTCAAACTTGGGTGCTGCTGATCCCTTCCTAACATTTGTCTTGTCATGTGTGTATACTTGACTTGAAGTATCTAGTGCTCTTCAGAATGTGGACTTCTCGGGCAGAGCTTGTCAGATAGATCTGTTGTCCTAGTTTGTCTGCAACAAGTTCATAAACAACTTTTGTTTCTTAAAATACTGGCTCTTTGGGATCATAATGTTAAATAAATAAAACAGCAGAATAAATATGCAGGGCATTTATTGAGGCAGGGAAAGCAGAATAGAAGTGAGGAAGGGCACCTTTCGCTAATGTCTGTCTCCTTGGGATGGTTTCTATGGCAGTCACTTGTGGAAAACATAATACTGGGTGTACTGTACCAGTGCTATACTGTCTGTTGACAAGTTTTGTCTTTAAGAGACTTCACTTAAGGAATAAAAGAACAATATCAATGTTGAGTGCCTCCCAGCATTGGTTTTGAAAGTTATATAAAAGAAACAGAACAATGGATTAAAAATTTGTGGCTATCTTCAGGAAAGTAGAGGCTAAGGCTTTCCTGACATTTGGCAGGTGGGGTTGGGGAAGTTGTTCATATAACAAAATGAGTATTGAAAGATCTTTGCAAATGTTTCAGTGAGGTCTGTCTGTATATTAAAAAAACACCACAACCCACTGTTGTTTTTCTCCTATGGATATCAGGAACTTGGTCTTTATCTTGTTTAACCCTTCTAATAGAAGAGATTTCTAGTGAATAATAGTCTCTTTTTCTCTCTCTCTTTTTATATTTTTTTTTTCCTGTACAGGGGGCCCGGAAGTGGCAGCCTCTCTCATCTTAGGGACATTTTTCATAAGTTTATTCCTGATTCTGTCTGTTGCTTCTTTCTTCTACCTCAAACGTGCCAATAAACTTCCTAATGTTTTCTACAGAAGAAACAAAGGTAAAATATATGTAATTGTCTATTTAATCTCTAAAGTTTTGGCCTTTGCTCAGTTTCTTAATTTAAAACCTTCTAAACTTCTTCATGTCGGTGTTCTAACTTAATGTAGCTACTGCTATCTCTTTTGATCATCCAAAGCAATGCAAACTAATGACAAATTTTCTCCTGCTCTGTGTTTACAGTATCATGTTTTCATGGCAGTGCAGAGGATGTCTCTTCCCAGTCTAAGTGTGCTTAAGTACCTCTCACTAACCCAGCTATTGTTTTTTGTAGCTTTCAAAGATTTGCCAGAGTACAGTACTTGACATTAGCTGTCACTGAATATTAGATATCTGATTTCAAAAAGGAAAAAAAAGAAATCAGTCAGTGCTTTTTGCACAGAGGGCATTTTTATAGAACCTAATAATACTTGTTTATTTCAGTACACAAAATGCCAGACATTTATAAAGCCTTACAAAAAGCAGTTGTTGTTTATTCTTGGTTTAGAGAGAAGGGAACTATAATACTAAAGGGCAGCGTACTTACCATGGATGTGTCAGCAGCAGGAAAAAGGGAATAGAATTTGAGGTTCCTCATTATTGCACTACTCATTCAACTGTGTTTGCCCTCTAAATGCAGGGTTTACTGGGGCTTGGAAGAGCTAACTGCCTGATTATTATTTTTTTTAAAGCAAATACCCCTTAGCTTTTCTTCTTATAATGAAATGTATTCTTTATTTCTGCCATCCTTGTTACTGAGAAATGAAGCCATGTAACTAAAATGCAGTGACCTGACTTCATGCCAAAGTGATTCCAGAAAAGCTAGGGAAAGAACATCTGGGGTGTGCTTAGCCATAGGGCACCAAGACTTTATGAAGATGTCTGGCTCTTTCAGATGGTTCAATTTCTGTGAAGTTGTTCTATGTGTCCACATTTTACTGGTCTTCAATTTCTGGGAGGTGGTGAACAAAATATGTGGAAGGTGATGTCTCCATTTTGCCCAGTGTTTTGCATGAAACTGAGGCTGATCTATGACTCTGTCTCGCCCCTTCTATGCAGTCACTTCGAATGATTCCCATGACAACCTTAGCACAGCATTTGCTGTGTTAGAGCTCCTTCTGTTGAAAGCAAGCTGTTTACTGGTTAGGCCTGCTAAACAAATAGACCTCCTGTTATTTTCATTCATGTCTTAGAGGACCAAACTCAAGCTAGACTGTCACAATAGACATAAGCTTAAAAAGAGAAAAAGAGAAAAAGAACGGGGTGGGTGGAGCAATACAATTCCATTGCTTGGCTAAGAATGTTGTATCTAGTCATAGTAACTTCATGGACCATCACAATTCCAGTCTCTGTGGTATCATTTCATGTAAAAGTGTACAACAGTAGCTACCGAAGGTCTGAATTGATCAGTGCCGCAGGAACTGCTAGTATCCTAATCACAACTGCCATATTGAAACCTCTAGGTTGCTTCTGCATGTGTCTTCAAGTAAATTTAGTACAAGATTCTCCTTCAGTTTTTAAGTGGGTCAAGAGCTGTTGGGCTATGACATTTCTAAGCTGGCAGGACACCAGATTGCTCTTGAGGCTTCAGTGATACTGGTCTGATTTCCATATTTTGTACTGATAGTTCCCTCTGGTCCAGCAGGCTAAAGCATTGGTGTCCTCCGTTGAAGGAGAAGCATTAGAAACATTTCTCTGGCTTAATATCATGTTAGCTTTCATTCTGTCTGGATGATGATTATCATGTGGCCAATAAAGGCAGCAACCTCTTGTATAAAGGGGTTGCATCTTTCACTGCTCAATTGTTTTCTATTTGTGCTTTTTCGGGTAGCTGGCTCAAAGTGCCACTTTTCCTGTTGAAGTGTCTTCATATTAAAGAGATACTGCTGTGGCTACCTTCTTTGAAAGCAAAATAAGTCATTCTTGGAGACCTTTGCAACCCTTTATCTCTAATCTTGAAGAGAGTCCTACAGACAATGTATTCTACTAATGGGATTTCTGAATGTTCTGATCTGTTTTGGTAGTCTTTGTGACAAAACTATTTTTCTAACAATAGAACTGTTCTGTTGCACACATGTATTTTTAGAAAACTAGCAGTTCTAGCCTTCTAGATTAATGATGGTTAGTCTCTCTCTTTCTCTCTCTTTTAGCATCTGTTCTCCAGCCTAGTGAAACAGTAAGTAAATTCTGTCCTTCCAATAGGAACAAGCAAGCGTAAAACCTCAAGTAAACAATAACTTAGTTTTAACAGTTCATTAGGGAGCTACTTAATCTGATGTATGAGAGACTGAAATAAAAATAAAAGATGTTTTGGGGTTCTTTGTCCAAACTGGAAAAAAGGTGAAAGATGAATACTGACCGCATGGATTCTATTGAGTTACTTTCTCCAAGAAAGACTATGTATGCAGTAAATATTATTGGAACCCTAAAATGTTCCTGTATTTCTTAATGAAAGACTGTGAAGACAAAAGGTGCTTTGTTTGACATGATCATTCTTCTGTTATGCAGGCATCCATGATACCTCCCCCAGCTTCTTCAGGTGAGGAACTGTTCTCTGGGGCATGCTGTTACAAATATTTTTACCTGTTGGCTTCCCTTTTATGCATCTCGTTACTGAAAAGCAGGCAAACTATCTCAAAGTGGATATGCTGAGAACACACAGCGAGTCAAAACAATTACCTGTAAAGTCTGGTATAGAACTGTGGAATCTGTTGAGGGGACAGAAATCCAATGAAATCTGCCTAGTAGACCTTTTTGATAGGATTTATTGCTTTAATTAATGTAGGCATACAGTATTGATGGAGTACTTTATGTTAAAATAGATCTTTGACAGCTCCTAAAATAGATCTTCGACTTCTCTATCCTAATAGAGAAGTCTTACAAGTAGATGCAATATTTTTTCATAAGTGCTCAAAAATAAATTATTCAGTCTGGGACCTATTTTCAGGATTGTAATCTTCTTGACAATGCCAGGTTGGCTTATTTTCAGGCTTGCGGATTTGAAGCGTATCAGCTTCTTGAAACAAATAACACAGACTTTTTGGAATATACCATTTTGTGTGTGGAGCGGGTGTTTGTAGGTTGGCTCTTTTTGGCAAGGTGGGTTTTTAATACATGTGAAACTCGGGCAGAAATGTATTTCATGGGGAAGATTTCATCTAATCGGCTTGTCTCAATTTTCCTCCCCAATTTTTTAATAATTTCAACCTATAAATATTACGGAGCAGTTCGTACTCTAATCTGCTGTTTTAGACCAGATCTGGGTAATCCAAGAGCAAAAACTTGCTTTTTGGTGCGCCTCTAACTTTGTGCTACTTCTAGGAAATAGTATATGCTGTTCTTACATTATTAATGAGCCAGTGAGAGCCTAATAAAGCATGAAATATCTAAATATTACTCTCCCGCAATATATATTTAAAAGGGCAATGGATTACACCTAATCAAATCAAGGCATTCTTTTAAGTGTCTCTGACCATGTAACAAAGTTCGAAAAGAAGTAGGTAGTAAAGGATATATTTTGCAAATGACAAAATTTTATATTTATACATGAAATTAATTTAGAGTGGCTAGGGAAGTGGATTTATTTGGTCAGGGTAATACAGTGAAATAGCTTGTCTTTATGCTTGATCCATGTACTTTCAAGACAATGACAGAACTTGTGGTGACTTAAAAGTGAGACAGACCAAATCTTCTAAAAACTTAAGAAATAATGGCCTTCTAAGCTCAGCAAAATTTCTGGTCTCACTTCTCATGTATGCGTAGGCATTTTTAATCAAGATGGTATAATTAAAATTTAATTTTTATTAATGCAGTCTTTTAAACGTTTTTTAGATGTGTTCCAAACTTGGTCTGGGTCTGGCTGTTAAACTGACAGCCAGTGCTGCTTGTGAAAAGTCTTAGTTTCCTTACCTTAATTTATACATCTGTTTAAAAAGAAAGTACAGTTGTGGGGGGTTTTGTTAGGGCTGAAAATGGAAAGATAACATGTACTGTAAACACTTACAAATAATGGAAATGGCAGTTTGTAATGAGTACCTTATTTAGTAGGCCATTAGAAGCTTGTTTAAAGCAAAAGTCCACAAATAAACTTTTTATCAGCTCTATGTAGGGTGTTTTGTTTTGGTGGGGTTTTTTTACGGTCCAGAATGACTTTGGTCACTCACGAATTGTTGGATGGCATGTGGTGTTATGAATGAATGATAAAGGCATGCTTATACAGCAGGTGCTAATGATGTTTCTGTGCCCACCATTTCAGTTCGGAAGCCACGATATGTCAGACGAGAACGGTCACTAGTGACGTCTGCATCTGCTGCTATGATCTCTTCTTCCGAAACCAGGGTCAGCAATGTTTAGCCTTCATTCTTGACTGAGGACTTTATAAGTGTACACAGTGTCGAAGAAACTTTTTCTGAATCCACTGAAGTGCCAGGAAAACATCGCAAGCAGCTGACCTAAATGGAAGCCAAATTACTGTGTCCAAGGATTTGTGCCAAATGTTAACAGAGAAATGAACTAATGCAAAGATACTGGTGGCAGGCTACATCCAGTTCGGTGAACTGCTTTGGTGATCTTGAAATGCACTATTCCAGCTCTGTGGTTTCATTTGTCTCCTACAGATGCTGTGTTTAAAATCTTTAAAGATTTTCTGCCTTTCTTTGGTATACTTTCAGTTTTGGCAAGAAGTTCTTCCTGTGTTGTGATGTGTTCTGTGTCCCCAGAGCTGAATGTCGCGGTGCTGCAGGCCAACACAAAATACTGGGATTACTCAAGGATGTGCACTGGTTTGAAGGACCCACTGGTAAATGCTAACACTAAGTGCCACTGCTTTAACGTTGTAGGACGATATAACAATACTTAACATGCAGTATCCTTTTGAAGCAAAAAAATGATGTCTCCTGGAGCATCCTCTTCAGCCTATGACATAGCTGACCCTGGTTTTTAACTGTGAATATAGACCTGCTATCCAGATACTGTTGTTCTTGGTGCTTTTGAAGGCTGTGGTCAGTATGGGTCCAATCCCAAGTGTGGGAATCTGTTGGGAAGCTTTTCCAATTGGCTTCAGCTCAGTCCTTGGATAAAGAGCCATTTGCCATGGCTTTGTAACTGATAGACTGCTATGTCTGTCCTGCAAAGACTGTCTCCGCTAGCTTCCTTCCCTTAATACAGCAGTGGAAGGAAAACCAAAATTCCTGCAGGGTAGCCATGCATCCGTTAGACATGTCAGTGAGTATCGAGATGAACTGGAGAGGTCAGGTGAATTTCTGCCAATGCAATAAGGGGTTTCTTTGGTCAAGCCCTTCATTAACATGCCTGACATCTGCAGGCCAGCACCTTATGACAGAGCTCAACAAGTATTTCCTTATTGAAAGTGCCAGCCTAAATAGCCCCCACTCTCAGATGCTTGTTCTTGCCCATCTTATACCAGCTGTGTTGCTGAGTAGTCACTTGATCAGGAAATTAAAGTAGCTGTAAAATACTTTTTTTTTTTCGGCTAGGTTATCCTTCACCAATTTTTTTCCTGGCATGGTTGACTCTGTTGCCATGTGAACACATATATCAGCATAATGGGCACAGTGGTATGGGCCTAAGAGTGGGTGACTGGGAAATAAGTGAAAAACCCGAGGTTGCTAAATTGGTTGCAGTGTCACTGTCACCATATGTGAAACTATAACTATGCAGCTTGTGCATTCCCACCTACCTGTGTCGCTATTGCCTGTTTTGGCTTAGCTGGCACTCCGTTATGGGTCCATGCTCCTAAAATAAATTACTTGGAAGCTCTTCATCAGCATCCACTGGCATGAACATAAACTGGAACAGTCGCTTCTCTTTTTCAGGAAAATGTGAACATAACTGTCTTGAGCTGACATGACACCCATATGGAGAGTCCAAACCTTGTGATCCAGATTCCCTTTTCTCTGTGGTTAAAAGCTTATTCACAGCTAAAAGATGAGAACTGGGATGGGAGGAGATAAATATATCTTGCTGAATAGACCTGTTTTTATGTAAGTTTCAGTGCAGAGGTATTTACTTTTATCTCTCTCTTATCCCTCTCCTTACAAGGTAATGAGATCTCTTGTAGCATCCAAACAAGCTAGGATAAAGATTGCAGATAAAGAACAAACCATGAAGAGGCCCCCGTGCTAAAAAAAAAGCCTGAATTGCTGTATGGAGAAACTTAAGATTGTCTTTCTATCACAATGATAAATAAAATTTTTGTTCTACTGGACAAAACTAAAGACAGCAGACAATGCCGTTTTGAGACCCTTCAGCTTTCAATGACATGTGCTTTATAGTTCGTATGTTCCAAGTTCAGGAGGTGGCAGTTTTGTTTCTGTCATTTTGATGTCGTTTTATCTTTGCACTGCTGCGATTTTCCACAGGTAGAAATTATGTCTGGAGGTCATAGGTTTTTCCTGAACTTAGTTGCTGAATATTTTCCTAACTGCTAAGGAAAAGGAGTAACTATGCAAATAATGCCAAGAAACTGCACCTTTGAAAGCAGGGAGTTTCTGCTTGCGAATCTGTCGATGATAGTGCATTCTTGTATTGCTTAGTTGCTAATATATTCTTTCTACACATAAATTATTGAAGAATCACTCCTGTCATTGTACTGTCTGAACCCTGTCTTATCCTCAAGTGCATATTGTAACTTAGTTTAATGTCAAGCGTCTAATGCTCTAACTTCTGTGCAGTCAAGTTTTTCTCAGTGATAACATCTCTCTTCCCCCCAGCAAAGTCTTTTAAGTGCAGCAGGTATTTTTACTATTTTTTTGTGTGTTTCAGGAACTGTTCAGCTTTTGTTATTGCTGTCTGACACAGTGGACTCCTGGTCTAAACAGTTTCTCATTCATTTGCACTGTCAAATTAAATGGTGTTTAAGTGGTGTTTTGGTTTCCATCTCCCTCCAAAATAATAATACATATGGATATATATTTTAAAAAAATTGGCTTTAATGAACCCTGATATTGAATGTATTTGTATATTTTTAAATTGTGCCAAAATAAACACATTTGAGCTTTTTTTAAATGACTGTGGAGGTCATTCATGTGTTTCCTTTTCAAGCACAGAATGAAGGGAGCAAAATTAGCACCCGAAGTAGATAGTTGTTTCGGCTCATATGGCATGCTACCTCCACCAGAACTGAAGTTAAAAAAAAAAGTCTGCTGAGTGATCCTGCCCAGTTCTACAGTAGGATAGCCAGGCTGTTCTTCTGCAGGCTGTATCTTCACACCTTATAACCATATGGCAAAAGCCACCCATAATGGCCTTCCCTGTAGTGATGTGAAAGTAACTCTTTAGCAGAGAATGTAGCTTTAGTAAATGACAGAATTTTTACATTCGGGTATGTTTACTTAAATCTCCTTCGAAGAAGGTAGCAGGAGTAGCAAGAAAACTCTAAAAGAGGAGGCTGCTAAACAGTGCCAAATGTACCAGAAGTTGAGAGAATCAGTATAATTTCTTATCAATTGAAGGGAAGATTATGGTCTTGGGTTTGGGAGTTTGGATATCTTCCCCTGTCTGATCTCTGGTTAATTTAAAAAAGTGTGGTTTTTTTCTTCCTTTCCCTTTGCTCACTGGGAATTTGGTACTCTTGTTGGATTTTTTTCTTACAAATGTATCTTGTGTTCTTAACTCCAGCTGCCAAAACAATCCATAACAACAAGAGCTGAGCCAAAGGAAACTGGGATGCTGAGCCGTATGGTCCGAAATACTAGGAGTTAAATTTGGCAATACTCTTTTCCCTCACAAAACTAGCTGAAGTAGCCTGATGTGTGAGAGAGATGCTGCTTTTGGTGAAGTATGCTGATGAGGAAGGATAAGCCAAATGCTTTAATGCCTACTGTGCATGCACTGTGGAAAGTCTCATAAACTGTTGTCAAAGCCAAGGTGACAGTGTTGCATACAGAGAGAAATTGACCTGGAAAATTATCCCACTGGGAGAGGAAGACTTAAAAGTGGATTTGTCAGTTAAATGGACTCTGACCACCATGCACACCAAAATATAACAGCCTTTGGGAAGAAGTAGTACTAAGTGTCCTTGCCATTAGTCACCCGACTGAATTCAGTGGGTGAAACTGGCAGTAAGTGAACTGGGGAGAGCAGTGAGTGGCTGTACAACAACAGGGAACAATTTGAGACTGTATTTTGCACACCTGAGAGGAGCTGTCTCCCTTATCCATATGACACCATCTGAAGGCGAGTGCATCATAGATGGAAGACTGTGACAATAATTTCTTAAAATTGTAAGTCTAAAGCCTTGTGTTTCACTAAAACCTGTTATCCAGTTATCAGCCCTCCAGAAGGTTGTCATATGCATACAGAATGAAACAGAAATGATACTGCATACAGACACTCTAAAGTATTTTGCTGTATGAAACTGCATGCAGTTTGCTAGGTTAAGTGATAAAGCTTTGTGCAAACAGAATGACTTAGGTTCAACCTACCTTCCCCCAGGCATTAATCAAAGTTCACAGAGCCTGTCCTGAGGTTGTCTCTTGTGTCTTCCTCTATTTTTCTTTTTTCCTCTTTCCACTGCCTCCATCAAAAGCTTCTTGGGAACATTGCTTGGAAATACACCTGGGATTACGGGTGCAAGTCTGTAACTTCCTGACAGTAAGATCTGAAGGCTGAAAGCTGTTAAACTATAGAAGAATTTGAAGGGGAGTGGAAAAGGAAGCCAGGGGGACAACTTGGTGCTAACTGGGAAAAAGGAACAATAAGGTTTTTGCTCTTGTCCCTCTACAGTTACACACGATGCCATCTAAGTTGCATGGGCAAAGAGAATGGAAGAGTAGGAAAGAATACGTAAGTTGATAGGAAAGGTGAGGCTCTCTCATGTACTTGAGATTTGTAGATAACTGGGTGGAGAGATTTAGCGGTGTGTGACTGCACAGAAATGCTGTCTGCTGCAAATGGCTGAGCTTAGCAGGGAAATGTAGCTGTGCTGTGCCAAGCTAGTGCCTACAATGGTGTGATCGTAACTTTGATTTTAAAAAACAAACACACAAACAAAAGTTGTACCTGCTTGCACTCAGGATTAATTTGGTTGTCATTTTAAGTTGTTTGAAAGAATGTACTTAAGATATAGTCAATATCTGAAGTGTGCTTGTGTTGCTCTGCTACCAGCACTATGAGGTTTGTTGAAATGTCTAAAGGCTGCTCTGCATTTTTGTCATCTATTTTTAATGCTTCCTGGTGAGAAAAAAAATGAAACTACATAGTGTTTATCATTTTAATAGCCTTGACATATTTTTATTGCTAACTGATTGGAAGCAACAGTATTCAGATAATTGCACTTCCTCTTTCAGAGCCTGGTGATTTATGTCCCTTAGTAAAGTGTTAAAAGTGTTTTAAAATGATAGTTTCAATAAGATGTGATGCAGCTCTGAGGTATTTGCTCCAAATGATTAGGTCTTTACCATTAAGGTTGCTGTATTCTGTAACAGGACTAATATAGAAGGGGTTAGGTTTTAGACATGTCATACTGATTTTGTAATGAGTGGTGTTTATAAATAAGTCATCTGTTTTGTTGCAATTTTACATCCATCAAATTGTAATGTTCTCTTCTGCTTCACAATCCCAGTCCCCACAGGAATGCAGCCATTTGGAGTGGAGTGCTCAGCTTCCTGAAACGCTCAGGCTGTTCCACAATGGTGGTGTATAGTCCATCAGCTCATCCAATTACTGTACCTTGCTGTCAGTGCCTGTAAAACTCCAATATTTTCTGATGGCAATTACTCCCCTTTAAATACCAATATGTAACTCTTCTTTCCTAGAGCATCATCTTTCCTTACAAACTTAAACCTTGTTCTGCTACTTTCTCTCTTATCTCCATTGTGTTCACACTGCAGGCCCCCGAGATACAACCTACAAAGGACAGGAGATGGCACCAACATTTGTATGTGCTCCTTATGATATGAAGAATTCCTAGACTTACTTATGAAATCTGAAACTTTCAGTGGGGGTAAGGAAAAGGGAGACATGCAAAAAGAGTTCATTTTAAGTTTTTTTTTATATATATATATATATACATACACACAGAGACACAAAATGAACCTAATTTTAAATGCTGCTCAAACTATTTTTGGCAGAGCTTAAAACAGCTACAGAAATGTTTTTAGCAGTAATTGTGCCAAAGATAACGATTTAGGAATAAGTTAACTATAGGGAGGCATCTTGTTTGCATGCAACTTTATATGTTACATAATGAACTGCTAGTTTATAATGTACTGAGAAATGAGCCGTAAGTAGTAAGGTTTAGGACCTTACTTTTGACTGAGGGCACTTGTGATTAGATGTGTTACAATGTGGGAAAAATGCTTTTCATCAGCATCTGCTGCCAATTCACATCAAGCCCAAATCATTACTGACTGCAAGTTTCTGCAGTCTGACTGCTGTGAAATGAGCTTGGCAGTCCCCTTCCCAGCACATAACTGACCACGTCCCAGGCTGCCAGAACTGGGACACTTGATAATTTGGTTGATACTGCTGCTGCCCTCCCAGCAGAATTGCAGCATGTCTACTGCATTCAAAAATAAGGGTGGGATTTCCCCATCACCACCACCCCTTGCTGTGTGAAAACTGAGCATACATCATAGCTGGCAAAAAAGAAAAAAAAAAATTCTAGAAAAGACAAAAATGGCAGTCAGTCATAGTTCAGTGATGTTGGCTGGACCACGACCTTTAAAATTAGAAGCAAGCCACAAATCAGTCTGGGCAGTGCAGAATTATGGATGAGACAGAAGATTCTCCAGGCCTTGGGACCCCTATCACCACAGAATTATTTTTAGCATGACCTTATCTGATAAGGGCAAGTTTACCTAGTTAGGTGCAAACAGTCCTTCAGTAGCTTTGCTGCTGTTAGCAGGATTTGAACAACTTCTCCTCCAAAACCCCTGCGGTCTTGATAGTGTGGAAGTGTGCCCATGCTAACACATCCATCTGAGAGGCATGGGTTCTTATTAGCTCTGTGGGTAAACAATTCCTGAATCAGTGCTGGCTTCTGTCCTGCTGGCTCAGAGAGCTGGCGGGAGCTAATACACAGTTTTACATACCCGTCTAATGAGAGCTACATGTGTACAGCCCTGAGTCTCCATATAATAATACTTCACATACCTATGAAATTAAACCTAGGAAATTAAACCATTGGGAACCTTCTCCGCATTCAGTAGAAGTAAAAAAGGCAGGAGGTATGATTAGTTTAATGTTGTGCTTTGAATCCACGCAGCTGAGAAAAAGCATGCTCCACAGCACTCTGCGCTCTCACTAAGCCTTTAGCATCCATGCTGACTTAGCTTTCTCTACTGCTTGTGCCGACAAACTAAATAGATGAAAGCTCGGTAACAGATTTCAGTTATGGAACAGTTGATACCAACGGCGATAATCAATTTGTATATATGTGCCATCAACTGGATGAAGTAAAATGTATCTTCATTCTCAAAGGAATAGGTTGAACCTGCAATTCTAGTGGTCAAATACCTGACAAAATGCAAAGAGCGCCAGTGAAGGTTAAGTGTTACTTGAACTGGATGTTCATTTGATGAGAGTTTATGGTCTGTATCTTAACTAAAGAGCCAGTTAAAGCAGGGGAGGATGAGATTTTACTCAGGCCAGATAGTTATATTTCTATTGCTGGAGTGATAAAGACAATTATCTAGATGGAATATGGTGTTACACACTGCAATTCGGTATGAGATTAAACCTTGTATCTTGGCTTTGATCACGCCCTGATTTCTTGGTATGGTTTGTGTTCCTTAAGTCCAGTGGCTGGTGTCACAAGCCACGTGCTGAGCTTCCTGTAGGTGTTTTTAAGTATTATTTACATGACACTAACTTCATCAGACTCTTCTGAATTTTGTAGTTGAGGTTGGGGGGAGAGCAGGGGGGTGGTCAGGGTGTGGTGTTTTGGGTTTTTTGTTTGTTTTTTACGTTCTGGGTTATCATCTTTTAGATCCCCAAGCAAGATGAACCAGAAAAATAGCTCTGGCTTTTCTGTTGAGTTTGCACAGACTAATCTGAGTCTTGAAGAGTTTGGAGCATCCTATGTGTGGATTTCCACAACGTGGGCACAGAAGTAGAGCTTCCCATACTGTGGGACAACCCCTCCTACCAGCAGAAGGCCAAGCAGAGGAGGATCTGGGATGCCGAACCTCCCATATTCGCTTAAGTGCAGGCAGTCCGGGTGCTCTGTGTTGCATTGCCTGTTTGACATGTATGGCTTTTTCAGGCAGCGCAGTGGAGCTTTAGCAGGCTCCAAGTGCTGTTCGGTGCAGTATGTGAAGGCTTCTCTTTGTCCCCGAGGCAATAAAGATTGCCCTGACAACAAACCCTGCACTGCTCGCTCAGCTCAGGGCTGTGCCTGCTCCGCAACCTGTCGCTGAGCAAAGCGGGCCTTGAGAATTACTGGAATCAGTGTTGTGGAACTGGTCTTCCAAAAACCGCACAAATGCCGCAGTCCTGAGAACACGAGGGACTCGATCTGAAGGGGCTCACTGCTCCCTTTGGTGTCTGCAGCCCGATTTCTTGAGGCTGGTGCTGTGGGGCTGCAGGTGTGACCCCAGCTGGGCCTGACAGTGGCTTTTGGTGGGGGCAGATCCCTCAGGTGCAGCCGGTCCCTGGGAGGGCTCCTCAGGCACCACAGGCTGGTTTGTGGGGCATGGAGTGGGTCAGGTAAAACTGCTCGGGGTGCTTGGCTTGTGCCTTCGTGTCGTTCTCGGTGCTGGGGCGGGTTGTGGGTCTGAGGGTGGTGCTGGGCTGTTCTGTGGCCTGGCCTCATCCCTGCTGAGGGTGGCTGAGTCGCTGGCGAGGCTGAGGAGCGGTAGGAGGTATCTCGGGAGGCTGCAAAGAACACGAGCAGAGATTGTGGTAACTTGCCAGGGGCTGTGAAAGCACCTTTGTGCCCGTCCCTTTATCCGTGAGGTGGGTTTAGCCATGTGGATCCAGCCTGCCTGCCTGCGTTCCCTTGGCCTGAGCTTGCCTGGAGCCTTCCCTTGGCTCTTGTGTGAACTGCAAGCAGCTACGGAGCGTGGCTGCGGGGTGGCTGTGAAGTCTAGACAGCCCTAGGCGGGGTAGGCAGCTCTGGTTTGTGGCATGCTTTAGCTTCCCTGTAGGTTTGCTTGCGTCTGTCTGGGTGTTTTTAATGGCTTGTCCCACTGAAGTAAAGCAAAGCTGCCTGCTGGTTTCACTGAGCTGTAGAGCAGGTCCCAAATCCATCCAGACAAAAATGGTTTTGGGTTGGAGTACTTGCACTATCCTCCCCCCCCCAAAAAAGAAACAACAGCAGAATTTACACCCCCATTTTTCTTGCATTTAGCTGTGCTTGCCATATAATCTCTTGTGTCTGCACTTGCGTTTTGTAGGGTGAGGGAGTGTGGGGAGAGAGCAGGGAAAACAGCTGGCGAATGCTCTTCTCTAAGGTGTTGCTGATGGGTGGCATCAGGAAAATTACTGCTGGGTGATGTCACTCTTCTTCCGAATGCACTGCTTCGTTTGGACTTTCTTTTGGGTTTGAATCTGTCTCCGGCTGGGTGGTGTCTTTGTGTGGGCCTGGCTTTAGGAAGCACAGTTATTCCTGGGCAAAAGGGCTCGCGGCTTTTTTCCAATCCCGGGAAAGCACGTCTTGCTGACTGTAAACCCTTTTCAAATTTATTTACTTTGGCAATCCTGAATCTGAAAGGGTTGCTGTTTTGCAGTTAGAATTCCTTTATGTTTTACGTAATTAGGAAGACAGGTTTTCTCAAAATAAAGTAGGGTGATGTTTTCTTAAGGAACTCCCTGGGAAGTTCAGTCAGCCCAATGCCGATGATGGGTTTATGCTCCTGGTAGAAATCGAAGGCTGACTCACAGAAAGTAATGGTGTAATTCTTTGTCTAGGCTTAATATTCTCAATCTTGAAGATGGGAAGTGAAAAAAGAATAAGACGACTTAATGGAGAAATGCATGCTGTTGCAAATATATGACTGCAGGAGAGCTTACTTTTCATTTTGACTGCCTAATCTCATTTTGGTAAGGTAGAAAATAGCTGAACTCCCTAGCACCAGGGGTAGTATCAACCAATCCTTTAGATATCAATATTCTAGCTCTTCAAATTAGGTGAAGGGGAGGTGCTTAGTTAAAGGTAGTTAATTTAATGCTAATTACAAAAGAAGGGGGAAAAAAATCCCTGACACTTGATTTGGGTGTCCTGAATTTAGCCTGTAGCCAGGCAGTGCTGTCCTAATGTAGCTGGAAGGCTCTGTTATGTGCTCTATTGACTTGGGCACTTAGTTGACAGTGTTGAAATATTTACTGTGCCTTTTTCCTTCTCTGGAGTTTGTGATGAAGGTGCTGTTAGTGGTTCTGCCTGCCCTGCAGCAAGTTGTGAACATGGTATAGAAAGGAGCAGTGAGGGTCTTTTCATTCCTGCAAATCACTGACGGTGCTGGATGGCTTGGATTACCAGCCCAAACCTGGGCTGGGCCAGTGCAGCATTAATCTTCGATACCTCTGCAGGGATCGAGTCTGAGAATCTCAGACAGGGTCCAGATTCATTCCCTGTGAAAGTGAGAACTATGAATAACTTGCTGGCTCCTATCTTAGTGGTCTCAGCCATGGTCAAAGATCAGGTAGGCTACCAAATGGGATGGATTTTATCCCCTGTAAGGCACAAATTTTGGTGCTGGCAAAGCAATAGGCTCTGTTCATATTGCTGCTGCTCTGTACACAGAAGTACTTCCATTCTTTACAGGCTGTCAATCACTCTGGCAGCTTTTAGCGGCTGTAAGTGAGCATCCATTGTTAATTACTTTTTCATCAATTTCCAAGGAGGATGGCAAAGATCCTAACTAAGTTAATTGCATGATAGATTAGGGTGCGCTCTGAACCACACAGAGTATTTCACTGCTGAAAACCTTTGGAGCATTAGCTTTTTTCCTCCTTTTTAATTAAAAATAATTAATAAAAAAAAAAGAAAGAAATTCATCTTCAATACTTCTAACTAAAAGAAGCACTGTTTAAACTTCAGTTTAAACTGAAGTAACTTCAATCTAAAAGAAGCACTGTTTAAAAAAAACCAAACCAAAAAACCTACCCAGGGAAACCAAGAAATTCCAAATGGAAGTTGATGTTCCAGTCTACTAAGTGTACTGTTGTAGTTCTGCTTTCATAATGTGGGAGACATTTTAATTATCATCTCTTGAGAGACATCAGCTTAAATCTGCTCTCAACAATACTTTTTCTTTGTGTGTGTGTGTGTATCAGTGAAGTTTTATCATTTTAATAGCCCATTGGAGCATGGGGCAAGGGTTTAGGCTGGGCAAGAAACATGGAAATACAGAACTACATCAGGCTCTCTGTACTCATGATAGATAGCATTGATGGAAGTTTGCAGCAGCGTTCATGAGCTGATGAATTTAAAGAGAGTTTACATGCCTGTTGATATGAATATTGTCTTGAAACTATTGTTTGTGTTGCAATTTGTGCCTTCAGGTCAGGGTTGGGAAATGTAGCCTGCAAGCTTCACCCCCTTTCTTATCCCTTCCATTGTGCTTCAGTGTTAGAGTTACTGTGTTATGCTCGGAACAATATCCAGAATGAATGAGAGCGTATTGCTTTTCTGTAGAGATTCAAGGTGTGCAGAGGGACTGTGACTGCAATGCAAGAGTCTTTCCTTTAAGCTTTCCTCATTGGCCTTGAACACGTTACATGAGAACAAAAAGGCAGCATTATTTTCAGACTTACTGGAGAGCACATTAAGGGCTGAGAAGTGCTCAGGCTCTACATAAGTGTGTGACATGGTATCTAGACTTTATAGCTATATGGTGTTAGAAAGTGCAATGCAAATATGGAATTTAAGCACCGCTTGAAAACTCAGGGAGTGAAGGAGTAAATGGGAACAGCTTCAGACACATATGCCTAAGAGCGTCATCTCACAATAGCTCTGTCTGTGAGCCCATGCCCCTTGCCCTCCTTGACGTATCTGAGTCCTGGTTTAACTGCAAAGGAATGCTGAAGTACTGGTGAAGAAAGAGGGTGAACAGGAAGATCTGTTAACAAGAGCAACTTATTCTGGAGCTTGCTAAATCCAGTGCTAGGCCAACAATAGAAGTCAGGGCAGTGGGACAGAAAAACAAAAGTTAACATATTGCTCCCCAGGGAGCCAGGTCACAAAGCAAAGACTTGAGGGAGGTGGCTTTTTCTTGAGGAGTTGTAGTTGCTTATGTTTCTATGGAGGACTGCTGTACTCTGACAGAGATTCCCCTTGGGAGAATGGACTCTGGTGCTGATCTGAAAAATGGGCAGGAGATCTGGAGAACGATAGGTAACATGCATATCATACATCAGACTCCTAAGATGCATGGGTTGCAGGTTTAAACCAGGACTTAGCAGGTAACTATTTTGAGATACAAAGCAGATTTTTACTCTCCCACATACTCAGTGTGATTGCTTTGACTTTCTGTCCAAAGCACAAAAAGCCATACTCCTCGCTTAAGAGATGCTCCAGCCCAAATTCTCAGTAGATCTCACATGAGGAGGTCTATGATGAGGGGACTGGGTGACTTAGCAGAAGAGATTTGACATGCTAGTTTTATTCCTGTATGCATTCAACTCTCTATGGACTTCCAAAATGAGAAGGACTGTTGAAGCTTCTTTATAATATTGCTCTTTGTAGATTACTTCGTTACATTTGAAGCATTGCCTGCATTCCCCTGGCTTGTTGGTCAAAGTTAAAACAAAGCTGTTTTGTTGCTCTTGGTGTTTAAAATGTCCATCACTATAAATTAAGTACACTTAGAATCTTCTCTCTTATATCACAGCAAACAAGTGCTAGTTTGTTTTTAAGGCTTACTGTAACGCAGCCAGGCTGCGGAACAGCATCTCCAGATTGATCAGATGGCACCCAACTTCAGACACAAGGGTAGGGGATTAGGTGCAGACTCAGTCTTAGGACATGTGTGGTTTGGTGTATTTAAAATACAGCATGTATAGAGAGGATTTCTCGAGCTGTCCGTGGCATTTACGTAACTGAACTAAGATTTGTCCTTTAACAGCAGAAATGCGCTTGTGAGTGTATTGATTTTACTGAGGCCAGACAAGCTCAAGGAGAGAAGAGGGCATGTCCTTTATATCTGTCTTTCTGGGCAAAGATTCTAGCTATTGGTATCTGCTTGAGAACCTGGTTCCTCTGCTAATCTTCCCGGTATTTGGCAAGGGAAATTGAAGAGTCTGAGAAGCTCTGTGAGACCGGTACCATATGTGCACATAATGAATCTGGAATACCCAGTCTCACCACAGAAAATGATGAAATTGGATTATGTTTATTGTCCAGCTACAACCTGGGAGTCTTGCATGCATCTTCCTGAAATAAATGCATGTGAGGAAAGAACATTTCAGTGATGAATCTGTGGCCTTGCAGCCCTAATAATACCGATAGCAGGATCTTTCTGAAAACGTGGTGGACTTTTTATGTTGGAGTCTTAAGCTCTGTTCTTCCGCACCAGAACCCTGTCAGTTGCCTTTGGCTTACCGAATTGCATGTGGGCAAATTGTGCTGTTTACCAGCTTTCTGTATTACACAGAACCTCTAGTCTGTCACCGGGTACAAGGTTTCTGACCAGCTGGTGCATACACAGCCCAAAGGCCTGTTGTACCGAGGCTGATGCTGGCTTTTCAGCTTTGCTGCTAACAAGGAACTCTTTAATCTGCTGTGCATTGCCACCCTACCCCTTTCTTGTACAAGGCAGTTCCCACTGCCTCCGGCACTATCTGTGAGGCCTGTCTGATTATTCTTGCTTTTACCAGCATCCCAGTAAATATTGTTTGAAGACAAGGTATATATTACTGATGTGCCATTTTACAGCACGCCACACAGCTCTTTATTGCTGGGTGACATGAAGTCCAGGACCATGACCTTTGGAAAGCTCTCACTCTCCCCTAAGGAATTGCACGAGTAAATCACTGACTTTTCTTGCTGATTATTGCAGTTAAGCAGTGGGGAACAAGTCCCCTGCCTAATTTCTTTTCTTTTTTTAATAGCATTCTATCCAGTGAAGTATCAGGTATCTGGTGGTGGCTGTCACTTGATCTGTGTGTCTCAAAAGTTAGATTCTATTTAAAATCTTGATACTGGAGGCTTCCATTTCCTTCAAAACTGACTTGGAGCAATTGTCAAACTGTTTTAAGTTTGATTTATGAAAATCGTGCTTCATGCCAGCTATAAGATCCCCTTCGTGCCTTACATACTTTCCATGTGATAGGTATGCTTTGCTAAAAATGCACCTTCTAAAGACAAGGAGGTGAATGAGAATTTTGCCTCTCCAACCCAAAACTTAATTTCAAGAGTCCTCATGCAGGAGCAAACTGAAAAAACTTAACTGAATGCTTGCTGGAAGGGCAGTTTCTGCCCCTTCTGGAGGTAAGACTCTTCTCTGCTGTCATAATATCTAACTAGATATAGCTCAAAGCAAATGCTGGTCCTGCTCACAAGTGCTCTCACTCATGACTTGTTTCTAAGAACGCTCCTCCTGTTAAAAGAGCTAAATCAGTCTGAAAACAAGTTTTACAGCTAAATCCCAGGGAGGAGATGGCTGGAGATACTTGTTCTTGTTTACATTTTAAACACTTTGTAACTGCGTCAGTTCTTGAATGAATTTCCTTTAACAATGATGGCTTGAAAAGATAAGTGCTTTCTTTATAACCCCTGACTTAAACAAGTAAACAAAAGGCTGGTTATGACCAGCATAACAGGTCCTGTTGCAGCGAAATCACGTTCCAGCCAGATTTGCAGTTCTTGGGCTCTAAGAACACTTTGCCTGAAAGGGCGGGTGGGTAGACAGGGAGCATGTGTGTTCGTTTGTTCATGCCCATCTAAGGAGCAAGGGTTCTGATAAGCTTCTAGTGCTAATGGTGTTTACCGTAACTAAAAGGAAAGGATCTTTCATTACGTTCACATGAAAACTATAGGAGGGCTGTGATGCTGAGTGTGTAAAAGCTGTGATGTGTGCAAGAAACCGATTCTAGTGATTGTAGTTTGCACCAGTTAGTATTTTTATTTGTGTGTAGATCTTGGTGTCTCTTTCTTTTAAAATAAAAGCTGTAGGCTGATACCGATGGAAGGCAAGTGATGGCCCATGCAAGTAGGGTGTCAGATATTGAGGACTTCATGCAGCATGTTTTTTCCTTAGGCTCCTGGTGCCCTTCATCAGGCTGTGGAAGAGAGCTAATTCCCATTTTCACAGAGCAGGAGACTTTTTGTCCATGCAAGCCCTCTGGCTTAGACCCCAGCCAGTTTGATTTCCAGTGTCTGTTCAGCAGAAGATGGATTATGTGCTAAAGCATTCCGCTGAGCACTCAGACCTCGGGGCTCAGTCCTGCTCTCCTTTAGAGTTCAGTGGGAGTTAGGAGAGCTCAAGAGCGTTATTTCCACTAGCTAGGCAGAGTTTCCTCCCAGAGCTTGTGCATCTTGCATGTCTGCAGCAGGAGGTGGGGCGTACTGTAGAGGAGAGGTTGCTCTTTATTTGATGTTCGCATGGCTGTTGCTCCACCCGTTCCCCATTGTTCTGCAGCACATAACAGGGCTTCTTTCTGGTTCTCTGCTCAAGCCCTGTGTTCGAGGCCTCTGCTTTTCCTGGGAGGTGCGGAGTCCTGCAGTCATATTTATATGCAGGAAGAAAGGCAAGCCTGTTCAGTCAGACAAAGCTGGCATTGTGCTACATGCTCAAATAGAGGCTTGTCAAAGGCTTCATGCTCTAAACATCCCCTGGACAGTGCTTGCTCAAAAACCCCAGGCAGCTGAAGAGAGTGAGTGCCACTTACGCGAGGATTCTTTGTCTCCCGGGGAAGGAGAAGGCAGTCTCTAATCAGAGTTTAATGCACTCTACTACCTGATGGAGTTGGTGTCTAGTGTTTCTGAAGAGCGCTGTAAGAGCACTAAGAGAGGAGGATGTGATAGGAAGCATTTGTACAGAAGCAACAAAGGCAATAAAGGAACGCTGCCCCTGCTCCCAGCTGATAGAGGCTCTGGACAAAAAGAGGCAGGGGGCCTTAAAGCCTGTTCATGCTGAAGTTGTAAGAGATTTTCTCCGTTTCCCTGAGCTTCCTGCCTGTGCGATTGCCCAAACTATCTTGATTTAAAATATCTCCTTGGTAAACTTCTGGGGATGTAGCGCTCTCTTGTAATTGGCATAGATCAGCTGTCAGAGGGTTTTCCTCTCAAAGGACAGCTAGGCACCTTCACTGGTTTTCATCCATTAGTGTAAAATGTACAGTCTTAATATATCCTGCTAGCATGCTTGGGAGAAGCAAATCAAATTTTCTTAGCAGAGGCTACTTGAAAGGAAGCAATGCAGTATAGCACTTTCCTTGTATGCTTATTCGTGTTTACTTGCATCATAACGGTTGTCGGATGTGCAAAACTTTTGTAGAAGCTTTTTCTGAAAGCTCAGGTTTCCATGTTTCTGCAAGGTTGTTTTTCCTCTTTTCAGCCAATAGTAACGCTGGTCAGCTACACCGAAAACTTCCAGTATTGTTTTGAGGGGGTTTTGGTGGGGATTTGCCAAAGTTTAGCATACTTCTGATGGCAGTAAAAGTTTTTGTGCCAGAGTTAGTTCAGAAAGCATTGGGGTATCTATCATCACCATTGAGTAAAACAGAGATCCTACGCGTCATGTTCTGGACCACCCTTCCTTCAAAAACTGCTCCTTGTCAAAACTTTGACATGCTCTGAAGAGAAGACTCATTCTGCGGCGCCTTCCTGGGACAGTAAATGGTATATGAGTGACACCTTGTGGCACACGGCATAATCTCAAAAAACACTTCATCTTGCCCATCTGCAGAATGAATGTTGAACCAGTCCACAGCTCCCTGCTCTGTCATGAAGTGCGCGCACACTAGCCTGATGGATTTGTCGCCAAAATCTCATTGCCTGTTTGCTCCCTTAAGGCCAAAGTAGAAGCTGCTGATGGAGTTTTGCCAGCGCAGAAGTTGTTGAAAAAGAGAATCACGTCTTGGGCTTTGGAATGTGCTGGGTGCTGCTCCAGAGCTGATTCTTTGCACATTGTAGCACCTCACAGCAGTGAAATGGCAAGATGCAAAGTATTAAACATCAAAAAGAATCCAGTCTTTCTGAGTAGCAGGCTCCGGATTACATTTTTATAGCAGATCACAAAATCGGTTCAGCAGAAGTATTTGATATTTTAACTGGCTTGGTTGTGAATAATTTTGAATAGGTACACCACAGATATAAAATAATGGTGGTTGCTTTATTTTTCATTACAGATTATTTCCTCATTCTACAATACAATTTCAGTAAGAAAATTTATTTCTGATTGAGAGAGACTGGTAAATAGAGTCTTATTATCTGTTGTGATGATAGGAGAAGGGCTTTATGTTTAATGGGAAAGAAAAAAGCCCTAACGTTGCATTTAATTTTAGTTTGCAACCTGTCAAAAATCTTCTACTTCATGAGAAATTCTCAACTGGAAAATATAACAAAGAGAACAAGTGGGGAGATAATATTTGAGAAGCTAATTCAAAGCATATGCTGCCCTCAGATAACACAGCAAGAGCTAATCTGGTTCTACAGGTAAATATCCTTTCAGGAGATTCAGAGCTGAACGGTGATTAAGATGAACTGAGCGTGTAATTTCATGAATTATCCACATTCCCACTTCAGATTCATCAGGGAGAGTGCTTTATCTAATTCCAAAGGGAGACGAATGTCTGAACTACTCTCTGATGGAACCTTCATGATCTGCAGTGCTGATTTTTTAAAACAAATTTTAATTCTCAATAACACTGTTGGCTTGAAGGCTTCTAAATATTGGCGGAGCCCAGAAAGTATGGTTGGTAACAGTGTAAGCACACCCCAGGTGAATATGGTTTTTAGTTTATGAGCCTGTGTTCTCCTGTGATGTGAATATCTGCCCCACCAGGACTAAAGGTCAGTTAAACACAGTGAATATAAGTTACTGAAGAGTTGCTAGAACTGAATTTTTATTCAGCAGAGAATGGGGATGTAAGCAAATCAATATATGTGATGTGAAATGCATCAAATTCTAACTGCAGAAAAAATCAGTGCATTTGGAAGGAAAAAATCTTTTCTGAGTGTGCTTTTCTGTGGAAACCAGGATTTTTCTAAACAAAAGGTGAGTAGATTTGGGTCTGAGCAACGTGAATTCTGTATTGTCCTTCTGACGCTGCACCGCTGCAGAGAGATGTGTGAGATAGGGTGATGGGAATGGGATCTCGTTAATTGAGATGTGGTTAATCAACAGTTTCTGTCTTTCTTTTGCCCCGTTATTGGAACAGCCTAGGCAATCTAGAACATTAATGTTCTGTCCAAAGGGATCCAGTGCCCTCAAATACAGGATAGCTGTCAGTGTCGCCAATCCCAAATGTCTTCAACCACACAGAGTTGCCGGTTGCTCACTGCCCACTTTTCGTAGATGGCCGCTACCTGTTCAACACCAAAATGAAGCAGAAACCTTCCAATAAAGGTTTAGGATCCAGTTTGTGTCTGTGTGACGTGAATTGAGCTCTCCAGTCCTACATGCTGAGATCCTAGGGCACCCAAAACTGCAACAGAAATTAAAAAGTGCCCTTTTCTTCCGTGGTGGTTGTTTCAGGCTAGGGAAGGCTTTGTGACATTCGGGCCTAGAAGACTTGGCCACGGTACTCTTGATACGCTGGTGGTAGGCTTTAGCGAATGGCCTATTTTACTGTTCCGCTGTCCTAGCCGCAGCATTCTGCTATTGCCTTACCTTTTATTCTGACCTTATTCTTTCAAGAATGTAACCCCCTGTAAAAGCATCATCTGTAGTGAGAGACAGCCCGCTGAACTACTGGTGCTCTAAACTTAGAAGATAATACACGAGCCTTTGGTAAAGGTTAGCCAAGCACTTGCTGTTCAGGAGTTGACTACTGTGAAGGAAAAACATAAAACCAGTAATCTACATATTGTAGCTCTTCCTTGGTGCTGCGGTCTTTAAAATTAGTTCTCTGTATACAAGGGTTGTGGTAATTACGCTTTTATAAGGGAGTAAATGTTTAATATCACTGTTTAATAGTGCATGTTAGGCTGATACAAACCCACTTCAAGAGCCTGAGTGTCCCTGCTGCTGCTTGTTTAGTTCTTTTTAGCATTCATGAACACAGAGGGGATTCTCCTGCAGCTTGGACAGTGGATTTTGCCATGGTATCTCCACGTATTCAGTGCATGTGCCACAGGGCAGATTTGGGGTGAGAGAATCTTGCTGGGAAAGCCACTTAAAACTTTATCTGTGGACCTTTTCCCTGATGGTGAATCCATGCTGATGTTTTTCTTTTTGTGTACTACTGTATTGGTGGGAATTTTGCAGAATGTGAAATAGTTAATATATGTGGACTGTCACAATTAATAATCTAAATGATTAAGTGAGGATGGAAGAAGGACACCCCTCTACTGCATGTGAATTTATGCAGAGCAGGAAGCAGATATTTGTTGGTCTGCCTCAAAACCAAGACCAACAAATCTGTTGCAGAGCTGGTCTTGTCCTGAATTTGGCAGCGAATTCATCTTTGTTAGAGGATGAAAGCAGCTTCAGCTTGAAAGCCAAAACACAGAACAGATAAGAAAGTCTTTGACCTACAGACCTGGTCCACAGTTGTCAGGATTAAGTCTTGGGAATGGTTTAGCAAAGTGTGGTTATTTAATACTCGGAGGACTCAATAACACAGAAAACACTTCAGGTAGCAGCCTAAGGGTAACAGCTTGGGGAAGGCATCTTGTTGAGTCTGTGCCCAAGCAGAATCTATTGCAGCTACGTTTTTTCCCCTGACACGGCTGGAGAATCCCCTCTGAAGCACGACGGTACCTCAGAGGCTGCTCAGGCCATGAGTAGACTGTGCCTGAAATAGTGACCTCGGGAGATTACAGCAGCACGGGTGCGGCTGCTGGTTGCTGCACTGGAGCAGGGTTGGCATTTCCGTGTCTTCAGACTTAAGGATAGCGAATACAAGTGTATTTTTCACAGTCAGTGTGATTCCCCCCCGCCTTGTCTTTGGGAAGACAATCTCTTGGACGGCAGACCCCATCTGTCTTGAGACTGGAGGAAGAGGATCGTGAACTTTTCAAAAGTGTTTTTCAGTCGTTGTACCAAAATACGCTTTATAGGTATGCTACTCTGCTTCTATTGCAATGCTGGGACTGGTATGCTATATTTATGATAGAATGCCAGCACCTTACTGGGCAGGGAAGCCTTTGTTAACTTGTTATTATTATAAAGCAATGTTACTCCTTTGAATTCTGTTTCCACTTTCAGGAAGTACCAAAACTGATTTTGGAAGAAATGGAGTTATAACCTTAACTAGCTGGGGGACTTTCTCATAAAGTATTTTTCACTTTAGTGCTACGTAATGTATAAAACTGCTCAGAAAAAGGAAAATACAGCACCATTCTCTCCAACACTATAAAACGTGCTTCCGCAAATCCCATTTCACATCTGTTTCCTTAACCCATGGACGCTGTTCTTTAACTCTTTAAGTAATTCTCATACTGAAGAGGACAGCGGTTAGAGTTGAATGATAATGAAAAAGCTGATGTGGAAGTAGGGGATCCCTAAAAGTCAGACTAATAAACGGGTGAGGGGATTAACACCTCTCCCAAGTAAACTCCAGTGATCTGTCAGGAGGCTGTAATAATGCAGGGCTTGTAGCTCAGAGAGTGGTTCAATTAGGCAGTATACAGTACAATTAACTGCCTGCAATTAGAATGAGTGCCTTAATTACTATGTTTACATTTTGCAACCTCTCTGCTCTGATCACACAAAGCCTTCTCTGCATATAAAGCTGGGCATAAACACTTTGCTTTTCACTCTTGTTTCCTTACCATATGCTAATTTAAAGATCTAAGATTGAGTTTTGGCAAATGATTATCTAGCTCAAATAACATACTATAAAGCAACAAAGGCAGCAAAGTTTTGACAGTTATTTTGGTCTGCCTTTTGCCTTTATACTTAATGGATATGGGTGTTCTGCTAATCACTTCACATTCATAATTATTCCTCCCAATTCCAAGCATACATAAAATGGAATTTAAAGCCCCTTAAAAGATATTTTGTCTGGAGTTGCTTTCTTTTCCCTAAGCACTTTGGTTAAACAGGGATGTTTGTCTGCTGTTGCAGGCAGGAGGATATTTTTGTCCCCTGTCCCAAGTGGCTGCTGTCTAAGGCTTGTTTCCAGGGTGTTTCAGAAGTTAACAACACAATATCCTCAACTCCTTTGTGGTGTCAGATTTGGCTTTTGAAAATCCAGAACTGCCACACTCTGTAAGATTGGCTAATTGGCTTGCTCTATAACTTCAAGACCAGTTTCCAGGTATAGCCATCCAAACATATATCATATCTGAGATGCTGAGATATTTATACATCCACCGAATGGACCAGAGCGCCCTATGTTGCTATATTGTAAAATGAATTGCTTACATTATGAAGTCAGCTGTAGCTGAGACAAACTCAGTGTAGCTGAGACAAACTGAGCTTACGTATTAAATCCAACGCAACTGCTAAAGCAGTCTAGTAGATCAGAATATCTATTCCCTGTGTACAGAATAGTGGAAAGAGCCACAAAGGAGTTCAACATACAGACGGTGACTTCTAAAGAAGATGTGTAACTACTCCTGAAGGTGTCTGGTATGACAATTTTTTGAAATCAGATCTACTTAAAGCTGCAATATTTCCAGATAACAGATCTGTACCCCATCTGTCAGCAGGCATTTTTGATAAGAACCTCTAAAGACTCTTCCATTTTTGAGTCAACCTCTGCTGCCTACAGGTGATTAACTGAGGAGCAGACCCATGTAGAAATCTGGGCTAGGTAGTGTCTTGCTGGATTGCACATCTGAGGCTCATAAACCTCACCACCGGCTGTCACAAGTATTAATGATGCTAAAGCTGTAGGGGCTGTCCCTGGGCAGGTCCTTGGCAACTGTACCATCTCCTACCAGAACAACCAGAAAGCAAAAGCACCTGCAAAGTTCATGGAAGAGCAGGGAGTGGAAAATGGGCCTTCAGGCAGCTATTCCCTTTTCTCATTTATGGAGCACTAGCATTCTCATTCTGGCCCCAGAATTGCACCATCATGGATGGTTTGGGTCACAGAAGTGCCTTTCACTTAAGCAAGTTCCCCTATGCATTTTTTCTTTTGAAAAAGTAACATCTTTAAAAATGGCCATGATGAGAGAAGGTATTCTTCCTGTCCTTCATAAGCCTATGAAGTTAAGGGGTTTGTTGAGCATGTACTGGGAAGAGAACCTTTGCCAACCAGTTCACGGCGATATGCTGAAACACTAAGCTAACATACTGGGTTCATTTATCTTCATAAGAAGAACGAAGCCTACTCTTTTAGCTTTCATATCTACTCAGCCCATCCCACTTATAATGAAAGATGAGTCTTTGCTACTTTTAGTGAACTTATTTGTTTGCTGTCTTTGACTCCTTCATGTGAACTAACTGCTTTTGGAAAGCAACAGTTATTTGAACCTGCATGATTTAATTCAACTTTGTGTTATATAAGAACCCTCATGCATTTCTTTTCTTGTTCTCTCTACTTCTGTGTATTACCTGATAGAACATCCTCAAAAAAATGTTTTAGTGCCATGAGCGTTGCCAATGTGAGAAGTGGGAAGTCAACAATTGCAAATCAGTAAGTATTATTGTCTGTGCTTTGCCCTGGAGAATAGATGTGCAAACAAGTATTGAAAACCAGTGGGGAAAAGTCATATATTAAGGCCAGCTCTCTTCCCTTTGGCCTTGTGTTAATGACGCTTTCAGGTGGGTGGGCCGGCTAAATGCAGAGAGCATGATACCAGCACGTCTCGTTGGAGATGGTCTTTTCTTTGTTCAGAGGTTCTGCTCCAAACATGAAATCACTTAAAGCTCAAGGATATTTATGTCTAGGATTATTTGAAGGCCTGTGTTTGCTGTAGTTTTTATAAAATATTTTTTAATATTGTTTCTCTGTGTTCTTTATTGTAAAAACTCTGCTGGCAGCAGTGGTCTCTATTGCAGTTGTTTTATCCTCAGCTGATAAATAGGAGTATGAGAGAGGCTGATAGGCAGCATGTACAGCAGGAGTTCTGCGATACTTCAAGATTTTGGGAAGGAGAGGAAGAGTAGCGTATGTAAAATGTGTCTCATGGTCGGCGTATTAGGAAATAAAAATTGGTACTGTTCCCATCAAAATGCAACAGGTGACACCCTGTGTCGCCTGACATGCTGAACCTAGCTTCATACTTTTTGCATGTATCTTGTCATCTTACCAAAGTTCCACCAAAACCAAGAAAAAAACCAGTTTCACTAAGACCCATCATCTTACTCAGTTGCTTGAACCTCTTCCTTCTGCCAGCTCTGCTCACTGCTGGAATCTGTAGTGAGGGCTAGAAATTCTAAATCGGAGGGGAACATAATGGTCAGCTAGTCTGGTCTCTTGTAAACAACAAGCCCTAACCCTGAACTAGTGATACCCGCTTAAACTTCCAGTTACATTAGGATATGTCTTCCTAGAAGACACCCAGCCTTGATTCCAAAGATGTCAAATGGGGGAATCCCTTATGTTCTTAGGTAAACTGCTCCCATGCTTTAGTTTCTCTTGTGATGACTTCTGCAGTGCTTTTACATCTGCAGACCACTTTCAAATTAAAGCAAGATGAAGAGTGATCTGTTTATTGATGTCTTTCGTGTACCACCCCAGTGCCCTCGGCAATAGGAGCTACCACCAGGCAAATATTTACTTTACAAATTGGGTTAAACAGGATGGAGAAACTGAAGTATTTTGTGCTCTAATTGGAGTAAATTATCAGATTATGGAAGTAAATCTATGTGGGAGAGGTGACTTATCTGTTTGCCTTATCTTAATGCATGCTCAAAAATGGGAAGGCAATGATAAGGATGGCTTGTGAAGGAAGGGAAAAGGCTGAAGGGGCAGAAGTCAGAGGACAGAGGGACGGCAGTGAAGCAGCTTATAAAGTGAATATCCCAAACCTCGAGGATTTAAATCAGCATTCTGCTGGTGTTAGAGGGGGCTCAGAGGCCGAAGGCTGGCATCCTTCAGGGTAGGTGGAGCTGAATGCTTTAGGTCGCTGCTGTCCCTGCGGTGTATAAGACTGCGTGTCCCAAAATAGCTAACGTTCTCTCCATATCAAGCCCTTTTTAAGGGTATTTCGGATGTGGCACATTGACTGGCACGGTCAAATAATTCTGAAAATACACGTTAGGGTTTCCTCTGCTGTAACAGCATTACAGACAGCAGAAAATACATTCCTTTACTTATGCTGTTCTCTTCTTTGGTGGTGTTATCTAGTTTAAAGGTATTTTTATTTCACTAGCTATTAATGAGCCTTGAACGGGAGTGCAAAAATAGAACTTGGTAGAGAGATGTGTGAATATGGAAGTCGATTCCATGAGCTGTGTTTTATTATTTGATTAGCTAGTAGTGGACTAGCGAGCTCTGGGATAGTGTGCATTCTTGCTGCTTTGCTGGTGATAGGCAATTTTTTTAAATGTTGGGCAAACACATTATGAGTGTGATTCTGTGTAGCAGAACTAGAAGAACAAGTGTATTCTTACTACTTTCCTCTTTGGATAAATGTCTGTGACTACCGTCTGATTAGATGTCTGGTTTTTATACTTACAGTTGCATGGTAGCAGTCTTTTGGGCTTCAAATGTGACAAGCTTCATGCTGGAAGTATCCCTAGCTGTGACTCAAATTGCTGATGGAGAGGAGGAACGGAGTCGGAGAAGGTGAAACAACAAGTGTTATTACTGATCAGTGGTAGGACTAGATGCGGGACTGATAGTGTCTGTAATTGTTCTTTTCCTAGTGAAAGCTGGCAGGTGAAGAAGGTGCTTGTAAGTATTTCTAAAGTATTCAAGAAAAGTAAACCATTACAGCACTTCTGAATTTTAGGTAGGCCGTACAACTTCACTGTCAGCTTGCCTTGGTTTCTCTAAATACCCGAAGTGGTATATGAGCCATTTATCCTTGGGCAGGTACAGATGTTTTTAAGCCATAGGTTCCCTCTTCAGGTATTTTTCACACTGGACAAGTATTTACGTGCATAGTTGTCAATAACTCTTGGTGTTAAATAGATGTATACAACAGTGCCCATTCGTTCTGTGAGAAATACAGCACCCCAACCGAAAAGGAACTGATTTTGCAGGATTCAGAGCATGGCTTTGTTTTGGTGTGTTTTGTTTTAATTGGGTCTCCCAGGGAAATGCATGGCAGTCGTGAGCTGTTGTTTCCCTTCCTCACTCCTCCCTCCCCCCATCAGTCTTGGGGAACTTTTTAGCAGTTAATTGCTAATTTTTTTGATGCATGTGGAATATCACATTGCTGCTAGGGTAAGCTGCATAGAGCCACTGACTGCTGTAGCTGTATTTAATTTCACTGAATGCTGACAATGATTCTTTATGTAGCTCTAGGTAGAACTAGCGTAAATGTGGTGTTGTCACTTTGCAATGCAGTTGTGCCTTGGTTGTAAAGCTACAAGCTTTTCATAGTTTGCAACACAGCAAAGTGTCTTTAGCATACCTCAGCAGCAGGAGGCTCTATGGATTTCGGACGTGTCTTTGACGAGACATAGGAATCTAAGTTGTAATGCACACAAAATTGTCAGTCTTGATGAACACTTCCGCTAGAAAATGTAATACACAGCTGAAGAGGGAAAAAGACGTAGCAGTCCATCAATTAAAATGGACATGGCTACAAGAGGAGGTCACTAATTTGCTGAAGTAGACTGAACTGCATTGGATGTATCTTTCCAGGCGGTTGACTATTCTACCCTTTGTTCTATATTGGTACAAATCTTGGGTTTCTCCGATCAAGACCTTCCCAATCATAGTCTATTGCTATTTCAACAGTTCTGCCTCTACCTTAAAAACTTAGGCTTTCTACTGTGAAAAGCCCGTATCTCCCCTTCTCCTCTTTTCTTTCCTTATTTTAGTTTTCCTTTTGCAGTCCCAGTACAATCTCTCTGCCCCCTCCAGTGTTTGGGCAGTGGAAATCCATAGACCCAGAGCAAGTAGCACCCTGTCGTTGTGGCCACTTGAGGGTGTTAGAATGCAAGGCGTAGTGTCCTCCTGCCCAGGACACACTTGGCTGTCCAGCAAAGCAGCGGGGTGAGAAGAATGGGGGGAACTCGTCTTCCAGGAGATACTTTAGTCAGTGTTGCTGGCTTGGTCAAGTTTCTGAGTGTCAGGAAACTTGATGGTTGCTGGCAAACACAAACTGGTAGCAATTTACCAAAAAAAAAAAAAATAAAAAAAAAATCTTAGCAAGAGAATTGAAGCCTTTCTTCTTCTACAAGGTTGGGTTTTCTCCAAAGAGGTTAATTTTTGGCTTGTAGCATTGTTGGGAGAAGAAACAAAGGACCCCACCTGGACTGCAGCCAAGAGAGTCCCTTCTCTTAGTGGTGTCACACCTGCCTCTCAGCATTGGCCAGACCCATCTGGGTGTCCCAGCAGCAGTAACTCCTGGTACTACCTGCTTCTCCATCCACCACTTGGCTTTCAGCTGGTGATTTTGGTCCAACTGCTACCTCATCCGAAGACTAGAGGAGACTAATCATAGGCAGTTAACTTTGATGCTGGTGCTGTATTGTGTTTGTGTGCTCCTGAAAAATACAAGTACTACTTCAGGGCACTCCTGTAGGAGAAAAAACCCCAAACCTTAGTCTCTGAAATACTCTGATTAAACTTTGAACTAGAAATAGATATGGATGGGAGGAGCGTGGTAAGCTCTTCATCCTCATGGGAGCTTTTGAATATTTCAGGGTCATAAAATAAGTGGACTTTTTGAACATAGAAGTTGTGTTGTAACCAGAATTTTCATATAATCATCACCAGCAGGTTAATCCTCCCCTCTCAACGCACACCTACTCCTGCAAGCTGTTCATTTATACCGGTTGCCTCTTTGCTAATAAGCTTTGAAAAGCAAGTTCGTTAATGTGCTGACTGCCAGACTGTGCTTTAATGAGCCTTTCTCAATGCCTCCTATCTTATCTTGAGCTTGATAAGTACAAAACGTTCCTGTGACATTGCTATAAATCACATTTTATTGATGCATCTTAATATGAAATGCCTGCTGCAGTTTGATGGTGTCTGTTTGCTTTGGAAGGGGTAGTATTGTACAAATACAGGTCTGAGGTTTTCTTGTGACATGAGGATTGCTGGCGAAAGATTTTTTTTTTTGAGGAACATGGGAGGCTTTTGCATGCATTTGAAAAAGGAGGACATTGCATTTGCCTTCCAGGTCAATCAGTTCTTGAATTGTTCAAGGTTATTGTTAATTCTGAGCACTAATTTTACCTGAAATTAGGAATTTTTTTTCTTTTTCCCCTCTCAGGACTACATAAAAACGACTGGGTTGCCTTTGCTGTATACAATAGGTAGGCTGTCAGCTGCCTGTGATTCAGCCTGCTGAAGACCTGAGCTGATGGTTAAGTTAGGTACTCCTGTTCTGCTTTATTGGCACATGAATGCATTTCAGATGAAGGGAGTGATTGGGAAGGCACATGTAATAAACTAGCTGGTGCAAGCTATACCAACCTAGTGGTGAGCGTGAACTATGCTCAGTGTGAGGAATCTACAGACAAAGGTAATCCATGCTGGACCTGTTTGTTTCCCACTGTAACCTTGAGCAGCTTTAAGACCGCTCTAACGGCTAACTGCATCAGCAGGAGAACACGGTGGCCGAGTATCACTGGAGGGCAAACCGCTCTGGCTGTACCTTCTACTCTGCTATAGATAGAAAGGCGGAAAATTATTATTATAAATGTTACTTAGCTGCTTTTTCCAGAGTGAAGATTCCCTATCTGCTGGTGCTGCACAAAGTAGCCCTGCTTTGGGACGTACGTATCAGGAAAGTTAAGCTCCTGTAATTAATCTTGTAAGCATGATTTTAAATACCTCCATGCCTTCTGTATCCATAAAAGAAACACAAGGTGTTTGTCCTTCATCAACTGTGTGGGTGGGGAAGTGAGCTGTGACTTTGAACTCACTATGATGGATGTTGCTTAGTGATAGTTTCCAATTGCTATGGGCAGCATCTGTTTAAGAAACACCTGTGTGCGTGTTACTGAGTTGTCCAGAGATGGGCGTGATTAGGTTTACATTCAGCAGCGTCAGTCACGGATGTTTTGCAGGTTTTTTGTTTCAGTGCTTTCAGCTAATGTACATTGTTATTCATGCTGCTGTTTGTCTACCTGAAAAACAGGCCAGCCGGTCTTTCAGCCCTTCCCCAGCAGACCTTTATTTTCAGTTGATGCAAATTTTAATGGCTATCAGGAAGTTGAATTTGGGGAAGTTTATTGTTTTCGGGTTTAAACGGTAAATCTTTGGAGTTTTCATTGAGCCTGACTGTGAACATTTGTCTGTACTTGTGTGTGAGAGTGTCTTTGAAGTCACACTTCAATACTAATATAAAGTAACTTTTAAAACATATAAAAACTGTCTATAGGCTCAAATTTTGATGCTTCTGGTAGTGCTGTATTTGAGTTGGAAATTATTTCTCTAAACTCTTCTATTTTATTTGTGCTTTGGTCAAATCCTGTTTCGACACGTTATTTATCTGTAACTGTGCTGCTGAGTGCTTTGAAAATAATGGTTCCAATTTCTTCTTGGGCTGGATGGATTCTTCTGAAGCATCTGAGACTCTTGCATTGTGCCATCTATTGCCACTACAGTAAGCCGTTTCGTTGTTCATTAGACAGAGTAAGTCCATGCCTGAGTTTAGAAGCAAGCCCTTTCCCCCCCTTCTGCAAACACAAGAGCTGTAAATTACATTGTTATCTGCTCCATATCCAATATCCAAGTGCTCCTAACAATTCCCTTTCCAGAACCACTGCATTTTCCACCTGGAAGCTTCCACATTTTTTTCATCCAGGTTGTTGCTTTTATGCTTTTGATGCAGTTAAACAACGAAGCCCATCAGTCTGTATTATAACTACACGCATACCTGTTTATACACCCTAGACAGGTGTTTGCTTAACCGTGTTGTGCAATAAATGATGTGTGTGACAATAGGTATACAGAAACATTCTTTTGAGTTAAGAGCGTTGACAATTTGTTTTAAGAGAACGTTTGCCTCGTCTCTGAAATATATCTGGCTATGCTATATTTCCAGTTCACTAATGAGGACAGACGCTTCAACTTACTGAATTACACACGTTCTCTATGTTCACTACAGAAAGCAAGATGGGAACAAAACAGAGAATTTTGTTTGCTTCTTCCTGACCAACTCAGAGGCTTTATTCAACTGATTTTTCTGGTCTAACAACATGTAATCAACAGAGACAGCGATTTTAAATGTCTGTTTTAATGAAGCTTTAATTGTGCAGGTGCTCAGCAACTATATTACTAACTCCACAGCTTTCAGTGTAGAAAGGGCAGCTGCTGTGTTGAAGAAAAGCAATCAGACCTGGGTATAACAATGACGTACGCAATAATAACATGGTGCCTTATGAAAGGACCGAGATATTTGCAATGGGGCTCAGATGGCATTGCCAGGTTTGTGGTTTAGTGTGTCTGCATGTGCTTCTGCCTGCAGGAAAGGAGGCAGTTTCTGTATTAGGCTTTGTTGTGAGAATAGACATTTCTTACCAGAAGGATGGTAAACTATACTTGAGGCCAAAAACGGGGATGATGAAATAGATTCTGAAAGCCTTGAATGAAGTATTCTGTTCTGTTCTACGCAGCCATTGGATTGGGTTGTGATTGTTTGCTGAGGACTTCATCACCCTGGAATTAAAAAAACATCACTTGGAAATATCACGGACTGGTGGAATGAGCATGGGCCTGGGATTCGGTGGCTTCTTGGAGCTGTCTTACCGAATGATGCAGTTTGCTATACCTCTTTCTCAGTTTCCTGCCCCACACTGCCAGATGGAAGGGGGCTTGAATAATTCACATTACACAAAGTTATTTGAACATCAGTCCATTTGCAAATCTGATCTTTGAAATGTCTGGGTACAGTTCAGGAGATGGGGTCTATTCCCAGCTCTCCCACTTGTTTGAAATATAACTTCTTCCAGAGCTGAGGTGACTTGTTCCTTTGTTTCTTGTCCTAGATTTTTGCATATTTATTTTGTGACTTAAGGTAGACTCGCCTAGTTTGTGTTGGTAATGTGCCTAGCACAGTGGGGCCTGAATTTCAGCTGGCCCTCTACAGAGGTAACATAATACAAACAACAATATAGTTGATTAGAATTGCTAACTACTGTTGTTTTAGCAGCTCTGAGTGGATTAGGTTGTATTAGCCACAGATCAGTAAAATTATTTATATTTAAAGAAAAAAGGAAAATTAACTGGGAAATCACATAATCTACAGATCTTGAAGGATACAGTCTCTCAGCTATGTGGTTCTCTTTTCATTTTCCCAGAAAAGTTCATCATCTTTGTGCTAACTCTTCCCCTTGTTCCCTCCACCCCAGGGCAGCAGCTGGAAGGGGTAGTGCATGTGTTCCCCCCCCTCCCCAATTAGGAGTTCTCTTTCCATTAAATAAATAAATAAAACCTAATCAAGCAGACAGAGTGTATGAGACCCTGTTTTTCCTCCCAGAGCTGAGGTTAAAAATTATTCAATGTAAAATTCCTGGCCTGTGAAACAGAGGCTCCGTACTGTACCAGGCAAAGATTTTCACCAGCATTCTCTTGCTTAGCCAAGGCTGAGATAACAGACACTGTAAAGCACTTGGTGGAATAAATCTACGGTTCCGAGATTCCATCGGGGTGTTCATCTTCCACCTTGTTTTTCCTTTGCTTAACAAGGTATTGCATGAACTTAGAGTTGATATTTGATTTGACTTTTTTCCTTAATGCGAACAATGCCAAATGAAGCTAGATGTTGTTGTTTTGGTGTTGTTTTTTTCTTCGCATTTAAATGACAACGACTGGAGAGAACAAGTAAGTGGTTAGACTTTATCTTCTCTTAATGAAGACTTTTCTGGAGGGACAGTTGTGATTGTGCTTTGCAATGCTTTGATGCAGTTTTGAAAGTGGTTTAGGAACAAAAGGGTAAAAATTACTGAATTTTGAGACATTTAAGTCAAATGAAATAGGGCTGAAAGGCAACAGTTCTCTGGTCCAAGGTGACTTCTTGAGACAGTGATTATAGCAAGGTGATTCTTGTTGCTGACTTGTGTATTAAAAGAGCTACCTGCAAGTTACTTCCTAGCTTTCTGATAATTTCTGAAAATGCTCAGCTGCTGATATGGTTGCTTGAGAAGCAGGAGGGAAATTACCGGTGGAAGAAAAAGACAAAACACTTTCTAATTTTTTTTTTTTAAACACAGGGATCTGTAGTGATTGATACTGTTTGTAATCGTATCTTGGATATTTACTTAGGGATGTGAACTTCCATTGTTGGCTTATTACCGTAACCACCGGTCAGCCTGCGAAACCCATTTCTTATTCAGAGGGATCCTAGATTTGTTGAACAAGTGTTAGCAGTGAAGTCAGGAGATTTACATTGCTGTGTAGGTTTTGTGGCAATAGGTATGCAGTGAATCTTTCAACAAAGGAGGCCTAATACAAAAGCTGTGCTCTTTCTAATGAGTGGATAGCTAAAAAAAAATGTGGCTGGATAGAGGGGTACAGGTCTTAGGCAGATGTAAAATGCATGCAAAGGTTAAGCTGTAGGAGTATTTCCAGCTTGCTGTCTGAAAATGAACTAGGTACTATTTTCTTCTTTTATGGGATACTTTTATACGTCTATGAATGTCTAACATCCATGGGGAAGGGAAATGAATTTTTTTAAAAAAGATATTGAAATCTTAGCAAAGCTAGATATTGTAAATTGCAAATTCAGGTTAATACTATAGCAGAATGCAGGAGACAAATGTGGGTTTGGGCTTGAAATACAGTCATCAAAAAGAACATAGCAACAATAATTTGCAGCCCCTGCTGATGTGGTGCCAAGCATTCAGGGGCAACTTGAAAAAACAAATGAAGCCCTAAGGTCGCTTCAGATTGCCCTTGAGAACACTATAGGAATAGTTGCCATTTATTTCAGTGGGAAATTTTCAAAAGACCAAGTGCCTGTCCCCTCCTTTTGGGAATCTGTGCATATCTGTAAAAATGTTCTGGGCTTTATTAGATAGAGTGATAAGCACCCTTCTTATTGTGGTGCCTTCTCTGGACCCTCTAGCAGGGCAACTTGTGCACAATGGCTTCATGTTGTTCCACAACAGGAGCAGGGCACAGATACTGTGGAGGCAAATCACAACGTCAAAGGAGCCAGGACTTTTAAGGAAGTGTTTGCTTATTGCTAATGACTGCACGTATTTCATTTCAAAACGACAACATTTAAAAATGATGTGCTGGACTTGCAGGACTTCCTTAATTTCCGTTCTTTCTTTCCTATACGCTCTTCTGCTTCTGGGTCTCTTCACGTTATTTCTAGGCAGGCTGTGCCACAGCCTGCCCTCAGGTGTCGTGGCCTTTCTTTGTAGTACTGTGGCCTTCAGTTGAACTGGGGTGGTAATAATGAAAGTAGCATCAGCGATTCTGTCTGCACCGTGACGTCAGGGATCTTTGCTTGAACGTATGCGGCCACATCCAGTTGCAGGGGATAAAACTTCACTTTGCACTACTCAAGTTTTTGACTTTTTAAATAAAATCACCCCTGAGGATTCTACGCTGTATGTAATATATATATATATATAGGCTATATGCAATAAAAATTTCAAAAAGCACAGTGGATCGAAAGCCCATAGAGGGCAACAGAAAAGCTCTGACCCACTTCCCTGGAATTTGGACCAGGATTTTGATTAATATCTACTATCTCTCCTCTAACAAAAAAGTGTTTTGTTTTCATGTTGGCTCAAGTGAAAAGGATAATTATTGCTAATGATTTATAGGGCAGTGAGAGGTAAAATGTGAACACATTTCAAAAGCATGGCAAAATGTTTTCTGGGAGAAATCACACTCAGGAGCTTTCTGACCTTGCTGAGCAGCTGGTCTGGGGCAGGGGGGTACCCAGGGACACATCTTTTGACATCCCTTGGTGTGTCTTGGGAACCTCCAAGTCACATCTTTTTCCTTTCTTGTTACTGACAAGCGGAATTTGGGATAGTTTTCCACATCCATTTCTGACAATTTCTCTGCAAGAATTCAGGAATTCAGGGCAGTGTTCCTGATTGTTAATCCTACTGGGGAAGTAGAATGGTATGTTAAAAACAAATGTTTCTTTTTTTTCACCAATAAAATGAATAAGATAACGTAGAGCTGACCTTTGTTGACACTCCAGGCTGGTGGTATCATGTCTCACACCAGCATCTTCCACTTAGAAGAACCGAGTTAATGTGTTGGGTTTGCCAAGAGCCTCTTAAAGGTCAAGTTTCTTGTCTGCTTGGGAAAATAGTGGTGGCTTCTTCCCTCGCTTAAGAATCCAGAAGAGTGTAATGATAACACCAAAAGGAGCTGTTTCAAAGTTTAAAAGCAACAGAAATGGTTCTTGAGGCCACGAAGGCCAGCATCTGGGACCATAAGCAGCAGACCTAGAGGCACGGACAGGATCTTCTGATCCTCAGCTACTAGCTGGAGTACAATCCGTAGGTCAGAAATGACTCCTGGTACAACCGCTACCCGCTGCTGTTGTTGGCGGGCCACGGAGCAATGGGAGAGACCTGGTGCGCTATAAAACATCTTAAGCAGTCTTTCTTGTGCTGTGCTGGCAGGGTATAGAAACAGGTTGTTGCTGCTTGTCCTTCAGGGGTTAAAGAAACTACGTGAGGAAACTGCCTTAAAAACCTAGTCTTCTGTCTCTCAGACGTTCCTCCACCCTGGTTGATAACTCACTGGTGTAGTTCATGTTTCCCAGTGGCCAGCCAATAGCAGGGACATGCGTGTCTGCTCGGAATCAGCAGCCTTGGTGTGAAACCCAGCGCTGGTGGGCAGGAAGCACCCGTAGTTGCCTCATAAGTAGTACTCCTTCCTTACAAAGAACAGGTACATGTTTCTTCTTTGAATGTTTGCAACCTAAGAAGTTTTTCACCTTTTGATATTTATTATTAAAATTCAGCTATAAGGCTTTTTTTTTTTTTTTTTTTAGTGCAGAGGCTTGCCTCTTTGTACCTAAAGCAGGTTGAATATTTGTAACAGCTTCTTGGCCAATGCAAATCACTGTAGTTATGTGATGTGCACTCAGCTGAGCAGTTCGTTGGCCCAAATCCTAGAGATTTAGAAACCTGAGAACTCTCTCTTCCTTCTGTGCACAAATGTAGATTTGTGTATTTCATAGACCCCTCTGCTTTTAATTACTTCTTACAGCTACCCATTAAAACCTTAACCAGCAGTTTCTGCCTTCCCAAGGAAAAACGTTACTATGCATGCCCTCTTATGCCTGGATCATATTTTAATCCCTTCTTTTGGGAAGCGTCCCCCAGCAGGAAGAAACAAGGCTTCAGAACACATGAATCACAGCTGGAAAGAGCATTTGTGATATTTTAAGCTGATGTTGATCATGAGTGGCAGACGCTCTATAAAAAGAAAAAAGAGAAGAATATATGTCATGAGAGATAATAGTGTGAAACTTGCCATAAGATTAATCTAATCATAAAATAAAGTAACTAGAAATCAAAATGAAAGTGGATGCCCAGACAGAGAAGCTTTAGAAGTTCCTCTACGAAACACTGTTTTATCAACTCAGAAATGACTATTGTTGTAAAATATTGCAACAGCATACAAAATAACTCTAATCTGCACCCAAGTACTTAAAAACAAAATAGTCTTTGGTTTTACAAGCTCAAGTAATATAATGAAGAATGAGGACAGTTTTGTTTCTTAGATGTAGTTAGATATAATAGGATGGAGTTTGCAATTACGAATAAAATCCACATCCTTCCCTATCTACGAGCACCTGTCTGCCAGGGTGTTACTTTTGGGTCTGTCACGGTATCAGAACTACTCGTGGCACTATATGTTACATATGTGTTGCCTGTTTCTTCAGAATCTCATCAGCCTTTTAGAGGAATTTCCAGCTCAGAATGCTAACAAACAAGGGTTCATCTTTTTATAGAGATGCTCCTTTCCTGAGAGATAAGGAGCATTGCAAACGACAAGAATGGTAAAAGTTGTGATACTAAGGGGCAAACTTCGAGCTTCTGTAAAGGCTTCCCATTCATGTAAGACCTGGAATACAGCAATATTTAAATAACATGTATAGCGTATGTTTTCTCTGTTTCACAAACAGGGCAGTATGAAACTAAGCGTGCACATAGGTTTTCTGGAATTAACAGCTTGCATGGGCTGCCAGCTGGGCCTAACTTCCTTTTTCTGGGAATGGCATCAAAGGTTTAAAGTTCTCCCATTTTGTATCTATTGATCTGCACTTCAAGCAACCCGAGTGTGGTGCTATATTAACGGAATAGTTCATTACAGTAAGTCACTCCTAGTTTTCAAGTTATGTAGATTGAGGGATGCTTTGATTTCATGCTGGTCATGTAAATCTGGGTCTGCCGTAGGAGAAGCAGACTTAGGGAGAAGGGATTGACTATGGCAAACACTGATCTGAATCTCTGGTGATTCATGCTAGGGATGTGCAATTTGGAGCATTAGTTCACTTGGTTTCTTCCTCCTGATTGTATAGATCTGCACTCTCAGTCCGAGGTTACTGGATTCAGGTTGCTCTTGCGTTATCCTGGTGGGACTAGCCCTTTTGATAGATTGCAGTGACTCACACGAACCTTACAGCGTTTGCATTTAGGTAACTGGGCAAACAAATGTTCTAAAGGCATCTTTTCCCTACCTTAGTGTCTGCTCTGGATTTGAACCTAGTAGCAGGACTGAGTTAGGCAAAGATTGCATCATATAATTAATCCTTCTGTATCTTCTACCTTTGGGACTGCTTTTTAATGCAGCCTTTGCTGAAACCTCATTAATGAAAATACACCATAGGTTTGTTACAAGGTCTGATGGTGTTGAATAGCCCCCAAACAATTGCTTTGCCTCCTGTCAGTCTGCATTGAACCAGATATGCTTGTTCTGCATGTTGGTAAGGAACATAAATTCAAGAAAACAAGATAGTTGAAGCACTTTATTGATTCCCTGCAGCCCGTGATGGAGGCAGGGATTCTCTCTGAAATGTCTGTTCTCATCAGCATACAGAGAAATCAGGCTTGGCTCAAGTCTCTGGGTAGAGTATGTAAATTTTGATTTTTATAGCTGAAACAGGAAAAAAAAAAATTTTCCATTTCTTCTTGTTCCCAGTTAGTCCATCTATGGGGAGAGGTTCTACAGGCCTTGGGGAAAGAATCTGGTGTGGAAGGCTGTATTCTTTGCTTTGATCGGCTTCTGAAGCTCTCTGCCCAGCTGCCAAGCAGTTAAAAAGACTGAGATGTGTGAGAACTGGCTCCAGCGATCACGAGCATTTTCAAACTTTCAAACTTTTTGTTCTCTTGCTCCAGCGTCTGTTTTTCCAACTTCAATTTTCAACAGCTTTTAACACCAAATCAATTTGTCTAAAACAAAAGAGGCTTTGGCTCTTGAGAAAATGCCCCTTTAACCCTCTGAAGGTGCTAAACATTTGCTGAACTGTGTAGCAGAATAAAGTATGTGCTGCAAAACTCCCAGGAAGACAACAAAGCTAAACAAACTCACAGAAGCTTCCCCTATAGAGTCCTCCATTGAATTGTTCCCTGGAGAAGAGGAGGGAGAGGGAGGGTCTGACAAAGGATTTTTTTTTTTTTGTCTGATTTCATGGTGCATGTTTGCAGTGCTGATAGGAATTTCTACCCTGATCCTCAGTTAAAACAACAGTTGTATCGGGGAGCTGAGGAACCCTAGACTATATTAGTTCTTAAGTGGGGTGCTCATGTTAAGAATAGGGATCAAGAGACCGTGTGTAACCTCTCTGTTATGAAGATGTGGGCAGAATATATAAACAAGTACATGAGGGAAATTCATGCAGGCTTTCAAGAATCCTTAGCTAAAAAACTTCCCGGAATGAGAACAGAAGACATGAAGTATCTACTCAGTCCCTCCCAATTAAATGATATTTCAGTGGGCTTAAAGTTTACCCCCAGTTGTACACAGAAAGGAGAAAAGTGAAGGAAGGCTTCACACCGTTCCTTTTTCCAATCTCTACTACCAGGATACACACTTGGAATCTTTCCCCTTTTAGAGTTTCAGGCAATTCTTAGTTTTCTTTAAAGATTAGTTATGAAGACAGCATAGTGTTTAACCTTCTTGCCCTGATTAGGATGGAATGCTAATTAATACTTATTCACTACTTAATGTCAAGTGCTGTCGAATGTGCAAAAGAGCAACATGAATGTGGTTCAAAAATTATGATAATGAGGTTCTTCAGATGGGACCTTTGATTTTACTACCGTTATAATTCCCTAGATTTCTGTTAATATTCTAACTCATTAGGTATGTATTTGATTTTTCCAGGCAATTGCTTTGCTTTGAATATATGTGCTAATGATCTTTCTTAGTGGGGTAAGTTTTCAGATGAGTTAATCTTGTCAGACTTATTCACTCATTGGCCACCTACTTCAGCTCTTGTAGCATTGTTCATACAAAGGATGTTGCAGGCAGTCTCCAGTTGAACGTTTGGATGAATTAGCTAAGAAATTTAGCTTCTAGGTTTCCACCTAGCTACAGCTTTGCCAGTATATCTCCATCGTGGTTAGCATTACTTCTGCTGTCCTTAACTCTCACCTGCAGATACAGCTGTCTGCCTCGGTTCTTGCATTAAACATATCTGCTACCTCCTTCCTGTGTCTTAATTGAGCTCTGTGGAAGGACTGTGTTCCTAGTCTAAAGTAGTCCTGCTTTCTCCTGCTGAACTTCAAGTACATCTCTGAATCTGAGGTATATACCTTACACGCGTTTTTCATGTGCTAGTCCTTGGTCTCTCCTCGACTGACATAGCCATCTTGGCGAAAGGCTGACTGCCTCTACATGTGAATGTAGGTTTAGGATTGCAGTATAAAAATGAGAAAACCAATCCCACATATCACATGTAAAGGGCCAAACCTTTGGCAATACTGATTTAGGAAAGGCAGCGAGACATTTGAACGTGAACCTCCAATCAAGCAATGACAGGAGTCCAGTACAGACAGGAAATGGAGGATGGGTAAATAATTCTTTAGTGATTCATGTATTCCTTTTCTGCTAGTGCATTAGCTCCCCTAAGACTGTTATTTGAATCACGAGTGAAATAGTTCATATAACTGAGGTGAGATGTCAGCTGATGTAGCTTCTGTTGAGAAAGGTTCCTAGAATAATCCAGACTGACTCTAGATGCAAGCCTGGCCCTTGGTCCCTTGTTGTTATTTATCCAGTGCAGCAAACTCTATACCATTAGGATAGTAAACCCAGTCAGTGGAGACATGACCAGTGGATATCATTGGTAACTGTAGGGTAAACACTTCAGTAAGGGTGAAATAACAAAGTGAGGGGTTAATGTGCTGTAGGTCAATTTTTTTTTTTCCAGTTCAACCCAAACTGCCAGTGAATCCGGTTCCAAAGCTTGGTTAAGTTCCTGCACAACCCCTGATTAAACAGGAAAAACCTGTGATTTGTTGGCTTTGAATCCTGGACTGAGGACAGGGTGCACTTGAGTAACATGCATGCTTCAGTGTTTCATTTAAATTTCTAAAGCTTCAGAGGAAAGGGAAAAAATCTAGGTCTTTCTATAAGAGATGGAAAAGATCTAATCTGTTTACACCCTGCATTCCTTACGTTCCTTTGATAGCCTGCTACTATAAAAGCCCTCAGTCCCACCTACAGTATGAGTTTAAGGGAGCTACAGGAAAGCTAAATCTTTCTGTAGAGGCAGATATGACATAGTGTATCTAGAGGTCCTGTCCTGTCTCATTTAGACTCCAGTGCATCTAAATTGTGTTTGTGATTATTTAGTGCTCTGAACAGATCCCGGTTTTCCTTCAGAGGAGGAGACAGGCATGTACCCACCTTAATTCAAAAAGGCTTCTTTCCTCGGTAAGAACTTGAAAGTGCCCTGGTATGGGAATGTCCTTTTTGGAATACGAAGCTTGGGGGGGTTTTTTTGTTGGGTTTTTTTTTTTGGTTGTTTGTTTTTTTTTTCCTGTTTGAACGTGATGACTCAAACTTGGTGCAAATCCAAGGCAAATAAAAGGTGCAGGCGCCTACAGCTGGTTAACTCCTGAGTCGCTGTGAATAGAGAACATGAAGCAGACTAAAACTGCTTCCCATGGTGTGGGCTCCACCCCTCTCTCTTCCCAGTCCCTCTCAGGGTACTGTGGTCTAGGCACTCTCCCGACTATGACACTGCAGGACTAGATGGGAGTTGAAGATTTCTTATCTTCTGCTCCTTTGGTTATTAAATCATCCCCTTTGCTGCAGTTTATTGTAGCGGTGGAGTTAACAGCAGCTGCCTTACCTAGGTTTACTTTCCCGTGTGCACTCTTTTAGAATGGAGCCAGATGTTTGGTTATTTTTGTTCACGTAACGCTGTTGTGTTGGGCCATTGGAATCAATCAACAGCGGTATGCCAGTAGAAGTTGGATCCGGACCCATGAAATGTGAGCATGGAGTGATTATTTCTGCCACGTTCAAACCATGATAGACTTTTAAAGACTGAGACAGAATATTTGGAAACTGTTTTGGTGTGTGGGGAAGGGGCAGCTGAACCTACATCTGGCCTGTAGCCAGGACTTACAGCCTTGAGCTCAGATCCAAATATTTGGGCCAGGAAGCCACCCAGTCTTTGGGGAGGGGGCGAAAGCGATTTAAAGACTGCGATCTAGCTATTGCTAATGAATTTTTAAAATACATGATCTCCATTTTCAGTGAATTTCACTTCTCCTGCTCCACTTGAAGAATACCCAAAAGATAGGTGTGCAAAAAAAACCCCAAACAACCCAAACCCCTGAAGTCCCTATCACCCTACCTAATATCACCTCTTTCATAGGACTAGTCTGGATACTTAACACTTGGCTGTCGTACGCATGTAATCATTTTGGAAGGAATTGCTGCTAGAACTGAATAAATAGCACCTGGAATGCTCAGAAACATATATAGTAGATCTGAATAAGGCAAATCTCACTGAAGTGTCTGAGTGAAGGGGAACGCTTGAGATGCTTTGGTCCAGTTTTGGTAGCACTGTTATATTTAACCAGGTAGTGTGGATGTTGAAGCACTGAAGCGTTGGTCTCTGAGGCGGAATTAGCTTCTTCACCTGTTCACCTCCCACTAACAGCAGAGGCTCTTCTTCAGGGGGTTGGAGGGAAAGGGAACCAAAAAAACCTTAGTAGCAGTGCCATAAATGCAAAGGTAAATGTCTCCAGGGGGTATAATATAGCCACAGCTTTCAAGTTCTACAATATTTAACTCCTTGCTTTAAAAGTCAATAGAACGTTGTCTATCTTTAAACTCACAGGGGCAGAGAGATTAACTTTTACCTTCAGTGAAAGGACATAAATCTCACCTGTTTTACTTGTCTTCCTGTGAATATCTTTCTCTAACTTTGCTTTGAGAAGTCATCAAGGAAATCAGTGGCTCTAATAATTAACATGGGAAATAAGGGTACACTTTGCATAACTAAACATTAATATCCTGTCAGGTGTCTCTGAAACAAAGACAGTAGGTGGAAGAAATGGCAACAGAATATCAACAGCTCCCATCAGAACTAATCTAAGCTCAGTGATCAGCATTTCATAACCAAAAAGTAATTTGAATAGTATGGCCTTGAATCACAGCTTCTTTCTATGATTTACAGTAACTCTGAGTTTTATTTGCAAATGAAGGCATAAGCACAGCAATATTTGTTTTAATATTAAAATCTTTTATAGAAAATAGTCTGAACATAATGGAACAAATCCTCAAGGTGTTTTAAAAAAAAAATCCAAAGAAACTAAACAAAAAGAAAAACCCTCTTGGATTCTGCGCAGCTCAACCTTCTTTTATCAGTTGTGGGTCATGCTCATTTCTTCCTGTTACCTGTCTTTCCCTTTCCCTGTTCCTCCCACTATCCCCCTTAAAAATAAACAAAATAACATACAGTCTTGCATGGTCTGAGATCAAGACACTTGTTCATTTTGCATAAATCCTCAATGAAATTCCAGCCAGGCCCCCGCGTTGTTTTCAGTCCTACCAGAGCAGAGGAAGGACCACTGAGCTGTGACCTGTCGCAAGAGTTTCCTATCTTCTGCTTTGGAAAGAAACTGAGCCTATTATTTTGAACTATTAACGTAAGCTGAAGAATCAGTGTCTGCCTCTATATTATTCCCCTCCCAATTGTCAGAATTAGGAAAAGACCTTGTCGTTTTGAAGGGCTGCACAGTTCTCCACAATTGAGGATGCGGAACTGATGTCGTGATAAGCCCTGCTCGCTGGGGTGTGTTGTAAATGTGGAGGGTGGAAGGCTAGCGGTGCTTCCCCTGGGGTCAGCTTTCCCACCCAGGTTGGAGCGTGGGTGGTAGGGGTGGTCGCAGCAATGGAGTTGCTTTTGGAAGCTCTTGAACAAACTGTCTTGTGATTGGGTGGGTACTTATCAGGCTGGCTACAAAGAGAAGTGCCTAAAAAAACATCCTCTGCTGCACCACTAGTTCAAGAAGTGCTTAGGAAGTGTCTTATCTACTGGGCTGAGGGCTGTAACACAGTGAAGCTCTGCCGACACGAGAGAGCAGTGCTGGTTTATACCAGACGGGAACCTTTGACGGAAAGCATAGCAGCGCATTAATGTGTTTGTAGCTGGGAGGCAGGGGGGTTCCCTTACTGATGCAGATTTGTTTTTTCTGTTCCCCATTTATACTCTAAGCTTTGCTTTTACTCTTTGCTTGCGTATTTGTGCTGCAGCATTCGAACCATTCAAGCGTCTTCTGCTTCAATATGTAAAGCAGGGTCGCCCGTTAGGGAAGGTGGCACTTGAGGTGCTGGTAAAAGGTTTCAGGCCAGCGGGACTCCTCTAAGGAGGGGGCTGGTGGGTGTTACGTAGCCCTGACACAGCCCAGGACCGCTGTGTTTCTCCAGTTCAGCCGTGCCTGGCACATCGCGCTCAGCCCAGTGAATATTATGGGAGAACACACTGCCTGGCATTAGGGGCACAGAAAGGGTTGCAGAGATAAGCTGCAAGTTAATGAGTTATAGAGGCAGTAAGAGATGACGTAACCAGCCACAGGAGACTTATGCTAGCTAAATGCATTACTTAGGAAATTTATTTATTAGTTAATCTGAATAAAGAGATGCTTCCCAGAACTCTTCATACTCTCAAACTCCCTGTAGGGTGTTTTTTGGATATTTTTTTGTGGCTGTGATCTACATTTTTTGTAGGTGATTCACAATTTTGTCACCTGATACTTCCTCCTTTGACTGAGGGTTAGCTGTTAACCGCCCATCCCACCTACCTTCCCATTTAAGATTAGGCCTGTGCCTTTTCCACCCTTTGTATAAGGACTGAATGCTCTAATAGAGGATGCAAGAATAAACTGGGCTGTTAGTCCTCTCTAAGCAGAGGGGACGGTGGCAGCTAGCTGTATTCAGTGCCTCACCCGGTGCAGGCCTGGGCAGGGCGAAGGCAGTCTTCATTAGCCTGCTCCTGTGCGGCAATGGCGTAGAAAAAAGTATTCTCCATCACTAGCAAAGCAAGGCTTCCTAGTACCGTGGCTGAACTTAGGCAGGGACTTAGTTTATTTCACGCTGAGCCATTGGAGTATGTTGTCTCTGGATTTCTGAATTCAACTCTGAATTGGGCTTCTGTCCCTCACAGCTGGATATGCTAGTGCCACGTCTGTGCACTTCATATTGATTGCAGTGTCAATTTGCTCCTCGAGAAAGGTCTAGTCAGAGATTTGGTGTTCCTATTGTCTCTCCTATATATCCTCTGCAGATTTCAGTCTTGCATGGCCAGTAGATGCAAGTGTTTATATTCCCTACTTCTCACTGAACACAAAAATTGGTAAGCAGGACCAGAGCAGCAAATTGCGATGGTATCAAGGCCTACAGGGCATTCCCCATTCTGTAATGCACTGCTTCCAGTGTGTGACAATATCCCCATCTGATATAGTCCTGTAAAAAAAGAAAAAAAAAAGAAAAAAGAACTACTTCCAGTATGAATGCTTAGATGGACTTGTCTGAAGTCTTGTTCTGCACAGAGAATTGGATAATGTACAAAACAAAAATCCAGTCCTCAAATACTGTCTAACTTCTTTACAGCATTCTTGTTTTATCATTTGCATCCCTTGGCTTCCATTTGTCGTTTGTTTTGCTGCTTCTGTTTCCCCAAAGGTACCTCATCTCAAAGGAATGAAATGTTTTGAGCCAATGCCTGGGGGCCTTGTGTTAATTTGTTTTATGGCCCTTTTCTCCAAGCTCATCCGTCCTATTTTCTGCAAACAGAAATTCCTTTTTCTTCTAGAGTAACCGTTTAAATCAGCAAGTTGAAAACATCACCATCAATCGAGTTCATGTTCAGTCTAATTTTCAAGCGTCTAAGTGATTTAGAAACTCGAGTTCTATTTCTAGAAGCGATCAAAGCCCATATGTCAGATTTGAAGGCATTTCAGAGTTTACATCCATTGACTTGAAGGAGAGTTCAGTTCCTAAACACATGCCATAATGATTTCATGCCTTAGGGCTGACATCCTCTAAGGTATGTAGCTTTCCAGCATCTACTGAAATCATGGATGCCATGAAAAAAATAACCTAGGAGTTCCAAGATGCATTTTTCAACATTATGGACTATATTCAGTAACTGAGACTTTTTTTTTTTAAGGTCCCAGGATGTACAGTTAAAATACATAAATGTTAGTGCAGACAGAAATTGCACATCTCTCTCTCTGCCTTCAGTCTCTTCCACCTGCCCCCCCCCCCCCCCCCAGCTTTCCTCATTTAGGAAGGATTCAGATCTTGGGGTACGTGGAGAAATACTGTCCCCTAAGCTCTTATTTCAGACACTAACTTGAATGGGCTTGTCTTTTCTGCTTGAAGCATGTGGACTCCAGCAATCCAAGTCAACCTCTGGCCTCAGATACTTAAAAAAACCCCCTGCAGTATAAAATGATTACATTTGCCTAGGAGCTCTTTACAAAACAACATTATGTGACTTATTGACAATAATTTCTGTGCTGTGTGAGCATCCCGCTGTAGTTGTACTTATCTCCAGTCACTGCCTGATTTTGGACTCGGCTCGCAGCTCCTCTTAGGGAGTGCAGTTTAATTGCTTCTCAGTATTACCCAAAGCTTGGAGAAGATAGTCTCAGGGCATGGTAGGTGGGCTTTTTGTAAGTGGCTCAGGCAGCTGGGCACCCAACCTCAATTAAAACAACCTTCTTAACGGTAGGCCAGCATTCCCTAATAGATGCAAATTAGGCAACTGCCTACCACGGGCTGTGAGGGGTAGCAGAGGGGCCATGGCCATACTTGCCTACTCCAATTCTGCCAAAGCCCTGGAGAGTTCGACTGGCAGCAACTGCTCCAGAGGTGTCAGGACATCAAACGCTCCAAGAGGAAGAAAGGAGACAGGGGTTGGAGAAGGAGGCCAGGCCTTCCTAAGTGGAAACTTCCCTTAAACTCGCATTATCCGGGAGCATCCAGAGCAGCAAGCCCATTCTCCAGTTCAGCTGTTTCCCCTTTGCTCTGTCCCTTCCCTCTGAAGAAGAGCTCCTCTCGTTTCCTTTTGCCTACCCTTCTGAGAAAACTTGCGTTAGCTCAGCCATGGGACAGCTGACAGCCCCAGCCTACCTTTGTTTTTAACAAATATCTACCTACTTTGCTGCTTCTCCAGAGTAAAATAAACAGCATCACCTATAGGCAGACATTAGCCGGGTAGACTTGGGGCCACAAGAAGAAACGTACCAGCCTTCACCCAAACTGCTGACCTGGGCGTTTCGGCTACAGTCATATCGAGTTTAAATATTTGATCCATTAAAAAAAAAGACAGTGAATTCAGCCACAGTGAGGCATAATCAGTCATGCTCTAAATGATTAATAGAGTAAAACACTCTCCTGCAGCTCCAAACTGTAGATTAGCTCATCTGTCACTTCCAGCTTTTATTTTGTTCTTATCAATAAACTACAGCTTAGAAGGAGGAGGTTTTTGAACCTATCAGAACTCTTCTATCTGATATAAATCACAGTTTTTTAACCTTTTCAGCAGCATGATAAGAAAATGGAGCATAAATTGGTAAAAAAGTTAATTTTCACTTTTCTTAAGGAATTAAAGTGGTATAAGATACCATATCATTGGGACACCAGAGTAAAAACTAGATTTCTTTAAAGGCAACATACACAAGCTTTTTCACTGGATATGCAATTTTAAGTATTAGATGAATAGGAAAAACGAGAATACTTTTTTTCCAAAAAAATATACTGATAAACTGAGTTATTGTGCCAATTTCCCCCCTTAGTGAAAATTATCAGCAATTGGTTAAAAAGAAAAAGAGCAGAATGAGTTATGTTTTATTGGTCCTCCTTCCTCCCTTTTTTTCTTTTAAGAAGATGGGGAATCAGGTGAAGTAGTGACAGAGAAATCTACGTATTTCATGATGTTTTAATAATCTTGCAGCAAGACCCTTAAGGAAAGGATTGCTTTACAAAGAAAACATAATAATCCCAGTGCATTGCAAAGAGAACAGCCAGAAAAAGATACTGTCCCCTTGGTGACCCCATTTACGGCTTCTATTGCAAGGGGAATTCTGCACGCTACACAATGTCAAACCGTGTTTGGGTTACTTCACAGCAACGTGCTGTAAGCAGCAAAAGAAGCGTGGGGTGGTAAGTAGCAAGATGGCTTGGTGATAGCTCTTGGCAAATTCATTCATCAGCAGCATTATTACTCATTTATATGTTGCCATCAGCTACCATAGCAAAATATAGCAAGCAAAATGTGCCTAACAAGTGATAGATGCTTTGCTTGAAAGGTTCAAGTCCACTGGTGCAATAAGCTGTTATGAAAGAGCAAAGCAGCACAGGAAAATGATCAGAAAGCCATGAAATGGATGATGAAAAGGACAGGAGGACCTTGGGAGGTCACCTAGTCTGTTCCTCTGCCCCAGACAGGATGAACTCTAAAAGCCATCCCTAGTAGCAGACCTTTGTTGATGCCACTGACATCTTCCACTGACAGGTATTTTGCAAGATGACCAGTAAAGTCAGCGCATTTTCAGAGCACGCGAGCTTTCCTCTGTTTTCTGAGGAACGCACAAAGGAATACTCGTACATCATCTGCAAAGCCGTTTCAGGTGTCTTGGAGGTGAGCTGAAAACACAACGCTCCTGGAGTTCGCATAGCTGAAGAACTGCAGAGACCGTTGAGGTGATCTAGTGGGGCAGGCTTCAGCTGTCTTCAGCACTAGCATTGCCCTCTCTCCCAGCCTGAAGTTAGGTTGATGGAAGCTAGAGAAAGAAACACTGGAGTGATGTTGGAGGAAAATGTTTCAGCTTGCATATGAGGGGGGAGAAGAATAGGAATAGGGGACATATACGTAAATCTTTTGTAAACATTTTGGGACTTTGATGGTAATGCATACCTCCAAGTTTTTTCCCTAGAATCTGTCAAGGGATTAGCTTTTGTCAAGGGAGTGGTTTCATCATCCAGACTGAAATATTTTGCCTTTAGTTGCAGACAACCTCAGAACTGGCCATTGATGGCAGGCAAAGCTTTCCAAAAGAATACCTGCATGTTTGACCCTCTCTAGTCTCGGGCACAGGTACAGTATCTTACGCTACTTGCATCATGCTCTCCTGCCCTTGGAGAGGTGAACTGCCAGGCCTCAGCTACCCGTCCCTTTCTCACTGACTCTGAGGAATTCCAGGGAGAAGAAGAAGAAAACCTTAAGACAAACACATGGCATTTTGTTCATGTGGCGTGTGATGTTTCTGTAGGATTTTTCCTATAGCTTGCTACTGGTGTGTAAGTTGGACCATGAGTAATTTTGAGAAAGCTGCTTTTAAAAGTTACTTATATTCGTCAAACACCATGTTAAAGCTAGCTAAAGGTTAATAATGCTCTAGTCATGCCTTCCATTTGATAGTCAGTAATTAACAACCATTGTGGTCAGGACCACCTCAGATTAAGCAGTCAAGAGGCCATGAAGTGATATCTAATTTCAGTCATTAACATTTTAGCACATTTACTCAGAATTACAGAATCGTATAGGTTGGAAAAGCCCTTTAAGATCATCGAGTCCAACCGTAAACCTAACACTGCCAAGCCCCCCACTACACCCTGTCCCTAAGCACCTCATCCAAACGGCTTTTAAATCCCTCCAGGGATGGCGACTCAACCCCTTCCCTGGGCAGCCTGTCCCAATGCTTGATAACCCTTTCCGTGAAGTAAAATTTCCTAATATCCAGTCTAAACCTCCCCTGGCGCAACTTGAGGCCATTTCTTACAAGTGAGAAAGATCAGTACTCAAAGTGGAACTGGGCGTAGCAGTCGGGGCCAGTACAGGGCCATCCCCCATTGCTAACTTACCTTGCAGCACAGAAAGCAGGTCACTTGCATCTTGCACTATGCAGTAGCGGTGGTGCATGTTTCCGTCTCTCCTTTGTGATAGCAATGCTAATATTTCTCAGCGATGAGTCAAGGACAGGATTCCTGTACACAAAGAGTTCCGTGCAGCAAAGGGCAGGATCTCTTAACCTCTTGCGGGTGTCTTTTGTACATTTGGTGCACAGACTGGAGGAATGTTTGTAAGCACTGAAAATGCTTACAGTGCTGAAAATCATTAAATGATTTGAGCAAAACTGCCAGAATCTGATTTTGTCCAGCTGGGTGGCAAATACTTGCTTTTCCTCATACCCTTCATTATTTTTATTGCGGTTATTTTCATTATAATGATCCTCCACTCTTTAAATGCAACTAGATATCTCTTGACTTTCAGTTTTAAAATCCCTGCATTCAATTAGCTCAACGGTTCTTGCCATTAGTAGACAGTTTTCAAAAAGAAGTAAGATGGGAGGAGTAGCAGCACAGAGCTTGTCTTGTCTAATGAACCAAGCTAAGCAAGGCCATGCCAAGGTTATCTAGGTACGGTTGGATTTGATAATGACTCATCCAGGGAGCTTCCTGGTTGGCCAACACCCTTTCCTACTAACTGCTCTGGTGGGAAGGATGACTCAGAATGTGCTCAGCGGCATGCTTGCTGCTCTGCTGGGAAGAGCGTTCCGGTGCCCTTTTTATAGGGGCTATTCTTGGAGGGTGCCAAGAGAGAAAAGGACATGTTCTAACTAGCTGGTTTTTCATGAGGTACCTTTTAAATAGAGGTTGCTTTGTTCAAAGTTGGAAAGTAAACCAGGAAATTCAGAGTTAAGGACAGTGCTTTCTCCTGATCAGAACCACCCAAATATCTGTTGGATTGCACCCGAACATGAGCATTCCCAGCAGGTCCAGTTGAAATATACTCTCCTTTATACCATTAGCGCAGTGTGGGCTGTCTCTCTTACATGGTCAGCTAGGCAATCCTGACTGGTCAAGAGCAAGGAAAGGGATGGTTTTTCCCTTCACACTTCCCTGGGATTCACATTGTACTTGAGCAGAGTCTGTCTGGATTTGCATAGGGCAAATCCCAACTCGAAAGCTAACATCTTGTCTCTGTATGTCTGACAGTGATACGGTGTGTAATTTAAGGGTAAGAACACCTGGCCTTTTGTCCGAAGGAGTCACTCCAGGGAAGCTGCTATTCATCTGCACCTCCACCTTCCCATCTGTAAAATGGGAAGAATGTTAATTTCCTTCATGAAATGGTTTAAGGTCTACCAATGACAGTGAGAGAGGTAGATGTTTCAATAGCTGATAACAGTCGTCCCACCACAGTACACAAGCAACTCTTTGAAAACATTAAGTTGTAATCATATCTTCTTGCAGGAAAAATAGCAGTTTTAAGGTGACCCTTTTTCATCTCAACTAAATTTGAATGATGTTTTAAGAACTTAAGGGTTGGGCTCCATGGATGTCATCAAATTAATGAAGAACAGAATGTATTTTTCTAGAAAAACTTCTAGAAATATGCAGCATCAGATGAGATTTTTTTTCAGGAACTGGACTGAAATGTCCCTGACTCTGTTGGCCCCAAACTGTTGGCTTCAGCAAATCAAATGAAGCATTTTTAGAAGTTACAGACACTAAATACTGTCTTTAACTGTGTTGTTTTAATCCACAAAATCTGGACACAAAGCTTCTTCCCTTCAGAGTTAGTTGTTTGTGGCTTTTTTCCCTTAAATTTTTTCTGTTTGGTCTTTTCCCAGATTTTTCTGGGTTTGTTTCCCCCCTCTCCCGCCCCCCCCCCCCCCCCCCAAGACCAGATGCTTGCGAAGTTTGCTATAAGCATAGTTCTGTGGAATTTGCTGGTACCATCTGCTTTATTAACTTGGCAAGTTAATGAAAAAACAGATGAAAACAGGCTCTGTATCTTAGCCTGGCATAGCCTTAGCCTGATTGGTGCTGCTCTACATCCCTATTTTTTTCCTGGCTAGAGAATTTCTAAAGTTTCAGAACTGTTGCAGTATTAATAGTGATATGTTTTGGAGCCAACTGTTATCCTTGTTTATGTGCCTGCTCAAATCTAATTAAGGCAGAAGGGAAAATGCACTCAAAAGACGCACTTGTATTCTGGGAAGTATGATAATCCTTATAAGAAATGACCAAAACTATTAACCTTAAATACTCCACATTTGTGAACAGATCTTTTATTATGTGTAGAAATAAAAAGTTACCCTGAATATTGAGAGTACTGGAATAGTTTATTTAATTGATACTTGCACGGGCTGAACTCTGAGCACAGAGTAAACGCCTACGGGCTATGCCACACCAGCTTCAACCAAAGACTGATGTTTGCACATGTTCGCTCACTGGCAGTGTTTTGGGTGTAATGTATGAAAAAAATGGCTGGAAACAAAAGGGTCTTGAATCAAGTCCCATTGCAAGCAAAGGCAGGACTGACCATAAACATTTGAGAGCAGTTTTGGTGAGTGGTTCACAAGAAAGAGAACGTTCATGAAATTAATCCCTTCCCCTTTTTTCCCTTCAGGAAATAGTAATCTAAACATTGGTGTTTAGAGGGTTTTGCATCTCTGTGTTCCAGCTTGGTGCCTGTGAAATATCTCCAAAATCACTAGATGATGGAGAGGTTTCAAGCAGCGCTCACTATCTTAATGTTTGCTATCTGCTGACTTTGGTTGCTCTTAGTATAAAAACTTTTCAGGATGGAAATACCCTGTGCACTACTCTAAATACTGGCATAAGGGTACTAAAGACAAGTTAAGACTACAGGTCTAGCTTCTGCTGAAAGCTGGAATGCTTGACGGGGTACTGTGGCTTCCCCCTACACCAAAGAGCAAAGCTGATCCCATGCGGTTGGATGCCTGCTGCAGCCCGCTGGCAAGGCAATGAGATGCTACGCTGATGAGCCCGTCTTCTCAAGCGGTTCTCATAAGCAAAGCATGCCTCTCTGCAGGCATATCCTAGTCTGGAATAAGCAGCAGCATATGGAAGGTTGTTTACCCCTCAGCCAGTGAGACTCAAAACAAAATGATGTGGAAGTGGTGATTATTTGATAACTGAAAAAAGGATGCGTTATAACCGGCTAGTTCAGTTCTGCCATTTTATTGAACTGTGTGGCTATCGTCCAGAATGTTCTGTTTCAACATGCTGGCGTCACTTGGGGTTACGCTGCTGCCTTCTTTTTCCTAGAGAGGTTTTTTTAATTTATTTTTTTTTACACAAGAGTATGCTGATGATTTAAGTAACACATTATTTAACTCTTTTATTGGCAAAAGCTGCTGTGATGTGTGCTTGTGTGGTGGAGGCTGTGAATTTAATGGTCTCCCCATCTGTTTGTTTTAAAAGGAAAAAAAAAAAAAAGATAAAACCCCATCTCACAGCTGATGTAAGGCTCAGCCCTTCTCCCCTCCTCCTCTCCCTCCCCAGTAATCACATTATTCACTGGGATGGAAAAATGAGGTGGTGTTAATTTCCTCCATTCCCACACCTTGCAACCCAGTGCAAGTTACTGCCACTTCTTGTCCTTCAGAGACCAATTATGGCAGGTGAAGTCAGACACAGAAGCAGCGTTGCTAGGAGTGGGAAATGGGGACTGGGGCTTTATGCAACTTTTCGAGACTGGCAAGATGCAAAAATCTGGATTGACCCTTTGTAAGCCTTGTAGAATGGAAACCTTGGGGCAATTTGAAAATGGCATGTATGATAGCTGCTAGGAAACTGCCTGAGTCCAGTCTCATGTATATGATGTCCTATAGATGTAAACCTAGAAGGAGCGTGAGGGGCGACGTCTGGATGGGGCCCTGAGATGGCACAGCTTGTGCTATACCCTCCAGGTTCTGATACGGCTTTGAAGAGGGATGCTATGGAGGATTTGTGTAACACAAGGTCCTCCATACTTTATTCTTGTGGATCTTTAGGTCCTGCGGTATTCTTTCACATCCGTAATAGGCTCTTAGCCCCATGACTTATATGGCAGGTGCCTGTCTGTTCGGGTCCAAGCATCCTGGCTGGTGGCCCAGCAAGAGGCGGGTGCCTTCCCTGACAATCTGGGGTGCACACTGCTCCTGCAGGTACACAAAAGTCCACTGGAAAACAAACCTGGGTCTTGGAGAAGCAACAGAGCAGAGTCTTCTATGGTTAGATAACTCTGGTGTGGAAAGAGGATTCAGTGGAACTCCTGAAGCACCAAAAATGTTTTTATCTTAATTGTACGCAAGTGAGTTTCTGCTAAGTACTTGACAGCGCGTGAGAAGACATCTGTCATTTCTCAGGTTTTTCTGTCAGCAGCTCTCTTCCACTGTCAAAGCTGGATCAATTGTAGTTCAATACAAGCTGCTTGTACTTGTAGTTCAAATTTTACGGAAGGAAAATGCTGATATTGGAGGAGCCTGTCTTTTCCACTCCTTGCACCAGCAAAGATGGTCCATGCCATCCCGTGGTAGTGCTCTGCAGCTCTGTTGAAGGTCCTGATCACATAACAGAGCAAAATAGTTCTTAGTTCTTAGTGAAATAGTTTTGCTTTGTCCCAAGACTGAAATCTGTCAGAATCCAGGCAGTCACTGGAGTTATTTATAGGTAATAAAAGATAGGCTTCAAGAAATGCATTGACTTCAGTGTATGTAGGCTTCTGTTGGCACCCGAAGATGTGCTTAGGCAGTGATGGAGTGACTTGTATTCTTCCTTTCATGCCTCTGCCCCTCCTGTTTCCTCTGATTTAGAAGGAAAAAACGAGCTATGCATGGTTTTAAAACAAGTCTAAAAAAGCAAGAGTGGCTACCGTGGCGAAAGAGATACAGGATGTCACTGTACCTTTCTTGCTGCTTCTTCATTTGGCCATTTTTGTCTCTCTTTTCTCTTAGTGTGGGCACCGCTTCCACTGTCTGTAAACACATTGTGGATTTTGCTCTCGTGTGTCCGTATCACAACTTCTTTCTTGAGAAAAGGCCCCCTTTGTTCATGTAATTACAGTGCAGCACAGGATAGACTGGGGGAGAGAAGGACCATAATTAGGATTTTTTCAAAAAACATTTCCTGTGCTGACTACTGATCTCCTACCAGTCCTGCCACTGCTGTCTCTTGAATAATACCTGCCTCCTTTCTGTACTTAATGCCACTGATGAGACCAGCTGTCAGGAAGGCACAGTTTGCCTCCTTTTTTGCTTTGTAAAAAGCTTTTTTTTCTTCCTTTTTTCCTGCTCCTTCCCCTGATGGTGTCATCAAATGAAGCTCACTGTAAAATGACAGTGCTCTGTGCTGCTGTAGCATTTTTCATCTCAAGCCTTAATGTTCTGTGCAAACATTCGGTATGAACTAGCTATGTTTTTATTTTTATTCATTTTCTGGATGGACAGACTCGTGTTTCTTAGGTTTCAATGAGGGCTACTGATAACTTTCTCGAGGTTTTTTTCTTCAGCTACATCTTTGGAAACTTTAGATATAGTTCTCTTCCTGAATAGCTACTACTTGGGGGTGAGGGGTGTTGGGAAATGTGGTATTTAGACCCCTTGGAGAGTCCCAATGGTAAAAAATTGTGGCAACAGTAGCTACCTGAAGATTCTCCTTCCAGAAGGGATTCTCCATGCTGGCAGACAAATGATCATTCTAGTTTTTGCAGCAATTTCCAAGACAGTACAGTAGGCTTCCAGTGGCATCTAGAACCAAGCCCAGTACGTAGGTCTAAACAATTCCTTTTTCCAAATAGATAGTTCCAGGTTTCTAGAATGACAAATCCATGTCATGACAAGAAAAAGAGTGAGGTTTTTCTCAAGTGTAATGTCTTTGGGACAAGTTGACATTTGGGATTTATAAAAGTGCTGTACCGTTTCCCATAGAATGATAAATTGTTTTAATGGGAAAGAAAAATTAGTGTTGGTGTTCTGTTGGTGAGCTGAAAAGTGTAACTTTCTCTTTTGGTAACCACATCTCTAATACTGATCGTGTGATTTGTAAAATGACACGTTTGTGTTAATTAAAAATATTTTAAAAATACATTTTGATTCAAGTTTTCTTCTTTACTGCTTATTTTAAGCAGACCTCCAGCTTGCTGAGGCTTCACTTCAGATTCTTACTGCTCTGATTAATCTAACAAAAATAATCCTTTCTCTTTACTTCTACTTTAATACACACTTTGGCTCTAGCAGTACATAGACGGAAAGGTCAAATAGCCACTATTTCTCTGTGATTCCTTGTACAAAGTGTTTGGTTTTTCCAGCCCAGATTTTTTTTTCAGGAAGATATTAACCAGGATACTGGAGTTGCCCATTGCTTTCCAGGAAGACCAAAAAGATTCTTGCGCTCCATCAGGAGCAGTAGTCTAAGCTAACAAGAGCGGAGCGGCTGGGAACTCGGCATGCTCTCTGCTCTGTTTGCCTCCCGTCAACAGGGCTGCCTCATGCTGTGCCTGTCCAGGCAGGTCCTGAAGCACGCTGTGCTGCCCGATAGCATAGGAAACTGCCGGGTGCGCTCCGACCAACGCTATCCTGGCATCCTGGGTGCTTTTTTAGCTCTGCCAATTGCTGTCTTGGCTGGACAGTAAATACGGTCTTTGGTGTAGCTTCCTGCATTTCTCAAAAGTCTGCGAAGACACGGCTACAACCTCATCTTTGCTAATACTTTCCCTAGGTCTGATCAAATGAAGTTCTAAGTGGTTCAAATAACCAGACAAAGAATGGGATGCCAGATCTAGGCTAGGGAAAAGAGCCTAGCCTACAGTTGGGTCGAAGTGCATATTCCCCACCTTGGAGCAGGAAGGAAAACCATCTCTTTTGAAGTGAAAAATTGGATTAAACAAAAGGCTTTTTTTCCTAACCAATTTTACCATTAAACACTCAAGTAAGACCCTGTAGAAGGGTCACTGTGCATCAATGTCCTATTGCTGAGTCTTGCTGATGATTTGTGGTATTTTTCCTTTACAGTGTCCTAGGATCTGCTCAGTTGAGTTAGTTTGTCGTGTTTTTATTATTGTATTATTTGGCATTCAAATAAGCACAGTCAGTGAAGCACTAATCAGCTTCTTCATTTGAATTATCCATGCAAAGCTGACCTCTGTTTTTGAAATGTCATTTCCTCACTGGCTTGTTGGCTGTTTAGTGTCCAGAAGATCTAATAGAACTTCAGTTGCTACTGAAGTTGTACCACAAGCTCTCGTTTCATAGGCATCATCCACACTTTATTTGGGGAGGAAGCAGGAAGAATTGGTCACCAAGTATAAATGTCTGTAGCACAAGGACTGCTATTAATGTGCCAGCTGTTGAAATCTTGTTTTAATACAGTATGGTTTTGCAAGGACCTAGGAAACTGTTCATATTCTTGCCATCCTCGGTTTTCACTGTGTAGCACGTTCATAGCTGTGATTTTGATCTTCTTTCTAGTCCTTTTTTTTTTTTTTTTTTTTTTACGACCTCTCTGAGGATGAGACTTGATACTTCTTGGCCCGGTGATGTGCTCATCATCTTGAAACCGTGTGAAGCAGATATAAAAGGCACCATGTCAGGTAGTGGTTTTGTCCCATTGTATAGCTGCCTTGCCAATGCTACTCACAGTCTGCGGTCAGGTCTCCGTCAAAGCTAAATTATCAAGATAAATGACCGCCCATTCAAAATTTTTGGGAGTTTTTCCACATCTGACAGTGGGCTTTTGATCAGGTTTGCTATTGGATTATTAGTTTGGGTTCTGTATTTTAGTCTCTCTAATACTGGTTCACATGGGTCTGAGTCTGATTAGCTTCCTGGGCACTCGTGTAAATTGCTCGAGTTGGGTGGATTTATTGCAGTTCTGCATGACAAATCAGAATGTAAGTGGTATTCCCACTAATTTTAAAATTTAGCTGGGATAGGTAGAGATAACTGGTAGCTCTTCCATCTCTCCCCTTAAAATTTCTCCTTGCTGTCATCTCACCCCTCCAAGACCTAACAAAATGCCATGTCCATGTCATCTTTCAGCCCCTTCTTCTCGCAGGTATGTGATTCTATTTTGTTTGCCCTCTGTTTGTGAAATAGTTTGAGCTTGTCTAGGGAAAGCAATGTATTTGTATCATAAATGGGATGGCAGGAAGGAAAATCCATCACATCCACCTTCCTTTTGTATTCGCTCACATAACCTTATAGTTACCCAGGCCCTGGCACCAGCCTTTGAAACAGTTCACGTCTGCTGCTGAAAACAAGGTAGGTGCTTGCAGGCACTGAAATGTGCTTGGCTACTTGATATCTATCGTGGCCCTCCCTGCCTAGGAGGATGCATCTAGCAAGCAGCGACTGTTTTGCAGTATTCCAAAACTGGTTGGATTTACCTAGGCCTACTATATCTATCGAAACAGATGCAGTTGCCAACAATATGGGCAGTAGCAGGTAAACAGGTGCGAGTATCAGAGATTAGGAAAGCTGGTTTAAATTTAATAGCTGGACAGTTGGTTGGAGTTGAAACAATCCCAATGGAAATAATCTCCTACATGCAAACCATGCCTACAAAGGGAAATGTTATGTAGCTAACAGTGGCCCTGATATGGTACAGCTATGCTCAGAATTTTTGTCAGAGAAGTGATTTTCTGGGGAGGTGGTGTGTCTGTGCTGCAGTCATGGCTGGGGACAGCATCCCTGAGTGCTGCTGGTGGGAGGTATCTGCCCATGAAAGCAGCAAAGCTGAGACACTGCAAAATTTTTATTCCGTGAAGCTACTGAGGACCCCACACACTTTAACATTTCACAAGATCAAGGTTGTTAATCCCTGGATGCCTGCACATATCATTCCAAGGGTCAGCCTCCCGTACCTTGCTGCTCACCTACAGGGATCTGATATGTTGCTTTGCTATCACTCCCCCCCAAAAAAAAGCAGAGCTCGAAGCTTTGCTAGCTGTCGTTGGGGTATGCCATTTGCTGGCATGAGGTAATGCTGGTATCTTCTTGTCCTTTGCATATATTTCATACTATATGAGGTGGTGACTTTCTTTGTATAGGCCTGGCATCTCCTTTGCAGTTGCATGCTTACCGTCACCCACATCCTTGCCACTTGTGATTTGAATGAGTAATTCCTGACATTTGTTTTCAAGCAGGTGGCTCTGACATACCCTGTCTCCTACATTCAAATACAGGAGGAACATACATACAGGAAGGGACATGGACATCACCTCATTTCATGGAGCTGAACAGGAACATCGCTCCATCAGGTAAACGTACAAATGACACTACATGAATGTGTCTCACGTTGCCGTAGACTGAAGGGACACATGCAATTGAAAAGGTGGATTGCTGTGGAAAGAGTAGGTCTTCCCCAATCTTTGTTTTTACATTAAAGACAGGTTCAGATCAAAACTCACATCAGACTCTTCACAAACTTTATGAAGTTTTGTCACCTGCCACAAAACAGCATCTGGGCTTGATGTTCATGAATATTTGGAACTTAAACCCTCTGCCTTTGTCACGTGAATAGTAAAGGTATTCAGCAACTTTGGGCTGAAGTTGTGTGGGTTCTTCGGAAGTATTTTCACAACCAGGATTCTAACTGAAAGTATTTTCAAAGTATTTTCACAAACAGGATTCTGACTGAAACACTGCTGAGTCTTCTGAGCACACAGGTAGGTGACCATACAATGTGAAGGAAAGCTGAGCTATTCCATACCACGGAACAGTCTCACGACTGTGAGATGCTCTCAAGTCTAACAGATGTGTATTTCTCAGAGCAAAATGCTACCCCAGAATACTGTGACCCGTGACTGACCCTTACAGAAATTGTCCCTGTGCTTCATAGTCATAGAGTAATGTTGTTTAGAGACTGGAAAAGCTCATTAAATAATCTAAATTTTACAGATGCTGTTTGGTTCCTATGTGTGTTACTAGTAAATTGATTTTTATATACCCTTCTGTTACATGCAGTCCCATTTCTGTGATGAAGACTCTATTTCAAAGGCCATGTTCTATGCACTGCTCTTGGTCTTCCCTTTCTGCCAGGAAGAGATGGCTTTTCCATGGCTTTTTGTCTTGCTCTTTCAGTGTGGAAGATGGATGTGGATCTGGTACTTCTGTATACACTGACGACTTCTCGGGGAATGTTGCATCTGAGCCCTAAGGCAGGTGAGTACTGTGGTTTCTGGCCCTGCCCTACGATGAGGAGAGAAATCATAAGGTCTACTCATCCCACTTGGTGCTAGGACAGTTCCAGCTTGGCTCAACCAAAATCAGGAGGCTTAAATTAGGCCACTCGTTACTCTTGCAGATCAAAGGACTTCTTCAAAGCTAACTAGGTGGAGAGTCTTTCTGCCCCCAGCAGAGGAAGACATCAGCACATTAAGTACATACAATGAAACCCCACCTCAGCATGAAGGCACCTTTCTTCACCTGAGACTGGGTAATCAAACAATCTACATGTGTATTTAGCCCAACCCAGAGGAATAATTTGTACAAAATAAAACAGCAGCGTTGCGTGTCCAATAAGGCAAAGCAGGTTTTTTTTTTCAGTTATAAAGGGTTTCTTAGCAGTCAGTGCTAAATGCAGCTGATCCTTGCTGTTCAAAGCACGAGATTAATCAGGGTGTTAGATCTGTTTTTGCTACACAGGAGTCTGTTGCTTTAAACAACAGTCTGTTGTATCAGACGGGGGTAAAAATATACCAGGAAACAAGATTTTAAAAGCTGCTTGGGAAGATGATCTTATGTTTGTTCAGCACTGTATGGATTTGTATGTCAGAGTTGATGGTTGCATGCATTAAGCCAGAAATGAGACCAGTTTTTTATTTCTTCTGCCTCATCATTTGATCATTGGTAGAAATTGTAGGGTCAGAGCTTTGAATGTATTGGTAACATTGTTTAGTTCCTTTATTTTTGCAAGGACAGAAACAAGGTGTATTTCCATCAGGTAATGCAAGTGGTTTCCTCCTCTTCTGGAACCCACAACACCGTCTGGTGCTGCAGGAGTCATGAGCAAGTCTATCTGCTGTGCTAGCTGGAGCACTGAAAAACAAATGGCAAGCCTCGTAGGCATCGCTGAAGCGTGTGTTTTCTGTAGTGGCGTGGCCACTGCGCGTAAGATGGAGCGCAACCAAAATCTTTGTCATCCTGGCAACGTAGACCAAAAGCTTTGATTTAATTCTTAAGGAGCTGATCTGGAAGAAAGATGTCAGCTCTTCCTCCCAGTCTGTTTCTAAATATTTACAGGTAGGAACTATACCATGAACTGTTTATCACTTACAATTTCAGTTGTCTGTGTTGTGGGCGTGAACCAAGGTTTAACTGCACACAGGACATTTGCTTATCCACAAGTATTTGAACTTGGGAAAAGAGCAGGCAACTTCTCAAAATCAAGCATGAAAGATTTTTAAACATCTGTCTCACTTGTTTCACCACTGCATTCATAGTTCAGTAGAGCTTTTGATGGTGAGATATGGCCCATTGGAACATTTGTCCTACCCCAGTTTCCAAACCAAGAGGCTATCAACATAAAAAAAAATAAATGGAAGCAGTAGAAAAGCTCAAGTTACTCATATATATATTAAAAAATACATATATGCATATATCTATATATAAAAATACACTCATATCAATATCAGAATGGGCAAGTGACCTTCTCTGTATGCTCTGCTTCTTTTGTTACGATAGAGCTGAACCCGCATGGAGAAGGATGGATATGAGGTGGGCAATTTCTGCTTGGAAGCAGAAAAACATTTATGACATACGAAGAAAATGTGAGTAACTGTAGAAAAAGAGTGAGTTATTTAAATGAACAGATTGAACAAAAATAGGTTGGAATGCCAGTAATACACAGTGGGCTAGAATATATTCTCAGTGGAAATGAGAATGAGAGGAAATGAGGAAGGCTGAAATCAAGTCCCTCTTTCTCCAAATGGTATCCCGTCCTATAAGAAAGCACAGGCTTTAAAAGTTTCATGGTGCAATATGTAAGAAAACAATGCCACAGAAGTATCAGAAGTCGTTCCCTGCCAGGATCCTACACGCGCTTTTAGAACTGCCTTGCTCCAAACTGAGGAGAGCGAGCTGTTTGCGGTTCTAGGTATCCTAGGAGAGGAAGGCTCAGCAAGGCTTTTGACCTCACAGAAAGGATAAAAAAGTGCTATAAAGAATTGAGCAATGCTAGGGCTGCATACCCAAATTAAATTTATGGGGAAGGAAGTGGCCAGCCTAAGCTGATACCAAAGCTGGCTAACTCAGTGGGCCTAAACATGCTTTCCTGAAGTCGATGACAAAATACCTGCTGTCCTCCATGTGAGCAGGTCTGAGTGTAGCAACGTAGCCGACATCATCTGACGCGAGGAAGCTTTCAGATGGGTGGATTTTTTTGTCACTAATCTAACCACTGGGTCTTTTACGGTATATTCTGGCTGTTAGAGTCTTTTAGGGTATATTTGGGGTCCTGCACCTGACTCTGCATAAGAAGATTCTGCTCCCTCTAGTTGGTGTATCCCTACTCTTGCTGTAGTCTGGAGTTTGCATGCTTTTAGGAGTGAAAATTATGCCCATTGTTCTAGTTTTGTGGGTGTTTATGCTGTAATTCACTGACTTGATCTGCAGCATACCTGTTTTTAACTGCAGATCTAATGTGGGAGATTGTTCAAAAGGCAAGGTGTGTCTTGCTGATTAGCCGAGTTGAAGTCACCTGACCCTGAACAAATAGTTCCTGACCTGAATTTTATGTTAGCTTTATTTACTTAATATAGAAACGTTAAAATTGGGCTGCGGTGAACTGTGTCTTTAACCATTTCCTTTCTTGTATAATTTGTAGTTTTATAGAGTATCTAGCTTCAGAGTCGGTGTCAAGCATTGAATCATGCTGCGGATTTGGTGACATTGCTGGTTAGGTTATTTTGCCTCCGTGGATTCGTCAGCTTCCCAGGTGCAGGATTTGGAGAAGCAGGTACATATAAAGTTGTTACAACATGTAATGGAAGTGTGATGGGAGGGGTGGGGGAAGGAAGAAACTTATTGAGGTGTACCGTGGGCTGGTGATTCAGAGGCCTGCATGCCGTGAGCTCTGCACAGCGAGCTGCAGTTTGGAGGCAACACACTGGCAGAACCAGAGTGCTGACTCTCCTGTTCGTGCTCCCTCCTGGCACGAGACGGTGGTGAAGTCAGGGCTGTATTTGCAGTGTCACGCAATGCGATTAGGGAAGATCTGCTCCGTTGGTGACTGCTGTGTGAACTAGCGAGCACGTACTAGAATTGAAACCATCCCTGTGTGGGCAGAGATGTTGTCAATGCTACTTAGCTGCCCAAGAGGTTCCTGATTACATATTAAGCAGGTCTGAAGGGAAAGGGAATACTGTTTGTCCTAATAAAAAGATACAGTTTGTGAGCAGGGAGAAGAAAACTAGATTAATGTTCAGAGGCTCTTTGCTGGACTGTGACAGTTGGAAAAGCGCTGCTGCTGCTAATTCTTGAAAGGCATGACAGGCAAATAGCATGTAAGCCATTCTTCTTTCTCTTACGATATTGGCTAACTGGCTTTTCTCTGGGTCTCCCTTTCTTCACCTATAATGTGTGCTGTAGTGTTTGGAAAAGTCAGTCAATCATTCTGGTGAAATACTGTGGTATTCTCAGCTATTGCCTTTATTTAGACTATGGTACTGTGGGCATGTCCACATAGCCTTTTGCAGGTTCATGAGAGTCTTGACCCTGCTAATCTAACAGCCTTGTTTCGGCACTAGTTCAGTGCGTAACTTGCCCAGATGACTTGGCCAGCCTGTGGTCTGGTACCAGCCTAACTACACTTACCTAGCGGCTACGCTAAACTCATGTTCCAGCAGCTCTTAGCACAAGGAACTGGCTCATGTCAGCCACCAAAACATCTTAAAATCTAAAACCCAGCATGAATCAGGGCTGCATGCTAATGACGGCTGCACAACTTTGAAAGACACTGCTTCTGTTCGACTGCGAGAAAGGGCTTTGTGTTTGCAGTCGTGATCAGATTAGATCGTTGTGGGGGGTCTGTCTGCAAAACTTAAAATCTGGGGGCTGGTGGCATTTGCAAATTTGTGCTGCTAAAATAAGCACAATCACATTTTGTGAAATACTGTGTGTTACATGAGCTCTGCTGGCCTGATCATCTCTAGGGCTAGGAAATAATGCAAGAAGATAGTATTATTGCCGTGGCCTTCATGGGCCTTGCATTCAGGACCCTGCCATGTTCCATAATGGATTAACTATCAGAGCTTCCCAAAGCAGCTCAAAACCTCACTTCATTTTAGAAATCCTCATTTTAAGAACAGAGGTCTGTGTAAGGATGAACCGTGAAGAGGGAAACACCACAAAATGAAACTGCATGCAAAAGGAAAACGATTTAACAGGGCTGTCGTATGGAGCCATTAACATGGCTACCTTCCACGGCAACTAAGTGCCTGGCTCCATTTACCTGTCTGGGACACAGGAGCAGTTGCTGGGCCTGTCTGAATGTACTAGAGATTAGCAGGGTAGGAAAACACCTGCTTCCACTTAACTGATCTGAGAGGAAACAAAGGGCAAGAAAAGCGAGGGCCTGAACAACACAGGATTGGATGAAAACTAATATGTAGCTTCAGATTGGCAGTTGGCAGCTATAACCCTCAATTTAAAGCAGCTGAGAGTCCCAGCTCTTTAGATCTAAAATCTTGCTGCTATGAAGAGGAAAGATTTTGTTCCACCCCTCCCCCTTTTTTTTTTTCCCCTTTTTCTTTTCACTCAACTGCGTCCAAATGGGGAGTAGGCAGATGGGAGTTCAGGCAAACCCAGATGCCGAGCTGCGGCACTTGTATAATAGGCAGTGAGGAGTGGCAGACAACTCAGCCAGAAGGAAAAGGTGGAAACTTTCCGATCATTGTTTAGGAGCTCAGTGACCCCCCCTTTAGTTTTACCTCAGATGACGATGGGGTTGGCTGGGACTCACTGATGACCACAGTATAGGCTTCAATTCAGATACGGGATTGAAATTCTGGTAATAGGAAAGAAGGGCATGTGGTGCTTTCATTGACTTCGGTGAGGGCCGTTGCTCAGCATCTCTGCAAGCAAGGTCTCAAGGAAGGTTTTTTAAGTTGGAGTCTCAAAAATTATGTGCTGAGTCCAAGACCATTTAAAAGCTGAGCAAAAAGGCTAGACAGTCATCATCTGAGGCCCAATTTCATTGCCTGACTCTGAGCTGTGTTTCATTCAGAAATTGGGCTTAGCTTCGTTTTAAATACACTGCCATTAGGCTCTTTTTTTTCCCTCTGTTTGCTTTGATTGGAACAGGAACAGTTCTTCTGGCTGTTAACAAACAGACATACACAACTCTGCAAACCAGGCCCCTCCAAGGGGGTTGTGCGTTGATTAATGGGACAGCTGATGGCCTCTCCTGGGTCCTGGGGCTCTCTTCAACGCCATGTCGCTGTGGTTTTTGTGTGTGTGTGAGTAATATTTTACCTTTCGCACGTTCACCAGCTTGTGCCCTATGGTAACATAACTTAAGTCTGGCAGATTGGATGGCTGGCCTTAAAAGTTAGTATGTTTGCAAAGAGGGGGGCAAAGAGAAGGTAAGGCTTGTAAGATTATAAAACTTTCTTTCCGTGGGCAAATAAACACAGATTAGTCTGACTTGCCTGCCCACTGCTTGTGTTGTCTTCAGAGCAGTGAAGAAACGGTGAAGCGTACCTGTGACCTTACTTACACACGAACACCGGCAAAACATGTTTTAGCTGTGGACTGTTTGATTGCATGCAAGCTATCCCTCCAGGTTATTGTACTTCTCCAAACGCTACAAAGAGCAATATACTTCTCCCCTCCTCCTTTGCTTGCTTAACTTGTTAAGACATGGAAGGTTACTCCTGCGATGTCTCCTATTCCTGACCTGACAGGTGGTGCCTTGGACTGAACTTTGCTCTCGCAAACACAGTCGGGTTTCACATATCTGCCTAGCATTTAGTGGACTTGCCCATCTGCACAGAATTTTGTAATTCTGGCAACGTGTGCTGCTGCCATTGTCTCAGGTGCTGGGTTCAGGAGCGCTGTTGAGTGCACGGGCTTGCTACACAAACAAATGAGGGCCAAGGATTCCACACGTTTAATCTCATGCCTTTAACTCTATAGATTGTGCAATGAATTGCTGAGTGCAGGTAAGAAGATGAAAGAGATTGAGGTGATGCAGGAAGCGATACTAATGGATATAGCCCTCAGATGAAAGAAAGAAACACCTTTATGGATCTGCACCGATGTGACCCCTTACTGCAGAGCTGCGCTAGGAACAAAGAATTGTAATATTGGATCACAAGTCCGATGTGTTTTGTAGCCTGTTTTGAAGAACTGCTCAATAGGAGCTTATTGAAAAAAGATGAATGAACCGCTATGAAGAATGGCTGTGAAATGATTTGTTGATAGGAGATGTTTGTTTTCGGCACGAGGAATGCTACATTTGAACTGTGTGGCAAGGAGTGTTTGCATCCTTTCTTTCTCTATCCAGTCTAAAGCCATGGGCATCCTTCTATAGCCAGGTTCAGTGTTTTCTTTTGATCATTTGTTTCCTACCAAACTTTTGGTGTCAGTGACATCCTGTGGTGTAGTTATGTTAACTGTAGTTTTGGTCTTTTTCTCCTTCTTCACAGTTGATGATCCCAGCTTTTAATACTTAGCCATTCTATGCTACCCTGTCCCCTGATTTTTGTATTGGGAAAGCAGAATTAGCTATGCTGCAGGCTACCAGTCACTAGGTACCCCAGGACACAGTATTTAACAATGCTAGTTCTTCTAACCCCAATCTCTTGTATATTTGTACTTCTTAGGTTAAATCCTGCAGTTTTCACCCAAGTGCCATTTGGGAAACATTCCTGTTCACTTTAGCTTATCTGCATTTACCTGAGGAAGGATTATTAATGTGGGGATTTGGTTTGCTGTTGAGTATCGATGGCCCAGATATAGCTGAATTGTTTTGATAACCACAAAAATGAACATTTCAGCATTAAGTGTAATAAGTCACACATTAATCTTTTCAAAGATGAAAAATACATAGTAAGGTCTTCTCTGCTGTACTTCATGGAGCTTTATAAAGTGCAGAGCCAACACTTTCAGCATAAATGCTTCATTACAGTGTTCCATCAATGAAATCTCAAGCTTGATGTTCAAAGATGATAAAGCCCTTGAGAAGTCTCACCTCTGCAAATACCAGAAAAAGATTTGTTTGCTATTGCTGTATTATAAGAGAAACTCAACTGACCGGATCATTATAAGGCACCAGTAGGTATTGTATGGCTTAGTCTTCTGCTGCATTATACGTATCCCATGAAATGCTGCTGCTACTTAATGTTCGTGCTCTGTAAATCATTTGCTGAAAACTTGGGTACTTCTGAGTCCAGCTAGTACATTACTATTTCTAATCTAAATAGGTGGTTCGGAGTTAAGCCATTTTGGAAAAATAGAAATGAAAATTGTTTTTAATTTCACAGTCCTATACAGCAGTATAATCCACTGGCTGTCAATAGAAGTACTGGCTGAAATGGAATAATAAGGTATGAGAAATCAAAGTACTGGGCTGGAACATAATAGCTCAGATATTCTGGCTCTGCTACAGATTTTTCTGTATGATCTTGAGCAAGTCACTTCAGCTCTCTTAATCTCTCCCGTTCAATTCTTCCAATATAAAACATTGTACTTATTCTTTATAGATGTTTTCAGGCTAACGTCATGACTTTTGTAAGGTACGCAGACACTGTGTTGTTGGGCTGAAAAATAGCCAGACACTAAGTTGAGACTTCTCACAAAGACAGATCAGTGGTCAGTCGCATTACCATACATGAGGTTTTCAAGTGGGAGCTTTAAAGACATTAAAGAACTTTGTAGAAAAAATTATCATAACTCTCTTGATACAGACACCACCGGCACCTTACAGTGTGCTACAGATGGGCTACTGTTTCAAGCTTCTTGGCTTGAAACATAGAGATGGGATTGATATGGTAGAGAAGTGTTTAGGATTATCATCAAACAAGTATGTCTCATGTAAATATGCTGTCTTTGCAATCACATGGCTCCTGTGTATTAACCCAGGACAGGGTGCAGTTGATTGCTGATAATTAATTATTTTTTTGTTGCTGATAACAGAGAGGCTCATTTGCAGTCGCTTCATGACTCTAAGGAAAGATGTGATTGCCTTATTCTCTCACAGTAATTCAGTTCTTGGTGTGTTGTCCCTCAAGGCCAGCTAGAACATTATAAATGAACGGAGGGTAGAAAAGTGCAGTTGTGGGGAAATAGGGTTTGGTTGGAAGAGTTCCTAGGGTTCCTTAGACTGCTCCTGTGTGGATTATAATTACTGTTGCTCAAACTTACGGGGTGGCTTGAATAGGACGTAGAAAAAAAGTCAGAATATGGGTAGCTCCTGGAAGGTGTCTAGATAACACGCAGGATGGAGATGGTGGCCCATGGTGGTTCATGGAAGGAGGTGGTGACTTAGGCGGTACGGAAGGGGAAAAATGTGAATGTGTTTTGGCCAGCCTCAGGGAGATCGGAGATCCAGGTTTTGTTCAGACAAGCAGAGAGAGGCCAGGAACAGATGCAGGCCTCAGAGAGTGGCTGAATGTGGCTATAATTCATGTAGCTAAGCCATGTCCTGGCCATTTACTGATGCAAGAGAAAATAGGTTGCTTGTGCGTCAACTAAGTATTGTTGATTGGGTGGATTGTCTGACTATTCATGAACTGCCTCAAAATTTTTAGTGATGGGTGCCTCCGAGAGAGAACGGGAGGGTGATTTCTAACAGATCAAAGCAGCCGATGTCCAAACAGGTTAAAATCTCAAATAAATGTCCTAAGTGTCCAGGTGGCCTGGCCTAATATGGATGCAGGCTGTATCTATATTGCAGTACAGGATGGTGTTGCAGCATATGCTGACAGACTTGTGCTGGTTTTATTCATTTGGGTGTTGAAGCACTGTCAAGACACAGCTGAAAAGATCGATGGGACCTCTTCTTTTAAGAAAGGTAGGACACTGGCACCAGGATTTTACCACCGATGTTGTGGCCAATATCACTCTAGCATCACACCTACAAACAACAGTTCAGACATGCCTCCACAGAATTCTGTCGCATCTCCCAGTTGCAGTGCGTGTATCCCACTGGGGTATGTTTTTAGGAGGTTGGTAGTTTTCTATAGTTTATAGGTGCTATTTATGCTAACTATGCCTGCCAAGGCATTGGACGCAGAAATCCTGTGTTTGGAAAGCTATTCATGAACTTTGACTTTTAAATTCTTTTGAGGGTACACAAATACAGATTTGGTTATTTCAGGCATGAGTTTCTTCTCCAAAATGCTGTGGGCTAGACGCGTCCCAGGCAAAAAATTGTGTCTTGAAGCTACAGCTCTAGCAAGTCGGAGATGAAAAGGAAAAAGCCAGCTTGCTCAGGAGCACAGCTGACTATAATCGAACTGCGAACTGTGTAATGCCCTTGCAGGAGAAATCAGTCTTTTGCAACTAAAGGTTTCCAAGGTTTCTCTTGAGTTAGTTAGGAGGACAAGTTGTGTCTTAGGGGAATTATGCTGCCAGTTGGGCTAATTAACATGATGATTTGTTGTTTCATTAGCTACATCTTTCATGGGAAATATGAGTGCATTTCCTTCATAACAAGGAGAAAACATTTTACTTGTTTTTCTTTTTTTATGACACTGATGAGAATTTTCTGAAAACTTCCTTGAAAGGGGATGAAAACGGTATGATGTAGCCACATCAAAAATAGAATTTCTACCTGACTAATCTAGGAGTAAATACTGCAAAGATCTGGGTTGAAGTGTCCTGTAATCATTGTAATCTCTATCAAGCTGCCTGTGAATGGACATAGGAATCCAGTTGTAGGCCTCTGCTCTTATTAGCTTGTATTTGGGAGACCTGAGTTCTGGTTGGACTTTTTATTAGTTTCTGAAACTATTTTGCATGTCAAGACTAGATGGTGATGGGATTCAAGCTTCTGCTAAGTTTTTGAAAAAAATCAGCAAATCTACCAGCAAAATTATATGGATGTCCTTCAGCAAGTCCTTGCCTCTGTCTGTGCCTTAGATTGTCTCTGTGTATCTTGCATCTTTTGTTTGGAAAAGCGATCAAGCCATCGATGTCCCTGCTATTCTGTTGCAGGTTAGATGACCTAGGAGAGTTCCGGTTAAATAATCTGATCTCTGATTCAATGGGAGTCATATTCTGGTTGGCTGAACAATTAGCTGGCTTTTAAAATATCAGCTCAGCAGTATGGTAGTCATGGCAGTGGGCAGATGGCAATTGGTTTGCAACAGAATTGTGTCTGGAGGTTGATTTTAAAGGGAGAGAAGAACGCCCCTTCATCCTGAGCTCTTGGCTGCCAGTAGACCTCTGCTCTTAAGCAAACCTTAAGGGTGTATAGCAGGAGCATGACCGTGGAACAGCAGTATCGAATCTGAATCTGCGCTCGGTAAATAATTCATTCTTTGTTAAAGCCATGGCAGAGGCGGTGAGCCCGGCGAGCCCCTCGAGAGGCCGGTCTCCCGCGGCACGTCTGCAGCACGCAAGCTGGTTTCGCCCTGGCCGCTCCCAAAAGCCGAGGACACACCTGTTGGTAGGTAGAGGCAAGGAGATTGGCTGGATGGAAAGAATGCACCTGCGCAGGGAGGGGTGAAGGACTACATGTAAGACGAGCCTTAGACACTCGCCGTCTCTTCTCAATTCCAGCTTAAACAAGCAACATCGCTCTGGGCTGCGAAGAAAACCACACGCGTTTTAATCCTTAGCTTTCCTTTTTTTTTTTTTTTTTTTTTTAAAAAAAATTTTGGTTTTATTTCGGTAGCCTAATACAATTTAGAAGTGTGTTGTTTTTTCAGGTACAGTTATATTTTTGTCTTCATTTGTTTCGTGTGAATTTCACTGCGAAAGCCTCTCGCTCCAAGTTCGTCTTTTCCAGGACACGGAAAGATCAGAAGAGGAAAACTCTTGTGCGCGCCCTCCTGATGATCATTACCTCCTTTTTGTTACCCACTCGAAGGCTGATGATCTTGGTTTGGGAGAAGGTGGTTGTGCTTCCAGCACTGAAGTTGCTTGCGTGTGTGTGTGTTCATGGTCCTGGTAAGCCATAGTGTCCAGGTACTGTGGTAAAAAGTGATCTAACTAGCATGAAGAATGACTTCTTTAATGCCTTTCGTGACTTGTTCCTCAATATTCTCCTCTCAACTTAACTTTCTATAGGACTCTGTCCTCTTTTCTCTTCCTCCTTCTTTCCCCAGGTAGATTAAAGAGGGTTTTGTTATACGTATCAGGTTTTGTCTGCTCAGAGTTATGGGGGAGGGGAGAACAGCACATGAATTCAGACGTTCATTTTACAACTAGCCAAACCAGTCAGGGCAGGTAAAAGCAGAACCAAGACATTGAATAGGAGGGAGCCAGTGGGGGAAAGCGAGTTTCACTGAGATGTCATGGTGAGCTTGGAAAAAAAGACATCTTTGGAAAAGGCTTACTGTGAATAAAATAAAATGAGCATAAAATTTAGGAGAGCTCTTGCAGAAGAGAATCCTTGCATTTCAAAGAGGATCCAGCTTCGGTACTAACAGCAGTGATGTTTCTAAATGCAAGTATGCTATCGGCTCCTTTTCAATTTCTGTGTAATGATTGCCATTTTTCAATTAGTTGTTAAATTAACTGGCATTTTAATGCATGTTGTTGCAATTGCGAAATGCCCAGTCCTCTAGTTTTAGTTTCTCTGCTACTTTGGAGCCCAAACTGATTCCTCAGATAGGCTGCTGGAAGTGAAGGAAGCAGATTTGGAATTTTTCAAACACCACTTTTGTTTAAACTACGTGGAAGACAAGGAAAGATCTTGTTCTGCTTTAGTCATCGGTTTCCGCTCATGGCATGGAGGAGCCATTTTGGGTTCGTTTTGTTTATTCTTTTCTTACCTGAGGCTTTTTTTGTGCATGACAAAATGAGCATAATTAAGTTTTCTCTTCACTCTCGTGCTAGTTCGCTCTCGTTATGGAGCTACCCGTGCCAGCCGTGACTAGCCTTTACTTGCGCTGGCTAGTTGGACACCAAAGAGACAGAAGACAAAACAAAGTGGTTTGCTTCATTTTTTGAAGTGTGAAGTCTGGTTGTGGGTTGGATGCAGTAGCTGTGCTGCGTTCTCAGACTGGAAGATCGAGGTACCTGAAAAGCCCCTTCTCGTCTTTTATAATTTGGTTGGCAGCTGGTAGGTGATACTGTTGATGTGATAATTCTGGATGGGGAGCAAGAGGTGTTTTGTAAGCAAGCAGGCTTCTTGTATAATTCATCTGCTCAGATTCAGGAAGAGCATTAGGCTGGCTTTGCAGACACTGAGGGAGTCAGCAGAAAATGTTTGCTCACTCGTTCCCTCCACCCCTTTAGTAAAACAGCCTTCTAGAAAGTTCTGCGAGGCACAAAGCTCGAAATAATTTCAGCTTTCGGCTGAAATAATTTCAGAGTATTGAACTTTTCAGAAATAAGGAGGCAAAGCTTGTCCCAATCTAAATGCTGTTTGATTTATTGAGTTTCCAGAAGGTCTTTAATAGCTCTTTTCTGAAAAATTTTGTCAGGAATGCATGAAATATTGCTAGTTTATTTACTCCCTCATTTTCAGTGAGGTTAGTTCTTGATTATTTGGGCTTTTTTTCTTGTAATTGCAAGTATTTAAATTCAGCTGACAACTTCTATTTGAAAAAACTATGATTTAAATATTATTTTGCTTTATTCTAGACTCCTCTGTAACAGAAGATTAGTTTATGCTTGCTTCAATCTCAGAGAACAGCATTAATATCAAAAAACTGTGTGGTGTTTTATCTGTACGCAAATACCAAAATGCTCAAGCCAGCTACAAGGTTTTATCGGCAGGACTAAACATTTAATTTTGACTTTGCAAATTCAGGAATGGTCTCAGTCTTTTTAATTGGTTTTGATACCTTTTTTAATTTGAACTGATGTTGCAGCTTGCAAACGTGGGTGTCTGAAGTTAAGTGCCTACACAGAGCTGGAGGTGTTACATGACAAGACTTTCGAAAGCACCTTTGCTTTGTGGGTGCCTAAATCGCTCTCAAAATTCTGAATTTAACTATTGAATTTAACCGGAACTGAACTATTGACTTATTATTATAAGTTACTACTGAATGCGAATTTGGGCTGTTAAAAGACGCTCTTTGGTATATGGGCAACTAAATTCAGGCAACCAAAATAGTACAGAATTCTAGAAAATCATATGAATGCCAGGATTTTGGAAACTGTTAGCTAAATACTGAGTTCCTCTTCCCATTCTGCACAGCAAGCGATGATCCCAGTGAAGGCAGAGGTATTTCTCACATGAATTAACATACTCGCAGCGGTAATCATGAACGCAGCCTTGGCTATTTTAACACGTTTCAGGAAAGCTAATGATCCGAACTTAAAAATCTGGCCTCTTACAGAAGTCACTGAGATGACTTCTGGAACTCTAAATGCCAGGTAGAGTGATGCTGTTCAGTTTTTCAAATGGAGCAGGGACTAAATTCTTCTGATGGTTATACTGGGCAGCCCTGGTCTGGAGCCTGCCCCTCTTTAACACCAACCACCAAAATGCTGGTCCATGCAGTGACTGAGTTCGAAGGAGCGTAAGTCCCAAAACCGACCTGGTGGCACGGTTTTACTGATACATATTGCTGTCTAAAAATTGAGTAGTATTTGTTTCTTTCAGAAAGTTAAGAAAAATTCTCCCTGAAACCGTGCTTTTAATTTAATCAGACTCTAAAGCAATGAAAGGACATGTTAAGATATGTACCAGTTCATGATAGTGTTTGAAAAGAGTTTCAATATGATATTCATAAAACTTTAAAAATTCTCCTAGGCTTCCCCTTTTTTGTGATGGTTTACTTATGTAGGAAATAGGGTTTTCTTAGTATCCGTAGTCTAAAAAACCTGGAGTCAGGCTGAAGTGATAATTTTCTGCATTTCTACTAAAAAGGCACATAATGAGATTTAGAACTACAAAATGCAAACTGGACATAAAATATACGTGCAATCAGATGATCATTTGTTAGACATTTTGTTTGCAAAACAAGTTAGTTAGGATGTTCTTACCATATTTTGGGCAAGGGAAAGTGGCCCGAGGAAATTACATTTTACAATGGGGATGCACGTTTCACTTCAATTAGTTTTTTTTAAATGGCTCTGTCGTTAGAGTCAGATAAGTTAGTTTTAGGGTCTTACTTTTACGTAATCTTAGGTTGTGGCAGGAGTAATCATGAATAAATAAGCAGTCTGAACTCTAAAACAGAACTTAGTTTGCACTGATGCTTTTAAGCTTTCAAATAAGCCTGCCTGTCCTTTCAAACTCCAGGTATAGCTTTTATCTGATGGAGCTCGAAGATATAAAGGCTTAAGTTTCCCATGCTTTGTTCTTTTCATCGTCGTTGACTATTGATTAAGGCTCAGCCCTACAGGTTAACTAACAAGTTATTTTTTCCTCCCGCTGGAGCTGCATTCTTTTTCAGACCTGCAGCTACCTGGGTAAAAATGGGCATCCCTGTATTCCCACTTGCAGGATAATTGATACCCGATTGTTTTAAGGCTGCTGGAACGTTGTCCTTGTACTTGAGAAGTGAGTGGGGGAGGCAGGTAAGGAAGTAGAAGAGGGGAGGAGAAAGAAAGGTAATATAGGTACAAAGCTAATTACTAGTGCTGTTAAAAAAAAAAAAAAGAAGAAAGTGGGGGTGGGGTTCATTTAAGTTCCTTGTTTTCCACTCCTCTTCAGTCATTCTTTCCTTTTTTCTCAAGGCCTGAACATTGGTAATAATGGTGATGATTAACTAAATGAAGTCGGTAACCTGGGCGACCATTAGGGTGGTTTTATATTTCATGGGTACCGAATAGCCAGAGAAAGCACACCATTGAGGGCTCGGAAAAATGAGATGGGGCGTTTGGGGTGTTTTGGTGGGGGGGGGGGGGTTGCATCGTGTTTTTTTTCCTTTGCATTTTGTGCCTTGATGCTTCACAACGGTAAGGTTATAACCACCTTCTTCCATCTTTCCCTTCTTCTCCCGTCTTTTTCATTCCTTCTCTTCTTGACTTGCCACTTTTGAAAGACTCTGCTTATGCCTGAAGTATAGTTTCCCTCTGTTTGCCAGCCTACCTGTAAAATGCTATCTTGGGGAGAAGCAAGGAGGTGAAAGGACGGATCTATTGCTCGATCTGTTAGGTATATGCTAGATTAATTGGCCTGGAGATTTTATTTTATTTTTTATGATGTATCTCAGACTTGTCCTGCTTCTGCCATAATAACTGAGTGTGATTCTCTCCAGACAAAGCATTTAATTGCTTTTAATTGTGTGCTATTGCCACACTTGTATTGAGTGCACTAAATCTTCTATGGAACCAGAAATTCTCCTAGTTCTCAGGCCTCTGGTGGGCACGAATTGCATATTTCACTGGCAGGGGTAATGTAAGCAGCAAGCTGGTTGGATAGTTTGCAATATTTTTTCTTTTCTTTTTGGTAAATACTAATAATTGATGTGCTTGCTAGGTATTATATAAGTCTCACTCAAACCAGACTTAATAAATAAGCTGAAATTGTTTATTAGTCCAATGGGAAATAAGCATTTCTGACAAACTTTTTGTTTGCTGAACGAGATAGAAACAAATACGTGGGATTTAGTATTAAAAAGCAAAAGATCTAGAATTACTATTGGGTGTGAAATGAGGATTCATCTGAGAAACCTGTGCATTAAAAGTGAATGCTTCCATTCGACTCGCCGTCATGTAGGTTGAGCTGGTTAATAGAATCCATAATTCATTCGTATAGTATGCCATGCCTTTTGGGGGGTTCCGTGCCTTATAGTTTGTCATTGCAAGCATAGCCTTGGCTAGCAGGTGGCGATGGCATGTTGATTATATCGTATTGGCTGTGTCTCTGAGTAACCTTCTTGGGGAACACTAAGCAAAACATTCCTTAGTTCATGAAATTCTTGGCAGCTCCTGTAGTAACGAAAAAGACCTGGGAAAGTTCTTTCCATCCTGTGTAGAGAGTTGTACGTGCTAAAGCGAAGATCAAAATGCATTTCTCAAATAAAATATCACACAAAATTACACTTAACCATTTAGACTAGTTTTTATAAAATTGTTTTCCTAACCCATACTAGTTGCTATTAAACTTTTAAAGTAGCAGCTGCTCCGTGTACTAAACCCATGATAAAAAAAAGGTTAATTTTCTTGTCTCAGTTTTATGATGATAAGAGCTATATAAACTCTTTAACTTTATTTGGTATTGTAGATGTATAACATCTCAGAAGAGATCAAGGTTTGGTGTTGGTCTTTTGCCTGCTAATATAAGCACAAAGTTGCCACATTTTTGTAGGTAGTGTAAGTTTTCCTTGAATTCGTTATCTGTAATTCACTTCTGAAACTTCTTGTTTTTATATATAAAGTATCAATGGGAAAAGAAGTTAAACAGATGCAGTACTGTGCAGAAGGTGACACAAAGGCTCTTTCTCTTGTGCTGTGATCTGTTATTGACAGCACTTAGGCAAACCAAGCAGATTATTATTATTATTATTTTAATGGATTAGCTCTAAAAGAGTTCCAGAAAGAGCCCTGTGAAGGACTTAGCTCTTCCTGGAAACTATTTCACAGTTTTTTGTCTGTTACAATGTTAGATTTTAATTTTTTTGTTGTTTTTTGCAAAAGACATCATTTTAATTGCACTGTGATGATGGATAGGCCATAAATGATACGAAGTTTTGAAAAGAAAATTCACCAGCCATTGTCAAGTTCAATAATGATTAACACAACAGCAAGGCATAAGGATTGTTTATTAGAACTGCATTATGCAGCTAAGAAATACGTGCCTTTGTAATTATCTTGGCATGCTACCATTTCCCAGCTTAGATATGAAACCTATGCAGAGATGGGGGGTTTTGTTTTTGTTTTCTTTTGTGGTGGATTTTTTTTTGTTATTGCTTTGTTTTTTGGGTTTTTTTGTTCTTTTTAAACTCCAGATGCAGGTTCTACTGGTTGACTTAATCATAGAATCACAGAATCACAGAATCGTATAGGTTGGAAAAGACCTTTAAGATCATGGAGTCCAACCATAAACCTAACACTGCCAAGCCCACCACTACACCCTGTCCCTAAGCACCTCATCCAAACGGCTTTTAAATCCCTCCAGGGATGGCGACTCAACCCCTTCCCTGGGCAGCCTGTTCCAATGCTGGACAACCCTTTCGGTGAAGAAATATTTCAATCTTCCGGTATTTAGCTCTCATGGAAGTCAATACAGGGCAAGGCCTTAAGAAGTGGCTGTTGAAGCTCTGACTGAAGTCAGTGTAGCACTGGGATGCTGTTCTGATACATTGGTGAAGGCGGTGTTTTTAAACTCCTTTGGACGTGGCAGCCGGACCTGTGGTGTGCTAACCATATACTCTCTTGATACTGTACACCAGTCCATACTTTCACTGGAAACAGATTTGGAGGATATTGCAAAGAACATGGTTAATGCAAAGGCTTTCGGGAGCGCAGTCTAGGGCAGCCCTAATGCGCAGGAATCTTTTGAGAACGGCTCTATCGAGGGCTAGATATGGAGGAAGCATGGAGGAAGGACTGGATGACTTAGCAGGTCTGCTCTAACTTCTGATTGCGTAATATTACAATATCGTCTTTTCCTAGTAATACACCGTGAGTCAAATCCTGCTCTTGGCAGATATACCTGACATGGCAGTGACTTGCATTTTGTATTGTCGCTAGCTGTGGGGAGTGGAGGCAGAATGTAATCGGCCCAAACCTCTTCACCTGGTTGTACCACATGAAGTATTCTGATTTCTGGTACATCCCCACTGTATGGAGACTGTAAGTGCCCATCTAGCATGCGGTCTACGGAGAGAGTCTGGACAGAGCAGAATGAATGAATTGTAAAAATTGTCAGCGGAGGAGATGGTACATTAAGAAAAGGCTTTTAATTAAAAACACCTTTTTTCCTTTCCTATAAGGAGATGTAGGAAATTGAATAATGGACTGAGGCCTTTCACCTTTCCGCAGTTAATTTAATCCAGGCTGGTACTTTTTTTTTTTTTTTTTTTTGTCTTTCTCTCCGCATGTGTGAAGGGAATTGGTTGATCCAATTTCATTTCTTTTGGAACAGCACACCCCCTCATAGATTACTTAGCCTTCTGTTTGCAATTGCAGAAGGCAAGGTAAGAAATGAAGGAGCTTTAAATTAAGATGGAGAACTGTGTTTCTCTCCAGGTCATTGGAGAACTGCCTGAACACCTGGGCTGCGGGTTACTGACAGATTGTGCCCGACCGTTGTGTAGTACCGATGAAAAATGGCCATTGCCCCCTTCACACACCTTGTGGGTTTTTTGCAAGGAACCCATCTGATGTACTCACCTTGCTTTATGGAAGAAACTTTGACCCTCCAAGCAGCATTAGTAGAAGGAAGGGCATTTCTAGTGAGAGCTAGAGTTAAGCTTAGAGCTAATTTGACCTCAAGGGTTTTTCTCTATCACAAAATGTGTCAAAGTCAGGAGGGTGAAAGAGTTCTTAAAGGCAAAGGCACTAAAAAATTCCTCATTTCCTATCCCTTCTGCCTTTCCCTTTTGCCTACACCTATTGCAGAAAGAGCCAACGCTTTCCTTTCCTATTGAAATATCTCTTTATTTTAGGTGTTCTCCGCCTCTGGTGCGCAGGAGGGATATGAGAGATGATATAATACTGCTCGCTAGGTACCAGTGCACTGGCACCATTTTGTACATTCGGGACACAGAAAGAGGCGTCCTGTTGAATCTCTTGGCAAGATTTGGATTTTATACCTTTCAAGCGTTAGCTTGTGGCATTTATGTACATGGTTTTTTGGCTTGAACATGCGTCTGGGTCGGTGCAGCAGCTCTGAAATGGTTGAAAGGTTCCAATAGTAAGAAACTGGCTTAGGGAAAGATCCGTCGAGACCCAGGAGAGGCAGGATTGCTGCTGAATGCCTCGGGGCAGTGTTTTGTTAGCTTAGAGTATATTTCTAGGACAGTTTTCCTCTCAAGCTCATAAAAGCAGGAGATGTCACCTTCTGGCTGGGCCACAGATGAAAATACTTTGCATCAGGCTGAAATATGCCTGCACCATTGGAAAACAGCAGGATCATGCCAACACCTGCTCCTGTTGAGTTGGTTCCCAGTACACCAGAAATTAAATGGCGATTGCCTTGAATTGTCCTTATGGCACCTTTGAGATGTCATCAGAGATACTAGATCGTAGAAAATTTAGTTTGGGTTGATAAAGGTAATCTAGTCTGATCTAAAGCTAGATCTGGTAGCTCAGGGCCTTTTCCAGGTGAGTTCAGAAAATCGGCAAGGATGCAGGTTTCACAACCTCTCATCTCGCGCTAGGTCCCATGGTCTGTGACAGGCTTAGCATCGCTCCATTCCATCTCATGAGAAGGTCGGGCAATGACAGCGGACTTGAATGCTAATGTAAAAGATTTATGCATTTTTCCTTTTGCACTCACTATTTTTAAGTGAGAAAGTAGTTTCCTGGCAGCTTTCCAAGGTTACTGTTGTATAAAATGTTATGATTAAGCAAAGGGCCTTTTATCAGCTGAAGAGGACATCTTAAAAAAGAAAAACCCTCTATGTTCTCTATAAGCACTGACATCTCAGGTATCTTCTACTCCAAGTTCAGGGGAAAAATGTTCCCTGTCCACCTCAATTATAGGATGCGCTGGCAAACTGTATCCGCACAGCAGCTTCCATTTGCAGCAAAGGGGATTACCCGTTGTATTTGAGGGCAGAACTAGGTTGGTAAATTCAAGTATATGATCCCATGCTCACTCTAAAGTGATGGGATATATCATATTATAGTGCATATTCAAGGGACTACATTTCATGACTTTAGACAAATCGATGAACGGATTTTGGAGGAAGTGGCTTACGTGGAACAGCATCCTTTCCCGTAGGTCTGTAGTGTAACAGCTCTTGTTTTGGCAGCTCTTGGAACAATGTCCGAACCAAGGAGCTAAAAGAAGCCTTTTTGTTACTTGACAGCGAAAGGGCTGGCAAGGGTTCAAGTACGGCAACAGTAAAACTGATGTCTATTCTGACCCCCCCTCCAAATATCTTCTTCTCAGAACCTTAAAACTTTCCCAACAGACAGGAGAGCAGAATCTACCATTACAACCTCTCGATGTGTTTCTGGCCTGTGATTCCACACGGCTGAAGAGCCTTTTCTATCAGTGGTCTGGTTTCATTTGTTAGGAGTTTTAGGTCTGACAATCCAGGCCTAGTTACATGTGTTCATCACCTGCAGTCGCTAAGGAACTAATGAAAATTCAGCTGATTAGCCTCCAGTATTGATGCCAAATAGGAAGGAGTCATTTCTCAAGGAAAGACAGACATGTTGTTTGCGCTATTAAAAACCTGACATGTCGGTACCAATGGGACACTAGCGGAGAATGTCTTGTTTTAATAGTTACTTAATTCTGGTCATTAAATGAGACTTGTATGATATGGTTCTAGTACAATTATGCAAACGTCTACTTTTAATGCACCTACCTTGAAAAACATCTGTAAGATAATTTTTGGGGGGGAGTCATTTGAAAAAGAAAATCCCCAGACTGCAAAGAGACATCACAGCCAGGAAAGAGGGGGGAAAAAGCCATGAAGCCCTCTAAAACAGAGGTTGAAAAAACAGAATGTGAACTTCAAACTTCTGGCTACTTTCTGCTTCACTGTTCTATCATCAATATGGCAGCAAAGAAAAAGGCTCACAAATCTCACCCTAGCAAGACTTCAGGCAAAAAGGGTAAAATTAGCTAGAATCCTAGCTTATTCTCTAAATCGTTATTGTCAGTTGGCTAACATTTCCTCAGTCAGTCAGTCAGTCATGTGCAATTGAATATTTTTGCTGTAATTATAACTAAGCATCATGGGATTTTTGTAAACTGTGGTCATTCTAGCAAATGCTTATTATCCATATTAAATGGATAACAGATCTGGTTGCTATGTATCAAAACAGCGTTTAACACAGCCTGGGGTTTTATTGTATAGAAAGCCTCCATTGTACCTACTTCTATTTCAGCTACAGCTATCACATCTAACAAACATGTAGGGTACTTTAGACAAAGAGCTATTGTCTAATTCTCCTTGTTGACTTTCTTTATTCCATGTTATTGATGTAGAAAAGACACTTTCTGTTGTAACGGTTAAGTGGAGCATGTCTGCTTGTTAGCTGCTTTAGTGGGGCTGATGAGGTTCAGTGTCATCTTAAAAAAAAAAAATCAAAAAACCACAAAATGCAAAAAGCAATCGCCCCCCACCGCCCAATTTTTTTGCAGTGGTCTACTTGGCTATTTGCAGAATGTCAGCCTGAAATGGAGTGGGGGACTCAGACGTGTATTTCTATTCAAAGGCCATTGTAAGGGCATGGCGTCCATTACAAGACTTTGAAAGTTGTCTGGGGTAGCCTCATGGAAGAGCTCTTGTGATTGATATAACTTCTTTACATCAGAATTTGACTGGAATTTCTCTTAAGTGAACCTTGAGGAGGCGTTAAATGAGACGTAGTGTAGTGACCCACCTAAACTGTCAGGTAACGTACATAATGACATGACAGATGTAGATGTCTTAAACTGGGACGGGATTCTAGTTGCAACAATGACTTTATTTGTCATTTCACCACATTTTGTTCTAGCTATTTTTCACTTTATTTTCACCATCTTTATATTGAATGCAGTCCTGCTGTTCAAATGGTTACTGTGCTGCCAAGCATTCGGGAGTGGCCTTCACCTTACTGCAATTTTGAAGTCACCAATGCAAGCAGTAAGGTTATTTTTGTTCTTGTTGCTTTTGTAAATTAAAACACTAGCTCCCTTTATTCAGGAATTGAGACTTTCTGACCTGGAGTTATCTGGCACCAAACGAAAAGGTCTCTTCCCCTACTTTTAGCTGCACCTTTTGCATCCCTCAATGCTTGCTGAGTTGGAGGTCATTTTACCGTTGTACCCTATCACTAATGAAAATGGTGTGGTTTTGGTTAAGAAACTTAGCAACTGTGCAGGTAAAGGAAGAAACGGGTGGAGGGAGAGAATGACAAACACCGTGCTGTAGGCACTAGGCTGTGGAAGGTCTATCTATCTATCAGCAGCGTCTGGCAAACACAGCTTTCCAGTGGGTTTCAGAATGCACTGAAAATTATGTTTGTCAGATTACAAGTCTTTTCAAGGGTATTAAATCTCCACGCTGAGTTTCTTTGTGGTGAGCAAATTGTAGTAATTTGTTCAGTTGCTCCAGAGCTGTTTAGAGGACTAAGCGTATTTTTTAATGTATATGAATCAATATTGTAAAAAACCACACACGCAAAAATCTTGTGAACGTCAAGAGATGATGTGATGAGTAAGAGGCTCCAAACATTCTTAGCATTTAAATGTTCCCGGTTGCTTTGTAATAACTATGCTCTGCAAGATCTTTGGGCTCCCCAAATATAAATCTGATTAAAAGATGACTGAAGGACTCAGCAAATATGAATTGCCTAATAAAAACATAGATAAAGCTTAAATGGTTGGAGGTACTGGAAGAAAGGTAAGAGTTCTATACCTAAGTCTGCAAACCGATGTTGCTTCCTGGATTTTGCATTTCCCCGCATTTTTAATTTGCAGTAGCAGATAGGGCATAAAGTTGGCTGTAATTGCCCATACCTCAAATACCATCTTGTTCCATTTTGCAGTTCATAAGTGTGTTTCATTAGGTGTAAATATAACTAAGACCATTTGTTGGGAAGTGACAATTCTGAAGGTGTGTGTGGGGAGGCGGGGGACGGTGGGAAGAGGCAGGACTATATGACCTGTACAAATATTTCTGGGATAACTTTTCAGAACATTGTTGCTTCCGCCTCTGGCAAATGAATAGCATTTGATATTGCTGAAATCACAAAGGAGGGACAGCTACAGGTAGCATTTCCCCCCCCCCTTTTTTTTTCTACTCCAAATAGCCAGGCTTTCTAGCTTGTGGTAGATCTGCTGTTTGTAGACCCTGATCCTGAGATGCCATTACCATCTTACTGGGCAGCATTGGATGTTTTCTGTTTTTCTAATACTGCCTGGTAATGATGATTATGGTGTTTCATGTACAACGTGGAAAAGTTCAACAGCGAATTTGGAAACAGAGGTTAGTGGCCAATAGAGAAATCCATGCTTGACTGTCAAATCTCCCCAAGCATAAGTAAATTTAAAATTAAATACTTTGGGTTCTAGAATAAAGGCTAAAAGCAAACATAAGAAAATCTTGTCCTTATTCTAGAACGATAAAATAATGTTAGAGTGAGCCTGTAAATAGAAAACCGTGCAGAATGTGGAACAGAGCACATGTTTGACACTGCAACACTAGAATACATTCAAATGAAAATGTTGAGTTCTGTAGCGGTAAGATGAACGTAGGCACTCTGCTCCAAACACGATCTTTTTATTTACTTTTAAACAATGGCAGCTTTCCAGAGAATGAAAGTAAACATTTTATTGAAATGTAACATTTGAGTTTTCTGGTTCATAATTTTCTCTCAAAATCAAAATGTTCTTTTCATCTAAATATAAGATAATTTAAGAACTAGACTGCCGAAATCAAAAGTGGAGTTTACTTTTTCAGCTTTGCTATTGTAACTTACTCTTTCCTTTCCACAGCAATTCCTCTAGACTCCTCCCGTAGAATGTTCTAATAGCAAAGCCATTTATTTTAAAACTTTGAACTTTTATATAATGTATACATTTTAAAGTTTATTTTTATACAGATATACTTTTACATCCGTTTGTCACTTCTTGGGGGGGGAGAGAGAGAGAGAAGGAGACTTAACTCCCATTCCCCTTGATTGTTTTCATTACTGTAGTGGACTAATATTATAATACATTTTAAAATATGATGGGCTTGATTCTTATTCTATGAGGTTTATTTCCCTAAATCAATTATGCTAAAGTTACCTTGAAAGAGCTTGCTTGGTCTAAAGGGACCTAGTGGAAGTGAGAATGTTGTCTTCAATGGTTCATGGAGGCTTTTTGTTCTTTACTGAGAATTAAAACAATACAGGAAATACCTGATAACTGGGAAGTATAATTAAAGGTACTGTAAAGAATGATTTATAAAGGCTATCACTGAGAAAGGGTACTATCGCTGTTAGGTGTTTTTATCTGGCATGAGGGGCAGGCGTTAAGCACCAAAATGCAACAACAGCAGCATCCTGCCCCCGACCCTCCTCATCCCACCCTCCCCTCCGGATCTCCTACAGATACATGGTGTGCTGTGGCTTTTAATTACTTGCATTGAGAAGGTTAGTTGTTTCCTTGAACCCTACTCTGAAGTGTCAACTGAATGATTCACTGAAGCGTAGCTTGGATGAAAGGTATTCCTTTACAGCTTAGTTTGACAGAAAGGTTGTATATATACCATGTGAAATACTCTGCTGGATCCACAAAGACTTATGAGTATCTTAGGGCTATAATAAATATTACATGCAGTCTAACAGTACCGACACAGTACAGCTCAGATCAGAGCTCTCTTAAGCTATCACATAGTGAGAGGCCATTACTACCCCGAGAGATAAGGCTAACAGTAAGGGGTGAGGAAAGGAGGACGAAACAAATCATGCTGCCTTCCTCCTGGGGGACGTGGGTCAGTGACAGGGTCGGAAATCTGGCGTCCTTAGAGTAGCAGCCCCGCTCAGAATGGCACGGAGCGCTTACATAGGGAAATGCTCAGCGCTGAGAAAGGGGTGCTAGATTTTTACCTTCTCTGTTGCATGATGTGCTACAGCAAGCTTCCCCTTCTTCTGAAAAAAAGAAAGCAAAGCAGACCAGATACCTTAGCGTCTTTATCATTAGTATTCACTATGCTTACTTACATTACTAACAACTGTGCACCTAAGTGTCCTGTCACTGTCACTTTTATTTAAGACTCAAATTTGTCTGCGTCCCTTAAACTAAAGCCAGTACAATAAAGTATTTGTTGTAAAAGCAACTACTTGTGTCAAATCCTAGGCCATCTTTGTCACTTTTTTGTGCCCTTCTTAATACTGTTTTCTTTATATACCAGTTTTCAGTATGTCTTTTTAATTGGGTGGAAAGACTCAAATCTGTTGGTATTTTTGTGAACCAAAAGGGAGGAAGGAGTGAGGAAGCCAAGAAACAGAACACACGAGATCTTACTGCTTTTACATCATGTTGAAATAGAACTTAACCTTATGTTTTCTATCTTAGATCTTTATTAAACCAACTTTTTATACTATATTTGCCTCCTGAAATCCACCATGATTTTCAAACTCTCCTTCAATATCAAATGCCTTCCTTCTTCCTTCTGCCCATCACATATTTGGTAAATTATTTACACAGTCAGTAACGGAAGGCAATCTTTCTCAAGCCATTTCTGTTAGTTTTTATGGAACACTGACATCCTGAAGAATGTGGACTCATTAATAGATGCTTCATTTCTCCAACTGCTGGACAGACTATGGTCCTCTGTGGGCATCTTACTAGACAGTGCTGGATTTTTTGGATCTACTCTAACACTGTCTGGTAACGATGTTTAAAGGGTGAACCAAACAACAACATGCATCAGGAGGAGCTCTCACAGAAAGACATTGTACCGCAATTTAGGCCAAAGTGGAACGTTTGGACGAGAGGGTAAGGATGTTGGCTATCATATTAACAAGTATTTTTAGATACAGTAAAGGGCTATAATCATAAATACAAAGAAGTTGCTGGAAACCACTCCGTTAGGTGCATTAACCTTGATGTTGCTGTGAAGGAGGTGAGACAGGACCTGTCAGCTCTAACATACAGAACGCATGTCTTCTCAGAGGCACGGTAATACTTTCTTCTCTCCAAACAGTGGTTAGAGCTGTTTGCCACAGCTCTTGTCCAGGAGGCTGAAAGATTTGCTTGTAAGGTTGCCATGCTTGGCTGTGAAAGGTGGTTAGTGCAGGATGCTGGTTGTAAAGGTCATTCTTCCCAATTACAGCTCAATTACACCTCCATGGTTGAACAGCCTATGAACTTTCAACTTTATAACCTGCCCTGTTATAGGCAGTGCTTTCAGCTTATAGAACAGGTGGGTTAATTGCTCCAATCATTCCATGAAGAAACAAAGGAATTTAACCCAGGCAAGGAACAACTACTGAACGCCTACCCTGCTCTACCTAACCACGCAGAGGCACATGAAGAGCTACCACCTCACAAGAATTCGTTCTAACTGTGTAGCAACTCATGTAGAAGTACACCGCTGCACTGAGCGTGAGAATGGATGAGGTTTCGATTAGAAGCTGGGACTCCTTACGGATATAAGTACTTCACTCAAATGACATAGATGTCAGATTTAAACAAGTTTCCTGGGGTGACAGAGGAGCAAGTGCTTGAGGAGACCTCTTCTTACTGTAAGAGTATTATCTTAGTGACCCATCACATCATATTTGAGCCAGATAGTCCAGCTCCATCTGCTTTAGTAAAAAAGCACAAGTTTCAGCACTGCTAAGTGATAATATTGCTTGCTGCATTAAAGATCTGATTCTGCAGGCAGATTCTGGGATCACTCCCATATCTAAAACATAGCATATATTTGCAGGCCAAACTTGGGGACTAAATTAGGTGCAAGTCTTGCTCTCCTCTAGTGATATTTAATGCCTCCTGCCTGAATTGCACGTACATATTCAGGGCCAGTCTTTGCTTACCCTGCAGGTCCTTCCTGGTCCGTGACAGATTAATCCAAGTCAGGATTTTGCAGACGACCCGGTCTATCTGTAGAGGATAAGAATTCATGTCAGAAGTCATTAGCAGTCCACTATACCAGCTGAGATTCATCCGTACACGAGGAGCGTTCATGCTGCCTGCACTTCTGGGGACTTTAGCACTCTTTCTTGGGGATCTAACTCTTTAGCACTCTTTCTTGGGGATCTAACTTGAGGTGGGATGGGGCACAGACCTTGTGCTGATTCTTCAGCGTTGTAGCCGTTGGTTTTGAGCTCCTTTCTGTGACAAATATAAGGCAATGCACTTAGAGTATATAGGCAATTACACATGCTACACACTATAAGGCAATTACACATGCACTCTGACCACACACTCCTCACCCCAGATCTTTAAATGGATTCCAAGTATTGATTTGTGCTTGAATCACAGCACCAAAACATTTTCCTCATCCTCAACCTAGTGTTAATCCCCTCCCCTCCCTCCAAAATAAACTGGTATAGCAACACAGTGGTACACAAGCAAATTCTGCATTCTCTGCCTTTGTCATTGGAAATCTCTAAAAGTTTTCTCAACACTTTGCAGTAAGCTGGGCATATGATTCCTTGCTAAAACTACTAGGTAATACAGGAACAGTAGGAAAAATGAACCAATTGGTATATAACTTAAACTTGCTTCCATTACAATGTGGACAGCTTGAAAGGAGCTGACTGTGCCTGCTTTAACTCCGCTGGTCGACTCACGGGAACAAGCTCAGTTTTGTGTTTGCCCTTGCAGGTTGTAATTCTCAGGAAAACAAGAGAGAGAAGGAAGAAGCAGAGAAGCGTTCTTTGGTGATTAGCCTCTGCGTTAATAAGTAACTGGTTCACAAGGGATTGAGGAAATGGTGTGAAATTTGAGTGACTCTGCAAATTGGCTTTTAACAAGCATTTAAATAAGATGAATTGGAGCGCACACCTACCTCCCATCCATCTCTTCTTAAAACAAAGGATGGGTCCTAACCTTGGATGGAGTTGAGTAAATAAAATAAAATAAAAGATAACCCTAATTGGGCGCCCATGGCAGGCACGGGAATGTCGCCTTGAAAAAAACGAAATGGAGACCAGGGAAACCCCCCCTCCCTCCCCCATGATGATGTATGCGTAGGAAATGCCCATTCAGTCTTGTCTTGGAGAGAGACAGTTAGTCGTGAGAGCCAGGGGCAAGCTAGAAAAATCCCCTCCTGCCTCGCTATCTTTCTCGCCCTCCCTTTCTCCTACTGATTTTCATCTCCCTTAAATCAGTTTCACAGGAGAGCAATGCCACAGGCAGAACTGATTCTTAGGGTGGTTTAAGAGCTGTCTGAGGCCTGGTCTGCATCAGACTTAATTCTAAAAAAGTTGTCTCGCTGAGGGGAGTTTCAATATCGGTGAGGGCACAGTCTTTAGAGTGCAGCTGAAACATCGGCACCCATGGTCTTGCTGTGCGACTGTGGACGGAGCCGCGGCAGGGGCAGGCAGGGCGAGCGGTTCACAGCAAGAGGGATGCAGTGGGCAGAGCTGTTGGTAAGTCAAGTTCTTTACAATTTCTTTAAACTCACATACCAGTGAACTGGAAACAGTTGTGTTTTCATAATTGTACTGCCTCATAATCAGCAAGTATTTCAAGTTAAATATTTACTGGTTATTGCTTTGTCGAAGGGGCCCTGCCCTATCTTTTTAGTCCTGGATCTGGAGAAAGTCCCTTAATGATGGTGGTTTCCTTTAGCCTGCTGATTGCTGTCTTACCAGGCAAAGTTAGATCTAGCTATTTTTGTCTAATACTGTCTGGTAATGCCGTCAATCGCATTGGCAAAAATCTTCGTTTTGACAGAAATATGGAGAAAAAAGCTTGCCTTTATCAGAAGAATCAATGAAGTCTGATGTCTGGGCCTTCTCACTGGAGTTTGGGCTTCTGTTGAAACCTTATGCGAGTGCACTGGTTCTGTCTGTCTTGTTAACACCCAAACGCGTACTGTAATGCCTGCAGAAGTATAAAGAGAGATGAGAAAAGTCAAGAGAGCATAAGCTTGCATGTCCATAATATGTAGGTAGGTCAAGATATGTTTTCTGAACTTGCCTCCCTAAGAAACTAGGCTCCGGTACTCACTAGCTATCTGTACGTTAGTAACTTTGGGACCTAGCGTCAGACTTTCCCGGAATTTGATGGGGAACCCAGCAGCTTTGAGAAAGACATCATAAAACTAAAGCAGCTAAGCAGAGACCATCGTTGTTCCCAGTGATGGTAAGACTGCAGAGTAAGCAGGGCTGAAAACTCCCAGTGCCGTGGCATAGGAAGCTGATAGTTTCTGAACCTTAAAATCTTCATCGTATAGAGTTACTCCTATACTCGATACAGAAAACACTGAGGCTTTTTTGCTGTTGTTTAAGATTAACAGAGTGTCTCTGGGTAAACTTAGGCCATTTAGTCATCTGAGGTTGCTGTCAGTTTAAGTAGCTGCTTCTGTTTGGAAATTATTTGTTAAATGAACAAAATTCAGCAATGGATCAGTGCATCCCGTTACTGCATTGCAACTTCGAATAAGGTCTGCTTTATTTTTACACTGACAGAAAAGTGCTTTTAAAGGTATCTTACGAAAGAAAAGGGTTTGCAAAGCCCTCAGTTCAGCAAATCCTCTCTTTGAGATACAGGTAGGCAAATTACACAGTAAGAAAGGTGGCCTCCCTGAGAAGTGCTCCGATTCCCCACACGTGGCTACCAGCCTTTATCCTCCCCAGACTGAGAAGCAGCAAGGGCCTATGCCAGTTGTTGGATTTCTCAATACAGCACCCCTAGTTGTGCAATATAACAGCGCTGAGAGGGAGTAGCATGATAATTCTATCAGGATAATTCCTGACCTCGGCTGATGAGCATCCTGTGCCCCGAGGCATGCGAATGAAGACAGCATAGTTCTCTACATCAACGAAGTCTCACTAAATTGTCAGGAATTTCCCAGTTAGGAAATCGCCTTGCCCAAAACTGCTCAGATGGTGAAGATGGTATCTGTGTCCTGGTTAAACTGACTCATGCTGGCAAGTCTCATTTTGCAGGGTACGAATGGTATTACTTTTCATAGTACAATTATTTTATGGAAACTTGCTACTTCTTTTGGTGTATTGCGGTGCCTCGTCAAGATATTAGTCCACTACATTTTATACTTTTACCTGTGCCATCCCTGAACGTCAGCTGTCGGATTCCTTGTTTTCCTTTCCTCTATATGCCTCTCTTTGTCCAGCGCTTAACCTTTGGATTTCACAGAAGCTACGGTCTCTTATTGGAAGCTTCGCTGTTTCTATTTCCATCTTCATGAGACGCTCAACGTGATCAAGGCGTTTTTTGGAGTTATGGTGTTTCTTGAAATGAAACAAATCTGAGCTTTCAGCAGCACAACCGTTTACTAATTATCTTTAAAAGAAGTGGAAACAAGAACTACGTGCCTTTTATTAAAATGTGTCCTTGGGTAAATTGGCAATTTAAAAAAAAAAATTAAAAAAATCACGTGAGATGTCCTCTGCAGTCAATTTTAAAGGGTAGGTATGCATAAAAAGTTCTCAGAGAAGAAGGCAAAGAGATTGAAGATACAACTCTAGTCCTTAATGCTGTGTTCACATATTCTGTTACCAGTAGCTTACTGTCATTACTCTGATGAATATTCTACTGTCACTGTTTTTATCACTAAAATCCACATGTGTGGATAAACACATACAGAAAGACTGTTTTCTTTGTAGAAGTAGGAAGAACAGTTTCACTAGCTGCTACTGTATAAATACATTTTTATATCTTACATGCTATTTAACGTGCTGTTTCACTGCCTTAGAGCTTATGTGATGAATTTTAGGCATTTTAGTTGTATATTTAATAAAAGAGTTGAATCTCAACCCAGCCCTGAGTTGAATTTATTTTGAAACAATACAGATTTCTGTGTGTTTAAACTAAATAAAGAGTATTCCCCAATGCTTCTATTCAATCTAATAATTCCTTCCCGAGAGCAATAACGGCTCCTCTGGAAGTCCCTTCCCCACGACGCAGCACAGCTCCGGACGGAGACACAGCCAGCTCCTCAGAGTATTCTCTGCTAGCTTGGCTGCGACGTGGCACCGCTACAGCTGTACGCCTTGTGCGCTCCAGAGCTCCGCTGCTCGTACGTTTGCTCCAGATGGGCCGTGTTGGGCTGACACAACTTACGACCGACTATTCAAAGGGGCTGCACCTCTGTGAAGCTGAGCTGGGGTTCTAGGCAATGCTGATGAAACATTGCCTTATCCTTGCCCCGTTCGTGGAGTTCTAGCCAGCCACGTGAGACTGAAACCAACTCAGTAACGTTTCAGGAAGCTATACTTTAAAATACCCTTGCTTTCTAAACAAAGGACCTGCCGTTGTGTGTGTTGGGGGGGGGGGGCGGGGAAGGAATTTTTCAATATGCTCCCACCTAAAAAAACCCTTTATCCAGAAAAAACGGTCCCTACGCAAGCCAGGAGCTAGTGTCTCTCACAGAACGCAAGCAGTAAACTCTCTCTTGTAGTTCCTGAACATATATATATATTTAATGTCACTTGTCCCCTTGATCTGTAGTCTGGAACAAGCCAAGGAGACTTTTGACTTGAATACCCTCTTATGATCCTTGAACGAGCAAGGCAGATACCACCTTCACAAAGGGGGAGAGATCCTAAAACAACACCCCCCGAGGAAACAGCGGGAAGGAAATAAGCAACATCTATTTCAGCAAAACCAGTATTTCTCTTCCTTTGATTGACAAGGGAACAACTTGGCTAGGTTATCTGAATTGAGCGGTGGAGAGTAGAAAGATGTATTGCTGTCAGAATAGCCTGGGCTCAGACAAGGTGAAAACTGAAGCAATCCGTTTCTGCCGAGTGTAATTATAATTACATCTCACTTTGTTGATTGAGGACTTATCATAAGAGCAAGGCAAGCAGGAACCTTCCAGCTACTTGTAATATCTTCAGCCATACTCAAAAGCCTACAGAAACTCCACATAGAGTACCTAGTACAGTCTCTGGTTTCTAGGTACAGGCACAACTTCTTAATCCCAGCTTCCAGTCTTGGTACCTAGTAGATTTTTTTTTTTTTTTGTAACAAAACTTTGTAAGAAAATTATTACTTTGGGGCCAAAAGAAATTGGGAAAATTTTCATTTTGGTCTGCTTCCCTTTTATTAATCTTAGACTTCAAATGTTTTGGTACTGGAAATGTCGAAAAGCAGTGACAAATATTGCCTTTAAAGTTGTGAAAAGGAAAATTTTTCAGCCTTATTTTTTCCTCCAAAATGCTGAAGCCCTTACTTCAATGTGCTTAACGTTCTAAGGTGATCACAGGTTCTCCTAAAGTTAAATTCAAGAACTAAAGAAAATATCCTTTTACCAGCCTACAGCTTGTGCTATGGCATACAAAAAAAGTTCCGAGGACTCTTGCATTACACTTTCCATACCAGTAGGTAAAATATGCACGTACGTTCTACGTCATCAGGCAACAGTCCATTACGCCTTTGCATGATCAAGCACGGCATCAGACCGGGGATAGCATTTTACCAAACACAACCCTCAAATACCTCCTGTTTTCTTGCCTCCCATAAGTACGTAAGTATTATTGATGCTTCCTACTGCTGCTTACGAGCACTAGGAAGGGTTTCAGGATGGGCTTTGTTTGCTGTCGTAACGCTATATAGCCACGTCACCAGGCCGGTAATGCTGTACCCTTCACCTCACAGGAGCAACGTCCCCTTCTCCCCCAAACACTTTGCAACTATTAGCTGAAGACAGCATTGCAATCAAATTGCGATGTATTACCTACATGTTAAAATTGGGAAAACTCAGGCACACACAGAAAATAACTTGTCCAGACAGTTGCAGAAGAAAATAACCAAGAGACTTTGTTGTAGACTCCAAGTATTCAGACTTCGTATTTGGCTTTAACTTACTAACGTTAAAGTTTAACGTACTGGCATAGCAATGTATGGGTTTAAAAACAAGTTCAGCACCTCCTTTCCGCTCCTACAATTAACAATTTTAAAACCAAGCGAAAATAAACCAGGGATTTCTAACAGGGAGCTGAGCAAAGACAAAGCATTTAGTTTTCCTAGTATTTTGTATGGATCAAAACATTCAGGGGGAAAAACAGCTTGACTAAATACTTTATTAGTCATCACGAAGCAATAAACACTCCAGTGCGTTAAAAACACTACATATCACCTTTAAGTATGATGAAAGCCCAATCAATAGAAAGGATCGTCCTCAGTACGGTACGGATGTTCTTTACGCCTTCAGAATATCAGCCCTAAATGCAGTGTAGAAGGCTATTTAGATACTTAGGTGGTAGGGAAGAAAAATATAATACCTAGCCCCCCTTAAGAAACTTCTGCTTGGCAGAAGCTCTCTTCATATTCCTTTGCCAGTTTATTTTAGGCAAGGAAAGGTGGAGTCAGCTCCCAAGGCAGCAGATTTAACAAGCACCTCCTGGCACAACTGTTACGATCTAAACTGATTCAAGAGCAAAGTTCAAGACATTTAGACTACAGAAACTATGAACACGTAATTTGATCGTTTTACTCAACAAAAGTGGATTTAAGTATTACAGAAGCTGCTTAATAAATAACATACACTTCCATCAAACTATCTACTTTTTTCAAGGCAACAGCATTTTTTTTTTTCCAGATACCGTGAACTTGCTTTAAATGGGATCACAACTACTTGCAAGTTGAGGTTGGAGCATTAGTGCTTGCGACACTACCCTGGGGACTGCGTAGAGCAAGCAGAGTGTCACTTTTAAACAGTGTTATAGCCACAGGTCTTAAGGGGGGGTTGGAAGAACCAAAAGGATCCGGTATTTGATGAAGATTCCATTTTAATTTTGGTGTCCAAACACAAATCACTTAATCGACTATATTAAGCCATTACCTCAGTCCCTCCAATTGGGAGCCAAAGGCAGGGAGACGCTAAGCAAACAGTGAGGAGAAACAACCTCATTTGGATTGCTAATTTTATTTGCATACCAAACACCACTTTAAACAAACCCATTTGGATTTCTGTGTGCGAGCCTAACTCATTATTCACTATCTGCTGTTTGATGACTCTGTGAGAGCCTATCCTTTCAAAAAACGCATGCAGAGCCACAGAAAAAGCCTTGAGTGCCACTGAAAAAAGGGAAACCTGAAAACAAACTAGGATGAGTTAATAACATGCAACTCTTTCAGCTTCCTCACTTGTCTTTGGCCTTTCTCGCCCTTAGAACAGGTCCTAAAATCAGGGCCATTTTAGAACTGTTTGGGAACAAAGGAACTGCCTATAAATGAACTTCAAAACAATAACAAGCAGAAGACTAGGAAGAGTGGGAGCTAACTGCGGTTCTATGGTGAACAAAGCAAATTAGATACAGCCCGCATTTAACTTTGGTTTGGTTTTTTTTTTCCTTTTTTTAAATCGGCTTTCTCCCATAGCTGCAACTTAGAAGTTTTAGGCATGACTATGGCGGGACTGCGAGGCCTCCTATTCCCTGCTATATCCCATTTACCTGCCCTTTGTCTGGATAAGGGCAGGAAATGTATGGTATGGTATGGTATGGTAAGGTAAGGTACGGTATGGGGGGAGCGGGGTGTATTTTATTTTGTTTTGTTTTCAATATTACACTAACTTGGCAGCTAAATAAATGGTAAAAGATTTACTTCCCCCCCTCCTCCCAGCCTTGTGCCCCCCCATTCACTGCACTTTGCTGCCTCCTTATTCACATCAATGCCAGCGTTTGCAAGTCCACGCTCTAGAACAGGGCGGAAAAATAAAGCAGGCTGGGAAAACCGCCTGCTGCTCCCCACCACACATCTTTCCTCTGGGCAGGAGAAGGAACCATTACACCGTGTCGGAGGAAGAGGCTGGGCACAGAGAGGGAACGAGCCACAAACCAGCACCGCACGCCGAGGAATCTGGCAGGGCACTGGAGCCCCACAGCAAACACCCCAGGGACCAGCTCCCGCGCCACGTTTGCACCACAAACCCGACGCCTCCACTCCAAGACGCTACACCAACGGATCGGACTGGTTAAAGACATGCATTTCTTACCTGGAAGCTCCTCGGCACTGCACAGAGTAGCTGCTGGTCAGGTTCTGAGCAGAGCCCCCGTGCCTGGCCAGGTGACTCCCACTACAAATTACTGGATAAGCAAATCCCTTCAGCTGTGCTCCGCAGGGCCCCTGGCACCCAGAGCCACAGCCTGGGCTCCTCACACGCCTCTCTGCTGGGCTTCAGCTCGTACCCAACTTCTTTCCCATTTCCCGAGTCTCTGTAAACTTGCCTGTGCTCTGGACTCCTAATGCTTACTATGATTTCTGTCCTAGAGCTGGCCCTAACTCTTGGTATTGCCTGCAACATAGAGGTTTTACATTTGCTTGTGGTTAGAAAAATTAAAGCAGCTTTGCTTAAGCTCTCAAAATTCTCAAAACCAGGAATCTGGTTTTTGAGCACTTTGGAACCTTTTTATGGTTTCAGTCAGAACTAAATCCTGGATGAACGTTCCCCATCTGCAAAGGCTCAGCATATACATACTGTATATGGCATATTTAGGGGGTTCCAGAGAACTGTGGGTGTGGGCCTGCCATGTCCCTCATTCCTATTATTTCTGAGAATATCCCAGTCTTTTTCCTGTTACTACCTCCAGTGGCTCTCTCTGATACACTATTCCTAAATTCAGCTACTTCTATTCACAGGTACTATGGTCAAACCACTGCTGATTCCAGAAAAATTTACTTTTTTTGCCAGTAAACGCTATAGGTTCAACTTGAGAGGTCAGCTGTGATTCTGACTGTATGTATGTGAATAGTTTTACCCACTTTATACTGTGAGGTGCACTTCCCTGCAGAAATACTGCCTAACCAGCAGCGAGATCCTATTTCTGTGGAAATGAAATGCAGAGTTAATCATTCTTACAGCGCTGGAAGAGTTGATCTTGGTGAGGCCATTCAAGGCCAGAGCTGTAACCGTCAGATGTTTAGTGATACCTAACCAGCCCTTCAGGGCGTTTTCATAAACCTGATAAATCAAAGACAAGTTCATCTGTCATAGAGCTATGCGGTTATTCCCAGCAGGCTGTACCTTTCCAGTAAGGGAGAAGTATTTGGTGCAGGTAGCTGATGGAAACGGAAGCTAGCTCTGTCTGTAGAAAGCCACCGGAATACTGAATGTCTTTTAAAAACAGAATTTACAGGCTGCATCTGCATGTAGCTCAAATATAGCCATTTCTTAAGTAAGCAGTCCACATCTATTCCAGGTTGACGTTGCCAAAATCATAATGACCTTTTATTGGTATTTAGTGACCGGGGTGAAGCGAGGGTCTCTTCAGCCTAGCCTACAGTGTCCATTTGCATTACAAGGAGTTGATGGTAGATGCTAATTGAGTATCTCAAAACAGAAGCCAAGTTCTGGAGCACCACAAGGGAATTTTTCCTCATCTGAAGCTATACGGGGGCAGTGTAAACGGTTCGCAAGTGCCTGGCTGTGCCAAATAAACGGTTAAGTTCGCTGGGTTGCTCTCCATAGTGGAAAATAAAAACAGCTAGCAGGATGGCTCCGTGGGATGGTCTTTGCGGTTTATAAAAATAAATGGTTAAGTTTGCTGGGTTGCTCTCCATAGTGGAAAAATAAAAATAGCTAGCAGGACGGCTCCGTGGGATGGTCTTTGCGGTTTATGCAAAACACGATTGACAGCACGCATGAAAATTTGGCCCCATCTGATATGTGAAGCAACTGCTTTTTTGAACTGCAACACACTTTGCCAGTAACTCCCAGCAACAGATGGGGCCCTGTCAGGGTTTGAAAAGCTCACAAGGTACAGAAAGAAATAACTGGAATGACACATATCCCATAACAATCTGATTGCCATAAAACTACGGAAACGATTGCCATAGTTTGCCTTTAGACTATCGGAATATTAGCTTTCATCAGAAATTCATTTCTGAGAGCATCTGGGCATCCCTCTCACCTTCCCAAGGAGAGCAGAGCCTCCTGACTTCACAGTTCACTGGCATCACTTCGGAGTCCTGGAGGCATCCAAGAGACAGGTCCAGGCTTGAGCAGCTGTGGATTCCGACACGAACCAAAGGCAGTTTTGAAAGAGGACACATGCCTAGTTAGCCTGACTGGTACAGCAATGAGAAATTTGTTTAGTCTCAGGAAAAGGCCTGCCAAGCAATGGTTTGTACTTAGAAAGCTTTCGAGAGTCTCCCCAAATGGTATGTGAAATAAAACGCCTGCAGAAAATACCACAGTAAATGAAAGAACACTGAAACTCATCTAGGGAGGCAAAGGAATATAGCTCAGCAGAACCAGGGATGGCTTCGGGTCTGCAACAGCTCTCATCCCTCACAGACTGGCTCTCTGCTGGTAGGGCTGGCAGCACCGGTGTGTTAGGGAAGTTCAATTCACTGTGGTTATTCCAGCTTCACAGGGATGCAGCGGGGTGCAGACCGGACTGGGGAATTTACAGCTGGTGTTTTTGAAAGAGCCAAGGCAGCTAAGTACCCAAATCAAATTGGAATTCAATGGGATTTGGGTGCTCAACACTCCACGTCTTTTGAAAATGCCACAAATTATTGGAGAACCTGCATCACTCTGCTAGCGGGTCAGTCCAGGTGACTATTTTATAATGGCTTCATTCGATAATGAAATGGAATTTCACCGTCTCCCTTCCCCTGGAGTTTGGCCATCTACATCGAGTGACCAGAGCAAGCAAAGGCAATGGGGGGGGGGAAGACTTTGAATAGTATGGTCACCCTTTACTGTAGCAACAGGCAAGAACAACACCTTGGCAGTAGTTTATCTTTAAACAATAAACAAAACACTCTTTTTCATTCACAACTACTACTCCTGCTCCTGCCCATCTTTAATTTCCTAGGAATTCTGGAAGTGGGGTAAGAAACTGAAGGCCGATCAGTCAGCTACCCAGGCAGAAAATGGAGCCCATGAAATCCCATGTGATTTGTTCTCCTGTGAGTAAAATCAGAACTTGGCCCTTGTGCCTTACACTGTTTTTCGGTTTGTTTTTATATCAAAGTTCTTGTTCAGTGTTGGATCCAGCTTTAAAAGGCATGACCTTATATATGTGGCAGTGAGTTGCTGAAGTTACTAATTTAGATATTTCACTGGGTGCAAAGATGAGCCACACAATCCTGTGATCTTCCACATGCCCCAGAAAATGCATGTACTTGGCTGGGGGGGGACATTCTTGCCTCCCCGCCGCCAGGTTGCTTTGCAGGAGAGCACAGCCTCAGCATCGATCTCCGTGTGCACCTGCGATGGCAAGCAGTTTGGGTTTCTATTACTGAGCTTATTTTAAAATACCTGTAGCTCATGAGCACTGGCCCAAACTTCCGTCAGTGCCAAACCTGGGGCAGTTGCTGCCCTACGAGTTGGGGTACCTGGAGCAATTAATTTCATCCTCTATGATTCCACTGCAGCTTCTTAGTTCTTCTATAACTGCTTCCTCCAGCTCTTTGCCAGTGTCTGTGAGTTATTGCCTTGTGTTGTTTTCTGGTTTTCCTTCTGGCACAACGTGACATGGGCAAAGCAAGCCCAAGGGTGGCAGGTAAAAGGCTGATCGTTATTTCTTGGTCTTCATTACGTGGCATAAGTTGTGCTTCTTACAAAGCTCATAACCCTGTTTCATATAGCAATGTCAGGAAGACCCTGGCTTTCAGAGGCTGATTTTGTCTTTCTGGGAAACAGGTAAAAGAGGCTGTAACTGGATGGGAAATGATGGGAAAGCTGCAAGCTAGGGCAGTGGATGGAAGCTGGCACAGGTTAGAACTGCTCTGTATGGCAAACACTGCGATGCTGGGTTTCAAGCAGGATTTCAAGCAGGACTGTAGGTGCTCAGCAACACTGAAAACTGGTCCCGTTACGAGAAACTGGTTTGGTGAAATTCACTGTGCAGAGAATTCACCTGTTGGTGCAGGTGTGTAGGTGTAAACTGGGATTTAGCTGATCGTCTCAGGCGCTCTGTTTTCCCATTGTGCTGCAAGAAACACTTGGTTTTGGGGTGGATCAGTCTCCTTGCATACACAGGGTTTCTGTGACAGGTTACAGGAAATGGGCACTTGTGCTGAACCTTCCACGGTTGCGGGGTGGTTTTGAGTGGCCTCAGTACAAAACTGTAACAGCAGCCAGCCAAAAAACTTGGCTTTCATGTTTGAATCTAGAGGGTTCGTCTTCTCCTAACTCCACAGCTTTGTTTCAGAATTTGGGCTTAATCATTAATTTCCACGTCTCTGTGGCCTGCATGCCTGCTGGGCAGTGAGAGACAGGGCTTAGGCTGCGACGCTGCTCTGGGAAAGCTGCACGTGTTGCCCTTGCTTCCCAGTACTTCCCCTCTGGTACTGAAATACAACCTACGCGAGCCACGACTGCGGCTTGATTCTGGGTGGGGACCACACAACTGACTACTGGGAGGCCCAAGTATGCATTGTTTAATAAACATATCGACGCAATTTATAATTATCCGTTATTGTTAAAGTCCACAACACACAAACGGTTTTTTGCATCGTACAGGTAAGAAAACAAAAGTCTAGAAGAGTATATGAGTTTCCCCGTCTCTCACGGTGGCTTTCTTGCAGAACCAAGTGGAGATCATGTTTTCTGACCCCTACAGCCCCGCTGCACACAAGAAAATACCTGTACATGACCATGCACAGTCCTTCCTAGCTGCCTCCACAGGTTTCTGCCTCCCAGACAGTGCTGTAACCCCCTGTAAAAGCACTCTCTGTAAAAAACACTGCTACTGTTGGAAAATAGCAATGCCAAGCTAGGAAAATAACCCGCCTTGGAATTGACCTCGTCTCAGCTCCAGAGGTGCTTTGGGAATTATTCTATTTGTGTGTGCAGGGGGGAGGCGGGGGGGGAAGCAGCCTCCAAACATGATTAAAACATTGTTTTCTGAGAGACGTGCTGTTCTGACCCTCTGGGTAGCTATGGAAAAGGGCACTCGCAGCATACGAACCACCAGTGCATGAGTCACTCCGAAAAAATCTTTGAATGAAAGAGATTGTCTCGATAGTGCCGCTCTCCCACCAACAGCACGCGGTGAACTCGGTGAGTTTACGGTTGGACTCGATGATCTTAAAGGTCTTTTCCAACTTATACGATTCTGTGATTCTGTGAAACCTCCGTGCCGTCACCTCATGGCTGAAGCCGGTACCCAGCCCCGGCTGTGCCGATCCCAGCCCCGAGCGCTGGTTTTGGCTCAGTGGTGTTTGGATGGAATAGTGCTGCTCACCTGAACACCGGGATGATCAGGAGCTGCTAAGGCATCTCTCATAAGCCACTGAAACAGTCGTTTTCTATCCTCAAATTGCATCTATTTTATAGAGAGAAGCATCAAAAACCATAATATTCCTGCCGTAAAGCTACGATTGTTTCCTTCAGCAAGAAAATATTACCACGTGTTTATGTAGCTTTCCTTCCACAGTATGCTTTCTGAAATCAATCCATTAGGTGGTTACAAAAACTGAGGAAAATTCAGACCCGCTGAGACCTGCTGTCTTTTCTACCTGCAGCGTGTGTCGATGTGTGATGTGAGCTCTCTAGTCTGTTGTTTTCCTGGCTGTTGAACAGCAAGGCTCAGTTGCTTGCTTCAAGGTTCTGCATAAGTAACCATGTCGAATATTTACTTTTTTAAAGGAATTTTCTGTGGTTTAATATTTGAATTTTTACTAGTTTTTGTTTTATACAGCCCTCCTTGCTTTTGTAGCTTGGATTTCAGGAGAACCTTGGAAAAGAATTATAACCTTATTATTGCATCTTCTATAGCAGAAATATATTTCTTATGTAAATCTTGATATATTTTATAGTCAAGGGACTAGTTCGTTATACTTGTATTTCATATGGATCCCATAAGACTTTCAGAAACACGGAACACAAAAGGGCCTTTCAGATCAAAACATTCCAACTTTATACACTTGAACAACAGACCAAATGCAGCAGCAAGCTGTCCCACTGTCGGATTCCCAAAACAGATGACCCAAACGTTGCTTGGATAGCTAATCAAGTCACAGAAACCCTTTGACAGAAGAACTACCATGACTTAAACATGCGCCCTCTCTAACTGTACCTGTGTTGGCCAATTCTTTCCTATTGCATGTTATTTTTTGAACCTGGTTTTCCAAGATGATAAGGATTACACAGTCGCTTTGTCTTTGTCACTTCTTACTCTAACACCTTTTAAACCTATTGGTCAAGTTCTACAAAGATCATTTTTTAGAGGCCTCCTACATTCATGCAGGATTCATGCAAACAGGCTGGGTAGAAGAGGGAGAGGTGATGAATGTCCCTGCCTCCTCCCATCCCAAGGAAAACCTCCAGTGTTCTTTGAATTACATGCTTAGCACTAGAGATTCAAACAGAAAAGGGTGGGAAAAGAGGTGCCCAAAGTGCATTTAAAATAGCCCGTGTTAGGATCTCAAAACACAGGGCGCAAGTTCAGTCTTCCCTGGTAGTTCTCTAAGGAATGTCTCATTTCACTGACCGCAGAGGACAACCGGAGCAGCGCATGTTAGCGTCTCAGGTGAATGAAATGCCTCCTTTACCTCTGTCACTGTCAGCCTCTCCCCTTCTCCAACAATTAGGCAATATTTCCTAGAGGGTGTAACGTTTGCTGAAAGTATTTGCAGTGCCGCAGGTTGCAACACTGCCGTCCTCCCACTCCGTGCTGTTCCCTGTATGACCAGCGAGATTAGGCTGGGTGGGTTGGCCGTGAGAGGTAATCCAGGAAGGTTGAAGGTAAGGCAAGGACGGGATCCTGCCTGGCTCCGCAGGAGCACTGGGGCTAATCAGAGGCATTGTGCACGAACAGGAAAATACGGAGAATGTTCTTGAAGGTCACTGTGACCCCCAGGGAGGAGTGCCAGAGTATTCACACTGGCTTGGCACGTCCACATTGGAGGACACAGGGCCAACCCAGAGAGAGACTGAATCTAAGCCAAATTCCACTTTCCATCAACTTTTCTCATCCTTTTTGGCTGGGGCGGGGGGAGTTACCACATAAGAAAGCACAGGTTTACTGCTGGATTTTCATTCTTCCTCCCTTGTAGTTTTAATTGTGAGGAGCTGTATGTGTTCCCTGGAAGGGGATCTGTCTCCTCACAGAGCAGATTTCAGCATCTCCGCTGCTGCTGGCAGATGTGGCCAAAGTTTTCTGGGTAGGCCAATAATTGAACTGTTGTGTCTGCAGTCAGAAGCGTGAAAGCCTGGGAGTAAATGCTGACCTTTCCAAGCCTTATCTTCTGATGTTAACCCTGGAGATGGCCTACTCTTTGTGCATATCCAGCTGAGGTCACAAAAAAAACCACCTTCTTTTTTGCTCCTGCATCTGAAGGACAGAAAAATCTATATAGAGAGAGGAATTTAAGGCTACATAAATAGGCCTTTCTATCTTTATATTCTTGACTGAGGCTCCAAAAGTGTCAAAATTATTGCTAGTTTGGTAGCACACAGTGGCTGCCTGAAAAAATCAAGGTCCCATTGTTTTAGCCACCTTTCACTCCGATAATTAATGGTCTAATAAAAACAAAAATGTGAGGGAGGAGAGGCTCCTATAGAAATAGTAATTTGTCAAAGTCATAAAATGGTTCATTTCGTTATAAAACTGGCAATGGATACACTCCATTTGGTTAGAACTTCATTTTGGAGAAACATCCAAAACCATAGGGTTGTTTCTTTTCCATACTTATCCCAGCATTCTCAGACTCCTGGAAACACATGTAGGACCCTGTGAGGTTTGGGATGAAGAGGGGAATGCAGGACTCTCTCTTCTCTTCTTTACTTTCTTTTCTTTTCCTTTCCTTTACACCCAATTAACCCCTGCGTTATTGTAGGCTCAGCTCACCAGTACCCGCAGCTTAGTGATACAGTAAAACTATTCAAGGTGTTCAATAACCAATTAAAGGGAGTCTTCTAAGAGAAATCGCTGTATTTGGCAGTTATCTCACACCATCATTAGCTTATTCCCCCTTTTTAAAGTAAGTTTGAATTTATGTCTTTTACATAAATCAGTGTCATTTTGTATCAGCGTGAGCTGTGTTTTGACAGTGTCACCACTGGTTTTTTTACTGGCTATAGGTGTGCTTTTGATCACATCTGGCATGCAATTTTCACAGAAATTTTCACAGAAATATCATGATCATTCCTTCTCAGCATGCTTTGGCTCAACTCTTGGGCGGTCTCTGAGCTCACAGCCTGGATTCGGTTTGGACGGAGCTGAACCCCGGGAAGGCACTCACCCTGTCCCACCAGTAAGGGATGGCACTGAAGATCTGGTGTCCGCAGGGCACACGTTATGGAAAAGGTGTGCTCCCCCTCTACAGACCCACTTCCATTGCATGGATATATTTGGTGACGCAGACCTCACCTTTGCACAGAGCCGTTTTGCTTGGCTCTCGAGGGCTGCCGCAGCAGCCACCTTTGGCCTCCGAGTTGCTGTTCAGAACTCTGCAGAAGGATTTGCCTCTGTTCACTAAAGAAGCAGAAAGACTTATCACAGAATCACAGAATCGTATAGGTTGGAAAAGACCTTTAAGATCGTCAAGTCCAACCGTTAACCCAGCACTGCCAAGCCCACCACTACACCATGTCCCTAAGCACCTCATCCAAGCGGCTTTTAAATCCCTCCAGGGATGGCGACTCAACCCCTTCCCTGGGCAGCCTGTCCCAATGCTGGACAACCCTTCCAGTGAAGTAAAATTTCCTAATATCCAGTCTAAACCTCCCCTGGTGCAACTTGAGGCCATTTCCTCTCGTCCTATCACTTGTGACCTGGGAGAAGAGACCGACCCCACCTCTCTCCAGCCTCCTTTCAGGCAGTTGTAGAGAGCGATGAGGTCTCCCCTCAGCCTCCTTTTCTCCAGGCTGAACAACCCCAGGTCCCTCAGCCGCTCCCCATCAGCCTTGTGCTCCAGACCCTTCCCCAGCTCCGTTGCCCTTCTCTGGACACGCTCCAGCCCCTCAATGTCTCTCTTGGAGTGAGGGGCCCAAAGCTGAACACAGCATTCGAGGTGCGGCCTCACCAGTGCCGAGTACAGGGGCAAATGTAGGATTATGAGGATTTAGGATGCTAATTTTGCCCTGTTACCAGTTTTCACGATTTGATTTAGTCTTGGCAAATTTAACAGCGCACGCTGCACTGGACCAGCTCCAGCACTCAGCATTTACAAAGTCCAACAAAGTACTGAGCTATGCAAACTCTGCCTCAGAAAGTAAACTACATTATAGACAAAGTATATATTTTCATGTCTTTAATCTGTTGTCCAGTTGGTGGTCGTGCACTGGAGAGAATGAAATCGGACTTTCTGGTTTGCTATTCGGAGCAGTGCAAGTGGCAAGGGTGTCTCAAGCAGAGGTGAAGCCTGACCTTTAGAAGACTTGAGGAAAGCCGCAGGAGAGTGAGCAAAAACGTGCCAGCCAGCAGACACTGAGAGAACTGGTTTTGCTGTTTTTCTGTTACGCAATTCTACTCTGATAGGCGCACGCCGGTGTGCTCGGCAGCCCTTCTGTAACGCTGCCATTGGATCGCTTTTTCTAAAAGCACACACATCTGTAGAAATCCCTTTGCATTTTTCACACCAGAACCCCTTGCGTAATTACCAGCAGTAGCCAGGCAGCTGTTGCTAGGGGAGCAGCCTGTGTTTAGAGCGCTGAAGGCTTTCTGACCCTCCCAGACGGGCACAACGGCATCTCGGTATCTACAAAGCAGAAGCAGGCTTGGGTTTCTGAGCCTCCGCTTGCCGTTGCGAATCCACCGTTCTTCAGTCAATGAAATAAGGCAGTCTGTACTCTTCCAGAGCACGAACCTGCTCCATCACAGGATGGTTTGTTTCTTTAGAAGCTGTTTATGGCCTGACTAGAAGTCAAGTGCAAGTTCTCCGAACCGAAGGCAGGGCAGGGAGCAGTTAAAGCTCTGCTAAAGTATTTAGAAACTGCTGAGAAAAGGTTAGAATTTCCATTACTTTTTGTTAGCTTAAGATATGGTTTTAGCCCCTGAAAGAAGGGGCTAAAAGGCAAGAAGTTGTGGTTGTACAGAATGCCTCTCTAATCTCCGTGAATATATGGTACAGAGTGATTTATCAGTAAGATGCTGAAGCCATTTTGTGTCATCTAATGACAGCAGTGCTGACTTATGAGCTAAGCAGCTATTTGCATCTGTATTATGATATTTGGAGTGAATGAGGCGTATCCGCAAAGCCACTTCTCTGAGATCTCATCAGATCACCAAAACTGGGCAACCTGCTGCCATCAGATACACTTCGGTAAAAACACTGACCTGTTTTGTTGAGTTGTTGCAGAACAACTAGGTAGTACCTCTCCAGACAAACAAGGTGATGCCTAAAATGCTGGTTTTTGACATAAAAGGCTTTACATAAATTGTGGATACAGCAGCACCGTGTCTATATTTTCATCAGCAATCACTGTATGTATTAGTACCTGTTACTAAAAAGGTGCTACAGAGACACACATCATTAAACAGACAGATATAAGGAGGAAGCTTTTCACTTACTGCAGACTTTTCTTTCTACTGTTTTAAGAACCTTTTACTTTGCCAGGAGGGTGTGTAAAATAACTTCCATACAACTTGGTATCTGTATGGAAAGGCACACACAAGCTGCGAGGCCAGTGGGTGCATTAATTCCTCACGAGCAGTTATTTGCTCTACTCGAGTCCTTCAGCCTCACAGGGCAGCGACAAGTAAGTGCTCAACAACACGAGAAGTGAAACTTCGGAGAAGCATTTATCCTGAAATGAAACTACAGGAAGAGGCTGGGATAAGAAACAAGCAAATAGTAGAACGCCAGCAGAAGGGAAGAGCTGCTTTTGGCTGAGGGAAGATTCCTGCTTTTGATGTTCAACGCCACAGCAGGGACAGCTGAAAGGGGAACATAAAACTAAGTATCTCCTCAGCATGATAAGGATTTCTTCATATGTGTTTTCCAGTGACATGCTTGAGCCTTACTCCTTTCCTGACCTGCGCATTTCGAGTGCAGGAGAAAGCACTGCAAGACTGGGCTAGCAAACGCAAACCTACCTGAACACAAAACACCGCTTGCCCCTCCTGTTCCCCACCCCACACGCTCCCTCTCTCTCTCCAGCTCCACCCAGAGCAGCCTTTGCTCCGTGACCCTAACCCCGGTCTAACAAATCCCCACTTTAAAAACTCTTGTCAGTTGTTTCCCTGTCAGGATGCCTCCCAGTCTGAGGGCAAGAGTGTGGGTGGAGGAACAGCTTCGTATTCCCCATCGCTCTTCAGGGGATCTTACCGCTTCACCTCACTGTCTGGCAAAAGCCCTCTGCCAGACTCTTTTGGGTGACAGCTGCTGTGTATTGTGCCAACCCACACTCCTTACCTTCCACTGGAGTCTGAAAGAACCCTTTTTCCCCCTAATCGCCCTTGTGGCTTTGCCAGACTGAGGTTTAGAGAAAGGCAGGTGCCCTGAGGTTCCACAACACCTGCCTTTCTCTAAACCTCAGAATTTTTTTTGAGACAGCTTCTTTTTCTTTAATATGTCATGTCATGGGAAACTGCTTGGGTCTTTGGCCTCCAACTGAAAAAAAAACCACCTCAATTTGAACAAATAGAGTTGAACAGTCAGTCTTTGAGACTTCCATGAGAATGAAATGAGAATTCCAGTCCCACCCAGGTGCCATTATGCAATTAGTACTCAAACTTGCGGATCGGGGAACTGGCACGGTAATGCTTTGCGACACGGCCACAGACACAATGAATCGGTGACACTGATGTGCTTGTCTACCGACTCCAACAAATCATGTTGCGGGAGGACAGTCTTTAACAGGAAATATGCTTTAAATATATCTAATTGTAAACTCAGTAGCTCAATATTATAATTTAGCTTATTGTATTATATCTTCCTACTTAAGAATACTTACAGTAACTAGCACTTTTGCATTAGTCCTTCTTACGGACTTTTATGCTCCATTTATTTGGTGTTCTTAGACTATTTGTTACTTTTGCTTGTAAGTAAAAGTAGCAAATACATATTTCTCTCTCTAATTCTAGCTGATGTTTCAGTTGCCCTATGCTTTCTAAGGTAAGCATCCTTCCTACAAAATAGTTGCAGCCTTGACTCAGAAGAAGTCCTTTTTTATAACTGACTTTTCCCAGCATGAAACTTGCTAAAAATATTCTGCCTACCCTATGTCCAACAATTATTCAGGATTATGGTTTCTGTCTCCAGATAAAATATCTCATTTGTTGTTTTCATATCCATTGCAAAGACAAAAAATGGGTCTCAGCTTTCAAGCTTCCTGAAAAGAAGCCTGTCTTTTATCCCAAGGCTGAACGACTGGAGCCAGATGATGCCATAGACAAAGAATACCAGATATATCTGAAAACAACTCTTGGACACTGCTCCACCATGAGCAGCAGACATAGGGAAAGCACCCAGTTACTTAGAGCAAATTTACAAGGCAACCCAAGACCGACATTGGGTGTTATCAAGGGGAAGGAAGTAGAAAGAGCACAAAGATTAGATACAAAAGCACTCAGATCCCCAGCACAGTCACCAACAAGCTTATCGCTAGAGACCACCCATAAGAAGCTGTAGACAGAAAGTACAGCCTATGTATTCCCAGCTAAACAACCATGTCAAAATAAAGATTCCGAAGAAATGAAAAAACTGCAGAAGATGGGGAAAAATGGCATCTACAACCAACAGAGCAAATGATGACAAAGAGAAAAATACATCTTAGAAACTCATGGTCACTCATGACTCTGGCAAAGTGGCTGACGACGATCTTCCCTTTTGCAGGCTCGGCTGAGATGGCCTTTGTGCCAACCAAGAGGAAAAAGAACATCAAATCCAGGATGCAAGGAAGTAACCAACAACAGGCTGGGTCCTTATCAGCTGACAGAGGTGAATCTTGTATCCTTGGTTTTAGCTATTAATTGTGCCAAGTCCTGTGACCAGGTTCTCAGCTGATGCCAGTATCAAGGGAGTTATATCTTCTTATACTAGCCAAAGTGCTGGCCACTGACTTATGGCATAAATTACAGACACATTGCATGTAATTTACGTGCAATATGTCTGTAATTTTCATTTAAACCCTGTGAAAATACAAGCCCATCCCTTTGCTTCTAAAATAAGTCAAGACAGGAATTATTGATATTGGCTGACATACATAGCTAGGGAAATTAAAATATTTTATACTAACATTTTAAGTGTTTTGTTGAAAACGTGAAGAAAAATACAAGCTATCCATAGCAAGCAGTTCCTCTGAAAAGAAACCATTACTTTTTTATGGGGAGATAATTTGGCTGAAATGCCACAAATCTTTCAATGACAAAACCAACAGTATTATTCTTCTGACATATCCGTTGTTGAACTCATCTCTGTGCATTGACAGTAAAAAATATATTCGTTTCAAATGAAAACCTTTTTAATAGAGAGGTAATCTTTAGGGCAATGCTTAGAAAGATGATTAGATCGTTTAGCTTTCTTAAATGAAAATTTCAGCTAGATTTAAACTCTGGATTCTAGAGAAATCAGTCAGCTACTATTCTGTTAAACCTTCCTTTACATGGGAAAGGAAAAATGGAAGCTCTGTGTTCTAAGCTCTGCTTTATTTTCTTTTGGTAGCAAATGACACAAAGCAGACTGCGTCTCCCTGCCAGTGTGTTTATCCCTGTGTGCACTGAAAGCAGAGCTGAGATTAGATAGGAGCTTCTTACAGAGACACCGCCAACACACCATTCCCAAAGAAATTAATGAGCCGCATTCAAAATTGTCTCAAGCAATGTAATTTACTGGCTGCACCCGGTGTGAAGACAATCTCCATGTGGGCTTTCTGGAAGGGAATCATACTGTGTAATTTCATGCTGCTAGTTTATGTGACGAGTTAGAAGATTATATCCCCAAGGGCTCCCTCCCTCCCCCCCCCCCGCAAGTACCTTTTGGACAGAGAGAGGCTCTTTCACAGGACCACGTAGAACCGAGTTCAGATGCACACACTCAGCCTCTGAAATATTCACTTCTCTCTGCTGATTAGGTCTGCAAGCCAAGCCACTCTGCCTGTTCTTTCTTAAGAATTCAAGTCCCAACAAGCATCTAATCCCACCTCTGATAAACAAGCAAAAAGGCCCTTGCCTGAAATGTATACAATCAGGCAACGGGAATAACCCCCTCCCTCCCTGTCTCTCCTTACCTCTTTAATAATTAGCCATCTAAGGATGCAAAACACACAAACAAATGAAGACTAAGGGGACTCATGCTTAAATAATACATGTCAAAAGATTCAGTGAAATGAAGGTTCATCTTTAACACTGGGAGATTCCATAATTAGACAGAAAAGAAGATAAAAGGCTCCCACCCCCTGGGTCTCTGTATAAAGATTAGAGAGGGAGAGACAAGTACGTGTTCAGACTAATGGAAGAATACCTTACCAGCACTTCAATCATTGCGGGATATTTCATGTGTCCATGTCTCAGGATAAATGGGACTGCTTAAAACTGGTTAATTTCTTAGCAATCCAGGCAAGGAGGGAAGTGATAAAAGAGCCAAAAGCTCTCGCAGGAGGGATGAATGAGCAATTAGATGTTAAAAACAGATAAATAAACATTTACATCCCCATATCAAAGAGTGACAAGAACAGCACTATAACACACCGTGCTAAGGCAGAGGAGAGAGGTCAGCCTCCCTCGTGGAAGATACCAGTAGCTGGAGGGGTGGTACGGCTTTGCGGTACAACCTTTTCATAAAATGCATTGGGTCTAGGAAACGGGCGAGCTGTACTACTTTTCTGCGTGTCTTTTAATTTGCCTGACGCTTATGCATAATGCATTAACCCTGTCTTTGAGCTACGTTCCAACAGTTTGTTCAAAAAATTTGACTGAGTCACTAATGAGAGTCTCTTCTAGAGGCAGACAGAATGTGTTCTGTTTTCGCCTGGTCTGGTGCCGTGATGGCAAAATGAGATAGTGACCAAAGAGCCAGGATCGTTCTCTGCTGGAGAGTCCTCCCCATCGCAAGCGTCCCACCGTCCTGCAAGGAGCAAGCGTAGTCTTGGCTCCGCAGAACCAGTGACAGGCAGCTTGAAATTCACCGTGGAAAAAGCTCGTTTCAGTTGGTTACAAGATATTGCCGAGGCAGTGTTCTCCAGCACGGACGTTGTGCCCTGGCTTGTTTGAACTGGTTGTTTAGTATGTTTTTTTGGTTCATTTTGGTTTTAATTTAAGGAGGAAATTCAAGGCAGGAGTCCAGGGATTAGCACGGATAATGCCGCAGTCTGTAACAACGCTAAGGCTTTTACTGTTAGAACCTTTCAGTGCCAAGTGCTACAGGAAGCAGAAATTTAAAGCAAGTCCCGCCTCAAAGAGTTTGCCATCTCCTTCCTTTAGTCCAAAGCAAACTGAACCAGGTGTGGGAGCCTGCCGGGAAATGCAATAACTGTGGGCACACAGTTCACTGTGGACTGCACCTGTGTTCCTAGGCGGAGTGCAACGAAGACATACAACAAGTGCTTGTAAAATGAGAGATAACAATGTCCAATACCTTTGTGCCACTTCAGTCAAAAGGGTTTTGTCATTGAGATGGAAGTTTTTACTCATGTGATCACAGGATGTACAAATAACGATAAAAGAACAGTCCAAAGAGTAGATAACTCCAGTCTTGTCATCTCCTTGCTTCCTGCTCCCTCCTTCCCTGCTACCACCTCATTCCAGTAGGAAGAGAACTACGCAGAGTGGACTTTTTCTTCTATTCACAGGCTTTACTGTTCCCAAAAGTTTTGTGCATAGCCAAGTTGAAGAGAAACCAGAGGCATAGTTTCTCAGCCCTTGGAAGGATTAAACCTATCTATGTTTTTTGTAGGTTTGGAGCCAGTGATTTGGGTATCAGTATCCCAAATGCTAGCTATATAAGTAGTCAAGAGCTGTTCTGGAAGCAAGTGCCAGACTCACAGTTCCTATAAGTTACCAGCCAAGAAATCAGGCCATGAGCAGAACTCTCTTGCTAAGACCAAGCTAATGGATGATAAATCCAGCAATAGTTTTGAGGCTGATGACATCATTACATCAAATACCACTTCTGATGTACAGTTTGCCCTTTTGAAGTCTTTTACCAGCAACCATATTCAAAATAAAATTTCCCATTAGTGGCCATTCTTTCATTGATATCCAAATGTCATTCAAGTTCCAAACCGATAATATCCTTCATCTCACATTTATGTATTATAATGTCATTGATCTGTTTTGAGAACATTTGAACAACGTGAAGATTGCTCAGATAGACATTGCTCATGTAGCACATTTTTTTCCAACAGTACCACAGTGTATGACAGTCTCGTTGTATCAGGGAAGACCCTGAACAAGTTTTGCTACTTTAGTTAAAAAAAAAATGTTATAAAGCACAGTGTTAGACCTCTTAGCCTGTATCTCTGTCAGGGTGCGATGGTACTTGAGTTGCTTCAGCTGCTTTGAAGCATCTTTATGCTTTAGAACATGACTGGGGACTCCACCAAAGAATTGTCTGTGCCATATGAAGGACACCAGAGACCTGAAGTATGGACAAAGCATGGGGATGGTGGGGAAAAATCACGGAGTCTCATTTTGCCTTGCAAAAGAAAAGCTTTTGCTATGTGTTACACAGGGAAACCTCTTGACAGAGGAAGATCTGGAAGTGATGTTTTCTGTTTAGTTTCTCATTCCTAGAAGGCCAAGAAGTTAAAGTTCTTCACAACTGCTAAAGTTAGATACAAGCTCTGACTTTCTCCTCCACGAATAACCCAGAGGCACTTCCTGGTTAGGCAGATCTCATTAACTTTGTACTGAAAAAAAATTGTTATTCCGTACAAATTCACCAGCTTTTGAGCCCTGGGAGCTGAGAATAAGTAGCAGAACCATTGCAAACCTGGCATGATTAGTTACCAGTTTGAAGCAGGGTGTTTCCCATTCCCACCCCTTCAGTCATTGTCACCACAGTTTACGTGTGCCATTCCACTTTGGGGCTGCCTGTCAGGGGGACCTCAGAGCTGTCACATCCTGGGCTTGTCAAAACTCCTATAGGTTTTAACAGTTGAAAGAACATGTGTTTCAATGTATAGTGTATGGCTAATGCGTTTTAGGAGGCTCTTCTTGCCCTTCCCCCTTTGTACCTCCCACACCTCTCTAGACCTTGCAGGCTGTCGGACTCTCCCATAGCCACCCCCAGCTTTCCATCTGGATAGCCGGAATGATTTGTGCTCAGCTTAGGACAGAACTGAGACCCACCTAGATAAGGTATCTGAGAAAGTCCTGTGAAGCAGAGGCCTGCCCAATAGGAGAATGCCATTTAGCACTGACAGACTAAGGCTGATTGGAATGTTCCCTTCTACTACATATTTTGTTATATTTCCTCTGTTTTTCCACTTAATATACCATGGTACCTGCTACCAGGTTACATTAGCAATGATTTCTGAATTGTTTTAAGACAATGCCCCTAGGGAAGGCTATAAAACCAACTGAAGCAGTCCCTTACCTTATAGAATTTTCTTCTGTAACAGCTGTCTTTCTAGGTGTGGATTTTATGGAGAAATCTGAAGTTTCTCAATTTCCAATTTTGCAGCTACTTCTACCATCTCTGAAGTGGAGCTTGACAAAGCCAAGTTGAATGAGAATAGAACACAGGGTAAGGCTTGTCCTCAAGAAAAACAGCCGGAAGAAGAGATACCAAAAGTGCTAATGGGACCAGGACCATATTTTTATATCAGTGGATCTAATGGAGCTGGGCTGTAAGTAGGTTCTCTCAGCAGACTCATATGAACAGTAGTATGACCATATATGAAGTCATGCAATGTTATCCATTATACATTGGCCTCAAATAATTTTCCTTTGATTTGCTGTCTTTTTGGAGTGGTACACCTGGGGAACTTTTTAAAGATAATTCAAATAATAGAAAGTATCCACTGGAAGGCCACCAGTGGTAAAGTAGCTAACTACTATATCTTTGCAAAGAAACAAAAGACTTCTATTTGTTTAATGAAAGTTTCTCTGTTGGGGCTGTTCAGAAACCCCTTAGCTACACCATGTAGCAAATCTGCTAGCATCATCACTAGAGCTAGGAACCACTGTTGTTGATCACATTCTGTTGTGCTAAATGTAAAACAAGCGAAAAGTAAGAAGAGATTTCTGCCCAAGAAAAATGGTCAGATCAGAAGTTCCATTCATTCCTTTCTGAGTTCTTTCCAGCATACTGATGTTCTTCTCTAGATGTTGTCACCAGCAAGCACCACAGAATCTCTGCTGCAAACAGCACTTTCCTTGCTATGTTTCCGGAGTTTTGTCTACAAACAGCTTTTTCTATCGCTACTTGTCATCTCTCCCTAAACTCCTCAGCAGAGAGGCTCCTTATTAAGACTGGACCCTGAACATTTCTATTCCATGGCTACCAGTTGCATCCTAATTGGAAAAACCCTGCTGAAATGGTACAAGTTCTCATTAGAGCTGCTGAATCACAATGTTCTTCGCATCCTCAGTTACTCCCCCCACTCTCTCAAGTTCAGACTAGCAGATCCACTAGCAGCCAGTCTAATTAATTCCCACCTTATCCCCCACCCAGGGGCTTCTGGGCATGTTAGGTCAGGCTCCCAGAGAAAATTATTAGGAGTTCAAGGGATATGAGCTAACTAAGTATTTGTTAAGAGAAGGGAGGCTACTCTGCTATTTTGTTTTCCATATGCAGTGTGAGCATCTATTGCCAGAGCAGAGGCTGGCAGCGTATCTATGACAACAGAAGAGAGGATTATGCACTGAAATGGTGTGAAATCAAGTGCCGAGAGACCTATTACCATTTCAAAGAAGGTAGAGGTGCCTGTGGGCCTTGAGTGGGAGAGGGTAGTGGGAAAAACTGGAGAATGCTGGACTTGTGACTCCTGGGGGTAGGAGAAACAGGTAACCTCAGCTTCTTGGCAGACCTCAGAGGGGCCATCAGAGCTGGATTGCCATGGTGATTAAAGAAAGGGTTTTAGACAAGAAAATAGCTTTGGGAGAAAAGAGACCATTGAAATGAAATAAGGTCCTCCCTCTTTGGATTTGAGCCCAGGCTGCGACAGGACGGACACAGGACTGCAGCACAGGAACAGTATGCAGCCTGCTCTGGCACCTCTCAAGCATTAGTCTAGGTCTTGCATGCAGAGGGTGCCTCACATTTAGAGATGCTCCCCACAGTGGAGGTGGGGAGAGGAGAAAAGGAAGGAAGGGTGCACTTGAAGACAGAAGTAAGCTCAAGAGGGGTCACCCCACACATCCCAGGCCCAGCTATCTCTGTCTAGGGAGAACAGAGTCACTAAAAGCCAAACTACTCCACTGTATTAGCAAGCAACTGTTTGAATTGTGCTCTGCCCTTCGTCTCATCGGTGCATCCTGACTTCACAGGGCCCAGCCAGCTTTCCCACCAGAAAAGCAAAAAATCAAGGACTCCCACAGCAATGCCTCTGGCTGGCACCCTCAGAGCCGTGCTTTGCATAACAAACACAAAACTCTCTGAGCACAGCCCCTGGGGCAATTCTTTTACTTCTGCGAGCTGGTCAAGACCTGTGCCCTGGCAAGCCTGAGCATCACGGCACAGGGCTGAGGGCTTTCCTGTGGCAGAGGGAGTGTGTTATCGCTTCCCTACCAGTCGCGTACAGCAGCCACCTTTCCCCTCCTGCCAGCTCGGGTGGCAACGTGGTGGCTATTTGTCAGGGTGCACCATTACAGCAGTTGGCCTAATATACAGCGGTGCAGATGGGCTGAAGATGGGCAAATGCAGTTCTGCATTGAAGGGTGTGACGGCAGTGGCACCTTTGGAGTGGGCAAGGGATGCGCTATTTCATGAAGCCCCATCAGGTCGGTCTGTTCTGCTACAAGGTTGGACAGAAACACATCTACAGCAAGTGATTCCACTGCTCTGTGAGTTGTCAGTTGTCACGACTGCCTTAAAGCAGATCGGTGAAAGTCAACAGTGACAAAGTCAGCTTCATCCTGCAGATTCCGCTGCCTGGGACAATGAGGGCAAGCTTTTTTTTTTTTCTTTTCCTCATACAGGTGAACAGCTTCTCTATCAGATTCCCAACAACGGAGTCCTCACCAGTAAGACAGGGCTTTTATGCTGCCTGAGAGAGCAAGAGCGGGTGATGAAAAAGATCAGTAGGAGCTCTAATTCCAAGTAAGGACTCTCGCCTCTTTGAACCTTGACCAGAAACATGCCAACAGAAAGTGAGTGCACATAAACAAAAGACCAGTTTCTTCTGGATGCATAACAGTACAGGATATGAAGTACATGGGGTTTTATTTCTTTCTTGTCATCTAGAAAAATCACTTTTTTTCCAGAAGTACGTACATCAGAGACAGAATTTCTTCTTTTTCTGTGTCTGGAGTAGCAGGAGTGCCAGGTCCCCCAAAGACAACAGTCATGGTAATTCCCCTGTTTTGGGTACATCATCCTACTGGAAATGCCACAACTTCTTGTGCCATAGACACTTAAATATAAGAGAAGCTTATTGCCATTTCTGCTCCTATATTTTTGATCTACCAAAAAACCAAATGGCAATCCTGCACCATGGTTACTGCAGCCATCTCAACTAGTTTTCAAAAAACTGAGCATATGAAGAATGTCTTAAGGCTAACATATATTCTTGAAAGTTTATGGAATGAGGTAGCTCAACAAAAATGTACAGCAAACACACAACTGTCTACAAGCAGGAAACCCCCCCACATTTCTTAAGTTTCTACTTGCAACCATCCTTTCTGAAAGTACCAGAAGAATGGATGTGTTGGATAGGGTTTTCAACTTGTATTTGATTCTCCCATAGGTTACTGAAGATGGAAGAATTCTTCCCAGAATCTTTTCGCCTGGACTTAAAAGATGAGAGAAATGCCTTTTTTGAGCTTTACAAAGGTGAACTGTCTTAATCATGGTGGCAAGCAATTTAAATAGCTATGTGATCCTCTAAAATGTTCATAAAAGTATACACTAATACCAATTGATATCTATCTGCTTGTGTATGTATATGCACAAACATACATTCAAGTGAGCAGTTTTCAGAGCCCACTAATGGGCACATCGGTGTTTCGTACCACGTACATTAATAGACTCATTCTCTCTGCAGAAGAACAGATTTGGATCTGCAAACCAAGTTGCTCTAACCAAGGTCGAGGAATTTTCCTGCTTAAAAATCCAGCTGCTGTCAACAGCCTTCAAGCCAAGCTCCGCAGCACTGAGGAATACCCACGCAATAAGAGGGTGCCATACAAGTCTCCCCAGGCAAGAATAGTGCAAAGGTAGAGACTGAAGCCTGGCACTTCATGTGTGAGTAGTGTGCTAGATTAAGCACGCTGGCCTTGGAGAGTTAAATTGTTCCATAGGCATTTAATAGGGTTACACCACATCTCATCAACCTATGAGATTTCATTTTGTGAGAGAGAGGCTATTTCTCTGGTTAGTCCGTCTTGCATCCGCACTTCAGTCATTTCAAGGTAGATCTTTGTCATCAGAAAGATTCGAGTTTGCCTTTGTCTGGAAATTTAAGAATTACTTCAAAAGGCCAGCTGCTACAGTTCTGTACATGAATGCTATACATAAAGCCTTGTGCAAAGCAATTTAAATTAGGTATTATCCCAACGTCTCAGACAAAGCTAGCATTTTACAAATCGTACAGGTACAACATCTGTTCCATGCAATCTAATAAAGCCTTCCAAATATCTTCTTAACTCTGCCTTGATGCTGCAAAAGTCTATACCTCAGTCAACAGGCAGTGGCTATCAGTCACTAAAATTTTGGGTTAGGGTTGTTTTATTTTTTATTCTTTGCATGAATAAAAGAACCGTGAAGGTTCTTCTTTGTAGAATATATACCCCCTCAGCCCCTGCTAGAATGGCTGAGAGCTTAGAGAGCTAGAACGACTACAAAACTCTAGTTTTGTAGAGTAGCAGAACAGCAGAAAAAGGAAGGGAAAAATAAGGCAGCAGAAGTCATGAGAACAGTTTCAGCTACTGCATGTTACTTGCTTACTCTTACACAACTCACCTGACTTCCCTTTGCCTCAGTGTCCCTCCCTCAGTTGAGGAATGCATTATAATTAAATCACTTCAGTGCTTTGAGATGAGTGAATAAAACTTTCAAAGGGAAATGCAAAAAAGATGTTTTCATTATTTACCCTAGGAGCTGCAGTTCCCAGATGCCTTTGATGCTGCCTTTGGCGTGCACAGCTGGGCATACAGGGCACTCTGAACTTCAAGGTGCCCATACATGCATGACATTGCCTGGCATTGTCATGACATGCCAGCAATGACAATGTGATACACTCGTGACAACGCTGTAGCGTTGGCATGGCAAAAGCACATTTTGCCATGTAGTGACCGCTGCATGTCCTGGCAAAGTGATGATACCGATTCCTCACACTGACCCTGCGCCACTTCCCCGACATGCTGCTATCATGGCTTGGCGTCTGTCTTGCGAGAGAGCACAGCACCCAGCAACCTTTCCAAGAGCTGCCCTAGCCAAAGCAAGCAATATTCTCTGTTTACGTTCATACAAACATTTCTTTTCATATCAAAGGAATGGTTGGCCTCATTGAAAAGGGTAGGAGAGCTTTGTAAAATGGTAAACTGGAATGGTGATCTCACAGGCTTTCTGCAATGGGCTGGACTGTGTTTATGCAGCAGCCAGTATACGGAGCAAAACAACAACTGCCTGACAAAATTAGACCAAGGGCCTTAGTTAGACCAATATGTGGTCTCTGACGTGGACAAGCAGCAGTGCCAGGGGAAGAAGTGGCTGGACCCTATCTTAGATCTCATCCTGATTTCTATTAGTGAGGAATGGCTTATGCTCTGAAGAAGGAGGCTCCATATTCCTTTGAAAACTGCTGTTAGCATTGATTGTTTTAACAGCATATCCTTGTTATTTATGTAGACATCCAGCAACCTTTGATGATAAAGGGAAACAATTCCCAGATTACATCACTCTGCCAATAAAAGCAGCGGTGCTGTATGAAGGACTCTTTGTGTTCGGACGTAAACTTTGTATATTCTCCAGTAAATATTAGTAAATCTTTAATTACCTCCTGAAACTCGGCACAGCTTCTAGTCCTCTTGAAAGGAGCTGTTCTTGGCATTTCTAACCTCTCCTACCAGCGCCCTCTCCCGCCATTCACCTTAAAACCAGTGCTGACAAAGGGACAAACAGGTTAGTGCTGGGGTGTGAAATGAACTGGCTGTGGGGTTTTGTGTGAGCCTCGAATTGCCATGTATTATGGCTACTTGTTGGTGACGTGTGTTGAAATACTGCTCTGACAGGTATATTCACCAGCCGCTGCTCCTGGAAGGGAAGAAGTTTGATGTCCGGTCTTACCTCCTCATTGCCTGCACAGCACCATACGTGTTATTTTTTGCCCAGGGTTATGTCCGCTTGACCTGTGTCAGTTATGATGCCGCTTCTGATGATCTGACTGTTCATCTGACCAACCAGGTAAACTAAGTGCACTTCGTTCAGAAGAAGGGGAGGGTGTGGTTGACAGAGATGGGAAGCAAAAAAGACTTTTGAAAGGCTAGAAATAAATGCCTCGTGCATGCAAAAATCCATGCACCCAGGAAACGGACGTAGGCTTATGGTCAGGCATGGCAACAAGGCTGAAGAGAAGCAGCACCGGATAAGGTTCCGTTCTCTGCCATGGACCAGTTCTCTCTTAACCTGACAATTTCTTTCCCTGGACCTCTTTTTCCTGCCATTATTCTCTCATGTATCTGCAGACCGTAAGCTTCTTAGGGCAAGAAGCCTTTGATTGCAGCTATCGAGCACAAAGGAGCCTTAATCTTGGCTATGGATTTTGCTGATTCTGTTGTGCTTAAACACAATAATTATAATGATGGAAGATGCAGATGTGTTCTTCAAGAGCCATGATTCTTAAATCTTCGCCTTTGCTTGTTTTGCTTCTCACATGAGAGCTGTAACAGAACAAGACTGTTCTGGCTTGTACCTCCATACATCTCTTGTCACACAAAAGAGAAGCCTGCCTTGCTCAGATCTACCTGTGTTTTTGCTTCAAATGAGGCCCTTCAGTAGTTAGAACTGGCCCCGATGAAAGAGAACTAAAAGAGTCGGAAGGAAGAAAACCGTTTGCTTTTAAAGCCCTTCTCTCCTCCCAGTGTCATGCTGTGTTCTGAGAACTAGCAAAATACACATTGGAGAGGTATCAGACAAGCCCACTTCAGTTGGAGTTTTACGGTTCCTGTAGAAGTGCAGACCAGGACAGCAGATTATAGCTGCTTCCTGCAATTTATGCTATTATCAGTATGCCACTTGTTTTCCTGGAATAGTTTGTTTGCTCAGCTAGAGAGCTATCCACACGGGAATTCAGGTGCTCGGGTAGGATCCCATGGCACAAGTGATATTAAACAAAGGACAGGTGTTTATTAGCAGAACATAAATTATCTGGGTTCCTGCTGGGAGGAGGGAAACAAAATTTACAGGAGCGGCTGGTAATAGGCCAGACTTCTTCAAATTACAGTTGATTCTGCTCTCATTCCCATCCTACCCTTTCATCCCACCTGGAATCAGTCATTTTCCTACTGTATTTCCAAAAGACAAAAGGCAGCAGAGACAGCATCACTAACCAGAAGCTTTGCAGCCCTGCAGTGACCGTCCCACAGATGGAGTTGCAGCCAAGCCCAGCTGTTTCCCAGGGAAAGGGGACTTGCCTTTGATTGAACAATGTAAATAGCCCATTATTGATAAACTCCAGCTGATGCAGGGATTAATGGGACAGAGGAAGAGAGAAGCCCTCACCTTGGTTTCCTCTGGGGACACATCCATACATCTCTCCCAGATGTACTCTCCTCTAGGAGAGTACCAGGCAGATAGACACCGGAACCAGATTCAGTCCAAAGAATATCATGACTATGACTTGAAAGCACCTCTCCTTGTCTGCCAGCCACTGGTCCGGACATATCATACATACATACACACACAGAGAGAAAACACCGCTTTGACAGAGACTTTGGGTAATTGTCTCTCCAATGTCCATGTTTCTCCAATGTCCAATGTCCATGTCTCTCCAATGTCTCTCCAATTGTCTCTACAATGTCCACCTGGGTCAGGCACATTTCTGCCTGTGGCAGTGTGGTACAATGGGACTCAGCACACTGGCTCAGGTTTAGCTCTGCTAGTGAGGCTCTATTCCCTCCACCTCTATAAATTGATCCTGGGGTTCTTCCCAACTCCAGATGCCTGGAACAACTCAGGGTAGTTGGATGTCTGCCATGCAAACCGGTTCCCAGTTGCTCTTCACTGCCAGAAATCTAATCCTCCCTTTGCTCTGTTGCCCCACTTCTCAGTACATGCAGAAGAAGAACTCCCTGTACAGCCAGCTGAAAGATGAGACAGTTTGGCGGATGGAGCACTTCAACAGCTACGTTAATGAGAAGTTCAGAAAAACCAATGGCCTCCCCAAAGACTGGGTTTTCACTGTGTTTACTGTAAGTGCAAGCGAGTGTATGGTGTGCTAGTCTGCCTAATTAGGGTGACAGAAATAGGGAGAAAACCCATCGGTTCACTGGAGCCCCCAGGGAAACACGTACACTGAGTGAGAAGGTATTGATGGTCCCACGGTAACCATTTATCTGCAGATGCTAAACACAGGAGTGAAGACACAAAGAGTTTAGTTTTAATAAAATGGGTAAACTGCTGAGAAAGAGAGCGTGAATGTAAGTGCTAGCTATAAAAATGCAATTATGGTCTTCACGTTCCTGGCCCAATGCTGTGGTCTTGCATTAAAAAGTAAAGTACACATTAGAGAGCTCTCCAGCCTGACAGGTCTTAGCCTGAAAAGGGACTACACTTTCAGTGGTCTCTTTCTTGTCTGGCTTGGTCTCACCCTTCACTTTCCATATGATTTTGCCACATGAAAATCATGTCAGGGCCTTAGATCTTCTTTTATCATGGAGGAGAGATACAAAGACTCAACTGGCTTGATTTCTTACCATCTTCCTATCTCACTGAAGAAATAAAGTGAAGAAATTATGTGAGTCCCCGAGACATCATTTCAACAGCCTGAGTCTAATGATGCATCAGTTCTCTACATGACTTGCTGGGGTGAAAATGAAAAGAGCAGCGGACACAGCTTTCTCAGGTTAATTTTGGAAATGCTGTAGTTTAAAGCCAAGTACAAAGAAAATTAAAATGTTAAGAACTTTGTTAAAATATGTTTTTGTTTAGAAAAACAGCTCAGAAGCAAATCTAGTTGAATTTGCCAAGTTTCTCAGGGGATCAGAAAATTTTCAGCCAACGTTATGGTATCTCTCTTCATGCAGAAATTCCCCACTGTGCATTTCAACTCCAAATTGAATTAAACTTAGCATCACCTACTGCAAGTTGCTGTAGCTCACCAGGCTTCTTTAAAACACTATGTCCAGCACAACTGTGAGGGGGTTGTGAGTCATCACTGTCCGAAACGGCTATGTTCAGCTCACATCCAGGTACCCCCATAGGAGTAAATGAAAGAACACCACTAAAAATTCTGCAGACACCCCATTCTGAGTAAGGGACAAGGGCCAAGATTCCTTCACGCACCACCGCAGCAGTCTGGAGAACCAAGTTCAAGAGGGGGTTTCGATCAACTCAAAGTGGACAGACATACGGTCTGCAAAATGCAACATCCTTCCAAGTCTAGAGAGGAGCTCTGCTGGAGGCAGGCGAAGAAAAAACATCCCTAAACCAAGAGGGCACCTATGACTTAGAGTGACTGCCATGCCCTTGGCATTCACAATGACCAGTTACCATCGGTCCCTGTCTTCTGTTTCAGAAAAGGATGCAGCAGATCATGTTGCAGTGCTTCCTGGCAGCCAAGTGCAAACTGGATCGTAAACTGGGCTACTTTGATCTCATCGGCTGTGACTTTTTAATTGATGAAAACTTTAAGGTACAAATACAATATTGTCAAATACTAAGTATGATATTGGCCAGATGTCTAATGCCAGCAGTATAGCACGGTTGACACAGGCTCTGGTGCTAGGAATTACATAGAGCATTCAGTCAGCTATGAAGTGCAGGATTCCTTTTTTTCTCCAGTTCCATTGTCCCGCATCAAGCCATGGCACCTGTATTGCCTGCACATTTACTGCACAGAGAAACCCTGGCATTAACAGCTCAGGATGGGAAGAAAAGTACTTACTGCAGCTGAAACTGCCCTGTGCAGAATTTTCACAGGGAACTGGAGTTCATAGTGAAAAGTATGGGAATTTTAATGCCCACTCACTTTTTCCTTTCTCCAGACACCAAACATGCCAGATGATCAGCCAGCATAAATCAGTGTGTAATGACTCTAACATCACATTATATAGAAGTATACCGATTTACACTAGCTGAGTTTCTGTCAAAGGCAGCGAAGAACTCACCCTCACCATACTGAAGAATCAGTTGCTATCAATTCAGATGTCAGCATCTCCATGTTCACTGTAGGTTCACCACTGAGCAGTAGGTCAGCCCACTGAGTCTATAAAATCTGCTAGAATTACAATTCAAACTTGTAAAAAGCAAATGAAACACAGAGAAGAAAAGCCAGAAGAAAGGGAAAGGGAAATGTTAAATACAGTGATTGAGGTGCTTTCAGTGCAGCACAGTCCTTCAAAACCACCTGGCCTAAACATAACAGAAAGCCATCTGGTAGATTCTGCTGTTGCTAAAGCAGAACGGACTCAAACATATTCCAGCAAAGGGCAGTGGGAACAGCAAACGCTATGAAAGAACAGAATTAATGTATGCAGCAGTGGGTAAGGCGCCCGAACAATAGACTCCTTTGTACAGGAAGTCAATGGCAAGGGAGAGTAAATGGCAAAGAGAGAGAAGCTGGTGCTTCTCAAATTTCAGTGGGAATTGTCTTTTGCAACGTTGGCATGCAAAGCCCTGGCTGTGTAAACTTTAAGTAGAATAGAAGATCCAGTATCACTCTATTGTGGCAATTCCTACTTGGCTAGTTAAAACCTTCAGTGTTTAAAGACCATTACGTCCCCAGATATTTTACATATGGAGAGATAAACAAAATCTGTTTCTTGACAGGTATTATCTGTAAGAATGATGAGGATTTCTGGACACTTAGTGGTGGCAGAGTCAGTTGGAACCTGGAACTTCCCTTTGAGAGCAAGCAATGTGGAAATTTAGGCATTTATTTACAGAATCACAGAATCGTATAGGTTGGAAAAGACCTTTAAGATCATCGAGTCCAACCATACACCTAACACTGCCAAGCCCCCCACTACACCATGTCCCTAAGCACCTCATCCAAACGGCTTTTAAATCCCTCCAGGGATGGCGACTCAACCCCTTCCCTGGGCAGCCTGTCCCAATGCTGGACAACCCTTTCGGTGAAGTAAAATTTCCTAATATCCAGTCTAAACCTCCCCTGGCGCAACTTGAGGCCATCTCCTCTCGTCCTGTCACTTGTGACCTGGGAGAAGAGACCGACCCCACCTCTCTCCAGCCTCCTTTCAGGCAGTTGTAGAGAGCGATGAGGTCTCCCCTCTTAGCTCCTTTTCTCCAGGCTGAACAACCCCAGGTCCCTCAGCCGCTCCCCATCAGCCTTGTGCTCCAGACCCTTCCCCAGCTCCGTTGCCCTTCTTTGGCACAGGTTTGTCCATGTTTTCTTGCCCTTGCTGGGGAGCAACAAACCTACTTTTTTGCTGGTGCAGTGCTGCATGGAGACACCTGTACATGGCCTGCAGAGGCAGTGCACAACAGCCGGATGCAGGACTGACAGCTTCAGCCCACAGCTAACACTGGTCGGTGCAGCAAACTCCCAGTTTTCTGTGGACTGACATGACAATTCCTGGTCTGACATCCTGTCCTCTCCACCTGTAACACACAACCTTATTCTCTCTGTCATCCTATGTCATGACACGTGTAGAATCTGCTTTATACTGATTTAACATGGTCTTTATGTTCAGTCCTACAGCTTACCATGCCTTTCCCTCTTCCTTATTTGTCTGAGATATAAATGCCCCCAGCATCGTTCCTAATAATTATTGAAGGCCCTGCAGCATCCCGATTCAGTCTTTGGAAGGTGTTTTTCCTGCCTCAGAGTTCTTAGAAGCACAGACTATGAAAGCAGGGCCTGCTGAGAAACCACAGCTTTCTGTAGAGCTTTGCATATTCATGTGTAAGCTGAGAAAAGAATGAAGTACTTTAAGAGGAGAGGGAGCAAAAGTGACGGATGTGGTTTTGCTGTTGTTGGCTTTTTTCCTACTGTTTTCTGGAGCTTCCTTGTGCCGCATTGTAAATGCCTGAGTCACTAGACAGCTTAGGACAGTGTCATTTAAATGCTCAAGGAACCTGTTTTCAGAAAGCGCTGCATGAGCCTTGCAAAAGGGCTTCTCTTCAGAGGTACGCTGGGAAGACAGATGTGTAAATTTTTTATCAGCCATGAAGGGATTCAGCTATCTATCAGTAGAGAACAGAATGAACATAGATAAGCCATTTGCCAATTTGTGATAGATGCACATAAATGAAGATAACACTTAAATCCCTAGCTAAAGCAGGGACGGTTCCTTTGATTTGAATGCCAGAGCTTTTCATTCACCCTGGGAGTACGAGGTGCCACATGGATACTGTAGACTTGGTTGTGCCCACTGCAGGTCACGATGATTTAAAAAATCTGACAAAAGCTTCTTAAGACTGTGGAAAACAGAACCCCACGGCCTTAGCCTGTGGTCTCCACTACTGCTAAGCGGGTCCCTTTCTGGGTCGGCAACATCTGAGCAGCCCTTCCAGTGCTTGGGTTGTGACTGTGCCTGTGGCTTCAGCTATGTCCACACAGGATACAGGACAAGTTATTTTATTCCTATTTCTGACTGGTATTTCTATGGTTGGACTTGATGATCTTAAAGGTCTTTTCCAACCTAAATGATTCAATGATTCTATGATTCAGTGCTACTTAAAGCTCCAGCCAGAGGTCAGGCTCCCTGGACATCTGCTGCTACACAAATGCAGGACAAGACAGCCCTGCCGTGGATAGCTTTGGGCTTTGAAGCATGTTACAGCCATCCTCTCTAAGAACAAGTTCTGATGTAGAGAGATATATACATTCCCATTCAGTCTTGGCTGTCAAGTCACTTGGAGCCTCTGGGAGCATGGACCCATGTCCTCTCCCTCCCCGAGACCCCAGCAGGATGTTTAGCTTCCACCTGGCGAGCTCCAGCAAAGACCCACACGTTAAATAAACTAAATGGTTTTTGATCAGAAACAGAACAAAACTGGCTCAATCATGCATTTCCTGCACACCAAAAAGGCTTACCTCTGCCCATGTCGGCAGGGAAAGGACCCTTGAGACAGGTCTTACGCTGTCTGTTAGCCACCATGTCAACACATGGCAGAGCCTAGTCTCATCATCCAATGCTCCTTTGAAAGACATTGAACTGCTGCTGTAAGGACGGTTCTACAGCAATGAGACTACAATAGTAATCAAACTAGATGAAAATAAGAAGTATTCAGCAGATGCTAATACTGCATTTAGCACTATACAAAGAACGAGACCTTGGATCCTGATGTAATGCAGGATCTGCTTGCAGTCGGCATGCTGTTCAAGAACCTATGGAAAAATCCTACAATTTAAAGTTTTTAAGCCTACCTGTGATGTCTTGACAGAGCAAGTTTAAGATGTGACAGAACATGGAGCTGTACTGGCAGGCTGCAGGGAGCAGTGACCTCTTCATCCCCAAGAAACATCCAGAGCAGCACTTCTGACCAAAGCCACAGGGCACTCATTAGTGTTCTCACCACTCGAAAAGCCTAAAGAAAAAGGATAGTCTATGGTTAGGAAGTCAAGGACAGACATTCTGGGTTTTGGTTTCCTTTCTTTGTCATATGTTTGTTAGGAAATTTTGAGCAAGGCACCTGCATGCCAGATGCCGGGAGAAGCACAGGAATTTCATTCTACATGAAATTCCCATGAAATTATGGATAGTCACACAGATATGGTGAATCTTGGCCTTATTCTCTCTGCTCTTCCGGACATAGAACAAAGGGCGTTTATTAATTACCCTGGTTGTTGAGAGGTTAAGAGCATTTAAAAACTGTGAGACATTCAGATAGTACAGTAATGGGGAACGTAGAAGATGAACAGCATGATAGATGTCACAGAGAACTTTCTTCCTCCTGTTTGTCAGGTTTATTTGTTTCAAAGGAGAAGAAACCAAAATCTAATCAAGACCATTATGAAGGTTCATTGAGTTTGTCTGTCAGCACAACATCTTACGAACTTTTAATAGGAAAAAGAACACTTACTCAGGAGTTTGCCAAGAAAAATTTATGTAACTTAGGTGCCCTCTGTTGGCATCTGCAAAGCAGGTTCTTTTGAGCAGCTGTTCCAGTTCTCCTCTGAAAAAGAAAAAAAAAGACATAAAGACATTTCACTGCCCTCACTTACCATTCTTTTCATTTGTTTAATAAAGTATTTCAAAGAAGTTAAAATGATTGTTGTATTTTATTCTCAGCAAAATAAAGTGCCAAAGTGAAGGCTATCATGTTGCCAAAATCTACCGAACACTTAGACTTCACTTCACAGGTACTTGCAAGCAAACTCATTGCTGCTTCAGGAAAAAAAAAAAAATTGTATCAATTAAAAGGGAGTAAAATTCTCCTGGGGTTGTTACATGATTAAATATCCTTCCTTACAAAATGCTGAATAGTTCCTACGTGTGTTATATACAAGATGCAGCACCATATGGTGGAGGCAGGAAGTGAACAGATGAGTTTCTCTCACTATAGGGAAAAGAAATAGTAAACAGAATTACATGCAAGTCAGTTGTTTGGTTTCACACAGATTTGTAACTGGACCATCACATTCTGCAGCTTGTAGCTTCAGACCTTGGCATTTCAAAGGGAAATGGAGATAAGACTAGTATAGATATGTAAAATCAGTATCTTACATGGCTTCTACCTGAAACTAAAGCTTACCCAGGAAAACAAGGCCAAGGGTTCATTGAAAACTCAGTGCCGTGTTTGCTTAGTTTTGATCCTATGTCCACCTCAAATCAAACTGATTCCTAGATTCCTTGTAACTTTCTTTCATGGTATCCAAAAAACTCAAGTAGAAATTGTTATGGAAACTGGTATGTTAAAAAACACAGTGCCTTTAGATACCTATAGAGCAAGAGTTAATCTAAAGAGCATCAGCTGGAGACACAAAATAACATGTAGTGTTGTTCTCAAGTACGTAAATGTATGCAAAAAGGGATTTTGTTTAATTCATCCAGTTCTTATGAAAATTCTGTCCTGCCTGCATTCTGTTATGGGATTTTGTTGGGATTTATTAGTACTCTTACCTCTCAAGGTGTTCACTAAGTCAGGGAAAGGGCATTGCTCTGACTCTAAGGAGATCCAGCCTAGTTTCCTGATTGGCATTCATCTCTTCTAGGTCTGGCTTCTGGAGATGAATGCAAACCCAGCATTGCATACCAACTGCAAAGTCTTGAGAGACATCATCCCACCTATAGTTTACGAGAGTCTTGGTAAGTGAATGTCGTGGTTTAACCCCAGCTGAAAACTCAGCCCTCCCCAGCCGCTCGCTCACTCCCCCCCCGTGGGACAGGGGAGAGAATGGGAAGAGTAAAAGTGAGGAAACGCGTGGGTTGAGATAAAGACAGTTCAATAGGGAAAGCAAAAGCCACATGCACAAGCAAAGCAAAGCAAGGCATTCCTTCACCCCTTCCCATGGGCAGGCAGGGGTTCAGCCATCTCCAGGACAGCAGGGCTCCATCACGCGTAACGGTGACTTGGGAAGACAAACGCCATCACTCCGAACGTCCCCTCCTTCCTTCTCCTTCCCCAGCTTTATATGCTGAGCACGACGCCCTATGGTATGGAATGTCCCTTTGGGCAGTTGGGGTCAGCTGTCCCGGCTGTTCCCCCTCCCAGCTTCTTGTGCCCCCCAGCCCACTCGCTGGTGACAGCTTGGGTGCCTTTTAGCATCAGAGTGTTGAGACCATCTCCTAACTGCATCTTCTTTTCCAGATTTGGTTCTCGAGGTTTTCAACAAGCGCCTCAAAGGCCAGAGTGTTTTGCCTTTAGAGACACTCCGCCATTTTGTGCTTCTCTATCATGAGGATGCTGCAGACCTTGGCCAGAAAGAACCCTCGAAGCTCAGAACTGGCCTGTGTACAGGCCGATTTCTGCGGCCACAAACAGGCAGTACCAGCCACTTCGGTCAGAGCCCTGCCAAAGTGCTGAAGAACTCTTCCAAGAAGCTTGGTTGCTCTAGAAAAAAGGTTGCCTTGTCGCCCGGAAAGAATTGTCAACAAACTGTCCTACCTGTACCACACGTGCAGCTCTTCGACCATCATGGAAAAACGCTCTGAACCATTACAGAGCAAGACAGCTTTCACAAGTTCAGAAGACATAAAACGAAAATAAAAGCTAAACTTGTATGTGCTGTGCATGTCCAGCTCATTTTCACCTTATATAATCTACTTCAACTGGAAAACAAAAAAAACCCCAGTCACTATTTCTATAAGTTCTTAGTTCTTCTGCGGAAAGCTATACTTTAACCAGCCAGCCAGAAATTATAGGAAAGTTACAGAAAATGAGACAACTGTTACCACTTAAAACTCGTCCCTTTTAAAAACAATGTTGATCTGACCGGTGCAATCCAGAAACAGGCCAAACTTTTTACATACAAAGTCCTTATACAAAAAGGCAAGGAGAGAAGCTGCAAAGACTAAACCTAAGGCTTAACCGTGGAAATCCCCCAGTTTGTCCCATCATTTGTAGCTGTATGTCTGGCTCCCTCACTCCTTAGATCCTCCGTGCCTTGCATATTTAGCCTTCTTATATTAAGACTCTCTTTCACTTTTCATTTGGTTGAGGTGACAGCCAAGCAGCAGCACATACTTATCGCATCAGGCCACCATCTCAGCAGGAAACAATGACGCTTGGGGGACCAAGGAGACGGGGAGGAAGGGAGAGAGGTTTAAAACCAACAGGAAATGCTTTTACATCTCAGACGCTGCTGCTTCTAACCCAAGATGAATGTCAATGAGCAGTAAGTTGAAGGGTACGTGCGTCTTTCCTTCCCCTCCTGCGCTTACTCTAATTGACGGTAGTTCAAGCACATTCATGCGATCCTGGGACTGCAGCATCAGTTTGAAGCAAGTGTCTGCGGCCGGGGAGCCGGTGACCAAGCATGGGATGCTGCAGCCTGAGTGCCCGGCAGGCTGGGTCTGCAGGAACAGGCCAGGATGAGGTGGAGCTACTGAAGACAGGCAGGACCAGGTAGGCAGCAATTTTGGGGGCACATGAAAAAAGCCAATCATCAGCTCCACTCAAACAGAAAGACATTTGGTGCTTGAGACTGAAACTCACTGGTTGTATTTGCTTTCCAAATATGACTCCCTTAAAGGAAAAGCTTTCTCTGCTTCCCTTTTTCTAGCCAGAATTTACAGTAACGCTATGCGTCAGATTCGTTTAATCTTCTAACTAGAGCCTGCTTACTTCTCCTCAATATGTCCCCTCAGATGTCGCAGTCTTATCTTAAAAGATAGAGGGTCAGCATTTGAGAAACTGAAGGTGGAAACATTCCTTCCTGCCATGGACGTAACTCTCTCTGTTTTGGGCGGGCAATCACAACTAACTCCTGGGGCTCTGCCAAGCCCTGCTCATGTTTTGTCAAAAATGCATGTTTTCAGTCAGACTGTCACATGTCAGAGACAGATCGGAGGCCTGAAAAGAAGCTCAGGAGGCTTTTAGTCCTGCTTCTACCTCTGGAGCAGCCTCGGCTCTTCCTAAATCTTGCTTGACAGACACTTGTCTAACCTGTCCTTGAAAACCTCCAGTGATGAAGGTTCTGCAATGTCCCAGGGAAGCCATTGTTTCTTCCTAGTAGCTAAGCTTTAACGCAGGTAAGGCCATTGTCTCTATCTCACGCACCACAGACAAAAAGAAAAAATTGTTCCCCTCCTCTTCCTAGTGGCCTTCTACACATGTGAAGGCTGTTACCGTACCACCTCGGTATTCTTTACCTTAGGCCAAGTGTTGAGCTACATTATACATTTCCTTCCATAATTTCACCATATTACAAGAAACGGTGTTATTCCTTCCTTGTCCATTAAGGCAGGCACGCTGAGAGCGCCTACACTCTTTTCTATGTAATGCCAGTGGAAAATTAGGAGTCTAAGTGCTCTGTTGAATTTAGGACCTAGTCTCTGCTTAATGGGAGGGGACATTTAGTGGTATGTTCCCCAAAAGTTCAGGTGTGTTATTCCCTGACATGCCTGCTTTCTGATTCTGCATCTGCTGCATTTTTTTTTTCCTAGAGTTCACTGAGCTATTACCAATCAATATTCCTGTCGAAAATAGCATATTCTAAAATACACCAAACGTATGCCAGAAATCCAGAAATTTGTTTGCTCACTGAGCATTAGTCTCTCTCTCTCTCTTTTAAAAAATGCAACACATGTAAGTGCTTTTCTATGCCTTTCCATATTCTCTTCCATTTCAGCATGTGGTCCAACTCAGAAGGCCAGAGTGAGGCATCCCTCCATCCTAAGGACCCTGCAATCCTAGCAGAAACAGAAGATGTGAGTATGAGCAGGGTCATGCAAGCAAAGCTTTCTCTCTAGAATCAAGGAAGAAATCAGAGGCCTGTTTATCTCACCCACCACGGCATTATCCCCATGCAGTATCCCATTACAATAAAGTGCCAGAGGCTATGACGTGCCCTTTGTTTTGAAGGCAAGCAACCAACAGTTCTCTCTGTTTTGAGGCCCAGGTATAGGTTTTCCAGCTTTTGTTCTACAAATTCACATGCAAGAAAGCTTGTCATCACAAGTCAGTTTTGGATTTTTTTTCCTGGGACCATGTTTTATCACCAGTGCTGAGAGAAGATGCTCAGAGGGAGGGGAAGTGATTTATGCAAATTCATATATATGGTCAACATCCAAATCTCCTAGGGCCTGGGCTGCAAAACCACCCCTTCTCTCTTTTAGCTAGTGTTATAAATCATTACTATTTGGTTCTCGTTTCCATTTTTCCACCTCTGCTTATCTGACTTTACCGGATATTCGCAGTAAGATTACCAGAAGAAATGCACGCTACTGTTTGTTTGTTTCAGACAGACACACTGTGGGGAAGAACACGGGAGGAACTAGTGAACTTGCTGATCACGCAGCCTATCAGCGGCTGGGAAGGGATGAACATCCACTCTCTTGGGGAAATTATTTGGTCCTCCCTGGTTTTTCTGAGAAGTTATCGCATGGAGGTAATAATCCTCTTACTATAACCACCGAGTAACACGCAAGGGATAAGGTGGGGGTAAAGTTGGATTTCATACATCCTGCCCAAATTACTGTCAAATCCCAGGGCTTGACTAAAGCTACAATTTGTCCTGACCTTTGTTTTCAAGAGTTAATCCTAATATGCTCAACTTTTTTCACCAGTGCCAGCAAAAGCTGGATGGATTTCATAGCCACTTCCTTGAAGAGCATGAATCTTTTCATTCATTCCCTGGGGAAACAAAAACAGGGGGTTTTGTCAGAAGTTTCTTGTATTCTTTTCCCCAAAGAGAGAAGGACTGGTTATTATGGTTGCAAAGTTGTATGTGTAACAACCGAGCCCTCTCCACAGGTACTGGAGGTGACTGGTAAAACTAATGCAGTGTGATTGCCGTTTCCCTGGTTTTGATGAGGTCAGAAGAGGGAAATGAGATCTAGTCTATCTTTGCCATGCATTCGTGTCTCTTTAACTGCACGTCACTGTTTAGCTGGCTGTACGCACAGGAGTAAAACCACCCTGTCTCAGGGAATGCCGTGGTCTGGCTCACCAGTGCTCAGAGAGCACATAGAGACCATTTAAGGAAAGATGATATAAAATGACAAAGTACTGATATAAAGCTTCAAACTGTGACCTAGTGCAAGACAGTCCAGCAGTTAAACACTGCATAGTTCCTAGTTACCAACCAGTCACTAAGCGTGCCAGCCTACCAGCACCGTCTGTACATAAAGATGCACTCAGTACTGCATCAGCAGAAAGGAAGGGAAGGTGAAGAGCTTTGAAGAAATATAATTTCCTTTTTTCTAAAAAAAATTGGAAACATTTTGGAGGAACGATATAATTGATCTTATTTCAACAGGAGATGCGTGAATGCTACATTGTGCTGTCCTCCTTCCACCTGCTGATTCTTTCAGTGGATCGTACAAAGAAGGCATTTGTTTACGAGGTAAAGCACAAGAATCCTTTTGTGTCTGTTGTATCCATGTTCATATTCAAGATGTCCTGAATATCTCTTTGCTCATAGCTCTTGCATGTACATGGCAAAAAGAGTACCTACCCTCGGTTCCCTGCCAAGAGGAAGGCTCAGGATGGAGCAAACGTGCAGGTCCCATCAGCCAAGACAGAGACGCTTCACTGAGTTCAGGGGAGCTTTGGCATGTTTTCTAGCACAGTAGCTCACAATTCTCCATTTTTCAGCTTACTTTGAGCAGGGAAGGGAGTCTGCTCCAGGGATTGAAGAGGAAGTGCCAGTTCTATTTATATGCCTACTTCTAGGATCTATAATGTTCGCTGGCCTCTTAGCACTTACTACCCAGGGAGAGGGACCGCAACTCTGTACGAGTGAGCTAAGTGAACAAGGCATCAACCAGGAGGTATCAAAAGAAGGTCATAAGAACAGACATGGTGTACCAAGGAGAGACATATCCAGAAGAGCTGCCTTCAGCACAGCAATGTCTCCTGCTGGCTGTCTTTGGTATATGTCTGTGGATCCTAAATGTGAGAATAAAAGAGCGCCAAACTAGGAAACTTTGTAACTACAGAAAGAAGGTCCTTGATCTGTATAACATTGGAATCGATACAAATCTAAGTCCCTCCATCAGTTAAGTTTGGTGGTGTAAGAGGACACAGAAAAGAAATCATCAGTTTATGAAATACAGGATGCAAAATGCAAACTGGGGCCTCTTTCTCCTGAACATGTGTAGTCTTCTAGCGTGGTTTGGAGCATGGGGTGGGAATTAAAGAGGGGGAGGCTGCGAGGCAGATGAAATTCCGTCTAGTTCATACAAAGTACTTTTCAACACCAGCCTTGGTCTATTGGTGGAGCTCACCCCTATACCTCAGAGCCCTTTATGATGGAGGACAGTCATTTTACAGATAGGGAAACATGAATAAACCCCCCATTTCCTATGTCTTCAAACAATGAGCTGAATGTCATCCCACAGAGACTTCTGTAAAGTCAAACGTTTGAAGGATGGGAAATTCTTTAGCCTGGCTTGCAGAAAAGCATTCTGCTGTACATCAGTGAGACATAGAGAAGTTGTTACCAACCAGTTTCTAACACAATTCCCTACCATACCAGGGTCTCCTTCCTCTTGCTGGGATGCGTCTGAGAGAGATTGCGAGTGCAATCAGCCACACATTTGAAATTTCTGGTAAGCCTGTTCTGCAGTTCCTGTGATAGTCACAAAGCAGTAATATCCGTGCTCTAGCCTTCACGGACCGGCTTACGTGTCTAGAGATGAGAGGGTTTTGCAGCCATGCAGAGGACTACTGAAGAGGGACATGCCTCCTCTCCAACATTCAGCCACGCTGGAGAATATGCCATGCCTGTCTGGACTGGATGTGCAGCATATGCTATAGTTGCACAGAGGGATGAGACATAGCTAGACGGAAGGAATTCGGAATCTTACTTTTTACAGGTGGACACAACTGCCGCACAGCCTTAAACCAAGAATGCCTTAGGGTTAACTAGAATTCCTCACATGCAAGGCAATATAAATTATAGGTTCCCCTTGACTCTAATTTTCTACTTAAACAGGAGGCAAATGCTTGATGTCTGCTTTTAGAACAAGGGAGCTACCTAATTGTCCCAGTGCCAACCCAGTATCTGCCATCAAGAACAATGCAAGCCAGACCTGCACTTGTTTCATAATGAGATACCAAAGCACAGGTGGAACGCGGCTATAGAGATAATGAATGACAGAGTGGAGGGGCAGCGCACAGAATTCACCGGCTAGGCTCAAAGGCAGCTCACAGGTCCTTCCTCAGACCCAGGGGTTGTATGTGTCTTTCCGCAGGGTCCATGATAGAATCCAGGCTCGTTTGCTGCCAGAATTCAGCCGACTTCAACATGTGGGTTCAACACCTCCAGCACCAAATCAAGATGGCGAATGCTCACTGCCCAGTGACTCCCAACAATATCATCTCTCTTCTGGTGAGTCCATGCAGAAGAGACGTAAAGGGAACGGGATGGAAACAGGAAACAGAGGCAGCTTTGAAAGTGGACAGGGGTTTTCAGGGATTTTTAGAATGCAGGCTGGAAATGAACAGTAGCGTTACCTGAGGATGCTGTTCTAGGCTATGGCAAGGAAACCCGCCACACACAAATTTGTAACTGCTACTCTACGCTCATGAGAGATTTTAGAAAAATTACTGATCTTTTTTGTTCCTGGGATGTAACTACTACACTGGTAAAAAAATTTAAATTTTCCTCTTAGTTACAGTCACAAAATAAAGACTTTTTGATACATGCTGACTGTCGCACAAGCGACGCACTGCACACTGCAACATCGACAAGGGTCACAAGATGGCAGGATTAGACTGCCATGGAAAACACCCATCCAGCTGTGCCTTAGGGAATTCACATACAGCAACGCAATGAGTCCTCCCAAAGCTTTTGCCCATGTCGTGGTACGCTGAGATTCCTAAAGGGTAAGAGTCAGCTGGAAAGCCAGCTTGTCATTCTCCTCTCCCTAGTGTTATTTACTAACAGTTCTGCTAAGGTTTCCCCTTTTTTTAAACATCCACGCTGCTGTCCTTGATGTCTAGCATGGCACAGGCTCTAAGGCAACACTGGACCTTAGCTGTGTCTAACAGCATGCTTGTCTCCAGTTTGGGGGGAGAAAATGCAACCCAGAGTACCCATCCTTAAGAGCTGCTGATTTCTGATGTTCCCTACCCTTCACATAATTGTTTGTAGCTAGTGGGTAGAAGCTAATCTTACAATAGTTAGTTCAGGTGGTCCTGCTCTAAGGATTCGATATAGATTGTAGAAATCCATCCAGGACTCGGCATAGCCATGCATACCGTGAGCCCACATCGAACCCCACTCCCCTGTTAGCTGGACAGCACCACTTTGAAGGAAAATATCCCCCAATAAAGGGACTTGAATGCCAAGCCCAAAGTGCTTTGAACTAAGATGAAATTCGAATTCAAATCAAACTGGTGTCTCAAACAACCTCTTCTGAGGGGGCGAAGGAAAATGAGACCTTTCCCTTTTAATAGCTAAAGTTGTTTGCTTGTCTCAGCTGCTGCTCATGAAACCACAGATTTTGTTCAAGTAGGTAGGAAACCTACAGCAAACTAGGACCTTCATCATGGGTTTCCCAATTTCCAAGCATATATCCTAAATAGCTTTCTTTTACCACCCTGTAACCCTGAAAGACATCGTACTTGTAGTTTGATCTCATTTTGCTCTGTCTCAACAAAAAAAAAGGTGCCGTGTGATGAACAGTGGAAGAAGAGGGAGCTGATGAGACATCTGTTGTGTAACACCATTCTGAAGTGGGAAGGAAAACCTATTCAGCATCTAGGAAGGATACAGCATTTGGCCATGGTGCAAGTGGCTAGTGGCTGCGTGGGGGTAACGTACAATGTATACCGCTCTGACACGTGGGTGGCTTTAAGAAGACTGCAACCTGTGCAAGTTTAGGCTCACATGGAACTGATGCTTAAAGAAAAGAAAAAAAGAAACAAAAGCTAATTATGTCACAGTATTAAAGAGACAAACAGAAATGCAGTTGTATTTCTGAAAGCTGCTTCTGACAATGTGTCCAAACGGTTGCACTCAACTTCCAAGGGAGTAGAGCTGGGAGGGACAGTCCACCCCTTTCCAATCACACAGCAAGATCAGCATTTTCTAAACATTTCCTTGCAGATGTGTGCCTGACCTCTTCTAAAAAAACCCTCACCACTTTGTGATATCCTATCAGCTTTCTAAGCAATGAATATACAACCTGAATAAGAAATACAAAGAATAGTATCCATGCCTGGCACAGGAGCAAGTGGGTGCTGCAGACAGTTCTGAGTTTTGGTGTATCGTCATGGTCATTAAACTTCATATTCTGCCTTTGACTGAGACGGATCCACTGAGTGGAAGTTATGGAACGTTTTTGCTGTCTCTAAGGTGCCTCTTTTCCACAGGACTCTGAGGAAAGACTGCTGATCCTGTTTCCAGAAGATCTGCTGTTCCTCTCTGTGGATAAGGACAGAACTGCAATCACATACAAGGTAACAGAGGAAATACTGGTCAAATAAGTGAAGACCTAAAAGGAGCTGGAGCTAGTGAGCAGCACTGGGTGATGAAAATGTCTGAATAGCAAGGAACAAAGGGAGGAGCTGAAGGAAAAGCACTTTTTTTCTTTTCTTCTTTGAAGGGAAAACTCCCCCTAACTGGAATCCAGGCAAAGGAGAAATCTGCTATGCTGGGCAGGTTACAGTTTGAAATTACAGGTATGTAATTGAAAAAGAAAGATGAGAGCTATGAAACACAGGAGGATCTGTCTGAACATAGGGAAACAGATTTTTACTGTGAGGTTGCTGAGCACTGGGACAGGTTGCTCAAAGAGGTTGGGGAGTCTCCAACCTTGGAGATACTCAGAAGCTGTCTGGACATGGCCCTGGGCAACCGGCTCTCCGTGGCCCTGCTTGAGCAGGGGGTTGGACCAGGTGACCTCCAGAGGTGCCTTCCAACCTCAACGGTTCTGTGATTCTAATGAGAAACAGCAACGCTGGTGCTCGGGCTTACCTTGAGGATGGGTTATCTTGTGCAGTTGTCTTCCCACAAGGGACAGTCCTGTGACTTTCCTTGCTACAGGCTAATAAACTGTGTGTCATGGCAAACTTCGCACACTTTTCCATCACCAAACTGTTCCCTGCTAATGTCTTGCAGGAAGCCTGACAGAACCAATCCTTATCACCTGTTCCACAGCAGAAGATTATGAAAAATACCTGTTCTACCTACAGAAGGTATTTTTCAGAGAACTTTACTGCAGCAATATCTCTTTTCAAGCCTGGGATTTTCCCAGCCATTGATTCATCTAAGATCTATTATCCTCCCAACTTTTCTTCTCCTTTTCCACAAAAGACTCACCTGAGTAGGGAGTTGCCTTCAAGCCTATCTTTCTCCTGATAAGACTCATCTGTTTGGCCAGTAAAATATCAGTGGGTATTTGAAAAAAGAAAAACACTCTGTCAGCAGGGGTTGAATTTGGGTCCTCTTAGGCAAAACACCTACCTACTCTAGGAGTGAAAGACTGATACCTAAGCACTCAACTTGCACTGATTTAATGGAAATTACATACTGAAATAAGCAGAACTACTGAGGGGAGGAGGCAGACCATTGGACTCTATTTCACAAAGCTAGAGAGACACATGATGTCACACTACCTCCTAAAATACCCATGATTGCACTGCCAGCTTATGACCTGGTTCCCTGGAAGTTACACCCATGTAAACAGGAGTTAGTTCCAAGTAGGTCCTTCAAAATAGGACCTTATCTAGGTTCCAGTTTCCAGAGTCAATAATTTTTTGTTGGCCAGCACCTATAGCACACCCTACACAGTGGATAACCCTATCTGGGCGCAGAGGAGAGAAACGTGAATCAGGAGTGGATGTTTTAAAAGCAGAAGAGATGTTGGGCTCTGAGTATTTATTAATCAATCTGGCTATTCTATAGTTGAGCATGGCTATGTTTATCTAGTGTGTAAATTCTTGGCAAAGTTAGGATATTCACGTGCTGAAAATATCTTCCAGCCAGAGAAAATCCTTGATCCTCCTACTCTCCAGCCACCACCAATCATCCCTAAGAAATCCCGGCAACATCAGTAGGACATTAGCATGCAATGACAAGAAGGAGGTATGTTGAATACAATCCCAACAGAAGTTGAAGAAGCTGCAAGAATGAGTAAGAATAGACTGGAAATTGGAAACCAAGCTTCTTTCAGACTGAGAGGCGAATAAGGGTCTGCACATGAACTGTTCTCCACTGGCTGCTGTTTCGAATGGGCCATTGCAATCCATGTAGGATCTTGCGATTCTCACCTCAGCTGTACATACGCTTCAAGGAGAAATCTTTTTCAATTTTCTTACTGTATTTATTGTCTGATTCTTAACAGAAGAAGAAACATTATAAAATACTGTGGAAATACTACAAATAAAACCCATTTACCTGAGCCTAAGCCATGCGTAGAAAGCAGCATTCAGGTAACTGTTGGTCTGGAGAGCCATTGCCTTCCTTTGAAATGGCAGGCATAGTGCAATTCTTGATGGTGAATAGCTCCTTTTCTATAGCTTTTCTTCCCTGCCCAAATCAAGGAGAAATGTTAATCCTGGAAGTTTTCGCAAACCAAAAATTGTTCCCCAAATACTCATTGCTGTCTTCTGCCCTCCAAGAACAACAACCCAAAAACCTTCAGGTTGAATCAAATCTATTCATTTTGATGATTTCAAAATATTTCATTTGGATTTTTAACACTTTAAGAATTTTTTCCCCACTCTACACATATGTAGCACTGAAAAGGAAGCATTGCTACAAACCAAAACTACCAAGCATTTAATTTCAAACAGTTCTCAGTTACCGGTAGGTTAATCATCCCAGCTGCATCCGTGGTATAGCTGCAAAGTCACCTGAACAAGCTTTGTGTGGTCCCATGGTCCCTGATCTATCCCAATTTTTCCTTTATGCAGCCTACACTGGCCACATGTAAATCAAGAAAACAGACAGCTGTGGCGTATACTGCAAAAAAAAAAAAAATCAACAATTTTAGAAGAAAAAAAAAATCTAACAAAGGTATGCCCCCAAGCACCATAAATTATGAGTCTCTTTACCTGAGGCTTTTAAGAACTGAACACCTCTGCCAGGCTGGGCTGAAACTAGGCAATAAGTTGGAAAGTTATTTGGAAAAACAGGTCTGTAATCACACAATTGCTTATTTTCTCTTTCCTTCGGAAAGGAGACAAAAAGAATTAAGGACAGGAAGTCCCGCGAAAATATTGTTTTACCTTCTTCAGTTTCGGAACTAATAATTTGCAGGAAATGTGAGCAGCCATGGTAGCATAACAAAACACTGTCTGCACATATCCTTAGTCGCCTTCTGTTTGAGCAAAACCTCTAGTATGAGAAAAGCTGTTTCTATACCGCAAGCATTTCTCTTATCCTGTTACTCTTTCACTTTTTTTTGCAGCTGAAAGATGAAGAAATCCCCAGAGCTCACTGGGGCCCCAAACTCCCGTGATCATTATTTATGTGTGTGAGTGAATGACTCTATAAAAGGGTATCACCTTATTCTGCTAACTGCTACCCTGCATTTCCTAAAACTGTACAGGAAGGTCTTTATCTGATTCTGAACAGCAAGCCACTTCTAAGCATCGAACATTGTTTTAAACAAAGTTTAAAACTCTGTCTTAACAGTGTGAAGTTTCTTAAACATTTACACATAGAGAAAATCCTGAAAAGCTGTAGATTCAGAATAATTTGGTTTTTATTAAACTTTTGGAGAATGTGCACAAAAACAAAGATAGAAAGATAACTCCTCTCCTCTGCTAGGCGCCATTTCCCTGCCCTGAAATTTTGCCATCATACCTTTTCCATTTTAGAAGTCAAAATTCGAGAATACAGATGCAGATTAGAAGCACAAAACGCTAAATGGTAACACTGGATCTGGCATCAGGAAAACAATCTACACGACTCAGAGAAAAGCTGCTAAGTTTGGTGCTGACTTCAGAGCTAGGTCACTGGAAGATCCCAGAACTCAGAGCGAGCAGAAGCTTCCTCCTGAAGGCCAGTGTCAATTCTCACTCTGCCAGCCACTTCTTCGCCCTTTGCCGGGGCACGCGAGGGAGCCTCAGGGCCAGCGAAGGGATGTCAGCTTCTAAGAAATCACCAAACCCGTTATATTAGTAGCTTCTTAAAATGTGTCAGCGGTGTTCCTTTCTAAGTATTATTAAAGCACACATGCTAAAAGAGCTGACTCTTAAGATGGTGAAAGATTTTGCTGACCAGGTCTGAGACACTCAACGCGCCCTGGCAGCCTGTGAGGCTGTCTCGAGTAGAACGGAAAGCAGAATGAAAAGGCACACTTTTCAGCACGTAGGAGACTCCTTCCACCACTTCTTCTTTTTATATAAACAGAATTGTTCCAGAAATTTCTTCGTTAAGGGCTATCCACTTTTCAGAGTCCTCACTCACACGTAGGCTGCCAATGGCAACAAGTCTTTACTCATGACTTGTAAATGGCAACAACACTTGTAAATGGCAACAAGTCTTTACTCATCGCTGGCAGCTCAAGAACTTTTATTACAGTTAGATTCCTCAGCTCATAGGACAACTCAAAGACAAGCTTAAGATAAGTGCTGGACAACTCCTAATAAAACAAGGACTAAGTGCTACCAACTGTCCCACAAAAAATTGCTTTTTTTTCCATAAACATGAAATATACTTTTTAAGCTTCACCTACATGTAGCGTAAAAGTTATTATGTCCTCAGTTAAGCCATAATTTGATGTTGTCGTTTTGGAGCCTGCATATTTGCCTTTTTGTTAGCACTGTCCAGGAGCTTTTTTTTGGTTTTTTAGATATCACCATACATCATATTTTAACTATTTACTCATGACAATAACGTTAATGAAACATTGTATTTCTACATTTGCTTGATGACTTAGCTTCTAGAAACTTTGGGATATTTTTCAGGGATATTCTCTTTTCTCTTTTGAAAAGAGATTCAAGAAAAAAAAATATTGTTACAGACATTTAATTGGATGTAAATGATTTGAGGGAGAAGCCTTTTTTAGCCCACAGTCCATATACAGAAATCAAGCTGCAGTTCAAATCAGAACTTGAAAAACCCCATAAACTCTGGGATATGAGCTGAAAATTCAGCCATGATCTGATTCAAATATTACAGAAATTGCACACTGATAAAATAAAGCTATCATTCTTTCTGAATGGAAACTGAAATCTAGTGTTTTCTTACAGGCTCACTGTTCTACGCCAATGGTTTTCATTTCCTTTGATGCAAAGAACAGCTCTTTTACTGAAATTCTCCAAGGCTTAAATGATTCACGCTTTGGGTTTTTCCCTCTGAATTGGAGCTTTAAGAAGTCAGGAAATTGGTTGCTTTTCCCATCAATAAGCAGCCGTAAAGTCAGGTGGTTAGGTAAGCAGGAAGTGGAACTCTTCTTCAAGGTAGGCATATAGAAACGCACAGGGCCACTCTGCAAATTTCCAATGAATAATATGGCTCTGTTCATTGTGTTTCAATATTAACTGGCAGTAGTGTCGGCTATTCAACACCCACAGCCCAGAAATATTTGCCGCATGTTGCCAGAGGCACAGACTTCCACTAGACACTCAAATCTTTCATTCCTCAAATAGTAAGCTCTGTTGAATTTTTGTTTGCCCCAAATGTTGCTGCTTCTCTACCATTGTCAGGAATGGAACAAATTGTCAGCCACAGTTTCCTGCTATTTTGGTAGTGGGTAGCTGAAAAGCTGGTTTAGCTAGCAGCCAGGAAATGTTAAACCACTTGCTTAAAAAGGGAAAAAAGTGCAAGTGCACCAGTCTAAAATTCAATGACGGAAGAGTTTGGCTGGGGGTTCGTTGCTGAAATAGCCAGAGTTCTGTAAGAGAGGGGAAGTGAAATGGGAAAGTAAAACTAAGTGCGCTCAAGAACCCTGGGACAACCTAACGAATAAAACCCTTCCTTTCCAATTTGCCTCAATTATATCACATAGGCACTGTATTCAATTTTCAAGTTTATTTTACCTTTACAAAAGGTCACAATCAGAAATCTTGTTGAAAACATTAAAAAAAAAAAAGAAGGGTCAATACAGAGCTGAGAATAAACATGGCCAGCATAGAAGGAGCTCTAAGAAGTGTCTTTACTAACCAGTGTTTAGACTTCTGAGTATATTAAATCTCACAGCGAAACGGCTTACAAGGCAGAGACAGTCTTACACTTTAAAAAAGTTATCTTATTTAATCCAATCCAATGCTTTCACCTTTCCTTGGCTGAATCTCCAGTTCACCTCAATTAAGAATCTGCGCATTTCCCAAAGCAATGGAGGAAAACTCTCTCTTAAGTGAATTTCACATAGGGATACCTATGGGAAAAATTCTCAGCAACACAAAGATTAACAGTAAGAGGATCAAAGAAGGCAAAAATACATTGAAAGTACTAATTAAATCTCACAACATCCTTTTAGGGTTGAGAAGTATCACTGCTCTCATTCTAAGGTATGTCAGCTGCAGTAAACACAATAACAGAGAAGTCAGAAGACTAAAACTAGGACTACAGACGAATACATTATAGTGAAGGGATAACCCTTTGTACTTCATTTGCCTTTACAATTATTTCACCCAGTTACAAGATTCTATAATGCACCAAAAAAAAAAGGCAAAAAGCAAAAAAGACAGGATAACTCCTCTTGACATAATCACTGAAGAAATGTTCAGCAATAAAACCATGTCCATGAATGAAAAAAATAATCCTTCAGCTTTATTCAAGCTTGCCAAGACCTCCTCCAGAGAAGGCTTCAAGAAAGACCAACTGAAAAGAGCTTAGAGAGAGAGACTAAGAGGTCTAGAAACCACAGCCTGTGAAGTAGGATAAGAGCCTAGAGAACTCAAGGAGAGATGATAATTTATGAATGCTTAAAAAGATGCTGAAGAGTCAATTCTTCCTCATAATCATAATGGATAATATAAATTTTAACTAACCAAGTCTCTCTCCTTCTCTGATTTGAGATCAGTCACTGGACTGGATTGCCTAGAGAGGTCATGGAGTCACCTCAACGAAAGTCTAACAGGTAGATCGTTATCCAGTCTCACCAAGCCTGCCTTGGAGCACAGAGGCTTACCAACCTGTCCCACTTCTTAGGATTCTCCATTCAAGTGCTTTTGCAACACACATCTGTGGAGGCAATAACTTCTGCTCCGCAGCTATTGTAATCTCACAGATCCCTACTTAAAACAGCATGTCATTCAGACTTGGAATAATCCCCTCTGAGTATTTAGTAAGGTGATTAACAGAAATTTCATTATTCTGTTAGGATTTAATTTAAAAGCCCTGTACTGTTTACGTCATCCATAAGAAATCATGAGGAAGCTGCTGTAATGGCTGTACTGTGAGCTATTTATAACCTTACATGTAAAGGCTGAGACAAAACTCATTTTTGCCCAAAGCTGATTCGGTCATAAAAGCGTCTGCTCCAAGCAGCTTTCACCAGAAGGCCAAACATTATTGCAGTCACATAACACAAAAATAATTACATAAAAAAGACACGTCAGTTTTAACTAGCTGAAGCCCCAGGCTAGATTCTTACTTGAAATCAGTGTCAATTCACAGAAAGCAACCAAACTCCAGCTGAAACCCTGCCCCTTTAAATTCAGGCAAAACAATTAATTCTAGCCGTGTTAGAGCTCTATGAAACTGGAGGAGCACTGATCTAACATAAAAAAAAAATCCTCCATGGTACAGCTTTCAGTAAGGAGAACATCTTTCAGCTGATGATCAAGTCACTGGGGCTACGCTGGTATACACCAGCAGACGCTCTGGTTCTCTTCCTTCTGGGGTGGGGAAAAAAGAACATCAAGAACATCAAGAACAAAGGTTGGGCTTTTCTCTGGTTTCCACTGTCCTTTCCTACTCTATAAACTAGGTGAGAAGAGAGCATTAAACCAAATGTCTTTCTCTAGACAGCGTGATCCTCATTTGAGCCTTTCAGAAGCCTCCCTTTTGTAATTCAGTACTCCAGGTACCAAGGATTGCTGAGTTATAGAAGAGAAGGAGGATAAATGTTACTACCTTCTTCACCCCCAGCTTCCCTGGAGGGAATGAGGGGATCACAGACCTTGCACAGAGAAATCTCTGCAAGCACAAATGCTGTGGCTATGGCAGTCTCACAGCGGCACCTCTGTGCAGTGAGACTGGCCTAACCAACACCTTCTGTTGGGACTGGAGAGGTGAGCAGTTAATGGATTAAGAACAGCGGCCCTTTGCTGCATAACAGGGCAATCTGGCAGGAGTGAAAACCGCTGCCTGCTTAGAGAAGAGTAGTAGGTATGGTTGCTAGGCACGATGCCTTATTCCCTTAATACGAGCACCAGGACACATCTTGGAAATACGGACAGCCCGTGAAAGCTGTGAGTGCCCTCTGGGTACTACTGTATTTCCTGTAGCACTGAAGGGATTGACGGCAGGACGCCGGCCTTCTACGCGTGTATCGATCTGTGGGAGCACCACAGAGACACGTGCAGAAGACACAAAGGGGAATAATGACAAGAAGGGTCCCTGGTCCCAAACAAAGTTGAAAAGAGCATCAATAAAAAAGAAAAAAACCAACAACCCAGGAAACTTGCAATAATGCAATGCAGCTGAACTGAACGCCAGTCTGACTTAGCAGTTTTTCTGTTTCCAAATGCTAGGTTTGTTGAGAAGAAGGTGAAACTCCCCCAAACCCATTCCTTATTGCTATGTACATAATGATGCTTTATGCACCCAGCCCCTCCCTTCTCTTTTTTGAAAAGCTGAGCTCAGCTCCCCATTCTCACAGCACATTGCGATTTATCTGTTTTCACTGTAGACTCTGAGGGTGGAAATAGCAAAGCTTTTCTTCTGGCATTTTGTCTCCATGTTCTTCTTCTGGAAACTGGCAGCTGTAAGTCTCTTCTCCATGGTATGATGCTTGTGGAGCCATCGGCAGCCTAGGGAAGTTATGTTCCAGATCTGCAGTGAGAATAAGCAAAAGCACTGCACATACAAGAGGTCTTCGTACATGTCAGTTAGCTGCCCGTTACCTTTACCAATACAGCCTCTCTCTGAGGAAAGGACAAAGATAGAGGTGATGCACTGCATCTTACTGAAACTAAGCAACCCGCCCAAAATCACAGAGTAAATCTGTATTTGCTCTATTTATTCAACTTCATTTATTCCATTCTGACTCTGGATCACTGGACATTGTTCGCCACTGAAAAGCTACGCAGAAGTCCACAAAGGTGCACTTACCGTCAGACATGTGGTATTTTTCTTTCTTCAGCGACCATATGCAGAAATGCAAGAAGAAGGTCAGCAAGATGAGAACAAATACAGCCACTGCTGTAAGGATGGCCAGGATGGTGGTATAGAGAGAGTCACTTGCAATAGGAGCTGCAATTAAATATATTTAATAAAGACTAAGAAATTGTGTGCCCAGACTATTGTCAAAGGAAAGGCAGTTCTTCCAAGGAAATTTAGAGATTAATTTCCTCTTTCTGTGGAAAATAATTTTCCACGGAAAAAAAACCAGTGCAGGTATTAACAATAAAACTGAGATGCTCTGAGTCAAGGGTGCAATAGATCACTGTGTGGTAAGAAGCATTCATGCAAAAACCCCACATGTCTGATCCCTTCATTGTTCAGTCTCTCTCTCTTGCAGCTATCACTTCTTCTATCTACTCTGTTTGAGTTTTGCTTTTTGGGCGGATTTGGCTTCAATGTTTCCCTGAATTCCCTACAGAAAGCCAAATTTTCACACTTGTGTCTGCCTCATGGAAGTTAAAAGTAGCACCTTTTTGCAATTTGTCTCAGCAGAACTAACAACTTCTCTGAATGAAGGGCCCAGACCTGAAAGGCACCAATTCATTGTAGGGACAAGGGTGGGGGGAAATGCAGGAGCAGTGCAGCTCGCTGTCTTCAAGATACTCACTACCTGCAAAGCCTGTACCTACTTACTCCTATCTAATTTGATCCATGATAAGGCATGAGATTTCAGTCGTGGGTGCTGTGGACTCAAGCAATAGTTGTAAAGGAACTGGATGACTAACTAAGCTATTGTCTTCCTAAGAAAATCTAGCAAAACGGCAAGAGCAGTTCAATGGGAAACTCTGATAATTTGCCAAATAAGTGTGCTCTATTCAAGGACAATTGTTGGGCTTTTCTCTACCTTTATTACTGACAGTGATTTAATGGTGGAAACTTTGCCCAGGTCAACAATTCTACCTATATTAATATTGCAAGAAACACAACCGTAATTTTCAAAGCAAATTTTCATGATAGCAAGCTCTGGATGATAACTACGCAGCAAGTCACCAACTGAAGAAGTGTAGAGAAAAGTTATAGGCTTAAAGAAACAAATCATTGTGAGAAGGTACCTTGCTCCAAATCTTTAGCAGGGAAACCACATATTGCATTATGTGTACTGTTGCCTTGCTTCATTGTTAGAAAGCCAGAACTTTCACAACTAAAAGAAGAATAAGAGTCACATTTAGAATGTCCCTGCCTTTCCCTTCATTCCTCTCCAGCCTTTCTCTTGGCTCCCTTCTTTCCTTCCCTCCACTCTTTCCACAACTTGTTTCCTTTTTTCCTTTTTGTAGCAGTGCAGGTAAAGTTGTGGCTGTTCCCCAACAAGATAACACTACACCACAATTGTTTATGTGCACATTTTTTTTAGTCTCTTTGTTTCAAGTGATGTCTATGTTTGGAATAATTTTGCATCAGTTTAAGCTGGACTTGGAAGCAAGTCGAATACACAGCAGTTTGTCTTGAGTTCTGCTTTGAGACCGACTATTTCTAAAGCCAAAGGAGAGAGAAATATCATAGATTGCTGAATTTAAAAACCTCATCATTTAACCTCATTGGTGATCTCATCTTTGATTCAATTTTATTTTCTAATTTAAGTATTAATTATTTGAGAATTTTATCATGCATATTGCCAAAGAAGGAAAGTATCAATAAATACATACTCAGTCCAGTTACGGCACCAGCCATTCTTAACATTAGAATAGGTTCCTGTCTCACATGGTTTACATTTGAATGTGAAGTCTAAAATGCCTACAAGAAAAGAGAACGTGAATTATTAGTGGTCAGCGCCTTTACTGAAAGATGATACAACAGGTTAGAGCACAATGCATTCCCTCTATGCTCTTTCTGCATTATGAATCATCCCCCTGGAGAAACACATAAGCAGTTCTTGCCACCTTTGCATTTGGGAAATGTATGGGTGGACCCCTTACAGGAGAGGTACAGAGTAGTCTGATCTGACAGCAGAGGGTGTAAAGTTAAGAGGCAACACAGAGTAAAACAGTCTTCTACTGACAGTTCTAGCAGCTTGGAAGAAAAGTAATACTGAAATTCTGAGCGTGAAAGTCTCAAATTTAGGAAGGGAAGAGTTATAAAATAGGCAAGCAAGGGTTTTAGTCACAACAGCCACAGTATAAAAGCCATTTCTCTCTGCATAACGAGCCTTCCCAAAAGCAGGTTCTAATAAGTGAAGAAAACTGCTGCTCAGCCAGCCACTTATACTGAACTCCGTCTTTTAGAGTCATTTGCGTTTCTTGAGTTACCAAGCTTAAAGAGCTCCTCGCCCTCTGCGCATTCAGGCAGTTTTGTGCAGTGGAGACATGCACTGTCAGAACAGCTGTATCCCTGACGACATCTGCAGTCATGGTCCTTAGTATCTTGACATTTGCCGTTGTCTCCTGTCAAGAAGAAAGAAGTTAGACTTGCCTTTGTCATAGAGGCTGGAAAGTAACTTAACCATTAGCCTTACTGGCTGACACAAGTGAAATAGTTCCTTACTGTGCTGTGGTGGAAAAAACGGATACCAGAAAGATGTCACTCCCACGCATACTGGATAAAGTTTAGAGTACTCAAATTCAGCACCACTCAGATTTTTACACCATGGTTATCTGAGCACTGCATGACTTACCACTGTCACCCTTCTCTCTTACCTGGAATACCAGTGTAGGTCATGGTAGACAGAAGTAAGGCAGCAGGTTTGCTTTACTACGTTGTGCAGATTTAGACCCTGTGGGGTGAGGAGGGCACTGCCAGTGCCCCAGAGAAGCACTAGACATTAACTAGCCAACCAGTCAGCTCTCAGGACACTGCCGGAGCTCTTCTCTGTTAGGCCCAGCCATGTTAGAGGAGGGACACCCAGAAGATCCTTGGCCAGTGAAGCTAGAGCTCCTTTTCCATGCCTTTCCTAACAACAGCAGCTGCTTCCTACACTCTGTTGGCAGAAGTGGGTCTAAATCCAAGCCATAAAACCAGCACCCTTCCTACCCTCTGTCCTTCTGCTTCTAGAGGAGTTCTGTTGTGAACTTTGCTTGCACTCAAAAAATATCATCTCTAATTCTGAGAGGCTCCTGGGTTCATGAAAGCAAAGGACTGCTCATATATACTGATGCCATCAGTAAACAGTATCAAGCAGTCCTTCAGGCAGCTGGAGACCAGTTGGAGGAACAGTGCTGTTCAACCAGGAAGCTGTATAACCTTAAAGAAAAAAAAATATAGAGGGAAATGCTGGCTAGTTCAATAGCATGCTTAAAAACCCACAGTGAGTAGCAAAGATCAAGCAAAGATTATTTCCTGAGGTTGGTGATGGAATGTACAGGTCCACCAGGCAACGGCCCACATCTTTCTCTGCCCACTGGCCTCCTCTTACTGGCCTTCAAAACTTAATGAAGTCTGGCAGCAAAAAGGAAACAGCTTGGAGATGCTTCTTTCTGTGTATTACTAGTGGGTGATTCTGGAGTTGATCCACCAAGCAATGACTCTCCTACCTCATGCTGAATGACTTTCTCTCAGTGGGAAGGGAAATACCCTGGGGTCTCCACACTACTGAGGACTCTAGAGCTCTTCAGCTATTTATTGCTCATTCCCACAAATCCCATGCGTCCACTCACTCCTTCCACAGGGAACTCAGTGTCCTTGTTGTCGGTTGAGGCAGAGATATTCAAGCTACTAATGGGTGGGAGGCTGACTCCTACCTAGGCACCAATGAAAGATGTAACTTCTCAGCTCGTCCTGTTGCTGACCTGCAGGACAACAGCATTACCATACCGGCTAGACAAGGCTTCCAGCAACCCTGTTTTGGGACAAACAGAAAAGGAAGGTGCATTCCCTGCTGTAGGTCATACAAACAGCTGCATGTTCTGTACTGTTCAGCTCTGGCTACCGTTATGGACTGCACTAAATTAGGAAGAATAGCATGATTGTTCCTGGGACCATGGAAGAGGCCATTAGAATCCCCTGTTCTGTCCTTCAGCCTAACAGGCACAGAAATGTCACCCAGTACGTCCTGCAGTTAGCCTCTTCCGCATCTAGCGCCTTAACTTGACTTAAAATTACAGGCAAGTGAGAATCCATCCTAATCCATCCATCCATCGCACCACCATCCTAAAATCAGGCAAGGATACAGGTTAGAACAGGCTGTTGAAACTAATGATCACCTAAGAGCTTGTCTGTGCATTTACTTCTGGGACAAGCACAGGTCAGCGGAATGGAGGGACTGACGTGGGATGCTTCCTAGTCTTTAGGACCACAAATTGCAAAGAACAGCCTTACAGAGAGCATCACTCCCTGCATTCCCTCTGAAGTCTGAATAGCACAGACAAACTTTGAAACCACGTTTGAATGGAGCAAGGGCTTGGAATCGGTGTTAAGCAAACATCTTCTTTCTTAGTGAGCAAGACCAATCCACAGAAACTTAACTTTCCCTTTCCCACTACAGAACAACAAGTATAAGCACATAAAAAATCTGAAACATGAGTCCACGCTGAAGTTTATAGCTAAGGCACATTATGAATTTAGGGGGCAGGACGGAAGCCCTTGTCAGTTTGTTTTGCATATACAGTTACTAAGATACATTTACATACACACACACACACGCCTATTCCCCACAGCTGATTACCCTGACTGACATAAACAACACTGACAAACAGAAAGAAGACAGACACATCACTCCCTTACCTGTGTTTAAGCTGCATTTGGGGCAGCATTTCTTTTCATCTTTACCGATTATTCTCAGTTCGCCATCGTGACACGGTGTTGCCAGAGTTTGCTGTGTCCATTGCCATAGGCACACCACCAGCAGCAAGCAAGCTCGAACCTTGAGGCGACAGACTTCACTTGTCTGTTCGGTCATGTCTTGAGCTACACAACTCAAAAGCACACTAGAGTAGACTTGTTTCAGGACTTTTCTGCAACAGTACTCTTTCCCCTAAAGGCACTGTGGGAAGGCACTGCGCTTTTTGTGGCTGCACTCTTCCTATTTATTTCAGGGCGGGGAAAAGATTTTATTTTACGTCATTCAAATTCTTAAAAAAGCAGGGCAAAGCAACCATGCCCCCGTGACTGCATTAAGAGAGCAGCAGGTTAGGAGCAAGATATAGCATCATGTAATTTGATTTTCCAAGTATTTTGCAAGTTGATATACAATTGAAAATTAATGCAAATTAAATCAGTGTGTGAACTTCAGCACCCTCAGACTATTTCATTCTGACTTAGAGTTCCTAATTAATTTAGAAACCTTCAAGGATTTAACTATCAGATTGCAATGTATACTGAGTCTGTCCACCCACTCAGATTTTCTGATTCTGTTAATTGTTTTCAACTTCCTTCACTCTGGATCAGGAGATTCTTGAATTATTTTCCAGAGCTGATGTAACTCCATATGGATACCACGAAACCAAGAGAAAAAATACTGTCTTCCCCACAGGCTGCAAGATCAGCCCTGGTACGAAAACTGAAAAGAGCTGCAATGGGCTTCTGAGAGACACGTACAGCTCCTCTGACCCCCAGACCCCTGGGATTTAGGTGACGAAAGACAGCCGCTCAGCAAAATTGTACATAGGCACAGACATGTTGCCTGTAATCATCACCTGCCGCTGGGCTGCAATTCCAAAATGTCTTGCCTTATACAAACGTGTATGCAAACTTCCATCTCTGCTTTGCGTGTAGACAGCTTGCTTGCTTTGCCCCCCCCACTTTCTATTTCCACTGTACGCTAGGGTTTGCTTCTATCCCTGTAGCTTGTGGTTGCTTTTATGTGTGCCCAGTGAAGATAGTTTTTAAAATCCAACCTCATTCTCAACTGAACAGATGAATTCTGATGCAGAAGCAGTTTTTAACAGATTCTTTTCCACATTGCATGTGATGACAAATAGGTCAAGGCAAGGGAGAGTCAGACCTGTGTAGAGAGATGAGTGCCTCTAGAAAATGCCATGCCTACAGCATTTGACATTTGCCCTGTTAATTCCTTAGTTTAATACACAGCCAATGAAGCCTGAACAAACTTCCCACACAGACACCATCACTCTTCCTTCAGCATGTTCTACACCTTCTTCCTGAAGATCCTATGGATCTCAAAGAGTAGGTCGGTCGACACACTTTTCACTTAGCCTTTGGTCTATTCAGGGATCTACTTGTGTTCCTGTCATGGGTTGGAAACAATCAGATAGGTTTGATATGCAACAGACCCTTCTAGTTTTAAAAATTTACACTGCAAAGCTGCCTGTACTTTTAAACGTGCTAGGTGAAACCTTCCCATCAAAAGATGATATCCAAACTAGCTGCAAGCAGGCCAAAGACACAGGTCTCTGCTGTCAGTTTTTCCTACATAATGCCCCTAGAAGGCCAACCGTTACGTTTCAGAAACGAAAAGCCTCCCACTTCGTACATCTGCCACACAGGAGATCCCCTCCTCTTCCCACACAGCACTGCTCCTCACACTTGTCACAGCCTGTGCCACTCAGGCTATGCTGGGAACAGACACGCTGCCTGCTGCAGCTGCTGGCCACGGAGGGCCCCGGACACCACAGTTCTGGGGTTCAGTCCCCCAGGTCAGGATTCCTTTCACCAGCTCCTCCAAACAGCACAGCCACAATGCTTGGGCAACAGAGACGGGGACGGTTTACAGGTTCTGGTCATACAAAACTTTGTCTCACCCTCTTCAGAACTCTGCATAGTCTTATGATGGAGACAAGTTATTAGGCAAAGCACTTGGACGCTGCAGCAATATAGTCTGCAGACCAATCGGTTATGACCATTTCTAAATTGCACACAAGCCCTGACCAACTCTGAGGATATTTTTATTATCCCTGGCTCTTATAAGAATAGGTTAATAATAAGGAGAACTTGTTTCAAAATCCTTACTGTGTGGTTACGTTAAGATTCACCCCAGGGCATGCTGGCTGCGATACTATTTGAAAATACTCCTCCTCGCGGAATAGAGCAAGGAATACCCGGAGCACACCAAGCCCCTCCACCTTACTGCGGCTGCAGCCAGGATTCCTGGGCGCAAAGCAGCCCACATCTGCCCTGAGAACAAGTACAGCCTCCGCTCTTGTAAACAGCGTGCTAGCCAAACTCTCCCTTCCTCCTCCTCCTACCCTTTGCCCTGTCCCCAGCACAGGCTGATACCGTGGGGAAATGTGGCACCAGCAACTTTTAGAGGCTCCTCACCGCATCCATAAAGAGATTGTGGACAGGAGGGGATACACCTTCCCATTCAGCCCAACGCTTTCCCTGGCTCTACAAGTCTTTCTCAGAGTCTGTAAAAGAGGTATTTAGTCACACCTGCATGAATAAAGCAAGAACAAAAGACCCATGAAGGAAAGCCAAACTTCTCGAAATCAAGATTTCTTCATTGTCCCAGCAGCACCCACCTTTGAGGTCAGGTGCTTCCAGTTTCATTAAAGATAGCGTGTAGGCTCCCTACAAACATAAAAGGGCTGCAAACCCTCTTACACTAGCTGCCAACACTGATAGAAACTGTGGCACATGTCACAAATGGTCTTAGGAGCAACCCTGCCAAATCGTTTATTCATGAGGTGTGCAGAGAAAAATGTAAGTCAGGAATAGGAGAGATGGGATCAGCTCTGTGTGTTGCTGAGAGATTTGCCCAGGGGTGCAGCTCAGGCTCCCCAGAAACTCCCTGAGGCTTTGTTATGTGTAGCTGTACCCTGGGTGGAGTCCCACCGTCGATACCGATGTGGAGGAGACAAACCCTGTTAGGACCCTGACACTTGTTCTGATGCCAGAGCTGGGGTCCTGAGGAGCTGAGAGTCTTTTAGCCTCACTTTCTGGAAGTTACGTCTCAAGGCCATACCCTAGAATATCTGGCACACCAGTCACCAACAACTAATGCTGCTGAATAACCAACAGGAAGAACTGTCACTTCCAGCAGCAGCTGGGATGGGTAATTTTGTAACTAACAGAAAGACTTGAGTGGTAGAAGACCAGGTCTCTAAGTTAGGCAGCACACCTAGTCTCCTGATGCCTTACTTTCTTCATCTTTAGAAGAAGTATAGCATAGCAACAGACTTGAGCATGTCTATCAGACAGGACAAGGACAGCGCAGTGGTTCCAGATGGAGGAATTGGCCATTCCCCTGAAGCTCAGAGATGGACACTAATAACCAGCACTGCCTAAATACCAAATATGAACGTTAATCAGACTTTTGCTCAGCGTCATAAACACAGCAATAGAGAGGGGACCTCCAAGGGTCCTACCAAGACAACTGGCGGGTGGTACACAAGGGAACCCTAACCCTGGCAAAGGTTGCAGGCAGGCAGTGAGCGTATGTGATATCTGATACCTGGTGTTTATCAGAATAGGAACTAATAATTTATTTCCCTCTATCTTTTTTGAGTGTTGTTTTTTTCTGAATTGGTCTCTACGTGTTTTCATTCTTGTTCAAGCATTACAGTCGTGCACAGATACGGCCAGATGATGGAACATTTACAGTCAGATCACAGACAATAGTTGTACATGCCAAGTCTAAATCTCTAGAGTCAGCAGTGACCTTTCAGAGACAACTTGACTATCTGGCTTTAAAATCTTTGGGGGTTTTCTAAAGCTAATCTTACCTGTCTCTAATTTAAGATAGTGACATTTCATCTGTCAATCCCTTTCTTGCTCAGTCCTGTATATGATGTATGTCAGTGCTGCTGGGTTCCATGCTGCTGCCTGATCCGGTAGGGTTTCCAGCTCTCTCTGCACCTATTGATAGAACAAATGCCTATTTCACTCATCAATAAGCAGTAGTTCTCACTCCTCATCACCTGACTGTTCGGTGGTTTTATTCTGCAGCAGCTACAGGATTAACTAGACCATATTTGACGGAGACCTTTCAGAAATTAGGAATCCTTACAGTCTTTGGAAGAAGGGGCAGGCAAGTCAAGAGGACTACAAAGGTGTAGTGAGATTGTGCAGGGAGAACATTAGAAGGGCCAAAGCTGAGCTAGAGCTCAATCTGGCTACTGCCGTTAAAGGCAACAAAACATACTTCTTCAAATCCATTAGCAGCAAAAGGAGAGCTAAGGAGAATCTCCAGCCCCTAGTAGACGGGGGAGGGAACACAGTGACAAAGGATGAGGAAAAGGCTGAGGTACTTAACGCCTTCTTTGCCTCAGTCTTTAATAGCGGGGCCAATTGTTCTCCGGGTACCCAGCCCCCCGAGTTGGAAGATAGGGACGGGGACCAGAATGGAGCCCCCATAATCCAGGGGGAAATGGTTAGTGACCTGCTGCACCACTTAGACACTCACAAGTCTATGGGGCCTGATGAGATCCACCCGAGAGTGCTGAAGGAACTGGCAGAAGTGCTCACCAAGCCCCTTTCCATCATTTACCAGCAGTCCTGGCTAACTGGGGAGGTCCCAGTTGACTGGAGATTAGAGAATGTGACACCCGTCTACAAGAAGGGCCAGAAGGAGGACCCGGAGAACTACAGGCCTGTCAGCCTGACCTCGGTGCCGGGGAAGCTGATGGAGCAGATCATCCTGAGTGCCATCACACGGCATGTAGAGGATAACCAAGGGATCAAGCCCAGCCAGCACGGGTTCAGGAAAGGCAGGTCCTGCTTGACCAACCTGATCTCCTTCTACGACAAGGTGAACCGCTTAGTTGATGAGGGGCAGGCTGTGGATGTTGTCTATCTGGACTTCAGTAAAGCCTTTGACACGGTTTCCCACAGCATTCTCCTGGAGAAACTGGCTGCTCATGGCTTGGACGGGTGTACTCTTTGCTGGGTAAAGAACTGGCTGGATGGCCAGGCCCAAAGAGCGGCAGTGAATGGAGTTTACTCCAGTTGGCAGCCGGTCACAAAGTGGTGTTCCCCAGGGCTCTGTGTTGGTCCAGTTCTGTTTAATATCTTTATCAATGATCTGGACGAAGGGATCGAGTGCACCCTCAGTCAGTTTGCAGATGACACCAAGTTGTGCAGGAGTGTTGATCTGCTGGAGGGCAGGAAGGCTCTGCAGAGGGACCTGGACAGGCTGGATCGATGGGCTGGGGCCAATTGTACGAGGTTCAACAAGGCTCAGTGCTGGGTCCTGCCCTTGGGTCACAGCAACCCCATGCAACACTACAGGCTTGGGGAAGAGTGGCTGGAAAGCTGCCTGGTGGAAAAGGACCTGGGGGTGTTGGTCAACAGCCGCCTGAAGATGAGCCAGCAGTGTGCCCAGGTGGCCAAGAAGGCCAATGGCATCCTGGCTTGTATCAGAAATAGTGTGGCCAGCAGGACTAGGGCAGTGATCGTGCCCCTGTACTCGGCACTGGTGAGGCCGCACCTCGAATGCTGTGTTCAGCTTTGGGCCCCTCACTCCAAGAGAGACATTGAGGGGCTGGAGCGTGTCCAGAGAAGGGCAACGGAGCTGGGGAAGGGTCTGGAGCACAAGGCTGATGGGGAGCGGCTGAGGGACCTGGGGTTGTTCAGCCTGGAGAAAAGGAGCTAAGAGGGGAGACCTCATCGCTCTCTACAACTGCCTGAAAGGAGGCTGGAGAGAGGTGGGGTCGGTCTCTTCTCCCAGGTCACAAGTGACAGGACGAGAGGAAATGGCCTCAAGTTGTGCCAGGGGAGGTTTAGACTGGATATCAGGAAATTTTACTTCACTGAAAGGGTTGTCCAGCACTGGGACAGGCTGCCCAGGGAAGGGGTTGAGTCGCCATCCCTGGAGGGATTTAAAAGCCGTTTGGATGAGGTGCTTAGGGACAGGGTGTAGTGGGGGGCTTGGCAGTGTTAGGTTTACAGTTGGACTCGACGATCTTAAAGGGCTTTTCCAACCTATACGATTCTGTGATTCTGTGATTCACACACAAGCAGAGGTTCTGTGGCCTGCAGAGTTTCTTTCAATCCATGTGACCTATGTTCAAAATTATAGTCCCAAGGATTAAAAGGCCGTTGGAAGAAATGTGGCCTTCGGGGTTGTCTGAGCATGTATATCTTGCAGTGCCTTCTCCTTTGCACAAAACAGGAAGTCATAGCACAGTCTCGAACAAGCAAAGAGAAGAAGCTAGGGGCCAAGATGATCAGAAATACCTCAGGGTTCAGAGTTCCCAGTTGCCACTAAAAAGGAGCATCCAAATGCTGCTGCTACTGTCCCTCGGAAGACAGACTCTGCAAGGGCTTGTGCTGGAGTTTGAACCAAAGTGTCTGCTGCGTGCCAGGCTCTAGTTCCTCAGTCTGCGATGAAAAGGTCTTAATCTTTTATGACTGTCTCCAAGAAATGATCCTCAGTTCTGACTGTAGGGCCTCACTATGTCAGGAGACCTGGGGAAGATGGATTGCTTCTCCTTCCTTCAGCAAAGGAAGGGAGGCACAGAAACACACGTGGAAGAAGACCCCAAATGCAGTGGCACACTTTCCTGCCCTGACCTCCACAGAAGAAAGGACTCTCTTCCAGCCGCACCTGCCCATACCCATATATAGATTAAGGCTGAACATAAGCGCGCACAGGGATGGACCAGAAGAAAAGATGTTACAGATCTCCTAATCCCTTCTCCCTCCTCTGTGCTACCATGACCCGCACACATAACACTAGGAGGGCTCAAGGATGAGATGTGAAGGAAGAACCAGTGGATTCTTCCGCCCACTGAAGTGCACCGATGTGGCAACTTGTACCTCTGTCTTCAGGGCACACATTCCTACAAGTATTTACAGAACTGGCTGTGAATTCTACTTTTGCCCACCTTAAGGATATCCAGCCATGAGCTGAACATTATACACATCGCCAGGAGCCTCATTTTACAGTTTCCTTTTTGCTTGGGGCCACTAGAGCCACTAATTTGCTGAACTGTCCAAATTACTACCCTTCTGGAAAGAACAAAAAAAAGAGCATAACCACTTCTCAAACACATGATTAGCTCTTGCAAGTCCAGTAGCTTTACTGACACTCCTTGGACTTCACGTCCTCAATGAGATAGTATTGTTATCAGGGAGAGTATTTAGTTTCCTGACATTTATATTTTGCTGATTACCCATAACGGGTGACTAGGGAAGCCACACAGTTCTCCTACAAGTAAGAGGTTGTTCACATGAAATCTACGTAATTTCTAAATGACTAATGATATTTGTTAGACCGATCTATAAATTGCCTTGTAAGCACCATCTCATAAGTTGTTTTCATCCCACTGTAAAAAACTCCGTTGCTAGCTGCAGGATTCACACTCTGTTGTACAGAACTTGTCTATGCTCTTGGGAAACAACCGTCAGCCAGCCTTTACTTAAAGAGCCCTACGTCATGATAAAGAGCCCTACGTCATGACAGCTATGAGATGTTACTCACAGGAGGCGAAGTGACTTGCCACACCAGGGAACCTGCGGTTGAACAGCAGTTCTGATGGGCTGCAGAAAGCGTAGAGGAACAGTCAGTGCACGGGGTGCAGGTCAGTACTGCAGCAAGCACGTGGTGGCACGGGGACATCACCTCCCCAGAAGGATACCGTGTGAGTAGTGACAGCTCACGTAGTACTGTCCAAAGACTGGGGTTAAAAAAAAAAAAAAAGCTTAAGGACAAATAATTTCTCTGCGACCTGAAACTACAAGATGAAATTGTTGTGTTCCTTTCAGCTCTGCTGACCTCTAGGCCAGCCTTGAGATTTTTGCAGTGACTAGGACTGGCTGCCCTGGGGTTTTCCAGATCTCGGGGTATTTGCAGTGCCTGTCTAATGCCTGCCCTCTTTTGGCACACAGGGAGAATTACTGCCCTGCAAACCTAACAGCTAAGGCTGAGGGCACGGGAGTCAATATGACAGAAGCACGCGTGATTCATGTAGTGCCACACGCGGGTTCCCGAGGCAAGTTAAATTCTCACCCCGAAACAATTAGGGCTTTGCAAAGACCCCTGGATCCTTCCTTCGAGCAGCACTAAGGACCCTGCAGCACGCACTCATCAGAGCTCTGCCTCAGCCTGTGCAGCGAGTCCCACAGTCACTTCTCTGGGTTGTTTGCTGGGCCCGGCTGCCAAAAGTGGTGACTCCTTGCAGATGATCCCAATGGAGCAGAGGCCAGGTAGTGACACAGCTGACATTTCATAGAGGGAAAACCAAACCAGACAGAGGCAAAAACCCCAAGTCCCTGACATTACCAAGCTGTGTATTTCCTTTCCAGCTTAGCACCTGGCATGGCATGTATCAGCAGATGTGACCTTTCTTAAGTCTCTCATGGCAAACCTGAGTCACTTTGATGCACTTCAAAGTCACAGGAGAATGTGAAGAGAAAACGCAGGAGATAAAGGATCTGGGGTAGCCACAGTAGCAGAAACTTGTCATATATTTGTAGGGGAAAACAAAAAAAAAAAAAGAGACAAAGGAGGAAGTGAACATAAAAAGCATAAACTTATGGACCTGTGGTTTGTTGTTTTTTTTTTTTAACTACTGAAACATGAAATACATATGTTAACTGCCAAATCTGCAGTCAGAAAGGAGCGTTTAAGACCTGCAAAATCCGAAAGGAGCATTCAAGACCTGCAAAACCCAGCTCATTTATATAAATTTTTCCCAACGTGGCTCTCAAATACCATCTGTTCTTGTCCTAATGCTTCTCCAAAACTGAATGCAGCAACACAATAAGCAAAAGAAACCTCCATTTTAAACAAATAGCCTTGTTAAAACTCCAGGCAGCTATATGGGATAGCCTCCCATGTCAGAGAAAAAAATATTGTAGATAGAAGTCCCGAAGACAAGAGGGGTTGGGTTTTGTTTGGTTTTCCTCCAGGTTTTTTTGTAGCAATCTGACCTAACCTCTGTCTGTAGCTAATTACCAAAAAAAAAAAAGTAAGGGGCTAAGGGGCTGGCCATGTGGCCTGTAACTCATGGCTAGTGCAGTTGAAAAGAAGTTAAATTATTCATGAAAAAATGGCGTTATTCTCACCCCAAAACACAAAATTATAGGAATTATTAGTCAGTTTTACAGATGGTTCTTAAAACAATCAAGAGCCAAATTTTACTGACAACATTCATGCAGACAGTTTTGCACATGCTTAAGTGACTTCCTGAATCACGGCTCTATGGCAATCAAGATGCATTTAATTTACAAATCATATAGGCTTACCAAGTACTCTAACTGCCAACAGAGTTCACACTAAAACCAGAGTTAGCATTGGTTTGCAGAATAAAAGAACTGACACCACAGCTTACTGCATTACACGGGGAAAAATTTCCAGTGCAGCCCTATCTTCATCAGCTTAGATGAAGTTGCACAACTGAAGACTGCGTCTCTCTAAAGTGTCTGAAAATGGGGAAATCTGAATGGTTGAAAAACAGGAACTTACTTTCTGACAGAGGCCCATACATTTGAGAAGGGAAAGTTTCATTTCTGGCACGTAGGAAGACAGGCGTGGGCAGAAAGCGGCACGAATTTGTTCAAGATTCTCTACCTATTTTTAACTACTTTCTGCCATTTTATGGAGGATTGGAACAAAAAAAAAAATCCAAGCAAGTTTTTCACAGAAGAGTGACAAGACTGAACATGGCAATTAAAAAAACCTGTTATTCCTTTATTTAAAGTGAAATATCTGCATTAGTTTATTTAAATGGGCAGTCTACCAACACCCAAATCCTCAAAAAAAAAGGATCACAGATGCCTCCAATCCTATCAAACGTTATTATGGCTTTACTCTTCTGATAGGGTTCTACGTCTCGGCACAGTGACTGGATACAGTTCTACAGCAGCACAGCCAGCCCAGCCTGGCTCACAGGTACGCATTAGCACAAAAGCCAGCAACTACAGCCCGCAAGGGCTTGCTATCACAGGCCTAATTGTCTGTCTTCAGTTTTCCAAATGTTGATGAGCAAACGCAACTTGTCCTCCGCTGCCCTCCCTCTGCTGTGCGCTTCCAGGGCCAGTCTGAGCTCCTTCTTCAGCCAGAGGGAACCCATGCCCTAGCCTGATCAGGAGGCTGTAGGAAGGCACGAGAACACAGTGCACGCCGGCGTCTTCCTGGGCAGCTGAGCCAGAGGGCAGAAAACAAGATTCACGGAAAGACGTGGAGCTCTGCTGCCACAGCAGCATTTTTGTCAAGCCAACAGCTTATCTGTTCCTACGGGCTGTGTTTTCACCATATAACCCACAACCTCAGGTAGCTCATTAGTTATCTGCACTTTGCTCAGTTACGTGGAAACACGGTACTTGCTTTATTGCCTCTGAAGCGCGGCTGACAAACTTGATAAGCATCATTTCTGAGAATTTGTTAGGAATGCATTTCTCAGATTCATCCATTGCACTTTGCCATCCAATTCACTGCAAGATGACAGCATTCAGGCCACAGCACACTCTCAAAAGACCTCTACATTCACAACAGGGGCTCCATGTTTTTGAAGGGGCTGAGCCGTATCATCTTGAACGTCCCAGCAACTTTCAGGTCAGAACTGCTGCCAGGCCAGATTTACAGAGAAGAAACACTACACGGAGCTTTCTCAAGTCACAGAGAAAGCCAGGGACAAGGCAGCATGCAAACTCAAAGCCCGCTAAGCCACAGGATTGACCACTTGGTGATCCTGCTTTCTGTGAGAATGACACACACCGGAACAACATTTTGCTCATTTGTATGCTCCAATCATACACATCATACATGCGCAGGTACCTCCTACCACAATTTATTTCAAAAAGTCACTATCACACTTCGTATGTAATACAAATGTTTATATACATTGTATATGCATTTCAAAATAGGAAATAACTGCTAAGTACACCATATGTATAACATATAAGAAAACATATGTTTAAAAACATGTTTCTAGACATGAGTTGTATTCTTGAATACATTTCCTGTTGCATATTTTGGTATATGCTTCGGTACTGTGTATATAAAATACCTATCTAATGGAGTTATCTACTGAGGAGTTATATTTGAAGTGAAAAACACTTCTGAATTATTTAACTTTCAGGTTTGCTTCTTCTTGAACTTTTACATTGAGGTATTTGAATTACATCAAAAGCTAATCGACAATAACACTTCAGGTCTCTCTCAGACACTTCAGATTTTGAACTTGCTACCTAAAATTTGAATGCTCTCCAAAACTACAGACTGATTAACTTGTGGTAAAACATTACAGAAGTAAAATTAGTTTCACACAGTGTACAGGCAAACAACCAGGTATTTTAACTGCACAGAGACCAGATCAAGAACGCTTCTTCAGTTCTGAATGTGGGTTCCACTGACAGCACACACAAGGCGATCATCCAGATGAAGGGTCAGAGCATAGTTTAGGCATCTATCCACTGTTACAGGATCGTTGCACGTCTTTGCTAAAATGCAACCCTTCAATGCCCAGAGAGTCAGTACTGTGTTAAGAGTTCAGCTCTTGCCTCTTAGCAACAGAGAACATCTAAGGAGTTACTCTTTTCTAAACCATCACAAATTATCATTCAGCAGCAGCAGAACTCTAAATGTCCATGTACATGCTCCTAAACCAAAGACATCAACAGACTTTCCCCAAATCCAGAGCACTGTCTGGAACCAAACTTGCTTGTGGGTTTCTCCCTACACCCACAGCACGCAATCAAGTCCCACAAAAGCGGTTTAAGCTCAACAGTTTTACCGTGGAGATGTCCAAGCTTAACTGAAGCAGCCTTGCTGACAATAGACACACCAGACTGTCCACCAAGAGGAAGCACGCAGCGTGTCGGTTGCACAGGGCTTATAGATAAAACATTCATTATACATGGCAGCTACTAAAGTTTACAGTGCAGACAAGTGGTACTCTACCTTTCCCCCTGTTTTGAACTACATTTTCCACTAATGTTCTAATCAGAAATTACCATTCCCTTTGCCTTCTGGCAATCCACATACTCTACTTTGCACACACATGAAGATCCCCATGGAGATTTCCAAACACGTGGAGATCTGGAGCTGCCTGGTGATCATGAGTAATTCCATTTGTTGGCCTGACAATGGGGATACTGCTCAATATGTCAACATGACATTTTATCAACAGGTATGTTTGATGAAATGCAGAAAAGAGAAGTGGCATTGAATAGCCATCTCTCCACAGTCACTTAACAGCTAGCACCAGAATTCTGGTGCTATTCCGGTGCACAGCCAGCATGAGAGTTACCAGCAATGACGACTGTCTCTGGAGGCACAGCTGACATATACCACTCAGCTTGACCAAGAAGAATAACTTGAAAAGACGGAAGCACAAAGGAAGCCGGCTAGGTTCATCGGGGAGATTCTCCACCTAAAGCAAGGAGAGTTAATTGGGGAACTAGACTGAAACACTGGAGATAGCTGCACTGAGAAGAGAGAGACATGCTCTGCTTAGCATCTCAGAATTGTAAGACATGATATCAAGTCAGTTATAAAGCAGGTCTTTTGATTTCCCTGTTTTTCTGTCTGCTCAATGATCAGCTCTTACAGCTTCATAAACACTTCTTCAGTCCAAAGACAACTGCCCATCACAACATACAGAATTGGCTAGAAATGCACAGAGGACTGTATCAACTCAGTCCTGGACACAGGGGTGCTGTGCACAGGATCTGCCTAGCAGAAAGAATCACGATTCCACCAAGAACAGCTACTCCCATGGGTCCTAATGCCAAAGGGGCCGCTCAACGAGACCCAAAGGAACCGAAGTGCAATTAAACAGTTACACACAGTCACACATACAGCCACAGAATGCTCTGTCACATTACTTGTTACAATCGATTGGCTCAGAAATGCAGGAAACAGTAACGTAACGTGGAGTCAGTTTTTGATGAGACTAGAATTGGAGTCAATTTGTTCTTCCTGGATAGGAATTCGAAAGCTCCTTTCTTCTGAAAGACAGATAATAAAAAAAAAAATACTGTACAGAGTAGAAGGGGCAGGAAAAGGGAAGCCAGGGACTTTTCTAGTTTCATGGCTGACTAGGCACCTATGAGTGACATCTGGGTTGGTGCTTGTCTTTCCAGCCAGTGCTAGGAAACACCAAGTGTAGGGAACAGTGAAAATACACTTTACCATTGCTCTATAAATGGAACATGAGGCAGCTGTGGGCTGACTCAAGAGCCAGGCTGCCACTTAATTCTGAATATAGCGTTCATCTCTTCTCAGTCAAACCTTTCCTGTGTTTGCAGGAGACACTTCAAGACACTTCTATTTAGGCAAAAAAGTTCACAATATACTCTTTAAAAGACTGTTGATTCTGGATCCCCTCTGTTCAGAATTCCCTGCACAAAATCATTACATCAGTTTTGCAGAAACTAAGGGAGGAAAAAGCTAGGAGGAGTTAAAATCAGAAAGAGAGAGAGAGAGAGAATCCTTCTGCATGGCAACAAGCAGGGGAATCTGTGCTCTGTAAGAATGCAAACTTAAGACACTGTGACCTCCAGTGCACCAGGACTAAACAGGGGATCAACCACTGGTATTAACTGTAGATGACACTGTGCTACTTAGCCAGGTAGACTTCAATATGATTGAAACAATTATCAAAGTTCAAATAGGGGGCCCTGATTATTCTCTTTCCTATACATTTTTCCCCGTAAAAAGAAACTCACTGTGATGGTTGTTTCTACAAGGTTGTTTCCTCTTGGTCTCTTTTTTGGCTGCTTGGATAATCAACAGGAGGATGGACATTCCACTCACCATTAGCAGTATCAGACAAACAAGGATAAGTGATAAAGACCCTGAAAGAAAAACAGAAGAAGAATACGCTAAAAAAGATTCATGGATCTAGCTGGAGCTTCCATGGCTTTCCAGCTTCAAACGAAGGAACCTAGAACGCCAGAAATACCCCTGAACCACAAAGCTTAAAAGTCCCAGCTGCCAAGCAGACTAGGAAGAAGTCTAGAATCCTGTGTGTCTCTCACTGAAAGAGCGTGTAAAATACAGATATGGCTTCTGAGAAAAAGTGTGATTTCCAATGAAACCAGTTTCAGGTGAAAATTCCTGACCAGCTCTAGTACAGAGAGAGACTAGACTTGGTCATTCCCTCTCCTTACCCCAGTTAGTCTCTGAGGGGCTGTTCATATCTGGGCAAATGAAAGGAATCACACTGGGTCTGGACGGTGAGAACACTGCAGTCGATGTATTATTCTTGTGATCAGTGGTGGAAAGATTCAAAGCAGGTGTTGCACTCTGAGAAGTGACATGGTTGCTGCAAACAGCATCATCTGTTTTTGTCCCTTGTCGAAGAGTATCCTTCCCAAGAATGCTGCAGCTAGAGATGTAAAATAAATTAGCATAGTTTTTCAAACAGTGGAAGTAATGACTTTATAAGTGATCTCCATGGAACAAGTGAGTGAACATTACAATCCTTGTTTTATCAATACAAACTCAAGCTTCACCTTTCCTAGATTGTACAGATATGTGAAGAACAACTAAGCTAAGCAAAGTTATTACTGGAAAAAACCTGACATTCTGTTTTTCTTAGCATCTGTGCATGTAACAACCTTGAAGCATAGCTGCATTTGGCAAGGGAACCTTTTGCTACAGACACAAAACATCCAGACCTTTAAAAAAAAAAAAAAAAAACCACCCAAAGGCTGAGAATACTGTTGTTGCCATAGGTGGAGAGAGAAAGGGCAGAGGGCAGACGGATGCTTCAAATCAGTACACAGACTCCTCAAGGCTCCTGAGAGTCATGAGGAACACTGTTTCATTGCACCTACTGCAGGTTTACTCTTCACACCATCATTTGGGCATCAACTGCTAAAGAAGTAAACCCAAAATGTTGCTCTGAACATGTTTGGGTCAGTGATACATACTTGGTCCAAGGTCGACAGTTTTCATTTCCCCCTATGGAATAAGACCCTTCAGGACATGGTAAGCATACTGGGAAAAAAAAAAAGAAGAGGCAGAATTTGAGTTCAGTTAGCAACATAACTGCATGACAGCTACAAAGTAATTACACTAACAGCTTATGCTAGTAGTCTAGCTTACAGAACAGACCCAGCGAAACCCACTAACCCCCCAAAAGCCACAGTCATTGGGGCAGAAGTAACACAACATGCTCAGTGGTTCATTTCAGTCTGCAGCTGGCAAGGTTTCCTGTTTTCTCTACTGGCTAATTACGGATATTAACAAGGAGAGCATTAAGATTTCTGACAGCCCAGGAATCACAGAGCAACAGTTTGCACAAGTACCCTGCTATAACACTTGTGTGGAGATATCAATGGGACAAATAACAACAGCTTTTACACTAGAAATAACAGCCATGTCATCTGAAGCGGAGGCAAGAGTTTGGAGAGTCTGACACATCGCTAGCTTACCGCTTCCCAGCGTGTATCTGACATCCGGCATGTAACCTGCAATACACGTGCAAATTCTGTCAGAGGTCTTCTCACACTGCTTCACTTCCATGCTCCCCTTCCCTAGCAACAACAGAATAAAGGGCAAGTGAGAGACAAGAAATCAGCTAAGAAAGAAAAAAAATTAATTACTCAGTGCCTATCTGTTGTGTGTGGAAACAACCAGAGAGAACAGAGTTTATTAACAATTCTGAAGACACCAGTTTTCAGGCAGTGCAAGCCTGCTCCCCTTTGAAGGCTTTACCACCAGTACCAACCAGAAGATATCAGCTATTGAAATAACAACCTGGTTTTTGGACTTGGTCCTCTCAAGTGACAGGCTTTACGACATCAGCCTTTGAGGAGCACACAAAGGTAAAGAAAGCACATGAAGACTGATTGCCTCCCAAATTTGTATCAAGACATTACCACTATACAGCTGACTTACTAGTGTTGCAGATTGTACAACTCTTGCAGAAGTTGTGGCTGTGCTCACTGCTAAAGTATTTGTCTTGACAGGGGGCACAGACTGTGTCCGTTGTTGCTGTGCAGCGGCTTCTCATTCTTTCACCTAAAACAAAGACCATGTAGAAGGAGGAGCTGATTGTTATCAGAAGGAAACCCTCTTCATTTCATGCATTCGAATTAGAGTACCCAGAAAGTGACAGTTCCACTTACAACTCTGGCTGAAAACATTCAGCAGATATAGCCATGCCAGAATCCCTAAAAGTTTTGACCCATAGCATCACTAAGTTAAGCAGCTAAAATGGACTAGTAGGGGCCTGATGATTTGCTGAGCATTGAGGCAATGCCCAAAACGATTCTCCCAGTGGATTCCAAATACCACTTCTCCAGACCACCTTTTCTGCAGACATCACAGTTTGCAGCCAATTAGGAAAAAAAGCAGGGTTTTAGCATAGCAAATCTCTGGTGTAATACAATGGCTTTATGACAGATCCTGCCTTCCCTTATGAGGCAAACCATGCAATTCAACCCAAAGTAATCCCAAACAGGTACAAGAGATGGCAAGGGACTGCTCAGGTTTGCAGAAAATTCATTAGTGAAGCAGTCAAGAACAAATGTTTGTAGTATCTTTCTGTTGGCGTTCTGAAAGCCCACTAGGCATGAAAGAACGCGGTTTTATTTTGGCATGCATCTGTATCGGCACCCAACAACAAGGATGCTACTAGCTCCATTTCATAAACAGTGAGACACAGCGCAAGATGCAAGGCGGGCATTTGTTACTATTCCAAACAGTATGTGCGTATCACACGTTGCATTTAGAAACAAGCTCTGCATGCTTGCAACCACAAATTCCAACCTGTATGATACACAGTACTTACACAGAAGCTCAGATTGATGCGCTAGGATGACAGGGTTTGTGAGCAAAGCGAGTCGCCCAAACTGAAACAGCAAGTTAACAGTGGATTTTGGAAAAGGAGTCAGACATGTTCCTTCTGTCTCACTAGCTTCTCTCCATACAGCACAGGCTGCAGGAACTATACACCGCTTTAATGACTAGGGTTTTTACAGTTGAGCTTAAATATGTCCTTATTGTCACAGACCGTTTCTTTCATTTTGGTTCTTCATTTTCCCGTTCTGTAGGTGAACACTGAGCACCAAAGTCTCTCGCTCACTCTAATTTTCTCTGCATTTTATTGAGTGCTATCAGTGGCAAAATACAGGAGATTTTCAGTGACTATAATACATGCAATACACTTCTACATTTTTACCATCTACGCAATCAGGAAGAGACTATGAAATGGTTCCCCAACAGCAGCAGATTGGCTAACAACGCAAAAAAACCTGATAAAAGTTATTTCAGCCTAAGGAGGAACAAAAAACTTCAGAGAGAAAGGATTAGCTGTATCTGCATACAAGTATGCCTTTCTTTAAATTGAGTTCAAAAACACTCAGATTTAAATAGTTTTGAGAATAATGCAATAAACTGCCTCAAGTCTTAAAGGCTGAATTCATTCCAATGAGCATCTCTGAAGATACTACTACTGCATCAGTTCATACCATAACCATTTTGTGTAGTAGACTTAATTATAAAGAGAGAAAGTAACTATTCTGAAAGATGCACATAAAACCATATGCACGATTTTAAGTTGCAACTGCATTTACAGACATGATCTACGCTCCCTCTAGACGTGCAGATGTACCCTTCTAGTACAGTCGATGTTGAATGTACTAAAAATAATCCCTTCTGTTAAGGGGATTGCCTCTTAAACAGCAATATTACCTGTTAATTGTTGTTCCTCTTCATCACTAAATCATTTCTATAATAAAATCCCAACTATTAAAGTATTTGAGGTTTGATATTTGGCATTTGTGCTTCTCAATACTGCGTTGCCTTCAGAGATACTCAGATTGTGGAAAAACCACACATATGCATGCAAAACCCAGAATTCAGACTCATTCAGTTTTTACAATAAGAGAGGAGGAAACAAACATTTCCTGTCAAGTTACACTTTGCTAACCTCTCTCTATGAATCCAGCATATCATTTTCCTTAAAAAACCCACCAAATCTTAAGTAGTATAAACCTTGCTACAAAAGAAAGCTTAAAAAACATCTTAAGCAACAGAATTAGTTACCTAAAGTTTCCCATTATTATGCAAGATTTCTGAGCTTCTTTATGCAATAGGTAAAGGAGAGCAACATAAATGCTACCATCTTTTCTCAGCTAATACTCCCACAATGAAAATGCACCAGACGGACACATTAAGGAAGCTGAGCCACACAAAAAAAGTTAAAGAACACGTAACTCCTTCAAAGAGGAGGATTCCTAAATTTAGAAATAATCTTTGTCAGTCTAGACTGATATGAAAGTCTCCTCATCAAATGCTTTTTCTCCATGTTATGCTTCCTACATTTGAATGATATTTCCATCAAGCTATTTTCTACCACCTGTGGGTTATTAACCAATAGATATTACATCGAGCAGGTATAACCAACATCCAGTGAAAATTACTTACCAGGGGGACAGTCCTTGCAGCATTTTTCACCGAAAGGATATTGATGTTCTTTGCATTTCAAACCCAAGCAATGGCTAATAGTGACTGCCAGCAGCAAGAACAAAACAGCAGAAAAATGTGAATAAAAACCTACAGCTACCATAATGCAGCCCTACTGTTCCAGCAAAATTTCAGTAGGGCAAACTCTTGGAGAAGTGATTCTAAACCACTGGTTACCAGAATAAATTCATATGTCAGCTGCTGGGAAATTCCCAGCATGTGCTCCACGCCCCCATCCTTTTTCCTGCACCCAACAAACCTATTTTTTGCAGTTCACAACTAAAGTATTCATAGGCAGAAAGACAGCACGCTGAACAGCGTTATGAAAAGATTTCTATTCATAGCCTTAAAACAGAGTGCCTCCAGCCAGGTACATACCTCTTTACATAGTATTAAAGCACAGGCCTTGAATGCCAGGAGAACTAGAAGAGATGATCCTTGTTATTGCAAAGAGGAGTATTAAAGCAATACAGAGGTAATGCTTGAAAACCTTTACGGATGAGAGCCATAGGTAAAATGAAACATAGCCCACGTAGGCTTGCTCGTTAAAAGGCAAAGTGCAGACAGATCCTCTCCCCTTGGTCTCACGGTAACGGTAGACCCGTAACTTTTATTGCTGCATAAAAACCAATGTTGTTAATAAGTTTCTCTTCTCAGGGAGAGTGCGAAATCACAAATCAGTCATCTTGTTACCGCCCTCAGGAACTAGCAAAAGCTATGGATGAGAAGCATTTGCAGTCTCCATTTCAACTCTTAATATCAGACTCCTTGCATTGCCATTGAAGAAAAGTAAGCTCCTGACTGCAAAACAGACTTTGTGTTACCCCTACCATTTGCTCCCATGGAAACAAAAGCTTCCACCAGAGGCGCGCTCTGTGAAAGCAAAGGATGCAATATTCACGTACCAGCTACTTTTGATGCCTATTTTATTCCACAGAAGGATGTTAACTCTGGAATCCAAACCCTCAGAAGGCTTCTCCATCCAACTGTGCAAGCCAGCAACAACAGGACAGCAATGGAGAAGGCTGAATAGCACACTGGCATTGCAGTCCTGCCCTCACCTAACACAAGCATGTAGAGAAAAAAGTGATCACATTAAGGAATTAGTGGGTTTAACTTTCCAGGCTCACTATTAGAATTTTGCTGATTTGATCTTCTTGATCTAGGATCTAAATTTTAGGTCTTCCAGTTCTAAGAGACTTGAGCAACTCTTATGCAAAGGCCCAAGTAAACAAGACGTCCTACAGTAATCAAAGATGTTTTATTTATGTTAGTTAAAAAACATAGCCAGACTTCCCAGACAAAGCAGATCTACAGTCAATTTACATCTAAATGCAAAAGGAGATTTGACTGGAACAGAAGTACATTTGGCATCCCAATTACCCTGCAGTACTTGGGAGGACTGAACAGCAGTATCGTGGCATGTTTTACTCAGAACTGCTGCTTTCCATTTCTTAAATTTCTGTAAGACTGTTTAAGAGTGGAAGGGGAGACAAAAGTGAGGTAAAATAGTAACTATTTTTCTACTTCTCCTATTTTCCAAGTATTCTGGAAAACAACCACTATGGAAAAGAAGTTATACCTTAAAGCCATTCTTTCCAAAAGGGAGCAAAGCTGACAGAGCAAGTAAACCCCATACCAGCTGAACTTCAACTACCTTCACACTCAGTACCTGCATGCAGGAAATATCCAAATCTCTTCCCACTGTAGCATCACACTCAATGCCATTTAAGTGGCTTTATGCCTCATGACTCAGTCGTTCCCTCAGCAATATTTAGCCAGATATTTTTTCCCCCATTCTCTCTCACAAACAGTAGCAGACTTTACCTATTCACTAAGTCAATTATTATTCAGTAAGAACCTGACAATGCAAATTCCTATGATGCTCACGAACAAGGTAAGGTTAAAATTCTGCTACATACATTTAAACTGAAAACTCCCAAATTACTAGAGCAGTGATGATGAAGCATTGATATTCTTGTTAAGGATACTTTAATACAAATTAAATGCTCAATTAATAAAAGCAGTTAGCACACAAACTTCATATACCATCTTGAGAATTCAACTTTTATGGATGGCATCCTTAAGTGTTACCAGGCTCGACATTGCCAGGTTCCTTTACGTGGCCATATTATGCAAGTAAATAGAACAGGGAGAGAACAGAGCAATTATCCCATAGCATTTCGCAGCTAGCACACTCCTTGGCTGGATTTTCACCAACACAAATTAACCTCTCCCAAGTGCTGCTTGGCATTGCCGTGGGGATCGCAGGTGCCACAGGCTGCTCCCAAAAAACAGCCTGGATGCAGCTACTCCGGTTGTAATAGGAGAGGAGAGCTTCAGAGTGGTGAGTTGAGCCATGCTATGGGTCAGAAATAAGACCCCGTTCTGCTTTTATTTAATATACATGTATCATTTTTTACTACAGATGCTTATCCTAGATATTCTATCCAAAGTTTTCAATTCTGGAAAGATGAAACATGTCCATGAGATAGTAGTACTCAGATACCAAGTCCTGTTAACAGGCAGATTGCTTGTGTACATGGGGAAGAAAAAAAAAAAACAAAAAAACCCACACAAACAAAAGAACATGGAACTCAAAACCAGTGCTTAATAAAAGGCTTTAAAGAAAAAGTCACTAGATTCCTTAGGGATTACAGGCAAGTAAAGGTTCCCCTATGGGAAAGGACCTACAAAATCTGAGAAAGATTGAGTGCATATAAAATACTTGAAGAATTTTTAAAAATAAATAAGTCTATGGACAAACTAGAATAGTTTGAACTGCTAAAATTCCAAGACAGGAATAATCTCATGTATGTCCAAATCTCACCATGCAGTCCACTTTATCCTTACAGCTGTTAGTTAACACATGATCCTGATTTCTGGCAGAGAAAAACAAAATGCATTAAGGTGCAGAATTCCATCCATACATTAAAAGTGAATTTTTTGCAGTTGTTCGTCAAGTTTCAGATTTATCAGGTGTGTGGCAAATACTGCAACAACAGTACAGACTTGAATATTCTTGCAGGTGCTAGCTAAATACTGTGTTACCTCGTAATTTTCAAGGGATTCCATGCTCACATTATCAGAAGATTAAACTAAGACTGTGTATGCATAATCTCTGCCTCTATTGATAGATAAAGTTCCAAATTTCATCATCGTATTTCAGCTGCTCAAGAACCCCTCTGCAAATTAGCAGTTGCTTTCTGAGCATGAGGTGTGACAAGATAGAACTTGTCCACTCAAATTATATCTAAATAATTGAATTGTACAAACAACTAGAGTATAATACAAGAATGCAGTCAGGACATTTATACAATTATCAACTAATATTGCTAAAACTTTTGTCTTAACTAGACTGAGAACAACCACATTGCAAAACTGTATGTTTACATGTATAATTTTGTGTTAGTTCAAAGTGCCAGTCATTGCATATTTATGAAGCCTTAGTTAAAACAACAGCAAAGCAAAACCTAGACCTTTTGCCAGCCAATCTAAAACAGCCATACCTATCACTTCGGCTAAGCACCACATTTTTAGACATGGGATTTTGTTTTGAACATCTCCAGATTCTAGCCCTATTAAAAGCTCACTACGCTGCAATCAAATACATGTGGGACGTTGGTAGGGGGTGGAAGGGAGTGGGGGCTAACGTGGCAGACATTCTAAGCTCATTTTAACATGAGATTATCAATTGAATTTATCCCTCTCTTACAGTTCTTTCAAAATCCTATTTCACTTTGTCTGTCCTCTTAAGAGTTTCAATTTTTCCCACTCACTGGCAAACCTAAAAACAGCAACATTTCCAAAGCATGGAGAAAAATATTTAATGAAAAAAGATATATGTATATAAAGAGACTCTGATACAAGCCATTTAACAAAAAAAAAAAAAAAGGAGAGGGGGAATACTGAACAGAAACAGACAGCAATACTTATATTTACATTATATTAAGAGAATAAATTTAATCAAATATAACATCTCACTTGGATTTTCAGGCAACCCTTCAGAAAGAGGGGTTTTTACAGTAAAGATGGAACCAGAGTAAAAATAAGTTTTCTATTTTAGACAGTAGTGGATATGACCCTTGTGTTGCAAGATGCTTTCAGAGATTACCCAAAACCAGACTGATAAAAAAAGCTTCCCAAGTGCTGACTGTACATTGCTCTGGTAAAAGCAGTTCAAAAGCAAAGCCTGTATTTCCTCCAGCTTCATCATTCATGAGTTCATCAGCATCTTTACTTCGCACAGAGGCAAGTAATTATACTAGTTTTAACAATGAATTTCAGCTAAGTAGTAACCATACACCTAGGTAAATCCCACTGTTCTGTCCAACATCTTTAAGTCCACAAAGAAACCTTCCTCATTGTTTCATTTTAGAATGAAATTTGATTTTTTTAAGACATAAGCAATCTCAAGTCTCTCACATTCCCAGTGCAGCTGCAAACACAAACCTGTCACACTATAACCAGTTTTCTTTTTGAAGTAGATGCAGAAGAGTTTCTCTATAACATTTAGAATAAGTTCTTCCCCACAGCTCGTGAAAATAGTTCAGCAGTGGAGGGAGAACTTGCATTAAATTCTCAACAATACATAAGTAGGTTGAGATGCATTGAGAAAAATACTGGAAGATTAGCCAATCAGTCTATGTATGAATATTCTCATGAGGTCAGAACACACGTATTTGAACCACAATCCCCTTTACAAAAGCCAACATCTTTCAGTGTTATTTGTGATTTCCATGGATCAGCAGCTATGAGGGCAACAAGAAGAGTTAAATATTTAAGAAGCCTCCAAATATGATTAGCCAAAAGCAGCTGAAACTTCAGCTCAATTAACTGTACAAATCAGGGTGAACTGATGTAGTCCAGTAACTGTCCATTATTTATGGACCTTTTTTTTCCCCCCCTCATACCGAAGGCAACAGAGCTGTAGATCTTATGTATGGACGGAAGTTTTTTTTTAAGTCTAGGACAACACACTGTAGGCATACAACACAGATAGCAGCAAAGTAACTTCCTGTCTGTTTGGGGGTTGGATTTTTTTTTCTTTTTTTCTTTTTTTTTTGAAAGCAAGAAAGTGCTTCAGAGCTCTGGAAAAGTGAGCAGGATCAGAACTCCTCATGGACGTTACGTGCATAATCCATAAGCTTGCTCCCTGTGAAGTATTCACTATATTTCAGGATCTCCTCCAGCTCTAAGTGATGGTTTTGATTTTCATCTGCTACTGCTATCATTTGCTTCGCTTCATTTAGGGCATTGTATTCATTCATAGGATCCATATATTCCTAAAACAAGTAAGAAAATAATTTTCAATCACTAAGCACATATTTTCACATATCAGAATTATGAAAGCTTCAGCAATTATGAGACCAACATAAGCCATCCAGAAGTGAACATAAGTCATGGAAAAAGGTGTTAGCACATCTTTTTAACAGGCTTACATCTCTCCCCTAGCTATTTTTCCATTCACTGCTTCCTTGGCTGTTCTAACAGAAATCCAGATTTTCTCAGCTTCTGCCAGTGTCTACAATAAAAATATTTTTGACATTTTGGTTGCAAACTAAACTCACTATCAAATCTGGTGCTTTTTGTGAAGAAATATCAATTCAAAATTAAAAAGTGGCACACTATTGATCTGTATGACCTAAATTTTCTTGCTTCTGAGATAATCTTTTTAGAACATGTTCAATTTAGAACTTTCTTATTCCATTTTAAACCACCAGGCAGACATTACAGAGGTCAGAAGTCTCAGAAACAAAGCCTTTTGCTCCTTCACCTAACTTGAAATAGATTAAAACTTTCCAAGCAGCGCACTTTAGTTCATGACATAGAAGACTCAAGATTATCTTCCAATTTTTCCCAGAAGATGTGACATATATGAGCGTGCACCTTTGTGTGTATACGTATACAAAGATTTCACAGATAAAACGGCTATTTTTAAAAGAAAATTCTCAGTAAAAAGGCCATTGTCTATGTCACAATATAACTGTTTATCCACTATTGTTCAGACCCGCATATTTGCATACTAAGAAGGTAGGAGCTTTAACATTCATCCTGTCTCGGGGAGAAGGCCAACATTTTAGAGGTTCTCCTTTCACACTGCCTATGCTGCAGTTTGAATTTGCTAGTCAAAGTACATTCTTACATCCAGAAAGGAAAAAAAAAAAAAAAAACAGAAATGACCCATGAGCCTCTTCCATTGGCCACAAAACTGCAACAACTATAGGGTGCAAAATATTTCATCTTGTTTGGTAGACTCTTCTGCAGACAGAATTATTAGAAGAAAGCCTTACATCTGCAAACCAAAGTCCAAAAAGGCCACAAACTAGAATGCACACTTAAAAATAATAATTTGGGTTTTTTTAAAAAAAAAAGAAAAACACGCTGAAAGTCAAGAGAACTCTGCTATTTTCTAGGCTACTGGGGCCCCAGGGTTTGTTGGTCGTTGGGTTTTTTTGGTTTGGGTTTGTTTTTTTTTTTAATGAATATATAGGTTGCCAGTTACTCCTTTTGCAACTGAAAATATGACTCATTGTCCCATTAACCAGTGCACCTAATGAAGTCTGTGACTTGCTTTCATGCACTCCATATCCATACAAGTGTCTATGTGACAAAAACCCCTAAAAGCATACCTATGAACAACAGTTATGCTAGGAAAACTCCCCCTCCTCTTTAACAAAAAGCGTAACAACACTATCTGCAAGCACTACAGAACAATACTATAATTCAAAGTTATGTAAAGCAGACACACACACACCGTACTGTTAATTCAAATATTTTTTAATTACTTCATATTCTCTCAAGCAGTTTCAATCCTGTATTTAAAAACAAACTATTGGTTTTAAAAACACTAGAATGAACTATCGGAGGAAGACTTACCTGCAGCTCTTCCATTGTGACAATACCATCGTGGTTAGCATCAATGACCTCCTGAAATTCCTTCCTTCTGTCTTTCACCCAGTCATCATCAATATCTTGAGCTTGCTGGTTCTCTACAGTACCAACAGGTAACGAAATGAACTCCGAAAGAGTAAGTTTCTTATCTCCATCTTGATCTACAACAGAAGTACATAGTAACTGAAAAGTATTTGCTTAATGCCCATTAAAAATGAGAAATTCCTTCATGTCAGACACGTCACTGGTACAGTCTGCCTGATTTCAGCAGTCCACAATCCTGACGCTAGCAGAGAAGAATAGCTACCATTTATATCTTTTGTTAGCCAAATACTCGCTGTTATTATGGTACACACAATGTTTTAGAAGGCTAAAAAATGTACACTCATCAATATACTAAACAAAAACAATTTTACTGGTCCTGAAAGACACACCAGCTGGCAAGCTGGGCTTTTTTTTTTTTTTAATTGTTGCTGTTTATTTTTTCAACAAGCTTCTGCAACAGAAATTTTCTTACAGCGGTATCCAGTCTCCCCTTGTATTAGCATTCAGGTAAATTAACCCTCAAAAGACCGCGTACTGGAGTTGTTCTGTCTGAATGTGTCACACGCTCAAGTATAACTGAAAACTCTTCATATTTATTAAGCTAACAACTAGCAAAGTCATAGTTATCTTCTTTTTTAATCCAGGTGTTCTAGCAGTTTTAAATATGCATTACTATTGACTCAATAGACAAAAACGTGTGTGCCAATACTTATGAATTAAAAAAAAATTTATTTTCTTAGAAACCTCAACCATTTATTTCCACTTTCATGACCATACGTCACGATTCTTACATGGCTGCTGTACTGGGGAAGTACAAAGCAGTTAATGCCCTCCTCACGGAACATTCACATCAATGTATTTTATAGTATTTTACTATTCATCAAACCTTTCCTCCTATTGCTACAGTAACCCTACAATGCAGCAGCACTTCAGCATGAAGTAGTGTCAGCTGATCTTCTTTGTATGAAGTACTCAGAGTATCTTTCTAACATGTAACATTGTGCTGTTCTTTAACAACCAGAGACTAAATTTAGTCTCGAGAGCTGCACAGACATAGAGATGTCTACATAGAGATGCCAGCATTTGTGCTAACAGTTTGTTTTTCTTACTCATCACACTGGAAGACGTGTAGAACAGAGCAAACAAGATGTGCCAAAATTTCACATTGACCCATGACAGTGCAATGACCTAACAACATCTACCCAATAAAATGGTTTGCAAGTAAACGACTCCCAGAAAACGTGTTTCAAAATGGCATACCCAAATCTCGGATGATTTCTTTCACCATGAACTTCAGCATTGCCCTACTATGCTCTGGATGAAGAAAGGACAAGAATTCTTCTTCATTCAACAACAGATCAGGAGGTGGGTTGTCAGCTTGGTACCACCGATCCTTCAGGTTATCTAAAACTTCCTGTGCTAGAAATTTAAGAAAAATATTTAAGCTATCACATTTTTAAAGTTCTTAGAATATACCTTCCCCTGTTATTTAATTGTTTAAACAAGGATGACCTATGAACCAGTTATTTTACAGTTCAACTCCCAGGGAAAGCGGGTGCTGAGGGGACGCACCATTGTGCTAGTGCACATTAAGTGCAGAGATTTTTTCTCCAGTCACACCGCAATTCCAGATAGCACCCTCACCCTCCACAAAACTACATATATGAATTAAGCTTAAGAATTGTATTAAACAGATTATAAAAAAGAAAAAAAAAAAATCAAAGCCTAGTTTTTACAGCAATCAACAAAACATTTCAATGGACAGCTGTTCTTTACAAAGCATCTAACTGAAAAGGCAGTATAAGCAAAGCCATAAAGCAGAGGACTAGGAAAGCTATGAAGAGACTTCAGCCCTGCCTCTGCTCCTCCCTTCTTCCATTACCCTGTCAAACGCTCAGAATTTAAAAGAATCGTCTACCCAGAGAGAACTTATATCCTTAGACTCAGATACATCATCCAGTATTTCAGCCTAAAAATGTGATTTGTTGGAACTATGAGAGATTTAAGAGGGTAGCTCTACAAAAGAAAGTTTGGAAACATCAAGAACAGATGCTAAGCTAAGCACCAAGAAATGCATTTAGTTTTCAGTTACTTAAGGATACAAGTACTTATTATTCCTTTTAGCTACCTTGTCTATACTATATCAGAAAGCATTCTGACTTCAGACCTAAACCCTGCATATGTTTTAGTTATCACTATAATTTAATAAAGGAAATACTTTTGCTGCAAGGAGCAAACACAAGTTGAAGTACACGTGTACTAACATACATCAGCACCAAAATCACTTTACATTTCCACTTCTTTCGTTTCATCTTACACCATGCAGACAAGCACTTTTTAAGTGATTTCTCCTAAACTCAACTGAGAATCATAATTTGTACATGAGTTTCCGCTAAAACCATGCATCTGATTTGAAGAAAAAAACACCCTGCAACACACAACATGAGTATTATGTGCACCTAGTGGTCCTGAACGTAACCAAACAGGAAAAAAATACCTGCATAGAGTATTCTTTTTCTGGTGTAGGCATTTTCTAAATGACACACTGGAAAAAATACTGCCTGCAGCACACACTGCTATCTGCAAAATACACTAACACACACAAATCTGAAGCATTTGCTTTTCACAAGTTTAAAACACTCTGAAAGACTACAGTCTTCAGACAATAAACTTTTTTTTTAAATTTAATAAACTTTCTTAAATAGCCCCTGCATGCTTTTGGTTGTTGAGTTACAAGAGGGAAAAAAAAAAACCAAACCAACAGTCACATTAACATTTTTGAACTGCTAGTTGCAATTAAGTCTTCAGTGAATGTTTTTTTGTGAAGAGTAAAGAAATCCTTCAGAGTCTTAACATGAATTTTAGGGCAAGTTTGTAGGAGTTGGGCAAGTTTGCAAGTTTTAGTTATATCAAGGACACAAGTAAACACAGAATAATCAAATCACTTGCTTATGGTTTTCCAGTGTATTTTTAATGTGCACTAGCCAGCCCCAAATGTTAGAAGTCACAAGTCCATCTCCCTTTGCCTACCTTTTAGTCTTAAATGAAACTCAACTGTCAGTCATCAGTTGAAACTGTCATTAGCTGCATAAGCTAAATAAAGTTGTGTCCCTAGTTTTGGCCTGGCATCCAAACCATAGTGTGCTTCTGCGCAAGACTCAGAACATGCCTTAAGATCCACACATTCAGTTATTTTTTATTATATAGACCAAAAAAAAAAGACTATTTTTACACTGCACTAGAATATGAAAATAAGTTTTGCCTATCATCCTCAAGAAGCAGTAGATAACTAATTTGATTTTCCCAAACAAGGCTTGTTACCTAGGTAGAAAAATGATTATGTACACACTTCCCTTATTCAGCAAATCTTTTATCTGATGAGCATTCCTGTAAACTGTAGTTAACCACACTGCCATAGAACACGCTGCACAGGTGTTTTCCCTGCCATAAAATTCAAAGGTCCATTTGCATTTTAGTTGCTTTTTGATAAATGGAAAATATAACATAACCCACTTTTAAATGACTAATTCCTGCAAGGAAAGGCTAAGGCTTCGTGTTTTACTTAACAGTAAAGTTAAACATTTTTAGATGGGGCAGAGCAGGGAGTTTACTCTGTTAAGAGTTGCCATGTTTATACCAAGCCAGATTCAAATGAAAGTTTCAAAAGTAATAAGGAAGAAATGATCAATCTCACTAACCTAAAGTACCAATCTCTCTCTACAGAGGACTTAGATGAAACATGGAACAATTGTTAGGCAACCTTCTGCTATGAACTTCTAGTATGCTTCGCAGTGCCTAAGCACGTACCTATTTAAACACAACGCTGTTTGGTAGCACATACACCCCTCCTCCATTTTAGAACAGGAGTCAGGTATAGCAGGTCCCTTTTATTTGGAGCAACAGGGGACCTGGTTCCCGCATTAACAATCCAATGGTCCACAGGCAACACAACTCTGACAAATTTTAGCAGACTGTTAAACATAAATAACTGAAAACTATTCAAACAGGCAGTAACAAATACGCAACCAAGATTTTTCAGTGTTAAATATTTACATCAAGAGCACTGGGAAGGCAGATTTGAGTTGGAAACAAATCTAGTATTTCTGTCTTATGACATACACATTCTACATTGTGTAGAAGCAGAAGAACAACTAAAACATTCATGTTATATTAAGAACAGTTTTGACATTCAGGTTTTAGGAAAGTTAAAGAAAAACTGACACACACCAACGGTCTGCACTTACTTTCTTCATCTATTTTCAACTCTTCATTGTTTCTGATCTTCTCTGCAATCTCTTTTTCATTAAAGCCCTTGCTTGCCAAAAATTTAATTTTATATTCATCCCAGGACACATGGCCTGTAAGAAAGAGCCGTATCTCAGACATGACATAGTATGCTTAAACTATGAACTTTTGGTCTCATTACTTAAAACAGTATGTGCTAAAATCTTTTGGTTCAGCACTATAACCATCACACTAACCTTATGAAAGGCAATATGAAAACTATCACCTGATTCACTTTTATGTTTCTTTAGCCCAGACAGGCATTGTGAAAATAACCTATTTATGTCTCCGTCCTCACCTCATGCCTGGCAGAGCCACTTAACTTGTTACAATTTCCTATGACCACAAGTGAAATAACATAGCAGTCAACACAGAACTACAATGCTGACTGAAGCACATTACTTCTTTGCTCTATTGTCTTCCGTATGGATCAAAACCGTTGTGATTACATGCAGTCCAAAGGAACTTGGATTTTGCCACAGCACATCTGAAGAGCAGCCAGTAGCTTTGGCTACTAGCAACTGACTTAAGATGTCATCAGGAGATGGAGGAATCGTTCATCTTACCGTCACCATCAGGGTCCACAGCTCGGAAGTGCATTTTATTCTCTTCCACAGCTTCCTGGAAATGTTCAGCTGTCTTTTCCATGATCCAGCGCTGCATCTCTTTCGCACCTATCTTTTTATCATTATTTATATCCACCCTATGGATGAATAGCAAACAAGATTTAGATTTGGGGATGGGGAGGAATTGTGGTATATTTTTAGATTCTAAATTAATTACTTTATTCAACAATAACAAACATAGGTTGCTACAGAAAAGAGTGTACTTACAACCCTCTCTGAGAAGTTGTACATTCTTTGAACTACAGAATAAACAAGTAGCAAGTTGGCCATTTATTTCATAATTAAATTTAAGTAGCTACAACATCTAGGTTACTACTCAGTGAAAAACATTCAGCCATACTTCACTTTGCTGTAAGTTAACTCACTTCAATATTATGTTTTTGAGTAAATTTTTAAAGTAGAGAAAACCACAAACACCACTCATGGCATATAAGCTCATTTCCTATTGGTTCAGAATTGTCAACTGCCAGCTGCTGCAGACTTTCACTACTTTGAAATATTTCTTCTGTAACATTCTCTCAAACCATTAACTGCCTCTCAATTTATCGTTCCAAGTCCTTTTTACCTTGATCTTCCAAGATCTCTGAAGTTTACTGATCAGCTGCCTCTCTGTGTCTGCCTAGATCACATCAGAACTGTCGTGACCAATAAAAACAATGAAAACATAATGTGCATAAACTTGGTGCAAGGACTTTCAAACTGTTTAATACTTTGACTGTAGTACTTGTAAGCAGGGGAAAAAAACCCAAACAAACCAAGTTTCCTCTATTATACCTTGATCTCTGGTAACACGTAACAGCTAACAGTTTTTAATTTTTAACACATTTAAAAGTTCTGCACATACATTTGTTCTCCATTAGGTTTCTGAGTTTCAGGCTCGCTTTGCTTTGTCAAAGGATATGCCTGTGCTCAGTGCTATTGAGCTATGGAACTAAACTTTTTCTACCTGACTAAAATTATCAGTAAACATCCAATCTGACAATCCACTGTTCTCCTTAATGTACTACCAATACTGCTTTATTGTATTAAGATACACTGCCATACCATCAATTCCGTTAATACTTATTTCATTAAAAAGCAGTTAATATAAAAATTCAGTTGAAGAACAAATACAAAAAAAATAACATGCCACTCTAAGGTTTTTTGAGCATATCATTAAGTATTTATTCAAAAAGGATATAACAATATTTAAAACTGAAAAGACATCACTAACATTTAGGAGGCAAGATTCTATTCAAAGCATACCAAAACAACTCTTGTTCAATTAAAAAAAAAAACAACCAACAACAACAAAAAAAACACAACAAAAACCCCCAGCTTGACTGTAACGTTTTTATCTGTTTGTATCACTGTCTTAACAGTACTGAACTGTTATCACTGAAACTCAAGTTATTAAATATGTGATTTGCCTTTAAATGTCAACTAAATGTTAAAAGCTTAAGCAAAATAACAACTCTAGCACCTAATCTTCTACAACACTTAGCTGTATTAATAAATGCAGTATTAGTGGTTTTAAATAGTGTCACAACTTTCCACATATATATGCACAGGCTCAGTATTAGCAACTGTTCTGTATCAATGGCAAGACCAGTAAAATGGTCATGTTCCATTCACGCCACCTTGGACTTACCAGGTGAACAAATGTGGGTTTTGATATGGAATAGGTACTATCAAAAATGAGAAGGAAAAATAGAGCATTTTCCCCTCAACATTTAACATTCTAGTTTCTTTAGATCAAAGCTATCAAACTTACTACTTCCAAGCTGTACTTTCCATCTAAATCACACTGTAACTAGGGAGAAAGGTAACAAACATCCCATTTATTGCTCTTCTAGCTCACAAAAGTACACCTTTGTTCTGCTACCACAGTTCAGAAGAAGTCTCCAATGACTCAGATTTTCATGAACTAGCTGGCATCCCCTGTGCAGGGTGAGCTGAAATCCTCTCAGTGTCCATAAACAGCACTTCCGCTTCTGAGAGGAATATTTACAACTGTATGAAGTGTAAGATAGGGTCCTGCTGTGAGGTTATCACCTAAGGCGATAAACAAAAAAGACTGCCCATGCTTCCTTAGGTAACTATCTCATTCAGAATGGACTACTGAAAACATTTCCACTAATAATGACCAGCTTAGATAATTATGTGTTGCCAAACATCCTAATACTGGTAAGTCACAGAAAACTGATTTTATAACACGGTGATCAGCAATCAGTTTTCTGAGGCAGATAAGCCTGAAGACTCAAAAGATGTTAGTAAAGAGTGGTACATTCTAACGCACTTTAAAAAATTGCCAAAGAACAAGTACTGGCAAGAAAGAATTTAAGTTCAAGAAAACAAGATGAATCCAAGCAATAATATCATCCCAGATTACAGCTTTGCTCAAACCTTCCTTGGCAATCTGTATATAGAAATCTTGTGACGATTTCTCAAACGTCATCACATACCAGCTCAAAAAAAAAAAAAAAAAAACCAACACTTGATTGATTGCTCTTTTTCTACAAGAAGCATAGTTTTCTGCTAGAGAGTGCTACCTCAGATTTGTAGAAACTTAGGTATATGATGTAGTACTTCCTGAACTGACAGCAAAGAAAGTTTTTGTAAAAGCAGGGACTACTGTTAGCGTAAATTTGAATTAAAAAACAGACTACAGAGAGCAACTTACCTTACTTCTGACCTGTCTCATACAAAGAAAATTATAGATACACCACAGCCCAGACAGTTGATGCAATGTGATAAATACCATTAGTATTAATACATTTCAGTTATGGGCAGCATCAGATGTAACAGCTCCTTATAATGTTTAAGTTCAAAGTTAACTCTTCACTGACTATTCAAACTATATTTCATTATCTATTCACAGCCTAAGTGTTAATACTACCTTTGAGTAAGAAACAAGGATGTATGCTACTTTGTAGGATAATTGTAAATTTTTCCTTAACAAAAGCCTATAGTAAGGGCTGCATTGAACATAGACGTGAAGCCTGGAAGAACAGGTTTTAAATGCTTCAGCCCAGTTTCTCAACCACAAGCCATTAAAAATAAATTTTTGTGGCCACCTTTCAAAAGGTCCACATCTGAAAATATTATCAATAAACACTGGCCACTTAGGTTTTCAGTTTCATGTTTTCAGGTTCCTAAATCACAGCACTGCAATGCTGCCTGAGCTACTGGAAGGAGCAGGAAGGCAGTTCTTACCTAAAGGACTAAAGATAACCATTTCCTTGAGCACGTAATGCACATCACTTTAGAGCTGGTTTCCGTTTCACCCAAATAATGAAAAACAGATCCAGAAAACAATTTTTAATAACAGAAACCAAAGCAAAGCTCTGCTTTACACAGTAGGAGGCATGCAAAATTTCTTAGATGTATATTTAGATGTACAGATTAGGAAAAACACAAATCAGGGTGCACACGCTACTTAAAACCTTCCAATGGCATGCAGCATGAACTGTTTTTTAACTGAATAATACGAATCTGTAATTGTCCTGGTTTGGGCTGGGATAGAGTTAATTTTCCTCCTAGTAGCTGGTATAGTGCTGTGTTTTGGGTTTAGAATGAGAATAATGTGATAACACACTGATGTTTTAGTTGTTGCTAAGTAGTGCTTAAATTTAAACTATTTACATGGATACTACAGCAAATGGGGTTTTTTGCAATTATGAGAAGTACAAGAAGGAAGGATGTCAAGTAAGCCCCTCTCACAAATGTTCTTGACCTGAAGGTACCTGAACACTTAGGCTTGGCAGGAAATGAAGACTAAAAAGATGCACCCAGGATTTTCGCACCATGCCCTAATTTCACAGGGCAAAGTGGAAGTACTGGTTAACTTGTAAAAAACCACTTCTGTAGACAAGTGAGGCTTGTCCTCCCACTAAAGAGTGACTTCAGAAACTGAAATACAGAATTATGAAATGCCACTTGTTTCTTCAGTCACATATAGCTTGCTTGCCTAGAAAAACATCATTTGGGAGCTTTTCTTCCATGTTTCAACTTTATTTTCAGTAATCCTATTAGACAAGAATTTATGCTTTGAATTGACTACTTTATCTCATACTGGCAACACCACAGAATCTCAGCTTTCATTAATTAAAAACACATTGTGCGTTTTCTTTATGTCTTCAAAGAAAATATTTCCAAAGCATCTGGAAGCCTGTGACTTACTAGCTTTTCACAGAAGTTCATAGTATTTCTCTTTTGCCTCAGCCTTTAAGAGTATGTCTAGAAAGCAACCAAATTCCTCAGAATGCTTTTCTACATTTCTGATCTGATCATCTGACGGAATGTAATTTTAAGCAAGTATCTGAGTGAAGTTGATCTTCAATCCAATTGCTTTAAGCATCATAAGACAACCTCTTTCATAACAAACAGGCAATTTGTGAATGACAATTTACTAACCACCAGTTGAACATTTGCAATAAACATATAGTAATAAAGAAAATGAAACCTTCTAAGCACAATCTTAATATTTGTATGTATCCTACCAATGAAGTGAGTGGTCTGAATAGCAGACACAGTAATAAAAAGGATTCTACCCTAAATGAAACAGGCACCCTGGTTTGCCTATTTGCTTTAGCTACCTTTACTCAGGAGAACACCAGGAAAAAAATCCAATGTTATTATTGATATTTTTTCCCTGTTAATGAAAAGTTTGCAGAAAAAAAAGCTTTGTTAAGCCTTGTCATTTTATCTCAAGTATATGCGCATCCCCACACCATCATCAGCATTAAGAGCACCAATGTAATTTAAGCTGTTCTCATAAAATTAATCCTCCATTGCAAAAATGCAACTAAAGCCAATTCTGCCGCCCAGTGTCTAAAAGTATGCACTGATTTTCATTTCCATCATGTTTACTGACAGTTTATTAGCTGACACAAACCTTATCTAGCACAAGAAGTGCTTTATAAAAGGAAAAATGCTTTAATGTCTAAAAGTAAAGTTAATATTTTTACACCAGGTAAAGAGCTAGATGAAGTTTTCAAAAAGGCTACACAAGAAAAATTTAATCTTCCTATTCTCATTCTCTTTTTCTAAACTCCCAGGAAGTAAATGTTTTGGTAACAACACAGCTAACTATCATGTCAGTTTCTGAATTCTTGGTACCTGCAGTTAGGCATAATTATTTTTAACCTTCATGTATTTCATTTGAAACACTCAAATTTTAGACACCTAGCATCTACTAGAAAGTTTTATGAACAGAAAGCAACTGCTAGTTTGTCTACCACACTCTTACCCCATTGTTTGTCCGTCCCTTTTCTTCCCTTCTGCCTTTACTACTGACTTTTCAGTGTTTTTCCTCCGCACTTATTTGCGGAAGTCACAATAGAAACAAAACCAAGATCCATATGGAATATAAGACCAAACAATAAATAAGAAACTTACATTGCCAATTGAAACCAAACTTACAGCAAAGCAATAGAGCATACTACTGCTAGAACAAAACTGGAACAAACTCCCACCCTCCCAATTCATTGCATGGGCATCCAGCCCTTCCTTACTAATTCCTTGATCTAAAATACAAGTGTGATTATTCATTGAGCCAGGAAACCAGGGAAAAGTAATGTTAATTTTCATACCTCGAGAGGCTACGTAGGTTTTTTCACATAGAAACACTATGTTTTGTCATAAATTTTACTAGACCACAGCACCAACCCTGTATACTGATCATGACTCTCAACATATGCATTCTCACTCCTGAGAATGGTTTATACAGGTATGTTAATACCTTAATAACACAAACACAGTGCTTATAGCATGATGCTTTCCCCGTCATCATTGCAATTTTTAAATATTACAGAAAAGTTTTACTCTGAAGATCAGAGAAAGAGGCTGCACTGTTCTTGGCAATGTACATAACTTACTTTGAAAAGATGACCATGAGCTTCTTTCTATTTTTTCTGGGTTCTGAATCTTCCTCAAACTCTTCCATATCTTTTCCTAGAAAGACTTCTTGATGAAATTCTTTGTTAAGGTGTCCATCCATCTCCATTTTGACCCCATTCAAGTGATCTGGCGGCAAGATCTCATTCTCATCTTTACTGTCAGCTGGTTTTTCTTTGAGGGCTGAATTATTTGCAGGCCTTGCATAAACATCCATTAGAAGAAATACAAACAGGAGGAACAAATACAGAGATCCCAAACTGCAGAGAAAGGCCTGTCTTGACATCATTTTTTCCTTTTTATTCAAAATATTGGCTGATCGAATTACTGTGGATGGATTAAATATTCTAAAAACAAAAAGAAAAACACACATGCAAATTAAACTCTAGAACATTATGTCACTAATAAAACATCTTCTAAAATTCAGAAGAACCTACACACACACACAAGTATTTGCTGTGAAAGAATAGAAAAGCCTGTTAAATAATAAATACATGACAAGAAATTAATTTGTCTTAGTTTTCAGTCTGCACAATTGTAATCTCTGTCAGAGGATTCTGGATGATAACATCCTTTAAGTGGCCTAGTTCTGCTCCGAAAACTGTCTTCAGGGGTTATGGCGTGAGCTGACCTGACAACTGAAACCCAAGCATTCAGTTTCTCTGAGTGCTTGACTCAGTAGAGGACTCAGTAGAGGACTTCTCTACTGAGAAGTCAACCCATCAACTGTCCCAACGTGCAGCCCAAGCTCAGCTGTGGCAATGTCCCTACAACTAGCACTGCACTTCCCAGCGAGCTGCAGAAAAAGCCACGACAGCACAACAGTTTACCAGAGATCTCAACATACCACCTCTTTAGAAAAGCTGAAAGACTTAAAGGTCTTTTTGGAAAGAGATGACTGCGGGAAAAACAATTACAAACACCATCGCATAAAGCGGAGCTGGAAACACACAGGAAACAGCCGGCAGGAAAAGCAACCCCAGGGGCGGACCTGTCACCTGCTTGCTGGGGAGTGAAAATCGCTGCCACAGACTAGTTCGCAGACCGCAGGGACAGGGAAAAGGACCACAGCCCGACAGACAGGGCGTCGAGGAGCACAAAATCCACAGCCCCGCGAGGCACAGCGGAGCCTGGGGCGGGGAGAACCCGCCCAGCTCGCGGCAGGAGTCACAGACCCAGCGGCGAGGGCTAACTCTCCACCGCAGAGCGGGGGGAGCCGGGCCGGGGCTGCCCTGCCCTTGCCCGACTCGAAGGGCAGTGGCGGTCCCGACCCCGCTCCAGGAAAGGCCACAGGCACTCACCGAGAGCTGCGGGGCACTCGCGGTACTCCTTCCCGCTCAGGAGAGGGACGCAGCCTCCCAGAACCGTGACAGGCCGCGGGGAGGCCCCAGCCTCAGCCTCGCTGCCCCTCGCCCCGCTCCCTGTGCGGGCCACGGCGGCTCCTCACGGAAAGACGTCAGGCGGCGCGGAGGACCCCGGGCCCACTCCCGCCCCAGAGGCACAGCCGGAGGGAGGAGACCGAGGCGAGCCAGCGCTGCGTAGGAATGTCGTCAAAACGCAGTGCGTGCGTGAGGGGCGGGGAGCGGCCATCTTGGAGTAGGGCAGGAAGGCGCCCTGTGCCGCTCGCGGCAGCCATTTTCCCTCAGAGCGGGTCCTTGCGGACTCGTCGCAGCTGGCAGCGCCGTGCAGGTGCCGTGACCCGCTGAAAAGGGGAGACAAAACTCCGGGTGCTAAAAATTTGAACGTATTTGCTCACGTGCTCTTCCTTACCTCAATTAATAATAAAGCAGACTTCCTCTAAGCGTGAAGGAACCTTTTTTCCCTGTCGGGAAAACTCCCTGTCAGGTCCCTTCTCCTGGCTATACGTACATCTCTAGCTTTGTGCTTATGATTCATCTGTTTTGCTTGGGAGCCCTTAAAATGCTGCCTTTTGTACGTAACACGCCGCTAGCAATCCTTATGAAATCACAACAGCTAGCTAACGCGACTACTTTCACAAGACTACGTGCTCTGCTGTGCCACAACGAGGCGGCACCGCCGTGCACCACAGCTTCCATTGGGGCTGGAAGCGCAGCCAGCCCAGCCGCCGGCCCTCGCTCGGCTCAAGGGCCCTCCGCCCACTTGCGCGGCTTCCCTTGCCCTGACCCGTAACAGCGGCCGGCACGCCCGCAACCAAAATGGCGGCGCCTCGGCTTCGCATGCCCTGCTGCAAGATGGCCGCCGCAAGGCGCCGTCGTGTGCGGTCAGGTGGTGCAGGGCGCGGCCACTCCTCCTGCCCCTTCCCCCACAAGGCAGGCGGCGAGCGAAGCGGCGGCCGCTGCACACAGCGGGGCCGCGCCGGAGGCCCAGCAGGTCGGCAGGGACGGAGCCGCTCCTTCTCCCGGCCCGAGCCGGCGCTTCCCGGAGGAGAAGGAGGAAAGGCAGCAAGGAGACATGAAACCACCTTTGAGGGACGGCGAAGCGCGGTGAGGGTTCCCACAGGAAGCTTGTCCCCTCTCGGCGGCCGTAAGCCGTTCCAACCTCTGGGGGCGGGACTCCTGCCGTTCCCGCCTAAATCTTCGAGGGGCGGGGCCTCGCGGCCTGGAAGGGAGGGGGCTCCGGCCGGGCCCGCTCGCCCCGTCGAGGCCCCGCGGCCATGAAGCTGCTGCGCCTGCTGTGCCGCCACAAGACGGCCCTGGGCCTGGGCGGCCTGTCGCTCTTCGCCGTGGTCCTGCTTTACCTGGCCAAGTGCACCTCCGAGGGCCTCCGGCCCCTGCCAGCCCCCCACGGGCTGCCGCACAACCAGCCTGCGGCCCTGCTGCCGCGGGGTGCCAGGGGGCCGCATCCCCCAGCGGCCCCGCCACCCTCCCCTGAGGAGACCGCCTTCCTGGCCGTGCTCATCACGAGCGGCCCCAAGTACAGCGAGCGTCGCAGCATCATCCGCAGCACGTGGCTCTCGGCCGCCGGGCGCAGCCCTCACGATGACATCTGGAGCCGCTTCGTGATCGGCACAAGCGGGCTCGGGGCAGAGGAGCTTCGTAGCCTGGAGCTAGAGCAGAGCCGCCACAGAGACCTCCTCCTTCTGCCAGAGCTGCGGGATTCCTACGAGAACCTGACTGCTAAAGTCCTGGCCACGTACGTCTGGCTGGATCTGCACCTGGACTTCCAGTTTGCCCTGAAGGCCGATGACGATACCTTCGTACGCTTGGATGTGCTCGTGGAAGAGCTGAGAGCCAAGGAGCCGCGTCGCCTCTATTGGGGCTTCTTTTCTGGCCGCGGTCGAGTGAAATCTGGCGGCAAATGGAAAGAGAGCGCCTGGGTGCTCTGTGACTACTATCTACCATATGCTCTGGGTGGTGGTTATGTGATTTCTGCAGATCTGGTGCACTATTTGCGTCTTAGCAGAGACTACCTGAACATGTGGCAGAGTGAAGATGTCTCCCTGGGGGTGTGGCTGGCTCCCATCGATGTGAAGAGAGTGCACGACCCTCGTTTTGACACTGAGTACAAGTCCCGAGGTTGCAACAATAAGTACATAGTAACTCATAAGCAAAGCATTGAGGACATGCTGGAAAAGCACCAGACCCTGGCTAAAGAAGGAAAGCTCTGTAAGGAGGAGGTTAAGCTCAGGCTTTCCTACATGTATGACTGGGGAGTGCCTCCTTCACAGTGTTGCCAAAGGAAGGATGGCATCCCATGAAAGTCTGAGGAAGGAAAAGGCAGAATGTTGATAGACTCTCTGAGCTTGGTTACTGCTACTTGGGAAGAATCCCAGTAACTAGGGCTTAAAAATTACTCAAAAGATTTTGCACGATTCATTATGTCACAATCAATGAAACCCTGAAACTCCTAAGAGCTACTGGTGTGGCATGATGTAGAGGTGTTTAAAAAAAAAAAAGAAATAGATGACAAAAAGCATGGAAAGGCTCATATGACAGGATTGAAGGCAAATAATAGGTTGCAAAATACAGATAGTACAGAAAATTTGGGGGGGAGAACTTGGATGAAAAGTTGCTGGAAGATTTTTAACAGCTTCTAAGATTTATTTGCTAAAGATCATGACAGGCCTTTATGCTATCTATAAGATTGTGAAACTAGCATCTGCTGTTTATTTCTTGGCACAGAACAAGTGTCAGTTTGGCAAGGTTTGAAGATTCTAATGGGGCCGCCAATCAGTTGCTGTTGCCAGTGGGAACAGGTGGCTGGTTATTGACACAAGCAGTCAAGTAAAGGGAACAATTTTACCTAGGATGTTCACGTTAGAGGAGGGAGAAAGAGTATGTTCTTTGGCAAGTGCTCTGAATTACAAGAATGGAATTATTAGACTTTCTGTGTAACTTGTCTCTAAGCTTTTTGTTGTTTTAAGGACATCGTGTACATAAGTTATCTGGCAGCTACGGAGTAAGTCTATATTTAGAAAGGTGGATGAGTTATGGTATTTGGCAGATATAGAATATATTATTTTGGGGGCAAATAGTTATGCTACAAAGCTAGCCTTCATTTGTTAGGCATAGGTGTTGTTCTTAGCTTATCCTCCAAACACACTGTATGAAGAAACATTTCCCCTCCCAACAGTAAGTAATCTCACTGACTACTACAAGGTCAGACATTGTAGGCTTCAGATTTATATTGTTCTGGATTAATTCTGTAAAATGTAAATTAGCAGGATTAGATCAGTGGAAGCTATTCAGAGTTCAAACAAGATTGCCCTCACATGGGTACCTCAGCTAAGAAAGTAAACTCTGTGTGTAGTCAAGAGAAATAGGTTCCTCCACCCCGCAAATTCCTGTTTGAGGAGAACCTTGTCTCTCTTTTCAGGAGCTATATTGCAATCTAAGGAGACTAATCCCCCAACAGTCACATTTAGATGCCCGAAGATAGACTGTGGATTCCCTCCTCTCCAATAGCACCTTGTAGTGGAACTAAAAATAATTTTACAGGCGGTCTAAGTTAATTGTTCAAGTGATATGTCACTAAATGGGATTATGTCCCTTAGTCCTGTCTACACTACAAATAATTCTAGTACTGACAGAGCTTGTCAGCATCAGATGCAGTATTGAACAGTAAATGCAGACAGGACGTTCTTGGCCGTGGAACAGATCACTTACACAATTTCACCGTGTTACTTCAAACCTTTAGGTAAACCTGTTAATCAAACATTTTTTGAATGGCAGGTGCTCTAATACACAGAAATACTTTTTTTCCAGTACTAGTACAGAGCTACTGACTTCCAGTAACCTTTGTCAGCTACAGATCTTTCAGTATAAACAGAGTTTTTACTTTTATGCCTGAAGGGCATTCTTAATTATCAGTTTTACTGTTTGTTGCACACTGCACTTTCATACAATTTCATTTCCTCCTCTCCCTAGATCAGTGTCTGTTCCCACCTGCAGGAAGAGACAAATGGCAAAGAAAAAAAAAAAAGGTGCCAGTATCTCTGTATTTTTTGCTTCTTAAATTAGCAAGTTAGCAATTCATACCAAAGGAATCCAGTATGATTTTTTTGTTATTCTTCTCTTGTTTTGATTAAATTATTGAGGATTAAGAAGAGTCTTCTGCAGAGGCTAATAATTCTCTATTTTGAAAATATGAACAAATCTTTGACTTCCTTCTAAAACAAAGTTAAATTAAGATACTGAAAAAAAAAGTTATTTTAGCATGTGTCCGTTCTAATGCATGCTTATGTACTGCCAGATAGGCAGATGTGCTTTTCAGCAAGGTATACTATTCCAAAACAAGAATTTAACAAGATTGCAGGAAATTTAAATTGGTTTTAGCATTTAAAAAAAAAAATCTATTTGCCATTTGGGGTTCCCCAGTATTGTGTGTATATATGTGATTAAATGCTTGTAATGTGAGTATTTATTTATAATTATTGAAAATGTATTATGTATAGGAAAAATAGGGTAGTTAAATGTAATTTTAAATTTGTTTAAGGAGGTACTGTAACATCCATGAGAATTACATATCAAGCAGTGCTTGAATTTATTGGTGTACAAGCCATTATTTAAAGTACTGGGATCCGAACTGCAGATCAAAAGTCTGCTGCATGTCTCTCAAGCTAGTAAGAATGTACTGTTAATCCATTTCTACCAATAACTGTGTTCATGGAAGTTGTTTACATTATTGACTTTGACTCTCCCTGCCCACAACCCCCATCCCCACCCCCCCAAAATAAAAAAACCATTTTTCATTGCTGGCAAAATTAATGGCAGAGAAATGCTGGACCTCGATCTGATATCTGACCCCATGGAAGGCATTATGCATACAAATACTTAATAGTTAAGATATACTCTTGGAAGAGTTTCTTACGCAAGTGTCAGGAATACAGCGTGCACCCTGACGTACCTAGCAGAGCAGATCTCTTGACAGGAGCGCTGCCCGTTGCCTGCCTAGGTGCACACTTGCAAGGTGAAGCTCAGAAACAATGGTGACCGCTCTTACATTCTTGATATCTGGGTCTGACACAGTTTTGTTATACCCTTTTCTGTTAAGGTTACCCATGTTTTGCCCTAGTTGCAAAACAAATTAACATGGAAGGCTTGACAGATTCTTGTCCTTTGGTAAGTGGTTTTAGTTTTCTTAGTAGACGCCCCCTTACTGCAAATAGAGCGCTTCGATTTCAATCCCAATTAACTGGGAAATTCCACAAAAGTAAGAGATGAAGATTTTAGACTTTTTTGGTATTTTAAAAGCAAATTGAATCATTTGGGAGAGAGCAGACATCCCACATCTTGTGTGGAAAACCCCAGAAAAACATTAACTAGTACAGGGTTTTTTTAATATATATTTTACTAGAAAGAATTTGCATGTGAAAGACCTTTTGATGTTATTTTGAATAATCAAGAAACATCTGTGTATTGCATGAGTGAGTCACAGAAGTTTTAAAACTTAAAGTTTCAGTCCACAGTTCATTTTTGAGCCCAGTTTTTCTAAAGCAAAATGTAAAGCACATTTTGAACAACATAGGAATTGAATATTTTAAAAGTAGTAATTAAAGGCTATCTTTCATACCTTCTCAGGAACAGGTTCCATATTTCCTGACATCATCTCAGAAGTCTAGTATATGATGGTTTTATACCTGAAAACCACAATGTTAATCTTTCTCTCTCGAAAGTCAGGGCGAGAAGTCTGACTCCAGTGGGTCCAGCATTTGGGAGGATGTTTAAGTGCTGCTGAGAAATAAGCGGGTTTTGGTCTTTTTAGCAGCTATATTAGAGTGGAAAGTTTTGTTGTGGGCCTTAGTGAAAACAAAACTGTCCAGGAACAGATTTATCTTATTTTTTGTAGCCATTCTTAGTGGCAATAGGTTAGCAATATGTTGGGCTTTTTATTTTTTTAAATAGTGTTTCTGCTGGTTTCCAAGTTTCCCTTCATAAATACTTTGCATTTTTAATATTATTGTTAGTATGGGGAAAAATTATCACCTTAGCTTTTCTAGATATCAGTGTGTTACGCACTATAAATTAGGCAACTGTGTCATCTATAAGCTTATGTTAGGATCCATTCAGAACTACCATTGAGTTGATCTGTAACACTGTTGAGCTTTCTGTTATTATTTACAGCTTTTTTTAAAAATTATTTTTTAAATCAGGTATTTAGCATTCTACCAGAGCTAATAAATGCAGCAGAGAAATTAATTGTTCATGACGTGTCCTCTCCATGATCATAGCTAAGACTTGATACTGAAGTATTTAAAGCTGACAATGGCATAAACTCAACTAGAAAGTTGATTTTATTTTCCAGTGATTTTTAAGTTATGTGCAACATGACTTACTTTAGTGTGTAAAAATAGCTAAAACATTAATTGCCATACTAAATAACTAACAGTTCCCCGTGAAAAACCCTCAAGCTTCCAACAATTCCTATAGTCAGTTCAAGATTTTTAAAAAACCAAACCCAACTTAGAAATTACTATTCCTAGAACTGAATACTTTCTTTTCTGAATGTCTAGCCTTGTTCATGTGAAGTTTGCTCAAATACAGCTTCTATGTGTCATACTTTTGCCAAATAGTACATTTTCTGTAGTTGAAATGCCTCATTTTTGAGCATTTAAATTTGTAGTTCATATCTGTTAACGCTAATGTGTTGGGGGCCAAGATGTTAGCTTTGCAGATTTGATTAAAAGCCCGGCAGCACGGGAAGGTGATTAAGAGTTGCATTTCTGTTGGTTTCTGTTCAGCTCCAGCATCAGAGCTGAAATATGTTTTTGGTGTTGCTGTATGCCTGACAAACTGTCAACACCTACACTACTCTCTATTTTATTTAGAACACACTGCCTGCAAGACTCAAATCTGTTGCTACATGTACCTGTGTAAGATATGCTGTTACCTTGGAACTGGAACTACTTTATGCCAACGTAATGTGCCAGTTATTACTTTCTAATACAGACTATTTAGGTAATGTCTAGTAAATCTTGGAAACAGATCAGTCTGTTGCTTATAGCCTATCTGAAGCTGAAGGATACTACATAAGTGTGCCTTTATGAAACAGAATTAGCGTGGGGAACTGTGCTGAGTATGTTTTAAACAACTGAATGAAATTGCACATTTTTTGCAGCCACATAACTTTACCATTGGGGGGGTGGGGGTGGCACACAGTTTATTTGCTCAGCATTTGTATAGGAAATAAACTGCTAGAAACCTGAAGCTATCCGATGATGAAAACTCTTGGTAATTGCGTAAGCGTATTGTAAATGTATTTATGTCCTTTCATGTATGCCTTTATTGGCCAAAGGATCAGTGTGCTGTGATTTTTATTAAAAGACTTTTGCTGTACAGGCGATTGCTTGTTCTATGTAAGAAAAGATACAAGTGTGGTTATTTTTGTTTTATTATGCCACTGAGAGGCACAGAGGATTGGCTCAGTCTTCAGCAATTGCACAAAAATGCTTCTGATAATGTCAGTAATAATGACTGAACAGCACACCAGAACCCTGACGTAGCTAGTGGCCTGGAAGGAATGCCACTGGGCCGCACGTGTATACATAAATACGTGTACCTGTTCATCCTAATTTTACATTGGTAGCAATATAGGGCAGGACTTAAACTGTAATATAGTCAGAAAAAGAGTTTCCCTGACTAAAAAGTGTATTGATTCTAGTCTCAGCTAAGAAGTATTTTAAGCAGTTAGACATTCATAAACACCGTTGGCTATAGTCCTGTTTTATGTTAAAAACCCAAAATACTAGCAACATTCTGACAAAGAAACAAAAATATTTTCAATATAACGTCTGTTTAAATCATTTCAACACTTCGAGCAGTTTAAATAACACGAACTTTCTGCCAATGAAGTAGCTAGTCCATTCTCTTTAAAATTAGTATGTTCTTGCTGCTGCTTCTTCTGCCAAAACCTTGGAAGCACATTTTGGGCTCTAGCCCAGAGAAACACCTCTGTTTTTAGCTAAATAAACCAATCTATTTGAACCCAGAAGCACAAAACGATTCTTGAGTAAGAGCAAGTTGTTACTTCGGATCAGAAGTGTCATGGTTCTCACTAGCAGTTCTTCAATTACCTATTAAGATTTTTCTTGGAGGTGTTTGTAACAAAGTACACTCTAACCAGAAAACCAGCAGTAATTTTCCCTTTTAATACTATGATCTCAAAGCGTCACAGTCACCTCTGACACATGGAAAGCTTTGGCAAATTTAATACATGGCTAGCCGCATTGATTAGTTCCTAAGTGAAGAGCAAAAGGTACGCTTCTTACCTAGCCCATCGTGAGCATTTAACTCACCTGCTCACTGACATTTGTATTAAGTATTTATATTGCTGTATTTGCTGAGGCACAGAGAAGTAATAATAAAAACACTTCTCCAGTGCATTAGTAATTTAAAGACACTAAGGTCTGATGAAGATTTATTTAAACTAGAATTAAGATTGCAACGCAATGTTTTTGCTGCTGTTTCACTGAAATCAAAGACATCTCGGGGTCCACATACTTAGAAATTCACAGTAAGGATGCATCTAACCTCTAAAATTAGCACATCTTAAGCAGCTTATGATTTGTATTTTTCCACTGTGCGGAAGCCTGTGAGAAACACCAGCCTTTTTCAAGTGTCTAGGTGTCATCCCTGATGTTCTTTCTGCAGAAGGTAGGAGAAGATACGGCATAGCTGAAAAGCCGTATCTCAGTAGTTTAAGTGAGGAGAGGAAGTATCCAGAGTACCGTTCCCTTGAAACGGAGCACTGAAGTTGCAGGCAGTAGGAGCGTTCTCATTTAGAGTAACGGGTGTTGTTGGATGCACGTAGTAGAATTCAGCACTGTGGTAAGCCAAATAGTGAGATTTGTGTCTTGTAAGGTATTTATAGAGATGGTGCTAGGTAAATGCATGCATGTTCATTTTAAGAAGAGAAGTGCAAGTCTGAAATTCCTCATCTACAGAGGCTGGAACAAGGAAGTATTTCAATGCTCTGGAATTTTTAAGACCAGCCAAGTGACCATACGGAGCAGGGGGTTTGGATTCCATGCTTGCACCCTGGCCCGTAGGCCATAATTAAATTCAAAATTTCATACGCGCCTCATTCCAGCAGCAGTGGTATTGAGCTTTAATTAAAATTCATAAAGCACTACGATTGCCAAATACTACATGCAGTCTCCTCTTTTACTGAAACAGTAAGGCCGATGGTAAATCAAGTTAAAGAGCTCTTGTCAATTACAAATGCCGAGGTTAAACATTAAAACCACACTTGAACAGCTCTAACCTGTCCTCATTAGTAACCCTGGGTACACTACATAGACTTTGGGGCCAACAAATATAAGTCAGCAGATGCCGTATTACTTTTTTACTCATGTAGCGACTTTGTACTGAAGTGGTTTCAATCTTTTTTTTTTTTGCAATTCCTTAGAGTATTTGAAAAACAAGACATCACTAATAGCTTGCAAGAGATCATACCATGTAGCCTGTTACAATATAAAGAAAAGTTATTTTCTGGTTATATGCAAGATACTGAAAACACCAAAGGATTCAACGTAGTTAATACTTCCATGCACAGCCAGAGAAGCAATTTAAGTGTGTTGGTTCTGCTCTAGCCATGGCAGGGATATTGGTCTACTAATTAGCAGAGTACAGAGAAGAGAAGAATCTGTTTTAAACAAGTCAACAAGACAGCTATTTCAATCTGGCTCGTCATGTATCTCAGGGTTTCCCCTTTTTTCTGGGCTACCATAGTAAAATAGTCCCCTTCTACACCTAGTTAATCAGACGCAGTATCATTTTAAAGGCTCTGTCACCAGTAGTGCTCCTGCTCCCCAGCAGTATCTAAGGTAGGAGAAAACCAGAGCCACAGAAATGGTGCTGGATTCTCCTCCCAGTTTACTCCTAATCTGTACATGGTTTGGAATGTCTAGGTCACAATACAAACTCAGCTTTAATCTACATTTGGACAAAAAGCAATTTATGTATCAGTAAGAGGGCATAAGGAAATTTGCCTTCAGCAATACTGCACCCTAGTCAGAGTCTTTGCAATAATCACATCCAGCTAAGCACTATGGTCACAAAGTGCCCAAGCATACTCTTAGGTAAAACTAAAAAAACATTCAGTGGGAAACTCTTATTATTCCTCTACCTCAGCGGTTTCTCAGCCGTGAAAGAGGGAGAGCAGAGCAGAGTACTGAGGAGGATATTCCTAATGGAAGTAAAAGTGTGTTCAGTCCTGCTGTGCCAGCATGCCCCAGGGAGAGAGGGCCATACAACACCCCTTACCCTTGCTTTGCCACTGCGCTGGGATGAAGGGGTGGTGTACCTCAAACAGAATCTAGACTTCGAGCCATCAGTATTTCTTCTGCCGCTTCTTAAGTAGCAAGGAGACGGCCACATCAGTGCAAGAACAGGGAAATGAGCTTTTGACCCCAACTCAAGGTCAGGACAAAACTTTTTATTCTCCTTTTCTGAGCTATGTATTCACCCCACTTGGTGCCTAGAGTCATAGTAAAAGAATAATCTTTCATTATCAGTCCCTATCAATTCCTACAAGTTTCTGAAGAAACCAGAGCAAGTGGATTGGACCAGATTTGTTGGTTTTGTTCCTTTTCTCCCTACACCCAAGGTTGCCGGAGGCACCATGAATTATGCATCATTTGCTCTACTTAGGACCTAGCCACCCTATATCTTTAAATTATTGTCTCTGGGACTGTGCTGGTTTTGGCTGGGATAGAGTTAATTTTCTCCACAGTAGCTAGTATGGGGCTACGTTTTGGATTTGTGCTGGAAACAGCGTTGATAACCCAGCGCTGTTTTCGTTCCTGCTGAGCAGTGCTTACACACAGTCGAGGCCTTTGCTGCTCCTCACCCCACCAGCGAGTGGGCTGGGGGGCACAAGAAGCTGGGAGGGGGCACAGCCAGGACAGCTGACCCCAACTGCCCAAAGGGACATTCCATACCATAGGGCGTCGTGCTCAGCATAGAAACTGGGGAAGAAGAAGGAAGGGGGAGATGTTCGGAGTGATGGCGTTTGTCTTCCCAAGTCACCGTTACGCGTGATGGAGCCCTGCTGTCCTGGAGATGGCTGAACCCCTGCCTGCCCATGGGAAGGGGTGAAGGAATGCCTTGCTTTGCTTTGCTTGCGTGCGCGGCTTTTGCTTTCCCTATTGAACTGTCTTTATCTCAACCCATGCGTTTTCTCACTTTTACTCTTCCGATTCTCTCCCCCATCCCACCGGGGGGGAGTGAGCAAGCGGCTGGTGGGGCTTAGTTGCCGGCTGGGGCTAAACCACAACAGGGACACAGCAAGTTTTCAGTGCTCGAATCTTATTTCAAACTCAGTCATCCAATTCCAAAGAACGCTAGTTCAGAAATTATTCCAAGGCCAAGCAATCTAAAGTAAATAAAAGCACGTGTATAAGACCTTGAATCTAAGATGAGTTATTTTGCTACATGATGTTAGATGTTTTAGTTCCAACACAAATGATCCAATTGCTATTTAAGGATAGCATAAGGAGAAGACTGACAAATAATGGAAGTCAAGGGAGCTAATTCAAAACAGGCTGCTCAGGTCATCAACCAAAGAAGATATATATAAAAATTTCTGCCAGCAACCAAGCAAGTTGCCTAAAAATAGAATTCATGGATTATAGAAAAATACAGAGACGATCAGTGTCCAAGGGCACACAGTGTTTCAGTTTTACAGTGAAAACAAGTCTGCTCAGAGGTGAAGTGACTTGTCCAAGATTGCATGGGAAGCTGGCAACAGATCAGAAGCTAGAAGCTAGTCATTGGTGCTGTCAGGCTAACGCCCTCCTCTCACTAAGGAGAAAGCTGATGATAGCATCCCAAATCTTACACACAAGCTAATCATAAATTCTTCCTTTCAAAAGAAACGTGCCAGAACCATACAAATCTGACAGATTTTCATCCTGTTTGTGACAACAGAACTAAGCCATCTAACTGTCCCTTGTTTTTATCATCAGTTTTGTTTCCATCTGTAACTTCCCCAAGTTGGGGATATCTAGGCACTCGTAGCAGATTGCAATGAGTTACAGTAGTAATTGCCAGCCTTTAAATCTAAACAGATTAGCCCTTCGGATGGCTTTTCATCAAGTGCTGGGATTATTAACCCCAAAGCAAGTTCTTACATAGCAAAAGAGAAGCAAGCAAGATAGGGCTAAATCAGTCTCATCAGCTGCAGGTTTGCAGTTAATGCACAACACCAGCTACTCAATGTAAGTTTTCAGAGAAGCATGAAAGGTTTTTTTTCCCCCATAACACAGGACTCCAGAATAGACAAGCAATACATTACCTCTCCTCTAAATCCAAACCCCTCTTTTGCAACAGCCCAACTATTGTTAGAGGAGCACTGTTCAAAGACCTTCTGCCCGAAAGCCAAAACAAGCCTTTCAACTATCTACCTTACCTTTTTTCCAGGAAGATTGCAAATAAAAGCCACTTACCCAACGTGACTTCCACAGGATGATGTCCATTATCACAGCCCACACCAAAAAACCCCACAGGGCTATTCTCGCTGCTTTTATGAAGACCAGTTGGTCTTCACCTTATTATTGACCTCAGGGAATCAGCTGGGAAGCAACAAATCAGCTACAGATGCAGATTGGCCCAACTATTGTAAGGGGACATCCCCACGTGGGTATTGTCCATCTTCCTGACACTAGGAGGGAAAGTCCATTTTCCACAAAGGAAAATTGTGCAAAGTCCATTTTCCACAATTTTCCACAAAGGAAAATTGTCCGTTTTCCCTGATACTACTAAAATGCGTATTGCCATTTTTTAAAAATGCATTTTCATCCAAATTAAAACCTTTCACGCACATATAGTGAACTCACTTCTTTTTGCATCTTTGCCACGAAGATTTAAAATAAGACTTTTCTTCCTTTTTTTTTTCATAAATAATTCAAAATAACTTTCACATTTGTTACTGAAGCAGACTTTTGAAGCAAGGGAAGCCATTTGCAGCCCTCCCGTTCGCTTGCCCTCTAGAATTCAGTCACTAGATGTCACCCTGTGCCCTTCCGAGCACTTTAAAAAGCATCAAAGCAGGAACCTAAGCAGTGTTGACAGTTGTTTATGACTAAAATCTTGCTATGTTCTCTAATAAATATCCGCTGTTTAACACAGACTCAAGTGGATGATCGGGGAGAAAAGGAAAAAAAAGTTTTCCAATTCAGACATGGAATTCTGAAGGAATTATTGAGGATGGAGCCAGCAGATTGTTCCATGTAATTAGTGATCGGTAATGCATACCCAGATTTCAAAAACAAACCTTTGTAGAAGCCCACAAAGCCCCCCAAAATGGAGAAAGCAAATTAACTAAAAATGATGAGCCGCATTTTGGTCAGTACGACAATGAAGTTCAGACACCATTTGGGAGCTACAATAACTCGGGATTATGGAAAGATAACTAACCGCGCCTGTTATGGAAAAAAATGCAGCTATGATTTGCCAAAATCTTTGGATGACTTTTTATTGTCTGTGTATGTTTGTGGTAAAACTGGCCACAAATTTGACATCAAAGGACTTTGTTGTTGTTGGGGGAGGGTTGGCAGGCAGAAGAAAAATAACTTTTCAATGAAGTGGACATTTTTTATAGAACGAGCCAAAACAAACCAAAACCTCCAGTCCCCCTGCGCTCCCCCCCCCCACACCTTCAGTCAAGTTTTTCTGTGGTTCCATGAGCTGAAAATACAATTGATTTGAGTTGTCAAATTTAGTTTTCTTAAGGGACCCCCCCCCCCCAAAAAAAAAATATTCAAAGAAGAATTCAGTTCCAAAAAACGTCTATGTATGACTCCTTGAACTTTTGGATTGATTAAAGAATATGTAGAAATGAGACCTATTAAAAATTATCAGCACACTGATCGAATCTAGGAGCATCTCAGGTAAGTCTTTTGTGGGATAGGGAGCTAATTACTCATGATCTTTGATTAAGGCATTCACCTGGCATTTGATGCTGAAATTTAGGGAGTGTAAAAAGAATTTTGGAAAAGCGGAGTTAAGGAATGAGTTATCAATACTTAGGTGTTATTGCAGGGGAAATAGATATTTTTTTCTGAGTCAGATTCCAAAGGCTTTATTAATTCTGAACAGCCCCCCCTCGGTAAAACAATTCCCCTGTGAGCGCAACAGCACTTCCAGGGAAATACCGAGCAGCTCTGAGAATCGGGCCCTGTCTCCGGACTTGCCTATGCTGCTGCGTGGATATGTGAACTCTGGAGCACGCCAGGCAAAGTGGAGCCACGGTGGGGTTCCACGCAGTGTCCCAACGTGGTTCTAGCACTGCCTAGGGTCCCGCTCGCACCAGCCAGGGTTTCTGTCCGTGCAGGCCGTACTGCAGGGATACTTATTTCTGTCTCAGTGGGTATGGAGTGGTACAGCTCTGGCCTCGTTCCTGCACTGTTGTCGAGCTGTCATAGCCTTATGCTTTTATACCCAGGTCACAAACATTGCGTAAAATCCAAACTTCAGCCATACTTTCCACATCCTCTCCTCTTTCTCTCTTTTTTTTTATTATCGGTTTCAATGAAAACATGGAAAAAAATGTGGAAAAATCTAGACACTGATTCATGTTTTGATGAAAACCCAAAAAGCCACAAGCCCGCACATCCACTCCCTGCTGCCCGCTATTTGATGATCGCTCTGGCCCTGATTTCTGGAGATGCCAAGGCAATCGCCTCTGCCCGGCTCAGCAGCGTGCTTTAGCAAGTTGGCAGGGAGGGCAAAGAACGTCTAGTCATTTAAGGCCACAAGCCCCACCTTCTGGTGGCCCATGTCATTCCCTGCTTTGCTTGACAGCCAAGACCCAGGGAATGCCAGTCCTGTTACAGCATCTGTTTATTTTCCAGGCAGCAGGCTGATGTGCAGTATTGCAATCTAAAGTGTTGGACAAGTAGAGAAGCTCCACACAAAGAGCCTCTAGTGCAAAGTGCACCACGCGTAAGCAACAGAGGGGACTGGAAAATTAATAACACTGTCTTTTTTAAATAAAGGAAAAGGTTGTTGTTGTTGCCAGTGATCAATTGGCTTGGGATAGTGCCAAATGGCTCCAGTTGGCTTTGAAGCATCATAGCGCAAGACACTGCAAAAACATTTATCCAGAACAGATCCTAGCCACAAGAGTTACAAATATTTACTTTATATATTTACTTTAGGGAAGGACTCAAGCCAGAGATAGTAGATCTTGATTGCAAACATACCAGCAATTGAGGTGCTAAGAGCCGGAGTTTTGGGTCTAATCTTTCTGATCTTATCTTGTCTAATATATTTGTCTTTCTTTCCATGCCTTGACCTCAATAAAACAAGCGTTCTACGCACTGGAAAAACCGTCCCTATAAATGTGCTGTGCTGAGCTCCAGGCCTGAATCTATGGCTCCGCTAAGATCAAGGAGGCCAGGAGGTAACCCAGACTTAGATTAATTTCGGTATCTTTTGTAGTTCCTCAGATGTTTACACGTTGCGCACTTGTGCATACAATTTTCTCAGCTGTCTCTGCCTTAATTTGCAGCTCGTCTCTCACAGTCCCTAGCAAGTGGCTTCTCTGTGAATGCTACGCCGTGTCCCTTCCTAAAAATAAATCTTGCTGAGTTTGGCTGCAAAGAACGTTAGGGGAATCTTCAGCCATACAGGGATTTTCCCAAATATGAGGTGCTGCACACAGGAAATTAGAAAAGTTCTAGCTATTCTGGCTTTCTTTACCATTCCTAATCCCTGATTTCACAGGGACTCCTGGCTAGTAAGATGTTTGGTGGGGTTTTACCTTTTTTCTCTGACTGGCCTTCTAGCATACTATTCTGCAAAGCTTGTCAGGGTGGTGGGTCACTCAGCTGCTTCTTCTTGCCCTATAGCAGCGAGCAATGGATGGCTCGCCAGGGCAGTGGAAGGCTGTAGAGAGACAGAGAGGAGAGATTCCCTCAAGGAGACGTGACTGAATGGCAAAGGGTGCGTTAGCAAGAGGCACTGGCATTGGCAAAAGGGAGAAGAGCTACTGGCGATGCACTGTGACTGGAGAGGACAGCCTGCTCCACACTTTCAGATTTAAAGAGTAGGTTAGCCAGCTCCTTAACCCGGTGCTGGAAGATGCAGTTACTCCTGGAACCCTCTTCCTCCTGGAATTGCAAAGTAACATCTGCTCTTGAGTGCTGGAGCAGTAAGATATTGGTGCTGAACATTGGTTAATGCAGCCTGCAAGGCTGGTCACCTTTTCATTATAAAAGGAAGAACTGAAAAATTAATTGTAGTCAGGGCTCCTGGAGCCTACCATCAGATTAGTCTGTAGCCATGGGCAGGCCTGCCAAACCATGGTCTGCAACGCCCTGAGTTCTTAATGTGCTGTGCATCCATTATTCCAACAGAATCCAGTGGAAACAGTTCTTAAAATGAAACGAATAACTACTCCATGCCTCAGTTTCTCCCTCAGTAAACTGATGATAACGTTACCTCTTCTCCGGGCATTGTGAAGTGAAGCTATCAAAGGCCTTTGGGATCCAGGCATGGCTGGACTTAGGGAAGTGCCTGATTATTTTACACTTTGTGAAAGTCCAATCTGGCTCCTGAAAAGCTTCATCAAAGCAAAACCCGTAGCTGGAAGGTTTATGAGGACAGGGAGAGGGGTAAGAAAACAATAACCAAGATCTAATTTCTTAGGAGTAACAGATAGTCCCGGGAGGATATAATTGAAGTCTCTAATGGCTGCAGATAAGATCAGACTGAGTTACTATTTTCAGCCAGTCTCAGACATCAGGACTGGAGTCACCGAAATAAATTCTAAAACCTGAGACAAATGAAATGCAGTGATCAGGAAGCTGCAGGGTCCCTAAGAGCGAGAGACAGCAAGAAATACATAAATATTGCAACTGGGTGGAATCAGCCACTAGGCAGGGATGTCCTGTCCCAGTTGTCCTAAGTGCTGGGGTCACTAAAGAAGAGACAGATGCCTGTTTGGGAAAGGACTGAGATGAAAAGGAGGAACTTGGAGGGGTAAAATGATCTTGATTTTAATTCCAGCTGTGACAAGAGGAACTTTATCCTCACTACAGTGCACCAGCAACAGCTCTCTGCTCCATCTGCTTTTGGAAAAGAGCAGGGCACAACCGCAAAAGACCCAGAGCCATGTTTAGGCCAGGGAGTTGCTCTGGGGTGATGGGTAGGAGCCTGTAGAAGTGGGCAATGCCAGAGTGAAGGCAGCGTCTCCCAGCTGGGGACCTGATCCCCAGGCAGTGGTTCCAAGTGAGCTATACAGATAACGTCAAAGATCACCAGGGTGAAGACTAGTGAGACTAGTAGGGGTAAATTTTGCATGATCCTGGCAGGGACATGGCGGGATTGGGAGTGGGGGAGAATTATGTTTATTTGGCTGGCAGGAGGTACTTACCCTGGGAAGAAGAAGGAAGGCTAGTGACTAAAGGCAATGTGATCTCAGAAGCCCACTTCCTATGTTATGAGCTGTGCAATTCCTGGGTGCTACACAGCACCCGGCCACCTGCGGGTCATGCAAATGGGTGCCCTGGTTTGAGAATTCCTTCCTCTACTTCTTGTTTGGTGCATTGATCACCCATTGTAGTTGCCTTAACCTGCCCATAGGCCTATATATCCTTGTCTGAGGACCCCAGAACACACTCCCTGCACCACCAAGGAAGCGGGGCATGCCTTCAGCTGCCTCTTTCCAAACACAAGCTACTGAGAAGCAATATGGTCAAGGGCCCAGGGAGCTGGACTTGTGTAGCCTGGAGAAGAAAAGTTGTGGGGAGGCTAATAGCAAGCTTACAGTACCTGTGAGAAGTTAGCAAGGAGACATATCCAGGCTCTGCATGCTGGTGTATGGCAGGAGGACAAGAGACAATGGGCATGTTGAAATAAGAGAGGTTCAAACTGGATTAAAAGAAATTTTTTTTCATCACGCAAACAGTCAATTATTGGAACATCTTGCCCAGAGAGGTTGTGCAGTCTCCAACTATGGAGGTTTGCAAAACCCAACTGGATAAAGCCCTGAGTAACCTGGTCTGCCCCCAAAGCTGACCCCACTTTGAGCAGTAGATTGGACTAGAGACCTCCAGAGGTCTCTTCCAACGTTAATTATCCTAGGATTGACAGCAAGTCTGCCTCCACTCATCCTTGGCATGCGTAGAGATCAGCCTTAGCCAGGGCACATGACAAATGAGAGATTACATCACCAGGCAGGAGAATGCTTGGGAAACATCCCATCACTTGCCTTACATCAGTTTCACGTCGGCTCGTGCAGAGAGCACCCCACCCAATCCATGTGGATCCGTTCACTCCCTACCTCTGACAGCTTGTTTATTCCAGAGCATTTGGCTCTCAATGCCTTGCAGATGAAATAAGAGATCAAAGGCCCTAATTTCCTTCCCTCCCACTGCATTCCTCTTCAACGTTCAGGCTAGGGTTCATAATGACCAGGGATTTCTTCATGGCATGGGAAGTGCAGTTTTGAAGAACCCCTAGCAAAAGAACAGGCACAAGCCAGGAGCAGGTTGGAAGTGGCTGCAGATTCCTTGATTGGGGAATTGTAAGAGGCTGAGTTAGCAGCAGTTCGAGTAGGATTATTAAGAGTCAAGAACACAGACAGGTTCAGAGATATTACTAAACCAGTATGAAGCTAGTTGGAAGGTGCTGTCCTTGCAGACAGGATTAGAAGTGCTAGGCCAGTTCTTCTGTGAACACTAGGAGCTGAAGGGAGCTACTTCCATTTAGCTCCGATACGAAATGGGGCTCCCATTACCAGAGAACTTCCCAGGCTCGACCTATCCTCACAGTATCTCTACTGAAAAGGCTAGTGCTATGGAGTAATTTCAGAGGGGAGCTGAGGCACAGGGAGACCAAGATGACAACTATACATCATCCCTCAGATCCAAGCTTGGTCTCCTACTCTACAAGCAGGATAGAAGGCAGCTGCCTCAGGAAGACATTATACCCATGTTAGCATGATGCTGAACTCAAGATGATCAGCTCAGACTCCCAGCCCCAAGAGTTAACAGAGCACAAGGGACTTGCTGCTGGTCAGGAGCAAAATCAAAGAACTGGGCCATGTTTTTGCGGTCCTACTCGGTCCCCAAGCTGCTGTGGCATCTGTCCTTAGGCTGCGCAGCAGCACCGAGGTCTTGAAGTGTCTCAGTGTCCCCATTCCTTGAATTATTCAGAATGTGTTCTTTCTCCTCCTGACTGAAAACAACCTGTGATTCACTGATTTCTTTCTAAGCAAACACGCAACCTCTTCCATGTAATCAGAGTTTGTTTACTTCACTGCTTCCCCTTTCATGTGAGGCCTATGGCTTTCCATTTCTTTTCAGGCATCAAACACTAATTTCAGTTGGCTTTTGTCAGTGAAATGGGCTGGAACAGAGAGTCATAAACAACTGGATCAGTAACACTGATGTTTATTTAAAAGGCAGTTATGATTTTTTTTTTAATGTCATTTTTTAACTCTTGAAATCCAGCATCTTTCTGCAGCTGTGTTGTTTCCCTCTCTGGCTTTACAGAGCAAGACACTGAAAACAAAATAATTAAAGATAGAAACTGGGATAAAATGATCATTTAGTGCTCATTGATTCGTGGGAGTCAGTCCTGCAGAAGTCAATCCTGCATTTCACTGGCACTGGGTGCTTAATACGAGTGCACACACCTGCATTCAGAGGATCGTGCCCTTATTTGTGAATGACATTAGATAGCCAGGTCAGAGGGAAGGAAATGTGAGGAATGGGTTTTTTTCCCTTTTTTTTCCTGGGCAGATCTAGAACAAACTAGTGAAATGAGCTTGGGCAAACAGCATTTTAATGTAGCTGTATTGGGTAACAGTCAATGGAAGATGGTAGCACAAGTTTGGCAGGGACTAGAGCCCTCAAGAGCACAGCCAGAAACGCACCTGGATTGACAGTCTGAACTGGAGAAACTTTTAATATTATTGTGCTTTGCCCTTGAACGTTTTGTGGCTACAAAGACTATCTTTCAGAGCTTTCTTCTTCTCATTTCCGCAAAGCAGGTGGAAATGCAAAATAAATGCCTGTGTTTGGAGGCTTGTGCAGATGCTGGAGCAATACAGACTTCTGCTGGGCAAATGTGTTCTAGTTCAGGCCTACCGTCTTCTTGTTCCTCAGCTCTGCTGTTTGCAAGCAAGAGTCCAACAAATGCCATTTGCTACAATGCCTGTTCCTCCATGGATGCCCCCATTCCATGGTGGATTAGGGCTGTTGAGTCTATTTTACCTTGGCTGCCTAAGAAAGCTCATGTGTTACCTCTGCCCAGCCCCAAATCAGCTCTGGAGATCCATATGTTAAACACTGCAGCAGCCTACTGATGAACGCCTCCTCTTTCTGAAGCTTTCAGGTTCACACAGAACATTTTCTTGTCCTTGGGGAATGTTGGAAAGAAAACAGTGTTGTCGATAACTGCGAATTGCGCTAATTGGGATATTTAATACTCGGTTGCAATTGCACTGGTGCTGAAACCATCATACCCTGGCTATAAAAGACCCTAGTGTCAGAAATACAGTAGAGTTTTTCATGCCAGCTGCTGTTCTGCGTTATGGCTCCAGTCTGGCTGCATCGCTCGATGAAATATGTTATTAGAAAATTAAACCAACAAAGACAACGTTACAGCAATGTTCAGACTGAGCCCAACCCACAGAGTGCTGGGACATTCATCACAGAGCAGGGAATCGCATCCTAGGTCAGCCTAGACGGTGTGTACGAAGCCTAATCCTGCAATGGGCTGAGCACTCTCCAGTAAAGGCTTCAGGGAACACGATGGTGCTTAGGGTCTCGCTCTGCTCCCTGCAGGGCTGAGCCCCCCAGGCACAATGAACCCCCACACCGTGATGCCAGCCACAATAGCATGGCTTAGCACTTGCCGACCACCGCTGGTAAACTGACCCATCGCTCTTTTTCTCAGGGGAAAAAGGCTTGTGTCCTGCTGGCTCAGGGCACAGGCTAGCAGAGGAGCAGATGCCATTTGCTTTCTCTCCTCTGTGCCTTCCCCAGCAACATGCTGAGACATGGCACCCTTTAACGAAGCTCTTTCTACGTGCCCTGTTCTCCATGCAGGGCCAGAAGGGGCCCCTTGCAAGAATGCTGACATAATCCACTGCTTAGAGCCCATTCAAAACAGGGTAGCTTTGCCAAGGCCACCAGCAAGCAAAAAACATTTTCTCTTTGCAGGCTGGACTGAACCTGCTCACCCCTTTCCCAGTGGCTGCCCAGTACCCCTGTACTGGCCCAGCATGGATCTGAACTCACTACTTGCTGGTAGAAGAGGCTTCATGGTCCATTAGATTGTGTGCCATTTAATCAAACTCACGCCATGCTCACTCCACTCACCACAGTGGACACATGGGGCTTTCTTAGCTGAGTCAAAGCCTACTGGAGACGCATGAAATTTCGTAATCAGCAGTAAAAGAGGATAAATTTTATCACTCCATGCGCTGGGCAAAAATTGATTGTGCAAGCATGCGTGTGCTTAGTCCAGGGGACTACTTTGATAAGGAATCATTTGTTAACAAAAGGAGTTTGGGTGCTGAGGGAATAGATCAGTATTTGATTTAGTATTTCCTCTGCCAAGAAGCAGAAGTGATTGATCCGCTTTGCAATCTGACTGATTTTTTGAGAAACTCCACTATATTAAATGAAACTAATTGATTTTTTTCTCCTGTGTACTTACTTGCAAGAGCTGTAAAACAATAGAGCGCATGAAAGAGTATCATCTTGCAGTCGTCAAACCTAGTGTGCTTTCTCCCTCTCAAATTCTGTAATGCCACTCAGCCAAACCTTCTGCAGAGGTGGATTCAGAGGCCAAGCCAGAGAACCTTCCAGCAGTAATCTAAACCTCTTCCAGTGGGGTTTATGGGTGAGACAATGACAGGCAGTGTCCTCTGTCTGCGATGGCACTGCTAGCGGGCGCCGTGGTAATGCTCTGATTTATACATTCATTTCCTACTCTCATCTGTGGTTTTGGGTCCCCAGCTCTGTAGCAGCACGCTCTGCACAGGGACATAGGCTCACAGAGGAAGGATGGAATAACACTGATGTGTACAAGCTGTTTTTTAAGAGCCCACAAAAAAACCCCAAACCACAACAAAACACACAACTCAAGAACAACCACTTTTTCTGTGTTGTTTCAGTTGCAAGAGTTATAGTCAAAGAGGGGACAAGATAACATCTGCCCAAGCACAGCAAAGCAGTGGAAGCCCATGGCTGTTGATGAAGAGTTTCCCAAAGTTAAACCATGTAGCATTCAGCTCCTTTTTGTTAGAATTAATCTCTGCAGTGAGCACAGAAATAAACTCTTCTTATTTCAAACTATAAGAGAAAGAGGAATGGAAGGGAGAGGAATTTGAGGACTGAACAAGAAGCCTGAACACCCAGGCCATGCTGAGAAAGAGAACTCCATAAAATCTTGCAGGAGGTTCCCCAGTGCAGCCAGTAGTGCACACTTCTTGCGTATGAGGGCACTAGTGCGTTTTTAATTGGGAACAGGATTACCCTCAGTTCCAGCTCATAAGCAGATGCTAGGGAATAAAAAATACAGAGGTTTAAATCTGGCCACAGTACAACAATTCTGTTTGCAAAGACATCCCTTAATGAGCCCCCACTAGGTATGGCAGAAAGGCTTTTCAGAAAGGAAGGATTGTGATTAAACACCAAGGAGGAGCTAAATCAGATTCTGATTTCAGTCCCTGCCGTGTATACCTGGAGTCAGACCTGCAAAGTCAGGGGTGTTAATTCAGAACTCACGCCAAGGTTGCTGGGAACTGAATGTAGGTCACTGTACTAAGCAGAAATGGGCCAAAAAATATGCTCCTCTTGACTGACAGCCAGACAGCTTCTGAGGTTGGTTTCAGGGTTTGGGGTCATGTTCAAATCTGGTTCAGAGTCCGAGTCCAGCAGCACTGAAATCTTACAGGCCTCATACTGAAGGAGAATTTCAAATAGTGTTCTGAGATAGTGAGACTTCTGCCGTACTGAATGGCCTAAAACTAGGCTGTGCAGAATGTCCTGGTATCCCCAGCTCTGGCTGCCCATTGTCGTGGTTTAACCCCAGCCGGCAACTAAGCCCCCTCCAGCCGCTCGCTCACTCCCCCCACAATAGGATGGGGGAGAGAATCGGAAGGGTAAAAGTGAGAAAACGCGTGGGTTGAGATAAAGACAGTTCAATAGGGAAAGCAAAAGCCACATGCACAAGCAAAGCAAAGCAAGGCATTCCTTCACCCCTTCCCATGGGCAGGCAGGGGTTCAGCCATCTCCAGGACAGCAGGGCTCCATCACGCGTAACGGTGACTTGGGAAGACAAACGCCATCACTCCGAACGTCCCCCCCTTCCTTCTCCTTCCCCAGCTTTATATACTGAGCACGACGCCCTATGGTATGGAATGTCCCTTTGGGCAGTTGGGGTCAGCTGTCCTGGCTGTGCCCCCTCCCAGCTTCTTCTGCACCCGGCAGAGCAGGGGAAGCTGAAAAGTCCTTGACCAGTGCAGCAGCAACTAAAACATCTCTGGGTTATCAACACTGTTCTCAGCACAAATCCAAAACATAGCCCCATAGCAGCCACTATAAAGAAAATTAACTCTACCCCAGCTGAAACCAGGACACCCATGTCCAACAGAACGAAACCTCCATGCCTGTTGCATTTCTCCCCCCTCTCAGCAGTGCTGTAGCAGAATTATTTCCCTGGATTTCCAATGCTAAGATGCAGGACTAGTCCCAGCAATGGCCATGAAGAGGTTAACTAAGCACAGACGGAGGCCAATGTATGTATCTCTCCACATATCCTTGCTGAGGCAATCCGGATTACTGTTCCTGTGTAAATAAAGCATAGTGAGGGTGGGTGGTCAGCTCCCACCCAATCTGCTATAAAGCATCAATTTTCTTGGCCTGGAAAAACTCCAGCCATGTTGGCCTGATCTGAGAACTGCTAACTATGCAGCTAATACATAACTGCCACCCCACATTCCCGCTTTCAACAGGCACCAAGGATTTCTCTTTGCATTTATTGTCACCTGCTTCTGAAAGGCCTGATCCAATGAAATCAATAATTAATGGAACCGGCCAGTCATTAATTGATCCAAAGCCCATTAATGGAAAGTGGAGCCTGATGCACGCAGCTCAGGATACAGAAGGAAGGGCTATATGAAGATAGACTGTAAATAGCTAAATTTCATCTCACAATTTTAATAGAATTCCTTTACCTTGTTCACTCTATCTTTCTTTAGTGTTGTCTATTATTAAAATAGCCACTGTTGCGTTAGGTGCTGAACAGATCCAGAGGAAAAAAATAGTCTCTTCCTACCCAAAATCTGCACACTAAGTTAAGATAAAAGTAACACACAGATACAGAAAAGAAAAACTAATCAAACGATACAAGGGTTTTGGTCAGCATGCCAAGAAGTGGTCGCAGCACACCATGTCCCTAAACTGCAGCTAAGATTTAAGCATCTCTGCTAAGCAGGGTTTTAATGGAGAATTTGAAGAAGTCGGCAAAGCTTTCCTTTCTTCAGCAGCAATTGAGCTCTTCGGTCTGAACAGATTTCAAACGAATGAGCAAACCTTCAGGCCACTTCAAAAACAACAGCCCAGAAATTCATAACAAGTCACATCAAGCTAGGAAGAAATCTACCCCCCAAAAGAGGCATCTGTTCAGAGTGAGAATCCATAAACAGGAAAGGTTGGATTTGATTTTGAAATGCTCTTAGGAGGTACCAGATGGACAGGGCAAGAGCCAGAGCTGTGGTTGTCCGAGGGCAGCGGTGTGGTCACGGGTGTGGGAAGCACACGCTGCCCCGTGCACACCTACCTGAGCTGCTCTGCAGTTCAGTCAGAGAAGCCAAACTCTGCTCTCTGGCTGTTGGTCATAGTTCTCGCAAAACCGAACAATTTCAGCACTAGCAACGTAGCGCAATACAATCTAAAACTACCTGCACTCTAAAAAAAAGTCATTTGGGAGGCTATAAATAACATATTGCCTGGTAAATCCAAGCCTAAGAGAGAAATCGCTTGACCTCCTACAGACATTCAGCCATTTGGATTCAAAAAAGATGAATCCAAAGGGAACACAGAATGTAAAATAAACCATAATGTAGCCAGGACACAAAAACTAGCACCTGGGTTTAACATAATTTATCTCTTGCATAACTCCTCAGCACCTTTGCTTTCTACCTGAACCTTGACTTTCCCCAGCCACTCCCATTTATTTTTTATCTGTTTAAAAAAGCCACCAAATTTGTTAAGCAACGTTCTTTGCTCTTAATTAATCAGAGCTTTTCAAATGTTTTCTTGCTCCAGAGGTCAATGCATTCATCACTTTATAAAGCTCTAACGGGAAACTCAGAAAGCTGAAGAGAAAAAGATGTTTGAATAGATGCTTGTCTCCTGCAGTGTTTGCACATTTCCTAAACATATTTCACTGCTACCAGTGAGTTCCTTGTCCTGTATACCTTCTCTTTGCACTACACCATTCTACTTAGAGCGCAAAGACAACGATACAGACATTTCAAAGAATAACTTAGGGTGCTGGACTACCCTCTACGTTGTGTAATGTTTCCCTTAGGTTAGTTTCCATCTCTCATGTACTAAGTCTATTCACCTTGGATGATATTACGGCCATTCACAGGACGCTGTAGCACACACTACAGAGCAATATACTTAACAACGTTGCTTTAAATACTAGCAGAAGAACAGATCGTCTGGCTTAGCCGAAACCCCAGAATCTTTCCGGGACAATATATTAAGTTGTTTTCTGCCATCTGGTGTCCAGAGACTAAAGGCAGATGTTACCACTAATCAGTGTCTTCCAGATGGTCACCAGCCTCAGGATGTTTGTCTTACACAATTCTGTAGCCAAGAACCAAAGAGCTCTCCTCATAGCCAAAATTCAACAATATTACCAAGGGAAATACCATCTGTGTGCTCTCACAGGGATTGAGTTAGACCTAACTCATCTGGAAAGAGCACTGTTTGGCATTTGGGAAGCTTCTTATCCTATCAAAGATCTCAAAGTGCTTTGATAACATTAATCAAGCTTCATTAAGCCTCACATGCACATCTGTAAGGCAAGTAAGGATTTCTTCTGCCTCAGCCACAGAAGAAAACACTGAGGTATTGGAAAGCAACGCAACTTGCCCTCGCAAGGTTGTTGAGCCTTATGGTATTAGCTTGAATATTGTGATATATTATTAATGCAATATCATCCTTCCGGCGTCTCATGTCTTAATTTTTGAAGGGTTATAGTAGGCAATGAGGCAAGTCCATTGTGAGGCCAGGAAAACAAATGAGGAACCTAGACTTTGATTTTTCTATTTAAAGTAAATTCATTCTAATGTCATTATAAAGACTTGAAATAAGCATTTTTAATGTGTAGCAAGCTGCACTCTCTCCAGCACCCTCAGATCTCCACTGCCTGCTTATTTTGTGGTTCTGGCTCATTTGCTAGCCAAGGAATACCTGCTTCCAAATAAAAAGACATACAAAGTAAAAGTTTGACCCACATTCCTGAGGGATTGTCCCAAGGAAATCACGAGCGTACAATCCAATCACAGCTCCTTTCAAACATGGTGAAGTTGTAGTTTGGCTAGTAAGTGTGTGCTCGCTGGGAGATGCAGGCACCATGCTCATGGGAAATACTTAGTTGCCCTTTTTTAAAGTTTGAATCAACTTTATCCATCTTTGTTATTTTCATTGTAACTCAGATGATCTAAAAATTGCCTAGGCCTCCAGTGTTTACTTTCGAAACAATAGAAAATGACTGGCTCTCAGTCACATGTATCCCAAGACTTTTTTCTTAAGCGTAATTAGAGTTCCTTCCATGGCTAATTAAATTCTCCAGTGAATGAAAACAAATTTCCTGGAATGAATATCATCTTGATTCACTTTGGGCAAAGCCAGGCTTACGTGCTTCTCCCACTCTGTTCTCTGAGGGTGTTGGCTACATTTCCGAAATCTTCTTGTCAACACATGACAATGCAGAGAAATAGTCTAGTACTGGGGTCTGCGTACTCCTTTGCCACAGATTACAAGAAATTGTGTCTACCTTATTGCTCTTCTCTGCTTTATGTGACTTTATAGACTTTTATGGTCTCCTTCATTAATCTTTTTTCCAAGCAGAACAGTCATAGTCTATTTAAACTCTCTTTATACAACATGGTTCTATACTTCTGACTGGACCTCTTAGTCTTTCCTGGACCTTTTCTATTTCTACTATATGCTTTTAAGCATGAGATACTGGTTGACTGCCACAGTTATGTGAGTACGCTAGGATATATATGGTAGAAATATGAACCCTTTTCTTATGTACGGAACTCAGGCTGCCAGTTCACTGCATGGCTTGCCCCCTTACTCAGACATTTCTACAAACTTCTGTCTCCCCATTAGGAAGAAGTCTATGGTAATAAGCACTGAGTGAAATAAGAAGTCAGAAATATTGTTCTGACAACACTGAATTCCCAATACCCTGCTATTCTGCCACATTTCCCTTCCAAGGAATGTACCCAAGTACCTATCAGAAGTGCTCACCTGGTTTAGGAGTGCACAGCAGTTGATTTTTACTGCCGATACAGCCACATGTATGGGAGAAATTCCTAGAACTTAGACATTAGTTACAGCAAGTAAGTTCATGAATTATCTTCAGTGCCCAAATTCCCCCCAATAACCGCTCAAGAAAATGGCACTGTTTTACCTTTAAATGTGGTTTTAAGTTCCAAATGATGGAGGGATGCAGCCTTTTGCATGATCACACTCATTTGGTTTTGAGAGCCATTTGCTCATAACTTGCTGAAGGCTACCAAGAATCAGTTTACAAGCCATTTCGGAAGTGGGGAAGATTCCTCCCAGGGCAGACAAAGATCTGTACCTGGCAAAATCAGCTCCTTTCCTGTGCTTGTTCCCTGGTTGTCATCTTCCCTGTGAGTCTGTATTTTGTACTGCATGTTCCCTGGGGCAAGGCAGGCCTATACTCTGCATTTGGCAGTCAAGTGAGGTTAAAGTCAGCCCAAAGGAGACAATAAATCATTATCATGGTTAGACGGTGAGCAGATGCCTTTGGAGGCCATCCATTTTGAAGGCAAATTCCTTCCCTCTCTGACGTTTGCTTTCCTGTTTATTCCTTTCGAAGCCTCCATAAATGGTGCTCAGTTCTCCATCATCTTTTGACACTGAATTCTGTGTCCAACTGGCCTCCAATCGTCTCTTGATGGTAAACACCATCACATTCCCTCATGTGCTGGAAAACTTAATTCTCCAGACAAACTTGCAGTTTATCGTTTTATCACCCAACTTCCATTGTCCTGTCAGAAAGGAGATTTGGACCACACACTGAATAATAAGGCAGAAGCAAGGTGCCACTTCACAGTTGAACAGAAGCAAGTTTTTCTAGGACGTGGCCTTTACATCTACGTGATGTCTACTATGACAGTTTGTTAGCTTGGGTGTGTGAACTCAGATAGCTGTGTTAGCACATAACTATTTTACCTGGATGTTCAGGCTATGGTCAGCTAGTTGATGGTTGCATTTCTGTGGAATGAGATATCATTCCTCTTCTGTGCTGCAGCGACTGATGGTGGGTGTTCTCCAGGACCTAGGCTGATCTGCTCCACAAAAAGATCACAGAATCACAGAATGGTTGAGGTTGGAAGGGACCTCTGGATTTCATGTGGTACAACCCCACTGCTCAAGCAGGGCTACCTAGAGCTTGCTGCCCACGACTTTGTCCCAACAGCTTTTGAATATCTCCAAGGATGGAGACTCCACAACCTCCCTGGCCAACCTGTTCCAGTGCTCAGTCATCCTCACAGTAAAAATGTATTTCCTGATGATCAAACAGATCCTCCTGTGTTTCAGTTTGTGCCCTTTGCCTCTGGTCCTGTCACTGGGCACCACTGAAAAAAGCCTGGCTTGGTTCTCTTTGCAGTCTCCCTTCAGGTATTTATACACCTTTGTCCTGGTTTCAGCTGGGATAGAGTTAATTTTCGTTATAGTGGCTGCTATGGGGCTATGTTTTGGATTTGTGCTGAGAACAGTGTTGATAACCCAGAGATGTTTTAGTTGCTGCTGCACTGGTCAAGGACTTTTCAGCTTCCCCTGCTCTGCCGGGTGCAGAAGAAGCTGGGAGGGGGCACAGCCAGGACAGCTGACCCCAACTGCCCAAAGGGACATTCCATACCATAGGGCGTCGTGCTCAGTATATAAAGCTGGGGAAGGAGAAGGAAGGGGGGGACGTTCGGAGTGATGGCGTTTGTCTTCCCAAGTCACCATTACGCGTGATGGAGCCCTGCTGTCCTGGAGATGGCTGAACCCCTGCCTGCCCATGGGAAGGGGTGAAGGAATGCCTTGCTTTGCTTTGCTTGCGTGCGCAGCTTTTGCTTTCCCTATTAAACTGTCTTTATCTCAACCCACGCGTTTTCTCACTTTTACTCTTCCGATTCTCTCCCCCATCCCACCAGGGGGGAGTGAGCGAGCGGCTGCATGGGGCTTAGATGCCGGCTGGGGCTAAACCATGACAACCTTAATAAGATCCAGCCTTCTCTTCTCCAGGCTAAACATCCCTAGCTCTCAGCCTTTCCTCATAGGAGAGATGCTTCGCTCCCTTAATCACCTCTGTGGCCCTTTGCTGGACTCTCTCCAGTATGTCCGTGTCTCTCATACTGGGGAGCCCAGAACTGGACTCAGTACTCCAGGTGTGGCCTCACCAGCGATGAGTAGAGGGGAAGGATCACCTCTGTCAACCTGCTGGCAATACTTTGTCTAATGCAGCCCAGGATACCGTTAGCTGCCTTTGCCACAAGGGCTTTGTGTTTGCAGCCTTCTGCCCAAGAAGTACTTGCATTCTGGCAGGGGTTCAGTTTCTAATTATACAGTTCCTACTCTACCCACAAAGTTATCTTAAATCACGAGACTTTTAGGACTCAAGCATTCTGGCCAGTTTTTATACAACTTGTGAGATTGGAAGCTGTGGCGTTCAGTTTCAAGGAATCACACAGAATATACTTATGTTTTAAATGAACATTGAATGTCTCACATCATCACGTGATACCAGAGTTTGGAGCTTTGGGGAAATGCCAGTATTTTAGGATAAAAGCCATGAGAGTTGTTAACACTACAGTTCCACATCAATTCTGCTTTGAAGATAAAACTGTTTCCTAGGCCTTGTGCACAATCTTAGCTTACCGTGGACAATTCTAAGTATGCGGCACACATTTTTGGTTTAAGTTTTAGGACTAAACCCCTTGTCTTTGTCTGTTGCTGGAAAGATTTCACTTACAAACTAAGCACTGGTTATTCCCAGCTCTTTGCTAAAATGGCATAACACAAGCAGACTGTTTTCACCTATGTGTCAGGCCAATATAGAACAGAAATGCTGTGTTAGAAATGGAATGGACATGATCTCATTTTGTAAGAACTGCAGTTCCTGAATTACTGTTGTTTGCTTAGTAATGTGTGAGTTGTTATGTGTGAAATTGCAGGTCTACTGAGTCAATTAACTTCATCGTGCCATGAAATATTGGCGAATTTGACAGTAAAAGGCTGATTTCATACATTGCTTTATGTTGCCAAGAAGTTAGCTTGTGCATGTGCTCAAATGCAGGGTGCAGAAAGGCTAAGGATGAGAAGACAGCAACTCTACTGGCAGCCATCATTTGACCCACTCAACAGCTTAGCTTCCGTCTCTGCAAAATGGGGAGACCAACCTCTCTGTAATGGGGTAACAGTTAACATCTGCAGAATATTCTGGAAGAGGAAAGTGTCACAGAAGCAGACGCTGCTTGGTTTTGTGTGTGTTTCTGGAGGTAGTCTGTGATTTTCCCAGTAGAGGTATGCATGAAGTGGAACTGCTTTACATACTTGCAACTCTTAAATTTCATTGGGCAAGAATGTGACTTGGATAATACCTATGCAGGGGGAAAAGAACGATGCTTTTACATGTCATGGGTCCTGAGATGTCAAAGATAGCAGTTGGATGTGCTGACTGTAACCATGAGTTGGGAGGGATGGAGCAAGGACTGTAGTATTGGTTTCCTCTCCTACCATGTAAAAGCCAGACAGAATACTGAGGGTGTAGTCAAGTGGATTTAACCCCTACACTGGCATTGGTACCTCATCTATGCAGTTTTAGAGGTAGTGCAGCATGCACTCTAGTCCCATTCTTGGAGCACAAACACATCGTATTTGCCCCTATTTGAGTTTGAGAGGCCACAGTTTTTGATTCACTTTGCATCTTCCACAAAAATTTTGTCACCTGGGATTCTCAGGAGCCGTAAAGTAGCGTAATCCCAGGGACTCCAGCAACCCTACACACAGCTGTGCTGTTCTGAACCTTAGTACATTCTCTGGGCAAAATGTTTCCCAAGGCAGGCTGACATGAGACCCAAGTTTCCCTAGGTCAGCCGCTCTCCCCTTTTTCCTGACACCTCACCCTCTCCCCACATTGCCTTCTTGCCTCCCAGACAAAACGACATAGTGTTGATCTTTCTTAGCTCTCTCAGAGAACCAGTTAGAAAGAACCTATAGACTGCCAAGAATAATCTAACAGGAGAGTGTAGTCTACTTCGATTGGATATGCCACCCATGTTGTGATGAGTGGAGCCAGGGGAGGTAAGGAGAGAGTAACACTGAAGGCTGTGCAGAGGCTCAAAGCAGCACTGCAGCTCAGGATTGATACGGGATTGTCCTGGGAAACAGCTATGTGCTCTTGGTCTCTTCTACTCAACAAGACAACCTGTGTAAAGCTCCTTCATAGTAAGACCACAATGTGTGACCACAACGTCCTCAGCAACTTGCTCCCCTCCTGTGACTAGTCAGCAGGACGACATCTCTGCATTAACTTCATCACAAAACAACATTCCATTCCTTGGCTACACGTCTTGTACAGGGCAGGGATTGAGTGCGTGGAAGTTGACTCTATGGGGACCCAAATTCACACTTCAAGAGGGTGCAGAGCCTTTGAAAGCAATAGATTCATACCCGCTTACCCCACTAACACCCAGAAAACACACGGGAGTGGTAAGATGACCTCGCAACTCATCCTTTCACTACAACTCCCCATCCATCGAGATGGAGTCAGTTGGGTAGCTGTTCTCCTGTGTTTGCACAGAGATCAATGTAGATCTTCTATGGATGCAACGTCGCTCTAGGTTTGCTATGCATAGACCTTCATCAGTGGCAAGAAGACAAGGCTGAGCAGTACTTCAAGAGCCTTCTAGACTATTTCCTTCCCTGAGGGCAGACTTAACGCTATCAGACCCAAATCACAAGTGCCACATTCTGGATCTCAACAGCAATTTTGTAAATCTGTGAGGAAAGCAGGGTTTGCCCCACTCATACATGACTGCCCCAGGACAGGATTCCCCTCTCAATGGCGTACAGGTAGCACTCCTATCAGAAAGGGAGTCAAACAGTTCAGCCAGAAAACACACGTAAGGGAAACTGGCTTCAACCCAGCCAGGCTGTCTCCCTCACATCTCCCCTGGCAGAAGACAAGGATGAGGCCTCTGGTGTGTGAAGCATAAAGATACTGTGCAAGGTGAGGTAGGGATCGTACCCATGATAACAGAGAGGGGAAAGCCCTTTCCCCCCTGCTGCCTGCCTTCCCTTTCACCAGCTTTGGCAAGCTCCACAGAGTCAGCTCCAACTGAGGCCCCGACTGAAACAGAAAGAAATACAACTTAAGCAATTTTCCAAACTGCAACATACAAATAAACACATTAGCCATCTTCTCCTCAGCAACCACAGAACATCCTCCCAAAAGCAACACAGCAAGTCACTTATTAGAGACTTAATGAGCTGTGGAAAAATAACACTATTCATTCTCAGCTACTTATTCTCTGTCTTTTCTGAAGTTATACCTCAGGCCAGCACAGTACCACACAGACAGCATGCAAACTCATGGGCAAAGGCACAAGCTCACTTCGGCACACAAGCTCCCAAACAGTATTTGCTGGCTTGTAGCTTTGGCTCTGACCTGGTTTGACTCCAGCCTCAGCTGCATTAGCCCTAAATCCAAATTGGACTGAGCTCATGAAAGCTGGAATTACTACCAGAAGAATGGTAGGAAGAGTTATCCCTTCTAGCAGTTGATTAGCTATATACTTCACCTTTACTTTATAAGAACTGCAGATACTTCTATGGTTCCTTTTTTCCCAGGATGCTTTTTCTCAAAGCACATGATGAAGTGAAGGTTATTCATATCTCAGAATTCAGAAACCCAGGTAGAAGGAAATTATGTGACTTGACCACTTAAGACAGTGGAAGGATAGAATCCATGTCTGATATGCTCCTAGACTGGAACTCTCAGCCCCCAAGCACAGTGCCTCCTCCAGCAAGCTTCTACCAAGACGGAAGGACGGTTTCGTTTCTACACGCTTTGCCTTACTGCTGTGGTTGCTGCTGCATCCCTGCCTTCAAAATTAGCCAGCCTGTGGTGCAGCAGGTTTGTCTGTTCTTATCTCACGTTGGCAACCTGAGATGTCTCCTCAGAGAACGTGTTTGTACTTCTCCGACCATCACCAATGTCTGCACCACCAGTCCCAACTCTAAATTCACTTCCCAAACGAAATAGAAGCCCTTGGTAAATGGGCACTTTTTCATTCCTCTTTGTTCTCAAGTTGCCCAGAGGCAGGCCCTGAAATGCCTCCACTCCAGTGGAACTTTTCTGCATTCTGTTTTAGGCTCCTTTCAATAACTTCCCTGGCTTGCACAAAGCAGCAGAATGGCAAACATGAGCACCACTTCTAGATGGAATAAAGGTATCTGTTACTGCTTTCTTTGAGATACCATCAGACCATACTGACCTCCACAATTACCCTTCCCAACAGTGATGACAAGCCTCCTGTTATCAGAGAGAGCACTCCAAGTTTCACAGACCATTCTGCATGTTGACAAGCAGCCGTGCCTGCAGGCCTCAGTTTTGGACCTGAACTCCGTGGTACTGAAGACTGGATGCCATTGCAAGATGGAAAGCAGAGCTCCACAGTCAGTTAGCTGCCACCCAATGCTACTCAGAGCTGCATACGCTACAGAGTCACAGAATCGCACAGGTTGGAAAAGCCCTTTAAGATCATCGAGTCCAACCGTAAGCCTAACACTGCCAAGCCCACCACTACACCATGTCCCTAAGCACCTCATCCAAATGGCTTTTAAATCCCTCCAGGGATGGCGACTCAACCCCTTCGCTGGGCAGCCTGTCCCAATGCTGGACAACCCTTTCCGTGAAGGGTTACAGCAGCCAGTGTTAATAAGAAGCTGTTACCATTTCTCAGTCCCTGCCATTCAGTAAATCCACAGATGCAAGTAAATATTAGGAAACATGGTCACACCCCACAAAGCTGTTTTCTACCAAAGAAGGGATGAAGACAGACACATATCAGTGTATGTGTAATGTTTTGCAAAAAAGTCTTCTGGAATTTTTTTTTAGCAGTTTCAAAAAGTTCACTGAACACTCCCTTCTCCCAGTTTGTTTTCTGTTTCACAGGGGTTTGGTTTTTTTTGGTCTCAGAATAAAAGCTGATGCTCACAAAGTGCAGAAAGGTTATATTAATCAGATTTTCTTTTCCTCACAATTTAAATTGGAAATGTCTAATGAGCTTCAGAGATTCAAGATTGTCTGGCTCTTCATGCAAACAAGATCTGGGACGGGGGGGAGGAGTTATCTGCTATTCCATTGAGGAGTCACATACTTCACACAGTTCAGATGATGGACTGACTGAAGCTGGTTGCATTCACATCTCGAAACTTAACAAGAATTGCTTCCTAACCTACTTGTTTCGAAGAGCGGTAACAATCTAACATGAATATCAACTATTTACTTTCTGCAAAAGGTCTGCCAAAGAAAACTTGTATAAAACCACAAGTTTGTTCAAAATTTGGTCATATTCCATCTGTTCTGTTTGCAAAGCTAAGAGCACCTGTAGACTAGTAAAGGACCGTCGCTAATAGAGCTATACAAGTTATAAAGAGCTGCTACGGACACATCTTTCCTTTCCTCATGATTAGCCTTTATAAATTAGATCCTGTATAAATTAGATCCAGATATCATTCACAAAGGCTCAGTTTCTTCCCTGAAGACACTTTTGTAGATGGGATTGTGAGCTAGGAATAGCATGCGTCACTCATTTTTCTTTGATGACTGGAAAAAAACCCCACCAAATAAAAGTAACCCACTGGTGTTTATCAAGAAGAAATTATCTGTTTGTCTGGGATTTAGCTGCAAGCATCTCAAAACCTGATGAAGACCTTCTCTGCTCTTTTCAAGACATCAGCTTGTACTAAGACCTCACAGAAATCTCAGGAGGAAAGGAGCCTGTACAGGTCTCAGGGACAGAGAGAAGTCTGATACAGCGACACAAAGCACCCAGAAGAAATGGAGCTAGTCTCTGGTTAATATTAGAGCTGGGAAAATAACAGCCCAAATCTTTATTTCCTTCTTAATGACTGGGACCAGTTCATCTTCTACATCTCCTTTCTCCTCCACGATATGAAACCATTTCTATAGACAAGACGATCACAGCTTTCAAAGCGACATTACTCACACATCAGCTTGCAAAGGAAGAATAGCCCTTGCCACAGCTCACGTGTGTTCTTCGTGACCACAGGCTGCCTGGGGCTTTTCTTGTTTGTTTAAGAAAGAAACCCAGCACACGATAAATCTGTGGCTGCCGCTGTGCGGTAGAAGTCACACCTGCCTCCCTCCTCGCTTTTGGCCAGCACAAGCAATAGTACAAAAATGCCATCGGGAAGTGAAGGAAGAGGCTGTGGTGGGTGAACTCCCCTGTTTAGAACAAACACTGCAGCACGCCAGGCAGGAATGGTCTGTTCTGCCTGGGCAAAAAACAGACCCCACTCTCAGCTCAATATTTAGACCAAGAGCTGGACGAATACAAAAAACTTTTTTTTTTTTATTTTTTATTTTAAAAATCAGTGGTCTACTTTGTGGCAGTTCACAACTCCAGCATAGCATTACCAAGAAAGAACTATAACCCTCTGTCCCATGTGACAGACAGAGACTGCCATCAACTGCTCAGATCCACTGGGTTCTGCTACAGACACAAACAATAACCAGCGTTGTTTCAGAGCTTCTGACAAGAGAGAATAAAGTTTTTCCCTTTGTTTGCATTAATTACGCACATACCACTGAAATTCCCAGACATTCAACCCTTCTCTAGCTTCCTTTAAGGCTCCATCCTGCAGGATGATGAGCCCTGAGACAGTAAAGCACCTGGAGATGTACTTGGACCTAAGGACAGAGAAGACTTGCTGTGCTCACACAAAGGCTGAGTCTCAGCTGTGGCCAGGGTTTTCAGCTACTACACTTCAAAGAGGTACATGTCCTAGCATTAGGCAGTTTTTGCTATGAAAGGAGCTCTAGGAATGCAAGACATTTTTCTATACTTTGGATCTTTGAATATGAAACAAATCAAAGGCTTCCAAGCATAGCCAGCCACTTTATTTTATAAACCAACATATTTCTGGAATCTGTGTTCGTCAGAAGTAAGCACGTTCGTCAGAAGTAAGCACAAGGAGCTAAAAAACAGCACAAAAAAATGAAAAAAACCCACTAACCAAAAGATCTTGCCTCATGGGGTGTGTCAGTACTGCTGTTGGAAAGTAGGAGGTAGCACACGTAGGAGGAATCTCTCTCAGGTCCATCTAACCTTATCAAGCAATAATCACAGCAGAGCTAGCCAGCACAGAGCACAGCCATGGACCATGTATGGAGGCCATACATTATACACACAACACAGTTCCTACTGTAGTCCATCACTGCATTTGCCCGTTTTCCCCACTGCATTTGTTTCCAGGCCTTCTATTCCTCCTCCCAGTCCAATTTCTCAGTGCAACTGCTTGGTCAAGACATCTTAGTGCGGAGCTTTCCCTTTTCATTGTCCGAGCTTGCAAGATGCGTGTGGATTTCCTACCAGATTTGTTTAGCAAGATCTGCTGACCAGCCTCCTTTGCCAATCACGAAATATTTGTGAAAAATGAAAGCTGTGACACACTCATTCCACAACTTGGAGGACAAGGCCAAGTGGTTCCTTTCAAAAAATATTGCAGGGCTAGTGACTGGCTCTCTTCTCACAGATCTAAAAACCTCATATTCCAACAAATCATTTTCCTTGAAGAAAACCCAATCAAGGCCATTAACACAGAACATGCATTTCATTTAGTGGTGGAAATGTCAATAGAGGAACTCAGACTGAACACTAAGTTAACTACGCACACCTCACTGCATGGGCTGGAAAGCATCATAACTGCCCATCGGGATCCCTAAGCCCTAAAATGCTGCTAGCTACATTTGACAATCCCTTAGCTCAAGTGACAGCCTGTTCCTGAAGCGGAAGGCTATGCATATATTCAGCATATAGTAATCAGGAATGTCTAGAAAGTGGTTACAGCATCTAGCAGAACAAAAGGAGAAAAGTCTTATGTGGTCATTTGGTAATATAAAAAGAGATATGAGTTGAAATTAACCTTAAAGTTCAGTTAGGGATGGTATTGATTACAGAATTCACAACCATGGGCCAAAAATTAAACCATCAGTTTTACGTACGTTAACTCACATTATCAGAACAAAAACACATATCAAAGAATTGTACAGTAATGGTCTTAAACACTGTAGCCCACCGTTTTGTCTCTGCTGCACGTGTGGCTGTCACATTAGAGTCCTATATTCTTCCCACCAAACAGGAACTACAAGCTGTAAGAAATTGCTTTCAAATCAAAAAGGTGAAAAGCTACTTTGCTATGACTTTTACTGCTTGCTGCAGAAAGAGTACACAGCATAGAAAATCAGGCTCATGTTGAGCTGAGTTCTGTATAGGAGAAGTTGGCTCTGCTTTGTGTGCGGGCTGGACCGACAAACTCTGGAGTTCCTTCCAACCTATATCATGCTATGATTCTACATTGGTCCTGGCTGTTGGAGACAACGGTCTACAATGTGCCATGACCAGCACAAGTTCCATCACTCATCCTTTCTCACTAGGCAAGGAATGAGAGACCAAGACTTCAGCAGATAAGCCACAAAATCCATTGCAGAAGACTGGCAGTCAGAACCTGGATAAACCCGAAGCAGGGAGCTGGTTTGTAAGCCTGTCAACCTGACTAGTAACCCCCAGACAAAAGAAATACCTGCGAGGAAATATTTATTTTAGTGCACATTCCAGACTATCAGATTTCTGGCAGTTTGACTTCAGCACTCTTGGAATCATGAGCCATGGGCCAAACGTGACAGTATCTCTGTGCACTCTTAATCTTATTTCACTGGGAATTGCGGCTGGCCCCAGGCAGTCTCAAAGGAATCAACTCTCCTGTCTTCTTCTCATGTCACCCCAATGGTATCTGACATCCCAGGCAAACTTTCCAGCTCAGTGTTGCACTCACAGATACTATTGGTCTGAATTTGCACACGTATTTTTGTGTGGATTCACTTTACAAATTTGCACGTGCCTGCACGACAGAGGTCTTTTGGAGTATATCTGAGCTTTGCACTGGACTGGGGTTTGCACAGGATAGATTTAATTTCACTTTTGTTTATACTGACTTCAACTTGATAAATTCAGAAGAGTTGTGCTCAGCATAACTGAGTGTCAGAAGCCAACCAGACATGAAAGATTTAAAAAGGAGTGAGAAGGATTAAGATGAGCCTCATTGGGACACTTTCTGGGAGTGACAATGAATTTCAGAGATTTCTTTCTTCTATTAGTCTTTTATCTTTGGACATTTTTAGAACCTCTCTGAAGTAAGGTACTTTCAGCCACAGTTTTTTTTGTTCTAATTTTTCTTAAGATCTTCACACTGGAGGCCTGAGCTCTGGAAATGTTCTTCCTAAGGTATTTTACAGATGGAATGAAAGGAGAAATACTGGATATGTTTCAGGAAGCCTTCTAGCTTTCACAAGCTTTCTGGTTTATTTTTGCAGACACATACAGCTCAGCTCAGAAAATTCTCCAGATTTTGGGGAGCTTCTCCAAACCCCAAGCTCTAAACACATTCATTTGTCTGCAGATGGTCTGAGAAAACTACTGACCTTCTCTTGAGCTCGAATCATTTGTTTGGGGAAGTATCAAACAGCTGTAAGTAAATGCCAGGGAGTTAGATCCAAGAGTCTGCAGAGTGATAAAAGCAGATAGACCTGGACCTCAAAGGGACCAGCTTTCCTTTATAGAAGCGCCAGTGCTGGCCTAAGCAGCTCATTTCATGAGCAGTGAGTTGGCTGGCACTGCACAGACCTTCCCAAATTTTTTAACTCACTTTTCCACAGCCAGACAGGCTTTGGACAGGTGCTTAATAGCCGAGCAGGGCTAATTAAAACCACCCTTGCAAAATCTGAGCAAAGCCAATTAAAATATATATATTAATGGTTGTCCCTCTGGAGCTCTGACAGAGTCTATGGATGAATCCTCCCAGTACCCTATGCTGTGCTGGAAGCTGGGGAAGCTGCTTTAGTGCTCCCCATGCACTGAGAAAAGACAACTTGGCAGGAGGTATACCAGGCACTTTGAGAGGACCTTCAGGTTGGCTTTCTTCCCCAGGGTGAAGCTGGGTAGATCACCCACCTTATTTGCAAGGATGCACCCTGTCTGCTGAAACAAACTGAGAAGAAAAGCACATGCAACAGCAAAGCACAAGCTGTTTAAAGAAACGTTAGTGAGGATGTCAGCTATGGATTGCTAGTGCTCTGCTGGCAGGCCCCTAATGGCGTGGGGCTTACCACTAGTCAGACATGATCATGCCAAAAGGCTGGGCAGGCAGGCAGGCTGGCTCTGTTTTCTTCACATGTTCTGAATGGGACCCATTAAGTGATGGTGTAGAGATCAATACATAATTGAGTGAAGACAAAACCTGCAATTGTCACCACCTGAGTGATGCTGAACATGTCATGCATCTCTCAGTTTCTCTCTTCATACTAGGAGATTTTCAGGGAAGCGCCTGTCTATCCTAAAGGCCTCATCTGAGGATACTAATTGTCATGGTTTCACCCCAGCCGGCAACTAAGCCCCACCAGCCGCTCGCTCACTCCCCCCCGGTGGGATGGGGGAGAGAATCGGAAGAGTAAAAGTGAGGAAACGCGTGGGTTGAGATAAAGACAGTTCAATAGGGAAAGCAAAAGCCGCACACGCAAGCAAAGCAAAGCAAGGCATTCCTTCACCCCTTCCCATGGGCAGGCAGGGGTTCAGCCATCTCCAGGACAGCAGGGCTCCATCACGCATAACGGTGACTTGGGAAGACAAACGCCATCACTCCAAATGTCCCCCCCTTCCTTCTTCTTCCCCAGCTTTATGTGCTGGGCATGACGCCCTATGGTATGGAATGTCCCTTTGGGCAGTTGGGGTCAGCTGTCCCGGCTGTGCCCCCTCCCAGCTTCTTGTGCCCCCAGCCCACTCGCTGGTGGGGTGAGGAGCAGCAAAGGCCTCGACTGTGTGTAAGCACTGCTCAGCAGGAATGAAAACAGCCCTGGGTTATCAACGCTGTTTCCAGCACAAATCCAAAACGTAGCCCCATACTAGCTACTGTGGAGAAAATTAACTATCTCCCAGTCAAACCCAGCACACTAATGTAAGATTAAAAATGGAAAGCAGCAGGTATGGACACCTGTTTTCCCCAGATAAAAAGCCAAAGCAGATACCCCAGAGGCTGACCCACAAAGAACCAGCACCAAAACCATCATGAAGTCTGGAACCTGTCTTTCCTCAGCTTCAGATGCACCCAAACTGCTGAAATGTCAAGTCTGCAGGAATGAGGTAGAAGAGCCAATTTTTCATTGCCCTGCTTAGGGCTGATTTGTAGCACAAACTTTGATGAGGGCTGGTGAATACCCTAACGCTCTGCCTGCTGACCTTTTAAAACCATATGATATTTCCTGTTAAAGATTGCCAGAAGGAAGTTAGTTAACTACAGCAATCAAGCACCCATAATTGCACTGCAAGTTAATGCCCTAGGGAGGTGCAAGACAGGTTGGAGGAATTCAAACCACTTTCAGAAGAATTCTTTCAGGCTGTCTGGCCTGTAGAAACACACAAGTTGTATTCAAAAGGGTTTCTTAGGCTCATAGCAAGTTAAGAAGGAAGTGATTGCGAGGGGTCATCTATTTCAACTCTTTACCAGGGCAGGATAAAGCACATGAAGCTAACCTGACTTCTTCAGAAGCCAAGGGCCACCTGTGAAGCACTGAAACCATGTACGGTCCTTTATCAGTCCTACTTGAACATGGACTATTGCAATCACTAGGCACAAGGCAGTGCTTCTTTTGAAGGCTTACTCCAAGGATTTCTCTCACAAGCTTAAACAGGAGAGAAATATGAGCAAAGTGATAAAAATTAAAGAAGGTTGTGTTTGTTTCTCCAGTAAGTTAAGCAAAGGATAGGGAGGCACTGCCAGACCACACAGTTCTGTTATTCAGGTATTTTTTTTATAAAAGGGAGACAACTTAGTTTTTGTTTCTTTGGTTCATAAATACAGCACGTGTGTGGTCTCTGGAGAAACACACCAGCCTGGGCTTTCCTATCCCTAGACTCTTCCCAACTGTTTTAAGGCAACTGCTAATACCTGGTGGTATTGTCATTAGTGCATTTGTGTGGGCAAGGAAAATACTGCACGTGGACTGACACTAGGACCTCTCTCCTGAGGGGACAGCTGCCCAGCCTCTCTTTTCTGTTACTGCCAGCGTATTTCTTCGTGCCAGTGGTTTGGTGCCTGCGGTTAAATTTGCACATGGCAATACCAGCTTTGGAAGGTCCAACTCCCTGGCTGGTGCGACCTGCAGAGCAGTTGTCTGTGGTAATGCCAGCACTGGCCCTGGCAACTAATCCTGTCTGCTGGATGGTGGGAACAATTAAAACAGAGCTTGTACTTTATTACGGGCCTGGAAGAAGGATATCGCTTTGGTTGCCTTTGCACAACAGAGCAAGGATAGACCTTTTGCAACAGCCATCATCCTGTGCCAGCAAGTGACAAAAGGTCCACGCTCAGGACAGCCTGAAGTGGAGAACCAAGGCTCCGATGCTAAAAAAATGCAAGGCGCTGAGCACCAGTCAGTTTCATTGCAGTCTCCCATTCATTTCGGTCTTAAAAGAGGCTGATAACCTCTGCAGATGAGGCACAGATGCATCTCATACAGGGCTATATCTAGGTAGCTGTTACTTGTACAACACACGTTACTGTCGAGGCACAACAGAAGTGGCTAAGTGTAGAATTTCAGGCTTACCATTGGATTTCCTGCCTTTGCCTGGAACAAAATCATATCTGCGTCATTCAGTATATGGGGATTTCCTCTCTTAGATTATATAAATGTTATTTAAAGAGCTACTGAGTAGATTTCAAAACATATTTTAACTTTGGGAAGGAATGTTTGCTATCAATTTATTCAAAATGTTGCATTTATTGGTGATGTTTGAGTTAAAGATGTTCGTCTCTGAGTTACAAGTCCTTACTATTCTAATATTTCTACAGCTCTTTCTTGTTGTGTTGCTATAATATGTTAAAATTATATATCAATAGATAACAAATATATAGTATAGTTATCGAACATAAATGCTCAGATACTGGCAGAATAGAAATATTAATTAACATAATTATTTCTATTCCTCAGTACGTAATCAGGTATCCTGAAGAGTTTCTCTGGACAGACACAGGATCTGTGTGACCGTAGGTAACCGTGGCCAGCCAGCCCCTCGCTCTGTGCCTCACTGCCCCGCGAACCAGCTTCATTTGAGATTGGTGACTAAGCAGCGCTGTCTACAAGGCAGGTGTAAGATGAAGGGGAGAGCTGAAAGCAGCTGGCTCACCCTTCTCACCCAGGTTTGTGCCTCCAGTGCTGTGATGAGCCTTCTTCCCTCCAGCCACCTGGGACCTTCTCGTGTCCCCTTTTCCGAAACTGCTGAAATCAGAGTCAGATGCAAGAATCCTCCTGACACCAGTGGGGCATGGCTCAGACCCCCTGCCTCCATGAAGGAAGGATAAATCTATGACAGTTGCTTAAAATGTGCAAGGAAAGTACTGGGAGGAACAAGGGTGGACAGATGATAGCTCAATCCCCTGGCTCAGTCCCCACCCAGCTAGAGAGCAGTAGATGGAAGAACACAGGTAAGAACAAGCAGAACCTTATTTATGCAAAAGTATCTATTATTGTTAAACTAAACGAGGTCCCTGTACCAAATCACTAAGTCTAAGCTAACCAGAAGGTTTCCCCTCCTCCCCCATTCATGTTGCTTTTCCTGAGAAATCATGTTAGCATGCAATTCCGCTGCTTTTGGACAACTTTGTTCCAAGTCCCAGTCACCCTTCTGCTCTCATTTTCATACTTAATGCAAAGCAGAACAGTCTCTGGTCCTTTAGGCAAGCCATGGGACCATTCCCTCTTCCCCATCTCTTAAATATAAAAAGCATGCAGCATAATCTTCCCTTCAGTCATGAAAAATACAGTATAATCTTAAGTAAATATTAGTGTTCTACTTACGTAAATACAAACTGCCATTGAGGGCTAAAGCACTGAGCCTGTCAAAACCCCAGACTGAAAATATTTCTTTGGAAAGGACAGTAAGGGTCAGGAGTGAAAGATACTTTGGTGTTCAGTAGAGTTAGGGGAAAAGTTCTGCTGGAAAGAGAATGGGCCAAATAAGAACTTCATCCTAGAGCTCTTGGAAAAGAGGGAAAGGAGACACTGCTTAGAATAAGGTTTTCTTGATTTATTCCTGAATAAATATCTCCTGCTTGCCATTCTACCCCATTTCTTTCTGCCTGCTGGGCAGGGATATATAAGAAATTGGCTTAGGACAAAGGTGACTGATGAAATGAGGATGGGGCCCTCCCTCTTCGCAGCCACTCCAGCTCTGAGAAGAGGACCATGTCATAGCACCCACTGCCAAACCATCTCTCCTTCAGATTGCCGTGTTATAGACAACACTGCCTCCTGTACCTGAGCGAGGAGAGGTATTTTTCCCTCCCCATCCATTCTCTAACACAGATATATGCTGCAGATAACTAAGGAGGTAGCAGGAAGAGACACTGTGCTGTTTACCAAATTATCGTCTAGATCAGCTGCTGCTCACAAACTGTAACAGTACTAGGTATTCTGGGAGTGCCAAACCTGTAGGTTTTAAAGGCACCCATGCTTAAGAATCATAAAAGATCCTTCAGAGCATTCCACTTTTCATTAGTGAATCTAATGTTTCGAAACCCTCCAGCCATATCCGGTCCCTTCACAACCCAACAGTGACCACACTGCCTTTGCATTCTTTTTTTCTTTCACTCTGGCCAAGGGCAGCAGATTTCTACCTCCTGGGTGGAAAGAAGCGTAAGGCGTTTTCAAAAAGATCTGGCACTGACTGTTTCTGTAGCCCTCAAACTGTAACTTCACTGAGATGAGCACTTGTCAGTGTGAAAGATAGATCTCATTTTGTGAAGCATTATCGCACCTCTTCAGACAGCTTTATGGTTTCACCATCTCCTGGTGCTGATATCCAGCTCCCGGCCCCAGGATCTCTGCTTTCATCAGGTAGAGTCGTCCCTTATTCTCATAGTTTATAACCAAGAGGTGGAGGTAAAGTGCAAAAGCCACCCAGCAGTCTATCAGCTTCTCTACTACTGTTGGCCATTGGCTCTTCAGAAGGTCTGCTTCCAGTCCCATTACAGATAAAGGACTTGCACAGCTAATTTGACCATAGATCCATCCCTGGTTCAAGTCCTTAACCAATCATTTCCCCATGATTTCCTACAGCATCTTGGATCCATCCCACCCATTAAGTTCAGTATGATATTTATCTAACACAGCCTGGCCTTTTTATTTTCACACCTGCACTTGATCAGCTGCATATGGATATTTCTGTAAGTTTATCCATCACAGAGTTGGCTTTCCCTTGGTCAAGAACTGGAGCTATAACTTGTATGTCCCATTGCACATCACAGAGTGGACCATCAAACACAAAAGCACTTAGGGCTGTAAATTACTGATGATTACTTGAATCTGTAATCATGGGGACAACTCATAACATCTGATTTCCAACTGAGTTAAGAGATATGTCTAGCTCCAAGGAAACATTTGCTAGAAAGGGATAACACAGAAACTCTGCTGATCAAAGCCAAACATCCCTTGGCCCATAGGATTCCCATCACCTATCATGAATAGCTAGTCCTTCATGGAGACCAAAGCATTTCATCTACACTAATGACTGAGTCATAGTCTGAAGAAGGCACTGATATTCTTCCCATTGTATTCAAGAGACCCTAACTTGGAGAAAAATAAACCAACATGCCTGAAGTCAGCCAAGGACTCGGAGCTACAAGTAGAACCTGCACCTTTCAGTCTCTGGTCCTGTGCTTTTCTATAATGCCCTTCTCCCCCGGCAGAGCCAGACAGGGGAGGGAAGGCTGGATCCTATTACTGAATAGATTAATTCTGTCAATTTTTTATTAGTCTTTAAAGCATTAGAGACATTCTACACTTGGAACCTGGCTGCATTTGCCCCATCATTACTTTCTCTAAGCATTAATTTCAGACCCTTTTTGTCTCATGCCCTTTTATAATTCCCCTGCTCTGAGCCAAAGCCCTGCTTGTTTCATAACTGCCATAACTTTGATATAGACATTAGATTTCAGAACAGAGCTTTGTCAAAAGAAGGTTTCTGAATATTGCTGACAACAAGAGAAGAAATCAAACTATGCTGTGCATCTCTGCCTTCAGGTTCCCGCAGACAAGATTTGTCTTTCTGTCAGATGTTTGTATTGTAGGTAGCACAGAAGTAATCAGCTGCTTACCCTTTTACAGAGCTGTTATCTTCTGAGCCCCGTTGTCCAGATGCGGGAGAGCAGCAGTAAAACACACCCCATGGGAACACCAGAGGACACTCAGAAAAAGCCAAGTCCTACTTGGCAGGTATAGCCTCCTGGGTGGTGACCTAGGAGACGTTCAAGGCCTTTTATGTTGCTGCCCTTCACAAAAGCAATGTGCTAACGCGGTGCCGCAGCTGGTCAGCCTGTACATACGAACAGGCATCCAGGTTTGTCGAATTCATCGTGGATGCACTGCACGTTATGCGTGCTCAAATCTTTCCCTAGGATCCACTAGCAGCGTGCACAGGTTGCCTGGTTCCGCGCAGTGATACTGCTTACCTCTATTACATGCAGGCCAACTCGCTATTTCTGCTGCTAACGTTTCTCTTTTGCCTGCTCACTAACATGATACCTTTCTGCATTTGTAAAGAGAACCTGAAACCACAAAGGCATTTAAATGCCAAATGCCCACTGGCATCAGTGGGATTTAGAGCCCCAAATACCTTTGTGAATCTACAAGTGGACAAAATGCCAGGAACCAGTGATAGCTAAAAGACAGAGAGGGGGTTAAATAGATGAGCTCAAACTCCCAGCCTTGCAGTCAGACTAAACGAACCCAGCTTCTTCCCCCAGCTTTCCATCCTTAGTACATACAACTGTGAGCACTGGAGAATAATCACCTATATCCAGTGCCTCCTCCTAAGCCCTCCCCCACCCAGCTCTGCTTTATGACACTGAAAGCACGCACAGCCCATTTTAACATTTTCCAGCCCGAGAGCTGTAGTCCAACCAGGGTGGGCAAACAAACGTCTTGTCACCGCCAAGTATGGCCCAACATTGGCTCCAGCAAGAAATTTCCAGCCACTATGGAGCCAGACACATTTACATTCCTCTATTTGAAGTAAAACCCTAATCCTTTGGAAGATTTGCAGTCTGAGCAAGAGCTGTGCTCTCACCCATGCCTTTAAGGTTTCTTGCTGTCTTGCAGCAAGGGGAAGCAGCAGACTTCCAAAGAAAGAAGGGGCTGTTAAAGAAAATGGACTGGAAGTTCGTGAAGGGGGCTTTGCTTTTGTTTCAGTTCTTCAAGGGCTGTGAAGATTTTCACCAGTTTATCTTCAGGATCTCACCTCTAGGAAATGATTTAAGCCTTTTTTTCTCCTTATTTTATTAGCAGGTAAACAAAAGGGTGTAGAAGGCAAGTGTCTTGTCTGATGCCATCCAAAAATTCAAGTTTTCACGGCAGAGCCAGCATGGGAACTCAAGAGACTTAGCTCCAGTAAGCCCATTAATAAACGTTGACTTAATACACAGGTTTGTCACAATTCTGATCGCTTGCAAGGGTCGTTAGCAGCTTTGGCTTTCCCTGCTGGTTGTTGCCCAGAATTGTCACTCTGTTTCCCATTAGAGGACTGCATCAATTTTTACTGCATGCGTTGTATTTTGCTCCTCACCCTCCATCTATTGGCAATGGGTGGAATTCTTCTAAAAAATGGAATATACTTGGAAGTCAGAAGGAAGATGGTTCCAGCATAGTAAGGGCACACCTTAATGCCATAACTCTTCGAACCCTTAGAAGTGACACACCTCACGTACATGCACTTTACTAGCAAATCGGTTCATGCATGCGACATCCAGCCTCCAGTTATATGCCTTCTTGAACAGTGGAGTATTTCCATAGACCTTGAATTTTATGAAATGGCCTTCCTTGCTAAGAAGAAAACAATGGGAGAAATAAACAAACGGAAAGCTAGTCTTTTTGTACTATGCAATGCACCAGTTCATGAACTTCCTATAAAGTCCAGAATCACCTAGGGATTGTCTTTTGCAGGGAAGGAAGAAGTGCTAATGCAGATGAGCATGCAGGGAATTCCTTCTGGAACTGCTGAAAACACTCAGTACCCTGCCCTTCTCTCCAATTCTAAGCTCACTGACTGACAACCCACTTCTCAGCACTTCATGGGAACCAAGACAACCAAATGGACAGAGGACATAGCTCCATGCTTCACATTGTCCTGTCCACTCAGACAACAGGCCAAGAAAAATCATTCCAGAGTAAAACATGGCTGAGATGTTTGAACTCAACAACAGGAGCAGCAGAGCCTACCAGGTCTTGAAACTTGTCACAGCCCTGCACAAGTCCTAAATGCTAAGCTGCCTATCTAAAGCACAGAATGTTAGCTCTGGTTATACCTGGAAAAGCCTAAGAGAGCAAATTTCCACATTGCTATGCATGCAAAAATGTAGAGTGGCTATTTCTGGGACCCACAGCACTGGATCTAGCCAGGCATCATGCTGGCAAGGCTTTGGCAGGTTTCCTGTGGGCATCTCGGCCAGCACCAGGTGCATTGGCACATCCAAGCCTACGCCTTCCCTGTGACACCTGGCACCCGCTCCTGTTTCACTGCTGAGGTGAGGCTGCACCGATGGCAGGAGAGCTCTGGGGTGAGCACATGATGGTTACTGCCCAGGCTGGGACTCCAGGACGTGGTTGTGGCCTGGACCTCAGCCTTGGCCCCCAGGCTAGATCCCTGTAAGTATAAGGGCTCTCATTTCCTTCCTGACCAAGCCCAAGGACTAGATGCAGTCTCAGAATGGGTCAGTGAATGCCTTTTTACTCCTGGAATTCCATACAGATTACCTAGCAAACCATAAATTAGTCCTGCTTCTGGATTTCCAGTCAAGGGCTTGGACTTGCTGACCTAGTCTCTTGTTTCTTTCAGCACAGACATTGTGAAACTCTGACTTTCCTGTTTTCTCTCTCCTTAAAAAAAAAAAAATCTTAGAGGAACCTTAAAGGTTCCTTTGCTGGCTAGCCCTACACATTGACTTTCCAGGCAACATTACCACAACGGTTTCTCCTTTCAAATGTCAGAACCAAACACTCCTGCTTATTTTGTGTCTGCAGACAGTTCATCTACCCTTTTCAGGAGGATGAGGGAGTATTTGATGTAGGGAGCAAGGGTTAAAACTGGAGGAAAACATGTTCATTCCATGCTAAGGCATTATTCTTCCCACACTTGACTCAGATCACCTCACCACTGCCAAGGTAGCTGTGAAAATAGAGTGAATAAACCTGCTGCAACACTCACGCATGCAGTATTCTAATTATTTTAGCTTTGGCCAGCTACAGGAGTGTGACAAGACTAAGTCTTTCCAGCAGTAATGCAGGTCTTCTCTAGTCATGCTCTCCAGCTCCTTTTGATCATTTGCTCTGCCCTTCTAAGGTTGTGTGGGCAGTATGTGACTGAGTGGTGGCAGTGGTGCTTCCCGAGGCCTGCAGTGACAGTTACCTACGTGTTGGCCCTTGGTTCTCTGGGCCACTGAAGTCCTCCTGGTGGAGTACCAGCTGAAATCATGGCATATTTATCTGCATAGCAAAGACCTAAGAGGAACAGATAGTGGGAAAGATAAATGTTTCTTTATGGGATATCTCCAGTTCATGCCAAAGATGTGGATTGTCCCATCACAATTTAGGGTCTCTGTTTCCCTTCCTGAGAACCTTTCTGTGAAAGGCTTAAATTAAAAGATACATATGCAGAAGTCCACTCTGTAGACAGCACCGACCATGCCTGTTGTCATATCCTGACTATAAACAACATATGCCTCCAGCTTCCCTTGCTGGCTCAGGCATATTGCAAAAGCATCACAGTTCCCTACGGTTTTCTCACTGCACTTCATATCACTGGATAAATATAACAATATATAATAATAAATTAATTATTTCAGTTTCAGATCTTGTAGCTTGTGAGAAGAGTAGCTCTAAAACAGAGACATTCCAACAGGATTACAGTTAAGCGGTTAATAACCTCTGATGAGGATCATCAGAATCCGAAAGGAAAAACAAAACAATACAGAGGAAGGGGAAAAGGGAAAGGCAAGCTGGCTCTTGTTCCACGGTGCTATGGCATCTGCTGCTGAACAATTCTAGCACTCAACCAATTGCAATACCATGCAAGTCCTTCCAGCTCCATGCCTTTCCAACCTTTTTCAGACTAGGGGCTACACTTATTTCAGGCCAACACTACAATTCCCAGCTCTTTCCTTACTATTGTGCTTAAATCACACCCAGAAGAGAAAACTAATCCAGCTTGTACCATCTCAGTTAACCAGACAAAGACAACCTCTGCCCATTCCAGAGGGTCAAATGTGGTAACGTTAGACAAATAGTCTCATCACAATCTGATCAGAAATTATAGCATTTTCCAGTTCTTTGACAAACTGCGTCACAAAAAATAATTTCTGCTTGCCCAAAAAAGTCGTAAGTCTGTGGCAGAGCCAAGACACGGCAGGATAACCTCCCCTTCCCCTCCCTGCCCTTCCCAGCTCTGTTTCGAACATTGCTCCTTACAGCAAAGTGTCTAGCTGCTAATACAAAATAAACACCAGGTCCATTTTGCTGGTAGGACAAAAAGCCCTAGCTCTCCACATAGAAGGGAGCTTGTACCTCTGGAATACCACGAGGAATCATTCTGTGATTCTATGAATATCTCCATGCTGCCCTCATAGCAGTTTTTCTGAGAGGGCTCCATGGGTTCTAGCTGGGTGGAGTAAGTCTGAACAGGAGATGGTACAGGGAAGCAGTCAGCTCTTCTTGAGCCTTTATGTTCCTTTAGGTTTTTTTTAATATGTTGAGAAAAAGGCGCAAGCAATTTTGACAGCTTCTTTACGACATTTTCCAGAAGCCTGAAATGGGATTCAAGTGACAAACCTCTAAATTCCTGTAAAGTTCCTCTGTATGCCATGGCAAATTAGGAATTTGCTGTCCAAACCACATATATTGAACTGGCCCTGATCCTGCTGCATTGACATTCTGATGTGTTTTCCTTTCCCTCCATTTAATTCCCTTTGGCCAACTACAATTGTTACACATCTGTGAATCATGACTTCCTAGTCATCGAAGCTGACCCACTAATAACAGCATTATTTGCATTATAGTCAGTCTGTTTTGCTAGACATTGCGTAAAAATCTAGAAAATGACAGACCTTGCCTCACAGAGGCATCAGTAGAATTAGACATGTCTGTTCCTTCTTACACAGAGAAGTGGGAGGTTCTTGAATTCACTTACGGGTTTGCTCAGTGGTTGTCTGAAAATGGTACTCTGAGCAGTCCCTTGATTAACTAGTTTCCACACCATGCCAAAAGACCACCCTTTATAACTGGATTTGCCTCTCATCATCAGAAAGGTCAAGGAAGCAATAGGCCATGAATGTTGAATCATCCTCTTGCTGCAAGAGAATGTGGTAAGGAACATGCTCTGCTGCTGTTTGGGCTCTCTCTTAATCGGGCCCGACCCGAATAGTGCTCCTTGTTGGTTCACATGCTACCCCGATAATCTTTATGATGGCCACTTTAGTTTAGAGTGACTGATATTTTTCACAGCTGATGAGGAACACTTTTGCAATGCTCGTAAGTACACAAATGATTGGTGATCTGTCTGTCTGTCTTTCCCTCGCCACTCGTCCCGTCCTCACTGACAACTGCATGTGAATCTACATGGACAAAGATCATGCAGCCTACAAGAACCCCAGTGAAGTGAACTGCCTGAAGTAGGCATGGAAGTGCTGTAAGGTTTAGAAACGTCAGGCTGAGCATAGGAGATATTTTGGTCATCTCTTCCACTTGGGAAGCACAAATATGGTACTGCAGGTAGTCATGAAAAGGTTGCTAACATACCAGTTCACTGGGTGCCATCTACAGATAACCGAGGATACTCAGTCTGCCTTGCCTACTTGTGATTTATCAGTCAAGTAAATAACATTGATTAGATGTTATTATCTCTTTTCCCAGACTGAATTACCATTTAAACATGCAGATTCATTACTGGTTTTCCATATCACAAATCAACAAGGCAAGAAAGAGTTTGCAAGGTAAAATTGAAATGAGTGCTAACAGACATTAATGTCAAAGCTACTAGATCGCTAACATTTTCTTCCATTTTTTTAATTAAAAAAATTTAGATAGCTCCAAAGATGTTCAGTGCATTTTTTTAAGCAAAATTTTTGAGCATTTACATAAATAAAAGCTATGGGGACTACTGAAAAGTGTTTCCCTCCTACCTGTACACAAGAAGGGTCATGTCAGTTAGCAAAAAAGATATAACTATCATGCTCTGACATCTGCTGGGGGAAAGCGCTTAAATACTTACTGTCCATATTCATCACCTAAAAGTTTTTCGGAACAAGGTACAAAGGAGAGGATAGAAACCCTCAAAGCCGTTAGCTCACGAGAACGTGAATCCTCTGGGATACGCACTCCAGTCACATCTTGAGCTGCGGGCTGGCCGTGGCTGTAAGAAGGGAAAGCTTTGGCTGTTTGATGAAAGAGGCCAAAAGAGACAGTCTGATTTCTGGCCTTAACAATCTCGAATGAAGCCTTATATCCGCTCTTCAGTTGAGAATATTTCTAGATCAGACTGCTTCAGGCCCCCAGACACCTCTCTGAAAATCCTCGCTCTCAGACTCTTCCCCGCACTGCCACCTCCAGCCGCCCAGGCCACACACTCCCTCCTTTCCCCCTGCTTTTCTCGCCTCTGTGGAAGCCATCTATATCTCCGAAATACCTTTCCTGTATTAGGTAAAATAGCCTCAAAACTGGGTGCTGAGTGTTCGCAGCCCTCAAAGAAGCATCCTGCAGCCGATCAGTTACCACTGCCTACATATTTGAACCAAAAGGGATACGTTTCTTGCTGGCAGACTGTGGAGACTTGCTGAACCTGAGCCAAGAAAATAGATGAGGCAAGGGGTGTTAAAAGCTACCGTCTCGCCTCTTCTACACATTACACGCACGAGTGCCTTCAGCACCCAGGGCCTGGAGCCCAGACAATTCGCTGAAAGTCTAATGCATTTCAGATAAGGCCTTTGACTATTACCTGGATTGACAGCCAGAGAATGGGAGGAAAAATCCAGGCTCCGGCCTACGCAGCCGAGCAGAAAGCATCCCAGTTCACAGGCTAACCTAGGTCAAGTGATTTGGCGCCTGCGGTGTATTAAAGCTATTTACAAGAGAAGAGAGGGAGGGATTTACAGAACTTGAAGGGAACCAACTCTCCCAGTGAAAATTGTTTTTATTCTTTTAATTCATGATATGTCCTGGCTCTGTGCCCACGGTCAGGGTTGGAAAGGCACTGTCTTTAGTACAGACAATGGAAAAAATGAACAATATTTCTAAAACCCCTCCATTTCACAACTACCCAGCTCACATTCTTTGCTTTCATTCTATGGACCGTCACAAGAAAGCTGTTCCTTCAGGCTGGAGGTGGAAAGAATCAACTCTAAGTTCCCAAGAGCCATGTGCACTTGTATACACACTCTCAGGCATATCTGAAAGTACCAGGACAAGGATGTGAAAGGACTACCATGTTCACAGCCCATGCCAGAAGGACAAACACGTCTCTCGTCCAGAAAGACATCGGTGCAGATGCTTCAGTAAAGCTCTCCCAGTCAAAGCCAAACTGGGAACTCCAGTGAGGTTTCAGCCATCTCCCATCGGAGCTGGAACGGTGTTTCACACACAATTAGTGCTCTCAGTACTGGGTATGCCTTGGGGACAGATTGCAGAACCTGCCAAAATGCTGAAAGACAATGAGACGTTTGGGACTGATAGAGTTGACTCTTTCTAACTCTTTCCAAGGCTTAATTTCTTAGAATACGCCCTACCTGTTAAAGCCCAATGCACCCCTCTGCAACACCGTATATCATCCTCTCCTCGTTTGACTGTCAGCCCAAAGGCAGAGAAGGGCCGCAGTCACTCCAGTTGGCAAAGCTGGGCTGGGAGCCCCAGAGCCCCAGTAGCCAGCACACTGTCCTGTACCAGCGTAAAGCTCCCGAGTTCTCCAGACACTGCTTATCAAGTAGGAAAACCAAAACGGGAATTACTCCTTCTGAAGGAACTGGACACACATCCTTTTTTTTTGGAGTCTTAGAAAGCTGCCTTTCCCACCACTTTTTGCTTGACTCCCTCTTAGCGTGTGCCATTGCTGGCTATAAACTAGCTGCCACTTCTGCCAAGTCTGTTCACCGCACTACGTCGCAGCTGAGACACAGGTCTTGCCTCAAGCTTCCACGAGGGACTCGTGTCTCCTGCCGGGATGGGTGCTGTCTGCCGCGTGAGCCGCAGCGGTCCCGTGCGGGACAGGCTTGGCACCTCCTGACCCTGCTGCGGCTCGAGGTGCGAGCAGACGGGGCTGGGAGGCTCCGTATGAATTACACTCAGCAGACTGGAACCAGCACCAGTTCAGTGATTGTCTTAGTCCTCATGGTTTGATCTGAGCACAGACATACCGTGTCAGGACAATAAGCATAATCATTCTCTAGAACATCTTGACTCTTTCCCCTCTGCTTCTATTTTCGCTTTTCACTTTTCCTTTCTCTTTCTTTGTCTTTTTTTCTTCCTGGGTTGTTTGTTGGGAAATCTAATATTCTGTGACCAACGTGCCCCCCGCCCTTGCCTGTCCCCCCCACCTCCCATTCCCTTCTGCTCTTTGATCTGAAGATCAAAGTGAGAAAAGAGCACAAGCTGGTGACAGTAAGAAAATCAACACACACATGGAGAAAAAGAAAACACCTACTTACAAAGAGGAATGGTAATAGCTATTCCTCCACTTGTGATGGCCCCACATGCAGCTCTGTTCCTTGATTCTCTGAACTTGTCATAAAAGTCTGACAAACGTCCCTGACTGACCAATGCACAGGTTTTGGAGTAATTTGGGAACCCCCAATTATGGACTACCATCCAAAAATGTATGTTTTTCTTACTAGTCCAACTGATTCCTGCCGCAAGGCTCCAGTTCTACCATTTTTCTCCACTGCTGCAGAATCAAAGCACATCACAGCTCTATTGAATCAGCTGCTCCTCATCGCAGAAGAAAATCAAGTCCCATAGCACCCATTCTGCACTGGCTTACTGGATGAGTGCTGCCTAGACAGCAGGAGTGCCACAGGGTAAAACCACCAAGAGCACCCTTAGAAAACTTCCTTTTCAGTTCTGAATGAGAATCTGCTTAGCTGAGCAATACAAGCAGGACCTTACTCTGACACAGCACAGATGCTCCACAGCAGCTTTAAAATCGATGACTGAAATGCATTTTTTTTTCCTGGTGGCTGATGCCTCACATGTATTAGACCAGGAACCTAATTTTCCAATAGCCCATCAACACTTATCCGTGGCCCACTATCGCTGTTGTGCCACTATCGCTGCACTATCGCTATTCAAGAGCAGGGGAAGGACAGCCTGTATGAGCAACGCCAGCCATCCGAGCCCCTGGCATACTTCTCCGCAGTAAGTATAGGTGCAGAGCAAAGCATACCATTTTGCTGCTCAGGCTCAGTTTCTATGATGAAAAGGATAGTTTTGGTCTGCCGGGAAAATAGCCCAGGCCCTTTTTTTGTGATAATTGCCTAGCAATTACAAAAAAGAGCAAAATAAATGGCAGGGGGAGTGGACATTGCCTCCTGCAAAACAAGGGCTAAAGCCAACATCCCCATGGGTTGTTAACTCACTGTGGCTGTCAGCACTGATCATAATCAGTTGGTCACTCATCACAGGAAAGCAAATGGTCAGGCCACAGCATGCCCCACAGAATCAACAGGCTAATTATTATACTCAGTCTCACTGGAATAAGCCTGCTATTAAACTCCCAGAAGTCTCACAAAGCTAAAACATTGTCCTCCAGCAATGCCAAAGAGAGGCCCACGGAGGCCCGGAGCAGTATCCCTGAGGTTTCTCTGTGATACTTCTATCATGCACTCGTGTTTTAGCAATGGCGAATAACACAGTGCAGCAACGTGGACATCTCTGCACAGAGGAAAGACGCGGTGTCACAACGCTTCCCGAGAGCCTTCATGACAAACTCTCTTCCATACCGCTTCCCCTGTCCAGACTCAAGAGGATTTTCTGCTTTCCCAGAATGAGAAACGGAACACAGCCGTTCTCCTGGTATGGGTTCTGAGCGGCGACTATTCATTTCCCAGGCACATCCTTTGCAAAATGGTGAAGATCGTCTCTTCGGCAACAGCCCGCCCTGCCTACCGCAGCAGCCCTCCGCAGCTCTGCCCTGCGCTGCTCCGCACGCCGCGGGCAGGAGGCCAGCGCTGTCACTCAGCACAAGGCAGATCCCTTGTCAGCACGCTCTTTAGCCAGCACAACGCTGTCAGCCCTGGCGCCTAGGCAACTGGGGGAGGATGCTTAACCAGGTCCAATTTGTCTGGCTGTAAGGGAGGAGAAGCCAGGGACGTGTTGGAGGATGTGTCCTGAAAAAGAACTCGGCGCTTGAGGCAAAAGCTGTGGGACCCAAGGAGAAAGATACAGAAGCTAAAGCAACAAATAGCCCCTTCTTCCCCTACCCTCTCCCTGTCCCCCCGGAATCTTACGGGTTAAACACAGGCCCCTCTGTCTCCATGCACAGTTCTGTCTCCTCTCCCTGAACTCCTTAATCTCTTTTTGCAACTCCTGGCTTTGCACCTACTCTGTAAACAGTCTTCTGCTTAGCATGGCTAAACGCATTTTTATCTGGCACACGGTAATTAAGACATCTAGAGTGAGGCACTTTTATTCTGCTTCCTAACGGCAGCCTGAAACTCCATGTAGCTATTATGTGCACGTTGGGGATAACTGAGACACACTGCTTCCTTGAACATTCCTCCAGCCAAACGGTATTACAGTGCAACAATTCACCTGTCTCCCTGTAAATCCTGCAGCTCTAGCCACGCCATCCTCATGCCTTTCTGCCAAGCTACGTCCTGCTTTTTTAATATAGAGTGACTAATTCTCCACACTGCTGCGCGTCACATTAAAAGGTTTCACTCGGGCTGTGTCTGGTTAAAACAAAACAAAGCACAGCAGAAATTGCTTCTAGCTAAAAGAAACATTCTTTCAATATTATATCACCATTCCTTTCCATCACATCTCACGTTACGATTCCAAGGCACTGAACGAGAGCACATTTTACCTGTAAGTAGAAGATGGGTAATCCTGATTTCCCATGAGTTCATAGACACCCACGGTAGGGAAGGGGGGTGGAATTTCCACTTTAATCAGTATGGAAAAGATGAGTTCAGGTGGAAATGCAGAAGCTTTCCCTAGACACACTGGCCCATCACTCCGAATCACCAAATGAGAACGGTTACTTCACCCAGCTTCACTTGACTTCAGTCAGGAAAGCACCACATCTCCCAGGTTAAATCCAATAGTCGGGCTATTCATGCAGGATTTAGGTAATGAAATATAGCTGCCTCTGCTAGAAATCAAAGTACAGTCAGTTCTGTTGCTCACTGGGATTTGTTAACCTGGAACAAGAACAGGCTAGAGCAGTTACAAAGGTGAGATAATCCAGGAGGTCTGGGGATGGAAGAGCAGAGCAAACTGTGCAGAGGGCTTCACTTTGCAGAGCGCTGAGGATGGAAGAAGATGCCTACACGAGATGTCTTTTGCCCTTGTGTTTAACCTACCTTCTTGCTATTTTATTTGCAAAGGTATGTTAGAGGACATCTCCTGTATGGACAGATCAGCCTTTCACATAAAAGGCTGTCAGTTACTGTCACCTTGAATTAATGGAAACAGTCGCCTGTCAGCATGCATTAGCTCAGAGAGGCTGGAATCAGGTTAGTGATCTGCCTGTTAAATTACCAGAAGGCTATTGGTTAATCATATCTTCCAGCAAGGAATTTTTTGCAATCTTTCCATGTGAGTTTGCTATCAAATGTGAGCCTGGAAGTGAGTGAGAAATGGAGGATCCTTGTCCCATCATGAAAACAATTTAATCTACTCTCTCAAACATTAACAATTAAAGACAGGGTAGGAACACACTCCTTTGGTTGGGAACCTGATTGAAATGCCTTTTGCACCTTGAAAATTCTGGGGAGTTTTGGGGCGCTCAGTGATTTGATCCCAGCTTATTTTAAATCCTAGTGGATTCAAACAATTCCAGATCAGAAACACATTCACAAAAGCAGGCTGGCTTTAGCTGAACTGAGTCCCTTCCATACCTTCCCAACTCAGTGTGACCAATCTGACATCGCAGCTGAATGAACAGAAAGATACTTGGAGTCTTGTCTTCCTACAAATCCATAAAAGCATTTAGATCTTCCTGGCCTGCCTTTGACTATGGTTGATGCTCCAAACTGCTCTTACTCCAACGTGCTTCCTTTTTCTGCTTCCAGACAAATATGACAACAAACCCGAGGCCTGAAGAAAGCTTATCTGGTTCACCTGATTTCTGCTTGCTATGGAAATGAGCATCTGAATACCTTTTCTGATTGAGAACTAGTAGAGACCAAAGTGCAAACCAGCACAGTAACTAGCACACGACTCAGTGAGTATTCAGACACGGACTCTGCCTCTGCTACACAACAGCCGAGGTTCAGGCAGGAACTTCCCCCCTCCAAATGACCATGACTGCCAATGCTATTGCTGATCTCGTATCTACAGGAGACCCCAATCACATACACGGGGACACGAGTGCCTCCTTTAATCCCCTGCCAAGCTCTGCACAAGGTTCTGCTGCACACCACCACAGTACGTCCCCTGTGATTTCAGCAAGGTACCTCAAAGAGAGGGGCATGCTTCTCCCAAAAGGGGATCTGCATCCTAGACTCCTCTGAGCACTTTTTACTCATGCAAGTAGATTGATCAGCTTCGGCAAGACTCAGGACACGGAGTTTGCAAGAGCGACTCAATGAGCAAGAAAGGTTTATCGCTCACGTGCATTGACCGTGAGGCAGTACGTCGGTTTGGGTAGGGGTAAAGGAGGCAGGAGCAGGCAGCCTTCCTGCAAAATCCATTTGTAGCTGCGGCTGGGGACATAGTGTCAGGAGACAGTCTCCATGACTGCAAGGAGGCAGTGGCATGTAATGTTGTGCAAGACACACGAGCTGTGTGGTTAGCAGAGCTCAGCCCAGTGTTTGTGTTGCGCCGATGTGCCTCAGGTCACCTCGGGAAGCACCTGCTGTGTAGGTGCCAGACAGAGATGATATCAAATGAAACTTTGGCACCAAAATTGACATGCTTCTGCAAAGCCAATTTACATTCCTTGCTCTGGGCTTCTGGAGCCAAAACAAAAAAAAAAAGAAAAAAGATGTACTTTGGATCCAAACTTGACTCCGTGGCTCCAGTTTGCCTAGCATAGTTTCCCTGGTATAATGCTAAAATGAGGTTCTGGCTCACGGTGCTGTGTCCTAGAAGAGTCTCCAGTGGGTATTGCAAAGTCTATCATAAGAGCAGACTGGGAACAAGACAGCAATTATGAGATTGTGATGAAAAATGGTCTATTTGTTGCATTGCCCAACCCTGTTCCCATCTTTGTCCTCAAGGGCTTCTTTGCAGACTCTGTGATTTGCTTTTTTTCTTAACGATGTTGGTTTGGAAAAGAGACTCCTTTTTTTCCACCCTCCTGACACGCAGTCCATGTGATCCCTCCCTCCTGCATTGCACACTCTGCCCTGTAGCAGCTGGGGTTCTCAGCAAGGGAGATCGGCAGATTCACAGCCCTAGAGATCCCACCCCAGAGATGAAGAAGCATCAAACAATACTTGAAGGTTTATTGCTACCAAATCGACTCTGTTGGCTGCTCATAGAAAATACAGAGTTGGGTAGTCTGCGTGTTCTGGTCTTGAACTCCCTCACGTTATACTACGAGTTATTGCTTGTACCTTTACAAAGCTGGTTTGAGGAGCTCCTTCTACTGCAAGGGCTTCAGGAGGCTTCAAGGGCTTCTACTGCAAGGGCTTGCTACACACGCCCTGTCCAAGGCTGCCTGACAAAGCTTAGTGGGCACAGCCTGGCTTTTGTCTTGATCTTTCAACTTCACAGCCTCAGACAAGTACGTGGCTTGAGCATCCAAAATCCATTCTTTTCTTATGCTAATAGCTAACAGCTTGGTGCCCCACCAGCTCCATTCCCAATAGAAAGCATAAATTAATAACCCAGCACTAGGCTGTTTTCATATAACATAATATCCATGTAATAATATAAAATAACGTACAATATTACTGATGTATATTATAATGCAATTTATTTATTTGCCCACTTGTTTCATGAAGGCACCATCTTAATGTAACTCTATTAACACAATACTTATTTTAACAGTAAATATATTTCTTGTTGTTTAGGCTTCCCATTCAGACCTGGCAAACACTTAACACGCATGTTCGGCGAGTCACTACTGGCTCACTGAGGCGCAGGATGAGGACTTTGCTTTTCCAGTTTTGTCTGTTCGCTCCAACTGCCTTCTGTAGCATTCCTACATGCTAGCGGACATCACCAGGAGCACACAGGTTCTTTGCTAACAGTTTTTCTGCTTCTCAGCTCACATTCTGCCCAAATAGTCATACTTAGTTCTTCTCGAACTTAATGGCCTGCGTCTGATGTGTTCTTGATCCCTTCTTTCTGCCTCTGTGGTCCTTCTGACCATATTTCCTCCTTTGCTTTCTCTCCCCCCACTCCACAGCCCCATCCTTCTGGATCTGACCTGCATGGACACAGCCCAGCGCCGGCATGTCTTGCACAGGCCCTGTGATCTGATGGCTCCTACAGTTTCAGTGACCCGATTTTCTAAAGGAGCTTTGTAGCTTCTTACATTTCTCCTGAATGAAGAGCAGGTCTTACTCTTACAGCTTCAGAGAAGTTTCAGACAGCCCATGGCATTGTAATATTAACCTGTTATGCTCTTTGAGAGTAGTAGAAGCTTTTAAAAAAGATGTTTAAGAAATCAGACTTCTGTTTTTATTGGAGTCCGTGAAAGCCAAAAGCAGCCAGAATTATAAGAACTTAAATTTTTCAAAAACTCCCCCTTGGCCTCTGCAGTTTCTACCCAAAGCAAATATACTCAGGCTATAAGTCTGGGCTGAAATGAAGGTAATACTCATTAGAGTATAAAGACTTCACCTTTATGAGTAAGGCAACAGAAAAATACCACTGAACTGATTATTTAAAGAAACACCTTTTATGCAGTTTTTATTGATTCTCTTCTCTGAGGTGCTGATCTGGCAAATACTTATACAGGTGCATAACTGAAGGCCCTGAGGAGTGCCAGGCAGCTAATTATTTGCAGGAATGGAGGGCCTTTTGTGCCAGCTAAATAATGAAATATAAATTTGCAAACCTGTCAGCGAGTAAGCAGTTCTCCTTTCATTGACTATTATTCCATCTTTGTTATGGGTTTGTGTTAGGCAGCTTCCACTGGCAACAAGAAGCCAGTGGTAAGTAGATTCAGAAGATTTCCTAGTCTTTTCCCAATTGGGTATAAATGTCACTTGGGCCAGAGTTTTATTTTCACCGTTTCTCCTGTAATTTTCTTTTCTGGGCAGGAAAGCTTCAAGTCTTGGTTGCTAATGAGGGTTTATGATTAAAACTAATCTTGTTAATCCTCCTCACTATAAAAACAACTCGGTTTATCTACACATGGATTGCTTTTCTCAAGGCAGCCCAATGCAGCCCTGCCTCACTCATGAGAGGCACTGGCCCTTCTGGATATACAGCCATTAGTTCCTTCTGCTGCGGTAAATTCTGGCACTCTTGAGCTTACCCACACAGATGTCGGATTGCTCATCGTGCGAGGTTACTGAACGTGTGTCTGTGTACATGCCCATACGAACTGTGGACCCCTATCACTCCAGTGCCACTGCCCAACTTTCTCCGAGTTGTGCCACCTAATGTGTAGCGCAGTCCCACTGAGCCAGACACCTGGAGGTAAAAGCGCTACCCCTCTGAAGACGAGAGCTTTTCAGTGCAGACAATACGTCTCGACCTAGCTGTGTGCAAAAGCGTGGAGCCTTGGGTGGGACAAGCATTTCCAGGAGGTGCCATTCCTTCCTTACAGATCCTCCTGGACAGTTTAATTTCCTAAATGCCTTGTTAAGGCATCCGAAAGGGGGGCAACATTGAAGTTGGTTTCGTATTTGTTTCCGACACCTGCCCTTAACTGTTAAAAGCAATGCAACAGGCATACATGGAAAAGATGCTAGAACATCAAAATGAAAAATACAATGCAAGGAGAAGCTATTGCTACTCCTGCGTCACTCCAGGAGGTTCAGAATTGCACTCTCCTTTCTTCTAGTTAGAAACTGTTTAAAAAAAACAATTGGCCATCAGGAATAGCAGTTCAACAACCCTGAAAATGAACAAACATGGCAGAAAAACCGCCCTGTGCTGCAGCACTGTAATCACAGGGCGTAACAGGAGTTTCTTTTATGCTTGTGCTCCCTAGCATGACTCCTACAGTCCAAGACAGCGATGGGGATTGACTGTATTGAAGAAGCAGCAAGTACTCCTTGTGCTTAGATAGCCAGATTTGACAAAAGCCTCGTGGGCAAGCACTTAGGGCGTGTGACTGACTCTGGCACACGACTCAGCAGAAGCAATTTGTCACTGGTACGATCACTGGTCATATCCTGCAGCAAAGTCTTTCCGTTCCCTGCCTGTACACCTCCCTAGGCCATTCCTGCCTCAGTTTCACAGGCACTTTGGGAGAGGAGTCCCATTTTCCTATCCCTAACTCTGTCTAGAATAGGAAAATATATTTATTTTTCCTCTTCAAAGATCTGATGTTTTCTCTCTTCTCATTTTATTTATAAACAAAGAGGTGGGAACAGCCTCCTGTGGGGTTATTTCTCCAAGATAAGCTTTCCCTGCATTTCATTATCATCTTTCCCTACACTCCTCTCTCCACAAATTTCTTTATATTCATAGGTAATCATAACAGACTGCTTGCCATATGAGACAAATACCCAGTGGGAGAGATTTAGGCTGTTTCTTTCTAGGATGGATGTGTTTGCAGGAAACCAGCAGACAACCCCTGGGGCGGGGGGGGGGGCGGGGGGGGAGTACAGCCAGGAGTGAAATCAGGCTTGGAAGTATAAGATCAGATTTGGAACTTTGCTTTGTCTCCGTAGCCCCAGCCTCCTCTAGCAAAGCCTCATCACAAGAGATCTGGCAGGAGGGAACACTTTACATATGTTCTCTCTGAGCAATCCCAAACCTTTCTGGGTCACCAATAATTTAGATACTAGCAACGAGAGGTAAGTTCCTTGTTGCCTCCATCCATGTCTCCAGCACTTTCCCAGAGTCAGCCAGCCTCACTTCTATGTCCTTATCCTCAACGCTGTGATCCCAGCAGCCTCCTCCAGCCCCCTTTCAGGCCATCAGAGCTAGCAGCTTTCAGAAGGAGATTTACAGAGGCTGTCTATTTGGCCAAAAGGCAGCCTTTAATTCCCTCCTACCAGGGAGGGTCTTGCTCCAGTAAAATAAGTTGTTCTCAAACTCCCTGGCTCTTTATTGCAGCCCCAGACATCAGTGTCCATTGCATGACCTTTCAGGGGAGGTACAATATCTTGTTTCAAGCCTTTTTGTCTTTATCAATGTGGGAGATGAGCTGTCAATCTGCACAAACTTCACTAAAATTCACGCTAGCAAGTTCAAAGATCAAGGAAGGTGCAATAATTCCCTTGGGCTGAGAGCGAGTTGAATAATGGCATTTCATTTCCTCACTTGATTCCCCCCTCTCCCAGCTGCCACTTTGCCAGCATCACTGTTGCATTGCATCACCCGCCGTCCAGATTCCCGCTGGGAAAGAACACGTTTGGGAGGGTCCCACAAAGCCAGCCTGACGCCGTTCTTCCCTTTCCGTCACAGCACTCTGCAGTCCTACTCCTGGCCCTAGTTTGCGGCATGCTCTCGTCTTGCTCCTCCCCGTTTATGTCCTGCTAATGACATTCTCTCACCCAAGTTCTTGGTCACGTCCTATGCAGGTGGGTAGGCTACTAACAGTCAGCAGCTGTCCCTCAGAACGGGCCACAGAGGGAAGAGTAGGAGATACGGGGTACGTGCAGAGCATAGCCTTGTCTTCAGCTGTGCAGCATTTCCAGGTGACACCTATGCATATCCTCAGTGCTTTCTGGCTGGTATCACTCAGATTTTCACAGGTGGGATGTTTTAAAGAAGGCACTCCAGATACTGAAAGCTGGATGCTATTTTCTCCCTCTTGTCCTCCCTTCCACTTGCATGCCAAAAATCTCTTCAGAATCTTCCACCCATTTTCCATTTATTGACTTCTCCATACTCTTCCATAGGTTCTTGTGGGACTTTTTCCTCTACAACTCAGGGCTATAATTCCAGCACATCTTAAATTGCCCCCATAAGTGCTCACAAATTAAAAAAAAAAAAAAGGATCTACATGTGTTGCAATAACCTTGGCGGAGAAAAAGATACAGCCTTAGGAGAAATCTCAAGTGCTCAATGCAGGTATCAAAAAGAAGCATCTAATTATGTTAAAGGAAGATGTTGATCTACTGTTGGACTCCCACAAAAACGTGTCTAGGTGTAAGCACAAGCCACTTGAAGCACATGATACCCTGCATGTCCGATTCACACCAGCACCTCCTGTACTTAGGCATTAGCAACCCCCCAGCTAATGCAGGCTGTGCTTCCCTGCAGCTAACCTTAGGCGTGACTGGAAAGGGAGTTCTGGACTCCGGTGAGACAAAGGCAAATCCTTTGCACATGGCATTTACACCCAGAGTTATTTCATTTACATGTCGTTTTGTCTCATATCTCTCTAATAAAAGTGACAACCTTTGCAGAAAACTTGACTCCTTTAGAGCCGAGGGCCTAGATTTGTTCCTTGTAGCAGATTTCATAGCTTCATTGAAATTGGTTAAAGCTGACCCGCATTGCACGAGTTGGGATTTGACCCACAGTAAAGCAAGTAGCACTAATATAAAGGCAAAGAGCTGAGTAAATAGAGAGTGCATGGAAACGCATAGTAAGGAACTAGCTGCACCAATGCACGGCCAGGCTGGGAGCAAGCCTTCTACATACGGTCTTAACTAGCATCCCGTTCACTGTCCTTTGGTGTTCGAGGTGCTTCAGAAAAGCCCTTTCCATTTGGTTTGCATTTTACTTCCCCATGTCTAGGAGCGCCTCATCCTTTTCAAACATTTGTCCCTATCCTCATCTCCTGTCTGGGTGCTGCAGGAATGGAACTGGAGCCCTTGGTATTTAGCTGGCAGCAGCGAAGCGATGCATCCAAAAAACATGGGAGGCTGGTAATGTTTCCCTCCAGAGGTCAGGGTACTGGCTGGCATTATTGGCAGAGACAAAGATCATTTCTAGCTGTTACCACATTATCACTTCACCTTTGAATAATCCGAGAGAGTTACTTTGGGGAGTTGTTTTGCTTTTCCAGTCCCTTGAATCAACTCATCTAGTCTGGGAAAAGTGATGGGATTTGTCACGTTAGGTAAGGGCTGACTCATTTGTAAATTGGCCTAAGCTTGCACAGATACACTCAAATCCTGATCCAGTCTCTGTCCCAGCCTTCCTTTTTACTCCAAAGAGCCTTAGTTCTCAAGGCAGCCAAGATACTAAAGCTTACAACAGGAAGCACTCAGCCCTTTGAGGATCAGCGTTTTGTCGGGAATAAAAAAAAAATAATAAAAATTATCCTTCCCCAGAGGATGCGAGGCATGTTCGGATGAAAATGTTACACAGAAGCCAGACGCCGTGTTACCTTTTTCCATACAGTTTGTACGTAGATACAGTGATAAGAGACAATAGTCACTCACAGCTTTCTGAGTAGTGATTTCCTGGTTTCTTAGTGAAATAAAATCGTGCCTCTGATGTCTGTATGTAATACATTCTAACTAAACCTGGCAGCAATGTGAAGGTCTCAGATATATCTGAGTTCCTACAGATTTCATGAAAAAAAAAAGCATCCAGGTAAAAGCAGGCAATCTATGAATATTGTCAGAAAAAGTAACCAGCCATCTAGAAAGAAGTTAATGGTCTGCCTGAAATCAAACAGAGCTGACCTCAGGCATCCTACCTCCCACAGCTACTAATTGGATGGGACTAAATTTTTATGCAGGGGAGGCAGTTACTGAAACCCCTAGTCAAAACTGGAGCCCACACAGCATGGAAGAAAGCCATATACCCCCAAAAAGCCATTCTAGCATAGCTCTACCAAGGCCATAGCAAAAAACCCAGCATGAAAATAGCTCTGCCAGGTCAGAGGAAGCAATCTGTGCCTCCACGAGCGGCCAAAAGCAGACGCGGAGAACAAGGCCAGCGTACGGTGACTTCCACCCAGAGGCTCGCAACAGGAGGGACAGGACAACAGCTCCTTTTCGCCACTCAGCAAAAGGAGCCCCAGTGACTCATGGGCAGCATAGGGCCCGCGACACAAAACAAGGGAGGCTCAATGCAAGCGGCGCAGGCTCCATGCCACGCGCTGCTGTTTCATTAAGGTCATTAAACTGTGGCAGCAGTCCCTGGGCAAGGCTGCTAGCAGTACGAGGACACGGGACGCAGGAACCTGGCTCCAGTTGGAAACAGTAATTTTTTCCATTTCCCCACACCTCCTTTTTTTGGTCCCGCTACAACTACACTGTGTCTTTAGCGAATGCTCCCGCTGAGTTTTCAGAGTCAAAACAGCACATTCCTTATGACCCCAAATGCCTGTGTGATTCCACTGGGCATGAGGGGAGAGGGGGAAGCAAGAGTAAGCCTCGAGGTTAGCTGGGCCAGCTGGAAGGAGGAAGGTGGTCTCAGCGGTCCAGTGGAGACAGAGCTGGTTTGGAACTGCCCCTTCTGGAGATGAGCACGACAGCGGTTCCAAGCCCTCGGGGCTGGAAACACAATCCTCAGCCCAGCTCCTGCTGCACACAGTGTGTCGTGGCTGAGTCTCATTGCACAGCAGCAGAGCTGGACAAGGAAAGGCAGCAGATCCACAGGCATCCCTGGTGAATGAGAAGCCTTGTCCACGAGCATTCACTGTGCTGTTCTGAAGTGCTGCTGACCGGGGGTGGATTGACTTTGGATGGCACCTTGTTTTCACATGGCTAGAGTTCGCCAGGCCTTAAACAGCAATTCTTAACCCTTACTATTTTTACTCCAAGCAATGAAAGCTAACATTAAAACACAGACATTTAGATAGCTTTAACATCGTTAATGATGGCTTGGAAAATGACGGGGGGGAGCGTGGGGAAGCATGGGAGGAGGACTGGGCTCTCTGGACAGCTATGCCATAGTTTCAAGAGTGGGCATGCACGTGTACACCTATATCTGCCTGTTCGGTTCTCTCCCACACCCCCACGCAGGCTGCCATCCCCGGCAGCTAGACTGTAGTTCCCACAGACCTGTGGAAAGCCTGCGGAAAGCCTTCCCTTCTCAGGCCTGAGACAGTCACTGTGGCTGGTGAAGGGGAGTGCTACCTGGCAGGGTTGCAAATAGTCTTCCTCTCCCCCTCATCCACGTTCTGCCTCCCCTGTTATCAGATCCTGTTCATTGTGAGTTTTAAGCTAATGGCTTCCTCAGGTATAGCCCAGAACGGGATTATCAGTGAAGATCCCTATCACTCTCTAATATACCCTAAGGCTCCAGCTCCTATTTGTTTAAAACAGGGGGGAAAGCAAGAAGAATGTAACCCATTGAGCCCTAGCGAGGCAAGGGGCAATGGCTGGAGATTCAGTACCGAGATGTCTAGCACCACTGTCTGACATTCTCTCCCTCTTTCCCTGGCATTTTTCTTTACAGGAAAGAGTAAATATGTAAGTACAGACCAATTCCACAAATACCAGATCTGCCGGAGTCAGACTGACTGTAGTTCGCTCCCTCGCCCGTTGCTCTTGGCTACCCAGCGTGCTCCAGCTGCTGCCAATGGCTTCGTGGCAGTGATCTTTTTTGAAAAGGGGACATTTGTCCCGGTACAGAGGTCCAGGGGGACACGAATAAATGCCTTCTGAGCGCTCCGTATGGCCGTGAGCACTTGTGGTGTGAAGGAGCCTATTCGAACACGTGTGACAGGTACAGCCTCACAAGATCATCACTGCGATGACAAGATGTGCAGGGACACGGAGGCACTTGCTAACTGAGACATATATGTTATTGCAGGATGAATAGCCTCCAGATACGTAACCCGATCCATTTTATTATTACAAAATGGGATTTTTATGTGCAGAATTTGGATGTCACACATACTTTAGTTTCTTTTTCTGGCCATGAAAGATATGTAATTAATTGATTAAAAAAAGAAGTTACTTTTAATGCAGAAGAGAGTATTAACCCCTCCTTGCCCCAAGCACTCAAAAGCTCTGACAAACTGAAGTGGAAAATCAACTCTTCTCCAACCACTTAGCAGGTCTGCAATGGGAGGAAATAAGGAGCTCTGCACACCCCTCGGATTGCATTAGTCAGACACCGCAGCATTTTTAAAATAGTCTGTCATTAATCATGACAACACAAGAGAGTGAGAACGAGATCAAAGAGGTAGAAGTCTGAAATTCCAGTTTCAGATTCCCTGCAGTTAAAGGTAATGACAAGGTTAGGAACCAGCAACAAGTGATCACTAAGTGTTTTGAGCTAGCTGGGCATCCACTGCTGTAGGAACCAGAACTTCTCTACGGCCCCCTAATTTTACTGGTTTAGCCAGGTGAAGATCTAGTTGCATGGATTTATCCAAACCGCAGAAAACAGCATAGCAGGACTGGAACCTTCAAAGGGATGATATTTCCAGTAGCTCCTGCCTGTGGTTGAAACTGGAAATATCATCTTCTGAGGTCAGCATTTCCTCACCTCCGACTGCAGAACACCTCTGGCAATGCAGAGGCAGCAGCATCATGGGGGGTACCCAGAAAGGTTTCAGAGAAGACACTCCCCCCAGTCCCAGGGAAATTTCTATTTAATTTTCATCAGGAGGTTTCAGGAAGGCTGATGACTCTTTCCCCAAGTGGAAGAATGATACGATCCTTCAGTGCTAGTACCCTTGTGCAGAAGCCCTGAATTCATTTAATACCCCTATCCTTCTTAGCAGCAGGAGGACATTAATGCTCTCGCAACTTGTGGCAGTGTTAACAGGAGTTATTCACGCCTGTAAAGCGCTAGCAGTCTTCACAAAGACAATGTTCTTACTGGTCAGCAGAACACCAGGTGATACCTAAGGTCAACTTAAGAGAGGTCTAGAACTCAAGCACTCATTAACCTTGTGTGAGCCTAACCCACTGGCTGCTGGAGCCCACCAGAGACCCTTTCCTGAAGGGTTAGGGGCTGAACTGGATAAGACACAGAAAGAATGAGGGAACTTGCCCAAGGTCAACAAGCAGGTCAACGGGAGTGCTGGAAACAGAACCCAGGTTTTGCCATTCTCTTGCTCCGAGACATATTTGCTCCCACAGGCAAGTGGGTGTCCCCTCAGGATACAACAGCCATAGTCTCAAACAGTTCTAGCTAGCATCCAGGCCTCAACCCCAAGGGCAACAACACGGCTACCCATGTGAGCTGCCCTGTTCCTCACTGTCCAGCCTCTTGTAAAAACATCCCCAGAATCTCTATCACTTCATAAAACTTTAAAACCAAAACCTGGTTGGAGATATTTATACCGTTTGAGATCATTTCCCCCAGACTGACTGTCATTCCTGTTTTATAGATTACTGGCAAGTCCCAGCACCCTTTGCTGGGAAAAAGAGGGTTTGATAATTACAACAGCCCTTGAGAACGTTGCTTTAAACAAAAACAAACAAACAAACCCCAACTTCATCATACTGTAAAGTTTTATTAGATTCCAAATGTAACACACACACAGAGCAAACATTCAGAACCCTGTCAATGGAGACACCTGAGATAGCTTTAAGGACAGATTTCAGCCACTTTAAATTAGCTCAGCTTTTTTTTCCCCTCACAACTAGAGCTACACCAAAGAGTATTCTCCCATATACTGAAACTTGGTTTCCTGTCCACGCAAGCATCTGAGCTAATTAGTATTGCAGTTGGTACTGCCAAGAACTTTGTGCCTACCTTTAAACCCGGCTTGTGCTTAATGAAACAGGCTGCCTTTGCCTACCTGCAGGAGCTGCAGGCTGGTAAGCCCAATGGAGGGATGCTCCCGGTCTTAGCAGTGTATCTCAGTTAAGAGATCCCCTATGTTTTGCCTAAAGAAAAGGACTAGGAAGGGTTCTCAGGCATTTATAAATAAGCCACGAGTGCCTGAGTGAGAGACATCAGGAGTACCCAGAATGCAGCCTTGCTCCTTTTCTACCCTGAGTTCTGAGCACTTTAGTTTTCTGCCCCCCATTGACCCAGCACTCATCCAGCTCCCCATGTCAGCCTGTCCTTAACACCTCTTCTCACAGCTCCCTCAGGAAAACAAGCTCTGAAAAAGCATATGGTGAAGAGGAGCATGCCTTAAATAGAGCAAGACAACAAACCCTTATCCAGTTTCCTCCTGCCAGGTAGAGCCCCAAGTGCCACGAGGCCTCCACCCCATCAACCAGGGCCACTTCCACAAGAAAGCATCACGGTTGAGCCTCCTTTCCAGAGAGCTGTGAAAACTCTATCTGTTCTTTCAGTGCTCTGCAAGCTAGCCACAGCTAGAGGGAGAGCAGGCAGAAAAAGAAATAAACACTGAAACCAGTGAAAAGACAAACATGCAAACAATGTTTGTGCCAAACGAACAGCAAACACAACACTTTCTTTGCCAAAAAAACCCAAGCTGCAGTAAAGAACCAAAGTACAGAGTGGATCTAACAAAGAAGCAAGTGCCTCAAATGAGATTTAACACCCTAACTTTAAAATCCACAAAACCTACAGAAAGATTTTATGGAAACACACAATGCTGTTCTCCATGCGATGCCGGGTTTGTCTCTCCTTTCTTCATCAGAGTACATCAAGTATTTCTCAAAAGTCCTAATGGTAGAGAAAACATTTCCAAGTATGCTAGCACTGCGTGTGGGGACACCGGAGCTGTCTTGAAATGGAGCACAGGGAGGGGACATTCTGCAGACAGCCACCCAAAAGCACCGGTACAAACCTAGAGCCTGCACTGGTCAGCCCTCACCGAGCTGTCACCGCAACGCAGAGCCATGCGCTCCCATTACCATGCTGCGTAATTTTCGAGCTGATGTTTCCCTCCTTATCTCATTCATTATTCATATCTTATTCATTTGGAGCCTCCATATGAATCGATTAACCGATCATCCACCCAAGAAAGAGGCACAACAGACATTTCGCAACTGTTTCTTCCACCCGCATCCCCTCCAAGCGGATTTATTTGTCTGGGCAATTACAGAACCACGGATCTGCGCAGAGAAGTTTAACGGTATGTGTGAGAAAGCTGTTTATTACATGGTTATGGCATTGTAATGCACGTCTGCTTCAGCCCTGGCGTGGGCTGAACGGGGATGTAGCTCTCTCCAGTTGTAAGAGCCCAAAGCCACAGGCAAGGTCTGAAGCGTCCCAGGAGGATTTCTGTACACCCTCCCTTTGTCACCAGGGGGAGCAGGTTGCGTGCCTTCAGCCAACGTGAACCTGCCAGTCTCTGCAGGGAACTGGAAGAGAGGACTTGGCGAGCTTTATGAGAAGTTTGTGGTGTTTTATAGTGAAGGCACAGGGCAGCCGGGTGGGCGACGTTGGCTGTTCCATATTAATTCCAGTCCTTTCCTCAAACCAGGGTGCCAAGCTCCCCTCCCGCACACGTCCCATCTCCCCAGCCCTGTGCTCCCGGCTGCCTTCCCATCTAGCCGTTCAAAGCCCGTCCGCGTACAGCGCGCCGTGCAGCAGGCCTGCGCACAGCCTACCTCACGCCAGCTACAGCAAGGGCAGTCTCTATACGCGCAATCTCACTTTAAAGCAAAATAAGTCACCTTAAAGCACGGCATGGGAACACCCTGCCCACAGACAGTTAGCACCAAGCCCCTGGCACAAAGGAGTCTAGGGAGAAGTACGGCCGGGAGGTAGCCCAGGGCCTTGTGTTTGTGGACACCTCTTAACTGAGTCTATGCTGGAGGCAAACCCAGCTCAGGTGCCTCAGCACTGGGGTTCAGATCTGGAATTTCAATGTAAGACATATTAAAAGGACACGTGTTGGTCCCTGCATGCCAAGCCCCTGCAAGATGCAACAAAATCAGCCCCAACCTGAACTGAAGTTACGTTAATAGCTAGGTCAGGTATTCTGGGACATTATGGCCTCAGCAATAAAGGCATAAGATCATTGCCCTCGCTGGCAGCCCATCTTTCCTATCTCATATTTCAGGATAAAGGGAGCTAAAACGTTTCCACTGTTAAGAATGCGAGATCACAAAGCATAGTCTAGCAGCTCTCCTAGACATTTCAAACTTTCCAGAGAGCCATAAGGAAGGAGGCATTTCCAACTCTTATGGCCTGACCTATCTATTCTCAGGACTACCCGGGAGCCTAGAGGCTATTTTAAATCAGAACTGCTTGCCACAGAGGAAATAAAAATACTATACCCTTTCTAAGCCTGGAGATAAGAGGTCATCTAAGTAGTAACAAAGAAACACATTTTTTTCCCCCCAAACATCAAACCAACAGTAGAATTACATGACTAACCCGCAGATGCAAGTCCTCCACTCCACGGAGATCCAATACCTACTCATCAACACTATTATTATAAATGCCTTCCTATCCCTTCACCACTGGTTATTTATTAGGGGAATACTGAGTCCTAGAAGCTCTACAGGAAATTAGCTGTCCTGCAGGAAATTTGGCACACCTGAATCCCTAATGTCACGGCCTTTTAGTCTTCCTTGATACCAGCCTAACCTGAGCATTAAATAAAGTTGCTGAGTGAGAATCAGCTCTGTAACTAATGAGAATTTGATGCTTTCTTTCCATAGATGTGAGCCAGGACACAAAGCAATAAAGACTCAAGGTCTTCTTGGTACTTAGTTCTATTTTTACAGGGTCACCAGCTCCCTAACTTTCTGTGGAACCTTAACAGATTCAGCTCTTTGGAGTCTGCTGTTAGGGCTCTCTCCATCACGGTAGTTACAATGCCAAAGTATATGCCTATATAGGGCTAATTTTACTCTGTTTTTTTTTACTACAGTCACCAATTCAGAATGGTTTTCAAATTACCCTTGAGTTTTCCTTGAAGACTAAGCATTTAACTAACATTTTGCTGCTCACTTCTATTTGCAGGCTTCTCTCAGAGAAGAGGCTTGGAAAGGGTCTCTCTTTCTGTTTGATTTCGTCATTGTCCTCAGGACTGATTTATAACCTGCACCTATTTATAACAAGAATTTTATATGACAAACTAATCATTTCGCTTGACGGTTAATAGCCCGCCATTCAAGGAGAGTTTACATGTGCTGGGCTCTCTTCTATCGAGTGAGGAAAGGCAGGCAATCTGCTGCTAATCCAACATAAATACCCCTGGAGTCAGTCTGGAGTGTGGCATCGAAATAATTTACAAAACGTGAAATTTGAATAGAACTTAAAAGCTCATAACCTGTCAGCTCCCAGCCAGGGAAAATATTCGCAGGGTGCCTGCAACTGGAACCTCAGTGCCTGGAAGATTGCTTTTATTTGTCTGAAGCAGTTAGCAGAGAGAGCAAGGGTGCAAACTGGACAGCCCTGGCATTATGGAGGTAGCTTTGCTCAGCTCCTAACTCTAACGCAGCCTGTCCAAGGGCTGCTTCAAGGCCCTGTGTGAATTAAATAGAAAGAATTCACTGCAGATTCCACACGTGAAGGGCTGGTCCAGCACTGCACTGTGCCCTTCTGAGCCAGCTGGCACGGTGCTAGGCATGGGAGTAGTGAAAAGTAGTGGGATCAGGACAACCCAGCAATCTTTTGTCAATGTAGCTCATAGGACAGAATTTATAGTGGCCATGCCAGCAGAAACACACCTGAAAGGCAATTCTGGAGTTAAGCCCTGAACTAGACCAAATACCTATACTCTGGGATGAATCGCTAGCATTTTCGCCAGATTTTCCACCAGCCTCAGTGGGCTCTCCGTCAGGCTCATACACCACAGTTATCAGCACGTTTTGCAAGGGCACCCAACATAGAAGGAGCTAAAAAACCTGCTCGCGACACTACCCAGCCTAGACCTTTGAGACGAGGGCAGAGGCATGTTCCAGAAGCATGAGGCTATGGTATTTACCATCTTGCTAAGGAAAAAACTTCAGCTTGAAGCTGGAAACTTACAGCTGGACTCTGTTTAGAATAAGGAATTATGAGTGAAGATAATCACTTTTATAGAGATTTAAATTAGCAGTCGATGCTCATCCTAGGATGGTTTGGTTTATTATTCCTGAAATATAAGCTAAGCAGCAAAGCAGTCTGTTTATATCGCAGCCTGTTTACACCACAGCCTGTGTAAGAGGGAAGTGTCGCAACCAGAGCCACGCAGTGCACAACAATGAGAATATTGAGCTCAGAGACTCATATGGGACCGGAGCGTCAAATTCAGTGTCAGTATCTTAGGAGCAAGAAGCTCTCAGCTGGGAAAAATCCAGGTGAGAGATCTCAAAACCCTGGATAGTGAACACATCTCCCTCATTGGAGAGAGATCTGCATAGAGCATTAACCCTAACAAAACCACGCTGATTTGCATTAGTTTTGTCTGAATCTGAACTGTACACACAGCAAAAAGCTTGATGTAGATTGCTGCAAAGATTGAGTGAGGCCTTTGCAGAGGAAGGGGCTGGGAGGAAGATGGATGAGCATGGTGAAGACAGCAAAGTTTTAGTAAATATTAACTGATGCGTGTGAGCTGTCAGAATAACCTTTTTGAAAGTGTTCTTGAACTAGTATACAGGACCTGGACAAAGTTATGACTGCAAGTAGGAGTTACTAAAGTTTGAAACTTTTTGAAGGTGATTCTGTGGCAAATGTTTCTGTGAAGAACTCAAAGATGAAGGTAAGCAATACACTTGTTCCAGTAAGAAGAGACATACTTTTCCTCAGCCCCAGTTGCCCTGAGACCCTAAACTTCTTAGAAATTTTAAAGAAAAGAAAATGCAGCAACTGTTTGTGTTTCCTGTTCTCCAAGGACCTCAATAGTGAGGTGCCCCCACCATATCCTCCCGCCTCAGCTCGTACAGATAGTGCGCTGAGCATGCCAGAAGGACCCAGAAAAACACCCCGGCCATTTAATTTGTGCCTCTTTTAGACTCCTCCCCTTGCATGCCACAAATAGCCATTGCCACTGGGTGGGATTAACACACTTGGCCATTAAACCATAGGCTCAAGCACATGGGTTTTATTATGTTATAAACAACTTCATACTGAACTCAGTCCTCCTGAGTTCTTAAATTTTCTTGGACTATAAATTTTATGACTACAGAGGAGCATTGAAACTCTGCTTCGCACACCATTAATCTCCTCGCTCTCCAAACAGCACGGAAGCCTTGCAGGGTATTTGTCTCAGCCACAGCCCAGCCAGGAGGCTCGTGTCCATATTAGTCATGAGTTCTGTACACTTGCACCTCAACACTGGAGGCCCAGTCTCAGCTTGCTTCTTGGCCGTTTCAACCCATTCTGTCCCATCTTGCTGCTGGACAGACAATCTCCTGCTCGCACTGACTGCTGGCTGAAGCCCCAGGGTACAAGAGAACTGCAGCCTGGGAGCATTCGGAGCTAAAAGGCTCTTTAAAAAAAAAAAAGTCTTTTGGCTAAAAGATCTTGGTGATGCATAGGAGAGCTCCTTAGGGGCAACCCTCTATCCCGAGGATAAAAAGAGCTGATCAAAACCGCACAAGCTTTCCAGTGGTGACAGTGAAGTCAGGACAAATCAAGAGACACGATGTCCGTTTCCTCTGCTGATCTGGCTTCTCTCCCCGCTGCCGAGTCTGACACAAGCTTTCTCTGCTGGCTAGAGCAGGAAGGCAGTGTGGCTTCCAGACAGGCACCAGAGACAGAGGTCTGCTTCTCTCTCGGACACTGTCCACAGGCAAATCACCCCTGCTGCCGAGGGAGATTTAAGCCTTCGCTGTTTAGGCTGTGTGTTCCTCAGGACTGCCTGACTACGCCCTCAGACAGCTTCTAGCACTCTGGGGAAACACCTCTCAGGACAGCACTCCTTATATAAATAAGGGAGAACAGGTATAAAGGCAGAACGATTCATCTCCTACTACGAAGATCATGAGAGTAAAACACGGCAAAGAAGGGGAGGAGGGGAAAAAGTCACAAATCCCAAAACAAAGTCTGACAAACATTTTTAGTTCTACAACAAAATAAATATTTTCACTCTGATTTACCAAGAACAGTGAGACTTGGTTCAAAAAACCTATAGATAGAACAACATATGCTGAATGTCACAACGCTTTGATTATGTTGCTGTAGTCATGCACGAAACAGCCCAGTTTATTACAAATATTCACACAGTACAAAGTACAGTATAGTGATACATGCCAGGAGATAGGCCGCTTGCCCTGACTACACTTACTCCATCAAAACCCAGTGTAAACAGCCCATCTTTATTGGTAGGGTTTTGTGATATTCATGTGTGTTATACGCTTTCTGAAGCTCCAGAAATGATTACTGTTGCTACTTGTTATGCCTTTCAAGAGCCGGGGACTCCCCTCTGCCAGCGGAGCACCCAGTTTGTGCTTAAAAGTACATTTTCCCCAAAGTGTACTACAAAAAAATCCATAGGAATTCTGGCATGTATTGTGGAGCAAGAGTGAATATATAAACATTGATAGCTGCTATATTTTAGACAGTCACACAGGTCCAGTTAGAACAACCCCATTCCATTGACTAGAAAGTGGAATTTTCCTGTGTTTACGTGTGTAACAGCACTACTTGATTATTCCCTGTACCCTCTCCTTCCTCCTCCAACAGATATCACTTTAATATGTTCTTCACAAAGGAAAAAATACCATCTAGTAGCCTTAAAGATCTGTCTCAAGGTATTTAAAATGGAGATGAAAAAACCAGTTTCAGCCATGCCTGTTTTACAGCAGATTTTTCCACAGCTCTTGAAATAAGGCATCTTTGCATACCACCAACCTCAACAGCAGTGTTACCGGAGCTTGTAGAAACATCATACATTGATCAACCTGAACAACAGACCCAGCAACGGATGACATTTTTTTCATCCCTTCTGCTGTCCCCAGCAGTCTTTGTTTTCATTGCACGAAGATAGTGTAGTTGATCAAAAATTGCAACACTATACAAGGGATATCTTCCATTCACTGCAAACATTCAAGAACAAGTATCTGGACTCCATTCTGGGCCTTGCTACCATCTATTTATGACACTGTTATACAACCATTTCCTTAGCTAAGTTGAATCAATACAAGGGCCAGGTGTCTGTTGAAAGGGAAAGCTACAGAGGTACATTAAATGAGTGTGGTTTTTTTTACTCACAAGGATGTTAGCACATCTTGGGTAACACCTGAACCCCAATGAAGTGTCAACACCCTTTTACTTTGTTAAAATGAGTTTACAGCCTGGAGCTATATGCAAAGCTGCTTTGGGGCCTCAATCTCACATGTTTACATTTGCAAACAGATTTGTAGAAATCCAGAAAACGTTCACTGGACGGTCTTTTGGATGGCCTTTGACAGCACTTTCAGCCTCCAAGTAGAGCTCAGATTCCCTATGACCCTGGCCACCTGATGGAAAGAAGCCTTGCCCCATCTTTTCTTTCATTATTTCACTGCAGTTCAACAGGCACCACATAGGTGACATATCTGATCCGAGGCTGCTATCCTCACTGTCTTTGCCAGGCTTCTGACAACCAGTGTAATGCATTTGACACATTTACAAATTATTATATGGCACCTGAGAGGATGATGATTATGTGATGCAGTCCAAAACTACATGTATATCTTACTAAAACATAAGAACACAAGTAAGGGAGTTCGTGCTAGAACTGGTGCCATTGGCCTTACCCTTTCATAAAAACAAAACTGCACAGGCAGCGAGGTATTCAGCTTCATCAGTAAGATCAAGGAAATACTTAGACATAAAGAACCACAATTAAAGAGTTCAGACCTTGGATTCCCATCTGTGAAGCAGGCATCGTCTGAGAATTCAACATACTTCTTGTCAAATATATCCTATTCTGAACACGAGAGAGGGCCTATACCATTTACACTTGTATGAAAAAAGCAGTTTTGCTGGCAAATCCTTGTCTCCTTCCTCCACAACATATAGAATATAGTCACTGTTTTACTTCCCCTCTCAATCCTTCATTTACAGACTCAAACACCCCACAACAAATCCCAAAAGACATGCTGATTACAAGTGCTATTGTAAAATAAAGTTATAATGTAACAAATTCCAAATTTCAGTGTATTGTTCGGTGAGCATCTGGTGAAGCGCAAATTAAATATTACAGAGTTTGTTTCTGAATTATAGAAGTATATTTTTTATGATGAATGAACTGGTGTGGACCTTGAAAAGCAGTAGCCTCTGAAAGCAAGCTGAAATATCTGTGAAAGGAAAGGCTCTTTGCTTGTTTAAAAGATGCCAACAGTTACAGGAAGCAGTCTTCAAGAGTCAAAGTAAAGGTTTCTTCAGTCAAATATACACTGCAAGGCTCTAATTCATATCCTTCCCTGCTACACTGCTGCAGATGATGTTACGCGCCCATTAACATGCCCATGAAATCTGATCCATTCTGAATGGTGATGGGAGCTCCAGCACTGTTGTCCACAAATATGGAGGTGTACTGGCCAGCCTGCAGAGAGAACAAGAGGGAGAGGAAAATATCTGACACTTCATCCCAGTGTAAAAGGAGGAAAAAAAGCATTTCAGTACTACGAACTAAGTACGGAACCCTCCTGCCCTTTTCTGTGGCTCCTGGGAACAGGATCTGACCAAACATTTTTACTGCAGCACTACAGCTTTGACTCGGTGGAAGAAATTTTCCGTAGTGAAACTGTGTTATAGGTTTATTACTTAACTAGGTCATTGCTGTACTAGCATCTTTTTGGGTGACTAGTCAAGTGGCCATCTGTGCTTCAGATTCCCTTCTATGAAATGGGAAATACAATTGCCATCTTGACAATGCAAGGGGAGATTTGAGAAAGAAAAATATTTACTGTTATTTCTTAGAGGGAAGGTTACTTCCGTGGCTTAAGATCAGAATGTGCAACACAAGTCTGGCTTTTGTTCCTGCCACAGATTCTCTCTAGTCACCCCAGGTAAGCCCTTTAACTTCATTAACCTTAGAAATAAGGTTAATAAAAACCTCCCCACCTCGTGGTGAGAAGTCAGCCTTGCCAGTAAATAACTCCACAGCCTGCCAAGCAAACTAGTACAGTGATTCCCAGTCTGCATGGGCTTACCTGCAGCTGCAGTAAGCCATGTACATAGATAGTGAAGATTTTGCTGTTACTTTCCAGACCGGCAATGACTTCCAAAGACCTAAACAGCAGCAAGAGAAAAATAAACAGGTTAAACACCTAAGGCAGTCACAACAGTTGTATGCGGAACGACGATAGCCTCATGACCTCCCTAGAAATAGGGCCTGGTGGTTCTAGTGCCCATCTGTACTAAAGAGGTGGCCTGTTGACTTGATTCTAGCAGTAACCAGCTGCCTTGAATAGAGAACAGTAGAACCTTGTCCTCACTGCGATGTCTAATGGAAGACCTACAGAGCATACAGGATTGTGAATGCAAAACTCAGCTGGAGGCAGGAACTGGGAGCTGCCTTCTCTCACAGAGGCCTTTCTCAAGGTCCTGGGGTCTCTATCTCCCACCCTTGACCACCACAATAGTTTATACCCTTGTTATTCTGCAAAGAGCTAGCTCTGTGCATTCTGCCGATAACAGTTCATTCCTTTTCAAAGTATGGAAGGCCTATTTCACCTTAACAATATATGTAGTCAGCCTATGCATGAAAGAACATATTCTGCAGCTGAAAGCTGTTTGGGGAGGACATTTGGATCAGGGGTCACGTGCAAGCCAAAAAAAAAATTGTGCTTCAGTTAAAATTCAAGGGAGAGCTCCAGATCACCCCTCAAGCGCTGTTCTTTTCTAATGTGTTCTAACAGCCATCATATTCCTTGCAGTAGCAAGATGTAGGGCAGCTGCTCTCTGTGGCATCCTCTGTTTACAGAGCTCTAACTCAGCTCCTTTGTACAGGATTCAGGGTAGAAGGAGGTGCCCGAGACATCAACAATCAGAACAACCCACGTAAGCTCAGTTCCAAAGCAATGTGAAAGCACAGAGCTCCATGCCTGGCTCGTTCGTCCAAAATCTGCCTAGCCAGTGGTAGCAGATCTAGTTGTTTTCCCAAGAAAACCAACCCCTTTCCTCCCTTTTTTCCATGAAGTGGTGGTGACAAAACCTAGCAAGTGCAAACGTGCTGTTTCCAGCCCCCTTGCAAGAAAATAATATGCATAAAGGTAGGGGCAATTTGGCCCAGAGAGAGCAAGCCACTTGGCACCACCTTGATTGAAGAGCTCAGTCTGTGTGTCATATCCTGCCAAAAGCCTAACTTGGGTGGGAACTTCCCACCATTAATCTCTTCTACTCCAACTGTCTCCTTGCCTCTGAGTTTCCATCTCTCTCAGCCGAAAGCCCTCAGGGCTCTTTCAGCTCCCTCAAATGAATGACTGTGTACGCTGACATCCCCTGGAAATTCCACAAGCACGGGTAGCAGCTCAGCCTGTGCCAGCAGAATGTCTGTCCAGACAGGTTCCCATCCCTCCACCCATCTTTCTTCCATGCCACAGACCAGTCATACTCTCACCCACCATATGAGAGAGAGATGTCTCTCATAGAGCCAGTGCTGATTCTGCTTTACTCCCACTGCTGTCCACCTCACTCAACTCAGGACAGCCTTGCAATCATAAATTGCAACCCTGGACAACTGATGAAAACTCCAAGTCAGACATCAGAGAGCTTTATCTAAACAATTAACATCTGGGCCAGTTCTGTCTAAGAAAAAAAAGTTTTTACTGTTACTGTTCTTTGGAGAATGTAGCTATAAATTCTTCAGATGGCAAGTTAATCTCAAAACATCCCTATAAACCTGCCTGGGCTGTATGTGACAAAGAGGTGGTTCACACATCCCAGCTAGAACCAGAACAGTTTTCTAGGAGCCTTCAGCGAAAAAGACTGCAATGAGGAAGGCACAATAGGGAAGCTTCCTATTCAAGATAACTCTTGTGCTTGAATTTACCAGGACAAGGAAGCAAGACTAAAGTCATGTTGAAAGCAATCAGAGACTGACATCCATTCGTTAGTAATATCACTGTAAGGCTGACTGAATGGACAGCAAAGGAGAGAGACACAGACAGAGACTGTCCTTCGAGACAGGAGTGAGCCTTCCAGAAGAAAAACACTTTGAAGAAAAACACTCTCAGATGCCTTAATCAAATCAGTTGGGAGCTTGTGGAATCATTAGGAAGAAACACTCACCACTGTCACTTTCATTTATTTTGCAAAATGGTTTAAATGGAATTTAGATTTTCTGTATGATCCTGTAACTGAAGACAATGTAGAGTGGAGATCAGGATGGGAGAACAGCTTTTCACTCTTGGAGATCTGCAGGATCAATTTCACTTTTAAATCCTCTTAGGTGGCTTCATAAATCTCACCCACTCATTCACTCAAATCTTTATTGAAATATCATCAGGTCAACACCACCAACTGGCAATATTTTTCCACATCCCAAAAGCAGGTAGAAAAAGATTCTGTGAAACTTGCAGTCTCTGTTCACGGGGAATCCAAGGGCTAGGGGCATGAGTCCTGTTCTTGATAAAATTGCTAAGGTAAGAGGAGATTGTTGTAGGTGAAAAGAAAAAAGCACCAATGCTGAAGAAAAAAAAAAAATCTGATTACTTGAATCTGATTAGTCTTTGCTATGCAGAGTGAAAGACAGGAATAGGGATCTGCACTATGCAAAGGCAGAGAGCTACTCATAAAAAGGACAGTAACATTCTGCCCTACTCATACCTGTTCCACCTCTGTGATTAAAGGCCTGGGCTGTCCCAAAAACACTCATCGTCAACTCGCATCCCAGATTTCAAGATCAGGCTGAGGTCCGTTCTTAGCATGATCTACAGGAATTCTCACAAGTGCCAGAAATGAAATGCCCCTTACGTTGTGCAGCTTACCAGAACATAAGACATCCCTTCAAGGGGCAAGAAAGTATACCTACTTCTTCTGCTGACAATGTGACTGCAGCCAGTCTGTCACTGCCTCACTGTAAGTGCTGCAATCGTAAAAGACTGTTACAAAACAGTCTACAAGGCCGAGGAGGTGCCAGTTGCTCTGGTCAGCAAGCTCCTTGACTTCCCATCAGGTCAGTGGGCACACAGCTCCCTCTTCCCCTAGTTACTAATGGGTACTCAGGTACCAATCAAGTTTTTTCCACAGGCCAATGAAACATAAGAGAGGTTTACTTATTACATGAGGCTTCATGTCAAATTCACCCGCCAATAAAGCCTCTAAATTGAAATGCCTGTGGAGAGGTCAGTCCTATTTGCAGCTCTCTGACTCACGGAGCAGGGAAGGCAAGGGCTGAAGCAGCCAGTCCAGCAGCAAATTTATGGTTTTGTGGGTTTTAAGTTGCACCTGTAGAGTTGTTTTATGGATATATTTCAGTGGTTATTGCAAGGGTGTTGCTACAGCTGCACTGGAAGAGCTGCGGGTAGGGCAGAGCAAATCTGCACAGCCCTGTACAGGCATTTTTCCCCCCGTGACAAGGGCCGAGCCGCAAGCAGAGGCGGTGGCCACTCTGTGCAAGCAGCATTGCCCTCTGCTGGGTGCAATTCAGCCCAGCCCAGGGGCTACCCAGCCCCTTCCTCCAAGCAAAGCTTGCCAAACTCTTCCTGAGCAAGCTGGCCTTCTCTGAGACACAGGGCACCTATATGCTGCAGCTGAAAGGATGACAGAAGCACAGCAAACAAGAGCAGCCAGCAGTATGCTGATGCCATGGCCCATTGCATAAGGAGCAACACCCAAGGTTGCCAAGGACTAACAAGAGCGTTTCTTTAGCAGAATTTTGCTAACGGATCCCAGCAGAGGAAAACTGAGCATGGTTATCTGAGCAAGCTCCACAAGGCAGCTGAGCGCCGTCAGAAGGTATCATATACCTGTATACAAGCCCTGCACTTTCTGCCTCAGGACCCATTCACCTCTATTTTCCACCTATTCATTCTCCTCATCACTCCAACACTTCCATGGCAACATGAGTGAGATGCTGTGAACCATTCAGGATGCAGCTGGAATTATAAAAATTGAGCTAACAACCTCTGGCACAAAATTAAAGTGTTTCTCTCACTCTGTATGTTTATGATGATAGCTGAGCATTCAGCACCTTTGGCTACATCCAGTTTCAGCCGACTCCATTCACAATTCTCTCAACATATGGAATATTTAGAGTAATTAGCACTGAAAGGTTAAAAATCAGAATAAAAAACCACATAAAACCTAAGGGCCAGATGGAATCACTCTCTTCAGAAAAGTTCTACAAGCATTTATCATGTAAAATTCACTGCTGGTGAACCTGCTTTCCACAGTTGGTTGAAACATTGGCCCATCTGACAAAAATAATCGCCAAGACAGCATTGCAGTAACTCACGTGTATCGGTGGCACAGAGATTCAATGCAGATCAACACTCGGACATTATCTCTGGCTCGGAGTTGGACTTTACTCTTCAACTCACTGTGGTCTGGGGAAAGCAGTGGAAGAAATATAAGCAGTTTCACAACATAGCAAACCACCAGTTGGTGGTGTGTGGCTTAACAGAGACACCAGTAACCTTGTGACTTCTGTACTGGGTTTGCGTGGCAAGGTTTTGGTAGTGGGGGGGCTACAGGGGTGGCTTCTGTGAGAAGCTGCTAGAAGCTTCTCCTATGTCCAATAGAGCCAATGCCAGCTGGCTCCGAGAGGAGATGCTGCTGGTCAAGGCCAAGCCCATCAGCAACGGTGGTAGCACCTCTGTGATAACATATTTAAGAAGGGGGGAAAAAATCCCTGCGCAACAGCAACTGCAGCCGGAGAGAGGAGTGAGAATATGTGAGAGGAACAACTCTGCAGACACCAAGGTCAGTGAAGGAGGGGTAGGAGGTGCTCCAGGCACTGGAGCAAAGATTCCTCTGCAGCCCGTGGTGAAGACCACGGTGAGGCAGGCTGTCCCCCCTGCAGCCCATGGAGGTTAATGGTGGAGCAGATATCCACCTGCAGCCCACGGAGGACCCCATGCTAGAAGAGGTGGATGCCTGAAAGAGGCTGTGGCCCCATGGGAAGCCTGTGCTGGAGCAGGCTCCTGGCAGGACCTGTGGGGAGAGGAGCCCACGCTGGAGCAGGTTTGCTGGCAGGACTTGTGACCCTGTGGGGAGCTATGCTGGAGCAGTCTGTTCCTGAAGGACTGCACCCTGTGGAAGGGACCCAAGCTGGAGCAGTTCATGAAGAACTGTAGCCCACGGGAAGGACTCATGTTGGAGAAGTTCGTGGAGAACTGTCTCCAGTTGGAGAGACCCCATGCTGGAGCAAGAGAAGAATGTGAGGAGTCCTCCCCCTGAGAAGGAAGGAGCGGCAGAAACAACATGTGATGAGCTGACTGCAACCCCCATTCCCCATCCCCCTGCGCTGATGTGGGGGAGGAGGTAGAGAAAATTGTGAGTAAAGTTAAGCCCGGGAAGAAGGGAGGGGTTGGGGGAAGGTGTTTTAAGATTTTGGTTTTATTTCTCATTATCCTACTCTGATTTGATTGGCAATAAATTAAATTAATTTTTCCCCAAGTCGAGTCTGTTTTGCCCATGATGGTAATTGGTGAGTGATCTCTCCCTGTCCTTATCTCGACCCACGAGCCTTTTGTTATATTTTCTCTCCCCTGTCCAGCTGAGGAGGAGGAGTGATAGAGCAGCTTTGGTGGGCACCTGGTGTCCAGCCAGGGTCAACCCACCACAACTTCTTAGGAAAGCACCCTTCTGGTGTTGGATTATGAAATACTTCACCACTGAATGATTAAAACGATTGAACAAATGCACTGGTGACAAAACACAGTCAAAACTGCCTTGATGCAGTTCTACATCATTATGTTCATTTCTTCTCAAGTCTTTTATGGAAGCCATAACTCCCGCACATGAATATATTTGGTCCCTAAACTCATCCTCCATAAGGAGTGTTGATTTGTTTGGTTTGTATGGAGCAGCCTGCTGTGGCTATCAGTCTGTGAAAGTACCCAGCTCTAAGGACAGGGTTTTGGGTCATGGTACCAAAGGGAGAGCTCACTGCAAAGGGCTGCCATTGCACATGCTTCAAATCAAACAGGACCCAGAGAGTTCTCCAGGAGTCCTTCCTGCACCTCTCAAGCAGTACAGAAAAGGTTTCTGTGGATGACACTCACCAATGTGGACATTGGCTGAAAACTGGTAGATGCCAGACACAGGTGCTGTGAAACGTCCTGTTGCCAGATTTAATCCTGTCCCCCGGAGAAAAGCTCCTTTGGCTAGAGGCTGTAAGATAAGAAAAGCAGACCTTGAACAAGTCCCCAGCACTCTCAACAATCACCTCTTCCCATGACAAAGAACGAGCTTACATGCCTGAGAACAAAGCTGAAAAAATTTGCAAGGCTACTGCCTTATCTCCCCAGAACAGCCTTCCAGATGGGCTCTCTCTCAGCATTTAATGCCCACAAAAGGCAAAACGATCAGTACAAGACATGAAGACACCCTTTGTGCTCACTGCCGAACTCTTCTAACTCATCTTGACTCAGACTGTGCTTCCTGCATCCCTATGTTCTGCTGGTCCTAGTGGCCTCTAGCCTCCACTGATGCTCCGATACACAAGATCTCCCATTATTTGAGCCAAGAGGTCCCTACTACTCCCAAAGACTTCCTAGATGGGGCCAAGCAGTGTCCCCAGGCTTAAAAACCTGGAACCTTACACACTGTTTTTGTGATACAAGTACAGAGGAAACACTTATATGGGTCTCCAGAGGTTTTCTACTCACTTTAGGTCTAAGTCAGATGGCTTTGATACTGTTAAAGAACAACTGCTTGGATTCTTACAGATTCCATATTTAGTTTCATTTTGTTCTGGCCTTGGATTCTACAGACTAGGCAAAAACCTAGTAAAATAGCATGCAGCTTCTCCTCATGTCAAGGAAGCAGTCTTAAGTCAAACTCGCAGCAGATTATCTGACTCAGACTAAAATAAACTCTGCGAGAAATGTTTATTGTTTGTTTTGGCCTGCCTCATATGAATTTGGCTAGAGCTGGGAAGAAGCAAGAGTGGCTTCAATGGGCCAAGAAAGCACATTAGTCAGACTCTGCTTCCACCACAAGGGCATTCTGTGCAATGTGAACGCATTCCCATGAATGCTGTCCTGAGAGATGTGCCCCGCATTGGTCTTATGGGACAGAAGAGCTGTTCAAATCTGACTCTGTAAAGGCACGCACACTGCTACATCCCTAAAACATGCACAAATGCATAACCGAGCGATCACAACCACCCAACGTTTGGGTATGCTTTCCAATACTAGATGGCAAAAGGGGCCTGAGACATGGTGAACAAATTTGTAGCAGTGTTGCCACAGGTGCTATTACACTAAAAAAAAAGCAGTGGAACACCTTTGTTCAAGTACCAGAAGGAAGTTAATTGCCTCCCCATTCTGGTTCATCACAGCCAGAAATTGCCAGCTTTCACAGTACAGTGTAGGAATAATTTATTTAGCTTTCTCTTTGAAAGGAAGTAAGGCTGCAAATATTTGGGTCTGGTGGTGTTTGTGTAGAGAGTTACTACATGGTAGAAGGAGTGAAATGACTAGCCTGCCTTTATTCAGCAAATCCCAGGCAAGGCTCTCAAAAAAGTAATTCCCAGTCATTATTTACCAAGATCTAGCTGTAATCTAAAATTTCACAGACCTTTACTAGAAATGTTTTATGTATGCTTATGGTGGTGAAAATATATCCATGTGCAACAGCAGTGGCATTTCTCATAAGATTACATATGTATAATGGGAAAACAGTAATAATGAACTGCAGAACAACTACGTTTCATACAATGATTTCTAAGTCTCTATATTTATCAATGTGCACTGATGTGTGCCTATGGGCACATATATACACACAAAAGGAACTCTATTTTCTTTATGTGTATATACACACAGACAATATAACAGCTAATCTAATAACAAAGACTATGGAAGGAGATTGATCCTGTTCTTATGCTATCACTACACCATCGTTTTTGAAAATGCTATTTTTGATTTACCTCACTGAAAGAGCAGATCCAAGCTCTGTATGTGCAAAACTGTACTGAATAGTTAATTCATTCCTTTCTTGTTACAGCTATTAGCAGAATCAGCCACATAATTCCAAAACCACTGGCTGAGCATGGAAGGCAATTTTAGGCACCAGTAAATTATCACTGATAAAACATTCCTGTTTCTTCATGCCCTCTGTGGCTTTGTTATTCTTTTGCTCATAGACATAGACAATGCAGGGAGAGGTTCTCTGGGCAAAATATTCCATTAAACCCCATGCCAATTAGAGCTCCCTGCTGCATTTGCTGCCTCACAGCAGCATACTCACCTAGCTGCTTCAAACACTGCAGGGATTTATATCTGAGAAAATATTTGCACACAGTTATTTCAGTTAGCAGACCAAAAGCAAACAAACAAGTTAGCGTCCAGCCATTCTGTACAAACCAAGGTCAGCTTCTCTTCCTCAGTTCATCTCCTATACCCACATCTCCCTCATACACTCATAGTTTACTTCTGGGTGGAAAATAGGAACCATGCACAGAGAACTGAGATGTGAACTGCCAGTTTAGCTTTTCAGTGATAAACACTGTGGAAAGCAATGCATCGACTTATCTGTTATTAAAGAAAAAGATAACCCAGCCTGCACAGCAACCACAACGCACAAGGGATGCACCAATCTCCTGAAGCAGCAATAAAATTCAGCTGCCAAAGGCAGACGTTTAGCTTGACCTCAAGGCACTAGAGACACCAGGACTCCTGGGATCTTTCACCATGAAAAGCACGTGGGCCACCTTAGCCTTAAATGCTCTGATTCCAGTATGTTCCTGGGCCCCAGATAAATCCCACTTCCATGGCCTGTGAGAGGCTGCAGTTACTTCAATTCTTGCTGTGTAAGGTACCTTTCTGAAAGCTTTTGCAAGAGGCAATCATTAGAAACCTCAAAGCACGAGATACAGGAGGAAGAGGTGTGGGGAAAGGAGTATCATGTGTTTTATTCCAGATACCAAGGAAATGGTGAGACCAAGAGGAAGAGAAGGAGGGAATGTTCTTGGAGGAAATTTAGCATGGAAGGATGAGAAAACCATCATGCTCTCTCAATACTCAAGGTCAGAGTGACTTAGACACCATACTCAAATGGCAGACTATAGAAGTAATAGGCCGTTTCTCAGCATAGGTTCTTTCCACTACCTCAAAATGCTTTGAGTAAGGTCCAAATCCAGGAATTAGAGTCAATCCCTATTATCTCACTGAGAAGTATCAAACTGTTGGCTTCTTCACACTATTAAACTGACAGAACAGAGGGAGGGGAATTCTCACTCTCTCCCCCCCTTGGACTGTTTAAAGACAAAGTTTTCATCTTTGTAAGAGCATCCACTGTCTTCCTCCCTGCTAAATTCCCCTATATCAGAGCACAAGCTAAAACCAGACACTTCTTGTCCCAAAGCTGAAATGAAAGGCTGGCATCCAGAGGCCTGCCAGCCCTCCCACATCAGCTTCAGGGCCAGAAGCAATTAGAAAGAAGCTAGGCATATGATAACAAAGCATGGGAAGCATCAGCCTACGCACTGATTGCTGAGATGTCTTTATTCACATTTTCCCTCCTAATTAATGAGGCAGCAGATCTCTCTAGCCCTGCCCACACTTCAAGTACAATCTTGCCTCTGTGCCAGCACCCGCAGTGCTGTCAAACCAGGCTTCCACAAGTGTATTTGGGTAAGATCCAGGAAAGCACCCTATTTAGAACATAACCACTGCCTCTAGTCCCGCAGCTATGAAAAGTCCTAGCAGCGAAACTGCTCCATAGGAAAGGATCTGCGGGATGGGATTCTTCAGAAATGGGACTCAAGTGCGGCTGGGAAGAAAGCTCAGCACCTTACCACATGGACAGTGTTAGCAAACCCTGCTGATGGAAAGCCACACTCCTTGTTCATACTCTTTAAACTCTTCTTGTCACATTACAAAAGCAACCACGTATCTGAAGGCCTTCTGCTATTAGACAGTCTTCGTGACTCCAAAGTCTAAAATAAGTCTCCTCAATTACCAAGTAACTATTTGTTTTTAGCTGTTACTTTGCTTAACATTTATACTTCAAATACAGATCCTATTTGCAACTGGTTCAGAAATGGTTAGTAGAAGTTTAAATATCAAATTCAACAGCTTGCTTGAACCATACTTATAATGACCTACAGCATCCCATGATGGTGTGCTTGTCATTATAACATGACTATAATGAAATTATATAGGTAACATTTATTAGTCTTCTATAATACATTATGTAAAGAATTTGAGCATCAGGACTGGCCCATCTCACAAAATGATGGCTCTCATTTGGGCTCACAAACCAATGGCTTCTGTCTGCCTCTGACATTTTGCTACACCTGAACATTATTCTGGAATTAAACAGGGTGTGCACTGAAAAAAAGAACAGATCCTTCAGACTAATGCCAAACATGGACAAGTCTTTCTCCATCATTAACTGAAATAAAAAGACTGTTGTTTGGACCTGTGAGACAGCCCTCTCTTGCACAGACCTGTTAGAACTTCAACAAGAACTGTAACAAGATTCACCTGGCTGCAAGAGAGGAAGCAAGTCTGCCTCTTGGGTTTGTCAGGAAGGAGAGGACTCAAAGCTAAATGTCCATCTTACTGCAGTTGAGCGTCAGTGCTGAAATCACCATATGAGACCCTGCTTCTGTCAATCACAAAAAAGGTAGTGCTATATTCATAGCATCCAAGCCCGAAATTAGCTTCTGATATTAGTCTGACCTTTCAGGAAACACCTTTATCTACAGAGCCACCTAGCAGCTTTGCAGACTAGGGGAACTACAGCTGATCTACGCACAATGGCTGTTGTGGAGTTGCACAGGTTCAGTCTGTAATCACTTCTCACCGACTGGAAGTTCTGAAGTTCTACCAGGGTCTTCTTATCTACAATGACTTGTCCTTTTAGCTTGCAATGGAACGCCTCCTCTACACGTCTGTGGGGTGAAACTTCCTCCAAGGGGAGCAGGAGTGGAGGCAGCTGGCTAGGATGGGCTGAAATAGCCAGGGATGCTCGACGCTCAATGGCTTCTGAGGAGAAAAGAAAAAGTATAGGAAAATAAAGGCTTAGTTTAAGAGCCTGGTCTATGAAGCCATTAGTTGTGCGATTAGACTTCTGCACTCAACTCTTCAACTCAAACTAAGCAGCACTGAGGAAACATTTTTTCAAATTTTTGATTGCCAGATAGGGGAATGCTTTAAGGTAAACATTTGCAAAGCCAGTTCTTTATTTACCATGGTGCTTACCAAAAGAAGCAGATCACAGAAGCACAAAGCTCTTATGGTCTTTACCTTTTAATATCTCCTTAAACTCCTGCAGAAGGACTTCCCGGGTGACTTCAGCACCAGGTGCTCCTGGAGGTCCCTGGGGGCCAGGAGGTCCTGGGGGCCCAACAAGGCCACGCTAAGGAAGTAACCAAAGAAAAACATGTGAATTAGAACTAGGCAATTGCACTGACAGACCAAAAATTCTCTCAGCCACGAGACAGTTCTACAGGGCTGTCAGCCATGTGAGCAGTCCCCTCCACTATCAGTTCAACTACAGGCCTGATGCAGTAAATCTTAAACTGACTCTCCAGCCAGCTGTGAATTCCAGCACTTGGAATTTACTCACATCTTTATGTGGGAAGATAAACTTTGCTCAGGTAAACACTAACTGGTTCTTCAAGTACATATATACAGTGTGAAGCACAACAGGCACAAGACTAAGTTTGCCGCTTCTGTATCTTCTCGTATGACCAAAGTAACACGCTAGCTTTTAAGCTTCTTATTCTGCCTATTCGCTAACTAGAATAGCCATCTAGCCAGACTTTACGTTATTAACGCATATTGCTCAGACATAATGATCACATACATGAATGTCTGGTGCGACAGTAGAGCTCTCGGGGAAAAAAAATGAAAGAGTTTATTCAAAACACCTGTAAAGGTTAGCCACACACACATTAGAGCTTTAAACTAGTAGCATGAACATGCAACAGTGTTATCAATGCTATTTTGATGTATATTGTTCCTAGGGAGTTACCGTTTCCTCAACTAAACTGCTGTAAACCTGAATGGAAGCACTCCTGCCTATCGGCTCACTGAGAAATAAAAGGAAATCATTAAAAGCATCCAAGGTTGTCTAAGCAGCAGATTAAAAGTGCACACATGATCAAGCATCATTCAGCAGATGATCAGTAATTCATTAATTTGAAATAAATGACTTGTCCACATCTTGATTAATATATTCTTTGAGATACCTGGACTTTATCTAGTGGAAGAAAATAAATGTTAATTTTATTTCTACTGAGCAGAAAGAAACCAAAAAAGGCTCAGTCCAAGAAACAGCTGGTTTAAACAAAAATGAATGTTGACAGTGGAATTCACATACCTTATTTTACAAAGCATATAGCGCTTACTGTCTCAAACATTTCCAAAATACTTTGAGAAATTAAACACAAACAAATTAAAACGCAGCACTCTCTGAGGTGGGAAGGCAAAAGCTGGAGCACACAAAACACCTTGCATATCAGCAGTAGAAAGGGAAGCCATGGTGCACATTTATTAGCTGATGGCAATCTAGCAATAACCTACTAATTTCTTGTCTTTCCCTTTGCATCTCCTTTTAGAGGTATTGCCATCATCTGGGCGGTGAACAAAGGAGATCCAGGTCCGTCGTGGATCTGTGATTCGAGGATCTGGAGATTCTAGGATCTAAAGAGAAAGAAGAACAAAGACTGATATCACTGTATCTCTTTGGCCACTACATGGATTTAGAGAATGCAAAGTTTCCAGACCAGACTGTCGTCTGCTGCCTAAACCACATCCTTGATCCAAACATATTGCATTTGGGAGAACATTGAAGGTGGGATAAAATCAGATTTTACACTTCTGTAACAAGCAATTCAGTCTGGATTATCCAGTACCATGCCACTTTTTGTCTTCATTTACAGGAGCATTGCAAATGCAGGATAGTACTTCAACCTGAGTTCTGGACACAGTGTATGAAAGACAACAGCCTTTTAAAGAGTCCCATTAGAGTGGGATCTTTTTTCTTCATAAGTTACAGGCTAAGCCTGCCAGCAGAAGTGTCCCAAAAGCCAGAAGATGCTGCCCTTAAAACATCAAAATGCCTTCTCATAACTTAATATGCTATCACCTGCAGGGCCTCCCAGCTCCCTTTGCTTAAGAAATCAGTAAGAGCCAAGAGCTGGGAGCCAGTGTACCTCAGAGACCTTTCTCAAGCTGCTGAGACTCTCAAGCCCTCTGACAATCCTAATAACATGCCACAGAAAACCTGCCCAGATGCCAGAGGTTGTTAACCATTGGCACGTGACATTTATCAGTGGGATCTATCAAGCAATACAGGAAGATTCAAACATACAGAAAACCTTGAAATGTTCCACAACTTTCAAATCAAAAGCTGCAGAGTGACAAATGTGCACACAGAAAAAGACAATTCACAATGAAAAACAAAGTCCATGTCTGATCACAGAAAAGATGTACATTGGCAAATTTGACTACCTTGCCCATTCCTATGTTCTGCAAGTATATTGTAGCCGTAGAGAAATTATCTAGAGAAGCTTTGACATTACAGTGCCTACTTCTGGATCCCTTCTAAACAAAGTCTGGACAGAAGAGAGGACCTGTCTCTATGAATTTGAGTCCACTTCTTATTGGAATCCCTGGTTCCGATTACTCACCTCCCAGAGACAACCAGAAATAAGTGATCAAATAGCCATACCTGTTGTTTCTATCCTAGGCTGGGAATGAACTTTAAATTAAAAAAAGGCACCAGAAATCAGTGGTTACCAACACCCTGCCAAGCTCTTGTCAAGAGCAATTAACTGTTGACTATGGAGGTTCCAATCTGTTGACACATCAGCCTCCCAAACATCCATCACAGTGAGGATAAAAGCACAAGCCCTCCCAAAGTTTCATGAACCATGCTTAAGTATTCAGAGCCAGTAATGAAAAAGACAGAGAGGAAAAACTGCAATGAACACTTAAAATATTTAAAACAAACAAATAAAAACCCCACCCTATGCCGATTGTAAACTTTTGGAATTCATTCAAGAAACCTGTTTTTTCTTCTCCTGATGAAACAGAATAGGTACAGATCAGAATTCCAGCAGGAAAGCAATACAAGGCAGTAGTGGGTTGAATGACATTTGAAATGATTCCTAGACCATTACAAGTTTAAGTAAATCAATATTGATCTATCACCATTCAGGAGGAAGAAAACAAGATGGGTGTGGAAAAAGCATAGAAGCAAAGTCAGTCAACAGTGCACTTTTCTGATGTAAAAGTGTTTGCCCCTGGGTATTAAGCTCCTACTAGTCTGACAGCACTAGACAGTTCTGCCACAGCTCCAACACTACAGCTCTACCCTCAGTGGTCTTAACAGTAACAGTGACCTTGCAAGGTGCTTCCAATGCAGCAAAGTTAGCAAACACATCTACGTTTGCTCATTACCTGTCTCACTTGGCTCCCTAAAGCACTTGCCACTTCTCAGAGAACCATACGGAGTTTTAATAACATTTCTAGTACCACTTATAAGCATAGATTCCCTTTCATCAAATAGTCTGCCGAAGCATGTAGAAAACAACCTTTAGAATGCAGGTCGAGCTGAGGTCCCAATAACTGCAGTATATGTCACTGTCTAAGAGCAACAGGAATTGGACAGAAGATTGCAAATTTTAGCTAGAAATATCAGGGCAAGCCCATTTTGAGGAGAAAAGACCACAGTCCGTGTGATCTGCTATGAAAAATCCATGCAGCATAAATTGTTTCAAAATTAAATCTTAGAAGTCTGCTGGAGTTCCAGCTTGAGGTTATAAGGAATGTCAGTGCTTCTAAGCTGATGCAGAGCCTGGAAAGCTCTCTCTCCGGCATGCATCCAGGCACATGGGTGTAGTACAAGGCACTTGTCCATAGATTTCTGAGCTGATGTGATCACAACTATTTATTTCAAACAGCTTGGGTCAACAAATGATTTACAAACCAGCAGAATATGAGCAGTTCCCCAGAAATCAGATGTGTTGAGAGCTGAGCAAGGGTATTTGTTAAACATACATCTCAAACTCTGTGAAGCCAACTCTTCTCAATTCAGCAAATAATCTTCAGTGATTTACTGCTCAGACACAACCCACAGAAAGATCTGCTCCTACTGAATTGCTCTATTCAGGCAGTGCACTTATCCTCCCCTCTGGATAGGTGACTGCAGAGTACCTGGCATCTGTGCTCTAAGCCAAAGCAAGGACATCCCGAGACATTTCACCATATCATTCATGCATTCTACTGTAATTAATCACAGCCAGAGTTATGATTATGCACACTCCCCTGATGCTCAAATTTAGCATGTATCACAAACAAGAGCAAGACAAACTATTCATAACAATCTAGTTCATTATTTTTGTACCCAAATCAGTCTTGAACAGACTTTTTATGTTTATAACCACATTTACAGTCAGCCGTAAACTGCGTGCTTAGTCAAGGGGTTCTAGTAGGTTATTTCAGCTAAATTATTATTTGCCTTTTTTACTTACTGCACCCAGGACTTAAATAGCTTTCTGAAATTCCATTGGAAATTAATGTAAATGGAGCGCCATAGGAAATCCCAGGTATTGTGAGATTAGTCACCTCACTAAAACATTATCACCTTCCCACAAATTGCTTGACCACAGATTTTTGTGAAGCGTAAGAAAGAAGTCAAAGACAGGCCGAGAAGGTCCTTTGGTGCACACCTCTCCATCTATCGTAACACATAAACATCAAGTCCAGAGGCAAACGTTCATAAAGTTTGCGAAAGTCCTTAGAACAGCACACGAGGTGCAGCTTATTTCTACAAAAAACATGAAATATTTAGCAGACTTTCATGGAGATTTAATGGTTTCTGATGGGAGAAGCTAGTTCTTTCCTACCCCGCTTCATCTGAACATACATAGGCGCAGCATCACCACAAACAAGGTCGCACCTGCAGAGGACTGTGTTTATGAGCATTTAAGTTTCCAAAGCTCATAAATGTAAAGCAAGTAAAAGCCTACCCATGCTTTGCCCAAAGGAAGCAGATGTCTTCTTGACCCAGTGACTGGGACTGACAGGTCTGTGGTAAAGCTGCAGTACAGTTCACAAAACAGAAGGAAGCAACTTATTAATAGAAGCACCCAACTCAAGCAGGATGGAGTATTCCCCTCAGTGCTGTAACAGAAGCCAGCAAAAGAACAGCTGGGTTGCAGAGAAAAGGAACATAAAATCAGTTCATCCTTCAAAAAGGGCTGGCTCATGTGGCAGGAACTCAGAAATGCAGTCTCCAGAACACAGCAAACACAAGACCAGAGTCTTAGGGACTGGGATGTAGCATTTGCTGCAGATGTGGAAGAGACTATTCAAATATTCCTGGTTTCCACCAGGCTGCAAGACAGGCATAAATTCCCCTCCACTGCAAAAATGAGGAAAAAGGCCAGCTAGAAGCAGAAGCCAGCAATCATGGGCAGACTCTGACCATTAACTGTGAAGACAAACAGATGTCCTCAGCCTTTCTGGAGCTCCAGCTGTGAAGAAACAGGCCAGAGCAGACATCTTGTCAGGGAGGAAAAAGAAATCCAGATGGCACATCCCAGAAAAATAAATGAAAAACTCCTGAAGTTTAAAAAAAAAAAATAAATCCCATACCTCTCCACTGGCTTGCTTAAATTACAAATCCCTCTACAAGACAGTCATGGCACTCCCCAATTTCTCCAGCACAAGGATGATTGACAGTTAAAATTAATGTTCCATCCTTGTGGTATTATTATTTAATTACTATGGCATGCATGAGCAATCCCAGCAATAAGCATGCAAGCCTCTATTTTTCTTGGCAGCAGCAGCCTCCAGCAGCCAGAGAGACCTTGCAGCCAACTCAGGTATCAGTCAGGACTGAGAGCAGCCTTGGAATCCCAGCAAAGGGGACTTGTCCCTCCTGGGGTGCTGTTTACAGAGCAAAGCTAACCTACAGGAGTCAGGAGGAATCCTCGTGTTAACTACGGTGAAATCAGGCTTACTCCTTAACACTTGAAACAGTACTTCCAAAATCAACAGAAGCCTTGCCAGCAATTTTTAGTGAACTTTCAATCAGGTCTTTTAACATTACTTTGGAATCCGAATACAATGGCACCTATCACTTCAGAACCAGCTTATGACACTGATGAGAAATTAGCCCACTCTCTCCCTAACTTCCCTCACCGTAAAACACAAGCTGAGCTGTAATTTAGACTGCTCCGCACAGGCAGAACCTGCGGTTCTTTCTGGCTCTAGCTCCCAGAACAGCACGCACTGCCCAAAGACACACACGGTCTCTGGCCAAGATACAGCCAGCATAGAAGAAACTACTAGCAGAAATCTACAGTCAAGTAGAAGAGTTTGGATCCTGAGAAATTTCTGAACTGTATCTGAACTTTCCTGAAATGTAAGGATTCTGGGATCCAGTCTGCATCTCTGCTAAAAACCAAAGTGAAATGGACAAAAGTAGTTTCAGAGTCTGGATGAATAAAAGAAAAAAGTCAACACTACCTGTGAGCAAGTCTCCGTACACCTAAAAGCATCTCAGTGTTCTCAGGCACACCTAAGCATTTCTCAGGGTGGGACAGGATGGAAAGAAAGCATGAAAAGGTTACAATTTTGTGAGAGGGCAGCATCTTTTCCACCTGCAATTAGTCAGAGATGCATGTCCAAGAACATATACCTAACCACTCCAGTCCACAGTCTGTATGGCTGAAGTTACTGCCCTGCAAGTTTTGCTCAAACAGTTATCTATGCATTTGTCCATCTGTGATGGAATTATATTTAAGAATTCTTTCCTTATTAGTTAAGCAGTTGCCAGACACAAAATGGACCTGACTAAGCATTTCAGTTATCTTAATCCACAAATTTCTCTGTTGTTACACCTGATTACACTAGCAAGAGTATTGTCAGCTTCATTATGAAATGAGGAGCAAATTATTTATTTCAGCAGTGTATTTTATTTGGAACAGGTTAAAAAGTGACAGACCACTTTTTTTTTTTTTTTTTAGCATGAAAAATCCTATGTCAGCTGCTAATAACTTATGGTTATACACACTCTTGGTTATTAATGAGATGTAAAACCAAAGTCCTGACCACTTGTGGTTTTTACAGATCTCTCAAGAATTTTCCCTAGAGCAGAAGTGTTAGGTTTGGTATCTTAGCCAAATCCAAAATGGCATTCCTACCTAAATTCACACTATGTTTTGTGACTGAAAAATTATTCTTCACTCCTCTAAATGGCTACCTCAAAAAGCTTCTCCCCTCCGCTTAAACACAAACTGCCTGCAGTGGTCACACCTGTAATGAATTTAATGAATCCAGTGGAACAGTTCATGTGAGCAAGAGCTACTCGGAGTGAGAAAATGACATGATGTTTGTTGCTGTGTTAGCTGTACGGCAACGTTAATCAGTGCCACCCCTGGCTGTACCAGTAGAGTTCTGTCTTTAGGGATGCCACAAAAAGGTAAGGAACTGAACAGCACCAATAGAACAGGTGTAGCACAAGGCATCCGGCACACAAAACCACATCTGATGTAGGACCACATACTTTAAAAACGGGCTTGGAAAAAAAAAAAATCTTACAAACAGTTCTGAGAAATGAGACCAAGCACTGAATTGTTTGATACGCTGAGTCAGATGTATGAATCCAACATTATTTTACATGGGCCACAAGGAATTGCTAGGAAGCATGTTATTTGTTATAGCCCTTCTTGTTCATAATACGCCAGAGCAAGACTGACAATAACGACAGATACAAAACATGAAAGATAACATCTTCTACTACAGATAGGTCCCAGTCCAGTCTCTCCCATGGCTTTAGCACTTGTCAGGCCCAAAAATACTTTTCGCCATTACACATGCAATCACACACTTCAGACTAAGACTGCAATCTCTTTACAGAGGAGAAATGCAATCTGTGCAATGTCATTGAACCAGCTGCTGTTTTCAATTGGAAGCAAAAGGCCCCAAAGAAATAATTCAGAGAGATTTAAGTAATAAACCAGGTAGACTCTAGATTTTTGACAGAGACAAAAGGGTCACAAATGAAATAAAATTTCAAGGACTCCTTGGCTACGTAATGGGTAACTAAATTAAAAACATTACACTATTTCTTGCAGAAATTCCACTGAAGGTAAAATCCTGTTGACCTCAAATCATCCCTGAAATTTCACTGGGACGCTGAGTCAATAATTTTCCCCAGGTTCGGATGCTGCCTTTGAGTTGTTTAGCTGAACTACCCCTAAAAGCAGCTCACAGAACAGCTGAAGTTGGAAGGAACATCCACGGATTGCCTAGTTCAACACCCCCTGCCCTAAGCAGGTGAACTACAGCAGGTTACTCTGGACCATGTACAGTCAGGTTTTGACTGTCTCCAAGGATGGAGACTGCATAGCCTCTCTGTCCAGCCTTTTCCAGTGTTTGACCATCCTCACAGTAAAGAAGCTTTTTTTCTTACGTTTCAGTGGAATTTTCTGTATTTCAACTTGTACTCACTGCCTCTTGTCCTTTCACTGGGCGCTAAGAGTCTGACTCCATCTTTATTCCCTCTACTCAGGTATCAAATGGTAACCCTTGATCAGTGTCAACGCTAAATAACCACTGGACAATCTACTACTGCCAAACCCCTGTTATTATAGTATCACATCTTCCAAGACAAGATCTATGCCTGGAAAGGGGAAGGCAAGCCTGGCAAGTGGCAGCTGCAGGTACTCAGCCACACACAGTCAGAGAAAGAAAGTCCAGTAGATTACAACCTCTGTATCCATCAGTCATGTTCTGCTCTCTCTCTTAGTCCATCTGTGTCAGAGAAGAAAACTCTCATGTGCTTGGCAAGCCCATCACATTGACAGCAACTCAGCAAAGATAAGACTGGAGAAAAATTAAAAAGAAAAAAAAAACAACACACTTACTATTTCCTTGGAAATACCAGGTTTATCGGGAGATTTGAGAGTTCTGCTTCCCTGTTTTAGGTAGAGGTTTCACCACATGACTCATGCACTGTGAATGTTAAAGGGGAGCTTTCTCCACTCCTATTTGAAAAGAATTCCCAAGAAAAATTTGTCCCAAACTGTTTTGCTTAATTAGAAGGAAAACACATCTACCTTTTCAACAGTATGAATAAAAATCACTACTCTCAGCTAATATTTCATTCCCTGCTCCTTCTGCTTTGATAAACCTACCAGCTGGCCACAGAGTCTTCCAAGGTAAACACAGCCTTAATTTTTACTGTACAAGGCCAAAAACAATTCCACCTTTCCTGTTATGTGCTGTAGAGAAATGAAATGGGACACTGCTGCTGTTTCACTTTCCTGTGCAGGGCATCCTTTCATGAACCAAAACTGCTCACAGAAGTACCTTCAAGGCTTAGAGAAATCAGTCTGCCATAGAGAACTGCTTTCAACCTTCCTTTACCTTGACAGGTGAGGTAAGGATAGCTTCACTATTACTTTACTTCTTCCCTTCGTGAATACAAATTGTGATGCTTTGCTGTAAGTGGCAACTGTCATTTACCGCAGAAATGGGGGCAATTCTTAAGCACTGCATTTATAGTATGTGTAAAATAATCTCTTAGCTTGGGCAGGTGCTATACAAATATAAAATACAATACAGTCACCTATGACATTCAGAAACAATACTTAACTAGAGCCTGGACTTCAACCTCAAATAGATTCCAAGGAGAAAAGTTCACATTGCAAAATTTGGGAGTGGGTATCAAGCAGAGCTCATCAGCATTTACATCAAAGATTTGGTTTCGTCCTATCCTTATTAAACGGAACCTGCCTTCACTGAACTCGCCAGCTCTTACTGCAGCCAAACCTTTGCCATCGATATTTTAAACCAAAGTATTTCAACACAGAAACTGCAGCTTCCAAACAATGTCTGTTTTAATGAATGCCCACTAGCCTCCGACTGAGTACCGTGTTTCTTCTAGCAATAATGTATGTATGACTATATCAGCATTAACCAGGACCAGTTTCTGCTTGCTTTTGCAATCAGAATATATTCTGCTAGAGGTCCGATACATTTCACATCAAGCCAAATTAATTCCAGAATAGACTGAAGTTTAGTTGCACCAGATATGTATATCTGGCCCCTTTTGCAAAAGCAGAATGAAGCAGTTCTAGAGAGAGTAGAAGAAAGTGATTGATTATAAGCACCTCAAGAATTTAGCATGTATACAACCTGTCCTGACAGAGCCCTGCAATACACAACAAAAAATTAGCTGAAGAAACGCTGCTTACAGTCCCCTAATGATAATTTTAAGTGCAGCAGCCAGCTTTTTTATACAGAGGACTGTTTCCCAGACTTGCCCAACCTTAACCAATTACTCTCACAATAGCACTGAATAGGATATTTAGAGTGTCAGCCCAATTGTTCTAACTTGCCCCCTCTGGCATGCCCCAATTTTTGACAGGTTTGTTCCTCTATTGCTATAGTGACTGCCATCCCCAATGCTTGTGATCAAAGTCGTGTTTTAGAGGTCACCTCCATTTGAAACAAGGGACATTTTTGTCTGGGTGGGGGGGAGAAAGAAGGGGCTGTATGATAGGGGAGACTCCCTCCTTTCTCGGTGTTGTAGTCTCCCTTCCATTTCATCCTGCTCCTAATCCTAGGACCTGCTTTTAATTCCCTAAACCCCTCTCCTACTCCCAAGCATTCTATGCAAGTTTTCATCTTAAAGGATTCTGGGGGCTATGATCAATTGACTAGAAATTTTTTGCAGCTTTCAGCCTGGGGTGATTCTCCCAAACATGTAACTGGAAGGATCCTACCCTGCAAAATCCACTCACTAAGCCTAGCAAGTCATCAGCTACAGCCGCTGAGGTATCATACACACAGTCTTACACTTGCCACTTATGCATAATTACCACCATCCTGAATCCTCTCCTACAAGAGCCACAATCACCTTAAACAGATCATCTGACTACACCAAAATTCTTCTCATTTGTAATTTTCAATCACTACAACCTCTCTGGTGGAAGGTGCAGTGCAGAGAAAGCTCAGGCATGTTCAGATGTTTATACTGTTGTCTAAGACAGTTTTGAAATAACGTTCCAGAGAGTAAAGGGTTTGCCTGCAAGAGATACATTAACATTCCAGTATCATTATTTTACTGCAATAGCCCACTTGCCTTTTTTTAATCAGTTGTTTCTGAACAGGATGGTGTTCATACACTAGAACTCCAAAACGTCTTTACACTTAATCAGCTACTATGGGACTGGAACTTCACTCATGCATATTCTAAAATAAATTATAATAATAAATTGCAGTATTCCAGTGTTTGCTTCAGTAAGCTAGAAAATCAATCATGCAAAGGCAAAAGAGAGAACATTTCTCTTTAAAATCAAATAGAATTTGGCAAGGTTGCCTCAATCATTGGAAAAAGGAACCAGCATCATATTCTGCCAGAAATAAGTTCTACCAAGCACTGACAACACATAAACACCTACCTTGGGATGCCCGTGCAGTTCTTCACTGTTTGAGAGGGTAGCATTGAAAGGCTCTGTATACTGATTAGGTTCTTTCTTCATCTTTCTCTCTCTCTTTGCTGCCGTAACTCTGAAGAGGCAAAACTGCTGACAAAGTAAAGTTGCCACAAATACCCAGGTGCACCCCTTCATTTTGAAAAGGGAGGGGCCAAGTCAGGAAGGGCACTATCCAAGCTCAAAATCCTTCAGCACCAATAATAGGAGTAGACAGACTTCTCTCTAAAAAAATAAAAAGGTTGGAACTACTAAAGATGATCCTCTGGGCTATGCAATGTCAAATGAGCAGCATGCACGGATGCTCTGGTTGCTGGAGAGTTCTCTGTTCAAGCAGGACACATGGAAATGGTATAGATAAACTTGTTTGAAAATCTGGATTCACTCGAAGAAAGAGGTAAGTCCATTCAGCCTCTTGAAGCTTACATAAATACAAGAGGCCCTGGAAAGTCCTGCCACCCACCTTGAAGTGTCGCTCCCCCCCCCCTCCAATAAGTCTTCAGACTCGTTTAAAATGCACTCAACTATGAAACCTAGAGAAGTGAAATTGCTCAGGGCAGCAGTTGCTCAGGCCAGAGCTGACAACACAAACTCATTAGGGGGGTTGTTAGGTTGTTCCTCTTCAACAGGAGATTTCACTTTCTGTCATTTGAAGCATTGTGCTCAGTTCAAAGGAGGCTTGAATATGTTCCATCCATTCTCTCTTGAATGATACTTCCCTTTCCTCAGTGACAAGTCCTCATCCTTTCCTTTCAAGAGGCTGGGGAACTGTAACCCAAGGTTGCTACAGCCACTGCTCTTCTGAAGAGGCTGAAAGCATCACAGCTCAGCCAAGTGCTCAGCCTTCTAAGGAGAAAATAGATTTCTTATATCATGAAACAGGGAGAAGCAAAGAATCTGAGGATGTACCTAGGTCCATTAGGAGCAGATAAAGTTTACCCAAGTCTAGCTTGTCTCCCTCTTTAGCTGGGTTTATCTTCACTTCTCTTTAATGAGACGATGAGCAGTAAGTCCCGATGCCGCAAGCAGCTGTCAGGATGTAGAATCTCATGTCTTTTTCATCCTCATCTCCCCTCACACTAGGCAAGATTTCAGGTACCTCTGAGTGTAGATCACGTCTGATTTTTCTCGCTGCTCCTTTCCTCAGCTGCACACTGGCAAAACCCTCCTCAGCTTTTGCTTTACCTCAGCAAATAAGTACTTCTTTCCTGAATGAGTTTCCATCAACTTCAAGAAAGGGGAAAAAAAAAAGAAAAAAAGGAGGAGGGATCACATTCTAATGAGCTGTCAAGCCTATTCTCTTCACATTCCTATTAGACTCACTGATAAGTGGAGCTGGCCCGTGTGCCAGGCAGATTTAAATCAATGCCCATTCCCTGCTCCCTCCCCTCAGCCCTATTCTGTACCTCCCCTTCATTATCTTAGAGAAATCACCATTTTTCTGGGAAGTTTGTAAAACTGTACTTGAGTGTGTGGTAGAGCTAAAAATATGTGGCTTGGAATATGCGCTCAGCATCGCACCACACATTGATATATCAGAACTCTTGCTTTATTCTCTAGTTAGCTGTGTTTCATACAACATTTTCCCCTAGCTCTCATTAGAGACTGGCTTAGTGGGGGCTTTCTGATTTCTTTACAGGAGGGTGGGCTGTTTACTAAAAATAACAGAAAACCAAAGGTTACACATCTCCTACAAGCATTTCATAAGGGAGATCTTGAAGTACTTGGACAGTCTGCAAATCTTTGTCAGTTCCCCACCACCTAGAACAAATATTCCTACTCTTTCTACAAATATGGAGAGTGATGCAAAAATTTACCTGAGATTGTACCATGAGAAAGCCCAAGAATGATAAAAGATTGAAGATCATATAATTTGAAGTCCCTTATGCAATCAGCAAGCAACAGATTTACTTTCTTTTAACAATCCCTTTACCACACCTTCTGTAATCCAAGTAATAATGCCAGCACAGTTCTTCATTGGACTTTAAAGGCAGCCAGGGAGGATCAGGAGCAACAGCTCTGTTAACTATAGCTCAGGGAAACTGAGGCATGAACAATCTGAGCACAAAATCAAGTAGCAGAATACAGATTTATTTTTTTTTAAAGCATCTTTTGAGAGAAATGGAGTTTGGGAAAGAAAAGAGAGTAAGAAGGGAAGTTACACAGAAGCTAAATAGTTAACAGCATATCACCCCTCCCCCAACTAGCTCACATTCCATCAAAACTACGTGGCAGACTTTATTTGTTAGTAATATTTAACTTTCTTTGGCGCCTTCTCATACTTAAGCCTCTTTTTTCAGGTTAGTTGTAGACAAGCCATGAATTTGTAAAAGTGCACTTGATGACACATTAATAGGACAATCTGTCATATTGCAGCTAAACAGCTTGACAGATCCACACACCACGGCAAGAAATGACATTCAAGGCTGGAACAGGGCAATTGCTTTTTTGGTCTGCTGGTGCAGGCTGCATCTGTCTGCCGGGAACATCTTTCCCATCCCAAGAGCCAAATCCCAAGATTATATCCTCAGATTTGGGGGAAATGAATCCTAACTACGTTTGCAATCACAAGGCGAAGTTACTTGATGGTCCAGTAGGACAAACTGATAGTAGCTAACTCCCGACTGTATACTTTTCTCTATGTTGGACTGAAACAAGTGGCAGCACAGCTACCTCTCCTCCAACCTTCAATTCAGCATTTGTATTATCTGTGGAAAATTGCACACCTGGCTGCTGCTGTTCTCACATCCTAGTTGCACCAGTTCCAAAGCACCTGAGTCTTGCCAATGCATGAACAACATTCAACCCCCATTTGCAAAAAAATAGGAATAGGCCAATGTTGCACTTAATAGCACAACAAACCAAGGATCTCAAAGTGACTGAAAAGACAAATAGCTGCTTCTCTGAGCTCAGCACCATTGCAGCAATAACAGGAGTAGTTAAGAATGTAACAATACCAATCCTGCATAAGGAAAAGTTTTGAAGTAGGGAAGATATTATAAGAAGTCACATTTACATTTCAAAATTTTGTGCGAGAACCCAAATACAGTGTTTGCAAACACTGCAAGAAGCATGTGTAAAGCTGGAGCTGAAACTGAATAGTCAGGTAAGAAACTTGTGATTTGATCTTTCAATCTTTACTTATGCAACCACCTTTTACTCAAGACAGACCTTACCTAACTATGCTAAGAATAATATCCAAAGGGCAAAAGGTCAAGAGCTAGGATTTTCCCAGAGTTGCCTATTGTGGATGTATTGAACAACTCCTAAGCCTCGGTGCAGAGATAGTGATGTTTTTTAAGCCAGTACAGAAGAAGGCCCATTACCATTCACTGACACACACACACCCACCCCTCCTTCATAGCAGATAAAAGCCTAGAGTACTCCTGTGATAGATCTCTTAGGTTTAAATCTAAAATTTCCCAATGCTAATCCGATATAAACTCAAGCTGTTGATTGGGTTAATATACAAAAGCTGTTAGAACCAACCTAAACACACCAGCAGACAAGAGCAGCAGCTTTGGGAAGACAGACCAAGAGCTTATGGCCACTTCAGTTGCCTTCTGCAAAATCCCCCCGCGGAGATGCCCACACCCCACGTTTTGGAGCCCTTTGGCTCTTTCCCGCATTCCCCACCCAGCACAGCCACCCGGCCGCTCGCTCACGACCCACGCGGGATCGCAACGCCATCTCCTGGCAAACCCACGGAAACACCGAGATGCTGGGCAAAATGGGGAAACATTTGCTGCCACTCCTAAGGTTTCTCTTGCAGTGGGCTCTGCAGAGTGACCGAGGCGTGAAGTAACGTTGCTGGGGCAAAGCTTTTACCACTAATAAAAGGTTCCTAGTAAACCCTAATAAATCATCCTCATTCGTTGCCCAGAAAAGTCTCTTCAATAACATGAGATGTGAATGCTTTGAGTTCAACAGCCTCCCGTTTGTGTGCATGTAGGCAATTTTTCCACTGAAAACATGGTTTTTCTGCTTTAAGTAGTAAGATCTGATCTTTGCTGGGCAGCAAAAAAGGTATCATCTTGTATACTATTTATCTTCCTGGGACTGGGTTGCAATATAAGCCACTAACAGCAACAAGTTATTAGCAGAAATTATTCCGAGACATTCAAAAACACCTTTTGAAGCACAGGGCTTAAGGTAATACTTCTAATTACAAATTATGAGCTTGCTCTTCTGAAGACAGCTTGTCACTTGCTGACTGCTTACACATTTAAGGCAAGTTGGAGAATCCATGAGACGGGCAAGAAGCAGCTCATTTCTTTGGCCTTCTGTATATGGGAGAGTTTCCCATTTAATACTTGGCTAGATAGACACTATCAACACACATTATGAGTTTCAAATCCAAGTACTTGCACAAACGCAGTAGGAGGGTTTTTTTTTTTCCTTACAGAATTTGTCTAGGGTAGGGGCAGAACAATGCCTGTCCTCACAGTAAGAATCCTGTATGATTACATGGATCCGAAATACAGCAACATGGCTATCCTCATCTGACTAGCTCCTTACTAACACAAGCACTAAAAAAACCTGAAGCAGGGCAAGTGACAAAATGAAAAGCACTAAGTCTAAACAATGGAGTGCAAAAGAACTCCAGGCATGAGAACTGTTCTGAGTAAGAAAAAAAGGCGGAAATACCAGCATTATTAAGGAAAATGCATCATTTCATACAACAAATTAGGACATAGCTCAGCCCTGGCAGATGTCAGTCAAGCAAAAAAACCCCACTTCCATCAAGTTATAAAGAAATGGCTATTACGAACAACTGTGTGTGTGGATCCAAAACATAACTGGAATGCCAGCCCAAAATAAAATTCTACAAGCCAAAAGTGAAGACAGCCTCTGAATAACATTTACTGCTTTACACAGAACTGAAGCTGTCTTGATATCACAGAACTAGCTATCCAGATGTTAAGGGAATAGCAGCAGAATGAAGTCAAGCTGCACTCAAACAGCAACTGCTGAGTTAGTAGGAAGGTTCCAATCTGCTTTTTTCCTCAGAGATATCATCACTGTTGGCAAAAACAGCACAACAGCATCTTAGAGTGGCTTCTACACGTCTCCGAGTAGGTACTGAAAACACATACTGCACTACAACGGCAGTTGCAATGTTTGTATCATTACAGAACTAATACCTCTCTGTAAAGGAACTGCATTATCAAACAAAAGATCTAAAAGAAGTTACTACCTGAGGTCTTCCTGGAGGTGTTTTACCACAGATGTAAGGGATACCAAACTAACTTGAGGAAAAAAAAAAAATCTGGAGGTGGGAGAGATGCAGTTTTGCCATAGTTTTTGTTTTCTAGTCCATATATATCCAGTTAGATTTCTTCCCAGTGATGCTTTTCCCAAAAAGAGTCCCACAGAAAGTATAAATTTTATCATGAATGTTTATTATGAACAAACAACTTTACAATGCAGTCATTTCTACTCCTCAGTACATGCTTGAAGTTAACTTCCGTGACCTTGAAATCTTAGGGGGAGAAAAGTTACAACTACACACAAATCCAGGATTTTAAAAATCAAGAGATCTTTAAAGGCAACCACTGAGATGTCTTCTGATTCAAGCTGCAAAAACTCCCTACCACCTGTGTATAACAATCTTACAGAAATCTATGAAATTGCAGCATGAAAGTGAAGGGCCAGACATTTGTTCCAATATCACATGCTGAGGGACAGCTTTTAGTTTTATTACATTAAGTAATGCACTGCTTCAGGGCGTGATAATATTTTTGCATGGCAAAGAATGGGTTACTCCATCTAATGACTTTGGTAACAAAAGATCAGACACTGCATACTACTATAAATGCTTTTTAAAAAACCCACAAAACAGTAAAACCTACACAAAAGGGAATAAATCTTCCGTTACCAAAGGCAAGGAGCAAGGAGATGTATCAAAATCTTCTAAGCCATAGGTGCAAGGGTTCAGTCAGCTATTGCTCCTAGCTTTCAACAAATGGCACCTGAAACGACTATCAAGTCTTTCTCTGAATCCAGGGTACTGAAGAGAAACTGCAATTGGAAGTTTTGTTTTGTTTTTTAAATACAACCAATCCTCAGAAAAAAATGCAGCATGTCCAGGGTTTAACCAAAGTTTTTTTGTTTCCAATTGTGGCACTTACTAAAAACTAGAGACCCAATTTCAAATACTTGGGTGTACCTTAAGGCCAACTTCTTATCACATGATAAAATGCCTTTTATTCAACATCTCCGGATTTTACTAGTTCTTTTACCTTGGTTAGGTACATTCCACAAAAGATGTAAACACACGATGCCCAAGGTCTCCTTGCCTTTGCCTTCATTTATGCGGACAAAATAACTTCCAGAAGATAAGAAGATAAACATAGAAACCTATTATAAGCTTCTGTCCGTAGGCGATGTCAATGGTAATAAAAGGCATTGCAAGAACACAAACATGTTTGAATGATACTAAGATCTATGAGGCAGAACAGCCTCAGCTACAGGTCCATATGCTTTGAGAAAAAAATATCAGCCTGACAAGCCATCTTGAAAATCCTATCACTGCAGGAAAGACAGCACACCCCCAGACTGACAGAACATAATTGTTTCTAGATAGATACAACTGGTGCTTCTCTTTTTACAAGAGCTTATTAAGCACATACAAGAGGTAAATTAAAAAATAGTTGTAAGATTTGGTAAAACCACAAAATAAAAAAATCAAAGATTTATAAATACGTTTTAAAATCCAGCCTTTTCCAAATTCCATTCCCACACACCCCCCATCTCCTCCTTCCCTTCCTTACCTCAGTAAGAACTGCTTTAAGATTTCTTTAGTATAGAGCTGTTCTGCTAGTTTTGATAATTCCTATCTATTGCAGAGAACTGGTCACATTTATTGATGCTCTAAGCTGCACGGCTCATGGGTTAACAATACATTTTTGCTTACAATCAAGATACCAAGGAGAAGCAGAGACAGAAAATAAATCTGAAAGGGAAAATAAAACAGTTTCAAAAAAATTCTTAGATACATGAGGTAATATTTATTTGGGCTCTTCACAATATTTAAAATAAGACTATGCAGTTAGATGCAGAGCTTTTTACCCTCCTATCACCTTTGACATTTTGGTGTACCATTAACAGTGAGTGCGTTCTTCCCCAGATGACTAGGCATCGCTGTCAATTATGAAAGGCACAGTAAGTCTGCCTCTGATGAAACAAAGTATTTGGATAAAATTAAGCTGGGGGGGGGGGGGGCAAGCAAACTCAATTAACAAAGTAATTTCAGACTTTTGAACTACCCTAGGAGCTTTAGTGTTTATCCACAGTGCTGTAATCCCATGAACAAACATCAGTATTTCAGTCATCAATCATCTGAAGGGGAACAGTGATGAACTTATACCTTAAAGCAAAAAGCCTCTAGAATCTCAGACGAATTAGAAGGGTTTGGGTTTTAGCTTTTGGTGCTGTTTTTAAGTTTATGCAAATCTTCAAGTAAGCAATGGAACTCATTTTAAGGGTTTACTTCAGCTAGTGACACTTCAGATTAATTTAGTTGACTGAAGAAGCTGGTTTGTTATTCAGACTCATTTGTCTTTTTATCTTCACAATGGCTACGGTTACTTCATTTACCAAAGCCCAAGAAATCCAGAGAAGATTTTCTGAATACACAATCAACTCTCCATTGGTGTGTGCAGTTTTATTATTTTTTTCCAACAGTGGCACCTTGTGATCAAAATTAAGTATTACAGCTTTCAAATATAACATCTCCCAAAATGGAAATCTGTGAGTGAATAAATCCAAAACAATACTGGATATGGGTATCCCCACTAAAGACTGATTCAAATGCTTTCTCTTGCTAATCATTCCTAAAGGCCAACAACTGCACTTCTTGTAGCCCAAATAAAACCTTCAATTACATTGTGACAATTTAGACAACACATTTAACACATACAGTGTTATTTTCCCACTCATCTAATCACTACTGACTAGATATGCAGTGATGTTCATTCTATTTTTAAAAAGAAACCAGCAATCTTCTGTAGGATCAATGTTCACATTAACCAAACCCTTACCAAGTCCACATGAAATCTCTACTTGAATCATTTCAACACCCATACAGGCTCTTCCCTAATGAAAATAAAATACGATATGCATAAATTGTGAAATTTTAAAAATTGTTCAATGAAGTAAAAAGCCTTATTTGCTTAAGATTTTCAAATTTCAAATAACAGATGGAGAACTGCTATAAAAATCAAAGCACTAGAAATGTTAGCGTCTCATCAATAATGCTTTGACTTGTTTGTGAGCCACTACGAGATAGTAGCAAGGACAAGAGGATCTGCGAGCAGAACTTCTTTTAGTTTTCTGACTAATCGAAACTACTCCATTTCCCAAACATAACCCATGAGCCAACCAATGTTTTACCTGCAACTTGGTAAAACAAATATTTATCCCAGTGTCAGAGTCAGATGCCCAAAGAGTCCCACTCATTCTGCAACTACCACTAATTTGGTCTTGGATTTCTTTTATCATCCTCATTCTTGCGCTATGCTTCTCAGTACATACTTGACTGTGTAGGCAAAGGCTGCAAAACCAACTATAACAAACAAGTTCGCCAAAGCTCCGCCTAAAAGTCCATGGTTACGATTGGCCTGTTGGAGACCTGGATGATTGGCAGGTGCCAATGGTACATGCCCATTAAGAAGGGGTATTCCATTCTGACCGTAGTGTGCTTCACCATCAGGGACAACATCTGGTAAAGGGAGGGATGGAGGTCTGTTATTGAGCTCTTCTTGTGCTTTCTGTTTTTGTTTAATCTCCTGGAGAAAGAAAAAAGAAAACTGAATAGCTGGAAGTAAAAGTGGTGAAGCTCTTGGGTGTTTTGAAAATATTTCAGAACCCAAATTCTTACGTAACTTTAGGAAAAGGATATGGTACACTTCTTTATATTGTAGGTCTTTTAAACCAAATTAACTGCATTACATAGATTTGTACAGTCTCCCCAACTTCTTCCAAAGCGACCTACTTCAGTAGTTGACACTAACAATCATTTGGCCAAGTTTATTTTTAGTTCACATATACATTTTCTGAGAAGCCTTCTTTCAGAAATCAGAAATTCTTGCATCAAAAGTCTTGCATGTCCAGCTTGTTTTGAACACGGGACATTAAAAAAAAATGAAGAAAGCAATCATAGAAGCTTAGAAGGATTAGGACGGTAACTATTACATGTTAAGAATCTGCCTGTACTTGGAACACAAGAGCAGTTATCCATTATTGTCTTCAGAGTTTCCTGATGATTTAGGTACTGGCAAAACAGTACTGTAGAAAGTATTTCTGATTCTCTGGCATTCTTGTAACTGATAAGAAAACGCAATTAAAACCTTCACTTCAGATTTATATCTGCACGAGGAAGAAAGGAAATGGAGATAAAAGTTAACTTTTCCCAGAAGGCTGTCCCAAATGGACACAAACAGGGAGAATGGTTTTCAAACTAGAGCTTTGTGAATACCTTTAAGAATAATAATAGATTATTATTCTATAATAATAATATAAGTAATAATATATATGTAATAACATATATAATAATAATAATAATAGATGAATCAAACCTGAGGTTGCATAAGCACTTGCTTACTCTGCCCAGAAAGGCCATTTCTGTCTGTGGACAATGTTTACTTCACTAGCTGGGCGCGTATGTTTATGACCTCCAGTTATCTCTAACAAAAACACGCACCTCTCATGCTTAAGAAAACAGCTGGAAAAAGGCTCTTCTATATATCTTCCCTACTCTTCTACAGTGTATATTCTTTGTGCAATAATTAAGACTTGCAATTTGGCGAAATTTGTACAACCCAAAACAATTTGCCTGACAAAATAAATTTTATGTCTAGAATTCCAAATTACAATGAGCATCAGCGTTATAATATTATAACTCCAGAGTCTGTGAGTCCATAACAGAAAAGTGTTCCCCTTCATACAGTATGCAGAAAATTAACTCTCAAAGTCTCAACAGCAGGCTGAAAGAACTGAATTCCTTCACTAAGAAGTTACAGGGAAGGAACCATCTGGAGACCGGAGTGAAGAAAGGAGCATCCTTCCTTCGTTAACAGGTGAGACCTTTTAGAACCAAGTACCACCAGTGGAAAATGGCTAGAGAATCCCAGAGGTCTAAATGAAGTGAGATATTTTTTCTCTTTTTTTTTCTTTCTTTCTTAAACCTATACCATCTATAACACTGTTGCCTGGCTGAAGGGTAATCATTTTCAGAACCTTACACAAAGGAAATTTCTACATCCTTCAGCTGTTACCTATACATGATGATATAAACTGTGTATCAACACACCTACAAGGTTAGTGTTGTGCAAGGAAGCTACATACCCTAAAAAGATATAACCCATTCTCAGAAGTTAAGCAGGAAGAATATAACAGTCTCTGATCTTAAAGGAGAATGAAGAAAAAAAAAGTCTATGATATTGACAGACCAAGTCCAGATATACAAAGATCAGCCCTACCCAACTCAGGAAAACACAGTATACAATTCTAAAATATTGGAACTGCAACCACATCTGCTGCATGTACAGCTCAGTCAAGGGCTATGATACCAATCCTAAATACACACAATTGATTCTCTACACAATTGATTTTTGTGCAGCAGAAAAACAATTCCATTTCAAGATTCAAGTTTTTAATTCTTACACGTAGCAAAAGCACCTTTCAAAAGGCTTCCAAGATTGACAAAAGTAGCTACTGTCTGGGAAAAGTCCTAAACCATTAGAGATCTACACAGGGAAGCTGAAAAACTGCAGAAAACCACATTATTGCACAGATGAATGCCCTTACCTCCACTACTTCAGGGAAGAGCTCACAGAAGACTTTATCTTTTAAATTAAACGCTAAGCTTTGTGCAGCAAGCTGTCTTTTCTGTGGAGGAAAGAAAAATTATCAGCAGCTGCATGTAAACAAAGTTAATATACTTTAATTCAACATCTGATTATTTCCCACAGGAACGGTGCAAACCACTAGCCAACTAGTTTCTAACATTTACAGCTTCATACTTGTGAATATTATTCACTACAACAGACACTTCTAGACATAAGTTATGTTGTCAGTTCTTCATCTTATGGGATTAGTGTTCTGTACTAGCGTGCCTGCTTGGCAGACACTTTAAGAGGAAGGAAGGAAGGCAGGCAAAAGTCCTAACCATACTGTTTACTAAAAGGGATTTTAAGTTCTCTAAGAAATCCTCTCCCCATCCCCACACTACCTAAAATTGACTTGATTCATCTGCCCATCATCTGTAGGAGGCAACAACATACTCATTTCCGAGATACCAAAATGCCAGCTGCCACTGTTGTTTTAACTTTGAGGTCATGCTCAACATTCCCTAAGCTGACAAAAGGTACATCACACAGTCTGGAGCTTACTGTGAACTCTGACGTCTCTATGCTGCCCAATGTGGGGCCCTTTTCCACCATAAAACTAAGAAGGCCCGTCAAGATCGTCGAGACTGACCAAGCTGGATTCCACGTATCCGGGTGGAAATCAGTGATTGAAAGACACAACCTTCAAAAGGATCAGACAGGCAGTGTGTTTTATTTTTGCCATTAAAATTATTACACATTATACACATTGCTAAAATGGTGTTAATTGCTCAAGTGTTAGAAGAAATTCCTTACCTTGTATTACACTTAAACCTTCCATTAGGTGTAATCATATAAATACTAGGAGGTTTAAAAGGAAATTCCCTGGGGAATATTAGTTTCCCATGATAATAGCCACCTGCATTACATAAAGAGATGAATTACTTATTTTGCATGAAGATGAAGTCCTAAGCTGCTACTCAAAATGGGCCAAATAAAACCCTTTACTTGTCTCCTTCTCCCCCTCACACTAAAGAGATCAAGCTCATCATCTTCTGCCTCTAAAACACAGGAATAATGATCCACACCTGCCATAGATTTACTTTGGAGGCAATTCTCTCACATGCATATTACAAACTTTCTGTTGTCAAGCCCGTAATACTTCTAAGGAAAACCAGCCAAAGTGTACTGTAATACAATACAAATGGGTTAGTTTTCCAGAAACACAGGTAACTACAAATACAATTATATGAAGTTTCCAGTTTCAAAAAGTGTATTGCGAGAGGCTCCAGAAGACATTGTGAAATATGTGACTACAACAAATTAATAAGGCTTTTACGTTCCTCACTTTCTCCAGAGAAATTCATAAAGCGAATGTTCGTCTCAGTTCACTGAGAACATTTTATGTGGTAACAAACTGGGATGATTTGAAATAATCTTTGACTGTCACATCTAAACTGAGTTATCTGCTCCAAGACCTTTAGTAATTACTTAATTGGAAGTTATCTGTCTTCAGTTTGACCTAAATGTGGTTTTGTTACAATCCTTGATAACTGAAAAATTACTAATAGACAGCGGTACCACTACCTCTTTTCAACAAGCTATCACACAAGTCACAGACAGCTTTGGAACTGCACTAACAGTTTTTAGAGCTATTTACAGTAGTTATATTTTGCCCATTCAAACAGGCATGCAATTATTCAGGCATGCCAACCACAACATAAAGTACATGCACGCTTTTGCTACATGCTAACTTTTACCTTCGTAGGGAGTCATTTCAGGTCCTCGTACAACATAGTGCCTAAGACAAAGAAGGAAATGTAAACAGGATGAAAACCATCACACAGACATCAATTTCTCTAGAAAAATGAAGATCAATATCACTTCAGCAAAAGTTTCATACTCCACCTCCCAAAACCAAGAAGCCCATACAATCTGTAGGAGTGAGGGAGTCAGACTTGATGACCTGGAAAATCTTGTTCTCTCCACAAGTGCATGAACAGTTCATTCTAATTCTTACCATTCAAGAATATTAGATGGGAGAGGCTCTGCACAGATATAAGGCACTGGATCTTTCTTAATTCGAAGGTAGTCTTGTTTAAGTCTCTGTGTTGCTGTCGTTGGTGCTCTCTTATTACTGTTGTTGCTCATCTAGTTTTTAAAAAATATATATAAACACAATCTCAATACAATCTCAACAGACACAGAACTACTGCATTCATTGAACACAGCTCCAGATTTTTGCAAAATCTACTTTTCTGAGTATTTTTTTAAAAATATAAATTAAATTACCATAACTTTTAAGTGGCAAGAAATGTGCAAAATCTTAACCAACTAACACACTCCCAGGAGACTCTGTATATTGCCAAAAATGGGAAAATACTCCTTCCAGAACACTGCTGTTTAAACACCACAGCGAACTGCTATAATGAAAATGTGCTGCGCTATAGAACCCACTTGAACTCTTAATAACCAGTCCTGTGTTTAGACTGAACACACATCATTATGACACTGTTTTAAAGGGCTTAGTCTTTTTGAGTAATTCATTTCCCTATTCAATTTGAATAACTATTATGTAAATTTGCCCATGATTTAAATTCGCTTGCTGTTTCTACACATCTAGTTATTTGAAATAAATAAACAAAAAAACCCACAATAACCTTATTGCTGACTTTGAGATGAAGGATTTTAAATTAAATCTGCTGCCTAAGAGTCAGTTGAATTTACAGAATGGAAATTCTGAGCCAGATTATTCTCTTCCAGATAAACAAAGACCTCATCCAAAATGAGACAAGTCAGTGTGAAGAAAGGAAATTCCATGCTGCTTACAAGACAAAGAAAGCATTAGCCCTTACAATGCACCTACAGAACACAAACCAATTAACAACTGCTATTTAATTCACACACACCACACCCCCCCGCCCCGAGAAATATCACAAGTTATTTAACTTTATACATGGAAATTCAAGCAAGAACAAACCCGAAAGATTTTACAAACAGCTTGGGTAAAGAGCTAAACAATGCTTGCAATATGATAGCAGCATTTGACGTGAAAAGTACGTTAAATGCCTATAACCCTTTCTATTCCTTTATATCAAATAGATAGCCAAGTACAATTTATTAAAGAAATAATATTTAAGCCACAAGCAACCATTGTATGTGGTCAAATATTCAAACCCTACTCAAAATAAACGCGTTTAACCTTGCTTTTGCCAGAATTACTGTAAATCATTGTTTGAAACATACAGTATTTTTTCTTGAATTCACACGTTTTTAAGTCGCGCCTCTTGAAATCATAAAATTAAGTTTTTTTTCTCTAAAGAAGTCAGTTTTGACTTTAAAACATAGATTGTGCCTTCTTAATTTAACACAATTATTTGTTCTAAAGTCTTGCAATAGCGCCCCTCACTATGGACTGCAAAAATACCCTGAAATACTTCACAGCACTAAGTATAGTTATTGGGATTTTAACATCCCTCAAAGCCTTATCTGAAAGAACATTTCTACCTTAAACGCAGAGAACAAACGGCAACTTTTACAGAAGCTACGACCGCAAACCGGTTTTCCCCACCTCGACAATACCATTTACCAGAAGTAAGCAAGCAAGCAACCCGCCAGTCTTTAGACAGCCAAGCATGAGCAGCATGATGCGCCCAAGCCCTGCTCCCAGCCCGGCAGGGTGGCTCAGGGAACTAACGCAAGGGCACCCCAGGTCCCCGGCTCCAACGGCGGCCGCTCCGCGCCTGAAGAGACGGGTAGCGACTAGAAGAACCGAAGGAGCAAGAGGACAACCGGGGAGCTCACGGCCTACAGCGAGCCGGCTGCCCGGCACGGGCCCCACCAGCTCGGGGAAGGGAGAGACAGAGGGAGGGAGACAGCCAGTCGAGCCCCCGCTGCTCCTGGAGCTGCCTCCTGGGCTCGCCCCGCCGGCCCAGGCCCCACTCACCTCTCCCTGCTAGCGCAGGCCCCTCCACCGCCGGGACGCCCCACCTGCCCGCAGCCGGAGGCCAAGCGAGGAAGGGAAGGAGGGAGGAAAGGAGAAAGGAAGGGAGAGCCACAAGAGAAAGCGGGCAGGGCAGGGCCGCGACCCCCACGCCTCCCCGGTGCGGTGCGACCGCGGCTCCCAGCCAAGATGGCGGCCCGGCGAGGCGGAGCCAACGCAGTGCTGGCGTCTCCTTCCGGGAAGGAGCCGCCCCGCTTCCGGGGCGCGGCTGCGTCGCCCACAGCTCACTGACTTCCGCTTCCGCCCCCTGCGATGGCGGCGCGGGAGCTGCTGAGGGGCTGAGCGCGCCCCAGCGCCTCGGCTGGGGAGGCAGTGGAGTAGGGGCAGGGGCGGCCCCGCCTGCCCGGTGCTCTGGGGAACTGGTGGCCCAAAGCTGCCGGGTTTCCTGTGCTGCAGGGCCCCGGGGCTGCGGCCTGCCCCCGGCTGCGGGCTGCCCCCGGCTTCGGGGCCTTTGCCGTGGATGAGGCTGGTTCCAGACCCCGCGAGGGTGACGGACAGGCCGCGCCGTCAGGAAAGCATACGTGAACGGTCATGTTGTCGAGGCAGAAAGTCAACCGCGAGGAACGAAAAAGTGATAACAGAAGTCCGGTGTACTTTGACATCACCAGTCAATTATTACAACTTTATAGAGGATTATATTTGGGAGGGATCTCGGGGTTGTCAGGTTTTTTCCTTTCCTGAAAAAGAATTGGTTTGTACGTGTTTTTTTGCTGTAAGTCTCCTGAATCTTTTCTTCAAATTCCCAGTGTGCATAAAATGGATAAATCCAAACTCGTTTTCAGTTGTTCAGTACACAGGCAGTATTTTTTGTTGCAGGATTCCACCCGTAGGCCCATAAAAACACAGCAAATAATTTTGTGTCATATTGGTGCATTTGTTGCTTCTAAGAAGAGTAAAGCAAGTCACTCCGTTACAGTTAGGAGGCTAAATGTGACAGGACGATGTAGTGTCTGTTCACTCTTAATTTAAGATCACATATCCAGACCATCTTACGAGAAAATGCTGCAAAATCTTGTTCCATTGAAGGGAACACAGAGTTCTCTGATGTCTCCGATCCTTAGCTCACTGTCTAGCACAATTGCACACAGCCCTTTCCCTTAAGGGATCATGTGAGATGCCTACGCTTATAAGATTAAACATTTCAACAAGATGGGCATTGTGAAGTGTTTTGTAAAGCACAAAATTCCACCTGGCCTTAACGTCATTCTTGGCACAATAAGCATGTTAAATAAATTACGCTGAAATCATAATCTACGTGCCACTTTGTGCAAGGCAGGATTGAGCAGACGTCAGCCACAATGGTCCTTTTCTAAAGATTTCACCTCAGCCTTTATTGTCCGGGTTACACTAATCTGTTCTCTGTGGTGATCTGAGTCCAGCTCAAGACTGAGTTTCAGCTGTATTGAATCTGAATACTTGTATTTCCTATTGTATTTGTTCACACACAAAAATCACCGAACAATTAAAAATTCCTCTTCAAAAGACTAAGAAATAACCTATTTGTGGCTAACATTTAATGATTTAACATTTCGGTTGTCACCTATGTACCGAATTGTATCCCAGTTGAGAGGAATTTTTCACTCACTCCCTTCCAATGCTTTTCTTGATATTTGCAACTCAGATAATGTTTGTGAAAGGGAATTCGTGCAGTTTGATTATCCAAGATTTAATTTAAAAAAAAACATAAGGAAGAGATTGGCTCCTGGTTTATACATCTGTGTTTAGTGCTCTAGGTGTAGAGCATAGCTGCTGTATTGTATTCATTAACTATTAGCGTAGGTACTAGTTTAAGGGAAAGCGTACCTCTGTCACTGGGCTAATAACCTTTCTTTATTGCCTAAGGTGAAACGAAAAGGCAGAAAAGAAAATGATTGAATTGCCCAAAGAGTTTGCAACAGACTCAGGGACGGGACTGCGTGACTGCAATAAAGGTCAGAATTTTTCTTGCTGTTCCTAAAGATCCAGGCATCTCCCATGTGGATAGGTCCTGCTGTTCCCACGGCTCTCCTCTTGCTGGAGCACTCCTGCACCGGTGCCCAGTAGAGGGCAGTGGTAGCCCACATACTTTTTAAGCTCTTCGTTCTGTCTGTTGCCAGACTAGCGTAGGCCGTCGTCCAGACCTGCGCTCCGTGTCGTGGGTTTGTGGAGGTTAATCAACAGCAAGAAGGTGGGGGGGGGAGATGGCTGTGATGTCAGTACCTATGGGCGAAAATCAAATTTGAAACCGCCTGTACAGTTTAAATTTCACTTTGTTTTTACAAACTGGGGATTGCAAAATATTGTGTCCTCGTAGAATATGTCGGTTTTAGTGGGAGCAAGGTAGTTTTCATTTGTGTCCTGAGCACTGAGGCGGGGTTGTTGATGCAAAGTGACTGTTGTATTAGACCCCAGGAGAGCTACAGTTGTGCAGCAAACAGAAATGATGGTTGGACTTACAGAACCCCACTGAGAGATGTAACAACTTTTGTTACGTAAGATTCAAATATGGACAAGAAATATTTTTCTAGAAGTAGGAAAATGATAGCGATTATAGAAAAAAAATGCAAATCTGAAATCACGAAGAGAGAAACTAACCAAACAAAAATATTTTCAGTTTGCTGAGGAGTGTCAAAATTTTAATTTCATGGTAGTTTCATTTCAAAGGTCTAATATTTTCCATGATTACTTCAGACTTCAATCACAATAACAGGATCTTTCATACACAAACTGTTCACATGTCCCACCTCTGGCCACATCAAAACTTTTTGAGTTAGTGAAGTTTATCAAACCGTACCCTTTTCTTTGAACTGTTTTGATTTTGGTGCCGTGAAATGCTTCAAGGAAAAAAACGGTTTGCTTCAAAAAAGAAGTAACAGTTGATCTGTTTTGTTTTATCTCTTACACTCGCTCATCCTTATATCTAATCTGAGCTCACAGTTTGCAAATGCTTGAAGGTTTTGCAGAACAAAAGGAACTCTTTATAATAAATTATTGTTATACTTCAAGATGAAAAGCACTGTATAAACACAAGGTATTATTAGAATGCTGTATTAGCCTACATGTATTTCACCTAATAAATTCCCCGTGGCAACTCATGCAATATAATACATACCTAGTTTTATACCCTTTGACCTGAGGACAATTACCTTTTTTTTTTCCTCTGCCACACCATTTTGTCTTTTTTTGTGTTTACACTGGAATTCCTACTACGTCGTCTAAGTCTGGAAATGTGAGAAATGTGAACCTGGAGACTGTAATAAAGGCCCCAGAATGCTGAAGGGATTCCAGAGCTCATATTTACACCTCTGTCATTCTCTCTCATGTTCCCCAGCCCCAAAGTATTTCATGCACAAGTGTGTTGTCATTAACAGTCCATTCATCTCTCTGCTATGTTATGCTCAACACTAATGATAGCATAGAATGAGACTTCTCTTTCAGAGTAGTTTCTTTCTTCCCAGGTGTTTTCCAACATGCAAATGCATCACATTATAGAATTTCCTCTCTCTGTACTGCTATCATGTCTTGAAGGCATATTTTAAACCTGGGCTTGGGAAATAGCTAGAAGTTCCAGATTTATGTTCTTAAATCATTAAGTGCACCAAGTAAATAAGTACATACTGCTAAATTAACTTGGAAAGTGACTAACTCCAGGACAGAGACAAGTGAGGCAGTTCACTATCTCATAAAGGTTGGAGTTGTTTTTTTAATTTGATATGGGCCCCTCGGCAGGATCACATGGGTGGTTACAGGACATGAAAACATCTTCGTGTGCTTGTGAACACAGACCTTTTGTATTATTCTTTAAAAATACATAGCTGTCTGACTTTCACACTGCAGAAAATTTTCCTTTAATTGTAATCGTAAGAAAAGCATTGCAAATTTTCAGGTCAGATACAAATAACAGGAATCAGAATTTGTTCTATTTGTGGGTGCCTTTGGGTAAGTCCTTTGCTTCAGTTTCTCCATCAAATGAAGGTAGTGCTTTATACACTACTCCACGGATGCAGTCAAATGAATATTTTGAGGCTGACCTTGCTGGATGAAGAAATAATTTGAGAAAGAAAACGCACCCCGAGGAACGTAGTGAGGGTTAATTAGTGTTCACATGTACTCAAATGTAATCTTGTCCAGTAAATGTGGCAATGCTGTGGCTGCTGAGCATCCCTGTTTAGACTGTCCAGAAAGACAGAGAATGCTTGGAAGAACAGCCATGCCTCAAGGCTGCTCAGCACTGAGAATGCTGATGAAATAGAAAGTTCTTGTATCCCAGAAAGACATTTGGTATACCCTTGGGGAAGCAATTTCCCCAAGTCCTGTTACCAACAGTCATGTTACAGTGAGATCAGGAGAGGACCTAACTGCATAACTCGTATGTACTCAACGGGCAGGTTTTTTTCTTTAGTTACCTCATGGGTTGACCATTGAACCCATTGCTGCTTCAGATAACCAAGATAGGTCCCTCAGCTTGAGTAGTGAAAAAAACAGGAATCTTTACTTCAGCCCTGAATACAGAGAACTACCCCCTAGGCCCTTTACTAGTTTTTCAGTGTCTATAGCCTGTGGAATTGGAATATCAGTCAGTTATAATGCGCTCTCTTACATTCCACGTCCATATAATGTGTTCCCTGACATGTATCATAGCAAGACTACTGATCTATTCATTTTGTTTGCTGTCTAAAGCCATGGCTAACTGGCACCATGTAAATATTTTGGATGTACAAAGGCATAATTTGCTAACTGGGAAGAGCTTACTGCCTACAAGCACAAGATGCATTAAAGAAATCATTGCCCAGTGAATAAATGCAAGAGTGTCATGTGGCCTCTCATGCCTGACTACCTCCTAGAACAGGGGACCTCAGGGAACTGAAGGTGCCGGGCAAATCCTGCCTGGCAGCTTCTTCCGTTGCCAAAGATAGAACCAAGATTCAGAGCAAGCAAAAGCCATGGAGATCAGTAAAGAAGGAGGCTTGGGAGTGTTACACCCAAGTAGGAGAGATGTGAGTGGAGATTACCAAGCACAGTAAAGGTGAGGGTGGAGTTGGACAGAGGGGCAAGGAGCTTGGATGGAACGCAGAAGGAGAGAACAAATGGAGAAAAAATACTCAAGGGCCTCAGAACAAAGGGGGCTGTGGCAACCTTGATCTGAATGGGCTGGAAGAAGTAAGTCAGGCATGGGGCTAAACCTTTGCAAAGCCATGGGGAAGGAAAGAATTAATATTTAGGATGTTGTTGAGGAAGAAGTAGCAGTTGAACAATCACCTTGAAGAATTCATCCCATGAGTAACAGGTGATTTAGCTCAGGAAGCCACAGAAACATCTTCTCTTATTGAGCAAGGGAGCACCATTTATTAGCATGGCTGCTGTCAGTGTTTGCCAAAGATGAGGCACAGTTGCAAGGAGCTCAGTGGTGCTGGTGAAGCCATTTTTCATTTGTGCTAGGTAAAATGTGTGCTCCAGACACTGTTATCTGAAAGGCCTTAGTTAGGATTTTGGTTTTGGACTGTGTTTAAGCATTAATAAATATTGCTGAACTGTATTTACTCTTAACTTTTTAAAGTGTATTTCTTCATTTTGGGGAATGCAAAACTTTTATGAGGTTTTTTTTTCTTTTTTGGGAGGGGCTTTCAACAAAAGAAATTTGGAATTCTGAACCTTATTAAAGGCAGGAGGATATTTGCTGTTCAATCTATAGTGAATCTCCATCACTGATATCTGAATGTGCTGCAATTGTAACTGCCTGTGTGCAGATGAGAACGGTGACACCGAGAAGCTAAATCACTGTCCCAGGGTCATGTTTGTAACTGGTCACATGTTTTCCACTGTCTGAGCTTGCATTCAAACCAAGAGGTATCCTTGACCAATAATCCTTCAGAGATCTTTTTATAAGAGTATAGGACATTAATGCTAATGTCTTGGCCAGATTTAGTTCAAGTAATTATATCCTGCCTTCTTGAATTCCCTTCCAATTTCAAGTGCATATGAGATGCATCACTTCCAGGTCTAAACTATGAGCAATGTCATTTGTATTAAAACATCTTGCTGCTTTCCCATCTAAAAGTAGTTCCATTTCATTGATGGATGAAACAATGTAGGGGGTTTTGGTTTGTTTTCCTCATGCAGTGCTGCCAAGTTGGCTCTCTTTTAATCTTTGGCCAAAAGGCAATTTAGAGGTATTGTGTGTTATTTGTTTTTCTTATTTTTGGTTCTTTGTCCTTCTGAGGGGTTTTATTCCTTTAACTACCATACTGGCTTTTACTGAGTAACTTTCCTTCAGTGAACATTGTGTCACTATAGCGCATGTTTGTTTCATAGTATTACAGAAGTATAGTATGTATTTTCTAGTAGAACTAGATTATTTTGTAGAATTTCCCAAACCCTTTGATTCCCTAGGAAACTGATCCTCATCATTTTTTTTTAATGGAAACTGATAATTTGTTCATAAATAGCTTCAACATGGGTGATTATCTTGAGTTTCAGAGAAGGGCTATGATGGTTCCTGAGTCTCACTGATTCATTGTTGATCATGAAGAAATCATTCAATTGTTTTGAAGCTCCATTTTTCTTCTAGTATAAAGAAAGGATAATATTATTTATCTAGATTTACTGGAAGCATGCGTGCTTAATCATTTGGTGAGTGCCACCTATTTTGAGCTCTCTGGACTAAAGGTTCCACATCAGCAAGTGCCAAACATGAATCATAATCTTTGTTTTCCATAATCACTGCTGTTACGATAATGATCAATGTTGTTCATTTGTAGACCAGATTGATATTTCCAGGCATCATACTCTTTGTGCTTTACTTCATTTTCTACTGTCTGAATTGGAGAGGCAGCAGGCAATCAGACAGCCTTAGGTGACCCAAATAAAATGAGAGGCAATTTAACCTAAGCACTAATAAATCCCTGATAAACTTGCTGAAACCAGAGCTTTTTTTCCTTTGATTTCCTCTCCTGCCTGGCTAAGGTTGGGCGTGACCTCCTTTATGGTGATTGACAAGGAGATAGTATTACTTAGAAAATAATTCTGACATGTTTCTGAGTCAGAAAGAGGAAACGTCAGTCCTCTTCCTTATTTATTCCACCAGTACTAGGTAAGGAGCTCCATCACCAGGATCCAGTTCCCATTTACCTCTCCATCCTATATTTCCCAAACGATAATTGGTAGGCAGCCATCAGTGGCCTTCTAATGACATCACCTTAAGATGCAAAGACAAATAGTATGACATACCAGTTTCTCCTTACTGTTCATCACTTTCACTCAGAGCCTTTCACTGCTTCCGCATGCTCTTCTTTAGTATTTGACATTTGTATGATTGCATTGCTCTTTATATCCAAAGTAAGGCATGCCTAGCATTAGAACATTATTAAGCTATTACCTTGCAAGATGGATGTATGCCTTCAAAAGCCATTATAATGGCTGTGGTTTCATTACTGCTGACCTTCCTTTAAAGCCAGGTAATGTCTACACAGATCTCTATAGATAATAATTCTTCACAGAGATCATTTGCAATTTCATAGCAAGTTTTTGTGACAAAATATTTTTTCTTACTTGTTTAAAATATTAATTTAGTCCTACTGGAAGATCCTGGCCAAGCTGACAGTGTTTTGTTTTCCTCTGGTTAGACACAAATTCCTTTACAGGAGGAAATGAGTCTTTCAATGATAAAATGTTTCCTTTGTAGAGCTTACTAAGCAACACAGAGTACCTGCTAAACTTAGCCTGAGCTGTAAATTCTTGCTCTCCCACTCCCCCTTCTGATCTGTTTTTTCCTTTATGTCCATGAAGAGAAATGGGCATGCACGCCACCAGAATGGCTGGAGCAGACAGAGTGTGCAAGCACATGCAGTCTTTTACAGCCAGATTCTGATCGGTTCAGGTGTAGATAAACAGTTCACTTACTGATGCAAGCTTTTGGAGATGCTGCAGCCTTGCACGAAGACACACCTTTGAAGAGGAGGAGGGAAGCCTGTTGGAACTATTGGTACAAATAATGCTTAGAATTTACGTCTGCCAGCATAGTGTCTGGGCAACTTAATAATAAATGTATGCCAGACAGATTATCAGAAATAAGAGCAAGGCAGCATGATTTCCTATGACGCCCAGAATAACAGAATGATGTTCCATTTCACAATTTACACTGAATATTCATGACCACATGTCCTAGAGAGTCCTCTCCTGAGGGGTGCTCAGGGCATATCCTGAAGTCTGTGACAGATCAAAGTTAATCTGCTTTTGTTCACCCCAACAGCAAAAAACCCCAGCCTTACCCTCTTTGTAGCTCCACTATTGTGTTTAATCTTTAATACGCAGATATGTGCAGTATACAGTATTCTTTGACAAAGAACTAACCTAGCTGCAGTGGCGAAGCAGGGCATGGTGAAGCGGGGAATGTCTTGAACAGAGTTTCACAGGTAATTGCTGCTGATCTATCAAGTCAAAGTCAATGCTCAGGTTTTTAATGGAGTAGAATATGAAGTTGATGTTTGCTGCCAAAACCTGCTGGAAGAGTCCAGTCAAAAAAGCCAGGAATAATGAGGAAAACCAGGGTATTTTATGTTAAGACACTTTTCAAAATTAAGTCATACAAAATCCATTACTTGCATTGTAGGCCTAACTGTCAGTCCTTGTATGACGAGTTAATTCATTCTCTCAAAGGGGAGAGAGAATTTCAGAAAACTTATCAGGTAAAGGATATAAGCCCTCCTGATGTACATTCACTTCTGGAGGCGTATTAGATGGCCTGCATGGCAAATGCAAATTACAAGTGTTCTTGATTTATAGACCTCTTTATGACAAATAGGTCTAGAAGTGAAAATAATCTCAAGATCTTATCCTCTCATGCTGACGAAGTGAGAAGAAAGTCTATTATGTTAAGCAATGGGCATTGCAAGGAGCTCATTTGATGAGGCTGAAAGCTAAAGGCTGAAATATATGGGATCTGATGTAGGCAGCACCCCTCGCACATTGTTGTAAAGTATCTGCAGGATTGTTAAATGCACAAAGAATTCTGTCACCTGTTTGTCTAATACAGGAGTGAGTACTGATCATCATAAAATATCAGATGAGATCTAGGAATATCTCTTAAAAACGTATTTTTAAATACTGTAGCATAACTACAACGAATCCTGTTGCAATTAACAAGCAGTATCAAAGCAATAGTCATCATCATGCTTACATGGCAGCTTACATCACCAAAGCTTTACACAAACACCAATTAACCCTCTCAACAATGCTGCAAAGTGTCATTATGTCTGTTTCAGAGATGAAGCAACAGAGAGAGAGAGGCAGAAAGATTTGCCCAAGATTGCACAGCAAGAGAAGAGAAAAGTTCAAGAGTTTAAGGCTTTCAAGTTGGTATTTCTTTGTCCGTGTTGTGGCAGACTCTACCCTTGTCTGTGAGTGGAGTTTTGTATTTATTGCAATTGCTTTTGTGGTTCTGGTGGATAGGGAGAATTGAATATCTTCTGGTTGCATTTGTTTTTCATTGTGGTTGGGGGTTTGTTTGTTTGTTTGTTTTAAATGTGCTAGAGGCTGGACAGAAATCTCCTCAGCAAGCAGGAACCCTCCAGCAAACAGGATGTGGACTTTGAGCAAACGGTTGTGAAGAGTTTGTAGACTTCTGCCTTTATGTGGGTTTTATATGTGCTGATGGGGTAAATTCAGTGAGAAAACATCACTAGGCCAGTTTAGCTCCTTTTGGTTACAAACCATTCCTGATCTAACTTTTGGGGGTTGCTTGGGGACTTCTGTGGAGGGTTTCTGTTAGTGCTCAACAGACAGGTCAGACCAGGAATATTTGTGCTGTTCAGGTGGACTATTCACTCCACATTACTCATGGTGAGGTACGGGTCATGGAAGTCACATGGCAGCGTTTCTACTCTTTGATTGGCTAGTAAAGCTTTCCCGGGCATGAAAAAAATGAAAAACAAGTGATTAATAGAGAATCTTAAGGCTTACTGGCTAAGTACGGTGCTTTCCACATGAATAAGCACACCCCTAACATCAGAGCAAACAGACCCAGAGAACAGGGACATTCATGGGTCTCCCAGATAATCTTCTGCAAGTTTGAATGAATCAAAAATAAGTCATCTGTGCAATCCTTACATCGGCCTAGCATTTTGGATCACCTTTGGCATCATCTAAAGGTTACAAAATTATCTCTTTTTAAAAGCCAGGTCTTCTCTTTAGCCACAATGCTCCTTCCCTGAGGGTTTACCTGCATTCAGAGGATTATTACTATGCTTTTTAAAGTTTTCAGCACTGGTAGGCTGTATAGAGCTGTTTGTATGTTTGCCATTGGGACATGGGGGCTATGACTTTGCAATTACCGACTCAGGCATGGATAGAGCTGTTCTATGAGAAGGTGAAGGAACCCTTCAGAGGCTGCTGATGGAAAATATAGTATTGCACCTGAATTTAACCCAAAAAGCATCCATCTAAAGAGGTATGACAGCTGACACAGCCACTTAGGTAATAGCTAGTTTCAGTTACTGATTTGTTAATGACTGTTTTGCCCTTGCGCAGTTTGTTCCCGGTTTCTTCATTCCCCTCCTTCCTAGTTGCCATCCTGTAGTACCTTTTCCTCTTGTTGACATCTGTTCTAGTTCCCAATAGGAAAGCCTGAAGTTACTGGATTGATTAACCCCAGTGAATTGCTACCAAGCATTGCACTGCAATCTCTCTCCTGAGTACCAAGAGGAGTAGGGATTGCCAGGGGAGATCTGCTTGCCTATTGCCAGAAGACAGAAGCCAGAAGTAGCATCTACCACTTTCTCCGGGAGCTTGGACAACTGCCTGGGGAGATTTGGGCTTCCTTTATGATGGCGTTATGGTATCTGTGATTCCAGGATGGCTGCATCTTGCATGTCCACAGAACAAGAAGCTTTTACTGATGTTCTCCAACCTCTGCCCGACCTAATTGCATCAGCATTCCTACAGATACTGCGTCTGAGCTGGAGTAGGATAAAAAAAAATAATCCACTAGCAAGCAGGATTTCACCAGCCTGTGAATCTCTGAAACTGGCTAAGGGCTTGCCAGGTCTGAACAGGTGGAACAGCATCTATGAAGGCCTGTGACTAAAGAAACAAGAACAGAGAACAGGAAGAGAAACAAAGAAGCAGGTGTTATCCCAGAGGGATGACAGGAGCAGCTACAGACATCTTACTCAGAAAGGTGAGTGAGTGGAAATGAATGCTTGGTCATACTGGAAGCAAGCAGGGTTTTGCTACTGAGGCTGCGTATTTAACCCTATGCGCCTCTGGTGGAGGCTTAATGAAAAGCAGGAGTTACATGGGGCCTCTGCATAACAAGGGGTGTAATTAAGGAATATTTAAATGGCTGGTGACTAGCAGAATATGCATGTGCTCATTGCTGTGATTTCTGGGGTTTGTAAGGATGTGCCAGCTAGCTTTAGCTTTGCTAACTCAGGCACTGCTGGTGATAAAACCAGAGCACTAGGGAGCTCAGCACAAGTTAAGGAGTGTTTACCTACTTCCCTGAGCAGGTTTGGCAGCCTTTGCAGCATCTGAAGCTGCTTTGGCTGGATGCAACCCAGTGCAAAAGGGACACCGAGGTACACCAATGCGATCCATTTCTGCAGGCATAGCTCACTGTGGTTTCAAGATATAGATCCCCTCAGCCATGGCTCAAAGCATTGCACAAGCAAAACAATAAATGTTCGGATTCCCAGAAGAAATTCTGGTGAACAGAGCTTCACCACAGAGATTCCAGGAGATGAGGAAAACACCTGAAAATCAGAGTCAGTTCAGGAACATTTAGGGCAGGATCAAAAGGAGATATTAAGCAATGTTTGGAAGCTCTCTAGGGCAGGGACTGCCTTTGTTCTGCCTCTTGCATAGGACTGAACAAGCTGTCAGCACTTCCATAATACCTCCAAGTACTGCTCCTTTCTCCAGTAGGACAGCAGAGAAACAATTTTGTGTTCTGCTTTGAAAAGACAACAAAGTGGATTTGATTAGTAAGAACTGGGAAAAAATACAGGAGGCAGAGCCTGATGCATGCCAGTTCAAGTCCATACACCGCACAGCCAAGCAACAAATGCGAAGAGGAAACACTGGGAGTTTCCTTTTTCTATAGTTGCCCACAGAAGTTTTTCTGCCTTTGAGTGGGAGGAGGAATAGACTGGCTTATCCAGTGGCCATGAAGAAAGCACTGTGAGGGAGTTTCCACAAAACCAGAGGAGACAAGTCACACTGATTTCAGAGACGGGAAAACTGGGTTGCTATGCTGTGTCCTGTGTAATGAGAGAAAATGCAGGAAGATGGTTTGACAGAGTAACCTGGAGCATTCCAGGAGAATAAACGCCATTCATGCAGGAACAAGTGACGTGAGTAAAGCAAGATTTGCTAAAAATCAAGATTAAGCTGTAGATCTACAAAGACTGCTGAAGGCAGGAAGGTACAGGATCTGCTCCGTATCCCTTCCACTGCTAGAGGAAGTGGATGCCAAAGGCTGCTTTTCTCAGCTCACAGACCGAAGAACAATACAGAGAAAAAAGTGGGGAATCTCCAGAAGACACAGGCGAGTTGAGGAATAATAGAAAGTAATGAAACACTTAAGCGTGAGAAAACATGATAATATGAAACAAATGCAACAAGGGAGCAAGTTAATAACTGAAAGACAGTTTGTGTGGTTAGTGGACAGCAAATTACAGTGAAGTTTACAGTGTGGTATGGCAGCAGGGAAAGCTGCTAGAAGTGGGGGGATTTTGTTGTGTCATTTCAGTTCGCTAATTTGTTTTAGGCCTCTCAGTGCAAGCAATTTTCAACCAACTGGGAAAGTCTTCATGAATGAGTAGCTGAAGTGTCCTCTCTTGTTCCTGTGTAAGCCAAGAAGAGTGTGATTTACATGATTAGGAAAAGCACTCTTATCTGTCTGGTCAGACTCACCCCACTGCAATTCAGTGTTCTCACAGGAAGTCCAGACACCGTGGCACCTCTTGTTTCAGACATTTAAAATGATATGGACAAAATATGAATATTTGAGCTCTAGAGGACTAGCCGGTCACAGCAAGAGGGACTAGCTGGAGATCATCACTAAGCTTCTCCAGTTTAATCTCTGACTCTTTCACTCAAGCCTGTAACAACAGCAAATGTAGTAAGGGGCAGGCACACTGAATGTTCTACCTGCTGAACCTTGTCTGTGCTGTTCTAATCTGCTTAGTGTCTAATAACAGCCAAAGTCAGTGTTATGAGAGGTTTGCTCTATAGAGAGCAAAACTTTTTTCACGTGCACCAGCTGTAAGGAAGTATTCAAGGATAAAAAAATGATCGTCTGGTACTAGATTTCCCTAAGTGCCCGAGTCCGTTCCACAAGGAACATTAATTCACTAACTCTTTCGCCCATGTGAAGTAGCTCAAGTCTCTTCTCTCTGCCTGCAGGATACTCTTTGTCCCTCTCTTCTGTTACTCTGAGCTGGTGCTGATACTAAGACAGGCACATATTTGTGTGCACAGGCATGTTTGTACAGCCTGATTTTCATTTCTGTTTCAGCAGTCTATCAAATAGGTGAGAATTGTATTATCATCCATGCTGAGCATGCACAATAATCAAGGCTAGTGTAGAGTCAAGGGTCAAGAGTGGAGTTGGACAGTTCCTTTGGTATGTGACAGCAATGTAAAAGCTTAAAAGCAAAATGACAAAATTCCTTTATTTTGTTTACCTGTACTGTCTTCATCAACTAAATGGGATGTGATTCCATTAATCTCGACTGGGGAACAAATTGCAATTCAGGGAGAGGGGTTTGCAAACTCACAGTGTGGGAGGCATCCTTCTGTGTAGAGCATAACAGGTCCAGAGGGTGTATTCAACCGTTGACATTTGCTGCTGCTATACGGGGCATGCCATATACTTACTCCTTCCCTCCATTACAGTACGATGAGCACTAATAAACATTTTCTGCCCCACTGAAAACAATTATAGCATAGCCTTTTTGCAACCCTAAAGGACTTTCTCATGAATGTTCTCTCATGAATGTTATCTGTTTCTGTATTTTGAAAGAAACACCAACTTACTTTTTAACCAGGGAAAGGGTTCTCTTCCCCTCTCCTCCCAGTTCAGGATACAGGATGACATATGAGCAAGTGCAAACAGAAATGGTATCTTGCTGGAGGGACAGCGTTGTCTGCATATCCAGTTCTTCTCCATTTCCTGCAGGAAAAATTCATGGCTGGCTCAGAAGGTATTGTTCTGATGTGTTGCCAGAGAATCTCTACGCTAAGGCCTGCAGCCATAATGAAGCAACAGAATTTGTCTTGTGTATGTTCGTTGTGCAATAATTTCATTGTCAAGGATTTATTGTTGCCATTTTCTATTGCACAATATAAAATGAAGAGAGAAAGAAGGGTGGGGGACAAATAAATGGACGTGACAGAATTAGGTTTTCAGTGTTCTGAGTGTTTTAATGAGAATTTAACTACTTATCTCTTCATCGATCAGTGACAAGTGGCTCTGCTGTAGCTGTTCATTCAAGAGACAACTGGATTTTTTTTAATCAAAAGTTTAGTTTTTACACCCCAAAATACTGGCTTTTTTTAAAATTTAAAACATTTTCCAAATATTTTTGTGACATTTCCTTTTAATTCCAGAGACAGAGGGGTAAAACACATTAATAGCAGCTGTTTAATAGGATTCACATCTTTTCAAATAATCATTTTAAAATTTGATATGAACGTTCTACATGTTTTGTTTTTCTAAAACAAAATCCAGCCCAAAGCAATTGTTAAAAATGTAAACAGGATTGAAATCAGTCAAAATCAGAAGAGTATGTTTCCCCTGATCTTTATCCTTTGTCCCTTCTTTTTGAATTCAATTTCACAAGAAATTTCAATTGTCTTTGCAAATGACAGTATTGCACAACTTCCAACGTAATAGAAAATCCGGTTCCAGCCAATTTTAAAAGGCAGGCAGGAGCTCTGCTGGTCTGATTTGGAGCTCTAAACATTATCCATATCCAGAGTATTAATATTTTCATATAACAAGCTTCTTGCAAAACCATTGCAGAGCTGTTTTCAGACTGGGCAGATGTCAGTGCTCATTATGCAAGCAATCTGAGGTGCTTGTGTTTTAGCAGTCCCAGAGTTCTGAATCTACTTCTGCGTTACTTATGCAGACTTTTGCAAGTCTTAACTAAGCCGTATTACAAAACCAGGATGTTCTGATTTAAATTGAGTGTCATGGTTGATTTAGTCTATTCAAGTCTCAACATCTGAAGAGTTAAATTCTTAATAGGTACGGGATAGCCCACTACAGATGAGCAATATTCTTGAAGAAGCAGGAAGAAATCCACTGCCACGTGTGCCTTAGACTGAGTAGCTGATCATTTCAGATTACACTGAGGTATGTAATTCCTCAAGCACACCTGTGGAAACCTTAATAGCTTCAATTACTAGCGATCATGCAAGCCTCCGGAAACTATGAAAAGCAGGCAGAAAGCTAGTTCCTTGATGGGAAAGTTCAGAGCGGAAAGAACCTTACAGGATCCGTGGTTACTTCCCATGGTATTTGTAGAAATTTTGGCTAAAAAGCTATTCTAGCCATTGAAAAAAAAAAAATGAGCACACCACCACCACTCAAACCAACTTTAACTCAAGCGTAACCTTAATGTTAACTTGTTTGTCCAGTTCATTCACTTCCTATTATTCCCTGGATCATGCTTTGAATAATTTCCATGATCTGTTTCTGAAGTCCTGCCCCTTTTGATGTCATCGATTTGATCCATATAGGCTGGACAGCTCCCAATGTATCGTCAGTTAGAAAAGGAAATCTGAAAGCTTTGGACCAAGACTTGTCTTCTGTTTGGGATAAAGCTGAAGGCTGAGTTTAGTGGCTACTCTAAACACTCAAAAATAGACTTTCTGCCAAGGTACAGTGGGGTGTTTTGTAATTTGGTCTTAGTTGTTTTACTGTGTATTTCTGTATATATGTATGATTGGTATGTAGATATAGATACCTATACACACGGTTGAATTTTGACTACCTGACATTTATGTGTAAGTGTTTAGGATGTGTTGAGCATCGAGTTGCTGTGATAATACATGAACATATACTTGTTTGCCACTGCTGTATAACTTCCACTGACTTTCTTATAACCTGCAGCCTCTCTCCAGGCACTTACCACAGACTAGACAGGCAACTGGTCACTGTAGCTGTTACATGTTTTGTTAAGTCCTGGACTGCAATTGCTATGTTAAATAAATTAGTGGTAGGCTGATCTGGGAAGCCAGTGGAGAGAGGATGTTCTGTTGCCTGTACACATGTGTGTTTTGAAAGATTCCCTCTGGGGTTTTTTTGCATTATCATATGCTTTTTCATTCTAGTTATTTTAAGAATGCGGATTCAAATGGTATGAACTAACTAGCCATAGCCTTAAAAGCCCAGTCAGAATGTCTGAAAATTGCGGATTGTCTCTGAAAGCCATGGTTTGAATGTTTACAGGGGGTTTTTTTTAGATTCAAAATTATAGGTAGAAAAAGTGTGTTTGATAGATTTGATCTGGCATTCACTTTTGGTAACTATTACCTTTTATTCTACTTTTCCTCATTAGAGCAAGGCTGATTAGTGAGCAGTAACAAATTAAATTTTCCTGGTTTAGTCTCACACAATTTTCATTTCTATCTTAAAATACCATAAAAATTTACGGACTCATTCAATGTCTGTCTTAACATACACTGCAGACTTATTTTCATTTGTTCTTATCTAAATAAAATGAGAAAGAAAGAACTGAATAAGATAAAGGTTGAACACACAATTTAGCATAAGGGTTTAATTGGAAAAATGTGTAACGGGGTAGCAAGACTACCATGGATTCCGTTCTGGAGTTTGCCACAGATAGTCCTTTTTGACTGAAGGAGCATTCAGATGTAAACCTTCAGCTGTAAGGTTGGCTGATAAAATTTGTAACCGGTGGTTCAGAGTACTATGGCTCTGTGTAGTCTGAGTGGGAGTACCGGTTTAAGTATAGAAGCACTGCAGAAAAACAGTGTTTCCTTGTAGCAAAAGTGGAATTGCTCATCTCCCACTTCAAGTTGTTATCACACATCTTTGCTTTTAATTGTTCATGCCCTTTTTTAAATATTTCACTTTGCTTGGGCTTCCTGTACTTGTTCAATGGCAAGTATATCTAAGAAATTTGAGAAATCATTTGTCGTGTTTAATTATAAAAGTAAAAGGAGGTGCATTGAGCTAATTTTGTATTACTGTTAAAAAATATCTTCGAAAATACAAACATGGTATGTGTTATGGACTTTGGGGAAAACAACTTGTGATAAACTGGGTTTCCTTCTCAGATAATACACTTTTGTGGGCTATTTTAAAGCTAATCTGGTATACAGCTTTTGGAGTGCTCTTCGCTGTTTAAGGATTATTCCTAATCTTTCTGACATGAATAGGTACACTGAAGAGATTGTCTTAGCAGCTTGTAACTCTCAGATATCATTTCAGATGAAGTGTCCTATTCCGAGGACCTTTGAAAAGACCATTTTAAAGCCATGTTTTAAAATGGAGGGGTCTAGTTGAGGATGAAGGCATTGCAGGTCAGGGCACTAGCGTGTATCAGCTGAGCTGTGGTAACCCCACTGGCACCTCAGACCGAGCCACCACCAAACACTTCAAGGCCCATAACTCAGTAAAGGGCCTGAGCTTTCATTCCATTATCACGTAGCCCACTTGCAACAATTCTTTAGTTATTTGTGCACTCCTTGTCTTCAAACTCTGTTACTGTATTTATAAGATTTTTATTTGGAGTTAAGGTTGGCCCAAAGTAGTGTACTCAGTAAACTTCTCTTAATAGCATAATAGGTAGGGTGATTCACAGAGTGCTGTAATGCTGGAAACTCACATATTACAGGACTTGATGTCATGTTCAGTAAATGCAAGTATGTCAACATTAGTCCAATGTCCCAAACTGGTACCAAAACCTAGGAAGGTGCCCTCGGTCTGTGCTAGATAAAACATATGAGCATAAATAATGTTCACACTTTCATCAGCATAAAGTCTGAAATTATCTACGGTACCATAGTAGATGTTTTACTTACTGTGACAAAGGAGATATGGATTTTGATTTCCAGTTATGCCACTCTTCTTGGACGATTTTCAGTTTCTGTGCTTCCTTTTCACTTCTGTAAAATAGAGAGAAGGAGAAGATTTTTAGATTCCTGGAGGAAACTATTTATGTAAGAGATAGGGGGCAAAATTTCTGTTAATAGCAGTAACTGATATTTCTGTGGTCTTCAGAAACAACCCAAGAGCATTTTATTTTAAGTAGCATCTGCAATGCTTTATCTACATCCTAATTTGGTTAATCCCCTCTGTGGTTTCAATTGAGGTGGTGTTTTTCTCCACTTCCTTTCCTAAATACCTGATCATGCTCATCTGAACTATGAAATACCTACTGTATTTCATCTTGGAAGTGGCTCTATTTCAGGGATGGCAGAAATTAATCCTATTTACCTCCATTCTGCAGAATGAGAGAGCATACAGCAAAAATTAAAACCAGATCCTAATTCGTCCCTTTGGTTCACTTGAAAGTTGCATTTATCCCGATTCCTTGACATAAGGATGAAGCCATATTGCTAGTTCTGAGACTGTCTTTTTTCAGGCCTATAGGCCAGCATGTTTCACTAGCAATATACTCATAATAATGAATTAGTTACAGAGCTGTATTAATGCACAGTGACACAATGTTTCAGAGTTAAATGTTGGTCCTTAGTATTCTTAGAAAGAAGAAAACTACACATCCCTTTGGCTGCAGACTTCTCAGCAGCTTGTGTATTAGTCACTTTAATGTTGCATATCCGTACTAACAGAGAAGTCATAGCGTAAGCGTGGTAGAACGCCTCAAGTTACTTCAGCAGCAGCGTGCAGAACATTTGACCTCTTTGCTACTTCCTGGTGTCCAAACGCTGGAAAGACAGATTAAGTCTCAGCTCACAGTTATTTTCCGCTTTTGCTATTGACAAACTCATTGGTGCCCTGTTTTAAAGAGTCCATGGATTGGCCTTGGTCTTTCTAACAAGCTAAAAATATTTTTTTTTTCTTTTTTATTGAACAGACTTAGAGGATGGAGCAGGAAGTGGCAAGAGAAGAAGAAGAGAGGAAAGAAGGCTTGATTGAGTTTTACGATTCCTTCAAGGATATGTTTGAGTTCTTCTGTAAGAACACAACAATCCATGGCACCATCCGCCTCGTATGCTCAGACAGCAATAGGATGAAAACAGCTTTTTGGACTCTGCTTTTACTTGCCAGCTTTGGCATGTTGTACTGGCAATTTGCACTTATGTTCAGCCAGTACTGGGCCTACCCTGTTGTCCTGACCATGTCAATGCATTCAGAGCCCAAGATGTTTCCAGCCATTACCATCTGCAATCTGGACCCATACAGGTAACCTGTGCTTGGCTGTAGTCACGTCTTTACAGTCGCAAGGGTTCAGGAAGGGTCAGCAACTTCATGAATGCAGCCTGGAGGAGGCTGAAGGTAGAGGGAGGCCAGTCGAGGGAGGTCTGTCTGCCTTACAGAGGTGGAAAGGGACTATTGTTATTTCCAAACTTGTTTTAAGATAAGATCTTGTTGAGAATGATGCAACAGCATGTAGCAGTTTATTTCATGCACTGAGTCAGGATAGAGGGAACTCTACCTTGTGACTTGGTTCAAGCTGCTAACTGATTTTGTGCTCTGATAAAAACAGTCTTTCCCTGAAAAACGTGGCTACTGTGTGTATTCATTCGTAACTAAACCACCAATCTCTGTAATGATGCATGCTAGAGCTGATTCTGCTTGGTTTTTCATACCGCAAAATGGCTTTAAGGAGACAATATAACTTCTATGGAAGTCTGCGTGGCCCTGCTTGTCAAACAAGGCTCACACAGTAGTGGCAAGTTATCAAGAAGTTTCAAATTACATAGTAAAGGAATTATGTAATTTCCTTGGAATAATTATTTAATTGGCTGACAAGAAGGCCAGTTTGTGCAGCTCATGTTGCACAGCTAAAAGTTCTGAGGTTTTCAGTGGAGGATCCAGCAACTGGAAATTCAGCTGCCAGAGCTCCTAATAAATTAATTTATTGAAGTTAGGTATGCTAAGCATAGGCACCATAATTGTGAGGTTGCATATAACCATTGCATAATTGCACATAACCAGATACTGTGAGGGTACATAAAATAAAGTGCTTTTGTCTAATAGAAATGTGGATATTCACAAATAGCTAATATTTCTGTTCCTTGCAGATTTGAACTGGTTAGTGAACATTTGGTTCAGTTGGATCACATGGCAGAGGAATCTATCGCTTTTTTGTATGGCATCAACGTTTCAGCCAGCTTATTTCCCATGAATGAGAAAAACATCCACGTAAAAGACTTGTCAAGCATAGGAAATCTCAGCAGATCTAGCTTCAAGCTGAGCCAAAACTTCTCACTCTTGAGAATGTCTGACCACAATAGCAGGTCAGGAAAGAAGCATTCCAGTGTGGGCTTCAGGCTGGTAAGTGCATGTCCTCTTTGAGGTTTTAGCCTGGCTACAGGCACGAGCAGCGAGGACTGGCTGCTCCCTAAGGGACGGGGACAGAGGGGAACCTGCTGGCAGGGTAGGACCGGGGCCCATCCCGTGGTACCTCAGCAAGCGAGCAGGGAAGGCTGACAGATGATGGCCAGGTCCAACCAAGAGTCCAGCTCATCAGGCAAGTTCGTGGCAACGAGGCAGGTTGAAGACCAGGCCATGAAGTTAGCCCACTGGATCCACGGTGAGGCAGGAGCACAGTGGCAGCCGAGCTGGAAAGCAGCAGCCATACAGCATGGCCCAAGGAGGGGCTGGAGGCCCCAAGCTGAGCTTAAATGAGCTCCTGGGCCCACAGGCAGAGGGTGTGTGTGGAGAGCCCAGGTGAGGCTGCTCAGGGCCCTTTATCAGCGCACTCAGGGCCCTGACAAAGATCTCACGAGGTACATTCAGAAAAATTACTGAAAAATTAGGTAGTTTCAGTGCTGTGTGATGACAGCTTGGAGGATGTTTCAGGAGAGTCCATCCCTGCCTCTAACAGTTTATGCTGATTGCCAGGATTCTTGTGAAGTGAAACAATAGCAACATCAATGGTCTGACACAGCCCACCCACCTGTACAGTAGTGACAATTCAGTAGAGAATGGTAGCAGTAGGCTATGGGAATCATTGCACCCCTTTCTAAAAATATACAAAACATCTAGACTTAGCAGGTGAGCCTAGAAAAAAACAATAACAACATGTGAGGATTCCCTCAGTGTCTAAATGCTGTGGTACTGGGGGCACTAGAAATGTTGCAGGTAAAACGAACGATGGCAATAACAAATCAGGAGGATGAATCCAATAAATGTGTATCTGTGACTTTGGAGAAGAATGCAAATGCTTCAGATTCTTCATATCAAAAAACAGGGTTAGCGTAGATCTAAGAGGAGAAGCTATGGGAGAGAGACTGATGCGGCTTGAATGGCCAGCAATTTTTGCCTGATTATTATCGTCCTGCCCTATCCTGAAGTCCTTCACCAGGCACACTTTCACCAGAATCTGTGGGTGTTCACCTGTCTAAGGCCTGAGTAAGAACAAAGAAAGCGTCTCAGGACTTGTTTCATGATTCATTGGTTGTAGAGAATTCCCACCAGCCCTGTCCTTCCTTCTCCCAAGTTACTTGAGTTTGCTTGTCTGCTCTCTTCTCCTGCCTCTTTTCCCCTGTACGCTTTCCCCTGGGATGAAGGAGCACACCTAGTTCAGCTTCAAGGAGAGAAGGTGCTTAGCACATACCAAGATGATCTCCAGAGGTCCTTTCCAACCTCAGCCATCCTGTGATTCTGTGATAACTAAAACGATCAGAGACTTCACTTTCTGGAAAAATAGAGGTTCCCCTTGTCCCTGTATCCAGTATTGCCTTTACCCCCTGATCTCTGTTACCCTCAAGCTGTCATGTCCTGGCTGTGCTGAATGGCTCCCTCTCTTTTCTTCCAGTGCAATGCCACAGGCGGGAATTGCTTCTACAAGACCTATTCATCTGGGATGGATGCAATTCTTGAATGGTACAGGTTTCACTACATGAATATCATGTCCCAGCTACCAGTTATAATCAACATTTCTGATCATGAGGAGCAAATAGAAGATATGGTCTACTCCTGTCAGTATGATGGGGAGCCCTGCAGACCCAGGTATGTTACTTCTTGAGACGCTAATTGTGATTTCAGCAGAACTCAAGGACTTGGGAGACTGAAACTGAGCCTATGCTTTCAGGCAGTGCAGGCACTGCACCTCATGGCATACTGCCAGGCTTAGCCCTTGTTGGAGATCTGACTCAAAGAAAGGACAGCCTTTCATGATCAGAGCATGGGCCTAGGAACCTAGAACTTAGCGTTCTGCCATGACTTACCTCTATGTGAGTTAATGTCTTAGGGTGTCAAAGAAGGCTAAGAGAAATTCAGCAGGAATTAAACCCTTACTGGTACAAAGATGCATTGACTGCATTGAATGGTAAATGATTAAAGTCTGTCTGCATGGGAGGAAAGGAGCAGGAATCCTCAGATATCCAATGGATAAAAGTGGGATCTCTTTTTGCTGTAACAATGAAAAGGGGGAAGAGAAGGGGAAGATGGCTCTCACAACTGTGCTGTAGCGCTTGGCCCCTGAGCACAAGGATTGTTCTCAACTATTATGCCAGGAGGACTCAGTTAATGCCAAAAGGGTCAGATGGTCTTTTTGCATCCTTTTGTTCCTAGAGGCAAAGAAGTGAGCCTGCTGCCCATACCAAAGGCAAAGGTGTACCTTCTTTTTCCTGCATGCCTGTGGTCTGTACTGTTGGAGGCTCTTCCAGAGACAGCTGACATACACCACCCAAGACGATGCTGTGCCTCAGGCACACGAGCCATTTGCTGGCCTACTTGTTTTCAGCTGATATCTTGAACAAAGTTAACAGCAACGCACTCATCTATGACACAGAATAAGCAGAAGGCAAACTTAAGTGTTTTTCTGAGCACTTTCAGCAAAGAGGATAGGGGTCTATGAAGTTTGTTGTAGATCATTTTATTAGATAAGGTCCTATCTTATCTTTCCTGGAGGCAATTGACTCATGTTCTTCTGCACTTAGTGTTTTTGATGCTTTCATGTAATACATCTCCGTCCATGCACTTGATGGTGAGCATCGTCACTTTTGTACATGTGTTCATCCAACTCTTCTTAAGAACTCTAACAAACTGGTGGAATGTGGAGGCTGACTTGGCCAGGGAAGTTCAGCATGATCATAATAACTGGTATAATTTTTAAGAAAACAAGGAAAGAAAGAATCTATTTCTCCTATTGATTAGAGCACAGAACTGGTGTTTCTCCTATTGATTAGAGCACAGAACTTGAACCTGCCTGGTTGTTGGAACAAGCAGGGAAAAATTTAGTCTACTTGGTGGAAGGAAAAGCAAGTCAGAACTCTGAATTTGACTCTTGTGTTTGCTGCTCTGGCTGTAACCTTGGGTGAACAGCGAATCCCTGTGCACCTGACTTTTCCCCTTGTCTCTGTTGAGTTAACAACTCTTTCCCATAGGCGCTCCTGTACATAGACACACACAAAGCGCATCCTACATAGAAATAAAGGTATTGCTACACTCATAATTAAAACCCATCAAAATCTCTCTTGATTTCAGTGACTATGTTCACTTTCACCACCCAGTCTTTGGAAGCTGCTATACTTTTAACAGCAAGGGAACAGACCCTTTTTGGACAGCTACAAAACCAGGCATTCCTTACGGTATGTTATTTGGCAAAGGGTGGGAAGAAGAGCTAAAATTAATATAATCTGGCTATGGATTAAATATATGTCTTCTATATATGACTTACTGACATATGGCCCTCTCTTCTAGTCTGGTGGCACAAATTATATACTGTATTTGCTTGCTTCACTAGCCACATGTATATAATAGCCATATCAGCCATATCTTAACTTGTAGCAAGCAGAATATTATTTTAGTTTTCAAGCAGAATATGATTACAGTTTTGGAATAGGCTGATGCAATTGCTACCTGACTGCTCACCAGGTCTCTAAGGAAAAAGAATGGCTCTTCTGTGAGCTAAGACAGCAATTTGATCAGTGCTGAGAATTCAAGACATGGTGGTCTCCCTATTTTGGCCCAGAATAAGTTTTTATATGCTTCCTTTTTCTTTGGTTTACAGGACTTTCCCTTATCCTGAGAGCAGAGCAGAAGGATCACATCCCACTCTTGTCTACAGTAGCAGGTGTGAAAGTGATGATACACAACCACAATCAGACGCCATTCCTTGAGCATGAAGGCTTTGACATCAGACCCGGCATTGCTACTATCATAGGCATTCAGCAGGTTAGCCACTTGCTCAAGAGCATTGTTTCTTTTCCTTCGGATTGCAGAAAGTTGTGAGGAGCTGAACACTGTGACCATACAACGGACTTGTGGGATTCTTGTGTTCACTTCTTGACTGTGCAAGCCCCTTTTCTCTCTTCGCTGTGCTCAGGTTCCCATGGGTAAAACAAAATTATTCCAAATGTGCAAGTGGCCTTTTGGTCCTCGATACATTGGGGCCTGATTTGTTTTACAGAGGCTCTTACACCTCTCACATCTTGTTCCAGCTCTACACAGGGGGCTGCGTGTGTACATTAGGATGAGAACAAACATTCAGAAATGATTTAGTTATTTTGACATGATGAGTTACTGCTTGTCAGCTGAACCAGTGGCTGACCACGTGCACTCTCCTACCTTTGCCCTGTTACTGTATATGTTTTATTAGCAAGGTATATCTTGGCTGCTCACATGCATTACTACACTTCCTGTCCTTTATATGATGCTCCATCCAGTTAAGTTTAGATGGTAACGGCTAGGTCCAATTAAAGCTCCTAATCACTCAGGCCTCTTTTCTATGTCCACAGGATGAGGTGAATCGCCTGGGTGGCAATTACGGGAAATGCACGACTAATGGCAATGATGTGAATGTTAAACTCCTGTACAACAACTCCTACACCCTGCAGGTATTGTCAGAGTGGCTGGCTGAGGCCCCAGCTTATTCAGAGCGGGTGAATAGCAAACAAGCCATACCTTACTCTCCAGAGAGCTTTTACAAATCGGCAGGTTCATTCCTGGAGATAGCAGAGAGATTCATGCCCCTCTGAGAAGAAGCTCACGAACAGGGTGTTATAACTTGGAATGTGTTTTACTGAGTGGGGGATACTCAGTCCCAGACACTGGGGCTCTTCCCTCCTTGTAACACAAGAGAGATCAGACAGTGAGCCAGTCAAGGCAGCTGGACTGTTCTAGTAGGACATTCTTGGGCCATCAGGTCTTTATTTGTGTAAGTAGTTGTTCCTGGCTCCAGGTGCTTGGGCTGTTTAACCGCAATGTAACTGGGCATAATGAAACAGGGGGCTGGGGGAAATTCTATCTCACGGAGTTCAATACTGTTTTCAGAGGTAAAGCCAAGGAATAAAAAGTGAAAACCTTTTGCATCATCACGGTCTAGTAACGGCTGGTGTCTTTCTGCAGCAACAAAATCATTGTCTCCTAGCAGCTGCATGCTGCAGACTGAAGATTTGGGCACTTGCGAATTTCTGGCTTATCCAATCTTTTATGCCTTCTTTATTTTCCAGGCTTGTTTGCATTCCTGCTTTCAGCATATAATGGTTCGAAAATGTGGCTGTGGTTACTACTACTACCCACTGCCTCCCGGTGCTGAATACTGTAACTACAATAAGCAGCCTGCATGGGGTAAGAGCAAACGACTGCTGTCTTCTCCTTGTCGGAAGAGAACACTTTCCTACAATAGTCACTGGTTACATGACTCCTTAGATTACTGCCCTTCTACTTCGTGCCTATTTCCTGCTTAGACTATTTCCTCACATCACTGAACCCAGCCAGATGGCAGGCACCTTTCTGTGTATTTGCATGGATATCAAGTTAGTGCAGAAAAAATCTTGATGCTATCAAGCATCCCTTTATTAAGGACATTAATATAAGGTCAAACTCTTTCATGTTACCAATATTGGTGGCTGTGCTGGTGTAAGACAAAGCTTTGAATAACTTCTCTTGGTTTTCTGGTTGGCATATCCTCATCAGATCCTTACAGGGAAGGCACCTGCATTGCACACAGGTGATTAGCTCGGCCATCTGGAACCATTCCAAAGTGAGAGTCAGGTGAAAACAGGTCTCTCTGAGAGAGTGCTGTATGCTTGGGAAAGGCGAGGGCAGAGGTTTTGGTAGCCTTCCATTTGGTAGCCTTCCATTTCCTGAGGAAGTGTCTGAGTGTGTTCCTCCCATTTCTTTCACCAGGTCACTGCTTTTACCAGCTGTACAACAGGCTCAGAAATCATCACCTGAATTGTTTTGACCAGTGCCCCAAGCCTTGTCGGTAGGTCACAAAAGCAGAGCACAGTAAAAACCAGCTTGCAGAGGCAAATCACACCAGTGGAAATGTAGGCAACTTAGCAGAAAATTTATGGACCAACTGGCCAACTAAATTTTGGCATTTTCTGAACCAGAGATTTTGGCTTGGTGTTTGAATCCCAATGCTGAGAAAGGAAAAAGATGACAACATTAGATGAATTAAATAAGAACTTTGTGTGTACATGACAGCAGAGAGGGGAAATTGTTTTAATCACACTGAAATGTTTTATGAAGCCCAAACCAAATTGTTTGTTTCATTTTTCAATCTATATTACTTTTCTTTATTCACCTTTTATATTGTAGGTCAATTTCAAAATGGAAAGACATAATTTTAAAGCAAAATATCAAATATTTTGGTTTTGAATACATCAAAGAAAAGTTGTCAGAATTTTGAAACCATTCTAGTTTTCCTCCTGACCTGAACAGTTTTCAGGCAACCTCTGGTTTCATTTTCTAAGCCGTCTTACAAAGTTTTTTCTGAGGTTCACAAGAGGTGCCCCCAGAACTTCTGCTTTGGGCAAGTAGTTAGCATTGTTAAACTCCTTCATGTATTCATTTTTAAATGCCAAGAGTCATAGGGATCATAATCTCCATTTTTCTCTTCTCAGGGAATCACTGTACAAGGTGTCTGCTGGGACGGCTAAATGGCCATCAGCGAAGTCTCAGGTAGTCCCTACAGACAACTGCTGTGTTTAGAGGGGAAACTGTATTTACTGTGGCTGTTGGAACATTAAAGTTAAGAGTGAAAACGATGACTCAGGCAGCAGCAATGGAAGTGGCAAATAAAGCAAACTGGTCCAAAACCTGGGCCCAAGGGAATGACCCTGTAGTTAAGATGCCAGACTAAGATGCTGGAGAGGTACATTCAGTTCCAGTTCTAATCCAAACTTCCTTGTGACCTTAAGTGATTCACCTCTCTGCCTTAGTTCCCGCCTACAAAATGGCATTAGTGACTTTCTGCTTCCAGTGTGTGTGGTGGTGTAACAACTCACTTATTACTGTTCGTGAAGTGCTGCAGGGCTGCAATGGAAACTCTGTGAGTCAATAGCTGACCTCTTGCCGTTTCTCATGTTCTAATGTTAAATGGGTATTCAGCCTGTATGACCAGGTAATTAATTCATGATAGGTGATAATGTAGATGTGAATACAACCAATGCATTTTAAAAGAGGCAATTATTTGGTGGGGTTGCCATTAAAGGCAGAATTTAAGAACCAGAATACTATACACACCTAAGATAGTGTGTATTTCCTTGCTATTCTGGCAAATATAGCTACTACTTGATAGCTATCACTATGTGTTATAAACCAATCAGTTACAACCTTTTTTATTATTCACAATAGCCATTTTATTGCTTATGAAATCTACATTTACAAAATATCAAACATACAAAAACTGAGAAGACAGGATCACCAATAACATACATATACTCTGCTGCAGGACTGGATCCGCCAAGCTCTAAGGCATCAGAACGGATATAACTCTACCAGCAACAGGTTAGTCACTGCGAGAAGGTACTCCTGTTAAAACCATGGATTAACTCGTCATCCTTGCAGAGTTTGTAGACGTTTGACTGGAAAGGGAGGACAAGAGAAAAATGTACAGGGTCATCCAATAAATGTCCCATCTTTCCTCACAGCACTGTAAGACAGTCACTTCTGTAACTTTTTTCCAAGCTCATGTTAAACACCCTCAGGAAAAAAGCTTGAGTGAGTGGTGAAACTTCAGCATGTAAAATGGAGACCAGAATGCCAGCAGTACCTTCCACCAGGTGAATGACATGTGGACGTCCCACCGTTGCTAACTGCTCCCTTTCTCCAATACAGGAAGGATATTGCCAAAGTGACGATCTTCTACCAGCAGCTGAACTACCAGTCTGTGAACGAGTCTCCTTTACTCTCAGTAGGTTGTGCTACATCAGCTCAAAACCTTGTTACCTGTCATTAGTTATGGTGTGCTGTGTATGGTTGGAGGGAGGATTATTTACAGCCCCCAAGAAGGGATGGGATTATTCTTCTTAAGGGAGAGACTTGAAAATTTCACATTTTACACAGTCACACAAAATTACTCCCCAAATGGCAAGCAGCTAACTGACCTGCTGGCAATATGCAATAATTTCATGTTCCCAGAGCTCTGCTGTGTTTGATAAACACAACCCTTTGATTCTTTCCACAGGAGAATCTGCTTCTCTCCAGCATGGGAAGCCAATGGAGTCTCTGGTTTGGATCCTCAGTGTTGTCCGTAGTTGAAATGTTTGAGCTGCTTGTAGATACACTGGTCTTGTCTCTCCTCTTCTGCTACCAAAGGTTCAGGTCAAAGAAGACGTTGAAAGTAGCTCACACTCCCACCATCCCCAGCGTGAGCTTGACCCTGGAAAACTACCGAGTTGTGCAAGAAGAAGCTGGAAAAGGTGATGATTCTGCTCATACTCACCCTTCTGGAGTGACTATTGCCATGGACAGCAACAGTGACCTGCATCTTCACCCACTCTCCAGCAAGGTGGAAATGCCAGAGCTTTGCCCAGATGTGGTACTTAATGGATTTAAATACACGAAGGACAGCTCTTTGGGAGGGGAACTGAAGAGCTAAGGATGTGTTTGTGTGCACAGAGAAGTGGGAGACTTGAAACTCCCCTAATGCTCAGGCGCTGTCAGAAAAGTTGCACACAGAAATGTTCTGGTCCACGATCTGTAAGCATCTAAACACCACGCTGCTGAGCATGGCAATCCTCCTCCAGCTATTACAAGTTCATGATTAAACCATCCGTGTGTCCTGGATTCAGGCATCATGCAATGTTCTTTTGTTCCTGATGAGTACCAGGGGAGGGGAGAACTGTACTTCTACTCTCTGGGACAGTCGTCGAGTCCTCATAAAAGCCTATTCATAGCTTTTAACTTTTAAACCCTTGTGAGGAAATCAGCCTGTGGCTTCAGACAGGCCCATCTACATTTCACAAATGTACTCAAGAGAAAAGTCAGCCTGGCTGTTAATGGAAAGATTTCCAATGGAGGCTAAAGAGCAAGAGCTCCTATCAGTCAGCGTTGTCTTGAGGACGACAGAGCAGGTAGTAACAAGAGGTGGCTCCGATAACAGCTTTGCTTCCAAGACACCGCTCTGTCCTTAACCTATTACTGGTGAATTTTGAGGACAAATGCTGCTGCTGAGATGCTTTTAGACTTAACCCAGGTTATTTCAAATGAGACTCGCTATCTTAGAGGAAAGAGAAGAAACGGGGTGAGAACTTTTTTATGTCGCAGACGAAGCATCTGATTTATTTAGAAGATTAAAACAATGCTGCGTTTTTGCTGCAGTCCATTTATAAATAGAGATGTTTTAATGTTAATATTTGACAGTAACTTATGTGTACATAAAATAACACATTTATTTTTGATGATGACATTTGCACAGGAGCATTTTACTCTGTTATAATCTTGTTTATGACTTTCTGTAGAAAACGAGTTAACAAGGAATCAATGTGCTTTGTTTTGTAACTTTTTTAAATAATAAAATGCTCTGAATACAGACTATGACTGGGGGTTTAGTTTGACTTTGTTTTGCCTTCAACCGGTATTTGGGTTTGTTACTGCCTAGTTTTTACTTCTAAGTGTTGGCCCTGGAAAAGTCTTTTTCAAAATGTCCAGACCTCACTTGCAGAAGCCTAAATGCATAGGGCCAAATCATGAGAAGAGTTTTGGTTCCAGACGCAGAGCGGGGATCCTCATAGCCTTCAGTTTGCTGCTGACATCGTTGGAAGCCAAGCACCAAGATACTCTTGAAAGTCTCACTTTTTTGCTTGAGAACCTTTTAACAGCCTGGACATCCTCCCTGCAGCACTTCTCACTGGATTCCTAGGCCTACCCCTGCCCCTCTTCTGGTCTTTTTCATTCACAAGGAGAATCTACGGAGATGTAGACAAAACCCAAATTAACTGTGCTGTAATACGCCAGCCAAGTTACAATGAACAGGAACATGTGGGCTGCGTTGCAGTGGGTGGTTCAGCCTTTTCTCTGGGTCTTCTGCACTGGGACATACAGCTGCTTTGCTGACTGGCAAGAGTGATTTTACGCAATACTGTAGTCCGAGTGACCCTGTTGAGAAAGGATACCATGAAGAAAAAAAGCACTAAGGACAAGAAAGAGAGAAAAGGAATTAGACTTCTAAGCAGAACATCTGGGCATGCCCTGGGAATGCAAAACTCAAGTGGATGCCATGCAGTCATCACTGAAAGATTACGACGCCTGAGGTATACACACATCTATACGTGTGCATACACATGCACTTTGCTCTCAGAAGAAAGCCCCCCTCCGAACTCCCAGACTTGCACTGTGGGAAGTCTGAAGGCAATTGATGAAATAATCTTTATACTGGCCCCAATGCACAAAAAAAAATCACTACAGAATTCTGCATCATGTAATATAATTTCCAGGAGGAGCCAATTTTGGGACAGAGGAGTGCGGGACCAAGGATCGAGTGGCAATGTCTTGTCTCATGGTCAGATTTGGAACAAGAGGCATGTGGCAATACAGGACAGGGATCTGTTAGCAGGGGTGTGTGCTTCGGTTTATACATGTGTAGACCCAGAAGAGCAAGAGGTGGTGCAAGCCAGGAGGGAGATGCCTTGGCAGCATGGTATGCGAGTGGGCAGGGGATGTCTATGGGTAGTATGGAGACATAAGACTGGAAGAGCAAAAGGTGGGGGGGTCCCTATGGGAGAAGGACATGGGGAAAATTTGCTTCACACCTGCTTTTGCCACCTTTAGTAGAATAACATAATGGTTTCTAAGCTAGTGGAAGCATAAGTAATAGGTGTCCAATTTGAAGGTAGATTAGAGCAATCTTCTCTGAGGGTGTGGACTAATTTTCAGCTTAGTAGCTACCTCTTTATTACAGAATATTCCCGTAGCCTGCTGTAGTTGAGAAATCAGCCATACAAACTCTCCATTAGGGTCATACCTTAGTGCTTGTGATATCATCACTGAAATATCTGTCCTATTTGGAGCTCCTGATGTCTGAGCTGTGCATTTCCAGCGTGGAGCAAAAATTGAGGCACAAATGGGAGTCACTGTTATACTCGGAATCACACAGCAATGCCCCAGAAAGGTATAAACCCAGAGTCCCAGCTCTCTACTCTAGCTGCCAGGCTAAGGTTCTTCCCCAGTGGAAAGCTTCTGTGATAGCTGTCATAGAAATTAAAGCTGAGCAGCAGGAAACGCAGCAGGTTGTTTCAAGTCCCTTTCCCGCTGCAAGCTGCATGGCAAGCTCTTCTGCAGATGGGACCAGAAGGCTGCTACCTGTCCAAGGAGCAGCTGCTCTGCTGCAAGCCCATCATCCTGACGCGCTGCCCAGCCAAGGACAGGGCAGCCCAGCCCGTTCACTGAGTGCACGTCCCACCGTGCAGCTCCACGCTCGCCTAGCAGCATCTCTCCTTGGGTCCCTGTGCCTGTGCCGGCTTGTGAAAGCTGCCTTCTGTTGTCTGGTTAGGGAGATGTTTGGAGGCTTGTCTCTTAGGAGAAACATCTTGTCAGAAGGGCTGAGATGTCTGTTAAGCTGCCACATTGCTAGTGTTTCATTAATAGCATTAATGAAATTAGAGTGTGTCTTAATCAGATAAAACAGGAGGGCTACCAAGAGAGTTGGAATCTTGTGTCTCTTTGCAGAAAAGTTCGTTTAGCTTCCTCTCTTCAAGCCATAAACCTGTGCCAGATAAATTTCATATTTTAAGCCTTCTCATGCTAAAGTGCTTCGCTGGCTTGTAAAGATCTAGAATCAGAAAGAATGAGGAAATGTGTGTGAATTTAAAAAAAAATCCTGTCTTTATTCTCAGTTCATAGATACTGTTTGCACGTGAGATTTTTTCACTCCCACCTTTTCAAAAAAATACATTTCTTCTGCCATAAGATATATTACATTTCAGCATGTCATAGTTTATATATATCATTCTGACAATGCACTTTATTACGTCATGGTGCCTATACCTGTATAGTCCACACATAACCTTTTATTCTTTTTGGTAACTATGACGTACAATAATAAAAATGACAAAAATAATACTGAAAGCCGTGCCTTACAGAAGAGTACAACTCTCCTAACAGTGAGATGCACAACTAGCAGGAGACAGAGAGCCCCTGAGGGAAAGAGCTAGGTTCTGTTTTCAGTATTGCTTGTAAAGTCTCCACGGAATCGGTCTTCTATTGCCTGGCCCATGCTAAACCAAATGTCTCAAAGCACCCCGTGGTAGAGGTGTCTCAGGAGGTGAGTTACCCAGCAAAATGACGTGTTTTGCCAAAGGTTTTGCAGTGGACTGGCTGGGACTGGGACCGCTATGGCTTAGTGGTAGTCTGCTGCGGTGTCCTGGGTGGCCTTTCTCCTTTGAGAGGACGGGAGGTCTGCGTGCGGAGGGCCTTGTGCCACAGGGAGCTGCCTTCTGTTGCCATCGTGGGAAGCTGGTGCTACGGCAGAGCACGGCAGGTGACGGGACTGTCCACGAGCCGAGCAGCCTGGCTCCAGTGACGCTGCCACAAAGCAGCACAGCTAAAAGTCTGCGACGTTCGCTTTTCCTCAGTTTTAGGAGCACTTCAGACTTGGTTTCCTCCTGGCATACTCAATGGTCAGGACCACGTACCTGTACTTCATTTTAGGGGCGGGCACTGTTGCAGTATCATAAATGCTACTGTTTGCTTACACCCAGACAGGGGAGATTTTCCCAGAAAGAGCAATGTAGAAAGGGCGTTGAGAGCCAAAAGATCAGCTTAACTCACTTTAAACTGCATTCAGGTACTGCAAGGCCTGGGACCTAAACCTACAGTCTGAAGGCATACCTATTCTGGAGTTACCCCTGTCATCGTCCTGGTCAGGGCACAAAAGCAGACACCAGGGAAAATACAGGTTCCTAGCAGGAGCATGTCTGAACAGAGAACGTCTTTCTTCAGCAGCTGAGCTCAGCTTGCCTGTTACAGCTGCTCAGACGCTTCTGCCGTTCCGCGCTCATGGAGCTCAGGCAGCCCAGAGCTGGACCTTCCAGCAGAAGGTCTCGGCAGAGGAGGGAGGGAGGGGGCTATCTGCAGGAGTGGCTGAAATGTAGGCTCCTCCTTTTGAGTTTCTCAGGGTTGTTCGAAGCCATGTGAGAGAACTCCCGGAAGATGTCCAGGTAGGTAGCATCTCCTGCAAAAATACACAGGAAGAGGCATTAGTCCCCATATTTTTGCTTTGCCTTGCTTTGATACTTCCCACCCATGGAGATCATGGTGCATCAGGCCATTTTCACTTGGAACTCACGACTTTCATCTGGATGTAAGAGACAGCTCTACACGTGATACAAAGACAGAGCCCAGCTCTTTAGCCTTGCCCTGCCTCAGAGGGTTCTGTTTTGGCTTTCCATTCTTTGTTAAGAAGAACAGGATTATTCACGAGCTTGTGTATGTAAACATGCTCTCAGGACTCTTGCTTCACAATCTGATTTGGGATAATTCCTCCCTTTTAATATTATTGGTACTTTTTTCCAAAGCCCAAGAGACAATAGAGAGGTTTTTAAGACTTGAAGGAGAGAGCTATTCTGGAAGCTGAGCGCTCTGAAAGGCAAAGGTCTTTTGTTGTGCCGCTTGTGCAACAGCAGAGCTTCGTGCAGTCGGGGCCACAGGGCTTGGTATTAGTTTGCTGGAGACAGTGTTCAGCCAGGAACAGAGATCAGGTAATTTACTGGTGGTCTGGCTTCTCTTCTGGCAGCCAGACTTTTCAGAGCTCGTTGGGGCAGATGCGACAGAAGTCCGCCTGTACCGGAACAAAACAACCACCTGATGAAGGGCACTATCAGATAATAACAATTCTCCAGGACAGCTGACTCAAAGCCCTCTTCAAACCACAAGTGGAGGCAAAGAGTTCAGGTGTCCCAGCAGTGGTTCTATGATGGAATCTCCCTTGATGCAGGAACGGTTTCAGATTTATGCTGCAATTCTAGAGATAATTAGGCACCCACATCCCATTAATGATATCTCTGCTTGTACGTTTGCTGCTTGATGTTCTAGGGCAATTTCTGACACGGACTGGGCTACTGAACTCATTTTTACCTGGTGATGAACCCATGTAGCCACAGGGGAAAAGATAAGGGAAAGATCCCAGGTATTCACCTACATAGGTGCAGCTACCTTTAGTCCTTCATACAGAGCTCCTGTGCCCTTTGTTTGACAGACGACATGTCCTGGAGAGACTCTGAGAGGGTGGATCCACAGCTGCTATGAGCTGCATAGCTCTAAGGCATGTCATCTGTCAATATTGGTGCAGAGCTGAGGGAAAAGAAAAGCTAATACAAAAACTTGGTTCCACAAGGCCAGGTCGATAGCAGGATCCAGTGTAACTTCAGATTGCCTCACAAACTCAGCTGGAGAGAATGGTCCGAGTGCGAGTGTGTCCAGCCGGCTGAGAGTGGACAGAGAAGGCTTGCAGCTTCCCCTCGCTCGCCTGGCAGCGCTCCCTGCCCTGGAGGCATCCCCAGGAAGCATTCCTCCAGCTGCTCCTTTGCTGCGAGCTCGCAGGACAGGTCCCTCTGTGAGCGTGGTGTCCCCTTCCACCCCAGCTCCTGGGTGAGCTCAGTGGGATGTGAGAATTGTCTCTTTTCAGTATATGAAGGGTGTCCAGCCCAAAAGGTCTTGAGGATAACAGTCTTCAGCATTTTCCACGTGCAGGTGGCAAAGGCTGCTAACATGAGCCTTATCGTCAGGCAGGTTTTAATCAGGATCTGTTGATTTTCAGGCAGAGCGATGCTCAGGAAATGTATGGGTTTGTACCTGCCACAAAACCGACTCGACCTACCTGTTAGCTTCGGCTTATAGTCACTTGAGCCCCTCCTTAGCTGGTGGGACTCAGCCTGTTTCCACTGCCCCCGCCAGTGCTGTCCTGTGCGTACAAATAGATCCTAACGTTACAGTGCCTTCTGCCTCGCGGCCTGTTAGACCCCCATCCCCTCCACCAGCGACAGACCCTCCGTGACCCACGCTGCCTTTCATTCTCTGCGTGCATTGCCCCAGCTTCCTAGCATTTCCACCTGCTCCCCTGCCACCTATTCCTCCCCACCTTCCCTAAATAAAATGTACTCCTTTTCTGGGAGAAGAAAAAAACCCCCACACTTATACACTCTGTAGAAAACAGGTAGCTTTTCTACGAGGACAATAAAGAGTCATCTCTCCAGGGTTTATTCAGAAGGAGCCTGCTGTTGAATTGTGCGGCATACCTGGCAGCAACAGGTAAGTAAGCGCTGAACTGTCTGAGTTCTGGTGTAGAGACCCGGTAACAGCTGCTGCTTCTCCTCTTCGATCCCGACTTAGTTTTGACACCAGTGGGGTGGTGTCAAAATGGCACTCTTAGGTAGTGGGACAGAGAATTGCTATCACCTCCTGCCAGTAGCCTGACCATGTCGCTAAAATCATTCCTATATCCTTGTTCAGTGAGATCACTAATCCTCCCGCATACTGGTAAAACATTTGTTCTGGCAACACCGAGATATAACTCCAATTATAAGAATCCTACTGTTGTAGTAAAGTCTTAGTCCCAGATTTTTTAAGGTGTTTAAGCATTTAATCCTTGTTAACTAAAGAAAGAGACAGTCTTTTGGAGAGCTGGGTTTCTGTAATCGCATTTCAGTCTTCAGTGTATCCACCCTTGCGAGGCTGGGTGAGACCATAGTCTCCATTTTAGACAGGAATAGAAAGGCAGTAAAACAAAGGGGTGGCAGTGGGAGTCAGTAACAGGGTGGGGAGCGAGCCACGTGTCTCCCAAGCTCAGTGCTTATAAATTTACTGTAAGACCATGCAGCTCTCCTTCCATAAATGCCTTAAATGACTGTAACGCTCCCGATTTCAAGGTATCCTTCTTATTTCACTCCTTCACTGAGTTCACGAACCTACCCGGATTCATTAATCGGGATCTGTTTGTCCCTCCAGGGGAAAACAGAGGTTATTCCACAATTTTGTTTTTCTGCATTTGTTTTCCATGCTAAGTATGATAGAAATCATGAGGCCAGGCCAGTCTGTCTTTTCTTCTTCTTCTTTTATTTTTCTGCCACAGACACACAGTATGAGAGAAACCAACGGGGGAAGGATTGCACTGTGATATGTGGGAAAGGGTGGTCCATGTGCAGAAGATTGATATTTGCATCTAGTGCAAGGTCTCCTTTTACAGGATAGCCATCAGCAGAGCTCGTAACATATCAAGCATTAACTGATTCAGGTACTCTGAAGAAACATGAATGGGTGGGTTGGGGGGGGTGATCTGAGCCTGTCACCTTTACCCCAGCCTTCTTCCAAAGCACCCTGAAATCACATTATCACAAGACAGTGTCACAGAAACCCAAACAAAAATGCAGAGTATTTATGTGGCATTCCAATCTATTCACTGCCATAAAATTCAAGCTGTGGGTTGCAGAGGAGAAGGAAAACAGGTTAAAAGGGGATGGGTTTCTAGATCCAGTTAATGCAGGCAACAAGGCAAGAAACCCTACATAAATAAATCAAGCCAAAGAAGGAGGAGGGAAGGAGTTTATCTAGATTTTTATTAACAGTGTTTCAAGAGACAATAGAAGAGAAGGGAGGGGGAAAAAAAGGCAGACACCACAGCAACAGTTTTAAAATTGTACAAAGATAATAACATACAGAATATCTGGTTCCATAGTTACAGTCAGTACAGGCTGTGTAGGGAAAGGGGGAATTAAAAAACGTGTTACAAAGTTGTACTGAAAGCAGGCAAGTGAAGGAGGTTAATAGGTTATAGCGTATTTACAGCAAGTGTCAGCCCCTGGTACAGCAGCCCAGCCATTCAGCGCGTAACAGAGCCGTATTAATCAACCACACTTAGCAGCTTTGACTTGGCTAAAGCACTTCTTTCTCTCTGTGCTGTTTAGATAGGAAGGTACGGGAGCCGTAGCCAGCAAGAGGCTGGCTGGGCTTTCTCATCTCAAAGGCTTTCACTCCAGGCTGCCAGCCTATGTAACCCTACAGTCAGAAAGGTTTGCTCTATTTCTGCGATTCAGCAGCCACAGGTCGCACGTAGAGGGCTCCCAGGATGGGGGATCCACACTAACGTTCGCGTGCTGTTGGAGGGACGTGATGGATGGAAGTCAACTGAGACAGGTCTACAGATCCACGGACAGCCTGAAGGCAACCACCTGGCCGCTCCCAATACGGCACCTACTGGGGCACAAGGACGTACAAACTACACGTGCTTCTTCACGGCCCTGGCCGTGAGGGCGGTGCTGAGTGCCGAGATGTCTTTGTGGAGCAACTTCAGCTAGCCTCTCTAGCCATCTCAACTGCTGCACTAGAAACACACATGGTCCTCCTCGTGCCTTGGAAACGATCCTGGCGACTACCCCCACCTCTATCCCTCGCTCCCTCCCCATAACTATTCAGCTGCCCTGTCTTCCCACTAACACAGTGCTGGGTATACAGCTCCGAAGGGACGTACCCCAGCCCAAATTCCCTACGAGGCTGAGGAACCAGCAGGCAGACTGACGTGAATCACGTTCCTATGGAAACAGCACTCTATATTTTGGAATCTCAAAAAAATCTTGTTTCTTCCGAACTCTCACTCTCCCTTCTCCTGCTCAGTCCCTTCTTCCCCACACCCCCTTCTCCATGTAACAGCACCACACGCTCTCACACACACGCACACCCACACAGACGCTTGTCATCAGCTAACCACTGGTTTAATATCACATTTAATCCGTTCATCCTGTTTTGTCTTTGGTTGAAAGCAATAATGCTCGGGCAGTGAGGAGAGAGAAGTGGGTTCAGGGACAGTCGAGTAGCACAGGAACAACACAGTAGCTCGGCAGGAGACAAGAGCTGTGTTGTGGCCACTGGACAGTAAGTTAATCAGTGCATTTCTTTAGGAGGTTCTGTTCTTCTCTTGCATAAAAATGGCCATTTTTGCCGGTCTGAGGTGTTACTGATCTATTTTATGCTGATCACAGTCTCGGCTTGCCAAATCTTTTTCTTTAAAGACATAAATTCTTCCAGTTCCATGTTTTTCCTCTAGACTGCTCCAAGAGATTTCACATTGCAGAGACCATCTCAGAGACAACAATATTAAAATAACCTGAGGCTTCCCTGGATGACATGTGGAGAGGGAACGCTGAGGGTATCATTTCAACTTGCCAGCAACCTGAAGTCATCCCATTTGGAGTCAGAGACATGTGGCAGACCCCAAAGATTCAAACCTAGACTAGCTGTCCAGGCACTTGGTTACAGGGTTTGGGTCGAGTCAAACAAAAGCTAGGAGAGGTATATAAATATTCACCTCGATCTCAACAACTCAAAAGATGACAATCGGCATGGCTGAGGCAATGGTTTGGGTCCATTTGTGTTTTGACAATGCCTGGCATGTTGCTTTCTAGACAAAGGCAAATCTCCTCATGTTAACTGTGGTTGCAACCAAGTTACTGTCATATAGATAACATATGCACTCTTTGAAAAGAAAGGAAGAATGAAAAGAGAGTAGTTTGGGCATTGGATATTTCAAACAAGATTGTACAACACAAATACGGCTGTATTTGGAGAAGGAAAAAAAGAAAGCGTTCATATCCAGTCTTCCCTGTAGCCTGGTTGGCCATTTACTTTGCTCAAAACAAACTTGCTGTACACCTTCCCCACTCTCGCCTCCAAACTTCTAAGCACACACGTGCGCACACACATGCACCCCGATCAAAAAAATCAAATAAACACAGAAAACATCGAGAAGTGCCTCCTTAGCATTTTTTTTTCCTGGAGAACCTTTTTGTTTTCGAAACCACAGGATGTACTAAAGTGTTTGATTATATTTCAAACCAGAGGCATTTAATGCCTCATGATCTGTATAATGAAAATAGAAGAGAAAAGGTGTGGGGGCAAGAAAGGAAGATTGTGGGGGGAAAAAAAGGCAGGTTTTGAAAAATATTCCCTAACAATGCTACAAAAAAATCCTGACATTAAATACAGACAAACTGTATTGAATAAAAATTGCACTAGTCCTCTGGGCACATCAATAATAAATTAAATACTTAACAATTTCACTGATTAAAAAAAGACAGCACAAAATCCATAACAAAAGAACATAAAACCCCCCAATACTGTATGTAGGAAAAGTGCACAAAGTTGCTTTATACATTGAATCTAAATAAAGTACCAATACATGTTAAATAGATAAATTGTCTTGCAAGACACTGCTTTTTGCATCAGTATTTACATATGCTTCAACTTCATGTACTTCAGCAGTAAGTCTGAGCCTCAATGGACCTAACTGTACACGATTTTGTATCGTTCTCATGAGCCACTAACGCTGACTGTGAAATAAAACGACCCAAAGTGGAAGCCACGTCTCCAGTTCTCATTGGCTTACAGAAAGGATCAGTCATATTTCTAACTTCTCATAAAAAGCTGGAAAACCAGTTGGGGTGTTTTAAGTTGCTGTACATGTAAAAAACATTGCTAGACAATGATCATGCTGAAATTCATTAACGGAGTAGGACCATGGCAGTGGCAAAACATCTGTTTCACTTTCAAGATCTTTGAAGTACCCTGAAAGGTGCCAGCTTTTATTCAGTGTGGCCTTTTTCTAGGAAAGGGCACAACTCGAGGGGACGTCAGCACTGACAAATGTCTGAATTGATGCAGATCAGTATAAAATGGGGTAGGATTATCAAAGAGAATTCATTACAGAGAATCTCTCGGTTCCTAACCCAGGAAGCAGGGCGAGTCCTTGGCTGGGTATCGGCTCCTGCGCTGAGCACGCTGAGTGCTGGTCTGGATGCCGCAGGGTGATCTGCATGCTCTAACCATGGGCACAGCACAGCCCTGCTGAAGGCAGACCCACGCTTCGGGGCTTTGCTGCATTGCCAGCAGGCTCAGCACCACACCTCGCTTCACTGGACAACACCATCCAACACCATCTGAGCTCCGCACAGAGCAGTGAGGTCTGCAGGGCTTTTCACACAGATGATTTGCAAGACTACGGATTTGCTCCTGACCCCATGGAGACTGATAGTAACGCTACCACCAGCTGCAGAGTAAGACGGCTCAACTGACAAGGAAGGGGTGTCAAATGGGGTAGCAACACACAAGTGAAGGCACCACCACCCTGCTCAGTGGGGAAGCCCATTTAAATTTAGGGTGACTTTTGCCGAAAGAAGACAAAGTTCAATGCAAAGGACTGAAAGCTGAAGCTCCATGGGAATGTGAAGTGGTAACCTTCTGTAATCCTGCACGAGAAACGCTGAGCGGGCAGTGATGCTGGCTACACCTTCACATGGGTATCAGGAAGACAGGTATTGAACCCAGGGCATATTGAACGCGAACTGAAGGAGACCATGTAGCAGCACTGCAGCAACAGCTATGCACAGCGCACCTCTGCCTACATTTGGTATCGCTTACACGGGTGTATGCCTGGAGCCAGCCCTCTTCATTCAGTGATATGACTCCAGAGTCACATGTGGGAGCTACAATCAGAACGCAGTCCCTACTCACAAAGAAATTGTCCTCTGAACTACGGATTTATACATCCTAGCATTCCTCTGAAACTGCATTGCAGCAATGACAGCATTTTATGCCACACTGCTGCATCCCACATGCAGTCCTGAACCACTCCTGAGGGTGCCACAGCTGAACAGAATATGAATACAGACCAAGTGATCTGCCCTCTGCCAACTGGTAAGGGCACATCCTACAGCTTCTACTCAGAGAAGAGTTCAGAGGGAGCGCTGCCTGGCCAAAGACTACAGGGTAGTTCCAGACCAGGCATTGAACAGCTAAGAAGGGAGAATGCAAGTTTGCCTGGTGCACTCCCCCTCCAACCCGTCAGCACGCTGTGACTCGGCAGGTTGACGCAAGCCAGGAGTTACATAGCCCAGGTTCAGCAGCAGCATGCTGCATGCAGAGCGCTGGCCTCCTGGGACAGAAAGAGTGGGGAGATGGAGAAAACGCCCCTGAAAGGCATTGCCAATGATAAAAAGGCTGATGGGACCAAGCTCATTAATTTTTATTTTCCAAGATTGGAAGGGATGTTTATTATTTAGGGAAGCACGAAAGGCCCTGGGGCCAGATTTTGCACTGCCATTGATCTGCAGCAGTTTCAGCACAGTCACTAGGACCATTTCAGATCCACAACAGACAATTGGGACTGAGATCAGAACTCAGCACTTGGTCCTGTGCATCCCGAAGCTCCAAAGGGAACAGGAATGGGAAAGCTACAAGACAAAGATGGACTTCGATACCCAGATTGCAGAGACAGAAAACTGTGGTCTGGCTGCAGCAAAGGATGGGACAGCACTTTCCTAAGGAAGCAGGGACTCTCCCTCAAACTGAGAGGACACCCTACTAGAGTCTAAGTGGAGTTTCTTTATTGTTCCACTTTTAGATGTGTGGGTGGACACTGAGTGCTGTTGGTTCAGTCTCTGAGGGCAGTATCTTGAGTGAAGAGCTGGATCACTATTGCTTCAGTATCTGAGGACACAATTACGTCAATAGAAACAAACCTGCAAAGGTTTAATCCGCTAAGGGCTGCAGCATGACAGCACCAGTATACAAAAAAAAGAAGTCAGACATGTATTGGATGAAAAATAATATGATTGTGTATCACTGCTGATGTAATGCAGGAGGATGGGGAACTCTGCCTGGTATTCTTGCATTCCTTGCGAGATCTTGACCCCCTCAAGATCCCAGCACTATCTGTAAGGCACTATGGCCCAACCCCAGAGCCAGCAGCCTAGGTGCCCAGGCAGGCTAAATACCAGTTGTGGACAGCCACCCGCGAGTCCTGAACAATTCTGGTGTCAACTGTAGTTGAGGGCATTCTGAAGAGGCTCTTACAGGAGCACATCTCAGCTTGGCATCCAAATTCCCAGCCAGAGGAGAATCTGCCAGTGGCATGGGTGCTCTATAAGCCCTCCTGAGACAGGATTACATGGCTGCAGCATCTCTGCAGAGCTACTGTAGCATGATCCCTGTAACACAGTCCATACACATAGCAACAAAGTGCTCTAAGTAGAAACACATTCCCCCACTCCAGCAAAGAATAATACAAGAAAAAGGAAAGAAACAAAAAGAAGAAGATTCTGCCGGTCATTGGAATTGGGGAACTCAAAAGCCCCTGGGCCAGCTGCTGAGATGCCCTACTCACATGCTTCAGCAGGCAGGGGGAGAGCACAGAGGGATACACATGCAAGTAGAAGTCTCCTTCACAGAGATGCTAAGTCAGAAATCTGAAGTGACCAGGAAACAAACTGAACCGAAGTCAAATTGCATCGTGCAGCCAGCCATTTAGGCAGTGGGAGTTGGACGTGGCTTTTCTTCCCTGACACAAAGCCCATCGCCAGCGACAAGCTTCTCCCAGCCTCAAAAAATTAGCACTGCTGCTTCCATAACACTGTGCAGATTGCATCTTGGCCCAGGAAGCAGGCGAGCTATGGCTTTGACCAGCTAACCACCAAGGGCAAAAAAAGGGGAGCGTGGCCAGTATAGTCCTGAGAGCAATTAAGGTGAGTAGCCATCGCTCTCAATCCTACCCCTCCTGTTGTGCCTTCTGGAGCAAAACATCCCTGCCCCACAAAACAGCCTGTTCCTGACTTAGAGGTCATCTCTTAGTTTTCTAAACTGGCCCCAGCAGCTCCCAGACGCTGCAGCAGCCCCTCGAGAGCAGGCTGCTGGTCACGCTGCCAGGAGGAAGGGCTCCACATCAGAATCCCTTCCAAACAAACTGTTCAGACGAGAACTCAGTGCATGGTAACTACACTGAAGCAGGGACAGGTTTGTCTGATCGTATTGTTGGCGGGCTTCTCCTGGTGATAGAGGGTTTCCTTTTCTTCTCTTTTTTTTTTTTTTTTTAATGCTAAACTCATCTCCCATACTTTTCACACACTCAAGTCCACATGCCATGGTCTGTGGTTATGCCCTAGGAGTCTCCTACACAAAATCAACCATCCAGTAGTCAAACATGAGAACCTAACGCTAACAGGAAAGACCCCTTCTCCTTCCTGTGTGCATCTCAACCTATATGTGCAGGCATCAAAAACAGACCAATCTGCAAGAAACACCAATATACCAAGGATGGGGCTCTTGGGGCTTCTAGAAATTCAGCCCAACTTCAAGACAGCAAAGGGGAGGTGGGGGAGTTGTCACTAACACTCATCTATATTAAGGCTGATGAACTCCTGTATACACTTCCTGTACTGCAGCTCAGTAGGGCTGTTGCTGGGATATTGACCTGGTTGTCCAAAGGGGCCCTCTGCTTCTCGCATTTCCTCATTCATTCGAGCCAGACGCAGCCTAGAGTGAAACAGAGAAAGCACAAGGGAGAGAGGTTTGGTTATTCCTTTCCTGATGGCTATTTACAGGCAGCGTTCCTGTATATAGGCACTGGAAAGTCCTGGCTGCACTTACAAGGTAACTATGTCCGCATTGGCTGCCTGGACAGCAATACTGAGCGGGTCCTGCCCGTCACCATCCACCGCATGCTGATTTGCCCCTCGCTTGAGGAACAAGCAGACCTGACTGCAGAAGGGAAAGAAAAGACCGTCAGAGCAGAAATTCCAGCTTCCCCACCCCACACCGGAGTGGGCAGAGGGCCCTGTCCTTCCATAGGCAGGCACAGCTTCGCTTATATTGGTCTAAAAAAAATCAGGAAACGCTGCAGTGGCATGGAGAAAGGAATGGGTGTACAGGGGCCCGATTACCCCCATCTATCATCATGGGGGCAATTATCCTTAAGACAATCAAGTTGTTGATGTGACATAAAAAGGCATGTGTTGCAAATAACCGATTCACCAAAACCCAGCTCCCTGCCCACCTCACCCCATGACTCTGTGTGTTAAGGCTGAATCTCAGTCCAAGGGTGATGGAGCACGTCAGAGCAATGTGCAAAGGACTTACCCAGTATGCCCTAGGTATGTGGCGTGATGCAAGGGAGCCCGGCCTCGGATATCTCTTTGGTTAACATCTGCCCCATTCTGCAGCAGGAATTCACAGGCTATCAAGGAGCCCTGGCAAGGTAAAGAGGAATTTCTAAATAAATTCAGCCAGCAGTATTGAGAGGATGCATGAGCACATACCAGGCTGTACGTTGCCCATTGTCAGCGCACTCTGAACTGGAGTCAAGACCCCACATTCCCAAATACGGCCTCCCAGCTACTAGCACAACGTACCCCCATCACAGCTTGAATCAGAGGAGTTTTGTTTTCATCTTCATCGTTCACCCAGTTGATCTCAGCACCATGTGCCAGCGCTTCTGCCATGAGAGGCAGGTTTCGGGCTTGTGCTGCCTTGTAGATCAACAAGCCAGGATGCAGCTCCCTCAGGTCCTCCAAATCTGATGCTTCCTGTTCAATCTCTGCTTCACCACTTGACTCCTCTGACACCTCACACTCTAAGAGGCAGAAAAGGATGGAGAGAGATGACCCAAAAGCTTCGCATTTCCAATTTCTTATGTTCCCTGTTGTTCATGGCACCAGACAGTCCTGACCATCCATCCTGCCTTAGCACTAGCTGCCTCCCCACACTTCCATCAACAGCCTGGGACACCCACCTTCCTCTGTCACGCTGTCCACCACAGAGCCAAACACCAGGATATCAGTGCTGCCATCTGTGCTTCCTCCAAGCCCACTGTCACTGCTCAGACCTGCAGGGCCAACAGAAGAAAAACCAAGCCTATTTTAATACACAGGTATTCCAGTACCAGGCACAGCTGAGACCACAGGGGAAAAGGGCTGCGCAGAATGTCACACACACATTGCACCGGGCACTGCTGGCAAGGGAGAGGGGGACTGCTACCCCATTTAGCCCCACTCAAAATGCCCAAGGAAAAATTGCAAAGCCTTATGGTGTCCATGTCCCCACGCTGCCCTTCATGCAGGGATGCTCCAACACTGCCATGGCACTTTGGACTGTTGAGGACAGCCCTTGCTGCAATCCATGAGGGATGCCGTGACGTAGACTGGAGCAGAGCAGCAGCAGAGACAGCTTTGCAGCAGGTTATGCAGTGTCATATGCAAATAAAGACACTGCTCTGCTTTTACCACTAATAATCTCAGTTTCCACTCTATCCGTGCTCTCCCCAGAGCTTTTCAGTTGTCACTGAGGCACTTGCCAAGGCATTGCTCTTGTGACAGATTATTGACCATGACTGGGCCAAATAATATCAATAGTGTGTATCTCAAGCCAAACTCTTAAAGCATTGTCCATTGGCTCATTCACCTTCACAGACATCCCCTCCCTCTCCCCACAGTGCTTCCCACCTTCCCTGCTTAGCTGGTGAATGTTACAAGACAGCTGACTGCATACAAGAAGTGGAGTCATGAAGAGATGAAGCAACTTGTCCAAGGACACCCAACGTGTCAGTGGCAGAGCAACTTTGTACCTTTTCCAGCTTGCACTCGAAAGCAGTCAAGAAAATGACAGAAAGGAAGGAAGAAGCATGTGCAGGAATTGCCCCTGCGGGAACAGGGATCACCTTTGTCCTGAGGGATGTCCGGCCTGCTTGGGACCTCTGGCTGGACTCAGCTTCTTGCTGCTTTTAACTTCCCAGTGTCTGTCCTCCCAGAACTCAAGAGGTTAAATCCCCATGACCTACCCCAAGACCTATGCTCAAACCACTGTGATTAGAAAGAAAAACAAGCCAGGCTGTAGCTGACAAAGTGTTTCTAAAATATGAGCTGAGTAGTCTTTGCAAAGAGTAATAGCAGGAAAGCCTGCAAGAACTAAAGATCTGAGCCTTGAAAACCACAGCAGAACAAGACACCTTAACCTTAAAGGCTGTCTGTTGAAATCTTCCGAGCAGCTACAGCTAGGTCCCAGGCAAAAATCAGTGGTCCTGAAATCATGGCTCACAAGTAATCTTTCACCACTGTTCAACAGCCAAAGGAGATAACGAAGCTACGACAGGAAAGGTTTAAAGTGGCACATATCATGCGGATCGTTTTTTGGATGTTTCTGCTGCCAAAAAAATCATTGCTGTTTTTTGTAGAAAGCAAATACACTGCTTGGTGAGACTATGCTTTCCATTATGTCAGTACAAGTAAAGAGTGACTCCAACAAGGCCACATGGTACTACTCTAGATTTACATCAAAGCAAAAAAGGAGGATCTGGCTCATATCACATGAATATTAATACATCAAATTCCCAGCTCTGTTCCCACTGAATCAGTGATAAAATTCCTATTTTCTTCCACGGGAGCAAGATAAGGCTGTTGAGCAACTCTGAAGTCCTGCATCTCCCAAGTACTGTTTCTGTTGACTAATAATGCTGAATTCCTTGAAACTGGAATAGCCCTTAAGGCACCGATTCAGACAAGCACTAAAGCACCTTCTTCATTGATTTCAAGAGATAACATGTACTTGTAGGAAAGCCTGTGATTTTCTGCTGTGCTGACTCAGGACCTTAAATATTTCTCATAAGTTCATACAATAACAAGCAACTGAGCTAAGTTTTAAAAAGTTACCACTCCTCAGCTGAGCATGGTAATGGACCACACGACTAGGCTGTGCCAGAGGTGGGGCATTTGAAGTAAACACATCTTACTTCCTATTTGCCATGAGATCCCACATGTACAGGGTTGGATCCTTTATCTCATCTGAGGGACAGTTGTTCCTTTAAGATGTAGTAACTCGACTGCTGGAAACCCTAGGAAGCTTTTTGCCTTTTGAAAGCCTGCCAGCCTGCCTTTCCCACAAGGGACTGGTAATGTATGGGTTCCAATCATTTGGCTGAAAGAAAATACGTAACTGCCTCTGAAGCTTGGTTTGGAACAAGTAAAATTTGGGTGTCTCTTTTGCTGCTAGCTGCCAGAGCGTCACCTTACCTCCGTCCAGGAGGAACGGCGTACCGCTCCCACCGGGACCAATGCCACTGCCACTCCATGGGCCACCTGTTAGCGGATGCTGCATAGAGATGTGGCTGGCACCTAGAGGAAGGTGGACGGAATATGAGGGGAGTTCATCGTCACAAACACAAAAAGAAAAATTGTCCGCAGTAAGACTTGCTAAAAAAGGAAAAAAATTAAAAGCCAAAACTAAAACCAGAAAAAAGCCAATGGAATGCATAGTCTGGAAGTAAAAGATGTTGGGCAAAAATCCCATCCACCAGAATGCAAACACCAGGGACTGACTGGATAGGATATTAAAATAATAAGTGCAATAAAAGAGCAATGGGCTGGAGTTTGTGCAACTAACTCCTCATCACTCTTCTGAAATATTTACCCTCTCTCCAGTGAGGCCGATACCTTGCCTTAGGTCTGGTGCAATGCACATGCCCTAGAAGAGCTGGGAGGTAAAGCGTGCCAGAAGCAGAGACACTTTTTTTCTTTGTACTTACTGCGTGGGCCGGAGCCAGCACCGGTGTCAAAGTAGGAGAAGAGAGAGTCCAGCTCATCAGGGCAGAAGAGGGAATCTCGACGGAACTTCCTCTCCAGCGTAGCTGCTATTTTACACAGAGAGATTTTGAAATACATATTTAATAACAGGCAAATGAACAAATGAGACACAGTTCTACAGCTGTATTTACACAGGCTGAGCTTGCATGTCCAATGTACCCCAGATGTGTCCAGTGCCATACTCATGCCCACATACACCATCCAAATATAACAAAGAGCTGAGCATAGGTGGGGATACACTGCAGACCAAGTCATCCCAGAGCATTTTGAGCAGCCAGAACGCTTCATAAGCATGGCCTCTCTTACAGACCAGGCAGGTAAAAATAAAGGGATTTGAAACTTTTTAAAAAGCAGGAAGCTGGAATACAAAAGAAAATGCACAAAGCAAGCTTAGAAGTCGCTGGATCACCCTAGCATAATGATCTCCTCCTTTAGCCACAAGAACCTCCTTAAACAGATGGAAAGTGTTAGGAAATGGCTCTAAAGACCTGTGTCAACACGGTTTGTGCAACAGCATTTTTGCTCATCCCTCTGGCAGTCTGCAGGTCCTAGAGAAAGACAGGGCCACACATGTTATTAGGGCAGTTGTGCACACACCTACAAAGAGCGGTGGGCAGGCCAGCACAGCTCTGCATGGGGAGTGGGGCAAGGGAGGTTCCCACCTGATGACAACATGGCTGGTGATGCATTGCCTGCTTCATGGCAGTACTTTCTACGAGCCGTGGGTGCTTTCGTGGTGCTGTTGTGTCTCTGGCACTTCTTCACACACCAGCGTCGAGGTTTCCGTTCGTTCTCTGTTAGAGTCTCCCCATTTGGCAGCTTCTTCAGGAATTTCTTCTCCACATATTTCACCTTGATCCAGGCTTCCTTGTCCTGCCTAAGAGAAGAACAGCATAAAGCTGTGCTCAGGGTCACACGATTCACCTAAAGCAAACAGCCACAAGGAGACAAAGCTGCTCTGGGTCATTTTATCAACCTGGCTTTGAGTCCTAAAAATCACCGAGGCCTGTATTAAGAAGGGAGAGTTTCTCAAACCTAAAAATATCTCCCATTTCAAAGCAAAACTAAGAAGTGCAGTGTGTAGCTGAGAGTGGAATGTGATGTTCAGCCCTAGGCAACACCATGTGCTTCAGTTACGTGTATTTGTAAGGTCTCAGAGCAGGTGTAAACCCAGCAAGCCCTGGTTCTCAAGCATGTTTCACCAGGTTGCTGGCTAGTAATGCCCCACAGACCTAAGAGTCAAGCTCAGGCTAGCTACAGAGGGAGCGGGCTGAGGTAGGTGTACCTGAGGTAGTTTGGGCCCTCAGTGAAGGGCCAGTCACACTCTTAATCTGATTTTCCAGAGAGCTTAGGGTATTGGGTTTACTGTGTGGATGGACAGCTTTCCACAGGGCTGAGAGGGCCAGTGTGTGCACTCAGACTCACCTGGAGCTCCCTGCTGTCGGTTTCTTAAGACCCAACTCTTCACACTGTGCCTCATAAATCTGATTCATGGTACTGTTCCCCAGCTCGCACATCAGCTGCAATACAACAGGGAATGCGTGAAATTCTCAGGTGAGGAGCTACCTTCCCTCTAGTCTAGCCTGCCACCAAGTAAGACTCCCTCCATGTCCACCGTTTTCTATCTCTGGCTGTTAAAAGCCAACACTCACTTTCAGTAACTCTGGCTCCCAGGAGTCCAGTGTGAGAGATCGGACTTTGGAGCAGTGAACACCCAGACTCCTATTTATCCAAAAGGAAGAAAACTGAAATGGTTACATGCCTCAAAACAGAACCGCTCATGCATCATAAGATGGACAACATCAATCCAGTTCTTATGTATTCATCTATACAGACGTAGCTATAGCACAGAGTTTTATGCGTATGCATATACAGATGTACCTGCACACACAGGTACCGCAGCAAGCAATGACTTTTGAATCTATCTGCACAATTATTATAGTCATTATAGTCATTACAGTTGTAATTCAGGCTCCACCATTTTTTCCAGGAGCTTGCAATCCATCCCTGTCTGGCAGCACAAAGCACACATGCACGCAGTACCTGTGGATACCAGAGCACTCAATGCACAGCAGAATGCCCAGGTTGATACTGGCCCAGCGAGGATCCGGCTGACCGCAGTCACAGCACTGGTCATTCCCAGGGATGCTCTGCACTCTCTGCAAGATGGTCTCTCCTTTCACACTGCGCTCCCGAGAGTCGGTAGCAGAATCAATGCTGCTAGTTGATGGGGAAGCAGTCCGGTCCAGTCTCTGCAGGGAAAAAAAGGGTTCTACGATTCTGCAAAGCACTGTGGAACAAACCAGAGCTTTGCATAGCAGAAGCATTGACAGGAAGCATTACTTGAAGAAGAAGAAACTAGGGCTAGCTCAAGAAAGGAATGGCTAAAGCCTCATTAATCTCTATTATTGCCACAAGACGGAGCTCCACCCCATCCCTGCTCTGGGAGTGCGGGCAGCACGCAGAGCATCGTCTAGCAGATTACTTAACTACTTGCTATCATGGTGCCTTGCTTGCACTTGTCCCAGCTAGGGAGCAAGCTCTTCCCAGGGGAACATAATTCCTACGGGAACATCAATCCAGAGAGTGATGGCAAGACTGTGAAGATGTCAGGACAACACTGATTTAAAGCCTTGCCTTTATCTCAGACCAGTTTTGTAAGTGTGGCTTTGGTTGGTGAACAATTGTTGCCTTTGAGTTAGCACTGATATGGGCTCCCTTCCTTGAGGGCAGAAGAGTATTTCCAAATGGTCCACCCATGCACACTGGACCTGCCACAGCCCAAAAGCCCACTATCAGGGCTCTAAGACACAATTATGGATCTTTCATGACCCCCTCACTCACTTCAATATAGTAGCTGTCAGGACTCTCTCGGTATGCAGAAGCAATGCTAGCTTGAACAGCCTGAATCCAGGCCTGACGCAGCTTCTCCGAGTCAGCCTGCAGCATGCAGCTCCTGTGAAGGAAGAAAATGAGTTGGAAAGAGCAAAAGATCAGGGTGCGCGTTTTGGTCAAAATTGTTCCACTTCATCCTCAGCTTAGACGTTCCAATGGGGTCAGCACCTTGATTTGACAGGCAAAGGGGCAAAAATTAATCCTACAAGCTTGCACTGTCAGAGGTGTTACCTCTTCAAAAACTCCAGGCAGGTCTGCTAGCTGTTTTGAAAAGCTGACCCTTGCCAGTTTCACTGTCTATATGTATATTAGGTCTGTGTGGCCTAGAACTGGCTTATGCTGATGTCTGACCAACTTCACAGGGACTCTGGAGTACAGGCAATGGTATCTCCCAGTCTACATTTAATAGCCCAGGGCAGCATCTGCTCAAATCTAATCTCCTGCAGTTCCATTTACAGTCCAGCTACCATGAGGATGGCCTAGGGAAGCCACCAAACTTACTTGGTAGGTGAGACGACCTCAAAGCAAAACCTCCTCTCTATGTCTTCACACGGCTTGACAGTACAGAGCCGCAGGTCTTCCACCACTACCGTGAGGACATCCTGAAAGGGTGAGAACAGGTGGCTTTGTTGGCTCCCTGAATCTGTGTCATAATCAGGCCTCTCCGAAAACTCCTTCCCAAACCCTGCTGGTTAGCATACGCTGAGTCCAGAAAGAGCAGAGCCAGCCCCACCACTGGATAACTCTAGGGCAATAGGAAGGGGTTATACAGAATCAAAGCATGGGACAACATGCACATGAAGTGGCAGGCTTACTGGGGACTCCACTAACTTCCCCGGATGAACAGGAATATTTAGATCACCACAAACACCATCTGCTGCCACTTAGTTCTCAGTCCAGTCTAACTTTGGAGCACAATAATGTCTAAATGGGCTTGCTGTCCCTCTGATCCAACTCCCCTCCCCACTCCTTCCACCCCACTCCCCCGCCATGGTGCAGAAGTCCCCAGCAAAGCAGGATACCAGACACGTTGGCTAATCTGCCAGCGTCATCTGGGGTAGCCTCACTGACCTTTAGCTTTTTCTGGTACACCAGCTGACTGTTCTGTATGGAGAACCACCTCCTGAGGGGAGACAGAGAGACAGACATCAGAACAAGTGAACAGCAGAGCTACAGAGAGGCAGTTTGTTCTGGGGCAGAGCAGGATCTCTCTCCATTTAAGAAGAGCGTAATTTATTCCAAGAAGTCACAAGAAAAGTTCACACTTCTCCCGTGCCCTCCCTCAGAGAACAACCAAAGGATTCACAGCTTTAGGGAATGACTCCTGGCATCGAGATGCTGTGATGGCAAGTGTTCTAGATACGTCAATGTATAGCAAGAAGGAAGGAAAGATGGGAAGAAACAAAGGCGTAGGGCAGTCCCATATTACTGCCTATGATTTCTGGGGCAGAAGCCTGTGTGTGTGCACTGGCCCTGGTGCAGGTAGTAAATCCAGTGCCTGTGGGACACGTTGCACTGGTTAGAGCATACTTGCACTTGCATATGTGCACAGTGGGCAAACTTGACATTTACTGGGGAAGGTGGATTACTTGCACGTGCCATGTGAGATGCAGTATGCCTGCTGCCTCTCCAAGCAGGCTGTCATAAGGCAAGCCAGAAATTCCTTGACATTATGAGGAAACTTCCAGGTGGGAAAAAGAAAAATCCATCTCAGAAAACCCTGCTAACTGGCAGCTCTACAAATAGTGTTGGAGAAAATAATACGAATGAGTTGCACATCTTGCTGTTTATATAGGCTATGCTACCCACCAGGCTGATTTCTCTGTACCCACTGCAGCCTATGGGAGGCCAAACAATGCCAAAGCTCCTGTTTCCTATGGCTAGAGTATGGACAGGCGTGTGTGAAGGGAGACTACCGTCTCAGGAGGCAACAAATCACCAGCTAGCAGCTTTCCACTAAAATACAAGTGACAGAAGGGCCATGTGATGCTGATAGCAGAGATAATTCCCTGGTGTCTTGATCTCCGGTGCTAAATCCAAACCTCCAAGTCACTTCCTCATTCCAAGATACAGCCTAAGATTTAGCAACCTGATCATCTTCATGGAGGGCAATGGAAGCCATGACCATCACTAAGCTTCAGGAAGAAGGTACTGGAATACCTGAGCATAAAGAATCAAAGAGGCTTGCAGCAAGATGTTATTTAGAGCCTGTATTACATACTTGGTTTGCAAAAGAACTAGGTTCCCTGGGAAAATGAGATGAGACAGGATTCTCTGTCTTTTGTCACTGCTGAAATATTAAGCAGATAAAAGACAACAAAAGGACTTGACATGTCTGTGGAGAAATGGGAAAATACAGGTAACTGGAGGCCATCCCATTTATGCGGGAGCCCATTTTGATGAGCTGATATGGTTCTGCGTCATTCTGAGCTGCTGTGACAGTAGCAGTCTATACTCAAGGAGCTCTGCTGTCACATGAAGCTGAGCGGAAAGTTTGTCTCAGGTTCTGGTCTCTGCTCCCGCTCCTCGCAGCTGTGCTCTCCTGCTCGCCACCCCAGAGCGTGCGTTTCTGCCTGGGGCTGGCTCCCGGCCCGATATCCTGAACTGTGGATTCTGCTGTTCTCTCTGCCTGCCCTCTCCCGCTCACATGAGGGGGAGGCACTAACAGTGAAGAGCTGAGTGACAGCGAGAAGGTGATGAGTAGGCTACAGGAGCTGGGAATAGCTAAGATGTGGGTAGATAGGCTAAGAGTGGGTGGGACCGAGGAGACAGAGATGGCTGTGGGGACGATACAGACTGTGTATGGCTGGGATGTAGGAGGATAGAGGGAGGATAGATAGCTGGGATTTGGGGGACAGGGAAAACTTGGAGCCCTTGACACTAACATTACCTCAGACATCAGGAAAACCAGAAAGTCCCAGAGGGTCACGTTCCCTCCAGGATAAGTGCCCTTTAGAGTGACCCTTGAATTCACAGCCAGGGGAGTTGCTAGAAGGGAGTTGCCTGGAACCGTTCCTCTCTGTCACAAGAGTCAAGCACAGGTCTTGACATTAACCTGACACACTTTGGAACGACCTTCTGCTCCGCAAAAACGTGGTGTCAGTGAAAGCAGCCATGCTACGGACCGAGGCTATGCTTTGCTTCGGAAGCACCAAGCAGGAAATCCTAAAAGACTGATAAAAATTCAGCTAAGATACCTTCCCAGTGCAACAGCTCGTGAGCACTGACGTCAAACACGGTGGTGCACTGTGTTGTAGCTGCTGTTGTGGTTTCTGGTTCCTCCAAGTGCAAACTCAGCACAAACTCAGGGGACCAGAGAGCCTGAGAGGTAACAAAATTATACTAAATTTGACTGGAATCTCCTTAGTCCTAGGGGAAGCTTCAGAGAGAAGGAATCACTTATCTAATCAATTCAGAGATCTCTAATAATTTCAAGTCTTTTTTCCATGAAAATACAGGCAGTTTCTGTGCATAGCACAAACTGTTCACCAAACCATTTAGTGTTTATTTATTCCAAAATCTAACAACAGCACATTTCAGCCTTGCTGTGGTGTATACTTTGAATGTATCCCATAGCCAAGTAAAAGATCTCTTAATATTGTATCATTTCCCTGTTAAGTGAGAGGAGGAAATGTGGGTCAAAAAGGCATTGATCTCATGCATTAGAAACTCACTGGAAGGGTTTGAATCCTTTTGCACAACCATGTATGAAACCCATTGACTATCTCAAGGGAAACTAAACACACAAATATCGAGCAAGGCTAGAAGATGAAACCTTTGCTTCCACTTTCCCAAGGTCTCTGGCAGCTGCCGAGACTCCTGACTACTGCAGGAGGCATATGAGCCTGGCATTCCCGGTGACCTATCAGATGAAATATTTATAAATTATTAAGAGCAGGGTCAGTGCACAGAAAGCCATTTCTCAGCTCCCGGCAGCACAGTTGATATTTCCACTCTCACAAATCTCCCCGTCCCAAAATAGACAGGTTTGACACTCATGGCATGTCCTGCTGTATTAGGGTATTTCTCTTAATTGTTATAAATTTACAGCTTTCCTAGGGCAAGACTCGAGCGGCATTGTGCCCTATCTTCCCTGTGTGGAACCTGGTCCTTCTTCCGTTGTGGAAGGCACTCCTTTTTTTTTCCTCCATTTACTAAGATGCAGCAAAACATGAGCTGGCTCATTCCATGATGCAGCCTAAAAGGAACATACAGCTTCACAGAAAGAAGCATACTTGTTTTTGAACAGGAAAATAATAATCACTTACATAAACTACACAGCATCTAGCTCTTTTACCGATTAATGTACATGTCTCCAACACACCAATATCAAAGACCTGCAAAGCAAGTGGCTTTGCAAGCTCAGCATGAGTTATAATGTGCTGGTAGAAAATTTATGTGGTCTTAAAACACCATTGCAATGAGGCAGATACTGTTTCTCTCGGGAGGATTACTCAGATGCAGTATTGCTAATGTGGCTTCAGGTTCTGATCTTACTTGCAGCCAACAGGTTCTGAGCAGAATCAGAGAGTCACTTCGGTTGAAAGGGACCTCTTCAGATCGTCTAGTCCAACCTCCTGCTCAAGCGGGGCCAGCTACAGCAGGTTGCCCAGGACTGTGCCCAGGTGATTTTTTTAATATCTCCACAGATGGAGACTTCACAACTTCTCTGGGCAACCTGCTCCACTGCCTAACCATCCTCACAGTAAAAAAGTGGTTTCTTGTTGTCCTGGTTTTGGCTGGGACAGAGTTAATTTTCTCCCTAGTAGCTGGCATAGTGCTGTGTTTTGGATTTAGTATGAGAATAATGTGGTAACACACTGATGTTTTAGTTGTTGCTAAGTAGTGCTTACACTGGTCAAGGACTTTCCAGCTTCCCCTGCTCTGCCGGGTGCACAAGAAGCTGGGAGGGGGCACAGCCAGGACAGCTGACCCCAACTGCCCAAAGGGACATTCCATACCATAGGGCGTCGTGCTCAGTATAGAAACTGGGGGAGTTGGCCGGGGGCAGCGATCGCTGCTCAGGGACGGGCTGGGCATTGGTCAGTGGGTGGTGAGCAATTGCATTGTGCACCACTTGTTTTGTACATTCTTTTATCATTATTATTTTCTCTTCCTCTGCTGTCCTACTAAACTGTCTTTATCTCAACCCACGGGTTTTATTTATTTTTCCAATTCTCTTCCTCATCCCACCGGGGGGTGGGGAGGGTGAGCGAGCAGCTGTGTGGTGCTTAGTTGCCAACTGGGGTTAAACCACGACATTGTGTTCAGATGAAATTTCACATTTTTAATATGTGCCCATCACCTCTTGTGCTGTCACTAGGCTCTGCTGAGAAGTCTGGCTCCCTCTTCTTCATTCCCTCCCATCAGGAATTTGTACACATTGATATGATCCCCCCCGCCCAAAGCCTTCTCTTCTCCAGGCTGAACAGTTTCAGCTCTCAGCCTTTCCTCATGAGAGATGTTCCAGCCCCTTAATCATCTTTGTGGCCCTTCACTGGACCCCTCCAGTAAGCCCATATCTTTCTTATGCTGGGGAGCCCAGAACTGGACACAGTACTCCAGATGTGGCCTCACCAGTGCCGAGTAGAGCAAGGATCACCTCCCTCAACCTGCATGTAAAATGTTCCTATAAGAAAAGTCTCCATATGCATAAACTACCAAACTAACCTCATTTTAACTATTTTAACTATTTATCTTTTAACTACTTAGCTCAGAATCCTTCCAGTGATGATAACAATTGCTAAGATCTCACTAGAAGTGAAGCGTGCTCCTGTGCAGGAAGTATTAGCTGTGTTCAGAGTCTTAGCCCGAATATCAAATGGAACATGAGCTATTACTCACCGATTCCATGTTTTGAAAGCATTGCTCGCTCTCTTGAAGAGGTAGCCTTCCATCACCACTCCATTCGGGGCATCAACATTAAACTCCACCTTCGAGTCATCATAGGAGAAGTCCTGCAAATAGAAAGAGACTGAGACTCTAACATGACTGCACTCTCTAGGACCAAGATGAAGGTGAGCCTGATGAAAACATCAAGAAGAGAAAAACATCTATGTCAAAATCCTAAGGTTCAGGCAGAGCTGTCTGTCACAGCATAACCCTGTGCCTTAGTGGGCTGCAGCCATGAATAGCAGTCATGAATTATCCTCATTCCAGTAAGCTTATCTGTCCCTATTGTTTGCAGGAAAGTACTACACATGCTGTATTTCCCCCCTCTGGTAGCTGATAAGGAGAAAGGCAGGTAGCTTATTATCATGAGGGCTAAAAATTCCCAATATTTGGGGCAGTCTACAATGGGAAGTAAAGCAATAGATGTGCTTTTCACTGGCCAAGTGAGTTAGCAATGCTGCTGCCACCTCTCCATTCTGCAAGGGGCCAGGAGCAGAACAAACCCCAGCCTTTTCACACAAGGAAAACAGGCATGATGATTTCTAGAGGGGAAGACTTATCAATTCCATTTTCATTAACTATCATCATATGCCATCTCCAATCTGCGCTCACTCAATTCTCTGTGCTATGCTACCCGTCAGAGCTGATTTGTCTGGTTTGGCACTGATTCATCAGATAGATCTTATGGATTCTGACAGCTGGTGAGCAAGACACAGAGCAGAGAGAATAGCAGCTGCTCTCACAGAACGTGGGATCCTTCTCCCTGGGCAATGGTCTGCCTCCTTCCCAAGAGAAACAAGGTCCTGAAACCTAAACGACTTTCCCCTCTAACCGGGGGAACTAAGGCACATTGTCTCTTTGCACATTGATTCCACCCTAATGATGCATTCTACCCACACCTCTCTCCCTCTTAGGCGGAAATATTTCCCCCGTACTACTTGGTTCAAAGACACAACAGTGCAGTGAAAACAGCCCCATTAAGTTAAGTGCCCTTCCCAGCTCAGCATATGAAGACCCTTGTGATGCTGTGTTGCTAGGCGACATGCACTTCACTCTCATTAAGATGAGTTATTTTCATGTGCAGAGATGCAAGCTTGCCTGGGAGGTGTCATAATAAGAATAATACTGATACAGAAGGAGGAGATATAATGGGGCAGGACTGAGTCATTCCTTGGAAAGACAGCGTGATGCCCAATTAGACACTAGAAACTGCTGTAAGGCACCCAATTAAGAGGTCTGCTCAGCCCCAAATTTTCTTGCCATAAGAGGGTGAATCCCATGGGGGTCCTCTTCTGCAGATGTCTTTCATGTACATATTGCAAACAAAGGCTAGAGGGAATTTTCCTCTAACTCGTAGATATTTGAATGTGTGATATTTGTAGAGCTGCTCCAAAGCGACAATTCTATAAATTTGATGAGAATTTGCACTGTTTTATAATAAATAATGCAAACATCCAAAAATCTGGACCTTGTTGAAAAGTGCACAGCAAGTGTAGGGCAAAACCCTTCCAAGCACAGCTGAAAAATGACTACTTAGCTGTGCCTCGCTTTGTGGAAGAGGTAAAAATAAGGGGGAGGGTCTAAATATAATCACCTGACTTCTTCAGCTGTCCTTATATAATCAAGCAGTGTGATGGTAAGAAGGATATATTGCTGATGAGTGCAGGAGGAACAGATGGGCCATATGCGTCACTAGGGTAAACCCACTAAAAACCAGTGGAGTCAAGCCAGGTGTGAATTTAACCTCATTGAGTCTGTATTGTATTACACCTCTCTACAAACTGAATGGCTAAAGCAGAACAGCTGACGGCACATGGAGTTGCTCCTTGCCTTTGAAAGAACTCTAACCTGCACCAGGCCCCGTTTTAGAAAGAGGAAATTATACACAAAACCACCAAGCGCATATACAGCTAAGACGACAGGGAGCCATCTGGATGATGTCCAAACATAGAAACACATTGCTGGGAAGAATGGCTTGTGTTTGCATTACTTTGAAGATACTTCTCTTCCTTGTTCTCTCATTGGTTAGGAAACATCCCCAGGCCAAATTCTGCTCATATTTCTGCTGGTGTAATTCCTGAGCAACTCCACTGCTATCAACAGAACTACTGCAGGGCAGTTGAGGGCAGAATACATCGACCAGAGCTGTAAACTGGATTTGTAAAGTAGGTACAAATCAAGGGAGAGATCTGAGGGATAAGGACCAGTCTGCCTCTTATCCCCGGGGCCTGCAGCAGTCTGGTCCGCAGGGGGACTTTGTTCCATTCCATTGCACTCTGCTTGGAAGCACCTGAAGTCTTTGCTACAAAGGTATTGAGAGTGTTGAGAGGCAAACGAAATAAGGGAAAGGGGAGGGTGAAAATAAAATCCAGAAATTATCCCCTTGATCGTATCATTTTTCCTTTCACTGCCAGGCAAAGGCCAAAAGGGAAACGTACAGAAATGGCTCGGGTAGCTGAAAGGCAAAATCATGGCAAGTGCAATTGTGAAACTTCCAGCACACTAGGGCAAGCTTAAACTATGGGCTTAAACAACGGATCCCTAGGCACATCTTCTTGCTGTGGCCCATACAGGGAACTTTATTACCATAGCCATTGGAAAGAGAGGACAAATCGCTGGAAAAAGAGTTAAAGAACATCTGTTGAGATACCTGATTCCAGGTCAAAGCGAGCTTAGAAACTGACTGAGGAGATCATCTTGCCAATGGTGTTGACACATCATGGTAGTGTGTGGCCACAGCTGGATACACACAGATGTGTGACAATGAATCCCCTTAACTGGCAGACCTGCCCTTAATGTGTCCCTGTATCTGCTCTATCGTTGACACAAAAAGATTTTGATCCTGTCAGTTCTGGGAAATAAGTCGAAGGGTCCTGGCTGACGGACACAGCTCCTGCCAAGCACATCACCAACTACGCCATCGGTAAGTCTCTCTGACTCTTACAAGGGATGCAGCACATCTGTGGGCTGTCTGACACCACACAGAACTAGGAAATAAAAACCTTCCAACCTTGTAAGCCAAGCCGCGATGTCTGCGAGGTGCTGGTGGAGAAGGAATGTGTCACCCATTCTGCAACATTCAAAGTAACTTTCTCGATTCAAATCTTACCCTTGACAAAGCAGGGTAAGAGAGCACACACATACACTTTCTCTTGTCCCCTCTTTTACATTTCCTGCTATACATGAGATTTTAATGCATTATTTTAACAAACTACCTTTTACCGAATCCCTCCCATCGTTGCAATGTACACGAGTAGGCACGTCTGCTCTAAATGAGTTTGGACTGATTTATTAAGTCTGCATTTAGCACCTCATTGTCTCTGTAATATGAAAAAATGCTTGACACGGAAAAGGCTTCTGAGGATTGGGATCTGAATGGCTTTGGCTACAACTGCATATGCAATCATGATTAGCAACAGCAGCGACACATTGGATCACACATTGGTAAAATAAATCGGACGTCTTCCAAAATAAGAAACCAGATCTCTGTAATCATCTGCTTCTCTTTACTTCACCAACTTTCAGTAAATCACACCAATCTTGTCTTGATGTCCCCTCCCCTTCTCAGTCCTGTCACTCTGAGTTTACAGAGGAGGCTGCCTGGGAACTGATATTCTTTCAGAAATGACATCACAATGGTTTCCATGGAGCACACCGAATGCTGCTGAAGCAACAATGAAGTAACACATTCCAAGAGACACATCCATAGGGATGTGGAAAAGGACATTAATGCGGACACTTTCAAACCAGCAAATGGAAAGCAAAAACCCTGCACAGGCACGGACTCGTGAAAGAATAAAAAAGGAAAAAAAAAAAGAAAAAACCCTATTTGAAGGTTGCCTCACAGCCCACTCAGTTAAGAACTCCCTTGTCCATCTCCACACAGCATGCAGAGACTGCTTGCATTGCAGAGGCCAGACGAGCTCTTCCAATTGCTCCTGTGAAGCCAGTTTTTCATGCAGAGAAAATGGCTGATGAAATTAAATAAACCTCCAGCTTCAGTGAACAGACTTAACATGAAGAGTGAAGATGCTCCTCATCAGCCTGGAATCCTTGGCAGGGGGGAGTCTTCTAAGTAAGGAGCCCTGCCTCAGAGCATACCCACTGAAGGAGGAAAGTCTTGTTTATAGGTTCATTGCTATCCCAAAGAGGACAACACCTAGCTGAGAACAGACAGAACCTTTCTCTAAAATACCAAGACTTCCTTAAAATTCTTTAAAACACAATCACTACGGCAATGGCCCTCCCTGAAAAGCCATAGCGTTACTCCCTCAGCGTATCAATTCAATGTGGAAATAATGATACTGTCCTTTTCTGTACAATGGTTTGATTTCTACTGATAGAAAACACTGTCAAAACTAGGCAATCATGACCAGTGAATCATTTCAGTCCAGGTGTTTTTAGATATTCAGAGAAACATATCTTACTGCCAAACCTCCATGTTATTTTATTTTCAATCAATACCACTTAGGATAAGCGACAACACACGCGATACATGCTTTCCCTCATAGAAGACAAAGGCTTTATCCAAAAGTGCCCTCTTTACTTAAGTAACCAATGATGCTCAGTATTTAACAATAATATTATGTACACTCTAACAACATTATGTATACATCCATGCATTGAAAAGAACTTCTCCTGGGAGTGAGTTAAAAGCTGTATGTGACTAGTTTGGCTATGCGATTCTAAAAAGAACATAGTTCAGAGGAATATTGACATTCCCTAAAGATGCACACACACCTCTTCCACACAAACACTGGTGCACGCACATTCTGTTCTCTTCTGGTGCCTGAATATATTTCAACCTTTTCTCTATCTGGCTATTTTTACCTCTGTGTATATACTGTGTACAATCCAAAACCCTCAGAGGCAGATGGAATTTGGAGGAGGGCTCCCCCACCTACATTCCCGTTCTGCGCAGACAGCTTTCATTCATTCCGGCCAAATCCCATTTACAGACCTTTTGTTTCTTGAATTTCCTAATGCCAAATGATCTCCCTGCTCTGCAGCTTGCCAGCAGATGATGCACAGAAATCTGTGCCCTGCCCCAGAGCTTTTCCATCCCAGAAACAGAACCAAACACATTTGCTCTCCTGCAGTAATAAAGCTGTACTTGCTTTTGGGTCACATCAGCAAGCAAGGTCCTACAGGCACAATCCTTGCTCCCCCAGGGAAAAGTGCCCTCTAAACTTTCTCCCCAAGTCAAACCAACCCTGCAGGAGTCTCCTTACCAGGAGGTATTCAAGCCTGCCGAAAATCTTCATGATGCCAGCTGCAAGGGAGGTTTTGCTGCTCTTGCCTAGAGAGCAGGGAGCAGCTCTGTGTCCTCCCTCTCTCTCTCTCTGTTCGCTCTCTAGAGCAGCATCTCTGCTAAGCACCGTGGGCTGGCAGGGAAGGAGGGATTTCTTTTTCAGCCCCTTCTCCTTTATCCCTCCTACTCCTTTTTGGGAAGCTTTAAGCTCTGCCGTTGGCTCCTCTCAAAGCAAGGGGCACCCGGGGAAGGAAGTCTGCTGGCCTCTGGGGACCACCTGCTTACCCCCTCCTCATGCCTCCTATTCACAGTCAATCAGCTTAGAGCAAGGGCTAATTATCATACAGCTGTCATGGAGGCACAGAAGGGAGTGGGAGAAGCCAGGCAACACAGAGCAAAGTTGACAGGATGATGCTCACCGAATGCCTCCCTGGCCTTAACAGAGCCAGGCTTGTCTGCCTTCAGCAGGGTCGGCTTCCCCCCGCTTCCTGGAGCAGAGCCACCCTTTGGCCAGTAATTCCACCCCTGCTCCACTGCAGCCACAGAAATCGGGGTGCTGAAGTGCCATATGGCCCCTAGTCTGTTATCTACCAGCTGGACTAAATGAGGCGGAGAGCTCTGCCTTGGCACTCCATCCTCTTCCCATGCAAACAGGCAACAGAAGCACAACTCCTTCTCCTGCTACTCCGGACCGGGGAACAGGCATGAGGCTGCAAAGGAGCTTTTATATAGCCCTGTATTCTTCCACCTTCAGAGAGTGGCCTGTCAGTTTTGGTGCCGTGGAAGGATTCAGGCAGGTCAGGATCTGCGAGGGAGGACTGGTTTAAATGTTACTGTTTCTCTCCTCATTTTCCATTGGAAAAAATTCCTAGGTCTGTGTGTTCCAGTGCTAAGTTCTCCAAAATTTTTCTCCTAAGTGGTCCAACCTACACCAGGCCCTGCGTGTCTTTGTGCATCATTCTGAAGCAACTCAGCCTACCTAAAAACATACAAACTCATTACATGTGTGGTTTAAGACAGTTTAGTTCAACACACAAGAGAAATACGTGGGAAGCTACAAGACTATCTCCTCAGCTTTTGCAGAAACGTATTCCATACTGCAGTCCTTGCACACATGCATCCCACACGCACTCAGAAGAAAGGCTCCCCCAGCCTTCATGCTGAAACTCTCCTCTCTCTTTGCACAACAGGAGGATAACTCAAATATTTATTGTAGCCCATAAAAAGTGAGATTCTTCCTTTCCTCCTGCTGATTTTATTGGAACCCTTTTTGTATAAGTGAGCATTATTTTCATATGATGTGTGAAGCTGCAAATGGAGCTCTCTTTAAGGTTCTGGAGCTGGGAAGGCAGAGGGGGCAGTGGTTAAAATGACAGCTTGAAATGATAGCTGCCTTAGGAATCTGCCCCAAAGGTGGCAGGGGTTCCGTGAGGGAAGATGGGGAACGGGTGGCATAGGAAAAAGGCACCTGAATTCCAGTATCAAAGAAAATAGTCAAGATTTGTGCTGAGTTTTTCTCTCCTACCAAATTTATTTTAATTAAAACAATAACAAAACAAAATGCCACAGACCACTTCCTCAGGAACTTGGCTCTTAGAAGGCTGCCCTCCATGCCTCAAAGCTGCCCAAAGACAATTCAATGAGCAAGGCCCTATCTTCAGAATCTGCACAGCTCCCCCACCCCAAGAACACTTCAAAATGTATTATTTAAACTGGATTCCCTCCCTTTCTGTCATGCCTTAGCAGGCTGTTCGGGAAGACACTGTGTTGAGGAAAAAAGGATACTTCTGCCACTCCTCTCTAATAAAGCGCAACTAAATCTCCAAATTTTTCAAGAGACCAGAGGGTATTCTGGGCTCAGCATGAAGATATATATTCAAAATACGTGCCGTGCTCCCTTTGGAGATGGCGAGATGCTCACCAGATGCAGAGTGCCATGCTCCATTGCAAAGGGAGGAGCAACACTGACTCAGGGTAGCTGAAAAGCAGTCTCTTAACGTTTCCAGGCAGGAAGCTTTAAATCCTAAATTGCAGTAGGGATGTTCAGCTCTCTTACAAGGTTATGCACAGAAAGAGCGGCAGCTCTGTGCATATGTATCCTGATGAAGAGAATTGCTCGTTCTCCCTCTTGGAACCTGACCTCTACTTCCCCTGCTAGTCCAGTCAGCAAGGCCACGTAAAGAGATTTAACTGAAATGCACTGTGCTAGAGAGATTTTCCATGTTCCCTCGAATGAAGTCATCACTCCAGCAGAATCCCAGGGGAACTGAGAGTTCACAAATGGATTTACCCCTCCCTCAGAACACTTAACCAAAGGGAGCATATGCACAGGCTGATTCACAGGGAATGTCTGTCATTAGCTTTCAAATCTGGTTACGTTTCCATTTCATGGGTTATGACATTTTTGAGAGAGAGCATTAGAAAGAAAACAGCAGCCACTTAGATTCCTCCTGTTGAGAAGTATTGATCCACACAAGTGCCTACCAGATACGGACTCCTTAGCAATTCCTACTCAGGGCTTGGCTCATGAACAGCTATTTCTCAGGGCTCTCTGAAATCCCCTCTTACTGTGCCCACAGAGCATGAGAGTGTGTGTGTGTGTGTGTATGCTGAAAGTCCACCAACACCCTCTGTTATGAGCCCGTGCAGCCAATTCACCTCCCACCAGACCCGTGGTCCTCAAAGGCTGCTAGGCACCAAACACGCATTAAGTGCCAGCCAAGTACTGCTGCCCCTGCAATACTGAACTCCCAGTCAAGACTGACCACCATACAGAGTAGAGGGAACTGAAATCTTATTTTAGCACAGGACTGAAAACAACTTTGATGAGGATGAAACCAAACTCACTTGAAGCTGGGCTTTAAGATTCCATCTTCAGTATTCAGGTTACAGCACTAATGCTATGGCAAGGTTTCTTTGTTTTGTTTTCAAAAGCAGGACTTAGTAAATATCCAGAGCGGCCAAGTGCTAATTCTGAGCAATGAAGATGCCAGAAGAAGGAAATACATGTGGGTACTCACCTGCAGGAGGGTCTGCAGGGGCAGGTCAGCAATCCACGAAGAAGAGAAGGAACAGGAAAAAAGAAAAAAAATTAGTTGATGTTTCTACAAGCCTCAGATTTGGAATCATTCCCAGATGAATGGTCTGGAAAATCAGAACTCATGTTAACCGAAGATGCTTCCCTAGTGAAGGCTCAGACTTGTTTGATAATAAACTATATTATCTTGCCAGTTCATGGTGGTTACTCCCATTACAGCAGGTGAGAGCACACACACAGTGGGTTACCATAGCTCAGCTGAAAACAACAGCTTGCTCAGCCATAGCAGCTCTATTGCTTGGGTCCCCACGAACCTTTCCAAAGTTATGCTGCTCAAGGCTGTAGCCATATCATGTCACAGGAGCTAAGCAAGAATAATCTGAAGTGCGGTTTGGAGCAGACTTGCATGAAAGAAGTTCACTGCAGCACACCCCTCTCTCAACAGCAGTACAGAGTCCTGCTCTCTCTCCCCCACAACACATTAACATCACTTCGGTACAGTGTGAGTTCCATATGAATGACGAAAAGGCCCTGCAGCAAGTCCTGTCTATGGGTAGCAAAGGAGCGCATCCACTCATTCATCTGCTGGATGATTGAACAGGGACTCTGGCCATCTGGTTGGGCCGGGCACTCCGGCATGCTGCCATACTGCTGCCTCACCATGGGGTAAGGCAGTGAGAGGTGTCAGAAGGGACATGCTAATACTGCAGTAGCTGGAGATCATAGGGTTTGCCAGACAAAAGCTAGCTTGCTCAGCCAGAGGAAGGATGAGAGACTGGGGGAGAAAAGACGAGAAAGAGACAGAGAGAGAGACAGAGAGAGAGAGAAAGAAAAAAAGGTGGGAGAAAAGTGTTCTAACCTCCCCCCAAAAGCAGCTCTGCTATGCAGTCAAGTTGTTTTCACAGGCGATTACAAACAACTACATCCACTCCTCTATCTCAGAGCCATTTATAGAACATGAACCTTTAAATCTTCCCACATCCTCAGTAGCAAAGAGGGAGACAAAGCATAGAAGGAAGGCTTGCTCAGAGGCAGAGCAGGTCAGTGGCAGAGCTGGGAAAACAACCCAGGTGCCCTGACCCATGGGGTCCTCCCTGTGTCCCTCTCCCTTGTGTCCTCAGATGCGTCAGTAGCTGAACGCCCTGCATTTGATCAGGCCTGCCTAATAGCTAGACCTCCCAGCATCCACAAGGTTATTACTCTCATCTCAACAATTGCTGCTGCTACTGCTGCAGGCTGTGAAGGAGTAACCCAGCAAGGCCCCTTGTCAGATGGCAGTTGCCACTGTGTGATTCAGACAACTGCACTGATTGAGAGAAGTGCTGCTTGGACCCAGCTGCAGCCCCAGGACTCACCCTCTGCTGTATCAGCGCATGCTTGTGCTCCATCTCCCTCTTCTCCACTGCAGAATCAATCACTAGCTGGTCCAGCTAAAGGCAGGCAGGAGAACACCAGGTATAAAAGTCAGGAAGGTTTATGAGCCACTGTCCATCTCTGCTTCCCTGCTCTGGGATTACACCAGCCCCACCTAACATGAGAAGTCCCCACAAGAGGGGAAAAGGGCTGTGTTTGGGTGTGCACTGAAAGTAACCATAGCTTTTGGCTGCCACCCCATAGTGCAGCATGGCTTACTGAACATCCAACAAGCATGATGCTCTGACCACTCCCTGATTACCAAGTAATGGTAGCTGAATAGGAAAGAGGATGTCCTTTCAGGATAAAGGGGTGCAAACAAGCAGATTGAGTCAACCATATTCCCTGTCCCCTCACCTCTGTGGCTAGTTTCTTCATGTAGGGATCCAGTTCATGGAGAAGACTGTAGCCCTGCTGGAAAAAGGTGTACTGGGCATGCATGAAGGACAGCATCTGGGGAGGGAAACAACAGCAAGGTCAGAACAGGTTCTGGGACAAAGTGAGTGTGAAAAGTCCCTATCCTTTATTACCCACAAACAAGTCTCTTCAAGGTCTAACCCTTTCCCTTCCCAAAGCAATCTATCCATTAGATGCCTCTCCCTCTTCTCCTTTCTTCCTCTCACAAATCCTTCCACACTGTCAGGCAACCCCTGTTGTGAACACAAAGCAGTAAAAGCAGTGTCCTTCACCCCTGAAAGTCCCCTCCAGTTCTGGCCTGCGGAGTGTCTTGCTGGTCCTTCATTCTCCCTTCTTGTTAGCATACCTGCAGCCCCCAGAGCAGTCCCAGACAGTATCTCCAGGGCAGACCGAGGAGTCGGTATGTCGACCCATGCAACCTGAAATGGAGAGGGCTGCCTTTCATTGAGTCACTGAGAGCAGCCACAGAAAACACAGAGAGCCCTTACCGCATCCAGTATTTCAAACTTCTTCTTGGCCTGCAGGACGTTGATCTGTGAAGGAATCAAGATAAGGCTCTCAGTATCAGCAGCATTAAGCAGTTTGGCATGGAGATCTAAGTATGAACAACTTGCTGCAATACCCCTAGCAGCAAACCACAAACTATTCAAGGACAGCTCCAAAAAGTTAGTTTCTGAAAAGACAGTTCTGGTGAGTTCCAGGTGGAATAAAAAGGGAAAGAGCACAGATGCATTTTCTGACCTGGGCTGCTACTGGTTAAGGTCACTGCTAGGTGTATGTCTGTATACAGGCCGACAACAGTGACCCCAGAGTGCAATCTGGTATCACATGAAGGAGATGTTTAATCAATCAGGTCACTGCTTTGATTTCACTTAGCAGGCTGAGCAGTACCACTGTAGTGTTATGGGTTTTTTCAGTAATTATAGTGAAGCCAGCCAGGAGATTGTGGTACCTGTGGGGGGCCTATGTTCTCAGTGTGCACATCCTTTGCACACCCATTTTTCTTGGAGAAAAGTGCATGGCTGACTGTCCCAGAGACCGTCACATCCCTTCCACACAGAAGCAGCAGCAGCTCAGGATTTCCTGTGCCAGCCCTGATGTGCTTGGGCTCCTGGGGTGGAAGAAGAGGCCCTCCAGCACATTCAGGCTTACACCTCTTCCTGGCCAGGGAAGAACTGCAGTACCTCTTGCAACAGCAAGATAGCATTGCTTTGGAGATGCCCCCTGCTACTGCAAAAGAACCAGTTTGGAGCATTTACTGTGAGGACAGGAGAGCCTGGCCATTCCTTGAGTCCTCCAGCAGGTGCTTAGCAGAGTGGTTGTAGAAGCTCATCTTCGACACCTCACAGTTCACTGCCTGCATCTTTGATCAGATAAGTTCCACTTAAAATCCCTACCATAAAACCTTGGGCACAATGCAGCAAGGTGCTACGCCCTGGTTCTTTCTCTCTCTCCAGTATTGTCCTATGCCACTGGGAAAATGACCCCTACGCTAACCCCTACTCCATGCAATTTCACAGTTACAGCACTTTTTGGAGCGAACAGCAATCTTTGCCCTGAAAGGAAGAACAGGAAGACTGGAATAACCAGGACTATGAGGTATGTAGCAAGGACAAGAAAGGTAGTACCTGTTCCTAATGTTCATCACTCTACCAGTGAGACTACAACCATCAGCATCTCTTGCAAATGGAGATAAAACTACTGCAAATCTCCTTTAACTGGGGACAAAAGCAAACTCTGTGAGACCTAGTACATTTCTCTGATATTGGGCCAAGGATCTGCAAGTGAAAAATATCCCTGAGATTTAAAAATAATTAAAAAAATAAATGTAAGAGGTTGAGAACTGACCCAGGAGAATATAATTTCAAAAGTAAAAAATGAATAGCACATAGTTACATAATAGCTTGCCCACAGACCCCACGAGCTACACTGGGACGTCTTACAAGTGCTGCAATTAGCACTGAAGAAACTGTCAAACGTAGCAGAAGGTTTCGACGGGGCTTCAGCTGTCAGCATCATGAATCATGTGTTACCATGACAGACAATTGGTTCCAGTGTGTTAATAACTCATTTATAAATTCAGCATCAGTTTGCTTAGAAGCACTATGCTTGCAATAACCGAACCTAAAACTAAGTAAAAGTTACCAAAGGGCAGCTTGCTGGCGCCTGTCACGGTTCTGCTTGGAACAGTACCCGTGAGGCACGCCACGGTCAGCCTCCTGCTTCTGTACTAAGCAACCTGGTCATCAGCTCCAGCAAGACAGGAGGGGAGACAAAGTAGTTCAGGTATATCCCCAGCCTCCTAGATCCCTCCTTTCTGCACCCAGTATGCTAGGTAAAAGAAAAAAGAAAAAAAGAAAAAGGACTGGAACTAGTAACCCTGCTTTACACCAACAGACAGTTTCACTTCACAGCAGTAGCTCCTCCTGGCCATGTATAGCCATAAAACAGCCACTATAATAATGGAAATGTGCTACATTACAGTGAAAAGTCTTACCCTGAACTGTGCTTTACTGGGTCCTGGTCCTTTTTGCTCTCTTCAAGGTGTGCGAGTAATCCCCGAGCTAACCGGAGAGGTCCCAGTTGACTGGAGGTTGGCAAATGTGACACCCATCTACAGTAAGGGCTGGAAGGAGGATCCGGGGGACTACAGGCCTGTCAGTCTGACCTCAGTGCCAGGGAAGGTTATGCAGCAGATCATCTTGAGTGCCATCATGGAGCACATACAGGACAACCAGGTGATCAGGCCCAGCCAGCATGTGCTTATGAAAGGCAGGTCTTGCTTGACTAACCTGATCTCCTTCTATGTCAAGGTGACCCACTTAGTGGATGAGGAAAAGGCTGTGGATGTTGTCTACCTAGATTTTAGTAAAGCCTTTGACATGGTTTCCCACAGCATTCTCCTGGAGAAACTGGCTGCTCATGGCTTGGACGGGTGTACTCTTTGCTGGGTAAAGAACTGGCTGGATGGCCAGGCCCAAAGAGTGGTGGTGAATGGAGTTTACTCCAGTTGGCAGCCGGTCACAAGTGGTGTTCCCCAGGGCTCTGTGTTGGGCCGGTTCTGTTTAATATCTTTATCAATGATCTGGACAAAGGGATTGAGTGCACCCTCAGTCAGTTTGCAGATGACACCAAGTTGTGTGGGAGTGTTGATCTGCCGGAGGGCAGGAAGGCTCTGCAGAGGGACCTGGACAGGCTGGATCAATGGGCTGGGGCCAATTGTACGAGGTTCAACAAGGCTCAGTGCTGGGTCCTGCCCTTGGGTCACAACAACCCCATGCAATGCTACAGGCTTGGGGAAGAGTGGCTGGAAAGCTGCCTGGTGGAAAAGGACCTGGGGCAGTTGGTCAACAGCCACCTGAAGATGAGCCAGCAGTGTGCCCAGGTGGCCAAGAAAGCCAATAGCATCCTGGCTTGTATCAGAAATAGCGTGGCCAGCAGGACTAGGGCAGTGATCGTGCCCCTGTACTCGGCACTGGTGAGGCCGCACCTCGAATGCTGTGTTCAGTGTTGGGCCCCTCACTCCAAGAGAGACATTGAGGGGCTGGAGCGTGTCCAGAGAAGGGCAACGGAGCTGGGGAAGGGTCTGGAGCACAAGGCTGATGGGGAGCGGCTGAGGGACCTGGGGTTGTTCAGCCTGGAGAAAAGGAGCTAAGAGGGGAGACCTCATCGCTCTCTACAACTGCCTGAAAGGAGGCTGGAGAGAGGTGGGGTCGGTCTCTTCTCCCAGGTCACAAGTGATAGGACGAGAGGAAATGGCCTCAAGTTGCACCAGGGGAGGTTTAGACTGGATATTAGGAAATTTTACTTCACTGAAAGGGTTGTCAAGCATTGGGACAGGCTGCCCAGGGAAGGGGTTGAGTCGCCATCCCTGGAGGGATTTAAGACATGTAGATGTGGTGCTTAGGGACATGGTTTAGTGGTGGACTTGGCAGTGCTGGGTTAACGGTTGGACCTGATGATCTTAAAGGTCTTTTGCAACCCAAACGATTCTATTCTATGATCCTTGAAGTTTGACCATGCCAATTTCAGGTCTGTTGACAAAGTCAAAGACAATGAAGATGAGTTCTACAAGATGTAAAAGGTGCAACAGATCCACAAGGGTCTGTCTCTCCGGAGGCTGGAGAGAAAACAGAGGATGCTGGTTGGAAGATTTTCTGCATCTAGCATTTGCATGAGGACCAGCTAGGACTTTTCTGCCAACACAGTGCCGTCCATAGCCGATTCCGCCATGGCAAATTCTGGGACTTGATTTTTGCTGTGAGCCAAGTTGTCCCTTTTCCCAGGTATCTGAGTTGGGATTTGTGGTGGGAGAGCTTAACTTACTGCAACTAGGATATAGTTTCAATTCATTATGAGGGCGTGCCCTTCAGTTGTGTGGACAGAGTTGGGAAAAGATCTCCTTTCAGATATAAAAGAATAAAATGGTAACTCTCATCACTATATCCTTAATTAAATACCAAAGGATGCCTGGACAAGTTCATGCCTATGCATTTCAAAACTGAGGGATTTAGACTGGTACTTTGCAGTGGACCAACAGGGAAATGTCCCCAGTATTGGATCAGCACATTAAAGGAACTCTTCCTCTTTGTCAGTGGGAGAAATGGAGGGAGCTTACTATAGTGTGACCTTGCCAGCAAATACAGTTGCAGTCATGTCTAAAATCCTAGATGCAAAAACTTGCAATCCTAAAGGAGGATCAGCGATATGCATGATTTATACCTTAAGGGGAAACCATTGCCTTTCTATCCACAGCTGCCAGAGCATGTGATATCAGAGACTACCTCATGATCAGACAGAACGTGTTGGCAGATGGTCTTAGTTCAGTGCTGCGGGAGTGACAGCTAGTGGAGACACACATGGATCAATATTAACACTGAATTTGTCTGCTTAATATACCCACTGCCTGAAAGGACAGACTTGACAGGAAGCCTATGAATGATTCAAAGAAAAATGCTTGACCATTCTGGGTACAGTAAGTGAATGTTCCTCCAGGAAATCTCCCACTGGGAAGAGAAATTCAGTTTAAGGCAGTGTGTTTAACTTCTCTTATGGAAAAAAAATGATTAAGATTTCCCTTCTCAGGTACTGTAGCATTTCTGGGAAGGAGAACATGTCACAGACATGAAGAGTCATGTCAGTACCATGCAAAGGCGTAAACATAGGTAAGCACACGTTCCCACACAGACTCATAGCATAATACAGGTTGGAAGGGACCTCCAGAAGTTATCTGTCCAATTGCCTGGGCAAAGCAAGACTGACTTCAGAGTTATAGGAAGGTGCTCAGAGCCTGGTCCTGTTGACTGTGAATCTCTTTGGGACCCTGTTCCAGTGCTGCATAACTCTGAAAACTTTTTTGCCTTATATTCAACTGGAATTTCCACTGTTGCAACATATGCATATGCAACATATGCACAGTGCACATACATATACGTACACACATACATCCATCCAGATGTGTATTTGCGCATGCACACACATCCATCTGGCGTTTCAGACAGGAACACAAGTATGCACACATGGATGTTTACATGTGCACACAGATCCAGACATTGGCCCTTAAGGACGTGTTCTACATGTAGGAGCAGACAATGATTTGCAGACAACACTTGACAGTGTTGTGTTCAATCTCTCACTTTTAGTAGTTTCATGACACTGTTTTGCCAGACTCTCCGGAGAGTTATAAAGATCAAAGCAGTAAGGATTTGGGGAAGAGCCTTCCCTCTCTTACACAGACATCCTGTGACTATTTCAAGCAGATGTGATCAGCTACAGAACTCACAGCCCCACCAGTGAAGGTCCTCTCATCCCAGCACAGCCTACTCTTTCATATAGACAGGCTGGATTATGCCAAAAGGCAGCTCAAAGAACCCTGGCACCTACTGCAGTTACAGGGCTTTGCTAAGCCATACATGGGTTCATAGTGGTACAACTACACCAGCGCCTGGAACTACAGCAAGCCTTGGTGGTTTCATGCTCCATCACACACCAGTCCTAAGGACTCCCTGCCCCAGGGGGCAGAGGGCAAAATGTCCAATGGATTAGGAATCCGGTACCCTTTTGAACCTGGATGTAAGACTACTTGCCCTCTCTCATCCTTCAGCTTCTTAATTCCCTACAGTAGATTATTTAGCAATTTGCCTGTGACGTCTTGTTCTGTAGTGGGAAATCCATTCAGAGCTGGGGGCACAGACACCAACCTGCAACACGTAGTCTAGGGCCAGATGACGGAAACACTTTCTGGTTATGGTCAAGGTGCCTGTTGCCTCCTCCACTTCATGGGGCTTGTGCCGAGGTGCCTGGGCGTTCTTCACCAGTGAAATCTCCATGTCCTCTCGCACCTTATCAAACTGCTTCTTGGTTTCCTTGAACTTCCGGACGTCACTGGAACCCGAAGAAGATGAGAAGGTGAGAATCATTGTTACAAAGCAGCCAGAACATTGCTGATACCAGCAGAGCAGGGAGAGGTGCAACCAGGTACACTATGATCACTCAGAGATCCTGCTCCAGATGCCCTTGGGATCCTAATCCACCCCACCAAGCTCCATCGCATCCAGCTGGACTGACTCCAGATTAACTCTAGACAGTCTTTCTTTAGAGGCAGTTGGCAAGGAAAGATATTGGACCTTACATACTGCTTTCAAAGCCTTAAGGAAATTCTCCAAGGACAGCATCCAGAAAGCCAGGCCAGATGGCATCTAGCCCTAAAGACAGTCCACAATTGCCCTCAGAATAAGTGGTGAGCAGAACATTTCAGAACCTACCTGTGAAAACACATGCTTCGTATTTCACTTTGTGAAAAGAGTAAAACCAGCTACTTTTCAAATTCAGAACAGGGCATTCAACTAGGGCAGCCCCAGGCCATTCATGTGCATCTCTAGCTGATTCTGTCTTGTATGACTAAAATCCAGACATTTGACTATTCTTTTCCCCTTTTGTAATAGGCACATTTATTAACATTTGCATTCAGAAATACATGATCCACAATATGAACTTTCAAAGTTTTATTTACACCTAGGGACCTCACATGGAATCAGGGGTCTGCTTTGCAGGGGCAAGGGGGAGGCTATAAAGGCATAGCAACAGGCAGGGGTTTTTGAGTTTGGTTGTTTAAACTAAATAGCAGGTACCATTCAGGCAGGACTTGATTTGAGTTGCATGACCACAAAGAAGTGAGGACAGCAATTCCTGAAGATCAGCTCTTACAAGGGGCCCTGGTTCCTCAGGAGTTGAAAGCAGCAATGCTGATTTACTGCAGCTGTAACATAAACACTTATTTTCTGTCCAGGGGAGCTCTGTTTACCTCAATTATAAGTTGTTGTAACTTAAACTTGTTAAAAACTGTTAGTAAATAAGTAGCATCCACTTATTCTTTGCCCTAGGGAAGATGAAGAGCCTCAGTTGAACATGACAGTAAATGCTGGTCTGCCCTGTGGCAAACTGTTTGAAGTTGCATATACTTATGTATGGATCAGCCTCTGGCCAAGAGAGTCTACCATGGGCAGGCACGGTAAGGATAAATGAAAATAGAGGTGACTGGATTACTGTTCTGGTGGTTGTTGCTTCTTCACATTGCCCTCAGTGCTCAGAGCTGCTGAGTTACATGGCCATCTAGCTCCATTCACAGGAAAACAACAGGGTCACTTTTTGCATTTTTCGGTCACTTGCAGCAAAGTGCTGTGGGGATTTTACATAGCTTTTGATCCAGCTTTGGAGAGAATGGCTTCTTCATCTGTACATATCCCCAGCAGAAAGGAGCAGGAGTTCAGAGGCATGTGAAATTCAGCTAGCTCTAAGCCAGGCTGCGGCAGCATGACTGCAACCTCAAGACTTAGCTAATAAACCCATCCTACTCGCGAGGTCTGTGCCTTGTAACATGCTAAGGCAGTCACAGAGCATTTGGCTACTCACAGCACAGGCAGGGCAAGCTGACCTCTCCTGTGTGTACCACCAAAATAAATCAGGTAAAGACCTTCAGGGCTTGAGACAGGGAGGGCAGGTTATAGGGTAAATATTGCCCTCTCACATATGTATGAATCACCACGCAACGGCACAGTTCCCATATTGTTCCTCTGTTCCCATCGTCAGCCAGGAAGTTGTAGATTGGCCGTAGGTGGATTATTCAAAATGGTCCCAAGCATAGAAACTATTTTCCAACCAAGGGCAGGAGGAATGCAAAGATCAAGGCACCAGGGCCTGCAAGCGCAGAGGTTGAGCAGTACAAGTGCAAAAAAGAGTAAGTTGCAAAGATGCCGAAAGGATGGCAGACCCAAAATTAAGGTAAAATTCCGCCTTCCGACTGCCAGCCTTAAGCAGATTAAATCTGAGCTCATCAGAGAAATGATTAGAGAGGAAGCGAGGGTAGGGTGAGTGCTAGGCAAGAAGATGGGGATGAGGAATGGGGGGGCAGCTAGGGACCCCCTCCCTCCATCAAACCACACAGCTGCTGAGGGATTCAGGCCATTACGGTTCCCATGGCAACCAGCTCCTGCTTAGCTGAAGGCCTCCGCTGCCTCTCTGACCTATATTCGGCTGACTTGGGATCCCGCGCTGCGCTAGGTACCCGCCCCAGGGAAAGAGGCACTCGGAGGCAACATGCTAATGCAGCAATGGCAGGGACAGCCTGATGAGAGACTTGATCAAAGGTACAGACTGTCCCCATTCAATTAACTTCCTGGGCCCAGTTCTTCTGCACCTCAGGGCTGCCATGTGCAAGTTAGCATCCTTTAATATGCAATATTCTGCATTGCTCACACCAGGGCATTGTAAACTTGCTTTCCATTAGCAAAGAACTCTGAACCAGCGGTCAAGCTCCAAGCTGAAGGCACAGTGATGATTAGCTGCTCCCTCCGCACAAGAAGGGCCCTCCTGTCTGTAAGTCTCATCTTCCAGACAGATGCTCAGGTTACTCCAGAAGAGCAGGGCTGCTGTAATTTCGCGTGACTAAGTATGTTGTGTGCAGAGCTAAGAACACAATGATTCTGCTGGACCCCAAAGTCATTTGGCAGCAAAGTTCTGCCCTTCTGCAAGCATGCACTGGTTTAAACTACTAATGAAACTCTGCATCGAACATAAGACAATGTAAGATGCAGAGCCAGCCCTGCTCTGCAGGGATCTGAACTCTAGGATGTGTTCAACCTAGAGGATCCGTGAGAAGCAGCAAAGATGGGCTCTGCAGATGAACTTTACCAGACTTTGGGATGATGCTCTGATCTGGAACTATGCTTCATGTCCAGCTTTAACTATGAGGTGGGAACAGGATGAAGACAGCTGGTTGACAACTGAGCAACCAAATGATAGCGTAGCAAGATGATAGCAACAGCCATCACACAAACCAGATCCTTTCCTCTGCCCTTCAGTGTCTCTTCTGCTCCAGGCAGAGCCTTCGGTAGTTATGTGGAGGTTGTAGTTCTGTTTCCAGTGCATAAAGGACAGGTGAAATGGAAGTTCAAGAAGCTGAAGACCAAACTGATAAGACAAGTACTCACTCTTTCACAAAATTGTGTAGCTGCTGCCGAACTGACCTCTGAGCCTGGTCAAACAGGATCTGAAAGAAAAAAGAGGGAAAAGAATATCAAATATTTTTGCAACATGGAAACATTGAGGAGTCAGAAAAACCATGAATGCTTTCTAGGGCCTTCAGTGTGAGGGACTCAGCATTAGTGGTGTCCATTACTCAATGGCTATCATAACGGATAACAACTTTTTTCTGTAGCTGCAGCACTCCCTTAAAAGTGCAGAATTCCTGCGCTGCAGGTTCCACAGCCTGCGCCAGGGCTCTGAATATCCCAACGAGACCTATGCCACCAACATACCTTCATAAGAGGAGTGTTTGTAGGAGCAGTTGCCTTCATAGTCCCCACTTTGAACTGTCTCTCCCGAGCCTCGAATTTCTCGTTTTGCCAGAGGAGGGCACTGTCACCTCAACACTACACCACTTAGGGAAGGAGAGGGGAACAATCGCTGAAGGTACACCACAGCCAGCCACACGCTGATGAACGTGGGCTGGAGGTCCAAGCATACGGTATAAAGAGATTTCATTCCTACAAGTCTTAAGTTTTACTCTCCTGTCTGTCCCTCACAAAAAAATGGTCCCAAGCCTATTACTCTACACCCTCTGCCCATCTCATCTCCAGCCCTCCCCATCTTCCTTTAAAAGATGTTCTCCCCCTACCCTCTCCAAGATGCCAAACAGCAGTGTCTGCTCAGCTCCCTCCCATCCATCTCTGACGAGCACGATTACGAATAACTCCATATTTCAGACATGCATCGAGATGACACAGCATTTTGGCTAATTGGGACCAGATGGACAGAGGCTCCCAGATCAGATAGGAACTGCAGCAGGAAGTACACATCATCCCGGGGTTACAGAGAAAAGCCATTGGCCACACCGCAGCTAGCAAGAGCAGCCCACAAAGAATGGACAGGGACCCCATTTCATTCCACCACCAGGAACACAAGGCCTGGGCACTGGCCCAAAACTTAATGATACCCTGAAACATCACAGTGCTGGGGTCTGGCATCGCTACAGCTGTTTGGCATGAGTAACCCTGGCTCATTTGCTCCAACTTAACACTGTGTCCTGAGCAGCCAGTTTAACCTAGAGAGGTCCTGGAACACACAATGGTAACTGTGTCTGTCTTCCTGAGGATGCAGTCACCAGGAGCAGCATTGCCCAACCCAGCACTTGGTCTTGCTTTGTCTCCCAAAATGACCAAGCCCTTTCAGGGGAGGCTGCCTGAGCCCACAGAGTGTGAGGGACTGTTCGGGACCCTTCTCACCCTGGGAGTGTGAGCCTGACACAGGACTTCATCAAGGCACCTTCCCTCAGCAAGCAGACTGTATGAAACCCTTTGGATTAAAACAAACAGCTTTTTCCAGTTTGCTTTTTTTCCCTTCGTCTTTGTGGCAAGCTTGGATTTCCAGTGGGAGTTTTTGACACCCACTGGAAATCCCTTGACACCCCACCCACCATCTCTCCTTTCCTTTTCTGGCCACCCTCTCTGCTTCACTACACAGTTCAGGTAAGACCCAGAAGTCGTGAGCACCTCTGGCCCTCCTGGCTTTTTCCAAGAGGCAGGAACAGTCGTCTTATACCAGACCATTTACGGTGCAAAAGAGCTGGCATTGCCTGAAGCAGCAGCTTTTTGTGAGAAGGTGGTGGGTTAACCTTGTCTGGCTGCCGGGTGCCCACCAAGCCACTCTCTCACCGCCCCTCCTCAGCAACACAAGGGGAGAAAATAAGATGAAAAAGTTCATGGGTTGAGATAAGTACAGGGAGATCACTCACCAGTCACCATCACAGGCAAAACCAGACTTGACTTGGGGAAGGTTGATTTAATAAAATGCCAATTAAAAATAGAGGAGTGAGATACGAGAACAAAACTAAAAACACCTCCCCCCACTGGAGCATGGTCTGCATTCCCAGCCTGAGCAGTGCTCTGTCCACGACACTAAGAGCTTGGCAGGCACCGCAGAGATCTGACATGTGACACATGCTCTGACATGGTCACAAGCTTTAACCTTCTCATGCCCCATAGTAATCTACTAGCAAAAGCACTTTGGTTCATTCCTGACCCTTCCTTCCAGTGCCACCAGACTCACACAGACACAGATGTCCTCCCTACCTAACATCTCCCACTAGGAGATAAGGAAGTCATGCTTTTGACACTACACAGGTGTACTATTCCAAACAGAATGCAAAGCATTCTGCCTAGAAGCAGCAGCGTTGGCTGCAGAGCCTCAAACACATTCATTATGTGTATTGCTGCAGCCAAGGAGAAAGCAAGAAACATGCCAGGACTAGCTGAGTATAAACAGCCATGAACAGCCTCTAAATATGAACAGATGCAAAGCAAGAGGGAAAGAAAGAGAACCCCAAGACCACCCAGCTTTGTGTTTTTACCAATGTAAATTATTTACCGCTCTTGGCATCCATTCGCTCTCTCCAACAGCGCTCCAAGAGGCATTGGCCTGCAACTTTTCCCATGGAGCAGCTTCCCCAAGTGATGTTTGGGCATTGACAATGCTTCCTTCCACTCATGATACCATGCAGGGATAGGCAAGCAGCAAGAAAGCCATTTGGTTCCCACCTGCACCTACACCTGGAAAGTTTCCATCATTGGCTTCCGCCAGGATGACAGATTTGCTTAGGATCAGGGAAAGGAAGGGACACTTATGTCGTACTCAGGACTGCAGACAAGTACCCTGGGACATTCCAGGGAAGAATGGATTCCAGGGTACACAAAAATCAAACCACACAGCTAAGGAACGGGGCTTCCTCAGCTTGATAAATAGCAAATCCGGGCTACTCAAAGCTTTGATGTAGACGGGAACCAGTGTGATTGAAGGTCTTCACAGAAATGAAGGCTGTTGCCTGTCGCGTGACGACAAGCAGATACCGCACCAGGCAGTGCTAGTGTGGAGCACCTACATCCACCTTACCATTCCTGTCTGGAAAAATCAGCTCCTAGCTGGTGCCCTAGGGTACCGCATTGAAAGAAGCAAGCAAAAAATCCGCTGAGCACTCAGTACACAGGGCAAACTGCGCAAGGTCCCAGGCCAGGCAGATAATCCTGGAAGTAGGATACTGTTCTTGCCCTTCTGTAGTAGTCAGAAAGGCTCTGCACACCAGCGTCTGCCTGGAAAAAGGCCAGATGCTTTGAGTAGCACAAGTGAAGCATTTACGGAAGGTCTCTACCTGCAACAGGGAGTCAGTCTCCCAGCAGAGCGCTTCCAGGCCTATGTGCAATGCTTTTCTCCTGCCACAGCATGGGCTTGTTCTCAGGCTGCCTAGGAAGCAGAATTAACTAAGGATTCAGTCCAGGTCTAAAAATCAGAGCTCATAAAACTGCTCCTTACTGAAACTGTTTACTGAGAGGAAATTGAACTCATGGTGATCACATAAGCAGTATTCCCATGCCTGTTGTACAGGGACATTTCTATGTGGAATTTTAATTTAAATATATCTGTATCAAAACAGGAGAACTGCACACACAAGGAAAACAGGCCATATACATCCATCTCCTGCTCTGTCAATACTCCTCTCCCTTGCTGCTGTTATTCAAGCACTGGGCCCCACACCACTGTGATGGTGCCCTTCCTTCAGCCTGCGCTGGTTCATACAGTGCAAGGCCGGGGCAGGGATTGCCAAGTGGTTTGTGAGGGGATACCAGATAATGAATATGCCTTTCCTGCCAGCAGCATCTCTGCTGAGAAGCATCTTATGATAATGGCATTACTTTTATCGCTGCTTCATTAATTTTGCCAGGCAAGAACACCAGGAGAATAGTTTCACGTGGGTCCTCCATTCAATTTTCAACACAAAATAAATAGAGTTTTAAAAGCTAGAGTTTCAAATATAAAATCATCCCTTGGCTTTTTCTCCTTTCCCAGACATACTTGGAACAAATCATTTGTTTTAACATTTTCCAGACCAAATATCACCCCACCCTCTCTCTTCGCTTCCACCAAGACATGAGGAGTCCAGCCTATGACTCACACACATCTGTGCCTGAGGAGGGTCAGCCTGGAAGAAGGGAGTTAACACAGCTCTCACCCAACAGCAGCGAAAGGCTAGATCCTACATTCCACTTTCCCAGCATGGGCTTCTGAGGCAGCGGGATAAATCCAAACCTGTGTTTGACAGGGGGCTTAGGAATTTCATGCCCGCAAGAAATGAAAGCAAGTTCAGTGGCCCAGGATGTTATTCCTGGAACTGCAAGTCTAAAATCAAGATACAGGACATCAGAGATCCAAAGGGATGCCTCTGCTACAGCACTCCCACATGACTCCCAGCAGAGCTTACAAGAGAAGGGGAGATCCCACCAGGCTCCAAAGCAAAGCAGAAGCTTAAAAGTGAGATTGCCTGGCTGTGGGCTGCTTCTCTCAGCACTTACATGCATGAAGTTCAGCAGTAGGACATCACAGCCGCACATGGGAATAGTGCTTGAGTAGAGATTAAAGGTAGGCAATGGCATTTGTGGTGGGAATTTGTCGGGGAGCAGCAGAGGCCATCGGACCAGGAGCTGAGAGGGGATAATGCAGCTGGCAGGGCAGGGGCCTCACCAGCCAAGGCTCCACCCCACCACACCACAAAAGCAGGGCAGGTCCAGAGATGGTGGCCAGATTCAATCAAAAGCCCAGATCATCAGGTAAGTTTGTGGTCATGAGGCAGGTCCGAGGCCAAGCTGGGAAGTGGGTCCACATATCGGGGTCAGGCCCAGAGATTACCAGGCAGATCCACAGTGACAAGGCAGGTCCAGCATCAAGCTAGAAAAATCCATCTGTAAGTTGGGAGCACCAGGGTCCATAGCTGGGTATAGCTGAGCTAGAGACCTGTGCTCCTACAGCACAGCTCAAACCAAGACTGAAGGCCCCAGGTGGAGCTTAAATGGAGTGCCTGGGCCCACGGGTGGAGGGTGTGGGTCCCAGGTGAAGCTGGTCAGGGCCATTAAGGTCTATTAGTGCAGTGAGAGCCATAGCCCGAGATGAGATCAAGATCACTAAGCGAATCAGCCATTCTCCTGCAACAACTGGCCCCAGCTGATGAGATGGAGGGTGTGGAGCTTCCTCTGCAGCTGCCTGACATACGGGCAAAGGCAGCTCTCCCTTCTCCAGCTCCACCAATTCACCACCCCAGCCACAGCGGTCATGAGCTGGATGAGTCACATCTCTGTGCTTATCTCCCTCATGGCCACTCTGGAGGCCTCGTTCTCACCGACGTCCCCAGAAACAGTCTGGGGACTGGTTTATGTTGCATTTAAATAAGGGTTGGTTGTCTGGCGGCCTGGGAATCAGAGCCTGATCCTTTTATCCGGTCTCAGGAATCCTGTCCCATCAGCAGTCTCCCAAACCGGGGTCACTGCAGTGTCTGTGAGAGAGGGAGGCAGCTACAGCCAGGCCGGCGGCGCTGGCCCATCGGGTACAGGGCTGCCCACACGTGATTCTGTCGGCTATCTCTGAGCATCTGCTGGGGAACAAAAGTGACCCCCTCACCCTGGCCTGCAGAAGGTGATCATCCATAATCTTTATGTCAGCCTTCCTGTCAGACACCCTGCTCCCCAAAGATGGCCCATTCTGCCGATAAGCCCCTTCTCAAACACAGCACCGTTAGGACTGCAGTGGCTTTGGCAGTCTGTCCTGGCCTCTCCACCTCTTCCTCTTCTCTTCAACTACCTGTCCTGCTGCAGAGTTCCAAAGAGGTTTTCCAAGACCCAGGTGCTCCCTTGTTATACGGCATGTCTATCCAAGCTGAGGTCAGGGTGTGCCTGACAGAGCTTTGGAAAGAGCATGTCAATACCACTGCAGCTGCTCAAATAACAAAATAAAACTCAGCAATGTCAGCATACTGTACATTTTCCCCCGATTTCGCATTCCTGCAGTTTACTTCTCTTTCATTGCAGCTTCTAGCAGCTGAATATAGTAACCTAAGGGGCTGGAGGGCCAGGTAGAATTCAAGCATCCTTTGTTTGGCAGGAGATGCTTAAATTACTTTTATTCCTGTCTGGCTATATGATTTGGTCCTACATCTCCTGAGCAATGGCTCACCAGATAAATGCCACCCATGAACAGCATTCCATCTGTGATGCCTTTGTAATACAGCTCACTTGAGGATTTGTGCTCTGGAAAACAAGCCGACAATACTACTTCTGTTATGCATGTCGGATGTCAATGCCGTCTGAGGCTAACTACTGAACAGAGCTGAAGCTGAGTCTCTCTCACAAAAGGCTCAAGAGCTCCAGTTTGTGCTTAGGTCAAAGGACATTTGTTCCTGCCCCTTACGTATTATTGAAGCTGCTTCTCTCCCCTAACTAGAAAGTGGACATCCTAAGGTATTCTAGAAACTGACAAAAACCTAGCCTTTCTGAAACCCTGAATGCAGCACTGAGCTTGTCTTAACTGCTAGACTGGTATCAAACTTCAAGGGCAGCAGCTCACTGAAGTCTTTTGGACTAGTAGAACATCATTGCACTGGGACACAATGGCGAAAACTGTGTAGCCATGAGATGACAGAAAACATCTCCCCTGTCAGATGGTAATTCTGCATCCACAAATGATATCCCTTACTGTGGCAGCTTAATGCACCTGGACCTTTCCCAAAGTGCTGTCAGAAAATGCAGGTGGTCCACCCAACTCTGGAGAATACACAGCTTAGAAGCACTCTTCACTTTCACCTCCTTCTTCCTTTCCCCTGAACTCCACCACTACCCTCCACCCATGACATCTGCCATCTGCCTCACTGACTCATCACAGCTTGGGTGGCTTTTCTTCTTGTCAGCAGGAAATGCTTCCCGGCTCGCTCAGCATCGCTAAATCTCCCCTGCAAGCTGCTACTGCTCCTGCTGGAGGACTCCTGCGACGTAGCTACAGTGATTTGTGGCAGAGAGGAAAGCTTAGGACCCAATGAAGCTCAACACAGCGCTGTCTGGAGTAGTACTGATGAGGGCAATGTTAATGTTACATCTTCTGAGCTGGAAAATACCTGGTGCTGCTGAAAATGCACTTAAGGGGCTTAGCCAGAGTAATCCTATCACAACAGCACTTTCACTTGCAACCTTTCACTTTTCTTATATTTCTGATCACATAGAGAGAGGGAACTGCATGGGAAGGAGCCTTGATGTGTAAAAGTGAAAAGGTTGTGCTGCAGATCCTGGTATTTCCTTCCAAGACATGTGTAGGGCAATAGGCCGGTGGGAAAACTGCCTCCCACTCTTTGACAGAGCCAGGGATTATTGCATCCCCACATTCACTGCCTCCTGCCCTTGTATAACCTGGAGCCTCCCCTTCCCTAGTGCCTTGGAAGTGGACGCTGACGGCTTTGAACTATCCATAAGTTGTACCTCTCTTAATCTGGACAGCTAGTCAGCACCAAGAGTTGGCATGGAGCACAGCCAGTTGTGTCTGCTTTAAAAGTCTATGGAGAGGATTACCCTGACTTCACAAGTGCTGATTAGGTACATGACTGCAGCAGAAAGAACTGCACCTAAAAGCAGCCCAGGGAACTCTGACCTAATCAGAAGTTTTGGGGGGAACAAAATCCACTTCAAGTCTAGGCTTTAACAGTCTTTGGCAATGGGGTGAAAAAAAACCTTGAGCTTCTGCACTGCTGTAATTCCAAACACCATTGCCTAGTGTCAGTGTAAATCCAATAGCCCGTAATTGTCAGCTACAGCTCTAGAACTGATGGCAACTTTGCGCTCCTTTACCTGCGGGATACCTTGTTACACTCACGTACTTAATTACATTCATCAGATTCTGTAAAAAGAGGGCAAGGTTGTTTTCTCACATGTAATGGTCTGGCAGATTGCTATGCCTTTCAACCTGTTTTGTGTTTTAGGGAGGGTGATAAGGAGGCAGGAAGGAGGCAAGCAAACAAACACACAGGTTTTGGAGCTGACAGCACAGCATCTGTCTGCAGACAAGCCAGGAGCATTTCCAGTACAGAAGAGCTTAGCAAGCCACAGTCAAAATTTATTCACTGCAGTGTGGTATGTAGTGAGGAGGGGGGCTCACAGGGGAGACTTCAGGCCCTCGAGCAAAATTCCAGTTCATGCCACTCAGGCTGATGTGAAAGGAAATGGTTCACTGGCAAGCTGTGCAGGAAGGTTGCTGCAAGGCTCTGGCATCCCTGCCTGCCACCCGCTCCTCAGAGGTCTCACAGAGGTAGCTGGGAACTCGTTCCCTGTCATGGATCACGCACCTCTAACCAGCGCCTGGAAGCTCGTCTGACGAGGCGATGCGACACAGCATCCTCCACCCAGTTCAGCTGTGCCCCACGCTGCAAAGACTGCACTTGGCAGAGAACGGGCAGGGAGTTTCTGCAGAATGTCAGCTCATTCTGTGCTGAGGCAAAGGCTCCTGGCAGGCAGGGTAGTGATAGAACAGAACAGTACAAATAATGGGACAGCCCATAACATTTAGTGGAGAGAAGTGCTCTGGGATATTTAAGTGTTTACACAGTGAGGGGAAGACCCCTCACTCCCTCAGGATCTCAGGTACAAGGAATTGTTTAGTACAAGGGTTGTTCAGCCTGGAGAAAAGGAGGCTGAGGGGAGACCTCATCGCTCTCTACAACTGCCTGAAAGGAGGCTGGAGAGAGGTGGGGTCGGTCTCTTCTCCCAGGTCACAAGTGACAGGACGAGAGGAAATGGCCTCAAGTTGCGCCAGGGGAGGTTTAGACTGGACATTAGGAAATTTTACTTCACGGAAAGGGTTGTCCAGCATTGGGACAGGCTGCCCAGGGAAGGGGTTGAGTCGCCATCCCTGGAAGTATTTAAAAGCCGTTTGGATGAGGTGCTTAGGGACAGGGTGTAGTGGGGGGCTTGGCAGTGTTAGGTTTACAGTTGGACTCGACGATCTTAAAGGGCTTTTCCAACCTATACGATTCTGTGATTCTGTGAATTTTTCAGCAGTAAGATTTCATTTTCACTCGGGGATAGGAAGTGCAAGCTCACACTGCAAAAGTGTCCAAGTGCCTCAGTTTCACTGAGTCCAGCGGTACTTGGAGAACTAAATACCTCTGAGACCCTGCACCTCTGCCCTGCTTGTGTTTGGTAAAGAGCCAATTACCCTAAACACTGTATTTTTACAAGTACTGGAGGTAATAGCTGATGCTTTTAAATTCTTAGCACAATTGACAACTGCAGGACTCCTAGAGTCAATAGGGAAAGGTGGGGCATTTTGCTTTCGGAACATGGGGAAGAGTCACAGTCATTTCTCATCAGGTATTTTCCTCCTGCATGAACTGAAATTTTGGGTCTAGGATGCCTGAAGCTGGGGACCCTTATCCCTTAGATTTGTAATGTAGCGTTAGTACAACTGAGAATCAGACCACTGAATTGCTGTTAGAAAAGATGAGTACAGGAATTCGGCAGACCTACACACTTCCGTGGTTGTTAGGAGAGGGAAATGACAGCCCCCTAAAGCAAAATGCAATATTTTGCTTTATTGCTTGATCTCAACCAAGAGAAATACATGCACAGCATCCTGCCTTGAGTCTGACTCCGAGGTGACAGCAGCCAGCAGAACCTCCGGCTTTTGTGCCGATGCTGCTACCGACATCTGCAGCTGCAGCGATGCCTCAAGAGGTCAGCATTGTAACATCAGTAGGAAGCTCTTTTTCAAGCCACCAAGCATACGTTTCTGAACAGAATATCCTAGGAAGCCAATTGCTCAAGACGTTGGAAGGCCGTTTTTCCTAGAGCAGCAAGCAAAATCAGCCTCCAGGCTAAGCAGTTGGCATGTTACAGAAACACGTCCTCTGGGGCTGCTAGGGCCGTACCATTCTCCAGCTCACCAGTCAAATCAAACACAACCAGCTACAGACATTAGTTCCTTGACCTCTTACTCAATCAGCATTACCTACGTCAGTTTGTCTGAGCCATCTAACCTTTCCTGTCTCCCCTACAAAGCCATCCCCAGTAAAGCAGCTGCCCAAGCAAGCCATGTTAGGCAGTAAACATGGCCAGCCAAAGCCAGGAGCCCAAACTTCTTAAATAGTTAATGGGGAGAGGCAGTCACCTCCAGAGGACAGTTCAGGGAAGCCTTAGCTTCATTAACCTTTTCAGCCAGCACAAGCTAGCACTGCGGTCAAAGAGTTTGCTGTGTTTGTGTGGTTGCACTGTAAAATGGCTTTAACTAGCTAAAAACCCAGCTAGTCTGGACACAGACCAGTGCCCTCTGCAGCTGTATGACTCCCTGAGCCAGCACTACGGAGGGATGACAAGGGTGCTGGAAAAAAGTTAAAAATGGAGAGAAGGCAAGAGGGGTGGCAGGACTGCGTCTCTCTGTGGTACGGCCAGTCTGTGCTGGCTGGAAGAGGTCATGAAACTGCTTAGACTAAAGCAGCTCCTGAGGGAACCCGGTCTCCTAACTGGGAACTAACCCAGAAGGTGTGAGTGCTTGCTGCATGTGGTTCTGCAAGGGTCAAACAGCTTTATAATCTGGTTGCTTTCATTTCCCTCACCAAGCCAAAGCAAGAAGCACAGATCTGAATGGGGAAGGGACAAGGCAGAATTGCTCCCTGCACTGTTTGCTAAGCAGCCTGCTGACCATGGCTGAAATCCTCCCCAGACACGGTCCCCCATGGAGCAGTGCTGCTCTCTCACAGCAGGTTCTACTCCAATTTCATTGTCAGAGAGGGGCCCAACACTATTTCCAGTTATATCAGTGTAATCTCCTAGAATTCTGTGTGGCTGAACAGAATTTGAATCCCAGCACCTTTAATCTCAGTATTAAACCTGTCCCCTTTTCCCTCTGTCTACCCTTCCTTGGTTTCATCCCTTTCTACAGCTTGGGCAAAAATTCCATTACCTGAGGTATTGATTCATCTTTCTGACGATCCTGGTATTTACCTGGCACAAATTAGCAGAGCTTCTGTTAGTCATTAGGCTGTGTGTCCTCCCAATAGCCCCTCAGAGACAGGAAAGCACTTGAAATGCCTTTTGCAGATATGGAAGCTGAGACATAAACGTACAATAGCCCAGATCCATAAAGGTACTGAGGTTTTTAACTTCTATGCATGCTTTGACATGAGTAAGGCATTAGCCCAAATGCACGTGGCTAAGAGCACAAAAAAAGGCAGAGGACACTGACTCCAGCTCTTCTGAACTCAGCTCTCTCTTTTGGCATCTGTCCTCTAAGGCTGCTTTAATGTTTTTTCCTCCTTGTGCATTAAAGGAAGGTGGGAATGCTCTGGACCTCAGTGTGTTCATCTTCTACATTCAAGCGGGTTTTACGCTTGGATTTTACTGAACTAGAATCGGGACATCTCTGGGCCCCGTGCTCTAGCAATAAAATTATAAAACAAGCTTTTCCAACCGATTTTTTGGGGATATTTTCCCTTCTTTTTAACTTGTTCCAGTTGTACATACTGTCCTGGACACATTCCTAGAGTAAGCACTGACAACTGTTTCATAGCTGAGATCCTCAGACACGGATGAGCCAAGATACACATACACACACACGCACAGGCACACACAAAGGAGACAGCAGAAGGCACTAAAAATAACAGCTAATTGCACAGCCGCGGAGAGGGCTCAAGATGCAGCAGTCATTCCAAAGCCATTTCCTGGAGAGGGACTCACACTGCTGCGCACCAAGGGAGGAGGGTACTCTCCAAAGGCTCGGGAGAGGGAGGATTTAAGCACGTTTCCCCTTGTGCATGCAGCTGCTGGTAGGGAAATACTGCCTTTTACAATCCCTGAGTCACATGCAGTGGGGAGCTCACCCCTGCTGACCAGGGTGGGGTGCATGGGAAGGGTTCTACCACATCAGCTGGGGATTTGACAGCTCTGGGAAGGGTCCTTCTGCTTATTAGCTGGCTGAGGCAAGAGCAATCCCAGAACTGCCACTTTTGGCAGAGACCAGGGATCCAGGGGAAGCTGCACAGCCTGCGTAGTGGAGCTTGCAGACAGCATTCTGCATCTAGAGGTTTGTGGCTGGGACTGTTTCCTCGTGGCTGGGCTGCACACACTCCTCAGCCCAGCCCCTATCAGTGCAGCTGTGATGTGATCCCTGGGCATAAAGGGGTAGCTTCTCAGGGGTTCATATGCTCCTTGGCAGAAAGGCTTTACATTTTCAGAGGCAATTTGAGCAGCATCAGAAAAATCAGGGTTTGACTCTCTCTGCTTTGACACAAACACACCTTTTCTCTGATGCTCACACTGGTTTATTCACTCTCTCCCAACCAACAACATTGCTGTACAGCTGTTTGACTGTTCCCAAATACTAACAGTCCTAGGAGAGCTGTGTGTACAGTACTTCTTTTCCCTGTCATTTTCTACTAGGAAACAGCCTTCCCACCCGCTTCATGAAATAATTAAATGGACTTGATGCAGCTCCTTCTCCAGCTGCACATGGTTAACTTGCATCCCAAAAGCAAGCATCGTGCCTAATGTACTTTGACAGGGGCATCGTGGTATAAAAGTGGGTCAGTCCAGTGCTAACACCCTGAAGCTTCCTTCACTTTAAAGCACTTGTGCTTTAAGCTCCTACTGAGTTACAGACTTAAAATTGCGGGTCTGGCATGGAGCCACCAAGCATGGAGCACCTTCCTCTTCTGTGAGGTTTACGGATGCCATGGCTGGATGTCTGGAATGGAGAAAGGGCAGATTCTAACTCCTTGGGCTCTGTTAGTGAGATACAGTCAGCTCAGGAGAATAGCCGTTGTCTGGGCATTTCCCTCCTTTCATCTCAGTGTACCATTAATATGTCCTGTGTTATCCTTAAACACAGAACTGCACACAACTCACTGAGTCTGCTCCTAGCACCAACTGAACAATGCAGTCCTTTCTGTTTGAGCCATTCACAGCCTTGCCGGTGTCCTAATGTCACAAATTTGAATGCCAAGCTTCAGGGTGTATTCCAAATCTGCAGCAACAAGGTTATACATGCAAGCTGTTAACAGCCAGAGTCCTGAGTTGGCAGAGCTCCTCAGGACCCTGTCTGTCCTCACTACAAAATCCTGTGCTATCCAAAAAGAAGAACAAGGTATCTGCAGTGCGGGACCTTTGTGAGCTCTCCTCTTCCTTTGATGAAGGGGTCTCTAACCTCACCCTTCTACATACTCATTGTACATCTCTGATCTGAAATGAGCCACAAGGCATCCATGCAACAGTACATACCCTTTCACTAAGTGGTACCTCCTCTGCAAGCCTGTGGAAATCCCATTTCCTAGCGTACATGATGCATCAGGACTGATCATTGCGAGTACACAGACTCACAGCTCATTCAATTCAATCCTGTCGCAAGAGGCAACAATAACTCCCAGCCCTTTGCTGTCCTCTGGGCTACGCAATGTGCAGGGACTGGAACCTGAAAGACATTCCCTTCATGGACCCCACCTTTCCGCAGTGTCAAGTAAGCCAAACACAGGAGACCAGTAATCAGTGCCTTGAGAAAGAGGTTGCCATCAGCACACAAAAAGACAAGAGGAAGCAGCATCTTACCATGTGATAGTTAATCATTTCCTGCAGACTGTCTCCAAATTTGTCGAGGCACTCCTGCAAAAAAAGGTAAAGAGAACTGGCAGTGAATAGAAGCAGCTGCCCTTCATTCCCAGGGGTTCAACGGCTGAGAGACGCTCTCATTAAGCCACTGAAGAGCCACTCTGTCATTTGACAAGAAGGCGTTTCAAAAACGTCTGACATTGAAGTCATAGGCTCCCTGTCCTTTCCAGTTTAGTGCTGAAATCAACATGTCAGTTGTTGCTTATGTAGGCTGGTTACCGGCGTTTCCTAAATAACTGGTGCTTACTGACCTAGATTCCAACAACCTTGCCAGCACTGTGGCTTCTTAAAAGTCCAGTTCTCCCTGCAAACAATGAATCTCACTCTGATCTTTCAGCACTGCATTATCAGATGGTCTCTACATTCCTCCAAAAATAAAATCTCATACTAAATGGCTACTTAAACAGTATAAGAGTCTTGGACATCCGGTCCATACACAGCATCAGGAAGCTTAACACTGCCCAGCCCTCACTGTGTCCCATGCTCCATCCCACAGGATGACTTACCGAAATCATTTCATCCTTCTTGCACTGCTGCGACAAGTCCCGGACTCCGCTGACAAAGTGCTTGTTTGTGGTGATGTAGGCTTTGCCCGCTTCGATCATCCCACTGCATAGCTTTACCAGCTGCACAAGGAGAGAGGTGTGAGCGGATAGGCAGCTGATCACATCAAACTGAATTGCAACCAGGCTGGTTTTAATCTGCACCAACGCCACAGCCCAAGACCTTTAGAACAGGATGCCATTCACGATCCTGCTGTGGCTACACTAGCAACCCCTACTGCACGTGGCAGAAACAGGGATGCAAACAGCACTTCTCGGGGTATGTCATGCTGTCAACATTTCACTTGTCACTTAAGAGTAACAGTTCCAGGCTATCCCCTGAGGACAGATGAATCAGGGCAGGCCATTTTTTCCAGTGGGTTTCTGCTGTTCATTCTACCCTGAGGCATCAGGACTGCAATAAAAGGAACCTGATCACACAGATTGACTGGGGGGAGGTAATACGCCTTGGTGCTGGGTGGAAGCGATAAGCTGTCTAGAATCTCCCTGCTGGGAGTATGCCGCTCTTTGGGATTGTTGAGTCTCTGAGCCCAGCTGGCTGTTCTGTATACTTGTGGAGACTTCTCTTGTTGTTACCTTGAAATGAAGGGGAGCCAGCATTCAGCAGCCTCGTGGTTTTGTATCATGTTTTCCTTAAACCAACTGACCAGGACTGCTTAATCCATGTCTGCTGTGTGCAGGCAGTGAAAATCTATGTTCCCTCACATGCAGATAAAATCATAAAGATTGTAGATAACTATGAATCAATTCCCACAATTCTGCAGCCCAAGGAAACTTTGCTGGTGCACTGTGAGAGATTACAGCATATATCTCTGGACTGTCTGTGACTTAGTACAGTCTTTCTGATGGACCTGGAAGGAGCTTTGTTCGGAGAAACGTTAACAACTTTAAGCAAGCTACACGTGCTCCGATTCTCATCACTAGCCTTGTTATAGTGAAGTTACCAGTGAAGTTACCTGGAACTTGCAGCAAAATGGGGTGGCTTCCTCACTTTGGAATCAGTTTGCTGCAGCACAGGTATACATCTCCAGACAGCCTTTATTAACTTTTGATAACTTAACAGCTGCAGGGAACATTCCAGACTTCCTAGCCACAGCAAACTGCCTTTGCATGCCTGGAACTGTCTGTAAAGACTGGAGCATTAGCTTAGCTAGAATTCCTGGTCATTAGCCTATCTCCTTGCAGCCAAAGCTTCTTGTAAAAGGTTATGGTAAACAACTCAAGATAAATCCATAAACCAAAGGCCCAAGAGATTTGCAACAGTAACGGCTGGCCACTGAGCGCAATTTTTAAATTTGTTGTTTCTTTGTTTGTTTTTAAATCATCACTGTTCTAGGCTTTTTAACTAAGTGAAAAACTTTAGCTGCTGATAATGAACAACACTTGGAACTGAAGTTTTCCATTCTCAAAATCCAGGAGCCTTTTAGGGAGATTAATCTTTCTAACGAAAAATGGCTTTAGAAATCTATCCCTGTCAACCAGCCTCACCTACAGGCTGGGAATGAGTAGCTCTCAAGTTTGGCTTTGATGCCAAAGCCCCACTGAAGCATGGTGTGCTGGTTTTGGGCTTGGTGCTTGTTCTATTTATGCAGCCACAAGGCTTTGGGGTCTAGTCTGTATGGATGCATTGCAGAACAAGCTTGCTTGCCTCTGTCTGCAGTTCTGTAAAAATATATCTGAGTACATCTGAATGTATAAACATATATAGAGTCACACGTGGTATATCTGTGTATATATAGTATATACAGTCTTCACTCTTTCACACTCATCCTCTCCTGTCCACGCAATTTGACGGAACAGTATTGGATGCTAGCAGACTTGTACTATCCCATCCAAGCCCAGAGAAGAAAAGCAAACAGATGCAGTTCCTGTCACATCTGGAGCCCAGATGTACACTAGGGGTTTGGACAGATCCTCCGGAAAGGAAATCCAGCCTATTCTGCAACGTGGCGGTTTCTAGCATACGTCTGTGCAAACACTTGTGGCCAAGGCTGCGTTACTAGTAGCTGAAGGCCATTCAGCACAAGCACACTCCCAAGGGGAGCAATGATGGCTTTGCAGATGGAGCACAGGACAGAATGAAGGAAATCTCTTTGAAACAGCCCAAATCTCTGGTGTTCCCTTGGATGAATCATTTACACTGCCCTTTACCTCCATTTTAAACAGATGTTAAAAGGCTAATCACTTATAAACTCAGTGCTCAGGGGCACAGTAAAAGGCAGAGAAACAGAGTCGGTCCTTGCCAGCTTGCTGCTCTTACAGAACTAGTCATGCCAGCTGTTTGGGTACCACTGAACAACATTTCCACCAAGCCCTAGAAAGGCCGTCCCGGCCATCCACCCAGCTGGTACGCAGGAGAGGAGCTGGGCCATCCAAGGCTGATTTATTAGGAATGGGGATGATTGAGTCTTGTCCAAAGTTACCCTCAGAGAAACTAATCTGAACTTCAGTGGCTCTTCAGATGCAAACTCCAGTCTCGCTTGCCCTGGACCCAGACCTGATAAGCCTGTTGCTGACAGTGACTGAGCCAGCACTTTGCATCACTGGTCATCTCCGCAGCAGACAGGGGAAATGATGCATGCAAAGAGAACGACATGTCTGCCCACTTTGCACTACCAGAATATCACCCCATAACTGCTGTCAGGGGAAGACCACAATTGCACGAGACTATTGTTTTAATGCAGTCTTCACCCAAAGGAGCTCAAATCAATTTGCAGCAAAGCACTGAACAATAAAAAGCTGAGAGCCCTGAACAGCTCTTGTACTTCCAGCCTGCCCTCCTCGCTCCAGGATTGCTCCTGGCACACCAAGTCGTCTAACTACAGGGGGCACTGACAGCAGTAGTGCTAGAATCGGAGCAAGTTTTGCCCCGTGCTTTGTCTTTAGAGCCTTACCCTCTTCCATAGAGGAAAACAGATAGCCTAAATCCCTTTGAAGCTTTCACCAGTGAGACTAGTTAGCTTGTGCAGATAACCATTTCAAGCAGCTTGAGTAGTAAATAGGTTTTATAGGACACAGCTTTGCCTAGGGCTTGTGACTTCAACAAAGCCCATTTCTCCATCAGACGCAGGAGTCTTATCCCTTGCTAGCTTTGGGAAATCTCACAGATAAAAACCCAGCAGCTCTTCTGGCTCCTCTTCTTCGTTTCTCCCTGCTCTCATTTAGAAACAACTTGGCTGATGTCTCTAGACATCAGGTGGAGTCGGGGCAGAAAAGCCGCCTTCCATCATAAAGCCTCTGACTTAGATCCAAACTACCAACTGGATGTAAAGAATCACCACCATAAAAGCAAAATGGCCAAACTGGTCCCCCAGAGGATATTTCCAGTGTCAGATTACAGCTGTGGCACATAGCCTGGCTGAACATCAGACAGCAACCACCATCATCAGTCTGAATCGGCCCCTTGTTCACCTGCAAGTGTCTCCTTACATCCCTGAGATGACACAGAGGTGCCTGTGCTGTGTGGACATGGAACAGCTCCTACCCCACACAGGTTAATATCACAAGCAAGATGGTGGAAAGGGGAAACAGGCAGCACTGAAATAACTTGCCACAGCAGGAGAAGCAGTGTCAGTCCCTGAGATCCAGGACCAGAACAAGAAGGCCATCGTTCAGCATTAGGAGCCCAAGCCTTGGACCTCTTGTCCTAACTGCTTTGGCAGTCACAAAGGAGCCTTGACAGGTACCTGTCAGTAGAGGGAGACATGGTCCTGTTGACAAGCCCAGTGTATTATACATTAGTTTCCTGACAGCCTGAGATGGGCTCACTTTTTAGAGGAGACTGGTGGGGCCATATTCCTAAGCGAGAACTCATCAGTCCCTCTTCAAACCAATGCACTAAGCTGCCCCATCTTACCTTGTCAAGCTTTGCCTCTATCTCCACCACATCTGTTTCCACTTCATCAATGGTTGCCCTGCAATGACAACAGCAAAAAGAAATGATTAATTGATTGCTTATGATGATTGGGAAAGAAGCCAGAAAGTCCCAGATGAGTAAAGATCAGAGGGACTATGGTATGTGGACGGATTCACATTTCCCACTTTGAGGTTTCCTGCTGCTACGTACGCTCAGGACTTGCTTACTCAGGAGAAGGATCACACCTCATCAGGAATGAATTCCACAGGGCTGGGAAAAGAGATGGAGATTATGCTATTTGTCATTTGCTATGACAAATTCAGGTGTGCTGTGATAGTCATACACAGCAAACTCATTTAGGGGCCTTGTTCTGATTCTGCAGGCAATGTTGTTAATTGGTAGTAATGCTGAGTGACACAGAAATAACCATTGTTACACCTTAGCCATCCACTCACATCAGGCACAAATTGCTTGCTTCAGTACCATCAAAACCCATTTTCTAGGCTATGACTGTGCCTGAAGTGCCACCACATGGCGAATTATGTCCTTTGAACTTTAGGAAGCATCACTCAAGCAGAAAGACATCTTGGTCCTTTTGTCGCTGAACACCTTTCACACATGTGGGGCTTTGCTTGCATACAGATAAATCTGCTCCATGATTATTGGATCTGTTTTCTTTCCACATCACGGGACAGATGTGGCAGCAAGAGGCTAGTAGAATCCAGCCGCAAAGGTCACCAGGCCTCTCTCACAAAGTGAAATATTAACATGACATCAGCCATTTGCAAGAGGCATTCCCAGACTGAGGTATGTGGTATGAAATGACTTTTTTGAGGTCAGAGTCCATCAGTAAGCACTGTAAACCTGAGAGCATTCCCTTGCAGAGCTGTTCACTCCTATATGATGTCTATACTTGGACAGTTGTTTCTTTAACCACACACCTGGAAATGTGGTTAAGCCTCACACCACCCTTATGCACCAAGGATATGTAATCCAAATTTCACTGCAAGGAGCTTCTTAAGTTTGTGGGCTTGTAATTTAAAAGGTTGGTTCCTGAAATGTTACACTCAGGCTTTAAAAAATCCAGCACTGAACATGTGCCAAATGAAAGAACAGAGGGGAGAGATGTAACTTAGAGACACGTGAATCAATACTGCTATCTCAGCGAAAGGACAGGACACCCACAAACCAAAGGGAACAGCAAAAGTCCTGAAGAAACCATTAGAGTATGTAGTAATTCTGTGCCTCTGAGGTTTTTGGTGTCTTCAGTGCATTAGTGAATGATGAAGATAGTGACTGTCTTCACTAAGGGACATGCTTCTAAGAGAAGGAAGGGTAAATTTAAGAAGAAAGCCCAAAAGGTCACAAAGCTGGGGTCTAAATCTAGATTTCTGCCAAGGGGAGGAAAGGTTCAGGCCAACAGCATGGTACTTGTATGTACCTTACAAAGATTACACATAACCAAAGTAGCACAGCACACTCAGTAACATCTATTCTAAGCATTCTTCAATGGGAAATATGTATAATACCTTACACAGGTGTGTGCAGTCCCCATCTGTAAGCTATGAGACAGCCAACATTTGCTACAGTCCTGTGTAATCCAGGTGGAGCAAAGAGGAGGGAGTCTGTCCTCACACAGTACTGGAGTAAAACAGAAGACCAAACGTTGGCAGGTCTGTCCCTAGCATCCGGGAGATCTTCAGCAGCTTCAGACCGACACTGCAGGAGAGAGCAGCTTTTCTACCCATGCACACCCTCCAAAGCCTCATGTGGGCTGTGAGCAGCCAGCTAATTGGGACATCCTGCATGGTACGCTCTTTGATTAATGACAACAAAGGCCAGGTGATGTCATATGACTGTGGGAACTCCCCTCCCTGCAAGCTATGCCTGGCCTCGCCACATATCTGTACTCCAAGAAGGTGGCACGTAACTGATAACAAGGTGGAGCAGAGCAAAGCCCCTTCTGACACCCAAGAAGTTGGAGTTGGTAGGAGAGCTAGGAGACATTGACACACCACCCTGCAAACCGGAAGGCTGGAAAGTCTAAATAATACATTGGGCGTTACGTGAAGAATCGGTGACGGAGAGTGACAGATTAGCACCCTTCCCCGGCAGACCCTCAGTCTTGTCTGTTAACTTTGCTGGAGGCAATGGAAATCAACTACGTTTTTCCTGTTGGGTGCCTGATCACTTTGTCCTTGACAATGGTCAATAAAGCACCTTTACATCTCAGTTCAGATTAAGATTTGCATTGCGAATTAAGACTCCTCTCCCTAGTGTCTTTTTAAAGATAATTCCACCTAGGGAGTTGGTTTTCCAAGTTCTAGGCAGTTTGGAAATCTCCAGTCCCTTTTGGCTGCCTTTTCCCAGTAGCATGTGAGGAAACGCTTAGAAGTAATGAAGTTGCTTTGGCAAAGGAGCACCCTGGAGTACAAGGTCTCTGGGGCAGGGATTCTCTCTCCTCAGGACTGCACACCACTTAGCACAGCAGTGCCCTATGCATCCTGGGGCCTCTGTTAAAACATCAGTATAAAAAGGTTAATCCTTTCTTTGCTCATGACTTGCTGACTTGTGAGAGGAAGGTCCTTTCTGCTGCCTTGAGACTTCAGATGTTTTTACTGACATCCACACAGATGTTCGCAGACCAGGAGCACGGGACGCCTCGGCCATTTGACATATCCTCCTAGTAGCAGCATTAAACCCTCAAAAAACAATTGCAAGAAATTCTTAATTGCCTGGAGGGGCTCACTGGGAGTTCCCAGTCACACAACCTAATGCATTGCTGGTTGTGGTCACCTGTTACTTATGTGCTACAAGAGGTCTGAAACCCCCGGTTCCTCATGTGCTGAGGGGTGCTGCCTCAGCCCCAGGCAAAGCTGGCTCAGCACAGAAGCCTCCACACGCTGGCCCCATCCCCACCTTGCAGATGCTGTCCGGTATTGCTGGTTGGGGACCCAGTGCTAAACAGCCCATCGCTGCTTCAAGGGAGTTAAACAAAGCCCTGAACCTGAGTGGCCGCAAAGACTGTGGGTGTAATTAATAACCGTCTTGTTGAATCTAAATTGGCTGCATACTCAAGAACTGGGATGTAGCAGCTGTAACTCTCCTTCAGAGACTGCTGTCCTTCCCTTTCACTGCTCTCTTGTTCCCAGATGATGGTACTTACAAGCAGAGGAGTGTCTACTCCATCAATGTCCCTTTCCATTAAAAATTCCTTCTAGCCTGTGGTTTGACCACGCTGCTCCCAGCTAGAGAGGGCAGAAGGGGGATGCTGGCCATTTACAGGCCACTTGTGACTCCACTGCTGCCCTTTCCTCATCTGGTTTCTTTTAACAAGTGGGTCTGAAGGAGAAAAAGGGGTAGGTCTGCTGTTCCTAAATGAGCTGCGATGTTCTTCAGCTCTGTGAGCAGCGAGAAGCACCGAAACCCTGCCAATGCTGTGTGAGGAAAGGATGTGTCTCTACTCCCTTCATCCAAGAGCTCTTGATGTCATCTCAGCAAACAGTACTCCCTACATCTTAACATAAGCCGAACATCAAATCCAGAGGAAACAGGCTGGGTTATAAATGACCATTATATATCGTAGAAGACAGCCTGGAATCTGCTTTCATTCAAAAATACCGGATACAAGAAAATACAACTACTGCCGACAATTGGCTCCTCTACTTCCTGCCATGCAAGGATAAATACGTACTTACAAAAAGTTTGCTACCTGCTGAGCGCTTTAAATGAAGCATATTTGTTACACCTTCCCTCGCCCCACACATCCCTTCTCTCTTCCTAGGCCCTTGATAACTAGACAGCCCTTTCCCTGCCATGATGCCCAATGTAAAAGAGGGTGAGGCCAGAACTTCAGACACAGATTTCAGAGACACCTTCCATCTAGAGCCAACCCAAGCAAGCAAAACGGGAGGGCAGCCAAGCACTCTGCTTCTGAACAGAGCAAGCCCTGGGCTCTCTGCAATTGTAGTAATACAGCATGGCTGCTCAGGAGTGTACCTGATCCCTGGCCTTCTCCTGTATCTCTAAGGAAGCTGGCAAGAAACCAGGACAGAGCAGGCAAGACAGCAAGAAACTACGCATGTTCAAAATGGCCTTTTTCATCAGCAGTTCCTCAAAACTGCAGACAGCTAGAGACTAAATTTGCACCCACCATGGTGGGAGCAAGTCTTTGTGTGTAGGTCATATTTGTAGAGGAATTCATTGAAACAACTCCCCAGCAAGGAATACTTTTGTGCAGAGTCCCAAGGCCTGACTTTGCTGCAGTTGCAGGGCGCTCGGTTCCCCTTATGAAAGGGGAGGTAACCATTCACTGCAGGTTTACAAGCAAGTATGATTTTCTGTGATAACAGCACAAACACCAAGTCTAGTGCATCTATTTTTTTGCACTTTTGTTTTTTAAGAACAAGCTCTGCCTTGGGATGACACTGTAATGCCAGCCTTTGCTTTCTACAAATACCTCTCTGTCCCACCACAGGCACTTGGAAAAGAAGGAAACGTAATAAGGTCATTACGGAAAATTACTAACACAGGTCCATGTCCAGCCCACAGCAGTGCCACCACTGTCTTTCCAAGCTCTGGCCTGACTCGGGGACTCCTATAATGTGAAGCTGCAATGCTACTGACAGACGGTGGCTTAGGTCCTACTAGCCAAGCACCGACTAGAGAAGGATCCATTGCACTCCCTGTTTTCCTGTCTGCTCACTCAAGCCATACAACCAAAAGGGACGCTGCAAACTCTAACAGAAGGGTCAGACAACAGACTGATGCCATGAGAGAATGAGGGCTTCTGCTTCAGCGCAACAGAAATGTCATACTCTACTCCCTTACCGTGTCGCAGTGCTCACCTGACCTGGCATCCCTCTCTTCTTCTGCCTGATTGTTCTGTGTACAACTGGTACCCGTGCCACTGGGCAGCAAGGGACTTGCCCAAAGAAAAATTAAAGAAACAGATCCTTCTGTGAAGCCCCTTTGACAGTTCAGAAAAGGCTATTTTAGTAGGTGTATTTAACAGCAGTCTTTTTGTTGGCTTGCAAATTACATTTGATTGGTTATTAGTGTTTAGGAATTTCTTTACTTTTCAGTCCTGCTGCAGTGTTCCTTTGAACAACACCTCAGCCAACAGGGAGGTTTCATACAATTGCTATTGACTTAATTCCAGAGAAAGATATATATCCAAATATCTGCTCCCTAATTAGAGAAAACTCAGATGTCCGTATGGCCGTCTTCAGCACAAACACCACCCACAAGAGTATTTCAAAGCTGTGCGATATTCTCACTGTTCCTCATAAGCTTCAAAAGTATCAACTTGCAAGCATTGGAGAAAGATGTAAAGACTGAGACACCACAGAAGGGAATGGGTGGCTTCTAGAAGACTGGGTGTTCTGTCAGTGTCCTGAAATACAGATTTACTGGGCTGCTGGTAACTGCAGTGTCAGCACAGCTAAATGACTTTGCCTTTCTGCAGCAGCGGCAGAAAGTGCCATCATTATTTCAGTCCTCTGTGCCATAGCAACAACAGCCCAGGAACTTTCTCCAGCAGACTGAAAAAGTAAGTGCTGAGTAGTCCTTTCTTTGCTTTCCTCCAACACTTCTTCCAACCTCTTCCTTGAGCTGCCTTCTGGGAGCAGCCTCTAGAATCCAAGCAGAAATCTAAACTCCTTCACCCTCACATCAGCCAGACTGAAAATGAAATCCTGGTGACTCATTATGAAAGTACAGACTCCCTTGTGCCCAGGGCTCTGGCCACAATCGATCTGCTACCAGCTCTTTGAAAACACAGCCAAAAAAGAAGCTTCTTTCTACTAAGGCGGTGCTCAAGCTTTACTGCAACACATACGGCTGCCCTATACGAATGGCAGCCTGGCTGTGCTGGGGGCAAAGCTTTTGAAAGAAATGGAATAATTAAAGAGCTGCTTTCAGGCAAATTTTTTCTCTTGCAGCTATTTTTGTTCTCTGGGTTTGGAAGTCGTGTGCCTTCATGCATCGCACTCTTACTGCCAGATTCAATTTTTCCACTTGGTTTCTTTGTGCTTCTGATAGCTGGACATAATATCCAGCTAAAAAAAGAGAGCTGGGATTTCTGGGGTTGCTTTTCTTTTCAGGAAAGCAACAGCAGCCATTGTTTAATCTGCAGACATCAGCTAGAGGCTAGTGTAGCAAGGCAGTCTAGCAGCATATTTCCTGCCAGAAGGTGGAGAGAGCATCTATAATTTACTCCCCATTTTTATCATACCCTAAGAAAAGAAGTTGATATATTTGGACTGTGTGGGGGAGGAAGACATTTTGGGTCTGGTATTCACTAAGGTAGGAATACAACCAACTAGGGCTAGGAGAGCATGAAACTTGAGCTTTCTATTTGGTGTACAGACTTGATATAAAAGGTTCCAAGTGTTTGATTTCAAGGACAGTGATCTCAGGGACCTATTCAGTTCCAGGACTGTAATGGAGTTCCAGCTTCATTACAAGAAGCAAGGGTGAACATTTATCCATCCTTTCCAGTTACATGGTGCTTTTATATCTGAATGAAGTCCTTGGGGAGGTGAATTATGAGGCCGAGATGTGGTGAGGGGTACTGCAGCCATGCATTCAACTTGGATAAGCTGTAAGTGGAAGACAAAAGGACCTCAGAGCTCAATCAAGTGCCTAACTCCTACTCTGCAGCGTCTTTTCCCATACACCTGGTCTTGTTAGCCAGGGATTTTTCTTTCTGCAGCTCTGGCCCTTTGCTTCTTAGAAAGCAATGTAAGTTCTCTAAGGGCTGGGAGAAGGTTGGAGCAGAGCAGCAGCGTGCAAAACCAGCAGCAGTTCAAGTTCCCCCCCTCTTCCCCACCTTCTCCTCCCTCCTGACCAAACGATGTCACTGCAGGGCCTGCCATGGCAAGGGAGAAACCAGGGAGCAAAATCTAGAAGTTACAGGTGCTGACTCCCTTGCTCACAAACGCTCCACTGTCCCTCCCCAGAATGATGTGCACGAACGCCAGCGAACTTCATTATGATCTGTGCTATTCCAGTACATTGCAAACAAGCTGGTAATGAGCCAAAGCAGCATGAACTGAGATCCTTCTTGACAGGCCCTGCTTCATACAGCCAGGACAGGCCCAGCACATTTGCTCCAAAGAGGTAGAAAGCTTGGGGAAAGAGATTACACCAGATTCTTTAACACCTGATCTCCCATCCTTCAGGGGTACAACATAGGCGCCTAAGTCCGTCCCTGGGCTTTTGGGGTTCAAAATGTCCTTATCCTGCTCACTGATGCAGTTCCAGAGTCCACTGATCTTGCTTCCCTAGAGAAATAATAGGTTTCAGTGCAACTGCTTACTGCAGAACACAAGCACTGGGTTAAATTCTCTGCCAATTTCATTCCCAAATTTAAATCCTCCCACAGTTCCACCAGTGTGTCATAGATAAAAGGCAAAACCCTTTCAGTTACACAAGCAAGCTGAGAACCTGGAATAACTCCATAGGGATGAGTAATGCCACCTCAGCACTGCTGAGCTCCACGGCTCCATCCTGAAGGAAGACAGAAGTGAGATGAACAGGCATGGCAAGTGGCACATATGATCCCTTCCGAACCTACACGCTTGCCACGTCCACAGCACTTGTGACTGTGACACAAACAGAAAACCCCAGGCACAGGCAGCAGCTGTAGTGTGTACACAGGGATGCTCAGCACTTAGGGCTCACACGCTCACCCAGCTGCAGACATCTGGCTGGCAAACCAAGTGATTCTGACAAGAGGGAATTGAATCCCTTCACCCAAAAAAGCAATGTCCCAATTGCTGGGCAGATAAAAGCTGTGTAGTCATGTCCTGGCTGGGTGCCCTTTGTGTTTCCTGATGCTCTGCTCTTCCTGCTAATGCTTTTCCAGGCCTTGGGCTATTTCCGTCATGAGGGGAGAGAAAACAATCCACGACCTCATCTGCTAGTTGTTCAGTGCAAAGCAGAGCCTGTCCAACTAAAGAGATGAGGCTTGAGTTTCCTTGCTCAGAGAAATCAGCAATTCCCCACAGTCCAGAGGGGTTTGCATTGTGAATTTTTCTTTGTCCTTTAAAGAAGCCATTCAGAAGCATGATTTGTATGTGACAAAAACCTTCCCAGAAGCATTTTTATATCCCATGGGGACAGGAATAATAAGCTATACTGCTATCAGAGAACAGGGTCTGTGGCAAGAACACATCTGCCTTTCCCCTCGTGTGATCTGGTTCCACAAACTTTCATTAGATGGTCCTAGCCAAGCACCAAGAGAATAATCGCCCGCATCCGAAACGTGATCAAAGCAAGAAAGTCCCAATGCCAAACTGATGCAGAAATCAAGTCGTTGGCATCACTACAAGCTGAGGCTGAGGGTAATTGTGTGGGTGCCTAGAACTGTGTTTTATAAGCTGTGCTTGGGGTGCAGTTAGAAGGACAGAGCTGGCAGAGGAGGACAGACAAAACCAGAAGGGAAATGAAATCCCGACTGAGGGGCACTGGCTGTGACAGGGCAACCACAAGGCCCCTTTCTTAGTTAGATTCTCATTAGTCACCATTTGCTTCTGACTCTGCTGAGTATAGTTGTACAAAAGAGATGGTTTATGATGACTGGTGCAATGAGCAGGCCTAACAAAGCTGTCATTAGCTGCCACATAAGTCATCTCTTAGCCTTGACTTCCCCATTGCTAATATGATAAACATTTGCTTCACAGCGACACTGTGAGTATTCAGTGATTAATCCATGTTTGGCAAGCTCTGGGGGATCCTCAGGTGACAAGCTGACTACAGCAAAGAACAGTCATGTATTCGATTAATAAACCTTAGCATTAAACAATATCATATTACTAACCAGCTTAGGCATGAAGTGATCAACAGACATTTCTCAGAGAGGCCTGTCTGCATTTTTCACATTTCTTTTTCTTCATGGTGGAACAGTGGTCACAGTTTTCTTGAAATTTTTTGTTAACTGAGCGCCTTTGACACAAACACACGCGTGTTCTACATGAAGGCAAGGACGGCAGAAATCCAACACCAAACTAGGTATTAAAAAGTAATAAAATGACCTAAAAATGCTTGGTTACCTCTGGCAACTATATGAAGAAGAGAACCAAAAGAACATAAAATGTAATTCCAAATTATTAGCTGCTATAATAGCAACTACTTATACTTGCAGCTGTCAAAGCAACTCACAAAGCTGACTTAATTAAACATGCCCTTCTTTTTCCTTGGGAAGTGCATTTGGTTTTCCTCACTTTTCTGGCAGGGAAACTGAGGCACAACAATACAAAGACTAAGATTTCTTTTCAGTCTTGAAGTTCAGAAAAACACAGGGCTATTTTCTGCATGCAGTCACCAGATTACAGGTTGTTAAATTGGTCAAGTAAAGGGCTCATTTGTTCCTAAGGCACATTTATATACAAAGGCTATCTCATTCACCATCGACAGAAAAGCTGCATTTTTACAGCCAAGCATGTAAAAAGCACCTTGGAGGTTCTCGCTCTCAAAAGTGCCCACCAAATGTAGGTCCGTCTCCTTGGGGCCACGCAGCTCTGCACTGCATGAGCTGATCCTGCTCCAAGTGGTATCAGCAGGACGTGTGGGGTCCAAGCCAACCCCATTGCAGTCGACGTGAAGACATCCCTTTAGCTCAGCAGGAGCAGGAACGCTTCCAGAGCGCCTGCCTCCCTCCCTCTACCTCCACTGGTGCCAATTCCAACTGGGGCTGATTTGTGACTCTTACATATGTGATCTAACTGCTACATCGTGTTACCACTCCCTTACAAGCCGTCTCTCCCCCAGTTGGAGTTAAGGAGAAGCTGTATCCCTTGAACTCGGAACGGAGCCCCACCTGCAGGCCAGCTGTTCCCAGCTGCTGGCTTGGATGCACGCAGGCTTGCTGACTTTCAAATCTCTCTTGCCTTGGATGAGTCATACACGAAACAGGAGCACCACATCCGAAGCAGTGTTTTTATACCTTGTGCTATACCTGATCAACATGTTGAGTGGGCTGGGTAATTCCTAGAAACCCACCTTGCACCAGGAATAACTGCACACACACGTGTATAAAACACACTTTGCTAGCAGCAACAAAAATGACTGTCAAATCCAGGAAAATAGCTATTCCATGCCTTGCAGTGACAACTCCTCCACAGAAACATCTTCTGTGGCCAGGAAAAGCACTGCCTCATGAGCCTAATGTGTTTGGAAGTGAGCCACTGGCATATTCAGATCAAAGACAATGCTATTTAGCCACCCAGAGCATTCAGATCTCTGTTTAATATAGTACCGAATCAGTCTGCTAAGGGCCCTACACTACATGTCACTGCAGTGATGTTCAGGGTCTCCCTTAGTTTAATGCTGTGGGACAGAATGAAACACAGGCTTTCCAGAGCTCAGGACAGGAAAGAGTAAGTCCCGGATCCTATTCCTGACGGCCACAGCATTCATGGGAGGCCACTTACCACAGTCTCTGTGCCCCATTATCGCTATTAAAAGACTGAGAAAAATGAATCCTTCCCTCTCTCGCAGGAGTGTTTGGAGGATTTAATAAATAGTAGCGGCAAAATGTTCAGAGTGTCAGAAGCTGTAGGTGTGCAAAGCGGAGTTATTATTTATTAAATCTGACTGTGTTCTATTTGGAATGGAGTGAAACCAGCATTTGCCTTGGTGAGATTAGCTCTGCCCCCAACTCGACAAGGATGTTTGGCACAGACACAAGCCGTTTCTCTTTCAGCTCCTTCTTCCAGAACCATCAGCAGCCTGACAAGGTCACTAACAGCTGCCAAACTACCTTCCAAAGGAGCACAGGCTTTCTCTAGATATTAAAATAAGGTGAGTGTGTTCCTTCGAGGAAAGGGGGCCTGCAGGGGAAGATGGGATTTTAAGTTCCACCTCCATATCCTCATCTTCTGCAAGATACTGTATTTCTGGAGGTTTAAATTGAGATGAGGTAAAAGCCAAGCACTGATTACTACTGGTCACTCTTTGGATTTTTTTTGCAAGAGAGAAAAGTGCAGCTTTCATTGCACGGTGAAATACAGCTGTGGATGACCCTACAGCAAGTACCTTAGTCTCACTTCCTTTTGTTCGCTGTTACTGTAAGATACAGAAGAGAAAAATCAGGAACCTGACATAGACAGACAGCAGAGTCAGCAAACCTCTAAAACAAAGTAGTTATTAACCTCCCTAAATACCGATCTGAAAGCTTCTGTGCCCTCTAGTATCCACTGTTCTTCCTTCTTTCTTCAGAAGAATAAGTGTACTTTGCATCTCTCTGTCAATGCAAGCAGGCAGCACCATGGCAACAGCTCCATGGTGACAATATCCATGACAACCAGAGCCTGCAATTGCTACGGCTTCCCGTTCAAAATGAGAGCTTGATTTGCATCATTTGCTCATGGAAATAGCATGGGACAGGTTACAAGATAGTTAAGCTAGCCAAAGGTTTCTGAGGGTAAGGAGCAGAGCATACAGGACAGTGTTGGAGACGTACATTCTAAGGAGTAATGAAACTGGATGGTGTCATTAGATACCAGCTCAGCATCCCACCTCAGCTGGAGTGTGGGCTGGAACGTGAAGACAGTCTAGGTGAGATGCTTTCTCAAGGCTACAGCCACAGCAAGTTTGTAGTTCTCATACACGAGGCAGAAGAGCAGCCATGCCAGCAAACTGCCATTTCAGACACACACATCACTTCCTAAAATGCTGGGATCTGAATCACTTTGTTGGTGCTGGTTCTGCCGGGTTCAACAAGCACAAGCCTACAGGACTACCTCCCAGAGGGATCCGAGAAGGGACTGAAGAGCTACCCTGGATGAGAACGTACACTCCCTCCACTAATGCCAGCCATTCCTGAAACCAAAAGCTCTCTGAAAACATGAATGGAGCCTTATATGCTCACATGCTTCACACATCGTATAGCTTAGGTGGGAAAACTGAGGTACAAGGGGGAGACTCATCTTGCAGAACTTCCAAAAGCAAACAAGCACAAAGTCCCCCGAGTCCTGGTCCTAGTCTTAAACTGGAATCCTGTTGGAAGAGTCAACCTAAAACTGGGAAGAGGGATGGCGGGGAGTGAAACCAACCAGGAGCCAGGAAGAATATGTGAGAAACACACTCCATCTACAGGAAACCTTCCCATCCCACTAAATCCTGTTGCTCTGTCAGCTAAGTGTGGCTCTTATTATACCCAGCACTAATCCGGCCCTGCCATGCACACCAAAGGACACTGCCCTCCCCCAATTACACACCCAGCAGTGGGATGCCTAGAGCTAAAGAGTGTTAATTTGGGATTAAGTTGCACCTGAGGCTTTCGTGGCTCCCTGGCTGATGGTCGGGGTAGCAAGTGCTGCTGCCATCTGCTTCTCCTTTGCTTCTTCTCTATTACCTCTCCTCACCAGCCCTTCACCCCAACTACCCACATGTGGGCCAGGCACAGCCCTACCATGCTGTCCGTTTAAAAATCAGCAGCCACCACTTCTTTCAAGCTCTGTTGCATAAAAATTTCTAATCAAACCAGACTTTCCCATCGCATTTCCACCAAACCTGTGCCTGCTGATCCTTAGCCCTTGCTCTTCCATACCTCCATTCATCCTCTTCAGAACACCTGGCTCTCCACGTGGTGGGGGGAGCACAAAAAAAAGGAGCAGCCTGGATAATTGAAAACTCTGCATTCAACAGAGGGAAGTCAGATCCAATGTATTACTATTCAATTGTTGCCTGGGTTTAGGTTTGCTGAAAGGAGCTGGCTTCATAGTCTTGAGTCTGATGTGCACAAATTAGTCACAGCACATGAACAGCACTGTCCTCAGTTGTCTCTCACTGGTCCCTCTTTCCTTCCAGAGAGGAACCAGTTCAGCTGATGTTCATGCCCTTGGGCCTTAGAGTCTATTGTTCTTTCGTCAACAGCGAGATCAGGACAAACTAGATTAAAACTCAGTTGGGTAGAAGACCAATGACTTCCGTAATGCTTAAATTCTATTTCAGAGCAGCAAGTTCTCAAAGTGCAGGCTTCATTTCTCTTTCTGTGGATCAATGGCAAAACTGCATTTAGCACCAGGAGGATGAAATCCCATCTGTGTTATCTTTGTGAGGGTTCCTGGTTTTACCAATGGCGGTCTGGATCAGGGAAAACGCCCCTCCATCAGCCCCTGAGCCTGCTGCTAGCTGCTCTCACCTATCCTTATCAAGCTTCTGAGCAGGTTCATTTGCTTTCTTCAGGTTCTTGGGAAACGCAGCTTGTTCCCTTGTCCCCTTATTATTTATCCCCTTTTATCCCTCGCTGCAAGCTCCCTGCCTTCTGTTTGTGTGCAGAGGGGGAGGGAGTTCCCGCAGTCCCTGCTGGCTGCAGCACTCTCACACAAAGGAAAAGTAAATGTTTATCTGGTTCTTTGGTATGTATATCACTTCTGTGCTTACAGCTCAGTAGAGAAGTCTTGCTGCAGTTGGAGTTAATGCCTTGGAATACCATATTCCAAGGGTGGGTCTAACTAGGCTGGGGAGAGTGCTGTCTAGTGACTTGGAGCAGGAGTCTGGGAGCCAGTGCTCCTGGGTTGGATCCTTACCTCTGGCAATGACTCAGTCATGTCATCAAAAATAACTTGTAATCACTCCCTGCCTTGGCTTCCCCATCTGTAAAATGGAGCTGTTTTCAGAAAGCTGTACTGTGAACTCCACTTAATGACAACTGCACCACATTCAGAGATCTTCAGATCAAAGATACTGTGAATGGATTACTGTTAATATTGCCAGAGATTTATTAACACACCCCCAGTGCTGACAAGTCAATAGCCTTCCCAAGCATTAATGCTCAACGCAGTGCAAACACTGACCTAGATTTTGAGTAATTATGCTGGAAGCTGGCACATGTGATGCTTCTGCTCTCTGGCTTTCAAGTCAGCAGCATTCACATAAGCAGAGAATATATAGCTACCTTTAGTTTCAGAGCTGTCCCTCTCCTACTGCCACTCAGTGTTTCAAAGTGTTAGCAAGACCAGACCAAGGATTATTCTCTCTTTTTCCATCCCCAAACTGAGGTCTCTGCTGCTTGAGTGGAAGCAGAATGTTTGCTAGGTGCAAAACAAGGTTTGAAACACCCCATGACACTTCAACTTCCATCCAGGAAAGGGCAGCGTTGCTTGCAAATCCTAGGTGACTCATTGCGGTACAGGGTGAACGCAGGCATCACTACACAGGGTGGCAAGACCAGTCTTGTGATGCCAACAGTGACCTGTCTGCAAGTGAAAGAAATTCCCGTAACACATCAGTTCAATTGTCAATGGAGAAGAGGAGAAAAGAGCTCCTTCCCGACCCTTACAGCGAACAGGGGGTACAAACTATGGTGTTAGTGTACCTCATCCTACTGTGTCTGAGTGGAGGGACACCCACATATTACTAATCATCTTGACAGTGAGAATTTTTACCCATTTTCCATCCCGCCATTAAAAGAGGATTTTTTAATATGTCCACCATTCCTGCTAAATGTATGAACTTCCAGTTTCTCATCTTTTTGGTACAACAGCCCCAAATAGCAGTGCACAGTGCAGCAAGAGGGAGCTTAGTCCTTCACAAGAGTCAAAACATGAAGTCATAGCTCAATTCCCAATGGATTCCATATGTGTGAACCATACAAGGGAGCAGGCTTCAGAATGGGATGCAGGCTATATTGCTCCATTGTGCTGACTGGGACAAGGCTGCTGGCTTGCAAAGAACAGCCAGGCTTGAAAGGTACAAAGGGCTGAGATCTTGTTCTACACAGTCATACGGCGCATGCCAAAGCAGCTCATCTGGCCAAGTCACTACTGACATATTCAGAACTGCTCTTGCTTAAGCAGGTTAAGGAGAAAAGTCCAATTCTACTAGAAAACATTGATTTCCTTCCTGATCTCTGTCTGTATAAGGAACTGGCTTCTGGTGCTGAAATCTCAAGAGATACTGGTCTTCACAGAACTGGGACTCTGCTTGCCTTGTCTGCATGGCTTGCTTAGAGCATCCATGAAGATACTGGCCCCAGACAGTACAGTTCTTGCAGTAGGCTGGCTCTGGCAGTCATAAAAATCACAAGGCATAGGCAAGTGACAGGTTTGATAGAGAGTTAGTAGGGGATGTTCCTACGGCACTGAATTAACCTTCCTGTTCCCTTTACATGTGTGAATTTAGGACAGTGATACTGAAGTTCACCAGTCAAGTCTGTTTTAAGATGGCACCTTGAACATGTAAGCCTCAGGGAACTTGGGTTTATCAAAGGGAGTGGTGAGAAATAAAAAGGAGGATTCCATTAATCACTGTGGGAGTTTTCCCATGGAAAAGAGCACTCCTGAACAGGAAAGTCAACAACTCCTAAGCAGGCAGCCTTTGTAGTAGCTGGGCCTAGTAGTTGATCCCAGGTCAGTTCTTCACAGATCAATATATGATCCTCACAGCAAAAGCCCATCAGAAGTGACAGGAGCTAGTCTGCAGTGTCAGAAAAACTATGTCTGCTAAACAAAATAACCTGTGGTTCTGTGCATGCACTGTATTTACGAGTTATTCTCTCCAGATGCAAAGATCACATGACATCAACAAAATTACAGACTTTGCTGCCCAAAATAGGTTGCAATGAAGCAAGTCTGACTAAACAAGGAGGATATCTTAGTAGCTTCTCCCACCTGGCCTTGGGTGGTTGGGACACCAAGGTACAGGGAAGACATCAGCTCTCACGAAAAAAAGAAGCAAGCAGCACATTTAAAAATATAAGGCATGGGAAGATCCCTGACCAACAGACTTGAGGTAATAAGCCTAGCTGAGCACACCCTCTGGAAGAGAAGGATACAGAAGTGCCACAGGTACCACCGAGAGTGACTGAAGTGGGAGAAAATAGCTGGCCTCCCATACGCCTCTGCTGTCGTCCTGTCAGGAGGGCACATGTTATTACACGGCTTCCATTACATGCGTTCACCGAACGAACTGCATGCTAAAGGTGCAGACAGCCCTGTCCTTCCCCACTCCCCAGACAGCACGCTCCGCATCCACTGTGCCAGGCCAACGTCTCCGGCTGACACCATGCAGGAAGAACACAGGCTGTCTCTGCCACGCTCCCCAGGCAGCTGGAAGCCTCATGGCAAATTTATCGAGAGTCCTTGACCCTGCAGGCTCAAGCAAAGCTAGACCAACAGAACCTTTTCAGGGAGGGAGAGACAACAGCATCTGCATGCACTTCACAATGCTCTCCGCAACCAGAAATTCTAAGACTATACTAACCAAAGGATGAAGTTTAAACAAAAGCATCTCTTTAAAAATTTAACCCTACTGGGGTCCTTACAGGCACACATATAGACGAACTGAGTCTTGTCATCCTGGCAGCAGCATGGACGCAGACCTCTGAGACAGGGCGGAGACCAATGCAGAAGGAATGGAAAGGCCACAGAGATGGAAGCAGCTCCCTCCAGACTAAGGAAAGAAGTAGAAGCTTTGCAGCAATTAACTCTTATTTTATTGTGGTTTTATTTAATCAGCTCCAAAAAAACTTTCTCTTTGTCTTTAAAAGGCAAGAGCAGACCCTCAGAGCAAGAATTGTGGTTCGTCACCCTCCCCACCCACGTGGAGGTAGGACAGGAGAGGAACTGCGGTACCACACGTGAGTGACTCCTACCCTTTGCTCTGCCCACTGTCGTTGTTGCCCTCTTGCTTTGCTCTTAAGCACTCTCCCTCCACTCAGTGCTCACAAATAAAGCTTGCCATCCCAAAAGCTTGAAAAAAAGACTTCTCTACCATTTTGTTCCAACGGGTATTTTCTCTCATCGCAGGCACTCACACACACATACGCACTCTATTGTCTGTTGCACCAACATAAGGAGTCCTGGCACTGTATTAGGATCATTATAACCCACTGAGGAGTAGTGTGATCTGTCCCTTTCTGTGCCAGATTCATATGCAATATCAATCAGCTACTGCTTCCATAGGCAGGACCTAGCATCTCTGTAGTACTTTCAACTCTGCTGTGCCCGGGTCATTCTGGGGGAATTTATCAAAAGTGGCAAACAATAAAAGTCCCAGGAACCAATTAAGACAGACTAAATACAAAAGGCTGCTTGAGCACACACCAGGACCACCTTATGGGGTTTAGGGAGTCACAGCAAGTGTCAGGAGGGTGGGATTCAGAGCCTGGATTCGCTGGCTTGTTGGCCTGTGCATACAGCTGCCTCCCTTAAGTACTTGTCCTTGTTCCACAGCTCCTGAGAAACCAGAATTCACAGCTCTTGTCTGCTCTGCAAGGCAGCCAAGAGGCTGTGCTGATGTCAGGGAGGAACTCTGAGATGCTCGGATGGAATACACTTGGTCCTATGAATGAGAAACAGTAGCACTAATTAAATTGCCATCAGACTTAAAGGGTCTTGAAAGGGGCTATTTCCATGCTTGTCCCATTCAGCATTTCCAGCTGAGAGAGAAGCGTGGCAATGGGAAGAACAAAGCTGAACAGAGAGATGGATGGAGACAGATGAGAACAGACATTAGACAGAGATATTTCTAATGACTCATTTCTGCAGTCCTGGTTTGCTGCACAGCAAACGTCCTCTGCCCAGCCACACCGCGCTAGCTCTGCAGCTCCAGCATTACACAGGACCTCCCAAAGCATGCATGTGTGCACGAACCACCCACCAGCCTGGAGCCTGGTTTGCCTTGGCTGAATGCTGCACCACAAATCATCAGCAGGGATGCTATTTATTAAAAACACCACCCGGCCAGAATCCTTGGCATAGCACCGGGATACCTGGAGGAGAAAGACTCGCTGAGGAGAAGGTTTGCTTTTGACACTTGAGGTCTCACCACATGGCTTCACTGCAGGCCAGTGAAGGTCTAATAGCCTCATGCTCCACATGGAAAGACTACGGCAGGGAGAATAAATAATCGCACATGCTTACACAGCAATTCAGTGACAGGTGTGAGAGTACTTACTCCCAGGGCACTGTTTTATGCTCTGATGGCAACAGCTAGCCAGTGAGAAAGCTACCAAAGGTGTGTTAACATCAAGGCCTTCACTGGCAAAGGCTTAGAGGAAAAGGCCCTGAGCCAGCTAGGGTTTAAAGGGCATGCATATGCAAAGTCCTCAACCAGATACTTGATTTTAAGCCTCTCTCTCACTCCCACCAAATTCAATGGGATTTCACATATATGCCTAGTGCTAAGCACATGCTTCACCCAGCTTGCTAAGTTGGAACAGGAATCAGAGTGAAGAAATGTCTTTGTAAAACCAGTTGCACTGGTATAGCTAGTAGGATGAACTAGATCCAGAGATATGCCCAGCAAGGAGTAAACTAGGGAGTTAATCTTACATACTGCTACTCTTAAACCCCCGTGTGCCCTGCTGTCCCAAGGATGAGAGATGAAAGACATGGAGAGTCTCCTGCTAAGCGGGGTATGTGAAGCACTCATAGTTTTTTGCAGGCTTGCTCCATCTGCATTGCTTAGCATTAAAGAGCAATTTGGTGCAGAGCACAAGAGGTGTGCACACTAACAAACTGGAGTACCCACAAAAATGCCAGCCACAAAGCAAGTGTTTTCATCACAGCTGAGCATCCCAGGCTAGCCTAAACAAAGTGAGGAAAAGAGCTGTTGCCCCAAGCCACAGTAGGTCAAACTGCAGGTTGCTAAATTTCTAAATAAAGATATGTTCACTATGCTGTTATGCAAAAAAACAAACAAACAGCAAAGCCAGGCACAAAACTGAGGATGAGGTATTTTGGAGGTCTGCATGACCATTGTGTCTCTTTCATTCCTAGTACTGCCTAATGCACGGACACCACAGACGTCCTTCTCCGTGGAACTGCATTGCTCTGTGACTCCAGGAGACATACTTTCAAACGCATGACATATCTTAAAATAAGAAGCACCAAATCCTTTTTATTTGCCTGTGGCTACTGGGCTTTTCTCTGGAACCATTAAGTCTTTGATTTCTCTTGGTCCCATGTGATCACATTACCAGAAGCTGCAACTTTAAAAAAATTAAATATCACAAACTAATTATCAACTCCTAATCCTCAGCAACCTAGTGGAATGACTGCTATGGCATGAGAGGTAAATTTGGCCAGCAAGTGAAAGCAGACGGGCTGGATCTTCCACAGCGTGAGACACTGAGACACCCCCCCCACTCCTGCCATAAATACCATCCTTAATACTAAGCCAGGAGGGCAGGACATATGCAGAATTGGCACGTATAGTGCTAGTAGGTGGGTGGTGAATTGCAGAATCGACTGTTAAATGTCTACCTACTAAATGGAGGCCTAAAATCACATACTTAATGTTTACCTGCACAAGTGATGAATTAGACCCTGATAATGAAGGCTGCATACCTTGTCACTGATCTACATCAAATTCATAACATAAGAACATAGAGGAAAATCTTCTGACATCAGTAGGGATTAAACAGGTTTTTGGTTAGAAAACAAATCTGTTTTATGCAAAATAGTGCAGCCTTGCACCTTGCTGGTAATGGTGTGGAGTGGCAGGTAGACTCAGGGCCTATGACTCACAGGAATTCCACAGAAAAGTTGTTTTGGAAAAAAAGCGCCACTGGCAGATGTTAGGTGGACTCTGCTATGCTGCACAAGCCTTCTGCCTCGAACCAGAAATAGCTGGACTGCAGATGTGTGCAAGATTTTGTTTAGTCTATCATGGTTATTGCTGCGGAGAAAACTTTGATTTACTCCTAAATATTCATTCTCCCACACACATGCGTGACCACAACGCACACACACACACAGTTTGGCACAAGATGCAGAGCCTGCTTGTTTGAAACCTAGAGCTGGAATATAAAGGCATTTCAGAGAGATTGATGGGAGCCACAGAACGGTAAGGGGAAAAGACACATTGGCAATAACAGGAGACGCTGCAAGTCAGGGATGGGGGCCAGGAAAACGATGCAGAGAGGCAAGGGTAGATCAGCAAAGGGAAGTGCAAGAAAACAGGAGAAAACTGCTTTTGCTGTCTCTCAGGGGCAGAGTTTCAGTTCATACAAAGTCGATGTGAAGCACTGCTGATTTACACCAGCTGGGAAGCTAGCCTTCAGCACTGGTTCTGCATCCTTGCAGCCAAAGAGAGTTCTGCCATGAGGCTTCACTTCTTCCATCAGGCCTTTGCTTCCTATGCCTCTTTGTGTTTCAGAACTGTGGGCGCTGATCGTGCACCTGGCCTGGCTCTGAACCCTTCTTGTCCCTTGACAGTCTCTGAAGTGCCAAACGAGAGAGAAAGAGGGACTGTGGCGAGAAAGTCACATACACAAATGCAGAGCAAGGCAGACGTTCCAGTTTGCCAGTGGCAGGTGTCCCTTTGCTGCAATGGCAGTGATAAATGTCACCCTGACCTCCTAAACACAAACACACACTCACGCACACTTCATCTCTTGTTCCCATTAGCTCCGGAACAGACAACCACACAGGGTCTATTCTATGGGCACAGTATCATCTTGCACTGATTGCTGCTTGTCCCCTGCCTTGATGGTGAATTTTGAACTCATTAGCTTAGCTGCTAATGGCTCTGCACGTGGAGCACAGGCACACTCGGGGCCGCAGACAATGCCCTCCCTTGTGGCCGCCGCCACAGGAACTCCATTGTGTGCCCCAACACTGGAGCTGTGTTCCCCTTGGCCGGCTCCCCACGATTCTCCCCGCTCTGCGAGATTTCCTGACCCTCTGCCAAAGCTGAGCCTCACTGCCCTTCTCAGTGCTGGGGTTTTGCTTTACATTTCCCAGCACGGCACTGTTGTCAGTGCAGCTCCATTGGCAGGGGTGACGTTCCCCGCTCTTGGCTGGCACCTGAGCCCACAGTCGCCCCATTCTGCTGGAAGTACAGGGTCTGGACCTGCACAGAACCCCCAGAATTCTCCCTTGTGAACCCCAAAAGGAGTCCGGTTTGTGAGAGGTATTTGTGACACTTGTGACCAGCCTTTTAAAGTGTTTCCTGCTCATTGTGTTGAGTCATTTGGAAAATCTGCCTCCCAGAGGTTCCAGCGCCTTTGGCCCTGCTGCTCAAACCCTCCCATAAGTGGAGAAGTGCTGTGATACTAGTGAAAGAAGGAAATCTGAAGAAGGCTTCTAGGAGAAACATAATCATCAAAAATCAATGGCAAAATGACACGGGAATTCATAGATTTGCGGTCTGCAAGGAGTAGGGACAGTTAGGACTGTCCAGTCATACCTGCATTACCCAAACCAGAAACTTAACAGTTGGTCACCCCAAGACCAGTCCTAGCTCACTGGGAACACTCTCATACAAACGGCCACTTGGAGATGGGGTGGCAGTCCCCACTCCCTCAGGGCACAGGTAGGTCTAAAGCCCATGACAGAGGTCAGTGCATTCCTCCAGCCTGCAGACGGGGATACGCGTGGGGATGAAAGTCACACTGTCATCTCACAAGGCCAGCAGCGCAGCAGAGCAGAGCACCCTCCTCCTCAGTCTCAAGCCACAAAACATAGATCCCGTTCTTTGATTCTGCCTTGCCAACATTTGTCAGTGTCAAATGTTTCCCTGTTTCCAGAAGGAAGGAACTCTTTTGCCCCTGAGGGCAGCGATATTCAGAACTACACTCTCCTGGGAACAAACACGGATGCCCTTTTTATGTGCACCCCCACCTTACCACCCTTTCAACATCTCCTTTGCCTTTGCAGCAAAACTTCAAGCTTGTCTCAGCACAACAGCTTTTACTGAAAGAAGTGGACCCATGGTGCATGGAAGTCAACAGTAAATCTGACATTAAAAAAACATGACCCACTGGGAGGTCCTGCAGACTGGGAAGTGCTGCACGGCGGATCCAAACTACCATGTTTCAACTCTGCATGATGCACCAGTTCCCTTGGCATACAGGCTTCCAGTTAAAACCACCGGTTCCAAAGCAAATTCCTGTCAGAGACACAGTCCTTGAATCTCTATCCCAGCCACAGAAGGAGCAGTGTCCCATTATCTAAGGCAGAGAGAACATCTACCACTTTCATTGGATAATCCCTTAATTAGTGTGGCCTCCAAAATAATCCTATTGAACAGTTTACACACAGCACAGTTTAAAACAAGCCATGCCATAGATCCCCGGGTAATGGACAGTGTGTCATTCGTAGGTGCCTTTGTATTAGTTGATTAGCTTTCTTTTACATCCGCTAAAACAGGTTGTGCCCCAACCCTCCCAATCTTTCCACAGCACTAATGGGCCTTTGCTTAATACATTATAGCTTGCTGGATTTAAAGGCCAATATGGCTCTTTCAACTAACTCATAGGCCACATAGGCCATTTAAAAAAACATGCTGGCTGCAAGCTTATTTTCCAGAGTAGTCCCCAGTCTTGACACGAAGCTATCAAGACTTGCAACATCACTAGCTCCACATGCACTGCGTTGCTACTGGCCCACACTTTGCTTTTAATGTGAATTTGTTGGAGAACATGTTCAGGCTGCATCACCTCAGCCCTCACCAAGCCCCGCTCTGCATACTCAGAACAACTGGATTAGCCGAGTCTCTCCACAAGTGTAATGTGCTCTGTAGGAACACTCTACACTGGCTGGCTGGCTCAAGGTATTTCCTGGATACATTCCAAGCTGCCACCTAAGAACAACTTGCAGGCAGCACCCTTTGCAAGGAAAATCATTTCAATGCCAGAAGCTCCGTCCTCCCTGTCCAGGCTGCAGAAGTAGGATGGGGATTAAGAAATTACAGAATCACAGAATCACAGAATTGTATAGGTTGGAAAAGCCCTTTAAGATCGTCGAGTCCAACTGTAAACCTAACACTGCCAAGCCCCCCACTGCACCCTGTCCCTAAGCACCTCATCCAAACGGCTTTTAAATACCCACAGGGATGGCGACTCAACCCCTTCCCTGGGCAGCCTGTCCCAATGCTGGACAACCCTTTCCGTGAAGTAAAATTTCCTGATATCCAGTCTAAACCTCCCCTGGCGCAACTTGAGGCCATTTCCTCTCGTCCTGTCACTTGTGACCTGGGAGAAGAGACCGACCCCACCTCTCTCCAGCCTCCTTTCAGGCAGTTGTAGAGAGCGATGAGGTCTCCCCTCAGCCTCCTTTTCTCCAGGGTAAACAAATTAGCTTGGCCTCTTGTAGTAGAGTGGGAAGAAATGTTGTTACTGATTCATGAAGACCGATAAGAAAACAATTGCTCTTCTTATCCAATGTTTTTGGGACTCGGGGGTACATGTGCAGCCTTAAAGCATTAAGAAATGAGTCCTCATCACGTCCTCCATCGACAGAGAAATCAGGGTCACTGCAGGAATTAACTGAGGGGGTCTGATGCTTTAGGCGGTTAAAGCCCTGCAGATCAGGAAGTGCTCCATGAAATCAAACTTCGTATGTGATGCAGTGTAAACTCTTGGGGCCAAAAAAATAAAATAACCTGTCCTTTGTGTTACAATAACAGTTATTCTTTCTTCTTTCTCTTTCTTAGTGCACACATATTTACATGGGCACTGCCCTTTTAAACTGCAAATACTGAGCGGTTCTCAGAGGACAATGTCTGGAAAGGTTTCCTCCTATTGCCAGAAGAAACAAATGTCTTATATGAGAGATATTGGCTGGGGGGAGAGAAGGGGGTTGGTTTTGGATTGGGTTCTGAATATCTTTTCTCTCCCCTCCTCCCACTCCCTTTTTCTTCTCTGATTCACAAGGAAACCACAAAGCAAACTTAAGACTGAATGAGACTTGTTTTTGTGAATGTTCTGGCTTGCTTTTAGGACATTCACTTCCACCCCCACTAGCCTAAATCTCCTCCATTTATACCAGCCCAATAAATTCAGCAAACTTCCACAAGTGTAAACACAACCAAAATCTGGCCTGGTATTTAATTACCATTGCAAGAAGCCACTGGGAGTTACATTGATATACAAAGGCAAATTTTAATGCTCTTGTTTCGTCCAATGCTGTTTAATCTGGTTTAACTTAAACTTTTCAAACTCTTTAAACACACTAACCTTTGTGTGAGGACAGACTTACATGACCAAAAGCCCAGAGTTATTCAGTGCTTTTAGCTGCGTAGTACATGGAGTGCATCCCTCTGCCTCTCCAGATACCTATTCTGAAAGGCAACTAGCAAGACACCTATGAAACTCTCCACTTCTGTATCTTGCCATCACCACGTCATCAGAAGGCTCTACTCTGTTTCAGTGCAAAATCCAGCAGAACTAGCTAAAATTACCTTTGTCGTTGTTTTCATAAGGTATTTTATATACTTCAGCCTGTGTCTACTCAATATTGGGATTTATAGTATTTTTAAAAACTTCACAAGCCACCCATGTATTTCCTATAGGCACTTAAGTGCCTTTAAAATTCTAGCCTTGGATCATCAGCTCTAAAATGAGATTAATTCCCTATCTAACAAAGAATGGTAGGAAGAACTCTGTTAATGCTTATTTACAAGGTCTGGATAATTAGCAATGCGCTAATCTGACAGGAAAGGCTGAAGAAACTTCTGAAAAGCACTGAATATAACTGATGTGTTTTAACAAATGCTTCCTTGCCCTGTGAAACAGGTTCTCCTGCTCAGGGCTGAGGAGGAGCGATTACACATCAAGGCTTTGTTTATGCAACCATTAGGGCCAAGAGCTAACTCACTGCACTGCAGCCTGGGATGGCACAGAATTTGTGAAGTGTTGCGTTAAATGCAGAGCTGCCTGGGAATTTTCTGGAGAAAAAAGTATTTTCTGAAAGAATGCCTTGGCATTGGGAAGTGCTGATTTATCAGAGTGAAACATTTCATGGGACAGTGTTGAGACTGGGAATATTCCATTCTGGAAGGAAAAGATGGACCAATATGTTCTGCTTCCATCACTTTGAAACTGAGCTCCTTTGACTTCTAAGTTTCACAATAAGATCTGAACCCAGCTGGAAATGGAATGACAGTTTTCAAATGAAAAATTACTTTGGAATTTCATATCACAGGAGTTTCTTTGACCAATTTTTCAGCCCATTCCACTTCTGAAATAAAAATCAGAAAAAATTACAGAAATTCCCGCAAACCTGCGCTCCTAGCTCCTCACACAGCTCCAAAGAAAGCCCAGCCCTGCCCTGTGAATTGCAGACTAACCTGTCGCACAAATGGGGCTAATGACTGATTTCTGTAATAAGAGCTGGCAAGCATAAGAAAGATTTCACACCCTTCCTCCCATGAATGGGGAAGAAGCATTCAATTAGGAACACTGCCTATTCCTTAATCATTTCCTTTGTGTGCATGGTTATTAATATCTTTACATGACTAGTCAAGCCAGGGGCTATGTTTTTCTGTACTCGTTTTGGCTACTACCCGATGCTTACAAAATACATATAGAAGCCACACCCATAGAAAAATAAGGAAAGAAAAAGATGCTATTGTTGGTATTACTTGCAGTAGCAACTGCATTCTCCAAGCATACTGAAACCCCTACATATTTGATATTATACAATGTCATGGAAAGCGACTGTCACACCTCCAGTGAGTTTAAGTAGATAAGGCAGGTAAAGAGCAAGAGAAGTAGAGAGGCACGGGAGAGGTAATGTGACCCAAGGAAGTCAAAACAAAAGGTCAACACCCAAACCAAGAATAGAATTGATCCGCCTGATCCCTCATCCAGTACTTCGCACTGCCTGTCAGATAACTATAACTCAAAACCTCTGCTAAAAAAATGAAAGGCAATCATCAAAAGCAAGCTGGAAGTAGTATGTCTTGAAACAAGACTGGAAGTTGGGAAGAAAGCCAGATGTTCTCAAGCCTGCAGCTGGTCCATAATGGACCCAACAACAAGCATGCACACACGTTGTGGTGAAATGGTTCAAGCAATGCTGCGAAGAAGCCCGTTCCCTGTCTACCTTGCGCCTAGCACATCTGGATTTTGGCCTTTCAGTAAGAATACAAGAGAACAGGAGAAAAGCCAAAGGTGGGAGGAACTGCCAACCCCTCCGTAAAGTCAGATGATAGCACTGCATTGTCCTCGCTTTGGAAATGAGATAACCATTTAACTCCATGCTTGCAAGTCCTTGCTGACCACTGAGCTCTCTTCTCTGCCGATATAGTAACAACCAGAGCCAAAACACTCCAGATGTTGGCATTAATCCTGCAGACAGGGGTTCCCAGTTCACTGTGTGACACATGGTGGCCCACTTCTGCTCGCAACTGGCTGAGCACCTGGAATGAAAGGATGTCATCCCTGGCAGAGCAGCTGCCTCCTTCAGACAGGCATCCCCAAGCAGCACGTTCACAGCACCTCTAAGATGCTCTGCACAGTCACTCACGTTCTCCCTCAGAGAGAGAGCTTAATAAGTGGAGAAGCAGTAGGCAGAGTAATGCTATTTATATCAGCCACGATTTAAGTGAACATCTCCGTCCACTGGAATGGCAATTCAACTGCTTCTGATTTAATTAATGAAGTCCTCATTTGCTTTGGGAAGCAGGACCACTGCCTATCAGTACATTGTTTAAAAAGGCCTTTTCTTCCACACATGAGCATTTCTGTTATGAAAATTCTGTTACAGACTCACACAGCAGATTAACAAAGGAAGTATTTTACCACGTGCCTTGTTCAAAGAGAGGGAGTATAACTGTGCACCGAGTTAAATAAAACCACATCTGCGTTCAGCTAATACAAGCTGCTGGCAAGATGTAACTACAAGCTGGATTTCCACCTGTAGTGCTAACCACTACGGCCATCCAACAGCGATCCGCAGGCTAACCATGTGCCAGGCCAAGGATGCTGTTCAGCCAGGCACAGCTACCTGCCACGCTTTTGGGCTGTACTTAGCATGGTGAGTGGTGGCAAGGGAAGAGTTTATGGCCTCTAATAGCAGGCAGGTTGTGTTTAGAGACCCTGACCCAGGGACAGCTCATTGGGAAGTCTATGAAGACCCCTGTTGGCAAGTATTCCCCACGCTTGCCCAAAAAGGCAGGGAGCCCAACAGGTCTGACAGATAGAGGTATGTAACAGCGTAAATCTTGTCAGCATCCTCCAAGCAGCCGATATCCTCTCACTGCAAAGGGAAGGTGAGAATGCAGAGCCCTGAATGAGATGTCCTGGAAAGAAACAGGCCAAGGAGACAGAGTTCATGTGGGGAGGAGTGCCTGGTTTTGATTTGAGGCTGAGTCGAGGCCAAGCCACAGCCCTGGATTCTCGATCACTGAGATCACACAAGCCTGACTTGGAAAACAACGGACAAAAACCTCCTCAGAACTGGTGACTGTGACACACCAACCAACCCAAAAGGCACTAAATTCAGCCTTCCACCCAACCCAGAACCAAAGGGGCTTTGATCTGGCAGTTCGTATCCTGAACCACCTCACAAGCTAATGCTCTAACAGGACTTTGCCTCCATCCCAGACACAGAGATGATCCAACGGCACTACAAAACACCACATGTTCCTGGAGGATACGCAGGAAACCAGTATCCTCGTTTCTGTGTTCTTTATCTTCACATTTCTAAGGCTCCCTTTGTGCAGTGACTAGTTTATTCTCAGATCTGCAGCAGAAGGGAAGGCTCACTCTGCTTGCTTGCCAAGTTTAACCATGGTCTTTGCTCTATTTTGTGGAGGGTTTCTGCACATTCAGATTATCTAAAACAAAAATCATCTGGAATGAGAAGTAGATGGCTGCTCTTTGTATTTGATAGCACCCATGTCTATGCTATTGCTAAATGGGGACTATGGCTGCAATGATTTCCGCCTGGTCTGTGGCTCACTGGGCTTTCAGCACTTCAGCAAGGCAGCCAATCTCTGGCCTGTCCCCGCAGGGTAGCTCTGATCCTTCCTAAAGCTTTGCTATCAGCCTGCAAACCTCCACAAAAACCAAGACCTGTTGCTACTAATCTCCGTTTCCCTTTCTGCTCAGAAGTGACAAAGCAGAACGCAACTCCTGCCGCACATTCCTCCAAGCCCACAGGAAACTATAAATCAGGAGAAAAGCATAACATCCAGAGAGAACTTGCAAAAGGCCAAACAGTAGGATGGGCCGAGGGGCTGGGGAAAGGGAAGAGGGAACCAGTAAAACCAGCCATAAGGTGAGCACTAACCCACACCTCCACTTTGGCTGGGAGAGATCCTGCTCCAAAGAATGGAGGGAAGTTGAGGGTCAGGGCAACTAAAAGTCTTCCCCTCTTTCAAGGGAATACATGTATACACATATATCTATATTCTTCATTTCTTTCCAACCCCCCCATTGCCTCTTCTGTAATTAAATAATAATAATTAAAAAACTTTTAGCAGGGGAGGGTTAAACCTCCCCAAGTGTCACCTGGGCAGAGCTCTCAGCTGGCTTCAGCTGTACCTAATGACCCTGCTAGGAGACAGGCCACCAGCAGAAGGGAAGGCTGGCTGTGGGGTGGGAGAAAAAGCTGAGAAGAGTTTGTGTTTGGAGGGAAGCGAGCGAGTAGTGCTCGCTCTGTGAGGTGCTAGCTTTGAAGCCCACAGTTTGGAGTGCCCTGAGGCGACCCTGCAAGGCCAGCGTGACCTGCCTGGCCACGAGAGCCCGGCTGCCATTGGCCTCTAAGAAACCAAGCTTGCCTGTTTGCACTCCTCCTGGGAGCATGGACGACGCAGGGAACCGTGGCTGGTTCAGCTTTGCTTTGCAAAGAGTCTGTTACAGCTCTGCATCCTCAGTGTGATCAACCCGGTCTGCAGCCAGGTAACGGGAAGTGAATTGCCTGGCAAATCTCTCTGGCTCTGTGATAGAACCTGCTCGACCTTCCTCCCATCAACCCTGATGACTGTGGTTTAGGCTGAAGCACTTCTTTGTGGTTGAATGCGGCAAGGATCTGCTTCATTTAGAGGTGACTCGTTGTTCTGGTCAAAATGTCTGAGATTTACTCTGGCCCAGATAAATCTATTTATAGTAAGTGTTATGCTAATTCCATACGCCAGTCTGATCCACTTGTACTCACTGGAGCAATAATGCTTTCTGCTACCTGTTCTTTTTAACTCGTTTTGTGCAGCCAGCAGCCATTTTCTTCTCAGATCATCAGCCCTTACTATAAGGTAGATGTGTACTTCCCCTTGCTCCCCTTTTCAGTGAACCATATAGTACTCCATTTCCTGCAGCCCTGCTATCTCCTCCCTGTGGAAATTGCTGGCTCAACCCGAGATCTACGCTGTGTTTTGAGTAAGTGGGAGAAACCTAGGTAAAACAGATTATGCAAGTAGTTCTAAAGCTGCTCACATTTAAGTCACTTTTAAAAAAATTGAATTGCTTTTATTACCTTATGTGAGGTTCATGTTATGAGGTTCATGTTATGAGGTTCATGTTATGAGGTTCATGTTATGAGTTCATGTAAAGAGTAATTCATTTACTGTCACTCTTCTAAGGAGTGTGGAGGGGATTTTACTCATCATTAAAATGCATCTGTCTTTGGGATAAACTGTACCAATTGCTTAATGGAGAAATGGCAATAGAAGAGCTGTTTTTAGTGGTTTGAGTCTCCTATTTTTGTTCTAGGATAATGGAATAAGCTGTATTTCTAATCTTGACTAAAATCTCTCTACAGATGGCTATAAGCATGATGCAGATGTGGAAGGCCGTGCCAATGCTTTTTGATCCTGGGAGCACGAGACAGTTTTCTGCAGTGAAAAACTGAGGTAGAACAGCAGAAGCTCTGATGATGTAAGTGACACTGAAACGATTCTGCGACGCAGGGTCCTCATCTCTCTCCTCATTGTTTTATTCTCACTTGTTTTTTTCAAAGGCTCCACTGAAAAATTTCTTTTCCCTTTTTGAGCCAAATGATTGCTCAAGCACTTGAACTTGTCATCAAATCTATCAGCTTCAGCTCCTTTCCTGCTACAGAACTACAGGTAGCTAGCAGACTCAACTCTTTGCTCCTCATAAAGTCCCAACGGGCAGTACAGTTAGAAATTGCTGGCTTGTCTTGCTGCAAGATGGGGTTTGGATTACTAGTTTGCTAAGAGCAAGCTCGTACAGCCAGCCAGTGACATCAGCTTGCTGTTCCACTGTTAAGAGCAGTCAGAGGTGGTCTCAGCACAGCTTCTGAATGCTACAAGAACCTCCAAGTAGATAAACAATTAAAATAGGGAAAGTACATCAAGACATGAGAAACAGATGGCCCAAATCTGTTTTTCACTGGTACATGAATACAGATGTTTTCCTGGTATTTGGTGTTCTATATTCTCATGTCTTTCATGGAGGCTAGATGTAGGTATACAACCCCTAAAACCATTTCCAGTATGTCTTCTCATGGGTGAAGAGATTTGGTGTCTAAACTTAGCTTAGCTCTAGCTGTGGTAATAGTGTTCATAACGTTTTGCACGTTTTGCACAGCTACAGAAATATCCAAGTCTTTGTCTGAAACGTGCTAAATGTCACTTTATGGTTCTTACCCTTCTACTGAGAGGCTGGAGGTGTATGTTTAGACAGAGTTTTGAAGCAAGATGAATAAGACTTCATATTTTGGTTGCATGGTGTTCCATTGACTTTAAATCAGTACATTAATATTTAGCAAAAGTCGACACCTCTCTTCAGGAGATATACAATGACAGATACGGCTTTTATGCACTCTGCTATATATACACAAGTACAAGTTTTTTCCAGTATTGCTTCTCATTTATGTTCAAATTATAAAAAGGCCCACTGGAATTTATTAAAGTATTTGAGTTTACCAAGTACTTTCCCATACACTGAATTCTCCATCACTACTTTCTGATAGCTAGTCTGAGCTCCTGTAGAATCAAGGCGCTAAGCAACCTGATCTAGTTGGACCTGCTTTGAGAAAGGCATTGGATTAGATGACCTCCAGAGGTCTCTTCCAACCTAAATTACTCTAGGGTTTAATGGCTTAAAGATTAAATCCTTCCTTAGCTCTTTTAATGCACTCCTTATGTAATGTATCTCATGATAACAGGTTTCCCCCCAGCTTTTGTAATGCACAGCCAAATGTTCAAGGAGACAATAGCACCTTGAGCATCTGGATCTCTCACTGTCCAGCCCTGATTGATCTGCAGATCATAATGTGTACACGAAGCAGAGAGGAAATGCTATGAAGAAGGCAGTTTACTTCTCACCACTCATCATTACAGCCTAGGGGGGAAATTCTGAAAGAAGTGGCAGCAAACTATTTCCTACTTCTGCCCTTAGTACTTGAGCAGCTTCTCAAATCTTGAGAGAAAAGGGAAGCAGCCCAATAATGTCATAGTACTGTTAAACTTCCAATACTGCTATTTCAGTCTGTGTGGAAGGGAAAATCCCACTAGAAAACTGGCTTGGTGAGGACAGGTAGATCAGGTCAGGAAGTAATATTGAACTAGACTGCTTCCCTAGGCTAGCGTCTCTTCTCTACACAGCCCTTTTGGTGGTTTCAGATCAGCAGTACGCAAATGTCTCTGCAAACTATGGTAAAACCAGTAAGGAACATCGACCTCTCGGGGATTCTACAGTCTGACTGACAGTAAATCAGACAGTTGACTTTAAAAAGGCACCATCCTAAAGGCAAAGGGGGTTCTCCGCTTGCCAGAGCAGTCAGGACTACCCATTTCTTGTTCAATGTTGTTCTTGTCCCCTTCAGTTCACCGAAAGTCATTTCTCAGCTAAAATGCTGAGCTGAGCACCTCAAAGTGATGGATTCTCCATGCAGACCATTTCACGGGCCAGCCATGTGCACTAATGCTGATGAACTAGCAGAGCAACTGACAAAGATCATCTGGTAACTACCACATAGAAACTTCCATCTTTAGCTCATCAGAGCATAGCACTATTTCTGCTGATAGCTAGTAATTTTTCTGGTTATCAAACTGAATGGATCTCTACCTTCCTCTCTGTTCTGAATATCTGTTTTGCAGAAGAATGACACAGCTGCAAGACTCAACCTCCCTGGCTCAATGTGCAGTAGAGCTTAGCACCACATCTCTAATACGCTTTGAGAAAAGTCCAGGAAGAGATACAGTTCTCTGCATCTGAAATCTGCATGGACAACTGCACTCCTGCAGTTCAGTATTCTCCAGGCCTCTCTGAGTGTCGCACTGTGCAGTTCAGTTCCTGGAATGTCGCTCAGATGAAGGATGCAAGAGAGGGCTTTGAGTTCTGGAGAAGAAAATATCATCCAGAGACTCATCATGAGCAACCTCGGTGAGGCAGCAGACACCACAACACACCGGTCAGTCCAACTGCACTGTGCAGGCAGAAGATTACTTCTCCTGAACCAAATTTCTGGCTCTGGCTTTGTGCTGACCTGGACCTGCTGTGTCTCCCACGGAGAAAGGTAACTTGCCTTATTTGACCCTCTCGAGCTCGTTCATCCATCTGACAACTTCCACAAACAGGACTCCAGTGACGTGCATGCCCAGAAACAGGCACGCTAATGACCAAACATTCTCCACCCTCAAGACTTCATCAGGTGGGTCATTTGCACTTTCCCATGAATGATACTTTTTCTTTCCTACACACTTTGATCCAGCTTGCTAAGTGACTTTAGAGCAGAGATTGCTTGTCTGCTCGTCAGAAAGCATTTCCCTTCCTGGGTCGCAAGGATTGAGCTTTTGCAGTGGCAATATGGAACCTGCACAGCAAAGACTGAATACAGGAATATTCTTTTCTGAGCTGAAGAAAGAAACATTATGTGGGCATGCGACTCCTCAGATGACATTTGTTTGCTTGCTTTTACAAGCAAAATGGATTTATCAAAAAACTTGCATCAAACAGTTCTGTCTTCTCCCCAAGTGAACTCAGCGGCATCCGTTTACCAACAGGGCTGGACAAGTTCCAGCAGGCTTTGTTGAGACTTCCCCCAGTCCATAGTTCAGCTCAATCCACCCTCCCCCAGCAGGGACCTCTTTCAGCATTAAATGCTCCTTGTTTCTTTTTTCTCTCCCTCCCCTGGGCCTTGGCTCAGAACTGGAGCTCCCCAACCTCTATGCTCCCTTTGTCTCTGTCTGAAAGGCTTTTCCTGTGTCGTGTCCTGCCAAACACAGCAAAGGTCTTGCCCTCTCTGGCAGCAGAAGTGCTGAAAGTGCTGACTGACCGGGGGGCAATAAGGGAGGGTCCTTGCCCCTTCCTTTGCCCTGGGAGAGCTGGGTGTTGCTTGCACCCTCCCTGAGGTGCCAAATGGTTTTTGCTGTGTCCCAGTGCCACAAAACAACTGTTTTTTTTCCTGTGGAGTACTGATACCAGTAAGTAACACAACCCTTTCCTAAAGGGATGAGAGTTTATGGCTGTGCTACTTCAGCTGGTGCTGCATGGAAGCTTGCTGGGGGAAATATGAATAAGTGTCCTAGACACTACTCATCCCTTGCTTTTATTTATTACTCTCAAGGGTTGGGTATGGTCCCATTTTTCTAGCTCTGACTTCCTCTTACACTTCTCCAGAGGGAACAGAACTGTTGTGATGTGGGTGGGGTCGGGGAATTAATTCTCATGTAAAGGATTAGGGTCTCAGTCATCGAGCTTTAGAGAAGGACATTCTTTTGAGTGCAGCTAGCAGGACTTCTACCAGCTACAGATTGCTTATCTGCTCTCTGTGGCCATATGATGGACTGTCACGTCCCTTTGAGCTAGTAAATCATCCTTGCAGGATGAACCTTACTGTCCTGCTGCATACCCGATGTTATCTTGGACCCTGCTCTGGAGATAGGATGGTTACGCTCATATACAAGGAGGGAATTCCCAAGCTCACACAAAAAGCCAAAAGGGGGGTAGAGGGAATCATTGGGCAGGAAACAGGGACCAGTGCTGCTTGGAGCAAAAATTAATACATCCTCTGTACTGAATGATGTGGCCCAGGCAAGGGAGAACAAAGTTGGCATTGTAGTAACGGGGCCTCAGCAGCAGAAAAAGCACTGAAGCACAAAGTCAAGGGTCAGAACAACAGGGTTCAGCCATGTAGGGTTCACAGATATTCATCCTCCATACTGAAAATTTAGCTAGAAACCTCCACTTCTTGATTTCTTGGCATCCCACACATCTCATTTCAACCCATATAGTTCAGAACTGCAGGTAAAAGAGAAGGATGGAGTACTAAACTACGAATAATTGTGGTGAACACAAGCAAAGGTTAAAGTCCATGAGGCTAGATGCTCCAGCATTTTGACTTCTGAGAGAAGCCTTTTCCCATCCCATCAACATACGTATCAGCTTGGAGTTTTCCAGTGTCTCAGTGCTGTTCACTAGTTTGGCATTGTCCCATAGTTTTATGCATTATCTCTGAATTCAGATGAGTCAGTGGTACATCAAGAGCTTGCATTATTCCTAACTCCTAAACTCAATCTGGCAGAACTGGTTTTATTACACTCTTTGAACACTTAAGGCAGGAGTCTTTCTACAAACGTCAGCTTGCTGCCTTCTCTTCCTCCAACCTTCAGGTAGGCTGTTCTCGGCAAATCTGAGAGCACCATCTGAAGTGCCAGCCTCCAGATGGTGCAAGCAAGAAAAGCCGGGAAGTGTGTGGGAAGAGAAGTGTGGGGAAGTGTGGGGAAGGGAAGGGAAGGGAAGGGAAGGGAAGGGAAGGGAAGGGAAGGGAAGGGAAGGGAAGTGTGGGGAAGGGAAGTGTGGGGAAGGGAAGTGTGGGGAAGGGAAGGGAAGGGAAGGGAAGGGAAGGGAAGGGAAGGGAAGGGAAAGGAAAGGAAGGGAAGGGAAGGGAAGGGAAGGGAAGGGAAGGGAAGGGAAGGGAAGGGAAGGGAAGGGAAGGGAAGGGAAGGGAAGGGAAGTGTGGGGAAGGGAAGGGAAGGGAAGGGAAGTGTGGGGAAGGGAAGGGAAGGGAAGGGAAGTGTGGGGAAGGGAAGGGAAGTGTGGGGAAGGGAAGTGTGGGGAAGGGAAGTGTGGGGAAGGGAAGGGAAGTGTGGGGAAGGGAAGGGAAGGGAAGTGTGGGGAAGGGAAGTGTGGGGAAGGGAAGGGAAGTGTGGGGAAGGGAAGGGAAGTGTGGGGTGGGGAAGGGAAGGGAAGGGAAGGGAAGGGAAGGGAAGGGAAGGGAAGGGAAGGGAAGGGAAGGGAAGGGAAGGGAAGGGAAGGGAAGGGAAGGGAAGGGAAGGGAAGGGAAGGGAAGGGAAGGGAAGGGAAGGGAAGGGAAGGGAAGGGAAGGGAAGGGAAGGGAAGGGAAGGGAAGGGAAGGGAAGGGGGCCCCATGCTATGTCAGTGCTGTCACAGAGGCCGTTTCCTACATCCTAGGGCGAGGTCACGGTGCGGGGACAAATCCATACTTCCTGCCAAAAACTGGGTTTATCAGAGAGAACAAAGGGGTGATATTCTGAAAAGAAACTGAGCTGTGGGAAACAGCATTGTTTCCCTGAGCTAGAAGGGAGCAGGAACAACTGACGTGCTTAAATAGCCGTTCTTCAAAATAGTTAGGGAGATTTCTGCATTACCCCAACATTGCAAATGTAGCAGGACCATGCTGATATTTAAGCTGGTATTCTTCTCAAGCGCATGGGCATAAAATGGCCTCAAAGCAAGCCACAAGTGTGTACACTTGCATAACCTAACTTTTCTTTGTCATAGGAGAGCAGATAAATCTCCTTTAGCTGCTCCCTATGTCCATGGAGATACTTCACTGTAGCAATATATGTGGACCATGTCTGTAAAATCTACACACGACGGTCAGAGATTTAGCAGACAAAACGTATGTCAGTCTCCTCTATGTACTGTTAAATAAAGTCTGGCACAGCTGCTTGGATGCTGAGAAAGGACTACAAGCTATATGTCTGTATCTCTGTGCATCTGAATGTACGTACATGCAGGCCATACAGCTAAATTTTATTCCCATAAAATATCCTCTTATCTTATCAACAGGCAGATGTTTCCAACCCTTGGAAACACTGCATGTGCACATATGCATTTACACACATGTTCACACATGCTGTTTCTATTAGCAGTAGCATTTAATAAAGAGTATGGAAATTATTAAGCCCTGCTGTAGTGTGATGAGCAGACTGGGTACGCAGAGAACGGATTATCTCACTCTCTGATATTATATAATCTGTTTAGACTGTGCCACTTTATGCTTATTTAAGGAATGAATGAGCACTTCACTCTGGGATGTGCCACCCATGAGTTCTGACATCATCCCTTTAATCCGCTGTAATGAATATACTGCTTTGCTTTTTAGCCATTCCCTCGCTACATCCAGTAAAAGTTCTGTACTAGAACGCTTACTCTCAGAGACCATGTATATGTGTGTGTGTGAATTAAGTGATGGTTAACTATATCAGAGCAACAGAATGTTCTCCGCCTCCCTCAAGAAGAGACCTGGCACATAAGAAAAGTAAACTTCTGCAGATAAGGTGAAGCAAGACAAGAACGTAACGTGGGTGTGGGCACACTCTGCTGTAAATGTACCACACTGCATTTGGTTAACCTCGTATTCAGTGGATTGGTATGGGCTGTTGAGAACACATACAACCTTTCCATTATTTTTTTCTGGTCCTTTCTTCCTTCCTATAAATCAGTCTCTAAACTGAATTCTCTTCTTCACAAAATGAGAGGCCAGAGGAGACAGCAACATGCAAAAAAAAAAGATCTGTAGATGCACTGCTTTAAAACAAACCCTCTCCCGTAAGCCAAAACATGTACCCCACCAAGTTTAAAGAAAAGAACATTTTGCCAAGAGGTTTATGTAGGGGCAATTATCTTGCCTTATTTTCTTCTTTTGGGAGCAGTGGCTCAGAGGAGTAATCAGCTCCTGCAGCAACACGTGTGGCTTACTCACTACTTCTTTGACCTGTGCTGGTATTGTCTCACCTAGTTTGTCAGGGCAGATACATGCATGCCTAGGCTCTGTTCATATGCACGGGACTGGTGGCAAAGCCAGTTTCCTCACCACCAAGCATGTGCAGAAGAAACACATAAAGACTCTTCTGTAAGCCTTCTAGAGGAATAGAGTCTCCAGCGTACCCTGTCCTCTATTCTAATCTGTTGCAATGGAAGTAGAAACACTTTTCCCTTTCTTCTAGCAGCTCACGCCACAATGGGCAGAACGTTAAGCACGATGCTTTTCCCTTGTTGGTACATGGCCAGCCACGATGGGTGTTGTGACTGCAGTTGTGGGCAGCTCCTTCTGGGCTGAGGGCCAGTCTGGCTGCAGCCAGGCATGGATGCAGTGGAGTTGCAGGAAGTCAGCCTCCACCCTCCTTGCAGTCCACAGGAATAATCGTTCAGTACCCTAGTTCTTCTCCCTATCCTGTGGGGTCCTACAGAGAGGAAGGCTGGCAGCTTACATTCTAGCTGCTGTGTACTGGGGAGCAGAGACACAATTCACTTCCATGCAGCCTGGAAGATAGACACATCTCCCTGGGGCTGCAGTTAAGCCGTGTAGTCCATCCCCTTGGCCTGGGACCGAAGCATACAGCTCCCTAGTGCTCCAACATAGTCCATGCAGTGAATTCTGCAGCTTAAATTCCTTGTCTTGCCCGTTCCAAGATCTTAAGGCTCTGCAGTGCCTCAGAGAAGATAAAGAAGCAATTAGAAAGCTACTGGCAGGTAAAAATCTCAACCTTCCATACTGGCCATGATGCCTGCTTCCCCCTCCCCCTTCAAGTCTGCAATTGCTGGTCAAAGAGGGAACAAATTCTGCTCTTGGTTCCTTTTCCTTTCCCCACAGGAAAAGTTAGCATGGCATCGTGTTAGCATGGAGCTGAAACTACTTTCTTTTTTCTTTCACTTCCTTTCCTCCACCCCCATTTTTAAAGCAAGCTTTACATTAGACAGGAACCACATTAACTACAGGAAGAGCTAACAACCTGTGTGTGTAACAAACACTTGGGAAATAGCAGTCAGGAATGACTGTAAATGTCTGAAATCAGAACACAGCCCTGATGTAGAGGAGAACTGCAAGCAAACAAGCAAGCAAGCACTCTTGGCTCCAGGGAAACATTCTGTCCTGCCCCCAAAATTCAACCAAACTTGGATTGCAGGTCTGTTTCTAGGGCTTTTTTCTTTATCTCAGATAACTGGACTTATAAAGCTAGCAGTAGCCTGTTTTTTTAAGCAAAGCCAGTGCTTAGGAAGCCAGAAAAACTCATGGTTCCACTGGCCTTCCTGCTGCAAAAAGATTAATACTGTGGCTGAAATTTCATAGTGTTATGAAACCATCACCATTGCAGAAAAGCTTGGGATTCCAAAGCTCTTGTGCTTGATTTTCATTCCTCCCTCCCATCCCTGCTCTTCCACTGCCCCTTGAGAACAGAGCAGTTTAGGACGCTTAGAGTCGAGGCTTTATGGGGTTAGCAGTTTCAGGTAGCTTTTAGGTGCAGGAATTATCATAAACTTATTTTGCAATGGCTACAGGAACTTGCTAGGTGGGGGGGAAACTGGCTCTGTCACCAGCCCCATGTATCTGAACAGGGGCTAGGAATGCATGTTTGCCCTGACAAACTATGTGAGACCGCAGGGACACAGCCCAGAGACAGCTGCATCCAGACCCAAAGTCACTCCTGTAGCTCTGATTACAGGTCTCAGCCTTCATGCTGTCCCTAACCCCAAATAATCCAGCGCACACACTTTCCATCCTGAGTTCATCTGTTACCCTGTTAAGCCCTAATACCAAACTGAAAGTCTTCGGCCTCCTTATATCCACTACGTGACTTGAACAGGGTCTCTCGACTCACTGTACCTGTGTTAGTAACCCCAGAATATGTGCACTACAATCAGAAAATACTATTTAATTGGGGAAAGGGACTTGCAAGATCCCCCAGCATGGATTTAACTAACTCTGGAGTTGTAACAGAATTTACAAGGCCCTGATCTGTGCATTAGCAGATGAGACAGTGCTTTATTCCTTATCCAGTGATTATAGGTCAAAGCTGAACTGCCCTACTGACAGTGCAAAACATTGCAAAAGCACGCAGATTAATAGAGGCTATGTCACTGATAACATTGATAACGTGCAACAAGCTCCCATCTCAGGCTGCCTGGCACGGGGGAGGCCAGCCAGGGAAAGCTGCCGGACATGCAGTCCAAGCTCCTCCAGGCAAAGGATTCTCCACCATGCTGTCGCATCCCTTCTCCCTGACCAGACTGGAGAGCAGCCTTGATGATGCCACTGAGACCAAAAAAACCCAGCCTGACTCCAGGAGTCTGCACTGTCTTCCTGTCTCTGGGAGGCATAACGAAATGAAGGGGAACGGATGGCTTCTCTCGCACAGGCTGGGAGAGGTCCCTAGCGTGCACGGCAGCAGTACCTTGCCCTCCTTTCTAGCCCTCCTCCCCTCGGAACCCACTGCTGGAATGCCATACTTTCCTACCCAAAGGGATCATCAGAAATGAATGATTAATCAATCGGTGCTGATGGCATCACGTTACTGAAGGTGCTTTGTCATCACAAACATACATTATTTCACAGGCTCTTGACTCAGATACACCGTGTGACCCTTCCATCCTGTCCCTCTCCCTAAGCTAAGGAAAATGAAACAGAGGGGCTGTTGAGATGAATAAAAGGGACTTTCCTCAGTCGCACGATCGCTGAGTGCCAAAGCAAGCAGTAGCCCTCAGCCCCTGGACTCCCCATTCTCCACTCTAGCTAGCAGAGAGCCTGGGTTCCCTTCAGATGAAGGCTCAACACCATTGTTTCCCATCACCTCCACAAAACTGGCTTTGTGGCACCTTTCCAGCCTCCTGAGCTCCAGCAATGTGAGCGACAACGGACTCCGACTTATCCCTAGAATGCAAAGCTCGCTGGCTTTGCAGTAACACACATTTCAACAGGAGCCTGTCTAGAGTCTACATGAATGAGACTACATCAAATAATGTTTCATTGAACTCTTATTCTATGTGCTCACTTGGCCATGCTGCAGTCCTTCGAGGACCAGGGTTGGAATCCAGAGACACTGCATGGTGCCAAGACAACGAGCAAAGCACAATTACCAAGACGTGGCACTCTCCGAGGAGGAACGGATGACTCTCCCACAGATAATTTCAATAGCACAGATAAGCTAGCATCAGCATCTCTGAGCCGCACTACCTCTGGGTCTAATTACCCTCTTCCACCACAGGGTTATTGCTCTTTTGTTTTTTTTCCTTTTAGCAAGCTTTGTCATCTAACTTCCAACCCTCTTACATTCTTTATTACAGCTAGAAAACTAGCAACTAGCAAAACCCTGATCTTGGCTTTCTGAGTGGCTTTTGGCCACCCTAATAGGACAAGGCCTACGGTTCCTTGTGGTGTTGCCCTCTGGAAGGCTTTGAGGGAAAGCAGTCCAGACTCACACCCTTAGCACGTGACAGCCAGAGTTTTACACTTCGCAAAACTTCTCCTGCAAAATCATTCATGTTGAAGAGTTTTCTCCTTACACATATCTCATGGCAACCAGAAGGAGAGCCAGGGAGAGAGAAAAATGTCCAAAGGCTATCACTGACAAAAGAGATGATTTTCATCTCTGTGTAGCCACATACATCCCAGCCAGCAGAAAACAGAGACTAACAGCTACTGAAAATGAAAGCAAGCAACTTCCAACTCAGAAACTGATCTGTTAGACAGCTAGTAACATTTCAAAGTTTGCAGATATTCTTACAGGGTACATACTATTACAAAGCAAGGTTGTTACCAAAATAACACTCCTGTAACACAAGTCAATCGTCAAATTATGAAATATCAAAATTTCCCTTGCCTGTGTGCTACATCATGAAACTTATGAGCTACAGCTCCCATGAGCAGCCTGAGAGATTGTATTTCAGAGTTTAATATCATCCACTGCAAACTCACAGCTTCTAAGTTTGGGCAGTTTTATCTTGGGGAAAAAAAAATTTAAAAACTCCTTTTCTGATTTGGAGAGTTGGGATGGATCAGTAGGGTTTTAGCTTCAGAACCCTGGCCCTTTGGGATACCCTGCTTACACAGTTCACAATTCAAAGTTACTAAGGAAACTGCTTGCCAAAAATCTGGCATAAAATACCATTTCTGAAGCCAAGCCAGAGATCTCAAGTCAGTTGTCACCCAGTCAGTTCTCTCATACCAGGGGATTTTCCCTGACTACACACTGAATAAATACCTTCAGATCTGCCCACAGAAATGCAGGCTGAAGGACCACAGCTTTTTCCTAAGTACTTCAGGATTCACATGGTAGTTTAGACGACAGGGAACCTCAGATTAAGGGACTGGTGCTTCCATATACTTCTGTGATACCACCTCTGGAGGAAAAAAAACCTGTGCCATGCGCGGGTCCTGCTGTGATCTGCTGTGACTGTGATTCACCTGACACAAGAGCAGCTGAGATGTAATGCAGCCGCGGTGGCAAAGGAGGCCCCTTCGGGTGAAGTTGTCACAACTACAGTCTCCACATGGCACATCAGGAACAAGCTGCCACAAATACACATGTTGGGGGAGAAGCCAACCTGTTAGATTAGGGATGGACCCCACCATAAACCATGCCCCAGTACAAGCCCAGTAAAGGCCAGATTTGGTTCTGTATTACTGACTTGGGGTCACTTTAAAAGGATGCCGAAAAAGGGAGGCTGGAAGTCAGGAGAGGAAACAAAGCCTCACTGCGTTTGGAAAGCACCACACTGATGTATAGATATTTAGGGGCTGGATGGACAGGATGGACTGCTGTAACCGGGAGAGCATCTCATGGCTGGTACTGTGAGAGGAAGTCAACTATATGGTGACATCTTTGCTTTGACTTCTCCCTTTACATACTTCAGACTTTAGAAGTGCAATGATAAAGAGCTAAGAAAGAATAAATAGATAAAGATAGGTATTATGATTGATACAGATAACATCATGCTGCTTTTGTGATAATATCTTCTCTCTCGTGCAACTAAACCAGCAAGTGATGGCAATTGTCCTCATTAGTCTCTGATTCAAAAAGAAGATCTCTACGTAGGCGTATCTTCATGCAACTGCAATCAGTATCAGGGATCTTGCTTACATAAGAAGCCTTGTGTAACAAAAACCGATTTCAAATCAATGCGTGTGCTCTTTTTGTTAAACTGATTTAGTTAGTTAAACAGATGAAGATTCTTTCTTTGGCCATTCCGGATGTAATTTAAATTTGCTTTTAAGGCACTTAAGCTAATACGTTTGGCTTGCCTCAAACTGCATGTCAATAGCGTGCAGTGTCCATTGACACAAATCACACAGAAGCCACTGAAGTTTTTTTCTGCAGAGGCCTTCACTAACACACATTCACACAGCATGGATGCATTAAAACTGGTTATGCTAGCTCTAAACTTGTCTAATTCAATCTGTTATCAGACGTAGCAAGATCAGTTTGACTAAGGGTTTTAATTCTTCCCATTCTGCTTGAAACACCCTAGTAAGACTTAGAAAATATTTTCTAAATGTACTTGTTTTTTCACTTTCTTTTCCTCTGGCAAATGACAAATTTTTTTTCTTGCATCTTTCATGGAGCTGGAATTACATGCCTGCATTTTTCTCTGCCTAATGAGAGCCCCAATAACGTGCAGACAGTGCTGCACACTGCTAGAACAAACATCTCCGCCTGTGTCCCTGAGTCACTGCCCGATGTCAGCGCTGCTCCAAGGAGTCCTGTGAGTTTCCAAACTACTGCGTTACAGCCAGCCAAGAGGCCGCAAGGCATGGGGGATGTGAAGACTGGCACCCCTCAGATCTGGGCACATACATGGTCTTGTGTAGCCTATGCCTCAATTGCAGGTCTCCCTTTCCTGCTAAGCAGCACAGAGGTCCCTCGGTGGCCTGAGGCTTGGATGTATATGGAGGGATGCTGTTAGCTGTCTGTTGCCTTAGGTCACGGTAGCTGTAAGGGCTCCTCGTGAAAAGATTCCAGCATCTGAGTCATTGTGCTACAGTCAGAGCACAGCATCTCCTGGCTCACCCCACTGACGTGCAGCCCGCTCTGCAGTGGGCAGCCCTGACCTCACAACAAGTCTGATTAATAAGGTTAGTTAATAGCAACAACAACTACAATAGCAATGTTAGTTAAGGAAATAACCGCTTATTTGCCTCCCTTGTGGGAATTACCACAGAGGCATTCGGGGTTTTCTGTGACCCACAGAGTGCTACAGCCAGGTCCAACCTCTGCAATTGGTTCCTGCTCTTCCCTTGTCCTCCTGATTGTTCCTACAGTGCATTTACACCCAGAACGAGTAACGGTGTCCCTACCTGTCCCTTAGTACCAAGCGAGCCTTCCCTGAGCGAGGAGGGAATAAAGGTAGGGGGTAAGCCTTGGGAGCTGGCAGTATGCCCAAGGACTTCCATTTTGCAAGAATGAGCCAAATTTACTCATCTAGCACTGTTGCTTAACAGATCTGCAAGGGTAAGGGCAGTAATGGGTTCTTCTTTGCACCACTCCAGACCACTGGCTTCCGTGACTGACTGGAACAAGTCAGAAAGAGTGTTCCTAGATTTCCCAGACTACTGCTAGTTAAACAGAAGGCTCTGCACGTCAGGGAGATGAAAGCCACAATATCTATTGGGGTTGCATTCAAATGTGCTAGAACTGGTCTTTCAAGGTAATTATGCTTGTTTACTGGAATTGAATATACAGGTCTCTACAAGATGCCTTACAGAAATAAGGTTTATCTACCAATCTAAAGATCTATATGTATTTAAGTAACAACATTTAAAAAAAAAGTTTTCTTTGTAGCAACTGGTCCCTATAAATTAGGAAGCAACAGTGGATTGAGCGTGTATTGAGTATTGATTTGGAGCGTTCTGACATGTAATTGGATTTGATTGCTAAAGTAGACTAGTTTGGTAGTCTTATTATGGGATACTTAATACAGTGTTTGTTTATGCCTGTGCAATATTTTTTTGGAGGTTTTTTTTCTCCCTAACAAACAGAAACCAATTTGATTACCTCGAAGGCTCACTGTTGAAGGGAATAAACCAATTGTAAAACATGGCACAGCCCTTCGCTGGGGAGTGCAAAGGGGCTCCGTGCAGCCATGGGTGCCAGCAAGAAAGGGAGGGTGATTCCTAGCTAAGGGACTCGTATGGGAAATCTGGATTAAATTTTTGCCTCTTCCACAGATGTCTCCTATGGCAAGGGACTTTACCTATTGCTGTCTCGATCTCTGTTGAGAAAGAGGATTAAATGCTACCTTCTCTCACCTCATTTTTATATATATTTTTGCATATGGTTTAGCTTGTATGGTATTTTACTTTTTTTATAGTTGTAAGATTTTAGGGACATGTTAGTAAGCATCTCTGCCATGCACTGTGGAGGAAGTCCTGTCCCTTACAGGCATCTAAGGATTCTCTTGTATTACAAACAAATAATCGTAACAGAAGAAATAATTAAAGAGTTAGGAGGAAGAAAAGTATACAAGGAGGATAAAATCTGTACCCTTTGAGAAAGTCTGAAGAATTCTATTTTGGCTTCGGGTTTTTTTTGCCGTAGGCCTGCTAATGTCAGTACTTTCTCACTGTTTGAGGTGTTTGTAGTTTACATATTCTCCTGCTACATATATTTCAGCCCTCCTGAAATATACAGGCTTATTTCTCTAGTCTAATCTCTTGTTCTCCCTATCACAGGCAGACTGTGTCTGGCCATTTGGGAAATAGTTCATAATTCCATGCTTAAATAACTGGCTTTTGATAAAGGTCCAACACAGTGCTCTGAGAGCTGTTTTGTTTTTAAGGATGGAGCAGACAGAGCAGAATGATGTTGCCTGCATACTAAGAAACTTGGCCTGAAGCCCACACACACCAAAGGCAAAATAAATAAATAAACATATCAATCAATCTTGACGTCACCAGGAAAAGGGTCACTGCCATGTGGAACGAGACATCTGGACAGTGAAGTCACTGCTCTGGAAGGATGCCACTGAACAGTTCACATGCTCCGCAGCACAATAGGATAAAATGACAGTCAAAAAAGAAAAAGGGGAGGCGGATAAATTGTAATTGATGCTAAGTGAGCAGAGGTTTAAAGAAGGAGCTTCATACCTTCTGCAGACCTGTCCACGCATCTAACTTTTTCCTGATGAAAAACTCCCACGATTCCAATGCCAACCAGGCACACAAATAAGACCAGCCTGTCATCTCGCCTTACACTGGCCATTACACTTAGGGAACCAGCTTTGGAACAAGAAAGAGCAGGATCTTGCCACGCAACTAAAATTAAAATGTGTGGAGGAGGGCCCTTTCCACAGCCCTACATATTTCCATATGCAGGGATGAAGAAGATGCACTTGCCCAGGTATTTGTGTTACCTGCAGCTGTACACAACCACACACAGACATACACAAAATGACAATTGTTCAGAGTAGCCACAGCAACAGACCCCTGCAGCCTTCCATATGAATCTTGCATTCCAAGAAATTATTTTTAAATGCACTTAAAGGAAAATGCAAACCGTTCTATTTAATAAACAAAAAGGTTTTGTTAAGGAGCAACAAGAATTGTCTGCAGGGAAGGAGAGACCCCTTGATAACTCTTTCCCCTGTACACACTGCCAACCAACTTGCTTCTGCAGGCTATTGTCTGTCTTTCCCTCCGTCCCCATCCAGGCACAGTATTGAAAGCAGCAGGAGATTGTTAGCTATGGAAGCTTGGATCTTCCCTTTATAGCATCAGGACATCCTAGCCCATCCGGACACCTAGCCAGGATGCTCCTGGCACAATGGAGCATCTATACCCAGAATGTGGAGGCTCCTCTCCAGCCCTGGGCATTTCTGAAATGGCCTGATTTAAATGCAGCACAGCCAAGACGGAGTCTTTGTTGTCATAGCCCGGATTCCTTCAAGACCGCTAAAAAAATCCACCCTCCGAGAGATGGGAATGTGACTGCATGGAAAATGACCGTATTTCTTAGCACCGGCTCTTCGGGCGGTTTAAATCAGCACTGTCCAGCTGATCCCCACTGGGTGATGCCAGTTTGCCCTCTTACGAACGGGATCCGGCGCTGGCTGCTACAATTAGTCATTTTTCATCTGCAAAGCGTCCGAACCGAGCGGGGAGGGCAGGATGCAGCGGACGGAGGGCAACGCCTGCAGGCCGGCGGCATCCCCAGCTGCCGGCGGAGAGCGCTGGGCCGGCAGCCCCAGCCCCAGCCCCAGCCCCAGCCCCAGCCGCGGCGGGTGGCTGGGCCGGGGCGGCCGCCGGCGCCGTGGGAAGCGGGGAGCCGGCCCAGCCGAGCCCCGGCCCACCGCCTGAAGGGGCCCGGCGGAGCGCGCAGCCGGCGGCCCCCTGCCCGTCGTTGCCCCCCGCCTCACGGCGGCCCCCCGCCGCCTGACGCGACGAGCGGAGCGGAGCGGAGCGTGGCGGCGCCCCGCGCCCCGCTGTCCCGCTGCTCCGCCGCAGGGACCGCGCGGCCGGGGGAGGGCGGCGGGTCGCCGCGTCGCTTACCGGAACCGGGGCGAGTCCTTGATGCACTCCTCGAACTCCACCGTCATCCTGCCGGCTCAGCCCGCGGCGCGCTCAGCGGAGGAAGCGCATCGCCCGCCGGCAGCCAAGGACGCGCGGGCGAGCGCCCGCCCCCCGCGCCCGCCGCACACGCGCCCGCCGCCTCAGCGGGGATGAGCGCGCCCGCCGCCGCCTTCCCGCGGCGCGAAGGGCCGGGCTGGCCCGGGCCCAGCGCGGGGCCGCCCGCGGGCGGAGGCGGAGGCGGAGGGTAGGGTCCCCTCCCGGGCCGCCGCCGAGCGGCCGAGCGAGCGAGCGGGCGGCGGCGCCGGGGGTCCGCGCAGGCAGGCTCCGGTAGGCTGGGAAACGCGGTGCCCTTCCCTTCTCCTCGCCTGTGCTTTCTCCTCGCTGCTTTGAGGTGAGGATGGGTTCTCAGAAGACACGCGTGACACTGAGGCGCGTTTCTGGGCTGAGCTGGCTGTGACAGTGGCCAGCGCCTCGTACAGCGACTCACGCTAATTGCGCGGTTGAGCGATTAGCTGGAGGTGCAGCCGGTCATTTGCGCGTGGGATTGCCACCAGGTTGTGCACGCTGGAGAAAAAAATCAAACTGTCCAGGATGCACAGGGCGGTTCTATGCCGGCAGTGTCAAAAGGATTGGCATCAATCCTGTTACTACTTAATCTAGATTTTAATTTTCTGTGCGCGGTGGATTTGCTGCTGCCATCAGCCGTGCAGTACATCTGCAGTAACTCCTCCGAAGCCAACGTAATCACCCAAGGCAGACATCTGGGCTTGTGGGTCCAGCTGAGCAGATCACGTTTGATGCAGGACATAGCAATGTAATGTGGCATGGGTAAATGAGGCTAATTATGATGGGCTTAGTTCTGATCCTCCACCCATTGGGCACCACAGGCAGAAGAACAGCGTAAACCGCATCATTCACTGCAAGTTTTAGATTAATTTAAGGCCGAGAGAAGGGCATGAGGTGTAAATCTCCACGTTTTAAGAAAAGGCATCCTGTATAATATGGACCTAAACTAAAACCAGGAGTCATGCAAACACTAGGGCTAGGGCCATCTGAATCCATGACAAAATGTCACGATGAGGCCTTACCTCAGCCATGGACAGAACTGTGATGAAATGAGATGGGATGAGATGTTCAATGCCATTTCCGTACACAAACTACAGCGAAGATTCAGCTCTAGGCCAGGCTACCGCTTCCATCTGAGTTCCCAGACCTGCTTGATTTGTCAGGCACAGTCAAGAGTATCTTTGTGTGAGCAAAAGTCTGACTTATTTAACACACTTATCAGACGCTGGGGGGTTCTGAGGAACGCAGGAAAAGGAATTAGTCCTGCTGATCACCTCAGTCCAGGAGAAGGGGCAAGGTGACCTCTTGTGGCCCCTGTTTTATGGGGTTTCATAAAGGTTAAATGAATACAATTTTTATTTTCTGTGGTTCTTCCAGCATAGATGAAAGCGTGTGGATGTTTCTGCCTGCATGTGTATGCACAAGCTCAGGGATTAGAAATTACCGTCCTCTTTAAAGCTGAGATTCATCAGTTTCATTATAACAGAGTCTGGATGCCATTGTGTGAGTTCAAAGCCGGTTGGATTTTTGCATTCAAAACAGATCTCAGATTTGTATGAGGGGGCCAGGGATTTTTCTGTTGCTCTCCCTGTTTTGCTAATGAGTTGGGCGATTGTTCATACTGATTTTAGGCTATCTATTGTACATACAGATATTGCAGTTCAGTATTTTAGAAAGATGAATAAAGATTTTAAAATACAGAACACAGGCACAAAGAACATCTGCAGCCTTTCTTTATTATTGCTGTCTTAGCCTATTTTTGTCCCTGTAGCTGTTATTTACCCTCAGCAAGTGGTAGCCTGCACACATCTTTTCATAGGCAGGCTGAAACAGATGAACACGGGCTTGCCCGAAATGCCTGTGCTGGTTTTTGCGGAGACTTTGTCATGGCTGTTGGCAGAGTCGGGAGCAGTTTCACGCGGGGCAGGTTCACTGTAGGTTGGGAACATCAGAGCCTTCAACAGTCCCAAACTCACAATGCAGGAGAGGAGAGCATGGAGGGCCACTCACCACGCTAAGTGCCATGCTCTGGTCTTCACCCTGTAAGCTTCTAGCCCCATAGACCACTTTTTCTGTGGGAGTTGCATTCCTGCTCTGGCACTTCAAGTCTTAATTTTTTGACATCTGACTCAGGGGACAACTGAAGCCCCCAGAACTGTGCTAGGAATAGCCCAAGGGATCAATTCCCATTAGAAACTGAAAAAAAAACTAACAAGAAGTCCAGCTCAGGGGGTTTCTAATGGCAAACGGCAAGGCAAACGAGGCCACTTGCAAAAAGACGGTTGCCTGCAGTAAAACGTAGGAGATGAAGAGCAGCCGACAAGATACAGCAGAGGATTCGAGACGCTGGCTGGGTCACCTTCAGACAGTCACTCGGGTTCCCTCCGGGCAAAAGGAAAACCTCCGAGCCCGGGCTGAGGTGTCACAGGGGCAGGAGAACGCAGGCGCGGAGCGCCGGGACTGCTCTCCCCCGGCAGAGAGCCGCCCGGGCCCGGGCCGCAGGCAGCGGCCCAGGAGCGCCACGCAGGGCGCCGGCCGCCTGGGCCCAGCTGAACGGCCGCCGTTCGCCTCCCCCGCGGCCCGGGCCGCTGCCGGGCCAGCCCGCCCGCCCCGGGCCCTGAGGCCCTGCCGGCGAGCGGAGCCAGGCCCCGCCGCGGCCACCACAGCCAGCGCGGCCACAGCCGCTGCCGCGCCGCCCCAGCGGGCCCCGGCCCTTGGCGGGGCCCACCCAGCGCGGCGGCGGAAGCGGGCGGTGCTGGGCGGGCCGCCGGGGGGAAGGCGGCCGAGGGAAGGGCGGGCGGCGCGGCTCGGCCCTGCGCCGTTCAGAGAGGCGGGAAGGCCGCGGGTCTGCCCCGGGGCCCTGCCGGCGCCCCCCCCTCCCGCACTCCCCACCGGCAGCGCGCTGGGGAGCGCAGGGCTGCCCGCCGCGCCGGCCCGGCCCGAACCTAGAGCGTCTGCCGCAGGGCCGTAGGCAGCAAAGATGGTTTCTTCCCCAACCCGATACCTAGTGTTCTTTCAGTACTTTGGCACTAAATATAGGTAGGTGCCTCAGCTGCCTCCTCAGCCACGTGCGGTGGAAGTCAGCCAGCCCCTGTTGCCGCCCGGGGGGGGTTAGCCATGGGTGGTGATGGAGAGCTGCGAGGAGGCCGTTGGGAAAAGGATGGGTGCGTGCAGTGTTTTCCATGAGGGAGAAATCCCTTGCTGAGTAGGTGGGAGCGGACAGGGAGCTGGACTTGGCTTTCTACTGGTGCGTATAAGTGTTAGCAAGGGGATGGTTTGGGCGGGAAGTGTATCAGATGGGCAAAAAGAAAACATCAGAGGACACAGAAGAAGGCAAACTTGTTATCCGGGGGGGGGGAAGTTAGTGTATTTCCTGCAGTGGTGGTGGTTTGTTGGGCAGGGGTAGGTGGTGTGGTCAGTTCTCAGTGATTCAGATATCTGCACTGCTCGAGAGATGCAGGTGAAGTGATCTGTGGGCTGTGAGCCCTGCAGGAGGATAGCCGAGGCTGGGTTTCCCCAGGCCTTAAACATCCCACGTGTGTAGCTGTGCTTGTTTGCATTAAAAAAAAAAGTGTGGGGGAGAAGTTGTGCAGCTCCAACTCACGGAATTGTGCCTATCTTCATGAGGATTTTACAGAATAATACCATCACATGCCAAAACCCACAATTCTTTTGCAGTGCACAGTCTGTGTCACTGTGGGTACTAACCTAAATTACTCTGAGTAGTTACAGGTAGGTTGGGTTTAGCCTCAGGACATATCTCTGCACTTCAGCAGCATTTGTGAATGGCTATGACTTCTGTAATAGAGAAGGAAGCTCTTCACAAACCGTCCTCGTGGTCTTTTAGCCCCTTTATGACATCCACGGCGCCTGCAAGAAAGGGGCCTGCAACTGGCAACCAACTCTAGGCCCGAAACAGTTTTATCTGCAAACTCTTTTCTAGTGTAATTTATCTGCCTTATCTTCCCGACACATCAGCCTCCATCTGAAGGGCTAGTCCAGAGAGTAAGACTTGAAGGATGATTTTTATTTCCAGCCTCCTTTCTTGCAAATAACCGCTGCATCTGTTTTCCTGTCCATTCATCAAAGTGTTTGGTCCCTGCAAGTTCTGTAAAAGATCCAGGTCACTCAATAGCAAACAGTTTGATGACAGTCCCCCATGAACTTCGGGATGTGTTGGTGGACTCTGTGTCAAGTCCTTGGGTCTTGACACATATCAATAACTATTGTATTTGTTTTGCTCTGCAGTGGAGTTATGGAGACTTCGAATGATCAGTCAATAGTTGGAGTCCAGAATTATTTGGAGGTAGGTCCTTGCTAATCATATTGTCATTAAAATGAAATGTCTAGGGTCACATTGTTGAGATACAGATATTATCAAGGATAAATGTTTTTAGACTGACACTCAATAAAAGGCACTTGCATAGTGCTAAACACTATAATATTCAAAACAGTCAAACATTCAAAAAGTGCTTTAGAAATGATGTCAGTATACAGGTGGGCGAAATAGGTCAGGGTGAAGTCAGAGGCATTAAGATCCTGATCCTAAAAAAGATGTGAATCCTTCAGTGAGACTTGAAGTATCCGAGTCCAGAACTATGATTCTGAGAGCCCCTGCTCAGGTGCTGGCCCACCTGAAGCTACTTAAGCATGTCATTAGGACTTGTGGCTTTGTCTCCACTCATTCTTAGAACTGCCTCAGTTCTGAGCAGGCTTAGCCGCTCTTGCTTCTAGGTCATGTCTAAGTCCTGAATAGATTTAGAAACTAGATGCTGCATCCTCTTGGGAGAGGATGTCTCTGATAGATGTTTTCAGACACAGAACAAAGCACAGCAGGATATCCATTGTTCCAAAGAAAAAAAAATTGCTTACTTTCCATTCTTCTGGAGCTCTTCTAATATGCTGGGGAAAAAAGGTGTGATCCTGTCATCACTGTTGTTCCTGCGCTGTTCCCAGGGATTTCCCAGAATGTAAGAATGGCTTTCAGGACCAAAGCGCTGTTTGGGCTTGGAGTGAGCGTGCAATAGGAGTGCAGAAGACCCGCTGTTACACCAGCGAGTAGAAAGTGGGTCACTTGCATAGGGTAAATGCTCAGTGCACCTGGATGTTTGTGTAACCCAATTGTAATTTAATTACAAGCTGCTGTTGAGTTGCATTTATTTGAGCAGTGCTGGTGAATCCCATGTTCGTGTGCAGGGCAGGAATCAAAAGGAAGCTGCGTTATTTTTCTCTCTTGTCTTAGAAGCATCGTGAAGTTCAAAATTAAGCTTGTGCCCATTTAGAAGAGAAGAGATTGTTGAGGAGGTTGAAACTGATTGCTTTAGGTCAGATCATGCCTTTTTGTTATTCGGTTCCCATTTTTGGTCAGACTGCCTAACCTGAGATGGCATGCTGTAGCAGTTTGAAGGTGGTGCGCCCATCGTGCTTGTTTATGATAGCTTGTGCTCTGCCTGCATTAGCTACAATCCCGGTGTTGTGAAGGAGCAGAGTTGCTGAAGAGCTGGCCTGGGAGCGGACTTGCTGTCCCACTCAGCCACTCTGTGACCATGGCCAAGACATTTCCACGCTGTGCCTTGTGAGGGTGATAGTTGTTGCATGCTCTTGCTAAGCAGACTGCAGAAGGAAAGTGTGATGAATTATGGTTTGAATAAGCGTTCTCAGGGTGTATTTGTATGGCTTCTTGCCTGAGACCATTGTGGAGAAAGTGTATAAATATTGTACAGATCTTGAAAGAAGAGCCCCAAAGGACTTTTATCTCATTTATCTAATCCTATGAACCATCCAGTGTCTCAGCCCCAGGCGCCGGACTTTGGGAGAGCCCAGCAGTTGTTTTGCATTATCCAAGTAACTTTGTTTTAATAGGCAAATGGGTAGGATGGGTGATTAAAGGAGAAAAGAAGAAGAAGAAAAAAAGAAAAAGATAAACTTATTTGGTGTTGTCTTTTCACAGTATCAGCACTTTGCAGGCCAGTTCTGGGATATGTGCTTTGCTTTCATGTGGTGGTATTGATGCTGGGCACTGCTGAGCAGGGCTGTGTCTATTAGAACCACATGGGTAGTCTTAAAGCAACTTTAATAGAAAACTTCTGGGGCCTGCAGGAATTTATCTTCCTCCATTTTGTGCAGCCTTGAACTTCACAACTTTCCAAAGCCAGGAAGGCCACTGAAGGGAAGGGCAAAATTAAATCTGTAATGAGATCCTCATTGTAGTCTAAATATGTTCAGACATTTGTTTGCAGTTACAGACAAGCGAATAACCTGTGAGGTGTAGACCTTGTGTTTCAACAACTGTGCCATTAAAAGTGTGATGGACTCGTGTGTGAGCGTGTACTGCAGCCCTCTGTGATAAGGTAAAATTGCTGGACTGGACCCTTTGTCACCATAACTTTGTCACCATAAAGCACTGGATCATACAGGACACAGAAGCTTTTGTGGTCCTCAGTACTGCTATGTAACCGAGCCCTGGGACTGTCTGGAGGAAACGGAGACTTGTTTTAGTTCGGGGACAGATGTAGATATTTCAAAGAGCTTTTAAATATCTTTGAGGGGGGTGAGCTTTGCAGACAACACTTTCTTTCTTTCTTGGAGACAACATATTTGTCTTGAAGCACTTGGAAGCCCAGCTTGCTGGTGATGGGTCCAAACCAAAATTCCAGACCTTGCTTCCCCAGATTGGGAAGTTTGAATCCTGTGACTTGGCTCCCTCCAGTTCCATGTGGAAACTTACAAGATGCAGGACTTCGTGCTCGAGTCTCAATTCTTACAAATGTCCCTACTGTAAAGGAGGATCCCCTGTGTAGCACCTTTTGCTAAAGTGAGTAGCTGTTGCTTGTGCTAACAGGCACCATATGTGAGGCCTGCTAGGATCTACAGAATTAAGTTCTCTTTCATGTTTGGTTTGAACCATCTCCTGAGTGTGCTGTTTCCCATTGTGCTGGTGAACGCTGCCCAAAACTAATCTTCCCCACACGAAGCTCTGCTTTGGCCAGCAGCCTTGTGTTAAGGCCAGATATTATTCCTCATGAAAGGAAAAGGGGGAGTAGGAGAGGAGAGAAAGAGAACAAACTCCTTACTATGCAAGGCAGCTTTGGTACAACCTCCTGTCCCATCCTGTTCCAACCCACCCCACCCCCCCAAAAAAAAAAAAAAAAAGGAAGAGAGAAAGGAAAATGGACCCAGAGAACTGTCATTGTCAACCCCTGTTTGGATAATAATTTCAGTGGCATAGGAGATTGCTTTGGAGACCCTTTCTTCTAGCAGAAGCCACTTTCTCAGCTTTTTCTTCCTGGCTTTCACTTCAACTTTTATCTATTCCACTAAAAATGAGTTAGATTTTTAATTAGTTTCAGTTGACATAGCAGCCATTGAGTCAGTGAGTCTGTGATGTCTTGCAACCAGAAGCTTGCATGTTATTAGTTATTAGGACACGGCAACTTATAAATCGTGCAGCATCCCTGGCAGCACAGTGCAACCCCTTGTGTCTGTGCAGCTGATGCTGTTGTGCTTGATGAAACCAGTAAGCAATCCAGCTGCTGTGAAAGAGAAATAGATGCTTATTTTTCCAAAACATTCCTAATGCACAGTTTCTCCTGAACACATCCATCCACAATTGATTTCACAGGTTTCTTTTGTGGTTCCCAGATGCTCTGTAGAGGTAGATGGCTGAGTATCTTGAGGATTTTTTTATTTAGACTTTAGGGAGAGAAGTGGATGAACTTCTGCTTCCCCGCCATAGGTGGTATACGTTAATGCGCCTGTTCTTCATCTCGCCTCTCCAGCGTTTGTACAGTGAGAAGCGACCAGATCTGCGAGTAATAATAGTGATCTGGAATGTGGATCCGTATTGTTCTGGCACACAACAATGGAAATTTTGGCGTGATTCAGAATATGGAAGTGCTTAGTGAATGAAACCTGTTAGCAGAACAGACCTACTAAATGCAAGTAATACTTTGCCCTGTGTTGCTGGTATGCAGGGTGTTAGAGGTATAAACTGACACCCTGGGATGCTTGTTGCTGCTCCAGGAATATGGTCGTCTGGAAAGACTATGACTCGGGAAGTGAAGACTAAATGACAATGGCTGAGATCTGGCTCAATGAAAGGCCTTCAGCAGGTGCCAAGCCAAGATTTCAGTGTTTGTAACACCTGCTAAAGAGAAGGATATTTGCATGCTCTGTGGCTTCAAGAAGGGAGCAGAGACCTCTGAACTCTGAGCACGTGGAAGGACAACCCAGCTCCTTTATTCCTGTATCTTCTCTATTGCTTTTTAGCTGGGTGCCCATGGGTAAAGTGCTTAACTTCTGCCTCAGTTTCCCCCATAGGAATCCACAGATGATACCCACCAGGGTAGGGATCTGGATTAATAGTAGTAAAGCCTTCTGAGTTCCCTAGATGAAAGGCCTGCTTGTTTTAGGGGCTTGTTTTTGCTGAAAGGGTGGGAAAAACTGATTGCTATCCAAGCAATTAGTAAATGTAAATAATGCATCTTTTTAGAAATTCAGTGTGGGTGGTATTAACAGATTAAAGTATACAGGAACCAGAGGAGGAAACCATCAGCTACCTATAGACTCCAAGAACATCTGGATGGTACAGATATGAGACATTTGCGTAGGTGAAGGGGTCATTTCTGAATTGCCTGCAGAGAAGTTCAGCAGTTCAGAAATTCTCTCTTTAAGGAGATTAATGAGGATGGGATATAAATGAAATACTCAAATTGAAACTGGAGGCAGCAGTTGATAGTATATTATCAGCTGCATGCCTGTTAGGCTGGAGGAAGAATCCACAAAGCTTTCAGCTTTCACAAACTGAGATTTGTTGTTGATGTTGGTCACATTCCTCCTTGGATGCCCAGCACATATATCCTTCAGTCATCTCTCCAGAGAGGTGTGCCTGGGAGAAAATCGTGCTGGAGAAGGGCAGCTGTGAAAATACCATTTGCTGAACCTGTCATTCAGTCCTGCACCTTTGTGGATTCGTTGGCTGACCTGAGCGGGGGAAACAACAGATTTGCCTTGGAGTCTGCAATCCTCTCCTCCTCTCCAGTCTGCTCTCCAATAGGGCTCAACTCCCGCTGGCAGAGAAGAGATCCAGTGTTCCTATTATCCAGCTTTGTTCAGATGCAGTGCTTAAAATGGGATGCAGCGTGGGATCCAAAGGAGTGCTGCATCCAAACTTCTCCAAGCCCATAAAAAGGAAGGAGGATGTTTTCCATGTTCTCTCCTGTTCTCTCTACCCTCAGTCAACTATGTTCCCACTGACTGGTTTTTGCCTGGTGAGAAAGGAGGGGGAGAAGAGGGTGGAGGAAGGGAGGAGCCCACAAAACCCAAACATATCTTTGCAGAAACTTTGCTCTTAAAATGCAGCTTCTGCTTTAAGACAAATTACTGAGGCACAAGCCAAGGTCTACTGCAGAAAACTATTTAATTTCTGTCTGTTTCTCTCTGCTAAAGGGTGATAAATAAAGATTTTCATTGTTAATTGTAACCACATGTGAACTCCAAATAGAAGGATTAGGAAGGGGAAAAGGCTAGGGTCATTTTTGTTCTGTTTCCCAGGCCTTCCCCTGCAGCTCAGTTACATTATTCCTTGCCTCCTGTGCATTTTAACGGTATGTTTCTGAGAGCCCAGAATCCTGTCTGCTCAAATACTGGGAGTCTGGAAGGCATTTGTGAGTCAGCAGTTCAAACTTTATTGACTCTTGGTACCAAATTAAAATCTAATAAAGACCACTGCTGGGCTCGCTACTCAGGAGTGGAGATGGGAAAGAGAAGGAAATTTCTAGTCATCGGGTTTTCTGCTTTATTTTGTTGTTTTTCAGTCTTTCAGATATGCTTCACTCACTCATTGTAACAAATTATATTGGATTTTCTGTCTAAGGGCCTGTCCTTGCAAAGAAAAATTTGTATTTTGCAGTGCTCCAGCAACCTACTTTAAAACCTTACTGTAGGTAAGACCTACTACGGTTTTAACATTGCATTAGTAAGTTACTGGAATACCAGGGTTTCTGACCTACCAGTGTTTGTTTCTTCCCAAAACCCACCCTGGCTTTGCTAAACTTAGGCCAGTCTAGACAGACCCTTAAATATATAGCATCTAATTAGCTGTGTTAGCATCTCATTTGCTTTCTCTCTTTTGTGTGCACATCTTGATTAAAAGACACCATATTAATGACTCATTTAGCAGTGTTTTATTTACTTTCCCAGCAGGAACCTGTAGTTATTTACCCAGTTGTTTTTCCAGCCCTTTGTTAGTGGGCAGAATGGAAAGGCAGAAACCTGGTGGGGATAAAAGCCAGCTGTGCGGAGAGGAACAGTGGGGAAGGGGAAACAACAATCTTAGCCACAGGTGGATTCTCCAGCAAATCCGAGCCAAAATCCATATGCAGAACCTAGAGGATCCTAATGGCTGTCCTTCCCCTTGCATTAATAGTAGTAAGTTTCAGCTTGTTGCAATACAGTTTGCTAACTAATTTTTAAAGTACATCTCAGCTGCAGTGTAATTTTAGGGCCTTTTGGCTCCAATAAGCTTGAACTCTGTGACTGTAAAACTTGAACTCTGTGATGGTGTAAATAATGTGTCGTTTTCTGCTTTAGTCTTGCTATGGCAGAGGTCTTAGTGTGAGTGAGACATCGCCTGAATATTAAGGCAACTCTAGCTGCTGAAGAAAACAGTACTCTCAAGGATTAGCCAAGTCCTGCATTAATGCAACTGTGGAAGCAACGAATATCAGGAAATTCCATCTTGTGACTGCTGGTGGCGTGTGTTTGTCTGGTGGTTCTTTGTACCTGCTGGGATAGCTCAGTGTCAGCTCCTCAACCACTGGTGTGTTTTATGAGAGCTGTGTCTTGATTCTTAGATCTGTTTATATTTATATTTCTCAGTGGGACTAATAAATGCATTACATCAGTGCTATGCTACTACTCATCTGGTCCCCTGGCTCCTCCTCTGGTCTCAACAATTAATGGAAGCGTGTTGCCCTCTGTAGCCCTGCTCCCGTTGTGGATGGAAAAGAACTTCTGCCTGCAGCAATAAGCCATAGTATTTTACACAGTTCTGGCCTGCACTGGAAGCAAAGGATGCAGCCTGAGCTCCTTCAGGCGTCTTGGCTGATGTCATTCAGACATCCCTGTGTGCTGTTTCCATCCCTGTAAGGCTTGGGTTCTGCAGCTCTTTAAGAGCTGCTGAAGCAATCTGAGTCCAGTTCTTAGCAGTAAATTGCAGGGGGTGGTGTCTGGGTTTAAATGGGTAATTCTCTGTCCTCTTTCCCACTCACCCAATGATATAAAGCAAAGGATAGGGAGATGAATATTTTTTACTTTATTTTGTACGTGTAAGGAAGCTCAAATTGCATTTTAGATGTTCTGTTTGAGGTGATTTCAGGACAAAAGGTGAGAAGCCACTGGTGCGAGAAGTCCCCCAAACAGGCTCCTCTCCATCCCGTTCTTTGCAGCCCATGGTAAAACTCCCAATTACTTCTCTGTGTGAGCAATAAGGAGATGTGGTTAGCAAGGAGGAGGATGTTTTTTCCTAACTAGCTCAAAGCGAGTCTGTTATTCATGAATCCATCTCGTGTTGGCTTTCAGAAGGCAGCGCAGAACCTAAAACCCATTGTTCCCATCAAGTTCCACATCTCCAGCCGAACAGATACTGGTGTCCATGCACTCTGCAACTCTGCTCACCTTGACATCGAGAGGGCACCGGGGAAGCCGGCATTTAATGAGAAACAGCTCATCTACAGTCTTAATTACCACCTGAAGCCTGAGCCAATCCGGTGAGTTGGTGGCAAGTCAAAATCTTTTATTTTGCCCTTGTTGGAGAAAGGAGGAAATGCAGCAATGATCTCCCATCTTCACCCACAAGATATATTTTCCCCTGTCATATGTGTTGGCAAACCACTCCCATGCACGTATGTATTTCTGCTACTACCAGACCCCTGGCACATGAAAGATCAGTCTTGTTCCACCATTGTTGTTGTTAGGAGATGATCTGTGTTAGTACTGCTAAAACAAGAGTTGTGAGAGATTGGGGTCCCCACGTAAGTATTGAATCCACTGGCAGGACTCTAGTTTCACACACGAGCCAGCGTATCAGTATGTTATCTTTCAGTGCTGCTTTATTCCCCAAACTCCCTAAATTTCTTTGTTTACTGAATTAGCATTTAGCAAAAACTTGGCTGTAGTATTGCCTCTCACCTGTATCTGTGCAAAAAGATAAAGAACAAGCAAAGAAAATTGCTGTTAGTGTTAGCATAGCCTACTCCTCCCTTCCCACGTGGTCAGCCTCTCCCCTACTAGACCAAGGCTACTGCTTGACATGGTTTATAGAAGTTACATCAAAAGCTCCAGTTTAATATTTTTGTAGCAAGACTTGATGTCTTACTCAATGGGACAGGTAAAGTCCTTTTCATACTATACCCAACTGTTAATGACTAGGGAGAGTTGCATATGGATGTAGTATGGAACTTGATACAACAATCTACAGAGAGCAGAACAGCCATTTCTTCTTTCTGTTTTCTTCTCTTCTTTCTTCTTGTTAAGAGTTATTACTTGCAGAATTTCAGAGTGAGCTTATTCTGCATGAGACCTAGGTCTAAATGCCCACCCCCAAAGGCAGAAAAAAATTATCATTAAACCAACAGTTTCTGTTAGGAATTTGCATCAATTACATAAGTAATTACTATGCCCTGTGAATTTTTGAAAAGGTGGATTGAATTTCATGTTCTTTGCTTTTGTTCCCAAGCTGTTGTGCAGTTTCTCTGTCAGCTGTCAAACAGTTTCTGTGTTCTTCCCCAGACATGGGTGCATTTTTATGGTTAAAGTGTAAATTGAATGAAACATTGGGGTTTTTAGACTAAAAGCCAAATCTGTGCTATGTCATAGAATCAACATGCCATTGGCCCGCAGCTGCTTTGCTGCACTCTGTTCTTTCTTGTGTTACTTTATCTTACTTGTATAAACTAAAAACTCTTCAAGGCACAGACTGTCTTTGTCTATACAGCGTTTGGCACAAGAGGACTTGAATCTCTGTGTGGTACCCTACTGAAGAGTGTGTCAAAGCACTTCAGAGTGTTGTGCAAGAAGATGGGTAATTTATAGCAGGTATTTAGGTGAGCAAAAGAACTTTGATGCAAGATGCCAACTGGTAATTACTCAGAGGCCCAGGTTGCTCTGTTTTACGTTACTGCAGTCTTTCTGATGTCTGGTGACGTGAACATAAAGGAAAATTATGGAGGCAAATTGCCCATGCCAGAGCAAGAGCCCAGGACAAAAAAGCACATCCCTCCCCATGCCAGTGAAGGGATTGTTGTAAGAATAGCAACGTTACTATGAAGTACACTTCCCCTTCCCACTTCACACAGTCTGCTTTATTTTCTAATCTCCTCTTTGTGAAACAGGGCCTGACCCAAATTCTGGCATAGCAAGGCCTGGGATTTGAGGACTGACATCATACCTGCATCTGTCCTTGGTTTTGCAAGGGAGAATTCTAGTTCTCCAGGGCTTGGGGAACAGTGAATCCAGCTCAAAATGTGCAGGTGCTCAAATAATTTGGGGTCTGAGGGAGGGAGAGATGAATGATGGTGTTACTTTTTTTCCCAGGAGGTCTTTCATGCATGTTCCACATGCTGTATAAAGCAAAGAGTGAGTTAGCATGAGTTGGTTGAAGCTGCGGCATGCTCTGCAGAATGTGTTGATCTGGAATTTAGTCAGCTGTTTCGACTTTTTCAAAGCATATTGCGAACATTCAAACCTTAAGCAAAGGAAGGAACCTGAGGAAAGCAATCCCAGGTGGCAGAATTTTCTCTAGCTTTGACTACACTGGTGGGTGTTCAGTACCTCTGGAAGGTAGGCCCCCAGGATCAGACTCTCCAAAGCGTCTGCCACTGTTTTTAGAAGCAACGAAGCAGATTGCCTGTCTCTGGTTGGCAGTAGAGATAGGCAGCTAATCCACAGATGTGACATGGGGGTGAGACATTGCAGCATGCCCTGGACACGCCAGTGACACCTGCAGTGCTGGGCAGAGTCTAGCTAGCTTGCAGAAACTCTACATCTGCATTAACATTGTGTGAAACACAAGTTAACTAGCTTGTTGTTCCAGCTTACCTGGTATAATGTAAGTGCTGTGTTGTTTAGCAGTCCCTGACACAACACGAGGAAATGGAATGAAGCTGTGTGAGGGGAAGTTCAGGCTGGACATTAGGAAAAGGCTTTTCACTGAGAGGGTGGTCGGTCACTGGAACAGGCTCCCCAGGGAGCCTGTCAGAGTTCAAGTAGCATCTGGATGACGCTCTTAGTCATGCAGTTTAGTTTTAGGTGCTCCTGCAAGGAGCAGGGAGTTGGACTTGACGATCCTTATGGGTCCCTTCCAACTTGAGACATTCTATGATTCTGTACTGACTCAGTGTGAATCAGAGAGGGACTGAAGGGGTCAGCTTCTCGTCCAGTGGCCATTCCCTAGACCATGGGCTGTGTTGGTGCAAGGAGCAGTATTAGGTGGAAGAACTCTTCTATGTCATTTCTAGAGGGCGTATTAACTCCAGGGAGCAAATTCCAGCCTATGCTGATAGTCATGAGTGTGTGAGACAGTGGTGACTCAACATTTGCTGCTGTAACAAGGTACGTTGTGACTGGGATCCCACCTATGTACCTTCTGCAGGCCTATGCCAAAGAAGTGTTTAGTGCCTGCAGCTCTCATGGCCTCAGGATTGGGTTTTGCAGTGTTTTCCTGCAGCGTTTCTGGAGTTGTATGTCAGTGATGCTTTGCATGTATTTAAATACAGTGAGACCTTTTATCTGCGGGCTCTCAACTCTGTCAGTGACTGGAGCAGAAGCTGCGGCAGCTGTCTCGGAGCCAGCTGCATTCTTTCACCTCCGAACAAGCACCAGGGGAGCCATCAGAGGGTGAAGAGGAAGAGGAAGTAAAATCCTTGGAATCCTAGCTCAGGCAAGAGGGCTGGAAGGCACTGTGAGAGTCTTACTACTAGAGGCACATAGTTCCTGTTAGCGGCTGTTTATTTTGTTGTTTTAACTGACCTTTTCCCCTGGATGTTTACAGTTCCTTTGACAGCCCTCAGACAGGTTTGGGAACAGCATAAGGCCACACCGCTTTTCCCCTTTGATCCTGTGTCTTCTGACTGTCCGTGTTAGCTTAGCTGTTGCTGTCCCTCCTCAAGACCCTCTTGCAATGTCTTGGAGTGGGTGAGCTCAGCCTAAGGGCAGTGTGAGATGACTGTTATGCTGCTTGGGCTTGATATAGAGTGTGGCTGCCATTAGAAATGCATGACCATCAGTCCCCAGAAAGCTGTAAGGGAAATTTCTCTTCCCCGCCACACCTTATTTTCAAAAATGTGTTTTAGCCGTTTTCAGAGTTGGTTGAGTCTTTCTCTGAAAGCAGAGGTTTCATAGTGGGTACCTGAAAGAAAAGCAAATACTAGTTTCACTGCTTTTACTACACAGCCCATGGACAGCCATCCAGTAACAAGTCAGATCATGCATCCCAAACCTGAGATTGAATATTAGCATGATAATATAGGATTGACAGTTTTACACTTACAAATCCAGTTCCTCCATTGGCCTTTTAAAAGTAGCGGATAGATTCCTCTGCAGTGAGAGGCCAGAACACAAAGAAAATCTCTCTCTCTCAAGCTAGCTAAGTTGCATGCTTAACATCTGTGAGATACTGTCCCTTGACAGCTTTCCCCTTCTTTGACATATGTGTAAAGAGTCCAGTGCAGCTGCTGTGGGGTGGGGCTGCAGATTATTTCTTTTCAGACTGCTGTGTCAATTAAAAAAAAAATTCTGAAATAGAATTTGACTTATATGGGGTTTTGGTTGTTGTTTTTGCTCAGACTGAAAACTAGGTCAGAATCTATACACCCTGGAAGTCAAACCCTTTCTGGATGTTCTAGCAGTAACAGGGAACGTGAAGTAGGTCATAGTTTTGATTTCCTTCCTTAAAAGATTAAAGCGGTTGTTTGGGGATCAAAACTAGCTGATTTTACATCCAGAGGGGGGTACCACTGCAATAATCAGTCTGTTCTATGTGCCACCAGCCACTGAATCTCAGTCTCTCTCCCCTGAGTTTAGGCTTGTAACTTGTGAGTTGTGGTGTCTAGCTTTAATGGAGTAAGTTGTCTTAGAGAGCTAAAACTACTGTTGTGACCCTGCCACTTTCAGTAGTAGTAGTCATACAGATAGATAGTTGCAGCTAGCTTTGTGATACCTTGACTGATCAGTCCAAGAGCAAACAGGATTGCTGCTGAAGAAAGTTTTAAGTTAGAGAGCATCTCCAAAAGGAGGCGGCAGTGGGATCTCACAGGCGGAAAAAGTTTTTTTGTCTTGCGCTAAGATCTGACAGGTACGTGTCAGGGGTTGATACCTTCTGATGGAATGCAATACAGTCCTGATCAGTTAGGGAGTTTGAGTTTATCAGGATGCAGTTAGCTCTACTTCCCCTTCCTCCCTTGGGCTGAACCTTTTAAAAATGGTTCAGCTGCTTTCCGTTAAGGAGCTTGGTGATGAGCATGAGTCTAAGGGTATTCAGCAACCATCCCCTCTGTAAATATTACTTTGCCAAGAAGAATTCTCTCCTAATGCTGAAGAGAAAATTCAGCACTTTCATGTGGTTGCAAGCAGGGGGTGATGGAGAGAGGGATCTTTGTGAGAACACATTATTGTCGATAGATCTTGGAAGGGAAACAAGATTCCAAGCTGGCCGACTGTATCATCAGCAATAATAACCTTCTTTGTAGCATGATGGGTCTCTTCTATCAACTGATCTTCTTTTAGATTTACAAAGCATATTTGAAAGGATCTTGTCCACAAAGATCAGAGTGTATTTCATAGATGGGGTAGCTTTAGGAGGACTTTGCTGTCACTTAAGTAGGGATGGTAATACAGTAGACTCACACCTTCTGTTCCTGGTTTCAGTTTTGTAAGCACACAATAAAAGCTGTCTGGGTGACAAGACAGAGCTGGGATTCCTCCCACCTCCTGCAAATTGGCATTTTGTTTCTGTTGTCAGTGGACAGAGAAGGATGTACTTCTGGAGGACATCTTTGTATCTAACACATTGCCATTTCTAGTTAGATCTCTTCAGGCTTTTTTTCCTTCAGCCTCCTCTGAAATTCAGGCTCTGTTGCAAAACTAAAAAATGCCATGAGTCTTTATTTACCAGTAGTCTTTCAAAAAATGGGGTCTTAACAAGGCCTGAAATGTAGTATTTTGAAGAGCTGCGGGAATAAATGCTGGAAAGATATTCCTAGCTAGAAAGAGTCTGTGGTAGCAATTGCATCTGCTAGAAGAGGCAGGAAAGGATGCCAGCGCTAAAGAATCATGTGAGCATAAATAGGCTTTTCTGAAAGAATCACTTTATCAGAGGGGATGGTTATTTAATAAAAAGCATGTAAGTGTTAACCAGAGAAGCTCAAGATAGATTAAATGCTTGTGGAGGCACATAAACAGAGGAAAATAAATGTAATAATTATATTATTGTGTTTAGAAGAGGATGGAGTCATAGGTTCAAACTGCATTGCAGGCCTGGAGGATGTAGTTTGCATTTCTATGGAGAGTTTATAGCAGGGGAGCAATCTCCTGGGCTTGTTATTGCAAATCTTTGTGGAAGCCTGTGGCTCAGCTTTAGTTTCTTCTTCTGTGGTCTGAGCCTTTGCAGTCAAGGGATGTGAGCCAGAGGCACTTGAGCTGGCAAAAATCCCTGAAGCACCAATGCTTTTAAAGTAAATAAATAGGTTTGTCTATTACTTGGTCCCAAATGTTATCGTACTTTTTGGCTGCCCTGGGTCCCTTCTCACTATGCCAAGCTCCAAAGACAGAAAGGCACACAGCAGGAGAAAAACTACCTTCTAAGAGAGGTATCCTCTAAAGTAACACCTGCAGAGAGATTATACCTGTGTAATAGTGACTCCTTGCTGCATGCTCCCTGCAGTATGGTGAGTAGCCAGTACTCTGGGATAAGGGAAAATCCAATCCAGTAAAAACTGCTGCTGACATGTTCAAATCAATGATAATGCTTTGGGGGAGGTGCAGAAACACAGGGAAGCTCTGTTTTCTCCCTTGCCAGACAGAAGGGTGTTTTCCTCTCTGACAGCCTTCGTACCCTCCCTTCTGGCTACCAAGCTGTCTGTTTGATGGTAATGGTGGCCTTGGCTTAGAGAAACAAGGCAATTTCTTCTGTTGCTTATAGAAGAAAACAGGGGAGTTCAGCAGCCTAGAGAGCTGCTTCTTGAGTTAACTGCCCAGAGTCAGGGGAGGACGAGTAGACATGAACATTCCCAAAAGCCATTTTCTGCACACGTGAAATGCAAGGGTTCCCAGGAGGTCTCCTGCATGCAGCATTCTGCTGCTTTCAGATAGACTCAGTCTAGGCGATGATGGGATGAACCTTTATTTTCATTGCTGCAGCAAACTCCTGTTTGTCTTGGAGGTTGTGGGGGGAAGTGGGAGGGAAGTGACCTAGTTTCAGCTATCTCCGTCTGCCACAATGAGCTGCATAGCCACCTTTGAGAGGGAGCACAGAGGTATCTGTTGTTGGGGGAGTCCTTCCCACTCATGTTTGGGACCATGGCTCTGCAAAAGCAGAAGGACACAGTGTGGTAAGGTGTGCTCCTCAGCTGGAGATGGAGGGACTCAGCTTGCTTTGGGAAGTTGCTGCCTCTTACCTTAAGCATGGCTAGGAACACGTGCCCTCAGCCAGATGCAATACAATTTGATGGGCTGGGTGAGGTTATTTGGTTTCATTATGCAACAAAGGACACGTGCTATCAGTTGCCATTTGTCAGCTGAAGGACTGATTGGTCTTAGCCTCTTGTGATGGTGTGAGCATTCCCAAAACTTGTTGACAGATTGACCCAAAGTCAGTTTTGCTGTGTATTTGATGACAGGGGCGATGCCAAGGCTCTTCTGCCACCTCCTAGTTGACAGGTGCCTGTGGCAACCTACAGGTGCAAATCCTTGGTCACTGGTTAGTCACTGGCTGCCAGGAGAGAATGATATTTAATTCTAAGTGCAGTTTCTCAAAGATTCCATTGCATGTTTCAGTTTCCATCTATGTGGTGACCAGGCAAAAGCTTTTGAATTAGTCTATGAAATTTCTCTCCATCTCACTCATTCTCTTCTGTCCTAACAGCATTTTGAATGCCTATCGCGTGACCAATAGCTTCCACGCACGCTTCTCTGCACTGTCAAGAACCTACATTTATCGGCTGCTGATCGGCTGCACTCATTATTCTGAAATACCGGTGTTCGAAAGGGATCTCTGCTGGGCTCCTGTGGGAAGGTAAGTTTATTCCATTAAACCTCCCTGGGGAGCTACCTCATCAACACTCTGGAAAGGCTTGGCTTTGGGGGAAGGCGGAGAGGGGGTAGTTCCACATGTGAGACCGGATTCCCTGTTCATAATGACAAGATTTCCCTGTTGAAATCAGTGCAACTGCACTGAGTTATGTTCACTGAGACCTACATCTCTTTTTAATTGTACTGTCAGTTTTTAACTGTACTGTCAGTTGTACCTGTGATAAACATGCTTAGCACTGCTGAAATACTCAATGACTCCGGGCAGAGTCCGTCAACAACTTTTGTGTGTCCCTCCCCATGGAAATGATGAGTATTTCCTCAGATGACCTTGCCGATTCATACAGCAAACCCATTCGGACAGCTGGCTGAAGGAACAGTGCTCTGATGTGATGCAGACAGGCAGAAATGCATTGCACGGCAGATCTCGGAGTTTTAGGTGTGACCATACAGCCAGCAAGAATGAAGGCTGAGAATTCTTCCCCCCCGTCCTATTTCTGGTAGTGACTGCGTGTAAATCTGCTCTCTCATTCCCTGTCTGAGAGCTTGTATGTTTGAATAGTGAGAGCCAATGACTCTGAGCAACCCTACAATAACAAAGCAGTGTATCTTGCTCAGTATTCACTTGTGTTCTTGGAGTAGCCCCCGAGTCATAACAAATCAGTGCTTGTATATGCAAGGGAAGAAAAACAAATTCACTGCCATATTAAAAAAATCTTAGGACATGATAAAGAGTGGGTGAGGAAAAAACAAACAAAACCCAGAAGATAATTTGTTATTGTCCTTTAGTTTACGTTGTACTGAGATAAACATAACGTTCCAGAAAACTGGAGTTTTGCACAACAGTATAGAAAAACAGGTTGGTAGCCAGTTGTGGTAATTTCATCACCACTATTGGAATAACAATTGCTGATAATGGAAAAAAATGTAATCTCAGCTGTCCTAGAAGAGAATGCAGATGACACTGTCCTAACATTAAATTGCTGACTTTCTCTTCTGCGGGCCATGGAAGGGAAAGATAAATATGAAATTGCAAAACTAGATGTTAAGTGCACAATATGCCTTAATCTTGGGCTTTATGAAATAGCATTTAATTCAGTCCAGACACTGCCGTTAATTTTCTCAAATGGCAATACCACATAAAGGATAGGGTGAGCATATTGGAAATTGGAAATGGGAGGTGTCTTACTAAGAAGTGGGATATTTGGACTGCTAGTAGTGGAGAGGCCCATAGTGTGTGTGCTACTGAGCACAGCTGGTGTATATATAAAACACATAATACCCATTAAACTTCTGTAGGCATCTGAATTGCCAACTAGGTGTCATCAGCGCTTCTCAGTGTGACCAGGATTCTGTAAGTGCTAGTCATTTTTCTTGAATATAGTGAAAAAATTTGATGATGTTGGAAAATCTCATCTTGATTTTTTTGTTTGTTTGTTTGTTTTCTTCAGAAACGTTTTGACTTCTCTTAAGATCTGAAAAACTTAAGCCATAGATCATGCATACTTGCTCAGGCATTTCTTAGGAGACGTTTACAAAAATAGAATAAAAATAAGCATCTGTTCAGCAAATATATCAGTAAATCTGTCTAAATTCCTTTGCTTGAGACTATTTTGAACAGACCTAGATACTTCAAACAAAGAAATCTGAATGACACTTGACATTCTGAGTTTCACCCATGGCCCTCTCTTCTGCATCTCCACCTTGGGTTTACACTGGCTTCATCTCTGACAGTTTGCTCACTCATTCCGTTTCTGTCACTCCCTAATTTCATCTGGCTGTTGCAAATCCAAAGTTTGGAAAACTATCATAGTGTTTGATATTTTCTTACCTGGCAACATCTTTAAGTTGTAAGATTCAGATACTGCAAAGGATTTTGGTTGTCTTGCCCTACTTTCTAGCCAGCAATTTGAATAGTTATTTGAATTGAACTGTTACAAGAAGCACAGCAGGATAAAGGTTTGTGTAAAAGCATGTGCCTGCCAACCCCTCATCTAGCCTGGGTTTTTGAACACCTTCAGACCTCAGGTCACTTGGCATCTTGGTTTGTGGTTTGGGCCATCACAAGACAAACTCCATCTTGCAAAATGTGTTTCCACAATGCTGCAGTGCTAAACCTGCGTGCCAGGTTTAAGCTTCTCATCAATTAATTGGACTTTGACCCACCTAATGTACTTGGTCCCACCTGATGCTCCTTTCCTTTTGCTCTGCATGTTTAATTTCAGCTACCTGAATGTGCCTGCCATGCAGGATGCAGCACAGTTCCTGCTGGGAACCCATGACTTTAGCACCTTTCGCTCACTTAACTCCGAAACACCTTTTCAGTCTCCAGTCAGAACCATCCTCCAGGTAGACATCCAGCCCTCTTCTGGTTTCCTGTCCCAGCACTATGAACACAGGTGAGAGCCTAGATACTCAGCTGAGGAGCTGCTCTGCTCAGCTAGTGCTTGCTTTGTCTGAAAAGCTGCTTTCCAGCACTGCTTTGAGAACTGACCTCCTGTTTGCTGTGCCTTGCCGCCTGTGATGGTGTCAGCGGGGTTCTGCCTAGTGACAGCTTGGAAAGGACATTTATTTCCCTCTCCTCCCCAATGTCCACAGGGAGAAAGATGAGCAGGATTGAGGGCAGGGAAACTGGTCCAGTTGTTTGTGCATTAAAAGGCAGGATGTTATAAACTGGTGTGTGGAATCTGGCACAGAGCAATTCCTATGAGGTGCTTCCAGCGTTTACACTCATTTTGGTTGCTAAAGACCAGCTCTGCCAGGGGATGGGATTTTTTTTTTTCCCCCCCACTGCTGTCCTAGCTTTGCCTAAAGGCTGTAAATAGAAGGAAAAAAACCCCACCCAACACCTAGGTCACTGCTGTAGCCATGCAGATCTGCTCAGTTCACACCCATAATTCCTACTGTCTTCCCAGGGGATGCTGATGAAGGAAAGTCCAATATTCCTCAGTCATTACATAAAAAAAAGCTTGTTGAGTGTCAGGTTCTTTCAGGACCAGGTCTTGCAAGTGTTGAAATTAAGTGACCGGACGTATTTTCTCTCTAGCGGAAAGTGAAGTTTTTTCCCAGAAAGATCACGGGTATTTATAATCTGAACGTGGCTTCTTTCACAGATACATGGCTGTGGTGTTTCAGCTTAAAAGCAAACTTTGCTGTTGTCTGTCTCCAAACCATGTTTTCCTGCCTTCTGATTAGGAGAAAACCCTTTTCTTTGTAGTTTTCCCCAACAAACCCTCCATTAGATTTGAATACCTACTGAGCCGTCTGTAACAATAAGTGCCATGCTCCAAGCTTCGGAGCCTCACTGCAGTTCGCAAATAGCCCACTGTTTCTTTCCCCACATCCTAGAATGGCATATTTTGCCAGCAGTAGTGTAAGACAAAAACTGAACGGGAGCTGCAAAAAGAGAGAGATCTGTATGCTCTGAGTAACCCTGGTCTTTCAGTTCCTCCCAGTTCCTCCCATGTTCTCTGATTCCTGCTTTTCTTGCTCGGCGTTGGTGCCTGTCAGTACGCAGCCATGTTATAAAGAGCCACCCAGTTGGGTATGGCACTTTCACTGCTACTCTCCGCTGTATAAGTGCAAGGGCATGGGTCGTTAGTGCCAGATGAAATGCTTACTTCCCGCCTTCTTGCAGGTAAGAAACACTGTCTCCATGGGAAAAGGAAGGCTGGAGAGGAAAATGGGTGCTGTCGTGTGGCTGCATTCCTGCTGTTTGTTATTGGGTTGCCATTGCTGAATGGAGAGCTTGGCTTCCCTCCATCAAGTGTGGTTATGCTTAGGGACACAAGTAACAGTGAAATGCTTCACCCATAAGATTATCTTGTCCTTTATGATGAGAAGCATTGTAAGTGGCAGAGACCCAAGTTAACCTGAAAATAACTGTTAACAGTCTTGGCTAGATCACCTGTGAGTGCGTATGGGCCAGGTTACCTTCCAAATCCAGACCTGCTATTGTCAGTTGACTGATCTCTGAGATTTAATACAGATCAGCTCTTTTTTTATGTCTTCAATTTTAATTTAGAAAAGGTATTTGCCCTTTCTTGCATAACTTGCTGCATAAACCCATCCCACATGAGGCCAAAAACAGCTCATGAGAGAGAGAGTAAACCTAAAAACTGAATCAAAAGCATCAAGCCAGTTGCTGATGGAATATTTTTGCTTTTGGTGACACATGCATCGAAACTTGTGTTTTATAGCGAGTCATTTTTATAATGTGTCCATATTGATTTAATGTTTAGGCTGAAGGGGATGGCTTTGAGAAGCCTAGTTTCAATGCATTTAAATGGCATTTAACTCTCTTAGAATACTTTGTTAGTAATAACCACAACCATGAGTTTTCTGATCAAGAGAAAAAAGTTGTGGGGTTCAGGGCTGTGTGACAGGCTAGGTGTTGTTGGGGTTTTTTTGTTTGTTTGTTCGGGTTTTTTTAATTACAGTGTCCTAGTTACTTTTAATCTGTAAAACTCTCCTTATGGGAACAGAGTTGCAGTCATGGAGCTCGGTGTTTGTTTGCCCATTCTGCAAATAAGATAGCAAATATGCCTGAAGTGCATGTGTATTTCTTCAGTGCAGTAGCAGAATGAACTGTTCCTGCAATGAAAGGGCTGGGATAGCAGTAAAAGCTTATAAATGGATTTAAATATATATATTTTTTTTTTTTTAGCTTAACCTAAGGAGGTTTATTTTCTGTTTCAGAGGGAGGAATCCATAGAATGATAAACCATGGTCTCTTATGCAGCTTGTCTTTCTCATTCTTTCCTTCCTTTCTGAACTTAAACCAATCTTCTGAATTGACCACTTGTCCGTTTAAAAGGCTAACTGTTAAAATAATTCCTTCCATCAAACTCGGTTGCTCAGCAACAGTGGAAGTGGAGTTAGTGTCCCATCCATACGAAATGCTTTTGAATGCTAAGGATGTGTTCAGAGACTTAGCCCCATCACTTATTCCTGGGGAGTGATCGCTCTGTTTTCTAGCTGAATATGTATTATTCATTGCAAGGTGCTGGCTTCTTCTACCAAGTAGAAAAAGACAGCTGGATTTTTTGCTGGTGAGCAAAAATTATCTGTGAGATTGACAAGAAAAACAAAGTTTCCCTCTTAAAGGAAAATATCTTGTTCTCTTTCAAAGTCTACAAGATATTTTTCCTAAGTATCTCGACCCATCTTTTGTAGCTTAATATATCTTGTCAAGACAACCAAGACAGGAGAATCCTGGCGTGCATGCAGTTTGGTGAGACGGAGGTTTGTCCCTATTTGAAAAAATTCTCTTGTGCTTTGCTAAAGAGCTGAGTCGAATTATGACCTCGATGTGCTGGGTGCTTGCACGTGAGTGTAGCAATGCACATGTCTGTATGCCGCACGCATCGAGCTGGGGGGCGAGCAGACCGTACATAAGTGGTAGAAACATTGTCATTTCCTGACATAAAGAGGAATCCGAGGGCAGGAGCTGCCTTTGCATATGCCAACGTACACGACAGGGAGGGCTAAAAGCAGTAATTATCTGTAAATCCAGTGAGAAAACAGCTTGTGGCTGTTCCCTACAATGACTATTTCACAGTTTCTCTTCCTGCTAGCCCTGCCCTGATGCCCCATGGGGGCCTGTGAATCACGTTGTCCCTGCTTCACCTTTCTTCTATGGCTCGCAAGAGCCATCTCCTCTCCCAGGGAATGGGCAGCCCCTTTCTTGATACTCAGGTGTTTGCAGCAAACCCAGCCTGTCCATCTGAACCCTCCAGACAAATACGTTGCAGCTGTGGTTTTCTCACAAGTGATTCCAATCTCCATAGCCCTTTGATACCCAGCTACTGGGCTCATTGTGAGGGAGGAGAGGAGAGGGTTTGCATGTAAATATCTGCTTTTCTGGATTATGCAAGGTAAGCTTTGTCTCTTTTTGCTGTAGGAATGCTATGGGATATAAGGAGCACTTATAAACTCTTAGTGAATTTATTTTTTATTGTTATTTTATGGTTACTTTTATCAAGGGACTTCTAGGATTGCTTGGTAGCATGGAAGTTTGGGGATGGAGGTACTGAAGTGGAAACCTGCTCATTTTTGTGCTCTGTTGGCATATCTGATGTATGATACATGTGTGTGCATATTTTTTTATATATCTCTAATGTGCATATTAGATTTTATTATTATTATTATTATTTGTAGGAAGGAAATGTGCATACAGGTTCTTCCCTGCAGGACTGTTCCTGAGAATGAGTTTGCATTGGATTTTAGTGTTAGAGCTGGTACTGGACCATCAGCAAAACCACAAAAATATTTAGAAAGCAACTTGTAAAGATTTAGCAGAGGATGCAAGTGTCAGTGAAGTATTGGAATAGTTAGCCTCAGTAGCATTCTTATAAGGAGATTGGTTACTACCATAAAACTTTCTGGAAAACAGTATCTATACGAACAGATGGATTTGGTAAGGGGAAAGGATGTCTTTTTGCATATTAGCATCCATCCATCCATCCCCAAATATTCATCTGCCGTTTCCTGCTCTGCACTCGTAGCCTGGAGTGCTTCCTTGTCAGCCATTGCCTGTGTTCTGATGCTGCAGCTGGATTCCTCAGGCATGTCTGTGTCCTGACTTGCTTGTTCTGGCCTTTCTGGTAGCACGTGGATGTCGCAGTAGGCATTGCTGAGTGTTGAAATTCATTCTGCACAGCCTGTGAGGACCACATGACTCTGTCAAGCCAGCTCCAAATGAAATGGTAGAGTTGCTTTGCTATGGTTGATTGTTTCTTCCTTTCTCCAGGAGGCATCAGACTGCATCCCTCAAATCAGTAGTACCTTAGCAGACTGCTAAGTTGCACCTTGTTTTATGTTGCCCTTTCCCTTTTATTTGAATGGTTATATACTTAGGGGTAAGGCAGCAGGAAGATCAAGCCCCATAAAACTAGGTGCATACAAAACGGTCAGGAATTGTTTCACCCCAGAAAATGTCTGCATCTGAGTAGCAAACGAGGAGTCTGGTGTTTGCAAGCTCATGATGCTGTTTCAGGTTAACTGGGGGGCTGTGCAGCTTCTTACTCATTCTACTCTCATTCACCTGTACTTTATACTTCTCTTGTGGGTAGAAAAGCCATTTGAAATATAATTTTAAGCACTTTTTTTGTTCCTTTCTTTAGGCGACTGGAGTTTTGGGAGTTGAAGTTCAGGAGCAGATCATTTCTTTACCGACAGGTACTGTTTGGTGCTGTATTCAGCACACACTTTGCCTCTACGAACCGAAGTGCCGCTATCACTATAACTATTGATCAGTTTAGCAATGTTGCATCCTTATGTAGTGCCATCTCTGTTGCAGAGCTGGTGTTATAGCTGCGTGACACGTGCAGGGACCTAGCATCAGAGAGGTGAGGTTCTGTATTCTTTGTTTGATCTGGTAGAACCAGAATTTCTTACATTTGTGTCTAAAATGAATGTCCGAAGTCACAGAATTGTGTGGGAGGATGGAAAGTTTTGTTTTCTGCAGTCTTTGTCCTTGCAGTCTGAGTGGTAAAAACCAACAGACATATGTTGTTGCTCTGCTGAATGGCACTGGGCCCAGCAAAGACTGCCTGGAATTTTACTTTCTGGCTTTGGAGCATGAAGTAATTCTCAATATTGCACAAAGGAGAGATGGGAAGACCTGATTCAGCTATGCAGGCATGACTGCAGGATCTTTCCCTCTGCCATGCTGTCTAGCCTCCACTGGGTTTTCTTTGAAATAACTCCAGTGGGGTTTTTGCTGCTATCCTCAGGGGAGACAGCTCTCTCCACAACTTAATGGATCACCTCATTAGGAAAGAGTTGGCTGTTCTTACTCTGCCTATCCTGGCCATGGTCACACTCTGGAGGCAGGGAATAGGCAAGAGAGGGCTTGTTTTTTGCAGGAGAGAGGGGGTGTTTTGTGGGAACAGCAAGCAGCTATTTTTTATTCTGTTTTGACAAACCAAATTTGTTTTTATCCTGTGCCAAGTAATGCTCTGTAAGCTCTCTGACAGTGGGTGTCTGGATATGAGCAAAGGAAGAACAACAACATGCTTGAGAAGGGCTTGACATACAGCAGGGATTTGCTTCATCAGATGCTCTTGTGACAAGGAGAAAATGCTGGTAACCCATTTAGTGCATTAGAACGGAAATGCTGCTTAGTGATATTGTGCAGAGAGAACAGTTACCTGTAATACTCGGCTCAGCCTAAAGCCCTCTCTGAACCTTGTTTGCAGCAGCTGCCTTACAGCGAGCTGGCAGGCTGTAGTGAAGCAGGAGCAGGCTGTACACACTGAGCTTGCACTGTTCTACCTGAGCATCTGCTTCTGCCCTCTGTCATAAAGAGGAGACTAGACTAGACAGACCTCATATCTCACCTCATAGGGCTGCTATGATAAGTATTGACAACTGGATGTTTTTTATTAGAGAAATGGGTTCAACAGCCCCAGAAATGGTACGTAAATATTTTTGCTGAATAGCTTGCAGAAGGGGGGAGACACCAATCACATGGCTATTTCAGATGTATACCATTAGCCTGCATTTACACTAACTGCAAGTGTGGAGACATCAAAGCTAAAGTCACAGCGTACAATGACCTCTAGTGAGGGATGGATAAAATAACATATGTCACGGATCTCTGCTGCTTCTCTGTGCCATCTGCTTAAAGGCAGGCTCTTGGCACTCCACAGTGCAGTTTAAGATCAGAGCACACAGGGGGAGATAGTGTTTGCCTTTGGATAAATATATCTTGGCTTGTTGGACCTTTCTCCTTAACGGTGATAAACATGATCAGGTTGCTTAGTGGACTTTGGTTTATTCTTTTGTAAATGGTAATGGATCAGAAACTTAGACCGATACTTCATTACAGCACTACATTTAAGTTTTTGGAGAGCTTGGTACGCTTTGAAAGGTCATGAATAGAACGAATGTTTATTTAGGCCGAATGACTGATCACGCCTGCACAAGCGGGGATGTGTTCTGGCAGCAGCGTGAGAAGGTGAATCAGACGGGTCAAGTACAGGCAAGCCCAAGCAAAGTGCTGGCAGCTTCTGGGAGGGGGTTCAGCTCTTGTCTAGCTGGACACCACAGGCTGGTTAAGTTCATTGCGTTGTGCTGTTTCTTTCCCCTCAGAGAGGCATTTCTCACAATGGGACTGTTCATACAAGCCTGTTCGCTCCAGTGGTGCTGGGACAGGGCCTAGCTTTCCTTGAGCTTTATCTCTTGCTGAATAAAAGCCTGAAAAGGGCTGCCCTTCTCTGTCTTTGTCCTTTGTTTCCCCAGGGAAACAGATGTTTCCCTGAACCATCCCCAGATGTTTTTTGCACGAGCTTTCTTGATGCCCATGGGTAGTAGGTAATAGCCTGTATACTAGTCTCTGGATAAAAGTCTCTCTAGGACTGCCTTGCTGAGAGTACTTCTGCAGCAAGTGGAGGGGCTCTTACTTTTCAGTTATTCCTCGGCAGCAGCTTCATGAGGCTGCCTTGACGTAAGAAGTACCTGGAAGATTAGTGGTCAGTACTCTGCTTTCAGAAGGATGCCTTCAGCTTGTGAAAGGGGTGGAGAGAAATGTAGCCACCACAGGGATGTAATAGCTAGCTAGTGTGCTGGTTTTCGCTGGGATAGAGTTAATTCTGTTATCAGAATTCTGTATATCAACACTGTTTTCAGCGCAAATCCAAAACACAGCCCCATACTAGCTACTATAAAGAAAATTAACTCTATCCCAGCCAAAACCAGCACAGCCAGTCATAGGGGACTGGCATTTGGTGTGCAGGTGGCATTGGCAGATACAAGTCTTGGCCCTCCTGGAACAGCATGTCTTCTAGGGATATAGAAGGAAAGGGTGTTCTTTAGCCAAGAGGATGCTGAAGCGTGAGTGGTGTTTACGCAGGAGGCGAGCGCTGTGGTGTGAAATGTGTGCTAACCCACTAGGTCTGGAATTGCTGAGTGTGGAGGGAGGGAAGGGAAGCTGTGACATGCAGAGGTGTCTGAAATACCAGTTTGCTGCACTCTGGGGGGACGTCGTCTCATGGGCTGTCCTGCTTGGGTTTTTTTTCCTCTTACTTTTTTGGCTTTCTGAGAGAGAAGCAAACCCCTACATAGTCCCCCACCTGGAAAAAGTGTTGCTTGTGTATTAAGAACCACTGTGAGCCCAGCTCTCCCAGCAAGCATGTGAGCTTTCTGCCACAGACGGATGTGTGGGTGCTGCTGTTGTTTCTGAAACAGAAACCATCCTCTGCTCAGCTTTCTTCCCACATGTGATGGGAACAAGCCTTGCTCCAAGGCCGTGCTGTGTAGCTGAAGATCATTGTGTTACAGGTCCTCATCTCATTCTTACTAATGTCTTTAGTTGTAGGGAGGGAAGACTTAAAGGAAGGAAGGTAATTTTGCTAGTTCTTTTCCCTTCCCTACCACCAGCTTTGGTCACTAGAAGATTCTGTGCCTTTGCGCGTTGCAGACAAGCTTAGCTGCTGCATGTTGTCACGTTGCCCCGATCAGTGCAGAACCTAGGCAGGCCATGCCATCCCTGCTAAAAGTGGAGAGAACGCCTTTCCTCTGTGGGGTGACTGTGACTGCTGGGGCATGCTCGGGGACTACGGGAGTATGATCTTTCCAAAGAAATAAAGCGAGCACTGGAAGTGCTCCTTGGAGGTATGTGATACCAAAGGCATACAAGGGGCAGCCAGGACTGGCTTGAACCCTGATGGGTGAGTCTGGGGCATGACTTGGGATACTTCCGTGGCACCTAAAACAAGGGTTAAAGCATTCTTTATGTGGGAAGATGCTTGCTTCTTTCTTAACACCCAGCTGGTCTAGGAGCAAAGTGCATGGCACTGGGAACAACTGATAGTACTAGAAACAGTAGAGGAACACCAGAAATTAGGCTTTCTGGGAACTATGGGTTTAATAATAATGATGTACCTAGATTCAGGAGCAGGCTCATATTAAGAAATCATGGTGATATCATTCTTTCCTGAGTGACAGGCACTGAACACGCTGATGAGGTTTCTAGCTTGACTCGCCATCAGTAGTAACTGTGGGCTGTTACACAGCACAATACTGCTGATAGCACGAGTGCAGGACTCCGGACAGAACTTCCTAGTATCTTTAAGTTTTACAAGGGCAGCTCCTAAGCTGTGTTCTCTGTTTTTCCAGGTCCGAAGAATGGTTGGGGCTCTAGTTGCAGTTGGCCAGGGAAAGTTAACACCTCATCATATAAAGGAGTTACTGGAGATAAAAGATTCACGGGCTTTTCCACCAAATGCCATGGCTCCACCATCCGGACTCTTTCTAAAATCAGTGGAATATAATGAAGCAGGTAGGTGAATGCAGGGAAGGGCATTCTTTTTGTAGGAGTCAGATCTCATACTGAAGGGAGCAGGAACACTCACAGGCTTCCTTTATGTGCCGTCTGACCTCTGGCTCACGGCTTTGTTCATTGACACCCCCATCATAGTGAAAGCCCCTGACTGTAGAGGTGTTCACAGCAGTTGCTATGGAAAAATTGTGTATTTTTTTTTCGTGGTAGATTTCCTCCTCTTACTTGCAGGGTAGTAAAAGAGAAGTTGTGTTGACAATGACTTTGAGATCTCACATGAATGATACTTTCAATTCTCATAAATTCTTGTTCTAGCCCTGACTATGTATAAAGACCAAATCATCTGTGGTATCTAGGTGCCTACAGATCCGTTTCTGTTCGCTCACTTCTCCCTTGGTATTTATGAGAGGATTGTACAGACTGGAGGACAGAGAACAGATCATCCTTTTGCTTATATGGTGGCTCTCTTAATTTAACAGCTTCTGATCTAAACGATTGAAGTTTTTTTAGCTTAAAAAAAAGAAGGGAAAGAAGGGGGGGTGTGGAAATTTGCAGAAGATGGCAAATGGGTGTCATGGAAGTTTGACATCCCTGCTAGGGATAGCAGGTATTTAAAACTGCAAGGATTAATCTGTCTCTGATTAATCCAGTGCCTGTGAAATGTGGATACAAAGGACTTTCCACCACGCTGCAGACCTTCTCCAGGCTGCCTTGTCTCAACCAGAGCACAGACCTCCTACAGCCGGGCTTAGAGCGCGCTCTCTCCTGCAGCAGCAGTGCACACATGGGGACTTAAAGGAGACAGAAGGGAAAGGGAAGCAACAAAGAGCAGTGCAAGGAGCTTGAATGTAGTTCTGAGCACTTGGCCTGGCCTTGAAAGGGCCGCTGCCGCTTGCTGGTTTGGGCCCTCTCCAGTGGTGCTTTTCCTACTAGTGCTGTCTGTGGAGCTGTCTGTGCTGGCAGGGAGGGAGTCCAGGTGGGAAATGAAGACCACAGATTTTAAGTGCTTTCAGGTGGTTTCAGTGCCATCTTCTTCCCTAAATCAATGTTTTCTTTTTTTTTCCCCCCTCTCAGATTTGGACGCTACAATTGCCCCAGGAGAGTAGCAGCTCTGTGAGATACAGCCATGTCTGAAAGGACTGTTGTTGTGGATATGTGATGGAGGTTTGCCAAGCGCTCTTTACACAATACACGGTCTTGTCTCAATAAAAATCATTGACTGTGACTGTAGGCATCTTCCTATCGTTTGTCCTTGCCTTCTGAGACTGCCAAGGGGAAAGCAAGAACAACTCCGTGCTGCTTTCAGATAACTGTTTTCTTTCTTTTTTCCTGAAATTCTGGTGCCTGTCCCTCAAACAGGAGGAGGAAGAAGTGGGGCTTGGGCTTTTTGTTTGGTGGTTTTTGTTTGTTGGTTTTTTTTTTCCCCTTCTGTGTTGTGTGTGGGAGGGATACAGGCTTAGAACAGAGGAGAATGTAGCATTTCCTCTGTGGCCCTCTCCTCTGTAACCCTGCCTTTGTACAGCATAGTGCAAGGGACAACTGTTACTGTTTGATGCAGTGACTTACAGAACCAGCCTTTGAAAGCACTTGCCATTTCTGCTCCTCACCAACAGTCACTCTCTTACTGAACTGGAGCGGCTTTTACATTATCCTGTTCCCTGGTACAAAGTCACGTCTGTTGCACTTAGGATGTGGCATGTTACAGAGCAAAGTTCCTTTGAGGTCACTTGAAATCTGTTCTAATGGTCACAGCCTGGGCTACTAGCACAGGAACGACTATATGAGTGAGTCAGCCCAACTGTGACATGAAGCACTCTCAGCAGCGGAGCCACCAGAAGGTGGCTGCCACACTGTTGCTGGGCTCTGATTTGATTGTTGCTGCCTTCTGTTCTTCCATGGTTGTTGGTGCAGAGGTGCTGCCGAGCATGCTAGAGACTGTCAGTGATCTAAGGGCATGCGAGTTGTGCAGAGCAGGCAGCAGAGAGAACTCCCCCCCTTTTCTTTTTTTTAAATCACTCTTATCTCAGGTTTTGCCTGCTTGGCCAAGCAATAAAATACACATGAGGTAACTTGTGGTTTTTTTCTCATGAATGACAACAGAATCTCTGTCTGTTTTGGTTATAAAATGACTGTTAGAGTGACAGGTTACAGGAAAGAGGATGAAAATTGTGACTTCTGAAGTTCACAGAAGAAACAATACCTGGTTTAAACACTCTCCTGCAGTGGAAGCAACGTGCAGCTGAGATGCCTGGCACCACCATGATTAATCTCCCCTTTGCCCATGAGAGGAGGAGAAGAATTACAGAGAAAGCCAGTTTGTCAGAGCAGACAGCCCACTTGGTCTGGTAAGAGGATGTTCTTTGTTATGTGACAATTCAAAGTGATACAGACTATGGCATTCAGATCAATAAAGGCAGAATCTTAACCTCTTGAGAGACTGCGGAGTTTCCACTCTCAGCATGGTGAAGAGCCACAAGGTAGGCGGAGGGGGAGGCAGCAGTTCTTTTTGACCTTTCTTAAGGCCACTCTTGCCTTTGGCAGTGGGGTCGAGTTAGTGAGTGGTCCTGGTACAGCATAGGAGGACAGCCCATTTCTAGGTGTCCCCTCATGAGAAGTGGTGCATCTGTTCCCCACTCTGTTCCAGGCAGCAGTTTTGCCAGAGACCTGCTTTTGACAGAATGGGAAGGAAAGGCAAGATACTGCTGGTTACTCTCTCCCTTCCCGTGCAGCATGCTGACTGCTAGCTGCTTTATTCCCTCGGGGACTAATTCCCAAAGAAGACGACAGAACTTTGGAGGAGTCCTGGGTCTGTATGATGGAAAAGGAGAGCTGAAGCTGCTGTGTTGCTAGTGTGGTACCTGTTTGTGCTTTTCTGGTACAGCCTTGCTGGATAAGTACCCAGAGGCAGGGATGCTGTAACATGCCGCAGTGATTTTTCAACACAAGTAGTGGGGCTTTTCCATCTGTGTCCCAAACCCTAACATGCCCGTATGTTTTTAGACAGCAGTTTGCCTGAAAAGGAATGGCAGCAAAGTCTTGCTCTTTCCCGCTTGGAGGGGAAGTGAGAGTGCAGCTACAGGCCCATTGCAGAGTGTCTCAGGCTGAAGCACTGGTACCTGGTTTAGGAGAGGCTGGTCGTGCTCCGCAGACTGCGGGGACCAGAGGGCAGGGCAGGCTGGAGGTGATGAAGGGTGGCTTTGGGTGGGAGCATTGTGCTTCCCTCTTACAACAGTGGGTACCTGGAGAGAACTAAAGCACACGCTAGTGCTGGCTGCGTGCTGTGCTCTCTCCCCAGTTCTGGGGGGACGCTTCGCTAGCGGGGCAAGTGCTCTGTCTTGGATCTGAGTGACGGCTTTTCATCTTCGCTTCCTGTGGTTTCTCTCTGTAGAGCAACGTGAGAGAGCTCTGCAGTGTCTTGCAGGGCAGTTTGCTCTGGTGTTGAAACTCTACATAGAAGAGCTTAGCAGTGACCTCGTAGTTGTGAGGACTCTTTGGAGAGGCTAGTGTACTCATCGGCAGCTTTTGTATGACAGATGATGATCTGAGCTCTGGTAAGTTAACTTTCTAACTAAATTTATTATGAGTCTTTACAGGGTGGAAAACTGAACCAAACACTAATGCTGTTCGGGTGTTAATCAAGCTAACTGCTACTGCAGGCTCGGGTATCGCCGCTTTTTTTTTTTTTTTAAATAGTTGCAGTGCAAAAATACCTGCTGTTGATGTTTCTGCTAATGTTTCCCAACTTCTGGTTACAATAAAAACCTAGCGCGCTTATGGGCTCGTTATCAAATCCAGTAACTGAGCAACCCAGGTTCAGCTCTCCAGACAGTAGTCTAGAAGTAGACTGACTGGCTAACTCTGCAGTTAGCACAAAGAACTGTTGTGGGTTTTTGCTTTGTCTTTTTTAAATCCCAGAGCAACTGTTAAAAAATAACCTCAAGAGACTTAATTAAAGAACATGCTCTCTTAGCATCATAAAATACACCATCAGTAGAGAACTTCTGTACAAACTCCTAGCCTGAATCGTTTCTTTGGTGTCCGTGATTAATATTTGTTACTTTTATCATGGGGTATTCAGCATTCTTTTCCTTTTTATGTTGTTGGATTACTAATTCTTTTCAGTTGACTCAATTTGGACATCCAAATTCAGTTGATTCAATTTGGCGATCTTTCTGATTGACAGTGATCCTTTAAAACCAGAAAAACCTCACGCTTCACCAGAGTTCAAAGACTCAAGCTTGGTTTTATATAAAAACTTTTCTAATAATTTAGTGAACTCAAAATCCAGTGGAAACTTTGTTGTATGCTTTTCTGTGTTTTTGTAAATCAAATAACTTTGTACAGAAACAGAAGCTCGGAGGTGCTTTTTGGTTGTCTGGAAGAAATAACAGCCCCCCTCTGCCCAAAAAAAGCCAGCCAACCAACCAACCCTGGGGAAGCAAAGCTGAATTTGGAATTTGATCAGACTCCGTACTTTTAAAATGGCAGATAAGTAAATGGTACATTATTAGAAGAGATGAAAGTGGCTATATACTTGGAAAATATATGTTTAGTTGTAAACTCTGTCACTTCTGTTACCTCTCACAGGGAATGGAAACATTTTCAAGCAGATAGATGTACGTGGTGGGGCCCTGCAGTGCGTATGTAACTCTTTGGAACTGGGTAGAAGACCAACTTGTAAAAGACTTGCAAAATACTCCATGTCAGTGATTTATTGTTCCCTCCCCTTCCACTGTTCCTTACTTCTGCTGTAGTTGAGCTTAAATGGCTTCATGTTACGTGATGGGCTACACCGAGGGATGGTGAGCGCTAGTGGGTACGAGCATCTCTGTGACAAGCTTCACCTGTTACTTCCCAGCAGTTGAGGTGTCAGCGTTGCCCACTGCCCACTCTAAGAACGTAAGACGTAATGTGGGATCCTATTTCAGATGGGGAGGGATCTAGGGGATTAAGTGAGACTACAGGTGCTCAGGAAATATTAAAGGTGAAAGGAAATATTAGTGTAGTATCGTGGTGCGAGGAGCTTCTGTGCCTTTGGTAAGGCCTTGTAACCACACTGCCAGGGCTCTGAGCAGAATCAGTTTTAGGCAGTCCTTCAGTAGCAAGACTCATTTTGCCATCTCACAGCAGTCAGCCAGCATTAAGCATAGAGAAACTCTTGTTGGGTCTAGCTGCTACAGAACCTTGGGACAATGTATGTGCTGTTTGGAAGAATTCCTCTTGTTTGTTTTGGAGCTGTTACCTGATAGTGTCTACGGGTGTCCTTACTGTGCTTGTCTTGTGAGCAGTAGCTGATCAGTCCCCTTTGCTGTCCTGCTCCTTTCATTTAGATTTTACAGGCCTCTGCCTTACCTTTCCCCAGTTGCAACACTATACTTTGAACCTAGAGAAGATAGATGTTCTGTGGCTCTTGCTCTGGCAAAACTCTGAGATAAAGGTTGTTTCAAGTCCTGTGCTGCTTCAAGTTAGGGCTTAGCCGTGCCTGGCTTTGTGTTAATTTTCCTGTGTGTGTGTGTGTACAAACCCTTTGCTATTAGGTGAAAGACCCATGTAAGCAGATATGTATGCTTGCCTACTTAAATTGAAACAATTTTTTTTCCTTTCTAATCCTCCAGTTATCATCTGGGGTGCTTTTGACTTCATTAGATAAACAACTATTGGGAGGAAGTGTGATTTCAGAGTTTCCTTTGGAAAGTACCCAACAGCCTTTGTATTTTGGGGCTTTCAATGGCTCGACTTTAGGAACGTTGTGCGTATTGTAGCTAGGTTTAATTTCTCCGCTGCATTTAAGGGCTTCTGTTTTGGTGTCTACACGTGGCTTAGGTACTCAGATTTCTTTTATGTTTGATGGAGAGAAACTGCACTGCTGGAGTGTTGTTTATCGCTTATGTGATGTAAGTGACCTAGATGAGAAGTCCTACTTGTACAGTGCCTCTTTTCCCTTATTTCAAACACATAAACTAGTCCTTTAGGCTCCCTCTGTAACTGAGATGAGTGGTGGTTCCCCTCTGCAATGTGCCTGCAGAGTCGGTTTAGGGTGCTGTAAATTCACCCAACAGCTTACACCGAGCCTTCCCACTTGCATATGAACTTCAACTAAGGTATAAAAGTGTGGGTGGGAAGGATGGAAAAAACCCTATTTCTCTCAGATTGCGTGCATGTTATCAGGTCTTACGATGACCCAGGACTGTATCCTGTGCTACATACTCTCCTGCAAATGCATGTTTGTTCCAAGAGACTTGTCTGAAGTGCTGAACCGGTCCCTTTACTGTTGGGTTACAGCCGTTGTCTGTACTACTGACCATCCACCCTGCACCACTCCTGACTGGGGGTGGGGATGGTGCTGCTGCTTTACGATTTGGTTAACAGCTTGGTATGGATGCCAGCTACCTGTTTCAGTTCTGTGGTTTCAATACTATTTCTTAATTTTAACAGGAAGGCTCCACACATGCTCTTCATAAAACTGCAGCACCAAGGGTACAACAGTTCGGTCGTAGAGTACTGAGTTAACGGGCACACTGGAGGAACAGAAAGAGCTGTCCTCCTGGTATGTTTGCCACTACTGCTGCTCTTTTTTCCTGGGAAGCCTGCACAATCCATCATGGCAATTTTTTAAGGACAGGATAATAACGTCATACGTCTGTCGGATATGACACAAGAATTCTGGTAGGGCTTCGGAATGGGAAATTAATTACAGGCTGGTATATCACTGCTGAAGTTCTGCTGTACTGCTTCAGTTGCTGGCCCACCCTTAGCCAAAGCTATATCCTTCTACATGCCTTTTTTTTGGGGGGGAGGGCAGCATTGCTACCTCTGTTAATTCAGTGTTGTCATCTTGTGATGATTTTAATGCCAGTAAATAATCTGTCTACTGCGTAAACTCCAAATGCTTGTGTTTTAAATGATTTATTCTCCCTTACAGCAACACCACTTTCCATCGAAGTACACCAAGCACAGACCTCTGAACCACAGACTTCACATCGCTCAGTTGTGTAGCTTTAGCTCTTACCCACTTGAGATGAAATAAAAGTCAAGAACCTCCTGAGGTAAGGGATAGCTTAAGACTTTTATCCCATGCTGGATATCCCTACGCGCCAGCAGAAATCATGGCAGATATTTCCTGGACTGAAGGAGTCTCCAATGAGACGGTTGTCAACACCAGTTCAGAATTCACCTTGGAAGCAGACTTCCAGTATTCCTTGTTTACTGTCATCTACAGCATTGTCTTCGTGCTGGGACTGATAGAAAACGTCTCGGCTCTGTACCTCCTGTCCTGCAAAGTAAAGCACATTTCTCATTCCTATGTATACATGATTAATCTAGCTCTGGTAGACACCTTGTTTGTTTGTGTGTTGCCTTTTAAAATTCATTACCACCTGAATCGGAACAATTGGATCTTTGGTGACATGGCTTGTAGGATAACTGGGACTCTGTACTATATCAACATCTATCTAAGCATTGCCTTTTTCACCTGCATTTGCGTTGATCGTTACATTGCAGTGTTGCACCCCTTCACGTACATCCAGATCAAAGTCATCCATTATGTGATGGTGGTCACAGTCCTTTGGGTGGTCGCTGTAAGTGTCATGGTTCCACTTATCCTTGGAGGTCCCGTCCACAACAGTGGTGCGAGGAACACAACAGCGTGTTTTGAGAACTTTGCTACGAGTAGCTGGACTTACCGCATGGCACCTTACAACATCCTGGCCTTAGTTTTTGGTTTTGTGATCCCATTTTCCATCATTCTGATCAGCTACCCTCTCATTGCTAAGAGGATCTCCCAGATCAAGCACAGCATTCGCAAGAGGAAGGCCCTGAGCACTATCTGCATCATCTTGGTCATTTCTACTTTGTGCTTTCTCCCCTATCATCTCACTCACTTGCTCCACTTTTTAATGAGAATCCAGGTAATCCAGAATGAGTTATTTACCAACTTGATCTACAAAATGCGAAGGGTCACCTTAGCCCTCGTGAGTTTCAACTGTTGCCTTAACCCGCTCTTGTACTACTTCAACTCTTCCGGCAAGCAATGGCACTTCAACTTCAAGCTCAGATTCAGGTCTAAAATGGTGTACACGATCTGTGACCAGAAATTCGGGGAGGAGTCCTACGTTTATAAACTACAACAGAGACGTGGAAGTAAACACAGAGGTGGAATCAACTGATCTACTTCAAGTAAGTACAGTATTCAGCTTTCCACTGTTTCTTTGAAAACAAACCTGTGAAACCTACTGTCCTTTCATACAGTGGTTGGTACATCAAGGCAAGACTGGAGGGAAGTACCTAACAGCTGTATATTTTCATTAGCCAACTAGGACAGTGCCTGGGGGAGCTGTATTCTTTGACAGTCCTTGGTAGCACGTGGTGAAACTTGCTGTGTTCATGTACCTTGATGTTTTGGTCTCCTTTTGTTTAACTTTGGTGGGAGAACAGAGGGCTCCCTTCTGGAAGGCGGTACAGCCCAGGAAAGGGTTACTTGAAAGAAACCAGCCTCCTAATTGACACTAAGGCTGAAGGCTGTGTGGATCTGGGCAGCCCTGCTCGGCTTTTCCCTATTTTGGAGGGATCCTGTGTTTTCTCCCTGGGGGCACGCTGTAGCCAGCTGGGCTCACAAGCTGCTTTCTGCCTACATTCCACAGCCAAATAAGGGCTTCTCATCCCTGCTTGTGAATCAATTGACTGGCTTCCTGAGGAGTATTTATGTACAGGGTTTCTAGCATCGCGTGCCTATGGATTCAAGCTGGACATCTATTACGGCAGTTCTAGAAGATAATGGATCCAAGTATTTATCAGTTAACTCTGTGCAGGACCAGTGGTAAACAAGCTCCTCTTGCCACACAGTCATTGAGGGAAGTTACTGTACGAGCTGGCACAACTCGGTGCACTGTGCAGTCCTGTTCAAATGTAAAGCTCTCTCTTCAGTCATTGTGTTTATGTCACAAAATGTATCTATCTATGTGACCTGTTTCACCCCTTCTCTTGTATTAACAGAACCACACAGCTTCTGAGAACCGCCGAGTTTTCCACCCTGTGAAACATGAGACTTTGGAGAGAATTTATCATTTGTGGGTTATCAGAGTCACCAGAAAACCACGGGGCCTGGCTGACAAACCTGCTTAAAAGCCAATGGTTTACTTTACTTAACAGGATGTGATTTTTTTGGTAACAGATATACAGACTCACTGTTCTGTTCCTTCCCATGCCAACCCCAAATGCAAAGCGTGTATAAGCTATTGGCCTGTATGCACGCAAGATGGCTGAGCAGATGAGAACGGAAGGGAAGTTGTCATGGGGCTTTTTTAACAGGGACCAAGGTGTGCCTAACTGCGGCAATGCGCTAAGTCAGTATTTCCGTTTCCAAATGTGCAAAATGCAGGCTAAAAGTCACACCTGGACCTGACACACTGCGGCAAGTGGTTGGGGTTCCCAGCTTCTGCGGTGCCATTGGACTCGGAACAAGAACTGCCACGGACCTTAAAGGCGGGAGGGAGCAGGATTATTGTGGCAGAATGGGGTGGGGGGGAAACACATTTGTGTGTCTCTGTATGATGTAGTAACTTCTCTCTGCACGACGACGGAAGTTGCAGCTTCTGCCCATATTCAGCCCATTTTCTGATGGCAGCCGATGCCACAGTCTACTCTCTGGTTAAGGACAGGAGGTAAGAGGTTTGGAAAATAAGCACCATGGGTGTAGGGGTACGTTGGGGTCCTGGTTTGTGGAAGAAGAAACATGCATTATGATGGTAAGCAAGGGTCTGGAATGATCAGTTAAAACCACTTTAGCAATCCGAGATGTATGCAGCAAGCAAACCAAGAGTGGATCTGAAAGTATTGTAATAGAGCTAAAGCTTTGCAATAGATGGCTTCTGTGGGTGCAGATGGGCCGGACTTGAATTAGTTATTGCTACCTGCAGTTTGAGGTGTCAGGACACCTATTACTAATGACGGGTCAGCCACTGACCTCTCCCTTTCTGTCTTTTGCTCTTAGCTTGGAGGAATTTTTTAAATATCGGTGAGAAAACCTGCTCAAACTTTTCTGAAACACTGAAAATAATGATTCCTGTGTTCCTCTGCCTAACTGGGCTTGGCAAGACAAGTGCAAATCCTTGCACTTATAAAATGGAGACAAGGAGAGCCTCTGAGGGAGCATTAGGACAAATTAATCTTTTACCTTTCATGAGATACTGCTATTTTTGTCCCATTTATAGGCTATGTGAAAGTTTCCCAGCACTGGAGGGACTATTCTTTCCAACTATGCACAATTTTTATGTTCTGGACAGAGGAAGAAAAAATTTTATTGGAGACTCCATCCAGGAGTGCAGCTTTCTTGCAGGCTTGTCAGCTGTCATTGAGGAAAGTATGGATAATAAAAAAAGTTACGCTGCTGGGTAAAGAGCATGTTTAGGGTGCTATGTTCTTGCCTCCATTATACTTATACTTTGCCTTTTAATTGTGAAGCTTTGAAAGCTCCTTGTTTTGACCCCTCAGGCCTGCGGTTATCTGCGCGTATTAGCACCATGCAGGGCTGACCCCCCCTTCACTGACAAGTCGGGGAATGCCCCGTTCACAGATCTGACACAGGTGAGCTGTTTTGTCCCATGCACAGAGTCCAGGAATTCGTTCGGGGCAGGAGTGGGGGTCAGTGCATGGCTGTTGCTTCTACTTATTTTTGGGGACAAACTGAAAGCCTAGATACTGCACAGAAAATTACTGTAAAACAGCACTGCTGAGGTTTTAGGCAAAATGAGCTGTGGGAGGGGAAGAGTGCTGAGTATCTTTTACCTCATTGTGCAAGCAACCCGACGCTTGTTCCTCAGGACCCTTTAAAAACAGGCTGTAACAACTCCCTGGGCAGGTTTCCAATAGGAGAAATCGCAGTACTGCTGACCGGTATACACTGTCACTGCAGTAATTGGAGAAACACTGTAATTCCTTTATTAAAACAAAACCAGAAAAAAACACTGACACTGTAAACAAAATAAAATCTAAGTCTCTCTGAAACACCACTGTGCCTGCTGCTCTGTTGCTCACGATGTACTCTGTGGCAGTCCTTTTTTCAGAAGGGATGTGAGATAGCTGCCCAGTTCTTCATCCTAGAGAGAATAAAGAGAAACAGGATGAAAGCCATCTTCTGCTTGACTTTCCCATTTGGGGCAATAAATTCAACCCTGGTACTTAGAAATAGACTGAAATAATTCTTGGACCCAGCAAAATCTAATGTTAGCAGTGTTTAAAAATGGAAACCAGTCCAGTTAGCACAAATGCATTTCTGGGTGTTCTTTCAAAATACCAGTGCAGAACTCCCATTTGTTAAAGTAGGTGTCTGGACCTGAGGTGTCTCTTTTGAGGAAAATGACCATTTTTCTTGAAAGCAAAGAATAAAGAACCATTGATTTTTTTTTCTTTGCCCTCAAGAAGGCATTTCCTTGCTGTAAAGAAAGCATTTAAAAATACAGCCATAGAAAGTATACTTTTGAAAGGAAGAAAAAAACATAATGACTATGTCTTATCTTACCACAATTTCTTGTTAGCTAGCTTTCTGCTTGTTTGAAGTTTTACACCTAAGAAACACCATATGAAATACCTCCACACTCTGTATTGCTGTAGTGATGCAGGTGAGAGTTTAGAACCTGGATACTATAGTGTCCTCAAAACACAAACATAATTGTAATTAATTGTAATTGTAGTAATTACTCCAGAACATGTCTTGAGTTTGGTAAAGCTCCTGTAAAAATTATTTGTACTAAACGTAAAATGGTAAAGAAAATGGCAGTGACTCACCTCCCCTTCTTCCAGTCAAACTACTTCAAAAACTGAGTGAAGACGACTCACCCTTACAATAGCAAGCCACATTGTAGGACAGTTTTGGACTGGAAGGAGTTAAGAGCAGAGTTGCTTGAAAAGTATGTGTTCAAGTATTCCTACCTGGTAAGTCCAGGATACAAGCAGAACTTTGGTTCCTTGATCCTCTGAGTGTGCTGTGGCTTGGATAAGAATGGACTCTACTGTTATAGAGCCATCGGGGAGATGCTGCACTGAATAATCTTTCAGGACACTGGTAAGAGAGAAGATAGACCATTTGTTTTGGATGGGGCGTGCACACAAGCTGAAGGGTGGGTCACCCCCTGTATCTCTGAATCCCCAACACCAGCATGTTGTTACTACTTCTAGCTGTGTCTCTGAGCCAGCACCCACTGCCCAAGGAAGGGAGAATGGGGCCAATTCATAGCTAATGGGGCCAATTCATAAGCAATTCATTGCTTATTTTGGTGTTCATATTAACTACATAGGGTTTCCTACAGAATTTATTTCTGGCTTTCATGATAGCTACAGCTCCAGTCTGAACCCTGTTCATCTGAGCAAAGGACTACTCACAGAATTGACCAGCTGCCTATAGGAAGAAAATAGCTTTCAAGATTTATCTATCTGCTGCTAGCTTTTGAATAGCTTTAAGAGGTGTCTTGACCCTATGCTTGATGGTCTCACTCCAAACAATTGTACTAACTTCAAGCAGTAGCAACAGGAACAAAGATCTCAGGGGGACTGCTCTACCTTGGCAAAGACCATGAGCTTGTAGGCCGATTACCAGCCTCTGCTACTGCGGTGTAACCACTGCTCTGGTTATGTTAGCTATATAGGCTGAAATCGAGAGCAGTTGTGTCTGCTGGGCTGCAGAGTATTTTCTCTTAATAACTCTCTGGGCCTGGTCTGGAAGGGCAGACAGGAGGGGGCACTTGTACTACCGCTATGAAGAACTATAAGCCTAAGTCTATCCCTAAGGGGGGGAAAAAGCAAACACAGCTAAGAATGGACTTACCCTTTGAGATGGTTATATACACGAAGCACTGTCTCGTGTTCTTTGCGCGGATCCTGAATGTGAACACGGCAGGTAAAACGCAACTGATGTTCTGCAAGGCCCAGCTCCTTCAAAGCCTGCTCGGGAGAAACCAGACGGAAGCTCTGCAGAGGAAAAGTACAAATCCATTATAAGCTATTGCTTTGCGCTTTCTGAAGTTCTATTGCTCCTCTGTGGTCAGCTGCACACAGGTTCATCACTGCAAAACTCCAGCAGGTAAGATCATTCCTTTTCAATCTCTGAAATGTCTCAGCATATTTCAGTTACTACTGCAAGCAGTAACAGCTAGGCATGAGCGTATGATGGACAGCAAAGGTAGAGGTAAGACAGTGGCAAAATGTCCACCTAAATAATCACACCAATTCTTTATTTCCCAAAATTAAAGTTGCTCTCTGAATGGAAGCTGGTTTAACCTCTTTATCGGGGGAATGATTTGTTTAAACATGAGGTTACAGAGTAAGAATTCCTCCCTTGGCACCTTTCCATCCTTGTCCACCAAACTGAAGTCTACCAACCACAGGCTGCTTCTTGATTCTTTTGATTTTTACATGCACAGTAACAGAAACACGTTGGATTCACAGGCTGAAAACCACAGCCACCTCAGAATGGCTGCAGCTGCACCCAGTAGGGTGCAGGGGGCCAGGGCAAAAAACAGACTTTGAACAGAAGCAGCTCTTCAAATTTATCCATTTCCTGTGACCATCTGCGAGCATTCATGAGACTGACCAGTAAAAATTCTACCTCTGTAACATGCTGCTCATGAATAGCAAGATACTAATTCTGAAGCTGTGGGATGCGTGAAGACTGTCAGTCGAGACAACTGACAAGCTAAGGAGTCTGTCTGTCCCGCAGAGCAGTCTTCCCAGGTATGCTGTAACTGGGCTCTTTCCAAGAAACTAGGACTGCTTACCTTTATTTTAGTTCCTTGTTCACCCAGACCTCACTTATGAATTATAACACCACACTCATCCAGAGGACACAAGACAAACATAAGAACTTTCTTACTTACATTATCCTTCATAATTAATGTGCCATGCATTAGCTTTGGCTTCTTGACATCTGGTAAGAGACCTAAACCAAGGCCAATGGAAGAGAAAGATGACACGGTTAACGATAATGTGCTTACTTTTCACACAAGACAACTGCTACAGGACTTAACAGATTGGATTTCTGAGTCCCTGCTGAGGTTCAGAGACTAAGATTTTACGTCTTTGTTCTCCTGTCTGTGAAAGTACACACTGCTTAAACCATTATCAGTGCTCTAGACACATAAGAAACCATGCTTAGTAATACAGAACAACTGCCTCTCTTCCCATATCCCTTCCTGAGTCGAGGGGTTTTAGATTTTTCTTAAATTGGGTTTATAAAGAAGTAATTCCAGTTTTCACAGACCTAGCTAGTAAAAGCACATATGAACTTTGTTTTCATAGTGAATGGGCAATGAGCAGCAAACAAGGTAGGGGGAGCGTGTGTTTGTTTTTAAACGTTATTGGATATACATTCACAGCATAGTAGCCGCTTCACTGCACAGGAAGACCTCTCGACCACTAAATGCTCACAAAACCCGTCCTTTGGCAGGAAGCACTGCTCTAGGTCACCATTGCTACAAACGGCCCCGCACCACTGTGTCCACCCAATACAAGTACTATACAACACAGCGGCAGGGCCCAAAAGATTGAATTCTTGGTTGAAAATGCGTCACCTATTGCTGTTTCTCTCTTCAAGAGTCCCAGGGATATGTCCACTGGAATGCTGGGGTTGGTGAATATTGTTGTGGTCTCTCCGTTGGCAGGCATGTAACAGTTGACATCTGCAACGTAAACAAGCAGTGTCAGGAGGACTGCTGCAGCAGCGCTTCCAGTCCCAGGCTGTCATTTCACCCACAAGCACGGTGCGAGCATCCCTAGAGTAGATGGTGCTGTGATTTTGGCAGCAGCCTACTGCAGCTGTTCAGGACAGGAAGTGAAGTTGAACAGCGATCTGCTGAAACTTAATACCAGGGATTTGAAAGAGGCTGAAAAGTAGAACTGCTGCTCAGACTTAAGGCTAACAACCTTACCAGAACCAGCAAAACCCCAATGGGGCAATACCTACTAGCCCAGCTATCCTTAACTCCTTGTGAGGGGTAAAAAGAAAATGGACTGCAACAAAACTGCCTGCACTCTGATGTCGATAACAAATGTCGACTGCACTCTGACGTCGATAAATTACTACAAAGAAATCTGCAGATAGTAAGTAACCAGCCAATGTGAAGTCTATGCTTTCTCCACTCATCATTTAAGAGTCAGCTGTTTCCAAGGAATTAATATTTTTTTTTCTGCAGCGCATTCCCTGTTAGCAACTGAAGTTGCTGACTTACAAGTTCAGATGTACCCTGCCTGCCTCGGCTTCTTTAGGAGCCTAAAGAAACATAAATTCAGTAAGTGCTGAACTGTAACAATACAAACATATCAAACCCACTTTTACTTCAAGTCCAAATGGGCATTAAAATTAAATGGGCTTAACATGTTAAGTCAGATACGTTATGGATACTAGTTTCTTGAGGGTGACTGGTCCTGTGAATTACAGTGCGCCTAACTCTATGCTGAGGTCCAGTGGATTAAGTATGTGAACTTTAATGCCTTCCTTCTACCGCCATTCCCTCTTCAGCACCAACACCATACGTACGAAATTCCTGTTCTATTTTCTGCTTCAGAAACTCCATTTTCTTTGCTTCACCGTGGACCAGGAGAACATTTCGTGGCTCAGCCTGGCGAATCAGCTGCATTATTCCCTTGGCATCTGCGTGGGCACTGAAGGACATGTACTCCACCTGCATCTTTACTTCCAGCTGTAGGGGAAGAGAAAGCACAGGCTTTGTGAATCGGGAACTGCTTTGGCTCACTACACCTTGTATACCACAAACCGACCCAGACTCCCCTGTATTTAGTTTAAAGAAGGAAGCAGAACACCTGAATTGGAAAATGAGGTTGGAGAGAAAGCTGCTTATCAGCAGAGACTGAATATGATGCTGTACGGAAAAGCTTTCAATAACTTACAGGATCAAACTGCTCAATTTCAGAGCACAATACTTGTTGCACATTTACCAAAACAAATCCATACTTAAGGACAGTTGGTATCAGTTTCAATACCCCCCCATCTGCCTAAAACTGTATCATTTTTACCTATCTGACTAATGGTGCCTAGTTATTAAACATGATAAATATGCTCCTGACAAAGTCTTATGGCAGAAAAAGACACTCTGTTGCCAATGCAAAGGGGAAAAAAGACCTAGTCCAACCCCCAAAGAAAATGTTACTTGGGTACTTTCAGTGTTGTATGCAGCATATTCCCATAGCAAGAACTTCCCCCTAATGATCCTCCTTCTTGAAAATAAAACTTACTATTTGTCTTCCTTCCATTTCCAGCTTGCGCTGTCCACTCAGGATCTTATGGCCCACAGTTCCCTGCACACAGTAGCCTGGCATGATGACCTGAGAAGGAAACCAGAAAAATCTACTATGCTACCGTGCGCAGCATAGCTGTTGTTAACGTAAAAATAGCCACAGATGCATAATGCTGACGTAAGTTTGTGTTCTTCCCGTCTTACATACTACCATCCTTCATTGAAAAGCTGCTTGCTTTGTTCTGCAGCTTGTGGTGAACGCCCAACTCCGGATCGCACATGAAAATGAAATTGGAAAGCAAACTGCTGAAATCTACACACCACTAAATAAGAATTAATGCTAGTTATAAATGTCTTTGAAGCTGCTTCAAATTAATGAAGGCACTTTTGAAAATAAAATCTCCCACAACCTCCTGTCTGAGACATGTACCTCCTCTGCTTGCCCTGTCACACACAGCAAAGAAAATTCAGAGCTTGGAAGAGCTCAGCCCTGGGTTGGTTCACTAGAGGACTCACGTCCTTTAACCTGAGATGCTCAGGAAAAGCTTTCCTGCAACCTTTGTTCTTATGACTGTATCAGTACCACTAAATTCACATTAACACAAAACATCATTCAAGGAAACAGAATTTCTTACCATATTCTTTTCATTCCCTGCCCATTTCCTGAAGATCTGAAGGGACTGTCCTGCATGAAGCATACCAGGGGTTGCAAACACAACCTAAAATTCAAAAACGTGCCAAAAATCACCACAGAAAACACGGTTTTTTCCATTACTTATAATATATAAATATCCTAAAACTGTGGAGAGTATCCCCTAATACACCCTTATTATATTACAGCACGCTTATTACCTCAAAGCTCTAATGGGGATTTTTGCTACTTTATTTTTCCCACCTTGTCTAATTTTCACATAAGTTGAACTACTGTTTTAGGGAATTTTTGTGAGCATCCAGTGTCCAATAAAAACTTTGAGCAGTTTTATGATGGTACTATCATGCTCAACAGCTTCCTCTTTCAGCTACTGCCTAATAAACCAGTCAGAAATAAAACCAGCAGTAAGTCATTGTGTTGTAAAGGATCTGTCTCCTGACTTAAGTCAAAAGAATATCCTGTAAAAGTTATGGTTTGAATCAGGTCCAGAGGTATAGATTATATGAAGACACAATCAATTTTTTTTCTTTTCTCTGGGCATTTTACCTTTACTGAAATAAAGGTAGAAAGATCTTTAATAGTTACACAGATAAAAGTATCCAGATGGCCTGGCCGCAAAAGGGTTTTTGATGGGATGTTGATATTAACGGGTAGAGGAGGCTTAGCTTTTGCAGACTGCCTGTTTGCCTTAGCCAGGAACAGAGTGGTACAAAAACAGCTCCCTGACGCTACACATCTGCTCTATTACCTTGTTAGTGCCCACCTACCATAGGCCCCGGATTGTCTGCAAAGGCCCGATCAAATGCTTTGATGTGTTTGAATTCAAACATGTTCCTCTGCACAAATGTTTTCCGAATTTTCTGATTAGTCCAGGTGATGAAGAGCTTGTAATAATGATTGGCCTTCTCCGTCAGTCCCGTGGAAAAATAAATTGGAGCTTTCAAGTTCATTCTTTCCCTGTAGAAAGAAGCATTCCAGATACCTGTGAGGGCCAAATCAGGATCCGGGCTATCCATGCTGAAGTCCATAAACCTACGTAGTCTCCCAAGATTTTTTGTGCATACCATACTCTCAGCGAGCTATAAATCAGTATTACAACAATGCTACATCACTATGTATCAACTTCCTACAAAGTAGGCTTTAGTCCAATTCTCCTTCTCACCCACTACAGACAACTTCCTTCCATTACAAATATTAATCATTCTGCTATGGGAAATAATCAAAAGCAGTATCATTTGGTGTTATCAAAACCATTTCCACACAATGCTTATACGTAAGTTTAATACTTGTTCATCCCTCCTCCCCCTCCCATGAAAACAGTTTTACAACATGGCAAAAATGCAATCAAATTTTTTAAAGGACAGTTGATCCTGAGTGGAGGAATGGAGCGGAGAATGACACTGGATAAGAAAATGGTTAGTTTAGTGCTTGGAGTCAGGAACACTGGGAAATACACGGAAAGAAGTAATTCCGCAACTGCCGGCATGGGCCGACGTGCAGAGGAATGCTAACGAGAATGCTTGTACTAAACAGACAGGAAAGAATCACAGAAACCTGCCAGGACCACAACATGAGGAGGACAAAAAGGAGGTGGTACATGCACAGAAGAGACTGCAACTCACCAGAAAGTTTCCAATAAAATGCAAAGTTCCTGGGCACGTCCAAGGGCAAAAACTGGGATAAGAACCTGCAATTAAGGTATAATTTACAGCCCGTGAAACCCAAACAGCGTGTAAACGGCCCTGTAGCATTATAATTTCTGAACAAGTCCCTCAGTTCCTGCTCGCTTTCTGATATTCTTTTGCTGACCTTTCTTTCCACAGGAATGTGTTCTGCAGTTTTGGAATGAAAGGCACTGATATTTGACAAGCACCTACCCAGCTAAGACCGCAGTTTGTACATACTGAGGAAAGTCTCTGGCAGGGCATGGTGCTTGTGAATGTATTCAGTTCTGTTCTCTCCTAGATAATATGAAAACAAGTTGTTGAGAGCAACAATTCTGGTATTATTCATGGAAATGGACACTCAGATGAGTGTTTCTGTCCTTGATTGCTTTGTCTGTGCTGGGGTAATTACGACCTTCCTCCTCTCCCAAATTAAGGCAACATGGGAGGAAAGAACAGACAGCTGTTTTGATTTCCAACATTTTCTTCAGTTAGGTGCCATCACTTGGCAGCAAAGAGTTTGCCACTACTCATTTGTTTTCCAGATTCAGTGGGAAAGCCATCGTCTACTTCTTAATGGAACTGTTTAGCAAACCACATCCATCACCAAGAGACTCACCCTCTTTTCCACAAGCAAGCCTACATTTTGCCCCTACTAAGACAAGAACAGTAAATAAAATACAGGGCTTGAGGTCACATGTGACAAACTACTACAACTTTTAATCAAAATGCAGTTCAAGTTCTACGCGTACAACCAACAGCCAGACTAACTTTCTATTTAACCAAGTTAAATGAACTAAGTCCTAGGAACCTAGAACCAGATCCTTAGCTACAGTGAAATCAGTAAAACTCCCCTGTGTTCCAAATTTCCACTTCTAGTTTCACTTTCTGAGGGGTTAAAATGTCTCTTTTTATAATGTCTTTTCCTAGGCGTGCTCTAAATGTGGTGTTCATGAGAAAGAGAATCTCAAAAAAAAAGTTTTATATTAGCAAAGACAGGGGCTAAGCTCCAAGAAACAGAAAAGGCTGACTTAAATTCTAAAACAATAAAGGACTGATACAACTAATGGCCATGTTATGATGCTATCGTCGTACGTTCCACATGCTTTATGGCTAGCTGAAGTTGTTCACATCAAATCACACTGGACTGGAACTGGCTTACCCAAGCGAACCAGCCAGGCAAGTGAAAGCCACAAACAAGGTACTGAAGCATCACTGACTGTATGGTAAGCACATGTCTTCCACGCACTTGGAGGGGTTTTATGGTAACAGGCAGCACACGCACAATGCGGAACAGCACAAAGCAGGATACTGAACAGACAGACCTGGCTACACTGGAAATCATTTCTGATCAAGTTTAAAAGCAGTAATTGAACAGTCAGTCTCAGTTTCTTAATTTACAGGACTAAGAGGATGCTTCAGTATACAAGATGCAAATCAAGTTAATTTTGCCTTTATCCTCCTTATTTGCAAACTGTAAGCATAGCATTTCCCTTACTGTCTCATTAACTCATAGTTTGGCTTTCTTCTTGGCATAATTTAAGCATTTAGTATTCTGTCTTTTAAAGTACAGCTAGAGGAATATAAAAATGCCTTCAGTTTCATGTAGTGGTCATACATAGGTGCCTGAGTTAATTAATAGTTACACAGCACTACAGAGCCAACAAGAGCTTCACAGAGGGAAAACCACATCACTTAGATTATCAAAACGCCGTACCTTCCCTCCTCTTTCCACAGTCTCATGAACTTTCTTCAAGAAGTCTCTTTCTCTGCAGCGTTTGGAATCCCTGATAGTTGTGGCGTAGGTGGATTCACTTATTAATAAATCTGGGCGACACTTATCAATCCAGGCAGCGCTAAAACAAAAGGAATTTAAAAAAAACCCAAAACGATCAAATTAAGAGATGGTATCTGGCATTTCTGATCTGCAGGTCTCAAAGATGGGTGGAGAATGTCACTGTCTCCATTTGCAGATAGGAAAACAGGCACACAGATCTGCACTGGCTTGCCCAAAGTGACCTAGGAGTTCTGTGGCAGCATCAGGACTCCTCTCTTTGCAGGCCGTGCTTTCTTCAAATTAATCCAGCCCAGAATAGAGAGTGCAGATTTTGAAAAGCAATTCTTCTCCAGTCTATTACTTGTTCTAAATGCATTAAAATATTATTCTAAATAGCATGAATATTATAAATCTCTCATATATGCCAGTAAAAATAAAATGAACATTAAAGTTTGTGATTAGCACTCTCTTAGAAAGTAAATAAATGTAGAAGATACCGTGACAATAAAACATTTCAAACATCTAAGTCCAATTATTATGTAGCCTTAAAAATAGATTAATATGACTATACAGAAGAAGATTACATTAAGGTCTATCTGGAAAAATCAATGTAAATCTGTTCATTCTCATAATTCAAAATTGCATTTGCCTCTCCAGCAAAGACATCATTAAATGTTCCAGTCTCCTAACAAACAATCAATGCTGATAAGCCCCTAGTACTAATGGAAGCTGTGCTAAAATCTTCCTGTCAGAAATATATGCAGTTCATAGAAACCTGGCTTCCTACTTACCCTAAATGTCTGTCCGGTGTCATGTTATAATCACCCTAATGGAAGAAGAGAAATCCATTAATATTCTCAGTATAACGGGACAGGCTGTTAAAAGATGTAGGTATCTATAAATATTGTTGTGCATACTTACAGTGTACACAACTGACTCGCATCCAACCTTAATCTGGAACATGGCTGCTCCTAGCACATGGCCTGCATAGTATGCCTTGATCTCCAGCTCCTCATCCACCTGCACGAACAGGAAAACCCTGCATTAGTGCACACATTTAAAAAAAAATAAAATTGCTCTGCTTTCTACCACAATCCAGTTGGTCTGACCCAAGAGTATGCAGAAATTATCATTTACCTGAACTGTCTGGTGAAGGTGCACAGCAACCACCTTTTTCATACAGTCTTTAATCATTTGGGAAGTGAAGAAGTTCGTTTCCCCTTTCTTATCTACAGTTATTTTCCTATAGTCCTCCAGGAGGATGGGACAGATGGCCTTGGTAGGATGTGTCATGTAAATGGGCCCATCATAACCAACCATTTCACTGAAATACGGTAAAGCTCCACAATGGTCCAAATGAAAGTGGCTGCAAATAGACACAAAGGATAAAGGAGATGCTGCAGAGGAATTTAGCTTGCCTGGTTCTCAGATCTTGCTTCAGATTTTTAAAGCACTGCACAACACAGAGGAACTAGCCAAAATAGGAACGATGGACTTACAACACATTTGGGTTGCTAGGGACGGTACACAAAGCTTTCCTGTTTCCCATGTGACCTGTGACAAGGAAGGATGCTTTCTCACCTGATGATCACGCAGTCTAGAAAGTCAGTCAGCCTTCCATTCTGAGTGATGTAAGAAAAGTCAGGAAAGCGTCTCTGCAAAGACATGAAAAAACAGGCTATCTATTACAAAAGAAAGCCAGGTAATACTACGTTACTAATCCAACAAATGACCTGAAACACTGGAAACACGCTGTAATCCACCTCAAGGCAAAACTGCCATAAGGCAGCAGACCACGCTAGTGTCAGCAATATGATAAGAGCTGCAGGCAACGCCCTCAGCATTTATGTGCAGAAAAAGTCAAAAATGATGGGAGGGCTGACAGAGGATAGACAGGGAAACTGACCTTGCAAATAAATAAATTACAGCCAAGTTTATCTTCAAAGTAAAACAGGTGACCAATGCGTTTTAGCTTACCCACAGGCATTAAGGCAGAAAGCCTCAAAACCGTTTCTGTAATAGCACATTTGCTCTGTGCCACGCCTTAACTCTTTCTATCTTACAGAGTATTTTTGCCGTTATTCCCTTCCTACTAGTATCAGGTCACCAAACATCAGGAATATTTCCCAGCTCTCTCTCTAAAGCATCAGAGATGCGTGGTGCAGATCCCACAAGTAACTAACTGCCCAAAACCAAGCGTCGTGTCAAGAGCAGTCTAGCTAATGACGGGATTAATGCTTTAAAGCATAGAAAATACCTGCCCACGTGAAATACAGGAAGACCAAAACCACCAGGAATGGAGCGTTCACAACTTGCTTAGTATTTTTTTGGAGTCCACAACCCAGGGAAAGGATAGCTGGATAGCGGCACTTCATATACCGGGAATACTTGAGGGGACGTACTTCTTGCACAGGAAGGCAAGATTTTGAAGGGGCAATAGCAGTTCGTTCTCTGCCATAACCCAGCTCCAGCAGTGGCTGATACACGTGCCCAGTAACACACACCTAGCTAATATTACCCATATGTCACGTAAGCAACGTTCAAATAAAAGAGAACAGAGCAGAACAATGAACCAGGAGCCCTGCTGGGAAATGCCAGGCAGATGCTCCTCGAAAGCATCTCTACACGACATTCAGGCTTCTCAGCTCTACTCACATCATCGTTGTAGCCCATGTGCATCCCACAGTCGAGCATTACATTTTTCCCGGCAATAGACACGAGGATACAGCTGCGCCCCACATCCTGGCCAGCTCCTGGACCCAAGCAAAAGACAGACAAGTAAGACTATGTCCGAGAATATTTACAATCACTTCAAAAGAGAAGCATTTAAAGGTTCGTACAAACTTCCTAGCCCTTTTCTGATGCAGGAAAAGACTACATCCTTTCTTCCAAGCAAGCAGGTGTGTTAGAGGGTAAGCAAATGTGAACTGACTTACCCCATTCCCTGAGCTTATGAGAGGGCCTTCCAGCTGCAGCTGCAAAACTGCAGTACATACAGCGCTGCATCCAAACCCGTAAGCAGTTCAGATGCAGGGCACATTTGTTCTCTGCCCGCTGCTGTGCAATCACAGCTACGCAGTTTCAAGTAACAGCAAAATAATCTCTTTCCTGGAAAGGATTAGCATGGAACTCCAAAGTTCCCAGGGCTCTGCACCTCCCCAAGCACTCTGCCTCTCAGCGAAAGCACAGACCTTCATTAAGCTCTAGTTAAGTCCATTCCGAGCCAGAAAACTACCCATCAGGACAAAGCAGTTCTCCTGCTCGGCACATTCTCTGCCCTCTCAGTACACAAATGCATCTCTGTGCAACCCATTAACAAAAAAAAAGAAAAAAGGAGAAAAATTTGCTTCCCGTGGATTGTTAGCACTATTAAGGGAACTAAGACTTTATCTACACTGTACAATACTACAACGCCCTTACCAGTACACGTATTAACAAATCCTGTAATCAAAACAGAGTTGTCAGACTGTTCGAGTCTTACTTGCTTGAAAGACAAAAGGAGGACAGTGACATACCGACAAGAACCAAGTTAGGATGCTGCGCAACCATAACACGTATCGCGGCATACCACCACGAGCAGTTTTTGTGGCATGGAAAGGCACGTATGTCTCCAGCAGTCTAACACATGTTACTTCGAATTCTAAATTCCAAAGATTTTCAGTGTTTCTATTTCAGGACGATTTTAGATTAGACTTACCCAAGGGAGTGACTTTTATTTCAGGCATTTTAACAAACTCTAAATCTCAAACTGCACGGTAAATCATTTCAGAAAGAGTCTAACGGGGGCCACAAAAAGACGAGAAGATTTAGCCGTTTTTACAGCCGCCATTTCAATTATCTTTCAGTATCATGCAGAAGACTTAAGCAGAGACTCAACTTCTTCCTAGAGGGAAGACAGTCAGAAAACACAAGTCGGATCAACACGTGGACGACTAACAACTCCCGGAAATTCAGGATAATCACCACCACCGCCACGGACCAGGAAACGGGGACCCGTCTGCAGGCATGAGGCAGAGGGGAAGGCAGGGAGACGGAAGGCCCCCTGCTCCTGCTCCGGCCGGCGCTCCTTCCTGATTCACACCGCGCACGACACCGCATTTCCAAGTACAACCTCGCTGCGCCTGCCCGCCCCAGCCCCGCTCCCCGGCGCTGACCGCAAGCGACGCTGCCCCCGTCAGGGAAACCCTGCCTGAGGCGCAGGAAGGGCCGGCCCCGGCGCTCCCCACACCCCTCGGCCCTCACGGCCCCGACCCCCTGCCGCCCCAGCAGCGCGGCCCCGCAGCGGAGCACGCACCCCACACACACCCCCCGCCTCTCCCCGCCAGCAGCAGCGCGGCCCCGGAGCGGAGCGGAGCGGCCCGGCCCCGGAGCAGGGCCCCCGCCCACCGCGGCCCTAGCAACGGCCGCCCGCCCGCTCTCACCGCCGCGCCGGGCCTGCTCCTGGGCGCCGCTGCGCACGCGTAGCCGCCCGCCCGGCAGGGACCGCCCCCGCGCCGCGGCCCCTGCGGATTGGCCGCGCTGCGGGTGACGGGCGGCGGCGGCGCGGGGCGGGGCGAGGCGATGGCGGGCGCGCAGGGCGCGTTCAGCCTGCGGGAGGTCCTCGCCGCCTTCCAGACGTGCGTGACGGAGCGGCGGGAGGTGCTGCTCGGCCCCTACCTGTGCGGCTGGCGGGGGCTCATCCGGTGAGTGCCCTCGGCGGCCGCCCCGGGGCCCGGGCCCGGCTGCCGCCCGCTAACGGAGCGGCGGGAGGTGCTGCTCGGCCCCTACCTGTGCGGCTGGCGGGGGCTCATCCGGTGAGTGCCCTCGGCGGCCGCCCCGGGGCCGGGGCCCGGGCCCGGGCCCGGCTGCCGCCCGCTAACGCGAGCGTGTCTTCCCCGCGCGCAGGTTCCTCCACAGCCTGGGCGCCATCTTCACCTTCATCTCCAAGGACGCGGTGGCCAAGGTACAGATCATGGAGAACTACTGCCGCGGTGAGCAGCGGGAGAAGTACGTGTCGCTGCAGTCCATGGTGGAGTACGAGCTGGCCAGCGGGCTGGTGGATGTCCAGAAGCGGTCGGGACGCCCCGACTCCGGCTGCCGCACCGTCCTCCGCCTCCACAGAGCCCTGCGCTGGCTGCAGCTCTTCCTGGAGGGGCTGAGAACCGGCCGGGAGGACTCCCGCACGTCCGTCATCTGCACGGACTCCTACAACGCTTCTCTGGCTGCCTACCACCCCTGGGTCGTTCGCAAGGCTGCCACGGTGGCCTTCTGCACCCTGCCGCCCCGCAACGCCTTCCTCGAAATCATGAACGTGGGCACGCCCGAGGAAGCTGTCACTATGCTGGGTGAGGCCTTGCCCTATATCTGCGATGTCTACAGCATCACCCAGGAGCTCTTTGCCCAGCATAAGCTGCTTGACCTTCCTTGACGGGAGGGATGTTAAAGAGCCACGCCACATTCCGACAGAGGTCGGATGAACCAGGTGAAAACCGCGCGTTTTCACAGATGCACAAGCGTCCAGTTCTCTGTCTGTGGTCACTCTCCCTTTCCTTACCCAGTACGGAGCTGGCAAGTTGGCAAAGCTATTCAGGATGCCTCACTGTATAAGAGAAAAAAATGCACTAATTTTTTTTTTATATGTATGTATATCCGTATGTGCGTGTAGAGCCTCGGCTCTACAGTAAGGAAAAAACACTATTGGCGTCCTTAAGGGATTTCTTGTCTCCTCCTGGATTCACCTTCAACTCTCCAGCTAGGCTGGGAGTGGGGTGCTTTGGTTTCTTTTTTAAGCCAAACTCTGCAACTTCAGCAGCTTCTGTATGTTTACACCAATAGTTAGGACCTCCTGTGACAGCACAACTTTCAGATGTGGTGTCTGAACACATTTACACTACATGTGAGCACACTTTGCCACTTTTGTTTACAAGCTGTTCCCTGGAGTAGATCTGGGGGGGGTTCCCCTCTTTTATGCTTTAACCTTGAAAATATAATCCTGAGTAATGGGTGTCTGAAAGGAAGCTCTTTGCCTTGTGGTCACAGACTCATTTGATTACTGCTGCTAATTCAGTGTCCCCTAGAATTAAAGAAGGAAATGGTGGTGTATGTCATTGTACGAGACCGTTCTTCCTGTGTGCATGGATCCATTAAGCAGGACCTTCCTTCTGTGTAGCTTCCCCTGCCCGTTAATCTATGCTTTATGCAAAGTTTTTAGTACGTACTGTACAATACTATATATCCAGCTAAGACTGCAGGCTGTACCTTATCTGTTTTCCAGCCATGCTTCTAAATTGTGTTCTCATGATTATTTTTTTTAATGAATGTGTCAAATGCCTACAAAAATTACTTCTCTGACTGTCTGGGGGGAAATCCAAACTTTTACTGTAAGTCACTACCTTGTGAGTCTTCTATTGCAAATCACTGTATATAATAGCTGGGGTGTGTGTGTGTGTGTGTATACACACATATATATACACACATATATACACACACACCCTGAAGTATGTAAAATGGAGTTTACTTAGCTTTTTGAAAGCTGAAAAAGCACTACATTGTTAGTTCAGGATGACATGAATATTCGGGGGAGGAGGGGAATCCTACAGGCTGTGAGATGTTTTAATTGTACCTCGGATAGGAGGCATTTTGGCCTGATGTAACACTGCACAATTCAGGAAATCACTATTACCTCATGGGGATTAGTCTAACTGGACATTAAATTATGTGAACAACATGCTTCTGAAGAGTATCCTTTATAGGAATGCTTTCTGGGTTTGTGGTGTTGGAAGGAACGTGACTTATTGCATTACCTATTCATATCTTGTCCTTCACTAGCAGAGTGTTTCATTTACCTAGCAATGTGAAACCAGCTGTCAGGAGTAACCCAGATGAAGTTAGATGCTGTGTACTGAACTCCTGTTCTGATCACTGACGTCTATCAACAATATCTTGTGCCTGAAGATAGGAAAGGGAAGTTCCTTGAACACCCTAAATGGAGGTTTAGTTGCTATGCTGTGGAAACACAAATATTCCCTTTCTGCTAAGACCACCTTAAAATGATTACATAGTTCCACAGGATAAATCCGTATATTAAAATGGAGCAGTTCCATGTTACAAACTACAGAATACATCTTGCTGGAGCTCCCTTGCTGTCCAATATAGATATAGCCGGTATTTTACCTGTGTAGTGTATTAAATGCCTTAAACTATGTCAAGTAATGTTGTGTGTCAAGGGAAAAAATGTTTTAGATCTCTTGGGAGTTTAATGCAGAAAGGGTAGTATGACCACATGGGAAAATTACGTTTTCTCCCTTGTCACATTCATTCTCAACTATTCCTCTTAACGCGATAAACATTAATGTTGCAAATGAACTTGATTTTTGCCATTAAAGAATCAAAATTTCTCAGTAGGGAAAAAAACACTCTGTTGTAAGTTTATAACCAATCATTTTGTGCAAAGTATGCTTCAAGTAAAATATAGCTTTCCATCACTCCGCATGCTCTCATTTAAAAAAGGTATTGCCTAATGATAATTTTATTTTCCTGGTGTCCTACTCTGTCTCCAAATGTTGCAAACCTTTTTAACAGCCCCAGTTAGTTACCACTGAGTAAAACTAAGGTCCTGTACTTGGCTTTGGGCAAGTTCAGAGTCTGGCAGCTTTCACTAATGGGGACAAATTCAGAAGAATAAAACCTTCACCTACAGTGACTGATGTACTTGAAAGCTGCAACGACACACAGATTCACTAGAGGGAGTCTGAATATTTTGCACAAAAGTCCATCGCATAAACTAGCTCCTGTGCCACAGTAAGCACACTCCATTTCACGTGAAAGTAATGGATGGGAGTAAATAATCGCCTATGTGTGACTTCTACATCATGCAAACAGCCTTTTTTTTTTTTTATTTCCCCCTCTGTGCAGTTGAATTTGTATTTAGAACTTTCTAAAAGAAGTTATATAGTTAAAGCTAACACTTAAATATTCCTTTAAGAGGAAGGTATCCTTAAAAGGATGTCAGTATAAACATATCTATATAAGGTAGCTATAGAAATCTACAACTGTTGCTTGCCTGAAGTCCTCACACACTGGGCTTTCCACGGCGTACCTGCTTCTCTTCATACATGGAAAAACGTTCTAGCCATGTGGCAAGAGTGGTCTATCACTTGGGCAGTATAAGCAGTTTTTAGGATACGGTATAAATATATAATAAGCCAATAAAATGCACTAAATTAGACTTTCCAGTTCAGAGCTATCCTGTTTTCTAAAATGCAAACCTGACAGAAAAAATGCAAACCATGACACAACCTAAATTACGACACTGTGGAACTTGTACCTAAACCAAAGTTTTTAAACTGAAGTTAACTTCATAGCTCAGCGTGAGAAAAATTCAGATCAGCCAATAACAACTTCCTAAAAATAGCAATATAGCCGAGTAATAGCTCACCAACCTTGCAATCTAGGCATGGCCTGCTCCAGGCAAGTTCTTGCGATGCACTGAGGAAGATCTGGTTATCTCCATGATGAGGTGACCTTGAATTTTAAAAAAATAATAATAAAAATTACTGCTGTGTATGTCTCTTACCACTACCCTTTAGTTCAGGCAACTCAACATACTATTAAGTTCATTTAAAAATAAATTATGTGACACTCCTTCAGCGCAGGCCACTTTTAAGTAGGGAGCGCGCAAGTGAATGCTTGGATCGGAGTCGGCCAGGGAGAACATCAGGGAACGGCAGGAAGCAATGCTGGTGAGCAAGTAAGTTTTTTCGTACTCAGTCTCCGTACAGGTCATGGTCATGTTACGGTAACGGGCACCATTCACCACAAGGCACACTTCAGCCTCTTGGATTCGGCTCCTGTCAAAGCACATTCTCCTTGGCGATGCATTTAGATGAGCAACCTGCACCGACAAAGATCTGCTCCCAGCATTGGACAACGCACAAATCCAGTTGTTTGCGCAAACTGTAAACAGGGACAGTTCCTACAACACATTCGTTAAAGATGTTGTTTCTTGTTTCGTTGGGGCAGTGGGGGGGGAGTTAATGCAAAAGACATGTGTCCAAATTAGGGTGGGGCACCCGAGTTTACCACCTATCCTACAGGAAATCCAATTTCCAGAGCCATGACAATGAATTCAGTACGTCACTCTGCATGAGTAAAGGCTACTCGCTGAGGAAAGGAAACCGGGATTAGGCCAGTGGTTTGCAACCAAGTACACTCATAGGGTATTGCTGCGTATTTGACTATTGCCCACTAAGCATAGAGTTACACATTTAATGAATTTTGCTAAACAAATTCTTCCCTGTTATTTTCACCTCTCTGAATTCTATTTAAAGAGACCTCCCAGGAACTGTTGAGACTGGATCCCCTGCCCCTGTTCCCTCTCACAGATTCACTTGGAGATTTCTTTGAAGCATTTTCCCCAAAATAGACAAATAATGGTCCCTGACCTGCTGCTGTGCTTGAGCTTTGGTTACGCAGCAGCCCTCAAACCCACGTGCCTATCAGCTCAGTTTAGAAGGCCTGGTGATTATATCATAGGAGGCTTGTTCCCTTTTGGAATGGACACCGTAAACCTGACGGCACGATCAGAGCCCACGTTAGTTGTGTGTGACAGGTAAGAGGAATGTTAGCTTCGTTAGTGCATGTTAAGTTTGGTCACTTGGCTGGGGAGAGGAAGGAAAAGGAAGGAGTCCTTCTGATAGCAACTCACAGTCTCACAGCCGAACTTTAAAGGTGAGATGGAAACAAAGATTAGCTCGAAGGTGCTGGAGCGCTGGTGTATGGTGCCATCAATTTCTGATCCGGAAATGGAGAATGTTTTTGTGTTTTCTTGTTGCTGCTACGCAGTCAACTTCAGATGCAACCAACCCCACTTTGATGAAAGCTTTTAGTGGCACTGATTTCTGTAGTGTTTTGAAGCTAACGCTTACACAAAGGTGTAAATGTTGCTTTTGCTTCCAGATGGAATGAGAAGCATGCACTGCACTCCGCAGGCCTTGACACATGTTGAGATGATGCTATTGCCTTTTATGAGGTAAAAGGACAGTCAGTACCATGTACAAGACAAAGCGGGAAACAAAATCACCTGGCTTGCAGGCTTGCTGGTGTGTGAAGAGTTAACTGAGTATTTCCTACTCAGTTACACCGAGGTGGTTCATACCATCACGTTACAAGCTACTTACAGCTCTCTGTGGGGAGAATAACAAGACGTGCTAGTGTCCTACCTGTTTCTTTAGCAGCAACGAAGCACAGAAAAGCATGGTCCAAAATCTTTCCATCTTCGCAGGCCATGAGGCAGGGAATATGCCCAGTGCACCGAGCTACACAGTGGAGGAAAATCCCAGGAAGGATATCTCACCTGAACCAGCACGCACAGCACTGGGAACCACTGGCTTCATGGCTGAAGTACACAGAGCTAAGAGCAGGAGGTCATCTGAGTCTTGACCCTCACAGCTAAACACACTGGTCTCTCTATACCTCTGTTTCTTCTCCTTTGAGGCACAGAGGATATATTTGCTGACAGCCAAGATTAATTAGATTTGAAAGGTGCGCAGAGCCCCTCTACTCACAGTACAAAATTTACAAAGTTTATGGGTACAGGGATGCTCTGCTGACAGTGCCATGTATATCTGGCTTGGCAACAGACAGGATGCTAAAATGTCAAAGAATGTGGAATAAGCTGATCACCACTGTAACAGTGCTGACAGACCATGTAATTCCCTGTCTCCTCTGATTGCAGGTTATTTGTAGGTGGGCTAATATGGGCTCTCGGGATGAAGTTTGCTATCGATCAGATCAACAATTCCACTTCACTTCTCCCAGGAGTAAAGCTGGGCTATGACATGTACGACACCTGCTTTGAGCCACTGGCGGCCTTACAGCCCAGCTTGCTATTTCTGACCCAAAATGGCACAACGGGCATTGGAGTACTGTGCAACTACTCCGACTACCAGCCTCGTGTGACTGCTGTGATTGGACCACATAAGTCAGATCTCTGCCTGGTAACAGCCAAACTATTCAGCTTCTTCTTGATCCCACAGGTAAAGAAACTCTCTGGAGAAGCAAGAATTCTCCTTTTTGGTGGGGGGAAGGATTTGGATCAACAACGCTGTCTATGCTCTAGGTCTGTGAACCAGGACTGTTAAAGTGCAGATTCCAGTCTTTCCTCTGCCACAGATTTCCCGAGTGATCTTGGGCAGGTCATTAAACTTCCCTCCTGGAACACACTCCAGTGTCTAACTTCCCGGAGAGAAGAGGGATAACTCAGGCCGCTCTGTGATCCATGTAAAATGGGAATAACAGAGCTCCCAGCATAAACCGGGAGGATCCCATGAAAACACATCTGTGACTGTAAGTACTCAGTTACCACAACAGAGAGCTATAATGGTCAGGTAAATAGCCCTGAGCTACGGTATTACTGCATCCTGGGTGTGTCACCCTTTGTAGAAAGTAGCTAATTATCGCTGTCATTAATGATAAGGGCTGGTGCTGTGATGATGGATACAAAGGGCAGTGGAAGGAGACAGCCATGTGGGACAGCGCTACCAGAGGCAAATGACACAGGCCAGTTTATGGTTCTCTTGGTAAATGCAGCCATGACGGACCCATCCCTTCAGATGAGTTCTTCCTTCCCGCTATCCTGACCCAGCATTTTTGAAAATCTAGTGCACTGAGACTAAGCAAAGAAGGTGGAGAGTGATCTGGACCATGAACCCTTCTCTCAACTTTACTCTCTGCCTCACTTTCTCTCTTATCCTCTAATTTGCAGGTCAGCTATGGAGCCAGCAGTGAGAAGCTCAGCAACACGGAGTTGTACCCATCCTTCTACCGTACTGTTCCCAGTGATAAGAACCTGGTGGAAGCTGTGGTCCTGCTACTGAACAAGTTTGGATGGAACTGGATTGCCACCATTGGCAGCGATGATGAATATGGCCGAGGAGCCCAGGGGCTCTTCTTAAGCATAGCTGCAAATAACAACATCTGCATTGCATTTGAGGGGCTAATTCCTACAGACCTTGCAGACCCCAAAGCCAAAAACCAACTGGAAGATACTATTAAGTTAATTAACAAGACCAAAGTCAACATCATTGTCCTTTTTGCCTTTAGTCAGCCAGCCCAGGCCCTGCTGGAACACAGCATCAGGATGGGACTGAGCGAGAAAGTCTGGATTGGCACCGAAGCCTGGATGTTGTCCGACATAGCTGCCTCCATCCCAAATATTCAGAGCATTGGGACAGTCTTAGGCTTTATTATGAAAGCAGGCATGGTCCCTGGCTTCCAGAAATATGTTGCTGACCTCTTTAGCTCTGTTCAGCAGAATAAATTTTGCCAGGAGTCTAGAGAATTCAACCACCTCATGAACTCTGACACGCTGGACACCCATTGCAAGCAGTGTGACCACGTCTCGCTGCATGACATCTCGTCCATGCTAAGCCACTCACAAATACAACCAGTGTACGTCGCAGTCTACAGTGTGGCTTACGCACTGCACAGAGCGCTGGGGTGCACCCACCAAGCGTGTCCCAAAGCATCCGTCAGATCTTGGCAGGTGAGTAAAGGTCGGGGGACAAACAGCAATTTTTCATCCAATCTATACATCAGAGCTGCACACAGCCAGACAGGGAGCGGAGGTAACATGGCACTGCGCTCCTGCCCTGGTAGCGATACAACCCTGGCAATTCCCTCAGCCAGTCAACCCCTACACCAGCGCACTGCACCTTCTCTGCTGCTGGCTAGGGCTGCGTTCTCCTCTCTAGGGCTATGTTCTGGCTCCCACTAATTGGGCTTGGCACAACAGATAGAGCAGTTGGTAATAGAGCCAGAAGGCCGATAGCTGCAATCTTAGCCCACGTAAGGGACAACTGATTTCAGCCAGAAATTAGCTTACTGCATTATCATCCTCCAAGCAAGAACACCAACTGTACCAATACTTACTGTCAATTTTCATTTTCTCCTCAGCTGCTGGACTTCATGAATACCCTCCCATTCAAGGTGAATGGCCAAAGTTTCAGGTTTGATCAATCCCATGGCACAAACACTGGCTACAAGCTTATATTCTGGTCCTGGAAAAATGGCACCCTTACTTATCTGCCTGTTGGCGACTATGAAGAGTCCTTGTACGTCAATAAGTCCCAGATTCAGTTTCACACTGCAGATGAAAAGGTAAAAATGGTGGGCAAAAGCATAAACAATCACAAAATGAAGTAAACTTTTTTGCTGCTTCATGAGGACTGTTTATAAGTAGCTCTTAGTCTGCATGCTACTCCTACAAGATTTGCATGGGACCCAGTTCTCACTCATCTGCAAATGTGTAATCCACCTCCATTGTGCAAAACTAGAAAAAGGTATTCCCAGCACTGTTTAAGACTCAGACACAGGTCGGACCCCAGCACAGCACAGCCAATTTCTTCTAATTTGTTTGATGATACAGTGCTTCTCCTGAAAGTGTTTGGTTGACATTCATTCTTCCTTTTGTCCAGGAGCCTACATCAGAGTGCTTCAGACATTGTAAACCAGGACAATTCAGACAAATAAAAGGATTCCACCTCTGCTGCTACGACTGCACAGATTGTCCAGAAAACACCTTCTGGAGCGCTAAAGGTGAGGTCTGAGAAATTCAAGAGCTTTAACTGTCTGTATTATGTCTATCTACTGGTTGAGGGCACACAGGTTCACAGAGCTGGCAACGACCAGTTGTGAGCTCTTCCTCCATGAAGCACTGCCACGGCAGAATATTTTCATCCCTTTTGTTCTGCTGTGCATTGCTCAGTCTTGCTCTACAGATCTTCAGTGGGGGACCCTCCTCTGTTGATCCCAAAGAGAACGCATAAGGACAATGCATATGTTTTATCTCAAGAGGTAGGAGAGAGGGGTATGATGAAATTCTGGGGTCATAGGTAGAAGAGAGGCATATGACAAAATTCTGCGATCTTTTGGAAGCTGATGATCCTTCCCGGGGAAGGGAAACAGAGCCAAGGAATATGTGGATCCTTTTGGGGGGAGGGTGGAGAAGCAGAGGGAAAAAAAGAAGTTGAACTATCACAAGCTTTGGAGATCCAATACACTTAGGAAGAGGGGGAAGTAGGCAAGGCAGCACCCAAACCAGCTCCCTAATTCATGACTGTGATCCTTCCTCAAGGACTGCTTGCAGCGGGGTAGCAGCACTCCACTGCAAGGTGGTCATCACCTTCTCACTGCTACTTTGCAGACAGCTCCACCTGCACTCCCTGCGTAGAGCATCAGTGGTCCCCTGTCCGGAGCACACAATGTTATGACCGCAGCGAGAGATACCTCTTTTGGAATGAGCCGCTCACCATTGCCTTGCTAATGTTGATGTCCATCACCATATCCCTGACTTGTTTGACAGCAGTGCTCTTCTTTAAGAACCTTGAGACTCCCCTTGTGCAGGCTTCCGGAGGCAAACTGAACCTCTTTGCCTTGTTCACACTCATGCTGCTGTGTCTCAGCTGCTGTCTCTACATAGGGAAGCCCAGTAACAACCTTTGTATGATCCAGCAGATAGTCTATGCCCTGTGCCTCAATGGTTGTTTCTCTACCTTCTTCATCAAGTCCCTTGAGATCACCCTTGTGAGGGAGTTCCCTCGCTGTGCCCCCACCTTCTTGCACTGGGTGACCCCGAGGAGGGCCTGGCTCCTTGTTGCCTTGTGCCTCCTCACCGAGTGCTTGTTCTGTCTCTGCTATCTTCACTTGGGCCCTGACTATCTGGTTACTGATTACAAGTCACTGCCCACTGAAGTTCTGCTTGTGTGTAACACAGAGTCCTGGTTTGCCTTTGCCCTGATGCACGGCTACAATGGCTGCTTAGCCTTTGTCTGCTTACTGTGCACATTCATGGTAGAGACTTCTGGTAAGAAGTACAATATCGCCCGGGGGATCACATTTGCCGTCCTAATCTATTTCATCATCTGGATCTTCTTCATTGCTATTTTCGCCACGCTGAAGACAGTCCTCAGGCCCGTTACTCAGATTGGTACCATTTTGACAACCAGTCTGGGTATCCTGGGGACCTACTATATCCCTAAATGCTACATCATCTTGCTTAAGCCCCATCTGAACACAGTGGATTATTTCCAGAATTCCTTCAAAGAGAAGCCAGAGGAGGACTCTCAGTAAACAGAAAATAAGCCAGATCCATTTTCACCTGCTCCTCAGTAGAAGCTGGCTGTATTTTAATGAGATAATTCTGCTTATGATGACTCTGTAAGCTATGGTCCCACACACAATCACCACATAAAATACAGCCTTATCCAGCAGGCTGAAGACCAGGATCAGAATTTTTAAGCTGCAAAACCACAGGGCTCTACTCAATGAGCTCAGGCAAAATGTCCCCAGCAGCGTGGTATCCATCCTCTCTGTAGATAACCGCCCGTTTCATCACCCACAAGGAGCCAAAAGCAGGTTCAGTTAAGCAAGCAACCTACAGCACTGATATTTTATATGAATCTCTCAGGTCTGGCAGTCTGAGCTAGAAGCTTCACCTGGACCACTTCCCTGTAAAGACTGCTGGTAATTTCCACTTCTTACTAACTAGATAACCGCTCCAGACATATAGCCATGAATCCTTTCCCTGGCCTTATAAGAACTTTCAAATACATTAAACAGCACAGAAATAATAACTAGAAAAACAGAAGGGAATCATCTGAAAAGGTGTGAGATTATAGACCACAAACAGAAATCCTTGTGATTAACTAATGATACTGAGTTCCTATCTACACAAGATCCTCCTTAAAGACCTTTTCCTAGTGAGCAACATCAGAAAACAGCTCCTGTGCAGGTTTCTCCTCCTGTTAGATACAGGAAGGAGCTGAGGAGGGGGAGGTCATAGACAGGGAGAACCAAAGGTCCCATGCACTGCTCTGTAATTGCGGTCTGTACCTGCATCTAGGTGTGTTTGTGCAGTTGCTTTATTAAAAGTGAGTCAATGACATCCTACAGCTCTGGGTCTCTTTTTTTGACGGTTACGGTCAATGCAAACTTTTCACCATCTAGGTTGTGAAACTGTACGGTTCTAACGGCCACCAGGATCCTTAGGACAACCCTTCCCCATTGTCCCTGTAAATAAGATTCTGTGACGGAGCATACTGATCCTCTGGGCTGCCCTCTTGTCTGTTTAAAGAGAGGGGCTCCGACTTCTCGGTAGGGCACTGAGTAAGTTTTGCTCATTTTTGATTGAAGTTTAGAGGATACCTGGAAAGGTAGACACGAAGTTAAGAACATAGGCAGAGTACTCAAAGAAACTGATAGGCCATACACAAACTGAAGTACAGGGAAACAAATGTGTTCAGATCAAGAAGGGCTGACTATTTTGGCTCTTAAATGAAATAAAAGATTGAAAGGCTAAGCAAAGCTTCTGATGACAACCATTGCTCTTCTAGTTCATACCATCAGTACTCTGCTGCAGCATATTAACTGAGAACTGGTCCTTATATATCATTGAGCATTGAAACAAAACACAAGCAAGAACTTGTATTTCTCAAGAGGTTCCACAGTTTCATTCCAAGTCACAATAATTGTAGTTATTCAAGCCAGAATCTCAGTAAAACAGAATTTTTTTTCAGATAAATTATATTGTAAAAGTTTATATGATATAATGGAAATATTTATCATAATTTCACACTTCTTTTACAATATGAAATTCAGGTTTGATATCGTCATGAAACAGAAAGCTGAATTTTCCAAAGTCAATGTTTAAATTTCTGTTAAGTAATTTTTTCCTATGGAAAAAATTTCTGTTTGAATTTTCTTGACTACTTTGTCACAAAATCCATAGAAACCATTCTGATACGTAAAGGCAGCTGTATGCATGATATAAAGAGTATATTACCCATTCAAATTTCAATTCACTCATTTGTGTTTCATTAACATGTGTTTGCAAAGAACATGGAAATGAGGACAAGACACACGGAAATGAACAGTGTGCAAATCACACTATCCAAAGTCATAGGAAAAAGTTCCTCCCATCTCAAAAACCACGCAAATATCACCAGAGAGAAACCTTTCTTACCCGGTGAGACATTCCGCAAAGGGGACAAAATCAATCAAACACTTTGAGGAATAAGAAATACCTCCAACCTGTATTCATCCGTGTAACATGGCCCGTTTGCTGAACAGCAGGAGAATTCTCATATCCGGAAAGGCTAGTGGTTTGTCCCATGATGCATCCAATTTACAAGAACAGGTAATAGCGGTAGTTTCAGAAGGCATGACAAAGAAATACTCATACAAGAAAAACATAGACTAGCTCCCTCACAGAAGGTGCTTGCTAACTATAACCAGTTAATATCTAGTTTATATTACGAATATGAAGGCTAACACATGAGTTACTGAACAAATGATGATCCTCTAAAGTGCCGAGTGTGGAGGTTCAATGAAACGTATGGGTCTAACCCTCTGTAAATCCTGCAGGCTCTTTGCCACTAGGGAGTATTGTATATCAAGAATTTCACAAGCCTATTTTTGTATATGCAAAAATAATCTCTAATTGTCATCTACCTGCTTGTATCTGACAGACTCCCCCTCCTGCCTGTTAGCCACAGACACACCCTCCAGACAGGACCTTCTGCATAGCTGAATTACTAGAATCAAACCCGAACAAAGACAAAAGAAAACACCCCTTATTTCCATTACTGTTCTCTGTAGCTACCTTTACATTTCCTAGCAATGGAATTGGCCCTTCCACCCAACACTGGATGTCTCTCTTTTCTTCAAAGTGTCATGAATCAGGGCCTAAGGCTGCTTAAAGCCAGGGAAGAAATTCGCAGTTATAATCCATAGCAGGTACTTTCTGCAGTACAACTGTTGCTGATGGTGTCTGGCTAGGCTGTGTGCGACAACAAAGCACGCCCACAGTCCCTCTACAGCATCATGCATATATTGCTGGAGTACTTCCCCCAAAACCCCTCCGAGTTCCTGCCTCAAGTTCAGGCTCAGCTCATACCTCCACCCCCATGTACCGCCTTCACATGAAGGAGAGCGAACGGAATGGGCCATCAGCTGAACCGTGTGAACGTTTACGGGACTAGCAATTGCTGCCAGCCAGACTGCTGGTGGCCGACTGTCCTGGTTTAGCCCAGTCGGCAACTGAGCCCCACCCAGCCGCTCGCTCATCCTCTCTCCCGGTGGGATGGGGGAGAGAATTGGAAGAGCAAAAGTAAGAAAACTCATGGGCTGAGATAAGAACAGTTTAATAATTGAAATAAAATAAAATAAAAATAATAAATTGTAATGAAAAGGAAAACAACGAGAGAGTGAGAGAGGAACAAAACCCAAGAAAAAACAAACAAGTGATGCAACCGCTCACCACCAGCCGACCGACACCCAGCCCATCCCTGAGCAGCGATCGCTGCCCCCGGCCAACTCCCCCCAGTTTCTATGCTGAGCACGACACCCTATGGTATGGAATGTCCCTTTGGGCAGTTGGGGTCAGCTGTCCTGGCTGTGCCCCCTCCCAGCTTCTTGTGCCCCCGGCAGAGCAGGGGAAGCTGGAAAGTCCTTGACCAGTGTAAGCACTACTTAGCAACAACTAAAACATCAGTGTGTTACCACATTATTCTCATACTAAATCCAAAACGCAGCACCATGCCAGCTACTAGGAAGAAAATTAACTCTGTCCCAGCTGAAACCAGGACACCTACACACGACTACCAGCTGACAGTGGTAGCACCATTTAAGACAGCAGCTCACCCTCACACACTGTGTATTAGCAGCTACTTAGAAAAGTGCTACCTCTAGAATCACTAGGGCAAAAGGCTTGAACTCAACTCCTATTGCTGCCAACAGCAAAACCTCATTTAACTTAAATGTAGGCAACTATCTGACCACCTTTAAAGCAACCAGATATGCGAAGGACTGAGGAGCTTTGCAGGTGAAGACAAACTTCGTTGAATTGTGTAAGCTGCTACAGAAGCATTCCTAGGTCTGTCTTTACTCGCTACTCAGTGACATGGGCATTTGCGCTTGAGGCAGTTTGCTCTTCCAATTGGCCTGGACTTCATTTTTGTCATTCCTACTGATCAGATCAATGGCAGAAGGAATGGGTTGCACAGCTTTTAAACCCTCTTCCAAAGGGTTGCCTCTATTGAATACATGCTGTCTGGTTTTGAGCCCAAACAGCAGCCAGGTTAAGAGTTAACAGCAGGACTTCTGGTGAGCTACTAGAGTACACCAGTGAGAGTCTGGAGCTACATCTGCTACCTACTGGGTTCTTACCACAGGGCAGGGAGGAGAGGAAGCATCACAGATATAAGTGGGAGCTTCCTCCTCCTTCAGGCTGCAGAGGACAAGTAGGAAAGATCCATTCTTCCCCAGGGCTGTGGTATTCCCGTCCCCCTGGGCCCAGGTGCCTGCAGCCCACGCTGCACCTTGGACAGCTGCTGTGCTGATGGGTGCGGGAGCCGGTGGAGGCTCTCGAGCAGCCCCTCTTGGAGGCCAGGCTTAGTCTTAGCATGAGAATTTGTTTGCTTCCTACGATGGAAAGTGCAAGACATCTTTGGAGCTCTCTGCGAGGCACCCGTCTCTTTCGGAAGGATTTTCAGAAGGAAGATCCATTTCCCTGTCTGCAAAGTGCTTTGCTGTTCAGAACTGTTCCTGAAACGTCCTGCTATGTAATGAGCAAGTAGTGCTTTCAAGTTCTGTAGGCACATGAAATGTGAGCTCTTGGAAAGTACAGAACGTTAAAACCTCACAGTAAAAGCCCAGCAGAAGATAGTGGAAGACAGGGAATAAGTTACTCTGCTGGAAGGACAGAATGCTACCAGATCTGATGAAGTAAGCCGCTGATAAGAGCGTGGATAATGCAGAAGCAGGACGTGGCAGGTGTTGCAGAAGCCCGAGTGTGCCAGAAAATGAAACCTATGAGAGCAGAGGCTCAAAGCAGCAGGACTTGTGCGTTACTTCCCCTTCACTTGCTCCTCAGAAATACAAGAGTGCCAAAGCTACAGACAACTTAAGTACCTGGACACAGGACAAGTAACAGATGAAGGGCAAGTGGATCCGCCAGCATCACATAATCTGGAGCTTTTTAAGCCTACTGCTCCATGCACAGGGTACAACAGCTTTCTAAACATGGGGAAACTACAGAAAGCCTTACCCTCCTCCTGCTGGGAGAATATGTTTGTACTGAAACATTTTTTATAGGCCAGTAGGACTAGTTCAACTACATGTGTTATTCCTGTCTGTTCTTGCAGGTGTGGAAATTCCTCTGTCCTCCAGGTCCACCCTGCCAACTTCAAGGCATTGTAAAACCAACGCTGCAGTACACACAGCATGGCGAAGCTGACTCCGCAGCTCTAGAGGTCACCACAAATCTTGAAGTCTTCAAAAAAGCAGCTTAGAACTGCAGACCCCAAGCAATCTGAGGGGCAAGGCCTATTCCCTCCTCTGTCCCAGTGCACCTGCTGTATTTTATTTCTCCTCTTGCCATTTGAGACTCTTGGGTCCACATAATCAAAGGACTATAATCTGGGACAAAAGAGGCTAAGTTGCTGCTACTACCAGCATGTCTTCTGCCAGCTACTTTTAGAACACAGATGGTGGTGAGATAATACTGCTATGCTTCCCCATGAACACATTTATGGATCACAAAGCACTTGTCAGCCTCACAACACTGCTGTACATAAGCTGCTGTTGCTTTGCTTCACTCCTCCGGATTTTCTAGGTCTTTCAAAGTGTTTACTCTGACTTATTAGAGCTAACCTGATGCAGCTGCATACACAGGTGACACAAGCTGATGAACTGGGTCTGCTTTGCTCATCTTCATGACTGCAGGATCATTATCCCTGCCTAACAGAGTCCCAGCAGCACCACTTCCTTTTTGTCTTAAATATTTTCAGAGCTAATGAGGATGTCTGGCCCTTTTGGTCCTTATTATAATACTGTGTTCTACATTATAGTTTTTGTAATAAATGTGAATACACATTTATTACACCTCTGTACTTTTTATTACACACCTCTGTACTTCCAAAAGGCTGGAGAGAAATCAGCCAGCCCAGAGCAGACACCTATGGCAGAGACCAAGCAAGGAAAGGCAGTATTTTGGACTACACAGCCTCCCAGTAATAACCAACAATGTCCCAATGTCCACTTATATACCACAAAGGTTGCCATGTGTACTAGTGTAATATGAGGTGGCTAATTAGGTATAGTGCACTACCAACTATCAGCCAATAGTTATTATTAAATATTAGCCACTTAGTGCCTCTTCACGTCAGGAAAAGTGGCAGCTACCACTCTACTGTTACTTTTCCTAACAGTGCAGATGCAATACAGTAGAGGGATTTATCTTTTATCATGCTGTATCATGGAGGAATGATGACAGGATCTCTCCTTCAGTTCAAAAGCAAAGGATACAACTCGATCCAACACTTTTTAACTAATGCCATCATACTTACCCTTTCATAAACCTGGTAAAAGTACAATTGGACTCTACCACAGTTGTTAAAAAACTGATTTCGTGTTACTGAAATTAAGCAACTAGCCAAGAACAAGCACTTTCTCAAACTGAAAGCAGAAATATTTTAGTAAAAGCTGCTCACAGTAATTTTTTTTATCCTTTAAACAATCTTTATTCTACACTCCTTTTGCAAAAAATTGTGTCAGTGTAAAGTAGCAAACCATGAAAGGTGAAAATGGAAAAACTTCCGCATTATTTCACATTACTGCCAAACAGTAGCAAGTAAATATCAAGTCACATCACTAAGATCTTCTCTTTTCCCCACCCACTTTGACGAGCAACTATACTGCTCTTTTATTCCCCAGGGTAGACTTAAAGTTTTTCCATCTATCCACTACATAGTATTGGAAGTTAACTCATCAATTCAGCTCAATTAAAGAATTTTGCAAATTAATCCAAACGAGGGAATATTTTCATTCTTAAAGAAAGAGCTTTTTGGTGCACTGCAAAGCTAGCTGTCCTAAATTTCTGTGGCTACCTGCATGTAAAATTCTCCTGGCATACTTGAGGAAAAATGTGAAACATTTGACACAAAGTACTCCTCAGTGTGATTAAAGATAGCAAAAATCTGACCTGAAGACTGGAAGTCCTTGTTTCTGGAGACTGCAGCAAGTCTTCATGAGCATACTGTTGCAGCTGAGAATCTCAGCAGTACTCCTCACTTCAGTGCTGGGATTTCATAGCAGAGAAGCATTAAGTGACTTTTGATCATCGTTCCAGAAATAGAGAAGGAAAAAAAAATAATCAAATTTACCTCTATTGCTTCTCTTTCTGGCAGCAGAGCTAGAGCCATGATAGACTGATTTTTCTTATCCTTTAGGGGGAAAGGGGCGGGGGGAGGGCTGGGGAAGAGGGAGGAAGGGAAAAGTAGCTGATTACATTGTTCAACCAGGTCCAGTCACCTGCAGACAATTCATACTAGGTCAGCTGGAATCCATCAGGCCCTGCAGTAAAAGGCTCCAAAATTCTGATCATTTAATATTCAGCTAACTGGGAAAATGCTGGCTAGACCACTTTGCATCCTATGTAAACAAATACAGTTTGAAAGGGAGAATATGGGAAACTCTGCAAGACTTTCTCACAGGCTCTTATATAAGTCTGCTGCAGAATTGTGCCATTTATAATGGGTGCCTCCATAATAACTACTACTTTGTCTCTCCCTTTGCTGCTCAATCTCTACCAGCTAAGAAGAGGGAATCGGCCTCATCAAGCTGTGGTTGTTCTTTGTACGTGAACCACCCAGATCTTACAGGGAGGCTGGGTGTCCGGATGTTGCATGACAAATACACTGCGGTTTAAGGCTTACCAGTTAGTCTGCAAAGTGGTGTCCTAATGATCCTAGCTTGTCTCTGCTGGAGTTTGTGTGCAGAGTCCAGAAAAAGGGAATATACACATGAAACAGCTGAATACATTGATGGGTTCTACCAACAGATTCATCTCCTGGGTCTGCAGGGAGAAAAACTTGTTCCAGCTCATGTCTTTGTCACAGGACGTATCCTCCAGCTGTCTTTTACTTCCACAAACTTTCTTCAGCCTTTCCTGTATACCTACTCCTGCCAAGTCGTGAGAGGGAGAAGCTTAATAATTAAGAGGTAGGGCAATTTAAGGGGAAAGCACAACTTCTGCACCAATATATTAGTCATTAGCTCAAAGCTACAGCACTTCTGATGAATGGCAGGGTCTTGTATTTCCAGTCAGATGTCATTAACCTGCATGGAAGAGTCAGGCCTCTGCATTCCAATCATCTGTGACCCAGTTTAGCAGTGAACATTTACAGGGTTCCTGTCATACTTTGAACTGTAAGCACTTGTTAAGTACCATGAAAACACAGAACTCCCAGCTGCCTATCATTAGCTCCTGAACAATCTTCTGTGGAGAGGACAAAACTTCAGTGTGGCAGGGGGAAAAAAAAAAGAGTAAGATTCAACCAATATTTCATCATTCTTGAATAAAAGATAATGCAGTAGTGCAAAGAACTGAAGACATACACTGTGGTTATCACATAAAATTAAAAGCTTTTTAGTGTTTAAAATAGCATTTACACATAAGCAGCTATATATTAACTATACAGACACTTGGGTTTTAATACAATATCTACAAAAAAGAATTCAATATGCAATAGACATTTAACAGGAACAGTGCAGTCCATGCTAGTAAGAGTTCACTCTTTGAGTAGAACCAGTTCTAGAATAGGTGATAGTCTGGGTTTTCATTATTTAAAATCATGTAACTTTGTTCCTCTACTGTACATAAAATTCTTTACATGTATTTCTAATCACTGATTAGAATTAATAATTTTAAGTCAATCTTATTACAATCCAGTTAAATGCAAAACAAAAACAATTACATCAACTCATGAGCTGTCAAGTCTCAAGATCGGACTGCCCATTTGAATAGAACAAAAATAATATCAAAAAATCAATGTCTGTGCATCATTGCTTGCCATCCAATATACCTTTGGATAAAGTGTCCAGGGGACCGTTACCTTTGAAAAGTAGATTTATTAACAGGAGGTAAAAGACAATAGCAGTGCTTTTAAGACTATTTGCCAAAAAACTTACTCCTCAGAGTTAATGTACTGGGTGGGTACACTACCCCTACAGATACTACCTCCTTTGGATAGGAGACGTCATCCCAAACTGTCTTCTCATCATTTTCTATGATCTTCCAAACATACCTTTTAGTCCCTGTTAAAAGCTGTTGGCAGGTATGCATGGACATTAAGCTCAGCTGCAGAGCACAGGCAGATGTTGAGGGTCTCACTTCCAGAATAAAAATGTCAACTATTTAAGGCTCCTGTTATGAAGTTGTTTCAATGCCCTGTATAGCAAACCCATAACTTCTCATTGTAGTTAGAGGCATAGGTCACGAATTCTAGAGCCCAGCCAGTGCCAGTCACTTGACTAAATTCAGAGAAAAATTTCAGGCCCTGGTGAGAGAAACAGACAGTTCTGCAGGACTCCAGCCTTCAAAACTTTCTTCCACCCAGCACAGTACTTCCTATTGCAAGTAGCTTCATTGGCATCAGTGGCACTTCTTTCTGCAGGCAGTACTGTGCCCAATAGGAGAAACTTGCACTGTTAGGTCCCAAGGCCCCCTTGTTGCAAAGACGCATGCACATGCATTGAAAGCCAAGGATGGGATTTGGGAAATCTCCTCTCTTCATTCACTTCTGAAAATTAAGAGCTAGCAATGTTTCAGGCCTAACTTTCCACTCACTCAAACCAGCCTCTCCACTGTACACTACAAGGCGGGGAAATCAAGCTTTTGTTTTACACACAGTGGCCATTATGTATTGCACTGTTCACAGAAGGGTCATTTACATTCTCCTACTGCTCTTTGTAAATAGCAGGTTCTACACGCTATACAGTATTAACCAACTAGCACATCTGTCAGTACATTCAGAGCACTCGTTATTTGCCTGAAACGGATGCCTGTTTGTGGGTGAAGCTAGTTCAGGCTGGATTTAGCAGCCTGATTTCCTCAGCAGACGAACGCTTTCCCACACCTATGTTATGGACTGTCAGCTTCATTCCAGGGTTACCCACAAAAACGCAAGTATATAACACAGTCGTTTCAACATAGCAGCAAAGACCAGCAAGACACAGAACAGTTTCTGCCAACAGCATAACAACAAGACAAAAAAACCCATCAGGTGTGTAAACTGCAACTCTTGAAAAGATATAAGGGAATTAAACACGTTTCTTCCATGGGTGAAAGCTCAGCCCCCAGCTTTAATCCCTTTTGGAAATACCTTATTAAAATGACAGTCTTTTCCTCCAGCCCTGTAAGTTCTGCCTTAAGACAAAGCGGGCCAGAAAAATCATAATATATATGAGACCAGAAAAGTTAAAATTAATTTAGAAGTAGAACCACTAGTGATTGTCAGTAAAGTCACAGACTCCTTAACAGTGTCTCCTGGAGACATAGCAGAATTACAGAATTATTTTACCCTGATTTATTTCATTGCTTTAAATGTCAATCCTTCAAAATAGTTTACTGAGTTTAGTTAGCATCTTTGCCGTGTTACTGGGAGGAGGAAAGGAAAAGAAAGGACACTGTTGCACAGTCAAGTTTTAGGTAGTGCTGTTCTTTTGAATGCCACCACCAACTTTGCAATCTATGCTAGCCCATCAGATGGATTATGACGAAAGCACCGCTTTCAGAAACGTTGTGTAGCTTTTCGGGAGATTTTTGTAAAGAAAACTGTCCAAAACCACTCAGCTAGTTCAGAAGCCCAGCAAGTGGAGTACCTAGTCTGAGTGACACACAGTTTCCTAAATGCCTAGCTCCCTTTTGAAAGTGAGACTTACGTCTCCAATTAACACAGACATTTGAAAATGTTACTCTGACTTTTGTAAAAGGGATTTGTTTACACATAGACCTGTAATAAGAAAAGAAGTAGTGAAAAATCTATCAGAAGAAACAACATACAAAATGGACAGTTTGAAGGGTAATTTTTCAGGGTGACAAAGGAACATGAAACTACACGAAAATAGTGAGAAAGACATGTTCTCTTTTGACATTCATATCGGATATTCACACTACCCATAAAGCATGGAACATAACAAAAAGAAGCTTCTTACCAGTGAAGAAAATGCTTATATACAGTAAAGACTGATTTTAAAGCACCTGTCCTAAAACCTGCCAGAAGCAGATATCTCACAAAAGAGGATTTAACTGAGGCATGGCCCCATGGTCAAATGCCACTAAGTGACTGCAGCTTAACACATATTTCCCATTAAATGAGCCACCATAACAGAGTACGGGTGTGCTCTTACCATGCCCTCATTCAGATACTTTAAAAAAGCTTCTTAAACGTCAGTGAAGGTTCCTGAACATACTTTATCAAGCGTCCATAACCTTAGAGCGAAAAATACACAGTAATGAAATCTTGGGGATATACAACAGCAGTTGCTTAAGTCAAAGCTCCCCAGCAGGAGCTTTAGCGTGGGTCTCGCCCTGTGTCAGGTATAAAGATTCATTCATTGTCCCATTTATGAGCTGTTCTCAAAACACCCTCTCACCTCTCTGCTAACAGCTAGCCTGCATCTGTGTTCAGAACGTGTTCCCTTGGGTAACACTGCAAGTGGGATTAGATATCTCCAGGTTTCTATTTCAAAAAAAAAGAGAAAGATACTGCTCAGAAATTAAGAACAGAAAAAGAGGTGATCAAAATGAACAGCCATGTCCCAGTGGGAGCCAGGATTTACCTATGTCTCTGCTAAAATGGGATAAATATCCCCTTCAAAAGGGAAAAGCTGCAGCTACACTAACAGAATCTCATAGCAGCAACTGTCCTATTTCTGTGGAAGCAACTTTTAAAACCTGTAAGCAAGTGCTCATTATAACCAGAAGAAGCAGACACATCTGTCAGCAGGGATGTGACTGAAATGCCCAGAACGGACTGCAGCTACAGAGTCACTATCATGATACTAAATGAAATAACTTTTACAAGTTCTGCACAATGAACACATACAGTAGCAAGACTCTACCACTCCCTTGATAGAATAATATCTTAAAAAAAAAAAAAAAAGAAAGATTGATTTATACTCCCTAGTCAGCAGAAGAAGGTAGCCACAACTTTGCCTTCTGCTAGGAATTGGTTTGAGCCTGCTCCTCTCCAAGCACGTGTTGTCTGTACACTTGCGGGTGCCATGACTGCTTGGAGCGCTGACTGATGCTTCCAAGAAACAGCATTACAAGGCAGTATCACAGATACTAGCCAACGGTCATTTTTTCCTTGTAAGAGAAAAAGCAGGGAAAAATAAAAGTGCTACTATGCATTATTGGAAATTTAGAAGTCATTTGAAATAATAGTCCTTGAATCAGCCAAAACGATACGCTAATTGCATTGAAGTAGGTGCCACAATTACCAAAGCTCATTAAAGATGTGAATATACACCAGCCATTCACAATCAAAAAGGGGGGGGGGGGGGGGGGGCAGGAATAAAGAAAAGATGTCATCAATTTGCTGATATTTAACAGTCCCAGGAGATTTTTTTTGTTCATTTTTGTGGTGGTTTTTTTTTGTATTTTTTGTTTTGTTTTGTTGATTTTTCTGCAACACAATTGCAAACCAGCAAGGTGTGACATGCAAGACAGCCAAGTTTCTTCCGTTAAGTGTTCGACAATGACCAAATTGCCCACCCACCCCCCAAACAATCCCCCCCCGGCCCTTCCCCAAGCAGAGTCTGAAGGCACTTCCTCTCACATGATGTCGACAAAGAATTCACAAGGGTTGCCCATAGCCTTCTGGAAGGACTGCCGGCTCCCCGTCAGCTCTGGAGGAACAGAGCTCAGTTCCCTCACGGGGGGCCCTCCAGGGGGTCCGCTCGTCCCGTAGACTTTGGAGCCCAGCTTGGGGAGATTGTAGAGGGGTGGGACTCCTGGAGGCCCGTAAGAATGATGGCTGTGGTGGCTTCTCTCGCTGTGGGTGGCAGAGACATGACTCCGGTGGCTGAGCTGGCTGACAGGCCTCTCCCGACGCACGACGCTGGCGCCGCCGCTGCTGCGGGCAGTGTGGTCAGACTCGCTGCCGCTGCCAGCCGACTTGTGGTCCTTCTCTCTGCCCAGAGCTCTCCTGCTGTTCTCACTGTTGCTTCGGTTCGAGCCGCTGCTTTTGCTTCCTAAAGCCCATGAGTGAAAAGGACATGCAGAAAAGCAGAATTAGCTCAGGTCCACGGCCGTCTCCCACATCAGCTCCTACCAAAACCCACAGATCCGGGAATGACCATTGTAATGGCAACAACGATGACAAAACCAGGCCTGAACGTGCTGTTGGTGGCTTATGGGATTTAGCAATGACAATTGGTAGAACAAAGCTGACAAGGTTGTGCCATGCGCAGGTACACGTAGACACCTTAGAGCTTGCACAGTGAAAGCAGCAGCTAGCCTAGAATTACTGGCTGAAAGCCATCTGCTCCGCTGCCGCCCCACTGACTGGAGAGAGGGAAGGCGCAAAAAAGGAAGGAAGAAGCCGGCATTTGGGTTTTGACTCAAGCAAACGACGTTCAATCTAACTGTAACTGCATCTATCTTTGCTATCTTCTATCGGCAAAGCTTTTCAAAAGGAAACTTATTTGCCTTTTCTATCATGCTTGGTCACACTGGGCATACTCGCACCCAGGGCCAAATCACCTGAGGTTAACAGATGTCCTTTTGCTGGCTTCAGTGGGTAGATTCTTTTAAAATTCATCACTGCAGTGTTCTGCTGTTGGAGAATTCTTCAAAAAACAGTTATTTGCTGAACTGCTCTACGATGAATCAGTAACATGCAGGATGTTCCCAGCAGAGGCCACTAAATCAACTCGGAAAAACAAAGGACTGCTGCTGGTGTGTAAGCTGAGTTGTTCCTACATACAAGCTTCACTAAACTTCTGAACTGATTTTACATGAAAGTTGAAGGTCATGCTCTGTTACCACGAGAGATAGGCTAGGATGATGTCAGGAGACATTTCCAAGTTAATTATTCTTTAAAAAACTCCAGCTAACCAACGCACAGAATATCTCATTAAGTTCATGCCACCTTAGTGCAAGACTGTCTTCCCAAAAAGGATCCCCAGCCAGAGGAATAGGTGACAAGCTTTTGAGTCTGAATGAGCCACTGAGGTACTGAAATGGGAAAAACAGAATGACTCTGAGCTGCTCCTTTCTTGAACTACAGATGATCATGACGTTCTGCCTGCTTCAGCTGATGTTTAGAGCAGGCAAACAGAAGAGACAGGAAAACTAGACTGACCTGGTGTGTATAGTTGAAAGGCTAGATTCCCCTGCAGAATGCAAGAAAAACTGGGGATAGATGGAAAACACAGAATACAAAATCACTGGACTTGAAGTTAATATTCTGAGCCTGGGACTCTGAAGTGGTATTTGCCGATTGTAACCCCTATCACCTCTTTGCTCTGGGAAAAACACTGTCCTGCTTTGTGCCTCTGTTTCCTTCCATCTGTAAATGAAGATATTAACATGGGTTCAGCTGCCTCCACCAAATACTACAAAGATTCATTCAGGTGAGCCTTTTGAAGAGGTAAGGTGCTCCCTGAGCTGTCGTTTCAAATGTTTCACAACAATCTTGTAAAAACAAATAAGAGAGAAGAAACTTCTTGTTAGCAGGTTGGCTGTTACAGACTTTGCTCCAAAGAACAACATAGATATTATCTCCGAGAAGCATCTTTGTAAGCTCTCCAGTGTGGCACATTGTTCGGAGTGGAAGAAAATCGACATTTTATTTTAACCCTTCCACAGCCAATATGCCTCTGCTTTTATCTCATGATGCATTCTGCTGCCACCCACCCAAACCCTGCAAGCCTTACCCAAAGTCATTACTCCTTGACGCAAGCTCCCCATACACAAGAATTCATTGCCAGTTCCATAGCTTGTAGCTGATTAAAGATCATGCAGAGGAGAAAGCAAGCTGCCCTGAAAGCGTATATCACTGATCTTGAGACGTTTTCTACAGTCAGTAGGACTGAGACTGCCTTGTGGCAATCCATCGCATTGCTACTCCAGACTTCAGTACATCTGGAGTAGCAGCTCTAGCTGGTCTGCCAAACTCCAAGAGGTCAAGTGGTTAACGCAGACTTCTTATCTCAAAAGAACCTGGCTTTCTGCAGCTGCACTCCAAGCTGATTACATGGCAGAAAGAAAACAGAGAAACCATCTACTATTACAGCAGTCTATCTAAGAACAATCAGCAGCACAGCCGTTGGCCTCTGGTCATGCTGAGGTTCACTCTCTCCCTAACATGCCTTTAAATCCTGTCACAGAACAAACAATCAAAAAGTCCTTCTAAGCCTTGAGTTTAAATGCAATCTAATAAGAGTGTCACCTTCTTGGCAGCTAGGGACTGGCCTGGCTTGGAGACACACAGCCCAACCTAAAGCTGAGGTTTGAAATGCTGCTAAACAACCACAGCAGTGTTTGTTTCCATCTAAGGCCAACTTTAAACCTAAGTGTCATACAATGGATTTAAAGAATCTGCATTTCAAGTGCCTAGAAAAGCTGCACTCACCATTGCCACAACATATTATCAGCCTTTACTCTCTGTTACTGCTGGACACGAAAATTCCACTCCCTAAAGGCACAGAGACTCCAGCTGCCTCAATACCTCATTTCACAGGTGGAGAAGTTTCCACATAAATTATTCTGGACAGGGGCAGGAGAGCCTCCACAGACAGCGTATAGAGGCTCTGAAGACCCTTCTATTGTTCCTGTCCCACCAACTAACATCCTGTGAGCTTGAACAAATCCATCCTTCCTACTTCTTTCATCTCTTCCAACTGTAACCTGATGATCTCCTGCTATCCATCTGTACAGTGAGCATCTACGAGACCAGGGACACAACTTTGATCTAAACACTATGGTAACAGAGATGATGTTTTGCAGAGGAGCTGGTCCTCACCAGTGCTGTTCCCTACAGCAAACCTGCCCAAGCCTTTAAAAATAACCTAAGCCCTGGGTACCACAAGCAGGGATAGATGATGTGGCTCAGAAGAAATAAGCAGCAACCTAAATTGGAACAGAGCCTTGAACAGAACTGCAACATCATATAAAACTTTGCTAGATCTTCTCCTCCCCATCTGTTGCTTGCCTGAACACATCTCAGTCTGTCTCTTGACCCAATTCTTAGGCCTTTGTCTGTAATCATCAGCAAATACACTGCATTCATCTCAAAAACTTGTGACATCACTGGGCTCTGGAGCAGTGCTCTTGTTCACCGGATGAATTCAGGTATGATCTAACATTGCACATAAAAGAGAGACTTCCAAGAAACCCAATTCTAACACTCTATATTGAGAGCAAACAATGCAACTTTGTGTCCCAGTACTCTTGACACCTGCCTGAGACATCTGGCCAGTGCTCAAGTGTCTTTCAGTAAATGAGCAGTTGAAGGGCACTGGTAGGTAAATCCAATCCAGATGGATGATATCAGACTAATAAATTAGGAGCTGGGATTATTTATTTGTTTTATGAAGGGCAGTGAAGAGACTGGTGATAGGATTCTCCCATCTGAGCTGACAGTGAGGTACCTGATGCCTTTCCCTCTGTAGCTGCTGCAGCACATCACACAGGGGCCAGACAGGTTGATATGCTAATGCCACGCTACTGGACTACTGTGAACTACTGTGCATTGAGACAGGCTGAGTGTCCAAGACAATTAAAAAGAAAAAAAAAAAAAGAAAAAGAAAAAATACAGCTAAACATTTGGGTCACAAGAGTCTAAATGATCATGCTGTGAAGTCATTATTATTATGGAGGCATTTGAAGCTTACCAATCCCCTAGAGTCAGCCATTCCTCTATGAATCCTTCAGTCTAATGCTTGCTCAGAACAAAACAAGGGAATAACAGTTACAAAACAAGAAACAACACAGAAGTGCAGTTTCCAAAAGAAGAACAAGGAAAGTGTTGAAATCCTTCAAAATTAAACACCTTGGCACCTTTCATAAGGCTCTCTTTAGCCAGTAACACAGGTCGCATGGATAAAATACCATACCTTTCCCATTCCAGCAGCAGAGAGCTAATATTCTACTGCCCGCAGAACCAGCTACCAAAAAAATAATCACATTCTCTCCAGCACAATCAGCTTGAGGTTCTAAACCCTCTGGATACCACTGTGAGCTTCCTCACGGACACTTCTTATTTTGAGATAAGGTGGGAAGCAATAGTGCTAAAATCTTGTGAGCAAGTTCCCGTTATGAAATTCTTCTGTGCAATTTTTCAAAATCTAACTGGCTGCAGTAAACAGGAAGAAGTTACATCCAAGTTACTGGATGGTCACCACACAAACACAGAGAATCCTCACCCTTTCTATACTGGTATTTCCAAAAGCAAAACTCATTCTGGAAGGGATTTGGGGGGAAAAAAAAAAAAAAAAGCAGCAGAATGGCCTTATCGGTACAGCCAAAAAATGCATAATTTTTATTTACTAAGGTTTAAAAATGAACCACAAAATTATCCTAGGGCAGGAAAGGAGGAGGTCAGGTTTTTAATCCATGCAGTATTATCTTTTTTTCCCTGTCATATATTACAAAAGAGACTCTCCTCCCTGTGAGCAGTGTTTCAGCCCTGTAAACCATCTGGCTGGCCACCTCATGCTTGTCTCACACAAGCAAAGAGAGGGATTTTCCTTTTGTACTGAGCATTGAAGTGAAAACCAAGAGAACCTTGGTTCTAATCCCTGTTCTATCAGCAACGAAATGGCCTCATTTCTAGCAATATCAAGCGACTGCAGCCCCACTGTTGGCAATGGCTCTTACCTCTAAAAAGGGGGGCAAGAGTTGATCTATTTTAACAGGGTGGACAATTGAGTCATTAACGTTGGCCTGATCAGCATTATCTAAGCAGTAGTTTACCATGTGATGCTGTTGGTTAAGAACAGTGCAGATGCCCATGCCACTGTGGATGTGACAAATAGCTCGGCTCTAGTTCCCCACTGGCATTTTGCATGGGGTACAGAACTAGAGCATAATATCAACAGCATTATTCTATTCTACCAATTCAGTTAAAACATCGCTGGCAGTTTCAATACAGAGCTGAAAGGCTAACCCACTCCATCACATACACAAACCATTTTGATTAAGTGCGGTCGCACCAAATCCATGCAGGTAGCATACAAAACCACAAGACAGGAGCACAGACAGTACGAAGGAACTCAAGCAAATGGTCAGGGATAATGACAGCTGTAGAAATAAATACCAGATTAACCATCTTACCTTCACTTTGCTGGCTCCCTGCACTGCCACTACCATAGCTAAAGCCTGGGTCTTGGTATGCTGGTGGAAAACATGGAGGGGGCAGAGGATACTGATATGGGTATCCTTGGCCTAATGGCCAGGCAGCAGCAGGATGTGGAAGTGGAGCAAGGGTATCCTGATCCGAGGCTCCGCTAGAACCGTTGTTAAGGTTCAGTGCAGCCATATCTGAAAAAGAGAGAAAAGGTGAAGACTGTGTTCTTACCTAGCAGCTGACTCCTGCATATTAATAATGGCTGACAGTGTGGTGAGGGACTAGAGGGACTCAGCCTCCAGAGTTCACTCAAAATATCACACGCAGTAGGGCAGGCATCAATATTTACCACTGAGCACCAAGGTACCTTTGCAGCATTTCCATAAGTCAAGGAGGAATCATCCCCATTTTACAGATTGGAAACTGAGTGTGACTGACAAGCAGGAAGCCTGTGGCATCACCAGAAATAAATCCTGCTTTCTTGAGCCTCAGTGCCATGCCCTATTTGATGAGTTCATCCTTCTCTTCCACGCGGTCTAACTGCTTAGTCTAACAGGAAATGTCAACGACTTGTCACGCAACTTCAAAATAACGGCCTGTTCTGAAACGCCCACTTGTGAAATCCTATAGGACTCTTCTCTCTGCATCCTGCGAGCACAGAAGAGACAACACACGTGCAGCTTTGCCCTTCACGGATGGGGAACTTACTGCCACAGAGGTCTCCAAAGACATAATAGCACTGTTCCGAGAAGGTGATTTTGTTCACAGTGTGCCTGAGGTAGCCATGTTTTAACATGCTGCTGGCGTACTTTCTAGCCTCCCGTCGGTCTTTGAAGCCTTCCACGTGTGTGTAAAGCCAGTCAACCACATCTGCTCCTAAAATGAGGATGGGAAGAGGAGACACAGGATCATCCAAGCCAAACTGATCTTTTTTGGTTTTTTTAATCTTCACATTATCAGATAGCCCACTAATACTACTGTGCCAGGTACTGAATACAAATATGAATATGTAGCAATCTTGCTGCAAAGAGCTTAAAATGTTATTTTCACGACTCAGCATAACTGCTAAATTTGTTACCATCAAACGTCAAATAAAGAAAGCAAAGAATTATCTTGCATCCAGTTGGAATGCTACATTAACAGTGACACCAAATACGCACACAGAAAATTTTATAGTTACACTGTTCAATCCCTTCTGAGTTGCAACAAGGAAAATGACATGGGATTTACAGCACAGAAGTGATTGGGAGAGTCATCTTCCTCAAGACGCAGATCAAAAGACCAGGGTTCCAATCCCTTTCTCAGCAAAAAGTAACTACAACCTAGATTGACTAAATGTTAGCACAGTTCAGGTCACAGGACAGCCAGAATCAAAGGCAGACTAGTTGTAGTAATTGTAAATGTAATTAAGATGCTTTATTAAGGTTGTGTGGCTTCTGGAACTGGAATTACAAGGATTGTTGCTCTGCTGAACTCAGGCAGATTGCCAGAGCCACAAGTAGTTACATGGCAAACCTGAGTTACAACAAGTAAGGGTTAAGGACCAGCTGTGGGTGGGCAGGAGAAACGTGCCGTATTTTTGGCTGTCCAGGCTCAAACAAGAGCTATTCATTATTCCCTGTCACACTTAGAGTTGTTCACAAATACCAAGTCAAGGAAATATAAGAGGTCATAGACAGGGAAAAAAAACCAGTTCATATAAAGATAGTTTCTTCAGCCTATTTCCAAAAAGCCACTGGTTTTTTTTCCCCAGCATTCCTTTGATCTGCTTACCTATCACTGCATTGGAGATGGTAATTTTTAACCACATCCTGTCCCGGATTTCAAGGCCTGAGTCTGGTAGCTGCATAACCTTGACAATAGTAGCCATGTCACTCTTCACAGTTAAGGGAGATTCTTCTAATTCTAAAAGGAAGAAAGGTTACATGCTTCTTTGAAATGAATCGAGTCTGAAAAGAACAACTCAGTTCCCAATTTGGATGAAACGTTTCAAGACACAGCTTTACCAACAGATGCAAAAAAAGACACAAAGGTTCCCAAATGCACCCTCATCACTGGCATAAATTACAGCATTTGTACCTAGTCTTCAGAAATTGTGCTCAGTGCAACCAGTTTAGTCACTGCGATGCTGAGTCCCTATGTGTCTTGACTTCACAAACCAGATCAGCACTGCACTCTTTCAATCCACGCTGCATTGAGATTTGCAGACAAGGAAACCCAAGGAGGTCTATGACCATTGCTTTCCATTTCAATTTGCCGTGAACAGCCCCTACCCACCCAACAGTTCAGTGCACTGTATGCAAAACTCTGTAGGAGAAGGTTTTTTGGCTTGTTCTTTAACTTTTGGGTTAATTGTCAGGAATAATGCCCATCTCAATCAATCTCCATTTGTTTTTTTAAGATTTGGACATTGGCATAATTGGGGAGAATTGAAATTAGAAAAGAAAGCTTCCATCATCAGGATAAAGGCTAGTGGTTTCCTTCAAAAAAAACTTTCCAGGATCCCAATGATGGCAGCCTTACAAGTTAAAAAGTCACTTAACCCAGCATTACTTTACCCTGCATCTTTCTTGCAGAACACTTGAAAAAACACTACTTCCAAATGCCTCAGCAGCTATCACTGCTCCATTCATATTTCACACACTCTTATGGGCAGAGCTGGCTCACCAGAGGCTTCATACCTTCCTGATCAATTTTTATAATAAAACCAGAACAATAGGGCTGAGATTCACCCTGCTGAACTGAGGTGCCTACCGTAGGAGTCTAGTTCCTTTAGAAACTCCCTCTCTGCCGTACATAGAGGCAAAGTGGCATCTAATATTGAAAGCCCAGCGGGGTGAATCTGGGTCCAAGAGCCTACCAGCCTTCTTGCGATAGCTGTGCAGAACTCAATCGTCCTGTCTCTACATAACAAAACTATATTCTTTGGATACAGCACCCAGACCTCCTTCCTCCTCCCATCTTCTCAGCCCTAGAAAATTCACGCTGAGCATGTGTGTCCCGTGTTTGTAGTTCAGACTCTCCGCCAGCAGGAATTCAGAAACCCTCCTCCTCCCCTTCTCCCAGCTCCCCACATCACCCACCTTTCAGAAGCACAAGGGAACCAATTTTGCCATTTTCCAGCAACCAAAAATTTTGATAAAAGGTACAACAAGCATGAAACAATGAAAACTGAAAATGTTTCTTTCAATACATGCACTGCTAATATGCATGAAAATATCCCAGACCATCCATGCATGCGGTTTCAATACTTAGAAAGTTTGAAGAAACACTAAAATTTTGCTTTTGCTTTAAGTTAGTTTGGTTAGTGGCAAAAAGCAACGTGTTTGTTTGGGAGGGGGGGAAAAACCCCAAACCAATATTCAAGTAAAGTATGTGGGGAGCAATAAATTGTATTTTCTTGGAGACCTGTGATCTACGTATAAAGAACAACACCGGCCAAATGATCATCAATATATTCTAAGTGTGCTAGTTGCTGTACAAATATGAAAAATTCTAAGATGCATCTAAAATGCACCCACTTTGGTCTGAACTCAGTCAACTGTGGGCCTGACTACCTGACCACCTGTACAGGTATGTGCAAATCTGAGGAACAGCACAGACAGTAACGCCTTTCTGGGGAACCAGAAGGCTCTTTCTCAGGGCTTCGGTTATGGGTTTTGAGTGGCATTTTTTTCCCATTAGCAGATCCTGGTAATAAAAGAGGTGTATGCTCCAGGAAAACAAAGTCCTACCACGTGTAATACCACCACTCGCTTGTATCCTTATTTGAGGAAGGAAGCACACATTTGCTCAAACAAAAAGGCCCCAGGAAATTAAGCAGTACCTCAGGCTGAATACTGTTAAGCAGAAATAGTCTGAAGTCTCAATTCAAAATCCTCTGAAGTCCACGCAAGAGACAAAGAGAACTTTCCAACAATGTCAGCAGACTGCATTTTGAAACAGCAAGACTTTCAAGAAACATTGAAACACTTGAAGTTAATCTCATGGAATGGGCCAGCACCACTTTGCAGAAAGGGGTCCTGCAGTGGCAGAACAGGCGCTGGAAAAAATCTACCTTTAGCAGAGTAGATGAGGAGCAGGGCTTGCACTGACTGAGGCAGCACGTCCAACACTCACAAACCACTGTGAGAGAATATTCTCCTGCATCAGCCAGAACACTGCTGGAGAACAAGATACTTTTTAAAGCAATAATTACTGTGAAACACCTTAGTCTGCCTTGGCTTGCATAGTCCTGTTTTTGAAGAAATGCATCTGAGAAAATAAAGAGCTAACACAGAATAATTCCTATTGTGTGGTGGTGATTTGTATGGCCCCAAAACCTCAGCTACTTTAATCGCTAGCACCAACGTGATGGTGGCTGCGCAAATGCTTTCAGATATCAGAACTTCACTTTTGCTCCAGAGGCTAGAGAGCAAAGGAATGCTAGTCAGAAGGAAAGCAGTTATTCGGTCCATTTGCATTATCCTGGCCTTGCTATACAAACAGAGTAAACCAGCAGACATTCACAATACTTAAAACAAGGAACCATGAAACAGACTTGTCTAAGACAACTCCGTTAATTCACTGCTTCCACTTTCACAGCCAGGTACTGCAGAACAGGTATTATATTTGCTTCAAATACCAGTGACTCTAGCCTCAGAGGAACTGAAACAGAGAATCTTGCACTGGAACATGAAGAGTCAGTAAGCCCCATTTTGCATGAAGCTCTTCGTTCTTTTGAGACATCAATGCGCAGTCTCTCCTCGCCTCTCTCTCTCCTCCTCCGTTCCTCCCCAGCTTCGTCCTTCCTGCCAAAGAGGTTCCCACGACAGGTGCTCTTTGTACCTAGGGCCCTGAGGTGCTGCCTGCCGTGTTCGGGGAGGGGGGTAACAGGACTGAACTGAAGGAAGGAGTGTTAAGCAGAAGGTCACAATAAAGGCCAGGGGTACTCCGCATTTTCTTGCATTCAGGAAAGGAAACGTTGTAAGTCACTGGCATAGAAATGAGAAGCTGTCTCCAGAAATGTGGTTCTGCTCCCAAATAACCTTTATTTTAAAAGTATGATTGAGAGGGTGTCTACGTTCCACACTTCCCAACCACATCACTATATATCAAGGCACGCGATACATGAATAGTTCAAGAGGAATGCAGAGTAACAGACTCTTGTTTGACAGCAATCAGCAGATACATTTGACTCCAGCGATCTTTAGTACCTGTAAAGCTGAAAACACATCTCAAGATAAAGCAGTCATCAGGTAAGTGGTTCGCTTGCTTTCTACTGCAGATGTGTTTCCCCTTCAGTGGTGCTGCCTACTATCTAAAGAGGCACTGAGCTACTACACCTACAAAAAGGATAACCGCCCTTTCAGTTCAAGGTGAGGTGTAATTCCAGGAACTATGTGCTTATAAAATCTGAGAGAGGGTAGAAGAAAAAGAGGCAGACACTCATGTAGTCTGATAGGACTTAACCAGTCCCTGCAAATGCGACTTTCACGCTTCAGCCATGCATTTGTCCAGGGAAGAGTCTGTCACTGATCGCCAACACCACATTGGTCTTTAAAATCCTCAAAGTGTTGTTTTTCTTGTTCGTTTTGTTTTGTTGTTTTTCCTAAATTATATCCTCCCTTTCTCTCTGGAAAAATCTTACAAAATGAAAAACGTTACTCAGTCCTAAACTTAGACTCCAGATCTGGCAGACACTTAAGCATCCCTTGTTAAACATGTAAGTATTTAACTGGCTTTCAATGAATGCATACTGAGGTAGCATTATTCCACAAATGAGATAATCTCCTCAGAACTTTAAAGCCACTCCAAGATTTCTATGTGTATGTAAACAAATACAATAAATCTCCTTGCTACAGATGAACAAATCTGATAGAAAGGTTGCATCTCTAGAGAAATTCTTCCGTATTAATATTACAGGAAACAAACGCATACTAATGAGGTGTAAAGTACCTCAAAACTTTCCTGTCAAGTAAACAGAAGTGCTGTTTTAAATATGAACACTTTCCTGAACTCAGACTTCAGTGGACAGTGTTCTCAGAGACATGTGCTCCTCACTTATTTGCCTTGCCTTACTGCCACATACTTCAAACCAAATGCTAGCTTTTATCCCACGCTTACATCAGAAAGCAAAGGAAGAGTAAAAGAAAGGAAGAGTTTATATTCCTTAAACAAAAACTTCCAAGATAAGGAATCATGACCGCTTGTTGGTTACATGGATATGACTAGTTTAGAGACTGCCACAGACAGACAAACCAGGAAAGAAGGCTGAACTCTAACCATCATTTCATGTGGGACATTACATTTGTTTTTTCCCTGTTCAATAAATTCTAAAAGTATAAAAAAGTATAAAAGAAGGCTATGCGAATATCAGTGGAAGATTTCCTAAATGAAACACTAACATTATTATCCAGTGACATCTATCTGAAGTAAATTATTTAAATTTATTTTAAAAAGTCAAATGCAAGGAGGAAGCTCTCACATTCATCTGAGGGGATAAAGTTGGAGGCCTGCCTTGTAACTTTAAAAGGGACCAGAAGCCACCTCTTCCTGAATGTGAACCCTGGCAAAACACCACTGCGTAAACTTCTGACCTTTGGAAAAAGGTTTTATGCTCCCCATAAGAATTACAAATTTAAGAAAGCATTCAAGAGTTCTCTGGTGGCTGTCGTTTTCATCGTGCTTGTGGCTGGGGTCGGTTTTGCGCACAGCTCTGCACTGCTGGCCCCGAGCAGAAGACGCCTGCCCTGTGCTGGCCGCAGTGTGACTTACTTTCCGAATCGGGAATTGAGCTTGTTAGTGAGGAGCTGGTAGATGTGGTGATGCTCATGGAGGGGCTCATACCGTAACGGGGGTACGCTCCCGTCATGGCTGTGGTATGAGAGATCCACGCTGCAGGGTCAATTGGCCTCACTGGTTCAGCTGCAAAACAACCAGAAAGGGAGAAAAAGACAAATGGCATCAGATTTGCAGTAAACAGTAAGACCTAGGGTAAGAAGGAATTCATCTGGGGTGCACAAGTCCTTGCCATTCGGATAGTACAACTGAGACAGCCCCAGCACGAGGGATCAAAAAGCCCCTTGCCAGCAGTAGCCGGTTCCCTCTAGCAATTGCCGCACCAGCTTAACAGGATAAAACCATGACACTCCTGTTCCTTTAACTGCAGTAGGAGTGAAATATTTCCCCTTGCGGGAAAGAAGCTACCAGTCCAGTAATAATATTTCACTATTATTCTATACAGTGAAATAGAGATTCTCATTTTGCTATGACGTGAAGTACTACCAAATGCTTTGCCCCCGCTGACGGGAAGATCTCGCCCTACTTCTAGGGGTCTTAGATCCAAAATAACCACTCAGACAGAAGGTGAATCTTCTCCTGAAGGTGAATCAGAACAGTAACTCTAGAGCTCTGTATTTGCAGAGATGAGGCATCATGGAATTCCCCTCTCTGTATTTTCAGCAGCCATAATGAAACTTTTTAGGACTGGAATAGTCTTGCAAAATAAATAGACAAGACATATAAAGACCATTTGAAGAGACTGGTATCAGGGAAGAATGAAAATTACACTCAGACGTTAAGAAGAGCCACACAGCAAGTAGTTTTTAAAACTGGGAATAAAACTCAATTTTCCCCATAATCTGGATTACTTCTTTTCTTCTGAATTATAGTGGCTGTTGTTCCACTGCCTTAAAACCAGGAATTATCTAAAAGAGCTCTGCCTATGTTAGGTATTTCCTCAAAATATCCCACACATTATTGCAACCAGTTTAGCCTACAAGAGATATACCACTGTTTGCCTTGGATAATAATGGATGTGTCTTCACTGAACAAAGCACAAACTGATACACAAGCTCTCCCTGTAGCAAATCTGAAATATGTGATTTGTGGGATTTTTCTTTTGATTATGCTAGTTTTCCTAAGGACTGCACTGAGTGAGCTCCCATAGTCTGCACGAGTCTATCACATTAATTTCAATGGACAATGCTATCTTCATCTTCTTAGGAGGACTGGTAACAAGCTGGTTTCCGTATCATAATCAGAGCACCTACCAGTAGGAGGCACCTGTGTTTGTCACATGAGCACAAATCTTTTATAGCTACTGAAAGGTTTATTAAGCCATAAGTTTTAAAACTAGATCATTTTCAAGAGGTTTTATGTATATTAAACAATGTTCTTTGCCTTAAATTTTAAAAATACTCAGTTTAAATTCTAAGAAGCATACATGTGACAAAATGAGGCTTTTTAACACATAAGTATAGTTATCCTCCAAACTTTCTATCAATTGAAAGGTTAAGATCACGAGGATATAGCCACCAAAAGGTTAAAAGCTTCATCCAAAGCCATGTGAATCATAAGAAAAACTCCCCATGAATTCAGTGGGCACTGAAGTCTCAGAAAGAGTATCTTAAATCCCTGCCTCCCCAAACAAAAAGCAAACAAACAATACAACCAAACTTAAAAGTATCGAACTTGTAGGGAACGGAAATCTTAGATGACAAAATAGCTGAAAATATTCTAGACCTTGAGGGCTCCACAGGAACCCAGCAAAGAGCACAAATAAGTACTCACCCCTGGGGATGGTGAAATAACTCCTGGGAGTAGGGTCCCAGCATTTGGCTACTGTTAGGCTGATAGGTCTAGGAAGAAAGAAAACAAGTAAAGGTGACTCTTAACTTTCCCTACAGAAGTTGTAACTGCTACAATGAACTCTTTGAAACAAACTTATTCCTATCCAACAGTTGTTAAGTACATTCTGAGAATGCTTTTGAGATGCTCGTCAAAGTATTTTCAGTATGAACCAGTATCAGGATGTTTCTGGTTTTGCATAGATCATGAGCACTATTGGTGAAATCTGTCAAATGATCAGCTCTTGAGATATTAAAATGCTCATCCTATAAACAAATAGCGCTACTGAAACCAGGCAACTCCTAGTTTGTGTTGGTTTTGGCTGGTACACTGGAACCAGTCTCACCTATTCATCATTTACACTGAGAAGTTCAGGGCTGAGATCAGAAGTCACACTGGTTGCTTGTTGAGATCAAAATGTTGATTTCTCTGAGGTTTGCCCAATACCAATAACTGCATATGGAGGATAAGCAGCAAGAGGTTTTGTAACATGCTCACCCTGGTTTGGAGACTATTTCCCGTAAAACCCGTACTGCATCATCATTGCTCATGTTCTCAAAATTGACATCATTCACCTGAAACGTTGCAAAAAGCAGAGGTCAGGCTTTGCAACAGGAAAGGTAAAGACATTTTTGTTATTTGTTTCCAAATTTATTTGCCCTGTAACTGTTTCCATTCCTTTGAGCAGCTGCAAAAATATTGTTTCTCAGAGCACATCAACTATCCAGCAGAGTTTGCAAAGAATTATAGATTTAAGTGATAATAGTCTTTGTGACACATTTCTCTGAGTATGAATGAATTCTGTTAACTGATTATTAAGTCCATGGATCTGGTGGCACGACTGAGCTGAGCCACCAATGTACAAGCCAGCAGCACATATTTTTGGACACGGACCAACCTGCAGAAGCATGTCTCCTGGTTCAATTCGGCCATCTGCTGCCACAGCCCCTCCTTTCATAATAGAGCCAATGTATATGCCACCATCACCCCGGTCATTGCTCTGTCCTACAATGCTGATTCCCAGGAAGTTATACTTTTCTATACAGATAGAAAGTGGAGGGTAGGGGGGAAAAAAGCAAACAAGGTGATTGGAATGATAGCGAAGAGCTAACACCAGGCTACTTCAGTCCTGAAAATTCAGTTCTCTCAACACATCAGCTGGGCCATGTTTGACTTACAATTATCTCAGGTTACCCTATTGGCGCATGTCTGCCTGGCATGTTCAGGGAAAGGCAGCAGGGAAACGCTGCTAAAGACATTGTTTTTTCATACAAGACACTGAAAAGTTACATTAAAAAAATCAGCAAGAGAAACAACATTGAAAAGACATGTCTACACCTAGAAGTTACGCACCTGATCAGCATTACGCAATTTTTTCCATACATCAGAGCGACAGGAAGAATTTGGTGCTACTGAAAGGTGCTGAATTGGCAGTCCTGTATGTTTCTATCTGGCTAAACAATGAAACGCATGAGCAGCAGAAACGCAAACCTCCAGTGCCCTTCTATTCTTGCTCCTAACAATGTCTGACCCCTTACCATTCCTAGAAATAAGAGCAGAACTCCATATCCTGGAGTTCCAGCTCCTGTCCTGGGCTTCTCGGGAAGAATACCGATCTGCTTGTGCCAGTGGCTCAGAACTATCCACTACCGGACTAGGAATCCAGGCACAGTCAACAGGAATCCAGAGTAGCAACTCGCAGCTGCATTCCCTTTAGTTCAATTGGCATCCTTTCAAATCAAGGAACTTTCTACTGGCTCCAAAGGCTACTACACCATGACAAAATACATCTGTATCACTTGAAATTCATCATAAAAAACACTGCTTATCCTCTTACCCATGTTGAGTGTGACAGTGATGATATTTAGGGACATGGTAGAATCAGTGATGCTGCTGAACGAAGATGACTGCAAAATACAACAGAAAATTCTCAAGGTTTTAAATGGCTCAGAGTAAGACTGAAAATAACTATTGAGGATTAATTCATTGGGAACTGATTAATAGGTTCCCATTTGGAAGGCATCCAGAAACCACTGTGGCCTCCCCAAAATTATTCTTCATTTAGAATCTGTGAGGAAAAAAAAATCTGAACACAATCTGCACTTTCTCCAAAGATTTGTTTACAAAACACACAGAGCAAGTTCCTGTATTGAGGTTTCTCAACTGAACTTCACACTCAATCATTTCTGCTTCCTGTCTACATGACTAACAGGCAGACATTTAAATACTAAAGTGCCCAGCGTAGTGTGAATTATTACATCCATGGCTTCTCCCTAAAGAGAGGAGTGAACAACACATGATCCTTCAGGAGTGAGAAGACAGACACTCATCCCCCTCCAAAATGAAACACAAATGTGCTTATCAAATATCTTCTAAAACATTACTCCAGTTCTTGTGATGAAATGTATGCATACTCGTTCTTTAATCTGTGAAGACTGATATTTATAGGAGAATGAAACAGTTACTTCAAGAAGTATGTCATTTGGACCATAGACATTCTGCTACCATAGGACTAGCACAGAAAGGGGCAAGAGAAAAGATCTGTGATTTCCTATAAATGTAGATTTCTCCTTTCAGCAGAACGCAAGTCTCAGCAATTTATACATCAGATGTCTAACGCCACCGACACCCTTTGCCGACATCAGCCAGTAGCATAATGGAGGTTCTCCTGCAGAGGCTGGTTTTGAAAGAGACAACAAGAAATGCGATCACTTAACAGTAAAAGGAGAAAGAGAGAGGAGAAAGAGAGAGTCTTGAGTCTAGTGCTGCAGAACTTCAAAGGTTAGAGATTTAGTCCAGGGTAGATTAGAGCCAAAGGGAGCCTCTCCAATGAATTCAACAGGGCACAGATCTGTTCTGGATCCCTTCCTAATTTACATGCTGCACTCAAAGATCACGGTTCACCTCCTTGGAAAATTATGATGCCAACCTTACCCTGTCAATCTGCCGCATCCTTTGTTTCCTCCTCCTGCGTTTATGCTTCCGTATGAGCCGGGACGAAGTACTTTGCTCAGTGGAGCTACTCAACCTGAGGGAAATTGAGAGCAAATGTCAACTCTGTAAAGCTGAGCCATTTGCATTTCTCTGCACCCTGCCAAAAAAAGGCTGATTCCTACAAATGCAGGAGAGTAAATCTTACAGACACCACCAGCTAGCTTACAACGGATTGCTCCGCTTGTTGCTGAATTGGTGCTCAGTCCCAGTGCGTGCTGTATCTTAGCCCCCGCCTAGGAGCACAGAGAAGATACCAGCTAAACTACAGCATGGATTAGAGAGTATAATTCACTGGCTTGCTTTTTTTGGGAGCAAGACTGAGTGCAACCCAGGCATATATCACCCTGATTTAACCACCCAAAAGTCAGAGGTAGCCATCTTCCACTACTTTAAAGGTGGTCCTTACTCCAGGCCCATCAAAGAAAAATGCACACTATAAAAACAGCCGTACATTAAACAATTATTTTAATCTCTGCTCTGAGAGACCAACAGACAACCTGGAGAATGTCTTAATATTAGTTTTTGTGTCTTGTCATGGTGCTGTTATTTTCTTCTGCTGCTATCTACCCTGTTAAAAGGAACTTAACGCTGGGGCTCGAATTCAATTAAATAAAGTAGCAACTGATAATAGCTACAACCAAATAGTGACAGAGGAACAGTGAATATGATTTACCTTTACGTATTCTGTTAGTTTTATTTTGTTGTGGTTTTTTTTCAGGCTCTTCAAACTTGTAGAGCCTAAGTGTGCCACATTCTACATATAAATCCTTAAGATCCCCCTAAGAGTTAGGAACGTTAATCATTGTCATTTCACAGACAGTGGACTAAGACACAGAAAGACATAAATGGATTTGTCCTAATTTCAGAAGCCTGGAAGAAAGTCTAGATTTCAGAGATACCAGTGTAACAACACAGAGACATCTCTCCTCTATTTATTATGTTAAGAATGGGAAAAAAAAAAAAAGTAATGCTCCATCATTAACCAAGATTTAAAAAACCCCAACCCTATAGAACACAAGTAATTGAACTGGCACTGTCACAAAGAAAACAGTGCCAGTCTTTTTCCCCAGTCTCCGTGTCCCTGTCTTCAAAGTTCTAGCCACATGCAGGAATGCTGAAATACCTCATGCAAAACCTGATACCAGCAACTTCAAAAAGCAGCTTGCTGTCATGAGATTACAACCCACCACACTGGGAAACCCATCCTGCATAAAGTAGGTGTGTTTTAGTCAAGCATCCTGAGCTGAACATCACAGATGATGGAACTGCTCAGAGGGTGTGAATCTCTCGACATTCTCTTTGAGTTCACAAAACTATTTCAGGAATGTTAACCTCACACACTCCTTTTTTCCCCTCCCAGCAAGGCAAATTAATTTAAACAGCCAAGAGGTGGTATTTTCAAAAGAGATCAAAAATTTGATAATTCTCGATCCGTGGAAACAGCTCACAGCAGCTGGTTTTCTGAGGCTTTACCTTTTCAACAGGAAAAATAAAGAGGTCTCTCAGATGCAGGGCTCCCAAAATTGGACTGTTCAACATTCACCACTCTTCTTGAAAGTAGTGGCAAAGATTGACACAAAAACCTCCTCTTACATTTTACTACCAATGTTCTCCCTCTTCCTATTTCCTCTCCGATTTCATTCTCCTCCTCTCCCAGAACGTCTCATTAGTAGTATTCAGCTAAAACTTTCCAGCACACAACAGTTTAGGAGAATTTGAAGAAAGGCAAGGCACGTGGCTCACATCACAGTGAACCTGCCTGCTCTTTGAGAAGGGCAGCAAAAAGAAAAGAGGCAAAAGACCGGGGGAGCTTTTCTGCATGAACACAAGTCAAGCAACAAGATACCTTCAAAGGCTATGAGAGAGATGCGAGTGCCCTTCTGATTACAGTGTGAATTCAGTGCTCCAATCTACAAACAAACCCCCTGCTCACAGGCTCTATTCCTGCTGCAGACAGAACACAAGGGTGTGAAAGCCCTGCTCTTTGGCATGATGAGGCAAGACTCTCCACTAGTTTTGAAGACAGCTGGGCTAGTCCATAACAGAAAGGACAAAACCTTAAAATTTTATCTGTCCTTTTGGCTACTATAATCTCACTTCAAAGTCATTCACAGCATCCAGGCAATTGATTTTCATTATTTACACACGTATTTCACCTACTGCCATATCATATTTTATGGCTGTATCCCAGTGTGCATCACTTAAGGAGTATGCAGTACTTCCTGTCACCAACTTTTTTAGAATGGCATCCTCTGATGGTTACTGTGGATAAAGAGAATTCATTCAATTCATACACGTCATTTCATTGACTCAGTTTCCCATTACTACGTCCTTGAAAGGGGTAATGCCTCCAGCTAACATTGCCTACTGTGAAAAGCAATTTTAAGTTAGCAATGTTCATATAGCACAGAAAGAAAATGGAGAGAAAAACTATACTGAAAGCCACACCTGCCTGCAACAGGAGATGACGATGGGAATTCACCCAGTAGCAAAGTTATTCCTCCACTTTCCAGGTAACGGGCGTTTTATCTAGATAGCAAGTTATGGAAATGAGGGATAGCAACAGTAGAGTTTCAGCAGACAGTTCACTGAATTTCTTTGTCTCAAGTAGTCTTGGCAGCAATCTGGTGCTATTTCATGGCACTTTACATCCTAAGAACTAAGCAACTTCAAAGTACCTTCCAATGTATGTTAGTATACTTCTATCAATATTTTTCCTGATCACAGACAGCACATAAGATCTGCTGACTGCTGAGGTTGACCAGCTATGCCAATTTCTTCCTCCTGCTCTAGTGCACATCAATATGGTGTTGCTCAGAAAAACAAAAAATTATTATTTCCAGCTTTTATTCTGATTTTCTAAAATTGGACTGGACAAAAATACTTTTTGCCAGCACTGAGTATCGCTAGAAAACAGAACTGCTCTCTTGACTCTGAGTCCTTAAAAGGGATATCTTAATCTACCATCAAGTACAGGACACAAAAATACTTTCATTACGATCTTTAAAGAGATATATCAGGGATGAGTCCAAAAGGATGGACTGGAAAAAAAGAAGAAAAGTCCAAGTACACCACAGAAAGGCAGACAGAGCACAGCTGAGGTGATGAAGGTGTGAACAATGAGCTTATGCTATATCAGCATCTTGTTCCTTCTTCACTTTTGCCCTCCCTATTTACTTTGGCAACTTGGGGGCGAGTCTACTTTGGAAAATTCATTCAATTTCAACACATGCCCAAAAGTTTAGATTCCTCTGTAAGCAGTGAACATTTTGGATTTTTCTTTTAAATTAAACCAGCAAAACCAGAGTTTACTGGCAAATCTCTGAACTTCTGTTACCAGATGATAATATGTGAGAAGTGAAGTTCTATTCTGCGGTATTTTTTTCATTCTACTCAGCATTAGACAGGAAAAAAGGAAATTGGGTCCTTAGAAAAGCCACAATTCAGGTTCAGTTCAAGAGTACAGACAATATTTCAAAGAAGTAACTACTTGAGCTAAAACAGCCTCTCACATTAGTTGCACAAAATCAATGATCAGAAGGCACTGCAGAAACACTTTTGTGTGCTTATACGTTGGCTTCTGTACAGATAAACATTAGAAAATGTTACTTATTACACTGGAGAAACCATAAATGGAGAGCTCGCTCAACTCAGGTTTTTTATCCCTTCTTGGGGGAAGCTGGACCACGACTTACGTTGCCTTAATCAGCCTACGTGTAAGTAGAAGGCAAGACAGCTTGTTTCAGCAAGACTCCCACACTGTGTGAAAGCATAGTTGTAAACATCAGGTTTCACGGTCTCTGCAATTTCTTAAAAAGGAGTCAAGCCTGTATCTATTTTCACATAGCTATGGTACACTTCATCATCTCTTCTTGTAATTTCTTTTAAATCCATAGCCTTAATGTATCCTTGCTGAATCATTCACAAACACTGCGTATCTCATATTCTAGGAGTATCTGGATGCTAAATAGCAGCTCAAATGTATTCTAATGAGGAGCAATATTTTGACCTCTGAAGTATCCCCAGAAATGAGTAAAAGTTATTATTACAATTCGATGAGCAAAACAAGATTTGAACTTTTGGGAAAAATAAAGTGCAAAACTGAAAAACAAATCTGGAATCATAACTACCAATTTCCTGCACTAGCTATTGGCCAAAACCCTGACTGCACTTCTAACAGAAAGTCTAATAAATCCAACAGAAGAGATTTTTTAAAAGAATAATAATAATTTGTCCAATCTACATTCCCCAAAGGAATGAAAAAAAGGTAACAATTTGTTAAAGAAAGCTTATCCATATAGTCTAAAAAGAACTAATGTAAACTTCTTAAATGAGAAACTTAATCATTTTTTTGCAGTGAATTATTTTAGTTACATTGAACTGAGAATACTAATTGCAAGTTGCTGACAATAATCCTACAGCTACAGATGTCCTATCTGCTAGACCTTTATTTGCTTAACAGAAGACAGAAATAAGAGTCTTACTGTAAAGTTTTCCATGAGCTCCCTACATCAATCTGTACTCAAAATACCACCTACTACCTGCAAACAACACTAACGTTCCATTATATCATACTTTGAAAACAAAGAAAATAGATTATTGCACTCACACTATTTGAAGGGTTCTGTACTGTCCTGTAATATGTGTGAACAAATTAATTCACTGAAACAAAAAATTATTCTTTCTCTCTAACTAAATGCAACAGAACTTCCTTGGACTGAAAATTAACCAACTCTGCTGCACTGCTCCAAGTTAAAAATAAAATAAACCAATGGCAAACACACACTGTTATAAAAGCATCCTCAGCCTTACGACCTCGTCACTTCCAAGACGGTAACATCCTTTACATCTGATTTCTTCTCTCGGTGACCTCCTCTGTGTACAATCTCTTTTACAATGCAGGTTCTGACACCGAGTTCATCAGCTGTTATTAAACAAACTTACCCCCTTCAACCTCTTTTTCCCCAGGCCGCTGTCTCCAGCAGATCTGGAGCATGCTCGATTTTCTACTTGGCTGTACTTGCCTCTAACGAAAACTTCTCCCTGCCAGCACAATCTCTCATCTGCTTGAGAACATCATCACCGTAACACAACAGCATACCTTTAGAGCATTCCATTTAGTTGTTCTTCCTGACTAGCTGGCCTGGCAGCTATTCTGTGTGCCAAAAGCTTCTGCCCTAGCCTAGAAAGGAAAAGGCCTGTACAGCAGCTTCGAAGAGTCTCTTTCTTCTCAGGTCAGACACAGGAAGCTTTACTTTATTAATACAGCAAGATTTAGCTGGGTCTAGCATAATGTGCTTCAGTGGCCACCCTGACTGTGCTAATCCTGCCCTACTGCATATCTTGCTGCCATGGGAATGATTAATTTATTTACAAGAAACAAAATCAGCTGCAGGGTTGTTGTTGTTTTTGTGGGCTTGATGTTTAGAGAGGGAAGGAGGGTTAGAAGCCCTAAAGGCTTTAGGAAGGCTTAGAGAACATTCAGGTTAACTACTGATCTTGCCAACCCTTTATGCTCATGAATATCCAGGTGAAGTACAAAGCTTCCAGAAGGCTAATTTTCTGTATCTTCAGGTGTTGGCAACTTCACTGTAACTGCAAAATAAGTTCTTGAAACTAATTCAGGACCAAATCTTAAATGTTCATTTAGCTACCCTTTCAACCCTTTGGAAACACCCAGCCTCTAAACAGAATTTGAAGGAACTGCTGTTCTTCAAGAGGTTTTTAAGCTATGACTAACTGCAAGACCAAATAGATCCACTGAGTTCAATAAGCTTATAATCTGTTTGTAAACATAGCAAATGTTTAAGTATCCCCACGACTAGTTGTTCTCTGCTGTTTCCATTCTACCTAGAATTTAAGAATATCACATTGCACCTTACTTGTTTTAGCTACAGACCTCTATGAACCACCAGAGATCCGTAATCTTGTTGTTCTCTGACAATTAATAGAAATCTGGAATGGATTTTCATAGCACATTTAGATGAAAAACAGCTCTAGAGACAGTGTTCAGAGAATGCTGTCACTGCAGCCAGGAAAGGGAAGAATATTAGTTTTGGTTGATTTTACATCTTTAAAAATAGGTATTTTGAATCTGAGAAAAGTATTGGCTTATAAACCTTTTATGGAACAACAAAAATATCTTTAGAGATTAACAAGGATGTCTTGAAATGGAGAGCTTTTTTGCAAAAAGCAAGGAATAATTCACATTCTCTCTGTCTGCACAAAAAGAAAAAAATAATTAAGAAGTCATAAATATATGGCATCACAGCCTGCCTTTGCAATGGCATTAACTTTGATGAATTCCTGTACTGCTCATAGGTCTCAGACTATGCAATTACATAGGAATTCCTTTACAATTCAGCTTTAGTGAAGTGCATACTTATTAGGAATCTATGCTGAAGGTATTTTGTTACAATATTCACACCATTACTTTATAAATAGGTAAACAGTTGCACATTGCTTCGATCATTCTTGCTATTAAAAGGAAAGAACAGGAACAGAATTTTTCTCTTAATTGGAACAGTGGCTATAGGCAGCTTGGATAGCGACCCCAATAACTTAGCTTGTTTCTCAGAGCAGTGATTATATACAACACAATGTTACTGACGAATTATGAGCACTCAAATCATATGTAGCAGAAAAAAAAAAAAGGAAAATTTTAAAAAAAAAAAAAGGAAAAAAAAGATATAAATCTTCTCATTTCGCCAGTCAGCATGTTTCAGGAAAGCCCAGAGATACAGTCAAGTGGCTGGGAAACAGAAGCAAACAGTATTTAACAGCTCAGTCGCTATGCCAATGCCATACCTGCTTGTGTTGTCATCGTCATCAGAGTCAATGAAGCTGCTGGATTCCAGCTCACTACTCATCATGGTAGAAGAGCTGTCATAACCAGGAGGGTGCTCACGGTGCCTGTCCAGTTTCGGATGGCCATTGATCCGAGGGACTGTAAAAACAAAATAAATGGAGTATTACTAGGCAAAGAGGAAGAGCAAGGAAGAAGTGGCACTGTGAGTAGCACCGCATTCACACTGGCAGCTGCAGACAACTCTGCGGGAGGATCCTTATGCCAAAACCAAGCTCTTTGCAGAACCTGATTTCATTCAACAGCTTGAAAGCCTACTGCCCTGGCTGGCCTGCCTGCCTACCTACCTTTTTCTTAACTTTTTTCATTTGTCTATGGCTCAGTTCAGGGCAAGCCATAAACGGATCAAGGCAGAAGTAGCAGGCGTGAACAAGTACTATAATGGTATTAGAACATCAATTAGAATGGCCATGAGAAGTTGATGTCACTAGGAAGGTACGTATCTTGAAAAAGCAGCAGACAACACAATTTGAGTTTGGTACGGACAGGCCTAGCAGCACAGAAAACACGAAACAACATTCCTTGATGAATTCTGTTAATATCTTACCCATAAAACCACCTTTCCCGTGATCTGTGCTACGTGTTCCTATCCCCATACCTACACCATCTTGTCTGGGCAGTACAGCTATACCAAAGTCATATTGTCTTGACCACTGCACATGCATAAAATGCTTCAGAACAATTTCTTACTAATCCCTGGCTGTGCGAATGTTGTCAGACACACAAACATTCCTGTAGATAATCCCCTCAGTAAGAATGCCATTTACTTGAAGGCAGCAGTGATTCATCTTTTCCTAGAGATATTTTATGGATTTTCCTCTGCAAAGCAAATTCCTCTGCCTGCTTCCTTTCAGGGACCTCTCATTAGAAGACCCATAATCTGTAAATGCTCTATTTTGCCAAGAATGCTCCTTTCCTTGAAACAAGAAAGGCTCAGCTTGATAAAGCACCTGGTCAAGAAATAAACATAACAGCCTTCAAAGACAGACTGGTATTTTAAAGCACGCTCTCCAAACTCACAACTCCCTCCCAGGTCCAAGGGATCTGCTCTTCAATTACAAAATAGGAAACCTTAATAAAGAAGGAAGTAGTCTGCAGTAGGAATTATACATGATGCTGTGCAGCTGTACACATTGAAAGTTAATTGACAGTTCTTGCTAACTATTAAAGTAACATGGTTTGAAAAACCAAGAGCCACCCTAAATACCTGGCTGTGAAGTCCACTGTGGCTAGCCTTCACTCCTCTGTTTCAAATTGCTCAGCAGCAAAATAAAATAAAAAAAAAAGAGATTAGTTTTCTTCCTGCCTGAGGAACGTGGGCCTAATTATTTATGTCCATAAAGGGTTTTAAGAGATGCAGTAAAAGGTAACAGACACATATAAGATCTCATCTCTTTTTTTTATACATATATCTAAACCATTCATTTCTGCAAATTGAAGCGTAAGGCTGTAACAAATTCTCCTGCTATGTCACTTCCATATCCCGTTTGATCACCCAGCTTCTAGGCACATCTACAGGCATACAAAATGGCTGCAGAAACACTTCAACTGGCTACCCAAGACGACCAAATCTTCTTTCAAGTCACAGAGCAAAACCAAAGCTCCTTCCCTCCTGCAATAGCAACGAGCTTTGGTTTGAAGAGAAGCTGAACCCTTCATCACCCTTCTCAGAACTGATACTTGTTTTTCATCTTGCCATATCCTGAAGGGCAGTTGAGATGATACCATTTACTGAAGCCTTGAATCCTCTTCTGAAACTAGCACATACTAGTAATGATGAGTCAGGGACTGATTGCTGTCCTCTAGGAACTGCCTCAAAGTCAAAGGCTGTGTGGTGTTAAAGAAATGAAGCTTACCAGGTTTCCATTTCAGGCTCTGCCTCCAGAGCTCCTTACTCCTAGCAGTTCCGTCTCTCACTTCCCCATGTGTAAAATGGAGACACAACAGCAGTTGCCGGAACTTTTTAGACCGCACATTCTACAGTATAGAAAGCCTCTCCTGCCATAATTTGGTCATCACAACCATCATAATGTGCTCCCAGTATTGGGTGGTAACACTAGGTCTCACCGAAAAACAATTAATCAGCTTGTCAACAGCAACTCAAGACTTCAGAATGACAACTCTTCATAGACTCAGTGGGAAGAAAGCCTTTAAAGGCCTGAAGTTTCAGTTCTGTCTGAATAAATGAGTGTTCATTGGTTTCCTCAAACTCTTCGGTCTAATATAAACTGGAAATTGACCATTAATGTGCTTCTTTCGGTACCACAGATGATAGCTGGAAATGAAGTACCTTCAGGAATCCCACATCCACACTCAAATAGTCTCCTAGCTCTGCCTTTAAACTAAAGAGCAGCCAATTATGCCTGCATATGCCAGCTGTATACAGCTGAAAAGAAAAACAGAGGCTGGCCAAATTTTACTCCTAAACTGGCACTAACAGGTTCGAGGGAATATCTCATCCAGGTAGTGTAGAAACTGATACAGCTGTTTACGGCATCGCTACTGAGGAGGTCAAGACTATATTGCACTGTTTCTTCTCATCAGGAACAGGCAACTTTGACCACTGAGAGTCAAGGTCAAGTAATCCTTTCTACAGTCCCTGAATGTTCAACCCCAGCTATTCATCCAGGCTTTAAAAAACCCCAATTCTTTCAAAGTTGCTTTCACCCATAACAAAAACGGGGAAAAAAGGAGAAGGGAAAGACACCCAGATTCTAAAGCTGAGAAAACAGCACTTTTCAGCAAATTAATAGGCTTTAGACAGTCCAAGTTCTGTCTTTTAAGACTAAGGAGAACGTCACAGACTTGAACAATTAAAACGCCTCCTTTTCTTGTGCTACAAATTCATTTTTTAAGTCTTCATATAGTGCAGCATAGAGTTCAAAATATTTCACTGGATCTGGAAACCTGGATGCTAATCACAGCATCAGACAAATTCAACTCAATCTCTTCAGCCTCAGCTTAAGTATAAAATCAAGTCCAGCCACCTTGTCCATTTATTCTCTGCTTCTACACAGTGAAACATCAGAAACTGTGGGGCAAATTAAAGCCTCTTATTCCAACAGACTGCATAACCCAAATATGTGTTCATTGGAAACAGTACCGGAGCAGCTAACAATTGACATTGGCACCGCTATCTACCAGCCAGATAACTGTCAAGGAAGCAAAGCATTCCATGCTCTGGTCACATGAACCCCTCATCTCCCTTCGAAACACACCTCTCAGCCTAATTTCAGGAGCAATTGTTGGCTTGCGAGAATACCATCACCAACAAATCAGTATGTTGGACTACCAGAACACAGGCAACACTACCACCCTTACAAGCTCTGCACAGTTTTCCTGAAGAGGGAATGACAACCAAGAAAAGGGGGTGACATAGGTACAATGGTTTGTGGCAAAGCGTTCGTGATTCTGAGTTATGATGGACAGAGACTCTCACCAAATGCAAATCCAACACAGTCCCAAGCAACTTCGAGTTGGCTGCTGATCACTCGATAGTCTTGCTTCCACTGATGTTTCCTTTCCAACTTCAATAGGAAGTGACAGCAAATCTTAGAAATTTACTAGCTGGCACACAATTTACAACAAATCTATTATCTTTGCCCCTTCTGAGTTTTAAATTTCTATTTTTCGTAGAGGAGCAGTATATAAGCTAGAACAGATAGAAGTCAAAACATCAGCCATGGAGAAAACTGACTTACATTTCTCCACTCGAAAAATCCCTTCTTTTTTATTACTGTGCTCGTTTTTCCTGCATTCCTCTGCTATTCATCACTTGCAACTTATAAAAGTAATCACATCAATGTTGGGTGATAATGTTGATTTCATTTGGAGAAGCTGACATTAAACAGAGCCCCGATATTAAAAACAAGCCCCTCTCAGAAGAAGCTTTCCCAGCTCTGATTGGGTGAGTAGTAGATTACGGAAAACAATGACCTGGATTTTATCCACATTTAACTGGTATAAATAGGAAGCAAATTTGGGCAGCATGCTTCTCTCATCAGAGATACTTTATTTACATTTGGCTTTGATTACTATTAAGTATACAGCCCAGAAAGTTGCCAGCATGACTTTGTAATCTTTCTCTGCAAAACTAGTCTGTTTATGCAGCTGGGGAGGGAGGGAGGGTGCCTCTGGTCATCAATAGGTGGGTTGTCTCAAGGGCCCGCTGGAAATCCCCAGTCCTGTCTCTCCCATCGCAGTTCATGGTTATTAGACAGCGCAGATTCTTCATTCCATTCCCGGTGGGTGGTCTAAAAGCTTTCACTCTTGCAGACCTTTTCCGCTCTAAAACTCCATCACTGCATTCACTTCTCTGCTGAGAATTCTGGATGTCATCAGTTAGGGAGCATTACAGGTAGATATCTACAGATCACAATCTCCAAGCTCTCAACCAGACCTTGTACAGCTGGCAACGAGGATTGCTGTGAAACCAGGACATGCTTCAAAGTGTCACACCTCATCCATTGTGGGTTATTTATTCAGAAAATTTTTGTCCTTAAAAATTCTATGAGCAGATTGCTATGTTATTGAATTTACAATTCAGAGTCACTAGCCTAACACTTTGAATAGATAAAACTCTGTCTGTAACTCAGCTGATTTGTTTTTCATGTCTCTAACCACTGGACACCATGGTCAGCAGTTGCGTGTTGTTTCACTACTACTAAGAAACTTCCCAACTCCAAATCTGAATTTGCTTCCTGCTAGCATCCTAAAAGACCGTTCTCATGCTGCCTCTAAGCAAGCTTCCTTCAAAATTTAACTTTATATTTATGGCACTAAAGAATAAAGTAATTCAGCTGTCACCCAGCTCTACCTGCTTAGCAGTGGGCTCAAATACAAGCTTTCTGACTCTGTTGTATTGTTCTTATCAGCATTTCTCATAAGAAATGCTCTTCCTCTCCTGCTTGGCCTAAGATATACGAAGGATTACAGCACAGCAGGCACATACAACACACTGTGAGTATTTTGCAGTCTATGTAATTATTGACAGGAGCTGAAACCTTTTGGCTTCCCAGAACATCCTACAGTTTAAATTTCCCCAAAGTACATGTTGGCTGTTGTTTCAGAGACTCTAAACTTGAAGCTAGGACTTGTGTTCCTATCAGATGGAATAGGACTGCTAATCCCATGTCTAGTACTGAGCCTCAAACAGTTTCCTCATTCATTATCAGGTGAATAATTTATCCCACACACAAACTTGATCAGTCCACAACCATCATGAAGAATTAATGGCCCACATCAATGCTCTGTGCTCTTTAGTTCTCAGGGGGGAATTTTCACACAGAGGACAATTTTAAGACCAGACAGAATTTTTAACCAGCTGAAGGCTGCCTCAAACATGCTGTGCAAAAACACGCCATCGGAGTGTTTTCTTTAGCACTTCACCTTTCAGTGAAATAGCAGTACCTCTGTAGTACCTCTGCCACACTGACAGATCACCTGCGTTTGGCAGTGAAAGCACTGAACTTTCACTCATTCGCTTTTCAACTAAAGTAACAGAGAAAGTTTAAGACAAGTGATACTTAGTGCTTACTAAGGATTTTCCAGCATCAAGAGAACAATCGGGAATACAGAGGAAGCCAAGGCGTGGAAATGGCATCCATAGATATTTTCCCCTCAGCCTGCACATTTTCTGTGTTAAATGAAGAATAAAGACATTGCAGTCTGATACAATGCCATGGCCTGTATATGAGGTATGTCTGAATGACTGGCTGTCCCTGAAGGGATGCGCAATTAACCCTGAGGACTCATGTGGCTGGAATGCTGCAAACTGTGCCGTAAAATTCACTCGAGAGTCTACGGGACCAACAACAGTCCTGAGGGCCTCAGGCAATGGAGATGCAATGTCCCATTTCTGTGCAAAGATAACAGAGCTTGTGCCCAAGAAATCAAGGACAGTGTCAGTGCTGCAGCCTATAAATCCCAAGGAACACTCAAGAGCAATGGGTCCAACATGGCAGGATCCAAATTCAAGAGACTGGGGAGCATCCAGTGGAGGATTTTATCAATACTGCAACACATTAGTATGGACATAAACTCCCCAAACCCAATAATAACCACCCAAACCTTCACATACCCTTTAGATCCAGTGTGCATTAATATCGTTTTTATACCAAGTACCTCAGTTTCCCTGCACAAAGTAAGGGCACTGACTGCTTAGAAACTTCAGTTGAAATGAATGTTAATACCTACAGCGATACACGTGGGGCTGTGCTTCTGGATAGCATCTGACTGGTTCCAATGGCCTCATCAGGTGGTGACACCACTTGTGACAATATCTCCTACTGGGAGTGGGTCTCAGAGGGGAACGCTGCTGGGAGTGGAGCTCCTGTTGCCTCTCCTGCTGTGGCTGGCTCCTACCAAAACACTTCAAAAACGTGGGAGTGACCATTTCCCTCCCCACACTGTGCCCACTTAAGGAAATCCCCAGCGTGCACTGTGACTATCACTCTGTCCAAGTCCAACAAACATATCCAGATGTACATGGAGCTTCCCACAAGTAGTTATTTTTCACGCACAGTGTGAGAGAAAAAAAGAGCCAGTTCAGGGCTCCTGCTGGGACACTGGAAAATTCCATTCCTGAAGACTCAAAGATTATGAAATATATATATTTTTTTGCATGCTCTTCCTCCATGGCATAATCCCAAGGAAGTCTGTGCCCAAGAGGCAGCGCATCTGGTAAGCAGTGTATCTTGAAGGACTGGGGAAATAGAACAAAAATCATTTGCATTGACTTTGCCATTTGCCACTCTGCCATTTCCACAACACACTTTGTAATCACATCTGCAGGATACGAGTCACTCTTTTTCACGGATCAGATCTGAAAATCCAAATCCTTTTATAGCTACATTTTTAATGGGGTTCTGTAATATGACATAGCTCTCTTTATCCCAATAAACCACACATAAATAGACCTTTGGAATTTGCAGAATTGCTTTTTAGAATACAGGCAGGCTACTAGAGATTATACTGATTTGGGGCCTCTTTTAAATTATCTCTTATTTTAATGTATTACAGAAATGTATCTCAGATCTAAATACATGTTTTTCCAGTCTCTCGTAAAATTTCTTTTTTTTGGAGATAGAGGTGAAGGATTTTTTCACCCAAGAATAAAAAAACCCAAACATATATGTGTGTTTCTCACCATTAAATTCCATATACTTCTGCTAGTGTCTTTACCAAGAGCAAAATGTTTCTCAGCTTTAACCTGATGTAAATGCTGATGATGGAGCAACTCTACTTGTTCTAGAGAAAGCCTAAGGCAGACGGATTGTTCTGTCAGGACACAAACCACCTAAAGCAGCAACGTGTAAAAGTTCACAAGGCCTAAATATGGACATCATCATTAAAAATGGCAACGTAGACAAGTTTCACAAAATCAGTCGAAGTTCAGCACGTGGCAAACCACAGCCACAGTAAGGAAGCAAATATTGGATCTTATATGTGTATGTGCTCATGTCTAGCTGAGGTTCACTGAGGCTTGCATTTAAGGTCTTCACTTAGAATCAAGGATGGACCATTGCCTTGGTATCAAGCAGAGGTTTCTGTTCATTCTGGTGAAATCTGTGCTTGACTTACAACTGATAGAACTTTGTTTATGTACCTCAAGTACTCTCTCAAACTGCACACCCTGGCGTTACTAGTGTGTACTTCAATACCGCAGCACAGAAGCAGTGTTTGTTGAATTATTAACTTCTTACAGAAGGACAAAAACTTCAGAAACTGTGAAGGTTTGCACCCCCTGTGCAATTTAAGGATTGCAATAGCTCAGCTGCTCTCAGGGTTCAGCCGTTCAAACACTTCAGAAACAGATTAGCGTTCCTTGATTGGGTCTTCAGGACAAACACAAAACAAATACAATACGGCATGAATTTGTTAAGATAGGACGTTTAAAAACATGTCAGTAGTGTCATAAACCTTTTTCAGCTCCCCATTTCCCTGAGAGTTTTTCGTTAGCCCTTTCTTGCCAGTTGTTCCTCACAAGCCTAAGGAATTAGGACAAATGCAAGATGATGATCCTTTGTGTAAATTAGCGTTTGCTTTTAGTGTCATTAACGGCAGTGAGGTTTAATATTACAATGGTCTCAGCATTCTCGTGCAGTGTTACCACAGATGCAGTGTTACCGCAGATGCTAAATGAGTACCTCAAGTGCTAAATTTTAAAACAGATTTACCATATTTGTTCAAGATTTTGACCTGAGCTCTTCAAAAAGTAAACGTTCTCCAACATCATCCAGGTCGGTGTCATCATCCGACTCGGAGACTGTCCCGGTATTATGGATTACTCGGGTATGAACGAATCGGTGCTTTTTAACAAGCCTCTATGAAGTTTTAATGCTTCCTAGGGAACAGCATTTTGGAAGCGCACCTCCGCTCCTGGAAGAGTTCACCGCCTCTAACGTCCGAGTAATCTTCCTTCCCCCGTCTCTCCCCCAGACTTCGGTCGTCTTCAGCCGTCCAGAAAACCCTCTGATCCTCGCCCCCATCACAACGCTTCCTCCCGCCGCCGGTCCCCCTCCCGCCCCGCCGCTCCCCGCAGGGAGCCGCGGCCGATACTCACGGCAGGGTCCGGCGGGGCCGCGGCCCGGCTCCCTGCCCGCTCACCGCCAAGCCCGCGCCCCCGCCCGGCACCTGAGGCGCCGCCGCCCCGCCACCGCCACCGCCCGGGGACCCCACCGCGGCTCCGGGACCCCCCTGTTCCCCCACCCCGCCCGGGGCAGGGCCGGGCCGGGCCGTTCCCCCCTCCCCAGAGCTCCGGGCGCGGAAGGCGGTTCCTGCCAGCGGCCTCGGGCTGCGCAAGGCCGCCCAAAAGGCGGCGGCCGCGGCCGGAGGAGGCCGTGGGGATGGCGGCTGTGGGCTCCTGCGTTACCTCAGCTGCGTGCGGGCACCGACCTTAGAGTTCTCCCATGGAGACTGGAAACCGCTCACAGAAGCAAAGCCCTCCCCCGCGAATGGATGCCTTCGGGGGGTGGGCAAGCTACATCTACTCCTTGAATACCTCGGGACAAATGACTCTAGGGGAAGCAAGGCTGTCCTTAAAAATAAACCAAAAAAAAAAAAAGAGAGTCCTACTGACATGGGATCTGGAGTTGCAGAGTATCATGTTTCCAGTATACAAAGAAAACACAAAGCATGTGTTTTAGGGTTGTCTTGTAGGTTCAGGGGACCCACCAGAAAGAGTAAGCAAACAAAAACTTTGTCCCTTCCCGTCCCCGTCTTCTAATGGGGAAGGACAGCAAACTTCTCACGTGTAAAGCACAGCCAGGGAAATCAGATTACAGCAGCAGGCGTCATACAGCGCTTAGAAGACAAGACACAGATTTATACAGTATTTTACATGGTCCTTGGATTCTCCAGAAGCATTAGGTACGAAGAAAGTGAAAGGCACGGACACGCCGAGATGGATGAATGATGGCAGTAATGTATATATTTTGTCTGTCTGCCGTGACTCGATCCGACATGTGATTGTGCTGCCCGCAGCAGGACTGCACCTGGAACGCGGCCTCAGATCCGAATACCACATCGGCAGAAATTCATTGGCACCTTTCAGCCCATTCCAAACAGCCAAAGCAACCGCCAAAACCCTGCTAACACAGAGGTACGGGAGGAAATGGAAAAGGACCTGAAATCTGTGCCTTCTGAAACATGCTGTCCGTTTCTAAGTCTTTTCTGCATGTCACATCCAGGCAACCAAACTCGGTCCCGCTGCAGAGACGCAAAGGAAAGACCCCAACAAAGGAAAAACCCATCTCTAAATGCAGTTTCCCTCCCTCTACCTCTTTAACTCAACTTTTCTGTAGTGACTTATTTTATCAAATATAAACATATTATTATGTTATTACAATAACTATATTTATTATACAAAGATATATTTTTAAAGGCTTCTGATTAGCAATGTGTTGGCCTACCTGCATAAATTAAAACTTCAATTTATGGCTCTTCTCATATCATTCAATATAAACCAAAAATGGAAGGGAATTGTTCTTTGAGCACTGTAAAAGGTCCACTTCATTGTTTCCCTCAAAGCCAGCGCACTGCTGGATCCAGCTGCAACTGGAATGGGTGAACAGATGTGAGGTAAAGAAAAGGGCTTTTAGTCTCATTTTGCAGATCTGAAGAGGCACCAATAGTTGAGATCAACTTCCTTATTTATGGATATTCCAACTAAAATACCCCTGGTTTATACACCAGATCAGAAGAGCTCACTATACTAATAATGCCTCCTGTTTACATTTTTTCCCTTTCCTTTTTCCAGCTATATCTTCTCTGTTAAATTTTAAACAGAAAAAAGGGGTTCAACTTCACGTTTCCTGGTTGAACTAGATCTTCTTTTATAGAAAAGCTCCCATACGCTGCTCCAACAGATAAAAGTGGCTTTACCAGTATGCAGATATGCTTCAATTTTAACAATGTTTTGTACCTCCCAAACAGCACCAGGTAGCCTTGAATTCACAGGACAGGCTTCCTGTGTAATGAAGGTGTGCATTTAAATCCATAAAGTCTTTGTAATCTCTCTACCCAATTAAAATGTCTTTTTCTAAGTTTTTCTAATTTAGCCAACATTGTTTGGGGGGTGGGAGTTGGAAACTATTATTATAATTGAGTATTTCACAAACCATGATTATAAGGGGTTTATTCATAAAATACTCCCAGGTATCCACGTCCTTAGTCTGAACAAGAACCATTCCCTGCTCCGGTTCAATGCCTCTCCCACTAATAACCAGGGACTTTCTGCCCTGCTGACCCCCTGCTCCTGTTTCTTCATTAGAGGATGACGGAGTTCATTGAGACTGTCTGCCAAAAGCCTTTCAATGTGTCACAGAGATTAGAATAAAGCGTAGCCTAGGAGGTTAAAATATGTCCTACTTGACTTTTATCAACAGCAGAGTAGGTCTGCCTGAGGGACAAAAGCACATCAAAGTACTAAATCAAATAAGCCTTGAAAGCGGAAAAGAGTAGAGCAGCATCTGCTCAAGGAAGCTGTAAAGAGGGTTCCGTGACACTGCAGAGAACAAAGGTGAGAGTGTCTCAGGAAGAAGTCATAGCCGAGCTCCCAGTTAAGAGAAAAATCAACAGAGTCCCCACCAATGCAGAAAGCCTTTACCAATTATTAACAGGAAATACGTTACCACTTTTTTCAAGGAAGACTTGCAACCCCGTCTGTGCGGCTCGCTGTTGCGTGCAGGGGTCAGAGTCCCTGCCACGTTAAGCAGGGAAGAATGGTGACTATTACATTGTCCACTCCTGCTTTATGCTTATACCCATCTGCGTGCCGTATCCCTATACCTTGACTCGTCCTGTGTTTGAAGTTCTTTGGAACCCTTCAGCCCTTAATCATTCTACAGTGCTACCAGAGAAAGGCTTCTAGACGTTGCCATAGGACAGATGACAACCAGTAACAAAGTTCCTGCTCTCACAGGCACGCAGTCCTACACTGCCAGTATTTCATGCATGGCCGTCCGGTCACTTCAAAACCAGGGGCTCACCAACCACCTCATAGTTGTTTATACATGACAGTCTTTAAAGAGCAACAACTGCTGAGAAGAACTGTATTTTCAGCTACCACTGTTCGAGTTCCCATTGCAATTGTTTCATAGTCCCAGCCCTTTTTGTTCCGATTCCTTGGCACGCACTATGGTAAAGAATACATATACTGCAGCAACGACTGGAAATCTGCAACAGCCCCTCTTCCCAAACATTTGGGGATCTACAAGTGTGCCCACATTAAGAGCTTCTCAAAGCACAGGTCATTATCCGTTGTTTTTCAGCTGGCTGCACAAGAGTTAAGTTCACCCCACAGAAAACTCGGTGTTGAAACACTAGTGTCGACACTTGACATCTACAGACTTGTCAGAAACCGAGCGGTAGCTATAAAACATTCTCCAATGCCAAAGAAAACTTGTCCCTTAATTACCCCCCTAATTAGAGCTTCCACAGTCCCCTTTCCCACTCCTCCTCAGGAAGCTGACATGGGAGCTTTGTTCCAGACAGCAAGGGGTCCCACCAACATGTGCCAGGCAGACCTCCCGCGCTTCTAATTACGATCCTCACTCTACTTTCACTTAATAGGACTTTGTCAACTTTCCAAAGCAACAAGGACTTTTGTTGCTTTAAGAGAGAAAGCGGAGCTCTGACATACTGACAGCTCAACTCTTTCAGACTAATTTTATATGAAGGATCTAACCCTGATGCCAGGGATAGGTTTGCTACTAATTAGTGTGAAAGGTGATCAGGAAAAGATGTATTCCCCAATTCATACAAAAGCCTCTTTGGATACAAAGCCTCTCCAAAAAAAAAAAACCAACCAACAACAAAAACCCAACCATTTCTCTGCACATGCAGCCTCCACAATATAATCGTAATTATACCTTAAAATACATATATACACACACACAGAAGGTAACTTTGTCCACGCTTAGCTGACAGGACTCATCTTTCTCAGCTAGTTCACTTTATGAACCTCACTAAGAATACAACGGCGGTATCAGAGTGAAACCTCTTTCCGCTTGCACTCTTGGTGGGAAACCTCATGCTTGAAGCATGAGAATAATACAGCAAACAAACTTAGGCGATTCCCTGGAGAAAAATTACATCTCTGCTTGTTGATCCTTCATTGTTTCCCCAGCTTTCTGAGCATCTGTGGATGAGAATTAGGGCATGCTTTGCACATATGACATCATACACCATTCCGGTTCCCATTAGCAGAGAACGGTCTACTAAAAATTACTGAAAAGGAGCACAGTAAGATGAAAAGTTGGAGACCCTATAAACAAGTGTTCTTGCTACAGGTAACAGGTTGGTGCACAAATAACCAAAGCTCCAGCGGAGGAATGACACAAGTGTAAAGCTGTCCCTAGACCTCACACAGCTGGTCCAGGTCCAGGTCCAGAAATCAAGTCCAGGAGCAAAGTCCAGAAAGCAGCTTCCCCTAGCACCTACTAGGCATTCAGTTCAACACAGAATTTGAGCACATACTTTAACTACATAATTGAGGTTGACCAAAATCACTTGGATTTAAGCATACTTCCTTGAAGTTATGCAGGTGCCTAAGTGATGAAAGGGCCAACAACAAAACCAAGAGCATTCCACGGCTGATGAGGCTGGGAGCAGGCTCTGCTGATGTTGTGTGTTCGGACATCTACAGTAGGTAAGGAAGGGAATTACAGATGCATTGATAACTGCCCCTCTGGCTACCCTTCCTCCAATTCTCCATTTAAAAGGAAAACTCATGCTAGGCAGAATTTGTCCAGCTGAGTCACTTCTGTTCCCTGATGCCATCAGCTGTACAGTGCTACCAGAGAAAGGCTCCTATTGGCATAGGACAGATTAAAACCAGTAACAAAGTTCCTCCTCTCTCTCTTAACTATAATTATTTTGAAACTACATCCCTTCTCATTTTTCTCCCTATCTCTGGCAAACATTTCAGCAAGAAAATTAGAAATGCGCTTTAAGTTTTCCAGATCAGTTTCCCTTATGATTTTCTTAGTGCTTGTATCTGAAATGTCACATACCTTCAAATGCACACTGATGAACAAAGGAGTTTCATTATGCTCCTCAGCCCATCACATTCTCTTTCTCGGTATAGTTTTGAAATCAGAGAAGATACAAGCACAGGAGCATCCACGGCTATTCATTGCCTTTGCACTTAAAATAGCAGCATAATTTAAGGGAAATGGGTGGAAGAGCTTGCAAATACGCTAGCCTGTGTGGTTACCAGAGTGAATCCCTGGTCTAGTAAATCACAGCCTCTCTGCTGCAAAATCCTTTTGCATTTTCAATGGGAAGAGGTGTGAAAACTTTGTCAGATTACCAGGTGTGTCCCACATCTTCTGGCTGCAGTATGCCATCAATATTTATAATGGCCTTTGTATGTATGTCTACAATTGCCCATTAGCAATTCAGCAGAAACAGTTTTTCTATGATGAGTAATCCTGCAGCAATGAAGTAAAGCATACAGGCTAGCATTTGCGAACAATCCGCCCATGATACCACACTTTTAATTATCAGCCATCGGAGAATCTGGTTAGTTTACCATCACCCAGACTCTTCAAATCAAAATTGAATGCCTCTGCAAGAAACCTGTTGCAGTTCAAGCACAGGCTGTCAGGCTGAACTATCTGACAAAGTTTTCCAGTCTGTTGTGTCAACCGCACGATCGTAAATTATCATTTCCAACTCTGAAAATCTATTGTAAAATTTCTGTTTCTAAAATTTCACTTGTACAATTAGGAAACAATTTGTGCAAATTAAAATGGACAGTAGGACAGAAATGACAAATAAACTGTTTAAACTCTTTGTGGAATTCTAATACTTTTTTCTTCCTAATACCAACAGTAGCCAGAGAGAAAACATTCCCTTTTCCCCGTACCCGCTTTCCCTGCCAGCTTTTCTCTCAGATATTTCCACTATTAGCTTTTCAGGGCAAAGCATCTGTCTATTCTGAGCTTTCCATATAATACTTTGCCCTGCAAGCATTTTGGCTAAGAATAGCTGTGACTGCAAAACAAAGAGGAAACAAGTCGGCAATAAACATTTTTTAATTCATACACTGTCCTCATGCACAGACACACAAAAACGCTTAACCCTTCAGCTTCCTGCCAACTCATTCTTACCCCTTCCTCACACCCTTGCTCCCAATAATTGGTCTGTGCAAGACCTTTTTTTTTTTTTTTTTTCATTTGAGCATTAAACTGGGGTATTTTATGAATTAAAATCTGTGGCTTAAGAAAGACACAGAAGATTATGCTTTAAGAACTCCACTGCTATGTAGAATGACTGGGCAGCAAAGATAGGTTCATGGATCTAACCCTTAATGAGAAGGAATAAAAGGCAGTCTACAACTAATGGTACCTACACAGCCCATTACTGGGTATTATTTTAATCTTTCTAAAAGATAAAACTTAAATCCATTTGGGAGATTAAGATGAAATTCTCATCTACTCATGATGGAGCTGTGCAGTGCGGGGCTGGAGCGCATTTAAGTGAAAACTAGTGGCTAACTTAGAAGGAAGCTTCTGTTATGCTCTGAAAACAGTAGTGGTCCCTAAACGCCAGGCTGACATGAGGGAGATTTTTCTGCACAGCTCACAGTTAGAATTCTGCTTTTCTACTTACATTTACTTTAGGACATTTTCATTTTACCGATGGATCTTTGTTTTGCTTCCCTTCTCTTCCCTGCCCTGGGGTTTTCCCAAGTCAGAATGAGAACCTCATTCTGTTGGACCTCTCAGTTCCACAGTGATCGGGGATCAGTGGAGTAAGCATGCTTGACCTGTACAAGTTTTAGCTCAACATGTCTACAATCTATGCAGTTCCCAAATGGCTCATTAGCACCCTCTCTCACTTCACCTTGTTTGAAATGAAGGCTATAATACACTGTTCCTTTTTTCTTGTGGAGCAAGTACTTCTTTCCCTTTGTAGAGTGTCCAGGGATATCCTCATTGTCAGGGTGGGTAATTCTTTGTCATTCCCTTTATACCAATAATGAGCTCAAACAGTTACAAACACTACGTGGTACATGTTATTTACAGCTTGGTGAGCTGGCAGTACCGCAGGTATGTCTTGGCTACTCTGCATAATAATACCTATGGAACAAACCTATGAGTAATGCAGCGCTCCAATGAAGATCCCTCATCCTGCCTCTCTGTGAACTACTATAGCTGTAATTTTGGTATTATTTAAACAAGTCTCTACAGGACAAGATCAAACGCTCTAAGTGTATTTCCTTCTTTCTGCAGGGAAAGGAGGATTTACCACTATTTCATAATGACAAGTGAGCATGTAGCTTCTGCCCTTGAAATAGCTGCGAACCAGGTGTCACAACCTTGCTGCCCTTCCTCCACCCTTGTCCCCCTTTTCCCATGACGGTTCCCCCATTTTACATCCAGCTGTGCTCCAGACAAAGATGACATGAAGACTCATGACAAGAATGACTCTGCTAATGTATGACCATTGTTATGAAGAGGTGCCTTAAAATCCTCCTCCAGGATAAGGGTATTTCACTTCTTTTAATCTTTTTAAGTGGCAGTTCAGGATATAGTGCTGAACTGTGCATTTTGGAGACATGCTTTCAACTGGAAATAACAAACTTGCGGTTTTGGGTTTTTTTAATCAAATATTATTATGACCAAAGAAACACTATGGACATTAAATAATATATTTCATGAGACCACAATGATACAGCAGTTGTCCTTGCTTTATGCACGTTAACAAAACTCACCTCTTGCTCATATGTATAGCCCGCTTCAGGTAGGAGGCCTAAATTGTTTTGAGAACAGGTAATGTTTGCATTACTGAGTGACATGTTCTTGCCTGCTCACAGCTTAAATTGACAGGAGAAGGGAGGAAATTTTGTTCTGTTTCTATCTAAAGGGAAAAGTATGAACTAGTTTCAGATCACTAGAAGATAGAAACTCCTGTGCTCAAACAATACCATATGAGCAATCTAGACTATAGTCCTAGACCAGCCATTCAACATCCAGCTCTTTTGCCATGAATGTCCATGGCAAAACATGCATTGGCATTAGTTTAATGTTAAAAGCAAATCACCTTTTAACATTCTTCCTGCAACAAGTTTTTAACACAACACTGTTAGAAGGTTCTGCCTCTTTCTGTGATTTCCCAAAGGAATCTGCAGTCAGGATCAGGCAAAGACAGCTCTCTGCTCCACCCACTGAGTAATTTTCATTCACTCTGAGTCAGTTACAAGTTGGAAGGGTTAAATGGACAGAAGGACACCTGCTTCGAACCCACTATATATGTATATGACTTCTGGTTTTCTAACTGGAGGCAAATACTTTAGTGAGTGGAGCTGTGAATAAAGCCCATCATGGCATCTCTTGGGCCCAAGTATTCCATATTCTGAACCATTTTAAAGTCAATGGGTGGCACCTATTAATTCTTAATTAAGCCTGGAAATTCTTGTCTGGCAACAAATGAAAAAACAAGCTTACTTTGATGTACAGACTAGAGGCAAGAGATGAAGTTCTGTAGTTTATATCTGTACTTTGGGTGTACTTATGTATAAAAAGAAAGATCTTCAGAGCCAACGTGCTCTGAAGTGTTTTAGCAAATAAAACACTACCGCTCATCCAAGCCTAGAGAAATCAACAGAAATTGAGAGGATTTTGGCTCAGATCTTGCAATGTTAAAATACTAAGACTCTCAAACTGTCTACACTGCAAACTCCCAAAACATCATACAGATAATGTGTTCTACCTTTAAATGAGCAAACGAATAATGGAGGCAGCCTAGCCATGACAGTGTGGAGCTCAGCATTGGGTGACGTTATGCCTCTCCAAACTAAGCCTCTTCCAATACTAGAGAAAGTTCTGTATATCGTCAAAAAGAATCTGCCTGCCACTTTAGTGTAGGTTGTCCAGACCTCTTAGAAAATGCTGAGCTTCAAAGAGTTTCAAAGCAACCATCAAATTATTTCATTAAAATAATAATAGTCCCTGAAAGCACACAGGAATGCAGACACACTTCTCTTCTGCAATATTCATGCAAAAGTAGTTCTTGCTCTGAAAGATTAGCATAAAAATTGTTCTTTCTAAATGAAAAAGGGGAAAAAATAAATAGGACTCACCATCCTCATGCCCTTCTCTATTTCTCCGTCGATGTCTGTCTCGCCGGTGGCTAATAACTGACTCTGTTCCTGTTTCATTGTCCAGGCCATCCCGGCTGCTGGCAGCATTTGGGCTGTTAGAGAACAAATAGGAAGAAACAATGGAGTTATCTCTTTGTTTCTTTTTTATAAAAGCAGTTGCAGTCATGAGCATGTTGGTTTAGAAGCCAGAAAACTATTAAGCTGATTAGCTGCGGTCTTGCTGCAGCACTGCAAGCTCCCCCAGACTGCTCTGCTCACCCCAAAACTACCTGAAGTGTGAAAAGACAGTTCAATATCCATACCCTGATGGATGCACAGCGCTATGGACACAGCGCCATTTCCATAAGTAGTACCATCGTGACATTGAAAAAGCTGCCACAAGACTGTTGCATGAAGTTTCCATAGCGAAAAAAGCCTACTGATGCGCTAAGAAAAGGGATCATTTTAGCACAGTGAGATGACAACTAACTACAAGACAGCTTTAGCTGCTAACACACTTGCAAAGGAAATGGGATTTCAGCACAGTCCCATCACGAGAGCTTTAATGTCACAAATTTGCAGCATACCTGCCTAACACAAGAACAAACAGACACTGGTTTTTGGAAGAACAAAACTTACTGACCCTAACACTCATCTCAGCCTCCAAAACACCCCAAGTTCCTATGCATCTCTCAAACCCTCCCATGCTCATCCTGAAGATCACAGATCCAAGAAATATATACAAGTATGTATGAGCTCCTCTAGTAACACCAACAGATAACATGCCCTATCAGGGGCTTATTCTCAAGCCTGTAAATTGAGTTGCCTTTTCTACAATATCCCAATATATACATATATTTTTTAAACCAAACCCAGTGCTTCAGCTCAATTCCTTGTTCACCCCCAAACAGGTTTGTTTCCTGACAATAACCCAAGCTAGATATGCGGCATGCTGACAGCCAAAGGGCAGAAGCTATAGGCCACTGTGGCCACTTTTAATATAGACTGCTGACCTTGAAGGCTGGAGTCTTGTAAGTCACAGCAAAGCTCAAAATAATTAAGTGCATATCTGTGAAATGTACAAATAGACCCCAGGTCCTTTCCTCATGTTCTCAACTGTTTGAAAGCCACACAGATATGCCAGCACAATATTAATCTAGTAAGTCCCAGTGAAGGACCGTTATGAGCAAGTGAGCTTTGGGCAAAAAGCAGAATGATCTTGATGACAATCTCAGTGGCCAGATTGCTTCCAGTCTGCTTTTGTGAGGGCTCCTCCTGAGAGTCACTTTCCCACTACTACAATTAGCCAGAACAAAAGGTTTCAAAGAGACAGCAGAGAATTTGTCCCCATGCTTTAGGGCCACTTTCTGGGATGAATCTAAACAAACAGCAACGACAGCTCTGTATTCTTGAACTTCCAAGGATTGAGCAAGGGCCATTTCTCAGTTCGTATAAGCCAGACTGGCTTTCACCTCTAATTCCAACAGACAAGTCAAGTCGGCTAACCAAGAGCAGTGGCTGTAATAGAGAACACTGAATATGTAAGACGGGTTATTTGCGACCATCTGTTTCAAGATCTCTCCTGAGGAAAAAAAATCAGTCATGTTAAAGCAGAGTTGGCTGGAGCAAAGGGGAAGGTGGAGATGCTCTTTTTTTCCCCTGCTAAACACAACTAGCTTAGCTATTTAGTTTTCCCCGCAGACTCAACCTGTTTTACGTATCTCTGCTATTCTTACATTTAATAAGCTACCTCGAAGCGGTCACATGGAAGGAAGCGAGAAAAGCCTCTTGGAGTGCTGGCAAAGGCCGTAGCTCATTTTAATGGACTAAATTGTGGAAACTGATCTAAAGCTCCTGAAAATATAATAGCGTATGATCTGGCATGGGCTAATGCTCTGCTGTGAAAGATTTCGCTTAGAAAGTTACTGGTCATACTCTTCCTCTCTGTCCCACAAATAACCACCATTTAAAAAGGAGTCCCAATTCCCATCTGCCCTTTGCACCTATTATTTATGCCTGACATGTCCTACGTATGCACAGAGAGTGCATAGGGGCCATCATTATATTACACCAAAGCATCAGAGTCATTAATGTGTGTCTCCTAGAATTCCATGAGGCCAGAATGCACTGCCACGCACATTTTACACAGGGAATTAAACCACCGGCGATCTAACCAACTGGTCCCATGGGCTTCCGTGGAAGCTGGACGCAGAGCTGGTATATATGTAAGCACATCTGTACAGCACTACATTTAAGAGGACTGCTGAAGAGCCTTCTGCACACCCACACACTTTCTTTGCATTAATGAAGTGTACTGACATGCCCACCACGCAAATTAGGAAATTGAGGTTGTTATTCAAGAAAATGTCTGACTGCACATTTTAAGCCCTAACGAAGCTACCAAAATGCAAGTACATATTTCAGTGTTGCCGCAAGTACGTTTGCATTTCTTGTTTCAGTGCATTACAACCGAAAAGGGAAAGAGGGTGACAGTTTCCTAGGGTGACAGTTTCCTAGGGTCACCTGCGAGGCTCTCGGACATCTCGGCAGCACCATCTAGTGACTACTGCTGATGCTTCCCACTACGAAATCTCTTCCTAGGCTAAACCCACCTATAAAAGGTGGCTTACACCCTAACAAATGGTGCAAAAGGAACCTCACAGCTGGCTTGTTTCCTCTCTCATTGCTGAGCCAATTAAATTCCATTCAATTTTCAGTGCACATACCCAAGAGCTGTGTAAGAAAGGTAGCTCGGAGGTCATTATCCTCAACTCACTCATGCACCTCCACCACTAAACCAGGAGCAGCCTCAGCCATTCAGATGAACGTGGATTTGGCAGCCACTAAAGAGAAGCAGTGGAGCATGAAATACAGGATGAACTTCAGAACCCTCATCAGGGAGGGAAAAAGTAAATTTTCTTTGGATTTAATCAATGATGAAGCAAAATATCAATACTGTCAGGCAGCTAGTTGAGATTACCACTTCACCTCTGCTAAGGATCTCATTCCCTTGGATAGTATTGCCTGCTGACCTGTCTGCTTCATCTATTTCTTGTATTCTTTGCTGTCCAGCAACATTTCTGTTTGTACAACTATACAACACCTAGCTCAGCTGGCTGGCTCAGCCTTCAATCAACACTGAAGAAGGAAGACAGGAGATGACAGATCTCTGGTAGTTTGAATAGCAGTAAAAAAAAATCTCAGGGATTTAGGAACCAAGAAGGTAAGTCACGCTTACAGAAGGGGAGGTAATATATGAATATATAGCAATACTGAATTTACAGTTGTGAAAGTTACAGGGTTGCACTACTGATCTCTTAAATGGAAATACTATTCAAGGAGACAGTACGCAGAAAGGGCACTGAACACACTATTGCAGAATCACCGCACCAAAATCCCAAGAAACATCCTTTTCAAAAATTGCTGGAGAATTGTAAGTGATCAGAAGAGAACTACAGTCATGATTCGAGTTCTGGAAACCACACTTTATAATGAAAGACTTGAGCAGCTCAACTTATTTAGTTTATCCGAGGGAAACAAGTAATTTCAAAATATGGTGGACTCGTTATCACTTGGAATCTTTAAACCTAGACTGGGTGCGTTTTAAAATGAAATTCTAATGGCAAAAAAGAATTAAAGGGCTTCATGCAGAATAATCGAGTGAGATACTCTGCCCTGTGTTACGGAAATAAACTTAGGTCATCATTAGGCTCTCTTCTGGATTGAAAAAAATAAAACACAACAGGAAAAAACCACTACAAAATGTGAAGACATTCAATTGTGAAGAGAAGAACAAAAGAAGGCATTAAGGGAGAACAAGTTTTAGTCCAGAAGACCCTCCCACAAGCCAGATTCTCTACTGCAGTTTAAAACAAGAAAGAAAAAAAGGGGTGGGGGAGAGAGAAGGAAGGAAGGTGGTTTATCTAGGAACGAGAACACAAGCCAGAAAGCACGACCTCCCGTGTCGCTACTCCTGACTCAGCACGACCTGCGGAAGTTACTGCACCCCTTTGAGGATTCCCACATTTGCTTTGCAGTATGAAGACACCATCGCTTGCAGCACTGTGCTGGCTGATGGCAGGAGGACACAGACAGGAGTTTTAGAATGCTGTGGAAGACAGCAGGTGCATCAGCAGAGCACAGCTTAAATTTCATCGGTCTGAGTACATACAGGACATTAGTACATACAGTGAGCGGTTCCACAAACACAGACTTGTGCCTAACTTACAACATAATTATTTTTTTAAATAAAGTTTGATCTTGCAGCTATTACATGTAGGTATAGGTCAGGAAAGACAAAGAACTAATTACATTTGGAGGCCACGTGACTGCACTCATACAGGCCTCTCCCAGTCAACGCAAAGCAATTCATGAACGCACGAGGGCAGTAAAGCCCTTGCAAGACACTCAGTGTCAGGCAGCATTAATATTTCCCAAGATTTCTTATACCCTCTAGAAGGCATCTATCTGTAAAAGACTCATATGCAACACGAAGGGTTCTTCCAAGCAACAGATATCGCAGAAAGCAATGGAAACGCATGACACCAGGCAAATCAAGACCACGTTTCCTTCTCCAAACACATACTAAGATCACAGCTAGAACCGGGTCCTGCTTTAAATCCTCCTTGTGTAAATTCAGAGGGCCTCCCTGAAAATGAAGGCATTCTGAGGCTATACATTGGCTGTGCACACGTAACAGGAAATAACAAGGCTACCATTAAATCAGATGACTCCCAGTCTGGCTATACGCAGTTCGAGCTGCTAGCCCCTGTATGCACAGGGAGGAGGCATTATTCCTTATGTAAATTTTTGCTCTTGATATCAGTATTATGCTGGCTCTGCATACTGCATAATGATACATAACATAGTAATAAAAGGCTGTCATCCATACACTACAAAAAGCATTTTGGGCTCCCTCTCTACTTAACTCTTCCACAGTGGGTTTCAAAATGAGATATACAGGATATATATTTCATTCTAACAATGACAGGTTTTTTTTCTTCCCGCCTCCCTTTTAATTCCTCAGTTCTAATAAGTATATTATTTTTCCAACAATAAATAGCTGGTTTGCAGCAGCAGGGAGAAATGTGGGGAAGAAACAGACAGGAATTGCATTTTTTGGTTTAAAATTAAAAAAAAAAAAAGACAACTTGCTCTTACTGGAATGATGGAGGCCGGGAGTCTCCAATGCCGCCTGTTCTCTCAATGGGTGGCGGAAGGTCAGTGTGGCTCTCAGTGCACTGGGAGCCCGTGTCAGAGTGGGAGCTTTCAGCCAGGACCAGCTGTCAACAGAAAGAAGAGAATTACATACATTTGTACAGGTTTCTCCACTCTGACATAAGGCATTCAGCTACTGCTTTGCTAAATATTCTGTGAGATCTAAGGGAAACTAGAGGAAAGGAAGTGTTCAGTGACTAGTTGCATGGATTCCTGCCAAACTTTCATAAAATCAGGTTACTCTCAATCTGAAAATACAAAAACATCATCAGCTAGGATATGCACAAAATTCCTGCAAGCACGACAAAAATTTTCTCAACTCAGAACAAACAAGCACACTAGGCAGGGAGAGCACTTTTTCTTGTGACTCGTCGTTACAGCATTCTCTGAGTTTCCTAAGCATGCAAGTTGTCAGCATTCTTTGCAAAATGCACGCACGCTGTAAGACTGCACACTCAGTCTGGTTTTGCCATGACAAAAATAAAAAGCAAAAGCTGAACCTTGACAGTATGACACCCCAAACATGGTATAACTTCTTATACAAAGACCCTCAAAACCCCCAAAAATTCACAATATGGTCTGGACCAGTCACCAAATCTCAGAGTTGCCTTCATCTCTGTTAAGGGTCTGAATTAAAACCAAAATCCACCGAATCTCAACAGCCATGAACTTTAGGAGGACCAGATTTCTGATGTTCATCATACTTGTGTCTCTTGTGCCCATTTTGTCTCTTAACGTTCCCTTAAAGCAGAGCAGCAGATAGGAAACGTCAAAAAGCATATGCAGTGTGCACTCTTCTATAATTCATAATGAGCTGAAAACTTTTATAAAACTACACTGTTGTAACTATCACCTTCAGAACTCCTCTGACACTGACATTTACATTCATGGAAGCTGAAGGTGCCTGGCAGCCTGTCAACCAGGGTAGAAGGAAAGGCTGCAGAGCACCCAACACACAGCACTCGCATGGGAAGAGGTAATTGAAGGTATGCCGCAACAATCAATCTTCTCATTACAAACACCAAGCATCTATATACAGCCTGGTGCGTTTGGGAATTATTATATATTCCAGTCCCGTTACAAGGCAGGGTGTAAATTCTTCATATAACAACTAATGCCAGAGCGTATTATTTCTGTTTCCTATCAACATCCTCAATCATTAATAGGGATGCTTCTGGATAAGGGATCACAGGGATGGGCATGGCACACAAGAGGCTTACTATACTCAATCTTACTTCTGATAAATTCAGGACAAAAAGACCATCTCCATCCAGTACGCCTAGGGTGACATCTTTAATCAGCAGATAAAGAGACAAGAGAAAGAAGAATGAGTCTCTCTTCCTATCCCCACCCTCCTGGTTTGTAGCTCATTGTAATACACTGATTGACAGAGGATCTTACATTTAACTAAGATCTGATTCTATCCACTTATCTACCAGGCTAGTATCTACTTTTCTGTATTTAAAAAAAAAAAACAACAACAAAACAAAACAGAGATGCTTTCTCTTAAAGGATCCTTTTGTACACCTAGGTGAAATGGTTAATTTTTTTTTTTTAAAATCTTACTAGTGCTGGAAAAAGCTCCTGGCTGAAGTGTACACCCACCCAGGAACCAGACACAGTGGGTCCTTTCTCTACCAATGATTCAGGAAGTCTTTCATAAGAAAGTCAGCATTTGTGTCTCTGTTTCCTAACCCAGAAAGGCAGGATTCTACGGATTTTACACAACCGCGATTAAAAAAATTAACATAGTTAATTATGGAATGGTGTGGACTATCCCTTTGGGCAGTTGGGGTCAGCTGTCCCGGCTGTGCCCCCTCCCAGCTTCTTGTGCCCCCCAGCCCACTCGCTGGTGGGGTGAGGAGCAGCAAAGGCCTCGACTGTGTGTAAGCACTGCTCAGCAGGAACGAAAACAGCCCTGGGTTATCAACGCTGTTTCCAGCACAAATCCAAAACGTAGCCCCATACTAGCTACTGTGGAGAAAATTAACTCTCTCCCAGCCAAAAGCAGCACAACTGGGTAAAGCACCACTACAGAAAAACAAACCATGTGCACTGGTCCAAGATTCCTTTTAATTTATCTCTGCAAACAGAATGTGGTGATTCCCAATTAGAAGTTCCAGTTCTAATTCAACTTCACCTGCTAGATTAAGTGGTTATTTTTTATTAAAAAGCATTACGGTGGAGAAAGAGATTCGAGTCCTCTACTATTCAAACCAGGAAGGCAGATGAGAGGTTCTGCCCAAAATGGAAATAGAATTCCGCCAACTGAAAGACTTGGTTAGTATTTTAAATGACTGTACAAAAATTAGTCTCCCATTAAGCCGGGCAGCCTATGCAGACAAACCCAATCAAGGACTGCCTGCACTTCAAACAGACAAGACCAAGAAAAAGGCAGGGAGGCAGCATTGCCGATACCCCTGTACCGAGAACAAATCAAGGCAAAATGAAGCAACTTGCTCAGCCTCGCACAGGGGGTCTGTAGCAGCCCTGAAAGCAAATTCAGACTTTGCACACCCTAATCGAGTTCCATACTTTCCTTGCTATATTTTGAATGCTTTTGCAAGAATAGGGAAGAAACCTGCACTCGATCAGAAAGGAAGCTAAAAACGATACATATATTTCAACAGGCCGCTGACCACACACAACACTTTCCGGCCACTACCAACAGAAGTTAGACTTGAACTAGTGACCTAGAGGTGAAAAGGTTTATATCCTATTACCAATCTCCTGAGACATCTAATCGCTTTGCCGAGTCTCTTTAAACTATATAAGGTCTTTAATTAAATAAACGTTCAAAGAACAATATAGATTATTACCTTTTACTAAGAGGCAACAAGGTCTCAGCTTCCCTCTATTTTTAGGTGTGGAAGAACTAGCCCTATATAAGAGATTCCAACTATAATTGGTTAATTTATCAAGGACTTATTCTAATATAATCATCAGATAGACGCTAGCTGTTAAAGAAGGGGATGGAGAAGGAGAGGGAACAGGATAGAAGGGACTGGTGTCCAGGATGCAGTATATTACTCCTAAGAGCATATACCATAAATATGAGAAGGCAAACACACACAGACTGTCAAAAAGGAACTGCCTGAAGACAAAACAGCTCTCCAGCACCACATGGAGTCAGCTGCATTATTCAAACTCTCTTATCACCAAAGCAAGAACAACAGAGGAAACACTGAAGGGAAAAATAACATGAGCTTTCCTAATAACTTGATAATTAAGGTTTCTTTCTTTCAGGTGGGGAAGTTAATGGGAGATGTTTAGAAAGCGTGTTGGCATTATGGAGATGCAAGAATGTCTCTGAGCCTGGCTCATCCCCTGAGGAATCTCTGTGCAAGTGCTTTCACTAACAGAATCAAACCAAGGGATAAAAAGAAGAAAAAAGAAATACAACCAGAATCTGGGTGTAGGCAAGAGCTATACATCCCCTCACCCTTCACATTCTAAATTGTATCAAGCTATGCAAAAAGCACCTGGCCTGAGTTACTTGAAAGCAGGAAAACATGTTCCTTCTTAAGCCTTTCTGCTGATGGCAACACCTGTCTCAAAGATGCACTTGATGGGAAAACAAGAGATGAGCCAACAAGACAAATCCTTTCCATATTTCAGGATATTTGGTTTTAGTGTTTCCCTGCTCTTGAAGGAAAAAGCCTTGGCAATGCAGCACCCGTTACGAAGGCAAGCCCACCGTACCGATGGAGGTTGCAGATCGTCTTGGGAGTGCTGCTGAGCAGAAGCAAAATCCACTGCAGCAAAGCAACTACTTTGTGAATATTGCCCCGGGGCTGTGATTTCCTGAGGGATAAGCAATGGGTACCCGCTTCTTACTGACCTTCAGTGGGATTACAGTCACAAATAGCCTCAGACTATGCCATTACCATTATAAAGGGAAGAGGGCTGCAGAAATTACCCATACCAATCTTTCGGCTGCATTCAGGAAATATACCACTTTAAACTTGAATCAGCTCACTACCAGATACAGTGAACTCGAGATACGTTCCAACTCAAGAAAAGATACTAGCAATATCTCCTGTTTCCCAGTAGCTTGTTAATCCTAGATAAAGGTCTTTCAGATTTCAAGTAGTAAATCATAAGCACAACAGCCATGATAACGCAGCGGCCAGTGCAGAACTTCTCACATTTACCTTCCCAAGTTAAGATCCATGCTGCGCTGGCTGTACTGCTAGTTGCAGCCTGGCTCAGGCATTTCCACACAAAGTACATTTACTGTCACTTAGATACACCCTTTGGGGTGAAATTTTTGCCCCTGAAGAATAATAATAAATAAATTAACCCCAAGAGTGTAACAGTTTAAATAGGTTGCCTAAGGTGATCTGACTCTCATGATAACCAGGACCTGGGAGGTCCTGCAAGAGGACCTGACTTCAGAGATTTAAGCAAGACAGCTTGAAGCAGTTACATTGCTAAAACAAGACACAGACTGTCCAGATCTATGTCTGGTTACAAAAGGAGCACTCACCCTTCATCAAAGCTTTCATTCTTCACTTACAGATCGCTGTGTTCAAGAGCACTAGAATATAAATGTATGGCTGCAGACCAAATTAACGAAAACACTGGGAAAGAGCATTAGAAAAACATTTGTTGTGCTAGGAAAGAAAATCTGCAGTAGAAGATGGCACATGCAGCAAGATTATTAAGACTGCACTGTCCAGCTGATTTTTCCCCAACATCAAAAGGATCAGAAAGGCAGTACAACACCTAACACAATGGAATGCTGGGCTCAGCTGGAGCTTCGTAGGGAGTTAGCAGCCCTGCCTCTTTCCAGGCACCTCACAAAATGCCTTCGATTTGATGAGGGTTTGACAGTGACTGCAGAAAAGGAAGAATTCTGTGGGGGTGTACACTTGTTGACAGAATTCACATGTCACTGCCCTGGCTACACGTGCGGGCACACAGAATTGCTGCTCCCTGCTTTGCCGTGCTAGCTAGGAGATCCTCATTTCTTCCAACGAGTGACACTCTGTAAATCATTAAGTACCCTATCAGCTTTCAGATAAAATTGTGTCCTTTCCTTTGACAAGCTATGGTAGGAATAAAATGCTCCAGTATTATACCACTTTGAATGGACAAGATAACGCACTATTGGACTGTCACGTTATAGACTTCTCACAGTGTTTCTGCGAGAAAAGTAGTGTTAACCGCAGCTTCCTGGCCAGCAGCCAGCCCTGATAATTATATTTCACCCATCAAGCTTCCCCTGCAGTTTTGACTTGGCAGTAGCATTTTAATCCATTTCTTTACTTGCACTGTGTTGGTACTGTGTGCTGTTCAAGAGCATGCCTGTGGGCTGTAGAACAGCTGTTGGGTTCCACCCCACAGGACTGCATTTCAATGTGAAACACGGATGTCTTCTGTGTGGTGCACGTGGAGGAAGTTAATAAAGAAGTGTGGAACTAATTGCAACTGTTGATTCGGTTCATTCCATCCTACTGAATGCTGTTTGTTTTTTCAGCTGAGGTCCTACCATCACACTCAGTACTAAATCTCTCCCAGAAGTGGAGAAAGCGTATCAAGCCTGGCCTGTTAGAACAGAATCGTATGTTCTTCTGATATCCCCAGTGATCCCCACACAGCCACTTCCAATTCATGACAGTACAACAACAGTGTACTGTTCAAGTTAGCTACTCTACGCTGCGGTAACAAAACATGCAGCCTATTCATTCTGACAAAAAGTGCTTCTGTGCTAGAGAAGGCTACCCAGCATTGCTAGGCACCTGCTAAGAAACAGTTATCTTGGAACTCGTGCAGAAGTAAGTGCTCAGTTCACTGTCTGTGTCAACACTGCTCACTTCAGCAACTAGACTTCCAAGCTGAAGCCCTCGTACGGGCACAAAAGCGAACTTCACACCAGTCCATTCTGCATGTTGTGAGCAAATTCAAGTGATGGAGGAGCAATTAGCAGGAAGACGGCTGGGGTCTCAAATGCAAGCAAAACCTAAGCTCCCCAGTCAGAGCCAAACAGGCCAGTGAATGCTTACAGTGTCAGGAGAGCCTTGTTTTCTTCCCATTATTGCTACTGATCTTCAGCGAGTCCTTAGATCAATTGCTTCACCTCTCTGTACCTCGGCTTCCCTTCTTCTCCTCTACACCACATTTGCTTATGCTTTTCACTTAATTATGGCAAGGACTGCCTTTTGTAGCGCCCAGCACTCGGCAGACGTCTTAACAAACTCACGCAGGCATTCGCCAGCCCAAGGGATCAGCCCGTTCAACATTCATGGCTGAAGACACTAGACAACAAGAACCAGACTGGGAAGGGGAAACAGTGAACGCTGGTACGCTCTGTGCTCATATTCTCATCTGGCTAAATATTTATTAGTTTACCAGCATGAAAACTACAATATTTAAATTCTCACTGTTACTGAGAGCACCAGCAGCTCTTGGTGTTTCTCTCAGCTCACGGAGAGGTGAGGGACTGATAACAGTAACTAAAGAAATACCCCAAAAGAGCCATTTGTATTTTTGACAGCAACTTCAGAACAGCCACGTTCATCTACAAGTTGAAAGTAATTATTTCCTATAAAGTCACAGACATCTCAAATCCCAAGTCAAAGCTTCAGAGACATGGCCCATCATCCACACGAAGGCTGCTCCCGACAGACCAATTGCACAAAAGGACTTTCTGATGAGGCCCTTTATTCCACCAGGAATTCTGTCAAAGGCAACAGGACTCCACGTTGCTAGAAGGCCTGCAAAAGCCTATCAGGAACGTGATGTTTATTTTAGTAACAAGAAATTGTCTATGCCAGGCAGATCAGGCTTCCCCCTTTTCTCCTGCTGAAAACTACAGTACATTTGTTTGGCGTTTGGTCCAACAATGGACCATAGATACTCAGAGAATACAGGATGAACCTTATATAGCCTGGAAATCAGAAGCCGTAACAGGCTAAAAGGAACAATTTTAAGACAACTGTGGCTGCCAGGTAAAGCATGCCCTTCTTCACTGTTCAGAGACAGAAAGATGCAGATTGGGTTTCAAAACAAAATTGTCAGTTTTATCTGTGATTTTATCATCTGCCACCTTCTATCATTTTAGAGCAGATACTGTATCTTCATGAAATACAATATCTCAGATTACTCCCAGATTCTTTTAACCATCTCAGGTGTTTGTTTCTGGCACGGTATAGGAGGCTAGTTGTGAAACAAATTCAATTTCACTGACTGCCACTTTGCAGCAAGTTCTCTTTAAGCACAGGATTACCTGCCTCTTGGAGAACATGTGGAGTTAAGAACGGGACGGGAAAAAAGGATCTGCAGTCCTATAATCTTATTTCCATGTCTCAGCCTTCCAGATTTTTTCAGCAGGTTGGTGACCGTTTTTCTGAGAGCTTACACATTCCTCACCCCAGCTAAAAACAAGTACATCAGAGCAATGCAGAGACCTGGGTTGAGTGTACCAATGCTTCTGCAAATGATAGCACGTACTTCTGCCACATGACTAAGGAAGTAAGATTTCCTTTCCTCCACCTGGTGCTGATCACAGAAATAGGACAGCATCTTTCAATTCAAACTTGGATTAAATCTAATTTGAGAATTCTTGTGCATATCAGACCAGAACCACCCAACATTACTTTAGCAAAGAGAAGACCATAAGATCATAGAGCTTTGAAGCTTCCTCATTCAGCACATTCTTTCATTTTTTCTTCAAGTCCCCCATCCTTCATGGTAACCTGGTTGCTTCTTCTCCATCTCTTGCTCATGGAGATCCTAGCACTCCAGCCCCAGCTGCCCCTTAGAGGAATTTCATTCTCCTATACTAGGACTCAGATCCTTCCCTACTAACTCATTCAGGTACCTTAAAGCTTAGGAATGTTTTCAGTGATCCCGCCTCCCTTCTTTATAAGCTCTGAACATTATGGAAGAAGACACAATATTGTGTTAATATCCTTTTCCCTTTGGGTCAGATTTCATGCACAGCTCTCTATTTTCTGCTGTGTGATAATTCAGCCTACCAGCAGGTGAATGAGGGTATATATAATCTGTGAAGAGAAGAAACAGGTCCTGAAATCAGTTCGTTTTATACATAAGAAATCAACGCTTCTGTGGATTTTCATTCACTGCCTCAGTTCTGTGCCGAAAGGCAGCAGTGCACTTTGCTGAAGATCATTTAACAGTCCCGAAGCTCCTGCGTTGCCTCGTATGACAGAAGACTACATGGTTCTACCCAACAATTTTAACTACAATTGCAAATACAGTGTCTAAAAAGCTTACATACAAACAGGACAAGTATTATCTGTTGGCACCCAGATAATAGAGAAGAAAAAAAAAAAAAAAAAGGAGCGAGAAAGGCTGACACAAGGCTATGACATCACTGCCAGCCAATAGGACATAGCGCCCATTCCCAGCAGCCAGGCAGGGAATTGTTCCCAGATGTTGCAAACCCTTCCTAAAAAACACAGATAACAGCCAACCCACTTTGTGCAAACTGCTGGCAGAGGCCACTCGGCTGGCTCCGATCTGGCAGCGACCACAAGCCAATTCTTTCCACATTCCCAGCTTCCACTGGGAAGCTGTCCCTGGACCGTGCAAAGAGAATAGAAAAACATTTTAACCTTTTGCAAAAAGCCTGAAGGTAACCTATTCTCCTCCGTGCAAGCTATTTTTCCAGATTGCCCAGTAAGGACCTGAACCTGAAAAAACACAAATGCATGAATAATTTCACTCAGGTAAGCAGTCCCAAAGAACTCAAAACAAATTATCCTCTGCGAAAAATTGTATCCTATGTTTTATGTGCGTATGTGTGCGTATGCCTTAGCAGAACAGGCACCTAGCACCCATCCCTGCACAGACATGAAATAAAATACCTCTGCCCTGTGTGTATATTGGTGTCTCGCACACCAGGTAAACGACCTCACACTTGTAGGATAACAGATGTATCAGCTATTTTTTGCAGAAGATGTGTTTGCGTACGTGCATTTACAGTAATAACTACTAGATGGAGAACTCTGCCATACAATTAATGCTAGCCTTTACATTGTTGAAAAACCTAAAGGTCAACCACTGAATAGGAATCTAGTAAGTAGCATAGATTCCTCTATAACAGAGGTTCCTGTTACAGTAAGTAACAGAGATTCCTCTGGCCCAAATTATTTAGTCCTTAAAAAAAACAAAAAAACCCACCAAAAACCAAAAAACCCCACCCCAAAATCAAAAGGACAAGATCGAATATTTGGAGGAGAAAAACAGGAGGGATGGGGAAGAGGTTTAAATAGTTAATTAGGAGCAGTGATTCTAATTCAGCACTAATCTAGCTGTACATTGGGTTCCCAGGGCAGCAAAAGTAAGCAACTAAAGACTTGCAGATCCTCCCTTGAACATTTTCCCCTATGGAAATCAGTCCTGCATATGACACCAAGATCAAAGTTCCTACCTATGACAAATAGAAGGATTCAAATGTTATTAAAAAAAATGAAAATCTCAAATTTCTAAATGTCAGACATCTTGTAAACTTCAAAGTAGCCGCTGCATCAGTCAAGAGAGGAGGTGCAGGAGAAGAGACAGCTAAGCTCTGTCGTGTGCAGTTAATGTGCCCATTTTAAATATGTCATCTTGATGCGAAATACACACACATACATCACAGTAATTTACAGTGAGGATGACAATTATCACAGATGGTTTTGTGAAAGAATCCCAAGCTGTCTGCTACCAGCTGATGCACATTTTAGAACACCGGAGACAAAGAAAGCTCAGGCCCATCGTGTTAAAATCCAGAAAAAGAAATAGCCCTGCCCAAAACAGAGTTTCTCCAAAAGGTAAAGACCAACTTTACTAGCCTTGAAATATATGTATGCAATCACCTGATAAGTTCCAGTGAATAGGATATTAAAGGGTTCAAAACTGTGAACAATTCACTTACTGTAAGATTTACATAAAACTCCTCCAGTAATTAGCAGCAAATAGAGGCAGATAAGCACTGCAATTTTATGGGTGTTAGTGTGGAAAAAGTAATTTGCAATTCGTAATGCAGGTCAGACACAGATGTTTCAGCTGATTGTTCAGCAGAGTGAACAGCCCTTGTCAACATCATCTGCAAAAGGTGCACTATATGATCTCTGAGAAGAGAGCTATAAACTGAATCCAGACTAGTGGGATATGCGTATAAATTCGGAAACAAGCTGATGGGTGGGAAGGGAGGAAAGAGTCTAAGTCTTTTGAAGCAATATATCCATCCAAACTACCTGCAACAGTCTATGCTGCCTCTGCCTCAGCTGAAATAGATGGGTTTATAATGCATTATGCCATTTGCTGCTGAGCAGCAGAGTCTGTGAAGAGCCTGCACTGGTACAGCATTCACAAAAGGCTCTACAGTACTAATTCTCTGAAACAATTAAAGCCACGCATTTAAATTTTGCTTTTCGATCTTTGCAATAGCACCACTCTCACTATTAGAGACTTGGCTACTGACTCAGACTGAACTGACTCTTGTGTGTTAAGTTCCTGGGTTGGCATTAAGAAGAAAAACTATTTCACTATTCCTCGAACTAATGTTATTTCACCTATGGAAGAAAGGCAAATTGAACTCATTCTTCTCCTAAAGAAAAGACATAAGAAATGAAGGAGGGATTGGGTTCTGACTTGCAAAAACCAAATTTGTCTTTATATTGTCTATTAAAGGTAGATGAGAAACTGCCTTACTCTTACCATTAAAGAGGATGATGCAAGCATCAGAAAAGCTACAGAAAAAGCAGTGAATCCATTCACAGAATAGTTGACATTGCAATGACCTCTGGAGATTGTCCAGTCCAACCGCCCTGCTCAGAGTAGGGTCAGCGAGAGCAAGTTGCTAAGGACCTTGTTCGGTCAGGTTTTAGATATCTCCAAGCATGAAGACTGCACATCTCTGAGCAAGCTGTGGTTTACCACCCTCAGAGTAAAAAAGGTTTTTTCATGTTTGAACGGAATTTCCTCTATTTCAACTTGTGCCTATTGTCTCTTGTCCTGTCACTAGTGCTGTTGAGAAGAGTCTGGCTCCGTTTCCTTTACTCCCCCCCTCAGGTATTGATACATACTGATAAGATCTCCCCAAGCCTTCTCTTCTTGAGGTTAAACAGACCCAACTCTCTCAGCTTCTTGTATGCCAGATGCTCTTGTCCCTTAACCATCTTCAAGGCCCTTTCCTAGACGTGCTCCACGGTGTCCAGGTCTCCCTTGTTCTGGGGAGCCCAGAAGTGGACACTGCACTTCAGATGTGTCCGCACTAGTGCTGACTAGAGGGGACTACCTCTGTCAAACTGCTGGCAATGCCCTTCCTGATGTAGCCCAGGATGCTGCCGACCTTCCTTGCTGCAAAGGCCCATGGCTGGCTCACAGTCAACTTGCTGTCCACCAGGACCACCATTAAAGGTTCAAGAAAATAAAATGTTACATTTTTTAAAAAGCTACCTTCAACTTAAACTTGCCCATACACCCATTTTAAAAAACTGGCAAGAAGGAAGATTTTAAGATTAAGTAATCAGACTATGAGATATCTGCTGCCAGTTGCAGAAGACCTTCCACATGACCTTGAAGGGAAAGAAAAAACCCACATAAAAAACTTCAGTGTCTCAGTTCCCACCTGTAATGTGGAAAAGGCAAATAGTTGTGACGTACAAAGAAAATACAAGATTGAGGTCTCTGGATCAGCAACCATGTCTCCCACCATGCACATGTACAATGCACGGCACAAGGAGAAAGAAAGGAGCAGAGACATTGATCTTGGTTGCAGCCTCCAAGCAAAACTGTAATGTAAAAAATAGGAATTGCTGGGAAGATTTGAAACAAGGTACAAATCCTTGGAGCAAGGATTCTGCATTCTTCTACATTTGGAAAGCAGCCAGCAACCTATACTGGAACAGGAATCACAATAAATTGAATTCATTCTTAAAATGCATTTCAGAAATTGTAACATTTCTCTGAAATTAAAATAGTAACAGTCACAGAATTAAAACATAACATTTAACTCTAGTGTGTGTGTGTACATATATATATTCTTGTTCTGATCTTACTGTTCTTTATATTCTCCTTTTTTTCAGCTGCAAAACAGAAAAGGCATATATTTTCATATTTCATATTATTTAAGAAGCTGGGAAAAGAATTCAGCTCTCAACTTGAGATCAAATGCCCTTGGGTTTTTGGTTGCGAGAGGGAAGGAGGAAGAGGATAAAGAATTGGTATGTAAAGGGGAATGAAATAATCCACATCCTTATTCATGTGGAATAGTTTGGGGTTGGGGGTTTGTTTTTTCTTGAACTCCAAGAACACTGGCCCTTGTTGGAACAACCCAAGACATATTTTGCTGCACAGAAGAGCCCAAATAGTGTATACCAGTTCAGAATGAATCATTGGTGTATTGAATCACCAATGCGAAAGATACATTCTTCAACTAGACCATGAAGATAAAAACAAACACTACCACGCTCCTGAATGCATTGGGAAGAAGAGACCCAGTTCAGGGATGCAGAAGGCAATCCGAATATCAGCCTGTTGTTTGAATTAATATTGATCAGTTCAGCAGCATAGGAGAAAGGGGAAGAAACAGGGAGGGAATGACACTGAGGAGCAAATACAGCGTAAGCGTTCTATACTGAGAAGGAGGAAAGGGGTTCTCAGGATTAATTTGCCCTCCTGATAAGAGCTACTATTCATTTCTACCCCTTTGCTTTTAAAACAGACACTGCTGTCATGCTATGGCAACATAAATGACATCTTCATAGCCTTTTTTTACCTGAAGCTTTTGGGATGCTCTCTTCAGCTTGTTAATTACACGTGAAATCCCTTTTTGTACACTCTGTTCCCATACTGTCAGAACACCATGCTATAGCCCACAGTAATCCTTGGACTGAAGACAAAAACAGCACCACCAACATTCATAGCTCAAGCGTATCCTGAAAGTAGCATATTCAGCAGCATTGAGCCCTTCAGCCATCTCCCGGCCCTCAAAGAAAAAAGGACCTCATACCACACCAGTGGCCATTAGCACATATGTTCAGCCATGACTTGGAGAAGTCAACACCACCATATGTTCAGCTCCCGCACAAGAATGGACATACGCCAACAACCACATTAAGAAAGAACCTTGTGCTGTCTCCCACAGCACTCTAGGCAGACCATGAGGTCTCAGAGACCACGGCTGTTTGTTTGTTTGTTTAAACATTAATTTTATTCTCTAATACCAGTGATTTTATTCTAGAGAATGAGTACTTCTTTTGACAACCAATTTACTCCTCCATGGAGCACATGAGGATCTTCCCTTCTTTGTGAAGGCAAGTAAGTGCCTGTTGGGTTTATTTCTTTCCCTTGAGCACTGCCCAGCAGCACAGGTCTATATCAGCATAACTTTGCTGTGAAACACCCATTGATTTTCAAACCAAGGCATTTAGTTACCTAACACCCACTGCTGGGTGGAAATACATGGCTACGTTCTACGAACAGCTTTGACTGTCACACTGGTTATTAGTCATCTATTGCTGCTGAGTGAAAAGGTTGGAGCACAAAGGCCAAGAACAAGGTATGGAGGTCCTACAAAAAAAAAGTAGCTTTTCCTTCTGAATGCACTTCCCAGTGACAAAACAGCTAACTTTTAAGAGAGCACAGACCAAAGGGAGAACATTCTCCCAATTTTAAGACCTCAATTTAATACAAAATCTAGTAAGTGCTTAATATTCTTTACACATTTGGGTGTGTAGGAGGACTAAGGTTAAGTTCATGCATTAGAAAGCCATGTGCTTTGCTTGCCTAGTACTAAGAACCTGTTGGGACTACACAGTTGCCAGAATCTGAGTTCCTTAAAACCGAAAGCAATCAATAGAGCAGAAAGAAGTGGTAATATTGTATGATACAGCTGAGCTCAATTCATCTGCCAACCCTTGCCCTCACATGAGCAATGTTTTCAGCTGCTTAGAACCCAGCAGGGGCTGTATCTGATAAACCACAAGGCATCATTACTTAAGAACAATCTCCCAATCAAACGATACATTGCACTTTCCTTACACAATAATAGAATGTGCACATGCACTCTACTGCAGGCAACAGCATGCAATTGATATTGTATTTGATTTTATAGTGAAAGCACACGTAATCCCGTCTACAAGAAGCCAGGCTTAGAAACTTTAAGCTACCCAGCACGATTATATGCAAGGCCCAGTCAGATATCCTTATCCTGTATAACTTCAGTGACTGGGATGCTGAAATATTTTAGGGGTACTGGTTGTAAACATGTGAGCAAAATCTTCAACTCCTAAAATCAGCATGGGACTGGAGAAATAGATGGAGTCATGGCAGTTCATTCCAGCTGAGAATCCCAAGTAGCCCCAGTTGTCCTAACTGTGCAGTTGGAAAAAAACTCTTGTAAACCTACTTATCTACTACTGCTTTCTTGCTTACCTTCATCCTACCAGAAATAGGAAGGCTGCAAATGTATATCCAAACACACATCCAATGCTGAAAGGCTGTCCAATGTCTCTAGCTACTTCAGCAGAGTTCTCCTGTCATGGCACTATGATTCCTAACCCTACTTGCATCACTTGCTGAAGCCAAGCCCTTACCAAAAAATCATTTCATACTCGAGTCAGACTTGAGTTTTGGGGAAAACAGACAATTCTTCTTGTCCGCTATTGTGTTCCCGATACCCAAGATTGTAAGGTCAGCTTGAAAGAGGATATTAAAATCACAGACTATGTCCCAAATGCTTTTTTGGTGTTAAAATCTAAAATACTAGTGCCCTCTTTTCTGCCTAAAGGTGCACAACCACTTTAACCAACCTTGACAGTGGTTAAACCTCCTATCCCCAGGCGGAGAAATATGTTCATGAAATGGCCAAACACCAAATTTATCTGTGTGTTTATCTGTGCCTCAAACATAATCTGAAGGTGGGAATTACTATATTTCACACAGTAACCCTGGGGAGCAACAGAGTTTTATTGCATCTCCATTAAGCAGATCATAACGAGGCTAAAGAACTCGGCATGTGGAGAAGTCACTATTATAGTAACAGCACAGATTGTATGCTGCTGTTCAGCACTCAGCTCAGCGTGGAGTGCAGGTCACCTGTTCATTAAATGGGAAGCAACCCAAAGGGCTGTGTAACACTTAGGAGATAGTAATTAATAACTGTAGTTAGGTGACAAGCAAATATCATGGCATATTGGAGAAATTAACACATTAAAAACCGACAAGAGAAAGAATCAGGGAGATGGGATCTGCAGAGCAGCACAGTAACTAGGATGAACAGCTGGATCAGTGACTTCCTCTATAACTGGGCAAATTACTTACAGCCCAAATTCCTCTGCCCTGCTTGTTTCTCCAAGGCTATAAATGTTTGTGTCTTTTTACTGAATGCATGCACAATGTTTAGCTCAGAGATTTAAACCTCATTTAAACCTTCCAGGCACTACCACAATACTGATACATTGAAATTAAAATAACATAACCAAAATCCCCTAGAATATCACATTTAGCTGGTTTTGAATAACTTGTTTTGGCTATTTAGTGGCAGTGTTAAAACTCAACGATTTGGCAGAACTCTATCAACTGTGTAACAAAAACAAAAGTGTGCTTCCACTCTCCTACCGACAGCAAGCTGGCCGTTACCCTTAACCCTATGTTGTGGGACAATTTTTTTAATTTATTTTTTTTTTAAACAAGGATTAGAGCCTATTGGCTCTTACTGGTTTCAACAAAAGGTAAGCAAGTAAATGTTTTTAGAAGTCCAGCCTTAGTTTGTGAGGTTTTACAGTATTATTTCGGAGCACTCCATCAGATTCAGTAATACTTAGGAGGTGAGGAAGAGAGACAACAGTGGGAAAGAAAAGACGACACAACACGTTACTAACATTAAAGGTTTCATGTTTAAACCACCTTTTCAGCCCTGCACACCTTTGTGGACTTCACTCTAGTTTTTAAAATAGATTACTTAATAACAGAATATTACAGATATAATGAAAAGCTAAGCCTTTGCTTCCATGTAATTTGAGATTCAAGACACTTCTAAAAATCAGGATCCATGTACCAACCACCCTGCTACTGTGCCCACTGTATCAAACACCTTATGCATACAGAACATGAGCCAACGTACCCAGGACACCACTCTTCCATTGAAGCAAGGTAGCTTTGCATTGTCGTCTGAGATCTCCTCCTTTACCACCCTGGAAAAAAAAAAACAATAGGAAGAAAATCAAGAGTTTGAAATTACATCAGATCAGAAGGGACAGTGGTTTTCTGAGATGGTCCAGGAATAATACAAATTTTTACTAAAATGTTGGTATCAGCAAGTCTTCTATGTTTAAAGAATATGTGACTATTAGAACAAAGGAAGCAAGTAAAAATGAAGGGTAGAATAGTACCTTTCCAGACAACCATCCCAAATTGGTAGGCACAAAAGTAATTACAAGCATTTTTCCCACTTTGGAGTCTTCCATCTCACCACAATTTTTAAAGATCTGGTGGTGATTAAAATCCCACTGTGCTGTGCAGTCTCTGTGTCACAGATCACAGACCAAAGTTAAGGCCACTCTGTTGGCAAAGAAAGGACTATTACCTCAATTTCCTAGACTGGATTCGATGCCAAAACACAGCACCTTCCTCCCAGGGCACTGAAGGAGTTGTGGTCAAGCTTTGCACGGAACCCTCATCTCCTGTATGTCAGCCAAGCATCTCAACCTTCTTCATTAACGCAAGCTCTCTTCCCACTCTTGCCAGGCACACCCCCCTCTTGCTCCCTACACCTCCCTCCCTTCACTCCAAGATGGTTTCGAAATGGTTGGCAAGGCTGAGGCCTGGCCCCTGTCAGGAGAAGAGCTGACATGGTCAAACACAGAGGTGCAGCCATGGCTTTGAGTTCCCTCCCTAGCCCACTCCTTTTTAAACAGATGCAATGTCAATACAGCATTCGGCTAGGAGCCATTCTGAAGGCTTCTTGATAAAAAGGTTAATCCAGAACTCAAACCCTTATAACAAAGGAGAATAAAATCAGCAATTTGTTTTACTAGCATAAGGATTTTCATAAGGTTTTCAATTCTGAAGACACTTACTGTGACTCAGTATCTCAGAATCAGCATTGTTTCAACAGTTTAAGATTGGTCATAGCCAAATATAAATGACACAACTACTGAGAAAACAGAAATGCTCCCATTTTGTTAGACTTACTTCCAAGATTCCAATTCAGCAGCACCTGAAGTTACTTCAGATGTTTCTGTTCTTCTAACTAGCACAGTAACCAACATGGCTCTCACGTAACAACCTCATAGGCATTAAATTAGCCAGTCATAACCACATATTTATAGCTACAAAAAGATATTCTGAATTCTTCAAACAATTCAGTGCTCACTCATCCTCCTAGAAAGTAAAGTAGTCACGTTTTAAGTCAGCAAGATCTTTATCAGGACTGCTGGAGGCAAAGTGAGCCTCCAGTTCTCCTCTAACTCCAGGACTAAGTAGCCTGCACAGCTGAACGCACTCCAGAAGGGCTCTCTAAATCCCATCCAGGACCTGCAAACAACGGCGCTGTTGACTACACCAGGGTCACTTCCTTTGGCATCATCCAGATGCCGAGAGCAGGTTCAAAACCAGCTAGCGGTTCAGCACTACTGGGAGTAATTAGTTACTGCCTTGAAGCATCCTTCGCAACAAGCCCCCAGTGAGCCAGCTTCTAAATCTACAAACCAATTACAAATGTCATCTTTCAGCAGGGTACTTGAAAGCATATTTTTAGGACTGCTGTTTTAAGCTGGAGAGTTCCAATTTAAAGCAGCAAAGATTGGGATTAGGAAAATGCTGCATTTGCATCAGCTTCCTTAACAAACCTCCCTCATTTAGACCAGGCCATGATCTCTCAGAAAGTGGTTTTTGTCTTTAGAGAAGAAATAGACATTGCCGATGGCTTCTGAAGAGACCATCAAATGAGAAATTTTAAAAGAATCACCATTCCAGAAACCAGCCTGAGTGGTGCTTCAGTTTTCAACCTGTGCTTTATTACTTAATTTAAAATCAGAACCATTGAACTCTGCTAATTCTGAAATCCTGGCTACAGGATTTGGTAAAACAGCTGGGCTGCTTCGTTGTTACAGTTTAGTAGTTTCAGTGTAAGATGACGCAGTTCTGAATCAGCGCTATGATGGATTCTCTCTTGTTGATGATGATCCACAAGACAGGACAGAAACGGTCCATGTTACCTATTACAACACTTTGGTCTGATTATCTCTAGTAAGGAGATACAGACGAAATGTAGGGCAGTTAGCGCCCCATTGGGTTTCCCTGATTAAGGGTAAGAATAACATCACTCTTCAAAACAGGAGCCCACAGAGTCACCATTATACAGGACTCCCTTCTCGTACCCTCACTCCCACGATAGGACATGAATCACTTCTGCCTAGAAAGCAGACCTTAAGGACAAGCTTCCTTTCGAGCCTTTTTTTTTTCTGAATCTGCAAATTGGAGCAAACTCTAAGCCCAGCATCTGGCAGAAGCAAGGCAGCCCCAGGCAGGGCCGCACAGAGAATCCCACACTACACCACACCCCCTGTACAGCAATTATTGAAACCTGAAGCCCTGTGCAAACATCTCTTCAGATGCTACTGCTGCCTTCCTTGTAGCAAGATTCTTGTGGATTCTTCTAATCCTCCGAGCAAGGGCTCAAGCAGGGCTGAAATGCAAGCATTCAAATGCAGGACTTGTCAAATCCCTGTTTCAGGCAGCCTCATGTACAGAAAGACTCCCACACAACCCAGCAAGCTTGCAGGACATTTCAATCCATTTTAGTCTCTTACTTCAACAGAGAGTAGTCCAGGACAGGGTTTACCTGAATTCACTTAATCCATAGTACTCTATTTATCAGAGTTACAGGAATAGCATCAAGGTTCACAAGCTCATGGCTTCCTTTAAATGCAGAGCTCTCCTCTTCCATTTCTGCCTAGATCCAAATAAACTAAGGCTGTATGACAGCCAAGACCGGCAGAGTATTTCTGCTAAGTCCTGGGAGTCACTTGTCCGAGAAAGGGTTTGTTTCACGATCCTGAAGAGCTAAGGATATTCACAAAGGTGGCTGCCCAGGTCAGGGAGAATTAGCTGGGTTTTTTGTTGAGTTTTGGGGTTTTTTTAATATACAGCTTGAAGGAACTGAGCTAACTAATAGAAAGTCACTCAACTGCAAAAACACCACGTTTGCTCTTAAATATACGGTTTTACTACTACATGTTGATGTGAATACTCAAGACATTCTTTTTGTTACCTAAGGGCTCCAACCAAAACTGGGAACCTTTTGAAGAAGAGACTGTACAAACAGACAGGAAAGCTCCTCAGAGTGGGGACTGTCTAAATATGGGTAGAGAGGCGATACGGTCGTATGTCTATACCAAGTCAAACAGTAGATCTGTAGTAGAAATAGATTTCTGGCCTCAAGTCCCTACACAGAGGAACAGGGGCAATTTGTTTCTGACAATCTCTAAGCTTTAAAAAAGCCAACCTGAAGTCTAGTCAAACTCAATAAAAATGTATGGTTCCACAACCACATTTTCCTTTATTTATGTTTTTGTCTTTCTTGTTGCTGTGTAAAAAAACCCACAATAGCCACAAAGCAACTGACTATGCATGAAACAGTGTCATATTATGAGGGGCAAAAAAACTGGTTAGGAAGAAGAGAGGAGAGGAGAGCAAATGGACAAAGAGTTTATTTCCATCTTACTTTTGGAAAATTAGGAATAAATGATACCACCACTAATAACCTCCATTTGCACATTTTAATCAATTTTTTTAAGAAGGAAAGAACATTCTCTTCTTTCTCCACATTTATTTGCATCATTAATGGCTAGTAGTACAATATTAGGCAGGCTTCACCCCTGTCTTATTATTGGAAAGAAAAACATTTCAAAATATTCATTTAACTCCTAATACATCTGTCCTCCCTTCACCTTTTGGCAACAGGAAACAGATCATATGATTTCATTATTGTTTTTAGTCATTTCTACCTAGACTCTAAAGAGACAATTAAGAGTAAACTCCATTGAAATCAACAGATACTCAGTGCTTTAACAACCTCTGACAATTCTATTAAGCTCTCAGACCTGTAATTCTGGAGCTGCAAACTCTGTGTGCAGACAGAGGATTTCAACATTTGCATGGATCTCCAGCCCCAATGGACTGACTCGAATTCAGACATTATCTTTTGTGTTCCATAGAGTCCCGGAGAGAGCACTCACTCAGCAAAGATCCAACTGCAGGATCAGCAAACAAAGATGCTGCAATAATTTTATCTTGGCAGCTGCCTGTTTTAAATGACAGTATCTCCACACCCTCCCCCCCCCCCCAGGAAATACCACTTACTGCATCCCAGAAATCACACACAGAAGTTCTGCACCACTAAGATTTAGGCAAAGTCAAGCACTAAAAATCATACTGATTGTGAGGTTCTCTCCAGAGGAAAGGCTGGGGGGGGTCTTTCTAACATTGACACGTACAGTGGCAGTCAGGATACCCCTGCAATACTGCACAGACTGGTTCAGTTGTCCTCGTGATGGAAATGAGCACACTGAAGTCACCACTTACAAAACAACGCACTCTATCACAGCATTAGCCTTCTGCTGCAGCTAAAGGGAACAACTTCCAGATCTGTTGCAACTTGAACTACTAAATATAGCCTTGAGCTATGAGGCAAGAGAATGACAGACTGTAATTCCCAGCTTGCTTTGGGTAGCAATCAACAGTGCCAAGAACATCAAAGACAGCAGCAGCCACTGATTTCAAATATCACTGTTTTACAAATCATTATTTGTAGTAAAGAGGCAACTCCTTTCAGTTCTCAGGAAGGGGAAGCAATGGAGAGATGGCAAGAAAGGAATATGAATGGTTGCACCCATATGCTCCAGTCTGAGGACAACTTTGTATTCAAGAAGATGTCTTTTGCTCTACAAGAACTCAGAAGCAAGGGCAGAGGGAGACCCATGCCATTGTCTGCTTTTGGAACGCACACGGTCCATTAGGAACTAATATACACAGCAGCTTAAAACCAGGGTGGGTAAGGCCCTAAGTAATGGGTTCACAACCTAGACCCAACCCAAGCTAGCATGGCAAGGAAGAAGAGGTGATGCATGTGATCTGCCAGAGACCTCCTACCAAGGTGAAGAAAAGTCTGTTGGTATTGGACGTGGTCCACTGAGGAGATACGACACCACTGCTCTCAAACACAATCGTTAGCAGACTTACTGTTTGATAATACGAAAAAGGACCATCTGATACCAAGAAACACATCCCCTGCTCTCACAGAGTCAAAGCTTCCCTTCAGAAGAGGGGATATTTGTTTCCTAGGTCACATCCTGCCTCCTGGCAACACTGTGCCTCTGTAATCGCTGGCAAGGTTGGAACGCATGCAGTCTCTATTCCAGCACACACCATCTTCTGCTTAACCCAGGTTATAAGCCACCCTGGCTCAGAGAGAAGAGAGCAAATAAACACCTATCCACAAAGCCATTTACAAAGCTACCACTCAATGAACACCAAATGGTAACAGAACAAACCAGTCATTTCCAGAGAACTTGGTCGCAATACCTCCCAGCAGCAGGTCTACCCCACATTGCCCTGCTGTGTTCCAGCTGTACATGATTCTCCTTCGGAAAGGGGAGGGAGGGGAGACTCTGCCAGCACAGTAACAATTTAGCCAGAGATTTTTCTTCAATGTTCAGAGACTTGTAACATTTTCTCTTCACTGTACTCCAGAAAAATCTTGATGCACAAGGTATTTGTTCATGCCTTTAGTTCATTCTTCAAAGGCATCTACCAGGTAAAAGGAAGGTAAAAGAAGAATGTGGGGGAACAACACACTCAAGGTCACACAGTACATCAGTGACAGATCATGAAAAAGACCCCGCACTCTTGAATACCCCCAAGTGCCTGTTCTACATAGTCAGCAAGCTCCTCACTATCAAATCTCACATCAATACAGTCTTCACTTAGAAAGAGTATGTGCAAAAAAGGGTGTGGATGTGCGGGGAAGGGGAGGAGGGAATAGTTCTCAGAAGCTCACATCCTCTGCTTTATTTGACTTAGAGGAGATTTAAGAAGTAATTACTAAATGAAACAATCACTGCTGGTAACAGCCCCTCCTTCCTCTTACTTCCTGGAATTGTGTCTGGATCCTCTGACTTTGCTACCACCCTACTCTGCACAAATAGGTATTTGTGCATTTACCAAAACCAGGCTTGTTCACCCTCTTTTACCTCACCTGCTTCTATCATAGGTTTACACTCCTGGTTACCCTCCCAGTATCCTGACTTATTGTTTTCCTCCAAACAGGATTTTAGCCCGAAGACCAAGGATTGCTTAGGCTTACCCTCACTCTCATCCCTCTGCCAAGCTGTTTGCTGCCTCAGAATATATGCTGACTCCATATTAAGAATACCAAGTGAACCCCACAAACCTCTAATGACTCTCTGATTCATAAGCATTTAGGCAATTGGATATTAAACACTGGGTTTGATAGTGTTGCATACACTTGCATTTTGATTGCATCATGCACGCCTGTGAGAGACTTAATCTCCAGAATTAGCGAGATGATTTTTTCTTTCTACTCACAAAAATAAGCTTAACAAGGAAATTCTCCTTTGCTTGATTCACCACTTGCAGGCCCAATCCTCCAAGGCCACATACATGGGAAATGCAGGGTTGAGACAGCAGTGTGACCCCTACAGATTCATTCTAGGTTAATGCGCACCATGCCACAAAGTGCACATCCTAATGTACTTTAGCACCAGATTAATCCCATCTTGTCACTGTGATCCTAATCAAGTCTTTTCTTAACTCTTTCTTATTGTCCTTTACTGACGGGAGAAGGGGGAGACACGCTTCATTCATTACTTTTTATAACGTGCTTGGAGATCCTTAGGGAGAAGGCAAAGTAATTAAGCCATTTGTTCTATACGTATCTTCAATGACTCCTGTCACCACAAAGGCAGGTAAGATATTATTCAGCTGTTCATTTTGATTCACAGAATCATGTAGGTTGGAAGAGAAATCCAGGGGTCAGCTATTCCAACCTTCTGCTCACAGCGGGTTTAGGTTGCTCAGGGCCATGTCCAGTCAAGTTTTGAGCATCTCCAAGGATGGAGATTCCACAAACTCTTTGGGCAACTGGATTCTACTTATGAAGCAGCAGTTTTCAAAAAAACCTGTTTAAATTAGTAAAACCATAAGTAATCATAAATTCACATCTGCAATGAGTTAACACTAAGGGAAGCTGTTTGTAAGATTCTACTAACTGCTTGGCAGATTCTAAGCTCACTCAAAAGCAACTTTTGCTTTGGAAGCTCCCAACTTCTAATGTGGTTTGATAGATACTTGTACATTGGACTAGCAGTCAGAACTACAGTAGTAGTATTACACTCCACTGATGCTAGCTAGCTGCTTCATAGAAACTCTCTGACTTCACTAGCCATAAAAGAAATATTTGTAAAGCTCTTCAAGAAGAAGCCCTTTCTGAAGAAGATCCAGACTTATCAAACTACCCCCTGCATCTTGCCTGGCAACATCAGGCGTAACTTCCATGCAGAATACAAACACCTCTGAAGATCAGGCTGTTTACTACAATACAAAAGCAAATGACAGAGGACAGCCATTTTTAGGAAAACCGAAGTAAAATAAAGACAGACATGCAGTTCCTTTAAGGACAGTGTAAATTGCAGAACGCACACAGCAAACACAGCAGCAAACAGCTGACATGCACAGAAAGGAAAAAACCTCTCACCCTTCTGATCACATGATAAATTGCAACTACTCAACTGGAATCCAAGGCTGCAGCTCTAAAAATAGTCTTTCTGAAGCTGATTAACATTTCAGTTTAAGTCTTTAATGCAGAATTAAAACTTTGGGCTTTTTGTAGCTGAGGTCGCAACACAGAGAGCCTTTAGCCACCCTTCCAACTCACAGAAATGAATGAAAATAAAGCCACCCACTGAATACACAGGTGAGGCTTGGCTAGGATATAATGTTTATTCTGGAAATAAGAAAGAGGGGAGAGGAAGAGAAATCTTTTTGCTGAGCAGATAAACACCATAACGCAGTGCAGCATAGAAGGGCTCTGCTCAACACAAAAGATCCGCAGCCTTCTGTGATGCACGAAAGCCTCAGATCTTGTCTGCACCCCACTGAGCTAGCGCGCAGGAAACGGTGCTGCAGCGTTCTGAGGCAGACCTACCGTGCCTCTCCACAGAAGGCTCATGCCAATCACTCCTCAAAATACCACAGAGCCAGAGTGGAACCAGCGTTCTCCTTTTTAGGTTGTTATTCATAAACAACACTGACAATGCTTTGCCTTTCCATATATGCACTTTTGTATGCCAACTCCCACATAAACCTGTCAAAAATTAATATGAACACGCTACCCGCAATTACGATATAAATGACACGCCCAACTGTGGAACAAAAACCTCTTCAAAACGCTCTTGAAAAAAAGGTATCTAGCTTCAATGCATGCGATAGCTCTCCTAACAAAACAGCTGAGCAGTAGCTCTGCATGATCTGCAGAGGCTCAGCTACACAATTTCAACGTCCCTTCTGCATAAAGCCATTTATTAAAGTCACCTCTTGTGACAGCACTCCCCAGCTTGAGGTTAACCTCCTGTCCTTCCACCACACACACCACCTCCTTCTCATAGGTTCTATAGAAATTGTAGCAAGAAACTGTGTGCAATGGGTGTTAGGGAAGTCACCTCTTCCTGCATAGGTGACAAATGCACTAAGAAACACTCTCTTTTCCTTCATTTATGTAATTAGCTGCTACTCTCTGTCTCATAGTATTCTTAACACTTTTAAAAATCTAAACATATAGTCTCAGTGATGCTGTCTGCAATTAACAGTTAATGCATTTATGTGTTTATACACCAGTTATCCTCTGCCACATCTGATCTTCAACACCAGACTAAACACTTTTGCCCACATAACTGCCTCTTCCCTGTTTTCTCCACTCCACCTTTATTCCTGGAGGCACATCCGGCAGTTTGTCATGCCAGCCTTCTAGAACAGTAGGGATAATTTATCATCTTTCAGGAGAAATGCAGGATACTGGAAAGTTTTAGCACTTAGGTCCTATACCAGATACTGACCTAAGCTGAAGCACATGAATGAACTAAGAACTACTGTATTCCCTAGGAGAGAATCAGCCTGAATCTGCCCTTCATTTCAAACATAAAGCTTCACTTTCTATAGCAAAGAGTTGGGACTCAAGGACAACTAAATTTATTTAGGCTCCACTCTGGCATCAACCCACTGTATGACCTTGAGGAGGTCATTTGGCCTATACACTCCCTCTTACTACAAGAAAATTATGGGACTTTGGTGTTTAAAAGTTCCTTGATGACTATTTTAAGATAGACATTCGAGGAGCAGAAAGCCTCATTACTTGGTTAGAGAAGTCCAGAGTTCTACTTAAGCAGATCCCTGCAAATGAATCCAAAAAGAACAACGGGAGCATGTGAGGGAGGGAGGAAAGCAGAGATTACTTGCATTATAGCTGCCTCGACTGTGAACAGGGGAATTTTGATCTACAGCAATCCAGTTTAGCCATCTGCATCACACTCAAAGCACTTTCAAAGGCCCATCAGTCATTACCAAGTGCAACAGTCTGACACAGTGACTCACACTAAAAGGTTCCACGTGTTTTGAACCAACTGGTACTTGGGCTCCCAGCCCAGATCTGTCTCATCCGTCCATTTCAGTCAAGTGCAGCACAGCCCAACTTGTTCCGGCGAGGGTCTGTAGCCTAGCGCTTCTGCCCATTATCTTGAAAAGGTCTGCAAATATAGTGCACTTCGTAGCATCTCTGAGGAATGGCTTCCAATGAAGTATTTTAAAATATTTATGACTGACTGTTAAAGAGCAATGGCATACAGGGAATACAATTTGCTTCTCTAGTCCTTAATTAACAATATTTCAGTGGTTGTGCAGATGCTCAAGGTGTGAAAATCCCACTAAAATACAAGCATTTATGGCATTATAAGTTGATATCTATAGAAATTAGGCTATTTTGATTTTAGCACTGATAGCCCCAATTGTGCATAGTGTTATCCTCCACTCCATGATCAGCTAACCTAGCAGAAAAAAGGTTACTCTTAATTATGTGCGCAGAGAAGCCAAGCAAATGGTTGACTTCTGGAGTCCTGAGACCTTACCATTTGTTTTTATCAATACCATCTACTGCCTCAGAAGGGGTTTGGAATAGAATTGGCCAAACTGTCCATAACAAGGAAAGCATTTTAGCCACACTGACAGTCTTCTTTTTTATTATTTCCCTTTTTCCTCTACCCCGCCATGTTATTTAGTAAATTATTTATGTGACTATATTACAATCTCACAGGTGATAATGAATCTACTCTTGCAACTGTCCCAAGGGACAGACACGTATCATCATCTCTGCCGTAAAGACAAGGAAGTCACAATACGAAGGGACAGGTCAGCATAATTATGACCTGAATCCAGATTTCCAAGTCCCAGTCCAATGTATTAGTTACAAAACAATAAATATTAACAAGCCCCAATAAAATTAAATAGTTCTTGAAAACAACCTAGGAAAAACACTGTAAAAGAGAGGCTACTGCCAGCAGCAAGTTGGTTGTGGAATGCCCATTTGAAACAGCTGGCTCTGATTTTGCTTTCCCCAGGGTACAATTATCTTCAAAACTCCAGAGCAGGACATTCTCAAAATAGCACTTAATGACATTCACACAAAGTCAAGGCAGAGATGCAGCCTGTTGAAAATCTAAGCCTCTGCAGGCTGAAGTCAGGTCATGACCTTGCACACTGAGAGCTACATACCAATTCACTGAGATGATGTGGTTTCTAATACACAGTCCAAGTGCCATTCTCCAAGCCAGTTCTGAAGCTGAGAATTGAAAGGCAAGGTTCATGATGCTTTTAGCTGATCATCAACAGCTCTCAGACCCATTGATGAACAGCAAGAGAGGCTGCACAATGTGTAAGGTTACTGGCCACGCCACCTACCATATACTACCGATAAAATCTCTTTTTTTGTGTAAAGGGAACACTGATTTTGGTAATATAGCCTCCCTCAGCACAAACTGACTCTAATAGTACGTCCTTTTAGCTATGCTTCCAGTTCTTTCAAAGTTACTTGGGAAGCATGAAGAGCTCCATGAATGCTCAAGATTTCACATCATCCCTAAGGATGATTTGGGATAACCTAACTTTAATTCGTCAACATGCAAAAAGCATCACTTTGCAGCCATTACTCTTGGACCTCCAGCCAGAAGCGTGGATGCCTCAGCTTAAGCCTGAAATTCATCTGCTCAATATCAAAATGGACAAAGAAGCATTTCAAGGTACTAAATCCAAGTTAGTTTTAACACAGCTAGCTCAAGCACTGACAACAGCAGTAATGTAGTTACACAAACTTCATTGCAGTCCACGGATTACACTAGGGACTCCGGTACTTCCTCTGGCTGCCAGACCACACTTAAGCCCATGCTGCCACAAATCATTTCAAGGACTTTCCACACTAACAGGATTCAAATTAAGACAGATAACACTCTTTGCTATCACACATCCAAAGTGGCACGCAGACAGCCCCTCATCCCATGGCTCGTACCTATAGAAAACTGTTCTCTAACAGTCAGGCAGAAAGGGCAGTCTGAATACTCCGAAGGATGAGTGACAGCAGGAGACATGACTACAGCCAGATGCGGCAGCATACCTCTGTCACTGCTGATCACTGATTTCAGTAGCTGAATTGAGGGCTGGTTACCGGGTCGCTCCAAGGAATCGCTGCACCCAGTGCCAATAGCTGCTGAGGTTACAAAAGTGTGCAACTCAAGCAGACGCTGAGTGAAAGACATCTGACAAGCTGAGTAGCAGAAAGGACCTGGGCGGAAAGGTAACAATTTCAGAGTAGGGATGAGATTATAGGACAATGCACCTACACATCCACCAGAAAGAGTTCAAAAGAATTGAATTGGGGCCCTGCAGTCCACTCATGGGTCTGATACAATGTGTTTTCTAGCAAATGACATCCTCAAATTCCCAACACCAACATTTGAAGGTGAAATTTCACCCCTGAGCCAAACACAAGCACAAATGCTACATTCCACCTGACAAAGTCTTAAATCAGCTTCAGCACAGGGATGGATCTGACCTAGGCAGAGCTAACTGTCAAAGGAGGATAATTTGGAGGAAGGGCACAATAGGATGTTGTGAAAATATAATGAGTGATATCCAGACCATTGTGTCATAGGTCCTTTTACAAAATCCCAGAAGACTACTATGCAACAACCCATTATTCTTATTCAAAATATCGACCACCAATAAGAACTGAGCCCACGGACAGCAGATGTCTCTTATCTTTGTGTATTTGCACACATTTCACAATGGCCAAGTGCCCAGGCAGTTATTTTTGCCCTGAGTTAAGACCTTGTTTCATAGCAAGATTAACAGTAAATTTGCAACTTGTAAGCTCTTCAGGGACTGAGTGTTTTCAGTGGAAAGGCTGACATTTACATACATCACATGCAGCCACAGAAAGAAAAGGCCACAAGAACAGCTGTTGTTTCTCTGCAACTGAAAGAACAGGCAGACGTGACAACCCCAGTACCATCACGTGCATGCATCTATAAAAGCAAATGAATGAGGCAACTAATGCTAGACAGCATACTGAGTTTTTGTGCTGAAGCAACCCAAAGTCACATGTTCTTAGACTACCTTCACAATTCAACAGAAAAAACAGCTCCTCAGCTAAAGACTATTGCCAGCATACTTTATTTGCATTACCAGATGTCAAGCAACCCATTTTCAAAGGCAATACCACCAATCACGTATTGTAAACTTATAAATCTATTTTCTGTCCTAAAGGGAAAAAAATATACATGTACAGAAACATGTTACTTCCATCTCAGTACAATCCAGTTGCTGTCACTGATAATGCTGGCATGATCACACACAAACCAGAGCATTCCGCTTAACTATCTTTCCACTACAATTATTCTGGCATTAGTGGCACCAGCACAATCTCACAGCACACGGTAAAAAACATGCATAATACTAGCCCTTAAAAAAGTGACATCAGTTTTTCTTTATCATTTCTTTACCCAAACACCATTTTAAAGATAATTATATTTTCATCTTAAAACATAGTCTCTGAATATTAATGCATGGTATAACAAAAAATCCCAGATACAGTCAGGTCCTGATTTTAGAAAACGAGTAACTGTGTATATTAATTTTGCAAAAATTTAGATGTCCACCTTCAGCATATGCCATGTTAAGGAGATAGGTGTCTATTCTGCTGGTAGAGCAAGGAAGGAGAAAAAGAGATCTTCCTTTAAGATTGTGAAGGACGGGTGCAATGTCAAACTAATAAAGTGATGACCCCGGCCAAGCTGTCCTTCAGGAAATCAATTCCAGAGCAATAAACTCCAGGAACGAGTCAAAGGACTACGCCTGTGACCCTAATCCCACATCTTCCATCAAGTCCACTACTCTCAATATGGAACGAAGCACCTTTCTGGAGAGCTCCACTGACTACATGGAGTGAAATCACTCTCTGAAAGGCCGCAGGAGGAGAATGAGCTGCCTGAAAATGTGTCCTCCCTCTTTTCTTTTGAGTCAGAATGGCTTTCAGTCTTTCACAATGAAAGCAAGAAAGAAACAAGTTCACCATACAGCCTTAGAAAGTACAGCATTTGTCCTGATCAGCTATCAGTAAAGTGAGTTTATTTCTGCCATTTTAAGTAATCACTGGATATGGTAGCAACTCCAGACCTGTTATTACAACTATTCAATTCATTTTCAACAAAGGTGTCACACAACCACGACAGATATGGTGTCAGCTGCCAAACAACACAAAACAAGAAATGCTAAACATACATGAGAGCAGTCAAGATAAGAATCAATTCTTATTCCTCTGTGAAATGTTCCTTTTGTGCTCTCTTAAAAGTACCTCATTATAATAATAAAGCTAGGTCAAAAAATAGCCAGAAGTGTTAATCAATACCTCAGAAAAATATTATTTACAGACAGGTTAAAATAATTGCTAACAAAGAGATGAATGCCAATCTAGTTACATGAGAAACAACCATCTTATCCAGCAGTGGCTACAGTACTCCAAGACTGCAGATACTTGGGAGAGAAAAGAAACTATTCATAAATTTATTTAGTATGGTCCCTATGCAGAAACCTCAAACACTTATTATAGATAATATCTCTCTCCCCCTAGGTTATTTGTCTAGACATATTTTAATTAAATGGCATAATTCTGGTCACTGATGTGGGGAAAATTATTTAGTTTATTTTAATAAGGTCTTTTGGTCTACACTACTCCAGCTTCCAGAAGTGTAACTCACAGCCCATGACAAGTTAGACGTATGTTGTAATGAATGCGATAACGCTTGTTGCCTCCAGACCTATATAAAACACCGGCACAAAGGTGGAGGCTACCATCTCTGTTTACCTTCAAAGCACATGCAAAATGTCAACTCTCCCACAGAATTACACAGAAAACCCTAATAGGCCGTGTATCCTTTTTTTTTGTGGGAAGCCACCGGAAGCCTTCACTAGTCAGTTCTTTGTACAAGCTTAGAAAGTGTACTGCATCATACACAGAGATCAGTTTAATGCACAATTCCCAGAATCTTCATCGAGTCTCAAAGGCAACCCAGGAGGGGTATAATATGAATTCATTTTGTGGCTGTTTCAGCCGTTCAACACATGGCCTGGACAAAGTATTTGGGAATCCAGATCTCAAGATAAAGTTGTCCTTGTCTACACCCCTTCGAAGTTTAGTCTCCCACGAGGAACACCACGCTACTGGTGCAGGGGAAGCACAGATACAGCCCTCTAACATTACCCTGGGACAGCAACACTGCAAGACAAATTTCTAATGTAATGAAAAGCTGGGTTCAGACCTCTTACATTCAGACCTAGTAATAAATTCCACCCACGCTTCAACTTCAAAGTATAACTGGACCTACAAGTTTGTTTAGGCATTGAAAAAGAGATCTCCAGCTTGTCACAAAATCGCAAGTCAAATATAAATTAAGAAACAAGTAGTCTTTGGATACACGCCCATACGGGATGGTCATCACTCTTTAAAGATTTTCACCATGATCGGCCAAAAATTTTTGTTTTCACCATCAGAAAGGTGTCCCAGTGGAGAAGTGAAACAAGTTCTTGATAGCAAGCACAACCCCCCAGCCCTATGCTCATGTTCAGTCGTGAGTTTGCCATTCCAAGCTACGCTATAATGCGCTTTACAAAAATATCTACTATTTCATTTAGAAAAATAGCAAAGAGTGGTAGCACAAATCGCATGGACTGATGTATTCAATATCCTTGTAAAACCAAATTAAGAGAGGCATTGCTTTGAGAAAACTGAAGTCTTCCAGTAAAAGACAGCTGTCCATATGAGCATCAATAAGCAAACGTCCCTCATTTCATGAGTGGCCCCTTCAGTTTAGAACTGGAAGACACTGGTAAGGGAGAGAGAGAGATGGTTGTTTCATTTACTACTATACTCCTGAAGAACTATAAGCAAGAAGAAAGCTGCAGTGCTCAGGGACTCACTCTGGTACCTGATACAGGTTTTGGAGTTCTTTATAAAGAAATATTTCTTCAAGGTACTCTGGTGCATCCTTACAAGAATGTACAGCAGTACTGAAGGATATAGATTTTCCGCAAAAAAAAAAAAAAAAAAGCAGCCGCAATGAAAAGAGCCCACAATGCTGTATTTCACCGTGCATCACAGGCTTTCCCATCAGATCACCAAGGCCTTGTTCCTCATGAATACAGCAAGAAGCATTTGCCAACAGCTCTTAAGATCATCCATTTAAGGAAAATAAAAATTACATCGGTCTAAAACACTGAACCATTCAGCTAAGACACCCTTCAAAAGACAGGGAGCAGGCTTGCCAAGAACTGTCATGCATGCACTAAAAAATGGTGCTCCTTCAAATATTGCACTTATGTAACTATTACCTAGCAGCTGGTAAAGCACAAAGGCAGACTGTTCCGGGAGGGGCCCCTATTACCGTAGGAGGTACATGCTTCTTACCTGCCTAGCTCTGCCTGTTTGGTTTCCCGCTTCCCACTCTTAAAGAGTCATTTCAGCAACCTAAGAGGCTTCTCAGAGAAACAGTTCAGATAAAAGGTGTTCAGATTTTATCCGTCAGAGGGACAGAACTGAACCTCTTCCTTATGCAAAAGGAGAGCAAGCAAAATGCAAACCCTTCATTCCAAACTTGCCCAAGTCCAAGTACATTTGACTTCTAAATGAGTATTTGTAGGTTTAAGTACAGAATCCAACACAGCCTCTGCCTTAATTTACCAATGTATTAGTGTGGAAGAGAGGGGGGAAACATAGGGCCCAATTACTTTTTTTTTATTTATTTATTTGAGCAGCATTTAAAGCCCTCTGAAACGGAAAGCAGACTCTCATTATCCTGGCACCATACAGAATGAGATAAGCCTTCTGCAGGGAAAACTATAATCTAAAATACAAGATGAAAGACTTATTGCATCTTTTCCAGCAGATGGTAAGATGAGGCAGAAAACTGTGTGGCAGGATTGACAACCGAACTCAGGTCTTCCAAGTGCTAGGTAATCACCTTAGCCACAGACAGCCTTCTGAAGAGTCTCTGTCGCTCTTACGAGCACGGCATTTCACCAGGAACTGAACAAGAAACAAAATGCAAGCAGTGTCCATTCACCGGAAATTCACATTTTCAATTTGTAGCAAGTACTCCCCTTTGCCTTTATTGTCTTAATTTTACAAACTCCACCAAGAAGATTGCTACAGTATTTGCAAAGTACACTTTGACAGTCTGTTGGTTCCTTCTGGATTCAGTGATTCATTTGCCCCGACTGGAAGATACACATACATACACCCTTCTGGTTCTGTTTAGCAACTTGCGGTACTTCCTGTGGCAATGCAGCTCTTGAGGGATCTAACAAAGCTCAGACTTATTATCTCCTTTGGCTGTGGAATGCATCACAGGGAAATGTGAATCTCCTACCAGTTTTAGATCAACAAATACCACTCCGGCTAGCCCTATCTTGTAAAGGAAACATCCTGAAGCTGGCAGAAGGTTTGCGCATCCTGACACCGGACAGCATGCCCCAGAGATGGAGCCACAAACAACATAACTGGCAGCCTTTCTACTTTACTAATATAAGGCACGAGCCAGTATAACCTAACTCCCTAGGGAACTATGTGCATAAACACTGGAAAGCCACATCTTCCAGGTGCAGAGCACAGCTTCTTCACCATGCCCCAATGGTGTCTAGAATACATTTTGACTAGCGGCATGCACTGTGAAATGACATGCAGGATCGCTAGGGAATGTTTGATGAACATATCCGTCACTCCAAGAAGAAGGCTGAGTTTGAAACTGGGAAGAAATTGTAAGTTCTCCCTATTACTAGATTTGTTAGAGTCGCATCATCCATCTTTCATCAAACTCAATATTTTCCTGTCATGGGAACTTCATAAGCCATTGGGCCTCTGACTACAAAAAGGCATGCACTGGCCCCACTTGCAAAGCTGAGATTTCTACCCCTCCCTAGAGAACAGGCAGAGCACCGGGAACAACCTTTACTGAAAAGGCAGATGCAGGCAGACTGTGTATTTGTATTAGGCTGCCTCATACTCGGCTTGGGACATACAGCAGGACTGCAGAAGATTTCTTCCAAATCCTATTAGAGAAGCAAAAGCTGTTTGCCACATCAAGTTCAAACTAATGAGAAGAGCCCACATTCACATCATAGTGTTCACAAGCACCAAAATCATATATGCCAGCTGAGCTACAATCTAGAAGTCAAAGCAGTTTTTCACAGGTCAGATTTCCAATTGACTCAGAATCAACAGACGATAACACTGGAACAGGTAAACCGTAAAGTTTGATTTTGTTGCCGCTTTTGTTACAAACACAGTAAAGAGTGGCTGAACAGCTCCAACTCAACCAATCCATGCCATAAATCCTGAATAGCTTCTTGAGCTTTCCAAATCCTATTTTTGCAGAAGGATACCGATAGCATCTCTCAAGAGTAAAACTCCACTTTGTCATTTCCTAATTCTGATTTCATTGACACATATATCCTGCTGTTTGGCAGAGCCAGATAAGAAGAGACCCAGTCCCGGTGGTTTTGTAATCTGTCCATTCTTCTATTACAGCTGTGTTCCTATCTTTATTCATTTTCTGTCAGAGACTCGGGAAGACCAGCAGCTCTGTAACTGCAGCAGTTGCCAATGGTTATCCAACCGACCAGAGGCTGATTTCTTAATTAGTGATCCCTGGAGTCGAAAGAGAGAAAAAGAAGCTATTAAAAGGAGACAGCATGGATGAGAAGGGGGCGGGGGTGGGAATTAACCTTTGAAACATAGACCAGTTGTTTAAATTTGCCCAAAGACATGCTGAGTACCTTATCCACAGGCAAAGGTCTAGCTGTTGCTTTTAAAACCAGTATCCAACAAGCCACTAAAAATCCTTTTAAAAGTCAATCTGTCTGGTGGGGAAATAGAAATACACATTAAGCAACTATCTCTTTTACAGAATCTTAAAGAGGGCTAACAGTTTAAGACACCTTGGCAGTATCTCAGTTGTAACTTTTTAACACAGATACTACCTTCTGACCATGTCCTGAGTCACTATTTTTAAAAGGAAATCTGTCCATAAGAAAACACAGCAACAAAAGGAGGTACTGTCAGATACTCAAAAATGATAGCTACTTTACTTTGCCCTGGCAGACACCGCTCTCCAGTAGCGCTGTGCCTCCACCCCTAGGGACACAGCTTCTTTTGATAACACAGGTTTAATAAAAGTTCAGCTTCTGTATACTGCCTCCACAGAACGCCCTTTGGAACGCTACCTGACATCTGCACTTACAGCTTAACGCTCAGGAGAATCAATCATATTAGGAAAGGAGTCATATGTTTTCAAGAGCTGTTTTTGTTTTGCATTTAAATTTCTATACTTACTATCCTTCGAGAAAAGAATGTTTTAAGATTTCATGAGCTGACAGATGTGCATGTCTCTATTGTTTTTATTTTACCTGGCTGCTGTAAGTAAAAAGGAAATATTTTAAAGAACAAGAATATATGAATGTGAGAAATCAGCAGACTTGGCAAGGAAAAGTCAAGGTAGTTCTATGACTACTTAAAATAAGTTTTTAAGAGCTAATGCAATTTTTAAGAGCCAGGTTTCCACGAGCAGCTAGAGAGAGTTGGTAACATTTAGTATTGTGCCTTTAATAGAGTAAAGGTCTCGATTACTTGCCAGCAGTGCAGTTGATTTCACAAGTGTCTACAACTTATACCCAAATGCTTAAGATTTAAAGAACAAAATAAAATCGTTAAGAAGGAAATATTTGAGCCAAACTCTTAGAATAAGTACTGAAAATCAGAAACACATTTATTCAACACATGCAGCACTGGACACACGTCTGTCTCACACATCCTTTTTTAGATGCATGGGGGACTGCTAAGGTGAGGACAATGTGACATCTGGTGTCCTATGAGGACAAAACAGCAGAGAGGTATTGACTGGAGTGGGTGAGGAGACTTTCCAGGAAGGAGAAGGGAGAAAAGACAGTCAACTAAACTACCGACTCAAAGAAAGTTTAAACAGACTCCTAACCCTGGAGAATGAAACCTTCCACTCATCCAACAAGCAAGTACAGACAATACGCTTCAATCCTTCAATCCCCGGAGGAACAAAATAGACATGTTTTCAGGGACAGGTTCAACCTTTGCCTGTCCGTTGAGACTATCGACAACAGGGCAAAAGATGGCGGTGACCTGTCTGCTACTAAATTCCCAGGCACTGGAAGCTGAACCAACTGCTCAAACAATCCAACATTATTTTCCAACCTAAAAGCCCACCCAAAAGCCACCACCTGGTGGCTTACTGGATCCCTAAGGTCATGAAAGTTCACAAGAATGTCCCATTTGTGTACAGAGTTACAAAGCCATTTCCTGATTTGTATGACATTACTCCGAAGAAATCAAACATATAGGGCTCTAATTATGATATTCAATCTGCTGCTGAGAGTTCACAGTGCCCCAATTATTAAGTGACATATTGTAAAGCTTCTTGTCAGCTTGGAAGCCAGAGACAAATCACCACTGCTATAGCTCCTAGAAGCCCTCAGGATAAAAGGAGAAAGAAACAACAAGACCCAAGAGTTTCTAGGACTACAAAAAAGAATAAAGGTCTTATTTTGCTTAATTTGAAGCAACGCATTTTATTGGAACGACAGTGACAGACTCAAGGTTGTCAAAACCAATTGCACCCAGAAGCAATCACTGGAAGCAACCGTTAGTCAGTTTGCCAGGCTTGGCTAGGTAATTATGTCATGAATTTGTCCTTGTATCCAGTATATCCCAGGCCACGGTCCCAGACCTTGGGCACAGCGAGTGATTATAATTTCTACTCACTCATTTTCTACTACTTTCACTTTTATGTCATGTAAAGAAAAAAGCAAGATTCTTCCTTAAAAAGGATAGATGTTACGCCTTAATGGATTCCTCCCCTTTCTGACATTTTGTTATTTTGTGTGTGTGAGGAGGGGATGTATTTCAGTTTAGTACATCAATATTTAGCCAGATTGCAAAACTTTTAATATTCCAGAGAGATGACTGGGATATTATCCAGAACTAGGACAATATAGTAATCCTACCCTTGCTCCTACATACGTTAGACTGTACTTTGGTCCTGATTCTCTAGACTGCCCTCACCCAGCTGAAAAGCTCTATTAGTGCTCAACAGTTATCAATGGAAACAATAGCACAATGGAACTTCTTTACCCACTAGACGAAAAAAATAGCGTGTTCACCCCAACTGCTTTATTTACATGCTCACACCTATCACATCGGTGTCACCATGATAATTACAACAGCCTGAAAAAGCTTTTAGTAAATAGGAGCCAATTTGCCAAGCATAGGAAGAGGTTCTACCTAACACTTCCCTTTCTCTGTGGCTGTGAGGAGTAGGAACGCAAGCAAAGTACAACAGAACAGCTGAACCTACACAGCGCACAATTTGATAGCTCTGAAGCTGTCTCATTCATAGAGCCTAATAGAGAGAGACACTGACCTTACTCTCTTCCTTTCTCTTTGTGTGTGTAAGATATATGCACTGCTAAGGCCTCTACAGAAAGAATGAGCTATAGAACTTCTTGGACCCAGACTGTAACTACTGTCATTCTAGCAGAAGGGTTTACATCACAGAATCCAAATACAAAAAACATAGCTGGATGGACTGCTACATTTCTAAGTGCTAGTGCTCATGGAGCATGCTCTGGACACTTCAGAAGTGATTCTTCCCAAGAAAGCTCATGTTATACCACTAGGATAACAGGAACATTCGCCCCTTTTTTCCCCTCCTATGGAGAGATCATTTGTATGCATACAAAATATGCAAAGAGGAGAGGTCAAACCTCTCTCTTTTGAACAAGTTTTACTTCAAGCCCATCATTTGCTGTACCATGATCCTCTCATTCAAAAAAAAAAAAAAAAAACACCCAAAAAACCCCAACCAACCCTCCCCCCCCCCAAAAAAAAAAACGAAAAAAGAACAGCTACCAATAAATGTCTTCTAGACTATTAGACATGAAAAAAATAAAAGTCACCTGGGAAAACTCTCCAGGAATTAAATTGTAAGACTAGAAACCATGAAATGAGATTTCCATTCACAATTCTGCCAACAATCTACTGGCGAACTTGGGAAAGTCCTTTCCATCCACCAACATCCAATGCTGCCTATCCTTATCCTTGTCTCTTTTTGCTTAGCTGCAATGTAAGTTCTTCAGAGTAAGGACTGTTTTCTTACTAGAAGCTTACACGATGCCTCCCGAAACGTGACACCCATCTTCACAAAGGATCCCTCGCTGTACAAACAACAAGAAGTAACCATGCCGTATTTGTCTCTGCCACCTTTTTTAAAATATAAAGAGCAAGTGCAATTCATGCAGCAACTCACGGGACAAGGCCAAGACAGACCAGCCAAAGATGTCCCCACAAAAAGAACCTGTCAAGGAGATGCCTCCTAAAGCCCCGTCACTACCCTTCAACACCCATGAGCCCCTCCTGTCAGGAATGAAAATCCCAGTTCTTTTTGCACTGCCTGGTTTTAGTCACACAAACTAAAGTCAACTTGGCACTAAAAATGCAAAGCTGCCCCGCAGCAAAGGACAATTCACAGTAGCATTATCTTCAATTCATTGGCTCACTGTTAATTTGGGCTGAACGGGAGGGTGGGGGGAGTGTTAGCAAAGACAAAAATAAGCAGATGACAAATTTGCTTATTAACCACATTGAATAAGAGATGTATTAAAAAAACGTAAGGAGGGAGGGGGGATGAAAAGCAGGATGTGAAAGAAGCAGGAGCTGGAACAGCATGGCTAATGTCAACCATGAAATGCAACCCCTGCCGGGACAATTTGAAAGTCAGAAGAGGCAGGCTTTTTAACATTAACTATTTGATCACTCTACTTCAGATGCATCTATCTAATATCACATGAGGAGCAGGATTTCCGTTGACCCTACAGGTAATTCCTACAAGCTAGAGACCTGAAACAGCACTGAGAACAACAAATAAATTCACTCTGCATTGAAAACTTTCGTTATCTTCACTCCAAGTTGATCAGGACACACTGTGCAAGAGTCATCACGAAACAAGCACAGAAGAGCTCTTAACAATGCTCCAGCTGCACACTCACACAGGCTCCAGGGCCACTACTTCGTTTACCTTTATTCCAAATACTCAAAGCTCTTTGGAAGCCACATTCTGCACCATTTCAGGATTAGTTTCTAGCACCACTGAAGCCAGTGAGGATTTTTGCATAGACTGAACTAAGGAACTTGTCAAGCACGTCTACAAGCATTGCACTTGCTCAACAATCTCTAATGACTCAGTATTCCCACATTTCCCCATGACATCAGAAATCCAACCTCTCCCTTGAATTCAACAGTTTAACTAGCACCTCTAGTTAGAAACAACATGGTTGGTGCAGAGATTCCTAAATATTCATGTTTTCTGCAGCACTTGTATCTTGCCATCACTTGCTACCACCGTGCAGCTTTCTTCCTCAGTAAGAGCAAAATGTAATTAGTGTCAGACACTCCTTTGCATATTTTTTTTCAAATAAAGAAAAAGTTTGTCATGCATCCTTACTCCCTCCTCATCTCTGTACCAGGCAAGTCTCTGGGCTCAGTTAGTTTTGTTCTGCTTACTGTACCTTTTTTCAATTTGTGTCTGTAACTAACACAGGTCATAAATGACAACTGGAAATAAACATATTTAGAAAGCAGTCCCCAAAAAGGCTTGCAAACCCACTCTTTTAGTAATTCCATTCTTTCTGCATTGGCAAATTATTTTTATTTATTTATATAATTTTAAGAATTCAACCACAATGGTAAATTCAATGGAAAACATTACGCGGGTACAAATGGAACAATCACTGACGCTGGTCATTGCAAAGAACTTCGACTACAATGACTGCCAAAAAGCAATGGGCAGGGAGGGGAGAAAGAGCCTCTCTGCAACTCAGCAAACCAAAAGGAAAGAGAAATCTGATAAGATTCCACACATTTGCAGTGGTATACTTCTGTAAGGGCAAACTCTCCGCATTTATGCTAATCTGCGGCAAGCTGGAGTTTTACTCTGATTTAGAAGTTTTTACAAATCAGAACTGATTAAAAATAAAAGCCCCTATTTACAAGTTTCCTAGGCATGTAATTTTAACATGTGCACAGTCTCCTCCGAAGGCACAACTCATGTACATAAATCAAGCTAGGCACAAGTTTAACTGGTTGTAATATCAGGGACTAGATCACTTACTCAAGGTCAAATACAGAGTAGCTGGAAGAGAGAAAATTGAACTCAAACCTCAAATCCGAAACCTGTGCCTCAACCCACATAGTCCTTCTCTTCACGTTCCAGAGGGAAGGCGGAGAGAAGTCATTTAAATATCACAGGTTTCAGATAGGATTTGACTAACAAAACTCTTTTTTTGAGACAGTTTTCAAGTCTATCTGTTCCTCTTAAACTTATGTGATGAATGCTTGGTTTTAACAGCCTAACAGTTGTTAAAACACAAGCTTTTGTCCCAGTTCCCTATAGCAAGACAGCTGTTAACAAACACTATTTGCACACTTACTTACTAAGGATTTTCCAAATGCATCTACTTCTACACCTCAGAACTCAGAAATGCAAAGGCAGGTTAAAAATAAATAAATAGATCACAATCTGGAGGCTCCCTTTTAGGGCTGCCCCTCACAAATTGCTGAACGACCTCTACAGGACACTTCCCCTTCCAAAACCAGAGATATCTTAAAAATAGAATTATGCAAACCTAGCAGCTTTCCAGAGCACTGGATGGACTCCATACCTTAGTCATTACAACTGAGACTGCAAGTTGCTGTGAAAATGCCATCCTTAAAAGACCTGAGGGGCCTCAGAATCTCCCTCCCATATCACAGCCCTATCAAGTCAGGCATCAGTCACATTCCAATTAGCAACCAGCTGATTCACCTTCAGCATCACAGTCACCCTCTGCCTGCAGCCGACACACGCACACCCCCCATCCAAATCAGAAATTCTCATATTGATTAGGCATGGTCTTCACCGATTAGATAATTGTCAAACAAAGCCAAAAATGTCGATCCTCACTTCACCTGCTTGATAAAAAAAAAGAGCTAGAGTACTTTTCAAAAAGGGGATGCTATTTTCTTCAGAAATGATGAAACAGGTAAAAGTAAATCCAATAGCCAAATGATCCATAGCAAGTCAATGGCATAAGGTTCATCTTATTATCCTCAAGTGTTTCACTCCAGTAACTGAGTGGAGTATATCATGTTTCACATGCTTCGAATATCCTCCCAAATGATTTTCATACTTTTTCTTACCAAGGCCACTGAAATAACCAAAAATGATTGTTATTCCCTCAGTTACTTACATTTCACATGGACATAAGCCACAACAGAATCATGGGGCAAATATTTAGGTCGTTCCTTCCTCAAGCACTGTAAATTCCTCTGTATTTGCTCAGCAGCTTGTCTCAACTGATTAAACTCTACAGCAGAAATTGGAGGACAAGCCTCCAGTAGTCTTCTCTGAAAACTGGGACCCCAAAGCAGCATCAGCAAACTCACCAGTGACATCCTCCTCCTTCCCCAACATGCTCATTAAACCATGAGTTGGTGCTTAATTAATTTAGAAAATGGCATTCTAGTGGCAGGCCAATCCAAATGTCCTTTGCTAAAAGGCAAGCAGTAATCAGATGGAAAAAGCAGAGCATCAAAGCTTTTCCTGAACATATGATGTACACTTAAAATCTTCTCTTAGCTCTGATGCTGAAACAGAGTTGAAGGCTAACAGAAGATCCAGAGAACTGTAAGCCCATACCATATCCCCACTGCTCACTCTCTCAACACTGATATTCACTGTGGAAGAACTCACCCATCCCCATTAGTGGAGCTGACAAGAGAAAACTGGCTCAGGCACAGACATATTTTTTCCTTAAGTCAGCACAACAGGGAGACTGTACTTCTGAAGCAGCGTTTTCAGGACCCAGCTCACTGATCTTTATTGATTCTAAAACTCAGCTCCAAAGAGCCAGCTGCGTTGAACTAGCCATGACCAATCATGCTTCCCTTAAACACATACATTCTCAGCATTCATCCTCTCTCACCAGGCATTTTCTTCTTGCAAAGAAAAGCTTCCAAATCTAGGGTCATTTATAAACTAGAAGTGTTTGTACCCAAACTCTAGGGTCTTAGAGCTTGGACCATCTGAAATTGTTTTCAGGAGTACTGGCAATCCCACAAAAGGGAACCTATGGAAGCAATTCTGTCCAAACAGCTTTTGGTATCCAACAAAACCTGGACAAGTATATTGGTCAGAAGGGTCTGCCCCAAAGCCCATGAGAATTAACCATTAACTATTCCTAGGTACCATTACGGGGTTTGAATCAGGCCCCTATTGGGAACTATGAGCAAGACAAGCAGTAATGAACACCTGTGTAAGCACATTACTACATATGAATGGATTTGCTTCTGAGACTTAAGTGAAATAATAAGCACTCAAGCATTTGACTAAATTAGGGTTTAAAAGCTCTGTGTGTCACCAGTTTCCACACGCTATATGAACCGATGCTTGGATACCACAGCACCGGGGCCTTAGGAACAGCCCCTGCTCCCATCCCCTGCTTGGCCACAGAGACATTTACTCAGAGTTCCGTGAAGATGACCACCTGGCTCCAAAACACACACAAGGATTTCTGTTAGTGCCAAAAGAGAAACAACATATGAAGCAGTAGCAGCAAAATGAACAGATTCCTGAAGTACCAGCTACCCTTGAAAGAAAGCCCCAAGATGACAAACCAGTCCACCTCCATGATCTCTGCTTATAACCTTCACCCACGAATGCACTAATCACACAGCTGATCAGTGAGGGGAAGTACATCGGTTCCCACCCTCTTTTTCTCCACACAGCATAATAACAATGCATAATGATTTTCTCGTATTTACGGCCCAGGCAGAAGAGACAAGATCAAGGTTCTGGACACTGGATGTTAAGTGCTTTTAGAACTAAGGCACCTATCTCCCATTATTCACTCCTATACCATCAATCTCTCTTCTTATATCATTAACTGTGCTGCTGTTTCCTACTCACACGCATTTCTGGGGTTTTTGTGTTTGGTTGGATTTTTTTAAGTTGCTACACACCGGAACATTTTCCACATACACAGCACAGTATTAAGTAAAGATTCTTCTACTTCTGTCACAGCTTTTAAAGTTTCATCAAACTCAGAGCTTTGAGGAGTGTTCAATTTTTAAAAAAGGAAGGAATATAGATCTCCCTGGACCCTCCTTCCACAACAGCAGAGGACAGAGGGCCAGCTTCTTGATCATCTACCTACTGTGACAACTTCACCAGAGAAATGCATCCTGATGAGACAGAGAGAGACAGAAGGAAAGATGGAGCGTATTAACACTTGGAGACAAAAAGATGCACCTCAACAAAGAACAGGATGAGATGGGAAATGACACGGGCTGGTTTTGGCACTTTATAGGCAGCTTGCAGAAGGTTTTCAATCAGGCCACAGCAGCTGAAATTAGGTACAAGCCACTAGGTACAGTACATGGTCCTGCTCTCCCAGATGTTTTGAGGTGCCTGTAGATTTTACATTTTCTATAAAAATAGACTGAACTGAATGAATTTACATTGGGAAGGTGGAGATGTAAAAGGCTGGAAATTCTGTATTTTTCAGCTCAGATGGGAGTGTTATTTTCACTATACTACGTTCTCACACAAACACCCATGTAGAGGACAAAGCAATCAGACCAAAAGATCCCGCAAAAATAAAGATGGTTACAGATATCCTTTTCTTCCCTGTAGGAACAAGGATGACTAAAAAATGGCTTATGCATTTTTCTAAGACATTGTATTTCTGCTAGAAAAGACCCATCCACAAACTCATGCAAGTTTCGGTCCAAGACTTTTCACCTCGACCTTTCAGACCTTTCACCTCGAGGTTATTATCATGTTTGGGAAAATAAGCAATTTTTAATATCCAAAGGGATCTTCCCAGGAGATAGCTGGATGCAGCTCTTAGGTTTGGAGGTTATCTGGAGAGCCAACATGACCTCTTCATTTTTTCCTCCAGAAGAGGATCATCTATCTGCCAATTTTTGGAGGGTGTGTAAGGAGAGGAATTTTCTTTTTTGTATACTCTCAAAGTAAAAGAGAGTCAGAAAACAGTGGGAGCTGCCATGAACTCGGGGGGGGGGGTGGTGGGGTGGGGGTGGGGGTGGAATCAGATGTTACTACCAACAGATGCTGCTTCCTTGAGAATACCTCTTATGAATTTGCCTTTTTTAACACATTGATTTTTAGACCAGCTAAAATCATGATGAGAAAATATCTTCCAAAATACTTTAACTGGCTATTGATGGACTACATCTGACACATGTAGAAGATTTCAGCGTGTTTGAAGCTAACCTAAGGTAAGCCTCTGTATCATGGCATTGTAGCATGCATAAGTAAAGGCTTACACTTACAATCATGCTAACATAGGGGTGATTCTTTTTCAGCTCTGTTTTTTCACAGGGTCCATTGTATCAGGGAAAGGACCACACCACAACAATTCCAGAGAGTGCTTACCTGGTACTACTTCAAGTCAGTCTCCACAAGATTACTTTGGACAAAACAGGTGTATGCTTACAGAACCGAAGACCAAGACAGACTGAGTGTTGTTCTATTGAAAAGGACATTTTTACAACTTTCGTATATTTTATTGTCAGCGACATGCTCTTAGACATTTTGATTCAATTACTATTAGGCTTCCAACTGCAATACTAGCTTTGTGAGCTAAACTAACAATGCAGACCAATTTAAAAGCAACATTGCCTGCATTCACTACTAAATCTTTGAACAGAAGAAAAATAAGGGAAAAAAAAAAACCTGTCTTGGAACTCTTGGATAAGCAAGGCAAGACTGCATTTCTGAACACTAATGGTGAGATTTTCAGGAATGGTTTTCCTCTAACTTCATTGGAAGTAGAATTAGACCTACCCTAAACGATTATGAAAAAACAACACATTTTGCTAGGACAAGAAAACCAGATGAGTTTAATCATCTGTCCAGATTCAGCACCCCAACCAAGTGAATAAAAGCAAACAGATTAAAAAACAGAAAAACTGATAGTAGAGATTGTCAGGAATGCTCTACTCACCCTTTTAATTTTCCCAGTCCACCTACTCAGAGTATCTTGTCTGAAAACAGTCAGTTCTTTGGAACTGGGGTTGCATATAGTACATCTTGCAAGATTCTTAACAAATAGCTGCTCTTAAACTGAATTTACACATTTTTCTCATTAGCTACATATAGAGGGATTTCAAAATGCTGGCTACTGAAGGCCACAGTAATCTGACATTTACTCAAGACTACCAGAGAAGAGGATTCATTTGCAGATTGCACAAGCATCCCTTGCAGGACTATCTTAATTACCACCATGTAATAACACAATTAGAGCACATAAAGTAGACATTTAGCAAAAAATGGGGCACCTGTTTCTTTATAAATAACATAGCCAAAGAAAAGATACAATCCTGGATATCCTAAGTAATTAGCCATTAAACTGCATCAGAAAAGATTTCTGCTCAGTACAATGTAGTGGTTTACAGGCTTCAGCTTTAGTAAACTACAGGGAAATCCTTACGCAAAAAGAATGCAAACAACAGAGTAAATAGAGAGTAACCATGAGGCACGAGCAAGCTTTTTAAAAAAATAACTACAGGACCAACTAATATTAATCGGCCTCAATTTAGTGCCGCATCCATTTTTATCAGAGGCCATTCACCTCATCTCCATTATTCAGTACAGTCAAGCTATCCAAAACATTCAAACAAAGGATCGGCAACAGCACAGCTTGCTCCTCATACAACAGGCTGAGTCCTGTCAGTACCAGGGCAAAGCTAGATTTCAAGGAACAAAAGATAAATTAAGTCAATCTGTAGCAGCCAGGGACACTGTCACTTTTTTGAGCCTTCTTCTCAAGTTCTCTTCGGGTGTTTCAGCATGTAGTGTTCAGCGCTGCTTCAGTTAGCATAGATGTCAAAGCAAAAGAAACACTCAGAACTTACTCACTCACCTCAGGGTTATCTGGTGGACACAGAAAGGACAAAGGCTGGCTTTACCCCAGTACTCGCGAAATAGATGGTCAAGTCACGCAGAAATACCGAGCCATTTTCCGTTTCCCATATAGACCGAAAATAGGAATAAAACTCTTCTAGATACTGCCTTTACTCAGTAAGTTTAATATTTGTCACTTCACTTCCTCTCTCAATTTCTTTCCAAATACAATCCAGAAATCTCAGCATTTTAAGGAACCAAAAAGCTAGACAGAATAAACTGCAATGATGCATATGTAAAGAGTTGTATTGAGTCAGCATCATTAACTGGAACAATCAGCTGATTCTATTGAATTTTCCCTCCCATAATGTGAGGCACATTAAGGCACATACCTGCTAAGAAAGGGGATCAGGGTTTAATGGCTTTAAGATACTTGATCTCAAGCGACTTTACATAGGACTGGACTCCAACACTGCTGAAAGTTTCAAGGATACTGCTGCTCCTTTTTAGCTTACCATAAACAGAAAAAAAAATTCCGCCTCCGTGTTGTAGAATTTTTAAGAAAATTGAAAATAAAAAAGGCTTGCCACTTTACAAACACCAGCTGATATCCCTAAGTTATTTAACACAAAAGGAGGTGGAACAGAAAGTTCAACCTTCCCTGTTTCAAAAAGGCTGTGAACACAGCTCACTGCTGTAATTGCAAGTAATCATCCTACACATTTACCCTGGAGATGTTAAAATTGGACCAAGCAGCAATAAAGACAGTGGACTAGCTATTCAATCAACAGAAAAATTAACAAACTGAGCCCTTGCACAGAAATTCTAACAGCAAATCACATCCCTACCAACCACAAGGCATTCAAGATTGCAGTGGGGAGACTATAATACACTGCAAGTTACTTGTGGTCTACTATATTCTCAAGGCAAATATCAGCTGGATAAAGACATTGATGGATACCCTTTCTCCATGTCTATTTACAAGGAAAGAATGACATTAACACAGAAAGGAGAGTGAGAATTAGCCAGAACTTAAGGGGGAAAAAAAAAAAATCACCATTTAAAAGAATTTCACGTAGAGATGAAGGCAGAAAATCTACTGTTGATCGTATCAAGCAGAAAAACAACATATCTAATCAGCCAAATATACAGGAACCCCAACTGTTGTGGAAAAAAGAGAGAAAGGAAGTAACTTTAATTATCAAGACATCCAAATTGAAACATGTCATGATTCCTAAAGAAGATAGGGACCAGAAGAACAGGGAAAGAATTCTAGCAGTGACGCCATATACAGAAAAATCACTATCTGTGTTTCATAAACACCACCTTGTCAACCTTTCCACCTAACACTGTGGCACAACAGTAGAAATAAATGGTTGGTGCTCCTGAATGAGTCTCTGAAAGTACTAATCAGAACAATAATTGACCAGGTTGCACACAGTCATGGTAACACCTATCAGGCTGCATTTAAAGTGGAATCTGAAATGCAAGCATGAACAATTTTCAAAAATGCCAGACTTGTGCTTGAAGGCAAGCAGAATCCAAGTGAAAGAAGCCTGCTGTACTAATCTCAAATATACCATGGAAATCTTTACAGGCTTTAATGTATGTAAATTAACTCCTTAATTCAAAATTTTCATCTATTCCACTGCTATTTATGGTTGGTTTCAAAGCGCTGAATGTGGATCTCCTCCTGGTGCATCTGGATCTCCTCCTGGTTGCCTGTTCACTCTTCTGTGGCAGGCTAGAATGGTAATAATCTTTCAAAAATTATTATTAAATAAATCCCTTTTAATTCAACCTACTTCACAGGCAAATTTTAATTAGAGATACAGCAAGCCCGTAAGTTGCTGAACTTGAATCCTATAGAGATGGTTAATGTTTCCAACAGCTGTACAGTCTGTGTGTGTATTCTTAAGCCAAAACAAGTCTACCTGAGCACTGGAAAAAAGAAAAACAAAACTGTGCATACACTATGTGGAGGTGTTCATTAAATGAACAGTAGTAAACTTGTTTTTCTAACTTGTCCCACTGCAGATCACTAGCCACAGGAAGCAGACCAAACCTGATGTATCCCTTTAGCATGTTTTCATAGCATTAGCTTTTAATAAATATAACATACTCCACCCTCAGAGCAGAGCAGTCCTCAGGTTCCAGCAGAAAAAGTGGTTGTTTTAAATATTTAGATTACATTACAGTTGGGACGTTAAAATAAGCAGTGACTTGTACTGTAGACAGCTATCAGAATCAGCTTGGCAAAATATGTGTAAGCTAACCTAGTGTGGTTACAAAGTATGAGCTTTGAGGTCTATTAGGCTGGTGTTCTTATACACATTTTTATTATTTGTACTACAATAGTGCTTTCTGATGTCAGCAAACAGAAAAGCACCACAGTGCTAGATGCTGTGTAAACATAAGTAGTAAGATGCACAGTCTCCAGAAAGTTTATACATTTCAGCAGAGACAATGCGAAAAAGCTAGGAGAAATAAAGGCTATTCTCATTAGGCAAGTAGCTAACAGAGGCCTCAATTCAGCACTACACTTCAGTGTGTCCAAGTACTTTGCTGAGTCCAAGCCTAAATCTGTGACTGAATACATTTTTTCTATTTCCCAAGTCTCAATTCAGTGCTTTAACTGTGCAACTACCCATTTTCTTCACTAGGTAACAACAGTACTCCAACTTTCTGCAGGTATTAATGAAATCTCCCTTCCAGTCTCACGAATTCTCCTTCCCCCGAAGGCCTCTATGTGGTTGCTGTTGATCCAGATACTCAGGCCTAGGACCTGCTCTTAGTAATCCCTATTTTCAGGATATTATTCCAGATTTATTTGATTGAATCAAGCTGAAACTTGGCTTTCACTTTTGAGCTCCTCCACCAACAGCACACCAAGATTTCTGCAACGTTTACAACATTTAAGCGTGCAACAGACCATGCTGAGTGGAATGAAAGCTGGAAAGAACCGTGACCAACCCACTGAATTGTAAAGTCAGAGTCACCATCGCAGTTTTATTAGCTGTCTCAAAGAACTAATAAAAATCCAAGCATCTTCTCAACTCAGTCTGCTTAACCACCTGTGGTTTTTTTGAGGAAAGCCTTCATTAAAAAGCATCCTCCTAACACTGCACTCACGGCAAGTTACACATTCAAACCAATATTGTTCACGTGACACAACAGTTCAGCTGGAAACTGGCTCCAAATTCAGTGCGTTTCAGAGAAAGGCTCTTAGTGACTTCACCAGGCTTTGGATCAGTCCCAAACAGAGCTTCAATGCTGCCACATACCCTGCTATAGCCTCCCAAAGCAAAGCTGGCAGCAGCAGCAGAGGAGGGTCATGAATCTTAGCCATGAGCCGTAACATGCCTTGCATTCATTTTCTTGGTCAGCGGTGCTTGCTTACATCACAGGGGACAGCTGTCCCAAAGCGACCTGAAGACAACTTTGACTATTATGCAATCATTCCTTTCTAGCCTTCAGACAGGCAAACCTGGCCAAAAAGGTTACAGGATAAAAAATATCTTTAAAAGAAACCCATTTGTTGCTCCATCTGTTCAACCACGCTTGCTACCTGAAAGATATTTTCTGTAAACATGCCATAGGCATTTGCAAAGATCTATATGGTAAATTATGTGACCACATTACCAGTTAAAGCCCCAGTCTTTTTTAACCTTGTGTCCAAGTAAACCGTTGTCTTTTTTTCAGTCTAACTGTATCTCAGATCTTTGAATATCTACTAACTGATGAAGCAGCCTGAGATAACAGAGAAAATACAGAGGGTTAACACTGAAAGGGCACAAATCTCCAGGAAACCTGCTTTCTTTAGTTCTGCCCTCATGGAACTACTTCCTTACTCATTCGCCCCTCCTAAAAACACTCTGTTCCCTCAATAACGTTGATGGTAAAAGAGACTAAACAGGGAGGAGAGAGAGATGCATGTGGGAAAACATGCACACAGAGGGAGATTCTACATGGTTGCTTTGTAAAGATAATCTTGCTTATATTTCAAGGCTAAAAGTTGTATCTGCTCATCTACCTGCCCATCATTCAGGTCAGTAACGCGGACATTGTCTTGAATTCTGACTGCTCTCTAGACCCTCACATCCAGCCTACATTTAGGTCTTGCAGTCTGTGTAGTATTTCTGAAACTTTCCATTTATACAGCTAAAATTCTTGCCAGAGCTTTGATCATACCTCAACGTCCCCTTGCCTAGTTCTGATCCATACAGTCTCATTCTGTGGGTATCAATCCTTGTCACAGAGCTGCAAAGATCATTTTCCTAAACTGTTATTTTTAGCACATGCCCCCTCTGCACATTAGTCTACCAGCTCCATATTTTCTAATACAAATACGAATCACCTCCCTTCATTTTATTCTGTTTCAAAAAAGACAAACTCCTACCTGTAACTGACCTATATCAGCCTCTGTCACCTGCTTGTTCAGTTTTCAAACAAGTATGGAGGTAGGCATCCTTTCATGTTGCTCTTTAGTCTTGAGAGGATCTCCTTAAAAACACCAGCAAAAATACCTCATTAAAATCTTTGTTGCAATAACTACCAAAAAAAAAAACCCGAACCCAAAACTATGCTTTTACTACTACACAGCACAGCAGACTCCACCTAAAAGGCAGAATCCTACCTGCAAGGGACTTTTGTCCAGTATGCTGCCTTATCCCTGAATAAGCATGGAAACAGTTTTCCAAGCACAGAACTCAGCCCAAAAACTTTCTCTTGAGTTTGGCTGGCTCAGAGTCTAGAACTCTGTGGCACCTGATTGACAGAGAACAGGCAGAAATAAAGCTTCCACGTTTTTGTCCAATATTCCTTTGCTTGCTGGATTTTTACAACAGCTTTCATAGTTACATTCAATGAGCGTGGAATGCTGCAAATATAACAGGCAAATCAACTTTCTGTTTTTTAAATGATATCTGTCCAGTGTCTAAATGGCACTTTAAGCATCCATTGTCTAAGCCTCATTGATAAATAGGTAACTCCTACTTTTATTTGTCCCCATGAAAAATATTTTGAGGGTGGTTTTTTTTAATATCTTGCCTCTAAAAGCTTTCCCAATTATGAAATTATTATGCACCTCCATAGCTAGACATTTGTCAATTAGGACTCCTGTTTCTCAGTTAGGACTCCTCTTAGGACAAGGGTGAAAACAGAGATGATACATTGCCTCCATGAGAAAAGACACAAAACAGTGCTTCTCATGTTCCTCTTCTATCAAAAATTGCCCCATTCAGTTCATAATCCCAATCCCAAACCGGATTCTTACTGCTTTAAATCACAATTGCTTGTTTTCAACACACCAAATACCAAAAAATCTATTTCTGCGCAAGAAACAGCTGCACCTAAAAGTGCAGTTTAAAAGGAAGTTCTTTTGCTGATACCAAAGGAATGCCTAAAAAGCCACTCCTCAAAGTACTCCCTAAAGAAGTACAATCAAAAGAGTATTAGTTCACACAATGGAAAGAATGAGACTTGAACCTCACCCAGAAGGATGGCAGAGCAGACCTACTCTGGTATTCGATGGACAAAGATTGCAGAGCCTAAGACTGGCTCGCTCTTCCTATCCTGCAGTACCGAAAGACACCATCAGCGGTTCCTGCCCCAGTGACACGTTGACTGAACAGAGCAAAGGAAGCCAGAACAATGCAGGAGAGAGTATATTTATCAGCATGAGCTTTTGTACAGACCACGTATTTAAGATGGTACAGTTCTTCCTCTGAATCTCTCCTGCTATAATCATGTCACAGCATAGCATCCTATACTGACCAGAGATGAAACAGTAGCATGGAGTCTCAAAGTAGGTTATTGTATAGCAAAATTAAAACACGTAACTTATGGGGATGCCTGGATCATATACATTTATAATATTGTATTTTTGGAAGTTAGTGATAGTGTTTTACAATAAAAGCTCCGGAAATACCAAATATTTAAGAGCAGACAGATAGGAAGTCCTCTTATAGGATCTGTCACACACATTAATTATGAATCATTTGGATCCAACGCAGTTTATGCAGCTGTCAGAGTTTCAGTTATGAGAGCTCAGGCACCACAAACACCAGCTTTATTTTTAGATGTATTCATTATCTGTCATTTTTCAATCATCAAAGAATCAACAAAATTGCATTATACATTATTGCAAGGATGTGTGTGGCTGTAACCTTAGAATCAACAATTTCAGTGATCGGAAGCGACCTCTGAGCTCTTCCCCTGAGAGGAAAGAATCAGTCGCTGTAAGCAACTAAGCAAGCTGATGACACAGCTCCTTGTCTATGAAACACATATCACAAATATCACCTTTTCTAAATTTCATTGCTGGTGGATACTATCGCATTAACGAGTCTGATCCTGTAATGTCCCTGCTTAATTTCCCACCGACTAGAATAAAAATAGAAGCTACAAAGCACTGCCAAGGGTTGAGCCTTAAAGTCAGAACACAGTTAGAAATCCTGCATCTTAAAAACAGCATCGTATCTACAGATGGAGTCAGTAGGAAGGCCTAGGCTTTCAGAATAAACACAGGTCCATCCCATCAAGAGTTAGCGCAGAAGTCACCCCAGGGAATGAAATGGTACAGGGAAAAGTGGTTTTATGTCAAAGTAACGCTGCCAGGAAAAGCAAGATGAAGGTTCCACATTGTATCTATTTTCCACAGCACTGACAGTGCAACATTAAGACTGAAGGCAGAGTAGTAAACTGAACTGCAACTGAGTTCAGAAGGAAACACACCACTCCTACACCTTTCTTCTGCACCTTCTGAGCAGCAAAGCTGAAAGCAGGCTGGTAACTCAGCACAGGTACACAAAACACATAACTGCTTAATTTCATAACACAGCTTGATATGGCTCCACGTTGCCAACCCAGCTCCGTTCCAATCCTTAGCAACTCTGTCTTTCACGGATGGGAACAATTCAACACATCCACTGTTTCCGAACACAATTATTTATTACATTATTTCAGGATCCAGGAAAGGCTGTGCCTTAATTACAACAACATGTGCACTATTGCGAAGTCAGTTCCCGATCACTGGCTTCTCAAGGAGGCTCCACTTCTCCAAGAAAACATTTGCTTTCCTCACACAAGAAGTACTTTTCACTCCATGCTGGGATTTACAAACCGCCCTGCCAAGCGGCAGTCACCATGCCAAATGACAGCGCCGCACAGCCACTGAGCAGCAATGTGAAGAACAGAAGACTAAAACTGTAGAACACTACGTTTAAAACCAAAATGTTACTGTAGTTTAAGCCTAAGTACCACTTACAGAACACACAGAAAAGAATTTATTGGGAGGACGTTTTCAGGCACATAAGGTAGAAATTAGATACACAATTTTGTTATGGTTAGCGGCAACTGCATCTATAATTACCTATTCGCAACAACAATTTTAAAAAGTCAGTTTGAAGAGAAGATGATGAAAAAAAGCCCATATTTACTGTTAACACTTGCTAAGACAGCCAAGATTTATATAAGTTTTCTTCTAATTCCCTATTTTTCACAAGTATTTAGGATTCAGAGAGGAACAAAAATTTGGTTGACAAACAAAACAAAAGCAAACAAAAATCTGACTGACAGCTTATTGGCTTGCAAGAGTCACTATCTATAGAGTTACTTCTAGCTGTCTCAAGACAACGGATTGCCACCCTAATGCATTCCGTAGTTATATTTGAGACTATCCTTTAAATAATTTACAGGTCCTAATCCTCATCACCCACTTGCAGCCCTTCATCTTCCATCATCTCCACTTCCAAGACAGTGCAAGAATAACAGACAATTTTCACCCCAGTTTCGAGACTAATAAGAGAATCCACTGTAGGGTTTACGTTACTAACTCTGTTACCTGGCCAACGATCAAGATCAGCCCAAACATGTTAGAGATCTTCCTACTATGTTCCACATGCCTCAGCACAGTTTACGTCTTCTAGTACTAAATTTCTGTAGCAGTGAGAATGAATGCATGTGCCGTCTCAACATCCTTTATTGAGGTTACACCACAAATACTTAAGAGCTTGAATTTATATGACAACTGCAGGGTACGTGTCCCTGTCACTTGAGGGTGAAGGAGAAAGATTTATGAATAGACAATTTTTGAAGACCGTATTTTGAAAACAAACAGTTTATATAGTTGTTTCCCAAAAAAATGTTTTCACAATCCAGAAAAACAAGAAGTCAATACATGAACACTCCTACAGTACCACGCCAATACTAACAACTCGCCACATAAGAAATGCGTGTCAACAAACAATATCCACATAAAAACACTATTAACATTAAAGGCTTCAGGTCTCACGGAGAAGAAAGAGGCTACACAATACGTAAAAGGATGCTTGGGATGATATATCTCGCCAAGCATAAAATTCGCACCTCAACCACGCCGTTACTTTAGAGTCAGGTCCATATCAGTTTCCCACAAGCCTGCTCTCTTTTTTACTAGCAAGGCATTTAAATACGTAAAATTATCTTGCCAGTGACAGATGTGAGTACAAAGAGAAGTGATTTGCTACAAAAGGAATAATAATACATTTTGAAAGTTACTGTTTGGCAAACTGTCAAACGGATTTTTATTGGTTTCTTTTATTACGGCTGTAAATAAGCCCGGTGGCAGGCAACCCACATTTGCGTGCAGAGACTAGAACGATGTCAAATATCCCCCAGCTCCAGTCAGAAATCTGGCCTACACGATCACAAAGGTCGTTTGAAAGTCTGGCCCTTGTCTTCTCCTGCACTCCGAGCCGGCAGAACGCATTCGCAGCGCTGAGTAGGGAGCAGGCCCTGGGAAGAAGCGGCCGTTTCGACCACCGACCATTCGACACCCGCCGTCTCAGTCAGACGTGCGAATGCAGACCCTGAAGAGCAACCCCATTTCCAGACCGGCATTTCTGCACTTGCACAAGGCTTCACCTCTCAGCAGATCTGCAGCCTGGCTCTCCTTGGCTCTTCAGAAATCCCCGCCCTGGCGAAGCGCTCCTGCCACAAGCCTCGCGGCCTCGCCCCGACTCGGTGACAGCTACGGCCGGCGGCTGCCAGTCACCCCCTGCCCGGCGTCAGGCTCCGGCCCGGCCGGGAGCGAAAGGGCGGGCGGGGAGCGGCCGAGGGAGCCCGGCCCGCCCCGGTCATCGCCCAGCGCGCCGGGCGGGCAGCGCGCCGGGGGGAGTTACTGAACCACGAGCCGAGAGGCCTCCTCGCCTCGGGGGGGATCCGGCCGGGGCTGTCAGCTGCCGGGGCGGGCGCCGGGCCGGCGGGCCGCGGGGGTCCCGCCGGCCGACGGCGGTGGCAGCAGCGCCGACCCCCTGCGCCCGGCGCTCGCCGGGCCGGCCGGGCCGGGCCGGGCCGGGCCGCCATGTTAGCGGCGGCGGCGGCACTGGCGGCTTCCCTCGGGTGCCGGCGGCTGCCGCCGGGGCCTAGCGCCGAGCGGGGCGGCGGGCAGGGCCGCACCCGGCGGCGGGCCCGGGCCGCGCAGCCGAGCGCCCCGGCAGGGCCCGCGGACAGGCGGGGGCTGCAGCGGAGCCCCCGGGCCGGCGGCGCCCGCCGCCGGCGGCGAAGCAGGTGTCTCCCGCTCGGGGCCGAGGGAGGCTTAAAGACCTCCCCTCGGCTGTCAGCGGGAAGGGGCGCGGGGGAGAGGAGGGGCCCGGACCGCCGCCCCCCGCTCCGGCACACGCGGCCCCCACCGGCCCGGAGCCGCTCACCCGAAATCCTGGTCCATGGACTTGAAGAAGAACTTGTAGCTGTGCACGGGCCGGTTGCTGAGGACATTTTTGAAATCGGCCAGAGTGACTTTTTCCGGCGGGACGGGCAGCTTCACCAGATAGGGGGTCTCCTCCTCGTCGATGTGGTAGATGATTTTAGTCTCCGCCATGGGAGAGGGGGAGCGGGGAGCAGAGGGGAGCCGGCCCGGGCCTCCGCCGCCGCTCGGCTCCTCTCACGGCCTCCGGCCCAGAGCCGCCCCCGACAGGAAGGGAGCTCCCAGCGCCCGGCCGCCGCCGCGCAGGGGCTCCTCGGCCGGGATTTCGCTCCCTGCACTGCTCTCTAGCTGCCCGACCCGGGAACGGCAGCCCGCCGCCGCCCGCCCCGCCTGCATCCTCCCGCCGCCGGCCGCCGCCCCCCGCCGCGCTCGGCAGCGGGCCGCCGCGGCCCCCCGTCCCCGGGCCGGCGGGCAGCGGGGGGGGCCGGGCAGCGGGGGCGCGGGGCGGCCGGGCCAGCCGCCCTCCTCCCGCCACCGCCGCTCTGCCCGCGGGCCGGCCGCGCTCCCGCACGCCGCCCCCTGCCGGCGCGGCGGCACCACAGCCGGTCACGCCGCGGCCGGCCGCTGCGGGGAGCGGGACGGGCCCGGCCCGGCCCGGCCCGGCTCGGCCCGGCTCGGCTCTGCTCGGCCCGGCCCGGCCCGGCCCGGCTCGGCTCTGCTCGGCCCGGGCGGCTGCGCGGGAGCCGGCGACAGCCAGGCCGGCCGCCCTGGCGCTCCTTCCCCGCCCGCGGCCGCCGCCTCTGCAGCGTGCCGGGCCGGGGAACCTGCGGTCAGCAAGGAACGGCCCTGCTGCTTGGTGCCCGCTCGGGAGAGCCGGCGGGGCTGATCTTGGCAACCTCATCGCGCCGGGCCCATCCTTTCCCAGGCAACAACTAGCGGGAGCGAAGGTGCTGAGTGCTCGCTCCTTGCCATAAAAATCATCTTTCACGTTCAAACTGCTCAGGTGCACAAATACTGCTTTGGGTACTCGGGATGTTGGCAGTGATCTAGCCGAGTGCTACACACACGAGATGCTCTGTTTGTGTGAGCGTCACAGTCTTTGGCCTAAGAAAAACACTTGCTGTCCTAGTAAACATTCCCAAAGGGTTCTATAAACACTATTAGCCCCCTTGCAGCTCTCTCCTTATTTTCTCCTTGTAGGAATTAGTACTTTCCGGGTCCAGACCCCTAGGCGTTGCACAAAGGCAATCATTATCCTTATCTGCATGACGGCAGGAAAAGGCAGGAACGTTACTGTACATATACTTGGTGAGTAAAGCTTTATATTCGAACAAGATGGAAGATACATTCTCTCCAATGTATTTATACGAGAGATGGACAGGGCAGAGGACTGACTAACATTACTCACGGCATTATAACGGCAGGCAGACTACTGTATTTCAGAGATCTCAAGAATTCGGACTCCCCTCCTCCAGCATTGTGTTTCCTGAGAATTGAGGTGGGTTCTGTTTAAACAATGAGCTCATGGATTCTCTGCAGATCATGAAATTTTCCACAGTGCAGTTGGCTTCTTCGCAGCTTATGCTAATAAGAGAACAGAGACACATTTTGTGGCTCAGAAGAAATTGCTTTTAATAGCTGCTTCAATGGGAGCCTGTTGGGCACAGAGCCCATTGAGGTGCTTGGCACGGAGCAAGCTTTAGACCTATCATCACTTGAATTCCACAGAACAGCAAGAGTCACTGTTCAATGCTGCCAGGTGAGATAGGTATGTTTTGGAGCATACAGTCCAGAGAAAAATCTTTAGAGCGCCATTTTTTGCAGGTGATGTATTTGGGAAGAGTTCACCTTTCTTTCTAGAAATCCCCAAAAATGACAGCCAGAAAATGAAGATTTCAGAACAGTGTGCTTTGGTCTCAAGGAATCTTCTGTTCATTAAAAATACTTCTTCGGGAAAATCCCAAGCTAATGACATTCTCTCTTTTTCCCTTTCAAAGCAAGAGGACATTCACTTCTCGGAATATTCAGCTGCTTTCTCTGAAGGCGTAAATCACAGCTCAGTGACTGCATTACCTGTGGCACGAGAATGATTTTTCTACCAGCATGAAACAGAGGAGCCAATGGCGTTAGAGGCTGCCAAAAGGTCTGTTAACATTATTGCTATTTATTATTTTCAATTTTCTGAAAGTTTAATAGTTACTAGTTCCCACCAGCATGCTACCACATGAACGCTGCGATACCGCTTCCAGAGCCAAATTCTCCTACGCAGAACCAGACCTGGGCACCTCTCTACCAATGGCATGGTTAATCCACAACTCAACAAGATTTAACACTATTGAGAAACCAAAACATCATCAACTATCTGCTGTCATTTCTGATATAGTGAAGCAATTAAAAAATCACATTCACTGGGGTTCTCCAACTCCAGCAATTTGCTCATCTGCTGACATTCATACCAGTCATCAGCGCTAAACCTGAATGCCTGTACGATCATCAAACAAGATAAGATAAAGGGCAAGGTAAAGGTATGGCCTTAGTCTTCATCATGTCACTAGTGATTTGGTCCTGTTTTAAGTCAGGAATGACCAACTTAGTACACTTCAAAGAGTACTTTCCAAGAGTGGCAGCCACTGATGGTTAGTCATTTCTCAGTTTCAATTTTGGAATTGATAGAGTAAGGCATAAAGCATGGAAGATTTCTGTAAAACTATGCATTCAACTTTCTGTCCTGCACGTGTGCACAGACACATGCTACAGTTCTGCAAGCTCCTCTTGGTATGGAAAGCATGCCATGAATCCATCAATTTACCACACACAAGAATCTCTGAGCAAGAATGGGGAAGGCTTCCTTTGGTAGGACTATAAGGCAACTCTAGTACAAGCTATATTTTCTGATATACTGAGCTTTATGTAGTTTTTGCAGTATGAAACTCAGGCAAAATATTAACATCCAACCCTTTGGTCTCTTCAGTTCCTACTTAATGACCTCCTGAATTCCTCAGAGACCCAGGTGGTATCCACACAAAGACTAAATCTGCAAAGAGCTCTGTTCTTGCTCTATTAGCTTTGCTTTTACTTTTGACAACTGAAAATATAATGAGTCTTATAATTGTCAGGTGACTACCTTGGAGCAGACATGATTAGACTGGATCTATGACTCACAAAAAGCTTTCTGTGTCCCCATAAAGCACAGAAGAGAGGAGATAACCCACTTTCATGTCACAGTCAGTCCACAAGCTAATCCAATTAGGAGCAGACATAGGAATGCAGAATATACCACCTTCGCAAACCACTGGTCCATCAGGGCTAATATCTTGCTTCTTGCGGAGTTCAGGCCTTAACACTTCAGTGGAAAATAAATATAAGGCATAAAATCTCTTGCTATTAGTGCTGTGCTCCCCATGATAGAGCAAATAGTCTTGCTGACCCCTGCAGGGAGCAGATAGTGTCCTGAGGCATAAAAGCCGCTCACCCTTTTCTTCATTTATATAGCAGTGCACTTCATTACCACACAGAGAATAAGCAAGCCCTTTTAAAAAGCCATGCTTTGAATTATAGTGAGGGTTGTTGCTTGTCTCAATGAATTCAGAAAGCTCATCACACTCTGGGTGCTTAGCAAATAAGTATTTGTTTAAAGAGATATGACAAAAAGAAAACCAAAGCTCTGAGCACTCTGACACTCACCAAAGCTGTGACTTGGGACCCACTCTGAGATTTCATGGGTATTTTTAATCGACCTGCAGGAATGTATTTGTAAAAGAACAAAATCACCTTTTACTTGGAGGATTATTTCTTCTCAAGAGTCAGTCACTGGCAGTTTTGCCACTCACGTCAATGAAATCAGGTTTGACTGTGAGTACTTTCATTTGGACAGTCAACCCTGGGAAATGAAGACTTCTGTTTTTATTTGTTTCAGCCACACAGCAGGATCAATGTAGTTAGCATCACTGCAAGCTTCCCATCATTTCCTGCCAGCTACCCATGCCACTTGTAGGACTGATGGTACCTACAAGGAGGCCAGGAGCACGGACATATTAGAAACTAAACTGACAACACCCATTAGCCAGGGAAGATTCCTTCCAGATTCCTTCCAATCACAGTAGTGACCTAGAGACACAAAATCTGGGTTGCCAAAGTTCTGAGTCCCATCAGTGGGACTAATCCTTATATTCCTTCGCTTAAATATTTTCTCCATAATCACCATTGCTTAAAAATAAAGGGAGAAATGGATTTTGGACTTTTATGATTGAAGGAATGTATCAGAAGCCGGTGTCTGAATGAACAACGCAGGAACTGTTAGCCAACCTATTCCTCCTCTTCAGAGATCCTAAGTTTCCCCTTGTAAACACTGAGCACTATGTGAAGGCTTTCAGCACTTTCAAAAAGGCAAGTTATGCAGCTGCTCTTCATCTCTGGAGCAAAGATTCCATCTCATTCTACCGATTCACACAGGCAAGATTAGCATCAATGCAGAAGAAGAGCTAAACATGGAAATGATCCTAAAAGAGAAAGAGAAGCAGAAAGATACAACTGCAACCACACAGTTTGGATGTGCTTAAAATTAAGATGCTGTAGGCTGGCTCCCAAGCTGGTATACGTCAGCAGGATGCAGTCCATGTCAGTTTACACTACTAATGGATCTGGTCTAAAAGATCTACAAGGTTTTTTTCCTTTTATTCTTCCTCTCTGTGCAGCAGACCTTGAGCGCAGTCAGGTCATGGCAGAACTCAGTCGCGATAGTTTACAAGAAAATAAAGATATCAAACACTAGAGGGAGGCAAAAGACTTGCAGTCCAGCAACCTGCTCCCAGCCTCCTGGGCAAAGCTCCCCAGGGCTTCCATTGCCACTGGATTCAAATACAAATAAACCTGGGGGGAAATGACGGGGGTATTTTCAGTGACATTTCCAAAAACCCTCTTAATCGAGGAACGTGCGTTATGGAGGGATATTGTCCTACACGTCTGTAGGAATGAGGCACTGTGTACTTCGCACGGGAGGGGAAAAGAGAAGAATAGAGGACAACGTTCACGTTGTTGCTCCACAGGGACTGCTAAAAAGAAATTAGAAGAATGTAATGGAAAACATTAACCAACATCATTAGCAGATACACACAACTTGTGGGATCCGTAGGAATGAAGAGTGTCTCCTCCAATTTCAGTCTCTTTTTCATCTAACTTGAGTCTATCGATAACTGTTCAGTTACTGCTACCGAACATCTGATGCATCTCAGTGTGATCCTGCAGTGACGGAACAATTATCACACTGAACAAACTATGTTCCTGTCCTTTCAAGGTCTCCCAGCAACGGCAAACCTCAAGTGCAAATCAGATACTCATACAGAATGGCATCAACCTCCCTACTCCTGCTGCAGAAATGCTGCTAACTTCTGTCTTGGAACTCAACTGTACATTAAAGCAACAATCAAAACAGCGCAGATGAGTTTGCAAAGACGTGAAATGTTATTGCAAAAGGCAACAGGTTGAGCACTTCAAATCACTGAGTGACATCAAGCTGTTTTGATGAAGTACCTTTTACTCCATCATGTGTTTGCTGTAGATGGGTCTTCAGAGCAAAATTTTCATGAGACTCACTGTTGTCTGGGCAAAAAACTCTGACTGTGAAGGGAAGAAGTGATGCCTTCCAGGCAAGACCTCCCTTGTTGCTGAACCACATACACAAAACGCTGTGGGTTAGAACATCAGTACTCCAGCTATGAAAACTCAGCACTCCCACACTTTTTCTGGAGTCTTCTTAGTGCCAATCATGGAGAACCAGTCACTATTGCACACATACACTTTTGGCAGCATCAAGCATTTTCAAACATTTTCATGCAATGCACACATCAATGAGTTTAATGGGTCGATCTCAGTTCCTACTCATCATGACTCAACCTATTTTCTTTCCTCAGCCATTTTCTGGTTCTCCTACCTCTTCTTAGCAGCTGCAGCACTTCTTTAAAAGGGGAGAGCCACACTTGAAAAATTTCCCTGCAGCAATTGTCTTCAGAGCAGCTGATCTGCAGAGGGCCGCATACACATTTAAAAACTTGACCTCTAGGAAACAGTGGAGTTTTTTGCTTAGGAACATCTATTCGGATCTTTATCCTACTTCTCTCAGGTCCCCAGAGTTTCTTCTTCCCCTCAGAAATTTGTTCTGTTAATGACTAGCAAGTCCCTCTCCACTGGTAAGACCGGGAGGCAGAAAGGAAATGGGAACAATCTGAACTTCATTTCAGTCAACTTGAAGACAATGAAAATATTTAATTTTGGTAGTCTGCAAAGCAGGCCCTGTGGTTGCTAAATTAGCTTTTCCTTGTTCCCAGCTGCTTTCCTGGAAAATCAGACCCACTGTCTACAGAGACAGAGAAAAGTAACAAGATGCCCCAGCAACAAATAACCAACAGTGGAGTTGTTGGCTGGAGTCTGCCAGCAGAGACCCAGTGTACCAGCAGAAAGAAACAGGGCTTAGAGCATTAATGACACCCAGCAGTAGCTAAGGTTGTGCAGTAAGACCTCACTCTTCAAGATAATTGCATAATTGCAGCTGCCTGTTTTGCAGGCTCCACCACAGTGGGTTCAAGAGGGAACCAGGCAATTTGTACATGCATAGCGTCAGGCAAGTACAAATAAGCGGGCCTGCAAACACTGCATTTGCATTTTTGAAGCTCTCAACAAAACTCCACATAAGCTCCATATTCCCCCAAAAAAGAACAAATACAGAAATCCAATCCAACATGTGTCACCTCAGTCCAGCAAAATGGTGGCATCTCTGGCTCCCAGCATCAACAGTATAACCTGAAGACTTTTTTTTTTTTATGGCATGGTGCTCTAGTTTGCCTATGGCATTTAAAGGGAAAAAAAAAAAAGGTAAGTTTAAATCTTAGAAAACTGCTGTTGAGTCAGATGTTCCCAGTGGGACTGGCACCAGCTCCAGTATGATCTCACTTTGCCCAAAGTATCTTTTTTTCAGTAGTTCTCATTTGACTTCTCCGCGCCGTGAAGAATCTCACTTTCAGGTTATAGCAGCGACTGACCAGTAAAGTCCCACAACAGTACCACAAAGGGTACTTTGGATGAGATCTTTCTTGTACATGGCCCCTGGCTCCACCTACTCAAGAACTCACCATTCAATCTCAGCAACGGCAGAGCCCAATGAGAAGGAACTACTCCCCATCCACTTCTTCATCTCCCAACCCTTTTAACCTGTTTGGGTTTTTTTTCCCTCTGGTTATCTGAGAAAGCACAAGCAGCCATCACAGGGCTATTCACCCCAGTGAAGAGGTGGTATGAAATGGCAGGAGACTGGCTGTAGTATGATTTCCAACCAGGTAAGAGAGAAGATAATAGTTTCACCAGAGCTAGACAAGCTGGTCAATAATCTTAGTTTGCTAAATGTACTTCTTTGCCACTTTTTAGTTTCATATCCTGCTTTGATCCTTCAAATTCTTGCACCTGCACCCTGCACTGTCCATCCAAGCAGCAATACAAGCTGTTTCCATCAGTGTCCCTGGAAGAACTCTGTCACAGCAGCTGGGATACTACTCAGTGAGTGGAAGCCCTCCAACAGCAGAATGTGCAGCAGGAACTTTGCAAGGTGTTAGTTCTGCAAGGAAAAGAGGAATTTGGGCTGGGAGCGAAGTGTAAAACTGTGCAGTTAACTATTCCAGCAGGATATGTTATCTTCCCTTCTGGACCTGCAGAATTATATACTATGAAGGAGCTGCCAGCCTTCATCTCTGATAGATGGTTTGAACTCCATCTACAGCCGCAGATCTGTTCATTATACAACACCTTCGGAGAGCTAAAATTTGTATGTGAGCCCCATGACCAAATCAAATGATGATGTCCCATGTGGAAACCATACTGAAATCACTGGAATAACTTATTGTATCCAATCTGCACTTTGTCAAGCACTTTAGGATGCTCCGAGATGAAACACACTGCACAGCTATTGGGAAGAATTAGCTAATGCTGGCTAATAGCTTAGATAGCATCTCCAAAAAGGAAGAAATAAAATCAACCTTAGCTTGAAACTCCATTATATTCTCCTTTATTTCTTAAATGCTAGGAGAGTTACACAACAATAATAAATTGTAAAAGTTAAGTAACAATAATAATGAAAATTAATTCTGTTACAACAAAGAAAAAACCAAGCTTTAGGGAACAAGTCCTCCTCTCGGTCTTGAGAGGAAGCAGAGTGTGCACAGAGCTGAAAAGAGACTAGAACTAGAGCCCCCTCAGTTTTAACCCCCTTTAAGGTCACTGCCATATACCCTTTCCTTGTTCCACAACAACAGCTTACATTACATACATTACCCTAAAAGAGACTTTCATTTCTCTGCCCTCATTGAGCTAGAGTACTCACTGAGAAATAATTGGTATTCAAATATTAGGGGTTATTATTATTTTAACTAACTGAACATAAAATGCATGTCTCGGGAAACCAAGGAGACTATAATGAGGCAAAGCCTGCAAAGTGACAGGTAAAGAAGTCTATCAAGATGCAGTATTCCATTAGTACGGTGAGAACACTACTTTGACTAACTCAGGCAAAGCACATTTACCAAAATTGTTTCTCCATGAGAGGCAAGTTACTGTCCCATATTAGGGAACGAAAGGCTGAGATGAGAGAAAAAGAGAGAAAACCAACCTGTCTAGAATTGCACTGAGTCTATGGCAGAGTGGGAGCAGAAAACAGTGGTCCTGCCCCTAGCCTAGTGGTTAATTGCAAGTCGAGCCTTCTAATTTTCACGTGCAAGATCAGCTACATAGACTTCATGCCAATGCCAAAGACTGACAGAATACAAAGTACATATGTAAAGGACCTAAATGGCTTCTCACCAGTATTTAAGGGCAAATAGCCTTTGATAATTCCTCTGTATTAAGAAATAAACAAACAAAACTCTTCAGTTTAGCGTTTCCCTTCTTTTTTCTACAGTTTGAAAACGCAACTGTTTATCCAGCAGTCTTGCCTGGATCTCTTTCAGCCAGAATTTTAACATACTAAATAACATACTGGATGTGGCAGGCTGCTTTTGAAAACCACTGTTCTGATCATCAGTCCAATCACACAACATATGCCTCTCCTGAAGACAAAAAGGGCCATAATCTCAACTTGGACTCCCATCTTGATCAGTCTAGAGTTATACTGGCATGTCTGACCATTACCAAATTCAAACTGGTGATCAAAGCAAGGATGAGGAGCTCATAAAGCTCTTCCTAGTGCTTGTTTCAGAGAACATATTAAATTTTTTTCCCTTAAGCTATTTTGCAGCCTAGAAGTCAAATAAAATATTTAAATGCCTCTGGAGTTTATGAGTAACCCCACTTTGAGCTGGTGTCTATATGAGCTGTGCTAAGCAATTTGAACTGGCAAGTAAAGATCTCCAACCTTTGACTCACAGACATGAAAGGGAGGGAGAAAGACATTAATGACAATTACTTGAGACTGTGCCACCCTGATGGAATAACCAGTGCAGCCTTATACACCTGCAGGAATGCAGCTTGGGTTTCAAGCGGGTCCAGCCAAAGGCAGCCTAAGAATGTCTGTCTGCTTTGGGGGAAGGGCAGGCAAACAGGGACCTGGACCCAACCCCAGACCCTCCTCTCCACCAGTCACGGGTCTGCCCGATCTGAGCACTTTTGTAGGGGTGAATCTTAAGTGAAGATAAAGGCAGTTAATTGCAAATCACAAAAGCTGTCCAGAGAGCAGTGGAAGGGCTAAGCAAACTAAAAGATAAGGATCTGCCCAGCTGTAGCTTAGAAAGGCTCACCTTCACCTCTACTGTTATATTCTATTATTAATATTTTTAATATTTGAAGGTATTAAAAATAAGGGTCCCCAATATATTTATTCTTTAACACAGTCCTCACCAACAGAGAGAAATATTAATACATATAAAAATTGACATGGTCCATTTTCCACTCCTGTAAAAAGTGTGCATTGAAGTACTGACATCCTAGCTTCTGAACAGACAATACAGTTCCTTCTGGTACACAGGAGGCCTTACCCACCACACTTCTGGCAGAGCTAGGGAGCCGAGCTCAGCTTCAGTGTAAGTAGCTGGAACTCAGCAACCACCACACCCCGGGTAGTACACCTCTGAGCTGCTAGGAGTCTTACTAAGCCCTGTCACACAACAGCAGAGATCAGTGGTGTTTGTGGGAGGAGGGAGAGGGGGTCTGAAATGGGATTTAGATGTCTAAGAACATTGTCAGCAGTCAGACAAGACACCCAAGTTGGGAGGGGTGGAAAGAAAGGGGCAAGTATGGGACTTGACATTGATTCCTATACTAGGGAGGCCCATAGCATTGGATAGCTCTCAAAACAGCCCTGGACCCTTACAGGACACGTGCTCCTGCAGTGGGCAGCTTCACCGAGCCGTGACAACATCTCTTTCCAGTTTGACCAAACTTGTGCCCCTCTTAGGCAGCACTGACGTGCTCCCAGGTAAGTGGCGAGGGTGGCTAAAACAACAGCCAAGACACATACCATACTAGGCAGCAGGTTACATTCCTAATTGTTTAGCTGGTAGACTGAGATGCTTTCCTTGGACCACAGCTACTTCATCACTTGCAAAGACCTCAGAATTGTTCATCCCCAGGAAGAAATCCAGGCTGAGATACCAGTTGCAAGCAGGGCACTACTTCAAGACTGAAACCACACCATCACCCTCACATCCTCCCTCACCCTCACAGCAGTTCCACACAAGCTCCTCTTCACACTTCCACCACCCACAACATCCTGGAGACCCTACCCCAGTTCCATTCAGTCGCCAAGCCCATGTGCAATCCCTCCCTCTGCCATTCTCTTCAGACCACCAAAGAGTAGGCTGGCAACCTTTGGCCACCTTCACCCTTACACAACAAGAACACAAGCCACTGTCATCGTGCTCACAACAGTAGGGAAGACCTTTTCTTCTGTGCCCCAAGGACCACAGGTGTGTCTGGTTTGAGAATGTTGCCACAGAATATCCCAAGTAGTCAGAGGAGCTGTGTAGAACTGTTAATATTCTCTGGCTTTCCTGATGCTTTAACTTGCTTGGATTACAACACCGAATTACTGACTTCCAATTTTTGGACATCCCCACCTGACACACTGCTCATATGTAGAACTCCCCTTCAGCCCACAGCCCCACTATCTCAGGTATCTGCTCCCCAAAACAATGCCAAAATCCACAAGAATGGACTCATCTCCCTCCTGGACTCCCCTTCTGAAAGCCTGGCCCTTGAAAATTCCTGACAGGCTGTTTAGTGGAGTCTGTTGTTACTCTTGTTCCTCATGGTCTGCTCATGAGAAGCTATTCCTTTTAACAATCTGTCTGCCTGTGCTGTAATCATACCTTTGTTTTGATGTGCACACAAGCTCTGTGTGGCCTGGATCCACCCAAGGACTGCAGGAAAATCACATTCCAGATTCCACACAGGAGTTTAGCCCTCTCCATAATATTTCTGGTTCTGATCTATCTGAGACTGGTAATACAGCACTGTAACTCCATCAACTTCAGCTGAAAGTGTCTGCTCATGCCAAATTTGATTTGGTCTGCACTGAAACAAAAACAAATCAACAAACAAGCTTAGAGTGAGAAATAGAGTTAGGCTTCCAGAGCTCTTTGGAGCTGATCCCAGCCCTACCCCTGGTCATTTGTGTGCCTCCCTTTCCCCCGAAAAATGAGGATGTTGACATTTCCCCATTCATAAAATGAGGTATTTACATTGTAATTTGTGAAGGGGTGTACTCTTTGTACTTCACCTGGAAAATGTAAAGTGCTATGTGACAATACTGCTCCTCTGGATTTATGCCAGCCTATGAGAGATCACAACCAGGCTTTGCTATTATTTTTCTGATGAATACACTACATGGAAAAAGGCCTGATATAACAATGGCTCAAGATTAGTGATGCAGGTTGGTTTATTTAAAGCAATAACATCAAAGCAAAAGGTCTGCTGATTCAGCTCATAAAAATCATTGATGCATAAAACCAACAATAATATCAAGAAAGAAAAGGGGAATGGAGGACTGGGAGAACAGAATAAGAAAAGGCAACCCAAACCCATCATAAGTGCACACAAGACACTTTCAAGTCTAACTCTTTCAAGAAGCATTTGCAAATACCCTTGTGCTTAGTGGGGAGAAAGTCTACGTGAAAAAATCTATGGTAACTGGAGGGACACGATATTAAGAAAAGGTATCTCTCTTCCATTTATCTATCTTTGATTGAAGCTTCTGGTCCAGCCAGCAGCTTGGGAATGTCTTCATTTACAATATTCCTTCCTGAAATCTGAAAGCAAATTGAAATGGAGGTCAGTACCTGAAGAGAGATTTCAGAGCATCCAAAGAAGCACACTGACTTAGCTATACAGTGACAAGTGACCATTTGCAGTCAACCATGTCCCCAATATCCTCTTCATAAAGCCCACGGTGAGATATACTGTCTATAAATTATTGCACAGATCATCTCTGCAGAACGTAGGCAAAAATATCATGAGTACTCCATCAAGAACAGCAGGTCTAAGGCAACTCATGGACTCTCCAGACCATTCCCTTCTTGACATCATTTCAGTTACATTTATTATATTCTAAATTCATATGAAAGGAGTCATGGAACCTAACAACTTCTTACAAGCACTGCTTGACATAAGTGTGACTCTACAAACTGAGGGATAATACTCAGGATTAATACTGGCTAAGCAAAAGGAGATTCAGCTCCTAGGGAGGGAGAGTTGTTTGCTTTTGTTGGATGAAGTAAGTGACTGCCCATTACCCATAAATTAATTCAACTCAAAACACTCTCTTCTGCACAGTGTTTTCTTCTCAAACACCATGCCAGGACATTTTTGAGACACATCTTCCTCTGAGGTTACAGTACAGAATGCACTATTCCAGCCCTGCAAGGCATTCTTTTCCCAATAAAGAAAAATTCTATTTGTGCCACGCCAGAAGTTTTTAAAAGCCTAATCACTACTTGCATCTTGTGGCTCCATGATAAAAGGATAGGACAGGAACTAGCTTCTCATTCCTGCTGTCATTTGTCATGATGTTTATCATTCCTCATTCGGCTGTGGCTTGGTCAGCTCACTGCTAAACTGTGTTCTTCCCTCCTCCCTCCTTCAACCCACCAGAAGGTTCCTACAGCCACCAATTAGGGTGAAGCAGGTCACTATTACCTTTGTCTAAATCAATGTTCTTTGCTGGGAAGCTTCTGGCTTGCTCAGCCTTCTCCTTCAGGATGTTGTTTTTGTAATCTGTGTAAGGGAGGAGTATAATTCAGACAGCCATTAGAACATTAAAAGAAAACAGAACTTTACCGGCAAGGTGGACATGTGATCAGTCCTTCCTTGAAGGCCTGGCATCTCCAGATCTCTAGGAGTAACTCATGGAGTTACTCAGCCACTCAGCAGGAAAAGGAAAGCTGCTATGACTTAATCTTTGCCCCTGGCACTAATCAGTTATGCATACTTCAGTTTCCTGCTCCTCATAGGTACCACAAATTCTTCCAGCATGTAACAAAAAGCTCTGGATTATCTATATGAAGCTCACCTGAGGGTGACCAATGCAGTTATTCAAAGAATTTGCTCACAGGGGAGCTCTCCTGAGACATACAGAGAAGAACTTGTACTTGCCGCTGTCCTGGTTTGCAACCCACTCGCTGCAAATCCTTTGTTCTTTACTGCAGATTTTGTATCTGCCTCTTGTTTACTGGGGCCCTTACAGCAATTCTGTAGCTTGGGACCTAAAGTTTGTCAGCTTGTTCTTTTAAAGGTTGTACCTTTACTAGGGGTGCACAGGGCAAAAAAAAGGGACAGACTCAATTGTTTCCTGGTTTATCAGCACGTTCACTGACATATGGCAAGTTGCAGCAGGAATGAATTTGGCATCATGGCAAGTCTTCAGGAATCTCAGGGTAGTGCAGACAAGAGGATCAGTTTTGCTTTACAGACAATTCACTCCGAGTCCAAGCAAGAAGACACCCCTGATCAATTACTGACACAATAAACTCAAGGCTGCACCTTCAAGCTCTAGTAAGGAGCAGCATCCATCTTCAGGAATGTTGTAAGTTCCCCGAGTCAGTCCTACATATCCCAGCAAAAACACTTTCACAGATCACCAGTGAGATTCGCTTCCTTCCCCTCTTTTCAGTATGTTTCATGTTACCATGAGTTCCAGTGTCCTTGTATTTTCTGTCTTTTGTATTCTAGGACCTTTGTTGCAAATTTTCTTCCTACCATGTTCCCCAAGTTTAGTTGTCCTAATTGCTATCACAGATCTTGATAGAAGGCCCAACTGTTCACTAAATGATTTGACATCCAGGGAGGATGAAATTGTAGAAAGTTAAACCAAATTGGCTCCAATAGAAGGTGGAGGCAATGAACTCAGCTAACTCATTACTTCTCTTTATTCCCACTTCAGTCAACTACAGCTCATACCCACTTTCGAGAGAGATTATAAGGTCAGCAGTTAGCACTAAAGAATGTTGATCCAATTTTTCCTCCAGATCACTCACTTCGAGCTAGTTTTCATGTACTGTAGAATGATGATATTCATATTGACAAATGCTTTTAGTTTCTTGGACAGGAGATTCTAGAGAACTGCCTTGTTGATCCTCTTTCCTACACAAACTGCTTAAATTTGAGGAATCCTCTTCCCTAGATGCTGTCTTGATCTCATTCCACATTGTTTTGCACTCACTTGAATTTGGCTTTCAGGTGCATGTCAAAGAACACCAAAAACTCCAGGTGAAACAAAAGAAGCTGTGCCTTGTTACTGACCAACCTCATCAATCAGCCTCTAGTTAAACTCGAAAGTCAGGACTGCCCTCTCCAGCTGCAGTCCCCCTGCTTGCACTGACTTGTGGGTTGAGAGTCTCAAAGTTGCCATTTAAAATCAGGAGGTTAAGTTATTTCAAAATGGGTATCTAAATGCCATTAGAAAATCCTCAGTTATAACGAGTTTTGACCTGGTTTGGAGAATGGTTGCTAGTTGATGCATACCCAGCCTGATGTCTTCACTTTTGTATTGAGTCAGATCTGTTGTGTCGACTGTAAATTCTTTAAGATTTACATCCTTCCTGAAAAAGGAACAACAATGAAAAATGGTATTGTTACATCCTTTAATAACTGGCTCCTTTCACACTTTTTCACAACAGCTTTTCTAATGCTACTTTAGAGAATTTAATTCACAGTGTTTATTTGCTATATATCTGGAGAAAAGCTGAAAAAAATCCATAGAAGATTTCATTCTCTATTAAGTACTGGTGATTTTCACAGCAACCCTTACAGAATCCTTCCCAGGTTCTACAAGGCTTCCCTGGAGAAAGCATGACAGATAGATAACAGCATTGGCAGCCATTGTACATGGGTACTTTTCCTGTCCTTGCCCCTAACCTATCAAACAGATTACAGGTCATACTGCTTACTAGTGAATCTGGTTCTCCTCTCTCTTCCTCTTACTGTCTTTTCTATTAACACCTTGAGATCTCTGGCTAGCTGGCTCTTTTTTCCCCATGTGTTTGTCCAGAGCTTAGAACAATGGGGAGCCAATTTGTAATGGAACTTCCCCATCTCTTCCACTTTAATAATATATAATAAAACATAAAGGAACCCGGCTACATAATCTTGGCCCCAATCTCACAGTAGGGTTTACAGTAGATCTGTGCGTTACCCCTTTACCACTAACTCCTAATGACATCTCACAGAAACATGATCCGTGAATCAGTTCCCAAAGTATAACGAGAGGAAATGCAATTGCCAAATCAGCCCTACAAACCATTCTCTCCTTCCGTACTTCAACGGCATGGAAGTTGCTCCCTGATATGCAATCCTTATGCAAGTGATTATTATGCATATCCCTGGAAACATTACACTAAGAATGACTGGAGTGTAAAGCTGCAAAAGAATTGGTGGAAAGCAATGAATAAACTCTATCAAACAGCCTATGCTTGACATGGCTGTACTTGTACTAACCAGATCCTCAGCTGTTTTAGGCCCTTAATGACAGCTGAGGGTTGGGGCCCATAAGTTCATTTTCATGTATTCTAATCATAGATAGTAGACCCTGTAATTATACTTACTCTCCGTATTTCTTCACATTGTATTCATAACCTAAACAGGGAGAAGAAACAGAATGAGCAGTTGTATCCAGTCCAACCAACCCCTCCCAGATAACAGTGATAACAATAACACCTAGTACTTATTCACAGTGCTCCTTATTGTGATGCTTACAATGATCACTTCCACAATCCCTCCAATACACAAGAACTCATGTGTGTTCCACTGCCACAGGGAGCTTTTCTTTCCTTTACTCACCAGCTTTCCAGTGGTTTTCCCAGATCTGTGGATGACCAGCCATGAGAAACTACAGCAACTGCCACATTTCATTTCTTTCCACTCCCATTTATTACAAAAATATTAACCACACCTCTCATCTCTTTTGTGCTGGTGCTGCCCTTGCCCATCCCCAGCTCATTGCTTAGGCCTGCATCCATCACATGCCACAGATGCTGGTTTTCATCAGCCTCCCACATGCCAGGTATCTAACTACACTCCTGTCTCACCCCACCCTGCAAGGAGTGATGATTTCAGGCTCCTCTTTTCCATTCAAAGGCCAGGAGTCTGTCCTCGCTGTGACTGCAAAGTAACTCCACTTAAGTCAGTGGAGATAGCCCCATTTTGTGTTGGTGCTAATCCTCTGACATGTAAATAAGTGTTGCGGTTTTGCCCCAGCCGGCAACTAAGCCCCACCCAGCCGCTCGCTCACCCTCCCCCCCCAGTGCGATGGGGGAACAAATTGGAAGAGCAAAAGTAAGAAAACTCGTGGGCTGAGATAAGAACAGTTTAATAATGGGGGGGGGACTGTAGTCAAAAGGAAAGCAATGAGAGAGCGAGAGAGGAACAAAACCCAGGAAGAAACAAGTGATGCAACCGCTCACCACCCGCCAACTGATGCCCAGCCCGTCCCTGAGCAGCGATCGCTGCCCCCGGCCAACTCCCCCAGTTTCTATACTGAGCACGACGCCCTATGGTATGGAATGTCCCTTTGGGCAGTTGGGGTCAGCTGTCCTGGCTGTGCCCCCTCCCAGCTTCTTGTGCCCCCGGCAGAGCAGGGGAAGCTGGAAAGTCCTTGACCAGTGTAAGCACTACTTAGCAACAACTAAAACATCAGTGTGTTACCACATTATTCTCATACTAAATCCAAAACACAGCACTATGCCAGCTACTAGGAAGAAAATTAACTCTGTCCCAGCTGAAACCAGGACAATAAGGATGAATGTGGTACTGCAAAGAACACACCAGAAGACAGACATTCCCTGGTATTTGCTTTTTCTGTGGCATCCAAAGCTATTTATGTGGAAGTCACCAAAAGATCTCAGTGTCCATTTATCTAATTACACACAGAGAGTCACCCAGCACAGGGAGCCCAGCAAGGACTTAGACATCTTAGTTCCTAAGGGATGCATGTGGGCCTTCTGCTCTAAATAAATTCCATTTGTAAAGAGCAGCTATCTAGCGGTTCTAATTTTCTTTTCCCTTTCAACAGAGCAACTCAGCAAATCAAGGCCTCAAAATTTTTACACCACACTAATGAATCTCTCTTGGCATCAGCACCTGCAAAGACTCCCCACTGCATAGGTTGCTGGTTTTCCAGAAGAGGATCACTGCCTTCAGCGTGGTGCTTTGCAGTAATTATTTGCAGAATCAGCTCTCCTGTCAGGAGATATCACTATAAGCACTACAGGGCTGGTCTTTTCTAGCACTTACCTCTCTGCCGGCGCTTGCGGGTGACAAGGACAACAATGATGAGGAGGACAACGAAGAGCAGCAGAGTTGCCAGGATGTAGCCCAGCTGCTGGAAGAAGTGCACCCGGCTCTCAGGGATGATGACATTTATTACATTGTGGCCCCTGACAATGTTTGGATCTGATGGCAGAGGAAAAGGAAAACAGGCTGATAATTGTAATTTGCATCCAAAGCAAAGCACATTCACACGTGGGCCCGTATGTGGACACGAAAAGCATGTTCAGTGAGAAACTCTTCTGAACTGCATGAAGTAAAGGGCAAGTGGCTGCCTAATTTACAACATACTGCGCCTTTGTCAGAGGGAAGATGCCTGTGCTCTTCACAAGACCATTATACCTCCCATCAGCATGAAGTATTAACAGTGACTGTTGCACATTCCCTTGCTGCTGCCTGGCTATCAGTGTGTTCTTATTTATTGCAGAGGGGAACTCCAGAAAGAAGCCACGCTAGACAGCCCCAAGTCTTTCTGCAGGGTAACACAACCCTCTGGGTCCCTTACAACACACACAGCACGTTGCTTCGGCTCCAGACAGCTAAAGTATGAAGCAGCCCCTCCCTGCCAAGGGTTATAATTTACAGAGTGGGAGGAATTTTCAATGCCAAAGAACGAGTTTCCTTTTAAATAAAATAAAAATCAATAAAATAAATAAAATAAAAACCCACAAAGAAAAGCCAAGATTCCATTCCATTTGTGGGTGCAGCAGCATTTCAGTTCCACAGCACAGGGAAGGATAAGTCAAAACTCTTACGTGGAACATTTTTGTAGATCTCAAATAAATAGGTCAATGTTTTACACATATAAGGAGGAAGCGACTTCTCTGCTTGCAATAGTCAGAGGAGTGGATGAATCCAGCCCAGGCACAGACAGCAAACCGTAAGACACACGGTGCTGGGGGAGGCTTTTCTCTTCAAAACAGAGCTGAAAGTGACACCTCCTCCCCCTAACAGGGAACATTCACAGAGCATCAGGCAAGAACCAGTATGGAGTTTCTAGCTTACCGTTCTCTTGGGAGTTTAACCCTGTAAATTAGTCAGGGGAGTAAGGGGAAAGATAGGAGAAAATATCCCAAAAGCCACAGTACCATTTAACAGATGTGTTCTAATGTGAGAAATGTTGACGTTTTTGGAACTGCTGGCATAGTGACTGGTTCCGGTTTGTTGGGTAGTCTGTTTCCAGCATTTAAAAACACCAACCCACCAACAATAAAATCAAATAAGATGATAGTGGATTGAAATAAACACTTTGAAACCAGAGATGATCGTTTGCTAATGCTAACAGCAGTCCTAGAAAATCGGGAGGTTTTTAGCATATGCTCTGTTCTGGTAGCCCAGCCCTCCACTCCAGCAACACTCCGCTTTTTACTGGCATTGCTAGATGCTGTGGGCTTGCTGGCTATAGTGCTGAAAAATAGCATGTGTTTTTCACCACTGCTAAGCTAAAAAATACCAAACCAAAAAACCCACTTGCAAAGCTGCAAACAGTATACGTGACAGTTCTACTTTAACAAATCTCTGGATCATGAAGGGCTTCTTCAGCAGCTGCCATAATGAGATGGTAGCCACTGGAGCAGCTGTTGAGCCAGAAGTCAGCAAACATAAATGCATTCTATTCCTGGCTTTTTGCTTTCCCACAATACTGCAAGATACAGTAGGAGCGGAGTTAAACTTTACTCAGCATTGGAGAGGTCACTGTAACAACAAACACTGGAAACAGAGATTCAATAGCTTTGGGTCTCCTTGGCTTACTCAATCAAGTAATACTAAAAATACTTGTCATACTACTGTTTTGACAGAGCATCACTGGTGGACTTCAAAGTGCATCACCGGAAGGCAGTACAATATATCCCATTTTATAACTGGGGAAACTGAGGCACGGAGTAACAGTTGATTCAATTGCACCCAGTAGATGAATGGCAGCACCTAGAATAGCATCACCAAAGTAATACAGACTGCCCGCCTCATCCTAGTGTCATACGACAATTTAAGCTGAGGTGATTAAGGTTTATTCTGTAACCAAGATCTGATCTTTCAGTATGTCTCAGCATGGTGTGCCCATTTCACTCATGTGATCTGGTTTAACTACTGGAAAACAAGTTCTAATGGCGGGGAAAGAAAAGTTAGAACAGAGGTGCCTTTACATTACTTTACCAAAGTGTCAAGGGTCAGATTCTTCTGCTGGGAAAAACGGAGAGCTCTCTACCAAGAGAGCTCGCAAATTCTGGGTAAGTGGCCCATTTTCTCTTCAAGGCTGGCAAAGGATTGAGAAGAGTTTAGCAATAAGCATGAGACACAACCGATGCCATCCTTCGATTACTTGCTCCAAAGCAAACACAGAGTAAAAATGCACTGAATTAGTAGACATACACCATATTTATACTGCTGAGACTGAGAGCAGAATTGAGCTCATGCTTATATTCAAAACAGGATGAAGTGTCCTGTCTGGAAATGGCTCTGCGCCTTGGAGCTATGCCAGAAACGATAGCTGCTTGCTGAAAAAGCTCATTGCTTTGCTTTTGTTATCTCCTGATGTTTCATTTTGGCTTTATGTTATATCCCCAGAAGAGTTCTATACAGTTTTTCATGGAATGGGGCAGTATCTCAGCCTTTCCTGCTATACACAAATAGGGCATGTCCCAGCAGGCTCCTCATCAGCAGCAGGTTTGAAAAAGGCACTCCGGATGTCTAAGCTTCTTTTACATTCCCATCAACTCAGCACATTTTTGTGTGTGGTGCTCTCAGACCAGCTGAGCGTTCACTGCCTGTAGGGGACAAAATTCTTCTAAGGCTGTTCTTTTTGACAGTAGAAATGGCTTTTCTCAGGAAGGCAAGTTCCTCCAGCACTGAGGGCACTACTGCCCAACTAAGGCATCCCTACCAGGTTAAATTACTTGTAGGTTCTGTCAGACTTCTGAGCAGGTAGGTAACTATTCAGCAACAACCAGGACAACATCCAGGAAAGAGAGGAATAAATTCCTAGGTGAGCAACTCTGAAAACAAGTTCTAGTTTTCATCTTCACAATGTGATCTGTATAGGGCTCAAGGGCAGCAAAAGGGCTGCGGGGAGGGAGACTGATATTTGTATGTCCTGGCCTCCGTGTCAGCTCAGCTCCAAGAGCCACCTCTCTTTAGTACTGCCTGGGTTTCCTGGACACCAACCTTAGTCCCAGGGGGAGGTTTAGGTTTCTGTGACTTCAAAAAGCGAATTGCGAGAGAAGAATAGACCTATTTAAAAATGTATGAAGCATGTCAAAATTCTCTATTAAGCAGCCAATAAATATTAAACCACAATGAATATTTTAAAATGTTAATAAGTAGCTATACCCAAAAGACTTTAAAAAAATATGAAACTTGGGATTTTTATTTTATTTTTCTGCCTGAACTAAGCATGATGGTTTTGAGTTTGGACAGGCTGTCAGATGATAGCTCACTGCAGTGGAAAATGTGAAAATTGGTTTAAGACAAAAAAAGAAAAGCTGAAGGGTGGAGGAAAATTCCTGGTGCTTGATTCTGCACAGTCTGGCGTCTTGCACAGCCTAAACGCCCGTGCAAAGGGGAGAGAAACACTTAACGATCTACACTGGTGAGAACAGTGGCATGTTGGAACAGCAAAGGCAGAGCAGAATTGACCCCCGTCAATTCTGTTCCGTAGAAGCAATCAGGAAAGGGAGCCTGTTAGAAAAACAGCTTGTTTGCCTTAGGGCATGTCAGCATTGCAGAGCAGAACAGGCTGCAGATTCGCTTTGGAGCAAAGAAAACAGGAGCTGGACATGATGTCACTACAGCACTGCAAGCAGGGTAAGTAACCCTGATGGGTGGGACACTCCACTTGTGGTGCAGCACAGTGTTAAAGCAGCTCTACAGGATCCTCACCAGTATCGCTACGCATGCGGCTCCAGGTATACCAATGTAACGGAAACAGCTCAGAAATAACCAAGCCTATACACTAGAGCCATATACTAGTAGCAAGGGAGGCAAGACCTCATCTACTCTCCTAACCCTAATGGCAGGAATAGCCCCTGGCTCAAATGTGAGAAAGCTTCACAGAGGAAACCTCGGTATTGCTCTAAGTGGCACCTTCATTTCAGCGGTGTCTATGGTACTTCTGCAGGGCACGGGTTTGCCTTGACCACGCTCCCTCCTGCTGGCACTACGTGATCCCTGCAGACCACTGCGGAGGGACAGAAAAGGCAAGGACATTTTGGCATTTGGAGCAAAGGCCTCCTGAGGTGACGATGGGGAGTAACGTGTCATATTCCTGTCCTGTGGCTTACTGAGCTCTTTAGAGCGCAAAGGTGCAACTGTAGATACTTCTCTCTTCCTGAATCAGGAGAACCACTTCCAGAGGTCACTTACCTATGGCTGGGGCAATGTTGTGAGTTGTAAGGTTCACCACCTTCTTCTCTCTCACTGGCTCCGTCACGAAGACTTGGTAGATCCTGCGCTCATGCAAGCCACAGTAGTGATGGTGCAGGTGGCAGGAGTAAGTGCCTTCATCTGCACTTTCCAGCTCTGAAATCCGCAGGGAAAAGTCACCCAGAGCAAAGGCTGTGTCAGTGATGTTCATCTTCTGACGAATGAAGAGAGGTCCATAAGAACGGCGCTCGCCAGAGGCGTACAGATCAATGAGGCGGTCAGCCCGGTCATGAGGAACCCCTGGGGGCTGCCTGTCCCAGTGGACCACTTGTTGTTCCTCTTCACTGTGCCGTTCGGTCCAGATGTGGTTACGGTTCACACAGGGGAGCATCACTGTGCTGCCTTCTAGGGCGACAATCACAGGCTTTTCCCCATCCCAGTACTCATTTGCATCCTCAGCTGTGGAGGAGACAATACAAGTTGTGCAACCTTGGCACGTACATCTTTACATATCTGTCCTATGCTGAAGGACACCCAGGCACGCCTAAGATTGCTCTCAGACCCTGCAATCCTATAACACATCCCCTCCAAAGATCTTGAAGTGCCACAGGGGTAGTGTGCCTTGTTCACACTTACTTCAGCAGTTGGTAAAGAAATACACCTTTATCTTCTACATCCTAGGTCAGTGCAGTAAGCAAGACCACTTTCTTTTCCTTGTAACTGAGAGTTAATCTCTTGCTTCAGAAAGCAGGAAGTACACTCTCTCTACAGGCTAGGAATGGAACGAGAACAACAGATTTCATCTTCAGTATGCTGTATCCCAGTTCTCCAAACAGGAAATGCTTTGCTACCCACAAATACCCTAATTACTGGAGGAGTTCAAGAAGCACTGTTTTGTATTTTGTTCTTGAAAAGGAATAACAGAAGAACCAAAACACAGATGAGCAGATTGGGGCTCACAGGCCTGCCTGGGTGTTTTTACTGCATAGAAGCTGTGAGAACAGCAGCAGAAGAGATGCACTGCTCTACTATCCCATCAGCCCTTCAGCAGCTTCCCAGCACAATCAGCCCCAGTAGCTTCACTTGTGCATTATACAAAGGTCGATTTAAATGACACGCTAGCGATGCATGTGTGGCATGGGTGGCACACACTCCAGTTGCCAATAGCCCTTAGAAGCTTGCTTTTAGAGCTGGAGTTAAGGTGTGGTAACTTGAGGAGGCTTTTTAACTACAGGCTTCTCAGGGTAAGCTCACCAACCAATGTACAAGGCAGATCTTTGTGGCTAACCTGACTGATGATGAATTGTTACTAGGGATGTTCTACTGCTGGAGCAGTAACAGGACAGTTAGCTAATTGGGCTGCCTAGAGTAAACATTAACTTAACAGCTCCATGCATTGTTTGGCACATGCCAAGAAAGGAGAGAGGTTCATAAATAACACATTGAATAACGTTTCTGAAACTCAGGGAATCTGATAGCAAACAGCATAGTGAGCACCACTGTCTCCTGATGCTTTCCAAGCCTCTTGTGGCACCTGTGCCCTGAACCTGCAACTGAAAAGGCACAAGCAAAACCCTCCATCCACACCGCTCTTCTCTGACACTAACAGAACAGCATGCAAGGTCTCCCGTGAATCAGAACACAAGCCCCACTGTGAATTCAACAGAGTCCTGGTGGCCACTGGACTCCAGTTGCCAGACCAGGTCCCTTGCAGAAAGGAACACCAAGCTGCCACACCTACCTTTCTTGGTGATAGCTAGTTGGATTTTCACAGTTTCATATAAGTGGCAGTAGTGATGGTGAAGATTACAAGAATACGTGCCTTCATCACTCTCTCCAACATCTAGTAAAACAGGGAAGAGAGGGGAAGTTGAATGTTTTATGCTGAGACAATGATTACTTTTGTCATTTATACTGTTTCCCAAATGCTTGTATGGATGCAAAAGGGCCTTTATATAACTTTGTTCTAACCCATCCTTATCACCAGGGTAGGCTAAACAGAGAATCATCATCTCACCTAATACAAAATAATTCGTTCAGTTTATTTGCTCTTGTGTGGAATGTATTTGTATTAACAGATGGAAAGAGAAAGCTGATTTAAGTTTAGCTAAGAGCAGGCATAGGAAGAATGACAATCTTGGGTTTATAGTTCAGGAACTGAAATACAGTTAAAGGTCCACAAGAAGCCCAAGTGACTTTCAAGCAATGAGTTGTTACGAATTCCCTTTTAAAATGGGACTCTTTCAAAGGGAAATAAAACACTATTGCCAGTGCTTTAGAGAACCTCATTAACCTCATTAGACTGATATTTATTTATTTATTTATAGAAAATGCTCTGTAAAATAGCTATTTTCACTGAAAAATGCAAATTTAGACATTAATCCTCCATTGTGCAGATAGCATCGGGAGAAAAGATGCTGTTTAGTACCTTTGATCACCAAGGAGAAGTTGCCATCTGTAAATGCATTCTGCGGCATGAATATCCTCCCTTGGTTGTAGGAGCTGTATACACGCTGATCTCCAGCTGAGTACATGTCGCAGAGCCTCTCCATCTTGTTATCACCATAGTAGTTGCTGTACACATCCCAGTGGACCACACGCTGGCGGTCATTCAGACGATCCTGGGTCCACACCATGCGGTAACTCTTGCAGGGCAGGACAGCCTGTGACCCCAATGTAGCACTGATATTTAACACTGACACTACAACACTGTCTGGGTTTGAGGCATCAGCTGGGACTGAGAGCCAGGAGCAAAGAACAAAAAACAGAGTTACCAGATTAATGGCATATGAAAAAGACACTAGACTAGGACTCAGACCTGTCCTAGAATCTCTGCACACCTTCCACCCAAAATAAAGTAACTTTCAAGACCAACATAGAGCTCTCTCATGGAGAAATACAATAGAAAGCCACTTAAAAACACTGATGTCATTCAGTGAAAGCAATGTCTATGATGTCTGCTATCAGGATCATAGATCCTGTCCTACCTACCCTTCCTAATCCTAACCCCCAGTTTAATCCAAGTTTAGAGACACTAGTTCATGGGATGCATGGTTCACGCCTATGGAAGTTAGCAATAAAACCCCCACTGCATGTCATGGAATCAGGGTCCCTCTCCTTTCTTCTCATGATCACAAAAACAGGCAGATTACAAAGATGTCACTCACCTGAATATAAATAAACAGAACCTGTCAAAAGCAGAAAAAAAGAATGTTACTGACAACAAAAGGAAGAAAAAAACCTACAAATACACTCATAGTCAGCAGCTACCTCCTCTGTTATTATTCCATCTATTCCTCCCTTCTCTCTTAATATACTTATTTAACATGTGTATTGTGGTTAAGCCCGGAGGCTCAGACCTTGGTTGGTCCATGCTGCAGCAGACACTGTACACTTACAGCAAAAGACAGCGCCTGACCCAACAAACTTAAGCTTAAGAGCAACATGGGATATGCTAAGCCTGCAACTGAATTTCATACAGTCCAAGTCTTTATTTCATAAAGTTTTATGAAATTTATTTCATCTATAGCCACAGAGTTTTTTCCACCATGCTATTCAAATGTTACACCAAAGCTACCTGTCAATGCATCACCCACCAAAACTGTCTGAAAGGCCTCTTCTGCCCAAGAGGAAACCATTTAACAAATGTTGTGTAAGACAAAAACAAGAACCCAAGGAGGCAGGAGCAGGCAGGGGGAAAGGAGGCACCAGTATTATCTTAGGATCTGATATTGGTCCTGCATCAATAACAAGGCACCAGCAGAAACAGCAGGGCAAGAACAGTTCATAGAATCATAGAATGGTTTGGGTTGGAAGGGACTTTTCAAGGTCACCTAGTCCAACCCCCCTGCAATAAGCAGGGACATCTTCAACTACATCAGGATGCTCAGAGCCCCGTCCAACCTGACCTTGAATGTTTCCAGGGATGGGGCATCTACCACCTCTCTGGGCAACGTGTGCCAGTGTTTCACCACCCTCATCGTAAAAAATTTCTTCCTTATATCTAGTCTGAATCTACCTTCTTTTAGAGTAAAACCATTATCCCTTGTCCTATCGCAACAGGACCTGCTAAAAAGTCTGTCCCCATCTTTCTTACAAGCCCCCTTTAAGTACTGAAAGGCCACATTAAGGTCTCCCCAGAGACTTCTCTTCTCCAGGCTGAACAACCCCAACTCTCTCAGCCTTTCCTCACAGGAGAGGTGTTCCAGCCCTCTGACCATTTTCGTGGCCCTCCTCTGGACCCGCTCCAACAGGTCCATGTCTGTCTCGTACTGAGGACTCCAGAGCTGGACACAGTACTGCAGGTGGGGTCTCACCAGAGGGGAGTAGAGGGGTACTACCCAGATGTGACCAGTTAAAACCATGTTCATTTCTGTGCTGTTTGACCACTGTGAAATGAAATGTGACCGTTTCAGTTCCTTCTCTTCCCCAGCAGACACCCACATCTCAGTCAACTTTCTCTGCTAAGGCAAAGGCTTGAATAGACTTGGAGACAAAGCTGACCCCATTTGCTGGGGGTGAGAACTGCCCACGTAGAAGGAAGTGGATCCACACTGCTGATGCACTAGACTGAGGGCCAAAAGATAACGTTCATCTCCAAGACTCCAAATCAAACTCCTATAAAATTGATGGGATTAATGCATTGAGGGAATTCTGTAACTCTGCAGGATTCTGGGTCTACCTGTCAAATGAGGAGTGATGTGACTTGGCTGTTGCGCTTCACACTCATGACACACACTGTTGTCAGCACTGCTGGGCCAGCACATCCTCGCCTTGGGAGCAGGCCCTCCAGAGTCTCTCCCACTCACCTTCCTGGTCTGCACAGTTAACACTGTAATGCTCTGGATGCAACTGCAACTCTCTCCAACTCATGTGACTCAGATCTCTGCAGGAAGAACTTTGCAAGAAATGAACTAATGCCTTTGTTTCTGCATTTCTCTGGTCCATCCCCTCCTGCTTTTTGTGTAGGAGGGGTCTAGGAGGTCTCCTGGCATCATCCCTTGAGAGCACGATTCAGATTCCCAACACAATGACATCATTCATCTCTAACCAGTCAAGCCCAAGTGGGTTCCAGCAAGATCATTAGATGTTTTGTCCTGCTAATGTCATAGGCACAATGTCCTCCAGATAAAGGCTGTATTTTTTTTTTTCAGCCCTGGAATTTATGCATTTCAAAAGAGAATAAATTAACTCCAGGCTGAGGCTATTTTAACCACACGCCCAGTGCACGGGCTGAGAATAAACTCTGTTTCCTTTCCTTCTCCTATCACAAAACACTGGGCAGTGACACCAGAGAACACAAACGAGCAGCACCGTCTGTTGAACTGCCAGTTCGGAGACACTCCAAATGTAAGTTGTTTTTTCTACATTTATAATCTCAGCATCACAAACTAAAAAAAAAAAAAAATCTCGCACGAAGTCTGTACTGCTCTGGATATAAGATACATACATCATACACAAGACATTATAATTCCATCATTTGATGGTCTCTCCTAATAGACTGCAAAATGCCTGATGGTAAAATACGGTAAGCTGCCAGCCTCTGTCTCTGGAAGCCAGGACTTAGATTTAGCTGAGGACAGCAAAGGAACGATACAAAGCTCTTTTACAGCACCAAATCAGCCTTCTCCAGGAGAAATCGGTCTCACTTGCAACAGGACAACCAGCCCTCAGTACAACAGCATCCACTTGTATCAGTGTGAGAAAGCAATGCCCATGTGTCTGAATTAGTGTTGTTTGCCCTGTGGCAAGGGAACAGCACAGTATCGCAACAGGAACAGCGACTTGGCCTGCTAGGGAGTGGTGTCTGTGAGCTGGCTGGCTGCACAGCCAGTGCTTCCAGAGTCTTGCATTACTGCTCATCAACAGCAAATTGATGTGGTGCTACAGAAACATCCTCTCCTGGCTCAGCAAGAGGAATGCATTTACTTTTCTCCTTTCCTCTTGCAAGTTAATGTAAAAAACATCGAGCCTAAATGCAGCACCATAAATCTAACAACTGACAAAAGTATCCACCTAAGCCTTCCAATATGCTCTGCCCAGCAGCCTGTCGCAGCCCCAAACTAACAATAGCTCTAACCCCTAGGTTCGTATCTTTTAGCTGGCCCTGCTGGCATGGTAAGGACCACCCAGGCCCTAACTCTCTATCCCACCCACAGGGGCCTTTTGCCAGGCCAGGCTGCCGGAGCCCGTCAACCAGCTACACGCGTTTCTCCAGCACACTTCCAAACACAACTCTCTGTAAAACAAGGAAGCGGTGAAGTTGCCTGTAATGTAACGGCCTTTAGGTAAGAAAAGCTTATGTCTTGTGGGTTTTGACAGCTTCTTTTTCCCTCCACTCTTAAAGCTTCTGCTAGCAGCTCCCTAAGAAGCAGGGCAGGAGCACTCTCGCTTACTTGACAATTACACTCCAGGGTCTTTCTAGGTCTGCCCCTCAGTAGCCAGGAGATGTTGCTTCCTGTTGGGAAAAGGGAAGAGTCTGTTGACACCTTGCCTGCATTATACCACACTGCTATTTTTGACTTGCTGAGTGTTGCCACACAAAGCTGAGCGGCCCAGGGTTACAGTGACATTATGCACTAGAACAAAACCCATCCAAGATGAAGGCATAGTTAAGTATTGTGCGGGAGTTCAGCACAGAGACAGACATGGAAGAGAAAGGGTTTTTCACTGCATGTCTGCGCACACTCACATGCACACACACAGACTCTGGACAGAAGCTTTGGGTCTGAAGTCTGCCCTAGGGTATCATTCATAGTCTCAGAGTGGTAAGTGCAAACACCAAAAAGACAGCGGCATAGCAGCCAATAAGCAAAGTTCTAGAAGGGAAAGAAAGAACAAGTCTTTACAAGAGGCATGGGAACTCCATAAGACAAAGAAGGACAAACTGATTGTTCTGATTCCCCAGCAATGCTGGAAATCTGCACACATACATCAGGTCACGGATAAGACTCCAACTTATTTGACATGACTGTAAATGAGATCACTTAGAAATCTAAGGCATCTGGAATGTCTCTGATCTCTTGTATGCCTGGAGAAAATGCAATTTAAAACAACTGACCTTCAATAACCTGAACATAGAGCAGTAGATAAAGAAGGAATAAGCCTTTTTCTCTTTTCAGTCTCCTCCCTCTGCTATGTGAGACAAGCAGAGCAAACAAGACATGTCCCCCAGCCATGCTTTTTAAAGTTATTGTCTGTATAACACAGTAGCTGCTGAACAGAGGCAGAGATATATCCATAACCCAGCAAAGTTGACAGCTTATGAACTACAGGACTGGGGTAAACTGGAAGCAGTTATTTTGGTGAGTCACACTTCCCAAGCTGCAACTGTCAAATCAAGGAGTATTTATGCACCTAGTGAAAGCTCAGACTTTTGTAATCACAGGACTCCAGGACCTGGAGCTTCAAAACCACCAAATACCTTAAGAGTTGTCAACACAGAACTCACTGTAGCTTTCATTTTAAAATTTCAAATTCCATGTGATGGATAATCACTTTGTCCTCTCTCTGTGATGTACCCACCAAAAAAACAACAAAAAGACATCTAAATGCTGTCCCCTGACATGTTCCATGCAGATTCAGCATGCCTCTCAGCAGGATCCCAGAGGTATTCTGCTGGTCCCACAATATAGGAAGAGGAAAGCAGCCTGCAAAAGCATTTCCAAATCCCTTGTAAAAGCCAGAGCCAGCTCTTACTTCTTGAATCCCATCCACTTTTCAAGTAAAGAATTAAGCCACAAAAACTGCAGGCAAACGAGAAGTAAAAGCCTCAGGCTCTGAAAGACATCTTACATATGCAGAGCTTTCTAGGCGGTGTCCTTGGAGCAGTTCAAACAGAAAACTGTCCCTAGAGTCTTGCCTGAACAATACCACCACTTCTCTCCTCCTGGAGATAGCTGCTGGCAGAGGGTCTGCTTCACAGGTAGAATCATAGAATCAAGGAATGCTTTGGCTTGGAAGGGACCTTTACAGGTCACCTAGTCCAACCCCCCTGCAAGAGCAGGGACATCTTCAACCAGATCAGGTTGCTCAGAGCCCCATCCAGCCTGACCTTGAATGTCCAGGGGCCTCCACTACCTCTCTGGGCAACCTGTTCCAGTGCCTCACCACCCTCATTGTAAAAAATTTATTTCTTAAATCCAGTCTAAATCTGCCCTCCCTTAATTTAAAAGGTAGATGCATGTGCTAATGAAACCACTGAGTTCCTGTCTTATACTGGAGGATGAAAGACTACCAGAGCAGAAAAGGAAACTGCAAACACCGTGAGTGGTAGCCTGAGTGCCAAGTGGCATATATATGCTCCACGGGACATGACAACACCAGCTCTACCTGCAGTGCTTCTGCTTGAACTCAGGAAGAGCCTTGCCATTGATGTCAGCAGAGCGAGGATAAGCTGCCGGGAACCGTGCCTTACAAGGCTTACAAGGCATCACTGAAGTCCAGATTGTAGCAGTGAGCAGGAAAGAAAACGAACTAAGAAGTCACTGGAGAAATGAGTGTCATAACCCACCAAGTGTGTGGGTTGAAAAATAATAGTCTGTGAGGTTGACACTCTGCTTGCCTAAGTAAGTTCAACTCGTTATTCCTTTGCACACCTTCTCTACTATCTCCTGGTCTGTCTCAGCTTCTTTTTTCTTTTGAAAAAGGAAGCAACATCGCCTTTACATTAGGGGCACAGAGGGATGGTCTAGTCCTAGAGAAAGGACATGTTCTTCACGAAATCCGTATGTGTCAGATTGCTTATTTCTCCCATAAATCCCATTGTCTATGCAGGGGATTTAATGGTCTCTGTAGAGCCATTACACAATTATTGCAAAAACAGCAGCCTGTGCTACCAAGCTATTTCCAAATACTTTTGGAGAATGGCATTGGCTCCATCCTGACTCTTTATGGAGCTGACCCAGCGTCTAAGAGGCCATAATGGCTTATGATGCAGTAACGTCAAGGTGACAGCTACACAAATGAGCTCAGGTCTCTTCTGGTAGCCCATTTTTAAAATCCACTGACCAGTAACCAGGAATAACATCTAGGCCCATCTCAAAGAGGCAAAGGAGGGAGATGGTGAGCAATACAGTTCCACCTGGACATCTCCCATTCACCACCTGCCCCTGCTGACCTAGGACTGCAAGACTAAGCTTTTCAGCAAAACAAGTTTCCCTTACAAAGCCAACTGATGGTCAAGCCAGGCTTTGAACTAGGCTTTTATCTAAGTCTCTATGTTTTTTTATTTTTAAAGGCTTCCTGGAACAACTTTCTCAACAGCAGAGTCTTCTGCTTTCAAAAAGGACGTCAGGACTGGAAAGCCCTTAACTACCCATCCAGTCCCAACAATTCCAACACCTCACTGCAGGTAGGAACATGCCCATGAATTGGCAAAAAGCAAGAATGTGCTGCCTCGGCAGAAAGGAAGAAGCCTTCTGTCTGTACAAGAAACCAAACGCCATCTTGGCCACTGCACAATCAGGATCCCTCACAGATTTGCCTGAACTTTCTCACAGACAGTTCAGATGTTAGCTCAGCTTTATAAACCCTTCTCTGCTTTGTGTACTTCATGTTGGCCCTAGGCCCACAGAATAGTTTGCACAGCCATTCCAAACACAGTGCTGTTCCTCCCTGCAAGACATTAACACTTGGGGGTGTGGTTCCTCTCCAGAAGGGATCATCTCAGCAAATATGGAACAGCACAGATTTCCTCCCTTCTCCCCGTCTTCACTCATGATGTTATAACCTGATTTGTGTGGGGATAGCAGGAACTCAAACATCAGGGCTGCCTGGCATATGGACAGTTATCTCTCCAAAATAAACCTGAAAAAAGTCTGTTAGAGATCATCCACCCTTAGGTGGGATACTGTTGCCTCTCCACAGCTCCCCCACTGCTCTATAGCAACCCAACCTGCTGTTCCTGCCCTGGGTGCTCCCCAAGCTCTACCAACATGCTAAACCACACTGGGGAGCAGCTGGACTGGTTGGTGCTTCTGAAATACAGTATGTGGCCTCTCTCCTCCTTCTCCAGGCTTAGCCCACCCCCACACACTAGTTTTCTGAGCCACTTAACCCTTCTGTCCCTACAACTGATCCTATATGTTGCCAATTCCTAAACTTTGCCTTGAGGCATTGCAAAACTGGGGATGATGTGGTGACATGAAAACCAGATTAATTAGGGACCAAACTGAGAACTCGTCAGCTTACTCCATCTATGTACTGAGGAATTTTGAGAGGCTCAGGTGGCTAACCACAGCCTTTCATTAACAGGGCTGTGAAGAGTGGGGGGTCACCGGTCCCCAAAAAGCTTGTGCTCCTCACTTCCTACTGTCAGCACCCTGAATGAAGTCTCTCCATACTCTTCGTAGAGCTGTAATTGGTCCTTTGCTCATGGGTGCCTTCCTTAGAGCCCAAAGTGTTGCAAGTGTGGATTTGCCGGGGTTTTGCAATTAATCCTCAAATCTTCTCCTGCCATCCAAGCCTTACTGGGGTCTCTCTGTTTAACTTGGGGCCAGGCTCTCAGGACTCTGAATCTGCTTTCAGCTCTTACAGAAAACTCTGTGATTAAGGAAAAGGTACAAGCCATTCTGTTACTGTAAGCTCATCAGACATGTCCTCATCCCTTTCTTGCACCTTACCCAAAAGTGAATTCCTATGTCTCTGTCTCTATGCTGACAGGAAAAAAGAACAACTTTAATTTTTTCCTCCATCCTGAACACTCACTCACACACACACACGTACCAGCTGTTTCTGCCTCTTCAAAAGTATAAAATAACTTTGGATCATGTAAATCTAACTACGCAAGCTTTACTGTACTCACATTCAAGCTTATTGGTTTTGAATTTGCTGATCAAGGTAACCGATAGGAAAAAACAGATTGCACAAACATGCTGAATGGAGCCCTGCTTAAACAACCTCAAACATTTCTCCATTCTCTCTCCTTTCCTCTCCAAAAAGCATGAGAAATCCATGATTCCCTCCCCTCACAGACAAAAACACAGCTAACTTAGGAATCTGAACAAAATCTTACAAATATAACAGTTCAAAATCTTCTAGCTAACCTCCAGCCCCGTCCTCTGCAGTTGAAATAAAAACAAGTAACATCATGCCGATCAGCTAGGAGCTTACTTTGCTGAAGCAAAATCTGCCACAGAAGGAGTTTTGCTAGTTGCTCCATTTCTTCAGCTTGTCCGTGTTTTCGTCTCTCTCGAAAAACAAGTTGCAGACTTTTTTTTTTTTTTTAACTTTTTTTTTTTTGGTAACTGGAAAACACTATGACCTCATCAATTTACATCCAGAAAGCTGTGGACAGCAGCTCATATTCTGCAGAATTACTCCACCTACAACTTCCAATTCCCCACCTCCCCACTCCGCTCTCCCCCTACACTCACACTCCACCTCCTTCCTTTCCCTAACGCTTTCTGCACGATTACTATGAACACCCACTCTTCTCTTTCCCCTCCCTCTGGGACCTTCTGATCTGCCCCGACTTTGATGTAGAAGTTTTATCGGGTAAAGTCGGTCCCACACAACTCTGTGAAACAATCTCTCTCCCTCCCCCTAGGGATGGAACTAATTTTCCTTGTGCTTTACTTGATCCAGCTGTTCCTTCCTTTGTTTGACACTCATCCAGCTGTCTGCTTGAGACTGGATTTATTCCGTTGCCTTCAGTGGTTTTTTGATCTTTGTCTCCTCGTATGGTTTTACTTCAAGCTCAAGTCTCAGAAGACAACCTAGAAAACAATATTTACTCTGTCCTGTGATTTGTAAGCAAGGGCTTAACAGCAGCTATCTTAGCAAAAGGATAATAATGACAAAGACTGAATATATGGGAGCTTAGAGCAGTGCAGGCAAAAGGGCCTGGAATGTAACTAAAAGCCCCAGAATACTGTAATGTGGGGAACAGGTTTCCCTATCACAGAGGCCAGAACATGGAAAGCTGGGTGAGATTTAGAACTTCTGCTTTCAGCCCTTCATACAAGAACTGAACGATGCTAGCAGTCGCTTGACTGGCACCGAGACAAACAGCCAACACATTGCAGTAACCTTAACCACGGAAGACCTGATACACTGCTCTTCTTCTCCTTTGCATACTCATAAGATAACACCAGCCCTGATAGCAGTGCCAAGACACAGCAACAACGTCAAGCGATGAATTTTCGGCAGTCTTTGCTCAAGGGAAAGACTGTTAAAGTAAATTAACCAGTTCCTAAAGCCTGTACCGATGTATTTAACTGTGTTTATATAACCCACTTCACTGTGTCCCACAACGATTAGGAGTATTAACGCAGTCAGTTACTGAAAACAATGACAAAGAGCAGAGAAAGAAGCAGTAAATCTCAAACTCCAAACACCGCTTCACAAAATAAAATCTACATACACCCTTTATGTGTATACACTCACAGACCAGTTAAAGTTCAGATCGCCTTAGTTTGGCATCTGCAGACCAGAGAGAGTCATTTTTTTCAGTTTAGGGGATTACTTTTTTAGATGCTGCAGGATGTTCAGAGGGGACAGGCTCCTTAAAATGGCAGGGCTAACTGAGCATGGAATGAAATCATGCCTTTGTGCCGCCGTTTAAACAGTTGAACCTTTACCAGCCTAACCTGAAGAGAGCAGCAACCTTCACAGGCAGTGGGAACAGCTTCAGCAGGCTGCTGGCTGAACCATTTAGAACAGGCCCTAAACTGGTTTAAGTTAGTCTCCTTTGCTGACTCTGTAAGTGTTAAGACATTTCTCTTCCACATCAATCCAAGTCTGAGTTCTGAAAAAAGCAATTCATTTCCAGTGGAAAAATTTATTTTATTTTCAAGCGGGACAAGACACTGAGTCAGAGTATTCAACATGCTGTTTCACAAAGTGCCTTCGGATGTGGGTATGAAAGGTGTAAATGTTGCTTTAGACTTGGAATATGGCTCCATCTGAATCTGGCCTTGTGTAGGCCTAACAACCTAATCCATGTAGGTGACTGAATTAGCCAGGAGTCTTTTAATACAAGACTTGCAGGAAAGTTACATGACTATAAAGTCAGGGAATAGTGTAGCTGCTGCTAGTATATGTTAAAAAATAAAATATGGTAAAGCTTTCTGTTTGCTTGCATTCTGTTGTTAGATTATTGTTGTTTATGGTTAACAGTGTTTAGTGGATTTAACAATACCATCAAATTAGTCATCAAGTGGAAAATGTTGGGGAAAGGGAATTAAAACTTACCGTTCTTAAATGTCCATCTGTAGAACAGAGCTAAATATATGTGGGGCTCCCATAGGAGAGCTTAAAAATACAAGCTAGTAGCCTTCCCATGGCACTCCATGGAGATAAACTTAATTGCCCCACTTGAATTTTTCCTTCTGATATTTTTCTGTACCATTTAGTATACCAGAAGACAGATTTCCTCTACCCCAGAGGGGGCTGTCTTTCAGGGAAGAGGAGGGCATTATAATTATAACAAAAACCTAAACAAACATCTAAATAACTACACTCTGCAACAAAGGAAACTTTCGAAACATCCAGACTAAATCAGATCAGAACTTCATCTAGTCCAGCATCCTGTCTCCAGCAGCAGACAGAACCAGACACTTCCAAAGAAATTCCAAGAAACTGGAGCTATTATTATTAAAGAATTTGACCATGAAAAAAGCCTACTGTTAACTCTAGCAGGTCTCCACACTGTCCAAAACAGATCCAGGTAACTGCCGCTTTGTTTCTAGTGAAAAGTTCGAAAATATCTTCAGGTAAGAACCACACAAAATTTCACTGCCAACTTCAACTCTGTCATTTCTATTAAGTGGGGAAGTTTGTGGGTAATTAGATACATACAGTCACTCACAGTCCAAGTTCCCACACTCATCAGCATAGCCTGTATGTTCACATGTCCAGTCCAATTGTAACCCTAATGCAAAAGCACAGGCTTGTCTTTGCAAGCCTCAGATATTTGCATTAGTCCAATCCCATAACCACCTGCATGCAGCAAAGGCTCCTACTGTGCCACGTCCCGAAACTGAAAACCTGCTGCCAGATTCTCAGGCATCACAACAAAGACAATACTGATCTACAGCAACTGAGGTGCTGGCCTGTTGCTGAGCCAGAAGTCCAGTGGAAGAAGGAGCCCTTCCTGTTGTCTCTGTCAGGCCAGGGAGCCAGAAGAAAGGCTCAGATCTGACAGCCTTTTGTTTAGCTGCGTCATCAGAGCAGAGTCTGGAAAACGTTTGGCTGGGAGGCAAGAAGCTGTTCCCATTGCGCAGACAGCAAATACAGCACCCTCTCCTTCCCTTGGTTTCTCTCAACCACAGGCAGAACCTTCCAGGCTGCAATTCCAGGTTGCTTTTCCACCTTTCTGCCTCCTAGTTTTGGCACTGCAGAGGTTACTGGCTGTTTCTTGCATGATTTCTGGGATAGATGCAAATTGCTGTGGTTGCTGCTGTCATGAATTGGCTATTTCCTGACTGAAAGAAGCCAACTTCAGGCTGAACCCACTGAAGTCTCCTAAAGAAAACCACCCACTGGAAGCAAAGAGCAGCAGCTTCTCTGGGGTTCACAATGAGAGGAGGAAAGGGACACAGGAAGCTATTTCACAGACCTTTGCCTTTTCCTCACTCTTTAGTTCTGCACAGTCTCTAGTCAGCCCTGTCTTCCTAGAGCTTTGCTAGTCCAAACGGATCCTGGAAGGGCAGCTGTGTCAACACTTTGCCCAGTCAGGAGCTGAATTTTTAACTAGATTCTCCACGGAGGCTGACGTGACCAGTGTTCCCTAGCCTTTCTCCTTCCTCATTCCCAGAGGTATTTTGGGTATTGATTCTCAAAACAAGAAGCATCCCTTAGCTGCCCACTGCAGCATATACAGCTGTCTGCCCTGACCGCAAGTCCTGTCCAAAGAAAGCAACCTCATCCGTGAAGGGAAAGGGATCTTCCAGCACCAACACAAGTGTGTTTGCTTCCTGGAGTCTGCACCTGCCATCCTCATCACAGACCAGGCTAGCGGGGACAAGAAAGGCTCCCATGTTTCCAGAGTCACCCCTATTTCAGATATGAAATATATGGCAATATGAAATAGGTATTTCAGATCTATTTCAGATATGAAATGCTGGTGACTCAGGTGGAAAAAAGCCCTGCCCAAAGACAGTGCAGGGGTCACAAGATTAATTGGCTTGTGGGAAACAGTAATGGGCAAGCCATGTCTGCCAGGAAGTTTCTTCTTCCCAATCTCTTCCATTTTAACGTTTTTGTTTTCTGTGGCCACAGGCTGCACTGAAAAACCTCCCAATAAATCTGAATTGAAGACCACCAGCCTAGAAAAACTGAGCAAGTGTCAGATTGGGAAGAAGGTCTGATGCCAAGAGGTACCCTCCATCCTTTTATTGCAATTTTGAGAACCATTAACCCTGGGAAGCAGGAGTGGAAGTGGCCACTTCCGCCCCATTTTCATGGCTATAAATATATGTAATGTATTAAAAAGGAATGCCAGGATTAATGCTCTGTTGACACAAAGACACAAATTACAGTACAAGGCCTTATGTACAGGATTTGTCAACACTCCATGCTTATTACCAACAACTTCTTTAGATGTTCTTTAAATACAGGACCCATAGCACTCTGCCATGATCAAAGGAAAGGAGAAAATATCTACCCATGAGCAGAAGCAAGGATAATTCCTAGAACTGAAAAGTAGTAGGGAATGCTACAGCTTGGGAATAAAGAGTGCTAATTGACAGGTACAGTGGCAAAGGTGGCAAGAATCCTGCAAAGCCAAAAACATAAGCAGAAATAGAGCTTTGCATGGAAACATCACGAGACAAAGTCAGGGGTACTGCAGTTCAGGGTTAATATACACTGACACCATTTATCTTCTACTGGGAATTGCTCAAATAACCCTTGTCATGCCAGTAGTGTGATCAACCTGTAACACTCAGAGGGATAAATACACACCCATATTCACTCCCCCTTTCTAAGAAAGGTCTGGTGTGGGTAGGGGGAGCCTTCAGAGCTGCCTGCTGATAGAAAAGAGCAATGTAACACAGAACCATGTGAATTACCAGAGGGTATGCGTTTCCCGGGAGGCTTCATTTGGTTGCAAAGCTTTTCTCATTAAACTAAATCTTTCAGCTGCAATGAATCCCATAAGCAAGCCTGAAATAATCCAACTTGCAGCAAGAGCTGTGAACTAAAAGGACAAAACTGAAACCCAGCCACAATAACAGGGCTGTCAAGCGAAGCCTGTCATTATTCCAGTGATGCAACAAGCCACGTACCTCTTACAGACCCAGCATTACAATGTTTGTTCCCTAGCCATAAATGCTAAAGCCCCTGATTTGCCTTCTCTGAAAAGCATATTCAGAATGACAAGTTGAAGGTCTGGCCAGATGTTTTTCTGCTTTGTTTTATTTCATTGGAGCCCACTGTGATCACCAGCCTGGGATGCAGTCACCAAACCGGCAGCTGAGGCAAATACACATGCCTAGCGTATGAGAATGGCAGATCCCTGACACCCTTTATACGAGGTATGTATAAAACAGTATCGTGGCAACAGTTAATAATACCACGGGACAACCCATTTCCAGCAAAGAGAAAGGTGAAGTCCACAAAACCACCCCATAGTGATAGTCGCTGCAATGGTCTAAGCTATGCTATGCCCAAGCACTCCTGAAGCAAAATGAGAGGGTTGCCCAGGAACAGTAAGTGTTATTTGGGGGCTGTCCTTTGCAGGCAATTCCTCAACTTCTTCCTGTCTTGGATCTCCAGCTGGAAAGCTCTACTTCCCTATGTCCCAAAGGCATTGGAGCATACGTTAATTAATGTGAATGTCCAGGTATGCAAGATATTTAGATAGATGGAATCTTAAAAGGGCTTTGATCTTCTGCTTAATGCACTGAGCTTTGCAGCTTGCCTAGCAGAGACTTAGATATGCACAAATGAGGAGTTAAACTGCAGCATCCAAGCAGACTGCTTTCTTACTGAATCGATTAATATGTGTGCATCTGTGTGTTTATATGTTCTTCAAGCACTGCTGTCCTCGTAACAGGGCAGAGGGCTCTGTCTGCATCTTTCGCCGTAAGGCGTCTCTACAGCTCAGTGGTTCCTGTCGTCTAGCATCTTTGGATGGCACTGTATTTAAACACCCCCTTTTGTTGGAAAGCAGTCAGCTTCAGATTCCTGGGATTCATCTCAAAACCATTAATAGAAACCAGTTACAAAAACAGAGAAATTGCCCAGGAAACCAACACAGATTTTTTTTTTCCAGACTGAAGCCTGAAGATTATTTTTCCAAGATAAAAATGCGTTTTGGCGATTTTTCCACAACATGAAATCCAAAAAGCTGGGTTCAGTGTGGGGAGAAAAGCCAAATGGATTTATGTGCCCAAAAATCATCAGAGGCAGATACTTAGCAGGTATAAATCAGCAAGCTTACACTAACTACCATGGACCTATATCAGTTTACACCTGCTAAGAATCTTCCTCATAAAACCTCGTGTTCCACAAATACCCATCAGATCATTAATCCTACCACTAGAGAGCTTTAGGTAATGGTGAAATTTGGTTACCCTTGTCATTAAAAAGAAAAGAGAATACAGAGTCTCCTTCTCTTCACCTTGTCTTTTCTGTATATCCTGCATAGCTGTGCTTCACCAGATGGTTTTTCTGGTGCTGAATAGTTTTGCCTATTCATACAATTTATCATGCCATTCCTAACCTGTGAAAATCACTGTCAAAAGCCTGTAAATAATAAATATTTTTGATAGTAAAAACAGTTCTTCTGAATCGGCATCAAATTCCACATTGTTCCAAATAAGCACCTGAATCAGATGTAGTTAGGCTAAGTGTTCAGTTGGTTAAATCCCAACAGATCAATAAATGTCCTCACCGAGGTGGTTGTTTTGTTGTTGTATTTAATTTAAGCACAACTTCCTCAATCTCAGCAGGCAAAGACTTTGTCTAGGGTATGTGATCAAGGGAACACTTGAGTACTAGCCTGTATCTCCTCTATTACTTTCTTTTGAACTCATTTTTAGTTCATAAATCTTAATCAGGGTTTAAATCTACACTTCCTTGCACTATAGCAGTGCCTCCTATTACAGCTAAAGGAGTAGTTCCATTAGATGACAGTAATAATGGGCTGTGATCTTATATCTAGGCTAGCCACAGAATTCCACATGTGTAGCCAGCATTTTCTCAGATATCAAGTATCAAAATTATTATATTCCATTATATCCATAGGCACCAACCGTTATCAGGATCCCTTTGTGATAGAGAGGGTACGTACAAGAATCAAAATCCTTGCCCTAAAAAAACACCGACCAATGAGAAATGGGACAACAACAAGCAGCAAGCAAATCAGGAATGGAAATAGAAACACAAAGAAGCACCTCACTGACATCCACAAAGCAGGTGTAAATTATAGTTTTCTCTTATGTTTAATACCTTTGGCATAAACCAAAGCGTGTAAAAAGGGAAATCTGGAAAATCAGTTCTCTATAAAAATAATTTAGTTTTAGTTGAAAAAACAAATTTATTTTTAAGTAGCTTGCCATGATTGTTTCAATTAAAATGTCTTTAAAAACAGACAACCTAAAAACACATAGTATGTTTTTTTCTGGTCCCTTATTTATGTTTGCAAGGGTCTTTATATTGGCGATATCATACTTGTGTTTATCTGTTCCACATAGGCAGGCTTTATATACAGCACAGGCAGCTTCTCCTAGGAAAAGTGTGTCGTCTAAACAGACTGGAGCAGGAGGGAGACATACAACACAAAAGGAAATTACTCACCCAAATTCAGACAGCAGATCAGTGGCAGAATTAGGAATACAGCCCAGACCAGCTGCATGTCAGCCTAGTAGTACCTTAGTGCCTAGACTATGCTGCCTCTGTCCTCTCCGGGAGCCTAGAAAGCCCTGGCACTATGTGAAGACTCACTGGGCACCTAAGACTGACAGGGAAGCAGACTGAAGGGCAGAGTTAGACAAAGTCTCTTTCCTGTCTTTCAGCTCTGGAAAGCTTCAATGATACATGGAACTCGGACATAATTTGGACAGAACTCTGATTTTTAACTTTACAATGGCCTGTTGCATCCCTCTTGCCTCTCAGATTTTTCCAGTATTCTGATTCCCTAGGGCAAACAAGAATCATTACTACTTGCTGCTTCTTTTCAGGAAACCACAGTGAAATTATATTTTTTAAATTTTATTTTGTTTAAAATATTAAGTATTTAACTCCTAGTCTATTCTGAGAGCCCATACTGTCTTCAACACACAGAATAAAAAAAAAAGAAAAAAAAGAAAAAAGCAGGTGTGAGTTCAAAATCACTACATGAACCATGAAGTTCCCGGGGGGATGGAAAAATATGCAAATCTGAATTGGCATTACCCTAAATCATAACTTCAGGAGTTGGCTCTATTCGTGTATATGCATCTGTTAATCTTCCTCTAAGGTTCACAGTAGCAGCCAGCAATTGTGTGTTGCTAGGAAGCAGGGGGATTTTTTTCAGGGCTCCTGACAAGTTACCACTTGCAACTGAGTACCCCCAAAACTTCTAGATCTATACAGACAAATGATCCCCCCAAATTAACTTCTGAATATCAAGTGCCTGAGACAGAAGGGTATCCAACCTCTGACACGGGACTGACTCACTCTCATGGGAGCTGTGGTTCTATAGCATCTTAGTTTTTTCAAATCCACGCTGAAACCACGAGGCTCCCCTCCAGGGGATAGATACCTAGTACTGGTCCAACTTGGCAGATGGTAGACAGCACTGAGATTCAGGAGGAAATGACTGAGGGATCAAATCACCACTTTGAACATTTACTGAGCCAGTGTGTTTGTCTTAAGAAATGTGAGAGAAGGCAGCAGCTCAGAACGGTGACATTCCGCCTGGCTGTTACTCATCCACTTTCTGTATTCCAGAAAAAAGGCTCCAGACAGGCAGACCTGGGTCCCATCTTTCAGTTCAGCAACACTCCTCTGTAAAGAAGAGGCCTGCACTTTGCACACTTTTTCATTCCAGATCTCAAGGCAGTTTACATGGAAGTTGTTAATCCTACACAAGGAAGGCAGGGTCTGAGGAAGAGAGGGGAGAAGTAACTGGACCAAGGGCTACTGAAGAACAGTGCCCAGAAATCCTGCATCGCTGTCCAGTACTCCTACTCACCTGCCCCTTCAGCATGGCTAGCAGGCTGACCACACCGCAGTCCTGGCTGGCAGTGAACACAGCACAACCAGAATCTCACCCCTTCCATTCTCGCCACAGGCAGAATGACACACCAGCAGTCCCTGGCTGTACTGCCAAAACTTTATGATGGGACACTCATCAACACGAGGCTGGCCGTTATAGAAGTTACAGCATTTTCAGGCCCTGATTGCAAGATACATCACCAAGGAGCCCGGTGCTTCTGCTCACCTTTATCAGGGACAAGAACAACATCCAGGTCTGAACCTAAAAGCACTCTGAAGGAGGAAGGAGAACAAGGAAGATTCACATATACTTAAACAGGCTTTGATGCCATAATTGTTATTGCCTAACTCCCTATTTCTGTTTGTCTTTCTCACAAGTAACCTGCTAGGCTTCCACGCCAGAACAAAACTGAAAGGAGTGATCACCCCTAACAGCACTGATTCAGTGCTAGTGGAGAGGACTAAACAGAGAGCCTTTTCCAGAGCAGTCCTCCGGCAATCACACACAGGCAGCAGTAGGTCAGGTTTCTCTAACATGGGAAAAGCTTAAATCACAAGCACACAGCACTGTTTATTTCTGTGAAGAACCAAAAAGTTCTGAGAGTACTTAGGGAGCAGACACATTTAGCTGAGAGATGCCATTTTGTGTCCCCTTTCTGACCATCAGCATCGTGCCTCAAACCACATCTTTCGGTCGTGCTCTACATGGGAACAGTGTTCTGGTACTCTGAGCTTTTGAAGGGAAACTCCAGTCCTCACACTAATTGCAGCCCATCTGTTGCACCCGCCTAAAATAATTAAGCAGTGGGATTCCAGGCACAGCATCTTATTTTGAGATCAGAAATGACTGGGAAAGAGTGGAAAAATTAATAGGTTGGCTCTGAAAAGGGTGTTCAAAGGTTGCATCCCAGAGAGTTTTATTATTTACCTCAGGTTTGCAGGCCATTTCATTTAAAATAAAAATACTTTGGCTGAAAGGAGGTTGCTTTCCATAATGCAATATAATCCTGCTGCCAAATTTAGACACACAAACATGGAGCCTGGACAATTTTTAAGGGTAGTCTATGTGAATTGTGTGTTTGCTCTAGATCAATCCAAGAGGACTCTGGCAACCATAACTTTAGCTAAAGAAAACAGGGTACTGCTTGCTTTGCCTCCTTTAGAAATCAGGTGTTCCATTTCTGCATACAAAACTACTTGCTTGAACCAGGATTGCTCCTTCTATCCAGAGATCTGAGTATTATACTACAGTACAAAATTTAACTTCCTACCACCCTTTTGAGAAGAAAAGGATCTTCATCCCCTTTAAGAAAGGGAGGAAAATGAGAAACAAAATTTTTTGGTATCTTGCCAAACATCACAGAGGAAACATGTCAGAGCTCAGAAGCCGCTGGCTCCTCATTTCTTGTTATATCTTAAGTAGTACAATAATCCCAGTTAAACTAGTGGTATAACATGGAACCTTTCGGTGTTCTCTAGTCTCTGAGGACTTCTCACTCTAATAAGCAGCATTACTATCCCTTTCTTCCATTAAATCAACCAATAGCTGGGGTGCTTTTCTACCTGCTCATTAAACATAAACACCAGAGTAGCCAGCTATCAATGAAGAAATTAACACTATTCTGAAGTTAATGAATCCTCTGAAAAGTGCTATTTATGAAAAATGGTTGAAAAGCATGCAATTCTGCCTAATTTTTCTTGTAAAAACTGCCCGCTGTCCAAGTGGCCCTTGAGGAGTTATGGAAGAGTGAAATACCGCAGCATGATGATTCTAGCAAAATTACTTTCAACAAACAGGTCCAGAGGGAATGGTTTGGCTGACAAAAATACAGATCCTGTAAATTTCTAGAAACTTGGCTCTTTATGGTGACAGATAATGAATGAGGTGCTCCTGACAGAACCACAGCAGAGAAGGCTGCTCCTCTGGTACTTCTTGGCTCCATAAAATAATGTGGTACTTGAATAAGAGAGGAGAGGGGTCAGTGTCTCAGTTACTGTGCAGAACAGTAAGTGAAAGCATCCCTCCAAAGCACACTAAGCCAGTATTAGCTGTTAGCACTTTCTAGTGAAACTGAAGGAACATTTCCATAGTGTCTTCACCCAAAATGCCAAAGCACTTTTCAAAATTATCACATTCACTCATGACAAAAATATAATTCTGCGATTCTGGAGTGGAACATGGCAGGTGCTTCACAAAAAAAAAATCCACTATTTAATAGTTTAGGACAGAGGAAAGAAAGAATATAAACTTGGAGACCCCACCCCACACACCCCTTCTAACCTAACCTGATATTGTGAAATCAGCAATTACTCCCAAAGACTCAAGCACCTAATTCTACCCTTCAGTAGAAGTCACAGCTTCCATCATGGCATGAGTTCCCTTCTTATTCATGACAGAGCTGATACTTGCAGGGGAAAACTGTACTATTTTTTTTTAAGAACATTGCTAGAGGTCTCTTGAACACCAAAGGCAAAAGGGAAAAGCTGCTCATCTAACATACCACACCCCTTCAGTGCAGCTTACAGGACCCTGAGACACACTGACACTAAGCTGCATTAAGGGAAAGAAATGATCACTCAGTAGGATCCAGCCGAAGTTATGAGCATGTCTCAGCTGATTTTGACCTGCTCCAGGCTGGAATATACAGCAAACAAACTGGCCTTCCCCTTGCTTGTTTTAGGGTTTTTGCAATAGCTCTTTAGAATGGAAGAGGACAACTCCTCCTTGGCTCAACAGAGCAGATCTCATTCCTCTCTCCAAGGATATACCTGAAACCCGAGTGCTAACGTTGAGTTAGCACACAACAGACAGGCACACAACAGAAAGCTTTGCCTGGAGCTGATCTGTACCAGTGCCCAGTTTATGGCATACATACTTTGTACTGCTCTCTCCCAGTCCAGCTCCTCACAGCTGTGCAGAACAGAACAAGCTTGCAGAGCTCTGCAGAGCCATGGAACCTGTCATCCCCCTCAACAGCCTGTGTAGGCTTGGGTAACAAAAACCATCTCAAGAAGGGGGGGGGGGGAAGCAAACCAACAACAACCCAAAAAGACCAGTAAAGCTCATTTAGACTTCCCACTCCAAGTTGGGGAGCAGCCCCATGACACCAAATGCGGTAATGCATATTCCTCCATCAGTACAATGTGGAAATGTTCAAGTTACTTTAACCTAGCAGCCCTACTCCAGAAGCAGCTGCCCTACACTGAAAGCTACATATGTGTATTTTTATTTGCTCTCCCTTCCGCTCCCCAGCTCCATTTCATAATTAGAAATCATTCAAGGAGAAGGTGTTACACCCAAGGCACAGATATCAAGATTGTTATTTTCCGCTTTCTTTTCACAGTCCCAGGTTTTTGCATAAATTACTGCCTTTCCTGTCTTTCCGAGGGCTACAACCCTCTTCCCTTCCCCAAGGGCTGGATGATGTTATCAGAAAGTAGGACACATTTAGTTCCGTCCTACCTTCCAAGGGGCCTACAGCAGAAGTTCTCACAGATGGCAGGATGCCAATGCTAATATAGGCCATTCTCCCACATCACAAAGACAGTAAAATTAGGCACTGCGAGTTTTCTGGAGGATACCCCTTCAGACCTAGGGAAAGCAACAGAAAAGATCATATGCAGCAGCATCTTCTGGACCGTAACTGAAACAATATGAATGGTCAGGGAAGCCAAATCAAGGCCTGCTAAGCCTGGGTGACCAGTCACAGATTCTGCCTTCAGGATGTACCTGCTGATTCTGCTGCTGAACAGACTCCAGCTGGCTGTTCCATAATGAACTAGCTGCCTCAGTGCTGACAGCAGCGAAAACCCTTTGTCAGTAGAGGAAACAGCTCTGACTCAAAAGCACCCAGGGAATGGAGCTGGTGAGTAACGTGGTGCTGTTTACATATAGTCACATTGCTGACTATAACTGTTGTAGTTTCTTCTACTGTTTTTTTTTTTTCCTTTGGCACCTTCGTCTATGACTGCTTATTCTTCAAGTTTAACCAGTTCCTCACTGGCTGGTGATAAAGCTCAGCCAGAAGCATTCTGCCATGAATTGTTAATGCCCTTAAAATAAACCTGACAAATTCCAAGCTATTCGTTTTTTACCTGATGTGCTGACTCCTTGCTCAGGACCCCACATCCTTGTCTTAACACCAATCACTTTGCAAGTGGTTATGGGACTCTGAAGTGCTTGCAGCTGCTGAGAGGCTCCAGGAGTGTTTTCTCCAGACCTAGACAGACCAAAGGCAGTGACACTCCCTCAGCACAAGGCCTCCCTGATCAGCACCAAGTCTTGTCTATTGAACAAGTGAAAAAACTAATTTTTGGCCAATTATTTCATGTTATTTGTCTACTTTAAACAAAATTTTAGCCACATTTCCTAAGGAAAGAAGGCACATGCAGTTACATGATGCTACTGTCCATTCAACCACCTCCTCCTTCCTGTTATTTTGAAACACAATAGCCAATTTCAGCTACATTCAAGAGTCGGGACAAGTCTCATGGTTTTATAGTTCTTACAAGTTTTGTAACTAGCATAACAGAGGAAGGATGCATTAGTGCCCATGCAGGGAGCAAGACTAAAACATGCAGTCTTATTTCAGGGAATTGACAGAATAGTGACATATCAGATGGTCGTCTTAAATTCTCTGACTTCCAGAACTCCTTGTTTCAGTTTTGTTCCTCTCACAGGGAAAGGCAAGCAAGAATGGATACTTCTATGGGAAAGCCAGCATACTCCGTTTGCCTAAAGCTAGCTTAGATGTCTACAAGAGCTACAGTTACTGTTTTTTTTTTTAAATTAAAAAATCAGTAGGAAAAAAACCCCCACACTTCAAAACTATTTCAGTTCTGCAAATGCAACACTCCAGGTTAAGTACAGAGCGCTGTTATTTTTGGAGGGTAACTGACCAGGCTCAGCCCAAGCGAACCCAAACCAGGATATTTTCACAGTCAGAACAGAAATGCCAACAGCGTGAATGGTAAAAAGAAAAGATGTAATTTTAGTTATCCACAGGTGCTGTTTGCAAGATCAGTAAGATCACTTCAGCCAGATTTTCAGCTAGTGTAAACAAGCATGGTTTATTAACTTTGGAATACATGGACTAGGGTTCACACCCACTGAAGTAGAGCTGGCTTCGTATTTTAAGAAGGATCAAGTCAGAGCTACTGAAGCCAATGTACATACACCAACTTACCCTAGGTAACATTTCGACAGTTTTTAATATGAAAGTGTCCCATTTAATATGGGTGTTAGCTCACCAGAGTAAAGGTACACATTGTTTTTGCTCAGGAATTATTGGGCAATGGTGGTCAGGTAACAGAAGGAGCAAGGTCCTGTTAACCCCCTGCAAGGTGTGTTTTGTACACCAGATGCTCATGAACATTCCATGACATGGGCTAACATGTACTCCCTTTAAGACTGGTCTTGAGTGTACTAACGGAAGAACGAACAACAGTTCCCACAATACAGACATAAAAAGAACTTGGGCTTCCGGTGCCAGAGTTATGGTATGCAGAGAAATCCTCCTGCAGCAAAGGAGGAGGCATCACCCCTGCCCTCTCCCTCTGATGTAAAAAAAACAAACAAGCAAACAAAACCCAAAACAACAAACAAAAAGACTCCACCACACAACCAAAACCCCAAACAAAAAAAAACTGCCACAAAACCCAACAAACAAACAAAAACCCCAAACAAAAAAAAAACAACTCAACACCACCACAAAAAAACCACACTCCAAAGAAACAGGTTCTTAGGCACACTACCTATCAGGAGCTAATACAACAGTACCATGAAGAATATTTCTCTTTACATTTGCTGCTACAGTTGTGTGCAGCCAGGTTTACTGAGCATCCCACAGCCTGTCCTCAGCACTTCAACACACACGTGCCTGCTCTCATGAAATCATAGTTGAAAACACCGTGAACAAACTCTTTCAGTCTGGACCCTTTCAAGGTGACAGCACATCAGCCTAACAAAATCTGACTGTCTGGGTAATACCAACATAAATTTTTTTCCAGGCTCCCCGTGCTTTAGGATTTAAGGATACTCAAACCTTTTGCACATCTACAAACAGCCTCAACTCAGATCAGCGTTTTCCTTCAATGTAAAGTCTTCGGTCTCATTACAACCTATGCAGCTCCTGGTTTGAATCAGCTCTAGGTCTGGTCTCACGAGCAGGAGCTGGAGGAGCCATCATTACATTCCACTCCATTTCCTCTCCACATGACTCCTTCCCTGGACAGCCAGCAAACTGTCCTTCTGCCTGTGCCAAGGACAGCACGGAGAGGGCATCCATGAGCTCAGACTCATTGCCTGCATGACCTCAGGGCTGCTTTAACAGCTAGCAGACTATCCAACATGCTTTGCAGGGTAAGCACAAGATTTCCAAAGGAAAGTAATATCTTGTATTGACTGCTGGACTTGCCCTTTTCCTATGACAAACTCAAAGCTGAATGGAATTAATTTGAAGTGAGGCAAGACTACAGCAGACAATTACCAAGAAGCCTGTTTCTGTGGAGAACTGGAGCAAATGGCTGCCATATAGAGCTAAAATCTCTTCCGTAGACTCCAGAGCATCAGAGGTGCTATGGTTAACTGCTGTTTGTTAACCTGAATGAAGAGGTTAAGCCAAATTGCTACGCTGCTGCAATTTACACACACTTTAAATGTTTCTACTTTCCACCCATTTGGGGTTCAATCCTTGTTACCAAAGAGACCAACCTTTTTGGCTTCCTCATTTGCACTGAAATAGGACTGACACCTCAGTGTGGTTGCTATCTTTATCAAAAGGTAATTTAAATAAATTTTCTACTCCCCATTAGTATCACAGATCTCCTGCTTCAGCATTATTTCTAAAAATCTCTTGCCATTGCTAATACCTCACCTCTACCACTAAGCAATCATCTAGATATGCAAAGTACTGCCAGTTGATCCAGGCTTTTCCACCCCGTGCCAAGCAAACCTATCTTGGATTGTGTTAGACAACACAATAGGTGAGGAAAAGCTGCAGCAAGCAGTTCTTTTGCATTGCTCCCTTTCCCGTATACAATCAGGCCTGATTCTCAGCTGTCCAAGTGAGTGCAATTCCAGTGCGTACAGAAGACCGAGTATGGTTGGATGCAAATCTCACCACTCACCATTTGTATGTTAAATTGGATTCATTTGTGTGGATGAAAGAACTGTTATCATATGTCCAGAATCCTCTAAAAAACTTCAAGAATCCATACTGATGCAATTGAACAATACATTTTCTAGAGAAGACTCCTAAAAATGCATTTAATTCCTACCCTAGTAAGAAATATTGCTATCCAGGTCAAGGAGACAAACTAGAATCTCAAGTTTGCCAGCAACCATTATTTGCTAGCATTAGAAAGAAATTGTATTTCTGCTACATCTATGTCAGAAGCCCACTACCACCATGTTGCTGGGTTTTGACCTTTCCAAAAGAGAGAACACCCTCTGAGTTTGAAATATGATGCTTTGGCTAAGAGAAACAAAATTCAGAACTTTCATCTCTTCTGAGTCATCTGACTTCCTAGTTTAGAGCCAACTCATTTCAGCACAAACCTGATCGCTGTGATAAAACTCCCAAACTCAATGTTCTGTTCAGCTAACTGAGCTTGCTGTCTGTATCTAAGTGCATGCAATCCAAGAATGAGGGATGTAAGCATGAGTGTAATTGGTTTTATATTCCAATTTTGAGGGACCTTTCCAGACCAATGACTGTCAGGCGGTTTCAAACATAAAATCACCATCTGACTGGATATCTCCAGCCTCTGTAATACAGAGCATGAACTCCTCTAGCAACTTCCTGCTGACTTTCAACCATGTCCTCTCAGAACAGCAGAATAATGAGATGAAGGAAAAATCTTCCAAGTCTTAAATATTTTGAGAATTATAAAAGCCAAACCTTTCCTATTTGCAGCCCTTTTTTTTTTTTTTTTTTTGCTACCACAGCTACATGTGCACATACACATTTACTAAGCATGCAGGTACGTTGGGACACACATATTTTGGAGAGGAACAGCAACTCATAATAAAGCTTTGTGAATAGTATATTATGTACTCGTGCTCCCCCTACAGAAAACTAGGTGCAGCTTTCGTCTATCTGATTCTCCCTGTTTAGCAAAGTGAGAGAGGGAAAGAGAGTAAAATTGCATCGTGTGGTCAAGAGAGTTAAAGCAAGTTGATACAACCCTAGTATATATTATCTGATTAGTGCCACCTAAGACAGAGAGCCTTTGCAGTATCTGCCACAAAGAAAATACAAATCGTGAGACATGCTTTGAGGTACTTGAGCAAAAAGAAATATAGCATTTATGTGACAAAGACTGGCAGTAACTGCCACAGAGGGTTTACAGACACTTTTGTAAATTACACAGTAGTTCCAGACTTCCATACGTGGTTGTGTCATTATGTCTAATAGATGTAAAAGTAATGAGTACTCTTGGCAGACTACCATTTGGAGGACTGGACTACTACTTAGAGAGCATACCACTTAATAAGCTACTTTACTTCGTGGAGACTTGCAATTCACCACACAGGTACCCTAATGTAACACGATCATTGTCATAGTACAGGAGTTCACTTGCACTGGAACATCACAAGGCACTGAATGATTATGCTTTGCAATTCCCACTATTTCAATAATTCTCTTTTCTAGTTACTAGCCCAATGTAAAAACAAGTTAGCGAGCAAGGTGGTGGTGCTGATCCAGGAAAATGGCAAAGTTCTCTGCCTGCACGATCCCAGCAGACATGAGTACAATGGACAAGTTTGCGATCTACAACGCCATCATGATGCTCCCCAAGAGCAAGAGAGTTTTTATGTCAAAGTAGAGAGAGATAAGATCAACCTAAGCCCTACTGGAGAAAAATGGGTAACATACCCTGGGGCAGTCTGTAGATTTAGAGACTACAACAGAGCACAAATATGCAAATTACAGGATTAAGTAAGACAAGAACAAAATCAAGGAAGAATAAACCTCAAAACTAGAATCAGAGGTACAGCACTGATAAATGAGCAGGGCATGCTAGCTCAACAGCTAGGCTGCTGTCTTCTATAAAATCTTTTGCTCCATGTAATTCCAAAGGCATCCAAACTCTTCAGCAGCCAACAATCTCCTGGAAATGTGCCAACTGCTTACCATTTTTCCCTAGGCAGAAAAACAGCAAGCTTGGACTAAGAGCCAGTACGAGAAGCCGTAGGACTGACAGAGAACAATGCTGGCATAAGGGCTCTTAAAACAAACATGACTGGGGAAAAAAAGACATGGACCTGACTTCAAAGGTGCTAATCCTCACAGGCCCCAGCCTTTCATCTATGCATCTTTGTGCAGGGAATGCGTATTGCTATTTTAGAAACACCTAGATGCACTCTGCATATTTAACAAACCTGTAAGCCAGAATCAACACTCAATTTCTCTTGCTTGGTGAGTTTCTAAGGCTTATGGCTAGATAGCCTCCTCTTTCGTTGAAATCCTGACAAGAGGCTGAAGGGCAGAGTCCTACTGGTCTTGGTTAAAAGCAACTGCAGCCTATTTAAAGCACAAAAAGGATGGAACATCTTTTCAATTTTTTTGATCAAAGTTGCCTACCATTAACAGATGTTTGGAAAAAAGAACTACAACAATGTGCTAACCACATGTTTCTACAGGACTTCAATACACTTCTCAGCATGCCAACAGTTCTCTAGCAAGATTAGTCAATTTTAAAATGTGGGTGTACCCCTTCCTTAAAATAACGACATGAAGAGCCAGCTAGCTTCTGTATTAATGGCTAAGGAGTTTCAGAGGCTTTGAATGTACTGCCATCCAGCGACAAAAACAGCAGAGAGACACACGCAGAACCTCAGACAAGGTCACCATGTGCAAGGAGTCACCTGTCCTGCCTGCAACAAGATTCAACTGTACATTGTAGCAATGAGTGCCACAGATTATTTTTTTCTTCCCTTTCAGTTTATTCAAGGGTTCTGCTCCTAGCAGATAACAGGGAATGCATTTTCAGGGTAGCTTCCCTGTATGCTGCAGAATGACGAGCCTAAGGGAGCTCATTCTTCTTCCCTCCTTTCTCTCAGAGGTCAGTCCATCCCATCTATCTGCTGGAATACAGACAGGGAAGAACTAAGTCACACAGAAGGGAAGTTAGCTGCCTCAAACAGAAACAATCAAAAGCAGAACACAAAACAGAACCCGGATATAAAGTCCTCTGTCAGGGTTTAAAAGAAACATCTATATTTTTCACAGCTTTCAAGACTCTCTTCAATCATGTAAAACCAGCTGATTACAACAAGCTTGTCTGGGGCACAAAACAGTTTTTGTAGTTAATGAATAATTAGCTCTGAACTTTTACTGATACCAATATCTGCATGCTCTGTATGACAGGGGTCAATCGTAGAAAAAAACATTTTTTTTATTAGCATAAAACAGAAAAAAGAAATATGCCTTTTAAGGATACTCATGCAATGCCAGTCTAAGGCATGTGCACACTGAGGCTTTTACATAAGTGAAAATTAAAGCTTTTGCACATATATTCTGTGGAATTCTGATCCAATTCCTATTTCACCATAACTCTCAGCAGACACCAGCCCTTCTATAGTAAGACTACAAAAGAACATGTTTTTGAAAAGAACTTTTCAAAATGCTTGTCTTACACAGTTATACTTACAATCAGAAGAATTGTTTCAGTTATCCCATCTCCCACAACCAATTGCTCTTATAGTACATCGTTCAGTCTAACCTTAAACAGCAACTTCAGAAATTCAGCTGCAGTCTAAGACACCTTTGCTCAGACATACGGTTGGGGGCAGCAGCACAGGACTGTACACAGCAGTGCCAAGTCACTATACAAGGGCTCACACCATTCTTTTGAGGAGGAAAAGCATATTGTTGTCAAGTTTGCCCTTGGAGAATTGCTCACCAAGATTGAAAGTTTCCTCCTACTAATTTCATCACACTCAGGAAAAGGTTAAAAGTAATCCATGTCCTTAAACAGTTTTTAATTACAATTACAGGTTAAAACTCATTACAGTGTTTTTATTGCTTTGAGCTTTTCAGAAATATCTTGGGTGTTTGCCATCCTGCAGGAGGATTTTTCAAACCAGCTCTTTTCCAGATGCGCTCCAAATCTTTCTCAAATTTTATCTAAAACAGAAAAAAAAAAAAGAATTTATCTAAAACAGAAAAAGAAAAAGAAATAAAAAATAGTAACATAGCTCAGAAGCAACACTCAAGTATTCCGCCACTGCCATGTGCCTCAAGGAGAATCTCGGTATAACACACACAAAGGAAACAAATGCTTTTAAGTAGGCAGCTTGTTCTGAGTGTCAAAATAGTTAGCCTTACTGCAGAAAATACATTAAAATGCACAAGGATCTTGGTAGCATTATTTTAAAAGTCCTGTGCGAGGAAAACTGAGAAGATGGAAAACAAAACTGTAAGAAAATTAAGAGGATTTCCTCATCATAAAGTGTTCAACACTGCTTCCTACAAATCTGAAGAAATGGAATTACAATTAACCCCAATTTGCATCTAGGCAAGGTGAAAATTACCAGAGAATGGACTAAACTATATATATCATAGCAAACCTAACAGACTATTGAAAGGCAGTGCTGAATGAGAACATCTACAGTGTGAATGAAGGCCCTTGTCTTCCCTCACCCCTTCTATTAAGGGAACTAAAAGGCTTCTGTACAGAAAAAGACAATAGGAAGCACTTGAGGATGTTGGCAAGACCGGACAGAAATTAAACCAGTCTCCCTGATATAACAGACACGTGAATTAATCTTTCACACAAACGCTAAAATTATTCTCCATTAGCCATATATTTATAAGTTACTGGCATGCAAGAAAAATTATGCTAGTAACTACCACGCATACATGTTTGCAACCACAGAAATATTCTAAATTACAACTTCTGAAGATGTACAGGTCAAACACAAACCAGAAAAAACTATTGTACCAGTAAATACTGAATTCATTAAGGCTCTCCGAGCTGCTGCCATTTTCCCCCAAATCAATTCCACCTCAAAACATCATCCAATACCTGAACAGAGGGCAGTCTGAGAAGTGGGCACATTTATGTCCAGAAGTTCTCTCTACCCTGAACTTACCTGACGTTTCTTCTTGCGACCTTCCTTTATCCTCCTCCGTACAAACTTTCTTCGCTTTAGGAGCTTTTTGAACTTGTGCCGATTCATTTTCCTTCTGCGAATCTTCAAAACATTCTTACACTGAAGCTTGTTGCTAAGTGCTCCCTCTCCTTCCTCCACATCAGCTCCCTCATCAGACGGGGGACAGTCATATCGCTGGAGAGGTTCATAACCCACTTCTTCCTGAGCATTAAGGACTTCTGCTTTAGGAAGGGCGTATCTAACTGTCAGCCAGCTTTCTAAGGGGCTGATGGAAAGTTTTCTGGGGATTAGCACCTCTTCCAGTTCAGGGTCCAGAGCATACCACCGCTGAGGTTGGGCTCCACTCCTGTTAGATGGCTGTGTGCAATAGTGCGCAGATGTAGAACGAGAGCAAAGAAAGGAAGACACTGACCTTGGCAAAAGGTGGCCTTTGAGAAGAAAAGAATTTCACTTAAGAGGCAGAATTTTTAAACAGTATCTTAAGAAAAGCTCTGCTCAGCTCTCAAACCACCAGACAACTGTGGCCAGAATAATCTAATACAGGAAACTGCTTACAAAAATTATATTCCCATCACAAAAGCAAGGAAGTCTTTTTTAAATTTGAATTTAATTACGTTGCTGTTAACGCCATCTGCAAAAAATACATTATACAATATTTTGCTGTGTAAACTGTGTAAGTGAAATTTGGAATGGCTAGGAACTGTTCGCTGTATTAAGCTTTTCTGCTGCTAAGGAATCTCCTCCTATGCTTAAAAGAGGTCAAATCAGAGCTACACAATCCTGACAGAATAGATCAGAGACATAACATTTGACAACCACTGAATCAACAACAGCCTCACCACTCTTGCACTGCTTGCTGGAAAAGACATTTCTGGGACCCTAAATACCCCAGGGGGAAAAAAAAGAAAAAAAAAAACAAAACCTAGGTTACACAACATCTGTTTACCTGTAATTCGTGAAGCCTTCAGTAACTGGGAAGTCAGCTGTGATATTAACATATTGTTTCACTTTGTTCACTGTCAGAGCCAGTAATGACTGTTAAAATAAGAACATTTATTCAATGAGGCAAACACGCTGTTTAAAAAAATCTTCTGTATTTAACCCTAAACCCCAAAAAGATGGGCTGACATACTCTAAGCACCCTCCCCGTTTTACCAACGCGCTGTCGGATTCTGCTGCAGGGGCCTGGCCCACAAGCACCGCTGTAGCTGAGTTGCAGTGGTGGTTAATAAAGCTTCGATTGTTCCAGGTTTAAAAATAAGGTAACTTCAGCCCGAGTCTCACTGGCACACTTCTGCCCGGCTCAGTGCGAAGGTGTTGCTTCCACAGCACAAACCGGAGCGCAAAAAAGCCGCCCGCTGCCATCAGGCCGTGAGGAACAGCCGCGCGGCCTAACGAAGCGCCCTTACCGACACGGGCCGGACCGCAGCCCCGCGTTCGGCGGGCAGCCTCCCACTCCGCAGCCCGGCCAGCAAGCCCCACCACCGCCCCGCTCCCGAGGCACGGTCCGCGTGGGGCTACCAGGCACCCCGCACCGACCCTACCCCTCCGCCCGCGGCCCGCCATCGCTCACCATCCCCGCCCGCCTCTGCCCCGGAACTTCCGGCGGCCGCCGGGCAGCGCCAACAGGGCAGCGCCCCCTAGCGGCGCCCGCCGGCGCTGCCGCGCAGGCGCCGTGAAGCGCGGCCGGGATGGGGCGTCGAGCGCCCGTGGTCCCCGGCTCCGACGCCCCGGTCCCGGCCCCGACGCCCCGGTCCCGGCCGCTTTCCCCGCCCTGCAGACGGGCGCAGGGTCCCGGTTTCCCCCGCCTGGGGCAGCTGCCCGCCGCTGCGCCGGGGCAGCGAGGTCAGGGAGAGGGTGCTCGGCCCGGACCGGCCTGGCCTTCTCCCGCCCGCAGGGCTGGAGCGGCGGGGGTGCGTGTGGGGAGGGTTTCCCTCGGCGGCCATTTAACAGGGTGAAGGTACTCGCAAACAGGAGGCCTCGTCCTCGGAGCGGGCACGTCGGTGCTGGCAGCCTGGGCCCGGAGGAGGCTGGGGAAGGTGCCACAGGCTGGGCCAGCCCTGGCTGGGCTGGGCTGGGCTGCCCGCTTCAGCCTGGCATTGCCGGCCGCAGGGCTGCGTGCCCTCGCAGTGGAGGGGTCTGGCAGGAGCAGGGACCCGGGTTGTGACCTCGTGTTGTGTCGGAGCATCCAGAGGAGGAAGCGCTTGCAAGGCATTTGCAAACAGGCAAAAGGGCCATCTCCTTCCCTGCAGCCATCTCTTCTCTCCCGCTCCCACCCATCTGAATCACGGAGCAGGGACTGTTCCCGTCGGCGCTCCTCACAGCAGGCTGCAGAAGGCACATCGGCTCCTTTTCCCCACCCAGCATCTGACATTCCATTCAAACTAAATAGTTCAACTAGTTCAAACTGAGCTTGCCCGTCAGGTTTGCACTGATACTACAGTCACACTTTGAGATGGAAAGTCAATGGGAAAGCACTGCATTTTGTTCAGCTGCTCAGTCACAGCAGCACGTCACTAAAAATAGGTCTAGGCGCAGAAGCGCGGCATAACAAGCAGTTACAGGGAGCCTTTATATCCCTGGCAAGTTGGGGATCATGGAAGGCGGCTAGACACCTCTCCCTTACACACCCTCAGCTGCGTCTGAGGGCAGGTCTCACAGTGGCTGCTGTCCAGGAAGAGCCAGACCTGTCTCTCCCACTTACCTGGCTGTTGTTGGTTTTCTCTCACTTGGTACAGGAACCCACCACCTTGGCACAGCATGAAAGTGCCTAATCAGCTGGCATGAGGGACTGATGTTGAAGCCAGTCCCAGACTTCAAAGAACTTTTTGCTTTTATCCCTACCTCAGTCAGAACACAGAGATCTTTTCACTAGCTTTTAGTATTTCCGACCAGAGCAAGGGTCTGCCTCAGTTTCGGGTGCACCCCACCATGTTAAACCCATCTATCCTGAAGGAGACAGCAAGGGTTAGAGTTTCTTCCTGCAAGGGAGAAGTACGGTTCTCTGGTCAGGGAAGAGAAACCTACAAAGAGAAACCTACATACAGAGAACTTAACTGAAGTAGTTTAGTAAACAGACTGTTTGTTTAAACAAGACTTTATTGAAGACATTTTAGAAGTTTATGTACAAAACATTCCCACCCCCATATCAGGATGTTAGTCACTCACTGGGAACAAAGCAAGTGCCTGGTGTGTGCTGTCAACCTGGGGACACTCAGAGGTTGCCGAGGAGTTTACAGAAGTACCAAATTCACATAGGTTAGAGCTGGCAATTTCAGCCTTGGCTCAGTTAGGACTGAAGGAAACCAAAGGACCTTTTCCAGAGACGTGTCTCCAGCAGTCTGAACGTACTGGAATCTGACAGCCTACACTGGCCTTACTCTGAGGTCAGGTCATTTCCTTCTGCAGAGAGCGAGAGGCCCACTTTGGTTTTGGAAGTGAAGAGGAACCAGCCCCTGGATTTAAGTTGCAGTTTTTAATCTATTTTAGATGGTTCCAGGAGATACCCATCACTAAGAGCACAGTAGTATTTGCAGGAAGCATTAGAACAGAGCAGTAGCAATACCGAGTAAAAGAGTCAGCCACCTCACTTTCCAAATACACCTAGAGAAAGGCTGGATATCAGACTGGCTATTTCAACTAGCCTGTAAGAAAACCCTAGAGACACAGACACTAGTGGCACAAGTTAAATAGTGACTGACATGTTGTTTCTGTAGCATACTGTGCACTTCTACCACGGTAGAGTTTCCCCTTGCCAGTCCAGGAAGGAACCATTTTCTTTTTCACCAAGACGGTCCAGAACGGAGAGAATACCTGGGATAGCCTCTTGCACCTGCATCGGAGCCTAGAGCAAATCAAGCTTAGATTATTACTGGGAATATCCTACAGAAGAGAACCAAATGCATTTAAGGAGTTACTAGAATCCAGTGGGATGTATTTTCATGTTTCATAGTGTGCCTCTGCTGCACATGGAAGTCTATACTGTGCAGTGGGTTCTTGTTCAAGGGTTGGGACGACAAGGGAGTCATACTTTCACATTTTCAGAGAGATGTCACTTACCATGTTTCCGCCCATGTCTGTTTGAAGCCAGCCTGGATGCAAAGAAATACAGAGAATTCCATCCGATTTCAAGTCTGCAGCAAGACACCTGGTGATCATGTTCAGCGCGGTCTACAAGAGTGGAAACCATCTATTAGTGTGCTGGTTTTACAAACCTTGAGCAAGACCTTAAGCCAAACTAATTGGCACCTCCCTTCCACCGTGCTGCCTCCTGACAAATGAAGAGGCAGTAACAGTATCACAGTAACTTATCCAGACTTAGTGGGCACTTCATTCTCAGAAATATCTGTTAAGAGAAGCATTGTGAAAGCTCTATTGCCGTAAGCTCACTGCCCAAAGATGAAACTAAGTTATGATGGAAGATAAAGTAGCATTTGAAACTCCTAAGGAGCTGTGGGGAAAATAATATTGACATAAGGACTCTGTTTTTCTGCAATAATCAGTACACAAACATTCATCTTTTTACTTCTGAACAAGGAAAACAAGCGTATTAACAGCTTATGAGTAGGTGGTGTAGGAGAAACCATGTATCTAATCTTGACTATTTGTACAGACTCAGTCTCTGGATGTGACAAAACTAAAAACTCCACCTCTCACTAACTAGCATTACCACGTACAGGTCAGCACACCTTTTGTTGAGTTTCATGCGTGCTTGGACTGGAGAGGAACACAGCTAATAGGACACAAACTTGATGGCATCAGTTCTTCCCTGAATGCCAAGTCCCTCCGAAATGGATCTATATCAGAGTACTGATGGAGCATTTGTGAGCCTGTTCTTAAGAAGTTGGCATGCTTGTTCCAGATGTACAGTTTTCACAGGTCCTATTTCCACCCACATGAAGAAAAAGAACAGTTCCTGTGCCAGCCTACCCAAGGAAGTGCTGCACACCTCAGATCATCATCTTAAGCTCAGAGCGGTCTTTAACTCTGTTGTGGTTTAGCCCCAGTTGGCAATTAAACACCACCCAGCCGCTCACTCACCCTCTCCCTCAGTGCGATGGGGGAGAGAATCGGAAGAGCAAAAGTAAGAAAACTCATGGGCTGAGATAAGAACAGTTTAATAATTTAAATAAAACTAAATAATAATAATAAATTGTAATGAAAAGGAAAACAATGAGAGAGCAAGAGAGGAACAAAACCCAGGGAAAAAAAAAGTGATGCAACCGCTCACCACCCACCAACTGATGCCCACCCAGTCCTCGAGCAGCGATCGCTGCCCCCGGCCAACTCCCCCAGTTTCTATACTGGGCATGATGCCCTATGGTATGGAATGTCCCTTTGGGCAGTTGGGGTCAGCTGTCCTGGCTGTGCCCCCTCCCAGCTTCTTGTGCACCCGGCAGAGCAGGGGAAGCTGGAAAGTCCTTGACCAGTGTAAGCACTACTTAGCAACAACTAAAACATCAGTGTGTTATCAATATTATTCTCATACTAAATCCAAAACACAGCACTATGCCAGCTACTAGGAAGAAAATTAACTATCCCAGCTGAAACCAGGACAAACTCACAGGCCTGCCCTCACACAGTGAGCACAGCCCAGGGAAGCCTACAAACCTTTGCTATCCTGTAGGGGTAGACCTTGAGGAACATCTCATTTGCCTGGACGAGTTGCATGGAGGCAGCAAGAGAGGACATATTGATAATAGCAGCTCTATGGCAGCCCATTCCTGTGCTCAGCTGGGCTGCCTTCCTCAGAAGGGGTAGAAATGCCTGTGAAAACAAGAGTTTGTTTTAATTTGGTCAGCTTGCTCTTGGCCCATTCAAGGCAAGCCGGACCCTCAGGTTCTGCTCTATGAAAGTTGCAGTACAACTCTATGCCACCAGCACAGAATGGTGATGGCTCCCCAGACAAGCTGACCACAGGAAACCTTTCTATAACAGCTGGCTGTAAGTAGCCAGGACCTTCAGTCTCTTCTGCCCACCTCCTAGCCCAACCTGTCCACTGAAGTGACCTCATACCAGATGGATTTAAATAAAGAGAAAGATCCGTGATAGAAAGGATCTCTTGCTGCTCTGTAGGCATGCAGTTTAACATCAGACCTGTATCTGTGCAGTTCCAAGGTGACAAAAGCTTGGGTTACATGCCCAGCTCACTAGTGGAAAAGCCTCTTATAGTACCACAGATTAAGCACATTCCTCCCAATTCTTACCTTGGTGACCATCAGCTGGGCAACGGTATTGGTTTCATAAATGGTGAGCATTGTCTCTGCTGTGACTTCTTCCAAGGAAGCAAGCACATTGATGCCAGCGTTGTTAATGAGGCAGTTCAGACCTTTGTCTCCCACAATTTCTTCCACTTCCTTGACTACTTTCTTGATGCTGTTTTCACAGACCACATCTGCACAGAGGAGCCAAGAATAGCCACAGTGAACGGTGCCGTTCAAATGCCGTCCGTCCCCATACAACACATGCTAAACCAAAGCTAAGGCATTAGTCTGAATGGGGACATTTAGGCAGCACACAGAGATGACAATGCACAGAAGTCTTTACATAGATTATGGTTCCCCAGTGTTATCTTAAGATGAGGGTGATCATTTTCAGCTGCTGGAGGTCATGTACAGCTCCTGATCACCCAGGAGACCAGTTTCTTAAGATGCACTCACCTGACTTAGTTGAGCATACTTCTGTCTAAGCCCTTTACTCACCCAGTTGGAGGAGCCTGATATTGCTGTATTGCTTGCTAAGCTGCTGGAGTTCCTAGGAAGAAGAAATTATTTGTGTTATCTTTTATAGATCTATCTATCTCCGTGGCTATTACATAAAACAGTTTGAGATCTGCACTTCCAGAATTGTAACTGCCATTTATTTTCAGAATTGGACCAAAGGCAGTGATACTACTTTGTTTTCCAACCTGCTCAGCAGCTTTCCTGAGAGCAAAATCAACTGCTGCAAGAAACTGGACTCTTCACCTTCTTAGTCAAGATATCAGCACGCTAGATTAGAGTTAGTTCTTGGTGGGTACAACTTGAGGGCGTGTTTGCAGTGTAACCAAAGGTCTTCGATCAAGTGGCTACCATTGTCAGTTCCGCTGCAGAAGTGGTGCTCAAACTGCATTCCAAGCCAGTGCTTCCCCACTTCTGTAAGAAAAGCGGAATTCTCCTGAAGCTCAACTAGTGCTAGACATCAGTTCAGGGCAACAGGGAGGCTTAAGAAAAGCCATTTGGAATTACTGTTTGCAGGAAATTTTTCCTAGCAATTTTCCCATGGAAATTCTGTTTCCCAGCACTCTCATTTGCTTCAATTCTTGTAACTGAAGGTAAAGCACACATGAAGTTGGTTACATACACAGCAACTGTCCACGAGAACAATTCTCTCTCTGCTAGATAGCTATAATTCAGTCATCTATCTACTCCCTCTCAGTAGAAGAATGACTTGGAGAAAATTAGTACTATACTGGTGTTCCTGCTGGACAAAGTGTGTCCAAATTGGATTTATAGGCCAAGCTGGAATACTTCGGTTTCTGTGCCATGTAGCCAAGTAGGATGCGTGGCCAAACGTAACAGATGGATTACATACTCCCAGCCATGTTTAGGAGACTGAGCAACCCCGGACAAACATTCCAGCTCAAGCAAATCCATTTCTTTAGGAGCCCTTTGGGAATAGCAGTCAGGATGGCTGATTTTGAAAGAGTACTTCTTTGCTACTTGGAGACGCTTAGGGACTCCATGTCTTCTGTCAAGCTATAATGCATTACATCTTTTATCTCAGTTCATACTCTGCAGGATTCTCTCCAGGCTTGTTTAGAAAATTTGTTCTCCCACTGAGGACAATTACAACTGCAGTTAAGGCTATTAAGGGGAGGGGAAGGAAGGGGAACAAGTCAGAAGCACAAAACCAGAAGACATTCCTTCCCTTGGACAGGGCTTAACGGGACAGTTTTCAACAGATTAAAGGCCCGGAACACACTATCTTGTTTATTGATAGTCAGGCATGAAATAGTTCTGCCATGTCAAGGCCTGCAATAATTATGTGGCTTTGGACTGTCCACTGGACTTTAGTTTGACAGTATCACTTACATGATAATAAACTCCAGAAGTGCTCTGGCTTCTCGAGGTTTGTTCATTTATTTATAGTCAGATTGCTTTACTCTCTGACAGGAACAAGCTACTAACTTTTGCTAAAAGGCCAGAGATGTTTTGTGTAGTGACAGCAACTGAGAGGCTTCTGAACTGAGTAAGCAATATGTTCAATTAAGAACTCCAAACACTGTAGCATTAAGCATTCTCCAGAACACAAACAGCATGAAGTTACAATTGCTGCATGCAAATCAGGTTTACAATTCAACTGTTTTTCCATTTAGTTAATTACTTAGTTAACAAGCGACTCCCACTTCAGTGGTTTAAGTTTCTCAGAAGCAGCTTCCAGGCATAAAGCTAACTTAGACAGCTTTGGTCTGCAAGAATGTTACTCCACCCGATATAAACATAAGCTGAAAAATCCAGTTAGGAAACCTAAAAATTGCCGAAAAGCCTATTCTTTTCCCTACTGTGAGCAGAAGGAACATGCGGAGAGGAGGACCAAGACAAGTTCATGGCAGCGCAATCAGATACAGCCATTTCAAGCCACCTGCCATATATACTGCTTCTCCTCTTCCCCCACCCCACGTCGTTTTGATCAAAGAGATCAAAAGCCTCCTGAGCCCAGAGAACTCTGAAAATGTTACTGCAATGCATGCATACGCTAGTTATTGACTCCCCACTGAAGGGGTAAGCTTTCCTGAAGCTCACTGTGGTCATCTGTCAAATGCCCTATTCTCCCCCCACTAAAAACAAAACAACCCATCAAATCAAACAAACGAAACCTAAAACAACAAAAACCAAACCTACACCACCAACGTTGTCCACAACTTTTTTTTGCAGCAGGCTTGTGCTCACTTTTTTTATGCCGACATGCTAGTGCAGAGGCACTGCTCCCAGGACAAATAGGTTAAATCCCTGGGAAGAGAAGATCTCAGAGCACAGACTAACAGAGCCAGCGCAGCCCGTAATGGCAACGCATACGTAAGAATACGTGAGCTCATTGGTACTGCTGTTTGAAGTGCACCTTGTATTTTAATGTCCGTTTACGCAGTTTCATTTAAAGACAGTAGGTACAGCCAACACATCCCAGGCTAAGTCATTTTTGGTTAGTGTACTGTTCATTTAAAAATAAACAAGGCAAAAACCCAAAAACAACAAAAACCCACAACACAACCCCCTAATACTGCGTTTAGCATAGTAGCTCTAGATGTGCTCTGCGCCTGAATAGTTACTCCTGAGAATCAACTCTTAGGGATTCCAATAAAAATTTAAACTCTGATTAGCATTTGTTGTTTCCTGCTTGCTGATTTTAATTACGATTAACAAGAAGTCAGCCTACTCCAATTTAAACAAGATCCTCTGGCGCTCAAGGCTCCAGATACAGATTCATCAGTACGCAGGATATTTATTGCTAGATTTCAACCAGGACTGTTATGTTGTCTTTGCCATTTAGCAAGATTTACTTTGCCTTCTTATGAAAGATTATTCACTTCAGCTACAACTCTTGGAAAGAACCTGGCCATAGTAGGCCAGTTGGAAGCAATCAAGCCAAACTAACATAGCCTATAGGCAGCTTTGTCAGGCAAAGCGTACTTGGGTATCCTTTCACATCATCCTGCTTGCGCTGAGGATAAAGGCAAAGATGTATCATATTTGCCCGTGTCTCTCCGAGACAGGCTATTCAGTATCACGGTGTACAGCCAACTTACTGCTCGATTGTGTAACAGCTTACGCCAAGCTGCTGCGGACTGCCCCAAATCCACAGTCCTCTCTGACTCAAGAAGAGCCACACCTTAATGCTGTAGGAAGTGCAAAACACTTCCAGAAAAAAAAACCCCAACACTGCAATAACTCAAAATTAGAAGGACTTCAAGAATGCCCCCTTTGCCTGATATAACACATCGATCTTGCTAGAGCACTGCTCCAGAGATTGCTCAGCTGCTCTTCCCAACAGCAGACCACATGGCTAAAATATGTAGCAAAGAAAAAACAAAAACAAAACCTGACAGAGACAGTGTGCAGAAGCACTGCAGTGAGAGCTCTGCGTCTGACAAGGGAACAGACATAGCACTGTTAGTAACACTATCTCCTACTTCAGAGGAAGGGAAACAGCACATTAAGCCCTGGAAGCTTTCCAGAGCCCAGCAGAGCACTCTTGAGCAGCCAGGAACTGAACGCTTTCTTGTTCACCTGGGAACACACTCGGGCTTGCGGGGACAGCAGGAGGAACAAGAGATGCTCCTGTCCTGAGGTCCCACGTCCAGCTCTCGGCACAGCCTAGCAGAGCCAAGCTGAGGACAGGAAGCGCTGTGAACAGATTTACACCATGGCCATTTGGATCCCTTCGGCTGCCTCGCTTCCCCAGAAAACCGTCTCTTCCTTCCATACCTAGCAAGTCCGAGGCGGGACTACAGGGGCTACACCATCATTAGGTGTAGTCTTAGACTTTAGGTGAGAGTTTTTTCCCTTTTATGGGAAAGCAGGATGGGGAAGAAAGAGCAAGAAAGAAAAGCAGGAGGAAGAGAGAATTACAGATGGGTCCATGAGCCCATACAGGCTGCCTAATAATAACTGCACTGTGGTTTTGTCCATCTGGAGCGCAAAGACATGACGTCAGGATTATTTTGCAAGAGATTTGTAGCTGCTTCCACTCTCAGTGCTGCAGCATCCCAAGTAAAGGCAGATCAGAATCAAAGTGTGGCTGAAGGAGTCTAGTATGGTACTTTTCAAGGAGGGGCAGCGGTTATCTAGATGCGCCTGCAGGCCTGCTGCATGTTATCGTGTGATCTAAAGCCCATTTGTTAGGCAAATGTTCTGTGGAGGCCACCTAGGAGCTATTCAGCCCAGGAACTCAAGTTATTACAACTTCTGCCAGCACAGACTCACATGCAAAAGCTTGCAGCTGTTCCGCATTATCCCAGGGTGAGCAAGTTAGAGGAGACATGCTGCTTTCTGTAGTAAGCAGAGGAAAACAAAGTCAGACTCTTCTTCAGCATCTCTTTCTCAAGTCAGGTCCTTCGGGGCTCTTGTCTGTCCACCGTTTGGAGGACTCCAAAGTATGCAGTCATCTGTGTAACAGCATACGCTCTGCCGAGAGATTCTCCGGATAACTCACAGCTACCAGGGAATTGCTGCTGACTATTGTCCCCAGGATGGGCACTGGATTTGCCAGTAGCTAAGCATATTTAATCACTTTTCCTCTAAAAACTGAAAGATGATTTTTAAAAGGCTTTTCATTTAAGCTTTTCCCATCCTTTTTCCCCTCCCTGCATTCTGCAACAGGAAAATGCTACTCTACCAAAGCAGATGAGAGCAGAATTTAAGAGAACTGTCCAAAGTTGCTGTTCTCCAAGTTCATCCTCTAATCCAGGAGAGGAAGTGGGGGGCAGCGCACTCATCTGAAGCAGGATTTTTCATACGGTCACTTACCACAAAGCAAAGTGGGAGGGAGAAAAATTGGACTGCTTGAATCACCGTCAAGAGAAAGAGCAAGCACTGACAGCTCAGGGGTGCAGAGAAAGAACGAGTCACTCAACTTTACAGCCCAGTCAGCATGGTCAACAAACAGGTCTTAGATGGGCAAAGCCCATTTCATGTGCACTAAGACAAGTCTGCAGTGCCAGCCTCCGGAGTGCAGGAACCTGAACTCTGCGTTTGCAAGATTTGACTGGAAAGCCAGCGAAGGCAAAGTTTTCTCTCTGGGAAAGAAAAAAAAAAAAAACAAAAAAAAAGATCACCGAATCTTTGCCTTTCCTTACCATACCACACTCAAGCAACATTGCCCAATTGGATCCAAGCTTTGAGATAGTTGTATATGGAGCTAAGACTCCCATTGCTAGAGGCTCGAGCACGTCTGCGCTTGCCCTCTGCCAGCTAGAAGGACCAGCGGCATGGTGGAAACTCACCTCAGGAGGTCAGAAAGTTTTGTGCCAACTGTATATATTGCAGATGGGACAGATAATATTAGCGAGACTACTACAATACCTTTAGTAAAGATTTCCCTTCCTTGTGGAGTTTCCAAACCCATCTGTTAGAAATATGCTTTCAGCTGGCTGCAGAGGTTTCTATTGATGTACTGCCAAAGCACAGCACATGGCCTAGAGGTCCTTACAAAGAACAAAAACCTACCCTGATCCACCAAGAACAAACCTTGCCTCCCCCCAAAAAAACAAAAAAAAAAAAGCTGAGGATGCACCCCATGTGGCCTGCAGAATCACCACTCGGGGTTACTGGAACGTGGCTCCTGGCCAGCTTCCTGCCTACATGAGCCATGACTGCCAGCAGTCTTTCCAGGTTTCCACCGCTGCAAGTGAGGAGTGACCCAGCCTCTTCCCAGGCACGCCGCACTATTTGAAGGCTATTTCATCTTCTTGTGCAGGTTTACCAGCCTTTTTGCTCAAGCTTTTTAAGTACTGGCAATGCGAAAAACCTCACAAGTTGTGTTAAGATACATCCGTGGAATGTTTCCTAGGAAGCTCTTCCTATTGAAGGAACCGTTTCGCTTCTCCATGTAACTGATCCACCACCATTATAATGAGAAATCACTGCTGAACACAAGGGCCAATTGGTGAAAAAGAGAACTTCCCTTGGCACCGGCTAAAGCAGCTTTAGAACAAACAATTAAGCAGGGAGATTTCTATCTAACAACAGGTCATATGTCTCTGCTGGTTTCCTGTACCACTACTGCACGACACTGTTGTGCAATCACTAATAGGAAATACATCTGGGACACATGCCAGCTCTTGTAACAGGAGTTCAAAGCGAACAGAATGGTAGCGAATACCTGTTCAGGAGCTCGCGTAGTGCAGAAGGGGGGCTGAGGGGGGAAGCTGCAGGAACCAGTGGCTCTGAAAGGCAGACTGTGCACCAGATTTCAGTCTTGCTGGACTGTTTCTCAGCAACTCGATTCAGAAATATCCTAAATGTGCCTTTGTGCTGGAGAGATTTTTTTTTTACAACAAGAAACAAAATTAAGACCTTTTCCTTCAGCTCCATAAGCACCTGTAGAGCAGCACAGTGCTACTGGCGAACCGAGGGGTCAGGCTGCAGGTGTTACCTGACCAGCCCTGTACCAAACAGGCACAGAAGCTCTTTACCTCTGCACACGCCAGGGAATTTGCCTTTCACTAAGGCAGCCTTGTGCCATGCTTGAAATAGGGGAGATGCAGAAGTAGGGCTTTTGGTTATCGATTCTCCTAGCGAACGCCGGTGGCAATACACAGGGCTTTGAGACAGTCACAGAGTTGAGAGCTCAGATTCTTGCAGCTCTGGAGCACTCGAGTTTTCCTAGGAAAGGAAGAGGGCGATACCTGCGTGCATTGCCGTGCTGCCCTAGCAGCATCCTGCCTTACTGAGGAGAGTCGAGATCAGACTAGAGATGCAACAGAGGACACCAGCGGCCACAAAGCGAGCAGACTGATAACCCTCATTATCCATTTGTCTCCCAAAGGTTCGGGGAGTGCCTTTAATTTGTCTGACAGTCATTTCTGACAGTTATTTCTGACAGTCTAGGGATGGAGAAGGAGTCCAAACACATTATCACTATGCTGTAGCCACAGGAATGCTGGCTGAAAAGGCTGCAAGTGAATTCACCAGCAAGATGTAACAAAAGCCAGTATGTTTTGAGCAGAAGGCTCTGGTCCCTACCCAGCCATGAAGGGCACTAAGAGGAGTGTTTAATTCATCATTCATTTGGGCCTTCTCACTTGTTGCTAGCCCAACGGAGAAAGGGAAGAGACAGACGGGGCACAGCTCCTTCTGGGGACACAGAGACACCGTGTAGAAGAGACAAGGAAAGCTGTAACGGGTTTCACTGGGAAGGCTTCTGGGGGGTGGACTGCCCCTGCAGGGCTCCAGGTCCGTGCAAAACTGGAGAAGGCCAGGACATGCTTATCTCCAGCTGCAAATCCAGCAGGAACTCGGGGACTAGAGGAAGCGGCTGGCAGGAACGCCTGAGATGCTGCAGCTGGGCAGCCCGCCTGCCCGGCTGGGGCCGGGGCTGCCGCGGTTCCAGCTCGCCTCTCCTCCTCCCGGGGATGCACAGAAGTACCCGAACAGCAATATCCCCTGCTCCTTTCGCCTCCAGCCTCGGAGACTTCCACGGCACCGGCTCCATCCGATCCGGCCACCTACCCCGGGCGGGAGCTCAGCCCCCGGCTCCCACCCCACCCCGGGCGCTCGCTGCCGGGACACCAGCGCCGGGGCGCAGAGATGCTCGACCTGCTCCGCGCTTCCCGAGGCGCCTGCTCCTTCCCGCCCGCCGGGCCAGCACTGCCTGGCGGCTGCCGGGACGTCTGCTCCGGGCTCCAGCTCCAGCCAGGCTCCTCTCCAGAGGTGCGCCTGGGTAGGGAGAGCTCCGGCAGCCCAGCCCGGCCCGGCCCGGCCGGCACCGAGGGGCTGGGGGGGCCCTGGCCCACGCCAGAGCGGAGGAGGCGCGGCGTTCCCGCGGGCTGGCAGCATCCCCTCCCGGGGAGCCCCGGCGCCCCCGCCCCGGTTACCTGCGCCTTCTCGGGGTACCGGCAGGTCGCAAAGACGAAGTCCGGGGAGGGGCTGGCGGCTGCGAGCCCCCGCACCAGCCCCAGCCCGATGCCCCGGCTGCAGCCGGTGATGAGCACGGAGCGGCAGCGCGGCTGGGCCATGCTGCCTAGGCTGGGCTGGGCTGGGCTCGGCTGGGCTCGGCTCGGCTCGGCTCGCTCTGCTCCCGGCGCGGCCCCACGCGGCTCTTAACCTGCGCGGCGCGGAGCCGGCACCGCCGCCCCGATCCCGCCCCCGCCGCCCCGCCCGGCCCGGCCCGGCCCGGCCCGCCTGGCCGCCTCCCCCGCCGCCTCCGGCTGCAGACACGGCCCCTCCCGGCCCCCCGCGGCCCCTCGCCTCCCCGGGCCGCCGCAGCCCCGGGGCTCGGCTCCCGCCCTCCCGGCGGGTCCCGCTGCAGCGGCGCCGGCTCCTGCGGGGCGGGGGGCGGCCGCCGGGCCCCTGGGGGGAGGCGGCCCGGCCGGGCTCGGGGCTCCCGGAGCGGCCCGAGGGCCCGGGGCCGCGCAGGGCAGCCCGCAGCAGCGCGGGGCGTTTGCCCGAGGCCTGGCCTGCGGCAGAAGAGAGCGCGCCCGGCACAGGAGCGGCTTTCCAACAGGGGAAGAGGAATTGGCTGGTCCCTCTCTCCCGAAGACGAGAAGCTCACCCGGCCCTGCCCAGTGCCCGAAAGGCCCTGGTTCACCAACTTCTGCAGGGAAAAACCAGCCCCCTCTTTGCTGTGGCGGCGGCTCTGCCGGGCCTGGGGCGGCTGCTCCGTGAGGATTTACCCTTACTCAAGACTGACATAAATGCCCAGCGCTGAAACTGCTAGCCCAGCACCTAGGAGTGGGTAGAAGAACAGAGAAAAGATGTCAGTTCTCTGCCGGGGTGATGAAGCAGCGGCAGGGCCTGAACCCACATTTCTGGACCCCCCAGGTTACTGCCAGCGGCACACACAGGTCAAGCTGCCGTTTTCGGCTGTCACGAGCACGACTTCGCCATTCATTCTGCATCGCGGGTGACCCGCTCCTGGAAACCGCTACAGGCTTCCTTGCTGTAGCGAGTCCTCGCACCTATCGCCCACGGTGCTCGTGCGTGCTGTCCCAGATAAATAGTCTGTTACTGATCCACGCACACTCGTGCGTATAAATTGGTGTGTGTAGGTATAAAGGCTTTAATTACATCTGTTAGTACTATATTGCTATTTTCTTTATTAAAAGATCAATAAGCTTTTAAAAGATTCACTTCGTCCTGGTACAGGTCAAGAATAGTCTCTCTCCTTGTACTGGGGAAGCTAAAGTACAAAGATTTGGTAATTTGTTCAAATTCTGTGGAAAAGCCCCAAACATCTGATAAGCCTGCCCCCTTTCCCTTTTGTTGGCTTCTTGATTTCTAAACGACCGCAGTAGCTCCAAATAACGTACAGGATCTGCATCTCTGAAAATGTCTGTTACTGCTGGGTAGCTCAAAAGAGGGTTTGACATTCACCCTTCCAGGGTGAGATGAAGATTACAAGATACTTGCAGTCATTTCTCATATCTCAGGCCCTTAGACACAGAAAGTGTTGCTTGCAAGCAAAGCTGACCAGTGACATGGCTTCTTGATCAGTGTTTTTGTCATCTTTGTGTAGAAAAGTCATGACTATGACGCGTATTTCTGGTTTACCGAGTCTCTGTACACAACAGTCCTGGGCCTGTTCTCTTCCTTCAGCAAGTACAAAGTCCCGGGCTCTCGCTGAGCCAAGTGATTCAGCAGGTTCTTAACATTAAGCAGGAAACTGAGTCCAAGCAGACACAAGCTTGTGTCCAAGCTTGCCCATTGCAAAAGTTTTAAATACAAAGTATGTTGTGTTTAATTGTGTTACGTTGCCTTTTTATGGCATCATAAACATACACAGCGCTTTGCAAACAAACCATAAGGGCAACATCCATCATAAATTGCCCCTTTCCCTGATAGGACTGAAAATACATGATGGAAGCGGCAAGCGTAGCTGGCTCCGCTTCTCTGCTGGGGAGTAGAAGTGAATGGCTCCAAGCCTTGGGTCAGGGGGCAACACCCAGTTACTGAACTCTACCCGATGGATGACTCACACCAAAAGGGAAATGGCCACCTTGGTTTTCAGATAGTTTCTTGCTCATTTGTAGTTACAGACGAGCAGCCAGGCCTTTGTGTGAAAATCATCGCAGCCTCTTCCACGCCCACGCAGGGTTACCCAGCCACAGCAGCTGGGAAGCAGGACCATTGTCTCCACACTGGGCTCAAGCCAGTTTGCTGCAGCTCTTCAGGTTTGCTGTGGCTGCCGTGAGTGCCCACAAATATTTTCTTTCCTTGTGACAAACAGGAGATAGAACGGGTTGGTATGGTTTAAGCTGCCGCGTTTCACATCGCGTCTATAACGAGCGGAGAGCGCACACGTGGCCAAATACCACCGCTCGGCTAACGAACGTGACCTGGTTGGTTGAACACGCTCCCTGTGGAAGGGCTCCTACTGTGCGTACGTTGTCCCTTTCCCTGCTGCGAATGCGTGAAGCTGCATTGTGCAACGCCTTTCTCAGACCGCCTGAAAGAAATGGATGTGGAAGGGGAGAGCGTGGGCTCGGGGATGCCGTACTTCAGGCCCACAAAGGGAAGCCAACAGTCTGTTGCCACCTGATAACACCAAGGAGTGCCATTACAGCGATGGGTAAGGCAAACGATGGGAAGATTTCTTCTGCTTTGAATAGGCTTTGTATCAGGTCTCTGAGGACTGCTAAGGAGACGTTGAAAATGCCATTGCCTTTCACTATGCTCTCCCTGACTTCTTCCCACGTAAATATTGTTCTCTCTGTCCTTCGAGGCTGGGTTAGCTCCATGCATTTTGAAGTCACATTGGCTTCTTACCAGCTGCTAGTGCTGGTAGCAGAGGAGGCTGGAGGCACCACAGGGGACAAGTGCCATCTATTGCTTGCAAAGTATAGTTGGGCCAGTCTGTTTCTCCCGGGGCCCTAGCAAGGTTCAGACGCTCAGCTGGGATTTAGAGACCGATACCTCAGCTCCTGGCTATACGACAACTTCCTTTGTCAACTTGGGCAAGTGAGCAAGAGCGTGTTCACACTGCCGAGGTTTGGTACGTTGTTTAGGCAGCTCCTGTGTAGTTCTGAGAGAGACAGGCTCATCCACAGCAGGGTTTGGAGAAGTCTAATTGAAATTTGAATACCTGTCTTTACCCATCAGTTGTACAGGAAAGAGGGAATTCTCCAGCTTTGGTATCCAAGTTCCCAGGCAGTATGAATATCCCTCTGAGTATTTCCACATCGTGTCCTCCACTGGCTCCATGGCATTGTTTTCATAAGGAAAAGTGCTCTAAAGACTGAAAGGAACCCGCATGCCATGGATGGCTCAGCTGTGAGCAATACTCCACAACAGGACCCTTGGGAAGGGCCTCCAACCCCTCAAGGTTCAGTGGTTTTGGAAAGAGCATTGCCCGAGGGGCTGATTCCCCTGCCAGCGATGGGTGGTAGCCACACACTGACGCTCAGCTCAGCCTTGCAGATGAGAGGCCAGTTTCATGCATGGAGGTCTGGAACAAACACAGATTCAGCCATCCATAAGCTGCTAGCACTCACACGCATACACAGAAATCAACGGCTAATATCGAGGGGTTCCAGAGCATCAAAACAATCAAATAAATGTCTGATTATTGCTCTGCCGTATGTAAAAATGAATGCGTGGATCCGTCGCCCCTTATTTGAAGCGGCTCCACAGAATTAGATTCCACCGCTCTCTAAAGCTAGTGGGAAAAGCTCATCTTTGTGCAAAGATCAGATGTGGCAACAAGCCAGCAGCAAGGTCGCCCTGTATACTGATACCCGTGTTTTTCTGCTGTCTTCCAAATAAAGCTCTGTTCCAGAAATCTCTCTCCAGCTCACAAAGACTAACGCTCTCTTCTTTTCCAAGTGGTTTAATCAGTTACCTTCCTTCCCATGTGCACCGTGTTAATTTCAGAACGATTCTCTTTGTGCATTTACCAACAGCATTTTGTTGGTTTTGGAGAATTTTCAAAAAAATCCCTGTCAGGCGTTAAGACTGCTTCGTCAACCTCTTTGTGCTTGTAATTGATTCAGTCCTTGCTGTCAGCACGTACGAGCGCTAGCGCTGCCAGGCATAGCTGGAATTTTGCACGTGTGAGTGAAGCCCGCAGCGGCAGCACTGGGACCGGCAGCCTCGGGGCCGGGGTCGGCGCGCGGGGTTGGGTACACGGGCGCTGGGAAGCCTGCGATCGCCCGTACAGCGCGGGAGGGCTGTAATGGGGGTTGACGTAATCACAGCGCAACTTCGCTGACCTGAGACACGGGAGACACCTCCGAGGCACTTTACACTGCGCTTGGTGCTGCACTTGCAATCAAACGCGATTGCTGCTGACTGCAGATTAAATCCAGAGCTGTCGCTTTTTAACTCTATTTCACTGCTATTTGCCTTCAATTTCTCAGGTGTTCCTTCTCTAGCCTGGGTCCTGTCAGTGGAAGTTCCTCTTCCCTGAGCCGTCTGCAGTATTCTGCCAGCAGCTTTTGTGCTGACCAGCAGAGCAAAAAGGGTCAAACCCCCCCAAAGTCAAGGGGAGCTTCGGCACTGCCAGAGCGCAGCGAGGACTTCACGCCCAGGGTGCTTGTCTCTTGTCTGGAATTCAGAGTAGTTCTCGAAGGGGAAGAAACAGTCTAACTAGAGGAAGATGTTTTTCTCAGTCAATAAAACATATACTGAAAATCCCTGCTATTATCTAGGTGCACAAGACACAGAGTTGAGCCGTACAGAATTCTACGTGATGCTTTTCAAAGCCCCAAGGTTTTCCTAAAAAAAAAAAAAAACCAACCAAAACAAACCAAGACAAAACAAAACCAAACCCAAAACAAGCCACAACCCCTCTTACTCTGCATTTACAGGTGGGGAAACTGGGACAGGGTCCAGTCATACAGCCCAAGGGCACAGAGAGTTGGTGACAGATTCCCCTGGGCAAGCAAGGTCCCATCCCATCCGCAAGGCGTTTTTTCCGAGTGATAGGAGGTAGACATCCAAGTTACAAGCCGTAGCAAGGCACACAGGAGAGGAATGTTGCCCAGAGCTCCCTGCTGTGCTGGAGATGGCAAACAGCAACCAGGTCCAGCGTATGAGGAATCTCTTCCACCAGCTGGAGATGGATTGCCTCCAAAGTGAATCTCGCCAGCCCCAGCCACATCTTCTCACCTCAGCTCTCGTCATCTCCTTTCCAGCTCTTACTGCTCCGTTTGCCACGGCCTTTAACCAAGTTCTGCGTACTAGAAGCTAGTTCCTCCAGGCCTGCTTTTGCCTAACTCGTGAAGTCGAGTCCAGATTTCAGCACCCTGTTAACCACAGCCTAATAAGGTATTTTTTACTGAGCTGTTCAGCTCAACCTGAGTTGGACACACCAGAAGCAGAATTGCTTTGCTTAGTAATTTCTCACCCACATTTAAAAACAATAAAAACAAGAGTTGCCTGGCAACCCTTGGAGAGGAATTACCTGGCAGGACAAGGGAGAAAATACTCCTTTTATTTTGCATGAAGCAATACTCTTAAATAATTGCTACTTGCAGTTTCTGTATTTGAGTGAACTCCATTCATTCAGCTCCTCTTTGGCTTAGCTCTGTCTTTGTGCAGGACATGCTGCAGGACATGTTGGTGGGGGTTTTGGGTGGGTTTTTTTTGGGTTTTTTGGTTTTTTTTGGCAGGTCTCTGGCACTTTTTCCACCCAAGAACATATCAGAATATTTCTAGTGTTTGTGGAACTATAAATCATTACTAGAGTGACAGTCTGTGGGCAAAACAAGCAAAATAAGGTTTAAAACAGACCTTCCCTGTAACTAAATGATTTTGAACCACCAATCCACAGCCTTCAGGTCAGCAGAATTCAGTCTGAGCAGACTGGGAAGTCACACACGAAAAGAGCAGCCACCCTTCACAAACACATGCACAAGAGACTCTGCCATAAACCAATGCCATGATCAGTTTTGGTACTTCAGACCTGGCCCTATCAGGTCTTGAGTGGGCTTCAGAGGTGGCAATGGACTCCAAATCTTCTGGCCTGACTCCAGAGGCAGTGGCAGCGAGCTCGGCAATGAAGGGAGACAGTTTCTGACAGAAGTGGAACCTCTCTCCCATTTCCCACCATGCTGATTTTCCAGAGGTGCAAAGAGCTCAGCACCCAGCCCTGCATGGCTGCAATGTTTGCGCTGAAGCTTACGGTGAATCTCGATTAAAGCCTCCCTTCCCAATGTCTAACGGGGAATTGAAAGCTGCTTTTCTCACCCGATCTCAAAAATTCCAAGCTTTGCTGTTCATTCAATTATTCTTTGATAGTGTCAACCCCTGGCTTCTTATCTTTGGCTCACCCAACGGGGGGATCTTTCCCTCTTGGTCCCCACCTGCCTGGCACACACTGAGCTAGAAGCAGTTCCATATTTGAGGAAATAATTCTTTAGGCTCTCACTTGAAAAAGGGAAGCTTTGTTGGCTCTGCTGATAGAGAGCAAATACAGATCTGAAGGCCTGACCTTCCACCTGCACATTGGCTTCATAGATGTGGAGTCTGTTGTTGAGGAAACACTAGCCAGGAAGCCTAGAGGATTATTTCCCGTGAACGGAGGAGGACTAGGCTGTGTTGCCAGAGCAGGTAGAAGGCTTTATCTCAGGAAAAGAGAACCATAGCCTGGCCAAGACTGTAGCGTCCTTCTAAGTCAGAGGTTTCAGTAAGCGCAGTCCCTTCAAAGCTTCTGCCAGTGAGGTAACCTCTCTCCAAGCAGAAGGAATTACATGTGAACACCAGATACAGAGAGATCAGAGTAACCCGAGAGATGTTCTGATGAGCGAGAGCCACGTTGCAGTCTTCATTCAGAAAACAGAAGTCATAACTCACCCTAAGAGCCGAGACTTGTACATGCATGCACGTACATAAAAATGTGGTGGGTTTTTTATTTTAGGTAAAACTAAGCTCCTTGTCTTGTTTGCTCAGCCTGATACACACAGATTTCTGTGTTTTGTAATCTTTGTAACCATGAGAACTAGAACTTTTTCTGTTTTCTTAAAAACTTAGATTCTCTCAGGATGTCTTACCCAGTAGGACTACAGGTTGTAAACAAGTTCTAAATATTGTACGATCTGTGATATACTCACAAGCGCTGGTAGCTGGGGGGAGCTGAAGAAAAAAGATTGGTCTCAGCACTATGAATACAGTGAAACTCCTAGGCACAGGTTTCAGCTGGAGGAACTAGTCAGGTCAGTCATATCTTCTGACTACAAGGACTTAGACTCTGTCTGGATTCAAGGATAGGCATAACACAGGCCTGCACCACTTCTCCAGCCTCCTGGAATATGCACTAGGTCAACCACTAATGGCATCTAGAAAAGAACAGTTGACCCTTCAGTAAATAGGGAAATAACATCCGAGCAGGATTACGCATCGTTTACTCTATATCCAGCTCCGCCTACTAGGAAAAAGAGTAGGAATTAAAGAACTAACAGGTTCAGAAAGCAAGCTCTTCACCAAGGAATTGGCAAGTTCCCCAAGAGCTCACGTGCAGGACTGCCCGCGGAAGGGTGATTTCCTAAGTCGTGGTTCGGGTGTGGACCGTCTCTTCATATCATTTCACATGAACCACCACAGTTCTGCCAGACACCAGCAGTTTCCGATTGCTACCCCATCAGATGACCCCAAGGTGAAGGATGTTTTTCTAGTAAGACAAAAGCAGTCCTGTTCCTTTCAGCTCTGTAGGAAACACCAGGGAAAACAACTGACAATCAGATGTAGAGACACACAGTAGGGTTGTAAGAGGACACTAAGCATACGTGAGGAACAGCGAAATGACCTGACACAATATTTCTTAACATTTTCTCCAAAGACTGGGCCGATTTTTTTCCAGGCTCTTTTACAGTATCATGCCCAATCACATCCACTTGACACCTACCACAGGAACTGCGCTCACAAGAGATCAGGTGAACGAATGCAAACTGGTGCCAAGAAAAGAGAAGAAAATAATCCATCTGCTGCATTAATGGGACTTCTGGCTTGCTTGTTGTCAGCAGCACTTACTTCCCCGAGTTGTCTCAACAGTTCCCTGGGGCTGGCTCACATCAAAACCATCACAGATGTTCATCCACTTCGAAACATTTTCACAGCGCAAGAACTGGCACCTAGCCCACTTCTCTTTCCCATGTGTCAAGATTCTCATAAACCACAGTTCTGTCATCTCCCAGAGATCGACCACAGTCCTTACCGGTGCAGTTTGTTCACTGTTGTTCAGATGCAGAGGACCAGAGCCGTTACTGTTCATGAAATTCAGCTGGGATCTGCCAGATACATTTTAAGTTAGGATAAATGCACGTTCCATCCCAGACATTTGTGGATTGGTGGATGTTATGTTTGGTATCAGCTGGAGAGGTGCCTAAACTAACAGCATGCCCAAGATTCCTAACTTCAAGGAGACGGGGATTTAATTCAAAGGTTTGTTAAGTTAACCACTGTAAAGAGCTTAAATTGAAACTCTGAACTGACTGCTTCGCAATGCCGAGCCAGTTACTCTTAGAGTGAAATATGACAGAGACTACAGGTTTTAGCACTCAGCACAGTAAATGCTGAAAAACTACGTGCTTGTAAATTCCCCTGGTTACCAGATACACGTGGTAACTCTTTCATCTCGGACTCCCTGAGCAAAGTAAAACAATACATTTGCCTGCCCTTACGGCTGCGCTCCATACCCCCAGAGTGAACACAGGCACGCCTCTCAGAGGCGCCTCTACTCCCGTGCAACGACTCGGCCCCCACATTTCAACAGTTCTATCCGACACTTCCTCTAGCTACGCTAAGCATCTTCTCCCAAACCCACCTCGCTGCCAGGACATTCTGTGTAGCTATCTGTATTGGGCTTTTTGCTGGTAAAGACAGATTGTTCTCTTCTAGAACAGGACGTCTTTTAATCCTGTGATATAATCCCTTTTGTTTTGGAACAAAACCGCTTTAATGTAAAAATATACCCATTTCCTCCCTCGTTTTTTCCTCTCCAGATTTTAACAAATGTACTAGAAAGTAGATTACTATTTATTCAGCACCGTACACAAGCACAGTAGTTTAGAGAACACAGATGCTGATTTTTATGCCAGGCGCCATTATGTTCATGCAGAAAAGCGTACATAGCCTGGGTCTTACCTTTACCCTTGTCCATGCTACTTGCACTGGAGGAAGGTCACGTCTCTAGCTAGCAGAGTTGAGACTTAACTAAGGTAATTCCTCTTCAAGTCTTTCTGGAGGGGGCTGCAGCTGCGCAACCTGCCTCCCTGAGGTATGCTGCTTACCTCAGGAACTGGACAAGAGGCAATTTGGGAAGCATCCGGAGCAGAATGAAGTAATTAAAGAGAAACACCAACTACCTTTTAGAACTGGAATTAGGAAACAGAGATTTAAGGTTGACCTGCTCCTAAGTAATATCCAGGTAGTAAGAATCAGTCTTAAAATGGGAACTCTCTAGAGAACGTTGTTATTTCAGGTTGTTCATACTTTAATAGATCAAAGTTACTTTTTGTATCACACATTATGTCTGAGCTACTCGAATACTTTGACTTCTACTCCATTATTTAGCACGTCAAGTATGAAATAACTAGTTTCCATCTGTGTACAAAGCTCAAGTTAAGGCAGATAGTTTGCTGATTCAGGAGCAGGTTAACTTACATGCCATAGCAGTGCTCTGCTGAAGCTCCAAGGAGCTTTCCTTGTATCTGCTGCCTCTCTCAATTGTCTTTTCTCAGCTGAGATGTAATCAGAACTGTGGTAAAGAACTACAAACTAACTACTGCTACTGCAAGGTGACCAGAAAATAACTAGTCCTCTCCCCGCACAGGAAATAGGGGCACCCACTGAAACTATCCAGTAATGATGCATTTAGAACAGGTAACTTGCGTGAAGTAGTAATTCCTGGTAAGGAAGAGAATGTCAGAGGGAGCCGCAGAGGTCAAACACAATACCTGGTCCAAACCAAGATTACCAGCGGACGTATTTGTGAACTTGACTACTTACACAGAATAATCCTACGCAACCTCCAGCTCAGGAAATTGGTAGACTAGAGGTTGGCTAAAGGAAGGCTGACTGCACATCCTTTCAGCTGCCTTGCCTCCACATTAAAAATTAGGAAGAGTTCCATGAGATTGGTTTGGATTTAAAAGAAGTGTTAGAAGAGTCACTGTCACACTGAGGCACCTCCAAGGTTGACCACAAAAACACCTAAGGCATCTTGTTTCCCCCGGAGTGGACAGAGGAAGTTTAACCAGCAGGCAGTGGTTCTAGTAAGATCTACTCACAGAGCTTGAAAGGCTCAAACAACAGCACCCTACCTCACACAGTACACCACTCTGCTCCTCCAGGATGGGCCCAGCATGGCATCTACTATCCTTATAGTCAGGGTGTAACAACTTAGGCTAATCTTAAATCTATTACAATTTGATGATCTCGTCATTCAGCACCAGATTTCTTTCCTTATGAGTAGGCACAGTGGTATAGCTCATAAGAAACTACTATCGAGTAATTTTAATAGAAAATCAAATACTTTAATGAAATTAGGGAGCATGAGAGTAACAGCTCAGATATACCACTAGAACTGATACTACTGGGCTGTGGGGGTTTTGCCTTTTTTTTTTTTTAAATGCTCTGTTCTTCAACAAGCATGCAGATTGACAAACTACTAATTCTTCAGAGTGTCAAAGATCCTGAGTAAAGAATTTCAAACCACTTAAAATGTATATATAGGAAATGTCTTATGAGCTGGTGGCCTGCACACAGCATTGCACAGATAAAAATATACTACTCTCAATACACAGAGCTAAATACTTTCACATTTATCAGAATTTTCTACACAAGTCTTTTGATAGAATTCAAGTTTTGAATTTTCTGTATATATCTTCCACCTGTATTAAACAAATGCTTATTTACATTGTGGATAAGGTGTAAATGCTAGTAAGGCCATATTCCCATACTGTACTGTAACACTGCAAAATATATATACACATATATAACCTAATATAGGCAACAGTTCTAAAAAAGTCACCTTACGTTTGTACACCATAATTGAGTCAGTATGAAAAGACAGCTTTGTTAGCACCAAGCCACTCCAATGGTTTTTATGAACTGTCTTGAGCCTTCTAGTTCCACAGGGAAGGACTGTTCAGCACAGTATTCCAACTACTGAGCAATGGAGGTCCTGCTTGCAGAACTGGAAGTCCCAAATAACACTCCACTGCACTACGGTATGCAAATTACTAAAGAGCAGGCATAGGAGCATCCAGAGACAAGTTCTGCAGTGTTATTAGGTGACACTCCAGCAGACCAGTCACCAGGACATTTATCAGATTAAGTCTTTCACATCATCCTGTCTTGTTAGCGTCTTTCCTTTGGGTTCATGACAGTAAGTACAGAATTGCCAGCAGAATGGACATGACTCAAGCTAGGTGGTTTACAAGCCAGGTTAACCCTACACTGCAAAGACCAAATGGGGAAGAGCTCCACTGCTTAAATTCCAAAGGAAAGAACTTTTTGCTTTATTCATCGCCTATGCCTACTGTGGCCAGGATGGTCTCGGTCATAGCGATGACTTGCTCGCTCATAGGAGCGTGAACGCTCATGCCTGTGATTTCTATAGTAGTGACTCTTCTTCTTGTACTTCCCCGAATGGTCAGAGCGCTCCCGGGATCGGCTCCTGGAACGTGACGAACTCCTGCTGCGTGATTTCCGTGGTTTGTGTGTTGAGTATTTGTAGTCTTTTGATTTCTTATAACTTCTCACCTTGGAACCCTTGTAGCTAGAACTGTGGTTGAACTGTCTTGGAGGAGAGTCACTGCGGCTCCTAGAACGGCTGTGGGATTTGGAACCGCTTGATGTGGAGTAACTTTCACTTTTCCTATGGAAACAGAAAAAACAGGAGAGAAAGCATATGATTTTCTTAAACAGAATTACTCTACTATTACTATTAGCACCTAAATGTAGTCACAATACATACATACACACTTTAAGTATCATATAGTCAAATCCTTCTCACTTATAGAGCCAAAGTATGCAAGCACAGTTTGAGACCAGGCACTTGATTCTGTGTTCTGTTGTTCAGTATCCCACAAAAACTAATCTTGTGTCCCAGACTTGATCACATCTGCTTACTGTAGAAATACTGACGTTTAGAAACTCAAATCCATTTGGAGTATAGTAGTCATGTCTCAGTTTTAGATTTTTTTCCCTTCACTACTTAGAAAACATGCCTGAATAGTTAAGAGTAACTGCCAGATTCAAAGTGCTACCAACAGTAAGACAAAAGGTAACACTACTTCTCCCACTTCAGTTCTAGTAATACTGTCACCAAAACGCCCAAGTTTGGAGTTCACGTTCCTTTCTGTCTCTTGGATTACCCCTCTATGGGTAGCATGGTTATATGCCAAACTTCCAAGTCAAAGGCAGTACAGAAAGCAGATTTTAAAGATGTTTCAATAAATTCAGGTAATTACTAACATGCAGTTTTGAATTCACATTTTAAGAAGAATTTTAATCAGCGGATTTTAGCTTTGGTCTTTTTCACATACACATTAATACAGAGCCATACTTTTATCAGCACATACCCAAACCCAATGGGATACAGACTGTTGAATAACTCAAACTTGCATTGACTGAGGGGCATAAATCTCTACTCCTCTCAACTACATAACAAACAGGATCATTTTGTATTTCATAAATTACAGTTTTGCAGGAGCAACTATCAATGAGACTAAGGCTGGAGATAAGAGTTCATCTACTGCAAAAAATGCTTTAACTACTCCAGTACAGTTCAGTAAAAACATAACAGGTTGTAGCCACAAACATCCAGCTTTAAATATAAAAAACCCAAAACAACAAACAAATCCTGCTGCTTGGTGGGCCAGACGTCACCAATGAACAGGCTGACATTCAAAAATGTCCCAATACGCCTACACTCTCCTTTCAATCTATTTGGCACAGGTACGACAAGATCAGACGCTGCAACTCCCTTGACCTGTGAGCCAGGACAGTACAGCTCTGAGCCATACCGTTTCTGGAGCTTTAACAGGCTAAGAGTTCTCAGCCTCTCTTGCTGAGAAACTACCAAAGCTCGCTCTGTGAAATTTTAGTCTGGGAGCTTCTCACAGCACACCCTTCTTTTACAATAGTAGATACCTGTGCTTAGGGGATGCGGATCTGGATGGAGATCTTGAGTAACTCTGATCTCTACTTCCACTTCGACTTCTGCTTTCTCTTCCTTTCTGAACGCTGCAAGACAATCAACAGTAAGTTATTTTGCTTAAAGTAGTAATGGGAAAAAATAAGCTGCTTCATTATGAAAGCCTTACCCATTTACTGGGCTATTTGAACTCATTCTTTTTGCTCCCTCTGTTTTCCTTTTAGCATTCTTCATTGCCTGAACAGGTAGCGGTGAAGGTTTATTTCCTTTAACCTCTTTTGGAGACTCTAGAAAAATAAGCCTTTGTTACCTTATTTTGAAAGTATGGGTAGTGGCTGAAAGAAGGACTGAAGCCTCCCCTCGCCCCATTTCATCATCTTTGTAATAATCAGTACTGTACATAGGTAGTTTGACTATATGTGCACACACGCATGCACACACAATCTGAAGAAGTTCACAGAAGGCAGAAGTTAATCTGAAACATTTCTGCCAAAATATTGAAGTAACACCAGGAAGTTAACTGCAATAGCAACACATTGCTTTCAAAGCCACTTCAAGAAGGCAGAACAGCAACTTCCTTTTCTTGCCAATTATTCAGTATCTTTTTTAAAGTAAGCTGAGGAGGAAGATGGTAAATGTTATCTTCTAGTAAGACATGCACCAGACTGTAAACTTTAGACCAAGTATCCAGGAACAGTCCCCACCCATCACCCAAAAATACTACTCCTGCCAGAGTTCCTAATCATACCTATGCTTTAATATTGCTTTAACATAACATGCCAATTGCACGTATTTGTTCGAGTTTATTGCAAACCACATAAAAGCAAGTCCCTGTACTATAAGTTTAAACTAGCCTTGATTTTAGACTAATTTGGTTGTAGTCTTTAGCCATTTCAAGAAGTTACAAAGTTACAATGCTATTCAAACTCTGACATTTGAATAGTTGCTAGAAGCCAGCTTAAGAAAAAAAAAAACCTAACAAAACCAAAACCACACTGTATATGCATCCCAAAAGGGCAAAGATACATTTAAGATGAGAAAGAGTTATTAAAAACAAGTTATCCACTACTTACCATTTTTTGGGATAGGAGAAAATCCCGATGTGTTATCCAAACTTGGGGCTCCCTCAGGTACTAGACCTTTAGCTTGTGCTTTTGCCTCTTCAATAGCCAATTTCTTCTTTTCTACTTTACTTTCCAGATCAGATAAATCAACCTGTGAACACAGGAGCACCACTTATGACAAAACTTAGTAAACTAGACTTTCTGATTACTCAATTCCAAGTTGGGGGGGGGGAGATAAAGAGACCCAGACTCAGAGACTGTGACTGCTATCCTGTTCCACTTAATGTACCAGGCTTGCAGCTAGTTTCAAATGGGATAAGGTTTTCCAACTCATGTTCTAAGCGGCAGCCTTTAATGAAGGCTCACAATATGAAAAAGCAGTAAACCTTTTTCCGAGTATAGAGTTGCAAAATTTTTAAGCAGATTTCTTGAATTTCTTCCTCTGTTGCTCCAAAGAGTAAAAACCAGTGTGGACGATTAGGAAGTGGAATCTGAAAAGGACGGGAAGACATGCTCAGTTTTCTGCTTCTATTAAAAGACCTAACAAACTTTAAATTAATGGAATTGTATGCTCACCTCCAGCGTCCTAGCTGCGAGGTAAATACATGCACAGGCAATGCTTTCTGGCTGGAATCTTACAAAGACATCTGTTCTCAGGCTATCGTTCATGTAATTCCTGAAAGACAGGATATCAGCAGTTGCATAGCACTGCAAAGTTGCTTGGTGTTTTTTGGGTTGTTTTTTTTTTGTTTGTTTTTACTTCTACAAGGACTATTTCTTTCTGCATTCAGTTACTAGATTTCAACATTATACTCCTGTAAATCTAAAGAAAAGTTGAATGATTTTACTAAAAAAAAAAACCAAACCAAAAAAACCCACAAACCAAACCAAAACCAAAACAACTCCCTCAAGGGGAGGTTTGTGTGACAAATTAAGTTTGACTGACTGGCTGCTGAAAATTCAGTTGTGAAAAGAGAACCAATTTTAACTTCACTTTTCCTTCTGGATCTCTACTGGCCTGCTCTCATGCAATAGACAACTTAGTTTCATCAAGACAACACACAATATAATCTGAAGTACTCAGTTATAGACTTTTAGGTTCACATGTTTCTTTGCAATAGGGCTGAACCCAGATGGTTTGCTGAAAGTTGCAGCTCCTGTAGTAGTTCTCCCATGAAAATGCAGTCCACTTCAGCATGCGTCAGCTTCCACTGGAGATGTAAGGGGTCCCTTTTCCTTCAGAAGCATTATTTTCCATCCAGAACAGAATTCTTTTTGATGCAAAAAGCAGCCATAGAAGAAATCAGGGTGTTTGGGAACATCAGTTCAGGAGAATACTCAGTATTCAGGCAGATCTCCTCTTTGGCACATGAAATATGGTTTCCAAATTGTCCCATTTCAGTAAGGTTGCTTAAAATGAATATTCACAGAATGAGAAAACTGTAAAATATTGCATATATTCCAGTCAGTACACTTAAGCATTATTCTTCTAAATCTTAAATACACAAAGTAACTTCCTCTGAATCTGTCAGCTGATGTGCTTAAAAAGATCTACTAGATTTTTGAGCACATACGTCAAGCAAAGTATCAGGTGGGGAAAAAGCTAAAACCAGAGACAGTAGAGAGTCCTCAAAATAATACGCTTTCTGAAAGTAGTAATTAACCATGTGGGTACCCAGTATACAAGGATTCACTCACCCCCAAGACATCCAAACCAGAGACCACAGTCCAAACACTTGTAACCAGTTTACACAGGACAGACAGAAGGAACTTGAATCCCAAGAGTATCACTCCCACCTGCCCCAGTTGTCTTACATTCTTGGTTATACGAAGAGCAACTGCTACCCCAGAGAAGCAATGCTAAACATCAGCTCATCTTTCTGGGAGAAAGGAACTTCAAAACCTACTTTTCCTGTCCCACTACAAAGAGAGCACAAACCTTTTGGCAAAAGAAGCGATAAAGAAAAGTGGTACTTCAAATATCTGGAAGTCGTACAGCCTTTTTCTCATTTGCCAAATTGAAAAACATGCCTGCTTCCAAGTTTGGCCTCTGCATATTTTCCCTGTGGGCTCAGAATCAGACACATGAGGAAATGAATCCTTGTCACAATATTTTAAGAAAAAGGTAATGTTGTAAAAATGCACATTTCAAAAATAAATTATACTGGATATCCACCAGTTTTCAGGTACTGGAAGCAACAAGCCTCCGTACACAAATATGTTATTTTAACATCAGAACCATTTCTCAGTTGGGGTAATTTCAACCCTCCTCCTCACCTACCCCTCCTTTCGTAACCCGTAGAAAACTGGTAATGAGCAGTCCGTAACTCACATTCAAGTACGTCATGCAACGGTACTGGGAAGTCTGGTAGTGGGAAGTTTCTGTAAGTGTTAAGTACTACATTTGACTCCAAGCTTCGCAAATCTACTCAAATTTTTCTAACTAGTTTACAAATGGAAACTAGGTTTCAGTTTTTGTTGTGTTAATTCATCCCTTTAAGACTTAAATCCCACCTTATTTTGCTTTATCATTTAATAATACATCATTTTAACAGTTATAGAAATATAACATTAAAAATCTTTCAGACCTTCAACAATCAGGTTATAAAATATACAACAGTCAAAATGCACAATAAAAATAAAAGTCAAAAAGTATAAGCACAAGAAGCAGTTGGCCAGTTACTATACTATCATGTATATACCACCTGTCTAGAGTCAGCCTTCTCTTTGTAGAGCCTGCTTTGGTTTGACTGAAGACGGCAGCTATCCCTGCACCATAGCGCTTGGGCAGCAGAGGAGAAGTCTTAGTCACTTACCCTCAGAGGCTACCCTTTGATTAAAAGAGTACAGAAAAGAAAAGTCAAAACTGGTTCTCTACACACAGGTCACAGTACCAGACAGTTCAGTCAGCAGAAATATGATCTTTGGATTCACTAAAGGTTTTTAAACCGCAGTATTGTTAAAAAGCATTATTGTTTAAAAGCATTATCTATTTGTTAAGTTTAAGACCTGGAATTTTACATAAGCTTCCCATCCCCAAGCAAATCTTTACTGTAGTAAGAGTGACAAGGCAGAGGACATTTCTTGGCAAACATGAAAACATTGAGTTTATCCAGTCTTAGAAGCTGACATCTTGCATTACCCATATAGATAAAAGAAATTTATCTGTGCTGAGTTTTTGATACACCTGTAATCAAGCTGAAGCCCTGGGAACAGCCATTTCCCAGCACTGGTAACAGACTTTAACTACACACAATTTTCTCCAAAGAACAAAAAAACCCAAGAAAACCCTATAACCCACTCAACATTTTCCCTTCAGCTGAAAAGTGAAAGCAGAGAGGAGGGAAGTGAGAAGTCAGGGTGGAAAGCTACCTTACCATTAAAACAGTGCCTCTAACTTAAGAGGCCGATCAACATTTGGGTAGTAGTTTGGGGCACGCCAAGAAACACTGGAGCTGTCTGGTGTGGCCCACAATCATCTCTGAGCAATGCTGCCCAGAGTGCCTCAAGTGACATATTTCTGCTACTGCCCCTGCTGGTCTCTTAAAACAAAGAAAATCAACTTACCATGAAGTCTGGACCAGGTGTTGGTTACGTTCACATTCTAATACCTGAAGGTACATAACGATTATCTGGAAGATATGGGTTATTGAGTTATTAACAAGAATCTTGAGAGCCACCTATTTATTTCAGAGGGACATCCATGAGGCATCTGTTACTCTCTTTCAAGTTCTAAAACACTCCACATGAGAGAGTGTTTGCAACATCCCCAGTGTTTATCCACTGCTCTCCACTGCAGAAGCTTGCATGAGTTGACACTCAACCAGATCTGACCTTCCTAGCTCTCCGTCTTCTGAGCTCAGTCATCATGCTATTCATCTATAGGTGTCTTGTCTTCAACTGTTTTCAAGCTAGGTATGTTCTCCTATACAATTCACGATTCCTTTTTAGCTGTAACTTGGGAGAAAATATTGCTAGCTGCAATAAGCAGTAACAGAAGTATAACAGTATTTGCAGAGAACAGATCTAACATGTTGTGTGTCGCTGGTTTATTCAGTTCTAGGTTTTTTTCTTAGGTTTAAAAGGAAACAAGAATGCAGATAAAAAGACTACTCTAACAGCAAAAATTCATACCAAACAAGTACAATTGTCCTCTGGGGTACTGATAACATGAGTGAATTCTGAAAGTCAAGTAGGCTCAGAAAGACCTGAAGACAGCAGTATTTTTAGAGGAAGAAAGAGCAAGATCCCAAGTTCTGCTGCCACAGGAGCAGGAGGTTTTTCTACCACACTTAGCTACTTAAGGCATAACGCTAATGGTACTAAAGCACCAGCTTAAACATTTGCACTAGTTACATCCTCCAAGTATCATCCTAGTCTGACACAATACTTGAGAATTGTCTCATTTCTAGTCAAGCTCTTCACACCCAAGTGTACTTTTTAGAACATAAGAAACACTGCTAACTAGCTCATAGGGGTTTAATAACCTCAGCATGTTTCCACAAGGAGTGATCATGACACACAGCGTTTCTGATACTAGGATATCACAACGCTAGGTCTCCAAATTCCTTTCTGCTTAAGAACCTATGTTTAGTTGACGTTTTCTAACAGCAAAGCTACCTACTTATATAATTTGACTTCAAGGAATACTTAGCATCTGCATCCACCTCCAGTCGTCATTCAGCAGTGATACAAGACCAACTAGTAAGAATCTCTTAAATGAGAAAGAAGACATCGGGATCATAAGAAGCTGGCTTTACTGAATTAACTAGCATTACCATGTACAAACCATACAGTCTACTCAAAGCATATACAGCATACGAAACACTGATTATAGAGTTAACTTATACAGTACAAACCTTATGAGGGTGCTTTACATGAACACAAAATCCCAACTCCTTTAACACTCTTCTTTCTGCTTTAATAATTTGATTCTTCAAGTTCACATATTCTTGATCCAGTATTAGAGGCACAGGTTTTCTGCAAGACAATTTCAAATCCCAAAGAAGATAATCTTAACCTCAAAGAGTACTCATATGCAGGTTAAATTGTGTTCATCTAAGAGACACTGCTGTTTATAACACCAAAAATATTTACTTAATAAAATGGGTCAACTCACTTTTCTCTTTCATGAGATCTCTTCAAGATGTTCTCTGATTTATGAGACAGGGAATGATACTATCATCGGCCCATGAAGTTTAATAATTAAAATACAACATAAATACTTCAGATCATTTCAAAGTCTAAGCTTACTTTTTTTCCCGTAGATGTCTAAGGCGATGGAACACGTTAATTACATCCCTTATGCGTCTTGGTGCTTCTTCAATTTTGGATGCCAGGTGAACACAGGCCATTGACACATGCTGAAATATAAGTATTGCAAGATACTGATGTTTTGCTCAAATCAGGAACTGATCGCCTCCAACAGCTTAAGGAGGGATAACAAGAGAAAATGGTGGTAAAACAAGGAAATACTAGAAATCTGACAAAATCAGTACTATGTAGCTTTGTAAAATCATGTTGATCAGTAAGTAAAATCTACAGGCTAGTTACCAACACTCTAAGTTGACAACTTGCTAAAATAGATCAAAGATTAAATAACATTTGTAGCCATATACATCTTCCAATATTTCCTTACCTCCATGGAATGCTTCACAAAAGACTTGGTATAAAAAAATCGTTGAAATAGCACCTGTCCTGTAGCCATAGCCACCTAAAAAGGAAGTAACCGTAACAGGTATTAACAAAACAGCTACCGGTTCCAAAAAGAAATTACCTAGAACAATTTCAACAGATTTAAGACCCAGAAGACTAGCTAAGCTATATTTAAGTATGGGAGTAAGTTCACGGGTATCTAAAGAAAACTAGCACCCCTACCTCAGTAACAAATTAAGTTGCCCAAAATATTATCAATATCAGAAATGCTGTAAGTCAAACACATACGTTAAATTGCAAACGTCTTTTATGAAGGAGGAAAATATGCTCCAAATTGTTATAAATAATAATGATATAAATTATAATAATTATAATTTATAATAATTGATATAAATAATAATGAGTTAATAAATAAAAAATAATTTCAAAAAACCCAACCCAAACACTAGAACCCAATAAAAACTGAAAGTTACGACAGTACGCCAGAAAAACTCCACTTTTTCGGCGTGGAAAGAGGGGGGGAATCTAGTCTAATAATCGAATACTATGATTTGCATAAACTCATAACACAATTTGAGCAGCTGAGACTCGGCAGCTAGAAGATGCCCGGAAAGTTTTACGCTCAGAGAGCGATTGCGATTGGAGTTCGCCAGGAAACAAAACCTTTCCCAGGTCCCCACAATCCAAAGGAGTCTAGGAAGCCCTTCTTTCCGCAAGCCCCGATCCTAAAGAAGCACCGGGGGAGCCCACGCCCTGCCCGGGCCGGCGCGGGGAGGCGGCGGGGGCGGCGCAGGAAGGCGGTTACATCACCCGCTTCCTGCTCCCAGCCGGGCGGGGAAGGCCGCAGGCCCGGCGGGGAGGCCCAGCGGCTCTCGCGTCCCAAAGCCCGGCCAGAAGGGGCAGCTCCCCAGCCCTCCCCGCCTCTCTAACTGCGGACGGCGGCCTAGCGATCGAGCGGCGGCTCCGCGCCGGCGGCAGCGGGCCGAGGCCTAGCGAACAAAGCTCTCCCCTGCCAGGGAGCAAAGACGCCCGACCCCACGCCCGCCCCGCCCCGCCGCGGCCTTTCTCCCCGGCCGCCGGCGAGAGGCCTCCCCGCCCCGACCGGCCAGGCCGCGGCCCAGCCCCACCTGCGGGAGACGAAGCAGGATGCCGGCCGCCTGGATGAGCTCGCAGCCGGTGACGCGCAGCTCGGTCTCGGTGTCGGGGTCGAGGCCGCTGCTCATGGACGGGGTGAAGCGCAGCGTGTGCTCGGGCAGCAGGCAGTTCTCCAGCGTGATCAGCACCCCCGAGTACAGGCGGTCCCCGATCAGCACCGCCCCAGGGCCCGGCACCGGCGCACCGCTCCCCGCCGGGGCGGATCCCGCCGCCGTAGCGCCGGTAGCCTGAGGCCCCGCCGGGCCGCTGCCTCCCACCGCTACCACAGCCGCCGCGCTGCCCGACCCCGCCGCCATTTTGTGGTGGTGCCGCCGCCTCGCCTGGCTCCGCTCTCCTTCCCCGCCGGGCGGCGCCTCTGCCCCAGCGCGCCCCGCCCTCCCCCCCCCCGCCCTTTCTCCACCTCCGGACGTCGCCTATTGGTGGGGCGCGGCGAAGCGGCGGTCTCCCATTGGCCCGGCCGCCGCGACGTCTGACGCCAGCCCCGGGCTGAACGGAGCGGCGTGACGCACCCGTTGGGAATTTGAACAGGGCGGAGGGGGCGGGACTTCCGGCGCGCGCCACCGCCCTCAGCAGCGGCGGGGCTGCCCGGGCCCGGTCGCGCCGAGCTGGGCCCGGGCCCGGCGGGGGTCAGCCCTGCCCAAACCCTTCCTAGACCTGTCCCAAGGCCGGGTACTGCTGGGGTGTGTGTGTCGTCCCCCCCCGGCAGGGTTTTCCCCTGTGCAGCGCCAGAAGTCACCACTCCCACTGTTTTTCCAGTAGCAGTTACCAAAAAAAATCTTTATTTTAACGGAACCGAAAGCGTACGTCGTTAACACGGGAACTTCTGTAGGCCTGACTTAACGCCGCTAACTTCGAACCGCGGTTTCTAACTCAGTTACAACAGAGGGGAAAAACATCAAGGCGCAAGCCTCGCACCCGCACCCACCCCGTCCTCCTTCTGGAACCATCCTCGGAGGATTTTCTCCCACAGCCACGGCAGCAGTGAGCGAGTTTACTCTGCAATACAAGTTCCTGTTTACAACACGTATCTGCAGACTCTTTTCACATCAGTAGTGGTGTACAATACGTGAAAATATCCCCTCCGGTTCTTTTCCATCTCCCAGGGCAGCGAGGAAGCCTTCTTGTCTCCTCCTCTGGGCTAAGGCAGCTAGGGACTTGAATGTCTTTGGCTCATAAATAGCCAAGTCGGCAATCATTTTCCTATTCAGCTCCACCTGGGACTAAATGCAAGAAAATTTGTTGGTTAAGTACTATAATTTTTAGGAACAACACTGCAACGCTTAATGATCACCTGAGGTCTTAAGGCAAATTACCTTATTTCTACACTGTACAATTTTGGAACTATTCATGAGAGAACTGTCAGACATGACTACTTGGCCACGGATGTCTCATTAAGCCACTGTGTAAAATTTGTTTACTGACTTTCTCAAAGTCTTTCTGGTAGAAACCAAGAACTGAAGAAGAATCTCCTGTTTCATGCAAGGCCACGTGTTACAGGTTAATCCATGGCATCTGTTTCAGTTCTTAGACATATTCAAGTTTACTTGTTGTGCTAGAAGCTGCTTGGTATCTTAAAATGTGTCCTGCAGTAGAGAAAGAAAGACTGCAGGGTCACATACTCTTAACAAAGCTAGATATTGCACGGCTAACTGCATATCCTGAGGGGGAGGTATTGTATAAAACAGTTTGCTTCTTTGGGATCTTTTACCAGAGAACCTTACAAAAATATACTGCTCTGAGACAAGAATCAAAGGGACAGGGATCTTGGGGGGGGGGAGAAAAATGAGTGAGCTTTTAGGCAGTGCTCCATTCTTTTGGTTACAGTACTACAAGAGTAACCAGGAGAACGAGCGTATAAATTTCAGAAACTGTGTTATGTTACAGGAAACGTGTCAGAAAACCTAGGAAGTTATCTATTTATTTGAAACACAGATAAAATGTTTTGAAATATGCTATAAATTTATATGTAGTTCCACTTTAAGAAGCAGAAACACTACCTTTTTATTATGATCACAGCTAAGAGAAACAAGTTTTAATTTTACAGTTCCACTATCAACAAATTAAAACCAACTCCCCAGCATGTTTAAGAACAAGGGACAGCGGCACCAACTCTCTGCATTGTCCGTGCTCACTGAAACACAAAGCTAGTAGTGAAGAGAGTGGAGATTTCTTAGGGTTGTTTTTGCTAATCCAAGCTTTGTATTTTTAAATTTCTTGAAGCAAAAGGCAAGGCAGCTATCACTTAATGCCCACAGTAGCGACAACCGCAGAAGCATTTTACAAGTCTCGTTCTGAAGATGCACAGTGAAAGTTTTGGGGACAAAACAAGGTGTAGAGCAACAATGTTCACCAGGAGAAAAGGGGATTATGCATATAAGGAAGAGAAACAGGTTTAGGGCAGAACTTAGCTCCTGAAGTGAACGAAACTCCTTTCATAAGCAGAAGGCCTCTCATGACAAGAACTAGGAAGCAAGGACAGTGCTGGCAGAAGTTCAGCCTGACAAAAGGAGCTTTTCAATCCCTCCACCATGCCCTATGCCGCTATTGCCTGCTCAGGCTCCAATTTGGAAGTCCCCACCATTATTCTTCACAGATTGGCAAGTGGAGGCTGCAGCTTCAATTCCTTGCAGTTGCATTCTTAGACAGTAACCAGCAACCCCTTGATACGTTCTGTCGGACTACATCTACTTGAAAGATTTGAGAGTTTTCAGAAATTAATTTGCCTGGCACTTCAGAAGACCTCTATCAGACAGTTTCTCCAATTTGTTGTTTCAAAGTAATTATTCTTCGAGCACCATCCTTACCTTAATCAGATTGCTTATGAAAGCTGGGTATTTCAAACCATGTTCAAGAGAAGCTGCTTCAATCCTAGTGATCCAGAGCTAAAAGTGGAAAAATTAACATCTTGGATGATAAAATACTTTAAAAACTAAACCTTTTGTCATGCTGATCTGCTCACACTTAGTAAATACAACATTTTCAGTCTTCTCAGTGCAACATATACATGTATGAACTTCAGAATCTGAGCTGTTTCAGACCACGGAGGGTCTATGCTTACTTTAAACTCATATTTTTCACCCACTGGTAGAACATTTTGAGACACCCCCTCCAGTAAGGAAAAGATGGCTATTTCAGTTCTGCTCTTGTCCCATTTTAATGTTTACATCTAACATTTTGCTCTTTACCGCTCTTAGGAATCTCTTCTTCTCTCTTCTGGCCTTTGTAGACTTCACAAAAGCTCTCCGAACACTTCGTACAGCCAGCTTATAGCAGCGGTTCTTCCTTCCACGAAAATGCTGAAATGAAAACAAGATGTTCTTGTTCAGTTATCTTTAAGGCTGTTAAACCCTTCAGTAATAGTAATATATGCTCAATTGCATTTCACAACTCTTCATAACAAGGATCACAAAATACTTCACAAACATCAGTTAAGCCTTCAGCTAGCATATAATGAAAATATTTTTTCCTTGTTTTATAGCATGGGAAACCTGAAGCTGAAAAGTTGGAGCAGGCTGAAAAATTTCAGTTCAGCAGGAAGGAGCCAAAGCCAGACGTCATTTTAGGCTGTGGTTCCAGGGGGAAGGCAACCACAAAATAATCTTCAGCACTTTCAGCCAACCCCTAAACTCAGGCATTTATTCCCATTCCTGAGCTGCCCTCTCAGTTTTGTCAGTTCAAATAGAGGGATGGGACAGGAGCCTCTGTCAAAAACATTGCAGTTGCCCAAACAGAAAGCATAATGAAAGAAGTTTACCAGAGCTACCACTGACATCCATCTAATATGAAGTAGGAAGAAGTAACCAGTGCTGCACAGTAAGAGAAATAACTACTACTGGTGCTGGGGGCAGTTTAGGCACTGCAAGACCAAGATACTGTCGCTTACTTCAACATTTTCCATCTCACTACTACAGCAAGGTGTAGTACCTCCCGGGATGCTAACAGTCTGCCCTTGAAAAAGGTCCTTCCCGAGCCTAGGTACAATAGCTTGAACTTCAGTTGAAATCATGTTGTGAAGGAGTCTCTTTCATCTTTTAAAATCCACTTGAAGAGCAAGGTTAAAATTTTTTTTTTCCCCTTGCTCCTTTGCCCAGTTAAAAAAAACCCAACAAAACCCAACACCAGTCTACAGCATGCTGTATTTACAGGCTGCTCTTCCCCTAGTGCTTGTATTCCTTCCGGTATTCCTTCCGCCACAAGGTTCTCACTTTTATTCATAGCCATCCACATGCACATGTGCTGTTACGCCACAAAACCAGACGTCTTTATGGCCTCCAGCTTTAATCAAATCCAAATTTACATACACAGCAAACGCTAAATTGACATGAGTCGACTTCACGGACTCTCGACGTTCCTAGCAACAAGGAACCATACTGCTCTATACACTATACTGCTATAACTATACTGAACTACACACTATACTGCTCGCTGCCTGACTTCCCTCTGCTGGGGAAGGGCTTGCGGACACCTGAACAAGACGGCGGGCCGCTCGCTGCCCAGGCCCGGGGAGGACGGGGCACCTCCGGGCGGCGGCCGAGGAACGAGCTGTCCCCTCCGCGCTCCGGGGAGCACGCAGCAGCCGCAGCCGAGCGGGGAGGCAGCCGCGGGGGCGGCGGGCAGACTCACCCGCGCATACTTGAGCACCTCCTGCACCCTCCAGAAGCGGTCGGTGAGGCGGCTGCGGAGCCAGCACGGCGCGCTCAGCAGCACCATCTCCGCCGCCCGTTCGCGGCAGCGCGGCGCCCTCCGCCTTCCGGGGCGGGAACAAGGGGGCCCGGCCCCGGCCCTTCCGCCGGTCCCCGGCTGCGCTGCTCCGCCGCCGCTTCCTCTGCGGCTGCCCCGGTGGCGGCGGGGCCGGGCGGCTGCCGCCGCGGGGTGGCTGCCCGCCCGCAGCGCCAGGCCGCGTTCTTTTGGCCGCTGTCTGTGAGACGCCGTGCTGTGGTACTGCTGCCGCTGCCCAGGGCTGGTGAACGCCCTGTTGTTATTCCGCAAGCGTGGGGTCGTTTACCCGGTGTGCGAGACGCCATTATACACCCAGGGCAGAGGTGTTTTTATTTCATGTCTGCGCAGAGATGGGTGCTAGGCGGTAGCTCCACCTATAAACAAAATATTAAAAAATATTTTATTTTAAACCTAATACCTGAAAACATAAGTCTTCAAACCTCTTCCACTAACACTAAATCCACAGGGCAACTAACTTCAGTTGGCCATCACTACATAAGCTCTCGTGTGAGAGACGCGTTCAGACAGGGTCTCCCCTCACCCCCTTCCATCCGCCCCCCTCCCCAAACAATCCATGCATCCTCCCGCTGAGAAGGTGTAGCGAGGGACAGCAGGAAGTGGCACACAGTTCGGTCATACAGGTACAGTATTTATACAGTCTAGTTATGCATAGGCATAAGTAATTACACAAAGCAGTTTTCTGTTGGTCTACATTTCTCTTATTTCAACTTAAAGCAACAGTGCTACTTTAATATTCTGCGCACGCTCAAAGGTGAGGGGTCTCTGCTTGGGCGGGGGTCTCCAGCTCGAGGGGTGTGACTTTTAGTGTTATGATGAGGGTGCTTCTTATCACACTTTTAGTTGTTTCAGATGGTTCCCAAAACATTTTAATTAGCTTACATATTTCTTCAGGATGTGCTTCTCTCCCAAGGACAGTAATTCTTGTTTAGATGTCCCGCTTTCCAGCCTGAATCCCCCTTACCAGCTTTACGTAAGCCCTGGCCTTTCACCAGCTCCTGTTAGACTACACTGTTAGACTACAATGTCAAATTACTGCAAACGTGACTATCTAGCTGGCCGCTGGGTCCAAAATGGGCCAGGTCTGCACCTCACTGGAGCAGCAGCTACACAACGAGGCTGTTGGTTGCTGCACAAGGGAATGGGGTTGCAGTCAGGGAGCTGTGGCTGAAATTCCCTGAATAAGAAGGAACTGAGCTGCTTGGAGGTGTCCATTCCGCGTAGCTTGGTGAAGGGGTGTGTAGCGGGCTCTGCAGCATTTACCCCTGCTCCATAGCGCACCAGTAACTTATTAACTGATGGGATGCACTCATTCCGTGTTGCACCGTGTAAAGATGTCCAACTGTTTTCATCCAAATGGGAAAACCAGAAATGAAGCCTTCAATTCATAGATGCCAGGAACACTGAAGGGAGAAAGGAAAAGAAGTCGGGTGAAGAGAAGTGGGGTGAAATTGAACCATGAGCTGCTTAGTGCTCACTGTTGTTGTCCCCTGTCGAAGTAGCTGTTTTGTATGGTGCATGCTGCCCCTCCGCAGAGCCAGCTGGAGCTCCTTCCAGCCCTGGAAGCTGCAATGAATACTAATTGGATTGGTTTCGAGCAATATAAGCAGGGATGCCAAGTGTTATATGGGAAAGGTATGGCAAAAGTATTGTCACCTCTGCAGCAGGCACCCCTGCATTAACAGCGAGGTCATCTGGCAGTCCTGATGACTACAGGAACCTCTGTGCTGCTGCTCTTATTTTCTCTACTGTGGATTACTGATTGAAAGAGAGATCTGACAGTTCTGGTGTGCAGCCTCTAAAAATAAAATGCTAGTTTTTCTGAGAAGTAGCCAGTATTCTGAGACACACGTGGGGCTCCTGTCAAACACCGTCCTCTTTCAACTATTGCCATGGGTCTGGAGATTGTTCCCCTTCCTTCATTGGTAAGCTCTCATAGCTACGGCCTTCAAGATGAATAGTTCATAAATGCCTGTTTTTAAGGGAAAGATACAGGATTTTTAAAGCTTATAGCCAAGTTGTCGGTTAGTACCTTGAAACCAAAAATACTCAGTTGTGGGAATGGTGGTCAAATAAATGTGCCCTTGCAGTATTACATCTGTACAGTCAGCTAAGCTTAGCTTATACAAAGCAGCATTTTGAGGGAGCAACCATCATGATCAAATCAGATCAAAACAAAATCAGAGCAAGAACTCTTTATTGCCCAGAGCAAGAGCCCTTTATTATCTGCTTTTGGAGGTAGTTCCTCCATAGTCAACATCAAGAAACTCAGTCTGAGAACCCCTGGAGTTGTACAGCTGCTCCAAAAGCAACAGTCAATAAACACAAATGGGAGATTTTTCCCTAAGGAAAAAAAAAAGAACTAAAGCTTGCTCTTTTCCCTAGCAACTTGCCACATGAAAGAGTTAAAAAATGCTTGCCTTCCTTACCAGCCATTCTGTTTCAGGGCTGCGTATACCTGTTGCTGAGGGGAGAGAGCAGGACGGCAGCTCTCACAGTGGGGCTGTTCCTGAGCTCCATCCTCTGCTTCCTGCCTTTACTCACACGCTGAGCCGGGCCGGGTGCTGCTTCTCCCTCCCACGGTTCTCGCCTCCACTCGAGGGGAGGAACACATTAGCCCATCTTACACGGTTACAAGTTTGGGGGACCTTTTTTCCTGAAGGTGACAGGGTGATGGCAGGGCAGGGCCCAGTTGCGGAGGACAGCGATGGGACCTGCAGCAGCAAGGTGCCGGAGCACCAGCCCTGGGCGAGCAGGGACCCTCTGCTGCCCTGGGACAGGGGCTGAGCCCCGGCCCCATGCCCCACCCCACCCCACCTCATCCCGCCTCGCCTCGCCTGAGAAGGGGAGCGGGAGCACATGGAGGCGTGAGGAGAGGTGTGAGGAGAGGCACATGGCGGGGCTGTGCGGGAGCAAAGGCACCCGTCGGTCTGGGGCGGGTCAGGTAGCTCTGAGGGGATGGGAGTTGGCAGGAGTCATTGAGGAGATACCTGGGGCTGGGCTTTGGTGAGGGGAGCGAGGGGGAGAGGTTTTGGTGGGAATCTCTGAGGGAAGAGAGGAGGAAGGGTTTTTCCCTTGGAATTGCTGAGGGGGGAGAGATGGAAAGATAATTACAGGAAGCTCTGAGAGGTGACCAAAGAGAAAAGATTTTTGAGGAAATGCTGAGGTGTCAGGGAGCACCCTGAGGAGAGCTGTGGGGAATGGGATTTGGGGAAAGCTCTGAGGGAGAAACGGCGCTAGGTTTTGTAGGAAATTTCCTGAGGTGAGGCATGGGAAAGTGGTTTTGGCAGGAATTGCTGAGGTGAGACGTGGCGTCAAATTGGAGGGAATCTCTGAGGGGAGAGATGGTGGCAGGTTGTTGATGGGAATTGTTGAGGGGAGTGATGCAGAAATATTTTGGCAGGAAATTCTGAGGGGAGAGGGGGAACCAGTTTTATGGGAAATGCTGAGGGGAGAAAAGGGCAAACGCAGTTACAGGAAGCTCTGAGGAGTGACACAAAGATAAGGATTTGTGTGGAAAGAAATAATGGCACAGATTATCTATGAATAAGTAGAGGGGAATCATGGAAAAGGAAGGAAGCTCTAAAGGAGTAACAGGCCTATCTGAGAGGACACATGGAAATGGGTTGTGGTAGGAATTGCTGATGGGAGACAGGGAAAGAAAATTATGGAAAGCACTGAGAAGTGATATAAGAATTTTCGAGGAAGCACTAAGAGAAGAAATTATGTAAAGACTGTGCGAATAACAGTGAGGAAGAGGGATTGGCTGCTAGAATTGAGGAGACAAATATGTTTTGTAATGGAATTACAGAATGGAGACACGGGAATTGGTTGTGAATGGTATTGCTGAAGGGAGACACACAGCCATATTTCATGGGACTATGAGCGTAGATAGTGCAACAGGTTTAGATGGCAGTCTTGAAAATACTGTAATTCCATCAAATATCTATTATTATTTATAAAACAGATGTTGAAAATTGTAGAAAAATATTTCATTTAATACCTGACCATAATGGTATCAGTATCTCCAGAACACAAGAAAAGACAACAAAAGGCAGAGATAGCAAGTTCTGAGGCCGAAGATGCAAGTCTCAGAAGTCGGCAGAGAAGGAAAGGGACCCTTGACACCGGCACCTCCATGTAGGCAGGGCTGGGCATGCAGATTGGCTTTCCCTGTTGCTCCTGAGCCCCCTTATTGCCCAGAGCAGCGAGGCCTCCCTGTAAGGAGGAGCTGTGGTCTCTGCTCAGTTGACCTGTTGCCAAGCTACCCCTTTTGCCGGCCACTGACTGTGACTGCCCTGTAAGGAGGGAGGAAGTCACCAGGCTGTCCATTTCTTGGCGAGAGGGAGCTGTTTAGAGGCCTGAGCCATGTAAAGGCCGGTAAATGGGGTCCCAGTCTCTGCACCGGTGGCACTATGCCATGCAATGCCAGCTTGCGTAGCGTGGCTCCCCTGTCACCAGGGTGGAAGCCACAAGCCACCTGTTTCCAGGCCCTTGGTACCCTGAGGTGAGAGCCTGCTCCGTAATCGGGGTCGAGGTGTCTGCCCGCAGGGCTTCAGGCCAGCATGGCAGTTAAATTTCAGCAGGGCTCGCTGTAAGTCAGGTGCGTGGCCTGAGGCTTCACAGAGGTCATATAAATGAATGTTTTTAAGGCATTTGTTGAATACTGAGGACTGTTTTGGAGAGTACAGTTATATAATACGTTATCAAACCGTTCTGTTTGGTTTATTAATAAAGAATGCCTCTACAACTTGTCTGTAGGCCATTGCCTGTTCATTATCCTTTATATTTTCTATTAAAAGCAGTACAGTTTTCTATGGTTTCATTTCTCAAACTCAAACTTTACCATTTGTTCATAACAGTTCAGCTTTATGTTGTGAAATTTGGAATTTTGTATTTTCAAAGGCTTCTACTTTTGTTTACCATTCCTCTGCTCCCTTAAAGTTTCAAGCATTTTTCTGGGTTGAGCTATTTTTTAACACCTAAAGGAGGTTTGAAATCTCTCTGTTGCAGAGAGATTTGCAGAAAGCAGGTGTGGAAACGACCATGTAAGCTTTACATCTTCCAACCCCCATCTTTAACTCTCATGCCCGTACCACTGACATTTCTCAGCCAGGAAAATTTCTCAGTCTAAGCTGTGCCTGTATTTTTGGGTTGATATTCACCTCAGCAGTTGTATAGGATGTGGATCTAGGAGGATTTAGTGGATACTCAGGGATAAAGTGCAGTCGTGTTTCTTTGGTAGGGCTTGATTACTCCTGGTAATGACCACAGACTTTAGAATGAGGGATACAGGCTCTGAAAACATTGTCTTTGTTTTCTGCCTGTAGCATGATGCCAAATGCTTTACCAAGAGACTGAATGAATTATGGTCACTGCTAATATTTTCTAGGGGCTAACAGGATAATGCCTTTTCTTCTATTCACCAAACTCAGAAATGCTGTCAGCATTCCATTCTACAGGTTGTCTGCTTTCAGTTGTCTTTTATTTTTTGTTGTTGTTGGCTAAGCTTTTCTCCAGTCAAAGATAACGATAGATTCAGTCCACCAGTGACTTCGGTGTCAGCTGCTGAGAGCTTTCGAAGGTAAATGCAGCTGCAACAGACCAAATGATAGTAGACAAGAACTGGAGTAAAAGAGAGGTTTCTGTGATATTCCTGTGAAACTGCAGACATACTGATAATCGCTGACCTGTCTCTGCAGTCTAAAACACCGTTCCATGACGACCTGCTGTTAGTATGCAAAGGCTCAACCTTTAATTCTTTAGACATGGCGGGTAATCACGTTTGCTCAGTAAAGTGCTTTCGGTGAAATAGTAATCCGTGTGTCCGTAGCGGTGTGAGGAGGGAGCAGCTTTGCCATTTTGCATTGTCCTTTGTCCTGCGAGGTACTGGAGCTGCTTCTGAAGTTACGTGAACACTGGGCCTCATTTGCGGTCACTGTTCAGTACTCATCCCTGCACTGCTGGGCTGTATTGCTAGCAGTGCTCAAACTAGCAATGCTAAAGCAGTGTGAAAAGGTTTTGTGGTGTTTTCAGTGACTGGAAGAATTCCATACGGGGTAGCATGTCTTACAGTATCCTTCTATAAGAGACGGAGAGATGCAAAATGAGAATTTATGGACTGTAACAAACCACAAGATGGTGCTGTCATTACAGACAGTGGAAAAATTATTTCTTAGCAACAAGCGTCTCTGCCATCAGAGAAGAGAACTAATGAATTTGTCTGATCATCTTTAATCATTACCAGTTTCAGCATCTCAAAGCAATGATGCTCCTGTTCAAAATTGCTCCAAAACTTGCACCATCGTCAAGACATCTTTCCCACTTCTGGGCAGGTACTTGCTAAGGATGTGCAGATTTCACAGAATTAGAGGCCTGGGGAATCTTTCTTACTGTCACTGGGGTTTCTTTGACATGAAGTTCACTTGGTTATTAGAAGAATCATTAGAATGTGTGTTCTTTTCCAAAGGAAAATAAATTTAAAGAACGCAATTTTCAGACCTCCCACAGGTTAAAATGCGTTATCATCATAGCAAAAGAACTTTGAAAAGTTTCACTGGATTTAGCAAAGCTTTTTAGAATTTATGGCACTTTTATGACTACTTCAGCAGCTTTGTTTGTTACCACACCACCATGCTCTTGCTGACAGATGGTAAAGCCCCTTTGTATTTACAAAGGAATAAAATCAGCACAAGGAGAATCACTGTGGTGATGGGGTGTAGCTTGTTAGAACAGCCACTTATTCAAGCTCCTTGTCGGAGCCATTTCTGACTCCTACACCTGTCCTGCAGCGAGCTCCACGGAGTCCCAAAATACAAATGGGCCAGGGGCTTGGCATGGGTAAAGTGGCAGCATGGCGTGAGAGACCTGGTGTAGGACTGTCAAGAGGAGACGGGATGCAAGCAGAAGTGCTTTTGAAATCAATTTTAAACGTTTGGATTACCTTTCAAAAATATTTCAATGCCTAACATTAAAAAATGAAAAAGTAGAGGAACATCTTCTTATTTGGGAGACAGTTGTCTATTGTTTTTTGACTTACAATGCAGATCTGTGGTAAATGAATTTATAATCACTTTAAAGAACTCATTTTCAGATATATTTTTCAGTTTGAAAAACAAGGAAAACCATTATTCCCTGAGATGAGAGCGTGCAGTACACTGTGGTACCCACGACGTTGCACTCCAGCTAGGTGGGGTAACCAAACACAAGAATAATCTTCCAATGGAAGGAAATAGGATTCCTCAGGGCAGTATTCCACAGTGAAAGTCAGCTTACGCCATGGCTCCTTCAACCCCTTCCACTCAGGTCTGTGCTTCTGGTTTCACTTCTCTGCGGTGAGGCAGGCTCAGATGGTCCAGGACTCCCCTTTGTGGCTGGGAAAGTGGCAGGCTGGCTGTGCACAGAGCTTCAGTGCTTTGGTCAGTCCAGTACCAGAAGCTCTTGGTGCCTGCTGCCCAAAGCAGAGTAATTGCTGTCTGGATTTCACACTTCTTTTCCCCACCCTGCTCCTTCAAGGGCAGCTGAGTTCAATACAGACAGATGTTGGCTTTAATTTGTGCTACAAATTAACATTTTCTCTTACTTACCAGTATATTCCTTCTGGGACAAATCAGGATACAGGCTGCTGGCAGTGCTGTCAGTCTGAGAATCTATTTTTAACCTTCTTCCCTTCACTTGGCACATCAACTTTTTTTTTCTTCACTGTGAGAGAACTCAACAGAAAGAATAAATAATAACAAGCCAAACCAAAGAATTAAATTCAGTGTCACCTTCAGTGGTAGAGGAAATAAAATTACTTGAGAGACATCTAGTTTGTCATTAGCACCAGTCCCTGATGAGGAACAGTGCAGCTTCCCTCTGCTTTGCGTGGAGAATGGGTCTCTCTAGCTCCTGAGGGATGTTACCTCCTTCCCCTATTGCTCCCTGGGGGTGAGAGGCTTTTCCCTCCAGCCAGAAAATCCCACACAATGAAACCAACCCAACCAAACCCAGGGAACAGCCACCATTTATCCATTTGGGATGAATGTCAGGTGAAACTAATAGCCCTCACTCAAAACAGAGGCAAATACAGGGCATGAGAAGCAAAGCAATTTTCTTGGCTATTGTGTCTAGGGGAGATGCAGAAGACATTCCAAAGAAAATGTGCTTCAGGGAAGAAGTGACAGCTGGAAGAAGAAGACACAGCTGGAGGAAGCCCTGCTCTCAGGGCTTCCAGAGAGTCCTTTTGGGCAGAGTGCTTGCTAGAGAGGGACTAGCTGTCTGCGCAAAAAAATACCTCCTGTTATTTGTTCCCTGTCATATTTAAGAAAAGTTACTCTTCTGCCACCTGGTAAATAAACAGGATTATATTGGAGATACTGGCTCCTACTTTTATTGTCTCCTTCCTGACACATCACAAAGAAGCTAGAATTTTGCATAAATAATAAACCTTCCATCATCATCGCCACAGTTAGCTCTGAAAAGATCTTTCACGACTCAAAGCGGGATGGTGAGAGAGCTGCACCTCAAAAACTAAGAGTCTGAAGAATGAAGTGTGTGCGCATGGATGTGAACACCCTTGATTCTCATACACATTTACCTCCACGGCAAAGCCATTACTTCTGAGAATTGCAGAATACTAGCCTTGCTTTGTAACTTTCCTAGGCTCTTAAGCAGATCACTGCACTGTAAGAAGATGTTGATGTATCTCCTCCCACGCCTCCGTGTGCCTCCCGCTCTGTAGCCTGATTCCCCAGGGAGCTGGCTGACAATAGCAGCGACGTGTGTGTTTCAAGCAAATTAATAGAAAACTTTTGATTAGTTCATCTGGTTTGGTTCTTCAAAGGAGGTGGGAACCCAGGGCTGAGGAAGAGATGACCCGTCTTCGCAACTCTAAGCAAAGTTTCCCTTTCCAGCACAATCTGGGGTGGTAGGACCCTCAGGGCCCCAGTGGCCCTGATAAGCCCCGGCTGAGGCTGCCATCCACACCTCTGCCTGGGGGGCCATTTAAGCTCCAGCCTGGGAATTTCCTTTCTGCTTGAGCTGCTGTTGTAGGGGTACCTGTTTCTGGGGCTAGCTAGGCTACAGCCAAGGCTGGTCATGGACCTTCTTCTGGGCTCTGACTTGTAGACTGACTTCCCAGCTTGACCTTGCACCTGCCTTATAATTGGAAGCTTGCCTGAAGATCTGGACTCTTAGCTGAATCTGACCATCACCTCTGTGTCTACTGTTTTCACCTTGCTTGGGTCCTGTGGGATGGAGCCTTGGCTGGCAATCCTCTGCCCTGCTGGCTGTGGTGCTGCACTTGGCTCCCCATCTCTTAGGGAGCAGCAAGAACTTAATTATTGCCAAGCTTCCAGCAGCCTTCTGTGGCTGAAGCTTTGCATCTTTTGGATGGGCTTTGAGATGTGCTGATGGTGAACACAGCACAAAGTGCCCCACATAGTTATGAGTTATTTCTGCTGTTAGTAAGACTGATACACCTGACTTGTGATCAGGTACAGATTAGCCAGGTGAATTTTTACTGCTGGATACTGATAGAGCTGAAGTTTGTGAGACCCTTTTGGATGTCTAAGAGGCTTTACAAGAAGAGCTATAGCAAAAAAAAAATGAAGTGGTAAGTGTGGATCAACTGATAACTTTCATAGCTGGGGAATTGTGTAACAAGTATGGACATTGATGAGCTGCTTAAAAACTACTTATTTGTTTCAAAAGGCTTCCTTCTGACTGGTATCACTCACTGCATCCTTGAAATCTGTATCCTCACACAGCTCTCTAACTCACTTCAATTTTAAAGCCTCTGTTTTGATATTGATTACATGTGGCAGATTGCAAATGGTCTCAATTTGTCTCCCTGCTTTCTTTCTACAAGTAGTGTGTAACACTCTTCCAGCCCGGGGTGAGAAGGTACTTTCAGCAGCAAGAGAACAGAATTTGCTTAATGTTGTGGTTTAACCCCAGCCAGCAACTGAGCCCCACCCAGCCACTCGCTCACTCCCCCCACAATAGGATGGGGGAGAGAATCAGAAGAGTAAAAGTGAGAAAACTTGTGGGTTGAGATAAAGACAGTTCAATAGGGAAAGCAAGAGCCGTGCACGCAAGCAAAGCAAAGCAAGGCATTCCTTCACCCCTTCCCATGGGCAGGCAGGGGTTCAGCCATCTCCAGGACAGCAGGGCTCCATCACGCGTAACGGTGACTTGGGAAGACAAACGCCATCACTCCGAACGTCCCCCCCTTCCTTCTTCTTCCCCAGTTTCTATGCTGAGCACGACGCCCTATGGTATGGAATGTCCCTTTGGGCAGTTGGGGTCAGCTGTCCTGGCTGTGCCCCCTCCCAGCTTCTTCTGCACCCGGCAGAGCAGGGGAAGCTGGAAAGTCCTTGACCAGTGCTGCAACAACTAAAACATCTCTGGGTTATCAACACTGTTTCCAGCACAAATCCAAAACTTAGCCCCATAGCAGCCACTATAAAGAAAATTAACTCTATCTCAGCTGAAACCAGGACACTTAATTACATTCTATTTCAATTAGAAGGCAATCCTTCTGGCTACATGGGCTTGTGTCATTGTAGGGTGATATTCTACTTTCTTTCTGCAGTCAGGAAAATGATTCACATGACACATGTGCCTTCTAATTGAAATAGTGGCCTGTGACTTGGAAATCTACATCCAAATTTTAGCTTTGAAAGAAGCCTGGGGAACTCTACGTATGCCTGTTCCCTGTTTCTAAAACTTGCACAATAAGACATGCTGTGCACTTAGTCAACGTGTATGGAGTGCCTGGCACAATGGAGCCTAACTTCAATTAAAAGCAATACCAGAAATCAGTAACAGTCTGCTTCGCTCACAAGTGATGAATATCGAGCCTGGCTATAGCGTTGGTGTTGCCCTCATCACCTCCTTCTAGTGGCATGGCTTGGTCAGAGGCTGTTCCTGAGCCATGGTATGTTTGGGATGCAGCTGCCCAGAGGTCCGCTAGCCCTAACGTCATCTGGTAGAGCTCTTCTAATGGGCCACCAGTAAGTGCTTCATCAGCAGGGCTGTCCAAGTCCTTGGAGAAAACTGGCTGAGCTTTAATTCTGATGTGCATATTGCTACAGCCGGACAGTAAATAAGTACAGCAAATAAACATACCCAAACACCCAACAACGGGAGGGGGATGGGCACCCAACATGTACAATTTTTAACAAAAGCATTTAATGAAGGAAAACAAGCACTCATCTGTATTATAAAATCATTTTACATTTAGCATTGTGTGAACCTTGTTTTTCTGATAACCTTTTTCTAGGGCAGAATTTGCTGAGAGAAATAGCACCGAGTGGAACACAGGACTCCTGGATTCTTTCCCTGACTTGGGCCATAGATGAGCTGTGCCTTCTGGTAAGACCTACACTACCTCAGTTCCCTCTGGAGTTAAGGAGGTTTTCTCCTTCCTGCAGTACTATGATCATGCATATACAAATGTATCTAAAAGGCTACATGAATGTGCAGATATGACTGAAATTCTTGAATAATATTGATTGTATGAGGCAGATGAAGTAATTGATAATTGCTGTGCCTTCAGTACAAGAATATCAATATGTTCTGCAAACAATAACAGCAACGACTGCAGAGAACAGATTTCTGAGGTAAATAGTGACTGTTATCAGTTACTTTCATTTTCTACAATTTCTCTCTAGATTAAAAAAACCTTAATCAGAGTCAGAATAATTAAAACTTAAAAGGGACCATCTTGACCTGGGAACGTATGGTTTGAGTGTGGCTCTTGGGTGCTGTGTGCTAAATCACTTGAGTGGTGAGACAGATGTAAAGGATTGGCTAGCACAGAAAGCAGCTTCAGAATCTACTCCGTAAACAGAGCAGTGTTGCAAAGCTCTGAGAGCCAGCTCAGAAAGGAAGACACTGCTTGCATTTGAGTGCCTGTGACTGCAGGCAGCCGAGAGCAGTGAAACCACGCACTGCTCCAGTCTTTGCTTCCAGCTCTGCAAGGTGTGGGCAAGGACTCCAGCAAGGCAGAAAGTGGAGAAACAGCTGCTGTTCATTATCTTCACTGGTCACTGGATGGGAGTTGAGCAGGAATATTTACTTGGGTACAGGCTGAAGAGCATGGAAAAATGATTTGAAGTCAAGGAACTGTCTGAAAGTGCCTAAGCCTGATATTCTTAGCAAACAGCAGTGCTTAAAGGTGGAGGAGGATGCTAAAGCTCAGCACTCTCTGGAACCAAGCAACCTGTTGAAGCTAAGACAGCAACTGTTTGGGAACTCTTGGAATCATAATCCTAGGAAGAACAACAACAAATTCAGGAGTGCCGTAGATTCAAAAGCAAAATAATAGCTACTGCCGAACTTCCAGCAGCCACATCTACTTCGAAACTGAGGTTGGGACACTGCTGGAAAACATTCTGAAAGGAAACAACCTGTGCTGGCCAGCTCCTGGGAAAGCAGGTGGCCAAAAGAAGCCTTTCCTTCCTTGCTCCATTATGCTGTCTGGTTAAGTGTTCTTGTCCATGTGTGGAAGAGGCAGGAAAAGCCTCTGCAAATTACTTCCCAGGTCTGTTGCCAAAAGCAAAGAAACCATTTTGGATAAGAGCGTGGGTTGATTAGCAATCTTCTTGAAGAATGTCTGGCCAGGACACTGAGGACTTTGGAGCAGAAAACCTCTCAGAAAAGTCCCAGATGATTCCTAGCCTCCCGCCATATGACATGGATGACCAGCTCCTTCCCAGGGAGCCACGGAGTGCCTGGTGCTGCTTGGCATGGACCCTGGTGGTAGTCACCATGAACTCCTTGGTCTTTTTCATGAATTTGATCCTGATGTTCGTTATCTTCACCATTGTGCTGCTTCCTACCATTGTGGTGGTTTACTTTGGCTTCCAATGCCACTCCCGGGTAAGTAAGTCTTGCTTCATTTGGCTGCTAACAGCCACCTCTAAGGCAAGCTGGGGGAACAGTGGCTGTAAAGACAAGGCTAGACTTCCCGAGCTTTGGCTTTGTTTTCATAAGGGGTGTGTATGCATATAGATTTGGGGGGGAGAGGAAGGGAGATGTGTATAGACTGGTCTGACAAGAACAGGTTTATGGTGGTTCATGCTGACCTGCGGACTCTTGCTTGTACAAGGGAGAGATCTCTCCTGCTTGGTGCCTGTGACACAGCTGTCAGCAAGGCTGGCATGTGCATTTGTCTAGGGAAGTATAGGCTTTACGATTTCTGGACTAATTGTCTTAAAGTAGTTGGTTGGCACCCATACATTCAGTGTCAGTAGGTTAGCACAGAAGGGCTCTCACTGGCAAGGCAGAACACTGACAGAAGCTGCCTGTGACTGCCCAGCTCCTCGGGGACGGAGACAGCATGGGGCCCCTTGGTCCTGACCCCCTGCGCACTGCGCTTCGTACAGTTGTGTAAGTGTAAAGTGATCAGAGGTAAATCTACAGCATTTCACGACAAGCTTGCATGAGATGCCAGTCTTGTGGGCACATCTGAATGCTAGCAGGGATGAGCTATATACACATTTTTACCCCTCCCTTCTTCCAGTATTGTGGGAAATGGAAGCTTGATTGAGCAAGAAAGTTGTATTCCTGTGAAGGTAACAAGCAGCTGTGACAGGTCGGGCGAATATGCTCCCTGGCTTGACAGAGTTGCTGTTTGCATTTTAATGTCACAATATTTCTCTCTTCTGTGACCTCTGTTACTGAGAGCTGCCAGCCTGAAATCTTCCATAATTCACACAAGTCCTACCTGGCCTCTGATAGGGTTTGTTACTTTCCATTTAATTAAGCCCTCTATAGTGTTTGTCATATTTGATCTGCCTAATGACTAATTCTATTCTGTTAGACTTTACTAGTTCTATATAACCCCCTTATGCCAATCTAACATTCAGATGTGTTCCCAAATATGCTGTACCGTTTCTCACACCAACAAATGAGCCTGCTTTGTCAGTAAGGGCTCTGGATGTGTGCACGTCTGTTCCAGTTGGTTGCTGTCCACTGGATTTCATTACTTACCAATTTCTTCTTGGTATATTTCTATAAATGTTTGTAGAATCACTTGACTAAATATGGATGTGAAAAAACAGTTCTCCTGTTTTCCTCACAGGCAGTAACTGTTAGACCAGCTCAATATGACTTCTCTTGCTGATTATCCTAAGTTAGAAGAGCTTTTTACTTCCTACTTTGGGGGGGGGAAGAACCCACACCCTGTAGTGCCTTCTCCCAGCAGGGACAACTGACTCAAAATACAGGTGCCATTGGTCTCCCCATTCCACAGAATCTGAACTAAAGGGAAGATGATTTAAATCTTCTCAAACAGATGTATTTACCAGAGAAATAATGAAAGAAGAAAGCTCTTTCCCCTTCCTTTTAATGAAATCTGTGCATCCTATCTAATCACCCAACTCCTTGGGACCTCTGTCTGAGTGAGCAGATCCTAGCATGAAAAGGATCCAGGTAGGAAAGGATCCAACCGTGCAGCAGAGGTCAGCCGTTCGCCCAGTTTAACCCCATAAGGCTCTGCTGACTTCGGTGGAGCTGTGCATGGATACAGCTGTGGAGGTCTCACTCCACAGTGAAGAAGGAGACAGGGGATGTGCTGTAACTTTCCAAGAAAGGCATTGCATTGTGTTATTCAGCTGACACCCCAGCAACATGAGTTGTCAGTCCACAGCTCCCTGTCTCAAAGCTCCCTGACAAAGGGACTGTGCTATTACTGTTTTCTCGGTACTGATGTATTTGCTGGTCTGAGAAGTTTGGCTTTGATTTTTATTGCCCTGAAATTATGACAACTCATAGCTGCTGTTACTGAAAAGCTTTTCCTGATCCTGCAACCTAATGGACAGGGAGACATCTGTCATGGTAATTGCTTTGTAGAACAGGGCAGACACAAGTGCTGCTGCTAGTTGGAGTGAAGCATAATTTATAGAGAAATCATGTACCTCTGGGCCAGACAATTCCCACTGTGGCTCCAGACAATTCCCACTGTGGCTCTGGCACCTTCTGGAAATGTTTTACTATGGGATGCAAATGTGTGTGATGCCCAACAGGGTAAGGTGGGAGGCTCTGGAGGGCCTACAGAGAGCAAAAGTGGCTCAGAGGGGTCCTGATCTACCTGAATGGTCATGCAACCCTTCTTCATTGTGGGCTGCAACACTTCCCTTTTGCAGTCCATGGCTGTTAGGATTTTTGCATACGAAAGGGCAGGTGTGTAAATGACTTTTGTTTTATTGAAGAGTAAGTCTTCACAAGAAATAACCTAATAAATTCTCCTTGGGAGAAAGTGCAGTGTGGGCCATTGCGTTGGTAAAACTGCTGGTCTGTCTCCACAAGTGCAGTGTGGATGCAGATTCTGTAAGACGTGAGGCTTTTTAGGGTAGGTTTGATAGGAGATTGCCTGTAAAGCCATTAAATCAATTTTTCCTATGATCTGAAACTGATCCTTGAAAGCCATAAATATGGACTTCAAATTGGACCCAAAATGGGAAAAAGTATGAGGACTGCCTCCCAGAATCACCCCTTCCAGCTTCACCCTGCTCGACCCTCACTTTGGAAAACCTCAAGTTCTCCTTTGCACACCCAGCGTTCTCCAGTTGAAGGCTTTGAGGAAATGCAAAAGGTTTTCGAGTACAGCCAAGTACATCAGAAGTGAAAGCAACCGTGTTGCTGTTAGCTGTAAGGAGTCTTTTAACACAGACTTTTCTTTAACGGGCATAGAGAGGGATTGTGGCAGTATGGCTTGACAAGAGCAGTTCTTTGTCTTTGGGCTGCTGCTTTTCAATGCCTTCCTAGTAGACAGAGGCTGATTTCTGCACTGCAGATCCATTAGTTTTGTTTTTTTTTTTTTTAGTATGATGCGTTGTGTTTCTTGTACTGCTGAAAGAATATGGAAAAAGGAAAGGAAGCTAGAGGACATGGGGGTTGCCTGTAGCATTTGTTAATGCAGAACAACTGTGTGGCTTGACTCGGAGCTCCTGCTGCCAGGATGAATGGAGGACCAGAATGGAGGACCACTCAGCAAGGACCAGTTAGTGTGCTGGATGCTTTGCAGCAACATGGGGTGCTTACATGGGCTTTCCTGGCAGATTTTGCAGTGCAAAGAGATGCTAAGAGGAAGAAATGAGTACAGTGTGTACATAGAAGACAGAACACAAAGGGGTCTTTTCTAGGGCAGGAGTCTGGAGAGTCTGCAGCTAGCGGGTAGCTATGGAATGACCAAGGACTAGGGCAGTGATCGTCCCCCTGCACTCGGCACTGGTGAGGCCGCACCTCGAATCCTGTGTTCAGTGTTGTGCCCCTCACTCCAAGAGAGACATTGAGGGGCTGGAACGTGTCCAGAGAAGGGCAACGAAGCTGGGGAAGGGTCTGGAGCACAAGGCTGATGGGGAGCAGCTGAGGGACCTGGGGTTGTTCAGCCTGGAGAAAAGGAGGCTCAGGGAGACCTCATCGCTCTCTACAACTGCCTGAAAGGAGGCTGGAGAGAGGTGGGGTCGGTCTCTTCTCCCAGGTCACAAGTGATACGACGAGAGGAAATGGCCTCAAGTTGCACCAGGGGAGGTTTAGACTGGATATTAGGAAATTTTACTTCACCGAAAGGGTTGTCCAGCATTGGGACAGGCTGCCCAGGGAAGTGGTTGAGTCCCCATCCCTGGAGGTATTTAAAAGCCGTTTGGATGAGGTGCTTAGGGACAGGGTGTAGTGGTGGGCTTGGCAGTGTTAGGTTTACGGTTGGACTCCATGGTCTTAAAGGTCTTTTCCAACCTATACGATTCTGTGATTCTCTGATTCTCTGATTCTGACCAACCTCTGTCTGCAGAATCTAACATGTTGCTGTATTTTCTTTACTTTGTTATAATTTCCAGTGTGTTGTGCCACCCACATCGATCTAGCGGCAGGAGGCCTTTTTATTTGGTTTCTGCCTATGAAATGCTAAGCTGTGCTATTCTGATGACTTCATAAAGATTAGTGTTTCCTGCTTCAGGATCAGTGTGCAGTGCTCTTGTCTCACAGTGATGCCTGAATAATTGAAAGCTTGATTAAAATGTGTTGTCAGTCACATAGCGTAGCCTGAAGATTGCTGAGCTCAGCTCGGAGAGAGGGAAGAGGTGTGTCTTTCTGTGAAAGCACTGGAAATCCAAGGGTACTTTGGTCACTACTCCTGTCCACCACCAGGTCTGTGACACGCTCTGTCTCATTCTTCCCACAGGTGCTGCACTCGGCTGCCCGCTACTGCAAAAGCATCTTGGATGACAACAGCTCTTCTGCCCTCATCATCCTTGGCTTTGTCATCATGTCCCCTCTCATTGTGGTGGCCATGGCTATCTACTGCAACCTGGCAAGGCGTCTCCGTCTCTTCATGTGCTTCCAGCCATACAGCAGGGCAGTGTACAAGGGGGTGAAGTGGCGCTGGTATGAGGAGGGAGGCCTGTGCAGCTGTGTCAAGGGGTGGAACACTCAAGTCAAGGCCTGGGTATGAGTTAGCAGCACCAGAGGCCCTGCCCTAGCCAGCACCCTCTTCTCCATGCCCTGTACCTCCCCACCATCACCTCCCAGAATCACCATCCTGAGGTCTCTGCAGATGAAGGCTGTGTCGTACCTAGATGTGAGAGGAAGGGAGATCTGTTAATGAGCCTCCTACAGCTTTGTCTGTAAGCGGGTAGGATTCTGTCCACTGTGAGGGAAATACAGAAAACACAAGTCCTTGACGGTAAAGACAATGTTCAGCCCTGAAAAGAACAGGGACTCCTCCCAGTGCCTGTTGCATTCAGAGCACAGCACTGTTTCCAGCCTTGACAGCATGTTCTGCCCCACATAAGACATAGAGTACGTGTGTATAGAATTAAAGAGTGGTGGGAGTGGCTGCTGACTTTGCTACGTGCCTTGGAGAGGTCTCTTTGGGAAAGGCAGCCTTTGGTGAAGCATCTAGCCAAGAGGAAGCAGCTGTGGCTTTCCCAAGTGTTGGACTGCCAATGTTTCTAACCTCTTGCAAAGGTGTCTGTAGGTCACTGCCTCTGTGATGTTTGGGATCCACCATTTTCCTACACATCAGATATTCTTCCTCCACTTAGCAATCCTTCTTTCCCATGTCTATAGCAGTGCTTATGCTCCTTTTGCTGTTCCTGAGTCAGGTCACTGGGTTGGCTGTGGAAACAAATGCTGATCTTCGGGTCTCTTCCCTGCCAGCTGCTGATCTGAAATACGCTTGTCTGGTAATGGCTGATGGTTATTAACCAGCAAATAGCTCCTTGTCCTTTATGCTGTGGTCAGGTTGTTTTGTCTGGGGCTAAATCTGGCTGAGGGTTCAGGTCAGTTTTAGGATTCCTGGCAGGAGGAACTGAAGACTCATGGTGGCTCTGAGCCCACATCTGGGCTAAGAGCTTATGCCTGCAAGGGAGAGTGTGTAATGTCTTGTTTTCTGAGGGTCACACATACCTAGATTTAGGCTTAGTGCTGCAGTTTAAGAGTGGAGAACTGGAAAGGGTCACACTGCTGAATGCTATGAATCTTTCGGTGCTCCAATAAGGCCGGATATCTCGAGAACCTAGGAGTCACTTCGGTACTGGCGCTGTGTTTTATTCCCTGTGTGAAACAGGACTGAATGGGCCACAGAGACTGACTGTCCCTCATGAAAATGCAAGTACGGCAGCAAGATGGTATCTGGGGAGCCTGCTGTGCTGAATATGTGATCTGCAATACCCAGGGTGATGTGTGGGGCAATGGTGGCATGCTCCCTAGAGAGGGGCTGTATGTCTGAAACCTGCTGAGCAGGGGAACCCAGCCTGCATTCCCTCCCATGATTCTGCAGAACTCCCACAGGGCCTGAACTGATTCTTAACTAAGTCAGCTGGATCTTGATTTCAGTGCTCTCTGGAGTAATACCCCGGATCCTCTGTCATATGACATGCCATAAGTTACAACTGAGTGAAAAGCACAGTGTATGTGAGAAGGTATGGCAGGTAGGGAAAAGCATGGCAGCTTGGTGCCTGATTCTCTCCTTTCAAATCACTGTGGGTCTCTAGTGTTCAGTTAGTGAGGTCTGTGTGTTACCGATCACTGCAAGCTGCGTACTCCCACTGGCTGTTGTTCCCCTGTCTCCCAAATATAACCACTTCAAGTGTTATGTATAAATAAAGATCATGGCAAATCTCCACTGAGGGAGTTTCTCTCTGTTCTGTCTCAAAGCACTGGCTGCATCAAACAGTCATGTGGTGCCCATTGTACCACAGTACATATCACTGTAAGCTAAAATGTAATTTCTGCTTTCTTTCTGAGGATTGATTTTTCCAGTCTACGTAGCCTGCAGAGCCCTAGTCCTACCCAGAGAAATAATCAGTGGTGGCTACAGGTGAAACCGAATTGAATTGGCAGGAAACACTCTGTGCACGGGCAGTGGGACACTCAGTCCAGCCACCAAAAGAGACAGGAACAACACAGGGACAGCTGGAGGTAAGCATGGCACTGTTGCTGGACCCCTTGCTTTGAGAGACTAGAGCCATTGGTTTGATCTCTGGCCACCACATTACCTTGTGATGGTCACAGTCTTAGCTTTGCACTCCAGCAAGCAGGCATCTCTGTGCAACTTTTTGTGCTGTGAACAGATGGGCAGCAGTGCAATATATCCACTTTGCTGGCTCTCTGTGTGTGTTCAACTGAGTCATGCTGCCAGCCTTCATTGCTATTTATCCCATCCTGGCAGTTGCGTTAAACCAAAGCCTCAACAAACCACCTCCACAATACTTCAGGCGCAACTGATCTGATATTTTTCCTTTACAGTTCTAGCTGTTGCTTAATGTTTCTATGTACCAAAGAGGAATGAACAAGGTTGTTCCATCCCAGAACGTGAGTGGTTGAAGGAATGTAGAGTTTGCATTTTAATGCTTTTCCATTGCTCTAGGATTTTTCAGGGTGAAAGTGCTGACTAAATTGCTCTGACACCATTCAGGAGAGCAAGAATGCATTAGCATTTGCTCAGGCCTGTTATACGAGCATAATGGACTGCCCGACTTGAAATAAAAGTGAAGCAAGTAATGGGTTTGGGCCTCCTTCCTTTAAGCTAGAGATTTCTGTCCTTCTGTAAAAGGACTCCAGGCTTTAATGATTACTGTTACATCTTTGGATGCTTTGAAGCAGTAAGAAGAAAAGTTTATTTTCTGTAAATACTCTGAAGCTGACAGATTAAGTGGTTGGCAAAGGCAGTACTTCCACTGCTGTCTGTGTCCCACAGTGAACTGGGAATGTAGATTATTTGATTGTCTCCTAGCAAAAACAACATAAAACAAGATGAGGGTGACACACGCCTCTGTATGGCTTCCTAGAGAATCTTGCAGAATATTGTATACAGTGTTTACAAATACTATCCTCTAAAAGGTCCCTGAAACACTAAATTTTCTGTCTCTGGCTTGTCCTTCATGAAAAGTAAAGATCCAGGCTCAAACATTGTTGACTTTCCTGTGTCCTGCAGCTCATCGGACAGATGTGCCCTCATCTGCTAGAGACCACCTTCTGCTGTGATAGCCCCTCTGGGGTGACAGGGGTGGGTTTGCTCTAAGTCATGCTTTTCCATGAGGTGCTTTGACAGCGGGTTGCAGTGCATCTGCATCTGTACAGTGACACAGTCCTGGGGGATGGCTGTATTCCCCCTTTGTGCTTGCAGATGTGCTTTGAATATGGTGGGAAAGACACACGCAGAGGAGGGAAAAATTTGGAGAAGGCATCAACAAGCTGGTCTGGATCTGCAGGGCTAATAAAGCAGTCCTTCTTCAACTAGTTCCTTTAATAAAGAGCAAACTTAGAGTCAGGAGCATGTCATCATCTCATGTGCCTCAGCCCATAAGTGAAAAATCTGTAAAAAAAAAAAATTGTGATTGATCATCCTGTGATTGATCATCCAGCTGTGTTTGTTGCCATTCTTCCCTTTTGGTGTGGCCTTCTGTTTCCCTGCACCTCTGCTGTCAGTCTCTGTCTCATCTTGAAGAGTTAAAAGGAAAGAAATAGTACAAGTTTCTGAGAGGACTGAGGAAGAACAGAAGAAAGTTCCGTTTCATGAAAAGGAGATGATGTGCTACAGGATAATAAGGTTTTGCCTGGAGGCAATGTTTGCTGACTGAGTACAGATATTTGATATGAGCTGCTGTTCCTTTTGCTCACCTGTCATTTAATCCAACTGCTTTTACGAGGAAAGTATTCTTAAACCTAGCTATGGTGCAAGTATTGTAGTGAACCATCCCCATTGCTGCCTCTGCAGAAGAAATTAAGAGTTATTGGCAACAGCCTTCCTAATAAAAGAAAAATTGATTTAATTTGGTATTTTACAGAGAGTTTTAATAATAAAGGGGAAATGAATCTACCTGAAAGCACGCTTCCCCTCTGCAGTAGAACAGACCTCATGTCAGATAGTTCAGGCTGTACCTCAAGGGTGTCCTGGCACGGGCAGAGAGCACAACAATGCATTGCAAACAGCGCCGTAGCTCTGATGTGAAACTGGTTTGATCCTAAATTTCCTGGAGAGAGTACAGAGACATCCTTAATATCCTCAGCCCTGGATCAGATCCTGAGGGCAGCTGTGCCAGCCTGCTTTCCGCAGGGCTCATGTGCCAGGCAGGGACTGTGCCCACAGATGTTGCCGGGAAAGGGTGCTGCCAAGCGATGCCTGTCTCTTCAAAGCTCTCACAGACAGGGCTTTGTTCTGTGAGCTCCCAGCCCAGTGCAACGTTCAGAGCATAGCTCTGCTTGGCAAGGTGCGGAAGGAAAACAGAAAGAAATGTATTTTAACTGTTTTTTTTTCAAGTCCAGCTATGTACGGGTTTAATTTCCCTGCACCATCCTCTCCGTGATTCAAAGCCATGGCACTAACCGGGTACTGATGTACCTCAGAAGACACTAAAATATAGTTCCACGCAACAAGGCTTTGGTCAAGTACAGTGTTCGTTTGTGCTTCCCTGATCCTCTGGCATCACTGAATGGTCCAGATCCAAAGCTGATGAAACCACTAGAAAGATGCCATGTCTCAGTGGGTGTTTAATCGTGACTTAGTCCTTCACACCAGGGCTGGAAGCAGCTGTTCTGGCAAAGGGGAAAATAGAAGAGACACAGTTGCACGGCCACTCCTGTGTCAGGCCTGGGAACAGGCAGTGGACCAGGTGCTAATGCAGAGCTGGACTCCTAAATCCATAAGCACACACAAAAAAAGTACACAAGGGGAAATCATGCAGCTGAGCAAAATATACGAGGCCTTTTACAGGCTGTCACTTGTCTCTTGTTAATAATATGACTAAGGGGTTCGTTAGGACTGTTGATGCTGCTCGTGCGCCTCCCTTTCACCCTTCCAGGTGGCTTCTCCAACACAGAAAGGTGTTCTTGGTTACCAGTATTTAGTATTTCATTTATAATTCCTTTCCTCTTAATTTCTTATCAACTGCTCACACTGCTCCTAAATGGCTTTGCTGCATAGTCAGCTAGAGCACCTAAGGACCAGCGTTCACACACCTAGGCAAGGTTTCAGAAAGGGTTCTGCAGCCCAGGCTCAGCAGCCCAGGGCTCAGTTGCTCTAGCAATACAGGTTTCCTCATCAGCCTGCACACACGTCTGTGTTTGTCAGCGTTCCTGACTTTGAGCAAGGCTTCAAGGCAAACATCAGGCATCTAACTGCTGGGCAGCCCTGGGAAAATAGCACGAGGGCCTGGCAAATGAGCAGTGCCATGAGCGTGTATCAGTGATTTTTAGGCAAAAGTGGTATTTGCAGCCAAATCTGTGCAATAGCAGCACTTTTAAGAGTAGATGCACCTACTATAATGTTGTATCTGGCTTTGCACCAGGGAGCCACACAGCTGGAACACTCTCATGCACACGACCGCAGGGACAGCAACCTCTCATGCCCTGGAATAGTCTCAGTGCACTGAGAGAATGGGGAGGATGATGGAGTTGCCTAGAAAGACCAGGAGCGTTGTGAAGCACTAATTATACATATCTGTGGGTGGCATTGGGTTTCTCCTGGGGCTGACAAGCAGACTCCTGAGGTCCCTTCCAGTCCTATTCACATGATTTTCATGTTCCCTTTCTTTTTCCCTTTTTTTCTTTTTGGTCATGCATCTGGTCTGATAAGGCACTACAAGGTTTTTGAATCAGCCATTGTGAAGGGCACACAGCTCTCCTGCCCTGCCTTGCAGTGCTTAAGTCATTCACTGTCCTTAGGACAAACTCTCCTCTTAGTTATAAGCATCAACTTCTTCATCACCTGTGAGTATGACCCAGCCAGCCTGGTAAGACATGAAGAGCTCTCCAAGGCTATGAAAAATATCCAGAATGGCACGCTGAAAACATTACTCTCTGCTTTGCGCAATGAACCAACAATTGCAGGAGCATTTAATTTATCCAGTGTGAATTCTTAGGATAGAAAATCACCCAGAAAGAACTGAAAGTGCTGACAGTCGGCGCCAAGCAGGCAATTTACCTTGAGGCGTAGCAGGGTATATTCTTAGTATGAATGATATGAGACAGCTTCTTTGAGCCAGATTTATGGAAGGTAAAAGAGAAGTGCAATATAGCTGCAAGGGAGGGAATGAGTCCTCATTTGTAAAAGTTTCCTCCTCGCATGGAAGTGCTGTTATAGTCTGTCCAACTTGACAACGCTGAGCTGATTACCTCGCCCCTCTGCTTCCGTGGGCAGACTTTGTCATGGGCCTCAGCACCACTGTGGATAAATGTTTATGGAAACTTAATATGCAGATTATGTATAGATTTAATATGACAGAAGTGAACACTAACAGGTTTCCACAAGTGGCAAGAGGAAGAGCTTCTCTCAACATACAGGCCTATTAAGGAATTTCTCTGATTTATACTGTGTGTAAGAGCTAGTGATGAATAAGCCCAGGCGCTCCTGAAATAAAGAACAAATTCTTCTCTCACACAAGCATAGATCTGGCCTAGCATTACTGAAATCAGTGGAGACACTCTAGATTTGCAGCAGGGTAAATGAGAGCACGCTTCATTTATGAACGCTTCTGCATTCCCTTCATTTCCAAGGGAATGCAGAACCTGTACAAAACACAGGGAAATTCTAAGCCAGTGGAAACCAGGAACTGAATAACCAGTTCCCTGCCTCCCCGCTTTTACCAGTCGAAGCCTCTGAGTCCAGCAGAAATTCTAGCTGAAATGTTTAAGCCATTTCCCAGTGCTTTCAGCTGGGTATGGGTCCTCTGATGCCTTCAGTTATTGGAGCACTCAGCTGGGGGCAGTGCAAATAAGAGCCATCTGTCAAGCTGAACTGAAATCAGGAAGATCTTTTAGAGCTCAGGACAACATAGCATTTATTGGAAGGATGCTAAATTCCTCCTTTGAGGGAGGCTAGCGGAAAGGAAGCTGGAACCTGCTGCACGTACCACGAGAGGACATTGAATGCAGACTGTTAGATCCAAGGGTAAGGCTGTGGCTGCCTGGCTGCACCCCACCTCTGCTGTAGACCGAGTCAGACTGAAAACTGAGCATCCTACCTGCTGCCAAGAGGTGTTCTGCCAGCACTGGGAGCGGTGCAGGCAGCGAGGCTGGTTGTGGGAGGGATCCCAGTTATCGCCATGCAGCACGTAGCGAAGAGAAGGGACTGGGGCTCTGGGTTTCTTCTTGGGATAGTTCCTCCGCCGCCCAGGGCACAGCGAGATGTGTTGAAAGGAACCAAATTCAATGTGAATTGCAAGCACTCGCAGCCGGCGGGGTTCTGGTTCTTCCTAAGAGTCGGAGTTACTAGTCTCTTGCAAAGTGCTCTTAGGAGATTGGCTATTGCTCTCAATCTCACTCCAGGCAGTTGAATGCTCCCTGTGCTTAGTTTTCTGTGAATAACTCTCTAGGCTAATTTGGCAGGGATCTGCATGGTAATATAATTCCAATGACATATGCGCTGGACAATTTCTTTTGCTTTCTGTATTTGAGTTGCTAACTGCTTAATTGTAACTTGAATGTCTTTGGGGAAATTTCCATTGTTCTCCTTCACCTCCCTTCTCTTTCCCCGAGCTGACTAGTCACTGATGATTGTTTCCAGCTCTGCTGGAAAATTTGGTTAGAATGAATGGAAGCAATTAAAGAAAGAATAATCAGGGCGTGCCTGCCAAGGGCTCCTTCACTCAGTCAGCAGATCTTCCTAGCACGTAAGTGCCTGCAGAATGGGTCACAGCCTGCAGCCCTGTCCTGGGAGCGCTTCCCTGGACTTGACTGGGGCACCAGCTGTGAGAGCTGTCGTGCAAATGGACGGGACAAAGGCGAGAATGAAAGTGGCAATTTAACCTGGGTTTCTGGTACATCAAACTAGTCCCTCGCAGCAAAAAGGCCCACAGTTTCCCCCCCGAGAAAGTTCTGAATGGCAGAAGGAAACAGAGAAACTGTATACGTTTTCAAGTGTGTTGTGTAGCTTTGTTAAAATGCTAATACCACTCTGAAGACATCTGTCAAGCACGCGTTGCCAAAGGGCTTGTTGTTTAAGAGTTGCAGAAGAATGTGAAAATAAATAAACTTTATTAAAAAAAAAATCAATAGTAACACAAAAAGTCTGGAAGGGCACATCTGCTAGACATTGTAGACAGTACTTCCCAGGTCTCTCTGAGACCTAGAAACTGCAATTTAGAATCATAGAATCATAGAATCATTTAGGTTGGAAAACACATTTAAGATCATCAAGTCCAACCGTTAACCCAGCACTGCCAAGTCCACCACTACACCATGTCCCTAAGCACCACATCTACACGTCTTAAATCCCTCCAGGGATGGCGACTCAACCACTTCCCTGGGCAGCCTGTCCCAATGCTGGACAACCCTTTCGGTGAAGTAAAATTTCCTAATGTCCAGTCTAAACCTCCCCTGGCGCAACTTGAGGCCATCTCCTCTCATCCTATCACTTGTGACCTGGGAGAAGAGACCGACCCCACCTCTCTCCAGCCTCCTTTCAGGCAGTTGTAGAGAGCGATGAGGTCTCCCCTCAGCCTCCTTTTCTCCAGGCTGAACAACCCCAGGTCCCTCAGCCACTCCCCATCAGCCTTGTGCTCCAGACCCTTCCCCAGCTCCGTTGCCCTTCTCTGGACACGCTCCAGCCCCTCAATGTCTCTCTTGGCGTGAGGGGCCCAACACTGAACACAGCATTCGAGGTGCGGCCTCACCAGTGCCGAGTACAGGGGCACGATCACTGCCCTAGTCCTGCTGGCCACGCTATTTCTGATACAAGCCAGGATGCCATTGGCCTTCTTGGCCACCTGGGCACACTGCTGGCTCATCTTCAGGCGGCTGTCAACCAACTGCCCCAGGTCCTTTTCCACCAGGCAGCTTTCCAGCCACTCTTCCCCAAGCCTGTAGCATTGCATGGGGTTGTTGTGACCCAAGGGCAGGACCCAGCACTGAGCCTTGTTGAGCCTCGTACAATTGGCCCCAGCCCATCGATCCAGCCTGTCCAGGTCCCTCTGCAGAGCCTTCCTGCCCTCCGGCAGATCAACACTCCTGCACAACTTGGTGTCATCTGCAAACTGACTGAGGGTGCCCTTGATCCCCTCATCCAGGTCATTGATAAAGATATTGAACAGAACTTAGAAAAACCCTACCAATTCCCATGACTCGTCTCTGTTCAGAGGTCTGCACATTAAAATCACAAACTGGAAAAGAAGTAGAAAAAGAGGCTGTTGGAGTCTGCGATGACCAGAAATCAAGTTTTCACTTTAAAACTGACAGACTAGAGAAAGAGAAGTGCCTGGGCGTCACCAACACATAAGTGTTTCTGAAAAGCAAACCTTTTCTTGGGGGAATGAAGTGCAAGCAAATATTGCCCCGAGTAACTCCGTGCCTTTGTTTCCCCACTGAGGAACAGCGTTCCTAGCCAGGCTCCCGAGGCCCCGCCAGGCTGGGTGCAGACGATGCCAAGGACGCCGGAGGTCTCTGCTGTGTTCTGGGATATTGCCTGGCACCTCCACGCGCTAGAAGCTGTCACCCATTTGAGTCCTCGTGGTAAGTTTGTTCCTCATAAGAAATTTCAAGTGGTGTTTCTCCAGGAGGAAGAAGGGGAATTATTTCCAAGGAAATCAGATTTATATCTGTTTATCTATCAGCTTATGTCGCTCTTGTGGATGGAGAGATTGTGCACCGTTAGGGATTTCCTAAAGGACGCTTTGCCTAGCAGCTTCAGATTAGCTACTCTGTTCTGTGCCACAAAACCTTCTGCTGAGTATGTGAATAACCAGGACAGCAGCAATATTCCAGAGGAGCGTGAGCTGTGGTTTTGTGAGATGTGGTTTTGTAAGCTGCGGTTTTGTAAGCTGCTACACCAGATGTGGGGGCCAGGAGACAGGACTGGGCCACTCAGGACCCCGGTGTTTCTTGGGTTCGCGTCTGGAAGTGCATAGCTGGATTGGCCTCTGGTTTTTTGGTCCCCCTTTAGCTGTCTGTCATCTTCCAGGATGGAATTTCCCCTCATTTCATATATTGTTTGCGAACGCATGATGTAGCTCGTTCTGTGCCTGGAGGAGCATCAGTTCTCCTGTGTGCCCAGGCCTCAAGATGGTGCTGTGGGGCTGAGCCTGGAACACGCGAGTGCGCTCTGGTGCATCCAGACGAGAGCGAGACCTTTTGATTTGGGACGGCTGGTCCTGGATGCTGGGCCCGTTTGCTACCTGTGACTACAGCCAGCACCACGGATGCGGGGAAGGCAATTGGCTTCATAGTGTTTTATGTCCAGACCGAGAACCCACAAAGCCATGGGACTGGGTGGAAGTGGCACTGAGCACACAGGCTGGGTCAGCGTTTCAATTCGAGCCTTGGCTCAGCATGACCGTCTCGCGGGCTCTCCTTCCAACCATGCACCCGAGCGTTGATTCTGGGTTGAATCCCTTCCGACGAGGCAAGGCCATTTCTGGCTAACGGCATCTGTCGCTGAAGTTTGGGCCAAATCTGCTCCTATGTAGCTGGTGAGGGCTGAAAAAGGCAAAGGTGGAGGGAGCATATGACGGTATGATCCTATCATCTATTGCTGGAAACTAGTGTCATTTCACACAAGAAAACTCAAAGGCATCAGTGTGTCCTGGCACAATGCACACATTTTCTGTAACTGCCAGCAATCACCTCCCATTGCTTTCCCTTTGACCCTAGCCTAACCACTTCCCGCAGCTGAATGCGAACTCCTCTCCCACAGAGCTGAGCTGCTGACGGGAATAATCTCTCTGCCTCTCTGTGGCAGCAAGATTGTTAGGGGCTGCCATCATTCCCATGTGAAAGAGCAATGCAGAGGCAGGCTGGGCAACGCTCCCGGGCTGCGTGGTGGCAACCCAAGCGAAGGATCTACGCCCCATTCTCCAGGCCCCGGCTGGAGCCTGCTCTCAGTGGGAAAAATAGGGACATTTATCGGACCAACAAAAGAGCCGCTTTTCGTGAGAAGAGCCGTGAATTGTTCACATTGGATGCTCAGCGCTGCAAGGGTTGTTGCAAAGCTTTGCTTTGCGTTTATCCTCTCTGCCAGTACATGAGTTCATGGAAATGCTGGCAGTTGATGTGGGCAAGCAGGACAGCCTGCAGTGTGTCGGGACCAGACCATGCCGTGGGTGGGTGCACTTGGATGCCAGAAGCAATTCAATCCCGGCCAGCTTTCTAAGCCAGCTCCTCCCTAGCCACACAGCAAAGAGGCAGGAGTGACTGCGTAACCAGGACCACGGAGGGGAGAACGAGGGACGCTCTCAGCATCTACACGAGTTACCCCAAATGAAGTGCAATCTAAAGCCGTGCTCCAGGAATGCTGGTTTGCTGGCAGCGCTGCCCAGGGGACCCGTCCTTGGATTCCTTCCCTGAACCCAAGCCTAATGACTCCTCTTTCCTGAGCCAACTGCAAGGAGGATCAAAAGGATGTTTACTCAGGACATTCCCTGCACGCAGTAGGATGACTGGGAGCTACTGAAAGGGGCACTGGCCCTTAAAGAGCATCCCAACTTTGAATTGTCTGTTGAGCCGTGCCAGCTGGTGAGCATTTAAGGAATTGTATGCAGCTACCCAGCCAGCCGGCACGCGTTTTACAAAGGTGCTGGCTCTGTCTGTAACTCCGTGCTTCAGGGACGTGGCACTGAACAGGGAGGTAAATTCCTCCCGCTCACCTGAAAGCACTGTTCCGCTCCTGCTCTTCAGCAGCAGGGTTAATAAACCAAAGTGCTAAAATTACTCTTTTGTCAACACTTTTTTATCTGCATGGCACCAAGCAGGAGGCTGCTGAAGTACGTTAAAGCCTTTGCGAAGTGTTGCAATCCCAATAACATTGTTTAGGCCTCTTCTGCCCACCTGCGCAGGCTGGCAGCCAATGTGATTTTCCGTGCGAGGGGATAATCACAGCTTCGCAGCCCCCGCACCTACCTTTTCTCACTCCAGTGAGTGTAAAGGAGTGAGAACCTGCCTAAGGAAGATGGTTTTAGATAACACAGTGCAAACTGCAAAGAGAAAGTGTCTGGCAGGGCTTGGGGACTGAAAGGGCAGGTGGCCAAGAGTGTGAAGGGAGCTGGCTCCGAGTCCCTTGTCTGCAGAAGAAAACATGGGAATGCAGTTGGCTGTAGTGGGTGCCACTAGGAAAGCAATCTGCACTTGGGACCTGATGTTCATAAAAGCCTTGCTGCTAGTGAGCCGCTTAGCAAAGCCCTGGCATCTCCAGGGTGTGAGACTGCGCAGAATACAATTAAAGGCTGTTGAGGATTCCCCGAAGGCGCAGCCCAGCTGTGGCCCCCTTTAATACCATTAACTTTTTGTGACAGACATTTGGGGAGGAGGAAGGGGAAACAGTTGTCCGTTTTCTTTTCCTGTGGTGTTTCAGCATATACTCGTCAGGCTCTGGAAACCTGGGGCTTTGACCAGATCTACTGGCCCAAGTTATCTTACTGGTATTTAGGGGGGGAGCTGAAAAGCCATTCCCAGCCCTTTTAGATGCTGGAAATTGTTTTGACATCCTGACTCTGGCTACTTTGAAAGACAGTACATCTCTGCGTGAAGCAATTTGTTCCACTGTCGGCACAACTGGTGGGCTCAGCATCCTAAAGGTCAAGCAAACCATACTGGGAGGGCCTGCTGGGTCAAGCCAGAAGATACTGACGTGCTTCTGCCCCCTGAGACGCGGTGGGCAATCCTCCAGCAGGTCTAAAGTAGACAGGATGTGCAGCACTGGACCTGCTTTTCAATGGTTTGTGTGAACCTCGGGGAGAGATAAGAAGCAAGGCAAAAAAAAATCCCAAACAAACCAGTCAGGAAAGCAGCGGTGCTGTCTGGTTTGCTTCTCTGCTTTCAGCTGCCGCCAGTTCCACTTGTGCCTCTGTCATTGTTTCCCAAGTACATAGTATAGAGCTGAGGAAACCAAGCCCTAGACCCTAAACAGATGAGCAGAAGTAAAAATAGAAACCAGGGGAGCAGACTTCCTCCCAGACATAAGCCTCTTGTTGCCGAAAGCCCAGAATATCTGCTTTGTTCCTGAAAAGTCCTCCTGACTCCTTCACCAGCTACCGCTCGCTGATCCAGGCTGTTTCAGCACCGGCTGTGATGCTGAGGCTGGGGCTCTGCTTAGCACATTCTGGAAGGACCTGCTGAGCCAGTGTTCCAGAGCAGGCTGCTCATCGCCCGTTCCCACAGACATTAGTAGAGTTGCAGAAGTGTTTCTTGTCCAGTTTGAAAGGCGCCTGTCCCTGTCGAGAAATGTGGTGCCACGTGCACGGGCATTAAACAGGGCTCCTCCACGGCTGCGTACCTCGCTCCCGCTGCGTGTGGATGTACACGGAGGGAGAGATATTCAAGCAGCATGACTAACTCTTCTGGATGTGGTTTTGATATGATCCATTTGTCAGGAAAAATACAGTGCCTGGTCTGCAACAATATTTTACTGCACGTGTGAGGAACGAAGGATTCTAAGAGGTCATCATCATCGGGGACCCAGAGGAAACTTCCTCAAGGCCACTGTGGCTGGTCAGTGGCTGAGCTTAGGGGGAGTGCTGGTAAAAATGGAGAAATGCTTGCCCTGAAAAAGAACATGGAGGCCCAGTTCAGCCCCTCCACACCAATCGCTTTTGGAAGCGCGCAGACTGCTGTGACCCAGCCTGTTCTTGAGGTCAGTGGTAGCAGGGGGAGTCTGGCCTTTTAGTTTCTATTGTAGCTGTGGTGACCGTGGTGCCATGTTGGCTACCAGCCCTTACTTTCCAAGTCCCACCTTTTCAGCCACCCTGGATCCCTTAGCCTTCCTAAATCATCTGCAAAAGCTACGTCTGCTGCTGAGGTGTAAATGGAGTCCCTCCACTCACACAGCACTCACTGCTTCAAAGGAACAAGCGTTAGTTGAGTCCAGCTGCAAAACTGTCGTGGTTTAACCCCAGCTGGCAACCAAGCCCCCCCCAGCCGCTCGCTCACTCCCCCCCGGTGGGATGGGGGAGAGAATCGGAAGGGTAAAAGTGAGAAAACTCATGGTTTGAGATAAAGACAGTTTAACAGGTAAAGCAAAGCAAGGCATTCCTTCACCCCTTCCCATGGGCAGGCAGGGGTTCAGCCATCTCCAGGACAGCAGGGCTCCATCACGCGTAACGGTGTCTTGGGAAGACAAACGCCATCACTCCGAACGTCCCCCCCTTCCTTCTTCTTCCCCAGTTTCTATACTGAGCACGACGCCCTATGGTATGGAATGTCCCTTTGGGCAGTTGGGGTCAGCTGTCCTGGCTGTGCCCCCTCCCAGCTTCTTGTGCACCCGGCAGAGCAGGGGAAGCTGGAAAGTCCTTGATTTAGTATAAGCTCTGCTTAGCAACAACTAAAACATCTCTGGGTTATCAACGCTGTTTCCAGCACAAATCCAAAACATAGCCCCATACTAGCTACTATAAAGAAAATTAACTCTCTCCCAGCCAAAACCAGCACGAAACCAAATGTCATTATCTCCTGAAATGAGCTCAGCTGTGCAGCAGTCCTGGGACCAGCTTTCCTGCTAGACAGTCAGGCTTTACCACCACAGGACATGGGAAGGGGGGAAGAGATCCAACCAGTTTTCTGCAAACTCCTTTTGGATAGCTCTTATTTCTTCTTGGAGATGGCTTTCCTTTCTCACACTGCCTTTCCCCTCACGAGGTCTTGACCCACGTACGGGGAGGGTGGCATCGTATCAGCTTTTGGGGACAGGTGCTTTTACAAAGACCACTTTTCTTGCAGGCACCAGCTGCACTTCACACTGCTGCTGGACACAGGGTTGCCTCTTAATTTGCTGTTGCTTCCTGACTCCATCTGAGCCAAATGCACCAGGCAAACACTCCACTTGTGACACTCCGGCATTTGCTTTCTACTCACAACTGGACTCGAGATACTTAGAAATCTGAGGGGAAAAAAAAGAAGCATAGAGAGGAAATTAATCAGTCAGACTTCTTCAGACCACAAGAGGTTTTTAGTTCAGGGAAAGAGGTCATTCAGCCTTCTGATTTACTTCTTATTAACAATGCAATACCCCACATCCTACAGAAATAGAGTGAGCAGGGGTAAGACAGAAAACCCTTTTGCCTTGTTGCAATTAAGGATGTCATGCCGTTGAATAAGGGTGTGGATAACTTTGTTATTTTTCTAGTTTGTTCTCAGTAGCTAGGCATGGCTCTGTGCCTGCCCGTCGACATGGGCTAGACCATTCCTGTTAGCACTTGGCAAATCAGGTTTCCTTGGATTCGCAAAGGTACTGTGGGTGGAACTCGCCTCAACTGCTTGGTTTCTCTGATCAAGGGCCTTTTGTTCATGGGGCTTTTTGGTGCTTGCCTTGATCATTTAGCTTCTTGTTGCTCCTTGCCATAATTTCAGCCACACAAACGTCGTAGCCAAAGGGTGTGATGCACTTTTGGGGTTGTCTCATCAAGATAGCCGTGATCGAGAACAGGGTTTGTTATTACATGTGAACTGGAAAAATACAGTTTGAGATTTCTTGGAGTACAAATGTTGTAGCAGCAGGATTCCCTCATTTCCACCAGAAAGGGTTCTTTGGGTCACGGCTGTCGATGGAGAGTTAACCCTCATCCCAGCATAGCTGCCAGCTTTTCAATACAGGGGTTTGATGCAAAGAGGGGATTATTTATTGGATTTGTGGGCTTAAATAAAGGTCAAATCCCAAGGCAACAACATTGGTGCCCCCAACTGCCTCTCGTTATAGGCTGTTGGGGCTGGTAGCAGAAGGATACCGTACACTGCAATCTTGTCTGGAATCAGTACGCAGTATTTTGCAGCACGCCGAGTGCTTTGCAATGAGCAAAAAATGCCGAGTGCTACAGCAGCAGGTTCTCTTGCCACTGTGAACGTGAATCGGGAAAGACGCCGGGGTGGATGCTGGCACTTCGATGGCTGTTATTATGCGCAGAACAACTCCTTTCCAGAAGAAGGAAACGCTTCTCTAGAGCAATAAAGATATGCGCTGAACCATTTCACAGTAACTCGCAGAATCCCACTAGCCGTGGTTAGAAGGAAATCCTGGAGATGAGCAAGTCCCCTTTCTTGTCCCAAGAAAGACTAGAAGGAGATAAGAAAGCAATCCGGCCTGAGGCTCACACAGACAGCAGAGGTTGTTCTCCTGTGTAACCCTCTGTACCCCGGGGCAGCGGCTGTTCAGAGCAGATGCCCCATCTCACTGTCAATCCTGCCGGATATGGCTGTTCAGCAAAACCCCGTGAACATGCTGGAGACAAGAAAAATTCTCTCCAAAGCCTGGCCAAGTGTTTCTCTGGCACAAGACATTTTCATGAGGTCACTGTTGGAGTTCCTCCCACTGTCTAGAGCATTCACAACCAGAAGTGAAAAACTTTCTCTTTGGGCTTGAGACTCCTCATGTGCAGGGTGCCTTACTATGGTCTACCATAGGACATATCTGTCTTTGCATTCCTGCTGGCATCCTTTTTAGCATGGTTATGTCTGCTCCAGAAGGATTTAGGATACTTACTGCAGCGTACATGACATAGGCTCGGTCTCCAGCTTTCATGCTCCTTCCAAAACTGCAACACAGGAAAGTCTTGTCATCACTGATTAATGAACAACTGTAATGAGAAAGAGTCCAGGAATCACTGCACTAAAACTGAGTGTCTGCTTTTTGGTCTAAAATCCTGGAAAATGTTTGATTCTAGTTAGGGTCAGAGGTCTAACATATAGGGGTGAAAAGACTGCATTTTTGCTGGGCTCTCCAGCTAGCAAAGGCTGATGAAAACTGAAGCAAAGGGTGTCTCCTCACATCTAGCCATAGACTGGTCTGAAGGCCCAGGAGAAACGAGTGAAGAACTCCCAGAACTTCACCGCTGCTTCGGAGATTTGCAGGGAATTCTGTGCAAGGAGAGAAGGTCTTGGTAGCCTACATGCATAATGCTGCAAGCAACAACATAAACAGCCTCGGGGGAAGGCTGCAAACAAAAGGCCCTTTTTTTTCAGTTTCGCAGTTCCGTTCTGCATCTGTTCTTCTTGTTCACCCCTCTGTGACACCTCTCCATCATGGTTCATGCATCACCTCCGTTCCTGACAAGCTTGCAACGGCCTCTCAAGAACTCGTCAGTCGCCGAGACGAGGAAAGAGGCAGAGCACGTGGAAAGAGAAGCTCTAACTGGCTTCTGAGTGCCTTTCACGGGGACGGTGTCAGGACAGCAATATCCTTGACAGGTGCCAGGAAGCCGTGCAGGGGCAGAAAAAGCCCCATGTGTGGGAGAACTCTGCTAAACAGGATCTGCCAGTCTTCCTCTGCACGACAGACACGCAAGCAGGACAAGCGATAGGGCAGGCCCCGCGCTTAGAGCAGCCCAATTTGAACAAAGCTTCCCTGCCACGTCTCTTGAACAGCGCTAGCACCACCTGAGATTACCAGCTGAATCTGCCTAAGAGTGATTACTTTCTCCCTTTTTTCTGCCCTGTATCCCATCTATCCATATGCAGCTTTGGTCATCCTCATCTTTTGAGGACTAGGAGTGAAAATGACTGTGGAAGTGGTGAGTATCACCTCATTTCTTACTTGGTTCAGTGCTGCGGCTGGGAAGGGGAGGAACAGCTGGAATCGCAAATTTTCACGTTTTCAGTAAAGACCAGGATTCGAGTATGAGCATGTCTAGAGATGTGGGTCTGTGTTAGTGGGGGTTTAGCTGTTTCTCTGTTGCTGTTTCTGATCTGCTATTTCTCTGGATGTTTAGTGGCATTCCTGGTGACCTGTCACCTTTTTGGGGGGTTTCTAGGACCATTCTCTAGGAATTTGCTGAAGTAGCAGATTTCTACAAGGCTAATCTGTTTAGAAACCCCACAGCGGACTTCAATTCCTTTCCGACCTGAGTAATGCTTCTTATTTGATTCCTCTTTCCTCTCCTGTAGGGAAGCGAGGAGTGTAGTCACAGATCCAGCTGTGAGCAAAAATCTCTTACTTAGTGCTACTTGATGCTACCTCGTGCATCTGTTGAACCAGGTGTGGGTGAGAACTACCTTGTAAAGCAGGTTGACGGTGGCAGTCCTCAGGTGACTTGAGCAGGCGATGGGGTAGAAGGCAAGGTGTAGTTATTTGAAAAGGCTAAAGGAGTGAGTCAGTGCTCACCCAGGCGGATTGCTAAGACAAGTACACTTATTTCAGGGTAATTTGGTGTGGCTCTGATCATATATTTACTGACTAATCTAGTGAGAAATATCTGCAGCATTTTTCTGGTTCTCCATGTCCCAGTTTCAAGGCATGGGAGATAGTCAGTCAGTGTTACTTAGTGGCAGAGCTTTAGGCCATTTGCTGTTAAAGTTGACTTATGTGCAAGATCTAATTATAGATGTAAGGGGTGTGACTAGGGCTGGATAATCGTACCAATTTGAAAAACTAAACTAGAAAGCCCTGGAAACGTAAATAAATTAGTGGTATTGCTAACTGAGAGCAGCGAGCTTGGCAAAATACCCCACTGCCGTGGATTGCGATCCCAGTTCTAGCTCTTCCGACACCTCTGATGTCCAAGTGTTTATGTAATGCATGCTCAAGTGTTTACAAGCTTCCCAGAGTCATAATCGTCGCTGTTCACGAGCTCTCTTATCCTCTGCCCTTAAATTAAGCATGCATAGGCCTTTGTACAGGACTGGTGGCTTATGGAGAGTATTCCTGAAAAGCCCATCTTTGGGCTTTTCCGTCTTTGCTGTGGGAAGCTGAAGAGCAGGAACCAGGCCTGGGTGTGAGATCTGAAACTCTAAGGATAGAGCCTCCTCGCTGCTAAACAAGAGAAGCTTTGGTTAAATATTTGCAGAGAGGGAAGGTGTGTGATGTTTCCTTTGGTGGGTGGCTGGCTGGGACTCTGCGTTCACATCACCTGTCTCTTCTTTCTTGGCTGAAGAAACAATTTCATCTCTGCAGAGGGAGCCTGTGCCTCCATGGAAGGGTGGAAAGCAGAGAGGATATTTCTGTCTAATAGTACTACTTATTTGCGGGGGAATATTTTTGCTCTCTCCGTTCTTTCATCGTTGGGTCAGGCATTACAGCACCCAGCTCTAGAACAAAAGTCTCTTATCCCCAAAATAAATGGGAATTGTTTTGATTGCTTTGTGTGCGTCAAGTCACCTCTTTCTTTATGGACTACTGGAATTGCAACTATTTCCCTAGTCTGACGTGGGAGGAGTATAAGGCTGGCAGGACTTGCCATAAGGAAAGGATAGCCGTCGGGCACAGCGTTTCCCAGCAGAACCCTCTGCTTCCTTCAGGCTTGTTTATGCAGGATCTCTATCTATATCAGGATCTCTATCAGGATCTCTAATCTATAACCCCATGCCCCATCTGCCTTTCTTTCAACTGTAAACAGCAACTTGCTGACTCACCCCCCACTCCCCCATTACTTTTAGGTTTCAACAGGTTTGTCCTCCCCTCTCAGATCGCAGTATGGCTCTTCCCAGTAATGCGTTCGAGTTGAATAACACGGGCCTATGTCCCCTATAGGCCACCCACCCGTTGACTGCCACGCAGCATCAGACGCAGTTAGGCTTCTGCCTGCATCAGGTGGCCCGTGGTGGAATCCCAGCAGCGAGTTTACCTGCAGCCCGCAGAGGGAAGCCTACTGTGGAGCCCTTGGAAATCCCAGTAGCCCTCCTCCACCTTTTTAATTTATAAAATGACTGCCCTCAAACTGAGTCCGTGATGGCCGAAAAGGACACGAGAGACCCTTGCCAGCTCCTGAGGGCTGGTTTGCCTGGGGAGTGGCAGCCTGGCGCAGGGACAGAGCGTGTGCTGCCCTGCATGCTTTCCCTCCTGAGCTTGCGAGTGTCTTCCTCTGCTCCAGAAGCCTGACTGGCTCTGCTCTTTTGTCCCAGAAAAGCCAGATTCCCACATGGAAAGACTGCGGGAGATGGTGATGGGGTAGGGGAAGGTGGTAGCTTGTGTGGTTTTATGCTTGACTCTGCGGGTGTCCACCCGCTCAGCGTGGCGTTGGCTTTAATGGGACAGAAGGTGGTACTTTTCTCCAGCATTTGCTACGTGGGGCGGCGTGTTGGTTGTCTCATCCTGTCTGTGGCTTGTACGCACCAAAGCCTGGATCCACACGGCATCTACATCTCTAGAACTTGCTGAACATGTGGAAAATGAAGAATTGGTGCCTTGAAGGAGAAACTCAGATCTGACCCGGAGGCCACCCCATGCTATGCCCTGTGAAAAGGAGCGGCAGGGCACATGGGAGGAGAACAGTCATAAACCAAGGGCTTTCAGGGGCTGGTGTGGAGGCTGGAGCGAAAATCTCCTCCTCGGACACTAACCAGCATGGGGGGACAAGTTTCCACGTGTTACCGGAGCATGGAGTGAGCGAGCCAAGGTCAGCTGGGCTGGAGGAGCCCTGCTGACAGCGCGGGGAGTCATTCCCCTTCCTCCCACTCGCTCCCCAGCTGCCTTGCTGGGTTCAGACAAAAAGGGTGATTGTTTTTTGTGCTCGAAGCCTTGTTCCTGCTCAGATGTTTTTGCCTTATTACTGAGAGGGGGGTGAAAAAATTCAGGGGAGGTTTAGACTGGATATCAGGAAATTTTACTTCACTGAAAGGGTTGTCCAGCATTGGGACAGGCTGCCCAGGGAAGGGGTTGAGTCGCCATCGCTGGAGGGATTTAAAAGCCGTTTGGATGAGGTGCTTAGGGACAGGGTGTAGTGGTGGGCTTGGCAGTGTTAGGTTTACGGTTGGACTCCATGATCTTAAAGGGCTTTTCCAACCTATACGATTCTGTGATTCTGTGAAAAGCTTCAGATGAAAAGCGAGCCCTCAGCAAAGCCTACCTTAGAGGCAGTCTTAGTTCTAAACCCTGAAACTGCAAGTCAGTTCCTTTCCGGCAGCCTGGACCGGAGAAATGGCCTCTACAGCAGGGCTCTGGAAGCCCCTGTCCCAGACTGGTCCGGTTGTGCTGCTCTGCTGTAGCCACACAAGTGCTGAACCTGTTCCATCCCAGCATACCAGTTTTCAGACTACGCTTCTGAAACTAAGCTTCACGGGCTGCTGGCGTGAGGGTAAAGAGAAGACCGGTACCGCTGCTCCCATCGGAGAAGAGCCCCGCAGAGCTGGGAGCGGAGAGGCTCTAACCGTCACCTGGGTATTGAGGCTGCTGGAAAATCAGCCTCATTCTCTTCTGAATTCCAGGCTGTGAGCAGAGAGCATAGCTTGGCCAGCACTCGCGCAGCTGTGGCTGGAGTGGGGGCCAGGCGGTCTCTCCTGATAGGAATTTGCAAGCCGCGGGCTGCTTCCCTTTCCTGTTGTGCTGGGATGCAGCTCTGAGGGGTGCTCGGAGGCCCGTTCATCAACGTCTTTGCCTGCTTCCCCCCACTCACCAAGCTAGGAACTCAGCAGAGCCTGGCAAGATTTAGACAAGCCTCTAAAAATAGAGCACACCTGAAATACAGCTGCTTTCCTGATAGGAACAGAAACTACCCTGTGCTGCTCTCTTGCTCTATTCCCTACCACGAATGGTTGCAGCACCAGGGCATGAGCTTGTGAGAGGGGACTGCTGCCCTGATAGCCTCTCCTTATGCAACCGCTACTTGCCACCATTTAAAACGTGAGCCAGAGATGGATGGAAGGGTGCTGTTGTCCAAGTAAGCTGCTATAAGTTATGACAGAGTTAACTCGGACCTTCAAAAAAACCCACACAGCAGTCTGCCAGAGCCTGCAGAGCTGTGTGGGGTATTAGGCTGTAAAACTGTCTTAACAATTACTGGTGCGATTCAAGGAAATTGGGTACAGAAGCTGAAATAAGCAAAAGAGATGACAATCTAGCCTCCCGGGGGAGAGAAGCTGATATCCTTTGGCTCGGTTGTTTCTTTACTGGCTTCTCCCTTAGACACCCTGCAGACAAACGAGCCCAGGAAGACTCTCCAAATGCGCGAGTCGTCTTTGCATGCGTGCGGAATGCTTTCCCTGCCGTGTCTTGCTCTCGTGTGTGTGTGTGTGCACGCCTGCAGGCTGCTCCAAATTGTCTTCTGTCTCCCAGGCTGACATGTTACAAGACGATAATTATTGAGAGAGGCTGAGTTCTCAAGGCTGAGAACTTGCCGTTCAACGGGAAATAGCAGCTTATTGCGTAGCTGGAAATTCCTCAGGAAACCCGGTTCTAAGGATGTTCTCTTAAATTTGGCTTTTCCCAATTGTCTGGGCTTTCCTAACAGGATAGAGATAGGGGATAAAAGTCAAGAAATAAGGAAAATGATCCACTCCAAAGAATAGCCTTTGGCTAAAAATTGACTGCTGCATCCAGACCTCATTTGTACTGCTTAGAAGTGGGTCCAACTTTCAGAGCTGCTTTGGTTCCTGGCAAGCAAAGTGAGACTACAGTCTAGGTCCAGCTGGGACAAATGCAGTAAAATCCTGTCTTATGAAGGAAATGAGGCAGGAATCTGAAGTCTTAGAGAATCTCTGCTAGAGACTCCCAGGTTCTGATTCCACGTGCAAAGCCAAGTCTGACCCAGTATGCCGGTAAGTCCTGTACAACCAGGCACAAGTCCTGTTTGCCCTTCAGTCCCTTCTCTGTCCAGTGTGTCCCACTGGCAAGGATGCTGGTTTGGATGTGCCCAAAGGGCTGCAGTGCAGCCTGGCTTTGGGAAAAGAACCGATTTCGCATTGATATGAAGGGTGCTATATTCTCCAGGGCCCACTTACTGGAAATGTCAGCTCTGGAGTGAAAGGCACTTCCAGGGAAAACCCTTCAGTGTGTTCCTCCCTGCTGAAGCCAGGTGTTCGAGTGCTTTGGAGCAGGGCCTGCAGCAGGATTGGTGTCTGCTGCAGAGCTGCAGTGTAATGTTCTGGTTCAGCTATAGCATGGCTGTTGCTTTCCACCCTGATACTAGGCTGACATTGCACTTTCCTGCCAGACTCTGCAGCTCAGGAGGGAATACAATACCTTCTTCCCCAGGAGTTCTCCCCTTTTTGTTTGTAAATGCCTGTGGTTTCTCAGGGAGGAACATGAAAGGTTCCCCCCCTCTTCAGAGCCATTAAGCTCACCTGCCCAGCTAAGACCAAGGCAGTAGTAGAAGCTGCATGGAGAAGCTGGTTCAGCAAAGATATAAGAATCTCTCCGGTCTGCATCGGCCACTCTTCCCGTAAGTCCTCTGTGTGACCGGGCTGCTCTGAAGCTTATAACGCAAGTTCTCCAGTCTTTGGAAGGAGATTCTGGCCCAAAGGACCTGGTGGGTCTCTGCTAGGGGCTATCATGGGCCCACCCGGTTTGTACCCTCGCTGCTTTGCAGTTCTCGGCTCTGTGGAGTTAGCTGTTTACGTACAGCTTCTACCTCCTTCATTACGGCAACGCTGTCGTTGCAAAGCAAGGATCGAGAACACAGTTCTTGCAAAGACTCAGGCTCCAGAAGTCAATTCTTTTTGCACGTCTGTGTCCTCCTCCCGTAGTATTAATGCTGGGGTTGTGATCACTGCACAGACAGTATGTGTTTTGGGGGATTCTGTGGCTTTTGTACACACAAGGATGGCTAAGGCCGTGTCCTGCCGATTTATTTGGAGGGTTGGTGTTTCCTATCCTGCTCTTCTTCCTAGTCCTGGGCTGAGCTGAAAGCACAGGACTGAAGCAGCGAAGCAGAGAGCTCTCCCTGTCAGCTCTTCCTTGGCGGGGAAGTTGATGCACGTGGACAGCCATTAGCATCTCTGGCAGCGGGGTGGAGGGCGCGTTATGACAACCCAACAGTTATTAATTCAGCCTGCTGCGCACAAAAGAGAAGCCTCTACAGTAACTGGGAGAGACGGGGCCGGTCACGTTGGCTCTTTCCGACCTGACAAAAGGAGAAATCCAGAAGCCTCTGAATGAGCAATGAGGCACTTACATTGTCTTTTGCTCTTTCTCCTGTTTTACCCCTTCACTACTACATACCTGTGCGGGGTAGCCTACCCTAGCTGTGAGCAGTTATGATGGGTCAAAGGAATTAAAACAATTCCAGGCAGGAGCAAGGAGAAAATGAAGTATCTGGGCCTGAGGTACCCTGAATTCAGGTGGGTTAAGCGGGCTTGGACTGTAGCAGACTGGTCAGCCCTGAGTGCTCGAGCTCCGCTTTGCACTGCTGCCATCCAGCCCTCCTGCTTTTCTCCCCTCCGTATCAGGTTGCTCTTTGACCTGCTCCTGGAGCTCTGCAAATGATCGCATTTGTTCCTACAAATTTAAAATGCTTCAGAACCTAGAGGCAAGGCGAAAGCAAGAAGCTGGTTGAACTCCATGCAATTTTGTGAGCTTGTAAACAGAACTGGCCCGGTTGCGGTTCAGCAAGTCGGGCACAGCTGTGTCATGAACATGTCTGACTCGAAGTGCTGCTGCGTACAGAGGCCTGTTTTTCCTAATATCATTCCTTTCAGCCCATAACGAAACTACCTATTAGCTCTTAACAACAGCCAAGTCTGTTTTTATGGCTGGCTCAAAAATAACAGTGCAAAGCCCCATACCAGTCCATCACTGCAGCTTTTACTTAAAGGACTGTAAATGCCTTTACGAATGTGAAAGAAGCAGCAGCTGCTGTTAGTTCTGGGCTGGTTGTCCTGAAGACAATAGGAGCATTATATCATTAAAACGTGGTTCCTGTAGGCCCGACAGTATAATTATGTGATCTCTTGCCTTGATGTATGGATTACATCAGATGCAGCTAAATTTTTGGAATGGTCTACTCATTCAGGGCTCACTTTCTCAGGCCTGGGACAATTTTACTGACTGGTGATGGGAGCTGGCTTGCAGATAAGCCGGCTTGATACCAGCAGCTTTGCTCCACAAGCTGTGCTGGGCCAATTTGACCTGGAGTACCGCGTCCGGCTCTGGAGCCCTCGGCACAAGAAGGACATGGAGCTGATGGAGCGGGTCCAGAGGAGGGCCATGAGAATGATCCGAGGGCTGGAGCCCCTCTCCTATGAGGACAGGCAGAGAGAGTTGGGGTTGCTCAGCCTGGAGAGGAGAAGGCTGCGGGGAGACCTTATAGCAGCCTCCCAGTACTTAAAGGGGGCCTATAGGAAAGATGGGGACAGACTTTTTAGCAAGGCCTGCTGTGACAGGACAAGGAGAAATGGCTTTAAACTAAGGGAGGGCAGATTTAGGCTGGATTTAAGAAATTTTTTATGATGAGAGTGGTGAGGCACTGGCACACATTGCCCGGAGAGGTGGGAGATGCCCCATCCCTGGAAACATTCAAGGTCAGGCTTGGTGGGGCTCTGAGCAACCTGATCTGGTTGAAGATGTCCCTGCTTTTGCAGGGGGCCTGGACGAGGTGACCTGTAAAGGTCCCTTCCAAGCCAACCCATTCTATGATTCTATGAATTTCAACAGGCGGTGGAGTTTGCAGAGTCGCAACTCCGCATCAGCTCTGAAGTAATGCAGCGGCACCAAGACCTGCCAGCTGAAGCTGTCCCTGTCTCTTCCAGTCCTACTTTGTTCCCTCTGGTTCTTGCTCATATCCACTAAATGCGATCAAACAAAAACAGTGATAAAGGAACAGTGCTCGCTATACATGTCGCATTTATGACCTGCCTTCTGGGACTGCCTTGCCAATGCTGTCATAAGCCCGTCTTTGAGGCAGCTAGAGCACTCGGAGCACTCTGGTCCTGGACAGGTGACTGGATGGACAGAGGAGGGTCAAGTCCACCACTTTCCCATCCTTCTGGACACTGGACTTGCCTTGAAGACAGTCTTCTTGCTGAGCTACTTCTGTTACGGGATCTGAAGTCCTGCTCTTCTTGCCTGACACCTTGGAATCCAACTTCAGCTCCTGAATCCTGTGAGGAAAAGGCTGCAGAGGCGTCGCCTTCCATTGCTTCAACAGCCTGTGTAGGCTTTTTATCGCACTTGGCAGTCTCCTGATTTGCCCTCATCTACTGGGTGTGGCTGGAATGGAGTTAACTTTCTTCACAGCAGCCTGTACAGTGTTGTGCTTTGGATTTGTCACTGAAAGAGCATTGATAATGCACCAGTGATTTGGCTGTCGCTGAGCTGTGCTTGCACAGTGTTGAGGCTTCCTCCTTCCATCCATGCCCATTACCCCCACCACTGAGAAGGCTGGGTGTGTTCAAGGAGTTGGGAGGGAGCAGCTGGGACAGCTGGCCTGAACTGACAACAGGGATATTCCTTCACAGATGATGTACTCGGCAATAAAAGCTCAGGGAAAATGGGGAGGTGGGGACTTCTGGGGTTACGGCATTTGTCTTCCCAAGTAACTTTTACACGTGTTGAGGCCCTGCTTCCCTAGAAGTGGCTAAACATCTGTTTGCTGAAGGGAAGTAGTGAGTAAGTTTGTTATTTTGCTTTGCTTGTGCATGTGGCTTTGCTTCACTTATTAAACTGTCCTTACTTTGACCCACGAGTTTCTTGCTGCTGGTGGATGCTGGCTGGGGTCAATGCCCCCTTTTAGCTATAAAATTTGCTTGCAGTCAAGATGCTCTTTTCATCAAGATGTTATTCAGCAGCTCGCTCATATGTTCCAGCACTGACAGCCGCTACATCATCAAGTGGAAAAAATGGCCCTTTCTAAATGCAAAGGCATTTCACTTATAAACGCTCCTCCACTCCGGCAGTGCCGTGGTGTGACTCAAACACATGTGTGCCTTTTCAGTCACTCTGCGATGCTCTTTCTAAATGCCATTGCCAAGAACGAGTGGGCTGCTACCATTGCCTAGAATATTAGCAGAACCAAACCAGAGATGAAAATGCGCACCAGAAAAGTAGAAAGGGACCAGACAAATGGGATTCAGTCCCAAGAGAGCTGCCAAGTGCACGGCTGGTGCAACCTGGCACTAAGCTGCAGTGACGAGACACTATTTACCTGGGATCTGGCCCCAGGATTCCAATTCTGGCTCTGGCATCCTGCTCAGCAAACTGCTCCCTCCCCACTTAGTTGATCTAACTGATGCTAATTCTCAGGATAAGTTGGCAAGAGCATTAATTACCATTTCCTTTTGCTCTGATATTATTTCTCTGCAATAAAATTACCCACAGATTCAGTGCAAGTTTGAAATCGCAAGAGAGGGCAGGTACGGAGGCATGGCGTGCTGAGGCTGGTTTGCTCTAGGAACTCCTTGGGGCAGCTGGAGTTCAAAGGAGCTGAAGGCTGTCTTGTGGTCTATCAGAAGGGCTAGGTTCTCTTCCCTTCTGGGCAGATGTCCAGCTTCCCCTGCCCCTTGTCTAGTGCTGATACTGCCTGGAAATCCTCAAGGCAGTCTTGTGTGGAGAGACCAGGAGATGCCTGGGATGCGGAGCTGGAGAGGAACTGTTGGTCCATCCCATCCCAGCTCAGAAGCATCCTGGGGGCTGTAACTCACTTTGGTGTCTGAGAGCTGATGCTTTGTGATAAGTTGACTCCTTCAGAGCTCGCCCAAGCACACACTGTCCAGAGCTCATAAAACCTGAGGAGTAAATTGTACGCTGCCTGGGAGCTGGAGGGAACTGAAGCCCCTAGCATGAGCAGGCAACGGCTTAGAGAACCTCATCCCTCTCTGTGCATTAGACAGCTGACATGCTTGTGTCTGCCTGTGTGTCATTTCCATAAATTCCTTCATTTTGAAATAGGCTGCTGCAAATGTATACGAGAGAGAAAACTAGGACACCGTGTCCTGGTGTGACACCATGCTGGAGGGGAAATAGCAAGAGTGCCCACCCATGGCACTGTTTCTGAAGAAGTATTTTCTTACTGCGAGATGTTACCAGGCTATTTTTAAGAGGATCCTGATAACTCTGCAGCCAGTTCTTCAATATTGGGGTGGGATGCAGCCTTTCCCAGTATATGGACACTACTCCCATTTGTGTGGTTGCATTCTTCCAGAGAATTATGTCCTGCAATTTTTTTTTCACATATCCTAAGCTTTAGTGTAAACCTGCTGCACATAGTTGAAAAGCTACTGCACTTCACCCCAGAAGTGGCTGTATTTTTGTGCTGGGTGACTTTTTAGGGTGCTTTGGGATGAAAGAGAGAATCTATAAGCTAGACCTTACCTCACTGTGGAGTCATTCCTAGTCACTGGGCAACTTTTGAGAAAAATAAAACTGGTGAACGCAGGGAGTAAACATGTCTATTTTTGTAGTTTGTCTTCCAAGTCAAACAAAAATAAGAGCTGACTTGAGGCTGGAGACTGCATGACACACTGTTAACTGAGAACTGGCAACACAGGGCCTGATCCTCTCTGCTGTAAGGCAGAACAGCATTTCTGGAGTCAGGGGAGTTCAAGTTCACGCCGTGCAGCCTGGAGCTGTTCAAAAGTTAAGTGTGACATAGTGGGGCAGTTAGGTGAGCCAGGCGTGGTCGGTGTTTGGAGGGAAACCTGGAGTCGGCTGTGAATGTCGGTGGTGATTCAGTTGCTATCTGCATCCTCTGCGTCAGAATCGAGCTGATGTCTCAGCGTGAGCTGGCGGAGGTTTTGCCTTCCAGCCCAAGACCCTGGCGCACGCGGTCAGGTTGGATTAGTGGCACCTTGGGTAACTGCCCGCCTGCGCCGGGCGGCACAAACCTTCCCTGGAGCTCAAGGGGGAGCTTTCACCCGCGTCGTTCTTCCAGTGCCGCAGAGCTGCTTTGCTTCCTTTCCAAATGGGGAATTTCCAAATTACCATATATAGATAGCCCCTCCAAACAAAAACTTTTATGTAGAGCTGAAAAAAGGCTGTGTTCCCAAAAGCCTGTTTGTTCCAGCTGCGGTAATTTGCCTCAGAGAGGATATTGCATCTCTTCAGAAATTGCGTATTGTTTACATCCCCAGAATGTCACCGCAGCTGCAGCATGCCACCAAAGCCTTCCCACGTGCAGAACGCTGAAGCGTAGTACCGAGGCTTTGGGCTACACAATACACGCGTGTGCATGTCTGAGTCTCAGTAATATCCCAATCAAAATATGGAAAACTGGTTGGTGGGGGGGGTTGGGTTTTTTTTTTTTGTTTTTCTTTTTACAGTCGTTAATTGTTCCTGAGCTGTTCTGCAACTTGGCATGGTGACAAGAGGATCATCCTGAGTGAATTTCAGACAAGTCAGTGCCAGGTGGAGAACATGAGTTTAGCAGCGACAGGGAGCTGAGCCTACGCTGAGGTCTGCAGCCAGATTCTGATCACATTTAAACAGGAGCAAACCTGGGGCAATACTGCTGGCTTCAGAGTGCAGGAGGCACCTAGGAAAGAGTCGGCATGCACATGCACCAGTCTTACTGGAAACAGGATCTGTCAATTACAGTAAAGTTTAAAAATAAAACAAAATTGTGTAAGATCTAATTATTTTCCAGGCTGTTTTTTCCTGCTTCCACCTATCCCAGCAGGACTTGCAGGGAGATAAAAGCTGAAATCTCTCCAGGCTGCAGGGTGTGAGACTAAATGGCATTTACATCGATAAACTGACAAAAAAGGGAATTATTCTAAGATGAGCAATGCTTCCGTGGAAAGACTTCCTTGGGAAGTGAGTAATGGAAGGGAATCATCTCCGTATACCCACCAGCCCTAGTCGGGGGCTCTGAACATGCGTCCCTGAGCCCTGGGATTGAACCCAGACCCGTAGCATTGCCAGCCCGCTGTCTTTGCAGTCATTTTCTCTGAGCAGGTCATGGGGCGATGGGGCAGAAGGAGGAGAGGACAGGAGCAGATGGACGTCTAGGTTAGTCGATGAGAAGCCGATGGTTGGTAATGGGGCAGCACTTGCTTCCTCCAGCCCATCCCTTCCACATCCCAGGTCCAGAATACAACCAGGGTGACAATAGCAAGTGGGACATTCTCTCCAGCAGAGAACAAGGATGCAACTGAACAAGTACTTCACTCCACAGTGGTTTGGAAAGCCTTTTGCCTTCTTGGCTGCCGTCATGGTCAATACATCAGCAACTGAACTGAATGTGAATCTGCAATGAGAATCGATGACTTTGCTCAGATGGGTGAATTAGACCACGGTGTCATTTGCTTTGCTGTGTGATTTTTTTTTTTTTATTTTTTTTTTTTTCCCCTGGAAGCTTGCTGGCCAAATGAGACTACAGACTGACAGCTTCGCTGCTAGAGTACCTGCGCTTCCTACTGACTTCACCGTGAGTGCTGTTAAATAAGCACAACTCTGCCAGGGCAGGCCCAAAGCACACTGAGTCAGAGGAAAAAGTCTGCTCGTGATTTAAAGATCGAGCCCACTGTGCCTATGGTCAGATGTAACTCGGCAGCTAATATCCAGACTGGTTTCAGCGGGCTGTAACATTAAGAAACCCTGCTCTGTGTCAGGGAAACCAGCTAGCACCTGTATTTGGTCACCATAGCTGCTGCACCAGGATCCAGATGCCACCTTTGAGGGGATCTCACAAGTTACGTGCTCTCGGTATGAGAGCAGGGATGTCTAATTCTTTTGAGTGCCTGGGATAATGCTTATTCCAGCCCACGTGAATCAGTGGGTGAGGCTGTCACTCATATAGGCTTATGCTACATGGGACTGAGGTACCACACAACCTGATATTGCAAAGCTCCTTTGTGATGCTGCTGGGTACCAAACTGGGAGGGGAAACATGAAGTGCCCAGGAAGTTTAACTAGCGGACTGAATCCATGGTTTCCCAATTGGATCTGATTTCTTGGGCCTGTTCTGACTTTCCATTTGGCTGATGAGTTTGGATAAAACTTTTTTCTCCCCAGCACAGCTCCTTGGCTCCTAACCCCTGTTCACTTTTTTTACGGTTCCCAGGAGAGAGAAAATCAAACTGGAGGAAATATTGCTCAGCAGTTTCAGAAATCCCACAGGCTTTTAAACATTCCTCCTTTGCTACTTTTGAGCCTGTCTTGTTGGTCACTCCCCATGTTAAGGGAGATGACAACTGGTTGGTCTCTTCACAATTGGGTGTAACTTTCCAGCTTTTCTCTACTAATAACGTCTTGGACCTGTCCAGAAGTAGGACATGTTTAGGACAAGAGGAAATGGCCTCAAGTTGCGCCAGGGGAGGTTTAGACTGGATATCAGGAAATTTTACTTCACTGAAAGGGTTGTCCAGCATTGGGACAGGCTGCCCAGGGAAGGGGTTGAGTCGCCATCCCTGGAGGGATTTAAAAGCCGTTTGGATGAGGTGCTTAGGGACAGGGTGTAGTGGTGGGCTTGGCAGTGTTAGGTTTATGGTTGGACTCCATGATCTTAAAGGTCTTTTCCAACCTATACGATTCTGTGATTCTATGTTAAAACATAAAGTGGAAAAAGGGAAAGGGACTATTGTCACCTCTACCTGATGAGTAGGAGCCAAAAGCAGATACATGGACAGCAGGATGGCCATGAGAAGGGAAACTGGGTTTAGTCTGTTTTTTGTCCTGGCAAAAGTCTCCTGCATACAGGGGAAATAGAGAGGCTGCATGCCAGCGAAGGTTGATCCTGGGGTCTTTGGTGCATGCTCTCTGATAAACTCTTCTGCCCCTCCATCCAGTAAGATATTTGTCACAGGTTTACCTTCAGACACGTGAGATGTTGACTCAGAAGTCACAGACTTGAGACTGTGTTTAATGCCACACTGACGGGGGATAATCAGCGGGCAACGCAGAAGGCTGTTCCACGCACCAGCTGCACCAGAGAATATTGCTGCGTGCCCTTTTCTGCGTGGCTGACGCTCCCCGTCTCGGCAGGGGTTGCTCCCCGCTTGGGCTGGGGTTGCTCCCACCTGGGCAGGGGTTGCTCCCCGCAGGCTCTGCGGTTCTGGGTGACTTCTGCACCAGCTCTTCTGCAGGGTGAGGCGGGGCGGTTGTGGGGATCCCTCGTGTTCGGCCCCGGGCCGTGGGGCAGCCCCGGGGAAGGGACACAGGCTGGGTCGCGCTAGGACCTGGGCAACGCTCAGCCTGCCTCCTCCCAGAAGATTAGCCAATATTCCCAGGGCAGGGCAGCTCCCCAGCCTTTCTACTTTTTCTTTTCTCTATATACGTGTTTTTCCTTCTTCTAGTTCATTCCAGAGCAGAGCAGCTTTGGATTTCTCTGAGCTTTTTTTTTTTTTTTTTCTTCCCCCCTGGTTGTTGGACTGCTGCCAGTGTCTTGCAGGGCCAAAGTTTTATCTATAGGGATATATTTTTTTAAACCAGCCCAGCTGCACGCAGGCTGCCTGCAATTGAATCCACACTCCTGGGGCAAGTTTAACTCGGGAGAGGAACAGCAGCAGGAGTGCTGTTTGTGCCTCTCCTCCAGCTATGCCTGTCAAGATGGATTTATGACTTTAAAAGGAGCGGGAGGGGGGGGGAGAAGGAAAATTGCCTGCAGGAGCCAGAGCTTACACCACAGCCCAGCAAAACACACATGAAGAAGCAGTCGGATCTCAAGGCATGAGCAGCATAGAAGTGGCACCCTGGGATCTGGTGGATCCTTGCATGTAATATGACTGATCTTAAGCCTTTCATCTGCCTTCACAGAGCCGAGCTTTTGGATTTAAGGTAGTTTGCCCAGGACCAGACTTTGCTATGTTGGCCGAGACAGTGCTTTCTCTTGGTCTGTGGCTGCAGTTTGCTGTGGGACAGAACACACCTGAGAGAGGTGAGTGCCTGAAAAGGCAAGGCATTCCCTTGCTACCTTCCCCCATTTAATACCTCCTGGTCCTTAGAGCTTCTCATAAAACCTTTTCAGAGAAAAAGCTGAAGTTATATTGCTGCTTTAGGTGTAGAGTTATACTTGTATGTTACTTTGCTGGCACAAGGACAAAACAAACAAAAAACTTTTCTAAAATTGCCATATTAGAAAGAAATTTTATCTTGCTTGTTTCCAGTAGCGGAAAGGAAACTGTTTCAGAAACTTGCAGAGTTTAGTGCAATCATAGGGGAAAAAGTCCTGACTCCTCACTGTTACCTACGTACTGAGGCACATCGATTAAGAGAAGTAAAAACAGTGATTGATGGTATACCTGTTGTCTTGTTCTCTCGCTAATCTCTGTAATTCAGTCATCGTATTTCCTCTTTAAAATGCTTTCTCTTGGATACTGTTCAGGGAAAATGAGTATGGGTCAGTCTCACAGAACTGCCAGCAGGGAAAGGGACGTGGAGGAGATGAACGTCTCCTTTCTGGGTCCTGCGCTGCGGTGCTGGGCAGAAGACAGCCCACGTCGCGATGGCTAAACTGATGCAATTACTTCTGTTCTGCCTTGTGTTCGCAAGTAGAAAAAGGTTCTCTTCTTTGACTGCAGGGCTACTGCGGGCTGCATCTGGTTTTCACTGCACCTGGGAAATGTAATCCAGTGTGAAAGGAGACGTGAACCTCTTGTCTATCTGGACAGGAGGTCCTGATTCTGCTTGTGGTAGGCAGGGCAGACTGTCTGTTGCTCAGGTCCCCTTGCAGGCTACTGGATTCTGTCCCTCAGTGACACAGGCCGGTTCAGGAATGGTACGGCTGCCTCTGGCATTGTCACAGCGCTCGATGTCCACGCAGGCAGCAGTTATGCCTGTTGTCACGCATTTCTGCTGCCATGGGAGTGTATGTGGCAGTTCCCCAAACCAGGCTAAAACAATGCTCAGAGCTTCAGGGTATGTGAAAAAACAAGCCGTGGCTTTCTGGAAGGATTGTGCCTTGCTCCAGAGGCAAAGTTATTGACATGCTGACTTTGGCTTGCACGCTGCCAAGCACCCCCAGAGGAAATGAACCTGCTGGTCGGCAAGGTGCCCGCGCCCCAGCAGCTTTGATGTGGGTGCCTCCTAGGCGCTCCCTAAAGCACCTTGAGCAAACAGCCGGTCTGGCAGGGCTCCTGGGCATGGGCTAGCTCTTGTCTGGAGTGCTATGGTGGTGTGCCATGATCCCACAGTGAGAGGAACTGTTTGAGAGGTAGGGATGCATGTTCATACTCCATTTCCTAGGGACCTGACAATGTGAATGATTGTCCACTGCGGCTGAGAATAAGGCCACAAAGTGAGTAAGCTACTGGGTGGCCAGTGGTGGTCCTACATGCTCAGGAACAATTAGCTTTTTCAGGGCAATGGCTATTGACTTAGTGCACCAAGGAACAAAGTCAAGGCAGAGCATTGCATGACCAGTTCCACCACTTTCCTCTTTGGGTCCAGATTCAGATCTCTGTTGCATCACTATAAAGGACGACCATTTGATAGTTTGGGCTTTGATAAATGAAACTTAGGTTGTCATCACCTGGTTATTCTGGACTAGCATCAGCAGAAAATGATGGGGATGTTGCTGTCCCTGTGGGTGAAGCAAGTGAAGAATAAAGACACGGCCCATCTGTACGCACTTTGTAGAGGGCCCTGCACTTACTGACCTCTGAAGCACAGCTCGGTACCTGGCATAATTCCACGATTCCAGGACTCTTGAGGCTCTAAATAAAACAGCAGAGATAATGAAACTCCTGAAAAGATCACAAGAGATGGCAACCCAGCTTCCTTCCTGCCAGAGGAATTTGTCTGAAGGGCCGTTTCTCAACCCACAGCCTGTAATCTGTGGCATGGACGAGCTGGAACCTGCACAGGCAGCTTGGGCTTTTAGTCACACAAGGATATTTTGCTTGGTGGGGCTCAGCTCCTTAAATATGCAGGTGGTCTAGCAGTCTCCCATGGCACAGGCCTCTCTCTGACATGGTTTTAAGTGTGTGTTTTACTCCTGGTTGGCTTGGTGGGATACGTCTCTTTCTGGGAGCAGCGGTGCCTTTCTCCTCCTGCCTCTCACTGTGGTCCCAGGGGCCACAGGGAAGCACAGACGGCGTTCCTCAGCCTCCAAACCTGGCTCTACTCATAGTAGAACTTTTTTCCTTGAATGGCCAAACAGTGAGAAGGGAAAACAAACATGGAATTTCAAATGTAGTTAACCAAGACAGGACATGATCTTTTTTTGGCTGTTAAATCCTTTCTGCTCTACAAGCTCCAAGTCCCATGTCATTCAGGCATGTGTTCAGGTCCCAGCTGAGAGTGCAGGGAACTCTTGAAGCGGATGTCTCCTGTCAGCATCTCGCTGTAAGACAGGGGAGTCTGACCGGCTGTTTTTCTCCTGGAAAAGCTAAGTGTTTAAATAGGCAGCACTGTGACTCCACGGTGACGTTTTGCTCCCGTATCAGTCCCTTCAAAACACTACTTTGCGTGACCGATCTGTGTCTACGGACCACGTATCAGCTAGAGGGTGACCAGAGGATACTGCCATGTGTCCTCCGTTGTTCCCTAGACTTACGTAGAGCCCAGGAGCAGCAACGATACGAGGTCTGCAGAGTTATTCCTCAGCTCTTCAGAAGGAAAGGCCTCGACGGTTCAGGAGGCAGGGAGGTGCTAATGGATGCCCCTTCTCTCAGAATCCCACTGAAAGTGAGAAGTTTTCGTTTGGCATCTTGCCAAACAGCCGATCTTCTTTTGCTGGAAAGCAGGGAAACTGCTTGAAAACAGCAGCTGCTTGCGTAAGGCAGAGATTTACTGGTAACAAATCACAGCCCCACCTCTGGCATGGATGGCATGTTTAGATTGGATGAAGGACGAAGAACAGGAAGAAAGATGAGGGAATTGAAAACCTAAACCTGAAGGGAAGGATGATGCAGTGTCCAGTCACTTTATAAGCATTGCCACGCTCCTGATGTAGTGAGATCCTTTGCCTAGATTTTTTTTTTTTTTTTTAATGGATCCTTTCTGCTGACAAAATCTAAATGGGAGGAATTTGTTTCCATCTTCTGCAGGGCTGAGTGTTAAGCAGAGGTAACGGTGATGGTATGTGCCTGTATGAAGGATTAGCCTTCTGCTCCACCCACAGACAACCCCTTCAGCTCCAGAATATATACCTGCCCACCAGTGTAACTGTGCTTTTGTTAACCAATTGTGGCAGCCAATGCTTTCTACCCTCCAGGCAGAACACTGCGGTGTCCAGCTGTAGCTCTTCCTGCAGAGCCTCCTAATTAACACAGCTATTTCCAGCAGTGTACGAGGGGTCAAAGCAGTGTTTCAAGGATGTTAACGTTATGCCCAGCTCTCTTGGTGCCCCAGAGCTGCAGGGTACAGGCAGGAGTGCAATTTGGTGGGGGCATGGCTCTTGACTCTCCTTTGACATTCTTCTCCTGAGCAGATGTTCCATGCTGGTTCTCACCCATGTGTTCCCCCATGCAGGTAGTTCTGGCAGTAGTGGGATTTCACTTGCATCTGCTCCCTCGTGGTGAATTCCGAATTCCCCTCCATCACGTGCCAGTCGCATGCGACCTTGTTTACCACTTGTGAGCAATGTCCTCTGGCCATTGATCCCTGCCCTGCCGGGGTCAGAAGCTTTCACACTCCCTGGAAAGGAACGACACTCCTCAAACTGGTGAGGAGCAGAGGGGAGAAAACATGATTTCCTCTGGGGAGGTGGCAATCATGTTGCCAAGATCTCTCGCTATGGCTTGCCAGCCGAGCAAGTGGCTTGTATTTCTTCCAGTGGAGGGGAAAGCAGAGAGTCGTGGCTACGTGTGTTTGACTTGCTTCACGCAACCAGAAGCTCTAAACAAAGTCCTTGTGGCTCTGCCCTGCTGGAATGCCGATGGGAGGTAGGGAGCTCTAGGAACCAGTGGCAGGGACCTGTAAGTCACGGGTTCAGCTCTCCTGTGTGATGTGGTGATGAAATTGCACGTTGCTATGGGCAAGCAGGAAAGCTTACTGGACTTCACTTTTATTTTCTGCTCAGCTCTGAATGCCAGGTTGCTGGGTGTGTGTGTCTGCAGCGCAGGGCTGAGTTGTGCTGGGTCATGCAGAATTGGCTGTAAGCCACAGGGATTGCAGGTCCCCCTCCTGCCGCCTCCTACCATCTCTTGCTTAGTCATCTCCAAGTAACTTTAATGTTCTCCATTTCTGAAGGCTCCATCTCATTTCTCCTGTTGTCTCAGGAGATCTGGTATGCCTCTGCCATCTCAGCCAGCCCCTACTACAGGAGCCGGCTCCTGTGCTGCCTTGGTCTCTGTAGCAGCACAGCGATTTCTAGGCAGGATGTTTATTTGCACGTTTACAGACCAGACGTGCAAGCACTCTGGCTTTCTTCCAGTGCACACCTATGCTGGAACACACGCATAAGTGTGGTCCTGACTCACACGTATCCCTTCTGTCCCCCATCCTGTGGGCATTCCCAGCGCACCTGGCCCTTTCTCCAGTGTTCCTCCCCCTGACGTTCTGGACATGAACACTCCTGCCATGGGTCAGACCCAGGCACTCACACCCTGGCTGCAGAGGCAGGCATCTGAGCCATACCCAGTGAGGGAAATAAATAGCAGGGTAAAGACTGTCCAAATGAAGACTGGGCAAAGAGGATCAAGTCCCCTGTGGCTCAAGCCTGAACCACTTCTCCGCCTTCTGTTTCCCCCCTTGAGCCCCTTGTGTTGTACGCTGAATGGCTGTGCTCTTGCTGGTTCATGATCTTTTCTGTGCTCAGGTCGTTAGGTTTCACTGTCAGGACATGTAATGGACCCCTTGTACCCACTCACCGTTCCCCTGCCCTGGTCTTTTCCCTCCTCTTGATTTGCCATCTCATATCTGCCTCTTGGAGTAGTGCCCCAGTGGGGGCTTAGCAACTCTCCGCTCATCTCTGCCAGGCTCATTGCTACCTCTGGGCCTGCCTTGACATGGCTTTCTGCAGGGGGAGAACTGTTTGCATGAGCTGTCTCCTTGGAGCAATTAATTTTACAGGAGCCTTTCCATTCAGCTGTCTACTGCCTTGTGGTTTTGGCTCCCACACGTGGCTCCAGCACTCAAGCACTGTGTGCTGCACCAAGTCCATCTGTGCTCCGGAGCCCACCCCGCATTCCTGATCCCTTCACTGATAGAGGAGCCTAAATGGGCAGGCAGGAATCTCTGGTCCAAGGCTTTTTCTCCCTTCTTGCACCTCAAAAGCTGTCAGAAGGCAGGGTGATGGTTAAAAGAATTCCAAATTCGTTATTGATATTCCAGCTATTGTAAATCTCCCAAGCTCTAAGAGTGGTAGAAGGAGGAATCCCCTATGTGTTTGTGCTTCCCACACAGCAGTTTAATTGAAATGGTAAGAAAATGAGTCAAATGGAGTGGGACTCCAGGCCACACCCTCAGAAGCACGTTCTTCCTGACATATTGCATTCTTCTGCACAAATGGGTCTGTGCAGCCCTTTCCCTGCTGCTCCTAAGCCTATCTGGGAAAGGAGGTCAACATGTATTCAGAAGAGCAAGAAAACATCAAATTAGCCCAGCTTTTAAAAAGTGATCTAGGGAGGAGTCCCTCCACTCCAGACTTTCCTGCCAACAGTGGTATAAATCAGGGAGCTTTCTGCCAGTCTTGTGTGGACTGTAGCCTTTGAACTGAGAGGCAGCCAGTTGTGAGAATCAGCCACCTCTCCTGGGACAGCAGAGCCAGCAGTTTTTCTCATCAAGTTTCTTTATCATTTCATTCTTTTCCAAATACAGCTCATTTTTCTTCCAGGCACTGCCATTGTCATAAGATGGGATAAACCTGTAAGTTGGTTTAGGCCCAAAAGTTGCTCCTGACGTTGGCCGTTGCTCTCGGTCTTGCGATCAGCAGTTTGCTGCTTTCTCTGGGACTGCTGCGCATCAGCCCGGGGCAGCAGCTCTGGATGGCGGAGGCTGCTCCCTGGCACGGGGCACGACTGACCTGCTGGCTCCGGCTGGTGAGCAATGTTCCCAGCTCCTGGAACGTGTCCACCTCCAGCCTGGAGCAGAAAGTATTTGGGATCAGCCTGGTGTTGTGTAACAAGAGGTGTCAGTGCAAGCTGAGGTAGCTCAGAGGCATTTTTTCTGCAGCAGTGAGAGCAGGATCCAGGACTTGCGGGTTGTACTTTCAGCTCTAGCCTGATTCCTGTGGCTGAGCTCCTGCCTCTTTCCACTTCCCTTTCAGTTTGTCCATAATGGGTTAATAACATCTGCCTGGAAAGACTGGCGTGAGGTTTCAGAAGCCTGTGCAGTGCTTGCAGATCCTGCGTGAGTGTAGCGTGGGGTGAGCTCAGGAGCCGGAGCTCCCATTGCCCCTGCAGTGTCAGGTCCAGGGCGTCTCTGCTGCCCTGCCTGTGTTGGCTCCTTGCTCTGGTCCAGCCCCCTGTCCTTGTGCAGGACCTAAGAACAAGGGATGAGATTAGTGTCCAGGGAAAGTACTTCCCTTCACTGCTGCAATGGCATTTTCTGCTCCCACCTGTTATGCATCTTGACTGAATTTGGACCAGAGGAGTATCAGGCATTCATCCCGCCCTCATTCCATGAGGAGCTGTATTTTCTCAGAAGTCAGGCACTAGGCTAAATTCAGGCATATTTCATCCCAGTTTTTCAGTCTTTTGGCCTGCCTTTCCTCTCCCATGACTGCTCTTTTCCCTCTGAGACATGGGGTCTGTTCTGGGCATCCAAGGAGCTCCTTGAACAGTAGGGATCGTGCACGTGAATGGAAAGGAGGGAAAAAAGTAACTATCGCTCCTCCTCGCGGTCTCTAGCTTTGCAAATGTGTAAAATGTAACTTTAAAACAAACTTGGCAACAAAGCCTGGGGAGCAGGGAGCCAGCGCAGGCAGGGGGAGCTCCTCTCCCTGCTCCTGGAGAGCTCACCACAGCAGCTGGGCGAGATGCTTCTTCAGCCTTACCTCTGTGGAATGGTGATGGATCTAGGTGAGGTGCAGAACACGGAAAAGGAGTGAGCTCCAAAAGGCCAAACTTGTCTGCAGCATTGGCCTTTGCAGCTTGACCTCTGGCTCTTGGCACACAGCAGGGCTGAGATGTGCTGACGACTCTGTTTACTGTGAGCCTCTATTGTCCGTCTCAGCCAACCAAAGCACGTGCAGTAAGGCAGCTGCGACGCTTGCGCGCTTGGGTGTCGTGCCATTGTTCACGACGACGGACCAAGCACACCACCAGTGCTCGGGGCTGCTGCTGCTGTGTCGCTGAGGTGTTCCAACTGTTCCCTTGCATGTCCCTTACCCTCTTGGCCAACGTGAAACCCTGCGGGGTAGGTGGTGTGTTTGAAGCGTGCTGCTGAGAGGGTCCCGTGGCTGGGCAGATCAGCACTAGGCTGCTGTCCTCCAGTGCCTCCAAAAGCTCTTTCCAGCTCCGCTGCAGTGCTTGGGCTTCTCTCCTTGCAGTGACCCTCTTGGGCAGGGCCCAGATCAGGCTGAGCAGCTGTGACGTCCCAAAGGGAGACTGACCCCAAAGAAAGCAGTGGGAGACAAATAGTCCACCACAGGTCACAATCCTGTTATTCAGTGGGGAGGTGGGGGGGTCTCATGAACTTTTTTCCTCTTGCTCTTTGTGATCCTGTAACCACTTCAGGTTCTTGGACCTCAGAGAACTTAGGAACCCGTTTTCTGTTCGCAACAGAAACAGCTTTTTTGGCAACGTACTTTAAACCAAAAGGTGCTAAGAGGACTTAGTTTGTGAACAATCACAGGCGGACCTCTGGCTAACACTTCAGTGCTAGCATCTCAAAGTGTTCGCCAAGAACAGTTGTGATCAGACAGGTGAGTCTAAGCAAAGCTGTTCAGTGAGGGAAGACAGGGTGCTAGGGAGGTGGGGGAGAAGTTCCTGGACAGTTGACAGCAGGACTGAGAATAAAGCCCAGGAGCCCTCACACTAGATGCAAATAATAATAATAATAATAATGGGCAAATCCTGAGGTCTCTACCCAGCAAAATTCTCACTGAATTCTGAGATTTGGCACAAGGTAACCAAGCTTTCCTAGCAGATGGCTGTGCAGGTATGGGCTCACATCATTCCACTAATGCACCTTCCTCTCTCTTCCCCTGCTAGGTCCCCAGCCGTCTATTTCCAATTCAGAGGGGGACCTCCTCTTCTTGCTGGACAGCTCTGGCAGCGTCTCCTACTATGAGTTTTCCAGGGTCAAGGAATTCATGTGGGACCTTGTGCAACCTTTCAGCTTTGGCCCCAAAGACGTCCAGACCAGCATCATCCACATCAGCACTACGCCCACCATGGAGTTCCCTTTTGACCGGTACCTGTCTAGTGGGACTCTGCAGCAAGCCATCCGGGACACTCGACAGCTCATGGGCGACACTAACACAGGCAAAGCGCTCTCCTACGCCAAGGAGAAGTTCTTCAGTGCTGAAGCTGGTGCCCGGCCAGATGTGCCCAAGGTACTGGTTTGGGTGACAGACGGTTTCTCCACTGATGACATCTCTGAACCCATGCAGCTCCTGAAGGACATGGGAGTAACAGTCTTCATTGTCAGCACTGGACGGGGGAATTACCTGGAACTCTCTGCTGCTGCCAGCCAGCCTCCTGAGAAGCACCTGCACTTTGTGGATGTTGATGACCTACCCATCATCACAAAGGAGCTTCGAGATGCTATCCTAGGTACCGTGGGGTTGGGTTGTGGTCACTGGGAGTTTGCAACAGGGCTGAATGAGTTAATGCCTGGCTCTGCAGGGCAGGCACGGTGAGAATCCCGTAAAACCAGTGGTCCTCCTGACCCACGGCTGCTGCCCTTGCAAACTGAGGTGTTTTGTCCACAATGCCACAGGTCCAAGTATAAACCAAGGCTTTTAGGAGGTCTGGGACAAATATCTCTCTTCCTCTTGGAAGGTCCCATGACCGAATGGGACAAATTCCCTTCTGCAGACCTGTTAGTGAGATGAACTTGTGTTTGCAATGAGTCGTTCAGTTGTGAGGGACTGAAGGAGGCTCAGGCAGCATATTATCTGGATTCCTTAAAAACCCACAAGACGTTGAAATGAATCACGCAGGTCACAGACATCCGTACAATTCAAGCATAGCATGAAAATGCCCCAACCTGCACAGGTTAATTGTTAACCAAAGGCTTCCCAAACAGGCAAGGATTTAACTACAGGAAGAGGCTGCTGTCTGTGGGAGCAAGGTGCCTAAGCCCCTTCAACTTGATTTTCACATTCACAGTGAATTTATTTTTTTCTCTCTAAAATGCTGTCTGGCTCTGTGCCATCTGATGGAGGCGGAGGACACCAATGGGTTGAACACATTGCGTACACAAAATGGGATGTGTATGCCTGGGAAGGATTTGGTCCTGTCAGCTCCCTCAAGCTCTTGTCTAGGGTAGATCTGACGTCCTACACGTACCGTCATGTGCAGGCACAATGGCTGGCACGCGCTGGGATATCTAACTCCTGCCGACAAGCGGCTGGCAGTTGTTGTTCTCTTACAAAGAGCAATTAAGGATGGTGCTTGCTATCAGCGTTAAGACTGTAGGAGAAGAATGTTTTTTGTTCCATAAATCCCCTGTTGTAACGTGTTCCATAACCTCCAGATCTATAGCCTGACTTGGCTAGCACAGGCCTTGGAAGAAAATCCCAGCCCTAACTTGTTAGGCTTAGCAGGCCAACTGCTACCTCTTTGTTGCTAGCATGGTTGTGGCGGTTGCTGTGCAGAGACCAGGAACAGACAGAAGATTTCATTTTTCAGCAGTCCTGTTTTTTAAAACATCCAGGAAAGGGTCTGAGGAGGCCCAAAGCCATAATCTGGGCCAGAAGACAGGCATTTGGAAGCCAAGAGGAAAATCTCATGCTAATCCACATGCTGCACTGCACAATGCATGTTCTTTTCGCAGCTCTTGAATACCATCACGGTGGGAGTGCCCGTGATTGCAAAGCAGGGGTTTTGCCTCAGCCTCCCAGATGACTCCGGATTTGTTTGGAAAGCTGAGTGAGTTACTATGACTCTGCAGACTTTCCATTCATTTTCTGGAGGTTCTCTCTCCATTGGAAATCCTGTTTTAATTTCTCATTTGGCTTCTGCTATGTGAGTTGGTTAGAGCTGTCTTTGGAGTGTCCAAGTAACCCTTTCCACAGAATCCTCTGTATGTAGCAATTTCTTTCTATTTCCAACCATGATGATTTAACAAATCACACACAGGTACTACGTTCTCCAATCATCCACCTCTCTCCTGTACGAGTACGGGGCAGTACCAGCAGCCCTTCTACTGTACCAGATGCCACACACATCCCCAGATGTTTCGTTTCAAGTGGCTGTTTCAGCTTCCAGTGCATCCTGAATCCAGATGGTATAAAATAGCATCCCAAAATGAGAAATCACCTGCATAGCCTTGCAGCACAAGACTGTCTTGAAGATCGTAAGATCTGCAAAGGTAGTAAATACTCTGTGCTTGAGGGCAGCGTTCTGTGCATCCACCAGGTCTAAAAGTTACTAGTCTGGGGTTTTAATGGCAGGTGAGATTCCCATATGAATCCAGGGGCTGGTGCTTTAAGCAAACTACCAGACATTGGTAACATCACCTGAGTTAGCCTTAATAAAGCCACGTAAGTCCACTCTTCCCTGCCTGGAGGAGGCAGCCCTCATCACCACCCTTCCTGCTTCTGGCCCCTGGGATAGCAGGGACAGACAGGATCCCTGGCAGGCAGGAATTAGGCCTTTCCAACTCTGGAACGGCCCACACTGGTTTTATTATCATGGCTATCTTTTCATCTCTTGCTACTGTTTTTTAAAAGCCTTTTGTAGATGCACAAACAAGCTTTTGTCAAGAGTTGCTCTCCTCCCTCCACCTCCTATCCAGGAATGGGGTGTTTCATGCCTGCTTCATAGATACTCGAACACAATGGTCCCTGGCTACCAAGTTGCTCTTGTCTCAAGTAGGCTGAGAACCCTCCATGGAACAGTTCAGTCTCTGCAGCTGTACCTCACTATACAAAGGTAGACACCTTTACGTAGGGGTTGCTCAATGAAGAAGTGTTTTCTTTGCCTTCAGAAATTTGATCAGAGCTCTAAGCAGACAAATAACACAATGCACAGTCAGGGCTGAGTCTGGAGTTCACAGCAAGGGTTTTCAGTCCCAGACAGCAAGACCACCGCTACTTGGACAGGGAGACGCAAGGAAGGTGCCTCACTCTTACTGCTTCTTGCACCTGAAATAGTTCCAGTAACGCTACTACGCAGAAGGGTGCAAGACGGGGACTGTGGATGGATGTGTATGTTCACTCCTCCTCTTTTTCCTTGGCACGTAGTCCTGACACAATGAGTCTGCAGAATGCAGCAGGCTACGGTTCCCAGCCAGCCCAGCTACAGCCACAGCCACAGCTGGCTCCTGGCAAATATCTCTGCCTTTCCTAGTGTGAAGGAAAGGGGACTCTAGCGCAGGCTTCTTCCGTTGCATCTGATATATTATGCACCCAAGATATGGCATTTGGTGCCCTCCTTCTGGGGAAGGACCTTCAAATATTGTGAAACCAAGGCATTCCTTTGAGATGACATCAGGTTCTGCGCTAGCATCCACTTGCTCCCCACTCAGTGAGCTGAACTGACAACTGCTGACTTGTTTCATCCTTTGGCACCATCTTCTGAGCCAAGTTCTGCAGGAGCCCACCTGCCCAGCAGTCACAAAACATCAGCCGCTTCACATGCAGGGCAACACATTTCTGATCTGAAACAAGGTCCTGGATAACTTGTGCCGCAGTGAAGGCTTTGAGTCTGGAGTCCTCTGACGTTCTCACTTAGCACTGAATATAAGCAGGCAACCAGAGGGAGTGATCTCAGACCCTGAATGTCCACCCTGGTAATGGAGAAGTGTGTTTCCCCCTCCCAGAATCAGAACCCTCCTCCCATCTATATCCAAGTAGGGAAATAGAGCCACACAGCAGAAGTTATTTGTCCCAAGTCCTAGCTGAAGCTTCTGCAGAGAGGGGATCATGTACCCAGGGCTAGAACAGGTTCATCTGCTGCCTGGCTGCATTTCTTACACACATCATGAAAGCAGCAGCATTCCTGCCAGCCTGATCTTGACCTCGCCAGCGTTCACGGGGTGCCAGCAAACTTGTGGCTGCAAAACGGTGTTTCGAGTCACCAAGAGGCAGGAGGTGGAAGGCAACTGTGTGTCCCAAACTGCCTCTGAGTGTTGCAAGGAAGGCATTGCCTGGGTCTAATACAAGAAATAAACTTGCTGCTTCCCTCTGGGCACAAGGAGGTGCTGGGAAGCATACCACGGGCAGCTGTTTTCTGGGGCTTATTGCCCTCTTTATACGCTCAAGGCACCTGTAATCTGGCAACAAAGGGCAGAGCTATTTGCTGTGGGCTTCCTGCAGCATGTCCCTCAGGTGTCGCACCCTGCCACTTTAATCTGCCCGATTTACTCGCAGTGTCCCTGAGCCTTGCCTCCAAGCTCACTTATTTCCATTCCCTGAGCTTTTGGCAGGACTTTTGGTGCTGAGGCCTTTCGTCTGTTCCCTGTTCCTTTGTGGCTTGGCCACTGGTCGCTGTGGGGCTCGCAGAAGGGTGCAGTGCCCCGGGCCCTGTGGTGCTGCTTCCCACCCTCTGCCTCCTCCAAGCTCCGATGGGGCGGAGTGCTGCTGGCTGGCAGCACGCGTGGACAGGGCATGGAGAAGGGAAACGTTCCTGCCTGCCTGCCTGGGAGAGCCAAAGAACAGCTCAGAGGAAAAACTGAGGCTGCTTTATTTGGTACGGGGAAGTTGGCAGGGACTCGGAGCAGCTCGGAGAAGGAGAGCTGATCTTCTCCCAGTTAAAGGACAAGCCTGAGTGTGCAAGGCTACCCCCTGTTCTCTTGCAGGTCTGGGCAGACTTCTGTGCCTCCCTTTAGCTCTTCGTATGCCACTTCCCTGGAGCTAGAAACAAAGTCCTGTGTGTTTCTGCCCCTCTGGAAGACCAGTGAACAGTGGAATTCTGCCCAAGATGGGCTCAGGAGGCCATGCACGTTGGAAGGGTCAAGTAGCAGAGGAAGCTGGGGGAACTACAGAGCATCAGAAGAGGTATTAGCGTCTGGCATTTGGGGTCTAGAATTCAAAGGTAGCATAAGCCTTGAAGAGAAGCCTCTGTGCAGGGGGAGAGAGAGGCGAGATAGCACAAGAGTGGCTCTGAACGTTGAATGTCACAGAACAATGGAGCTCTGTGAAACGCGGCAGGGAGTGACTTCAGCTGGGATGAACGCAGCCGGCTCAGCAAATGCTGGGCAGTCCCCAGTTGCTGCCCTGTCTTCCTGGCCACTGGGTACAGGCAGAGAGCAGGGAGAAATGTATTTCTTCATACTCTGGGCTGCTTCACATACATGACAATGTAGTGGTTTGGTTTCACTAGGAGGTGATTTCCACGGGGAGCTTGGGATGAACTGACCGCAGGAGTTTTGGAACCTGGATGCCCCAAATTCTCTCTCCAGCTTTGTCACAGGCAGTGCCAGCGCTGCTTGCCATGCTGGGTACGTGGTAATGTCTTGCTGAGCGTGGGAAGCTGCCTGCTTGGCCAGGCACAGTAACTCCCACACATCTGTCGGGCAGTAGCGGCTGCCCAGAACTTGCTGGACGGCTCCAGATTCGTTCTTGGTGGCGTAAAACAGGCTTGGATGGGCAGGGGCATGGCTCCTGTTGTGCCAGGCCTCTCTGCCACAGCAGATCACAGCACTGTTTGGCCTTAGCACAGAGGACAAGGCAGAGAGAATGGAGAGGGAAAGCTGGGGCTTTATGGAGCAACTTGGAGGCTTGTGGCAAACTGGTTTAAGGCTGGAGATGCCTCGGAGGCAAAGTGCAGTTGTATTCTTGAGCTGAAACCTGTTGTGCAGACATACCTGAGCAATTGCTTTAGCCAAAATGCCACCTCATGGCAGCTGGGACATATGCATTTCCTTTGCAAGCTCTGTTCAGTGAAAGGGTCTTGTCTGAGAAGTTGGAGTGGTGCGAAAACCCAAATATTGCTGCCTCATTGACACGTTTTATGTTTTTTTAGCTTTATGCTTGGCTTCAAGGATTTAGTTTTGTGCTCCTGAACCTTTCAAAGAGGGTCTGGTTCACTGAATTGCTATGAAGGGGCTTGGCTACACCTAGGTGACTTCAGCTCTCATCCAGCGTTGCTGTAGGCTACATCTCCCATCCAGAAAGGCCTGTATTTTAGATGTGCTGTGTTCTGTGTCTTAATGTCAGTAGTGATTTCTTGCTACTGTTTCTCTTCCAGATGTTATCCAAGCAAATCGGCTCCATGCAGTAGATATCACCTCAAGCAGCTTCCGTCTGATGTGGCCCAAGCTCCTCTCCCAAGAAACTGGCTACTACACCCTAGAGTATGCCCCAATAGATGATCTAGCAAGGAAGAGGACAAAGCAAGTGTCTGGGGCTCACACCAGCCTCATGTTAAGCAACCTTGCACCAGAAACTACTTACGAGGTGGCACTCATTCCCGAATCCAACGTCCACTACTTCTCTCCCCAGACGACAAGGGTTACTACACTGGCAGGTAAAATGTGCACAATCGTGACCAAGGGGGAAGTCTCCACTGTGCTGAGCCTCACATATATAAAGCAAACGGGACAGCCCTTGGTCTGCATCCCACAGCCTCGTGGTCTGATTGGAGGAGGCAGATGGTTGTGAGGAAGACGGAACATAATGAGCTTCTTTATGCTGGCACTCAGCTGGCAGCTCTTTCCTTAGAGAGATGTTCTGGACTGCCCAGGACAGGGGATCAGGTCTGATGGTCATAAGATGCCCTCCTGACCTCAACAATCTATGAATCTGGAGGAAAGCAGAGCCCGCTGCCCTGGGAGAAGAGGGCAGGAGCTGCAGCTTGCAAGTATTTAACAGGGCGGAGGTGCAGAGCCCACTGGGGATAAAGCACAGGCTGCTGCACATCCTTACTCACTATCCCAGTCTGATGGCAGAAGCAGTGCTGCCTTGTGCGGGTTACTGCCAAAGGGGAATTTTGAGCTTCATAGCTTGAGCAGCTGCTATGGGAACAAGGAGATCCCTGTCTCCTACCTGAGGCTGGAGGTGCAGCCAGGGAGGAGTCATGCTCTTGAAGGTGCATGCTGCTTCTCCAGGCAGGTGTATCCACTGACGGGGAATCCCTGTGTAAGAGGGAGGGAGAAGGGGAGCACTTGGAGCAGAAGCCAGCCCCTCTCTGCAGACTAGTCATTTGGGCCAGCAGAATAACTCAGATTTATGCTGGATAGCAACATGCCAAAGAGTGGCACACTGAAAATCTGAGCAGGGGTCACAAAGTCAAGATGAACTTGCATCCAGTATTGATTTTCTGCATGCAAGAACAGTTTTGGCTGAGTAGTTTTGCCCACTCTATGCTGCACCAGTAGAGAAACCATTTTCTTAGGGCAGAGCTGGGTTGTGCTGACTTGGATGGCTATCAACAGCCACTTGCTGGATGGATTTTCTTCCACCTCCTGGAAGCCAAATATGGTGCAGGTCAATTATGCGCCTCTGACAGCATTCTTCTGCCTTGAATTACATACTCATTCACATCTTTTTACATTGCTTTCAGAGGAAATAAGCCCAGCTCAGGTTCTCATCTCAGAGTCTGGGCCACACAGCTTCCACGTTAGTTGGGCTCCTACGCTGGACAGTGTGATCGGCTATCAGATCCTGTATGGACCGCTGCCTGGGAACTCGGTGAAGCTGCTGGAGGTGGATGGCAAGCACAATGGCACTTTGGTGGAGAATCTGGCACCCAACACAACCTACCTAGTGACAGTGACCGCAATCTACAAGTCGGGCAAGGAGAAATCCCTGTCAGCTAAAGCGTGCACTCAGGAAGGTGAGTGAGCAGCACCCTGCTGATAGGAAACTACATGGGCACGAGGAGTCTCTGAATGTGCCTATTTCTTTGCACCGATCATCTGCCTCTAGGTGAAGCCAGAGAACTCAGTCAGCCCAGTCACTGGGGAGGGATGAGAGAAGGGGAAAGCTGCAGCTTCTGATGAGCAGCACATGATGTGCCATTGGGATGTAGCAGATGTAGAAGGCATAGGACTGAAAGAAAATCAGACAGGCACAGTATGACTGCTATTACAGGGTGCGTACTGCCAAGCTGCTGGTGCAGTCACAAGGAGAACAGACTTGGAGATCCCTGAATCTCCCTAAAGAAGAAAAACTGCCTTTCCCTCCTGTCTCCTCAGTGTCTGTTCTTTGGTGTGATTTAGCATCAGCGGGGTGGAAATTTCACCAGCAGAAGCTTCTGCTCTGAAGAGGGACCTGTAAAGATATTGCAGGAGGTGAAATCTAGCTCTTATCAGGACTCAAGAGTGAGGAGCTCAGAGAATGACAGCAGCAGGGTGCGGGAGGTGGCCAGCCAGTGCCTAACGGTGCCAACAGAAGTATTTTGTGCTGGTACCAGGACAAAGTTAAGGACTAATTAGGCTGAGCTCCTCCGGTGTGGAGATGTAGAGTGACGGGCTATTGCATCTCTACAACAGAGAAAGAGCGGCCTGGCGGGCAACCCCTTCTCAGCAATGCCCTCAGGAGAAAGAAGGAGCTAGGTGGTAAGGATCACTCCATACAAACGGCCCGCAGTAACACGAATCTTCTTTCTCTAGAGGGCTCCAAAGTGAGGCACCTTCGCTTTGAAGACATGGGCCCCAACACCCTGAAAGCCTCCTGGGACTCTGCCGATGGGAAAGTCCTTGGTTACAGAGTCAGATGCCGGCGGCAAACTGGCCCTTCATCTGTCATCAGCGTTTCGCCACAGATCCACAGCGTGCTCCTCACGGACCTGGCTTCGGGCACCACTAACAAAGTGTGTGTGAAGCCCATGTACAAGAACCAGCCAGGCAAAGGGCTATGCCGCATGGTGCGCATGCAGCCAGGTGAGCTGGGGTGCAGGGCAGAATCCTGGGGCACTTTAGCCGAGGGAAAGTGTCCTGAAGGGCACTGAGGTGCTGGAGATCCAACACAGAGGAGCCCCCATGGCTGAAATGCTCTGTGCTCATCAGCTAGCTTGCCAATAGGGCTTCTTCACAGCTACCAGCCCAAAAGGTACTGTCCCAAGATGGGCTTTTTCCCCCATTTTTAAGAGCAATACTCCTCCTAGTGGCGTCATGTTTGCAGGCAGGAGAAAAAGTGTACAGTGGAGACAGTCCTGCCACTACTTTGGGCTAACAAGGGTGGGAAGACTGCTAAAAGCATTGGAAGCGCTGTTTAAAAGTAATGTGAACTCTTGGCTGCCCTTCACTTTTCAACGTGGCAGGGACAAGCTAACTATTAAACACAGCTACTAAGGCACGACACATCTGCTTTCCTCCTTCCACTACCCAGAAGCCACTTACTGTCGCGAAACACAAAGGGATTCTTGATAGGCTGAAGTGAAGTAAGAGCAAAAAGCAGCTGTGTGACAGCGCAGAAGCACAGCCTTTTTCCCAGCAAGAGGCTGGAGCGATAGTGAAGACGACCACAGGGATGAGATCTCTGACTCAGTCCCATTTGGAGAATGGGTGGATAAAGCTGATGTTATACTTTTTTGTGTTCTTCCCAGCTACAGAGGCCCAAGGATATAAGCACAGACAGAGAGCATGACAGACTCTGGAGTGAACTGATTCCCGGCAGAGCAAGGAATCTTGCTTGGACAAAGACTTGGATAAAGAGGAGGGGTCGGGGGAGGAAACCGGAAAGCTCACCGATCATCTCCCAGCCTGCACTGTCCGTTGAGGTGTCCTGGTTGTCAAGCCTAAAGCCTGTCCTCAGCCAAGTTCTCCCAAAGCTTAAAGGTTTGGCTTGGCTGGATGGAACAACCAAGCTGACCAATAGATCCCAAATCTGTACCCTCTTTTATATAAATATGCCTGACAAATAACAAACAAAAGGCCAAGTGATGAATCCTCACTATTGCTTGCTTACTGCCTGTTTTCTATTTATTAAATGTTGATACCGTTTTCTTTTTGCAGCTCATGAGCATGTTCAAGACTTGGCTGTTTACTGCCCTGGCCTTTCATTCTGGGTACTCACACTCAGAGAAAGATTACATGCGGCCAAATCCATTCCTGCTGTCAACAGCCGTTGAAGCTGACACACTTGACAAAGAGCAGCTTTCCTCCAACTCATCCAGTGTACTCAGCAGGTAGCTCAGATTAGGCATCCCAAAAGTATAGCATCTCAGGGATGGAAGGGAAAAGCATTAGCAGAAAGAAGAATAATGTAATACAAAAATGTACGGTATGCAGAGGAGATTGGGTCAAAGCCACCAGGATTTCTGAGAAGAGGAAGAAAAGAGGTTGTTAACCCACTTGGCCTTTGGCCAGGACATGGAGACACATTATAGAAGACATCCTGCCTTTTATAAAGTGCAAGGACAGTTTCAGAGTTCCCAGATGGTCTTTGGTTTATGGCAGAGCATGGTTGGTGAACTCTGAGAAACAGAACGACAGGGCCAGGGCTGGTGAGCACTGTCAGAGTGCTCTAGCACAAAAGTTTGCTCACTGTCTGCCTGCTGAATTCTTGAGTCTCATCGACACTGTCCTGCTCTCCCTCTGGCACTGGTAGTAAATTCAATGACATACAGATCCCAGATGGACTTTGAAGGGTTCAGTTCCCCCAAGTCATTTGCCTTGGGATTTGGTATCGGCCTGAGAGAGCAGGAGACTCAAAAACTTGGGAATTTGCTTCCCCGGCAGGTTACTCTACTCCAGAGCTCTCAGCCCTCAGCTGAGCTCAAGGAGCAGCAGTGAGTCAAGAAGAGCCAGACAGCACGACCACCTAAAGCAGTTATTTTTGTTTCTCGTTCAAATACACACCTCCAAACAACAGTGCAGTACTGCCTGGATCATGACCGCTGAATTACTGTGGCACACCTGCCATCAGTTTCACCAAATTGGATGCGAGTCCTGCTATCAGAGCAGCTATATGGAGATTAATTAGCCTGTTCTGTGACTAATTATGGACAGTAAGTCTCCAGCACTATCATTCCAAGCTCTATCCTCTGCACTCTGAAAGCACCTAGCACATCTTTAGTGTCTTGTCCTGGGCTTCCACCCAGTGCTAAGCTTGAGCTACACTTAAAAATCGGGTTTTTTAGGGGAGAAGAGTAAATCTGATTCTTTCCCTTTGGCCCAAGGCTTGAATTTGCTGTCACTAAGCTACTCTTTTCAAAGGGGAGCTAGGAAAAAAAAAAGATTACAATTTTAATACCTAGTGACAAAGCCATTGGAGCAGCACAGTTCCAAAATTCGGGGCTTAGGGCTGTAAAGAAAGGTATATACTCTTCCGGTAACAAAAACCAGCATCAGTGGGAACACCTTCCCTCAGTAATGCTTGCTCTATTTTAAATTTATGGCTTATTTGTCCTACATGTGGAACTTTTTTTTTAAAGCTGTGCTGTATGTTGGAGAGCCCTCATGCAGTGTCACTGCATCCTGCAAACCCTCTATTAGCTCTGCTTCTGGACTTCTTACAACAGCTCCTTTTGGAGCCGAGAGGAACTTTGTCACTGACCTTGTCTCCTGAGTGCTGAATTCGTCACGTCTAGGTTTATGGAGCATTTGCTTTGGGCTGTCGTCTTGTACAGGAGGAAGGGATAGGAGGGAGGTGAGTCATTCATTAACTTGATAAGAAGATTTCATATGATTTGTGTTCTTCTTTGGAATGTGCATTTGTGACGGATTAATCTTAATGGAGACTCTGTGCTGAGGGGAAGATAAAGCCTCTGGAATCTCTCATGCAATAAGATAATCTTGTTCATTCTTGCTGTAGGACAGAAATTAATTTTGCACAACTCCCTGCGTAGTTTACTAATACATTAACGTGTCATCCCCTCCCCCCAGCTGTAATGCATCCTTTTGAAGACCATTAAATATACAATACAAGAGCTATCGAATTATTACTTTGTTCTTGATGTCAATAAGGGCAAGTCTGTTAAGTGTAGCTTTTGTTCTAATGAGAGGTATGGGTTGAAAAGCTGGTATTCATCTCAATTTTAAATGACTGAAAAGCAAGTATTCCACCCATGACTTCATAGTCTGGTTTACATAGAACTTTACCCCCACCCCGCCCCCCCCAAAGAAAGTGTCAGAAATGTAGAAGTAGAAATATATCGGTGTCAATAATGTCTCAGCTTCAATAAGAATTGCTTTACAAGGAGCCAAAAGTAAATGTCCCGTAAATCTTGGCAGAACTGGTAGTACTCATGAACATGAAAATTCTAAGTTGGACAGGTAAGTTGAATTAAACTTTTTTTTTTTTTTAACTAAAGCCTAATGGTTTCTGGAGCTATTTAAGCATCTCATCCGTACTGATATAATGGGTATGACACCCAAACACCTATGCAGGACAAGAGCACAAACTGTCAGGGCTCCCAGTGGGAGCTAAGTTCTGTGTTTGGGGACTATAGCGAGCTTCATTTGTAGCGGAGCTGCTCCCAGGTTTTCTTTAGGGTCCTTGCACCTTCTGACGTGTGTGGTGTTGGTTATCACTAAAGATTTAACTCGGAGTTGCTAGTGTGACCTGCAGAGAGAGTTCCCACGTTCTTCAGTAATCCAAAGACGCCTACTGTCCTGTATCAAGACACCATGGGTTTTCTGAACACAACCTTCCTGGAGGTGCTGATCCGTCAGGGACTGCAGTGGTTATCCCACTCAGCTGATCTGTTATCTAGACAGATAACAGAAAACCTAATGGTTTTCTGAAGGAAAACAGCATAGTTCCCCAATGCCGGAATTTTGCTAGAGTGTTTGTGTTCACTTGGAAGAAACTTGCTCTGAAGTGTGTACTACCTGCAAGCCTTCCCCTCTATAACCCCAGGCTCACCGAGATGTCAGATTACAACTGTAATTAAGATGCGCTAGCTAATTTTCCCAAGCAATATGGAGGTTTTACCTGCACTTGGCTACTGCCAGCCAGAAGGGTGTTGAATTTGCTGTAGCGGATGAGGGCCGGGTACAAACAGGCTTAACCTGGACAGCTTCACTGAGAAATACGAGCCAGCATATGCACCCTGGAAAGGCGTGAAGGGTCGGGGAATGTTTTTACCACTGCCAAGATGAAGGAAAAGATTCACAGAATCACAGAATCGTATAGGTTGGAAAAGACCTTTAAAATCGTCGAGTCCAACCATAAACCTAACACTGCCAAGCCCACCACTGTACCATGTCCCTAAGCACCTCATCCAAATGGCTTTTAAATCCCTCCAGGGATGGCGACTCAACCCCTTCCCTGGGCAGCCTGTTCCAATGCTGGACAACCCTTTCCGTGAAGTAAAATTTCCTAATATCCAGTCTAAACCTCCCCTGGTGCAACTTGAGGCCATTTCCTCTCGTCCTGTCACTTGTGACCTGGGAGAAGAGACCGACCCCACCTCTCTCCAGCCTCCTTTCAGGCAGTTGTAGAGAGTGATGAGGTCTCCCCTCAGCCTCCTTTTCTCCAGGCTGAACAACCCCAGGTCCCTCAGCCGCTCCCCATCAGCCTTGTGCTCCAGACCCTTCCCCAGCTCCGTTGCCCTTCTCTGGACACGCTCCAGCCCCTCAATGTCTCTCTTGGAGTGAGGGGCCCAAAACTGAACACAGCATTCGAGGTGCGGCCTCACCAGTGCCGAGTACAGGGGCACGATCACTGCCCTAGTCCTGCTGGCCACACTATTTTTGATACAAGCCAGGATGCCATTGGCCTTCTTGGCCACCTGGGCACACTGCTGGCTCATCTTCAGGCGGCTGTCGACCAACACCCCCAGGTCCTTTCCCGCCGGGGTCCTTTCCAGCCACTCTTCCCCAAGCCTGTAGCGTTGCATGGGGTTGTTGTGGCCCAAGTGCAGGACCCAGCACTGAGCCTTGTTAAACCTCACACAATTGACCTTGGCCCATCGATCCAACCGATTCCACCCGATACACAACTGGTCAGGTCGTACAAGGGGAGCGGGGAGACAGTGACGTGTGCTCCGAAAACAGCCTGCGGGTGCAGGTGTTGGGGTTTGGTTAGGGCGCATCTTTTTCCTTTGGTACTTAGCAGTACTGCAATCGAATCTTTATTAAAGATGCGATATATATTCTTTGACCCTAGATGGGAAATTAAAAATGTAAATTAGAAAACTGCAGGTAAAATATGAATAATTACATGGGTTTGCATGCGCAGTTTAGAGCTGTTCCTGGCTTTTACAGCTACTTTCCTTCCTCTTTCCCCTACTCCCCTTTCTAACCGCTGTCCTGCCGCCTTTCACCTTACAAGCTGCTTGATCGGGAGCAGATTCGCAAGTGCAATACACGCTGTGGATTCAGTTTTTTCCCCCCATTCCCCTTAGCAACGCCACCACACTCCCGTTGCTATGGCGGAACGCCTCCGCCCTAGTTTGTCCTTCTCCGCTCCCCGTCCCCAGCCCCAGCGGTCCCGCCCACTCGCCTACTCCGCAGCCAATCGAATTCCACTCGGTCGAGCCCGCCGCGTCGTTCCGTCAATCAGAAGACGCGTGACAGTGACAGAGGCGGGGCGTCCCGCGGGTGACGCACTTCGTGCGACCGCGCCCGGCCCAATGGGAGGCCGCCCCTGCCGCCGCCGCGCACGCGTGCGGGGAGCGGCGCGTCTTCCGCGTGCGCGCCTGCTGCCGGCGGCGTCATGTCGTGGCTCTTCGGGCTGAACCGCGGCGCGGCCCCGGCGGGCGGCGGGGACGCGGCCGCTCTCTCCCTCCCGCCGGCCGCGGGCGGCGGCGGCGGCGGGGGCGGCGGCGGCGGCGGCGCGGCGGGGGGCGGCGCCGGGGACCGCCAACCGCCCAAGGACAAATGGAGCAACTTCGACCCCACGGGCCTGGAGCGGGCGGCCAAGGCGGCGCGGGAGCTGGACGCGTCCCGTGCGTTGAGGGGCCGGGCTCGGGGCTGGGGCCGGGGCGGGGGTCGCGGCCGATAGTCGGTACCTCGCGTCCTGTCGGGTCCCGCCTTCTCGGAGCGGGTGCGCCCGCCGGGCCGGGCAGGGCCGGGGCAGCCTCGGGCTCTGGCAGCGCTCGCCCGGGGCCGCTGCTCCTTGCCAGGGCCCCGAGGTCGGCCCTCCGGGTCGTTGGCTTCCTCTGAGCGCCGCTTCCGGGGCCTGCGAAGGGAGAGGACGGTGGTGGAGCACCTCCTCAGCGGGGTGAACCTGCTGGCTGCAGGCGCGGGTGTGCCGAGAAGATTTCTGAGCGTCTGTCGGCAGGGAGGGTTGAACGTACGGAGCTGAGCGCTAGGCAGCCTCAGCGCCGGGTTGGATTGGAGAGGCTGAGCACTTTCTTCCTTGAGAAGAGACCTTTGGACTGTTGATAACCTCTTTCCACCATCGATTTCAGGCCATGCGAAAGATGCTCTTAGTCTTGCCCAGATGCAAGAGCAGACCTTGCAGCTGGAACAGCAAGCAAAACTCAAGGTATGTTGGAACTCGTCATGGGGTGTACAGCCAGCCCCCCTCAGGCAACTGCCAGGTTCGTGGGGGGCATAAGTCGAAGTCTCATTTTCTAGCAATCTGCAGAGGGTGCTAAGTTTGTCTTGTTGCTGTTCAGGTTCAGCAAATAATAGTTATTTGCCTTTAAAAAAAAAAAAAGTAATTCTGGAAGGTGAAGTACAAGCTGATTTGGCCTATTCTCGGACATATTTTATGGCTTTGTTTATAACTTGCATGTCCTGAGTGGTTTTGTAACCCCTAGAATATCGCCAGCTTTTTTAGGGAATGACAAGGGTTTTCTGCAGGGAACTCTAAAGTTGAGTGGAGAACAGACTTCTGTTTCTTTTATAAAGGAATTTGGGGATTGTTTGAGTGTTGGTTTGTTTGTTTGGGTTTTTTAAAATAAATTGTATTTAATCGTGAAATGGCTACTTATGAGATTTCTTACAATCATATTTTGTGATCGTATTTTAGCTTTCTTGTGTCATTGCTCAGCTTTGCAGGGTACCACTCTGATTACAGAGGGATTTCTTGGAATATAATTGTCACTAGCGTTTCTCTATGGGATGGCACGTTGAGCTCGTTTCTGATGCTTATCCCTGTATCTTAATAGGAGTACGAAGCTGCCATAGAACAACTGAAGAATGAGCAGATACGGGTACAAGCAGAAGAGAGACGAAAAACGCTCAGCGAAGAAACAAAACAGCATCAAGCAGTAAGGGAATGAGGGGGAAGCCAAGTGATGGGAGACCTTGTTTGCGTCCTCCTTTATGGAAAAAGCAACGATGGACGAATTACCCCTTTTGGGGAGCGTGGGAAAGGGGATTGCAGGCAGCCGTAGATGTGAGGCAGTTCACAGACTGAGCCCATCTTCTACCCTGGCTTTGTAATATTGGACTTGATTTGTAGTTATACGCAGCTTTGTCGTCTTGAACTTTTGTTACCAAATTCTTGAACGTCCAAAGGAACCGGTAGTAGCTGTTACTCTTGTTGTGTGCTCTTTGAAATTTTCTTAAAGGAGCTTTCAGGCAAGTGTTATTAAATGTTCTGAGATACACTTTTTTGTGTCTAACTGATGGTGTTAAAGCTGATGGTGTTAAAAGGTTGAAGACTACTGGCTTACCAAGTATACGTGTTAGCCTGGACTATGAGATGTCTCTTAAGTTATTTGGATTTCAGTCTTAAGTAGCCTGCAACCCTATTTCTTCCAAGTTTGATCTTTTAGACAGGAAAAAATAGCTTAAGAGGAGAAGTGATGCAAATCTGAGCATTACCAGAGGCTGTGTTGTGAGCAATGTTGGTGCTTTCTGGTATGTTTTAGCATGAGTTACTGAAGTGACAATAATGTGAAATCGGGGAAATGTAAGCTAGCTTTTATGCTAATAGCTTACCTATGGTGGCTTTTTACTTTGAGAGTGCAGGAAATTAGGGGATTGATTAATTCTAGTTGCTTATCTAGCTTGGGAAGATAGCTAAAACTGCTTATTTGGCACACGTTGCTTTTTATCCCATCAGAGTTTGGACTTTGAACGGGGCTGGCTCAGGAAGCAGGCTTCACAGGCATTTGCTCTGTTCATGAGTTAGCTTTTAAACTCTTGCAGTCCACAGGGCATCACTTAAGTCAAAGCAAACTTGATCATGGTTTACTTCTGAAGTGCCATACTTTACAGTTGCTAAGGAGATAACTTGCAAGCTGTTCTGCTGTGTATTTGGAATAGAGAATGATACCATCCCGTGTCCAGAGTCCCCGTTGCTGATGGATGTGGGCCCTCAGACCGCTTTCAGTTGAGTGTAGATGACATGGGTTTATTTGCCAGTTGCAGTGGAAAATCGATGAGAGAAATTAATGAGGAACGAGAAAATCAATTGGAAACAGAGCTTATCTGAGCTCATCAACAGGCAGCATATCTTGACAGTTCTATCGCTTGCAATCGCCAGTCCAGGTAATGTGTTTTAGAACATGAAAAACATGTTCCTTGGCCCAGAAAAGGAGACTTACTTTACTGGCAAAACCACTTGTTCTCTGTTTTTATATCTGTGATACCTTAAAACGAAGTCAGACTATATAGATTTCTCAGCATAGAGGGGTTTTTGGTGCTGGCTGAGGATGTTTGCCCCAAACTTTGCTCTGTTCGTATTCAAACCTGGGATTATTTTTTTATTTGTGTGGGGTTTTTTGTTTTGTTTTTTCCCCTGCATGTTCCAAACCTCATTGCCCTCAGGACTAGGTTCTCTCTTAAATGCCTAATCTTTATATTCTGAATACTCCTTTTTTTTTTTTTTAAGCGAGCTCAATACCAGGACAAATTGGCAAGGCAGCGCTATGATGAACAGATGCGACAGCAGGTATGATAGCTTCCTTCTGTAACCCAGCTGGGAACTGCGTAGTAGCTTTCTTAAGTCAAAGTGGTGATCTGGAACCGTGCCCTGTCATGCTGGCCAGATGGCCGATGCTAGGCACAGGTGCTTTCATCTGTACTATTTGCTTGGCATCAGTGCTGGCCAGGCAAATCGAAGGTCAGGAATTAGGACAAAGTGGCTAGGAGCGTGGGATTAACAGTCTGAATCTGGGAGATGGGGAGAGGAGTAATGCACTTCAACCTGAGCGCTAGCTTCTTGAAAACATTTGTAGTAGTTAAGTTTACACAAATACTTACTTGACCGAGTTCTTACAACTTTAACGCATCTTCTGCTGTCATCTCTGCCTGTAGCAACTTGCTAATGAAGAGAATCTGAGGAGGCAGGAAGAATCTGTACAGAAGCAGGAAGCCATGAGGCGTGGTAAGCTAGTAATTTTTCTTTGGCTAGTGACAGAGCGGGTGGGCAGATGAATTCTCTGTACTGATCTTTGACCCCTTGTCCATATTGGTTGATGCTCCATTAGTCATGTGTTAATGTCATATCGGCAAGTAACGGGTGAATCCCAGTAGTACTAGAACTACCAATTGCTTCCAAGATTAGTTTTAGAAGTGGCTGTACTCCTAAACGTCTGCCCTGTGGTACTTGGGTTTCCCAATGAACTGTCAGCATCTCCTGATATAGCAACTGAAATTCTGGTTTTATACTGGGACAATCTAAAATAGAACCAGTTTTGAGGAGGGAGGAGAAAATAGCTCCTGGGAGGAATGGTTGAATCTGTGTCACCTAGTCTCCATTCACCGTTTCCTGTAGAAAATAAAAGCTGAGTAGTGAAGTTTTAGTCTGAAGCTTGCGTTGTTTCTTTTCACTGTTGTGGAATTGCCAGAATCACTGGGTTTGCGGAACGCCAGTGGAACTCCACTAGGGCACAAGTCTTGGGAGTGTAAGGCAATTTGTGCATGACCAAATGGGATCAGAAGGCTGGTTTGCTCCGTACACAGATGTGGACTGCTATGTTGTCTGCTCCTTGCTGCCATCTAGTTTACTCTCAGTGTTTGTCAGTATCTTTGAGGGAACTGTTGTAGCAACCATAGGACAAAGCTCAATGGTGAAACCCTGTAGGAGAGGGTGATTTTACTCTTGTAGTATCCACCTACTCATAGGCACTAAGATATGAATGCCAAGGTAGCCTGTACAGCATTCAGGTATCAAGTAGCTGGGTGGTCCAGGCAGGATTTCTTGCAGCGATGCTGAAGATAGAGGGTGCTAGCTATGGAGTCCTCATCTCCAGGGTTGTTCTTAGGTTTCTCATTCATTCTCCATTCACATCAATCTTAATGTGTCTGTTGCAATTCTGTGTGTCTGAAGTAACAGAGCTTCCAAAATCCTGTTTGGGACAGCATTTTACAGGCAACTCCGTTTTGCTTCTCTTCCTGATGAGCAGTTCATGTTATACTGCGTGTAGTTACTTGCCCAGGGTAGTCCTTCATTGCCTGTAGCGTGTCACCCTTCCTCTCTAAACTGATGTTGATGAGCCGCAGCAGTGCCTAACACTGTGTTTTTTCCCCTCTCTGTTGCTTTATCCCTTATTGTCTAGCCTGTCTCTGACTAAAGTTTGCCCTGAGCAATTTTTCTGGTAATGAACTTCCAGAACAGAAGCATGATTATTGTCTTGCAGTGTGCCATCTGGAGAAGGCCACCTATTTGGTGTGTGATCCCTCTGAGCACAGAGGGGAAATTCCTTGTCTGTCTTCTGTAATATTGTACTGGTTGGCTGCCTTTTGGGGGAGGGTGGGAGGGAATTCAGATCTTGAAGTCTGCTGCTGTGGGACCACACAAAGCTGTTGTGAAGCCAGGATGAAGCAATGCACCTCTTTCACCTGCCTGCTACCTGGGATTAAGCCAGCCCAAAAGATTGTGCTCTTCTCTCCTTTTTTTTTTTTTGTTTTTTAAAGCTACTGTAGAGCGAGAGATGGAGCTGCGGCATAAGAATGAAATGCTGCGTGTTGAGGCAGAGGCAAGAGCCCGTGCCAAGGCTGAGCGGGAGAACGCAGACATCATTCGGGAGCAGATCCGCTTAAAAGCCGCTGAACATCGCCAAACCGTGTTAGAGTCCCTCAAGTATGTGCAAGCCAGAAGGGCATGGGTTGCCTTGCTGCTTCTGCAGATTTCTCCCATCATGTAGGAAACCTTGCTGTTTATTCCTGTAAGCTCTGAGGAATATCAAAAGTTAGTTTGTACACTCTTGTACTCTGAACAATAGGAGTTCTATTAAAGAGAACCCTCTCTTTCACTTGTCTTGCTACATTGTCATCTGAATGTGAACCAAAGAGACTATTTATAGACTTGTGAATTTTATACAGTTTTTCTAACAGGTTACTTCAAGCCTTAGTCGCTAAGATTGAGACTCAATTACGCTGAAAACTCTGAGTTCTTTCAGTTTCTGAACATATGCCATAAAGGTATAAAGCAGTCTATCTCCAAAGGGGTGGGCATTTAGATTTATAATTTGTTAATTTTAGGTCCTTTGTGATTTTGCATTAAAAAAGCTTTAGAATTAAATACCTTTTATTACAGTTCAGCACTAATAATGTATTAAAGAAAGAAATTGAGATAATATTAATGCCAAAGGCTTTTCTGGATTTAATCCCAGATCAGGTGTAGACATCAGATGATTATAAATATATTTGCCATGCTTGTTCATGTTTCAGTTCCCAGGTGAGGCCTCAGTTGGCTTTGATGGGTTCTGAAGAAGATCATTATAGAGTATAAAGTTGTCTTGTAAATTGTTGCAATTCAGTCTTTGGAATCCCTTTCTCTTCTCCTGCTTGCCTTGCTGTTTGCTTACCGTAGGACAGCTGGGATGCTCTTCGGGGAAGGATTCCGTGCTTTTGTAACAGACTGGGATAAAGTTACGGCCACGGTAAGATTGTGACATGTATCGATAACTTCCAGAAAAGTCTGTCTGTAAATGTGTGTTAAACTAACTCCTTGCTCTGATGTGTTTATAAACTGTAAGCCATGGCAGGAATTTGCTGCTCACTTAGTGCTCTCTGCAGTCCTCATGTAAGGAGGTACTGTGCTTCAGATTTTTATTCAAATTAATTCTCATCTTCTCTGTATAGATCATTTTTTTTCTTATTCGTCACAAAAGTTCTGGCTTTGATCAACAGCATATAATTGTCTTGTCTTTGGAGGCACCATCACCTTTACAAACATGTTTCCTGACAGTTTGCCAGCTATTACAAGTAATAGATGCAGATTCTGTGAAAAAAGTAGATGAGTGTTTTTCGCAGGTCAATCCCCCCCCGATTGTTCTAGAATTTGCTGTCTCGTGTGTAGGGGAGTAGGGGTTTTATCTAATAGCCAGTTAGAGATAACTGCAGATTTTTTCTTTGAGATCTTGAATGCAATTTTTGTGTTTGACTAGGCTCTGAGCTGACAAGTTTTCATTCAGCTTTTTAATGATTGATGTTCACTGTACTTTCACGATGCATGATCTATAAATGTTTATAGGTGAACAGAGCGTTATGAAATGTTTAACGCTGCTGTTACAGGACTACTTTGCCAGTGGTGGTTTTTGGGAACAAGGATCTAATCCCTGTTTCCCCCACCCCCAATGTCTTCTGTATGTTTGCAGTTAAACTACAAACTGGAAGTGTCTTTTTAGGAATATTAGGGAAAGTATATTGGAGATAGTTGATCTGGTGGACACAAAAGGGGTTTGTTCCCTCTAAACCAGTGGTCTCCAATTTTTTGATCACGTACCCCTTACAGTAAAAAATTTCTGAGAACACTCCCCCAGAAAATAGCAAGAGATGCATTGTGAAGGTTTGTTTTGTTTTTAAATTATAGTATTAAGGTACATGATTTTAAGGCCACAGAGAGAAATTATTCAATATTCCCCTTTTGCATGCATCCTGTCTGTGAGCTGCAATTTCTTCCCACCACGTCAGCTGCCAGGAACTTGCCTGCTCCTCTCATCCCAGGTGGATAGCAGACTGTCAGCTCTCTGATCAAGGAGTCTGAGGGTGCCATTTTCATAGACAGGAGCACTCCTAGTCTCTGGAACTTCAAGTCCTTGCAGGACGTGATCTAGAACTCGCTTTGCTGGTTATCTCACAACTTTATAACTAATTTTGATGTAGCCTAGAGAGCACTTAGAGAACTGTTACGTGTGCTAAATAAGGTGATTAAAAACTGGACCAACATCTCTTCACAGGACAAAAGAGCATGGCAGTGGCTTCTTACGGACATAAAGTTGTTTCTCAGTGTACTACTTACAACAAAACTTTACAGTGAAAATATATTTTTGGTAGCGTGGCTTGTTAAAATGGACATTTTGCTTTAAGTCAGTCACCACCATCTGCTCCACCCTCCGGTTTTATACACACAGGCTGGTACAAAAGACGCTTTGCCTGAGCGCACTGGGGAGAACAAGACGTGCTTTTAGTGCATCCTTTTGTAATCTGTAGGCTGTACCTGGAATGCCTGCAGTATTCAGAGCCTTTTGCAGATTAGTTCTTGGTGCTTTTAGCTGCATATTCTCTTGACCCAGATACCAGTTTCCTGCATTATGGTCATTTTTGCTTCTGACAAGCTCTTGTCTTGTGAATTTGGGACATTTAGCTTAAAAAAAAAAAAGTAAGTATATTGTTGGAAAGGAGATAACACAGCTGGAACTCATATTTTCTGTTGCTTTGAAAAATGACTATAAGGTAAGAATTAGCCAGTTATTTTAGGGTTCCTCTAAATTAGCCCTGGATTTTCAGCTCTTCCTGCCTACTGTAAGGGCTGCTCTTTTCCTACCTCTTCTCATCCAAGCAGAACCCCAAAGGTTCTGCTCAAAGTTGTTGGAGTTTGTTGTGTTTTTTTTAGTGGAATTCACTTTGTTTATCAGTCAGAGATTCATTCCTTTGCTAGATACTTCATGATAAACAGACAGGCACTGTAATCAGACTCATTTGTGGAATTGGCATAGTAATTGGGTGGTTCTGTGGATGTGAGAGTCAAGTCATTTTCCTGTTTTGATGCACAGCCGTCAGTCTTAAAGCTGTATTTCTCTGTATCTTGTAACATGAAGGTCAGTGAAGTCCAGAAGTCTGAAATACTTACCTCTGCCTGTATGGATCTGAGGTATCAACCTGTAACTTTGCGTAGTACTGGATGTTGCGAAAGCAGATGGTTTAAGAGTGCATGAAACCATTTGTCATGGTACCATTTGTCATCGTGCCTTGTTTTTAGAGGGAGGCTGCTAAAAAGGTGGAGTCTCTTGTGTTCTGAAGTCCCTGTAAACTGAGATGAATCAGGTGTGGAGGTCGTTGTCATCTTTGCATCTTGGAACTCGCAGTTCTGAACCGTTCATGTTTCCATCCAAAGCAAAGGTGATGTCACACATTTAAGCGGAGTGAAACTGAACAGATGGTGTCTCATGGTTTATTGAACAATGCCATCCTTGTTGTCCTTGAGGCTTTTGACCTTGTTCTGGAGTTGTGGTAAAAGTCTGCTTGCTTTAAAAGCAATTGCTGCAGCGTGCTCTTTTGTCTATCTGGGCTTGCTCTGATAGGAATTATTGGCATCTAGCTGTAAGCTGAACACAACTGATTACTTGTACTCGGAACTGTGTGGAACAGTTGGCCTCTTCCCAGACACCTCTCAGTTTAAAAGTAATGCCCATTCTTCCCTTGTATTTTCAGGTGAATAGGACTTTTGGTAAATCCACTGACTCGCTTGCATATGTACACACAGATGGAACTGGAGGCTTATGTTTGTGCACCTTAAAGTTGTATAAAAGTTTTAGAAAAGTTACCAGTGCTATCAGTCTCTCAGAATTAAGGAAACAGTCCTATACATGATAAGGATTTCTATAAAGTCTTGCTTTCAAATCCTGTCCTGAAATGTTATTCTTGGCAACCTCCTGGAGTGTCTTTAGCATTGTCAGCACAGCTCCTTGTCTATTCTGACAGCTAGCTATGGTGGAAAAAGCTGCCTGCAGGGCTCTTGGTTTAATATGAGCCAAGGTAGCGCTGAACCGAGCAGCAGCCATAAACCACAGCGAAGTCTGGAGTCTTTCTGCTTCACTGGCAAATTGATGGGAATGTCTCATGTTCTGGGGTTTCTGAAAGAACAGTCTCTAATGCAGTGATGGTAATTCCCGGGGTGCTTTTGGCTTTGAAGCTCCTCTTGAGTACCTGTTTTCCTGTTGTGTTGGGTCTGGCATGACTGTTCACCTTTGGCAGGTGTACCCTGGCTAGTCCTTTTTGTTCCTCACTGTGTACTGCCTTGGTGGCAGCCACAATTCAGATGTTTGCCTTGGCATCTTTAATTCGGCATACGTTTTCTTGTATGGTGAGGGGTAGTCTGGCAGGCAGCACCTGGTTGATGTGGGCTTATTTTTAACTGCCTGCACAGAATACCTGGAAAAAAAAAAACAAACCAAACCACACCACTTTCCCAATGTGCTTTTGTTCATAACACCGGAAGCTAAAGCTTCAGCGTTATGGGAGATACTGTTTTCTCATAGGAGGCTTATACCTCCAGTTTGTAGCAAAGCCTGATGGCTATTTGTCTTAATACATATTCTACTTAGCTAAAAGTCTGAAAAGCCACACAAATTTTGAGCAGGGAGTACGTACTTCTGGATGCATGACTATATACGTTACTTGTGCTTCCTCTGCCTTTCACACTGCAAGATGCAAGAGCACTAAATGCTCTATGACTAGGGAGCGTGAGACCTTAACTGTCTGAACAGGGATAAAACATCTTACCAAAAATAAACCCCTGTTGGTCAGCATTTGTCCCGAATCTTAATTCCCCACCACAGGGCATGCTACACACAATAGTGTTGCCTTGCCAAGTGTTTTTCCTAGTCCTTCCCCCTTTTCTTTGCAGGTGGCAGGCCTAACCCTGCTGGCAGTGGGTGTTTACTCTGCCAAGAATGCCACGGCAGTAGCAGGGCGATACATAGAAGCACGTTTGGGCAAACCTTCCCTGGTGAGAGAAACCTCACGTATTACTGTGCTGGAGGCACTGAAGCATCCTATCAAGGTAAAGTTTAGCTTTGTTTTTGTATTGTGCTCAGCCATGAGGATGCAAAACGAGTTTTGCAGGCAGGGAGCTGTCAATGGGTCTGTGAATAAACGTACCAGTAGAGATAACCAGTAGGTGGGCTGAGCTCGTTGTCATTTCATGTGACCTTTTTGTCCAGGTGAGTTGACAAAACTGTGGTTGATTTCTACGTATCGGTAATTGAATTTGTCCTCTGTAGGTTGGTAAGCGTCTTGCCAGCAAGGCTCAGGATGCTCTTGAAGGAGTTGTTCTCAGTGTAAGTACTCTATTTTGCTATCTTGGTCTGTGAAGGATGACTTTGGAATCTAAATAAGAGCGGCTGTTTCCTTAGACTCACTTCAAAAACTGTAATTCCAGTAATTCTGGAGACATAGCACCCTTGGAGCACTGAGACTGTAAATAAGCTCCTGTGTTCAGTGTGACACGCGTTAAGCACTTTGTTAACCTTTTTTCCTCTGTGTAAAGCAGTTGGAAGTCTTAGTTCAGTCCTTACACTGCTGCAGTCTTTCCCTGTAGTCAGCATGTTAATATACAGAGTTCCACTTGTCTCGCCTAATCTGTTAAGGATTACTGAACCTAGATCTGCTTGTAGGCCAAAAACTGAAGAAGTGTATGCGTTTACCCATCGTGTGAATGGTTCTTAACTTGCTAATTAGAGCTGCTTCTGTATATTTGCTTCTGAATTTGATTCCTGGATATCAGGCAAATTTAAGTGCTTCTTGAAGCTGCTGAGAGAAAATGCTCCTGCAGGAATAGCTTTCTCCCAGTATCTCAACAAATGCAGTAATAAGTATGAACATGAATGTTAATGACTTACATGAAAGAATTAATACTGCAAAGAGTTGCTTATGTTTTGACATATCCTTCCCAGGGCATCCAATAGGAAGTGAATAGTTAGGCGTTATCAGTTTGTATAGTAGTTACCGCACTGCTTCCTGCACTGCTGCTTTTTCTTATAAAAGAATTGTAGCCAAGTGGACGGAACTTTAAATTGAGCAAATCCTGACATAGAAGGGGAAATGACCCTGGTCTGAAGTAATAAGCAGCTGAAGTTAAGGCTCAAAAGCTTGAGACGGTAGGCGTGCTGCCTACTTCTTGCTGGTACTGATCTGTGAAGCTGATAGATGCAGGTCTCTTGGTACTTTCTGTTCCTTAAGTTTAACCCTTTTCTTGCAGCCACAGTTAGAAGCACGTGTGAGAGACATTGCCATAGCAACAAGAAATACAAAAAAGAACAAAAGCCTATACAGGAATATTCTTATGTACGGTCCCCCTGGCACTGGAAAGACACTCTTTGCCAAGGTAAAACCCTGCCAAGATTCTGGCAACCTGCATGTTGCGCGGTGCTCTGAAAACTTCGGGGTCTAAGCACCCTTGCTAGTCTGAAATCTATGGCTGTAGTATTGCATAAACATTGCGTTCTTGCGTCTCTGGGAAGGGAGGAAAAGGCATCCAGGCTGCTTCAACTCTAAATTAGTACAGTCATTTGGATTCTAGTGCTAAGCCTAGGCAGAAGAGCCCTTCCGTCTGGAAAAGGCACTTGGCAACTGTGACTTGTGAAATCGCAACACCAGCCTGCTGTCTCACTTCCACCTCTGTTAATTTTATGCACTTGTCTAGATAGGGTCTTTCCTGCTGCTGCTTACTAATCCCAGAGCAGAGAAGAGTTAGGTATGGCTTCACTGTGCATACGTGCTACCAGGATGGTTTTTGCATGGATTTGAGTCAGGATTTGATTTTTGACTTGCTCTTCAGTGCTTGTCCACTAGATCTGAGGTTTCATAGACTTGTTCAGCAGTGGCAGATTTGATGTGCTGATGCAAGTTAAATTTTTTTTCTCTATCAATACATTAAACCCATATCCCAATAGTGTTTTTGCTGCCTGCTCTGACAGTATGCCACCTAGTTTGGATTTCTAAAGCCAGTAGAGAGGGACAGGTCTAGGAAATGGCAACAGCAGCATAAGGAGGAGAAGGGAGAAGTGTAAGAGCTGAGAGAAGTGATTGGCAGTGGAAGAAGTTGTTTATTAAACAGTCAAGAAGTTATTTCTTGACACTTTTCCTCAATAGCATAGGAACTCCAAGGGGATGTGGTGGTAGCTGTAAAAGATTGGAGTGGGCCAGAAGGAAGATGGATGTAAGGGTGAGGAAAGGGCTGAGCACATCAGACCCGTATGCTCTAGAGAGGAAAGAATACTACGCTGGGAAGCTGACTGTTTTCTGAGCTGTGACTTTTGCACTTGGGTTAATGTCAGTGACAATACAGATTGCTATTATTGCTGTTCCAAAAAGGCAACATGTCATAGTGTGGCGGCCTTCTCTGACTCCTGCAGGGCAAAGACATAGATGGGTCTGTGGTGGTAAGTAGTAATGCTGTATGACAGGATTCTTGAGACAGATGTAAACACACTTGGATGCAACTGTCAAAGCTTCCAGCTTTGTTGGACTGATAGAAAACACTAAACACTAGTAGCAGGAACTGGGTGGTTTTAATGGGCAGAGCAAAGCTTTTTTCCAGCCTCCTGCTGCACAGCCGATAATTGGTTGGATTCAGCTAAGCATGCTTTGCTGGGGCTGTTGCTGATCTACTTGGGTTGACTTGTTCATTTTAACCTTCAGATGACTTTCCTTTACTTGGCAGAACTGGATAGCCAGGTCTGGGACAGCTAATGGTATGTTAAGTCAGCCTGCTGTCTGTCACCGTGGCAGCGCTCAGTTGGTGGCTGCTCTGTGAACTGCTTTCGGAAATGGAGGAGAGAGATCTTCCCGTTTATTGACTTCAAATCCTAGCAGAGCTTGTTCTTTCAGATACAGGCATTTGGGGGCTAATTCGCCAGTGAGGTGGAGAGCAGGTTTAAGCTGGGAGCTTAATTACAATGTTACGTAGCTCTTGGTAGACCTGTTTGGGCTGAAGTAGAGGGAGGCTTTGCCAAGGCTGTAATTCTGCCCTGCAGTGATGTGACAGCCTAAGCAAACTTTGGTCAGTGCAATCTATAGGCTCTTCTGATGTGCTTGGTTAATGTTGGCTACATCCTCTCAAACTTGCTTTATGGATAGACTTGCATTTTCTGTCCTAGCAAAAAATCAGTGTGTGGTTTGTTTTTTTTTTTTTACCTGCAGGCTTAAGGGAGGTATTTCTAGCATGCCCTTGGAGCTTCATCAAAACCCTTCACATAGTAGCCACCAGACCAATGAGTTGTGGCAGGCTTTAAGACACAAAGGGAAAATTCTGTTATTTTGTCTGAATACTCATTGGGTTTACTGACCATTTAATTCCAGGCTTTTAAATTTTTTAAATGAATAAAATTTTGAGTTGTATTAGTTAAGCATCTAGTAGAGAATAGAATCCTGTTCTGCTGCGCAGAGGAAGGAAGTTATAAACTAGACCATGAAGAGAACAGTGGAAGAAATAAACAATACACAAGTGTATTTGGAAGTCTAAGCACTCTCAGCAGTGCCTTCTGGCATTAAAATTTCGTGCATTGCCGTAAGACTAATCTTCCATCTTTTTGTTCCTATTCAGAGCAATGCTAAAAGCTGCCCCTAAGTGACCACAGAAGTGTTCTCTTCGCTAAGAGCATACGTACCCTCTGCAAATAAGCGTGCTGATAGGACTAAACTACTTTTATTTCCCTCCTCATCTTCCATGGACTTGCAGTGAAAGAGAGCGCTTAACTCGCTGTTTTTTGTTTCCTTCCAGAAATTAGCTATGCACTCGGGCATGGATTATGCCATCATGACTGGTGGCGATGTTGCCCCCATGGGGCGGGAAGGAGTTACTGCCATGCATAAACTCTTTGACTGGGCAAACACCAGTAGGAGAGGGTAAGTAGAGGTTCCTCTGAATCCTGAATTTGGTTTCTTGCTCAGAGAAACTCACTGCAACGACGTAGTTCAGACCCCTAATCTCTGTTGTTATTGAATGATACTCTTGCACAGATGAGGTAACACTGACCAGGCATAACATCTCCTACAGTTTTCCTAGAATGGGTGAATTCTTGCTGCTTTGTAATATTTAAAAGGCTGAAAGCTTTTGCTCTTCTCCCTCAAACCCTTCTTGTTTACTTCAGGTTTTCCAGATCAGTCATAGCTTGACTCTCTGCTGATCTCACCAGGCAGACGGAGAGATATTGCCCACTTAAGGCTGGGACACATGCCTTCAGAGTGATTTAGTTTTCTGACAGTAGTTAGAAGACTTAGCACACATGGAGGTGTAACCAGGTGTTTACACTCTCTGGATATTATGTTCCCTGTTGCAATTGCTTAGATTTTAGACTCTGACAGTCTTTGGATCCGGCGGCTTCTTTACTTTTGGGTCTCAAGCAGTAGCAGTGAATTATAAGAAATAAAAGAGGATAAGGGGGAGACAGATGCTAAAGGCATTGACGTTAGGTGTAAAAGTCACAAGCTGCTGTGCTTTTTCAGTCACCTTTAAAAGCAAACTTATCTGCAGAAAAGCATTCATGTTGAGGCTAAATCATGACTCCCTGATTTTGTAAGAGTGTGTAGTTAATTTGTTCATACTAGTGTAAATGGATTTTTGCAGTCCAGAGGTAGCTAAAGTCCAGCCAGGATATTAAAACTCAATAGGGAACTTGCAGTGGGTGTGAGTTTGGGTTTTTTATGCTGTTTTGATTGCAGGTCTTCTGTACATGTGGCTAACTGGTGATTTACCTGTTCTCTGATTGCTTTAGGTGGACATGATCTTGCAGTTTCTGTGTTAATCCTTGCCACATTCATTATCTACATGTTTCTATTTCCCCTTTAAAAAAACCCAAAAACCTGCAGAGTAAATGTCCTAAGGGTTTAAACTCTTCAAGCTTCTCCTACCCCGAGGATAGAAGGAAAAGTGTAAGAATTTAAGTGAGCTTAGAAAAAGAAGTTGGAAGAGATATGAGGATACTCAACAGGATGAAGACTGCTGGATGCTTCCCCTAAAGAATTGTCTTTCACAGCACTGCCTGGGTCTGAGTTTATTCTCTGTCCTGATAAAAACTGTGCATTTGAACTTCATACAGTCCAGATAGCCATCTTATGAACGTTGTGATCAAAGATTGCATGTGTCCATATACATCAATATTCTAAGCTCCAGTAATGTTCAAGTATTTAAGCAGATTTTATTCTGGGTATCCAACAATGTTAGCAGTTAGTACTGTGTTGCCTTTATTAGCTGAAAGCAGTGGTGATAGAAGACGCTTCTTTGCGGAGACTGTAGCTGAGAATATTTTCAGAAAAACTGGAGTTGAGTAAAAGATGTTAATAGGCCCTGAAATCCCTTGAAAGCTGGTTTTGAAGCTAGGCAAGGAGGTAATAGAAGCTGTGACAGCTTTATGAGCAACTTGGTTCTGTTATTGATAAACATCTTTATACACTTTGTGTCTTGGGAAGAGCACTACCCTTGGGTTATAAGTGAACGTATTTTTGTGAATTATTCATTGACTTTATTAATTCACTTCTCCACAGGTAGTAAAACCATTATATTATTGATAGTGTGGTTTGGAAAGGAAAAACCCAACAAAATAACAAAGCAAGTTGCAGGGGAGGACTCTTTTTTTCACGTTTTCAGGATGGTATAAGGAAGAAAAATGGCAAGAAGATGCCATTGTCACCAAGATTTCTTATGTGCTTGTGTACCTGTCTTGTACCCTTGCACACATTTCTCTAAATAGGAGGGAATGCTAAAATAAGCACTCTCTCAAATACTTGGGGAGCCACGTCTAAATTTCAGAGATCTGTTCCAACTTGGCAGTAACATACCAGCACTGCTAGATACAAGCCTATTGCCAAACCATGCCCATGAAAACTCCCATCTATATTTAAAAAGCTGGAGGAGGTTAAGGTTGTGTGCCCTAGAATTGCTTCTGTTCAGTCTGCTTCTGAACAGCAGGAAACAAAACTCCGGAGGCCTGGAGTCAGATTTATGGCCTAAGGTGTCTAAAGCTACTGCCTCTTTCTTAACTGTTGGGACGGGGCCAGTGTATGCAATGGAAATGTTGCCATAGCTTAGCTGAGAAACGTTGCCTTGAGAAATGAATTTGCTCGTGTAATCCTTTGGGCTTACAGCTGGTCACACTTAGGGGTGCCTGGTAGTGGGACAGGAGAATCCTTGAGCCATTTGAGCCTCACTTACCTGTCTTCTATTACTGTGTAGTGCTTTCCTTTTACAGCCTCTTGCTATTTGTGGATGAAGCGGATGCATTTCTGCGGAAGAGGGCAACAGTAAGTGCTTTCTCTATGTCTGTTACCTGTGTATGCTGCAGAGTTAGTCAGCCAACAGCTTTCTTGTTTAACCTGAATAGCTAGCTTCAACAGGCAAAAGATTAAAACTGGCAGTTGCCTTACTACTCACCTAATTAAGTGACGCAGAGACAAGAAATTAGTGTCTTGCAGCTGAATGGAATGAGCATCTTAAGACTGACTTGAGAATTTCTCCCTGCAGAAGATGGGTGACATCATCTTTTTGGAGGTTTTGCAGGTGACTGGGCAGTAGGAAAGACAGAGGCATAACAGGAGAAGATTGTTCACGCTGCAGAGTTGGTACCCTGCAGGGTTTGGGTTTTGTCCCAAAAGCTATTTATCTTGGGAGGTTTTCATAACAGAGCTGCTTTTTGCGACATTAACAAAGCTACACTAGCATCTTCCCCTGTAAAAATGATTTATGTTTTCAAAGTAAGTCACCATATTGTACGCTGAATCTGGACCTGCTACTTGAACCCCAATGGTCTATTTAAAGAGCTATCCCTAGAAGATTATTTTGAATGTGTAAGTGAATTCTTTGCTGTGGCTTATTTTCCTGTAAGTATCTTATTGGACTTCCCGGTTAAAATAGTATTCAGCAGGGAAAGCCACCTGGGCCAATGGTTAGAGCCTTGGGTTTGAAATCAAGAGAATCACTGAATAACTGTGGGTAAATAATCTCTCTGCTGGAAGCTTTAATTCCTAACCTTTTTCCTGGGTATATAAATTGATCCTTTTTTTTCAAGGTATTACAGTGCTTTGGATTCTACTGTAATGCAAATGCTTGACAATAACAGAACTCACTTTGTCAGTAATGCTGCTTAAAGCTGGGACCTGCCTTAGGTCCCCAGGCAGTTGATCTTCCTTTGGATTTCATCTTTGCAGGAGAAAATCAGTGAAGATCTCAGAGCAACTTTAAATGCATTCCTGCACAGAACAGGGCAGCACAGCAACAAGTAAGTATCCAGTTTCAGCCCTTACATCAGTTGATACTTCCCTGAATTGAGGAAAGTCTGTAAAGAGTCTGCGGCGTGCAAATGAAAGTTGGAAACGTATGATCTGTGCTACTAAGGACTTGAAAAAATCTGCACAGAATATCCCCATTTCAGCTTATATACTGAATGTAGCTTGCTCCTCCTTTATCTTTTCCTGGGACCTGGAAATCAGAACTCAGAAGGGCTATACGCAGGGTAGAGATCAGTGCTTGTAAAAAGGGCGTTTGTTTGGCCCACGTTACCAGATGTGCAAAAGGGATCTTGAGCTGCTTTTCAGGACAACGATTCCCCTGCATATGGTACGTAGTGGTGAGCAGTTCCCTTTCATATGTCATCCATACTGTGTGTGGCTCCCTTCCAGCACTCTAGGGAAATTCTTTCCCGAAACAGGGGTGGTATTTGAACATCTCGATTGTCTTAATGAGTACATTCTCTTTCTTGATCAGTTACTGTTGTTTAAACGAGGACAGTATTGGGCCCATGAATATCAATATCACAAAAGAGAATGCAGGGTTGATACTGGCTGGATGTTTCATAATCTTTTCAAAAATGCTTCAGCTTGTGTGTGTTTGAGCTGCTGTTCCTCTCCAGTGCTTTGGTGGCTTCTTTCCACGCTGTGCATGTGTGTGTGGTGGGGATGGGTTTGAGACTGAGGCAAATGAGTTTAAATCTGACCCCCGTTCTTTTGCATGAGCTGTCTGCTCAGTATGTCTGTGTGCAACGTTGCATATAAATGTAGGAATCCCAGAGCTGTTTCCTTCATGGCTGCTAATAGATTTGCTAAACGCAGACGATTGCAGGGCTGACTCGACAGATGTATGCATGTGTGTGAGTTTCATTGCCAATCCATCCATGCTCCCTTTGTCACATTAATGTTAAGTTCCTGCAGAGCACTGCTTAGTTTAACAAGAGCCATTTCCTGGCTATCATAATAGAGAGAGATGACCTTGCCTTGACCTCTTTCAAATAATCTTTGATTTGATTTTTTGTGTGTGTGTGAACTTTACTTAGTTGTTAAACTTGTTTTACAAAAAAAATTGGGCTTACAAAAAAATTGAGCCAACGAGAAAAGTTGTCTCTGTATGTGGGAAGGTGAGTTTCTCGGGGTTGAACTGCTCCCTTAGTAAGGCTGTAGTGAAACACCTTTTATAGTAACCTCATGACATTGAAATGAATATTCTAGAAGGTCATTGTTTCAGGGCAACAGCAGGACATTTTCTGTCCTTGGGGTCTCTCTTGAACTTGTTAAAACCAATGCAGCTCTAACTGGTAGTTGCTTGTACGTAGCTTCTCTGTACCCATCTCTGTCACAGTGAGGTGCCTTGGAAGGTGTGCCTTTCCAAAAGGAGCAGATTGCTAGAAAGCAAGGAGTTGAGCCTGCAAGAACCTTGCAAGGTCCTTGGTTTTCTCTTTGGGAGGATAGCGAGTCTCTTCTGAAATGATACATAGAATTGCTCTATAAATGCTGAGTTGAGTGTAATTATTATTAAATGATGTTGTATTTGCTGTTTGCGAGAATAAATATAATAAATATATATTGGCAAAATACATATGTTCTGCAGGACCCAGAGCAAATGGTGCTTAAGATAGAAATACAGTTTTCCAAGGTGAAAACTGTAGATATCCTGAGCTCCTGGGTGATCTCTAGAAATGTCTTTTGCCCTGTACCTGCAAAGATGATAAAGATGTTTAGCTGGAACTGCAGAACTTTAAGAATAATAGCATGTATGTTTTAGCTTTAGATAGCTCCCCCTTTTTCTAGGGAATAGTCCTTTTCAGACTTGTAATGTCTAATTGCTGTGAATCCAGCAAAGTTATGTTTTTGACCAGATTTATAACGGCACTGCAAGCCAGTGACTGGCAGGGGGTGGTAAGGGGATGGTTCTTTCTCCTGGTGTTAAATTGCCTTAGCAGAGCTCTGGGCATGCTTGTTTGGTGCTGGTGGGTGCTATGCCTCCACTCAAAACAGCTGTCATTTTGTCAGGTGTTGAATTCAACCCTAATTTAAACTGTGAGCCATTCTAGGAGACTGAACGTGCCCTTGTGATTCATGCGCTGCTTTTTACTTCTGAACAGCCTTATTGCTGCTTTGGGCAATAAGGACTTCTGTATCCGTGATTGGGAGTTCACTTGAGTAAGTCTAATAGTGCATGTAAATCTAGCTGTTTTGGTGAGACCCTGAGGAGTACTGTTACTTTACCAGTGAATTGTCACCAACATAACTAAGTACTTAGTATTGTGAATTGTTGGCCTAAACTTGCCAAAGAACTTTCTGCATCTTCTTGCTGGATAGCTGACTGTGCCTGCATCTCTTGCTCTTGCTCTCTATGGTATCATTTTCACAATAGAAAGGAGCAAGGCCTGAATATGAGGTTGCATGTCAGTCCTTTATCCAGGCTGTGTTTCTGCAGGGGTTTGGGGGAAGTCCTTGTTGGTAGAAAAGGAACAGTTTCATGCCTGTGTGGCTCTTGGATTGGCAAAGTTATCTTCAGAAATGACAGCAAAGAACACAGCCCCCCTGTGGACTAGGATTTAAATAGACTGTGAGAATGTCAATATTCCAATAGCTGTGGTTAAAAGCCCGTTTCAAATTATAATGCTCTATTAAGCTGCCTACATCAATTAAAGCATTAAAGTAGAATTGGCATGGGGAAGAAGCATCATTACAAAGCAGAAGAAAGGGCTTCTGGCATCAAAATGCAGCAGGAGAGAGCAGGACCTGGAAGCTGGCACATCTGTACCATGGAGCAAAGCTTGGTAAAACAAACGACCTTTGTTTTATGATACCCATTGTGAATGCCTCTCTTTCTGCACACGTTAGACTTGGTAGCAGGAATATGGTGTCAGACTTGCTTGAAGGAAACAAGTCAACTTTTACCACCTGCTGAAGAATGAGCTCCCCATACACAGACCCAGCAGTGGTACACTCCCCTTATTCTTAGGCCAGGATGAGTCCATTCAATGCTCTGCAGCTTGTTGGGCTGGCTGAGGTTTCGGTAGTGCTGTTGGCTTTCAGTTTGGCAGCCGTTCATACCTTCAGAGCAGGACTAAGACAGCCCCTCATGATTCTAGAGTGCTGTGCAGTTAGCAGCTTGAAGTCAGTTCCCCAAACTGGGATTTAAACTGGATATGTATGTGCCAGAGAACACCTCTCCATGTTGTCCAGCCTTGTTCCAAGGTTTCAGACTTAGAGGTCTCTGGGAGGCTGTACTCTTGCTAAATGTTTATGATATTCCTAACTTGAGGGAGATTGTGGGTAAAGTGATAAATTAGGCTTGTATGGCAAGGACAGACTGGGGAAGGCTGATATTGAAAGGCTAAGTACCGAGTTAAACGCATTTCAGTTCTAAATAGCTTAAATTGCACTGCATTTTAGTATGTTGCTTGAGACGCTGTTACAAAGCTGTTTCTAAAGAATCTTCAGACACGTCAGGTGATGAAATGTCTTTGATACTGGCCATGGCAGTTCCCAATGCTCAGACTGGTTCATTGATTTTTATTTTTATTTTTATGGGTTTTTCAGTCTTTCCTCTCTTGTTTCGTACTTCCAGGTTTATGCTTGTTTTAGCAAGCAACCAGCCTGAGCAATTTGATTGGGCTATCAATGACCGAATAGATGAAATGGTGAACTTTGATCTGCCCCAGCTAGAAGAACGGGAGCGGCTTGTGAGAATGTATTTTGATAGGCATGTCTTGAAGCCAGCCACAGAGGGTAAACAGTGAGTATCCCTGCAGAACTCTCCCACCCTACAGGATTCTCTTTCTTTTATTGTTTTTCTTCATTTCCTTTTCTGTGTATTCTATCCCACTATCTATAAACCCACTTTAAACCAGTAGTACAGATAAGAGTTGGAGAGATGCCTCTTGCTATCCTGTTACAGGATGAGATGCCATCCTGTAATATTATGGTTTGTTGTGCCCTTAAAATTTAGGAGACCAGTTACTGCACTGGAGGCAATAATGCAAGTAGGAATGCTGTTGGAACTCCTCATATCCAAGCACTTGTCTCCTGCTTGGCTTAACAGAGACAAATCAGACCAAGTGACTCATTTCCTTGTGTGCTGGCCATTCTTGCACTTTTTTGGTCTTAATCCAGGTACGCATGTTTCTTTGTGCCACAAAATTTGGCTTTCTGGGCCCAGGAGAACAACTTCTGTACTCAGGCTGGATCTTTCTATACAGATTGATCCAATCTGATCTTTGATTTCATTGTAAGTGTTGCTCTTTACAAAGCCTACCTCTGACTCCCTCACCCTCCTGTCCTGTCATGTGGCTACATGTGAACTAATTCTTGTTCTTCTGCTTTTTAGACGTTTGAAGCTGGCCCAGTTTGACTATGGGAAAAAGTGCTCGGAGATTGCCAGGTTGACAGAGGGCATGTCTGGCCGAGAGATCTCTCAGCTTGCTGTGGCATGGCAGGTAAGTAGGGCTTTTATCACTGGGGTTCTTGGTTTGTTTTCCCTTTCTGGAAGGTTTGAGTGTTTGATGTTGGAGTCTCAGATCTTGTCTCGCTGTGGAAGTTTCATTATGTCCATACGGTAGTACTAGAATGCTGCTAGCTCTGGGTGGGTGTCAGAATATGAGCATAATTCCTCATCTCATAAATAGGAACAGTTTTTATAATCACGAATGAGAAATCTCTTACTGAATTTAAGTAAAGCAAGTGAGTTAGGAATGGGTTTGGGCAAATCGTGTTGGCCATCGCTCATGTTCCAGCTCAAGAAGCTCAGCAGAAGAGATGCCTAATATTGTTGCCCATAGGTATGACAGCATTAGGACACTAAAACATCCTTCTGCCCTACTTGGTTCTAAACACATTTTTAGTGCAGCTTGAGTAATTGAAGGAACAAAACTGACTGGAAAATGGAGCTGAAAAGACTAAGTGCTTCTACATGCATGGTACCTATACAGAAATAAGAAATGCAGTCACTTTGCAAATGTTCACATGCTCAACAGCCTTAAGCGCTTTTTTTAATAGGGCTTTCACCTTGTTTTGTCCCAGCTGCCAGTTTCTTACTGGGTTGTGTATTTGTATAAACTAACCTAGTAATATCAATTTAAGGAATATGCTTCAAATTGTATGTCATGTAACTTACTAATGTCAGCTTCCTTTCAGGTATTGTAAAAAACAAACAAACAACTTTGTTTTTAATTTAGTTTAGCAGTTCACAAACATTTTACAAAATTTGTGCATTTCATTCCTCCTACTACTGTTTTTCTACCTTTTCTGGTACAGAAAGTATTTATCCTTTCTAATCCATTTAACTGCAGTAGTCATGAGCTGAGGTCCAAAGCAGCCATTTGAGTGCTGTTAGTCCTTATTTTATTCTTTGTATGTTAGCACACAGCTGGTTAATTTTACTATGTGAATTTTGTATTATTGAAACATATTTCAAAATGTGCGCTGTCATCTGAAAATGTATATAAAGCTTTATTTATTTTTAATTTGTTTCTGTTCTCTGCCTGAACACATACCAGATTAGTATTGTCACCAGTTCAGTCAAGAAGCTTAGCAAGATGCTTGACAAGTATTTGAGGTTCAGAGGGAGGTAGCGCATATTGATGGGTGTTAGGTGGACTGCCGTGGTGTCCAGTTAGCATGTGTTCAGACGCCATTCTGGAGAGCTGACAGGTTGAAGGAGAGACCAGACTCTTGGGCCATTCTGCCTTTCACAGGGCCGGTAGATCATGGCTTAATTTCTTCCAAGTACAGCCATGCTTTTTTTGGGTTTCTGATTTTGAAACCCAGGATAAAGACCTAGGGTGTTTGTCTTAAACTGAGTGACGGTGATGTGGGAGAGAAAGCAGACCACTAATGGTTGTGGAATTTCTTTATTTCTCTTCATTTAGAAGAGGAACCCCCTTACCCATGTATGTGAAAGGCTTTGCTGCCAGGCATTTCCTGTAATAAAAAGTTGTGATAAATGATCCTTTTGCTTTTTATCAGCTTTGCTTTTTATCACCCCTTATCTCCTAGCTTGTCATTACTCCCCAGGAATGACCTCAGCTTTTATAATTTATCCTTTAAGTGATCTTGAAGGAAGGGAAAGGTGGGGGTGACTAATTCCTTAGTGGTGTTGCCCTGAGCACTTTTTAATATGCACCTCATAGCACCAGAACTATTAACAAGGTTCTATGTAAAATTGCAGCAGGAGGTTCCTCTCAGCTATCATAAAATGGTCAAAGGGCTTTAAAAAAAAAAGATGCAGGAGAGTGTGGACAAAAAGATTGAATTGTTTTGATGTAGAAGCTGCAAGAAGGTTCATCTGTGTCAAAATCAAAGTTGTTGGTGTTCTGGAACAAGGGACTTCATATCTTATCCCTTGTTGATCAAGAAAGGAAGCGTGATGTGTCATGGGTCGGTGTTAAAATAGCACAGGATTTTTGCAGCTAGTGGCTAGACACATGGGCTTCTCTCCTCAGGAGATGACTGGGTGGATACAGTCCACTAGCAGGTTTCTGAGGGCATCCGAAAAGGGGTAAGATTTCTGGATTGAATGGTGCCCTGGGAGCTGCCTGTCAGAGCTGTTGATCCGAAGTGCTACTGTAGGGTTCTCTTTCAGTCATCGGGTCAAGGAATTTGGAGCTGTAACAGACTGGAGCTTGACTAGAGCTTTACAGAAGGCTGCATTTACGCCAGGTTTGGCCCACTGACTTTTGACTGTGGCAAGACTTGTTAACACCTGCCTTTGGTTTTGCCTATGTAAAGTATTAAGGGTAGGGCACTTGAGTAGCTGTGGTTAAAAGCCTCTCTGTAAGCAGGTGTGTTAACTACTCTTAACCCCAGTTGATCTCTTGAATGGTATTGGTATTTTGGGGCCTGGGTCAGGGCTAACAGATAGCTTGTTATAGGTGGCTTTGTAGCTGATGCAGTGCTCTCTCCTATCAGGGAAGGATTAAGGCTGCAGTTTGATAAGCATTTCTGGCAGCGTTAGTCCTGCCTCGTATTCCTGCCTTTCTGCTGTCCTTTCCGTTGTGCTGGTACACCTCTTTGTAAGGCTGTACTATGAACTGGGTCAGGGAGCTGATCAGAATTAAAAATAGCTTGGCAAGACAAGCTAACTGCATAGCTACACTGTTGTCCTAGCACATCTGAGGGGGTGGATCGGGGTAGGTAGGGGCTATGTGAACCAGCATAACTGACTCAAGAAAATGCTTATCAGACTTTCCTCAGCTGGATGCAACCACTGTAACGTGATTATATCCTACAGATAGGACTGTTAACTCTGGAACTGTTGGTCTTTTAAACTCCTGTACGACTGAACTTTTGATTCAAGATGCTACATGCCAAAGATGGCTGATGTGGGAAATAACCTGATGTGAGCAGCACCTTCATGAACGCACACTTGAATTTTAATTAGTTTGCAAGCTACAATTTTGTCCGCCTTGGATGTGCAGAGCTATAAGGAAGCTACAAAAGGGCTTAACCTGAGGATTTAGGGAGCCTCTTCTGTGACTGTAGTTAAGGTGAACATCTGGACTTTCTACTCAGTTCCCTACTTGCCATTGCTTCCCCCCCCTCCACCCAAAGCATTATGTCAAGTTAACAAGACAGGCAGGAAGAGTTTGAGATGATGTACAAGTTGAGAAGATGAAGGGCAAGAAGAGCCAAGAAAAGGGAAGAACAAGGTATCTCTCTTAACAGTTCTGTTTCTGATCTTAGTAACACCTTACAGAGTAAACGGCAGATGTTGTGAGCCTAGTGCTCTTTAGAAGTCCTCAAAGCAGACTTGAAACAACTATGTCTCGAGACGTTTAAGCTTCCAACACTTTTCTAGATAGGCTCATCATACCGGCTGCTGAAATGCAATATGCCTAAGGTCTCTGTTTAATAAATAAATTCAGTTGACCTATTCTGGGGAAGATTACAGCACAAAGCCTTAGTGAAAGCTGCTGGTTGTGAATGCTGGAGCACAGAGCTGCATGGGAGCATTTTGTTTGCCTTTTGTTTTCAGCTATTTTGCATAGTGCCCTGATGTCACTTGGAGCTAATCCTCAAAGTGTAGGCTTAATTGCAACATGCCTGTCACTGAATTCACCTCAGCTTTGTATACATGTTTTCTTAATTAGTTTATTCCTCCAACAGTCATTTGCGGTGTTGCTGTTAGTATGCATTATACCTCTGTAGACATGTCTTGGAACAAAACTTCAACCAGTGTCTGGACAGCAGAGACAAATGCAGAGGGAGCAGAATGGCAGGCTTAATCTATGGTGAAGTGTTGCTCTGTTCCACAGGGTCTGTCCTACTACCTCAAGCTGACTGAAGCCTTGTTGCTTGCAATTCTAGTCCTAACCTCTGCTTATCAAACCACCCACGAAGCACGGGTAGTACTAGGAAAGGCAGTGAGGAATCTGCATTGTTACTCCTGCTTCCATTCCTGAACCTGTAGAAGTGCTGGAGGAAATGGACAGGGAGCACAGGAAGGTATATATCATGGACTTGATGGAGTTTTGAGATGCTAGGATCCTCATCAGCTCTGCTTAGCTTACCTGGGGTCACCTCTCGTGGCTAGAACTGAACCTCAGAGATGGTTTGGGGAAAAGTGAAGTTCTGAAGCAGTAGGAGGAGAAACTATCATATCTGTTGGCTCTTACTGAGAGTAACCTAGAACGGCAGCATATGGCCACTCTGCTGTCCCATGGCCTCGCAGTCATTTCCCAAGAAGATGTTTTTGGAGTCCTCTGCCAATATTGCTTTTAACAAAAACATCTCAGTTAAACTAGAAGCCTGAGCAGTAGCTGCATCTTTCATAGGCTTAATTCCGCTATAAGCTGGGCTTGAAATTGATTGGCTGTCATTTACATGAATTTCTAGTTCACTGTTGTTTCAGCCTGGCTCAGTTTGTCCTGAATTTACCAAACAGAAAAAATCAGATGCAGGAAAGCAGAGGGTGTAACCTCTAGTGCTGGGAAAAATATTGCTGTCTGGCACAGCTAATAGTCTGCATGCTAGAAATCCATTTTAATCTCTTCTGCAGAAGACTGAGCATTCCCTTTTGTCCTTGTGCTTTTCCATTCCTCATATCTAATCCTTTATGAATATAGCATGGATTAGATGCATTCACACACTTAAAAATTCCCTTCAGATCTGTTTATAGTAATGTGCAGACTTTCTAGTTCTGCACCCTGTACTTAAAACCATTGATATGCTTTAGATAACATGTCAAAAAAGCAACCTTTCACTATTTCCAGCCGTAATCTCTGGAAAATCGTTTTGGCAACACTTCAAGAGAATTCCCAGGAGTTTTATGTCCCAGTGTTAACGATAGAGATGAGCTGCCCGTCATTTTCTTGCCTTTTGTGCCACTGACATTGTGCTGGTTTTGGCTGGGAGAGAGTTAATTTTCTCCATAGTAGCTAGTATGAGGCTGTGTTTTGGATTTGTGCTGGAAACAGCATTGATAACCCAGGGCTGTTTTCATTCCTGCTGAGCAGTGCTTACACACAGTCAAGGTCTTTTCTGCTCCTCACTCCACCAGCGAGTGGGCTGGGGGGCACAAGAAGCTGGGAGGGGGCACAGCCGGGACAGCTGACCCCAACTGCCCAAAGGGACATTCCACACCATAGGACGTCATGCCCAGCACATAAAGCTGGGGAAGAAGGAGGAAGGGGGGGACGTTCGGAGTGATGGCGTTTGTCTTCCCAAGTCACCGTTACGCGTGATGGAGCCCTGCTGTCCTGGAGATGGCTGAACCCCTGCCTGCCCATGGGAAGGGGTGAAGGAATGCCTTGCTTTGCTTTGCTTGCGTGCGCGGCTTTTGCTTTCCCTATTGAACTGTCTTTATCTCAACCCACAAGTTTTCTCACTTTTACCCTTCCGATTCTCTCCCCCATCCCACCGGGGGGAGGGAGTGAGCAAGTGGCTGGGGGGGGGCTTAGTTGCCAGCTGGGGTTAAACACAACACATAAATACCTTTTTGCTCCCTGGACTTTGTTTATATTTTAAAAATTGGGGGGGGTGGGGGGGGGGGGGAATCATCTGCCTGACCAAGTAACGGGCAGAATTTAATGTTTCTATAGGGGTCTGAGCTGAAAGACGTTATAGGTAAGCAGGGCGGTGCTTGTGGCTTTGGGTTTTTTTGAGCAGGCTGCTTTTATTATAAATGTGATTCAAAGGATACAGATTAATTTGGTCAAGTTAAAATAAACCATGGTTCTTGGCTGGAAACGAAACATTAGGTCATCTAGGCTGGACTTGTCATCTGTGCTCCATCCCTCTACTTCCCCCCTCAAATACTTTGTTTTCAGGTTATTTCATAATTGGATTTGAGTTATAAAACATGAATAGTTGCACTGGAGAAAATGGGTTAAAATTTGTCCACGCAGAAGGCAGAGGTATGAATATAAATGAAGCTTGGTACCGTTTTTGTGTGTGTGCAAGCTACTCCCAGAAGGGACAGCTGCTTCTCCCATTTGCTTTCTTGACAGCTAGGGCCTGAGGCTTTCTATAAATAGAAAGTCATTGAGAAAATCAACAGAGCGTGAACTGCACAGCTTTGCAGGAGTTTCCACAGTTGAATTTATGGTGTATGCAGTGGCAGGGAGGAAGAGAAGACATCCTCTCTATTCTGTGGAGGCACATACCGCACATCCCAGGAAAGCACTTACACCACTTTAAAACAGCAAATCCTCCTGGCTGGAGGGCTGCATTGACAAAAGGGTGCTGGCTCCTTTTAGCTTTAAGTCCCCAGTCATGTCCTGGAAAAAAAAATATGGGGGGGTTATAGGGGTGAGTTGGAGAGGATACTTCAGCTGAACAGAACCTTCCCGCCATGCCCCGTTTACAGTGGTGAGAGAAGACAGATCATGTCGTGATACATGTAGAAATATTCGTGGCAGGTTATGGAAATGTGCTCTTCTCCTGGTGTTTGTGGGAAGTAGCTGCCTCGTCGTGTTCAGGACGCCTCCTGCTCTGTTGTTGAATGCAGAGGACAAGTGCCTTTACGCAAAGTGAATTCTTTATTTGCAGACCTTCCATTTCTCTGCATTCCTTGCCTGCAGCCAGTGTTTACTCCTAACTTGAAGTATGAGCATTAGCCTAACTTGTCACTTCTGCCTTAAGGAAGGATTACAAAGGTTTTGCACAGGGAAGGATCTGTTTTGATGTTTCTTGCAGTAAAAACCAGCGCCTGCCAGCTCTATGGTTACATGTGGTTCGTGCAGTGAGACCTCTTGGGATCTAACCAGTTCCCCAAAAAGGGCTACCAAGTAAGGGCTGGAAAGTAGGCTAGAGGAGGCTGAAAACCAGCTTGGGTAACCTTTTGCTCATTTCTTGAAATAATTATTCCTCCTGTGGTGAGGTAGCAGTAATCTAATAGGCAGGTATAATCTACTGTACTGGGCTAGTCAGTGCTGTGATGATAATGGACCAGTGCAACAGCTTACTCTGGGTTTGTCTTCTCTCCCATCTACATCACTGGACAGTGGGTGCATAAAATGGTCACACTGTAATTTCTTCCTGTGATGCTTTTGCAGTAAACCTCGTTGCTTGGTATAATTGATGTTTTGCACTGTTAATGATTTATGGACCCTGTCTGTAATACCTTAGAAGCACACTTCAGCCTCTCGTGAAAGCCAAAGTTTATATTCCTAACTGGGATCTTGGGGAATGCCCTGCGGACTCAAGGGTTGGCATGCGGCAATCCATGATGTGATAGCTCTGTGGCAGGAGAGGGATGTGGGCAGAAGTTTGGGGCTATTTGGGGCAGGCAGCATGGATGCGAGAAGCTGGAGGGGGTCCCACCCTGATGAGTGCCAAGCTCCCTCGCTAGCGTAGCTGTACAAGGAACCACAGTACTGAGTCGCTTGCAGGAGCACTTGCATAGGGAGTAACCCAATTTAGAAATCTGTAGCTTGGGGTTGCTTTGTTACCTTGGAGATGGGTACAGCTAACAGTGTAAGCATCCTTCCCTTCCTTGGAGGGTACGGCTGCTTGTGTTGTCATCTCCAAAATGTCCATCAGTGGAGTCCTAGCAGTCCTGCATGTTTGGACAAAAGTGACAGTCCTTTTGCTGCAGCTGAAGAGAAACGGCATGCAGTCCTGTTTCCCCTAAGCTGCCACTGGAAATATTGTGGGCTGTTTGGCAAGGGTGTCAGTACTTTTCAGCCCTTTCTGCAAGGAACTATGATAAAATTTGTACTGCCTATCGAAGTAGCAACAGGACCAAGTGTTAATTTCCCAAGCAGAATTGGAGAGACAGGAGTTGGGGTATGAATGGGGGGGGAGAAAAGGGAAGGTCCTACGGGCAGATGAGTATGGGGTGGGAGCTGACACAGCACAGAAGTGATGCAGGGGAGATTCCTAGCAGAATGCATGAGGAAAGTAAGATCAACGCACATTAGACATCATTTTAGAGGTGCCACACTGCCCATATTCACCCTAGCATGGATGTTAGTTCTCCTGTGTAAGTGTTTAAAACATTTTCTATTGTCTTGGGTGGAGTCATTCAATCACCATATGCACCTCTTACTTTTTACCTTATTGGCCTCATATGTGCAGCGCTTTTAAAGCAGGAGAGGAAATTTAAACGAGCCAAGTATGACTGCAGCTTAACCATACTGGCTATGTCAGCATTATGAACCTGAGGCCTTGTCTCTTCCGAATGCAAAGATCTTGCCTCCCAGGAAATCCAGAGGCAGGTAGGCAAAGGTGCTTGTTAGTAGCTCAGACAAAGACTTTAGCGTAGCTGTGAATGTTTCTCCGTGCTTGGGCTATTGATGTATTTCAGTCCCTGGTACAGCCGCATCGAGGAAAACCTTTCCGATGGCGATAAGCCAGGTTGCTCTGGGTACCACCACTGACTTGGAACAAGACTGGATGTTGTGCTAGGTAGTGTGGGGGCAAACATGCATGGAGAAGAAAACGAGAGGGGCCAGTGTCAGATCTTCATTGATCCTAGGACTTGCCATCACTAACTTCTTCCTTTGCCTCTCCAGGCTGCAGCTTATGCATCGGAGGACGGTGTTCTTACAGAAGCCATGATTGATGCTCGGGTAGCTGATGCTGTGCAGCAACACAAACAGAAGATGGAGTGGCTGAAAACAGAGGGTGCTGAAGCAAGCAAAGGGACTGGCAGAAACCCACTCCTGCCTTTCCCCAAAGGAACACCAGTATGAGAAGTCTGCAGGCTTCAGACCAGCATGTGTGGGGAAGTGGGCATGGGAGAAAGCTGGGAGGGACTTTTGGGCAAATGTTCGGTGGAATCATGTGTTGAGAGAAATGTGTCCATTGGTGCAAGGGAGGGGGTATTGCCTCAGTCTGCCTTTGATCTCATGTTTTTAAGGTGCACCGGTAAACAAAATGGTTTAAATAAGGCAGAAGCAAATGTATTAAAGGACCCCCTTGCTGAAATACCACTGACTGTGTTAGTCTGTATGGCCTGTCCTGCTAGAGAGGCCCAAACTCCAAATCCTTTTCAGCCATTTGACAGTGTTCTGGAGTGTCGCAGTGACATGGGCCTGTGGGAACCCAGGGCCGTCCAAGCCTGCTGCTTCCATATATTTAACTTTGTAGGGTTTATGCTCCAGCAGAGGTATTTCTCATCTTTTTTCCACGGATCCTGCCGATGACATACCTCCTTCCTCACATCTCTGTATGGCATGGCTCTTTGCTCTCTTGTTGTCACCCCCTTCAGAGACTCAGGGTAGACTCTGTGTTACAGAGGTGTATTTGGTGGTGTTCACACTACACCTGGTTAACTGGGAGTTGATGCTTAGGAGAAACTGCAGCTGTGCAGCGGGTTGGCTGGTAAGCATTGGGACTTTCCTTGTGATGTGGCTACATCTGCTGGTGCCTGGCTGCTGCCTTTTGTCTTCTCTGTGCTTGGGTCTCCTGGAGGATGGCTGTAGAGCCAGCCTGCAGTGGTACGCTGCAAGGGACTAAAAGCTCTGGAGCATGACTCCTCAGTGCTGAAGCACTAAGTGTTCCAAGCCTGAGAGCTTTTATGCCCCTCCAGTGTGGCATTGTAGAATAACTGCACACACTCCCTGGATCACAAAAGGTTATTTGAACTGCAGTGGAGCAACTGGCACTTCCTACAGCACTGCTCAGGATGCTAGGCAGCCCTTCAGACACCGAGGGGCTGAGCTGCAGCAGGAACTGCTGCTTCCCAGGTTCCGATGTGTCTGTTCTGACCATACAGCTCACAATGCTTTGCTTTCTCCAGCTAGATACTTGCTGTTACAGCTAGTCCAAGAGCAGCCCTAGATATTTTTTCCCCCAAAAAATCATCTCTCTCTTTAAGGAGGTGAGCAGGCAAGGCTCAGTAAGTCTGTCTGGCATACAGGTGTCCAGCATGGTCTGAAAAGAGAGAGAGAGATGACTGGGGCTTGTTTGCTACTTGTTTGCTCCTGCTCGATGAGTCGTCTGCTGCATTTCTGGAACAATTGAGAAATGTGCCAGTGTCAAGTCATGAACACAAGCCTGTCTCGATCAGGTGACATTTGTTCTGTCTGTGTGCATGTAACAGACAGGTCAGAAAGTCTCTTGATTTTTTTCTGAGTTTGAACTGGATTTGAACTCTGTGCTCTGCTCTGAGTCCCCTTCTGTAACTACACTATGCAAGCACATTTGCCTGACCTAAATCTGTGCCCTTGAGTACCTTGCTGAGATGTTCTCCTCCGACAGGAACTGACAGCAAACCCTGCTTTGTCCATTTCACTGGTGGTTGCTACTGAGCTTTGCGAGATGCACCCTGACAAGAGCTTGTGAGCATGGGAGCGAAACAGGGCTGGTCACCAGGGTCCTCAGAACAGGCAGCCTTGGGGGACACCAGGAAAGAAATAGTTCTTCAAGCTGCAAACCTTCACTGTCTTGAGCTGCCATCTTCTCTCAATATAGTTCTCCGATACCTTCCCCTGGATGCCAAGAGAGAATTTGAAGATGCATTTTAGAGTCTGCTCCTTTGTTAAGGCAGGTGTCCCACAGCAGTAGTGTGTGCCCAGACTTCGTGCCCCACTAACACTTACTTGTTGCAAGGTACACGGCTGTGGGAAGCGTGCTGTAGAGGAAAGGGAGGAATTGCTGTATAAACTGAAACTGCATACTTTATGTTCTGAATGACTGAAACTTGAATGCCATTTGTTTTTCCTCCCCTTCAGCCTAGGTGTCCTTTAGTCCACTGATTTACTAGAGGATTAGCTATTCTAGGCTTTCCCCTTCCTATTTCAATTTTACTAGAATTATATTTCTGTTAAGCTCCAAGAGATGGAAGGGGAGCTAAGCAGAGCCGCTCTCTGCTAAAAAACCCTTGCTAATGAATTATGTGAGGGAACAGTCTGATATTGTGTGATTAAAATCTCTAATTGTGACATACACCTTCAATACTTTTCCCCTCTCTTCCCTAATCATCTCCATGAAGCACAAAAGGAGCTGGGGAGAGGGGAAAGGTACTGGTGTCTTGTCCTTACACTGTCTGACTGCGCTTTTGCTGACACCGGTAGCTGGGCAGAGAATCCTGCTGTAAAGCTGTGTGAAAGGCACAGCAGTTGCTGTCTCAGCTGTTTCATGCGATCCCTCCTTCAGATTGCATCAGGTCCCTACACGGAAGCAGAGGGAGCACAGTGCTTGTGCTGCAGCTATGATCCAGGCTCCTGTGCTACGCAGCAGTGATTAATTGCAGGTTCGGGAGAACAATGAGCTAGAAGTAGCCTCTTGCTGTGGCAGGGAAGGCAGCAGGAAGCATAAGCTTGACCTAAGTGTTCTCAGGTTTGCCTGAGTACAGAAGGACTTTTCAGTGAGTTTTTAAGGGCTTTTAGTGACCACTCGTAACGATGGATGCCACTAGTCCTTACCTGAGCTTTGCTGCGTGGGCTTCATGTGGATGGAAGGAACTGTCTGTCTTGAAGACAGACCCCTGGGTGCTTTTGAGAACATGTGGGTGCCTTCGTGTTTCTGGTGTGTATTGAGAGGGTGCTCTGGTGTGACTCACTAGCTGGTGCTGCTTGTATCCCAGGGGGAAAAGTTCTTTCCTCTTCTTGGGCAGCCCAGAAGATGATGCTCTCTCTACTAAATGAAGTCTCTTTTCTTGAGTTTATTTTCCTTTAAAAGGTGGGGGAGTGGTAACTAGGGACATTTCTATACTTCATATTATTAGGAGCTTACTCTTAGGAACAGGACTCTTCAATATACAGAACTTGTCCTGTGTGTCTCAACCTCCCTTCACCCTCAAAACTCCTCAGTCAGCTGGTCAGAGCTTTGCACATCTGTGCTCTTCATGCTTTGTTAGCAATGTGTGTGTTGCAGGCTCTTGTGCAGCCCTGGTGCTGGTTGAAATCCCAGGAGTGGAGCGCTTCAGGGCTCACTTGTTTTCTTCTCTCTGTTCACAATCTCCCTCCACAGCCCCTGCCTGGTAGGTTGTGACAGCATCTGTGTGTCCGAAATTCGCAGTGAGTTCTCATCCTCCTTTCCAGAGAATGTTGTGGCTCTGGGCAGAGCAGGCACGTCCCCCGTCCCCTTCTGAGATATCCCGATTAATACAATGCCTGAAAGTCCGCAATCACTTCTACCCTTGGCAGCGGAAGGACTGTTTGCACCTAGCCCAGTAGTATGGATACATCATTTATCACACTCTTGCTGAATAATGGATGTCTTACTTCCCACCTGTGAAGAAGAGAGAGGTGGCACCTAGGCTGGGAAAAACTGAGGTGGTGGAGCAGAAAAGCCAGAGATGAGCCTGATTCAAGAGGGTTGAGGAGGCTTGGGGTGCTACATCTGTCAGGTAAGGCAGGTAAGGAGTGGCAGAGGTGGTGTGGACAACTTGTTTTGCTTGGGTCCAATCTTCCAACCCAGTTGTTTTCATCTCTTCCCACTGCATTGAAAGAGTGGCATGGGCTTCCACTTGCACAAACCCATGCCGTGTGTTCTTCCCTGACGGTGTTTTGGGAGCTGGCGGGGTAGGTTCCAGCCAAATAATCCCACTGTTTGAGCTCAACACCCTTGTGTTTGGGTTAGTGGCGTGGGGAACGCTGGGAACGTGGGTAGCTGATGGACTCTGCGGTTCTGCCCCTGGTCAGTCTTAGCGCAGCCTGGAACAACTGTAGGTGTCAGGCTTGAAAGTGCTGCTTTTCTCAGTGTTGACACTTCATTTTTTTATTTCCACAGGAAATAAAGTTCTCCATCCACTCTCCCACACTTGCACACTACTCTTCCTTCCTTCACGTCACGGGCCATGGGCTGTTGGACTGATGAAGCCAGCTCGCTCGATGCATCCCAGGCACTATTGCTGCCAGCTCTCTCAATCCTGCCTTTGAAAAGAGATTCCTTGTCCCTCTTGCTATGCACATTGCTCCTAGCCACCAGCTAGGTGATTTCATGCCCTACTGCCCGCTGAATGGCTGTGCCATTTGCTGTCACTGCTGCTGCTCATGTGGAATGCAACAGGAAAGGAGAAAAAAGGCCTCCTGTCATTGTTCAGCTCCTGCCTCATCAAAGATTTAAATGCAGGGCCTCTGTCACCTCTGCCAGTCTCATCAGTAAGTTTGGTTTGCTGTCAGCTCGCAGGATGAATGATGTCCCTATGGAGGTGGCGCCCAGCTAGCGATTTGTTAACACTCCACGCAGGGATATAGGATGCCAACCCCAGGCTGAGGTTATCTCCTCTCCGTGACACTGAGTGAGTTATGAGCTAATAGCACTTTATTAAAATAGTATTTTGTATTGGAGAGCAAATCTAAGAGCAGATGGATTAGCAAGCAATCCATCACTCCCCATCTTTGCCACTGGCAGCTGAAACGCCTTCTCTCTGCTTCAACATTGCAGCTGGGAGACAGATTTATAATGTGGTCATCTATCTACTCTCAGTTGTCATCCATTAAAGTATTTACTTTTGAATGTGATACACTGGGAGGAAAGTTCCATTGTGCCAGGATGAGGATGCCAGCGCTGCACACCTTCTCACCAGTGCATGTCCCACACTGTAGGACTTGGGGGAGACAGGAGTCTCCCCAGGAAGTATTTCTCTGCCAACCTGTGTTTGTGTTTCGAATGGAGAAGAAACACTCAGATTATTTTATAATCCATTGTGGCTGTTTCCATTTTATTGCAACATTATTATTCTCCCTATATGTTTTTTTAAAAAATGTGGCAAATCTGATTAATTTGTCCAGCCTGTAATGCAAGGCACTGGCCTGCCCTGGGCAGCCTTGCTGCTCCAGGAGGTTCTTTGCTTATGGAAGGCAGCCCATCTTCTGCAGCCAGTGACCGAGTGCTGTTGGCACATGGATGTAAGTAATGGGAATCTATTGGAGGGATCCTGACAAAAACAGGCCAGAATTTGCGACTTCCTGCGGGTGGCTTGTCCCTGTGTTCACCTGGTGTGCAACCTGCCAGGTCTGCACTTTCCCTGCCAGGGGTTTCTCCTCTCGTGGGCCTGTCTTACAGTCAGGCAAAGCCCTTTGGTGCCAGTGCAGCTCGAAGGCCTAGATGCACAAAGGCACCACAAAAAAACCCAAAGCAAATACAGGAGATTGTACATAGCGAACCCACCTGCTGGTGAAGAGCTGGAAGACGGTGTGGCTGCAACAAGAGCAGGGATTGCTGGTCACCCCTGCTCAGACAAAGGGGTCTTGTAGCAGCAAATGGGCACGTGTGGGCAGTCCAGCTGCTGTGTGTCAGCTTTTGGCAGATAATGCAGGTGTGGTCCCGGGGTACCTTGAGAGGCAGCACAGTGCGCATCACTTGCAGAGCAAGGAGCTAGGATCCAGTTTGAGGGCTATTTGTAGGTCAGCTATCCCACGAGAATTTCACAAGCCAAAAAATGACAATAGAAAAGCCTTTCTCCAATGGTTACCTCTCCACCCTGCTTCTCTTGCAACCTCCAGGCCATTCATGATGTGCATCCCCGAGTCAGTGCTTTCACAGACTCCTGGTACTCTGCTGGACCTTGTCATTCGGCCAGCATCGCTCCCATGGGAGACATCAACCACGCGGGCATTGGGAGAAGGCAAAGTTTGCCCATCTGAGCTGCCGTAGAAGAGGAACCAAAGGGCTTCAATCAACTGGATACTCAGTAAATGCCACCAGGCTGCTTTACTCATCATCTCTTCCCACCAAGCACCGACAGCAGAGATTGGGTGCCTGGTGAAGGACAGGTATGGGTCAGATCTTCCTTTGAATGACCTGGGACAGTGTATCCTTGCTGGCTGATTTTCCTTCTCTTTCCCCTGATTCCTTGAGGTAGCACAGCCTTGCCAAATCTTGGTGATATCTTCTGATATATGGCATCTCCTGGAATGAAGCTCTAGCAGCATCACCAGGCTACATGATATTATTTTTATAAGACGTGCAAAGGGGACCAGTGCATGGGTAGCTCAGAGAAGTCCCCAGGCAGTCCTCCAGCTCTTGCCCTATCTCTACTTGTTCTCACCTCAACAGAAGTCAGATCAGCTGTCTCTGTTGCTGGCCGTTTTTTTTACCCCCAGACATAATTTGAGATGCCAGTGCCTGCAGCTATCAGTCAGTTCCGTGACAAGAGCTCCCTGCCTTGCTGCCTGGGCGTTTTTTTCCTCTCTCTCCTGCTGCTGTGAGCTGTGGGTTTTATTCTTGTGGGGGTTTCTTTGCTTGGGTGTTGGGGTTTTTTTTATTGCTGCTCTGCTTTCACGTAGCGTCTCCACCAAGCCCGAGTAAGATGTGCCCGGTTTGCCCAGGCTTGTAGAACAACTCGTGCATCAGCATCTTTGCACATAAGGACTGCAGTCCCACTCAGTGTCAGACTTGCTCTGTTTGTGTATGTGTGGTCCTGTTCCAGGAGAGAAAAGAGCAGAATGAAGAATCTTAAAGGGCTGGTTCATGGTGGCAGGTTTCGGTACTGCTAGAATGGGAAATGAGCACACCTCTCCTGGTCCGTGCCAAAGCCCTAGGTTTCCTGCGCCATGCCCTCCTTGCTTGCCTTGGAGGCAACAGGCAAGAGAGGCCCACACTCCTCTCTGGAGGTAGCTTGCACCCAGCATTTGGTTTTAGTAGTAAAATATTTATCTTCTTTTTAAATCACTTTTGGACCTTAGAGCTTCCCTGTGTTCCCAGTGAGTGGGAGACAAGCAGGCTAAAATCTGGGACGGTGTCCTGTGATGTCCCATAACCTGGGGGAAATTCAAGGCTGGGCGCAGCTTTTTCCCACACCGTCCAAGCCGTGTTTGTTCCTCCTCCTCCTCCTCTCTGAAACCCCTGCCCGTAAGCGGGTGACCTGCTCGTCTGCGGTGCCCCTAGCAGGCCTCCAGCCTCTGGCCCCAGCAGCATCACTCGGTTCAAAGGGTTGGAAAAACCACTCAGATGCAAAACATGCAAAAAACTATTTTACTGACAAACAGCAAAGGACGGGCTTAGTTTCAGGAGCTGAACTGGTTATCTATTATACAAACATATTACTGGAAGGGAAGGAATGGCTGAAATACACTCACTCATTGACCCAAATAAAATCACAGTGTGCTTTTTCTATTGCCTCCCCCACCCCCAAGCTCTCTGCGGCCTTCAGCTGCTCCCCTTAGCTTCAGCACAGCATTGTCACCGCTCCCAGCACGGCCGCCGGAGAACACAAACTGTAGGTGACATTTGCCTGTGCAAGTGTATTTAATAAAAAAATTAGCCATTATTGCTTTTCAACCACAGTAGAGATTATTCTATGATTAGACTCCGAGCAGAGTATAATCTCTCTCTCTCTGTTAGTATCAACGTGCGTTGTACCTCTTCCTGCCTGATGCATGCAAAATTGGTTTGAGCGCAGAAAAAAGAAAAGAAGGATTACAATCAGGGAAAACAGCACTCCGAGTTTTGTTCTTGTGTTCTCACTGCAGAGCACTATTGAAAAAAATCTTCCTAAACTGCGTGCTCTGTCCTGCAAGGGTTTCCACTGCCTTAGTCACTGCGAGCCGAGGTGCTTAGCACCTCGCAGGATTGAGCCATCCTGGTGTCACCCCTCCCTGGAAATCCCAGGGCTCAGCTTGAAGGGGGGACTACAACTAGCAACCCCTTTGGAAAAGAAATGAGTGCAAATGAACGGGAGGTACTAAAGAAGAGGAATAGGCTTCATGCAGCGAGCACATGGTGACACACGGAGATAGAAACACACAGACACGCACACACAAAACTGGAACAGCATCCTGAGAGCCGAGCCAGGATGCAGCAAACCGGCAGCCCCGACTCACTGCAGAGCTCCTCCTTCCTCCTGCCCACATTTTCCTACTCCTTTGCTTCCTTCTCTTTTGCCCCAACAGCCCACATGCATGGAGGTTGCAGGCCTGGCATTTTTATTATTTCTTTTTTCCTTCAGTACGTTCACTCGCTTCTTCGTGATTTCCTGGGCGCCACAGTGAGCTGGGCTGGCCTAAGAGGACATCGCATCTTCACTCCATCCTAAGGCAGAACCAGCAGTCCCGTGTCCCTGCCTAACAGACCGTGCCCTGTCTGTCCCCTACTCTACATCCATTGCCTGCCACTGAAACATATATCCGTTTCACCGGTGTGCCCAGGTTGCAAAGCATTTGATCCAGATGTCTTTCTATTTGTACCATACGCTCTCGTAATAGAAGTACTTCTATTCTTTTACGTCCAGAGGTGCTCTGGAAGCTTCTGTTGGCTATGTCCACCTTCAAAGCCCCCTGAATGCAGAAGAGGCCTTCGTTACCTCCGTGTTCACCCACACGCACGCTCTTCATCAATGCCACACTGAATGTTAAATTCCCGCTGTGAAGCTGTCTCAAAGTGAAATCTGCAATGAGACCGAGGCGCCCCGTGTCATTCATCGCCTGCAAGCCTCGAGCCTTCATACAAGGGAAGGTGAAGCGTGAACGTTGCCCTCCCTTTTCCAGGGGAGCCAGTACACGTGAAATGTTGCCTTCACACTGTGCTTTCTCCTGAGCTGGGGAATGGCCTTGGATCAGGACTTCCCTCGCTGGCTCCCCCAGGGCTTTCTCCTGCCTGGGCTCGCCTAGACCTTATCCAAGGTAAGCAAAGGCTATTGATGTTTGTGTTTGCACTGCCTGCTGCAGTCTTGAAGTGCCAACTCTTGGTCTCTTGCAAAGCCAGTGGGCTTCAGCTCACCTGATACCATTTGCATGGCTTTTTTTTTTTTTTTTTCACAGAATGGTTGAGGTTGGAAGGGGCCTCTGGAGTTCATCTGGTCCAACCCCCTTGCTCAAGCAGGGCCACCTAGAGCAGGCTGCCCAAGACCATGTCCAGTTGGTTTTTGACTGTCTCCAAGGATGGAGACTCCACGACTTCTCTGGCCAACCTGTCCCAGTGCTCAGTCACCCTCACAGTAAAAAAGTGTTTCCTGATGTTCAAGCAGAACCTCTTGTGTTTCAGTTTGTGCCCATTGCCTCTGGTCCTGTCACTGGGCACCACTGAAAAGAGCCTGGCTCTGCCCTCTTTGCACCCTTCCTTCAGGTATTTATATACGTTGATCCCCCTGAGCTTTCTCTTCTCTAGGCTGCATAGTCCCAGCTCTCTCAGCCCTTCCTCGTAGGAGAGGTGCTCCAGTCCCTTAATCGTCTCAGTGGCTCTTTTTAGTATCCCCTTTGATCAGGGATTCCCTTCTCCCAGCTGAGTGCAACTGGAAAATGAGGTAGAGAGTAGCAGTGAGTAACTAAAACCACCCCACCGTGCTGCGAATGCCTGGGACGTGCATTCTGGGCTCTCTTCTGGTCTTTTACCATTTATTGATAGGTGCTGCCAGATACTTCAGCCAGGATGGGCCAGTTGATGTGTCCCTGGCCAGCTCAAGGGCTAGCTGAGCAGTAAGAGGGCACAGTGGACGGATGGCTGGTATCGCAGGAGACACCTTCCCAAACTGTTCCTCAAAGGGGAAGGGTCCTTCTCCTTGCATCAGAGCAGCAGGCCACAGAAGGTATGCATAGTACCTGGTCTGCTCTGGGCTACACCCGAAATCCCACGTGTGGGGGCTTTGGGCTCTTCCTTTCCTCTCACTCCTGAAGCAACGTGCGGCTCTGCTAGCCCCTCCCCGGCACAGCTCTTCTTACACCTACGGTGAATTTGGCCTCCTGTCGCTTCTGCCTTCCCCACACCCACCCCGTTGTGAGCCACTGAACGTGGTGGAACGACGGATGCCAGAGAGGAAGCAAAGTGGAGGAGACATCCAGCTTGAGAGGCCTGCTCTTTAATGTGTGGCTCTCTTGAGAAGAAAGAAGGTGGTTAGAACGGAGAGAAGGTTGGCCTAGAACGGGTTTAGCTTTACGCTACCTTCAGGGATCTCACTCGGGGGCAAGGGGTTTATTCAGCAGTGCTGGTAAGTGGCTGCTTGCATTGAGAAGGAGCTACTTGTTGATACAATGGATTTCACAAGCCTCTGCTTTTCTCCACCTGCCTTTCCACCCCTCTCCTTTGCAACAGGTCCCAACCACCAGCACGCACCCAACCAGCGTGCAGGCAGCCAAACCCGGGCTCCTCACACCAAAAATGCGGGAGAACGTTTCCAGTGCCGATCCCAGCTCTGGAGACTTAGCACATACAGTCTTAAGCTCTGTCTCTGCTCTAAAAATAGCCCCTCCTGAGGCGGCACAGAATTCCCCCCACTATCTAATTCTGCAGAAGCCTCCCTCAAAGCATCTGGCGGATGAGCACTAAGACACGGTGCACGCTTCCCACTCCTTCGTCCCTACAGAGCTGCCATCGCAGACACAGCTGCTGGCTCTAAGCTTTGCAACCCCACGTCTTCTCTTCCCCAGGTTCTGACCAGTATCTTGCCTAGCCCTGACCTTGTTGTGTCAGCTCCCTGATGCCAAAGTCATTTTCTCCCAACTGAACCCTTTCTGTTTGGGGTTGTTGCTGGGTTTGGGTTTTGTTGTTGTTTTGATCTGAGGGGTTTTTTTGTTTGGTTGGGCTTTTTTGTGTGTGAAGACTGGATCAGAGGCAAGAGAACAACAAACAAGTCAACACTAGTACATCTCAGACAATTAAACAAGGAGAAAACACCCCCACAACCAGACAAAAGCAAAACGAACACATGCATGGGAGAAGAAGACAGTGCAACGGCAGACTTTACAGACAACTGAGCTGCGAGCAACAGTAGCAACCTCACTTGGACAGAGGAACAAGAGACCACAGAGTCAGACACGGTTGGTGAGGCTCACACCTCGAGCAGAACCGGCTGAGGGGATGGGATAGGGACAAGAGTGCCAATGTCCAGCAGAGAGAGAGCAGGCGCTGCCTGGGGCAATGCAGTGCTGGTGCTGGGGTTCTGTGCTACTCAAAACACGGCTGGCTCCTTTATCTTCTGCTTCTCTCTGGGGGCTTGTCATCTCGTTCCCCAAAGAGGAGACATGGCAGACGCTTGGCTGTTGGCAATGACAGTCGTCTTGCGCATACCACCACGGGTTAAATGGCACATGGACCTGGGCTGCTCCTGTGCAGGGGCTTCTCACCACTGCAGCCTTGCTTGGTGGGTAAGGTTACCCTCACTTGGTGGGTAGGGTTATCCCGACTTGGTGGGTAAGGTTACCCTCACTTGGTGGGTAGGGTTATCCCGACTTGGTGGGTAAGGTTACCCTCACTTGGTGGGTAGGGTTATCCCGACTTGGTGGGTAAGGTTACCCTCACTTGGTGGGTAGGGTTATCCCGACTTGGTGGGTAAGGTTACCCTCACTTGGTGGGTAGGGTTATCCCGACTTGGTGGGTAGGGTTATCCTTACTTGGTGGGTAAGGTTATCCAGTCCCAGCACCAGGCATATTCTCATCTCCGTTACGTAGGATCAAATCTACAGTAGCTTCCCAGCCTCAGAAGAAAAAAGGCACCTCACACCAGGAATCTGACCTCATGTCTATGAAGCTGGCTGTTCAAAATCCCCCCTGCACAGAAGCTGCAGCAGATCTCTTGGGTCAGGAACAGGACCTGGCCTTACCGCATGGGAAGGAACTTGGCCCCTTATTTATTAAGGATGAGAATCAAAGGCCTACTGGGGTCCCCAGGGTTAATCCCACTGGTTTCATGTGTGCTGGGACAAACCTTGCTCTATGAGGGTGTTTCTGGCTTCCTTGGATTTAAGACCAGAGAATTACTCCCAGTAAATTTAATTGCACTGAGAGTTATTTTTTGTTTTATTTTTTTGACTAAGTGTAAACAAGAGATAGGCTCACAAGGTAATAGCTGCAGACACAGCAGATTAAAAAAAGTCTGTTCTTAAACAATGGGAATATGTACCATATAGGATTTTTTTTTCCCCCTCCTCCAGAGCCTCATATTCTGCTGAAATTCTGGTGTGGATCAGAGTTAATCAGGGTGAGCCATCACTTCACTCTTTCCAGTGGTAAGTTTCATGTTTAATGATATTTCAACTAAGGTCAGTTGCTAGAGCAGGGCAGAACCAGACTTTCAATTCAGTCTGAGTTTAGGTCACTGCCTTAAGTCTCTCTTGTGAGAGGCTCCAAGCGGAAAGATTATTTAAAGTGCTTTTTTCCCCCCATAACTAGTTCCAGAGCCTCAGTATTTGTCCCTATCGTGATGGAATTTCCTCCCCTGGAAAATGTTGTCCCATCTGAAGACACGTCCGTGACATGTACCTGTTCTATAATACAGCACCTATTCTTCGCTGCCGGTTAAGCGTGTGCCACCACACAAGGGCAACGAGAGCAGCTGCTCGGCCAGGTCGCATCTGGCACGGCGTGAGTAACGCTCACTGAAGTGAGCAGCTCCTGCCCTTTGAGGATGAGCCCATATGGTCGAACGCACCGAGCTCGTACGGCGCGGGAGGCTGCAAAGCAGCGTGCCTTGGAAAGGAGCTGCTTGAGGAAAAGTCCTTCTTGAGATACTAACGGGTGGCTGCAGACTTTACAACCGTAGGAAGTCCTGAACGACAGACAGTCAAGCAGACAGACATAAGTATAGACCGGGCAATTATTTAGGCCCAGAGAGAAACTGGGGTTCCAAGACAAGAGGCATTAGGGAATAGCAAAGGTAGGAATGGCAGAGAAACAGGTATGGTTGGCTCTCGGCCAGCTTTGGGGCTTGTAAATAACTGAAATTATCCTGGGCATAAGAAACGATGAAAAAAAAAACCCCAAGACACAGAAGCTGAAGCAGGGAGGAAAAGAGCAGGGAGTCATGGTGTCCTTTTCCCTTCACAGACATCGCAATCAAGCAATAGGAGGCCATTGACAGAGTCAAGGAATCCATAGAAGAAAACAGCAGTTTCTGATAATATTCATCATCTTTTTGTTCTGGGTATTTTCCCCATTTAAGCACAAGCCCACTCCATACAAAATTATGAATGAAGGAGAAATGATTGGGATTCAGGGCTACCACCTTAAATTCTTGGGGCTAGCATCTCCCGCCCTTATTCCTCTCAATAAAAATCTCTCTCTTCCCACTGCAGGCAGGAGGGCCGCTGCCGACTGCTGCCCAGCCTGTGCAAGAGCAATGCAGCCTGGGCGCGTTTGCTTCTCTCCCCCAGCAGAACGCGACTGCTGCAGGAATCGGATAGCACCGCGCTGTCTAGGGGCTCTATCAACTCCTTCGGGCAACTCTGGCTGCAAGCGAAGGAGGTCTCTGGCTGCGGACGTTGGTTTCAGACACTCGACAGCTACCTTGAAACCCACACCTAAGCTGCGACCAGGGGAAGCAAAGGCAAAACCACATTAGAGCATCCTCGTACTTTGATTTGACCCATTATTGGGACATTTGGCTCTGTAGATGAGTTTGGCTTCAGGCCCACGTCTCTCTGTGTTCCTCAAGCCAAGCCCAGCCTGCTGCTGACGTGCTATTTCAGCCCGGAGCAGTAACGCGAGAAGATAGGTGGCTGTTCAGGTGCAGGAGGAGCGAGACGGTGAACAGGACCCTCTCACTGCATTGCCAGCGTTCCCAGGGTGGCATTACCCAGGGCCTCGGGCTCACCTCCAAGAAGAGGCACCAGGCAAGGGGTGGGCGGTGGTTATGCAGCAGAGGGGTATGATCAGGGCGCAAGGCAGATCTAACACCATTCAACTCGATACACTTCTTCCCGCATATCAGGAGCAACTCCTCTCTAGCATCAGTGGAGAATAACAGCACTGCCATCAGCACGGTGCCACCGATACAAAAGTGGTGTAAACCAGGCAGCACCAGCCCTGTTGAAGGGACTGCTACCTTATCGCACTGTTCCCCTGGCGCTAAGATTTCTTGGATTGCTTAAGGCAGGTTTCAGTGTATAGCAATGCAAACAACAAATCAGTTCTGTATTCCCAGGACCTCCTTCCCCCACAGCAACTCCCCAAAACATGAACCAAAGCAAAAGGGACACTGTGCCTTCACACCCAGCTGGCAGCAGTCCCCATCCAAACCTGTGACCAGCCAAGCCATTCTAGCAACGGAAGGAACGGAGCAGAGCAAAAACAAGCCAAAGGAGCAAAGAAACGGGGGACTTGAGCTCTTGGATGAGAAACTCTGCATCTTCTTCATGTTGTCCCACCTCCACACCCTTGGCCAACATTCCCCGTAGGGTAGCTGGATGTGCAGGACAGCCGTGAATGCCAGGAAAAGGGGGTTGAAAGTATAATGCAAATCTCTTTTTCTCTTTTTTGTTTGTTTTTGTTTGTCTGCTTTTTACATATATACACAAGTCTGACAATAAAATGTGGAACACAGTGCAATGTCTTGGCTGCGTAGCATCCAGGACTGGCTTAGTTGTGCATCGTGGTGTGCCACAGGGACACACAGGATGGATAAGTAAAATTGTGTCCTCAGCTGGCTTCCAGAGAGGAGCAAACTAGTAGCTGTTCCCCTGGAAGAAGAGCAAAGTCCTTTTTAAAACCTCACTGCAGTCTCTGGAGGGGAAGGCATTCCTCAGAGGTGCCGTGGGCTGGGGTGCCCGTTATGGTACAGCTTCTGTTTGATGTGCACCATGTTGCCAGTCGCCTCCTCGTACTGCCTGTGATGACGTTTTCTGAACTCCTTTAAGTTACAAAATTTTGGAATCCAAGACCAGGAATTGTCTGGAAGGCAGAAAGGAGAAGGAAGATGAGATGTTACAGGAACGGTGAGACCCACGTTCTCCTGCCTCGCCTAGCCCTGTTCCTGGCCTGCCCCCCAGAAATCAGGCACTAGGTATGGCCTTGGCGAGGTCTGCTTCCCTGCAGACCACACTCGTTCCCCAGCCAGACGTCGTGCCCTGGCTGTAGCCACAGCATCGCCCGCTCCTCTCCCAGACTCGCAACAGCCCTGGACACAGCCAGCAGCTACCCGCCGCTCAGACGTGACCCTGAGCAGGCGGCAGGACGCACCTTGGCCGTGCCTGCTGTAGGAACGGCTTCTTTCCAGAGAGGCACAGAGGGGCTGCACTGGCCCATCAGGACAGCGAGGGTGGGAGCGAGGAGAGGCAAACGCCAGCTTTCTACTCGTGGTAGGAACCAACTCCTGGTGATGAGCCCTATCCTCCAGCCCTCCTCGTGCCCTACTCATGCTCCGAATGTCGGGGTAAAGGGGTGGGCAAGACTCAGCGAGGGCAGGCACCTCGTACTGAGCTCTGCTATTCTCTGTAGCTAGCAGGGAGCTGCTCTGGGGACCAAGCTGCCAGGGAAACAGCAGCACACCGCTGCCGCATACGTCTCGTCCCTGTTCAACCCTGGCTCTTTTCTTCTGTCTTCTGAAATATTGGCCAATTTCACGCAACATCAGCACAAGCCACTTTCTGCCCCACAGCCGGTGCAGGCTGGACGGCGTCATTTTTTTATCCAGGGTTTCAGCTCTCAGCCCATGAACCTTTCCCTGTAGCAATATTTATTTCAGCTGCCATACAGTTTCATGAGAGCTTTGGGTCATTCCACCCAGAAATACACGTAGCCCAACCCCATAAAGGAGAATCCAACAGTCCCAGAGAACGACAGATTGTATAAAGTTGAACTATTGCAATGAGGTGGTACGTGGCTGCTCTGACCAGCACTGCAGCTACCATGAAGCGCAATCTGATGTCTGAGTTTCTATAGAATATTTTCTATTTTAAGAAATCTGTTCCATCAGGAAGGAGCTATAGGTTATTCTCATAGACCAAAATTTAAGCTGATCAGGCCACAATGTGACATTAAGTCATTGCTAAGCGGTACTCATGTATTTCAGGGAGGGCTCTACATTCTGTACCAGTACAGTATTTTGTATTTCCCCTACCCCTATCTCTCACCGTCACAGGCACCATTTCTTTCTTTAGAAGGAAATTTTAGCTTAGGTACTCGTTCAACAAAGAAATAGGTATCCTTTCTGCTTACTGCCTTTAAAATGACTAGATTTGCATGGTTGATTTGAATGAATAGGCAATACCTGAAAGCTCAACGTTCATTATTTTACTCCGAATTCCCCAGGGATTTTTCAGCCTGTCTTTAGTGAAATGCACTCAGCATGGCACACAAGCACCTTGTCTTCTCTTTGGACAGACCAGTTCAAGGCATGTAAAAACCTTTACTGGAAAGAGACATCATGTCCCATGGTGCAGCATACACTGGAAACCTCAGCTACGGATTAGATGAGAAGGGCTTCCAGGGTCTCTTCTACCACACACTTGACTGCGAGGACACGGGGTTGTTCGCAGAGCCGGGAACAGTGCAAGCACACAGCTGTGGAACACCCAACCTGCTGTAAGAGCAGACCGGTCACACCACTAAGACGGCACTAAGAGCCAACGTCTCAGGCCAGAAGGGCCGTCAGCCTCCTGCACCGTGAGAGGGGCACTGCCAATGGGGCTGCTAAGGGAAGAAAAAAGCTGGGTGCAAAGTACCACTGCATTCCTTTTCGGAAAAGATGTATCTGCACAGTATATTGCACCGCTGGCCAACCCTTTCTTAAAGCCTTAGAATATGCATACACAGGGAGAAAAAAAAAAGAAAAAAGATCGTTCGGCTTAAATACTAAATTAATTACTAGCGTTACCCTTAATTACTAAAAATAAAACTCTATGCAGTATCCGTTCACAAGAAGGTAGGTTAGATGGCGATACCATGGCTGTAGCTCACCGCTCCGTAACGAAAGGCAACAGCTCTGCAGAACAATATCGCTGTACTCGCTACAGCATCTCACCCCAGGACAGCTCCTGCCAGCCCTGCTGACTTCATGAGCACCGATGAGCTCACAGCCACAGGTGGTCTGGCCAAAACCAGGTGTCACGGCCTCAAGATTGGCTCGGTACCTGAGATCTCACTGGAAACGCTGACAATTAGCCTTCTGCTTGGGAAACGGCAGCAACACAGCCTCAAGAGAGCCCTGAGTCAGAAACTGCTCAAGCAGGCTGCTGGGGATTTGGGAAGAGTAATGAGAAATTAATATAATGTTGATCCGAGTTTTTAGAAAGAGAGAGTCCACTTCCCTAATTAGAATTTCTTACAGGTTTACAGATGAATCTTGCTCTTGCTCACTCTCCTTTTCCTCTGAGTTGTGATTTAACAGAAACCATCCGTCAGAGAGAGAGAGACTGAGATTTGTAGGTACACTTATGGGTACCTACATAAGTGTAGGTACATTAAGGCATATTCCAATTATGGAATTTCAAACCATTCACTATTTTAATAGGGTTTTTTTGTCTTTTTTCTCTCCAACAATTAAAGTTCATGGGATGTCCATGCTGAGAGAGTGAAGAGGGGCAGAGAGGGCCTCTGGAGGATGTTAGTTCCGGATGCTAAGCTAACCGGTCCAAAGACTAACTAGTATGGCTAACGCTTCCCCCCCGTGGGGCTGATGGCACTACCGAAAAAAACCTGACACATCTGGAACAGCAATGAGGATGGGGAAACCTCCCTGACACAAGACAGAAATGTCTGTCATTGTCATCACATTGTCACAAGTTTATACAAACAAGAGGCTGCACTCCATAAGCATGTGCCTGGCTGCAAATTATATGCACAGAAAAATCCAGATTTCAGGGAAGTTTTGTCTGGCCTGAAAAATATTCTGCCCACATGTGCAGACATACAACCGCCATCTGCCAGCCTGCCTACGGGTAAACATGTTGCTTTCCATCAAACCCCCCTTTGCACCAACACACACGTTACACTTTCCAAAGCAGAGCCCTCAAGGCTCGGCTCCTCGGCTGGCTACTGCCACAGAAACATTCCTGCTTGTATAAAGGGGGCTGGGATATGGCTGGGCAGGCCCGTGCCAGACCCACATGGACCAAACGCTGCAAGGCTGTTGACCTCCTCCCTCTCCACCAGCCTCAGAGGACAGGGCACGGGGTTGAGGAAGAAGGGAGCCCAGGAGGCTGCACTTACCATACCGTCGGCTAGTTCTCCAGGCTCGCACTGCATAATGGAGAACCCCATCCATCCACACCAGAAACCAGCTTATACAAAAGCCCAGCAAAAGTCCCAGCATCAGATCAATCTCTTGCTTGGTTACATTGTCAGTCACAAAGTAATTCTCCGAGGAGTCCACCACTGACTGATCCCCATCATATGGAATAACATAATGGACATGATGCCTGTTGCAGGGAACAGAAACAGGGAAAAGCATCAGTGGAGAAGAGCAGAGTACGTTTTTCCATCCAGCGCCTGCTCTTGTGGCCAGGGGCTGGTTTAACACCATTCCTTCCAGCTTCTACCAACATCCCTGGGAGCAGAAGTGCTGTCTTGGCTTTTTGTGCTTACGTCAGCAGAGGAATTGGCAGAGAGCGAGGCAGAAAAGTATAGAAACCTGAACCCATGCCTGGAACTCATGTCGCATTCCTGCCACAGGCTCTGTGCCTAAGTTCATCATCTGTAAAACGGAAGATAATATTAAGGACAGCACGAGGTTGGAGTGGTCACCCCCCCGAGACGTAAAGGGCACTACTGCGTTCATGTTCGCAGGCAGAGGTCAGTAACACTTGGCTCCTGCGAGTACACACGGTCTGAGAGTGCAGCCCTGCAAGTGCAATCATAACATACGGCTCACGGGAGTTAGAAAAGTCCTCTGCTGTGCAGTCCTGCCGGTGCTAGCAGCTTCGGGGCGCTTCTCCAGAGGTGTGCTGGTTTGCTTAAGTGTCCCATCTCTCTCAGAGTAAAATGAGAATCCTGTCTTTCACATATTAAAGCAGAGCATGTTTACAGCCATGGAGGAAGTACTTGAAAGCATGCCTTGAATTCATCCTCAGACAGCAGATGGCAGAGACCCTGAAACCTATCACTCCTGGAAAAGTCATGCAAGCTCTAAGACCGTCTCAGGTTCTCTCAGTGGGGTGGTTTGGGATGCGGGGGTCTCCCTCACCTTCCTCAAGAAACAGGCAGCAATTACTGCCTGTAGCAGGTAGCAAGAACTCTCTCTCAGCACAGGAGCCGCCAGCAAGCCTCCCCTTCGTGCCCCGAACGCCGCCTGGGGCAAACGGCAGCTGAACCTCACAGCTCCCTCCCGCAGCGCTCTGGCTCCTGACCCTGCTGGGTGCAGGATCTGCCAGCACCCTGCCTCCCATCTCGTCCCACCATTCATCCCTTGCTGGGGACACGGCCTGACCTTGCGTTGTAGCCAGTCTCCAAAAAAAGCCATCAGCTTAGCGTTGGCCCCAAAGAGCACAGCACAGACGCGCAGCGGATGCCCTGCCTGCCAACAGGCAGAGCGGCATGCAGCGGGGAGGGCTGGTGTGCCACAGGCTGCCGGTCTCCTTAGAGGGAAAGCATGGACTCTGGAGCTTTCAGAGCCTTACGTCTCTCTCTCCAGGGGTTCTGGAGAGGCTGGCCCCATGCCTTATGCCAGAAGAGTGACTGGGTTCATTTGTGCAATGAGGTGATGGGGACCAAGCTTGGGATGATGCTGAACTGCTTGAAAGACCCCGGTTAACTTGGGAAAAGCAGAAAAGTGGCAGGGATGGAGTGAGGGAGTTGTAGAGTAGAAAAAAATAAGGCAGGTCTGTGGGGGCTGAATGGGAGGGGGCCAGCTGTGACAGGGGAGCTGAGCACGCGGGGCAGGAGGAGCCCCGGTGACAGGGGATGCAGGATGCAAAGCAAAACTGGAAGCAAGCTGCTCTGGAGCCTCTGCGTCTGTTTTAAATGGCTCTTAACCTTCCCTGAGAGCAGCCAGGAGCCATGAGGCTGCCCAGGCTCTGGGCTTAGCCACCCTGCCTCCTCCCACTGCCTGACTGCGAGGCAGGCACTGCTTGGGCAGGCGCCGTCACTGCTGCCAGGGAGCCCGGAACGGCCAGGCAGCCATGGCGCAGCGCTCAGCAGCCCCACGTGCCTGCCAGGACTGCTAAGGTCGCATGCGTCAGACCACCCCAGCGGCCCTGGCACTGCAGCGCAGATGCATCGCCAGGGCACCCAGCTCAAGGCCAGGGCACCGTCGCATGGGGTCTCTCCAGCATTGCCCACCGTCACCCCCACCAGCATCACCTACGCTCACATCCCTCCCACATCCACGGCCCCAGCCCTGCTCCCACATGCAGGAGAGGAGGCAATCGCTGGAGGCCTCTGAATATGCATGAGGTGCAGGTTGCTCAATAATCATGCCTGAGAAATGTCCAAATATTTACACAAACAAACCTCCACTCAAAGGAACCTACTGAAAACAGCCCTAATCTCAGCAATGACTTAATGGAGGCCACCTGCACCAGAGGCACCAGCTCCCGGCGGATCAAGGCATGTAGGGCTGGTGCACAACCTGGTGCCATGGCATGGGGGGGTGGAAAAGGCTGTGCGGATGGGAAGCCCATCTAGCCATGCTCCTGCTGTCTCGGACTGCTCCCCGTTTGCATTCAGCAAAGGCCCCAGTACGAGGGACCAGACTGGGGCAGTAGCAGCAAGGAGATGCACCCAGGCCAGCTCCGATGGCAGCTCAAAGTGTCCTCAGAGGCTAAGGGCAGGCCCTGCTCATGCCGTCTCTTGCTGGCTGGTTTGTAACCAGAGATTTTTTTTTTCCCCCTCATTTGGCTAGGGAAAATCTAGGGCGTAGAGGGTGTGTTGAGAGAGGGCTCCCAAAAAGGGAGCTCTTATGCATGAATGGGAGGGCTCCCATTAATTTCATGAACGCAGCCAAGCAGCTTTGCAGAAGGGGAGAAGGCAAGCCTCACACCATGTGCCATGCTTCCCCAGGCACTGCCAGGGATACCTGGCAGGTCCTTAACTTACTCCCTTTTGCTTCTTGCAGTACAAAACCAGCCTAAGGGCTGAGTCCACAAGCACCTCCAGAAAGCTAGACTCCTTGAAATGATCAAGAACTTGAGTGCCTCAGCAGGAGCTGGTATGTATCTCCTCTGCATCACAGAATCACAGAATCGTATAGGTTGGAAAAGACCTTTAAGATCATCGAGTCCAACCGTAAACCTAACACTGCCAAGCCCACCACTACACCCTGTCCCTAAGCACCTCATCCAAACGGCTTTTAAATCCCTCCAGGGATGGCGACTCAACCCCTTCCCTGGGCAGCCTGTCCCAATGCTGGACAACCCTTTCAGTGAAGTAAAATTTCCTAATATCCAGTCTAAACCTCCCCTGGCGCAACTTGAGGCCATTTCCTCTCGTCCTATCACTTGTGACCTGGGAGAAGAGACCAACCCCACCTCTCTCCAGCCTCCTTTCAGGCAGTTGTAGAGAGCGATGAGGTCTCCCCTCTTAGCTCCTTTTCTCCAGGCTGAACAACCCCAGGTCCCTCAGCCGCTCCCCATCAGCCTTGTGCTCCAGACCCTTCCCCAGCTCCGTTGCCCTTCTCTGGACACGCATCGTTGTGTCACAACCCACAGGGCTATCTAAAGCCTCCCCATGCAGAGCATCACGAACACGCAGCCATCTCTGGGGTTGAGAGAAGCAAAACTTCCCAGACACATCAAGGACAGACCCATTCCTAGGAAGGGAGTGTAGACCTCTCTCCACACGCAAGGTGGTTTTCACGGAGGGTCTCAGCCCTGTACCAGAAGAGAGTCCTGGAGCACACTCCTCCCACTGCCAAACCTCCCCAGTACTCGGGAGCAGGGGTGTGCCTGCATCACTTGCACACGTGCACACACACACACACACACGTGCAGCACGGCCAGCGCTGCAGTAACACGGGACACGGCACGCTCCTCACGTGCCTCACAAGAAGTTTCTTCCTACCACACAATCTGCTTTCTTCACAGCTCTTGTTCTCTGCTTGCAGGGCATTGAGGGAAGGGACACAGTCACCTCCTCCCTGCCTTGTCCCTCTCCTCAGCGCAGGCTGACTCTGCACACTGCAGTGGGATCTCCTCCAGCTCTCCTGGCTCCTTTGGTCACCACTGGGCTGCATGGCACCTTGGGGACAGCAGTAAGGGCCTGACACTCCTTTTGTGTTCGCAGCTCCCTCTCCACGTGCAGGGGACCGTCCCCAAAGCCCAGTGATTTCAGAGTCCAGACTCAGAGGTGAAGTCCCTGTTTCTGCCCTGTAGCTTCCATAAAAACACAGAATCACAGGGTGGTTGAGGTTGGAAAGGACCTCGGAGGTCATCCGGTCCACCTCCCTGCTCAAGCAGGGCCACCCAGAGCCGGTTGCCCAGGACCATGTTCAGACGGCATTTAAATATTGCCAAGGAGGGAGACCACAACCCCTCTCAGCAACCTGTCCCAGTGCTCAGTCACCCTCACAGTGGTGATGAAGTTCAAGCAGAACCTCCCGTGTTTCAGTTTGTGCCCATTGCCTCTGGTCCTGTCACTGGGGATCACTGAAAAGAGCCTGGCTCTGCCTTCTTTACCCCCTCCCTTCGTGTATTTATATACATTGATAAGATCCCCCCTGAGCCTTCTCTCCTCCAGGCTCCACAGCACAGCAAGTCTGGGTCTGCAGGTCATTTAGCTCCAGAGGCTGGAGTGGGGCAGACAGAAAGACAACATGACCAGCTCTGGTGTGCAACTGAAGTTGGCAACAACTATTTCCAACACAACCGCTCTAAAGTGACTGCACCAACATCTCTGCGTTCCCGTGAGCCATACGGCAGAGCTCAGCCAGAAAACGGAGGGAGGAAGCTCCAGGAAAGGATGGCTGGTTGACCCTTTCTCACTGTTCATGCCTGGGCTGGGCACACAAAGTGACCATTGGCTTCCAGCATTCTGTAAGGAGGGATCCAGTCCTCACAGCGTCCCTGTGCCAGCCCTTTGCCCGTACAGCCTGAAGCGCTGCGGGAAAAGTCATGGCCAGGGCAGAAAGGAGTCAGTCCTGTTGTATGGTGAGCCACCAAGAAGTCCAAAGGCGATTCATGGGAGGCAAAATCCAACAGAGAGCAAACACTTTGACCTATCTGCATTTGGCAACTTAATTTTCCAAGTATCAGAAATCAAAGTTGGATCCCAGGTGCAAATTTCCTTAAAAGAAAAGCCTCTGTCACTGAAGCACCCAGGAAAGCACCCGAGGCCCTGCACTGCTACCTTCCAGGCAGCCGTTGGGAACCCTGCGTTACCAGAGTGGTTCTATGCAGTGGAGATACCAGTGCTAGGTTTCCACTCCGCAGAGTTTTCTGGAAAGGGTTTAGCAAGGCTCAGGGAAGATGAATTTCTCCTGATAGTGCAACAGTTGGGAGATCTGGGCTGCAGGGATTTTTATGCCTTGTTTTGGCTTAACAGGATTGAGCGGTGCCACTGAGATGGGGAGGAGAACAGGGACAGACCCCCAGAAGTTTTCTGTTGCAGCTCAAGTCCTTCGGGATGTTACAGGAGCGATTCAGAGACACCGGCACATCAGCCCAGCACGTTATTAATAGCGCGCAAAGGTCCAGGGTCCCCACCACGTATCAAGGGAATTGGAAACTGGAACGTGGCCCGGACGGCTCTGGGGGCTGGATCTGGTGAGGGAACAACCACCTCTAAGCTGAGCATAATGTGGGTGCAGCAAACCACCACCAGCTCCACGCCAGCGCACGTCCAGACAGTGCTGAAGACCAGGTTCTGGCAGGGCAGCTCCTCAGAGCAAATGCTTTTGGCCAGACCTTGTTTTCAGCCATGTGGCCATCCAGGGGCTGACACGACCCTCCAGCCAGTGCCTGTTTCACCAGCCAAAGACCTTTGAGAAGAGACTAAAAGCTCCTTCAGCCTTGCAGCACCTTAGCCAGCAGTCAGACGACTGATGTGGGTGTGAGGACTCCGGGGTTCACGGCTGCGAGAGAGCTGGCACAAAGTACATGTGGTCCTCAAAAGGTAAACCCATGTCCTGACCATGTTTCTTTACAAGAAAGAGATGTACCAAATAACCCAAGGGCCAGTTCCTGGGCACTTCAAGCTGGTATCAATTGTCACAACAGATCCAGGCCAAATTATTCCTCCTGGGTTAATCAGGTGCCACCTCCCTTCACGCACCATCCACACCTAACAGCCATGCCCACCCTTGGTGTGGTGGAGCTTCCGCGGGAAGCAGATGTAATTGTAGGAAAAGAAACGTAACCACATTCAGGCCAGAAACACCCTCAAAAGCCGGAGGGTCTGGAGATCGCCAGGAGCCGCTCTCCCGAAGCAAGTGGGATTTGCTGGATTTGCTGATCCGTCCCCGCTAGACAGCACCTGGCTCAGGTGAGGAACCGAAGCCGCTGGACAAAGGGAGCACAGTGTTTGTGTCTGTGCACGTGTGCTTGAGCTGCAGCATCCCTGTCCCCTTTCCCAGTCTTTGTGACAAAGGGGGAAGACCTCTCCTCCCTCCTAGAGCAAGCAGTGCAGCGGGCTGGAGCAGAGCCTTGGCCAGCACGGCTGGGAAGTTTCACTACAGAGCTGCCCAAAGCGCTATTGTCCCTTCCAGTGACCTTGCGCGTGTGCTGGCTGCTGCAGCCAACGCACAGCACGGGAGCCTTTAAAAAAACGCCACTGATCTGTCGTTTTAAATGCAAAGAGCCCGTCACTGCCTCTACACTTTCCACTCCCCCCCTCCGCTGGGGCTGTCGCACGCCGATGCTCTGGCTCAGCTTGGCTCCCTCCCGGGCAGGTGTCAGTCTCCGTCGGCAGCAGACGTGTCACATCTCCCGGGCTCACGCCGCAGCCGTCACAACCCGGCTGGACTTTCCCGTTCCCCATCTCCAGCCGCAGCAGGATTTGGGAGAACGTGGCTTATCCCGCCTTGCTGGCCAGCCCCCAGGCACAGCCACCGAGGCGTGCCCTGCACAGGGGCTGCAAGCGGAGCTAGAGGCAGGCAAGGAGCCTCCCTGTTCTGCATCCCTGCCTGACCTTGCAGCCTCTCCCCAAACGTGCCAAACAGCCCAGCGCCTCTCGGAGCCATTGCCAGCAAAGCCAGGCTGCAGACCAGTGTGGATGGCACCGCTGCAGAGGTGACAACGTCTCCCTGGGACCCTTCGCACTGTGGCAGCTGCCAGAAGCCCAAGAAAGGCCTGGTGGGCTCCAGCACCCGGCAGTGAGCGCTCCCAGCCTCCCAGCGCATCCACAGAGGATCTGGGGACAGAGAGGTTTAATGACTTTGCCAGAGTGGCTGGGAAAGGAGGAAACAGAGCAAAACTGTACTCTCTGCGTACCTCCCGACAGCAGCGCTGCTAGCCCGGGACAAGCACTGGCCCATCCCTCCTCTGCGTGCGGAGGGCGGCATTTGGCCCCCCGCGGACAGAGCCCAGTGAGCAGCGTTATTCCAACCCACGCTGCCACAAGACAACGCTGCTCCAGCACCACCGGCCATCCTCCCTACTCACCGGTGCTGCCAGCGCTCCCAGCATCAGGGCAGAGCCCCAGCCAGCAGCCACCTCACGCGTTTCCACCCTGTGCCCAGCCCATTGCAGCGCAGGGTCTCCACGCACACCGGTCGCTCCGGAGAGGTCCAGCATAGCCTTGCCCCGAGACTTTCCCTCCTGGATCAGAGCCTAGTGAGAGCAGGGCTGAAGTATCCCTCAGACAGGGAGAGCTGACTTGAGGGTTGGCCAGGCCCCCAGCTCTGCTGCAGGGAACTGGGATTCCGGTAAGGCTGACATCCTCGCAGTCCTTTCTAATCCCGCTCATGGGGAGAGACTTTGCCTGGGAGGGAAAGACTCACCCAAGGTCACTCAGAAGGTCAGTGGCAAGGAGAATACATGCCAGAGCTCCTGAGGTCCCTGTCCTTTCCCAGACAGGGAACCTCCAAGCCCCCCAGGCTGTTTTGATGGGTCCTCGCTCCATGCAGGTGTCATCTGTTCTCTCCACCTCACCCTGCCTCCATGGACGCCCTTTGGTGTTTTTCCTTTGCATGACATCACCCAGCTCCTGATCTGCTGCCAGCTCTCTGCTTCCAGAGAGGACCCTTTACTGGCTGGGACAGAGACATTCGGACTGGGGCGGTGCTACGCTTCTGCAGTCCTCCATAGCTCTGCTCTCTCCTGGGAACAGGTACATCCCAAGGAGGTAGGACCAGAGGGGCTGGGCTGCCTGCACGCAAGCAGGCCCCAGCATAGTGATTTGGACAGCCTGAATATCTCCACATGCTGAGGACAGAGAGTGCCAAGCTTCCCCAGGGATATGCTCCAGCAGGCACATTCCTGCACGGCATCAACAGGAGCCAGCAGGAGTGTAAATGTGGCTGTCACCCCGTCTTCCTCCGGCAAGAAGGCAGATGTTAGGAAAGGAACAGTCCTTGTCGTACCGGGCATTTCTGTGCAGGCTCAGTAGCAGCACCGGGTGCCAGGGCCAGCCCTGTCTCTCTGCTGACGTTCTCACTCCACGCACCGTCACTACGCCTTCCCAAGCAACTGGGAAGCGTCTGGGAAGCAACTGGGAAGCAACTGGGAGTGTTCTCCCACCGAACAACTGTAGATGCACTTTGACTGGCCTCAGGGGTTCTGGCAGCGTTGCCCTCCCTGGCTCTAGTGCTGCCAGCAGGGCAGCCGAGCGGGAAAGCACCAGCCCAGCCTGACAGCAAGACCCTGCCGGCACAGACGAGTACATCTGCTCCCTCTCCCAGCCCCCAGGACCAGCCGTCTCGGCTCTCAGAGCAGGACCGCTCCTATGGCAAAGGCACTGTCCAGCCCAGGCTCACTCAAACTGGAAAGAGGGCGTTAAGTGGACGTTGGCACTTAACAGACCACGGATATGCATCAGCCTTGACCACCCTCTTCCTTTGCACTGGGCGGGAGAGAAGGGCAGCTCGATGTGCAACCTCCCAGCACCACGCAGCCAGCCATGGGGTCCAGTCGCCGCAGCCACAGGCGGTCACTGAAAACTTGGCACGGCACAACCTTCCCAAGCACCCTCCCAGTTCTCCCGCGTCCAGCACGAGGCCACAACTCCCTTCCGACATCACAGGCCTGCAAAGCACCTGCCAGGGCCCAGCGTAGCGAGGTCACGCTTGCCTCAACAAATTGCTACCTTGCTTCTGGCGTAAAGTGGCAAGCAACGGCTTCAGCCTCAAATAGCCCCAGCGACCCTGACCCCACAGGGACGTGCATAGCGAGGGTGGAGATCAGCCCCAGCAGTGCCCCGTGCCCAGCCTTCGGCAGCGCCTGAAGATGGGGCTGGTTTTCTTCCCCAAACGTCTTGACCCCAGTGACTCTCCCCAGTCACTGCTAACACACCGAGTGCTTAGGAACATGGGGAAAAAACCAAAGTATAGTCCCCAGCCACAGGAAAGGAGGCCCTCTCTATGAGGCAAGGGTTGGCAGAGGGCATTTCAGGAAGAAGTGGGCAGGGTGCCACAGGCTAGCGCTCCCTTTCACTTGTCCTGGGACCTTCTTGCTAGGCCCAGTCCCCATGGAGAGGAGAACAGACAGAGTCCGTGAGGCGAGACCCCAGCCACAGCCTCCATGCACCCTGCTGCCCGTGCACCCTGCTGGCCGTGCACCCAGGCGACTCTACCGAGCCTAGAGCCACCAAAACGTGGGCAGAGCCCGGGGTGGGTATGGCTCATGCCGCTCCCTGCCAGCCTCCCACCAGAGACCAACACTGGAGGGAGACTCGCCGTGTCCCAGCCGCCCTTCCCAGGGGAGCAGAAAGCGTGGACAGAAACAAGTGAGAAGAGGGAGCTGGAAGCACAGCCAGGCCCCCATCCCCCTGCCAAGGGAGTGGAGATCCGGGCTGCAGGTGCCCTAATGACACACATCGCCTCTGGCCCCTCGCCCGCTGTGGTCTGAGCCAGGAGCCACATGCCCAGGGCTGCCTGCGGTCTTCCCAGTCTTCTGGCTGGGAAGGGCACTCTAGCATCAAAGAGCGGCAGGGACAGCCAAGGGTGAAGGCTGGGCTTTGTCCCTGGAGCCTTGCAGGGATGAGGTGGGACACAGAGGCCTGGGAGGGGCAGAGAACGGAGCCCCAGATCGCCTGGCATGCCCGGCTTCAGCTGGCACCGGGGACACACACGGCGTCAGCCCTCGCTGCCCACAGCCACCACCAGCAAGGCAACGGTCCCCAGCCCCTCTCACTGCCGTAAGCTCAGCGCAGATTCCGATTCCCTCCGGAGAGCACATCCTGCTGTGCACCGGATGCCCAAGGCCAGGTACTCGCAGTCCAGCCTGGGGTGCTTAGACATGGTAGACCATTCCTGGGGAAGGAGTCCACTGTGAAACCCTGAGGAAGGACGCAACCAGGATAGGAGAGTGGAAGGAAAACATTTCTGAATGAATTAGTTGGTGTGACTGACACTACAACCTAGGCTAGGGCAGGAGGGAAGAACAGTAATCGCAGCAGCTCGGCCTATTGCACACCAATCTTCATTTATTCCAGTTCCTCCTTCCCTTCCATTTCTGCAACATTTACTCATTTTCCCCATTCCTCCCTGCAACACACCGAACTGCAGCCAGTTCCCTCCTCCAAGGACTCCCTTTGGTTATGGGCAAATTAAGAGTCCTTTATCAATCCCTGGAACCACCGTTCACAACGTGCTCCAGGATGCATCCTTGCCCAGCGCAAGGCAGAATTGCGTACGGCTCACGCTATGTGCACTCAAGGCCTGCACTCGGGGCACTGGGAGAGCTGACGAAAAGGACAAGGCACGTTCAGCATCACCTGCCTTTTAAATCAGAGAACTCGAAACACTGGCGTTGGGGCAGCAGGTCAGAGCTCACAGAGAGCAGGTGAGGACCACAGAGCAAAACTTAGCATGAGGCCACACAAAGTCCCCTAGTATAGGGATGCTTTGGGCAAGCGTCTTCTGTATCAGAGCATGAACACGTTGAAACCAATGCTCACACACAGCAAGAGCCCGTGCCCAGAATGGAGACTGTATGCTATTTCTGTTGGCAAGAGCCATTGCTTCTACATACCTAAGGCAACTGGTAAACTTCCGCTTTTTGCCTCCGCTCAGATCCATGCTTGACAATTTGGAAGCTGTTTTGTGCACTTTCTAAGAAATGACCTAACTATGTCTGGGGAGAGTGCCATGGCTAATTTATCTGCCTCAACAGCATCTCTGCAGACATACAGTCAGAGGAGAGAGGAGTGCCCCTGCCACCTTCTCAGACTTGGGCAGAGGGGACCCTGCCAAGAACACCAGTGAGACCTGACATTCCTCAGTCGCTCCAGACGATGTGAAAGTCTATTACCAGCAGCCACTTTTCACCACCACTGAACACAGCTGTGACAGGTAAAAAGAAAAACTGAAGAGACAGAGGAAAACTCTTAAACTAGTGAAAAACATCAAGAAGACTCCAAAAAAATTACTGAAGAAAAAGCCAATCCCTGCCAGAAAAAGTCGAAGACGCTGTGGACGTTTCTCGTTCCCAGTCTCCCCAATTGACCTTACGCAGAGGTGCCCGAGGTGCCCAAGGAGCCAGGTATTTAGGGTCTGCTTACTGGATCGCTCAGGGCCTGGCTGCATTTGGCCCTAGAGGTGCTGCTTGTACCTTCTTTGCTGTTCTGCCCCAGGAGTCTGAGGAGGAACCGTGGGGAGAAAGGTAATGATCACCTTCGGTGAATGAAGCAGAGCGGAAGGGCAAAGCAGTTTCCCTTCGTCAAGCTATGCCCATCCCAGTTTCGGCTTAGCTTCCACACCAGGGACACCAGAGGGACGTGACGCCTGGGAGACAGGATGCAGCCGGTTCCAGAGGCAGCTCAAACAGGAGTAAAGCTCGGTCTAAATGTTGGATGTGGCAGGGGAGGGCCCCCCCAGCATGTCCTTTAGCTGGCACAGCCTCATGCTGCTTTACTCCCCCCCAGACGAGAAACTCTCCAGCAGGCAGTGAGCGACCAGGCACGGGGGGGACGAGGCCTCTCGGCGTGCAGGGTAAGGATCACTGAGAGCAGTCCCAGCGAGAAGAGAGAAATTCACCTCCCCAAAGCTCGGTCCCCAGGCTCTAACACAGAGAGCAGCCAAAGCCCGTTACAAGCTGAGCACCTCAGCGATTACCCACGACACGAGAAGTGCTACGTTGGTCGGGAGAATTAAGCATTGCCAAACAGCCATGGAGAGAGGTGGGGATCGGTCCAGTCATAAACTTGTACACAGCAAAGGCGTTACTCTTGGCATAGAATCCACCCTGATGCTCTCGGCTTACTAAACGCTCCACAAAGGCACAGACCAGCTACTTCAGTGCGCTCCGTCCAGCATCATTACAACTCTCAGGAGAAAAGCCACAGAGAATTAAAAGCTGATCAAAGATTACAAAGCCTCAAAGTGACACTGTCCTAGACAGCAACGCTCCTTCCTGGACACAGATCCTCTGCGTTCTCCAAAGCCCATTCCATTGAAGCCACACAACCACCAACTGCAACACCCAAACCACAAACACACTGAGAAACGACACAGCCCGGTGACAACAACGGCAAAATGACAAGCGTTTAAATGAAAGTTACTCACTTTCCCAGGGCTCGCAGATGCATATACACAAACATGCACACAAAGAAAAATGGACTTCCAGGCCCACAGAAAACTCTTCTTCCGTAAAAACAAAAAACCCCCCCTGTGTTCATGCAGGAGCTGCTGAGGAAGGTGAGACACAGCCGGAATGCAAAAATGGTAGCCCAGCCAGCAGCACCCTGCCGCTGGCCACCACCTCGCTGTGCCTTTCCAGTGAGATGAGGTGGGAAGGGGCTGGGGGACAGGTGAGAGGGATCTTATGCAGGTAACTTACCTTCCACAGTTGCAGTGGCAAACTCGGTCTTCCCCTCTCAGATGTGGCAAGATGTAATTGTGAAATCTGTCCAACAACGCATTCATGTCCATCAAGCAAGCTATTGCCTGTAAGAGCCCATAACCAAGGCATCTGGTCAACTCTGGATGATGGAATAAAACATTGACTCTAGTTTGATTGCCAAAGACTGAAGCAGTCATAAAGAAAATAATCTTCGGTGTTTAATGGGGCACACGCGCATGCACACACATGCATACACACAGAGGTGCACAGGCTAAGGGACAGTCCGGGGGGGGGGGGGGCGCGAGGAATGGAGGGGAGGGAAATAAGCAAAATCTCTTACCATAACGATAGAGGCGCCCAGGATCATGAAAATCATGGTGTTTGCATTCATGGACATCAATAGGGAATTGCCAGCGGTCGGGTCCGTCCGCCCCCAGCCCGCGGACAGCGAGCGGCGGCCGCGCTATTCCGCAGAGCTCAGCCCGGGGCGCATCGCGCTCGGTGCCCGCACGCTGCGGTGCGGCGGGGGGCGGCGGGGCGGCGGGGTGCCCCCCGCACACACACACGCACTCCCCCGTGCCGGGGATGCCTCGGGCTCCCTCGGCCTGCCCGTTTTATTTTTTTATTTTTCTAGGACAAATGTGACAGGTAAAAAAAAAAAAAAAAAAAAAAATCGAGAGCTCCCCTTCCCCCGGCCTCTCCCCGGCCTCAGCCGAGGGCGGTGCGCCACGTCTCCGGGAGCGGGCACACACCGCCACAAGCACAGCCCTTCATGCAGCAACTGGAAAGCGAGCCAGCCAAAACCGGGGGGCGGGGGGGGGGGAGGCTGGGGGAGGAGGAGGCAGGCTGCAAAAAAAAAAATAAAAAAAAAATCACCCAGTCCGGGGGAGCCTCATTGCATCCTCTTCCCCGACCCTCCCCAAAATCACCCCCCCTCCCGATGGGTGCGAAGAAAAAAAAAAAAATCAAACCCCAAACCCCCTCTTCCCCCCTCCGAAGAAAACCCCAACCCTCCCGGCTCGGGGCTGCGTGTCCCCGCTGCTCGGCTCCGTGCTGGAAGCCCCCGGCCCAGCCCCTCCCGGGCCCGGGCGGCTCCGCGCGGCGCCGGCTCTGCCCGGGGGAGGGACGCGGGCTGCAGCGGGGAGATGCGCCCGGGCAGAGCCGGCCGCCCCCTCCCCACCCCGGGCATTTACCTACGTGGGGAGGCGCCGCTCCGAGCGCGGCTCATGGCGAGCGGCGGCAGCAGCGGCAGCTCTGCGGCCCTGCCCTTGCGGGGCTTCCCCCCGCCTCGCAGCCGCACGCTTTTCCCGAGCGAAGCCCCGGCAGCGGCGCTCGGCCGCATTTCGAGTCCCACACGCCATCCCCACCCCGCCCTTCCTCCCGCCCGGCCCCGGCCCCGTCCTCCTCGCGTCCCGCAGGAGATGTTGCTTATTTCCCGCCCTCGGGGCACAGCCGGGACCCCCCCCCCCGCCCGGGCAAGGGGGAAGGGGGGGGGGGGGGCGCGGAGGGCGGCAGGGGGCCGCGGCCTCGCCCGCCGCCCGGCCGGAGCGGGGGGCCGGGGGCGCGGGCACCGCCCGCGGCGGGGTGGGACGGGAGCCCCGCACTCCGCCGCGCCCCCGCGCTTCCCCCGGCGCCTCCCTCCGCCGGCTGCTTCCCGCCCGGGCTCGGGGAGCGACGGCCCCTCGTGGGGGGGGGGGGGGGGGGATGGGTCTCCCGGGCCCTGGCCCCGGGCCGGCCTGGGGCCCCCTGGGCCCGAGCGCCCGCTCGCCCCCGTCTCGGGGGGGACGCCCGAAGGGGCACCCACGGCAGGCGGTGGGTGCCCGGCCCTTCCTTCTCCGAGCGCGGCGGCAGCAGAGCTGGGCGCAGTCCCCACCTCTGCCGAGCATCCCCCCTGGAGCTGGGCCCCAAGAAACGCTGGGGTGATGCAGACGCAGGAGAGCCACTCACTTTTGTGACAGCAATAAAAGACAAGCCCATGCGACTTTGTCCCGTCGACCGAACCTGCGATCTAAGGTCCGAGCAAAAGCTCACGCTCCAGGTTCTCCCACGGTGTTATTTCACCGTGCTATTTGGTCAGTCCAAGTCGGGCCACGTTTGGGAGCTTCTGGGAAAAATAACCTAAGTGACCAGCCAATAACTTTTTGCTTGCTTGCTTGCTCGGTGTTCTTTTTAAATGTAAACCGTGCAATCTGGATGAACAGAAGAGATTATAGCCACCACGTGGGAAATGCGTGGTAGCTCATAGCTTGATGGTTGTTACGTCGTGCTGCGCAGTGCTTTCACCTCCAAGTCCTCAGCCTTCCTCAAGGTTAGTTTCACCTTGCCGGAACCCAAGTATCGTTTATTTTTTAGGCTTCTCAGGGCCATCAAAGTAGAGTTTGCTTGTTCTGGGTTTTGCATTCTTGCATATTTGTTTTCCTTCTGTTCCTCAGGCCACAATCAGCCTCCTTATGTAATGATTTGTGTTATATAAACTCCATTCTTCAAGGAACAGTCATTAACCTACTACTGGGTATTGAAAATACCAAAATACTGTCACACAATTAAAATCACTAAATGGTGTCCTCAAATTAGAGCACAGATTGCATTGCAGATTTTTTTTTTTTTTTTTAAATTAAACCACACCCATGAAACATTCGCTAAGCCAGGCACTTCATGCAAAAGAGCAGCAAGGCTGGGAAGGCCCCTCGCACCGCAATCCTGCCCAACCCAGCAGGGTTCCCTCCTCAACAGCCCTCTGCCCTGCGCTGCCTTCACTTCTTATTGAGCCAGGAGGTGGTTTCTACCATCTATATGCATATAGCATGGTAGCATATGGACCTCGCTAAAAGTAACACAGAGATAATGCAGCTCGTTACTCTGCTAGTTGTAGAAAACATACGTGTTTTTAAAGTAACAGCCAAACAGAACCACAGGAGAGGACAATTTGAAGACGAGTCTCAAGGAATTTCATGTAACTGAAGTTGTGCCCGGCCATCAGCCAATGTTTCTGAGCTCCCAGCCATCCCCACAAACGAGGCTGGGTCAGCTCTCAGCTGGGCTCGAGGCACTGAGGAAAGACTTTGTCACTGGCTCAGGCATAAGCCGGGTTCCTCAGCGTAGCTCTGCAGGAGCCGCCTTCCCTTCTTGTCCTTTTGGAGCAGAAGTCCTGGCTGATGAGGATTCCAAACATCGCTGTTCGGATCATTTTGTTCTGCGCGCTCCGCTGTCCTGGTTGCACCTAGTGCCCTTTACCTCCCGCCTTCAGCTACAGGGCAGCGTAGCTGCCCGACAGTCAACCAACTTCAGCCTAGTCCTGGGCAAAACGGTGCTAACGCACAGGGTAGCGCGAGAATCCTTGCTTGCACCCCTGGCACTGCCCAGAGCACCGGATTCACTAAACCTGACAGGCTCACAGAGCCGCAAATGTGGATAGCAGCCATGAAATTATCAGAAATTTTCTTTATGAAATCCAGTCGCCACGCAGAACGCTTGAGTCAATGATCTTCTGTGGCACTGAATTATACTAGAAATTCCTTCTCCTCTCTCCGCTTCAACCTCCATCAGTTGGCAGGAGCACCAAGCGACATCTGCGATTCGGCAGCCAGGAACATCTCACGCTCGCTTTACTGCAGCGTGTCAGTCAAACAGGTTTCCTCATTGTTCTTGCTGGCCCATTTTCAACATGTCCAGACTTGGCTGGACCTCGTAAAGCTTGTCTTGTCCCATCCCCTTGATCCCACTACATCTAGGTTTGCTCCCTAGCCTTGGTGCAGGCTCCTACAGAGTTTTTCAAGAAGCAGCTCTTCACAGCAACCCGTGGTGGAAATGACGAGTTCTGCACAGCCATGGCAGGGATCAGGCTGGAGATGAACCCGGGCCAACAAACAGCCCGCCTGTTCTTGCAGAAACAACCCGACAGCAACATCTCTGTCCCCTTCAGCGCTAGGACACGTTGAACTCTTGGCTGCTCACAGCCCAATTAGCTCAAGACCCAAGAACAACCTGAGGCCACGCACGGTGTTCAGGCGGTCTGGCCTTTCATCTGCGTGCCTAGGGGAAATCAGGCCATGAAGAGTTTCTCTGGTGACTTCCATCTAATGGAAAGAGGCAGCAGGGACTGACTGTATTTGAGCAAAGTGACATGATACTTGCATGAGTGAAGACTTGTCTTTTTAATGTAGGTGCTAACAGATGCTTAGACAGTTTTGGGTTGCCACCACAATAGCTTACAATGGGTTTGTTAAACTTGCTCCTAATCACTTTAATATTGTTAGAAGGAAGCTGCTCCTTTTTGAAGACAAGCATCCACACTACCTATGGCTCCTGTTCAGCTTCAAGCCTCATGGAGTCCTGCCACCACCCCCCTCATGCAGACAAGTCCATAGCCTGCATTACAAGATCTCAGTGGCATTTGGCCTATCCCTAATCGAGTGACCACTGCCTTTGCCTTGGCTTCAACCCCTGCTGCACGACCTGGTACTGCCACCCAGCCTCCTTTAGTTCTCGGCACTTGAGGGCATACAGTGAACGTACCCTTCCCTCCTTACAAACAGCTTTTAAACCCCAGCAATACTGGCTAAGATGATAAAAAAAGACCAGAGAGATCTGGATGGGAACCACCTCAGATTTTTTTTGCCCTGTGAGTAGGCAGCCCCAGGTAGGAATATTATCACAAGCCACGTTCACAGGAACTGACTCCCTCTGCTTTCCTCTTGAAGGGAGCACAGTCCTCAGCTGGCGTTCTGCGGTGCTCACGCAAGTCAGAATTTATAGAAGAGTCTAACAACACCTAGAGCTAGCAATTCTCTCCTTTTTCCTAATTTTTTCTCTTCCTAAGAACCCACTCGGCTGTCCTATACCCTTCCTATACTCCACTGACTGTTTTTTATTCCCCTGTTCTTTTCACCGTTCCTGTGCTGATACAAGCATTTGTGTTTGTCTTTATTGATACCTTCTCCTAAGCTCCTACACGTATGAGAAATAGAAGTTGAAGCTGGATAATCTGCCTAGCAACAAATTCATTAGGCTGCTGCATTGGGGAAATCTAGCTGGGATCATTGATCTTTGCACAGTCAGATCCAGCAACAGTGAAACCTCGGGAAGAATGCTCTTTTCCACCATATGCAGTATGATTGTGTTATCGGCATCACTTTGTGCACTGAGCCTTATAGGCAAGTGAAGGAAGCCAGCAAGCAGAGAACTTCAGGGATAAGACACCAGCAGTGCAGGGGGGAGAAAAGGCACTGCTCTCTAATCACCAGTTTTTATTTACATAAACCTATTTGAAAGACGGGCTGATGTCTCTGACAGAAAGAAGAACGTTCATGAATGTTATGAAGGTCTTAAGCAAGACAAAGAACACAGAAAACAGACACAAAATCCAAAGTGACTCGTGCGAAAGAAAAACAGACGGCAAACTAGAAGTGAACGGGGCTCTACTGCTCTGTGCCTTACGGACAGGCTCCGCAGAGGGCCGAGATGCGAGAGATGGAAGCCTCAAGAAGTACTTGGCAAAGATCTGCCCACAGAGGAAGTAGCATCAACTGCATGGCAGCAAGACAGCAAAATCTAACAAACGCGCTTCAACAGACACTATTCTTTCCTCAATATAGCCTTTCATCGAAAGTCAAAAAAGCGACAGAAATGCTGACAAAACATAACCGCTGCCTTTAGAAAGGGGCGGGGAAGAACCGCTGGGAGGAATCTGCACTGCAAAGCCACCGCTGCTGGCCTGACGGAAACTGGGAGAGCAGCCTCGATAGCTGAAAACTCTCGTTGACAGCAGAAATCTCCCATCACAGCCAAATTCTGTGTACTCACAGTCTGTGTTCACAAGGCGTCAACCCTCCATTGCTTTCCTTCATTACGCAGGAAGAAGGCCAACTACAGCCCTTAAAAAGAAACGGACCATCTTTCAGCACTGATACTCGCCAACAGGAGTATCAACGTATCTACAAGGCAGGGAAGAGAACATCATCATTTATAGGCCATCCCACTCTTAAAGGAAAAAATGCATTCTTTTTCCCATTTCCTTTAAACCAAAGTTTCTCTTGAAATTTCTTTTTGACACACAAAATAACTTTGTGTTTTTACCCAGTTTATTTTATACCTACATATGCATTTTTGTGTGGGTATAAATATATGTATCTCTCAAACAGGACTAGGACCCCACAACATTGCTGTATAAACTGAGCTTCATTGTGGATTTCAATGCAAATAAAGCATACGGAGACAAAGTAACTATATAAATGCATACATTTTTAACTAACCTGTAAGTGAAATGAGAAGTAATGTGTGAGAGTAAGAACAGCTTTAGCTGAAGACAAGTTTTGCTCACAGAAATTTGAATACTTTGAACTGGACTGTGGATCATTCAGAATACTTGCCTGTCCACCCAGGTCATCCATCCATCCGTCCGTCTGTCCAAACATCCTTCTGCACACTGGTAAATAAACAAACGACAGATGACCAGCTCCCAGTGTTGCTTTTGCTTATGAACAGAATGTTTAGGATGGAAAGGACAATTCTGTAACATCCTGTACGCTATACCATGTTTTTAGACCAAGGCTTCTCATTTCAGTTGAAGAGATGCAGTGAACTGAAGTTCTGCTAACGAATCCATACTTAGCACTACAGCAACCAGAATTCTCTGCCCATTATGCACATGAAAAGTGTAATCTTTATGTAATAAAAAGGACACTGCTGTACATCTCCACGTACACACAAAATACCGGTTAAAACATCCTGTTCGGGTTTTTACCGCCTTTCTGTAATAAAACAGCAAAGAGCTCTGTTTAGGACGAATTAAGTCGAAAGTAGAAAACACTTTCAAACACTCTCCAAGTTTCACCTTGCCAAGGAGTCGACTTCAGTACTGATACTGTATAGGGAAGGAAAACTCTGCTCAAAATACTCAGTACCTGCTTGAAATGTCTTTTTAAAGAGATCAACTAAAGCAGTGCAGTCCTTACAGAATCATCTTCTTCCTTTGGCTGTAAATATCCCCATGGTAACAAGCGGTGGTATCAGACAGACAAATGAGCAGAAGCAGAGGAGGCTGAATGAAATCCTTCAAATACAGAGTCTCCAGAAACAAAACGGGACAGGACAAGCCAACCGGGAAACATGGGCTCTGCAAACCTTATCACAACTGCTGCTTGAACTCCCCCTCCCCTCATTGTTCCAGTCTGTTCATTCATTCTCCACAGAATTTTTTTGCTTTAAGTATTTTTAACAGACAAGAAAACCAGCGCAGGTAATTCAGGGATATTAAGCATTCCTGGGACCCGAGTACGATGCAGTGACCCATTTGGACACCGTCCAGGACACAGATTGAGCTGGCAGAGGTCTAAGTCTTCCCACAAGGCAGCTGAAACCCCAGCCAACCCCCAGATCCCAGGAGCAGAGAGAGGGGCCTGACTCAACAGACTTCGAGATTTGCAACTGCAAAGAAGTCTTTTCAGAGCTGGACTTGCAGTTTTGAGGTGTGGAGCAGATGCCTTTTAATGTATGCAAGTGTGTTCACTGACAGGGTTTAGTAAGTCGTGCGGCAGTGCTACTTCATACGCAGGCGAAGTTCTCTGCAGAGATGGGTAACGTTGCCCCAGATGGAGAGAAAGAGCTTAGCGCTAACTTCCCGCATCTGCAAAATTATTAAAGTTAAGGGAAATTAGGCGATTCAGGCGAGCTGTCAGAGGTCAGTGATAGAATGAGAGAGAGAAGCCAGGAGCTCAAACCCCATTTCATGCTACTTTGCTTGTAACATTATGTTTAAAAAGTTGTCCTCACCTACCCAAGTATTAAAGAGCACACAGACCTCATTTGCTCCAAATCATTTACAGGTTCCTTTAACAAAACAACTTTTAAGATCTTCTCTTGCCTGTAAGCAGCAGCACTTTACCATTCACATTTTGAATGCCTAATAATTCAGTTTGTTTTCACTTTTATCCGTTTGAAAAGAGAGAAGTCTAAGCTTTTGCTCTGTTTGTATACGCATACTCAGTTTCTGGATTTTGAGCTGTGACAAGCACGTTTATTATTGCTGTATGGGAGGAGAATGCTTTGATTCAAAAGATATCTCAGTTTTAAAAAAAAAAAAAGCTTTAAATTATTTACCCTGACAGGGGAGTTTGCTATTTCTCCCCATCCTCCTTATAGAAGACATACATACAATTGGCCCCGACTGCTACACTTACAGCCTCACAGTCTTATTAATCTCACAGGCGATAATTCAAAAGCAATTGAGACCCCAGACGATTTCCCGTCAGTGCCCTAATTCATACCGAGAAAGCAGTTCACTTCAGCTCAGCGCAGGATCAAAAATCATTATGAGCTGCCCAAACACACGGCCTCTCCGAACAAGGGACACAGTTCAGGTCTTTTGATTCCTGTCAAGGTCCTCTTGCTGTCACTACCCTCTCCAAGACATTTTGGATGAATGAGCATTCTTGTGCTACTTCAGATCCTTCGTGTTTTACCGCACGGAGCACAGTCACACTTACTTAGCTTCTATTTTGAAAACAAACAAACTTACAGGTTTTTCATTTTTATTGGATGCTTCCAACTTTATATCTAATAATATACAGATACTTGTTTTTCATTGTTCCATTCATATCCTCACATAGTTCAGCCATTCTGTCACATTAAAATAAAAAAAAAGCACAACTGAAATAAAATAAATTTGTAAGCTGGAAAAATACATTATAAACTTATATTCAAGAAACATTCTCTTTATAATTAAAAACCTACTTGTAATAATTAAAGTAGGATTTAAAGAAAATCTTGATTTTCATTTTTAAATAGGTGGCCTTTGTGTATACTTTTAATCATCTCATATGTACAACCCCAACCAGTATCTCTGCCTACCTGTGACAGAATACCTGAAACAAAACAAAAAGACACTGAAAAGGAGTTTTTAAACAAACAAACAAAAAAATCAATATTCATTTTCCAAGAAAATACAGTATAATCAGAACTTTAAACACATGCTTCCCTCATCTGTATTAAGGCCTAAGAGACAGATGTGCTTTAATAAAAGCAGACAGTATGAAGAAAAGTCCTTCCACTTTTCTCTTCAAATTCTTGTAACAGCTCATCTATTTCATTTTCCATGTCTTCTGTGTGCTGTATCTAGAAGAGAAAAAATACTAAGCAACCGGACTCCAAGGATATGATGTAGTTCAGAAACCTGCAATAATTCAATGCTTTTGGCTTCCTGTGGAATCTAAACCAGCAGGCTGTACCAAACAGCGCAGCACTGGGTGCTTTATGGAGATTCCCAGCATTCCCAAACGTATATATATTGCGCATCATGTGTATCTGCATATCCTTCCTTCTCCAACCCACTGAACTGGCACTTAACTAGTACTTTGTTGAGCAGGCAATATCCGTCCTCACTGGGTAACAAATGGAAGCTTCAGAATAGCTACAAGCACACTGAACAGATGGCTAAAATTTCAAGTCCTTGAACCCTCCTCTTAGGCTTTTGGAATCTGGAAAGGATTTAAGACCAGAATAGATCACATAGGCTGGAGTAAAAAAACCAGCCTGTTGCCACACTGGAAGAGGTGAACTCACCAACCTGCCCAGTGTAAAAGGACACAGATCCTTCTCTGTTCTCTTGACAGTTACATGGACTGTTTTGAGTGCAGCTTATGTCAGTCTTACTTCAAGGGCGAGGGCCCCTGCATATGGATGACAGAAGGCACCAGTGTCTTCTTCCACATCATACACACAGCAGGGCGGTACTATGAAATACACCTACATCGGGTGTTTTTCAAGTCTATCGTGATCCAGAATGCAACTCTGATGTTTAAATCCCACATGTTACAACTGCTTTTGAAATGGATGGTTTTACCATAAACAGTGTTTTGAGGACGGGCTCAACGTGTGTAACGGTTATGCGCGGTGCTTTGCAATTCTGCTTTTCACGTAAGCTATCAGTGCAGTGGTTTTGAATGCACACGCAGAGAGTCCACTTTGGAAACCATGAAGTCAGTGACAACTCATCTGTTTGCACAACAGCTCCAAAAATAACCACAAGAATTTGGAAACGTACACCTCTTGACATGGATTTTAAACAACTTTTGCAATATGCAGCACCTTCAAGGAGCACTAAGCAAACCCCAGCCCCTGTGCAGTCAGCTGGGTCCAAGGTACCCACAGGCAAGGAGCCCTCTCTACTTACACACTGGCAGAGCTCACAGATAAGGAAAGCACCCAGGGTTGCCTCCTCATGGTTATCCTGAATGTCCACATTGATCACATGTACTGGCTGACATGTCTCCTGCTCTCTGGAATTTAAATCTAGTTGAAAACAAAACACACGTAACAGCAAAACTTTGGGTGGAATGGTATCATATTTTACACAGATTATTCATAAGATTTTTAGAAATACATAGACATTGTCCACCTCTGCCTTCTTCAACCTTGTTTTTAGAAAATTGTTCATGTCATACTGTCTTAAACAACAGTCCCTCTTATTTCAAAAATGAGAGATGGATTTTGGAAACAAAAGAATTCAGTTTTGTGGAAGGGTCATGACAGTTTATTTGCCATGGTCAAGAAAAGTTACTGCTCACGCTATTCTGACAGTCTTTAAAGACCAAGATCAAGATTCTCAAAAGTCAAGAATGAATTTGGGCTTCCTCACCTGGAGAGTTTTAATGGCCCATTTTTTAAAAAAGCACTGTACATCGAACAATCTGAAAATTAAACTGCAAGGTGAGCTCCTACAAGTTAAGCACCGATAGTCACATTAGAAAATTCTAGATTTAATGTGTTCTGCTTATTAACAATGGGGTGAAGGGGGGAAAATAAAACATCTTTTTCCTACTAATCCACCCATGTATTATTGTTATGCCTCTCTCACATCACCTTCCTATTACACACACTGTTTTTAAGCTACAATTTGTTCTCTCCAAACCCCATTCTGCAACTTCATTTTGGCAAACCTGCCGAGGCCTCCATTTTAAAGTCTCAGCTTTCACATCTAGAGCTATTTGGTGGCACTTCCTTTCATTGATCAATTATGAAGGGCATTACCATGAAGTCAGAGAGCTATAAAACTGGAAAATTAGCAAGTGGTTGCTCTTCACCTCCCTTCCTCAGGATACTCACCTAAAACATTAGAGTGAAAGCTGCTTTCTAAGTGAGACATGCTGAACTTGCCGAAGATCTATTCACGTACCAGGGCAGTTGCTCTCAGAACTTACCAATACATTTCAAACACTTCACTTAAAGATTCAGAACACTAATTGCTCGGCTTGCAGAAGCCCAAATGTATCGTGCTCTGTATTGCTTGTGACATGACCACTGAGGACTGACAAGGCAAAGCAACAGCCTTCTAAATCGTGTGTATGATGCTAATTCAGTTGGCTGGTCTTTCAATGTAAAGGAAAGACCTTAAACCTCACATAAGCCGGTATCCAGCATTTCCAGAGACAGGCAGGGTTCTCAGCCCAGGAGCTGCCTGAGTCACTGCTGAAACCCCATGACTTTCAGTGAGTTCACATCAAGCTTGCTACATCATGTTCCTGCAGAACCCAGTCCCCAACTGAGATTCTTCTGGCATATCTCACTTTGACTCATTTAAGGGCAAAGCCGTAGCATGTTTGCAGAGTGTTAACCATGCTCAAGAACAGTTTCTCCACCTGTACAGGAGGTATTTATTGTGGATAAACTGCTTGGTAGGTCCCAGGACGTCTTCTGCAGAGAAGGGAAGCTGCATAAGGAAGACAGCTTAGACTTTGTTCTTCCATTAACCCACGGTGAAAAAATGCTCATCACATACAACTTGCTAGTTTTCTAGATCCATGAGCATTTTCAAACCACACTTTTGAGTTTCTCCAAATGCTTGCTATTTCCTTATGTCAGCCCTTAAAATTGATATGCATACACATTCTGTGTAGCTGCCAACACCAGCATCTTTTAGAAATAAGTATTCAGCCATCACTTCTCTGGTACATAAAGTCTGCGTCAATAGACTGCGAGCTCCTGTCCCTGCTGGTGTTCCAGCAGCAGTAGTCAGAGGAGACAGAGACGTCTCCAGATTTGTGAAGGACTTCAGGGGGGAGAGGAAAAAAAAAGCACTCAAAGTTAACTTGGTATATCAGTTCAAGGTCCTTACCTTCTACTACTTGATCATAGACTCTTTCTTCACATGTTAGGATCAAGTCAAAAACATCTTTGCAGTTCTGGAATCTTTCTGGTCGTGGCTTGATTCTCTTATTTCTGTCCAACATGTGTAAAATTCCATTCTGTGTGTATCTGAAGTTGCTTGAGTTAAGTACCTTTACTTTAAGAAAAGTCATGTTTTTGAGCAAATGACCAGCACAAGTTAAATTATTACCGTATCTTTAAAATCAGATTCTTTCTGTTTGCAAATATAAAGAGCAGTGACCACTAAATAGATTCCTAAGGTGGCAGCACGATCCCCATCAGGGTAACTCATGCAGTTTCTGGGTGCAGAGGCCTGACACTGTCATTAGTACAATGGCAGAGACAGCTTTAGAAGGCCCTCAGAAGAGCCGAGTTCCTCAGAAGGACAACTTTTCTTGAGCAACTATTTTTATATCCATAACGCTCAGAACACACAGACTTAGCTGTTTGCGTGAGCAGAATGTCCTACATTCACTTAAGTCACTGCCCCTCACTCCAGGGGCCTCTATCTTGAAAGTCAATTATATGGTGTTTCTGGTGTCAACTGCACATCTGCACGAAGTCCTACTCAGGCCTCAGGTTTACGCAACTGAACTGACAAAGAAAATTAAATAAATCACAGAAGCATCACCCTTTAAAAATATCCAAGATACATACATGGGAATGAAGAAAAACATTGACTCTATGCCTGTCAGAACTCCAGTCACTGTGTGAAAGGAATCTGTTATGCTGCTTGGTAGCTATATTTATGCTGGTACTGTAACCTTGAGGCTCAAATTTACATCCTGTATCCCCCTTTCAGACAGGATTCACTCATCCCACTGTCTTCTCAGCCTTCTGGGACGTGCAGTTTCATTAGGAGCGCACGAGGGTTGACTGTCACATAAATATGCTCGCTTGACTAAAACCAAATGCCCTCTGAAGGCAAAGTTTTATGGGTCAATTAGGAATACCAGGAAAGGTTTGAATTAAGAAAGGCTGGAAACTGATAGATCTCTTCCTTGCTTTGAAGCAGCAGTATTTTTAGCCATCCAAGTATATATTTTTAAATTAAAATAGCAGTAAGGACAACAGTCTATAATTTAAGATAACAGAAGGATTCTGAGCAAAAAAATTTCCATCATTGGTAGCAAGTATGTAAGAGGTCGTCTTGGCTTATTTCCTTGTTGAAAAGGTCATATACATACCTAGCAGCTATCTTAATTCTTTTCAGAGAGCAGTCCTAATCTTTTGTAACAAAAGACCAGCAGCCTTCTGCCTACCTTTCTGCAGTTGCCCTCTGGTATCTCAAGTTCTACTGCCTTAGGTAGCCAGACCTACACCTGCTGATCTAGATGCTTCAAAGTGTTCTTGAACACTTTTCAAGCAAACGGCCTCCAAAGCTTTTCAGTGTTTCGTTTAAGCTATATTAAAAATTAAACCCATCTTTCTACCTATAAGAGTCTACTTTATATGGAAAATATATTCAGTTCTCTTCTGTGTCTGCATCATCTCACTTTAACTACTTGACTAAAGAAAATTTCAATTTTGAATCACAAACTGAACGATACGGGTTTTATCACAAATATATGTTGTCGATTCTCTCTCAGCCAACTGACTGCTACTGCATTTCCTTTCTTCAGGTCACCCCCAAGCCTTTTACCACTCTTCTTTCCCCAAAGATTTCTCCCTATATAACTAAAGAACTGTCCTTGATAGCCCAAAGCTATCTCACAAGCAGCTCTCGTACACCAGCACCCACTGCTTCCTCACAGCACCCCTGCAAACTCCTGTGGGTTTGTCATGCTTGGAAAAAAATCCACTTCAACGTAGCCATTTCAGACCTCTGGTTATTTGCAAAGCATGAAAATTACTGCAACAGCCTTTTTCAAAATACTTGTAAACATCTGGCTGCGTTGCTTTGTTCGGTGTGAAGGTGAGCCCTTTCTGTTCTCTACAGTCCTCGTTTCTACATCATGCAGCTCAAGGAAAAAAATCCACAACATCCCACACACTTTTTTGGGTTCTTTTTTTCCCTTTCTAGGATAAAATGTTGCTGGCATCTGTCCCCTAGCTTTCCTGACTGAGCTTGGAGACAGAATTACGCATATTCAAAAAACCCACACAGTCAAGCTTTCTGCTTCACACAGTCAAGCTTTCTGCTGCCAACTTACAGCTATTTTTTTTCCAAGGGTCCATCTGCCTATAAAAGGAGATTGAAATAAGCAGTTAAGATTCATGACACTTTCATATTTGGTTGTCTGAAATATTTTTCACCTGGAAAAAAACAGCATACCATCCTTTTAGCAAGCAGGGGGATGTGATCTGCATGATTGTTTCCAATGCATAATCATAACCCAGCTTCTTTCTCTTCATGAGCTCAGGCGAATGCAAAGGTATTATAACTTATTAATGGTTTCCACTATACTGCCAGATGTTGAATCATTTAAGTCAGACTTCGCTTTCCTTCCAACAGATTTCAACTCCATGCTCCCTGTCCTATGCATGTCTGCTCTTTCTTTTCAGCAGTCACTTCTTCAGATGGTACTCACAAAATTTTCACCTGGCTTTCAGTGCTGTTGTCTGGCCATAGCAGCCTTCTTAACACTACCATGCTCAGAAAGTCAACAAAACACGCAGACATTTACCTAAGAGGCCTTCACCTGCTGCAAACTATTGGTACAGTAAATCCATCACATGTTTACAGTGAGTCCAATTCAGATATCACCTTTATTGGAATAACTATGCTAAACAGATCCACAATATAATGAAATTTATGCATGACAACTCAGTAATGGAAAGACTTGATATAAAAAGGAGATGTTGCAATACAAGTTGAGTTTTTCCAACAGACACAGCATTGTTGCTCATTCTTATGGAGACAGCTATACCCAGCTATTTCTATTGTTACTGACTGTGCATTCTCTCAATTTACATAAGGATATCCCATAATAACGTATTGATGAAGATATATATGTATTTAAAAAAAAATAACAAGAGTTGTGTGTTTAGATGAAACCCCTAAAGCTTTTATAGCTTCTGCTACCCAAATTTACGATTCCTGTCGGACACCAGAAGTGCCTTTCATCATCCCCTCGATAGGTCTCTGCCCGACACCGACACACGTGGCTGAGCATCCTTCACCCCCTCATCAGTCGTTTGTTCACTGACAGGACCCAGAGAATACTTTTAGCTATGAGCACTAACCGAGAGATGCATATAGCCAAGACAGCAGAGTCCCTTCCCCCCTTCTCCAGCACAGCACAGCCAGCAGTGACTGTACTTAGCAGACCACACAGCGATCAGTCTGCTTTTGTTCAGAAATCTGGATCACGGACAAAGCCAAAACAAGCAGATTCTACCAACTGCCTGAACATCAGCAAGTAAGACTGATGCATTCTCTTCTCCCTCTCACATCCAGTGTTCGCTTTTGCAGATGTCCTTTCATGCGAGTGTTTGCTTTGAACTGGGCGCTTCAAAACCTCTGGCCAATATTATGTGACAAAAGGATGGACACAGGAAGTCATTCAGTGCAACAATAACAAAGAAAATACCAATGATCCACAATATCCTCTCTAAATGCCTTTCCCCCCCTCCCAGGCATTTTGAAAGTTCTAAAATACCAAAATGTTTCTGAGTTTGGTCACGTCCTCTCCAAAAGTCTCTACTGAAAGCAATTTCAATTAAAGATACTGTATAAAGTATTCTCCCCAAACACTAGTAATATTCAGAAGAAGTTTTACAGAACTGCAAGTCTATTTGCTGGTTTTGCCCATCTTCCACTGCTGCACTGAAGTAACTGTTTAATAGGTCCGCTTTGCAAAATATGAGTAAGTCTTGGTAATAACTGTGAACAGGAGCTTTTGTTAAAGTGAAACTGGCATATGGGAAAACATCCATAGAATAATGCAGATAATCCTGAGAAGCAGAAGTGTTTTCTTGTTCAATACAGTCTCATAATTGTCTTCACGCATTGATTATTAGAGTAATTCTTTGCTCTCACCTCCCCAAACCTGTCCTGTATGTCGTAAAACCTACAATGAGACTAAAATTTAAAATAAGTTTTCCCTACCCCAGAATACTATTTTTCAACGTCTATACACACCACTCCCACATTGAAAGATAACCATGACAATTCTACTGCTTTCACAAACGTCCCAACTCCCTGTTTTGCTGATAAGTGTTTCTTGTGCAGTTGAATAGAGTGGCAAAGATTTGGTGGTTACCAGACTATGAAATTCAATTGCTGTTTTTGTTAGGAAATTGGATCCTTACAAACCTGAAAGATATTTCTGGCTATAATTTTGTGAGAACTATTGTTGGAAATTCATTAAGAAAAAAAAACTTGGGGAAAAAAAAAGGCATGTAGCTTTTTCAACATCAGTCAGCCCCTTAACATTGTAGGATGATTATCTGTCTGAGGTCAGCCAGGTAAAACATGTTAAAAGCAGTGATAGGCAGACCTAGAACAACGATGACAACAAAAATTTCTCCTACGGATGCTACACGTTATTCCATTCAGGTACTATGAAAATTAATTGGAAAAAAAAGCCCCAAACGCTCAAGCACATGCTCTTGCATATTTACACTCTCTCCTAATTAGGTTTTCCAGGGTCTGGTCTGTATTTTTGTAACTGTTACAGTTGTATTGAATATGCTCATACAGTGATAAAAACCACTCATGGTGTAATTATTTTTTTTTTTAATGATTCAAATGTTAGCACTATCTCCCCATCTACACCTGTAAACAATACCCTCATTCCTCTGTTTAGCCATGTTCGAGAACAGCAGTTATTCCATTTCAGAAGCCAACTTTTTAGGAAACTAAAAAGATGGTCTTTAGAACAACTTGTAAATCTGTCTATGAAGAATTAAAGGGAGTCTGGGCATTCTCTTCTTCACACTAAACAGCAGCAGAAAAGTGACATAGAGTTTCTCTGCAGGGATAGTCAGTACCCTTTTTGTTTTTTTTTTTTTTTAAATAGCTCCTGGATAAAATATGGCATATTCCCTAAAGAACTACATATTGAGACTAATTTCCCCAATACATCAATATTAAAGGGGACTGCCGGCAGTCCCCTTTAATAAGGGATACTAAATAATCTGCATTAAAATAATAGCCAAATGCATCAGACTTGACTTTCCATTAAGAAGAATTCTGCCCCCCTCCCCTCCAATATGAAGCGCTATCTATGTGTCACACCCAGCCCAGCCTTAGACCTTCTATCACTTCCAGACATCAAGGGTTTATGTTGAATACACTTCTCAAGTGGAAGCGCAAGAGGACAGCAAGAAGAAAGCAAGCTCAGAAGACAAGATTACAATAAAGTACTGGCTGCAACTGAAGCATTATCATCACCAAACAAGCTAATAGAAAATTACGTAAGAAAACCAAGTTTTATTTGCATTAAATAAAAACAGATACTCTTGTTAGGGCACAAAGCATATTGCAAGATACAGGGTACAGAAAGCAACCAGTCTGCACAGAAATTATTATGGATTATGTTTAGAGAACCTGTACTTGAGGTTGACAAAAAGCAACAGATTAACAAAGAAAAAAACAGGAGGCTTTGATAAATCCCAAGATCAGACAGTTAAAGGTTGAAAGAGGTACACTGCACAACAGTAGACACATTCAAATCTGTCACAAGACCACTGCTGCTTTTCCCAGAGCAGCAGGAATAGAGAATAGCTATTAACTTAATTGGAATAAATCCAGTTAATGGTGAAGTTTATTTCCAGTAACTAGGATGACGGGGCCTCCACCTACCATCTCAGTTTTGAGATACAACAAGACTGCAAAAATTCTGAATGAGAAATTGAGGAAAACAGGATGGGCTGAAATCAGAGCTGGACATAGCCAGATGAGTTCTGTTTCCCACTGGATTACTGTTTTGCAGAGCTCAGTGTCCAACTGCAATCAGAATGCTCTATTCATTCAGCAGGGAGATTTCAACAGTAGTTCAACCTCAGAGCTTGATATTCAGGAATAGATAGACAGAAATGACCACCATCTTGGGCCATCTAAGTTGCATATTTATAAAGGAATGTGTATTTCAGAACTTGTAAAACACCACCTGGATACCAAGCACCATGTAAGAAATGCAAGCAACAAAACTAAACTTCATGCCTGCTTCTTTACACTAACATGTTCCAGCATATGATGCTGCGCTTTAAGACAAAGACTTCTTTGTTTTCATTTCTTACCACTATGCTTACAGAGCTGCATTTTAGTGGTGGCAATCACTGCACATAAACAATTTCCTTTCAGAAGTATTTTTTCATACCTTAAGAAGAAATTTAGATGAATTCAACCATGCAGGTCTGGAAGGCTGTATGTAAACATCTACCTCTAAGGTCATCAAGGTAGACAGCCTTCCTTGATAATCGGTGAAAAAGAATCTGGCGTATCTGTAGCCTAGCTGTTTTAATTCTTCCACCCTCCATGAAAACAACATCATCTAAAATATCCCTTTCTCCCCTCTTGGCATAAGAGCATCCAACCAGGTCCCATCAAGATGACTAGTCTGCAGATGACTAAACTTAGATAAATGTTGCCTTATACAATTTACATACACCAATATATTGACCTATTTAAGTTGATAGTATGATAAAAGAAAAGTGATCTCTTACTGATCGAGATATTCAGTTAAGTTTCATTTTAATTCCCAGGTGAAACTGAAAATGAAACCCACAAGTTATTTGAGCTGAAAGTTTTGGGGTATATAAATTAATTACATCTAAAATATACTATAGACCAATTTATTAAACATAATTGGGCAAACTACATCTGCTAAAATGTATACTTTTTAGGGGGGGGAAAAAAAAAAATCTTTAAAGTAGTGTCTGGCACCCAAAGCTTCTACATCTTCAAACAAATCTGACATGCTGGTTATTCATTTTGGTGCAGCTGTCACCACACTCAAATACTGCAATTCTTCTTTGTGAAAAAACAGCAGCAGAGCAGAATACTTCTCACACTAGTATGAATGGCATGTGCAGGTCTCTTTTCCATATCGCCTTAATTTATTTATTAGTATCTGTATTATAAACATAAGATACGTTGTGTTAAACCCTGCTGGGCAAAATGCCTAGGAACTAGACATTTCCTTAAAGGAAGGCGGGGGGGTGTCAGACTGCCCAACCTTCTTCCACCTTAAGAATCAGTTCCTTTTACAGGGAATAAAAGACTAAAAATGGGCATCAGCACTACAAATTCTACTTTCCAAGCAACGGTGCTTATGACTGCAAGAACTGCCTACATTCCCCATCCAGAGTGCAAATTGCCTTTCATTTGGAATTGAAATTGGTTTTGGTACAAAGCAGAGTTTGTTCACAAGTCTTTTGTGGCACTGTGTAGCTTATAGTCTTAACACTGAGAATATGACATCCCAAAATATCACAAAAGTACTAATTTGGATTAAATAACATTTCTGATAACATTTGTGCCTGCATTAACGACTTGCAAAGAACTGAAGTGTCACTTGTTTTTCATTGCTAAGGATAACTACATAGCATTTCTAAGCTACAAGCTGCACAGACAAAATCCAACTAAGCACGCTCACAGTAGTTGGCCCAAATACAACAACATGCTAGCCATGCTCATTTCCTCAAGTCTGGGCGAGCCCTAAAGCTGAGGGCTACATACCCACACATCCCTGAGAGAAGCCTGGAGATCAAGTGCCAGACAATGATTTGTTGGTGCTGAACAGCTGAACCTGTATTTGAGCATGAAACTGGACAGATACAAGCTGCCCAAGGGGAAGAGAGCAATGGCAAAGTCCACTGCCAAAGAGCTGGAGAAGGGGTATCACAGACATACCAGAAAGACAAAGATACCAGAGAACACAACAAGATGACTTCAAAGATACGGCATATTTGACTATGCCATCAAACAGCTGACTACGCACTTCATCCAAGTGTGTACTTCAAGAGGAGTTTGATTTTGATCGCTGGAATCTACAGTGTCTTGGACACTTGGCAAGATAGCTCAAGCTACTGATAAGTCTAGTACGTGACATGGACATGTAACGAAGGAAGAGAGAAATCATTATCAGGACCAGCAGGCAAGCAAGAGGGAATCACAAGAGGATTCATAAGTATCACACATTACTTTTGGATGCTCTTCTCAGGTTTAGAAGCAAGTGCCAGATTTCAGAAGATGAGCAGCAAATGTCGTAGGATCGGGTGGGGGGAAGTACTTTGAGGTAGCTGTGAGGAGAGAGGTCTGTGAGAAAAATATTAGTCATTCCATTTAATGTCTCAGAGAAACAGGGTCTGCAACAACTATTTTCAAATTGGTTTCTGTCGTTGTAACTGCTTTGTACTATAGAAATCAAAGGTAATTTTCAACTAAATAGCATTATAGCTGAATAGGGTAACTCAGATAAAGCAAAACACAAGTATTACAAAACTTAAATCAATTAAGCCATTTCATTTAACGCATTTGGGAAACCTGAGAACACATTCATAAAGACAGCAGGACTACTTTTAAACAGCAGCATGCAGAGCAAGAAACACGCTGGATGAGGTCTGCAGCAAACATTCCTTAGCGCAACTACAAACAGGATACTGAAGAACAGAGGAATGTGGTTAATCCACAGGCTGATTAACAACCAATTCTGCAAAGCTTACGTACACACAACTTGTGTGCCTTGGGTCACAATAAGCCCTTCTCACACTCGTCGGTAGCCTGTCTCTATTCTTGCGTTAAATTCTGAAGATACTGAAGACTTCCAAGTCTGTCACTGGGCAGCAACAAAGCTACACCACCTTTCCCCCTCACGCTCACTCCAACTTACTATCTCCTGAAAATATAGTACTGTAATCACTTTGGGGTTTTTTTCCTGAAATTATATCTATGCTATGCCAATTAGAGGTATATGGCAGCAACACAGTCCAAGTTTCTTTCACACATCCTTAAAACAGAGACTTCAGTAATTAATGCTACTTCTGATTTTAACACTACTTTCACTACCTTGTATCAAATCAGTCAAAAATAAGTATCCCATAAAGCAGCAGCATCATGGTTGGGAAAGTTAAGCATCTAAATGCATATTTCTGTTTATATCAGATTCCCTCTTTTGCTGACTTTCTCTGAGGCTTATTGCAGAATTTTTTGGAAAAGAGCTCTCCTGTATAGGAATTTCTCAGGGCCGATAGAGCTCTATCTGGGATATGAAGCCCTTCAGACACTTCTTGCATGCACACTAGCAGCACACATGAACAAGATCTTCCAACAAGAATTCCACACCAGCAACTATTCTCTACATTGAGTAGAGAATTTTATAAATACAGCTGGTCAGCCAACTTGTTTCTACTGAGATGGAAAGAAAGAAACTGGCACACACCTCTCCTGCCATTCCCGAGCTAGACTTCTAATTTGCACTGCTAAATACTTTTTTATAGGTTGCTCCATTGCTGAAACCATGCTATATTTACTCTAGTTGAATAAATCTGGCATCTGGATCCCCAAGCGCCAGAAAAATTACATTTGAAATCCACAGAAGGATATATGCTATCCTTCACAAAACACTGTGATCCCAGTAATTCTGCCCATGCTTGAAGCACATGCCTGCACACGCTCTTGTGTACTCCAAGAGCACAAGGAGTATGACCAGTGGAAAACGGTAACAATGGCCACGTTACTCAGATTTCTCTTACCTTTCACATTTTTCTGATCTTCCTTCTATCGAGATGTGGGTTATGGATCATGTTTCCAAATGCATCCAAAGTTTCCAAACAATCTTTCATTTCTATCTGTTAGAAGTTTTCAAAACGCTCCTCTACAAGTAGCTGAAAGATGTTTTATGCCATACTATGCGGACATGGGGCAAGCTACACAGAAATGAGTTTTCAAATGCTTCACGAAAGTGGGATGACATATAATCCATCTCAGATGTAGGTTATCAGAAAAATTTGGCACAGTTCACTCAATTTCTACAATTTGTAACCTTTGGCAGTATTGAGAAATTTTTAAGATCAGAGTCATTAAACAAAAATGATGAAGCATCAAACTTTCACTTGCTCTTCCATACCCAAAAGTGTTAAAAGGTTTGTCTTACATGAACATAACTTGATCACTCTAGAGTCAAAAGCATCAAAATTAGTTGCTAAAACTATGAAGATTTATTTCTTCCCAGTAAATTAAATCAGATTTCTTTCTTCACAGTAGTATTTTTCAAAACTATCTTCTATAACTTAAGCTGTTGGTTTTGCTGCAAGTTTCTAGATGCTTTAGTAAAGGTAGAAGCTATGATTCCACAAGATTCAATTAGACAGAGCTGCTTAATGTGGAGCTTTATTAAGAAGCAATGCTAGTAGCAAGAGAATGCTAACTTTGCCTAAATGGAAATAAATGTGATTTATACCCAAAAGCTCTACCATTTGGCAGATGTGACACTAATACTCCATACACAAAGTTTAAGCAGAAAACCCTGCAAGATAAAATACTCTGGCAAAAAAATCCGTATCTTTAGTTACAAATATAAAGGCAAAGAACAAGAAGGGGAAATGTGTATTTGCAAACTTTGTGTGGAAATGTGCCTTCAGTCCACCTGTCAAATGTTTTCACTACCTTTCTGCATATCCAAGAAAAATCACATAAACATCCCAGAAGTCAGGCACAGAGATTCTACTGTCTTGCAACTAATGCTAGTTGAAGAAATTACAGTCACTACCCTGAAGATGGAAATTGTTTTGGAATCAATATAAGGAAAAAATGGAGAAGCATCCCTTACGTTGGCACAGAAGAAGTTGTGTTAATCTGAGGTAACCTCTTCAAGGCAAGAAACAGTAGTCCACTGTCACTTGTCTCCCCTCATTCAAGTCCAGGATGAAATTGCCAAACTAGGACCAAACACAGCTATGCTCATTTTTATGCTGCAGACTACTTTTAAGTTTTATCAACTACAGATTACAATAGGACCGAGTGGGATTTAAGCCAAAACCCAAGAGCGGAAGCAGCAAAAGTTTTTACTTACCCTTATATAAAGTCTCTTACAAAGATGATAGTCTATAAACAAAGAAAGCCCATGCTAAGAAGTTAGGTATGCAAAGAGCAAACAATATTAATGTTTTGCTGCATTTACTGCTAACGCTACTTAGGAAAGCTTCCCATACTGTATCACGAGCAACAGAGCCAATGCATTATGATCTCCTTATGCAGCAAAACATATTTAAGCAATGCTAATTGTGCATGGTGCGTTCAGGAGGCCAGCAGATGGCAGGGACGTATTTTGGCTAGACATTCAAGTAGCCTTATTTTTAACATCCATTCAAATATGTGAAGGCTCAGATCCAAGTGTCACCTTTACTTCCACAAATGCCCTTTTAAAAAGACACTTAAAGATTCAAACGTACGTGTTCATTCACAGAGTTCATACGTTATGACTGAAACACAGTCAATGAAAGCACTCAAATTCTAAATGGATTTTACAATAGTTTTCAGCTTCAGACAGGATCCTTTAGTCAGAATTCTTTACAGCATCTGTTCAGGACTCACCTTGGTTAATGAAATAAACCTTCCAAAGACTACCTAGAAGACAGACAGGATGGCAGAGGATGTTTTATATGCTGAAAAACATTTAATATTAGACTGGAGTCTGTAGTTTCTTCCATGTCCCAGAAGTTCAAATACAGAGGAACTAATAGTTAAATAATATGTATGTTTTATAAATAATTTTAAATATTCCCTTTTTTATGTGAATGAAACCAAGATTAATGGCAGTCTGATCAGAAGCCAAACTAAACAGTACTGAAAACTGCTGCCTTTGAAAGGCCTGAGATTCTGTGAAGTGTTTTGGTCTTACGATCCTTCATGGAGAAAAAGGGATTGGAATTCAGCTTATGGCTGGAAGTGTACAGATTTGCAGAAATGTGCCTCTTAGAAGATTGTTCAAATCCAGTTTAAACAGTGCTTTGCATCCTCATCCCTTCCCTCTGTTTCTAGGAGTATTAAAGTACTTTGAAAGACACATTAGGAAAGAAAATGAGACTTTTGCTGCACTGCATTCAAAAGAAGTTTTGTCACTGACATGCAGCAGGCCACGATTTCAAGTAGTTTTAGCTTTTGCAAGGTCAGGCTTCAAAAAAATGAAGAAAACAACCAAAAAACCAAAACCCCAAACACACCTAAAATAAAACATTCCAAAGTGGTTTAGAGAGATACAGAAACTATCCCACTGACCACTGGAATGACAGCTCAGAACAGAAGCTGACAACTGTTTATCAGTTCAAAATCCATGAAGAAAACCAAATGAAAATGTAAGATAAATACATGTGCAAAGAGCTTACCTGAAATGGAATTTAATTAAGTTACTCCTCAAGATTGAGCTACATGGCCCCAAGAAGCAGGGTGCAGATGCTCTGCAGATCTCACTAGTCCTGCTGTGCACCCATGCAGTGGTAACCTTCCCCATTAAGCAACTCAAGGTTGCTTTGTACAGCCTCCAGTAAAGCGCTCCAATATAAATGCTCGATGCATTAGGGCAGTTCATTGATCCAGAAATGTCAGGAATTGCTACTCAAGTATTATGGGTCCTAAAGCTTTGTTACAGGTGGTAGAAGTTTCTGCAACAAACAAACGGTATTCAAAAGAAACTGGGGAAGTGGTTTAGAGCAAGATATTCCTGTCACTGCCAACTTTTCTTCCAACAGCTTTTCCCCATCCATGGCTGCACAGTCATCAGCTCAGGCCATGAATCGTCTGGGTATCAGCATCACATGCCACTTTTTGAAAGTGGGAAAACACAACTAAGCAGCAGGATGCGAGATATTATTTGATACTACACCCCTCTCAAGAAGATGAAAGCCTAAGCCCAATGGAAGGAAGGTCTTACAAAACCAAACAAGTTAAGAGATCTGAAGTGCAGAAAAAAGTCTGGTTTATGCTCTAGATGAACTATATCGGAAACTGAAATCCTTATATCTGTTTCCTTACTTACCAGGCTAAGAAAATGGAATAAACCCACTACTTACTAACTGGCTTCTCTGCATCAGTTTACTCCAACGTTAAGAAGATATATTAGAGCAAACTGATCAGTTCAAGAGCAAGAATTCTCAAGAATCTGACTATGTGAACCCAGGAATTCTAAACGACTAAGACCAAGGCTGTAACAAATAGATGCTACTATGCCCATAACATGCTACACCTAACTGGGAAAAGGTGGTAGATGCAATCCTGGACTAGCTGCATACTTACAGAATTTCAGTTTATTAGGTGTGTTATGACAATTATTTTTCAGTTTTAGTCCCTGATTTAAAAATATTAATCTCTTATTGACTCCACCCCTCAGACTGAATAGAGAATGACTTCTTACTGACCTGTAAGGCAGTCTGACCTTGGTCCAACACCCAATTCTATTTCTTGCCTTCAGCAGAACCCAGCAACACACTCACACTACAATGGATATGCAGTATTTCAGCAGTCTGCAATTCTGCGGCTGATGCCAAGTAACTTTCTACTACAGTTGAGAGACCTGCACAAGAAACCGATTCCTTTCTTCCAGTACTAGTGTTAAGGGAGAGCAGAGGAAACCTTCTGGAAGAGATGACTATTAATACTCAAATCGTACTGTCCCATGAAGCTATGCTTAACTCCAAGACAGGAAATGCAGTTTTTCCTGCAAGAAAAGCCTAACTGCAGTGATGTCTGACTAAGACTTAAGTACTAGAGGATCCTCCTTCTTCATCACCACCCTACAAAGACAGAAAAATTAATCCTCAGTATAGCCTCCTGCTTCTGGATGCCCCCTCTTCTCAGCTAGTCCCAATCCTCTTTGTGTTTATTCCTCTTCCTGGGCACAGGAGATGGTGTCTCAAGCGGGCCTGAAAAGTTCTGGGAAAGGCACAGAATCTTTCTCCTACACAGTTCTACAGTGAAGCCAATTTAGTTCAACAATATACTTCTGTAGGGAAACAAAGATTTCAGTTTTGTTCATCTAGACCCTGTGAAAATCTTGGGCATGCCAGAACTTGCTCCACATTTTTTTTTCCCCTTCAATTCTGGAACTGCTATACATAGTCCCTCAAGCCTACGCTTGCTCCAAAGCCAACACATTTTCCTCTACTGATGTTCTACCACAATGCATCTTACCAGTTAATAGAGCACATCTTCTCAGGCAGATGGAAGACTGGGGGATAAACCAGGGATAAGCGTCAGCTATGGGGAAACTGTGATGCTATGAATATTTACTGACAAAGCGGTCTGTATATGGTAGAAGAAACTGTTTCCACTTGTTCTGAATGTGAAGGGTACTATTAAAAAAAAACAAACAAAAAAACCCAAACCACCACCACACAACAGCAATAGCATAAAAAGTACCATATGGCCATCCATAAAAATGGGAGTTCAGAGAAAAAACCTAGATCACCTATATTATCACTACTTTTTTTTTTTGACACAAAAGAATCCTTATGTCTGAGTGAGATGTACCAAGCCAGTTTTTCTTCTTCATTTCTAAAGCATTTTCCTTTCTACCTGAAGCAGACCTTTAACTTCTTGAGGACATGTTCTGCCCGCCCTCCCCCCCCCCCCCCATCATCCTGTAACTACGAAGCTAAAGCTGGAATCCTATCTACAGTTAGAGAGCACGTCAAATTAAGAGAGGAGGTAAAAAAAGTAGGAAACAGAGCAGCAGGCCAAGCTTGCAGAGTAGAGGTAGGCTGCCTAAAAATCCTAGTAAAAAAACCTATCTATGGAAATCACTAGGTTTCTTCCATCTGAGGGTCACAGATACATCAGTGTTGAGAATGGGAAAGAAACAACTAATCATGGAGTTAGTTAATACTGATAAAGAACCCAGAAGCTACTGCTGCAGAATTTTGGTCAAATTTCCATTTGAATGGTCCCTGGGCATAAAAGCAACTGCTGTTGCAGATTTAAATTGGCATTTAGAAAATTTCATCCTTGCCTAGTTTTTGTTTTCACTTGAAGGCAGGGCTCACCAGTTTTCCTCTAGTTTTGTTTCATCTTTAAATGATGAAACAAAACACCATCATATGATTAGAACTAAGTCCTTAAACCCCTTTACACAGCTATAAGGGGCAAGTAATCGTAGTGGCCTATCTTCGAGAGGTCTGGTTACACATGCAAATACAACCAGGTAGCGTTTCTATACTACGTATGCATAGCCCCACAGAGGTACTGCAGACACCGGTCATGTCTCCTACAGATTAGTAGTAGAACCCTCAACTGTTCTCCTGGAAATAGTAGAGTAATATTTTAAAAAGCAACCAAAAGCCACATTCAGAATAGCCTTAAATGGTTTTGTCACAGTCCTCTATTAGGACTCAGGGAATTTAAATGCAATATTCTAAAAATGCAATGGTAGATGTGGATACTTCTTTTAACTATAAGGTTTAACTACCACATCTTAAAACGCTTTGAAGTACTTCCATTTTAGATATAACGTAACCACCTACTCAACTGAAGCTGTATGCCTGGCTCCATTAATCGCTTATTCCTGTGCTTCTGAAATTCAGCATATGCCTTCAAGGTATGTGAGCTTGTGCTCTGTATTTCACTAATTAACTGCAATGAAGTTCACTAATTAAGCGCAATGAAGGTGCTTTTAGTCTCTGCAGAGTGGGTTTTTGATAGTTATCCCTCCTTTCCACAAGTGAATAAGAGAGTTCCAATGGATCTTTTCATTCTAACACATTTTTAACCTTGCTCTGACTGATGTCCCGCACTGCAGATGCACATTTCTGTTTCAGACTACTGCTTTCTGAAACAGAGGTCATTTACTTGGCTGGCCAACAGAGAACGTTCTAAGTCCCTTACAGCCACAATTTCACTGAGTATCGAGTGTCCATAGTGCTTTGGACCTCTGCTGGCATACAGAACTGGAGGAAGGACATTGCTCCTAAGTGAGGCAGTACTGAATGCTGAGCATTCAAACTTCATGTGTCCCGTCACTGGAATATGGGAACAAGCAGATAGTTGTCACCAAGATACACTATTTCAAACCACATGGAAAGGCTACAGATGACAGTCATCTCCGCTTAGCTGATGAAAGCAAGGCTGGGGAACAGAACAAGCAGCTAAATCATATGAAGAACCACACCTTCTTTTGTTTTCCCATACCAATTACACTCAAAGCCCATCAGAAGAGCAGGCCCTCCCACTCTTCAGCAGGTAATGTTTGCATGCCCATCACCTCTATGAAGTAATGCTCACCCAAAAAACCTGAGAGCCCACATGACCCTGGTTCACAAAAAACTACTCCACAACTCTGACAAGAGTAGGTCTGGTTTTGGTTACTGCAAAAGCCTTTACCCTCAAAACCCATTTCTGGAAATTGAGTTGCTTTCTGCATTGAGTCTTCACTCTGAAAACCTTAACTTCTAATATCTGAGAATCAAAAATGAGAAGATGTAGAGGCAACTGTTCTTGCCCTATTTCCCTTGCAATGGCTATTGTTTAAACTTGCTTTCTTTTACCTTGAGGAAAGGTTCAACTGTAACACTGCAAAATACATTTGGGGAACACAGCAAGCATCTCCAGCATGGAGCAGAACCAAGATGGTAACTCCAAAGTATGCTGAATGGGGGGGGGGGGCTAGGTAGGCTTTCTGTTGGTTTTATCTTAAAGCAGTGCCATATTCAGTACAGCAGCAATAAAGAATGCAACAAGGTAATCACAAGTTCTTAGTGCTTGTTAAAATTATTTCTCAGTTCAACTAATTTTCTTTTGAAGCAATTATTTTTTAAGTAAGATATGGCATACCTCATTAAGATGGGTTTGCAAGATTTTCCTTTTCTCTATAGGCAGAGGGATACAAAAAACTCCGCAGCACATCACACGTGATCCATTAAGGCTATATCCTACATTTTAGATTTTTTTTTCCCCCCTCCTCAAAAAAAGGACCTCAAACTAGGTATTAGGAAACCAATACCCCCGCAAGGGATACCATTTGTGTGGAACACCATACAGAAAGGTATTCCAATGTTTAATCAGTTCTCACTGTGCTGTATAGCTTTAATCAAACAGCCCAGCCCTTCTTAAGAGAAGTCTTTCAATACTCAATGCAAAAGAAGCCGCCACTCTTGGGGTCTCAGGGAGCTCAAATTTATTATTTCTGGTCAGCAAATACAACAAAGAATTTGCTGAGTAGTAGTAAGCCATAGTATAACCTGTGCTACCAAACAACTGTAGAGCTATCTTTCAGTTACTGTGTTTGCTGACTCCTTGGGTAACAGCTTGAACTAGTTCCTACCATGTTCCAAGTTTTCTAGTCTCTGACAACCTGTTTAGTCTTACTCCAATTTTTTCAAAAAGATGCAAGAAAACTGGGCTGTTTGAGTATAATTAAGACATTTAAACCATGTTAAGATTCCTGCTGGATCTTCAGATGGCCATACCCAAGATTTTAGGAAAAAAACCTTATACCACTAAAAAGTGCAAAGACTGTTCTATTGAATTACCAGGACTCATTTCTGGGATACTTCACTCTAAAGGGTCCTCTATATTTTAAGTAGAAATTCAGCATACACTGAATCCCTTACTTGGGGTAAGTCTTCTCTTTCATATTTAACATTAAAAAAAAAATCAGATCCCTTGTTGAGAAAAGAATATGTAGAATGAGTGCCCCAATTTTATAGGTTTGTGAGTTTTCTTAAAAACGAATGAAGTCAGCTTTAAATATAGATGTTCTAAAACCATGACTAATGTCAAACTGCATGATTTTAAGTAGTGTGCATAACCTTGATCACCTCTGCTCTCCAGGATTAAATGTTATTGGGCTCTCCTAACATCCACTCCTTTACAGTTGGACTCGATGATCTTAAAGGTCTTTTCCAACCTGAATGATTCTATGATTTATAATATGCTATAGGATTTTTTTTTTCCAGTGCACAGATCAAATCAGGTATCAAGAAATTCTCAGTGAGAAGGGTGAGCTCTTTAATGAAAGGTATCCTCTCTCCCAGAGAAAGTATACTGTAAGCCTTACCTGTCAGTTTGTCTGAGCTAAATACAACATTAATGTCGAGGTGGTCACTCTTCGCATATCCATTATCAGGACAGTCTTTGCACTGAGAAAATATGATCCACAGTGCAGTGGAGGTAATGGACAATCTGTGATAGTATTAATGTGCTTTCATTCAAGAGCTAAACATGTTAACATACTACAAAAGAGCATTTGGAATGCGTGCATTGTAACTCAATAGCAATTTACAAGGGAGCATTAGAGGCCCATTGTAAAAAAACCTCCTATAAACCTAAAACATTTTAAGATCGCCAGTCAAGCAACTATATATTCCTAATGCATAATGCCAAATAACGAATTACACCTTTCAAGGATGAACCATATTGGATTTTTTAAAACGGCCATGCCACAGGGATACAGTTCTTTGTCTTTCCTAAGCAGATCATTGTACATCTGATCATATGTTGTTTTGAAATCATAAACATTCGGCTTGTCCGGTGCTGGTCCTGGCAGTTTCACATGAGTCCCTGTTCCAAAGGATCGGACACTGAATCCTCGTTTGCTGAAAGACAGAGAGAAAAGGGGGGGGAGGGGGGGGAAAGGCAATTAGATTGGACTTTAAACACCAAAGTGCTGAAGAACACAAACTGAATTTTAAGAACACCTCTTAGCAATCAGCCAAATTACAACCAAACAGTTGGGAAACTCTTATCAACTAAATCGCCAAGCATACCCAATGTGCATATCTCCTCGCAGTTACAATCGAGACTCACAAACCATTTCTAGAGAAGTGCCTATATTTTATATGAAATTTTCTTAGAATTATGGTATGTAATGTTTTGGATATTTCTTTTATGCTTTCAGGCATAAGATTTGCAACAAGCATGAGTTATATATTCACACTTGGACAATACAGTATAGGCAAAGATGTTTTTGTCTTGATATAAGAAAGTAAGTAACAATACCAACTTATCAATATTTATGTATTCTGCCAAAGTTGCTGGGCTAACTACATTATTCCCCTCACTACATCACCAAAACTACCTCTAGTGTAATTTAATTAGCCTAGCACAAATATTTGTGTGCCTGGCACTTTTCTCAAGTGAACTGAAAAACATACTGTGTAATTACCTTTACAGAAGTGGGGCACATATTATGCTGGCTGGCACCTAAAACTCTTGGGTAAGCCAGGGATAGCTTCATTCCATCCTCATGAACAACTACTTGTTTAATAATTATAATAATATAAAAAAAAAAAAAGAGGCAGGAACCTGCTTGTCTTTAGGGTTAATGCCAAAATGTTCTTTCTGATTAACCTAAATACACCTACTTGAACCTCAACAAATCTTTCAGTAATATTAAGAACATTACAGTATATTTGTTGAATAACAGGACTGAAAAAAGATTGTTTTCTGGTGGTCTAATGGACAAAGTTACACAGTAAAATACTGTCACTATTGTCCAGAATGCTGAAACATTTGGCTTTATAATGACAATCTAACTTCTCAAACAGGTCAAGACCACAGCTTAATCTCTTTTTTTTTTTTTAAGGACCCACACTTTCAACTTCAATGATTTATCAGAGACTGAACAGAGACAACAGTGTTAAAACAAAAACAATAAGCAAGCAAACAACCCACTGTCCCCCTTCTGCCTCCCCAAATAAAAGAAGTTGTAGAGCCATCTTCTGAGAAGAGCAAACAGGAGACTGGGAACCAGTGCTAGAGTCCCAAGTATGTATTTTCAGCAACAGACAAGTCACATCTTGACTCCTTGGTCTTCACATACAAGATAGCAAGGAAATTCAGTAGAAGACACACCAATTCAAATTGCATGTTTGCCTTCAAATGGTGTCTTTGAAGTGATCCAAAAAGGTTCTACGCAGAGACTGTGATCATGCTTTGCCCCAAGCTCAAACATTGCTATGCAAGTATCAATAGTGTATCCTTTAATTTGTCCTATTGGAACATAGCCCCTCCTTTCTCTTTTCTTGCTTCACTACACTTTTTCTTCCAGCAACTATTTATAGGTTCCTATTTCTGTAAACAGACAGGATACATGATGATTTTTTCTTCTTTCTGCAGGACTAATGACTGAAAACGGATAGAAGTGGAAAAAAGTGCAACTCTTTCCCCCTCCCAGCCCTCCATCACATTAACAGTGACTCATAACTGCACCACTTACATTTAGTTTATTTTCCCTGCAATACTTCCAGACCCGAGTTTTTATTCTACTGCTTCTACTGGACGTGAGGAGAGCCATAGCACATATAGAAGAAATTGCGGTGCTAAAAAATTAATGTTTCAAGTTTATCTTTTTTCTAGGTGTCTCACCCTTCTTCTTTCCTTTCTGTATCTACCACCTGAAGGTATTTTTGCTAAGAATTTTAATACCAACTAACTGAGAAATAGTGGACTTTGGCACCTTGCACTTTCTGCCTTCTGTCCTTCTCTCCCACATTACTGCAAAGCAGTAAAGTTACAATGGAAAAATATTTTCTTCTATGTTTTCCTCCTAACTTTTAATGTTTCCTTTAATATTATTCTTCGAAATACATCTGCTTGGGTCACACACATTAAGAAGCCCATGTCCAACTGACAGAAATGTCCTTGTGGTTTGCATGATCTCATATAAAGCAAAATAGAAATCTTCATTTGAAGTTCCACACATCAAAAATTTGTGCCTCTAATGCACATGACCCATTGAAAATGACTTCCTTGAATAGCCAGAATATGCATCTCTCACATGGAACTTCATGCTTTGACACTAGCAGTTGCTAGGGTACAGCTTTTACACTACCTATGCACCAGGTGTACTATTATGAAATATTCTGAAAATGTTTCAACACATTTCTTGCAACAATTGGGAGGCAGGGGAGAGGGAAGAATGCCTGCACAGAACCATTATTCAACAGAGCCTGCTTTTATTAAGCAGCTGGACAGATCTAGTTTAGTGAGTCATCAAGTATCTGTTGTAATGTGGAACAGCCTTTTAACAATGAACATTTTCTACAAGACAATGTATAACTAGGCCAAGAACAAATACTAGAAAAACTACCCAGAAGATGGAAAATAATTAGCTTCAACTTTACCATAAACAGTAAAGGGTAAGATATACTAATATACTATTTCTGATTTCTGAAATGTGATTTCTGATTTCAGATCTGAAACTGATTTCTGAAAATGTGAAACTTTAACAGACCTGTAAGTGTCATGAAATTTCAGGAAGCTGTTTCTATTAATACAATTAAGACCAATATACATAAACTATCAATATACTAAGTACAAATATAAGCCAGTATACAGATCTCATTTCCAGCAAGTATGCTCACCTCGGTTTAAGTCAAAAGCTCATTACAATGAGATCACATGCACTAATCATGTGCCCATGAGTTTATACACTTTTAACTGAAGAACCTGAAAACAGTCATTGCCATTTCCCTCCAAACAATCTCAGAGCTCATTGCAAATACTACTCCTCACCTGGGACACAATTGCTGCTGGAAGCCGAGATCAGCATGGGACTACACTAACAAAGCACTAACACGACAGAGTTGTTATCACTCAGTTTCAGGTCCCAAGAGGAGAAATAATATTAATCCATGCAGATTGAAACATGAACTTTTATCTACACCTTTCTTCCATTTCATTGTTATTTTGGGATCTCACACATGCTTATTACATTAAGGTATTTTTCAGCTTACTGTAAGGTCATTACAGTACAGCTTCCCTTCTTACTATGGCCAGTAAGAAGTATTACCAAACATTAAAGCAAATACAATAAATCCTGCAGTACTACTGCAGCTGGTAGTGGTAAAGATTGTCAGGGGACAAATCACTAATTTTAATACATCCCCTTCCACAACATGTAGCAGGAAAATAACTAGCAACAGTGCCTTCCTTGTAGACCACTTCAAAAATACCTTATGCCGTTCAATCAATATTAAAAAAAAAAAACCAACAAACCACACTGTTAAACAGCAGGAACACAAGCATTGTTAACCGATTTTCATTACAAAATCTTTAAAACGTTAACAACTCATTGTAATTTGCATTATCACTGATAAGCTGTCAAATGAAAGTGTTTTAATATAAACTGTTAAAACAATCCCTTCTTCTGGAGGGTTTATTAATACAATTTAAGATCTCTTAAATTAAGCAATACAAATTTCAATACCTCACCACATTTAGCTGCTGACAGATAATGCCAGTAGAGGAGCTGTGACTAGCAATTTATGTAAACTGCAAGGGTGCAACTTAAGTTCTCTTGCATGGTCAAATCATAACATCAATTTGAAATTTAAGTTTCAGCTACTAGGGTTTCAATATTTAAATGTTTACTGCCACTAAGAGATCTCATATTCACACTAATTTCTTAACACACCTTGTTTCCTAAAACAAGGGAACATCTATGTAGCTTAAGCACTATATCAGTAGCCTACAAGTTTTCATTATCAGTAGCAACACAGAGTCCCTGACCTCAGGAGACTGAGACAGGATATCCATACCATGAGAGTTTGAAAATACAAAGTTACCAGAGCACCTCCTATACACTGGGAGAGTTTGAAACACTAACTTCCTTTTAAAGGCCATCAGTGTACTACCAAATAAATAGACACAAATAGAAATGTCAGAGTTGCTGTATAATAAAGTTTGGTAATAAGAGAAGTGTTACCCTTCCACCTTCCTCTTCTGTGTTTGAAGGAGAACCATGGCCTAAGTCTGCATACTCTATGGCAAAAAAACAACAACAAAAAAAGACAAGACCTATACACAAATTATATTTGTAAAAGAAAGAAATGTAGGATGAGTAAGATTTGACCTAGGGACTGGTTACAGACAGACATCCAGTTTGACAGCTTTTAAGGAAAGATTATGTCTTTCCACATAGTCCTTAATGCTTTTCCTCTTTTCCCTTTGCTTTAATGTCTTAACATACCCCTATGGTGATGGTAACTATTCTATTAACAAACTTCAAAAGACCTTCAGTCTGACTTCCGCTGGAAGATTAGAACAAAATGTTTAAAACCTGGTTAGTTAGAAAATATGAAAGCACACTACAAAGCAAATGGAAACTGTACTGAACCAAGATAAGACCAGAAACTGGTAGACTGATTATTCAGATATGAAAAAGATCTAATGCATAATTTGTTTTCCAGAGGCACAAGTGGCAGCACAGAGATATCAAGTACAGTAAGAATGAATAAGAAATTCAGGTTGGCAAGTGAGACTCATTGAGAACCCTTTTGGAATGAGCCACTGCAATTTAAAAGTTTGTAAAGTGTCCAAAAAAAGTAACTTTTATTATCTGGTATGTTAAGTTTAAAGAAAGAAAGAAAACCAAACCTAAAGAAACACCACCACCACCCCCGCAAATTGCTGAAGCGTGTGAAGAAAGTATGTATTACAATTTTGCTTTTCCAAGTCTAAAAGAGAGAATACCAGGATGTTATTTAAAAATGCAAGTACATTAAGATGTTAAACCACTTCATAATTTCGTGCATTAAAAAGGATAAACTACTAAGAAGAAACATAAAAGCAAGAAGTGATGGACTGCAGGTACTTCCAACAAAAGCCTACCAGGTAAATCGAACATTTCACCTACATGTTATATGTACAGGGCTAAATTGTATGTTTTACAAATGCGTCAGAAGTTAAAATTCTGACATTTCTGCAAGATCATTTTTGCTTTAAAAGGGAGTAGCATACAATTTTAAATTGATTTTTAAGTTTTAGTAGGCACTAGGTAGGCCTAACATTTGGAAAGTAAAATAAGCTTGCCTTACTGATAGATATTTTTCTCTATAAATTGAAGAATAGAATAAGCAAAGTTACTGACAAAAATTCTACATGAAAAGTTTGGCTTAACTACAACCTGCAATTCATTAAAACACTGAACAGACTAGAGCAGTTAATTCTGAAACCTGACTTACAGCATTACAAAAATCTAAGAGACTCAAATATAAGACAAATACTTCACCAAAAATTTTAATACATTCCCTAGCATAAATAGCTTAAAAAAAAAAGCCTATTTAAAATACTTATGCAAGATCTTGGGCTACACATTACAAAACACTGTTTATGAATGTTCATTAATATGTTCAACACTGAAGGCTGAATTCCAGACTTTGTTTTCAAATAGTCACCTGCAGTTGTGTAGAATCTGTATCGTTTAAAGTCTTGTAATCCCTTAACAAAATACCTTAAAGTTTCATAATACCTCAATTTCTTCCTAACTCTTCTTCCCCTTTTAATCATGTGTTCTTTCAGACTGTAGTGCCGCATACAGCAAGACATTACTGGCAAAGCAGACTGGCTTTGAGCCAAAGCAAACATCTTCCTGAAGTTTACTGGCAAATGACTACTCTCATTGCATGGGCTAGTTACTTCTTTAGAACAGCATCAGCAATTCATATCTATTTTTCCGTTTATGCTATTCTTCCTATAGTTACATAGAATGGTGCTGAAAATAAACATTTTCCAAACACATACACTTTGTTAATTTTTAATTAAAATCTTAAGAGAGAAGAGACTTTCAAAAAATATTTCCCTGCCACATTTGCCAGAACATCAGTCACACCAGAATTGATTTATTTCTTCTGCAAAAACAGAGAGGAAGAAAAAGGCTAGACATTAGAAGTGAATTTAACTTTGTCCTTAGTACTCGGGTTTCAAGTAAAGCTCAGTTCCAGTATTATTAGCAGAAAAACAACAGAAGTATAGCATCGTTCCCCCCCAAGCATGATTGGTAACATCATGTTTTCATAAAACTGCCACAGGTAACACCTGATGCCAAGTTTAAGCATTAACAGCATCATATGCTGCTCACAGTAAGATGGCTGCCAGACCAGATGCTTCTATTATTTATTCCTTTCAAGGTGGTTGTTTTTATTTAAATGTAGCACACAATTTACACACTGTTGTTTGGCTTACTGTGCGAGCAATATACCTTTTAATGTGACTGTTACTTTGTATAACAGGAAAAAAAAAAAAAAAGCCTTTATCATGTTCCTGCAGAGCACAGGAAAGATTTAGGAACATGATTTCAGGCAGATCAGGTCTCTCCTGCCCGTCAGTCTATCCCCAGTTTCTCATCTCCCCTTCTGAATTCAGCCAAGCTGAAAATACTTGCAGTGCTAAATAGATGAACCCTCATAATCTCAAAGACATTTAACATTCTGAACCAAACACTTCATCCAGTTTTCCTGCAACAGGAAAAGGCTCTCTTTCAGTGCATAGGGCAGTTCCAGTCTTCAGATGCATTACGGGGTGGAGGGGGGGAAGAAGAAAAAAAAAAGAGAAAATAAGCGTTTCAGTTTTCAGATGCTGAGACACAGGAGCTGTTCTGCACCTGTCGAATTCGCCAGCTCGTGTTTTGCAGCACTGGATCCGGAGGTCCGGCAGCGACAGTGGAGCAGACCCCACCGCACCGGCCACTCCGGCAAACCCAGCCTGGAGCAGGGCCCGGAGGAGACAGGATGCAAACAGGATAAGTCCCCACGCCCGTGGGCCTAGCAGGGCCCGGCGCAGGCCCCGAGCACGGCCTCGGCCCGCAGCCGGCGCAGCGCCCCGCTGCCCTGGCAGCCCACCGAGCCCAGCTCCGGGGCCGGCAAGGCAGCCAGCGTCCGCGCTACCGCGGCCAAGGAAGGGGCCTGATGCGGTCCGGAGGGGCGGCCCGCGACGGAAGGCGGCCGCCAGGGCCTAGGACGCACTCGCAAGGCCCGGCGGCGGCGGGCCAGGCCGCGCCGCCGCCGGCCGGAGGAAGGAAGGGGGTCGGGCAGGCCCCGGTTACCTGAGGATGTTGTGCGCCTCCATACTGCGGTTCTGGTTGCTGGAGCACACCACGGCCACGCGGAGCGGCGAGGAAGGCATGGCGGCGCAGGGAAGAGCCCAGCTCCCTCCCCGCGGCTCCCAAACCCTCTCGGCCCCGGCCGCGGCTCGCACAAAATGGCGGCGGGAGCCCGGCGGCGGGCGGTGCCGGGACGTGTCACCAGGGCCGCGCCGCCCCGCCGCGGCCAACCGCGGAGCTGGCGTCAGGGGGCGGAGGCCGCCGCCTACCATAGAGAGAGGGGCAGAGCGGCGGCGGCGGAGGCAGCGCGCCGCCAGCCAACCCAGCCGGAGCGGGGCGCGCTGGGGCCCGGCCGCGCAGCCCTCGCAGCCCTCGCCCCGGGCGGCTCTCGCCTGCGGAGAGGCCGGTCCCCAGAGCGGGACGGCCCTGACCCTCTCTGCCGCGCCGCGGAACCGGGTCCGCGGGGCTCACGGGCGGCCTGCGCCGCCCGGTCCCTGACCGCCCCTCTGCGTGTCGCGCCCCTGATACGCAACCCAGCAGCGATGGACAGGCCGCGGGTCGTTCTCAATACACGCCGCTGCCTCCGGAGCCCGGAGCTTCCCGGGCAGCACCGGCGAACCGGCGGGCGCAACCCGCAGGGGGCTCGAGTGTTTACAAAAGAAAACAGGTCACTTAGCGTGAATTCGTGAGTTCGGGCTGTTCACCTAAAAATACCGCCTAACTTGTCAGCCGCTTACTGAGAGAGAAAAGCCACCAGAAGGGTCACGGGTGTTCCCTGGCAACGCAGCGCCAAGCACGGCACAATTCATTTCCTCCCATCCAACTGCGTTTCCCAGTTTTCTAAGAGGAGCGAGTGGTTGGAAACTGTTTCTGACCCAACTCCTGATTTCCCACAGGGCAGCCCGCTATTAGCACACAGCCTCTTACTCCTAAATGATAACACTTTGTCCTGATGGACGATTCAGCTACCAGATATTTTCCACAGGTGCAGTTCCAACACTGGGGACAACTGTGAGGCAGAGAAAGGCACTTGAATGAAACTACCTGAGGGCTAGCGCAAGACAGGGAGCAGCTGTGAGAAAAGGTCCAGCTCTGCTATTAATCACCATTACATGCTGTGGATTTCTACTACTCTACTGTAAACAAGGACACGTATACAGTATTTTACTGGATAAACATTCACACCCCTCATGTAAATTAAACATAGGGCTGTAGAAAATGCCCGATGACATACCCGTCTGGGTTAGCGCTTTCATGACTAACCATGGCCTTGTACTGTTACTGTATAAGCACGTGGCTCTTTCAGAGTCAAATGCAACAGCTAAAAGATTCCAGCAGAGACAACAGCAGCGTCTCTATCTAGTACTTCTGTAGTTCTGGAGTCTCAGGCACGCGTACATGTACGCACATGCTATTAGGCTTCATCTACACGTGCCAAACGGAGAGACAGAAATGTAATAACTCGCTGTGACCACAACAGCTGGTACATTCCAGTCACCCCAGCTCCAAGTCCCCTAACTTAGCTACTGGACAACCCCGTCTCATTTAATATACAAGCAATTTTCCAACATCCAGAAAGAAATTACTCCAAATTTACAATGTAAGGTCTTGGGTCTTCCCAGCTTCTTCCCAATATGCCCTATTTCCATACTTCACGCGCATATAATTCCCATTTGCCTGGCAACGTAAGTCACATACTCCCTTAGTTTGTTTTCAGAAGAATGTGGTTCAAGCAACCGCTTTTTTCCTGAAAAGCAGAGTCTTCTGGCTAGCTTTCTTTCCCCACACTAGGTGGCAGCCAAATGTTGCAGTGGGTCCACTGAGCTGGGCCATGGACCAAAGATCCGGAGAAGCAGCGTTGGGATGGAGAGCTGAATCACCCCTAGGAAAGAGTGAATCGGGTCTGACACCCTGGGCCAATCCCATCCCCATGTCTGTGCCCAGACCACTCCATGCTGAGGACTCTGTAGCGAAGATGAGGCAGACATGTGCTTTCAGTTCAGCTTAATCATGGGATTCGGCATTTTAGCAGTAAACCCTCATGCTTTTACTGAAAACTGTTCAAAAAAGAAGGGCCAAAACTAGGAGTTATTTATGTACTGCCTGGCTGGTAAAATGCACTGATTTCAGAATTGTTTTGCTCGCATACAGGTCAAAACGATCATGGCACTCCTTGCTTAGCCCAGACCAATTCCATTTTCCTCTGAAGCTTTCATCATCTTTTCCCCTTTCCCCATCATTGTGCTTTTCCACCTTGGTTTACTTGCGCTGTTTCAGCTGACCGTGGTACTCTTCAGTGCCTGAGAAGTGAGACAGCTAGGAGAGATGAGAAACCAAGGCGTAGAGGACATAGAGGTTTCCTCCTTCATTCCAGAAAGGTCCTTTTAGAGCAGTGAGGGGACATTAGCAGATCGGTGAGGTGGAAGCTTATCTCTCCGAGGATACAAGGACATTTTTGCTGTCAGTGCAGAATACAAAGGAAACCAACTCCAATTTGAGTGTGCATAGACTCCAAGGACAAAAGTTGTTTGTGTTAAAATTCGACACCGTGACAATGGCCGCGTGCTCTAAGCACAGGTCTGGTCCATCTCCTCGCAGTCAGGCCTCACAGTTCCAGGGCCGAGAGCGGAGCTGAGAAGCTGTTTGGTGTCACTCTGATTAACATAATTGGAGGGAAGTGAATAGTGGTACCAAGAGAGATTGTATTAAGCAGACACCTGCTCCCCAGGCCCTGACAATTCTAAAATGTGGAAAGTGAAGGAATGCTCGCTAAAATCTCACTAAAATGCTCACTAAAAATCTCCCATTGATGCTACTTTGTGCCAGATGTGGTTGCATAGGCCCTGAGCTTCATCGCAGCCAGGATAAATGCTTGGAAATTACTTTTTCTCATAGCCCTCTAGCTCTATTTATCTGGTCTCAGACAGCTGGAATGAATTTCTTATCAACTGCCTACTCTGAACTGTGATCTGAGAGCAACTCTGTGACAAAATCAATTTGATATTAAAATGGGTGCAAGTTAAATGGATCCTTCAAGATGCTAAGTGCTTCCTGCCAAGGAACAAGCATCTTACCTTCCTGCTGAATTCAATATAGCCATTGGACAATGACTATTTTACAGGATGGGGTCTTAAAAAGTACTTAGGAAATGTGGAACTATATTAAAATGGTGACCAGGGCCTCGTCTTCTTTCTACCTTGCACTGAATACAAGATGAAACAACTAGTGGTGCAATTAAAAACTTTTTTATTATCATGTGGGAACCACTGTCTAGATCCCCAGTCTGTTCTTAAGGTAGTTGCTTCTGTCATCACTCCACACAGACCTCAGAAACTCCAAGCGCTCTGGCCATGAAGTTGGATCAGTTTCCCTCCAGCTCTGAGGTGATTCGCAGCAGGAATGCGCAGTACGCGGGGTGGGGAAAGCATTAAAGATTTCGGTTCGCCAGTGTCAGGTTGCAGCTGGTGTGGCCTCTGGGGTTACCTTTTTCGTGGCACTGCACAATGTCAGGAGAGGAAAGTTTTTATTATTCTGTAAGTTTCATCTTTAGGGGGATACTAATTTTAAGTGCTTAACTTCAGGTATTCTGAATTCTCCCCTCTCACAAAAAAATGTCCCCTGACCACTATTTTATACGAAACCTTTGCATCTAACTGTGATCTTCTGAATCATCACTCAAATTAGATTCCAAAAGTGGCCTGAGACAGATGGTATGTCTACTGCTACGGCTGCCTATGGGCAGAGCGCCATATGCACTAGCCCTCTCCTTCCACTCCTGTGCCAACCATACCCTTTGAGTTTAAAAGTGTCATCTCAGTCGCGTTACAATGGGACCGATTACAACTGAGTACCTAACAAGCAAAACAAATTTAGTTACACTCTACCAAGTTAGTGTCGTGATTCTAGCAGGCCAAACAAATTGCCATCAAGACTGCACACAGCAGGTCAAGCTATTTGCCACGTATTCCTGTGACAGGAAATTTGTAATATAGTGGGAGCGTGTCCTGGTTTTGGCTGGGATAGAATTAATTTTCTTCCTAGTAGCTGGCATAGTGCTGTGTTTTGGATTTAGTATGAGAATAATGTGGTAACACACTGATGTTTTAGTTGTTGCTAAGTAGTGCTTACACTGGTCAAGGACTTTCCAGCTTCCCCTGCTCTGCCGGGTGCAGAAGAAGCTGGGAGGGGGCACAGCCAGGACAGCTGACCCCAACTGCCCAAAGGGACATTCCATACCATAGGGCGTCGTGCTCAGCATAGAAACTGGGGGAGTTGGCCTGGGGGTAGCGATTGCTGCTTAGGGACGGGCTGGGTGTCAGTTGGTGGGTGGTGAGCGGTTGCATCACTTGTTTTTTTTTCCTGGGTTTTGTTCCTCTCTCGCTCTCTTGTTGTTTTCCTTTTCACTACAATTCTCCACCCCTCCCCCCCCTTATTAAACTGTTCTTATCTCAACCCACGAGTCTTCTTACTTTTGCTCTTCCGATTCTCTCCCCCATCGCACCAGGGGGGAGGGTGAGCAAGCGGCTGTGCAGTGCTTAGTTGCCAACTGAAGCTAAACCCCGACAAAGCGTTATATACAAGGACTATTAAAGAAGATAGTACAGTTAACTGTTATTTAAATTTCATTCTAATTCTTTTCAGTATTTATCAGTTTACCATTTATTTGGTCTAAGACAGAACTGAGACTCCTACCCTTGTAAGCTTTATTAAGTAAAATACATCATTAGAAAGTGGTCGTCAGGGAGATGAAACTCTGAAAGTACTTGGGAAGCTTAACTGAATATGACTCCAGCTCCATTTCAGGAAGGCAATAGATGAGTGTGAGCTGAAGTAACTGTGTAGGACTTAGGCCCCTAAAGACAATGACAATAAATAATTTTTATGAGATGGAGAGGTGAGATAGATGAGATACAGATCAATACTGCCTGCAAACACAAACCAAATTCCTAAACAATACTATCCAAGTGACTAGGATTAAAGAGCAAAAATTAAATTGGGAAAATCCCTGCTTTTTCTACAAAAATGAAAAAGCTTTATAAGAAAATAATATCTGATAGGACATTTACAAATGAGCTTTTCCTTAGATGCCCACAATTATTTTTTAAAAACATTTCCAGAAACCTTGCTCCAAAGACAAAAGCTCCAGCTATACCTTTAATATTATTGTATGCTGGAATTAACAACTCAAAACACAAAGCTTGCAAAAATGAGATTACTGCGGGCAGAAGATTTTAGGACATATAAATTCCAAAAGCAAGAACCAAAATAACCATCTCCTGCTGCGTTTATCCCAGGAAAATTTTTATTGCAATAGAACAGAAATCTGGGACACAAAGACCCAAGATAATTACACATTAGTCCTAGTACTCACATGCCTTTGCTTGCTCTTAAAAAGTACACCTAGAGAAACAAGGTCCAACAAAGGATATGTGAGCAAAGTACCTCCACACCTATGTGGGGAAATGAAAAAAATGACAAAATTCATAACCTGAAAATTCAGAGACAGCAGGAATACAGTGATTTAAAGGAAGGAGAAGATAACAGGCCATAAGACAAAATAACCAGCTGAATAGATCTCGGGTATTTTTCTCATATGGAGCCAGAGCTACAAAAGATAGTCCATCTACAGGCATGTTTTCACACAGATCTTGCAGCTACATTATAGAATAAAAGGAAATATGGAAAATAAGACAAAGACTAATGACAGATAAAATCACACCAAAAATGGAACATGAAGGAGGCAAAAAGGAAGATAATATCTTAAACTGGTGCAGAGATGAGGAAACAAATTTTATTATTGGTGAAAAAGTATTCTGTCGTTTTGGGTGTCTGAAAAGCATAAATAAAATCTATAGAAGGAGTTAGGAAATAAATATACAAAAAGAGACATTAAACACAGGAACAAAAAACCCAATTGTTTTGCCAGAAGAGAAAAAAGACCTCATTGCAACACCAGCTCCAGCCAGTCTCAAACACTAATGCCTCCCGGTCTCCCAAAGGGAGAGAGGTACAAAACTACATCCAGTCTAACACCTCGCTCCTCCAGGCAGCGAGGGACTCGGGGACAACAGGGAACGCGGGTCTGCATGCCAGGCCCTACCTTCAGAGAAGTGCCACTGTCCAGGGTCCTTCTCCCCCATTCCCTGGGACTGGCATCGTTGGCCTCGTAACCAGCCTCCAGATTCTTCTCGATCATTGCTTGCAGTTTCTCCAAAGCCTTCCTCGTCTTGCTCACTTCTGCATGGCAGAGCGGAGAACCGGGAGCAAGAGAAATGCAGGAGACAAGATCAGGACATTGAAGAAACAACTCTATTCCCCAGCCCAGCTGAACTTCACCTAGCGAGGCAGAACTCTCCCTGCCCAGCCAGTGCGTGGCCTGGCACTCGAGCTCCGAGGCCCGTCCAGGACCCTCCCCTTTCCACTTCTCGGGGGGTCTTTAGGCTCCTCTTAAGGCCCCCCACCAGGATGAGAGACCCACCAAAAAGCCCACCCAGTGAAAGCCCAGCTCCACACTCTCCCCGGGCAACCATTCCACGGTGCCATTCAGAATGCATCTGAGGAAAAAAACAGAGGCCAATGGCGGGCAGGCAATGTTCACCCAGCCCTGCTCCAGAGACCATGGTCTGGTGGAGCTCCTGCCAGGGCATCCCCTCCGGCCTGCCAGATGGGCCGGTCCTCCTGCCCTTACCGGCCGGTGCTGCAGGAGCAGCAGCCTCCTCCAACGGTGTGTCTGCACAGAAGGCTTGAGGCTTGCCGGAGAGGTTCGGATGGGCTGGAGGCCAGCGTGTGAGGCCTGGGGCTCTGAGCACTGAAGGCTGGGTAGGGGCCAAGCAACGCACACGGGAGAGTCTCACCCAGCGCTTACACAGGGGGCTCACTTTGCAAGAGGGCTTGGAAAAGTGGCCTCTCCTCAAGAGACTGAAGGAGTTGTCTCGGCCCCTGCACTACAGGGAGCCCATGGTGCTCAGGACAACAGATGCCCGTCAGCATCTCAGAGAGGCAGCTTGTGTGACCTTCACCCCAGCTACAGAGCTCTCGCTCGGCCAAGGCTGTCGGCAGGGCTCAGCGCTGTAAAGGCAGAGGCCCAAGCCCAGGGTAGTGGAAGGGCAGGGCTCAAGAGAGCTCCATGCCCCCCCCAAGTGGCAAGAAGACCCCCGGCATCGTGCTTAGAAGGTGCTTGGAAGGTGTGCACCCTGCGTGCCCAGCGAAAGCACCATCAAGACAAGAGGCCACTGCAGCATCAACCCACTCCCTGACTGTGGGGAGGCCAGGTGGGTCTTCCTGTATGGGCCTTTAATTAATGGGTACTCACAGTGCACTGACTGCCAGCCAGGCATGAAGCCCAGTAGGCAGAGACCTCAGCCCTGATTACGGGGAGGTCAGTCAGCTCAAAGACAGAAGTCTTGCATGCACATACAACCCTTAAAGGGAAGGTTCATGCCACGCACACTCCCTGCAGCGCTGGCATGCCAAGTGTAACATCAGTCGGCTGCAATATGCAAAGTGGGCTGACCTGCTCCTGGGTTACTGGCAGGTCACGCCTCAGTGTCTGCCAAGGGGGGTCATAAAGAGCCTGCCTTCTTCCCAGCAGCAAGGGGATGTGGTCTGTACCCACAGAAATGCCCTTTGAGGGGAACACAGGAGGATCCTTTGGTTCGTGTGCACAATGTTTCTTGTTCTCTGCTTCCGTGAAGAGTCAAAAGACAATACTGCAGTAATTTGAAACAAAACCATGCAAAAACACAATCCCCACGCTTGAGTCACCCCCATACATACCAACACGCACACAAGACAGCTTCCCAGAAGAGAAAAAAAAACCCTCATTGCAGCACCAGCTCCAGCCAGTCTCAAACACTAATGCCTCCTGTTCTCCCAGAGGGAGAGAGGTACAAAACTACATCCAGCCTCCCGCGAGGTGGCCACTACTTTGACCCTACAGGTCTTCACAGCTCCTTGCCAGGTGCAGCACATGGCATGCACCGAGGCCGTGAAGCCTTGGGCCATGCACCTGAGGTACAGGTGGGCCCTGCAGAAATAACTGCCCCCCAGGCATGAAGCCCCGCAGGCAGACACCTCGACCCCAATTACAGAGCAGGCGCTTGGCCCAAGGTACCACCGAGGCCACAGAGAAACAGGCAGCCAGGCCACAGGGCAGGCACCTGACTTACAGTGAGCCCTGCTGAAACGCTGGCCTGAAGCCCCGCGGGCAGACACCTCGACCGCGATTATGGAGCAGGCTCTCACCTCAGGGTACCGAGGGCCTGGAAACAGGTAGCTCATGGCTTCCACCCTGGTGACAGGGGAGCCACGCTACGCAGGCTGGCATTGCATGGCATAGTGCCACTGGTGCAGAGACCGGGACCCCATTTACTGGGCGGTCCCATGGCTCAGGCCTCTAAACAGCTCCCTTTCCCCAAGAAGACGGATGGCAGCACGGTGACTTCCACCCTCCTTACAGGGTCGTCACTCTCAGTGGCCACAAAGAGCTGTAGCATGGCAAGACACCAACCAAGCAGAAACCACAGCCCTCATTTACAGGGAGGCCTCGCTCCTCCAGGCAGCGAGGGACTCGGGGACAACAGGGAACGCGGGTCTGCATGCCAGGCCCTACCTTCAGAGAAGTGCCATTGTCCAGGGTCCTTCTCCCCCATTCCCTGGGACTGGCATCATTGGCCTCGTAACCAGCCTCCAGATTCTTCTCGCTCATTGCTTGCAGTTTCTCCAAAGCCTTCCTCGTCTTGCTCACTTCTGCATGGCAGAGCGGAGAACCGGGAGCAAGAGAAATGCAGGAGACAAGATCAGGACATCGAAGAAACAACTCTATTCCCCAGCCCAGCTGAACTTCACCTAGTGAGGCAGGACTCTCTCTGCCCAGGAAGGGGTGCTTTCTCTCTCCTCAGTGCTTCCTAAAAATATTTTCTGCCCTCCCATTAATAGTTTTTTCCCTCTGCACTTTCTGAGAAATTCTTTCCCCACTATCACCTCAGCACTTCCTGAGAAAAGCTTTTCCTCTCTCTCCCCTGAGCACTTCCCATAAATCTTTCACCTCTTTCCCTTCAGTTCTTCCCAGCTAATTCTTTCCTCCCTTCCCTTGTGCTTTGCACAAAAGCCTTTTCCCTCCAGTGCTTTCCACAGAAAGGTTTTCCCCACTACCCCCCTGACATTTCCCTACAAAACGTCTCCTCTCTCCTCATCCAGCGCTTCCTGACAAACCGTTTCTCTCTCCCTCCCCTCAGCACTTCCAGCGGAGCCTTCTCCCGCCTTTCAGCACCTCCAGCACCTGCTCACACAACCCCTCGCTCTCCTCTCAGCACCTTGCAAAAAGCCTCGCCCTGCCCCAGCGCGTCCTGGTAAAACCTCTCCCCCCTCTTCTCTTGCATTTCCCATTTAAAAAAACCCTTTCCTCCTTATTCCCTCGACTTTCCCGACAAAATCTTTCCCTCTCCCTCCCCTCAGCCCTTATGGCAAACCGTTCCCCTCTCCTCAGGTCTTCCCGCCTCACGGCTCGCCCCGGCGCGTGAAGATGAAGCCCCTCTGCCACCCGGCCTTTCCCGCCTAAACGCGTCCCCTCTCTCTCCTCAGCGCTTCCCGAGAAAAGCCTTTCCCCCTCCCTGTCTTTAGCGCCTGCCTCCCTCCCGGCAGAATGGTGTTTTTGTTCTTTTTCTTCGCTGCTCTTCAGCATAGGCCACCCATGTTTCTCCCCTCTGCACTCCCCACTGAAACCTGTCTATCTTTCTGCTCAGCCCTTTCTGCAAAACCTCTTGCCCCGGGTCTCCTCTCAGCCATGCTTGCTATATCTGCCCCGCTGGCTGCAATGCCCGCTCTTTTGTTACTTCTTGTTCTGCAAATGCCGTTGCCTGCAAATCATCTGGTAGTTCTGGGATATCTGGCTAGTGAATGAATTATCTGAATGTGTATGTCTACTTTTACAAAGGGTCTATGGGTCAATGCCCAGAGATCTCCTCTGGAAAAGTCTTCCACCAAAATCACTTTTGGAGGGGTTTTCTTGGCACATTGTATAAATACTGTACCGCACCGTGTCATCATTTCCATCTCGGCAAAGCAGGCTGAAAATACTGCCAGTGAATTTTAAATGACAAGCCAAACATTGTGGCATGAAAATTTCTGCATCAAAAAACATTCTTTCAGGTGAAAACAGAAAAAGGGGTTTGGGCATTTTTTTCCCAGATGAGATCAGGCAATGTGCAAAGACCGGAGATGCAGTGACCAGATCTATGATGAAGCAATACCAGTCAGGGTATATTTGCTCAGGCTAAAACTGCAGAAGACCCCATCCAAGCATCACTGCTATAATTACTAAGCCTTTAACAGGAATGTGACACAGTTAACTGTTATCTGCCACTTTTTCTCCTTTCAGCCCACTCTTCCTAGCCTTTCTTTTGGAACATACTGGTGAAACAGAGCAGCAGTTTGCAGTCTTGTAAGACTACAACTCCAGGTCTCCATGGAAGCAAAATACCAGCTTTCATTTGCACCTCCAAATAAAGCCAAGCAGCCCTTCCTTTTATGTACCACAAAAAATACCGTAATGGAATTAAGAGAGATTCTTTGCCTGAGGCACAGACTGTTTCCTCCAGAAGATTCAAAGTTGGGGTCAGGCTGAGCTTGAGCTGCTTACGTTTAAGCAGTTTTTTTCCTCACATTTAGCACAAGGCAAGGAAAAAAAGCTTGTTAATGAGCATATCACTCTCCATTTTAACTCCCGCAGAAATGGATATGGCTTGATATTTGTACTGGAAATTACCAGATAAATGCAGGACCATATACCACCTAAGAGTGTACCATAGATTAACAATCCATAGATTTTTAATACGCAGATACTTGTGTAGTAATACAGAGAATGTGTAGTTGCCTTAGAAGCTATTTCCACTTTTTCCCAAAGCATTAAGTACACAACAGCCAGCTTCTTGGCAGTTATAAATCAGCATACTGACACTTCTTTACTGCTGCCTGCACAGGCCAGGTTTGATTATAACTCTACAAGGTACTCTGCATGTTTTGGGAATTGCTGCAAATACTGGATAAAGCTTTCTCTAACTGTGCAGTCTCACAAAGGCTTGTGGGAGTCAAATTAATATCAAGTATATGTACATGTAATTTTCCCCATTATTGCCAAAAAGAAATGTCTGTACTCATGATGGATAAAATTTCTATACTCTTGATGGAGGAAAAAAACCACAGTTATCAATGGGTCAGCAGATGTTTTGCTCAATGTCACATACAATGAAATAGGGAATACTCTGATTTTCTTTTCCAGACACCAAGATGCGTCCAATTAAAACTTAATCCACTGAAAATGAATGAGAAACTATAAGATATTCTTTCCCACATCACATTTATAATGCATGGAAAGGAAAAAACTGATAAAAATAATCCTTTAGAGGATTACAGAATTTCCTCCATCAGGATTTACATTCTTGTTCTACATATTTTGCTCTTGCTTGTCTATCCTCTGCCCAGCATGCTGTTGCAATGCAATCCACAGAGACAGATGCATGAAGATGTGAGATGACTACAAAGAACGTCTCTATAGTATCTACTAGGTGCTGTTTTAGCAGGTAACCGTATCCTATCAATACCTGCAGAGGTGTCTTACTGAAGATAGTCACATGCAGAACTGTAAATAAACTTTGGTGCTCAGTTTCCTCAGACTTACATCAGTGTTACCACAATGAACAGTGCTGGCTGCACACAAAATGAAGTAGCTCGAATTGGTAAACAAAGATGGATTTAGAAGCTTAGGGCAGCTCATTCAAAAGTCAACTAGGGATCATTTATATTCAAAACCAAAGACACCTGGCTACCTTAATTAATGGTTTTGGCTCAGTGAGTTTCCATACAAGATTTCACATCTGGCTTCCTGCATCTGAAAGACTGAAGTGATTATCTTGAGTGTTGCGCCTCTTTCCCCCCTGCTGTTGGGCATGTAGATCATGAGCTCCTTGTACTAGGTGCTGTGACCTCCTGCTTGGTAAGAATATTTTTAGACTGCACCAGATGATCTGTCTAGCCCAAGCCTTTTTTTACAGTTATGGACAGTACCATGATCAAGTTCAGGCAGCAGAACGGCTTGCCCAGAGAGGTTGTGCAGTCTCTGTCCCCAGAGGTTTTCAAGGCAGCACTGGATACAGCCCTGAGTAACCTGGTCTGATCTCACAGCTGACCCTGCTTTGAACAGGAGGCTGAGCTAGATGACCTCCAGAGGTCCCTTCCAACCCAAATGACCCTGGGATCCTATAGTCTAAACCTCTAGTGAACAAAAATCAAGTACTCAGAGCATAAATCTCTCTTCATTTTCCCATTAATGTTGTCATAATTTTACAGTAGGCAACGGAGTATCGTTATGACCAGTCTTTGGGCAGATTTGCTCACTTTGAGTCAAACAAGATCTTGAACCATTAAATATTTGTGATGTTTTCATTTCTTTTCATTATTCTCTTAATTTATTAAGGTCAACACCAAGGTGGTACAAGGCTCATTATTTATACATTTAAATTTCACATCTGGCAATTCACGACAAGATGAAGAACAAAACAGTAACACTGGTTGACAGAAGCTGACAGAGATATACAAAATCAGTGCCACTCTAATAGTCCAGTGCAGAACTGGCTACAGAAAAGACTGACTTGAAACCTTTAAAAGACTTGTGACCCAAATTTACTCTGTGTTTAAATTCACTGAACGAAACCACTAGATGCAATTTGTCTTAATGTTCTTAAAAACGGATTGCCTTTTCTTCGAGCAGTCAGTCTCCTTAGGGATAAAAAAAGAAAAATTATGACATCGTCCTTCAATATCAATGAATGACACCATCTTTCTGTTACCGCGATGCTAGATACTGTCAGGCTGCTTAAATCAAGCACATAGGCGAGTTAATAAAAAGAGAACACTGTTAAATTTAGAGTCAGCTGCATGTGAGAAAGAAAACAAATCAGGAATAACAAACACGCAAAAGATATTTCTGCCTGGTGAAATATAGACCTTCAGTTTCTCAGCCACTCACGAATTATTGAAGGGATTATGATTAGTACAAATACTGCACTTTATTAAGGATTCCGTATGCTTTCTATATTTACCCTCTACTAGCAAGTGTATACTTCACAAACTACTTTCACAAAGAAAAGCGTACGGGCTATTCGCCAGTGATGAACATTTACACCAACAGATCACATGTGAAACGGAAGTATTTTAATAGCAATACCCCTTTACAGAAGAGCTGTTCCCCTACTTTTGCTTTAGGTGCTCCGTTTAAGTGATACAAAGTCATTTTCTGTTACAGCAGTCAACTACACACAAACAACACTAAATAAAAACTAGCTCACTAAATAAACACCTCTCAGATGGTAACTGACTCTATTTTGTGTATATTTTAAAGTTCAAGTAATCATCAGCCCAAGTTTGGTTTTTTGAAAAAACAAACAACCGAACAAACAAACCAACGACCACTAGTTTCAGAGACAAAAACACTAGGGGAGATACAGTTGTCCATGAAGACTACAAGAACAGATATACCAATAAAACGGGACAAATTCTCAGCACTAAGGCACAATAGAATTAATACTAGAATATGGCTAAAACCTTACTTACTACAGCATTGAGTGAGCAGTTAACAAGGAGTGTTCCTACGCTCAAAACACTCGGCTACAACATTAGTGAGTTCTGTGTTTAAGACGCTTTTACCTTAGTGTAGCTGCACACAGCATTCCTAAAAGATGGGATTTCAGAGGGTAGTGATGGCGCTCATTTACATCGCACTGATTTTATAATTAAGGATCGGTTCATACTTGCACAACAAAATGGAACTGTCATACTAAATTTGTCCCTTTAGCATGGATCTTTGTGGAAACTACCGATACGACAGTTCTAAAGGGAGAAAAGCAGGTTTAGCCGGTGTAGGATGTTGACGGTCACTCGAGCTGACCAGAAAACCCCTGTTGCTTTGGACAGTGGCCAGTCTAGGTCCCAGAATTCGTGAACAGCATAAGGCACGATACAAAACCCACGTAAGTCACGAGATTTAGGTGGGCTTTGGATCAAAGACACACTTAGCTATGGGTTTTGTGGTTCCACCGGTCTGTTCTCCCACGGACTTCAAACAACATTCCCCCTCAGGAAAAAATTCAAGCACACGTCTAGAGCAAGGGGATTTAGGCATAGGCTTAAAACAAGGGTGTTCTGGAGAGTCTTCTCAAACAAGCCCTCTGTAAGATCTGTTGCTTGCTTTTAAAACAGACATTTTTCTGGCACTTGTGGACCTTTGCCATTATTTACTTTTAATCCACTGAGATCCCGTGAGTTCAGTAACCGCGTATGGCTCAGGCTGAAAAGCCACCCTAAGAGGAAGAAGAGCTGAGGAATACTAAAAAAAATATCCTGTTCCAAATACTGAGGAAAACCCAAATCCGGGAAGTTTGGGAAAGGCAAACCCACGACACCCAACGCTTCAAACGAGGCCCTGGGCAAAACCGCTGCGAGAACAGTTTGGAAAACCTCTCCTCCTCCCCTGAAAGAGCGAGAAGGACGGCGTCGGGCGCGCTGCAAGAAGCGGGCCGGCAAGGGACCGGGACCGCCGCCGCCGGCAGACGCGGCAGCCCGGGCCGGGCGCCGGGGCGGGGTCCCGCGCAGCGCGGCGCGGCGCGGCCCGGCCCGGCCCCGCTCGGCTCCCGCGGGCGCAGCGCCGAAGGCTAGGCGCGGCGGGGGGCGGCGGCGCCCGCGGCCCCGGCGAGGGCCGGGCTCATGAGGTTCTCGGTGATGTAGGCCACCAGGAGGCAGATGAAGACGAGCATGACGCAGATGGAGCCCCCCACGGCCGTCATGGCGACGACGATGTCCCGCATGGCGGCCGGCTCCACGCGGAACTCCACGCACTGAGCGGGCGGCGCGGGGCGCGGCGGCGCGTAGCGCGGCTGCAGGCAGAGGCGGTAGCGCACGCTGCCGTGCGCCTCGGGCAGCAGGTAGTCGCGGCAGGCGGCGCCCAGCTCCACGCTGTCGCAGGGGAAGCGCGTGTAGGTGCCGTCCCAGGAGCAGTTGAGCGCGAAGCCGCGGAGGCCGGCGGCGGGGCGCGGCGGCCCCCACTGCAGCAGCACGCTGCCGTTGCGCAGCACGTTGGCCACCAGCGCGCCGCCCGGCGAGCGGTGGGCGCGGCAGGCCCGCGCCGCGCACTGGAAGCCGCGGGCCGGCGTGCGGAAGCAGAGCCGCCCGCCCGCCGCGCCCTCGGCCCCCACCTTGTAGGGGCACCACGGCTGCTCCTCCGCCGCCGCCGCCGCCGCCGCCGCCTCGGCCCCGGCGCCGGCTCGCCGCGGCGAGGCGGGCGGCGCCGGCCCCCTCAGGGCGGGCGCGGGCGCCCCGAAGCAGAGCAGGGCGAGGAAGGGCGGCAGCAGGCTGGGCATGCCGGCCGCCGCGGCATGGAGCCGAGCCGCGGTGCCGGCGGAGGGCTGCGGCGCCCCGTGCGCCGGTTATAAACGCGGGCTCCGCAGCCGCTCCGCCGGCCGCCAATGGAGAGGCGGCTCCGCCGTTAACTCTCGCTGGGCTGCGGAGCACCCGCCGCGCTGGGCAGCGCCCGCAGGACGCGCGCCCGCTCCGGGCCGGCGGCGGGCGGCCCCGGCCCCGCCGTGCCCGGCCTGCTGGCTGCCCGCGGCCCCCGGCGGACGGACCTCGGGTGCCCCGAGCGCTGCGCCCCCCGGTGAGGGCCGGCACGGGCTTGGCCCGGCCTCCCCCTCCTCCCCCCCCCCCGGGCTCCGGGGACCCGTCCGGCGTCGCTCTGCTTCGCTCGCCGCGGCTCCTGGGTGCTCCGCGCAGGCCCCCGGGCGAGCCGCGTCCCCAAGGGATGAGTGCTCACAGATGCCGGACATGGGTGGTCGGGAGGGGGCCTCTGCCACCGCGGTCTCGCAACCAGCAGAGACTTGGTGCAGGTTGTGGAAAGTTACAGAGCTGCCCCTCAGCTGGAGCAGACCTCCTTCAAAGACATGGGGGGGTTACGTGGATTTTTTTTCATAGTTATGGCTGCAGACCTGGGCTGCTTTAACCCCTTAGGACTGGAAATTCTGAGAAACTTGGCAAGGATGTACTACGGGGAGAAAGATGAGTCCCCCAGAAGGTCAGCTGATAGCAGTGATAAAGCTGTAGGGCTTCAGCGCACACTTTGTGAGACCAAAGGAAAGAGATACTCCTCTTACTCCTGTCTTCTAACACAAGCCCTTTTCCCCTCTCTGCAGCAGGACCAACCCACAACCCATCCATTTAATCTAGAGCCAGCTGTTTGTTTTGCAGCCCCGAAGGGGGCTGAAGAAGACAGAGCAGTGCTCCCTCCTAGCATTACACCATAATGCCTTGAAAGATTTACACTAAAGCGTAGACTATAAACAAAAGATCTCTAATGAAACAATCGTAAAAATACATACTTAACCTAAGCAACGTTCAAAGATTCTTTGAACAGTTAAATTGGTAAAAGCTGCTTTAAGTCCTGTCACTTCTGAGTTGCAGATTTCATTCCACAAGAAACTGGGGTTGTTTTTTTTTTTGTTTGTGTTTTGATCAGGTTTTTCATAGTGTCCTGTTCCAGTTTTTATAGCTGAACATAAGCATTTGTCTATATCTAACTGATAAAGTAGAACAATTACCACGTTAGATGGTTAAAAACCCCAGAAATGTGCCTAAACACATTGGTGTAGTTTTTCTTCACTGTGTTACCTAGTTGGAAATACAAGATCTACAGATTACTACATAAGTTTTCTTTAAAAGTGTTTATTGTCTTATATAAGTTTAAAATATAACAAAAATAAGATTCTGAAGCCTGTTTTTATTTCATAGCCTAAACAAAACCCAAACCATACACCTTGGACTCCATCGAAGGTGTGACTTGAATATATACAAAGTGTAATTTGCAACAATGTGGAACTTGTTTAAATAGTTTTGTTTTCCAGATGCACTGAACATGAACATGACCAAATGGTCTCATACCAGGACACCTCTTCCTGTCTGAAAGATGTACCTTTTTAAAGTACGTGGTTTCTTAAGGAAATCTTTAAACATAATTTAAGAATACCAAGTATTATCTCATAAGTTATTTCCACATCTAGTTTTTAACCAAATTTAATGTTGGGGGGGAGGGTGTCTGCTAGCCTATAGCACTTTGCTAGAAATCTCTTGATACCAAGCGGTATCAACAGGAATCAATGAAAAAAATAGGATCAGCATAGAAAAGGATGCTAAAGTTGTAGTAATGGCTGCTCTCCTCGGAAAACACTTGGTTATTACAGAACAATAGGAGGTGCTGTGCTGCTGAAGGCACTTCTTGGTGGCTGAGGAAAACTTACCTGGGGAAGTTCCAGCTAGGATGCAAAACTGAAGATCTGACAGCCCTTCCTGAGAAATGTGTGGGTGTCCAGGAGATGGCTGGAGCCAAACTAAGCAAGTTCTGCCTCCTTAAACTTTGTGCAGTTCTCCTAACTACTATTAAGAGCAGATTGCACTCCAGAGCTATTATTGTTTCTGTGATCAGGGAAGAGATCTGATGCCAGCCTCCGATGTTGCTTATGATTTGCAATGCACACTGAGTTCTTCTGTTGAGAGATCCAACAGAAGGGTCTGGCATTTGGTACAGGAAAGGAAAATGGTTGGCACAGCAGCGAAGACACCTGATTGCATGCACCACATCACTTAGCTCTGGACTCATTCCATACTTGCATTTGAAGTTGTAGAAGAGGGGAAAAACAAGCTAACCAGAGATACTTCATTTCATGGAAAGCTGTGGAAGCCTCCTCAAATGTCTTTCCCAGAATGACTGCCAAAATGACCAGGAATTGGAATAGATAATCATATTCTTCCCTTTGGGTTTGAGTCCTGAACCTCTGACTCATGCCAGGCAGTAGTACGTATACCTGCACATTGACTTCCATTTAGCCATTTACATATTGTGATCAGAATAACTGGTTCTGTGATTACAGGCTGGAACAAGTTTGTTGTTGAACAGAAGAGTGAACTGACCTAAATGATCGTGAAAGCTGTTGGTTACATCCTTGTGCCATCACTGTCAACCTCAGACCTTTTGGCTTACAGGTGTACCCTTGCACTGGAGACCCACAGTCTTCTTTATAACAAGACATCTGGATAAACACATATTCCTTTGATTTCCAGATTTTCTTCAGGCACATGAACATAAGGATACAGAACACCCCAACCCCCGTCAGCGATACTTAAGCCTACCTCATCTTTTCCACGTGTATTGATATTCTCTAACGCTAAAGCAGCACAGAGTTCAGCCAAATTGGCAGGCTTCATTCCAGAGGTGGTCAAGTGTAGAATGGCACTAAGAGAGATGCGGGTTGAGGTGAAGAGACCTACATTATTGCAAGGTGCAAAGAAGCAATGAGCACTGCAGGATGTTCATTCCCTGGCAGGCCTGTACTCCATCAGTCTAGGTTAGATTCATATTTAATCCCCAGGTTTTACAACAGCCAGTCTCACTCAAACTATATAGAACATGAACGACAGTCATCCTTAGAAACAACTGTTACTCTTTAGCAAGTCAGATACATAATTAGAAATGAGAGGACATTCTTGGTTTGGGGGTATGCAGACAGTTCACGCCTACAGTATGCAAGGGTTTAGGGCATTTTCTCCTCCAACTAGTTCAGATGTCTTAGAGAAAACATCTCATTAAACTCCTATTAGAGTGTCACATTTTAACCCCTGAAAAGTGCCATGTAAATGAATGAGCCTAATAATCCTAAACTGGTTTCCAAGTAAGTGTATTACAGAGAAGTAGGCTTCATTAAGCAGATTTCATTTAACTAATCGATAGGCATGTGTTTTCCTCATCCATGCCTTTATTTGTAAGGGCGCAGAAAGTACTATTCTCATCATCTGGCTAAAGATATGGAGATGTGGCCAAACCACTTAATACTTTGACATCATGTGAACCCTGGATTAGACTTCTGTAAACAAATATATTTCCAACATCATCTTGCTGGAGTCCAAAGGAGAATACAGAGCAACCCATCAAAAAATTTGTAACAGCACTACAGGTTAACTACACCTTATCCTACGCTGCGTCCTTTGGCCTTGCACTATGTCTCTAAGCGAAAGACAATTATTTATTCTATGTCAAAAAGACATGCAAAAACACATGCTTTGGCTTGGTCAGCCTGCCAGCACTGGCTTCATATGAATACTTTGTCTCATTGCTTGCTCTCTTAGTAATCCAGCTGTTTCCTAAGACCTTCTTCTGTGGCCCAGTCTGCAATAAAACTCAGCCTGGACTTCTCACATATATTACTTCAACAGTTCGCCACTTGGGCAAAACACTTATTTGCTTTAAGCAGTGAACCCCCAGGCAGCATATCAAAATCAGTAACATCCCATATTGCTTTACAGGCCTTCAGGCAGACCCAACACCACAGGTTTTCTGCTTTTCTAGTTCTCCTCCACTGGGTTTATTGTCTCCTGTTTCCTCTGTTACAGGAAACACCGAACTAGTATTAAAATGAGGGCAACTTGCTATGGGCCAGACAGGGAAGCACTAACCACCCACAGCTAACAATTTATGCAACACTGCACTAATTTTAGTCTCGGATATAGCCAGGGCAGACGATCCCTAGAGCAGAGATGCTTAGCTCTCAGCTAAGGGCAGCGTGCGACATATGGTTGCTAAAGCATTCTCCTAGCAGGGAGCTTTACATTTAGGGCTGAGTTGCTACAGTTCCCTCCAAGTCATAACTTTGAGGATTACTCATCCTAGACATGCAAAAGCAGAGAATTTGCCTCCTAATTGAGATAGCTCCTGCAGTCTCTCTGAATCAGCATGCAGTCTCACCCCCACTGGCGTTCTATTTCCAGCACTTTATTCACTTCCAGTAAGGTCTGAACCTACGTACTCTGACAGTCACAGGCTAAGAGAAGCATGGAAGAGGAGTGAATGAAATTCAGCAGGTACCTGCACTACGTATCTCACTGGGGCAGCTTGGGTACGCAGGTTTGAAGCTCATGCCACAGACTGCGTTGGTCATTGATCCTGCATTGAACTGTGAAATGATGACATCTTACCAGCCCAGCCGAGAACTGGAGGCATTTTTGATCAGGATGCATCTGAACCAGTAACTGCAACTCCAGCTGATCTATTCTGAGTGTGCTATTTATAGCAGACAGTGGAGGCTGAGAAGTATTGCATCATACAGCAAGGTTGGTAATATACAGCACTAACACGGCATTAACCATTTCAAGTCATTTTGGATATCTTACACCCCTTTCGAGTTTTGCAGTGAGCTCCTTGGTGGGCTACGTGAGCCGCTATGGCACTTGGCCAACAGACCTTTCCCTAGACTCCCTGGAACAGGCTCTGGCTGCTGTTCTGCCTCTGGCACCTTTGCTTATTCTGCCCACAAAGATACCAAGTAGGATAATTATAGAGCCCCTAGAACAGCATTTGTCTTCTCTGGAGATCTGTGCGCACACTGAGGCCTGGATACCTCTACACTTAAAGCAGGCTAGTCTAGGGAGCGATACAAGATGGAAAGATCAGAAAACTATTTACAAATTGGGGTTTTGCGGAAGGTCTCAAATGAAATAGCTTAATTTAAATAGGAGGTGGACCACTCCCAGCTCCAGGAGAAAGCTGGGAGAAAAGAAAAGCAGTGTACAGAGAATGCTCCGCAGATCGAATGCTCCTTTCTAGGCCTGAGAAAGCTCATCTTAAGTGGTGGGTTGCAGCTGAACTGCTGCTGACAACAGCTCTACAGTGACTGTGGCTGGGGTGCTCTGCCTTTGACTTCAACTTAGATGAGATAAGGTGCCCGGGCATGGCTGCAGATGGAACTCTGTAGCCAGGAGCTCTCTCAGCTCATGTCCTCCCAAAAGCCAGTATCAGTATTCACCTGCGCAGAGTCCTGTATTCTCATGTGGTTTTGGAACGCGCAGTTCAAGACTGTTGCAATGAGGCTCTTCGTGGTCTCAGTGCACAAGTACATCCTCCCCAATTTCAGCAAGGAGCAGGTCTGTGAGGTCCTAACAACGTGATTCTACTGGACTCCAGAACAACCAGCAGTACCATCCAGCTGACCTGATGCTGTAGCTCTAGAAAGGGCAGCATCTGGAAGAGCAGAGTTCTTGTTGCTTCCACACAAAGCAAGCAGAGAGCCAACCACAGTAACTACTCCAGTCTACCCCAGTTTGACTTGCACAGCTGATTGGGCTGGTAAGAAACACAAGCAGAATAAAGCCAAAGAACCAGAAAGTCCTGTGACATGTTAATTTCAAGCTCCATTAGAATCAGTGGAAGAAAAAAAATCAATACTGTCTGAATGAAAAAGACAAAGCTTATTGGAAGATAAATGTTGTTTTTCCAAGTGTCTAAAAGCACTTACAAAATATGCCCCAAAACAAGGGATTAAAAAAAAAGCTTAACTAGTGCAAATAGGGAACAAAGATCTCTCCTCTGATCTTTTATCAGGTCATGACATTCAACCACAAGCTGCATTTGATGAGCGAGGTCCCAGAGGGCAGGACTTCTGACACGGTGATGGGGAAGCAGGAGGCAGCTCAGATGCATGAGTCTTGCACAAGGTAGGAGATGTGACAGCTCTGCCCTGTTCATACGCGTAAACCAGGTCCCAGGCTTTGGGATATCATGATGAAGCCCATTCTCCTTTCAGCTGCTTCCATTTTAAATTCCAAGGACTCCAGCTGACTCATTCCTTCTTTCTATCTGAGGTCAGGCAAGATGTGTTTTGGAGACTAAGTAAAGCACCACAGATTTCGATCTACTGAATCAACAGAACACTAGAAATACCCAACTTGCTGATTAAAAACCAGACCTGTCTAGAAGGAGCAAAATTTATCTTTGCTCCCTGTCAAATGTTGGGAGACTGGAAAGAAGCTGAACAGGATAGAATTGCATTAGTCGGGCTCCAAATATTCCTTCATATCTACCATCATGAATACTCTTCCTTACTATTTTTTTTCCCTCCTGTGCACCAAATTTCATCCTTAACAAGCCTTTCGTGCTTGCTTGGGAATCCTGAACAACCTAGGGAGGTGCCAAAAGCTGAGTGTATGCCAGGAAGAGAGGGAGGGAGGAGGTTATGGGTCCGAGAGGCAGCCGCGGGCTGGGATATGCTCCGATACATTCTGCCGGTAGCCTGAGGAGGGCAGAGTCGGGACAGCTCTGCTGGGATGCTGCAGCTGCATCCTGAATAGTAGTAAGGTTTGAGCAAACACACCCATCACAGAAATGGATGTCTGCTCCCATCCCGCTGCTTGCACTTGAAAACTTTAAGCAGTGGATAGTTTGGCCCTTCCCAGACTCTGTTCACGTCCCACTGGGGGCATCCACACCACCAAAACGCTACACAAAGTAAAAAGCATATCCCATCAGAGGGACTGGCAGCTGGGCCGTGAAGCGCTTCATTCACCGCTGCTGGTGACCCGCAGAGGTTACTGCAGGGTTGCGGTTTTTGTGTGGCAGCACCTGCCTCCACGCCAGAAGAGCCCGTCTTAGCTCAGACCAGCCCACATCTCCAGGAACCCAGGGTGCAGCAGCAATGTCAAGACAAGATGCACAGCATTAGGTGGGGAGGCTCCAAGCCCAGCAGGACAGTCACAGCTCAAAGCCAAGGAAAGGAGAACTCTACAGGGTTCTACTGAGTCACTGGGAAGGGTCTCTGCACCAGAAGAGGACCCAGTCATTCATATACACGCATGCACAGACGCACACACATACGCTGGCTGGCACATGGTCATTTCTGTTGGTGCTCATGGTTAGCTATCACCCTTGCATTACTCCAGACAAAAAGCAGGCTAAGTTCCTCTCCACCTTACTCTGATGGGAGCAAAGGATGTTTTAAAGAAACACTATTGAGCAAAATATTTTATGAAGGCAGATTCCTTTGTATTAGCAATCAGTCGAGTAAGTCCAGGGACCAGTTCAGGCACCCCTCCGCTGCCCAGGGGGTTAAAAAAAAATAAGAAAAACTCTCCAGCTTGGGAGGGGATAGGGAAAACAAGAGGGTGAAGAACACAATAAATCAAAAAGTGCTTCTATGAAGCAGCAGGATAAAATCATTCCTACAGTCTGAGAGCACTTCCATGCTATTGACGGAGAGGCAGCAATGGCCCCACACGCGTAGATGTAACGCACATCTGCAAGCACCCTGCTCAGTGCCTGTGAAGACAGTTACCTCCTCCTGCCTTTGTTCTGGGCAGTGTTTAATACAGGAGCCAGTTCCCAGGAGGAGTTCCCATCCCCTCATTCCTAGCGTATTCCATTTTCCTTCAGCATCTTTCAGTAGTAGTCATCCTTCTTGCCATCAGCTCCCTGTATGCCTGCATGGTCTTTCTGGTCTTGGACAAGTTCCAGGTCATCATTGTCATCCACCTCACCTCCATGATCCTCCTGGGTGCAGAGGGAACAGCCAGGAAGGAAAAATCAGCAAGGCCTGGAAAAGGAGACCCTAACTAGCAGCGCACCATGCTGCTTCTGAGTATAGCTGTTCTGCCATACCAGCCCAGCTTGGGACACTCAGGAAAACAGGGAAGAATCCATCTCTGCCAGGGACCTTTGGGTATCATTGGCAACCCGCTTAGCCAAGACACAGAGGTAAGAAGCCTGTGTCGCCGTGATCAGCCTGTTCATTTTAAGCACATTTAATATCCTGGCATTACAATGCAGTTTTAACATCTCAGCCTGTTGCCTCTGCTACACGAGTAGAAGATATCCTACATGCACCAGATTTAAAACTGCGTAATAAATCCTACCCATGATGCGCAGCAGCCAGCGCAGCCTCCATTGGCACTTTTAGGTCCAACTACGCAGTGTACAAGCCAGGTTCTACACACAGGGCAAGGATAGCTCCTGACATCACCTTTACTCTGCCCACCCCTTATTTCCCCCACCGCCTTCACTCCCAGCAGGCAGCCCAAACCCTCAATTCCTCAGCAATCACATTGAAACTGCAGAAAAAGTCAGCAGCAGCAGCCACTCACAAAGGGCAAGGAGAGGATGAACAAGACTGGAAAAGGATCCTTCATTTCTATCTACGTGAGCCAGAAGGCACCAGGGTGATCCTCTCTAGTACTCACGCTCTCAATCTTTGGTGGCCTCCAATCTTTCTCCTAGAGGAATGCCACCTTGTCACTGACTACAGCAGTCCTGGGGCTCTCAGACACAGCAATAATACCTGTTTTCAGCCAAATAGAGGAGCAGTTGCTTCCTGGCAACTGTGGCCCAACCAACACGCCACCTCCCACGCTTGCCTCAGGAGTGGGATGTCACGTTCTTTGCCACCCATACTTTTATTCGACTTGCTGGCTGTAACCCAATGACCCTTCTCAAAGCACAGGTGTAGTTCTCCCCAGCTCTTCCACAGGCACAGGCTAGACCCAGTAGGACCTGTGCAGCAGCAGACTACAGGGCTCCCAGGGAATTTCTCACCACAGGAATAAACCCAAGGTGATGCTTGGAGAAACATATATTGATCTTGCCTAGCTGCACCAGCATGGCTTATCATTCACCCCAGCTGCTGTTTGGTAAGCATCTCACAGCTCAGCTGCTGCAGATCGATGCAGAAAGAAATGAGGAGGGGAGACGGAGCATAAAGGGTACTCTGAACACCTGAAAAAGAAAAGGGAGCAGACGAGTGGGCTCCAGGTTTGTTCTGGAGACCCACCTCACTGAGCAGGCAGAGACAACACTGACATCAGTGCTCACGTCTGGCTTCCTAAAAGCTGAGTCATACTCAGCTACCAACATACCCAGGTAACAATCACACCAGAGAGGGAAAGAGGAAGAACCTTGGTGTCGTACAATTTCTTGCTCCTGATCTTCTTGATAGTCATCCATTGGCTCTTCCCTGGGCTTGGCAGGTCTGCCAGCATCCTGAAAAATACAGAGAGAGTCAGACGCTGTTGACAGTGTCCCAGTCTACGTCCATTCCCTGCCAGGGTTACAGCTCTCTTGCATTAGAGCCCCAGGTCTGGAAGACTGGGCTACAGTCAGCCTATAGATCAGAAATCAGCAGAGAGACAAGGCAACCCAGACTCCATTTGTACTTTCTCCACCCAGTCTCTCTTCCCACCTGCTGGCAGCAACTGCCCAGCTCCTTCTGCTGTGGAGAGAGAGAGAAGCCTCTCCTGCAGCAGGAAGGTGCTAGGGCCCTTGCACATGCTGCTGTTGCATCAAGTCCCAGGACTGCAGGGAATCTACAAGTTATTTAGGGTAGAGCTTTAGGGAGCACAGCCCAGCCCTATCTGAAAGTCAGGTATTTATGTCATTAATTCTTTCCGCATTTTCACTAATCTTAAGGAGGTGCTGCTCTGTTGGTGCCAGCATCTCTTTCTTGATTGATTAAATTGGCCTGGATTTCTTTTTTTTTTTTAAACCCTCACTATTAATCATGATTTTAGAGCTTGACAGATAAAACACGCCTTTTTAAAACAAGCAACACTCAGCTGCTTGTCAAAACAAGCTAACATTTCCCTGATGCAAAGTCTGGCTTCAGACAGCAAGAAGCACTTTGCAAAATAAATAGATTCCATCTGCAAGCAGGCAAGGAGGCAGAGTTCTCGCGTGTTGCCGCTGCTGCCAAGAGCCTGCTGCACACCCGTCCCAGGAACAGCAACGGCTGCTCTGACCAGACCCCGAGCATCGGCCCTTATTGTTGTCTCTGGTTTTAGTCTCTCAAGTGCTTGAAAAGATACAGCACCTCTGCAGTAATAACTGTGGAGTGAGCCGTCTCCTATTTGTTGTCTCTCCAGCCACGTAGGTGCTGCAAATGCTAGGGTTGACTTCAACAAGCAGAGAGGACAGGGCCAGAACAAGTTCTGGTACTGACCAACCCACTGGTTCTAAGAGGTTTCTCCTGCCTGCACTGGTTTCAGCTGGGATAGAGTTAATTGTCTTCATAGTAGCTAGTGTGGGGCTATGTTTTGGATTTGTGCTGGAAACAGTGTTGATAACCCAGAGATGTTTTAGTTGTTGCTAAGCAGAGCTTATACTAAATCAAGGACTTTCCAGCTTCCCCTGCTCTGCCGGGTGCACAAGAAGCTGGGAGGGGGCACAGCCAGGACAGCTGACCCCAACTGCCCAAAGGGACATTCCATACCATAGGGCATCGTGCTCAGTATAGAAACTGGGGAAGAAGGAAGGGGGGGACATTCGGAGTGATGGCGTTTGTCTTCCCAAGTCACCGTTACGCGTGATGGAGCCCTGCTGTCCTGGAGATGGCTGAACCCCTGCCTGCCCATGGGAAGGGGTGAAGGAATGCCTTGCTTTGCTTTACCTGTTAAACTGTCTTTATCTCAACCCACGAGTTTTCTCACTTTTACTCTTCTGATTCTCTCCCCCATCCTATTGTGGGGGGAGTGAGCGAGCAGCTGGGGGGGGGCTTAGTTGCCAACTGGAGTTAAACCATGACACTGCCATATCCCTGCAGTGGGATTATGGATCCATCCAGGAACATGATGTTTTCCTTTGAGTCCTTAAGCTCTCTGCCTCCCCCCATTCATAGCTGGGCATCTCTCCCTGGCCCCTGCTGGTTGCCCTCATGTCAGTCACCTTCAGTGGCTTCTCCTTAGACTCTTCTTTCACACTGGGCTCCTTGAACTTCTCCAAACCTCCCACTTTCTCTTCAAAGTCAGGTCTCTCCAGCTCAGCTTCCTCAAACTCATCTTCACCTTGGTTATTGGGATCCTGGGCAGGATCTGCAGCATCATCTGGCATCTGGACAAGAAAAGCCTCTTGTGAATACCAGGCAGGATGTCCCCTTGGGAGACAGAGGCCAAGGTCAGCCTGCCTTCACCAGCAAGCAGGAAGTGCTGGCTTGTAGCACTTCAGTCGCACCTCTCCAAGCATGTTAGCAGTTCTAAAAACAGAAACCCCAGTCTTCGTTATCCCTCTGAATCCCTCCAGAACCAAGGAGTTTGGAGTTGCATGTTATAGAAACTTCTGGGAAAGCATCGACTTAAGTGGGACAGCTGGATTCTTACTCAGAGCCAGGGTTGCATCCAGATGACAGCGTTACTTACCATTGGTTCCTGGACAACAGCCTCTTTCTGGGAATGCAAGTTCTCCTCTCTATCAATCACTCCCGCATCTGCAAGGAAAAGGGACAGTTTTCAGTGTACTCTCTCCAAAGTCAATGTCACCAGTTAAGATTCCCACTGCTGAGGAGCAGCTGTAGTAACTCTGTGCCAAGCAGGGATTTGTCTCGACCCGCCTGCAGGTTGAGGCGGGCAATGCTCTTCGTGTGTTTTCAGAGGAATGCTTCTTCAATGCCATTTGCAAGGGCTCAGGCAAAGCAGCACTATGTTCCTACAGCTGCCAAAACTGCTTCCTTGTCCCCAAGGCTGGGGCATAAGCATGTGTTGAAGCACGCCCCTAACTCACTGAATAGCACATATGATAGAGACAAAAACCAGCTCTGAATTCAGCCCCTAATCTACATTAAGATGCACCTTTCTCTCATGCCACTGCTAAGTCTGGGCAGTAGCTATAGCAGCAATCCAGCCATGCAGCCAGACCATCGCTGGGAGCCGAACTGGACCACGGCAGGTCAGCATGTCCATGCCACCTTCCCCTCCGTGGGCACATGGCTGGTGACAACATGACGTCAGAACAAAAAGCAGGATTCCTGTGTCAGGTTGGGGGACGTTCAGGACAGGAGGAGAGTACTGATGAGAGAAAAATACAGCCTTTTAAAAAATATAGCCTTTGCTTTCAACTAAGTAAAGGCCTAATCCTCACCCTGAATTGGATATGGCTCGGACACGTCCCAGCTCTGGCACTCACCACTCTGTCTGCCATCACCAAGGGCTGAGTGCTTCTCCCCAAAACGTTAAGGGAGCCTCGGAGACAGCAGCGTTCCCAACTGGACAGCAGCACAGCCAGCGCCGACCAGTCGTTACTTTGGTTGTTAATTCCAATTAGGACACAGAGGTCAAGGGCTATTGGTCTCATGCTCCCTTCTACCTGCCACGAGGCCTCTTCTTTTCAGGGTAGAATTCACTTTGATGGGAACCAATTAGTTCAGTCCCTCTAAGGGGACTTGCTGAAAATCAGGTCAGCAAAGCTTGAAGTAGCAGCTAAACATAGCTGTGGGAAAGCACAGGAATACCAAACCTCCTCTCCAAACAGGGATCTGTATGCACATTAGCTGCTACCTGACTGGTGCTGTTCTGGAAGGGAGGACTTCACCTGCACAGAGTGAACTGAGCCAATAGCCTGGGAGGAAATCACCCATCCTGGGCGACTTCAGCCTTTTGATCCACGATTCAGTTAGAACCACTGACCTTCATCTCTGCCCCATGACATCCCCCTCTGTTACAAACCCAGAGACAAAATCGGCTGCCAAGAAACCAGGCTGAGACCATCTTTATAATGTTTAGTAGGATGCAAGTCAGCACTTCAAATGAGATCCTCACAGGAGTCTCAGCTCCCAGCTTCCCTGCCTTACCGCATTCAAGACCACAGCAAAAAATTAGCTACTTGAAAAGCCCCCTACTTAGTCATTCTACCTCAGTCTAGCAACATACACAACTAGCATTAGTCATCTACATTTCAGTGTCTGTTTTTGACAAAGGTAACTAGCTGACTTCCAGATCTTACAGGTTATTTCCACATGTGCAAGAGAAATTGATGGTAGAGTGTTTGCAGCAAAGAAATCTGTTCACAAAGCGTTCACACTGTATCTCCCGGCCCCTTGAGCACAGCAGAGCATCTCTGCACAGATTCTCAGACCAGACACCTCTGCTCAAAAGCCCATTTTAGCTCTCCACTGCCTGACTGGCTTACCATAATACATTTTTGATGTCGTCTTTATTTGCTTCCAGAGGAAGTCTGCAGCTTCCCTCTTACACTCGTAGACACAGAGCTGCAATTACGTCAACCTTCCCTTCATTACTGGACCTACAGAAGTGCTGCAAGCCCCCACCCACCCACTAATTTTCTGAAAGGTCTAGTCATTTTACAGCTGTTTTCTGTTGTTTCACACAACACAAATAGTTATTTAATTGTTCCCTCATTTTGCCACTCATGTGACTACCATTACAGGCCAATTGATAAACCTCACCTGGAAAATGAGGCAAATAAAAGATTCTGCCCTTACATGCATAATCTAATGGATTATTCATTAGCTGGTTTCATGGCACGATAATGAACTTTACACCAAGTCAAATGTTTCTCCCAACCTGTTATTAGCCAAGTGAGTCAATGCACAGGGGTCTGAACAGATCCGGATCAGAAGACTGAGGAATTCTAACACACTGTTCTAAGAGCTGGCCTCCAATTGCCTAAATGCAGTTAATTACCAGACTTTAAAATAGCTGTAGGTGCCCTGTGGGCTGGCTGACAAATACAGGTAGCTGCCCTTGAATTTATTTGCTTTTAGCCCCTTAAGGACAGTTGGGAAATTTTCTGCCCCAAGTTAGAAAACCCACTTCTAAAAAAAATTAAATCAATTCCTATGGGAGAATGAGATCAAGTCTTGCAAAAAACAGTGACATTTTCCCCATCACTCCCATAGGAAAGAAAGAAGAATTGACTTAACTTACACAGATTTTGAGTCCGCTACCTTGGAAATGTGTGAGGATGCAGGACAACAGGGGACAAAAAAAAATGGAAAACTGTCCAGGCTTTTCATTTGACCAAGGACAATAAAAGCATAACAATTTTTCAAGAGTTGTAAGGTTTTCCTTTAATACAAGCAGAAAGCTCGTCTTGCTCCCCACCTTGATTAGCAATAAATTAGTACTGTACAGCATCGGATTAGGGAAACCATACCCATTTCGAGTTCCTCATCATCTGTCCTTTCCTTCTCGCCTTCCTGATCAGCTATTTGATGCTCTTCTCTCTTCTGATCAGGTGGCTGTGGGCTGCCTTTCTGCATCTCTTGCCCCGGCCTGGCATCAAAATGAAGGCTCTTTGGGTAACCGTGCGCTTGTTCTTCATCCATCTGGGCATTCACTTTGTTAACTATGTCTTTCCAGCTGCAACAAGGGTACGAAACAAAACAGAACCCCTCTGCCTCAGTGTATCAAGAGAGATTTCATAATGCTATTTCATAACGGCAAGTGGAGAAAAAACCTCCAACACAACAACAAAAGTTAAATTAGGACAAACGCAGAAGTTTGTCCAATTTAACTTTTTGGCAAAACTAGCAGATTGCATTAGTTACTGTGATATCTGCTTGAAACAGAACATTTACTATGCCACATGAGTACAAAATAAGTTATGCTTTATAAACACAATGTTGTAGAACTGCTTTAGTATTATTCCTATGATACAATAACATATCCACATAGCAATAAACTCCAATTCTAAATAGATACTTACTCATGCCTCACATATACCCAAATACACAAATCTAAGTTTTTGAAAAAAATATCAGACACAAGTCCTCTATTGGTCCAACTGAATTTAAAATGAAGATGCTACTAAAGTAAAACTGTAGAATTTTGGCCTGTAAGAAAAAACCTTTCAAAATAAACAGGAAAGCTGCAGTACAAAATTGGCAGTTTCTGTTGTCTGAATTTTTTTTAAAGCCACAAGCTCTTTACGAAGCTTTGCAATGGGCATGGATACTTTAACCAGCATCTCTTTATAAAACTCCTCCATAGCATGCATCTGTCCACTGTCCAAACCCAAACAGTGAAAATACAACTAGCTGAAAGGAAACATTCACATATCGTTTTGATTTTTTCCCATGTTCACCTAAAAAAAGTGTTTCGTTTCTTCATTCAGTGAGGGAAGCCACGTTCCAGTATGATTTACTGTGTTTCCTACCACCACCTCCCAAATGTTTTCATCCATCTACTGACCTGAAAAATCAATTAGCCATATGCAGCTCTATCTGTGAGACTGCAGGCAACCCCAGCCATAGTCAGAAATTCCTTCCTCCGTAATGGTTCCACCTCAAATACACTTCTCCTGATGTCTACATCAATATCTATGTCTGCTTCCTTCTTAACAGAAGTGCCTCAGAGGGACAAGACCTTGATATCAAGGTATATGCCAAATGCAACACATTTTTCATTAATGCTTCTCTGCCTGCAGCAATAGCACAGCTCACATGGATACCCAGCCAGAGGCTCAGCTGCAGAGTACTCAGTAGCGTAACACCATCCCACTGCATGGAAATGAACTGGAGGTCAGACAAGAAACCAAATGTCTTCGTATTAGTTTGAGTGAACCCCTGGAAAGCCCAGAAGGCAGGGCTGTCTCACAAGGAATGTTTTCTTCCCAAATATCGTTACTCAGGGACACCCTCCGGAACAAAGAAGGGACGGGACGAAATCCCAATAATAAGGGCTCTCAAAAGTGACTGAAACAAAAACTTTTAACTTAAGTTACCACCAGTTTCAAGCAGGATTACCGCTTGGTCTAGCCTGTCCCACTACACAGGCCAGCTGAGATTTACAAGTCTACTTGAGACATTTAAGTTTAACTGCTGAGAAAGGACAAGTGGCCTTAGCTTTAGCAGCTTTTTAAAACCAGCATACTACCACCACACAAAACTTTCAGTAAGAAAAATCATAACCCAGCCTTCAGCTCAGATTTCCCCATTATAAAACCATCAAAATGCAAATTGGCCATCAAGAGCTCATCTGGAATCTGCTGGTCTCAGCCACCCAATGCAACCGTTCTTGGCATTGGACGCACGGCTTCTTTTGTACTCCCCTGCAGTTTGATATTGTTCTTGGCATTGACACCTTCCGGGGAAAGTTGGTTTATGCACTCCTTATCTCAAATCTCATGCAGTGTAAATAACAGCCTCCAGATGCTCAGTAATTCCTTGATGATAGAACCAGGAAGAGAAAGGCACACCAAACATACCACGATCTCTGTCCTTGCAGAAATCATTTGCCAAACAAATCCAATATTTGCATTTTCTCTTTCACAGAGTAGCGACGGTATCCTCTCCAGGCTCTACATAGCTGAGGACAGGCCATTCTACCATCGCGACTTCAACCCTCGCCTTCAATTACACCCATACAAGTCCCTCCCTGTGAAAAGGCAGAATATCCTCTGTGCTGTTACTCTGGGTGTCCACGCAGATGTTATTTATCAAAGCAGTATGGGGAGGACATTGCCCTTTAAATAAATATGCAAAGCACAATCTCTGAGCTGGGAAGATTACAGGTTAAGTGAACAAACAAAAGTGGCGGAGAAGAATGGGTAGGATCAGGCTGAATTTAGAATGAAATCCAGAAGTCTCCTCTACAGATAAAACAAATTAAGTCTTGTTTGCTCCAGTAAACTGAGCAGATATGACCTGGACACACGCAAGGGATAAATAAGTTAAATGAGGAAGCACTATTTTCAGAGTCAGTCTTTGGATTATGGCCAGACTTTGAATTGCAGCCTCAGAAAGACATTTTCTTCCTTCTGCAAAACAGAGTGGTCTTCTGTGAGTGCTGCTGAGACAGCAAACAGTTTCTCCTGTGCCTGTACAGCATCCGGTACAACAGGATCCTGGTCCCTGACTAGACTCCCAGGTACTACAGCAACACAAGTAGCATACTGCAGGAATTATATGTTCTGTTACCTGCATGGAGCAGGTAGGTTCCTGCTGTTCCCTGAACCTCTGCCCTTGCCAAGGGACTCCCCTCCCCAGAGCTCTCCTCTCCCGTTTACCCCAAGAACAGGTCTGTGTGTGAGGATGTCCGAGATGAGCAACAGTCCCAAGCTGCAGGGAATTTTAAAACCAAGGTTTCAGCTAAGCTCAGAAGATTGTACCAGCTCCAAGTCTTTTACTGTAAACCCTGATCCTTGTATTGATGCAGTTGAATTGGTTTGGCTTCTCCAGATGAAGCTGAAGTTGATAAACTACATCTCAAGTGCAGGTATGCAGGAACATAGACAGGACGAGAGCCCGTGCTGTCTGATGGATTCTGGCTGCGTCCTCATTTCTGGCATGAACTATTGCTGTAAACTGTTTTATCCCATGCTGGATAAAACCCATAGTTTTGGGATCACAGGTCTCAGACCTGTCCGACATTTCATGTTCTAATCGGGCTCTGTGAAAGAAAATCCCTAGCATACCTCAGAAGTGCACTGGCAACAGGAACTTCATTCCCTGGGAGGAAAGAAAACACAGAAGAGAGAATACAGAGTTTGGGAATTTGTCTTTGCCCTAGAAGCAAAACCAGAAAACTCTAGTACCTAACTGGGGCTGGTTGCCTGCTGCTTCTAGATTACCATATAACCTTGGAGATGAGAAGCTTTCAGATCTTCAGTGTCTGGTTGTTCCTGCAGAGCTTGGCAGATTACTGATTAATTAGTGGAAAAAATGAGCAAGTTGCAGCTCTAATATACCACTTAATGCCTCTTATTTATAGAAACTGAAGGAATTTTTAGCCACCCTTGCTGCTGCGGATGGGTCACTTCCATCATGCAGAATTCCTTCAGTTTGCTAAACAAAACAGGATATTTAAGTCACCATCACTGAAAGGGAAGAGATTTCTTGAAGTCAGTTCAGACTCCCATCCCACCCTCTCCTCTAGCTAGCAGGAAATCCATGCTGACCTGATCTCACTCCGCAGTAACTCCTCTTTCTCTCTCCTCCCCACACAAACACTTTACCAAACAGTTCAAATGCAAAGGCAGCCTACAGAGCACGCATCAATAACGGAAGAGCCTTTTTTTTTTTGCCAGCACAGCACCCACAACAGACTGGGCATTCAATCGCACAACACTGCCTGCAACACGACTAGTCTTCTGCTTCAGCTGATAGAGACCTGGCAGTAACTTTCAGTTACAAGAATTAGATGACAGCAGGACCAATAACTAACGCTTTCTTCAACCATCTTTCAAGCAGAAACTACAATAAACACAAGGAGACACGGACCAGGGACCAGCCTGCGCGATACCTCTCAATGGTCAGGCTCAGAGTAGAAGGGAGTTTTGTTTCACCAACCTTTGCATTTGCACTTGTTTGCTCCCTCTGGAGTGGTGGTTCTCTGGCATCTGAGGTTTTTCGGCTGCAGAGGGTTGTTTCAGATCGGACAGTGACAATCCAGGAGCCTGGCTTTCCTCGTTGCTTTTCACCTGAATGCGCATCACCATCTTTAGATCCTGCAGAGAAGATACGTGCAAACTCAAGATACACAAGGATATACACAAGCTCCTAATCTTAGCAGATACCTGCAGATCTCCCTTGCGTTTGGGCAGGGTAATGTTCTTTGCCAAAGCATTTTTCTGGCCCAACAGATTCAGAAGTGCTCCAGAACAAATCTACAGTCCTGTCCAGCCAGCCTGCAGTAAAAGAGGTCCTTCTCCTTCCACACAGCCAAGAGGAAATAATTTGGATCCTATGTGACCCAAGCTTGTCTTGGGTAGGTGAATCTCCAAAAAAAAAAAAAAAAACAGGAACACCACAGCCACCTCAAAAAAACCTGCATGTGTTGCCATTATAATAGTTACTGCAATTATAGTCTAACCACACTGCAAGTATTGTCATTTTTTTAGAGGTTTACTTTGTATAAGCTCACTCCCAATCGCCCCAGGAGGCAAGGGAGCTGCTTGTATGATTTACTCTTTGCAGATCCAGCAGGATCCAGAACAAGAACCCCAGCCCATTCATCTGAGCCCATCCACTAAGCCACAAACTCTAAGAGTACACAGGAGTCTGAAACCTGAGGCCAGGACAGTTTCCACATCAGGGAAGTGGAATGCAAATATGCACGTCATTACAAATATCATAGTTTTGAGCTTCAAAAGCAAGGGCTACACAAAACAAGCACCAAGTGTGCTGAACTTACTGGGTTCCCGTTTGGTAGACTGTTCATGGTCCGGGTGAATCGGATCACATGGCCGTCCCCGCGTCTTGCCGGCCAGGCTGGCATAGCATCTGGCAGTGAATTGGCATCTTGCAGTGGGGCTGGATGGGTGAAGAGCACATTAGCCTGTGGCCTCGGGCCATCGTTACTGTACGAGTTCTGGCCCTGCAGCAGAGGGCCATCTGCCTGCTTCTGAACCCCTGAGACTTGTGATGCCAGCGGGTTCCCAACAGGACGATTCTCCTGATTGACTGGAAAAGCCTGCAAGGAAAAAAGGACAAGAGCAAACTCAAGGAACAAGCTCCGTTCCCTCCAGTTCAAAGCCCCGTGCTGAAAACCCACAGAAGCCCTGCAGAACTCTCCTCCCTGGGGTTTCCTGGGGGTACCACACCTTCTGCCTCACCAGCTGCAACTGGCTGTGGGCCGGTGCCATGGGCTGCTCCTTCGGCACCTGAAGCTGCTGCTGCCCCTTCCCAGCTCCTCCTGCTTTGAAGCTTGGCATCTTCTGTAGAGCTTCCTTGAGCTGCCTGAACTCTTCCATCTGGGCCTGAGGGGACGAGAAGGGTGCAGAGAAACCTCACACAGTAACAGGGTTAAACAACTCCTTGCTGAGAATAGCCACTCCGTTATGGCCAGTTGTTCAGCACAGATACACTACTAAAGAGGATTTTTATGTATATTACATATATATAGAAAATATATACATATAGGCTGGAGATAATCCACAACCATTAATGACAAGACCAAGCTAGTCTTCAGCTTTCCCTCCAGATTTCATGGATGTTCTGTATTCCCCCTTTGCCAAGTCTTGCATCTTATTTTATTGCACGCTCTTACCCTGGAAGTGCTGACCCACGACACTGAGTCTTTGACCGAAGCTATTTAGTGCATGAGCTGCTGACAGAGCTCCTGCCTTTCACAGGAATCGTATCCTGGGTCTGCTTAGGAGTGGCTCCCTCTCCTCCTGTGCCTCACACACATGTACCTTCAAGGTTGGCTTTTTTTTCTTCCTGTGGAGGCATTTCTCCATGGACGTGCTCATTGCAGCAGGGCTGACAATAATTGGCATAATCCTACTTGACAATTCAATTTACTTTGCAAGACAAATGAAAATTGATTCTCCGAGACTGTTAAGCAAATGCAACACTTCTCTCTACTGCAGCAGCTTATTTCTTCCATCTCTAACCCTGAAAAGTAAGGCTTGAAAAAGCTACTCAGGAAAAGCTCCCCACTCTTGCCCCAGTTATTTATAGGAAAGTGAGGGGCGAGAGCTTTTCATATGCTTGCCAGGGTACCTGGAAATGGACCCCATTAGGGACTGAGCACAGTAGGAAAGCTTCCAAGCAGCAAGGAAAGTTTAGCAGGAAATTAATTCCTGAGCAGGCTCTGCTGATTTCACTCCTTCCCCCTGAAATTTGACCTTAAAATTAACATTAAAAAAACCCAAACAAACCAAAACCCAACAAAACAACTCGGCAAAGCTAACATAAAAGGAATGAGGAAAGGAAAAGGAAGCCAAGAACAGTTCATGGGATGTAGCCCTAGCTGGTAGGAGACTGCTTCCAGTCAGAACAACCTAGGTGAAAGCAAAACTTGTACCCAAAAGCCTGTCAAGGTGGTCAGCCCAGAGGGAAAGAAGCTTTAGACCAGCCTCAACACAGACTCCCACACGCTGTTCGCACCCTGTGACAGCGAGCTGCGCATACATCGCTTGATGCCTCCGTGCCTCGCTTTACCTGGCAGACCAACTGATGCGACAGCTACGGCAAGCTCCGTAAGCTGGCTAGGGCTTGCGAAACTTGTTCATTTTCCACAGATTCAAACATGTTGTCTAGAATGCAAATTACTCCTCTAAAGTTTCAACAAGATCAACAACAGGATACTCGGCGCAAATCGACGCTGTGATGAAGAGCTGCAGTGCTGCTACCGAAGCTGGGAGCCTTTGTGGGCGTCTGCTCTGACACATGGCATCTCACCCCACTGGAGGCAAAGGCAATGCCATTCACCTTCGTGTTACGAAACACTGATTAGACACTATAAGGGACTGATCAGAAATGTGAACAGAAAACTTTAAGATTTAACGCTAGGCTTATTGTCAAAAAGATCCAAAGTATTTTCTATCAACCACCGCCACTTCCATAAGAGCCAGAAATAGCAGTCAGACAGATGGCTGGAGCACAACTTTGTTACACAACTGTCTAGTACGTTTAGAGCAGGGAGCTGAGCCCTGTCTCCCACACCCAGGGCAAATCCTTTTACTCTTGCTCACTCTTAATTTTGGCAAGAAATGACAGTGAGCTATTTCTTGCAAACCACTTTTCCCGTTGGTCACGACACTGACGGGGCCTAAAGTTAAGACTGGCAGCACAAAAGCTGCCACCATGTTTGCCAGTCTGCAAGCGCTTGACTTTGTAGCCTCAGCTATCTCTAGCCAAGTTTTTTTTTTAACGCTGTTCAGAGTATGCACTAGTTTGCACACTTGAACCACCAACTGCTTTCTCTAACGCAGCACAGTTAGTTGAATAGCATTTTAAGGGTACTCTGCTGAAGAGTAATTCAGGACTGGTCCTACACGGTGTGCCAGATGCAAATGCACTCAGCATGGACCCAGCAAGACAAAAGTAGAAATACATAATGGCAAACAGAGGACCTTTGATCAACTGATACTGACCCAAGCTGTCGATGGCAGGGCCTCTATGATGGGAGCTGACTGGGTCTCAATGTTGCTTGAGAACAAGCTACAGAGCAGTGACATTGGCAGCTACTTTGGTCAGGAGGCCTAAAAATGAAGGCTGAGATGCATTTTGATAGCAGGAGGTACGAATGTAGACTTGCTGGGGCACTGGAGAAGCTTGTAATTACGTACTGTTTCAATTCCTGGTACAGGCTTACCGGACCGACCCCTACAGAGACTGGAAGTCCTTGTTTAGTTTCCAACAAGTAGACCGCAGGCAGCGTCACTGCGGAGAATCCTACCAGTCTGCCTTAGCCACATGGAAGAGGAGGGTAAAAATACAGTTCAGTGGTAAGTCACGATTCTGAAGGCAGGCAAGTCAAATACACTGACAGTCCACCTGAGACCCCTCAAAACCGTACCTGACATGAGCCAAAGAGCTATCAAATGACAGCTGCCTGCAACGTCAGTAAGCTGGGCTTCCTGCCTGGAGCAACCAGTTATCTGTGAAGTTTGCAGTGCCCTAGAGCCACTTAGTCCCTGCTATTTTGCAGGGCAGATCAGGCTAGAACTCAAGAACAATCTTATAGAAGTCAGAACCCACTACCCCCCACACCTCTTGTTCAAGTTCAGCATCCAGTTCAGGGGAAGAATCAGTTGCCAACAGCATCTAACCACAACTAGCTCCTTGCTTCTGGGCTTATCCTATAATCCAAGGAGTGCTTGACAGAAGGCTGTTAATTAACAGCAGAAAAGGCTAATTCAGACTGCGACGTGACTTTTAAAGTGTATTTACAAAGCTGCTTGTGTCTTGGCTCAGTACAAGAGCCTCAGACAGACACTGTAGAGACACAAAGTCCCCCCACTTCTCCAGCATACCCTGCTTTCTCCCTTCTCCCAAGTCATATGGGAGCTCCCAGCTTCAGCTGGGTGAGCAGAATTCTGTGAGGTCCGGACTTCCAGCATGCTGAAGAGGCTCACACCATCTCCGTAGCATGAGCACAACACCGTGTCAACAAAACTTTTGGTTTTTCCCCTGCAGAAAAATGCTTTTCTGCCTCTCTAGGCTTAAGCCAACACCCCTTGCATGTCTGCCCCGGCCTCCGAAATCATCACTCCAACACTTTTACTACTGAACACTAACTTTTTTTTTTACATAGCTCTTTCCAAATTTTGTATAGGTCTCCCTCTCTACGAAGGCTTCACAGGGAGATGCAGAAGGGGACCTTTTTCCCAGGGTTGTTGAGTGTCTATTTGCAGTCTCAGCAAGCAAGGCAAGGCACCTCTGCATTGCTGTTTCTCTCTGCAATTAATTTTATAGGCATAAACAGAGGCAATTCATCATCATTTAGGGTTGGAAGTATTTGAGACGTGTGTTAAGTGACAGGAGGCATTCCAGGGTTGGGAATATGCTGGTTCACATTCACTTGAACCACAGTGACTTGTGTAGCACATCTGTATTTTCAGCTACTGGGACAGATTCCAGGCTGGAGAATTTTACTTGTACAGAATGCATCTATACTACCAGCACCTACCAGCACCGTTTTAGGCAACTCACCACACTGGAATACAGTTGACAACTAGATTTATTACTTAGAGAATATTTGATGGTGCACCCAGACCCCAGTTAAAGATTGTCCCATGTGGCCAAACACCCCCTTGTTGATTACCTGGGCACTAAGGAGCTGAGAGTGAACTTCCTGGTGGGCCTTCCGAAGAAGCTTGCTCTCTTCTCTGAGTTTAAAGACTGTATCTGCAAGAGAAGAAGTTTGCTTGAGAGCGCTATTTTCACAAGCGTAGTATCTCTCTTCCTTACCATAAACTCCTCTTGACCTCATAGATCTCTCCAAGCCCAGGAATTACAGAGAAGCACTAGCCAAACACGGACAAACCTGAATCATCATTCCTTTCAGCACGCAGGAGTCCTGCCCATCCAAGGAACTTTCTCCTCTCTGGAGTGTCTCTGCTAACTATTGCTATCAAGGTCAGGCTCTTGCTGGGCTTGCTATCAGAATAAGATATTTGTTTCTTCATTTCCCTTACCCATTACAGCTGAAAAAGAGGGAGAGCAGCAGTCACTGCCCCTACCTGTGGTAACTGGAAGGTTGAGAAACAACTACAAGAGAGGTCTGTCGGGTCTCCTGAACCCACAGCAGATCCAACAAGGAGGTTCCCTCCTACTGCACAGAGAAGCTGCCTCTTGAAAGGATGGTACAAACAAAAAACCCCACAACCCACTTACAGAAAGCAACCACAGGACAACTTGGTCTTCAGGCAGATTTATTCCTATGCTGTTACGTAGCAAGCTTGTGCCTTGCAGCCCCCAGGCTGGGCTCCTTTCAAGCTCTTGCCACTGAAGTACTTCGGAGTGTGCAAAGACACACAATGCACTTACATTTCACTGCCTTGAATATAATTGTGTATCCTCCAGCAAAAAGAAAGACTATCAAAAAATGTCAGCCTTATTTCGGATCCTGAAGCTCTCTTAAAATATCACTAGAACTGCATGCACTGGGATTTCTCTGCAAACATAGTTGCACCTGCCAGGACAAGGATGGAAATTTTTTCCGTAACAGGATGGTCACTTTGCTGAAAAGTAGGCTGAATCGCATGCAAGATTTCAGCTCAAGATTATAGATATTTGTGATTACAGCGGTATATCTTTTTTTATAACATTCATCCCTGGGACAGGACATTTTGCCATTGAGGTTGGGTGCTGTGTTCTTGCCTTGCGGTGAAGGTTAACATCCAACTGAGAAAAGGAGGCTCTGTCTTTCCTGCACCCAGAAGGAAATATGGAATTATGTCCTATGGGACTACAGCTAGAACAGCTTTAACCGAGTTACCTTGTGTACACGCAGTGCTGAAAGCCCACGCAGCCGTGGGGGTTGGCCTGGAACAGTGAATAAGGGGTATGTTTTTAGGCAGCTAGTCCAGGCTAGATGACAGCTAGCACAAGACTGCTACTGCTAAGTAGCACAAGACTGCTACTCTGACTACAATATAGACATTCCCCCAAGCCTTCAAGAGAACCAAATGCATCTCAAGTGTGGGAGACATGTCCAAAAGAATCCTGCAGTTTCACTGAGCCAATACCTCAGCAACATCTAGGTCTTCAAAGCATATTCAGAAACTGGAAATCAAAACCTTCATGCCATTGTGTGTCCTTCCTCTACCACCAGCACAGCAGACATGAAATCCTGGTCTCAATGACCTCGTCAGGAGTTTTACCACTGGTGTCAATGGGAAGAAAATTTCAGCTGCAACTACAGGGTCCTTATCTCCAACAGAAGCTCAAAGATCAAAACCATCCCTCTGCCTTCAGAGCAGACTGTGCCAATGTGTGATGAGAAAAAAAAGAGAGTACAGAATTAGTGTGGGGAAGCACAGCAGAGGACAGGCTGTGCTGGGGGTGTGAAATGCAGCATAAATAGATTGCAGTTCCTATAACGCAGAGGAGAAAATAGTTCATAATGCAACAGGAGAGGGCCTGGAGTAGAGGGAGAAGGCAAACAGGATTAGAGGTCCCAGTTAACAAGACCAGGAAGCTTCAGCTATCTGAGCATATACTCGTAACCCATTAACCAGCATTCAAGAACCACTTCCAGAAGCAGGGATTTTCAGGAACAGGGCACAGATACCCCAACAGCACCACAACCATTGAGTCACGTGGCACAGCTGCATCGTCCCCAGATCCCAGCATCTTCTGCATGTAGATAGCTATGTCCAACCTGAGAGCTGCCCCAAAGCTGTAAAGCAACCAGGACCACCAAGAGAAGCTACCAAACCCAGCTCTACCTGTGAAAGCAATCCCTCACACTTCCCAGTGGGCTTCTGCTTTCCCCCAGCACCCCTGGGGTGAGGGTTTCCTTTTTGCAATCGAATCTAGCAAAAATCCCCTGGGGTGAGGGTTTCATTTTTGCAATTGAATCCAGCAAAAATCCCTCCGTTCCATTTTAACGGCCCTGAGCAATGCCCACTGCTCAGATACCTCTTCTGTTCTCTATTATACTCCCCGACAGAGGCACATCTTCCAGCACGTCTCCCGAGGGCACATTATATATAGAAAGCACTGGTGGAACATAAGGAAAGAAAATGAGGCATTAGCTATGCTACTAGCTCTCTGTCTTTGCCACCTCTCATGAGACTGTCTTGCTCTTTCGTATGACACGGTTACTAATACTTAAGAGAAGATTTACTAGCCAGCTTTGAGCTTAAAGCACAGGAGAGAGATGGTACCAAGTGAACAGTAGCCTGGGAAGATGGACAGAGAATATTAATATCCCAGCCTTAAGCAGACCTTCCTGACTAGCTTCTGTCTTTGAATTGTTCTTCCTATAGTTACTCTCCTTCCTCTGGCAGAATTTGTTTTCTTACTTCATTGGGGGGCTGCATATTTCAAGAAGAAACAATCAAATATTTAGGTTTCACTTGCTTGTGCTCAATTCCTCCCTTCTAACCCAGGCATGCTCATGAGATACCAGGGCTTTGTTGATCACAGGAAAAAAAACAAACAAAACATCAGCAGATTTCACTCTCCCAGACCTAATCTAAGTAAGAACAGATGTGAACCTTAAAACCCCCACAATCTAATTAAACAGCAGACTAAATAGAAACTACTCTGAGAATTAAAGGGATCAGCATTCTCTGCAATAGTTGCACTATTAAATGCATTTTATAGACCTACACCATTAATTACAAAAAGTATGTTTAATTTGCTCCCAAGGTTAAATGTTAGAATTTACAGGGTTTTAGTAGTGTAGAAACTGGTTTCCATTGTCAAAAGTGTACAGAGAAGTGGAAAATGTGTATTGAAATAGATGGGATACCTAAGTGTCACAGTGTTTTATCTCTGCCACAAAAAGATGCTTTTTGTGGCAGAGATAAAACTTAGACTCACCCACCAGAGAAAGGATAGGGTAAGCCAGTATTATCTGATAGATGAACCTGTTGTTTCTGCCCCAGCCTGCTGTGGAACCACAGGCATGTACCTCTACCTTAGCCTCATGCCTTTTACTTTTGGCTTATCTTACCCATTTTGCATGTGACCTCCTTGGGACATGGACTGTTTCACAGTCTGAATGCGATCAGCATCTGGCACAGTAATTTATTATCTTACCTGGCTCTACACAAATTCTACACGAATATGATAAGTAGCAGCTGCAGTAAGAGTAAGCAGCCAGCAAAAGGCATTCAGGCTTTTAAAATAACACCATGAAAGTGCTGGTGTTGACAGAAGCCAGGGATGCCCCATGCAGTATAACAGCACAGGGGTCTCAACCCCAGAGAACTCAAAGTATGATTAAACCCAAGGTCACGCAGTCTCCCATGGGGCCATAAAAAAAAAAACCAAGAAGCTCCTCTCCTCTGTGACCTTACATCGACCACACAATTGCCGCCTGACCAATGCATTTGCCAGCCCAAGCAGCCAGAGGCTTTTGTGGTGTGCATTCCTGCACAAAAACACGACCTGTGAGCTCCAGTGGCTTCCCTCACACGGGGAAGCTGCTTGATAGCCTGCTCTGCATCTCTCACCGCCCCTCAATGCAACCTCAGGACACCTGGCCAGTTTTAACACTGCCCTTATTCCTGCACCACCACCCTGAGGTAGGACAATGCTCCCAGGAGATACAGAAGGGCTAAGGCACTGCATGCTCCCAGTCATACAGCAGCGTTCCTACAGTATTTGCAGACCTTTTGGAGGCCTGTAGAAGAAAGTGTCCTCTCCTGAACTCAGCTCTTCAGTCCTTTCTCTGGCTGGTGTTTCCTCAGCTCTCCATCACACTCACCTTGCAAGTTTGTGACTTCACTGTCCTTCTCCTGCTGCAGCTGGGCATATTTCTGGCTATGGGACTCCAGTGTCTTACGATGTTCCAGTTTCAAGCTGTTGTGCTGCAGCTGCAGGTCAAGCAGCTGCTTCTTGACATCTTCATGCTGGTTCTGAATACAAAAAGAAGGGACAAAGAGTCAGTACAGGGAGAAGAAGAGAAATTTAGCTATTGCCAAGTGCTACTTGAGTGCTTCTGTTTAATAAGCTGCTTGAGGAGGCAGAAGAGATATCCGTTCCTCCAATAAGGTAGCTAGAAATCCCAGATACAATAAAATATTCTTTGTGTTCAGTGGTTCAGGAGGGATGTGAAATGCCAATTAAACTCTGCTTTGGTAAGCAGTTTGGAAGGTCTCCTTGGAAGCTGCTAAACTGGAAGCAGAATGTGGTGGCAAGTCCACTCCTGCCTGAAAAAGAGCTGGAGACTCTGGGACACAGCCAAGAGCTACTCCTACTCCTTCCCAACTTGCCTGCACACCCTGCTCTGCAAAAGCAATGCAGGCTATAGTATTTGCTGATATCAAACCAAATGCCTGTGGAACACCGCACAAATCCAAGGTCCTTTCCAGAGTCGCAGACATGCTGAAGGACATTACCTGCAAGAATAGTTTCCACAGCGGCCGTAGCATCAGTCCGCACATTGCATTACAGGGGTAGTTCACCTTTAAGTCGGGCTAAGGTCTAATTCCCATTGCCTTTCTGTGTGCAGGTATTGCTAGTCACTTAGGACGCACGGACACCTAAACACTCGGGTTGTTCTCTCCGCTTGGTTTGCTTCCTGACAGCCTGGCTCTTCTCCCACCCACCACTCCAAGCTGCTAGACCAGGAGGGAGACCTTTTGCAAGGATACCACATCCTCTCACACAGTGGGACTAGGGAGAGCCCACATTCCCCATAGTAACATGGGACTCACAGGCATAAAATGCCAGGATAACCGGACTCTCACAAGACCACAGACTATTTCAAGCAGGCCAAGAATTCATCAGATAGAAGTGGGTTGAAGAGCTCTTCTCCCCTCCCCTCTTGCAGAGCCCAAGAACAAAACATGCTGAGACATCCTTTTGCTCAGACCCATTGAACCAGAATTCACCTCCTTTTTTGTTCCCATGGAAACCTAGAGAGTCCTTCCACATTCAGTTTGTGAACACCAATTATGTATGCAGATTGATTAGCTCACAGGTGAACCCTGGCCCTTCCACACAATAGCTCCTCAGGACTCAGGCAGCAATTTCAATCGACCTTCCTGTAAAAAAAAAAAATCTTCCTTTTTAAAAAACCCAAACCTCTAAATGCATTGATGATTGCATTTATCCCCAGTAAAACAAAGCATCTGTGGCCCAGGCATTCTCCCCTGAAGCAATTACCCTCCACTAAAAGGAGAGAAATAACTGTGCTCCAAAAATACATGCAATGCAGAGGAAAAAGCTATGGGTATGGAGGGGTACCAGAGACAGAAAAAAGAGGAGAGACAAGGATGTCAGGTTAATCAGATCACAAGATCAGGAGGGGAAATAAAGAGAATAAAAGATTCCTGCTTTGGCTTTCAAAGACCTTAGGCACTTCTAGTTCTTATCAGAGCCACCGGCAGAAAGCACTGCAGAGGAACCACATCCCTAAAATTGTTTTGATACTAAACACCTCAGAAGCCACCAACATTAGCAAGTGAGAATTGATTTTAACAAGAAACTCTAAGCAATTCAAGGAATTTTAAGTCCTCATCAGCTCAGGTCAATTAATTTCTAGCCCATATTCTGTCTGGCATGTGATGTGCAAATGCCTGTCCCCAGACTGCTCACAGTCAGGAAGCAGGGAGGGAATATTCATTCTTTGATAGCAGCAGGAAGCTGGAGAGAGAGTTAACTGCCTTGACCAAGGTCACACGAAGCACCTGGGGCCCACTCCAGCTCATTAAGCACACAGAGCATCCTCACTCCCAGCTGGTTTCTAAGGATGGCTGTGACCAACATATGCAAACTTTAGGAGGAATCTAAAGGTGCTGCTTTACTGTAGTCACAGGACAGGAGGTCTGGAACATGCTACGTGTGATTATTTTTCAGAGAAGCGACTTAACTGGAAGCAGAGCATTCTTGACCCAGTCCATTCTACCAAAGCTAGGTATGCTGACAGTCCCGAGGAAGCCAGGAACCTCTCATCTCCAGAGCTGCCCATCCTACTAACGTCATTCCCTTCTCTACCTCATAGACACGCTGTTTTACTCAGTCAAGCAGAAACTGTGAGGCACAGAACATGAGTGTTGTGCAAATCGTGTACAAATGCAGCTGGGGGTGAGGGAATACAGAGAGACCACGCTGTCGTGACATTTCACTCCGTGTCCCTGCCCGTCATGCCCAACACCGCGATACAGGGAAATCACATCACTCAGGAAGTCGGCTAATCTTTCAGAAATCAGGACCCAGCTGTATGAATTCAGGCCAGCAAGTCCCCTCATCCCACCTTCCCTCTGCTCTTCAGACATGTAGTGCCCAAGATGCCTCAGCTATGCAGTAGCTCTGTCTCACCGAGGTCCTTGGGGAAATGGGCAGGTGAAGAGAAAGAAGGGAATAAGAGTACCTCAAAAACATGTCTTTCTGCCATGATTTAGAAAGCAACTTTGTAGATAGCACTGTACAAAATGGAATCAGTAACTGGATGCTTAGCCCACAAGCAAAGGAAGGGCACACCTCATTGCAAGTTTCCAGGTTCTAGCAGTTTCAGGAAGTCCATGTCAAAAGTCTTTTGTTTAAAGCCCTCCGTCTCCTCGCCTGCCTATTCCAGTGAATGGTAGGATGCATTCTGCAGAATGCTGTTAACAAAAAATTTTAATCTCCACTCAAGAGGATGAAAGGAATTGTAAGATGAAGTCTGGCCCCAGCAGGAATCCAGACGCAGGCAGCTACTGCAGCTGCTATTTTTGGACAAAGTCAAGCCCCTTGCCCCTTTGAATCTGGTGTGCCAGCTGCAGATGTTAATGACATAGATGACTTCAATACAGATCAGAACAACAGCAGTGGCCAGAAACACCAAAGCCAGATATGCTGAAGTGGCTTCGTGGAAGTCTTTGGTCATATTTGGGACCTCCAGCTTAACAGAGCTAGCTGCTTCTGTTCAGCATCACATGTCTGCTTCCTAGGTCATGATATTGCTGGCAGCAATCTTCCTCCTGAGGAAGCCAGTACCAGTGGGAAGCATTTTTCGCCTGTGCTCCAGTAACAGAACCATTACTCAATCTCATAACCAGCTCGAAGTTGAGCTGAATGCTGCTTTTTCAGGGTGGGGGGGCTGAAATCTACCACACTGCCGTCCCAAGGGCTGGCCTGTCTTTCATCAGTTGTAAATGTAGTTAAAAAAATAATAGATGATCCCCGCCCCCCCCAATAAGAGGAAGCAAGAGAAAGGGAGCCAGGACGAAATGCTCTCGCTGTCCCCTTGAGACAAGCAAACCAGAGCATTCTGCTCAGACTGCAGTTGCTATGAAGAGGAACGTTACTATTGCGAAGCGTTCCCATAATCCGCAGTGCTGGATAATACCCAAGAGACAGAACTGTACTTCCCTTTTCCCAAAGTTTGAATCCAAAAGCCAGGCAGCTGGAGGTCCAGCTCTGCTCAGGAAATACAACCCAGCGGTGCTAAGGGTTGCTGGAACCCAGCCCTCTTTCTACATCCCAGAATTCAATTACCATTTCACTGCCAACGCTCTAACTAAAAACATTTAAAACCCACCATCACCAGCCACAGTTGGATTGCTCCAACAAAAGCAAACTTTAACATCAAGATATGCTTCAGGTAGAGCACGCGATAAGCTATAAAATGCTATAAGCTGCCCCCCTCTGAGCCTCTTACGTGGACTGGAATACATTGTATGAACCCAAAGGGCAACCTACAATGAATAGACCCATTTTCACGCTAAGAGATCCAGAAAAGAACACGCTGAACAACAGAGCTCCTGTGCGATAAACCGCACAAAGGCTACCATTGAAACGAGGTATAGGTGAAGGCTGTAATCTGATACAAAGCCCGACAGAATAAATAGGAAACTCCCATGGACCGGAATAGCCAGGAAGGAACGTAGAACACCACCACTGTGTGGTCTCCTCCCTCCGTGCTGGCACTAGCCACGGGAAACCCTGGGTCTCTCCTAGGCACCTCTGGTAAGCGAAAGCGCCGACTCTCCTTGCCGGGAGCGTTCTTTAACGCACAGCAGATGGTGAGTACGTGAAACCAGACTTCTCCCTTACCTTCAGTATCTTGTGCTGGGAACTGAGGGCCCCGTATCTGTTCATAGAATCTTGCTGGAAAGAAAAAGATGCAACAGTGCCGTTAGATCCCAGAAAAACCTAAGGCAGGGAGAAACACACGTGAGCACCTGCCCAGCCACTGCACCAACAGTGAGTTCCCACTGTCCCTTCACACACACAGGCACGCACAGGGTGACTGGGAACAAGCCGACCAAGGTGACGTGGTGTAGTGGTGGCCTTGGTAGTGTTAGGTTTATGGTTGGACTCGATCTTAAAGGTCTTTTCCAACCTATACGATTCTGTGACCAGCAGAACATGCAGCCTGAGCACGGCTGGAAAAGAACCCTTTTAAAATAACCTAGCCACCAGCTAATTAATTGCACTCTCTCGATTCGCATTCAGAGTGGTTTTCCCCAGTCGTCGGTTCTTTATCTAGGACAGGCCCAGTGCTGAAGGAGCTGTGCACAGTACAACCCCCCAGAACAGGCTGAGCACTCTGCAGCAGCTGAGGGGGAGGCAGACAGCACCGGAGCTAAGGCTTTCGCCTACACACAAAAATTGCACCATTTAACAAAAAATTGATCACTAAGCAATTGAGTAAGCCTAAAGCAAACTCCTGTAACTAGGTACAGCTATCAAACTAAGCTCAACTGACACAAACCAGCAGCGGAGAGGGATTTCCATGTGTCCACAGAGGGGTCTGTACCAGTTTAACAGGTCTGCTTATGCCTCGCTAAGGGCCACGTTCTTCCCCTTTGTCCCCAGGGTACCATTCTCTCAGCAGGTGTGAAAGCCACCAGCCACCCCTGCTCAAAGGCAAAGTCCCCACGGCAGCAGTGGCACCTGAGAGGGAAGATGCTGCAGCTTTTCCCATTACACGCAGTTTTACAGCCATCTGCTGGGATCTGTGTTTGGGTAGCTTCAAGCAACACGGCTGAGGCACTAAGCAGCACCATGGAAGTACAAACTAACCACCGTGCGGAGATTTCACTACAACCCACAATTTAACTGATATGATAAATACTCAATGAAATATTACCAAACGAGCACAAATTGCAAGGGAGCTGCCCAGCCGTTACAGTATTCAGATATTCATCCATGAGTTTCTTTCTGCAAGAGGATGACATTCACCCACAGATGAGCAGGCTAAAAGCAATTCCTCTTCTCCAGCATCTCATCAACAGATGCTCTGAGAAAGGAATAAAACCAGCCTTACAACTTCAAGTGAACGGGACAGACTGTAACCCAGGGATGCATTTCTTCCTAACCTCACTGAAGAGTCTTTTTCCCTGCCAAATGAGAAGTCCACAGGCTAGTGAAATCGCTTGACAATCCCTGGAGACAGAAAACAATGGATGTGCTTTCCCCAACACCATCATGGCCTTTCTTCGCCATGTTCCCCGTGGTGTGCCTTGCATTCAATTTCCCCAGGACTCTTCTGTACCGTGAAACAGCAATTCTCTTTTCAGACTGCAGCACAGGACTCCCTGCTACGCCAGGAGCTGACAATCAAGTCATCTGCTCTGCTATCACGCATGGGAGAATAGGCAGGATAGCTCTAGCACGACACAGTCTTTCCCTAAGATGAAGTAAATCCTCACACACCAACAGCCTTGCAAGGTGGAGCCAGCCAAAATTTGTCTTGTACCATACACGCTCAGTCTTTCACGCCTTCCAGACAGCAGCACTGGCCTCATGACTGTGGTGGTATAGAAAAATCTTTACCATTATTACACACACACACACTCTGAGGAATAAACCATACCTACCTTCTCCTTGTTGAGAGCTTCCTGAGCTTCTAACTTATACACTAAAAAATCTAGAAATGGAAGAAGAGAAGACAATTTAATGAGCTGGAATTTAACCAGGATTTGGTTTCTATTTTGGTGGGGGGAGGGAAGGAGGAAGTCAGCCCCTTGCTGAGCAAAAGGCTGCAGGTCAACAAGCTGGAATGCAGATGCTGCGAGGAGACTCCACTCAGTGCCCTCAAAGATGGTAGTATTTCCCATGAGAGCTGTCCACCCATCCAGACTGGCCCAAATATCCTTCCTTTACCATTCTATAGGCAAGTGCATTGGTGACTTCCTACTTCAGCACACAAACGGCTACGTTTTGGTGTCACTGAAGCTGTGTAAGGATTTGGGGTGCTCTGAAATGAGAGATGACTCTGGAAAAGAGAAATCAAAGCTTCTGCGAGACCAAAAGGAACTCATCTGTGCCACCTTCCCCATGACAAGATAATGTTTATGAGGATGCTTCCTTTTCTCAGTCAGTCCCCACCAAATAAATGAAAGAGGCAGAAATGCAGCTTCTCCCTTACCTGTGTAGCCACAGAGCTACAGCCAAACCTGGATGCGGTAGGTCGGCATTCCCAGAACCACAGCGCAGGTAGGAGTAAGGAGTAGTGACATTACTCCACACACCAGTTTTGAAGATAAAACCCAAGCTGTTAAGTTGCCAACAACAATCAGGTGCAAAGGGGGCTGACATCCAAGCACACTACTCCACCGAAAGGTTGGCGAGCTAATTATTAGCTTTCCACTTCCTGTTGTATTTCATGGTCTTAAAATGTCCTGCATATGTCTGTCTACTTTCATACATCAACTTTAAGGGATCTGACAGTCTGTACTGTCCGTGTATTATGGAGTGCAGTGATGCTAGTATTAAGCACTCGTAGAGCTCAGCACCTTCAGATCACTTTTATAAGAAAGTTTACATATTTCCAAGAAAAAAGCATGGTCTAGTGACAGGTTTAGCTATCACTTAAGGTGCTCAAACACCACGTCATGGGTACTGTTACTCACCGATTAGACTGAGGACACATGTAGGAATATGAGAGAACAGAACCCACCTCCCAGCACCTTTTGCCCATAGGTAATGGACACATCAGTTAACTATTCTCCAAGTACAAACCAGGGATGAGTCTCACCTGGGGGGTGTTCAGTAACATCCACACACAGCCCTGAAGGCAGAAAATGCTTTGGGTACAACACACATCTCCCCACAGGACAGGTTGGCTGGCCACCGCTATGCCACCCACGCAAGAGACTCACCTTCCTTTGTCTTCTTGTGTTCCCCTCGCTCCTTCTGCAAGGATCGTTCTAGTCGGGATCTGTGCTCGTACACAACTACGGAAGCAGAAAGAGGCAGAGCATGAGATAAACCCCAAAATTTCTTCCCACATATTCTTTTCCCCAAAACAGGCCTCTCGCAGGTCACGCGACCAGGGGCACAAGTGGACCTCAAATCCTGCTGTGGACTGGGCCACCAAGTGCCAAGAGAGCAGACTTGGGCAAAAGAGCCTTTCCTGTTTGGAACGGCCTGCATCACTCTGGGTTTCTAGGCTTAAGCACACAGTAGCTCACATGTAAAATCCAGACCACGCAAATCAACAGTCCTGAAATACATGCAGATACCTGATGTCCTAAACAAGGAAAGGGTCAGGTCCAGCTACAAGGGTTTGCACTTGTCAGCTGTGAACAGATAAGGTCTGGAGCAGGGTGGGGACAGCTGGCCTAGAGACAGTGGATATTCCTCATATAACACACCAGTCTGTCATCCCATGAGCACTCAGGTTTTGCTTTGGGGTCTAAGCTGCAAAGCCCAAGAGCTGGCTTTACTGGCCAGTGGCTAAACTGTGTATTTGCAGGCCAGGTCCACTACCAGGCTCAAGATAGCCAGAGCCTTCCAGGTCATCTGCTCTGTAAAGGCATCAGCAGCATACAGCAGAGACATTTTTCTCCCCTTCCACAACCCAACCATTAACTTGCCCTCAGGCCACTAAGGAAAAGTGAGCCAAGCTGCTCACTTTAGACACAAAAGAGCATCTGCACCCTGCGCAGGAGCCGAGAAGGGAGAGGGATGAGGCAGCTTCAGGCACGAGGCTGCTTCGTGCAGCAGCCACATGACAAATGAAAGTGCCAGAGAAGCTTCCTGATGGACGGTGATTTTAATCCACCCTGACGTCTGAACGCTAACCAAGAGCTTTCCCTGAGCCACAGCACTCGGCTGCAACAGGGTCCTCCATCCCCTCTGCACAGAGGCTGCCGCCGTGCCGGAACGGCACTGGGTGGCAATTCAGAGGGCAGGGGCGATAAAAGAAACCTGCCTCCAGAGCCAAGATATTTGGGGGCAAGTCATGCCATGATGCACAGTCTCCGGGAAAATGAACAAAGTGGGATGATATTTGCATGCATAAAACAAGCGCTAACCCATTCCTTGTTGAAATCTTGCCAAGCCAAGAGCCCCAAGTGACTCGTGCTCTCACTGCAAGTGAATCTAGAGAGACTGCCAGCTCCACTCGGGTCACACAGGAGCAGCGAAGGCAGTGTATGTCCTGCATTAACAGGCGCTTTGCTGCCTGAGAGACACTCCAATCTGGGGAAATAAGAGACAAAACATCCATATGTATATCTAATATTTTACAGTGCTGACCATCAGTGGCACCAAGCCTATGGTGGTGCAGATTATGTATATACTGAGAGCGACAAGAGCGGCTCATAGGCAGTTCTAGCATCCTGAAAATCAGGCTAGGACATTTTTCTAAGCAATACTACAGATCATCCAGGAACTGCAGGGCTGAGCTAGGGACTATACAAGAATCAAACTTGGTGATCAGAATAGCCCGCCCTTGCCCTACCGTCTGCAAGGCTGACACCTCTGTAACCCCTGAAGGAAAACAAACAAAAAACCACCCAAAGAAAAACACTTTTTCCACTGCCCCACCCATTTCTCCGCAGGCAGGGAATTCAAGCCACTCGGTTCTTCAGAACTCCACAGAACTCACAGCCTCCCTGTGCCTCACCTCTTCCTTCTGCATTGCAGAATGGCAACTATTCCTTGCATTTTTAGACGGTGTTTTCCTCACAGCAGGTCTCCTAAGTACACTAGGTGAATGGAAGACTAATTTCACCAGGCAGCATTTTGCTGCCATGCCTATTCTTGAAGAGCTTTTTTATCGAAGCTGGGCATGGAAGAGAAGCATGCCTTGCCTTTATGAGCCACATCCCCCTGCAACTTCATGCAGGTGCGCTGGTTTCAGCTGGGATAGAGTTAATTGTCTTCATAGTGGCTGCTATGGGGCTATGTTTGGGATTTGTGCTGGAAACAGTGTTTTTGTGCTGGAAACAACCCAGGGATGTTTTAGTTGTTGTTGCACTGGTCAAGGACTTTCCAGCTTCCCCTGCTCTGCCGGGTGCACAAGAAGCTGGGAGGGGGCACAGCCAGGACAGCTGACCCCAACTGCCCAAAGGGACATTCCATACCATAGGGCGTCGTGCTCAGTATATAAAGCTGGGGAAGGAGAAGGAAGGGGGGGACGTTCGGAGTGATGGCGTTTGTCTTCCCAAGTCACCGTTACGCGTGATGGAGCCCTGCTGTCCTGGAGATGGCTGAACCCCTGCCTGCCCATGGGAAGGGGTGAAGGAATGCCTTGCTTTGCTTGTGTGCATGCATTTTACTTAAACTGTCTTTATCTCAACCCACGAGTTTTCTCACTTTTACTCTTCTGATTCTCTCCCTCATCCCACTGGGGGGGAGTGAGCGAGCGCCTGGGGAGTCTTGGTTGCTGGCTGGGGCTAAACCACAACAGCAGGACAGACCTGAGAGTACAGTCTAATCATTTTATCCAGTTTCTTTAAAAGCCTGGTTCACTATTGCATACTTCTCTTCTGTTGGATCACAACAAATCCAAGTCTGGTGGCTTTCCCAGGACCCTCACAATGACTGGTGTTTTTCTTCCCACCTGGAAATGCCTTGTCTGCACAGAGAAAGAACCTCCACAGGGTTTAACTCCATGATTTTTAAGCCAAGCTCATGACATTGGCTAGGTCCAAGCTTGGGATTTTTGCAATACTTTGGTTTACCAGCAGTGGATCTGTTAATATTTACAGCGATCTCCAGCAACAGCCGAGTGCCTGAGAAGATCAGGGGAAAAAGAAGCGATAAATGAAGCCAGGTGTGGTAGAGTGTTGAACCCTAAGGGTTTGCTGATGGTAGTACAACTGCTTCCTAAGCCTTCTGGGGCACTCCCCCCGCTAGCCAGGTAGGCAAGCAGCCTAGATACCGAGGGCAGCTGGAGCTGAGGCTCCAGCTTCAAGACACAAACTGAATCCAACCATCTCCGTATCCCACTGTCCCCTGTGGAGCAACTCCAGTGCCTCCAGGCAGTGCCTTCTCCTGTACTGAAATCAAGGCTTCAGCAGGACAAGACAGACAAGCTGGCTCTTCCTGGACTACGCTGGTTTTAGACACCTCAGGTACAAGGACTATGTTTTAGGCTCTGCCAGCCTGGGCTCATCATGTGTCAAGCTCAGTCCCACCCCAGACTGAGGAGCCGTTCCCCAGGCATACATTCACATCCAGGCTCTCTCCCCTGGCCCACCTAATTCCCTCTGCCACTTTTGACCTCCCTCAGGGCGCAGGAAAGTGTCCTAGGTCAGGAATTCCTATTGCTCACCAGCCACACTCTCTCCTTCCTTCTCTTTGTTACCTTCCCTAGTTAAAAACAGACATCCCAGTGGTGAAGATGCTTCCCCTGGGCTGGGCCACTTCATTAATATTTTCCTCTGAAGTGAGGAAACTACTATATTCTCCAAACCATTACAGCAGAAATATTTGTTTTCAATCTGGAAGGATTTTCTCCCCTGCTGAGCACATTGGTAAGCAGCAAGCCCATCACTGCAGCTGTCCAAGTGCCTACTTCATGACAGCTTTATTTTTAGAAACACTTTTCCCAACAGACTACTCCGATGTCACCCTGAGGGCTTCCCCAGCCCAGCTAAGCACACAAGAGACCGTGGGTGCTTCTTCACCACATACTAAAAAGCCTCGTTCAATGAAATTGTCATCTTAAGAACATCAGCCACTTCCCAAAAGATTTGTGAGCTCTGGGCACTCACACTTCTGCCACAAGCATCTCACTTCCTTGCAGTCTTATCTAGCAGAGCACCTGAGGACACGTCTTCGCTGTGATGGGAACCTCACCCCAGCAATGAGAAGTCATGGCTGCTGGGACTATGAGGGATGCCCAGCAATTCACGGGCTTTACTATGCCCTTTCACGTACTCTGAGCTTCCAGTCTGCATTTGCCTCAGCGGTTCTGGGCTTGGAGGAACTCCCCATGTTGGAGTTTCTCCTGCAGGCATTTAATTTTCTAGTAACCTAAGTATACTGAAAGAAAACAGAGTCCATGACCAGGGTTAGAAACTCACCCCATACAGGCAGGTTACCCACCCCTCCAGGTCGCTGCAGCTGAAGAACCCAGGGCAGCGGAGGCAGTGACCGGCCTCACTGACAGCACGGTTGTGCTCCACCACCCAGAACGGCCCAGGGCACGGTGTACCCCGGGAGGCAAGGTGAACAGCTACAGCCTCACTCAAAAAAGCCAAGCACTCTCAGCACGGGACCAGGCAAGTAAATAACTGTTGTGTGTAGAACAGGTCTGCTTAGGTGACCCCAAGCTACCAGGTGCTATTGATCTCCCATGGTAAATGGGAAACTAAAGCACAGGAAAGCATGTGTAGCAATAGGCTTGTGCTAACACCCATCACCACAAATCCTAATGCAAGCACCACAAAGCAGATGAGTCTTCAGGAACAACTCCTTATCATAGGCTGTTTGTTCAGAAATTTAGGACACAGTCTGGCTCTCCTGACACTTTTTTATACGTAAAATAAGCTGAAGTAACCTCCAGTGACTAGGAAGAAAAAAAGTTGTAATATCTCCTGCCATTCTTCCAAGTCTCCAGAGCCCAGAAAAGCTGGGTTCAGCTTTACACAAAGCAGTAAGTGCTGCATAAAGTAGTCTCTCTACTCATCTTTGTGGTGGAATACAGCAACAACTTAGCAGACCAAAATGGCACTGTACAGCTTCAGAGGCCAGGAAGCCAGGAAGTCTTTAACAATTTGCAATTACAAGAGAGAATGGAGGGTGGTCAGTGTCTAAATCCAGACTGGAATTCAGCCAGAACTCAGCACTAAAGCACCGTCACCTGCTGCCAAACGAGCTAAAATGCAGAACTTGAACTACCGAAACACTGAAATCCCTTGCGGCGCCTTGCCTTTGGGAAAGAAGAACAGGTCAGGCCTTCCACAGACTCGTTCTCATTTTAAAAGACTACAGAAAACAGGGCGATTGTGTGAAGGGGTTGCCTCATATACCACAGAGTACTAGCATAAACATCTGCCAGGGAGACTTTAAGAGATCCATAAAGGGAGAGTGACTCCAGTCTTGCCAGCAGCTCCAGGTTTTACTCTCCTTCTGTTCAAGTGGTTTCATTTTACCCCTGCCTGGAGAAGCCACGAGCACACGCTGGCTCCCTGCTTTCACAGAGCAAGGCAGCAAAGGCGTCAGATTTGCTGCTCCAGTTCTGCTAGAACTACGCACGGTGCCTAGCTCGTTAGGCCATTTCTATGCCAATGGCACATACCGTGGAAAGCGTCATCGTACTGCCCACGGCTCACAGCTCCAAGCAGCTCTCAGAGATCAACACTAACTTCCAGACTGCAGAGCTAATCACCCAGAAAAAGCTTTCTTCTCTGTTGCTCTCCTTGTTAGAGGCATCAAATACTCCTGCCAGTCTCCATCCAGTCACATCACAACTAAACGCCCATGGCACCAGTCACTCAAGCTCAGGAATCATCCAGAGCAAGGGACAAGGGGAACAGAATGAAAGCCAGACTCATCATACCTCCCTCTCTGATCCAGAGAGATGGCAAAGGAAAGACCGATCAGGTAAAAGACACCCAGTGGTGAGGACAGGAGTGCTGCCTTCTCATGCTCAGCCACTGTGCTATGGCAGCCTGGTGTGAGAGAGAAAATTCCTCCCTCCCAGACACCGGTTTGATGTGCCATTGTCAGGCCACATCAGGAACATCAGACAGAAGTGGATGGGACTATAAATGCACCCTTCCTGCCCATCTGTTCAGAGAGTGCCCTTTGTTAGCGAACCGACCAAATACAATCTCTAGTTTCACGCAGAACCTCCAGGCAGCAGCATGCTCGTACGTACGCAGGCACACACCTACGGGAAGCGGGAGATGTCACAGCAGCCCTTCGCTTAAAGCCACCTGCTACGGAACTCAGCGTGGCGTGAGTTTGGGGTGGGGGCCGAGAGAACGGGTTCCTCTGAAGGGCACACCAGGTCACAGCTTGCCAGACCGCGTCTAATCCCCCCTGAGCCTCCTGACACAGCACCAGAGTCCCCCAGATCACGGCCCATAAGGGAGAGCCCGGTATTTGGCAAGGTGTCTCCATGCGCTTTCAGACGTACCTCCAACCCCACCCAACACAAACAGAAGAGATGGAGGGACAGAAAAGCCAAGCAGATTTTCCTCCTGGATTCCACCTGGACCATGATACGAAAAGAGGGTCTACTGGGTCACAGCAAACAGCTACCTCTGCCGGCAGCAGCAAGAGCTGGCCAGGACAAGGGGTCTAACGACCTCGCAAGAGGTTTGGCAGGGTCAGACAGACGGCAATACCGCCCTTTCTTCTTCTCACACAATGTGTTTTACCCTACAGCAAAGTCAGCAGGTGCTTTGCTCTTATTTTAAAAGAGCAGATGAGATCCATTTCCCCACGTGCAGCCAGTAGAAGACAGGACATGGGACAGGCAGTGGTGGTTTCAAGACAGCTTCGATCCCTCCTCCACTTGCTTTCCTTTTCCCTGTCACTCAACCCTTGGCCCAGCCCTACGCTCTCAAGCTTTATTTACAGAGGCTACCAGAAGCATTAACCATATATTGTACTCGGATATAAGAAAGGTAGGAAATACTTGATAGCTGAAGGGAGACACCTGAAGCACTAGTTAAACAGTACTGAATTCCACCTCAGAACAACACGTCCTCCTTTTGTAGAGCTGGAAAGACAGAAATAGATGCAGAAGACACGGCAATTAAAGTCGTGCAACGAGTCGGCGCAGGGATAGAGCCCAGAGCCCCGACTCCCCACTCCCGTGGTCAGCACCGAAGCACCGCGGGGAGCAGCGCTGCAAGACGACAGCACGAGAACCACGGCCAAATGTGCGAGACACCACTGCGCTTTCAGTCTTCCATGAACATGGCTCCTATCTGCCCATGGCTAGGTTTCTCCCACCAGCCAAATCCAAAAAGAAGCTTTGCCTTTGTTAAAATTGTTGGACAAGTAAGTGTCTTCTCAAAATAAAAAGGGTATCCATGGCAACAACTGTATTTAGGAATGGGAGGACTAACAGAGGGTTAGAAACCCCAGCAACAGGCTAGAGCTCTGCCATTCAAACATATTTCGGTGGAAGAAATATTATGAGCCTCAGTTGTTTGCTTGAGCCTGCTGTTCCCAAAACTGGGGTTCCCTGAGTTTACCACGGTCATCTTATTCTCTGAAGAGCCAGCCCCTCTCTCCAAGAGAAGCAAGAGATGCTGACACACCAGAAAGGAATGTGGGCTAACTTCTGCCCTGCTGATCTTTGCGTCTCAGAAACACAGGATGCAAGTGGAAATTGCTGTGGCTGGGACTGTGCAACACATTAGGAGCTCCAGCTGTTTGACTGCCTTGTGAAAGAGTAAGAAGAAATGGAAACAACACGTAAGATAATAGCAGTGAACCTATACACGCACTAGATCAATTCACAAGATTGATTGTTTTTTTTAAAGCATGTTTCCTTGAGAGACAAGCAAAACACATACACCACACTCTGCTTTCCCAGTTTACAGGTAGAAACACAGCGCTCTGAGCGCAAGAAGCATCTGTACACTGTTACATTTGCATCACAACACTGCACACAAAACCACCAGAAAAGATTTAACCCTAAAAGGCATACTCGTCGAGTCACAGACGTGCAGAATTCCCCAGCAATACAGGCCGTAGAAACAGTGTCAATGGATATATCAGAGGTCATAATGGATACCCCACATTTGATTTTAGCCTGAGGAAGAGCTCTCGATTTAAACACTGTAATCTAAACCCACTTGTCAGAAGAAAAAGCGTTAAATGAATCTCTTGACCTTGATTCACTAGAACGACAGGCAAACAATATTTTGTCCACATGAAATTCATTCTGTGGGCACTCCAGAACCAACCCGTCCTCCAGCATCACACGCACAACTGCTGGCTACCAAAGAGTAGATTCCCACCAAGCCTCCCTACAGAGAGGGCAGCAAATCCCTCTAGAGACTCCAAATCTAGCGACGGGTGCTGGAAACGTAGCTTTGGCAGACACAGTAAGGCTAGAATGACAGACTAGCCAAAGAAGATAAGAGTTCAGCAATGGAGTACCATGTGTCCTCAGCCTTCCCTGCTGAGATCTCTCCATGGGCTAAAGTGTCATTCTCCCACAGTTAGACATTTATGTAAGGAGGACAAAGGAGGGGGAATATACGTATTACGCTTGCCTTACGGTCTTCTGGCAACTCTTGCCAGAGGAACCAAGTGCTGGTTAGTGGGCTCAGAAAGGCCAATTCTTCCTCCTCCTCCTCCCCCCTTTTTAGGGAGCTCTGTGCTGCAGCATCTATCAGCCCCAAACAAGCTGGCAAGACTTTTCAAGTCACAGATCCATCTCTTGAGAAGATGACAGGTTTGTTTCCTTACAAAGGCAATGGGCAGTAGACAGTATGACAAAAAACTTCACTAAAGGACCCCTTGCCTCTCTATCCACTTTCTGGACAGCCCCTCCTGCAGCCTAGAGAGTAGGGCCACATCTCAGAGCCTGCCCAGCCAGCCTCTGGAAGTCCTGTTTGCATTTTTACTGCTTCACATTTAGAATGACATAGGACTAGTCTTTACAGCCAAAGGGAACTACAGGGGGATGAAGTGGAATAGACGTGACGCAGCTGAACTCGCCAATCCAGCACACTCCGTTCCCCTTGCTGCTGTGAGCAGCAATTCAGATTCAAGGCTATGCTAATTCTAGACCGCAAAGGGGAGAAGGAAATAGGCGACAACGTCTTCTTGGAGCTTCTTAAAGCCAAAAGCTGAACCTCGCTCCACAAAGGCACCCCGCTCGTCCCTGGGCTGTGCAGCAAACCCGCCAGCAGGTAACGTTGGGAGAGAGGGAAGTTCAGCCAGCGTGTGCACACACGGAGCGGGTCACTCACCTTGGAGCTGGGCAGACAGCGCTTCCTGCTGCTGTTTGTATTTCTGGGCCAGGGCTTCAGCGTTCCGCACCTTTTGCTGCAAGTGGTTGTACATGAAAACTCCGGAGCCCAAACATGCCACAGTCACCAGGCAAAACCCGGTCTGCAGAAGCCCCTTCTGCCTCCTCAGACACATGCCAGTACCCATGACGGGGCCGAAGCAGAACGATGTAGCGTTGCCTCTCCGGCGTTGCTAAAGCATCTGATGATTTTTGCCCACCGGCCCCTTCCCTCCGCAAATTCGCCGAGCCCTCTGCAAGATGCGATCCAAGTCTCGCCTTCGCTCCTTTCCAGCCCTCAGAGAAGCGGACGACGCTCCGGCAACGTTTTATTCCTCATTGCCCACCGGCGAGAAGCGCAGCGCAGCACCGGCGGCCGGGAGGAGCAGCCGAGGTGCCGGCAGCCGCATCCTCCAGCTGCCAACCGCTCCGGGGAGCGGCCCGGCAGCCGGCTCGCCGGGGCTGCCTGGGCGGAGGGCGAGGGGAACCGGCGGCGGGGAGAGAGGAGGAGGAGGAGGAGGAGGAGGAAAACTTTTGCTTCCCATGTGCTGCAGCGGAGGGGGGGCGGGAAGCGGGTACCGCCGCCTTTGGCTCTTCCCACCTCCCCCTCTGGAGCACCGACCGGAAAAAATAAGCCGGCGGGACGAGAAGCCCTTCTGCCCCCTCCCCGCCGCTTCCCCCGCCGGCGGCCCGCGGCGCTCCGAGAGGAAGCGGCGGCACCGGGGCCGGGAGACCGGCCAGGAACCCGGCGGCCGCATCCGGGCTGCCGCGGCGGCGAGGCCGCCCTCCGCGGCGGGAGGGGCGGCGGCGGCGGCGGGCAGGGCCGGGCCGGGGGGAGCGCGGGGACCGCAGCGCCCCGGAGCCCCGCCGCCGCCCGGGGTGCCCGGAGAGCGGGCGGCTCCCCCGAGGGGACCCGCTGGCCAGCCCGCCCGAGACGGGGCGAGCGCCCCGGGGCGCCCAGCCCGGGGCACCCAGCCCGTCCCCGCACCGGCCCGGGGGCGGTGTAGGGGTGTCCCCCACCCCGCTGCAGCACCTTCCTCTGCCGCCCGCTGACCCCGGCTGGGCGCTGGGGCCAAGCAGAGCCATCACCGCCATCACCGCCTTGAGCCACCAACCTCTCCCACCTGTTTGTTTTCCCCTCCCTTTTCTAAACTGGCTGACGACCCCCCAGCCTCTGCCGCGGGCACTTGTGGCTAACGGGAGACGGATGAGGGACACCTGCATTAATTAACAAGGAGGACATCTTCAAATGATTTCTTTCAAACCTTAAGGTTTTTGAGAGCAGTGGTTTCTTCTCGGGAAAATTGTGAGCTGATAAAGGCATGAGGACAGCAGAAAGAGAAGGGTGTGAGATGAGTTAGGCTTTTTCTAGGTGTTGTAGGCAGCTTAGCCTCTCCTAAGCAGCTGCCCTTAATGTGGGCTGTTCTCTTCTGGCAGAGCCCGACTTGTTTTATCCAGGTGTGTGATGCACAGCTGTGTTGTTAGCAGGGAACAGACAGGAACAGGAGAGAACAGTCCTCCTTCCCCATCCCAGGAAACATTCAAGGTCAGGTTGGACGGGGCTCTGAGCAACCTGATCTGGTTGAAGATGTCCCCGCTCGTTGTCGGAGGGTTGGACTAGGTGACCTTTAAAGGTCCCTTTCAACCTAAACTATTCTATGATTCTGTACTTCATGGGACAGACAAAGCTTTCTGGAGCCTTGCCCGTGTTCCAGGCGTAGACCTACTATTTCAGACCCCCAGGTTTATAATGAATCTTGCCTGCACCAACAGCCTGACTGTCAGGTTGGCTCAACTCTTATCTGAGCTCACAAGGACACTTCCTCCGGAATTCTGCCAAGTTCCATATTTCAGGCATCTGGGGAACAAGCAACAATCATAACAATTAATTCTTCAGCAGCAATTCCCCTCCAAGAATCATGCACAGTTTTATAAACGTTAATCAAATGAGCTTTACAGTCCTGCTGGGAAATAGGTGAATGGCATTCCTGTCTCCCTAATTTGCAGATAGGAAAACTGAGGGACAGCATTCCTGTAAGGTTATGATTTATCCAAAGTTTTTTTATGGTGGTTTTTTTTTCAAGCATTTTAAGTGGATTTGGTATGTTGTTTGAGGTGTCTGCCAGAACAAGGGTGAGACTCAGCCTACTGGAAATCGGGTGAGTTGGCTGACAGTCCTGGCTCTCAGTACAGCTTCCAGAAGACATTATATACTTTCCTTAATGATTTAACTGATTATTCTAGACTTACTGCTTAGCTCTTTCTGAAAACCAGAATAGCACTAATGTGATGCTTCATGCAGCCTATATGTCTGCCATGGATCATCTGCGTGTAGGACCAGGGATAGTTTTGTTGCTGATTCACATAGCCTCAGTTCAAGAGTCGCTCCACCTACCCTCCATAGACGGTGTGCATCAGACAGCCTTACTGTCCAACTGTTTCTGTACATAAATGTCCTGGGGAGTTGTTGAATGCTTCAGCATCTCTTCAGGCTGTTTGTCAGGAGCTGGAATGTCTTTTGTCTCCTTCAGGACGGAGGAGGCAGCCTGTGGGATGAGGGATTTGAGTCTCAGTTTTGCCTCTGTTCAGCACATTCTTTTTTTTTTTTTTTTTCCCCTCCTGCTCTCATTAATTACTTCCTCATGTGCTGGTTCCTGCCTGAGAAACACTGGGAATTTCTGAGGTTTTGACAGAGAGGACTCTGGAAAAGGTTAAAATGCTGAATTAGGGAACGTCTATCTGAGAAAGATTTGATTGACAAAGTTTCTGCGATCTAGCACTTTACTCTTTTACACCGTAATAAACTCAGTTATAGATTTAGCTCCATATTTCTGCACCAGATCTAGGCCCAGATGAATAGGACAGCCCCAGCAAAGACCCAAAGGGTTTGCTTCTTGCTTGTGCTTTGCCAGTATTTATGTTATGTGGCCTGCTAGTGAAATCCCAGTAAACTGAGAGCTGATCCCCCTTCCCCTGCAGTCAGTGATAAAATCCTCCACTTCGGTCCTGTTCTTCCACATCAAAAAAATATAAGGGCCCACAGCTCTAGCTACTCTTATAAGACGTCTTCCAGTTTTCAGGAAAAGCTAAACAACAGGACCCCAAAGAGATCAGGGTATCTCAGTAGAGCACTCATAATAAACAGCCAAAATCAGAGCAAGCTCGTTCACAAAGATGGGAAAATAAGAGCAATGAGATTGGACTTATTCTGGGGAACATTCCCCATAAATGAGGTCTCTGTTCTAAGACCCATGGCACAAACCCCCATCTTCAGAGAGTTCATTTTTATTGTGCCTAATTTGTATTTAATATTTTAGTCTGACTAGATCTTTATGCTCATCTGACTGGCAAAGAGATCAGAAGTTCTCTTTGCCAAAGATTTCTATACACCAGATGGAAAGGGGACATCTTGATGGTTTTGCCAGGCCTAGTCTGGATATTTACCTGCTATTCACTTTTGTACTTTTCTCTTTTAACCATGCATTTTTTCTGAAAAGGGGTTGTCACATCAGCCAGCTTAGAGGGTACTTCCTTGAGCAAATTACTACAACATCCTACATCTCTAAGGGTCTACAGCCACTAGGCACGACTATTTTCAGGAAGATACAGAGAAGGGAGAAGCACCCTGAGCTAAGCAAATTGATCATAGGTGACAGCTCTCTTCAAATCCAACTCAAAATGCTTTGTGCCTCAGGGATTATCTGATCATCTCCTTTTGCTTCCTCTAATCCAATGGGTGATCACATCTGATGGTAGCTTTAAAATAATAATCTGAACAAAACAAGCAATTCCCATGGGAAAGCTCAGACTGTATGTACTTGTAAAGAAAATGCCACTGTAGAGCAAGCCTGTAGAGCAAGCCCTGAGTATTAACCATCTGCGCAAATATTGCAGTCCTGGAAAGCTCCATCCTTTCAATCAGAGCTTTGGATTTCATAGCAGGCATTTAATCGGCTGCGGGAGTGTTTTCAGCCAGGTTATGTAAATTCTGTCAAGAAACCAAGTGTCTGAAAACAATGCATGTAAGGAATGTGCTAGTAGGAGACAGGGGGGAGGCTTTGCTGTTTAGGGGTTGAGGTTTCACAACAGTTTTTTAAAAACCTACTGATCAGATTGTCAACATCCGCAAGCCATTGGAACTGGCTAAGCAGGACACGGAAGCCCTACAGCCTTTATGGGTCTTGCAAGTGCCTTCCAGAGAGACCCCCGCTAGGAATCTAGTGCATAAATGTTGGAGGGCGTAGGCTGAGCAGGAGAGGAGCTTGAGGCAGGAGGCTAGTGTATGAGAAATGACAGGCACAAATGTTTAAAAAATAAAGTTTTCTCAAGTGGGCATCTGTGCATGTATGTGCATGAATTGACAGCGTTAGAAGTGTCTGCATGTCACGCACCTCCTGGAGGTGCCCGCCCTACCACACACAGAAATTCCCAATTAATTTCTTGCAGGACTGAAAGTGCCCTAAATTAAACAAATTCCTAGGGGCAGCTCTCATCTCGGTCTCTCCAAGGTTAAGGGGTGGGAAAGCTGAACCATTCCTTCCTTCCCATAACAAGAAGTGACAGCTTCTAATTAGGATCCATTAGAGGGTGCCCCAGGGAACCGATGGGACCATTTTTCAGAATGCGTTGTTGAAATCATCTTTTGTCTTAGAATGGCATGTTGGCTCAGCTATCTCAGTTATCTTCCCCAAGCCTACGTATGTGCTTTGAGTCACCTCTCTGCTGTGCCATGCCTGAAAGTATGCCTGAAAGATCTCATATGAGATCTCAAGAAATCTTGATGCTCTCACAGCCCTATCAGACCTTAGGGACAAGCACTGAGCAAACTGGGCATGGTCATAATATAAGAGAATGTGAATGGGGGGAACATAACGAGCATAAACTCCGACTTTTTGAGGTACAAGGTCCTAGGGTCAAACTCATCATCTAGAAGAGTATTGCATAGAAACTGGAGGTCAAGGAGATCTATGCTTATATCCACAACTACTAGAAGATGTGTCGACACAGCCAGCAGGCTGACACCAGTAGAAAGCCACTATCCATCTATAGAGACTGTTGGTAACTTCAAGTTCACTGAACGTATTTTAAGTATAGGGCAATCAATGTACAGAGCAGATAAGCTACCTCCTTGAGGCCCTGAAGAATCATACCTTACCCCAGTTTAGTGTACAGCAGTGCTCCCAGTCCTTCAATAAGAGCACAGCTGTCCAGTAGAAAGGCCAGAGAAGCATCTTGCATCAACACTGTCAGAGATGCCCCAAAATGCATTCAGGGAGCTCAGATAATTTTGAACCCACCTTATTGAAACCCACCCTGATGATTTTGACTTTAGTACAGGATCCAGGCTGGAAGGAACGTGTCCTCCGTGCAGTTAAGATCTCAAATCGATGACACATATGCAAGACTAACCGTATTTGATAATGGCAGACACCCCTTGGCAACTTCTTGTAAGACCGCTCCAAGACAACCCAGGTTCAGCTATTCCTATTGAGAAGCACCCATCCAAATTCCAGCAGAAAGTGGTTGATGTCTGGATATTTTGGCATGTTACTTCGTATTTTCCTTAAAACATCAGCTCTCAGAGTCAAAGCATTATAAGAGAAACTCATCATTCTTTCAAAAAACAATCTATATTCCAAGCACTTAAAGTGACAAAAAAGCTCCACACTGTGAAGTATTGCATCTTAATTCCTCCGGAAAAAGAGAGCATATTTACTTTTTAATTCCACCTAATCTTTCACGGTTTGGACTGGTAATCTTCCTGCAAAGAGGATACCTTGCCTTGAGTGAGAAGAAGCTGTTCTGAACCAGGCTGCCATTTGGGTTCCTTTTTAATCAAAAGCAATGAGAATTGGTTTCAAAGGGGCAAAACAAAACAAGAAGGGCAAAGAGCATATTCTCCACAGAAAATGCATCACAGTACAATTAGAGCCCTGTGACTCCGTTGCCTGTTTATTTTCAGTGTCTGCAACACACACAAAGCTGTTTAAAAGGAAGCTCGTGCCCTTTAAATATGTGCAAAGTCTTTACTGCCTTACCGAGGTACAGACATTTTTATTAGAGCCAGGGAACATTCCAGCTCCCAAAGGTAATAAAAATGCAGTTTGCCAGAAAACAATAGCAAACTAGCAAAGGGTTTTTTGGTTTGCTTAGGTGCTGCGAAACTTGCTGCTACTGCCTCTCTCAGTGGGGTTCCAGCATCAGCCCCCCCTCTCCCCCTATACAACAAAGACACCCTGTATTCCTAAACGCTCCCAGGGCTGCCGCGTCTGGCCCAAGCCTCCACAGCTTCACGCCTTTGGGACTCAGCTGAGGGTGTAGCCTCTTCCCCAGGGCTTGTGAGCCTCCGCTCATGAACTGAAGGACCTGGGGATTCTGACCCCACGCTCTGCTCAGCCCCCGAGCATCATGCGGCAGCTCCTCTTCTTTCATTGTATTATTTTGTCTCTGTATGCGGTTACAAGCAGAGATGCCAGGAGAAGTCTTTGCACATGGCTAACACGGATAAAGCCTTAACTGTCCATTCCAAAGAAGCATTAGTGGAAAAAGATGGTTGAAGGGGGGGAGAGGAGGGAGGACGCTTGTTGAGCAGCAGGAGAAGAGCTTGGCAGGACTCATCACAGCCAGCCACAGATACGAGCCTTCCTCATCTTAAGAGCGAAGGAATTTGTCCCCAGGATTTCTGTTTCCTTCTGTTCCCCATGGGCTCTGTTCTAGCTGGAGAGAAATAGTGCCATACACAGAGAGAATACTGGCACTAGCACAGAAATTTTTCTTCCTACGTGACCACTGAGTTTTATGAAGTCCAGTGATGAATAGCATCTGTGGAGCAGAGCTTCAGTCTCACTGTGTGCATATTCACATGCTGTAACACGGCCTGGTGAAGGACTCTAGACATCAGTATGACCAAGATAGCACAGCATTTTGCAATTCTTTCCAGCACCTCTGTGATGCTGGGGTTTACTTCTTCCTTTTCATAAAGTAACCCAGCGAGGCACTATTCTACAAACTAGAACAAAACATTGCTCCCTGGACCTACCTTGTAGTATAGATTTCAGAAAGTCTGCATCAGCCATGCCATTCTGGATTGTGCAATCGTTTCTCACACCGTCGGGAGGCAGGATTCTGGAGGTACAGACGTTTTCTTTGCTGTGTGTGATGTGCCATTTGTCCCTGTACTCTTGTGGGGGAATTGCTAGGAAAAATAGAGAGGACTTTTTTAATTGTATGCCCGTATGACTGGTTGGGCTTAGCCAAGACTGGAGCCTAATGAGGCAGTCCACCTCTCAGATAAACAGATAACGGTGAGAGGAGAAGCCAGCAGCATGGAGCTAACACAGCACGCCCAGCAGCAGATCTACATGTAGACCTCCAGTTCCTCCTCTGGGATTTTCCCCTGCATCATGCCGTATCTTGGGATGACACAGAGATGTGAATTCTTCTACTTCATGACGTCACTCCAAGTGTTTTTCCAGGGGAAGCTTCATGCCTGCACAAGCATTCCCTTGGAATCACCCAGCCTCATCAGTTGCACACAGGGCTTTTTTATTTTACTTTAGGTTTCTTTTTATGCTATCCAGATGTCCATGATACATTTTGAGCATCAAGCTGGAAAGATCACTTATGAGCAACTTAAGCTGGCGTCCCTGCATGTTGGATGCCAGCCAGAGAGATTTCAATCTGTTTTTTAATACCCTGGTAAGCCAAGAGTTTAAGTCATCTCTGCTTTCCCATTGTCTCTTAACTGTGGCCATCAGCAGATAGGTTACACATTTAGGGTGAGATTTTCTAAATTGCTTAATCATTGTTGATTTTAAATAGAATAGACTTTCCTGAATCGTGTATTTGTTTTTTCAAATTTCATTCAGTGTCCCCCTTCTCCTGCACAGAGATAATGGGAACGTAATCTAAATGTTTTTCCCAGAGAGATGCTTCGTTGATTCCGAGGTCCACATCTGTTTGCAGAACAGTGACAAGAGGATCTCATCTACCACGCAAACTGACGACCTGGGAATCCTTCTAAGGTGGTTGTCTTTAGCAGCCTCCTTCCAGGTATACATCTCCAGCTGGCATGGAGTGGCTATGTTTAATATTAAGAATTCAATAGGGAGAACAACATGGACCTATAAAAATGGAAATCAGCTCCTGTTCTATATTAACCTGTCAAAAATTCTCTCCATGGCCAACAATCAAGTTGACACTAGCTAATTACAGAAAGACCCCTAAATACAAAAAATTGTTACCTGCCTGTGTTCCCAGCTCTACATGTCTGACCAGCCCAGAAGTCTTCAAGTACTATTGCTCATTCGCCTCCCCGCACACATAGCAAAGGCCGTATTTGGAGATAAAATCTGCAGAAGTGCCTGTTACTCTCATAGATCCTGTGGCTGTACACACAAACAGCCAATTTGGCATGCAGGCACTCAGCTCTTGCACAAAAATGCATGTTCTAGCCAGCACTGCCTGCAAACTCAACCTCAAGGAGCAATTACAGTCACATAAACTCTGTTTCTTACATAACACTAAAAAACAAGCCTCATGGAAAGTGACTCCCCTGGCCCTGTTTATATGATTTAGACAAGAAAAAAGCCCCTTTAGGGCAAATGAATTCAAGCCCCTCTTCTCCAGATGATGAGGGACTGTTGATGGTTAGTACACTGCCTCTTAGACTTAGTCCTACAGTGCACTGTCAAACACCCTGAGGAACACAGCACAGGACAATTACGCTGATACGCAAGCTTTTTATCTCTGAAACTCTGCCAGTTACTCCCCTCTTCCCCTGCTCCTTGTTTTTTGCCTGCTCTTCAGTTACCATTGGCACGTCCTCCCTACTTCCAATTCAGCACGAAGGTACGCTGCAATATCTCCCGCTCCTTGTTGCAGTTTGCTCCCACCAGACTTCATATCTGGCATACAGATAGGAAAGAGCGATACCTGTACGTGAATGGCAATCCACCGAATCTCTTTCCCTGGGCACCAGCTGCCCCACAAGGACAGTCAGGGGTGGAGAATGGACTCTTCTGGTGGGAGAAAAATGTTCAGCATTACAATGCCTCCTTCCTCAACAGCCTAGAAAACTCAGATGGTCCTACAGCAAAGACGTAATGTCCCTTCGGATGAGTCTCCCAGTGTCTGTGCTGGCACTAGGATTTTGTGGCCTGGGTTTTCAGCTGCTGCATGAGCCAATGTCTGCAAAAATCTCTAAACTTGGACTTGCAAGGGGCTCCCAGCCCTCGTTAAGGACTGGAAGGGTGGGGTTGCTTTGTGCATGTTTACTTTTTAAAATTAGCACAGTTTTAAGAAAGGATCTGGCAACATTTACAGCAAGAGAACTATTTCATAAAAAGATTGTGTATACAGTATACTAAGTACAGCCAGAGAGGCGTAAGGACCTAGTTCTCCCTTGGTGCAGGACGGTACAATGCCAAACATTCCTTTACAGCCACACAGAACTTGACCTCAGGTACATGAGTAAGTTGCTTAAATAACTGCAGCAGCAGAGAAAAGGAGGATTAGTTTCCTTGTCTACTCTGTGGCTAGGACCAGACTCATCGCTGGTGTAACCCCACTGATTTCACTGCAGTCACACTTGGGATCACTTTGGGATTTTGAAGGCTACATTAATGCAGCAGGATGCTGCACCCACAGGCTTTCCCAAGCATTAGCATTCCGATGTGGTAGAAATTCATCCCATAATACAGCACTGAGAATTTAAAAATGATAAAGAAGCAAAGATGCCTGCTGTCACAATTGCCAGCTAATTATAGCAGCATAGACAGACTTCCCTTGCAGAATTCCATATGCCATATTCATCCGGCATTAAAGAGGGAAGGCTGAGAAGACATTTCTGATTTTGAAATCCTCTAACCCTAAAGTTAGAAATAGATTAAATAATTCAATGGCATTTTGCCTATTTTCTTTTTTCTTACAGCTTTTCATCATGCCTCTAGATGTGCTTCTGCGGAAGTGGGTGGGAAAGAGGGCAGGGGAAGAACTCACTATTTGGCAACTCATTAAGAGTTTCCCTTTTAGACTCCACCACTCAACCCGGGGCTTTAGGCACAGCCATCCCAGCACTCCACCGGCCTTCCACCTGGCTCTGCTGGGACACTTAGCAAAGGCCAGAAGACCAGATGGAACAGATTGATCCAGTCTTCCTTATTTCTCAGTGATGCTCAGCACTGGAGGGAGCCTATCTTGGATATTGTCTAGAGCAGCTACAGTAGGGACAGGGGACTTCAGATAGACTTCCAACAACAGAACTGCTGGCACAAGCAATTAGCACTTGCAGATAAAGAATCAGTCCTAAAGAGCAGGGAACCGGCCACTGCTGGGGGTGAGCGTCCAGCACCCAGGTCATGGGAACTTGTATCACCGCACTACAGAATCCACAGCTGCCAGGGGCTCTGGAAAACCCCCATCTAGAAAGGGGTGGGGAGTTCCCAAGAAGGCAGCACTGGTGCTCTCAAACACTTGCACATGACTTCTGTAGGGCCAGCTTCAGGTCATGCATCTCCAGATGGCATCGCTGCAGCACAGCTGGCAGACAGGGTTTTGTTTGCTAGCCAGAAGCTGGAGCACTGTTGAGACTAACTAAAGCTGTTTCCATGAAAGCAATGGGGCCACCCAGCCTGTATCCTCTCCAGCAGAGTGTAGTTAGAGGAATTTTGCAATGAGGGCACCACAGGGGCTGATATTGACCCCTCACACAGGGAGACGTCTCTGGTCTGTCACCTGCGCCGTACAACTATTCTTAATTATTCTTCTTGGTACGTAGCACTTTGTTTAGGAAAGTGTGAAATCAGTCCCCAGTTATCCAGCAAGCCTATTTTGCTGCTGCTTGAACTGCTCAGGCAATACTGCCAATGTTAACTCTGAAATTGCCAAGACACCATTGCTGCTTGAACATGGGGAGCGGAGAGGACATGCTTTGTCAAGATGTGATCATTCTGGGTGGCTGACTTACTCAGAAGTTCTCAAAGAGTCACTTCCCCTCTTTTCACGCTCTTCTCTTTTTTTCCACAGTGAGCTTCTTGGGGTACCATGTCTGGTTAGTACCTGCTGCAGTAAGGCCTCGGTGTTATTTCAGGTGCAAGAACTAATGCTCCATTAGTTTCTAAATAAAGAACAAGCGCAGGCAACAGCATGAGACCTGCTGTAGTTTGGGGATTAGTGTGCCCTGGCCCTCCAATATACTAAATCCTGCTAAAGCCTCCTATAATAAACCATGCAAGGATTAATAAGTGCCTCCACCACCCAATGAATCATGACTATATGAGCCAGTTGTTGCAAACAGTAAGAAGACTCTTGACTTGTGCACTGCACATTGGGCAGAATTGCTTGGCCTTGGTTCCTAGTCAGCGCTGGCATTTGAGACCCTTTACAGGGTGCGTTGGCATCAAGTCTCCAGATGTGATTTCTAAAGCTCAGCCAACACCACATTGTGCAGTGCCATATATCTCTCTGCTGATCACAGCCCAGGCTGCTCAGAAAAAAATCAAAAGTAAATGGTTGCTAATATTTTCCTGATCCATTAGCTATTTGAGTCACACAGGGCAGTGAAGTACTTCTTCAAATGTTGCCTGTGCAAATAGTCATTGCATTAAAATGTGTGTCTCTGTAATAGTGGAAAATTGAAATAAGGCTAGACTACATTGAAGGAGAAAAGAAGGAAAAAAGGAAAGAATTTGTATGTGTGATAACACCATCAAACAAGAGATGTTCAGGTCGTGCAACACATAGCAGATCAGCTGGCTTCTTTGAAGGAGTGACACTGCAGGAATATCAAGTCTGCTGCCCTGTGCTCTAGCACAGTAGCGCAGTTGGCTTCTCAGATAGCCATGTTCAGAAGAAACAGAGCGTGCAGCCTGGGATGAGATGCGCAGTACCTCCACGACTCCCCCTCTCCCACCAGGATTCTGTAGGACCAAGAGATCACTATGTCAGGAGACAGATTCATGAATCAAGGAGATCCCAGACCTAGAAATGCAGACTGTGCTTGGATTGGCAAGGGTTGGGAAGGTTTCAGTTCACAGCTAAGAGATACTTAGCCATCCATCCATAGTAATTTTGAATCCATGAGTAGTGAAACAAGTAGCTGAAATAGGCTGCAAACTTAAAACCAAACCCAGATTAAACTAAAGCAGTGAAGCAGGCTGAGGAACTCCCAAGCCAGCAAGCAGTAGCGGGATCTCTGCTTCTCCTAGAAAGCCACAGTGGATTAAAAGACCTCAAATGAGCAGTAACTAGTAACAAGATTCTAGTTTGAATCCATCTTTCACTATATTTCATTAGATGGGAATGGATGGAGGTGACCTGGCTAAAACTGACTTTACCTTTCCCTAAAATAGCTAATCCTCCACACAGCAAGGCTGGATTTGTACAAGCCAACCTCAGCACTTGTCACTAGACTGCTATTCTACAACACCAAACTCAGTTTTCCTTATACACATCTATGTCTACCTGGTCCCTGCTCTTTGTCTATTGGTCATTAACACCACATTTGGGACAAAAATGCAGGAAGACTGCAGTCTGGCCCAGCTCAGTGCTGCTATTTTCTGCAGCTTTCAAGAACAGTGCGCTTTCTCATTGCTGCCACGCACGCCCTTTATGCATCCATATGGTAATGGGTCTCAGGATTACATGACAAAAATGTTGAGAATTTATCTGACCATGTCTACAATAAGCCACACATGTCTATCCAGGCTTTCTGGAGGGCTACACAGCATTCTGGCTTGTTTGCTGACACTGCTGATGTGTTTGCAGTGGGAGCGCAGTGACCCAGTGCACCGCTTCTCACACAGTCATTCATAGCGGTGTGGTGGGATCGGCTCCTCATGCAAAACTGGTGCAGTGAAGTGTATGGGATAAGAGGGTAGATCCCCCTCATCTCGTTTTATGGATGAAACTGAGACAGAGGCTGCTTCTCATAGGACTCCAGGGAACTGGATGAAATTCAGAAGCAGAGAACAGTGCTTCTCTGGGCACCACTGGCAGCACGATTACACAGCTGCAGCCCCCAGGCTGAATACATGACACCGTTATATTTATTTGCCATTTGCCTTATTGATGGCAGGCTCCGTTCAGCATAAGCTTTGCAGAAATTTGTTAGCAAGTGTTTTAAAGTTCCCCCTGAGATTTCAAATTGATGTATGAAGATCCACGCTGTCTCTAGTACTTTTTATCACACTGACTGGGCTGCAAAAAGCAAGGCGGCAAAGGGTTGTCAGCTAAGTGACTCAGTAGACTGTGCAAACACACGTAAGATGGCTCAGAGGAAAAACTCCACCGAATTCAAAAGTTACCAGATTTACACCACTGTAGGCCACACACAGCTGGACCCACGCTTTGCCTATTATTTATCAGTTACCTTATTTGCTTTTATGTTTATTGGATACAGATGGTGTCCCCTCTATCTAGACAGAGGCCTTTTAACGTATACGTCTGTTTTATAATTGTCATAGTAGCTTTGCCACAACTCCTGGCTTATTTTAAATATCCTGTTGTTTAGACCAGCTCCTGAAAAGCCAATGGCTCAAGACCTCAGGAAACAGCTCAGTTGTTAGAATCTGAAGGATTCAAACCCTAAGGTTTGCATTAACTTGGAGTCACATTTTTTTCCAGTGAGAAATGTGGATTAAAAAAATCAGGATAGTTGTTTTTCAGTGCTAAAAATTGTTGGAAAGGAATAAAGAGGAATTCCCCTTGGGTTTGGATGCCATTAGGCTGTGGTTCCATTTGTTTCAGAGGAGAGACCTAGATGTGGAACTGAACTTCCTCAAAGTTAATTCCCAAAGCTGGGTATTGGATGTAGGTCACTTTCTGGCTTGTTCTGAGACTCAGCTGAGCTAGAAATACTGTTCAGTTTTCTCTAAAAAGTGGAAGCCACACATATCCTTTCTGTTCTATCCAGGTCATTGCCCCTGAAGGCAGTGCCACAAGGTGTAATCGTAACATCAGTGCGCATTTGCGACGTGTGAGCCAGGGAAAGCTGCCATTTCCAGGCTTGGCTTTTAAGGATAATTCTCTGAACCAGTCTTTCCACATACAAATTCCTGTACTAAGCGTGCAAAATAGGCACTGCAGGACATAGTTGTTGGCTGGGGAAAGTGGCCTTCCATGTCTGATAGAGAAGGTGCCTGGAGCAGAAGGCTACAGAAATAATCCGTGAATATTTCTGTGTAACAGCGGCATCCAGTGGGCAAGGAAAGATTCCTGGTAGTATGTTTGGAAAACCGGGATAGGGCCGTGGAAGAGCAGAGGTTTCTCTCCCATATCCAGAGCTATGCAACTCCAGCCCGTTGCAGGAAGCATTGTAATGTTCTCACGGAGCAAGAGACTGAGATGTACCCCAGTTTACTAGATGCCAGAGGATGCATGCTGTAGAAATGTAGGATCAAAGAATCATAGCACCACAGGATCAGAAGAGGTCTCAAGAGGCCCTCCAAACCATGCCCTGTACCCAACAGTATCAGTTCTACCCTCTCATTTCAGCAGCGTTTGCCTAACCAGTTCCTACTGCCTGTTCAGGCAGAGATTTCATAGCCCCTTGCCAGTCTTCCGCAGCATTTCATTAGCCTTAGCAACTTTTCCCTAACATCCAACCCGAGTTTTCATTGCTGTGTTTTCACCCATTACTTTTTGGCCTACTCCCTAAGCACACAAAACAGGTTATTTCTTTCTTCTCAGTATCAGCCTTGTGCGTGAGGACAGTTATCTTGGTCTCTCAAGTCCTTCCTTCTCTTAGATACAGCACTTCCTATGTCTGTCTTGCAGTTGTAAACCTCATAAGGAAAACTCCTTATGCCCTGCAGACTGCCTCTGGGTTATACACGCCAGGCTGGCTCATTTCTTTTCACAAATGTTGCCCCACTAGAAAAGATTCATTGGCGCTCACGCTTTTTTACACACCAGAGAGGTTTGCCATTTGCAGTATCTTTGGTGTTAAGCACAAACCAAAATACCACCTTTCCAAAGTGGTTATGTACAAACAAAGGCAAAATCTCATCAAAATAATCACAATAAAGTTTTTATCTTGGCCATGGACTAAGCTGCTGATGCTGTGTGACTTCGTGTTTGCCTGAGAAGCTGACTTCACAGACAGTCTAACACAGTTTCCCCATTTTGTTTATTTGAAAAGAAAGATTAGGTGGGAAAAAAAGCCTGAGTAACTCAGAGTCTGGGCATGCAAGTTCACATGTTTCCAACAAGCACTGGCGAAAGTAAAGCCTAAGTTACCTTGATGTTTATCGAGTGAGCACAAAAGAAGCTACTCTCAATGTGAATGGATCTTTTCAGACAATCGATGTTGGCTGTACTCGCCTGCCTCTAATGTATTTCTGTGTTGGTACTGACATATAAATCTGCCTGGCAAAAAGCAAGCTGCGGGAGGGAGCACCAGTGCTCAGATCCACTTACCACATTCCCAAACACTTCACAGTACTCATTCTCCATCTCCTGGCCAAAGGGTAAAATGCACGGCAGCTCTGGTCAGAACCAAGTCAGATTCAATTCATTCACCTTCACATTCGCGTTTTCACAATCACCCCAACGTGCGTGTTTAAGTGGTCTGGCCAACATCCCTTTTACGCAACACAGACGACAAGGGACACCGAGTCCTCCTATTTGGCTTTTATCAAATGGCAATGACAAGCTTGTTTTCGGACAGGTCCTTTGTACCCTGTAGGCATAAAAGTTCCGGTAACTGCTACTCTGCTGTGACACTCTTTGTCTCAGAATTTTGCTCTCTTCAGTCTTCATAAGCGAGGCAACTCTGCTGCCCGGTGTCTTTGTTTCCTCCTTTTGAGTTTTAGGGCTCTAGATAGTATTCCTGATGGGCTAGTGGGAAAAGGAATGGCACACGGGATTTTTTTATGACCTTGCTGCCATATTCCTGTTGTGAGTGCAGGGTCTTACGCTGGGAAGTTCTGCGCTGTGGTCTTATCGCACTGCAGGCCTTCTGGGTTTGGCACGAACTTATTACTCAATTTTACTGCTGTGAACGGTGTTCTTTGCTATCAATGCAGGCCACTCTTTTAACCCTTGTTCTGCTACGCCAGCCTACATTAGCAAAGACTAAATGTAAAACAAAATTCCAATCCGTTAGCTTCAACAGAGCCATGCTTGACGTGCCACCGAGCAACAGAATGGGACAGGCAAGCTTAAACAGTGTTTACAAGGTGTCTCTGGCCTCAGCAGGGGTAAAGTCAGTAGAGTGTGTCCTACCTAGAGGTAGGAGGTCCACAAACCTAGGTCATGTGGATCCTAGAGATCCACCTCAACAGCGTCAACGGCATCACCAGCAGAGAGACGATACAAACCCCTAAGTTGCCTCTGCCTCTTTGACGAGAAAGCCATTATAAAAGTAGTAATACCGTATGCTTTTAGATTCACGCATTCCGATTCACGCATGGTGGCACTTAAGCCACCAGTGATCCCAGGCAGGCAATATCTGAGCTGCGATCTTGCAAAAAAGACATCCCCGGCAGAAGGCTGTCCGGTGGACAGCCGGTGGAGCCTTTCGGAGCCCTCCTGGCTACCTGCCGAACAAAGACGCACGGCACCTTGCAAGGAGTGACACTGAATCCCCAAATCTCCCTTGCAGTGGGCTAAGTTATCCTAAAATCACCCCCAAAATCGAACACTCAAAGGGTGAAAAAAGAGCGTCCCGGCGTGGATCCTGCATCCTTCCACGGTCAGCCGTCCCCGCGGGTTTCAATGCCCGTTGTGCCTGCGCAGAGAAAACAGGGAACGAGCCCAAACGTTAATTATCCCGGGCACCGCAAAGGCGTCAGGCGAAGCAGAAACACCGGGCGCAGGCGGGTCGCACCTCAGGCAGCCGCGGGGCGGTTGCCCGCCGAGGCAGGAGGGCCGCGCCGGCAGAGCGGGAGCCGCGTCCGGGCGAAACGCGGGGCGGAGCCGCCGCAGCCCTCCCCAGGCCTCGCCCCGGGCTCCCCGCGGAGGAGCCCCCCGCCAGCCGGGCCGGCCGCACCGCCCCCTTCCGGAGCCTCCGGGGCCGGGCCGGGCCGGGCCGGGCCGCGGGGGCCTCCCGCGGCCTCCCGCGGCCTCCCGGGACTTGTAGTCGGCGGCGCCCCGCGGGCGGCGAGCAGGGCGGGCGGAGAACTACCTCTCCCGGCATGCCCCGCCGGCTGTCACCGGCCTGCGAGCGGCCTGGGCGGGGCGCGCGGGCGGCCCCGGGGGAGCGGGGTCGAGCGGCGCCGCTGCAGCACCCGCGGGGCGGCCGGCCGCGGCCCGGCTCCTCGGCCGCTTCCCCGGGGGTAAGAGCGGGGCCGGGCCGGGGCAGCGTCGCTGCGGGCAGGGCTGCCTCAGCGCCGAGCCGCCGCCGCGGGTGCGAGGCCACCTCACGGCCTGGGCGGCGCTGGGGCCCCCGGCGGGCCCCGGGTGCTGGCGGCCCCGGGGGCGGGGGGGGTCTCTGGGTGTCGCTGCCGAGCAAGGGCCTGGCGCGGCCGGTTCCCGGCGGGGCCCCGGGGGCGGGAGGGGGGAGGAGGGCGGGACGGCCGCGGCGCTGCTGCTGGCGGCGGTGGGGAGGTGCCTCCGCCGGGCGGGCGCCGGGGGGGCCGCGGCCGGGCTTGAGCCCGCCTGTGCCGCCGCGGTTGCGGGGGCCGGTGCGGGACTCGCGTCTCGTACGGCGGAGGTCTTGAGTGGGAAAGGAGCCGGTGGCCGCTGGCTGCAGCCGTGGTGCCCACCTGAGCTGCTTCTCGTGTTTTCTCCTCTCTCCCTAGGCCACTGTAGTAGGTCTGCCTCCGGCTCCTGCGCCGAGAATGAACGAGGGAAGGAAGCAAACACAGCCCTTGGCTAAGGACAGTGGCTTTCTGAAGGGTTGTCTGAATTTTGCTCTCTCTCGGCTCTGTCAGGTACGTGCCTGTTTTTTTCCCTTTTTCTTCCTTGGGCTAATCTGGGAATAGGTCTGCTCTGAGTGGCCAGTTTTCCTTCTGCCACATTTAGCCAGGGTTGAGTCCGTAGTGGGGCGCGTCTGCTTGCTCTTGCTCCATATTTATTTCTCTTCTTCTGGACGGTGTTGCTGGCTGCCCGGGAGGATGTAAACATACAGTCTGTTTTCCTGTTCTGAAACGGGTACTGCAGGTAAGTCCTTACTTGCTAAGGGGAGAGCCGAGCGCTGAAGCATTGGCAGTGATTCCTGCTGGGCATTTTGTACCACTGGAGCATGTGCTGTATGCTGAATATAACTCAGAGCTGAAGCACATGTGGCTTTTTCTCTCCTGTGTTTCTATGATATTTGCAGTCTTCCTGAACTGAGAAAGAGTCATGAAAACAAGGGCCAAACTTAAACCTAGAGAAGATGGTACAGCTGCCTTGGAAGCGCTACATATGTTTGTTCTAATTTCCCTGCAGACACTCAACTCCAGAACTTACTTTCTGAATGTAACAGATTCTAATTTCTACGTCACTTAGAAACAAGTGAGCTCTGGCTCACCTTCATGGAGGTCACTTGAGCTTGGCTTTACTACTCAACCTTCTCTCTTCTTGGCTAAGAGCCTCATTACATCCTCTGCACTTCCCTGTTGCTATGGGAGGAGTTTATTTGGCTCAAATGGGATACCATTCTTATTTCTCCTCTGTTTGACAGCTCCTTGGTTTCTTAAAACTACTTCCTGTGAAGAACAGTGCAGTTGTTCATCAGTCTAGGTCCTTCCTCCATACTTGATTACCTGTTGAATTTTCGTCCATGGTTTCATGATATAGATGAGTGAATTGTCAAGGGATGCAGTTACTGTAAATAACCCACATTACCCACATTGCTATGATTGGAATGATGTTGCGTGTCATGTTGATAACAGAAATCAGAAGGAGGAAGCTTCAATACCCTTGGCAAAGCTAGAGAAGTTCTTGCCCTGTTTTGAGCTTTGCTTTCTGCTCTGAGTAATAGGTGTCTAGGTTTGTGTTTGGAGCAGGTAACTTCCACTGGGCGGATGATGGTTCCCTTCAAGAAGTTCTTCCTTAAGGCAGCCAACTAACAGGGCAGTACACTGGGCGTCAGGTGACTCACAGTGTAGTCCCAGCTCTGTCACTGATGTATCTTCAGTACCTTATGCCTGTTTTCCATACTAATCTTGTCTGTTTCTGTGGTGGAAGGACATGAGTTCATTTAGGATGGGCCTGCAACGTACTAACAAACAGTTACCTAGTTGCCATTTAACAGCGTCACCACCAGTTCTGTTTTCTTGAATACCTATTCTCTTTTTAGGCTTCAAAAAAGTAAATATGTTTCCCATCCCTTTCTCTTTGCACAGCACACCTCTCTGAGTCACTGACATGAGAAGAATCTTTGTAATTGTATGGTATTTGGGTTGGCTTAATTCCCTGCTTATTAGGATATTGCTGTATAGCCTCATACGTTTTGACATTTATTTTGAATGTATGTTTGAAGCTTTGTGACTGTGGAAAATCCTGTGCCAAATTAGTGTATAAAGAATCTTATTTTCCTGCTTTGGTCTGCAATGGCCACTAATCCACTGCTGGGGTTGTTTGGAAGAATTGGGAGTCCATGCGTAGCCTCTTTCCACTAAAACTTTGACAAATGTCTTGTAGTACTTCCACAGTTTTTGCAACTTCCAAGTATGGTGGTTGCAATCGTCTCCTTCCATTTTTACTTGGAAAGGGGTATGTTCACGGCTTTCTAAGCTACCTCGATCAACAAGCATGTGGCTACGTGACCACCATGGGCTATTCAGAGCTGTGGCAGTTATCTCTGAAACAAGCTCATCTCTTGCCTTGCATTCCTTTAGCATTAGTATTGGTTGCTCGCAGAGACCGATCTTGGTTGCCTGTGGTTTCGCTGAAGTTGAAGGCTTTCTCCAACTTGATAATTAAGCTCTCCTAGGTCATGTTGCCCCTGCCTGCCTGTTCCCATCAAATCTGTTTGCCTTGCTCATCATCTGTGATACAGAACTGCTCCTGGGCTCTGGCAGAGTTCAGGGGCATGCTGAATGTGATCATACCACTTGCGACAGTACTGATCATGCCCTTTCATTTTGAGTTGCTGTTTTTCCAGGGATCCAGGAATAGAATGCAAAGTCCTGTGAGCAGACTATCTGAGTCCTAGTTGTTTTTCAAGGATTCTGATTCATGGCTTATCAAGGGCATTTATGGAGGGGCCAGGGTGTTGTAATACAGCGTGCTCAGAGGGAGACCAACGCAGCTTTCAGTACACTCTCACTAGAAGCTCTGATTGGAGAGAGATCATTGGATACTCTTCTCTCCTTAAGCAAAGAGTGAGAAAGTGGAGTCTCTTGTTTCTTGGGAGACTTACAGAATTTAAATATTTCTGCTCCCTCTGTAATGAGAGCTGTAGTAGTGTTTGAAATTTCCAAGAATACAGAACAAGTCTTCCAGCATTTAGACTGGCTGCACGTGGAAAAAGGCATCAGTGAAGTTACGTGTGTGCTAGCAGGACAGTAAATGGCTTGATCTTAGACCTCGATCTACATTCCTTGACGTGACCCCAAGGAATGCAAGGATGCATGCCGGATCATGGGTTGATACTTCTTTTTTTTTTTTTTTTCCCCTCCTGTGACTGGTATGGGCCAGGCTGTGGAGAACAGAACTTGGAGCTAGGATATGTGAGCTTTGTTCCTGGCTCTGCCACCAGTTCCATATATAACTATGGCTCCATTTCCCATCTGTAAAGTGTTCTTGCGTTCTTTAAAGTACTCAGCTATCCAGAGCTAAAAGGTAACATCTGTACTTCTAAAATGTACAAACGTGTACGTGCTGACCCTCAAAACTTCATTAAGTACCAGGGAGGAAAGCAACAGCTAACAACTCGTTTCATTCTGCTCCTACGCAGCTGACATCTCTCTAGCCAAAGGCATGTCAGGATAGATTAGACTTAAACCTTTTGATCTGCTTTCAGAGCACAGAAAGGGCAAGTTCCAGGCTGAAAACTGACAGGAGTGCAGTGTTGACCGTTCTGAAAGCCTGAAGGGGAATCTGAAAGTTGGTAGGATGAGCTATCGAGGCTCATCAGAGAGTCAGCAGGTTTTATGCTCCAGCTTGTTCTATGCCAGAGTCTGAAGTAGCTATGTTTCATTTTGAAAAGTTAGAGGAAGTTGTGTTCCTAACTCGCATGATTTGTAATCCTATTGTATCACCACTGCTGAGGGTACCAGAGTCTCAATACCTATGGACAGCCATATCACAGAACAACAGTACTGTGTTTTCTCCAACCCACTATTCAACCACATGTCTACCAGCAGGACTTCAGTGTTAGTTCCTCTTGATTTTTTTTATTCCTGTAGTAATGTTAGTCTTCTGATTTTGAATGACTTGTGGGAAAAGTTACTGCCTTTCTGGACAGACAAGGCAATTGTGTAAATAGATTGGAGGATGATGAACTTTTAAGTGATTTAACCCAGATTTTCATGGTAAATAGGAGTTGATAGCTGGTGTGAGAGAGATGCGGACCTGAGCTTTACCTAGGGCTCAACACCAACAGCTCTGGGCCAGATGGTCTTGCCTCTGAGAAATATATTAGAGCAATGTCTAAGCAAGAGCAGAGTTGAAATCTGCTGCCAAGACAGATTTCTCACTGTTGGAATATGTCTCTGTGTGGTCCTCCATTTCTAGGTGATTGAAAATAGGTCTGGAAGGGATTTTGATGAGGCTACCTAGTCCATCTTTTTCTGCAATGCATGATAAACTACACTGAAACCATTCCTGATAGATATGTTGAGCTTGTTCTTTAAGTAATGGAGATTTTCCAGCTTCCCTGGATGGGTTGTATTTGACTTTATTAAACTTTTTTTTTTTTTAATATATTGTGACTTTTGTCAGTGTTCTGAATGGACACAAAAAGACCTGCTAGCCAGTGCAAGGGATGCCAGGTGGTTGACCATTGACCTCTTAATGCCAATGGCCAGAAAAGCGATGGTGGTTCTTGGCAGGAGAGGGGAGGGGAGCCGAGCCACTCAATGCAATGCTTGCGAGTTTTTGTTTGTTTTCCTTATGCCACAGGGATCTTCCATGGAGGGTTTGGGAAAGTTGAAATGCCATTCTCCCATTTTTTCTATGTAAAGTTGTCATGGTTTAAACCCAGTCAGCAACTAAGCACCACACAGCCGCTTGCTCACCCTCCCTGCCCCCGGTGGGATGAGGGAGAGAATCGGAAAAAAAAAGTAAAACCTGGGGGCTGAGATAAAGACAGCTTAATAGGACAGCAGAGGAAGAGAAAATAATAATAATAATGATAAAAGAATGTACAAAACAAGTGGTGCACAATGCAATTGCTCACCACCCACTGACCGATGCCCAGCCCGTCCCTGAGCAGCGATCGCTGCCCCTGGCCAACTCCCCCAGTTTCTATGCTGAGCACGACGCCCTATGGTATGGAATGTCCCTTTGGGCAGTTGGGGTCAGCTGTCCTGGCTGTGCCCCCTCCCAGCTTCTTGTGCACCCGGCAGAGCAGGGGAAGCTGGAAAGTCCTTGACCAGTGTAAGCACTACTTAGCAACAACTAAAACATCAGTGTGTTATCAACATCATTCTCATCCTAAATCCAAAACACAGCACTATGCCAGCTACTAGGAAGAAAATTAACTCCATCCCAGCCGAAACCAGGACAAAAGTGAAAAAGACCGTAGTTCAAACTTAGCAAATAATTGCTTTTTTTTTGCAAACAACATCACCTGGTGGTTGTGTGTGGTTTTGGGCAGGGTGTGTGTACGTTTGTTTTTACGGTAATGCAATGTAAATTTAACTCTGAAATCTGCTATTGAGGAAAAAGTGGATTCTCATCAGCCCCAGCTACTGAGCTTTTCAAGGCTTGAGGCAGCAATCTGCAAACTGTCAGGTCCAATTAAAGCAAATGGCTGGAACTGTTTTTCTCCCTCCTGGAGAGAACACAGTTCATCAAAAGCCAGAAGGAAATTTCATCGAGCTCATGAGCAATTATCTTGTGGGATGTAATAAGAGAGGTCTACTAGATGCCCAGTGTGAACTTTCGCTTATAATCGCTCTTAATTCTCCAGTGGGCAGATGAGCACTGGTCTCGCCAATTTAAAGCCTGACGTTTTTGTGTTCAGTAGAAGCTGGTAGAGGGAACTTGTTCGTTTGTAGGGTTTGACTGATGTTGACTTGTAAATCTGAATTTTGAACATCCCTGACCTGGCAAAAGATATTCCACCTTTCTGTGTGTTGTGGGTTAACCCTGGTGGGCAGCTAAGCACCACACAGCTGCTTGCTCACTTCCACCCCACTGAGATAGGGAAGAGAACTGGAAGGGTAAAATTGAGAAAGCAGGACTTCATCAGGTATAATGGTTGCTTGGGAAGGCAAACACCATTACTCCAAACATCCCCCCTTCCTATTTCTTTCCCCCAGCTTTTATTGCTGAGCACAATGGCATATCGCATATCCCTTTGGTCAGTTGGGGTCAGCTGTCCCGGCTGTGTTCCCTCCCAAATTCTCGTGCGCCCCCAGCCTACTCGCTGGCAGAGTAGTGTGAGAAACAGAAAAGGCCTTGATACTGTGTAAGCACTGTTCAGTAATAGCTAAAACATCAGTGTGTTATCAACACTGTTTTGGTCACAAATCCAAAACAGAGCACCATACAAGCTACTATGAAGAAAATTAACTCTATCCCAGCCAAAACCAGTACACTGTGGTATACCATAACTTCTGTTGTTGGAAGCCTGTGACAGCTGTTTATTTTTGGCTTACTGGTGGTATTTCCCAAAGGTTGTGTTTGCATTTGTATCTTTAAAGCAAATATTGACCTACTGTGCAATCCAGTTTATTTCATGGGTCTAGTCCATTAGTTAGCATGGAGCTGATTCATTAAAAGTACTGTGCTATATCTTTGCTCCTGGTAGATTGTGTGGCTGATACTGTCACTTTCTGTTTAACTTATTTTGTTCCTCATTGCTGACAAAAAATCCCTTTTCAGCCCATAGAACTTGGTGACAAAACCAGTTTGGATTGAGGCTATGCAGATGAGTGCTTGGTTTTTGAAGCAGCTTCATTTTTCTGTGTCTGTTGTCATCGCAAGTGGGTTGAGGTTTGGATAAAGTGAGAATTGAAGGTTCAAGGCCAACTCCGTTCTGATTTGACACCTCTAGAAGACTACAAGCTTTTCGTGCATGCCTTCACACCCACCTGGAAGTTCTCTGATTAGTATATTTCTTGAGACTTCAGCCATATTGAAGCTGTGGTTTTTTGAATCCCATCTATGACCAAAATTAAGGAGAGGTGTCTTTTATCTGAGACTTCAGTTGTGGCGGTCCTGGATCTGAAAGTAGGCAGTACTTTTTGTCTGTTTAGCCTCAAAAGTACAGAGGACTTCACAGCGTTCAGGTATAACAACAAAAGACTCTCAGCCCCAGTGTTTGTACTTCAAACCAAGAAATTTAAATTTTGTAACAAGGAAAATAGAAGATAACCCTACAGGGTTTTTTAAATACCATCTCACCCTTTGGAAGCATATGGGATGCTGACCTTCTTGGGCTGTGGAGCCAGTTTTTTCCTAGTGCATCCTCCTTGCAGTCCAGATGATAGTCCAGTATATGCAAACTGTTAAACACAGAGGTATTGCCTTTCCCCCTAAGGGACAAGTGCATTTCATTTTCTTGTTTGCTATGATGCATTTTCTTCTTCTGGTGATGTCTTTTACAGTATGAAGACAGCATGGCCTTGAGACTGAGTCACTCCACTGGGATTATTGTCATTTGGTGTGTTTGGCTCTGTCGTGGACAGTCTCAGAAGAATCACTGAGTGTTCCTCTGTCACGATTCTGAATGAGGATCTTGGCTTTTGTCCAGTTATCTCTTGGGCTCTTCCTTAGCTAAGCAGAGCCCACCTTTGGCCGTGTTCCATGCAGCAGCTGGCTCAGTTGGCTTTTGTGGCCACGGAAGCTGTTAGGTACTGCCATACTTGCACATAATGAACCCGAAAATGTAAGATGTGTAACTTCTCTATAACTTATTTCATCTTCAGGTTCTATTCTGAGATTGTTTGCCATTTTTTAGGAAACCAGAATGCTGGGGTCAAGCTTCTCAGAAGGGTTTGCAGAAAACTACTGTTATTGAAGATTAATAAATTTGCTGGTGCTTCTTTTAGGCCTGCATCCTTTAATAAGGTGAAAGAATAGATAGTAAGCCAGCATGATAACCACTGAAAGTATCGCTCCTACAACTTGAAAGGGAAGGCAACGTTCCCCTCTCTCTAGCACTGAGTTGTTATGGTGAATACAATCAGTGTAAATTGAATGTAACATTCAGTTTAGGCAAAACAGATCAATGGGCTGGCATTTGTAAAGGACAAGTGTTGATTGTAGAGATAAAATGCACTCAATGGGACCGTCTCTAAGCATAGCGCCTGGCTAGTTATTTTTAGCATTTCCTCACCCTGTGTCCCAGTATTTCAGGATGTGTGCCTGTTCTTATACAGTGAAGCTGAAATGACAAGATATTAATCCCTGAGCAAAGGCATATTAATCACCTGCTTTATTCTGTTTATGTAATACAGTTAAATATACTTTGAGAGCAGGTGAGGTATGGGGCATGGAAATGGTTCAACCTCATGCAGGCTTTTTCTTGATTGATTGGTTTTAACAGCGGCAGCTGCCCCATTTCTAATTTTTTTTCTGCTGAGAGTAATTTGTCAGTAGAATGGCTTCATTTATCTGCTATTGATAGTTAAGCCACAGAAACATCATCTGCTCTTCTCTCCTCCTCTGTGTCAGTGATGCCATTTTGCAAAATTTAGACTAAATAAAAATCCTGACCGCACAACAAAAAGTGAAGCAAAGCATCGAGACCTTGTGGCTTTGCAGTGGAATATTAAACTATTCACTTCAGCCAATTCTGCAAATCCTTTTGGTGGGCTGAGGGGAGGAATTTCATGGGTTTAGTCTAGTTTCTAGGGGTTAAGTTTGTCACGTAGTGGCTGAGATGGTGTCACTCTTCTACCTTAGAAGATCTGCTAGTGCTGGGAACTAAGAGTTTGTACCCTCTGTGCTGTAATTAGGCACTGCGGATTTGCAATGTGACTGGGCTCTCTAGCCATCTGTGTGTTAGCCACAAAAGATCAAGCCTTGGAAACTGCCCTCTCCAAAATGGAGAGTGGGGCCTTAGAGACTTTTAGTCTCAGTGGCTAAACAAGACCTGATCTGACAGTGCCGCTCTTTGTATGAGCGAGGGCTGTGGAATGAGATCTGCAAAACAATAAACAACTAAATGGGCCTGACTGTGTGTTTTTCCACATCAAGAAGTGGGACTTGTACTACGGCTCTGTTATGAGGTAGTATTAAAGCCCAGTGTTTGTGAATTAATAATTTATTCAAACTATTCTGAAAGCAAAAAATTGTTATGATGTGTTAAAATTTAGTATTAGCCCTTATACTAGAGTTATTTTTCTCGTTTGGTAGGTTTTATGTACGGGTAATAGAAGGCACTATTACCAGGGAGCTTGTTAGAAGAGGCCTGCTAAGAACGCAAGGGTTTTGTTTAAGTAGTGGGGAAGCTAGCTGAAAGTAAAAGACTGCCTGAGTTGAGGAGTAGACAATAAACTTGTTTCTGAAGAAATGGGAGAGAATTAGAATATGTGCTTCCACAGGAGGACTTTTGGGCCCCATACAAACAGGCTGCATAGCAAGCCAAAGGTCAGCAGATGAGGAGAGAGATTTGCAAGTGGTAGAGCTGGTATTGCACTGGTGTGAATTGGAGTTGAGATAAAATGCCATGGGGTAGGCAAAAGGCTCCAGACAGGGCCCCTGCTAGAAAGTGGAGGTTGAGTGCGAGCCAGGGAGGGTCTCCTCTGGGTTTGGAATTGCACAAGGCAGCACACCTGGGGCACCGCAGCCGCTGGCAGCAGTAAGGGCTGATGGCTCCTAGCCTCACCTGGGAGCCAGGAGGGGACAGGAGCTACAAGGTCGTCTTTCTATGGTGGTAAGTCCAAAAGGATTAGTTACCGTGTGTTTTGCTGCTTTTCTGGTCTGCTTTCACTTAGTAGTGAATATATTTGTGGGAATTGTGTGTATCCTTGAGAGAAATTACACTGCATCCTGTTAGTGAGAGTGCATGCATGTCTGCTGCTGTGCTGTCCTGGGGTCTTACTGTTTGCTGAGGAGAAAGAAAAGGGAAGGGTAAGTCTGAATTTGAGCTTATTGGCATGAATACTGGCTTTGGTAATTAACTTAGCTTTGAGCCTTGGTCAGAGGTATTTGATCCTAGTTGTTGTCTATTATTAAAGAATACAGAAGTATTTATTTCTGTTTTGCAGGTAGGAAAGCTGGGGTAGAGAACAATACTTAATTGTGTAGATAAGCATCGGCCAGGCATTTAGCTATTCAACTTGTGCTGGTTTCACAGAAGCACTGCTTGTGTCAGGAAAGGGGGAAAAGCCTGTCAAGCCTTATTTCTGTAGGGTGAATGCCCAGAGGAGTAGTGTAGAAAGTAGTACTGCTAAAACCCAGCTGCATAGCCACAGCAGTTCTTAAGCCAGTATGAGCTGACTTAATTTAGCCATTACACCTAACTTGTTTGGATCTGTTGATGTTCCTAGTGCGAGTTTATACAAAAGTAAATCTTGAAACTTTACAGTAGCGGTAGTTGATCAATCTAAATGTTTAATTGCTTGATATGACTTTTTTTAATGGCTCTGTATCCCTGAAGTTCCCTTGGAAGCAAGCAGTTAAAATGTGGTGTGTTTGTGTGTGGTGAGGGCTTAAAATAAAATACTTGGAGTGACTAGGAACCACTCTGGCAGCTTAATAACACAGAATGGTTGAAGAAACTGCTCCTGACTGAGTCAGGTGTCTCTCTGCTGCCTGTTTGAGTTGGGAACAGATCCTTTTGACCCCTGGTTTGAACTGCAGACCTTTGCTCTTGCGTAGAATCCCCCTGCAATGAACGAGGCTGGCAGGACCACCACCGTTGTCCTTTGGTGTCTTATTGTTGAACTGTCTCCTGAAGAATGAACGACATCATTCTGATTGCTTGCTTGTGCTGCAGTGAAATTGTTTGGATTTCTGTTGTTGCAGGCAGTGTTGGTGACATGCTCTGTTCCAGGCTGTCTGTGCTAGGTGTCTGTAAACATTTTTGAGGTTTGCCCAGTCTGCATTGGGACCAAGGAAGGATGAAGCAAGTGACATTTATCTTGACAGAGCTCGTTGGCTTGCAGTTATTTTGCTGATGTCAAGTGAATAGTGTTTTTATGCACAGTGCCCTGGCTCTGCTTGGTATGTTCACCTCTTCCCTGAGAGAGGTGAGTTGAGGATCAAATACCGAAGCACAATTTCACTCATTTGCTAATAAAATTCACAGCTGGAATGTCCCTGGCATACCTTTGTTCTGCTTGTTAAGTCCTTATGAGCACTGATCTAACCAGCACTGATCCAAAAGGATCATTGTCCATTTCAGCGATCCCTGTAAATGTTTGCATTCATTTCATCTGGTTACTGCCCCTTGCAACTATTGATCGTTATGGCTCTGTTAGTTACACTCTGTTTTCCTAATCCTTTCAATGCTTTCTGTTGCTTTTCAATGGAAGAATGTCGTCAACGTTAATTTACTGTGCTGCTGTTGCTGCTTCTGCTTTCTGTTTCACAGAGAATGAAAGGCTAGAGGTAGCTGAGATGTAAGCTAACTCCCAGTCTGCTGCAAGTTAATTTAATAAACTCAAGCCTGTGTGTAGTTCTTCCTGGGCTGCTTATTTACTGTTTGTATGGGGGGGGGGGGGGTGTCTCAGAAGACAGGCTGTAAAACTCTTTAGATCCTCTTCTAATTAAAATAAGCTTCTTTACCCGCCTCTGAGTTGTGCTGAGGATGCCAAAGCTTAAGTCTCTTACTCATTGCATTGTATACCATGTGCAAAAGGTCATGTGGAAGAAGGGGTTTATAGCTCCATAGTAATGCCATGGGGCAGCGTGAACACAATATGTGTTGAATAAACAAATAGTGAGTTTCAAGAAGTGTTGATCTGCCCCGTTTCTGTTAGGCAGAGGACAGAGTGTTTTCTCCTCTTAGGAACATTTTGTACTTTCTGTCCCTGAATGGGAATTTTTGGAGGAAATCTTGACTCCTGTGAGGACTGCCCAGACCACCCAGGATTCACCAAGGTGAAGATTTTGCCCTCGGTTGGCAGTGTGTTCCAGTGTACCCCGTCGCATAGTCACGTTCGTGTCAGAGGCCCAGCGCTTGCATTTCAGAGCACGCACATGAATGAGAGCCTTAAGGAGGATGCAAAACATTGCTGTGAGGGAATCGCACATGGTCTGGTGCTGCAGCCGTGGATGTCTGGTCAGGATTCATGGCTTTTAAAGCATAGGAAGAGTGATGCTCGCTGTGGCTGTTCTCTAGGGAATCTGACACGTCTGTCTGCAGCTGGCTGGAGAGTAGAGCTTGGAGTCTCTCGAGTGCTGCCTGGAGGGGACAAGGCGGCTCCTCGTTTGCTATCTGCCTGATGCAGATGACTGCAAGGGGGCAGGTTCTGGCCCTGGGTGACTGCCTGGGCTCTCGGAAGGAAACACGGCTTTTATCTCGCCTCAGGGCGGGGGCAACAGGCCCGGGCCGGCGCCTCAGGGTGGGGGCAACAGGCCGGGCCAGTGCCTGAGGGTGGGGGCAACAGGCCCGGGCCGGCGCCTCGGGGCGGGGGGGCAACAGGCCCGGGCCGGCGCCTCGGGGCGGGGGGGCAACAGGCCAGGCCAGTGCCTGAGGGCCGGGCCGGCCTGAGCTGCCGCTTTGGGGTCGAGCGGGGAAGAGGGAGGCTTGCCCACGTCTGGGGTGGATCTTCCTCCTGCTTCCGCCAGCAGCCTCTGCCCTCGCAGTCCTGCAGCCGTGGGGCTGGGTCGCTGCAGCTCCCCCGGGGAGGTGTCAGCCGTCGGAGTGCCCTGAGCGTCCCGTCGGACGGGACGGGGCTCTCTGGGGCGGCGGGGTTGCCCGCCCGAAGCGGGGCCGGGCAGCGGCTAGCTCCGCCCGGGAGCCGCCCCGCATGTCCCGGCTCGGCTGCGCTGTGGCGGCCGTGACCGCACCGCAGGGCGGGGGACGGGCCGAGAGCGCCTGCCGGGAAGGCGAAGCCGACGCCTCGCCTCCGCCTCGCAGCCGGCCTCGGCAGCCGGCGGCCCCTGCCCGAGGAAGCCGCAGGTAACGCGGGGCGGGAGCGCGGGGGGCCGGGCCGGGCGGGCCGCGCCGGGGGGACGCTCCCGGCTGGAGCGGCGGCCGCGCGTCGCGGGCTGAGGCCGGCGGAGCTGGGACGGGGCTCGGGCTCTGGCTGCCGGCCCGCCGGCCCGGCCGGGAGCTGCCCAGGGTGGATGGCAGGAGGCCCGTTGCTCCGGCTCGGGCTTCCCACCTGATCGGTGGCTCTGGTGGGAGCAGGGCTACCCCTGGCCCAACGCACCTGGGCTGGGTCCAGAGGGTCGAGGTGTGATACCAGTTTTAGGGGTTTGTAGCCCACGCGTGCTTTGTATTCCTTGGAAAACCACCTAAGAGTGAGAGGATGGAAGTAAGTAGACGGCGTGAGCTCTTTGGTAAGTGGGTGTTGGATGCTGCAGATCTCCAGTTACTAGAGGTACGATATCCAAAATAACACTGTACCTGAGGAGAAAGACAAGTCAAAGAGAATGAAAATAGGAAGAGATGGGGGATGATGGTGTTTTCCAAAAATGCTTGGCGTGATAATGACTCCTTTTGGGACTTGTGATTTAGCAGCTGGGAAGGCTGGGCATTTCAGGCTCAAGTGAGCTGCTGTGGAAAAGACCCCATAATCAAAGTTCTGCTGCAGCCATCGCCACGTGAGTTCACAAAGGATGTTCAGAAACTAGAGGAATATCAAGGTCTGAGCTTTGCGACCTCGTGCTGCTCTTTTGAAAAAGTGTATGATTGGCATTTGCCATAGCCAGAGCACTTAAGGAGCATCCTGAGGGTAGGCAAAGCTCTCTAAGGTGGAGTAGTTCACCCAAGAAGACCATTCAAACCGCAAAATATGCGTAAAGGAAAAAAAAGCTGCTTAAAAAAAAAAAATTAAACAATCACCTGCGTCTTCCCCTGTTTACCGTACTGTTCAAATACCTTGATAACCACACACTGATTTTGTCAGTCTGCTTACACCGCTGTTGGGTCCTGTTTACTGTGTACCCAGTACCGCAGCAACCTTTGCCTCTTCGGAGATGGATCTGAGGTTGCCTCTAGAGCACCTTCTACCAACAGCGCAGTTTGAATATTGGCAGAAAGTTGCAACAATTATTGCAACTAAAATGTTGTGGACGGAAGGCGCTAAAATATTTTCCCTTGGTTCCAGTTAAGTATCACCGGGATTCCTTAAGAATGGACTCACAGATTACACCTAGGCTGTCCTTTCCTGTGTGACAATAGATGAGGTCAGAATGTTAGGTCAGGATTCAGAAGTACGCTGGATTATTTGTTCATAGTTACTTTAAACTCCCATGGGAAACTGGTGTTTTCTCTGTGAATCATTTCTGGCAGCTATACCTATCCTTCCCTGTAATAATTATGACCCAGACGGCATAGAGGGAGGAGTATTTGCTTCAATGAGTGAAACATTCCCACTTAGGAAGTAAATAATGCCGATGTCTGGCAATGTTCAGACTGCATGAGCATTGTAATTCATCACGTCGAGATTTTGAATGGTTCTTTACTCTTGTTATGCATCACCCCTGCAGATTAGATGGGAGTGCAGAAAGCATTTGGTGCCTTCTTGTGTGGAAAATGGAGTATTCACATTAAGAAGACAGCCTTCAGAGCAGCGAGCAAGGGATTGCATGAAGGTCATTGCAGCACAGATAACTCCGTTAACTAGTATTCAGCATCACAAGTGTACGGTTGAACTACAATAACTTCCTAGAGCTGTAGGATGAGTACATGTGCAGCTCCTTCGTGCATCAGAGGGACCTGCAGAACCAAGGGAAGCTTGATGCCTGTGGCCGCAGTGAAAGTCTGTTCCCATCTGGATCCAGCTTATTATGGGCTACTGATTAGATGGATTTTTTTGTCCTTGCAACTCTGTACCTATGATACTGATAGCGATTGCTGTCTGTTGGCAGTTCTGCGACAAGATGCCCGATGTTGGCATGTCATTTTGCATCTGTAAGGAAATTCACAGTGCGGTGAAATGATGCATTTCTCCAGGACTCTTTCTACAAAGTGTCTTCGTGTAGCTTGTGTATTTCACTGGCAGTTTGAAGAAAGGATGTCTTGTAGTGTCCATGGCAGAAAAGTAGTGGGAAGGTGCACAGAGAAAGTGTGGGTTTGCCTGTATGTAGATCACACATTTCTAGGCCCAAGGCAGTTCTGACCTGAGGTTGGTACTCTGCTCCGTTGAGCATATGTCGTGATATATAGTGTGCTAGCCTGCTCTGCTGTTTTCAGGTAGCAAGGGATCATCCTCCTTTGTACCACAGTGACTTAAATTTTATGGGTTTGTGGCACAGCCTGGAATATTCTTTTATGATGAATAGTTTTTGGAACTGGCATTGCCTTCCTTGAAATGCCGAGAGTTCTGAAGCCTGTGATGTTTTATTTGTTCCTGGGGAGAGGGAAAGGTCCACTGAAATAGCATAAAACTCCTAAGGTTGGGGAGTGGCACTCCATCCCCATCTAAAAAACCCTATGGTATTTGTTGTTTCCTTCTCTAAGCATGCAATTCCTTTTCCCACTGTTATTACCTCCCCCCACCTTCCACCAGTTCGCTTGGATGAAACCAGAGGGGTGGCTGTTTCTAAGGAAAAGCCATGTAGCAATAATTGAACTGTGCTTCTGTTGTACCTTTGTATTGTTGGATGTTCCCATTTGTTTTCTCTGCAGTGGGTTTGACTGTCTTGACTGGTTGATAGCAGCCTTTTAAAAAAGCAGTTCTGCCTCCTAGTTAAAGCAATAAAGTGTCCATTTTATTCATTTCTGGTCTGGAGGAAGAGGGGATCGTACTAATCTCATTAGGCTCTGCAATGCTTTCTAAAAAGGATATTCTTTCTTTTTGATAATTTCTGTTTTCATAAGGACAATAAACACCGGTGCACCTTAAACTCGGCAACGTTATATCCACCTCCACAAAGGAAGTCTAAATGAAAGTGTTGCCCAAGGCATCTTTTAGTGATTATTAGAATGAAAGATGACATAAAGTTCACAAGGACATTTGGTTTTGATGTTGCTCTCATGTGATAGGTGTTTGGATGTCACAGTGATGCGTAGCAGGAGAAGTCTGAAGCGAGAGATGCTAAAGCTGAACACAAATCAGGCTCTTTCAGCATGCTATAAACTTGATTTTGCATCAAACTACTCTTCCATACATTTAAAAGGGGATGTTTGGCTGGAGGAAAAGTTTATTTTTAGACCTCGGTGGTTTCAGTTGCTTTATTGGCGACTGGTAGTGTTAACAACATGTCACGTGGCACAAAGCTGCTCCTATTGCCATGTCTGAGTGCACATCCCATTAGCTTGTCAGCTGGTTTATCAGCCTGGTTTGAACTGGCTCTGTGTCATGGCAGTTGGTAAGATTTGCTGTGCTTTTGGAATCTGCACAATTTGGCCCTTGACATTCTGTTGGTTTGTTGTGGTTTTTTTTAAATTTAGAGAAAATTTTGAATGTTATGGATAGCTTGAGAGGGAGACTCAGGGATGCCCGAAGATAAAAGGATGCTACGGTAGGTTTTTCCAGAAGTCAAAGCAGCAGCTTAGCCCTAAATATTGAACGCCACACTCCTCTGTCTTGTTGTTCTGGTAAAGAGGTAAACCAAGCTTTGACAATCTATTTGATTTAATTCAAAGTTGTGGATGTGCTGCATCCGTGTGCTGTTCACCTCATTTACCAATTGTCATGGCAACAGCTGGAAAGGCTATCCCAAGCTTTTACGGATCCCAGCACAAAATCTGCAGTGCTTATTGCAGGTAAGCGATAACCCCTCCCTGTTCCTGCTGTCTAGCATTGATAAATAGCAGCAAAGATTGACATTTCTCTGATATTGGCACTTTCTTAAAAACTGCTATTACTTTTGGAAAACAGACAAACATTTCTTTCATATGCATCTTTAAAACTTCCTGTATCCCAAAATCAAAACCAAAACTAACTTTCTGGGCAAGTAAGACTCCACACTGTGGTATTATGTGGTAAGATGCATATGAAGAGGCTTCCTCAAAAATAGACTGGTATTGACTTTTTGTTGCTAAAATCATGCTGCTGGGGTTTTCTTGGTCACTTCTTTCAACACTGTTTTCTGTGCTTTTTTGTTTCTGTTGCCTTTGTGTCTCTGGTAGCTGTTGCAGATATTCCTGAACCTGAAATCAAGGGCTGGTACTGGAGTTTGTAAAGACTTCTTGCTCAGTTCTCTTCCCTCATACCGAGTGCTCTGGAATAAGTCTTTTGGATATTACGCAGATGTTTCTGTGCCTTGGAAGTCTGGCTAGTTTGGGTATCCTTCCCATCTGTGCTAAAGCTGTGAGGATCCCTGTTTTAAATAAAGTACAGATTTATCTACTCAGCAGGTTAGGCCTCTTCTGTAGCCAGGTCATTCTGGGGAAAAAAATTACCCTTCTTGCCTTTATTTTTAATTGTTTGGTTTTGGGGTTTTTTAATGGGGTTGGAGTTAAATTTACCTATGATACTACGAAGAAAAGTGGTTTCCAATTTGCTTGCTAAAGGCAGCTGTCATTTTTAAAACACCAGCTGGACTAATTAAGATTTAAGCTAAATAGAAGGTATTCAGGATGTTCCTCAGTAATATCTCTTTGCGCAGAATATCTTATGACAGTGTTTACAGCAGAGTGTGATAAGTACTTCAAGTTGGGGTTTGAGTTCTTTTCATTTGAGAAGTGGAATCTAGAAAACCTACTGGCCCTGCTAATTCAGTATGAGTTTGTGTACCAAGGGTACAGCTGAAATGGCATCCACTCATCTTGCTGTGAAAGGTATTGCTGTGATGTGTTGAGTGGCATCACTTAATTGTATGTTGTCTTACTAGGTGTGCTGAACATGCTGCTGACAATGCTGAATGTGTTGCTGGTGATACTGCCTGTCTTCAAGACCCCTTACGTGGAAGAATTTTAGGGGTTGCTGTGCAGATCGATGGACGTGGACCCCTATGCCAGCATGCAGGTTGGGATGCGCGTAGTTCGTGGAGTGGACTGGAAGTGGGGCAGCCAGGACAACGGTGAAGGGAACGTTGGGACTGTGGTTGAGATTGGTCGGACAGGCAGCCCAACCACTCCAGATAAGACTGTGGTCGTGCAGTGGGATCAAGGCAACAGAACCAATTATCGGACTGGATTCCAAGGGGCTTATGACCTTCTTCTGTATGATAACGCACAAATAGGTAAGTATAGCATGGACAAGAAGGACAAACACTAGTGCTGTAAACCCGTCTCCTTTAGTCTGTGTAACACCTGCCTCATGCTAGCTGGAGTGTTAAGCCTTTTGCAACTGCCTGTGGACTGATGCTGAGCAGCAGTGTATGCTCAGCCAATTCATGGCGATGAAATTCCTGTTTGCCTCTATGCAAAAGCTTTTATTTCCTCTTTCTTTTTTCTCTGTGGGTCTAACAGTTTTGCTGACTTTGTCATTCTGCTAGATTCTGGCATGAATTAGAATTCTGGGTTCTAATTGAATTCTGGGTTCTACATGAATAGATTCTGGGGGAGAGTCCCTTAAGCCAGGAAATGGATACTTCATATTACACATATCACTTCTTATTATATTATTGCATCATCTTCAATACATGCACAGTACATGATTTTTCTCTTTAAACACGCTGATGCAGTTCTAAGAGCCTGGTCAGCCTGGTTTCCTCTGGATTTTGTGTGGATCTTATATTCCTTTGCTTTTGTTCTCCTAGGTGTCCGTCACCCTAACATCATCTGTGACTGTTGCAAGAAGCATGGTATACGGGGAATGCGGTGGAAATGCAAAATGTGTTTTGACTATGACTTGTGCACACAGTGTTACATGAACAACAAGCATGATCTGTCTCACTCCTTCGAGCGCTATGAGACAGCACACTCACAACCGTAAGTGGTGCTATAGGGGAAGTCGAGTTAAATATGTTGAGATTTATAGGTCGCTGTTCTATAGCAGTGGTCTCCAAAATGGAGTGTGTGCAAGATGATCTACTGAAGTGCAGGAATAAAATAATAGAACTTCAGTAGTACCTGTCTGTATAATTTGTAAAGAAATAAACGTACTTATATTGGGGGGTGCTCAAAATTTTTTTACTGGTAAGGTTGCATGATCAAAAAAAGTTTGGGGACCACTGTTCTATAGAATACTCTAAGGCTAGATCTGGCACTTTTATGGAGCTGCTTGAAAAAAGACAGCAAACAGAAATCAGCAGAAAAATTAAATTAAGGTGAAAATTCAAAATGTTTGTCTGCTCTGCTTTTTCTTTTCCTCCCCCCCCCCCCCAATTAAATTGTTTCATAGACATGCTTTGCTATGTGCTGTTCTCAGATAACTGAGTGGCCACAGGGAGGCTGACGGGAATCTTGCACTCCCAACTTGTTGATTTCTTCTCAGGGTCTATACTATTTACTGAAGAACACCACCTTCTCGTTTACTCTGTACTCTGCCTCTGCACGTTAGCATTATTGGTAGTGAATGCTACACTGATGCCTGCGGAACAGTACCCATAATTTTATGCTCATTCATGATGTGCCAAAACACAGAGGTCTGTTCTCCTGTCCTGAGGAAGAACTGAAAAATAATCTCAACAGTAGTTTCATTTGCACTTCCTAAGGTGGGCATGAAGATGAATCTTGTAATCTTCTTGCCTTTTGGAAAAGTAATAGGAAACCAGCTCTTGTCTCTGTCATTGATTTTCTTTTTCTTCCCTCCCCCCCCTTGAAGATATCACTGTGCCTTGCATCTGTCTGTGAAATGAAAAGCGTAATTACTTTGGTAAAGACGGTGGTGTCAGATTTGCAGCTGTTTTTCCTCTCATATGGGAAGCTCTTTCTGGAGTTGATTACCATAGTTTTGCCAGTGCGGCTGAGCCAGAATTCTGAGTGCTAGCAAAGGGATAGATGTTGCTGTCCAAAGATGTCCCCTCCAAGCTTTGAGGTTTGTCTTTATCCACCAGATTAGGATGCTTTTTGAGCTTGTGTTAATATGACAAGCCAGCCAGATCCTATTGTGAAATAAGCTTTGTGTTTTCATGTATGTATAAAAATAGATGTATATTTTTTTTCTCTCTCTTTCTATGAATATTATAGTTAGCTCCAAGTAGTTACTCAGAGGTGCCTGCTTGTGTCTTTTATTTGAGCACTAGGTACACTCTACTGTTAAGGTACATAATCTTCCTCACATTTAAAGAAAAAGAAGTAGGCAACAATTACTGTAAGAGGCTGCACTGTTGCAGAGCTGTCCCAGTTTTCTGGCCTTTGCATGGGTTCTCCAGGGCGCTGCACAGTGCTGCATTCTCTTGGGCAGCAGGCCAGCTCTGTTGCCTTTCCTGACCCTCATCAGGAACCCCCCAGAATGCTATCGTTTATCAAAAGGCAGATTGTTAGGCAATTTCTCCCCAGGACTCTTATCCTCCGCAGAACTTGTTTCCTTTTCTGAGGAATCTGAATGGTGAAAGGTGTGAATAGAGCAATTTTTCCTTTCAAGGCTTGTATCTGACCTGTGTCCAGGCTGCCATTTGAATTAGGCAGTAGAGTGCTTGCTGTCCGTGTGAAAAGAGAGCTCAGAAGACTGCCAGTGAACTTGCCAGACCTAGTACTGTCCTGTGTGAGGTATGTGACTTTCACAAAACACTGCAGCGCCGCTCTGAATGTCACCGAAGCACTGGAGGGCTCTTTGGAGGTAGAACTTGATGGCTGATGGTGCTTGCCTCTTAGTGACTTTTTGGTTTGTTTGGTTTGTGGTTTTTTCCTAAGCTCCTTTGCTTTTTTCTCCGAGTGTGGTTCATTCAGTGGTTAGAGAAGATGTGATATAAATTAACCTTTTTTTGAGTTGGTAAAAAGAAGTCTAGACATAGGCCAGAGTCTATGATACCAAATCTTTTGTTAAAGTAGCAGTATTCTGATTTACATTACTGTGTGTTAGCAGGAGCAATGATCTTCCTAATACCTGGCAGCTAATATAAAAAAAAAAAAAAAAAAAGTGTGTGTGTGACATCAGGGACACAGCATGAGCCTGTCAGATGTGGCAGTGGTTTCTGGGAGCCCCAATAAGGAGTAAAGGAAGAAGCAGCAGTAGTTGTAATTGGATAATATAACATCTTTCCTGCTGTTCCTACGTGGCAGGTATTGAATGTAGCCGTGCTGAGGGATGGAGAGAAATTAGAAATCCGCAATGAAGAAGCTTCCAGTTGTGGGAAGCTGCAATTTTAAAGATGAATGAAAGGTGCATATTGTGATTCTTAGACGTCACTAAGCTTTTAGAGAAAACAGGCTGTCAGAAATGCTTTTTGTTTCAGTCATTTGACTGAGTTGGGTGGCAGAATACTGTACTATAACTGCAATGCATATGTGTTTTATGCAAGAGCTTTCATACAGGGAGCTGGCAAACTGAACAATTTTACTCAGAAATGTCTTGCAGTGCAGGAGCAGGAAGAAGTAGGAACACCTTTGCTTTAATGCAAATGTAATCCTATGATTTGTTGGTCTAGTGTTCCGTGGATTGCTCTGCATTAAGAATGGAATGTTCTGATTTAAAAAAAAAAAAGTAAGTGAAATGAGGGGCAGGGAGGGAGATCACCTTTGAACAATGCCCCAGAGAGGATTTCTTCGGAATAACTGAGGTCTGAGCTGTAAAGACACATTGCCTTAGGCAATGCAGCATCCTTTTCGAAGAACAGAAATTGCATACTTATGACTCACTAGGACTATCGCTTAGATCACTCATCTCAATTTTCTTGCTTAATAAAATAGAAGAGAAAACCTTTGGCAGTTTCCCAAGGACCAAAAAAAGCTGTTTATTTAAAAAGACGTGGTAACTGCTGTGTGGATTTGGGTTTTCTTGAGGTTTTGTTGCTACCTGCTGTTGTTTGAATGGCTGTGAAACACAGGATGAGTCTCCTTTAGAGATCAAGATTCTCTCACCTCCTTTCTCTGGCAGGGAATGGGAATCTTTTGGTTCTTTACAGTGAGCCTCAAGCACAGTAGCGTGTTGCTTTTAAGACCCAGGCAAAGTGCCGTGATGAGCCCCATGGAGTGTTAATTAGTCAGAAAGCTTATGAGGGGAGTGGATGGAGAGAGAGCCCACCAAATTTGACAGCATCCCATAATCTTGGTTTTGCATAAAGAAGGAGGAGCTACTTATATGTCATTGATTGTAGCCCTCAGTTTACCATCAGTGACATCAGATGTAGAACCGTGGAATGCAGCTGTATTACGGAGCTGTCGCATCAACTGTCTCTTTAACCCAAGATCAAGAGCTGGGAACTTGGAGTCCCTCGCTGGTCTCCGTTCTTGGTCGGTTGTGTGAGAGCATCGCCATGCATCCAGTCTTGCAACTGCTGCCATCACTGATCCTGTGACAGAGGAAGCGAAGGCCTCTAGTAGGACAATTTCAGAGATCGCACTGTGATGTCCGTGCGCGGCAAAGTGCTACTGCCCGCGCTGCTGTTGCCAGACCCAGTGTGTGCCACCTGTGCAGCTAAACCGAGGCGAGGCCAACACATAACGGTTTGTAGCAGCTCACTAATCCTAGGATTTAAGAGGCCTTATGCCCAGACAGACACCGCAGAGGGTTCCCAATCAGTTTTCTAAAGAGGCTTTGAAAACACCTTTACCTGAAGGCTATTTCAGGTCTTAAATGACCTGAGTTTGAACCTGTGGTGGCAGGAAGTACTGATTTTTTTATATTTTGCCATTTGAAGCAATCTCTTCCTGACATCTGCCAATTGCTGGTGTTTTTTATTGGTCTTGTTTTGTTTGAATTTTATGGCTGTTTTGGGAGAGGCTCTTATACTTAGTTTAAAAGGATGGACAGCTCAGTTTCACTGAAGACCTTATTTTTTTGCAATCTTGTATCCATTTGCTGAATATATGCTTAGTAATTGGAAGAGAAATCAGTGTCTGTAAGCAGGATAGCAAAGCAAAACTCATCAGGTTTATGTTAGGGCTGGAATAGTCAGGCACACTCTGGTGAGTTCTGCAAATAATCAAGTCTGAGATAATCTTCCTCTTACACAAAATATTAGTAGTATTATATTCAAGTGCAAAAGCAGCAATGGCATTTTGCATGCATCACCTTCTCAGGGGTGATGCTAAGCTGAATTTCAGTAGAGGATGTGGTGCCTTTTCCCCAGAGTATTTTCTAGACTTCACTCACCAATAAATCACAACCTTAACAAATTTTCAAAAGTCCTGGTTTTTTCTGGAGAACAATGGAGTTGGAGGAGCCAGTAACCTACACAGGGAAATGTTTTGTGTAATCAAGCATAAGAAATACAAATATTTTCTCACGTTGTGTTTTATACTGTAGTCAAAACAGAGTTTGCAGTTATTTTCAGCCATAATTCTTCAACCAGCTCTGTCTGGTCTAGTTACCAGTTGGATTTCCAACTCGGATACATTACAAGAACAAGTGCATGCTATCGTTTAGGTATGCATGTGCAATGCAGACCCATGCAAGGCAGCTTTAATAACCTAGCCTTCCATCTGTGACTGCTTATACTGCAGGGCCTGAACTAATATAGCAGCTGAGTGACAGCTGCTGGGCGTTTGATTACTAGGCAATAAAGGGGATGCAGGTTTATTTACTGTAGTGACCTCTTCAACATGTGTTATTTATGCAGTGTCAGTTTAAGCTGCTAGACTAAGAAATTTTGGTGAGGAACGTTTTGAAGCAAATCTGACTCTTGTGTGATGATGTTTGTTTCCTAACTTTTTAAAATGCTCATTAAGTATTAATGAATTTATTAATATGAATTTATGTATGAATTTATTCTGTTAATGAATGAGTATAATTTTACTTTTTAAAAACCCCATGATTTACCAGATAAACTGCCTAACTGTACCTCCTTAAAAAAAATGTACATTGCAGAACACTAGGGCATATCCCCATGCTAGGGCTTCCTTTATTTAGTTTGGAATACTCTGTTTGATTTGTGGAATAGGGATTAAATTTCAGTGACATTTTCTGTTTATCTTTTCTGGAATTACATGATCAAAACTGTAAGCAAGAGGAATCTTCACTAAAACATCCTTAGCCTGTGTTTTGAACTAATAGTCATGTTTAAAGGACGAGAACAAGACATTTCACCTCGTATGCTCACCAGTGCTTCTGCATCATTCTCAGTACGATATTCTGCCGTTAAAGGCTGCGTATAGACATCTCCAACATCATGGCTGAGAAACCTTCTGTCTGCAGTACAGTGTTGAGTCTTAGGTACGCACACACATTTTAGTTCACATTTAGTAGCCTTGGTCTGAAATCTTGCCCACTGTGGCTTTCCAAAACTGAGTCTAAGACGAGTTAGCTTTGGAGGTTAGCAAAAAAGACAGCAAGCATTTAGCCCAACTCAGACCTTGCGGTCTAAGTTATAAATGTACAGCTGGTTTTGTGAAGAACTGTGCCTTGGCAAGGAAGGATAGGATTGACAATGGAAATTCCTGGTAAAGACAGTTCCTGAAATAGGTTTCTGTGATCCTGATCCCTCACTTACTAGCGTCCTTGTCTTAGTCTGGTTCATGCTTGAGCAATCAGCATCTGCCTGCCATCTGTCAGAATTTCCTTTCTTTATCCTTTGCTGGAAGTGCTTCAGTAAAAGCTTTGCTAGGGAGGATTAGAGAAGCTAGAATTTCTTGCATTATTGAGCCTGGTTTTACGTGTAGTTTCTGTAAGATCTTTGTGTTGGCTTTTCTTGAGGTAGCCTGTGTAGATCTTTATACATCCTAGAAGGAGTGTGGGTTTGTACCCACCGTGAGCTGAGATTCTAGTTTACAGCTGTGCCTTTCTGAGGAGATTAACACAATATTTATGGCCTGCTACCTTGCAGGGTGACCATCCCTTCTGCTTTCCAGTCCTGTGCATTGTGCTTGTTTCTTCAGATAAGAATTTTCTGCAGTGGAGAAGTTTCTGTCTTGCAAAATATGTTAGCTGTGCCTGGTATGCAGCAGCTCTGACTTCTTGCAGGGCCTCAGATCACTACTGCAAATTAAAAGCAGTCTCTGTTTAAACTTCTCCAAGTCAGTTGTTTTGGGTCTCAAATCTCTATCTGTAAAGCATGGATGATGCTATTTTTCTAGCTGTCTGGAGCATAGCTCTCGGTGATGTGAAAGGCTATGTAAGCACCGCGGTGGAATCTGAGCACAGGCAGAATATCCACGGGGGGTGGTTCCCAGCATGCTGAAGAGAGACACAGCTTCATTCTGTACAGTACATGCTCCCAAGTGTTTTCTGGACTCTATAGTAATTTAATATCATTGGAATTTGTAGGGCAGAAATGGCTGCAGACTTTGGCTGTCATAATTAAAATTGTTATTAAAGGCAATATTGCAGTGATTAAATTTATCCCTAGGGTATTTTTGCAACACGCTAGTAACTTTGGTTGTTATCCAGTATTTGGAGCAAAACATGTTGAATTAGATTAAAACCCAAGATGTGTTGGCTCAGGACATCTGGTTCTTGCATCATTCCTTAGTGTTGCTGGTCAGCAGCATGGTTCAAGACAAGGTCAAAATTTTTGTGAGGCTAGAGAAAGAAGGCAGTTATGGTGGGTTGCCTCCAGCTTTTAAGTAGGATGGGAGATGGAATTTCTTACACTTCTTTCTTCTTTAAGGAAGCTCAGCTTTTGGACTGGTCAGCTTTGTTTTCCTGGTCTCTAGCCACAAATTTCACTGAAAGTGACAGGTTAATATGAGAGCTGTTGAGACGGGAAATGACCGCTGTTAAGTGATTATACAAAAAGGGAAATTATGCTAGGAATATAATGAATGGTGGTTATTTTGCTGTTTAAACATCTTGCTTAAGCTCAGCTTGGTGCTTTATTTTGCTGTCACTGAGAATCTTTGCATTGAAACCCCTCCCTTGTGAGAGCAGGGTTTGGAGGAGAGAAGTATATTTTTATCACTTTGTCTCAGGGCTTGACTAAGACATCTTTGATAAATTGTTAGAAAAGCATTCAACAAAATACGGTGAAAATAGCATGTTGTAGCTAAGCCGTTTCAGATGTAGTATGCAAATCCATGCTGGTTTTTGAAGCCAGTCTATAGTGCGTGACACAGTGCAATAAAATGAATGCTGATCAGTGTTTCTTTTTAGCTGAGCTTTTTCCTAGCCCTCTTTCATTATCTTCTCTTTCATAACAACTGCCAGCCTTGGTGGTGTTTAAAACAGACAAAATCTCAAACGTTCAAAAAACAGTCTTCGTCTTCCTCCTGTTGAGCTACAGTCTGGATAATGGACATTCAACGATTATAAGAACATGTGTAAATAATCTCTCCCTCTTTTTAAACACATTAGGTTGTAAAGCACAGGTGGGAGATCTGTTAACAAGTTAAGAAAGGTAAAAGACTTAGGCTTTTGATGGATAAGTAAACAGTGAGTTCAAGCATAAGCTTTTTATCCTTCCGAGTCTCCACCTTCTCTCTCTAGGTATTAGATGGAAAATAAATACAGCATTCTGAGGTCAGCCCTACCCCTGGTAGGCTTCCCCTCCCCTTCCCCTGTGGAACAGCTGCTGAACTTGGTTTTGCTCTGTCTGGTCTGGGAGTTGCCAAGAGCATGTCAGGAGGAGGTGTGCAATTACGGCTATGGATTGTGGCACCTTGGCAGTCACCTAGGAAAGTGGATTGTACCCTGGGCGAGCAACACAAACAGGTCCATAAGGACTTTGGTGGCTTGGTATCTCATGAGAAAGCTTTCTGCTAGGGAACAGAGACTAGGAACAGCACGCACAAAACCAGCAGAGAAGCTGCTGTAACGTTATGGGAATTGGAAGCTGCTTTAACAGGACATCAGACCCCCTGTTTACTATCACGTAGGTATTTTTTTTTTCTTTTTTTTTTTAAGATGGATCAGTGTGTATGCCTGTGATGCCGATTGCAGGGCAGATAGAAAGGTCTGTGTTATCCTGGAAACAGTCAAGCCACAACACTGCTGGTCTAATCTGCTCTGCTTTTCAGCAAGTGAACTAGGCTGTGCAGTCCACAGCTTAGGTTATGAAATGTGCTGAACTCCTTGTGCTTTGAGCTAGGAGACTGTCTGAGCCGTTAACGCTTTCATGCAGTGTACACCCTAGTAACATCCATAAGCATTGCCTTAAACTTAACGATGGGATACAAGGGCAGCTGAAAGTCAGCTTCACTCTCCCTCTGAAGTGATGTCAGACTTTCTGGAGAAATTACTGACTTTCTCCTTACACCTCTCTTCCCCCCCCCACCCCCAAGGCTCTGTTTTAAAGATATGTTTTAATTGCGTGAGACTTATCTTAATTGACTTGGGTGTTCTCCTTTGGGAAGCATGTGGATTATAAGTGGCACAGCTGGCAATGAAAACTAACGTGCCCTCCTGCTATGATGTTTAGGATTGCTTGATGATATTTGTAGCAGGACTTCCCCTGCTCTGTGTAAGGCAATGGGGTGAAGTTGCTAAATCCAGATTTTGATGACTTTGGTTTGCAGACATCGTACCTTATGCTGTAGAATGCTGGTAAATAGTTATGGTAAAAAGTATTAATTTGCATGCATTCGCAGTAATTACACTTGGCCCTCAGTGTTGCCCTAATATAATTTGTGGTTTGTGCATCTCGGAGCATGTGGGGAATTTTTTCTTCTTTGGAGCTACTAGATTTTATTTTTGCCCTACACAGCCCCCTCAAGGCTCTTGAAGTTCTGAAAGAAGGATGATTTTTTTTCCTTCGTGGCTAAGCATGCTGTGTGCAAGTGAGTGAACGTAAGCATTTTGAATCTTTGTGTTTATCAACTTCCTGAGTCAGCAAGATGCCATTCTGGTGTCTAACAACATGAGAGAGAGACCCCACCGCAGTCCTGCTGCTTGTGTGTAGGTATGTGTTTGTCTCCGCAGGCTGTCACTGAAGTGTGCCTGTTCCTTATGCTCACATAGCAGCCTTTATTCCCAATTATCTGCATCCCACAGTTGAGAGAAACACAGAACTTTTTTAAAGCTCACCATAGATCCCTCAATTTTTGATAATGTTTGAAGATAAACCTGGATCTTCTTTTAGCTCAGTGTATTATTCACTGGTTGTCTTTCTGCCATCAGTGGAACAGTACCGAAGTATTCTGACCTTCCTGGGGAGAGCAGCTTTTAGGATCAAAGACCCTGTTCAACTATTTTATTGTTTTCTCTCACTTCCTACATGCTCTTCAGAACTCAAGCCATGCTTTTTTGTATGGAAGTGTGGTACACTTGGTCCTCATATGACAGACCTCGGTTGGAACAGAGCTTTATAAAGTGTGAATAGTAACAATAAATTAATTTTTTTTTCTCTTACTTTGTTTTTCCAGAGTCCTAGTGAGTCCTCGACAGAATTTGACTCGCATCACATTAAAAGGGACTTTCCAGGGGGCTAAAGTAGTCCGTGGCCCCGACTGGGAATGGGGTAACCAGGATGGTAAGCTTCTTCTGAGATGTCCTGTAAAACACCATTCATTTTTTTTTTTTTTTCTTTTTGCCAAATTGCTAGTTGAAAATGCATGTGCTGGGCAGTAGCTTCTAGGGGAGCTGTTCAGATGATGCAGGTTGCTGTACTTTAGAGTATTAAATATTATTTGTCTTCTTTGTATTTGTTTGAAAACATATCTGTGACAAACTGTATGCATTCATTCAGGGTGTGGGAAGTTCGTTCTGCTGCTCCTATTTCATAGATGTGAAAACTCATGGGAACCATCCTGGAAGATCTTGTATAGAACTAGAAATGTACACCGTGTTACAAGAAAATAAAGATCCATCTTTTCCTGAAAAAGCTTTGTATTCACAGTGGGAATAAGGCTTGTCTAACTTTGTATACAGTACTCCTTTTTCCTTTGGAGTTCTTTGGAATATCCTTATTTGGACACTTCTAAGAACAGTGAAGAGAAGTGATCTATAAAGAGTGGAGCATTAATGAAGAACTGTTTGCTGTGGTTGCTGGAGAATGGTTTCTGCTTTCTGTATGAATTGTAACTTCAGGCTGAAAATGCAAAGGGACAAAAATGCCTTTTCTAGAGCTGCTCTTGGGCTATAATGACTGTGTCTAATTCACTGATACCAGTTTCTGTGTAGTGCTACAGGGTTAAGGAAACTTTACTGTCTGTTTCTATTCCAGAGCCTTGTACACACTGTAATGTTCACAGCTTCTTTTTTCCCTTAATAATTAAGTTGTAAGTCCAAAAGTTTCCAGTGTCGACTCCCCCATTTATTGCAGCTCTGGGTTCAGTGGAGGACATGGATATTTGCAAGGTCTGAGAGCAAAAGAAGCTTATGCTCAGCACAGCTTATCCATCCTTTTGAGATCAGATCAACATTTACATGTCTGAGACTTGTGTTGCTTACAATGATTGTGACCTGAAAGCAGTTATGTGTGCAAGACAAGGGAGAAGAAACATAAGGCCAGCCACTCAGCTGGTCTCTAGTGAGTATCACCTTCTCTTTGATGGAGCTGCCCCCATCCACAGCCTTTTGCTCTTTTGAACTTAGCTTCTTGGTAGCACTAACACATCAACTCTATTTCCATTTAAGGAGGTAACATAGAAGTAGAGGTAATAAATAACCTTGCAAATTCTATAATAGGGTCCTGGTACGTTTATGTATTGATCATGTGGTCTTGTGTGTCTGGTAAGGGCAGTAGCAGCTAGTTGAGGAATCTGATCGAATGGTCTTGCTCTTATTTGCCTGTGTCTTTTTAGTATTCCTGCTGCCTGAGCCCTTTGTGGAAATTAGCATTGACTGCAAAATTTGCCAATTGACCAAACTTTTTTCTCTGCTGTGGTCAGGGTGGACCCTGGCAGCTCTTCAGTCACTTCAACCTTTTTATTGAATACATATTATTCCTTAGTACCATTTCTCGGAGTCCAAACACCATGGAAGTGGAAGCTAGTGCACTCTTCAGAGAAAAGCCTCTGAACAGGGCAAGGGGGGAGATTACTTTTTGTTGTTGTTCAATCTGAATCCCTGCTGCAACAGACAAATGTTAAGTTCTTTTGTCACTGGTGCTAAGTTTCTGTCAGCACTAATTCAAGGCTGGTGATACCTACCAGGTTTCTTACAGACTGGAAGAGCGGGAAGAGGACAGCAATCTGCTACAACCTGTCCACGTTAATAATGTAGTCAAAGGAGCACAGTGTTGCTGCAAGATCACTGTATTCCCATACTTGAATGTTGGTACCATCCAGAGGCTCTCCTTTCCCGTGGTCAGGAACTGCATATTTGATGTAACCTCCTTTTCTAAGAGCTATCATCCTGATTAATTTTGGACTGGACAGTTGTTCGTGGTTATCTGCAGAAAGGAACGTGAAAATTGCTGTTAACTGCCCTATTGATAGATCTGGGTTCTAGCCTGGAAGGCTTTTTTAGGCATAGCTGTGTAGGTTACATCACAGAAATGCTTTTGGTAAATTAAATTGTATTTTCGTGGATAATATTCACATGCGTGGATATCTGGAGTGCTGATCTGGTAACTGGCTGCAGTGTGAATTGTGTACAGAACCGGGATCTACCTGCCATTTCTAGGGAGAGATTTTAAAGGCAGATAGGATTTAAAAAATATTTTTCTTCCCGTAAAAATCAAGAGATATTGGGACTTTTTGATTCTCAGCCCAGCCCTCTAACGGTGTGTTCTTGTTATTGGTAGAACTGACAATAAAGCCCACTGGTTTGTCTATATTATGCTTTTTAGATAGATATGCAGTTAGATGAGGAAGTTAACTCCTTTAAGCTGTTAAATTCCAAGACTTTGCAGACAACTAGAAGCTCAGTGGCCACCTGGTGAGACAGACAGATGTTGCTGTCCCCGTTCAGGAAAGCACTAGACCAGTGCTGGGACTTGCCCAAGTTCACACAGTGTCTTGGCAGCAGAGTGAGGTAGGGAATCTGCAAATTCTGACTGCCTGTCACTAGGTTCGGTGTTGATAGACTGTTGTCTCTTGGATGAGAGTATGTCCCATGTGCCCAGCCAGATTTACCTTCTCACAAACTTATCCTTCTGTTCTGGATGGTTTCAACAGTACTCCTGTTGCTTGGTCAGGTGAAGAGAAGTACCAGAACAAACTTTACTTGATGTTCCTCCACCTGACCGGTGTTGGGGAGAGATTAAAGATCTTGGGTGGATTTTGCAATGCTGCTGTGTTTTTGTCTTGCCACAGTGTGGTGCCATGACACTGCGCGTTGCCTAGCTAGACAGTGTTTCTGTACACCAGGAGGAATGGCTGCTTCTACACAGAATTCAGCTTTTCCATATTTGTATTCCAAAATAAAAGGCTAGCTGGCTTTCAGTGAGTTTAATGTGGAGATTCTCTCCTAGTTGGTCAAACTGATTTGTCTCATGGTTTAATTTCTGTAATTAAAAAGGTGGCTGAGATCTCTTGTTCCTTCTGCAGATCAAGGTGAATCACGCAAGCTGTGAGGAAGTTGTATGAGCTGCCAAAGAATTTTTTTGTGTGTGTTCCATTTCCTTCTTTCATGTATATGAAGAATGCTTGACTGGAGGGTACTGCTTCAGGCAGCAGTATGCTGTCAGTGAAGCAGACCTGTGTGCTTCTGTTCAACGTGTAAAGCTGGCCTATGGTAGGGCCCCACAGAAATCCTTCCTGGTGGCAACCTCTCTGTCAGAATTTCATCTGCCCCACCTATTGACTTTTGGATCTGTGCCTGCTCCTCTGTGGTGAATAGTTGGAGAACTGACAAGTTTTTTCCTTGTTTTTTACTTAGTTAAGATAAAAATGTCAATAAATTATATCTCAGTAAACATCCCAGTGCCAGGTGAGTTTCTGTATATTGATCTCAGTGAAAATGAAAGCTGGACACTCTTTTCCCCTCTTTTTCCATCAGGTGGTGAAGGTAAAACTGGACGTGTGGTTGATATTCGTGGCTGGGATGTAGAGACTGGACGCAGTGTGGCCAGCGTCACGTGGTCTGATGGTACCACAAACGTCTACAGAGTTGGACACAAGGGAAAAGTGGACCTGAAATGTACTGTGGAGGCATCTGGTGGCTTTTACTACAAAGAGCATCTCCCAAAATTAGGTGCGTAGCGACAAGTCTTCTATTGAGAAATTCTGATTCACGCTGCCGTTTTCTGACACTAAAGCCATTTCTCTTGGAAGACAGAAAACTAGCAGGTGGTTTTATAAAGTTCCCACATAATGTGTACCATTTTTAAAAAGTCATCTGTGTGTGAACATACTGCTTTATTTCAGAGTGGTTAGTAAAGTAGTTTGGCCTTTCAGTGATAAGATTGTGTAAGACCATCAGATGCCCACAGCTGTATCCCAAGGAGGGATCCTCTGTCAAGGCAACTTCTTGCTGCTGCAAATGCATGAAACTCCCTTGGGAGTGCCTGCATCTGTCAGCAGAGAATTAAACCGAGTGTCAGTTTTGTTAATCCAAAGTTTTTCATTCTTCAGGCAAGCAGTGGTCCAACTGGTATTCACTGTGCTTTTAGAGAGCAAATACTATTTTTCTGGTGGACCAAAAAGTGTGTTGAAGGGGAATGTGACGAAAGGGAGATTTCTGAGAATGGAGCTGCCAAATACTTGCCCAGCAGGGAGATTAGAAAAAGTCATGGAAAAAGGTGATGTCTGTATTGGCAACTTGCTGCAATCCACCTTTCCTCTTACCTCTGATGAAACAGAGGAAACTACTTGTGTTTTTGGACTTGCAGCACTTTTTACTAAGGTGTAATTTAGTTGGTTTTTTTTTTTAATGAGGTGCAGGGGCCATCTTTTGCTCCTCTGAAGGAAAACAGAGAGATCTGTTCTTGAGTTTGCAGCAGCAGAGTCAGGTCTTTCTCATTCATTTCTCTCCCTGAGCAGCTTGGCAAGAGCATGAGGGAAGGGTTGGATGGGGAGCTTATTGCTAGGGGTACGGCCTCTAGCTGCACAGGAAGGCTGGGAGGGTAGAGCACTCTACAAAGCAAGCTGTGTGGCTGCCTGTGGAAGAGAACTTATTTTGAGTACTGTGTGGGTGTGTCTGCTGAACAACAGTTGTGGGTGACTGAATTGCTAAGAACAGCTACTGATGTCTGACATGACATGAGAGGCATCGTTCAAAGGCATTCCCCTGTCTGGGAAGGGACAAAATTGTGTCTTGTTAGAACAACCTCATGTTTAACCCTTATCAATATCCAGTTAGAGCTAAATCCTCTTCATCTCTCTACCTAGTGAGTCCCGTAGAGTGTGTAGGGCATACTCCACCATGGAAAAAGGGTTTTACACCATTCTGCCCCAGTTAAGCCTATGTTAATTTGCAGCCCTCATTACAAAGCCAAATGAGACACAAAGCTTATTATTGCATCCTGCATGTATGTGGGTGGTGTCGTTCTTGTCTTTAGGAAAACCAGCTGAACTGCAGAGGAAAGAAAGCACGGACAGGCATCCATTCCAGCATGGGGACAAAGTGAAATGCCTGCTGGACATTGACATATTGCGGGAGATGCAGGAGGGCCATGGTGGCTGGAATCCTAAAATGGCTGAGGTAGGCTTCTGCTTGCTCCTGTTCTCTCGGTAATGTATCAGTCACTGTCTCAGACTACATAAGTAGGCACTGGCTAGGAAATTACCAGAACATCTTTGTGTAACGTGTTATCTTCTCTATTTATATTGTGTTGACTGAATCACAAATACAAATTCTTTAGCGATAGGACACTGGCCCAGATAAATCTGTGTTGTATGAGAATTGCCTCCTGGAGCCCTGCATAATTTCTAAAAGTCTACGATGGGTCAAAAGAGTTGCTCAAAAGTCTTGGAAGCCAGTGCAAAAAACTAATGGCTGGTTTGTTTGTTTTTAAATGAGCCGTGGATCTTTTCCTTGGAATTCTGGATCCATTCCTTTTTTTGGCTTCTTTTGTACTGTGCGTTACTGCTAATGAAAGTTATGTGTTTTGTCAACAGCGGGCTCTATCCCTGGCCAGGGCTAAAATTTCTTGGCCCATATGATGTTCTTGGAGCTTAGCCCGTTGTCTTGTCTTTAGTTTGAAGAGCTATCAGTCTGTTGTCACCTGTTGTCTAAAAAAACCTCAGACAGTAGAGGAAGTAAAGATAGAAATGACACCCATTACTGTAGGATAGCATCTCAGGGGGCCGTCGTGGAAGTAAGTTTCCAGGGGGTTGTGAACATTTGGTGTGGGCTTACATTCAGACAAAATGATAACAGCTAAATGAATAAATTTGCCATTTACATTAAAAGGTCTGTGCTTTTTGTTTCTCCTTAAGTCAACTTTCTTGGCTTTTAATAGTCTGCAGATATTGCCCAAAATAGATTAAATTACCTTCACATATTGAAGAAGGCAGTACTGCTGTTGCGCAGTAGATTTACTGCGAGACAAAATCACGTTTTGATACTCACCATTACAGTAATAAGACCTGTCTCTGAGCCTGTATTAGTAACTTGTATAAAAGTGGCTTTCTGGAGAGGGAGAGAAGTGTACCAAGTGACCCAATGCCTGCTACGCTTGAGTCAGTAAACTGAATAACCTGCAGGTCTGATTCTGAGACAGCTGTCTGAAGCCTTGGTGTATGAAGCAGTGCTATAAAATTATAAAGATATGTTATATATGTATCCTAGCCCAACCTGCCCTGTAGGTGAGCAGTCTTTTTGAAATCAGACTTTAAAATGTCAAGACAAACTATGTCATTTCAGTTGCAATGTGGAAATCTATTAACTGAGCATTGGTCTTTTTTTTTTTTTTTTTGATTGGCAGGCAGGGACTTATTGTCTTCTGGCATGAACTTTAAGAAGGCTATCCATGGAGCCATGAATTTTTTGTTCCAGCTAAGGCCTTCATCCCCAAAGCTATAGTTTTGGAATGTTGCTGTGTAGCTAACATAGTCTGCTAGGTTGTTAAACCTCTGCACTTCTGAATTCCTGTTGTTGGTGAATGCAGGTGTAGAGAGGGATATTAAACAGAGAAACAGTAACTTCCTGTCATCTCAGAAATCGGTACTTTTTGTCTCCTTCAAAACTCTCAGCTGCTCAGGACCTGCCAGAATCAACAGATATAGAATACTGCACTACACAACTATACTTTGTTTTCTGTGGTCCCCTCTACCATGCCCCTTTTTTTTTTCCTCTCAGATCATGCCTTGCTGGTATTATACTGCAGAACAATGTTGTAATCTCTGCCCACCTTTGTAATTTGGAAAGAGGAGGACAATTTTTGCTGCATTTTCAAGGATTTTCACGCTTTGTATTCCTGTCGCCCTCCTCCCCTAATGTGCTGCTACTTTAGAGGAGCTTCTTAAGCATCCCTCCCTCCTTTTGGGAAAGCACCTTTCTCTCCTTTTGCAGAAAAACAATGACGGCATCTCATTTAAAGCAGGTTTGGGAGCACTGTTAGTCTGTGAATTGGAAACAGTGGGTAATTTAACGATTTATGCCTTGGATGCCTGCTTTCCCCACTATTAAGCAATGTGATTTATTTAGGGGGTTTCCCCTACTGTTTTTTTTCCCCCTATCAAAAGTTCATTGGCCAGACAGGGACTGTGCACAGAATCACGGAAAGAGGGGACGTGAGGGTCCAGTTCAACAGTGAAACCCGCTGGACTTTCCATCCTGGAGCTCTGACTAAGGTAGGTGCTGATAGGTGAGCTTGTCCAGAATTAGAAATGCTGCAGGTAATAGCTGTCAATTTAGCCTGCCGTGTTAGGACACAACGTGTCTCAAGCAAGTGCCGAAGAAATATACTGCTATTCTAAAAGCGGTAGTTCTAGGCAGAATTTCCTGCAGGCCATCAAAGCTAAGACAGATGGTTGCAGACAGCGGGAGTTGGGCTACTAGGCTGTTCAGTTTTATGAACCTTTGCATTTCAAATGTTGTAAGTTCTTAAGGTAAATTCAATTTCTGAATTTCAGCTTCTTTGATAAGAATGGTAACAGTAGACCTACAGTAGCTCAGCCTTCTGCAGCTACCTTTCATCTGTGATGAATGTTCTTCCACATCATTTCCGTTTGATTTTGTTTTCTTCCTTGTTCTTGTGTCTCCATGTTATTCTCCTTTTTGCATCTTTCTTTGTCTCACTTCTCTCCAATTCTTCTGGATGACCTGAGTCTTTAATCCAGCTCTTCTAATTTTGTGTCTGCATTTCTAAAGCTCATAGCTCTGACCTTCCCCAGAGGTTTGAGGACTTGAAATGTGGATGATTAGAAATGGGGTTAATAGGTACAGGAGGAGCTGCTGGAAGACTACAAAATTCTGAAAGATCTGAACAAGGTCACAATGCTAAAAACTCCCAATACCAATGGAAAATGCAGTGTCAGACTGTTTTGCGTAGAATTAGTCTACTTTGAAAAGTGTGTTTTGACAGTGTTCCCTTCTTAGCTCAGTGAGCAGAGGGAGCATCTGGCAAATTACCAGTACAGATAAACTCTGGTTTCCCTTTTCTGTTTTAAATAACAAACAGATTTAACTTCCTTATTAAAGTGAATTAAAATCTCCAGTGCCAAGTCAGGTATAGTGAGGAGGTGGACCAAGGAAAGCTCCATATGTACTTTATACTGGTATTAATTATAAATGGTTTGAAGAAGAAAGAAAAGAAGAAACCTGTTCTGTCCCAAATTATTTCTCTACTTAAATGTGCACTTGGCTTAAAACAGAAATACCCCAGCCCTTGGACTGTGTTTGTTTTGCAGTGCAGTGATTACAGATTTCTTGGTGCCTGTACTTATGTTTTGTAATGCCTTGTTTTTGGAGTCAATGGGCTTCTTGTTTGGTTGGGTTTTCTGAGAGTGGGGGTGGGGTGGAGGGGCTGATTGCTTTCTTTTTTTTTTTTTTTTGGCTTTGTCCCCCAAAAGCTTATGACTTTCTTTTTCTTGTAGCTCAACACCTTTTGGGTTGGTGATGTTGTCCGGGTGATAGATGATATGGAAACAGTGAAGCGATTCCAACCTGGTCATGGGGATTGGACAGATGAAATGGCACCTGTGAGTGCGCGCCAGTTCCAGGACAGTCCAGTAACTTCCTGAGTTTTCCCAAGCAATTAGTAATAGTGACTGGGCTTGCTTTGCCCTCCAGTATTCCTGCTGGTCAGTGAGCGCACAGACCTTTCTGGGACTGCTGAGGCCTTGCAAAATAAATGTTGCCTAGTGCTATTGGCTATCAGTAATACAATCCTATTGCAGAACCCAAAGCAGAGTGGGGAGATGGGGAATCTGACACAGGATTTGGCTGCCAGTAAGTCACATAAGACATTTCACTAACCAAAGTAAACAAGTCCTCTTACGCCCTCCCTAATTCTCTGGAATGAGGCAGGAAAGTGTCCAAGTGGAAAAATGGTCTGATCAGACCAGTATGGCTAAAAAGCAGAATACAGGTGTCCTCCAGGAGCAATTAAATACACAGAGGAAACCTTTCCTAGTCCCAATTTTATCAGTTCTCTCAGGGTTCTTCAGACCATGTTTTGTTGTTTCACTACCTTCCTCTCCAGACATTTGTAATGTGTCTGGGAAACCCTTCTAATGTAAAACCAGTAATAGAGAAACTGCTGAGGAACCCTCTGGTGTCCTTGAAGTGGGAGCTGTCTGTGAGTGTGTCACTGTTCAGTGCTTCTTTTCACACAGCAGGAGTGCCGCCTGCGAAACCACTCTTAGAAGCATTGCATTGGCTCTGAGATGCAAAGCGTACTGCATCTTACCTTTTAAAAATCATTTCTCTCTTTCCATTGCAGACCCTAGGGCACATCGGCAAAGTGATCAAAGTCTATGGGGATGGAGATTTGCGAGTGTCGGTTGCAGGGCAGTCCTGGACGTTTAACCCAGCTTGCCTGACAGCCTATCAGAGAGATGAGGAAGCAAACCTCATGACAACGGAGAATGCAAAGGAATCAAAAAGTGAGATAGTGAGAACAGAGATGTCTGATCTGTCAGGGGTTATGAAATGGTTGCTCTGGTGTAACAACAGCAACTCTCTTTGGACAGTGTTAAACTCCAGCTGCCTGTTCTTCCCCGGACAGAGTTCCAAAACCAAGCTGTGCCTTACTGGGGAAGCAAAGCTGGTCTTAACAGGAAAATACAGAATTTAGGACTCGGGAATGCTAACCATAGCACTGCCCTAGGTTCAGTATTTGCTTCTGCCTTGGATCTGTCTCAATTTCCTGTTCCGTCCTGCTGCATTTCCTGTCGAAGAATACTAATTCTTGAATGCATGTGAAATATTCCCAGGTCCCTTGTGTGGAAGTGTTGTCAAATTGATGATCATTTTGCCCAGTCTGCCCTGAAATTGAGTTTGGGATCACATGATGTGTAGAGGGGATTTTGTCTGTTTTGCACATCTGCTCATAAAATTTTTTGTAGCCTCACCATACTTATTTCCCTTAGATGTCAGGATCGTGCAGGAGAGAGGACAGACCTGCCGTGTTTTTTTATTTTGCTATGTAGATGGGTCTTAAACTGTTTGCTCAAGTTAGACTTCAGGGCGAACTTGCATACGAGCCCAAGCTTTGTAACTTTGCTCTGTCTGGAGAACTGTAACACCTCTGTCCTCTCAAGCACTCAAAAGTCTGTAATTAGAGGGCCCATCTGAAAGGACCTGTATTTCTTCCCTACAGCATCCTTTCCAAAATCATGCATCCCTCTTCAGATTATTTGCCTTTTAGTAGTGATTTTTCTGTGTTGGTCTTCTGTAGCATGGTCTCATATCTTTTGGGTTCTCAAAACATCAGACTTGTAAAGCAAAAGTTCTGTGTAAGCCACAAATTTGTAAAGCACTTTGTGTGAGCTAAGTATTAGAGGCACAGCAGGCCCATACAGTGGTTATAGAGCTCTACTATGCCAACTGTACACATGTATATGCGTGTTCTGTGGCCCTCTTAACCTGCAATTGTTTCTCATTCCTACCAGGTACTTTGGTTACTGTATTGGAGAGACTGCTGTCCCAGAAGACAGAGTTAGAGCATGCAGGCTGCCTGGTCATTTGTGCAGCACTCAACAATGCAGCTAAAGTTCGGGAGCTCCTTCAGAAGTACCCAGACAAGGCAAGTTTTGAAGACATCCTGAATGGTTACTTTTTGTTGCTCCTCTTTAAAATACCGTCATAAAATTTTGTAGTCGAGTAGGGAAAAGGATGGGAGAAAAATAATAGATTTTTCAGACCTAGTATTAGCTCCTAACAGCTGGAAAATTATTTTGCTGCAATTTAGGATTAAATTTCTATGTTAGATGTGCGTATTTTATGGCTCTAGTTTGTGGCATTAAATCTGAACTAGAGTTAAGTCCTTACAGCACGTTTCCAAAGCTGGCTTTTCCCAGATTTCCTGTATGGACGCTGCACCTGGAGAATTAGGGGGAGAGGGATTTATCTATATGAAAACAGTAGCAAGATGTCTGAGTATGTAGCCTCTGTTTGAAAAGAAAGCCAGGGGTTGTGTCTGGCTGAATGTGTCTGTCCTTAGATGACCTTGCAAAACAGTGCTGTTGGAATCAGGAGAGAGAAAAGGTGCCCAGATCCTGATGCTGTACATGTCTGTGCAGTGTCTTATCTTATGTCTGACTGGAGCAGGGAACTGGGCTTGACTTGTTGCTGAACAATTTATGTGCTTGCAGAGTGCCAAACTGTTAGGATCACATCTACTCAAATCACTGCTCTTTCAAGCAGACTGTTTGAGGGTTCAAGCTCCTTCAGTGAGGGGTACAGGGTTTATAAACAGGTTAAAAAAGGAGAACCAGAGAACAAAGTATTTCAGCAGTGTCCTTGGAAACCACCGGTAACAAAATATAAGTTTTGTTGAGGCTATGTCTGCATGGCTGGCCGGAGCAGCTGGATGCGTGAACCAGGAAAACTAGGATCAATTCTGAAGGAACCCCTGTGAAGTTGATTTAGTGGTTAGTTGTCTGGTATTTATTCTAGTTCTTTACTTACAAAGTTAATGGGGCCTCTCGAGATGAGCGGAATAGACAAATACCTGCAATTGTCGAATTTATCCCAGATAAGAAAGTGCCAAGAGTCAGGAATCCATTATGTTATTAGTTATTTTTATTAGATTTCTATTTCTATTCTAATATTTATACTAATAAATTAGTTCTTTCTATTAGAGTGTTATATACAGCAAGAGGAGGCTGGATTTGAGGCTCACTTAGTAATGCAAGCTGGAATTGCCAAGGCCTTTCCACCTTATCAGCATTGTGGTGTCTTTCTTGTGTAAATGGAAGAGCAACACAGTGGCCTCTAACGCCTCTGTGCCTAAATGACTTACCCATCATTTTGAGTGAATCAATGCCTGTCCTGCTCTCCTGACTGCTGTGTAGAACCAACTGCAGGGAAAAAAAGCTTTCTTCTCCTTGCCAGTCTGCTGAGGTTTTGCTAGCTCCTTCATCTCTTCTCCTTAGCCTCCCACTGATTTTAGTAGCTTGTTTTCCTTTTTTTTTTCCCCTTGCCTTTCAAACAGCCTCTCTTTATTCTTCAGTCCCTTTAATTCTCAAAAAATCTCATTGCAGCACTTCAACGCTGTGATACCCCCTCCAGCCATTGTGCCCGGTAAAGCACCTGGAGTAACACAGAACAATGGGGACTTGGCATCTTCAAAGCCTTATGCAAAGCTAATTTGGTCTGCTCACGCATTTTCCTTTCGGGGAAAGGAATTGTTGGCAGAGATGTCAAGAAGTATTCTGCTTGCAGGCATAGAGGGATTTGGCATCAGAGCTGCAATTAGAGCCCTGGCTTCCAGCTCTGTTCATTTGCTTCTCTGTTCTTCACTAAATGTACTGTCCCCTTCCCGTTTAGAAATATTCTGGGACAAGGTCAGCCTTGTAGTTGATGTACATAAAGCGGAGTCAACAGGGCACAGATTCTGATTCGCATTTTTGAGCCTGCAACTGTTCTGCAGCTCGTGACTTCTATCCTGCTAGGTCTGCTCTAGATCAGAGCTAAGGCCTGAACACAAGGCAAGGTCTTTCCTAATCAAGCTCTTTGCTGGGTCTCTGCCCTTCCTGTAGGTGGATGCAAAGAACCAGGGCAGAACTGCCCTGCAGATTGCCTCCTATCAGGGGCATCTGGATGTTGTGAAGATTCTGCTGCAGGCACATGCCTCTGTCAACCTAAGGGATGAAGAGGGGGATACAGCACTGCACTACGCAGCTTTTGGGTAGGATATCTTTCTTCTTGCTATCTCTGATACAAGACCTAAAGGGCTGCAAAAGGACATTTCTAGATATAAATGGGCAGTCTGCGTGAAGGGTGTGTGGCTGATGGAGGGTTTTCTCTGCTTTTACCTTATGTTAGAAATTGGCCTTTGAGCTTCAGGGCCACAAGTGCATTTCTTAGCGCAGTAATTTAACCTCCACAGCTAGGTCAGTTTCCATGCGAGAAATTTTGGGGGGAATCGCAACAAGTGATAAGGAGGTTTTGGTGATTAGATTTTTTTCAGGGTGATGGCGGGGTGGTTTGGTTGGTTGGGATTAGTTTGGTTGGTTGATTTCTGTAAGTGCGTATGTTTTCCAGAGCAAGGTGAAAGGTTGAATTGTGTTGTCAGTTACCAGGGAAGAATTCATCATTAAAAGCGGGAGATTCCTGTTGACATAAAGCAAAGAGAGAGCAGATTCTAGAGTACATATGAGGAAGGTTTTGTTGGTGGGGTTGGTTTTGGTTTTTTTAATACTAAGAGGAAGTGGGATGAGGTCAAGAAGATACAAAACCCAAGAAGTTCTGTTGCCTTGCTAGGAGGAAGAATTTACTGTCTGCACAGGACTGAATCTAATCTGTCTTACTCCTTGCTTTTAAATCAGAAACCAAGCTGAGGTTGCCCGTGTGCTTATTGGTAAAGGAGCCAGTGCAGACCTGTTAAACAATGCAAAGTGCACAGCGTTGTATGTTGCTGTCAGTCAAGGATTCACAGAGGTGGTGCGGACCCTCTGTGAGCTCAACTGCGATGTCAACCTCCCAGTAAGTTTTGGGTTTTGTGGGATCTGGGGGGGGAGTGTTTGTTTCTTTGAGGCGGGGAGGTGCTTCTTTATGTCTTATACCGTTTGTTGCTTTGTAGAATTTGAAGGTCATTCTCTTAAAATGCACTACTGTGCCTTGCACAGCGGAAGCATTCCTCTAACTTCAGTAGTCTGAAATTCCAGGTTTGGGTCTGCCCCTTCATCATCGTGAGTCTGCTCCGCTCAATCCAGTAGCACTCTCTCTGCTGTGCTGGACTCAGGCTTCCAGTGAGAGCTGACCTGCTGCTAGCGTGTGTTGTTGAAACACTCCTGTTCCCAGCAATAAGGAGTGGTGAGATTTTCAAGACTGGCATTTAGGAACTTGAAGGGCAGTGATGGTGAATTGGACCCAGCCCGTTTTTAGGGTGTGCTTGTATGATGGTGGGACCGCACTGTGCTGGGTCAGTCTCTCAAAGCTAGTTAGGAATGTTAGCACCTCTCTACTCAGCAGCTGGTTTCAAGCCCTGGGGGAATAATTTCACAAAGGCTGCTATGGGTGCCAGTGATGTTTGGCCTAGAGTTGATGTGACCTGGTGATGCTATAGATCTTGTCTTGAACTGGCCCTCCGGGTGAGCTGTATCATTTGACACTCTGAAGTAGGTAACCTGTATTCTGCTTTGGTATCCCTGTCTAGGATTCCCAGGGAGACACCCCCCTGCATTATGCTATCACTGCAGATTACAAAGTTGTTATTGAGATTCTCACTGAAGTACCCAACATAGACTTCACTGTCCAGAATGGTCAAGGCTTCAACCTGCTCCACTATTCTGCTCTAAAAGGCAACAAGCTGTAAGTGACCTTTTTTCACTTTTACTGCTTTTACAGATGTTAACTCGTGCTTGCTGTTTTAACAGTAAGAAGTTAGCAGATGTAGTTCTAGATAGCTAGGAACGCAATGGTTGGTTATACATTTCTTGGGTTTAGAAGTGGCTAGGTATAGCTGTTGCCCTCCTTCATGCATTCACAGGAAACTGCTGCCTGCTTTCCCCATCCCATCTTTCTCATACCTCCCTAGCTTGGCTAGGAAATCTGTCTGCTTCTGGGTAGTCTCCTTGGATGTTTGGGTTCACACATGGAAGGACAGGAGGAGGTCTGTAGTAAACAGTACTTGAAAAGACTGTTTCTAACTGAGAGCCTCTGGAATTCTTCCAAGGATAAATCTGCTCATTATTTTCATAGCAGTGTGAGTTTACCCTACTTTATTAAATGATAACTGAGGGCTTTTGTTTTATCCTTGCAATTCAATCTGTGAGATAGAGGGAGTGCTCTGCATCACAGGTGCCAGCTCATGGTGCTGCCTATTAAAACACGAACATTCATAACTACTGAGCAGAAGGGGCAGGCCTGTCTCTTCTGCATTGTTTTCCTTTCTGATAAAGTAACTCCTCCATCTCTGTTAACCTCCAACACTGTAGAGCCATAAAGAAGATTCTAGCAAGAGCTCGGCAGCTGGTTGACTCCAAAAAGGAAGATGGCTTCACTGCCCTGCACCTTGCTGCTCTCAATAATCACAAAGAAGTGGCAGAAATTCTCATCAAAGAGGTAAGAAATAAAACAAAACCACCAACAACAAAACCTCCCATCTGTCCCGCTCCCAAACCCCCACGTTTCCTAAGCACTACTGAGTTAATGCTGGGACTCACAAGACTGTCTCTATCTCTTTGAAGAGCTGGCATCGTTTGCCAGACTTTGAAGAACAGGAGTTGGCATTCATGGGGGTATTTTGCTTTGGCAGTAGAGGAGAAGGGTATCTTGCAGGCTAGAACAAAGTGGGTTGGAACTGGAGCTTGCTGGGAAATGTGCAGTGAAGTGATGGGCATGAAGGGAAAAGACTTCAGAATAGCTGGTAACCTGCTCATTAAGGAGTGTCTAGATCTGTATTCAGAACCTTCCCTGCCTCATAGGTGCAGGTCAGAGCTCAGTTTCCTTCACGTCAGGTGTACGCTGAAGCTCCCCAGCTACTGGTCATTCTATGGTGGCTTTCTCACTCTTCATTTTCATGAAAGAATATCTGAAGGCATGTATTTCATTTGAATGCAGAACAAAATATTTTGACATGTTTACTCCAGGTTATTTATCTTTCTTCAGTCTTAAGTAAGTGCTAGATCTGCCCCTGGTGAGCAGCGTTCTTCAGCAATGAAAATGACAAACTGAAGGATGGCAATCTAACTGGCATTTTGCTGTTGATTTTTGTGGAGTCAAAGCTAGCCTCTGTCTCTGCTTTCACGTGATAGTGGCAATGAAGGTGACAACTACATGTCAGCACTCCTGGGTTTTGTTTCTTCTTAGTGGTTCATTGCCTGCGTTTCTCCATCTTTACAAGTAGATCCAAACCATTACAACAAGGCTTTAATGGATTTGTAAATGAGTGCTGTGGAGGAGCAATGTCTGTGAGCACTAAGTACTTAGTACTAAGATTGCTTTATTTCTGGCATAATCCCTGCATTAGCATAGCCATATCTTTAAAGGCTCTCTGTCTCTAATCCTTGCTGCTGCCTTCCCCTGCAGGTTTGGCAGAGGGGCAGAATGATTCAGATTTGAACAAGTTTTTCTCCTCTTTGCTTTGAAGAAGGGAAATCAAAGCGCAACAGGCAGCAAGGAATCAATATTGCTTTAGAGGAGCTAGTCCATGACTGTTTGCTTGGAGTAGTTCCAGGATTTGTTTCTGTCAGGGAAGTGACGAGTTGTCATATCCATGTCATCACCAGGAAAATGTTATCTGTGTGTCGGTTGGGCACTTGGCTTCCGATCTTCCTTTTCTTGGTGTTTGAGGTGTGTGGACCATATGGCTAAGAAACAGAGGGCTGGGTCACGTAGCTCTCTTGGAGGTTCTATACTGCTGTCGTGACAAAGGTGGACTTGAGACTTGGGGCCTCAACAAGCACCACAGCTGCAGCACTCTTCTTCAGCCAAACTCAGCAGCAACAGCTCACTCTGTTTGATGCAATCCTTCTCTTCAAGGGTCGCTGTGATGTCAACCTCAAGAACAACCGTAACAAGACACCGCTGCACCTGGCTGTCATCCAGGGACACGTAGGGATGGTGCAACTGCTGGTCAGCGAAGGCAGTGATGTCAATGCTGAAGATGAGGATGGGGACACAGCCATGCACATTGCCTTGGAACGGCAGCAGCTAATGTCCGTCATGATGGAGAAGCATGAAGGGGAGATGGGGTTGTCCCTCCTTTCCAAGGTGAGCTGGGAATAGGAGAAATTCCAGCACCAAGGGCAGGAAAATGCTTGATGTTAGAATGACAGTAGATAGTGGGATCGAAGGGGGCAAAGGAAGGCAGGGAAATTGTGTAAAGCCAATGCAGATGGGGAGCGTGGAAACAAACCTTCTTGCTTGTGGGAAAGCAAGAATAGATCCTCTGAGGCCTCTGAGGGTATGCTTGAATTTATAGCATGAAACTTCACAGTCAGACAACAATTCATACTGTCTCCCCCGACATTTTTATTAGCATTGTGCGCTGCTTTCTTGACATGGGAAAGGTCATGAATCTGGTTGCAGAGCCAAGAGTCCTGGGTTTAATTCATGCCCCAGAACCACAGCAATTCATTTCTGTCTGATGGCATGGAAAATATGAGGATAGCTAACCACAAACACCCCAGTTATCTGCAGATGTAGAGCGGAATGTGAGAGGTGAGACATATCAGGCTGAAGGATAAAGGCTACGTTGCTACAAAGCCTGCACTGGATTTCGCTATTGCTCTGTGTTCATGGATATATAAGGCCTTTCAGGAAAGGCCTTTGATCTAGAAATCAGTGCATGATATGCCAAAGACTGGAAGCTTAGTCTGGCTTTTTGGCAAAGATATTAAATTGGCCCTTCAAAGTGTTCTGCCATCCATGTAAATACCAACATGTGCACACACCAGATTTGCAGTGCAAACCAAGAGTGCAAACACTGGTTATACTTTATGGATGGGGTGAGAATGATTCCATTGTAGGGATAATTTAGTACGCTGGAAAATCTGGCATAGATTTTTTTGTTTTTATTGTAATTTGAAATGATCAGAATAAATTAAACTGACATTCGGAAGGGCTGCATGCTGTGTGCCAAACCACCCATTCCTCCTTTCTACCTGTTGGTGCTTGAAAAAGCCTAGTGCATTGCTGCTCTTCCATTCTGCTTGTTACCAAGCTGCCAGTGTTGATACCATGAGTTGATGGCTCAAGTGTTTGGCCAAAGATGCTCCGGCCTCAGGTCCTCAGGCTTATTGAGCCACTGACATTCCACAGAGACACCCCACACCAGCTCAGCAATCACTTCTTTCTTCTCAATTTCTCTGCCTGCAATTTGAGCAGAGGAGTCACAGCAAGGATGGGTTTTATTGTCTCACTGAAAGTCTGCATAACAGCTTTGCTAGCTGTCGGGTCTTAGCTTGTGCTAGGGACGACAGCCGATAGCTAGTCCTGGATGCAGGAAGTCTTGAAGAAACACCAGGGATCTGTGCATGTCATTCTCAATACTATTTACAGTAACATTATATCTAGATGCTGTAGACTCCTTCATGTCTAATTTTACTTGCCCTGATCTACATGCCCTGGTCTTTTAAGTCAGTGGAAAATGTTTGTTGACTTCAATTTAGTTTGGATAATATACGCAAAAACTTGGCTTTTTAAATAGCTGTCACTTAGGGCTCCACACCAGCTGTTCATCAATTGGTATGTACGGTGGTGTCTTCAGTGTACTTTGTTTTCACTGCCTGAAGAAGTGAATGCCTGTTACTATGATTAGTAATGATTAGCACCAGTTAGGACCAGTCTTATGCACTCTTGTTCCTGGAATGTAAGATTTGAATCTGCTATTTACATGCTGAAGGATCTTTTTGTGTTTTCAAAAAAGAATGCTAAATTGCACTTTCAAGTTGTAAGTACAAGGATTAAGACTGTTTAGAACTTGATTCAGATCAAAGTCACATAACAGAAACTTCTTCTATTAACAGAGAGTGTTTCTTAACATCTTTTAGCTGCAGGCTTCTGGCTTTCTTGGAAATGTAGAGCTGAACGTTGGAACTGCAATTGCATGTTACTTAGCACAAGAAGGAGCAGATATTAATTATGCAAACCATCGGGGAAAGTCTCCTTTAGACCTCATTACAGATGGAAGGATTGTCCAGATCGTCAAAGACTTCTCACAGAAATTCAGGTAAACCGTGTCCTCTGGAAACTAGCTACACTGTACTTCCTTGCAAAATGCAGAGTGCTCCCGCAGCAGTGTGGTGTCGCTGCACGCAGCTGTGGTTCCAGGAGGGATGAAGCATCTTTGAAACACTTTGGATGTCAGCCTGAGCACCTCCTGTTTCATCTGGAGCTGGTTGCTGACCCTGTGTTTCTGGAGGGGTTATTTAAGGGTACATACTGCCATTTGAAAGAGTTGGGAAAAGCAGGTTAATACTGCTCAGTGCAGACTCGGCCTCTTGACTTAGAGAGCCCTGAGGCAGTCCGAGAAGACTGGCCACTGAAGCCAAGAGCAACTTCTCTCTTGCACAGTAATTCTGGGTTCTGTTTTACTTTCGTTGGATTCTGCAGTTACAGATATTTGAAGTCTAAACAGAGAGGAAGTGCAACAAAAGAGTGGGCACCAGAATCTGCAGAATTTATTCCAGAGCTAGATAAATGTTTGTTTTTCAACCGATAAGAGAAATAGCTGAGAAAATGCCAAAGGGAGAGTAGCAAGTCAAAGATGGCTTTATCTCAGGTTCTAAGAAACATTTGTTTGGATTTTGACTTTGCAAACATGAAAGCAGAGTTCTGTTTGATCTGAGGGCACAGACCCACAGTCATGTTACCGCTGGAGGAGTAACCATGCAGCAGCCACTGTAATTGGCCATGCTTCTGGTCCACTGTAAATAACAGGTGAAATGTGTCCCTTTAAACATCTTCCATAGGAATTTTGTCAGTGGAGTATATGTTGGTTTAAGGGTTTTTTTGCTTAAAGAATGCCAGTTCTTTCAGACTTGACATTTCTCATAACAGCATACTGGTTTCTGCTTCTGTGTTGAGGTTTGAGTGGAGGATTTGGGGGGTGTCTGCAGAGTTAAGGCAGCCGCTGCAGACTGAGTGCTGCCTGCTAGATCATAGGCCTAAGTACACCATGGTGTGTCCCAGCATCGCACACAGGAGCCGTCAGGACAGGATAGTTAGCTAGACCTTAAGCTGCTTGGTTAGTCTGACTGAAATAAATGGGTGTAGAACAGGAAGAGTATCGGGGTTTATATGCATTTATAATGAAGCTACTGCCACCTTGGTAGGAAGCTAGATAGCAGTTTCCTCCCAGAAACCTACTGACTTTGTATCAAAAGACCAAAAAGCACCTCTTCACAATACTCCTGTTGGGCCAGGGATTTCTTGGCAGTACTGAAGACATTTGCTAGTAAATGACCATCCTTGTCCCTTCCGTTCAATCATTAATCAGTCTTGCAGTTTAGGTAGTAGGTCTAGCTAGCAGATGACCGGCTGGCAGGAAAAGTAATGGATGGATTGGATGCTGAGGGCTTTGTATCTGGGGCTCATAATGCCAGGACAGAAGTCCGAATCCGAGCCTGTGTTATGTAAAAAGCAAACTCACAGACAACCATCCCAGGCACTTTTCAGGAACAGGTAAATACAGAGGATCCTTAGGGCTGCACTTTTTAAGTAGCTCCTAAAAGCTGACTCCTCCCAGCAGATGGTTGTTCTGTCAATACCTTACTGTTGCCCTCCGAAAGAGCAGTTTCAACTTGTGTAAATATTAGTCATCCCTGCTCTTTCCCTTTCTTTTTAGATAGATCCAGTTGGAATCACGGCTACTAGAGGCTGAGCTGGTCCCACTAGGGCAGTGAAGGTTCACAAGTTTATGCTACCTGAGCATCTGCTGCTCTGTCTCCATGTGGAGTGTTTGCCAGGGATCAATACAATGTTATCTGGTTGCTGAAGGAGGACCTGGAGTATGTGGCTCAAATTTTATTATGTGTTCATGGTTGCAGGGAACAGCAGATTTCTTCAGACAGCTCAGCCATCACCTGCAGCCTTCGCCGTGTGCACACCACCCCCAACACAATGACCAACCTTAGTGTCTCTAGTGTGGCAGTCCCCACAGAGTGCCTGGTCTGCTCAGAGCTGGCCTTGCTCATCCATTTCTTCCCGTGCCAGCACAGTATTGTCTGTGAAGGTAAGTCCATTCTGTTTTGTTTGGTTGGTTTTTTTTTTCCTTTTTAAAAAATTTTCTTCCCTGTTCCACCACATAGCTTCCCTAGCTGGACTCTCATAAATCAAGCTCTCTTTAGACACAAAGCTTTTGTGCTGTTTGTGTCCTGAAACAACCCAAGCATGATTTCAGCACCACCATCTTATCTAAGATGTCCAAAGCTATCTATGAAAAGCACAGTGTTCTGACCACCTGCTGATGAGACCCCAGGCAGCTTTGCTTGTGCTTATAGATGCCCTGGATAAGTCAGAAAGCAAGCCAGATGTTTAAATTCTAGCTGGCAGTGCTTTATCCATCAAAAACCCCCTGAGAAGGATTTCCCTCTTCTCTGGCTTTTGTTACTGGTTTGCATTTCAGTTGTTTTAATGGCAGCCTGCTCAACCATGTCAGCAAGTTTGTTATCTCACAAGGCACTCACAATCTGACCACAGGGAATTTGGCAAGGACTGTGTGCCAGACCTGCATCCCTTTCCCTCAGAGCAAAGGGCTGTTGTGATCCACAGTGCAGCAGTTCCAGTAGCACAGAGCATTGAGGACTTAAAGGTGTTGTATTTGCTACTGGTGTAGGAAGGACTAACCCAAGCGACTAGGACATAGCTCAAAAAGAAGGTGGTGTCCTCATTTCCATGCAGAAACAATCTCTTGATCATCTAGGGAGGTCTCAGGTTGTTCAAAGCTGATGTTTTTGAGTCTGTTGTCTTCCTCGTAATTCTGGCATCAGTGGGCTTAATTGTAATCTCTTCTTGTATCATTCGTGGTAGAATGCTCCAGGAGAATGAAGAAGTGCATCAAATGTCAAGTGACAATAACCAAAAAATTGAAACAAGGTATGTTTGCCGTTCCTACTGTTAAGTGCTGTGGGAAGGGTCCTGCACAGCGTTAGTTTGAGCAGCATCAATGATTTTCAGTGAAATAAGCATAAGAAAGGGAGTTGATTTTTTTGTTGTTGTTGTGTTGGGTTTTGGGGTTTTTTTGGTTTGTGTGTGTGTGTGTGTGCCTGTTGCATTGACCACCTTTAGAGTGGAAAAGGTAGATTCTCTCAGGTGTCATGGGCCAAGCTTAAGCTGCACAGACAGGACAGGACATTTGAGGAAGCTTGTCCTGGGCCTGGCTTATTTTGTGTATTGAAAGCAAATATCATGTTCTCCATGTTGTCAGTCTAACCGTTTTCACATGCAGTGATTTAACAGTGAAAATTTGTGAGAAAGGAAAAATTATGTCTTGTGAAAGCCTTGCTTCTCCCTTGGCTGAAATTATAGTGCCTGTGCAGGGCTGGCATTAGCCAGCTATCCAGGAATCATTGAGCTGGATTGTTTTGATAAAGCTCTTCAGCCCAGTTTTAAACAGATTGTCTTCTGTCCACATTACTCAGCGTCCAGAATGGGCAATGGTGTGCATGTCAGCAGGCTAGTAGCAGGTTTGCACTTGCCTGAGAATTAATGCAGGTTGCCCACTGAAGCTTTTTCCATAGCAGTTGTGAGAATTGATGTCTTTCTAGCTGAGATCACTCTTAGGGCAAGTGCACATGAAAATGAATTCCATGTCCTGCTGCTCATGGCTTAGCACTGTGGACTCCTTTGTTGGAGTCAGGCTACAGTCTTGTGACTTGATGCCTAGACAAAAGCATAGGGGAACCAAGAATCTGGCACATGGCATTGGACATACACAGCTGGCAAAGACAGAAATCGTCTTTGGAACTCCATAATGCCAAAAATAGCAAGCTTACCTGACAGTAGGCAGGAGCATTTGTCTTTGCTACAGACTGGCAACAAAATAGTGATGAGAATTCCAAATGAGATATTTGCATGCAGATTTCCGCTGGAGGAGGAACATCAAGGTCTCTTGAGAATATCAGCAGGACTTCCCTATCAGTGATGTCTTCAGTGTTTGCCTTTAGCAAGTTCCCCGTCCCCAAACTTGCTTCACCTTTATGGATTTGAAATAACTTCTTGCACTATTGAAGTGCAACTAATTCCAGAATGTTGGGGAAAGGGACATGTATACTGAAGTGTAAAGCTACCTAATCAAAGATTGAGGAGCAGAAGACGAACAGTGGCTGTATTAAGCTGAAACCAGGACTCGTCTATTTACCTAAGCTGGCAGTTTTCCAGTATTTGGGGTGCTTTCATTTCATAGAGTTGACCAAATGACTCTCTTTGTGTAGCTTCATGTATGCAAAAGTCAATGTAAGTGATGTCAAATGGTTTATTCTTGTTTTACCATGTGTGTCCTGAAAGACTTAGCCATAAATTTGAATCCTAAATGTGAACAGGAGGTTGAGAGAACATAGCACTGATAGCACTGTAAGGATTCCCGGACTAGTATGGCAGAACATCACAACCAGCTTTGAATGTTTTCACTTGAAGGTAGCAGCAGCATATTCCAGAACACCAAGGCAGGACATTTTAGACAACATTTTGTTTCCTTTAAAAAAAAAACAACAACCAGCCAAGCTCAGACAAAAACACATGCACACACAAACCACCTGAGCAACTAAACGGAGGAAAGCAACACTGGCCAGTCTGTAAAAAGCATCATCTCAGGCTCTTTATCTGAGGAATCCCTGGATAAGGCTCAGTGAAGACAGTTCAGACTAAACTAATTGCTACTCTTGAGGGGCACAGTCTAATTAAAGAGACATTGCATGAGGCAGAGCACACTAGTGACTAACTCTCTTCCTGCTCTCCGCCCCTGCAGACAGCACCGAGGTGGAGTGCAGCCCAAGCTCTGAATCCACAGATCAGAGGAAGGTCATGGAGGAGCTGCAGAACCGCTACCGGCAGATGGAAGAGCGCATCACCTGCCCTATTTGCATCGATGACCAAATCAAACTGGTCTTCCAGTGTGGACACGGCTCTTGCCCAGACTGCAGCACAGCCCTTACTGTCTGCCCCATCTGCCGGCAGGCTATCCGGGAGAGGATTCAGATCTTTGTCTAAGGATATGCTTGCTTCCCTTCCCATTCCCACCTCCCTCCTTTACTTCCTTTTTGTTTGCATTTTAGATGAGAGGCGCTAGTCAGGCTGATGTGTTTGGCTACCTGCAAAGCCATCCTGAAAGAAAGGGAAGCAAATAACTGATGTGACTTGGGTGGAGGTGGAGGGAGTCCCCTCTACTCACAATATCATAAGGCCAAGGAGCGGTGCGTGAGGGCAGGCAGCCCCCTCACCCTGTGCTGCTGATCCATCAGAAAGACCTGAAGCAAAGCACGCTGCCCTGTCTACTGAAGGCAGAAGAGGCTTTCAGACCAGCGGCGAATAGACTTCCACATGCAGATGTCTTCAACGGCCTCCAGCTCCATCATGCCTAGTGCCCTGCAGCAGCAGATTTGCAGCCTTGCACTGCTCTGAAAGGAGATGCTGTAGGAGGATGTACCCGATACCTTGGCAGGCAATGGCAAAGCATATGCTTGCACTTCACGTGAGGAGATATCAGAGGAGATCAGTCGTGGCGTCAGTTCTCCCAGATGCCTGTCAGTGGTAGGGAGGTAATGTAAAAAGGCAGCATGCTCTCTGAACTAGTACTTACGGGCTCAGCAAGAACGTGGACTGACAGAGGCAAATCTGGATGTAATGAGATCCTAAAGACAGAGTGTGTGCCTTAGAGATAAAGTAGTGAACACTGATTGGAGAAAATATGTTGTTACAACAAATATTTCTATCCTCTAAGTGACACTCTTCTTCCTTTTTTTGTTTGGTTTTTGGTTTGTTTTTTTTTTTTTTTGGCACAACTGTGTGTTCAGAGACTCCTGAGCTTTCTATCCATAATTCCAAAGGCAGGTGTTAAATACTCCAATCAAAGTGTAAAGAAAATAAATAGTAATAATTAAGACATGAGAAAAAGGGATTTCATTTTTGTTTCTTTGTTTTGCAGAAAAACTTAATAAAATATATATTTTCCTGAGCATTAAAATGAATGTACAAACAGTAGCTGAAATATGGATCCAGCTGTATTGTGTTTTCCAACTGTCTGACTGAAGAAATATTATCTGCTGAGTCCATCCTGTAAAATAACTCTTGGTGGAAGTGGCAACTGCAACCTGTAGGGCTAGTGTGCCATGCGTGTGTGTATGTATACATACGTGCTTGCGTGTGTGGTGTATATCTTTAATGACACAATTATACACGAGCATACTGTTTGTTACATATTGCAAGCAATATTTAAAACAAACAAAAATATTGTGTTCCTCTATATCTTTGTTCGTTAGCAAAGAGGTGGCAAATCCTTTAAAGAAATTTTTAACTTTGTGGAATATATTGTAGTTACAGGAATATTTATTACTTCTTCCTAATCCCTTGGTGTTGTAGGAAGGTCTTATGTTGGAACCTCTGGCTCCTGTGGATAATCTTTGTCAAAATATTCATTTGAGGCTGTTATAGTTTCAGTGGATTTTTTTTGAGCTATGAAAATGGAGCAGATTAAAGCCCTAAATTATTGGGTTGGGTTAGATTTAACACCCAAATAACCTAAAGCTGAATTTCAGAATCAGCTCTGGTAAAAAACAGAGGTGCGGATACTCATTTACTTATTTCCTAGAAGTTCATATTAGTGTAAACGCCTTTGGAATAAACCAGACATTTCCCTAAAATGTTTGCTGTATTGTGGTAGGGCAGCAGTAGAAAAGTACCATGCAAAGGCTGTTTTCAAAAAGTACAAGACCGAGCCATCTTTATAATGTAAGAGCTGCTTTAACCACTATTTGTTGCAAGTGAATAATTTTCCAGACTATATATTACCCTAACCCCATGCCGAGTGTTTTTTGAAATACGGTTCTTTCACAAGCCTCTACGTCAAATCCAAAAGCAGCGTACTAAAGGTAAACCCGGTTGATACTTCATCATGTGTGTTAAGTGTATATGTGTGCTGGCACTTGGGGAAGAGGGGACAGAGGTGGCAAACTGTTAAGTATCTGTTGCGTTGTTCTCATCTCTTACACCTAAGATGTCGGTTTATTCAGGAAAAAACAACAGGGAGTATATGCTTCATTTTTTAAATAATTTCTTTGGATACTAAATGAAGAGAGGCTTCCAAGTGATTATTCTCCCTAAAGGAAAAAAATTGTAGGAAGACTGCAGCCTTCGACTTCTAAGCTGGGCAGCTGTTGCAGAAAATGGAGATTCCCCGTCCCCCCCGGCTAATGAAAAGAGATTTTGTAGGGAAAGAAGAGCTCCCCTCAATTTTACGTTTTAATTTTTTAAAAAGCAAGTTCCGTTTCAAGATCTCCTGATCTTGTTTTCATATCTGAAGTTCATTGTATGGCTAAATTAGAGATGGAATTTTGCACAGCATAATATACCTGCTTAAGAACTACAGAAACGGTTTGTAAGCATAGCGTTCAGGTTGGGAGTATATCCTTTTGTTTCCCTGTTCCTGCTGTGATTGCTTTTGAGGAGCAAGAGTTGAGCTGTTAAGCACCGTTTTGACCCTTTCATTTTCCTAGTAAGAAGAAGGGAATTGCTGCACCACAACAGAGAAGAAACAAGATGGGCAGCGGAGCCACAGGAACAAGAGATAACAGAAGGCAAGCAGATGCCCATATGTGCCAGGTATGTTTTTGGCAAGCTTTGCCCCCCATGACAGGCTCAGCTCCATGGGAGTCTGGAGCTTTGGAGAAGTGAAGAAGGCTCTGCTGTTTTATCTTTCCTGATAAGGCTGCTTACTTGGAGGGCCAGGGTCAGAGAGTGCCTTGTGGCCGATGGAGTGCAACGGTTACTCCGGACTTGCTAGTTCATCTAGTTCATGTGTAATCTGGCCTGTACTCTCAGCCTGCAAAATAGCTCTGTGCTCCAATCCAGGCTTGAATCTGAAGTCTGAGAAGAAAAAGATACCTGTAGTAAGCAGGAAAAGAACCAAGAGCGTGGCCTGAGATTAAGAGTTGCATAAATTTAGCTGGAGATTATGAGTGAGGAAAGGAGGGGGCAAGGTGGGGGAAGATGTTTCTCCCCTTTCTCCTTTTGCTACCAGTTGGTATTCTTGGTGGTTACAGGAACAGCAAGGGGCTGAAGAGAGGCAAGGAGATGTCAGAGCAGTAGGCAAATGCTCCTTTAAAGACAAATATTGTCATTAGTTAATCAGTGTGGATAGTGAGTCACTTTCTGCTTGATGTTTATTACTAGTTGGTCTCCCACAAATGAGACTGATGGGTCTTCCGCAAATGAGTGTTCACTGGGGCTTCTGCCATCTCCTGAAATGCAGCTCTGTACCTTGCGGCAAGGTGCAGCAGCGGTTTTGAAAGGGAAAGATCTTGCTGAGTCTTCCTGGTGTAAAACTTTAAATACAAGACAGCAGCTCATCTCATATTTGGAACCAGGGTTTCTAAAGCACTTCCTCTGGAAGTGCGGCCAAAACTCCACGTTTTACAGACAGCACGAGACTGAGGGAGTAGAGAGGGAGATAGCTTGTCAAAAGGCAGAGTCCGGAAAAGAACCCATCTCTCCTTTGATTATGTTCCCACTAGTCCATGCTGCTCCCAGGATTTCAGGAGGGTTGGTCCCATCCGCACATGGATTACAGATTGTTAATACAGCCCACCAAAGAGCAACGACAAAAATATCCCCACCCAGGGAAGCAATTCTTACTCCATTATGGACACACTTTATTATCTGTGTATTGAGAAAAATTTCTCCCTCATTTCATTCCTGAAGTTCTACTTGCTACGTGGCCATGACTGGACTGCTGAGCTTCTGCCTAGGGTCAAGACCATGTCTCTTTGGTAACACAGGGTCAGGCCAGTACAGGCACTTCTGTGAGCTGCAGCTCCAAATTGACAGTTAAGCAAAATATTCCGTTTTCTTTGCCAGCTGGAACAAGCCCTTGTTTTCAGCTCATTTGCTATTCAGCAGACCATGGATTTTTCTAGGAACATCAGCAGATGCTGATCACGAGGGGCTGCATGATAGAAAGTGGGAGAATGCTTGGGGACTAAAGAACATTCTTATTCTCCCCCTCCCTGGGGAACGTTGCTCCCTGCTGCAGCAGATACAATCCTTTTTAGTCCATGACCCACTGAAAAAGTACAAGTTTTAACTGCCGTTCCCACAGGAACCATGCAAGAATGCTGGGTTGTTGTTTTGTTTTTTTTTTTTTTTTTCCCCCCAAGTTGTGAGATGAAGGGATAAATATGTAAGTGCTTTTTAAAATAAGAGCTATATGAGGATTCGCTAATTCTTTTCACATGGGCCACCAAGGAGCCAATATGTGGTAAATCACATTCAGCTGTGTGCGCTCTCCCTCCCCTGCCTGTGGCCTGGATTTGGACTGATGCCCTAGAGATGAAACGCTGACGCTCATGCCTTGAGCCATCAGACACGATGAGATGTTAGGTCCTTCTTCTTTCCCTGACTTCCCCACCTCCATATAGAACTCCCAGTTCACGACAGGGGAAGCTAATGCGAGCAGTTTGGTCCACATAATATGCACTTCATCTATGAATAAATAAGAGGTTTCATGAGAGCTGAGATCAGTTTTGGATAGTCAGACGGCTGCAGTTCTAGCCCTAATGCTTGGTCTCTGTGTAGTGCCTCTTTGTGTGGCTATAGGTATGTTGTAATATATTGTTCTTGCGTCGTCTTGGGGACTTGAACGAAGCGGTGCCAGTGTGCTTCCTGGCCTGCTGCACCAGGGCTAACTTTCCTCTTAAATGTGGCAAATGTAGCAGAGAGAACCACTTAGAAATAGTGCTGAGAGTAACTTAATGTTAACAATGCTGAATAACGGGGAGGAGAGAAATGCTAAGAATAATCCATGGAAGTGAGAAAGTATTTATTTTTGAACTAAAACTTGCCCTTGGGAATGTAGCCATATGTTGTTCATTATACAGCAGCCCCACTTCAAACATTTCAGCAATTAAGATTGAAAAGAGCAAAGCAAGACTGAGGTGATTTAACGAGGAAAATGTATTGTGTTGTGCAAATGATCCAATCCTTTATGTTCTCCGTAGTCTCTAGCTGACCATTGTAGGTTTTACGCAACATTCATTCCCTTCTGACAGCTGTTTAGAGCCTGCTTTTTCCTGTGACATTTATTGCATGCAGAGGTCTCAGGATATGTATCCCTGACTGTTTGCATAGAAAATCCCAGCTCCCTACAAATGATATGCAGGTCCTGGTCACTGCTGCTAACAGCACGAAGACAAAGCAAAGCCAGTTCTGTCCCCTGCCTTCCTTTCCTATTCCCCATTACACCACATGGATTCCCTCAAAGTGTAATGTGTTCCATTGCTTTTAGGCACTGTGCAGAAATCAAAGCCAGGAATGTTTTTCTGTCCAAATATAGTCAGGATGACAGCTCTCGCCTGTAGTCCAAACCAAATATCCGCACTTGAGAACCTGAGACCTCTAAAATTCAGCAGAACTCCGAAGTCACAGCAGCAGTTCTCTGCACTTGTATAAAAGCAGTCCGTTCAGGGGCTCAGGCTCCCTGACAAAGCATGGAGAATATTTTCAGCTATTGGAAAAGACAGATAAAACTTCAGAGTTCTGACTAACTTCTTGCCCTTGGCACAGAGCAACGCGGGCTCCCAGAAGGGAGTCTGGGGAGTTGTCTGAAGCATCTGAAAGAGGCTTAAATTCTGCCAAGTGCTGTAGAGTTGAGGCCATCAATGGCTGCATCTGAGAGTCCTTTAAGCACAAATATCTCTTGGGAAAGCCATGATATTCTTAACCCAGGGCAGGGAACAGGGATGAAATGTCAACAGATGTGCACTCTGGTCCTAATAATCCTTAAAATATCTACAGAAGAGAGCTGTGCTTGAAATTTAACAACCACAGTATTAACGAACGAAGTATAAACCTGAAATTTTGCTTTTTACAAGCTGCAGCACTGAGGATTCTGGCCAAAGGTTGTGCACCAAAGGATCCAGATGCACAGTGACTTTATCAGAAGCATTGTTAGCGTGCACAGCGTTAAGTTCATGTGTCTCCCTCAGCTCCGCAAGTTGCATCTGTAAGTTCTGAATACCTCAGCATAAGAGCTTTCCTCATCTGACTCTCATTGCCATAATAACTGAGATTTGTCTTGGCCTCACTGCTGAGCTGGTTTCTGAGCAAATATTTGGCTTAAACGTTACGAGTTTTGAAAGCATTCTGCAGCCAGTGGTTTGGTGAAGTTGGATGCGCAGGCACTGAATTTCTTGTGGATGGGCAGAGTGCATTCCCAGCATATGGGGGAAAGTGAACCACGTGCTTGCCCAGAAACCCTGCGCGCTGACTTCTGATCCATCAAGGTATAACCCGCTTGCTACCTTGACAGGGAAGCGGGATCCTAAATGACACAGAGGTCATGAATCATCTCTGCAGCTAAAGATTCCCATTCGCCCACCACATGTGGTGCAAGAAGATAAATGGCTAACAGACAGTACAGTCTCTTTCCCCATTCAGAATAGTTCAGTAACTCATGGAAAAGGACTTGGCTGTGCTAACCTTTAGTAGCTGCATGAATAAGTATTTGGAAACAATGAGGTCCTGAAGAATGCGCTGTTACTAAAGCTCTAGATACTGACTTGGGGGGGGGGAGCTGAGCCGAGATGTATTTTACAAAAATGTTCACTTTCTTTACATTGGGACAAAGGAAATTCTTAGTTCCCTCAGGCTATGTGGTTGTGTGAGTTCTCAATCTGTGCTTTAAAGCTCAGGTTCACGTAGTCATCTTCAGAAACAGTACGGCACTAACTGGGTACTTGGAAGATTTCAGGTTCCTGCTCTGCAAGATTCCATGCTTGACCTCAGGCAAGTCTTTTCCCCTGCACAGTATGGTCTTAACCCGTAAGGTGCAGATAATAGCACTGCCTTCCTGCCTTCAAGACTGATGTGGGATTAAATGCTCTGAGAGACTGCGAGATGCTCAGATCCTCTGGCAAGTGGAGAGGGCATATGTAACAGTGCATAAGTTAAATCTTTTTCAAACACTGCTGACTCTTACTAGCCATATGAAAGGCAGATGCGCTTAATGCTGTTACGCAGCTCCACGACTGAAACGCAATGTTCTTCCAGCACTGTGTTTGCTAGCAGTATTTTTCTTTTGAGCCAGTACTGCTTTACTGGAGAAGAGCTCTTGGCTGAGGTTGTTGAGCCCCATTCCAAGGCAGGTTTTTACTTCAAGACTCCCTTCTCAATCAGTCTTTCTGCAGATGTGTTCTCTTCTACAGACTCTGACAGAATCTTGTTCAGCAGACTTGAGACACTGATAAGTTTAGGAGTGTGTTGTTACCAGTTTCTCACTTCATACTGTGGTCTACAGCTTAAACCGCAAATGGACGCGCATTTGCACCACTCTTTGGAGCTCCGAACAAAGCACTTTTTCAGAGTGCTGATGCACAGGGATGTTTCATTCTGCCAACTGTGCTACTGAGGAAGAGGTGTAACTATCCCTAGAAAGTTGCAGCTAAGAGCTGAGATGAGCCAGTATCTCAGGCTGCGGCAGCTGACTGCTTTGGTCCACAGAAGTTCGAGCCCTGTACCCTTGCTTTCTGCTCTTTCTCTTCCTCCTAGTTCCAGCTTTCCTTTGTAATTCGATCCATAACTTTCTTCCATGTTACTCCTTATTCTATCCTTCTCCTGGTATCCGAACAACTGCTGCGCTTTCTCCACTCTCTGCAGAAAGCATTAATTGTACACAGACTCATTGGTCATATTTATTCTGAGTTGTTTAAAAACTCCCGGTCAGCTTTAGTCTGAAAATACACAAAACTTATAAAATGTCGCAAGCTTGATCATGAACTAGGGAAAAAAAATTCTAATGAAAACATTTTTCATTATTAAAAGTGCAAGAAGCTTCTGAAACCTTTCAAATGGTTTGGATATCCCCTAGGAACGTTTTATACTGGCTGGCAACAGAACTACCCCCTCCCTGCCGTTTGCTTGTGAAACTAGGAGATTGCACAGTTCCTTTTCCTCTGTCTGGTCAGAACTGCTTAGCTAAGGACACCCCACCTCGGGAGCGCTGAGGATCCAGCGCGTAGTGACGAGACAGAAAAGTGCAGCTATTTCTGAAAACCTGAGAATTTCTGAGTAAGCTTTTTAAAAAGTCCTGACTTGACTTCATGTCTGCAGCCTGGAGATGCTGTAAAGAACCTAACAGCTGAAGATAAACTGACTGCTTCTCCAAGTCAGTCTTTCTGATGTGCTCAAGCTGAGATACCCAAAATCAGTATGATTCTGAAAATACTTGTCTTTCTCAGCATGATGAGCCCTTACTGGGTCGCTCCCAAGTACACAAGAAATTTGCAGGTGACTTGCCAAGTTTCATGGAAGAGGGAGTTGATGTTTACTTTTATCTGAGTTTGTAAACTCCCTGACCAGAATTTCCGAAGCAGAGAAGCCCTGCCTGCTCTCTCACAGCATCTCATTTTTCACTCTGCTCCTGAAGACAGCCCCTGACAAATGACAGCTCTTCTCGCGTTAAGCATCCCTAATGAAACATTCCAAGGGCATGATGCTGGCTTCTGGATTCCCTTTTTCTGCCCCCTCCCCCAATTTTTTCATTACATAAAGCTGACAAGTGCAGATTTGTCCTCTGATTATACAGGCAGTTAAAGAAAAGAGTTCATGTCCATCCCAGCTTGTTTCACTTTGCTGCTTTTCCTCCGCCAGCCCAACTTTCAGCTGCAGTAATATGATACCACTTGGCAGAGGCTAAGAGAATCTTTGGCACATTGGAAAGAGGCTTAATGTAAAGTCTACATTTTTTTATTTTTTTAGGGCTTTTTGAAACTCTAGTGATTCTGCACAACTTTGGCAGTAACTGCAGGGCTACTCACAAATGCTCCAAATGCAACTGTGAGCAAAAGGATTACCAATGCATTCTGTGAAGAGAATGTCTTAGTACCTGTCGTAGCTCCCTCTAAAAAGTATTAAAGAACGACATGGATCAAGTAGAACAACTTTCTGCAAACAGAAGGAAGAGCTTCCTCTCAGTTGACAAGAAAAAGAGCAATGGCTGTAGAACCATTGTGGGATTTCTATGCATATTGCCTGTGGTGGCTTTGCTGGCTATTGTGGGAGATCCAGCTGGAGCTGCAGTTCAGAAAAGTCAGGTAGGGGAAAGGATCTAATTCTCAAATGCTTGAAAGGGGAGTGGGGACATCAAATATATGTGCATGTGTATTCTTTTTAGAAGACGGACAAATTCAGGAAGCAATCTAAATAATATGTGAATAACTGTTAAGGCAACAAGGTCTGATTATGGCTGTTTGAGTCCCTTTTTGCAAAGGATCCTAAAAGGTAATTATGCATCTAGGTAGAATCCGATTATTAGAGATGTGTATGCAGCTTGCAGACAACCAAACAGTGAGTGCACAAAAGATTTGGGTTGTTTTCCCTCAGAGCTTTGGCTATTATTCTGAGTATCTCAGCTTTCCCAGCCTAGGATGATGTGGCATGCATATATTCTGATTTCCGTGGCAGCTGAGCTTTCCTAGGAACTCCAGAGGCAGGGCTCATGGTGTGTAAGATCTAAACTGGGAGTTAACGCTGGACCTACAAAAAGTATTAGCTGATATTAACTCTCTTTCAAGATCCGTCCATTAGCAAGATATGCTGGGACAGAGTGGGCAGGATAGAGTCCCTCAGCCTTTTTCCAGTCGTGGCTAGCTGTAGTCATGGAGAGATGCTAGCGATTTGGGCAGTATCTGGCAGCCGTTGGTTCGAGCTTCTTGTCTTTGAGACAGTCGAGCTTCTGTCTCACTTGCTGTGAGACCAGGGATATGCTATTTTGACTCTCAGAGCCTCAGCTCTTCCATGAGTAAAGTGAACACAGCTCTTGCTTTCTGTAGAATGTGCCGTGGGGCTGAACAAACTCGTACTGGTGCAGCTGCTGTAACATTGCCACCATACATCTCGCTCAGTGTGTGTCTTGGTGCCTCGGGAGCAAAGATGACCCAGAGATATTCAGTGTCTTAGTCCTGAAAAGGGGAGGGGACTTCCAGAGAACCGTGTTGGATCCCATTCTTTTACCTCCACTACTAAAAGGCTTTTATAGGTTGAGTCAGACCTGTCACCAAATTTGATGTCTTTTACTGTATGATGGCTTGAAATGCACTCCAGGGTTTCCAGGGCTCCTATTTATTTTGAAGGCATTTCAGATCCACAATGCAGCTTTATAAAGAGCTCTCTGCACAAAGGGTTGCCTGTTTTAGTCATTTGTCCAGTATTTCATTTCTTCTGTGGTGAGGCTGGAGAGCAATAGCAAAGCGAAAAGGAAATGAAAACTTTCCAGGAAGAGCTGCAGACTCTCTGGGGCCAGAAGCCTACCAAGGCCTCGCTTCTGCTCCATCTGTGCTGCGCTCCAAGAGCAGAGCGGAGTGGCTGCAGTGCCCTGTTCTGGAATTATGCAGCAGCTCAAGGGAGCCTGCAGCGCTGATCCACTGTGATCCCGTGTTGAGGAGTGCTGCTCCCTTCCTTTCCTTGCATGTCTGATCTAAGACATGCCCCAAGAACTCCTGACAGTATAGCCCCTCTTTTGCTCTGTCTTGGTTTTGTTCAGCACACTCAGAACAGGCATACTTTGCAAAGCTCTGCCCAGCTGATGCACTAGTCTTGTCTCCAGGACACCCATAAGGGAGTACCGGTTGTGCTCCCCAGCCTCCACGTGTCCCATACCTGGTGGTTTTTCTTTTACACTGTTCAGTCCTGCAGTCTCTCCCATCTCGTTCAACCTCCTGTTTTGTCTTTTAAGGAAGATGCCACATCACCTGGTCTTCATGGAGTGGCTGCCTCTGCTTTGCACAGTCCAGCTTTCCCACCTCGGCCTCCAGCACGGAGAAAACGATACACGATCACACCAGGGCACTTGAAATGGGACCACTTCAACTTGACATACAAGTACGGACTTGCTTTAACCCGAAGAGTTAGCATTTTCTAAGTGACACTGGGGTCTGAGTTTTTCCTGCCATGGGTCTAGACATTAGCCATATGAATATTGCTAATCCATTTGCTAGTGAATGGATAGCTGCTAAAGCCACTCTAACGTAGGAAGTATTTCTACAGATGCTACACCTCTCACCTCAGCTGTGGATCACGTGAAGCATTGTCACTGCATGAGAAACTAGTAGCACATATGGCTGCATGCTGAGACTACTTACAGTAAAACTAACTGTTCAGGGGCAGATTCAGGCTTCAGACAGATAGGCTTCCCAGAACTAGGGACTTCCCTCAGAAGGTCATGAATTGAATATTAACTCTGTCATGCTGGTATTTTTAAAAGAGTTCCGTATGAACCTAAATCATCACTGAGGGAAATTGCTGTTGATAGGTTCTGTGATTTCAGGAGGACAGAGCTCTGTTAGTGCCGAGTGCTTTTAGGAATCTCTTTCTCCCTGTTGTCTTTGGGAAAGGATGCCAGCTCTTAGATTACTAAAAAATAAACAATAAAAAGCCCTTGGCAATCCTAGGGTGAGTGAATGTTAACCCTAATATTTTCAGACATTTCCTCCAAGGAAAGTGGCTGTCCAGATTACTGATTTCCAGCTGGGTCTACCAGCGCTCCGAACCAGCAGCGTTTCAGCAGCACCATCCGGCCACGGCGTGGTCTGGTTCTGATATGATGGAGCTATGTAAATGTGCAGTGCTAGTACTACTTTCAACAAGCAGGCTGTTCAGAGCCAAAGTTGATGGAGTCCTATGGATTTTCCCACAGAACTGTTTCTCATTGCTGTCTGGCTCTACTGCTGGCATGAGGCGGTGTCGGTCCTGTTTGGTGTTTAGCCTTGGAGCAGCTCTCTTCCTTACTTTAGCAGTGGCTGAGCAGCCCCTGAAACTGTCCAGTGTGATGGGCTGTGGTGGCAGCATCCTCAAAAGATGCTTTTTCTCTCTGTGAAAATATTAATGGCATTGTTGAATGTTTTTTGGGAGAGCTAGCATGAGTTCACGCAGAACAAGGTTCAGGGAATCCCCTTAGAAACAGTTTCGTAAGATGAGCACTGGCAGGTAGGATCAGACTGTCACGGTAAACCTCAGACGAGCAGGAGTCCTGGAGGTGTGACTGAAGAAAGGCCTGTTCTTCACTCCTGGCTGAGAGTCTGCACCTTCCTGGAGGCACAGGAGCCAAATCAGGTTTTTTTCCAATGTCTTACGGGATTACAAAGGTCCTTTTAATGTGGCTGCTAACTCCAGCCACTCCTGACTCTAAAGTACAGAGCAAGCCCCAAACCTGACCTCTCAAGAGAGCTGCAGCCACTAACTGTTAAACCGCGGTGGCTTGAATGGCAGGTCACATTGGATTTCGGAAAACACTTGAAAGTGGCCTCTGGCAGCAGCAGTGTGTGGTGCAGCTTTTTCTTGGTGTTGGGCTGAGGACATCACTATGGAGCTGTGAGGGTCTGTCTCGCACTCCAGCTCTGGAAAGCTGACCAGACTGTGACTGTAATGGGTGGGAGAGTTTTCTGTCACCATCAAACAGGACAGGAAAGCATTTTGAGCTATGTTTGCAGTGGGTTTGCCTGAGGCAGCGGAGGTAAGGAGTGAGGAGGGCAAGCGGGACGGGCAGAAGGACAGCAGCAGTTGTGTCTGAGAGCTCTGCGCTAACCCCTTTCTTCTCCACAGAAGCAGGGAGGGAAGTATCTCAAGGTCACCAAACGCAGGCCGGGAAGATACTTTGCAAGTGTGGCTGATGCTGCAGTTACCTCTGTTCTCTAGGTAGCTGTGACAGTGTCGGTCACAGAGAAGTCTCATCCTAACTGTCACCGGCCTTAGGTGCTCACTGCGCGGCGGTGGTTGTTGCGTTGTTCAGTGGGCGATGCTGCAGTGCTGATCAGGACGTGTTCCCTTCCCGGTGGACAGCAGGGGTTAGTTCTGCCTGTAAGCCCAGACAAAGAATGAGTGGGTGGCCTGAACCTGACTCCTTTGCACTGAGCAGAGAACATATATCTCCCTTTACGCTCATCCCAAACAGGCTGAGCCTCATGATAGTCTTAATTGTCCAGGTTTACGCTCATTAACAGCCTGGCTTGATACGAAACCTTCTGCTCCCTTTAGGATGTGCTGGGACGAAGGGAGAACATAAACAGCATAGCTAAAATACAACCAGAGGGGATAGCAGAATATACACAACTTTTCCCAATTGCTACACTTCAGGCAATTTCCTGAATGCAGATCTTCTTTTGGGACAAGGTAAGTTTCTAGGAGCCATCTATACATTTCCATGGTTCTGCTGTCCTGCACCAGTAGTTTTCTTACAGTTCAGCTGTATCTATACCTGTGGCCTAAGCAAAAACCTCTCTTGAGTTTCTCTCCCAAGTGATGAGATTTTTTTCAAAGGAAATAACGTGTTTTACTATCAAACCTTTGATATCCTTTGGAAGCCTCTTTCAAAAGTTCTGCCTGAGAGTATTACAGTTCAGTGTGTGCGCACACGTTGTAGCCTGTGTTATGAATAGGAGTTACCTAGTCTGCTGCTGAAATGCAGTTGTTTCCTCTTCTAGCAACGCTGCGCAACAGACTGGGAGATGTTAGGGTAAAAATGGTTTTCCAAGAGAGCCTTGTCTAAAACGATGTGCTTGAGGAGGGACAAAAGCTGTAGTCCAGAACGTGTGGTTGTAAAGCATATCAGTAATATATTAGTCCCTGTGGGGGTTTTATTAAAAATTCTTAATATCCAGTTCAAGCTACTCCTGTTTTGAACCTATTGGAGAGAATGGAAAGGCTTCATTGTCTGATACAGCCTTGAGAGCCTTCGGCTGATGTTTGAGAAGGGAACAGCATTTTCCTGAAGTTGTTCTGTGTTCCTACAGAATCCTGTCCTTCCCAAGAAACCTCATAAATGCCAGGGACACACGCAAGGGACTAGCAGCTGCGTTCCGAATGTGGAGTGAAGTTTCACCATTCAGCTTCAGAGAAGTGCCACGCCACGTAGCTAGTGACTTGAAAATAGGTAAGACTGCACGGGCTCCTGCGCTGACGGGACACTGTTGTGTATGTTAACTCCACGAGGGACTTTTAGAGTTTCAGTATGTAAACCAAGAGGCAGGAGATAGTCCTCCTTTGCTGTGTGGACTCAGCAGGGCCTCTTGGACAAGGACTGGGGCATCGTTTGCCTTTAGTCAGGTAGAGAAACTACTTCTAGTTGCTCTAAGGAGATGTTAGTATCATAATTAACACTTTCTGTGAATCTTGCTGTCGGGAAGCTTTAGGTATTTGACAAGAATTAACCCTCAAAATCTGCCACTAGGACAGGATTATATCTGTTCCACAGATGGGGAAACTGAGTATTGAAAGGTGAAATGGCATATCCAAGGCCACACAGAGCCAAAGAGCAGGTGATGGATTCCAGCTCGTTTATGGTTTTGGTCCCTTCTGCTGATCCTGTTGAAGCACCATCTTTTCTCTGTCCTCTCTCCTCTCCCCTTCCTTCTGCCCCTGTATCACTCCGCAGTAGTTACTTCCCGAGTTTCTCAGGCCTAGAAAAATGTCAGCGCTGAGGCGTTATCTGCTCAGTCTCAACTCCAGATGTAAATTCTTCTCGGGATTTATGGTCTGTGTGAAATAATTATTTCCTGTGCAGATGGCAGCAATATTGAGATAACCAGCAGATTGACCATTGTTTCGCAATATGCTCTTCACTCTCGTGTTGCATGACGCTACTTACAAGCACATGATCTGCCTTCCCCGGGGCCTGTCCTGCTGCCCCATGTGAGCTCCAGGTGGCCCAATTCCACTGGACGCAGGATACACTGCGACGCTGTCGTGATGCTAGCAAAAAGACGGCCAGCAGCTATGACTCCAAGGCTATCTGTTTCTTTACGTTTAAAATGGAAGAATTACATCCTGGGGTTATCATCTCACTCTCCAACTTCTCTCCAAATTTCCATGAGATGTTGCAAAAAGAGCTCAGCATTCCTTTCTGAAAAGTAGACTCATTTGCGTCCACTGGAAACAGGGTCATCAGAGGGCTGAGGATAGTTTGCGTCACATAGCCATCACTCCTGACACTCGCTTTGCATTTATTTTTCCTTTTGTGGCTCTGTAGGTTGGAAAACATGTGGGATACCGTAAGAGATTTTTTTTAGTAAACCACAAGTTTACAGATGTCTGTGTCCTGGATGGGCTTACCCTGCTAGATATGCTAAATGTGCTGCTTTTTTCACAGGCTTCTACTCTATCAATCACACAGACTGTCTGGAGTCTCTCATTCACCACTGCTTTGATGGAACAACAGGGGAACTTGCCCATGCCTTCTTCCCACCCAACGGGGAAATCCATTTTGATGACCATGAATACTGGATATTGGGAAATACACGGTTCAGCTGGAAAAAAGGTAACACGTGTCTCAGGGAGCACACAATTAATGCCTGTAGGATTTAGATTTTAGTCCTTGTTCTGGGGTTTAGCTAGTATGGGAAAGAGACAACAGCAATGGTTGTGATTTTCTTTAGTTTTGGAAGTTGTCAGTCTTGCTGTTGTGTGACTGAACCATGTTTGGTGGCAGTGTCATTTCTTTCTGAACAGTTCAGTGGATTTACTCGATAGTTCAGACACATACTTGATAATTAACGTCCGGCTTCTGCCCAGGCAGGTGCATCTCTGAGAAGGGCCATGTTATATTACTTCAACTTGCTGGCATGGCTGTTTACGTTTTAGTTTTCCTGGGTCTGTAGTCATTTTTCAGTTTGTGGGCACCTAAAAATGTCCGTGTTACTTATAGCTTGGCAGTTTTTTTCCTTCTTGATTTTTTTTTTTAAGCAATGTCAAAACTAACTTTAATTTAAAAGTAGATGGTCCCTAACTAACTAGCAAGTTTGGTTCATATTGTATGACCAACTCAGTACTTTTTTTGAAAGTAAGATATTTTGCTTTTCACCAAATAAAAAGAGAGGAGGGGAGATTTTAGGTGACATAGAGGGACTTCTATCCTTCTTGCTTTCTAAAGCACAGCAACAGATAAGATCTAGGGACAAAGACCTAGGAGAGATGATTTTTAAAGCAAGAATATCAGTGTGTATTATTATGCAAGATATCAAGAGAGGTGTCAGTAGTAACACCTCTTGTGAGCCATCCTTCAGTTAAAATCCATCTCTGCTGGAAGCAGGCTTCAAGATGCTACCAAGAAACTTGAGTTTGACCTATAAGCTATGGGGAATGCAGAGGTCAACTGGAGGCTCTTTCAGACTGGAATATTCCAGCTAGCAATCATCTCATTCCCAAACAGCCATTTCCAGTTACAGCTCTGGGCTGTGGGAACAAAGTTAGCAGAAAGCTGACAAGCGTAATTAAGTATTACACAGGGCACTTGCCTTCATTTCAAACATTGCTCTTTCCGAGCAGTCTTCCTGTAGTCTGGCAGAGCAGCTGCCTGAAATGAGAAGCATCTGGAAATAATTGGCTCATCTATTTGCACCCAAGCAGCTACAGGGAAGATGAAACTGGGGCAACCTTTGATAAGACCGTACTGTCCTAGTGCTAAAATATCTCCTCTGCTTTTACACCAGGATTAGCAAATGTACTTCACCACACACCACCGGCTGTTTTTCCATTTCTCTTCCAGGTGTTTGGCTTACAGATCTGGTACATGTAGCCGCTCACGAAATAGGACATGCCTTAGGACTCATGCACTCCCTGAACCCCAATGCCCTCATGCACATCAACGCCACTCTGACTGGGAAGAAGACCATCTCTCAAGATGAAGTCTGGGGAATTCACAGACTTTACGGTAAGGAAGGCAGGGTTGTGCTCTGGGCTCCTCTGTATAAAGAACATTTGCCTAAAGTGTCAGCTGGATCCTGTGGAGCTCTCGTGGTGTTAGACCCTCACCGGCTGGCAGCACTAGGCTGTAAGCCAGTGAAGAGTAGGAGGAGGAATCTTACTCCTTTTTACGCAAGATAGAGCTCCAAGGAGGTGTAGCATTGTCTGTTTCCAGCGCTACTCGCTTCAAATGCAATAGACAGGAGGCTGGAAGCCTTACAGACTTCACGCTGCCACCTCCCCAGATGGCAGGTCTGAGAAAGGGTTTCAGAGGGGTCACTCCACTCGGTGTCCTCAGGGTGCTCTGAGCTGCTACAGCAGAGGCACAGGCACTGTACGTGTTCTCATATGCCTGGCTCATTATGCCCCAGCCCAGCAACCAGCTCTGGGCATGGACTCTTTGGGCCTTTTGTACTGTGGCTTATACAAGAATAAAAGGCTAATTTCAGCCACGGAGAGCCCTGACTTGCATTTGTAGGCATCAGGTGGACAAAGGGAAAGCTGACGTGCAAAGGAAGGGGGAAGGCAAACAGCTGTGAATTACTCTTTTGGGTGGACTCAGATGTATTAATACAACACGACAAAACTCTCCGCAAACCAAACAGGCTGTGGCAAGAGTCTCTCGAGCTCCGACACTTTTGCCTGCTGCTCTTCAAACATTACCTAGTGTAGGACTTAGCAACTCTCTTGAATCACTGATTTTACTGCATGAAAGTAGCTCACTGTCTAGCCCCCTGCTCATATAATAATGGCACCCTGCTCTATTTACTGTACTCCTGCTTTAGCTTCCTTCCTGTCTCAGCTCTACCATCGACATTGACCAGTCTGATGCAGGTGAAATGTCAAGTTGTTTCTCAGAAGGAATGGTCTAACCCCAATCCCTCTAATGCCTTGTCTCCTTCTGTTTCAGGATGTCAAGACAGATTATTTATGTGCCCATCGTGGGCACAAAAAGGTTTCTGTGAGAAACGCAGGAAGTTGATGAAAAAGCACTGTCCGTCTACCTGTGACTTCTGCTACGGTATCTAACTAACTTTTCTTCTGGGATTCTTGGTGGGGTTTGCACAGAGTGGGGAGGTAGAAGTTAAGCAGTGTTTGCTGCAGGGATAGGCAGGATCTTAATTCCACACTAAAGACCAGTGGATGCAAGTGACCAGCCCCATCCAGCTCTGATGAGAAGCATAGCAGAGATGGCCTCGTACATTTGAGCCAAGATCAATAGGAAGCAGCATTTACGCTTAAACATTTGTGGACTACAACATTAAACTGTCCTGTTCTTCTCTAGTTTAACCAAACCAATGACAGGGAGTTTCTGAAAACACAAACTGCTCCGTGTGCCTCAGACTGCTGCCCTTTTGGAGCCAACTGAGTGCGTTCGAGAGAAGAGATGCAGTACAGTTCCTGATGCACTGACGGGACATAAACAAGACAAATGACATCTCAAGCACAGCTGGGCTTGAGCTGCTCGGCAGCAAAAGAGATAAATGATGTTAATCACCTTAATCTAGTCTCAGTTTTCTGAGTCCAGATAAGGGACTAATGCAGGATCAAGTCACGTTACTGCAGCTGTGGAACTAAGCTTCAGATAAATACCTACTGCCCTTAAGAAGATGTACCGTGTAACTAGTACCTCTTTCTCCAGTACAGAGGTATTTTTTTAGAGCAGGTTAATGCAAAGATGCAGTCAGATAATTACAAAACCATATATTCTAAGGGACTGTTCATATACTGAATGTATACTCTTCCATATATATATATATATGAAACAGGCAAGTTGATTTTTATCCATCTCAGTTTACATGCCACAAAGTTGTTACCTTTGCCTATGAATAATGTTACATGTCCATCCAAGAATTGCTCAGCAGGAGGCATTTTTAAATTAATACTTTTAAGGTTCCTTAGGTGATACCATAATTCCATGAGTGTTTTGGAATGCCTAAGGCTTGGTAATGAGATATGCTAACTTGTGCCATTTCTTTCTCTCACCTCTGGTGCACAGAATTTCCATTTCCAACAGTGCCCCCTACTCTGCCCCCGCCAAGGACAAAAACCAAGACTGTTTCTGAAGGCAGGAATGTCACCTTCCGCTGTGGACAGAAGATAATTCATAAAAAAGGCAAAGTTTAGTAAGTGTTCTATCATTTATTCCAGTCCTTTAGGAGACTTTGCAGCTTACATACCAAAAAGGATGAGGAAGTATGACAAGACAGCGTAAATAAGAATGCAGTTTATCTTCTGGAGCACGTCGCTGTCTCATTTGGCACCCAGAGTAGAAAGAGGGGTGGCTGGCTAACTGTGAGAAGGGAGTGTGCAAATATTGCTCGTAACACTGCAAAGCATTTAGTCTGAAAGCAGAGCTCTCAGAAATGAGCAAGCCGAGTTGAAAAAGGATAAAATCCAATTCACATACACAGCACAAAGGGAATTCTTACCACCAAGTCAAATTCCCTGGCCCATATTCTGCAAAAAACTAGTCTTAAAATTCCCCTTTCAGTTAATAGTTTGTTAGCTCTTACTAATGTACAAGCATGTTATTTCTGGACGTATCTAAAATTGAGAGAGAGATGCCCAAGTCCATGGGTTAGTTTAGACTGAGGACCCAAATTCCCATCAACTTCCACTAGGATTCAAGCTCCTAAGTTACTCAGGATAGTGCCCTATTATAACTGCCATCGACACCCGGAAATATATAGTAAAACTTAACCTTGTTTTGGTAAGTCCCATCTGTGCTGTACACTTACTCAAGCAAAACTTACTAGGAGAAAGAAGAACAACTAACACGTATTGCATTGTGCTGGACACTTTGTAGTTTAATTTCTATTATTTTTCTTATGACAGCTGGTATAAAGATAAGGAGCTCCTGGAGTACTCATATCCAGGTTACTTATCCTTAAATGAAGATCACATGAGCATCATTGCAAATGCAATTAATGAAGGAACTTACACTTGTATAGTAAAGAAAAAAGAAAGAATCTTGACTACTTATTCCTGGAGAATCAGACTGAAGCACTAACGAGGGCCCTGGAATGAGCACTTCAGTTACCGCTAGTTCTGTTTCAAATTCAAAGTGTTTCTTTGGCATTTTATATTTCATCTCCAGTAGCGCAACTGAACTTCTAAATCAGCTGCTTCCATACCTCGGGCAAAAGAGACTCAGACTTGATTACTGGAACGTAAAACTTTTCGAAAGTAGTTTTAATGATAAAGAATATCAAGTATGTGCTGTACAGAGAATTAAAAAATTTTTTTAAAAAAAGTAAAGTGTCAGATTTTGCAGTTAAACTATGTGGATCACTGGAGACTGCTGGAAAACAAGAACATAACTCGTTCATCAAACGAACGGATGAACAGATTGATGGCTCAGCTATGTTGCAATGGAGGCAGAGGTATTGTGGAAGGAAAATGACCAGTTACACTCTGTAAGTGTTTTGCTGTTATTCTTTTTAGATCCTGGTGCATCACACTAGAAGAACTTATAAAAAAGTTTAAGACCTAATACTACTTTTTCTTTTACTTGTCAGGAGGAGGATGTAGGGTCACAACAAACCCTTTCTAATTACTCCATTCCACATTGACCTGTTCAGTTCAAGTATCCACAGAACATCTTTTTTCCCCCAACTGCTTTCCTGTGGTTTGCATTTACTACTTGTGTAATCTTATCCCAACAGACTATTTACCTCCATCAGCAGCTCCTCATGACTTGTCCTTTAGGTGTCTGATCAATAAGCCTCTCGACTCCTTCAACAGAGATGAGGTCCTCCCCCAGTCACCAAAGCGATGAGGTACATGTGCCACATCCAACAGGAAAACAGCATTAGTAGTGGTAGGCAAGGCCTACTGCGCTCAGACGTCTACAGCGGTGGAGCGTTCATTTGCACGGTTAGGAATGCCTGGCTGTCCTTACACTTAGCAAGATCCTTATCCAGTGTTAAAGCAGCCTGCATTCCTCTTTGCTTAGGTTCATCCTTTTTCGGTTGTCCTCTTCACCTCTTGAAACAAGTGCCTTCCTACTTAAAAGCACCAACAGTACTGCAAAGCATCTCACGCACTGCAGCGTAGGTTAGCAGGCTGGGAAGACCTCTGTATTAGAGCAGAAAGGCTCTATCAGTACAGTTCTCCTCTGCTCTGGGAGGGTTTTACCATCAGAGTTAGCTGAGAGTACAGCATAGCATAAAACTTAAAAATGTGTCTTTGCATGGACAATTAAGCTCAGGATCATAAAAGGCAAGCACTCTACGCAAAAATAGACAATTGAGACAAAGTAAAAGCAGAGATGCAGTAACCAAACAATGTCACGCTACTCAGGGAGAGCTGGTGTTTCCCTTCTACCAAAAAAAAAAAAAAAGGGAGTTACACGTATCTCATAACTGTATTAAATTTCCATTGCAATCCAGCATTAGGTTTTCTTTGTTTTACTAAAACTATCCCAACTTAGATGAATAATCCTTTTTGTCAGGAACATGAATCCTCCAGTGATGCCCACGCTGGCTGCAACAACACCAAGGAAGCTAGAAAGGAAATAATTTCACGGAGTGCAAGACGCACAACACAGCTTGAAATACAAAATACGCAGTCATGTTCTAACCCTTCGGAGCTTAGCACAGGCCATGGCAAAATGGCTGTCCTGTCCTCTGCTCTGTGGGATGCAGCAAAAAACCCCCTGCTTTTCAACGGGTTATTGATCTCCACCTATGAGGAATCTTGCTAAAATCACGCATACTTCAGTTAACAGACTAGTAATAGAACTGTTTCTCCTTCAGTACTAGGCAATCAATCAGGCCTAAAGAGAAAATAGTTCTGCATTCCTCCACAGCCAAAAAACACAGAACTACTGTTTTCAACATTTACCACAATTTTAGTACATCCACATTCCAGTTCCAAGGCCTTTACCCAGAAAAACTCTTAAAATGCACTGAAATTGATGGAATGTTTGTAATTTAAGTTAATCCTTTTACTGGACTGGTGCGCAGTTCTGACTACTTGAATACCCCAGTATTTTCCAAATCTTCCTCTTCCCAGAAAGGAACGATAGCATCATATAAATTACAGACTCAGAAGGCTGTGATATTCCAACATGATTCCTCTGGTCTGGAATATGGTCTGGTCTGGAGAAAGGACTGGAATACGGCATTATACAATCAGTAAAGCTAAGCTCTTCTTTTTTTTTTAATGGAAAATAAAGTTTCAAGTCTCCATACTAAGTCTTTGAGTTATAAAACAATAGAGTACTTCTTCTGCACCAGTGCCATTGTAAATACATGTATACAACACATCAGTGTTCAGCTCAGTAGTGCACCCAAAAATATTGTCAGTGAGTATTGAGCCAACCCAGCCTAGCTCTCTCCAAGGCACACAACAGGAAAGAAACCTCAGAACTGTTACGTTTTTTTGCCTTAACTATATTCAGACACATATAATTTACTTAAAGTAAAAAAAAAAAAAAAGTTGTTTGCCCAGGCTGACAATATGCTGTAACAGTGTCAGCACAGATTTGGGGGCGGTGGGGGGGAATAACTTTACACTCTAGAAGACTTAATGCCACCAACTTCCAAGTTTGCTGCATGTGAAGAAATGAAATCCTTCACACTGTTAAACAATTAAAAATGTATTTTAATTCTACAAATTTACAAGGAAAAAAACAAAACAAAACAAACCCAACAAAAAAAAACCTAAAAAGAAAACAGAAAACTGTTCCAGGATTGTACTTCAAGTTTTCCTTTGTCAAATTTTGTAATGATCCTTGGCTTTTCGGATTAATTCCAGTCCTCTAATGGAATGCAGCAGTTATACTCCACACCCAGCAAGAGCCTTTGAGTCTGTGATGACATTTGACTTTTTCCCCTGTGAAACACATCTAGTCTCCCTGCCGTGAGGAACAGAACTGGGGCACTCAGAAATCCACTCACATGAACGGTTCTCTTGGGGTTTTTTTTCCCCTTTCATGTCGAGTTTAAAACTTGAGGCTGAAACCGGGTCCTGCAGCAGATGCTCCTTGATTTGTGGTGGTCAGATGAAAACCTGTGTCTTTCAGATCATCGTCACCCTGTGAAAACCAATCACGATTCATTTCTCAGTAAGTGTGCAGATGTATTTACCCCTCCAACACAAAAATCTAAACAACAACAACAAAATAAAGCAAACTGTGTTGAGGAGATGAGAAACAAATGTTTGATTTAGCGGCCTCATAGCTAAGGTCAATGCAGAGTGTTATTCATGCTCTTTAAACATTGCGATTTCAAAAGTTCTCTTTTCTAAAGGCATCTCAAGTGTATTCCTAGTTTGTGTACCTACTTTTGACTGCACATCTGAAAGATGAAAAAACTTTGTGAACACACTGGATAAAATGTGTCAACTACACTTCTTCAGCATCTGATGAAACACACTCTGCATACCCTCCATGTCAATTTTTATGCCCTCAAAAATCAAGGCTAAACAAACTTTTAGGCTACTTCATCTGTTAAATTGGGCACAACAACTGTACAGTGCCATTTCATCCACGCTGAGACATGGAAACAGTAGTAAGAAGTTGCTAGAATTTAATTCTAGCAACCTGAGACTGTGACACACCATACTTACAAGGGCATCTTCTTCAGCCAGCTTTTTCTTTCAAAAGGGGCAGCACGATCCCCACACATAGAAAGAACACCAGCCTTGCCTTTTTTGAATTCTTCTCCAAATATTGGGAAGAGGAGACTGTTTCTATCCGCAACATATGCATAACTTACCAGGCTTTGGATTTTTTTTCAAAAATAACTTTGCAGCTTTGAAAGCTTAGTTGAAAGTGTAAAACAACATACGCTTTCAAAAGAAAAATTGTTCTGCACTGTGATAAAACCAGGCATCATTTCTTTCTCAGATTATGTACTGAAATTATGATTCTGTGAATATAACAGTAATTGGACCCGCCCTTTGAAAAGGAACAGAGGGAAAGCTGGACTTCTGTAGTGTCTTTTTCACGCAAGTACAGGTGAGTCTCAGGAGCCCAAGCCCCACAGGCTAACAAAATGCACTCCCCGTGAACTTTTCCAAAATCAGGATTTGGACATGTCTGAGGACATCGGAAGTCGATGTCAGTTGCCTCGATCTGCTGTGCTTACCAGTTGACTATATCCAAGGCCTCCCTCAGGTGGTCGTGGGCTAGTGCCGCGTTTTACCCTTTGTTGTTCACTTTTTGCTGGCCAGGTGGGAAACATGGAGGGGTCGATAGGAAGCGGAGTCTCTCGGAAGTACTCATGCTTCAAACCATCTTCAGCAGTAATTCTTCTGGCTGGGTAGTATGTCAAAAAGCTGAGAAGAATTTAGGAAGACAATGAAAAAGGGAAGAAGAGAGACAGGGACAGAAAGAAGAAAAATTTTAGCCTCAAAAATATAAATTCTTTGGAAATGCAATTTAGAATTTTCTGATTTTTAACAAATAATTCTATTAATGGGTATGACTGCTGACATATGGGTGATCTAACATAGCTAGCTGATTTTAAAAGCATGCTTCCTACATGAACCTATAATTAATGGAACTGCAGCTGGTACTACATATCAAAAGTAGCTTTTGTAGGGATCTGTTTAGAGAGATATAAGTCGTTAGACACCTCAGAACCTATGGGTAGTCAGATATAGCTCAAAAGGGATCCAGGACGGTTCAGTTAAAATATTTTACAATGCTGCTTTGCTTTTTAGAGGAGACAACTGAGATTATATTGATACACCCCAGAATACTGCCATATAGTGTCACTTAACCGTACAGCTTGAGGTTGATTATTTTAAAACTTTCGCAATATGGAAACATGTTTTACCGTACTATTCATCCTACCAAACAGTATTTGGCCCTGACTACGTAAAGGCTTATATACCCAAGATTTGTACACGTAATGAGTTCTGCTGACTTACGTACACTTACTCATGTGTTTCTGTAAGTTCCAGACTCACATGAACACTGTTGTGTTGTCGCTCTTACCAAAACTAATGAAGACATAGCCCTGTCATAACCCTCTTTTTTTTTTAAAAAAAAGGTAATTTTTTTAATTTTTTTTTTTTTTTTTTTAAATAGAGACAAGTTCTTAGTAAGATCTGAAACTCAATCATTTCCACTAATTCATATAATGAAATTCAAGGGGAATATTAGGGGAGGGAGGGGAACAAAAATCTCTCAAGCCACTGTCAATCTTTTAAAGAAAAATTAATTCGAATGCAATCAGAATGCACCAGTAGAGTTAGTTAAAAGGACTGCCAGAACATCAGATGTGACAGAACGCATGAACTTTGAAAATATAGGAAAAAAACAAAACTGCTTTTTTCCTAATTCTTTAATATAATCTCTCCAATGTACTGCTTTTTTTCCTTTTTTCAACTGTAATTTAATTGTTTTAACAAGATCCATCAGCAGACCGCGTGATAGCTGACTCACCACATAATTAAACACAACATGAATGAGATGAAACTACTACTAAAACATTTTTCTATTCTTCTAGGATATAGGTGTGCAAGAATAATCTTGGACTGAGGTTTAACAGCAGGTGTTAAGAGCATGGTACACTGAACAAAGCTGTTGCAAGGAATGTCACAGACAAACTTCAAATGCATCAGCGTGTTTTGACAAGGTTAAATGCACTGAAATACCACGCTTCACCAAGTCATTTTCCACCACTATCATAGCATGTGAATACATCACCCCAAGGAAACCCTAGAAGCTAGCGCTTACTTGTTCATCAGATCAAACCCCTGATCAGAGAGGAGCGCTCCAAATCTCTTGCGTAGATTGTTATAGGGATATTCCGTGAATGTCATCTTCTTTACTGCTGGCAGCTCATTGTAACCAGGCCAGATTTTTTCACTTGGAGTACCTAGATCCTGTAAATTAAAGTATCTCCTTAATAAACTCATTCTGGAGTGCAGTCCTTCTGCTTATTCATTACGTAGCTATAGGAGTTGGTAAGTATCCAGAGAAAACAGACAAAACACAAATCATGATCTTAGTCTCCTATGAGCATTTTAAAACAAGAATCAGAATAATGAGTCTTTTATTAAGGCTGAATCTCTGTCAAAGAGCAACAAGCATTTTTAATTTCTTACGACTCCAATGTACCTGCCTCTAAAACCAGTCAGTTAGAATCCAAAGTTGTTAAAAATGTTACCTTAAAAACTTTGTTAATCTGGTCGATTTCTGACTTCCCTGGAAACAGTGGTTTCTGCGTTAACAGCTCTCCAAATATACACCCTACCGACCACATGTCTATCGCCGTTGAATATTCCTGAAAAGAAGGAATATATTATACCTTACAAAATCAGTAAGATACTTTCACCGAGTCGTTTGGGGGGTTTTGTTGTTGTTTTGGTTTGGGGTTTTATGTGGGGTTTTTTTCTTAAAGATTCCACCACTCTGAACAGAACACATACAATCATTCCAATACCCAAGGCACAGGTCTCAACTGTATTTATTTAAAAGTTAAAATTACTGTGAATTATGAGTAATACCCATATCCACAACTACTATGGGATGAAACGTGAAAGTCTCCACAATGTTGCCTTTCTTTTTCACTCACAAACAGAGCTTCACAACTAGCAAAGCATTCTCTTTCACAGAGATCCCTAGCCCTTATTTTGCCACCACAGCAATCTCAGGTTATGGGCACAAAACCTCATCTCCATGGTACATCTCTTCTCTTAAATGCAGCCATTTCTCCTATTGCAAAAACATCTTTGAAAGATAGCATAGGGCTTCTTTCACTTCTGCACCCATTTTTTTTGGTGGTAGCGTAGTATTTTTTTTCTGGCGTGGTTCTTGTCACTGAAGCCCTACAGAAGCCAACCAATTTCGTCCAGATTTCACTTATGAAACAGGTAATCAGTAGGGAATGTTGCCAGCACCTTGTTCTGCTCTCAGGTGTCACGAATTTTAGACTAAGTTAAAAGAAAAATAAAAATCCAGCTGCCTAAGATGACAGTGACAGTTTGCACCAATCCACGAGAAGTCCAGCAGTGCTATGACATCAGCATTCTAAAGGAGAAAAACTCAATCTGTCACCCACCCACCTTCTGCCTGTGGAAGATGGAACCTTTTTAGCTGTATTATGAGGAAAAGTAATACTGAAGATTCAGAATTTCCACCTCTAAATCAATATAAAGAATCAAGCATACTCATACTTTGTTCGTAAATTATAAAATAAAGTTAGTCTGAAGAGTCATTCCTCTAGCAGCCAGAGGAACTAGCAGCCAGAGGAACAAGGAGAAACATACCTTGGCTCCAAGCAACAACTCTGGAGCCCTGTACCAAAGCGTCACAACCACTGGCGTGTAAGGCTTCAGTGGAGATCCGTATTCTCGGGCGAGTCCAAAATCTCCAACCTAAATGAAAATGGGTAATCAGCAATATTTCCAACATTGACCATACTGTTTACTAACAGTGCCAATATGCATTGGCCGTGTCGGCTATTGCATGGCTTCCAGCCTTCAAAAATAGCCACACAGAATACACTGTTTCTCATCGGCCTTCCTTGTCTTTTTCCACTGAAGGGAAAAAACATTTTTCCCTTCCTGAGGCCAAGTAAGAGTTCCTGTTATTGATCGCCTTGACAGAAAGCTTATATGGCAGGGGGGAAAACAAAACCCAGCAACAACAGTAGATGCTGGCTTCAACTTTGCAAGGAAGAAAAAAATTAAAAGTCCGGTTTTCCTGAGAAAGGGAAAGGCTTAACAACAGTAACAGCTGTAAGATGTAAAGAATGGCAATATACAATTGGTATCTAAAATTTAGAAGTAAAAATTGAAATGTTATGTTCTGATCTTATTAGTACTGCTTTTCTCTTAGATTTTTGTAAGAAGTCAGCGAAAGGTTAGATAGATTTTTAAAGTGTGCAACTTTTTTTAAAAAAGACTTTTTCTTTGTAAAGAGAATCTCCATCTCCACCAGTAATGGTACAGTTCAGCACTATTACAGAGATTTATATTCTTTATTAAGCCTCACAATCTCTCAAGTTGAAAGAGCAACCCCAGCTCAAACACTATGATGCTGATATAGAAAAAGTAAACGGCACTGTGACACATATAGTATGCTGCATCACCAGGAAGAGAACGCTGTTCAGACTCCTAATCCCACTACAAATAATTCAGTAATCACTAGAGCATGCTTATTAGTCACATCCTAGCATAAATCTTATAGCTGTGGCACAGCAGTCTCTTTACTTTACTTTAATAGTAAAGTTCACTCTTTCGCAACTGTATGTTTTACAAGCCACACCTCATACCTCTTAAAGACTAATGCAAACCATTCTATCCAGCTCTTGACATAGCTATAATGCAGCGTAGTTCTGCAATACAAGCTTTTTCATAAGTGGGGTATATTTAATGTAATTCTTACTTTTAAAATGCCTGAATGACTGAGCAACAGGTTGGAAGTTTTCAGGTCGCGGTGAAGTATCCAGTTGTCGTGAAGATGCTTGACTCCTCGCAGTAACTGAATCATCAAGGTTTTCACTTCACCTAAAATGATAAAAAGCAGCCAAATACATTTAAGAGAAGAAATCTGTCTTTAAATTTTTTGTTTGGAGAACAGGGAAGGGGGCAGGGGGAAGAAAGGGATGTCAAGTTAAAAGCACAGTATAGACTGCACCATAAAAGTATGTCACAGAACAAGAGCAGTTAAACCCACAGAGCTGCCAATAAAGCAAAATTAATTTGGATAGCTGGAATGCATCCAAATAATGCTTGGAAATTAATGCCTCCCAAAACCACAGGAAGTGGCCAAATGAAAACCCAGTGTTCTTTTCCAGTTTAGCACAGGGGAAACTCCCTCAATTTCACATCTGAACTTCTACTTCACCCTAAGCACACAAACTGGATTCATCAGCCAAAGACCACTATGAATATCAGCACTCCCAGCCTATGATCCTGTCTTAACTTGCATCAGTAAAATCAGACCGACCAGAGAAAAAGCAGTGAAGTCTCTGTTCCAAAGAACACTCATAGGACATTCCAAGGCAATACACATCACCATACAAAGCTAGTTCTCCGACGTCAGTACAGCCCAAAGACACTGAGGTTTTTGTTGGCTAGTTTTCCAGTTTTGAGAATCGTAGGAGACTATGGCAAACAGTACCTGGTAGAAATGGTTGCTTCATTGTTTCCATCAGACTCTTGAGATCGTGTTCGACATAGTTCATTACAATATAGATTTTATCCATATTACTACCTACAACGATTTCCTAAAACACAGAAACAAATGATCAAAACAAGCACACAGTATTTAAAAAGCATGCAAAAATGAATTTTAGAAATTTACTGGCAAGAGGATAAATGGAGCCTGTCATTGGTAAAATCCATAGAAAATGTATTTTTCTATGCAAAAAAACAACAAACCACCAAAACACCTCATTTTTGCAAAACATCAGATTATGTAGAGACAAGTAATGTCTATACAGTTTTATGGGTAGTACACAGCTGTTTACAGAAACAAACTCTGCTACGAACGCTAACATTTTTATAAGGCATTTTAAAAGCCAAGAGGCAATATTTCAAGAACAAAAATACTTTTGAAATAGAAGATTGTGGCCTTACTCTGACAGTGACAATATTTAGATGTTGTGCTTTCAAAATAGTATTTATTTCTCTCAGAGAAGTAATGGGAAAGCCTTCCTTTTCCTTTTCCATTTTCAGTCGCTTCAGAGCCACAATTTCATCTGCAAAGAAAACAGAATTATTAATTACAGATTTCCCATCACACGGCTAATAAAATACACATTAAGAGGTTCCTCAGTGTTCTGTCATTAATTAAATTAATTTGAATTAAAACCATTACTCAAGACATTCTGTTGAACCAAGAAGCAGAGTCAGTCTCACATGAGCAAAGTAGAAACAAAAAATACCCACCACCACCACAAGATTGCCAAGTTTGAAGAATAAAATCCAAACCAACAATCTAAAAGCTGCATCATGGATTTTAGTGTATTCTGATGTAACTCACCTGGAAAGAAGCTACAGAAAAAGAGTACTTAACTCTAAAGTCCTCACCATAGTTAGGAAGATAAGACAGAGGACAGAAACGCCTCAAATGCAGTTTACCTCTGTTTAAAGACCCGACTTGAAACCAGGGTGCTAGTCAAAACGTTACTGAAGTGAATTATTTAAATATATCTGGGTTTTGCATGATATTGTGGAGAAGAATGGTTACGTCAGTCTCAGAGCGGGCCTCAAGACAGAGAAGGAAAAGAAAAACGAGCTCACGGTAGTTGTCCAGTAAACAAGTGAACTCAGAGAAACCACGATGCCAGCTGTATACTTCCACTCCCCAAAGGAGACCAAATGGTCATACTATGCTAAAATAAACAGAGGAACCAAGGCATCCCGAATTTAAACCTGTCACCAAAATCACAGCTTGTCAGTTGGAACCTGAGAATAACCCTAATTTCTGTCTAGGTCTGCTTTGGAACATAGTGCTTTTCACAAGCTCTCTTCACCATCTGCCAACTCTGTTTAAAACTACAGATATTTAATTTACTGTGCTACACTTCCCCTTGAAAATGACCAGCTTGCTAGAAAGTACTGTATCACTAGCGATGGCAACACTACAGGGAAACCAAGGTCAGAGCCAAAAGAACAGACCGTATCGCTGGGCGTTATCTTTTTCCAGGAAAAAAAAGAAGTGTTGCACTAATATCACTATTTTTGTTGAACTATCAAAGCAAATATTTCTTTCACTTGAGGAATCACCATGGAAGAGGAACATATAAATGACTTGATGGTTGGCTCTTGCACCATTCATAGGAAATGCAATAGTTTCTTCAAGACGCTTGCCATTACAAACCAGATAAACAAAGAGATTTGAGTTTTAAAAATATAAATCCACTTCTATACAAAAGAATTGGGTTTTTTTGAGAGGGAGCTTAAAAAGAGTGAAATTCCTTTCTACAACGAAATACTGCAGTATATACTCACTGCACACCAACCGCTGCTTTATGAATTCTCTGATCGGTAGCTGTGCTCACAGTGACGCCTGGTGGAACGCTTATATCAAATTTTGAAAACTTCCCACTACAGCAGATCTCGAGCCAGAAATAACTGCCTTTCGAGCCAGAAACTGAAATCGCGTTAATTGTTCTACACCATCATGGCTAATACAGAGATTACTACTGAACTCAAAGAGCTGCAAGTGAAGCCCTCATGTCAAAGTCCACATCCTATTAAAAAGCACAGATTATTCTTGATAAAGAAGAAAGTATTTTAGACAGATTTTGTTCATAAATGAAAAATGCAGAACTGTAATTTGCATACAACTGCAGCCCCGAATACCATGAAGATAATAACTGGAGACCACTTATACTAACCAGTCTTCTTGTCTTTTGCTCTGTACACTACACCGTATGTTCCTTCTTCGATCCTGTTCAAACACTGAAATTCCTCCACACTACGACATCCCTGAAAAACCAGACAGACGGACAACATTTACTCCGCCAGCATCTGCGGGAGGGTTTTGCTTGGTTTTCTTAAGAAGACATAAGGTAAACTTCAGCAACTTCACAGGAATAGTTAAAATTTGCCAAGAGAATTCAACAATATGACTACGCCATGTGAGAAAGGTATCTTTGCAGTTTATTTTTACTTGGATCTCTAAAGGAATCCTGGACAGAGTCTGTGTTTTAGTAGAATAACTCAATTATTTCATTAATTCTTCACTCATTCACTTTTGCACAGAATAAACTGCAATTTCTACCACAATGGCAAAGGCAGCAACTCAGCACCTTAGACTGATACCTTTCACATAGTTCAATTAATAAAAATGTGCTTCCTCTTCATATTTCTACACTTTGCTGTTGGCTACAAAAAGAATAACCACCCATCAGTTGCTGTTCACATTAACGGAACTCTTCTCTCACAAGTACCTATTTTCAGATAGCAACACCAAGATATCAGAGTATCAAATGCATCACTACATTCTTATCTATATCTAAAAGAGTAATCTCATTTTTGCTCCATGCACATTTTTTCCTTGTCAAAAAAAGACAGCAATATTTCACATAGAAATGTGTACTTTGTGACGTTGACTCAGCACGGCATATTCTGCTCATAAACTATCTCACGCACAAATATGTGTTTATGACGTTAACAAAGCAGCTAGGGAAATCCATTTGCCTATGATATTCTCAAGCATCCTTTAAGTGATCGTCTACCTGAAGCGCAGGAAGATACTTAGGAAGCTCTTGTTTCAGTTCAATGGGGGAGGAAGCTGGTGAGTCAGGAATATAGTCTCCTTCTGTCATTGCATTGGAATGAGGGGTACCCTCCCCTACTTCCTCCTCTTCTACTTCGCTTCCTGCTGAATCTCGGTCAAACCTCGACTCTGTAACTTTAAAAGTCAGAATCAGTCGTGGAAAGAGGGAGCCGTTTGGAACAACTAAGTTCAGCTTTAGACAAATAAGGGTAGCGAAACACTGATCACTATACATGAGATAGGCGTGCCACTTAAGTTACTGCAACAATAAAGATCAATGAGAAGCCTAATTTCTCCTCTTTGCAGAGATGATGCTTTCAAGAACTCGTTTACAGTCACGTACATACAATTTCCAGCAGTAAATACAGCACGCCAGAAAAATAAATCTTTACACTAACAGAATGAGAGAGAAAACTGACCCAGTATATCTCATTCTGATTGCAAAGCTTTTTTGATGAGAGGACAGGACAAGAGACCCAAAATGAAAAAGAAGGAAACATTAGCTCATTCAACTAGGATCTGATTTCCTCTAAACATAGACCTTGGAACAGATTTCAAGGAATTTCTGATTCTGACATGAGAATGGCCCCCAAATGCCAAATATGTGATGCTTTAGAACAACGGTAAAATTGCAACAAGAAATACATTTAAAATATTTTTAAACATTTGTAGAAATAGGTTTATTTGGCTGCAAAAACTCAGCCAAACACTTCTTTAAATATTCAGTATTTGCATTGTACCAACTGGGATGTGGTTTCCATTCTCCCGCTCCTCCTCTTCACTCATTTCTTCCTCGCTTACCTCTTCTGCAAAACAGAATCAAGTGCAACTGAATAAACTCAACACTTCTGTAGTTCCTTGTACGGCAGATCACGATCGAAATGCTTTTCTAATTCGCCAGGCCTTCTTCACCACTATCTAGTCAGTGACCTCGCACTTCTGTTTCACTTGGAAAGCAAATGCTTCCCCAACTCATCAGAACTGCACCTTTCAGCTTCCAACAGGGAATACAATTCTTACCAATTATCTGGGAATTCAGGGATGGGGGCAGGTGAATAAATTAAGTCAGGAAACTTATGAATATTTGCTTATTAATGGTAATTGATTTTGAAGAAAAATATCCAGCCATCAGAGCATGCTTTTGTGCCTTTTCTTTACTAATTAATTACAAGAAAGGCTGTTAAGTAGACTTTTTTACTAAACCTTTTTTAATTATGTTCATTTTTTTGTACTGGCATGAAAAAAAAAAATCGGAACTTTGCAACTGAAAATAATTCAAAATGACAGAGACATTTGTATTTCACCACCCGCCAAATAAGTGCAGAATTGTTCTCTACAGAATATTTGTTACGTTACAAAATTACTTGAACTGTTAGCCTTACACCATTTAGGAAGACAAAAATGGCTTTCAGTTTTCTAATCTGGCTTCTTAGACAAATAATTGGTATTACCTCTATATAAAAGGATAGAATATGACTTGTACTTGTTTTTTTTCTTTTTAGTTATCTTGACCTGTGAGGTCTCAGCCTATCCTAGACTAAGAGAAAAGGAAAATGTTCAAATAAAACAATATCGAGTAAGAAACAAAGAAAATCATAACACACCATTCTAGGACCTGCTTTATGTTACTCACCAGCTGACTGCTCAGACACTTCCTCAGAATTGCTTCCTGTCTCCTCCTCTTCCTCCTCTTCCTCTCCCTCTTCCTCAGAACCTTCACTGCTAGACTCTTCCTCCTCTTCTTCTGAGCCTGATCCAGATTCTGTTCAGGAATAATCAAACACATAACTAAGTAGGCACACACTCTAAGAACAGATTTTCCTCAACAGACAACTGTACAATTAATTACATCTACTAAATTGCATTTAATCACCTGATGAAGACTCTGCCGAGCTGGTTTTTCTCTCACTGTCACTGATGTCTTGCAAGTCTGAAAGAGGATCTCTCTCTTCTGGTTTCTCTTCTTTTACTGTTGAGACCATAAACATTAAAAACAGGGTGCTGACTGAATGTCACTTCAACTTATAAGACTCTGAATACCCGGATAACTGCTTTACTTTCTCTGGCCGTTAAATTGCTGCTGAACATTCTGTATTGGAAATACAGAACACTAAAAAAAAATTCACACTCTGCTCAAAAGACAAACAGCTTTTCTGAATTGCAGTGGTGCAGGATCAACAACCAAAAATGTGGAATATTGACCTTTTCTCTTTTAAACATGATATACGTCTAAGCCCCTCTAAGTGTAATTAAAAATAAATAAATAAAAAAATAAAAGTAACATGGTAACAAGTATCACCACAACACAGTCTCACTAATGTGTGTACATACAGCGCTTACTATCAGTGCTTACTATTCTAATGCAGTCCCTCTGGACCACCACGAAATAGCACATGTGAATAACTGTTGATAGATTAGACAGTAGCTTCAAAGGACTTACTGCCTGCCTCCACCTGGAATTTCAGCTCATTACAATCTGCAATCAGCTTACTTGAAATAGTTACACTTACTTTTACAGCTACACACATTAACAAAGCAGACACAGAGCTTTTCTTCTTTAACCAAAGACACTTTCATGTCAATTGTGCAAGTTCTCTACTCACAGTTAGGACCTTCTACACATGGGAAGGACCATTTTCTGGCTTAGAAAACAAATTTCACCATCTAACCAGAATACTGCCTTAAGCATTTATTTTCTTCTACAAGACAATATCAGTGATGCTTAAACTATATTGATCCTTGTAAGGTAACTTTTTAAGGTAGCTTAGTTCCTAACAACAAATCCAACTGGAGCTAGTGTAAACAATCTGCAAGGGAATGAAACTACAAAGTTTTAAAAATTCAGTCAGCTGCTTCTTTCATCATTGAATGCAGTAACTCTGAAACTTGTAAAATTACTACTCCTACTACTAAAAAGGAAAGATTCATTCAATTTGTTACTTGCACAATTACCTGCAAAACCAGCATTGCTTTAGAAAACAGTACGTATGCACATATTCACGAATATTCCAGAGTTATGCCACCATGGCTGAAGTGGACAAGTCTTTCAACAGAGTACCAGGGACATACGGTTACTACTAAAAATTAAATACTACCCCAGAACAGCTCCTCCTAGCCCCCAGGCAAAGACATTATCAAGTGGCAAATGCTACCTGGTTTCCTGCTATCTCCTTGCTCAAGCTTGTCTCTTTGCTGTCGTAATGGGCTGCGACTCCAGGGTCTCATTTTTACTTTGTCTCCATATTCTTCCCTCACTGTTCTATGGTGTGCAGAAACTAGTGAAAACAAAACCGGAAGAAATTGTTACATTCTCCCTGCCCTGATTAGAATACTTCTGCCTGCCACAACCACCTGCTTTGCATACTTTTCATTTTTCCTTACAAACTAAAGGGTAATGGGGAGGAGTGGAAGTGGAACCTAACTATATCCAGGAGAACAAAGGACTATGATTTACCTCATGCACAATAAAATAGGGGTTTGTACTAAGAGAAAGGTGCTGCCATACTTTGGAAACAGAAGCAAGATGCCCTATGTACTAGACAGTAAACGCCCTGAAACTAAGGCATTAATGCCAGAGAGAGAAGTAGACAGACCAGGAAGATACATAAAAATAAAAACAGCTAAGGGTTAGAAGAAGCTGACAGAACATTTAGAGCAATAAAAATAACAAAAATGAAAGGCTAGATAGATTGAACAACATCAGTGTAAATACCAAGCACAAAAAGGAGCTGTTTGGTATGAGCCGAGCTAGAAAGAATAGCAATAAATATGGCTTCTGCTACTCTTGAACAGTCTTTGTCACTTGATCACAGGAACGGGCTCTGATTTTTACCTCTGAAAGCTGGGAACAACAGAGATCCTTTAACCAAAAATGATCTGAACTCAGACTGCAAGTATCTGATATGCTATGGAAAGTGAGGGTTCATGTGTAGAAGTCAATTGAAATTGCTCAGTTATCAGATCTTCCCCACTTGACTCGCCCTACAGCCTTTTTCATGGTTGGAGTACTTACATGATCTCTCTCCCTCCCTTTGCAATTTATTTCCCCAAATCCTTAACACACTTAATTTTGAGACTTCAACCTCTATCAAATTGGGTTAGACTCAGCCAGGGAGTTCAGAAGTGACTGGGATCATGACGGATACACACACACACACAGACAACGTCAATTACATAAATTCTGTTTCTATAGGAAACCAGACTAACAGAGACAGGCAAAGAAAGACTTACTGGCTAACCGATATGCCATGATATTTAAGGCATGAGACATTGGTTTATCTCCCCATGTAGAACCTAACAGATCCCCCCGCCCATGTAGAAGCCTCACCCAGCCCCCCCTTTTTCTTTTCCCTTTTTTTTTTTTTTAAATTCTAGCATTGACCTAAGTAAAAAAATACCTCCGTTCCACCATTGTGTCAGCAGACAGTGAGCCCAAACAACATTTATACAGAGATAGTTACCTTCTCTTCTGGCTTCCCGTTCCTTACGTCTTTCTTCAGCTCGCCTTTCTCGCTCTTTTTGCTCCCTTTGTTCTTTTTGCTGCTCTCTGATTTTTCTCTCTCGTTCTCGCTCAAGTTGCTCCAGACGATCCCTAGAAAAGAATTATTTTTTGTAACGTTACAGTTCACCACAAATTCAGCTTATGAAGTAAAGCAAAACTGTTTTTCTGTAACAAACTACAGGGCCATTCAATTTCATTAGCAACAATACCACTGATTGTGTATCAGTCAAAAACAGACGTAGCTTTTCAGCTGATCCTTTAAAAACAGTGTTTCAAACACAAAGACCATGTGCTCTCAAACAGGAGCTTCTGTACCCTGATCAGGATTTAAACAGAAATTAAGCAAGTTCAGTTAATAAATCCCCTGATACTATGCAAAACTGGTTTGTGCTTTTTTTTTTTCATTACAGTAAAACGCTGGCAATGAATTCACCTAGAAATATCTGTTGTAATGAAGTCACTTAGAAAGGAATTAAAAGTCAAGAACACATTTTCATTAGACAACACATTCACAGGAACGTGGCACTGGCATCAGACCTTACAAGTTTTTGCTCTGACTTCTTTTGTCAACGAAACAATGAAAGGTTAGAGACAGATTAGAGGAGGAAGCTGTTCATCTCTCTGTTGGTTTGTCACAGGGGAGGGAGGGATGGATGTACCTCTCCCTCCTGGAATGCTCCCTTGCCATTTCTCTCCGTTTCTGTCTTTCCCATTCACGACGGGCTTTATCCTGCTCTTCTCTATGTCTCTTCCTACGCTCATGTTCCCGTTCTTTCTCTTTCACTCTGGCATGTTTCCCTAAACAAACAAAAATGAATTTTGGAGTGTTACTATTCAAAATATTTAGCGCTCCTATTTTTAAAAAGCAAAATTAGACAGGATGAAACTTATGGTAACCTATTTTCATGTTCTGTTATTTCGTAATGGAAAAATCCTGATCTGAAAGGGTGTTGGAAAATTAAAAGATTATAAAACCTTGCACAAATGCTTGCATTAAAACCAGAAAAAAGCTGCTAGTAACAGGAATACAACATGAATGTTTCTAGAAAGGACTTTTTTCCTTTACAGTCAGGTACAAAGAGCATAGCTCAGCCCCCTCACTCAGTGAAGCCAGAAAGAAGCTTAGCAGACTTCAAAGAGTAAAAGCAGACTCTGTGTTCCTGTCCCAAAGTGATTACTGTCCTCTCAAACACATATATATCCCTGTCATTCCCATAAGGGCATTAAACATAAACCAAGTAGTAATACAAGTTTAAATTCCTTTGTCTTATCCACCTGACATGTTTTCTGTAGTTTGTAGTTATTGTTATTTATTTTCTACATAGTGCCTGTTTGGCTTCACCTTGGGAAGCTACCAGAAATGTTATCCAAATGTAGTAATAACAACCTTCTGCCGAATGACTACGATGTCTACGTTTCTCTTTCCTTTTCTCATCTTTTCTATGATGGGTTTTTTCTTTCCGTGACATTTGCTGCGGTGGTTTTATAGCCAAGGAATCATCTTCTTCTCCTCTAAAATACAAGACAAATGAATAAACTCAGGAAGGTTATATGTCCTGTCAAACAGACGGAGTGTTATTTCCTCTTTTATCCATCTTGAAAAGAATGCATTTTTTCCTATTTTATTAAAGTTCCTTTCCATAATACCCCAAACCAAGGCATTAACAGTACCTTACAGAAAATCACGGTCACGTAGATGAGAAGTTAAGCTATTATTATATGCATACTTTCAATATACAAGCAAACTGAGGATGAATTAAGCACTAAAGAGAACTCAGCAGGCCTGCTTTAACTGCATCTTGAGCGAAATGTTTTATTACTAGGTAGTGGCCAAAACTGGACCACAATACTCTGTAAAGCCTTAATCAGTACTTCAAAACGATACCCTGGCATATTCTACGCACAGGAGGCAAGATGGCACGTCCGCAGGCTAAAGAAGATAAACTTTTCCCCTTTGGATATTTTTAAACCCTCTTCTCAGTACTCCTAAAGGTTTCTTAAGGTAGCAAGGTTATTCTCTTATTCTTACCTGTCTTCCATAGAGTCTTCCCTCCTGTAAGGTGAATTTCTGATTGTTATTTCCATGCGATGATCTCTCAACTCCCCCTCTTCAAGAGAATCCCGCTTTGAATCCCTATCATCTGACTGTGACAGGAACGCAAGTATGGGAAAAAACAAAATGCAATTAGTTTTTGTGTCACAAAATGAAAAAATGTAAACAGTACTCAGCTCTTCCATTCCTGGCTCAAAAGCCATCCTCAACTGCTCGCACCAGTAAAGAACTTATGAAGCAGAGATTTCATAGCTATAAGCAGCCAAATGCAGTTTGACTGCAATTATAGCTGAACTTCTGTAAATTCAATGTAATTAGACAAAACTAAACAACGATTAAGGAAGATAGCATTAACTATTGTGGGTTTTTTCCAAAAAGAATGTTATTTTGTACATAATTGTACAAAAACAAGTAGTAACATAAAAGTTATTCAAGAACAATTATTTAAACCTATTCTTCTATAAAATCTTCAAAAGATTTTTACTTGCACTGCAGCTTCCAGCTAATCACATCAGTTTCTTCTCCTTTTCTAACCAACAACTATGAAACAAAGCACAGTGTACAACGTAAGGCCAATAAGATCTTAGCAAAGCATCGTATTTTTGTCAGACTTTGGAATTAAGAGATCACACACGAAACATGCGTAAGAGCACAGAGGAATTCCGCTGACAGGGCAAGAAGCCTTGTTCTCATCAGAAAATGAGGATATAGGCACTGAAGCTCCTCAGGTTTCATTAGAAATGCTTACATACCAAAGGATAGCTTACATTTTTCATACGTTTTATCTCTGCCTTCTCTTCTTGCTCCTTCCTTCGTTTTTTTTCCTGAAGAATTTCATCTAAAGTTTTCACTTTCCAAGAATCCTTTTCATCACCCATTTGAATTAAAAAAAAAAACAAACTCTGAAAAAGAACACGACATTAATGAAACCTACACAAACTACACAGTCCAACGCAGCTACGACTATTTTACACTGACTTTCTGCACGCAGACAAGCACTTAATGTACCAGCTTCAGGGACAGTCAAGTTGGACTTGACTTACGCTCAACCTGAAAAGTCCGGCTCAAACCGAGAAGCACGCACAGGCTTTGCTACGAACTTCGGGACCTGCTCGAGTAAAACGCAAACACCGTCTACAAACACTGTCCGGTGTTTCACCGCCGAGGCGGACGCAGAACCGGCCGTACGCACCCGCCGATCCCGGCCTCCTACCCCGCCGCCGCTCGCTCCCCCCGGACAGACCCAACTCAGCCCCGTCCCCGAGCACAGCCCGGGTCCGGAGCCTGCCCGGACCCAGCGGCCGTGGGGGGGGATCAGGCAGCCCCCCCGGCCCGCACCCCGCGCGGCCCCCGACGTCCGTTTTCGCCTCAACGGTTTCACCTGGAGCCCCAGCTCCGCCCGGGCTGGCGGCTCGGCCCCGCTCCCGCTCAGCCCCGCGCCGCGGCCGGGCCGACAGCGATGCGGCGCAGGGACCGGCCGGGCCCCCGCCCGCCGCCCCCCCGGAGCCGGGCCCACTCACCGCCGCCGCTACCGGAGACTGGGACGAGCAACGCGGGACAAACGCGCCACTTCCGCCCACCGGAGCGGGCTGATGACGTGCCACGCACGCTGCGTGGCGCAGGCGCTGTGGGAAGGAGGCCGCCACGAAGGGGACAGCGGGGCTCGGGGCGGCCACAGGGCCAGGTCTGACGGGGGGGTGACAAAAATCGCCCAGTAATTGTCAAATCGCCGGTTTCCTACAGTGCGTCAGCCTTAGCGCTGGCAGGGAGATCGTGAACCAAGGGCCCGGCTCTGCCTGTTCAACAGTAAAGCGGGAAAACGGCCCCAGCAAACACAGAAAAGGAGAAGCCGTCAGCGCGTGTGGCGTTCTTCAGGACCATCCTTACAATTACATACAAAAAGTTAAATTTTATTACTATTCACATGACTAAAGCACGATTCTAACAATCATTCTAACGATCATGTCGCATAACGGCAACAGAGCTGGTAGCGCTACAAAGAATCTACGTTAATTCAGTGCGAGAAGGGTAATTCCTGAAAAGGAAAATCCAGTGAGACCACGCAGATAGAACTTCATACCCTTATCGTTAAAGTGGTGAAGTTACTCAGCCGTCACCGGAGGTTACAAGGCAATAGATGATAGGAAAGGGCATAGTGTGCAGCTACGTTATTGTCCATCGGTCATTTCAGCTGGGAAATAATGCCATTTTAGAAATACATTAACTGCTGCAAGTAACACCCGACATTTGCAAGTCTGTGTTCTTCAGCAAGGCCTTGTGATACTCCAGGAATTCACATTTTAAGGCAGACATGCTGTTTCTATAAGAACATCGTGACAAACGTAAAACAAACGGTGGGCGTAGGTCTAGCTCACAGCGCGCCTCTGGATCAGCGCACGAGTACCAGTGGTGGGGCTGTGAGGACGCCAGAGAAACCCCCGCGTGTTTCAAGAGCAGACTTTCCGGAAGAAACGGGGCAGTGCTACTGCCATCACACAGAGCAATCGCAAGGCAGAGAGCTGGGGTGCAATACCGTAGGGAATTCTTAACATGGAAAAAAATGGTCCTTGTTTACCCGACAGGAACAACGGCAAAGGAGAATTACTAGTATGACTGGAGGAAGACAAGGTCTTACAAGTGGACAGTAAAGAGGGTGGTTTGTTTAATCTAATAAAAAAGGCCAAGAAGACTGCATAGAAAAGTACATAAGATCAACACTGTGAAAACAAACCCCTAGTAAAACGGGATTAGCATGCTGCCACAGAACAGGTGGGGCTAAACCAGCCACTAATAAGCTTAGACACATGTTAGAAATTACAAGCTCCAAAATCCTCACAGCTGTTTAGTTCACAGAAAGTTTTCCAGCAATAGGAAAGGCAAAAGCATGCTAGCTTTTAAAATGAAGCTTGATCAGTTGATGAAGGGGTTTACATGAGAACGGAGCTAGGCAACCAGAAAGCCACTTATATTTCTGTCTTCCAACAAGAGTAGAAATATGATGCAAATCAGACTTTGTTGTCTGCCAAATACACTGAGATTTTCAAAAGCGTAACTATGAAAAAAGAAAAAAGAAAAACAGAGCTCCACCCCATAGTCCACAGCTTTTTGTAGAAGTGATAGGACTACGAAGAAACAAAAACACACAGACATCACATGTACAATGATGAAAAAAATTGACATTTCCCTCCCACTCAAATCTTCAGGGAATATGCCCCAGGCAACCAGTCATGTACAGGCATGTACCCTGAAGTAAGCATAAGACAAAACAAGCACACACTATTTAAACAGAAGACAGGCTTCTTCAGAGAGACTGTCTTGGGAACACATTTTTGCTTGCTGCAGGAATAGTTTGCTAAAGCTAATGGAATACCTCGCAAGTGGGAATGCAAGCATGAGCTTAAATTTTGCAGGAACTCCACTGGTAACTTCCTATTAGAAGTTATTTTTACCATAAAGACCACTTTATTCAGTCTTCTAATGCCATGCTACAATCTTTCAGAAGAGTGGCAATTATTAAAAATCAGCTTATTTTAATTCTTAATGTAATTTTGTTACCAAAAAGTCCATTTGAATGGTTTTGTAGCTACATGCGCTTTTTTGCCAAAACTAATTACTAATACCTAATTTTTTTCATTTTTGAAAGTTAACTTTTAATCTTTGATCTACCACAAAACAGAATTTCCTTGAAAAAGAAAACTTCTTAAAAGCAGTAGAAATAAAGATTAGCCTCAGCTTATGGTTAATGTTCCTCCCTTTAGTGACCTCTCTTCCATCTCTGTCACAGGTACCTCCGAGATTCTTTACGTAATCAGAAATGATACAAATACTTTGCACATAGGTCACAATTATAACCCTGAGTTTCTAAAAGGCAGTATTTTGTTGCACTCTTAGAAATAATACAAAAGAATTGATTTATTTCCTCATAACAGAAATATATAATAAAATGCAAGAAATTAAAACATTAAAATGGTTTCTTATACAAATAGAGAGATTCTGCTTCCTTTATCACCAACATTTTTCAGTGTTTTTTACCTCTAAGCAACTGCAAATATTTAATTCATTACTCCATTTATACAGTGTATGTATATGTGTGTATACTTGCATGTCAATATCGTCATACACAACCAGGATGCAGTATTTGCATGTTGAATTTTAGTAGGAAAAAAAAAAAATCACTTTTCATTCTTAGCTTTGTAGTCAGGAATAGCTGCTCATCACTGCTTTGGGGCATGGACTCATTTCCATAGTTTATTTCAACTAAACATAGACCAAAATCAGTCGTTCGTTGGAGAGGAGGGGGTTCCTTTTTCCAGCTCTACAATGCACACAAATGATGGAGGACGCAGAGAGCGTAGAGTAACAAACACCTAGGAATTTCAGTTATGTGCCAATTTCATTCCACTGCAAGCAAGCAGAATACAGTGATGGGTCATGTTTTCACATTATTTTGATGGATAGGAAGAAAGGAATTGTTTTCCCACAAGACACTGACGTTCTTTCTGTAATATAGGCTTGTATGTTATTTGCAGTCGAGGAAAGACAATAAAGCCCACATTTACCACATTATACGATACTAGGTCCTCTGGTACATCAGTTTCTCAGTAAATCAAGGCTTACTGGGTTCTTCCCATTGTTTTCTCTCTGCTTCAAGTCCCAGGCTTGACCTGCCATGAACTCAAAGGAACCAAATCAGCATCAATAGTTGAAGAAACCACCACTTTCAGGAGGAGTTCCTTTGAGTTACACTAGGTTGGAAGAATAAATGGCCATATTAATCATACGGTTCCAAATCCTTGGAAATTAGTGGCTCAGTATCTTCAGTCGTACTTTGTGCGGATTGCGGGGCTGCAGCTGCCAGGCTGTGTATAGTCTCTTGCTGATGCTGCTTTGCCTTGTTATATAGTAGAACTCCAATTGTCACTAGAACAGTCCCAATGGCTGAAAGGCTTGTGATTTTGTTACCAAACACAATAATACTTAGCCAGATTGACAGCGCATGCTTCACAGTACTGGCAACACTGTAAAGGAATATAAAAATTAAGGCCAAAGAAAGCTTTCTCATATCCCACATACAACCGTGCTTTAATGTAGCGGGACCTCTCCCTGTTTTGCTTGCTTTTTAAACACCAACTCAGATTCCACTTTTCCTCCTGAAGCTAATACCATAACCAAATTGCCTGTGTATCGGCACTCGTATCGTTACACTCATCTTAATTTTAGAGCTAGTATGAATAATTCACCTCAGGTTTTTGTTTTCATCGGTGCTTTAAGTATGCAGTACAGCATTAGCAATTCATTTCTAGCTACACAGACATCCAGAAAATGCTAACAGAACACTAGCAAATTAACTACCATTTGTGAGTCTTGCTGCTACTATTCAGGTAATATAGCATTATAACCTGAAAAGAATCAATATCTAAATCATACCAATAACATTATAACAAGTTGTTAAGAAATTTTATATACATGTAAATATGAATACATGTTTTTACAACCTGTTATGTAGAGAAGACTAAAAACTTCAGAACAAGCATGTATGCAACAGTGAATTGTCACAAGACTGTAGCTTTTCAGGGACACCTGAAAGTATAAGACAGCAGAAGCCTTCAGAATTTAGGACCAGGATTACCCCACAGGCCCTAGGGCTAGTCATACAACTGACCGATTATCAAATCAGAATTGTGTAAGAGCCTAACAAAGCTGCCGATAACTGACAACGTAGGTAGAAGCTGTCTCTAGAGAACACGCATAATTCAACAAATACAGCTTGATGTGCTGATGTCGTGCTTCAGAAAAAAGGAATACAGAGCTGATTGCTCATATTCTGTACTGCACCGAGATCTATATAGGTATTGCCTTATCACCGAAGCAAATGGCAGCTTAAACGCTGGATCTAGGGTTTTGATGAATCTGTTCAGTCTCATTAACCAGCTTTAAGGAATGGCTGTTAAACCTGAATACAATACCCCTCCTAGTAAATGTGAGCACAACAGCATGGGTCAAATGCTGCTCTCCTCACACAAACCACAGTTTTGGTCGTCTGGATGTGAAAAGTTTTCTTCTTAATTTGATGCATTTATATTATTTATTTCTTTGCACAATACCTTTACTGCCTAGTTCTCAAGCAGCAATACTGAGCAAGAAAAAAAAGAAAATCAAATAGTGTTCTTGACATGAAAACACGGTTTTACCTGAAAGTCACAGGAGAAATTTTTCCCATCAAGGCATAGGCTGTAACACTTTGTAGGTGGAACAAGACCCCGTCTATTAAGAGAAGTACGACAACATCTTGGTTGTAGCTGAAGCTCCTCCCACTCTTCCCAATCACAGGCACATCCTAAACAACAACAAAGAGGACTTTGAGAGTTTAGTTTATAAGCAAATCTAAAAATGATTTTCAACCCAACCCATTATTATTATAAGCAGATATAGTTTTACATTTAAACATCAGCAAAACAAAACCTAAAACATACAGGACATTTAGATCCTACAAATTTTCCCCCAAAAAGAATATATGAGAAAACCAGCTCTCATCTGACTGAATTTTCCAGTGTGTTCAGCCTGCCTGTGAGATATTTTATTTTCTGAACACTGATGCACAGCAATGAAATGCCAGAATACGAAGGATACGTATTTAACCTGATACATTATACTTACTTCGGCTCAATTTTGCTTTCAGAGAGTTTATATTCCTGTGTACCATGTGAATAGCAGCAAAAAGTCAACAAATATTTAAGATGTGGTTTTCAAGTCTTTATCTAAAACTTTAAATGTACTTAGACAAAAATATGATTTGATCTCAAAAATCCTGAAATAAACTCAGGCTTTCTGGGTCACTTGTTAACTCATGTCTATATTAAGTTATTTATTTGAAAATTTTCTTTTTTTTTACCTCCCCCCAGTCTCTTGCAAACTTAAGATGAAATGCATTTCACGGTGATTTAAAAAAAAATGGGAAGAATGAAAAGTAAAAATTAAGATTAACCTTAGTTGCATATTGTGCTTACAAGTCAAAAAGAAAATATAAATGAGTGTAAGTGAATTCAAATTACCATGAAAAATATCCAAGCTGGAATAAGCATAACCACTGCAGCAGCACTTGTGTAGAACTGAAGCTCTGGGGCTCTACAAAGGAGGAAAAACAATGATTAAAATTATTAAAAGCTTCCTCTTTCTTAGAGCTGAAGAAAACTGCATCATTATTGTATTTACAGATATCAAAAAGTAATAAAAGCCATCTACCAAGCTTTGGGGACAACAAATTCAGTAATCTTTTGCAAAGATAGTGTTTTGCTGTTTGTGTTGGCTGAGATAGACTGAAGATAAAAGGCACAAGTTTTCAAGACCAAAACTACCATTTCATCTTGTGGTAAAATACATATATATAGCTATACATATATATAGGTATATTTTACCACAAGATTTTACTCCTGGCTCGCATTTCATAGTTAAAACATTGAGCAAGTTCTAAAGTTCGTTTCTGCATGCCTAATAGCATTAAGGGATGTTTTATGATTGCAGAATAAGGACTTATTTCTGGATATGCTGAGAGTTTTAGCCTATTATGAGACTCCGTCCTACCGCAGTGGGACCTGAGCATAGAGGAGTTTTCTTTCGCTGATAAAATTATTTAGGTTAAAGCTGTCTGTAAACAGTCTGAGAAAAAAATATCCTGGTGCAATATAATAATAAATATATAGTTTCCTTATGTAGCCCAAAGTCCATCTATAATCAAACTTGAAATATTTTTAATACTTACGAAAATCTGTATTTATCTCCACTGAGTAGTTTTTTGGAAAAGACATTTTGCAAACTGGAAAAAAAAAAACCCAACACCATTTATCTGTATTTTAGCTATGACAAATAAATCGATCCATGACAAAGACAGTTTGTTTCCCTTAGATGGGTAGGTATGTTTTCTACACATTTCATCTTCTACACATTATGGAACTACAGAAAGGAGTTTGCTCTAACTCCTTTAGACTAACGGAGTTGTACTATTTTTTAATCTCATGAATGCTAGCAAATATGATAGAGAAACCGTATCTTCTGTTAAAAATAAATTTTAAATACCAACATTTAAATGTAGTGGACAAAAACAACTACAGGCAACAATTTTCTTCAATCTACCAATAAACAAAATTCCTTTATTCCACATATGCAAGTACCATTATGCCTTACCAGTCCATGATATTAGTAGACAAAGCTGCCGAGAAACCTAGAATGTTGAAGCTGATTTCAGTAGCTGTACATAGAGCTAGCCCACCCATAACAGGAATGAGAGAGAGATTAACCAGCAATCCTGCAAATGAAAAGAAAAATTTGAGTTTAATTACTGTACTTCTAATCACATGTATCAGATAATACAGTTTTTGAAAGTTTAAGTTCCACCTTAACTTCTTTAGTTGAAAGAAAGAGCAACTTATTTGACTGAATTTTAAAGTACAGAGGTTCTAAAGTGAGATCTCTGACAACAGCAGGGTGCTCTTGAAAACAATATAGACATATACGCACTGATAGAAGTATCTCCCTTGGAGAAAGAAAATGGACTGATGACTGTCTTAGTGTCATCTTTTTCACCAAATGACAAAAGAAAATTATACTCTCCCTGTTTACTCTGTGCTTGAATTACTCTTCTTCCTCTGGCTTATTTCAGCCTTTTGCCGTTTTCCATCACAGAGCAATCTATACGTGGCTTCTGTATTACTCCTATGACTTATAGGCGGTAACAAGCAAAAATCTCTTCAAGCAAAGAGCATGCAATTGCAAGTGGAATTGCAAAGAAATTCTATTGTGGCAAGGCAGTTATTTGGGTTTTTGTTGGGCGGCTTTTTTTTTTTTTTTAAATCACAGAGTGAACACAGTGAAGAAGTTAGAGAATTTTAAATTCTGAGCAGCAAGCTGTCCTTATAAGAAGGAACACACTGAACTTCAGTTATTTAAGGCTGCAATAATATTTTCTTGACAGAAGAATAACTTCAGAGTAACAATGCCCTTACACAGCTGCATTAAAATAGATCCTTTTTTACTTTATGTACTCTACTTATTGTGTTCAAACAGAATTATTCTCCCAGCTATATGATTCTCCATTTACTATATGATTCTAATTACTAATTAGAGAGAATCATTACTAATGATTCTCTCCATTTACTATATTTCGGTGGAATCTCCTCATCCATGGTCAACTAAGTAACAGTATTACACACACACACACACCAAAAAAAAAAAAAAAATCACATTTCAACAGTGAAGTACTTACCAGTGTATTCTCCCAATATCATCCGAGACATGATAACAGTAAAAATAGGTGCAGAGCTTTTAACAGTTTCTGCAAATGAAACTGCCACATTTTTCAAGCTGACAAGACCCAAGACTACGGTTGCAAATCTGTAATAGAACACATGAAATTAAGCAGAAAATAAAATAATGCTTTAAGAGCTACTCTTAGACATCTAGCATAAAAAAGAATTGCATTATAATTTCTCTAGGTTATAAATTTGAGCTGCAGTAACTAAGAATATGGACAGGTGTAGCTGGCAATTGAGTTATCAAATCATGGTAGCTTGACTGAACTGCAGTAACTGATCAGCTGCACACCTTTACTCCACAGCACCTGCGAGGTGGAACGTGTCAGATCTATTTCTTTCCGCTTTGGCTTAAACATTATTATTTATTTAGCACAAATGAAGGCACCCTTGGGCAACTGGGCAAGTTCTATGGGTGTACTTTGTTTCCTGGACTTCTAGGAAACAAAGTTTACTTTTTAAACCAAGCTTCAGATGACGGTGTTTTAAGCTACAATTTTCAGTAGGCTCAGTTGAAAAAGTTAGTACAATTCTGTTGATAAACAGTAATTCACCAAGGAAATTTTATCATTTGCAGTTATCCATCTTTGGTGTAAATTAGGTACACTACATATTTACCATACTTCAAACCATGAAACTGAACAACAGGGTGGCAGAGTTATTATGATAAAGCTACTCTGAATTAATTTGAATCCTGTTATCCCTTACCACTTTGGCAGCCTAGATGAAATCCAATTGTATGTTCTTATTCTCCCCTAGACCACAAACTGATAGCATCCCAGCACAAACCGAATACTTACTTTTAAAAAGATAAATGTTAATAGCCTGTATCACTTTTGAGGCAAATTGCTGGAAAAAGTGAGGGAACAAAGCAACATCATAATAAATACGAGTACCCTAAAAAAACATCACCTCAAAAGAGAACAGGAAGAAAGTAAATGGAAAGAGAAGTATGTTCTGAAAGAAGCTGAATGTGATGGGAAGCCAAGCTAGCAAAAAACCTGACATCTGGAAAAAGGAACACAGTATTTAGCAATAGGAAGTAAACCCAAAATTATCTTGTGATTTTTTGGGGGGAAAGGTAACTATTCCAAACGCTTTCCAGTCAAGAATGAAAAGGAAGAGAGCCAAAAGTACAGCTTCCGTTCAGAAGAATGCAACAAAGCAACCAGATAGATCTCTAGGAAATATTTAACCATTTACCTCATTAATCCAACAAACAGCATTATCATGATGAAATTGGGTGGATAAGAGATGCGTGTTTTGTGTTGATACAAGCAGCATGGAACAAACATTTTTATACAGCCAATGAAGGTGGTTGAAAGCATTTGAACAGCACCTAAAGAAAGATGAGAGGAAAAAAAAGAAAATCAGAAGATGATGGGAACATGACAAATCAAGCAACATAAGAAAATTTCTTAGACAAATTTATGTGTAGTACTTCTAGCAGTTAAGAAACATGGCAATTACTGTCTAGATTTTATGAATTCTCATAAAAGCCCTTTACTTCTACATCTACCAGCAAGGCGGCAGAATAAGACAAAGGTGGCATCCACCTATAAAATCCGGTTCACAGATGAAATGCCCTTTATTTCCCGCTTTAAAAAAAAAAAAAGGAATAAGCAGCCCATTGGATAACAGAGGTCACACAAAGGCAACTTTTGCAATTCTACAGATAAGTTAATCTTAACAGCTCTGAAGACTATCAACAACTGACTCAATTTTTAATTTTTTTTTAAAAACCCACACTACCCTCCAACACAGAAAACAAAAAATTACATTTTTCTTTCCAGCTCTTAGTTCTCAAACACCATCTTACAGCTCCTCCATGAGCAAAGTTTCATACCATCTTTCAGCAAGTGGAGGAAAGGACAGTGTCAGAAGCCCCTTTACAGGCCAAGCTCACAACTCATGAGTTCCCAGCCCCAAGATCCACCCCCCCACCCCCATCTCCTAACTGGGTCTTTTTCATTTCAGTTGCACCATTTTGTCCCTCAACTTTATATAGGAGGATCTTGTATTGTCAAATATATTACTGGCATTAAAGTGTAAAAGAAAGGTAGGGTTACCTAGCATGCTGGGCTCTCCTTCCAGTAATGAAAGAATGTATTTGTTAAGGAATAGAGTGCAAAAGCTGAAGAAAAACCACAAAGTGAGGTAGATGAGAGCATGAGAGTTCCAGATGCCCAAGTCCGACTCAATGACCGTAGTCTCCGTGATAGTTATTTTCAGAACGTTCTCCTCTGGTACACTATCACTTCTAGCAATTACAAATTTTTCACTCCTGTTAGCAAAGAGCAAACCCAAATGAAACAGTGATTTTCCCTTTGGCTTTTCTTCAAGGGGGGCAGGATTAGGTTCCTCTGGTGTCTGAGCACTTGTCACAGTCGACATGCTGACATTAAGAAATTAATATTTGTCCTTAATACAAACCAACATCGACTTAGCACAGAACAGCACTTCGACGGAACAAAAATATCATGTGATTAGTCTTTCATCTCCCATGGCCTGCAAAAGTGTACTTGGTCCTCCAAATAACATCTTGCATAAAGATAAACTTCACATGCTTCTTCATGTGGTCTATTCCATTTTTTCTGCCTAAGAATGAAAAAAAAAAAGAGAAAGAAGGAAAAAAGCATGTAGCTCTGAATGTAATGACATTTTAAATCCTTAATGCAGCACAGATACCACATTTCACCTGCAGTTTATGAAAGATAAAAAAGACTTCTGTAGCTTATCTTTCAGACTGAATTTTGCACTCCTAATACCATGATACCAAGATTAAGTACTAAGAACTTAACTAAGGGAGATTTTTTTTATTCTGAAGTAGCATGCACACACACAAAAGATTTCATGTGTTTCTAAGGTCTTTCTCTTCTAAAGCATGTCAACACAGCCTTTTCCATTGTAATTAACTCCTCTTCAAGATTCTTTGATCTCAGTCTAAGGTCTTCTTCTAACCACACAACAGAAAAATCTTCATAACCCAGACAATCTGGGCAGGAGCCTGTACCCTTAGTACTAATTAACCTGTTATCATCTTGAGCCAAAGTGAGCCCTCAATAATCAAGGACTATAACTTCCAGTAATCATAAACACAGTTATCTCGGTAACTATGAGATCTAGGTGAACAAAGTAGGAAAATATGTCCAAGAGCTCTCCAAACAGACTTGTTCTCTACTTAATTACTTGTTAATAATGCAATATTACTTATTTTGCCACTGCAGAACTGTTACAGCTTGCAATTCAATATTAGTACTTGCAATAATTCTTACGGCCTTTTTAAAAGATCTGACAGAAAAAGGCATTGAATAGTTTGCAGCTAGAGCTTCCTCCTTTTACAAATTGCATGAAATGTGGCAAGTTACAGTAGAAGAGTACAGAGAATAAGAAAAACTAACTGTGACCTTTATTCTTCTCAAGTCACGTAATGTTAGTTAGCATCACAATGCTAACAGATGCAAAGTCTGTATTAAGAAAGAAAGAAATTGCACCTGAGCAGCTTATCTGCAACATTAAAACACACGGTTGGATTTATTGCTTTCCATTTTGCAGTCTGTGTTTTATGAGCAAAAAAATAAGATTAATCAGATAAGAATAAAATGACAGACAAGACCTCTTTTTTCTCCTCAACGAACAAACAATAGGGGAAATTAAATTTGAAATACTTTTCTCCAGAAGCACATTTGCTGGATAGACAAGATGGTGGACCTTATACAGTTAAAAAGTAATTCTTGGCGGGGAAGTTAATCACTGGACATCTTGGAAAAATTGTCTGAAATGAGATCGTAGTACTACAGTGCATCAAACAGCGGCAGCACGAGAAATAATCAATGGCAAGCAAAAATACAAGAGTTGTAACAAGAGCTACTGCACCTGCCCTGATTTTGTTAGCATGTGAACAGGTGAATAGGATACACTATTCTCTTCATGCTTTTTTAAATGTGGCATCTCAAAATAAATCATGAGGAGGTACTAAAGAGTTAAGTGTATCCTGTCAAGTTTCCATATCCTAAACAGCAGCTACTTTACACTGAATTTTTCCATTCCTCATGTTCTCTATTTCTGCTATTACAGCCACGCACAGAAGGTTTCCATCCCTATCCCCTTATCTCTTTCCATTTTACCAGGAAATCAGCACACTGGGGTAACAAGACCCTCTGACACACTCGCGTTACACCGTAAACTTGCGTTAACCCACTTTAAGACAAACTAGCCAATTTGAAGGCAGATATGCATTCCTTAAGAGAATTTGTTAAGAAAAACGGATTCTTGACTCCTCCTCCTTTTTCAGGTCTTAAAAATACCCCTCTACATTCAAAACAGTTAGTTATCACAACTTTGCTAATACTTCTTCTGTTTATACTACTCAATTAAAAACAAAAGCAATTAAGCACAACGAAACTCCCACCCTCAGCAGCACTGCAATATCATATTTGCTATCACTGATTCCACACATGGCCAGAAGCAGAACAGCAAATAAGACCAAAACTACTCCCCTAAATTACTGACCTGCTGTCTTAAATCAACTGGAAAGTCTTAAATGAGCTGAAAGAGTTCTCCATCTGGAACTAATTCAGTCTTCCTCCCTTAAGACCAACCAGCAGCTGATGTTTACCAATAGATGAAAACGTGGCAGTGGTTGGTAGACTGTTTCTCTTGGATTACACACAAACATTCAATCTTCCAGCTCACAAGAACAAACAGCATGCAGTGCATTTTACACTCTCCCTTGTATCTTCTCCAACATTTAACTACGTTAGCAATAAAAATGTTGTATTAAAGGTGGAAAAAATATGGAGTATAAGCTTTGGGAGTCTCAAACAAATACTGACTTACAAGAAATAGCTAATTACCAATTCAACAACTCCCCAATTCCTTAGGCTTTAAGACATGATATTCATAAGACTACCTGCATTCAAACTCCTTTTCCCTTTCTACTCAGAGCAGTTCAAAATTTAATCAGAAATACATTCATTTCAAACTTAAAACAGAAGCAGAGAAAAACCTTTTCTGAGAAGACTTTTAAGAGTGAAGAAAATAAATGAAGACTATCTGCTTGTGGTTTTAAGCATCTAGTTTTAATAAAAAACATTACTCTGCCCTCAGTTTTTAACACAGTAGTCACACTTGGTTTGATTACTCAATTGTTTACACTATTTTCTATTGCATGCAAGTGGCCTCCATGGGAATAAACATCGTTTTGCTGCCAGGCAGCCTGCACAAATATATAGAAATGACAGCTATCTGGTACAGTGCTTTTGTGGAAATGGTGTCACAGCTTAATGAACATTTTGAATTAGCACCAGCTCACAGCTTCTGAAATAAATAGCACCCCCTTCGCTCACTCCAACTACAATAAGTGTTTTCGTGGACACGTGATAGAGCAAACCAGGGAAACCGCTCCCCCTGGAAATTTAAGGCTGCAGGGAAAAGGTCACTCTTAATCCACGCCAGGATTAGGACATATCATCTACGCTTAATTCACACCAGTACAGTTTAACATCATCACTATAAAAGCTGTATGTCTACGTGGATCGTTTTCCACAGGTCTCGGAAGAAAAGAAACACCAATTTTTGCAAAAAATAAAATGCAGAAGCAACACACTTTAACGAGAACACACACACTGCATTTTTACATTAGTTCTTCCATAAGAAATGTTTTCCAAAGAAACTATAACATTCCACACTGATGTCAAGTGAATAAAAGAGAGAAAAAAACCAAGAAATTGACCTCATGTAAAATTTTACAGCAGTACAATTTTCTAGCACAATTTAAAAGCGAGCAAAATCAGTTTTCCTTGTCTGGTGAAGGGGAGGTCTGTGTCACACCCCCCTTCCTCCAAAACTGCAGAGATGCGAGGGGTGAAGCAGCTGGTGAAAATCCAGCTGCAGGCGCTCAGCAAGGCCATAACAGGGCCCTGACAGTCCCCACACCTGGCCTTCACTGAGGCTTTCTGCAACAGAGCTACAGATCAGATAAGGGCAGCCAGCCGAGCTGTCTTCACCAAGGCTAACACCACCCAGTCATCTTCTTTAAAAGTAAGCATAAAGTAAGAAAATTAAGAGTTCTTTCAGAGCCATATTTGATTTAAAAAAAAAAAGGGGGGCAAGAGGTAAAACCAATTCAGATATTAAATTGTGTCAATGAGATTATCACTGACACGTGTCAAAAATCCTCATAATAGTATTCACTTAAACTTTCTTTTCATGAGAAACTGCAGTTTTAATCCTAATTTTTAAGAAATTGTCAAAAATAAAAAAGCCAACAATATCACCAGAGTTCGATATAACCAGAGTCTTTCCCTAGAACTGAAGGAATAAAATTGTTTAAAGATAACATATTTACAGCAACGAGACAAAGCAGTCACATGAAAGAGGAAATATAGTGTCTTTTAAAAATTACATATACTATACCAAGACATGATTTATCTTGAAAATAAAGCATAGCATTTCCAACACTACAGATTCTGTGTTTTTTAACTACCTATTGCAACCCTGATTATGCACAGAGTCCTTCACGATTCTTCCACAGAGCATACTAAATATTTTTTATGATCGAAATATATTCATTGGCAAGCATCTATCAGGTAGTCCAACAAATTTACTATAAAATTCTTCTGTGATGCAGCTCACCTCCAAACTGATACCTTTTGGTCAGAAGCTCTAATCATTTCTTAAACAGCTAAGCAGATTCTGACAATCACCACTACGTGTATGACACTGACACTTTCTTATTGCATTTGTTTGTTTAAGACTGCAAGTGCTCTGGACTTTGGAACGACCACCATCTAACAGTGAAGACAAAAAGCCATTGCTACAGCTTTTCTGACCACCTGTTGGTACCTATATATAAAGACATACTTTCTTTTGACAATAGCCACAAGGAACTCTATAAAGTGAGCTTTACACCTCGCACAAAAAAATAAAAGCGCAAAAATGTTGCAAGTGTTAGAGAAACTAAGGCTAATCTGAGAGTGAAAAAACAGAGGCTTGGCGTGCGAGCCTCTTCATCTACTCCTGTGCAACACAGGTCACCCAAACATTGCTTCCAACACCACGAATGCACAGAATTCAGCATCCCAAGCAAGCTGTAAATATTAACGCTGTTTCGCTAAATGATGAGAGCACCCAAGCTGTTTATAAATACAATCACAAAACTATTAACATCTCCCATACAGAGAAGAAGATGCTAAAAGACTGAAATAGCTTAGGACCTTCTTGCACTTCAGCTGTCTTTCTAGTCACCCAGTCCTACAATCTTCCCTCCTCTCATTCGGAGCCAGCTACCACGCACGCAAATCCCACGCGTGTTTCCGCATGCCCCGCAGCATCTCGGAGCTGACGGAGCATCCCCAACGCAGGAGAAGCGGCAGGAGCGCTGCGTATTCGGGGCTGCCTTCCCCATCGACATGCCGGGACCGCCGAGGGAGCAGTGCGGTCCCACCTCCCTTCTGACCCGCCTTCCCGGCCCAAGGACTCCCCGGAGAGCACCCCCGCCGCTGCAAGGCACAGCGGCAGGAAGCACAGACACCTCCCTCCTCAGGGCATGCCGCAGCTGAGCCAGCACCTACGCGCTTTCGGCTTTGGATCCTCCTCTACCTCAGCGCCAGCAGAGCCCGGCCGCTGATTCCCCCCCCCGAGAGCCGGCCAGCGCATCACGGCCAGCCCCTGCGGGATCCCGGGCGGGCAGCTGCCCGCTGCCCAAGCCGAGGCGCTCGCTCCGGTGGCTCCCGCTCAAACCGGGCCGCGGCCCTCAGGGCGGCCGCCGCCCCCCGCCCGGGGAGCAGAGCGGAGCGGAGCAGCCGGCCGGGGCCGCCCCCGCCGCCGCCTGGGGCAGGGGAGGCGGGACCGCGCCGCGCACCGCCCCCGCGGGCCCAGCGGGAGGTGCCGCCGCGGCCGAGCGGCCGGAGGGGCTGTGCCGGCTGCAGGGGCAGGGCACGGCACCTTCCCTCCGCCCCGGCAGCCAGCTCTGCTCGGGCAGCAGCCCCCGGGCGGGCGGAGCGCCTCGGCCGCGGCGGCCCTTCTCCGGGGCGGAGGTGCCTCGGCGGAGAAAGGCCCGGGCCTGCGCCCCTTTGTCACAGCAGCCGTTGGTTTCCCCCTCACGGCGGGCGGACTGAGGTCATTGTAAGAAAAAAAACAAAGGAAAAGGGGGTTACAGGGGACGCAGCTCCGGGTCACAGCCGGCTGAAACCCCGCCGAGCCCCGCCAGGCGTTTCACTCAAGGCCGGCCCCTCCACCGTGCCAGGCGGCAACTACCGGGCCGCCCTCCTCTGTCGCAGCGTCTGGCGCGGCCCCTCCGCCCGAGGAGGACAGCGGTCGCTCGGCGGCGCGGGCAGGGCGAGGGGGAGCCCCCGAGGCGGAGGGGGAGGCGCAGGCCGCCGGCGCGGGGGGACCGGCGGCGGGAACCAGCGCCGCGGCCCCGCCGCCCCCGCCCGGGACGGGGAAGTGACGTCCCGGCCTGCCCCGGAAGTGCGGGCGCTGCCCGGAACTCGCGCGCGGCTTCTGCAGCCATGTAGGTACCGTTACCGGAGGGGGACGGCGCCGGAGCGGCCATGGAGGGCGCTGACGACAGGTAGCGGCGGGAGCGCGCAGCGCTTGGCGCCATCGGGGAGGGAGGGAAGGAGGCCGGACGAAACCAAGCGCTGAGCGGGGGCGGCTCTCCGCGCTCCCCCGCTTCGTTACCCGGGGGGAGGGGGTGGGGCGTGGGCCGGGGAGGGGCCTGGGCCGGCCCCCCGCACCCGCCCCTGCTTGGTACGGCCCAATGGGGAGGGCGGGAAGTCGTCACTGCCGGCCGCGCGGGGCCTCGCTCGCGCCCCCAGGGGGTCGGGGGCGGTGTCGGTGACGGTTCCCCCTTCTCTCCCCTTCTCTCTCCCCTTCTCTCCCTTCTCTCTCCCCCTCCAGCGGCGCCGCAGCCCCCCCTCTGCCGAACCTCACCCCCCGGCACCGGCAGCTCATCCCCACACCCTGCGGCCCCGTGAGTATCCCCCGCCCCGGCCCGGCCGCTCCGTGAGGGGCTTTTTGCTTTCCCCGGTAAGCGCCGTGGTCTCCCGCTGCGACCCCGAAAGAAGAAGTCGGGGACGCGAGAGCAAACCGGGTTTGTGGCCGAGGTTGCCTCTGAAACCGCGTCATCCACCGGCCGCGGGTCCGACCGCCCCGCCGTTCCGGTGCTCCCTCGTTTTCAAATAGTTGGTTGGGCTTAAATAAAACTGTGTTTTCAAATAGCGAATATGTCATTCATCAACAACTCCTGCACGTACAGCAGTTTCGAGTAACGTCACCAACACGTACTCGGAGCGCAGCAATCCAGCGCTGTGTGCAGCAAGTGCCGTAGCTGGCCCTGCCTCCGGGTGACTCTCCGGTTCCATGTGCCTCTCGATGAAGCTTTTATTTCCCCCGTACTGCCAACATCACAGGGAAGTAAAGTGATTTTTAGCTAGCGTGGTGCAGTTTGTCTCTCTCCGTGATTTAGACTGCCGGGGGTGAATGGAAAAACCGTCTCTCAAATCCTCTGCACGTTGCTCGAAAGCGTAAACCTTTCTTTACAATTTTCTAAAACTAAAAATCTCGATACGGGGTACTGGGAAAAAGTTGAACATTGCTATGTTTTGCGAGGCATATATGTGGGCATTAGCGGTCTCGATTTCAGGAGGTGAAATTACAACGCTGTGGCCCTCGTGAGGCACTGAGAAAAGTCAAAGGCAGTCTGTAGGTATAAACCAGAAAAATCTAGGCTGAGATTAATTACGAAATAAAGTTAGAGTTCTCCCTTCCTTAGCAGTTTTGGAGTTTCAATTCCATTGTAAAGAGTTTCTCTTCCTTTTTCTAAGGAAAACCCTGCACTTGTGTCATTTAGTAGGGTGTTTCTTAGGAACAGCAACTAGTTTATACTGCATTACATGTTTAAAAATTTTCTTCCTTTACAGATAAAACCTTGTTCAGAGCTATCATTTCCTGTGAAGATCTACTTCTGCGTCACTATTTTGTCTCTACTAAGTGTCATAGGGCTAACCATAGAGACACTTGTGCAACAAACTGAGGAAGATTTCACCATTTCTCTTATTCAGTTAGTTGGAGTTGGTAAGAAACATACCGTTTGTATTTTAAATCAAATACTTTTTTCCCAAAGCAGTAATTAAGCAGCAACTGAAGTTTCTGATTTCACCCCATTTGGCCTAGTATGTTACACATAGAATCTTCTGCTAGTTTAGCACTAACAAGCTAGATGCTTTTGCCATTGTTGCTTTTTCCAGTAGCATTTTAGGGAAAGGACCAGTAATAGATATGGTGTCATACAGAAGACATTCATGTGTGAATGGTGTGAAAAAATATTCAGATTTTAGGAAGTTTTGCTATAATTGGCTTTCTTACTGGTGTTCCATTAGGCAGATGCGGCAATGATTTTGCTTTCAGACAGCTGACACTTTATGTAAGATACACTGAATGTTCAGCTATGCCTGAAGGAGCTTACCATTTCCCATTTTAATGTCTGTGCTGTAATACGCTGGGGAATTCAGAGGTGTCCACGCTCCAAGGCTTGTCATAGAACGTGCATCTCCCTCTCCTGACGTGAGCTGTGCTTATACCCGAGTTGTAGCTGGTTTCTTACATTGCAAGAAACCAAACATACACAGTTTGAGCTGAAACAAGAAAACATGAAGTCATCTCTCTGTGTTAAGTTTCTGCAAGGATGTTGCTTCACCTGAAGTATTTTAATAAAAGAAAATAAGGACCTCATTTTTTTAAAGCTCTCTTTTTTTTTTTTTTTTGTCTAATAATTTTTGTCCCACTGGAAGCAAAATCCAAACTTCCTTGGATATTTCCAATCAGAGCTTCAGTAGAAACTTATGCTCATATTCCTGGGTCCATTTGTATTAAATAGAAATGAAACTTAACATAACAAAATAAATACAACTATAAGTATTTTAGGAAGTCCTCTTCAGTGGCTTTAGTAGGTTTTGGCTGTTGGCTCGCTGGCCAAAAACAGTGTAGAAAAGAATAGACTGTCTGTGGGTGTAATCACCTTGTGTAGGAGGAGGACACGCTAATCATAAGCAGTCATTGCTTTCCAGCTTTCACCCAGAGGGAACAAAGACAATAGATTTGTTCCAGATTCTATAATTAGACACATACAAACAATACTTTTATTCCAAAACTCTGGTTTCATTAGCAGCTTTTCACACAAGACTCAGCATACCAACAAAACCTGCAACGTTAGAACAGACCATTGGTGCCTCCAATCGGTCACACTGTTTTGTTAGCAACCACTGTTCTGTGCTTCAGAGAAAAATGAAGAACCTTCATCCTAAACCAAATGAGTCACATGATGTTATAAATGGGGAAGCTGAAAGCATGTTTGTGAATCTATTTCCCCCCCTCCTACCTTCTGTTGATACTATTTAGTATTCTGTGCTGCAACTCACACATGGGAAGAAGTGCACGCCTCTCACAAACCTCTGGTTTAAATCAGGAAAACTAGTGTATTTTTAACACGTTACTTCAGATTTCCAAGTTTTAATGTAAACAAAATTTGCTGTTTCAACATATTAGTCAGTAAAGATAACGTCATTCAAGGAACACATTAAAACCATTATTGGCTTACCTTGAGATTTTAAGATGTGTAAGCTAACCTCCATAAACATGCCAGAACCGTATGTTTTCCATAGGGTAGATAAAGACCAACAGAACTGATAATAGTTCTTTAAAGAAAAATAGATGCCCCAGCCGTAACAATCTCTTGGATTTACCAGTAGATATTAACTTGAAAGAGGGTTTGGGATTTAATTTGTTGAAAAACATTCACCTACCAAAAACAAGGGGATGTCCTTTATTTCAGAAATGTGCATATGCTATCTCTGCAAAAATCTTAATGCTCAGAAAAAAGTTTGTTTTCAAATTATTTGTACAGACTTCTGATTTAGCAGCTAAATTTGCAAAACAGGGAAGTACTGTCTTAAATCTTTCAGGTCTTTCTGAGGTCATAAGCATGCAAAAAAATCGCATGACTCGCTTTGTAATTTGCCAGTCATTATCATTTTTCTCAACCACTGTTAATAAAAGTGAAAAAGGAAGTTCATTCACTAGAAGGTTTGTTTAGAGAGACTGAAGTTATTATGTTACTTCGAAAACTTCTATGATGCTTTGTCCCCATGTCCCGACCTAGCAAAACTAGATTATTTGATGTCCGGAATCCAGGAAGTAGCCCTCTGGAAAAAGAAGTCTATTGTTACTTTGTTTGTGGTAAGAATTAACTAGTGTTTGCAGGAGCATCCTGTATAAGAACAAAGCACTAATTCCTGTTTTTGTGAAAGGAAAGCCTTTTCCTTATTTAACCTTTGTTAAAACAGATGTATAGAGTTCAACAGTAACTGTGGTGTTAAGAGTGGTAGGTTTTGATGTACTTTATAAAAACATAACTTGGAACTTTCCTGAACCAGTGCTTTTCTGGACTACAGTTTGTGGGGTGGGGTGTTTCAAAATTTTCACAACAAAAATAAACTGTCAGGAATCCAGCCTGTCTAAGCTCAGCTCAACACATGAGCCATTTGTAGTGGTCAGAACCACACAAACAATGCTGTAGAGGTATGTGTAAGAGTAGTAAATTCCTGGTTAGTCACTTGAATTGCACTCACTGGGAAGATTATATAATTTCAGTTCTTTAATAAAAATGGTGTTGCTTCCTTTAATTCAAATACACTATTCAACATACTGGTCAATAGAATAACATACCACAGCTGCCAATTAATTTGGATGGCTAGTATGTTGCCATTTTCCAAGTTTTACTTCACTAGTAATTTAAAAATCTAACAAATTATTTCATTTCTTGTATGCTAAACACAGGGGGGAGTACTCATTTTAAGTATCTGATTCAGGCTCCTTGGTAAGAATAAAGATATGCCCTTGACTGAGGAGCCTAAGTCACACGGTCTTGATACTTCCATTTTGTCACCTGGATCAAGCATATTGAAAAATTGCTCCATGTGCAATCCGTGTTCACCTGCTAACTGACCTTTCCTTCTCCTTCCCAGTGTTCTGTGTGTACTATGTGACTAGAGGAATCCTGCAGGAGAATCGCCAGGAGCTCATCGTCTTTGTTCTTTCCATCTTGCTAGTGATGTTTCGTTCCATTGTCAACTTCACAGTTCTCTCTGCTGAGCAAAAGCCGAAACTCCTGGTTAGTCTCCTGGCTTTAATTAACTTTGCTTTTCTCCACATCTTGGATTTGAAAATCTTAGAAGGGCAAGATACCTGTGATGAGGGCACTGATAACAGAGAACAAGCAGGCTGAGTTATTCCTACTATTGAATAATAAGATGTGCACCTCCACAACTGCAAATCTGTTTCTCTGAGCTATTCTATGGGTTTCTTTATGGCAGTATCTGAAAGTAACATAGATATCAAAGTATTTTGCTCACACTGGATTACCGCAGAAGATATCCTTTGCTTCACCTACTCTGTTTCAGATTTCCATCTATAAAATGACTGGCCTAAAGTCACGTAAATCTAGCTTATGAACAGAATTGGAATCGCAAGTCTATATGCAAGGACATAGCCATTTGCCCCACTGCTCCCTAACTGCAGCAGTGTGTTTTTAAGAGAGTTATGGTAACCTGCTGCAAGGAAACAAAAAGATACAATGTGCTAGGGGAGGTGCTGCTGTTCCCGATTATCTTGTTTGCATTTTGTAACAATAAAATGTAATACGAGGGTCTACGTGATACTAAGATTTGTAGTTAAACCTTGGTTTGCCGTGTGTCTGAGAAGTCCTGCCCTTTTGTGGTCACACATTTATCACGAATGTGAGAGGGAGGTTCCTTGCTGTGAAGTCATCCAAAAACTATTCTTCAATAGAAGAGATGGCAACCAAGCTAGGAAGATGCAGCAAAGCAGAATTTGCCTATTCAATTTACCTATCAATTGTACATTTAGTTCAACATACTTATCTACAGCAAACTGGGTTGTTAGGGTCAATAAGGAACAAGTGTCAAAGAGATGCAAATTACTTTAAGGTATGCATCCCAGTCACCAGTTAATATATTAAACAAGAACCTCAGAGTAAAGCCTGGTGTAGAAGTTGTACTGTTAAGGACTTATTTTTACTGCTATAAAAGTAACTTGGATTACTGTAACTCCTACTTCCTGAGCCAAATTTCTGAGCCAGAATAAGGCATACTAGTATAAATATTCTCGTATCTGTGTAATTATGAAGGATGTTTTGCCACTTCAGCCATCTTTAAAGCAGCAGACATTTAGTGTGAATGCCAGCAAAGTTGTGGATACAACCGAGAGAAAACCAATGTTTTCTGAAATTTAGTGAGTGCAGCATTCAGAATAACCCCCTGCCCCCATTGAAATCAGTGGGGAAGATTCTTACCAGTTGGTTTATGCCATACAGGAAGCTTAGAGCCAGTCTCTGCCAAAGCAAGCTGTTTCTTCAAACTGTATGATAAAACCTCAAGCAAAACCTTGCTAAAAGTCATCACGGTATTACAGGGAGTGCGAAGGTTATGTTTCTCTTAAGAGTTGTAAAACTACTACATTGAGGGTAACGTAAACCGAAGTAGCCAGTGTGAGTTTACAGTTATTACCAAGTGGTTGCAACAAATAGCAAAAATCGTGGACTGATCTTTGTTACTTAACAGTGTGGCAAACAGTCATCTTAAATTGGTGTCTATTTAAAATGCTATTAGAAGGCAGCCTGGTTCTCCTTACTCCTTTATTCTTTTATTACCAGTTAGAAGATTTAAGGTTAAAGACTGTCCCAGTTTCGGCATGGCCAGTCACATCCTTATTTCTCTTTCCCATCAGGCCCGCTTCATTCTGATCCTCTTGGTTGGCTCCTTTGATGTGATCTGTGCCATCATCCTCATTCAGAGTCAAAGCATGATGGCCTTTCGAGTGGGTGGTGCTCTAGAAAGCCTACAGTCACAATACTTCATGTTGAACCTCTGTTTTTCCATGTTGACCTTTGATCTTCAGGCACAGGTACAGAACTCCCTCCCCCTGGGTTCCCTTTTTTCCCTCCTATTGAGAATATCTTAGAATTAGACTAGCTGAGCTGAACTGTTAACTTCCTAGAGCAATCCTGCCTGTATCTTACTTTTTAGATAAGATTAGCTTAATAATGGTCATCTCTCCAGGTGTTTGCTATAGGGAAGCTTAGCTAAAATCGACAGAAATGAATCAATGTATATTTTATCATTGTCCTGCCCAAACGGAAAACTGAATCTTATTTTTGGGAAGTATGTCCATAAAAACAATTGCATCCAGAAGCTCCAACCCAACATGGCCTCCTAAAATAAGAAAGATGATCACTGCCCAACACCTCAGCCTACAGTCTCTTGCTTTCTGGCCGTCCTAGCCATCTCCTACATTTGAGAAAATTATATTGGGATGGGAGAGGGGAGCCTGACCTAGCAGGGCAATCAGGGCGAGATAGCAACCTGCAGTTACAGATAAATGAAGTGAGCCCAAGATCTGCTTAGAAAGCGTTTGTACTTCTGTACGCTACCCTTCATTCTTATTTTACTACTGTATTACCCTCTATTACCTTATGCTTTATTTAGAGCACATCTTACTGCCTTCCCTGTTCTTCATTGTTGCTAATATGGCACACAGGGAAGTACGTCTGTCCTTGTGTCCCGTTATTGTACTGTCTGCCAGGTTTAGAGGAAAAATTTTAGCCGTTAGACCTGTGCCCAACTTACTGTTGCTGGGAGTTTATGTCAAATATTTTTTGGTGGGCGGTATGGCCTCAAACTAATAATTTTACCAAATCTTTGCCTCTTCTCTTTCAGCTCTGCTTGTGTATTCTGCTGATAAGCCTGCATGAGATCACCCTTCTACATAACATCATCTCAGCAACAGGGGTTCTTTGGGCCTGCCTGAAGGTGTCCATTAGCATCATCGCAGTAAGTGTTAAGCTAACAGCAACACAAGCAAGAATAGTCAACTTCTGAGACTACAAGATCTTGCCCTGAGCAATTATCACAGGCTGGGAAGTCACAGCCATCCCATTCTATGTAATACTGCTAAGTGGAAGGGAGCCAGAATGGATCCCAGCAGAAAACAAGAGCACCAACAATAATGAAGTCAGGTTTCTTATAAATCTATGTCTCCTCAGCTGAGCATACAGGATGAAACAACGTCACACTATCATTATTCCTTTCTGAGGGACATTGTTTTATTCTCAGTCCTTGATCACCTACTTTAATGAAACCTATAGGATCACAATATCTTCAATATTTCTACCTCTCTGACAAGGTTAGGTGAAACTGGCAACAGTCCTCCAAATTATTATGAAGATGGATAGACAGACACAGTGAGACTGCACAGGCCTTATATCCTTAGGAAACCACACCAAAAAGATGAGTGGTCCTTTACTGGGGCAGCTTCTTTAAAGGTGAGTGACAGTTTTCAGGTTAACATAAGGACTTGTGAACTTGAAATGTAGTTTTTCATGTCAGTCAGGCTGAACTTCCTCTGAAATCTTGAGAGCTCTGTTCCAAGAATGATTGCAGAATCAGGGCCAAAGTACATCAGATATATGAGTCTTTTATTACCAGGAAGAAGTTTAGGTGGTTTGGGTTTTGTTGGTTTTTTTAGGCTCCTTGGGCGTGTACTTTAGCCATTCAGAAAAATTCCTGACAGCTGAATTACAGCTTTCCAAGTGTTTTGATTGCTTTTGTTGCTAAAAACGGAGCTAGCACCAACCACTGTGCTTTTAAAATACTTCAGTAAGTTTAGGTGAATAGTTGCACAGAATCATCTTTCTCCTGGACTTCGGAGTGTCGTGGCCACTAACAGCTATCCAGCAGGGAAAAATGGAGAAACGGAGACAGGACTAACTGTGAGTGTGACACTCAGGAATGCAGACAGGGATATTATAGCTTGGTTTCCTCTTGGGAGCTCCTTATATACCTTTGTGAGGCACTGGATCTTTGCTTTCAGTTAAATTGTATCAGGTGTGGAGAGAAGGGAGCAATTAGAACCATGTCTATTTTCCTGCTAGGATTAAAAGTGTAAACCTTTCAGCTACTTTTCCCCCACCATCAGAAACAAAGTTGATCTGACCAGTTGCCATTCACAGATTATAAATTCTTTGCTTCTCCTTGATTTGCCTTTAGGCATTCAAAGAGGCACTGTTTCTTCTAAGAAAAGAAAGAGGGACTTCAGTTAGATGGTCTCATGTCTTAACATACATTATATTCCTTATGCTTTCAACAATCGCAAACGTTTTTCTTAATAGTTCAACTAGTTATAGTAAACGTCCTAGGGATGAGTACATATTCTTGCCCTTTGCTCAAAACTGTCTATGTTAGAACCACTTGAAAGCTACTTTTTACCCAGTCTAGGTACATGACTAACTTCTCTACTGGAAGAAGTTAAGAGCTTCTTGTTTAACTAAGAAATAGCAAATGTAAAATTAATGAAAAAAATTTAGTGCTGTATTTCAGTAACTGGCAGCACTGCAGGGCAACAGCAACTGAGAAAAGGTGGATACATTTCATGAGAGTCTGGCAGCTTTGTATCCAAGGTAAAAATTACTCTGTCTTAGGCTGGAGCATGTAGACAGCTTGACAGAGGGGTCCCAATAGGAACTCCTTTTCCTTACCCTGTTCAGACAAGTTTTTCACAATCAGCTTCTGGCAGAGGATGCAGCAGTAGAGAAGCAGGTATCACTGTCTTGTTTGGTGCTCGCAATAACTGCACCTGCTATGAGGTTGTTATGTAAGAAAGGTATGGAGACATACATAACCCACCAGAAGGTATAGGCCTAATAGAAGGGAAAACTTGGAAGCGCCTCATACACAGTCCTTTCTGGTAACCACAGTACCTGAAAGCACAGCTAAACCTCATGTTCCCTTATTTCTGGGTTGATGCACATGCCATTTCACAAGGGGATTATTCGTTATTTTTCTTCTATTTATATATGTGCTCTCCCATTTACTTAGTGGATTTATTTTTCCTATCTCCATTATTTATTTTGCCTCTTTTCTCCCATTAATTACTAACTCTCTCTTTCCCCCTCCTCTTGTTTCTCAGCCTTTGTTTTCCTTTCCCTTTTGGTCTTATCCTAAGAGGAGCATTATGCAGTATCACAGAAAATGGAGACAATAGTAGAGGTGGCAGAGAACAGACAAACTCCCTTAGGGGAGGGACAATTCCCTTAATGCTTTTGTAGAGGTTCATATATTTACCATTGCAGAAGGATCAGTATTGGTTTTGGGGGGAATCTGTGGTTGATCAGATGCGTCAAATCTTATCATAGCATTGGCGCAGTCACTGCTTCCATTGACAGTGACTCAGCTGTTCGTTTGCTCAGACCTGCCCTTCCAGTTCAGGACTGCTGAAAGTTACTACCTGCTGGAAAGTAGTCTATCCTTTCTTCTTTCCCAAGTCCTATACTTAATTGTGGAACAAAGTTTTTCTGACAGTTAAATCCTCTTGCTCCTCCCACATTTTAGTTCTCAGTGACTTTAATTCTCTGTAGTAGAAGCAAAGGTGGAGAAAAAAGTCACAGAGCGCTTTCAGTCTGCTGAAAGCTATGTGACTTTTTTCTTATGTGACTTGTTTTAGCTATGAAAACATTAATTTGTTAGAGAAAACTCTGAGCATACCCAAAGAAAAAGTGCATCAACTTAGATGCAACTCAGAAAAGTCAGCTGCTTCTCCATGTAAGCTAGCTGGGAGTTGTACTGTACGTATGAGAAGGCAGAGCTCAAGAGGATGCCAAGATGGCTCAAATCACACATAGCTGTCAGGATGTGCCCATGAAACAACCAGTTCTGATTTCACCAACATCTCTCCTGGCCCAGCTCAGTGGAAAACAGACTGTATTTCCTGCTAAAAAAACACAGGTAGAGAAGGCAAGTGGAGAGCAAAGTTACAACTGAGAACTCAGCTAGACCAACACTTGAAATGCTGTTGAAAAATCAACTATATATAGCCTTTATAGAGTATATAGCAATGAGTTATAAACCTGTATATATCTCATCTTATTTTACAGATTTTAAAAGAACTGAAACCTCTAGTGTGGATTTTTCTAAGTCAGAATGTACCTGAAGTAGTTTATCTCATCTACCTGCTTTACACGGTAATTCATCAAACTTACTTGCTCAGTAATGGGGAGCAAGGCTGGAGGCCTTCATTACTGGATCCTTGGGCCCAAAACATGGTGCCTCATTCCTGAGCATACCCCTGCGTTGCCGCTCCTGTTAGAATCAAGGAGAGCAGCAGGCACGTCTTATCTCTTCAGGATCAACTTTTCAAGACAGGAACCATGTCAAATTGCTGTTGAACTGATTACTTAGAGGGAGAGGCCCTGGAATTCTCTGCAACTGGCGAAGTGTCCAGAATGGTTAGGGAAAGACATAACAAAATCTTCCAGTACAAGATATACAGCCTCTCAAAAATGCCTCCCCTCCTTCACAAGAAGTCTCCGGTGGTGCCAGAGCATTTGACCATCTGCAGGGCCTCAAGTCATTATATTTCAAAGAATTTCTTAGGCAGCATCCCCAGCTGTCGATCCTGATGTAGCCAAAACAAGAGACAGCGCAAGCCCAACAAACTCCAATGTTAGGCATTTTTTTGGCACTATAATAGTGATATAGCACTTATCACCGGGGCGCCCCAGCACCTCCCACAATACATGTGTGAAAGGAGGTAAGGAAGAAGAAGGGCAAAGCAGATTGTTCATCATGGGAAGGGTTCGAATGCTGATAGCAGCCAGTGTTTCTCATACATCACATAAATAGTCTCCAGATACTGATAAAAGTCCAGTGGCTGCAGTCTTCCAAGTCCTTGGGGTTCTATTTAGTAAAGTATGCAGTCAAATCGGGCTCTTCTAATCATTCACTGGCAAAGCACAGAAGGACCACACACTGTCTGTGGTGGCTATACTTTACTTCTATTGCAGTTAAGAAGAAAAGTACAGGTGGTGGCTTCTGACATAAGAGTAACATAACAACTTCAAAGTAGCTAGGTCTCCGTACAGTTTTGCATAGCAACAATGAGCACGCAAGAGTGCCCAGCAAATGCAATCTCCTCTGTGCTAGAGAGACCTGTAATAGAGTCACTTCTCCAAACCAGTTCTTTTTAGCATCTTTTATCTGACTACCTGAAAGGCAAAATTTAAAAAAAAAAAAAGTAAACTGCACTTACCATTAATTACTTCAGCTCTGAAAAAGCTGCCAGATTGACTCTATCTAGCAGCTGCTTAACAACCCTCTGCAGCGTAAACAGGAAAACTGACAGAACTCAACAGACAAACAAACTGCACCGCAATTGGCCAGGACATCCATAACCTGCCTTGACTGGGGATACGCACCATTGGGTTTGTTGACAAATCACAGTAGCCAGAACTGTGCCTTTTTAAATCTCATCCTGATAGTCACGAGGCCTGCTGGAGCAGTGACTCAAACCTGCAGGAAGTGGGAAGAGAGTACTGCGTACCTTTCCTTCAGTACTGGATTTTTGCAGAGGTCTCTCGTCTTAGCTTTAACGTGCCTGATCATACTTTGTTCATGGGAGCAGCGATCCTTCTTCAATGCAGTAGATAGCTGCAGGATATAAATACCGTTGCTTTTAATTAAAAGTTACCATTTTCTCTGTGTCAGAACCCTCAAAAAGCACAGGTTAGGCAATTACAAATGTCGTAAGCACAGTAATCAGGCTAGCCGTGAATGAAAATAGGATCATGAAGCCGGCCCCCAGACATGCGGGACAACAACAGTACAATGACAGCCAGGGAACATAACTTCATTCTATATTTTACAGTGGAAAGAGGCTGAGATGTAGGATGAAGTCTGGTTTCCTTATCTCCAGCTTAATTGTTTTTTCAATCTGGGCGCAATACTGTTTTCATATGCCTTTAATGATGCAGAGATCAGAAGGTAGAATGCATTGAGCTGGAGTCAGCGTGCAGCCAGGGAGTCCTGTAATCAGGAAGGTAAGACGGTTTAAAAGTGACCAGGTTTCCCCCCCGCACACCGTTACTATCTAGTGACTTCTTTCAGAAATTTAGTGGTTGATTGCATTTTATGGCTTCAGGGTTTTATGGCACTAGGTGTTGATTGTTGTATGTCTCCATTTTCCTGCAGGTGATAAGGGAGTGGGGCAAAGGGAATTCTTACACTCTGGAAGCTGCTTTCATTATCGGCGCTTGCATTTCTGTTGCAATAAAATCTGTTTTGTTTTGGGCACTGATTCATGTCTACCGCAGCTTTGGGCAGGGGCTGAGAGAAAGAAGTAAGTACTTGAAAAGGTTAACTTAACTATGAAGGTTGTAGCCTATTGTATCGCAGTCACAATTAAGCAGAGAGCTTGTCGAGCCAGGAAAGTAGTTAGGGATAGTCACAATAAAAGGCAGATCCCTAATGACATCAAGCACTACTGCAGCCTCAGAAGTTACTGGCCTGACAAAGCTCAGAAGCTTGGATGGAACATGCGATCTCTCCCTGAAGAAAACTGACATTAAGTCAAAGTTGCTTCCAACCTATGCAAGAACTGCTGCTATCCAGAAAAACAGGCCTGTGTGGAAAAATCTCCTCCATATAAGATAGATGTAATTTTTCTTCTTTATCATGCCATATAACTGCCTTATAATAACTAAGAGAGACAGAATAAAGAGACCTAGAGAGCCACTAATCTTAAACTCCCCAAACCTCCTTTTACATGAAGGACATAAATGCTGCTAGGCATTGGTGTTGACTGATCTTCCTTTCTTCCCACAGTGTTTTCTTCCTATGGAAGGATCGACTCCTGAGCATCCCCCTTGTATCTGCAGCTCTTACAGAGTGAAATCATAGCTGGGGAAGTTCTGGTCAAGTACTCGCACTCAGGATGTAAGATAATGGGTCAGTTTCACAGAGGTAGGGAAAGTTGCTCCAAAAAATGTCTATACATTTCTTGGTTTGTATTGTGCTAGGGAACTATAGCAGTGCAGCTGGTAACTTAGTTTAAAAAGCAAAGCGCGCTGGGGAAATTAACAGTAATCCTCTCAATTCAATGAGTTTTGCTGACAGGACAATGCATCTTTCACTCCTTGCTTTCCTGATGTTGCTTTGTAACTGCAGGAGGTTCACAACATGCATGTGAGTAGAGACTGTTGTTAATATAAATGCTGTTTTTCTGGATATACACAAACATAATGAAAATAATTTGCACCCCCATCTTTTATTACTGAGTCTAGAAGTGGATTGCCCTACCATCATTTCTCAACCCAGATCTGTTGGTGAACAGAGGTCAAGCCCCGAAGTTGTTTTGATGACAGCTGTGTTCCCTGATCTCCACTATGGCTGTGTGATGGCTTAACCCCAACAGAATGGCTAGGGCTCTTGTTCCTCCTCTGACTTCAGAATATTTCAATTTGGTTTTTATTTTTTATTTTTTTTTAAATGCCAGGTACACATGAAAACTACGCAATGTAATCTCATGCCTTCCTATAGTGTATCTAACCAATGTGCCATTTCATACACAAGGGTGACTGTTAAAATAAGCCTTTAATATTGTAATTTAAAAGTTTGGTATTTTATTGATTGGAACCTTTAGCCACTGGCTGTCTATTTTTTAATAAAGTATAAACACAGTTTGCGCATGGGTAATTATTTCTCATATCAGCAGCATGAGTTCAATGGGAAGCCTGTTTACAAACTGAGTATGGAAGAGGCTGGAACTGCAATTCACGTGCTGTGAACATTGCCGTCACATTCCTCTTCAGATACGTCTTTAACTTGTAGGTAACCGTACACTACAAAAAGTAGTTAAAATAGTTTATTTATTAGGGAAATTTACAAGGATGATCTCAAAAAGTCTATAAAGAATAAATATCTCATCCTAGTCTTCTAAACCTGAAACAAATCTGTTTCATAGATAGCACAGTGGAGGCGTGAAGAGGTTAAATCCATCCATCGGTGGTCAGACTGCATACAGCTGACAGTACCAAGGGAAAGCACGAGAGTACCAGCTGATGACTGTGACTTCATCCCACAAGTCAAAATGTGACTAGGAATTGTTGCCGAAATCGAGCAACACAATTGAACATATTCAGTCCTTTTCTAAAACAAGCAAACAAGCAGCAGGTCTTGCCTAGAGCAGGACCAGTAAGGGAAGACTTCGATCTTGGAGTAGGCCTGTACTTGGTCAAAATTAGCTGAAGAAAGTAGGCTTGTGCTATGCTCCTTTTATATCTTCATAGCAAGAAGATGGCAGAAACAACTGGATCATGAGAAGGAAAAAGGTTGTGATTACATTCAAACATTTATCTCCCCAAAAGCAGAAATGTATTGTTATGCCTTGGGGAATTAACCTTTGTATTTTCACAGAAAAATGTTCTTATTCCTGACTAAGGTCTTGTTAAGTTCCTGTGGAAATCTGCCTGTTCTTTTACACAAGGTCTTGAAGTTAATACTTGTGTAGATAAGAGCTACTGGGCTGAATCTGTGAAAGTTTCCCGATACACAATCCCGTCATAATCTGCAGACAATATCTTTGGCCTACTCTAAATTGAAGCACTTTATTTTTTGCCCAGCCATTCTAATCCTGGATGCAGACAGTCATTAAACCGACTGGTTCAGACAACCAACTTCACATTTTCTATTATTAAAGCAGGAGATTAATCCAGCTAAATCCAAAGTTAACTTTGGATAAATCCAAAGTTACTCATCACATTTTTTATTGGTATTTGCCAATAGAAGAGGAAAACAATGGGAACAAATCACGCTGTACCAAACAAACGGAAGCTACTGCTCTACATGTCATCAAGAACTTCCCCTGTCAAAAGCATTTAGCAAGTTTTACCCAGAATGATATGTAAAAGGAGATTTCAGTTTTAGGTAACTTGTGCAAATTCTTTACATAACACCTGATAAATACACATTTCCCCTTCTTTGAGCAATCTTCTTTTCCATGCTATATGAGCAATCACTCAAAACCAGCATGTAGAGAGGCTGCTTTTTCATATGCAGTAAAATAAGTGCACCCAACAGGAAGAAAAAGTCCAAACCACTCCTACGCTTCATTTTTGCATTATCATCTTCTACCTGTTCTTTGTTCAAGCCTTTGAGTTCAATTGTTCATCGTGCATTACTGAAAAAACGAATCAACTTGCTATTTTCCCATCACTACAAAGTATTGGTAGCTTTAATTGCATTTCTCTGGGTAGAGTTTCCTGCTTTTCTGTTTGAGGACAATACATGAGACCAAACTCTTTTTCCCCATTGTGCTCATGACTCCCCTTAAAAAAGCTTCCAGCTGCTGCGCACAGGAGCAACAGCTGATACTGACTGGGATTCCGGAGAAGTCAGAAGGGCACATCACAGAAAGACAAAGATAATTGGACAAAGCAAGGAAGAGCATGTAGGCCTTGCAATCCTGTGCCCCACAGTAACGAGTCATTAATTGGTATAGCTAGTTCAAATTGTCTTTAGAACATAATCATGCTTTTACAAAACAAATCCTAATACCACTGTAAATGCTATGTGTGTCTCTACCACTCCTTTCATTAGCAATGCAGTAAATCATCTCACAGTTGCACAAGGAGCACAACACCGTCATCAAGAGGTAGGACTGCTGCACAGAAAGGGAGACCCAGATTAAATTAAATTTATTATTTCAGGGAACAGCAGCAGCAAGTACAAGCTGTGTTGACCTTCACATCCAGTATGAGAGATTTTTTTGTACTTCCCGAGACGGCTGTAATCCACGCTGCCACCCGATGCCTATGTGAACAATCTAGATTAAACTAGATGTTGGTACCAACATCCATCTCAGCTCATCACGTAGACACGCTGCAGGGCAGGGTAAAACTAAAATAAGATGGCCTCAAGCTTCACACATGTTTATGGCCAATCTTCCTATTTGGGGCTACTTTAACTTCTCCTAACTTAAAAACCCAAGTAAATTGATACAGCCATTTTTTAATCAACCCAGCTGAATTGATTTTGTGCCAAAATTTTTGATACCTCAGCTTGGAAAGACTGGGGGGGTGGAGAGTACTTTTTGCCGGTTCAACAAACTATGGCGATTACAGCTCTCAATGCTAGAACTGGGCCGTTTCAACTGAAAACGGTAAGAAGCCACCATTCTGGCAAGACAGCACTAACAAACTGCATATAACCTCTCTCAAAAGAATCATCTGCAAAATGAGGGTCCGGTCTTCGGCAGTGCTATTTCCCTGCTTTATGCATAGGCAATAGAGTGCCACTGTCACAGAAATGGTGGGTTGTTGTTTTGGCCATGGACAGCAAGAATTTGTCACTAGCCAGGCATGAGAAGATGGAAAACTCACTCTAAGGTACCTTGTAAAGCAAATGTACTCCATTTAAAAACAGCTACATTACCTGCATAAGATATTTCCTCACATGTATCAATTATTTGACATGCATGAACTGTTGGAATAGGTTACAGATTAATTATGCAATCATAAGAAAGACTCTTGGTCATAATCATTAGCCACAAGTTTCATGGAAGAAGCGTCTAGAACTTGGTTACAACGTGCAAAGGCAAGGATAGAATGGGCATTTAAACTACATTTTCAATCTTAAATTTACTAGGTATCCAAATTATCTGAGATTATCTCATATTATTGCCCTTATCTATTTTCTCCCCTCATTTTTCTACTCTTGGGCCTTCAAAAGAGTAGTTAATGTAGCCCAACTAGTTGTATAGAAGATTTGTTTCAACTTGCACAGCAAATCCAGCTTTTATTTTGAAACTTTTGAGAAAAGACTGGTATCAGACATATACTTTCAAAACAGCCTTAGGTATATTTCTAGAAAACAGATGCTACTGTCAATGAGACAATGTGTCAAAAACCCACGCTGGACATCTGCCTTCCAAGCAAGTAATTGTGTATACCTAATTTTATATTCGCAACAGTCAAAATGCTGCTTTACAAATCCAACTTTACAAAAAGATTTTATTGAAAGGATTGAAAAATATTTGTTTTCAACAATACTTAAAACAAGTTTTCAAAGCATTAACAATATGTAACAGGATTTTTCCTCTTTTAAAAATTCAGTACACTGCTTTATTCCATACTACATGAGTTGTTAATAACTTCTTAAACTCTCTACTAGAGAATAACTTTAAAAAAAAAAAAACAAACCCAAATTAATTTCCAAGCTTCCATTTTGGCCCTTTGTGGACTGGAAAGGATTTGTAGGTACAGTGACATTTACAAACCCTTATAGTGGAAATACTGCTCTTAATCAGCAAAAACCTATTTTACTAGTACAGTTTAAACAAGTTACTCTGAGTAAGCTACATCAGCAAAATGAGTTTTTATTGCCAATATAACCATTATGAGAGATTAACCACATTAATCAAATGTTAGAAACATTTGAAAAGCTGCATTACAGCTTTTTTCTGGTTCAGCTGTGGTTTGAACAGAAGTTACCCACACTTTAAGTAGTTAAATATGCAAAACTTGAGTGCTGTTTAAACCTCACTAGCCTGCTTGTGAATTGCTGGTTTGCAGATTAAAGGCCTTGAAAAGGGACTTTGTACAGCTAGATAAATTTGTAACATATTAACACAATTTGGGTTGTGTCTTGATATAAAGCAGCTAGTACAATTATAATCCACACAGCTTTTTGAAGAAAAAGCAAAGACTAAAGTCATCAAGTGACTTACTTTCCTTCAGTCAGTGACTGTAGCTCTCTACTTGGCTGATCAGTGATCCAAATAAGATTGTTATCAAGCGGGAATAGTTGTACAAGCAAAACTGCAGAAGCCTCAAAGCCAGCAATGCAATTGCAGTACGTGATAAATTTAAAGACAACTCCTAATCTAGATCTAGATCTAATCTAGAGAAAGTAGTTAGGTAAGTTTTGATTACAAATTGCATGAAGTATGCACTCTGAAAATTAAAGGTCGGCAATTCAGTCAATAATAGCTTTACTATTATAAAAAGCATAAATAAAAAGTGCTGAATATAGTTTTATCTTTAAAAAAATACTAGATAAGGCTCATTAATCATTTTGTCTCACCTCCGCAAAATGATTTCCTCTTCCTAGCGTGCCTAGTATTCTGCTTGTTTTCCACTTAACAATACATTTATACAGCCACTATACCCTGTTCCTTTTCTCAATTATTGCATGTTTAAATAAAATAGTTTCAAAGCAGAAAGACTGACACTTCCATAGTTCAAAAAGTAAACAGTTATTAAATAACTGAATACTCCACCTAGGAAACCCGTAAGCAGCTTCAAAACAGTGATAAAACAATTACTGCAGATTCAAGTGAAAGATAAATCCCAAAAGCTATCTGGATATTCTCCAAGATATCACAAGATCTATTTAGACCAAATCAAACCAATATTCTATTTTACAAAATGTACAAACTGAGTATTAATTTATATTAACACCTTTTCATTGCGATTTGTATCATTAACCAAGAGTTTGCCTCTCTTTTATGGAAAAGTGCTCTCACCTGGATTTTAATAAAATTAGACAGACTAGGGCAGCATCCAAAATGGAAGAGACATTATTTAAACCATCAGAGGACAGCAGGTTAGGCAGTTTGGAAATTAATACATTTCCCATTACCACTTTGGACCACATAAACAACATAAGACAATCATGAAAAGTTCAACAGAGCTTCTCACTCCACTTTCAAGGAAATCCCACCTTAATCAGTAAATTAATTCCTCTACAATATTATGCCATAGGCTTAAAGTTAACAGATAATGTCCATTCCTTTAATGACCAATGCAGCAAGACTTTGAAAATGCTGAAGTGTGGATAGTATGATCATGAGACTGCACCACAGAGAACATAAATGTAAACATTATACTTGGGTTTGATATTTTTCAGTTAAAGTACAGTACAAACCCTTTTTTCCCCAAATAGTTTTTTTGTTGGTTTTTGTTTTTTTTTTCTTTCATAAAAGCACACACAATAAAATATGTACATAGAGAAGTTAGAAACATTTGAAAGCATCTTAAAAAAGTAAATACAAGACTTAGAATATCTTGAGTGTGCTGAAGGCACCATTGCTACTCTACTGGGAATGTGTCCTCTCATTTATCAGCCTACCAATGCAGTATCCCTTTCTGTATTACTCAGCACCAAGAGCTGGAAGGTATCTATGGAAGTTGAGGGCATACAGGGCCTAGTATAAGATATTCTTTTCCTCAAGACAATAGTGGAACTAGACAATATAGCAGTAATTGAAGTCCAGATTCTTCTTGAACAGTTGGGAGATTTGTTTTGTTTTTACTTTACAGTCTCTAATGCTACCATTTATTCCAGAGAATCAAGCAAAAATAATAAGAAAAAACAACACATTGATGATTCCCACCAACAGAGCTATAAACTAGCTCAGCTACAAAAATAGATATCGCTGTAATAACCAACTAAGTCCACGCTAATGCTCGTCCATGCTATTTGTGGATATTTACGCAGTGATGACAGCCAAGGGTCAAACACTGTTCAAATGGGCATGAGAGAGATATATATGTGTATATATATTAAAAAAATATATACTTCTTTTTACTAGTTCCATCTATTAATAAAAAACATCCTTCATGGGTGTTTCTTCACAGTGTGTCACATTCGCAAGTAAGGAGAAACTATTTTAAGCGCTGCCTTGATGGGGAGCTGTTCTGGGCAAGACGTGTTTAAGCTAACAAAGAGAAGCTTTTTTTTTTTTAAAGAAAATTTCTTAGAGCCTTTATATCCATAGCAGTCTTAAATGGAATTACAAATATACCAAATTAAACAGAATATTTTAATGCCACTTTTCTACTGCCACTTTTCTATTAGGTATCTACATTCAGCCTACCATGTTATTGGTAAGTTATAGATTACAATCAAATCTACAGATGCAGTTGTCAATACCAATCAGAAAGAATCCATTTTCAGTTTGCTCATTTGAAGGAAATTCACATCGGATTACAACAATCGGAGCCTAATTTCTTCCATTCCTCCTCTTGGTGGACAGGAAGTAGCACAATAACTTCCAGCCATCAGCAGATCAGACAGATATAAACTATAGTCACTATATATGTCTGAGATGGTGACCACACTTGTTAAGCCAAAAGCTTAAAAATCCAAGCATATAGAAGGGGTACTGCCACTTTCCATTCCCATGAGTCTTGTTAGATGTAGACACTCAAAATTCTTCTTCTTCAACAGCAAAGTTATTTTGCTTCTTCCGAACATTCCAGTGTAAACACTCAGCCAGACTTTCAAACCAGTCGCTCACAGGATCTCGGAAACAGATCGAAGGAAGGGGATAGCAAGAGGTAGTGATGCTAATACTGCAACAACACAGGAATACTCCAGTCAGTCAAGGCCAATGAATAGCAATTTAAAAAAAAAAAAAAATCTTCTATTCACTAGCTAACATAGTGCTATGTTCAGCCAATTTGGTAAAACAGTGGGTTTCCATAATCAAGCAATAACCAAGTCTGCAGGCTCATCAAAACAGAGTGAACACAGGGCTTAAAATTGTTAACAGATGCACCGTGGACAGCATTCTGTGACACAGTGAGAATACTGAACCCACTCCATGATGTCCTGCAGTCTTTTGCTGGTCTTCACATCAACAACACAGGGACATAGCAAAATGTAAGTCACCACCCTGGCCTTTAAGTTTCAACTATAAGCAACAGCACTAAGAAGTCTCGCAGCTAACAAAGGGCCAAATCTCATGTTTGAATCCTTACTAGTCTCCTGATCTATCCTATAGATCTTTCAACCTCAGAGGAAATACAAACAGTTCAAGATGGAGTGTCATGCTACCTATACGTTTTCCTTCCTGACAACTTGTATGGACCAAGAAAAAAAAAAAAAGTCATGCCGAATAGCAAGTCTACCAGTCACATATCACACAGTTACCTTAAGTCACCTCCCATGAGGATAAGCCACCACATTTTGCACAGAAAAAACTGAGGAAGTGTCCCACCCTGCATTCTGCTCACTCAAGGCAATAGCATTGCAAGTGACCACAAGCATTCACTAAGCTAACACAGTTCAAACCATATGGCATTATTCAGAGCCACTGCTTACATGCAACTCCTGTGGGTTTATATCTTCTCAAACTCCTAAATTTAAAGTTAAATTTACAGAATTTTCTAAAGACACATCCATCTTCCTTGCCAAGCATGCAATGTTTACATGCTTGTGTCTTAACATTTCACTTGCTTTCATACGAAGATCTAAAAACTCAGGTTAGAAATTAAATACTTTTAGCACAGTTTGTGCTGTAAGAGGTGTTAGGGTTTATAAAAGCTTGTTTCTTCACTGCCAGCAACCCTTTTGACAGATGTTAGAGAATGAGAGAAGTACATAAATCAGTATTTTCTACGCTTATAGAGAGATGCTACAATCAAAAAAAGGCTTGACCTGTCTCCATGGCATATTTCCTGCCTCTTCCTTCCATCAAATGAAACCCATGCTGTATTCCTGGCATCCGGGGAGAGCATAATCTGAAAAAGAGAAAAGAACTAAACTTCAGGTCCAAAACCTATTCTTCAAGAGCAAGGGACAAACACCTGCTCCATCCTCCCTCTGAGTACAGAATTGACTCTTTGCAACTTCACAGTTGCACTGAAATTTGTAATCCGTCCATAACAACAGTGCAGTAACATACCACACAAGTTCCCAACCTTAATTTCACGTTTGGTGTATACACATGTAGTTTTCTACATGCAGTAAACCCCCTCTTTATAAGTACAAGGTCATAAACCAGAAAGACCTTCCAGTTACAGCCAGTGCATGCTTTAATCCAGCAACATGAGTTGACTTAGCTTCTCTTTCAAGAAAAATAATAAAGTTAATCCAGAAAATACAGATTTTAATACATAATGAATCTAAAGGTGTCAAATTTAGGAAGTTTTGCTCATATTTACCATACATTCCTATTGAGAGAAAAGAATTGACTACTATTGGCCAGTAACACCCACTGACATGAAAGTAATCATGGACTGAGAGCAGTGCCATGAATAAACATTCAATTTATGTTGTAAAACAGCACACACTTATTTCTTAATGCTAATCTTCTAACATCCCTAGGAAAGCCCTTCTAAACATACTAGCTCTTTTCCAACTTAAGTAGACTGGAGGCTTGTAACAGATACAAGCAGAAAGGGGTTCTTCCTTACACATAGGTATTTGTTAAAAATACACATTAACTAAGTCCATTTTATATTCAGGTATTGCATGCCTTTTTTTCTGCAAGACAGCACTAACAAAAAAATAGTTAGTGAATTGCACATAACTCTACCAATATACTCAAAACCTGCAATATTTGTTGTTTTAGCCATGAAAGTAGAATTTTTCATTCCGTTAAACACCACTGATTTACATGCACTTTAGCCAAAATCATGTAAAATTTTATTAGTCAGAATGCAAATGTACGTATTCCCATTTTGCAGAACGTTACACAACTACAATCCTGTAGGAAGCAGTGTAAAGTATTCCACTAGTGGGTATATTATTTTAAACAAAGATGCATTCTTCAACCAGACTTGATCTGATCCTCCTACAAATGAAAGAATGCAGGACATACACAGCATTTCCTAACCTCTTCTGCTTTGGTCAGGTTCACATGGTTATTACAAAAGTTTGTAACTTCGAAAGAGAAATAACATAACAGAAGCTAACCTTGAGTTCCACTCCAGCAGGAACAACAATAGGTCTGAAAGACAATGAGTGAGGGCAGATTGGGGTGATCATTATTGCAGGAACATTTGGATGAATCATAGAAGCTCCTGCTGCAGCTGCATATGCAGTGCTACCAGTCGGCGTGGAGACAATGACTCCTGTGAAAGGAGCAAAAATTTCACTTACATTAGCATCACAATCAATGTGTTATTTTGGAAGACGACTAAGAAATAGCACTGTTATGAAAATGAAGCAGAGAATGTATCAACTTGTATTTCACAGGAGAATTGCAGTCTAATACACAAAGTGAGAAACTCTCTTCTAATCCTAGCACAGCACGTTTGTTCTACAGCTTCATGTAAGTTGCATAAACTTCTAGATCTCAGGTTACACAACCCTAACAGTGACATTCATTTTTTTAAGGGTAAGAGCTTTAAAGATAAACTTTTGTATTTCATGAGTTGAGAACTTAGGCCTTCAGCAAATTCCAAATATCCAAGTAAATTTTTTCTGAGCTATTTCTTGCCCTTAGCCCTAACATATCATACACAAAGAAACTGCCACTTGCCTTCACAAGTCCATAAACAAAGCTTACAACACTTCAATGCTTCGTTGTGGAATGCATTAGTTACCAATGAATAAACATACCTATTCTTTGCACACTATTGTTTTCTATCACCAGTGAACCGAAGCTTGAGACTTCGTTTCCATGTGAGACAATCCTCCAGTAAAATAGCAACAGTCTACACATGAACTGAAAAGCAATTTAACTCAAGAAGCAGACTCACCATCTCCTTGCACTGTTGTTATCAGGTGTCCATCTAGAAAGACATCTACATTGGAAAGGTAAGAAGAAGGACCACGATCCACTACAACTTCATTTAGGACCTGCCATGACATCAAATATTACACCAGTCCACTATTGCTGACTTGGCAATGTAATAAGTGACAAGCTGAAACATGCTTTCCAGATCTTTGAAAAATTCATGCTGATTTAGTACCTGCCAAATTAGACTCTCTTTACACTTCTGTCTTATCTAGTGCCAGCTGAAGTTTTTAGATGTTAAGAATTATTTCCAGAAGCTCGTTACTAACAATGTGCAGGGTTTTTCTTTTCACTTACAAAAATCTTTGGGATATCCCATTTTAGAACTATTACTTTTTCAAAATAGAAGGAAAATACTACTACAGGAAAGTACAACATTAGCACTTATGATTGCAGAAAGTAATGAGGTACACCACTTCTTCATTATTTAGTGCACATATTGTGAATTAGAGCAATATTGATCTGTCCCACACTACTGGGCTAATGTAAGTAAACTAATGAAAAGGGGAAAGTTGTAATAAAACAAGTACCAAGCAATTTATAAACAGCATATTAGTTCTTTTGCTTATTTTGCCCTCTGACCTGATATTGCATAATTTGCTTGCCCACTTCTTTCTCTATATTTGTAGGCACTACTCCATTTTCTTCTATACCATTTTGTACTGTCATTTTCTCTCTGTGCTCTTTTACTACTTTCACTTTCAGCCTGCTTCGTAGAACAAGCGCTGCATTGCCTAGAAGTGAAATATAGGAGAAAGCACACAAAAATGATACGTAGTATAGTAAATAAAACCTGTAATGATAAGCAAACTGTATGAAATGCCATCCGTCTACTGCCTGTGCTTTCAGGGTTCCCAATTTCATTCACAAGATAATTGTTGACATTTGGGTAAAGCTCAAAAATAATTTTTACTAGTAATGAGCAAAATTAAAGTAAAATTCGAACCCAGTCCTTCCTCCCTTTCCTCATGATGTAAAAAGAAAATTTAAGTTTTATATGGACATGATCAAGATTGGAAAACACCGTTAGGCTCACGTGATCTTCACTAAGACAAAAGCTAAGCTTAAAGAAAATCGGTGCATTAGAAACACCTATTAAAAGACAACAATCTAGCAACATGAGAATTCTATACATCTTTTCAGGAATCTACTTTGGATGCAACTCAAATAACCTCATATTGAAGAAATGAAGTATTTATTTCCTCAAATATTTTATTTGCCTAACTTCTCAGTATTTAAGCACTGCACTGCTTAGAGAAACAGACTACCACAGACGTCAAAGCTACACTCTATTTGTACGTTTATCTGTCATTTAACATAAATTCTGCATCATCTTTTACTTGTTTACTCCACACAGAACAAAGATATTTCTTAGCCATTTTCCTTTACAGAATAGTACAGAAAGCAGCACTGAATGGGTCAATGCAGTGCAATACGTTTGTTAGTTTAGTATACATTTCTTGTGTCTCAATCTTGTGGGACAACCTAAATGAGTTGGTTAAGAAAATTTACTAGTCTTGGAAAAAGCTACAGAAAATGTAACAAAAAGAAACACCACACCTTGTCCCCTTAAATTTACCTTCTATAACCTGAGTGACTTGGGACTGAAAATTCTCAAAATTAAATGGAGTAAGAAATCCAAGGGATCCCAGATGAAAAGCCATAACTGGAGGTACACTACCCTATCAATAAAGAAAAGAATTTAAAAGCTACTGAATAAAAGCAATTCATACTTCAACTAATTGCCTGTAAATATTTTGACTATTGATGTAACTTCAACTATGCATAATAAAAACAAGACATTAAATACATTATTTTCAGAAGGTACAGGGTAAAACAGGCTTGATAAAAAAAGGAATGAATAGCAAAGGACAAATGCTGTCCTGAATAACAAAGGAAAAAAAAAAACACAAAAAAAATTCCCACAACCTTCAAATACTTCAAAAAGAAAAGAGGTCTTTAAGTCTATTTCTCATAAAGACCAACCTGGAAAAGCGAAGAAGCATAAAGTAAGGTCCCATCTCCTCCCAGGCATATGATAAAGTCTATCTGATTGGAGATATCATCATAATCTAGAAGCAACATTGAAATAGAAGTTTTGGATGACGTTTTATCAACAGTCTTAATTTCCTAACATAAATTAAGCGCAGCTTGTCAACATTCACTCACAAATACAAAAAAAGACAACTAAGATGTAACAACAGCTGTTTGCAAAAGACACATTAGTTTTACAAACTTGACCTGACGACTAAGGAAATACCAAGACAAATAAGCAATATACTTCAACTTTACTTTCAATAAATCATTACCATACCTTCTCTGAAGGTGCAAAATTTCTTCTTCACTGGTCCAAAGTTATCATCATTAGCTATAGCGGGGTCTTCCAATACTTTTTTTTCTACATACACTATCATATTGTTCTCCTTAAGAGAGGTAAGATAAGCTTGTTAATAACCTCTTAAAATGACAAAATTTGACTCTCCCCATCATTTGCATTAGTTTAAAACATATAAGTAATATTTTACAGAAGTGGTCTGCATCTGTTGGTTGTGGGGTTTATTTTTAATGTGTGGTCTAATTCTAATGAGAATTTTGCAGCATGCACAGACCATCTAATAAATTCAACTAAACTTTGGAATACAGATTACATGATACAGTAACACTGCTGTTTGTTCAAGGCTTAAAGCTTTTTATATCCCATTTTATATCCCATTCCCTGTAACTTAGAATTGCAAACAGAATGAAGGAAAGTTTTTACTTTACTTTTTTTTTTTTAAGCTCTGTACTTCAAGTGCTTAAGTACTGATCTTAAGCTCTGAAACAAGTTTTACTACTTCCAGAGGCAATAGGTAAAATGATTTGCTTGCACTATACAATTCTGCACATTCCACATTCAACAGAATCAGTAATTGAAAACGGTTTAGATGTAAATTTTTAAATTATGGTAAAAAATTGAATTTACATTTCATTACCTCAGTAAGATACACACAGAGCTCTTTAAAAGGCTGCAGCAGACTGGCATCACGTATCTTTTTAATAACAAGGACGCTCTTGGGAGGTTTGTTCCATGTCAACCGCTGGCTTGCTGGATCCTGAATGTGCCTAGAGAACAGAAAAAAAGACAATGTTACTACATTCTGGTCTGTTAAGAATATATCCTTAATTATAATTGCACACAGTCCTAGAACAATAGAAAGAAGGATGCAATAGTTCGTATTGTAATGATGCTTTTTCCCCCATGAAACCAATCAATGCTTTACTATATTAAGATGGTAACACAGTATTAAGGTGTCCATCCTTGTAACTGCTACACCATGCTAGTAACGCGTGCAAACAGGGACTTTAACAGAAGCATTACAAAAGCTCTTGGATCAAGTTCTTGAACTAACCGACATCTTCCCTGATGCTTCCAGCCATAATGCTTTCCTCTATCTTGTCTTAGTGCTCTCTCCTCTTAAGCTGACTCAAAATAAGGAGAAATATCCAATTAGAGAATCAGAAAAAGCTACAGCATAAACTTTTTTCCCATCCAATACTGTAAGTCAAACAGCTTAAGTCAATGTAAACTTAAAAAATAGTGCAATGGTTCCAACTCAAATATTCTTTTTTTCTTTTTTAGCAATGTTTCCTTCAGCACTTTTTCACTGATAACAGTATACAGTCACATTTTCTCAATACGGTTTGAAGCCTGTAGACGCAGACACAAATTCTACCTTTTTTTTTTTACTAACACTAAGCAACACTATCACAAGAGAAGGGCAAATAATTAATATTCAGATGGGTCATCTGTACTAAATCCTCAAGATAACCCTTAACAACTATGAAAAAACTATAGTACATAAACTCTATTCTGGGAAGTCTGCATTTGCAACTCTTACACTTCCCATCATAAAGCTTCATAAATAAAGGGCTTAAACAGGAACAGATGTCTGTATACTTCTATTCCAGGCAAACATTACAGATATGTAAGCATACGTAACTTTTGTGCAAAACTTCTTTAAAACTCTAACCTATATATTAATTTTATTTTAGTGTTGATCCCAAAACAAGTTTATCTGCTTAAAGTAGCACAACTACTTCTTTAAATTGAAAAAAAAAAAAAAATTAAAACGTATTTTAAAACTACTGTCTGCCTACTGTCAGGACAGCATTCTAAGACCCGAGAACCTCAAGAACTAAATATACGTACACAAATAATTTTGCGGCTTTCAAGAGGGTTCAGTAACAGAACCCTCATGTTGCTCCATAATACATTTAGTTGATTTAGGAATACCCAACTGTATTTTCCTTCTTCATTTCTAACTACTTCTAAGCTACATAATTTCACAGTTGTATTTCGCGTATTACAAGCATCCCATCCTTCTCCATACAGTGCAGATATAATCCATAAAGCAAAGCAGATTAGTATAAATGCTGAACAAGCCAGATTTACAAAGAGATTTGGATTTAGCACTTCAAGGGTTAAAATAAAACAGATCATTATGCTGGAGGTGGAATAACCTGCTCATTTTACTTTCCAAAATACTTATATTCTACCTACAAATACAGCAGAAACTATAGATTACTGAAGTAGTCTAATGCCAATAACCTTTACTAACAAACAGTGCCGTGTCTCTCTAAATATTATTACGTAACACAGAAGAACACAAATACGCAGTTACGCTCAGTATTGCATACAGGCTTTCAACATTACATTATATTTAATCTCATTGTATTTTACAGTCAGGGAATCATAGAATAGTGGAGGTTGGAAGGCACCTCTGGAGATAGTCTAGTCCAATCTCCTGGCTCAGCGTAAGGGCGTTTTGAAGACACCATACTCGGTCTCGAATATTGCCATGAATCTGAGACAACTATGAATTTGGAAGGCTTCCTCTGACTTGACTAACCAACCAATAGCTAAACTGAAGATAAAGTAAAATAAAATAAAATAGAAAGAGTTGCATTAATGCATTTATTGCTGCCGAACAGCTGCAAAGGAACTGAAGCTGGAGTTTTATATGCTATTTCCAATACAAATGGTGACTAAGGAAGCATTTTCTATATTAAAGTTCATTTCATAAAATTAAATTCCTCAAATCTGAATACCATTAAAAGGTAAAAAATACACATAGAGAAACTACCCCCAAAACTGTTTCAAGATGATTAGGCTATCTTCTAAAGCTGTCAAAGAACTAAAGATTGCAGCACTGCTTTTCACTTAATAAACCTAGAACTAACACAGATTTCATTCAAACAAAAGACTGCCTGTTTCAGCTGTACTCACCAATTCCACGTAGTCCTACTAAATGAAAGATTATTCATAACATGCTTTAAGATCTTCATGTTTCTTTCCAGGAGTCAGGCAAATGCAACAGCTCAAAAAAAAAAGGCTGAGGCTTTTGTCACTTATTAATAAACTGTTACCTCAAAAGAAAACATTTTTCTCTGAATTTTTTTTTCCCAGTTAAGTATTTCAATCAGTCCCAATAAAAAGTTGTGAGGCTTTACAGAAAAATCCTTTATAAAATGTTTATTACAGATCTTCAGAGGCAAGATTTCATAAGGAAAATCCCATTTCAAAAAAGAGTTTAAAACCAGGTATTTGACCTCCCCTCTCCTCAACGACACAAGCACCTGACTCTGTTTTCACTGAATAGCCATTGAATTCATCTGGTCATCTTATATAACAGTCTTTGGAAAGCAGGTTTTTTCAATACAGTCATCAACACTAGCACTTAAAGAGATACCAAGACCTTCACTAACTTATGCCAGTACATAAAACCTAAAATTTTCTTTTAAAAAATTCTCTCCAGTGAAGAGAGTTTAACAATATTACTGACAGTAGAGAAGAAAAACCCAAACAAGAAGGTTTTGCTTGTTTTTAGAAGCCACAAAAACCCCCTTACCTATAGTAAGAACAGTAATTTACAATTTCATCTGCAAATAGTCCTTTCCTTCAATAACCTGAGCGCACCCTTTTCTCCCCAGCTATTCTGAACACTGCATAAGCAGTCTTTTCCCTGGCAAGTAGTGTGCGTTTAGTATTGCCTGCAGCCTCTGTACTCAACTGATCTTGACACTATCATTATATTGTACCACACTGGCCCAGCCCATGGGGAGGAGCGTGTTCATCACAGTCAGGTGGGTAAACATACAACACAAGCTGGGGTTTCAGACGAACTGCAGCACTCCAAGCCACCAACTTTAGAACAGACAGAAAGAATGAGGAAGCGAAGAGTTACTGTACACTGCAAGATTTCCACCATACCTTTGTAGGAAAAGGTAGGATACCACCAACCTGTTTTGAGGAAGACTGCTACTCTTTAGGTAAAGATTTAGGCAAATAAATACTTAACTCAAATACCTTATGTTTAACTGAAAGAACAATGAAATAAAACTTTTTAAAGTGACAAAAATAGGGACTGTTAACTTGGTTAATCTGTAGAACCCTGACATTCCTCGTTTGACCAAGTTGGGACACCATTTAGTAAGTATATAATAAATGGTGTAAAAAGCAACACTTTTATACCACCCAACCTACAAAATTAAAATGTTTATACACCTGCTAAGCAGAAACCAACCCTTATTTTCACATAAATTTAATCGCCAGAGTCTGGAAGCAAACTTGCCTAATGATATTCATATACTGAAAGTGCCATAGATCAAATACAAACTACTAGCTCAAACGCATAATACCAAGAGAGGGGAAAGGCTTTCCTCAGATTTCACAGTACACACAACAACTTCTCCTCCTTTCCTTGTGTTGTCCATAAAAATTTTTGTTCCTCTATCATTCAGAAACACCATTCTTTATGTATTTCAAGTTGATGGAATAAACAAAATGCTACCAATAGCTTCTCTGTATCGTAATTAGATTGCTACAAGGGTGTTTAATACACATGGCGAGTTTACTGTCAATTATGTTGGAAAGTGTTTATGACATTGTTGACATCAAACTATGGATTGCACATTATGCAAACCATGTCTAAACAAAACTTCAGTACTCAATACTATTCACGTGCCCTGCCGTATTTTTATGTGGAATGGTTTATTTTTTTTTCCAAAATAGATATACTGAGCTGTGAGAAAACTCCCGTTAGTTTAGGTAGTAGATAACGGGCCTAAGAACACCACATGAATCAGTAATGTAAAACCAGTAAAATTAATTTCCTTTTATGTCTGTTATCCTGCAGGAAGTATTCCAAGCGGCAAAACCACTGTAAATCCGTACAGAGAAATACCAATTATGCTCTATCATCCCTTGGGAGAAAAAAAAAAACAAAAAAAACCAATGACATTCAAACCCATATTATACTTTTCAACGTGCAGATCAAGCTAATGCACATCTAATGGGGTTTTACTTGAGAATACAGTTGAGCAGTGCTATCCGTTCTTCTCTCAGACTGACTTTTTAAATGGTCAAGGTGTGATAAAAATGGCAGGCCAATTTTGGCAATGCAGACTCCAAGCTGGCAACCAAGCAACATGGAAGTCTCTAAATATCAGGTAAAATACAAACAATGCTGACTAGGGGGTGAATAGTGGAAAAGCAAACTTTTCTTCTTCCACATAGACTAAGCATAATACCATTCGTTTGACAAATACTTACATAATGGTTTTAGGATTTTGCAGCATACAGGCCTTTGGTCCAAATGTGGTCACTGGGCATGGTCCATGCAAGGAGCGTGTTCTCCTAAATACATATATATAAAAATAATCAATAAGTAAAAGAAATGTGATGACAAACTGGGTATAATTAGCTCCCCAACCACCAAAACCACTTCTTTGAAAAATTTGCACTAGACAATACAGGGCAAAGTATGTTTGTTAAACCTACATTTGTGGTTGACCAGCCAATGTAATTTTACACGTATTAGCTCTCCCATTTCAAATCTAAAACTTAACTCCTGTACCTACTCCATGAAAGCGATTTTAATCTAAGCCTCGCTCACAGTTTATCACCTCCACATACTGAGTAATCACTTCCTAAATATCAGTACCAGACACGTATTCTTCTTGTATTCATTTCATCTTCACTTTGCACAAAGAAAGCATCACAGCCCCAAAGAAGACATGGTCAAGTTTTCTCAAGTTGGTTCTGTGAATTCATTTCAAGCCCGTAAAGATTCTATTTAGTCTCAACTCTTCTGGACATTACAATACAGAACAGTACAAGTGTCTCTCAGAGAGACCAAAAAAACATGTAGATAAATCCCAAGTTATAAAAAAATAATCCATTTTCAAGATCTCACTACTGTGAAAAGGAAAAAATCCTATGTTTAAGAAACAAAGCACAGATAATTCCTGTTTCAGAATTAGCTAAGTAATTCTTACATATTAAAAAACCTCTAATTTTTTTTAAGCTAGAGTAAGAAAGAATTTAAATAACTAAAGGACACATTTTTCAAACGCCTCAATTTGTTGTATCCTAAATAATAGCCAAGATTATAGCATAAAAAAGTATTTAACACTTTGAGTACCCAACCAGGTACTTGAGCAGTAGTTGACTGAACATTTCAGATTTTGTAGGAAGTTACTAAGTAACATTGAGAAATTACCAAATGAGAGACTTGTGGCAACATGCAAAAGAAACTCAAAATATCTCTGCAGTAACACTAGCTGAGCGAAAGAGCAGCAGGTTCAGTTTTTGTTATGTAATTCAGTACTCACAACCTTCACTTAACAAGTGTGCTTAATCAATTAATTAAAATACAAAACATAAGCCAGGGCTTTTGTTTATATAGCATAAGCACTTTCTCTTCCATAACATTTTGGCATGCATTAATTTCTGTTGACAGTGACCAAGCAAACAACTAAGCATACAGTCAAAAAAATAAGCCCAAAACTGTTGTTTTCAGGCCATGTTCTCAGCAAAAAAAACCTACAATGATTGTTAGTTGTGTGTCATTAGTGTGTATAAAGGATTAGTCTGCATCAATTCCTAAGTGACATCAGCTTCACTGCTGCAGACACAATAACCACTATACTTTCTTTTCTATATTTCTTGAAGCACTACATCTTGTCTACGAGCACACAATTTTAGAGCAGGACATTCAGAATGACTAAATCTGGTGTAAATACACATAAAATAGCTTAATGAGTGCTATTCATCTCAATAAGGTACAGTAACATATATAAATTAGGTTTCCCAGTGTAAGTCTTGACAAGCGTTTACAATGAAATCTCCAACACCGAGGCAATACCTTCAGATTTTTTTGCCGCAGTCAAGTCACAGTAATGGTGTCCCGATCATTTAAACACTTTTTTTGTTGTTTAAATCTTTGCACTTAAATTAATAAAACACAAATCCTTCACTTCTAAGGTATATGGAGATATATATCTGCAGTACCAGGCCTTAGTTAATTTTATTACATACTATGTTAGGTCATCTTAGGTTTTTATTTTGTTTTCTCCCCTGCCCCCAATACCCACATTTGCCTTTTACAGATTACATTCAAATCAGTTCCCTTTTCTTGCCATTACCCACAAAGAAATAGAATCCAAGATTTTGACTTCGCTAAAACAAGCTATTTAAGCAGAGCTTTTACTAACCAAAAACATTTTTTCTAGGTATTAAGATAATACAGAAATTTACAAACACAAAATCAATCACTATTGACTGAAATTACTGAAGACTGCAAAATTTCTGTGTTTTTACTGCTGAGAAAGACTGGGGTAATAATTCAGTCATTTCAGCTGAGGAGTACCTATTAATCTCTTGGAAGATGCACAGAAGACATCCCGGGCTGAGATTAAGGCAGGTAGAGACAACCAAGAGGTAGAAAAAATGCTATTTGAATAGGTAGGAAAAAAATGCTATTTTTTTCCATTTCTTTACCTAATAAGAGCTAATATGATCTTTGTCTTCAAATAAACAGGAGCTCTGAAATGTCATTTATCCTCAAACTTAAATCCCACCCAGAACACAGGATTATTCCTAGCTCTAGGATGAGATTATCTGGACCAAGTCAGAACTGTTCTGCCTTACCTCCCTCCCACCTCCTTCAGCAAATCTGTAAATGGGAGTAAAACTTACTCAAGTCATGTAACTGTTGAAACATTATGTAAAAGCTATTAGAATTATTCCATTAAAAAGAATGGGAAATATGCCTTTCCTGTGCTTAATTCAATTAACACAAGAACTGGTAACTAATCTGTTGCTTGGCAGTAACAAATCATTACTGCGCTGCCTTCTATTGTGTATGTTATAAAGTAGCTCAGACCAGCCTGATGATTCACTCTTAATACTAAAAAACCCCTCAGAAATCTAATAAAACTCAAAAACAGATGACGGGTTAAAAAGGTATAATTAAGGAATAACAGCAAGATCTTATTTGTTCCATGTCTAAGAAAATATGCTTGTGTAAGATTTGAATTCCAATAATGAAAATGAGTATTTAATTTCCTACATTGAACACATAGAAGTCATATTTGTTTTCCAAGTAATTTTTTCCATTTGTAAGTCCAGGCATGACTAATCCAGTCAGAGATGAATATTACTAAATGTTTCCTAAAGTTTACCTTATCTATATCAAAACAGAAAAATGAGCAAGGACTGACATAATTAGAGATTAATGTGTGCACCAATATGTGTAAAGGAATGTAAGTCTCTGTCTGCTTGTGAACAATTACACTTGAAATCGGGACAGTTAAATAACACCATGGCAAGAATACCTCCCACTTCTTGCTCCACTCAAGCCTCTCCCACATAACTGTCTTTTTTGCCTTCTTTCAACACAGGTCATTATTCCATGCCACTCAACAACTGGCTAAACTCTGTTCTTACAAGAGGCATTAAATAGACGCATCTGACTTTCACGACATTCAAACAAAGTTTTCTCTGCAAGCTCTAATTAATAATTGGTATACATTTCAGTTGAGATGTTACCTGGTTTTATTAGCACTCAATCTATGTACCATTCAATCAACAGAAGGTAAAATGTTTGAGTGAACAGAATTTAAAGTTGTTTGTAGTAAGACTGTCTTTGCTAAGAACGAGCAGCAAGGCACTGGAAATCCTACATCTTTCAGGAAAATATACTTGCCAGTTCAAAGCAGACAGGCAACTACTTCAATCTAAATACTATATAGCAAGCCTGAGATCACTTTCTGACATTCTGCAAAATGCCTTGCAACAATTTTGCACTAAACTGAAGAGAGACTGTGAATGAATGCAGAGAATCTCAATGAAAAATCAGGAACGATAACCCTAATTCAAACCCACAATGGGGAGAGTATACAAAGATCACTTCTAGTTTAAAAAAGAAAAAGTAGTTATTTAGCTAGAAGATAATAATACACAAAAATTCAGACCACATGGTCTTTTATACAGGTTGACTGAAGTCTACCTTCTTAAAGGTTTAAGTGTAGAAGGGAAAAAACGCCAGTTTTACAGCATGCTTTTCACGTAAAGTCCTACGTATTGACTATGACACACAACATAGTAGCTAGAACAGTACAGTCAGAGCACACTCCTTTGTGAACATTCTCCAAAAGCATTAAATTACACTGACTTTCTGAACTACATATGCAAAGCACTTATTTTCCCTAACATTTTAGCCTCTTCAGATAAAGGCTTTTCTTATGCCTCCCTTCACCATAAAGCTTCCCCCTGCGATCTTCAGCCTCACCCATACATGCTCTGCCTTGCAAGAGCATTCCTACCAGCAAAGCAGTAACTCTGGACGATAATTTCAGCTGTTGAGAAACTCCTCCATGATTCTGTCCGTGCTTTTATAGAGGGTCACAATGTAAGGTAAAGTTCTGCTATGCTTCCCACAAGTTCAAGACACGCTGCTACCACAGCACGCTATTCAATATTTACAACGGGTCCAAAGATCACAGAATCAAAAGTTCTATCCAGGTTGTCCACATGACAAGAGAGCCTTGCAACGACATTAGAAATTTGGCTCAAAGAAAAAAATGGGCGTTTCTCACTGCTGTGAAACAACCTGCAAGCACAAACTTACTTTGTTCTGCCTCACATTACCATGTCACCTAAATACTCATACAGGTTTTTAATACACAGCACTAGAGCTCTAGCTAGAGCATTTGTAAAAATTTGCAGAAGTGTCTGTGCTGTTGATTTATTCTTTTTTGACACTACGAACTCTGCAGATACCTGTTTTGACAGCCATGCCATTTTGATTACAGGTCTGCTCTTAATCTACCCTCTACCTTTAACTTCCTGCCTTCATTTTGGACAAATGACCTTTCGAAGTCCACTTTAAGAACCCCTTAAAAGCAACTTGCTGAGCAAAAGGTAAAGTTCTGCCTCCTAATTAAAGATCTGGAACCAAGCACAAAACTGCTCCTTTCTTGTGACCTGAGCGACTATCAAGCTATGAATTAACATAGCTCTGTACAGATGCATTTGTATTTTATTTCTGGAAGGTAAATTAAAACTTCTGAAGCAAGGTTGAAATATGAAAAATATCATAGTATTCAAAGTTCAAATCTACCCCAAAACCCTGGAAGTCAAGTACTTGGGCACAATGGGTTCCTCAAATTTGAAAATTAATATTTTGTGTTTATCTGCTTATAAACAATAACCTTCTAAGCTTTTATACTTTGAGAACTTCTCATAGCTAGAAATGTACCAATACTTTCTTAACTAACTTTCTTACGAAGAAATAATTTCAATACATGATACTACAGATAGTTTTATGTACAGTTTGTCTTCAAAAAAAAGGATCTGCTACATTTCATATAACCATTTCTAAAGGCAAGCACTTCCTTGAATCCAGACTCTGACATACTCACTTCAGACAGCATTTAAATAGCATATACAAAGCAAATAGTAACACGTTGTCTTTCCTGAAGCTGTATATGCACATACAGAATGTTGCTGAAATATCTACAAAAAGCAGTTTAAGATCCCCCAAGAAAGACTGAAACAGAAGGCAGGCCTCACAACCAGCCAGAACCTATTTACATGACTGTCAGTTTAGAGATGACCACCTACATGGCTACGTCAGAAAATCAAGTTCTTTTCACAGCACGGACCACAATAGGATGGTTCACTAATCATCTCCCTCTCTATTTATTACTGCAAAACACTATTTTTATTTCTGTTCGTTACCACTTGTCACAGCTGCAAGACTATGGTTATATAAAAAGAGGAGTGACAATTAAAATCTAGAATTTTTTTTTTTTTTCCCCATTTTTCTTAAAGGTAGCAACAATAGGAAGAACCAAGAGCCATACCGGAATTCTTTGGTGCTTCCTAGGGCTGGTGAAGCAGACAAACTTCGTGACTTAGCTCGTCCCCGGCTAGTATTGCTCCACTCCTCATCATCATGACATGTTGAGCAATGATAAGCAGAATCTGAGCTCACATCAGCCTTACTGGTACACAGTTTTTCTCGATTCATCTCCATACTGGAAGTGAAGGAACCTCGGTGAGAGAGAAATTCAATTCCTGTGGAAAAACACCAGGAGAAACAGGAGAGGGAGGAGAGAGAAAAAAATCTCAGTATTAGCAAAGCTAATAGAGTAAGCATTAAACACTGAGTTCACACACTTTGATAAACACTTCTCGAAAGGATCTGGGCAATTGAGCAGTTCTTCAAGGTAATCAGAAGACACTGGAAAGAAAGACGACCAGAATTAAAACACATATGTTCCCAGATTTAGAAGAGGCTCAATACAAAGTTGTTCCAAGACCAGCACGGATTCACATCCCCAGTTATACATGAGATAAAATAAATTTATTTTAGATACTGAAGAGGAAGAAAAGCTTTAAATATTTGCCAAGGAATCAAGACTCAGGAAAACCTATAGAGTCTCCTATTAGGTGATATATACATTGAACAAATAAAACTAGAATAGTCTAAGCTACAACACAATAAAAGCTGTCAAAGTAAGCAAAAAAAATAATGTGATAGAGATAACCTTAATAAACTTCAGTTCTTCACAAAAATGAGATTAATACCAATCTGAGAAGAGACAAAAACAAGTTGGAGGACAATACTGAAATTCTTAAATCATTTGTGACAAACTGCAGAGATGGTCCAAAACAAACAAGATTAAATAAGGACAAATGTGAAGTATTTAACTTCCGCAAATAATCAGCACAAAAGATAAACACCTGGCTAGACAGCAATTTTGCAGAAGTAAAAAAAAACCCAAACCAAACCCCAAACTTTAAATACCCATCCTTCCCCAAAAGTACTAGAAATCCCATATGTAAGTTCTCATCTTTAGTTGAGCCAAGTAGAAGCCTTATCAGAACATAAATAGAAAGCAACTTTCAGTGTATGAATAAACAATGAAGTACAAACAAATAGTATTTAAGATAATGCAGTCTAGAGGAACAGTACATTTCTCAAGTCAGTTGGTTTCAACACGGGGAAAAAGTTCGTTCATTAAAAATTTGAAGATGTTTTTAAAACAGTTTCATCACTTTGCATGTGCTTCCCACTGTATCCTATAGAGAGAATGGACCATAACATCATTGTAACCATTACAATGGACTGTGGCTCTGGAAAATGCTCACAGAATAATGGCTGTAAAGTTACCAGAGGATGCCAATTGCCGCAATTTTACAAGTATTACGTTTCACAGCATTCCAACTTTTAGGTAACAAAAGCATCAATAAAATGAAGCTGTAATTTTAGAATGAGCACTGGCTCATTACTAAATAAGACAGAACCACCACCTAATCAAATTAAAAAATACGTTTACTCCTACTGTAGATTACGTTTACCCTAAGAGAACACCACTATAAAGAGGTAGAATTACTGCCATCCATTAATAATTTATAAGATCCTGCACTTGTAAAGATATCAATGTTTAGTTGTTGGTTACTCATTGCTTAGTATCACCTGTGACCATGACTTGGGAAATAGTCATTTCAACACATTTATAATTTTTTACAGCAAAAATTAGAAAAAAAAACGTAACTCTATTTTTAGACAACTTTAAGCTCAATATAAATTTTGTGCCAGTTAGTTGACTTATGCACATAATTACTCTGATCATGCAAGTACATATGTAAAACAGACTGTAAAATCCAACTCAAACAATATAAATTATTTTTAATAATTTTAATTTGTATTACCTTTTATCACAACCTCATCAAGCTTCAGGAATACATCTCTGGCTGGTTATTTCTGAATAACCAGTCATTTAGATATCCGAGTTTCAGAAAATAAGTGACTTTAAAATGAGATATTCAGTATCTGAATGGAAAGGGTCTTTCAGCATCTGTGTGTGCATGAGGAAAGTTCTTACATTGTTTGTTCTTTAAACCATAACCTAAACTAGCCCACTGTTTTTACTTCAGAGACTCCAGATAGACTTGAACAAACATTTCCGATGGATTCCTCTCATTCCCCCCATGAAAACTGGATTCTGAATTAACAGTCTTCCTCGTCAAATAAAGGAAGAACTTGAAATTTTAAGTTCTGAATTTTAACAAAGAGGGCTTTATGCAACAGATTTTAAAATAATTTTTTAAAAAAGCCATAAAGGAAGTTAGAAAACTAGACAGTCATTTACCATTTGTTTGTATCTACTCACACTTGTAATGCACTTCTTAAAGGCCTATCAATCAACATATCTTAAAAAAAAAAATCTAATACCTTAATTTTTACTTTTAAATCTAAGGATTATTCTTTATAACCTGAAATCATTCTTGTGTTTGGTATATCAATTTCATAGGGTCCAAACAGGTTTCTCCAGCATCTTTATATATCCAGACTTCCGCATACTTTACCATCTTTCTGATTTTTAAGTAAAGATCTAGTCAGATCTGTAATTACTGGAGTACCATGCTCTTAGCTAATATTAACCAAAACTATTATAGTGAGTCAAAGTTAATGCTTAGTATACATGAATACATTCCATTTTGTAGAATTAGCCAATAAAAATGCTGGAGATAATTTTTCATCAATGGAGGAGATCAGCTCCTCAAGAATAATCCAGACAAGAAAAAAAATACACTGAACTGGTGGAGGAGAAAACACAGATACCAACAACCACTGCAACTGTGTTTTATTATCAAATTTAGAAACCAGGTATTTCCAAAAGAAACTCTGTCCTCACAGAATTACCCTAGGAAATATATAAAACAGTTGTTTTTATCTATATCATTAGTTAGCTCTCAACACAGACTGCTGCTAGACTATTTCAGAAGTATTGAGAGTGCAAATCAGTAGTGAGCAGACTCTCATCTTCTCTTACCTATCCCCAACAGCATATTTCTCAAAGATATTCACATATCCACATACACATATCTGCACTATGCATCCACTCTCAAGTCAGAATGATAAGTAATTATTTCTTAAAAATCTGCACTGCAAAATGGGCACACACAAAAATTGAACAAGCCCAGGCAGTTAGCATCACCCTTAACTAAGAGGTGCAGAGAACAACAATTTATATAGCAAGCAATAAATAAGGTGTGTTTCCAAGTGACTTTGAAGTATCTTCATCTGACAGATGCTGCCGGTAAAGAAAATCAGATTAGCACAAAACTGGAAGTAAGACAGTGTACAGACCTACTAAATACAGCCTAAGAACTTGATATTCCTTCCATGTAATACTTTCCAATTCAGGATGTTTTAACTACAGCTTACACCATGTGCTGTTTAATTCACGTTCCCTTACAATACCTTTATTAAATAAGCAGACTTGACATAAGGACAAAACTATCACTGAACAGCTTCCAGGATTAGATCCAAAAACTTTAAGTGCATGTCAACAAACTAGTGAAAAGGCTGCTCTGGTCTAAGTCATGTCAAAATAAAATTGAAAAAACAAGTCAAAAAAGTCAAAAAAATATTTAGAAGTTCAGCATTACAGAATGAAGGACAATTGACAAAGTGTTAACATTTAATGTTAAATATCTGTGATGGTGACACAAAGCAGCCGGTCGCGTCACCTCTCGTGTATCCAACCTTTTACTGTAGTTTCCCATCTTCAACTTCTCTGCCGTTATAAATGAACACTCCCATGAACCAGAACTCAAAGAGTTTTCATCAAACCATCTTTATATGGAAGGATACTATACCACAACATCCCCAAAGCTTTACTACGCTGTTCAGATATTAGTAAGGAGTCACACTCCAGATCGACTGTAAGAGTTCTAGTTACAAAGGAAGTCTGAAACAATTCTACTAAGCTTTCGTATATATGTAACCCACATCCAGGTGGCCAAGTAAGAGTTATGTGTGCTTGCATCTTAAAAAGCCATCTTCTCCACTGTTTGATCGCATCTGAATAGCATCCAAGGAAATATGATCTTTCCATGCAAGCAGCTACACAATGAGCATAAGGTAGCAACTCATCAAGCAATTTAGTTTGTTTTTTTTTTTACTTAGCATGCTTGTAAGCTATTATTTTGTAACAAACTTTTCCTGTCAAATGTGTTGCCCTAAATCATGGTGATTAGAGGATTACTGCCGGGTCCATCCTGACCACGTACTCACACTACACTTAACATGCCTTCAAGGCTGCAGCATTTCTACTAATTTCTTAGAAATTGCATCAGCCATTAAAACCCCCTCATTTCGTATCTTATTATGAACCTTGTCTCAAGGCATAAGAGGACAATATTATAACCCAAAATGGTACCACTTTCCCCATTGCCACAGACCCCTGTTTGCTTAATCACTTAGTTCTGTGGAGAAGTTTATTTTGCTGAAGAAAGCACTCCCGTAGAGTTTACATGCACATGACTCTGTCCCTAAGACACTAAACCTCCTCTCACCCAAAAAAGAAAGAACAACTGTATTGAGTAGACAAAACCTCCTTTTTGGTTTAGTTTAGAGCTTTGTATTCTAGTGTGCCTAAAGGGGAAAAAAAAAACAAACATATTGAAATTTAGTGGTCTGACAGCAGTTGAAATTTAGTAGTGTGTTTTTTGATTCCACGCTCAAGTGCTATCTCTACTAAAAACCAGATAGTATGACTATCACGTGCTAAACACCCTGGGAAAATAAGTCCATCTGTTAACCCTTCCCCTTCGGAAACGCCAACACACTCACCTACAATACCAAGGAACAGGCATTAATAACCTAAAACTCACAGCCGTCCCTTTAGCCAGAAACGTGGATGTTAAAACAAACAAACGAGGAGGTGAATCGCACAAGCTTGATGTGTGACCAGGAGACCGCGGGCCAGATTAAGTGGTTTTACTTGTTATCCTTTTAGGAAACTATCTTACCTCAGGGCTCCTTACCGCTCACGTTACCACAGCGCACCGACGGCGTATTCCGGTTGAACAGTCCTCCTGGGTCTGCAAGCATTACCTGGAAGCCCGCCGAGGGACCGACAGCCCGCAGTTTCCCAGCGCCGCCCGACGCGGCTGCCCCCGCCGCGGGAAACGAGCGGCTCCGGGCCGGGCCGGCCCGCTGGACCAGCCGCAGGGGATGCGGGCGGCGCGGCTCCCACCCGCTCCGCGCTGGCGCCAGGGCACGGGAGCCCAAGCGGCCCCGGCAGGGCCGCCCCGCACCCGGCCCCGGCGCCGCGGCGGGGTCGCCGCGCAGCCCGCAGCGGGGACACGCACCGCCCGCCCCCCCCCCGCCCCGCGGGAGGCCCCTTGGCCCGGCCGAGCTTCTCCGGGGGCTCCCCTCAGCGCAACCGCCCTCACCCCGCCCCGGCGCCCCCGACTCACCGCGCCCCCGGCTGCTCCCCTGCCCGGCGGCGCGTCCCGCCCCCTGCCCCTTCAGAGGCCGGGACGTCGAGCCCGACGGTGGTGGTGGTAGCGGCGACGGCGGCTGCTCCCGGGCAGTGAGCGGGGCCGGCAGACCCTGCGCGCCTCCATCGTCCTCTCCCCGCCTCCTCAGGAGCGTCGGCCCCGCAGGGGGGGCAGGGGCGCATGCGCGACAGCACCGCCCTCGGGCTCGGCGTCCCGCCCCTGCGCAGCCCCGGCGGGCGGGGCCACATTGCTCCGCGGCCTCCGCCGGGCAGCGCGGCGGCAGCGGGCGCGTCGCTGCGCATGCGCGGCGGAGCCGCGGGCGCCGTTGCGGCTGCGCGGTGGCGGTTTTGCCCCTTTTTCGCTCGCTCGTCACTTTCCCTTAGAAATTGCGTGGAGCTAGAATTAGACCTCAGGTGAAGGTTGCAAAAAAATGTTAAGAAGGAGGCACAACCCTTCAACATCCGCCGCAAAATCCATCGAAACAGCCTCGATCGAGTGACCGTCCGACTGAAGAGAAGCCATTGCATCCTCCTCAAACTAAACAAAGTGCAGACTTCTCGAGGCCAAGCGTTGCACTGCTGTGGTTTTGGTCTGTTCTCGATACTATGACTTCTTCTGCAGTCATCTCTCAGGTGGCCAATGGCAAGTACAGGACTGGGCTCTTAAATTACAGCACATTTTAGACATGCCAGGTGTGACATGTAATCTCACCTGTAATGTGTAGATCTGTGCCTGTCCTGAGATTAAACTGCTTTCGGCCCTTCAGTTCACGCCACACCTTTTAATCCCTTTACTATGGCTGTAGTTGTTTGGACGCACTTTGAACGCTCACACCCCTCTACCCTGCCATAACTGTGACAAACTGACCTTAATCTTCCCTTAGATAATCGGTTAAATACCCTTTCTGACATAAAATTGCTGTTTGAGAATGCATGCCACCTTACTATACTGGAATCACTCAATGACAAACAGAAGCTCCTGAAATGCAGGAAACCATTTTCCAGTCTGTCCTTGATCTGAAACCAAATCTTGTTTCACCAAATTGGCGAAACAAAACAAGGTATTTGGTTTCAGTGTGCATGCCATCTTGAAATCATCAGCAACTTTATCACAAACTTCAACAGAAATAGGATCGGGCCCCTGTATGGATGCCAATAGGAACACAGTCCTTTACACTTACCCAAACCAGTCAGGTTTTCTAATTTCTAAATTGCATTTTCAACCAATACTACTTTAAAGATATCACAGACTCATACATGTAGCTCACTTGACTGTATATCAGGATAAATCCACAAAGTGAGAACAAGTTACACCGTTTGAGAATGTGGCAATTTGGGATTTTTTTCTTCTTCTTCCTTTATGCAGAAATTTATGTTTTCAGGAAACTGGGGAGCTACAAAGAAGTGACAGTCAATAAATGACAAGACAAACTTGAAAAAGGGGAAGCAGTTGCTACACATGGGGAAATACCATAGGCAATGTTACACCACTTTTTAGAAAGTGCAGTATTTTGAGTACCAATTTCTCTTTAATCCTCCTTCCAGACAATATTAAGAGCCCAGTCTGCAAGGAATTAAGGAAACAATACACAGTTCTATTACGTTAATGATATCTGGGAGACTCAAATGTCTTTCAGGTGCTGAAAGAGATATTCAGACTGTAAAGGGATAACACAACGTGACACTAGGAAGGAATATAGCACTAAGTTTTACAGAGTCAAAGCATTCATCTTAAAAGCTGCAGTAAAACAACACGTTCCAGCAGAGGAACCATGCCCAGACACAGTGCCTTTGGCAACCATGCCTGTCCATGCCCAATTACCGACTACAAAAGCTAACCAAGGAGTAAATTTTCATTTGAGTTGGCTCTTGGGATGGATTTTTCCAAATTCAGTAAGATGAAAGAGATAAATCACCACTAGAACCGTTTTCCACAAGAATATATATTGGCTGTTAAAAAATAAACATTTTGAAGTGGCAGGTTTTTTTCCCACGCACAGTAATTTCATGCAGTTGCTCAACATTTTGCAAGAGGCATGAACTCTGCAACATGATGAACACTTATCCTCATTAATTGGTGGAGATAATACTGCTAATCAGCTGAGCCTATCCTATTTATAAAAGAGCTACAGTTACAACAGCAGCTCTGAGCTGCCCAGGTTCAGCAGCGACCTTGGAAGCTCTGCTTGCTGATCTGGCTGAATATAACAGACAGACTGGTAACACCTCTTCCCTCCTCTGCAGACTGATGAGAAACAGAAGAGTCTTAGTTCACTTTTGAGCGTGCCCTCCCTAACACCACGATCAGAACAGTGTAGCTCAGCACTCTAATCCAGCTTGTGCTTCCTTTCTCCCAGGGAAGACACTGGGGAAAACTAGAGAGACACACTGGCATTAACACTGAGAAATAAGCATAAAAACATACTGCTTTTTTCTACTAAGGCTCTGTTCTGTGAAATATAATTTGACTGGCTTTAGAACAAAAAAGATAAGTTCACAAAAATGCTATTGCTTGTTTGACTAATTGCACAGAAGACTGGTGCCCGATACAGAGAGGCTCTGTTCAGTCTCCACCTACAACCCAAACTTACCTTCAGTAGAAGGTATTTCCACTGAACAGGAAACAATTAACTAATTGTCTCTATTAACACCTAACAGGGTTGAAGAACATAGTTCTTACCTCTCAAACTTCATTTCAAACAGTCTCTGATGACTCAGAATTCCTGAGGAATCACAGGAAATAAAAATGTACCACAAAGTTTAAATTCTACTGAAAATGGTGGCACATGACTGTGACGAATAAGCTATTTATCAGTGGTCACAAACTACAAAGCCACTGACATAAAGGCAGAGAAATGTATGCCACAGCATTGCATTCATTATTCAGGCTGATTACCAACACTTCCAATCATTACGTAAATGTCATTATCCCAATTTTAAAGACTGAACTAGATTAATTTTAAGGACTTGCACAAGACTTAACAAATCTGTGGCACAGCTGAGATAAGCAATCAAGGATGTCGGTATGTAGCCCCACACTCAATCCACTTGACGATACAGATCGTCTTTGACAATGTCAGGATAGGATTGAGAGCTGTTGGCAACCAGTAAAGAAAACTTAGGTAATAGGGAGTGGAGAGATTTTGGAGAAATCTAGCATGTGAAGAGGGGTATCCAAATAGGCACCCAGGACTTGCATCCTACCTCGCAGCAGGATATAGAGAAGAGACAGACCTGTGAAGAATAGCTTGGGATACAGCTTGGGCTGTTTTGGGAGGTGTTCCTGTCTCTCCCTGCGTGACTAATGGAGTCTGCTGTTCTGCCTTCAAAACAGATAAAAACAATTACTTCCCTCTTTATCAATCCTGTCAAGACCATAGTCTCGCTGATACAGGAAATGCCTGAGGAGCATGCAGTCCATATTTTATGGATTTCCAGTTGCTACCCTAATACAAATAAGAATTAAAAACCAGGTCTACTTATACCATTTTACTGTTCACAGGAAACCTAGTGATTCTTTTTAGGTAAGACCTTGATTCACGGGACACCTTGATTCTTTTTAGGAAAGTGGCTTGATTAATTGGAAAATTGAAAAGCTTCTAGTTGCTTCAGTTTCCCCGGAGAAGACAGAATAAGGTGTTTGATAGGCAAGCAGGCTACTGCAGCACTGAATTTCAAGCCAAGTTCCTAGCTAGATGTGCAGTCCAGAGGAATTCTGTTTTCTGCAGGATCCCTCTGAAGTCAAACACCCCTTAAACCTTTATGAGGCTAAACTTTCACATTGACAAAACCAACGTTGTCCACAATTCCAAGTGGAGAGACTAAAGGGAACTCTAGGGAAAAACTCCTCTTGGTTTTCTATTAAATACCTTCTCCCTGACTGTTTGGGGAGGTCTGGGCAATTGCAGTTGCTGCCTGCCCCCAAGCCACCAGTGCTTCCAACATTTATGATAGGAACACAGGAGAGATGTCAGAATCCGGCCTTACGGAATTCTAGCACTCTCTCAGTATTTCAAGGAAACTGGCTTATTTGTATCACCTAGGCTATCACTGGAACACACCCCATCATCATAACAAAGAGCTAAAAGATACTGAAATTCCAACTTCAGCTGCTAGTTGGCTCTCGATAGCAGGGGGAGCTGGTTGTTCTGCGTCCTTTACTTACCAGAAGCCACCTGTGTCAAACGAGTAAGATAAAGACCTTTTTGTAATAATGGAGGAAGTTGGGTCACAAGCTTTCATAACTGCCCAAACTTTGAAAACAGTCTGATAAGCAGCAGCCAAGAAACAGAGTAAGATGGTTCCTTTACATTCAATTCCTCTTTGTTGTCATGTGTTATCAGTCACATTGACATCTGGAGACCATTATGCAGCTATGGAATGATTTTAAATAGCAAGAGGCACAAGTTCAACAAGTGACACGAGAAGTAAAACGGCCAAACCCTGCTTTTGTCACTAGCAAAGTGTGTGTCATTAGCAAGTGTTCCAATTATCACTGCAGGCTTTTCTTGCTTAAGTGCTGTACGGGTATGAAATACTATGTTCTTGTTCCAAAGAGAATGTAGATGGAAGACTCATTCTCATGTCTAGGTTACCACAACAAAATCTTATCACATACTAACTGGCTACAGTAAGTACCAAGTAGTCATACAATGCGCTGCAAACATGCACATTCATTACTGCAATGCAGCTGATGCTTGTTAACTCATAATGACTTAACACATTTCTGCTCTGAAAGTCAGTAGGGACCCAATTTGCAGCTTGGTCATTAACAAAAGTTTCCTTGCAGCCCTAAGACACCACAGTTCTAAGTCCAAAAACTTTGTTGTCCACAATCAGCAAAGTTATTGATATCTTCTTACTATATGGCTCTAAAGGCCTTGGAAGTAAGCACTCTTGCAGTGGTTGGCTTATCAGGCAGTTACAGAGTGTACTCTTGTATTAAACACTGTGAAAAAACCCCAAACAGCCAGTGCCTGGATTGAAAAAGGTACTCTTCCTCTGTTTTTTTTTCTTGTAACTGAGGTTCTTTGTTCCCTTGACCTTTAGGTTTGTGCTCTCCTATCAGTTATCAAATAGCACAAGAAAGAATTTAACCAGTGACTTGGTATTACCATTACACTTTTTTTTTTTTTTTTAATAAACCTAAAATCTTGATGGAAGAACTTCAGAAGTAAGCGTCTGGATCCTGATTTGCTGATAAGGGTCATATGGAGCCAGCTTCCTTTTCCCCAAGAGGTGAGCCAAACTAAGGCCAATGCCAACACCACATGGACTTGAAGAGACAGAATTAATGCTTGGAAAAATCTATGCAAAGGGAAAACTTAAATATAATTCTGAAAACAGAAACGTATAAAAACAGTTGATATGATCAGTACAACACATATGCAAAGGAAACCAGCCTGGAATCCAAAAGCTTCAATGTAAGATAGGATTAATTCTGAATATAAGCCTTACATCACACCCTTCTAACTGTCAAAAACAGAAATGAAGAGACTAGCCTCTGCCAACTACTGGTTCATTTGCATTAGAATTCTCTATACCCCAACATTATTATCATTCTCCTTTTCATGTATTCAACTCCCTTGTATTTTGCAGATGCTCAGAGCACAGATGCATTTGAAAACCTTCCATTCAAACCCTTTGTTCTAGTTCTCAGAAAGCCACAGAAGGGTGATGAAGATATCCTTTTCCTTTGCACAAACGGAAATATACCTACCAAATACCCCATATTAAAAGAACAGCCTGCTCTATAGTTAAATGATCCTTTTCTTCATAGAAAAGAGCAAGGTAATTTTTCAGATAAAAGAATGACCCGCTCAAGAGATCTGCACCTGCATTTACAATGGTTTGGGCACAATTACTGGTCCTACTACCTCAGACAGAAGGCTTAGAGTGACTGTGGACCCCAGTGAAACCTCTCCTTTCCCTAAGACATTTCCACTAGAAAAAGTACAAGAAAGCAGCACTGGTCTGTTCTTGTAGGACTGACCTTTTCTCATGATTACCGACTAGCTACACTTAGGCACCAATTTACCCTCCCTCTTCATTCACAGATTATTTTCCTAATTCAGTGGTCAGACAGCTATTTAAAAAAAAAAAAAAGTCAAAATACCATCCAAAATAACATCCATGCATATTGCCATCTCCCACCAGGCCTATGTCTCCGCCTCATTCCCCCAGGTCACTCTCTCTTCCTTAAAGACTACGTTTTCTTTTTAAACCTAACAGATACTTTTTAGTTTCCTGTTTTTGCTGATTTCTTCCTCTGCTGCTGGAGAACAAACTTTCCAGCATTTCCAGTTCTGGCAGCGTTCCCCACTAACCTTCAAAGATTTCCAGTAAGCATGGCTGATCCTGAATCATGCTTTCACTTCCTGTTTTGTCTCCAAGTATTCACCTGTTGTGAGACAACAGGTTCGTTATTCAGAAAACATTTCAGTAACCCAGTCAGCAACGTCATGCTTATAAGTCTATTATTGAACAACTAATCATAGGAAAATAGGACTTGGTGATACCTCAAGAGGTCATACATTCCTCTGCCCCAAGGCAGGATCAATTTTATCCATGTCATGTCTAGCAGACATCTACCAAAACTGTTCTTGACGTTTGCTAATGGTAGAAACACTACAGCAACCTAAGGCTATATATTTCAGTGTTACTCATAATTGTTACATTAATAACAATTCTTAACAACAATGCTTTTTCTAGTGCAAAACTTCCTTGGTACATTCTGAACTTCCATCACTTTTTGCTCTATTCACCAGGGACATAGGAAAACAAAAAAATTCTGTTAATTCCAACAGCCTTTTACACAGAAGCTTATGTTTCTTCTTGGTCTTCTTTTCCTTAGATTGAAACACCTCTATTGTTAACCAGTCCTTACATAGCATGAGATCTAAGTCTCCAATATTTTAATTGCTGTCTTCTGGACATTTTCCAATTTATCCATGTTTTCTTGCAGAACAGCACCTGACATTGCAACCGTTACACTGTCTGAGGAACTACCACTGCATCAGAAAGTTCCTTTACAAGGCTTGCAGGGATAATTCCATTTGTACAACCTAGTACGGTGTTAGCCTTTACTGCAGTGGCATGACATTGTTGACTCATATTTAGCTGGGCATCTGTTTTAATTCCGTGATCCTGGCTGAAGCACTGCTGCTTATCTTCCCCTGTTTGTATTTTTGCATTTTATTGTTTCTCTTAAGTGAGGCAGTACTTTTTCCTACCGATTGTCATCTATTTTTTCTGGACTATTTCTCTAATTGTCCTAATCACTATAGATTTCAGTGTCCTCCAACATATTTTTAGTCCCATTCAATCTCACATTATCTACTCAAAGCAGAGTAAATGATAAAGGTTTTCCTCACATCTTTTGCAAGTTTAAAGCAACTGATCTTTTAAAAACATTTATTTGCTAAAAGACTTAAAATATGAAAGTATTTGAAATACATGAGAAATTCTGAAGTCAATAGTTCCCTTTTCAAACACTTGGAGAAACAGTTTTTGGCCAGTTTGAATTGCCACGTAGAACTTCCTTGGGTACAAAAATTGTGTCGGTGACGAAGCCCGCAGCAGAGCGTGTGCACGCTGGCAGGGTAAATGCAATGCCATCAGCCTGTCAACGTGGTAGTAACTGCTCCCCCTCACACTGAGCTTGTGTGCGTGAACGGATGCAGAACACTATAATCGCATATGTAACCCTACACACGCTTGCGTGCTACCAGTTCTCGTTCTTGACTTGTTCTGCAGTTTCCCCGTGGCTTCTAGTATCGCAATTCCTACAGCCTGCAATCACCTCTCAGATATTTCCCAGGCTCAAGCAATGGTATACACTGTTCTTTGTGATGTGGGACTCTCCTCATCTCAGGACAGAAGCCTCCTTTCAGGACAGAAGTCTCTCTGCCCCCAGGGCAGGGGTCCCCAGACAAGGCTGTGACCCCGGCAGCGCAATTGCTGCTGCTCCCGCCGCACCGCTCCGCCCTGCTGCAAAACCCGCACGGGGGCGGGCGGGGAGCGCGGCACCCGGCGAGCGGGAAATAGCTGCTGGAAGAGTTGCAGCAGTGCCCTCTAGCGCTGATGAGATGGTGCACGGTTCTTAATGGAGCTTTTTAATTAAGCTCAGAAGGTTAACGGGTTCAAGCGCAAAAGGTGATCTTTTAAACTAAGCTCAGTAACGCTGCTTACACAACTGCTGTGACAGCGGACTGGCCGTCAGCCAGATGCAACTCATTTTGGTGTCTTTCCCAGACAGTTCCCTGCAAGTAATTTTTAGGTCAGCCCAGGCTGGTTTTGCTATCGCTTTACACATTGGCTGTACGGATTGAGAGTACAGAAGAAATAGTATCTCCTCATCATGCTTTACGTCTACAAATGAACGTAGAAGATTCAGGAAAACAGCATGTTTTGCCATGGCATCTAAGAGAGACAGAAGGATGCAGTAAGAGTTTGCATTGTAGGTTTTACAAGAGGGTATTGTCTGTAACAGTATTCCCTAACAATAGCAGTGGTATATTCCCAAACCACTATGAAATTCAAAGGTCTCTGGAAACATGCAGTGGGGCATATTTCCTGGTATAAGTCATGTATTGGAAAAATTATGCCGGCCTGAGTGCTTGCTTACCATCTTTCATCCAAGTGGCATCTTACTATGCACTTCAGCCTACTACACACACTATAAAGTCACTAGCAACCAGTAAATTCCTAGTAGGTTTTGTGTAATTGCTGGCACTCCTATTTTGGAGTGCAAATCTGTCCCACAATTTAAGACTTTGTTCATAGGGTTTTGTTATGTATTTTGTTTCTCTACTCAGAATGTAATCATATGACCCATTGATGTAATGTAATAAAAATACAGATGATCTTTGACAAGATGAAGACAGCATACTAAACTTAAATGTAAGTCTGTTTACCTTTTTGTGTGTTAGTAGTTTGTCATGTTTGCAACATTTTTGTAGGATCCTCTTGGAAGCTGTCAGCCCCTCTGATCCTTAGAATTGGTGGGAAGAGCCTGTTGTGGAAAAAGCGGGTCCACCTCTCTCCAGGGAGGTATGGGTCTATGTAAATCAGACCCTAGCAGGAAAAATAAGAGGAAAAAAGCTGGCGAGGACAGGGGATCAAGGTTAGAATGATAAGAAAGAGCAATGCCGGAAGTTCGGACAATATTAATGAGTCCATGAAAGGCTTATGAAATGAACAGCTGGTCTCTAGAGAAGCTTTGCCCTACTGGATGAGTAGATCAGAGAATGGAAGAAGCCCCAGGTTTCAGAGAACTTCACCCTGATGAGCTTTCTTCTCTCAGATTGACAGGTCTGAAGGATAGGTTTTGAGGAGAACACATCATACCCCCTTTGCAATGACATTCTTATAATCTGTAGAGTGGAGCAGGAGAAAAGAGCTAGGCTTTCTCCAGGGAGGAACCACAGTAACAGGTACAAAAAAATCCCAGATACCTTACGCTGCATGCTCTTTAGTGCTGTATTAGATGCATTTCCAAGGTGTTCACCACAACAGGGCTAGGGTATATAAAACATTTCCTACTCCTGAGCTTACTTCATTGTGAAGATTTATCTTCACATATCATTAAAAGATACGATGAGTGTTCTCACAGGGTTGATGCAACAAGGAAGACCACACTGTAGTATTTAGAATCATCCAGAACTTGTATGCCCCAACTATGGCACCACAGCCAGCCATAACAAGGGAATGGCAGTTGCCATTCCTATCTTTTGGTACCTCATTTGCCCTTGGGCCACACCCTGACATTGAGGAAGACCCTTACTCTTGCAAAGCATTATGGATCACTGTGGGCCAAGTTCCCGGGCTAAATTGGGCATCAACACCAGGCGGCAGTGAAGCTGCAGCCTGGTACTTTCAACCAGCAGACGCATTAGCTTCAATGCAAAGTCAAATTTTATTCCATTGTGCAGCACCCCAGATACAGTGGACTTAGTGTGGTTTTCATGCTCATCATGGGAATATACCTTGCAAAAGATCATACGGAGGCAAATACATCAGTTATATCAATTTGCAAGATCATGCCCCACTATATTCTGTGTGTGCATAAAAGTGTGCCAGTACGTGGGTCTCTATAGGAATACCTTACCTCACCAAGCGACATGCAGAATTGAGAGCCTCATGTTACTCATATCCAAACCACGATTTTCTCCACATTTTAAACACATTCTCCTAACATGGTCAATTACATGATAATAAATTACAAGAGCATAATCTTTTTTGTAGATAAGAGTTTAAGTTTCAGCTCTAGTTTAATACATGTCCATAAAATTAAGAAATACCCTCCACTAACCTTCACCTATGGCAAGACAGCATGTATAAATGCTCCCTACTTTGGCAATTACATTAGCGGTGTGAAGCTGCAGTGGATCAAGATTTAATTGTGCTGGGTTCTGCCTACAAAGCAATAGGAATCAAAATTCATAGCTAAAAAGCTTCTGATGAACTTTAGGGTCTTGTTCCCTTATATCTCTTATATTTGTTTCCTTTCATAAAATACATCAGGAAATTAATGCACATTCTTTCAAGCATCACATTGAAACCAAAATTTCAAATTTCAACCTAAGTGACCAGAAATCAAACTACTTAGATATAATTAACATGATAGTTAATTATACAGTTATGACTACAAGGTCAGAAGTCAGGCCCCAAATGTCATACAAGCCTAGGAAAAGTGGCATTTGATGTTCACATATGGCATAATCTTCAAGTCCCAGCAGCTGAAAAGTCTGTACCTGACCACTCATGCAAGCAAAGCTCCTAAATAATGCATGGCACTACTATGAATTAGTTCTTAATGCACATGCTTTCCGTCAGGATCACAAGTCTTTTGATTTCAGTCAGCAATAGTGCAGGTAGCTGTTCTGAAAAGGGTAGGGTACAAATTAGAATCGCTTGCAGACTGTTTCACCAATGGATCCTAAATAGCACTGCACTAATAATGAAAGTTGCTGGCTTTGTGACATGGAAAAGGGAGGGGAGAGGGGGGAAGGAAAGATCCAAGTAACTTTCAGATGTGATGCAGCTGCCCAGTTATATAACTTTTCAAAGAGCCCAGACAATTATTTTATGGTCCGGTCTTCCTCCACAGAGCTGAATTTCCATACTGCAAAGCACTAAAGCCTCTCGAACAATACCAAAAAAACAGGGCTATCATCTGAGTAGGAAGAATAGGCTCATAAATCCCCTTGATATAATTGCAGAGGATGTCCTGTGAAGAACTCAGCCAAACACAACTCCCAAGATTATCTCTCTCTACTAGAATAAACTGTAAAATTAAGAATATTTGGGCTTTATCTGGCTTACACCCAAATGTATTACAGTTGACATTTCCTCCAAGAGTATGAGAATGTCATGCTAATCCCACCCTGATCCTGTTGCCATCATCTTTTGCCGCTCACTAGAGTGATTCTGCATGGCGGAAAATGATGGCAACTGCCAAGATTCATCAGCCTGAGCAAGCGGATGTCAGACAGGAAGAGCAAACGCAAAGGAATACTCTTCTCGCTGAACACAGAACTGCAGGTCAGGGAGCCAGTCTGTGTTCCAACTCGGCCATTACATGACAAGGATAAATCACAAGCATCTCCATGCCACAGACTCCCTGCATACAAAATGGAGGAAACTCCTTCCTCACAGGAGTGTGATGAAATCTGCCAGGAGGTTTTTGCCTTCTTAGCTTGAGAGAGATATGCAGGCATTGCATTATCAAGTTGAGAAAGTAGTTCAAAAGGGCACATATGCAGGTTTGGCAAGGGATTTCTTACTTGATTTCTTAAAAAAAAAGTTGGAAATGGTTCAGATAAAGAGGCTTCTTTGCAAACATCATGCTACTGCAATACAACTGCAAAAGAAAGCTTAACTGCCTGCTATTGCTAGCGCTGCTGCTTGCCATTCAAAATGTAAACAGTAAAGCATTAGAAATAGTATATTAATAAGTTAAACTATTCAGAACCAACATGGGGACAGAAAGGTTTTTAAGTTCTTAGCAGTTGTACTGCTAACCTTAACTGCACATTTTCCATCCAGTGTGCACGACAAATTTTAATTGATGATGCTGGTTGAAGTGCAAAGAACTGACAGAATAATTTGGAATCTCAGGGCGAGGAGGATACAGCTGCCACACCGTAAAACAGGCCTAAGAGTTTTAATTTACGTTTTCAGTAGAGAATGAGAAGCTAGCCCTGCTAATTTAAGCTCTACAACTTGGTGAGGAACTTTCACTTTTACCAGGATCAGAGCTGAGGTCATAAGACCGCCTGGCTCCCATCTGGTATTTCTGGTTAAGTTACTCTTTGCGTATAGAACTGTGACAAGCTTCAAAGAACAAGAATGATCTTTTTGCTTATGAAAGTTTAACCTTCAATGCTGATAAGCTGTTCCTTGAAGTCTATCTGTAATTGCTCCATTTCCTGTCACCATGTCTGATGTTATCACTTGATTGAAATAAGCCATGGGAGGAGGAAGATAGAACTGCTCAACAGAATCATTTTTTAATTCCAACATCACTTTTTAGAACTGCCACTGACACCAGCCCTGTCAATGCATCTCATTCATTTTCCTCCACAATGAATGTTCTTAGCTCTTTGGCCTTCCTTTATAATTCAGTAATACCTCATACCCTGGGCAATTCTTTCACATTACTTGACAGCATGAACCTGGGACAAGATCTGACAAGCTTTTCAGAATGCAGTGGGTTAAACACACATCTGATGCAAGTACCAGATGAAATATAGAATTGTTCAATTAAGTGATGCAGTCATCCTTGGAAAAGCTCCCAGATCCCTCATTAGTGCAAACTGGTGTCCATCACTCCCAGAGCTGTCACTCCTCGAATACTTATTGTTCATTCAAGAGCTCAGATGCCACTAGGCAAAGAACAACAGCCGTTTAACAGTTAAACAGCTCCTGTGCGCTACAAGGAAACTTGGAGGGGCCAGAGGGAAGCTGGAACTGGTGCTCCTAAGGGGGGCTCAATATCTCACCTTGTGAATCCTCCCTTCACTTATTTTTTTGTTGCTTTCAGAAGGAAGAAACCAGGGTGAAAGGAATTGTTAAATGCTTAAACACAAGAAAAATACAAATCAGTATAAGGTTGAATTTTCATTGACTCAAGGAGATGGATGGCCTTCAGCTCCAGAAAATACCATCAACTTGTCATTTTCATTTTTCTATTGCCAGAAGGTGGGATGAACTTCATCTTCCCAAGCCCTTCTGAAGAAGATAAGGCGAGCTGAAAGATACTATTTGAAGAGGTTTTTATTCCCAGGCTTTCTTTACTTGATGATGCGAGTGGAGTGAATGCATTCATGATTTATGGTCTCAAAGTGTAAATCATACTTACAACAAAATAAACTATGCACACAAACTATATCCTGCCCCTCCTGTTGCAGTTGGAGAGGCAGAGGTAATATGTCTCAACCTAGGTGATGGAAATGAAATATCTAAATACATTCACAAGATCCACACTTTCACGGAAAAGGGTCCACAGGCAAGAGCTTATTGGTAAATGCAGGCATAGAACTATTAATGCCACAGTAGTAGAGATGTTTATATCAATATGTAAGACTTCTCTTGGTTGTGACTGGTAAAATTTATGATTGCTCTGGGGGTTAGAACCTCTTAGAAACATTTATGGTAGTTTTCAGTATGTATATGCACCTCCAGACTAAGGGAGGTGTAACAAACATGCATGTTTCTCTATATTACCTACAAAATATAGCCCATGTCACAGGTGATACAGATGCTGATGTTCTCTACTTTTCTGAAATAGAATTGCTTAGAAGCTCTCACAGCTTCTTGTATTATTTGACTTAAATACAGTCAGTGCCACTAAGCACAGAATTAAATAAAGGTATTCCCCTATTTAATTGCAGGAGAGAGACTCCTGTGGTTGGTTCTAAAAATATAAAATGGTCCCTAGTTATCTGGTGTCTGATGTACTGAAGGACAACTGAGACAGCAACTTTAGCTAAGACTCCAATTCAACAGCCAGACTTCAAGGTAAGTAACCATGATATCATCAAATGGGTTAGAAATGTAGAAGCTCAGTAACTTTTCTAATTTCATATCATGGGTTTGTAAAACTTGTGTCGGTCTGCAGCCCATCTTACAGCAAAGCACGCATGCTGGTTCACAGCAAAGGAAAAAAAAAAAGATACAAGAAAGCATATTCCAAACATTTTTTTTTTGGTGTAAGGAGGAGGCTGAAATAACCTTCCATGAAGTGAACTGTAGACTGTACCTAGACCACTTCATCCACTATGTAATGTCCTCTGGGTACTAACATGGTATTCTGAGCACTGTCAGTGTACGAGAGAACACAGTGTAAAAAACCTTGCAGTTATAAAGCTTGAGTAATTTTAAATGTCAGATGTTGTCTACCACTCACTCTAAATCTTGTCTTGTTCCTCCTATTGGATTAAGCACCAGCTTTGGGGAGCCAAGGATCAAACGTGATTATTCCCATTGGACCTTGTTTCAGTTTTGTTTATAAAATCACAGAAAGTAAACCATTAAAAAAAAAGATAAGGAACTATGGTGAAAAATCAGTGAAAGTTTAGATAAATATATGCAATTACATATTATTACAGTATGACTCACTCTGTCAAGCACCAGGCAGCATAGAAAAGGATCTGCTGCTGCCTACTTGCTCTTCACTCAACATGAATCCTTATTTTGCAAAAGAGACAAAACCTAAATATTAGAATTCTATAGATCTTAAAATATGTTTGCTTTTGTAAACAAGGACTTGGAATTTATGTGATGGTTCTATATCATAGCAATACTCATTTCCACTGCAGAATGGTACTTCACTACACTGGTAGGTAGAAGCGGACATCAGAGTCTGATCTTAGCATGAATACCTTGTCAATCAAAATATCTTCATTAGAAACTCCAGATCCCAATTCCTACTTAAAGCAGAGGAGGAAAGCTGAAAAGAGCAAGCACTTGGGATTCGAGCTGTGACAGGGTGTGTCAAAAATGTTGAGAGGGAGTTCAGAAATATTGGGGAGGGGGCCGGAGAGAAGTGCAGGGAATTACTGAGGCTCTTCATGATCTCCATCCATTATTTTCTAAATAAGAGTTGGATTTAAAGTTGTCTAAGAGACCCTGCTCCAGTTAACGCTGGCTGATTTTAACCTCTCCACCTCTGCCATCTGAAGCTTTTACATAAGAAATTAGAAAAGAAAATCCCTATAGAAGTAAACATTAGGAAAAGCTTGTTTTGTTTGTAAGTCTTTACGGAAAAATCAGAACATCTTCAATGGACTCTGAAGATATACGAAGGAGGGTTACATGTACTAGGAACACATACTGCAGCCAAATTCAGCACCGGCTTTTTTGTCATACACATTTTCTCTACACTGACCACCCTTCTTCATTATGTTTTATACCACCAGATGGAGCTGCACTGTTTGTACTTCTATATACAATTTTCATGAGAAGTCAGCATTTTACCATCTTGAATAGCTCATCGTTTTTAACAGGCTTTTTCCTCCCTTATCTATTTTGCCATTTAAAAATCTGTTACATCAAATAAACCTTTCACTTTCCACTTCCAGCTCCACAGATGATTACCTCTCAGGGTCAACCGCATCTCACTGCACTAATCTAGAGCAAATGGCTTATGAATAATTTAAAAAAAGATTCTTTTTGTTCCATTTTATGACAAAATTGACTTGGTTTAAGCCAGGAATTACTTGAATGAGTATTTTGCGGGGCCTGTGTTTCTAAAGGGTGAGTTTTTAGCAGCCAGCTCTCTAAGCAATGAGAAGTTCACCCAGCTTTTATTCACATTTCTGTGGCTTCTGTTTTCCCCATGTAAGTGACATACTGGGTAATTTTACAAATACAGTCTGTGTTACTATCCCATACACACTTTTAAAATACTCCTTGGAGACGTTTTAGTATTGACAGTTGAAGAAAAAGCTGAGTAGATAGTTTCAGAATGATTCAACTTTGCCTTCCTTTAAGGAACGTACTTTGAAGGGGCCCAGATTATCAGAGGGGAAGTGCTCTGCAACACTAACTCCTGATCTGGGACCCCAGCACTTGTCAGTATTTGACAAGAGTTTAGGAATCACCATGGGAAGTGTGAGCTCAAGCTTTCCTGCTTCCACTGAATTGATTTAACCCATAGAGTAAGTGCTACATGAGGAAACTTCTCTCTGGCCTGCATTTCAAAACTCTTAATGATGCACAGGTTACAAACTAGCCGGCAGCAAAGTACAGATCCAAACATGAGGCCCTGTGGTCAGAAGGCCAGAAATCTGCCGGTCATGGACGGTCTCCTGTCAGGAAACAGGAACTGCAGATTGTCTGAACAGCGTTTCCTGGAGAGATGGTTTAACACAAGCAGCAACGCCTGGAACAACACCCAGCCACGTCAGAATCAAGGCCTTCATTTTCCCAGTCCAAGTGACCGATAGAGCAGGCCCATGGATTTTCATTTACTAGCGGATCAGGTTTCACAAGAACAGTAAGAAAAGAAAAAGACAGCATCCAGTAACGTTTAAGAAAAGACCGGAAGGAGACAGAGCAGGAATTTTTTAACTCATCGGGTACACCGGACCAAAGTCATAATATTTAAATCGGCAAATAACACTGCCAGAAAGAAGCACATCTGACAGGATGCAAGCAGCTGCCATTCAGGATACAAGATGTCTGCTCCCATCTCTGAGCATACAGGGAATTTTCATGTGACAGGGCCGTTCAGAGCAGGGGTGACAAGGAAATAGGCTAAGCATAACAATGGAACTGAAATCTATTGTTTATTCTTTCCAAACTCTCTCCAGCTCTTCTTCCTCCCTTTCTCATACAACCCTAAACCAGAAAAAACTCAACTTCCCACATACTTTAGGAGAATTATTACACATTGGAATGTAATATAGATAGAAAGTGACCAATTGAACTCAGAGCCCTTGAGTAGCCTGACGATTAAAGCTGAAGCAGACTTTCTAAAGATTATATGAAGAAAAACAGAGCATCACTATGCAAAAATAGCCAGCTGCTGTTAGAATTTGTTCATTAGTCAGTTCTTTTGTTCTTTCCCCTCAAATCCGAATTCATGGTTACAACTACACTAAAACCAGCATTAATCATAATACCACACAGGATCCTGATTTGTTTCAGACCAAGTTACACAGAACTCAGCAAGGGTGACAGGTTTTATTATTCTTTATTTACTCTGCCACTTCCCAGAAACCAGATCATTCTATTTTTAGCTCATATAGGGCATGATTCAATCGGTAATTTTAAGTATGTTTCACAGCTGATTTAAAACATACACTCCAGGGCACTTAATGGTCAAAACTTAGAATGCCCAACTCTGATCTTTTCTTCTACTAGCAGTAGAACCTCAGATCTTTTAAGATGCATTTAATTCACTAAGAAATTAAAGGCCATGAGTGGCACAGAAACCATTATAATCAAAAGTCTTAAATCTAGGTACTGAGATTGAGAAATCTGTTATCTCTTCCTTCACTTGACTCCTTCCCCCCAGCTCCATGAGAGGATTCCAATCCCATGGAAGTCCATTCTATTACCGTGACACACTTTCCAAGCCAGGACCAGACAACTGCAACTCCTTTTCCCACCTCCACACCCACTCATTATCCAAATACCTCAGATCCATCGGTCTCGTCCACCTTCGTCATCTAACATGCTTCATAAACACGTAAAGTTTTACTCCATCCTCCTTTGCAAAGACACCACTCCTCATCCCCTCATATATCTAATACACACTCAGGAGCCCACGAGTAAGAAACCGCAAGCGCTGCCACTAAGACCAAGCAGAGACAAACAGTTCTCACATATTATTGTTTTCCATTTATGAAACCTTGCTCTAGAAATTTGCCAGCAGCTAGGTGAAGCTGCTCTTTTGGAACCACATCCCAGAATTATCTTTAAGTCAGCATCTTTTCAAAGCCTACAGGAGGAGCTACTACGTTACTATGACTGCTATAGGTAAGATTACATAAGCCATTTTGATTTGGGTACTGATCCAAGCCCACCCTAAAATCAAAGGCATTCAGAACTCGGACTCGGCCCAAAGTCAAAGACACAAGAGTTCAGTGCTTCTCACTTTGCCTACCCATTTTTCTTCAGTTACAGCTCTCTGAATAACTAAGCATACAAAAGACAGACATTTAAATAATATAGTTTAAAGCTGCGTATTTAACAGAAGCACTGTCTGTAATAAGAGGCATTTGCAACTGTTTGCATTTCAAATAAATCGCACTACACATTAGCCTCTTGACACAAGAAGTTACTACCTTGGCAGGTACTTTATTGCCAGCAAAGGCATTGTCAGCATGGGCCAGAAGCAGTAATTTAACATATGGATAGAGATTAAGGAAAGACAGACAGATTATGTCTGCATTGATTTTATTATAGACTAGACAAAGTCACATATGAAACATCCGTTGGAATAAAAATATACCACGTGAGTGGAAAAAACAGCTATACCATTTGGAATTGGAAAAGACTAAATTTGAATTCCCAAATTTAAGCATTTCCAGCCATGAGCTACTTACCAGTATTCTGCAGTCCAAAAACCCAAAGCTCACAGTTAACAGCTGCTAGTTAAGTAATGCCACCATCATATTTTCCATACTCACAGCTTTTAAAAACTTCTCCGTTGAGGCTGAGAATTTCCATGTTTGGTATGAAACCAAGGCATGGCACTGGAATTTCTCTTGGTTGATGTGAAATGAGGGAAAAATCCACTTTTGTTTAGGTCAGAACAAGAGAAGAGACTTTACCCACTAAAAATACAAAACAAAACCCTCAAGTGGATCAATACCAAGTTGTTAAACCAATTGCCTTTGAACACCTCTTGTTTCAGGAATTTGCTTCTGTGGGTATCAAATCCATTTATTTTTCTTCTAGATATAATTCTGCCTTGTGGAGACTTTGTTCTTACTGAGCATTAAAATGACAACTACTTACCCTTCTCAATACCTACAGTAAGGACAGCTAACAATGACAACAGAGCTTTTTTGGCCAGATCCTCAAATGGCAATAACACAAGATGTTCCACTCAATTCTCTTCCTATTAAAGGACACAAAAGTTTTAAAAGAAGTTACTAAATATTTTGCTCTGATTTCCCGCTTCAGGTGTTACACTTTTATATTCCACAAAGCATTTCTGTGATGCATACCACGTGAATCATACTAGCTACTTTCCTTTGGTGTTTGAGCTAAGAGAGCTACCAGCAGTTTTTGATTAAGCTCTCAAGTAACTCTAGCAATCAAACCACGAAATGTCCATCTTAAATAGTTAAGAACAGAGGAAGCAAAATGCTTGCAGCCACTAAGCTTCACATACTTGCCATTCAGTGTTAGCGTATATTGCACATTTACACATACATTTTCAGTGACCACTGATGACACTTTCCAATAACAAAAATCATGAGGGTTTTCCTTCATCTCACAAATCTATTTTTAGCTTTAAAATGAAACCCACATCCCTTCACATGAATACACACTTTCTAACACACTGCATATTCTGCCCAATTAACCATTAAAAATCCAAGCCATGTTAAAATACTGAACAATTTGTTTTGGGGCAGCATACACTTCTCATACATTTATTTCATAACTCAAACCCTGCCAGAAGCAGTTTTGTGGGTTGAACAATAAGCTGCAAAACAGATCAGTCAAAACTCATGTCAAACTGCTTTATTACATCTTAAATAACATTACATTTTAATATAGTATCTATCTTGCATCCAGCTTTCTTGAAGTACACTGACTTTAAAATTAAATACAAAAGGTGAAGAGGGATACAGGGCGTGGAGAAAGCTCTACAGAGTAGTTTCATGAAAGAGAGTAAGAGGGAATTCATCTTTTATGCCAAATCCAGGCCTAACGCACAATTACAGCACATTTTTGTACAGAATGTTGCAGAAAAAACAAAATGGAGAAAAGCTACTACTGCTGCTAGGAAGGAGCATTTCTGGATACAGTGAGAAGATAGGAAAGTTTAACAGAACAATCTGCTGTCCAAACACTGCTGCTTTTAACATTTTATTTGAAAAGAAAGCCAGGAAAACCTGCTCATTACAAAAATTACTCTGATCAGATGCAAAGGACTCATCCTACAAGAGGAACTGGCTGTGAGGAACTGATTTATAAAGAAGATGGTCTAGGTTCCCTCCTCCCACACCCCAGAATCTTTGACAGCGATTGTTTGAACAGGCTGTTTCTTTAAAAAAAAAAGTGACTTATCACGCTACTCCAAAACGTGCATAGCTTTGTACTTGAGTTCTTCATAGGTTTATGCACAGAGTAGCAACAATAAATGAATACAGCGACAATGGTTACAGTTTTTAAACAGGTTATTTCTTCAAAGAAAAAACATCTAAGGACTTAGTCCAATATGCACTTTTTAGCATTTCTACAGCATGCGATTCTAAGAGTAAACCCACCCAATATGGCAAACAATCAAAAAAGGTTTTTTTTTTTTGTTTAACTTAGAAAGTTCAAGATCATTATTTTCAAAACATTGATTTGTACATCATTTCATACACAAAGAATTGACTCAATACCCAAGTGTAGGATAGGTCTCTTTTGAAAACAGAGATTCCTGGTTGTTGAGACTTATAGGATAGTGTTAGGATATATAAACTGCCCTTTCAAGTGGACAAAACCAAAACAGATTAAAAAAATCAGTGTGGTGAAAAAGGCGGGGGCAGGAGGGACCAAGGATTGCATTTGTTATCCATAAAAGGTGAAAGGATTCTTTAAACAAGCATTCATTACCTTTTACAGCATGTGCTTGGTTACCTTACTGCTTAACATTATCCTATATATGCCAAGTTTTGTGCAACAATTATCTGTGATACTAGAAAATAAAATAAAAAAAAATTAGGGACTAAATTTACAACGTTAACAACCCCCAGATGCTCTGGGCTAGGACTCCCTTGTTTTGCTCAATTAAATACATAAAGTAATGTATTTAAAAAGGAAACTTGAAAAAAAATCCTGCTACAAACATGACTTTAAAATTTGCAAGTGTGTGAGATAAAGTCCTTAACTTCAACTTGGAAACTACAGTGAAAGCTAACTGTTTCACAATTATGCTCAAGTTTATTCTCTCGTCATGCTTTTATGATAGTGTTTCATTTTTAACTTCTCAAGACAAAAAAAAATGGTCCCAAAAGGAATGCACAATTTCATTTTGCTTACAACACAGAAATTCTTCTTGGAAAGGTAATTGTGCTCTTCATTTCAGCAACAGGAGACGGAAAAGATCTTGCCCTTTGAAGTTGGGGAGGATGGGGGTCCAAGTTAGTATGGTTGGATTGGATATGCTATCATTTTTAATTTTCAAACGTTGGAAACTTCTTCCAGTCATGGAGTCCGCCGCTCTTCTGACACACAGAAAGATTTATTAAGAGTTGCACTTTGATAAACTGTAATCAAGTTTCAAGCTTTGCTCTCGCTACCCACTGAACGCATTTAGCCATTATCTCACCATTTTCAAGAACGCCATTTATTTACCAACCCAGATTCAAAAGACCGTACAGTCATCCCTACCAGGAAAATAAAATATGCCAAAAATAGTTCATCACAAAAATGTCATTGCATACGTTAAACAAATAGCCTTCTAAAACAAACAAACAGATTTTTTTTTTTTTCCCCCCTCAGTGACTTTCCTAATCTGAACTATAAGCTTGCAGCATCAGTAAAACAGCACTATTTGGACCTGGAAAAAAGCATTCTGAATACCAAACAAGGACAGCCTTAATTAATTGGATACCTACCTACTTCAGTTCCAGATCTTGAGGAAGCTGTCCCATGATCCTGTTGCCACTGCCATACCATCATCAGTCACACCTAAGCAACTGACACGGTTATCATGACCAGCAAGGACACCTACAAATAAGAACATGTAATAAACATACTACATTACTTTGATGATTTCACATTTCAGTTCAAGTAACACTGAGGCACACATGTCTGGATTAGTCAACCTACACATTCAAAAATCCTGAACAAACATGGTTGCAACTTTTAAATGCTTTTGGTTTTATAAGCACAAACTTAGATATAACTGGGTGGGTTCGCAAGGGGTAATTCAGTAAATGCATTACTCCAAAATTTTCCTTGTATATTCCCCACATTATGACCTTTACTAGTTTCTCGTGAGTTGTGAAATCACAGCCCCAAAAATCCTGCTGACAGTGCCATAGCAATATATATAGGTTAACCATGCATTGCATCTCTCTCAGTATTTCCTCTCCATAGAGATAAAGATCAGTTAGATTTTACAAAATTTTTTAATGTGTAAAATCAGAAGTTAAGCTGAATTATGTTATGAAAATTTTTCATCTAGTTTTATCTTACTATGTTTACAAGCCCTTATAAGACTTAAACTCCTACATACAATCTATTTGTCAATATGGAGATCTGCTACAATTCAATTATAGTACCATTAAAAAAGAATTGAGACATTAAACAGAAAAATTAAGGGAGCTAACCCTTAATTTAACAGTTTCAAGGAGGTAAAAAGAAAACCTAGTGATGTTCAAGCTCTTTCCAGTCCACAGCACTGAGCTAAGATATTATTGATAGAATTAAAATTAATCTTTCTAGATAGATTACACTGCTCATAGGACTCGCCTCATTCATATTTTGGGCTTTCCCCCTCCATTTACTAATCTCCAATACAGAACATGAATTAAGTCAGTTTTAGTTCTTACACAAACTAGTATGTTTAAAAATTAATATTTTAAACTGTTAATTCAGTGTAAAAATGACTACTTCATACACAAGAATTCTTGATGTTTGAAGTAACATTTCTGATATACTTTATAAAAGCAGTAATGCTGTGTGAGTAACACCATTAATCTCCAGATCCTGTTAAATCCATACAAGTGCCTAAGCCTCAGCACAGAATTGCGCAGTTCTGCAGCAGAAGCCAAATAGTAAGTGTTGAAGCGGACGATACAATCTTCAGAAATTCAGTGCAATACAGAAGCCAGCTGCCAGAGCTAACAAAAGTACCTAGGAGTTACCTAGAATTTACTGTGGAAATAGCATTAATAAAATCAAAACTCAGTCTACTGTTAACATTAGTAAGTGCTGCAATTTGGTAAAACAAAGAGAGCATCCAGAAGTCTTATACAATTTGAACTGAACACATAACCACAAAGGTGTTTAATATAGAATCAGGCACGATAGAAGTGTCAAATCTGCTCAGCAATCTTAAGTCTCAGAACATTTCAACAAGCAGAATACTTGATACAGTAATTGTTTAAATCAATTCTAGAACTTGCCAATCAAGAACCACACTTCATGAGTACATGGACCCAGATGAGTATAAAAAATTGTTTCTCATTTCTACAGGTAAGCAAGATCATCACCTCCTTCTATTCTTTTTCCTAATGGACGTCTTTCAAAGAAAAAATATAGGAAAACACACATAATTGTTTTTACAGTACTTAAATACAGCCAATTGTAAACTAACGTAGACATTAATCAAGAGAAATTTCTCAGTTTATCTCCATACAGGCTTATATACACATTTATGATCTCAATAATCAAAGTACAAGAATCTCAAGTTGCAAATCTCAACACACAGACAAGGCTGATTCATAAAATGCATTTCAGTACTGAAATAATTGTGTTTGGCACCATTAACTTGCAAACAGAACCAAATGCTATTTTACAATAATGTGAACTGAGTGTCCACAATTTCAACCTCTCAGCACTAATGAAAACTATCACGAATTTTGGAAGAAACAGAGAATAAAGTCTGAGTGGTAAAACAAAGTTGCTAGAGACAGAAATTAACAAACCCAAGGGAAACTGGTTTGGTATAGTTCAGGATTATGTGTTTGTTTATGTCTTTTCCACCTGCAGCATATCCTCCCCTCAAAGCAATGAGTCAATTTGCACCAAATAATGTACTTGCAACTAATCCTTTCAACTGCATGTGGAAGAATATTCTGCTTAGCTGGTGTTTTTTATTTGCTTTTAAAACCCACCTAGGATAATTTTAAAAACCTAGACCACTTCATTTGTTAACAGAGTAGGTCCTTGTTCTTATCCCCTGTTCTGCTGAGAATAAGAAAACATTTGTGGCCTAATTTATACCTTTTCTCCTTTTTTCTAAAAGTTTTCATTTTAGAGAACTGAAGTTAAATTATCTTAATCTTTGGAGCATAAATTTCGTATTCATTTCCTCAAAAGATAATCTCCACAGTGTTCGTTGTTTTGCTGGTTGTCTCTACAGCTACTGCTACAAATATCAAAAAAAAAAAAATTATATAAATAGCAACATTAATGTTGAATTGCTTTGAACAGTTCATACATAAACAATGCCATGAAGTCTAAAAAGAAATAGCCCTCCACCCCCAAATCCTCATTTTCAATGGCAGTCTTCCTGTTCTCAAGCATCCATTGTTCCCTTCTATCCTTTAGAAGTATTCCAATTTATTTGTTGACATCATTAAGCTACTTCATCACTGGTCATCCAAAACTAGGTTATCGCAGAGTTTTAAAGTTGAGACAGGGAATGCTAACAGGTCTGCGCATATGACAACTCACACATTCAGTATGTCACACTGAGTTTATAATATTTAAAACCAAAAACGTTTACCTGCTCTATCAGCTTTCAGTGTGTCCCAGACATTGCAGTTGAAGTCATCATAACCAGCTAGGAGGAGACGTCCGCTCTTGGAAAATGCTACAGAGGTGATGCCACAGATTATGTTATCGTGTGAATAAACCATAAGTTCCTGATCAGCCCGAAGATCAAAAAGCCTGCACGTAGCATCATCCGAGCCCGTGGCAAATGCATTGCCATTTGGGAAGAACTTTAATGTGGGGGGAAGGAAAAAAAGACACATTATTTCAGACTTGATTCCTCTATCTCATTGAATATACCATTTTGTACAGACCAAGTGGAAAAAGAAAGCAGCAAAGAAGAGTATACTCCTCTCCACTACTGGGATATGGGCAAAAACAGTGAAGTAATTAAGAGCATGTGAAGAAACACTATTTTAACAGCCATTGTTTCCATTTACCACACTGGATTTGAAGTTGTACAAATTTCAGGTACTTTCCCCAGCTATAAAAACTACTAAAGAAAATATGCTATAATACTACATCATACAGTACATGCTTAGGAGCTGAGACCAGAGAAATATAAAAATATAAATTTAAATCCCATGTCCTCTGTTCAAGTTAATACATACACAGATGGCATTGATGTCCGACTCATGGCCAGTGAAGGTTTGCCGACACATTCCTTCTCTAACATCCCACAGTTTGGCAGAGGCATCACAGGCACCAGAAACAAAACACCGGGCATCGGGAGCAAGAGACAAACTCATGACATCTCCAGTGTGCCCAGTAAATGTAGTTGTCTGCTGACCAGTTTCTATGTCCCAGAGAGCGCTTGAAAGAATAATTAAAAAGGCAAAAATCAACACATTTTGCTCCACTAGAAGGTCTAGACAGAAATTATTGTCTAAACCTGTTCTTTTATATCACTGCTAAAAAGTAAAACTCCATAAAGTATTAACAAAAAATACTTTTTTTGTATTTTGTAAGAGTAGGAAAAACAAGTGTTCTTTGTTGAACTATTTGGCTATGTTACAGGGTAATTGTGTATAGAATATTTTAAAAGCCATCTTCAATTTTAAAATATTGGGGGTTCAAAATTGAAAAAACAGTGCAAAAAACCTAACAACTAACACTTGTGGCTGTTTATACGCAAAGTTCTTGTGACATGCCAATGACTCTTGGCCAGTACCACTACAAGGTTGATTTAAAGCAGCAGTGGTAGGGCTACAGCAAAAGCTGAGTCAGCATTCCTCATTTTTAAAAACTCACTGAGGATGGGTAAGTTTGGGAATTATGTCTGTCATCTTAAAGCTGCACCACTTTCCCCAAGACAGCAAAATCACTACTACAGTGATAATCAAAGAGTATAAGAGGATGAAAGGAGACTATCGCCTCCCTAACAAGAGGTCTAAACATTTAAGGAAGATGAAGGATTTTTAATTTCTGTAATTTCTCAGTTAACCAGACCCATCAGTGGCAGATTTACACTAGGCAAAGAAGAGATGACTGTACTTTGATACCGTACTTTGAAGCTTGGCTGAACTGATGTCAAGGACAAACTGTTATCCAGACAACTGTAGAGTTAGTACAATAACTCCTGAAGCAGCTGTATTCTCTTTTAAAGAGCATAATTTTAACAAATCCTGTTTGTTTTTTTTTTAAAAAAAAAACAACCAACAACAACACATATTTAGAAACATTTTTGTATAAAAACCAAACGTATACATTCAATAGCTACTCAGAATCAGCGGACTAACAGGTGGGCATTCAAAGAGATTGACGCTGTATAGGAGAGGTATTTATTAGACAACCTTTGCTATAAGAACTGCTGCTTGGGAGAGCTGTAATGCTTTTAAGAATTACATATAATAGAAAACTATGAAAAAAGATTGAGGTCTTTTTTCATTCAGAAGCTAGTATTTATTAAGACATACACCTACATTCTCCTCAAAAAACCCATCTGCTGTCACTGTAGAATATTTTCTAGGAGCTCTTCTGAATAGCAACATAAACTAAATTCTGTATTAGAAAAATCCAAATATGACTAAGTAATAAATACTGAATACTAAACAACTTTGAAAAAAGTCATTAGTCTAATACACTTATTTCTGAAAGCCAAATAGTTACAGTAAAAAAAATTTCCCATTTCCTCTTAACACAGAGAATTAGGTCAGGCTCTTCAGAACATGGGCATAACTAAACAGCCAAATCTAACAAACTTGAAAGACCAAGTTTTCCATTACTAGTAAAAACATGACATATGAACAATAATTCATCCCATTTAGTCTTCTGGATGACTTAGGTTTATGAAGCATAACATGTCCTTCAGTAATAGAGTATAGCTGTGAAAAGTCATTACTAACAATCACGTCAAAATTTTACTGCTTACCAAGTGGTGTCGCCAGAGCTGGTAACGATTTGATTATCATCCAAGAAACGACAGCATGACAAGTATCCTGAAAACAAAATAAAAAGTTGATGAATAAGACCAGAGATTACTCTTCACATTGCATACTGGCTTGCTTATACGTTGCTTCCTCCTCTTCTGAAGATGAAGCAAGAGCTACTATATAAGCCTCAAATACAACACAGACAATTTCTATATGGGAATCTCCAACGTTTTGGACAAAACGTATTTTGGTTCTTTACAGACCATGCCCAATTCAATCACTACACTAGCACAGTGATACACTGGTATCACAGCAAGTCGACCTAAACAAAGATGTCTATAACACAGAAGAAGAAACACTTAAGCAGCTAGACACTGCTTTGGAAATACCTTACAAATTCTTCTTTTGGTAGAGAGTGGGGAGAGGAGGAGGAGGCGGAAGAGAAAGAAGGAGTAGTGAGACAAAAGCGTGGAATCCACTGGCCAAGCTGGAGAGTAGTATAGGTAACCCTGCACTGTACACGCTAAACTTTCTTAGAAAGTGGACCTGTATGTCACTGCATCCAGGAGCAACAAATGCTTATGACCTCAACCATATCATTACAGCTATTGACAAAAAATAAACTACATTCTTGGTCGGTAGGAAGAACAGAGCATATACATGGGATGTTTCCCAACAGTGGCATCAAAGAATTTCATCTGAATGCTCTGAAGCATCTTTGTACTGAAGTACCACATGCCAAACTATCAACGTAACAATTCTGATCACAAAAATTAGTCTGTCCTGCCAGTCACCTCTATTTCACAAAGCACAAACATCTTCTGAAAATCCAAACTACAGCAAGACATGAAAACCTGTAAACATTAGCTTCCAGCTATAGGCTTTGTTCAATTATGCAACAGAAAAGAAGCTCATTGAAACTGTTCCTTCGAGAAGATTCCGCACAAACTGGTCAGGTCTCAAATGTACTCCTTTGATGTCCCTTGCATTACAGCAAAATTCTGCTTCTCATGCTATGTAAAAATCCATGTTTTCCCAGCTATACAGTTTATAATCATAAAGACCATTAAGCAGCTAGAATATCACAGAAATAAAACTCTTGTTATTGCTAACATGTTTTTCAGTATTTTGATACACACGTGGCCATATACTGAAAGCCAAAGCTCCCTATGTCCAAACATCATTCCAATTTTCCCTGTGTCCCGGAAGGGCAGGAGGGAGAAGAGTACATTCTTTGAAATCACTTTACTGGTCACATCACAACCACTATCTGAAGGTCAAATCAACATTGCATTCTCACTCACTTAACTACACCCAGAGGGTACACAATTCCTCTAAATTACATAAATCATGCGTTGTAAGAAAAACAACCGAAAGAAAATTAGATAGCATTAAGCATACTTTAATTCACATTTAACTTTTTCTGTATAAAAATTCATTAATGTATAACTATTTATTTCTGAGCAACCTTATTCTCCTTCAGTGAACAGTCTTTATACCATTTTCTTTACTCTGTATAGTTAGAGGCCTGATCAGGCAGAAAACCAGCAAGACACAGAGCTCACCTCACATTTTCTCTAAAGAACTGCTAGAGGTTTTCTCTGGAGCCAAGCTGACAGCCTCTAGAGCAATCTACCTTTGTTCTGCTGTGGTTTGGATTACACTTTTTGTAGAAACAAAGAGACCATAAAGATGACGTGCAGCTTCAGAGCCGCAGCTTTAGGAGAAAAGCCTAATTACAGTCCATTCCCTTTCTCAGATTGTTGGACGTAATACTGATTCCGCAAGAATGCGGAAGACTACTGATGTGTGTGCCGGGCTCGGTACTACACTAGTGCTTTACAAGATACCAGAGTGCCTACTAAATAGCCAGTTTTTTAATTTTCAATGGAGTTCAAGAAACCACCCACCCAGCTTTCCTCAGAAAAATTTCCAATCCCATTCACAAAATAATAAAAATACAATCTGTCCATTATCAGACAATATACAAAAGCAGTTCACATTTTCCAGGTTACTACTGCTTATAAGGTGCTCATCTCCATTAACTATACATTCTTCAGGAAGCAAGAATATCTTCAGCCTCTGAATTTGCTTTTAAAGGTACTTTGTGATGCTCAGTCTCTTGGTTTGTTCAGAAAGAAAATTTTTCAACTCATCCCCCACACTTGAAACACTAGCTTTTAAGCACCATGAGGGACTTTCTTGCTTCAAAAACTCTAACACCTGTGTTTCTACAATCCTTACCTAACAAGATGAATTTTGCTTCATCTGTCACTAAGAGAACTTTGCAGCTACAGTTTATATCTTAATTCACCAGGCAAAGCCTACAAGTCTACCTATCTCTTCTCATCAATCACAAGACAGTCCACCTTAGAAACAGAAACTGAAGGCAAAAATTAAGCTACTGTATTTTGGGGAGAAGGGAGAGAAGGAGAAACAGGAGAGGAAGCAATGAGAACTCAAACCTCTGCAACTAAAGAATAGCTCCATCAGAAGGCAGCTGTCTTACTTATGAAAAGTTAACGCACATTCTCATTACGCTTCTTTTGTTCAAAGAGTATCATCCTTAAAAAAAGTTTAAAAAGGAGGGAGAAAAAGCTATTTAAAAACAGGCAGCATGAAGCTAAGGTCCCACCCAAGAAACAGAGGTCCACAATGAAGTATATCTTTTTAAGTAGGAAATAATATTTTAAATATTTAAAAAAAAAAAATCTTCACCATGTGCTTAGGTAACTTAGATCATTCTGAACATGTACTCACCTGTGTGACCAGCTAGTTCACGGCTGACACGTACATTCCCTTCACGAGTTTTCAAGTTATAAATGGAACAGATGTTATCAAGACCACCACAAGCCACATAATTTCCAGAAGGAGCATATGCACAAGTCATGACCCAAGATGAACGCAGGGGAATAGCATGCACCTGAAACAGATACATTAATGTATTTCATCTGCAAAACAACTCATTCAATAATTTACCATCAGGAAGTTTTTCACGTGTCTCTCAAGGAATACATCATCTTTTTGTCAAAAGGACAAGAAGAAAACAGTGAAAGTGTCTTTGGCTGTTTGAGTATCAAACTAGTTTGAGGGTAACTTGCATATACAGCTCATCAGACCAAGTAATGATGTAATTAAAACCTCAGATTTGCCTTTCCTGAATCCACTTTAATCAGCAATTTTGGTAAAAACTAAATTATTTCATTTCAGTGCTCTGATTACTATTGGTTTATTATAGGTTCAGGAAAATATTGACTTCCAAGTACAGTCAGCAAAACTGCCAATTCCAGGCTTAGATGCTATGCTATGAATGAACAAGTAAAGAAATTGCTACTGTCACTGTCATTTAAATCCTTCTTTGGGAACCCACTGCAAGCAATCAAGCTTCATATTTAAGTAACTACCCCATGTTTCCTTGTCATTCTGTGCTCAAAGAACTTTACTTAAAAAATTATTGAAGCTAAACCTGTTCTGTCTTGTTATTGCATTCATCCTTCAAATTTGTTCATAACATCTTTAAGAAAGGGATCATATCCTTATACATATTGTGAGATTTCATGCAATAACAACAATCTTCCTGCATTTCTTAAGTAAACAGTAAAGATTACTGTCTGTTCCTCTGCTGCTACAGTAATCAGTGATCCTGCAGCAATCAGCAGTTAAAAAACAATACCCTGCACTAAAAACACAACCAGCTCATTTTTGGAAGTCTTCTACCATGGAACTAATCAGAATATTCACCTTGAGCCATTTTATTTTATCATTAGGAAAAGATCATATTTATGGCACCTGTGTTACTTCCAATGTGTGCTGCAACTGCCAAAAGAACATCTGCAGACTGTAATTCAAGTATTTTTGCATTAACTGCTTCCGGGTGTTACCTAGTCAAATTTAATACTGTTTCAACACCAAGCTGTTTGCTACCTATAATTCCAGAGGGTTTGTGGTTTGGTGTTTTGGGGGTTTTTGTTTGTTTGGGGTTTTTTACTTCTTTTGGGGCAGGGTGGTGGCAGTCATTTTTTTGTTTTGTTTTTAACTCAATTGCTATTTCACTGAATCAATCCTGCCAAGAGGTATGGGGGGAGGGTGTTTTTTGCAGCTGAAGATTTCTATTTCTGATTCTAGTGAAAATTTTACTAGTCTGGTAACAACCTCTGATTCCATTCCCCCCAGATAAGAAAGCTGCTCTCTGCCTCTTGATGATGCCATGGATTAATTAGTATTCATGTAAGAATTGAAGATACTAATATGGAAATCATGGTATACAGTGATTATTTTACCATCTTATCTTTCAGTTGTTACAGTAATTTAGATCATATTTACCTGCAGGCCGGGGTAAAAGGAGGAGGATGAAGGCAAAAAAAGGGAGGGTTTATTTTTATTTTGCAAACAGTCTGATTACTCTTTAGTAAAAATTTATGGATTCATTAGTTTCACAACTGGGATTCAACAGTAATCCCAGCTTTAGGAGTTGCTGCTGCAGTTGCTTGTTTCTGCTTCTCTCTGCTTCTCTGTAGCATGCCATTTGCTCAAGTGCATTGGCAAAACTGTTTTTAAGGCTATGGTGAGCTAAGCCAGGAAAATTTATTTGAAATAAAGTCAGTTCCATGCTCCTGTACACAACAGACTTAAGCAGCTCTGTCAACCTAACTCAAAAGGGCAACATGTGAATTGTTGCTAGCCCTGATAACAGTAACCATAACCAGTAAATACCAATCCCTGTCATATGAAAGTAAAAGTAATCCTGAACTGCATCATGTGATTGCAGCCAGAAAGTGATGACCCATTATATATGTCAGGTCTTTCCATACTTAACTGCAGACAACTAATTACTATGCCTATGCTTAATTCTCCGACTGTTTTGGTGCAACATGCTGATTACTTCTTGCTCTCTGTTGATCAATTTCTCTTCAGTATCAAAACAAATCCAAACATTCTCTAGAATTAAGTGTTTCATTGTCTTCTATTTGTGGTACACATTTCCATACACAGAACACTTAAGAGACTGCTATATTCTTTAAATGCAAACTTCATTGCTTTGGAGAATTAAAAATTTAGTCTTAGGACTATGAAAGTAATGCAGCCAAAATCATGATGGGTAACATCTCCTTCCTTTGTATTTACAACTGAGTTATATAGCAATGTATCAGTTAGTCTTACCTTGTTTGTAGTATAGCTGTCCCAAATTATAAGCTTGCCATCCTGGGAGGCACTAACTAGAAGCCTAGAGAGGAAACAGGAGGCGTAAACAATCATTGCAGGCAGACAAGAAGGAAAATCTTTGTGATGGCACTTGTCTCCACTATCAAGGCCAAGGTACTTGAAACCATTTAAGTACAGTGCAGCATTACACAATTCATTTATTAGCACTATAAAAATAGTTTTGCAAATACTCAATTGCAATGCTAAATATGATCTGAAAATGTGATGGAACACCTACATGTTAACACATTCTGACTTCAGAAAAAACTGTAGCCATGTAACTAACACTCCAATCTTGAAAACTGAGGGAGAAAACTTGCATGGAATCAGTGCTTCCGTGTTCTACACACAGGCTTCAGATTCATTGAGTTTGGGAATCTACACTATCAACATGTTTTCCTTTTTCCTAATTTTAGAACAGGAATTCAAGTTCTAAGATGTCCAAAAACCCAGAATGAATGTCCACACTGAAATACAATGGAAATGAAAATGAAACACAGCGAAGATATCAATAATGGAAGGGGTAGCATTAGGAAGATTGTTACTCTAAATCAACACCACCTCAATCCCCCACCCAGCAATCATGTTTGAAACACGATGCACTTAATTCATTGTTCAGAGCTTTCTTACCTGCTTTTAATGTGTTTAAAGATAGATCAGGGATACTGACATGAAACATCTGTTTAGTCTCCACATTTTCTACGTAATTTTGGATAAAATACTCCAATATGGTATTCAGATTTGTTCTGTGCATCTTCTTCTGACCATTTCCAAGCTGAACAATACAGCACAATCATCGAAGTACTCCAGTCTCTGAATTAAATTTTTTCTCCAGGTTCTATTTTAGAGCTGTCTTGAAACACTTTTGCCAAACAAGAAATTGAATCCCCATCTTTTAAATAAGCTATATGCCAAAGAGATGCCTGAAGCAATTAATTCTACATATCTGTGAGAAATTAGCTTCTTTCACAGGCATAGAAAACTGAGGTACAGAACACTAAAGTTTAACTCAAAGTTACCAATTGTGTTTGTTCTGATTAACTACTAAGCAATTCAGAAACTAAAAGTATAACACATCATGAATTATTTTTCATCTTCATGATGCATACTGTCTTCTTTGTTAAGTACTTGGCTATTTTTCTTTAATGTATTTACCGCGTGCATACACACAAGAGTTCGTGCAGCTCTTTCATAAGGCACAGCTTGTTTACGCAAATTTGGTAAGAAGGTAACTTTAACGACATCAAGCTTCCTTTGAAAATCTCTACCGAGTAGAAAGAGGCTAGCTGTAACTTAGAAACTCCTTAGCTGCAACTTAAAAATTCCTAAGGGGAATTTTTTTTTTTAATCTGTTCCTGCAAGGAAGCAGCAACATATTCTTTTAACTGAAGTTTGAAAATTTGCTACCATCAGCATGCCTTAAAATTCTTGTAAAGAAAAGAGAATGAAAGTAGCTGATACTAGTATAATTTAGTTTCTCTCTAACTGAACATCAGTAGTTAACAGGAAGCGTTTAAGGAAGAGAGACAACTGATAATGAAATTACTCTATCTCCACAGTTACTCAGAATTCATGTGGTACCACAACTATATTTTTCAGGCAAGTAGATGAAGACTGGAATTTTGGCACCAAATTTAGATTTGGATGACAAAAACAAGGACATTAGGAGGAAAAAAGTTATATTAAGTGTTTCTGAATTCTCTTGGTTGCCTGAGTTCTCTTGGAATTAGTGGTTTGTAGTGGTAGGAACAGGAAAAATAAGGGAGTCCTGTGCACTCAACTTTCCAAAGAACAGAGAAGCCACGTGATCTGATTTTGTATCACTAGCACCCACCTGGAATCAGTCCCCCAGTGCATTGCATAAATTTTAGCCAGGTGTCCCCGGAGTGTTCTTCTAGTGCGCATTTGAATTCTCCCCACTGGGTCAATATTAGCTGTGATCTGAAATAGGAATGGTGTCATACACTGAATTTTTCACTTCATAGTTCCAAAAGTAACGCATCATACACAATTACATTTAAATGAGCATTCCAATGCAGACCAAAGTCCCACATTTTGAATATTGACTGAGTTTTTAAATATTGCCTAATCAAAAGTTACATCATTTTATGTAGCACGTCTTTATCAAATGAAGAAAGTAGCCTCTCTATTGCATTTATAAAGTCTCAGAAATTACTTTGTTTAGGTCATATCTTCTTAGACTTCTAGGATTTCAGACATTTGATCTTGGTTTTCTACTCCTGTATAGATAAATGTGGTAGTCTAACTTTTTTTTTCCAGAATGGTGGGTGTGGGGAGGTATATCAGGCTTTAAACATGTCTCCACTTTTAAAGGATGAATTAATAACTTTCTTTCAGATCCAAATGGCTTCCCCTTCCAATTATAGGACTAGTAAATTCATAGTATTCCTGATTTATTTAACTTCTTGAAGATAAAAGTAGTCTCTGGAATAAGTGAATAGCAAAGTGAGGAAGTAATCAGTTTAGTTGTCCTTAAACTGTTAAATTTAATATAAGTAATTCCTCCAGTCTGGAGGGAAGTACCAGTTTAAAAACAAAACAAAACAGCCCAACACATTTCCAGTACTGTAAGTAGCACACATCACAACAAATCCAAGAGTTTGTAAGTTTGTTTTATGGATAATATCTGCATACTTCTCATGTCTCCATATTACAAAACTCTTTAGCAAGTGCACTTGAGCAAAGATCTTTGCTTCTTTTCAAAAGCTATCAACACAGCTTCGGACTTAGATGAACAGATAAGAATGTTTCCCTGACACAAAATTCCTTTCATGGTGGACAGCTCTCATATTAACTAATACTGAAGCTTTTTTTTTTCCCCTGTTTTTTTTCTTTTTCCATCTTTCACCCTGGAAAACACTCAACATTGTGCCTCACCTAAAATGACATCACAAGATACGTACACTCACATAAATATTGGTATTACCTTTTTTACTTGATATTTTAGTGACATTTTAAATTAATAAACTGACATCAATCACTTCTGTAACAACTGTCTTAAATCAGACACACAGGCTTAACAGTCAACATTCAAGCAAATGGACCGAAGTAAATGACAAGAGTAAACCAATTCACAGTATATCTAGGGAAAAAAAAAAGCAAAGGCTAGCCCCCTCTTCCAATGCCATAATAATCTGTTTAAGTCTAAATTCCTACCAGTTTTCTAGAAATAAACCACCATATCTCCATGAGATGTACTAGAGAGTACAGATTTCCCTTTCCCCAAGTTAATATTGACTGAAGCCAAGCCAATAGGATCAAAATGTGACAGTACAGCAAGATGCAAAGGTACTAGCTCAGGTTCAGAAGCAGTTCAGACATAAGTGCAGCATCATGTGGAAATTAATAAGTAGGTTAACCTCAGCAGGTCTTATGGTTCAGATTATCACTGTAACACAACTGTACTACTACCATATCTGTAGCAGAACACTGGGGCTCCCCTGCATTATTTTCCATTGAGCAGTAGAGATGTGCCTCGAGTTACTTCTTGAAGAAACTACTGCTCAAGGCTACCACTCTCGGAAACTGGACAAATATAAACAATGTACTTATTTCTGGAAGAAACCACCTAAAGGCAAAAGTAAAAAATTGATAAAGGACGCAAAAAAAAGACTCAGTTGCACTTACCTTCTTACGCCACATTTTCTTTTTGTAAAGGACACAAATTTTCATAATTAATGTTAAACTCTTAAATGCTTACCTGAGCCAGGGTGGCATCCGCACATGCTTTCCTAGCATCCTGCAACAGAAGAAAGTTAGAGAAATCAGAAGAAGTTCTGTACATTTCTTTATCTCTGTTTTGTCAAGTTGATCAAGCACCCTCAAAACAAGGTTCAGAAGCATTTCTGCTTGTCATCCAGAGAGGACCCATCCTAACTGCAGCATGAATATAACATGCTGTCTGCTGTCAAAATACATTAAGCATTTAACTTCGAAATTTTCTTCTTCTTTTGAGAGAAAGGTAACATGATTTTCAACACAAAGACAGTCAAGCAATGGAACTGCTTGTCTAGACAGGCTGTGCAGTCTCCATCCTTGGAGGTTTTCAAGACCTAACCAGACAAAGCCCTGAATAACCTTATAGATGACCTTATTTTAAGCAGGAGGTTGCTTAATATTGGTTATGGTCTGGCTCAGAAAAACTTCAGTAAACATTTTGATCTAATCCATTTTGTGCATTATTTGTGTAACTATTATTTTCTAAGCAATATTAAAAACCAAAAAGTAATTTCCTACAGCAGTTACATGTGCTTGCCCTTTCTAAATATCCATGACACTAACTTTAACATTGTAAAAACATTTAACTTAATGCATCATTTCTGTCCATCTCTGTTCTCCTCAAGACACACAAATGACCATCCATCTGCCCTGTGGCTTCAAGATCCACTGATGCAATACATACTCTGATTTGGTTTTTCAGTTGCTCAGCCTCCTGGCGTAACTGGTCAAGCTCACTCATTTTCCTGTGCTAAAGGTGTGCTTCACTGCCACCTCTGAAACAACCAGAAATCTGAAAAACAGGCGATAATAATGAGAATTAGTAGAAGTCATAGCTTGAAATTACTGGAGTACACAAGTCCTTTCAACTGTCTCAAATAGCGCTTGAAAAAAAGGGCAGACTGGTTTATAAGTACCGGAATACAGGTGAAAGTATTTCTCTGAAATCTCTTCAGAATAAGGTGTTACCACACACAAGTGTGCCTAGCTTTTTTCCAGACACAGTAAATAAAATATAATTTGGACTTATTCCTTTCCTCCAGGCCTCTGATTTTGCATTTTTTTCATTAGTGTTTTTCTGATTCAGTTTTGTAGAAACTCAAATTTCCCAAGAGTGAACGAGCAGATAACACTAAATGTTAGACATGAAAGTCAGAACTTCTCTGTAGGTCTTAAGAATAGAGTAAGGAATCTTCCTATCAAAGAATAAGCACCTCAAGTATTTACAGATTGACACAAGCACTTGCAAAATGCTGTAAAAAGACCTATTATGAACACTATCTGTAACACAGCAGTTATGAGAAATGTTCTGATATCTGGATAAAAGGAGATCACTCACAAATGTTGTTAAGGTTTTTACTTGTTAATTGCAAAAATGTCTCCCTGAGATTTCCAGAATGGAATCTAACATTAACATGTCGTCAAAACAAAATTAGTATTTTTTGAATGTTAGGTTGAGGGGAGGAGTCTGAGAAACCACTGCTAACAGACCTTTTCCCCCTCTAAGACTCTATTTTCCTAGCATCAATAAGCACCAAATTACTAACATATATCCCTCTGTCTGCTGTACTCTGCAGCCAGCAAGAGAGAGGCTCAATAAAACATAACTATCACTGAACACCCTCAACTATTGCCTATAGAGTTCCTCAACTATTGAACTGTTTTCCAATATAATAAGCATATAGATATTCTCCATTAAGCATACAACTTATCTTTCAAAGCCACTGTTCCAGAAAGATATTGTTGGCATTTTCACTAGCATTCGATACCTAAAACTCATCTGTTCTTAAACTTTGTTTTAAAATCTCTGCAGCTTGATACCAATATAAGATGCTGAAGAAACGTGCTGGTGAAGTTTATCTTTTATTGCAGAACAAGATAATTGGTTCCATTTTCAAATGCTACAAAGAGCACCTGGAGTTTATAAACAAACACTGGTAGTGTGTTTTTAGAACATTTTATTGGCCAGAATTGACCCTCTATTATTAAACAAAGCAAACGCTTTGCTAGCAGCTTTACACATTAGTCTATTAAGATTTAATCAGCTTATTTATCTTTGCAAGCATGTGGGTTTTTTTTTTTCCCTAAAGCCCTTCCCAAGGAGAAAGATGAGGATAACTTCCAGATTTTTATCCAGTCACAGTAACAGAGAACATATTGTGAAGGCAAATTAAAGCAGTAGAGCAAACATCACTGTCGAAAGAAAAGATGTTTCAAAAGAGTTATTAAGACTTTAACCTTCCCTAAATATTGCTATCCCATATAGCCAGACTTATCTCAGAGCTCTCTTCATAGTAGCTAGCATTCCAAACTGAGGACCTCAAGGAACAAACATCAGATCTTGTCATACCATCATTTACAAATTTATACTCTCCTCTGAAACCCAAAATATTTTAGAAAAGGAATTTTAGTTAGTTTCTGTCTCAAAAGACTCCATTCACACAACTTCAAAGCCCTTTCACTTTATTGTGAAACTAGGTCTCTTCTTTCTCTCTTCTGGTGCCAGGGTTATCTTTAAGCCCCTTTAAGATTGCTTGTTCAGCTTAGTCCAAAATCCAGTTAAGACAAAACCCATCAAGAGTGTTTTTTTATCCTATAACCACCTTCTTTCCTTTTGAAAGCTCTTTTGTTTCTCAAGATGTTTTGTTCATTCTACATGTAAGACAAAACACTCTGCGGTTGGGTCTCTCCAGTTTTTAGCATGCAGTCATCACTGTCTACAGCTCCCGTGTAGTTCATGCACATTGTGAAATAGTACGCGCTACTCTTGTCATAAAGGAATTAAGAAACTCTAAAGACTGTTCTTAAGAATAAAGTGCAAATTTTCAGATCTTTTAGCTTTTTGATATCCAGTTCTATTTCTGCCATTCTCTAAGTTAATATATAAGCCCATTTCCCACTAAGCAAATATCAACCTCTCCAGGCAGAGTACAAAGAATTTAGAGATGGTATCATTCCTATTTCAGAGAAAGAAATTACGATCCAAAACTTAAGTGTTCTGCTCAAGGTCACAGCAACTCAACAACGGGATTAAGATAAAGATTTAGGACACCAGAATTCCAGCTGCAGAGTTACAGGTACCTGCGCTGAAGATTTACATGCAACTTTATTTAAAAATACAATAGGATGAATAATCTAATGTCAGTCAAAGCACATACGTTCTCCTGTAACATACAGTTTAAAATAGTGCCGATGTATTTCTGCCAGAATTTGTGCACTATGCAATAGAATGCTCTCACATTTAAATGAAACAAAACTTCTTTGTATGGAACAGGAAGAGGCCTAAGGAGATGAACGCTAATCCTAAGAAAAAAGTCATCTTGAGAAAGTCGACTCCACAGAAAGTGAACCCTGTAGTTTCATTCTGGATTATTTGCATACACAGAGTTTAAAACAAATCATACAAGCTTATTTAATGCTTGTGCCTTATTGCTTAATATAGCATGCACCGAAGGGTACTACTGCAAATGATAAAGCCAGACAAAGCAGCCCAATAGTGTCGAGTGTATTCTGCAGTAACACAGAAGCAGTAACGTAGATACAGCCACATAAGAAGCTGAAAGGACATAAGTCACATTCCTCGGTTGATGGGATATCATAGCTTAACTAGCATGTACACATATGTCTTCACACAAATAAAACCTCCGTTACACTTATGTATATTTGTTACACAAGATAGGTTCTATTCCCAACTCTCACATGAAATTCAAGATAGTACTCTGCCTCAGCACTTGGCCTCCGTTCTCTTCCGAGTTCCACTTTATGCAAGGGCAGAACAACCCAAACTCCTTCACAATCTGTAAGCATTAACTAAACACACTAACTGAACCCAAACTTCAGAGTCATTTAATAAATGCATTTTATCATACAGTTAGTCAGACATGCATATACGTAATCTGCCCTACCTACTGTGCAGCTTAGCTCCTAAAATGCTTTATTTGTGAACTCCACATCAAGACAGTCACTTATTAATGTTTTAAGGAAAGCTTCCTTTTAATGAACAACTCCAAAATGGTTTACCAACACTACAGAAACGTTTACACCTACATGCAAGATACCGTCTCCGTTATCACAGGCAGCAAGGAGTTCAAGGAACTTAACAACTACTATTGTTAAAGCAGCTTCTATGGATCTTGACCTTCAGTCACTTGCTAGGTAGGACTCATGTTTCAATATTCGCTACATGACAATTAGTAGCTGAATGCATACAACCCTTGATGTCTTTCCCATCTGTAATATCATATATCCCTATGATAAATTCATATCTTGAAGTTAGACATACTTTTAGAGTTACAAGTTAGCCCCTATGCATTCCAAGCAACTCCAAACTCTGAACTGCATTTCTGACAGCATCCGTAGGAATGGTTTAAACCAGATTTCGACATTCCCTTTATAGTCTTTGTTGATGTTGTTTCAACATCAACAGGAAGTTCTAATTCCTGCCAACATGACTGAACTCACTAACACTCAGGAAACAAAAGTCGTAATGAAGCCACGGGCATTAAAATATAGGAGTTCTTTGAAGGAGACTGTAAAATTTATGGGACAACCAGCCAACCAGCTTGGCTATTCCCCTATTTCTTTTACACTAAGGCTTAGGCAATTAAATTTATGGCAGACATATGAGATCCATGGGGGGAAAAAAAAAAGGGTTCCATCCTCTTGTGTACTTTTCAGTCATACTGTAAATCAGCAGAGCTTACTAGTATCTAGCATTTAAAAAAATATATATCTTTAAAAGAGCAAGAACAACAGGTAAGGTCAGGAAAATATATGGGAAAACAAATATTTTCATCTATTCTCACTCTTGATACATGGTAAATTTTTATACAGATTTATTCATATTACAGACACAGAAGTAACAAGCAGAGACTGTTCAATATATGATCTATGCTCATCGCAAACTAGCACAATTGAATATCATTAAATAATATATTCTTGTTACCAGTTTAACCCCATTTTGAAAGGAGGTTTCTAGGAGAAACTGTAAGCTTGATATGGATGATGCTTCTATTTCTGGGGTTTTGAAAGAAGTTACTAAATTTCTAAATCAAGCAAACCTCATGCAAAAAGTCACTACTCAAGTTCCACACTCCTTTTTTCCAAATTATTACCACAGCTGTGAAGAAATAGGTAGCACCCAAACTCATGCTTACCTCACTTTCTTTTGAATATGTTACTGTGTTCTTCAAGGCAGGCTTCTCAAGAATAACACATTCACTTTGCTGAACTCACTCAAGACCTTTCCAGAGGCTGAAGTGCTTAAGTGTCTCTGCTCTAAGCCTATTTCCCCCTAATCTTGTTGACAAGTATACCTTGTAGATAATTCTCTTCTTGCTAGGGACAACAATATGCATACTTGCAGGGTAGTTTACTATTCTTTACTACTCCAAATGACCCAAGTCTCTAATCTCTTCTTATAAATTACCCACAGAAGAGTCACTTTGTTCCTCTGTTTCCCACACAGGAAAATCAAGTATTGAGTTCACCTAATTTGTTACTTTCCGTATATGATAAAACTTCACGATTCAACTATGTCAAAGGGATTTATCATGTCACTCAAGTAACAACTTCTGGGTTTGTTTTTCTCTAAGCTACATGAGTTATATTCATATGTAAGAGGAAAGTTATATATGTCCAGGCAGTCAATTACATGTTGAAAAACTCTGCACAGAACCTTTGAACTGAATAAAAAGCCTCATGAAATCTACAAAACTTCCACATACTTCCTGCAAATGGAGATACACTTAGGATCCCAGTATAATAATTCTAATTCAAAGGTAAAGCTCACTACTCAGAAAACAGTAACAGAACAATTCAAAGGCTAAGGAAGAACTCAAATTCACTCATTTCATTGTTACAACTTTCATGTCCTTTCCAGAGCTCAAGCTGTTTCAGCAACTGGACTTAATTAGATAAACCAAGGTATCATTAATACCAGCACATTTATATGTAGACTGATGCTTGCCTACATTATAAGAGAAATGGGAAGAACTGAATACAACTCATCCAAACATACATTCTTGGGTTAAATATGATTCCTCTCTAAAACTACCTGGTAACAGCAATGAGGCAATGCTTACTAAACACTTTGTTATTTCATTTTCTCACACCATTCCTATAAAAAAAAAAAAGAATAAAAAAGGATGGAGTCTTCCATCCCCTCCTAAATAGCCTGTCCTGTGAATAATCTCTACAGATTAAAAGAAAAGAACACAGATTTGAAATCACAGCTATCATTAGTCAGATATTTAGAACTTCTGTCCCTTGATGGCCAAACTTTTTTTGCTACAAGGTATTTTTACTACACATTACTACTACCAAAAAGTAAAAGTAATCCCACCAAGCCATTTGTTGATGCAAAGTCTGGTAACACAGAGGGTTTAAATTTACATTGTTAGAGTATTACTCAGGCACAGTGATTTCATAAGAAGGTTAGCCAAATCACCTTTCTCCCAAATGAATAGGCCGTCTGATACTTGTTCCCTCAACATCTTTCCTGCTAATACGCATCACTCCAATGTGTACGAAACAGCCAGAAGAAAAGCAAACCACATCATTTGCAAAAACAGAGCCAAAACTTTACAGCCTTAATAAGTTCATGTTATGCCTACCAGACAGTCTCATAGCAGGTCATCTGATTAAATGAAGCTGTGCTAATCTATTAGATACCACAAATCCTATTAGCAACATGCACAGCAGCTTGTACATTTTCACAATGACAAAGGAATTATACACAATGCACTGTTAGTTCCAATGTTTTAACATCATACTGGCTTTGAAAATCTGAGGGTTTTTTTGTTATTTAATCGGAAGTATAAATTGATTCCTATTTGACTTTTATTCAATAGAAAACACAGTAAGATCAGAATTGCTTGTGGAACAAATTTGGGGTGTTCACTCTCCCATTTATGTGATCCAAAATAGAAGACAAAAATATTCAGGGGTGACTTCTGGTCCTGAAGTACCCACATCTCCAGATATGGTGATCACAAAAAAAAAAAAAGGAGTATAGATAATTTTAGAAGTTAGAAATCATAGAAAAGGTATACAGGAACACAACATAAGAAATGTACAGAATCACACAAGCTTCTGTGAAAGAAGCTTTATTTGAAGGGGGAAAAAAAAAAACCACAAACTATAGAACATGCACTGAATAGCTCAAAGACATTGGCTTAATATCCAGCACTGGTTAAAAAAAACCTAAAAGGCTATACAGAAAATAGGACGGAAAATACTGAAAATATCATAATGCCACTGAGTAAAAGCAATGGTTTGTCTACACTGGGAACACTGTGTAAAGTTTCAGTTCCTGCTCCTTCAAAAAAGATCACTGGAGGTGTCTAAGGTTGACCAAGGTAACTAATTACAGAACACCTCAGAAGACAGGTTTAGAGAAAGAGATGGGGGCTAGCTTGCTGCTTGCATTTTGAAAGACAGGTAAATATCTAGTAATTGAAAGTAACAAATTTAACTGAGGAAATATTTTCTACGTAACACATGGCTAACTAGTAATGTTCCTCACAGACTAAGGGGCTTCACAAGAGGCAGGAACATTTGAAGTTATAGTTTGGAAGGAAATGAAGGTTCACTGTTCCAAGAATATTAGTAATAATTGCGATTACACAGAATATAAACTCTGAAACTTTTAGGTTCTGTTTAAATAATACTGACACACTGAAAAGAACATTCTGACAAGAGCCACTTTGCCGAAAAGAAATTTGGCCTTCTTTTGTCAAACATGGCGGATAAGTAATTTTTCATTCATGAGAGAATAACTATTCTCATAATTTTATTTATTACAGTTCCCTGCCCCACTGAGATGAAACAGTTTCATCTATGGTCTCCCTCTGCTTTGCCAGATCCATTTCTGAAATAAGGCAGGCACACTAACATCTATTATTTAGCAGGTTTCCTGGCCATTTTAAAATCCTTCCTGTTGACATAAGAATACACATGCTAAAGTAGAAAACAGGTACTTTAGGCTTGCACAGATTAACAGCTAAAAACCTGAAGTTAGCCACTTTTTAAAAATAGTATGAGTTTCTCAAGCACTAGAAAAAAAGAAATTACCTTATTTCTCTACTTACATTTTCTCTCACTACAGTAGAAAGCCAACTTCTGCTGTCAAACATGTAAATTCTGAAAAAAAAAAAACAACACAACAAAACAAAAACCAGAATTAGTACAATTATCAAGAAGTAGCACCAATTTCTTAACAAATCTAGCAGAAATTAAAATACTATCAAAGCACAGACTATTTTTTTGTTAGTGAACTTAAACAGCCGGCTTGTCTTCATGAAGGAAATGGGCATTGCTTTAATAATACTAACATAACCAAAAGACTTGCTCATGTCAAGAAGCTTTTAACATTATTTTTCCAAGAAACCTCTTGGAATCCTCAGATAGTTAATTCTTCTCCCCTAGTGATACAGAAGTCCATACTATTAGAGAGTTTAGGATCGTGACAAAATGTTGTCTCACTCATACAAGACTGATATTTTCACTGCACTACAAAGTGCCCCCCCCAATCTGCATTTTCAAAGCATTGAAATTATTTCTGCTCAATACTGTTCCTGAGATATGCTTGCTTTCTAAGCACAATTAAATATTAAGATATCTATTTTATCTAAAGAAGTTACATAAACCTCCTACTAATGAGCTCAAGTGAGAGCACAACACTCTTCTAGAAGAGTTACAACTTCTAATCACTAGAGATATTAAAAAGTAAAAAAGTAAAAATTGACACATTAAGTAACTCACACACTTGCAGTCTGGAAGACTGTAATGATTTAACATACAAATCAGCTTTGTAGCAAGGTGAAAAAACTTCTTGTAAGAAATTTCAGAACAATTTTTTCCTCTGGCAGCACAAAGTAATAATTATAGTTCATCCCAAGCTTTGAAACATTGACAACCACTTATACATTCAAAACATCTGTGATCTGTCTCTATCACACAGCAAGACAAGGGCTATAGGTGATGTCAATGGACACCTGAGCGTACATCTTCAAACTCGCTGCATCAGGACAGTGGAAGACTATTCTAAGCACAAAGCAAGAATGTACTGAAGCAAAATAATCTTAAATCAGAAAGCCAGTCTACTACTTCATATACTTTAAACTGAAATGCTTACATGTAATTCATCTTTCTGATTTTACAGTTCACTGTTAGCTGGAAAATTTACAAACCACTTCAGTGTCTGGTATGGAGGTTAAGCTACTTAGGATATGGGTCATCCTCATCCAAGCTCATTTACAGATGAACAGTTTAATACTGTGATTATGAAACCATCACAGTGTAAGCAGTTTTGTTTGTTACTGCCAGAACAACACACTTTTAGACATAAAACAGTAACTCACACTTAGAGGCCAAACTCCATCCCCCCAAAAGACAAACACATGACATGACCATTTTAAGTTCTGAAAAAAGATCAACTGTATTCAACTTTCAGAAGTCTTGACAGGAAAATTTGCCCACACTGCAGAGATAATGAAATCTAATGAAATTCTGAAAGAATTACCTGAAATGTAAACAAGTAAAGTTATGCTGGAACACTAACAGCACACAGAATACACAATAGCAAAGGCCAAAACACACACCATTATTGTCCTGTGCTGCACCCTCATTAATGCAGGAGAGGTGTTGCAGATTTCATATGCCTTCTGCAAAAAAGAAAAACAAAAACAAAACAAAAAAGCTACTTTAACCAGCCTGCAAGAAGAGTAAGGAAGCATAACAGCAAACTTTTCCACAAAGTTTAGTTTATTTTTCAAACCAAGTTAAGTTTTCAGTTCAGTATGCTGAAAGCATCCTGTGATGCCTGCAGAATGCAATCCTGGCAACTGAGATATTTTCAATTCTATATTAAAGGTGGAGCTCATTTAAGAAGAAAAGTAGACAAGCTACTTAAGAAAAAAAAAAAGATCTGCATTGCCACAAGCTTCCATTTTTAGCTAAAATGTAGCCTGGTAAAAGCAACATGAAAATTACAGGCCAACTCATTCATCGCACCACAGTACTGGTTCAGCAAAGAAAGAGTTCTTATAACAAGCTTCATACACTCTGCCTTAATCAGCCCTTATAACCCTGCTTATCTGAGAGCTTGAGGTTCTCAACATCAAGAACTGGGCTTTCTAAAACAGGAGAGAACAAAAAGTACCATAGAATACTTTTAAGCATGGTTCAAGTGGTTAAACCTTTACACCAAAGGACCTGGAAGTCAGCCAGCCCTACACATGGTTCGTATACCCAGTGTCCCCATGTTCCCATAGCCTTCTGCTCCAAGTAAAGAACCACAGCAGTTTGGACTAAAAAACAATAGAGTGACTCCAGAAGGCAAAAGCATCATCACTTCTGGGTAAAGCTTCCCTACTACAGGTACTCACTAAATGCTGTCAGCCTAATATTCTTTTTTCTTTAAAGATTTTGAAGTAGTTACACTGAGGTGACAACCCTGCCTAAAAATTCATCTCAACTCCAACACCCACCAGCACACAAGTCTTCATATGAAGAAGACTCTTCTGCAGAAGAGACTACAACTTTTTTCACGAGGTTGGGGAAAGCAGGGAAGAGAAGAGGGAAGAAAGGAAGAAAAGGGACTTTGAACAGTAGGGAAAGCATTCAGAAGTATTTTACTTTAACATCCTAGCAAATCTGAACAACCCTCCAAAATTAAGCAGCTTCCTAAGAAGATGAAATACACGCACTGTAGCCCTCTCCAAAGCCATTAGCTGCATAAACATGTTTTTCTTCTTGACCTATGGATTCAATAAGAGACTTAAACCCAAATATTCTGGATGTTAATTCCACCTGCACACCTTCTTAAGACTGCTTTACACGTACATTCACTAGATGCCAAAGGCCAATATTTGAACTGCAGCAAAAGCATTCCAGCTTCTTAAAACACACCATCAAGTCATACATAACCTGACGTGAGGCCAGGCACGGCATGGCACATCAAACAAGACACCTACCCACCAAGGGTTTAGCTCAGCCCCTGGAACAAGGTTTAACCAGGCTTCCTAAGCAGCTACCCTTGCTGTATGCATGTGGACACAGCACAGGCAACACCAGTTCCTCTTTAGCAGGGGGAGCTACAGCACAGCTGCAGGAGGGGTCCCACCCCAAACCAGTCCCGAGGAGAGGCACACTACTTCATGTTTTGGGGGTCCTGGCTGACTGCAAGCTGAACATGAGCCAACAATGCTTCTTCGTGGCAAAGTCAGCCAACAGCATCCAGCGTTGTATTAGGAAGAGCGTTTGCCAGCAGGACAAGGGAGGTGATCCTTCCCCTCTACTCAGCACTGGTGAGGCCACATCTGGAGTAGTGTGTCCAGTTCTGGGCTCCCCAGTACAAGGACAGACATGGAGCTACTGGAGAGAGTCCAGCAAAGGGCCTTGAAGATGATTAATAGACTGGAGCATCTCTCATATGAGGAGAGGCTGAGAGACACGTTCAGCCTGAAGAAGGCTCAGAGGGGCATTTTATCATTGTGTGCCATCTTCTGTACAGACATGTATTTTGCGTGGCTTTATCACATAGTTTAAAGCAGATCTCAATCAATACTAGTAAAAACTAGTTTCCATGACCATTACACTACTTGAATTTTAAAAATTTCTTGCATAACACAACCTCCTGCAAGAGTGGCACAGAAGGTTGTTTTATCCAAAGCACTCAACCAGAGATGATTTCACGGGGCGGGGGGGGGGGGACAGGACACAAAACAAAAACACCCAAACAACCAAAAACCTACTAGCAAACATCAATATTACTATTAAGGTGAAACAACAGTTTCAAATGAAGTTACTTTGCTGCTCTGGTATATCTTCCTTACCAACATGCACCCCTCTGAACAGGATGCATCCTACACCCAGCAAGGACAGCTGTATGTAGGCAGGCAGTCACTAATTTAGCATGCAGATGCTTCTGTTCAGGTACCCAACACTTATCACCACTATAAAGTATCAACTACATGGTAGAGATAACATCTGTGAAACTGGGAATTGCAAGTCAGTTTATTAAAATTATTTCTTACAGTCTACATAGCTGATTATTAGCACAGAACAGTATCTTGATACCCAAGAGATTACATGACCTTTCCAAATCACTACCAACAACATGAAATTCCAATTATGCCACCAGGCAACAGTAATTAGAAGTATGAAATTTAAAGCTATGCTTCAAGACTATTCTGTATTAAAAAAAAAAACAAAACACCCACACCCCCCAAAAAAAACCCAACTATCCTCAGTTTGATGGCTTGGTCCTAACTATCAACATAAACAGTTCTATCAGACAGCTGGAAATTTGAAGGACATTTTGGTATCTGCATGTGTATGTGCTCCTCCAAGAGTTAAGTCTAGTCCAGACTTTTCTTGTTGAGTACAGATCTGTATTCCAGAAAGCCTAGTCTTTGCTGTCACCTCCTACAAGAGCAGCTTTGAAGGACAGCCTATAGAAGTATGAAAAAAATAATTACAAATTCATAAATCTAAATATGCTCAAGTGAATGGATACAACTCCTTCTCATTTATTTGATGTCTTCTTTCTGGGAATCATCTGCTGGGTCTATAATTTCCAAGGACACAAGCTTTGAAAAGCAAGCAATACCTCACTAACAGATTTGCAAAACAGATTACCCTAGTAGGAACAATGCTAGATTGTACAACTCCTTCGAAAACTTACTGAAAACACTTCTGTAGTCAAAGGCTAGCATGGCTGGACCATTTCTGTGGGAGGTACTGGCTGCTTCTTGTGTTGAAGAACTGCCAAGTTTCCAGGTGAAACAGTCATTGTGCTCAGTAGACATTTTTCCGTATATTAGTGTGAAGTACACACAAAAGAAGCAAATATCAGATCGATAAGTGTTAATGCTCATTATGTAACAGTTACATTAGCTGGTTAAAGAGCTAATTTCTAATTGAAAATTTCCATTTTCAATATCATATGCAAGTACAAAATAATAATTACATAAGCTAAAAATACCTGTAACTGAACAAACTGATTTCACATATGCCTCATTATTACATATAACTCAATTCTTGAATTGCAGGTCCCATTTTAACTAGGCAGCTTTCTACAAGGGTCACCAATGTTAATACTTAACAGATTTTGTGCATTAAAAAACCCCTGCAGAATACCTGGTAATGCAAGATTCTAAAAAATTAGTTTTGTTGTGCTTGCTCTGTCCAAAGACAAGTTTTTCTGGTAAATTAAATCCTTCACCTGTTTCCCATGCACAAGACTTTGAGGAAAATACATTCAAGCTCCGCTCATGACTTAACAGTATGAAGTTGCAGCCCTATTAGGAGCTATGATCTTTAAGATTACAAGTGACATGTCCTTTCCCCCCCCCCCCTCCATTCCTAGTAGTAGAAATCTGGAAGTGCTTTCTTCCTGAAGAAGTTTGTGCAGTTTTTCTATTCTGCTTGACATATCTAGAAGACTGCATTAGGAAAATAAATTTCTCATAGCTGCATAGAACACAGGAAAATTGCTGGCTAAACAATTAAAGTCAGTTCTAGGGTCCTTCCAAAGTTCTGGCTACATTCCTTCATCCTGTAACCTTATTCACACAAAACAGCACATACAACAGGAAAATCCAGGCATAACAGATCTACATGAAACAGCTTCTGACCAGTCAACATGTCCATCCATCAAACTGCCTTCAACTAAGCAGTGAGGACAGCAGTTTTAGCACTTCAGAAACCCACAAAAACCCATCCACCCTAAATAGCTGCTAGTACTCAGAAAAAAGAAAAAAAAAATTAAGCCATTATTTCAGAAAATTCAGGTGAGAAGCCAGATATTAATAAAGCTTAAAAACTTGCAAGACCTTGCAAAGCCAGAATTCAATAAGCCAGTTGCACATTAAAAATCCTAAACTTGAATTACTGTCTCAGAGAAACATTGTATTTTTGTCTCCTCCAAAACTGTTACAGAATAATTCACACAAAAGAAGATCACTTCTCTTTGCAAATTCCTCAATATGCCAGAGGTTATTACCACACAGTAAAGCAATAGAACATCTAATGAAAACCACCAAACTCTAGCTATATCTGCTTTGCATAATCCATCAGCTTTTGCTTGCATGCCTAGATTTTCTAAGACCTGAGGACTCATCACTCCCTATGCTTAACAAGTATTGGAAAATAAACCTTTTGGATAGTTTACCACTTTCTCAAAACAGAATAATCAGCAGACAACAATGCTTAAGATCATGGCAGGGACACATGCTTGCAATAAACAGCTCTGTAGTGAAATAGCCTGTCTTCTTCTGCCACCAACAGTGAACAAACTCAAGCTGTCTTCATGGAAGACAGCATCCCCATGTTGCCAAAGTACTCACATTTCCTGATGCTAATCCCATGACCTACATTTGGAAAAAAAAAAAATCATACTCATGCAATATTTAAGCATAAAAATCTGGACTGTAACAGGTCACGCCATTAATCGTTTCTAAATGCATCTGCAAGCTATATGCATTATTAAAAAAAGAAATCTTAATTCTAAGTACAGCAGAGAATTTATGTAAAAAATAAAAGAATGGATTATTACAAGTTTAACAGATGCCTAAAGCCAAATGCTTAAAATCACACTTTTTAAAAAGAGGGGTCTTAGGAGATCTTTGAAGTAGTTCACAAATAGTAATAACTGTTGGTACTTTAGCGACCCAAGTCAAAAGGTTTCCTAACTACATCTCTTCTCTTCTGCCTTGCTCTGAAAGAAATTCACATTTAAGACCATTCTAACACTTCCTGATAAGTGGCAGGCATAGGAAGCTAACTTATTTTAAGAACAAGAATTACTGATATTTAGTATCAGTTTTCAACAAACTTTTATTTATTAAGAATGTCAAAAGCCAATACTCTAGGTTTTATTCCTGTGTTCAAAATTATCTATATGCAATTACTCCTTCTGAAGAGCAACATGTCTACCGATAAACTGCATCAATTTAATCAAACTGGCCAGTGATGTTTTTGGCTGTCTTCTTTCCTGATCTTACAATTAAAAAAAAAATCCCCACAGTAAGCCAGGAAAACTTAGAACCTGCTTGTGCATAAATTTCTAGCTACATTTATCAGAAAAATAAGTTATTGAAAATTGTCACTTAATAAAGTATCCCCTTATCCAAACCCAAGCAATTTTGTTGTCACATACTACTAGGCATCTCCCTTCAGACTGAAAAACAAAACCCAGGCAGCACTGAAGGAGAATATATTACTATTAATTAACCAACACAGAAATGACTAAGCATTTATTACTAGATGCTTCCATCTGCAGAGCCTTACTGAACAGTTGTTCCTTACTTCAGCTGTCATCTTTCATTGCTTCCTTCAACTCTTTTACCATTAACCTCCAGTTTTTACTGGCATTTTCACTTCATTTGTGAAATGAAGTGACCAGAATCTGTGTTTACCTAAACAGGGCAGAGCACATGCACAACAGGGATATCACAGTCCTACTTTAATACTAATGCCACTGACACACACCATATTTCTCACCATTTAGAATTAATATTATTGCCATGAACAGAGAAGTAGCTACAAAGGTTAGAGTATGTAACCAAATATTGCTGGATCCAAACACCTTCTTGATAACACACAACTAACTATTCATGAGCTGCAGAAACAAAAACTAGGTCTTACCAGGCAAAAAAACCCAAAAATCCCAGAAAACCCAAACACCACCATTTTGCACTTTAACTGCTAGAGACAAATCAAAAAGTTTTTAGTTACTTTCTCAGGCCCACTAATATGAATCAACTAGGCTTTGTGCCATTTGTCTAGATACCATTGTTCCTTCCAAAATTTTTTTTTTTTTTAAATCACAGTAACTATTTATATCCCCTTGGAATTGTGCTAAAGTTACTTTTTGTAATTTTTTGAGGAAATACATTTTTTGACATAAGCCCTTTAGCATCAGGAATGCTTAAGAGCTTTACTTAAGAGGAACAAAACATGCCTAGCAGGAGCTATCTGGAAAGCTGCTAATAATGAGAACAGTTTCATAGTTTGGATTTAGAAGTGTTAAGGAGGCAAAAGAGGAAAAAGACAAGGGTAAAACTACAGCACAAATCAGTCAGATATAGGAAGGTTGTCTGGCGTGTGAAGTGTTATCAGCAATGTGTTTGCATAGAAGTTGAAGTAATGCAAAAAAACCCCCCAGAAACAAAACAAGAAATCCATTATTTCTTCTCCAGGGGACCTAAAGTAATGCCACAGTATCAGGATATTATCTTTTCAAAAAATGTGTAATCTTTCATCTAGATCAGCCGAATCTATAGGTGGCAGGTTTACGGCAGTTCAGAATGCAAGCTATAAACAGTACATTTTCTCCTAGAAGCCAGAAATGGAAGCACACTGTTGTAGGACCAGTTTATACATCATCCCAGTGTGACAAGTCAGTGACAGAATCATAACATAGCAAATGAAAACACATTACACATCTAAATACATATACTTGTTTCTTTTTAGTAAAAGTCAACATTAGAAACACATTTGTTCAGGTATCAAAACAAGTTTGTAATCCACAATTTAAGAACATGCCTATAGTAAGTTGCAATCCTATTAAGAAACATAATTCTTGTCAATTCTCATGACATTTCCAAAGATTGTTTTTTAAAAGTCACTTTTGGGTATACCACTTTTCCAGTAGGTCTTCAGTTCGTTTTCTGTGATTTAAATACATTCAAGAAGTCCTCATTAAGATTAATGTATTTCTCCATCACAACGATGTTCTGCTCAAGCTCTCCCCAAATAATTCACAGTAGCTGCTGAGGAGAGCACAGCATGCGACTGGATCATGTTGCACTGAATTCACAAGCAAATGAACAGCTAGATGCAAAACCTGGTGCAGAGGTAGGTGATTACAACACCTCCTGTTACCAAAATCCTGAAGATTACAATGAAATCTATCAGGTGGGTCAACTGCCACTGACTGAGGGTTAAAGTGTAAAAGAACAAGTATTTTCCAAAAGCCTGAACAGTATTTGTCTCAGCTCTGTTTGCCAACACATCTGTATTGACATGATCTTCTCAACCTTGTTAAAAACCATGTATTGTTTCAGATATTACCATTACAGTGACATCAGTAGGTACAATAAGATCTTCACTACAATATTTATTATATTAGAGGAGGAAATGGGCTATGTGATCACTTATTTAGAAAACAAAAAACAGAAGCAAAACCCAAACAAAAATAGCAAAATTAGACATGAAAAATACTAATAAAAAACCAGTAAGACTGTGTACATGCATAAGCACAGAAAATTAGTAGAAATTCCTATTATTGTATTTTGTATTTCCATAAATTTCAGCTCAACTATTTTATCAACAGAAGATGAATCATCCATTTCATTCTACATATGCCAGCTAGTAAAGAGTCAACTGAGTCAAAGGAGAATCAGCTGCTTCCTATTTACACCCTTTTAAAAATACAACTAACTTTCAGAATGCTACATTTAGCAATATTACTTTTTACATCCTTAAAAGTCAAACCATTTTAAATTAGAAGAAATAGCCAAGCAAATCAACATACCCTTATTCTTGAGCTAAGGGAGATATTTACAGATATATGGTTGTCTTTTATGGACAATTTTGCTTCTGAAAAGCATCCCCCTCATCCATGCATGTAGGCACAGACTTTGAGATACTCACATGCTTACATATCTCACTGCACTAAGGCTCTCAAAGCATTAATGAAACACACATTATGTTTCCAGAAGCAGCAAGATAATTTATATTCTATCAAACCCGAATTGTGCTTTACCATACGGATCAAGAGTTCCACCCAAAATGCTTTTCATTGTTAAGATCGAATCCTGAAAGAGTACTTCAGTAACATGGATTCTTCTTTCTGCTCTTAGAACGACTCTGAGAAAGTAAGCAAGCTTTACTGTATTAAGCTTTTGTAAAAATAATAATAATTTTAAAAGTCCAATAGAAGCAAAGGTACCTCCATCTTAGAGACAGGCTGGACAAGACTGGATAACTACCCTCTGACCATCACATCCTGCCTCAACAACAATATGGTAGTTAAGACATTTGAACAAACCGTCTGCTCTCTTTGTGCCTCTGCTACACAGGCTGTACAAAACAGCCTCAGAGGTCATCTAAACGAAAAAGATTCATTCTTTACAACTGTGTTAAAGATCTTATCCAAGCTTCAGTTAATTAAAATAATACATTTACTTCATTGAAATAATAATTCAGGCGTTCAAACAGCACACTGTTCTTCAGTAAGAGATTAACAGAGCACTGTTAGAAAGAAGTTAAGCTACGCCATGAAATAACTGCTTTCCAGCACCAGTCTGAAGATAAAAAGTATTTCAGTGGATGTTAAAAATCAACAAAACATACTACAGGCATACAGCAGATAAAAGAATACTCAGTAGAGATTAAAATACGGCATGACTTCTCTAATCTTTTTACCCAAAATAGACTGAGCAATGCTTTGTTCTCTAGCCCTGCAATCAACATAACCCATCTTCAATCAATGTGCAAGCAGTTCCATTAGTTTTGATAGCAATGATTTATACCCCTTCGTAGCTCATTGATTTCTCCCAGCAATTGCTGTATTTTGATATGTACTGTTGATACAAAATAAGTTAAGGTACAGAAGAACAGGAACAAGAAAAGCAAGGTTGACAGACTGAAAAGTAGAGTAGCACAGGAGACCTTGAAGACATTAGACTGAGAAGTGGTGTTTGGGAACAGACAATGCAACAAAGCTTAATGCTGCTATGAAAGTTAAACTTCAAGTACAACCCAGGGACAATATCACAACAGAAAGCACAAAATTACAGCAGGAAATACTCGCTTTCACCCTTGGACGTTCTTCTTTCCAGAGTACTGCATTAACCCTCTTAAAGCTTCTGGCATTAGTCTGTAAGTAGCAGTTGTACTCCTCTAGATAGAATGCATCTGGTTAGGTGATCAAAATAAAGAGGAAAATATAACAAAAGGAAAACAAGTAAAGTACTACTAGGGTTAGGAACCAGGGCGGGAATTAACTAAGAAAGACAAAAATGAAAACATCAGAAGACAATCCGATCTGTTTTAGGAAAAATATATGTGCAATTGAAGTGAAAAAAGCAAAGTCTGTTTAACAAAGCCAGTAAGGTTAGTTGAAATCTGTAACTCTTAAGGTTCTGCACTGATTTCCTTGATCCTCTGCACACTCCCTTTATACAAGCACTGCTTCATGTTTATTTGGGGCCCCTGGACACTATTATTGTGCAAAACTATTTGGGTTTTTGAGGGGAGTGTGGTTTTGAGTTTGTCTTTAAAACAGAAAACACACTAACTGCAGTAGACAATATATCAACTTGGTCCTTTAAAAACAAAAGAGGAGAGAGCTTTGAAGACAGGCCACTTCCACCTTCTACAGAATATTAAGGATTCCGACTTGGGAAAAACACAGTTTTGTTGTTTCCAACTTCAGCTTGCTTTTATAAGTTTCTTCATCTTCTGTAAGAACCAAGCTGCTCATTAACTAGAACGCAAACTGTCAGTTTTGCAGCACAGCGCATGGTAATAAACTATTTGCCATCTTGGGTTCCTTAACATGCTAAGTTGTGAACTGGCAAGGCAGCTGCTGAACAGCAGATGTCTATGCCACCTTTTGTGACAGAGGGCAGCAATAACTGGCTTCCCCAGAGTGAGCCCTTCTGAGTTTAATTCACAACTGCAAGGATATGGAACAAAAAAATTACTACAGGATAAATTAGACCGAGAAATCAAAACCAAATGAATTAAATCTTGAATTCTCCATGGTATGTATCCAGGTAAAGTGGTAGTCACTGCTAGCTAGCAGTTTAACATCCCATCTTATCTCAAGAAAACCTTTTCAAATGCTTTATATTTGATCCCCAGGGTAGCAAACAAAAAGTGGAATTTCCAGTGCCTGATTTAGTATGAGTTCTATTTTCTAATATGAGTTAAAAGGAAGAGAGAAGAGTCAGACTAGAAGCAAACATGAAGATTACTGGGCATCTTCTCACATCTAAGGACTTGCCTAAGATTTGTTTGGAATAATTTAATTCTATTTTCAAAGTTTCTGAGTTTATAGTGTTTTTAAGATGTTTTCTCCTTTACTTCAAGATACTGTACTCCATTTGATTATAAGGTTACAAATTTTTCTTTTTGAAATCAGTACATAATTGAATCTTGGATATCCTGAGTTCATAGTATGTCAAATTCAAGACTAATGAGAGACTTTGAATAATCAGATACCCAAGTACTCACAACTGTGAACTACTGTGCCCAGATATTAAAGCCCCAAATGCAGGTTCTGCACAAGTTCCACCTTGCCCATATATTAGCAATGAATCTTTTTGTAGGACAAACCAAAGTACTTCCTGAATTGCTGAAGCTTCGCCTATTGTCTGTAGGCACAAGAATAAAGAAAGACAGTAAGTTGAACTAACCAATCTGACTTGACTGTCCAAAGTTTCTATGATATTTAATTTTTCATACATGAAAAAAAAATTCCCCAACTTCTCAAGCATCTATTAGAGATACACTACTTCGTCAAGATTTTAAATCTGTTAAATTGTTCCTGTTCAATATTATTTCATTTTCTTTAAGTATTATACAGTCTTTTAACCGAAGTACTGTATATTAACTTCTACAGTAAGTTTTCAGGCACTAGCCAGATAATATCTGACAACCTGTAGTGAAATCCAGGACTCGGTAACCTGAAGCATAATTAAATTGCCATAAGCATCAAGCGAACCGTTCTTGATCTTTGTACAGACAACACCTTTGTTAAATAGACAGCAGTGTATCTTCAGTATTTTACCACTTCACAAAGAATGTGCAACAGGAATATCAAACATATGTTCCAACAAAGAGAGCTCTTTAATTAGTACAGTATAATCTTATTTTGGGTACCAAGGGTTTCAGCAGACTATCACGTCTGCTTTGTTTTTCTAGACAAACAGAAAAAAATTACCACCACCCCCCTCCAAACACATTTGTTAGGCTATCTGAAGAAAACAGGAACTAAACAGGAAAAATCCAAGAGGACCATAAACAGATTTCTTCTCAGCATCTTGAAGCATGCGTAGGCCTGCTTTGTTGAGCGCTATTACTTCATTTACTGGAAACAAAACATATACTAAATTTTGCATTATGCAGTTGTAAGTCATGGTATTTTATATACTGAAACATAAGTTTACTTTTTTTATTTTGAGATTCAAGCATTGCTATGTTCAACACACACCTTCAGCCACTTGGTGTTAACTATGATGTATCAGCTCAACAATTTAAATAAACTTAAATGGAACAGAACTTTACGTATATGGCAAAAACAGACTTACTGCACTAGTTTCCACCACAAAGATCTTACTAGAAAATTAGTATTACGGATATATCAAACTAAGAAATAAGTTTGGGAACTTCTGGTCAAAGCTGTTTACAGAGTGAACATTTCTGCCTGGCATTACAAATTTCACTACTGAAGATAACAAGCATTAACTTTTAAGATCTCTGCATCAACAAAAAGGCACATTCATACCATCTTCTGTATGCTTTTAGCCTCGGAGCTTTGACCCAGCTCCTGTCCCTCAAAGGTTTCGATAAATCCCTCAAATGCCTACAAAAGTCCAAACAGCTGGACTGAATACAAAGTGTTCTGATTTTAAAAGAGAGTATACCAGGGCAGTTAATTTCTTCAATTCCAGAAGAAAGCCACCATTCCCCACCAATTACAAAAGGGCAGCAACACCTCAGGCGGTAGCCTGCAAGGCACAACATCTGGACAGATACAAGCATACCACATAACCTGCAAAAACATTTGTGAGCTCAACAGCCTGCCCAGTAACCCTCAGCAAAAAGAAGTCTAGTAAAATATATCCTTGGATATATTTTTACCATGGATCTCCCGATGAGAAAGTCCTTACAGTAAAGCATACACCATTAATACTGGGGATGTATATTTCGGTTCCCACGGAAGATAAACTGCAATTTTCAAGTGCACAACTAAAAATTCTTCTCTCAGAGCAGTGTTGGCAATTTGTTTCCACATTTCACAAAAATAAAACAAAACCTACTCAGCTTGTCAAATAACTTCACGGTTTTGCAAATGATTTCAGATAACCTCTATTCATTGACAGATTTCAATAAATCCTAAGATATCAGGATGAACTCAAAGCACATGTAACTGAACACTTTTAAGATGGTTCCCTAAATTTAGCCCAAGATAGCCAAGAAGGCCAGAAAAAAGCGGTAAGAAAATAAAGATGTATAGAATTAACAGCTCACCTGCAATAGTTAAGCAGAAACTCTCTTTCTTTCTTACAAAGAAAGAAAATAACTGGCATCAGCTGCTGTAATTAAGCCTACTGTAACAGACGAAAAAACAAGCCACAGAAGTAAGGCATTGCTTTCCTGTCAGTGATGTCAATTTTGTGGGTGTTTGCCTTTCTGAAAGTCATATAGAAAGCCTTGCAAAATTTTTTATTTAGTCCCCCATACTTAGTGCAGTTTGATATTGTAATAAGCATGAGCAAAATCACCACTGATACCTGAACTGGTAAAATATTCACAACTACTTTGAGAGATGGCATGCAGGAGTTTCCAGAGAGAAGTATTTTGGTTTTACTCCCCCCCCCCCGCCCTGCTTTGCTGGGGGGGGGTGGGTGGGGTGAGGTGGTGAAGAAAGAGCTGAAAACAGTGACAAAAATCTTTACATAGTTTTTCATATAGGACCGCATTACATAAAGCTACAAAAAATTATCTAATCCATCTAATTACAGATAATTAATATTTTCTTTTTTTGGGAGTGCTGGCAGGCATTACTGCAGTTTTCAAGAAGACATCAAAAAATTCTCATCTGAGAAAAACATTATAAACATAACTGGCAAGAAATTTTAGGCAAACCTTCTTCAGACCAGGGTAGGAATGCACAGGAAAAAAATATTTAGCTATCTACAATTTAATTAATCCTTATGCCATATAGAAGGTATTTCTTTTCTACACATAGAAAACTTAAGAAATTGCAGTGATTTGACAGGCTGAAATTCTACTTAATCAAATAAAAATACATATTTTTAATGAAGCAGTTTCATGCAAACTACTTACAGAAATGAACTACATTTCACATTAAAATGGCAACTAGACTTTCAATCACTTGCTTTCCCGTCACTTTATTATCTGCTACTAATTTTTCCCCTCATCAAGATCTAAATATTATCTATGAAAATAATGTGAAGATTTAGCCTATCTTTACCACCACCAATTACAGAACTACCTTATATCTTGTCTCCTTTAAGCTCCCTCAGATCACCTTCTTCAAGTCGTCAGCCTCATTTTCACTTATCCATTTTTAGGATTCCAAAACAGACACAGCACAGAAAGATCAAATTTTAACCCTTCAGTCCCACCAAATAAAAAATAACTATAGCTCTTATCTTCAGAAGTCTGTGACAAGTGACCAAAATACCTTGTTTTCAACAATTCTTAAGCCAAAAAAATTTAGAAAAAATAATTTTAAAACAAGTCTACCCAAGTACTCAAGTCAGTCAGAAATCTCACAGATCTTGATATTAACCTACAGATTCTCTGCTTGCCCACAAGCCAAACAGGGCTCAGACTCATGAGCAAGTTTCTAACGTTAGCTGACCCACAGGAGTCACCTATATGCATCATTTCAGCTTACACTGAGTTTGAGATACTGGGATTAATTTGTTTGCCCATGAAAAAGGGCTATGCTTATTTGAATAACCTTGCATTTATCTGAAGAGTGCAGGCATGGATAATTACCATGGCGTAGCTGAGAGAGGGTAACCTATTCATTAATCCAAAGCCAGGTCTTCTGAACACCTGCAACATCTTCTAAAGCATTCCTATTTTAAACCTGCTATAGTTATTTGTATTGGATTTCAACACGACTTAAATCTGGCAACATCTAAACAACTGAAGTATTTGCGTTGTAACTGCTTTCTCAAGCACTTAGTCCAGTGTCATGTCATTCCCACCCCCAATGAACGAAAATGTCAAGAGCCAGGTCAATGTGTAATGTTTTGTGTGAGATCCTTATTTTCTGCCACTTTAAAACTTTCAGAACCAAACAGCTGAGTGCTTGGGCCAGTGCTGAAAATCCTGGACAGAATGTAAAGTTATGATTTCCAAGGCTCCCTACAAATTACACTTCCATGATGTCCCAAAAAAAAAAAAAAATTTTTTTTTTTTGCTTACACATACAAGTTATCATGTAGGCATCTAATTACAGCATCCCCAGTAACATCGAGCATAAGATATACATAGCAAGCAACACCGTTTCTTAGCTGTTTCCAGCTGGCATGCACGGATACTGTCATGTCATTACTCTCTAGCTGAGTTCAGGAAAGATTCCTGGATGTCTAAGAATATACTGGGAAAGGCAAACATTACCCCCTGTACCTAGTACGCTCAAGGTTCCAACTGCAGTCTTCCAGACAAGCAGAAATATTTTGTTATATTTGCAGAGACTAACAAATCATAACACATTCTATACCACTTCAATAAATGCAATGGAGACAAGCATTTAATACAAATGAACATAGTCTTACGAGATATTAGTTGTAAAGAACACATTTTAGAAGGTCAGCTGTTCAAAAAACAGGCCAAGAACATCTGATCTTTATGTTCCCAAATATACTTTTAAATGTGTATTATTTTTTTTTCAAAGTCTAACCATCTCCTTTCTCTCTACTTAGAAGTCTTCTAGTGCTTTAATAAAAATGCAGTATTCTGCTTCAAAACCTATTTTGGAGTGTCCATATTTTTGTACTAGGAAGCCTTCCACAGTAATTTACGTTGATTATTTTGGCATCTAAAGTAAAGGTACTGTTCATAGCCAGCTCAAAGCTTTTAAAGACCTCTTAATGTTCTGCTGAACTACCAGTTGGCTCAAGTATCTATGGATTCTGCATACATTTCTGTTTGGTGAAAAACAAATCCATGCACACAAAATCCCCAGCATACTAGACACCCTGTGAAGAAATAATAAATTGAGATACTATGTTAAATAGAAACATAGGGGCTTGGGGGTATTTTTGTTTTCTATCATGACCTTGGCTAATACTAGTTCCAACATTATCAGTGGGGAGAAAAAAAACATTTTGAATGGAATATGTATTCTTTTCATTTTGAGTCTGCACTTCGAGTAATCAAGAGACTCCCTTAAAAAAATTTCCACTTTATCTTCAATCACATGCTTAAGAAACATTTCAATAACACAAGCTAGTTGCTTTCAAGGTTATAGATTTTTTCCCAACATAACCAGTAAAATACTGTAAAAAAAAACCCAACCAAAATACTGGCATGAACAGAGGCATTAGAGACTCCAAAGGCAACTCACCTAAGCATATTTCAACCACTCGAATGCATGATTTCTCATTTCAACTTGCTAGTAACAAAGTAGCGCTAAATGCAATTCTTGAAACAATATGGTATGCCATATGGCTAAAACTGGATATTAAAATTGAGAATATCAATTACCAATCCACTAATGCTGAGAGCCAAAATCCATGGACAGTAAGAATTTAATCCAATTCACTAAAACATGAGCTGAGCCCGACATACAGAAGACAAATCTATTGCTGGTTTCACAGAAAGCAAGCAACTCAAATTTTTCATTGCAATAACTACAAAACTAGCTAAATGTAACACTTCCTTAACATTTGTAACTACAGCAATAGGCACCACAAGAATCTGCAAAAGCAACTCAAGTTTCATATGGATTGGCATCTTGTTTCACACTGATTGAGAAATCATAACTAAGTAACTATTTAAGAAGAAACAGTTATAATTGTTTTCCACATGACCAAACTGAAGCCTCCAAAGCACCAGGAAGTTACTACACACTGCAGCCAACATAATCTTGCTTAATTTCAGGAAAAGGCATCCTACAAACACAAAAGATATATCTTTCTACTATAATTAAAGGACCCTGGAAGTAATTGTATTAATTGAAGGATTTTCTTATTCTAAGTATATTAGTTTAATTGTTCTAGTTTTAAAATTTTTAATCGCCGTAAAGTGTTTATTCTTGGATGATATTAAGAATAATGCTACACAAAATTCTACACACTTCCTAATTATACAAAACTTTATTGGTTACTTCCACAAGAGGAATTCTCATTAAGTCTAAATACAACATTTTCAGATTTCCATGAGGTATGGAGGTGATTTAAAAAGTGTTCTGCTAGGATTTACTGTGGAATTCTAACTTTACATGTTGTTGAAGATTTCACGGTAGGATGCTTGCTACATATTGACCTAGCAGCTGCAAGGACTAAACAAGGATAAATACAATTTATCTTGCCCAATGCAGAATCCTACTTCACCCTATTCCTTTCTGATCCTGTACTGAAAGGCCAAAGTAGTAGCACCAAAAAAACTGCACAACTAGTTTCAAGTTCAACAGCACATTACAAGTGCCATCAAATGGAACTAACAGTTCATTGGACAAGTATTCTCGATTAAAAAATTGTTCTTGACATACTACAGGAGTAAAATGCATTCAGCTAATTTCAGCTTTTTTTTTTTCTTTTAAAAAAACCCCACCAAACCAACAGCACAAGCCTCAACTGCAAATTAGCTCTTCTGCTTCCCAGCTTCCTTCTGCGTGAACTACAGCTGGGCTATTACAGTAAACTAACAAACAACCGATTTACATTAAGTCATGGATAAACAGTACTAAAAAGGTTGATATTACCAAAGGTTTGGAGGTCATTTGAATACAGGAGACATAACAAGCATTTCTTATTTTTCTTGCTCGGTAGTGTATTCTTTTAAGCCCAAGTCCCATATATCAAATATTAACCAAGCTATTTTATTTAGGCTACCAAAGTTAAGAAGCTTAGCACTATAGTGAAATATCAAAAAAGTTACAAATTGAAAGTCCATTTTTCTTAAAAGATACTAAAAACCACACATTAAATGCTTCAGAAATTTGTAATGTCATTTTAAAATACAGTACTTCAGACACAGAACTGTTTTAATATCCCCAAAACCTTTCTTATCCTTTCCCATAAAAAGAACAGTTACCTACAGTATGACAATAATTCCGGGTCAAAAGCAGTTTCAAAAGCCTCCACAAATCGTTAGCATTCTGAAGCAGACGGCAGACTCTTTTGTATTACAGAAAGATAACTGTCTGCACGGGGTCTGACGATTACCTGGCTAGCAGAGAACCAGCAACAGTACACAGCCCCAGCAGAGTCTTTGTATACCTGTGCTCTAGGTCTAAAATACTGTTTTTCAGCAACAGGCTTAATAAAAACCCAGAACATTTTGACGGTATTAAGCAGGCACTGCAAGGTAAAAAAGAAAAACATGTCACCCCTTTATCCAGTAAGAGCCTATGTGAACATTTCAATAAAACTATTTACTCCTCCCACCTAGTTCCTATCTGGAGAAGCTCACAAAAATTAAGAAAAAACCCCACAGATTTCTTGCAACAATATTCCAAATGCTCCTCCTACCCCCACCCCGAAAAAGACGAAAGCGAAGAGAACGAGAAAGTAAATCTAAAATACAATTACGAAATAAGATCTAGTTTGGCAAAGCTGTGGTGAGGAGGAGTTGAAAAATGAGAGCTGCCTTGCTGCAAACGCCATCTTGTTGCAGCTATTGGGCCCAGGCACAGAAAGATCCATTCATTCACAGCAAAAAGTAAAATCAAACACACACCCTGCCTAATCTGCAGCCACCAAAACAACTACACTATTATCACCCCTTCTCTTTCTCCTCTCCTAAAGCACACAAGGAAAAAAAATAAACTCCAATACACTACATCTAGGACAAATCTAGATCTTAATATAAAACCTTCGTTTTCTCGCATGTATTTCACGTACACATCGACAGCATTTTGTCTTGATTCACATCCTAGTGTTTAGTAGATCAGCTTAAAATATGGGATAAATCTCTCACGATTAGGTGTGGATATTTTACAGTAGCAAAATGCTTAATTTTTCAGTCTTAAATCACCTCTCCAAGTTGAGCCAACTATTCTCAAAAGCTGTTTCAATAATCACTTCAGCCTTACATTTACAGTCCTTTCCTCCTATTTTCTGCTGTGGAGACAATACATAATAACGTGGCAGTCGGCATCCTAGAAAGGATGCCTCATTTAAAATAACGAATCCCAACCATGACTTTGTTGGACAATAATGAAATATCACATTCGTTAAAACCTCAGTTCATCTTCAGGAATGATAAATTGACATCTTACAACAACCTCTATATCATTCTGATTTTCTTCTGGACAAGATTTCTTTTTTTTTTTTTTTTTAATCAAACGTCTCGTCTCTTTCATATTTACGTACAAGACTTTACACCTCTTCATTTCCTACAAAGCTTTAGAATTAAAAATCCTACACTTTAAATATCCCTTGTACGGATAAAGAAGAATAATACTGAAATCCTTTCGATAATAAGCTGGGAGTTGAAATAATATTTTTAACAACATTTCCGAGGAGAAAACTCCATTTTTCTATTGTAGCAAACACCCTCCATGATCTTCATTATTGCTGCTACGGGCACACAAAAATATGCAGCACCGTAATACATGGGGGAACAACAAATATGCGGTCTAAATCCATCCTCGGTTCCGATTTTAAAGAGAACAAAACCTTCTCCACCCCTCCCTCCCCCAGTATACACAGCATGAACCCAATCTGCGAGCCCTTCACTGGACTGGGGGCTGCTGGAAGCAGTCTTACCCTGTTTGTCTCACCCCCGTCTCCTCTTAATCAGTTTTCCACCATTACAGCAGACACACCATAGCTTTTTCTTGAATCTCTCTCCAGATATTCCCTCTGCCGGCTAGATCGCTCGGGAAAACTCGCCTTTTGTATCTTAACGCGTACCAGAAAACACCCCAGACCGTCTAACAGAGACCACTACAGCGTAATTATAATTAAAAATGGAACCCCGCAAGATCCAAGGTCTCCTCCCTTTTCGCCTTAAAGCCTTCAAGAGAGAATCAGTCCCACCCCCACCTTTTTCTCCTCCTCCTCCAGCTACAAACACACTTCTTTTTTAGGGGAAGCTGGAGCACCGAGGAGGTGGGGAAGCGCGGGGGAGGGGGGCTATTTCCAACCCCGCCATGCTAAGAGGTGGACAAACCATTAGCCGCCCTTCTCTCCTGCGGGGGCCGTGAAGAACGGGTGGGCGAGGAGGAGGGCACCGCCGCGGCGAGGGGGGCCCAGCCCGGTGCCCAGGCGACGCGAGAACCGAGGGAGCGGCGGAAGGGGAGGACGAAGGGAAAGGAGAAGTGCGGCAGCGAGGAGGAAGAGCGGGGGAGGGGAGCGGGGGACGGGCGCAGCCGCGCAGAGGAAGAAGGAACCGGGGATGAGGGGGGAGCCGGGGCCGCCGCCGGCGGGAAGATGGCCTCAGGGGGGGGCCGGGACGGGGCCGGGGGCTCGGCGAGCCGGGCGGCGGCGGGAAGGCGCAGGGGAGGGCGACGAGGCTTCTGTGCGGACCCCCCGCCCCCACCTCTCCCCTCAGACGGTTACCTGCCCTTCCGGCCGCTGCTCATTAACCGGGCCGGTACGTCCGTCGCCCGCGGCTCCTGCCCGCGTCCCGCCGGCCTGGGGAGGGGAAGGGGGGCGGAGGAGGAGGAGGGGGCGGAGGAGGAGAGGAGCCGCCCGCGCTCTGCCCGGCTGGTCCCGGGGAGGCAGCGGCGCCGGCCGGGGAGTCGAGTCGGAAGGAGAGAGCCGCGGGGGAGGGGGGTGTCGCTGGGTCTCGACTCCTCCTCGCGCGCTGGGTGCCCGCTCAGCTCCCCGCAGCCATCGGGAAGCGAGAGCCTGGGCGCGGTTAACCTCCCCCCTCCGCCCCGCCCGTGCTGCCCGGCCGGGAAACCCCGGCTCGGCTCGGCTCCCCGCCCCGCCCCCGGCACCGCCCCGCCCTACCCCCACTGCCCTGCCGACGGCAAGCGCAGGCCCCGCCGCGCCGGAGGCCTCGCTGCCTCGACGGGGCCCCGCCAGCACGGCCGGGGGGGCCGGGGCCGCGGCCACGGTGCGCGCTCCCCGCGTCCCCCCCCCCCGCGCGCGCGGGCGGGCGGGCAACGCCCTTCCAGTCAGTCAGTCAGTCCGTCAGTCCGTCCCGCGGGCGGCGGGAAGGGGGGCGCGCGCGGCTGCCCGTCTGCCGCCTCCCGCCCATCGCGGCTTGGCTCGGCCCCGCTCTCGGGCGCTTCCTCCCCGAGCGCGAACAAAGGCCGCGGGCGGGTGTTTCGCTTCTGCCCCGCCGCGCCCAGGCCGGCCCTGCAGGCCGAAAACGAAGGTTTAAAAGCCTGGCGTGAACAAAAGAAAAACAGAGCCGACCACACAACGCCACAAACGACGTTATTTAGGTAGAGAATCTCCCAGAGAGCAGGGCTCGGAGGAGGAGCGGATAACCCTTCACCGGAGTGAGACCATGTTGAATGTAGGAAGTCTGGGCTGCTGAGCACGAGTAAGGGCGGGGGTGAGGGCCGCAGCTCTTAAAACGCTACTCGCAAGAGGGCTAGCAGGCAGTAAATACCTTTGTGTTACCATCTTCCCCTCAGGACCTTGACAACGGCTGACAATTCAGTAGGCTTACAACTTCTTTCTTCTAACGTTGCTTATAAGGGTACTTGCACCGCCAAAGTTTCCAGAGCCGCCTTTTCATAGTCTCCTCACAGGATGAGCATCCATCTCTGCTCTGGAAGGCATTGCAGAAAAGAGCAAGTCAAACAAAAAATAAGGGAACATTAAAAAATGCAATTTCTGTTTTACAGACTGGGCCTCATGTAAGCCAGGCAGGACAGATGTCACCAAGATGGAATAATTTCACATCAGCACTCACATACTAAAACATTATTACTTAATAATGGAAAGTAAGTATACATACAGTATTGCATCACTTTTTCTCCTATCAACAAGTCTAAATCTGGGGGGGGGTGTCCCCTATTTATTTATACTTTGTTAAGAGGTGAGATTACCTTACTACCCAAGTAGGTTTACAATAAAAGGTAAAAAACCCCACAGCATTATAGCAATTTTTGAATTAAAAACCTATCCAGAAAGAATATGTTGTAATAAAATTTTTTAAAAAAAGGTTAAAGAGACCAATACTTTTTCTGCAAACTCTCCCCCTAGTAGTTGCTTGTGTCCCCAGAATTCAAAACAGCTACTTGCCATCACACTTTCTGGGAAGGCAGGTGTGGTTACCTGTAATTAGTAAGAGAAATAATAGGTTTGCCAATTAAACTGTAGCAAAGTGGGTTGGATATTATTCAGGTTGTCTGTTATTAATAACTATTAGACCCTGCTGTGGTTAAGCCTTTGTTTTACAGTAATCAAATGGTTGTTTTTAAATAACCTATGTGCTGTGCTAAAGCTTTAATTCTTCTCCCTGAGATTTACAAATAACAAAATAAGAAATTTACTGAAATTAGAATAAAGGATTCTTGGGGCCGGTCTCTTCTCCCAGGTCACAAGTGACAGGACGAGAGGAAATGGCCTCAAGTTGCACCAGGGGAGGTTTAGACTGGATATCAGGAAATTTTACTTCACCGAAAGGGTTATCAAGCACTGGAACAGGCTGCCCAGGGAAGGGGTTGAGTCGCCATCCCTGGAGGGATTTAAAAGCCGTTTGGATGAGGTGCTTAGGGACAGGGTGTAGTGGTGGGCTTGGTAGTGTTAGGTTTACAGTTGGACTCCATGATCTTAAAGGGCTTTTCCAACCTATACGATTCTGTGATTCTGTGAAATTGCTTATATTCTGTTCAGTAACCATGAGGATATAATTTCTGTTCCACCCCTGAAAGAAATATGCATGCATGTACATCGTGGACAGGAATTACCCCATTAAAATCTGTGGAACCACATGTATGCAGGTTAGGGATGTTTTTGAGATTGGGGCTAGAGATTCATCTAGCATTCCTATCTGCAAAATACTAATTAAATGTAAGTGCTTAAGAAACACCACAAGTTTACTAGATATTTGCAAAGTTTTCTAGAGATTTCAAAAGCAGTTACACACATTACTGCAATATTTCAGTCAAAAAGTCTCAGGGAGATTTGTAGTAGGCAAGTTGCATGATTTTTTTTAATTTATTTTTTTTTTTTAGTTAGAGATTGCTTTTACGCATAGCAGAGATGCCCTTTTGGGGATGCACCACAATTTGTGTGGAAAAGAATGACTACTTACTGGCTGGGGTGGGGGGGGGGAGCAGGAGGTATGATACATAAAGGATTAAAAGAAAAAAGGAGAAGCCTTTTGCTAAGGAAAATTCATAAATCTTACGAGATTTTGTGGGAAATTTTCAGCTAACGCTGGATCATACAGAAGAAATCTGTGGAACAAAAATAATGTTCTGAGGTTCATAACAAACAGTAAATCACATTTTGTTTCTTTGAGAGAGTAGTGGCATTGAGATTTTGTTATTGGACTAGAAGAATTGTGTGAATTCACTATATCGTAATAAACTAATTCATGTTTTTTCCCATTGCATGTGCCTTATCATAAAAATACTGCTTTTCTTCTTTATAATTCTCTTACATGCTTTTAGTATCAGGATAATTATAGTACCTAAATATTTTTTCTTAAATAAAGTACACATTCAGATCTTATCCTCTCCTAGGAATCTCTAATTTTTTTTTTGCATTCTAATTTTTATGCATTTTCTGTTTTATGAGAGCTAACGGGAATTTCTGTCCACAGGCCTGTGCTCTGCCACCTCTTTAAATCCATGGAATTCGGGTAAGGAAACTGGACCGGCCAAATGTGTTTATACATGCTGAGTATAACCACATATACACATAACTAATTCTTTCACCACACCTATTCTTTTGTAAAAATACAACTGTTGTGGTAATTCCTGTTTCTGATCCAGTGACCTAATTATACCTTATTCTCCAGTGAAAAATTTGATTGATATATAGTACTACTTGTATGAAGAGGGATTATGAAGATTGGAAAGGGTTGTTTACAGGGTGGAGGGTTGTTTCAGGTGGGGTGGGTGGGGTTTTTTGGTTTTGTTTTGTAAATCTCACTAGACAAATCAGTTCTGCTGCATTTTAAAATCTGTCAGAAGAATCACACATTACTGTGTGCAACACCGTGTTTAATTCTGATGTCTTCATATAGTCCTGTGCTGGAAGCTACTGTATATGCATTATCTTTATTTTTTAAATTTCTTTTTCATTTTTAATCTTCATTTTTTTGTATGTGCATACAAATACATACAGAAACTGTCCTAGATTATAGTATTCAGTGGAAGAGTGTGCAAATCACCAGAAATAAGTGGACTTATTTGATTTATGAATTTATCTGTTTCTGTATATTACAAAAATATTGTTTGTAACTAAAAATTTAACTGATAATATCTGCTAATACCTGAAGATCTAATACACATAATTAACAAACCCCAATCTTTATGTTTTTTCATTAGTCCACTTTGAAGTAGCTAGTATAGCCAAAGCAAATTAAAATACCTGAAATAGATGGGAAACATAACTCACACAATTTCACAAAACAGTGAAACTTCTTAAACCTGAGGCTTCCACATATGCTAGGACTAGGTCAGCTGAAGCAAAAATAGAAGTTTTTCTCCTGAAGCTTGGTTTAGATCTAAAGAAAACCTCTCCTGTAAGCAGGTTGCTCCATAGTTCTCAGTTGCAAAATTTCTTGCACCTTTTTCTCAATCAGCTGATATTAACCCCTTTATAGAGAACATACTGAAGTAGATGAATCTTTAGGCAGTTTCACTAGTTTGTGTGTTTCTTCCACTGTTTCAAACATGATAACAAAACTAACCAGTATCTGTCATACCTGGTATGCTACCAGAACATCTGGTTTTTGCAGGCTGCTCTGCCATTCAAAACCTGCATCTTACAGCACTGCTGTAGCACTCTGGTGGTGAGGCCATGAAAAATAATTGTTTCAAGCCTTTTGTGGAATACAAAGAAGTTGGTTATTAAAATGAAAAATGGCTGTCTCAGTATTACTGTGAAACTTTTCCAAATGGGGAACAATTATGCCATGCATAGTTTTATACTTTTACCAACTCCTGATTAATAGGGCATCTGCTTAAAAAGAGCCAATGATTGCATACACATCAAAAGTTGCTTTCTAGCTTTCAGCCTCCAGGCTCTGCTTTTGCTCTTACATGTGTGTGACTGCCATCAACAGGTAAAAATGAAGGCTACTGAGAGGCTTTAAAATATTTGTGGAATACAGAAGTAGGAATCTTGACAACCAAAACCTGCCATTTTTCTTCCCTCATCAGTGAAGGTCTTGCACTGCATAAGAGAGAGGGAGTACTTCCAGGGAGTGGAAGTCCTAGAATGTTTCCTACATACTGGTCTTCTCACTTATGTGTCATGGTAATCAGATCTGTAAAACTTTGTCTCACACCTGCAGGATGCCCCACGATGAAACTCAGTGGCTCAGAGAGCCCTGTGTGTCCTATTCAGAGGCAATAACCTTCAATCAGATGTGTGGACTAGATAGGTTATGTTAGTGAACTGCTTCAGGAATCCCAACTACACTTTCTGTCAGATATATGGCTGTATCTTTAATAGTAAGGCAATTAGAAATACAGAGCTGGAGGGTACAGATGAATTTTTGAGTCTAGCAGCTCATATGACAAGTAACCATGCCACATGGTATCCTTTTAAAGCTGTGGAAACTTCACCTTAAAATTAGTTTGTTTGTTTTTTCCCTTTGCTGATCCACTTGCAAGGCAATTTGCCCCTCAAAGCCTTATTGCATTGTTTAGAAACGTGTGGAATTTACTCATTTAATGATGCCGTTATGCATACTGCAGTACTTTTGGCAGCATCCGTATCAGATCTTTGTCAGTGTAACAGTTAAAAAGGCAACTGCTGCTGTTCTTAGGCTGTAGGAGTAGGAATTCTTGTTCAAGAGCAAAAAGATAGAAGGACAGATATTGCACAGTCCCGAGAGAAGATGTTCTTGTTCAACAAGAAGAGCAAGGATGTAACTTGGTCCCCAATGTATTAATGAGTATGGGTTTTATTTGCAAGTGAAACTGCCATTGCACATTGTTTAGAATATACTATATTCGTGTTTTATTGAATGTATTGTCAGGATTTTTGTAATTTCTTAGAAAGTAATTAATTTTTGCATACAAATAGCATTGTTACTGCATTGTTATAATCAAAATTTACATATTGTTATCTGAGTAAATATACTACATGATTCTTATGATAACTCAAGATGCTCCTGGACTCTGAAAGAATAACTGTCACCAAGCAGGTATAAATAATGCTTTCTAAAGAAAGAGTGAAAATCAGCACTTCTCAAAAGTGCATAGCTCCTCAGATGGTATGAAAACACGACAGAAGTAATAAATAATTATGTTTTGCCTACTTCTCTATTTGTGACTTCGCAGGTGAGTGTTTCTAATGGATTTACCCAAAATAATAACTCAAAGGACCACCTCATATTCCAGAATCACACCAGCACTATTTCCCATTCCAGAATATTTTGTCTGCCTTTGTGTTCTTTGATTTCTATAGTGTGCATTCTATTAAAACTGCAGAGATTCATAGAGATGTTCACATGACTTTGATCTCGTTTGAAGTTCTCACTCCATTTGGTCCCAAAAGCAATGCAGAACCTTTGTTTCTCCTGTCTTTCTGCCAAAATTAAATGAAGTGTATACAGTGTTTCGATTTCAGCTATGCTTCAGTCCCAAGTCTATTCAGATGATCAGGAACTCTTTTTTTATTTTTTTATTATTTTATTTTTTTAAAACCAATTCAGAACTGTTCCAACCTGCTGTTATTTGCCAGTTCTTTAACAATTGAATGAAAATCATGGCTGCTATTTTCTGAGCAAGGACCCAGGTAGCACAGTATCAAGATCGTTCATTAAAGAAAATAAATAAATAAAAGCATACTGAATAGAAATACTTAGTGAGGCCAGGCAGAGGAAAGAGTAGGAGTAACTCAGTCTCCTTAGTTACATTCTGCATTCTCACAGTTTCTTTCAGTTTGCCTATTACTATGGAACAAAAGAGTTATTTTAAACGACATCTGAGAACAAAGCATAAAATTAGCAAAACTGTTTTAGTCTGAAGAGAATATAATTGACAAGATTTTAAGGTAGGGGGAACTAGTTTTGAGAGTCTTCATGTAATTTAGGACAAAAAGGCAGGAAAATCCATATACCTGAGTTTCCTAACCAATACAGTCTTGGAATATGATATTGAACTCCTTACTTACACTATGGATTAGAATGGTTTATCTGTGAAATGGATTCAAGAACAGTTAGTTCAGAATAGTTGAGAGACTCTGTAAGTCGCTTCAAAATCCTTTGGAAAAAATCCATGGCTGTCTGTAAGCGAAGTAGAACAGAGTTGTGAAGGCCCACAGCTTTCCTATAGATTTCATTCTACTGCATCAATGTACATATACGTTACTGTGAATGTAATGACTGTCTTTGTATATCTTATTCTTGACAGAGGCAGAATAAGCTATATGGGGACAGTATACACTGGTCTACATATGTCCTAAAGGGCATTATATGTAGTCTTGTTTTCTCATAAATTCTGGCCAAGGTAGTTTTATTTCCAGGGGAAAACCTTGTTCCTATTGCCTTGTGACCCATTTTAAAAAAATCAATGCCATAAGCATCTCTGACTTCAACAAGCATAAAGATTTATTGCCTAGTTCCCAAGTGTGATTGTTCTGTTTAGCATACCTTGAAGCATTTTCCAAAGCCAAAAAATATCACTACTGTTGTCTTAGACATAGGAGACTGATGCATAATGATGTGAAATTATTTAGCCACTACCACCCAGCAGTTTATGGAAAGAAGCAAGATGAAATGTTAAGGTTGCTTCAATCTGGATCTAGTATTCCTTGCAGTCAGTGCCATAATTTTATACTGTGATACAATCTTACAGTGTGATACAAATATGTAATTTTGTAATCTGTATTTATACTTGTTCAACAAAATAACAGAACCTCTCTGCTGGGAGTAAGTTCTGTTCTGAATTTTTCTGTGTTCATCTTCCAACCTTGAAACATATATGGATGTCTTAAGGTTGGTCCAAGCCTGTTTGTACAGTTACCAACCACTTTCTCCTTGTTTTTCTTCGATTTATACAAACCCATTTTGAGAGAGCCAGACGAACAGGTTTTTGGTGCTTTTTTCCTACAATCAGGATAGTATCAGAGCTCTTTTCCATGTGCTGGGGATTGTACAAGGTCTTGTTCTGTTTTTCCTTCATATTCAAGTGTGTGTTACTCGTTCACATTTTTCGCTGTACCTTTAAACTTGGCAAGGCATAGCTTGGCTTTTGAAAGTCCTTTGGTGCTCCCAGCAGAGAGGGCTGCTCTGCCTGGGCCAATAGGTATTTTTTCAACATGATTAAGTCCCTTAGTGGCATGGAACAAACATAGCTGGCTTTGCAACAAACATTGCTAGGAACAGGGGAGAATATAACATAGTGCATGAACATCTTTTTCAAAATCTCATATCCTGTACTGAGCATAGGTCATTCAGAGCTGAGGTGGAACTGTAGGAGTACGTATACAGATATTTAGAAGCAGGTAAATGGAAGCATGTTTTCCTGTATGGACACCTTTCCTGCAGCTATAATAGCAACAAAGGGCTATTAATATAATATAAATAATATAATATAAATAATCTTAGAGATCAGGTTCTACAGTGTGTGTGTGTACACATATACACACACACATGCGTGCACACAACCAGCTGCACACCTGTAGGTCTTCCTTTAAGTAACTAATCTTTTAAGTAACATTTCAGTTGCATGAATGCTGATTAAGCAGTTTGAGTAAAAACTTAAAGCCTACTATTTCCCCATTTAAAGGGACTTTCCTCAAGGGGATCATTGTCTTATTGAGCAACTAAGAGAAAAACAACTGGTACCCTGGAGATGCTGAGAATTTAGAATCCACATTGAGAATTCAGCCTAGCTACTAAACTTTCCATGACATCAAACGCATCAGGCCTGCAAGAAATACCTCCAAATACAAGAAGCAATTTCCTTACCTAGCTATGTGTCAGATTCCTATAGAACATTCTTCCATCCTTGACATAGCAGTTTCAGAAAGCGGGCACAGGTATGTGTCCTAGTGAAGCAGCTACCAAACATTGGAATCACTGATGAGAGCACTGTTATTTCAAAGAACCTTACCTCATTTCATTGCTGCAGTTGCAGGAAAGCTGCAGTAGGTTGCAGAATCCAGAGAACAAAACCTACATTCATAAAGCAAAAATATTTGGAGTAGTGGGACTCGTATCACTGTCATTGGAGAATCTACCAAACAAAGCCTATTTGTGATACAGGAAAGGGATAAGGCATGCTTAGAAAGTTCAGTGGTCATTAATTTAATCACAATAGGTAACAGAATGAGTAGATTCAATAATGGTTACATCCTGTACTTCAAAAGTAAGCATTTGTTTGGGAAAGTGTACTGGAACTGAGCAAAATGGTGAAAGATGGTCTGAAAAATGGGGAGACTGCCATCATCCCTATCCAGCAAAATTGGCAACTGAATTCAGCCCAACCACTCTGTTCTTGCAGCGGAAGAGAACTCAAAGAACAAAAAATGCACGCTAATCTTTTTTCAGAAGCAGCTCCAGAAAAATCTGTGTGAATGTTATATAAGGTGTGTAGGGGTTATTCTAGACTGTATGGCAATGTAGGCTGTTGTTTAACTGGCCCTAAGAGCTTTAGGGACTGAAGATACAAAATGGTTAAATGACACAGCTGGGCATGAAGTTGTGAGAGAAGCAATAAGAATCACCAGTCATCAGGTCCCATGGTGTGTGGGTCTAGTTATGTGTACTCCCTGCTGTGCTGGTCTTGGACAGGAAAGCACTGCATGGAAAACCTAGAAAAGAAAATTGGTTCTAACAGTACATTAAAGCACAACCTGAGCAAGCTAAAGGGTACAGCGATTCTGAGAAAGACCTACATATTGCATTTCCTTACTCACCGGAGCAGGAGTAGTTAGTGTGAGAAATTCATGAAGATCATGGGAGGAGCAGAACGGAGGAAGTTTCTTTACAGAACTGAGTTGTAAAAAACAAGCTAATGGAATCAAAGTGTGAGCATTCAGGACACCTATCTACCTTGCTGTTCACTTGCTGCTAAGAATGAAAGAACTTGCAGCAAAGGTCTGCTCTTCTTGTACCTCTAAAAATTCATGTCCTTTGAACAAGAAGGTGGGGTGAGTCTTCTAATTTACAAAAGAGAACTTTCTTGTGACCTCTGGGATTCTGTTACACTAAACATGCCAAATCTCAAACCACTTGTCAGCAAAGATCCCGATTCTGCAAAACCCTTCCTTGTGAGCACCTGTTAGAAAAAAACATGCTTATAAAACTCATGTTTCCAAGCAACAAAACATACATAAAGTGAAACATCTCTCAAGCCACTACCCAAGGGAACTGACAGAGACAGTTGCCTAGTTAGCAGAGTCTGATTTTCAGAGGCCAAGCAATACTATTCCAATAGTTCAGAGGAAATTTTAAGTTACATGAACACATGATATGCAGGAGTTCTACCCCTGTCTTAATAGCCAGAATTTCACTGTGCATACTTGAACACTTAAGCTGGTTATAAAAAAAATACAATAGCAAATACAGTCATGAACAGAGAGATGAGCATACACTCCAGCCTTACTTCCCATGAGCTGGGCAAGTTCAATTACTCAGCATTGGATAAAAAGGAACATGCATAGTTTCTCATAAATTTATTTTTTAAAAAATTATAAAGGAGTAACATAACTTTCTCATTTCATTCCACCTTTTCCCCCCAATATCCACAAATGGGCTTGATACAAAATTATGTGTTGAAGTCCATAAAATGTACTTTTGTTTTTTAGGTGCTGGCTTATATTTCTTAGGGAAATAGCTCCCATTGATGACACTGGAAATAAGATGTGGGCTGTATTGTTTTTATATACAATATAGACCTCTCCGTACTGTGCATTTCAAATACCGTATCTTAGCGTCTCCTTGGTGCTAACAGTTGTTTATGAGTGTTGTAATTTACTGTAAAGGAAATCTAACTTAAATTTTGTTCTTATCCTTGCTTCCACTATATAACTCTTCGGCTCCCTCCAGGGGTGTCAATACATGGTTTGCTATCTTAGCCGGTTATCTTGTTTAAAGAAAAATCCATTTACAGTTTATCCTGCCTGCAGAACAGTCTTGTTGATAGTTCCCCTATAAAGCACAAAAGAAACAGGTTATAGCTGCTTCAAGAAGATGGGCTTGAAATTCCAGAGTAGGACTCTATAATCTTTTGAGTTTTATTCTTGGCTTAGCTGTAGAGGCTGATTTTTGAATGAATTATTTAGCTCCTTTGCTTTATATGCGCCAATGGGGAATGGACATAATAGTGCACAATGGTATTGCAAAACTTAATCCGGTAACACTTTCAAAGTACTTTGAGATTCTTGGATTGGAAGAGATGAAGAAATTGTAACTATTGTTGCTGCTGTTACTGAATTCTGTTTCTCAGCTCTGGAAAGAGGATTCAAAATTCATTGGCAGGGATATGGGATGAGAAAAGTTACAATCCTTCTCCTGTATTTTGCAAGATTTGCATGTGGAAATATCTGTGTGTGTTTGAGCCAGTAGGAAGTTTCTCTCTTGGGAAGAGTTAACGTTTTAGTAAATAAACAGCAAGCAAAACTGAGTTTTTATACAAAGACAATTACACGTAATGGAAAAAAAATAAGCCCCTCTACATGTATATTTTTGCTTAGTCAAGCCAAAATATTTATTGAAGAAATAATTTTGATGGGAAATATTTTGATAAACCTTAAAACACAAACAGATTTGGACTAAGTTCTAAATGGTCAAGGAACACATTCAAAAAATAGATAGTCAAAGTAACATAAACCACCCAATGGTAACAGGTCTCCATGAACAAACACAAAACTAGGAGGAAAACTCAAAGAAACACTGTTGTCCAAAAATCTTTAACTTTTAATTAACTGAACAAACTAGTTTCAGAACTGATAATAAATTCTATTCGTAGGTGATTATTGTGTGTTGAGTTTTGATGCTTGATTAAAGACATTTTTACTTGAGAACTGTAACAGCTGGAAACCAGGTTTTATATTATACTGTGAGCAACATGCTGACAAATTTCTTACTTACAAAAGCTCAGCAACAGAGCTATAATATTGCCTATGTGTGTTTAGGCTGAGTTATGCTGTTATAGAATCATAGAATCATTTAGGTTGGAAAAAACCTTTAAGACCATCAAGTCCAACCATTAACCTAGCACTGCCAAGTCCACCACTAAACCATGTCCCTAAGCACCACATCTACACGGCTTAAATACCTCCAGGGATGGCGACTCAACCACTTCCCTGGGCAGCCTGTCCCAATGCTTGACAACCCTTTCGGTGAAGACATTTTTCCTAATATCCAACCTAAACCTCCCCTAGTGTAACTTGAGGCCATTTCCTCTCGTCCTATGACTTGTTACCTGGGAGAAGAGACCAACCCCACCTCTCTACAGCCTCCTTTCAGGGCGTTGTAGAGAGTGATGAGGTCTCCCCTCAGCCTCCTTTTCTCCAGGCTGAACAACCCCAGGTCCCTCAGCTGCTCCCCATCAGCCTTGTGCTCCAGACCCTTCCCCAGCTCCGTTGCCCTTCTCTGGACACGCTCCAGCCCCTCCATGTCTCTCTGGGAGTGAGGGCCCAACACTGAACACTGTATTCGAGGTGCAGCCTCGCCCGTGCTGAGTACAGGGGCACGATCACTGCCCTAGTCCTGCTGGCCACGCTATTTCTGATACAAGCCAGGATGCCACATCTTACTGATGTGTATTATGCCAATCCAATAAAACATAAAGACCATTGTATCTTTTGTGACTTCTACCACACCGGTACCAGTAGGGATTTGTATTGGTAATATAACACCAGCAGAACAATCTAGAGAATTGTTGATGCGTCCTATTTTGAGGTTATGGATCCTAGCCTGCAAGTAAGTAAAATTCCCCACTAACTTCAGTGACTCCTGAAAGCTTTAGAACATCCTAGAAAAGATTCAGCATTATGAAAGACTGACATATCAATATGCTATTCAGCACGTAATTAAAAAAATACCAAAAAAATATGGTGACAATTTCAAATAAGTGAACTTACTGCAGTATTTTGAACAGCTCATAGTACTTTTAAAATAGTTTTGTTTCCTTTGAATTTAATATTTTAAAAAAGTAATCAAATGGTTTCATTTCTCCATGTTCCTACCTTTTATTTAATTTTTTAGTCCTATGGATTATAGGCTACCATCATAATGTACCTACAGAGAATTTAGCTTGCAAGGGATTTAAAAAGAACACCTTAGAGAAAATAAAAATCTTGAAAACCAATTCCTATCAGTAACACCTTATAGTATTAGAAGTATAAGAAGTGAAGGTATTTCTCACTATTTAAAACGTGAGTTTCGGTTTTGAGTTTCATTTATTTTTATGATCACATTAGTCAATTTCAGTTTTTGCATCTCCCCATAGTTCTATATTGGTGTTAAATTCTTATAACAAATGTAATACAAATAAAGATGGGTGACATTTTCAGTACTTTTAATAAAACCTCTTTCCACTGCCAAAATTAATGTTAGAGTTGAAGCTAAAAGCACTATGTGGTTTACTAATATGCAGTAGTCAGCAGATATGCATCTAGATACAGCACTACCCTTTGGCATTTGTTATTGATGGCACTGCTAGTTATTATTTATTAATCTCTGTTATTTTGAGCATCTGAATGTGACTGAAACTCAATTATTCTTTTTGTATTCTTTTTTCTTATATGAATAAGCGGGTGACATGGTATGGATTTTAAACACCACTTCCCAAAGCAAGCAATTGCATTTGGCACTGAGGTGACTCCCCTTTTCATGCTTTCAGATTTTGACTTTCTGCCAGCCTTGTGGTAGGCTGCACGTTAGTAACATGTCTCATAAGAAAGCTGTCAAAGCTGTCAAGGGCAGTGTTCTGCTCTATCTGTATGGACTGCATTAGTTTATTTTCAATACTGCACTTGCTCAACCTGTGCTACAGCTAAAACCAGATCGGCGTACTTCTGCCAGCGTATGTACGGCAGTCAGAGAAGTGAGGGGAGATCTTAGGAACAAACAGATTCAGTCCGGGGGGCTAGAAGAGCTATAGCTCTCTGCTTATCCTCCTCCTAGTACAACTACTCAGAATAGTCTGCATTCTGGATCACACACTGAACAGCGATTAGCTGTTTGGGCCTCTCTCCCCTTGCTCATATTGCAGCTGTACGGATGTCTATTCTAGCTATGCTGGTGAAAGGTACTGAAGCAGGTGCTGCTGCTGTTCTTTTCCCCAGCATAGCATGTTCTGTTCTGGAGATAGGTTGGTGATGGAATAAACTACGCTTGGTAGAGCTTAGTCATACACGCTCTGCAAATACAGCATGCTGGTTTTGTTATACCAAGAGAGCATTCTTGCAGGGAATATATACACACCGTACACTCAAGTACTAGTAGCATAGCCACACATCCCAGAGATAGCTCAACAGGCAAATTCCAGAACTGAAAGCATCATAAGCTACATCAGCGTATTGCCGCACTTCAATTTAGCCCTGGTGTACAGTGATTCACTACCATGGCTATATTGCTTCTGTGATCCTAGTGAGGATCTTTGCACGTATACATATATGTACCACAAAGTAGTGCCAGTTTCTACAGACCTAGCTTAGAGGTCTTTAACATTGTGACACACTTTGAACGTCGTCATTTTCCTAGCATACTTAACATGCACTTCCAGAGCTTAGTTACAATGTAGTTTGCATTTTTTTCTACCTATTTCAGCTTGAGGCTCAAACTAATCAGCTGGGCTGGACCTCAGCCTGGAGTCTAGCAAGTTGTTTTTAAAGGACACTGAAGACTAGATGAAAATCTAGGAAGTTAAATTAGCCTATTAAAATTAGTGATAGCTTAGGCATTGACTTGGTCCGGGCCTGGTTCTCCATAGTTTTTCTTACTCTGCAATTGTGGCAAATTTACATTATGGCTAAATTCCCCACTGTCATCAATAAGAGTTTTGCCTAATTCCGTGTGGAAGTGGGATTGAATGTCAGTAAGAGTCACCTTTATCACCCATTTTGATCACATTTGCTTTAGGAACTAGGCGCAGCTTTGTGTGCCATTACAAAATGCAACTCAACAGTTCAGGATATTTCCGCGATTAAGCCTTGTCATGAAGAACCGCTGTCTTCTGCGCTGCCTGTCTTGAACACTTCAGCTGAAGGTATTGAGTATAAATGCAAACCGCTCTTATGGTCATAAGAGTTTTCACTCAGCACAGGCAAGGCTTAAATATGTTCCCTGCTATTCTACATATAAGGAGGTGGAGGAAGGAAATCTGGAGAGGAAGCTGAACTTCCTGTGCCAGAGATTTTATACTGGAGCCTTCCCTGAATTCAAGACAATGTAGCAACAGCTTAACATATGAATCACTAGAACTGCAGCCATGCAGGATTTGAAGAAAGACCCTTCTGCATCCACACCTGCGATTAGAGATTCATGTGTTTCTGTAAATTCACAAAGAACAATATGACTGATTTTTGGACATAGCAGTTGCCTCTTCCATCCCCCACCTCATCTCCAGACTGATAGGAAACTCCCTCGTTTTTTAGTTTCATTTCTCTGAATGTTGTTTCAGACTTGTGAAGTAGCTGATTTGGTACATGGGTAAATGACTGCACAAACTGAGATACAAAAGAAACGGGCACCAAATGGCCATCTTAAAGGACTAGGTCTAAGCAGACAAACAGGGGAGGTGAGAAGTAAGAAAGGCTGTATGTAATAGAACTATCAACTGATTAGGCACATGTACACACTTGCAGTTTTATGTTTTGTAATTATAAATGGATGAAGAAGTCACCAAACTAATCCCACAGATGCTCAAGTTCTCCTGATTTTTTTTCTGTTGTTAAATTATGTTAACATGTGTTACCTAGCATCTTACACATCGATTAAAGGATTAAAGTGTAGAGATTTGGGGGCATAGGTTTTGTACCTACAATAGTGGGATATGTTATGAAATAGAGATGTAGGAATTGATCAGAAACTTTGATTTTTCCTTATTATTATAGCATAGCACTGTGCAGTGGGTTTACAGTATCACTAGCTACAATTCACATAAGAAAACAAGGGCAAATATTTTTTTGTCAATAACGGATGATTTTGATTGAAACCTGTGGGAGGAAGGGCATGCTCTGATGAAATATGGTGTCTTGTTGGTGACAATGAGATAAACTGGAGAAAGGAAAGGAAATCTCTCTTCCTTTTCTGGCCTGGAAGAGCATTATTCCTTATGTTCTTTTTTAATCCAGGCAATTTCCTCTACTTCTAAAGCATGACGTCCCACAGGGGGGGTATTTATATAGCATTGTCCACCCAAAAGCACCATGCAAACCAGTAGGAAGATTGCATTTATTTTTCCTGCGTTCAAGCAGCTCATCCATTTCTGATTAAACAGTTCAGGTAGATGCATCTCCTCTCTCTCCTCTGCTCTTTGTCTGATTTCATCTTGCCAATTTTCTTACCGTTGGGACACAAAGCAGTAGCATACTGAGCTGACCGCTGTAATCACAAGCTTGTGTTGAACTCTCACTATGAGATGATGCAATGTCAATCTAAGTAGTGCAATAAAAAACATTGCATAGGTAGCATCAGCAAAGCCCACAGCCTGCCAGCACAGTCTGAGGAGATAAACAGAGTGATTAGGTATCCAGCTCACGTGATATTTCCCATGGTCTGCTTTATGCAACTGTTTATTCTAGGCCGACATTCAGTAGAAATATACTAAATATTACACTTAAATTCAGGTGAAATTCCTGAATGATTTAGACAAGTTGGACAAAAGATGAGATTAACTGTTTTGATGATTAAGGGATTGAAGCATCCGACATATGAGGAGGGGACAAGAAAGCTGGGGTTCTTTGGCGTCAGGAAGAGAAGGTTCAGGAGAGATCTTATCAATGTGTATAAATACCTGATGGGAAGGCGTAAAGAAGACAGAGACAGACTTTTCTCAATGGGCACCAACTGACAGGGTGAGAAGCAATGGGAACAACCTGAAATATAGGAAATTCCACTCAAACACTCAAAACAACTACTTTTACTCTAAGGGTGGTCAGGCACTAGAACAGGTTGTCCAGAGAGGCAGTGGCATCTCCATCCTTGGAGAATTCAAAGCCAGGGTGGACAGGGCCCTGAGCAAGCTGCTCTAGCTGACCCCCTAGTGAGCAGGACGGTTGGACTAGATGATGTCCAAAGGTCCCTTCCAACCTCTGCGATACTCTAAGTGTTTGCCAATGGAAAATAGAGGCAAAGACATTGGAAGTGGTACGTGTATAGATGCCCAGGATACCTGTGGTAGAAGCTGAAGTCTGTCACACTCCAGGATGCTTCTTGATTGAAGGATAGCCCTTCCCATTACCACAGAATTTTTCTTGAATATTACAGTGAAAATAAGAGAACATATGCTTTTTCACTTCCCATATGGCCCAAGTCAGTTGAATTTCAGTATTTTACAGCAGGTCAGTATTTTACAGCAGGTGTGGGGGACCTTTTATCAAGATGAAAAAGTCTACTCTGTCTGTCCAATTTTGAACTAAGGAATAAAAGTGTATAACGTTTTTTCCTCCAAATAATCTTCCCACAAAATTTAATTGGCTTTATATGTGTTGCCTTCCAGCATCGTGGCTGAACACCCGACATTCACATAGGCCTCTTAGGCTCGCTTGTGCCATCTTGTGGAAGAAGGCAGTTTAGTTGGAATAACAGACGTGGAGGGGCAAGTTCTATAAATACCCATGGTGTATTTAGCTAGCTAACCAGAGGGCCATAAAAATAATCACAGTTATATTGCCTTTAAAAAGAGCTGAAGTGACCTTATGTGCAGTGCAGAACAGCTTCCTTTACCTTCTTCACAGAACACTGGTGTCTCTGACAACTGCCTTCTGACAAGGGATGCAGCCACTTGGCAAGTGCTGTTCAGGGGTAAAAAGGATAGCATTTCTTGCCCCATGGCGCTGAGCAAAGCTTCTTGCCTAGTCTGATCTGATAAATGTGGGGAGGGTGGAAAGCAGACTACAGAGACTTCTGAACTAGACCAAAAGATTACAGATTAGAGAACAAAGGCTGAGTTTCAGCAAGAGAGAAATCAAAGTTATAAAAATAAAGTGCTTGTACAAACTGACAGAGAAGTAGCATTCTTTTTCATGTTTACATGAAAAGGTAAATGTCCTGAGGTGGTATCTCTCAGGACATTTGATCCCCAACAGGTCAGCAATCTTGCAACATAAAAGCTGCTGTCACAAGGCTCCTACCATCATCTCATCAGGCATCTTGCACTGATCCTGGGCCTGCCTCTTAAATTTCCCTCCCCTCTGCCGCTTCTTCCTCTAGTTAGGAATGTTGTAATGATGACTGGATTAGGCACCTGAAGTCCAGAGGCTATTTCTAAATCTCACACTGTTTGTTTTGCCTAACTTTCTTCTCTAGATTCCCCCCCTTAAGAGGGGGAGGGTGCAGGGAGGTTTTTTCCCTGAGCTTCATGTCCCACAAAAAGTTCATCATGCTCTGACTGTGTATCTGCATTTCATTATGACAGTGCAGCCCACGCTCAATGTATTCATCCTCAAAATTCTTTGCAAGATAAGATAGTGGTACAGTCCCCGTTTTACAGACCAGGAACAGCAGCCAGCAGAGACTAAGTGACTTTCCCAGTGTCATATGGGAAATCTGTGGCAGAACAAGTAGCTGAGCTGAGTTTCCCAGGTCAGTACTTCGACCTCAGGACTATACTTCCTTACTTGTGGGAAGGAAGTGGCTTATGCCATAAGTTAGCATGGAAAGAGAAAAAACAATGCACACAGAGCTCAACATCAGGCTCTTATTTTTTGTTTCCTTTTTGAGCTACTTGGGAAAGCAGGGTAAAAAGGTGAGTAACAATTAGGCACTTTAATGCAGATTCAGGAATTTCTAGATTTGAAATAGAAATTGATTTTCTCCTTTCGCCAAGTGCCCAAAGTGAGCTTTGTTAGTCTAAAAAGATGTGAAATATCTTTGAAAGTGTACATTCTTTTCTACAGCCCCCTTTTTTCCTCCATAAGATAAAAAGAACTCTGGCATTTTATATTCTAAATTTTGACTGACCAGAACAAAATGTTTTCCCAGTGATGTGGTTTTGCACCTAAGCTTTTTTTTGTGCATTGGATTTAACCTTAGGATGTAGTATTTCATAAAACATTTATTGTCTTCTCCATTTTTATAGAGCACAATTCCCCTATGATATTTTGTTTTCATGGTCTGCTCTGAACATGATTCAAAGGCTGCTCTCACAGTTTGAATTTTAGTTGTGGGTAAAGGAAAGAACCTCTGCTATTTGCAGCAAAATTAGTAAATGTCTCCCTAAGCAAAAATAGTGCCAACAGGTAAAGATGATTAGAATCAGAGCCAGGAGACAGCTAAGAGCAAGAAACTAGAAAGTGATTTTGAGAGAACTATTCTATTCCGTAAGTGAGCAGGTTTTGTACATGTGTCTGAGTGTCCCACTCATCAGTACTGGCAACAGCAGTGATTCTTTTCCCCTCAAAAAATGCATCTGATAAAGTTGAAATGCAGTTAGAAGACAAACAAACCAAACCTTCTTCTAAGCTATTTGGGGGCAGCAAGGCAGACAAAGGCAGCAACTGCAAGGCAGAAAAAGAAATATTTTTCCTCTGACTCTTACTGTATCCAGACCCTATTGATGCTTCACTCTGGATGCTGCAGGTTTACCACTTAATGCTCGCCAAAGATTATAATGCATTGATTATAAAAGCCATTATAGATGTACCACTTCACTTATATTGTTAACGAGCTTGGCTATAAAGGGATTTGCAACCTGAATTTCATGACAGAGCGAAGGTATAATTTGCTCTGGGCTATAAAGCCTATGAATTATTGAGGCAATTTACTTCCAAGCCTGCATTTTCTTTCCGAGCACAAGTGCTCATGCTGAGTGCATGTGTGTGAGAGAGGACAGAGAGACAGGATGGCAAGCTGCTGACAGTGATGCAAGCACCTTCTCTAGCAGCACATCTCCCCATCATAGGCTCTTTCCCACAGCCAGCAAATAACAATAGAAAACAACTGGCCAAACAATCATTTTGAACAAATGAGAGAAGAAAAATTGCATGCTGAACAGTGTCAAATGAGTACCAAATTCAAATCACAATTAAAAATGCACTTTGGGTAATTACAGAGAGGGGCTTTTCCCTTAGAGATATCACAAAGCTTGTGTGGATATAACCAGACTTGAGTGGATCTAGTGATGGTGAAAAACACTAGACTGACAAATCAGAATTCTTAGATCCTCCATCCAGCTGAGCATATAACCTGCTGTGGGACCAAGCCTCCCACTTGATGTTCTTTTTAAACCTGGTTTCTTATGGAAGTGAGGCTTTGTGATCACACTGCAAATCTGTGCCCTGTCTCCCCTCCTTCCACTCTCCACACCCAGCTAATAGTTTCTGCATCCACTGACCAATTTCAAGCAAGGTGATAGAGAACTGGACGTTTCAGAGATATGAAGCTTCTACATGTTTCATGAAAACAGGAGCTGGGTAGAGAAGGGGGATCTTTTAATAACCCCACTGCAAGAAAGACTCCAGCATGAGCTCACCCTTAGTAGGCACTGGAGAATGCACAAAGAAAGATCTTATGCATGTCCTAACTATAAGGAAAGCTTCTACTGAAGGTTACATATTCTTAAATGTTAGGGAACTTTGTCATAAGATTTAGAAATCTAGAAAACCAGGCTCTGTTACTTCCATTGCTCAAGGAATTCAAAGGGTTGGGTTGTTTGTGGGTTTCAGGGTTTTTTTTCCCCTCCCCAACTATTGGTATTATTTGAATATGGAGAAGATCCCTCTGTGACCAGATTCCCACTATGGTAGGCACTGTGGGAGAATTTCCTGCACCAGAGAACATGTGTCTTAAACACCAGACCGACAGGCTGGGAAAAGAAACAGACATAAGAAAGGAAGTGACTTGATGGAGGTCACCTAACAGACTTCTAAACAGAACACATCTCAATAACACATGCACAGGCAGCTGCAAGCAGATTTCCTTAGCCAGGGAGTAGAATCCTTCAGCATTATAAAGGGGAATCGCTTCAATAGCAATGTTGACAGGAGTTCACACTTTTCAGTGCCTTCCTACAATAGGTGAGAGCAACCTGATAAAACCAATAGTAAAACGTGAGCACTTGCATCAATATGCTGTCAATGTAGCTCTGGTAAGAAAGACGCTGCATTTAAAATCACCAGGTTAACTGTGGTCATCAGCAACCTGTCCAGATTATGGCTTCCAATACCACTAGGACCATTGGAGCTGGTTTAGCGTAAGCAATCCTGAGAAGAGTTTGTAGATTTCTTCAGCGTAGACCAGACTAATCTTTGGCATGTTGTTGCAATAGGCCTTTTCTTACCCCTGCAAGTGGTAAAAGTATTTTTTATGCCAGCTAAGTACCAGGGGACAATCAGTATCATCAATGGATTATTTCTTATTACTCAAAAGGTTAAAGGAAAGGAAACATCCATCACATGTTTTCTCTTCATCTTCTTTTCTGAAATTCCTAGCAAGTATATCTATAATACTTATCTTTTATAATACTTATCTTTTAAAATATGTGGTTTAGGAAGATGCATCCTTTGGACACATTAGACACAGAGCTTGGCCGTGAGCTCTTGTCTCAAGCAGACAGTCAGAAGCAAGTCTTCCAAAAATAGGGCTCTTAGTCTCAAGCTCTTGAAGCCATAAAAGGTGTTCAAGAAGCCCTGTCCCTAGATGACTAACCGCCTAGCCCTCTTCTGCAATATGAAAGGGAGAGTTCATTTTCCATTTGGGGCTGGCACTTAGCAGTAGATTAGGGATCTTCTACCTGAGCAGTCTTGACAGATACTGAGAACATGGCAAGTATATTGCCTTTCTTTGCTGTACCACACCGTAACACCTGCAGCTTCTTTATGTGCCTGTAATATTACTTCTTTTACAGAAATGGCATGAGACTTGTATGAAAAATGTGTTGTGATACACACCTGTCAAAGACAAATGATTTCAAAGTAACCCTCAGCAGATCTAACAATGAGTGAAGTCCTGTTTGGTTAATTGCGTAATTTAAAATTATTTGGACATTCATTTAAAATTATTTAGACATGCTTGAATAATTACCATATTAGAAAGTAATGGGATTTTTTCAATCTGTCCATTTAAATTCACTTCTCTGTTCTGGAAAACTTTTTTTCTTAAAAACCTGTTTAATTATTAAAACATTTTTGAGGTGGAAAAATGTATAGATTAATTCTTTATGAGCAGAAATATGCTGATCCTGGATCTTCCAGAAAGGCTGTTCTATACTACCACCAGGGATAGCACATTTCTCATGAAAGGCTTCTGGTTTAGACATTCACAGTTTAGACGACTGTAGCACTAATAAATAGTATCAGTTATAGTGTCTTGTTTTGAAACTCCAGAGTACTTTAAAAACTGGCTATAAGAAATACATCCATAGGGATCACCTCACTTCCCACCGATATACACCCACGTCTGGATGCTATTTGGTGGCTCTTAAAGAGCCTACGGCAACACCGTACAAGATTTCTGACCAGAACTTCAGACGTGTCATACCCGTTTGGAAATACAAGAGGGAAGGTGTATGTGGCAAAGAGAAATAAAACTGAAGTAAACCAGGCTCTTTTTCTGCAGCAGAATCTCATTTTGTTTCCTCTGACTTTAACAGTGCAGAATCCAAGTCTAAAGGCAAACTAACCATTTGCATTCCAAATACTTTCACTGACAAACTAGGGACCCAGTCATCATACCTGGTAAGAACAAGTAAAGGTTAAGAATAGTCCTATCCCTCCTTTCCCCTTTACATGCTCAGTAGAATAGGCACGAAGGAACACCATGTCCGTCTAGGCTGGGAGCTTTTGAAAGCATCCCACTTGCTGTTTAAGCCTCATCAAGAGCATCGACAACAACAAAAAATTTTCTAGGATTATAAAGTCAGATCCCACACCGAGAGGTAAACAGAGCTTCGCAGAACACAAAGCAAAAGTCAAAAGAGAAACTTTTATGGAAAACAGCAGTAGAAATGAAGACAGAGCATTAATCTCCATGCCATATTTTTGGATTGGGTTAGTGAGTTTTAAAACATCAGTTGCAACAAAGAAGTTCATTTTAACTTACCATGCAGTAGGGTTAGGAGCTTTTAGTGTCCTTTTCCTAGTCATATTGCAAAAATGCACGCTGAGTAGAAGCTGGCTACTAAGCCTGTTTTTATAGACTTTAACAACAAGAAAGTCTGTCTTTCTCTGACTTGCCCAATTAAACAGAAAAGACCCAGGTGATCAATGGACACACTTCTCCATTCTATTTCCTGCTATTTAGCATTATGTAAGGCATATGGGAGCAACATTTTCAAGCTGTTGCTTGTGTAGACCAGGATTCAGGAGACTGCCCTTTTAATTACTTTTTTCTGACATTAGTTCATTAAGGGGTCATTTTCTCTCACTGTGTTCCCACACACAACAGTGATTCTAATTGATGAACTGGACTTTCTACACAAATATAAACTGTTCTCAAGATGGGAAGAGAGCTCTTTGTTTGCTGCAGGAATTTAAACAGAATTTGTAAATCCCCTAGTCACGATCTTTTCTGTCTGGAGGGATATAACTTCTGCTATGCTATTGAGCTGAAGAAACCTGTTAAGTGGAGATGAAAATAACAAACAGTTGTGGGGGTAATCTGCCTCCTCAAAGACGGAGAGCCAGGGACAGCTTTGATTATCAGTTTTCTGTGAGAGGATTCAGATGATTTTGATAAAGGGCTGAGACATCACTATTGAAAACATTGTGAGGAGTAAACTGAGCTGCTTTTGATGTGCAAAGAAAATTCTGTGTTCCTGCAGGCTGATTAGGTCAGTAGTTTATGTTAACAAATAGTTTATGTTTGAATTAATGAACCATGTTACAAGGCAAGAGCCTGGGCAAAACACAAGACTTTTCCTTAGCTGTTAGAAAGAAAACACCAGATTACGTCCTTCTTCGTAGGAAGTCAGGGAAAAAACTAAGTGCTTTATTCACTATGCTGTGTCAAACGACACTTGCTTCGTACATACACAGACGGAAACTCAGCTCCTGCAGCGTTACTCCCTCTTTGCCTACTCTGTTCCTTCGTAAAGAAGAGGCAAGTCCAGTTCTTTTCTTTTAGTCTGGAGAATGACTTGTGGAAGTATGCAATTCAGCGACAAATTACTGCAGGGCAATTCTAACTAGGCTAGACTGGCAAGAGAGGTGCTCTAGAGTGAGACAGGCTTTTCTATTAATCCAGGCAGTAACAAGAGTCAGGCCTGATTTGTAAGCACTCCCTGGGCATTTAGGGTTTTGACTGGGGTCTTGCAGTTAGAACTATCATCCCCTATAACCAAATGGAAACAGATCTCTCTGCAGCTTGGTAGACAGTCTGTCAGGTACTGCTGACAATTCACAAGACAGAAGCGTTGTGCAGGCAAAAGCATGAAGGGAAGGGAAGTCAAACCGTTGTGATTATTCCCCCGACCTCCTCAAGCAAGCTCAGTCCTTGCACTGCAGAGTAATCTCTGAAGAACTGAGCAAAACGGAGCCTTAGAAGCGCCCTCGCCTCTTTACAACACTACGAGCTCGTCTCTTACAAAGCTGTTCCCAGTGGTGATATAATGCAATACCCTGAAAAGTGAAGGACTGCCCTCTTGTGTCAGTCACTATTCTTTCATTTGTCTGCTTTTATATTCCTGTTTCTATTAGTGAGTGAGCACGCAGCCATTTCCCTCCAACAGATATTTCTTCTTTGGAAAGGCATAGGATTTGTTTCTGAGTACTATTCTGATGGAAAAGTTCAATAAATAAAAATACATCTACTGTATTTGTGACTTGGAGACACCCAGGACTGGGCATATATTGCTCTTCCAGCTAGAGACATCCAAACAGCAACACTGGCTTATGCCTCATCTCCATCTTGACGCAGAAAAAGAAGGCAGAGGAGAGAATAAAACAGGAGAAGTATAATTAAGAAGGACAGAGAAGAGACAGAAGAGAAGCAGATTTATTAAACCAATCTTTCCCTGCAACCCTCATAGTAAGCTATACGCAAGTTAAATATAGAACCAACGCTTCTCTAGGGAGCCGGACTCACGAACAGCTCACACACCATGAATGTGCAGCAGAGATTCTACTCTCAGTCCTGATGGCTGGCAGAGAGATCTTCCTTTTTAAATCATTAGTGCTCATTTCCAGGGTAGTTCTTGCAGTAATGGTTATCAGAGAAGTCTTCTAAAAGCTGTGCAAGATTTTGTGCCCACCACTTCTACTGCTTATTAATGACAGACACCTCAATATTTGCAGAAGGTAGCCCCTTTTCACAGCTACCAAAGCAACTTCAGCAAAAATGAAGACCATCAGTCATATTCTTGTTAGTAGAAGGTCAGCCAACATTAACTCTGACCTAGAACTCCACGCTTGATGTTACATTCGTTAACAGCACCTAGTGCTTGTGCTTTCATTTCTGCTCTTACCCCGTAGATAATCCCATAGCAATGAACAATCCTGTAGATCACTCATGTTCTTAAAGGTAGCCAAATTAGCACCTTGCTAAAGTGGATTCAAAGAAAATCACTACTCAGGAGTGGACAAAATTCATACTATTTGGAATATGGGAGGGACAAGAAAGGGAAAGAGCCGTCATTTAAAAAAAGGCCTCTCATAGCCCGTATTTTTGTTTGGGCTGAGACCGTTGTAATCAACTCCAAGCTCCCAGTTTTAAAATGATGCATAGCAGTTATCCTTGCTATCAGTACTTCATGAAGAATCACCCCTAAAGCGTAATTTCTTTGGACTATTGCTCAGCCTGTACTATGGTATTTTGTATTTACAACTTATTCTAGATGGCACAGCTAGAGCATGCTTTGTTTCATCCTGCACATTACTGAGCTCATCTACATACTAAACTGGCGAAAGCTGCCAGGAATCTTTGATTTTTTCTTTTCTATATTGACTGAGACCCTGACACCTGAGCAGATAACAAAGTATAAAGGCATCTTTGAAATATTTGATGAATATTTGAAACACATTAGTAATACTTAACCATGTGTCCAAGTGTCTCTTTGAGACTAATTTGTACTTTAACTGGCAAAAATAAGTAGTAAAAGGATCCCAACCAAAAACCAGCTCATCCTAAAAATAGAAGCTTAAAGATTTAAAAAACCTCAAAACCAATCCCTTCAGGTCTCATGACCAACAACAACAAAGAAGTACCTTTCCTCATCTGTCTCATTCCCTGTCTCCAGTTGTGAAACATAACATAATGCATTTCCCTTCACACACTTTCCTGTCCTTGTTTCCCATCTTCCTGCAGTTTAAGGAACCCGTGCCATTAGGTAGCAATTTGCACTCCAGCAATTTGCTGGACAGTTAACGTTCTCAAAAGAAGAGAAAGTACAGAGGCTATTCAGTGTGACATGCTAGGATTCCCCTTTCAACTCCAGATTGGGAAGTTTCTGTTCTGGAACAACAATTTGCTGTTTGTACTGTTCTGACTCTTCATGCGTGTTCCCAAGACGGCAAAATTCCCCTGACCTTTTTTATTGCCATATGCTGGACACAAGGAATATTTTTTTTTAATCAGATGAACAAGCATTCATGTCCCACTTTTATAGGCATTTTTAAAGTGCTGCCCTTCATTTCATATCCTTGAAGAAGCTTTACCAGGAGATTACAGCAGTCACAGGAAACATTTCTTCTAACTGACAAATCATTACAAGGGCAGGAGAGGAAACATCTTTCCATCATAACCTGCCGATTGAACCAAACTCTTCATGTCTTCTTTAACTCTTACAGTCCTTCCCTTAACTCCCCATCTGAAATGAGTCAGAGTTGCAGCTGTCCTTGTGTTGCATCTTCTGAATTTTCTGCATTTGCCTGTGTTGCTGGATCTCTGTGGACTGTATCAGGTGAATAATGGATGGGACTCAGCCCACCTGGTGTCACCCATCCAGGGACGTCATTGAGTTTCTGGCTTATCTGTGCTACTTCAATGTATTGTTTACCCATTTGGACAGCTTCATCATAAGAAGGTGGCAAGTCCATTGCATAGAGACTGTAAGCTGGAGGGGACACGGTGTTCTTATCCATATCCACGAATATCAAATGAATAGGCACACTTAGAGGGTACTGCAACGAGCTATATGCTGTGAAGAAAAGGAATTTAAAAAAGAAATTAAACACTTGCATGGAACGCTGAGATATAAAGGGCTAATCCTGCTTTTCTCCAAGAAATTATGGACTCATTTTTGTCGTGTCAGAACATATGCACTGTATACTAAAAGCCATCAGTATAAAATTACCCATGATGGAATCTATACATTCTCCAAAGGAAAGCAGTCAGAAGAGAAAACATCTCTGCATATCACCATCCAGTAATTACTGTGAAATACCTGACATAGTACACGTATGTTCTAACAGAGGCAGTTTCAGTTGGGTTCCTACATGAACAGCTGTGAACAATTCCTCACATTGGAGATAACATTGTCTGGAATAGTTGGACAGTGAGGTGGGCAGAAAAGTTTAAAAAATAAGGGAATGGCAATAAGAACAGATGTGGGAGACGAGACGTAAGAGGTTAATGCACCATGGACTTTATTTTAACCTCTACAGCATTAAATCCTATTTGTCTTCTGCACTCACTTACTGTGTTGCCCTGATGACCTTCCTTTCTCTCTCTTGCCCACCCTATGGGGCTGAAAGTTGTTCTGGGAGTACATCAGAAAGTCCCCGTTATTGCAAGGGCTAGACACAGAATTCTAGGCACACATTCAATAGCAAAGCACTGTTGAATAGCTGACTCCCAGAGGATACTTACAGGTCACTGTGCTATGGGCAGTGCTGTCACTGTCAATAGCAGTAACTGTCAAATCATAAGGGTGCCTAGAGAAGGTCTCAACTGGAGGCCTCTTCTTCCGGCAGCAGAGTTTGATGCAGCTTGCTGTGATCCCACAGAGCAGGAGCAGGAACACAGTCAGCAAGATTAACCTTAGAGAAGGAGGGAGAATACCATCATTTCATTGCTTATGTTCTGCTTCTTCCAGAGCTGAACATAATTTCACTCTAAATGGGTGAAGACAGGCCAAACCTCCTAGGTTTAGTTCTGAATGGGTGCTGGATCCTGAATTAGAAAGTTGGATCACAAACACTTAATCACAAGTTGAAGTACTACTGACCATCGGTACAATCCCTTCTGGCTCACAGATGCCATGTTCATTCTCTTTGTATTTTTACCTTTTATGCAGTGAGAATGGCTCCGCTTTCAACAGTAAGAGTGGGTATGTACTTGGAGGGAAATACAAGTACAAACTTTCACAAGTCTAGGACCTATATTTATAAATTAGCACAGAAATTATATTTTGCAGTATGTCTTGAAAATGCAATTCTATCTCTAGCTATTGTTTAACAAAGTTTATTGTTTAACAATTCGTCGTGTACGTAGGTCGACATGCTAGCGTTTCAGGTTCTCCTCTCAGTTGAAACTCTACCTTCCCGCCCCCCAATTTCTCAAATGAATCCACTCTTCTCATGAGCCAGGTGAGCAGTAAGACATGCCATGAAAAGATGAGGTAATAAGAAATGCTTGAAAGTCCTGTAAAGAAGTAGGTCCAAGGACAAAGCTGAGGTACATTCATTAGTGCCTTAGGAATTACTGTGTGACAGATCATGCTCCTGAATTTCTTGTTAGGATTGTATTCCACCCTAAATATGTATAAAAATGGCCTCAGTAGCATTCTATTCTTTTTTTCAAACCAAAGGTAGTGGTTTGAAAAGCTTGATTCTTATTGCCCATAAGAATCATCATTCCAAAATAAATATTTCTTTAGTAACTGCTTTATTTTGTTTTAACAAGAGTATATTTCTGTCTGTATGAGAGTCAGATACACACAAAGACTACACTATAAAGGTTGGATTTGAGTGCCTCAAACTTCCACAAATTTCATGCATTTTCTTGGAAATTACTGTTTTAGAAAAATGCTTTCAGGCAACTTAAAACAGTGTATAAGAACGTGCTGCCCTGCTGGAACTTTGCAATGAAACATTCCTCCAGGGCGAGGAGTATTACCTCATGGCTACCCAGTCAGTATTTCCTGACACTCCACGAGCTGCATGCTAGTGTGTTCTGTGAAATCACCGTGCCTTCGTATGCTGCTGCCCTCTGATGAAGGCAGGAATCACCTCGGTAGAGGCATCTTGGCAGTGTAAATCTCAGCACTAGCTCATTAGCTTTCACAATTTCAGCGCTGCCTAATTACAGAAGCCTTCTTAAAGTATTTAATGTAACTGCATATTGTTAAACAGTTCTATGTATCAGCACATTCTAAGAAAGCAAAGAATATCAACCAAAATTAGTCCAGACTGAATGACAGCTAAAAGTAACCAACTCACTCTACGTGCTGCCATCAAAGTTAATACACTGACAGAACGCAAACTATAATAATAATGTTAGGATACCTATAATGCACGTTAGGCAAAAAATGAATCCACTTGTGACAAGAGCTTACCCTTTTACTTATCGCTATTTTCCCCCTTTCAGTCATTCAGGCAGCCAGTAAACAGGCTTGTAATCAGCTTGAGTTCAGAATGAAAGCGCAACACTACAAGCTAACAACCTCGTCCCACGAAAGGGAGAGCGCTGAGGGCTGTGCGTTAGGCAGCGCAGTGCCGGGCCCCAAGAAGCCCATGCTGTGTGGCTGCCACTGCGTTCAGCAAAGTTGTCTATTTAGGAAGAACAAACAAGCCCTACGGTTCAACTGCAGTGCACTCGGAAAGGAAAGATGACACATCCCTAGACGAATGCTGTACCCTGCCTGACACCTTATCTCCCCTGTGGTCTCATCTGTAATATATTCCACTGGTAGCTTTCGTAAAACCGAGGAGAAACCCTTTCCTCCATCCTGTCTGAGAAGAGTGTTTCCATTGCCTTACTACAACTACTGTTCATAATAACTTTCAAATTATTCTGGGTTAGTAAGATTAATAATGAACTTACCAGACATACCACAGACTTGTCCAATTAGACATGTTCTGAGGGCATCTGTGAAGGAAGGTAGGTGATTCACTGATTTAAATATCTACCGTCAAACAGTGAATGTATGACAGGGAATAAATTTCACACGATTTCTGAGGTGAAAAAGGGAAAGCAATCAGTAAGAGCACGGAGCAAAAACCCTTTAGATTTAGTTTCAGAGGACTGTTCTTCATAGTTGTAACATGCAAATAATCCTGCTGTAAAAGCTGGCTTCTGAGTCGATAAGTGTTTTACAAAGTGGTACTTTACTGTTGCTTAGGAGAGAGAACTACACAGGTGGATTCTAGAGAAACCTATCACAGAGTTACTTAAAGTTAACTGGGATGAGGTACCTAATACCATAGGCCTGTCTGAAAACACCAGCCTAAGACAACTGCCTACTTTACCCAGTTACTTTTAAATTACTTTTTCATAGCTCCAATACAGCCAGAAATGGGTTTTTTTCAGATCGACTTACAGTACAAAAAGAGAACAGCTTCTATTACATTTCAGGGGTGCAGCTGCAGTATTGTACACAGTGAATTGCATGCAGTGGCTTTCATGTAACAGAACAAGGCTTTTGGCCACAGAAGAGAACCTGCAGACTGACTTTTCAGAAGGTGACATTTCAGAGTCATTTTGAAAGAGAGGATCATTCACCTTAGTCTACAGAGCAAGGCCAGCCAAGTCAAATTTTTAAGTTGGTAACGATCTTAGAGATACAAAAAGCAGCAGTACGGGATGGCTGCCAGTAAGTCATCATTCTGAGCTGATAACGTCACTCGATCACGACGGGAGCAGGTTTGATAAGAGACATTTGAAAATTGTTGATTACTCACTGACCAGAGTTCTTGCAGCTATTCTCAGAAGAACAGAGCGGTGCCTGGGAAAGGGGAAAAAAAAGAAGCGGATGAGCAGGTGGCCCAACGAGGAGCACCTCGCTGGCCCGAGGCATCTGCTCAGCAGCGCCCAGCGCCGGGCGCCTGAGCTCCCGCCGCCGCCGCCGCCGCGGCGAGCTCCCGAGGCCCGGCCGCCGCAGCCTGCGCGCAGCAGCCGCCGTTTCTTCGAGGACAAGCGGGGGAGCGGCGAGCCTCTGACGGCGGACGCCCGAGCCTTCGGGGAGCCCGCGGTCTGCGCCCCGAGCGTGGGGCCGCCTCCGGCGGAGGCCGCTGAATAAATAACGGCCAATTATCACGCGGGGTGCCGTGACCAAGCCAGCGATGCCGTGGCCCGGCGGCGGCGGAGGCGGCGGCAGAGGTGCGGCCCGGCGGGGGCGAGCGCCAGGCAGGGCCCTCCCCGCCGCCGCCGCCCCGGGCCCCCGCGCTCGGCTGGGCTGGGCTGGGCTGGGCTGGGTTCGGCTGGGCTGGGCTGGGCTGGGCCGGGCCGGGCTGGGCTCCTCCGCCCGTCGTCCCGCCGCTCGGGAAGCAGAGCCGCCGTCGGCGCGGCGCCCGGCCGGTCTCGCCGGGGGACGGCGCTAACCCGCCTGCCCCAGCGCCCGCTCCGAAGGGCCCGGCCCGCCCGGCGGGGAGGGTGCCGGGGCGAGGCGGGGCAGAGCCTGCCGGCGGCCGCCAAGCCGGGAGGGCGGTACGGGGGGAGGCAGCGTGGAGAGCTGAAACCTCGGCTTCCAGAGGTTTCCCTGAAGCGGCCTGGGACTGGTGCCCAGCGCTCCTCCTCAGAGAAGATAAGCGATCAGGTATGCCAGCAGGTGAACACGCACCCTGTGCCGATGCAGCGTCAGAGAGATTTTGAAGGAGAAATGAAAAAGAAATGAGAAACTAGGTATGAAAACTATTAGAAAGAAACAAAGGTTTGGAAAAGCAGATCACCTTCCTTTTTAAAAATAGTCTCGTTGAAACACACGAAACATGACTGAAAAGGTATTGACTGCTCTCTGAAGATCAGTTTGCTCCAAAATAATTTAACTATGATGTCCGACGTTTCAAATGTAGAAATTCAATTAAAACATCTGCATGTTGTTTTATGGTTATCTTGCACACCATTATCCTAAACCACTAGTGTTGATGGTCTTTGGTAGAAATTTCATGGAGAAATGTGTCATTGCTGTGATTATACTGATCCTTACAGCAATTTGGCCCATCTTTAAATGACAGCTTTCCTGCACTTCTCTTCAGGGTGAACTCTAGCTATTTTAATAGGATCGTAGGTAGCCCCTAGTGTTATAAAGCTCCCCAAACCCTGATAGTAGTTAGTTAGGACTTGCTACAAGTTACAGCAGTCTTACCGACACCAGAGAAGAACAAAACATGTGCCAAAGCTCAACCATATCCACCATATGAATGAGCAAGGATTATTTCTGCTTCAGAGCAGAAGGTGACTTAAAGGTCGGACACCTTTGAAGCACTAATATAGCAGAGGCCAGTTACATGGCAAAAAAAGATGTTAGTGAACGTAAGAGATGCTCAGAATCAGGGTGATCATGACACATGACAGGGGAAGCAACAAAGACATCCAGAGCTGAAAAGCAGGGGAGCTAATTAATGAATTATAAGATTTCAACTGGAGAAGGGGAAGATCAACTAAAAGAATGGCATTTTGACACAGCTGGTGGGGGCCCTGATATCCTCAGAGGTGTGTATGTGGGTGCATATATAAAAGCTCCTCCAGTAATGAAAATGGAACAAAATACAAGGATTTTTTTTTTTGAGATTTTAATGCAACAGAAAGAGAATATATTTGGACTTGGATTGCCAGAGGTTTCTTCTATAAGAAGCATGGATAAGCTCCAATACGCCGGGGGCAATCATGCCATTGGGAGCAACAGTGGACACCATAGCTTGGAAATACCGGTTCAATGGACTGTTCTCCAGATGACATTCACTACTTTTGCTCCATAAGGCTCAAAACCAGTGTTTCAAGGCTCAGTAATGGCATGTGGCATACTGACTAAAGTATTTTCCTACAGGACTGCTCAGGGTCATGGGATCATTACTCATTTAGGAAAAGCTGCATCCGTTAAGTGTGAAGCAATCTCTGAAGTCACTGGATAAGCAGAACATGTATTAATAAAATGTGTGTGACACTAGTACTTATTCTCTCACTTCCTTTCTGTTTTAGGAATGAGCTAGATAGAGCTTTTAAGGACTGTAAAGGTCATGCATGGATGTTAATTGGTTTCTTATTAAACTAGAACTGCATCAGAGTCAAGTAGTATATGTTTGCATTTAGATCCAGATCTGAAAGCACAAGAGTTCATGTCCAGCCACCCAAGAGTGATCACAGTTGCAAATCTCAGTCTGAAAGCGTGATGCTCAGAAGCGCAGTTAGAGGAGCAGAAAACTTAAGCTTCTGGGAAACTTAGATGTATTTCTGAGGTTACATTTTCCATATTATCCTCACAATAAGGGCTCCATCCCTAGCAGGCAACGGCCTGGGCGGGCAGGCGTACACCCATGCCTATCAGAGTCCTATAATATGGAGACAGAAAGATCAGATTACATGTTTAGAATCTCCTGGGAATTTTAATACCAAATGTGCTATGATTGTTGATAACCTGCTTTGGAAGCACAGTACTGAACAGTATTTTTTTCTTCTTCAAGAGGTTAACTTGCATGAAGGCTAGAGCTGCTGTGTAGAGCTTCTTCTGGTAGTTGTGAACTTGGCATTAAGTCATGCAAGTAGAATGCAATAGCGCGCTCAGCTACGTCCTCGCAGAATTATCTACAAACTCACTATTTCTAGTTCAGCTTGGTGTGTCTAAACTAGCAGGAGAATTGTTTCCAGCAGTCAGTCATCTCAGTCAATTTTCTGTTTCCTGTATCAGAGAAAGACCAAGAAGGCATTTTCATATACATTATACATAAGAACTCTTTCGGTAGGAACATCCAGACAGAATCCTAAATTTTCCGTAATCTGACAGCGTGCATCTTGGATCATTGCAAATTTGCATTGTGAAGCTTCTAAAGAGGCTCAGCACCAATTAAAACTATAGCAAAAGTAGCTATGTTAATCTAAATGAAATTATTTTAGTTATTTCTGTTTTAGAAGCCAGATCTATCATTGAATCCTTGGCTTGCTTGCTCAATAGCCACGCACATGTTTTAGGCAAGTGAAGAGTCCCAGTGATGAAACAGCGTACAGCTGTCACAGGGTTTAGGCACGGACTTTTCCACTTCAGTCAGCTTGGTCAAAGGAACAAGCTCAGTCAGATGTCTAGGAAGGGAAGCCTATTTGCTCCACTCTCCTATAGATGGGTAGACTTCATTTAAATGCTAAATCAAGCCCAAGAATTGCAGCAAATATATCAGAGGATGAGTTGTTGCTTTCTGGGAAGGGTCCCACTGTTTTCTATCCCTTGGTGAAACGTGGAAATTCTCATTTGAATGACAGCCGAACACCCAAGGGCTACATTTTGCAGAAAAAGTAACTGTGCTTTTCCTCTTTAAGTTTTAGTTGTGTTCCAGATGAAGCAGCATCGTCAGCATGCCTGCGTTAAGTTTCACAATGGATCTGCTTTCCCACATCAGACGATTTGGTTTTTTTGTTTCGCATCAGCTGGTCTCTCTCATTGCTCAGGTATTGCTTCACACAAGAGCTGGGCACATTGAGCTGTGTGCGCCAAAAGAACAAACCCGATCCAATCAGAAAGGAAAACCCAGTCCTGCAAGGATCAGCCATTATGCCCCCAATAAGTCAAAGATGATGATTTTTGAGGCCCGAGATAAAATAACAGGCTTTTTTCTCATGAAAGAGAATAAAAAACGTTCAGATTTCCCTAACTGCTTTACAGAACGTCAGCTGGTGTATTGCAGCGTAGTTTTCTTTATTTTCAGTACTCCAGAAATAGCAACCTATTCTTATTACCATGGGTCACCACTCCCCCTGGAGAGAACAAATACACATTTAGCTTTACGCAGGGAAACTTTGAGCAGTGAAACCCAGCACCTTATGCTCACTTCAAGTCTGTGAAATTATTCATGTAAGTTTTCAAGATCAAGCTCAAATAATGCAGTTAAAAATGGGCTACCCCCTTTGCTTACCTTTTAAGCTATTCAGTACAACAAGGACTTAAGCCAGCCACGGCAGCTGCTCTTTATAACCAGCTTAACCTTCTGAATGCATTCGTGTAATGCCGCATGCTTGACCTGCCAACTTCTACAACTGAATGGGCGCATCCAGGGCTCTCCAAAGCTGTTAAGAGTCTTTCAGATCCAGTGTCCAAGCAAATACTGTTGGTTGGACCAGCTAGGCCTTGCTTCTACACCTTCTTTCCGCTTGCTGAGCCGCCTTCTTATTCTTGCAAGCAACCTCCACATTTTTTCAACATCGTCACAGTCTTTATGTGTATTCTTTGAATTTTTTACTTTTTTTTAATCCTCTGGATGCTTTTTCACAGCGCCTGACCTCTATGAAGTGGAAGATCCCTGAGACAGGGGTGTTGCTTCCTGCTAGATAATTTCACACTTATTTTCAGCACATTATATGGTTATGAGAGTCTGGAGACTAATTTATTCTCAGCCACTACTTTTCAGTTTCCAAGAGTGAAATCCAAAGGATCCTCACATAATGGATACCCCCCAATTAACTGCCCGAAATAAACCTTCCACTCCAACGTGCTGTGCGCTTCCTTGCTTTCTGAAAACTTCCCTATCATTAGGTACCTGTCAGCTGTGCAGTACTATTTGCAACAGTTTCACTTTACATCCCGGTATCGAATCTCCCTTTTAGGGCTGCAAGGACTGTAAGGGAATCAGCACACAAACTTCCTTGTCCTCAACTTCAGCCCGACCGCCCCAGCTGTGCCAGCAGAAATACTCGGTGCCTCTCTTCCGAAGGCAGAGCTGTCTCTGGCTAGCACTGCCCCCCCCTCCCAGCTCCCGCCTCCCCCCATGGTGACTGTTATTGCTCCAGCATCTGTAGTGCTTCAGACTGAAGAGTTAAGTAACTTCGCAGCCACTTGATGCGTTATTAAATGAGAACAGATCTGAATGGATCAAACATACTGTCTTTGGAAAAAGAAGGAACCCCTCTTCATCAGTTATACCAGCTGCCTCTGTAAAAGGGGGAAACTAGTTAAAATACTTCTTGTGACAATTGCTTTACTGCTTTTTCCTGCAGTCCATCTAGCTTGACACATTTTACCTTAGGCCTATTTACAAATAGTCTGTTTCTAGTTCCTTGCTGCATAATCTAAATAAGCAATTTTAACAGCTACACAGGGCCAAACGGCAATAAGCCCTTGGAGTGGTGGTGGGGGATTTTGCCACAGACTTACTGTGATTCAAAGAGCGTGATATAAGATTTAAAAGATTACCTATGTTTCTAGATTTCTGCTAATTTCCTGGTCCCTTCATTCTCCATGGTGTAGTGCCTCTGTACTTTTCTCTTCCCTGAACTAGCTACTGCTTCTGACAGAAGTTATACCTGCCGGGCACTCCAACTTCCCCAGCAACAGGCAGAAATCTATTCTTAGTCAGAATTCAGAGAAAAGCAAATGTAGAAATACAAAAGTTCCTGGACAGCCATGATCTAGGGCAAGTGTCTACAACCATATCCAGCGATTCAGTGAACAGCAGAGTCACTATTTCCTCCTTGACCATGTGCCATCAGGAAGATTCCACAGCGTACTGTAAAAATGACTGCCCAAACAATTTGAAGGAGACTTGAATAAGAAGCTTTATTCTGGTCTTAAGAGGGAAAAACCCAAGGATTTTCCAAATCTATTAAAATGTATCTGAAATTGGAAAAAGATACATTGTTTGAAACTCACCCTTGGAGATGTAAAAAAGATACTCCTCCTGAGGGAATGCCCCCCTTTGGAAGACACTGTGATTAACAGATGTATCTACGTGGCCTCTCATTAATCCTTTCTTCTACCACAAGATCGTCGTCACAAAGTCAGCTTGAAAATGAAACTAGTGGAACCAGAGTTTACATAGAATTTTGTAGGCAAAAAAGGCAGAAATATTACATCACCTTCCCTCCCGCTTCCCTGCTCCCCTCATGTATTTGCGACAATCTCAAAATCTTTCCACGTTTCAACTGAGATCTGCTGATTTCCCAGTAATATGAGCCTCCATCTTCCTTTCCATTTAGCTCGGGTCCCTCACTTAGTGGGAGCATATGCAGACACAACTTTTGCCATGAAAAGGATTTGGTAAGATTCCTTAATGTCACCTTTTAAGGTCAGGAGGGCTGTCACAAGCAGAGGGTCATCGGCCTACGAAAAAAATCCACACATAAAACCAACCTGGGTTTTTTTGTACATAGAACAGATTAGTTGATTGAGTTCTAAACTGTGTATTTTACATCTCAGTTGTAAGATGTACCAGTTATAGCTATAGATTACTTCTCTTCCCACTGTGTTGGCTCTTTTATATTTTCACACAACACTCATACTGCAGTAAGTAAAGTAGCAATGACTAAGCATTCTACCTCCAGAGTGCTACAGATATCGTCACCACATTACAACTATGACAACTGGGCACAGCAGCAACAGAGTACACTGCAGTGAGGGTTGGGAAGGAAATGGATCCTGTTAGCCATCAGTGTTAAATCTTGCTTAACAACCAGCGGTTACCAAGAGGCACGATGTCAACCTGATACATCATGCCAAGAACTCTACTGCCTTCTTTCTGCACATGATAGCAGCAAATCTTTTAATTTTGGAACAAGCTACTCATTCTGCCATCCCACACACAGCTCACAACAAAAAGCAGGGGAATAAATTCTTTGAGTCTCCATGAATGCCCAAGAAGATGAATCAGGAAGGGCAATCACAACCCTATAGAGATGTTTGGACCTCGTACTAGACTCTGCAATACGAAAAGGCAGAAGCAGCCAGGGAAACAGGGTTCATAAAGCAGTTCATAAAGTAGAAAATCAAAGAGGCTGCACTGACTTCCAGGAATATACCAAAGGAAAGGCAGCCCACAGCCAAGAAATGTGAACCCTGTAGCAGAATGATCAATGTAAACCTAGCTCCGTGTCAGGAGGGCTGCAGGTTTTCTTGCACAGGGGGCATTAAAAAGCTCACTTCAGTGTGATCAAAGCTGTGTCTTTTCACTAACAGCAGCAGCACTTTGGTGTTTTTGTGCTGTACAATGCAGCGACCTGTAAGAAGTTATTGTAAGTTCTGTAAGATGCAAGTGACCAACGCTTGTTCTTTTCATCACACAGCTGAATGCAAGTCCGTGGTGAGGTTGCAAGCCTCCAAATCACACATATTGTTCCTGGCTTTTATTCTCCTATCAGTGTTTATACCAGCCTATACTCCCTTTGGTAACTACATGTGTCCCATCATCCTAGTGTGGCAAAGCAGCCTGTACGGCTGACATCTTCAGGATCAGCTTTTGTATTGCTCCTGCAAGTCGGTGGAAACAGCTGGCACACGCTTCCAGTTAAGCAGCAACATGCTGTAGCAACTGTAACTTACACGAAAGTCAGCAGGTGGCACCCAAGAAACACTGATGCATTTCACTTGACCAGGCTCAACCGTCCCCTTCACAGACTCGACAGTGAATCCCTTCTGCTGCAGGAGCGGCAGGCTGTCAAAACTGAACTCCACGTTCTACGAGAGACACACACAACACACCCTCATTACAGCCAGTTCTGCTCGCCACACACAACGACTGTTTATGAAAGGCCGCACTGCCCAGATGCTGTCTGTGGGCCTATTGCTTGCCAAATTGCTTCTGCCCTTTGAAACTGTGAGTATCCAGCCTGTTCGTTGTGTCAAGTTGTCACAAGGTAAGAGGATCAGATCTATAATTCAGTTCTGTGCTCAAACTTCTGTATTTCAGAATTAGGGAAGCAAACTGCTAAATTAATTTTGTTGCTGACTTAATATGACAATGCTAATTCCTCATATTAGCCCCTGAAAAATAATCTTTTCTTTTCAAACACTGATGCTTTTATAATGTAAAGTTTATCAGAAACCCTGAAAGCTGTTTTTATTTTTTTTTAATTATGTTTACGTTTTATTATGTTTTTATTTATTTTTTAATTTATAGACTGAATTTTTGACAGAAAGAACTAGTAGCCATTTGTACACTGTCAGTATTCCTTACAGCGTCTGACATAAAATTGCACTTTTTATTTTCTTCACCTTCTTAGAAGCAAACTGAGCTGTCTGTATAGCTCCAACTTTCAGTTCTGTCATTGCTGGCACTGGAGAACCCTCTCCCTCGATGTACTCCAGAACGAGGAGAATGGACTTCACTGGTTCTTGTAGCTCTGAACAAATGTGAAGCAAGTAAACTTTGAGATGGTCAAAACTGAGCGATTATCATTTGGAACAAGCATAAGTTACACCGGGATGGTTCAAAACAAAGTGATGTTGTGGCAAATTCATGAGTAGGCACAGATAAGGAGATCCTTCTTACAGAGTGAGCGAAGAATTAAGCAAAAGGAGGTTTTGCATAATTTGCAATTGCAAACTGTAATTGTTAATTGTTTATCAAGTTACATGCTTGTTTTCTAGCGCCATAGCACATACATTGTGTGTACCATATTCCTACTTGTGCTTGGATGTATGTGCTTGGATTTATTTATAGCTCGGGAGCTCGAGTTGCTTATATACTGTCTCTGAATACAGATCCTGTCCAAAGAAATTAAGGAAGGATAAATTCAAACCCCTGAAAGTGTGTCTGTTCCATAACAGTACAATTGGGAGAGTCCAGGATACATTATTATATATGAAATAATTTTATAAACATTTAATACAAGTCAGAGAAGTGGAAGAAAGCAAATACATCTTAATACTTTGTAGTAGTATTAAATTATAATCACTTTTGCAGGGTAAGTTGCAGAGATAGGAGATGGTCATTAAGATAAAACTGCATTAAAATTAAGAGAAAGTCTTTCCTTAAGAGAAGGTTCCCTGCATTTTCTTTGTGTTACGAATATAGGCTGTACCATAATGCTTATTTGTTCTGATTCTGGAAAAATTATCTCTAATTTACTTTTTCTTAAAGGATGAGGAACTCGCCCATGTCTTATCACTCACTGTTTTGTAGTAAAGTGTAAGTGGTAGCACATTACCTCCTTTTAGAGCTTCTGGCGATGACACAGGTGATGTTACAGCCAAGGACTCGATGGGCACATCTAGTGGAATTCCCCCTTCCACAAACATTGGACGATCTCTTGCTGCACCCTTCAGGTGGATCACGTGGGCTACGTTCTATGTAAGACAAGAATGCTTCAAATGCAGGTTACAGCTTAAGTACCCATGTAACTGGAACGCTGACACAACAGCATCAGTTGCGCAGAAATTATTACATCATCTGCCTATATAAATGCCAAGAGGCCCTGTACTCTAACACAAGAATCCTGCATCTTCCCCTTGTCTTGTCCCCTCAGGCACTTCTGTTCTAAACAACCTTTCATTCTTGGGCAATGTGTCTCAGGAGGGGACCGGACAAACTATTTAGACTAGAGCCACTCAAAGAGGCAAAACTTATCTGCCACCAAACTTGGCTCAAGTTTGTGAACTAGGACCAGTCTCCATTCATCTTCAGCTTATTCCAGTTTGCAGTCCTAACTGCAATTCCAAAGATGATCTGGAGATACAAAACTTGCAAGGAGAGAAACAGTACTTCCTTGCTCACTGCCAGTTTCTGCTCTGTGTTTGCAGTGCCTGCTGATGGTCATTAGTTGGCACTCTTCAATAACTTTTGGTCAGTCTCTCTTGGAACACAGCATAAAGCCGCCTGCTGTGCTGCCAGCCTGGATATCCTGACTTGGGCTCCGTCTAAGCTCAACTGCTGCTCCACAGATGGAAACCTCCTTCCTCATGCTGAGTGACTGCAGAAGCAGCTTCCCGGCACTCAGCGCACCTGTCAGTTTGCACTGTGCAGGTGTAGCTCCACTCTCCACTGCCATTAAATGCTCCTTGCTGAGAACCAGAGCTGTGCTCAGCAGGGTGGCAGCAACCTACCTTCCATCACCGCTCATTTACACAGTGCGGGCAGCTGGGCAGAAGATAGGGCAGAATCCCCAGTCACTGTTGTTACGAATTAATAACTGAATATTTAAAACCTGAAAATAAGTCAGTGGGCCCCAAACCCTGCCATCTCCTACCTACATCAGTTAACCTGATAAAGATTAACTATTCCTGCCTACAAATGCTGTCCACCAGATATACCTATCTGAAGCTCCCACTAAGACCCATGCTGATAAAAATCACTGTAGGTCATATTTAGACTTTGATTTCATAATCCAGGTATCTTGATTGTCTCACCTTGCCAAAGAGCACAACCTTGAGACGGTCAGAATAGTACAGACTTTCATGATCAGGACTGAAAGTAACAATAAATTCCTGACTCTTCCCAGCAACAATTTCTCCTTCTGTTGGAAAGATGCTGAACACACTTAAGCCGTTATAGTTCTGTGTTCCTGGTAAATAAAAATGAGGACACAAATAAGAAAGGACAGCTCTGGTTTACTACTTCTTATATTTTAAACCCATTCAATTTTTGTTGGAACAGCAAATAAATCAAACCTGATACATGGGTTTGCAGCAAAACAGGGTGTTAGAAATACCAGATAAATCCATCTAGCAGTTTAACGCATTCATCTCTAGAGGAACTGAAGCAGCATCACCAAACCCTCCCTATATTCTAACGTGCTTTTACAGAGATGGACATCCCTAAATAGAATCTTTAATATGCAATTACCGTGGGGGTTTATTTACATTCAAACACTAGTATCTCCTTACTTGTGGATATTTACTCAGGCTGCATAAATTTACAGCTACCCGTATTGAAAGAATTAGTACAGCTCCTACTGGGGAAACAAAATTATGTATTTAATTTCAGTGATGTGATGCCCCAGGTTTTGACAGTTGCGTAGATCTAACAGGACAAAGTAATGCTGCTTTATACTTCACGAGTCTTTAACAAAAGAAAAAGAGAAAAGAAAAAAAAGGAGTTTACCAACAAACTCTGTTCTTTGCAAAGAGGACGTAATAAAGGATGGAAGTCTCTGCTGATCTTTGTCCCTTGTTGATGAAAGTGAATCTAGTTGTATGGAGTATCGCAGGGTCAGTGTGGAAGTGTTCTGTATCTGATGACATCAATTCACACAACAGCACTTTCATTAAGAAAACTGATTCTCAAGCCTGTAGGAGCCATAATTTGTGAACTGGCTGAATTTATTTTGCTGCATTACTGCCCTGCTGTGTACCCAGATGCCACTGAAAGCATGTGTTATTGCTACCCATAACGTGTCATGTCCACCCCCGGCCCCCAACAACAGGGACCAGGCTCCTTTTAAGACTCTTGCAGCAAGTAATGTATTTTGGTTATTGACATACTTGGACAAAATCAGAGAGGAGAAAAATTATGCCTAGATCTTGGCCTGTTTCTGAGTCTGTGGGAATTTGCAGTATATGAATGAGTGAATCAGTTAAACTTCCCTAGACCGAACCACGGCAGACCCTCAGGTGCTCTTTGTAGGACCAGTTTTGCATTTCACCCACGTACTTCTGTCACTGCTTTGTGTGGACACAGAGCAGCCTCAATTGTGATAGCAGTAATGGACAGAATAAAGAAAGAAGGCAAATATTTCTAACACTGGTAAAAGCAAAGCCATTTCTGACTTCACATCCCTCTGCATACTGGCTAGATCTACGGAGAAGATCACACAGACCATTTCTCTTTTATAAAAGGTACTGGATCTCTGTTTTGGATAAGCTGTGGGCAGGACAGAAGCAGCTAACAAGATCCTCCCTGCACAGCTTTGTTACCTTTGGCCTGAAACTGTCTCAGCATCAAATCGCTCTGCCAGACGTGCTTTTAAACCTATGTTCTTTTGTCTAGAGTTTGCCACTCAGCCTTCTGTTCTGCCAGACTAGAAACTACAGAACTCCTCTTCCTCCCTCCAAAAATTGCTGATGTGCTTTCTGGTCCAGCGCAGAACGATTTACCTTGAATGTGGAAGTCACCTTCTCTCTGGCTATGACATATCCCATATTGAGCACTTCCTCCACAGAGCAAACAATTGTTGGCATCACCCCACAACCAGTGATACTTAGGGTTAGAGTGGTTTTTGCCGTCCGGATGTCCAGCGTTTCGAAAAACTGCCAGGAGGATGTCTGTGTTAGCCCATGTGCTGAAGGAAGACATCCCCCACCCCTCCAACTGACCCCCCTCCTGCAAACGGGCCTTTACTACAGAACTTCTGGATTTAGTGCATAGACAAAGATCCAAATGTTGGGAGGGGCTATGCACAGGTGACAACGTTTTTCTTGTTATTATACAGACTCATCCCAATCAGTAATACGTGTATATCACACAGCCCGTTACATCTCTCCATCTCTCTTCTTTTTCCCCTTTACTGTTGCATCTCTTACTCACCCATTTATTCTCATTTGGACAAAAAGAGATGACGAGGGTTTTATTTTCACCTGGCTCAAGCATTCCAACTGGTCTGACCAACAGGAAGGGACCATTGGGATTCAGAACTGAGAATCCGAGCTAAAATAGTGCAACTCAAGGAAAAAACTTTATAAACAAAGATTGGGGAAAAAGATATAACAACAGATTCTAAGTACTGTTCAGACCAAAGATGTATAAACCAACCACCCATAAGCTTTTTCAGAGATCAGTAACTAAGAGGAAAAAAAGAACTAATCCAATTATTTTTTTTGCCACAGAATTCAAATATCTGCAAGATCCTTTTCCAGTTAATAAGATCTCCATGTAACTCCATTTTCAGATTTTGCCTGGAATGGGTCATTAACACCCTAAGATTTGGGACATGCCTTCTGCTACATTACCCTGCACAGCTTAACCCAGACAAGCCAGTGTAGTAGCCTCTTCTTGCAAGGTATTCAGAAATTCAATGAGCATTGTGCAAAAATTGAGTTGTTGGTTCTGTTTCACACGTACGTCATACTGTACTGAAACTAGCTTTGTCATCAGTACCTTATACTCTAGAAAGTGGTTAAGTGCTTCTCAAGTTTGGCTGTCTGCAGAATTATTTCCAGTTAAAAGGGTGGAATGGAGTTAGCTTTCCAGCAGGTCACCTGGGCTCATCCAATATATTCTTCACATCATCTCCCGCCTCACTCTGAAAGAGGTGTATTAAGTCTGAAATCTGCTACCTCCTCCTTGCTTTAGTGCCAAACATGTCCTACAGATAAAGGCTCAAACAGAAGCTGAATGGCAGATTAACTTACATGTTCCAAACAAGGATACTTCCAGCTTCTCTGGGGAGATATTTTGTATTGTAATTCGCTTAATCATTCTGTGGCCTGACAGGAATGAAAACATTTCACAAAGTGATGATGCTCACTCACGCACTATATCATTCCTCCTTTTCACTCGTGCTTCTACCTGGGCCAAACATTCATTCCATTTCTATGGCTAATACATTAGTCAAAGCTCACCAAAATACTTCCAAATTTGTACAGTCACTTGTAGAGCTCCCAACTCCATGTTTCGGGATCAAGTCTGCTTTTTACACGCCTCAGCTGGCCAGATAGGCTCATAATTTTCCACCTAAGTACTTATTACAGGGCTAATTTCTATATTGACTTCTGAAAATCAGCTAAACAATGCAAAAGAAAATGCAAAACTAAGCTCAGAAGAAATTAACGTAAGCCAGAAAAAAAAAATCAAAACTTGAATTCAAATTTCATACCTACTGCAACATCACCAAAATTTACTGTGTTTTTCCCATTATCTGAAGTGACCACAACACATGGTGCTACCGCTGGACAGTGCAGCTCCAAATACAAGGTGTTGTAAGGGCTAGAGAGATAGTAAAAGGATATTTGCTCTTGGATCATACAGAAATACAATGAATTGTCAGAAATCTCTTCTTATTCTGTTCATACCACAGGATATCATTAAATTGCTATTACAAAACAAGACATAATTTTTGGTGGCTGGCTTTTTTGTGTATGCCTAAGCAGAAAGATGAACTATATCTGGCTTAAATTTTTCATACAATTATTCTTTAAGCTGCTTTGATATTCATGGTTTTGATTCTTATCCAACTAGTGGGTTGTAAGCATGAGTTTCTACCACTGACCTATCAAGTAATTAAGATCAGAAAACAGATTTCCTCCCCAAATGAATACATTAACATGCCCACCATTTCCCCCTCAAATTTCTGAACTATCATGAATTGCACATATCTAATTGCAAATACCTGCAGCTTAGGTTTTCAGAGCCTTTCTTTTCATCGATATGTCCACTTGCAACAAAGCATGGTATGATGTATTTTTCAAACCTCCCACTGAAATTCCTCATCAGGAACGCCTGGGCTGCCATATAAGCATCAGAACTAGAAAATCCAGGAATAAGAATCATCTTGGTAAGTGAGAAAGAAAGAGGAAAAAAAAATCCAATAGAATCTACTGAGCTGTTTGTGTTTACTGTTTCTTAGTCATACATTCAAAATTGAACATAACAGTGAAACTAAGTGACTGTCTTGATGCACAGTAACAGACCGTCTCTACCGAGTGGTTTGCTTTTCTCGCCAAAGAGAATAAAAATTATAAATCCAGATAACAGATGTTATACTAAAGATTGCAAAATCCTCAATATGATTTCCTTATGTTGAATACATTACATATCCCAGTATCTTCCAGTACTTCCACATCATTCCAATGGTATGTAAACACACACGATCACATTTCTGTAATGCAATATGCCAAGCAATACTTCATAATGTGAGTTTTCAAAAGAATTTTGTGTTTATGATCTGTACTGAAAGTATTTAAAAATTGTAATTAATGGATTGCAATGAACAGATTTTAGTCAAAAATGCCTAACATCCAGTACAGCCAAAGGCCTGGTGTTTAAGCATGTATTTACTTCCAAACACTTCTAAATTCCTCGGATTAGGCAGAAGTGGGGTTCTCAGAAGTTGAATTATATGCTAAACAAGGAACCTCAGGTACCCGATTTTGCATCTAAGTATCCAAATTTCTAGATAGCAGATGCTATTAATGTTAATTCTCACTGAGCGACACGTATTGTAAAACAACTATTTAAAATTAACATTTTACAGCATCATCACATTTCCAGGACTGAAGATGACCATGACTAATACGATGGACTATGTAAAAAAAAAAAAATAAATTAACCCATAGCCATGGCTATGGGCCATCAGATGGTTTCCATCTGGGTCAAATGTGTTCAGCTCTGTTAGACCTATTCAGAAAAGGCATATTAGTGGTAGTTTCTTTTGGTAACTAGGTTCAGCTTTTTAGTTGCCCTTTTAAATAATACCCTTGTTGATTCAGCCAAATTTACCCATACAGCCACGTCTCATGCTTTCTGATATATTCTTTGAAGTCTTCAATCCCTCTGATGCATAAAGGGATTCTTTGCCTTACATGAGAGGGTACAGCTGTGTGGCTTAAAAGCAGTACTAATTTTGGAAACAGCCTTTGCAACATAGCTAAAGCTATTTCTTCTCTACAGTTTGCTTTCTTGTCTACCTATAGGTTTTAGTAGGTTTATTAAACCACTTATAAAGAGAATGTTGTCTATGTACTACAAGATGCTTTTGCTGACTTACTCAGGCTTTAACTCTTCGGATTTTGGTTGTTCAGAATTACATAGAGAAGTCAGGTATTTACTGCCTACATCCCTTACAAGCTGTTTGGTAATGGCAGTGCTTAATTTCTTTCCCTCTTCATCTTTCTTCCTTTTCTGCAAATACACACACAGAGACATAACACACTGAGGGTGATCACTGGTAGTCCAATCAAGACATCAGTGTACAAATACCCAGTCCCTGGCCCAAGGATACAGAACCTAAGAGGTGACAGAGTGCATGGAACAAGGTAACAGCAGTAGGATTATGGTAACAAGCCACACAGTAGTTATTACATACATTTCTAATAATGTAAAATTAAGTTGAAATGGACGTATTTTACCCCATCTTTAAAAAAAAAGAGTTCCCCTATTGGAGCAGATGAGCAAAAGCCTGTCTCTCTCATGGGAATTTCACCTATTTATCTCATAATTGAAGACAACCATAGGTGCTCACATAAATTAACTGACCCACAGCACTGCATATAAAGTCCATGTATGCTGGAAATCTGCAAGAAGTGTAGAAACTTTTTTTTTTTTTAAGAGTACTTGCAGTTAGCACTTGCAAGAGAATCCTGTAGGAATGCTTTTGAAATTGTTAGCATGAAATTAAATTATTGCTCAGTGAACAGACTACACATTAAGTGCAACAGTACAGTCGTACTCTTGTCCTTTATAGGCAGGCGTCACATGGATCATGAGTTTGGGCTTTATTAATATGCAAATAATTTTATGATAAAAATACCATCCAGAGAAACAAATATCTGGAAGTAACAGATCAACAGCATGTGCTAGTTCTTAGCATTCCTTACTTGTATTTCTGCCCCTGTCGCAGCTGCTCTGCAAAGCCTCCGAACTGCCTCTTCTCTGATTAGCTGATCTGACAATGTTGGTCTGAAGGACACTTGAATCAAGCTTTTCTGGGAGCGTGAGAGCATACACAAGAATGGTAGGCAAAATTCAGCCCTCATACACGTGTTATACCTACAAAGCTCAATAGGAGCGTACAGATGACAGCAAAAAATTAACAAATAAAATACAGGGTTTTTTCCAAGTGAATAAGATGATCCTAAGGATAAGGTCACTTGCAGCCTTTTTGGAAGTCCACTGTGTTACAGTGGGCTGGTTTTACAGGACCAGTATTTTTGATATTTAAACATTCTTCAAATAAATCATAATGACAACACTGGGGAAAGAACGTTCAGGGTGAAGACTCTCATAAAGCATTAGCCAGATTTGATGGTTAACCCCTCATGTCCGATTTAAAACATTACTTCAAACAGTACAAAATATTCCAGCTATTCTAATAATAATTTACATTTTGAGCTTCATTTACAAGTGACAGCATTTGTAGGGATGTAGATGATCAAAACATTTGGCAGAACACTTGACATCTGAAGCGAATTTACCTTCCCAGGCAACACAGTTCCAACAGAAGGTGTAATTGTCACTGGACAGTCTTCTGGCACACGGAATTCAAATGAAGTGGGTCCAACAGGGGCAACTTCCCCATTGCCAATTCTTGGGACAGCATGAGTAAAGCGGTTGACACTCACATGGGAATTCATCACATACAGTGTTGCTGTAGACACACCATTTAAAGCTGTTGCAGCAAACTGAACTAAGGAATGAGACAATTCAAGAGGTGGGTGGACTCCAACTGCTTTGCATGACAGCTTGAATTGCCTAAAAATAAACACATGATAAATTGTCTCAGCATAAAATAGTCTCTTAATCAGCCCGGAAAATAGGGAACTAATCCTGTAGTCCCTATTTAAGCAGATTTTCAAGCTTGCAATGGGAATTTTGCCTAAAGATGAACAATAATACTATCTATTTTTAATGCACAATTGGCTAGAGCCCCTACTTGAATTCTTCCTCTGTGAACTTCTGGAAATACATCCAGTCAAATCAAAGTTTATGCCATCATTATCTTAGTAGCATTAGCTTAACGTAGGAAGCATTTTTACAAAAATTCCGTCAGTAATTCTGCTGAAAAAGCAAGCAGAACATTGCAGGTTAAGATGACCTGGGGCAAACTTGCAGCTTGGACATGTGACAAGCATAAATTTCAGGTGGGATAGGAAAAGTCATCTCGGTAAAGAGAGACAAGTAAATGAAGGATGTAACTAACAGGCATTGACCATCCCTTGTCAACTGGAGAATTCCTACCTGCCTCACATTTTTATCCTAGCCTTACCTTTTCAAAGTAGGCAGGGATTTAATCTCTGAACTAGCTTAACAGTGGAAATCCAGTGTGATTTAGACTTCTGGATTACCTACTACTCAATCAGTTTCTTAACATACCTATTAATCTCTGACTTGCAGGTTAGTTCAAAGCTGTACTCTTTCGTCTCGTTAGCTTTAAAGATTATGTCCAATGTCAGGCTTTCAAGGGGAAGAAGAATTCCAAGTCCGTCATTGGGTTGAATTTCAACAAACTTCAAAATGGCAGGAGAAGAAATTATTGTTATTAAAATAAGAATTTATTAAAATATCAAATTATTAATTAAATTAAAATAAGACATTACTGGCAAGATAATAAAATTTTGTTATTAAATGTACAATGTCAGGAAAACAGAAACCATCTAGTGAGAAGCTTTCATTTGAGTTAGTGACGAGAGTCTGACTGATGTGCAGATTTCTAATCTCAAAGTAACTCGAAAGGCATTAAATCCATTAACTCGGACTTCAGCAGAATCTCTTCCCCAGCTTCTTACCAGCCATGGTAATCACCTTTCTCTGATGACGTTTATTTACTCTTCATAGACAACTGAATAAAATACAATAAGAATCTCAACAGTTCCCCCTGTATCTTTGGAGAGCTGATTCCTCTATGATGTGCAGATACCACAGTGACAAGTACCAGTTTAATATCTTCAAACGTATATTGGTTTGTGTTTATGAGTTGATGATGATTCAAGAATGCCTCCCCATCACATTTTAAGCTAATCATGAAACACATGCTGTGAAGTGAAGCTTTAACAAAGCTGAAGGTTCCAATTTCTTTTAGCTAACTCCTTGATTTTAATCCCTAAAACAGCAGAGAAAGGGAGAATGCCTAATTAAATGTCAGGTTCCTCTAGCTCTGATTCCAATATGCCAAATCATTTCACACTGTGATCATCATGCTATTATGAAGCTTGAACAGCTAACTTTTTGCAAAAAAAAAAAAACCAAAAAACAAAAAAACCCACAAAATTCAGTAGACCTAGCCCACACGAAACTGGCAGCTCCTGTGATTAACTTAGCTTCCACATCAACTTACAGTCAGTCAGAAAATACCTAGCATGGCTCAGGGGATGATTCCCAATAAGCAGTTTGGACACGGCCATCCTGCTTTAAAGACAAAGCGTTTTGGCATTTGGATGCAAACTGTGCGATATTCCTCAGCCTCAAGGCCAAAGCAACATCGCTAAGCCTGTTTTATTTAGCAGTAGAAGCGACCTGTGAGTCTGAAAGAAAAGTGCACCAGGTATTCTGTTAGTAGATTTCTTGGTGTAAAAAAAAGGTATTCTAATGGGATAAAGTTAGCTTAATAATGTTATGTAGGTGAGAACAGTAAAACCTCCTCAAAGATGTTCAAACTGCTTGGAAAACGCTTAGGGTATAATAAGATGAAATTTACACAAACCAGTACCAGAACTAATCTGCGTGTTTCCACAGTGCTGCAGGCAGATTTCTATGGGTTTGCAAGAACCAGTCATGATTTATTTATACTCACATTGAAACACGTTTTCATAGTAATGAAATATCTTTTGAGACAAGAAGAGGTATGTGGGGGATAACTACATACCTCTGGAAGTCCCACAAATCCAAACTCTTGCGGCAAGATGGATTTGTTTGTTAGCGTGACATTTGCCTGCACAGCTTCATAGATGGTGCAGTATCCAAAATTGATTCGTGCTGGACTGATTTCCAAATCAGAAGTAGTAACAATTGCATGGACAGTAAAATTAACTTTTTTAGCCTGAAACAAATACAAGAGCACAGGATAAAAACCTCCATCTGTGGCACTGTAAGGAAAGGATTTAAGTGAAATGTCATCCAAAAAGCTAACCTCAAAAAAGTTATTCCACTCTATTCCTTGACAATAGCATGTGTAAATTTAACATATCTATCTTGAACTTCAGCCTCATTGCTCTCCAAAAATAAGCAATAGGAAATGTCTCTGATAAGCAAAATTAAAAATAATAATATCTGTATCTCAGGTTCCATATGCTAGAATGGAATCACACCTGCACCTCCAGAAAATGCAAACTCTAAGAATATGTGAAATCTGCATATTCTTATAAATCAGAATAAAAAGATTGTGCTATGGTATCTAACTCTGTGGTACAAAATAAACTACTAGAGAATAGATGAGCATGATCTAGAAAGGATTTAACTTTCTGTGTCGTAAACACGCTGACAAGAAAAAACTATCAAATCTGTATTATCACTTTAAGCACCTTTTACTATTATCATAGGGCTTCAACTAGTAAAGAACTACTCTAAGATTAGGTATCATTAAGTGAACACTCACTACCATAATTTACATCTATTGTCAGTCTGATACCAGCATAATAAAAATCACTAACCTTATCCACAATCAGTATTGTCACTGGAACTTCCAGAACTCTTGTCTCTTCATTAAAATAGCTCCCTGCATCTTCAGGAAGAGAGCACCTAAAAATCAAAAAGTGCATTCAGTTTCATAAAAATATATTGACTATTTTCTAGCTAAGGGGAATAATAAACTTTTGATGGATGTATTTCTGAGCAAAAAGAAAATCTGTTACTTAAGGTCTAAAAGTTTTATTATTCACAGCTTTTAATCTTAACACAGTATTTGTGCTGAAAGAGGAGTATTCACATATATAGTTGGTTAAACATCAACTCCAATGCTTCATTGAAGTGAAATCTAACTAAAATCTTCTATGTAAGATATATGCAAGTATTAGGGAAAATGGTGGCAGAAAATGCCAATCAAAAGTTAGTGACCTATGAAGTTCCACCTTCTGACCAAGAAAAAGAAGATGCAGTCAGATCAGAAATATTACGGACTTGTCTCAGATTTCCTACAGAATGGCATACCTCTAGACAACCTGCACTGAGCAGGTATGCATGGACTGCAAGGGTATCTAGCAATGAAGTTAGGATAATTGACCTTGTACGTTCATGTTGGATTTTTTTATTTTTATTTTTTAAAGACAGAATTCTGGACACACAAGAGTTTAAGGGAGTTATTGAGAGGTCTGCATCCACCTATCCTTTTTTAGAATGCCGTCCAGTCATTTCAAATTCTGAAAAATTTAAAGCTTACTTTATAATCAGAATATAAGCCTTCTGCATCTTTGCTGCAACCACAGCACATAACTGACCCAACCTAGGCAATCGTTTCCTTTTGACACTGACGTTAGTTAATTACCAGCCAGTCTGAGGCAGAACCAATTGTATCACAAAGCACAGAGACATAAATAAAGCGAAACAAACTTGGAGACCAATAGTGTCTGATTATATACCGGATTAGTAATTTATAAGAAATATGTGGGTTTTCTGTAGCTGAAGCATCTTGCTATCATAAGCTCAATTTCAGAGCTTCAAGCCAAGACAATACAAAAGCTCTAGCATTTTTAGCTCTGCTGGTCTATTTATAGTGTCTTACAGCTTCAGAGTGAATTGCTTCCTGTTCTTAGGTCTCCACAGTCCTAATGTTCCTACTACTACCACTGGAATTACATGCAATTTTTTCATGTCTTGTTAAAGAATAGTTAATGAATAAATAGCACCCGCTCAGTCACCACGGTGATCTGAAATCTTGCCGGCTGTTATTTTGCAAGTCTGAAATGTGACTTTAGAAGTTGATCTTCAAAGGTATTGCTGACTTGTTTAAAGATAGGAGCTGGAGCTAAATACAAGGCAGGAATAAAGTATCAGCTTTCACTTTGTCACAGGACATTAGAGTAGCAGAAGAAATTCATGTATTACAAAATAATCCAGAGGACAAAAAAATATAATCGTAACTGTACATACACAGTGATGGACTCTAAAGTAGATGTTATGCCTTGGGGCAAAGATACTGAAATCCTTCAGCTAGTTCTCTGAAAACGGCATCTTCATGCTTAAAAGCAATTAAAGAGAAGTATAAAAGATAAATCAGATTTAGACTGCCAGCATCTGCAGGACTAGTTCCAAATGCAGAAAAACTAAAAGATGTGGTATTTGGGAATTCTGAACGTCAGCAGATTAGAAAATTTGCTTTCAAATAAACAGAAACTGTCTGCTTCAAACACCCAGAAAGTTATGAGTATTGTAACGCCTGACCAAGCATTTCAGTGTGCAGAAAATACTCGGGAGAGCTTCCCAAGCCTCCAGTCATCTGTCTGTCCACTTAGTATTGCTGAATGAGTGTTTCTTTTTACTTTGTGGTCCTTTTAATACAGCTATTCTCTCTTCTGAGAAAACCATGCTTATAACACTAAGTCAATGAGGAGACATTTACAGCAACGTGTCACTAGCTCAGTACTTCACATCAGCTCATAGCAAGCTCATCTTTCTCTGTCATACACGCACTCCCCCTGTGTGTTAGGTCTTTTAAAACTGATCTGTATACCGAAACAGCCAGATACTTATTTTGTGTGTCAGAAATGCCTTAATCTCATCAAATCTCCTTTCTGAAGCTTCCCTGTTTTCCAAAGGAAGATTAATGTCCTAAATCCAAGCTATGCTTCTATCCACTCAGTAAGTGTAACCGTGCTTTACCGCATCTGAAGTTTAGGGACTGAAAAATGTCATAATAATGGTTACTGTTGTTGTAATCTGATAGGATTTGAGATGTTGGAAGAACTGTAAATACTTTTAGTTCTTTGAATATTAACCCAGTGAAAACTTCAAAAACAGTGATTAGACTCTCAATTTAGAATCCTGAGGTGCTGCACATCAGTGAAAATCCAAATATACTTACATCAACAGGACTACATAACCTATATGAAAAAAGCAGCAGGTTTGCAGCAGCAATCAATGCAGATGCCGCTGAAGTATTTGGCTGTACACCAGAATTAAGATCTACATAATTTAATTTATATTTGAAAAGAAAGGTACCACTAAATTCTTTAGGATGGCAATGATGAGGTAAATAAAATTAACAGTGGTCAACATGAGCTCTTGAATTTAGATTTTTAAAAACTGGGATTCTTTGTTTCCTATTACTGACTTACGTTCGTGTATGTAGATGTATCAATAAATGGAGAAGAGAAACTTGCTGGGGTGTGGCTTTTAGCACCTTAGAAGATGTTATATAAAATGCCACATGAAATTCAAGATCAATACATTCCTATTTTGGAGAAAAATGTACATAGGTAGGAGAGATATGAACAGGAAGCCCAACCGTTCTTTCCTTAATTAGCAAGCACAGGAGTTCTCGTCCAGAAATTATTTAATCACTGATCCATGAAGTAGCCACCTGCCTAGATAACCCCTCTCTTGTATAAGAATAGCTTCCCCACAGAAATGGGAGCAGCCTACCAGGAATGCAACTGCTCACATTTTCACACTGCTGCTGTCACCACAGGGAAAGCATTTCCTCACAGGTATGTGATCCAAGTTAATTTCCTCCTTGAGCATCTGGCAACTTTTAAGGGGGAGAGAGGGGGGAGATGAGGACTGCATTGACACCAGCAGTGTGAAGTCCAACCTGCTACAGCGTGACAGAAGAAAAAAAAACACAAACCAACTTTGGCCTGCTCAGGTTTTCCACTGACAGCCTCCTACAGATATTGTCTTACATACCAAAAAGGTTAATGTTGTGAGGTTACCTGGGCAGAAACTTCAATTGCACACTGAAGGAGGACTGAGCTTGAATGTAACCTGTTTTTGGAAGCAGCTCCATGTGCTTACTCAATTCTTTGCATACTTCAAACTTCAAACGCAGCGTGACTTTTGCTCTGCAAACAGATCAGACATGCTTAGGTGGCTTTGAGGCTACCCATACTGCCACCTCAGCAACATTTGCTCTTCAAGTTTGATCTGCCCCCAGCCTCCCCCCTTACACCTCTACTCCACATTATAATTACAACTATTCCAAGCTTCCTTGGAAAATGATAGGCATGTAAAACTGCTACAGCAAAATCACACAGTTATATTCTCTAAGATAAGTATAGAAAACAAGATTTTGGAAGCACTGTAAGTAAACCCAGCTGTATTTCAAGCAATGTACACAGCTGATTGGAACATAATTATCAAAGTGCAGCACAGTGGTAAGTCAGGTCAGGGGAAGTCAAAGCCAAATTATTGTGAAATATCAGCTAATTATTTGCTCCTAACACACATTCCCTCTATCTGAATCAATCACTTCATGTTTGAGACACCTAATTGGTCCTAGCTGCAGCACAGAACCCACTCAAGATGGAAAAGGAGCAGTCTACTTGTAATGCTGGATCTAGGTTATGTAACAATTGGTGGTGGGTGGGATGCAACAAATAAAAACCTGTTATTTTGTCTGAGAAACAGAAAAAGGAAGACCAGTGACCCCTAAGTGGGGCCAAGGATCCCTACATGCTGCTTAAGTGCTAACAAGCACTTAACATCCCAGCCTGTAGTCAGAAGAATCAAAAGAATGAACCTGAAAGAGCATAATACACCTAAAACATCTACATGTCCCCAGTTTGTGAATTCCATTCATCCTCATTATCATCATAATTACCTCAAAACCTTCAATACCAAAAATTAAGCCTGTACAGGCAGGAAAAAACGTCAAATTGGGGCAGAGGGGGGTGGTGTCTGATGCCAGAAATGCACTGAGAGTGCTGCTGCTTTTGGGTTTTCTCCCCAAAACCATAGTGACTCTTTCAAATAGATGTGAAGTCAGAGATCTCTTGTAACTTCTCCTCTAACAGCAGAGATGCTACAGGGCTAGAAGTCATAGTGTAGCTAAGCTGGTACTGTCAGTTCCTCTGCTAAAACTTGTGATCAATTTGCCCTGTGAATGGCATATTGGAAGCTAGGAAACATCTCACTGTTTACTGAATTCTGGCCATATTATAATACAGCGATAGCCACAGACCATACCCTGCTTTGGAATTTTATGCCTATGTGCAAAATTGCCAAGCAATTTACAAATATTTCAGCTTGTCATTTTCCTTCTCTTGGACTGGTTTACAAGCTGTCAGTCCAGATGGTCTGCTCTAAATCAACAGCTATAGCATGTGGTACTGGGAGCCTGGAATGATTTCTGACTGTTGACAATCTAAGAGAACTATATACTACTTCATTAAATCAGTGCAGATTATAACCTGCCAAAGAAATTACTTTTCAAAGTGATTTATATTGGACAGGATTCTGATAAGACACTTTCACCCTTTATGCAGCTTATATATGCTTCCTGGTTACCATATTCTATGTGACCAGAAAAAAAAACCCCACAAACCTAAACCAGTATTAACTAACATTTTGCAATTCTACAGAGCTTGCTGGGGCACTTAAGCGCCAGAGCTATCTAATTAACTTGAAAACTTGATCTTCTACTTATGCCTCTTATGTAGTAGACTACAACCACAGAATCACAGAATCGTATAGGTTGGAAAAGACCTTTAAGATCATGGAGTCCAACCATAAACCTAACACTGCCAAGTCCACCACTACACCCTGTCCCTAAGCACCTCATCCAAACGGCTTTTAAATCCCTCCAGGGATGGGGACTCAACCCCTTCCCTGGGCAGCCTGTCCCAATGCTGGACAACCCTTTCAGTGAAGTAAAATTTCCTGATATCCAGTCTAAACCTCCCCTGGTGCAACTTGAGGCCATTTCCTCTCGTCCTGTCACTTGCGACCTGGGAGAAGAGACCGACAGTGTCATAGATTGCAGCAGCATTAAGATACAGGCAAGTTCTCTCTGCTCTGCTTCTATCAGATGTTTGTGTGAACGGGTGGTGAACGAAAGGCTATTCTAACACATCATCTCCCTCAGGTTCGGGTCAGATTTTGCCCTGAAGATCTAAAGAATTCTCTCACTACAAGTTTTAGGTTTTGGGTTTTTTTTTCTTTTTCTTTTCCTTTTCGATAACGAGTTAGGGATTGGAGCAGAAATTTGTAAGAATATTCCTGAATAGCAGGATTATTTAAGTATTTAATTAACAACTAATTAAAGAATCTGTGTTCTAGAAGTTATGCTAATAAGATTTCACATCTACTGGATCTGAACTTTAGCTCTCACTAGCTAAGGCATTTCAGCAGTTGTTAGACAAGCGGCCTTTTCAGCTGGGCTGTGGTACCCTTACCTTTGGTCTCCTTCAGTGAATGGCTGCTACGAGCATTAGTTCACAGCACTGTAGTAACTCTTTAGCTGATACACAGTTCATATGTAAAGCTGTTGTAACAAACTATTATCTTTGTTTGTATGTTGACAGCAGTTTGGACGCTTCTTTGCTAGCCTGATAATTGTCCTTGGCTCTGGATCCTCTGTCTGTGCACAGTTCCAGACTGCAGACCTTAGCAAGACTACCTTTCCCCAGTTTTCCACTATTGCAATTAAAATACAACTACTTACTTGTCTAATCTAAGAAATTGTTCTTGACTGATAGTAATCTATAGCTATTTTCAGCAGTTTAAATTAATTCTGTTTGGGAAGTGATTTGACATGTACCATGTAATGGTGAGGAATCCTCTTTCTGATATACACTACAGAAAAATTTCAATAGCTACTAGAGGAAGAAACTTCTCAGGTACCACATCTAACTAAATGGTGAAATCTATCTACTTTTGCAGGATAGAAAATTGAGACATGATAATCCTGCACACGAAACACTTTGAATTTCGGCCCAAATGACCGAATAACAGAGACAACTTTTCCTAACTGCGAAGAACTGGGTGATAAATCAAAGACTTGATTTGCCAAGGTACTAAGGACAGTATCCTACATATTAAGTGCTCTTAATTTAGAGAAACTTGGCGAAGGATCAGCAGGATTTTTCCCTCAGTTAAGAAGTTTTGCCCTAAGCAATTTGACAGCTTCTATCTTTGGGATCCCCTTGAAATCTTCAGTTTTCATTAGGAGAGTTATTCTGCTTCTATACTTACAAGTTTTATCCCTGGGTTATCTAGACCAAGTAAAAATCACTTACATAACAACTTGTGCTTGTCATATCTGTAAGCTGAATTTCTGAGATAACAGCTTTACTCATTTCTTTCCAACTGTGAAGAATCTCTGCAGTCTGTAATTCTGGTAAGAGGTTTAGAATGGATGCCTTCTACAGAACCAATCTCTCCCCCACCCTCCCACAAACCCACCCCAATCCTATTTAAATAGAATCTAAGAAATGCAAATTGTTAAAATAAGCATTCAATAGTGACTGCATTAGGTAGAGGGAAGATACCCAGCACCTGAAGACAACTGAGAGTAAAAGTTCATGTTACCACTCTCTAATAGCATGAAATCTCTGGGAGCCTATGAGCTGAAATACTGAAATATTACAGTGCAAACAGAACCAGTCTTCAGACATTACTGACTTGAACTACAGAAACACCCAGATATTTTTTCCCCTATAAATTGGTATTTGGTCACTACCTGTGTACTTACAAGGTATCTGTCACTCCAGTGCACTGCTTAATGCCTATATGGGTTAGGAAAAGTTGTACCCTTCCCATGTTACAGTAAACACAAATGGACTGACATGATTTATCCAGCATCATATCCCAGTTCTGGAAAGACGGGTGATTGACCTTCTCAATAAAGAACAGTTGGCATGAGGCTGGCTTCCAGATCATAAGTCTCCCATGGACTTAATTAAAGGTAAAATAGCTGAGAAATAACAAAATACACTTTCATAAAATTTCCTGGCTGAATCAATTATACCCAGTGTGCACTTAATTTTAGACACATTTATCTCCGTAATGTTTAGTCTGCAAATACCACCTGATGAAACTCTGTGGGGCTGCTATTCCCTAGGGACTTCACAGTTATACCACAGAACAGGTACAACATGGGGAATCTTGTAGGAGTGGAAAGGCATATATTAACCCTGCTACTTCATAGCTACGGCCAGTCTTGGGAATCTGGGATAGGAGGACACCCAAGTCCAATTTCCACAGAAGGGCGGAACTCAGAGGGCTTGTAATCAGGATGTCCTCCTGAAATGCCAAGGGAAAAAACAAACTGTTCCTCAGCTTCCTATGATGACAAGATGGGTCTGGAACAATGGAACCTCAAGACATCACCTAGTGACTTAAGACCTCATTATTTAGTTATAGAAGGCAGCTGATAATGAAAGGGTAGCTCACCTGCTTTGAATGACAATGCAATCCTGATAAAGTCGGTCATACATACAGATCTTTAAATCAACGTTGGGATTGGGCACCCAAACCGGCACATCAATAGAAACTCCAATGGCACTAAAGCACAGCTGTAATACATAAATCAAGAGGGTAATTCTTTTTGCTAGTCTCAAATTCTTACTGACCTAGAGAGAGCAAGAATTTCTGCTATAAACTACAGCTGAGTAAAATATTTTATTATTGATATTGCAACAGGTTCTTTAATTAGGCAAAGCTATGAAAATAATTTGTAAAACAAAACCTAGATGTTATGGTGTCCCAGCAGAAAAAAGAATTATACTTTGGTTTGGATTCTTTGACAGAGAACATGAAGGAATAGCATGCTGCCCATGATATTGAAAAGAAATATTTAAAGTGCACCTAGCTTAAGTGAATGTGCCATAATTCAGAAACTCAAGAGACTGCAGCTTGTTTAGCCAGCAGAGAAACACAGTAATGGCAGCACAGTGCTGTACTTCCTTAGGTCTGACCTTAGGTCTGCCACCAGTGACCACACAGGTCAGACTTGTGTAAATGATCCTGAAAGAGAGGGTAGCCACAGGAGCCTGCAGTATGCACCTGCAGCTCCTTTTGTAGTCTGCTCCATCTGTAGACCGTGGGGAGAGCCAAGACTGGCCTACCGAGCTTCTTGGAAGTTTTTCTTTATTTTTTTGGCAAGCTTCTGTGAACTGTTCCCAGGCAGAATTTGGCTTCCAATAAAGCGTGGAATCAAAATATGCTGAAGTGGTAACTAAAGTTGTCATCTCTTCCAGCTTTCACACATCAGTTTCACTACTGCATGCTAAATAATTCCAATTCTGATATATCAGACAGAAAATAAACTACGTAGGTTGGGAATAGAGAAGAATACTTCTGTATTTGTTTCCAGGACATTAGATGTTTTCCAGCACAATGTCTGATAAAATGGGAATATCAGGATTATTTGCATAGAAATTTAAGAGAATCAACAGGTTTAATAATCATACAGCATCAGAAAAAAGGGTCATGATTTACCAAGTTACCTCCCATCAAATCACATAATACATAATCATATGGTACCTCATTGTTATTTTTTATAGCGTTCATAAACATATCTTCCTCTACCTCCTTCTCCTGTTTCTAATATAGGATTCTGAGCAATTTTAATTATTGGGAAAAGCAGAAGTAGGAGGATTTAAAACTCTTTTTCTGCAGTGTTTTGAAGCAAGTCTTGCACCAAATCACTCACTGGTTTGCAGTCTGCGTTGTCAAACATGATCACAAACTCTGCCCGCACATCCCCAGGGATAGCTGGGACAAATATAATCTGAAGTTTGACAGAGCTGAAGGGTCCAATTTCACCTTCAGTAACCTAAACAAGAAGTACATGTTTTTAATGAAAGTCTGGCTGTATCACTGTAGTTGGCTCTAAATTGTATTGAAATAAAGAAGCAGTACATAGTCATACTGTACAAACACCCTATTACACCTAGTTTGCAAGCAGATTGAATGCACTATGCAAGGAAAAAAACAGTATTGGTAGCTCCCTAGGAGGTTTCATGTGGGGAAAAGACTTGGCATGACACACAGTTTCACAACCAGGCATGGTCAGAATTTTACTGAGAGTCCCCTTCTACTGCAAGACTGTATGACAGCTAGATAATGTGGTTTACCAAAGTGTTTCCATCATATATTGGTAAATATGTAACTAAAACATGGAGAAGCTGTCTTGTGCTATTATTCTAAGATCTGCTCTACAGATTCCATCATTAAGCCCACCTGCCTTTTGTATGCATAGGCAGAAGCCAGAAACGCTAGCATGAACTGGTGCCACATTTTTTAATATGGCTCAAGATTGACATTTCCCAGACATTCTTCCTGCCCCATCTTTTGTGTTGTCACTAGACTTTGTATAACCACAGAACGACACAGCAGAAAAATCAGTTTGACAAAAAAAAAAAGTGAAATTATGGGAAATGTAAATCTCTACAGAATCTTTCAGCTCAAATAAGTCTTTATAGATCAAAAGAAAGGGCAAATATGTCATGTGATTTCATTTTAAGAATTAACTGTGATACAGTGAAGTCCAGTGGGCTTGAAATTGATCATGTACTTAAGCATTTCCCACCAGAGCCAAAGCAATTTATTTGATGTAGGCTTAGAGTAGTGAAAGTTTTGTCTGTATCTCAGGATATGCATTACCTTTCCAAGCATAATTTCAACTGGTGTTTCTTCAGGGGAAAGTTCCACTGAATTACATGCACTGTCTGTGTCTAGATGTGATCTGGAATTTAATACATCTTGACCAACTTGTTCTGGGGAAAAAAAACACACACCACAAACAAAACCCCACAAAATGCTGGATGTGTGCATCTATTCACTAAACAAAAATATCAAACAGAGCAGAAGTACATAGATTTTGGTCAATATTGCAAATCCAGTAATGTATACCAATGATGTGGAAATATGAATTTCCAGGAAGAAATCTGTTTGGCCATACAACTTTGCCCTAGTCCAGAAGTCTACCTTAAGCACCTGATCCTTCCACTACAGAATAACAATATTAATGTTTCCGTAGGATAAAGTACATAATCGGAGATTGTTACATCAAGGAACGCAAATTCAGCCCAAAGCGTGAACTGGGCTTTAAGAACAATTTCCACAGGACAAAGCAATGCAGTCAGGAGGACCTGCAAAGCAACTGAAAGTGCTGGTTCACTTTATTTTCAAAACAACTGCAATAAGAAGTACCTTTTACTTAAACAGTCTCCCACCAGGGCTTCGAAGTGCCTTAAACTAATGCACCACGAGAGAGACAAAGCTAACTCTGGACTGTATGGCAGTAATCAGCTGGCAACCATACGCTTCACATTAACCAGGAAAAAGATCAAAGTGCCATGAGATATGTTAGTGTGCCAGAGCAATGGACTTATGTTTTGTTTCTAAAGGTCTGAAAACATCTTTAAAGGCATGTGTTCTGTGGAGACAGCTACCGTGTTTTACGGAATCACTCCATTTCACAATACAGATCCTAGACTTAAACCACCCACAACCTTTTCACGGAACTCTTAGTTTCCTGCAACTGGAATGATCAATATCCAGAAGAAATGTTAAAGAACACAGATAATAAAGAAATTAAGAAAGTCTTTCTTCTACAAGACCAGATTTTATTAAGCACATAGTAAACATTAGGAATTAAATGGAAAGTGTCTGAGGAGGTTCATCTTTCTGCTTCCTTGTTCCTGGAATTACAGACTATAAAAATAAACCTGTCATGTGGATTTCTATTCTGAGAAGTGGGTATTCAGTTGCTGAGACAAGAACGATAGCAATTTTGCAGTTCCTGTAAGCTAGTTGGTTTCTGTATTCTTCTGAGACCAAATTGTTGATAGCTAATGAGAAGCAAGATTCTCTGCTGCTTTTGATATAATGGTGTCAGTACATTATTTTTAGTAATTTTTTGTGAGGCAGCGTACAAAGAAATGTAACATTACTACTAGAATGATAAACTACTTAATTCACTGAGTAACTTTGCAAACTTAATTCCACAGTTCATTACAGGGAACTCTACAAATGGATAATGCTTAGCTTGGGAAACTGCACCGCTAGTTTTCTAGAACAGTCATCTCACCTGCGGAACTACTGCTCAGGCTTGTCTCAGTCCTGTGCTGCTCCACCTGGGCTACACAGTAGGTCATTTCTTCACTATGGTCAGCACAAATTTGTTCCTTCTTTTCAACTACAGATGTCACAGGACTATTGCTGACTTCCTTTTCAGGGACACAGTCACTGAAATGTCGAGTAACCTATTAGAAAACACAGAAGAAACATTTTCTAGTGTGACTGTTCATCTAGCTTGTACCAGCTCCAATTTTATCAACCAGTTGCAAATCAGACTTGTGTTTTCTTGCAACTGTTCCACATTATAAATGGAGAAATGTGTTGCACTTTCTAAAAACTGCACCTTCTGCTAGACCTTTATCAATAAGCAGATTTAATTTTTGCTGGCTGCCCAAAACAAGTAAATAATATAATGGGAGCAATGCAATATTGTGTTAGTTATTTTACAATTAACTAACATTTTTCTAGTGGAAACACAGGCGGTTCTATGTCAAAACTAAGTCTGCTAAAACTAGACTTCTGTTTATTACACACCTACAAAAGATATAATACAGAAAGAAAACCATGGATACAGATGGTGTTATTTCACAAATTCTTTATTTGAACCACGCTTTTACTGTAAGGATAATATGAGAGTTGAAAACCATGGCAAACAGCTCAGCAGTTTCACTGTACATACTATTTAATGTAGTGTTTCAAAAGAGAGGTCAACCATTTTCTTAGAACTTAAAACTGGGTTAGATCATCAAGCAGAGAATTTTGAAAACCATCTGAGCCAACTGCTCTTCAGCAATCAAAGAAATTAAAGACTGCACTGATGGAACAAAGATGAAGTATCTGCACTGCATTTACAAGACCTTTTGAAGTAGGCACTTCAAAACAAAGATATGCAACCTAGTAGTGATATTATCCCTGGTCAAGGACCTGTGAAATCTATCTCTTTATGGGTACTACCTATGCAACACTTGAGGAAAAAGGAACGTTTATGATAATGATCTTCATCAACACGGGAATTACAAAGCATGAGTTCCTACCACGGTGGATGGTAGGTTGTTCTTGGTTGGTTGTTTTTTTTTTTAAATCTGAAGATTTCCCCACTTAAAGAATAAAATCCACAACTAATTTAGAAAAGGAGAATCGTCAGACTTAAGCTGTTCAGTCTTCCCAAAGATCTGCCCCACAGTGCTGACATGCAAAGACGATTGCATGCATGCTTTCCTTGTAAGTGTTTCTCACTTAAAATGATGTGCTAGGTGGAGGAGTACAGCTGTTCGCATTCCTGTTTTCTGTCCACTTTGAAACTGGCATGCTGTGGGAGCAATCAATATCACGTCTAACACCACACATTTTGTCAGCTCTGCACCAAGCGTCTGAGTTTTGGTACGTTTCTTCAACAGTCTCTGCTTCATTCCCATCCAGGACATTCCACAGGACACAATATTACAATCATTTGCATTCATTCCACTATTGATTTGAGAGATCTTCCTTCAATTCTTTTAACACTGTTTGTTATTATAGTTTTCAGGCAACAGCTTTCAATGTAATTCTTAGTTTGACTAAGAAGAATTCTTCCCTTGTAACAACAGCTTGTCAATAACTGACTGTCCTTCTTTGACAGGGAAGTTAAATGAACAGCTCTGATTTTTGAAAGGAAGATCACAGGCTAGTGCTCCCAATTCTCATTACTTTATTGCTAGTTTTGCAACAGTTGGCATTTTTCTGAAGTCCAGGAGCTGGGATTTTAAATGACTGTCATAATCTCCTCTTTTAAATAAAGTATTTTTTCCTAATTTTCATGACTGTGGAGAAAATAAGAATCATGACATAAAGGACTAAAATGTTAAAAAAAATCATCATTGTTGGATCATCTCCCGCCGCCCCCCAGATAGTTGTTTGTAAATTTGTCTTGTGATATTTGGGGGTCTAACAGATTATATTAAGATATGCCAACCCAAACATAAACAAACTACTAAAGGTTGGACCAGATGATCTTCCAAAGTCCCTTCCAACCTGAGCTGTTCTATAATTCTGTATGATTCTCCCACACTTCGCAAAGCAGAAAGTTTCTACCAATTTAGGGGACTGCTTTTGAACCTACCATTCTTCTGGGAGAAGATTTTGCTGTTGCTCTGCATGTTCTGCTGTCACCTGCTGACGTCTGAACTTTGAATCTTGTTCCCAAAGCTCCACTGTTTGTCAGGCTGATGGTCCGTGAAATTGTCTCTCCCACCACACGGCTGCCAAAGTCAATGAGCTCTTTATCTAGTGCCAGCTGTGAGAAGATAAACCATTAATTACTACTGTCCTAGATAGTCAGTAATCTCCACTGAATGAGCATCCACCTTTTCAAGAATAGAACTTTAAAGTTCTTATTATCTTTTCAAAGATGGTATCAAATAACAACATGAACTGTGAGTACCCTTCTGCCTTTTTGTACAAGCCAACTCATTAAAACAATGTCTTGTTAAACTGAGCCACTTCCATTTCAGTCCACTATATGACAATGGAAAAAAACAGGTTAAATTCTGTTCATAGCAGCAGCTTGCATAAGTCTTCAGGTAGTTACTCTGGAAGCAGGTAATATTTACATGCCAATTCAACATAGTTGCTCTGGTGTTACAGTAAAATGGTTTTACTAGCATCAAGCTGAGAAGCAAGCAGCATTTAACATTATATAGTGACTATATATCAGTTTACAACACATCCTCACATCCTGTCTTGTTTCTTTGAGCTACCATGGTTTACAACCAGTCTAAGAAGTAATACACTACTTCATATAGAATTTTTAATGACTTTGCAACTGGATACATGGTAACAAAAGGCTTGTAATTCAAGTTCAAGCATCAAAAAGACAAAGACAACTTGGTTGCTTGCTAGTACCCTGCTTACAGCTGAACTGTTCCCACTTTCAGGGCAAAGAACGGGAGTTCCTGCCTGTAATTAGCACACCATGATGGTATGAACTCTCTAGGTGAAGAAAACTATTCCTCTGATCAAAGATTAATGTGCTGGCTTTCTCCTGCATTGTGCATTCTCATCTTCAAGGTATTTTAACTGAAAACCATCAGAGTCTCCTAGACACATAGTCAGATTTAAGTATGCAATATTGATGTGATATCATTCTAGCTTCCTACAAGTGCTTAAAATTAAGCATATCCTTAAATACTTAGCCAGATGGCTAATATAATAATTATAGTGCACCACCTTTCAGTTACTTCCCCCTTCTATTTTCTATGTACAGATGATTCTTCATCCATTTCCCTGTGCACAAAAGTTTCAATATGCAGTCCAGTAAAGAAACTTTACATGCAATCTTATTAATTCAATTTACTGAACTGTAGTATCACAAACTCCAGGAAGACATTCATATGTCTAAAGCCTTTTTAAAATTATTTTTAAACTTTTATTATTAAGTATGCTCCCAGCATACTTATTCTGATACTGGGTGTCTCTTTGCATAATCTTTTTCCTCTAGCATTGTATATTCTCATCCATAACTTCTTTTGGCCTGTAAAGCCGAAGCTGCTCTTAGCTGTGAAGGAAGCAATTTAAAAACAAAGTTATTGCTTTTATCAAACACTTTCTTCAGGTTAGCTCATAGGAAGTTAAAGTATCTAAAATAAGTCAGTGCTGCCTGTAGTTTCATCTCTTAACAGTAAGAAAGTTATGTTCTTTGTTTAAAATTTGGTATAGAATTCTCAAATGATTTTGAGATGCTGAAAGAAAGGAGAGATTATATGCTTTTTATAAATGCTAGAAAAGACAGAAAGACATTGTGATATTTTGATTTTTGTCTACATAGAAAATTAAAGTTAAGAATAAACTACTGCAGGTCTGGGACAGAATTTCCAAAAATTACAAGGAGAAAAAGCTCATTTCCAGCCACCATTTCTCCTTCCTCCATTCACAATGTAACACTGTGTTATCAATTTCTAAACAGAACTACTTCAGTTAATTCCACTCTGAAGTTAAAGTTACAGTTCATGGTTAAGTAAATCCATTAAGACAATTTTGTATAAGCCTCAGTGTAATCTGGGAAGCTAAGGAATGAATCATTTTCTGGGAAGAGACTCTCCATTTAACAGGAAAAAAAAGAAAAATATAAATACCTCTTGCTAAATATTTTAAATAATTTTTATGCGCTCTTACATTTTCTGTTACTGTTGTTGTACTGACTCTGAACATGCTTTAAAAAAGTCACTTACCATGCATCTCTTGGCTGTACACTTCAATGGAACGGAAAAAGAACCTGTCTGCGCCATAAACATGACTTCTCCTTCCAGAGTTTCATTTATCTAGTAAACAAAAACAAAAAACCCCCAACCAACTAATTTGCAAAGACTTAGCCTACGTAGTCTGATGAAAAATACTTTCACTCATTCTTTGAGTAACATATTAAAATGTATCTCTACAGATTCTACATTTCTGCTTTAAAACAGTCTTTGGTAACCGCCTGGCTAACTTTAGCTAGGCAATATTATAAATCTTCATGTTTGAAGCAAGTTTCAAAACATACTCCAGGAATACTTAGTGCCCTTGGAATACAAATATGCCTTATTACAATTTAACAGAGCTTGAACATGCACACAGTTGTCCAAGTACAACAGTACCTTTTCTAGAAATGTAGTTTGTTTCCTTGTTAACAGTTAAGAAATTAAATTAATGATGGTTTTAATCAGACTATTGGATTATACTAGGATTCTCATCATTGTGTAACTTAGCACTCAGGTGCACTTACCATTGGCTTAAACGTTACCACTATTTCACAGGACATTCCAGCAGACATTTTGCCAGGTGGGTCAAAACTATGGAGATAATTAACATAAAACTCGAAATTAAAGCTATGTGTGAAACATCCAGCTCCTATTCTGGTAACAATGGTAGATTTTCTTGATTTTTTTCCCCCCACTTGGATTGATTACTTAAAGTCAGAATGAATGACAGATTAATGAAAAGCTACAGAACCCTGCTGCAATTGTAAAACTACAAAGGCTGATTCTTTATTGAGGTTTTACTCAGAAAGTCTTAAAGTGCTTTTAAAAGGCAAGAATTACTGCTTTCATGCTATAGACAAAGAGACTGTAGCCAGACAGGTGAAGCTCAGGTTCAATACTATCATCAAGAATAGCGTGGACCAATTGCCTATTCGAACAACTAGGAAGCACTCTTCTCCCATTATCCATTTTGAGTGTTGCCCTGCAACATCTCCCCTGTCCAAACAGGAAATGAAGAGGGGAAAAAAAAAAAGTAGCTGCAAATTACTAGAGAATGTGCTGCTTGCTGCAAACTGTATCAAAATTATCTTGAATAGAAACTGCCACTTATTTCAGTGCCTCATTTCATGGTCTCTGTGATGCAAGCAAAGTGCCCATCAGAAGACAAGAAATCTCACAGCTGCACTCTAAATGAAATTATTAAGGCACTACCAGAGACTTATTCTGCCTGACCAAAACAGAAAGGAAGATAGAAAAAAAATAGATAACTAAATGTTGTTAGCCATGGGAATACCTAAGCAAACTGAAACACAGAACATACATGCCAATCACAATTTTATCAAAACAAAATTAAAACCAAACAAAAGCAAGTTGAAACATTTTCAAACAGAACAGGGAAACTGTTTGGAATTCAGGAGCTTAAAATGTGAATAGGGAAATAAGCATCTGTATACTGACCTTCAGAACAGATCACTAGCAGTTTCTCCTGAGAAAGACTTTAAGGAATAGCTCCTTCTATTTCGAATGTTCTCTTGATAAAATATTTATGATTTAGAGCATAGGCTGCCAAACACACCAACACACATAGAACCACTATGCTAAGAATAGGCTCCCATCGCACAGAGATGTAATAATGCTCATTTTAACCATCAGAATATAGCTTTTTATTAGCAAATATAGCATCTGTCACTGATAACAGTTCTCAAGCATTATGTCTACGACTACCTGTGCAAGGTATTTAGAGGACAGCTGATACCCTGACAGCTTGAATGTACTGGATAGTTTCAAAATACTCAGTAAAACTATTTTGTAACAAACAGTTTAGGTATGGTTCTACTTGAGAACAGATAAGCATTATACAATGTAAGATCAGTGTCTACAGATCTGATCTGTGCTGTTCAGATTACTAATAATATGACAATGGATCATAAGATCTATAGATTATTTTCGCTAGCTATCTGGTAAATATATAGGTAACCAATTTGAAAAAAAATTTAATTAATTCATCAGACATGGAAAAATCATTGACTCATTCTATTCACAATACTTGATGTTTAATTTGTATTCGGAAAGTACTTTAAAAGGCATTATATGAAGAAAAGACTTAGGCCTTTCAGAAAGGATTGTTTCATTTTTGGTCACAAATCAGAGGTCCTGATTTAAAATATGTATTGTCCAACGTACTAAATGAGAAAAAAATTTCAACCTTTCAGAGCAGGAAAGAAAACCCCATTTTGTGAGAAGATTAGTAGCTTCAGACTTTGTAGTAGAAATTAAACATGTATTGTAAGATAGGTCAAAATTAAGTCCACATACATGATTTCGAAACAAGCAAAAAACTACATTCATATTCAGCTGAGCACCAGAGCAAGTTTAAAGGCTTAAGTGCTCTGCTGTAGTGTGGTCAATTACGCATCTCCATTAGTCTGCGACTAAAGTGCTAAACGTCTTTAGCACGATCTTCTACAGCAGCTGGATTCAGACTTTACAGCTCTCGAGTGATTACATTCGGTCAAGAACTGTAGTGTGTTCACATTCCAACGTACTCTTACAGGGACTAAGTGGGCAAGGAACGGCATAACTATGCACCATAATTTTTCTTATCAAGCTATCTAGAAATTCCAAGTGCAACCTATCACTACCAAGTGGCAGTGTGTAGTGAGCTGTAAAACTCTCTCTGGACTATGAAATCAGTTACTGTGGTACTACAACTTGTTTATTTCACTGGGGTACAATTAAACAGTCACAGAAATGGTTTCTTCAGGTCAGTCATCCAGCCGTAAGAGTTGAAACCTTAACTTTTTATGTCAGCCAAATGAGTTTGCTCTGATGTCTCCTATTTGTCAATAAGCTTCACTTACACACAAACAAGACCTTTAGCAGTTTTTCACTTTCATGCTAGACTAAAATAAATTTTTTTGTGTGTCACAGAGTTCCAAGTAAATATATTATTTTCTTGACTTCATTTTTTAGATAAAGGCAAGTTGTGAAACGTAGTATTTTATATTTTTAAACACTTGAAATATCTCCAGAGAAAGCTAGTCTCTGAATTATTCTTAAAAAGAAACATTTTGGGGATACTTCCATTTGTTTATTTATAAGCAGTCAAATAAAATTATCAATATAGTTAAACTGAGATTAATTTGCAATCTCTCTCAACTGGACAGAGTACTTCATCATATAACCTGTCATCAGGATTATATGAATGGATTGATGGGAAAGACCACAGGATTTCAATTTAAGTGCTCTTTGCTTTGAGATAAATTCCTTTACTTCATCAGCTTCTTCACATTTAAACTTCAGCAGTAATCTGGAAATTAGTGTGAACCATGCTCTGAAGGATGGCAGCTGGTGAAAAAGGTTTGCCTAGGCTTAAAGGCCTTTGTGGTGGCCTAGAAAAAAGCTTGGGTCCTCTTTTACTTCTTTGTACCTACAAAGAGATCCTTTTCCCCTTTTTTAACAGGGTCTGACATTTTTGGAAAAAAGCTTTCTATTTGTTCAGGGCTGGCAGTTACCACAGGTCTATATTGCTTTCCACAGATTAGGGACTGGTCCCTTGCTATCACCCCTACAGAAACAAATGACACGCAGCTCAGGCTCAGTAAGCCTCTTACTTCTCAGCTCCAAGAAGTTCCTTTCCTCATCACACAAGAATGGAATATAATAATTTAGATGTATTTACTGAAATTTATTTAATTTGCTACTGAATTTGGTTACATCTCCTGTTGTGGTACAAAGGTAAAACAAGCAACGAGTCTACAATTAATTTTACTTACTGAATACTGATGAAGTCCTTGAGCCAGTCACTCATTCCCACTAGTCTGCAGAAATTAACACTGTAGGATGCATTTGTCAAAACTATCTTCTTTTTGTAGATTTGACCAACATCAAAATCCTTGGAACACCAAACATATCAGGTGGTATCAATTACAGGAAGTAGCATTTACACATCATGACAAAACCAACCACTTTTACCATAATTGTGCTCACAGTCCCTACTGGGATCACAGGCCGGTGTGCAAAGCATTGTATAAACCCATAAAGCATTGCCTTGCTCCAAACAAGCCCTTTTAAAACATACAGCCTATAAAGCCAGGAACTCATACTTCATGGCTGGGGCAACATGATCTGGGTTTGTGCACAGCTAATGCACTAAGCTGCTCTGTCTTTTCCTGCAGTGAATTTCAAAAACATTCTGTCACATTCATGGTCTAACAGAGCTGTTAACAATTTAGACTGTGTGAGGCAAAGACAACACAGATTCCTGAACAGAGAGCTAGGAGCCACTGTCTTCCAGTGGAGGTCTGCTGTTCCTGCGCAAGGCACAGGCTCCCAGCTCCTAATAAAACCAGAATGCCACGAAAGCTGTGTACCTGAGCACATTCATTAACACACAGACAAGAAGAGTCCTGCAGGCAGACTGGCAGCATGTCTCTGACAGTTTGAAGACTTCTCTGATGTGCCACACTAGCAACGTTTTCAAGCGCAGAGAAGAACTAGGCATAGTGTTAGACTCTCTCACAGCACGCTTGTTAATTACGATACAGAGATAAACTGCAGCGCCATTTCCTCATGACCAGTACAGTACGATGGTCACTTGCAAACTGAAATCTTAACTGGATTGTAGTCATGACTTCAAGGACATTATTTTATAGTAATAAACTATGTACAACAATATATAAGCAACAGTTACGCTGCCTTTTAAAAAGCATGGAACACAGTCTAACAAGATGTTTCATCATTTGTTCACCTTTCTGACAGTATTTAAATTCCCCTCAGTACAGGAACTATTTTATAATTTAGACCTAAGCAGTAAAACTAAGCAGTTTATTTAATCTGACTATAACTTACCTAAGGGATTGCTAGAGAAAAAGGCAAGTACCATTTCATGTTTGACTAAAGACTTATTAAAAGACAACAAGAATTTTTTTTTCTTCCCAGTGCAACAGAATTTTGATCAAGATATCGGTATATGCATATAGTAGATACACACATCATCTTTATAGACCCTATACAGAATGGGCACTAACCTTGAAATGAATGCAACTTGGTTTACTATAGAAAGTACGTCCCTTACATTCACGACCAGACACCATTTGCTTGTGAAAAATTCCAGTTTGGAATTCCTCCATTTTTTTCTCAAAAATTCCTTTTTCCTTTACCCTTGTAGCCAGCTGTTTTGGCTCCGTTTCTTCTTTGGATATCTAATAAAGAACATCAGTGAAAAACACCATGACTGTAAGTAAGTGTGATCACAGAATCCGTAGCTTAAAGTAGAAGTCTCAAATGGAATCTTTTAGTATCTGGCCAGCCTTTGTCTGTTTCTCTCCAGATCAAACCCAGCATCCCAACTTCTACATGAAGAATTTAATTCATTCTCAGCTGTCTGCTCTGTAGCTTGCCATTATCCCACACTGACATAATGTTTTTAATGGCAGTATTAGCTCTTCTGCACTTAAAGAGTTTTTTCCCCTCAACTTCTTAAACACTTAAAATACTCACTCAGAAAAAAAAAATCAGCTAACTTAACTGGAACTTTTCAGTTATGGTCCAGTGCTTCTTCATGCAAGTATATGAATATGTACTGACGTTATTTCTTTTTGATTGATTATAAAGTCTGCTCTTAAAGGTCTTCTACATCTCAAAAAAGCAGTATATGCAAGCATACCTTGGAATAACACTTAACTACACAATTCCACTCTATAAGAGTGTATTATTTACTTCTGTTAGAGTATAGAATACTATTACTTTGCTAGAAGATATGCTTTTCTTTGCCTAGTACGGTACAAAAAAAAAGTTGTTTCCACATAAAGCAATCTGTGTTGTCAACTCAACAGAAAGTCATGTTTAGTTTTTTTTAAACTCAAACAAGTGAACATGATGTGATGTATGTCTTCACATATCTCTGAACTAAAATTGAAGTATTGTCTTCTCTTTAAGAGAACAAACACTACAAGAATAGTGTCAAACAGCAATTACTCTGATGATATTCTCACATCTGAATCTCTACATCTATGTAATAAGGTCTGCATTTTAACTGCAAAATAGATAATTATTGTTTTTAAGCAAGGTTCCTAAAACAGCACTTGCCAGTGTCATTACTTCAGATGTATACAACTACTAGAGAGGCAAATTAAACTTTTCTAATCCATTAAAATACTTTTAGAGATACTGTAAAAATTTTGTAAAGGCTAACTTCACCATGAGTCAATTACAGAAGAACCTCATCCACATTTTTTTTCTTTTCCATTTCTAATAAGAGATATCACAACATTTACCTTGCGCAAGTCACATTCCTGACTCCAAAGTCCTGGGAACTCTGGTTCTACTAGGGTCTTGTCCCTCTCTTTCTCATCTTCACCACTTTCACAGAGCACATCATGGGGTATTTTTTCAGAAATCTCTCCTACAGAAGCAGTTCTCTCACCAGCTGAGGAACAAGCTGACGAAGAGCACCACGGCTTTTGTGAAAGAACATACGTTTTGAAGATATAGTTAAAAATTACTAGAGGACAGTTACTTCAAGGGTTAACAGTTTCTGCGGAGATCTTTTAATACAAAAATGACAGGTCTATAAAACTCAGAGGCCAAAGATGACAACTTAGGTTCATCCCTTCATAAGACACTGAATACAGACAAAATCTTACATTAAAAGCATCTATATTACCTTAACTGTATACTGTAGAAGGCTAGAAACTAGTCCTCAGGCATGAGAATACTGACTGTAGTTTTTGAATGTTTTGTGTGTCACATGATGACCAAGGACTTTGTTGTTTTGTTGTAGTATGACTATTTCTACCACCACCTCTCCCCCACCCCTTTTCTTTTAAATACCTAAAGATTGCATGAAGCCACTAATTTCATCAGGGAATTCAATTCACTCCACCTCAATTTTCCAGGCCGGTACTCCCTGGAATACTGTGCAGATAAAAAACGCATCCAGGAAGCTTACATCTAGAGAGAACCACTGTCTCCTTTCTAATACAGGGGAAACGTTTCTCATGCTGTCAAACTGATCTGAATCCTTACTCGGGGATGAAGGTAATTAAACAGGAAGTGAAGGTACTTTGCATGGTTTCTGATCCCTGTTGTGATTCATGTGTTTGAAAATCTACCTCTTCTTACAAATGCCCTTAAAAAACCACCCCACACCAAACAGGACAATGTCTTTATTCATAGAAGCATCAACAACCAAGAAAAGGGAGACTAACAGTCATGAAGAGATCTAATGGAGAAACTACTCCACACTTGTTCTGTACCATCTGGTATTTGGTTGTAGCCTGTGCTATTCACAGGCAAAAGAATTCACTGCCCTGCACCTTTGATGAAAAAAAAAAATATCTAAAGACAGTTAATTCTTCGGCCTTTGTTTACCTGTGATATCGCTCCAGCTGAATGTTTGCAGGTCTTCTCAATATATCGCCATGTTTTCATTCTCCACAGTGAAGAATCCTCAAGTTTACCACCACTCTTAATTGCCTTAGTACAGGACTGACTTTTTTTCTGCTTGAGAATAGAAGCTTTTTCTTGCAAAATCCGAGATACAATCTCAATTTTTCTTGATTTTTGCTGTTCTCTAGAAGCTCTGTAATGCAATGTTGTAAGAAATATTAAACCAGCTATGGCTGTTTACTAATAATATTAACTACAGTCCAGTTTCTTTAGAGCCTTTAAGCTAAACAGCAAGTCTTTAAATTGGGTGCAGTGGTAATTTGTGTGAAGACACCAGGTGATTCAGAGGCTATTTATACATTTTTGCAGACTAAATATACTTAATTACAGTGTTTTAGAAGTTGAGGAGTGCAAAGCATACCAGTCATCGCTACTGAAAACAAAGTTTTTAAATAATTTTCCTAACCTAGTCAGCTATTTAAAGAAAACTGTCTATCTGAAATCCAGTGGATTTAATAAAGGGAGGAAGAATGGTTACAGGTAAGGACATAAATACTGAACTTGGAAGATATAATTTCAAAGCTATTTACGACCACAAATTTCATGGCACACTGGGCAGTGTGACAGAAGTGACAGTAGATAATTCAATCTCAGTTTTAATACCAGCAGTTTAATACACAATTTTCTGCAACAAATATTATCCACACTAATGATCACTTTTAATATAGACTTTCACCTCTTCAACTAATCCATATAAATAATTACTAATTCTAAATAGGAGCAAAGAAAATAACACCTCATTTAAATACAGGCTACTGCCTACTGAAGCACTTCAATGTCTGAATTCAGCCTCATGATGCCCATTGCAGGAGATAAGTGACACTGTATTTACAATGTATTTTTGGAAAATCGTGGTACAAAGAAGTTAATCACGGTTACAAAGACAGGATGGTATACTGACTCCCAGTGCTATCTGCCTTAAGTATAAAACCATCTTCGGTTCCTAGGATCAGTTCTTTAAGAATCTTTTTATAGGTGATACACAAATTAATGACATAATTGTTTTCATGACTAACGAGTTATTTTCTTTTGCATATAATTCAGAAATGTGTATTCAGGCTGAAATATACTCCGAGAAAACTGAGAATATCCCTTCAGAGAAAAGGAGAAAGGCAGTACCCTGGGAGAAATAACTAAGCGGTTCTTCAGCAGATTAGCGGGATGGTAGCTGAAATTAGAAGAGAACTGCTGTGAGAAACATGACACAGCTAACATGGAGACTAACAAACTGTGATCTCCCTTGACCTGCAATGGGAAACAGTGAAAGGGAGAAAGCAAACAAGGTGAAAAGGATTAAACTTAAATAGAGTTGGATATTTCCAGCAGATCTCTACAAACAGATATGATTATTTTATTAACATGATTTTTAGAACATATATAGGGATAGCAGAAGTGGTGTCACGTAGCTATCAAGACTGAATCTTTATTTAATCAAAACTTAAGACTTAGTGAACCTTTACTTAAGTCTCTAACATTCACTACAGGTTACTGCCTTTGTAGCAGAGCCAGCATGCAGAAACACATACCTCAGCCACTCTCTGTTTGGTATCTTAGCTCAAATTCATCTTCGTAAGTGGTTAAAAACAATAATTAAGCTCTGCACTGGAGTAGATGAGATACAGGCACATTCCTATCAACTTTACTACAAAGGCAGAGGAGTAATTTCAATCAAAAAAAGCACGCAATCTTCCAGAGATTGTCTCTAAAAGCCTAAGAAAGCTATTCAATTTTTATAGGAACAGTGTTCAGGAAATGCAGAAGTACAGTTACTTCAGGGATCCAGTTTAGGTTCACTGAATTTCCCTCCAGGAGTAGTTTTATCTTCTTTGCAGTAATCATAGACCAGGGGCTCCTAACTTCGGTTCTCTGAATAATACCTAAGCTAGAAGTTCAAGTCGCTTAAAACAGACTATACAATATCACACATACAGAGTATAAGAATGAGTTCACTCCCTTGAGACAGCATCATAGATGTTATGTTTTCAGGATCTGATTAAGAACTCCAATATATTCCTGCATGAGCATAAGTAAGCAGCTGAGAGTTTGATATAGATATGAATACTTACTGTTTCTCTTTTTCATGCTCTAGCAGTCGTTTACGGAGAAAAATTTCCTTGGCAACATTGCCTCCTTCTGCCAGGATAGCTTCCCTCATTTTCATCTCCTGCTTCTTTGCCTCAAAGGCCATTGCTTTGTTCCAAACCTGGAGAGTTTGGAGTTTTGCCTGTGAAGCCATACAAACTGCAATTACATATTTGATTCACATACTAAAGAATATAAAACAGAGAATCTAGTGTTGGTCCGCTTATCTAAGTATAAATTTGTGGTAGATTTCTCTGAAGTAGAACTTAGTGTTTTTAATATACACATTAGTCATGGTGCGCTGAGATGCAGAAAGCTCTGACTAGGCCAGGGCTGCTTCTTTACCCTTCTAGCCTGCCCTTGAAATGCTACTCAATGAAGCAATATGAAAAGATACAGTTCTAACCAAATTAGTATTAAATTAAGATAATTCCTTCAGATTCTACAGAACATAAGTAGAAGAGCAAAGTAGCATAGCTCAGAAATTCTTAATTTACTTCATTTAAATTCTTCAGTAACTGGTTTTCTTCCATATGTTTTCTCCATATGAAGTATTGCTGCAGTGGGATCCAAATAATAACTGGAAATGCTCCTGGCCAAGTTCTCAGAGAACTTAGTTGTAGTATGCATTATTGTCAAGAGAGTTGCCCTACCAGAACAACTAGATCGTCGACAGAATAAACTCCGTAAGTAGAAGTGTCAAAATCTGCCCATACAAATCTAACACCATTAATCCTATAGTTAAATTCTCCCCAGTTTCAAAAGAGATTTGGTCGGTGATCTGACAGTATCACACAACAATTCCGCAATGAAAACTGAAATCACTTTCATTAAAACCTAGCACTCTGACAAGTCAGTTTCTTCATTCCCCATCTAAGCCACAGCAGCAGTACCCTATTGGAAGTTATGCTGGTTTTCAGGGAAAGCACAGCTTGTATCCTTCTCTCCATATGTTCCCGAGTTTTCACTTCTTCCTTTGCATTTTTTTCATGAATTCTGTAAGCAAAGTAAAATCTTTCAGGCTCATATCCTGGAAAGCTTTTAGTATTAGAATGTTTAACCTGACAAGTAGTAATTGTCAATGTCACCATTCTTCCTGTAAGCCTCTGTGTTTACTATGCTACTGGGTGTGGGTAAAGTGGAACAGTTGGAAGAGTCTTCTATATACGGTACCGCTCAAGTTACAAGTGCCAACAGCCTTTCAACTAGTTTGCTCAACAACTTTTTTTTAAATTTTGAATATGAAGAATGTGTTCCACATTATGACATATGTCTAGTTGCTAAAATAAAGTAAGAATTCAGGTGTTGCTCATATAACCAATATCTAAACAATTACGTAGTGAACTTTATGAGCCAACAACTTGTACCCACACTAAAAATAAACCCTAGAAACTCTAAAAATGAAAACTGAAAACTCTAGAAATGAAAAAATGAAAAAATGAAAACTCTAGAAATATGTGGGCATGAATCAAGGCTGTGAGTATTCCAGGTAATATAATGGTAAACTAGAAAAAAAAATTATTAAGATATATCTATTTGATACATTACTCAGGGGAAAAAAAAAAATCTTATTTGGGTGTTTGTTTTTCTTAATTATTACAAATTTGCACATACCATCTAATGAAAAATAAACCAACACAGAAACAGTACAATTATTTCAATCCTTTTTTCAATTAAGTCCTAATATACAAGTAAAAGTAAGTAACAAGTGGTCACACTTTCTTTAGTAGCAAAATAATTCAACACCACAATAATTATATAAACAGAAACCTATGAAGAGAACAGTAAATTTACCATCAATCAGAAAATAACAGGATCACACAGAAATGGCCTATCAACCAATTTTACCAGACAGCGAGAAAGCTTTTTTACCACGTTTCAGAGGGAATACAGAAGGGCAGAGTGCAAGTTTCAAACCAGGAATTTAGTTATACTACTTCAAACTACTGCAGTTAGTGACACACACATATATAAAATGTTTCAAATCATTACTAATGCCTACAAGTAGTCAGACACCTCTGCATCTCATCAAAAAGACAGTCCCTTCAGCTACAGGGAATCTGAAGACCATAGTAGGACAGTAAGTTGATTTTCCTTTTGTGCCAAGTAAGATTTGAATGCTTCACAGCACTGGTACTGGGGCAGAAGATTTCCAAGTGTGACAGAAGATACACCTAGCAGAAAAACTATTACTTTTCAAAGACTAAAGCATAAAGTACTGTACACCAGCGAATGTACAATGACAGAAAAGGAGTGAACAATAACCTTGCCATGCTTTTTCTCAGGAAGCATACTGCTTTTTCATGGTTCCTTTTGGCATCTTCAACCACTTTTTTATGCCTTTCTTCATATTCTTTCTGGGCTTCCTCTTCTTTTCTACAAAACACAGACAAACCAACAGTTGCAGCAGGACTAAGGAAATCTTGATTCGAACACAATGACATCTAAGGGTGGGGTTGGGGAATTTATTAATAATGTGCTGAAATGAGGACATTAGTCTCTCCTGCCTCTTGCTTTCACAAAACAGTCTCTTGCTTTCACAAAACCAATAGACAAATTGATAAACTGGTGTCCTCTTTCTCTCCAAGAAATCTCGATGAACTTGATCTTAAGTTCAGAAGGTCCTGGCAGCCAACAACAATCTAGACACATGCAGTTAGTCTGGTCTAATAAACTTCATTTCCTCAGACAAAAAGCATTCACAGTTTTTTGTCTTGAGCAAGTTTATTTTCATATATCACAAATCTTTACCTGCATAGCTGCAAGACTGTGGGCAATTCTTATTTTAATTCCATTTCCTCATAAAATATTCCTGAAGCAACACCCAGCTAAGAAACACAATACCACTGGTATTTGAATTAGCTAATCTTCAACACCTAAAATAGTGAATTGGCTAAAAATAATATGGAGAAAGGAAGCAGAGTCTGACTTATAGGCACTTACTTTTCTCTAGACCTCCGATTTTCTTCTGCTTGCAGTGCTGCTATTTTTTCCTTCCAAATCCGCACTTGGGCTCGTTCTTGGTATTGCATCTCTAGCTCCTCCTCATCTTTTTTAAGTTGTTCACGGAGGATTTCATATTTTCCCTGCTCAGTTTCTATCTGCCACATCTCAAGCCTTTAAAACAACGTGTGAGCTGTTTTCACTGAAATACTGACATTCATTCACTTACTAAACGCTATTGAGTAGGTAAGGCTCTATGGTGAAAATTAAAATCTAGCCATGTTTTATTTTATTTTTTTAAATTATACTGTAAATCATACCCTGTTACTGATACAGGTATTGCACCTTTCAGACTAAGGCTCATATCTAATAGCACGTGTCATTTTAAAGACATAAAAAATATCAGTCAAAATAAAAGTACAAAAATAAAGCTCGAGGTTCTGTTTCGTAAATTCACGTTTACCCAGAAGAAAATATGAAAAACAAGAAAATTCAGAAAACTAGCTTTTTCTTCAACGGTAAATAACTTCAGGGACAGGCCATAGCTTTTATTCTTCTATGTTTTGCTGAAGGAATTTAGATATGATAAGGATACATATACACACATTAATATAGTTACTGCTAATAACACAATAAATGAGTCAAGCATTTTAAAGCTATTATACAACACTGCAGCAGAACATACTGTATTCTAGTTAATCACTTGGTTAATCACATCTATAAGCTCGTGCTTGCCTTCTTCCTTTGATATGGTGGCATTAGTAGTTGTACCTCTGGTGCTAAAATATAAACACATTCACCTGTTGCCTTCTGCAAAAGACAGTTTTATTCTGTCTTATATAAATAAATAATTTAATATGTGTGAACAATCAATTACGAGCAGCAATATTAGCTTAGCATAAGAATACACAGTACCACTACAATGTCTCCACCATTCTCAATTTCAATCTTTTCCTTTATGCCCTATAACAAACACTAAGAGGCATAAATTAGAAGTGTTTATGCTCATTCAGAGCTCAGTATCACAGACAGGTCTACTTTAGTCCAGCTTGTTTTCCATTTAAAATGAGACCTGTTTGGGTCCATGATGTATGGACAACTCCAAATAAAATCAAAACTTCATTTATGTGTGCAAAACTAGCTCAGGAGCTAAGCCACAGCAACCAATTTCCTAAGCAATGAACTGTTCAGGCTAAAAGTTGCTCTCAAGATCCTTTGCCTTGCAGTCAACCTCACATGACCTCAAATTATGTAGTTCAGTATTTACAAGCAACTTCTGTAGTGAGTAACTTTTGAATCCATTAAACAGCATATGAAGACCATAATAAAGATTGACTTCCATCACACTGTTTTCTCATTCCCTCACTTACATGTTTTCTTTTAGTGTCAAAGCCATTTTCAACTCAAAATCCTTCTCTTTCTCCAGTTCAGTGCATAGTCGTCTGTGCATTGCCTGAAGGCGGGACAAAGCTGTGCTGTTAACATTAAAAAGAAACAATCAGAAAGAAATCGGAACTAATAAAGGTTAAAAAAAGAATCTCCCCCCAACAAGACCAGCAACAATAAAAAATAGCTTTGAGGCTGAGATTTATGTATTAGAATTCCACTAATTTATGCCGACTCTTATTTAGCCTTCTAAGTGTCCATTCTTCACTCAAAGGCATAGCTTTCTTTAAACTGTTACACATTGGTTGAAATTTACAGAGGAGTATTCACTTCAAAAGCACTGACCAGTAGCTTAACATGACTATTCATTTCTCAAGCTGATAGAAGTAGTATTTTTAATGAAAATAAGTTTAGGCGAACCTCAACTGATTCTGCTTTTAAAATGGCATTACAATATTCCATGTACTTTGCCCACAATGGCAGCATTGCCACACAGTTGTTTATTTTCCTTGGTCTTCTCTACCCAGGAAAACTAGTAGACAGTATACTACAGAATCAGCAGACAGTGAACTGACTATATTCAACATAAACTCCCTTCCTCGAAATGAAAGTTGGAAATGGATCTTTTACCTGCAGTTACTACTCTAACTCCAAAATTTTTGTATTGGGCATCAGTAATGCTAATGGTAGCTAGTATTTCCATTATTGCTAAAACATGATGCCTTTGAGCTTCATAAGCCAGAAATTTATCAAGTCTTCTTACTCCACTATTCACTTGCTAAATATAGATTTTGAGAATTGCTATTTTTCTGCATATCTAGACCTCACAATTCAACCCGTCAAGTGCAAAAACTGCTACAATGCTTTTCAGTCTTTGTTGGGTTTTGTTACTAAGACTGTCTCCGAGATCCTGAACAGGGAGTACTAGCACCCATCACAGGAGTCTCATTAGCATTCAACTCACCATTTTTGTTTAAGCAGCTATTCCATTTTGGCAGTTAACCTACCTTTATCATTCATCGATATACTAACTTGAAGATTAACACAGGTCATAAAATGCAGCTGCAAAGTTTGTTCACAATACACGGGTTCCTGGTACACAAGCCACCCACTTCTTTCTATTTAAACCAAATGTGAAGAGTACAGTAAATTGCCTCCCACTTTATAGCAAAAGTGTTTCAGAACAGCTCCTGCATGCAGGACTACTCCTGAAAGGCATTCATGCATTTCACAACATAAAACAAACAGAAAAAGAAATGGCATGTATATATAAATCCTGATTGTAATAGTTATCAGAGGCAAAACCATGACCTCTAAAACTGCCGTAGCACATTGGTGTTGGTTGGTTTATCCTACTGAATAGATGTGATTGAGACCCTGATAAACATAATCAACAGTAGTGGGCTAGGCCGATTTAATAACCTGTTGTTGTTATATTTTAAAATCTATGGCTCTTTCCTATCCATTTCTAAGTTTCCACCTCTTTCTGCACTGATTTACCTAACAGAATATTAGCTCTAGACCACAAAGCATAGAGATCAATGATTCCCAAGCCAATGCACCTTTATTCTTTATTTCAAAAGGAGGAATTATTGGTGAAAATGTCAACCAGAAAGTGACTGCAACATTAGTGCTCACCAACATGGGAGTGAATGCACCGCTTTGCTCACTAGCTGAAAGTGCAATACCCTTGTATCAGAATAGCCTTCCAGGCTAATGCCGTTACACCTCAACCTGAGAATGGCAATGGGTTTCATCACTGATCCATTAACATCTTTAATATACGTGCTTATAAATTCTATCAACCGTTCAACAACACGAAGAGATGAAAACAGGAAAGTTTATCTCATTAGTTACACAGGTAAACATAGTGGATGCCTGTAATCTTTGGTATCCAGAAATACTCTCTACCTACACATTGCCAGCCTCCTCCTCTTTCTCTATTTCAATGTCTACATACTCCAGCTGCTTTGCTAGCACCTTGATCTGCAGCTGACAGGTACTCAGCTTGTCTCTGCAAGAAACAAACAGATTATTTCTATTTTCCAAGTTCTTTAGTCTTTCCCATGAAACTCTTCCTTTGGGGGGCAAGATTCACAGCTAGGATTCCTTGAACCCTCCCAACTCCCCACCACCATCCCACTTTTTTTTTTTTTTTTTAAGATCTTATTATGAGGTTCTTCAGAAGCCCTTGTTAATTTCAAGCATTTTCTCAAAAAATCCAGAAAAAAATGTAACAAGAGTTTATTCTTATTTCATCCAGAGTTCAGATATTATAAAAAATGACAACAGCATAAACGGCACCTCTTTACATCAGCCTTCTTCAGATATATTTGCTGCTAAAGAATGTCTTTGTGACCTTAACATCAGAGAACACTCATAGCAGGTGCTGATCTTAAAGTATGTAACTTCACCGATTCTAACGTACCATTTCCAGCACCGTTAAGAAAATGTTTATAATGAATTTTCCACTTGGTGTTTCCAACTGACTGTTGAACCAGCAGGATTGTGCTGACATCACTGAAAGGAATTAGCATCTAATTCTCCCGGACCAAACTTCTCTCCTTTAACATTCATTATTGTGTTTCATTTTTTCAAGTATGTAATTAATTTTTAACCTTGATCCTTAATTCTTTACAAGGGTTCAGGGATATATTGAATATATTATATTAAACAAGTGTTTGCATCACGTAACTTTCATGAAAAAACTCTATAAACTCTAATATTTATAACAGATACAGTATCCCAGTATTTGAGGGTGACTGATGCTGATGGATTATGTTTGCTTAAACACTAACCTGGCTTTTTGGACCGCAAGTTCCTTTTGTTTAGCTATGTCATTGAGCTCTTTTAGGTTCCTCTGCAGGGTTAATATGCAAATTCTATCTGTATACTTCATAGCCTGAATATTATTAATGTCACCCAAATAGTGTTCCAAGCTTTCCCTTTGAATTGAAACACATGATTAACAATTAAAACATAATGAGAAATTGAAAAGTCATGTGAAGTTTGTACGTCATCCACTTATGCATTTGTGGGTTTTACTCTTATTCTAGCAGAACTGTTACAAATATGACCATCATAAATAAGGAAAAAAATGAGCATAATCTGTACAAGAAGTTTACATCCATGTACTAAGCCAAGATTTTTAGACTTGGCTATCCAATGCTGAACATTTATACCCACATTTAATGCATAATGCAACCCACATAATTTATGCAACCCACATAAATTCTATGTCTTTGTTTTGAAATGCCTGTGGCTCCTCTTGATTATACCTAGGGTTTGCAAATTCTAGTCTTCCTGAACAATAGTTTAAAACTTCAAAGAGAACATTCTAAACTCCTTTTAAATATATTATATACAGCTGATCAGATTGTGGGGTGAGCTAATCTCTCACCATTTTGGTCTGCTTAGACATATAGCAAGAAGAGGTCTGAAGGTTTGGGTTTTGTTTATTTTTTTAAATCATTTTGGTGTATTTCGAGTTTCTCTGTTGATAATGGTAACACTATCAACATTTACTGGCAGTAGCCCTATGTGCTATGCAACTTCCCACATACATATATTAATAAACATTATTTGAGCTTTTCATCATGCTTTATAAGCCTAGGCCAGGTCATTCCAGGGCAGAGATTAACAGGCTTGTCAAAGTAAGCCAGACTGTGCTTTGATCTTTGTGAAGAGAGCAGCAACTACTTAAGGCCACAATCAAACCACCAAATGCCTTTTCATGGACTACCTCTGTTACATGTACATTTATTTTTTCAGGAATAAATCCACTGTACCACCTACTTGTAAAATCAACGTAGTACTAATCGTTGACTAATTGTAGTACAACGTAGTACCATCGTCATACCAATTCTCTGCTAATTGACTTTACACAGTGGTACAAAACTCCGTATATATTAAAAAAACCCCTTACAATCCAACACTGAAATTCTTCAGCAGACAAACTTCTCATTTTCCAACAGCTCCCGATGTTCTACAAGTACAGAGGGATACGAACACAACACCCCACATCATTACAAAGAGCTGGCTGGGTTTTAGAAGTGTACATTGGTTAGTGTAACACTTCTTTGAGGAAAGCCAATTAGCTCACGTTAATGTGGTGCAATCATTGTGTTATATGTACATACCTACAATGGCTTCAGATTAAGAAGTGTCCAGAGTCTGTCTTTGTCTTACTCAGCTCATTGTTTTAAACAGTAGTCACTGATTCAATTTATTTTTTGTGGAAAGGTCTATGTTGCCTATGACTAATTTGACAAAAAATGCATAGTTGAATTAACCAAACCTTCTCCTGAAAAGGTAAGTTAACAGTAAAAATGAAATTACTGTTATAACTGGTAACAAAACAACAAGTTATTTACATGCTAGAATCAGATTTGTCTTGAACTCCTTCAGAAGCATCCTTGTTTCCTGTCTTGCCACCACCAGCCAACTCTTCTTCAGGCTTGTATTCTGATAGATATTAAAACAACAGTTTAATAGAGACTTTGAACTTTAAAATGCAAAGCTCTAGTATACTTGCTGTCAAGTCAAAACATGGAGAATCAGAGATGACATTTTATAGCATTACTGCAGTGTATATAAAAAAATTCACATGGCAAAACACACAGGACTACTGTTGTACACATGCAAACCAAAACAGGAACATGCTCTCTGCCTTCATTATGGAAGTGTCCCCAACAATCCAATGTATGTGGAGAAAAAAAAACCCAAAACACAGAAGAGGGTTAATGTATTGACAGGTTTTGGCCAACAGTTTGTTTATCTTATACTACCTTATCCTACTGCACTGTGAGGACAGAAAATTTTTGTTAAGTATTTATGCAATCAAGAAAATGACAGTGAGAAAAGAATAGCCTAAGAACTCTTTAACATAAAGATCAGTATTCAGCACTACACTGTACTTGATAATCTGCAAAATGGTAGATATGTTGCCTCACATAATAGACTGAAACATACTTTTGGACACAATTAGAGAAACTGTCTGCCTATTAAGAGGTATCTGGTGCCAGTTCAGATGTCTTAGGGTATCCAACACCTTCACAGAGCTGAATCTGGGGAAGACATATGCCATTCTGGAGCCAGATGAGAGAGTCTAGAGCACTTCAAGTGGTACTAGATGGCAAATGTATGAGCAACTGAATCAAGTCCATACAGTAAAATATTAGATTTTTACCACCAATAACTCTGACTCAAAATGCCTTACAGAAGTAAAAAGTAGAGATTTTACTGCTACAGAAATAATGGGTTAGGTTTGCATAAGTTACAGCTGTGTAGTGTAATGCTAGAGAACACCTACCAGAATCATTGCATTTACTTGGAATAGCATTCAACCCTAGAACTGTACTGTTCCCATCTACTAAATTAGAAGACACATTAATGTTAGTTTTTCATGAGTTATCAAAACAATTCATTATTTTCACCTTCCCAGTGTTCTTCCACGTTAGAGAACTGACCAGCTTTGCCTTCTTTTTCTTTTTCTTCCAGAAATGGTAGAAGAGATTTTTGCTCTTCTTCCTCACTATAACTGATCTTATTCTCTTCCATACTGATAGTTCTTTCAAAATAACCAGGCTAAGAAAGAGAAGAGCACAGGTTTTATATACATAATCTCCAAGAACTTGCAATAGTGGTGACTATATCTTGAGATGAATTAATAGCATTCAAGTAAATGCTTAATGTATGTGAAATAACTGGATACAGTCACACACCTTTGTGCTAGTCACACATTTTGAGTATCAACTTTAATAAATCTCTTATAGAAAAGACGCTGCCTTTTTTTTTTTTTAATAATAATCAGTTCAACAATAAAACAAACCTTCTGAATGTATTTTATCCACTTAGGCAACCACTTTACCCAGAATGATTAGGAAACAACTCCAACAAACACTACTTGCTCTTGCATCTTGTGCAGTTCTCCAGTGTTAAGTAACCTGTTCTCAAGTGTTGATACAATTTATTAGAAACCAGCAAATTCTATACGTCATCTAGAATGAGTTATTACCACATGGTTGAGCATTTCATCGAGATCTTACTCATACACAGACTTGTACATATGATTAATTTTAATGAAGGTGGTGGCTCAGCTTTGAGCGCGTGTATGTAAATCCTGTTGCAGAACTGAAAAACATGAATTAGAAGAGCGTCTCTATTTTGTCTAGTTAAGGAACAGAGAAAATACACCATGGAATTTGAAGTACAGAATAGACCACCTATATGGTAAGAACCACCTTAAAACCAAGGCAGAATTCCTACACTGGGCTATGGTTGATTTAAGGATGTTAGTGGCACTAAAGTAACACAAACATAAATCGAGCTGCCAACACACCAGAAGTAGCCCAAATACTTTCCGCTAAGCCACTGCATTGTCAGGTAGTGCAACTCCAACTCCAACACAACAGAGCTTTGGGTAAATTAGAGCAAAATCTACAGTATGGTAGAAGGCCCACAGGCCTTCTATAAGGAGATCACAAGCCAGACAGCGAAAGCCGCATTGCTTTCACGATTCATCACATTACAGAACACCACATGGCACCTGAATCTCGCATTGCCAAAACCCCATCTCGACGCTGGATTCGCGCCGTACCCCAGCAATACCACACGCAACTACACGGGTCAGGGCACCACTGTACGGCCCCACTCCAGCAAACCGCCAGAAGTCCGCCCCAGGGCCGGCAACGGGACGGCGGGAAAACCTCCGGCACCGGAGCGTCTCTCTGGTAACAGCCGCTCGCGGGGCAGCCCGCCGAGCGAGCCGAGGCCGGGGCAGGGGCCAGCCCGGCGGCCCATAGCGCTGCCGCCCGCGCGGGGCCGGGGCGACGAGACGCCGTCACGGGGACCACGACACCTCCCTCCCGCGGTGGCGAGGCGGGCAGGGCAGGGCGGCCGTTCCCGCGACCCTCGCCCACCTCCCCTCAGCACGCCGCGGCCCAGCCCGCAGCCTCACCGCCTCCTATCTCCACGGCTGCGCGCAGCGGCCGTTGGACCCGCTGCCACGGCAACGGAGCAAACCACAGCCATTGCGCGGCAGGGGCGCCGGAGAGAGTCCGGGCGCCCTGGAGCCGCTGAAGGAGGCCGGCGCTGCTTGCGCGGCTCGCCGTGGCCCCCCCGCCCCGCGGGGTGGTGCGTGCCGGCGTGCTGTGGCGGGAGGCGCCGGCCGCAGGCAGTGCCCTGCATTGGCAACGGCGAATGCGATCGTCGTGAGCAAATTCCCGGCTCTAAATTCTCGGTTCTAAATTTGCACTCTTATAAGTACGCGGAATTACAAGATGTAGGGCGGATATTCAAGCCCATGAATTACAAAGATTTGAACCAGCTGAGCAGTTGATCAGTTGTTTTTTTTTTCCTGCTCGACGATTATTTTATTTTTAGTAGTGTAGGTTAAAATATGAACCGCTGTGAAACGCAACGTCTTTCCGGTTTTGATTGGCAAGATTTTCTATACATTTTTGTGAGCTGTTGACACGTTCTCTAATACATACAAGAATGACTGACACTTTAAAAATACGGTGGCATTAACGCTTCCATTGCCTTAATGCGAATAATGGCACAGGCGAGGGCTCTGGTGACAGCCGCTGCGCCTGGCTTGGGCATCTAGCGCGGGTTATTTCAGGTAACTGAAATCAGAGACATTTTCAGTGACCTTCCAGCTTAGTATTTATTCCACATACATTTATAAATTTTAAGCAAGTTGGTGGCATTATGTTTAAAAAAAATCTTTTTAGTGAATTCACATGACTTTCTGCAATGCAGAAGTCACACAGATTCGAGGTTGGCGTACACGCATTTTAGAATACTGAAGATTTCCAAGTTTCAATCCAGAATGAAGCTGTCTTAAATGCCTTTTCAGAAATAAGCCTGTACTATTCTGACAATAGGATTTCACCATTAGTTACTAATTAAAGGTTATTACAGCAAAAATAATGTGTACTGATCATGCTGCCCATTTATAATGTCACATTCTGAATGCTTCCTCTAGCTTCAGCAGAAACTGCCGGTTTTGCGGTTCCTTGTAACACTTCAATAATCGTTACAAGTATGCACAAAATCACTACATGAAAAAGTGTTTAGGTGATATTTCAGTAATTTACATAGTGAAATTGAATATCTGTCTTCATAAAATGTGTCTCAGTTGGACTATTCTGTTCTTCAGAGGAATCTTCTGAACTTGCGTGTTTGCTACCGTACGTTCAGTTACCAGATTTTAGCTCTTAATTGGTAATTAACTAGGTTTCCTTTCTATTCTATTCCAGGTATTACCTCAACAAAGTTAAGGAACACTGCAGTTCGAGTCACAGAAAAGCAGATTCTTGCCCCCTTATTCTTGGCACTAGGCCTAAATGACATGCTAGAGAAATTCAGCTATTCAAAGATTCAAAGTGATTCAGTTAAAATATTGGGACATCATTCTTTAAGTGGAGCTCTATACCAAAATACACACTGACCCGTACAGAGAGACGGAAGGCATTCTCAGATTTATTTAACTGAAAATGTTCCTCAATTGTAAGCAATATTTCTGTAATTTTTTACAGTTGCTATGATTAGGAAGGTCTGGTTTTTGATACCATGCATATAAGCACATGCTGCTAATCTAAGTATTTATTTCCACTGGCACCCGCAGTATAGGGTATATATTACTCACAGTGACCAATTCATTGTCCTACACTTATGCTATAGGTCCTCATTCTTTAGAAATATATGGACATTCTTAGCTCTATAGCTGGTGGAATCTTGATTTTATGGCATCTATTCATATTACATAAAACAAATTACATACAGACATTTGCAGGATTAAAGCTACAAGATGTAGGCTAAAAATATGCAGTGATTAACTGTATAGCTCTCTCTGCAGATCTAGAATAGATATAACTGTTGTTAACTCTGAACCTGCCAGTTCTCACACTCCTATAGGCAGGATGTAAAAGATCCAAGCACAGTTTTTTCCCTCAAGAAAACACTTGTCAGAACACCTGGTAATTTCACTGATTTTCAGTTTCTTGTGATATTTTTATTTAGGATATTTACAACTGTTTGGACAATTTTTGTAACAACAACAACAAAAAATGATAACTGTAGTTTTAGCAATAAATAAATCCGAGTTTAACCTCTAAGTTTCCTAAAAACCTAACCAGCACTTGAGTCAAAAAAGAATAGCTAATTTGTAACTTTGCTGTAAACCATAATGAATTATAACGACTGCTGCAGCCAGAGACACAGCATTCAGAGTTGATTAGAAATTGAATTGTCATTCTGTAGGAAATGCTGACGTAGTATTCACTCTGAACTGGAACAAAGTTCAAATTGCTCATCCAGCTTAATACAGAAATACCAGATGTTTTGTTATTAAAGTTTTACAACAGCCCCCTTCCGATCAGCACCAGCCATTTCAGAGTGCGCACTACCGGTTACATCTGACTGCATGATTTCCTGGCCACTGGTCATGATTTCCTGTCAGGTGAGTAATTTATCACTAAGGAAAGGCAATCTAGATTTTTATCTTCCCTATAGATGCAAGAAGAGGGAAGATATCTGCAGCTCCTCTGAAGATGGTAAATTATGGCTCCTCAGACAAGTTCTTATCTCCCAATCCACAATTTATGTCTATCAACTTACAGTCAGTGAATCTATTCCGGTTTTAAGCTCCAGGAGATTTACAAAAAGGCATCGCTTGATGCTACTCTTCTAGATTTTGTGGGCACTGACCACCAGTGAAACATCTCTGAGAAACTGGGTAACGGAGTGTGCGTGCATAAATTAAAATCCTGCTGTTTTCTTATTGTGAAGTTAAATTTAGAAGCTACTTTAGTACCACCTCAGGATCAATTTGAAACTTGGTAGAACTGGACAGTTCAGTTTGCTATATGGCTACATACTGTGCTTCTACAGGCGGTTGGTATTTCTTGCCTGAACGTTTCCAAGGTGACAGTAGCTCATATATGGAGCTTTCTAGCTTTAAGGCAGGAAGACATGCCAATAATGGAATCTTAATTTTTGCAGTGTGGTTCTTATCAGATTACATAAAACAACTTCTCTGCCCCTATTCTATGAGGCGGATCAACGTCTGGCTGTAAGCAATGGCAACACGTTGATAAGCATCTTACCAGCGAGTCACCCTTACAGATGTAGGAGGAAAGAACAAGAGGGGAGTTTGCTACCAGAGCACTCCACAGAGGAGTGACCAGGGATGACATCTGCTGGGAGTGCACCGTTGAGAGCAACACACCTGCAGTAAGACAGTCGTCTCCAGTCCTGGAACTAGCCCTGGCTCAGGGGCGAAGTGGGGAATTTAATCCCAAATCTGCTGCACAGAGAAGAGAAAAAGACGGCAAAGTGTCTGGCCACACTGCGCTTCATGATTATCAAAAAAATCTATGCAGACTGAGGGAGGAACTGGATGTTCTACAGAACATTTGGATAAAAACTAGATTTCTCAGCCAGCGCTTTAGGTGAAAGGAAAATTAATGTTGTGGTTATACTGATATTTACTAAATACAGACAAATTTGTGCTGGGGCCACGGGCCATTCATACAGTGCAAGCACAGTACAACCTCTGAAATGAGCTAAATATTTCCACCATGCGATTGCTACTGATATTCCCAAATCTCATTTATAAAAATAGGCATATGTGTGTAATTTATATATCTAGAGACATTTGGCGACGTTGCCACAACAGTCTTTCACGAGCTGTTTATATGGAATTGTGGGAGAGTGAAACTAATTATCCATGGGGTACATTTTTTGCCTCTAAAAATTATATGTGACAATATGACATCTTTACTTTGCTGGCAGTAAAGCCACCTGTCCTGTTCAGAAAATGATCTATTAAGACTATGAGGTAATGCGGTGCAAATGTAAAATAAATTTAAATAATGTTCTTTTGATATGCTCTCAAAATCCTGAGGAATAAAGGACTATGAAAACTTGTTATTTGGCCCAAATCACTTGATTATTTGAGCATATTTCTCCTCAATCCATCAAATTATGCTCTCCAGTAAATTATTTTATGGTAGCAGTTACAAAAGTATGGATGACTACAGTCAGGAAAGTCACACCTGTTACATGTTCCAGAAGAAAAATATTTGACAGCTTTTGAAACGTGGGTTTCTGGTTTTAATTATAGTAAAACATTACTTCAAAGTTCTGACCTTTGCTTACTACTTGAGAAAGGGTAAATACTTCAAAAATTAGTAATTGTTAATGTAGTAATAATAACTGATGATTTAATAAATAATAATGTTTAAATGATATTTACTCGTCAAATTGTCCAGATGTGGGTGGAGCTCATCTACTTTTGATGGATTGACATGGTCAGATAAAATGGACGTAGTGACCTAGGTATCACGTTGGTCACTATTACACTGCTTTGCCAGATCTGCTATAGCTTTATGTGTTCAACAGGAAAGACAACAGTGTGTTCCAAACTGTGTAGCTCTGACCTGACGACCTGGTCGTATTGGAGCATGGTTTCATCCCACGCAGTCTCTGACGATCCATCTGAGCTCCGTACGCAAGGTCAGATCATAGGATGGGTATTTTCATAAAAGCTAGTGCCTGCAGCCATACGGATTGGGGAGAGGTAGTAATTTAGTGGAGTGACAAAAAGGCTTAAGAAAAATTTAGTATCATGGGCCATCTTTTTAAGAATATTTGACAGTTCCAAGCCAGTAGCTAAAGGAAAGCTTTAATTATTTTCAAGAGGATTAGATGAGAAAGATTTGGGGAGCTTATTTATTTTGTTTTGTTTTGATGTTTTAATAGCAATTTTAATTGTTTTTTAATCTCTTTCTTGAGCAATTTTAATCTGTCATTGACTCTAAAGAGTTTTGGATATTCTGCTAGAATTGTAAGAAATTAAATATATTGTTGATCGTTATTATTTTATCCCCTCTCTTCCCTTTGGCTAATAGGAATTATTAATTTTGAGTGGGGGTGTATATATGTATATGTGTATATATACGTAACAGCCTATTTTGCTTAAATATGTATTTGTATGCAGAATCAACTAAAAACAAGGCTGAATGACCTAGCATTTATCCTTCTTCTATATAATATAGAGGATATAATTAAGGCCCATATACATCAAGTGTAATTTATCAATCTGAGAGAAGTTACACATTTATTTTAGGATTTTGTGTGAATGGATCTTAGAACATCTCTTTTTCTGAAGTACAGACACAAAGTGGTAGCTAAATCAGTCCTGTGAAAATAACATGAGATTTTGTTAAACCCAGGCACTATTATGGTGGTGATGGAAAACTCCCCGTATATACTTCTTTCATTCATTATGACATTATTAATCCAAATCTATAGTATAAAACCTTGATCACTCAAGATGATTTCAGCAATTGGATAAATATCCCTATGCAATGCCCAGTGAAATGAATGGGACAGTTAATTTTCTCCAGGGATAATCAGAACCCCAATAATATACCTCCATTACCCAATTTTTTCAGAAAAATTATTAAAATCCTGAGGATAAACATATTCCCATCACAATTGCATTGTAGATTTTGTGGGCAGTCACCTCACTGGTTTTGGCTGTAGAGCTGCTAAAAAAGGAGCATAGTGGTAGAAGGAGAAGTAAGAAAAAGAACTAGCTTAATGAATTTAGAGAAAATATGTAGGTGATACTCTTCCTCTTTTTCTTTTTTGCAATATCAGAACCACTGACAACAAAGAACTTTTTCATAGGATCAAAATGAGTAAGCACTGCAAGTGTAGTTGTTGTAGAAATACAATTCTTTCGGCAATGATTCTTTTAGAGGATTGCCATTGTATTTTTACTTGTTTTAATGGTAAAATTTGTAGCAATGTCTATCCCTTTAGAGCATAGGTTGCCATGATGTACTTATACCAACACACAAATACACACACTTACACACTTATGTATGTGTTATACACGTGTAAAATACACATATACACACACTCATTCTAAATGTACAAACTGCCTCATCTGGTTTTTGCTGTCTTTACAGATGTATGCTGAAGACATAGAAAATTGTTCTTTTTTACTAGTAAGTTAGATGGCAGCTGTCTAGCCAGAGAAAAACAATACCAAGGAATTCTCAGAGTAGGTACATAGCTCATTGGAACACCATCCTTAAGAGTAGGAACAATATGAAAAAATGTCAACTGAAAATATCCTGAAAGGTGTAAATCTGTTTTATTATACAGAGAGACACAATCATCCTGTTCTGTACGTCATCCTGTAAATTCCGTTAAAAATATTTTGGTTTCCCTCCTCCAAAACCCCAGTTTTCATGCAACAATCCAACTACTTGAGTTTGAATTTAGGTCTTTTCCTCCTTAGCGTGCATTAGCTGCAGGCATGACCATTGAAATGTGCAGAGGAAGAAAAAGATCAGAAAGAAAATAAACCCCCACATCATTCTTACACGTTTATGACATACAATTTTACACGTGTGTGTAGGTATGTGTATGTATTGTGCACATCTGTACACAATCTGTAGATAATCTGCACATTTATTCTCCTCCTGGATCCCACGGGGCTGTTATTCCCCTCACCCACCACCCCTTAGTTGCCATTGGAAATACTGGTATTAAATAATAATACAAAACTAAGCATACGGAAAGATAAATCGAACACTTTACCCCAGGTGCATCCCTGCATTTGATTAAGGTACCCGCACATTCATTTTTTGCTTTACGACACAATTTCTTTAAAATGTCTCCTTCCCAGTGTTGCCTTTGTGGGTTGGTTTTAAAATTGTCATTCTAGATTGAACAGCACCAAAAAGCAGAGGAGGCGGAGGAGGAGAGAAGAAAAGAGCGAATATGGAGGAGAAAATCGAGTTTGACCTGCAAGTAGAGAGGAAACCAAACTCCCGACAAGCCTCCCGGCCGGGCGTCCCTACTGCCCCTCCTGCGATGAGCCACGTTCCTTGAGAGCAAGCAGAGGTCCCCGAGAGTTTGCGAGGCACAAAAGATGGCAACGTGCACGGCATTATGGAGTGCTAAGGATGTCAGCTCCCGAGCAACCGTGGGATGGAGTATTGCAAATGCGGTTTCACAGCTCCGTGCTTGCTGAAGTGACCTGGAGCGTTTCACTTCAGAGAAGCCCCTTAGGAATCTGAGAGCGACGAGGCAGAAGTTTGTCAAACCGCGGCTCTGCCTCTTTCGGGTTTGCACCGCCGGTCTGGGACAGCTTTTGGAAAGCGAAGAGGTGGCAGCTTCCCCTCACCAGAGCCCCCCCCTCCGTTTATATTCCCTCTTCCCTGGGAAGGCTGCTGGCAGAGGGGCTGCAGCTGCGCTCGCCCCGGAGCTGTGCAGCCGGGAGTTGCACAGGGAGGACGGGGGCGGCGGCAGCGCGCTCCCAGCGCCCGGCGGCACTCGGCTCCCGCGGCTCGCACGCCCTTTGCCGCGCCGAGGAAGCCCGCTCTGAGCTCGCTCCGGGCTGCCTATGGCCAAACCGCCTTTGCCCTTAGCCCGGGCTGCACCTCCCTCCTCCTCCCCGTGATTATTTGCACAGGACATGTCTAGTATCTCCGGAGCACTTTTAGTTTGCTCTCCCCCGCGCTCGGTGGGATTAATCTATCCTTTTGGAGGTTATTTTCGGCAAGCAGCTTTGCACCCGGGAAGACCGGCCGGAGGCAGGGCCAGGCGCTTCTGAAAGCAGCAGAGGAGGTATGCCGAAGCAGGGCAGCGGAGCCGGGTGGGAGTGAGCCGGCGGAGCGCAGCCGAGGTGCCAGCCCGCAGAGGAGGAGAGCTGCCCTGCTACCTGCTCCCTATTTCTGGCTGCCCGCATGGCTCCCGGGCACTGTAGGGATTGTGGGGGCTGCTGCTGCTGAGCAACAATACATTGCTGTAAACTCAGCCTCAACTTATCGCAGCAAGCAAGGATGGCAACACTACTGGAGCTTTGGAGCTGCCAAGAGAGCCAGGGAGCCCGGGTTTTGTTTGCCACTGTCTAACAGATGGGAGTAAAATGGAATTTCTTACCTGGGTTTTTCCTGCCTTGGTTCTACTGTGCACCCAACAGCACAGGTGTATCAGGTAAGAAAACGCCTTATCGTTCGTTCTTAGGCTGGCCTTAGACGGCCGTTCTTTTGGTGTGGCTGGGGTGAAAAATGCCAGGTCTGGCTGTAGCTCCCACTTTTGCCCAGGGGTGCTCTGCGTTTAAGGGCTATGACTGCTCTGAGTGACTGTTCAGTAGAAAAAGGGGTCTTGACTGAAGAGTTTCCTCAATGTGCCCCATCTTTTTTTTCCCCCCCTTCTTTTTCTAGCAGAGGATGCACTTCTGCCAACTGAGCAGCAGTTTCTTGGGTTAATCAAGGGCTGTGTTTTTAACAGGTTGCCTGTGGAAGCCTTCTCCCCAGGGCACTTACTCCAAATTGGGGGCAATCACTTTTTCTAATGGCACTGCACATCCCAGCACAGCCTCATCCCCTTAAACAGCTCTGTAGGGGGCCTGCGTGAACATGAAACTCTTCCATAAAACCCAGCACAACCAGTGGGGTACTAGCTGAACATCTTTGCTTAGGGCCTCCATAGGCACAATTAACAAACCCAGAATACAGACGTTCCTTTTTAACGGGTTCATTAAGTCTCCTGAACTTGAGATAAGAGGAAGAGACTGGCAGAGATCTTAGAAAAAACGTTTGAAGAACACCAACCATTTCTTAAAATAATAAATTGTAAAGATACATGTTTGCAATTCTCAGTCACATTTATTCAGAAGGTGTTAGCTAGGCAACAGCTATGTTCTCTATATATATCCTCTACAGATCTGGAGGCTGTATGTGGAGAAAGCTTGCCATGATTATGCAATGAAAATAGAAGGGGGAGTAAAAAAGAACTTGCTGCATGTAAAAACATGCCTACATCATCCAGAGCAGAGGTGGCTGTGGTATTAAAGGGGTCTTCCTACTTCTACTTCATAGACATTATTAATAGCTTCAGAGGAGTATAAGAAGCAAAGCGATAATTGTAGTAAGCCGTTACATTGCTGTTACAGTTTTTGGAATTAATTAGTGAGATCTGTTTTTTTCACTGGTAAGGCAAGGATCTTGCATTAGAGGAAGTGTCAAGTCAACTGCTCTTATTCAGGACTGACATCATGATTTATCCTATGACCTTGAATCTGTTATCCAGGGTCAGATCCTGACACCCTCATGCTCTGAAGCAATCCAGTATTACAGTGAAGGCAGAGAAAATACTGCTAATGACCTAAGGGCATCAAGATCTTGCTCCATAATTTCAATGATCCTGTTTCTTTATCTGCACTTGGGCTAGCCTTAAGTATTTTGGTTGAAAAGTGGTGTTTGAGTATGAAAGAAGAAAAAAAAGGATTTTAAGGAACAGTCAGCCTTTTCAGCCTGTCTTCAAGGTCTGTTTCTAGGCACAGCAACTGCCAGGTTATATGCAACCTCTAATTTGTTGGATACATTATTTTATATTTGGATTCATTACCTAGTTACTGGACTTTCTTTCTCCAGTTACACAATAGTGATGAGTTGTTTGTTAGACATGTATATACTTGTGGCAGAGAGTAAGGCAAGGCAAATTCTACCTTGTGAAATTCCAACTGTTCAGTTTGTAGTAGTTGTCCAAATATGCCAAAGTGTAAGACATTCAATGGTCATAGAAAACTGCTCTGTTTAGTACAACGGTTTTCTGAAGATTCAGGATTTAGCATGGCTATGGCAGAACATTGTTGAGTCTTGTAAAAAGTGAGTAGCCTTGCTTACATGTGTACTTTTGATGAGTTAAACAGAACTAAAACAAAATTTTATCTTTGTATGAGTAAAATTACTCACACATTAGACAACCTATGAAATAATTCCCCTTGTAAGGGCCCAAGAAGCTCATTAACTTCCTTATTCTTCTTCCTTGGAGTTCTGTAATATAAGTACATATAATTATTTTTGGTAAGAGATGCTTTTATGAAGAGCAGTATTTTATTAATACTGTGGTTTTATAAGAATGGGCAAAACTGCCAATAGCTACATTTTATTGCTCTGATTTTGTTTTCTAAATGTAATGTGATTCATGGTTATGATGCCAGAGGCCATCCAAACCCACTAAGTTCTCTGCTTGTGAGTTCTATGGACTGTATATTGACAGGTATAAACAAAAACATATTCAAAAAAGGAAGAATATTTCAGCAAGTTCTGAACTCAGTGGTATGACATAAGACTTCCCAAAGGCAAAACTACCTATTAAAATAATGTTAAGGTTTGGCAGAGGAGGGAAGTGGGGAATACATGTAGCCTGCTTCCTCATAGCATTTCTGAATATCCTTTCAGGGTGCTTTAGGGGCTGTATGTGAAGCAATTCCTCTGTCATGTGTGCTATTTGACTGAAGTGAATGAGCCAAATTCAACCTAAGTCAGCACATCCTACTTATGCCAATGCTGTTTTCAGGTAAACATTTTTAAAAAGTAGTATTTTGTGGTCTGCTTGAGACAGTGATTAGTGGCAAGAAATTTGGCATTTATGTCCTTTGCCCTTTTTGGGGCAAAGACTGTATCTTCCACTGTTTTATCAGAGTTTGATATGCTGTGGATGCTGCAATAATAAATGTGTCATAGTGAATGAGATCATCTGCTGAAACATGTTTAGTGAAATATTTCTTCGTTTGAGCGGGGAAAGGGTACTATTGATAGGAGTTTTGGGATGTATGTTCATACTTTGTAATTCTTTACCGAAAGAGATTTTAATTCTCTAATTAAAATAGGTGTATCTTTTATATTGAAGATTCTACTATGCTAAATTACTTTTATACATTTGCATAGAATTGTCCTTCTGTTGTGTGTCTCCCTCAGCCTTTTACTTCTAATAATGGAAACAGAGCAGCTTTAACACATGAATATATGCAAAGAGTGGTCCATTTTCTGTAGCTTAAAACTCACAGAGAAGAAATAAGGGCTTTGACGCTCAAAAGATTGCCATGAATTAAGCCTAATGCTTTCCCAATTACGTTTCAAAACACAAAATATATTTACAGTGAGCTTCACATAGAGTCAGGAATGGCAGATGGGAAGGATACACATACTGCTCTGAATAATCCTGGTGTTTGACAGAGGGCAGATCGTTCACTGACCTTGCAGCATATTCCTCATCTTTTTCCCAAGAAAAAGTTTTCTTGAGTAGCAATGACATCTGGGACATTGGACTCCAAAAGATTATCTCAAAGAAAATGAAATGTACTCCATCCCAGTCCTCAGTATCAGTCAAACTGGTATTTCCATCTACCAGGTTAAGAGATTCATATAACAACTACGTCACAGTCCCAAAAAGAATCAGGTTAGCAGATTTAAAGAAGAAATAGGAGATGCAAAAAGTGATTTTCCACATCTTACTGCTATACATGTTTGTCAAAAGGTTAGCACACTCTCCCTACAAGTGTGACCTAAAATCAGTGTCTCATTGGCCACTGACGTAAAGATGCTGCTGAGCTTTTTGCACTGCTGCTGAGCTTTTGGCACTGCTGTGCAAAAATAATATTGCTAATGTTATCTCTTGTTCAGCTGCTGTAGTGCACTCATTCACACAGAAGATATAGATGCCTCTTTCCTTGGTGTAATTTAAATACTTACCAGATTTTTTCCAGTAATATTGATAAATTTCTACTGTTTTCACAGTGTTGTGGAAGACAGTGAAGACAGGCTAATACCTCAGTTGCCTGACAAGCCCTTTAAAGATGTGCTGTCCAAGTTCATGGATGCTTCTCCTCCAGATCACTCCACATTAGTAGAATGCAATGGTCCTGCAGCAGCTGGGAGAAAGGTGTCAGCTTGGATAGAAAGGGTCTTGCGATATATGTACTTTTTATTCTAGAACTGATAGTACTTAGCTCCAAAAGAGATGCATTTCTTTGTCATTTGAGATTCATTGCTTGGAGTTGCTTTCCCTAACCTGTGTCAAGGACAGTTTTGTTAGGCAAAGAAGAACTTCAGAGTTTTGCCAGGTTTATCAATGGTGATTTCCTCTCCCCTTTGCCTAGTGTGCAAGAGAACTAACTATTCTTTTCATAGTTTAAACAGCAGTAATCTGTTTTCTACTGCTAACAACAAGCTCTGTTGAAGTTCTCACAATGCTTAAACTCCAGATATGGACAGATGCAAATATATTCTCCAGAATATCTGCTTGAGAGGAGATGTGTACAGAGTCAGAGTGGATGAAAAACCATCTTCTTCAGCTTTAGATTTGAGAATGACTTTTAGAGTGGTATTAGTACACATGACTATGTTGCCATTCAGTCAGCTAGGCACCCCACTCTGGCCTGGTGCAAAGTAAAGATAAGCTTTTTGATGAGTTATGTCCCTTGAATTTTACAATCAATAGTTTAATTTTACAAAGTCCTTTTCTTACTAAAACAAGCTTTACAGAAGCTTATGTCAGGAAGTGAAGTTGCTGAATCAACTAATAGTGGTTTCCTTTCTTTTCATCTTTACTGCTTACACTTTGAAAAGTTAATCCCTTCCAATGCATCTTTTCTATGCTGGTCTTCCTTTTTCAGGTACAATAAATGAATAATATTTTAGGCCATATATAATCCCAACTGCTTATCAAGGATGAATGAAATTCTCCCACCATCCTTCATGTAACTTTAAAGCACTGGATCTGATGTACAGAAGTCTAGAGGAATGGCTCAAAGGAGTTATCACAAGCTGGCCCATAAAGTCCCATGAAAATAAAGGTCTGCTTTCCAAAGTCATCATTTTTGACTGAGGACTGCTATACTATCTGCTAATATTCACACTTTTGCCTTCACCAGATAAAAAATAAATGAAAATATTATAGGTAGAATAATATTCTTGAGTTCGTTATTTCTCCTGTCCCTCAATATTCTTGAAGGACAAAAAAGAGGGGAATGGGAGATTTCTACTGTGCTGGAGGACCTGGGATGACTTTAGACCTAAAGAGCACATGTCAGACTGACACAAGCAGGACTTGGACTCATTTACACCAGGCTGAATCATACACCCAAGCATACAGCCCCTGCTACATTAGTTCTTGTGTCTGTATTTTTTCCCTTGCTCCATCAGCCTCCATGTCAGTCCAACAAAATGTAATTTGAAAAACATGGCTGTTTAAAGTGATCACTGGGTAGTTTAAAGGTAAATTATAGGTTCACAGAATCACAGGGTGGTTGAGGTTGGAAAGGACCTCGGAGGTCATCCGGTCCACCTCCCTGCTCAAGCAGGGCCACTCAGAGCTGGTTGCCCAGGACCATGTTCAGACGGCATTTAAATATTGCCAAGGAGGGAGACCACAACCTCTCTCAGCAACCTGTCCCAGTGCTCAGTCACCCTCACAGTGAAAAAGTGTTTCCTGATGTTCAAGCAGAACCTCTTGTGTTTCAGTTTGTGCCCATTGCCTCTGGTCCTGTCACTGGGGATCACTGAAAAGAGCCTGGCTCTGCCTTCTTTACACCCTCCCTTCATGTATTTATATACATTGATAAGATCCCCCCTGAGTCTTCTCTTCTCCAGGCTAAACAGTCCCAGCTCTCTCAGCTTTTCCTCATATGAGAGATGCTCCAGTCCCTTCATCATCTGCATGAAAAAAGCCTAATATTAGCAAAAGCTTTTGGTAACTCAGTGATAACTGTTTGTAAATGAAACTGTAGGTTATTCTGATTCACGTATTCTCTTTGAGTATCTAGGAGTCATTCTGTGAGCACCATGCTACTGTGTGAGTAAGTGAGTAAGTTACTTAAGGCAGTAACTGAGTAAGAGTAATTTTGTTGCCCATTTCAAAGAAATTTTAAAATGAACCAGTTTATACTAAAACATCATTGAAGTAAATCTAGCCATAACATTATTTCAGCTGTAATACTTTAATAACCCCCACTGGTATTAGGTGCATATAGCTCCACTAACTTCAACACATTTGTTACACTGACGATCTGACCCTAAGGCTTTATTAATAATAGAAACACGATTCATTTTAATTGTGTCATGGATATTTAAGTAAAACTCCCTCTAGATTGTAATCTGCTTAAAACACATGGCAAGCTACAGCCCACAGTTTTTAACCCAACTCTTGTCATTTTAACTTCCTTTTAGCTCTATGGCTCTCCTTAATGCTGTTAAAATAGAATACTGACACAGGATACTGCTGCATACTGTAATATACTGCTGCATACTGTAAATGCTTTTTTCAAAAAAGATGAGGCTCCTAGCAGTTCTTATGGTGACATTGCTTCTTTTATAGCAAGTGTCTAATTATAAGTCAGTTATCTGGGGATGAGTTCTTGATGCACGCAAGTAGCAATACCTATTGTGAAAGGGGAGCAGCAGAATTTGTTTTTATTATTTTTCTCAGGTTGAGTACTCATAAATATACATGGTATTCTAATTTTACAACGACTTGTACCTAGCACTTTTGTACTATTGTGTATGTAGGAAGCATAAGCTAGATTCTCCCATCCTCACCGATCAGGCACGCAAGATAGGTCACTACGATGCAGTCACCTTTTGACTTAAGTATTGTTTTCAAAACACTTTACAGAGCTTGGCTGCAGTTTTAGCAACAGGAGTCAAAAAGCACCATCTTCTACTGAAAAGGCGAAGATATTTTAGGCAGATATATTAATTCAAGCATATTCTAGTTATTTACTCTAATTATGAAAAGAGTTAAAGTATCATTCTTTACCTATAAAAGGAGCTCAGATATTTTACTGATTAGGAATACCATTACATACCTATGGCTGAGACTTACAAGGTACAAATAAGTACATTTTTAAACACAATACTTTCAACATTAGTCTCATATTCTCTAATCTGCCAAGGCCTTAATTTAAAAAATTATTTGTTTTCTGTATTAACTGATAGCCTTAGTATTTCCACAAATAGGGTAGTGAATGTAAAAGAAAATAAATGAAAGAATTTCTGAACTGCAATGTTTGATGGCATTGCAGAAGAAAGCCAGACCTTAGCAGCTGGATCTTGCCAAGTATTATGAAACTATAATGTCATTTAAGTAAATACTGACAGTTGGATGATTGAAAGACCAGCACATAGGAAACGGCAATCTGATAGAAATAAATGTTTATATAGTTGATGAGACCCAACAAAGGAGAAAACTCTGTCAACATCTGTTATAAATCTTCAAAGCCCTTGTCTAAATCAATTATGTTATTCTAATTTATGTAGCTGAAAATATGGCTCTGAGTCTTCAAGATCCCTACTCAGAAGAGATATAAGAACCTGAGAAATATCGGAGATAGTCATTTGAGATGAACAAAGAGCAGTGTGCTCATGGCAAGGAAACATTATAAATGCAATTAAATATATATCCCCAATTTTAACATTTCGCTGTGAACTAATGAAGTTTCACTTTTGAGCAGCGTCCCTATGCTTTAAGGTCACTTAAGCTTTGACAAGTCTGTTAATGCAAGTTTTCAGTGTCTCTGCTGCTCAGGACTCACATTTATACATTGTAATCCCAGAACTCCTTCCTTATATAATTGACTCCATACACATGGGGCAAGAATTTTATGACCAGGGCAATCAAAGGTTTTTCTTTCAGTCCCCTGTGAGAAGAAGAGTTGGTTATTGTAGGATACTCTGCTACTGTGCTAGCAGTAACTGCATGTGCTGAGCTGAATGCCCAGACTGGCATATTTTGGAGAGAAAAAACATGTGCTTTATGTGGGTCAATGTCGCATGAGCACTCTAAGAAAGTTATGTAAGTACCAAGGCAGAATATGTTTATGGTATAGTACTCTGCAGCCTTTCATCAATGTTTAACGAGCTTCTCTTCTGTTACTAGTGATATATATCCCTCAAATGCCATGTTTATTGCTGGACTCAGTGGAAGATGCTAAAACAGTGCTCAGGCAGTTTTGATATAGTACTTGGATTCAGATGCAGGCCCTCTCAAACCACTGGCAAATTTTCTCTTTGCAAATAGTTGTGGTAGACGTTGTCACAGTCCTTCATTTCTCTGTTCCTGTCATGTCAATCACAGTGCTGGCAAGAGGAATTGTGTGAGCAGGCACAGATCTGCTTCAAATGAAGTCTGCCAGCTCAGTTTAAACAGTTAAGGAAGACAATATAAGCTTGCCTTTGTTTATAAGAGATTATGGAATATCCAGATAACTGCTTGTACCAGGAGGGTTGAGGGGCTGGCATCTGCCAGGGGGTGGAAAATGGCAACAAGAAACTGTGCTAATGTCTCCAGGGAGCATCACTGGATCAGAAAGAAGCACACACCTAGCACCTGAGAGATGGAGCCTTATTTCTGAGAGGGGGACTGTGGCATGCTGCACAAATCTGATAGCAACACATTACCTCCCAAACAAAACCAACCGCCTGTTTGGTGGCTCACTCAGGTCCCAAGAGTGACTACAAAAGTATGCATGCATTATGGCATCCCACGCTCCTGACCTGAGGCCAGATGGCCAAACGCCCACGCTGCCTGATGCTGGCAAGTGCAAAACAGCACAAGCAGGTGAGCTGGGGTCCTCCCAGCATGATGGAACCATCCCTATATGCCCAAAACTCTGGGGCACCTCTGGAAAGGTGGAGCGGAGCAGAGACATTTCAGTACTATGGATACCTCACTTACCGCTCAAGACCATGTCCAGGAATGGCCCCAAATCCAGGACCATAGTCAGGGCTCTTGCCCCTGCATTTCTAGGAGCATGGAGCACACTTCAGCCTTCAGAACAATGGTCAACTCCTTCAGGCTCACCACTATGGGCAGCTCCTCACATTGCAGAACCACGGGCCCCTCTCGAGGTTTCTGGAGGCTCCCGAGTTGCCTGGACCGTAGACAGCCACTTCTTTGGCTCAGAACGAGGGAGAACTACTGGGGCTTTTGGGTGCCATGGACAGCACCTCCTGAGTTCCAGCACCACAGCCCACTCCCGCCAAGGTTTGGGTCCATGGCAGGTCGGGGCTGTGGCAATGCCCCTTCAGTGGTTCTGTGCTTTCAGCTGTTCAATTTTTAAGCGAGATCTCCTTTTTGACCATATCTTTGCAGTTTTCAGGTGTTTGTACACCTTCTATTAGCATTGCTTTTCATATTTCTGAAGCCCAATGGTACTTTTCATAGTATCGAAGATGTTAAATCCCAATTCCAGCTCTGTAATTTTTACTGTTTTCCCATCACATTTGACAATACACCAGCCTTCTTGATCTCAGCTGTTCCATAGTGGTACTAGGAGCTGTCTCAGCTGCTGTGTCCTGCTACCCAGATAGCTGCATTTCAGCATCCACAGATGCATTTTATGCAGTATACAAAGGGTCTTGGTTTCCCTCATGCTTTCTTTACATTTCTAAATCTTTTTTTTCTACTTTTTTTTCAAAAATAAAAAAACATTAAAAAGTATGTGTTTGGATTTCAGAACGAGGCCATAGTCTTGCCTGAAATATGTTTTGATTTAAACAAATATCTGAAATGGTTTTCCTATCTATATACAGTATTTTTCCACTAAATTACCAATAGAGATGATTATACTGTAGGTGGTCTCTGGTGTAAAAGAAGTCAATGTCTTCCCTTTTCTGTTATTTTTCTGTTTGTAAACATGGCCAAGTTTTAAAAGATACTTATTCTCTTTACCTAGAGCTATGAATGACATTGGAGATTACATAGGTTCCAACATCGAAATATCCTGGTTACCCAACCTGGATGATTTAATGAAAGGGTATGCACGGAATTTCAGGCCTGGGATTGGAGGTGAGACTTTGAGCGTAATGTCTCTTTTGTTTCTTACAATCCTTCTATGCTCTGATGTTTATGTGAACTTCATCCTCTACATGATTAAAAGGTTGTGGTTGTCTGGATACTGGAAATAATAACAATCAACAATTTGCTTGATCTTGAAAAAAGGTGAACTGTACAACAGAATTAGCAACACAGTCTTCTTGCTGATACAGTTCTTAAGTCACTGATTTCTAAGTTGAAGGAATTTTGGATTGCCTTCTGGTGATAATTTCTGCATTTGCTTGAAGTCATGCTGTCTGAAACTAGATGATGTGGTTTCCAGAAGGGATTCCATAATTTTCAGTAGCTGTGATTGTATCTCATGTCCTTTATCACTGCAGTGAAGTGTTCTGTTGGAAATTGAGGATGCAATCTGCAAAAGATTTCAATCTCTTGCTCTAAGGTAGATTTTACTTGGAAAGTGTACTTTATAATGGAAAACACTTTTATAAATTCACTCTGTATGAAAGAATTAACAGTCTTGGGTCATCTATATTTTTATAGGTACTATGATGATGTAAATCACCCCATTCAAACATTTTTTCTCAGGTCCTCCTGTTAACGTTGCTCTTGCAATTGAAGTAGCCAGCATTGACCACATCTCAGAAGTGAACATGGTACGTTATCAGTTAAACTTACCAAGCTGTGAATGTATGTACTGCAATGACAGAAAGTGCAGAAAACTAACTAAATAGAGGGACAGTTGATCCCCAACATGTTTGGAGTGGAGAAATTACCACAAGAAGATACTGTAAAGAACAAACATTGTATTTCGAGACACAGGCAGAGTCTCTTCTGGCAGACATTGGCAATTACAAGAATCTAGCCATGTATAAGTCACTGAGATTTCTTACTACAGTTAGCAAGGTTGGATCTGTGCAGCACGTACTAACAGAAAGCCTAAATTTAAGCATTAACTCCAACTTCTGTTAAAATTCCTTTTCACCATGGATACTTCCAAAAAAGAAGCTAAGGGAACGATTGGTTGTGAGATGTTCCTCTTTTTTGTGTAAAGACCTTTAAACAAAGCAGTGGAGTGTAACAACTTACAAGTCACATAAACAAGCATAGGCATGAATTAACTGCATTTCTGAAACACAATAGATTTAATTTTAAAACCAAACTTTGACTTTCCCTCCATCCTTTCCCTTCATTACAGATGCATAACTTCACCTGATTTTTAAATTTTGCTTTAAAAAACCTTCAAAACCAAAAGTTGTACTTGTGGAGATAATAAACTGATTTTCTTCATTAAGACATATGCAACTCTTGCAACATGTTATATATAACACTGACATTGAATCACTTTTTAATATCTTGGGTTTATCCTTGGTAGAAGCATATGACAGAAATCAAAATGCTTGGGCAACTCTGTGGTTGACTGAGTATAAAAATACTTATTTGCACAGGAAAAAGTTAATACATTCCTAGGCTAATACAATACATTTTTGACAAAGTCCCAAGGCTTTATCATTGTGTTTGTTTAGCATCACTTTTTAATTGGGATTTCTCTTGTTGTAGGAATATACCATGACGGTATTTTTGCACCAGAGCTGGCGAGATGACCGTCTGTCTTACAACCACACCAATGAAACTTTAGGCTTAGACAGCCGGTTTGTGGACAAGCTCTGGTTGCCAGATACTTTCATAGTAAATGCCAAGTCTGCCTGGTTCCATGATGTGACGGTGGAAAACAAACTTATCAGGCTCCAGCCAGATGGAGTCATTTTATACAGTATCAGGTGAGTGAGAAAGAGTGCAAGTGTACTCTATCGTGTATTAACTTTTTGAACAGACTATAAAGTAATCACTCAGTTTTCCTAGGATGATTTCCTAAAAGAATTATTAATTTAAAATGGAAGAAAGTACTGGTGACTCCTACCAGAGATCCCTTTGCTTTACAAGGATTACACTGCCAGGAAGGTATCTTTGGCAACACTAACACATTTTCCACTGCATAACCACTGATTGCTTTCAGAACATCCTTAATTGAAGATAAGCATCTCATAACTATTTGGTCACCAGGCACAGAGATGCTGAATACAGACCAAAGATTCTGTTCTCCACTCTATTTTCCAAGGGCACTATGAGCCTGATTTAGGCTCAACTTCCCCATCTTTCAAACAGAGAAAGTAATATTGCCTCACTTTGGAGGAGTGTTCTTGCTAGAACTCAGTAACTATATTTAAAGTTAATTCTGTAATGTTCTAAAAATTAATGACTGAGCACCTTTGAAATTGTAAGTCCAAAGTCACCCTTAAGGTACTGGTAGTGATCTTGGGGACAGTGGAAGGGAGCAGATTTGACTCAGAAAAGTCCTTTTTATCTTCAGAAGTAGCTGAAGCGTCCTCTGACATTAGACAAGTCATTTGACCTTTCTTCAATTTCCCCCCACCTTTGGGTTTCCCACAGACTTATTAAAGACAATAGCCATCGGGATTTTGAAAATAATTTCTTGTATTAGTATGAACGTTTCAAAGTTTTCCATTTACTCTTTGAGTTCTGAGGAAAAGGCTCTATCTGAATGCAACTAACTGGTGTTCACGTTGCTTGGAACAGGATTACCTCAACAGTGGCCTGTGACATGGACCTTTCCAAGTATCCGATGGATGAGCAAGAATGCATGTTGGATTTGGAGAGCTGTAAGGGCTGAGTACAGTGGTTCATATAATCTGTATTTTGTTTAAAGCCTGCGTATATGGTACTTAGCTTGCTGGAGTTTGCCGGAATGATTCTGCTTTAGTCAGTGATGTAAGGGGTGCCTTAGGATTTAGAAATAAAGGGTACAAACATGAATCCCTTAGTTCTCCATGTTGGACATTAGACTATGGACTTTTCAATACCTGTTCAGCTCTGATCCAATTCAAAACTATAGGATTTAATTTAGTGAAGATGAACAACCTACAGTCCTGCTGACAAATGTCTGGAACTTTGTGCTTCATGTAAAACCTAGTGCAATTGTGACAGTCACTAGCATTACTGAGGTTTGCATCAAATCCAGTGAGAATAAGTAGAGAAGCCCACAGGCAAAATTTGATGTGCTATTTTTTCTTTCTGAGAAAACAGGAAAAAGAAAGAATTCCCTGCTTTTAATGAATGCCATTGTGACTAACCCTTACATAGCTGTTTAGCTTGCCTAGGCATTCCTGTATCTGTTACACAGAAATCAGTCAGAATACTGCATGGATTGGCTTCAATTCATTTGTACTCACAAAGGCGGGTGAAGAATGAATTTGTATTTTGTCCAACCTGTATTTTGTCTATGATCAGCATGTAATTCCCATGAGCATTAATACTTTTGAATGAAATTCACCACTGACACAAGCAGGGCCACCCAATCAATGGCAATGAATGCAGCCTTTTGTGGTTTTTATATCAAGGAGTCTACAGGTCCTGAGGGTTCCAGAGATTTGTGAACAGCAGTTTCTGAGCAGATTTACTGGCCTATTGATGCAAGTTCTCTTTTTCTTTTTTAGCACTGACTTTGTTTTCTAGGCAATTAACCACAATACCATTTTATCCTGTCAAAAATAGCAATCTACAGTTTTACTTATGTAATCACCAAATGCAGAGGCAGCAGACAGTGAACCAGCAATCAATTCTCTCTCCCAGCAAGTTCTGCAGGGAGTTTTGGTGGTGGTTGAATTTTTTAATTGAATTTGAGGGTTTTGATTTCAGTGAAACAAACACGTAGAAATAAAGCCTCTTTAAACAAATGACTTTGTTTAAAGTAGCAAGTTGTCCATTAACAAACACTAGTAAAGATCGATTTTCTATTACATATTACATATTGCATGTTATATATTGCATGTTGCGTATCGCATAAATTGCAAAATATGCAAAATTGCAAAATATGCATACATATTGCATATTACATAAATCCCCTCATACATATCCCCCCGCTTCTCTCATGTCCCTGGTGCCCTGCACCTCTCCCTAGCAGTTATCTTCCAGCTGCCATCCATGCCAAACTGCAGTCATTAATAGGCTGAGATACATGGTGATTGTCAAGCTAGCTGGTGCATCTCAGAATGCAGGTGAGTCTGAATTATACTGCTGTTCTCTAACTGGATGCACAAATTTGATTTTCTGTTCTCTGCACACCATTTCCTACAAAACTTTCAAGAGTCTAGCATCTTTGAAACCTTTACCTTTTTGTCATTTTGATTTGAAAATATCGAGGAAGTTCAAAAGCTGTTAGGAGGACAACTGGCAGAAAAACACTGCACAGGCAGTTTGCATAGGCATTGTTTTCTGATCAAACCACTTTAAGCCCGGGGGAGGCCCTAATGCTTGTTTCCAAGAGCGGGGATTCATATGAACAATTTCTTCATATGAAATTACTTCACTTTCATGCAGCATCCATTTGTAAAAGCACTGTATGGATTGCAAGGGGAGATACAGAGCCAACCGGACACATACTTTTTGAGGACACAGGGGGAATCCCTGACAAAGGAAATGTGTTTCCCTGACGCTGCCTGACTGGTACAGAGCACCTATCTCATAAAATCAATGTGTGAACTTGGAGATAGACTTGCAGTACAGAATTACACTCTGATCTGTCTTCAGTAGGATAGGCATGGATAGATTAGATTTAGTAGTTATTTTCTTTTACAAACAGAATTTTCTGTGACTCTGAGATCCAAGCACAGTGCAGGACTAAGTAGGCTAGTTTGAGTGCTACAGTACCAGTTACTCTACTTTAAGTGAGTATGCAGATGAGCTTTTTGAGAGATAATTTGAATATTTCTCATGAGACTCAAGTGCATTGTTCTATACCACATATTGCTAGTCAGTGTGAATCAACTTGGATTATTCTCCTTGTAGGAAAGCTACCCCAGTGTGACACTGGCAACACTGATGTTGCCAGGGCAGTGAATTATCCAGACTGAATCAGAGCATGTTTGCTATGGGACTGATGAAAATCAGCGTAGCAGAGGAATTAGAGGACTTCCACGATGAGTCCTCTAAATTCTTAATTTCTTCCTCAAACTTTGTGTTTATTCAGCTTTCTTTTGGCAGATGGCTACTCTTCAGAGGACATCGTCTACCACTGGTCAGAAAACCAGGAGGAAATCCATGGGCTGGATAAGCTGCAGCTTGCTCAATTCACGATTACCAATTACCAGTTCACAACAGAAATGATGAACTTCAAATCTGGTAACAGGATCTGTCTTCAATTCAGGGACAGTATCTGACTTTTTCCTGCATAGGGAAACCTCCTGTATCTATAATAGAAAATCCTTCTTCTTAAGTAACTAATTTAAGAATCTGTCAGGTTTCTGATAAGAGTTTTCTTTAGCTTACACTTGCAAAAAATGCCAACCTTTGCTGAGCCTTCAGGTAGCCACTGTAGCCTATTACGTCCTTTAGCTCTGTATGTTTCACAATATACTGCATGGAGTAGCCAGACAGCACTTGATAAAAACCACTTGAGATATAGCTCACATTTTCTTGACCTAATTTGCAACTTCGGATAAAGAAAAATTTCCATTAGCCTTGACGTTATGAGCCTTATGACGTACAGTCAGATCATTCTAATTCTATCCAATAGAAGTCAGTGGTGTGTATGCGTATCACTGGGTTTATTGCAATGTTTGTAAAAGATTGGAGTAATTTTTTTCCTGCTGATTTTTCATCCTCTTTCATGTATTCAGATTCTCATTTATGCTGCACATCTCCTCTAAGCTCTTTTTTGAGTTTGAAATTAACTTGGCCTTTTAAAAAATCTAAATTTAGTATCTGGAGGACTTTCTACAGCAGATGATAAGACAGTACACATTTTGAAGCAATACTGTTATTTGAGAAGACTCATGATTTTATTTTCAGATCTGGCATTGATATGACCTGAGACAAATCATTTGACCTATTCTTAGCTAACAGTGCTGATGAGAACTGCAGTACCTCGTGCAGGGTTTATGAAGACTAATTGAACAACATTCAAAAAAGCTTTTTGTGATCCTTGTGCAAAAGATGTTTAAGAATGTAGATCTGTGTCATTATAGGAACTGTTATTTTGAATATCAGCTTAACTGTAATTCACTCAGAATCTTTCTTTGTCTGCTCTTTTTTCCAGCAGGTCAGTTTCCCAGGCTCAGTCTCCACTTCCACCTTCGGCGAAATCGAGGAGTTTACATCATTCAGTCTTATGTTCCTTCTATCCTACTAGTGGCCATGTCGTGGGTATCCTTCTGGATCAGTCAGTCAGCTGTGCCTGCCAGAGTGTCATTAGGTAAAACAGATAGTTTGGGGAACTAACAGGGCATGCTGAAGCTGTAATTATGCTCTCTAATAATCCTCATTTTCCATGAAGGTGCATTTATGAATACTGTGTTTACATTTGCAGAAGAGAAGGTCCTTTAAAAGATTTCCTCCATATTTTAATTTGTCATGCTATCAGAGCAGCTGCCTCAATAAAGAACAGAAAATAACCATCTAGAGATGGTTAAAAGCAATAGTGAATGTGAGGCAGATGTATGAAAGAATTGATTTGAAGGAACTGGGACAGTGACAAAAAAATGTCCCTGGAGCTTGTGGATCTGTTTGCCTGAGCAAGGGTTGCAAGTCCAGATGCAAAAGTTTTTGAGGGTTAAGTCTTCTGGTTTTGTTTGTCCTGATCTAGAACAAAACCAAGGATAACATGTTCAAAGCTGCCTTAGTCATACAAATGCACAGTTTTTTTATAAACTCCCCTGTTTTGAAAATCAGAAGCCACACTATTAAGGAGCTTCTATGGTGAAAATATTCTTCAGCTTCAGATTAGTAAATACACTTATTATAGTGTATACTATGAAACCTAAAGTAAATCTTCTCACACTACACTGCAGGTATAACTACTGTTCTTACTATGACTACGCTGATGGTCAGTGCCCGATCTTCGCTTCCACGAGCATCTGCCATCAAGGCACTTGATGTTTACTTCTGGATTTGCTATGTGTTTGTCTTCGCTGCACTGGTAGAATATGCATTTGCACATTTCAATGCTGACTACATGAAAAAGCAAAAGAACAAGATAAAGGCGAGAAGGCAGAGTGGAGAGGTCAGTAAGCATAATACTGTGAATAACTCTGCAAAAGCAATCATCCTGCATTATGACCTTTTTCTACTATGGAAGCAAATTCTTCTACCCCTTTTGGAAAAAAAAAAATCCCTGGTTAACTCTTTTGTCATGTTAATATGACAAGCAACCAAATGCAACTGCTAATTTCCTCTTGCAGCATGGTTAGCACCAAAGACAACATATTCTTACATGGTTTGTTGCTGTATTGAAGATAGGAAATGGAGAATAAGAGAGAATGAGTAAGAAGAGAGGCAAAGTATGTCCTGAGCCAGATTTGTACATCTTACACTTTAAGAATATATTTAGACCCTTTGATATTTGTCCCGTCCTCAGTGTAAGTTATGGTAACCTTGAGTTGCTCCTGTAGGGCCAGGGCAAAATCATTCTGACAGTATTACATGAGATGGGGAAGAAAGGCCTTTTCTCAGAAGGTATTCTTTAGTAGCTGCTTCTGCTAAGACTCTTCTGGTTCTGCTACAGCATAATAAAATGCTGTCAACAAAACAAAAACTAGGCCTGTAGTCTTGAATGTTGTCCCCTGGAGATTACATTTTTTACACCTAAACTGCATAAGGTAAATACAGATATAATTAGCATGGATATAAGTTATGTAGATATGAAGCCCAGTGAAACTGAACAAAGGAGTCTGTGGATGAAATTTCTTCCAGGAACTCCAGATGGCTTTGCTGCTTTCTTCATGTGCATACATGCATGTTAGTGACGAAGCAAAGTGAGTTGATTAAGGAACTTTTTTTTTTGATAATTCACAATTTGTAGTCCAGGCCTACACATTTTTGAACTCTCTGGCACCTTGGGTATTATTTATGATTATTATGACTTCATTTTATTAAGCTGTAGCAGATACAACTGATCCATATTCATTTTCTGTCCCATCTCCATGTTCTCTCTGCTTTGACAAGAGCCTGAGAACTGCCTGTTGGCTTTGGCCACAGAATGGGATAACTGTCTCCTTAAAGACAGTCAATTATTTTCAGTCAGGAGGGCCTAAGCATGCTGTCTCAATGGTGCCTCGGTAATTCAGAGCATGTAAAATTATAACCAGAATTTAGACGTGGTAGCACAGTCTTTCAGCAGTCCTTCTGCCAAAGCAAGTGATAAATACCTTTCAGCACTTACGGATCTCACAGATATTTCCCCATGTCAGTATCATGGCTAGCTTGGATGAAGTACGCTACCTTTGCCCTATAAATTGCTATTATAGGTTCTCCTCTTTCCTTTGCAGATAAACGTGAAGAATGCCATTGTTCTGTTTTCCCTTTCCATAGCTGGTGTGAACCAGGAACTGGCCATTTCCAATAGGCAGCACCGAATTCCCAGAAGCCTGCCTGGATCGTATGGCACAATAGAAATAGAAACTGGAGAGACAAAACAGCAGCAAGTAATGAAGCTGAATAAAAAGAGTGGTCTGAAGTCCCTCTTTAAGCCCATTGATGCTGATACCATTGATATATATGCCAGAGCCGTGTTCCCAGCAGCCTTTGCAGCAGTCAATGTTATATACTGGGTTGCATACACAATGTAAAAAAAAAAAAAATTTCATGTGAAGAGCTACAAATTGAACAATACCTACAGACTAAAAAGCCCTTGCTGAAACTGTATTGATCCATCTCTTCTCAAAATATTTTCCAATGAGCTCAAGACATTTCTAAAGTCAAGAAATTCCTGCAATCAATTCCTACTAAAAGCAGCAATTTATTACCAATCAGATTTGGTCCAGTAAGAACCGTACTCTGCCAAACAACCCCAGCTCCTTATTTCCTGTATTACCATGAGACAATTTTTCATATGTACATATTTGCAGCAAAAGTTTAAATCTTAAATTACCATGGTTTTCCTCCACTTTAAGGGTTGATCAGTAATGAAGATTTGGCTTTTCACACTCAGATCATTTCCTTTTTTGTAATGGAAGAGCTAACTCCTCTCTTCCACACGAGTGATTTTCTGCATCTGGCCTTCTGTGGGATGGTCTAAGTTAACGGTAGTGGTAAAGCTGGAGTTTTTAATCATAAAAATCTCATGAATAAAGTAAAAGGGAATAGAGGGGAGTGGAGGCTTTTTCTTAAATTATTATTTGTCTTGGATAAAGTATTGAAAACTTTTCAATGCTCTTAGTTACAGCATGAAATAAAATATACTACATAAAATTCTACTGAATTGTTAATAATGACTGTGTTACATTTCAGATCTAAGCTAATGAAAGTTTAAACACTTAAACACAGTAATGTTTATTAGTTTAATAGGCCCAGACAAAAGTGACAATAGACAAAAGTGATTTAGAAACACAGGGAAAACTCAGGCTTTCTGTGTTGGATTGGGAAAAATTTTAAAGGTGCTTGATAATGAAGGAACTCAGACTCCATTTTCAGGAAGGACTTTAGAATTTGTTCTGTTAATTTTCAGTGAGAGCCTACCATGTATGCCTCTGAAAATATCCTTTTTGCATCTGTCCCTAAGTATCTGTCATAAATGGCTTTAAGTTACTCGGTTGCTTTGGATATTTTTGCCATTTTTATTCAGAGGCTGTCCTAATATGTTAGGCCTCTTCACTTCCATTATTTGACAATGAAATTTGTGGGTACTCGTACACACTCCTTAGTTCAGGACTAGATCTTCTCACCCAACTCATGCAAAATAACACTTTGTTCTGTAAATAATTCCAATGAGCTCAGCAAATGAATGCAGTATTCACAACAAATAGAAGTTTACAATTAGTCTCTAAAAGACTCCACAGCAAATATATTGGGATATGGATTAAAACAACTGAAGTATTGCTAGTTTAGGAAACCAATGTAAGACACTTTAAAAGGGAAATTTTTCTTGAGGATTTTGTTGCCTTGAAAGTGAGAGGTTTTTTCAAATGTAGAGACTGACACAAAAGAAAATATGAAGTGAGAGAGGGAGAGAAAGAAGGAAGCAAAGCAAGTGGCTGAAAGCTACGATGGAAGGGAGCACACGGAGGTGCGAGATTAAACAAGCCAAAAGATGTAGATAAGAGAAGAGTTGCATTGGGCTTTGAAGATGGGGATCTTGAATGTAGTGGCTGATGATTAATAGTTGCAATTGCAATAAGGATGAAACAAGCATTTAACCACAGTGGAGTGTGTGTGTATTCCTCCTGCCTTACTTATCTGTGACATATGGTTTGATTTCATATGACCAGCACCAAAAGATAGAGCATTTTAACACAGATTTATAACTTAAGATTTGTTCAATATCACTGAAGTAAGAGAATGCTCTGAAGAAAAAATAATGATCCTGAACTGAGCTAGAATAGAATAGAAAATACGCTCCCATCATAAGTCAGGCTTAGGTTCACCTCAATCTTTAGTTTCTGTTATAATGGAAAAACTATTTGCCAACAGTGTGCTGGAAAGCGCAAACTGACATCAAGCTATAATTGCTCCACAAAGTTCTCGCCAGTCTAGCCCTGGACTGAGACACCCAGATTCTGCTCCAAGATCTTGCCACTGACTTGTTGGGCAATCTCAGTTAAGTCATTTCACTGCATCATCTGCAAAATTGATATAATGATACTGATTTCTTTCCTATATCTTTGAGTTTTACAGAAGAAAAACCCTTCAGGAGAGACAGAAACTCTTATCCTCCAACTAGGTAAGTGCATCTAACTAGTACTTATGTGGTGCTATTTACCATAGTTTCTGAGAATCTCACATACTGAATTAAAGCAAAGTATCACTCAACTTTCACCTTATCCAGAAAGCTCATTAAATTCTGCATCTTCTTCAATACCTGCAGGTAATCAGGCTTCTCTTTTTCCTTCTCCTTCTGCTCTTTCTATTTTATTATTCTTGGTGTTTGTTCCTGATGTTGATGAAATGCTACATTACAGAAATACACCCTTTTTTTCCTGAGTGTGTTTTTGGTCATAATCACTTTCTCCCAAAGGAAGTTCAACCCCTCCTGCTCTCTTCTGAATGATTCTTACCGTTTTATATAACGATTAAGTGCAGAGTGGAATAAAAACAGCAGAAGCATGAATTTACAATGCCTTTTACTTACTAAGTTGTTGCTTTTTCCATGATCCTGTGTCAGGTCCTTGACATATCTTAACTCCCCTTTCAGCTTAAACCTGAGCTTTTTCAATTTACACCTGATCTAATTATTGTCTGGCCTCAGAAGCATCGGAAGTTTGAATGTTACTCTTGGATGATGCACTTTCATAGGCAAGGCAAGATGGTAGGCAAGTCTGAAATATTCTGCTCAGCACTCTGAACAGTACTACACCCTTTAGAAAGGCCATAGTCCCTTATTCTTCTCTGTTACGCTTGCAGACATCAGAAATAATATTTGTTTTAAAATCAGTAGATTAACTACTGCTGTGAAAGCAGAGTCTAACCTTTTTGTATCCTCCTGGTTTCTCTAGCTATTAGTTTATTACGTTGCCTGTCAAGGTCAGTATCTACTGCTAAGAGTGAAATTATTGACTAAATCCAGCTGAAAAGAAACTCACAGCAAGTTCCTGTGGAGTGTAAATCGTAAGGAAATAATCCATTATTTCGGAATTAAAGTTATTAAAGAGCAGAGAACAAAGCATTGACCTAGTCCCTCTAGTGTGCAGTGGCTGGTTATTTAGAGTAATTAGCAAGAAGGCGGCTGCACATATTATAAAGGCAGTGTCTAATCTAATTACTTCAGCAGTAATAGTTTGTAATTGTGCACCTGACATAACTCCTTACACTGAAGCCAACTGAGTAATCACATGGGGTTATTGGACAAAATTAGCTGCTTCTCCACCTGGGAGACAGTCATAGGCTGCATGTCCTGCTGACTTCTTAAAAAGATTTATTCAATGAATTTTTCTATAGTTTGACTGCAGATCTTCAAGGTGCCCAGCTCAGTTGTGATTGATCAAAGAAAAAGGTGGCATTAAAAAGGTGGCAGCAATTTTTCCTCAAAAAACCCCAAAGCCAGAATGCTAGACTACCACAATGTTGTAGACAGAAGCATAAATAAAGGGGAAAAAAAAATCTCAAAACATTGCAGGCAGTCGGAAATATGCACTGTGAGCATACATATGGCAAGTGTGTCCATTCCAGGAACGAGGTGACTCAGAGAAGAGAACAGGTGTTGCAGCCACTGTTACTGCACTTGCATGAGTAGAACAAGACAAAACACCTCCATCATGAAGAGTAGGATTTTCTTAAATCTGTTTCCAGAGCCAGAAATAGAAAAGTCAGATGCCATTCAAACTCTTTTAAGGAGAAACTTCAGTACAGGAGTATGGTGTAATGATTGGAGTTCTGCATAAATTGGAATCTTCTGTACTTTTGGATGGGCTTTATTTATTTTTTGTTTTCCGTTTAAAATCATCATACTTCAAAATCATCAGACATTAATACTTCAGACTTGTTAATGTCTAAAGACAATGCCCTATTCAACTCTAATTTCATGATGCCCTTAATAAACAGAAATAAACTAAATTTGATGTCAGTTGAATGCTGACTTTGGATGGGTTGTACTAGCATCAAGGAGAGGCAAAAAAAAAAAAAGAAAAAGTATGTGACAGATCAGAAAGCACTTTTACTGTGCTGTACCTGAAAGCGTTTATATTCCTTTCTGCAATTTAGAGTACTGCTCTATGGACTGGTGTGTCTGTGATAAAAAGAGTGGGATACGTGTTAATGTAATAATTCTAAATATGAAGTGTTAGTAAAATGTAGATATACAGAAATTGGAGCTTCTATAAACAGACAAAATAGACATTCCAACTATTGAACTGGAAGATAAAATTCATTAGAAGGAAAATCAAAATAAACTCAGAGATTTCATCCCATAATGAAATCCTGCCTATTCAGTACCCAAGGGCTTGTAAAACTCTACTTTGGCCTTGACAACAGAAGAGAAAGCACCATTCTGCATTCATGAGCACTTTCTGTGGGGTATTTATGTTAAAAAATAGCTGTTGCTGCCTCAAGAGGTTGAAAAGAATCAGAAAGCACAAGATGAAGAAGAGCAAGCTACTGCATGATTTGTTTGAAAGTAATGCTGGCAGTGACAGCACTATTAAGAGGTTAATATACAGAAATGTCTGTCTTGTTTCTGGGTAAAAATGAAAGCATTTATCCAAGTTAAAGTAAAAGCTCTCACATCAGTTCTTAACCCGTTTGCTAATCCAATAGATAATGTAGCGAAACCCATTTAACTCAATGAGGCTTCTACTGTTGGTACAACAAAACACTTAAAACGATTGCTCTGATTTTAAATACTCAGAGTCATTAACCTAAGAAAGCACTTCACATTAGGAGGAAAACAGCACCCCTGCATATTTGTCTATGAAGCAGAATAGATAACAAAAAGCTTATTGAAAGTTACTGAGAGTATTTCCATTAAAAAAAAATCTGAAGCAACTCCCTCATGCCTTCTTTATTATAGCAGCTTAAAACACTTGCAATGGTTGAAAGCTTGTTTGATGTTATAATAATACTGCGTGCAATACATGCTACAAACATATAAAGCTAATTCTTCTTAATGAAAACTGAATAAAAATTTGGCAATGAACATGTCTTTTTGGATGGATTTGGTAGCTGAAATGGGAAAGGCACTGTCTTTTTCTGCCTTTATAGCTTGTGTCTTAAGTGAAGTTAATTTGAGGATCTAAACCCATAATTACATAATGCATTAGGGAACTGTTCTCTCCTTATACCAGCTTTAGGTCATGGCTATTCCTTTTACTAAGTCCTGCACAGTAAAAACAAATCTGAGAAGACAGTCAAGCCCAGGCTGTCAGAAAATATAGCACCAACAGAACAAATCAGATGTTATTGGGAGTTCACTGTTCCGCAAAAATATTGGTCCAAAAAAAGAAATCGAAATACCCCTCATTTCTGAGGTATCTGAAACCTCTAGATTCACTCTAGATCAGTCTAGATTTAGGACCAACCAATACATAGGACTGATTCCACTGAACGAAAGATCCCTCTAGCCCAGTGTCCAATCTCCACCTTTTGGTATAAAGTCCATCATGGCATTGCTAAGTATGTGCATCCTGTGCTGAGATCAGTAATGCTCAGCACTTCCAAGCATTGTGCTTTGTGTTCTCAAGTGGGGCAAAGAGAGACAATATTACAAACCAAAGAAAAGTGTTTTTATACTTGTGGGTCTCATCTACACAAAAAAGTTGTACTGATTTAACCAAATTAGTTTCACAAGCTCCTTTCATCAGTACTGTCATTTCAGCTCACACAGAAAAGAGCACCCAAACTAATGGTAGACCTTCCTTGTGTAGACAAAGCCTATGAAATTTCCATGAGGAGATTTACCAAAAAATATTTTAACTTACCTTTTCAGAACTGTTTAAATGCTTAATTGGAATACTTTAAGATAGTAAGGAGAAAGGTGCTCAGAAACGCAAAGAATATTTGAAATAGGTAACAAATATTTTTCAGGCCTTGAAACTAAGTTGTTCAACAATAACTAGCCTGCAACTAGTCCAGATTTCACCCAACAAGAAGAGGATTTCTGATAGTGTCCTACAGATGCATTAAGGGACAGGGGATGTAAACAAGTATTTGCATTATAAAACTGACTGTGCATTCTTTATTTCCTGTTTGCTTTTAAACAGTTTTTATATTCCTGTAGTAACCATAAAACATTAACCAATAGAGAACAGTTATCTTCTGGTTAAGGTAAGAAGATTCCTCATACAGTTTGTGCTCCTTGGGAACTTTCATAAACAAAATATTGCCTTCTATGCCTCCTTTGCATCAGGATGCAATATTTTATTGAATAGAAAGTTAACTCTACAGTTACATTCTTTAATTTGTTGACTCAGTTTACTTCATTGCAAATAGATGGGGGGGTGGGGGTTTTTTGGTTGTTTGGTTGGTTGGTTTTTTAACTGCTTGATGTAAGAAGAAATAAAGGTAAGGAAAACCAGTCCTTCAAGACCTGAGAGTCACAAGCTCAAATGTTCATGTTCACAAGATCCATAACAACTTCAGTGGAAAGCCTGGCACTTAAAGAGCCAGTGGGATTAGGGTCCTACCATGTAACTAATAATACATAATGTAATTATTTATTACAAAAGGTCCCAACTAATATTACAGTTCCTAGCTTACTGGGATTTTAAAGATATGTTTGAGAGATAATACTTATCCCAACAGCTTTAAAAACTCAACTGGCAAAGGAGTAGCAGAAATAAATTATATATCGCAGCTGTGCAAGTAAGGAGGAGACACTGTAGCAAGTTGGTCAGAGAGACTTGAGACCAGAGTAGCTTTGGAAATTTAACAGCTGTGAAAGGAACCCAACCTCTGGAAATTTATCCCTTTCTTTAACACTTGCAATACTTCTATTTCACTTGATACTCAGTCATCTTTCCCTTTTTTCACTTGAAAAGTATTTCATACTTTGGAAAAAAGAGGAAATTTTCTTTCTCTTTGGCACTAGAACATATTAGGCAAAACTAATATAATCTCGTCACACAGGTATGAAAAACAGTGAGACTAAAAGTCTCGGTTTACAAACCTTTGTACCTTCCAATGGGTATTACATAAAAGGCAAGAAACTCAACCCTGTGATCATTTCAGGAGTTAACCAGCACACTCCCACACAAACACACTCTTTTCTCCCCCATTTCATTCTCTTGCACCACACACTGGTAACCCCATAGATGCAATAGAGAGAAAAAGAGAGTTTAAGGCATTCCTCAAATTCTCCACACTCTTAAATAGACTCTTCTGAAGAGCACAATTTTGGCCCAAACACCTTTAACATAGTCCCTGGGTAACATAAGTTACTAAAAAATACAGGTTTGCATCAGTTGCTTATTGGGTTAGTAATCTGAACAAGAGCAGCACTGGGAATTACCTTTGCTAGCACAAATATCACAAAACTCTCAATTTTCATGGATTGGGTTACCAGATGGGGTAAGGAGGACATTTTTCTTTACATAGTAATAAATAATTGGCCAGCTTTAAGGGGTAGGTATGTGGAACAGGCATAGCTGGAAGTAGCAAAATAATATACAGGCCATTGAGCTATTCCAGTATTACAATTACTACAGTCTTAAGATTAAATAACAATTGAGTGATGAAATACAGAGTAATCTGTAAAACATCTGGTGTAATATTCCATCCAGACTGTTCTTCCTTTATTGCTACATTTATTTCAGAGTTAGACGAATACAAACGATCTAATCCTGTACATCTTAAACTTACCATGTTTTTATAGATATATTTAAGGTTATCCTACCCTCATCTTTCCAGGTTGCGTGTGCAACTTTTATATATACAAGCTCATATGGGTGTATATATAAAGACAGGAGGATTCTAGATATTGTTTATAAACTTTAGTGCATATAGGATTTTATAATTGAACCTGTACTTTATAAAGAAGAAACATTTAATATGTCAGCTATGATTCTTTTCAGATTGCCTACAACGGTGTTTCTGTGCATGCTTACTGAAGGATCCGTCAGGCACTTCTTGGATTTGGAATATTTTGAACTAAGAATGCCTGTCTTTCAATCAAACTGAATGCTGGCTGGACCAATAATGATAATTTAGGACAGCACAATTAAGTCTGGTCCAGGGAAAGCAATAAAAAGAGGATTCTTGAGGAACCAAGGTGAAAACTTGATCCTCAGGGTTAAGTCTTTTTTGTTTAAAATTTTCACCATTGCCTTCCATCCTCTGAAAGGACAATTGCATGGCTTCAGTGGTAGAAGCCTCCATTTTCTTTCTTCCGTAGTTTCTTTCACTGTTATCTTTCAGAAGAGGGATCATTGCTTTCTAAAGGATTAGGACCAGGTTATTCAGCAAGAAGAAAGAAGCCCCTATGATTTACAGTGTATTGTGTGCTGGTGAACACATATAAAAGGAAAGCAGGCAAAAAATTGTCTTTCTACAGAGACAGGTTGTTTAAATATCCTGGGAAAATAAATACAGAAGCATTGAGGTTTGGTTTTATTTGCTTTTAAACATATGTAGCTTGGGCTACCCATAGAATTCTTTATCCTCCTTGCTAATGTGGTGTCAACAAAAGTGAGTTAGCTTCTGGGTGCTTCTATCTTATATAAGAGAGACAAGTAAGGGAGGTGTTGACTTAAAATAGTCTTGAAACATTATTCATTTTGTCTATTTTAACATGGGCTAGAAAAACACTAATATTCAATCCAGCAAGAAAATCTGCAAAGAATTACCATGGTGATTTCTGATGTTATGTAGGATATACGCTTTACTTGAGTTTATGTTCAAATATATTAATGCTTTGCCTTATAATTTTTATCCAAACTCAGTGGCATTTGGCCCAAATTCATTCCCACTGGCTTCAATGATTTCACTGCCATTTGATTTCAATAGAAACAATCGCTTGTCTCTTGCTTGGCAAAAAAAGAGTAAGTAGGCTGAAGAGCAGCCTGCATGTCTGCACGTGTTGCTGGTTTGATCTGCTAAAGAAGACATCTATGGGGAGCCATTTTCATTCTAGAGCGACACAGAACTGGTTACTCCCGTTTCACATGTATTTGAAGATAGTAGCTGTCTCTCTCCATTTATCTGTTGTTTAGCTCATGGTATCAAATCATCACTCTAATCCCTACTAAATCTTTAAAACCTTGGAAAGTCGACAGGTCCTAATATAGGTGAAGATCTTAAGTCAGTAATTCAAGTAATAACAGGATACCTGTCTTCTCCTTCTACTGAGGCAAAACTAGTACTGATTGCCCCTTTTTTTCCAACAATTGTCTTTAAGAACTAGTTGTCATAATGATGTCTTAATTGAAGTATTTAGGAGGGAGAAAAGGAGAAGGATTTTTTTTGGTCATCCTTGTCAGAAACATACAAGTACTTTGTGGATAGAGCAGTTAAAAAAATAAAAAGTAATTTCAGCAAATAAAAGGTAGAAAAATCTACAAGTCCTGCCACCCAGTCATCAGGTTTAGAAACTTACACCTCTATATCTTTCCATCTAAATTTGTAAGAATAACTTTGTACATAATCTATTCTGTGAGGAGTCCATGTAGTGCAATGATTCTTCAACAGCCTTCAGTAGTAGGAACATTCCCAATAGTTTTAGTCATTTAAGCAATGAAGGTCCTAGCTGACCCACTTGCTAATTAATTACACAAGTTTATGTGCTTATTGAACTATCAAAATTAAAACAGAGAGCTTTTCCTCTCTGTTCCTTACACCAGTGGAAAGGGGAGATGTAAACGTCAATACAGCCACAATAGCTCCCAAACTACAAGGACAGAGTCTTAATCTCTGCTGAATTCCTCACCTGTGAAATAAAATGAACCATAACAAATATCTATCCTTTGATCTTTGTTTCTTAAGAGATATATTTATTTCAAAGGGAAGCCTTTTGTAAGCCAGAGATAGTGCTCTGGAGATGAGACGGATCAACTGGCAGTGATAGCGAGCTAAGAGCCTTCTAGCTACGACTGATAATTCATGTTATGCTTTCAGTCCGATAGTGCCTTTGCCTCCCACTCACATCTTAACCAGCAGACCTGGAGTGTTTCTCTCAGTAAGCTGCAATTCTCCTACCCCTGGAATGAGCGCTAAGCAATAGCACCTTAAACGTTAAACTCAGTAGTCCTCGCTGGGTTAAATAGCATAGCTTTTTCCCTTTAGGATCTGGGATACACGATGGTAATGGTTATCTGACAGACTTTCTAAACTAATGTGCAATTAAGTCTTAAAGGGAAAGACAAAGCACTTCAACATGAAAATCTGAAAACAATGAGCAATCTATGAGCACGCCTGTTTTAGTTAAACACTGATCATCTGATGATACCTTGGCAAAACTAACTTTGAAATAACTTGAGATGTTCTAGCAGATTTTTATGTGTATCATTAAGTTTCCTTGAAAAATTCTCTTTTATTGCCGTAACAGTTCCTTAGTGAGCATGAGTATCCCTTTCAGTCAAGATCCTTTGGTTCCTCAAACCTTGGGATTCAAGAGTATCAGTCAAAAACAATTTTGTGATCTGAGCTACAGGAAAAAAATAAACCTTGCCAGTCAATAAGTCTTCTTTTCTGTGATGATTCTCAATTATTTTTCATATGATATCTTGTTTCAGACCATTCTTCATCTGATTTTATAACCCTTTCTCCATTAAATGAACATTTTAATATCGTAAATATCCCAATGCCAATGTTGCATAAGTGCTTCATAAATATTTAAACTGTTGCCCCACTTATGACTTAACTTGTTTTAACCAAAAGTAGTGTTCACAAGAACAAGCCACCATATTTGTTTACTAACGCAACTGCATGAACTTCATATGCTGAAATACAAAACATGGCTTAGTGCATTCTACTAAGCAAAAACGTTATTTTTAATGGCTATAAATTGGCTAAGCTTTCTTTTATGCAACCAAAACACCCAACACCGTCTTTAAATCTCTCTCACATTATTTGTAGCCTGGATTCACAGACTCACTTTTTTTGGATCTGTACTTATCTTTACAATATCAACTTGTACAAGTGGAAGCACATGGTATGAATGGGTAAGTATTAGGATACTCCTTTTTTTCTTTCCGCAGCAGCTGTCGCTGGCAGAATAACAATAGGTTAATATAAAGCACAAGCACTCAAACAGATCTGTACATCAAAATGTGAAAAAAGAACTGCTGAGATTATTTGCAAAGGGAGGTTGGAGCTATTTGGAAAAGTTAAAATGCTTTTCCATTAGACAAACGCATCTATCAGTAGATCAGAAAGAGGCAAATGCACAGTGGAAACAATAGGCACAAGAGTTAAAATATAATAAAATTCAATACACACAATCAGTTTCAGACGCAGCAGGTACCTTCCAAAAACATGCATTACTTACAGATTTTAAGCAGGATGAGTAAAGATGACAAGATAAAATTTGTTGCTGTCTCTTGGTTATGCTGAAGTCCAGCTTGAAGAGAAAATGTTTCCCTCTGACCTAAAAACAAACAGAAAAAAATTGTACATTGTTAGTTTTTTCTCCTGTTTTTGTGGATATTTGTGCCAAAATACTAATTACAAGTACTACACCGGTGATATCAAATTATTTTTACAGTATTCACCAAGCTAGATAACTTTTCAACCCAGAAATATTCTCATTTCCTCCTGGCTGTAGTGTATAAAATTATATTTCACAATTAGTTGTTTCTTTTGAGTGTTGTGTGTAGAGAAAATGCTCTGAGAGATTTTGGAATATTATTCCTTTAACTGAAAACGTTAAAAGACACTACTTTCTTCATGTGAAGCCTGGAATAAATTATTTTGGTTTTATTCTGTGGATTCAATGAGGTATTTAGGTGCTTCATTTTTTTAAGCATCCAGGACAAATTATTCTCTGAATAATGGCCCAAGACAGCAAGGAACGTATATCCCTAGAACACAGTTTTCCTATGCAACCACAGCCTGTTTTTTTCAAGACACCAACTAAACAAGGAGATAAGGAAGCTTACTACATTCTTGTTAGAGGCACTAAAACAGTTGTACTGTGTAGTCTAAGAGTTTCCAAACTCATTAAGTAGCAAATGGTTTTTAGAATTTTAAAAAGGAAAATACAGCTAGAAAAACCTTGCACTGGAGTGAGATTAACAGACATTAATACAAATATCTGATGTCTGAAGCAGTACTTTAGATTAGTGACACCATTCACCCCAAATAATTTTTCTCCCTTTAAACTAATTTTTAAAGAACAGTTCTCAACACCCTGTAGCATTAAAATAAAGAACTAGCACTTATAAGCGTTGTATATACAACTGTGTTTCCCAGACAGTTGCCTAGGAATATCTTGCCATCTGCTGGAAATGTGCAGATATACATGCATAAATAAATACAGGCTTCAAAGTTACTGTCAGAGACAGTAGTAGAATGAAATAATGAAGGAGACATTGAGTTTGGAAACCAACACTCTGGATATTAATAATTTTTAGTCAAAAAGACAATTCAATGATGAGGTAACATCAGAGTACTGGGCTGCAGCAGTTGAAACACCGACATTAGATTCCTTAGCAAATCAGTGTTCTCCACTGCCACTGCAAATCAGTAGCACAACTGGACACTGAGGTTGAATGTTGTATTACATGTGTGACGCCAGATGATCACCATGGCCATATCTGTATAAAACAGGAGTAGCTCCATTGTAGATGAGGCGATGGAATAATAACACAAGCTAACACAGAACCTGAGATCCTGACACATTTCACTAAGAACGAGAGTTAAGTGAATATTAAGTATATCCTCCTTAAGATAACTTACACTAGACTTCAGCAGCTCTGGGTTAGTATTGGCTGCTATTGATCCTGGTTGCTAATAAGCCACACTGACTTTTAAAAATAGAAAGGCAAGTCCGCATGGCTATTTCCAGCAGGAGGAAACTCTTCCTTCCTTCTTAGAGAACTTAATTACCAATACTGGTAAGGAAATTGCTATTATCCCACCTCTTAAAAAAATTATTTTAGGCTATGTGACAGAGATTTGTGATTTGCCAAAGCTCATCATATAAAGAAAGGAATGCAAGAACGGGAAACTCCCATTTTGTTGTGCTGGATATGATAGGACTTATTTTCAAAACAGAACTGAAATATTTGAAAAAAACTTTTTTTAAGCATTTTCTTTCTCAAACAGATCAGTTAACTTCATAGTCTGCTCTTCAGAGTAAAAGATCTGATCTTGAGATAATAATAATTAAAAAAAGAACTAAAATTTTAGATGCAGTAAGTATCTCATTTAAACCTGGAATAAAATAAAATTAAGTTACCTGTAGGAGCCTGTCAGGTCTTCAAATCTAGGTGTAGTGGACAAGTGGACAGCAATATTACAACTTTTTATTAAGCTGAGGATGGTTTAGTAGAGGACAAAAGTGCAATGCCCTGCCATCTGGGAAAAAAAAGCGCAAAAAAAAAAGCTCAGAAATACACTCAGGATTTACAGCTCTAGGACAACAGAAGTCGATTGTATTTCAAAAACAATATGCCAGAAACAATGATCATACAACATATTGCATTTTCAAACCAGTTAACAACCTTGTTAGCTAATGCACAGAGTAAAGCTGACATCCTCTCCAAAAAATACCATCTGCCCAGAAGTGGGAAGCATCTATTAAGAAATTCAAGTGTTTAAACAGTCTTGTAATATAATAAAATACAAACCAACTCAAAATAAGACTTCTAAAATAACAGCATTAGTACTAATTGATCAACTACAAAATATCTCTGCAAGATGTAAAAATATTATCGTTAAGATTTTCGTCAAGCACTGACAATGTACCTAATCTTTTGTCCTCAGTATGTTGTGCTAGGAAAAAATACCTACAATAAAACACCCAAAACCTCAAATCACAGTTCTGAAGAACTGCACTACCTTTTATCTCCCAATCTAACGACTCAAGGAGCTGAAGTTGTCTAATTGACATGACAGGGAGATCAAAGTCTAGCTTGCCCTGAAAGAATTCTGTTTGTAGACATATCTTACATAATGTTCTCCATTTTAAGCAGAGGAAATTTGGAACACATGAAGATTTAAGGGCCCATTTTGAAACCACATTGACAGTTCCCACTAAGATAAAATTAACAGTGGATACACGAATAATTCAGATTGAAGACTGATAAATGAAACCGTTTGGTGCATTTCCTTGGTGTCAGAGAAAACATCCACACTGATGGGAATGAGTTTTGCCACTTTACTGCTACTTAAACTAGTGTTAACTATTATTTATTTGTATTTTGGAAGATTGTAGAAACACCAAAAGAAGACTCAGGGCTACACTGGTGCAAACTCACCAACACATATACACCCACAAAACCCCGTAAAGATATTGTGAAAGTGTTCAATGGTGCCTAAAAAGAACTTGATGTAGGTGTACACAAGGTAATAGCAGGAGACTAAGGATCGATTTTTTTTTTCCTTTTTCAAAATACAGATTATGACTGTTCAACTCCAGGTAGTCAAAAAAATCTAATAGTTGTGACACCTTGGTTTGGTTTATTTTTCAAATTTGGCGGGCTACTGTTGCCCAGTGGTGGATATAAGTAGGTCAACAAAAGCCCCAAAGCAAACCTTTTGCTTGGGTAGCTTATTTGCTTGGAAAATCGTTTGAAGATACCCAAGAACAGCTGTTTGGCCGGTACAAGCAGCATTTCCACTAGGGGACTCTGTGAGTTAACTATCCCACGCCTTCGTCTGCAGAACAGGCAAAGCCCTGATCTCCTTTACACAGGAGCCAGCTTTGCTTCAGTCACAGCTGATTCACAGTTTGAAATCAAAAGATCAAAGTATCACTAGAAAAAAAAACAAAACAAAAACCAACTTTATAAAGCTAAGGGCATTAACCATTTCACAGACTTGCTCTTGTGAAATTGTGGTTAATTCAGTAACACAAATGCAATGTATCCCATCGTTTTCCTTTCTCCCTTCTGGTCTGGCCACTCAGAAGTCTAATGTTGTTTATCTTTGTTATTTTATTTCCTTTTTATTATCTTGGCCGTGGTTTTCCTGCTTTAACAGTTTTGAATGAAACCTCTCAAGGTTGGATGCTATATTTATACTCATGGGAGATTATGCTCCTGTGGAAGTGAGTTTTCCCGGGAAGCAATTCTGAAAGATTCGGGTGAGGCAGCCAGGCCGTTGGGCCGGGGGGCTGTGCTGGCAGGGTATTTGTTTTGGGGAGTGGGCTTCTTTTTTGTTTGAAGATGGGGGGGGGGGGGCTGTGCCTGTGGACGACCGCGGGACAGACCCCCTCCTCCGCCGGGCCACCCCGCGGGCGGAGGCCGCCGCTGCTGCCGGGCCCCGCCCCTCCCCTCAGCACCGCCCCGGCCCAGCCCTGAGGCGGCCCCGCGCACCCTGTCGCCCGCCCGGCGCGGGGCACCGCTCGCAGGGGAGCCCGGGGGAGGCCGCCGCTGCCACCGCCGAAGGCGAGCCCGGCGAGGCCACATCGGGAAGCCCCAGGCCTGCGGCAGCCGGGACGCCTCACTCACTACCTCTCAGAGGGCTCCGAGGAGGGCAGGGGCGCAAGCTCGCTGCCCCCACAGCGCGGTAACGGTCGCACCCGCCTCTCCTCTCAGGCCTGGGGCCTCCTTCCGCCACGGCGCTACCGCGTCTCGGTACGTGCCTGCACGGGCACGGCAAGGCACCGAAAGTCTCCAGCGGGGCCCCGGAGCGCGGCCGGCAGCAGCCCCGGAGGGCCAGGCGGAGGGCGGCCGCCTGGCTCTGCCCTGCGCACCTGTCACCTCACCCGCCACCCTCGCGGGAGCGGCGCGCCTGCCGCTTGCTTCTCCCATTGGCTGCAGGTGTTCTCCTGCCTCGTCCTCTCTCGCTTTTGATTGGCTGAGACCCTCCTACTCCCCAGGTAACGGTTCCCGGCCTATGATTGGTCGTCGGTGGGTGGGATCCTTTTGGGGATTGGCTCCAGGTGAGTCGGAGCTTGCTATTGGCTGACAGGTAGTGTAGGAGGTGCTCTATTGGCTGTGGGCGCTAACCTTCTTAGTCCGCCATGTTCGGCGCGGTGGCGCCGTTGCCCCTAGAGCAGGCGGGAGCGGGGCGGTGAGGGGGGGTGGCGGCTGAGCGGAGACCCGGGGGCTTCTGGTGCCGCGCGCTGCTGCCGTCCTTCTCCGGGGACCCGCCGGCAGGGAGGGCGGCGGGGAGTCGAAGTCCGATCCTAGACTTCCTCGCGGGACTTTGAGCAACTTCAGGCCGTGGAGGTGTAGCCGAGCACCGCTGGGACGCGGCCGGAGACGCGGGCTCTGGGCAGAGAGCGTCCCCTGCGCTCGGCGGGTTCGCGGAGCAGGAGGGAAGCGGGACCCATGGGGCCCCGCTCTCTGGGGTGGGACCTCCCTCGGTCGGAGCAGGTAGGAGGAGGGGGCAGTCCTGAAGGTGCTGGGTGGGGAGGCTGGGGAGAGCCCCCGCCCGCCATCCTGGCACGGAGCGCGGCACCAGGCAGGACAGCGGCGGCGCGACTTGGTCCCGAGCGACAGTGTCGCCTCCCGGTCGCTCCCCACCCGGCTTGTGTGCAGCCCGTGTCTCCGGCAGGCCGCGGAGGGGGGTCCCTGGGTCGGACAGGAAGGGGCTGCATCTTTCTCCTGACCCCACAGCGGAGGAGCGGTGGGGAGGCCGAATTCTGTGTCTTTCCCTCGTACCTGTGGCCCTTCTTCCCCAGCCAGTGGGGTTAGGGAGCTGTCTGAATGTGCATATAAATAAATATATATATATAAGGGATGGTGGGGGTAATTTTGAATAAACAGGACGTTTGTCAGTCTCCAATCGAAAGGTCACTTAAATTGCCCCTTGGAGTTCCTCTTCTGCTTTTCTTGGGTAAATTTGTAATGAACATTAATTGATAGCCCTCTTCCATGTGTATAAAAACTATTTTGAATTAAAATACTCCACTCTTTGGAAGAAAAGAGCCAGAAGCTGTGTTGATGAATAAGTAAAGATTTCTTTGCAGTATTTTTGGCCAAGAGGGAACTGTTGGATGTTTTATTAAAAAACATCCTTAAATGCTTGGGATATTTCTGTAAAACTAAATTGTACAGGGTATCTTTAACTCATCTCATTTAATTTCTGTGCAGATCAATGGTCTTGTATATTTTCCTTTTGGTTTCTTGCTGTTCTATGGAAAGCTATTTGTGTTCATAAAATTTGACACAACTCATTTGTTTAGTAGAGTGTGTGTATATTCATCTGTATTCCGGTTTTCTTTCTTTGCAGCTGGATTGAAAATCATCTGGAGGAGAAACGCATATTTCACATGTGACGCTGTTCACTTCAGAATTAAATGAGTTATCTGTCTTGAATGAACTTATTTCTGTATATTTATAATTTCATTTAGACTGCTAAATACAGATCATGCCTAGCAGAATGGGCTCAAAAATTGATTTGAACAAAGACTTCATCAGAGTAAAAACACACTATAGTGGGTAAGTCAGCATGTTCTCTCCTCTATATCATGTCCTGTCTAATTTTGAAGCGTATTGAGCACGAGTTCATAGTCTGACGTAGTGGTAGAGTTACCAGGGTGTTGGTGGATTTGTAATTAATGTCAGATCAGGTCGGTAAACTTCTGGGCTATTGAAACACCATCCAGACTCCTGCAGCATGCTGATTGTGGAAAAGAGTTAAGTTTATTCTTCTCTCGAAAGGGGGTAAAATGTGCAAAACCAGCATACAATTATTCTGGGTTGATGGGTTATTGATTTCTGTTTTGTTACAAATGTTCATGGTCACAGACAGGTATAGATCCATCTCTTGCATCCAGGCACAGTTTTTATATTTTATTGTATCTACTTTGTAATAAAGATATGATGCATTTTACCTAGTGAACTCTACAAGTTACTGCTAAAATTAGTGGGAGGCTGTGAAATACAGGTTTCCACTTACAGATGTCAATTTGGGACTGTGTGCTCCTTGGGACAAAACATGTAATGTTTAATACGAGTCCTTTTGTAGTGGGGATTTTGAGATACTATTTTAAGTTACAGCACTTTCTGTCTTGGAAAATTACAGGATGTGTTTCTTTGTGGATAGATATGTAAGTCTTGAAATAACAAGTTGGTGCCATTGGTTTTGTCCTTTTTTTGTCTTATAGAAATTTTAGAAGGAATTATTATTGGAATTATTTAGGTAAATACGAGAAATGAGGGCATTTTGCTTAGATCACAAGTTATCAGTAAATTTAGATGAACCTATGCAAGCTGCTTGAAAACTCAGTTTTAAGTGATTAAAAAAATAAATCAAACCCACAAGCTTTGTTTTCTTGTTGTGAGTAAGTGCTAAAAGTAAACTCTTGTATAGTTTGCCCTTTAATTTTTGATTACTTATTTCCCCTGCTCCCCTCCCAGTAATGTGACTAATGCAGCTTGAAATTTTATTGAAAAAATGCTTTCTTGTTAAACTTATCTACCAGGTCAATGCCAAGTAGTTACCACAGCTGATGAGATGTGAACACAGCTGCTTCAGTTATCTTCACAATGCTTATTTTTGCAGCTCTAGTTTAAGACTATAATAAAAAAAAAAGTCATGGTCCTTTATTACTTCAGTCAGTTATCAGTAGAGTCAGGAAGATTTTATTACTTCAACATGAAATTTGGCGCTTTTTTTCAGACATATTTGATCTAATTGGTTTGCTGCCACTGTGAGAACCTTGTACATTAATGTTGCTTTTGTCTCTCCTGTCTTCCTTCAAGGCCTAAGTTTAAGTCATTTGAGGAGTTAAATATTTGGCCTAAGTAAATTCTTGGACTTGATTTGAAGTATTTAGACTGAACTTACTGGGGTTTGATAAGTGACCCAAGTCATCTTGTCTGATGTTTTACTGCTAAATAAGTAAATGTTGCTACTGCTGTGGTTGTTTTTATATTGTGGTGTGGAAAAATGCTATTTTGAATTAAATGTAATGTAATTATGAAAGTCACTGCCAAATTTTATTGAAAAAATGCTTTCTTGTTAAACTTATCTACCAGGTCAATGCTGAGTAGTTTTGACGTCCTGAGTTTAGAATTCTAGAGCAATTGTATTTATTTGGTAAATGCTAGTTTTCTCAAATTGGTATGAAAATGTATCTGTTTTTACTTTAGCTGGCTTCAATTTCTAGCTGTGCTACTGACTTTAATTCTTTCCTTATGCCTAGTCATTTGATTTTTGTCTTCATTTTGCCACCTGTAAATTGAAGGTCTAGTAGAATCTGTTAGTTTACAGTTCATTTATCTACAGGTTAAATTTTCATATGAAAACTTGCTTAATGAAAACATAGATAAGCTTTTAGTGGTGAGAATTCATGACAAAACTTATGTCTTAATAAAATGTAGACATTTGCTACTTTACTTGAAGTAAAATTTACTTTACAGGAAATAATCTATGAAAGTAGATGGGACTGCATGCTGCTCAGTAATTTCTGAAATGTGTTAGTAATAGTTAATGCAGATCAAGTGGGTTTTGTTATCGTTAATCTGCACCATGGTTTTGTTTTGGTTATTTAATAGATGCATGTAAACTGCTTTATGAACTCTGGGTGAAAGATTTGTACCATATATCTGCTATTTCTAATAATTATTTTCTGCTCAATAGCTTTATCCTGCACCTCTGAATCATGTCATATATAGGCTTAAGTTGAAAAGAACATCTGAACTACAAATACTTGTGTGATGCACTTCTCTGAGATACATGGATATGTGCTTCTCTGAAACAGCAATAGGAGAGCTGCCTTAGCTCTGTAAGGGAAGGCACTAAAACACAAATAGAGCTTAGTGTAAACACTTTGGGATGGCTTGCTGGCAGATGCTGTTGATATAAAGTGAAAGGAGTGTGTCTGTAGAACTTGTCTGCACAGAAATGGAGGAGGTGATAACTTGTGTCACTATTAGAATTCATGTGGAATTATTATGATGTTTTACAATAAACTACTACCGTAGTTTCTCCTACAACACTATGTTCAGTAATTTCCATTAGCTATGAAGTCTATAATATGTCAATTTACAAAACAGGAGTTGCAAACTCCATGAATTTTGGTTTTGTTCTACTGATCAAATTCTGTGAGTAACAGCTGATGATTTTTGGCATTATAGGCTGTGTAACTGATTATCTCCATTAAAGTGTGACACACCTTTTGAACAACTTTGACAAACTGTAGGAAATTATTGATGCTGGGACAACTTTGGAATTAAGGACAAGCTCATTCAGATAGCTGCTAAAAAATTAAAGTAGTAGTACAATACATCATTTTGAAATCCCAGTTAAAAATCTAAGCATGAGGAAGTTCTAAAACACGTGTATGTTAAGTCTATCTCTGTGGAGTCCTAGTATCTTAGGTATTCATGTTTCTGGGTGTGACAGAGTTCCTAACATAGCATAGTATAAATAACTGCATAAGTAGATTGCAAAATAAAGTAAACTTGTGTAATTCTCATTTCATTATTTCAGTTACTTTATCTGGTTTATACCTGGTTACTTGAAATCACTTCATTTAAATAGAGCAGTGATGCGGTATCGTTTGCTGTATGTTACCTTGGTTCTAAATGGTGACACAGTCTATCAATGTGTATTATTCTCTTGCTCATACACAACTTAGTGGTCATTAGTTCTTCGTATTACTTTGTAGTGTCCAGTTTCAGATACCTGACAAAAAAGTGTCCTGTGGGATTCTTTAGTGTTAACCAATGAATGATTTTCATTTATCTGTGACCTGATTGCCTAATGTGGCTGTACAGACATGAAGATTAAACACAGTAAATCTCAAAAGGAACATGGACATCATTGAGATGATAATTTGAATAAATATCATTAATGTTTGCATCTGCAATAGGTGCTATTTAACATACTTCAGCTGTTTTTTGTCCAATATGAAGTTTATTAATTTACCTGTACAATGGCAGTGCCATCTGTTTATAATAATTATAACAATTTAAGGCTGATTAGTATTTGTCAGCTTTAGTTGGAGTTTGTAGTGTGCACGGTAGAGTATTGTCTTACTGCATAGCTTCAGTTTTTGAATATTATTTAGATACTTGTGAAAGCGTGATTGTCCAGAGTTACCGCAGATCTATAGCTACTTGATTTCATGAGTAGCTTGCGGTGGCAGTGCATTAAGTAATGAGCGGCATTTGTTAGTGACCTTGTCTTGGTGCAAGGCATTGCACCAGACCTCAAACACTACTTTGAACTAGTTTGGTCTCTTACTTTCATAAGTGCATAAAATATGAGTTTTTTGACAGGGAGATGTTTTTAAATTCAGCCTCACCTGACAGCTCTCAGTATTGTACAATAATAGGATTTGCGGGTTGGCAGTTAGTGTATGTGTTTCTCTTTCCATTTTATTATGAAGAATTATTAAGTTGCTGCTCTTTGAGAACTTTACAAGTTGTAGATTAAAGGTACACTTGAAAAGGTAGCAGTGCTTTTAATCTGAATTTGAAACTTAGTACAGTTCTTTAAAATGATTGTTTTAGAGCTTTGCTTACTGTAATTTTTCTCAGCAAAGGCGAAATGCAAAGTTATTAGTGCATATAATTTAAAATGCAAGTCATAGAATTTAAGGTTCTTAGTTCAGTGTAGTACTTTTTGGCTTCTGGTTGAAAGACATAAGTAGGCAAAATATGTAATATAGCATGTTTTCTAAAATGACTTGTCACACAGTATGAAAATAGGACAACTGTCTCAGTCATGTTGGGAAACTTCTGAGATATTTGCTGTATTAAACCAAGAGGGGAAAGAATTACATACACCAGGAGCCACTAACTACAAAACTGTTTCCTAATTATTGCCTAGAAGGTTTTGAAAGCACTGAGATGACTTAAGTACATCTCTTTCTTCCTGCACTTGTTTAATCAGTTGGTTTCCTTGAGTCTGTCATTCAAAAAATATGTAGAAAACAGGAGAAAGTCTAGTTTGTATTGCCACATGTTGTATTTTGTTTTGCATAACCTTTTCTTTTTTTTTTTTTAAATCGTTGTCCTGCTTGACAGTACTGTGTGGGCTTTCACTATATCAAGAGTTACTCTCACGAATGCCTGAGCATGCTGTATGGTTTACAGTAGCAGAGTTACGTATTGGGTTCATGTTCTCCAAACAGTATAAAGGTAGAGCACAAGACACAGAATTTGAGCAAGGTTTTAGCTGAATTTTCTTGTAATGATATCTTTTGATAATTCACCTAAACAAGGCTTTCTCTCTAACAATGTAGTGGATGCGAGGAAAAACCTACATTTTAAAAGGATTTTACAATAATTGAGATTTTATTTATCCTCCGATAGAAGAAGTACCTGGATAAAAATTTAATTCTTACAAAATCTGATGTGTTTTTATAACACTTCAAATGCTGATAGTTGTAATAAGGGAACTTGACTCACCCAAGTAAACATGCATTAAAGATAGATCATTAACACACTTAATTCCTCCATACTAAAGCATTTCAAAAAAATTAAACAGTGTGAGATGTAATTCTGTTGACTTCTGGCAACTAATTTACATTAGTGGGAGCATTTTATATGAGGAATGCTGATTTTGGAAGTATGATTTTGCAGATTAGACTCCATAGGTGGAATTGTTGGAATATGCAGGCTAGTGTGGATATTTTCTGATAAAAGCTTATGTTTTCATCTCATGCAGGGACATCCTGATAACAAACTTGGAGGCATCAATGAGCTATGATGAACTTTGTGATGAAGTGCATGAGATGTGTAATTTACAACAGGAACAGCCAATTACCCTCAAGTGGATTGATGATGAAGGTATTGTACTGAAATACTACTTAGGCATTCTTGGGTTTATTGTTCATTGTGGTACAAACAAGGGGCATTGAGGAAACTTGTATAAACAAATTCCATATTGTGGAGTTACTTTTTGTTTCTAAATACCAGGGTACATAACCCTGTCTTATAAAGCAGGGAGTTTGGAGAAATGAGTCTGAAAACATCAAGGTTGATTGCAATAGCACTTGAATTCGCTTTATAGAAGTGAAGGCTTTGTAGAACTTCAGTGTTTTACTATTCTATACTTCTATGCTGAATGCAAAGTTTGTTTTAATTTCAGACTTTTGTAGACCTAATGCTGTACCTCTGAAAATTCTAAATTTAAAATTCTTGGCAAGATCACTTTTTGATGTTTTTAACCCTGTCAGCTTCCAGAATGACATAGGCATTTGTGTCTTCTGAATTGTGATTTGTCTTTTGAATGAATGTGTTTCTGAGAAGCAATGCAATTGTAATATCAGAAGACTGTTTTTAACTCTTTTAGGATTTTTGTATTTTATGCAAGGTAGCTGCTAAGAATTCTAGTAATTGATTTTCTCTGTTTATGGTGGTTGTCTCTGGCAACTGCATGATTGTCACTGATTATAGCGTTGATTATATTAGTGGTCTAACATACCCTATTCAAGAATTAGAGGGTAAATGTTGTCTATATTTAACAGAGCATTCTATTAAACTGGTTGTTAATATCTTGTTGATGTAAAATACAATGACCAAACATGAAATAAAGGTGACTTGAATTTGGTTTTGTGGTTTTTTTTCCACTTGACTGATACTTCAGAGCACCATTTTTCAAAGATAATGGGCATTAAATAAAAACATATCAGAAATAAGTTGTTTCCCCATTGTGGCGGGGAAAAACGCCCAGTAGATCTACAGTCAGTCATGTCCAGAAAAAGAAAAAGGGGGAGGTGTTCATATATGGGAAAAAGTGTAAACTTTTATTTTTGTGGAATGTGGTGTTTATAAAATCATGTAAAAATGATTTGTTGTGAAAGTCTCTGTTTCTTACACTGTTCCTGCAGGAAAGGTTGATGTTGCCAGATCTCATTGTTCTAAGTTATCTTCAGATGTAAAGCAGTTTATCATTATTCTTCCACAAATAGTTGTATGAGATAAACTTACCTTTTATTTACCCTTCCTGTAGGATCCAGAATATCGGCATGATGTGAGATGGGTTTGCATATTTCTTTCTGCTGTAAAGTGTGGCAGTTCTCTGCAACCTGAAGTTAGAGCCTTCTGGTTGTTGTGAGTAGTAGTGAAATGGGGATACTTGACACTGAGTGCCTTTGCTACTTTTTTTTGCTTCCTTTTGGAATGTACATGTCTGCTTATGATTTAACAGGAGTGTAGTGCATCTGTAACTCATGATGGGCAGAACTCTTGACTGAGTAGGATGAGAACAGCTACCATGCAATTATACAACTGGACGGGTGCTCGGTTATTTTCCTGTTGTACCTTGCCAAAGCCATGGTCTGCCGCAGAACTTCTAGAACTGAATGCAGAAAGATGAAAAAGTACTAAATTGGTTTGGCTAAACATTTGTAATTGTGTTTTGGTTTTCTTAATAACAGCCTAACTACTCTTAGCCAAGTAGTGTGGTTTGGTGGGTGAATGGAATTTCAAAATAAAGATTGAGGAAGGAGGTAGCCTGTAGTCAAAGAACATTCTAGTCCTTTTAAGATACCAGGGACTAGTATAAATTATTTTTAAATTTTACTCTTTATCTTCTTATTACCAAGAAAGATAGAGGCAACTGTACTGACTTCAGTTTCCTAACCCTCAGTTTCATGGCAGTCTTAATAAAAAGTAACCTCATCAGAAGTGCATGGAGAGTAATTACTTTGCATGCGCTTAGCTATTTGAACTGCATGACTGCTAATAAAAGGAAGAGTATTGTAGGAAAGAACAACACCTCATGAGTTTTGAGTTGGAGGATTTTAAGACATGTTTCCTGTTAACTGTTTCTTGGTTTGGAGATCTGTTGCATTGACTTTTTGAGGTTTACTTAAATTAAAACAACTAATCTCTTTAGTTGCAGTTCTATAAGCATTTTCTTCTAGTCTTGGTTAAATACATACCTGTACAACCCTTTTTCTAATTCCTGATTCTAAGTTGTTAAGTTTCAACCAATCTGCTTTTTTGGCTGCCCTTAATCATCACAGGTTTCATGAGTTATCCTATTTCTGCATATGAGTGAGTGTTTCCACTTACTGCCACAGGTAATTTAAATTCATTTGACTGATTGCACAAACAGATGTTCTCTTTGAACTAACTTAAAGCAAACAATTGCTGATGACTTAATGGATAAAGAAAACCTACCAAAGAGCTGAAGAAAATTAATTTTCTGTTGGGCTTTCTTTCGTGTTTCTCTGTTTTTGACAAGATCCAAAATATTTGAACTATGAATAACTTGCTCATAATAAAATCCCATAAACATATAAGGACCGTTCAAGGTCAGGTTGGACTGGGCTCTGAGCAACCTGATCTAGTTGAAGATGTCCCTGCTCATTGCAGGTGGGTTGGACTAGATGCCCTTTAAAGGTCCCTTCCAACTCAAACTATTCTATGATTCTATGAATATGGATTGTTGATTTGCAGTACAAATAATTCTTCTGTCTTTCATGTTGCATTATTTTGCAGTATTTATAGATCATCAAGAGCAGTGGTCTTCAAAGAGGGCTAGATGCACTCTGGGGTACATGTTTTTAAAAAATAAGAATATTTTTTCAAAATTAAGAAATTAGGCTTTACTTGATTTAATATGTGGATTGACACTGGTGTCATTACTTGGCCCATATATCATATAGTCATGTGTCACATATGGTGAACAAGGTGTGCAGAGGGAAGAGTGGGTGTTCCACAAAGTTGCATGGGTTGAGAGTGACGCCCTCACTCATTTGCTTGCTTTCAGTGTATTGTGATGTACTGCAGTTTACGTGTGCCTGGTTAAGTGGCTTTAAGGATTAATTATCTAGTTTCAACTAAAATAACCCTCACAAGGTAATGCTAATAATGTGAGCACAGGCAGACAACAAGAAAATGGTGGAGCTGACATTTCTCCTACTCCTAAGTATGAACTGTCAGCCACACTACAGGGTAAAAACGATGACTATGTCATCAGATCTGACAAGTCAGTCAAAGATTCAAAATTATCAAGAACAGTATTTGAAATATGTGTTTACATCCACTATTTTTAATGATGAGCCTCACCCTAAGTGTATGTTGTGTTTTAAGAGAATAGATAATAGTAGTGTGAAGCCATCATGATTAGCAAGACATTTAAAAAATTATCCAGAGCAAGACAAGCCTCTACCTCTTTTTCTCTTCATGTTTTAAGTTTACGTTTTATGGGGGTTTTTTTAACAAGTTTTAAACATTTTAAGTCTTGTGATATGCAGTTTTGTACTTTACAGAACTGCACTAAACCTTATGTTAAATTTTTAGAAGACAGTTTTGAGGCTTCTTCATAGCAGAAGGCAAAAAGCCACTTACCATTGGGGAAACACTTGTTCTTCCTGTCATGGTAAATATGGCTGGAATAATATACAGAAAACAAGATGGGGACAAACTGAAATGCATTCCTTTGTCAGAAAATACTGTTGGAAGGGGTGTAGAAGATATTGCTGAAGGTTTGAAGAAACAAGTATTAAAACAAACTATGCAGTGTGGGAAGTTTGCTATATGGTTGGATGAAAGTACAGATGTTTCTAATATGTCTCAGCTTATGATATTTGCTAGATTCTATTTCAGTCATGAGGTATGTGAAGATGTAGTTTTTAGTGAGTCACTGAAGGAAAGAAGGATGTACTGGAGAAAGGCACAATCTCAACAATAAATGACTTCAATGAAAACAATGTGTTATGGAAAAACTGTAAGTCTCCACTGATGGAGAGGCTGGTTTGACTGGAGTGAAAAAAGGATTCTGGGGTAAGGTTACAGAGAGCACTGCACATGAAATCCATCCACTGCATCACTCAGCAAGCTATTGCAGCAGAGGATTTGGAGCCACAAGTGCATGCTACAGGATGTCATCAGTATGATTAATTTTATAAAACCAAGAGCTTTAGGTATTGCAATGTTTACAATACTTAGTAATAAGGTGGGGAGTGACCATGAAACTTTCGTACCTCGCAGAGGTTAGCTGGTTATCTTGCACCAAAGTGCTTAAAAGAGTTGTTAAAGATGAGTTATGCTTTTTTTTTTGCAAAAAAATAGAAGTTCTGAATATGTGGACATAATCTGTGATGACAAGTGGCTGTCAGTAGTATGCTACCTAGCAGTTGTTTTCAAAAAAACAAACACTTAATCCCAATGACTGACAAAGTAACTGCTTTACAAAAGGAACTCATGCTATGTGGAGAGAGCACTTTGAAAATGGCTGTTTGGAGATATTTCTGTTGTTCCATCAGTACACTTAAACTTGGAAATGGAATTTGGTAACCTGTTAAACTCTTCCAAACAGTGTCAGTGGGTTTTGAACCCATTAGTTAAAAATGCAGCATGTTCAGATTAGTTAGCAAGAACAGCCAGTTGACATCAGAGAGGATGAAAGTTCCGAACTGAATGCCAACAAAACCTTTGCATAAATGGTGGATAGGATTGAAGAATGAGTATTATGATTTAGTAAGCACAGCCAATGCTGCCTTTCTTTCATTTGGATCTATGTATCTTTGAGCTATCTTTTTTAGCTATGACACCATTAAAACCTGGTATTGAAATAAACTGAGCTTAGAACCAGACCTTTGAATCACTACATCATGAAATGTTAAACCAATGTTTTCAGAAGTCATGAAGCATGTTCAGTCACATAGCTCTCACTAAAAATATTTTTAATTAATTTTTAATATTTTGAGAAGTAAGTTTTTTTACCATTAAGAAAAATATTTTAAAAAATTTTATATTTATCTCATCCTTGTAAAATTTCAATTTGCGTATGTTTTTGTAATACATAACTTGTACTCATTGGGTGTTTGTGTTCAAAAAACTTTAATGATGGGATGTGCTGTCAAAAAAGTTGAGATACCACTGATCTAGAGGTTATCATGGGCTGTTAAAACAGTATTTCTGTCTACCAGAGAGGTATTGCTGTATTATGTTCCACATTAAGCAAACATGTCCTCGCTTAAACTGATTAGGATTTATACCTTGGAAAGGTCATTTTCTGAAATATAGGTCTCAGTAATGCATGTGTTCTGGCTTAGCTTCCAGTTCTCCCAAGAAGCTTTTCCAGTGCTTTTTTTCTCTGCACTGTCAAATTAATTCAGTGGGTTTTTTATGGAACATCACCAATGTGTCATATCATTACTTCCAAATCATACTGAAGTCCATTCTCTTAGCTGAGAAGAGCCATCTTTGGGCTGTCTCTCCTTCAGAGAAATAGAGTTCTTTATTTTCACTGCTTAAAGGCTAATATCCATACCACAGGTAGTTCTTAGTCTTCCAAATCTTAGTAGTTAAAAATCTTACTACTTAATATCTTCGGGGTACTCCTGTCTGACTGAATACTTGCATTCCTGCATATTTTTGTAATATAAAACTAATGGTATATGGTTACAGATAAATGGTAATAAGGTGTGGATAAGGCATGGTTCTTGAGCCCAGGCCTTAGTGTGTGATAGTGCTTGTGTCTCCATTTATTTTATTCTTTTCCATGTGAATTTAATCCTGAATCTTGTAGTTTGGGGTGTATGGGTTTTTCTGTTTTATGTATTTCAATAGTTAAGTTCTTTAGTATATGCTTTAAATTGAGGCTGGCATGTTGCTCTGTTGAATCTGCTACTGTAGAATGTGAGTACGGAAGACAAAGTTGTAGAGACTAAGGCTTGATACATCTTTTTCTGAAAGAGAGGGTTGTTTGTGGCTAGGCAGGTTTCATGACTCTTTTTATTCTTCTGTTTGCTTTTCTTCTACTTGTAAATCTTAAGTTAAAAGAAAAAATGTGAACCTATTTTCCCCAAAACATACAAGCCAACCCTGAAAACTTTAGGGAATTTTACAGAGAAATTAATTTTACATTAATTATCTCTACATTAGTGTTGGCATATTTGTATCCCATCCATGCCTTTTGTCTGTGTATCTTATTTTTTCCACTTTTTAATCATAGATTGCTTTGTTGTCGGTCTAGCAAGACACTCAGCTAGAACCTATGTGTACCTTTGTAACTTTTAAGTTATCATATCATGGTTCTGCAGTCAGTGAAGATGAGGAAGTAAGATAATGGGCCTTTTAACAAAGGGTAAATTAATTTTGAATTAAAGTTATAATATTCAGGTTACTAGGAAGTGATCTTGCTTTTTTCTGCCGTGTGTTAAAGATCTTTAAGCATATCTATTCACTTCTGTATTTTGTTGTCCCCTTGCAAACCAACATAGTATATTTCTATCTACACAGTTTTGATAAAATTAGAAGGAAAAATTATGTAGATATATTTCAGCTTTGATCAAAATGCCAGCTTAATATCAAATGATTGAAGGAAGAGCAATCTTGGAGGCTGGCACATATCTTACTAAATGAAATTCTCCACCTAATTCTTCAGTCATAAATTTGCCAATGTATTGCTTTTTTGTTAGGTGACCCATGTACCATCTCATCTCAGATGGAACTGGAAGAAGCCTTCCGTTTGTATTGTCAAAACAGAGACGAAGGGCTGATTATTCATGGCAAGTATTACAGAATTCAAGAACCTGTATGCATTTGTTGATAATCCTAACAGCTCCTTAAATGTGAGACTGGAACAACTTTGTCTGTCACATAACATTCTTTATGTAGCTGGTGCCCTATAGCTTGATGTTGTAAGAAGGAAGTGTTTGCTTGGGGGTGGAGCCCAAAGATGAAACTATACCATAGGCTTTGAGGGGGCTTCAGGTTCTAAACTGCACAGATTTGTTAATGCTTTAGTCAAGTATAAGATATTGCCAGTATGGTCCCAAATTCTGATTGTTATTTCTCATGCAGAATTATTTAAAGGCTTCCAGAAACTGTCTTTGTGTAAATCTATTTAAGAATCAAGAAAAAGTACTACTGAGAATCTTTTAACTTAAAAATCTAATGTTTTTGTTTTAGTTTTTCCAAGTATTCCAGAGAAACCCGGCATGCCTTGTCCAGGAGAGGATAGTGAGTATTAAAATGTTTATCAAATTTTAGCTTAATTTTTTCAGTCAAATGGAAAATAAATTTATGGAAAGATTTTCATAAGCTAGTGTTATGTACATTTATATCTGTTTGGTAGTTTCTTAATAGAATGTTCGATATTTTATCAACAGAAATTATATAAATCAACATTGTAGTACTGTTTTCATGTTTCTGAGGATTAATACTGGTTTCTAGTAGCTGATGTATTGGGAGAAAAAGAGGTCAGGATTTTAGATGTATATTTGAATGTGGTCCTTGGCTTTTGTGGTTCTTCTGATTTCTTAACTTGCAGGGAAAAGAAGTGATGTACTGAAGAAGAGGGAATACAGCCTTTTTTATGAAAAGGTTATTCATCTCAAAAAAAAAAAAAAATGCTGTGAAAGGTAGATAAACCTCCAGAGGAAGCATACGTGATTGATTTACCTGTATTTCAGTAACTTAAACTGCACAGGGATAAAAGGGTTAAATAGCTGTATAGTCACTTTTCATTATGGAAAGATGTCACAGAATCGTATAGGTTGGAAAAGACCTTTAAGATCATGGAGTCCAACCGTAAACCTAACACTACCAAGCCCACCACTACACTGTGTCCCTAAGCACCTCATCCAAACGTCTTTTAAATCCCTCCAGGGATGGCGACTCAGCCCCTTCCCTGGGCAGCCTGTCCCAATGCTTGACAACCCTTTCAGTGAAGTAAAATTTCCTAATATCCAGTCTAAACCTCCCCTGGTGCAACTTGAGGCCATTTCCTCTTGTCCTGTCACTTCTTACTTGGGAGAAGAGACTGACCCCCACCTCTGTACTACCTCCTTTCAGGTAGTTGTAGAGAGCAATAAGGTCTCCCCTGAGACTCCTTTTCTCCAGGTCCCTCAGCCACTCTTCACCAGACTTGTGCTCCAGACCCTTCCCCAGCTCCGTTGCCCTTCTCTGGACAGTCTCCAGCCCCTCAATGTCTCTCTTGTAGTGAGGGGCCCAAAACTTCTGTCTTATGATTCAAGGTGCGGCCTCACTAGTGCCAAGTACAGGGGCACAATCACTTCCCTAGTCCTGCTGGCCGCACTATTTTTGATACAAGCCAGGATGCCATTGGCTTTCTTGGCCACCTGGGCACACTGCTGGCTCATGTTCAGGCAGCTGTCAACCAAGACTCCCAGGTCCTTTTCCACCAGGCAGCTTTCCAGCCACTCTTCCCCAAGCCTGTAGCATTGCATGGGGTTGTTGTGACCCAAGGGCAGGACCCAGCACTGAGCCTTGTTGAACCTCATACAACTGGCCCCAGCCCATCGATCCAGCCTGTCCAGGTCCCTCTGCAGAGCCTTCCTGCCCTCCAGCAGATCAGCACTCCCGCACATCTTGGTGTCATCTGCAAACTGACTGAGGGTGCATTTGATCCCTTCGTCCAGATCATTGATAAAGATATTAAACAGAACTGGACCAACACAGAGCCCTGGGGAACACCACTTGTGACCGGCCGCCAACTGGAGTAAACTCCATTCCCCGCCACTCTTTGGGCCCGGCCTTCCAGCCAGTTCTTTACCCAGCAAAGAGTACACCCGTCCAAGCCATGAGCAGCCAATTTCTCCAGGAGAATGCTGTGGGAAACAGTGTCAAAGGCTTTACTGAAGTCTAGGTAGACAACATCCACAGCCTTAATGTCATCAGTATGTTAGTTCATATCTTTGCCAATGTTAAGGAAAGGAATGTGAATAATTGGGTGACAGAGTTACCAGATGATGCTTGGCTAGCACAGTAGTATGAGTAAAAGCTAACTGAAGAATTGAAGGACCTTTGCTCTTCTCTTTGGAAGACACAAGAGCAGATAAAATTAATTGCTGATAAAAGCAAATAATGCATACTAGGAGAAGACTACTTAGTTGATCAGGATCTACACTGACAGACTGGCTAAAAATGTGTAGTCCAATGGTCAATAGTTGTGAATAATACTGTTAATTGGAGAAGTAATACTAGTATACTAATAATTCCTCTTTTGAGAACTTTTACTGAAGTTTAGAAGATGGAGTGAGATGGAATAAAAACCAAAATATTACAGTTTAAATATGATTTTTTACATTTACACTACAGTAGATGAAAGGTTAAATGTAAAAAGCAGACAAGTTTTCATGTTGTGACTAGGTTATTAAAGTTGCTTTATGGAAAGAAAGAGTAAATGTGCAATATTATCTGCTGTCCTTGTTCAGCCCATTAGAGAAAATAAAGACTGTTTTCTGTGCTCATTGGAAGTGTTAAAGAAATAATTTTCCTTGAGACACTTCAGTTTTTTTCTCAGAAGGAAAAAGAAGATACCAATGTGGTCTACCCAGTTTACCAAGCAGTTTACCATTGCCAAGCGAGCATTTGTGTAGCTGTTTCCAATATATACTATTTTGCATACATCTGAGTTTTTCATGCCTTGTTTAATGTTCTTGTTTGTGTACTTTCTTGTATCTATCAAAATAGTAGCTCAGTGGGTTTCTTATTAATTTTGCTGAAGCTTCAACAAAGAAATGGGCAACCAGTCCATCTTCTTGTATCACATAACGTACAGTACTTCTACTGAATGTGCAAGCAAATAAGACTGAATTTCAATACTTTTTTGTCCATGAGTTAAAATTCAAATGAAGACTGCGTAGTTATATCTTGCTGTATGTTGAAAATGTGTAGGCTTTACTATGCTGTCACTTTCCAGTTTAGCTTAATAGGTTGAAAATATCTATGGGAAAATATTTTCAGGCTCAATTTTCATGATCATTCTGGAAAGAGTGGTCTTAGTTCTGTAGGTTTAAATATGTTCTTGATGTGAATTGTATATAAGGAACACTGCTTTATTCTGGGACCTGCGTTATAGAAGGTGTTATGTCCTAAACTGAATCTCTTACCTGGAAAGGTGTCAGGTTTGCATTGGCAGGCAAAAATTGAACCTCTATCTACAGAAAATATCATTAGCAACAGTAAAAGTTTTGTTTTTCCTTGTATCTTATTACTTTTCCCAAATCATTATTTTGGTAATGATGCTTTAGGAGGTTTGGGTAGTTCAGTGTCTTGTGTGCCTTTGACTTTTGTGAGAACTACAGTAAAAGTGATGGATTTGGGGATTAGCTAGCCGTAGAATGCTTGTTATGTTCTACCAGGGCAGATCTTGCCCTAAGTGTTAATACTCCATCGGAAGTCTTCAGACTGTGTTCTGTGAAACAGCTGTCTTTCAATGAAGACAGAATGGTTGCTTTTATTTTAATTTCTAACTTTGGGATGCCTCCCCCCCTTAATTTTGCAACTAAGAATGGAATAACCAAGTCTGGCATCACTGCAGTATTCAGGGCTATTTCACGGTATGCTGAAATCTATTTTTGTTTTCTTTTTCTATCTTGCTTCTGACTTGTTGGATGAAAATTGTAGGGAGTGAACTCATATGGGCATCTGTGCCACTCTGCTTTTCCCGATGTAAGAACTGAAAGAACTAGCTGACTCTAGCTCTGCTTCCATTCCCAAAGCTGTTTAAAGAGGGAAGGAGGAAATACTTGCGTTGTACCAACCTAGACTGGTGCCAGTCCCAGATAGAATTATTTGCCCTTATTTGTGAAAACACAAAGCAAACTAATGTGAAATACTGTCAAAAGTGAGCTACACTGGAGGAGAGAAGGCTGTTGCTTAAAGGGGTATCTGTGCAAATAATGTGGCATAATAAAGTTCACTGCAATGTAATGATCTCATTAAAAGTGTAGATATTTTAGTACAAAATTTTTTTTGTGTTAATTTGTTAGATGTTTTAGTTATCTCAAGCCATGAGATGAACTACAGAAGCACATAGATTAGTGTGGCTCAGATGACCTGGTTATTCTGTCTGTAGGGTATTTCTCCCTACATGGTTTTACAGGTCATGTTGAATCACACTTTGATTGTTTAAAAAGCCTGTTTAGTAGGATGTGCTTGGTAAGTGATTTGTGGTCAAGTTTATTGTAATTTAATGAATTAATTCAGTGCATATTGCCTCTTTGCATCCATGGGTCCTGCATGGAAATCTGGTATTGTGGCCTAGTTGTATCTATTTTCAAATTTTTCTACAACAGACCTATTAAATTGTATTGGTGCTAATTTAGCATAAACTAATGCATTCAGCATTATTGCTTGTTAGCTAAAGGCATACAACAAACATCTGCATTGCACTTAGACTGTATGGAAATGTTATTGATAGTGGTGATATAGTTTATTTAAAGGACTATTTATTTTGACAGGACTAAAATATTGTCCTTTGGTCAGAAAATATTCAGTATGTTTCAAATTCTTGTTTTAGTTTATGTGGCTTTAGCAGTGTAGTTACATTCATAGGAAATCCTTTTAATAAAATGAGAATATTACGTATGCACTTTTCTAGAGCATCATGCTTATGCTATAAAGGAGCTTATGAGTTTGCCTCAAGTTCTTTCCAGAGATAAATAAACAGTTAACTAATTGCTCTGTCCAAAATGGGCCTCTACTTAAATTAGCAGTCTCTCAGTGTGGACTTTGGTTTGTTACAGAACTGCAGACAGTTTGAAATGGAATTTTTAAACAAAACTATTGAATTGCTAAATAATTTCATTTGCAATATATTGCTCAGACTTGTTCCTATTAGGTCACGGAGTGACTATTTCTAATAGGATGTGATCTTCTGAGCTGCAAATATTTTGCGGTAAATTTCTGTAGAATTGTAGGTTTTTCTTTCCAGTTCCTTCAAAACAATAATGCTTTGGAAGAAGAGTGCAGAAATACATACTGAATGTTTTGCATTTATGTTGATATTTAATAACATAATTGCTAGCTGTCCTGGACCTTTGTGAAATGGATATGGTTTGGAGATTGTACCAGCTGGCAAAGCTTGAAATAAATGCATGTAATCTATTAACAGAATAAACCCATGTGACCAAAATTTCAATTCTATTTGCATTCCTTAAGAAAAGTTCTTTTTGTGCTTGAAGAACCTACCTTCTTATATTGATGTGATGCTGTCTGCAAGATGAGATTTGCACAGTCTCCAGCATCTGAACTTGTATTGTCTCTGTAGTCCTTTTGCGCCTGAATTTCTGCACTTCTTTTTTTTTTTTGTGCCAGACCCAGCTCCCACTATAAATGTATGGCTGCTGTTGTAGAAACAGTACCTTTTGCCTTCAGCAAGGCAGTTAACCCATCCCCACAGACTGGAATGGCAGTGCTGCGATGTGGATGAGGTGGCAGGATTTCTAAAACATCTTGCGTCTCTTCCCAGAGGCTGAATGTGACCTCTCCTAGGTGTTTCTAGCATCTGCTGGCCTCGGGCCTTGGATACTTTATCACAATGTTTCCTGATAAAGATGGCAGACTTTTAGGCCAGTCTTTTGTATTTAAAAATATTTTTACTTTTTTAGTAGATTAGCTATTCTTTTGGAATTTATCTTAAGGTTGTTTCTGAAATGTTTAGGTGTGTATTTCTCTCCTGTGCTCATAGGTGATAGCCTTCCTGATACCCTGATACAAAGCATGGTATCTGATTGGCAGTTTAATAACTTAGTTACTGTAGTCTCAGCTTATTTACACTGACAGATCTTGATCTGATTTGTCACTCTTGGTGCTGCAGTGCATTGTATAACAAAGCATGTTCAGCTGAACAATTTCTATCGATTTGTAGGACTCCCCTAATGGAATTGCCGTTTTTATCAGCGAAATACTTGTTTTTGTGACATCAGCTCCTTGACATCCATGCCATGTTTTAGTTTGTGCCTCAGCTGCTAGCTACAGCCTCTCAAGGGAGCCAGTACCACCCGTGCCTGGATACATGAGGCAGAGATGTGAAAGGGAGAGACGGGGGTAACCAGTCTTCCATTAAATATTTGCTCTTAATGTTCGAGCTGATCCTGCCTATTGTCCTTGGTATCTAATGGTATTCAAACAGCGGCATCAGTGGAATAAAGGGAAAATGTTTCATTTTGTACCTACTACATTGTAAAGCATAAAGAATTACATGCTGAAGAAGCTAAAGAATAAAACCCAGTGAGTAATGCATGCTTTTTCTATAGATTTTATGTATCATCATTGTGATTGCTGTTATGAATTGAGGCCATTGATGCAGTATGTGTGTACGTGTGGTGCAGTAGATAATAGAACTCAGCATTTTGGTTATGATACAGTTCCTTTGCCTACCACCCTCCTTTGCAGCCATAGATTGTTACAAATGCAGAGATTCCTGCTGCCTCTTGTGCGTAGGGATGTGGCTGAGAGACCTCTCAGAAATGCTGATAAAATTGCATTGAAAGGACTCTTGGGGAATGTATTTTAGGAGGAAAAGAACAGAAGAGTGAGTGATGCTGCTGCTAATATTGGAGATTAATGAAAGAAATGTATCCAAAAAACCCTGACGGTATGTGTTCAGGGCCTGTTTATTGTAAGATTGCTGATGTAAAGATAAACAATTTAGAAGCATCATTTTTTAAGGCCTTTTTGTTGAATTGTGTTTAGTGGATTGTCTTAGATGGGTGTGTTTTAATTGTGAAATACATGTTTTGAATTAAGGTTTATTTAGTTTCTAATATCGTCAGAATAAACTGTGCCTAGTACACTTCTGCATTTTTGCATCTGAACGAATAGATATGTGTATTTAATGTTAAAATTAATCTTGGATTTGGGTAGCTAGTGCTAACAAATTTTAGTGTTGTTTTGCTGTTGGCTTCATTAAATAGAAGAATGCAGACTAGGAAACCTTTAAATACTTTCATGAAATAGAATTAATACATTTTTAATGTATAAGTACTTATGGCATTAGTATGACAGTAGACTAATATTTTTATTATCTAGTATTTCTGGCTGATTTTGCTGCCTTTTTTTTTGGTAACGATTACACTGTGTTGTAGATGTCTCTTATGCTCTTTGTTTATCTGCTCAGTATTTTAGCATTAGGTGTCTGGACTTTGTTTTTCCCCAAGCCCATCTTTCTCGAAAATTTCATCATAGGCTTGAGTAAAGGTATCTTACTAACTTAATTATTGTTGTCAGGTATTTTATTTTGGGTATAGATATTTGATTTTGTTTTATGTTTTGCCTGATACTACAAAATATCTCTAAGAGGCTTCTTGCTACAGTATTGTGGCCTGTAAATATTTTTCTAGCTCATAAGGCAGGTTTTTCCCTTCATTTGTTACAGTATTGGCAGCAGTGATTAGGTTATTCAGAGCACGTGAACCAATCTCATCCCCCAATGAAGAAAGGAACTATTGCGACCATAGAGACTATTCTGAGGACATAGATTGGATTGCACTGGATAATTAGGCAATTTTGAAACTGCTAGTAATCCTCTCCTGGTTTTTAGTAATTGAACTGACGGAGGGGAAAATTGTACTATTTTTACTGTAAGATATATTGTTGCTTAGGAATTGAAAATAGCTGTGTCATAGTTTCTCAAGAATACCTGAAATCTCTTCCTCTCAACTGTGTACCACGTTTTTTCATACGTGGCATATTTGAAAAATATACATACAGATTATGAGACAGGGTAAGTTACTGAAAACAGAATTGTAGTTAAAGGTCTGTTTGGCTTATAATAATTTAATGTCTTTAATTGTAAAATAATTTCAACATTTTTCTTAGCTATGTAACTTCCAATTAAGAATAAAGAGCTAGGCCTCCCTTTTGATAATTGAGGTGTGAAATTATAAGGCATGCATCTGATTGTGGGGTTTGGTATCTTCCCTTTCTGTAAGATACTGGATGTCTTAGCAGATGTTTGAATACCGATTTGTGAACTATAACTAAAAGTACAATAGAATAAGGAATGCTTGGGCTAGTTTTTAAGGTGTCATAACAAATAGCCTGTGTTCTTTTTTATTTATTCCAGCCTCCCTCTCTTAGCTATTGCTCAGAATGTAGTATAATCATGCAGGAAAGATGTCACCTGGTTTTAGCAAACTTCTCTCGAATGTGATGTCTAGCTCCATTCCCCCTGTTCTCTCTCATACTTCCAATCCATATACTTCTCATAAGTTGGTAAATCCACTTTTGATATACAGGCATTTGGGGTACCTAAATTGGCAAGAAGGTGATGAAGCTTTTTGTGTTATTTGATGAAATTAGTGGACATCTGTAAGGCCTGTCTGTTTCAGTAGCTTGAAAGAGCTATTTAAGGTGTAACCTCTTAAATGATCTGGCCAAGGTTAATTATATATTATACTTGGGATTCAGTGTAATAAGCTTTAAAATTAGTTGCTCTGTGCAAGTTATGGTTTTTAATGCTTAACTGAGCCACAGAAATAGCAACAGAGGTCTGCAGGGCAGATAAATGGGCTCTTCAACATCTATCTCCTGGGTTTGAGTTGCTCTGAGAGCAGATTTTTGTGAGAGATTTCAGGTGCTGCTAATTTGAAATGGAGAGCACTTCAGAAGTGAAGCCTTGTAAGACTAAGTAGTGATAGCAGTTGGCTAGCCACTGAAGACTTGTTGTCAGGACAAATCTGGATGGTAAATAAATCTCCTGAAGCAAAAAAGCAAAAAGCAGCTAACTTCAGGCATGCTGAAAGGGTGGTTTTCAGAAGAGGCATGTGAGAGTCCTAATCATCACTGTCAGTGCAAGAGTTGTTGAACAGACTGTGCAGTTCTGCCCTTAAACCACAGGGGGAAGGTAGTGACTTGGGTTGTGGAAAAATAAAGAACTGAGACTTTCAATATTGACTAGAAAGCACCTAATTTTTGATTCTGAAGTACTAATTCTTCTGCATCTGTAAGTGCTTGTCCTTGAATTATTGGCTAGGGAAATAATTAAAAGGAAACCAGAAGCTGTTTGAAGGCAAAACTTCAAGATTTTAGCATGGTCCTCTTTACTTTTACAGTAACATGCTCATTCTAATAATAATAATGCTGTTATATGCTTCTTCCAATAACTTAGTTTATCATCTACTGCCTTCTTCGGTAAAGCAGGTACAGATGCCCTGTGACTGGCACGGGACTCCTTGCTCTTCACATTGTAAACTCCGATACAAACTATTCTTACCTGTAGAGATTGCAAAGAAAGGAAAACCTCAGGCAGGCAGTGATAAAATTGATATTGTAGAGCCTGAAACAATAGATCTGGGATTGGAACTGATCCGTTAATTCCAAGGTGCAATCATTAAGATAGCTTGTAGTGCTGTTGTTAAAAACAATGTTAGTTTAAACTTGTTAGAAGGAATAGCTATCATAAAATGATTTTACACAGCAGATCTCATATTATATGCAGATAATGGAGAACACAGTAGAAATCACAAAGGTTTTAGCTGGGAAGCAGTGTGTAAACTTTGCAGATCTGGTATAATTATCTTCCTTTCCTCTGTGGGGTGAGTTGAAAGCCCCCTTCCAAAAGCTGAAAGACAAATACCATCGTTAACTTGAAAGATTTAAACATGCTTTCTTTAACGTGTTAAACACTATAGCTTTCCCTTAACAGACCAGATGAAAGGGCAGGTTCATAAGACTGTATCATGTGCAATTTTTTTCCCCATAAGGATGAGAAGCTCTAGGATGGAAGGTCGCTTTCTTGGGGAACAATAATTCTCTGCATCATAAAAGAATTACCTAAGCTGGAAGACTTACTCAGTTTGCTATTAGCATTAGTGTATAATCATTTCATCCAGACTATAACAGGTATGACGAGTAACTCCTGAAACTATTCAGATTTTTTTATTTAGCTACTGTCACTAAATAAGTTTAGTGTTACTTTATATTGCTGCAAGCTCTACTTCTAATGTTATAATTGTGAAAATTATAAATGCTATAGCCACGTAGTATATGAGGAAGCTTAGAAGGAGTAAAAGTACAAATGGCAGAATCTCTTGGAGATTAGTTTTATTGAATGATAAAAACTGAGCGCACTCTGTAGAACTCAAATTGTGACATAATAAGAATGGACATTGTGTGCACTTAACTTCAGCTTGCTTTCCTCCTAAGGTGAAGCAGAATAAGGTGTACTGTGAGGTACAGATGTATCAAAACTGTCGGTCTGAAAAGCAATAGAACTGGAGAGTTAGTCCTGCTGCAAGGTAATAGTGTCCTCTGTCATACTAAGGTACTGCGTACTTTTCTGGGTTTAATATTAGCAGATAACTGATTAAATTGGAAAGAATTCAGAGAGATAAGCTCAGGAGTCTGATTTCTTAGGAAAGGTAAAGTACACCTTCATGAAGTAATAGCTAAACTGAGTTTCGGTCATTCTACTAATACTGGAATAATGTAAACATTGGGAAGGGTAAGGGAACTCTTTTAGAGTGGATCATAAGCTGAAGTAATGGAACCATGCTGTGAAGGAAAACAGCTTGACTCAGAAACTGTGTCCTAACACTGAGACTGTAGGAACCAAATAATGGTTTCAAGGGCATTGTGAAGGCCACCTTAAAAGCTTTATGAATTTGAAATAAATGTTAAATCCATTTTGAATAGCTGGTGAGTTTTATGAACAGTTTTGCATTTTTAGTGATGGTGTAATCAAATAGGTGTTGATGCCTATCACTTGAGGGCAAATCTAGTAATTTGATATGCACTGGAAGAAAAACCTTAAGAAATAACATCAACTTAATACAAATGGTAACAATCTAAAAAATAGGAACTCCATGTTTTCCATGAGAAGTAGGCATGAACAGCCTGTGGTAAATGTATCGCTTAGGTTGGGAGAGTTTAGGTAATTTTAACTTCAATTTCATCCTAAGCACAGGTTCTGGAAACTTTTGGTAGTTCTCTGATAGTCAGCTTCATGTTCAATAGCAGGTCAAAATGCAAATAGTGATAGTACAGGTAACTCTGAAGTAAGGGGAAAATCAGGTAAACAAGACAGGCCACAGCCTGTCTTGTTCAACCTATGGAAAGGTTTCAATGCAAGGAGAACAAGACTAAGACTTCAACTTAGAAAAAGACAATTGATGAAATATGATACAGTTAATTTTAAAAATCATGTATGGCACAGGTTAAGTGAAATACGTTAACAGTTTCCTACAGGACAAGATGTGGGGCTCTTAAAATGAAATAGTCTAAAATATTTTCTAGGGGATTTGTAAGTAGTTAGCTTTTTTTGGTTTTCTTCCAACTCTTTCGATAGACATGTTAACTTGCAGTTTAAGATAAAAAAAGAGACTAGGTGAAAATTTGATCTAAGTTTTAACTGATCACACTTCAACAAACTGGATTCAGTTCCTTCTGATGGCTGTCTAGCTCTGTCAAAGAACTGGAATTCTCACCTCTTTCAACTACCAATAGATATGAATCACGTGTGCTCAAAGGATTAACTTTTTCTAGAAAATGTGCAGTGTCAAGTCTAGATTAAGATTCCCCAGTGAGTCTTCAATCATGTAGGCTACTGATAAGATAAAGTAGAACCAAATTCCTGCAGGAAGCTTCATTGGGTTGCTCCTCACTTCTTTCTTTGCCACCTTTAGTAATTCCAGATTGTATAGAAGACCGAGGCTTTCTGTTACCGGGCTTTTATTTATAGCAGAAAGTAGTACTTCATGTATGTACGAGGACATAGGAGTTGATTTAAAAAAAAGTGGCCTGCGAAGTGGATGCAGGTGTAGACTAGAAAAGACAAATGTGTTCTGCTTCAGTAATCTGGGCTTTGTTGTGTTAAGTGCTTGCTAAATACAAATTATAGAGGTTTAGTTGAAGCTGTAAAATTTGTAAATGTGAAAAATGAGCAATGTGTGGATAAAAATAGACCTAAATAAGGGTGCCATTTTGTTTAGTTCAGGTAAATAAAATACTGTTCAGGGGTCTCTTGCACAAATGGAGTTTAATACTAAAGAAATGCTTCATCTCCTGCTGAAGTTATTTTGCTACAGATTGCTTAAATAATCAGAACTTCATTTTGATCTACTTCAGTACTAAGTTAAGCAAATTAAAGAATTAAGTCATTTAAATAAGTACTGGTTCAGTACTCTTTCAGTTTGATTAAAAAACATTTTAATGCAATCTTAATTCATGTTAATAGAACATGAAATTCAGTTTTCATTGTAGTAAATCTTTTAATTAAAGTGACTTTTATTTTGGGAGAATATGATGCAGTCATCAAAAGCAGCCTTTTGGACTTTTATTAACAATGCAATGCAAGCTTCGTTTTGTGGTGCATGTAACTACTGTGTTTTTCTAAACAGAGGAGCCTACTACACATCATGAAAGTGTGTAAAGTTTAAAATTGCATAGCTGGCCAAGTTAGAGAAGGGAAAATTTGAACTCTTCTTTCCTAAACAAAAATGTTAATCACCTTCAGAAGTATGGATTCACCACCAGTTGTCTTCTGTCCCTTTTCATAACATGTTCTCTCAAATTAGAGCAATGAATACAGCATCACTTTATCCTGTGTTTGCGACAGCCTTGCAAAATGCACACATCTCAGCAAGAGATGCTGAGAAGGACATACAACAGATTGTGATCACTGATGTGCACAGAGATCCTCAGAAGTGAAGATGTCCTGATGACGGAGTAGCATCCAGTAACTGAATTTAGGGAGGGTTTCTTGAGTAACACTTTGCGTTATTTGCTATATTATTTTCAGGTATGTCTGCATAAATTTCACATAAAATGATAAAATTCTGATCTTGGATTGCAAAATTAGGTTCTCCATAGAAAAAGCCATGACCCTTGCATAGAACGATGTGTTTGAGTTCTGGGTTCTTCAACAAGCAATAAGAAAAAGCCTTGTGAAGTACTGAAGTGTCTTTTGGACACTGAAAGCATAAATACCTTCAGCCACTTTAATTTTTTTTTTAAACAATACAATTTTTTGTAGATATCTGCCCTCTTAAATTTTGGGGGGTTTTGGTTAAGAAGGATTTTTAAATAACGCTAGTAAAATAATGCTCTCCTGTTATTTTGTCCTGTAATGCTGTCATATTTTGGCAATTAGTTCCAAAGAAAATGAAAATTTGAGTTCATTAGTGTATGCTTGAAAGATTACAAAAACTTCCGTAGACCCTCTATACAGGTCAATGTATCATTGTATATTTAAAACAAATCAACACTTTTCAGCAAACAACTGTCTTGATGCATGAATACCAAATTTATTTCCAATTAATTGACAAACAGTTTTGCTTTGACTAGATAATATGAGTATACTCTGGGGCTGTTAGTCACGGAGTTGTATTCTTAACAGTTCTTAGTGATTAGTTAATAAATGGCTAGTCTCACAAGTAAAAAGAGAATAAAAATTCTATGATTGACTTCACAGTTGGTGTTCTAGAATTCAGTATGGAAATAAGCAGATCACCCAAATGTCCTACAGTTTCTCCACCAGGTGACTGGGAGAATCCTGCTCTTATCCTAGCTTAATACCAGATGTATCCATTTTGGTAACATTACAAGTGTATTCAACTGTTCAACTCTTACAGGCACAGCAGTCTTTAATGAAAAGAAACAAGTTGTTGAATGGGTTGTAGCTATGGTAAATTGTGCAGTCTTTCTTTGCTGAAGGTGATGTTCAGTTTTGCATGAGGTTCAAGTTAAAACTGTCTGTTTCTGTGCATTGCCAACTTGTATGCAAGCCAGACATATGGCCACTTTAGCCATGGGACTTAATGTGCTCAGCGGCCTAACCAAAACAATTACAGTTCTTATACTTAATGTTAAGGCACTCTGGATCAATTAAAAATGTGGTTTTTGCTATATCTTGTTATGAGATTTTTTTAAAGTCTTTATTTTATTTTTTTGTTTGCCAGAAACATGCCAAGTTATCTTGTGCGTTTGTTTGCTGTGATGGTTGGAGGGTTACATTTCCATTACAACTTTCAATAAATAATTCTGTAAACTGTGTTTGCTACTAAATGTTTAGATATATCTTTTAAAGTATCAGGTTGTTGTTTTCTTTTGCTCAAGAGCTGTCATGGTTTAACCCTAGCTGGCAACTAAGCACTATGCAGGCACTTGCTCACTCCCCCCCAGCGGGGTGGGGGAGAGAATCAGAAGTGTGAAAGTGAGAAAACTCGGTTGTTGAGATAAAGACAGTTTAATAGGGAAAGCAAAAGCCACGTGTGCAAGCAAAGCAGGGAATTCATTCACTCCTTCCCATGGGCAGGCAGGGGTTCCGCCATCTCCAGGAAAGCAGGGCTCCATCATGCGTAACGGTGACTTGGGAAGACGAACGCCATCACTCCGAATGCCCCTCCCTTCCTTCTTCCCCTGGCTTTATATGCTGAGCATGACATCCTATGGTATGGAATGTCCCTTTGGGCAGTTGGGGTCAGCTGTCCCAGCTGTGCCCCCTCCCAGCTTCTTCTGCCCCCGCCAGCCCACTCGCTGGTGGGGTGAGGAGCAGAAAAGACCTTGACTGTGTGTAAGCACTGCTCAGCAGGAACGAAAACAGCCCTGGGTTATCAACACTGTTTTCAGCACAAATCCAAAACACAGCCTCATACTAGCTACTATGGGGAAAATTAACTCTATCCTGGTCAAAACCAGCACAAGGTATTAAGTCAAATCCTTGGATGTCTCCTGTTTGTTTGATAGCTACAGTAACTATCTTGCTTGTTATTGTGGTAGGATACATTGCTGTCTTCCACCCTGGGTGTCTCTGTGAGGTGCATCTCTGAGGCCTCATCCACAATATCTTTCTGATTGATCAATCCCTCTGATCACAAGTAAAGGGAACTTTTAAGAACAACTTATGTATTTCTTGTATTTCTGTGAATATAAGGTGGTATTTTTTGTTTGAAAGTGAAAGCTTGTATTTTTAAGAATAGTTTTGAGATCCCCTTTTCTTAATTTTCTTGTGTATTTTGAATGCAATTGATATTTTTAGTGAGAAGGCAATCCAGATTCTCTAATTGCCATGAATAATGAGCTTTTTAACTTGGAGATCAAGAAAGAGCATAAGGCATTAACCGGTGTGATTGATCTAAAGGGGCATACAGCCCCAGTGCAGCAGAGACTTTTTCAAAATGAGGTGTTAGCTCTGTCTTTATTGGATGGCATTTTCTTTGTAAATGTGACTTACCACCTTGCAATGGCATGGAGCCATTTTAACAGAAGGATATGAATATGAGCAACCACGAGATCATGCCTGAGAAAACTGTGTGTATGGAGGACAGGTTTTCCACCTAGCAGTCCTGAAGTGGGAGTCAGTTGACCCCTTTAAGTCAGTGGGGAATAGGATATTCCAACTGTATGCTAGCTGTGCTGCGATAAATGCTGGGTAAATATTGCTGTTCTATGAGATACAGTTTTATTTCCTTGTTGGTTCTTTGCTGATGCTACATGCAGTACACTTCCTTTGTCATTATTGCTATCTTAATTGTGCTTGATTTTTTTTTAGAGGTTCAGCTGACTTTGTAGTTAATTTTAGTGTCTGTTGAAAAAGAAAAGAAGGGTGGGGATATGGTTCCCCAACTGCTAATCAGTTTAAAAAGATAAAATGCTATCTTCTGACCATTTTAATAACTGCAAGAGGTGAAAGCATATAGAAAGTTAATACCTGTATGTTGTTAAGGATATACTCTCTTTTTCTTTCCGAAATTCTGAAAAGGAATGGCAGTTGTACATAGCAGCTTATTCGTAATAATAAGAAGGGCCAATTACCATCCCATACAATGTATGTCTGTTACATGCTTCAGAAAACAGTTTTATTGTTTCAGTTTAACTACTTGGGGCATATTAAGTAACAGATATGTGAAACAACATACTAGAATTTACTTTCCCCAAATTTGTTCTATTTTTATACGTAATTATTTTTATGTTATCTTTTTATCTAATTCAGAGGCTATCTGAAATACCAATATCAATTTCCTACTTGTAATTCATGAGTTGGTTTTGAAAGAATGCTCACTTGTCTGCTCAGCAAAACATTAAAAGAACAAAACAAAAACTGGGCATTCTCATACTGTCCAGCTGGCAGGCAATGTAATTGGCCTGTAAACAAGTTGCATTAATCTCTGAGAAGTGATTTGCAGCAATAGCAAGTTATATCTGTGCTTAGTATAGTAAAAGATTTCATTATAGTTTGATCACATAAAAGCAGAACTTTGGAATTGCATTTATAAATCCAAATGCAGAGAAGATAATTTTTTTGTGGCCATCTTGCTGCCATTCATTGGTATAAACTACACTCTTCAGACAACTGATGAATTCTCTTATGTATTCTGGAAAATACAAGCACTTCTAAATTTTCAGATGGAAAAATAATATTTTGGGCTTGGCAGAGGTTGGGCCTGCCTTTTAAATTGTTTCTCTTCTCCAGTGCTGGGAAACTATGTTGTCATTTGAAAAATAATTGTGCCGCCTTCTGTTTCTCCCTACTTTACCAAGTTACATTTTCAAAGGCAAGGTTCACATCCTTTCTGCTAGGTTCTGAGGAGGTCATTATTGAATTGGGGGAATATCGTCTGTAGATGAGTTAATTTGGAATGAACACTGAAAAATAGACAAATTGCTCATGCATTTATATGCACAATAAAATTTTTTTGTGTATTTAATTTTTTCCTTAAGTTTTTTCTGCAATATTTTTTAAAAGATGAAAAAATCCAACCCTAGGGAATGTCTTTGAAAAAAACAATATTAAATATATTTACAAGGTTCATTGTGCATTACTGTTAGTGATGTAGTTGCACAGCTTGACAACAGAGGGAATAATTGTACAACAGCAAATCAGTTGTTTCATGCTGCTCTTTACGTAGGGACAGCTGCTTAATTTTGTTTCAGGCATTCAGTTTGAGTATTTTTATTTCCCTTGTAATCTTAACTTGAAAAAGTCTCTTGTTCTTCAGTTTTCCAATCTTGGAAGTAGATAAAGTTCAGTACATTCATTGTGATTAGAATATATATTTGTGTTCCCCAATAAGAATTTGTTATTCCTGTTAGCAGCTTAAAATATCTTTTGAGTTTTCCTCTGAACTTGTTCACATACAAAATGAATATTTAAAAAAAAGAATTTTTTTTGTTAGGCGAAGGGTTGTCTTTAATATCCATCAGAGAGGAAAGATTACTTTGTTTCATTAGAGGTATGATATCTCCTTCAGCCTCCAAGCAGCTAACTCAAAGTCCTTAAGTGATGTGGACTGTAAAGTAAATGACAAAGTAGCCCTTTTCATTAAACACAGTAATCAAATACTCATGCTTTTGTGGTGGCATTCCTTTTTCTAGGTGGCTGGGATCAATCATGACTGTAAAAACTTGTTTTAGTTCTTGGTTATCAAGAATCATGGAATCTCGTTTTATTCTAAAGTGTTCTAGAAACACGTACCAAAACATTTTGTTCCAGGTTCAAAAGTATCCTTTTCCCATATGAAGTGTAGGGGTGAAATGCATACTAAGATTAGAGCTTTGTTCACAGATCACACAGAACACTGACAATAATGTGTTTGTTTCTTATTTCAGGATATATACTTACTGCCATTTTAAGAATCTGTTTATTGTTCAAGATGGTTTCTTTGAACTAGTACAGCTCTAGGATTTTTGAATCTGATAATGCTTCAAAATAATAATGATACTAAAAACCCAGACTCCTTCTTATAATCTGCCATTCTCCTTACATGAACTTTTAGGGAGGATGTCCTCTTTCATGAGTGCATTACTAGACACATAGGATACATGTTTTAGTCCAGTTCTATAGGTTATTCTAAGGAGGTTGCCCAGGATCATGTCCAGATGGCTTTTGAATACCTCTGCAACCTCTCTGGGCAACCTGTTGGAATGCTCAGTCACCCTCACTGTGAAGAAATGTTTCCTGATGTTCAGATGGAACTTCTTGTGTTTCAGTTTGTGCCCGTTGCCTCTGGTCCTGTCACTGGGCACCACTGAAAACAGTCTGACTCAGTCTTAATTAAACCTTCTGTTCAGGTATTTGTGTGCATTGATGAGATGTCTCTGAGCCTTCTCTTCTCCAGACTAAGCAGTCCCCGCTCTCAGCCTTTCCTTGTATGAGACGCTCCGGTCCCTTCATCATCTTCATGGCCCTTTTCTGGACTCTCTCCAATAGTACTATGCCTGCCTTGTACTGGGGAGTCCGGAACTGGACACGCTACTCCAGATGTGGCCTCAGCAGTGCTGAGTGGAGGGGAAGGATCACCTCCCTTGTCCTGCTGGCAATGTTCTTAACACAGCCCAGGACACCATTAGCTGCCTTTGCCCCAGGGGTGCATTGCTGGCTCATGTTCAACCTGGTGTCCACCAGGTCCTTTCCTTCAAAGCTGCTTTTCAGCTGGTCGGCCCCTAGCATATACTGGTATTTGGTGTTATTCCTCCCTGGGTGCAGGACTTTGCACTTCCCTTTGAACTTTGTGAGGTTCCTGCCTTCTCAGTTCCCCAGGGGTCAAGGTCTTGCTGGCAGCGCAACCAGGTGGTGTATCAGCTACTCCTCCCAGTTTTGTACTGTCAGTGAACTTGCTGAGGGTATGCTCTGCCCCGTCCAGGTCACTAATGAGAGTGCTGAACAGGATTGGAGCCGGTATTGTCCCCTGGGGTACACTGATAGTCACTGGACTCCGGCTAGACTTTGTGCCACTGACTGAATGTAGATTACAAAAATGAATACTATTATTGATAATACTAAGAACATAGTATTCTGTCATAAGTTTAATCTTACTGTGTCATAATAATAATAGAACTTGTGATATAAAGATGTGTCTTACAATGAGCTGTTTTCTCATTTTTTACCTTGGCCCCATTTAGAGATGGGGAATAGGAATTGGTTTGCCTTAGACCCTACGCTGAATCAGTGGCTGTCATAGCGGTAAATTGTAGGGTTTCCTACTTCTTAAAGCTACGCTGTTTTAAGTTCAGTTTTTGTTAGACTGTTGCCTCACAAGTATATGGTATAAAACCCTGACTTTGATTTAATATTTATCATTAATTAGGGAAGTGACTTGTTCCTTTATTTACAGACTTCATCAGCACAAGCTGCTTGTTAACTTATTATTCACGTAATATTCCTCATGTCAGTGATAAGCTACTGTTCTGAACACAGATGTATTAGGTTGCCTCCATATGGTGCTTTGTCTAATGAAACAATTAGGTATTTTGGAAAAAACCCTTGTGAAGTTTTTTTTCCCTCTTGGTGGAGAGTCATCCTACAAATGGTGGAATAGTTTTTCATTGATGTTTGTGTTTGAGCATATTTTTAGGCAAAAACTTTGTGATAGTTTTGCTAGGTTCTCATTTCAAATTTTCTTTGCACTTAGGAGAAAAGCAGGGGCTTTTTTTTGTTTGCTTTAAAGTTTATATTTGGCAGATTTTGAAGAGCTATTTGAGTCAAACATGTCAAGTGATACATCTCTATTCTAGTAACTGTAACTTTGCCACTTCTATGGCATGCAGTCTTTCAGCTTCTTTAAGTTGGGTTTTTTCTGAATTGTTAACAATTCATTTAATAGTGCAATGTCTGTTTCAAATGCTTGCAAAGTAAATATTTGCACAGGCAAAGAGAGTAACATATGAACATTTGCGGATTTGGCACTGTAGATTTGTGGAGTCACAGAAACTTCAACACTTATGTGCCTTGCTTTTGAAGGACAAAAATAGTCTATCTAAAATCAGACCCAGTATTACAATCAGTGTTTACACATTGTATGTCAGTAGCCTGTGATTTTGGCTTGCTCAATATGAAGTTAAAATAATTTTTCGACCAAGAAACTATTTACTACTTCCATTATCTTTTGACAGTGAAAATGTTTGGGTTTTTTTGTTTAAAAAAAAAAGACTTACTCTTTGATAAAGTGTGGATACTTTAAAACTTAACTCTTCAAAACCTGAAAGACAGAAACATTAAAGACAAAAATGTAAGATGGTTTTGCATGAACTTCTGAGGATTATAAATTTACAGTTTAATACCTTGTCAGAATGTAGCAATGTTTATCAATCACATCTATCAAAGTTTTTATATTGTGTTCTTCGCTGCATTGTCTGGGGCATTTAAGTTAATATTACGTATTTTTCTACATACAACATTGGTTGTTATAGATTGTTTCACTTGTATTAGGCTGATTAAAGGACAGCTTTAACAGCTAACATAATACTGGACTCTCAGTTTAAAAAATGAACAAACAAAAAACCCCAACACAACCCCCCTCCCCTGTTCAACTCCCTGATTGAGATTCTTGTGGAGAAGTTGCAACTTTTCTAAAAGAGAAAAATAAAGCAATATGATAGACCCTGTTAAGGTGACAGGGAAGAAGCAAGGATCACTTTATATTGACCAAATGCAGTCGCTTATTATGAAACTGAGTTGTTTCAGTTGGCAGAACCAGTGTACCTAGGTACCAAATATAGCATGTATGTAGCCATCCACAAGATATCATAAAAGTGTATATTTTACTGTTGTCTTCTCAGATGGAGTTATCTATACTTCCTATCCTGTGTAGTTCTCCATTCCCTATGAAACTGCTGTACTTACTAATTTTTCTGTAGGTGAAATACATTTTGTATGAGCTGCCAACTGTGTTAAGTTGCATTTTAACTAGTATAAATAATTGGTTTTTAAAAAGGCATACAATTAAAAATTTGTGTTGGAAAAATCTTACTCATCATGTTACAGAAGACAGCTTTAAAATAATGATATTGAAATAAGATTTATTCTAGTCTTTCACATTTCTTTTGCAAGTAAAAGGATATTATAACACCGATAAAAACACTGTAAAATACTTTTCCTGGAAATGTTTAAGGGGATGTCAGACGTGTCTCACTGTCTAAAATATGCTTGTTAACTTTAAATATTACAGTAAACTTCGAGAACTCCTGAATTTGACTCTCTTAATAGGTGTAATTAGAACTAATTATTCAGCAATGAAAATCTTGCCTAATCTGACTTTTTTATTTTTTAGTCTCTTGATAGCAGGAGTATGTTGTCAGTTTTAACACCACTGCTGAATTTTTTGCTTAACTCACCCCTCTCTTCTTTTCCCCCTGTGCTCCCCACTCCCCCCAGTACCCACTTGCACTGCCTGCTGTGGAAAGCTCCTGATGCTGGTTATGTGGCAGGGCTTGGCCATGTCACCATTACAGCGGTGTGCAGCTCTAAATAGGACTGGTGTTGCACAACACATTTTTCCACACTTAGTATTAAATATCAAATTCTTTAATTAGCCAGCCACACAAAAGTTGCACATATGTACATGAGAAGTGACAACAAAAGTGATTTGGAGTAGATGCTAGGTACTGTCACTCTGGCCTCTTGGAAAGTCTGGCTTCAACAGATTAAATGGTTTCTTGTTATGTTTAGAATAAATTAGAAATAATTGCAGACCTGCACTTGAACTGTTTCCCTAACAGAAGAAATAATTTGGTAATGTTTAATGGCAGGATAAAAATGAGGTCAAATAATGTAGCTCTTGAGACTTCTAACACCTTTAATATTGCATATCTAAAGCCTTATTAGCACCAAACATCCTTTACATGTTTACATGTGAAGGTGACATGGTGAGATCAGCATCGTAATTCTACTAGAGGAAGCTGTTTCTTTAACAGTTATCTGTCCCTCTCACCTGAGCTTGAACAGCAAGCAGCCAAGGAACTCTAACAAGATTATGATCATGTGAGGAAAAAGAGACAGGGATAGAGAAAAGGGAGAGGCAGTGGTGAAAGCACATCCTGCAGAAGCTGTCATTTACGGCTGCCTTTAAAAAAAAAAAAATCAGCACGGATTTTAGCTGTGCGTTGATATTTAGAGAAGCAAGATTGTTTTAAGTCACAACTTGCTTAACATAGTGTGTCTGGCATTGCTGTGCTACCATGCTGCTGCTTTACACCTTTTTAATTTCTTTCTTAGAATCAATCTACCGACGTGGAGCCAGAAGATGGAGGAAGCTGTACCGAGTGAATGGGCATTTGTTTCAAGCCAAACGGTTTAACAGAGTGAGTACTGTTGCATAAAATGTTGGGTTTTGGTAATGTTCTGTGGTAATTGTTTTCTCAGTCTGTGCTTTTTCTATATTTGAGTGTTGAAAAGAAAGGAAAAGCAAGATGCTTATTCATGTGACTTCTCAGTCTATGCAGTGTTATTCAGGTCATAACAATCAGAAAAACTTGAAAGTCTTTGAATCTGGGATGGAGTTAATACATGATTGGTGGAAATTATTTATTTTTAAAGTCTCTGAAAAACTGATTTTGTGACTATTTAAACTGATGCATACTTAGAGCAGCTTTTCTTCTCTCCACTCTTTATGTGATTTTGATTGCTTGTTAGCATAATCTTTTACCTTCAGTACTCTTTGTCATTCTTAAAGATTAGAGCTCTTGATGTTAGCTGTAACTGTTTTGAATCTCAGGTATTACATAATCTAATTAAGAAAAAAAAGATTGGTTTATTGAGCTAAAATACAACTGCATTAAGAATCTGACTTAATCCACATAAGCAAGTGAATGTAGCTTTAAGGCTGACACACCTCCTTCCTATCCCATTATGCCTAAGTATTGCAGCAGATATACAAATGTAGTATACACTTTGGGGAATTCCATACAAAACTGAGTATAGTTTGGTGAGTTAACTTTTTGATTCAGCAGTAACCTTTTAAAACTTTTTTTCCTAATGCTCCCCACCCCAAAACTGCATTGAAAGAAGGAAAAGCCCCTTAAAACTCAGTATCTTATCACTAGATATGTGAAAAATGTCATATATCTGAATTATAACATGTATTTGTATAATGTAGTGTACCAGCTGAATTTTTTTAATTTATAGTATGAAACATGCTTTTTTGTGCTTATTTGCTATATAGTTAAAACATATTTCTTTAAACATTGTGAATGCATACCTGCCACATTAATAATCCATAATGTGATAGATAACGATGTTTTAATTGAAATTAGGCAAATAGTGAATATACACATAAATATTTTGAAACCTTAGTAGAGTGCCCATTTGTCAACAATCCTAAACAAGACTACTTTGTTATAACTGTCTGTATGCAAATGATATCATATAAAGCCAGAACACAAACCATATCCAACTGAGGTCAGTAATAAAGCTGGCATGAACTGTAAAATGTGACATTAAAATCTATAAATTCATAATTCATTATGGTCATATATGTATTACTGAATTAAATAGCAAATTTTAATGTTTACTCAATTTTTAAGACCTGATTATTCAGTTATGAATTAATTCCTCTTTCAAATAACCTTTTAAAACTTTTTCAGATAATTCAGGTAAATGAACGCATGCAAGAATCTAAATTTTAACCTCATTGAACATAACGTAAAGGTTAACTCTTTGTTATTGCTGTGTTTGTATGCGTTTTGGAGAGGTATGAGAGGGATACCTGTATTACTGAAGGAATTTGGGAGGTGCCCCTAAGTCTGTCTTTTTTTTTTTTTCCCCTTGCTTCCCTGCATCTGACTGAAGTAAATGAGATTATTTTCTTGTATGTCATTTCCAGGGCCTAAGACATTTTATTTAGTCTTATATTACTGCTGCCAAATCTATACAAGAATACTGAAGGAAGTCTGATGAACCAAGAATTTTGAAAGAAGTGGCTATAGATGTCCAAGGCTTCCTCTCTTATTAGGCAGTATGTTGTTTGGTTGTTTTTTTTTTCCCCTGGGCAATGCAGTTTGGGTTTCTCCTGACCAAGGAGGATGGGCTATACAGACGAATGGGGTGTAGTTAAGTTTTGTTTTCTACAACTGTCAAAATATGGGAAGGGCAATACAGAAAATATTTTTTTAAAATGATCCATTCTTTGATTGTTATTTCTCTTTTTTGATTTTTTTAAAATTTTTTCTAATACTAGTAAGGATTTATAGTAGCTTAACGCTTTTGGGCAGGACACCGTGTGTGATTCATTAGTCTGAGGATCTGAATAACCACACTCTAACTTGCAGTTTGCTGGGAGGAACAGACTCTTACTGTTTTGTGGCTTCGGGACAGTTGCAGAGTTCTGTCTAAGCCTGAAATGGGGGATGAGTGCAGGACTTCATGTGCAGCTTGCAGAATGATAGGCAATGTCTTAGCCTCTTACAGTAATTACTGGAGAAAATTTGCAGATAGGGAATAATGAGTGAGTTTTCTGTTGGCAACCTGTGCACTATGTAGAGGGATAACTGAGACTAGGTGACTTCTTGGCATGCAAGAATCTCAGATTGCTATTTGGCACTTTGGGTAAAGTGGATAAAATGACCACAGCACACATACGCTGGAAAAATTATTTAAAGACCTGCCCTGTTAAAGTCAGCAGTAGAATGTCTGGCTTCTTAATTTGTCCTCATTTTGATTTAATTTATTCAGATGCCATTTTGTTGCATGGTCATAATTGAAACAAAAATGGAACAAAAAATGGCCATATATTTTCGATCCTAAATAGTGCAACATACAGAGGTTTTACACATCAGACTTGGTAGATGAGTTTTAATTATGCAAAGTTTCTACTGATGTTCTGCCACTGTTAAAGTATATAGTTGCAAATATAGAACATTCTTCATACTTTAACTTGTCTTTTCTAACATTTTGTGCCAGTGTTCTCCAAAGCAGTAGGTTTGGGTGCTTTTTATGTGTAATTGTGTAGTACAAGTTCCTGTCAGTTTTGTTTGGGTAATGTCTGCCAGAACCTGAAATTCAAAATATACTTATTCTCTAAGAATGATTTGCTAATGTTAGCCTGTCATGTGTTTCATATGCTTGAGATATTTGTTTTCTTAACATTCATTAAAAAAGGACTGCATTTGGCTGAAATCTAAGTATGAAGTGTAACCTTCAGCTATTAGGGAAACCCTGGATATTCTAAAAGAACTATTATTGAACATTTATTAGGAAGTGACTAGGATGGGTTCTTGTAGGGTGGATTCTTGCTGCTAGATAACTACTCACCTACAGAAAGGAATTGATAACTAAATTGATAATATGCATTCTGGCTTTTAGAGAGCGTATTGTGGCCAGTGCAGTGAAAGGATATGGGGTCTCGGAAGGCAAGGCTACAAGTGTATCAACTGCAAATTGTTGGTCCATAAACGTTGTCATATACTTGTTCCACTGACCTGCAAAAGGCATATGGTAAGTTTGCATTCTGTATAAAGCTAAGATGTTTCATGGTGTGCTGTGTTGCTGTGTCTAGATGTGCATCTGAAGTAATTAAATGCTGCGCATGGTTGTAGATTTATAATACTTGGTGGTATCTGGTTTTTAGTTTCTGAAATATCTATGGAGGACAAGCTGCTGGATTGTGAGCAGTAGCGACAAAGTGAGAAAAGCAAACTTGTGATACGACTTCAGTGTGAGCAAGCTTGAGTTTCACTTCTCCAGTAGACCTATTGTATTTTACAGATAGATAAAGAGTTGTCATTGAAAATCCTAGCATGTGTTCCTCTTAGCCTATGGGAATGTTTTAAGAACTAAGGCACTAGTGTGGTTTTTGCACTATCGCTTGCAAAAAGGCTTGTTGCTTTCATGTTCTTGCCATCTGAGTTTCTCCAGTACTGTTCTCATCCTCTCCATTCCCCTCATGTAATCCCAGTGGCAAGTCTAGTGTCTTTCCTAGGCTTCAAACATTAATCTGTATCCCTGAATTTTAGCCCTTCCCCATACTCATCACAGACTACAACCAGTATCTCACCGGTTGTTGCATCATGTTGTCTCTAACTCAAAACTTAAACTAGTATTTTTCTTTATTGGTATTGTATATGGTTTGCCTTGACATTACTAGATTCTTGGCTGATTTATTTATGCATGTTGCTATACCTACTGGAATAGTCCTACATGTCTCATGAGTTGTGAATGAGAGCAGGGTCCAAATGTACTATAAAACTCTTTGGTATTGTCATCTCTACCAATTTACGCAATACCCTTGCATAATGAGTAACAATTCATGTGTTTTAAACAGGAAAAGAATATGCCAGTCCTCTAAATTGAGTGTGTAACATCATGCTGGAGTGTTTCCTTTGTTGCAGTTCCATGTGAAACAGACTCGGAAGTCTTAAATAGAATTAACGTTTGAACTTTGCAGTGAAATATACTTATCTTACTTTTAGAAGACAGCTAAACATGTGTTGCAGTTGCAGAGAACAGTTGACATAGCATTTAGGCTTTTGGTAGGCTGGCTTTTTAATGCATTACAAAATGTTAACATTTGGAAATACTTTCTACAAAATCCAGTTTTCATTCAGAAGGATACAGATGTAAGGTTCTCATTGTATTGTAGTTATGTGGCAACATATATGGCAACATTAACATACTCACTTAAAAGGGACTGCATAAACTGATGTCTTTTTCCTGTCTAACTTATGTGTTTTGCAAGGATTCGGTCATGCCTTCCCAGGAACCTCAGTTAGATGACAAAAATGATGAAGTTGACCTCCCTTCAGAAGAAACTGATGGAAGTGAGTACTTTAAGTTGGAACTGATGTGTTTCCCCCTTTGGAGGCCCAGTTTCTACTCTATCTGTTTGGGGTTTTTTTTAAGTTTACTTTGGATTAGCTCTAGTTTAGTCCCATGGACTAAATGCGCATTAGGGACTCAATTACAGTAAATGTACTTCTGAAGCATATCATCTGGTTTGATTTCATTCGAAATTCATATGCTCTGAAACCATTCCAGAATGTGAAGTTAAGCACAGAGCAATTGGCAACAACAGATTTACTTGAAAACAAACAGAAAACCTGCACTTGAGATCCAAATTATGATGCTCATAGAAGTGCTCCTCAGACTTTAAGTATTTCTTAATTTTGTGTGATTTGGAGTACTCTTTCTAGGTTAATTTTTTGATGGTTTAACCTGTCACGTTTTAAGGGCCCATTTATCATACCTATTCTCCAAAATGACTCTGGCCTTTGTCAGATACTATTATGAGCTCAAAGGTTCATTGGTGAATCTCTTTGTCTCAAAGTTGGTTGTTTCTGCAGTGCCCTTAGGATCTGCTGTCAGGATTACAAGAATAAAGTGGAAAAACTTGATCAACTGTCCCGTAGTATTTAAAGCAGACTCCTGACCCTAAGCTACTAAATCATCTTTCCATTTATAAATTTTAAAAATTATTTCTAATGAAGGCCTTAATAGCCACACTACTTGCTTGGTTTTTTTTCCAGTTCCCTACATTCCTTCAAACCGGAAACATGACAACATTAAAGATGACTCTGAGGTATGTTTTAAAAATACGTTTGTAATTCACATTTACACACTCTTAATCATACAACTTTTTATAAAATAGCTAATTATTTTTCATATTTTTTTCCTGCTACCTTATAAAGAAAGAAGTCTGTGTTTTCTTTCTGAAAATAGATTTTTTTAAAGCTTTTTTGTTGGATTTTTTTCAGATTTCATCTGTATACAACTCTTGTTATCCCAATCATGATGTGAGAGAGACTTTTTTCTTTTATTTTTCTGCCCTCCATTCATGTTGGAACCACTGTGATTTAGCAGAGGGTTTGACTTACTGGTCCTTGTGACAAACAGTAGCTTTGACTTTGTCTTGTCTGCTCTCTCTCATGGATGTATACCCTTTATCACCCTCAGGCTACCTCTACAGACTATCATTATGAAAGTTGGTTCAGTCTGATACTACATTAACTATCCAGCTCTCTGAGATGTTTCATATAAATAATACCTAATAATTTATAGACAGCTCCTGTGGAAATACAAGTAGAATAACATACACTTAAGCTCTGTTTTTCAGCTCTTTTGTAGATGGTTTGACACAATCTCTGCATGCCAAGAATGTTATTCCCTTAAAGCAGTTTGAAAAATCACAATACGCTTTAATTCTAAAGGGCTTCGAGACATTTCTTTTAAAAATGCTTCCGGCATATTTAATAAATAGGATGCACTCTGCACAACACTAGCAGTTAGTTTGATATCCCACTTTTAACAAGCCTGCACCTCTTTTCCTCGACCTCCACTACAATACTTGTCGCTACCATTATTTCACACTTGAGTAGTTCCTGCTCTTGCGTAAGTGACTGCCTTATTTTTGGTCACGTGTCTTTAGATTTGATCTCAGATTTGGAGGTAGAAGGGTATCAATTTAAAACACGTCGGAGAATTTTAATTGCTATCTAGAATTGCTGACTTCTGCTGTGGTTAGTGTTCAGGTAAATACTGTTTATGTTTAAATTTTGATAGGTGCTGTTTGCTCAACTGTCCTGAATTATGCTGCTCTGATTTTCCCACCTTGCTTTTGAGCTTTACTGAAATAATTGAAGGTATCCTACAGAGAGGAAGTAGCATTCTGGGAGCTTTGTTGACTAGAATCTTTAAGCTCAGAGCAATCTCTTCTAATAGCAGTCAATCCTAGATCAAGATTCTTTATATAAATACTTTCCATAGTTCAGCAGAATGCTGATCTGTCTACAAGTACAGTAGTATGAGGTCAGATAAAAATAGGCCACAAAGTATGTCAAAGCATTGTATATATTGGTAAGACATGAAATGTCAAAGTACATGCTGCATTTGTCTAGTTTAGCTGCTTGATCTTCAGTCTCACATGGTCACATCTCATTCCAGCAAACAGTCAAGATAAAATTTTATCTTTTTAAATAATGAATTTTAAAATAACATTCTTCATAGTGGAATACTTCATGCAAGTTCTCACATTTGAGAAATTGGCATCTGCTTCTGTATGTTCCCAGGCATGTATTAGAAGTCTTCATTTTCATTAAAACTGTGGTGAGCTTGATACAGACAGCTGTTGCCTAAACTGAAACCAAGACAGGTACATTCATTAGCAAACCCTTGTTTCCGTATCCGTCCTCTTCTTTTTGGAGAGCGTTTATTAATTTGTATTACAATATCTGTTAGAATATGAAAGATGCTCTTCACTTAGTGCAAAGGATAATTCTATATAGCCTGTGGTTCAAGAATTTGAATAAAACCTCATTTCGCAAGGCATTGCCTTCTGTTTTCCAGTAGGGAATATTTAAATGATTCCTTGAATGAACTCCTGCCTTGAAAAACACAGTAACTTTTAGTAAGAGCAAAACCAGTACCAACCAAACATTTCTAAACAAATGTGTTATAATCAGCCATTCAGATCTGTGTGCCTGTGACAATGGCAAGCAAACTCAGCAAATTCTGTCCAGTGGGTAGAGACCTCTTTGCTTTAATACTTACTTGTTATGAAAATGTCTTCTGTTTCTAGCATCTGTTTCTTTTTATACAGGATATCAAACCAGTCATTGATGGAATGGATGGAATTAAGATTTCTCAGGGGCTTGGACTACAGGACTTTGATTTAATCAGAGTTATCGGACGTGGAAGTTATGCCAAAGTTCTTTTAGTTCGGTTAAAAAAGAATGATCAAATTTATGCTATGAAAGTAGTGAAAAAAGAATTGGTCCATGATGATGAGGTAAAAGTCTGTGTTAATTGCATTCTGTTACACATTGTGAAAACATAGTATGCCTTAACAAAAAACATTCAACTGAGAAAGCAGCTAAGGTTTTAGACAACATTTCTGTAATAGAAGTTTTACTGACTTTTGAACTCATTTGTCATCAACTGTCTGCATGAAGCACCAAGATTAAATCGGAGAGAAATGTCCCTTATTTTAATTACAACTAACAATTATTAATAATCTTAGTAGAACGCATGTGAAAAATATTCCAACCTGAATGTGCTAATCTCTAAGTGATGAGAGAAATAGGGTGGAATTTGGGCACTCAATTTTGAAAGGAAACAAAGATGTGTTCCAAGGCAAATGAATGTAGGTGCAAAATATTGTCTGTATTTCAGAATAGGAGCTGAAACTTCTTACAATCACAATTATAGAGCTTGTGTGCAAGTGACACAGTACTGTGGAATATTTTTTTCCATGGGTTTAAAAAACTTATGCTACTACCATTTGAGGTCACTATGGTTTAACTGGCGTGTAAAAAAAAAAAAAATTCTGTCTGCCACAGAAATCAGTGCTGCATTTCTTGATTATTTTCAAAATCCTCTTGAAATTTTTTTAATACAGGATCTCAATTGCACAAGTTTGGGGGGAAGAAAAAAAAACCCCAACCCTTCATCTTTTTCCTATAATATTCACACTTCTTGAAAGGTATAGATTTTATATCCATTCCATTTTTTTGTAAATGTGATGAACCAATCACAGCAAGCAAGGAAGGCAGATTTGAACCACCTTACAAGGCCATTAGACTGGAACCTGCCATGTTAAGTGATGGAGAACAGGGGGTAGGGTAACTGGAATGCATGTGGTCAGACCACAGCCCTGATAAAACAACTGAGACCTGACGGAAGGATAACTAGTGTTGTCAGGCTACCAGTGTTATTGGAATGCTGCAGTGTGACACGCTCATGCAGGAGAGGCAGTGTGTATGACAGGATATGTAAAGTATGACACCATTAAATATTTGAAAAGTAAAGTAGTACTGTGTCATCCTTGTGGGTGACACAGTCCTCCCAGACTCTAATAAAATAAAAATACGAAAGAGGTGGACAATGAGTCCCACCTCATAGGGAATTTCTTATATAGCTGTTCTTACAATAGAAAGTGAATTTTTCAAATAGAATGCAATTCTTAAGCTGATGATGTTATATTAATTTTATACTGTTGGGAAGACTGGATTTCTTGAAAGTAGGATGTTGTAAAAAAAGTACATTGTTTTAAGTGCTGTTTGTGTTGGTAGTTTCAATGAGTTTCTCTGGCTGCCATTTGTCATTATTTCAGTGGCTAGGGTTAGGAGAGTAAAGTTGTAAACTTCTAAAATACTTTGGCTTGCTCATTTATTTGTTTCTTTTTATGAACGAAGATTAGACTGTTGTGTGGTTTATTTAATGTTTCCTTTTTAACATGTGTTTTGCCAAGAAGGGAGAAGCTAAAGAAGAGTATTATTTAATGAGTTATGCAGTTGTTCCTGAGAATCAGGGGTAGATGAGAAAAGTCTGTCTTGAATAGTGGCTCTCATAGATATTTACATGCAAGATTGAGCTAATTGGTTTTTCTTTTCTATAAGATAGGCTGTATAATGAAATTCTGGGAATTGATAGGAAATTCACTGAATTCTGTGAATGTGTGAGAGATTGCAAGGAATGGAAATTTCACCTAGTAAGTCTTCCATGGAGAAAGAGTATTAATTACATAGCAAGTATCAGTATGTTTAAATCAGCCAGCGCTTTCCAGGTAATGGTTGATATTGGAGAGGAGTAAAGATTCTCTTCTAAATGAGATTGAAGCAAATCAAATACCTGGGCTTCCTGCCGTTAAATTTTTCTAAGCTTAATCTTGTTAACAGTATTGCACTAGTATAATACTGATGCATTAATACAAGTACAGAAGTGCATTAATGAAGGGGTTAAAGACTCTTAAAGGGAAGCTCATTCAGTAAAAACAAAAAGAAGTGGACATGTTTATTGTTTTATTCAAAATTGGATTTTTGGCTCATGTTTGGACCCAGGTTTAGCCTTCCAAGGTGTTATATCTTCAGGAGTGTTGGAACACAAAACCCAACAGATTTATTCAATTTGATGGTGACATTTCTTGATTTCCTTTAGGACTTCAGTTTCACTAACTGTCCTTGACAGGAAGGCCTGGTTTCTCAGTATCTGCCTTTGTTGTCTCCGGATTTGGTTGGAAAGCTGGAATTATCTGTTGGAGAATTTCTAGAACAATTACATTTCTAGTTTGTTGGCAGGGTACTGAGTGCTTGCAGGGTGGAACATGATCGGTGTATTGCATGAAGGGTGAATATCTACTGCTAAAACCAGTTGTCCGTAAGGTTTAAATTTTGTATGGTTATATGAAAAATGATTAAATGCTTTGTTACGGATCTGAATTTTGCAGTACTATGCTAGTATCAATCAAATTTTGATAGGTTTTTATTATATGGTATTGCACTGGGTATTCAGGACTTCTCCCTGTTGAAGTATTGAAGGTAGTCTGTGATACTTTTAAGAATTATTTTGGTTGGACAAACTGATCAGGTTTTGGAAGTTTCATTGAATTAATTTTGAGTTTCAGATGGGAAAATGAAGTTGAGTTTATTTGAACCTTTTAAAAACTGGAGATTCACATTCCTTGTGTTACTGGCATGAGTTGCTTCAGCAGCCTTAGGATCATTTATCTAAGATAATTGAATTTATTTCTATGAAGCAGTATGAGCAGTGTATCAAATATTGCAGATGTATGATATTTTTAAATGGCTTAAATTTTGTGCAGACCTTTCTAAATGGTTAAGAAACTTCTGAATATATAATTGAATTAAAATGTTTTATAACTTCCTCCAGCTTTTAGGGGGTTTTGTCTTTCTGAAGAACATGTGTAACAATGATGGTATATGTAAGGGAGCATAGATGTTCACAATTTCTTTTCTGGGAATACCCACAGTGGTTGTCCAGCAGGAGTTCTGATTGTTCAATTACTCTATTTCAGGATATTGATTGGGTACAGACAGAGAAACATGTGTTTGAACAGGCATCCAGTAACCCATTCCTAGTTGGTTTACATTCATGCTTTCAAACAACAAGTCGGTAAGAAAGATCTGAAATTATTTTGTTTTGAAAATCTTGATCATTGTACTAACTGCTTCTCATAAAGCAAACATAACCACTGCCATCACATAGTCAGTAACTTTTGGAAGGAAGCATTAGTATCGTCAGGGATTCACTACCACGGATACAGCCAGTTCTAGTGGGGTAGCTTAACCAGTGTGGTGTGGAGGAAGGGGCAAGGTTTTCCAGGTCCAGATCTGAAGGGAGAAGATGAATGAGGAGTAACAACTGTGCACTGTCTTCCTTAGCACAGGTCGTGTGGCTTCAGGAATAGGAGGATGGTAGCAGGGTAAAACAGAGCTTTGAAAGAGATAGTTTATCCTACCTGATTGTACTGAGGAGGGCCAAATCAGGTCTCAGAGGGCCACACTGTAGTTCTCTGTTCTTCAAAATAGTGTCAGAGTTGGGCTGCTCAGTAATAACAGTTTTTAATAACTTAAAAACCTATATGTGTATGAAGTATTTTTTACCTATATGAAGCTTATGAGCACTTAGCACATCTTGATGAGGTATGTGATTTCATTTGAAAAAGTGCTTAATAAACTCTTAGCTACTTCGAAATACTAGTTTTTTGTCCTTGTGTGCACAAGCTGAAGTGGATTATTTGCTGCTTATTTTGCAATTGGAATATCAAGAAAATCAAGGGGAACTTTTATGCCCATGCTTATGTATGCCACTAGGGAATTTGGATGTGTGGGGGTTTTGTGGTTTGTTGGGGGCTTTTTTGTTTTCACAGGCACACATTCACTGTTACACTTTTATAATGCCTAGTGCCATATGTATTGTAGTCAGAAGATAAAAGTCGTTCTATCTGGCTTACGTGAATGGCATGCAGTGTCAAGTGCAAACAGTTTTAGGAAGTTTTCATGGATTATCTAGTCACTTATCCTTAAGAATAATCACTAGTTCATTACAATGTGTAGTATTGATTTTTAAAATACAAATACTGTACCATTTCTTCAGTCCCCAAACTTTCAACCCCTTAATAGTTATAGTCGTAGGAAATAGCATTTTCTTAGCAGGGAAAACATAGCTAAGATAAAGAAGCTGTATGAAGAGTGTTCTGAAGGTATGTGGACTAGGGATTATTTTGGAGCAGGGAGAAAGAATTATCTGCAAAGGTGACTGAGGATTTGACCAAAAGAAATTTGTCTTGCAGACAGAAAAAAAAATTCTTTAGACAACTAACAAACTGTTGTGAAAGGCCCTTTAAGTTAAACCAACATTCACAAACACCTTCTCACCAAATACTAAATAGTATTGAACATCTAATATAAAAATTCAAGTGGTCAGGCAGGGCGAAGTATTGAGAATGAGGTTTCTTTATAAATACTAGAGACAAGAAAAAGGCTGAAGTCAGCAAGAGAGAGATCCTTTGCATGCCACTTTGGTAGTTAGGCTGGCATAGTTGAGGAGCAGAAATAGAAAAAAAAAAAAAAGGTGAACATAGTCAAAGCTTTCTGTATTCCTGTTGTATCTTTAGGAGTCCTATTTTTCCAGACTAGTTTCTCCTTGCAGTGAAATGATAGTTTTTTTGTTTATAACTTCAGCCAGTTGCCATGGCTATAGCCATAATGTCATGAATTCACAGTTTGGTTATAGCTGTAATGTTATACAATTACAATTATGACCACATTACAGGAACAAAGAGAAGCACGAAACTGATTTCAAGTGAATAAAATCATCAACATCAGATTGTGTTAGCTGGCCCAGAGAAAACAAGTTCTAATATGAGGACAGTTTGAAACTTTCTCCCCCTATTAGTACACTAACACACAAAGGAACATATTTTTTAAATAGGATCTTAAATATTTTTTAAGATAAGACGTGTACTTAAGGATGCTGACTGATGCTAAATGTAGCTGTTTACATTGTTTCAGATACTAGTGATGCTTGTTTTATTAGTGTGAAAAATAAAAAAGTGCCTTGGGCTTGCCCAGAATTGCCAGATAAGTGTCTTCCAAGGATGGCAACAATCTGAAACCTCCATCCTGCAAAACCATTGGTGTTTGGGTAAATCCTTCTAAAACCAGCAAGGACTACCAGTATTCACATGCTTCCATGCTTGAACATGACTTGACACAAGCAACTTTACATCGCAGATTCTGAATGGTGATAAAGCATTGGAAGCTTCTAAATAGGATAAGAAAGTTGGAAACAGAAAATATCAGGAATGCTATAATAAAATACTCATGGCATTGTTATCTGTTTATTCTTTACTTAATTTTAGTTTAGTGTTTATATTCTTGTGGGGAGGCCAGTGAAAGACTTGCGAGGTGGGTTGTGTCCAATAATTTTTCCTGGTTTACCTTTTAAGTTTTTAACACTTAAGTGTTTCAAATGAAGAATCCTTTGCAAAGGGAAAAAAAAATAATCTTTAATTGTTACCAGTTAGAACAGTCTTCAGAGACTGGAGCATGTGTTTTCCAAATGGAATGTTTTCCAGTGTGTGAATATATGGAAAGGAGGCTTCAACTCATGGAAAATTAGGTGTATAAAGAAATACTGCCTCCTGGGACAGCCGCAACCTTCCTAAGAAAATCTTGCTCAGCATGTTTCTGTCCTGTAGGTCTCTCTGACCTTGGCAGCATTGCCTGGATCATATTTTCCCAAGGATGAAACCTTTCCTGCAAACTGTAATACAAGTCTTTATATGGCTGATTCCATGTATATTTCTTTCCCCTACTGACTTTTTTCTCTTGTTTGTTTTGAGAAGACTGTTTCAAAAACTTGTTCTACAGAGGAACTAATAAGCCTTGATGCTGCAGCCTTTCTGTGCCCAAATCTTCCATTTAGTGAATATTCTGTGTAGAGAGTAACAGAAGTGGGTCCATTACACTTCCTTTTAATTCACCTTTTTGTGCAGATAAAGGTCTTGGCAAAGTCAAGGGAGGGTGGGATTTCATTATTTGTCCTGCTAGCTCACTAAATTTAGTTTTCATATCTGATAAATAATGGACGTATGTGAATTGAGTCTCTCAGTCCTCAAATTCTTTAGTCTCAGTCTGTCTACACAAATAAAACAGAACTTTTTTTTTCTTCTGGGAATGACAGTATGTTTCTTAACAGTGTATCAGGAAGAGTTCAGTGATGATCATATGGTTAATAGAAATGATTTTGTATGTGTATATTAGTAGTATGCTAGATCATGTAACTTGAATTGGAAAAAAGATTATTGTGTACATCTTTTTGGAAGTAAATTTGGGTTACATTCCTCTAAGTGAGTCTTATGTCATCTTCCTTTCAATGGATCTGTTTGAGCTTTTCAGGAACTGAACCAGCACAAACAGCAAGCTTCATAGTTATATATTTAATTAATATCACAAATTGTACAAAACATTGATCTCTGTGATATTACCAGATACTCATTAATTATTGTTAACGATGAAGTAATTTTTAAAAGATGGTGACCTTTTAGTGGCAGAACTATATCAAAAATACAAATGAGCATTTTCAGATTTTGCCCATGCAGAAACCTTGTTGACTTAGGTGTATATAAACTACATTTCATGTACAAAGCTCTTCAGATTTGATGCTGCAGCTTGGCTATTAAAGAACAACAATATTTAGACAAGCAGAGTAACAGTTTAATTATTACATCAGAGTAAATCTGTGTCAGATTTAATAAGAAAGGTTTGAATTTAAATTGATACCTCTTTTTAAAGTATTTTTTAATCTTAAAACCTTTATTTTAAATAATCAGCATTTGTTTCAGGCAGGCTTTTTTTTTTAGTCAATCAGATGTTATTCAAAGCAGTGCACTCACTGAGAAAAGTGGAATTTTGTACTGTGGATTTTTGTTCCATAAAAGTCAAAAGAATCAGCATCTCTGAATAAGAGCTAGTCATGTAACTATGTTGTTCTTATGTCTTTTTAAAATGAATTACAATGTTACCTTTTTGGGATAAACTTTCATTTTTGCCATGTGTCATCTTCTAGCATACTTCCATGATTTTGCTACTATTTCTAAGTAATTTTTAAAGAAGTCTATATTTCATTATATGCTTAGGGGTTTTTTTTCCCGTCTGTCACGGAGTACCTCATTATATTAGGGAAATGCTGTTGTCTTCTGTACTGTTTAAATAGTGCTGCAGGTTTCACACCAAATAGTAGCCTGTTGTATGCAGCTGCCTCTCCTTTACATTTAGTCTGGCATTTAAGTAAAGGATGTGATCCTACGTAATATGGATCAAATAAGTACTCTCTTTTTTTTTCTCTTAAATAGTTTCTGTAACTGTAAGAAATCTAGAAGTCTAATTCAAGAGTGGAAGTGAAAATGGCTCAAATTGGAAGGATAAGAATAGTTTTTCTTGAGAGTTTCCTTGGAATCCATTAATTGTATTATATACTTTCAGATTGTTTCTTGTCATAGAGTATGTAAATGGGGGAGATCTTATGTTTCATATGCAACGGCAAAGAAAACTTCCTGAAGAACATGCAAGGTATTTTACTAACACAGTTATAGTGGGGTTTTTTTTGTGTTGTAGTTGTTTAACATTGTATGAAATGCTTTCCAAACTTTATTCCATAAAAGAATATGAATAGCAGAGAAAGAACGAAAGGTTGATTCTGGAGTTTAGAATGGACTGCCCTGGGAAGAAATGTTAACTTTACTTTTTTTAAAGGATATGTATTTTTTTTAAAGAAGGCAAGCATTTGATAAGTAATAACAGTTTTTCCTATTTACTTTTGTTTATTGCTTCATGTTTAGATAATGCTGCTTTGATCTGTTGATAGAAGATGTAACTATTCTACTCATTTTGTCTTCTGTTGAATTAATATAGTGTTGGTAGGAGAAGACAAAATCTATTTTGTGTGGCTTTGCACTATATGAAGTCTCATCATAACTCTTTATAAACTGAAAATACAGATCTTCTATGTCATACTTGGAATTTTCAGAAAAAAAATCTGTAGGATAAAGAATAAATATTTTCTTAATTAGTAGAATGAAAAAAATTTCCCATATTTAATTCTAAGGAATGGTTTTACAATATGAGATCAGTGTCCTTATGAACAAGTGTAGCTGCTTTTTGGTATACGGTTGATAGAGGAACGCTGACTGTCAAGTGATATTTTAAAAACAGATCTTTTTAATTGCACTAGCTTTTGTACAATCTTAATGTTAATATTAATTTCCTCCTTTTTAATTTCAGGTTTTATGCTGCTGAAATTTGTATTGCTCTAAACTTCCTACATGAAAGAGGCATAATCTACAGAGATTTAAAACTAGACAATGTTCTTTTAGATGCAGAGGGTCATATCAAACTAACAGATTATGGCATGTGCAAGGTGGGATTTTTCTTACCTTTCTTTTGTCACTTTGTTCAGTAGTATATCTCTCGGGTTATGCTTTTAAGTCCAATACTGCATCTAGTGATATTAAGAGACAACTGAGAAAAGTTACCCTTATCTTAACGCTAGTGTTGCTGCGCCCAGAATTTGGTTGTGGAATAGGAACTTTATTCTGAAAAATGACTGAAGAATAGAACCACATTTGTAATTTTTTCCTTTGTGTATTTCAAGAAGTTTGGCCTGTTGGCCAAGTTCATTTCTTTCAATTTCTTTTCAATTTAAGTTTTCCTATGTGACCCAAGTTAGAAGATTTATCTTTAAGACAAGTATGTTTTTAAAAGGGTCTTTTCCCTCTCTTAGTAACTGTGCTCCTGTGAGTACGAATTGCATTCATCATTCTCTGTGGCTGGACTGTACAGATTATTAACCAACAGGGGCTCTCTAGTATCTCAGTTCTTAGGCTGCAATCTTTGGCACCGAGGTGCAATTTAGAGAGCATCGCTTTCAAAACACCTGGTAAAGTGTAACATGTACTTAATGTGATGCAGAGGAAAGTAAGAAAACATCAATAGAAAATACGAGTATAGAAAATACTAAATTTAAAACTTATGTGTGTAAAGCTGGAATGCCGGACGTGACTGAAGTGGTTGTAATCTGACAAGAATTCTGCTGTCCCCTTAGAGCTGTTGATCTGACCTCAACTCTCCTTGTTATTGCCACACTGTTTCTGGCTAGTATGTGAAATGGAATTAGAGTCCACTCTATTTCTTGGTGAGAATAAGTTTCTGAAGCCAAAATTGCAACCGGCATTGTGTTAGTATTATACACTCAATCCTTGGACTTTTAAAAACTAACTTTTATGTAGCATATTTTGAAACATGGTTAAGGCATGTTATGGTGATGTAATGAAGAAAGCTTGTCTCATTCCCTCCATAGAATAACTATTGCACCAATTTCTAAGAATGCTAGACTAGAATGTTTCTCCACTGTCAAAGTGCACGGGTTGTGGGGCTTCACTTGGAATGCAGCAGTTACGTAAAAGTTTGATTCTTTCATTTCTAAAAATAGAAGGTTTTTTCCCAATGTCTATTTGAAAAGGATTTCCAAATTGCTTTTGATCTGAAATTTTTCAAAATATCTGTAAACAGTAAGCAAAATGTTGTTACAAATGTTTTGTGACTCAGTTTTAATCAATTTGCTGAAGATAAGCTGTAAAGCCAGCTTTGAGCACTATGAATATTTATTTTGCTCTTAACATTGCCTTTTTTGAAAGGAAGGTCTTTAGATTCCTAAGTAACTTGGCTTTGTAAGTCTAATTAAGGAAAATTCCTGGAAAAGGAGGTCAGCTTTTAATTTATGAAATGATTTATGCATGTAGGAAGGTTTGGGCCCTGGTGACACTACAAGCACTTTCTGTGGGACACCAAATTATATTGCACCAGAGATCCTCAGAGGAGAAGAATATGGTAAGCTGTGACTAAACAATTTGTAGTTATAATCAATCACAAAGCAAAACTCTAGTTGTAGGTTGGTTCAAATACAATTATTTTTAATTTCCACATTTTTGTGCCATTATATGTTGAGAAAATTGAAGGCATATTGTACAGTTTAATTTTTTCTGAAATGATAAAGTTTTTTCTCTTGTAATGACTCATTTCAGCTTCTTTTAAGTCATACTTTCCCTGAAAGCTAACTATTAAATCATAGTGTAGCAAAACCAAGTCCACTCCTTGAAGAACTTGACATCCCAGCTACTATTGTCCTCAGATAAGGCTATAACAAGTTATTGCTCATGTGGAAGTCAAAAGTATAATAGTCTTTTTAACCAGTGTTGTTGTTTGTGAACTGATCTGATCAATAGGTTGAATCTGTCATTTAGTTATAAGATACTATAATGTTCACCTTCTTATAAAAAAAAAATCTGAAAATTTTCAGCTTAAGTACACTGAATTTTCATTGAAGCACTGCTGTCTGGCAGTCACCTACAAACTCTGGTACAGGTTACCTTTGTAATCCCAATTCAGAAAACTCTCTCAAGTCTCATCCAGTGATAGTGTAAGTCATGACGTCTGTGGCTTCAGTGAAAGTAGAGAACTTCAGTACTTTGTAGAACCGGGCCATTAATCTTCATTTATATGACAGATAACACCTAAATTCAAGGAGTCCTGGCTGAAAATCTGCTCTGAATATTTACAGGGTTCAGTGTGGACTGGTGGGCTCTCGGTGTGTTGATGTTTGAAATGATGGCAGGAAGGTCTCCATTTGATATTATTACTGACAATCCAGACATGAACACTGAAGATTACCTCTTCCAAGGTATAGTCATTTTGATTTTTTTTTTTCTTTCTTGGGAGAGAAATAATGAAAATTAGCAGTTCCAGTAGCACAGTTAGGTTTTCCTTTTCCATTGTTATCCCGTAACTGCCTGTACATCTACTGTAAAGGGCCCCAATATTTCCAGTTCTTCATCCCAGGAATTTATTTTGTTGAACAGAGATAAAATGGTCTGGAATTAGGAAGCCTTCTTCAGACAAAATATTTTCTAAACATGTCCACAGTTCAGAAATAACAGACAAATTGTATGGAGTGGTATCTTTGTTAGAAGGCAGTCTACAGGTCAAAAACGAATTTTAAAATTCAGTGCTACATGTGAGGATAGGAGTATCTTTCTTGACAGAAACATATCAACCTGTAGTTTTGCTCCAGATAACTTCTAAATATTTTTTTTAGCTCTGAAATTAATATAACTTTGTTTTTTATGGTTTTACTCCTCAGGAATAGTGATGCATGAATTTCTCTAAACAAAAGTAGTAATACTTGCCATATTTATTACAATAGAAACTCTGTAACAGTTTGGGGAATTGCAAAGGTGCCTACTTGCTAACATGCAGAACCATTCTTTAAACTAGTTACTGCAATTATGTAACAGAATCTGCCATGGTTGTCTTGATGAACCTAATAATAAATCAATTACTGTTTAAAATCACACTTTTCCATATACTGAGGACACAGTTTTATTCCCTGTTTATACTACAAGCAATAGAAAAAGATAATGAAGCTAACATTTCTTTTGGGAAATCTTGAAATGTCAGTATAACAGTGCCTTGAATTACTGTAGCTCCTTTTGTTTGTTTTATTTCAAACAATTACCATATCTTCCCATTTTCCAGATGGTAACATATTTAAATAATATAGTGTTTGTATTGAAATCATGGTCAATGTCATAAAACCAAAAACAATATTGCTGTTTTTAAACCTGTAACAGTTATTCTTGAGAAGCCAATCCGGATTCCAAGGTTTCTTTCTGTCAAGGCTTCCCATGTGTTAAAAGGATTTTTAAACAAGGTAAATAACATTCTCTTATTTTTAGCATCTAAGATCTGGAAGTCAGAGCTTCCTGTTGAAAGCAATACTGTTAAGAAGTTAATCTGCTTACCATTAAGAAAAATCTATAAAACCTTGGTATCCTGTATATTAAAAAAACCCACTTGTTAGTTGCTAATTTACTGAGGGAATCCCACAGCACAGACTTGATTTAAAAGCCTGCACCTAGTGGAAAAAAATAACTATAGGCTTGTTTATAAACTCTTTTCTGTAATACTTACCACTCATTTAATTAACCTGATTGAAATCTGTAGAACAATCATCATTTTTAATGGAGAAAAGAAGGCTATGAATTATACATTACTAAATAAATCTAGATTTGGTTTTTTATTTTAAGAAGTTGTAAAATGTTTTTTAAAAATGAAATTTCAAACAAACTTCATTTAAAAAAAGAAAAAAGAATGAAAATCCCTTGATAGCCATAATATGTGTATCTTAGCAGCAGTTTGCATAGTACCAGGGAATGCTGGAGTCATGTATGTGGGCTTTTGACAAACATGGGCTGTAACTGGCTTAGAGTATGTAACATGAGTTTCTGTGTTTTCCACAGGATCCCAAAGAAAGGCTTGGTTGTCAGCCGCAGACAGGATTTTCTGATATCAAGTCTCATACATTTTTCCGCAGCATAGACTGGGATCTGGTAAAAATAATTACTTCTGTTTATATGTGTTCAAAAGGAATAGGTTCTTTTAGTTTATTAATTGTGTGTATATGTAACAGCCCTATTAAAAACAGTGGAATTCAATTCCATAAATGTAAAAGATACTTTGCTTTCTCCAGGTGACATAACCTAACGGAAACAAGCTTTACTTCGTAACCAAAAATCTGGCTTGCTTCCAAACTCTAAAATGGTTATAACTTGTGGGTATCATTTCTAAAACATATGATGAGTTTTAGGGAACATTTTAAAAAACATAGTAAAGTATTGGTGGAACCATTTATTCCTTGGTTTCTATTTGTAGATTCTGCAAACTCATGCACTGCGTTCTGCTGCTATAAAATTTACCCAGTGTACACACAACGTGTATGCAATTGTAGTGTGAAGGACTGCATGGATTTCCAGTACCAGAATTCAGTGCCTTACTATTCTGGGTGGTCATTTCATATAGTCCTATTAGCAAACACTTCAAGCTCCATTGAAGACGACTAGCAAAGACAGCCTATTGGAATGCTATTCCAGTACTTCATTTCTCTTGTTGGTTAGAAACCTTTCTGCCTTGACAGGAAGGTTAGTAGGTGATTAACACAGCCAACAGACCGGGTAAAGTGTCATGACACCAGTTTAGATACAACCATGGAGGATGAGGTCCTTCAGATAAATGAAGCATTTGTAGTCTACTTGCAGTACGTTAAAAAAAAAAGACTGAATTTACAAATTATATGATTTTTAAAAATCAGTGAAATTATTCAGGTAGGTAACAGGGTTTAGTAACATGAGTAGGTGTGGGTAGGACCAGGGTCCTTTTTTTTCTTTATAGGATGTGGCTTGAAAGCAGTGTCGTTATTTAAAATGATTCTCTGATTATTACTTTCAGGTTTTCTTTATTGCTGCTGGTGTGAGGGAAGTTTTTAGTTCATGGTGGAGTAGATGACTTGCATTTCAGTGGTTTTGCAGGCATAAAATTTTATTGAAATTGGAGTTTTTTAAAAGCTTCTGTTACTTGGTAATTGTGCCTACTTCTGTCTTCATCATAGAAAACCATCACAGAAATGACATTGTTATGTTTATTGACACTTCAGCAATGAAACAATTAAGTCAGGAACACTGCCTTATCAGCATTACAGTTTTTTAATACCTAGTTGAACAGTGGAAAAATATGCACATAATATTTTCATAGTCCTAGGAAGTCTACAGGAAACAGGCAGGCAGCAGTGCCTGTAATAACATGAAAGAGGTTCAGAGGAGAGACAACTGCATGATTACATTTGTACTTTGAAGCCTGCTGTTCAGACCTTCATTGCTAACATTCTTCAGAGAGGACATGCACTACGTAAGGAGCCAGTGTTTTAAAATACCTGGTGTCTACACAATCATTCATATAACGAAGGCTGTCTTTAATTTTGTCAGGCATCCCTTGTTTTGTATTCTCACTTAAGCCTAAGTGTTATTTTTCATTATGTTAGCTACCTAGTGGTGCTATTATGCAACTTGCTTGAGTTTGTGGTAGAGCATAAGCGTCATGTACTCTGCAGGGTTTCTGTTCTGTTTTGCAGAGGTTTTTGAGAGAGAGGGAAAGAGAGAAGGCTGTTGGATTTGTGGTGTTTATTTGTATAAGAAACTCTTAATTGCAGTTGGTGGTACTTGGTCAACATTTATGCTGATTTGAATTTTGATTTTTTACCTATTTTTTTGGCTGAAAGCTTTGATATTAAACATCTAGTTAAAAAAAATAATGGAAAGATTTAAATGGTTGTCTGTGCTGTTTTGTGATATGATTAGGAAAGTGCTGGTCAGGAGGGTCTAAAATGTCAGATAAATTGGAAGCTAAATTTCTAATAAGAGTGTTGGGAAATATATTCAGGAGAAAATGACAAAATATTTGGAAAGCTTTTTTAATTATTAGAATTTTCTTTGAAATGCAGGTGATGAGTAGAAAAGATTTAGACTTAAAAGCATTTCCAAATCTTTTCAAGTTGAAACACAAGGAAACAAGAGTCTAATGCTGACTAAAATTTTTTTCTCTGTGAAGCTTGAGTTAAATGGAAAAAGTAATCATGTAAAGTGAACACATATACCGTAAACATTTTTTTTCCCTAGCGTTAGTCATCTGAGTTGTGTGTGGCACAGCTAAGAACATTTTAGATTACTCACTCTGCATATAGGATGGCTTAACAGCTTTCAGGGAAGTACCAAGACAACCTTTTTTTGATTGTTTCAGTACACGAAGTCTATTCTTATCCTAGTGCCTGTTTTTATGGTATTTATCCATTATGTGCTGAAAAAAGAACTGCAAAGCCATGGCTACTGTTAGCTGTGTACAGAAGCAGTAAGGTTTTTTTCTAGAGCTGTACCAACATATTTTTTCATTCCTTTTCTCAAGTTAAAGGCTACAAGTTCCCTATATGGTTTATTTGAGAGCACTTCTATGCTTTACTGAGTAAACATAAGAGGCAGTCTGATGTTTAACACCTAGTTGAATGTCTTGCTGTTGAAATGTTAATGCATAGCTACGACTGACTCATGATGACAATCTTACCACCCTTTTTCAATTTTTAAATATTCATTTTGCTGTTTGTTTCTTGGTGCCATTCTTGTTTGGGAGGAGCTAATTTTGTCTTGCTTACAACTTTAATTTCATGATGCTTTTGAAGACCTGATAACTGATGGGATGTTAATGTATTGAGATTCACTGCCCAGTTATAGTTTCATGATTTCCTCCTATCTCCATCTGTACTCATCAAGCTCTTGTCTTAAGCCTGGAATGCAAGATTTTTCTGTGATTGATCACCTTTTTGTGATTTACTTTGTGCCAAACATAATGAGATGTCCTGGCCTAAAACCACGTTTCCTACGCATGTTGGTAATACGAGGAATCATTTTGGTCAGTGGTAACTACTTTTCACTTACATTATGCTTACCTGTTTGGGTTTTTTTTAAGTTAGATTATGGAGATTGTAGCTTTGGCTTGTTTTTTTAAACTGAATGTAAATTTTAGAATTAGAATGGTGGTATCTGTGCTACTACAAATTTGACTGTGTGACAGATTTCTGTCTTCACTGCTGTGGTGGTAAGGCTTTCAGGTTAAATGCTAATTCAAGTAAGTTATTTACTCTGTATAAATGTGTTGCAGTAAATCTGGCATAAGTTTCCCTTCCTGCTAAATATAACCAGTAGCTTTCCCATACTTGTATGCTTATATTCCTAAATTGCAAGTTTTACCTATTACAGTGTTATGTCCCCTGCAACTCTGTAGAACATTAAACTAGAAATCTGACTCTTAAGATCTAAATTACAATTGCAATTTTTATTTGACCTCTGGTATATCAGAAATAAGTCTCCTCTAATTGCACACAAATGCTGTTCCTCAGAAAGAAAAGTAAATATATTCTGCTAACTCTTGTATTGCAGCAGTAAGCATCTGTGTGGGAATTTTTCAGTCCTGAGTATAATCTGCCAAGTTAGAGAAAACTTAAATGGCTGAATTATTTATGGACTTATATTTTTAAATGCAGAGCACTAATTATACTGGTGTCTGTTGCATGGTTTGTAATGTATATTATTTAGGTGTTTTGACATTTCTCTCCAATAGCATTTAATGTGGTTGAATTTGTAGAGTGTTTTTGTTAATTATTACAGAAAATGTTACTATAGTAACTTATTTCTGTTTTGAGTACGTGATTTTGTTACTTGTATAAATTTGGCTTTTGTTGATAATATTTTGAAATGCACAGAAGCCTTCCCTTTTTTCCTATGAAATTGACCTATAAAATATATCAAATTAAGAATTTGGGAGTCAATACAGTTTGTATAAACTTCTGTTTTACATGGGAAAAAATCTACTGTTTACATTTTGAATAATTTTATCTTGAAACTGATAAAAATGTATATATAATCTATAAGAACGACCAGGAAGATTAAGAAAAATCTCACATTGAATGGTAGCGAAAGGATTTTCTGGGAGATGTACAATTTGCCCATTTTGCTTGGCATGTTCTGGGGAGAACACGTGTGAATGACATATGGACTTGGTAGCTCAAGGATGTTATTGGTATGCAGCCTCTGCAGAATGCAGTTGAACTTCATAGCATACAGGCATGATAGGTGTAATGCATTCCTCATTGTAGCTGGAGAACCTTCTTCAGAAAAAGTCTTCAAAAGGTTATTTGTGAAATTGAATACTATTCAGTGTTGGTCAGATACAACAAAAGAGTGTGAAGGATCTGCAAGACTTTTAAGAAAATTTGCAGGTCTTGGTGTACAAGATGCCTCTTTTCAGTGTGTTCCATCCAGACCTGCAAAGAATTTGGAGCCAGGGAGAAAGTTGACTGAGTACACCATGAGAATTCACAGGAAGAACAGTTTCTGGTCAAGAATAAATCTAGAAAAGGGAGCAAGGCTTTTTGCATCAGAGCTGTTTTTGGGTAATAATTGACCATCATCTATTACCTTAAGACTGCTACCTCTAGACTCAGAAGGCTGGACCAAAAAAATCTTTATTTGCACTTCAGTGGGGAGAGGACAGTTTTTGCATCAGTTTATCAAATTCAAAGATGACAGATCTTTCCAGACAAATCTTGAAAATACAATTCCAATTATGATCAAAATGGATTTTCCTCTTCCTTAATTATTTTCAGCCTTTTTTACTCTTTGTACTGTAAGCCTTCAAAAACATACTACCACTGTACTAACTAGGGAACCAGAGAAGTCAGAGTTGACTCTTTAATCTTGCGCAGTGATCTGTCATGGACTCTGGTGCGGGATCAGAAAGCAAAATGGTCATTCATTTCTTTCTACAGGAGTTCTGACAAAACATACATGATGTTTTTTATTACAACAAAATTGTTTAAATTTACTCATAAACATTACATTTTGTTACAGCTTTGAGGGCTTTTGAAATGTTATTACTATTGCCCTAGGTTACTATATTTGGAAATTTAGTTATCATACTAGCTTTGTCTTTTTACTGAAGTTAAACAACATCACTTTAATCTCCTATCTCTTGGTTTAATGGACAATAAAACACTGAACTGCAGTTAAGCTGATGGTTTAAGTACCATCAATCACTGTAAAAATGTATTTTACTGAATTTTTTTGTAATTGGAAATAGGATATGATGAATGTGATCCACATGTGAATACTGTAAGGATGGAATTTGAGCCAGGAAGGAAGTGAAACAGACAGTTAGAAGACCCCTAATTGAGGTGGCTTGTCAAAAGGTTTTGGAGCTATTTTTAATTTAATTATGGTTAAAATCTATGCAAGCTGTATATCTTGTATACATTTGATTGAATATGTTTTCACAACTTAAAATCCTACAAATGGGGTGATTTTGCCTGTGATAGTAGTCCTTTAAGGAATGATAGGAAAATAAGCTAGTGTTCTATCCTGTGCAGAAAACTATGAAATTGCTCCATCTTCTTGTCACCAGCTCTTATTGTCTGCAGTGAAAAACCATCGTGTTGCTGCCTCGTTCTGTTCTGGAAATGCTTTCAGGCAAGTTCCAAATTTGTTTGGCCACACTGAGGCAGATACCGTTTCTTGAAAGGAAGCAGGACTATGATTTGGATCTATAGGAAAAAAAACAGCCTAAATAAGGGAGTACAAGAGTTCAGCCTTTTCTGAAATTTATCCAGGAAAATCCTTGTTACCTCCTTACAGGTTAAAGGGCTAGATTGCTTAAAGGGTTTTTCTTCCTAGGCACCTTGAATAATAAAGCACATATCCTACATAAAAGCATGCTGGGACAGATTAATCACTCTTGTTTTGCAGCAACATAGGTATCTACTTTAAAAGGAGAAAGCATAACAAAAGTTTTACTGAAACAGTGTGGAGGTCTGAATTGAGATAGTATGTACATTTCCTATCTCATCTCAGAAAAGAGATTATCAAATGATCTAGCTGCATAACTTGTTCATTCTCAGTGATAGTAGGTGACCCTCATGATCTCTGAATTTGTTACTGAATTTCCTGTACTCTGAACAGACTATTCCATGTCATTTGTGGAGTTCTGTTACTGTCTTACTGGGACCAAAGACTAAATATGTCAACATGAAAATATTAAATTTCTCACTGCAGAAAAATTAGTACTTTCCGTAAACCAAAGTAAATATTGTAACTTGGTGAGACAGATGTCCAAATGGGAAGTTTTAATCTGAGTCTGTATTGGAAATGCACTAATTAAAAAAAAAAGAGAGGGGGTGAGGATGTGTATCCATAGGAAACTTTTTTGTATTCTTAGGGTGCTTTAGTTTGCCATATTTGGCTCAAAAGTAGAAAAAGTATGGAAATTGGTGGTGGATTGCTGGAAATAGTAGTGTAGAAAATTAATGGAAACCTAAACAGTGTGGTGAATTGTTTAAATCTCAGTAGAAAAAGTTATGTTTAGCATGGCTGATGAGGCAGTTTAGCTTTAATCAGTGGGAGAGAATGCAGACACAGTGCAAACTGCAGAGCTACCATTTCTTTAAAATGGGTCTCACCTTACTGGCAGCTTCACAGTAATTAACAGTAACAGAAAGTTGGGCTTTGCTTTTGCATGAGCAGATACAGAATGATGCTTCAAAAAATTAAGAATTACAACTGGTACTAAATACTGTCTAGCATTTAGTGTTTCAAAATTGTGAAACAAAGAGAAGACTATCTGTTTCTTTCCCAGCAAAAGGCATGTAGTGGTTGGCTAATAGCCTGATTAACGTACTTCAATTTTTAAATGAAAACTATAAAAACAAAACTTTGTAAGGAATTTCAATCTCCCTACAGAACCACATAGTAGAACAGGCTTGTCGCTTTGTTTTAATATTGTTACTACTGACGATGTGTTGCATGAAAACATTGTGATTTTTCATTTTTCCATTAGTGTCATTAGGTCTCTTCCAAAGGGAGTTTTGAATGTTGATTTTCTATCTGATATTTCTCTAGAGGAACGGTGACCTCCAGTGGCCAGCAAGGCTAACCCAAACTGTATATACCACGTAGGCCATAACAGATCAGAGTAATGATCAAGTCTGATAGCCTGTCTCTGTCAAAGCCAATACCAGAAGCTTCAGAGGAAGGTAAAAATGGTTCCAAATGCTCCTAGCCTACAGTGTTTCTCATACAGATAACTAACTGCCTTCTGATTCATATAGTGGTCAATTTTATGCCCTATAGCACGAGTATTGATATAGATTGGATAGATGTATAGCTCAAAAATAATGGTCAGAAAACTTTTGTAACATTTTGTATTTTAACCACAGTTTTTAAGTATAAACTTCTGTGGTGATAAATTCCTTAGTATAACAGGGGGAATGTAAGTGGATTATACTTCCTATGATGAAAAAAGAAGTATCTCCACAAATCAGCAAAGGCAGGGAGAATTCATTTAACCAGAACTTCATTCTGAAATAACTAGCAATTTATTCTTTAATCAATTGCATGCCTATTGGTATCATTACCAAAAGGAAAATTTTAGGTAACAGAATTTGAAATCTTCTCACTCTCCCTGAAAACATCTTTTTTTCCTGTGCATAAAAACACAGTTTTGCACTAGGTTGAATTTAAGTTTTATACAGAATTGCCAAGGAATTGAATAAGGATCTTAAAGTTATTAAGCTTAGTAATTACATAGTCTGACTTGTGGCTATCAGTGAAGGCTAACCTCTTGTTTTTGCAGAGGCAATATATTTGTGAAAGGGCCTATCTGGAAGCTTTGAGTATCGTTAATAGTACAGTGTAAACTCTGTTACACAAGTATTCTGGCTGAGATTCTGTGTTCATATCTTTAAGCCACACTGATTTTCTGTTGAGGGGAGGAAAATAAACTGTTGCTATGGCATCTTTGTCCCCTTATGATCTAACCAAAGGATTCCCTCCAGCAGGAATAGGAACATCACCTGTCATAAGTTATGCGATGCATTCACAGATGCCTCCGAGTGATTCTGTTACCCAGAATTTACAGCTATCCTTCCTTCCGTTTGCTGTGCCACCTTCAGTTCTGCCTGAGCATACCCCCTCTCTATTGCAAGGGGATCCATGCAGGAAGTTCCATACTTCTGTTCTGATACAGCTCTGCAAGATATTTGTCTTTACAAAGCCTGTAACAGTGGGATGCTGATCCTGTTTAAGGTCCTGTAATTTCTGCTTAGGTGACCCACTGAACAAAAAGTGTATGATAGTGACAAGCACGCTCTCTTAGTATTGGAAGCCTGGATTTGTTTACCTTATGTTTAATGTTTGTTAATGTTTATTTCACTAATTAATTGTTCTTTAATTAATGTTTAATTCACTAGTGTTAAATGGGAAAACCAGGTTCCTAACTGTATCGTACATAGGAAATTCCTAGTGTTTTGTAAGACCATTTCAAACAACTATGGAAGCAAAGAATGTAGCTTGAAAGCTCCACTCTGAAAATAGCAGTGCTGACAAACATGTTATAAGCATTATTCAGAAGGGATGTTAAGAGATATATGTGCCAACACTGAAGAAGACGATTCACACAATTTTTTTGCATTCTTATTTCAAACTTTTCTATCATTTTCTTCTATGGGCGAAGTAATGACTTGAATCCATTTATGGGTTCAATATCGGTGTATGTAGTGAGAACCTCCTTAAATTAAAGGAGCTTTGTATGAATGCAGCATACCAATTAGGCAAACGTTTTGCAGAATTGGCATTTTAGATGGTCATAAATAGAAGAATTGTGAAAATATATGGTTATCTATTATGTATAACATAGTTATGGTTATAACAATTGCTAAATTGGCAATCTGGGGCCAAATTAAAATTTTCACTTTAATGTTCAATAACAGCTCTTGAAGTGTTGCTGCAAGAATTGCGGTCTTTTTACAAAATATACAAAATTTACTAGCATCTATAAATATAAAAAGTAGAACTACAATTGATAAAGCACATTTTATGAGGCAATATATGCTAGCATCTTCATTGAGATGGTGTATTTAAGTGCCAGTTTAATCATTTGCCATGCCTTGCTCTGTAACTAGCATGCTGGTTACTCTTTCAAAGTTGGGTTGCTAATGAAACGATGTTTTCTCAGTCTGTGTGGCTGACGAAGTGCCACAATCGGGTCCTAAAATAATTTTGGAGCATGAGAGTCAATGGCAGAATTTTTGAATAGAAAAATTAGGAGATTCAATCAAATATTTAAAAAACAAATAATGAGCATTGACGTTTTGGAGACAAAGGTGAATTTTCTGGGTAATCTTAATGTTTCTCGCAGTACTCCCAAGGTCAGTGTGTTGCAATTGTGCCTGATCCTCCAAATTCCTAAGACTTGGTGTTTGCATCTGGGAGTTCGCTGATATGAAAGCAAATGTATAAACCAGTTGGTTTGTAGGATTTAGCCATTTAAAATTCTTTTAATTAAACCTTTTGAATGACAAGTTGCAAATGTCTGCTTTATCTTCCTGCCTTTTACTGTATTGATGCATATGGTGTACCATTTGGAATATATGATGTGGTTGTGTATGGTTTGGGAAATAAACTTCCAGTGATACCCTCTGAGTATTCCATATTGAGCTATAAAAGAAAGATTATAGATTGTGGAAGGGAAATTGATCCAAGCGTCCCTGACTTTGTATAGGTTAAAACTAGTCTCGATTCCATTAAATCAAATTGAGCCTCCATTTGGAAGGTTTAATGCAACTCCCTTCAAATGCTTATGTTACAGCAATAGTATTTTTAACATAATTGTGAAGGAAGAGGGACTTCCACACTGTACTGTTCATTTGCCAGTTATGACCCTAATAAGTTTTGAGCCATTTCATCAGTTTCTGATTATTTTGAAGGCAGGTAGATCTCAGAGGTACTACATTCTGTTTTATGTGAACATGAGCATCCTGGTGGATGAGACCAGTTTAGTTCCCTAGTGGGGGAAGACAGGGGAACTCAGCTTTTATCTGTTCTGTCTCTCAAAAGCAGCTGTCTAATCAGGACACTTATATTGGTTGGTAGTCAACAACCTATGTTTCTTGAGTTGCCTGGAAAAAAAAAACAAACCCCAAACCAGCGAGGTAGACTTGTAATCATGGGAGAGGGAGGCAGAGGAGATACAGGATGTTGGATGTGAGAGAACTCTGGGAGTATTGTGGTCAGTATTGCGTGGGACTTGGGAAAGCTAAGGCCAGAACTCTGCTTATTTTTGAAGTACCAGTTTCAGTCCAATCCAGGTGAGTGTCCAAAGTCATTGCAGTACTTCTTTAAAGATATAGGTTTTCTCAGACCAAATGGCCATGCAGTATCGAGCAAATCTAGAGTATTCAGGAAAACTTCATCAGTTGCATGTAACTTTGGACTCAATGATCCTCATGGGTCCCTTCCAACTTGAGATATTCTATGGTTCTATGAATTTTTAATGTCAAGTTGTAAGCTAATTTTAGATTTCAGTGTATGACACTTTCTTATTTAATACTTAGTGAATGTGATGATTCTTTACTTATTGAGCTAATAAGATTTCTTCAAGGCCAGTTTGCCCATAGAGAGTTTTGCCATCAATATGTATATGTGAGGATCTTGTATTTAGAATGAAAGATACTATTAATTGGGTTTAGTTCTACTATTTTTCTGTCATTGCTTACTGTAGCACAGACATTTTGGTTTTCTTACGATGTCTAACTAGTGGGGCATTAGAAATGCAGAAAGGTACAGTTTACATTTTGTAAAACGTTATGCTCATACATAATTCTTCCCTAGCATTAGTGCATTCCTTGTTCCCTTGGTCATATTCCATCCCTGAATCACATATTTTTAGTATAAGGCATTACCTCAGCATATGGACAACTATGGACATTAGTATTTGGTCAGTCATCTTTCCATAAAGCACACAGATGTTTGTAGAACAAACTTAACTAAAATAGTATGTGTTAAGCAACATAATATCTTTGAAATGCTGTGGATTTCTAGTTAGACTGAAAAGTGTTTGAAAAATTAGCTGTTCTGGTTGCGTGTTATCAATGCGATTTATTATTCAAGTTCCTGTCTTTGATGTTAAGCAGTATTGTTTACCTGTTACTGAGTTTTCCAGAATATAATGCTTTGAAGTAGTTTGTTTGCTTGTATGAAGGAATTGAGCAGTAGCTATCACTTGGCTGTTGCACAGTCTGCTTAGTATGTAAAAGAACTAGTTTGAATGTTCCCCAGACTGTGTGGATGGGAGAGAGGCAGCTAATGCTGATTTGCAACCAGTAGGTTTAAGCATCAACTGAAGTAATATGTTGCACTTGAGGGGTTTTTTTCTTCCCTCTTTTTCTTTATGAAGCAGAAGAGAGCTTTCTCTGGTTTGTTAGATAGTATTTATATTAGGGTGCAGTATGAAATTGCAAGTCATGAAGAGGAGGATTCTATTCACAAAAGTGAGTAGTGTATAAGTAATAACTTCAGGAAAAATATGAAAGTATAAATACATTTGAATAATTCATAGTGAACTCTACAAGAGCTCCATTGGTTTATTGTAATTTAAGAAACTTCATATTCTATAATATTTCAACTGGGAGACTCAGTAATATGATAGATGGAACATGCAGAAAACATAGTAGTATTACTTGTCATTTGTGGTAAAAAGTGATACAGCTGGCTGTGCAAAATCACAAAACATGATTATTGACTGGTTTTGCTATACTGGTTTCCAGTATATCAGCTGGATCAGTTGCTTAGGCTTCCACCAGCTTCCAAAACTTAACTCATATCTGTGATTTTCCACTGGGCCTGGAACTGTGACTGCTTGAAAACAAGCTTAAAAAGGTGGCGCAGTTCTTGCACCTTTTTTGGAACTGCCATGGGTAGTGATTTAAACACATAATAACATTTAATCTGTCATCAGCTCCTGTATCACTCAAACCTGTGATAAAAGCTATCTAATAACTCTGGAGGATAGTAGGGATTTGCCTTAATTGGAAAACTATGGGTAGTGTTGAACATGCTACTGGTATAGCAAATGAGAAAAGGTTCTTAATGACAACAGCAGCATTATTTCAGTAAAAAAAAAAATTCCTATGTCTTATTGACTGTCCCTGGTGAGGAAGATTAATAGGGGTTTCCAATTCCTGTAGCAGGAAATATTGTATGTAAATGTATGAATAGTTAAATTTTAATTACAGAATAAAATTCTGGGCTGCTTTAGCTATTTTGTTGATTAGCTCTACTTGCTTTTAATGATTGCTTACCCATGTGGCTAGAGATTGATTGGGACATAAATATTGCTTACTTCTTTGTTCTGTGCTGGAGTTAACATTAACAAATAAGTCTGGTTATGTTGATGTGACGTAGTCGAAGTGGCTGCCTTCACAAGAGGCAACTTTAGAGGAGCTTATAAAAGGGAGAAATGAGTTATATTCTGGGAAAGCAGAATATAAGAATTCCCATTCTTGGCTTGAATGGGAAGCTTCTGGAGTGTGTTCTCAGTTTAAGAACTGTTGAGCCAGATGTATATAGCAACAATGTTTTTTCTTAACATATAAGCAAGAGACTTGGGAAACAGCTTTCTCTATAGTCTTAAACTTAAAATTTTATTTCTGATAATTTTTGAAGTTTTTGTATTTAAAATACAGCAATAGGATAAACAGGATGAGCATAGACCATTTAGTGTCAACATCTACTCGTCTAAAACTTAATGTCATATTGTATTTAATGTGTTTGTATCTTCCACCAATATTCAGCTCAACTATAGTGACTTTTCTGTGCATGTACTCTAGAGCCAATGTATGTTGATGTTCTTAGGGGACTTTGTAAATATTCAATATTTTAATTTTTCCCCTCCCCTATTACATTTTTTTTCTTAGCTGGAAAAGAAGCAAGCAACCCCTCCATTTCAGCCTCAGATCACAGATGATTATGGTTTGGATAACTTTGATACCCAGTTCACCAGCGAACCTGTGCAGCTAACCCCAGATGATGAGTATGTTTTTCTTTTTCCCCAAATACAATTGCATATTAAGAAGTTAATTTATAAAATACTTGAAAATTACTAAGAAGATACTATGTACTTAGCATTAGAACATAGTCAAGTTAAAGTAAATTTGAATTTCTTTGTATCCTACATATCTTGCATAACTTATCATACTACTTATATATTAGAAGACTGCCTAGTAGTCTAATCACAGGTCAGAAAGCAGTATGGATTTGCTGTTGAGCGTGTGCTTGGCACTGAAAGAAGAGATGGAAATTTGATTCCTGACCCAGGCAGCTTGCCTTTCTGTACTTGGGAGAAACAATTGATGCACAACTCCTTGGGTCTCAGAATAAGCTTGAGATAGCAGGAAAACTTTACAGAAAGCTATTATTTAAATGTGGTATGGAAAAATTTTGCAGGAAGAAAAAGTATACTTTAGTAAAGGTATTTGAAGGCTGAGGAGGGATTGCTGTACACAAAGGAAGAAAGTTCCTTCAGATACAAGGTGGCATATAAGAAGACAGGCTATAGTTTTGGTAGTTAGATGGAAGACTTAGCTTGCCCAAACTCTTTAATGGAATAATTGTACATAGTTTTGAGAGTTTACTGAAGTGAAAAAATTTAAAATTGGAAGTTGAACTTCCTTTGGAAAAACAAGATGAAGCTCTATGCAATGGGGGAAAATGTCAGAGGAAAAAATGGTCTTGTTGACTTCATTTGCCTGTGAAGCATTTTGCATGTGTCTGATAAATGTATTACCAGAGCTAAGGGGGGAGGCTGGGCCAAATGACATCAGTGTGAGCATCAGAGAATCTAACTGCTGAGGAACGCAACAGTTTGGGGGGTCCATTCTTTTTTTTTTTTTTCCAAGGTGCATTTTTTTCAAGGCTTGAATGTGTGATGCTAATGCCAGATGGCACTTAGAATACATCTTTTAAAGAACTTTAAAATATTGTTTCTCATTAAAGAGCATAGTAGTGTGTGTTTTGTTTTGAAACTTTTGTGCTGTTCTATCAAAAATACAATGAAACTTTCTGCTGCTTATTTAGCACTTTGATACTTTGATAGAAGTGAAATGAATCAAAGGAGATTTGGTGTTTATTAAAAATCTAAGACTCAGAATCCTGAAATCTGTGCAGCTAGGATTTTTAGGTGAGCTTTACTGTGAGAGAGCAGCAAAGATTTGCTTGCACATTATACACTTATATTTCCCCAGTATTTCATTTATTTATGTTCACTTTTCCTTATCTGACTAGATGGCCTCTGCTGAAAACTATAATACATTCTTTTCCAGATGTTTTCAGCCTGGTATCCTGTTCACTAGTTTCATGTTTGAAGAAAACATATTTCATAAATTTCCAGCGCTTTGCATTCTTTACAATTTCCGACTCAAGTCTGTAGAGTTACTGATGGATAGTGTTCTAGAATGAATATTTGGGTCTAATCAGATGGCTAATAAAGCTGATTCTAAAGTATTGCTTTTGGAACTGGGATTTTAATAATGGATTTATGATTTCTACTTTCTTAGATACTGTCTGAAGTACTGCATAGAGTTGGATGCCATGTTAGCAAGCAGAGGCTGTTGCATACTATCCAAAGGCTTTCCTAATGAAAGGCACCAGATTGTCATGTTCCAGCCTATGTGCTTCTATCAGTTTTCCCTCTTCTTTGTTGGTACACAACAAAGCTAAACTGCTCTGCAAGAAAGACAGTACTGTTTCAAAGCCTCTTTCATAAAGTGCCTGCTAATCCTAGGTCAACCCCCAGGATTATCTAGTTGGTCAAGGAATTTTTATTTGTACAAATAAATGTTATGTTGATTATATTTGTGATTGTAAAAGTGAACACTGTAACTAGCAATCTGTGTCTACTCCAGTGGTAATAAATTTACTGTTGCAGGCTCTTTCTCATGCTGTGTTCTTGGGTAGCAGGTGTTCATCCTCAAGTAATTGTGTGTTTGGAGATTTCACTGTGGATATTTGTGTGCCTAGGTGCCCAAGCTTGAATTTCGTAAAAGTGTTCCCTATATATCATAGATCCATAGTTCACAACCTTTTCTCTCTTTCTCAAGAGCCCAGCATATATGACGTGAATAGCTGAATGGAAACCAAAGTGTGAAGTGCTTCAGTTATTGTTTCTGTGTGACACCAAAGAATTGCAAGGCAATATTTGTGCTTTACAGGTTCTGCTTGACAAAATGACAAATACCAGGTGTATGCGCACCTATAGTGGGAAGTTTCATGAACAATACATCTTAAAAGAAATTCTCTTTTATATACATCAATTTATAAGTATTTCCTTGGATTTCCTGTGCATACAATATGTATTTTCTAATAAGTATTAGTTTTGTGCCTGACTTTTGTAGTATTTCTTACATATAACATTAGCAGCCCTTGCTGCCAGCAAAATATCGTTCTTATTTGTAAACTGGTATTGTAAAACAGCAGTCACTTATGTGCTTCTTTTTGGGCCCTGTAAGTATGCATGTTGCCTAACTGGAAGGGCAGAAGAAACTTTTTATCAGATGTTTCAAAATTTCCAGTCATATTGGTTTAGATACTGGGATAAAACATTAGTGTTAAGTATTTGTATGTTCAGAGGCTTATTTTTTGCCCATTTATTGTTGCTTCTGTACAATTTCACATACATACATTTCTGTAAGGTATTTTGTTATTTGAAGAAAGTATAGCAACAAAAATAGTATTTGCAGTTGATAAAACTAAAAATGCTTTTATCTGTTTTTCAGAGATATAATAAAGCGAATAGATCAGTCAGAATTTGAAGGATTTGAGTATATTAATCCATTGTTGCTGTCAACAGAAGAAACAGTATGAAGGAGTGACATCTTCATTGTGGACAATGCGAATGACCTTTAAATTTATCCTTAACTACACTATATGCATGCGAGGCTGGGGAACTGTTAAGATTTTGGACGGAGACCAATGATTAAAAAAAAAATTGCTGCTGAAAATCAAAGAAGAGAATAATGATTTTGGTGGGTGTCTTCTGCCACTTAGTGATTCTTAAGTTCTGGGCACTGACACAACTGGCTTCATTAATGAAGGAATTTGCATTTTGTGCCTGTTTCATGAAGGATTGAAACGTTCATTGCATCCCTGCAAAACGAGATTCTGAACAACTTTGAGATCTACACACTTTCTACAAACATTTGATGCAATTGAAGAATATTACAGTGTAACATCCTGAAGAATAAAATATATTACGGTGGTGTTGAAGCTTATTTTTGATGCCTTTTTTCACAAGTGGTACCTGTCTAAACGTCTCAGATATATTTAAAAGGAGTTGTGTTTTATTAGCAATCAAAACATAAATTTGGGTACAAGATTTAAGTGCCTAAATGGATAAACTGCATTGAAGAATTATTACATATTTGGAACGTTCTTAAACCTGGTAAGTTCTGCTTGTTAATATTAAGTAACCATTTACATGTGAAACATACAGTTCACAGCTGCAGCCTAATGTTCATTTGCATCTTTATAGAATTTGACATGCAGAGTGACTCAGCAATATTAATTCCAAATTAGAATTTACAGTATCAATTTCACAATCTGTTGTTTGAAACTCCAAATTTACCAAAATGTATAGATTGAAGAAATCTAAATTTGCACACAAAGGATTTCTGAAAATACTTAAGCAGTGCCTACACCTACGATGATGTTGTGTTGTATATTAGATTTTTGAAAAGTATTTTTATCAACAATACAATATTCAGAAATAGAGCAAAAGCATAATAAAGCATAGCCTTAAAGTTTAAATAGTAAATCTAGAATGACCATAATATAGAATACACTCTCCTGATAAAGCACACCTCCTACTTATGATAAACCGTCTGCTTACAATTACTCAGTGTATATTAATAACTAATCATTCTGCGTAAGAGAATGGGATGTTTTGGTAAAATGATTTGCATCAAAGTAGTAAATCTTTTTTAATGGAAGAAAAATGAATACTGAGAAATTGAATAAAGCAAAAGATAACTACCAAATCCCTTCTCATGGAAATGGGGGGGTGGGGTGGGAGGGGCGGGGAGAGGATATATTACATCAAAAAGGTTAACAATTTATCAGCTTGGAAAAGCTCATGTCGCTGCATTTGAGGATTAGTAAGTGTGCATTGCTACCTGAAACTTCGGATGCTTGTGAAGAGTTACCTGCCTCTGTAAGTAACAACAGCAGAGGCAGTATTTCTTTTTGCTAGGTTTTGATTTAACTATATTGTGTGGGTTGTAGAGACAGGAAAACAATTATTTGGGAAGGAGAAAATGAGAAACCCTGTGCCATGACATCTTGCCTAATTTGGTGTAAAATGCAGCATAAATTGCAACGCTTTCACTTTCTTTACATTAACATATGGTTTTCTCAGGGTACAGCATTGCATTAGGTGCTGAACATGACATCTTTCGGATTCACATCCAAGTCATGAGGTGCTAGGACAAGACTGCCAAAACATTGTTTAAAATTTTCAATTAATCATTGATTAACAATCTACATTTTGTATCCCCTCATTAGCCACAGTTATGCAGACCTGTGGTTATTTAGTTATATTAATCCCATTCAGATTTAAGTTGTGGGTTTCTCTGTGTTGGACTGTAGCTTTTCATATTAAGCAAAATGTGTTTTAATCAGCACTAAATAATTTAACCAGTAAGAAGTACTTGCCTCACATGCCTGGACTTTAGATACTTTATTATCTACTAAAGGAAACATTTACCTTTTAAATGTAATCTGACCTTTTTTAAATACTCCTTGTTTCCCTTCTCCCTGGCAATTACTTTATTTACCCTGAATAATTTTTCTTTCAGTGTTTTCAACTCCCCTGGTAATAAAACTAATCAATAGTTATTGGAGTGACTGCAGGCAGCTCATGAATGGAAATATGACAGATTAAGCTGTCCTTTGACATGCTAGGGCATAGGACTTTAAAATGGAAATACTAGAAATGTGGGTTGGGGTTTTTTTTAACCTTTTTTCTAGGTTTCAGAACATTTGGGGAGGGAGGGAAGGAAGAACAGAAAGACACATTTGCTAAACAAACATTGTAAAGACTACTTGATTTTATTTAAAAATTTACAGGCATTTACAATGTTGCTGTGTTGCCAAATAGTTTGCTGGATACAAGTTTGGTTGCTCATGTGCAAGTGTTTGAATAATGTTCTGTTCATGATGAAGGGGAAATTTTTTATATAAAGTACTTGTTTTATAAATAAAAGAAAATGAAGGATGTAATTAAATGTGTGGTTTGGAAAAAAAATCCTAATATATTACAAATGGATCTGGTAATGATATATAGTTGTCTTATTTGAAATAGTAAATGAAAATTCTAGCTAATTTAATGATTGTAAAACAGTAAATATGTTCTTGTAGTTTTGTATAATTAATTAGTTTGGGATCTTTGCTGACCAGTTTTAATTGTGCAGAAGATGGTATACTAATCCATAACAGCTAAGATCATTTATATTCTTGCACATCTATTAAAGACTTTAATGAAAAAGTTAATAGACTGTTATTATTTATCAGTAAACTGTGCCATGTCCAACTTGCACTTTTTAAAGAGACCCCATTGTAAATTAAATCTATAGGATTCTTCCTGTGTTTTGATACTGTATTCTGTGTTAATGCTGTATCTTTGGATTGCACCTGAACTGTACATTTTTGAGGTCCAGGGCGGAGGTTTGCTGAGACAGAAAACCATTCAGATACTGAAGTTTGTTAATCTGAGCTGCACTCTTCTTCACTGTACGCAAAGGCAGTTGTGATCTCAAAATAGCTGGAACAGGCACAACCATACTACTCTTGCATACAGCTCTTCTGAGAAGAAACTACTTTGAGCTGTAAGGCTGTGACAGGGGAAGTGGTGTACTGCATGAATAGGACAGCTTGTCCAGTAACCAGTTAACTGTTCTTGGGGGAAATGAACAACCTCCTCCTTTCTTTCATCCCTTCCATTTGTGTTACTAAACTACCACTAAGTGTCACTTATTGTCATTCATGGAAAAGGTTGCTTTTCTCAAGCTTACAAAAGGCTTACCTGCTACTATTAAGAAGCTACCAAAATAGTAGATGGGTCTTCTGGACACCTGCTAGCCAAAGCAAACCTGCAGGTGTTCTTTATTCTCAAACATTGATGGTTTCTATGGGGGAGGGTTGGAACTGATACAAATGCAGCTGTTTTGGCTGATTGACTATATTGAATCTTGTGATACTGGCAGGAGAAATTTCTTTCTGGAGCCTAGTTCATTGAGACTAGTCATGTTAATCAAGTGGATCCTGACTTAGAAACCTACAAAGGTTATGAATTTAGCTGTGATAAAAAAACCAAACACACCCCTTATTTGGTCTGGTTGTGTTTTCTTTTAATGTAGATATACTCACAGAATCAACTATTGTACAAATATAAATTCTTACTTAGCATTTTTCATTATTTTAATATCTAAGCTTTGAATGATGTTTTAATTAAGCTTATTTTCACAGATTACCTGTTTAGAAGACAAAGAGGTCAGTAAACTTTTGGATTAGATTAAATAATAGTTCTCTTGTTTAGCTGCTTTCTTCTACACTTAGAGATTCAGAACCACTGTGGTGCATCAGACAAAACAGGTTCTTCAGGGATTTACAATAGTACATTTTTTCAGAAATATCAGATTCCAGGAGTGCCCAGACTGCTTTCCCTGGGGGTCTCCAGGACATCCTATAGCACCATTTTCAGAACCAGAACTACTTTACATGCATTTGAGAGGATTTAAAATAAAAAGACCCCAAACAGGCAGGTGCCACTTGACCTTCTATTGAGTTACTAGTTTGTGATCCTTAAGCAAGTCTGAGATGAGGATGTGCTTCCTTGACACATTTTTCCTTTTCCTTTGAGAAAGGTTCATCCTTGGCCTTGTTCCTTTGCTCTTCATTCTCCTGGATTTACCACATTACATCATCTGCACTTTCAGACAAGCACCTAGCAAGGTGGCCATCAATATCCAGTTGTGACAGTCTGCAAAGACAGAGCACTTTTTCAGTAAGAAATAAAGCCCAATCCTTTCATTTACACTATTCTTCACCTTCACTCTCTCATTTCCTCAGCAGTCATGGGTAAGTCATTCCTATGCTCAGAAGCATTGCAATCTGCCCCAAACTCCTGCAGTTGCTATTACCTGCTGCTAGATAGTTTGATAGTGTCATTTACTAGAAGACAATGCTCGCACTCCATAATGCTCAGGACAAGTAACGCTCTCCTTGGAAACATTAAGCTATTATTGATACAGGGTAGACAACCATTACCTTAATCCACATCCAACTCCAACGTGGGGATACAGGAAACAAGCAATTTCTGATAGAGGAAGGATGCTTTCTTGTGTCTGCTTTCAGTTTCCTTTTTTGGAGGGCTATTTTTGTGATTGTGCCATGACCCTCCCCACTGCCCACATTACAGTAATTTTTTTGTAAAGTGGCTTCCATAAAAATTGAAACTAATCCTTATCAGCACAGAGTTACCAGTAGCACAGGACTGAATAGGAAGACCTGAAGTATGTTTAGCCTTTCTGTCTAAATCTCTTGATATGACCACAAAAATCTCTTGATATGACCACAATTTTATAAATATTAAGCCATCTTTTTGTCTCCTTGTTCAGCCTCCAAACAAAAGAAAACAAAGTTGCAGACAATAAATCTTGAAGTGTTAGAGAACCTGTTCAAAACCATGTTTTCAGCAACCATGATAGCCTAAATACTATTAAGTGGTATAATTTCAAGAGACAACATAATTCTTATTGTAGAGTAGATACTCAGTTGCTGAGAGGGAGGATTTATGTTTTTTTATAAAGGTAGCCTGACAGCAATGGAGGACTGAAGTTCCATTTAGTTGTACTAATCAGCGCTCGCATAAGGAAAATCAGCTTCCTTCGGTCTTGCCCAGACCTTGAAAGCGAAATCTAAACTTCAGAGCACAGTTGCTCAGCCAAAGGCATCCAGGTACTTACTGAACAGGTACCAATATAGCTGTAACAGTAAAGTCTAGATCTTGAAGAGAAAGTGACAGGTATGAGATTAATCCATCTAGCTTTGAAGTTAGCTTTTCACTATCAAGAATGCTGCACTGGAATAGTTTTTGGATTATGATACCAATTTTACAAAAAAGTGTTTTCATACTCACGTATTTCAAAATGCTAATTCTGCATATACCAGCAAGGTTTACCAGAGAGCTCAAACTTAGCTTTCTTTTTGAAGCAGTATAATCTTGTACTCATGAACTTCTAAACTGAATTAGAAGTAGGTAATTTTGACATTTTAAAAGTACTTTACAGTAGAAGTTTTGTCTATTTTCATTACTTTGTATATGGAGAACACATCCAGAACCATTTTGAGTTTTGTATACTGTGAAGTTATTAGAAAAGACTTACGTTCCACTAAAATGAACCAGACACATGGGACAACTGTCAAGAGCTGAAGATCCTTCACTCTGATTTTCAGTCGTCTTGCAGCTTTCAGTTCCAGGTACGCTCACAAGAGGAGGCTTCTCTTCTGCAGGCATGTATCTGGCCTCACCAAATGAAATATTGCCTTGATGCATTTGTATTTGAAGCTCTTTCCTATCATTTTCTTTTCTGTTTTCCTTGCTCTTCTGTACAGTCCCTCTGCAGTACTGTTGAAAGCTAAAACCTTTTGCAGAGCTTTGTGATAATGCCAAGTGGTGTGTAGAACTTCTGTGTTGAGTGAGTTTACATGATTTAGGACTTGCACCCAGTTTTGAAATACCTTTTGTTTCTTCCCCAACCATGTTTTTGTCTTGATCTGCCATAGTTACGCAGCATGTTTTCTCAGCTGTAGAAGGTAAACTTTTCAGTTTATCTGCTTGGCCCTGTCCTTCATGTAAATGGTTGATCTGGCTCTGTGTTAGCTGATGGGAGCTAGGATCCTTTGGGTTTAGACATTTTTCTTTGCAAAAAGATGGGAATGATACCCACTGAAAGTCTTTCATTCCAGTTGTAAAGACTTCTTGTTTTTGTAGACTCTCTTCCTCAGAACTCTGAGACACACACATGTACACAATGTCTTCAAACAAATGCAGTTCAATCAATACATAAAACCAAAGCTGAACATATTACAAGTACTGAGAAGGCTAAACTACATTGAAGAAAAGAACATGTTATTTACATCCATCTCTAACCCTTGTAAAGCAATCAAGAACTTCCTGGAGTTTATGCAATACCTGTCTTCCCTGAACATTCTGAAATTGATACAATAGGGTATTCTTTTAATATGTCCCATAGAGACTAAGGATGAAAAAAACAACCTATGCTGTTCAGGGAAAAAAATTATTTTTAGAAGGACTATGTTTTTTGTGTTATGATATTGCTTAACACTATGGGAGCAATGTAATGGTTGTTACTGTGTAATTAACCTCTTGTTACAGTTTGACTTTTCCAGTTTCATTCCCTTAGGGAGATGCTAGTGCTTATAAGCAGTCGGTATACTTACACACGTCACCTCTTTTCAGCAAAGTGTTCTGAAGAATTTGACATACTGCAAAAAAAAAGCCCCTAGTAGTTGTGCTTATACTACCTGCAACACAATGCTAAGTCACGCCACTATATGTAGAGACTGAAAACCAACATCTATTTAAAAGCTATTTCAGATTATTTCCCCTGTTAACATCATCATTCAGACTGTCACTATTGTAAGCAGTACACAATGTGCAGACAGCAAGGATACAGCACACTACCTTTCCAAGGAACTCTGGAAAACTAGGCACTGTTTGCCAACTTGTGCATTGTAAATCTTGACCGATGTCTTTCAGTAACAAAATCCATGTTTTTTCACACTCATTTAAGTCTTCTTTTTCAAACCAGGAACATCTGTCAGCCAATGTCCTGTAAAGAGAGAGACTGTCCCATAGTTTGAGGGTAGGAGAGAGGGAAGAAAATATTCTGCATTGCTGTTAGTTTGCCTCAATTAACTTGATTTACCCCTCCTGTAATGCTAATGTTTCAAGAAACATAGCTGTCCTTAACTGCAGCTTATCAAAGCAGAAGTTTTAAAATTCAAAACTTTCAGTAGCTGACAGTGCATCAACCTCTTTCAGCCCAATTCAATGGCCAAGTGTGGTGACCCCTTTCCTTTTGTTAACAGCTAAGCGCAAGGCAGGGATTTTATGATTGAAAATGCTTATAACTTTTCCATTTGTACAACATAAAGCTCCATTCTTACCTATTTTCTCTTGATCAAGTAGCCCTATGTGTGCTAAACCAAGAGTAATACCTGACAACTTTGCCCTGTCAAACCACAAAGAGGCATGTAAAAACCATTTGTCAGTAGGTGCAAGTATGCAAATACAGATTTTTGAGTTTAAAAGAGAGGCGAGACAGCCTGTGGAGGAGAAAAGATTTAGCTGTTTATAATACTATTTGTGTACCAAGGGAACCTCCATCTAGCCTACAGCAAGATTCTTCTAGAACACAGAGACACTATTTAGCCCGTAAACTAATTTTTACAGTTTACCATGACTTAACTCATACAGCTATCAAAAAAATTACCCAATTTTTTTAAAAGAATGTCTAAAAGCTTTGCTTTCTACTTGTAACAAATGAGATGTAGGTATTTATTACTCTCTTCACTTCCAAGTGAAAGTTAAGCGTAGCCACCAGTTTTTCTTCTCAAATACTGACCTTGACTCCTGCTGAGCACAGAAATCACCAAAGTATTTGCACTGAGGATGGCAATTGCATTGGTTCCCATGTACGCTTGGCCATTCCCATACTGCCATTTGAAATTACCCATTATCCTTCTGAACAACTTGATCTAATCCATCCTAGGAAGGCACTAGGAAGGTTTAACTATAAAGTAAGCATTAAAAGGTTTTTATACTAGTAATGCTGTATAAAGACAATTTCAAGAGAAGGATAGATTGTTAATGTCAGAATACTATTTCCAGCATTGCCACTCCTTACTGATGCATTTTCTTGGATCCAGGAATGACGCTGCACTGAGAAGAAACTAGAGACAAGTCTTACAAGCCCTCAAAAAGCGGAGCGATCGGTCTTTCGAGGCCTGTTTTTGGAAGGCGCACAGCTGACGGCGTGCTTGCTCATCCTAACAGGCTGAAACAAGAACTGAACCACTCACTGCCTCTTCACCCTGCCCTTCTTCAATCCTCCCTTACTCGAGGGCTGGAAGAAACAGGAATTATTTCTGGTCTCCTGTAAGCCTTATTCTGAAGAAAGAAAACTTCATTTTCATACGTTAACATTTCTCATGGGCCCCGTCCTTGCCGGTGCTATTCTGTGCCAAAGAACATGCAGAAGGCACAGGGCCCAGTGCACTTTCTTTTGCAGTTGGCTTCTCAATTTTTTAAAGGCACTACAGGCCCTGTTTCATGAAGCAGCCTTTAACACAATCAGCAACGTGCTAGAGGCGTGAGTACGGAACACTTCAGGTCGCAGGTGTGTTCGAAGACCCAGCTGCATCTTCACGGCAACGGGGACCGACGGAGAGCAGGGCGGGGCCTTTTCTGAGGCGCCTGACAGGCGGGAGCGTCTGCGGCCCGACCCCGGCCCGGCTTGGGCGAGGCCCTCTAGCCTCCGGCGGCCGCTCGGGCCCCGGCGGGGAAGCGGAAGGCGGGGGCTCGGGGCGGCTGAGCCGGCGCTGCTCCCGGCCCCTCCGAGGGACCCATTCTCCCACCCGGCCCGGACTCACTGGCGCCGCCGGGGGGACTCCCGGCCAGGGCTGGGCTCCCGGCTGCAGGCTGCCGGCGCCTTCCGGGGCTTCAGGCGCAGCTTGGCGGCTCCTTCCTGAGACATGGCTGAGGCGCGGGGCCCGCCCGGCCCGGCCGCCTCCTACAGCCCCGCTCTGGGCGGGCGAGGGGAGGTGCTGCGCGCGCCTGGGCGGGGGCGGTGCCGCCTCCGAGCTCGCCCTCGCCTCGCCGGCGGAGGGCGCTGGCGGCCGCGGGCGGGCAGAGCGGGCTGCTGGCTCTTCCTCCTCTTCTTCTTCTTCTTCCTCCTCCTCCTCCCGCCTGGCCCGCTGCCAGGGCAGGGCCTCTGGGCGGGCGGGCCGGCCGCGGCGCCGCCAGCTGCCGCTCCGCCTTCGGAGCCGCCCTGACTGAACGGCGCGAGGGGAGGGCAGCGGACGGCCGCCAGCCGCGGCCTGAGGGAAAACCCGCCCTTCTCTTGAGGGGAAACCCGCCCTTCTCTGGCCACTCCGCTGCGGTCAGCGCCGCGCTGAGCTCGATGGGGCCTGTAGTACCCTCAGCTGCTAGGTGCTTGTCTGCCTCGAAAGCCATCCTTTTCGTATTACCTTTACTCCTTAAACTTTATGTATTTGTAGCGTTTTTGTGGATGCGGGGCTTGGATGTGGAGAAGCCGTCGTGGCAATGCAGCGTGCCCCGTTGGTGTAGGCTCACCGCGGTTTATCGGGTGGTCCTCAGGCCGGGCCAGTCGGTGAGGGCAAAATGTGCCGGGCTTTGTTTGAGTGGGACAAAATGGCGGTGGGCTCAGCTCTGCTCGTCATCGCTCAACTGATTTCTGTACTGATACCCAGGGCCTGTTTACTGCGCTATAAGGCTGAGCCAAAGATTGTTAATCCAAATAGTAAAGTAGATTGGGAGTGCATCTCCGATCTAATTTCGCTTTCAGGAAAGAATCTGTTGAAGTGATGCAGTTTGTCTTTTTTGGGAGGAATGTTGCTGGGTGACTTGAAATAAAGCGCTGGTTAGAGCGGAGCCATCGCTGGTAGTTTTTGAAATGGATAGACACGCTAATCAGGCTGCAGCCTTTCCAAAACCAAGCATAATAGAGAAATGATGACAGACTCTTCATAATTCTTCAACAGTTAGATAAAAGGATCAGAAAGTAACTGCTGATTAAATTCTTCACAATTGATACGAAAATAATTGTACAAGGAAATAAAAAATTCTGTTTGCCTGATAACAGGTGTTTATGAGGGAGAGCGGGTACAGAGTGCTGTTTTTCATAAAACCGATTTGTTGTTGGTAAAATATTAATCCAAATTCACGTTCCTTGTCTATAACTGCATTTCTGCAGTGCTGAATGTGTTGTGGACCGTTTTGTCCTCAGACGCTCTCTTCAGACTAACAAGGAGGTGTTGGTATTGGCTGCAGCACTGTAGTAAAAGTTGCGCCTGTGAATAACTGTGTTGGGCACACAGACCACCAAAAATGTATCGAGTAACAGTTGACCTGAGTTTCTACATGTCTTGAACAGATCTGAACCAGGAAAATGGCATTCAGATATCGGAGTTCATAGATGCACATTTGAAATAGATTGGTAGATTTAACCTGAGAAGTGGCAGGTACAGCCAGACAGCCACCTCCGACTGTGTTATAGGCTGAAGATGATTCAGTTAGAGTGCAGCTAGAGGTCTGGGAGGCTCAGCCCAGCTTGCAGCTTTCCTGTGTTAACTCAGGTACTTTGTGTTTCTGTGAGTCCATACCCGTAGTGAGGTATTGTCTTTTACCATATGTAATAACTAATTTTATAACATTAAAAGAGCATTAATGGGTTTCCTTTTTGTGTAGGAGTGAGGATAAAAATCTTAGAAGTGTAAAGTGTTTGGTTACTAATGGAAACTGTGTAAGTTTCTACAATAGATAGCCCAGCTGAAAAAATAAATAGTCACGCTAGAGTGCTAGCATTTCTTCTGTGTGATAGGCAGACTAAAACAAGAATGAAATTCAGGAAGAAAGAAATGATAATCGAAAAGCCAATCACTGTCGTGCAGACTAACATTTTCCCATATTAATATTTGTTACAGCTACTGCAGTACCCAAGAAATACCGGGACAGTTACAAAGTGTTCTGCCTTTCCTTTTTGTTGCCATTTAGAACCTGCTTCCCAGTGAGATGAAATGAGATTCCAGGAAATAGGTCCTCCTTTCCCGCTTTGGTGGGAAAGGCCTTCTCCCAAAAGTTCCAGGCAGAACAAGGTAAGCTGAACAGAGGCAAGGGGTAAATTTGAATCTGAAGATTCTAGGCCTGCTGTGGAAAGAAAGATGGTGATGGCAGCAGACGCAGAGCAAAGAATAGCAAGAGGAACTGTATATAAGTAAAGCAAAAGTGTAGATTGAAAGAGGGGATCAGCCATGTAAGTGGCTGAAAATGAGATGACAGAGGAAGGGTAGAAATTTGATTTCACAACTGCTGATGCTAATTGGAGAAGGCAAACCAAAAAGTATTTCATTTTGGGTTTTTTACTTGTCGTCCTTAATGACGGCTATGAATTAGAAGACACAGCACTGATTATCGCCACTTGGCGGCAGCAAACGATATAAAAAACTTGCTTTAAAAAAATCCGAGGGACAGTGAAAACTATCAGGTTGAGCTAATGTCTGCAGGCCTCTCTACGTATTTCTAGGTGTATCTGTGTTAATGATTGTTTATGCCACAGGGTTTCTTCTTTTGTTCCTGTGATGTTTGTGTTAGTGTTTTAGATGTCCTATGACCCCTTGCATACTACTTTGACCATCCTCTGCTCCTAAATCATACATTGTACCAACAGATTTATTTTGTTAGATATGACTTCTCCTGAAACAGCAATCAGAAGTGTAGTCTGTTTTTCATGCTGAAGGTGTTGCCGTGTGGTACTGTTAGTACTGTGAGTCATGCATTATAGCATTTGCAAAAGCTTTATTATGGGTGAGCATAAAAATGGTTATTGTGCAATAAGGGGCACAAATGAAAGAATATAACAAAAAGAACAGTGAAAATTATTACTGAAGCTGCTGATGGTAAAAAGCAAAAGGGAAAAACCTTGCTTCTGTAGCAACTATAGCTTGTAGGTGTTTTTGTATTTTGTGGATTTAACTGAAAACTTGATGCTGTAAGATTTTTTTTTTTATTGTTATCTGTTTAATGCATACCCGTTATAACCTATGAGGGCAGGCATGTCAGTGAATGTTTTCATTCTTGCTCTGTCTGCATCTGTAACTACCTGTAGATTTGAAATGGGCATTCTAGAAATCTTTGTCCATTATGTGTACTCAGTATTTTTCATCTGCATCTTTCCAGAATTAATCATGTACTTACAGCATGAAGGTGAAGTGTAGAATAGGACCTGTTCTTGGTTCTACCACGTTGTACAAGATCATATCTACTGTTTCCTCCACTGATGTGGAAATCCTCTTACTTCTTGCTTGACTTTGGGTCTTGCATAATTTAATAATTAGAATGTTTTGTGATCTTAGAAAAAAGTTCTCATAGAAATGCAAAGAGTAGTCTTTATCAGCAGCAGCCTTGACTGGATTTGAGCCAGTGGTCAAGGGATTTGAGCTTTTGGAAGCTAGAATGCTTCTACAGATTATCTTTAGGGATTTCCTTGTAAATGGAGTGCCAGCATGTGTAGTTATCTATTCCCTGTAGAGTCTCATCAAGCTGCACACACTTAATCTTTACTTACATGGTCCCTGATTCTTGCTGTAAAGTGGGCCTCAGTTTTAACTTTTGCTCTCAGGAAGAAAGGGCTATTATAACAAATTCTAATCCTTTTGCAATTCCACAATCACTAAAGCCTATAAATTGCCTGCCAAACAAACCAAGTGATCTTTTCCTGGGCTGAGGGAAAGAGGAGAGTGTAAAACGCAGGTGCCAGCATTTGCTGGGGAAGAACTGGTACATTATCAACTAATCCGCCTTCTGCTATTTCTGATTTCCTACCCAACAGCTGCAACACTGAATGAGAGCTTCTGCATTTGGGAAGAATTAGAAAGCCTGGTAATGCAGGGTCTCTATTACAGATACAACAGCTCACAGACAGGGAGGAGATTTTTGCTGCCGGTGTAGAATTTGGAGTGCTAGGCACTTTATAGCCTGGAAAAACTGTAATTTTCAGCTGTTGTTATGGAGTAATCAATGAAGAAGAGATGCCATAGTTTCTGCTAGGTTTCTCTCAGAGCCTGATATAATTGCATGCATGAGCTATTATTTTTTTGAATGTACTGCTTTGAGGATAAAGCATATGCAGTTTTTATTAAAACTTTTTTTTTTATGGCGACTGATGCTCGCAGATAATTTTAGTCCTCCTGAAATATCATTGGTTCTGTAGTCTGTAGTGATAGCTCCTGTATCAGATAAAAATGTTCAGAAGAAATTGTGCCTTGCTAGAAAATTGAAACATTATGTTTTAATTACTTTATCTGATCAGTGCTTGGTTTATATGTTGATGATTTTTTGTCCTTGTCAAATAGTCTGTGACTTCACTCAAGGATCAGCGTGTCCATTCAGCTAAATGTCATAAGGGAAAATGTCTCCAAAGATACCACAGGAGACAGAAGTATGTATAGTAGAGCATCAGCGAAAGCTTCTGCAGCAAATGGACTTTACGGCATATCTCCTCTACAGCCTAGTGGCAGCAAATGTAGCACTGGAAAGAGTAACTCAATCATATTGGCTCACTCAGTATAGTGCTAATCACTGTCTGTAGTGAAATGGGAAAGTCTGACTATTTTCATCAACATGATGTATTACAATTCAAGCCACAAAATTATGAAAGCTGTGTAAGACTTCCTTTAGCATAGTCAGGAGACTAAAGATGACATGCAGTTTCAATTCGAGAACTGCAGGCTCATTGCTGTTTCCAGAGAAAGTCAGCTGAGTGGAGGCAGTTTTGTAGGCTCTCCCTAATTTTAGTTGTAGGTGGCATAGTCTTTTCAATGAAAAGTCATTGCCTTTGAAACCTGCTTCCTCTGGTAGCTTACCAGAGCCTGAATTTGTTAATGTGCAGAGTCCAGTGTACAACTCATGTTTTCAATTCAGCCTTCCCTTTTCAATATAGGGACAGATCAGTACCTGTGTGGCTGTATATAGAAAATCAAGCCTCGTGACATTTATATGCCAAGATGGGAAGTCCTAAAAAGAGGACGAGGGAGACTGGCATGGCATTTGTGGGTACCAGGTTGCCAAGGAGGCATATTGTATTGAAACAGTTGCCTGGGAAACATTTAAAAATACATTGAATGGAAAAGCATATGTGATGTGCCCACAAGTGTTCTGTGTGAATGAAATGCCATGGCTGATGATGGCACCAAGAGACTGTTACTATTACATGTAAAGATGCTGCAAGTGATGGGGTTTTTTTCTTTTGTGTTTTTTTTTTTTCTTCCCATACCCTACTTGTAGGAGGTGCGCCGAAGGAATATTGTTATGCTCTTGTCCGATGGATTAAAGTAAATGTAGAGAAAGCAGTACATGCAGTCATCAGCAGCAGCAGCTGGAGATGGTAAGAGTAATTTGGCTTCATTTAGGTGACCTAAACCAAATTGACAAGAAGCCTGCACAATTCCCCCTCAAAAGTAACAACAGCACTGCTGAAACTCTTACAGTTGTGTAAAGATAAATGGTTCTCTGAACATTACCACTTTAATTTCTGCTAAGATTGTATTTGGAGGCTCTGACATCATTATAATAGGACTTACATGTAAACATAATATGAAAAGTAGAGTTTATGATCAAAGCATGTCAGAGAGCATATATGAAAAAGTCTCTCACAGACCTAATTTTTTGTTTGGGGCACTTAAGTAGAGGGAGATGAAGGGAGGAATTTTCAGAAGATAGCCCAACTGCTCTAGTTCTTCCTCAGATCAGACCCAATTACTGAGAGATGGTACTGGCAAAAAAGAATGACGAAGGAAGGGAACAGTGTCACTGGAACTAAAACAATTATATTCACTTTTTTTGTTTCACAGAAAGAAAACTTTTTTCCCATGCAGCCAAGAAACAAGGGAGCTAGCTTCTGTAACCTATGATATCCTAACCTTGGACAAAGAGGTTCACCTGCTAGTAATTTCCAGATACTAAAATGCATCTCTCCTTCACTCAGAATGAGTGGCAGGTGTGAGACTGGTTAGGATTATAATCTCCCTGCCTAATCCTCCTTTAGAGATTTAGAAACAAATATCCTATTCTTGCTTTGCGAGAGGCTTAAGGAGCCTGTTTGGGAGCCAGCAGATTTAGCTTGGTCCAGCCTTTATGTGGTACAGACTGAGACAGTGAATTTGCTGGAAGAGAGACACAATGGAGAGGAGTTCAGTTGATTAAGAAGGAAGGTCTAGAGGCCTTTTAGTTGGTAGTAGCTCTGCAAGGATGAGTTGCCTTATACAGAGGAGGCCCCAGGGGCTTAGCTTCTTGAAGATGTTGCCTGTTTGAAGCTGTGAAGTTGCTGTTTATTTGGTAGTGCGTGTGCTTTTCCCCAGTGAGGAAGCATTTTGATTGACAGGGACTCTGCTGACTTTGCTGTCATTTTGGCCAGCGAGAGGATGCTTTTTGGCTGGCTATCTAATTTGGGCACAAACTGCTCAAGAGTTTGAGGTGATCCAATGATTGTGTTGGAAAACCGTGAATCAGATGAAGTCTTCTGCATGTCAGTCAAGTCCTAGTATCACTCATCATTTTTCTGGCCCAGTGTGTGTTTGGTTAAATCAAGTCCTGATGTTTCTAGGCCCTGGGGTTAGTGTAAGAGAGGCGGGGAGAATCTGCCTTTCATCTTCCTCTCACAATTTTGCAATGTGACTGAAAACTGCGGGAGAGAATGTTTCAGATCTCAAACAAAGATTAGGATTGATGGCATGAAGCCGTGGGTTCTGTGGCCCAGCCTAGAATTCTGCTGAGGGAGTTGTATAATCTCCCCATACTTTAAAGGATTTTGGCTCTGAATTTAGGATCAAATATGGCTTGAGGTTTTCATATTTCTTTCTTGCTTGCTTTCTTGCTTTCTTGGTGGGTTTTTTTGTTGTTTTTTGTTTGGTTGGTTGGTTTTTGTTTTTTTTTTTTTTTAAGTGTGTCTCGCAGTATTATAGCCTATAGCAGTTTGAGTTCTTCCTGTTTGCTGTGTATCATTCCTTCATTTGAAATCAACATACTAAAGGGCTCCACAAAAAAAAAAAATCCATAAATAATAGCTGTAGTAATTACAGAAGATCACATCTTGTTTATGGGCATGAAACCACAAAACAGTGGAGCAAAATTACCAAAACTAGTTAATGTGGTGTGATGGTATCCATAACTAGAATGGTGTATAAAATCAACCTAAAATAGGATGTAATTCAACATATAAGTATTATTTATTGCTTCAACAAATGTGGATAGTAGGTTTAGTTAGTTTTGCAATTTTTTTGAGGGCTAGCTAGTGTTTTAGAAAGAAAATTTAGTAAATCTGAAGGTGTAACCAAAGCTGTGGAGGCAAGTATAAATCTTTTCACTGAGAAGAGTGTATTTTAGTTGCAATCTAATGGTGCAATAATTTTGTTGCATGAGGGAAATGTCTTGGAAATATGCAGTATGTCCCTGCTACCCTTCCTAAATTCTTTCCTTTTTCATATTCGTTTTCCCTCTGTCCTTCATTAGTGCTTAACTTGATGAAAGAATACAAAATGGGACTAATTTAGAAGACCTGACAGTAAAATACAGTAGAGCCATAGTTTCTTTTTTTCCATATGTAATTTATTTAATTGTATCCGACATGGGCTGAGTTTGGTTTATTTACATTGTCTTATACCCACTGACCTGAAACTATCTTGTGACATTGTTGATGTGAAAGGTCATTCTGCCTGGAATATATCTTGTTATGACAGTACTGCAACACCTAGTTAGAGATACTAAAGTAGGTGTTTGCCTTCCTTTGCTGTCACTTTGCAGCTCCCAGCATCTGTAAATCAAATCCATTTAGATTACTTCAAGAAAAAAAAGATGTTGCCTTTCTGCCACATCCGAACAGTACTGCTATGAAATGGTAACTTCATGCTACTGTTCCTTTCATGAATGAATTTAAAATTGGTCTGATTTTGGAGTATTTTCTGCAGATGACCTCTCCTGTTCCCCAAATCCACTTTGCCGTTCCTTCAGTTCATCTGTGCAGCTCTCGCAGAAATTTGATTGCTCCCTTTTAATCAGTGGAAAGTACTCCGAAAGAGACGTGTCGTAGCTGAAACAACATGTTGTGATGCTGGCTTAGGACAGGAAGTATGTTTAGTTAGCTAAAGTAGCTACTCTGTTTTGTACCACAGACTGGTTCCATTATTAGCCTGGTTTTTATTAGTATGCTCTACCATACTGGAATCAGATGTTTTATCAGAAGATTGTGAGGAAAAGTAGCAGCTTCACAGCTCTTTGTGGCTGTTCTGTGCCCTGCATAAAATGAGTTGGTTAGCTTCTATCCAGATCCCACGGGGCAAGAGTCAACATCACAAAGAGCTGCAAAAAAAAATGGCACTGTTAAACCTTAGTGTCAAAGGAAGAGCTGCATATAGGTCCTTACAAGAAGCTGTTTTGGCCTAATTGGATTGGCTGGACGTGATGAGATACGATCTGTGACCAGTGCAGCTTTGTAGGCAGAAATGTCAAATATAGATGCATTTAAGTGATAGCTGCCTCGCATTCCCTCTGAAACCAAATGAGATGTAGAGAAGCCTGCTTGGTGTAGTCTGCTGTACAAGGTTCAAAAGACAGGAATGATCAGCAGGAAATTGTCATCAGTTCTTTTGGGAGTGGGTTTTTGTTTTTTTTTTTAATTACAGAGAAACTAAAATTGACATCCCCATTTGCTAGTCACATTATTTAGTAAGGGATGGTTGTTTTTCTGAAGAGTTTTATCTGTTCAGTGATGATTTAATTTAGGAATTAATTCAGGGAATTTCTGCTGCCTGTAGTGTGGTGCAGTAAGTCAGAATACTTAATTACAATGGTCCCTTCTGGCCTTAAAGTAGCTCTTTCTTATCTTATTTCATACTTTTATCTGTTTATGAGATGGAACACAGGTGCACAAAAATTAAGGGTATTGCCTGAGATAATGCAAGACTTGGGAACTGAACTCCGGCCTGTTGTTCACTTGGTCTTTGCATAGGCATAAGACTAATCTTCCTTTCAAGCAGCATTTTACTCCCAAGGGCTTTCAACACAGTGTCTTTCATCAGCTTTGAATTCACTAGAAAAAATAAAAAGATGGGACATCTTTCTGAAAATCTTTGCCTAATAGCTCGCGTCTTCCAGAGTATTGATAAACACAAGTGAAAATATACAGTCTCCTTTGCCCCAAAGACGTGCTCTGGCTTTAGTATCACACTTTTAATGACAAACATTCACCTAGTTTACCATATGCATTCTTTTATCTTAGCTGTTCTCTGTGCATGTTAGGAGATTTATTTCTGCTCATAATGTATTTCATGTGTGTTAGTTGTAAATATTGTGCTCATAAATCAGCCTGGACCATCCAGCCCCAAGGATGGAGACAGCTCACAATAGGTCTGTCTGCTTCAGATTGTGAGACTGTACTAGTTCTCTGTTTTTTCCATTGCTTGGCTCTGTTAGTGGCATGTTGCCAGCCTCCTGTCTCACATTAACAGGAATATTATATATTACTGAATTTAAAGTGTTTTTCCTTCAGGACTAGAAGAATGTAATGGAGCATGCATCTGGCAGCATGACATGATTCCTATGGTGTGCAGTGTGCCCTCCATGCAGAGAATTGCCACCATGGATTTCTGCTTCAGTCCTCTAGGCGTGGGGAGTTTTACTGTGTGCACTGAGGTAGGTGTTAGACCAGGTTGGGGACACATTATGTCAGGGATTGCATGCATATATACTTAATGTGTAATGAAAAACTGAATCTTCTCCCTTTCCTTCACCAAATTCTCTAAAATACCACAAAAGTAGCAAGTCTGGAGCATAATCCCAGGACTCCAGTTTTTTCATCAGACTTCTAGAACCAGCTCCATCTCTATTCACACCTACTGACCTCACTTTTTTCATCTGGGATATGGAAACTTGTTACACTTGCCTCATAAGATGTTTTTGGGGAATTTATTAGTTCATAATGTATATGTATGAGGATGTGTCAGTACTACAGAAGTACATATGAGACAGCCCCAAAACTAGGATTGTTATTCCTTATTGTCAGGTAGTTTCATTTGGACTCCTCTCCATTTGTCCTCTTGTGGGAAAGCTTGTCTGCTTGGCGGGAACTGCAAGTATTTTCTGCAGTGCTCCTGTTAAATTATTACCCTTTTTACTGATTTTAAGGATCTTGTGCTTTCAAAACTCCTGTGTTTGCATGAAACAAGGCTGCATTAAATTGCACAGTCTAAAGCAATCAATATTCAATAAGCTTCTGGTATTTTAATTGGGTTGTTTTTGGAAGTCTGAAATGGGCTGAGCTGCAGGGCTAAGCCAAACGGAGGCTGTCATACCAAAAATACTCAGGAGGAGTGTATTTCTTCATGGTAGTGCAGCTGAAAACACCACATTTACTGTAATTAGTGCATACCACACTTGTGCCTATGCTTCCTATCTTATATATACTTAAATATGTTTCTAGGTATCTGATGCTTGGAGGCCATGTTAAACCAGTGTCTGCTGTTGTTTATTCTGGTCTAATAAACAGACCCTTGATTTGCCTCACACAGTACATCCCAACACGTTATAGTTTTGGGTTATACCTACACAAAATAAAAGTTCCCCAGAACAGTCTGTGACCCAGAGCACATGGTGCATTTCAGGAGAGATGGAAAGGAGAATGGTGTCATCACCTGAGGGGAAACAAAAATCAGAAAGCAACGAGGAGGGGAAATTTTGGTGCTTATTTTTAGACTCTGTGGGTGAGTATTATTTTCAGCTTTGTCTGTATTAATTTCTGCAGAACACAGTGTTAACGTGTGATTAGGCTATCTATGAATAGAGTATCATAATTTCTAGCTAGGTAATCACTCATTAGCAATCCCTGAAGACTCAATATACCCATTTGTACCAGGATAAGGTAGCAAAGACATGACTACAGATGGCATAGATATATCTGAGACAGCTATAAGCTAGCTAGTTAAATAAACCTTACACATGTATTTACACTGAATGAGTTCAGAAAAATATGTCCATGACACTAGGTCAATCCTCCATGTAGCTGAAGATATTCTGTTACTGGTATTAAGGTGTGTTAGTTTAAAGCTAACTTTCAATACATTTATGTGGAGCTGTTCTCGTACTTGTGACCGCATACCTTCTGCATCTTCTCTATTTAGCACAAGGCTACACACTCATAAGTTTCATTGAAGAACATGCTGCTTGTTAATCAGCACTTTATTGTCTCAGTATGCTTAAAATAAGCGTTTTGTCACATTCAAGAAGAAGAGACTTTATTGGTTTGCATTCTGGCACCACGCTTCATGTTGTCAAGTGCTGTCAGTTAGCTTCTTTCTGTAACTTATTTACAGAGAGAGGGAGCTTGAGATTGAAACATTCTGGTACCAATTTTCACCAGATACATATTGGATGTGTTACAGAAGTATCTCTAATGTTACAAAGAACAAGAGACTTAATGGGTAATGGTCTGATCTTGTGGGCTAGAGGGGTCCCCTTTAGAGCCTTTGATTGCTGTATAGGACAGGGAACACAAAGCTGAAATTCCCCTGTTGCACAGCGAATACAGTGAGAGGAAGGAAAGAAGACAGCGTCTTATCAAAGGATCTTCTGGTTTCCTTTATAAAGAGCTAAGAAGCAGCTTTACCACTTCCCTCACTCAGTATTAAGCAAAGGACCTTTGAGAGGACAATAGATGTTAGGCCTACCAAAATTCTCTTTGCCTGTCTTAGAATGTGTCTGTAGTCTCAGTAGCTATAAAAGCTAATACTGCGTTACAGCCAGATGTTTCTAGTTAGTCTGCAATGTTGTCTTTTAATCCGATGTGGAGGCAGAAAAGTACAATGGAGTCTGATCTTTGCTTTGAGAAATCTGCTTTTGCCACTAGTCCTGAAGCTGGCCTTTTGACTAACTCCGTGTGAGTCATTTCATCTCTACATCACTCCCATTTTCAAACTCAGAAGAAGAAGGACTGCTTACTGGCAGTGTTGTACCTTACACAATAAAGACCAGATCTTGTTTGACATGATTAGATATCACTGTCATTAAATTTAATAATTTACAGAAATTTACAGTCAGAATGTTCTAAATAAGGATCAAGTGCAACAGACATGTTAAAGCTATTTTGCTAGCTTATATTAGAAATGGAGCATCAGAGAAGGCAGCAGAGGAGGCCTGATTTTTGCCTTAGTGTAGATAGGAGCTAAACTCTGAAGAGATAAACTAGTAGCTCCCAAACCAGTCTGTGGAACCATAAAGTATATTAATTCCTAAGTTCCAGAAAACTGTGAAAAGTTTTGAGGCTTGACTGTGGCAAAATAGCACAGAAGTTTGGGGAGAATGGAGTTGGACAATATCTCTCCTCTGCAGAAGACCGCATGTAGCTTTTTCAAAAGACTTCTGTAAGCCTACTCAATCTGCTTACCTTCTTGCATAGTTTACTGTTGTAAATAGATATGGTTAGGGTCTTTATGAAATGCCATATGCAACAGCATTTAATTATGGGTATGTATTTTTAGCCTGTCACAGAACACATCCCTTTGCAGCTTTTTTTTAAGGGAAAAAAAAAAAACAAAAACAAACCAAAGAAAGCTTTCTTAGGGCAGGTGTACACAAAATATATACATGAGATTTTTGTCTTGGAAAATGCAGCACATTATAGCTAATCTTGAACTCTCTTATTAGAAAAGAAAGCTGTGAGAATTTAACAGAATGCTATGCAGAATTATCCATGTTTCCAATGTTTTTTGGGTTATTTATTGAGTTTTATTGTGCAGCAGCTTTTTCAGAAAATTGTGAGGGCCAGGAATGTACGATTAAGTCTTGTTTTGAATCACCCGACTGAGGACAAAATCTAGAAAAGAGAAATTATTTGGATTACAAAATGTCAGAAGCATATTGATATAATTATCCTTAAAAGGAGATACTGTAGGAAATAGGATGGATTAACTTATTACAAACATTCATGGAGTGAAAACACTATTAAAGCATTATAAGAGTCATACAACCAGTGAACCAAAAGTGTAAAAACAACACTTTGGAAATGAATATTTTCCCAAGAAAACTTTCCAGTAAGAACCTGGGAAACTGCACTTTTTCTTGTGGGTGAAAAAAAGTCACATTCCGACTTTAAAGAGACAGTACTTCTGGAGAACTTACACATTCAGAATGTACTCTATCTCCTTAAAAACTATGAAAAAAAGAAGTTTAAGGACTTAATCTAGGGTTTTTTTCCCAGTGTATGCCTGTTATTCTTTTTCTGTGTTTTTCCATGTGGATGGTAAAAGTAGATGGGACAGTTTCACAATTGCTTCCATTAGATTTCTTTTTCTGACTCCTATGTACTTGTGGAATTGCTGCTAGTGGAAAAATAATAATAAGATCACTCCAGGGAACAGAGTGCACAGCATATTTTGTTGACATTTTAACATGTATGTCGGTAACCCTTTTCCTACCCTAGCTTTTGTAAGCTTGCTTTTGGTGAGGACTGGTGTGCTTTGCTAACAGACTGCTTTGCTAATGAAATGAGAAACTTTAATTGCTGTTTCAAATCCAGTATGTGCTAGTAGCAACTTAATGGTGTTTTCTATAGGGTTATTTTTAAGTGACCCGTAAATAAGCAGTTACATGGTCTCAGATGTGTTCCAGCCTAAATGACAAATGCAATTGGTCTTAATTGGTTTCCTTGGTAATTCTCAGAAAGAGTTCTCGGAGAGAACCTTGACTAGTTAGTCTTAATATTGCTCATTCCTTTGACTTTCGCTGGTGGTTCTTGGAAGTTTCTCAAGGCATTGTTGATTGAAACATACTGTTGAAATAGTGTAAAAGTGAAGTCCCACCCTCTTGCTGACAGAACTGGACCTTTTGTGTAGACAAAGGACTTCAGTCTCCAGGGCTGTCATGTCTGATATCCTTCATTGGTAATAAATGCACAGAAAAAAAGAGAAAGAGAGTGCAGAAGCGGACACTTCCTGCTTCAGCTCCCTTTCTATGTGGAAGCACGGATTTGAGCTTATAACATGTGCCATGAAGCACAAATACATATATATATATATATATATTTAACTGTGTACTGCTGGATATACAGTTGAGAGTGTGGAAGGATTCAGAAATGATGGGATGTTTGTATGGCTAGCAAGAACACCCAGATTTGTTACAGTAATGGTCTTTAAAACAAAATACAGCAACATCAGAGAGGAAACAAGAGAACCCTTTTAACTCTTGGTGGTGAAGGAGGGACTTCTTTTTTAGATTGGTGCCTCTTGAAGTGTCTTAAACTTTTCTGTGAAGCAGCTAGTCATGGCCAATGACAGGAAAAGGATAGTGGACACTATATGTGATACATTCCAGCAATTCCTGTGATGAAAATATCACCAACAACATTTGATGTCAAGACAGAAAGGCTTGGTCACAAAATTATTGTGAGAGAGCTTTTGAGAGAGGGAAAAAAATTGGCCTGATTTAAGACTTTTAAAAATGCTTTTGTTCCTGTGGGATTTTTGACAGTGTTATTCTATCAGCATAAATTTCTTTCAATCCAGTAGTGGCCATCCTCCTCCCTGCCTTTTTTTTTTTTTTTTGGCTTAGGTAACTGTACAAATTACTCAGTTTTCCTGTGTAGAAATTCAAACAGAGAGAAAATAATATAATCCCTGGATTTCTACGTTCAAGTAGCTTTTAAATCAGAAATAGTTTTGAAGCAAGAACAATAATCTTTCTGGTAGTGGGTGGCATAAAGAGGCTGGCTTTTTCCATTCAAGGCTTTTTCTTTTAAATGTATTTGATTTAGACTGATTTAACTTGGTGTGGGAATTGGAAGTCTGACTGTGAAACTTCCTGTTCTGAGTTGTGGCTTAAGTGAGTTGCTGGATGAATGTGTCTTACTATTCTTGTGTCCTCTTTCTTGCATAATGATCCTTGATTCTGATGAGTTTCCATCACGTGTGTGGGCTTGATGAGGCAGTGCACTCGTGACTGGTTAAAAGCACAGGAAATCTGCGCTTCTATCCAGAAGTCCTATGTTTATGCTTTTTGAGAGAATTACTTTGTTTCTTTCTTTTGCATCAGTTTTTCAGTACAGTGTATCTTTTGTAAGTGCTTTGAAACCCTGATGGAGGACTTGCTGAAATCCTTAGATGGAGGTTATACGTTATATTCTACCAGGTGCTTCTTTACTGAGCTGGTAAATAACCTCAGTACTTGGAACTGGGAATATTCTACCTTGTTTTTCATTCTTAGAACCCACTTCACTGTTCTTTCAGGAAATTGGTAACTTTTCCTGTTTCCAATACTACTTTAAAGATTTTGTGGAATGTTGTAAGATATCTGTGACAGTTCAGACCTAGTCCTCCACTTTGAGCTAAGCCACGTCAAGCAGGTTGACATCAGAGGTTTCCCTTGAGTTAAAGCACAGGAGAAACAGTTCTGTCTTTCCAGGCTGTGTAGTGATAGCCTTTAAGTTACAGCAACATCTACAGATGTTTTCCCTCTTCTGACTACTTGTGTCAACAGGAAATGGCCAATATGTGTAGTGGCTCCCAAACTTAAAACTTCTGCAAGCAGTACAGAATGAAATCAGAGGCTACAGGTATGCTGGTAAATTACCAGTTCAGGGAAAGATTTCTGGGCTCTGGAACTTCATTGTACATGGATATATCGTTGAAAGAGCTTTTGCACAGTTTTGGCTGGGCCAGCTAGCACTTTCCTAGTTTCTGATTGTGGTTCAAGAGCTGTTGTGAGCCAAAGCCCATTCATACAAGGCATTTTTTCAGCCATCCTGTTTGAGGTGGGTAACTTGATGTTGTGGACATGTATTGTGGCCACATTGCATGAAACACTCCCACAGAACAAGCTCAGCCTTGTTTAAATTAGTAATACAGATCTATGCACAGTATCTGGAATATAGGGAAAAAATAGGTAGCTTATGTTGATTGTATGATCCCATTCATGACAAGTTGTATATTGAAGCCTATGTCCTAAATATTTCTAGATATTTTTTTTAATACTAAACTGATTACTTATTTACACTGAACTTAACAGTTACTACTTTCTTGTGTTTTTAGGAAATATTCTGTTTCTTTCCCTGAGTCAATTAATATAAACTAGAGGTCAGAGCAGCTCTTCATGATGAAAATGTGCTGGTTTTATCTGTTCTGTGACTCATTTTTTGTGAAGAAAATAAAGAAGAAGGAAAGAGTCTTTGAACCTTTTTGGTGTAATGAAATTTATATCGAAAATTATTCCTTTATGTGCTTGAGTGTATGCTGTTTTCAAGGTTCTCTTACTTTTTGAAGAAAGTTTTCTGAATCTTACTGATTATATTGACCTTCTGGATTTCTTTCTGCACTTCAGATTTCTAGTGAGTGACACCTGGGAACATTAAGTAACAGTCCATTGTTGAGAACATCTGAGGCAAATCTTTATGCTTTTCAAATAGCATAACTTGTTATACCAAACCCAATGTCTGTGAAACATCATCTTAAAAATCCAAATGTTAGTAAAGACAATTAGCATGGCTTTAGTGAGCACAAAATTCAACTTTACAAGATAAAGCAGGTAACCTTCAACTTACTGTAGAGCATCAGCTACACAACCTCCTCTGCTGAGGTGCACAGCCACTGACAACACAAATACTAAGCATAACTTTGTGTGAACTATCTTTCATTGGCTGATTTGTGTTCAGTTTAGCAATTCCTTTGAGTTAGTTGACCACCAACCCTGTGCCAGTGTCATGTTTCTAGAGACTGTACGCTCGCTCTGAGAATGTTGTATCTAACCAGTCAATAGTTTTGCTCCTCAGCTCTCCTTCCATTACTCTGTGAAATATTTGCAGAACCTGTATTTCATGATTGGCCCGGTTACTGATTTATCTCCTGTACTGTTTATCCCACTGGGATAATGTTATTTTTTCAGAGATGACCTCCCTTGCTCACAAACCACAGCTAATTTGGTCTTATTTCCCTCCCTGTCCCCTCCTTCTGGCATGCTAACAGCAATTCTAACTGGCTGTTAACTTCTATTCTGCAGTTGTCACTGAGCCTTTCCAAGTTAAATATTGCAAATGAAAATTAGAATATGCTTGGCACTGTCTTCAGTTGGAGGTGCAGTCTGCACTTTAGGAGGTGATGGTCATTACCAAATGTCAGCTTTGGAGAGATTCAACAGATGGGAATGCTCTGTTTTAGATTATCTGCCCATGTATTTGTTTAGACAGATTCATGGGCACTTCAAATGCCTTTGGAAGCCAGCATTCCAGTGCACTGCAATGCATAGCACTGGAAAGGAGGGAAGCACAGAGGTATAAGGAAGTGTTTGTAGTGCATGTGAAGTGCTTTCAAATAAGATTTTGAAATTGCACAAACAGTGCATGTTCCTATTTGCTTAAACTGTGTAGCAGCAAAAGTCATTAAAAAAAATGTGGACGGCTGTTCGCTCAGGTGACTGAGACCAGTGCAAACAAACTGAACTCATGGCCCACCTCTGAAAACCAGGCAATCAGACCTTCCAATTACTCAGTTATTGACAGAGGTCTATGGCAACAAAGTGTCAGGAATAGTAGCTGAAACTTTTTAGAAGTAATTTTTTCTTGCTTGCTTTTCCTAGAACTAAAATGAGAACAGGATCTGTGGCCTGGTATATCTCCAGGGGAATTTCAGGGACTTTATTAATCAGTTATATAAGGAAAAGCATTGGGTAATGGGCAAAACTGGCAAAGCATCTATGTGAACTTGTTTTTTCCAGCCAGCCCTTCTAAGGACCTCATTGGTTTTGCTGCTGAGTGAGAAGAGTCTTTCTTCACAGAGGCAATTTAAATGGGTAGCTCCTTTTGATGATGGGTTTGAGAAGGAATAAAAACATGGCGCAAGAACTTGCTTAAGGTAGGTAACACAGTAGGTCATGACAAAGCTGTCCTCTTATTTCTAGTGCTAAACACAATCCAGTAGACTGTTTCCTCTTGTAATAAACAGCTCTTTATATGGCCCGATGTAAAGCTGTAACAAAGGAAGTCCTCTCATGCATTTCCACTTTATGGAAGAAGGAAGGGAGAACTGACTTGCTGAAAATGGCCTTGCCAACCTGGGGAAGAATGAGAGATTCAGTTCTGAAGTTTAAGTCCATCATGCCACGTGTCTGTGTAATTGTTTGCAACTGATAAAAAAGTCAATGATCTGAGTATAGGAAGTAGGGAAGGGAGGCATGAAAAAGATTACCTATGGATAAATTGCAGGTGAATCCTGAACATACACAACTCCAATGTGATTAAGACCAAACATTTCAGAGAAAGCATTATTATTGATATTGTTAGTCATTGAGCTCTTTTAGGTATGAACAAAAAATGAAAGGCAGTATAAATCTGTATCGTATACCTCTGTTTTGCATGCTTTCTTTAACCTGGATGTGCTCCCCATGGAGCTTTTGTAGGCCAGCACAAAATAATCTGCATTGATCCAAACAGACTGTTAATTTTCTGTGTGTAAGAAGACTAAACTTGGCATTTCTGTATCTTACTAAGCTTTTCTTTTTAGGCTTAAACACAGGAAAGACTTCAAACCTAATTTCTCAGTTTATCGTGCAAATAATATTCTGAATCTTGCAGGATCATAACTTTTTGTATAAAGCTTTCCAAGTGTTTTCTGTTGATAAAAGACTTAGCTGGGCACCAAGAGATAAGGCTGTAGGACTGAGAAATTGCTGACTTAGTCTTGTAATCTTCCAGCACTGCATTCCCATAGGGAAGTTATGGATAGGTGTAACTCTGTACAAGTTAATGTTCTAATCCTTGAATCCCATTCAATGGCTCAGCCATTGAATTTGATGAAAATTTAAAGCACCTGACACATTACAGGATTCAATTTTATATATAGGCTTTCGATTCCTGGCAGATTGTCAGTGTAGAGCTCAAATTGATTAACTTAGTGCTGTTACTCTGAATCTGAGTATGTTGTGTTCTGAGAACAAACCTGACTGGAAACTTCAGTGACGCCTTTGGGAATGACTCTGAACTTTCAGGATCCAGATTAGGAAAAAGCGTCAGGATCAAACATGATTTATAGCATCAAGAACTTCCTTTGGTATTGCCAGCTGAGAATGGCAATGGAGTTTGTGATAGCCTAGAGCTTGTATTCTTTGCTTCCGAGCAAATATGCTATCCATACTCTTGCTGAGATGAAGGCTCGTCTTGATGTTCCAGATAATTCTAATTATATAGCCAAAGAGATAAAATTAAGACAAATTAATTGAAAATGGAAAACTAGTTAGACAAATGGAAAAAAATACATACAGATGGTTAGAAGCACCTAAAATCCCATGTGGTGCAATGACTGCTAAGTCAGCTAGCAATTTTTTATGAATGAGAAATCTAATAAGGAAGGGAAACCAGTTAAAATTTGCCCTAGAGCACTTGTAACTTCTACACCTCTTTTTTTGGTTCATAAACACCTCTGTCTCCTGCAAAAATACTTGTGAGGATACTTTTTAATATGGTTTGCTAAGTTTTGTTACTAGACTTCATTGTTCTTGCAAATCAGCAAATGAATTCCATTTGCAGTTCAATTTTTTTCGAAGACAAGGAATGTTTATGCCAGATTGCTGTTCCTACCTTTACCCTTAAAACTCGCATACCACAGGAACTCTCTGTCTTGCAGAAATGTACAGCTGTAGCAAAGTGTAATATGCATGTGGAAAGATTCCGTAGGGCCAGACTATGACATGTATTTTGCTAGTGCTAATCCATTAAGTAACTTCAGACATACATTGAATAGCACTTTTATCTCACATTTAATTGTTAAATACAATCAGTGAGGTTGTCAGATGTGTATCAGTCCCTTTGTCTCAACTTCACATGGCAATCATTCCATTCATTTCACTATAGCAGTCCTATAGCTGATTTATACCAAACATGGCAGATAAGACTCTCATAGAGTGATTATAGTCAAATCATTCCAGTTTGATGCCAATGTAAGACAAAACTTGGTCTTTTAAGTCAGATTTTTCCCTAGAGTAGGGAAGAAGAGAAGGTGTTCTCCTTAGCTGAGGCAGTTGGTGGGGGTTTTGTTGTTTGCTTGTTTTTGAAGAAGTTTGTGACTTTTTAATATTCCTGACTGTAGAGAAGAGGCCAGTGCTGTTGCAAAGTACATAAAGCAAATAAGAAGCCTAGAGTAGAAAAAGTCTAAAACTCAGAGAAGGCTATGGAGCTGGTGAGAAAATGAGAGGTGACATGAGAACAGGAAGGAAAGGGGAAGGTTATGTCATTAGAGACTGGAATTCAATGTTTTGATGAAACTCCATGGATACAGGAAGGAGCAGGGCGGTTAAAAATAGCTAAATGAAAATGGTATGAGTTCCAAGAATTCAACTCTCTGAAAAGAAAGAAATATATGTTCTTGCTTAAGAACAGGCGGAAAAAGTTGTGTGTTTTTATGAAGCATTAGAAAGAATGAAGGAGAAAGGAAAGGGGCAAAATTTGCTGACTGCAATTTCTTTTTTTTTTCTCCAACCAAAACTTGAAATTTTGTGTTGTTATACACATTTCATCCAAATCCTCAGTGGCTTGCTTCCCGAGAGAGAGAACACTTTTTCAGTAAAGTCGTCTCATCAGAAGACCTTGGAAGCTGTTCAAATTAGAGGGTTTTTTTGGGCTGAGCGCATGCTAATGCTTACAGACACAAAATTCTCTCACTCCCGTACTGATACAGAACACTACTGATCATTGTTTGAGAAAATGGCCATAATGTATAGAATAGTTTACTTTTCAGGACTTAAATTTGTCCAAAGTCAGCAAGCAATTAGACTGAAGTCTCTATTTCTTTTGTACTGAATTGTATACATTCACATCCCCCCCAGAGATTCACATCTTATCTATAAAACAGAAAGCTCTTACTACAAGAAAAAGAAAGAAAGCAAATCAACCGATTTACTTACTTAGATTTTGTTTTTGTTAATTCCTGAACAGATGGTAACATACCACAATGGAAGTTTTATAAAAATTTCCATCTTTTAACTGAGTGCAGGCCTGAAATTTTTCCCTGGTGAAAATGCGGAACGTGAGTCATTAAACATGCTATGCGCTATCTGCATGGGATTTTCACTTACTGTATTCAGAAAAGTCAGAAAGCCGTTCCATTACAGTAACTGCGCTTTTTTTTTCCCCCCCTCCACATGGGCAAATGGCCAATTCCATCATCTCAGGCTCAGCAGTATGAACAAGGAAGGTACAGTCTGAGGAGGGGATGTAATGCACAGACAAGGGGAGAGGCATTGCTCCGCAGTCCAAGAGCAGGGTCAATTTCGAAAGCTTAAACAATTGTCAAAAGAAGTGGCCTGAGTTATGATTTCTCCAGTCCAGTCTGAATTCACTAACTGAAAAGTTATGGCCTGGTTTTACAAGTGAGAGGTTATATTGCCTGCAGCGTTCAGCACTTACTGCATCTTGGCCCTAAATTATCATTATGGAGATAAAGTCTAAACTTAATCTTTGTCTGGACTCCATTTGAAATGTGGCACTGATTGCTGTGGGACAAATAAGGCCCAGAGATGTTGAGTGTGATTTTCTGCAGGTCTACTGATTTGACTTGGGAGAGCTAGAGGAGTTCAAGCTCTCCAGTCTGTAGTACTGTTCATCTTAGTGAAGTTATAGAACTTTGCTGGGTGGGAATATAAAGGGATTTTTACATTGAGGCTTCAAGGGACTTGTAGAATCCTTTGGTTCTCTCCAGGGCCCTGACTGCAGTCTCTGATGCCTAGTCCTCAATACACAGCATCTGCCTGAGGAGTGCAGTGCTCAGCAGTTTTGTCAGCCTGCTGTTTCTTGTATTGGTCTTTGTAACACATGTAGATCAAAATTACCTTGGAGAAACCAAAGCGGGTCTGAAATTTGCAGTTTGGAATTTCCTTTGTATCATCTCAAGGTGGTATCTACACCCATTTTGGAGTGGGGATGTGAAAAGGCATGAGATGTATTGCCCCTTAGTTACTTACATTAATGGGTGTGTTAGAAATGCAGAAAGATGAATGGTTGGCTGTGTGGGTGGATGGATGGATATATCATCTTCCAAGGTCTCTGTCATTCAGGAAAAGATTAGTTAATTATTCTCAGTCTGTGTGATACTTAATGACATCTAGAAGAGAGGTGAATGGCATCTTGTTGGATGGCAAGGATAACATAGAACACAATTTCCCCTGAAGAAATAGCTCACATACCTTATATAATGAATGAGCTCATTTTGCCTATGTTTGCCAGAAACAATAAAAGTTAGAAAATGTCCCAGTAATTAAAATAAAGTGTTACCCAGATTTACGGTGAGAAATGTGAAATGTCAGGCAATTGAGTGCAGCTCCACACTCACAAATAAGCTTCACATTCGTTAGAACAGGTTGCATTCATTACTAAGAACAGTGTGGGTCCAGTGCTAGCCCCAGAAGGCAATGAATGGTTTCTCCTGCTCAGGGAAAGAAAGCAGAGGGGAGGGAAAGGTGCCAGCTGGCATGTTAGCTGACGGATCTTGGGTCCTAGTGGTAATGCTGCAGCATGCCCAGTACAGACATGGTCATTGCTTCAAGATGGGCTTTGGATTACATGTTGCATAGCAGGAAGAAGGGAGAGAGAGTACCATTCTCAAGCCTGCCACATGCAGAAAAGAAATCTAGTAGAAGTTTTTGAAAGGGTGGAGATGAAAAAGGGAAATCAGCAAGGCCAGCCTTTCCTGCAATCCTTCCTCTCACAGTCATTGTTTATTACTTTTTTTTAATACAAGTGCTGTACCTATGAATAGTATAGAAGCTTATGAATACGAGTTCATCGTTTGTTTAAAATAATCTTAAACCCTAATTATTCCTGAGACCATTTTTTTGTCAGAGGGCCATGTAAGACAAGTGAAGTGGGTCTGATCTATATACATACTATGCATATAGACTTAGGGAATATTGAAAGTGGAGGACAGTTGGAAACAGAAGTGAAACTCACTGAAAGTCTGTAGTGTAAGCTCATTTGAGCAGTACCCATGCAAGTCACACTGAAACATTACAATTGCCTTTCTGCTCTGTATAGCTAGAAGAGGCTAAGCTGCTGAAATGTCCTTCCGCTGTGACATGGGGGTTGTGATATTGAGAACCTGCTGCCTTAACATCTCTTGTTGCTTGCTTTTGCATTCCTCTTTTCTGACATAGCTAATTAAAATTTGAAGAAACTTGAAACATAAAAATTAGTCTCACGGTTTAAGCTGTCTAGAACCTAAAATGTTAAGTGTCTTTTCCTGAAAAAGAGAATGGGCAATGTTAAGTCACAGACACTTCAGTGAATACCAGTCTTGTGGAGGACTTTCATTACCTGAGTCTGCCAGACTGAAGGTGTCTGAAGTGTCCAATTCAAAAAATAGCCTGTCTTGCCCATTGGAGTATGAAAGAGGTCTTACGGACAAAACAAACAAATAAACCCCCCAAACCTTCTATCTTTTAGTGTTGGATTCTCTTCTCACATAAATTTCATTTGGGAATAGTTCTAGAAATATCAGTGGAGTTTTGTTAGAAAAAAATAGTCATTAAGTTAAAGCAGTTGATTTTAACTTGGTAAAAGATTTGGATTCTGATAAAGTTCTGCAGGGTGGTCTTAAGCCAGTTGTATATCCTCTCTGTTCCTCAGTCCCACATCTGTAAAGTGTCAGTATGAATTTGTTTCTTTTTTGTTACATGCTTGTAAGAAAAATCTCATTATGCTAATGAGGTATGCATATGCTTTAATCACAGGTTCATTCAGAAAGCCCATAAATAAAATAAATATGAGATCAACCCCTAAGAATTTGTGAGAGAAGAGTAGAAATTCCAGATTTTTAGGACAGCACGTTCTGAATTACTGAAGTGACGATGCCAGCACTTATCTCCATAGAGTGCCTAGTGCTCCGCGTGTTATTTATAGGAGACACAGGCCTTTAAAATAAATTGCAGGTTCACATGTCAGACCAGCAGATAGAGGATCACTTTACAACAAGGGGTAGATATCATAAATTTCAAGCAGACCATGAGGCTCATTCCCCACCATGATTTTGGATCTTAAACTGTTGTAAAGTATGTATCAGAGAACATGAGAAAAGAGACTAGAATCAGAAGCCTTAGTGATAACCCAACTAGCAGATACTAAGGTCTTGCAGAGTCTTTCTAGCAAAGGTGCACTTAAGCATATCAATATTATTTACGAAATATGGATACCGTGAGGATGAGACATTACCTCAAAGATGGAAGAGATTACAAAAAAGATATGTGAATTCCCTGGAGTCTGTGAGAGGCTATTGAGGAAGGGAATGTTTGCCCTTAAAGTTGCACATGGGTTTCAGGTGAAATGGAAATGAGGCAGTGTTAATCGTACCGTCATGCAAGTTGATACATGCTAGTTGTAGAGCCCAGCTCTGTTGCCCTTTTACTCACCACAGCAGCTGCAGCAGATCAAATCAGTATTCCCACAGCTTCTCTGCATGATAGAGTGTGTGTGGGAGGGCAAAGGAGGGGAGTTAACCCACTTTGTTTTGGTGAAGCTCAAAGCTGAGATTTTGCTAATCAGTAACTCCTGTAGTGCAAGGTTGGCACACTCATTTCCTTTGATACCGATTGCTTTGGGATACACTAGGTGGCTATAAGCCCTGAGCTAGGGGAGATACTTTGCTTAAGTCTTAGGTTTAACTTTGTCTTAAATGCGTTGATTTTTCTTCCCTAGAATGGTGATAGTGACTATTTGGTAATAGCCTGTGTAAGAACCATGCTAGGAGGAAATGCTGAGGGAGGATAGCAACAGTTCAGTTGCTCTTTTTACAGAGACAAGGCTTTGACTTGGTATTCTTATCCCTTCCTCTGTTGGATGTGTATGCTATGCCTTGTTTGCTTACTGCAGTATATGCTGAGAAATGAAAGATTCTGTGATAATATAAATGACAAAAAGTCTGTGCAGCCCTGAGCCACCTAACAGGACTATTCTGTAAGCTCCTTTGGGGATCCCAAGAGTTCCAGCTTGTATTCCCCTCTCTGACTCTGACTTTTTGCAGTAAATTAATTTTTTTATTGGGAGTAGCAAGCATGTCTTTTTTTTTTTTTTTAAATGAGGTGTTTGGCAGCATCAACTGGGGCATGTAGGTACAGAGTGTGTGGGTGGGAGGGGCAGCCCTGAGCAACATACCAGGCAACTTGGGACGAAAAAATTCTAAAAGATGGAGAGCTCTTTCATGTGCTTTTAACAACCCCTCACCTCCTATATTTCCTAGGATGCCTGATGATTTCTTGCAATTTAAATGTGAATTTTAGGTGTGAGAGCAAGTCATGTTTTAAACAGGTCATATGTTTATTACATGTATCATGCATGTATGCCCATTAGTCAAAGTCTGTGGCGATTCAAGCCAGTTCTGAAGTTCACTAGAGCCAGACAGCTTTTGTTCTGAATAGCCTGCTGAATTGTGTTAGCGCAATAGCTGCTAACCTGGCCAGCACTAGGGACTTCTGGAGCAAAAATCATCAGTTGCTGTAACCTGAGCTTAAAGGCCAGATCTTATCCCAGATGATTATCCTCTGAGGATCATGAATAGAGAGGAATACAAGACGTATATTGATCAAGAGGTTCTGTAGTTTGGAAAAAAGTAGAAGATATAGAAGGAGATAGGCTATGGAGCTGAGCTGGACAGGAACAGAGAATTGTGAATGGGGTTAAAATAATGATGACTTCTGAATCCATGGGACTCTCTTCTGTAGTGGTGGCAGAAGCTGCTATGAACATGGTAAAGTATAATCAGTGAGCTGAACCAGATCCATAAAATAAAGTATAGCTAGCTGCCATCACTGAAAAGATCAGATATTAAACCAACATGTTTTGCAGAGAAAGGAGAGGCAAGACCCTGGAGAGGAGCAGCATTCTAGAGAGAGGTTGCTTTATCATCTGTGCCCAGGTCATGGTTGCTAAAAGGGAGTAAGATAAGATCTCTTCTGTTCTACGTATGCCTGCTTTGTGCATATACCTCAAAGTATGTTTCCAGCATTCCCAAGTTCTGTCATTGTGATTTTTTTCTTCAGTTTATTCCTTGGTCTTGAGTTTCTCTCAAACTGTAGAAGATTGTATGTGGCACAGTCAAGCTGGCTCTACCTTCCAGGAGGCAGAGGCCAGCCCTGTAGCTCCTTAGCCTTTGTTGTTCAAAATATGCAACTTTGGTATTTTCATTGAAACCACATAGCGTGGCTGGAGTGGGAATAACCTAGGAAGGGGGAGCTCTGCTTTTCTATCCTCACTCTGGACTTGCTTTCTCAGTCTTCCCATGATTTGGACCCTACAAGACTTTCAAGCTACTGGGCAACTGGAGGTAGAGATGCTGCATGATTGCAGCCTTGCTCTGTGCATTGGATTATCCTTTTAAAATGGTTAAACCACAACACCTTCAAAATTTGGCTCGAAGGAGTGAATGGCAGAGCCTAGATGTTTTTTTACTCTTACTATCTTGTAGCACTGTTACCTTAGACATACAGTTACAAATCTTACCTTTCAAGTCATACCTTTAAGGAATCACTAAGAGATTTAGTTACACGTCCTAACCCAAAATCAACACCATTGTTTGGGTGCTTAATGTTAAGAGCTTAGGTCTGATCTTTATTGCCATAAAGCCAATGTTATGATCTTAAAAAAGAGAAAGGATTAGTCCAGTAAATGCTAAGGTGTCTGTTTCTTCAGCCAGTGGTGGAAATGGCCAGAGAGTAGGACAGCAAGGTGAAGTGCATATTGTTCTGTGCTATCAGGCAAGTGAAAAAATGCCACTTGCTTGTTTTTTGCTGCTTTTTGAATCAGACTAGAGACAGTAAGTGAAATGGCTGTTGTTCTCCTGTTTTATCTGTTAGTAACTTTCTAAATGCTGAACAGCTTTATGAAGAGAAAATGATCACTAAACTCTGAGCTCATTAGCTTATTGATCCAAACAGTGATGACTGATTTTCCCTATAGCCGGAACACTACAGTAAGATTCACAGAGGGTGCCCTGGGAATGCCAGAAGAACCCAGATTCAGTTCCAGCTCTGCTTCCCATGTGCTTTTTTGAGGGTGGAATTCCCTGTTGGAATGACCTCCCACTTATCCTGTTATCCAAGGTTATCTTAAGAATTCTTCACCAACTGCCAACTCATGTAACTCATCAATTTCAGAAAGTTTTACATCTACCTATATACCACCTCCCCACTTACAGTCTCGTAATTACTAATTTTGTTTTTACTGCTCCCAGAATAGATCTTGCCACTACTTGGAGCACAGTAAAAGCCTAAAATAACCTTATAAATGAGCTATTACTATGTAAATCAAACTTGTAACCAGTCTGTATGAAGTATAATATAGGGGGTAGATGTTCAAGGCTGTGCAGCATCCCAAAGCTCACCTAGAAAATGGTAGGACTTGATAGGTGGTAAATACCATAGAAGTGCCAGCCACCTCACTGAGCTCTTTGGCCTGAAAGGTGTTGTGTAAATAGTTGATTTTTTCCATTAATTAAAAAAAGAGAATGTTTTGCTGATGTGAGTCCATTGCTGACCTTCTCAGACAGTGAAATTTTTTGTTTGGTTCATCTTAAATATGACTGATTCATGAAATTCTTCTTTTCTTGTGACTTTTTAGATGTTTTAAAATTCACTTATTTCAGTACATATCCAAGAGAAATACGTACCAAAATTTGTGGCCTCTTTAAAAATAAACATTTCAAAATTTGTTTTAGCCAAAAAGATAAGAAGTTGGTACACATTTGTGAAATAATTTTCTGTAAGTGGAATCTGTGTGTTGATGAAAAATTGAAATATTTGATTGAAAAAGACCACCTGACTCTCAGATATGCCTTTTTCAACCGAGTTTGCAAACTTATTCTGCAGATTCTGGATAGTTTGGTATTGCCTGGTTTCACTGTAAGGGAAATGATCAATAAAAATGATGAAGTTTAGCAGATGGTCTCTAAAGGAAAAGAGGGAAGGAAATATCCTGGACATGCAGAAATTGTTTTAGTTCACTACCAGAATGTCACAATTAGAAATGAATATGTATGATACAAACATGGAGAAATCAGATGTTTGCTGCTATAAAGAATTTACTGTCTAACGTGAGCTACAGTAGGAATTGTGATGTGTCACATTTGCACCCACGCTTTTATTTTTCACTTCCTTTCCTTCTTCACGATCTTCACAATCGGCCCTTCCCAAACTTTTTGTCAAATAGCTGCAATATGCAGCACAGTCCTTGATAATCCCCAGTTCTTCCTGACTAAGCAGGCATCTAAAACCAGAGGGGGACTGGGGTGAATTCGTTTAGAATATACTTTTCATATGCCTATATAAACATATGCATAAACATGACACCCTCCGCTTGGGGAATGTGTAAAAGGTGGGACACGATACTTGTGAGTTCTGCAAATGAAGGCGATGGGGAGGGAAACAAATTGCCTGTTAAATATGGAAAATGGAGTCTGCTTTTTGTTCTGGGCCTTTGGAATCTGTGGGTGGATTGGAACTGGCAGGCAGGGAGCAAACACCCACCCACCATAGGGCTGTGTGGTTCAGAAGTTTACAAGAGTGTTTGTGTTCCAGGAGCTGTTGGCCTTGAAGCCAATGGAGAGGGGGAGGAGAAGAGGGAGAGAGTGAGAAAAACACTGTGGTGTTAGGGCCCTTCCTCGGAGATATTTTTCCCCTCTCCTTTCTCCAGCTAGAGGGCTTTGGAACTGGAGCAAGACAAACAGTTACCGGGGGAAAGATTAATATGATTTTAAGATGCGCAGCGCTCACGGTCCATCACCAGGGGAGGCCGAGACTTTAGCAGCCACTGTCACCTTAATCCCAAATGACAGCTCTTGTTGCTCCCCCTTCTCCTGCCCTGCTGCTGTCTAATTCTGCAGAGTCTGTGGGATATAAAGAAATGGAAGTTTTACTGTATTGTTACTGCAGGAGTTGAAAATTGGTTTCTGTCCCGTCATGGATTTAGGTTCAGAAGCTGCCACTCTAACCGGTCACCATCTGGATATTGCAGATACAGAAACTGAGGCACAGAGAGGCTAAACAACTTGCCCAAGGCAACAGGAAGTCTGTGGGAGATCTGGGAATGGACCCCAGATGTCCTGAGTTTTCTGTCTTAACCGCAAGACCATCCTTCCTGTCTTTTTGGTAGTCCCCTCTGCTTCAGGAATTCCGTTTATGAATTCCATCCATAAATGATCTGTTGCGCGATTCAGTGATTTACTTGCATAAAAGAGTCATTTGGAAGGGAAAAAGGCACCTCTCAGAATGAACTGCAGTTACTACTGTCCTTTCTTTCTAAGGTGTAAAGGAGAGGGAGTGCAAAAAAAAACAGCTTCCAGAGCTAAGAAGCTTCCCCATTGCTATCCAAACTTCCTGCAAGCATTCATTTTGTTCTTTAAAACAATCAGGAACTCCATACATGATATTTGAGTATATCTGGCCATTTATATTTTAGTGAGTTAAAAAAGATAATGACTGAAACTGGACTAAATCCATCTAGGGAATTATTCTGCTGCTGTTCACCCTTGTATCTGAGTACCTTCGATGCTAGTCAATTTGACTGCCGTATCCCTGATGGATTTCATTGTGTGTCTGGTACTTCACCCTTGTCACAGTCAGAACTTTTCTAAGACGAGGCTGAATGGTGGGAAGGGTTTTCTTTCTAATAAAACACACTCTTTGGTTTGGAAATGATGGAATGGATGGAACGTCATAGATGTCGTTCATGTTACCAATATATGCCATATATATGGCATAACAAACTATGCCATACATAGTTTCTGAATAATATTATTGAATTATTCTTAATGAAAACCTTTTAGATACCCCTGTTACTCAGTGAAGACTGTTCCTAGCTGTGCTTTCTCTTAACGTGGTAACCTCTTCAGCACCAGGAATCAACAAGGACTGTACGGCCTAGATTGCTAGATCACATCTTTAGACCTTGGCATTGTGGTAATATCTAAAAATTCCACTTGTGGATCAGTAAATCCACATGCAATGCATTGTATAAACAGAAACTTAAAGGGTACTTCTTGCCACCAATGGCTTTCTGTAATAAAGCAGTTTGGTAAAGATTCTCTAAGTGTCTTCTCTCAGCACGTGAAGACACAACGGATTACTTGGACCAAGGTATTTGATTCTTGCCTTCTCTGAACTCCCCTTTGATACTTTAAGGCTTGATGTCTAAGTTGGATATGTGAGAGTGGCTTCTTCTCTGGAGAAATGCCGATTTAGTTGCAAGATCGAAGCTCTTTTGCAACTCTGTGACACCTCGTTCCTTTACTCTGAATGGGATTTTGGAATATAAAAATACAAGTAAAATATGAGAGCTTGCTGCGTTCCCTGCCCCATTACATTGAGTAAATCGCAGACTTTTGGTTTCTGCTTGCTCTTTTAAACAGTGTTTGGATATTTGTCTATTTGCTCCTCCTCTTTTGTCCTGATCTACCTGGTTTTTCTGCTTTTCTACTGTAATGGTAAACGCTTTCAGAGGAGACTATCCGAACGCTCAATTGCTGCGTCACTTCGTAGCAAGATCCTATACTGTGAATAGGGCTTGAAATCACTGTTGCGTTACAAACAATATTTTAACAATTGTATTGGTGTGAAACTGCTCCCCGGCCTTTTGTTTGGCACACACAATTGACAGAGTTTGGAGATAACAGACGCCGCCTTTCAAGCTTGTTTCTTACGTTCGTACGTAGCGCTGGTTGAAGGATTTTTTTGAATTCTTGTTATGCAGCCTGTGGAAAAAAGGGAGAAGCCCGATTTTTGGCTTTGAAATTTGATATTAATAGAGACGAGAGAGCACCTCATAATAAAATCATCATAAACTTTGCGGCGCCGATGCGCGGTGGATGTCAGCGCTTTGCTTGCAGCTCTTCCCGGCCGCTCGGGGTTGCGGGGGGCCGGGAAGGGGAAGGGGAAGGGAAGGGGGAGCCCTCGGCCGCGAGCCGCCGGCGCGCGTGGCGCGGCAGGGGGCGCTCGCCTCCGGGTCCGCGACGGCGCGCGGCGCGAGGTGCGCGTGGCCGCCGGCCCGGGGGATCCCCGTCGCCGGGCGTCGGAGCGGAGGCATCGACCCGCCCGCGTTTGCGGCGAACGCGGTTCGTCTCGTCTGACCCTGCGTTACTACCGCAGCGAGGGCTCGGGCAGCTCACCTGCCCCCTGCACACCTGCGCTGCAGTTGTGCCTCACGCTGCTTCCACGTGTGAGCTGGGCGTGTGACGTGTGTCGAGAGCAGGGAACGCCCGGGCACGTAGCGCGGGGTAAATTCGGTGCGTGGCTCGCCGCGTTGAGCATCTGAGGATGGGCTGTTTTCGGCCATAAATTGTGTTTGTACGCCTGCGATTCCTGCTCGTAGAGAGGGGCGTGTGCTCAAAGTTGAACTTCGGCGTTGCAAGCAGGTTTTGCGACGGACAGGTTTTTTGTGGTGCGCTTGCACTTTGCGTGCGTGCGAGCGCGAGGCGGACGCCTTTTCGCTTGCTCCCTTCCTACCGCTGTCCAGACAGAAAGCGGCGAGAGGAAAAAGCCCTCGCCCTACCGCCCCTCCTTTGCGGCGCGGCGGTCTGTGAACCCAGCAGTTTACCCTCCCTCCCCGGCGCTGCCGCCCGGGGCCGTGCTGCGCGCCTGCCTGTGCAGCGGCTCAGCGCGGAGCGAAGGGGGGAGGCGGCCGCTGTTCCTGGAAGAGCCCGGCCTGGGGAGTTGGTCACATTCTTGGCTGGGATTCAATGACTGAGGCAGACACCAACAAACAGAGGAGGGGAGGAGGAGGAGGAGTGAGGGAGGCTGAGCCAGCCTGCATTAGCTCAGCTCTCAGGCACTCTCAGTCTCTGCTGGAAAGAGGAGCTGGGAGGATGTGCGCTCTGTTACCGCGGCTCCCCACGGCACGCCGAGAAGACTGAGAGAAATAAGGGAAGAAAGGCGAACCGAGAGACGAGGAGTCCTCCCAGATCAAGCTGAGGGACCACGAGGGGGAAGGGAGCCTGCTTACTGCCCGTCCGAAGCCCCCGCGCCGTTTTGGAAGTGCCAGAGATTTGGGCCTTTTCCTTTGCTTCTGCGTTGTTCCCTTCCACAGTCCAAGCTTTCTTCCTCCTCCTGCTTTTTACTTTCCTCCCCCGCGCCTTCCTTTCGGTGGATATGGACAGAAGGGTGATTACTGCAGAGAAGCAGCAGCCGCCAGAACATATTTGAGCCCCCGGTGCTCGGAGCGTGGCACAGACTTTTTGTATTTCTGTGGGTGGCGTGTGTGTGTGTGTGTGTGAGTGAGTGTGTGTGTGTGGTGGAGGTGTGGGAGGCGGGATTGGTTTGCCTGGGGGATTGGCTGAGGGGGTGAGTGCTCGGATGAAGACCTCTTTTTGCCGTGACTCTGTGCTCCATCGGGGCAGCTTGGAGACTTGGAGGGTTTGAAATTGTAACGAAGCAAGAGAAAAGAAAGAAGAGAGAGACACGCATACAAAAGGATTTATTTCCTATTCGTTAGTGGATTGTTAAACCTGAGGGGGAAGGAGAAAGAAACAAGGGTGGGTTGTTTTATTTTGTTCATAATTTTTTTTCTTAAAAAAAACCAAAATCCCTTAAGTGGATTTGTACCAGGGTGGAAGATAACTGGGGATTTTTGTTGTTTGTTTTGGGAATAGAAACTGAAAAATGGAGACTGTAAGTAGAAGCAGCTTCCAGCCTCATCCAGGACTGCAGAAGACCTTGGAACAGTTTCATCTGAGCTCTATGAGCTCCCTGGGTGGCCCTGCTGCTTTCTCAGCACGATGGGCACAGGAGATGTACAAGAAAGACAATGGCAAAGACCCAGCAGAACCTGTACTGCATCTGCCCCCTATCCAGCCTCCTCCGGTAATGCCTGGTCCCTTCTTCATGCCCTCGGACAGATCCACAGAGAGGTGCGAGACCATCCTGGAAGGTGAAACCATCTCCTGCTTCGTGGTGGGTGGAGAAAAGCGGCTTTGCTTGCCCCAGATCCTGAACTCGGTGCTCAGGGACTTCTCCCTGCAGCAGATTAATTCGGTGTGTGATGAGCTACATATTTACTGCTCCAGATGCACTGCTGACCAGCTGGAAATCCTCAAAGTCATGGGCATCCTGCCCTTCTCCGCTCCTTCCTGCGGGCTCATCACTAAAACTGATGCTGAGAGGCTTTGTAATGCCTTGCTTTATGGTGGCACCTATCCTCCCCACTGCAAGAAGGAATTCTCTAGCACAATTGAGCTGGAGCTTACAGAGAAGAGCTTCAAGGTGTATCATGAGTGCTTTGGGAAGTGTAAGGGACTCTTGGTGCCAGAGCTTTACAGTAACCCCAGCGCAGCCTGCATCCAGTGCTTGGACTGCAGGCTTATGTACCCACCTCACAAATTTGTGGTCCACTCTCACAAATCTCTGGAAAACAGGACTTGCCACTGGGGCTTTGACTCTGCAAACTGGAGATCCTATATCCTCCTCAGCCAGGATTACACTGGGAAAGAGGAGAAAGCTAGACTGGGCCAGCTCTTAGATGAAATGAAAGAAAAATTTGACTATAACAACAAATACAAGAGGAAAGCCCCCAGGGTAAGTGATGCCTTTAATTTTAAAGGGGGTGGGGAGAGAAGGAGAAAAGGCATTTTCTGTAATTTCGATAACATCCATTGATATACCCAGTTTGTTACCAGCTGCTTCTCCTTCAAGTCATTTAGCAATCTAATCGTGTTCTTAATTCTCACCACGTGTGTGTTAATGTAGACGAGCAGTGTTTGAGATGGCACCTTTTTTTCTCCGGTTGTGTTCTGAACACGGTAGTTGGAGTTTGTTTAAATTATATACGTGTGTTTGCATATCTTGCTGTACGTGGAACCTGATCTTTGAAACCCACTACCCCAGACTTCAGCAGGAAGTATGTGATTTCAGGTCTTAAGAGCTTCAGTTAGGGGTCAAGACAAGGAAGAAGCCAGAAAAAAAAAAGACAGTTACTGATCGCTCCAGAGGCAAATATATACAATTTTCTGCTCAGCTGCATGCTGCCAGGGATGGAGGTGCGGGCTCAATTCTCTAAAGGCTTGTATGGGAATAAAATGTGGCTGCTAAGAAAAAATGCTGGCAGTAATGCAGGTTACTGGTGTTCAGATGAAGTGTGTGGAACGTGAATGGAGAAGTCCCTGCTTTTAGAGTGTCCCTGTGGAGTCTGAATCTCCCCACCAGACAGGCTTTTGTATATTGAATTATGTATACATTCAGTAAATGAATCTGTCTAGGGCCAGCTGCAGCAGCTTCTTAAGGTATGCCATGCCGTGCTGAGCCAGACAGCTAAAGCACATTTTTTTAAGTGTCTTTTGTTTTTCTTTCAGTCTGAGCTGCCTTTAGATCCCAGAATCCCTGGTGTGTGGGTGGGAGGCTGCCTTGGCATCTGGCACCATGTCCTGATCAATGGGCAGCAGTGCCACAAGGCCTTGAGAACTTGCTTACAGACACCAGGATGTCTGGCTAGCTGGCCATGGTGCAGTTGGCTGTGGGATGAGCAATTCGCTTCCCGCTCCTTCCCCCCAGTATAAGGTTAAAGCAAACTCTTGCCTACTGAGTTTTACACTGCAGGTTTGTTGGTTGGATTCTGTCTCACCTGGCAGAGATTTCCAAACTTTTCTTTGATTCTTATGTATCTGGAGTAGAAGGGCAATGACACAAGCCTCAAAAAGAGAAGCAACATTTAAAGCCCACTGAGAATGTTCAGTAAAATTCTTAATTAACTTACCAAATACCTGTTTAAAGGGGCAGACACACTCAGACTTAAATAGAGCTTTTATTTATAAAAAACGCGACAAAAATACCCAAACAAACCCCAGGGTTTTAAAAATATCCTGCGCAAACAATGCAGTAATTCCTACAGCTAGCCTAAGAGGCCTAGTTAACCCGTTTGATTGGCCTCCGCGGTTTTTGGCGGAGGAGTAGAGTCTCCAAGTTCCAGTTTCTCTCCTGGTCTTGTGCTTAGCCCCCGTTTCAGTCCTTGTCCTCACCCCTCCTCTTCCTCCCGCTCGAGTGTCAGAACCGCTGTGACAAAGCTGGGCTGTAATGAGCCACATTATCTCCGTGGTTGGAGGTGGATGTGTTTTTAATGGCTTGTCTATTCTCGGTCAGTCATGTGCTAAGATGGAATGGTGGGATAGATGTATATGAATGTCTGTGAGACGAGAATACGGCTCTGAAAGTGGACGCATTTTTCATGCTGGGAAATGAATTTTCTAGGGCATGCTTCGTTTGGGAAGCAAAATTAAGAAATCTCCACATCCTTACTCCAGAAAGGTATGGTGTCCCTAACTTGGTAATTTCCAGAGTTTAATTGCAATGAATGTTAGCGGAGGTGTGCTTTCCTTTTCTTACAAGGCTTTTATGGCATTCTGTTCAACTGTATGATTACTCAACACCCCAGGTGAGGTTGCAGGTGGAGAACAAGAAAAGACCCCTAAATCTTGGCTTTGCCTGACTTTTTTGGGCGTCCCTTTAATAGGTTCTAGTTCAGAACATGGCAAGCAAGCACTCTTCCCCCACCCTCCAAAACCTGCATGCAGCACAGCACTTCTTGCAGAGTGAATTCAAGGTACCTAATAGCGGGTGCCAGAAATTATGTAAGGAAATTGTGGCCATCTATTTCTCAGAAAATTTTGCCAAAATTCCGTCATCGTAACATGTTAGGTCTCCTGCATAGGTTCATTTGGGAGGTGGCAAGGAGTTTGATGGGGAAGAACAGAGTGGTAAGTGTGTGCTCAGATGATGGGGTAGAGAAAAAAGAATGATTTATCATACATCCTATGCAGACCTGGGCTTAAGTTTCAAGGCTTTTGAGCTGTCTTCAGGGCTCTCCTGTTAATGTGGTGCAGTCTTGAGGAGACCCTGACAGCACTGGCAGAGTTTTGTATGCTTATCCTTTCTTTTTCTGAAGTCTTTTTCCATTGGGCTTAGCCAACGGATATCATATGCTAAGGTCATTTGTGTTGTAGCGGTGTGTGCAGATAATTACGGAGAGATTTAATCGGGCTCTAAGATTGGTAGACTGTGGCCAGGGGCAAGTAACATTGGCGTGAAGTTTAGGTGCCTAGTAAGGAAATGAAAGGATGGTCCCATGTCTGCCTGTGTGTTTGTGTTAATTACTGTCAGTTTGTGTGGGTTTTGTCTGTCTGTTGGGCTCTGTGTCTGTCTGTCTCTGTGGATGAAAGGGTGAAGCATATGTGTCTTTGTGGTGGTCTTCCTTTTTGATGTAGATCTCTGCATTGCTTTGTTCTATTTTATACAGAGGTGTTCGTGTGTGTGGTGTGCTGTAATCTGCTGTGTCAGATATTTGGTCTTCTACTTTCAAGAGTGGGTTTTTTATCAGCTTCCCAATTTATTTATTTATGTTTGCGTGTGTACGCATTGCTTTGTGTGTGTTGTTTTCCCTGGGGCTCTGTTAGTATGTTGGTAGCATGGGATGCATATGACCATTTTTATGGCTGGTTAAGCAGCAGTGAGTTTTTTGACCTTTTTGTGTGTCTTCGTGAGGTTTATGTGATGAGGTATGTAGATTTCTGCCAGCACAGCTCTGCCTTTTAAGGGTCTGACTTAAATGGAGGAGCTGGGTTGGCACAAGCCCCTGTTGCAGATTCAGCATACTGGCAAAACTGCCTTTTTTTCCTGTCTCTGGGGTTGTTTTTTTTTTTCCTTTCCTTTTTTTTCCTTCGTGTGGTTTTAAAGCATTGCTACAAGGCATAGCTTTACCTGGATACTTCATTCCCAACATATATTTCTATATGCATCAAGTATCCATTGTGCATATCTATCAGTCTATATTGAGAGGTGGATACATACATGCAGATATATTGTCTCTCAGTCAGCCTGGTTGATTGAAAAAGGTGCGTGTTGCCTGGTCTTGCCACTTGCAGAAGAAGCTTTCGTCTAGATCTGTATGAAGTCAGCAAAGGGTCCTAACCAAAAACCAGAGGGAGTTGTGGCAGTTGGAGCCCCCACTAGAGCAGGAACCATAGAGGCCTCAGACACTTTCCTTACCCTCTTCTAAAAATTTTGATTTTCATATCCTCCCTGTTCATCCTTGGATGAGTGATTGACCTCCCATAAGCTGCTTCACCTTCCTGCCACTTGCCAAAGCTCTTCCTTTTCTTGAGCCATATGATAACTTCTCCATTTTCCTTTGTTTGTATCCTTCACTGGGTTTTCCACCTTCTCGCGTGCTCAAGCAGGTTTTTTTCCAGCTTTTTCTCTGGTTTTTCAGAGTCTCCATGCACCAACATGGCTTTTACTTGAGTGGGTGTCCTGTTTCCCTACCTGTCTCTCACTTCATCCACCATTACTGGCATGGAGCACAACCATTACATTCTGGGGTATTTGTAGAAATTTAAAATGTGAATAACCTGACAGGGTTGCAAAACAGGGTCCTAGAAATCCATCATCAGTGCCAAAGCCTTTTTCTTGAGCTCAGCAACTGGTGCACGGTGAGTGTTCACTTGCTGGTATAGATATGGCCTTGGTGTGTCTCTCACGCTCTCTTTCCACTTCTGTGACAGACAGCTCTCTGCTTGCTTAACGTCAGTGTGCCTCCACTATGATTGAATTAGTTCAAAAAGCAAGCCTGAAGGCTTTGTTGGTTGCTATTTCCAGTAAAGGAGGGTGGGTTCAACTCTGTCTCTTTTGAACCCTTTTTTTCTTTTTTAAATATTGAACCAAGCAATGTTTGACAGTGCTTTCATATTTCCTACCTGTGTGCCAGACCTGTGTGCCCTTTTAGCAGAACAGTATGGGATCAGACACTAAGAGAATAAGAGAGCTTTCCTTGCACACGTGTGAACACACCCACACACGCTAGCACTGCAGTGTTCCCACGGTTCAAGTCCCAGCAGCACTTCTATGAAGTAGCTGGAAGCTAGAAGCAGCATTCTGGGTACTGACACACAAATGAGCACGTAAGGCCTCCCACTTTATTTCACAATGCCTACCAACCCAGTGCTGCCACAACATGCAGCTTTCTCAGCTGGAGTAAGGTTTAACCAGGTCAAGTGTGCAGCCAAATCAAAGAACAAAAATTGCTGGAAGTGAAATAGTGCAGTACTGAGGTGTAGGGTAGCTGTGGACGTTTAGGTGCTGCACTGTGCTGTGCTTTATGACCACCTGAAATGCTGCAGTAGTAGAGCTAGAATGTGTATCTTTCTGTATCCTGAAGTCCTGCCTCCTGGCAGTAGTCATCTTCTTTATTTGCTAATAGTATATATCCTATGGTAGGTATGGCAGAGAGATTCTGATTTTATTCACAGGCAGTGGCGTTCGGACCGCTGGATGGATTTATTCTTTTTGGTACAAACTGACCTGATAAATACTCTTGGAAAATTTTGCCTAAGAACTGAGGGTTCAGTTGTTTTTCCATGGAGCAATGAAGTCATTTGTTCTCTTACCTGCTGTTCAAGAATTATATTAGGGATTCTCCAGTAAAAATTTTGAAGTCCCTAAAGCCAAAATGTCGAAGTCTTGAGGCAGTAGTTTAGTTCAGAATCCTTTTACAGCTTAAAAGTTGAACTTCAAAAACGATACCACGCTTAAATGAAATCCTGTGTACCTGAGGAGATGTCAGTGTTTAAGCAGACATCAGCATTTTTTTCCCAAGCGTGCAAACAGTTTTACAGATGTTGTAGGTCGAGAACAAAGAAGCAGGTACGTGCATGTGTGTTAGAGAGTATGCTGCAAATAATGATCTAATGATGTTGAGTCAACTGTGGCGCGCTCTTGCCCCAGAATAGTTCCGAAGTTCCTGAATTCAGTCCTCTTGAATCAGGGAGAGAATTATATGCAATCTCTTTTGAAAATCACTGCCTAAAATATTTAAACATCTGCCTCTCCCTTCATTGTCTGGGCTGTCTCACTTGCCTCTCCATTTCTGTGGTTTTGGGCTTGGGCGTATGTTCTGCCCAAACAGTAGCATGCTTTGAAGATGCATGTAAACACAGTTTATTTTCTGGATGTGTTAGGAGCCTAACACCTGGTCTCTCTGCCAGGATATGAACATGGTTGTCACTAGTTTGAGCTGACTGACCAACGAGGGTGTGTTTTCACTTGCTGAGAGGCGCGTTTAGAGCAGTGTTGTAAAAGCATCTGGAGGCGTCTGTACGAGGCTGCTCAGAGCATGTCTAGACAAAGCAGCAGTTAAAATTCTGGCAGCCACTTGTACCTTATCTACACCTTCCTTGATTCTCAACACTGCTAGAACAGGGGAAGCTTCGGGGCTACATCTGGGTGGTTGAGCCCAAGCAAGATGTGGGTATCTAGAGATGCATTTTCCATGCATTCTTATTGAAAGCTCGTGTTATTTTTGTCTATTAGCAAAGTTATTTTGCCAAAGTTAAGGGGTTTGAATGGTACTGACTACAGTAAGGAGTGGGCCGGCTCTCTATTACTGGTGATAACTGATGATTGGAACTCACACTGCTGGCTTGGCTGGCCAAACTGCTTTGCCATCGCACAAAGAGCTGTGTCTCAGCGTGCACAGTACTTAGACCCAGAAATTTTTTTAATTCTCACCTTTTTTTTTTTTTAAAAAAAAAAACTCGACACTGTAACTCTTACTTAGAGGGAACTGTCATGGAACAGTTACGCTAAATCCAACAGGGCGTTCTTGGAAAGAAATTTGAGCTTCGACAAGAGTAACTTAGACAGAATTGTAGAGAATGTATCGATAGAATACTGTCAATTACTAGGCTAATCTGTTTTAGCTGAGTGACCATAGAGCACTTAATTCAAATTGATCTTCACATACAGGAAGCATTACTTTAAAATGTAGTAATAGAGCATGTTTTTGTTTTAAATTTGTCAATTATAGTATGTGTGTTAATGATACATTTTATTAGGTAATATCTAATTTGTTTGTGTATGTTTTCTGAATCTGGGTAATATATATTAATAAATCTGCACCACTTCTTAAATTCTATTCTACTCTCCCAGTCTCTAATATAGTCAGTATGTGTTCTTGGAAAATAATTACAGAGAAGCAAGTCTGCTCTGAAGAGATGTGCTCTGGTCCCTTACTTTCCTCATTTACACCTTGTGTAGTCTCGTATGTCTTTTACATTTTATTGGCAGTGTAGAGGTTCAAATTCGGATTATTACTTAAATCACCTGTTCCCGTATCTTCTGGAACATACGAGGTTAATTTGAAGGTTTGGAGCTTTGGGGCTAGTTCTACAGTTCTCGCTCAAGCAATCAGCCGGCATAGTAATTGGAACCAGTTCACCCACAAACCACAGAAGACTTGTATATGTATCAGACTTCTTCCTGTGTGTTGACTGGCAGTACTTGCAGTCATAGAATAGAGGGACAGATTCTGAACCAGAATATACCGGTGTTGAGACAAAGTAGTTTCACTAAGTTTGTGGCCTTAGCTGGCATTTACAGGACTGTGCTAAAGCTGCGAGCAGAACCTGTAGTTCTGCTGCTGCAGTATTTTCATTTTGCTTATTAACGAGGTTTTGGTTTCATAGACGTTTGATGGTGCTCTGATCCTGATGGATCTTACTGAATGGGGCAATAGTTTCTGCACTGGGAGCTAGCTTCAGACTGAAAGGATTTTGTCTGCTGGTCGCTACATGCAAAATTGGGTTTTAAGGTTGCAGTAGATATCCAACAGGGTGGGATTTTTTGTTCCTGTATTTAGGATTTGTCAATTTTTTTTTTTAATTTTATTTTTTTACTGGTGAGGAAATATGTCTAAAGCTGGGATAAGGGCCAGCCTTTTTTTCTGATGCAAATTCAAGGACCATAAACTTGGCCTCAAAATTGTATCAGGTGCAGGTGCAAATCTTCGAGTGTGTCTATTTTGTTGGTACTGGGCAAGCCTGCTGGCTGAGATTGGCCCCTCTGCACTGAGCTAATTATTTTGCTTTGACTTTTGGTTGGATGAGGTAACAAAAACACTGATACAAATTGAAGCTCTGATCCTGTCGGTGTTTCATGGACAGAGCTCTTCTGGAAGCCAATGGGAATTCCCATGTGTGGAGCTCTTATCATTGGCTCCACTTACAGTTTGGTTGCTATCACATGAAATGGGGCTTCTCCAAGCGGAGGATGCATATTAAAACAACCTGATAAGCTGCATAGTTGTATGTTGTGTTAAGAGACAGGTCCTGCCACCCTTACTCATGTCAAGTAGTCTTTACTTGTTTTAACAGTTTTATTTAAAAAGTCAGGGAAAACATACATGAGGATAGAGATTCTCTGTATATGTAAAAATTGCAGCATCATTCTGCATGCTGGAGACAAACAGCAAAGGAGCTAATCAATAACTTGGTTTCTGGCTTTGTTGTTTATTGATTTATGTACAGTTACCTTTGCACATGCTTTGTAGAAAATGTGACTTTTATGTTTGGTTTTCTGTTTGTTTGTTTGTTTTTTAAATTGAAGCTGCTTCTGTTTTGGTATGAGAATCAGTTGCACTGGAAGCACAAGAGTGGCTCAGGCTTTAAGGATTAAAAGACAGCAGCAGTGTTAACAAAATAAGATACAGCCTGGCGCTTGTCTTTTCCTACGGAAGATGTCAGTGATATATTCTGAAGACGTACCCCTGTGCTTTGTTCTTCATCCTCTGTTCAGTCAATGGTATCATTTTATAGAATAAGGTCATTGACTTGGATTGCTTCTTGGTTTCTCAACCCTTTTCACCAGCCAGTTTGTGTAATGTCTGTCTGAAACATTGAGTAAGGGCATTGAAATAGCAGACAGGATATCAAGTGTTAGGAAGTCTGGGTTAAGTATAACAGACAGTTCTGGCTGGTGAAAGGGGAGCAGCCCCTTGAGCTTGGTTACAGATCAGTCTCTGTGGAAACAGCAGATTCTGGTCTTTGCATCCCTGTTACAGCTTTTCCCCTCCGTTCCCTCCACACCCATATAATTAATTGTGTGTGGGTGCATCTCTTTTCTAGAGATGTGTCTTCCTTGTTTCTTGGTGGCACAGAATTGTGTGTAATAATGTCTCTTTCTAAGGATTACATAAGTTGAAGATGATTTCTCTACTGGGAGAATTATGCAAGTTTAAACTGAAATGTATTTAGGAAGCTTTTATGTGTGTGTTTTCTGACTCGCAATGCAGAGGGTGATTTATTTGCATCCTTAATTGGACAACATCTGTTAGGGTTGGAAGAAAAACCATTTCATATCTTGTCACTGTCATATCCTGCATTTTTATGAAGTCCCCTACCCCCTCTGCGTCCTACATTACCTGTGTTACAGGCTCTGATTCTCCATGCCCAAGTAGGATCAGCCAGGCACTCAAGTTGGACACTCTTCTGGGGAGGGGTCTGCAGAATTTTCAGTGCATATCTGCATTAGTGTTATGGGCCAGTGGTACTGTTAAAATCAGCAATAATACCAGCTGCTTTCTTTCAATCTTTAGATTTTCTCCTTTTACAAAAAGTTGTTGCCTTTATTACCATTAAACAGAAGATAATGATGGTGAGGCTTCCCAATTCTGTCAGTGAAGAAAGAGTCTAAAATATTTCTGTAATGCTGCTCCTGGTAATCTTTGACGATTTAGTAAAAACTTTCCTGCTGCTTTTCAGCAAAATTAAGCTGTTTTGTGTCACAACACAGGAGAAGAAAGCTACTGCAGTCAAGTGCGTTTATTGAACTTGAAGAGGCCAAAGTAACTTCTTGCTTAAATGTGAACTCCTGCATGAGGCTATTTGCGTGACTGTATCCTGCAGTCCGAAATCTGGCAGCTGACCTATGCACACAACCCTTATCAATTTCAGTGGGGGAGCTGCACAGATCTAAAGAGCTGTCCATGCAGTTCAGATGGCAGAAATGGGATCATGATAGTAGTTTTCTTTCTATTATTATGTAATACTGGAGTGCTGCCTATCTTGGACCGCCTTCATAATGCTTGTAGGTGCTGTTTTCATGATCTAGCTAACAAAATTAATTCTGCTGAGTATTAAAAAATACAGGTTGCGCAGGGATCCTGCTGCTTACTAAAACAGAGGTTGTAGTAGTACCAAGTAGAAGCAGTGAATTACTTTAAATAATTAAAAAACCCTCTGTAAGTATTAAATTTCTCAAGGTCCTGTATTTTTGACAGGTATCTTTAAAAAAACGAAACAAAAAATCCTCAAGATTGTTCAGGTTTGCATATTTATAGCAGTAAAATAAGTTTTATAGCTTTTATACAGAGCAATGGGCTAGAAAGGCAGAAAATAGACAATATTAAGGCTACAATATGGTCTGATTTCAGTAACCATCATTGATGTAATGGATTTTGGATTTACACTTTTGTTATTAAGAATTTCTCATGAAATTATATGTTAAGCATGCTTTTCTAAAGTACCATCATTCCACAGTTGAAAAACTTATCTGAGTTGAAAGATAATGGAGTGTCATTCAAGAAAAAAAAAAAAAATTCACCATTCTTAACTCCCCACTAGCAGTTTCAGTTTATTCAGTGGGTGTGAATTATCTCACCCATGCTGGTATGATTTAGAAATATTCCTTTGAAATAAATGTATTCGGAGTGGTGCAGAGCTGCTGTGAGAAGTAAATCAGATGCAAAAGAGTACAGACTGCAGCATTAGGTCCATTATTGATATTTCTTTGTTCCCATTCATTCACTAATAAGAAACATGCCATACAATGAGTCCTTGCATTAATATATCCAGAGATTTAGTTTGTTTGGCTTTTTGCCTTTTTCTTTTTTTGCCACAACAGTATAGTTTTTTGCAAAACTGGTGCAGCCAAATACTCTTTGGACCATATTCAGCAGTAGACAGTGATAGAAGTGGTGTAAAGTGCTCTATTACACTATTCCGTGGATATGCAGAACTACTGTTCAAAGGCTTTGGCCCTTGCAGCATAGCAAATTAGGAGTTCCTTTTCTAAAAACTGAATTTCTAGAAACGTATTTATGTGAAAATCTTTTTTATAATGGATTCTTTGATCCTTCTTTAGCCCTGTTGGTTCTAGAGAAAAGATCGTGTGTGTGATATTACTAAATTCTGAAGGAAAAAAGTTAAATTATATTTTCATTATTATATAATTTTTATTTTCAATATTATATTATTTTATTATATAAAATTGTGTGAATACAAAGAAAAAAAAGAAAAATTAGTGATTTGGAGGGAAAAAGGGGTAGAGGGCGTCAGCAGTGCTGTAGCTACTATTTGCTTGTATTTACCATATAACTTGCATCATTATTTATAGCATTGTTTCTTACCCCTGTGTCTTTTGAGTAAATTTGGTCTTTTTGCAGTTTTTTAACAATTAACCTAGCCGTGATGAGGCTTGAATGAATATCATCTGCACACCTGTTTAATATTAAAGATCAGGCATTCAGTGCTTTGTGGCTTTAGCTTGAAATTCAAGTTGCTTTGAGTCATCCCTTTCGTCTTTTGTTTGGGTGGAAAAAAGGAGTGGCAGTAAACGGCCTGCAGCTAAGAAATGAAAGAGTTGAATTAGGTTTTAGAGATGTTAGTCTTGGCATTTGGGACATTTGCATTTGTAGAGATCGTCACGCTTCGCTTTATTTTGAGTTGAGCAGTTCAGTGCTCAGGATGAAAAATGTTACGTATCTTTTTCCCAGTTAGGTGACACATGCAGACTACCCTGGAAGAGTAGGAAGGAGCTGGAGTATGAGCTGTGGCTTCACATTTCGACCAGATTACTAGTAATAGCAGCCTATGGATTATTGCCCCACCTGTAGTTTCCATGCTGTGGTGCACAACGACTCAGTTTTTTTTCTGACAGCAGCTTCTAATTGTATGAACCAGAGGACAGGCCACTCTTTAAAAACCGAAATTAGTCGATGAGACAGAAATTGCTAAGAAAGAATTGCAGTGTTCTCTGTTTCACTTGATTTTGCTTTAGTTTGTAAAGCTTCGTCAGTTCAAGTGTAGCTCTAGTAGAAGCTGTACTAACACAAACGGAGGGGACAGTATGGGGGGAAGTTAACAGCAGGAGTATCTTCCCCTGGTATCATTGCCGAGTATTGTGTAAACAACCATAGCTTGCGTTACATTACTGAATTGCTTTAGTGTGTAGAGTTATAGATACGTATTTATAGATGCATAGATGAGGTTTAACTTTTACCATTCTAGAAAAGAGATAATATTTTAAATGACTCTGTGGTCTAGACCTTGAGGGTCTTTAATCAGTTTACTTTGCCTGGTAGGCAGTAAGAATAATCCACTTGACATCAGTGTAGTTGTGCTGTCATGCAAACCATGCCAGGAACCGATTCAAGTAAATGGAAGAAATAGGAGCTTCTTTGAAAAAGACCCTGAAGTATAGTCATAATTGGACCTAAATGCCTTGCTTTAATTCAGGGAGGGTCGTTGAGGCAACGTTTTTCTCTGTGGTTTGACGCCAGTGGAGTCAATGGACTTGGTCCAAGTTTATCAAAATGTGTCTTAGAGTGGAAATCACTTGTCATAGCTTCCGAATGTAGCCGTTTTTTTCTTGCTGGTTATAATTTGAGGGTCAAATTCTGAGATTTTACAAGTGAAAATTTGAGTGATTCATGGGATTTCAGTGGAGGTTATCTTTTCAGAAGTCTGTTTCTACATTTAAATTCTACTCTTACAAATTGACGTCCAAGTTTATAATTTAGGTTTCTAAAAATGTATCAAATTTGCCCTCGTTAGCTGGACTAATTTATTGGTGCAGTTTTCTCTTATTATAATTTGATTTGATTTCAGTAGATTCACACTAAACTTCATATATTTCTTTATTTCTAAGAGGGATGTTGGTTCATGCTCTCCCTAAAGAGCAGCTGGATCCCATCGTGACAGATGTGAAAACCCTTACATTGAAGTTGCTGTATTTTTTGTGTGGGGGTTTTTTATTGAAAAAAACTCTTTTATTAATTAGACCCCCCTCCCTTTTGACCTTTTTTACTCCCTCAGTCAAAATCATAATCCCTTGTGACTTCAGAATTAATTGCTGTAGACAGTTTGGATGTCACAAAGTGAGCATTAGGTCTCAGGGAAGAGAAATATGGGGACACATGGATCCTGTTTCAAACAAATTTCTTAACTAAGAAAAGGTGCTTGATTTTTTGTTTTCATGTTAAAAATAGAAACAAATTTTGCTTTAGATTATAATTGCAAAGTAACAATTGAGTTGCTCGAGATTCACCCCACTGAATCTACCTCAGTAATCATGTAAAAGAGTCTCCAGACTGGCTTTCTGTAATTTCTGTTTTGGCAGGGGAGAACTGCAGTTCTGTGGGTTATATTACTGTAGGGCCAAAACGGAATTGCTACCCTGGAAAAACTTTTTAAATGACTGGCATGGCAGATCCATGTCCTAAAGTAGTGGTTTGCAGAAGTAAGTTCATAATTACCAGCTCAGTTGCTCCTCTTCCTGCTGTTTTGGACACACTGGTAACTCTTTTTTTGGGGGGGGATGGGTGGGGGTAGTGTTTTTGTTTTTTGGTTTGTTGGTTTGTTTTTTGTTTTGGGTTTTTTTTTTTTTTTTTCCAAGCTCCTCTGTAGGCCTCTTGCCCGGGTGCATCTTGGGATTTCCCTTTTGCTGAATGAGCTGCTTGTTTGAGAGGGAGGAAGTAAGGTCCCTTCTGGATTAGGAGGGAATGGGGGTGGAGGGTGGGGAAATGTCCTGTTTCATATGCAAAGCACACTGAACTGAAAAAAAAAAAAAAAGAAAAAAAAAAAACCCACATGAAAACCTTTTAACAAAACCATCCATGTCACAGACTGGCAGAGCAGCTGCTGGCTTTGTTAGGGAGAATATTAATGTTTCAAAGACTTACAGAACCTTTTAAAAATGAGATAAAGGATGGAATTTTTTTTTTAAGATACAAGCTGAGGTAAAAAAAAAATCTCCTTATCAATATCTGTGAATGGAATGTGATATCAACTTCCACAACAGAGATCATGAGCTCAGTGAGATATGTTGTTAACGATCTGCTCTCTTCTTTCTGAGACTTGAATATAAAAATGGCCCTGATTCTTCAGTTGCTTACACCAGTATTAGCTGCATGTAATTGGATTGCAGTTAAGTTTCTGCTGCTTGGCCTAGGAAGTGATCTAGCAAAAGAAAAAAGTAGCTTTTCTGATCTTACCATAATGTTGCTTCAGCTGGGAGCAGTAAAATCTGTGCAACAAACGAGGAGTCCAGCGTTGCAAATCTGTCTTGTCTTTTGCATCAATGATTGTTCATCAAGAATCAGATGGGAAAGTTTCTGAAACACCCAAAAGGATGGAGGGCATCTATACTTTACTCAGTTGTCTGCAGTCCTCATTCCCCTTCCTGGTCAGGTCAGCAGGAGATCAATTAAAAAAAAGTTTTAAGGTAAAAAACCAACCAACCAAAAACCAAAAGCTTTGCTTGTATTTGTCTTATTAAAGATATCATAATAATGATTAGTGTTAAATCCTGTTTAATGTATAGTGCAGATGCAACCCCCCCAGCTTTTACCATTTTATTACTCATTCTTATTTGTCAAAGCAAATACTAATGCAGAGCATTATACTGGCTTACGGCTGCAGTGTCTCTGTTGTAGTTGAGGATAGTGTGGAAGTGGTATCAGCATCATCTGTGTTCTTGGCACGAAAAATATGAGGCTGACCCTGTGGTCATTCGTGTTGCTGTTTGTAGTATTGTACGTATTATAAGATGCAATTGTTTCAATTTCTGGAACAAATGGGGGCTGCTATTGATTAAAAAGTTTGATCTTGGGTTATTGGTATAAGAAGCCTCACTTGAAAAAGCAGGCTATTAAAAGGAACAACTCATAGAACTGGCCTTTTTTTCCCCCGATATTTTACAAGTAGTAAACCTGATGGCAATCTCATGTAATCTGTTTTAATAATGGTGCAATTCTAGGCATCAGAAGTGTTCTGATGTTTTTATCGGTGGCTGTATATAAAACCCTTTTGCCTCGAGATAAATAAGCTAATGTATTGTTTTTATTTTTGTAGTTTAGAAGATCAGAAATGATCGAGGTTGATCATGCAATAATAATAACAACCAACACTTTTCAGCTGCAAAAGTATGTCTGTCACACAAGTACAACATTCAGAGATAGAAGTAAGTGCTCTACTGCAGGCCTAGCAGATTTCTCGTTTGTGTGCTGAACTCATTTTCTTGCACAACATTTTCAAATGCTATAGAATCTCATCTTTTAAAGAGGGAAGTGCGTTAGCATCATTTCTGCAGTGGTAACTTTCCAAACGTGAGCAGGTATTAACTTTTGCTGTAGTGTCTGTTAACCACCCTGAGACAATGACTCCACTTTATGTTGTGGGGAGGTTGTGTTCTTGACTCTGAATCCTTATCCACTTAAATTAAAAAAAATCATATTTTGACATCCTTGGAGCAGGGCTTTTGACAGACTAGTTTCATCCTGCAGACTTTGGGTCATTTATGAACAACGTAGCTGGCAGATAATTGCATGTTTTCCTTGACTCTAGTTGATCTTAGAGGCCAAGGAATTTTTTTCCTGCGGCAGGTCTGAAAGTTTTCTCAAACCTTTCTTTAAATTCACACCAAGTTTAGTGGCAGAGAGGGGCAGACATTGATACTTTGTCTCCTACAGTTATTGAAATGAAGGTATTTGGGTTTTTTTAAGCAGAATTGGATTCTCTTGGACGTAAACTCCTTTTTGAGAGTAACTGAGAGCTGTATATGTGAGCAGACAGTAGTGATCACAGGTTAGAGTAGGGGAATAGTTCGCATGAATATAAAACATTTGCTGGTAGTTCTGAATGTTACTATTGGAATAGTAACTGATTGGAATCAGTTCTGATGTGCTTAACAAAAAAATGTTGAAAATCTCAGTTGAAAATTTCTATTTCATTCAGAAACTGTCATTGCTTTTTCTTATTACCCTTAGTTTATTTTACTTAGCTGCCTTCTGCACAAGGAAGCGCTTGTGTAATGCCCAAGCCATTCCCATTCCTCACTGAATGATATGCAAATCTAGTCAATTAAGCAGGGGGGATTTAATTAGCAGTTTAAGTTCATGTGTGAAGTGTCTTGCCTTAATTACTTAACAGTTTTGTTGCAAATTTGCTAAGTTTTTTTTCCCACACAACTATCAAAACTGTGATTTTTTTTTTTTTTTTTGGTAACATTTTCAAATACTGAATATTGCCCAGTGCATTTGACCTCTGCACCGCTGCTCTGTATGTGTGTCCCTCTATTTATAAAGCTCTTTTCAAAGCTGTGGGGACAAAGCAAAACTATGTTTATTGTCTCAGAGTAGAACAATACATTAAAAAAGAAAAAAAAATTAAGGATTTTTGTACTTAAAATTTGGAGTGAAAGGCCATTTATTTGTTGTTCTTTGTAGGTAGATGACACTATTATAGTAGTATCTGTGTAATGGCCTATTATGGTTGTCATGCATTATATTAAATGGTTGCTTTTGTTTCACATTCTGTCTGGACAAGTTGCTTTTCTACACCACTGCAGAATGTCAGTATGTTGCTGTGTCAGTGGGGTTGCAGTGATGCAAGTAACTCAATATTAATACAAACAAGAATACTTTTGTGCTAGTGTAAAACATGGGGGTTTTTTGTTTGTTTCACATCTTCTCATTTGGAATATCTGAGCGTGTGAGAGTGGCACCATTTCATTCTGTGATACTCAGAAGGCCATCCCTGCCATTCTGATTTATGTACCAGGATGGTGCTATCTTGTGGCCTTGTGTTTGGTTTCTTAAAACATTAAGGGTGGGAAAATGTGCTATGGAACGATGTGGTATCACCCATTACTGTATCACCACTCATATGACTTATATATACATCAAGACTGTAAGACGGATCATCGATTGCTGTAGCTTCCTATTTTATTACTGCTCAGTTTTATATTGACAGTTGCTTTGTATTCTTGAACTGATAACCAAAGCAAGAGGACTATTTTTGAGAAAATATGTTGTTCAAAAGGCCCGGTATGTTTTTCAGATTGAGAAATTGCAAGAAAAATACTTTGAGTTCAAATGGATCCCTCCATAGTCTGGCCCAGGACCATCTGATTTAAAACATCTAGACTTCAGCTGGATGTCGGTGCTTCTCTTCCTCTCTCTCTCTCTCTCTCTTTAATTCCCCTCTCTCCCTGCTCCCAGTGTGAGAATCTCTGGAAATGGTAGAATTAAGGCAGAAACCTAGGAGGCAGAGGAAACAAGATTAATTTCTATAAATTCCTCCCTTAATAACCCCAAATCACATTTGAATGTATCCCAGGACAGATACGAGTATGTGACCCTCCCTTCCTCTGGCTCAGCACAGCAGATGGTCTAGCTACTAAGATTCCTGGCACATTGCAATTTTTAGTATAACTGGGTGCAGCTCTGCTGTTTTGATACCCATTTACATCAACAAATAGTATTTATCCCTATGATAGCAGCTACATCAAAGCCAGATATGAATTGCAAAGCAAAGTTTATAATCTGTTGTCACGCAGGCATACTGACTCTAGAGAAGAACCTGGCTAACTTTCATGCGCTTACCCTGTAGGTATTTCTCTCTTCCTCGCTCCCCACCTCCTCTCCTGAAGTTGCCAAATACCAGGATGCCAGTATAAATGCACGCAAACAAATAGGAGTGATAACTCATGAAAGGTCTGTAGGATGTTTAGCCATGAACCACCATGCTATAATGCAGCATTTGGTTTGGAGGGTGCTGTTTTGGTACAAAGAGCTTCCCCTGACCTCCCAGCTGCGTTATTTTAAATGTTGCACTTTACGTAAAAGTTCAGAGAAACAGCTGCTTCCTCTGTCTTTAAAAGTATCTCTAGGCAGTAGTCAGGTGCAAAGTGAAGGGGTTTAAGAGTTTGGATAGTCTGCTTATGTCGTATGCTGACGTTATCTATGCAAATCTGCCATTATTAAGCAGAAACGAAGCTCGCTTCTCGGAGCAACTGTAGTACGCAGTCAGTGATCCCATGGTTCGTTCAAGGACCCCATTCCCATTATGGTCAACCACTGCTCATTTCTGCAATTGGGAGATGACACAATAGGAACACTTGGGAAGTCAGGGAAGGAGAGTGTTGGGTGGCAGGATGCTGAGCAGGGTTTGCCTAAAGGAACACTCAGGAGTACACCTGGTGCTACATGGCTTCACCAGTAGTTTCTTAGGATGACAGGTAGTATGGCTTTTATGGTAGAGGGGTTTTTATTGCAGCCTAACTCCATTGCTGTAGGACTGAGCCATTGTGAACTCTGATACGTTGAAGAGCCTTTCTCTGATGGACTGAAAGCATCCATCTGCTTGTGTCTCATAGCAATATGCTGATTGTGATTCCTTTTACTGCTTGTTGGCTCCAGTTTTGGCCTGTATGTGCATTTTTTTGCATGTACATGCATGGAGAAAAGGATGGGGAGGAACAAGAACAACATTTTCACTTACCGTCCACTGCACCACAGATTTACAGGTATTATCCAGTTATTGTTTTACAGGATCTGTTCTTTAGGATCTGACATTACTTCTTTATTTTCCATCAGTACAGTTAGAAATTTTGCTCATTTGTCTTCCACAATGCACAAACTGCCTTTAAACTTCACTGTATAGTCGATGGTGTAGCAGTGACATCCTCAGTTTAAAGCTTTTAGACTTAAAAATGGGCTTTCTACCAACCAGGAGTTTGAGACACATGGATAAGGAAGTATTGCATTAGTTCTAGTGACTAGTTCTTGCATCTGTGCATCTTGTAGAGTATAGATTTTAAATAATTTAACGCACAGATTACAGTCTGCAGTAGCAGTGTTGTTAGAATCACATTAGTCAGCAGACATCCAGTCTGCGCAAAAGGCTAGGATGCTCATGTTTCCTTCAGGTCCTTTGATTAAAGAATCCTGTGTGAAGATTTACTGTAGCACCATATGATCGGAAATTCACCCTATTAATAATTCTTTTTATGAAAACAGAAGAAACATTTCTAAACCAGAACTCCTCATTTCATATAACTGCTTTTTGTAAATTGCTTTTGTGAAACAAAGCTATGTTAGAAAGAAAGAAAAAAAATACTACACTTCTTACACTTAGGATTTCAGTCCTTGGTGTATTTCTACCACCCCAACCCCAAGTATTAGTGGAAATGTCAAATAATACTGTAATCCAAAGTACTTCTCCCTTTCCACAGAGTTGTGGTACATTTTATATAATTCTGTTGAGGTCTTACTTCCTAATTGCAATGTAAGGGAATTTAAAGCAAAAGTTAACAAAACACATGGAGTCAACTGACCTGTGTGGTTTCCAAATAGAACTGTAAATGCTGTGATTCAGAATTTTCATTTTACTTTTAAATATCATACCACTTCTAAAAATGTAATAATAAATAACATCCACCTTTTAATTGGATGTATTAATTCCTTCATTTTTTTCTGTCCTTCTCCAAGCTAGGTTCTGGAGGCACTTTCTTTAAATTTATTATTATTATTATTAATCTTATTAAGATCCTGCATTGGTGCCAGGATATTTTTTAATAGAATTTCTTTCCAGTTCAGCCAGGGCAACCCTTTTGTTGAACCTTCTTCTGGATAGCGTTCCCATGTGCTGCAAAGGCGCTGACACATGACCTCGTTACACATAGAAAATCCTAAATGTCCTGCCCCTTGCCAAACCTATCACAAAACTACCCATCACCCCCTTTTCAGGATCCCAGATGGTAAATAGCAGCAGGAGGTGAAAGGGGAGCTTTGTCTCCATTCTGAGTCCTGTTTTAAGTATTCTGTGTCTGTCTGTATCCCTCTGCTTTTCCCACTCTGCCCATAAATTAGCAAGCCAGCTTTTCTGACAAGGGAAGACAAAATGTCCATAAGCTGCAGTAACATCACCTACTCAAGATAACGTTTCTGAACAGTCTTCAGTTTCATTTTATCTGATTGTGATCTCTCTTCATTTGGATGGAACTTCTGTCTGGCCTGTTCACTACAGTTTTTAGGGAAATGCAGCTTTTACTGAACATCAGGCTGCAATTTATAATTTCTGTGGCACCTTCAAAAAAGAAAGTATCCTCCCATTGAAGTTTACCTACACCCTGGGTGGTTGAGCTCTGATTATTAAAAAAAAAAAAACAACCACCAACCAAAAAAACCCCGCTACAGAGATACACTTGTCTTGTTCTACTGTTTTTGTAAGGCCGAAGTTGCAAGAGGAGCAGCAGTTTCTGCTGGATGGGGTGCTCTGGGAGCAGCTGGCTTTATGAGTGTATAAAGGGATTTATCAGACAGGCAGTGAAAGGAGCAGGGATATGGTCAGTGGATACAGCAACACAGACGGAGTTGCCATGCAATTCTGTGACCATTTTTAGAAGCTGTGCTTGGCTCCTAGGATTCACCAAGCAGGATATTGTCTCTGCACTCTCTTCCCATGGAGTTCCCCTAAGCGGCAACAATTTCCTCTCACTCTGTGCAGGAAAGATGATGTGGGTTTTTGTGCAGGGGGGAGTTCTGTAGTATGAATTGTGCTAGTGTTGCTTCTGGAATAGTCTTGGCAGTATCTATTTGTATTGAGATGATAGCTAGGTATTTGTGGTTGGTTTTGGGTGGTAGGTGTGAAGGATACGTCAAACTTACACACTGATCATCTCTCAAACCGAAGTATCAAATCCAAGTATACATACAAGAACAGGAAACTTGGTCATTTTTTTTGCCATACTATTTACAGGTCTCATTGTGTGGAGTGAGTGGCTTCTGCTAAGAAACACTGATTTATGCTGGCTAAGTGTATGTCCTTGTTTGTTGGGGACAGGTTGTTTGGTTTTCCTTAATTAAGATACTGCATTCTGCTTAGCTCCTTACAATTCCAAAACCACCCTGCATTCATCCTGAACCTGAAATCTGGCAGCTTTGTGAGTGTGAGATTAGTCTTTCCTCTGACCTGGGCTGTAGCTGAAGTAATGACTTTCCAGTTTCATCTGATTGGAAATCAGACTGGTGAACTGAAATACTGAAGACTTAATGAATTCCCTGAATTCCCTGGTGGTTTTTTGGTACATCTTTATTTTAAACTGTTGAATATTAATGAGGAAAGGGGAGTGGGAGTGCAAGGCCTGTTTACTGTCTAGTACTTGAAAGGGGTATTCTTGTTTGTTTGTTTGTTTCATTTTCTGTTGCAAATACTGTTGTAGAAATCCTGTGTGGTTGCCAAGTTCCTACCTAGCCTTCAGATGCCAAATGATTGTCAGCTGGGAAGCTGCTGGGAGGGATTTAAAGCAATATTGCCTCTTTTGCAAATGGCTCTCAAACCTAGAGTAAATGCACCTTTGACCATTTTTTAATGAGCCTTCATTTTTAAGTGATGAGAAGGATTATGAGGAAGAGAGGGAAGAGCTCATGTGTCTTTTGCTCTGTTTTCTGGGTAAGAATACTCTGCTTTCCACATTGTAAGTTAATTAGCAAAGATTTTTTCCTTCTCTGGGATCTCCTGTGTTTCTCCTGACCTGTAATTCTATGTATAGTCATCAAGTAAAATAGATCTGATGGGCTCAGTTCTGACACGTTGTGTTTTGACAGCACATTTTGTTCATACTGAGTCAATACTTTTGAAGCCGTAGTTGCTTGGTCACTTTAATTTGACATATACCTAGTTGCTGCCAAAACTCCTTTTGGCCACTGCCCTAACACCAGCCTGCTGTTCCTGTCACCTTCTTTGACTGTCACTGGTGCTTTTATGGCTGCACAATGTGCAACAACTCACCAGGGAATCAATCTGCCTGAAAATTAGTCGTTATATAAGGGAGAGTCACAAAAATTAACTGAACAAATGTGCTGTTGAGTGTACAGAAAAAGCAGGTTTGGGTTGGTTGGTTGGTTGGTTCACTGGTGTTATATATTACTATTTGACATTGCCAAAGGTATGAAAGTTTCCATTAAAAGTATGGTTTACATGTTGGTGCTTTATCCTTTATCCTAAAACCAAACAATATAAGGAACAGACTAGCAATGGTGGGAGTGTGAGTTAGAATCAAATAGTACTTCTCCAGCCCTAGCTTCTGCAATTTGTTAAACTTTTGTGTAGTAGATGTGGCTGCTAAAGATTAGGTCAGTATCGTTTCTTTAACACCTTATTAGGCTGTTGCTCTAAACCATGAGCTTCTGGGAATGCTTTTTTTTTCTTTTTTTTTTTTTTTTTTTTTAGAAAAGCTTTTGATGGATGAAGCTGTAAAATGAATAGAAATAGTGTCTCCCTCTTCCTTTTTCCTCCTACTCAACGCTCACACACAGTCAGCCCTGGGGTCTTTTCTTTCTGTGTGGTTGGCAGAACAGAGAAAAAGAGAGAGAGAGAAGGAGACTGTCTGGGCCCCTAGTGCTGTCACGAGAAGAATAGCGGTGCTGTTACCGCTAAATCTAAAGGGACAAGCTTGTATATGTACGCTGCAGCAGCCAGTGGGCTGAATTAGTGGCATTTAGGCACTGCTAAGAGGCTAATTGAGTCACTGGTACTTGCTGATTAAACCAGCAAATCCAATAATATATGGATGTGCATGTTTGTGTTTGGTTCTATGCTCTCTGAAAAATAAGCATGCTAGGTTTTCTTTAACCCTTTCCATTTTGGTCAAGTTACTCAGTAGCTAAGGAATATCAAAGCATCTAACTAAATGTTTGGGGGAGATCTGTCTTACTTTATTCCATTCTTTTCTTCCTGCTCTGTGCAGTGGGATTGGTTGAGAAGGCATTAAAACAGTTCCATTACCAATTGCTGAACTCTACCAGTTTTAAAAATGCCGTCTTAAGTGAGCCTTTGGTTTAATATGGGATAATGTGAATTGCAGTGTGACAGAAGGTAAAGAACTGAAGCCAGCCATGATGGATGAAACATCCATGCCACGTAGGTATGACAGATGAAGCCTGTGTTGGAATTCTGGTTGGCATCCATCTCTAACCACTCCACCTTCCTCAGAATTGTGTTAGTAATGGACAGGTGGTGGTTGCACCACTGCTTCTGAATATCTAATCTAGTAAATGCATAAATAACTCAGCTGTCTTATATAATGATGAGGATTATAATGTAGGTAAAGAGAATTCTAGTTTTAAGTGGAGTACATAGAGAATCTGCAAAGCTGACCTAAACTTTAATACACCCTTGCAATATATTTTCTAATCCATTGTCACTCCTGAAATCTGCCCACAGGCAGGCCTTGCTTTGCTTTTGCTCACAGTCGTTGTTATAATGATTGTGGCTTGATTGACTTCAGTAGAATTATTCGTAATTTACAGCACTCTAACTGGAGAGCAGAATTAGATTCTTGTGTTTTTCTTTGAAGTATGCAGTGCTCTCAAGGAGGCTGTTGTGCTGAGGGCATATTGCTTTCAGTGATTCTTTTTAATTTTGTTTTTAACGTTTAAGAAGAATAAGACGCCTCTCAATCTAAACCAGAAGGACATGTATGAAAAAATAGTAAGACTCATAGAGGCGAATGGTGGGTTCAGAACCTTGTGAGTCATTGCAGAGAGATTGACAGTTTGGGAACATGAACGCGGAGGAGTGAGGATGGGATGCTCAGGGGCTGATGAGATAAGGGAGTCTATAGAATGTCAGCAGAGGGGTCAGCAGCAGCGTGCATCTCATTCCAGAGTTAAAATCAGGCATTGGGAAATGGCATTCCTTGATGGCAAACACAATCTGACAGTTCTCATCTAGCTACAGTATTCACCTCCTCCTCCTCCCCCCCCCCCCCCCCGCATATCAGTGGATGCTTTGGAGATCATGTCTGTTCTTGCCTTCAAAGCAGCAACAAGAAAATATTTAAAGCCACAAGCACACCTTGGAGGCTTTGCAGGGTAAGTCAGGTTAGCAAGAAATTTATGCACTTTAAAAATTGTGTCCCTATTCAGGCAGCTCAGTTCTTGGGGCGGTCAATCTGTTTTATCTCCTATTCAGAGATTCTGAAGCTTTACTCTATATGTAGCACTTCACTTTTGTCTTTTTCTTCCTTTCTTTCTTTCTTCTTCTTCCTATGTATGTGAAAGAATTTCCTTCTGTTTGTGGGCAGGCCTGGACTGGATCAGCTCCTGGAATTAACTACATAGGAGTTCATTCATTCCTCCTCTGAAATTACTTGGTGTTTGCTAGGTATAACTTGTTCATGGGTGGTGGGGAAGGAACTGTCCTCCCCTTGTTATTACCAAAGGTGCGGGGAGGTAATACTGCTTTAGTGGGTAGGGCAGAAGATTGAGTCAAGGGAACTTTTTTATAGTCCCAGCTCTTGACACCATTTAACTGGGTGACCTTGGGCAAGTTACTTCACTTCTCTGTGAAACAGGACTAACAATGTTTACCTCCCTGCCCAACAGGGGCATTAAGAGGATTTTTGTGAAGCGTTTTACATATATACAGGATTGTATTATTGCTGAGAATTGTTGTTTCTTTATGACTGTGTGTGAAAGGTGCTAAGACGTTACCTCACCTTGGCCTTCACACGCAGCTCATTACAGGCTTGTGGTTGCTCTGAACTTAGGTAGTGGAAGAGACAAGGAGTGTTGTCCTCGGAAGCTGTTGACATCCTCAGAAGAGAAAGTGGCAAACCCAATTTCTCCTTCTCTAATTAGCACTGTGTTAAAAGAAAAATAGATTTATTCTGAGTATGCAGTCCTTTTGGTAGCATTTTGGGGATGGGGCCTAGGAAGGCTCCTGTCAAACTAAGTATGTATTATTTTTCTGTAGACCTTTTTGTGAGATCCTACAATACAGCTCTTATTGCTGAGGGAGAAGGGGAGAAATAATGATGAAACACTGTGCTATAGTTTTATTTTTGAATCCTGACAACCGAGCGTTGACAGGGGAATCAACAGCACAGAGACCCATGAGAAGGTTGCGCAAGCGCTGTCTCCAGGGTGTCACTCTTGTGGTGTCAAGGAAAACTTCCTCTTTTAATCAATACCGCAGTGCAGCTGTGCTGCTTTGAAAGAGTGGGCATAGCTGGGAGGGTTTCCAGTTTGTAAAGGAAAGAAGGATGTGATCCTCATCTCATTTGATCTTTTACACAGAGTGGAAGAAGGGCAGGAACATTGTAAAGGAGACCATGGCAGACCTGTGTTGTTGAGGGAGAATTTTCTTTGGCAGAAACTAAAAAATATGGCCATAAGCTTGCCTTATGTGCTCTTCTTGCAAGCTGCAATGTGCTGAGGACGGAAATGTGGCTCAGAGTGACTTGATATGGCCATGACCTTAGTTTGAACTGCTGCACTGATTTGTAGTGGTGCTGGTGCCCATATAGCCAAACACTGGTTATTTTGTCATATATGTGTTCCCAGATGCCACGTGAAGAATTAGTGAAATTTATTTTAAGGTTTTATGGATGTTACTCTTGAGCTCTGCCAGTATTTCATTCTGTTTCAGTTGTCCTGTCTATTTAAAAAAAAAAAAAGGGAAAAAAAAAAAAGCCTTTTTGCATTGACTTGTCACAGGACTTCATGTTTGGGTTGAAGTTGTTGACAGACAGACGTACGTGAGTACCAAGTGCTTTATGATAAATGTTCCAGCCTTGTAGTTTGTAGGTCTTCTCAGGTGATATGAGTCAATTGTATAATGACAGCTACCAGATAACATCTTCTGTCCCTGCTCAGAGCCAGCAATCTTAGATTTTAGTCTACTGTGTTGGCAAGGCGAGTTTAGGTCAGATAGAAACCTGTCAAAAGCTCTGATCTGAATAAACAATTGTGCTTCCTCCTATGCTGTCATCTTTTAGTTTGTGCTTTTTGGCCAGGGTGTTAACACTCATTTCTAAAATCTCATCGTATTCACTGCACACATTGTGGGTATAATGAATTAAAATGAACTTGTGACGTGAAGAAACATAAACTGGTGTAGAATGGATTAAGCATCACTGTCGTTCTTACCAGTTTGTTAGAAATTTCGAGAGTGCTATAGCCTTGTCTCTTCCACAAGTCCTATCGAGTTGAATGGTTCAAGAGATGCAGTGGATTTTCACACATTTGAGGGGAGTTCTGTGATAAAATAATTGGGTTTAATTACACTGGTAAAACATTTGATACTCACTCTTCCCCCAAAAAAACTCCTGAAACACCTACATGAGTGGATTTCTATGCTAGCTGAAAATACTCTGGCATGCATGGCTACCCATCTCCCTGTCCCTTTTCTGGGACTCATTCTTGAAACTGTTTTTCAGCTCAAACTCACCTGAGACTTTCTAGAGGAGTTCTGTTCACTCAAGGCCTTTTAGTCCAGACTTATGATAAAGGCTGCTGGGGGGTTGTTCAGTTTGGTTATGGAAACGCTTTTTTAACTTAATCACAGAAGCTGTAAACCAGAAATGCTTCATACGATCAGATGATATATGACGATCAGTGTCCAGTCTTCAAATGGATCCCCTGAAACATTCCTAGCTATCATCTCTGTGCAGTGATTGCCTCATTTGCAGGGCCATCCCTTGTGCACTTTGTGTCTTAGGTTTCTTGATTTCCTTAAGCCATATTTGTCTTGTTGAAATCCTTGAAAGAAACAATGGTATTTTTACTCTATGCATGTGACTTCTAAGCAGATACATACCTTTATTCGCAGAAGCATACTTAGAGATTTCCCGTGGGGTTTCTAAGTTTTGTGTGTGTTAACATTTGCAGAGGTGGAGCTTTTTTAAGTGTGTGTGTTCTTATAAAATTCTGGTTTTGTGTGGTTTGAAATGAATAAGCTTTACCTTTTAAGCAAATGAGCATGCCTGTACCAACCGTTTGTGAATTATAAAAAATTCTTTATGTAACTAATTATTTACAGTTCAGATGATTGTTTGGAGAAAGGAAAGTTAGTTTCAGTGGTGGAAGATGGAATGAAATTCAAACTTTTTGTTAATTGTTGTTTTGAGGGAAATAGATCTATCTTTCTTGGGTACAGAACGTACCTTTCCCAGATTGCAAGCAATGTCCTACATACAAAAGAGAACAGTCTGGTTGATTTTCACTAGAGGCAGAAGTTCCTGGCTGAATTCTCTTCATTTTAAAGTTCGGGCGTTTTTTGTTGTTTGTCATGGCTCTGTGTGCTCTTTTACCTCTGATGCAACCTCGATCCTGTAAGGATCGTGTGATCACAATGGGGTGACCTGTACTAAGCAGTCAGATGTTACATAGCTGGTGGTGACTGTTTAAAGGACTAAGAAATTTTGTTTAACCTGTTCCTTTGTCCGCCCCCCCCAACTCGTTTTCTGCTTTGTATTGTAAGGATAGCTTTGGAAAGTCTTTATGTGTCTAATTTTAAAATTGCATCATTAGTAGGCTTCAGGTTGAGGATTTGTGTAAATCAGAACTTTCCGCAATAGTAAAAAAGTTTCACATAAAGCAAATACTTGTTTCCTTGTTTTAAACACAAGTGCACTGATTAGCACTTCTCGCTGTATTTGTGGCTGACTTTTCACGTTGTCATATTTGTACTTGCAGTGAGATATGTGTGTCACTTAGCACCTGATTCTCCTGTGCAAAGGTCTTGTCAGACAGCTTTCATCAAAAGTATCTTTTTGTGAAGTAGAAAAGATACTTTCCAATACACTTATATGCATTTCCTGGCACTTTTGCATTACCTTTCTACTCGAGTGACAAAGGGAGCTTAGTGTAAAGGAGAAATAGTTTGTACATTTCTTACTAGGAGTAATATTGCCTTGAAAGCACCACTCATAACAGTGCAGGTGATTACTGGAAAGGTCTCATTCTGGTTTGAGGTTGGAATTCTTACCTTTGAAAGCAAGAGGGGAATTTGAATATGGGCAATTATTCTACATTAAATGTGCTTTCTTACTTTGTAAAGCACTTGAAGATACACTGGCATGAATGGTGCTATAAAAGGGTAAGTCCATCGCATTAAAAAAGGAATTTTGCAAATTTCTGTTCTGTGAGAGGGCTGCTTCTAATGGAATTGAATTGTTTAGTTGAAACGGTTCTCATTCGAGAAAATTAGAAGGGCTTCATTCTTGTCATAACAGAATTGGGTCACTGTCTTTTCTAACTGGGTCATAGGAGTTTCCAGCATGGGAGGCCTCTTACCATGTTTGATGAGGGTGAAGTATTAGAACAGCCCAGTCCTGTTAACTCTTACTGCAAGGCTTTATGCTTTCTGCCTGAAGTAGTCATGAGGAAACTACCTGCCCTCATAAATGCAAGGTACTGCCTGTTACAAATGTTTTCTTGTGACTTGACTGGGAGCCTGGTCCAGTTACCTTTACTGGTATGCATCTGACCTGGGCTGGAGATGTGGAGGTCAAGCCTTTCCAAGTTAGCCCTGTGTCTTGGCTTCTGTTGTGGTCAGAGGCTGTCATATATTTCACTGGAGGAGAAGAAAAATGCAAATATATGGAACTGTGACTTGAGTGCTGTGGGCTATTTCAGTTCGCTTACCTATTTCAATGAATCCTGCTTTAAAAATACTGTGTTACTGTAACACTGTGTGAGGGTGGCTCCCACCCTCAAACCACAGTCTGGGAAGGCTTTAAGAGTTACAGAGTAAATCCCCTCTCATTAGGGAAGAGAGAGAGTCTCCCCTGTTTGTCTGCTTTCCATGAAAAGAGGCAGTGTCTAAAAACCAAAACAAAAAAACCCCATAGCACAACAACTGGCCTCCTTCCATGAACTAGCCCTATTTCCAGCCTGTCCGCCACGGTACCAGGGGCACAGTCTGTTATTGAGAGGCTGCTCTTGTATGTACATAAAGCTTGTGATCTGTGTTTAGAGCTGAGAGTCTCCTAGAGTTCAGCTCTGCTGGAACAAAATGTTCAAGACAATACTGTGGGATCCAGCTGGAGGTTTAGCGTTAATGCAGTGTCAGCCAGATGGAAATGAGGTGGAGAGGGTTGCACAGGGGTGGGGGATGGGGAATCTCTTCTCTTTAGAGGGAAAAGAAGACAATAGTAACTCTGAAATACACACTCACATGTATCTATAGTGTTAAATGCTAGCTATGATAGGCATGTTCTCATTCAGCTTGGTGCCAGTAAGATGTCAGTTGTGCTCTGCATGTGGTTGATACAGTAAATAGGGCAGAGACTGCTCTCAGTGAAAAGCCTGTGTAACTCCACTGATTTCGGATGTGCACTGACATAACTAGAGCATAATTTGCCTATTGCCTATGACTTTCAAAAGACCCTAGTGAGTTTGTGTGTACATCTGGACATGCCTGGTATTGGCCTGCTTTTCAGAAAGTACCAAACGCATACATTCTAAAATTACCAATATTGAAAATACAAGTAACTCTTGCAAAACTTTAGAATGGTTTCTAGATGCAACATGCAGCTGGTAAGCAGTGATAGCCCAAATTTGTCCTTTCTGACACCTTTTATTTCTGCTGGTGTGAACAGATGTGCTTATGGATAGCTGAGTGCAGAGCAAGGTCCATCAAGTTTTTCAGCCTCTTTTTACAGGATTGCTTTGTTCTTTGAAATGGCAGCGATGGGGTAAGGCATCATCTGTTTGAATAAGATGATAGTGAAATGAAGCTTCCAACTCCTATGTGTGCATGTTGATGCAGCTGAAGTTTTAGATATCTCTTCGCACTTGATGCCAAAATTTGATATGATGAAAGTAATTTCACATTAGTAGTTCCTTTGAAGAAAAATCTGTTCTGTTTCATCTCTTGCTTGCCATACAAGACTGGAAATTGTAAACTCCACTGAGCCTCTGGAAAATCTGTAGCCGTGTGATCATGGAGAAACAGGGAGCATTAAGTTCTTATTTTCTGTGGTTGAGTCATGGTGGTTCTGTCCAGGAGTGTTGAAAGAAAAGAAAGTGGGGGGAATAATAAAAAAAAAAAGCTAGTTGGAGAAGACAAGGTAACTTTCTCCTGTTCCATGTTTCTGAGACATACAGCCTTCTGCTGCTCTCCTGAGATGAAGCAAAATATTCAGCAACCTACTGTCCTTCACATCTTGCTTTAAATGAGCCAAAATCCATGGTGTTCATCTAAGGATATTTGAAGGAGCTTGGTAGGTGGCTCTTGTATGGAGCCACAGAGACTGTTTATATTGTTTGTCTCTCTCTTTTCCTATTGGTTTCCCATTTGAACTGAGCAAAAGCAGAACTACCTGAATGCAGATTCAAAGAGCCAGTTCTGCTTTCACAGAAAAAGTCTTTAGCAAGAAAGACTCTCTCCTCCCCCTCTTTTATTGGCGTATTTTGCTTTCCTCTTTAAAAGGAGAGGTCAGCAGGTTCTAGTGACATCTACTTGATTGAGAAATACTTCATGGTCCATTCCTGTAAGCAGTCGTGGTTCAGCAATAACTTCACAACATCTCTGGAAGTGCTGCGGTGCTCTAAACCATGTTTCAGGGCCCCTCTGAGTAACATCAAGTTAAATAATGTTATAAACATCAAGTATTAATTTAACATCATAGAGCCTGGATGGGTGCAGCTGCATGGGCAGTGGTACAGCGTTGCTTCCAGTCCTCTGAGGAACATAGAACGCTTCCTTCATGTAATAAAGGAAAAACTTTCAACGTAAGAAGAAGGATGAGGAGAGGAAGCACAGTGGTATTCCACTTAGTGACCTTGTCTAGGAACAATCAGTAAGCAAGAGATGTATTATCTCTTCTGGAATATTCATAGGTCATTCTCCAAGGGACTGAAGACTTGCAGTATCAGAGTTGGCTGTGGTCATGTGTTGGACGCTGAACTGTTAATTAAATTACCCACAGCACAGGTCCCTGGATAAAGCCTTTAAAAGTGTTTAGCACTCTTTCATCTGTGCCCTAGTATCTTCTGGGAGTAGCTTGCAATTAAAGTCAGATACTGATGAAAACTGTTGAGGCTCTCAAACAGGGCGATATAGTAAGTAGTAAAAAGCCAGCAAACTCAGTGATTTACTGGTGGCGGGTCAGTGCTGGGAAGGCCTGTGCCTCTTTAAAAGTCCCTTTAAAAGTCCCTTTTAAAGTTCTCCCAAACATGCAGTTCCCAGGCTCCCATTCACTACTCATTTAGAGAATGAATGTCTCTCTCTTCTCCTCTTATGTATGTTCCTGTGGTCTGTGTGATCATAAGTTGCATTGCGCTGCTCCATTTTCCACTGCCTGTGGCTTCTAGGCTTTTGTGCGGCTTCTTTAGAATTTCACAAGTACATCACAAGATGCTATTTTGGGTCGCTACAGGATAAAGAGCGTTTAAGATGTTCAGAATGCCCTTTGCCACTTTCCATTAAGACTGTGGAGATACTCGGAAAACAAAATGAATAAACCAAAACTCTTGGTAAATCTTAGTCCAGCCTGTTCACTTTTACTCACATAGATGCGTTCAAAAGGTGTTACTTTTTTTTCCAGAGTTTATTTTGATCCTGGCATACAGGTTTTCCAGATAGATAGCTCTTTTACTCCCTGAGTCAGGAGCATATGCTTAATCAGCCACAGAACTTAAGCGTGTATCCTGGTCCTTTGGATGACATTTCTTAAACACTGTACTTAGGCAAAGCAGCTGGACCAAGCACGAATAAACATGCTGTAGGTTTTTTTTTTTTTTTTTTCTGTCTGGGGGCTTCCCGGTGACTGTGAATGAGGGATACTTCTGATGTTTCTGAACATTTAGTGGGCTATATTTTGTTATGGTGTAACTTCTCAGGTCTAAGATACAGAAGAGGCTGTACTTTACTTCTCTGGGAAGTGTGTCTCTTCTTACGTTTGTGGTGCTGCTTCTTTGGAGTAGGGTGGCCAGTTGATAATTAGTGTTGCTTTTAAAGGGCAGGCCCATTACATCAGAGTGTATTGGAGAAGTACCTGCCTGTAATCAGCTAAAAGGAACCTGTTGGCAAGGGAGCTTTCTCCTGTCGTGCTGCATTCCTGTTGGTTCCCACTCCTGCACGAAGCTTATGTAACTGTCTCTGAAGCAGAAGAGGGGTCACTTCAGGTGGCTGTTTTGATCTGGTAGTGTCTCCTCTCCTCTCTAATGCTGTCTGGAAGGATTTGTCAGATTCTTTTTTCAAAAGGAGAGGCCAGGCATGCCTGCACTTCCGCACACGCACATGGTTCTGCCGCGCTGGGATTTAAGGGCAAATGGAAGCCAGGGCTGTGACAGGAGGCGTGATTAGGAATACAGTCCTCTCACAGTGCTTTGCTTTGGCATTTAAAGAAACTTCTGTGTGCTCAGCATTCAGATTCGCTGCCCCGGTGACATCACAGGCTGTCAGGACTGCAGTTACAGCAATACCACCAGCAGTGCTTTGCCTTTCCTGCTTAGTTTGCCTGAGACTATTAGAATCATTTACATATGTTAAACAGCCATTGTGTGACCCTGTGACAAAGAGTTTTATTTTATCTGCTCCTTCGAGAAGTAAACTGAGATAGAGAACGACCTGATGGCTTGTCTGTGGCCACACAAGAAGTTATCTGATGGACCTGCAATTAGAACCCATAGTCCAGGCTCTCCTGTGTTCCGATGACTTGATAAGCTCTTCCTCCTGGCATGCAGCCTAGGACCAGCGAGTCTTCACCTCCAGTGTGGTGTTCTGACCTCTCTGTTGTATCTCCAGACCTGAGAATAAAAGCTGGGTGTCATGACTACCAGTCTCTTGTTTTAAGCAGCAAGCTGCAGTATGAGTGCCCAGAGGAAACGGTGTAGTCAATGAGGAGGTTGACCTGCCAGCTTCCATTGAACTAGTGCAGTCTTAGATTAACTGAGTGTAGACTTGGTAGCTGCCCTGTGACTTGATTCCCTCCTTAGACACTGCTAGAACTTTCTGGATTGCTTTGATCAGTACTGCTCTAGATAAGTATAGGTATTCTCCCTCCCCCCCTCGCCCTTTCAATTTTTGGGTTTTCAGCTTTGGGATACTTCCCTGGGGTCTGATTTGCAGAAGATGTATGCCCCACACTGTGAAAATAGAGGCCTACTAAAATATCCCAAGGAGAATATCCAAACTTAGAGGTTCCCAAAATCACTCATCATTTTAGGAAATCTGGATTCTTTCTGAAGTTATTTTACATCCACTCCACTTAGGTTTTCCTATCAGGCAATTATGTGCTCTTTGCATGGTCTTTTCAAGTAAATTATCAAGTATAATGAAAATAAGCATGTCAATGGTATTGCATGGTCTTACCACCGGTATTGAATGTCCCAGATGAGCCTTGATGAATGTGATAGCTAACTTGAGAAAGACTGCGTAGTGGGGGGAATATCATGAAGGGTATGGATTAGGACAGTCAGCTATACAGCAGCCATCACTGTGGCTGGGGGGATGATGAGACACTTAAAAAGGAGGTGAGAAAGAAACTAATACCAGGCTTATGTCAGAAAGCTTTTCTCTTAAAATAATTTCCATGCTTTTGATGGGATTCTGTGTTGGAGGCAATGCAACTTTCAACTCATCTTCATGTGTCTGTGCTGGCATTTTTGATTAACTATCTAAATAATTTAAAATTGTATCTTAATTTCTGTGTGCTAACTTTGTATGGATTCTACAGTTTTGGTAGAAAATGATATACACAAACACTTTAGAGATTCACTAAGATAAGAGAACCTGAAGTAAGGCATACTATTTACATTGGTTTAGATAAATATATGCTTTATTGAAATTTACAAGACTGGAGAACAAAAAAAACGGTATTTTTAAGAGGTGTTTTTTGTAGTGCACAACTAGATGCAATTTATCTAATCTCTCTTTCGTCTTTGTTTCTTCCCTTCTTCCTCTCAGTCATTTCCCAGGGATAAAAATAGATGTTATGCCATTTCACTTTGGAGATCCCAATTAACAAGGATATAAAGGAAGCTTTGTGTCTGAGATGTCGTCTGTTGGGATGTAGGTTTTTCTCTTAATGGGCCACAAACTTTAAGTTACTGCTCTTCCTTAAAGGGCTGTTGGGACTGGTCAAAAGTTAGTAAGAAACACCATGCATATATAATTTCAGGTTATACATGAACAGTCTAAGAACTCTGCTCTGCAAGCTCTTTTATGGTTCTTTGCCATATAAACTGGCACATGAAAGTCCAACTGATGTCAGTTGGAGTTCTAAGTCAAATCTTGTTGGTGTGGTGTTTGTTTTTTTTTTTTAAATAGCTTTTACCATTAATATAACTCTAGGAACACCTAGGCCACAGTTAGGAAAGTTTAATCTTCAGACCTGCATTATTCCATGTGCTCCCTTAGCGTGCCTTTGCATTGACTGACATGCAGCTATAACCAGTAAACTATTAACCAGATAGCAAAACTCTCAAGAAATCCAGAATTTCATGAACGTCATGAACCAAAAATTATGAAAGGTAATGTGTATCTGGTCAGTTTCAGGCAATGTACAGCTCTGGTTTTGCGCAAAGCGATCATTTCTCTCCCTCTGTGGCACATTTGATGTCTTGCCTCTGGGCCTGCCTCAGTTTTCCCAGTAAGTGCCTGATCTGCGTGCTGCTCTTGGTGGTGGTTTGCTTGTTTGTTTTTCTTCTACCCATTTGAATGGATGCATAGGGACTTTGGCAATGTTGTACTGTCTTTACAGGTGAGATAGCAAATGTTTGGAATTTTCCTTTCCCCAACACTTCAGCAGATAGCTGGAACAAGGGGGTACAGTCTGCTTGAGTGGAGCTTTTAGTCAGTAGCAGAAGAAAGATGTACCTTAAAGAAAAGCCATATGCTGCCTTTGGCCTGGTGAGATCTTGGAAAGACTTATTGCCCTTTGTACACACAAAAAAATTAAGCAGGATCATGTTTGGTAACATGGTGCCTCTCTGAAGAAGTAGAAAACCCAGAAACCATCCTCAGTGTAGGAGAAGAAAGATAAAAGTTTGCATGACTATCAAAATGCCCTGAGCTGCATTCAGAGTAGAGTTTCTTACGAGCATAAATTACAGGGGGGAATGAAACAGCACTAGATTGACACATCACACTATTCTTTCCCATATGCAGTGTTTCTTTGTAAAACAAAAACTGTGTTTAGCTCTGGTTTTCCCCCCAAACTGTATTCTGCGTTTGTGTGGGAGAAGTATTTATGTGGCATTGCATGTTACGAGAGCTTTCTGCAGAAACATGCTTTGCAAACTAGTATTTATTTTAATGAAAGATGCTTATGGTACATTACTTTATAGAGAAGACGCTGAAGGAGATACTTAACTATTTACCTGAACCTCTTAATTATAGCAAGAATTCACTGTAAATAAACTGAAACTTTATGTATCTTGCTTTATAGTAAGCCTTGAGTTCATGTTCCGTTGCTCTAGTTTAGCTGTACATAGTTTGACTGGCTAGTGTTCATTCTAGGTTGGACTGGATTCTGGACGATCTGTCGCTTTGCTAAAGAAAAATTAGGGGTGTATGTGTAAAAATTCCTACTTTTTTTTTTAAGACAGTCCAGTTGTGTTCAGCCACCACTATGAAAGGTATCCACAGTCCACATACCCTTTCCTCAAAATGTTTCCCAGTAAAGTGTTAATTAATAAAAAAACCTCCCCCCCACCCCCCCCTCCAGTGTTAACTTATTTATAGGTGAAGTGCATGTTAAGTTCAGTAAATAACTTCCTGCATTTTTATTAGTATTTTAAAATTATCAGACTCTTTGGAAGTATTGGAAGGATTCATGTGGTCTTTGTTTAGTGTTGGGATGTAAGTTACATGCATGCAGTAAATAAGAGGGATGTATCGGCCCTTCTGCTGACCAGATGTTAGATGAAAAGAAAAACAAAATACAAAACCCTAAACCAAAAATGGTGGAAGAAAGGTGTGCTAAGAATTTACTTTCCAGCTCTATGTAGGTTTTACAATGAATAGCAAGAGAACTCGGTATGGCCAAAATAACGTATCCTTTGTCATAGGAGTGAATAAAGAGAACTCCATCATGGGAACAGAATTGGAAACACTTCCATTTTTCTGGAAGTAGGGAAAGGGGAAGAGCTGATAAAGATGAAGCTGAATTTCCCAAAGAACTCGAGGCTCATTTCAAGGCAAAGAAATTTTCCCTTCCAGAACAATGTATACATCTAAGATAAGAGATGAGCAAAGTGTGTTCGTCCCCAAGTGGAACAATTGGGAAACTGTGTTCATATTCTTTGGTTCTGGTCATTACTGAATATTGGACCACATTGACCGTTAAGCTGATTTCTTTTGAGGACTCATTCACAAGTTATTTACAGCTTTAATTCTGTTGTATCAAACCTACAGAAATTTGTTTTAAGTTGTCTAATCTAACAAATCTAATGGGTTTGTTTTGGGTTTGTTTTGGTTTGTTCTGTGAAGGACTCTGGTGTGTTACCCTGAGGATGCCTGATAACATTTGGGCTTGTTATTTAGGAAGAGTAAGATCAGGATCACGAGGGAAAGAGAAGCAATGAGTATTGCAAAGTCTTCTGGGACTGTCTTGTGTAGAAAATTATATTAGACCAGGATGAATCCATACAAGAAAAATAAAACTTAAATGATGATTGAACCTGAGCAAATCTGCATGTAAATAAGAAATTCTACCTAAACCAACCGTAACTACTGATTTTGCATGTGTGCCTGCATGGCTTCCTGCTGGCATTGGTGAATCCATGCTTACTGTGCTACCATCACGTACTGTACCACACTGAATAAAGAGAACACCTAAGGGAGAAGAGGGAGCAATAAAATCCAACTGAAGTATGTGAGAGGAGAATCCATTCCCTAATTAAATCTAGGTGGTAAAAATTAAGATACCTTCTGAGCTCCTGTCTGTGCATTTCCTAATAAAGTTCATGAGAAGTTAAAGACGTGTGTAATTGAGAGAAGCATGGAGTTGAGGCTTTCTCTGGTTTTGAAAGGCTGAATTCTTTTCTTTTTCTTTTTCTTTCTTTCTCCCCCTTCTCTGCTCATTAAAAAGGTGCTATTTGTGGTCATTAGGAGGCACCCAGAGCAATTAGATCCAACTGACCTTCGTGATGGCTATTCAAGACAGAAGCTAAAGCAGGATTGTATTGTAAACAACAACAGAAAGGGGGTCACACTAAACTTTATGGCTTGTTGGTATGTCGGGGGGGGGGGGGGGGGGGGAGATTAGAGGATGATGCAGTCAGCATCCCTGTAAATCTTATTTATCACTGATGTGGGGGAGGATACCATATCTGAGGGGAATCCTAGGACAGTGAGGTTGTGAACTTTGGGGTTTTATCAGTTAAAATGGCAGAGGAAGGGAATGAAATAAGAGAGTAAGGCCAAGTGACTCAGCTCTGCACGGGAACTGCTTGTGGGCTGGAGTTAGAAAGAAAACCCACCTTATTAACTGTGGTATGTAAGAATGACCATTCTGCGCATCCATGTAACCCAGTATCCTGTTGCAGAAAGTGGACGACAGTAAACACTGAAGGAAAGAGAAGAGACTAGGCTAAGCACACAGAGATACCTTCCCCAATATATACTCCAGTCATGTGGCTTAGGGGCTTCCTGAGTTGGAAGTTACGTCTTTGTGTTTAATACACTTAAGGGACTTTCCTTCCTTGAGTTTGTCAGTACTCCATTTTATCAATGTTGTTGTCTCCAGTGAAAAGCTAATTCTGATTGAGTACTGGAAAAGTCAAGTTATATACAAACAATCACTGGCATTTGGATTGCCATACCTCATCATCAGCTGAGCTATGATAAGCAAGTGGGTATACGTAGTCCTAGCCTGTTACAAGTGGATCTTAAAAAAACATATTTGCTTATATCACCCTCATGGCATTTGCAGTGGGATAGTGGTGTACCCACCCGCTTCAATGCAGATTAACTGGTGAGAGTGGTTCCTTTAGTTTCATAATCCTGTCTGTGTCTATAAGAAGAACCTTTGGTGTCCATGCTTTTTTAGCAATAAAGATCTATGCAGCTGCATTAATTGAGAGAAGCTGCACTGACTTACAACAGCCCTTGAAGCAGAGGCAGCATGTGACACTGTTTAGGCAAGGAAATGTCCAGAGGAACATGGTTAGGATGTATCAAGAACCAGATTTGTTAAAATGGAGTCATGGATGGATCTGCTGCTTCCCTAGTGGCAATTACTGCTGCTTTGGAAAATGAGTCCCTGAGGTTTTTTGGGTTTTGGTGGGAGGTTTTCCAATTTCTTTGGTGTCCGCTTGGGAGAGATGAAAATGATCTTTGTAGTGTATTCACAAGCTGAATGGTTATGGCGATGGGTTAGAGCAAGAGGAAGAAAGGGTTCAGGGAAAAGAATCTGGACAGTTACGGCAAAACAAGATGTAAGAGTTGCATGCAACTGCAGTAGAAATAGCAGTGTCTTCCCTCCCTGCCTTAGGCTCTGCAGTGTTGCTTAGTCTTAGCACAAGCAGGTGTGGTTGGAAGTCTGGAGCCTGTCCATGCAGGGAAACTGAGTGCAATGGAAAGAAAAGTACGAGTCCAGTGTATCTTCCACGATGGCTCCCTGCCTGGGCTTTCTGTTCTAGAATAAAAATGACTGTATTTCAGAGCTCTGCTGTGGAAGCTCACTAGTCGCTATGGCATAAAATGCCTTTTATTCTAGAGTACTGTATCCACATGGGAGCCATTCCGGAATAGGTGTTGCAATTTTTTGTGTGTCCACAAGCCAGTATCTTTAAAATTGCAGCTTTGCTTTACCTGTGGTGATTGTGTTCACTCGCTGAACAGCGATCAAGAGAAATAGTTGCAAAAGGCTCCCTAAGCTCTTGCTTACATGGCAGTATCAAAGTGTAAAGCCATGTCTCAGGGCAAGGAGAAGCTCATCTTGTGTTTGCCTCTTAAACATGTTATATACTTCTGGTATAACGTAAATGTTTTACGAATAGCTAACCTGGTGCTGCTTCTAAATCTGGGCATGAATTCCTTGCAGAGAATTGAAAACACATTGGTACAAATGGGATCAGCTTCTTTAAGGGTTGAAGGTCTCTGCATCCTCCCGTGGTGGGATGGGTAGAAAAAGGTTTGGCCCCTTCCAGTTTTATGTGGGGTCAGGCAGTCACTGGGGATGGAAGAAGGTTCTCAGTAGAGTCCACCATCTGGCAATCATAAAACAAGTAATCAACATTTTTTTGAGGAGGATGGTGAGGAAACAAGCTGCAGACGATTGTCGTGAGATCGCGGCCCTGCACAGACACCTTTATGACTCCTCTCTGTTCTGGGTGGGTGTCTGCACTGCAGGTCAAAAGTTCAGGCTGTCCTCTCCCCCTTCTTTTTTTCTTCCAAAGATGGGAATTAGGCAGGGGACTGGAATGCCGAGAGACTGTAAAATGGCTTGTCCTCCCTAGCCCCTCCTACCCCTTTCTCTCCTTCTCCCGTATGTTGCTGCCTGGGTTGTGGGTGGAGGCTGGGCAGCGCAGCTCGGATTGCTGGAGCACTTGGAGAAGAGAGAAATTAAACACAGCTTGAACTTTGTAAAATGCTGTAGTTAGATGAAGCGGCCAGGCACCCTCCCAGACAATGAACTGGCAAGTTCAGGCTTTTCGGTTACTTTTCTTTTGTTTCCTGAACGCAATTAGTAGCTTATAAAAGGTTGTTATGCTGCTGTACCAGACCCTGGAGGGAAACAAGATGATGAAGATTTCGGAGACTGCTGTTCAGAGCAGCACACAAAATCTTTTCGAAAGAGACGATGCATTGTCAGTAGAGCGCTTCTGGGCAATACTATCACAGAAGCAGATGACATAAAAGGGGAAAACAGGTCGATGATTCAGCAGATCTGATGCTCCTTTGAATTCTACCATAGGAAAGCAAAAGTTGGAGTAACTATATAAGGTTTTCTCTTCTGCTGACTTGCATGTTGTATACGATTATAGCTCCTCCCACTCAGCTACTTACCCAGTGATGTAGCCAGTCTCACTTTGAGGGTGAAAATTCCAGTTTACCAGATGTGATGGGTAACATCTGACAGATACGCTTTGTGCATTAAACGAATGCCATAACCTTTCGGCCTGATGCTCCTCATAATGAAAATAAGGAGCACGATAACTGCATCAATACATGCAGGTACACTCCCTGCAGAATCAGTGGGCAGGCAGAATGAGGCTTAAGGTATTATAACAACAACAAAATTCAGAGAGAAATGTCTGAAACCAGGAGCAAGTATAAAATACAAGGGAGGTTAAACTGTGAATATGGAACATTTTTAAGGTGATAGGTGAGCTTTTTCTAAACAAGAGAACTCGATTAACTTCTCTTTCTGAATCATAAAGACCATTTTAAAACAGCCATACCTGGTTAATGTGAATAATTCTGTAAACTGTTTTTTCTCCCCGCAAAACATAGAACCTCCAGATTAACAAATATGCTGGAATGCAGAATGCACATCTGGTCTGCATTACTGTGGACCCAGCTGTAATCACATGGAGAAAGCTACCTTGGGTTTTTATGTAGAAATGTTTGTATTATACAAACCCCTGTTGCCAAGCAATTTTTATTAAAACGGCCAGTTTATGCTCAATATAGTGTCCTGCTGAGGAGCTCAGAATACCATGGAAATCTACGCACAGCTTCACTCCCATTGTTAAAGTTCCAGGGGCTGAGAGTAACCAGTGTACTAGGTGATGGGTGAATGCTGTCTGAGGTTTTTGTCTACGCTAACAGTTTTCTTTTTGGAATATCCAGTTGTTGCTGCCATCTTGACAGCCTTGCCTATCATAGCGGATTGCTAAGGAAGCTGGAATTATAACCACCATTTTGCCTGAATGCTGCAGCAGATCTGAATGACATGGAAATTAAAATATCACTATCTAGACTAAGCTAGTACTCCTGGTGGACCTCTAGTCTAAAAGTGGGGAATTAAACCAAAATGTATGGTAGCCAAGGGGAGCATGGCAGGGGTTAGTTTTGAGGGCTGGAGGGTTTCTAATGACGCATGGAAGATTAGAAATGCTTACTTTGAAATCCCAATTCTCAGGACATAATTTTAGAAGTTGCTTAGGATAATTCTCTTAGGGACTTAAAATGATTAAGATTTACCATGTGCATTAAAGATGCTTCACATTAGAATACTGATCTGACCTGACTAGCAGTGCTTTCCAGAACTTGAGTCTAAAAGTGTTACTATAAATCCAGAAGTTTGGCTCAGTGAAATTTGGGTTAATAAATATCCGTGAAACTTCTCACACACAACGCATATTCATCTAGGCATACCAAGGAGGTGTCTAGTAGTAGAAAGTTAGAAAGAAATAGTAGCAAAACTCTGTACTACTTTTATTACCATCCTGCAAGAGTTAGAAGAGTTGGTACTCTTGGTAGATTAGGAAAACTTCCACAGGATTTTTCAAGAACTAAGACTCTCTTGAGTTAAGGATGTTGTTTTTCATTTCCAACTAAAAGCATGCTTCATAAATTCTTACATACAGTAAACCTTAACAAGTGGCACTAAAGGTCATAAGACAGGAAGGGGAAGGAGGAGGGCTGATTTCTTAGCATTGTGTCAGTCACAACTGTCTACAGGAAAACCACAGAAACCTACCTTAATCTATGTAGACATCCAGTCACAACATACTTTGTTGGCCAAGTGGTTTCTTCCTGTCCAGCAATTCTGCGTGTCCTCATACAAAGTACTTTCTTCTCTTACCCAGTGTGTCCAGTGGGAGATCTAGGAGCTGTTACAGAGTGTGTGCAAGTTTATATCCTCCTCTGGCATAAATTGTCTTGTTTTAGTTTGTTTTAAAATGCCGTTACATAGAGAAGCAAAGACTGATGGATAGAGGGGCTACAGATAGTTCATCTTCTTCCAATGCTGCTTCCTTCATTTCACAATAGGGGCATATTTGTGTGCAGATGAAGGAAAACTTACACAGTTCCTGTCCAGACTGGCTAGAAGAAATTGAATGCTTTTTTTCAAATAGCTATGACAATCCTTGATGGTTTTTGTCACTGTCGTGACTTGTGTGACTATTTCGTTCAGTTTCAGCACACAAAGGTTTGTCCTGTGCTGGATATCAGTTTGATCTTCAGGTGCTCTGGCTGCTCCCTTGCACAAGTGTGCATAGGTGGTGAAGCGGCACAGGGCATGCAAGATGTTACTGCGCATCTAGAAGAGTGCGACTTGTGTGCTGGTCGCTTGGCAAAAGTATCTGCGGTTGAACAACACTGGAATATGGCATGTAAAGTGTCTGGAGGGCAGCACTCGAGTACTGTGCCCACATCTTCAGAAAAACGAGCTTACCTTACTGTTACTCAGTTGTGCCTGAGGGGAAAATGCCTGCAGCACTGTCTATGGCAACTTAGTAAGTCACAGTCCTGCTCTAAATATGGAAACCCATGCTTTGATCCAGAAGCCGTTTCAGTACTGCCATATTCTTCTTGTTTCAGCAATGATGACCTAAGAACTGGCTTAGTAGACTAGATCTAAGGTTGATTTAGTGTAGTCTGTTCCTAAGAGTGCCTAGGTCGATGCACCAGGTACGGTTATTACAAAGGCACACATCCAGTGATACCTTCCTAGTATACCTTTCCCAGATACTGCATCCAGAACTTCCTGGCCCTTTTTATTATGTTTCAATGGATTCTTCTTCCACAAATTCCTCTGACTGCTTTCAGAGCTTTTACAAGCTTTTGGCATCCCCCATATCTTGTGGCAATTAATTCCCCAGTTGTATTTGAGATATGAAAAACATCTCCTTTTGTTTCTTCCCATTTTCCAGATGTGTCAGAGAACCTAGAGGTAAGGAAATTTCTGGCACCTTCACCTTATAAAAGAAAAGCTATTTTTTACACTGTATGTTCTTCAAAAAGTAGCATTTACAGGCCCGTGCTTACTGTGCTTATAAAAGCTGCTCTGCAATTTTTTTGAAGTGGTGGTTGAAATATTTCAACTTACTAATTTCAATGCTTGTATGGGATATAAGAAGTGCAAGCAAGGAAAAGAAAGTTTATTGTGTGCTGTTTAGCATAACAGCTTGTGATAACAAGAACTCCCATGAAGCCTACCTTAAATAAAGGAAGGGTTCAGATTTTTTTCTTTTTTCTTTTTTCTTTACCCAAGAAGAGAAAATAGTATTGTTAAGCATCCCAGTTGACACTGGAGCTCAACGTGGGCTCTGGATATACATAAAGCGGTGAGCAGAATCAGGTCCTAAGATTTTACACAACTGGGATCCACAACATGCTGTGTCCACATGGAAAATCTGCGTAATATTTAACTTAATGGGTGCATTTAAACTCATACAGCGAAGACAGTGCAGCTGTACTTGGTATGTGTGCAAACAGACCTGATAACAATGGTCTTTTTGTTTAGATTTGTCAATTAGGAACATCTTAAAATTAAGTATAACCAACACAAAGTACGAGTCCATTGCTGTTGACACCAGTTTAGTTTGAAAGTGCAGCTTTTCAGTGTAGACATGATGCTGGTGTTCCTTTCCTCATGCACAGTTTAATTGCTCTCCTTTAAAGAGGAAGTTTAAATCTCCAACTGACTGTATGCCAGACTCCTGACATGCATGACAATTGAACTGTGTCTTTTTCTGCTGGCTATTTAACAACACTATTGGCATATAAAAATTGAATGGCACTTAAATTGAATGACTTGGCCTACCTGAAAGTGATGTTAGGTGCAAAGATAAAAATAAGGTAATATGCCTGGTTAGCATAAAACTGAATTTTGCCCTGATACTCTTATTACAGTGATGCTTTTAAAAAAAAAAATTACCCCTGTCTTGTAACAGTAGTTTGTACAGCTTATTAAATCCATATACTTCCATGCAGTGAGGTGCTACTTTATTTATACTGAACTTGCTCATTATATTTAATTTTTTTTTTTAATTGCAGGAGCCCTGTTAGAGCTTTAGATGTGCCACCTTTTTTGAACACATTTTCTTGGCACAAATTGGTGTGTTTTGTTGGTCTGTCACATCAAGCAATATCCTTGTCAGTGCCAACTAATTGCTATCAATCAACTGCTGAGCATGAAAGGCTGGTCTGAGTGTTTATTAAAGCATGTTAAAAAACACAGGACACATGATTTCTTGTAAATATGAGGCTAGAAGGGTGGTTCTGTAGGAAATAGGCTGACACATCTACATTTTGCATTCAGGAACTGCCATGCAGGTGGGTAGATGAAGCAGGCGTGAGTGATTTATGTCAGGATTTAGTGCCTGTCACTTGGGAGTGAGTGTGAAAGTGGTCAGGAAGAAACCGTTCCTCCTTGATTGCTGTAGGGACCATCAGGGACCATCTGCTTGCTTACAAACTCTGCTGGCATAGTTCTTACTGATAGGATGATAGTATAAGGCAGCAGAGGAATGCAGGTGATACTTCACATAATATAGCTAAAATAATCCATGAGCATCCTACTTAGATAATTTAGGGGATAATTGACTTGAGTCTGAATTTTTCCCTCTTGTTAATTCATTTGTTTGCAGGCTGTTCATTTTAGTGTATGCCTGCCTCTGTGATTGTCTTGGCATCCAACTTGACATTTAAATTGCATATAATTTATTAAGATAACAGTAGTTTGTAGCTGAGTTGTCCAGGGCTGTTGTTTTTTTCTGCCTACCTCGCTCATTGGTTCAAACCCAGGGATCTCTTAGAAGGCTTGCAAGCACTAGGAGTGAGGAGCTGCAGCCAGTGCAACTACCAGGTATCTCTCCCCCACAGAACTGTCGTGTCTAGTACCTTTGTGTAGATCCAAAGCTCAAAAGGTCATAGCTTGTGTGTGTGTGTGCGTGTGTTTATTACCTTCCGTTTAGTTCTCAGGAGTCCCATTTCGTGACCATCATCAGTCCTGGCCAGGGCATCAGGCAGGTCAGGGGTGTTATCTCTTTCTTTATGACGCTTGGATGTTTTTTTTAGGAGAAGTAGTCATTCTTTCTCTTTCTTACAAGCTCATTTGAAAGTTCTAGAAATAACGTTGGCTATCAATGTTTGAAATGTTTTTATTCTTTAAGAGAAGCTGAGTGTTTACTTTAATTTAAAACAAGACAAAAACTTCAAAACCCAAAGCAATTGCGAGACTTCGCAGCTGCCTAGAATAACAGCCTAAGTGTAGGAGAAATAGCAGGGTTGAAAATAGGGGAGAAACAGCTATACATCACTTTTGCCTCTCTTTTCTAACAAGAGGAATCCTTCCTTTACCCAGTGAAGGACTTGTATACTACTGCTTAGTGATGCCCAGTACCTTTATAAACCATTTCAAGGGCCCTCAGGATTTTTTTTCCCCCTTGAAAATGTGAAACTTAATTCTGGGAAATGTGACTTGCTATGACGAGGCACAAAGACAATACACCTAAATTCTGATGAGAAATGAACAGGCTGGGGGAGAAGGAGCAAGAATCACACTTCTCCCCTCCATCCTTTTGTTGCTCTGTCCGTGCTGGGTGGTGGAGTAGGTAAGTAACACATACCTTGTGTCTTGTATTTAAATTGTGATGTTAGCTTTGGAAGATTCTTTCCAGGTAAATGTCTTGCTTTCTGACTGGAAGACGTGTTTTGTCCTTACCGTGACCTTCGAAAGGTGGAGCTTATCTGCTGTTGTTTCACAGGGGATTCCTTGTGGGTTTGGGACTTTTATTTTGTAATAGAAGTAGTTTAGTTCTGCCCCTCCCAATTTATTTAAAACAAGCAAACAAACAGAATGTAAACAAATGATCATTAAAGCACTTGAACACCAGAGCTATGTATTACTCCTTCTTGTTAGAAGACATCTGTCTTATCATTCCTATGCATTGTAATCAAATTACATTTTAATTTCCTTGTAAACAGTAGAGGAAAATTATTTTCCAAATGGATTCCTCTAGGGCTTTGTTGATAAGGGACAGTAACAGGGCATTTTTCTGCAAAAGTGCAGCAAAGCTGCTGTTCTCTATTACAAAATTTGTATGTCTCTTTAGAGAAATATCTAAGAGCACTGATTACTTTACCCAGGTGGACTGTTTGAGAAGTGCATGTTCCCCAATTGCATATTAGCTTTCATAATTCACTGGTATCTTTTCTAATCCATCACAGTCACCTTCTGAGAAAACACCTGAAAAGTTAGTAGAAGGAGACCTGGTCCTTTGCTGAGGCAGCCTAACTAAATACATAATGGAAAATAGCCTAAATATTTAAATACGTCTTTAAATTTCATGTGCTACTTTAAAAACAGGCTAATGTTTTGGAATAGTGTGTTTTCCTTAAAAATGAAAAAATACAAGACCCAAAAAGAAACATTTGCTCATCAAGTTGTGAAAAAATTAAGGCTATGAACAGGCAGAAAAATGAAGATGTGTTTAATTAAGATAAGGATCTCCATAGGAAAAGCAGAGAGATTATACCAAAGTTCCGGTTTTAATTTTTGCTTTCTTTTCTCATACTTCTAGGGAAACCTCAGCTGTCTTGATTAGAAACATTGGTTTTCTTTTTCAGAAAAGTTGTGCTTTGTAGATGGCCTTGAAATAAAAGGTTTTGCTGAGATGCTGTTTAAAAAGCAGCGTCCAAGAGAGGAGAGGGGCAGATACTATGTTGGGCCATACAACGCTAGTGTTGTGGTATTTTGGTTTTTTGTTGTAACCCATTTTCTTGAGGAATGTGGCTTGAAGTCGCTTGACTTCAGGCCACAGGGCTTGTGATATGGGCTTTTCTGGGGTTTACCACTACCAGATGAAGCTTTTGTTTTCTGCATGATTGACTTTCTTATTTTTACAGACGCTAATTTAGAAGTGTTTAAAATACACGTTCTTTTTTTTTCCCAATGAAAATAAGGCCAACTTAAAGTTTGTCAGATCTCAGCTTTCCTCCTTAAGTCTTCCTTTCGTTTGTAGGCTGATAGCCTGTTGGCCCAGAACTGAGCTAGACCTATCCTACAACTTCCAAGCTGCTACTTGATAGTGTTTTAGTGCAATGAGTTGCTGTCTTTGCTTAGCAGTTCACAATCAAAGTTCAGCATCTTGCCTGCACTGAACTTTCCCCTTTTTGTCACAAAATGTTGGAAGTGAGGGAGTGAATATTTGTTTTTGGTTGTCCAAATCAAAGCCATCCCAAAAAGGTGCAATTTCTGGGAAGCAATGAGTGCTTTTGTAGGTTTGTAGATATGTCATTGTGCTGTGTAACCGTTAGGCATGACGAAGCCCTGCTTTCCTGGAGATGGCGGAACAGCTACCTGCCGATGGGAAGGAGTGAATGAATTCCTTGTCTTACTTTGCTTGTGTGCACAGCTTTTGCTTTCCTTATTGAACTGTCTTTATCTCAACCCACGCGTTTTCTCACTTCTACCCTTCCGATTCTCTCCCCCATCCCGCCGGGGAGAGTGAGTGAGCAGCTGGGGGGGCTTAGTTGCCAGCTGGGGTTAAACCACGACAGTCATACAGAGTTCCACAAAATGCTATTCAATCATTGCACATATTTTTAGTCATACTTTATTTGTATTATGGTAGAAATTGGAGGTACTGAAGACAGAATAGATGTTCCCACTCCTGAGAAGTTTAGTACGTAAGCCCAAAGAAAACTAATTGGATGCGGTAGATAGGTGGAGGAAGAAAACCGAACTCCCCAATATGCAGTGGTATATGTGTCATAAAAACAACCAAAAATACTTGCCAGTTTCCATTTGCTTGATTATCAGGCTAGAGCAATTTACAAACTGCAAAAAGCAGAAATGCCATTGTGAACACACTGGCATTGTGTCCGAGGAAATAATGATGTTGCAACGTTCAGATCACATCAAATCTGCCTGTCACTGCTTGAATATGGAATAGATCTGATTCCCAGCTGCACTTTCAGAGGAAATGTGAAAAAGGAAGGGTCACAGGGAGCTGTCCCTGTTGGCTGCATAACTAGTTACATATTATTTGCTTTTTTGGTGTATCCAGCGCCAAGTGCCTGGTCTGTATTTGTGTACAACTTGAACGCAGAATGATTTGCAGTAGATAGCATAGACACAAAAATGGACATATGGATTGTTTAGAAAGAAGTGAAAATTGTTTTGTTTCTGCAAACTGGTGCATTTAAAAATATGTTGTCAAAAAATTTCCAAACCTGCTTTTCCTTCAAACAGTTCTGTGAAAGCTTGTTTAGGGGTTAATATTACAGGCTTGAGTGACTTGAAGTTGTAAGAACCCTTGGAATGTGTAAAGAGGGGAAGGATTCCATAGATAAGGCTGAACTCTGAACTCAGGGCACAATCCAGTTTATACGTTAATCTCCACCAATAAAAGTAGCATCAGCTGTCTGACTGAGTCAGGACACTACTCCTCCCGTTTAAGTTGTTCAAATACAGTAAGTAGGCTATTACACCTGAGAAGAGGGCAAAGAAGGTGTATTGTGTTATTCTTGAGCTTTGAAGCACATAAAGCAGTAGTGTAAAAAAAAAAAAAATAGAGGAAGCATTCTTCTGAGGTTGCATAGTCTACTCAGTCTCATGAAACTTGGTCCTCTTGCAGGGGACTTGTTTGTTTGTTTGTTTAATTAGACCATTGCTCTGACACCACCACCACTGGCCCCCCCCCGCCCATTTCTGTTCTCGTGTATCTCGGCATTTGCAGTGTTGCAGACGGATGAAGAGTTGTGTTAAAAATTGCATGAAGAGAATCAGGTTGGTTTGTTGGTTTTTTTTTAACTTAATGTTTGTGCTTAATGTGACTGGGGAATTCATTTTACTCTAGCCAGCAACAGTTTGTCAAAGGCAGCAAAACAGACTTGTGAAATAGCTAATCAATGGAAGGTGTCCACAGAAGCACTTCTAATGTCATTGGGAACTCGATCAGTGACTGTACTGTGCAGCTATAGAAGCAACAAATTAGGAGCTACCTGCTTCTGTGTAAGCACGGAAGAGGGGGGAAGAGAGACATCGATTGCCGCTATGCTTTCATTTGGAAATATTTCCATTTCAAAATGGTAAAAATGTGACTCGGACATGACTCCAAGTCCAATATTTTATCAGTAGAGGCCTATTATTTAGTTTGCATGTTAACGTGCTTTGCTTTCCATGATTGTTATGGTTGCCTCCTCCTACCTTCACCCCTCAGTGAAGTTCTGAAGAAGCTGCCCATGTAGAAAAACATAGGAATGAGTAGGTTTGTGTGAGTTTTATTTTCCCAGACACAAAACTTTTATTCTTTAAATCTATGAGCAAGACTGATTGCTAGTCTTAAGTATTTTATATGAGGAAAACCTCTTTGAGGAGATTCTAGAACATAGAACAATGATTTGTGATTGTAACACAGAAGTAGGATGAGACTTGTTCTTGGGTCATAGTTATATCTTGATTATAATGGTCATAGAGTGAACCCGGGGGTGTTTGAAATGTGGACTTACTAGCTATTTGAAAATCTGCAAGAAAAAATGAACTTACATAAACTTTAAATCCAGGAATTTACATTCTTTTCCAAAAGTTGCTTGTGAATTTGGGTGGACTACCTAAGACAGCCTGTGAGCCTTGATTTTTAAGACAGTAATGACTGGACAGCTGTTGAAAATTAGATCTCTTTATCTTGATTTTAGGACCTGATTTTAATTGAACTTCACTCTTGCCCCCCAGAAATGAAGGCATTTAAAATCATAATTTGTTCTCAAAATTTTAAACCAGTACTACAGGCAGAACAAGCTGTTAGTTGGCCATTCTACCTGGAGCAACATCTCATGACCTTATTAAAATCAGGAGGTTGCTATGTCATTCTAATTCTCATTTACTCAGTATCTTTCCTTTTTACATCATTCCAGCTGATTTTCTGACCTAGGACATCATTTGTTTTCTTACGGTCAGAGTATATTGTGATCGTAAGAACTGGGCATGGGTGTGAAGGTCAGAACAATTGGTTTCTATTTCTGACTGTTGCTGAGTGATGGACTCAAAATCCTTGCCTCTGTTAACCTGTCTGCAAAAATGGAGATAATGCTGCTTATAGACTTATATGAAGCACTTAGAGGGTTATCTTTTTTGATAGGCTGCTTGTTAGGGAAGGATAAAATGGCTTGAGTGCTTGTGCCAAAACTAGACTGCACTGAACATTTGGAGAAATTGATTTTAATTTAAATTTTCACTCTTGCTGCTAGTGAAAGCCAGAAGGGAAGTAGTACTTCAAAAAGCAAGTCTCACTAGCTTTTTTTCTTTTAGGGCTCATGGAAAGCAGGAAGTGCAGCAGTTCCCATGAAAGAGGTGCAACCCATGTTTTTAATGAATAAGACAAGACTGCATTCTTATTTAAACTAAGTTTCTAAACCCTACTACAGTGTTGAAGGACACAGTCCTATGAGGTGCAAAAAATACTCTATTCCACCATTCCTTTTCAAATAGGGACTGCTCAGCACCCTGCTAATTTGAGCTAAGTCTCTTGCTTAGAAGATCCCTAATGAAAGGACCAGACTTTGAAGTGGAGACAAGACCGGAAAAAAATACCCTTAGACTCTAAACTGTACAGTACCTGTAAAGCATATAGGGCAGTGATGGCAAAACTTTTTATTGTCAGTTGGAAAATTTATTGTTAAGAGATCATTATTACTAGTACCAGCTTCTTTTTAGTGTCAGACTTGGTGGTGATGTCAAGGGTTCACTATTCCCGATCTCTACAAATTATGTATTTCAGAGAAGACTCCTGTGTGTCACTGGAATCAATGTTCACAGTTCCTATGTTATGGGGATGTGGGTAAAGTCTGCTTGGCAAGTGGCTATGTTGCCCCAGTGGCTATATTGCCCTGCCTACTTCCTGCTTTGCCCTTAAGAGCTCTTGCAGACAGTTGAGGGTTAGAAAGGGGCAGCAGTTGAGGTAAGGGAGTGTCTGCTTGGTTGCGTAGAAACCTGTCCCTTATCACCTGCCACCACTTCTTTGAAAGGTTGCTCAAGGTTTAAAGTTCTGGGTTTGAGTAATCAGGCCAGCATAAGACCTTACAAAGGGAAACAATGGCTGAATACAGTGCTGTAAATGCTGTCACTAAGGAAGTGGCTTGGTTTGTCTGAATTTACAACCTTCCTGAGACAATCCAAAACACACTGCTTAGATTCTGCCTTTAAAAGAAAAGTGTCCTCTTGGCTATATTTTTCAGCCCAGTTTCTGCCCTCCCCATTTATTTTTTTTAAGCCACTATTTTCTTCCTATGCTTGTTCTCTAGGGGTTTTTTGTCATTATATCATGTTTCTCAGTGGAGATGCTTTTTTTTTCCTTAAGAAAAAAAAGAGAAGCAGCCTCTCGTCAGAGGAATGTGCAAGCAGAGTACATTTAAGAGCCACATTCTGTGCTGCCATGGCAACCAGAGTTTTAAAAATGATACCGTCGGTGTTCCAAAATGATGCAACCTACAACGAACATCAGGAATAATTAAGAAAAGTAGTGTGCGTTCTATACTCAAGAGAATAAACGATGAGGGGACCATTTCTCTGTTGATTCACACACACACACCCCCCAAGTGACATTTACTGTTGTTTGGGGGTTTTTTTGCACTGGTAATACTCTCACAGTGGTCAATGGCAGGTTTGTTGGAGACCTTAAGATTCTGTCCCTGAGTGGTTTTGTAAGACAGCCTGCTGGTGATACCGCTCAATGAATTTATTTATTTACTTACTTACTTCTTTTATTAATTGCAGTGCTGGGATGTAGCTCTGCTAGGTAATAAGGTTTTGACCCAAGGGCCTGATGCTAGCCTTCTTCCAAGGCCTTCCAGTAGTGATGGTATCAATAGCAAGGTATTCTTGCCACAACATACCAGCTCTGTCATAATATAAAGGCCATGCATTTAGTATTATCCCTTTTTATGCTTCATTTCCATCTTTCATTATACTGCCAGTAATGGAGAGGGAGCAGTAAAAAATGGACGTCCCAGGGGTAGATGATGGTGCATGGAGCAGTCAAGAGGGCTTGAAAATGGCAAAGGTCACGGGTTAAGACCCTTTACTGGGAGGAACAGAAGCAGTCTGAACTTGTTAATGAAATGACTGGGATTTTTAGTGTTGGGTAGAGAAAGTGAGGAGACTGGGAAAGAATAGCAGCCCAAGCTTTCTGTGAATTCTCATGAAGCTTAACTGTGAATATTGCTGCTAATCCAATGAACTGGATACCTTCTCCTACCTAATTTTTTTCCAAATCAGAAATTAACTTTTTTCCAGATAAACTGTTCAGTCTGTTTGGGAGAGTAAGACTGAATCCTGCTGTTTCCCGGACACCAAAGAAGAAACATACCTGCTAATTAAATTACTAAAATCCAAGTAGCCATGAAATGTCCAAACAGGATTGCTTACTCTGGGGAAAATTAGTACATTTCCAGTTTGAGGACAAACATTCCTTTAATGGACAGTGGAAGGTTCTGCTCTTTTGCTGCTACATCAGATCTTCATTACCAGCCAAACTAAGTATCCTAAACATAGGTTCGTGCATGAAGGTACTGTAAAACAACGAAATTACCCCTGACTTCAACTTCCTGAAAAGCTGTTAAGTTTGTCTTTCCTTTTCCTGCTATGCATGTATTCTACTTTCTGTGCCCTCAAAGCTCAAATGTAGAGAAGCCTTGAGAAACAGATGCTGCATTCTTTCAAGGTTGTTTAATGATGTATCTTAAACAACAAGGATGATGATAATAATAAAAAACAGCCAGAAGTGAATAGTACAAGGACAGCTCACTCCCATATGTTACGGAATTGGTGAGATTACACATCCCAGCAGTGTAATTGCCACCCACAGCTGTACCTCCACACCCCCACGCTCCCTTCCCCCTCCTTCCAGCATCCCCACCTGGGAAGTAAGAAACATCCATCTTTGTGGTATCGTGGGGTATCTTGTTCTTAACTGTTCGAGGTGAATCAGTAAAAGAACACTGAGTTCATGCCCCAACCACTTCCCAAGAGTCTGGTATTGTAAGAATCTGATTTCTTTCCTCTTTTGCTGACGAGACAGATCGAAAGTGTATTTTACAGGCACACCCTTTCAGGTTTCTCTATCTCCTAGCTTGCGTTAATTTTTAATCACTTCCTCCAGTTGACATGCAACAACGCCTCTAAGGACTGGCTGAATTTATTCTCAGGCAAGCACTACTCAGCCTTTATCAAAAAATCTAAGGTGACATGACCTTAAAAACTTCAGAAAATGGATTCTAATTTCAGATACGCTGGTATGCATTGGCTTCAGGGGAGCAATACGAGCCTCACTGAGATTGGAATCTGTCCACAAAAAAAGCCCCTTGCGTTGTAGAGCAACTTCAGGCTTCTGGATTTTCTGTACTATCATGTCATGTCTGTTAGCAGAGGATTCGTTGTGCAATTATGGAATTATGGAATTGCTGCCCAGTTTTCAGGCAGGAGAGAAGGTCCTGCTGGTCCACTAACCCTGTTGTTTTGAAGTTTTAAACTCACCATATTTCAGCAAGCAAAGTGGATACTTGGGAGACTGCGAATGTCTGTATATGGATACGTATTCAAAAGGTCTATATATGAAATACTCCGTAGATGATTAAAGATGCCATTTCATTTCTCAGGTGATGTGCCAAATTGATTCCAATTGGAACATGTAACTAGAAAATCAACATGGGGGAAGGGGGATTTATAGTATATTGAGTGTGAGTAACCTTTTCACATGAAGTATATGTCCACGGTGTTTTGAAAAGTAGCAGGCACTACCTTTATGGGATCCAAACACTCCTTTTTAATATTCTGTTCTCTGGCACTATGGTGACAGTTTTGAGTGCTAGAACCTTGCTATGTAACAGCTTTTGCTGCTAGTTAGTAGGCTGAGAATTCAAGTCAGAAACCTGAAAGAAGTTCAGGGTGATGTTTAGGGTGGAGCACGTGGACACGTGCACTTGCATACACAGAAATACAGCAAGCAGCAGGCTTCTCCCATGCAAATGCTTCTTTAAACCACTGGTAGGGGGTTGCCTGTCCTGGAGGCATAAGAGGAAGTCATGCGGTGCTGGTGAATGGATTTGCCTTGGACATAGTCCCAGCGCAGGGAAATTGTGTGACAATTTTAGGGCAAAGGTTCCCCTTGGGTGACATTCGACAGTATTTCAAATACACTGTGCGCGTTACTGAGCCTGTGTGTGTTGCTCCTGTGCCTTGAGACAAATAAGGCTTCAGAGAATTAATGATCTGTTCGCTGGGGATGACCCTGCTTGTCTCTGAATGACAAAGGAGTGGCTTATGGCTGCAGGCTGGGTAAGTGAATGCATCTGACAGGACCGTGCTGTCAGATGCACAGTCAGGTTTGCAGATCTCTAAACGGGCTTGCCCTCAAAGAGTGCATTTACTTAAACACATCTACAGGTAGGCATACACGGAGCAATATTCGTGTCGACTGCATGTAGCACAAATGCCTATTAAAGGACATGCGACACGCGTCTTGCATACCGGTGTGTCATGCCAGAAAACCACATACGGATTTACCAGGCCATCAAGGGAAAACAGCCTCTTTCCCGGGCCTCCCTGCTGCGGCTTCGAGAATGCCTGCGAAATGCGTCAGTCCTGGCGCGGCGGCGGCGAGCCGGGCAGACGGGGCGTGCGATCGCAGGGCGGAACAGCCGCAGTCTGGGCTCCCAGCCTCCTGGCTAGACTGGAGAAACTTATAATTGAGTTCCTGAGCCTCCCCTCCCCTCCCTGCAGCTCGGCTGAAAAACACCCTGGCTCCCAGCCATGCCCTTTCACAGTGACCTTGCCTGCAAATAGCGCGCAGGAATTTTTACAGGCGCTGTGCACTTGGAAAAAGGGCTGGGGGGGTGTCAGGAGGGAGCTGGGAAGGGGGCATGCTGGTCCCTTTGCTTTAGAAACCGAATCTCATCGGCTTCCCCTGTCAACCTCCCTCCCCCTTCTCCCCCCCCCCCCCAACCACTGAGCCCATGAATTGCAAATTTCGTTTCACTGCGCTTGCTCTCTTTTACAATGCTATAGATTAATTTCTCTCTTCTGATGGTATGACAAATTATAAGTCTCTAAAGATTGATGTAGCTGATTGGTTTAAAAGAAATTGTTTAACATAGTGGCAGGACGATACGCTAGATGCTTAGGTTCCTTGCACGTATAATTATTCTTTGGCATATATGTAAAAAATACATACATAAAATATAGGGAGAGTGAGTGTGTATGTGTGTGTGTATATATGAATGTATAAAAATGTTCATACATCCAGTTATGCCTGAACATAATGTAAAATGATACTGGTAATGGCTGTCTGCTTAGTATATATACATAAAAAGCAGCAGCAGCCACTGGCTAAAAATAACCCCAAATTCTTCTCTCAGATTACATCAATTAAGCTTAGAACATTTGATGTATAAAGTTGGGCTGTTAAATTCTGTTTAAGAATTACTGGTTCTTCTGGGACACTGTGGTGCAGGCTATAGAAATCACTGGGCTAGGGACACAGGAGCCACGCGTAATTTTGCCTCTGACCAGTTGCGTGATGTTGAACAAGCTGCCTTGGCTCCTCCACCTGCTATCAGCAATATTGAGTCAAATTATAAGCTTTTCTGGGAGGGATGAGTATGACTGATGTCAGCACAGGCATCTCCTGAACCCTTGCTGGGGCCTCTGGAAGTGCTACTGTAGCAGTATTACCACTCCTGCGTTTTCACCTAGAGCTTTGAAAGTAGTACGGAAATATTCTTGCTGCTCTGTCTTTTGGAGTCGTAAGAGAGATTCTTGCTATAGCTGCATTGTGCAGTCTCTTAGATTTGCAGGTGTTCAGCACTTTGCAGGATCATGCTTTTCACACGTTGCCACCTCGCTCTCAATCACTGAATCAGCTCGTGTAACATGTCAGTTGTATCGCACTCTTCAGCCGTATATTAGAACTTCAAGATACAAAGGGAAAATTGATTATCCAGAAGTGGCTTTAATTAAAACTTGTTTTTCTTGTCTGCTCTCCTGCGTTTGTCTGTGGCAGCCCACTCCCTGTAGTCAGCAAGCTTCTTTCCACCGCTCTCAAAAGTTCAGCTGTTGCAATCAAAGGTAATTTTGTTTGTGCAAGATACTCATCTCCAAAGGAAGGGCCAAGAATAGGGGTGAAAGAGAGGACAGTAGGCAGATGACTTAAGTGTTTCTATTAGGCCTTTCTGACAACCCCAATAATTCTTTAATGGCTTCCTAATAAAGTGTAACATCATTATGTCTGAGAGGTTTTTTGGACCGCTTTTCTGCTCATTCACTAAAGGGTATGAAAAAGCAGCAGTCAAAATCAGAAGACCTCTGTATGTGTGTCTCTCTGCTGTGTTGATACGATGCTACAACAGTGTCCGAGTTCTTTTTATCTTTCATACAGAAAGGGAGTAATGGACTAAATGGCGTTACACGTAACTTCAACTGTAAGATTCATCAATACATATTGTGCTCCTGGCACCTTTTACGTAAGCAACCCAGCGTCTCCCCAGAGGGTTTTGATACCTGAGGGATCAAAAAAAAAGAAGAAAAAGGGATTCTTCTGTTGCAAGATAGAATTTGCTTAGTGTGACTTTCTCTGAGACATATGGTGCAGCAGCACCTGTTTTGTAAGTATGATCTCAGTGCAGAGAGAGCAGATCCTCGAGAATAGAGGAAATTTCATATCTCCTTCCCATAATTCCACCTGGCTGCCACCTGCTCCCACATTTAATTGGCCCTAGTCCCTTGGCTCCCCGCACCGACCGCAGGGTGAGCAGGAGGAAGCAGAGACAGACAGTGAGTATGCAAAGTGTTGTGGGGAAACAAAAGGGACTTCGAAAGAGCAGCTCAGATAGAAGCCAGGCTGGTTCATGTCAGACTTGTCAGTCATCAAGGGGCGGTGACTGGCCAAAGTACCATAGCCTGTCACTTCGTCTGAAGACACAGTACAGCGTCTTGTCCACCTGGGCCCAGTAATCTCAGTGCCTGGCTGTAAAATGTGTGGCAATTCACACTTGAAGAAAGATCCATTGCCATTTGATACTGGACTAGCGGTTCGGAAGTTTCCACCCTTCTAGTTTTGTAGCGCAAAATAATGGCGATAACAGCTGGGAGTATCCAAGTGTAGTTGGCAGTAATATCCACACACCAGGCATAAACATCCTGACAAAACTGAAGTGTTTATTTGCATGTGGATGTCACTGCTTGGTAAACTCCAACACATCTGGTTATCACCACTGAGATTTGCCAGTAAAAAGGAGGGTGTTTTGCCTCATTTTTCGCCGAACAAAGTGAGCATGGCTGCTCATGTAAAGAAGGTTTGAGAAGCTGATACTTAACAGATTTCATTCCTCCTTGTCTGTGTTCACCCCCACCTCTACCAAGTTCAACCACCTTTTTTCACTTACTTAGTATGACCACAAATATTTAACCACGGTTTCTTAACTTAATCTAACCACACTGGTAGCTGTGGTAAAGACTAGCAACTTTGGAAGGAAAAAGCTGTAGTAATACAATGAACCTGTGTGGATCTGTTTTGTGAGCTGAACACTTGTTTGAAACACACCACACTCACTTTGGGGTAAGTTATGAAGAGTGCCTGTGTGCTTCATTACTCAAAAGCAACTTTATAGATCGTGAAATGTCAGACCCTGCAACGAGCTCAAAAACTAAATTGTTAGTACTGATTTTAAAGCCTGATATATTGCACAGATCAGTGTTTTACAATGGCAGGTCACTATTATCCCTGTTTCTCCTCTAGGAAAACTGAGGCAGAGCGGGGAACAGCTCAAGGTCAATCACTGAATTGACATACAGGGAAAACCTCTTTGCTCCTAGTGCAGTGTGTGTAGAACAATCTGTTTCAGAAGTTTTGTCGTACAGATCATTTCTCTCTCTCTTTTGCACATGTATACTGGACAGCAAGCTGGAGGTAAAGGCTCAGAACACTTGAAATAAGGACTTTTTATTCAGATGGGCCCTGGGTTACAGGCATAGCTGGTATGGCTCAAATTAATTCTTGGCAAAGTCAAGATTCGTGTTAGTATTGTGCTGTAAAGTGAGCAAGCTTTCCCATTCTGAGTGAGGCCTACGCTTCCTTACTGTCCCACAGCAGCTTTCTGAAGTGTTCTCCATCCATTGCTGCCACTGAAAATACACAGGTCTAAACTATTCTAAGTTCTTGAAGACCAGAATTTCACTGACACATGTTAGGAGATGCTTCTCGGTTAGCTCAGGGGAACCTTTTTCCATCGTAATATTTTTCTTTTGCTGTGCAATGGAGCTCTGGATTTAATTTCAGCACCCGGTTGGTGGTTAGTGGATGGACACCTTCTCCCTCTCAACATGCAGGAAATGGGAAGAGAAGGACATTCGGAGGAAAAAAAGTGGCTTAGTGAGATTGTCTGCAAAGAGTTTGCTTGATAATACTGCATGCTGGGGCCACAAGAGACACCCAGACAGTGTGGCGTAGCTCTTGCTGATTTGCAGCGTTAATTTAAGCTTCTTTCTATGTTACTGCATTTTCACTTCCTTTTCTAGAAAAATAGGAAACTAGATAAATGCTGTTCTTATTGCCTGTATGCCCCATATGCATGCTTTTAGAAATGGAGCTATGCTGCAGCAGTAGGGACAATCTGTGGAAGGGGGAGATAAGAAAACCATCTCAGTTTAATGAGAATGAATTGCTTTGGTATGGTTCCAAAACATTCCTTTTCTATGTATAAGGCTCTAATGGTTACTTTGATATATAGATATAATTCCAATATGTGGAGTTGTCTTTTACCTTGTACTCTGAGAGGCTTTGAATTTTCTTTAATGCATGCCTACATGACATGTCAGAAAAATGCAGGAAGCAGGCCTTACTGAGTTTTCCTGTAGTTTGTACTACTTACATGAAGGAGTACGTGTGCTGTTCTTCAGGTACAGTGCGCAGTTGCCAGTGTTTGGGACGCTGTTGGATTTAGTGGAGGAAGGAAGAGGCCAAGATGACCCTTGTTTAGCTCTCCCTCAATAACCTGGCTTGTAGCTTTTGCCTCTCACCTCTGAATTTATTTTAAAACGTTGTAAGTATTCAGAAGGTGATGGACGTGAGGGCTCAGATGTCTGCATATGTGGAGAAGTGGACATGCACAAGCAGTATCCTTAGTAGTCATTCCAAGGTAAGCTGTCTTTCTAATTAGAACTTTAGAGCAGCCTCAGGGCTGCTCTGTCTTACTGTTTCTGGCTATAGACATATCCTTGAAGTGTACAAACACAAACACAGTGCATTGTTACACCTGTGGTTGGGCTGAAGCAGAACTTGCACCATTACAGAAACCATTTGTATAAAATCTATTCTTACAGGGCCTTTTTGTTTACTTTGAGGCTCCTTTATGCTGCTGTAAAGAGGTTTTAATGCAATTTAGAACGCACTGCACAGTCCGTCACCAGCTTCCAAGCACACAAATGGGAAAATTAACAGCTGTTTTCAAGTGCAGCTGATTTCCTGAGGACCACTCTAATGGAATACAGAGATGATAGTGAAATGCAGTAGCAGAATAGAACGGCAGGAGCTGACCCTCTAAATCATCTTGAAGTCAAACAGCATTAAACAGTTCCTGATGCCGCCTGCCAAGTGCATATTATCATTGGGTCTCTGAGTAGTGCAGCCATTTACCGATAAGAAAAGGTTAGCGCCCTCGGAGGAGTGGGATCGTGTTTACGGAGGTGTTGGTACCAATTTAGCAAGTCAATACAGTATCTGTTTCTTTGCCTTTTTTTCATATTTAAGGGACAGTCCAGCTCCAGGTAGACCATCGCTTGCTTATTCTGAACAGAGGCAGGCAGCCAGGCAGTCAGCGTGTCTCAAGCGTTGCAGGTGGCCCATACACGATGCTTGTATCGTGTGTCTCTTGCTGCTATCTAGATAAAATTTTCAATGTCGTGCATGTGAAATTAGAGTATAGTGAAGAGTCTTGCAGTCGCTCCAGTGGAAGCCGGGACTAAGTGTATGTAAATTTAATTCCTTTGCCACATAAATCCTCCGTAAGCATGATCCAAATAATGTTAATCCAGATCTGTAAAAAGGGGCCTTTCTTTTCCTCTTCTTTGGATTGTAAGCTCTTTGGGATAGGAATTGCTGGTCTACGCATGTGTTTGTAGCACTGTGCTCTTATTTGAGATACATAAAAACTTTTGCAATGTTCATACCGGAAGAATGGGATCAATTGAAAGTTTTTAGAGAGAGCAAGTTCTTGTCAGTGAACTGAAAATTCTTCCCCTCTGCCAAGGAGGAAGCAAGGGTATAGATAGCCTAGTACTGTTATTTGATTGCAGAACAAAGAAGGAAGTCATTAGGCCACACCCTTTATATGTTCCCTTGCCCTGCACGGACGTGAATTTCGGACTGAGACTTGAATCTTAAAGGTAGGGGTGTACTCGTTACCTAGAAAAAATAGACTAAATGGTACAGAGTCCACGCAAGCTCTTGTGCACCAACCTAATCTGGTTTTGCTGCCAGCTGAAACAAGAAGTTACGTATGATTCTGTTTTTCTCCTTTCCGTATTTCTTTTTTCCATTAGCTTTAGAGTCAGTTAATGTTTATACAGACTGAGTCACCCATCCCTACCCAGCCACCAAAGAATGCATTTAATTCACAGCTCAAGAAGCAAACTGAATGTTTAAATTGACTCAACCTTTGTGGAGGCTTTGATCCGTACTGGAGAAGAGTGACTAAATGAAACCAGGGGAAGCCAGCTTGCAATACCCCAGCTTACGCCTTTTGCTGTAGGATCATTTTCACAAAGAACACTGAATGTTACAAGCAGTTTGGGAGTGGCATCATGAATTCTGGAGCTGGGACAATGGCTGCTTTCTGCAGTGCACAACAGTGCAAAATGACCGGGCAGCAGCCGGTGTCACAAAACATTTGGGGTTCTTCAGACTGTTTTTAGAAGTGCCAGCCCCTTTGAGTGCTTGGATTTGGATACCTTAGGGGGATTTAATTTTCATGAAGTGCTGAATACACATGTTCTGAAAAACAGGACAGTGGAAACTTGTCATATGAAAAGCCGTGGTGGTTGCTTTTTTCAAAATGTGTGCTCTTTGGTCAGTTTTTCAAATGTCAAGCAATGACATTAAAAAAGTCGATCAAATATGATCAAAGATCATAGCATTAAAACAAGCCTTTTTCTCTGTTCCCCCCCCCCCCATTTGTTATACTTTTGGAGCACCGAAGGATTTTACTGCAGCTGGATTTAAGGTGTAAATTACTAAGCTGTGTGTGGCTGGTTATGGGAAGTATCCTTGATCTCTCCTCCAGGGACTCTACAGTATCTGGAAAGTATCCTTTCCAGGAGGTAGTGCCATGCTCATGTCTCTGACCGCTATTCCATACTGAACCAAGTGTTTCATCAACTTGGTCTCAGAGCCTTGGAGAAAGGGGGTAAATTGTCTCTTTTGAGTCGTGCAATTCCTGTTGTACGTTTTCTGGTGAGTAGCCAGAAATCCCTGCACACTGCCTCTCTTTTCTCCCTCTTATGCACGCTCTGTCTCTCTAGCTTTTCCCTTGCCTTTTGTGCCAAGAATGTGGTGGGGGAAGGGGGAACCGCACAGGAAATGCCTCTTCTTTTCTCTAACGACATTTCCAGCTGCATTTGGATGGGAGAATTCGAGGAGGGGGAAAGCATCAAATCAGTGGAAAGTTGTTCAGCTGCCAAGTCAAACTGGTACATTTTAGCTCTGGAGACAGTAGAGCCTTTTCTCCTGAATTTTGGCCCATTTTTAAAGTTCCGTTTTTGGAGAAGCAGGGGGAAAAGAAGTTAGTGACATCAGTGCTCCTGGTTTTTATTTATATGCATATTTTTTCAGCAAAAGTGAAGCTAAATTGTAGCTTTACTTTTAAAGGTTGAAAGTGCAATCGGTTCAGGAACGCTTAAGAAGGGTGATGCCTTTTTCTTTCATAGCAAGGAGTGTCTGCCTGCCTATCCATCTTTTGTTTATCCATCCATCCACCCACCCACCCACACGCAGTGCCAGAACCTCCTGCTTACTGCCTTCCGTCCTTCTATTCGGTGTTATTATTTAGTAACTTGCCTGTCACACCTGGGGCATACGTTAAAGCAATACATTGCAATGCAGGATCAGCCCTTTTTCAAGTAACCGTGGATTGATCAGTACAAGGATAGCCTTACCATTTATGAGATGCCAAGGAAGCAGAGGGGTTAGTTGCAAAGGAGAGGAATGGGAGAGATGTAGATAGAACAGGAGATGAAAGGTGTTCTAGCCAGACAGCATGATTTCTTGTCTTCATCTTAGTCCAACAAGAAGGAGGAGTTCTCCCCAAATTGTCGAAGTGTTGCAGGAGGAGATGGGCTTTGCCTGTGGCATGCTAAATTTGGAGTTTATCTCTCTTGTTGGTTCAGTGCCCAGCATCCTGAGATCTTTTGTTCAATTCATGTTCAAATAGTATTCTTTATCTGGCTTATGAGAGTAAAATTTGTGGTGGGCCTAATAGAAGTGGCAAGGAAGCGCTAGAATCTTTCCAATGGTGAATGTTACAATCTTAACAGTTTGAGTGCTGTGTATTTTGCAATTGTTTGCCACATAAACTGTGTTCCTTTGAGTAAAGTACAGTGAGACATCAAAGCTCTGCAGCAGCTTTACCTTGTGAAAAAAAAATTTTAAAAGGAGGAGGAAAGAAGGGGGGGGGGAAAGCTTGTTATTAGCAGCCTGGTTGTCTGCATTTAGAAAACCTATTAAAAATGCATCATGCTGAGGAGACAGTCTGCACAGTGTGTAAAAAAGATGGGTTGCAATAATTCTCTCTGGGTGTTTTGAACCACAGCCTCAGACAAAATACATAGGATGGGGAAGGGGGGTTGGGATTAAAATTCTGAGAAAAGTTGTTTATTGCTAGTGCAGTTGCATTCTGGACTCAAACCAAATGCATGACTGTGTGAGGGTCACAGAGGAACTGCAGCAGACAAGAGGAAAAATGGGAGCAGGATGATGAGGGTGCAGGAGGCGATCTCTCTTGTGATGCCGAGATGATATACTAGTGAAGTTACAGAATGAGAGCTGGAGTTTAGCTCAGCTGGATTGATCCCAGTCTCTCTCAAGCTAGGGTAAATCAAAGATGACTTTCTGGAAGTCACATGGCAGTACGTTGATGGGAATCTCCAATATGACTTAACTGAAACACAAGAGTTATTTGATTCTTCTTCTCTTTGCATTTGTTAAGGTTAAAAGGAGGGCACAGAGGTAGCAGAATGTCCTGAGGAAGTGCATAGGGGAGAATCCAGTCTTTTAATTCTCTGCATTTGAGTGAGTCTGCTTTACACAGCGGATCATGGTTAATGCCCTGGCACAAAGTTTCAGGTCACCACCATCAGGGAAGTTGAATCAGTCACTGGCATAAGCATCTTCTTCATGCATGTGAGTGTTCTAACTGCCATCAGAAGCACGCATCATGTTTTCACTGTGTGCTGCAGTCCTGGCTAAGTTACAGGCATGGTGTGTAGCATCTCACAGAATCCAGCTGTTAGTCCCGGGGCTTTTCCCCCACCCAAATTTGCAGTTGCTGCATTTACCACATAACCGTATTCTTTCTCTGACAGCATGGAAGAGCAGATGGGGTCTAGTATAATGCCAGCTTCTCTGGTAGTGCTCTACAGCCTTCTGTCTCTCTGTCCTTAAAGAGGGGAAGAAGGGAGGAAGTGTTGGAACTTCCTTCTTTCCAGGGTTGAATCACCATTTGCCCTGAGGGACCCCACAAAAGCAGGAGTCACCAAACTTGACTGGCACATGCTGTTTTCACAGCCTACAGGGTAATGCTGTTGGCTGTGAGCAGTCTCTGCCCTTTTTTTTCTCCTCTCCAAAAGGCTGGATTCCTTTAGCTTTCTACTCGCAAGCCTTCTGTGGCCTGTTCTGTTGTCCCTTACTGCTTTCTGAGTGCACAAGGGAGGCCAGCAAGTGCACAAGGGAGGCTAGTGTTTCCTGCAGATTGGGAGGGAAAGAGCAGCAAGGGAGCTTTGAGCCTGCCTCTTTTGATAGCAGGAATTGTTTTCACTTGGCATTTCCATACTCTGTAGCTATGCTGTTTTTTCTTGCCTAACATTGCAGAAGAATAATTGTAATACTGCAAGGCTGGGAGTTCACTTACTCTGACCTTTTGGAAATCTTTTTCTTCAAAGGTTTGAGGCTTCTTGTGTTGAAAGGCAAACAAAAAATACTACAGAAACCCCTAAGCTGTGATAAATCATTTCTTCCATTTGTTACTTCTTCGTTGTTCTCCTCTCTTGCATCAGTTTGTTGTCTGAAGATTTTTTGCGTGAAGTGCTGCACAGTAATGGAGCAAATCAGTATCCAGCAAGGTATTTTCTCACAGTCTCTCCACTCAGAACTTCATTTTAACATTGGAAACAGTCTTCTGCTCTTGCAAGCATAAATCCTTGTTGCTTAGATAAAGGAGAACTGTCTAATAGCTGCGCGTGGCTTTTGACACATAGCTGAGCTGTTCTTACTCTGTACGGTGGGTTGGGGCACAGAACAGAATTTTTAAAGAATTGGGTTTTGTTCTTACTTGTACTGGCTTTTTGCAGCAAATTATTGTGTCCTCTTATGTCTGTTTCTCCAACTGCAGAAAGTCAGTTAAAAACGTCTGTTTTATTTGCATGCATTTTGATGTCTGCAAAGTCATATATGAATGACGTATGCTGCAATATTGTAAACTGTCATGACAAACTGCTGCTTATTTAGTGCGATTCTGTGCATATTATTTTTTCTGTCATGTTTGAATTTGTCCTTAATTATCTGTGGTAGGTACTGTTTCATAATATTGTTATGCTTATTTTATATATGCATGAGAACATGCTAGATAGGTTCAAGGATCTGTCCTTATACATCAGGGTGGAAAAAGAACTCCAGAGTCCTGATTCACAGTATTGTGTACTAGTCTGAAGACAATGGACCATTTCACGTGTCCTTCTGGGCATCCTTGGTTTCTGCTCATAAAATTTTGTGTTTAAGTTGTGAAGTCTTCTGTGTCCCCCCCCTTCTATTATTATCTGTTAGCTGCAACCATGGACTTAATATAAGCTGTATTAGAAGGATGTGACACAAATAAAACAACAATTTAAGGTCAGTTGGTGATTTACGGTGTCCTTTTTGATACTTGGCTTAAAGAGATTTGTGAAAGGATGGGGCAGCATGTGTCATAACCGTGTACAGGCTTTGACAGTGGTGCTTCAGAAATGCTTCAAAGGCAATGGAGTGCTGATGTCTGGTGGGATATGCTGTGAAATTCACCGTGGGCCAGTGAGCACTGAAGAGCTAAAATGGAGCAGCAGATAGCCAAAAAGACTTAGTTTTGCTTTGTTTTCAGTTTCCTTCCATATTGTCTCGATTTTGGGATGAGCTGCTATTTTTATTGGCACATGGAGATTGATGAAGCTAGAAGGATAGCAAAAGTACATGGTTAGGTGAAAGGTGATGAAACAATTCTTTTTTTTTTTAATTGCAAAATTGTTTTTAATCTCAAGATGACTTGAGGGAGTAAAAGTTCCCAAATAAGATGCTGTGCTTGTGTCAGTGGAGTACAACACACATTAAAACCTTTGACCTCTCTCATTAAGTTCACCTCCATACTCTAAGGGAAAGTGAGAAAGGAAAAGATAATATTTACCATAAGAGATAAATATTTACCATGTTTGGGTTGGAGTCCAGATAGAACCTTCAGAGCTGTGTAAGCATCTTCCAGAGCAAGGGCAGTGCCAGCCAGCAGCAGGCCTCTTTCATCGCTTGTTAGTACAAAAAACTCCAAGAAATGTCTCATTTGCAAGAGCAAGCATGTCAAGAGTGTTACGTGAACGTAACTAGATGAACAGTAAGGTATTTTTTATACAGTAGAGGGAGTCAGGCTGTTCTAGGGAAATTTCCAGGGCTTCTCAAGGCCACTTCATTCGGGCAGCCCTGCCCTGTCAGAGAGGAAGAACAAATTAAAGTAACCATACTAGCTCACCGCTGTACAAAACAGCATTCTGGAGCTGCTGGCATTGATAATCCCTTTCTAGAAACATGGGCTTTTTTGCTGTAGATGGGAAGACACAGAAGTCCAAAGGACTGAAGGCATGGCTCATGGGTGGATGGATCTCTGTAGATACTCCCCCAAGGCAGAGGTGATTCTGGTTTGGTCGCATTAGCACTCGTATCCAGGAAAGGTAACGCCTGTGAGTTAGTGGTTAATCAAAAGGGTTGTTGTGTGGAATAGAGTTTGGGAGAAGGAATGTTACTTCTTTTAGACCAGCTTTGCACTGTAAATCTTTGCTGGTCTACCTACCGTTGCCACTGGTTTTATTTCTCTTTGGAAACCAGTATGACCTTTTTGAGAGTTGTCTTTGTATTTATCCCATGTCACAGATGTCTTTTTAATAGGGAACAGAATGTATTTAAGTCCATTTTTTGTGCAAATACTATTTGCAAAGGAATGTGAATGATGTGTTCGGTTTTTATTCAAGAGTCTTAGGATTATGCAGTCTGTTCTAGAAGACCCTCTGAGTCTGGTGCAGTCTGTGCGTGGGTACCTGATCCCTCTCCTTTTGTAAGTGTTCATTCTCCTGCTAACTGCTGGAGAAAAAAAAAGGAGCCAGCTTAAAAGCAAGAAGTTAGCAAAACTTTTGTTGCTGTAAAATTGTATCTATGGTGTGGAGTAGAGGGCACAACGTTCTGTTGCTTTCTTGGATAGGTCTAGATAGATGGGACTAGATAGATGGGACTGTTGCCTTCATCCTGAGTAGTTTAGAACAATACCTTGAAGGATCAGATGTGCTTGGCAGCCTGTGGGTATCCTGGACATTTCTTTCCATGTCTCCGTGTTTCTCTTGAGTCTGCCTTGGGCCAGGCTGTGTTTGTGGAGCTGGAGGCTGGCTCAAACTTGCTGTTATGTCGGTTTCTATGGAGGAAAAAAAAACATATGGGTTGCCAGACCTGGAAGAGTATTAAAAAAGGAGAAGAAGGAAGGGGGGGGAGGGTGGCGAGGGGGGTATGGGGTGGAGAAGAAATGTGATCCTCGTGTGCTCTGAAGGCGAAATCTTGATTCCACCCCTCTCCCCCCAGTTTTGAATTGTACGTGGTGGTTTTTGACTTCCCAGGCTCGCAAAGTCAGACTGAAATATATGTATCTTTAACTGAGGTGTGCTTTCAGCAGGGGTGGTTTCTGACCCTGAAGCCAATTTAGTTGATAGCTGAACCCAGCTGGTTGTCCAGTGGTGTGGGAAACAGATTAGGGTTCACCCATGGTAGATCACAGAGGTGCTTTAGGTTGTATTTCTGTCAAAGCCTCCGGATGATCTGCAGAATTAGAGATAAATGGAGTGAGTGTTTCATGCAAGTGGTTCCAAACTGTCCATTGCCTCTCTTAGATTTTTAAGTCAGTATTGGCAAGCTCTGTGCTCCGCTCTTTTAGGGGTGGTTTCAAACTGCTACCCCTCTCTTTCCATCTACATTGTAAGTCACATTTCAGTAGGTAGGTTTCAAGTGTTTCGGTAGCAACCTCTGGCATCAGATAAAAGCCCCTGCAACTTTTCTGTTAATGGAAGTGAATGGTTTTTATCATCTTGCTCTCCATCTGCCTGGTATAGAAGATGTCTCTTAAGATCTTGACTCTAGGGAGTTCTTGTAGCTTCCTGTAAAGTGGCGAGGCATTACGTGTTCTGATCGGGATGCAGAAGGAAGCAAAACAAATCAAGAAGAAATTATCTGCCCTCAGATTAATACTCTGGCCTCCATCCTCTTGAGAGATGTCGATTTTTAAATTTATCACTTCATAGTTGTTTTCTTTTCTTGTATTTCTGAAACTGTTTGCATCTCTGGTCTTATTAAGACAGAACAACTCTAGCCAGCCATTGATACTAACCTGTCCTTGTCAACCCTTTACATGTGTTCTGTATTCAGTGAGAATCCTGACGTTTTGCAGGATTTGATCCTCCATTTTGTAGCTTTGGGCTGCTGGACAACTAGAGGTGAGATCCCCACCAGCACTTCACTCATGACAGAAACTGAAGCAGTCCTGAACAAGAGCTGGTGTTCTCTCTCTGCAGTGTCCCAGACCTCAGACTTGAAGGAAATTCTAGGGTCTTCAGGTGTCAGTATAATAATTCAAACTTGGACTGTCATTGAGATTTGGAAACTTGGTTTCGGACCAGACCTGGAGCTGGGTTTCAAGGAAGCTCAGAGCAATTTATGGGTTTGTGTAGAAACCAGACAGAATTTCTGTGGGGGTGGTTCCCCCCACCCCGAGTTTTGGGTTTATTGCCTTCAGTAATAGTCAAAGGACGTATACAGGCATATATAGCTGAAGTAAAAAAAATCCATCAGTGCAGTTTCTCACGGTAGAATATTCAGTTGTTCCTCATTATAAGGAATTTCCCTCTTTTTAAGACCTAAAGGTACCTCTCTCAGAAATGCTGAGTCATAGAAATTTAGTATCTTTGCCTTTAAAAGAAATCATTAGTTCTGGGTTGTGTAAACTTTCCTGTGCTGATAAAACTGTGTCACATTTTGGGCTCTTTTTGCTTCCACATTTTACATTAGAAATCAAGACAAATCACAGAACAAATTCTGTACTCTGTGGGCATAATTATTTGCACCTTAGGGCTCAGTGTAATTGCTTTTACAGGTAGATAATATTCTCAGAAATATTCAAAAAGCATGCTCTATTTTATATATCGTTTTTACAGAGAAAAGATTGTTTAAAAAAGAGAGAAGAAACCCATCAGAATCTTGCACATTAAAGACAATCTCAAGATAAATGTATGCTTCAGGCAGTCGAGTGTGTCTCTTCTTTTTTACTAAATAGAGATAATTTTCTTTTCAAACAATGTTGCATCTGCCTGTTGTATGCTGGTATTTTTACCTGGGGACAAGACAGGTGAAAGTACAGGACAAGGTACAGACATACACAGTGGATCGTCATCTGTCTGGCCAACAATGGAAAGTAATTTTGTGGTAAGAAAAAGATGGACTAGCTGGCATGGGATTTTGTTATTGTTAATGTTGTTTGGAATTGTCCATACATATGTTATTTAGAATCTGGCTATTCCTGTTGGATGTCCTGATGTCCTGTAGGGTGTCCTGACATTTTTGAACAGTGCCAATTTGAAGAGCATTTTAGCTGTGAACCAGAGTTCAGCATTGAAAAGAGCTTAGGAAATTAGGATTTTCTCCAAATAGTAGTTGGTTTTAGAACAAAGCCTAGAACACTTAGTAAACTTAACCACATTTGCCCTTTTATTTTGACAGTTCAGACACTGACTGCAGGAAAGGCAGTTTCAAATATCTTAATTGCAACATGGTCTGGATGGTGAGACATTTCTGTTGTAATCCTCCTTATTTCAACAGCCTAGCCGTGGCCTGGTAGATGAAGGCATAATGATCTCGTGCCATTGCACACTGAAGGATATGCTTCAGTGGTGGTGTGTTTGGGGTGAGGTGTTGAATCTGAATAGTGCCTAGCACACTAGGGAGGCTCTTCAGTTTACCCTTGTATATGACCACAATAAATATGATTATTTGTAATAACTCTGCTAATAATGTGTAGCTGAAAAAGTTTGATAAGGAGGCATGCATGCGCAGAGAAAAGCAGCAGTGGGTCCAAGCTGCTTGCTTGGAAACTGTATGTGGTAGGGGGGCACAGGCCAGCAAGTCTGCTGGAACTCTTCCACCCTAAAATCTCCTTGGTTCCTAGCAGTCCCCTCAGTAAACATTGGCCTCAGCTGGCAGCTAAAGCAGGGCAAGAGTTTATTTTTATTTCTTGGAATTCGGTAGACCTGAAATCTCTGTTAAATGTTAACTTTCAAAAGACACATGCATCAGCATTCTGCGCCACCACTGGTAGGAAAAAAAGAAGAGATTATCGAGAACATAAATTGAGCTAGATTTTGTCCTTTCCCAGCCTTCTGTCTCTACCTTCCTCTCCATGCATTTCTGTATGACCTGTAGAGGAATCTGTAGACAACTGTGCACCATCTAGTAACTGTGATTTTTTACTTTTTATTTGTTCTTAGAAGAAACTGAGCTGGCAAAGATTTAATCCCGTTCCCTCTTCTCCTTTTTTTTAGAATGTTTTCATGTAAGTGATTATGGTGGTTGCCATAGGAAAAAAACAGCCGTTTAGAGAGTCACTTGCTGAAGTGTTGACTCATAGATTGAGTGCTAAATAGGTGTTTAAGTCTTTGCTGAACTGTTATCAAAAATGGCACAAAATGTCTCTCTCGACTCAGTTTGTACACTGCATATGCATATAAAATTAACAGAGAGACCTTGTTAAAGAGACAGTTTTGACCTCAGAAAGGAAAAAAACATCCAGAATTTTAGCTTAAGTTTAAGCCGTTTCTCATCCAGATTAAGCTTCATTCTGTGAAGACCTGAGAGAAGAAATGTCTTCCGATTGCGTTAATTTGTTACTTTTAAGAGTTTCAGCTAGTCGTTTTAATTATTTTTTTCCTCTTTCTTCCCAACAACAATTTGGAATTGCTCCAGGTTTATGTCAAACTAGAATGTTGGATAGGCAATTGAAAGAATTGAATTTATGTTGAATCCTCTCCCACTTCTGAGTATTTGTACTTAGGGAGGATAATCTGTGCGAGTGAATGGTCTGAATTTTTTCCCCCACATTTCAAATTTTATTTTCTATGACAGTTCTGTAGATCTGGAATGGCTCCATTGACATCGTCTTGGCATTCATTTGTTGACATTTGTTTCTTTCTGTGCTAATAGTAGTATGTCCCTTTTTGCTCTCACGTTGTGATTATAGGTTCCATTTCACAGTAATACCAAGACCAGATTCATTATTATTCGTACTGTAGTAGAGGCTGGAAACCAGAATCATGACCTTCTGTGCTTAGTGCTCTATAAATGCATAGAGAGGCATTTACTTCCTTACTTCTTGAAATCTAATTTAGCACAAAATGAAGCAAATGAATCAGACTGTTCAGAGGAGGACAAAGATAATGAGTAGGTGTAGCAGTAGTCAAGATAGCTGTTGTGCAACCTGATTGTTTTCTCACAATACTAAATATACGTATATAAATGTAAACCATATCAACTCCCTTCACTCAGTACAGTCTTTCAGTTTACCTGAAATCATATTAGGTATGCGAGCAGAAAAGCGTTCTAAATAGACGAATATAGAGGTTTCATGGATAAACTCAAGCAGGAGAATTCCATCCAGTGAACGCTCTTGCGTGCAAAGATGGCATGTCCATGCAACGTCAGTATGCACGTACCAGTCCTGTCATCTTCTGCAAAGATTCTTCCACAGGTTGGAAGATTGTGCCCCAAATGTTTTCTATAATAGGTACTTTGTGAAATAAAGTTGTTCGTATTTGGTAAAGAACAGAAGTGATGGGAGAATCAGAGTTGGAGTTTGGATTTTTGCTGCTGTTTGTTTTAAAAATGAATTCCAAAGCACCTCTGCTATGTAGTAAAAATAATAATACCTACTTTGCCCTCTTTCACTTCCCATGTTATCTGTGCATTCCATCGTTCCAGCTGTTCACACTGAATTCGGGCAAAAACATTTGCTTCTCAAAAAGATTGTTTATACTAAAAGCATTTGCTACCTTACTGTAAGTCCACTATATTGACAAAATATAAATGCGTAACAGCTGTCTCGAAGTTAGCCAAACTATAGGAGTACTGCTTTGAGTGTTTATAGTGCATCCTGAAATCTCAAGTAAGGCTCCTCTGGCTGTAAGTGTCTTTGTAATTTACACAGATGTTTCTTCATCATCTATTCTTTTCAGGCTGTTGGAATGATCAACAATTTAGTCTAATTGTGCTGGATGTTTGGGTTGTAAGGCTGTTTATTTTGTCTGTATGTCTGGAATAGTCACTCTTTCAAGGACTTGACTCGACTCCACAGACCGCACATGATTTAGAGAGGAATGGGTTGTGTGTCTGTTAAAACCTTGACGATGATGTTACCAAGCTTGGTCTCAAGCACTATTCTTTTATTCCTGGCTCTGCCACATGGCAGGTTGCTTCACTCATCTACATGCCGCATATGTAAAATGGTAGTGATGATAATAATTACCTGTTAGTATAATGGCTTGAGATCTATGGATAAGAAAGTGCTATTATTCTGCTCATGGAGAATAATTTCCCTTTTCTGGAGACTGAGATGCCTGTAGTCAGTTCCTACATTACTGTGTCTTCTGGGTCTGATTTTCTTAAATAAAGCCCAAATTTGGCAAAATAATGAACTAAGCATGCTTTGCCAAGCTATGTCATCTTTGTCATTGAACAAATAAACTATGGTGCAAATAACGGAGGAACTCAGGCATTTTACTGAGCACATAAAACATGGGTTTCAGAGTTCAAAGTTCTTGGTGGCAGATCTTGCATGTGAAGTCCTTTCTCGAAGACTGTCACAGGATGATTTTTCCTACTGCTTGATGAGTTTATACTGTTAACTCTCTCCGAACAGGATTCATACAACATTTTGTCTACTCTGATTGAATTTCTCTTCCACATTAATTCAGTTTGTTTTCATGCTAATAAATAAATTCTGTATACAATGCAAATACCGAGTTGTGCTTACAGCAGACAGAGGTAGATACTTGACTTTTGTATTGTTCTTGAATCCTTTACCCGTAGTACATGTGGGAAATTATTTTAGCATCTATGTATGTCTTTGCTGGAATAGCACTTGTGAAAGTTATGCATCAAGCTGTCCAGTACAAGTACCCCCGGTCTTTGTGTTAGCCTTGACTTAACGCGTGTTGCATTTCAGGGAGATCCTTTCAAGTGCATTAGCTGCAGTTTCTCAGTTGAGTTTGTATTGCCTGATAATGAAAGAGGTGGGGTTCACTGTGGTTTGGTTTTTTAAAAAATAAAACTTACATTATTAGTAGTATGGTTTTTGTTTCATCATTAAGGTATTGATTGTAAGTAAACATTTATGATAGCTCCTAAGGCTGACAAAGCAACCGACTTGGTGGGGCGGTTGTTCTTGGAGAATTCAGTCTGGCACGCCTCAGTCGGTGAAGCAAGCTGCAGGAGATCCTGCCTTGTGCCTGTGATCCCTGATAAAAATGGACTTTCTTATAACCGAGGAAGGGAGAGTGAAGAGAAACTAAAAAAGCAACGGAGTAATTATTCCCTTTTTAACAAATCCTATGGATCTTTAATAGCTGTAGTCAAACAACCCTTCTTCACCTCCCTTGATCGTGATAGATAATCAATTGTCTAGGACAACTGATGTGTAATAAAATACCAGTTAGTGCAAGAAAACCCAATGCATGGAGAAGCAAAGAGCCTTTAATGACTATAAGACTATTATTTAATCCCAGTGTGTTCCTTGGAGAGTTCTTGAATTTATAGAAGTGTCTCAGTCTACAATACGTGAGGTTTGCAATTAATAGCTGGTTTTCACTGATTAAAAGTATTTGTAAAGTGACTCAAGTATTGCTTTTTAACACAACTAGTAAATTTAGATGTGTGTGTGGCATCTTGTGTTTATAAATAAGGGTAGTGTTTTTGCCATGGAGTTATTAATGTCTGTACCGTACACACAGTTGCATCGGTGGAGATGGGGCAGAGGTGAGCAAAATGTACTTTCTGTTTCAAGGAGTGCAGTCTTGAAATTCTCCCCTAGACACTATGACTTTATCCGGTAACAGTGTTAGCTTTCCTTATTACCCAGAATAATAATTTGAAAGACTGCAGACCACCTGATACAGGCCATTTATTAAGTAACATTTGAAATATATAAAGTTAGTGGGTTGGTTTGTCACTTACTGAATTTTTCCACAGTCAGCTGTGGGACTTCAGGAGCTTTTGGGAAGACTGCGGAACTGCGGGTATGTTGTGGGCGCTTTCCACCACAAAGCTGGTCAGTTGCTTACGTGTTTTCCTAGTAATTTTCAGTGTAAATGCATTACCTGGGTTTGTGTTTTATTTCTGACAAGTACTTCGACCAAATTTTCTTGGTGATATTGTGGTAGTGATTGATGGTTCTGCAGGCTGCAGTTCGGTCTGATTACTGGAGCACAAGGAGAGTCGTATACTACATATTTACTGTTGGGACTTGGGGCTCTCTGAGCCAATGTAAGCAGTGAACATACAGAGCGATCAGTAATGAGACTTGACCTTTTCAAGACTAGGGCAGTCATGAAGCATTATTATAGCCGAATATTCCAAGTCATGCAGCATGGGACTGTGGGTAATGAATAATGAAAGTGTGTGTACATGTTTCTGTGCAAGAATAGTAGCCAATAATGATAGTGTAAGCAATGCTTTTCTAGTATTTCAGCGATACAGCCCCCCCCCCCGTAACTGCCAGTTGTAGATCTTGTGAACTGACAGCTGCTATTAGCTTTTCTCATTACATGAACTATTAGATGAATTGATCCGGTTTTTAGGTAAAACTCCATTTGAACAAAAGCACTAAACCATTTAGAAGACAACCTGTAAAAATGAGATTGCCTCTTCACTACTGTATTTTTTGTTCTTTTCTGGGGCTGAAGTAGACAAGACGACACTTTATTGGAATATCACAGAGTCATATGACCTTCTTGAGAAGTTTCTCTAATTGCGTGTGCTGTCTGTGGCTTCTGATCTGTAATATTTTGGAAAATGAAATAGTTAAAACCTGGCAGCTAAGCAGCAGATCTGTGAAGGGGAATCTTTGTATGAGATGTTTGTGGGAGGAAGAAATCAACTGCCCCACACCCTCCCCATGCCCTGGGTAGTCGATGTAGGGGCAATTATGTCATACAGTATCCATGTTGAGAAGAACATTCAGTGCTGTAATGACTATAGTGGCATTACCAAGTGTTTCTTAAGCTATTCTTGCAGGGATAGATCAAAACTTTTATAGTTGAGGCACATGCTTTTAGTTTCAATGGCCTTTTACAGCAAACAGTTACTATGGAAAAGGAAATAATGGAATACTATAATAGGGGTTTTCGTCTCCCACTGCACATAACTTATATTTGCAAATTGTGGTTTGGTCATGAAGTTACCACAGCTGCTTCCCTAGGGGATACACATGCTCCCAAAGGAACTGGATGGGATTTCTCCCTGTCAAATGTTCAGTAACCTGCAGGGTGAGCAAGGCTCTGGATGCATTTTGATGTCTAACTGAGGGCTAGTATTGTACATCTTTGAAATCTTTCATTCCCTATTCTGTTTTATTTGGCCTTTCTTCTAAAACTGTGAGCAGTAGCACGTCCTACCCTGTCTCAGCTTTCCAAAAGTTCCTTGAGTTCCCTTCTCTTTTCTCCTTACTTTACCTAATGTTCTTTTCCTTCTCCCCCCCCCCCCCTTTTTGATCCCTCCTTAAGCATATTTCATCATAATTAAACTATAATGTATAATTCATCATTCTATGCCAAACCATGAATCTTTTGCGGGGGGGGGGGGGATTTGAACAAATAAAAGGTTTTATTTTGCACGGAAACTTGGCAGGCTTTCATGTGCCAGCCTCCAGACACAACTAATACTGGGCTTATTTTGCACAGGGTGTGATTTAAAGAAAAATACCTCTTGCTAGAAGTACTAGAACTTATTTTCTTCTGGTTACTCCTTCTCCTTTACTACCTTCAAAATCATGTATTTTGCAACAGATTACTTTTCCTAACATTCCTCTTGTATGTCTTTAAGGATAATAGCCAGTAGCAAGAGCTCTTTCCTTTTGCTCTTTTTTCTGTTCGTGCAGGTAGTGGTAGTGCTTTGCAATTCTATCTATGGATCTCGGAACACTTTGCAAATATGTGTTATTACAGACTCCTGATGAGTGGTCTTAAAATGTTACTACAATGAACAGAAAAATAATGGTAATGCCATCCAGTGCATGCCTCTGCTCTCGTTTTTAAGCCCTGTTCATAGTACAGACTTCAGCTATGATTGTATACTACCCAGAAGTTGTCCTTGTGCTCTGGTGAACAGCTTCTTAAGACAGAAACGTTAGTCCTGTCACAGTTGGATGTGGTACATCTGTATATATTCTACAGCCTGTCAGTATTAGCATTCCATGAAAATGTGGCCAGCTGTCCTGAAGTAATATCAGATCTCAGGAGGAACAGTATTTTAAAATACATAATGTTACTTTTCTGATTCTTAAGGTGCTGTAGTATAAAATACAACATATTGTGGTTTCAGGTCTTTCTGTTTTTCTCTGTTGGTCTCCCATAACTCTGAAATGGCTTGGTTTAAAGATGTTTTGCAGGCCCTTTATGTATTTCATTTCATTGAAGGTGGGAAAATGTCCAGCCAATGATTGATGTTTTTTTGGAACTTGTTCAGACATTTTACTTAGCTGGGATGGAGGGGGTTCTTACATTTGAATCTGATCCAGCATTCCCTGTGCTGCAAAGCTCCTGCTGGCTTCTTACTGACTTTTTGCTCTTAATTTTATAAGGAAAAGAGAGAGAGAGAAAGCAAAAAGTACAGCAGACCTGAAATATTTCAGTTGATTCTGTGTTGAAGCTGAAATTTAAAACTTCAGAACAGGTAGGTTTCCACTTTCTGTCTTCCTTTTTCCCATTGTCTTGTTGCATTGTCTGAGGTTTTCTTCTGCAGTGCAATGCTAGCTGATCAGGTGATTTAAATATGAGCAGTCAATGTTAGTGGACAATTCCTTCTATAAAGTTTTCGGTCAAAGTTAGGAAACTCCCCAAGTTAAGGATTTCTGAGCTGTATTCTGAAGCTTGTGTTAGATGCTAAGCCTGAATTGGGACCTCATTCCAGGAAAAAGAGATGTGAACATCCCTGAGGGAGTTTGGGACAGGTGTGTCCCAGAAGAAGCAGATTTTCAACAGCGTAGCAAAAATGACGGCAAAAACCCTGCTGATATCTTTGCAGAATGGGGTTTGGAAAAATGACTTAGAATGCAGGCCTGGTTGCATCCTTAATGCTGGAGCAGCTTTCAAGCAGCTCTATAATTTGGAATGTGAGTGACGTCAGTTCTTCTGGCCATCTGGTTAGAAAATCTAGTTGTAACTGAAAATATCCAGCCCTTTTTTCTCCATTGCTAGGTGGTGACTACACACTTATGTAATTTAACAGCTCAAATTCTTTTCCATTCTGGTGATCTCTTCACGAAGTCATAACAGAGTGGATGCTACTGAAAGGATATCATCAACCTATTCAACATTAGCAATTTGTTGGCTAAAGGGTAACCACTTCAGAGGAAGAGTACAAGGCTGGGGGTTAGAAGATACGATTCTGTCTGTTCTGGTACTAGTTTGGTATATGACCTTGGACAAGTACATTCCCATTTTTCTACCTCAGTTTCCCCCACTTATTAAATAGTGATAATGACACTTCCTATCTTACAGGCATTGTTAGGATCTAATGAGTCATGCTATGAAACACCTAGAAAGGCAGCAAGGTATTGTTATAATTACTGCCTGCGGTGTTCTGCTCATTCCCTACTTTTTTTTTTCTTTTTTTTCTGCTCGGCACATCCAAACATCCCATTTTAATGCTTTTCTTTAAATACTTTTAGAGCTTCACTGCTCCTTCTGCAGAGGCTGTAGACTGGATTATAAAATTGTATTGATGAAAAATATGCATGAAAATGCACTCTCTGATAGCGTATGAAAAATAAAAGGATGCAAAACTGTCAGCCATTTTGTAAAGCCTTTTTAATGGCAAAACTCAGAAGAGCCCAAGAACAGGTTGTAAACTAAGAAACTGTAAACATAGCCATACAAACTTAATATTCATGTAAAACATTCCTTTTTGATTTACTCAGATTCCTAGTAAACAAATTTTCCAAGCAGAATAACGACAACACCCCGTGTTTCATTTTTACGTTTAGTGTTTCCTCTAATTCTTGATGGAAAAGTTAAATCTTTTTGTATTATTGATCCTTAATGCCAGCAGAGTCCTGAAGCAAGCATCCCTTTAGTTCCCCCGCTACACCAGCTCAGCCCAGTTATCTCGCTGAAATGCCAGATATTGTTAGTGACTATGAAAAGAGAACGGATATCACTAGGGAAGAGTATGATAGAGAATTTGCCAGGGAGGAGCTGAAGTTTTAGGATCTAGGAAAAAAAAGGACTTTTTGCCTATTCTTTTTAGATTCTCAGGTCATGCATATTAAAATTTAACTTGGAACAGAAGGAACTACTCCATTTTATTATTCCAAAGGAGTGTGTGAACGGGGACAGCATTAAAAAACAAATACTAAATAAAATAGAAAACAATTTGCTCAATGACAGTAAGGAATTATCGTATTGTTCTGCCCGCTCCCCTTTTTTTAAAGCAAACAAACTCTGTGTTGAGGTAGAGGGATTTAGAAATGAAGAATGGTATGCAAAATTGGTCAGCAGATCTAATCAGTCAGGAGATCTACTAAAGGAATAACAGGCATACAAACACATTACTGCAGGTAAACTGGGGTTTGAACTTGCCATATGTCAGCTGCTTTGATAAAGGACTTTTAGCTTCTGTAAATACATGGTAGCTCACCCTTTAGTGGTGAAGGGAAAGCTGTATCACTGAATGGAAAGCTACCCAAGGTTTGTTCTGGCTTTACAGGAATATATGTCTGTTGCTGTAGGGGAGCTCAAGTACTGTATATTTGCTCCCTGACATACTTGCTTATGTGCCACCACTGCTGTGCTCTTAAGAAATAAATTAGAAGGATCAGTTGTCAGTGAATAAATAACAAAGAGAAAAACTCCCAGTCTTAAGGAAGGTAGTGATAGGCAGGAAATGTCCTCATTTGTATAATATCAAAAACATTCACTATGCAATAATCCTTTTTTTTTTTTTTTTTTCCTTTCCTGAAAGCTTTTCCACCTGTCATGCATAGATGAAAACTTGAAATGACCATTCAGCTGGCCATAGCACCCACTACTGTGGAACAATAAATCTTTGTATTGCATCTCTTGTTATAATGCATCGGTTTTTTATGTTAATACTGAGTTGGAGCTCTAGAGCTTACATTTATTTTCCTAAAGCACTAGAAAGAGTGATTTCATATTAGGGGGGGAAAAAGGAGTGGGAATTACTCAGTGGTTAGGTTTAATTGTTCTGAATCCTTACAGTGTTTCATGAGAAAATGTTCTGAGGAGATGTGCAGTATAGTGGGAAATGTGATGGAAAGGTATAATTTGACCACCTACCACTAGCAGCTGAAAAGTAATTCTAAGGGCTGCATGCCTATCAGGATTAATCACTATTTCATTATTGAAAATACCTTCTTTTTCACTCCTGCAGTCCTTCATGATGGGCTCTAGGCATCAGAAGGTGTTTGCTTGAGGTAAATAGGAGTTACAGTCCAACTCTGTGCCTGTGAGGTGCACAAGAGCACCTTTTGTTTGGTGCAGTTTTGGAGTCTTTTGCTGTGGAAATTGCCTTGGTAGAAGAATGGGGAGAAGGGCTGGCAGGGCAGGCCTCACCCATCGCAGAACAGCATCACATCTCTAGACAGTTTATGGCCCCCCTGTCTGGTCATTTACTTCCAGCTGAACTCTGGCGATGGACGTGGCCAAGTGTTTCATTTGGACGAGAAAAAAAGAGCATTATTGAAAGGGACTGACCTTTCCATCACCCTGTTCTGTCGTCATGGTGCTTTTATAGCATTTCTCTGGACCAACCCATTCCCTTTTCTAAACCACAGTAATTCCCCTCCTCCTCTCAGTCCGTCCTCCCAGGAGACTTGGTGGTTTCTCTTTATTTTCACAGACACCTGCACTGCTGCATTCGTCCCCTAAAATCCTGTGAGCTTCTGGCAGAAGCTAAAATAATCAGCTTTGGTCCATCAGCAAAGCTTGGAGACACTGGGTTTCCCTCTCTTCTGGGTATGCACACAGTGCCTTGCTGAGCAGGCTTAGGAGAGAGACCAAGACCAAATGAGCCTTGGAAATTGATTTCCTCTTTTGCTCAGAGAAGAGAAGCTGAGGGTATTTTGCATGGCACTTGCACTACTGGAGCATTTGTTTTATAGATAGAGTGGCTTTTAGTTTATAGAGCAGGGAGTCTAGTGCCTTTCCTCTGATCTAAAATCCATTTTGGTAGTGGGAAATAATCCTGTTGAGCCCAGCAGTCTTTTTCAAAATTGACTGTTAACTGTATTAAGGCACAAGGCTGTCAGCACTGATGTAATAATTCAGGCAGAGCAGATCTGTTCTGGACCCCTGTCTGTGGGTAAGCGATGGATAGAGAATGTGTGGCCACGGTAAATGTGTTTGTTATTCTGAGTGAAAAGTCAAGGCTGAAAATGAGATTACTTGTTTTCCTTAAGCACACAGTAAACGTATTTTTGTCAGTGCAATGGTAACAGTGAAAATTTCAATTTATTATATTTCATTTTTATTTTCTTTACAAAAATTCCTAGCCAATCTAGAAGTTAAATAGCTATTGTTTAAAGTTACAGATTTACAAAACATTTGGAAAGGTGGTGTGTTTCTGTGGATTTGTATTGAGATACACAAAGTACACAAACTGCACAAAGTAGCACGTTAGCCACTTTCAGGGGAAACTGAGATGCATTGGGCATGGTAATTGGCATTAAAGAGTTTTGGTTGTTACTGGATTCCAGGGATCATTCTATATTCTGCGTGCAACAATTTAACCTGTCCTGCTTCAGTATATTTTGCACAATTGGGACCTTTCGTGCATATTTGTTCTGACTGTTATGGTCACCTGTACCTCCTGTACCTCCCTGGTTTCCCACGGACCCAACAGGAATGTGTGTATAATTCCAAGTGATCCTTTGTATTGTTCTTTTTCTTATTGTACATTCAGTGTTTACGTTACTGGAAAACACTGCGAGCACAACTTCTGGAGACCTAGTCTTCTGGATGCAACCCCTTTCTCAGTTGCACCGGTTCTTATGTACCTGACGCTAATGATGTGCATTCTGAGCAAGCAGGGTGCTGGGAGAGCTCAGGATTCAAACTCCCCATAACTTTGCTATGACTGAGTGGTGCTAGCACTGTGGAACATTCCTGTTGGAATCTCGCATGAATTTAGGGTGGAACTGAAACTTTAGAGTTCACACAAGATTCAAGTCAAGACACAGGCTCAGAGAGGTGAATGATTAAATACTGATCAAATATTTCTGTCTAAGAACCTGGCATACCTGTGGTGGAGTAAAAAGTGCAATGAAAGCATCATGCTTGTGCATTCCTTAAGCAAAGATTCATCTCTGCATGCTTGGAGATGTAAAACCTGGATTTTGCTCAAACTTCTAATGAACATTAGAATTCAGTAGTATACAGCCGATGTTGCACGTGGGCTGGAATACTCAACTGACAGTTCTGTACAGTGCCTCTTTGACCATTTGAAACATTTTTATTTAAAATCAAGTATGATGCTGGAATCATAAGAAGGGGTTAATTTTGTTCAGTCACGCAGGTGAAACCTTGGCTGGTAAGACAGCTATGTCCTTGCCCAGGTTGTGTCCCTGCTATTTTTATTTTGTACCTCTGCAAATTTTAATCTTTGTAGTAATCATACTTACTAGGCATAAGGCTTGAATATAAGCCAATAAAAAGAAGAAAGAAGACAAACTGCTGCCAGGTTATTCCACCAGCCATGTAGCTGGCTTATTGATGAACCGTGGGCTGTAAGCCAAGTTTCCCTAGCCTCTGAAGGATCCGGGGTGGTGGCAGGGCTAGAAGAGGGGTGGTGCGTGCACCATGCGGGAAAGCCAGACGGAAAAATTGATTGTTACTTTAATGTGATCTGACGTAAGAGAAAGTGGAAGTAGAGGACAGAGAAAAACTGCAACCTCAGCGCTACATTAGAAGCGCTTTGACTTTATAGAATATATTGGTGTCCTCTTTCTCTCCCAGAGACAAATTTCTAGAATCCTTTCTAGGGAAAAAGAAAACAGGGAGTGAGTATGTGTCGTTCAGTTGCACAGGGTCCTACTAGGACTGTATGTACAAAGGTGACGTTAGTCGGACCGTTGACGATTCCTGCAGAATTGTAACCTCCTCTTAATCAGGCTCTAAATAAACCCATCGGAATGGGTAAAATCACAGCTATAGCAGGTAAAATGACTCAGGCATGCGGTTGGAGTGTTAAAAACCTTCAAAACTCTGTAACTTGTGTATGACAGCTAAACCACTTTTACACAAGGATAATTTAGTTTATTCATGATCTCATTTTGGGTGCAGTTTCAGGCATTTACAGGTAAAAGACCTTTGCCAACAGGAAGGAGTTGCCTTTCACTATCTGATTACTACCCCAAGGGCTTTCTGTATATTGAGAGAAATGTACGTCAGTTTCTTTGCTGTTCTGAACCAGAAAATTATTTTTGTCCTACTGAAAAATGTAATCATTAAAAGAGCGCCATTCATTAAAATAATTCTTTAGCCTCATTGTTTCATGTGGAGGAGAAAACACCACAAAAATAAATTTGACTTAGTCATGAGGCATGAAAGTGTTGTCTAAGATGTTAACAAATCTTGGGCAGCTGACACAAGTGAGCTGGGAGAAAAGACGCTTAAACGTTGCCCCTTTAAACAGGGACCAGTCCTGTAGAGGGTTTCAACCAGATTTTTGAGGATATTTAGACACTTATTTCTCTCTGTGGAAGTCTCATCCATGAACCTGAATAAACTTAGGAAAGTTACTGGTTGCCTACAGTGTAGGCGTCTAAGTCTGTTCTAACTGATAGATTATCTGATAGGTTTTAAAGCATCTACTTTAGGATGAATTGCAGTCTAAAAGCACCTTTCTGTTGACTGCAAGGGAATGTAGACAGCTATCTCAAATGTAGACAACTCCCTTGTAAACATCTAAAAGCAGATGATATCTCATCTGTGGTGAACCCGATTTTAAATAGCCATATTCTGCATATAGGTACTCAGGTTAGAACTTGGCACATAAGCGTACTGTTTGAGAACGTAGTGAAAAGATCTGTCGTACTGGATCAGGCTACAGATATGTTTGGTACAGCATCTTATGGTGAGATGTGTCAGGAAAAGGAGGAAGAAAAGAGCAGCTCTTGTGGAATGTCCAGTTTTGGAGAACATTATTGTAGGCTACCTTAAATCTTCTTTTTAATTATCCTGCATGCTCTTGGTCAGAATGATAAACTGAGACGTTTGGAGTTGTTGGGAGGTTCCACAACTATGTCCTGCAATAGTTTTCTGCAACTATTTGGAAGTTGCAGTAAAAGGTTTGGAAACTGAATGCTCAACATGTAGAAGACAAAACTCATGAGCTCCATCTTGAATTGTTTCCCAGCTGGAATTAATGGTGCTTAACCCTATTAAAGAATTCAGAAAATTAGATACTTTGGGTTTTGTTTTCTATGAAAACATTAGTCTTGTTTCTGTAGTGCCTTTTATTTGAAAATCTCAAACTCCTTTAGAAATTCTGATACTGTTTACACTAATGTAGTTTAATGAAACATGTGCGTTGATTTACCTAAAGCCATTCAAATAACGTCAGTAGCAGAGCCAGGAATAAAATACAGTAATCCTGACCTTCAGGCCTTTGTAACTATTACCCTTGCCCTAAAGCAGATAAACAGATCATTCTCCAAACGTCAGAAGGGGGGGAGGGGGGTGTTCTCTTCTTCTGTTTTAGTATTTTTTCTGTGAAAGCAAGAAACAGCTATTGGAAGTATTGACGAGAAGGGCATGTGCCCTTCACATTAGCTAGAGTGAGGTGAAAGTAGCTAGAACCAGTGAATATTGCACAAAACCTAGGTCTGTGACCCTAGATTTAAAAAACAAGTGTGCCTGGTTTAATTCAGTGGATGTTAAAATTAGGCTATTGGCATTTATTTATTTAGTGTCCCTACTCACTCCTAGCAGTGCTTGAAGATCACTTCATCACCCCGTGTTAGGAATTTTGGTTCTAGACTGATATGCAAACTAAAGAAATTGACTATAAAAAGAGTGAAGTTGAGGTTTTGGGGTTTTGGTGGGATTTTTGTCCAGCTTTAATATTAATTATAATTAAAAAGCAGAGGAAAGAGCACATTAACATGAATGCTTTCCCACCCATCTGAAAGCTACCCCAGCTTGCATTCCACATGGGTCCTGTTAGCTCTACAATGACTACTGCTAACAGCACATGATTTTAGTATCTAATCCTATTAGTCATGACCCAAATCAGCTTTAAAATGGTTAAACGCATAGAAGAGGAGTAGGAGTAGAGTGTCAAGAATAGCTTGGAAGAAGATGTTATCCCACATACCAAGGAGTTGGTATCTCAAAGGTGTCACAGTGATGGAAGTGAGGAGAGGACTAAACTGCCAAGTAGGTTTACCAAATAAATATTGACTTCCAATGGAACATGCACTTCTCCATTAATTGAAAATATCCCTTGGTACTCCTGATGCAGAGCCTCCATGAAGTCCAGGAGAAGCTGCTCTTGTTCTACAACTTTGAAAATAATACCCATCAAAACTGCCAGTGATTTCTCATGTTTAGAGAATAGGATCAGGAGCCAGAATCCAGCAGCCTTCATCCTTAGCTCTGGCATTCACTGGAGTGAGTCACTTGGCCTGCTTTTGTTGTGCGTATGAAGATGTGAACAGAGCTCATGCATGTGATGGCACAGCTCGTTGGCTCTTCATACAGGTCATGATTGAAGTTGCTGTAAAAGTAGGCCTAATTTCTGAAATTAATTGTCACTAAAAAAGCGGTTTTGGCCTTAATGTTTGGTTCACTCTGTGTGGAGCTGTGGAAATGCTGCTCCATTTACATTTTTTATACTCCTGTTTCTCACCACTCTGAACATGCTGTCGTGCTGTCTTTGGATGGATGAGAAGAACCACAGACCTACAAAGTAGCAAGTGGAAAACTGTAGGAAAGAATGTCAAGAGCACTGACAGGGTCTGAGGTAGCTGTGCTGGAAATTTACAGTGTATGTGTTGGAGTAAAGTGAGTGTCAGAAAACCCACCTTCAAGGATGTCTTGATGGTGTTAATGCATTCACATTAAGTGCAGCCCTTAATTTATTTGCATATCTTCGTTTCTTGGTACTTACCCATAGCTTTGCACCCTATCTAGAGGAAAGGTGACCCAGAAGGTAGCAAATTTTTGAGATATTTTAAAAGCGTACATTTGCCAGAGATAGATACTGCTTCACTTCTGATTTTAAAGGGAATGGGGGAGGGCTTAATGTTGCAGCTATCCCTTTAAGGATTGTGGTTATAGTCCATGTTATAATCGCTGCTTTGATCTGATTAAATCCTCAGCCACAGAGAAATCAGCTTAGAGAAACATGTCTCCTGTTGAACCTGAGAGCAACAGCAGTTCAGAAAACCAAGCCAAGCCAAATACCATTAGAAAAAAATAAAACCTTTAGCTCTCACAAATAGTATGGTGATGTTGTAAATCACATAGCACTGCTTTACAACAGGATATTTCAAGTCTACTGATGGTGGATATCCAAAATGAAAATCACCTAACTATACCGTGGCTTCATCTCCTGTGCAAACACATGAAACCTGTCCCAAACATAAAATGAAACCTTCTGGATTTTGTTGGGTTTTTATTCTTGTGCCTTCTGCCTCTTTATGTGGTGTCAGGAACCACGTATGTGTAGGATGGTGAAAGGGGAGGAGTTATCATGCTTTGCCTGGGAGCTGGGGATCAAATGAAGTTTTAATCTTCTTTCAGTCTGTCTGTCTTCTTATTACACTCAATCTCCTTTCAAGATGTTATTCAAATCCATACATGGGTCTCTTTACCAAGATTATAACACAAGAAGTATCCCATTAAACAGTTCTGATGGCACCCAACAAAAATCCTTAATCTGTGGATCACTATTAAAGCTGTATGGAGGGGAAAAAAAGGGGGAAACCCCCACTTATTTAAAACAAAAAATGTTTTTTCTCTGATCTTAGATTCACCCTAATATTACTTGCAGTGTAGCTTTCAGCAGGCTCTGTGTTCATCCTTACTACTATAGGCAAGGAACGTCTACCACTGACTGCTAATCCTAAATTAAAGTTAATACTTTTTTTTTTAAGTTGTTTCACCTGATCTTTTGAGTCAGCAGGACTACAACAGTTTCATCTTAGAGTGAAAATTAAGACTTGTTTCTCTCCAAACTCACATGAAGTAGGAGTCAGGATATGTGAGTCTCGGTTATAAAAATTCTGCAAGAAAAGTCAGTCTTTTCTGCCTGTGTCTTTATCTGAAATTGAGGAAGCTGCGTTTTGCACTTAAGTCCTTGTTTACACTCTCACTTTAGCTCTACTAAGCCAGAACAGTTAGACTATACCATTATGTAAGGATTGCCATTTTAAAGCTCTTCTGCAAATTAATTAGCTTCACAGCATGCCTGGGTGACATAAGCATTAGTTTATCAGGGTTAAGTGACTTGCCCAAGGTCATGCAAGTCTGCAGTATGAGAGGCAGGACAAGAATCATGTTTTACCATGGTGTCCAAAATCTTAACAAACCAATGTTTGGCCATTTTTGTTCACTAAACTTTGTGAACTGTTAACAAGCCCTGTTAGCCCTCAAGATGCTTCAAGCTCTGTTATACTGTATACAAACAGAACGAGTGTCTCCACTAACCTTTTCCCCTCTTTGTAGAGTTTCTCAGTGATGACTGGAGCAACAGCAGTATTCCTGCCTGCAGGCAAAGCAGTGATTTTGACAGGTTTGTTAGTTGTCATGTCTCCTGCAGCATGGCATTAGTTTCTCCCTAGGAGAGAAACTCAACAGAGGAGAGGGATCTGAGAAAACTAAGTTTCAAGGGACGGTCTCTGTTCTGTGCTGAGTTATACTACCCCTTGCTGAAGAACTTAAAGCCTCCAACTGCCTCCTTGGTCAACTGAAGGTAATTGGAAGAGGTGCATGCAAGTCAGACGCATAAATACGGGGGAGGTGGAGGTGTCACTTTTTTTTTAAATTATGAAGCTGCAGGGGAGAAAAGATGTACAAAACCAAACCCAGATCTGCCTAGAATACAGCCAGCCAGCTATTCTGGGAAGGCAACAGCTAACAAAAGACAGGAGAAAGGCAAGAAGACAGAGGGCCCCAACCTATTGTTTCCCCTCTTCATTCCAAATAATCATGACTTCCATGACCTCCTGGCTTGTTCCCTCCAATGAGGATTTCAGGACAGCTGCTACCCTGAACAGCTGAGCCAGGCATTATTTGCCTGGTTTCCCGCAGTTCCTTCCTCCCACTTCAGCAGCAGCAGCAGTTGAAATGATAAACTTCTCTCCCACAAAATTAATCTGTATTCTTTAATAAAGGCTTGGGATTCTACTTGGTATTTCAAATAACTTTTCCTTCCCTCCCCCTGAAATTTGCTGCTTTACCTCCATTCCCTGTTCCATTTGCAGAATTTTGTTTCTGTACAATAATGTCTCAGCCTGTTTCTTACGGAAGTTGACTAAACTTGGCCTTGTTGAGAACAGGATTGCAAGTTTGTCAGCGAGAGTTTAGCAGAGGTGGTGAATTTGCAGCATAGTTCAGTTCTTTTCCCTCTTAAGCAGAAGTCTTGCTATTGTGGTTGGGAGAACCTGCCCAAATTTCTTGGAAAATGATCCTCAAGCCACATGTATGGGAGAGCTTAGACGACTGCGAAGAATTTTTGCCTTAATGTGTTTGCCTTAATGTAAGTTTAGTTTTATATCTACCTAAAGGTGATAATTTTTGTTCCTGTTGTTGGCTGGCAAGATTCTGCTCGAGATGAACTTCTATTTTTCTCAGCCTCAGTACTGTTTCTTTAGGTGAAATGTCAACTTCCCTCTGATTCACGCTTTCTAAGCTAAATTTACACCATAGACAGTACGGTGCATTTATACAAGCAGGCTGTTATTTTTTTCCTTGGGGAGAAAAAAATCTACTCTGTCTGGAGTCATCTCTCACCAAACCCACCTTGTCCACTTTTGCTTGATTTCTGTATGGTACATTGCCTTCTCAGGCCTCCTTCTGCCAGGTTGGTGCCTTGCACAGAGATGAATGATTTTCAGCCAGCCAGCTACACGCCTTGTCCAGCTGGGATAGTGACCAGTGTAATATTTCATTGCCCTGTTTCCAGTGCAGGTCTTGGGCTTCAACTGACATAGGTATATTCCATTAGACCTTCAAGTTAACCTGGGGTTTTTTATGTCCAATCTCAGAAAAATGGAACAGAGAGATCCCTAATATGAGATAGGTAAAGATTCAGGGATTGGAATTGGTGACATATAGTCTCATGGTTAAGCAGGGAATAAAATAAACAAAAAGCATTAGTTGGAACATCTCTTCACCCCTAATGCCACCTTATAACAGTAACATCTGAACCATGACTTTGTCTATCCAGGCTCTCCATTTTATGTTGGGTTGCACAAGTGAATGGGTGGTCAGTCTAATTTTGGATTTTTCTTTCATGTTTGAGTTGTGCATTTTCTTCTTTTGGTGTTTCAGTGCAACAAGACACTTCATCGTATGGTGGTCTGCAAATACGGGAAGTCCTTAAGCCACTTAATTCTCAGTTTTGTGTTTCTTTTATACATCCCTTAAACCAAGTTAAACTCTGGCAATGTAAGATTGGTTAAATTATCCTTATGGGGAACTTCAAAGATCAAAGCAAACCATAGGACTGCTCATCTTCCAGTACTGGAGGACTGCATTGTTGTCTGATTCTTCATATCATATGTGACTGATTGTGCTGGCACGATGCGTGACACTGGGATAGATTGTTTGCTTGGATTTTCATTAGTCTGTTACCTGCTGCATTTAAGTCAGATTCATGAAGGTTACGCAGCAAGTAGTCTTTCATGGACTTGTTTCCCTCGGGGCAGCGGTGGTGTTCATGGCAACATTGTAGAGAGAGAAGAAAGAAAATTGTCTTTCTTCCCAGAGCTACAGAAGACAAGGAATTTCTCTTCGCAAGAAGCAAAATGGTTTTGGTCCTTTTTGGGAAGATGTCAGGCCATTTTTCCACACAGTCATCTTCCTGGTCTTTGTCCTTGTCTCTCTGTAGTAATAATAAATGTGTATGCAGCAAGTGCAGGCATCTAACGGAATGCCTTAGTCTGGTATATGTGGTGCACATACATATTGAATTGTCCAGGAAGACACAATAGTACTGCAAAGACCAGCAGCACAGGACCTCATGCCCAAATTTGTCCTCTTGAAAATGACCGGTAGTTCTCTTCTTCCTTCCTTCCTTCCTTTCAGAAGCAAGGGAGCATGTGTCTGAATGCAGATGTTTGACATTTCTCATGCCACCCCACAGATCTAAGCCCTTCATCTATGTTATCACAATTTCCTGTACAGGACTCAGCCTATGGTTATTAAGTTTCCTTCTGTGCATGATCCACCCTCACTTCAGCTTCTGTCATTAGACAGAGATTTCCTGTCCCTGTTTTACATGGATACACACCATCTCTTTCCCTGATTTATTTTTTTTTTTAAATTTGTTGCATAGTGGATGGAAAACAGCATTGAAATGCAGGCCCTGTGAAACTAGTTGTGTTACTGAGCAGTTACGTCCCCTTCGCACAGGTTTGATCTTCTTCCTTCTGCTCATACTGACGTTGTGGTGTTTGCTTTCATGGAGTGAGGACCTGATTCAGTCTTTTCCTTGACCCAAGACTTCTGGGTCAGGCATTTATTGCTAATTTATACCACAACTTTGGCAAAAATACAGCACAGTTCTACTCTGCCCAGAATATGGAAGGCTACAGACCTATGCTTATGTAAGGTTTTGCTTGCTTCGTTTTGGCTAGGCTGCTTGTGATGGTTTTTAACATACACTACTTCTCGAAGTCTTGTGTGTTTCAATCGCTGCATTATAGGCTTCATTAGAAAAGTTCAACTCACAACTGGTTTTGAGGTTTCAAAGTTTCAGGTAAAGGGAGAAAATAATATAGGAGACTTTGAAGCCACTACGATACCAGGGCTGAATTTCAGTTCTGTGTTGATTCCCATGATGCGCTTGATGCAGTGTCAGTGTTGTGACAGCATAATTCCACGAAAAGAAAGAAAGGCAGACTTAGACTGTTACCTTGGAAATCTTGCTTACTTTGCAGTTTGTAAGTCAGTTGTGTTGACAATAAGAAGAAAAAAAATCCATCCCATGGTTTAAGAAAAGGAAAGTGGGGGAAGGGAAGTTGGCCTTTATAGCTCCAAAGTTTCTGTCAACTCCTTTCTTTGTATTTCTGATCTCAGGCTGCAGTCCAGACTCCATGGTGGTTTGTAATTAAACCCAAATTTTGAAGGTTCTGTGGAGTTCTTGTTGCCTACCAGGTCAAACTGAATCTGGTTTCTATCATGGAATATTTCAGTTCAGTTACCCCTTGAGGAAGTTTGGGAACAGACAGTCCATTCATATTGAACAGATGACCGAGGCTTAAAAAAACCCATTTTGTCTATTAAGCTTATGGCTAAGATATTATGAAAACGGCTTAATAATGTGCCCTAACATTTATACCACACTATTTTCTTACTTTAATTTTCCAGGCAATTAAAAATAATTGAAAGTTACTGCCAAACCCCCTGAAGATATACTTTTTCTTTCAAATAAGCTTATTTTCATACTTGTGAGGTCACCAGATATTTATTTGACCATCTTTATAGGGGTCAGGCACATTACACACACAGAATGGGGATGTGGAATAGAACTTGCATTGTAACAAGAAAGTGAGAAGTAAGAGCAAAAAACCAGTACATGTGATGCCCAGTGGGTGTTCATATTTGTTACTTGGGCACGACAAACATAACTCGTTATACATATACCAACTGAGGCCTAAATTTGGCAATTCGCTTAAGTACTAGAAGTTAAGTCTGTGTTTAAAGCCTATTAATTTTGAATAGATGTAAACAAAAGTTTGAACGCTTTGTCAGGTATGAAGGATGAATTTGGGCCAGCAAATACCTCAAGGGGGTTACTCAGCTGAGCAAGGTCCAGTCTTGTGTGGCAGTTTGCTCCCGTGGGCCCTTTTGGGGTGCCGTTCGCATTCTGACATCCCTGGGAGTCTCTGTGGCAATGAGAAAAAATGCAGTGGGGAGAGAAAGCAGGAATTATATTGGTAGATATAGGCTGTACATAGTCAAAGCTCTCTAATCTGCTCTCCTATTAATAGAGTTGTAGCAGACACAACCCATGTGGCTGCGCAGTCACGCTGCACTGTAATATTGCTTAGCCAGTTCTCCCCCTAAAGGCTTAAAATCTATCATGTTATACAAGAAGTGAAAGCCTTCTTGTAGTGTCCCAGATTTCCCTCTCCTGTCCATCCCATTCGCCTTCCATTTTTCCCTTCAAATTATCTTTTGCTGCCTCATTTGATGTTACACAAAATAGGTTTTTTGAAGTATGTTGTATATCTCTCTGTATACATATTCACGTACATTCTCTGGGCATTTCCTCTTAGATCTCTTATCTGTAGTCAAAAGGTGAGTTTGTGTTGGAAAAAAAGAAAAAACGGGTGGGCTTTTTGTCAAAATTTTGTGTATTGCATGAGACAATTTGCTAAAGGCTTCTTCTTTAGTATTGGTGTTCATGTTGATCGTCCCAGTGTAGGGGGTAATATTTTGCTCAGTTATTTTAGTTTTTTTGTAACTGTTGCAAATGTTTCTCTTTTCTCAATGTTACTAGCCCTTTTGAAGTCCTTTTCTAAGTGTATCACTCCTGCATGGTAAATGTCCTAGCTAAAATTAGTTCTATTTAGACAAGTCACTCACTGGAACATAAAAGGTTCTTCCAAAGCGAACCCTTTCTGACAGAGGACGACTGATTTGCTGCATGGGTTTGTGGGAAAGAGTAAACTAAAGGGCCCTCTCCTCTCCTTCATTTCTCCTCCTCGCTCCGTCTTAACACCCCCACCCCCCCCCCTTTAACTCAGCATCTGGTGGAAAGAGCATGTGATGCCTATTTCTAAAGGCAGCAAAATAAGCTTTGAAAGTCTAAGACTGTAATTGGTTGTCTGCCTTTATCCTTGGAGCTCTGGGGAGGTTTCAGCAGTAATAACTGTTACTTAAAGTAGATGAGCTTCTTGTGGCTTTCTTAGAATTGTAGAGCACATTAGTTGTCGGGTGTTAAGGAAGCATCTGCCTGTCTGTAGCTTTCAAAACATTTTGTAAGCAAAGAATTTAGGTTTTTCCTGTCTTCTGTGTATGGATGGTGAGAAGTTACTCCTCAAAAAGTGTGTTCTTACAGCAATGGCCTGCCTTGACTGAAAAGATATGAAGGAAAACCAAGTTCCTCTTAATGATATTAAATTTGCTCAGTATCTTACTTAAAGCTATTGGCACCTAAAATATTCTTAACTATATAGTTACTACTCCTCTCCTTCAGTCAAAAATGTAGTCATCTTTTGATAAAAAGACTCAAGGTGGTAGTTTCCACTAGAATCAGATTGGTAACTGAGGCCTTGCACGATTTTGTTCCACTAGGACTAGGGGTTTTCCATTGCGCTGCCTTTTAACCGTAATAGGATTTGTAACTATTAATCCACGATCAATGTATTGACAGAATACTTTCACCAATATATATTTAAATCAGTCTTGGGTTTAAAAACTGCATTGTCCATTGGTTAGAACAGAAAATTCAGACTCACTGGTGATGCATTCTACTCAGTCAGTGACTTTATGAGTATATTTGAGCTAATTGCAGTTGTTTCCCTATACCTCGTTGTACTTGGCCTTCAAAGCAAAGAGCCTGGCTCCCAGTCCTGTCATGAGACACGTAGACCATATTTTCCAGAATAGTCTCAAGCTCTCCTGTAGTCATCTCAGGTAAATTAAATGCAAGTGAAAAATAAATGTACCGCAGCCCTAGGCCAGTGCCGCCTTTCTGCAGCCTTGAGGATCCAAATTGTTTCACAGAGTTTTTATTCTAGTGTATTGTTGATTACCAAAATGACACTACAGCCAAACTAGATCTGCTGATAAAATGCATTGTCATGAAGCAGAGTAACCTCCCCCATTAAGTGGGGATGCGGAGCAGGTTGTCAGAAAGAGCCCTATAAATAAATTCAGGTGAGTAAGGATCACAGTGCAGACAAGTGGGGTTGTATTTGCTATGCTCCACTGGCTCTTAAGACTTTGAAGTAATTCGTCATGATGCCCTTAGACTGTTGTCCCTGGCTTAGGCTGTCAGAAGACTGTTCCATTGCCCTCACCCCTCGGTGTCAGATGCTTACGCACAAGTGCCAGGCTTCTGGCAAAGGTCTTGAAAGAAAACCAACCTGCCACAAATATCAGATTAGGTGTTGAGAGGAAGAGTGGAGCAAGGACTGAAGGCCTTATTCTTCAACTGAATTGTGAGAGATTGTTAAATATACACTGCTCATTGACTTTGTTGTTTTATATGCTATTTTCTTTTCCTCCAGTAATTACTCTGATTTAAAACTAAACACAGGCCTTTGAGCTCTGTCTTAAAAAATGCAAAGCCAATTAAATATACAAAACTATTCAAGAAACCATAGATCTGGTAACTATCCATAAGGTTGATCCATATGGTCTTGATCATATTTTTGCCTGATGTGCACTGCTGTATGAGTGGTAGGGATTTGGATTAACATCAAGGTGCCTAATGAAGTTTTGGCACAGAAGACTATAGATGGGAGACAGTTGCCCTGACAGCTCACTATTGCGATTGTTAACTGCACTGGAGGTGTTGTGGCTTCAGACATGCACAGTTCTTGGACTTGTCTGGGAGAAACCAAGTATGTTGTCATAGACGTGCTGTGAAGAGACCAGATTCCAGCAGGATGGGACTTTGTAACTGCAGTGGTAAAATAATGTGTCACCCTAATAGTCATGAAACCTGTGAGTATGGCTTGTGCTTGGGAAAGATGCCAAAGTAAGAGAGATGAAAGTCAGATGAACCCAAGAGGAAGAAGTTCTGAGGAGCAAGAAGGTCTCTGTTAACTAACGCCTGTCCTTGTAATAAAGAAAAAAAGGTAGGGTGCCGGTAGCTTTTTAGTTGCATCACCATGTTGAACAAGGGGCAGATTCTGTGCCCTAGGGACCTCTACGGGGACAAGAGAAGTTGGGGAAGAGCCAAAGTCAGGGCAGTCTGGAGCTTGGCAGCTGCCTGCCCAGGTATTGCCGGAGAGTCTGACAAACGAGCATGGAAAGCCCATCTGTGTTCCAGCCATTTAGAGCCCCCTCTCCCCTTTCCTGGCTTCATAAACTGTCTGGTTGCTGAAGTTCATTATGCATTAGTTGGTACTTGGGGAAGAACACCGTGCCTGGTAGAGGGCTGATATTAGTGGAAATCACAAGGAGAATACTTGTCCTTTTATGTAACATTTGAAACTAAAATGAAATTCTTGGCTGGCAGAGTGGACATGTCTGCACAGTACAGGAACTGATGCCTTGGAGGGAGTTTGAAGCTGGAACTTAAGTGCAGTTACAGCAAGAGAGCCTGGTTTCATTTCAAAGAAAACGCGAGGAGAAAATTTTGTCTGCAAATGGCTTTTTAATTACCAGAACTGTGACCCCCCCCAAACAATTCAGCAAAGATTGGGCAAAGCAAATCTGTTCATAGAGGAAATTTTGATTTTCCTTGATGAATCTGATGGCATAACTTCCCTCAGCTTCAGTGACAACAGGAGCCGAGCCCTTAGTTCCTTCCAACTGCCAAACCTGCTTTCTGTTCTCCTGGAACACCCGTGCATGCGTGTGTGCAGGCGCATATGCCTGCTTCATTTGTTTTCCTCAGTCAGTCGCATTCTCCTTCCCTTCATATTGACAGGGCATCAGAGAGTTCCCAGGCAACTGTTGCCAATAAAAACGACCAGAGGAAAAGGGGCCATTCTTTCTCCTTAGCCCCTCTGACCTGGTTTATACTAGTCTCGATCACTGGCTCTGCTCAACCAGTGGGAAGCATGAGTTGAACTTTTTTGTTTTGTTTTAAACCACAGGGCAGGGAATTCTTTTCAAGCTCTAACTTTTCGTTTCCACTGGAAGGGCAAAACAGACTCTTAGCCAATGGAAAAGAGGCTTCCAGTTGCATCAGCCAAGAGCCAAAACGCAAGTACATCGTGTAACAAATAATCAGCTATCTTTTCAGACATTTCTTTTAAAGAAAAATAAGAAAAATCAGGGGGTGCTTTGTTTGAGGGATTTATCACTGACATGGCGATAGCCGATAGCCACATTCATACATGGCTTTTACTTTGTTTCTGGCTTATTTCAGTTTTCCCATCTGTGCAGTGGGTATCATACTACGATGGGTTTGTGCTTCTTATGCTTGCCGATAGCAGAGGGATTTTAACTAGAAGAATCAGAGAAGCAGAATCACTTTGAATGGGAAAAACTGATTTTGTTGAGCAACTACTAAAGATTCGTAGAATTCTGAGACTAGAAGACTGGCTATTAAAAAGTCAATGTTTGTAGAAGATTTGGAAAGTTTTAAGGATTTATAGGATCAGATCTATATCAAAGAGTAATTTTATATGATAGATTTACAAGCAGAACAGTGAGATAAAAGCATAATTGTTGTGATCAGAGATTAAACAGCTAGTTGAACTGTCTGAGCATTTTTTTCTCAGTGCAAGTTTCGAGGTAGTACTAGCTGCATCTTCGTGCTAACCAAGCTTCACTAATCCTGAACTCGGGGAAAAGTTAGCAAGTTGCAGTAAAGTCTCCAGTGGCCCAGAAGAATCCCAGGAGACTTACCAGTCTTTGTGAAATAGAAGAGTGGTGAGATTATTTGCATTTCCTCCCTCCATTTCAAAATCAAGTTTCTGGATCTGAGGTTTACCTGGGAGGTTGCAGCTGGTTTTGCTATACCACAGCTTATTAGCAATGCCTTACTGTTTGCTCCTTAGGATAAGTGCAATCATCAGATGTCATCTGGCCTAATTTTTTTACTAAAAGAATAAAAGGAAAGAAATGTTTAGACAGGAGAGAAACTTCTTTTCTTTCTTTTATGCTAGCCAGGAAGCTTTGAAAATGGATGATGACTTACACCAGGGGCTACGTAGAGTGTTCTAGAAAATAATTTAAATTTGCCTTTACAAAATGAATTAATCAAAAGGTACTCTGTAGGAATTTGCTTTAAATGGAGATAGTGTCTGAAATAAAATAGTCCAGTCCCTTTTCACCACTTCTGTTGTAAATTTTGTATGTGATTCCATAGAAATTAAAGATTCTTGCACAGGTGTGAGAAAAATTCAGTTCCCAATTTTTTAAGGTGATCTTCCTATACTACCATATGACTAAGACATTAACTCTTTACACAGCATTCTTGTAGACTAGCTGGGAAGTTGCGTTTACATTGCTATCAGTGAAGTAAAATCAGGCCTTTCCACAACCAGAAGATCCCCTCTCAGGAAGAGACGAAGTGAGTTCTTGTAGGCTCATCAATAGGAAGGGAGAGCAGGTTCGTTCCAGTGAGGTGTTTTTTTTTTCACAGCTCCTTTTTATGCCTATGCATAACAGGCGCTCTCCGAAGCGCTCTCAACTGTGGTTTGTGAAGATTCCCCACAGGTCAGACTTGGGGGACACACTGGCAGCCAGCATGTGTGCTGTGAAGGCAAGAATAGAAAGCAAATACTTCCCGTAATCACACATCCCAAAATGACAGGGTAAAATGAGTACTTATGCTTCCACCAGAGCAGTGAAAAATGGCAAGATGGAAAGTCTGGACTCCTGCCCAATGAAACCAAAATTGTAAGAAAGAAAAATAAAACAAATGCTACATATGCTCCCTAGAACTGACACTGCAATGTGGTAGGTTTTTTCTCTTTTAAATATATACAGTAGACAAGCAGTAAATCTTCTTACAGCTCCGTAGAACAGCATTATTTTTAGCTTTTTTTATTACCGAGACAACCCTTCATAGCTTTCAATCTGTAGCTGAATATATTTATTTTTTTAATCCACGTGAAAGTGCAGTCCTTATAAAGACCTCTAATACCTTATTAATCCTTTCTGGACCACGTCACAAAGGGGCTTTAGGAAGCAAGTGTTCTATCCAGCAGTTGAAGTGCTTGGGAAGGCTTAAAGGATGCAGATAAAGGGCCCTTTTTCCCACATCGAAGATACCTCTCATTTGCATTTTTTTAGTTTGATTTTAACTAGAAATCTGAAAGGAGTCTTAAAACAACCAGAGAAGCACAGAGCGCACTCCGTTCTCACGTGGTTCAGCCTGTTCTTAGGCAGACTCAGGCCTGCAGTACATAAAAGCACCATGTGGAGAATTCCAGGTTCCGTTCCCAAGTTCAGGGATTGTGGTCTCGGTAACCTCCAGAAGTAGCTTTGAATGCTTGTCACTGGTAAAGGTCCATTTCTTCTGAAATGCCATTCTACAGGGCTCTGCAACGGAATACCATCGTTGTGCCCGCAGGAGCCTGAACCAGTCTTTGGGCTCTGAAGAAAAAAATTACATGGGTACTACTAGAGGAAGAGTTACCGCAGAGTGCCACATGACTTCATTGTGCTTAAAATAAGACTTTGCATCCTTTTCTTCCAAGTAAAAGTAGAAGATAAACTTCATAGCACCCCTTAAAAATGGGTAAGTAGTATTACCCATTTTGTATCTACAGGTCAGCTGAGTTCAAGTACTGAGTTAAGTCCATGGTCACACAAGTGAACAAGTAAAGCCGTTTAGAATAGAACCTAAAAGTTCTGTCTTTCAGTTCCCACTTGTATTACTCAATGTGCTCTTCATGGAGTAGGAACAGAACTCATATACTCTGATTTCTCAGCAACGGTCTATGCAAATATTTTTCTGGAGACTTTCCTAGTGCTCTTCAGGCATTACTAGTAGCATGAAATGCAGAGATTGGGGTAGTTGCTTAGATTTGCTTTTCATCACTGAGTAAGAAAAGCCATGAATTTCTGTAGAAAGATGCTATCAGAGCTTCTCATACTTAGTTTACCTGCACAACTATTCAATAAAATAATGAGAGTAATAATCTCTATAATTTTGTGTTCCCTTGCTGTGCTTCAACTCCCAACATTTCACTTTTTGTAGTGCCTTTCCTGCAAGGAAATATTAATAAAGTAGTAAAAGCTTTGTCCCAGTAATGGTTAACAGCTAAGTTGCCAAGTCAAATAAGAAGCACTAGCAGCATTCTCATATGCTTCGCTTGCAGATGCCATAACTGAATGCAGTGCAGTTGGCTGGAAAGGTAGTTTCAATCCATCTTTTTCACTATGTATAGGGTTTTTTTGGCTATTGGATAAGTTTATTCTTAAGAGCAAGCTAGTGTTGGTGAAAGAAGCTTGGCAAAACCTGGAGAATAAATAGAGCATCTCAGTAGCATGACTACTCCTGGCTTTTAATGTGCTTTTGCTCTGGTACAGCTTATGAGTTTTTGAAAATGCTATCCATCCTGCCTAAATTCTGACATAGAGGAACACCTCAGAAGGGTGAGAAAGATTGTTGACTAAACTCCCACTTGGTCCTTGACTTCCCCGAGTATGTTAAAATGATGCCGAGTTTTCCCCATAAGATGTGTACCTGTCCAGTCCATTCCTTGTAACCCAGCAAGGACCTAACGGATGGGTCTGTATAAAGTAGCAAAGAAAAAGAAGCCTGTTGCTGGCTGGCATGAATTTGCTAGAGATGGCTCTTCACCGCGCGAGAAAACTGTTGGTATCCATATATTGAAATAGGTGAAAATCTTCAGGCACTTCTGTAACATTTTTACTGGTATATCTGTAGTGTCAGAGGGTTTTATTCTTGACACATCTTTTGAAGTAGAACAGAATTAATGTTAGTTTCCTAGGGGAGGGTGATGGAAATTATTTGCTTGGGATCTTATAAATCAATCAGTAGCAAAACTTGGAATCACGAGCCCTTTTCTGTTCATGTATTCCACCCCTGTGCTCTCTACAAAATCATCTTTCCTATCCAGTTTACCTAAGGAGGAAAGTTTTATTGAGAATAGGTGTTAGGCTAGTCTTTCAAAATTCCCATGGCCTGTGGTGCAGATGTGTGCATTGCCCAGAGGGTCTTGCACCTTCACCGGTCTCTGTAGAACAGTTGCTGGTTTAGGTGTTTGCCTAAATTCCAGATTCCCTTGGAGTAAATAAGTAAATGTGAGCTGAGATGGTCAGATGATAGTTTTTAACAGGAAAAACATATTCAATAACAACCGGGTCATTTCTAGTCAAAGGCTCACTGAGTTGGCGGGAAGACCCTGCTCACCCAGTGGGACCCTAAGTGAACCTCAAGTACAGAGCGGTTGAGCCTGTGGTGCTGTACTGCTGCGGCACACGCAGAACGCCAACACGGGCATTTGACGCTAGTGGTAAAATGTGCTCACTGTCAGCTTTTTGCTCCTTCAATGTATTTTTATCTTCTGATGTCTGACATGTTTTAAACCCAAGTAGTCTCTCTCTGGGGTTTCTCCATGCTTACATCAGAGCGGCGTCTGGTCTTGTGGTTTGTGCCCCTAATGAGAAAGCTGCTTAATTTCCACACCCAGACGGAGTATCAGATGAGACAGGAAGCCCCACCCTTTCTCATGGTATAACTGAACTCAGCTCTTTGCATGAACAAGCAGCAGAAGCAATAGCTTGGACAAAATGATAGTATGCTATCTATAGATTTACAGCCCTTTTTTTTTTTATTTTGCCTACTCTGATTATATATGCTTTTCTAGCTGCAGAGTTTTCAGTGGAGATGTTTCTGATTTACACGCAAGTTAGGAATATGAAATTGAATTCTTCAGCCTCCTAGTATTTTCCCAATTAATTTTTTTAAGAGGCTGAAAGATTTCTGTGTGTTGGGATAGCTCGATAGCTTTTGGGGACATTAAGTCTTTCATTTCTAAAGATGCCACATAGGATGCCGTGATTCCTGCTGGTATGGTGTCCGCATTTCCAATGCATCTTTAAAAGGAGTGGACTGGGCCAAGGCACAGATTCCCCAGCCTCATCAAAGTATCGGCGCAGAGCCTGCTCTGCCCTTTTAACTCTCTAGCTTCTACGCAGAGATGAATCAGTAGCCCCGTGCCGTGTGGGTCACTGCACCGGCTCCCAGCCTGTCAGATGTTCTCAAAGCTGCAATAATAGCCGCTACAGCACCAGGCTGGCACTGCATCACTGAATTTGAAGAGCAGAGAAGCCTGGAGTTTTTATTCTTTCACTCATATCCTTCACCACGCATAGTGGATGTGCATTCACACCTAGCCTGGGAAAGGTTACAAACACAGATGAACATATGCTGTTACCCCATTTTAAGAGATCTGTGTTTTCAATTAGGTTTTGGAATTTGATGCCAAACTTAGACCCAGTTATGGGGAGATTTTATCAGCAGAGGATAGATCAGCATTTGGAGCACGGGCAGCTTTTCTGAAGGTACATTTCTAAGCTAGAAGTTCCACAGGCAAGGAGGTCTCTTAAATATTTTCAACTCCTTTCACCTGATGTTCTCCATTCTTAACAAGGCAAAAGAAGCCCATTTTTTCACTACCACATGCATCACTACACATTAGCTGAGCAATATAGCAAACCCTGGGTTGACAAAGAGCATGCTGAAGTTTGAAGGATTTTAACAGGGCCCTTGGTGTTTTGTGAACAGGGAGTTGCACTGAGTTTTAGCCCTGTTCAATAGGGCTGGTTGGTTTTTTACACAAGATGGAAGTGCACGCATTCGGCAGTACACGCCTTTACGTAGGCTTGGACCATCAATTGTAGAAGACTAGTTGCAGTTCCATTGACTTTCCCTTTTGCAGGATGGGGCCTGTACCAGTGTTCTGTCCTTCTGAAAGGGAGTCCTGTCCTGTTTGTCGTGGTCTTAGCTTATCCCCTAGTGGAAAGCTGCTCGCATCACAGAGTGGCGTAAAGATACCACGGTCATTGTTCAGTGCCACAGAGCAAAGAATGACGAGAGGACAAAAGTCATCTACTCAGCCCAGTTACATAGTGTTGGAAATAAGGTAGGGAAAAGAAAGTTAATTACTTCAGGAAATGTATCTTGGTAGATCCTCAGGCACCAAGAATCATATCCAGGAGCGCTTCCAAGTCTCAAAATTTAAGAATTTTTTCTGTGCTCGTTTTCCATTCTATGTTACAACGAAAAGTAATGTTAAGGTATCGTGCTGACCTGGTAGTGCTTGGCCTGCTGGTTCTGTTCATGGTAGTGAGCGCTGGGGGAGGCTTGCCTTTTGAGAAGTAGAGGGTCAAAAATTCTTTCTACTGGTCTCATGGTTTGTTACTGTAATACTTAATTGAAGTAGAAAATTTGATCTGACATGTCAAATGTGGCCCTGGTTGGCTAGAGGCCAAATTGGGCTGCTTAATTTCAGTTTGCCTTAAAATGGCCGACATTAAAGTTCACATGCCCAAATTTCTATTTGGAATGTACTTTTAAAATCTTTTCTTAGTAACTTTATAAATCTTTCTGTATCTGTTTTTCCTCAAAAATCAATTGCTTTAGAAAACAACAGTCCAAAAGCTTAAGTAAATGTTTCACATAGCATTTCTGGGCCCACTTTGTATCATGAAGTTTCTTACATCTGTGGATTGGAGAAAATGCATATTAACAAATCACTTTGCCCAGCGCAAAGCCCATTTGACAACAAACTATTAAGTTGCTTGCAATGGAAGAAAAACTGAATAGGAAATAAGGAAATATTTATTTCAGTCTTCTAGGGTTTGGGTTCAAGTTTTTTCTAAGTCATTTATGAAGATGGCAAAAAAGTTACATCAGATTTTCAGTATTTCTTTTGCAACTTTCTATGTTTCATTATTTGGCAAAGAGAGAAAATGAAATAAAATCATCCATATTTGAGCCGATACCAAGGTTTGCTGGCTGCTGTGGCTGGGTTGGAAGTGTCAGAGTGGGGTATATTGTTGCCTGGAATCTGTCCTAGAGTGGGATGTAATCGGTGAGTCATACGAAGAGAAGATTTTGTGTTCAGTATCTAGTCTTGTTCCGCATCTAAGTATCCTCCTATAGTTGTGAGCAAATGTGCTTCTGCCTCTTTCAGCATCCGAAGGCTGCACAAAACAAGAGGAGTGCAGTACCGTACGTTACTGACCTGCTTTGGTATTTATAGGTGGAATTTTTGATGAGTTCATGACACAGCCACAGTAGTTCTGTGGAGGGGGACAAAAGTGTTTTCAGTGGGATGTCCAAGCAGATAGAAATACACAAGAGCAAAAATTTAATCAAATGACTACAGGTTGTAGTCAGAAGCCTTCTGCTTCATGAGTTTCAGAGATGAACCTCCATTTCTTGATTAATAGCGACATGTAGTGCCTCAGTATTTCATAGATCAGGTGGGAAACTACCAGACCTGCTACACTTTTACATTGTTAAAATGGATCCTAAATACATGGTGGGGTTTTTTAAGCATGTACTGAGAGGCAATTCCTGCCTCAACCTGCAGATGATCTGTGTAAACAAAATGGGATAGTGGATGGAAAGAAAACTGGTGGAGGTCATCACAGCAGTTAAAAATTATGTTGGCAGCAGTCCTTTTTTGAGTCCAGCAGAAGTGCTTTACCGCTGTAGACAGCACGCGTTCGTTAGGAGTACTGAAGAGTCCTGTGGTGGGAGATGACTTGAAGTTAGAAAAATCTACATTCCCCATTTAGCACCTGTTTTTCTCTCCCCCTTTTTTCACCCCATTTCCATCTCTTTGTGGGGAAGGCAAACCTATTTTTCCTCCATGCACACACCTTGTTTACCGCTTTTTTTTTCTAGCAGCAGCTCATGTTTTCAGATCAGTACTGGCTCCTGGCAACAAAAGGTTAAGCATCATTTCCCAGGTCTACTGAAAGGGTTTGTGCTCAGAGCCCTCCTCATCGTCGGTGTCAGCCTTGATTTAAAGGGGAAAGGAGGGGAACAGTGGAGAAAGCTGGAGATGAGACATGATTTCTTTAAAAATGCAAACGAGATCATTCTGTTGAAATATCTTTCCTCGAACCTTTGTAAAACCTGACGCTTGCTCTCCTTTTCCCAAAGCTGCTTGTTTTTACGTGTGCCCCGTGGTACTGATCCCGCTCCGGCTGTGCGAGCGCGGTGGCGGAGGGGGTACCGGGCCCAGGATGGCCGTCTCCACGCCTGCCTGCACAGAATGTTCTGCAGACAGCAGAGCGCGGATGGTCAGGGGGAGGAATGGGTTTCCATGCTGAGTCTTGCCACCTGTTGCCTTTTTCATTCCAAGCCCCCCTTCCTCCTCACCCTCCACCCCAAGTTCCCCTCCCCACACAGCTCATCATCCCCAGTGGATAGGGCTGGGATCAGTAGTCACTTGCCAAATACCTTTCTAATGCTGTCACTAATTCTGCACAGACAGCATCTCTGAAAGCAAAACCAAATCTTTTCCAATGCATTGTCCTGCGTTTTCTACAAAAAGCATTTAGAAACGCCTTTTCTTTGTTGAGTTAGATGGGAGGGACCATGCCATAGCCACTACAAGAGTCAGCCTAGGGAAGCCTGAAGCTGTGCCGAAAGAATCCTCTGCAAATCCATTGAAGCTGGCATTTGGCACTGGCACGGGCTAATTTTGTACTTGGGGTTACACATATACACACCCATGTCATTCTTCTTCATCTGCTACATATGGAAAGCTGCCCCAGGCTCCAGATTGCCAGAGGATGTTTTACTAAAACCTCCAGACTTGGTTTGATTATGTTACTATGCACACTGGGCTGTAGAAGCGGTAAGAGTGGTGTGCGCTGCCAGATGAACTGGCATTAGCTAGATAGTCATCGGCTTGAGCCATCGTTCCACACTACTGCCTTGCTTCCATGAAAGCCGTAGACTGTTCACGGACATGAGGTCATAATTTCCTCCTAATTAAGGTGTGCAAAAGGGATGGCATTGCTCTAGTTACATAGCTGTTGGGTTTGCCTGGAAGTCAGCTGGGAGTCTGGAGAAGTGCACTTTAACAATACTGCTTTCAGTTCCTCATGTACTCTTCAGGTAAAGTCATTTAGATCACAATTTTCAGGAGTGAATAATCATTTGGAGAAGCAGTCTCCGAGTTCCCAATTTAAGATGCCTTGAAGGGGACTGATTTTCAGAACACAAGACAGAGGCAAATAAGATCCTTTCTTTCATTAGCAAATAGGCCTGGTTTTGAAGCATTTCAGGCTCTCCAAATGCTGGCATGCCTGTGTTTTACAGACACACCTGTATAAATACTTGTTTGCCCTCAAAAATCATAGTAAGGTGTAAGGATGAAAAAAATTAATGCAAATACGAGCGATTGCTAGTTATTGGAGCATGGTCCTGCCACCTTACTTAGAAGCAGGTTGAGTGGGCATATGGAAAGGTGGAGAGTTCAGAATTGTGAAAAGAAAGAAAAAGGAATAGAAACTGAGGTGGTATGTTTCTCTTATTATTTCTAGTCATGATGCAGCGTAAGGTCCAGAACCTTCTCCCTCCCTGCTGATAGACGTGTTTGTACTGGCAAGGCTTCAAGCTGGTATCCCCACTGCACCAGTTAAACCAGTAGTTACCAATTTTTTTGCAAGCCACGCTGGGACTATAGGAATTTTATTCCTTCACAGTGTTGAAGGAAAGGGGTTTTGCTTGCCAAAGGGCTTTCTTATGCTTGAGGATGATTTATGGGCCAAGCTGAGCCACTTGTGGAAAAGGCAAAGCAGCTTTTGGCAGCACCCCCAGAATCCACTGCAGCTGTGGGGTAGTGAAGTCATCGGCATAACAACCACTGCAAACAGAATAACAAAGTCTGTTCTGTTCTCGTTTAAAATAATCTTTCCAGTTCAGCAACCACATTAAACCTTACCTTTCTGCATACAAAAATAATAAAAGGCAGATAGTTCTCTGCAACATGGTGTGAATGTCTCACTTATATTACTGCCTATCACTCCTGCACCATCTACGCTGTATCGAAGTATTTTAAATGAAGGAATGAAGCGGCATTATGTCATAGTTTGTGTCTGTCCCTTGTTTTCACTCCTTTGTTTTTCCTTAGGTTTAAGAATGCAGAAAAAAACCAGTGTTTCTTTCTTTTAAATACAAATTTGCTTTTGCGTTATAACCTGTTTCTAAGCTGATTGCAAAATGAGTAATTCTGTCTTTGATTTTTCCTGCCTGTCTTTGTTTCAGGTCCCTTCAGATCCTCCTGCTTCCAAAAAGCCCAAAATAGATGACTCTGCTTCCCAATCTCCAGCTTCTACTGAGAAGGAAAAACAGTCCAGTTGGTTACGGTCCTTATCCAGTTCATCTAATAAGGTGATTGCTGACTATTTTGTAATCAAAAGAGAGATCAAATTAGCATGTAGCATCCCTCTACTGAAACCAGAAGGGAAAATGAGAGAAAGAACTTGCCTAGGTTTTCTAAATTAGTAACATTTCTGTCCTTTTCCTTGTAAACATTGAGCTATACAGTCCTCCCAGTTTCCTTGCCATCTTCCAGTGTTCACTGACCTTGATTGTGACAATGAAGTAAGCAATTCCTTCATGCCTTTGAGGTACCAGAGTCCTGAAAGACTCAGGAGCCTTTTGTGGTCTCTGCAAACTACATGTAACTTATTGGCAAAGAAAAAACACGGGGGGTTTTACATTAGTACAGTTCACCTCTTCCAGTAGAATCTAGTAAGTAAGTAGGTTCTAGCCAGTGGGGGAGTAGTTTTAGAGGTAACAGAATGTGTACTGAAAAGCATCACTAGCACTCCATTGTGATTTATAGTTTAAAAAATTGTTTGTATTTACTTATTTTTCTTTCCCCTCCTTCCCAGAGTATTGGCTGTGTCCATCCCCGTCAGCGTCTCTCAGCTTTCCGGCCCTGGTCCCCTGCTGTATCGGCAAATGAGAAAGAGCTCTCAACCCATCTTCCCGCATTGATCCGAGACAGGTAAGGAGACATGTACTGAAGGAGAATGGGGGTAGCAGCCGTGGAGATTTATTTGACAGCAAGTTGCTTTATGTTCGTTCCCTTGCACTGTTAACTGGTGGCTTTGTAATTCATTCAGTCAGTCCACTAGTGTCAGATTAAAAAGCATTTGCAGCTACAGTGTTTTAATTTGCAGAAGGGAAGCAAAAAAAAGTACTGATATTTTGTGCATTCATTAGATAGGTTTTCTTAGGTGAAACATGCCATAAAAGTCTGAAATGACGGCTGCTTCTGAAAACTTACGATCATTTTGGGGTACAGTCATCAGAAGTTCTCGGGCTTCACTGTTTAAAGGAAGATTGAGTTACTCTCATAGGGCAGGTGGTCAGGGACCAGCCAGCTATTTCCAGGCATCTGCCAATTGGCAACTGCAGCAGCTCTGTACCACGGGCCGGTCAGCGTGTTGCCAGCACGGCTGCATGGTACCTACTAGTGACAGTACCAATGGAAGACGAAGGACTGAATGGACATCACAGGCTACCCCATTGCCTCTTGATGGCCAGTGGTCCTGGGGGGTCACGGCAGAGCACACTGGGCAGGAGAGCCTGCGGAAGACTCCTCAGCTTGTCAGACAGCTGATGTTATAGGCCAGATTCTGCTCTTGGATAGGAACGTAATTAAACTGGTACAAGAATGAGTCACCACCCATAATAGGTGGGACTACTGGTGTCACAGTTAGAACGGAAAGTGTCAGGGCAATTATACGTTCCTTTGCCAGACTTGAACTGTTCAGTCTGAAAACATCTTTGTGCCAGATTGCTGCCTAAGGGTAATGGTTTTTTGGAAAGTTTGACTAAAGTGGCCAGGTGTTTTTAGGGAGTGTTACGGAGAGCATATTTTGCTGCCCTTATGAACAAGTTTCTTAGAAGCTGTGGGGATTGATTTGTTTGTTTTTAAAAAAAAAAAAAACCACAACACCACCACCAAAAACCAAAACAACAAAACCAAAAAGAAAAGACAGCCTACCAGCATATCCTTGCTTTTAGACAGCCTTTTCAGTTAGGTAGGGAGAGGAGGGCTAAACTGGTGTAAGAGTATGCCCTTGGTATCCCTGTGAGAAATTTGGCCAATTTAAGTCTTGGGGAAAAAACCCACCTTCAGCAGGTTCAGGAGAAATTTTAATATATGACTGAAAATACATCATGTAGTAGATGCTGAATTGAAGTTGCAAAGACAGTCTTTGCTATGTTTTTGCAAAATTCTGTGTATTTGACATTACAATATTACTGTCCTTTAACATAGATTTATTGTGGTTTTTCAGCGTGGTTTTACATACATGCACTCAGATGCATGCTGTGTCAAAAAATTAAACTTTTTGCACTCCTGTGGCCTTTCTTAAGGAAGTGCCGTTTCCACGTTTACAAAACACTTCTGGATAGACAGAAGTAAAACTGCGCAGTTAGGTAAAACAGTAACGCATGAAGATAATGACAAAACATCGTTATAATTTTTAGACTCTGGGAGATCTCATCTCTTTGGTGCTCTTAGAATATGTGGCACTTTGAATATGATCCCTTCTGAACTGGATGGAGATTAGCTGTATAAATCATCTCCATGTTTAAATGAGTGCAAAACGCTAGGCAAACGTAGGCAGATTGTTAGCTGGTGTAAATCAGTGGAACTTCACTGTCATTCCCCTAAGTGTCTTGCAGTTTCAGTGTAACACATGGATTGGGAAGCATTTTAAAGCCAAGAACATGACTATTTTCTCCTTCCTTTTGCCTCCCCCTCTAAAACAGTTTTTACTCCTACAAAAGCTTTGAGAATGCTGTGGCCCCCAATGTGGCACTTGCACCTCCAGCCCAACAGAAAATTGTCAGCAACCCCCCTTGTGCCACAGTAGTATCGCGGAGCAGTGAGCCACTGAGCAGCACTGTCCAGCCACGGAAAAGAAAACTTGCTGCAGAGAACACGGCTATCCCAGAAGCAGCAGCTGCTGTTGCGGCCACTGTTACTGCCACTGAAGAGGACAAGGAATCAGAAGCAGAAATTGAAGTAGAAACCAGGGAAGAATGTAAGTGACAGTTATATCTGCCTTTATTTTATTTTATTTGTGCTGGATTTTCTTCAGTAACCCACAGGAGTTAGCTGTTCAGCTTCTGTTGTGATTAAATATAATTCTGGAAGCCTAATACCTCAATGGGATGTAAAAATACAGCCTTCAATAATAATGAAAACCAAGAATGGAACATAAGCGGGGGGGGGTGTTTTCCTGGGAGAGGAACGTGCATCCACAAAAAGAAGCACCTGAACCACAGGTGTCCACTAACCTAGAGTCTTTTATTAAACCAGGTAAGTGTTGCACAGAGGACAAAATGTATGTGGTGTTCACATAAAAACTGATGGTTTGCTATCTGGTCAAGAGCCTTGTATAAAAGCCTTTATGGGATACACGCAAATAGCCCATAAAAATACCAGAGTGCACGCACGTGCAAGTGTGGAATTTTGTGTCAGACAAAGAATGTGGTCACACAGTTTCAATACTGCGTCCTTGGGGTTGAATACATAAAGCAGAAATCAAGAGCCAGGATGTTCTTAAACAGTATTCTGATATTGGGCCTCTCGGCAAAAAATGAAGGAAGACACTGGTATCACCTCATTAATGTCACTTAGATAATTCTGCTGCTGCCCTCAGTATGTTCAGTCTTTACTCAGTGCATGCAGTTTATGCAAAAAGAAGAAGTTTTATCCACTGGAAACAGCGGGATCATGTAGCTTTCCCTGAAGAAATCTGTTTCTTCACACCCATGGAGAAAACACTGTTTGTGATGTAAATTCCAAAGTCACAATTCAAGCAAATTGTAAGTTGGTCCCTTAAGTCAGTCAGGTTTGCAGTTTCATCACATTTCAAGTATCAAAGTATAAAACAAGTATTTTCTTTCTTCCATTTTTTTCATTGAATATTGAGTATCTCCTCTGTACAAAAGGGCCTCAGCATATTTTGAGTTATATTAGTTTTAGACATTTTTTAATTAATTTTCGATGTTTCTGTTTTTCAGTCACCTCGTCCTTATCCTCGCTCTCCTCCCCATCCTTTACTTCATCCAGCTCTGCAAAGGACATGAGCTCACCTGGGATGCAAGCCCCAGTCACAGTCAACAGTTCATACGAGGTTGCAACACATTCTGACTCCCACAGCAGTGGGTTGGAAGCTGAGCTGGAGCACCTAAGGCAGGCCCTGGACAGTGGCCTAGATACAAAAGAAGCCAAAGAAAAATTCCTCCATGAAGTTGTTAAAATGAGAGTGAAGCAGGAAGAGAAGCTAAACGCTGCCTTGCAAGCCAAACGCAGTCTACACCAGGTAACGTTGAAAACTAGCTTTCTCTTAGCACTGTCTGCAAATACTCCTCCAGGTAGAAACCATTAGGTAGTCTCATGTAAAAAAGAAGTGCCTCATTTTTCCCAAATAGCAACAGCCTTTACTGGGGTACTGTTTGTAAATTCAGCCGGGAGACCAAAGCATACAGGAACCATTCCTACATTTTTAAGCTTGCCACCTGTTTTTGCCTGAGGGTGTAAATCCATGGCTACCAAAATCAACATTATTTCATTACTGAAAAAATCTTCTAGTCCAGCACAGTTTATTTTGTTTCCGTTTCACTGAACTAGAAACATTTCTGTCCTTATGGAGGCTTTATCTGTGGTTTTAAAAGATTTGTAAAAATCCTGCCGTTGCTCAGCTGAGGGAGGGTATTCTGGGACACAGAGACACTTGCGGAAGCTCTGATGGAGAGCTGAACTACAGATCTTTGTTAAGCTTTCCATTAGCCGTGCTTCACTGAATATTTCTTGCTTCATTCAGTGAAGAAGCTCCTTATTTCTGGAAATCTGCGATACATTGGTCATATCCAAGAAAGAGCGGTCAGACAAAAAAAGCTGCAGAGATGTACTGGCCACAAGCAAATCACAGTGACTGAACAGAGTAGCGGGTGAACTTTTTTTTATTTGAGCTGGGGCAAAAGTAGTACATAGAAATGGAAGGTTTGTAAGAAATGTAGAAGATTTGCACGTCCTCTCTGAATATTGTATGTGGAGCTGTAACCAAGCTAGTAATGTAATCCATTAGATGCGTCTGGGGTGCCAACTGTACAATAAGGGCTTTGCTCCATCTAGCATGGGAGATAGAAAACTAGTACTTGTACGGTTGGTCAAAAGCAGGTGTACGGTCTTGTTAGCCGGCACAATGCATTTTGTTTCTTTGAGGAATGAAACAAAGGACAGTAGCTCACAGATGTGATTTGTGTGCAATATGACTGCAGTGTTTAAAAAAAACCACCAAAAAGCCCCAATCCTCAAAACCCCAGTAGTAGATTCAAGCGTTCTACTAGCAGGCAGGAGGAGGTGAAAGAGAGATTGTATTAAGTGCGCATAGATGTGATCACAATTAGGATTTTCACAAAAGTTTGCCAACTCAAATTTCTGCAAGAGCTGCGGTACAGCAAGCCAGTTTCTGTGCTGCACGCCTCTCGTGAAGATGGCTTCACGTACTGGCTGCAGATCCAGGTCCCAGGGAGGGGAGGCTGAGAGCTCTCTTCTCAACTGAACTGCTTGTTCGTTGTCACCTTGAGCAAATCACTTCATTCCCTTGTGTTTCAGTAAAATATATGTTTTATTTTGTGTATTTAAAAGTAAATATTTATAAGTAATATGTATTTAAAGCTAATTTTTAAATATCTAAACTAAATACACAGTGTGTACTTAAAGAAGGAATTACATGAAGTAGTTGATGAAGCAGAATTGAGCGTTGAGGCATTAAATCAAGCAACATGTCAGAGTGAGTGGGAATACGGTATCTGGCCATCATTTTCCATTTGGGCAGCTGTGGGTTTCCAGTTCCACGTACAGAGAAAGTACATGTGTGCATGCTTCCAGAGGCAAGGCTGAGCTAACAATGGCCTGGCTGGGAAGTGAGATTGTCAGAAGAGTGAATTTCCCATGACCCGACTGCAGTGTTACTTAACAGAAACACGTTGCTGTGAGGGTTTGACTCTGACAGAGAGGAAATGCTGCTTCGGGGGGGGGGGGGGGGGGTGTCGAACTTTAGTTTCTAATTTAACCATTTAGGAGACAGACCTTTAGTGAGCCACATCTTTGTGCTCATGATGAACATGTCTTTTAACAACAGCTTTTTAAAAACTTAGGAGTTTCTTCCTTTGTACCTTTAGGTTCCTTATCATCATCACTTCAATTAATAGCGCTCTCTTGGATTTGAGATTTCAAGGTAGCAGCTCCTATTGAGAACCTGGACAGTGAGAGTGGCAATTTCCAGAGCAAAGCATGGTTTTGATTTAGCGTAAGGTTTTAGCCTGGAGTTTTCCAGATGTGACAGAGCAGTCTGTTGCCAAGAGACTTAGGGCTACACAGCAGTTACCTGTAGCGAAACCAAATTGCCTGGAGTTAGAAAGAAGATACACAATTTGTTTTTTCTCATACTTGCCTTAACTGGATTTTTTGGGGGCTTGATAAAATGGAACTGCTTACTGATTTCTTCAGCAAGTAGTCAACTTTCTCGTTCAGGTTTGCTGTACACAAAGGGCATTCACCAATTGCATTTATCATAATGTAGTGTATCTGCAGTGTCTTCAATTAAAGTGCAGGCATTACAGTTGGTTGGTTTGAAACTTTGAGCTAGTGCAGAGCACATTGCTAGTAGCGCTCTCCAACTGCAGTTCATCTTTATTCAGTCACAGATGGTCACAGCTATTTTGCTTGACAAAGCAAAATGTGGCTGTAGCATATAGCTTTTTATTATCCAAGAATTCAGGGTATCTTGAGCGTAGGATCTCATGTTGATTTAAAGGAGAAGAGCTTGTACAAAGTTCAGAATGAGGTTTAGACATGAGCCTTCTCGGTCATAACCAGCAGAAGGTGGGAATTCAGTTTGGATCAATTCCTTTACGGTTCTGTTTCCTTGCACTAATTTAGTCTCTGCTCTGCCGTTCTCACAAGTTAACTGCTTTTGTATTCTAGGAGCTGGAGTTCCTAAGAGTGGCAAAGAAAGAGAAACTGAGAGAAGCAACAGAGGCGAAACGCAACTTAAGGAAAGAGATTGAACGTCTGAGAGCTGAGAATGAGAAGAAAATGAAGGAAGCCAATGAGTCTCGGATACGACTGAAAAGGGAACTGGAACAAGCCAGGCAGATCCGGGTTTGTGACAAGGGCTGTGAAGCAGGCAGGCTCCGGGCCAAGTACTCAGCCCAGGTAAGACCCGAACGCTGAAAGCTGTAATAGCAGCAAGCTTACTATTTCTGCCGTTGTCAGGGTTAGTTCAAGTGTCTGTCTGTCCTCTGATGCCAGTGGCCTTGTTTTGTCTAATTTGATACAAGTCCAGCTCCTATCTGTATAAAGGTCTATGCCCCCGTCATGTCAATTTACGGCCCTAGTCCTAATGCAGGGTGTGACCAGCTCGCCTGCACTCCGACCACCAGTCCCACAGTTCTACCTAGAACTTCGCACATTTGTCAGTTGAAGATCACCATTTACAGAGAACTAAGACAAATGCTAGACATTGTTTCAGTTCCACTAATACTCTGTTGGCACTGCCAATGCACAGGGATCCATTTCAATACTGTAAATATTAGGCAGAGCCACTTTCTCGAACAGTATTTTACCTTGAAGATCAGCCTAGACCTACAGGAGCTATTTAAAACAAGAGAAGAACCCAGGGCCCATCAATAAGCAAACTGCAGTGCTGGGAAGGAGTGATGTTTACAGTTGTGAAGCACAAGATGAGCAAACTGTCAGGTCTAAGAAAAGATGACCAGTTTGATCTCAAAGTTCTAGGAATGTAGGAGCATGTTGTTACAAGCAACGTGTATGCTTTAAGCTTTCGAACTGAAAACCCCTCCCCGCCCTCTCCACCTCAGATTCTCTTGTAATAAAAGATTTTGAAGTTTATTTAAACCATCCAAAGCCAAGCAAACCAAGAGCTCAGGCTGCATATCCTTAAGTCGCCTTGTTGTGTCTTGGTGTTGCAGGGCATGTGGAATGCAAGGCCATCCACTGTTCCAAGCCCCCTGAAATGACCCAGCATAACAGGCTGAGCTGAGAGCAGCGTGGCAGCCTCCTGGATTTCCGTGAGAAACAGCCCTGAAGAGGAATCCATTGCATGCCCTGCCTTCCCCTTCCTCCAATAAAACAATCCCAGTTGCCCCGTAATGCATTTCCTAGAAAAGGGCACGGTCCCACACCCATTGTTAACCCCGCCTCCTCTATAGAGAGGTGCTCCCAAACAGCCTCTCTCCTTCAGGCTAACTCCATTCCTTGCCACAGCTGCCTCCCCTGCAGTCTTGCTCCGACCTGCTCCCACCTGAATACCCCTCTGCCAAACCACTGCCCCATCGCTGATTCCCGAGCTAAGTGCCTGGCTGAGAAATGCATAAATAAAAGGCAAGGGTTAGTAACAGGAGGTCTTTGAAAAATCGGGCACGCTTGCCTAAATTTAAACTCCTAGAGCAGAGATACATCACTTACATGCAAATGCCACATAGGTGTCAGAGATTTGCAAGATTAACTTGCATGTTGTAACATACCTGAATTAATGTTAGGGGGAACTCTTCCAGACCATGTTTACTATAGCAGCTTTTGTGCCACGCACGTTGCTGAACACATGCTTCACGAACGTGGTGTTACGCCCAGAGCATGAGCTGCAGCTATTTGGTGTGGTTACTTTAAGGGGGGGTGGGAAGGAAAAGAAAAAGCAATGGCAATCAGAAATTCTTCTAACCCCAGGCTCTCAATAACGGGAAGGGGAGTGGTCCACTTGTACCACTATGAGACATGTCTAACTAGGAGACCAGAAGCAGGAAATGATGTGGGCTTCCTCTCTAGCATCACAGGATGTCTCACTGATAAGAGGTGTCCAGACTAAACATAACCAGATTGAGAGCTGCTGCACTGGGCGGTGCCGGCAGTTGACTTCCACTTGAGCAAAAAAGGCAAGGCAACAGCAAGTGCAGATAAAAGTAAACGCCATAGGTACGAAGTAGGGCTTTGCAAACCTGCAGGTGCGTCCGCCCTTGCTTTGTGATGTGTGTGAAAGTTTTTGACAGTGTGGGGTTTCAGTCTCCTAATAAATTCCCTCTCTGGGAGGCAATAAATGAGGTTTCCTAATATGAAGAGCTAAAATCGCCTCAAACAGAATTGAAGTAGCTGACTACTCTGCAGGTTTGCCTTTCTAAAGACACTAACGGCACAGTTGCAGCATCAGCTGCAGCGTCCTGTTGTAGGTACTTAGGCTTGCTGTACTCCAGCGCCCGAGCGCCGCACCGGGGCACGAGGCCGCTGCTGAAGCCCCCAGTGCAGTAAAGCTGTATGGTTGCTGTGCTCGGGCAAAACAGCACGTGGCAACTAATGTCTCTCTCAGGGTCTGGAATAGCTGCTTTATTTTGCAACTACCTCAGAGATTTCTGCACAGCACTTAATAGAAAAATACCTTAAGTAACTTCAAAGTCTGAATTTTACAAGATAGCAATATGACTTAAGTTCTTGAGTCATGTAAGAAATTTTAAAATAAAGCTTTATACAGCCTTTCACCTTTAATTTGGAGTGCACACAGGAAGTTTGTCACTTACCTTGTGTTCATCACTTCTTAGTTTTGAGGAAACCACAATTCTCTAGACAGGCTTAGTCTGAGAGAAATAGCAGCAGGCAAGCACGAGAGGCAATAAGACAGCAAATTCAGGGCTGTAAATGTCTTTGTGTAAGCTTAAAGCATTGGATGCTTGATACCTATTGAGTATCGGTGTGGTTTATGCCTTTCTTTTTTTCTTACCTTGATACCGAGATCCAAATGTGGATGGGGTGGTGGGGTAGCCTTCATTTTAGCCCCAAACGTATGAGCTTTCCTTTCCTTTGTTAAATGGCAATCTTTGATAACTGCTAATCTTATCTGTTTGTGGCCTAAAATTGTGTATTTCAAACCGGCGTGGTTTTTCTAATGTTTACACCCTCGAATACTGGGGCTTTTCTCTGCCTTTGCTATCGGTAAGTGAAAAATAGGAAGATTGACTGCTGAGGCCTTTGGGGAGGCTGAGGGCACCTGCGTCTCTTGCTGTAAGTTGGAAAAAGACTGTTGGATCTCAGCAAGTGATTGCTTCTAAGGCTATTTGGAACATGTGTTTCTTTAAGTCTATTTCTGTGCTAGGTTACTACACATTAGGACCTGCTCGGTCCCATTCCTGCCCTCCACAGTCCAGCTGCTCATTTATGAGTTGAAATGGTGCTCATTTTCACTGTTGCTGGGAGCGTTTCTGCTCGTTCAGAGGGCTCCCTGTGTCCCAACTTTCTCACGTCCCTATTCACAGTCCCCTTGCCATCTATGCTGTACCTCCACGTCCTCTGTGCCCATGTTCCCTCCTTACAGTGCCAAACATGTAATGTGAAGGATGTAACTGTTCTTGTATGTGAGAGGATACTACAGCTGCTTTTGTTGGACATTAATCCATAGCTGAGCCCCGGGCCCTTCACGTAGGCAACTGAGTATGTTTCCGGTCACTCCTATCAATAACCACTGTAAAAGATCTGAAAGTAAATTACTCTACCTGTGCAAACTTCTCTTGTAGTTGACTTTGCCGAACTGCTGTCTGCCTAAGGCAGTAACAGTAACGGTTTAAGAAGTACAGCGACCAGAGTGCTGTTACACGAAGGCGCTCTCAACTATTCTGTCTTCCACCCTCCTTTCTGGAACTTCAGCCACCAGAAATATTTACGAATGTCAAAGCTAAGCAGTTCATGCAATGCACTTGCATAATTGTACAGTAGCGTATGGAAAAAAGTAGGGAAAAGGGAATTCCTTCTTCCCCTCAACTTTGATAAGATTATGTCTGGAAGTACATGGTTTGGTTACTCTTCTTACTTCTATGCTAGTCTATTAACGTCTATAAAATCACAATGGAACCGAAAGACTAAAATAGTTTATTATGTTTCTTAATGTGCTTTTCTCTAGATTGAGGACCTACAGGTTAAGCTTCAGCATGCAGAGGCTGACAGGGAGCAGCTCCGAGCTGACCTGATGCATGAAAGGGAGGCTCGAGAACACTTGGAAAAAGTAGTCAAGGAACTTCAGGAACAACTGTGGCCTAAATCAAGCAGTCAACCCAGCAGTGAAAACATAACGAGCAACATGGAGAACTAAAAACCGCCGCATCATCTAACACACATACAGAATGACATATATGCACAGTAAGGGAGGATGTGTGGGGTACGTGTGTAAGTGCATGTGTGAGTAGTTGTGTCTTGGCACACAGATCTATGAATATGGATTCTTATTAGTTGGAAGGCAAATGTTACTCTTTGTAACAGAAGCACTGAATTACGCCTCTTTTTTTTCCAATCCATATAGCACAACATCTTACTGTGCCTATAAAACACAAAGTGTTTGTAAACAAAATACTTTTAAGTCCACAGCAAATTTTCTACTGGCAAACTCGAAGCAAGCAGCATCATCCAACTAAAATCAGAGTGAAAGGCGAGCGTGGCAGTGTTTTTATGTTGCCCTTCTGCCTGTTGGAACATTTTGGAATTTCAAAACAAACAAACTTTTCTTATAAGCTATTTAAAATAATTCATTACACAGACTTGGTATTAAAAAATTAACAAGATTTTTATAATGAACCTTTAAAAGCAAAACAAAAAAACCTTCGATGCACAATTTTTAATGACTTGTTATAGGCTTTGGGATTCTTAATGTAGAAGCCCTCTGGTGATGATGCCATTTCATCAGCAGTTTTCCAGCCATCTAGGAAGCCATCACAGTTTTAATCCTGTCATGTGGTTGTATGAGAATTTCAGAGTGCTTCTCAAAGTTGATTTTTTTCCTTAGAAAGAATTATCTTCATTTCCTGTCCTGAACACAAAGCGAAAGGAAGATGCAGGATTGTAAAGGGGGGGGAGGGGGGATGGAAAGAGAAGATGTACGCTTTAGAATTACAAACCCAGCCTTACAGACTTCAGTGTTTGCAAATCATGCCATCTTTTCTAAAGACATCTTCATTAATTGATGTGTTCAAAAGACTCACTTCATCCAAGAGCACTTCAGCTTTAGGAAAAGAAAGAAGGAAATAAAGGAAGGAAATGGATGCTCTGTTAAGTCAGTTGAGAAGACATGTGCGTTTTGAAGTCATTCTGAAATCTTTACTTCAGCTTTCAGTTTTCTGGAAAACTCATCTTTGTTGCACCATCTTACCATAAATTCAGTATTTACCTGCTTTTATTATGAACTGTCATTCAGGATTTCTGTGCCCAAGGAGAGTGCAACATCGCATTATCGGATACTACAGAAAAGAAAAACAACATTTTTGCTGCTGTGAATAAGCCTACATCTTTTTTAAAAAGAATTTTTGTTTTTAAAAAAAGAAATTACTTTAATTTTGGGATCCAAGCCGCAGCCCCGGAATAAAAATGCAGCATGCCATCACTTTTTCTTACTGTTGGTGTTGTTGTTGTTGTCGTTGATTTTTATTTTTTTTTTTTTAAAAACTGCACTTTGTCAGAATCTTACTCTGCATTGTATTCCATACTTTTAAAGTTTACAAGTTGAGCATTCTAGATTCTACCCTGCCTAACAGATGTGAAAATCATCACCCAGCTTTCCACTATGTGACACCTTGCGTCACTGACGTTTATGCGCAGCGAGGATCAGCAGGTATAGAATGCTACCAAATACGACTTCACCAGACCAGTGCACTACTGGTTGAGTTTTAAACCTGTTTTGCGTGGCTTTGTATCCGACGGAAGTTGGGAAGCAGCAGAGATGCTCCCGGAAGTGCTTAACAAATAAAGTTGGTGCTTTACTGAACAAGAGAAAAGTGGTTTTCACCCGTAAACACTCACCTCTTACACACTCAAGCTGATCAGCATGAAGTGAAAATTTGATCTGGGGCTGCAGATGTGCCTTCCAGCTCATTTTTCCTCTCAGCATCTTAGATAGGCAATGCTGACACTTTTTTTACCTTAAAGAAGAAAAAAAAAAAAAAGACAACCCTATGCATCATCATACACAGAAGTTATTCTAAACGAAGAAATGTATTTCCAGTAATCTTTATTTGCTTTTGGACATTAATGCAAAACTATGTAAGCTTAAAAATTATTTCCCAGTAGACAGAAAGCGGCTTCCAATCCTAAAATTATTGTATTTACTTACAGTAGAGAGATTTTTTTTTTTTTTTTTTTAAACAAGAGCTGTTTGCTTGAAACCATTATAATAACCATTATAATAACTGTGAGCATTAACAAAGAAGTTCATATATACGTTTTAGGTACAAAAAGAAGAAATATGAAAGGAGTAGAATTACTGGGACAACGTAAAACTGTTGGGAGCAAGAAACAGTTACACCAAGTAAATTACATGAAACTGTCCGTTTACACAGGGGATTGCCCTCGTGTGTTTGGGATGCTGGAGACTGAGTCTAGATGCAGATCTCCTCTTCTAAAGTGCAATGCAAAAGGAATTTTGATTATGCTTAAGCAGGTTTTTTTAATGTGGTTTGTTTTTTTTTCTTTTGCTTCTTTGTATGTTTTTTTCTGCGATTATTAAATCATATGCATGGAATTAAAATCTCTGCCATACGTATATTCATTAATGGGCATTATTACTGTCTTATGTAAAGGGTTTATTTTGTTATGCAGTATGCATAAAAATGTTCTCAGCCTTATGATTTCCAGATCTGTATTATTCACTTATTTCTTCAAGGGAAACTAAATAATTTTAGCTTTAGTTGATCATTGTGCATTTCAAGAGTCTCATATGCTATGCTTTACTGCCACGTTAAGAAATTACACATAGAACAATGTGCTCTCACCCCCACTCCCAGCTTCTTTGAGGCCTTACTTTGTAAATTTGGTTTGTTGGGGGTTTTTCCCCATCTTTGGGTGTGTCTCCCCTTACAACTCAACAAAGAATGGCAATGGTCCATCTCTCTCTGGTTTTTTACAGGAAAAGGGGCCCGCTTACCTGCAGCACATGATGTCGTTTTTCTTCCTTGCGTGTCTAGGGAAGCATACTGATTCACTGGCACAGTTTCTTCTGTGCATGTGAAGCTTTTATCCTCCAAAATGAATGAAATCTGCATTTTTTTCAAAGGAAAAAAATCGAACAGTAAATAGTCTTATTGACAGTAAATAGTCTTGTCAAACAACCAGCAGCACCTGTGCTTCACAGGTAAATGGGATAAGATTTGCAAGAAAGGAGTTTCCAAAATGAACTTACAACTCCTGTTACAAAACCACGGCCTCTTCTTTTGCCGTGCATCACGGCAGTTCTGTAAAGTGTAACATATGACATATGAATTTCACAATGTTTGAGGCAAAGACTCAATAGTATTTGATCCTTGGGAGTGAAACATCCTATAAAAACATTCCTATCAATTAAGGTTTAAAATCAGTATGATTAAGTAAGGTCCAGGAAGACTGGGAAGAAACGTTCTACACCAGCAGTCAATCAACAGGAGAGGTTTACAGGATAGGAGTCCATCTTAAATAATTTTGTCTTTCCAAAATACCATTTTGTCTTTCCTAAATACATTTTAACAATAAAATCTTAATTATTTCTGCAGAACATATAATTTATTTCTAATTCAGAATTCCTGTGCATGTAACTTATTTTAAAATTGTCAGCAGACGGCCACAGAGACACTACTTCAGACGAGGGCTGTCAAAACGGTGGGAATCTTCAGAGAAAAACAACCTTGTGAAGGTGGTTGAGGCGAGGGAGTTCTGTGTGTAATTTCTGTCTGCGACACTTCACTAAAACAACTGTTAGCCATGCGGATGGAATTGCTTTTCTTTCGACTTACTGTTGAGTCCCCGCTGCATTCCGTTTGCACACCAACCTGTGAGTGTAGGAATTATAAAGCCACATCTTCCCATTTCATCTGCTCTTTAGTTTCCTTTAAGAAGTTAAAAGGGAGAAGAGGTGTTTCATACAGGCTGTTGACTCTCCCTGTACTTAAAACTATATTACTTAATACTTGTATATTCAGTTTAATTACTCATTGTTTCTATTACTGAAAGAAGACTTAACGAAGGGAAAAAAAACCAACAGCAATAACATTCATATCTATGGAGCAGCTAACTAGTATACATAATATTCTGCTTTTCAAACAGAACTAGCCAATGTAAAAAAAAAAGTTAAAAGTAAATTCAACATGTAAATACTTTTTTTCATTTTACACTGTTGTATTATAAGTGTATATGGTGTTTACTTTTTCAAAACTCTTTCTTACCTGGTAGTTGTCTTGTTTTATGAGTTGTGTTTTTAACTAAGAAGAACCTTTGCTGTCTGTTAGGAAAAACAAAACAAAACCTTTTGCAAGTTTTAAATGTGGGTTAACCTTCCTCCATCATTTGCATTTTATTTGTCCTTATTTTCACTGTAAAGTATTTTATTACCAAAAGGTTGATTTTCTTTCCATTCTGCCCTCTCATCAGTCCATGTGTTTTAGAGAGAAGTTTTTTGTTGGTTTGGTTGTTTTGGTTTGTTGTTTGTTTTTTTTTTTTAAATCAAAAGAACTCACAGAAATGACATTTTTTCAATTGAAGAAAAATAAATCTTTACATTTATAATAGCCAATAGCATTTCAGCACATTTTTGTTATCCTGGTCTCTCCTATGCTGCTGCTAATGACAATATTATGACTTACTCTACTATTCTAGAACTATTTTTATGTAAGTAATGTATGCTTTCTTGTTTATAAATGCCTGATTTAAAAAAATAAGAAAAAAGCTTGGCATATTTATCTATTTCGCTGTGTACCTTGATAGTCCTTTTCCACCCCCTTTTCCACATCCCCTCCCCTTGAAGCAGATAATATTGTAAAATAAAGGACTTTATGAGATTATGTATGAAAATAGCTATGCTTATATACCACAGTGACTGAATGTACAGTGTATAGACGCATTACCTAAAATAAAATTGTTTGTCCAGAAAAAAATAAATAGATATGGGATGTTTTTTTGAGTTCTCTGTGCTTGCAGCTCTGGCCTAACTGTTCAGGACCCACAAATGTCAGAGACCGTACGGGTATCTGAAGCAGCGCTAGGTGCCTCTGTTTGAAAAGTCAAGACTGCTCAAAGTGTTTGAAGTTAAACACCACAAACTTACAGAAACTCTGCTACACACATGCACACACACACAACTGATCAGTACTGTTATCTGCCTTGCATTAATTTCCCAGGCTGCACGTGTGGGTCTCTCAAGCACCGACAGAAGTGACAGCAGTAACGATAAAACACACAGGAAATCCAGAGCCGGTTGCACGGTCTTCCAGGAGTGTCTTCAACCCGGCAGATTAAAAAGATGCTCCTGGGCAACAGCCATGTTAACTGACCGTGCAGTTGTGGGCCGGCAGAATTAGGACGCTGGCAAACCACCTCAAGAAGAGGCTTTTAAGACAGGGGACTCAGCTCAGCCTGCTGCAGCCTAGTGGCTGCAGAGGAGCGCATGGCCACTGGCTTACACAGACACAAGCCAAGGCTAGCATTGGTCACATCTCCACAGGACACATGCCACCTCAGAAGTCTGATGACAGAAAAATTGATTATTACCCGCTACTACTAGTGTATGCATATTTATTGCAGGTATAGCCAAGTCATATTTTATAAAACGTCTAACCCGGTTTAGCTTGCAGGGTAATTTCCAGTTTTGAGATTCTGTAACTTACCCGCATATTCATCCTCCAGCAAACACCCTGCTAATAACAACAAAACCCATTTTGTTGACAGGTGGAAGTAGCATTAAATTCTCTTAGACCTTGGCGGAAGCTCAGATTTCCTGCCATGTTTTGCCTTTTCTGGCATACCAAAACAAACAAACAAACAAAATTCACCTTATCACCTTAAATGTGCTGAGGCACATTAACAACCTGAGGCTGAGCGTTAAAACAGCGCCTTCTCCACATTGTTTCCTGGACAGCCTAGTAATAACCCTCTCTAAGGCATCATTTAGAGAGACAATCGTCTTCAGGTCTGTACGTGACAATATTTAAGGAGAAAGGAATTCAATTGGAAATTATGCGTACCACTTCATGGGGAGATTCTAACAACAAAATGAAATTTCTTTTGAATAGTGAGAATTGTAAGCACATAAAAGTTTGTACCAGGTCAAAGAAAAAGAAATACAAGAAGGGAAAAAATGCAAAAAGCAGAAGGTGGAAACATATGTTAAAGTAATTCTCTCATGGTTTTCTGAGAAATGGCTGCAGAATTTCCACAGCTCTGGTACATTTCTTAACATGCCCTTGTAAAACAGTGGAAAAGCCAGAGAATGATTGAACAGCTTAAAAAAAAAAAATCTCTACTTCATATTTCTGACTCATCACAGCCTTGCTTTCTAAGGGGTTGGTTTCTTTCCTGTTTCTACCACCTGGATATTAACAGTGGGCAAAACCAGGCTGAGCTGCTGACTTTCTCTACAGAAGGTGAAGTTTGTTAAACGTTCTGGCCTGTCACTGATCTAAAGCTATCGCTGTATTCTTCCACCACACCCCACAATATCACTTGCCTGGTGGCTTTTTCCTCTCTCCCGCCCCTTTGGTGACAAAACAACCCCAGACACAAAAAGCTGTAAGCTATTTTTTCCTGAGTATTAAAGGCTCAAAAGGGATCCAACCATCCTTGCTATCTTCTATGTGAATGAAACGATGGGAACTTGGCTCACAAATGATGCTGGAACTATAGGCTTGAAGCCTTCTGTTTAATGATGAGCCTTTGGGTAAGCACCAGCGTACGCTGCATTCCATCTGCAGAGTTCAGAGCAACGTCCCTCTTGCTCTTGGTTTTGCCAGAACTGCCTATGACGGTGTTCCATTACTGTACGCTATGAATGTGTTTTCTTCAACACGGGCAAACTGCAGCAAAGCACCTAGATTTAGTCACCATCAGCCCTATGTCACAAGTTAGCCTAAATTCAAAATGCCTACCACAGAAAAGCCGGGCCCTTTCTCCATTCTTTCTCTCTTCAGCCGTTGTATTCAAACCCTACAGCCCAAAAGAAACCTGTTGAAACGGTAAGACTTTGATTCTGCCTTTTCTGCTGTAGGCCTCCTGTTCCTATGCTAAAGAGTCTCTTTTGCTAAAAATCTCCTTTTGTAGCATAATTACAGCCCATGAGCTTCTGGCACCTGTATTGCTGTCGCCAGTGCCCTACTCTAATTCCTTCTGCTGACAGGCAGCGTAGAACTGCCCATGAAAGCAGAGTTCATTACCAAAAACGCTTCCTACCTATCTGTGACTCCCATGGACACTTAGGAGTACTGGGAATCAAACAGATCACTTCATTCTCCTGCTCCCAACAGGTAAGGAAAAAAAAAAAAATTAAAAAAAAAAAGAAATCTGTGCATTTGCTGGAAACGAAGAGACACGTACAAGCCACAACAGCCCAGGAAGTGTTGTGGGGAGTGTTCTGGTTTTGGAGCAAAGGGTTCCCGTAATAGCTTGATGACAAAAACTTACCTTGGAAAAAATTAAAGGCAGTAACAAGATAATGCCAAAGTGTTATCAGTTAACTTCATACACATTGTACATAATGTCTTCTGACACAATTAATGTGAATGTATACAAAGAACTCTGCCTGAAGGACCATAGGTGAATTGACCCATTAACATTTCCAAACATTCAGAACCAATGCAAATCCAGTTCCTGGAGGTCGTAAGTGAACAGAGATCAAGGCTGGAAGCTGCAAACACTAACCAATGTATCCAAGTAAGTGCACAGAAGCTGTCCAGCTCTTTCAACTTACGCTTGTATGTTGGGCACGTCTAAAGCCTTCAAGAATGGGATGCAACTGTATTAGTAATTCCTGCCCCTAAAGGACTAGCAGCAAAATGGTGTTTTCACGCATTTTTGGTACCAAGTGGAATCAGTAACGTTTTAAGTCTAAATGCAGGTCCATGTGCTTTGCTTGTAAAAAGATCATATACAATTCATATACATGTCCTTTCACTTGTACATCTGTTGCTATGATTTTTGGTTTCTAAAATTAAAAACAAACGTTCAAATAACTTTCCTCTATTGACAATTATCTTCTGTAGTTAAAGTATACAGCTGACAAGTCTTTTAAGTTTTCTGATATACTTAAGCAATACGCTTCAAGTTACTTTGTTCCACAGATTTTATACACAAAAAATAGGTCTGAAGAGACCAGATTGCCAGTTACTTTCAGGAAGACCAGCTGTGTTTCTGTCAGCACATCACATTGGCGTTTCCTTTGAAATCTTTAGTATCTTTGGAAATACCCCATTTTGGAGCAAAATGGCTTTAAAGAAAGGAAGATGTTCTCATATCACAAAAGGGGCAGGAGTCCCACCCCCAGCTCTTTAAAGAATTCACCAGCTCACTTTCTAAACTTGAAATAGTAGAATTCCTTCAATTAGGAACAAGGGGAAAAACTTCAACTTCATTTACCGCTCTACTGCAAATCAGTAAATTAACTCAAATTCACATAGATACAGATCCTACTACCCCTACACTGATAAAAGAACACTTCAAAATTATTACGCAAGGAGACAAAGACAAGATACAAATTTTTCCAGACCACGAAAATGGCTTCAAGCTCACTCGACACCCAGTGCTAAAACAGTGCTGTTGTAGGCCAACGTTCTATACAAACGAAGCCCTTCCTGGTAGGAGACTGACGCTTTCCCCATGAGAATGAGTTGGATTTTTGCCATTATAGACAGGACTGCATCTCTGTCAGCCCTGGGTTAGTGCCAGTTGCCAACTCAGGTTAGAAGGACACAGCACTTCCAGAGTTTTCAAAAGAATTTAGGAGTACACCTTGTTTGTTTTAGTTCCTTTCTAAAGTTAGCTGAGGCTAACTTGGAAATAAGGCTTGGCCTCACATATGGAAATCTCTGATGCCTGAATCCAGCTATCCAGTCCTATTGGACACCTTCCTTATTCTTGGACTATCCCTTTCCAGCTATCCCACATTTATCTGGCTACTCTGTATTCTAGGAGCTTTCATTTAACTGACCTAGATTACAAGCACAAACACACAAAGCAAAAAAATGTATATTTTGTTTGCCTCCTCCACTGTCCTGAACTCAAGACTTTCAGCTGGGAGATGTATCCTTGAGATGACTGTCACAGATCCCCAGAGAGCTAGGGGTAAATTTTGGCACAACTTGAAAAGACCCACAAAATTACTATCAATTTTTTTTTGCTAACTGGCTTATATATAAAACCAAAAATCACACCAAAAATCCCCAGAGCTTGTAATTTGCCAGCTACAGCTGTGTATCAAGGACGCCAGTCAAATTAGGTGTTCAGAAGTGGTTTGTGAGTCTAAACAGACAGCTGGGGACATACTGAGAAGAGCCATATTTTCCAAAGGCATTAAGTCAGGTGCCTGTCAGAGAGTTTCTTACTGGGCAGCAAGAAATCGAGATGTCCAAAACACTCACGGTCCTCATGAAAAGGCTTTTCTTTTACTCAATTTTCCTCATCCTTTCTGGACTTTTATAGTCTTTCTTTTGGCCACACGCCTCTATCGATGCAGCTGCATTTCATGCAAAGGTCATCACTACCTCCCAACTTCATCAGTGTATCACCTGGAATGCCCATTTGCACAGACGAATCAGAGCAAGGCGGCTGCTCTTTAAAACATAGGGTAAATTACAAATAGTGAAAACGGGAAAATGAAGCAAATTCTTTGGCATTGCTTGTCCAACGATTAAACAAGAGTTAATGAAGAATTCTTTAGCCTGTTTTGAGGATGTAGTTCCATAGAAATTCTTACTGCCTAACATGTTATATTAAATCACACAGCACTTGTGACCTTTCGAGGAACCTGGCTATGTCTAGAGCAGAACTTTGCGTTGAAGAGATGAGCCACCTCTCCTGGTGTTACTTCTCGGAGTGACTGACTTTTCATGCTATTCCTGTTACAGAAACAAAATATGAAACCAGATTTTGATAAGTCTTAATAGCAGAGGCTGCATACATTGTTATTACACTCTGTCACCAAGGAACTCTGAGTGCAACAACACATATTGGTAAGAAAGACCAGTCAGGCTGTCTTGTGTCTATAATTAAGGGGGTAACTGCATTTTGAAAATTCGAGTTATTCTGCCAGAATAACTTTGATTTACTTAATATAAGAACCAAAATACTAGGAATCAGACATGAACCTACTCAGTTGAACACTTTTGAGTACCTCCAAAACCAAAAGTGCATTCACATTGTCACTGCACTGATTCATTGAGTATCAACACAGTATTTTTTTTCTTTCTACATTCTCAGTGTAAGTTATGTGAAGGGAACAGCACTGGAGGAAATGTTTTTGCATATACTAGCTGTTGCTAGAATTAAAATATATTATCTATATTGCAAGAAGTCCTACAGGTATGTACACGACTCTTCAGTTGATTGGTTGTAACCTATTTTCACATCCCAATCCACCTCTGCCATCCCTGTTCACACGGAAGTGAGAGCTCGCTAAGCTCACTCACAGGCTCCTGCAGAACTCAGCATTCTCAAGTGGGAAGCTTTGAGTATGTTGAGCACCTCAGGCAAGCTCCTACAGGGAATGTGAATGGCTTAAGGATGAGCATGGCTCCGTAAGCTGTAGCCCAGTCCACAACCAAAAATCCAGGGATTCATTCTTCCTGAGCACAATAAAAACACTTTGAGATCAACTGATACTCTGAGTTCAGCTAAAGCTCGCAATGTACACAGAAACCTGACTCACAGAACCTGATATGCTTAAGTATCCCTTAAGTTGAACTTCACTTCACAAAGCAGAAATAGTTAAAAAGTCTAAAAGAGGCCCCAGCCCCCTTTGTGCTCAGTTCTCTACAAATGTTTAGGGAGCTACAGTGCCTACCCCAAAGAGGAACAACAAAGAAGGGGGGGGGGAATCAATAGCAAAGTGAGCTGAACTGACCCAAGCTCAAACTAGCTGCTGGAGATCAGAAATAAAAATCAAATTTCCTGAGGCCTGAAGTAAAAAGTCTTCATGTCTTATTCAACAGCTTATTTTATTCAGCCACCAGGAAACAAAAAAAACCTCAAAACAAAAACCCAAACCCAAAACCACACACACACACGCTCTCTTAGAGCTGCTCATTCTGAACATGGTATACACATAGTAAATTAAACTGCTTGTGTGGAGCACAACTGAAAGAAAAGGCTACAAAACATCAAAACTAGGATTAAAAAACAGCTCAGCGCTGCACCTCAGTCATTTCCATTTGACTGTAAGCAGCACCCCTTCCTTACACCTAACAGATGGAGCGAAGGGAAAACTTAACACATACGTAGCAGAGTAGAGGTTTGATAGGGATTTTCGGTAGAAATGATGAGAGCCCTTGTTACTGCCCATGGTATCCAAAGCATACTTTTTACGTGCTCCCACCTTCATTTGCTGAAAAGATATTAAAGAAATACATCTTGGCACATCTGCAAGGAAGGGATAAAACTTGCAGAAGATGATAGGAACCAGGGAAGCAGTAAAAACCCAGGAGTGTCAGAGTTAATGATGATATGTGAGTAATCCAGTTATAAAGGCACTGTCAGTAGGAAGAGAGCACAAATATAATAAAACACAGCTGTATGACGTACACTCCAGTGGAATTTTTATTAGATGGCTTATGTGCACTTTAAGTATACCTGACTGCAATGCAAATTCCCACACACTTTTATTTGGGAGGGAAAAAAGTTTCCACAGATCTCTGCACTGAACTGATTTAGTTGAATTGTTCTGTACAGTATCTGGAGGTTTTCTGGCTCATCTTTTTGAATTTACTTTTGTATTTGTTTTCTGCTGAGTGAGCTCCTTAATCTGGAACCTTGAGAATTTCACGCTTTTAAGTACTTCCCCAGAGCCTATTCTGGCCCAGCTATCTGGCCCCTACCTTTACGTGGCCGAGGTATAAAAACAGGCACTATGCAACACATTAACAAAGCTGTTGGTCATGCAGCCCACAGATGAAACTGATTCGACCAGTACAAATGGATTCTTTTCCGTAGTATCCCAAGTGACAATCGCCCTGCTATTGTATAGATGGATCTACATTCTTATTTGTTCATAGACCAAGTAGGAAGCACCTACCAAACATCTTCATAGATTTACTGGTGGCCTTTGCAATGTCAACTGCAGACCCAGTAAGGGAAAGCGTCATTTTACAGATGGTAATACTGGTAAGCACTCCTAAATCTAGCTCCTGGATTTCAACATTGCTTTGCAAAATAAGTAACCAGTTAGAAATACAGAAGTCAAATTTACTTTACTTACCTTTCCAACCCATAAGGTAAGTGAAATGAGAAGCAGATATATTAATGAAAGTGAAACACCAAACCCACAGCAATATGCCACATTTCCTGGCATATTAAAAAACCCTACTCAAAACCTCTGCAGACATTTCCCCTGCCCCTGAACTCAAGAACCATTAACTTTCAGTAGATCTCAGGACTGGATTACATGCTATGCAGCACGACTGCATTGCCAAAAGATTCAACACATGCATCATTTTTAAGCAAGACAGTTTTACTAGTACTGCCTCTGAAGTATGCAATTATTGTATCTTTGCTTATGTCTTCATAGTTGCTTTCTCTACAATCCTTTGCATGTAAAAATTGGGATGTGGTGAGCTATGAGATACTTTTGGCTACACCAAAAAAAGGAAAAGAACATGGAATGATACATTAAGACTGCAAGCAGATGCCAGGTTCACAACTGGAACTGGTGCTATTAGGTTAAAGGTTCTGTATGTTAAGTTCTGAACTCCTTTTGCACACTTGAGTCCCACTGACATTAGTGGATGCCCAAGAAATTGCAAGCGAGAATAAAGCGTAGCTCCCCCACCTGCCTTGCCCATGAACTGAGCTTACTATAAACAGATTCTGACTCTCACAGTGTGTAAAGCAGGGATCCCATGCTGCTTAATTCAATTTGGCAGATAACATTGGTGAAAGGCATTGATTTCTTCCCTCACTCCCCCTTCTCTTCCATCAATTTTCCCAGATAAGAAGCCTGTGGCTCAGACCCTGCTGGTGACGGATGCCTTGTAATTGCTTTGAATGGATTATCACCAGACATCTAGCAGGCATTTACAGTGCTACAGCTGTAATCAGAAACAGAATCTCACCCAGTAGAAGGACTCTGAGGAAGAGTCAGCTGTCTCTGTTGCCTCTGCCTTGTCTCTGTTCTTACATTAAGCCTAACTTTATTTATATTTTTAATACAGTAATATCTAGGACATCCAACTGAAATCAGGGTCCAGATGGGCTAAGAACCTATCTCTGCTTCTGACAACATATAGTGCAACTCAGGCTACAGGAGGATTGTCCTTCCATACTGCTGAAATCTTGCATTTGGCTAAGTATCCACCACCCATTTCAATGGGTAACATCGCAAAAAAATGGGGAAATAAAAAATTACACATTCTGTTCTGGCTATTATTGGCTAAAAGACATTAGATAAGACACTTCTCTTCTTGCCTCAGCTTACTGCTGCTTTTCTCTCTCTGCCTAGACTAAATTGTCAGTAGTGTGTTTACAAAGATCACAGTGACATTCTAATCTCATATCTGGAATTCAGTTTGTATGGCTGGGGGGAGAAAAAACATTAATAAATAAGTGTGAGAGACTGTTACATAGGAACAAAATTAAGCCATTTGATCTACTGTATTTTACATTAATTTTGTACAATCATACATAGCTGCCTAATACCAAGACGCAGTAGATCCTTGTCCACGATGCTTAAACTGAAAATTTGATAAACATCAACAAAGTTTTTTGCCCTGCAAAGTTTTGTTAGGGGTAACATAAGGAATAATGCCCAAAAGGCGTATCCGATTGTTCAAAAATTAAACATTCACAGTATCTGCCTGTGATCATAAATACACATCCATCCTGCACCACGAATATGCCATTGAAACTTGGCACTTGGCCCTCTTTCCAGGAGTTTCTTCAGAGGGCGAATGCCACCAGGAAGGGTCACGTGCCTCTCCCTATCACCACCTCCCTTTCCTTCAGCAGACCTTCTCCCCTGATCAGAGAAACACCCTGATAGGACTCAACAGGGCAAAACTGATCCCATTCTACATTTTCTGTCACTATTTGGAAGGTCTCATTCACTAGGGTTTCTTCCGCCAACACAAGTTTTACATGAGGATTCCTACACTATACAACAGAAACCATGCATTCTCCTCCTCAAAGAAATGGGACTCAGACACTTTAATCCCCTTCATTTTCTCAATGTGTAATTTTTTAGTGCTTGTGCCACACTGTCAGCCCTGGTTTTCAGTCACTCATGCAGCACCATAGTTTGGTCAGTCTATACAGGACATACATTACAACGGCAATGGTACCTTGATAGGAAAGGTTTTCATGTTTTGTACGAACAGTACAAGCTTCACGCTTCCAATCTTTAATTCTAACCAGAAATCAATTCTACTTTGAAACAAGTTTCATCTAACACTATGTTCCAGCTCAAAGCTCCCTCCGCTATCTTTGAAAACAACATGAAATCTTTCTTGGAGCAAATGAAGAGTTGCTGTCAGTTTGGTGCTTGGATCATCAGTAAGAATCCTTCCCTGCATACTCCATACCTACTTGTCTAACAAAACAAAACAAATGACGGGCCTCATTTTAAGTGATGCTAATTTCCCAGAACTCCAGTGAATGCTAACTGAGAGTGTTTCATACTGGCTTATTATATGTGCAGAAGTTGACTAATATAAAAAGGGAGCTTTTTTAAAAATCATGTGACACAACAAGTAGCATGAAAATCCTTTACAATTTTTGCACCTTGAAAAGCAGAATGAAGGCGGGGGGGGGGGGGGGGGGAGGGACAGTGGATTTGCTACCACACGTGTACAAACTGACTCTGTAAGGCTCGTGCAGCTGGGAGATAATGTGCTTTGCAGGTCATTGGCTCTTAAGCACTGCGTTATCTCTCTGTAACATACACCTTGTTGTGTCTTACTGCTTAATTACAGCTGATATGCAGGCCATAATATTGCTTATCATTAGCCAGAGGATGACAATTACAATTTAAGATTAAACTGTTGTCTTTTTTTCTTCAGCCAAGTCTCTGTATGACACTTCCTTAGCCCAAGAAAAGATTTGCACATGCAGAACAAATCCATATACTAATTGGTTATGTGCCCCTCATAATGATGTATAATTTAGGAAGCATACATTGCACGATGAACATCATAAACAGTACTCAAGATGCGTAGAGCCCATATCTGAACTTGGAGGGTCAGCTAGTCAGCTACACATGCCTGAAAAATCTCAAGACAGCAATAAAGACAAGGAAATACTGTGATCTTCTACATGGGACAGGTTCCAGGCTGGTGACTGTCAAGAGCAGTGCCTCAACTTGCAGAAAGCACGGTCCTTCCCTTTAGCCATCACTTTCCAACCCACCTTCCACTCCACCAGCTTCACCCTCTCTTCTTCATTCCTCTCCTCCCTGTTTTCTAAAAAGGCTTGATAGTGTTTTAGATGACATCTGTCATACAGGCAGAGGAGCAGCAGCAGGCATCCATCCTCCCCCTATTATTCTCTTGCATTATGATGCACTGCAGAAATTTGGGGCTTAGTTCAGCAGAACACTGAAGTATATACTTGATTTGAAAACAGTGTTTCATATATCCCAAAGTCTTTTTTCTTTATCGGGGCTTTTGTTTCAGAAATGGACACAGTTAACAGAGATCCTAGAGTTGGGAAGTAGTTTGAAAGACTGGACTATTAAAGGATCAGCAAAAAATGATGAGTCTGCTCAAGCTGAACTGTCATTAAGTAGCTACACCCTTTTCAAGAAACAGAGATGTGTTATTCTGCACAAACAACCCAAAGACTTGAAGATTGCTTACGAATACTCTGCACTAAAATCCACAATGGCCTGAGAGGAGATTTAACTACCGATCACCAACAATAAAGCTTAAAGACTGAATAAGAACTGCGCTTCTGTACCTCTGCTAAGCATTTATGAGATTCCCTCAGAGCAAAGCCTTTAACTCCTGAACATAAATGTGATAACATACAGTTGTGATGACTCTTAATGTCAGAGGTCAATGGTTTAAATCTCGTGTCCTGTAGTTTGTCAACTCCCACTTATCCTATCCAGCACAGCACAAGGGTACGACACATAAATCTTCCAAAAATGTATTCTGATCTTTCACCTACAGTAGATTAAAAATAGCCCAGAGCAAGAGCTTTTAGCATTTTGTCATAGCAATTTCTCTGTCAAATATGATAGATAGCCAGCTACATGGAAAAAGAATGAACCAACCCAGAGATCAGATAATGAAAAAGTCTGAATTACACCTCCAAGAAGCAGGAGTTTTACTCATGGTGGAAATCCCCACTTAGCTCACCCTGCTGAGCCTATGTGTTGCAGCACGGAACATGTCATAAGACTCATCCAGTAAGGCATTTCTTTCCTCCCTGCGTATTTTTCATTTAAACCTCATAATAGTTTTGGGAGCTCAAGCAAGAGTCTTGAGTCCTGTTTTCAATTTTGCAATCTTCTAGCATGATTTTGGGCAGAATGCCCATTTCAAGTTTTATTTAAAAAAAATAATTATTTAAAGACAAGCGCTAATTTTGGCTATCCAACATAATTATAAGAGCTTCAGCCACTCGGATTTTCTGAAAACCAGCTGCCTAAAGTGTCTCAAGTTAAAAGCCAGAAAGTGAATACCCTAAACAAAACAACTTCCTCTAATAATCTTGCTGAATTACTGTGTTGTTAAGCCTTGCAACTCTTACTTCTAGGCATCTTCTGGTGATCTTGCAGCAATGAGATGTGTATCACCATTATTAAAGCATGTAACACCTCTTCACTACCAGTAAAGAGAGAATCTTGACAGCAAACTATCCTGATCTATTACTGCTAGGTACTTCTGGTTTCCTTCCAAAAAGAAAAATCAGATTGAGATTTATACACATTCATTTTCACTAACCTAATTTCAGACAGTTTTGACAATGTGTTAAATACTGATTTTACTGTATGTTTCTGGATTTTGTATCATCAAGACTTTTATGAAACCCTCCCAAGACGACGTCTACTCTTGTTTATCGTAATGGTTTTTGAAGGAGCTAAACTAGTAAGAGAATGCCACAAAATGTACTCGACTGTCAGAAGCCTATAATAGAGAAGATTCCCTCTGCATTATGTACATTCATTAGCTAGGTGCAATAGTTGAAGAAGTATTAATAAATCCAAAGGAGGACTTAACTGCCTGAAAGTGAGTCTATTTTTCTAATGTTATCAGTTGGTTTAATAAAAGATATTGTCTATTACTGTAAATTATGCTTTACTTGTATCTTTAGATCACCACAGCCACAATTGCCAAAGTGGAATAGATGTCCAAAGTATTTATTCAGGAAACTAAAGCTTCCAAAGCTGCAGCTGCTTCCATATTTATTCAGAATGACGCACACTTTCCCAGCAGCTTATAAAGGCTGGAACATCTGTTTACCAGACACCTTTATGACACTCTACCTCTCTGAATAGCGTGCTAAGATGTAAAGAGTTATCATGTTAAATCTTGCAGAGGTGCTAAATAAACTGCACTGAAAAAAAAGCACAGAATTGCTCATAACCCTTCCCTCCTTCCTAGTCTCCATTCTCCAAAGACGCAGCAGCACAACAATCCAGGTATTTGTCAAATGTAAACCAACCAGTAAAAACAGATACTAAATCATTTTGGCATCTCTGCTTCTCATGGATTCTACTGTGCATATGATGCAGCACAAAACATCCATGTGAGCTCCCAGAAGTTACTTAGACTGAAAGACAGAGAAGGTGGCCTGGGGGGATGACACACAGAAGCACAAACCAAACTAAACCCAACAATGCTTTGTACCTAAGAACTCTAAAAATGCTTGAGAAGCTAAGAATTTGCACACACTCTCCAACAATTCAGGTCCCAACTTTCAAGTTTTCCAGAGAAGCTGCCCTTTGACTTCAGACTGAACTCAGACCCCATTTTGTTAGAACATAAGTAGATACAATATTCTGTATTATATACCATAACAGAAAAACAGAAAACCAATTTGGGGAGCCCTCAAAACAGCACCTGTAACATACAGATATGTAGCATAGGTCTTACTCATGCAAATTATCAATAGGAGTACTTCTTTTCAGAATCATGCGAGACTAAATGTAAAACTGGAGTTTCATCTATGAATCAGAACTGAGTAAAGACCACAGAATTTTACCCATTACTTTAAATTGGTTTCACTTTTTCAAAACACGTTATCATTTTGATCAGACTTTACCTTTGGACCTGGAAGCTAGAGTCTGCCTGCTTTGTCTACCACCATCACAACTGTAATAACTGCAACATCAGAAATTTCCACACTTTTCTAACGGAATGCTCACAAAAAAAGAGACTTCACCTTGCTCTCTCTTAAATCCACATGCCGGCTCTTGGATTAGTGCAGAAAACATGAGGAAAAAGATATCTAGGGTTTGGACTAGATGATCTTTAAAGGTCCCGTCCAACCCAAACCATTCCATGATACTCCTAGTATTTGTGTTTATGTTTTTTTTCCATAGGCTTTTTTATCTGCCTCAGGGAGTCATTTGCAGGGCCAAACTAATGTGGTCTTCACATGATCGTATAACATGTTCATCTCGTTTTTGAAATCTGGATCAAGAGAAGAGATCCTATTTTATTTTTATGCCTATGTTATATTTATGTTATTTTAGCCCCATGAATGGGCCTGTGGAAGGGCAAGAGCCCATGAAAAACACACACAAATGCCAGGACACTTGGGTTAATTCAGATTTAATGGAACCCTACCGTATCCTTAGAGCTCCCTTAGAGCTTTGGGTTTTGGAGGGGTGGGGCAGGGGGTGGCATAGGCTCTTCTAGTCCCACATAATAACAGTACAGATTTCTGTCTATTTGATATTGCAGTGTTTTCTGGCTAACATAGTCACGTAAGAAACTGTCTGTCATACAGAAAGCTGCAATTTCACATACTGCAGCAGTGAGAGAGAACACATAAAAAAAAGGTACAGCTGTTAAACTTCACACCAGAAGTCAATCCAAATGGAGGAAACGTGGGTGATTCAAGCCAGACACAAAAGCATCATTAAATGAAAGAGAAAATAAAGGAAAAAATGTTTATCACAATTATACTGAAAGGTATTTGTGACTTTTATTACTCATATTTTGTTAGTTACATTTGGGTAGAATTTGGAGGATCGAATTGAGTATGAGATTCAGACCCAGCCCCAAATGATTTGCGACGTAGATAGACATGTCAAACAAAGCGGTTGGAGAAGGGCATTGAGAAAGGAAGGAACCAACTCTTCCAACGCCACACAAGTCAGCAATGGAAATGCAACACATTTCCTCTGAGCACCATCCAGTGCCTTCCAGCACTGAAACAGGCAGCATCTCCCCGTTTTCTTCCAGCTGCCCGTCATCATCATATCTTCTCATCTATATTCTCAAGATAAATCCCATATGCATTAGAGACCAAAGGGCTCTGACAAATTCTAGCTCATGTACACTAAACAGCCCAAGTGCTAAGGGAAACAATTTTCTGCCTCTGCTCACAGAGCTACATAGGGTCTAACATCCCTACCAAGTCATGAGAATCCAGTGGACCTTAATAAGAGAGGCCAAACACCCTGTCCTCTCCTTCTCTGTTCCTGCGCTTAGTCAGATGTCATACTAAGTTTCCATTTATAAGCAGTTTATATGGGGGCAATAAACTATTCACAGATATTATAAACATTTTACAGGTCAGGGCACTACACACGCTAGGGTTAACAATTATTTACTAAAGCAGCTATTAATCATTTACAAAATGCATATGAATTGAAACTCAGTATAATTCATTACTATGTATAATGGCTGTTTTCTTGGCTGCCACACTGGAGATCGGTCCGAGGATCTCTTCAGTTCAAAGATTAACCATACACTTAAGGTTAGAAACAGCTAAGATCCCCAACAAGAAGCTGTGACAGGCTCACACCTACCACAGGTTGCATTCACAAAACTACAACGAATACTGGGAAGTTAACCAAGACTCCTTATTGAAAGAACCAAATGTTGCTTCAACATATCAAATTTCTCGGGCCTGATTATCTAGAGTTTGGGTGATCAAAGCAAGCGGATGCTAACCACTCATTTGTACAGATATAAATGATTGCACCGAAGTTCACGGAGGAAAGGCAGGGATATTCAAGTCCCCTGAATTTTAGGCATCCTGTTATGATTGGTGCTTTTCTTGAACATCTGGGGGTATTTCCTGTCCACTTTGGAAGGATACAAAGGAATAGCTTTATTTCTTTGGCGCTTTTAGTGGGATAAGTCATATAAGTGAACTCAAACTGCTGAACATACTGGTATTTTCAGACACCTCAAATGCTTCTCTACGCTGTGAACGATACCTTTTAAAGCCAGGGTACAAACCCAGATACATATATCTCTTTTTAAACAATGCTATTTATCTGTCTGAGACTTGTGTTCCAACCAGCCATGAAGCAAGGTACCCTATCCAGGGAATTCTTTCTGGGGGGGGGAAAAAAAAAAAAAAAAAAAAATTATCCTCCCTTTTCACCAAAGACCTGGTTTTATCTCCTGCAAGCAGCTGAAATTCTGGGGAACCAAAGCCCTAAGCCATCTGGCAGAAATCACCAAGGCATGTTTTTGACTCACTGTCACAGGTCACGACCTACAACCACTGCCAGTGTTCTAGGGCTTTTTCCTCTTCCCCTTGTCTTCCCCAAAGCAAGCTCAATTACAAATTGGAAAAATCCTGCAGTGAAATTTTCCCCTCATGGGGCTGAATGTCTGTCACCTCTGTAAGAACACACTTCGTAAGAATTCCACAGTTGTTGGTTAGCTGTCAGTCCCAGTTACATCAGTGATTACAGAAATATTGAGCAGTTCAGGTTGGAGGGCAAGAGAACAGGTGACCTGCTATTCCTTCCACTAAATTTATGCCTTGATTGCTAACTGCACAGGCTGTGTTAGCAGTAAGCATCGGTGTCATCTCTGGGTTCCTATGACCCAAGAGCCTTATGAAATATAAAATGTCTCTTTACTTTAAAAGCAACATTACTTTGTCCTGGCAACAATCTGCTCATTGATTGGGTTTTTCTGTGGATTTTTTTTTCCTCAGCATGCATACAAATCATGTGCACTTATGCCATATTTCAATTATCCATTACATAAGTGATCTTCTTGCATTAAAGCTGATTTAGTTAGAGTTTACAATACAGTGCGTCTGCACAACAGCACTTTCTTCAGCACAACGTTTTCCTCTGCCAATATTTTTCATGCTTCAAAACTACTTGTGTACTACCAGGAAAACTGATACTTCCTCTTCCAGTAACGCCACCTGCAATAGGTGCATACTTTTAACATTTAACTATGCAACATCAGAACCTATTTCCATCTTGACAATTATAACCTTTCTGCTCCTGTACAGATGAATACTTATATGATAAGTCAGCCAACCTCAAGCTCTAATCCGAGGAAATGTTTAAGCATATTCTTAACAAAGCAAAAGAGTAACTGTATTACCACTAAATGAGACTATTCACTTGCTTAAGCATGTGCTTAAACACTTTCCTGAATAGAGGCTGTGTTAACCTACAGGGCAGATTAGTCTTTAACGTAACCCTGGAGATAGAAGAAGAGTGTCCAGGCTGCATTTGTGCAGTCTGATAAGCGCTAATCTGATAAAGACTTAACCACACGGGCTATATGCGTCAATGAAGACAGTGTAGCAAGTGGATATTACAAGGATACTGCTTATCTAGCTGAGAACAAATGAAAATTCATTCAAAGAACTTAGTGCTTTAGAGATAAAAGCTGGGGAGGTCTTGTAGGGTGGACACTAGAAGATGAGGTTATCAGAATGACAGGCAGGCTTAAAAAAACCCCACCTCTTTATTATAGTGGCAATTAAAAGATAAAGTTGCAGACCTTCATCCCACTTAAATCATTGGACCATAAAGCACTTAGGAGTCTTTGGAAATCTGGATCCTAATGGCACTGATTTTAAAGTGCAATCAAATTTATAATATACTTTCAAAAAAATTGTTTGTTCCACATTAATTCTTCATGAGTTGTTGGAACAAATGAATCTGCAAGTTTAGGTTATAAAGGGAAGAATCATAAGGGAAGCATGCTTCATATTTCATATTGTCCCACACACAGAGAACAGCCAGGAAGCATATTGTAATCCTTAATTTGATAGTGCCACTGACATATTTCAGGAAATTGTTTACATGTGCTCAGGGAGTCTGCATACGTAGCAAAAATACAAGCTAGTCTGGTAAAAGGTCCATTAGAAAAAAATATCCTATACAATCTGAAAAAAGGGACACTGCATGGCTGTACTGACGCCTGAAGTTAGATTTCTTCTAACAAAAATCCAGAGCACCATCTCTCTGAATGCTTCTCATATGGACCCTTTTCCTGGGATGCAATTCAGCTGTGATGCAAGGAAAGAACGCACTGTCCAGTGTCCAAGGCTGGAGCATGAATTAGTGAAGAAAGCTAATCTCACAAGTCACTGGGCTCAAGAACAAACTGCAAATATGTAATTATGCACCATATTGGCATCTATCTTCCTTGAATTCATCGCTCCATGCAAAGATAGCTTTGGTTACCCAAGGAGCTTTAAAAGAGGGGAAGAATTCAGAGTTATCTTTGACTTCTGTTAGAAATGGTCTGCACATGATTGGGGAAACAGAAGTACAGTTCAGGAGCTGCAGGCTCAGCTCTGCAATGCTGCTTTCCATGGAATGCTGCACACAAACTTCTTTCTTAGATTTTACAACACACATCTCCAGTTTCATGCCACTGTGTAACTTAGCGTAACAGGGCAAAGACACAGAAAGAGCTAGTCCTCCTCTCATTTGCTAAAACAAAGTGGATTAAATAAATGTCTGTAACATCATGAAAATGCTTTATAAACATTCTTTGGTCAATTTAATTTTGTTTTCCAGATCGTATTTCAGGCTTTTTTCCATCCCAGTATCCCCTAGTTTCACTGACAGATATGAAAAGTCTTCATGTACTTCTGTTTCTGTGACAGAATACCAGTTCCAAGCAGGATCCCAGCACCGAATATGAGCCCTTCAGTTTGGAGCATGACAACAATTAAGACATCTTTGTTCATTCATCATATGATGAACACCCATGTCTCTCTCCAGCTGACTCAGTGGCAGCTACAGGGACCCAGTGCTTTCAAAAATAATGCTCAATGTCTCTCTAAGTTAAGCCACTGATGATTAGTTCTGAAATTTTAAACAACAATATTTCCCTTCTCAGACACGTCAAGGCTAAAGGAAATTTAAAATAACTCTTTCTTCTTTCTATATCTTGAAAACTTCTCTGTAATGAAGTCCAAACCATACGGAAAGGCCTGCTTTCTCACCTAGTGAAATAGAGCACCGGCCAGTTTCATTTCCCCAACACTGAAATGCTTAAATTCCCTGCTTTACAGGAGAATTGCAACTCTGAGCTAGACCCGGTGGTTTCAGTTCTCAGGAGGTTTGTTTCCCACAGCTGCTCTTCAGCCAAGCTGTGAACGAACCTGAAAATTCATTTGAAAAACCCTCTATGGTTTCTCATGCTTTCACAATTACATTATAGCTCTTTCCTCAACATTTACCACCACCCCCTGCAGGGAATTCCCCTGACACATGGGTAAAATTTACCAGGAAGGCTTGTAAACCTTGATAAGCGTTTCATCTCAAACAATGCAAAAACTTGGTTTCAAATAAGTCTGGGAAATTTTCTTTTACAAGCTCTGTGATTTTGTTATGGAAGCTTGGACTTTTAAGGTTCTATTCTGTGAGGTGGATTTAGAGCCCACTGAAGCAACTGGAAGGACTCACGTTAATGTTCATGGGCTCCAAGTTTTCAAACGGCTAATGTCTGTCACTTTGCCAGTGACTCAGTAGGAAAATACTCTGAGAGCTAAGATTGAGGGCAACTATCCTCTCTCTGATCAGAAGCTGAATTACTGATAGGGTACTTCATATGAAATGCCATATGAGCCACCCTGCAGGAGCTAAAGTTTCTTCCCTTCTGCCAGATAAGATCAGGGCGTGCAGGTCTTGGTGCAACAGTGTCGGACCTAACTCTTCACCAATTTTACTTATATTAGTCCTCAAGTGATCACTGAGGTCACAGCATTTGCACATCAGAGTAACAGTCCCCATGGAAACCAGTAAACTGGCATCTGCTTGATGTCTTGTTTTAAAGGAGCTGTGAAGCTGCTTGCACTTGGGTAGGAAAACCTCCTGCAAGCATGCAGCTCCCATCATTGGAGCCTTTATTTCCTTCATGTCTCAATTACACATTCCGCTTTCCAGCTTTGCCCTACTCCTGGTACATCGTTTACTCTAAATGCACCAGATGCTCTCGCTCACCAGAATCACTCAGGCCCATTTCGTTACTACCACTGCTTCGTTCCTGGGTTAAGATTCTACCAGAAACCAACATGGAGTCAACCCCCAAATTCACACCCCAGAACCCAAAGACAGAAACACTCATTTTTAATTCATATTGACAAATCAAACAAATTTCAAATGATTCAGCATGTGTAAGCAAAATCTTGATCATCATAATCTTATTTATCATAATTATATGCTATATATGTAAATATATCTTCTAATTATATTATCTATAAATCTAGCTATTTATAATCAAGGTAATAAATTTAAACAATTGTAAAATTAAGAGCCATAGTAACTGTTAGTTTCCGATGAACACATACCAAAAAAGGTGCCTGCAATCTATATATTGAGCCCATACCTGTTTCACGTGTTCATTTTTACAACACACAAGTGCCTGAATTTTACATTAGCCACTACCCTGCATTTCCTGGACCCTCAAACAAACAAAAGGGTGAACCTAAGACACTTCTTTTGAAGATTAGCTCTCGAAACTGTAGTATTTTGGGAGTGGGAGCTTCCTACTACATATGAACATAGCTCTAGAAAAGTACCTCTTTGATCTTTCTTTATAGCCAGCACATCACAAAATAATTAAGATTACATATTCACACACACTGCACGCCCATGAACACCATTTTAAATCATCATAAATATTTCTGCCTGATCAAAGGAAAGAACTGAACACGGAATCAGCTACAATGATACCTGCTGGAGCGTAATTTAAAATAAACACCATGTAAACAACCTTCTGAAATATGTTCAGCAGTACTATCCCATTCTTTAAAAAGTAAAGGTGACGTGAAAAGCAAAAGGCGGGGGGGATTAGCCAGATTTTAACTTCGTGTAACAGATACTTACACTAGTAAATTAAATATGCATAGGAATGTTCCCAAACGTTAAGGGCAGCTGACAGAGAATAGCTCACGCCTATATCAGAAATCTCTCTTAAGTCTCTGAAACAGGGTGACTGCCTATAAACTACTTATTGGGAATGGTCTCCAACTTCAAACCATACCTGGGAACAGTTTAGAAAAATACTAGCTGGCATGGGCCAAAATTCTGCCAAGAAACATTCCAGCACTTCAGTAGTACAGTATCATGTTCCACGTCTGAGGAACATTCCTGGGAACATTCCCAGGCATCCTTGATTTTACTAGTATGGACACAGCCTAAGATTTCCAGATGCTTACTAGAATAAAGTTTTGCTACTTGGACAGTATCTTCTGAACAGAGAGCCCATGCAAAACAAAAAAAGTAAAGGCTTTATTATGGCAGAAATGAATATTGCACTTAACAATAGTTCCTAAAAGGGATTCCAGGTCCAGTGTGGAACAAGCACCGTTTAGCACTTGGCAGAAAGCCGTATGATCATTAGACCTTTATTCTATACCCTCACTCTACTATCGTCCCGGAATAAACAATGACAACAGCACTTAGACAGCTTGCAGATTTGACTCAAACACCACTGGCAGAAGATCTTAACTTTGGAACTAAAAGTGGGATCCCAAAGCACCAATCAATACCAGCTATAATGAGAAACGTTAAGAAGTGTCTCTGCTAGTGAAAGCACAAACAAAACAATGCTTCCTGCCCACAAGTCTCTGAGGCTTCGCTTTTCCTCCTTTTCACCTCTTTCACCCTCTTAGTTCCTTTTGATCAGTACAACAAAGGCGTCATTTTAAGACAGAGAGAAACCAATTCTAGCTGCCATACAGCTACATCTTCGGGTTGTATAGAACAAAAAGTTCTATGAAAACAGCATAATACTCAATGACGTTCAGAAAGGCAAACAGAATGTGAGGAATCACTAGAAAAGGAAAAGAAAACAGATAGCATTTTTACGTCGCTTGGTAAATTTATGAGTATGCCCACATTCGGATCCAGTACTGCCCTCTTCCCATTTTAAAAAAAGAAAATAGTAGAACTGGAAAAGGTACAGAAAATGGAGCAAAGGATAGGTAAAGACACAGAACAATTTCTATGCAGAGGGCAGTTTAGTAAACTGAAACTCCTTGCCACAGCATGTTGCAGATGCTAAAATTCAAAAAGCAATTCGACAAACACAAGAAGAAACATCAACAAACCCTACATAAAATAGCAGCACTTTTGTCTCAAGACCTTGAAACATGGAAATTGGGAGTCTATACTGGGTAGGTATCACTATACATTTGCTCTGTTCTACTCTTCCCTGGGCATATGACGTGAGCAGTTCTCAGAGACAGGATATTAGGCTAGACAAATCTTTTGCCTGATGCTGTGTATCTGCTCTCATGTTGATTTAATTTAGCCAGCATGGAGAGAAACAGTGCTAAGGAGCTGGTATCACAGGCTTCCTCACAGCCTACCAAACAGAGTAAGTATCCTGTGTCTTGTCCTCCTTGCAACGGGTCTGTATGCCACCTCCTGCTATGCCACCCTTGCAGTTAAGCTAGATTTGCTAGAACGGAGCTGCTTGATGCTTGCATATCTGTGCTACAAAACACAACTAATAACAACTAATATATAGACATACTAAGATCACACAAGGTTTCATACTTCCAATAAATTTCACCACAGCCTGGTAAGGGAGACATCATTATCATTCACCTCACAGAATAAAATTAAGGTGGTTTTGGTCGTTTTGGCTGTGTGTTTTTCTTGTGGTTATTTTTTAACGTTCCTTACATAATTTGGTTAACAAATCATTCATTTGAAACTTACGCAAAAAAGCACTATCAGAGAAATGTATTCAAAATAATTAATCAGACTGTGAAACACTTTCTAGATAGAAATATTTTTTAAATGGCTTAAAAATCTTGAGAGTTATTTGAAACAAGAAAATAAAATTTTCATTTGCTTCCTTTGATTTCTAATTCCTGATGTACTTGGATTGCATTTTCAAGAGGTTTTTTTCTCCAACTTCCAAAGCCATAGAAAGTCAGCTTTTTAAATACAAAGCTAGTCATCCTAGGACATGAATCTACAGGTGGGCTTGACAAAAACTCCCAAGTATCACAATGTTAAAAACCAAAGAGTTGGCAAAATACCTCAGATTTGAAGAGGTGAAGAAATATGAGTGGCACTAGACGGACTTGAACAGCTGTACATATTTCAGCCCAAGATTTTAAAATTTCTGTCAAAATATTGCAGTGAAAAACTAACATTCTCCATGGAAAGCAGCTATTTCGGTGAAAATGCTATTTTATCAAAACTCTATTTTCCATTAAACACAGTTTTGACAGAAATTTTTCAACTATCCTTATTCAGTGTTATGCTCTGTAGTTGAAAATGTTAGCAGTTTTTTAGGCTGTCTCTACAACTGCAAAGATTTATAGGGACTTGGCAAAGATGGAAAACAGAAAAAACCCTGATTTAAGACTAGTATCTCTGTCCCTTCATATTACACACATCCCTGGAAATTATTTTTACTTAAGTTTAATAGAATACACGATAGTGACACAGTACAGCAATGCTACTTCAATAAGGCTCTTAATATTTCATTATTTTTTTCCCCTCCCTAAATGGTACCGGCAAAGCATCTCTCTCCTCTACTAGTAAAGCACTGGAGACTTTAATTTTGGCTTAACGAACTAGGGGGTAATTTTTCACCTAGTCAGGTCCTGGTACCACTGGTCAGTGTGTTGATCTTGGGAGTCCTGTAGGTGGAGTTTCCCCTTCCTCAAATCCTAAAGAAAAATATTCAGGACAGGACTACACAGACTCGTCTGCTGGAATTACGCAGGACTCCCCAGGCTATGCTCTGAAGGCAGGCTGGCTGCTGCTGACCGGTTGTATCATATTACAGCTCAGTCTGAAGTAAAACTGGGGGGAAAAAAAAAGAATCACAGGGTACAAAACAGAGGTATTTGGAAAATCAGAAACCCGCTATTGGAGAAAAGGAGAAAAAAGGCTAGAGAACTTTTGAGTATCATATTTTATGCAGCGCTTTTTTTTAAGCTTTCCAAAATGTATTTACAAGGTTTCGGGGCTCTGCAGCCTCCCCCATTGCCTGGTGAACCTTGCCTAAACTAGCAAGGTTTGATCTCATTAGTAATGAGGCGAAAGAGAAACTACAGTGATGACCTTCACACAGCTTAGTCCTGGCTTTTGCCCGAGACTGCAAAGGGAAGATTAACTGGCAGAGGCCTAGAGGACACTTACAGCTACTCCATCCTTAGCACTACTGATGGGCCGCTTCTGTCACACAGAAATAAAGTGTCAGGATATCAGCTGGTGTAAATCAGTGTATCTCCACTGAAGTCAGGGGCCACATTCATAGCTGCTATGAACTAGTGAGACATTAGGGTCAGTGGAGTCATACAATGTTACAGCAACTGAAAATGTGACCTGGATTTCGCTGCCAATATTAGAATACATATTTCTCATGCCTCTCCTTCCTCTTCATCCCCTGCTCAGATGAACTTACGTAGTCACGATTACTAAAAACGGTACCTAAGCTTACATTCAGTGATTGTGTGACAAGAGGCAGTCTATAAGATTTTTAACCTGACACAATTACTCATACAGCCAATTTGCAAGATAGGCATATGCCAGCAAAAGTAAGGCATAACCCATATACAAAACGCTTTGGACCTAAGGAAAAAAAAAAAAAAAGAAAAAAGAAAACCAAGTCTGACAGCAGATCTGAGAAAAGGAATGCTTCCGTATAATGTGTCTCTCTGACTAGACTAAGTAAAAAATGATGCAGGGAAATAACAGCCTGTTTCCAAATCACAGAGATGTGTACACATGTACACACAGAGATTTCTTTCTACTTGTCTCTATGGAACCCCTAAATATCCACCAACATCATTATAAACCCTTCCTTCCTGCAAGCCAGCATTCCCCAGCCCGTTCCATCTCTCACTTCCCCCACAAAAATGACAGACTGACTCTAATCTCCCACCTGCATAAATCTCCTACAGACAACCACAAATATTTTAGCTATGCTGATTTATGGAAGCACAAGCAAGACTAAACCAGGAGATATATCCTCCATGCACAATGACTGATGGCTTGCTGCAAATCTTTCCATTTAAAGCACTGTCACTTTTGCAGTTCCATAGAGGGAGAAAAAAGAGGAATAAAATAACATGCAGCAATGCAACTTATGGCAGCTTCTAGAAAAAAAAAAGCATTTGTGCAACCTGATTTCTTCCAAGTTTTCCTGCATAAAATCCTTGCTACTAATTGAAAAATTCTATTTGAGAGAGGATGTGAAAACAGCTGCAAGACCCCGCAAAGCCCTCCTCCAACCATCCCATTTTCTGACTTTAACTGACCATGGCAATCTTGATTTACAGCCAATGGGAAGTTGTCTTTTTAACCAATGCTTTGTGGCTGATGCTGCGCACTTTAGTACCCATGGATTGAAAAAATGAATGAATATGGGGATTCCCTACTCAGATTTAACTACAGCAGTAAGCAAAACCAGGCTGTAGCTCCTGATTCCAGCACAGTTATCGGCAAAGACCTCCCTGAATTCAGTGGACTAAGCTTTGAAGGCCACTAGGCACAAGCAACTCCCCTTGACGTCAGAGAATACCCATCACAGACTGGATTAGTCTGACAAGAACAAGACCAGGACCACTGAGTTTACTCATGGCAGATAAACAAAAGACACAAACCGTGCACAAGAGACCTGTCAGCATCTGGTTCAGTGTCTCCATGCTGTGTAAGGGCCCCACAGAGGCGAGAGCTTTCAGAGGAGATCAAATTCATTTAGCTGCTCTGAGCCAAGCTGTTTTAAGATTTGTGTTTTGCACAAGGACGTCAACAGGGACAAATAACACTGTTGTGGCAACACTTTACTACTCTTCTGCTGAGTACTGACAGCCGCACTTTCAAAGAGCTGGGCTGCGACCTGAAGTCACACAGCAAATAAAGGGGTTTCTGCATTCTCGGCTCCACCGACACCATTTTCCCAGCACTGTTTCCTCCTCTGCACCTTCCTTGCAGTGGGCTAAGTCTTCTCTGCTAGCCTGGTGAAAGTCACAATTTCACCTGTTGTCACAAGCATGTTAGAGTAATGTCCGATTGAACAGCTGTATGCTTCCTGCTCTGCTGCAACTAACTGTCTAGTAAGTAAAGCCATACAGCAGGATCACTGATCATACTCCTTTTGTTCAAGTCTGAAATTTAATTGACTTACCAAAAATTTTGCTGGGCACAAGTCATCTGTGTTTTCACATCCTAGCTCCAAGATACTAGCTGAAAAAAAGAAAGAAAGAGGGATACTTGGTTAAAAAGAAGAGCCACAGATATTTTATTTATTTGGAATGCAGAGCAACTCAGGCATATCTGAAATGCAATGGTTATTTTAGGGCATGTTACATTGTCTACATGGTCTATTATACAGAATTCTGGACTCTATTTCCTCTCCAGGCTCTGTGAACAATCACTTCCTTTCTCTAGACCTTAACTTCCTCAGCCAGTAAAATGGGGAAAATTATATATACTCTCCTTAGAAATGAATTTAATGACAAACCTTTATGTAATAGCTAATTGTGCAATATCATCAATAAAGGAGGAGACCAGCTGCCAAGTATCTTGGGACATATTCCCATCCATCTCAGTGACAAAGTTATACATGTTTGCTTTACGTTTCGCATCCAATACTCACTAGTGAAACTTGAGAATACCTGTTCTAACAGGAAGCTCTGCTTTCCCTTGCTATGAATAAAAAATGAAACAAAACAGTGGTAACATTTTGTACTTGTTTTTACCAGCTTGTAAATCCAACTCAAAGACGGGAAAAGAACATCCTTACTTGAGAAGGAAATAAAAAACCCAGAACTCAGTGACAGACACTCCAGTAAGGCCCTAAGACTTAATTGCACCTGGATTTTCTGTTAAATATCATCTGGATTTTGCTCTAAAAGTAACTTTTTGGACTGCTTGCAGATTTCCTTGCATCATCCGCTTGAAGTGGTGAAATAATGCTTGTATTAAGCAGGATCTTAATAAGAAACAGTATAAAAAGACATTTTAAAAAGGTAAATGAGGATTTTGAAAAGTTTGGCAGGGGGATACAATGATCATCAACACGAGGGCAGCAGAGTGTTCCCCACCTTTCCATCCTAACTATCTTTCAGCATGAAGAACTTTTCAGTTCATATGTCTGGCTGATAGCAAATGACTTGGACAATTCTGACAGCTATTTGTATTTGTACCATCTAGAGCATAAAATAATAATTTCTCAAATCTCTTCAATATGGCAGATGTTGGTGAACAGCACTATTACAAACCAGGTGCCCATATAAGGGCATAAAAGCACAATAAGGCTTAAATTGATGCTCCCAGGGTGATACTTTGTTCTTTACATCTCAGAATCCACACTGTCTGCCTCTACGGCTGTACTGCGATAGTCTAGTCAGGCTAAAGAAAAGATTCATTCTGCGAAGGCAAAAAAACTGAAGGCACAGTCTTTGACAAGCACAAATTTTAATTAACGTACTTGCTGTGAAGTAGCTGCCGCCAGGAAAAAATGAACAGAATTTTGGCTTAAATAGCCTAGACATCAAAGAACAGTTCCAAAGAGGTCTACATAAAAAGCTGTATGGTAGCAACTCAAAGGAAAAAATAGAAAGGTCTTAGCCAAACCATGAAACATCAAGGAAATGGAAAAGAAAAAAATTCTATCGCTTTTTTATTTTTGCTAGTCTTCTTTTGGACACATGGACAACGATTTCAAATAATTGTATGTAGTACTACTAAAGCCTTGGATTATGTGTGAACCCATACATGTCAGAACAATACAAAATAGTTATACAAGAAGATGATCACTATGCAAGAAATACACGTACAAAGTACAAATAGGTGTTGGGGTCAGGGTTCAGGATTGAGGCTGCCTGATATAAGTAAGAGACAGAGTATCACCGCTAACATGAATCCTAGTACAAATTCTATTATTTGGAGTGGATCTGAGCAATTTTTGCTGAAAGTTCTTGTATTTCCCCAAACAATATGCTTGAGATCAAAACTTGTGTGCACACACACACATGCATACACAAGATAAAACAAAGAACCCAACGTTTATTAACTTAAAATAAAAATTACTTCAACTGACAGCGTGATGCCAAAACATATAGATGAAATGTATTTCCATTATAATTCTATTCTGTCTGCAACTAAGATTGTCATATACATTCAGCCTCTTGGTACATAAAGATGATTCTATCACTGATCTATCAAAGGCAAATACAGCTATGTGAGACACAGAATATAGGATTTGATCACTGAGCATACACAGAAAGTGAAAGTAAGCAACATGCTCATGACAGTAAGGTTAAAGTATTATTTAGCTGGTTAGATCACATTCCCACACAGTTTGTAACTACAAATTAACAAGTCAAGACAGACACTCCTAAAAAGAAGAAGTAGTTTTGCACTTTTCAGGAAAAGTTCAGAAGTAATTTTTAGAGAAGACAACAGCAGCTGCTGTCAGGCTTCCTGCAGTTTAGACAGGAATTTTTCAGTTGCACACAGCAGAATATTAGATGGTGATCAAGCATAGTGAATTATAAACCAACTCTAACATAGTACGTAGGAACAAAATTCTTGAAATTTTTCCTAAGAAAAGGGCAAATTTGTTCCTGAAGTAGCAACAACAGTGTACCATTTTACTACTACTATTTAATCATGTGGGTTATTTGATTGGCTTAGTTAATGAAAGGTTGTTGTCCTCCAAGATTAATCCATAACTAAAAGTAATAAACATGGGTTTTTGTCTTATCAAGACGCACTATCAACAACATTTACCCTTCTTTAATTTTAGAGAACGATTTAAAAATAGACCAGAAAGAATGTATTTTTATCCTTGTGGCCACCATTGCCACAAAATACCAAAACGATCCCCCACTACCTAGCTGAAAGGGGAATGAAACACTCTATGTTTGAATTGTTTGAAGACAGCAGTGAAACCAATTAGAAATATCTATAAAGGAGAAAAGTGTATTACAATTTTATTGTTTGAAGTTCTGAGTAAGTATTGGTTCACAGACGTACAGTAATAATTTGAAAAACATGACTTCATCCAAAAATTAATTGAAACTGAAGATAAGAACGAGCACAGCATACCGTAACCACGGGCACAGCTTGACTATCCATTGTTTCCACTCTGGGATGACCATGCTTACCATCTAGACAGAACCTGGACCATCAAACAATCAAACTAAAAACCCAAGAAGCAGATGACAAGTTGCAGTGCAAGAAGTTAAAGTGCAAGTTTAGAAGATGAACGTGGAAAAAAAAAACCAAACAAACCAAAGCTCATATTCAACCTTCCTCAAGTGTCAACAATTTACTAAAAGAACCAGTAAGTCAAAAGCTAGACTCAAGCTTTTCACTGCACGATAGGTAAAACTGAAGGAAGTCTTGAGGAGGAACAGTTCGCTTAAATGAGCTTTTGAGGAAGGCAGGTAGAGGTCCACCTAGTAGTTGTTACTTTGTTCTGGTAGAAGACATACAATTTACAGGTCATTCTGTTAGATGCTGCACAAACATATAGCAAAGAGACATGCTCAAAGGACCCTCAGCATTTCAAATGGGTCACTCAAATACATTTCATAAAGATCTTACGCGACAGCTCTGCACCCTGTATTTCTCATTGATAAGGAAAAAATAATCTATATTGCTTTGTTTAATTGGGTTAAATAATGATACTGCTGTTTACTAAAAGTAATTTGCTTATGAAAACCATGTTTGTATGATGTCCAGGATAGAAAGTTTGCCACACACATAAGCTACATATTTATGGGAAAATCTGTAAAGCTTATGTAATTGGAATTCATTTCTAACCCCCTCAGGTTCAAGTGAGACTGCAAGGAGACAAATACAAGGCAGTTCTAGGACATCCAGGTCAGTTAGTAAGGAGATGCTGGACGTCCTATGTCCCAGTTAGAAACACGCAGATGAAGCCAGAGATATTTTTGGTTATTCAAGTCTTTACAGGATTTATCTACCCATGACCAAAATGTACTGGAATAGTCTCCCTGCCTCTTGTCCCCCTCTCCCTCAACACGATTCCACTGGCACCTTTGTGCTCCAGGTAGGCCCTCTCCGAGCATGGTGTTCCAGGTGACTCTCCTGGATATGAGGTTTTCTCCCGAAGCTGTGCAGACTGAGACAGCCCTAAGTAAAACCTTAAACGTGGTTACACAACTTACATAATCTATTCAAACAGATGATACAACAGTAACACTTCCAGAAAACCAAAGAAAAGTTAGAGAAGAGGGATGAAAAGAATCATTTGTAAACAACTGAATGGAAACCACTCTTTTAAGAGCTTCCCTTTGCAGATTATCCTGTTCAAGCTGAAGTAGGATGCTACTGAGAGCCTTTCTGATTTCAGCCTAGCACGCACTATCTGTGTTTTCTGCACCTAAGCTGCTAGTGCTCAGACAGAATGAAGTAGGTGATCTCTCTACTCCACATTCTGGAAGCTAGAATGGTAAAATAAATGAGGGGTCCACAGAGTCTTAGCAGTTCATGGACTTGACCTACTTCAAAGAAGAAACAGGAAGGGCAGTGGCAGGTTCATGCTGTGAAGAAATTGTTGCTGCTCCGACCCACCATGCCAGATTGTAGGATGCTGCTGTGAGGTCACCTGAACAGATTCGCTACAGAATTCAAAGACACAAAGTGACCTATTTTATGTCTGATAATGAAATAAGATGGTAGGAATCGTTTCCAGAGAAGTACCTGGACACTGCCTGCAGTAAAATCTCTATGTAGTTAGCACAGCCCTCTCTAGTATTGCCTGCACAAGTTTGTGTTAGAAACTTGCTAAACACACAACGGTGCTCACTTTTAATACATTATTTGTTTACATGAGAGACTTACAAGGCACATATAATCAGAGACAAACCACGCAAGGATAAATGTTATCAGGGTCAGTTTCTAATCTCAGGCTCCTGTAAGTCAAAAGTAACGCCTTAATGAGAGCAATTTAAACCAGAAATTAAACCAGGGGTGTATTTATACAATTAAATAATTGGTCAATGGCTGTCTGAAAAGTTTCTGGAATTTTCAGAGGAGGTTAAGTTCTGAATTAAGAGCCAGGAATTTCAAACCTGAAACAGCAAATTCTGTGACAATTCTACTCTTTCTGACTAGTAACCCCTTCACAAAGAAGGTACATTTTCATGGTTCACTACCAAAAACTAGGACAAATTTTCCAAATGAGCTCAACTCCCAGTTTAGGTACATAAATGATGGCTGAATTACCAAAAACACATGGCACAAGATCTACTCTGAAACTGTATTCTGATTTCTTTTGGTCCATAGGAATACGGTATTTTGGCAAAACCAAGAGGTTTCACATCAACAGAAAAGGAGAGCTCATTTGCCATAAACCAGGAAATCGGTGCCTTCTGACTCTGCAACTCCAATGACTTGTTTTCATAAGAACTTACTACTTGGAAAGCTGGTAGAACTTTAAGCATAAACAGACTCTTTCAATACTAATCAGGAGTTAGCAGTGAAGGTATTGTTTCACAGTGTACTAAACCAGTAACCTGTTCTGCTGTCAAAAGCTGCGGACCGGTCATCTCCTGCTCTTGCTCCCTTTCTTGAACCAAATTAGCCTTAACATAGCAGTCACCCACATCATGGAGCTGATATGGTGTGTGGGGGGGAAGTTTTAGTTTTAAGCCTCCTCATCTCGATGACCGACTGCACAATCACGACTACCTGCAAAAGGAAAGGGGCAAGATCATATAATTTGGAAGCAAAGCCAGCTTAGACCAGCTTGACTGACAAATGAAACTGCACCTTCAAAGAACAAGAAACATGGCCCCAGGAAAGGAACCACTTCTCTCTCTACTCCGACATTCTATAATAAACTAAACACAAACTGTCTACTGCTCTGTTCTGACAGTGGAGATCTTAGGAACATAAAATACGCAGCCCACATATCACAGCAATCCCCATCTCAGTTCTCTTTGTTTCCTCCTGAAGCCTGCATGATCTCACTGCTAAAGCACTGATGTTGGTTCTGTGCACGAAATGGGTGTATACTGGCTCACTTGTTAGCACATTTTTCTTATGCTGCTGGGTGCACTTCTCTTAGCATCCAATATTTTTGGTTTTGCCTTTAAAAACAGCATGTGTAATGGAGAGGCTGGGAATATTTTTTGTGCAGAGGAGAGGAAAATGTATTTCAAACCGAGCAAGAAAGCTGCCATTCCAAATACTAAGAAGAAAGGTTCGTGCAAGAAAACTGCGTACAGTATTTTGCACATGTAAGAAAATTCTTACAAACTGAGGGAATCTCTAACTTTGCAACATGGATTTTTACCCCCTGTATAGGGACCAAGGACACTGCTGATGTGCTCCACGTGTGGATTCTGCATGCCAAGAGAGACAGATTTGTTAAGTATCAGCTGAGTATGCATCTGCCTGCTCCTTTCGCTGCAGGTTGCAGAATTGATGTTGTAATAGGCAGACTTCAAAACTGCAAAGAACGTTCCTTTAAACACGAGGGTCAGATGGTTCTGATCAAAAGAAAATAAATCAGAAAAGCAAACAAATGCACTCAGTAAGCCAAGTTTCACCATGAAAGGCAAGAGGGTCTTTTTTCTTTGCCGGCTATTGCCCTTATTATCCTTAAAATAATGGTTCTGGGAAGGAGATTTCAATATATCCCATAAAAAAGCTGTGGCCAGCCTACAGAGCACGTTAAGCAGAGGGAAGGGTAAACTACTCTGGATGTTCTAACGAATGAAATGATTTCATAACATCAGCTAGTATAGCTCACTTATAAAAACTTTCATAAGCTTTAGCACTGTATTTTACTCACTTGAGAATTCTTGACAGCTGTTAAGATACTTTCCAGCTATCCAATTAGGGCAGAGGAACGGTACAATTCCAATAATTAATTTCAGAATTTGTCAGAAAATTAAGAGAAAATGATCATGACTTTTTTTTTTCCTTTAAAAGAAAAAGGTATTATATCTGACATCTAAAATATTTCCTGAGGAGTGGTACTAAGGAAATATTTGCACATGGCAAACAGGCTGAAATCTGGGTAAGAACAAATTCACAATGGTTCACAGGGCTGATGGAAGTACTTCTCAAGACAGTCACAGACAACTAGGAAGGTCTGTTGCAGGTTTTATTTTTGGCTTGGTTAAATGTGATATGTAAGATTATCAGATGTACTGCAGAGAGATAAAGCAGTATAGAACAGAGACAAGATCTGGGCTATTTAATGAAACACCTTCTGTTAAAAATTCAGCTACGTAAAAGGGCTGTATCCTGCAAACCTCTACAAGCAGAGGGTCTGACCAGCAAACTGTTGTTTGTATTTATTGACGAGTTTATCTAAGTACAAACTTCTTCCCATCTTCGGATAAAACCGGTAAGTAGAGGGATGTACTACACTAAGACCTGGGCAAAACAGGGACCACGTCTCTGTCTTACTACCAAAGGCAGTTTATGACTCAGGTCAAGAAGGACCGACCTCCAGACCTACTCAGCACAAGTAATTGCCTTGCACCAGGCACAAGGCCTAGACTTAAAAACTATCAAAAATAGATAGCTTGGGAAAGATGGGATATGCAGAGCCTTGCAGGTAAATTAGGAAGTATCCATGCTCAGTGCAGGACAAGACAAGATCTTACGCTGCGTGATCTGCACTTCTATTATTTATTTGGCTTCAAGATTTTTTGCAGTATATCGAAAGGTAACAGGGACAAGCAGTTTACACAAACTGGAAAAGATAACACCTAAGCTCAATTTGTGGCTGTGATACCAGCTGTTTCTTGCAAAATCTGACAGGTCACTTACCCTAATTTCTGCATATAAAGTTGTCCAAAAACCAGGTTTTGTCCAAAACCATGACAAAAGTAGACTTAAATAATGTTTCAGAGGCATTGGGAGAGCAAGATGAGCACACAGAGGTAAGCTGAGGTTTGTAAAGTGCTTCAAAACCCTTCAGCTGCAGACACTGAAGAAAAGTAAACATTCAACATGTTAGAAAGATTCTGGTGTTCAAAAAGCTTTTTTCCATTATAACTGGGAAATTCAGACATCCAAAGGATACACTGCCCCTTTCCTTGAACCAAATTCATTTCCGCTACTACTGCAATCACAAAGCCTGATGTAGTGCTTAGATCCAAGTTCTTGGCCTATGTATTGTGGTCACCAGAAAAAATGCAGTCTATTTCTCTGCAAGGTAGGCCAACTCTGCATAATGTTGTAAATGCCAAGAATGGTGAAGGTACAGGGCCTGAGAAATGGAGAATGTATTACTTCACTGTGCAGACAGCTAACACAAAATTGCTTGCAGCAGGGCAGGAAATCATATCAAAAATCTCTCCATGATCTTGGCGCCTCCCACACAGATCCTCATCCTCCCTCCTAATGCTCATGGAGCTGGAAGATTGCAACAGCTCCTGTGCCTGTCCAGTGGGACAAGGAAGAAAAGGCTTGACCAAAATGATCATGGATGCAAGTTGCTGATACTGTCTATGTGGTAAACTCGACCATTTTTCTAACATCTCAGCTTAAGAAGAGTCAGCTGTTGTCTGTGTGGCCAAGATAATGAAACTCACTCACAATGCAAGGCAAACAGAGGCATTCTGAAGAAAGAATGAAGAGATCTGAAGTCAAGATACATGTTTTAAAAGGTTGGGCCAAGTGGCATATGCCTGTCCGGTAATTCCTTCTGCCTTCATCTTCTGAACTGTGTAATAGCGTGTGACTAATATCAGTCCTCCCACTTCTTCAGCCTAGTCATTTCAGCTGATATTTTAAAGTGTACCACACTCTGCGCTGACATGCCTCCACCCTCTGCTAGCTTTCCTGTTCTAGAGAGAGACAGAGAGAGAATGACTCATGCATCTCTCCTACTATTCAAGCCTTTTAAGCAAATTCAAAAGAAAGTTTTAAAGGTGCTCTCTTGATTTGGGAATGCCTGGGTGGGGTTTTCTTTTTCTGTGTGTGCTTGTTTTGTCAAATTATATGTAATTTTCCAACCTCTATGATGCTGAGACATTTTAATAATTCATGAACCCTTCTGACACTGTCAAATTGCAATTTGGAAATGTCAGTTACCCACTGGTATAGGCATTTGTGGATGCCTATAGGAAAGGAAATGGAAAAAAAAGGATGGTAGAATTAGGTTGCTAAATGCCATGTCTGGCTTGTACTCTATTTGACAGCCGTAATTAAAAGCTGAGGTGGTGGAAAGAAGAAAGTGAAAAACCTGAAAGTTAATGCATTTTAGACCGGATACCAATGCTAACTGACTTCAGAATGTTCAGAAGAAAAATAAATACTGTAGATTGTTATTTAACTTCCAGCATATTTATGTCAGATTTAAATGCAATGTATTTTATCACCAACTCTGGGCATCTTCAAGGGAGAGCCACACAATGATTACAAAACCAAAGGTAGAACAGCAATCAATCCCAACTGCAAAATGAGCAAAGAAACAGTGAAACCATCAGGAAACATGGACTTGAAAGTGCATCTCTAAGTTTCATAAAACTTGAGCTATTTTGAAGGAGCAGGCTGTATTTCAAGAGCAGAAGAAAATCCTCATCAGGAAACTGTCTGCAGATCCTGCTTGCAGCTTCACCCAAACACAGCTGATAATGACAGTAATGGGATCGTACAAAAGAAGAGCTGGATCACTACAAGGGCAGATCCTCATCCCTTATGTCTTTACAGGTCAAACTGACCTCCATCTGGGAGCTTGCATGCAGCCAGTGGATGTGCTATGGTCATGTGGCCATAAGGAAACAGATGAGCTGACACTTTGCTTCTTTATCACGTAGAAGCATAACACTAATAAAACACTACTTTTTTTTTTTTTACTTTAAAGAATGAATAAAGTTAACTCATGTTAGGAACTCTTGAATGGAACAGAAAACAGCCCTTAAAAGCAGCTACTTAGAATCAAGAAGCTAAAGAGAAAATGCTGAGTTTGGAAGAACTGTGTTATTTTGTTTTTAACCTAGATCCCCAGAGAACAGGGAGAGGAGAAAGAAAGTCATTAGGGAGATCACCAAAAAAACAAGTCAGCTCTGTGAAGTGCCGCTTGCTCATAGGCTTTCTTATTCCGGGTCAAATCCTGACCTCAGCCATGATCTAGAGAAAAGCACAATCCACTGATAAAGGCAGCTTGCTCAATGGCATCTAAAGTTGTCCCCAGGAGGACTGCTACCTTAAGAAACCCAGATGTCTTCTTCCTCTCCCAGCAACACGCTCCAAGAGCTGTTTGTTTTTCTGGAACCTGAACATCTAGGAAAGACCTAGGAGGATGAGGAGATAGGGGGATAGGGGACTGATGTTGGGTAGCTTGCTTGAAGGGTTGAACATCCACATACTTAGTTAAGATGATAAACTAAGAGGTATGTCATGCTTCAGGGGACACACCTGATCTTCCAAGTACATGGGCAACCTTGGGCAACCTTTGTTTTAGGGGAAGATACAAGTGGCTGGAGAACTGCTGAGCTATCTCTTGCTCTTGACATAAAAACCCACTGCTTGCCTCTAAAACAACCCAAAGGCTGATTCGAATAGTATACTTCCAGTCAACCTCACCTCTTTGATTCACTTCCTCCTCTTATGATGAAAAACTTCCATAGACTGCCCTGAGGAGGAAGAACGGGTCAAAGTACCATCCTGAGCTAGGTTCCTCAGTGTACGGCCTCTCTGGGGGGAGAGCACGAGCACCTACGGCATGGGCCACTGGCACCTCAGTGGTGCTTCCTTCTCAACCCAGCACTACACACAGCAGATTACTCAGAGAAGGAAGTCCTCCACTTCGCAGCTGGCTTCTCTCAGCTGAACGCAAGCGCAACTGAGATTCCCTGCTAGGGAAGGGCCTTTTTAACTGCTCAGCTACTTTCTTTTCATACAGCTTTCCATGCACAATCAGTTTCCAAACGCAGCTGCCATCTTTCCTCCACCTTCACGCCCCTCAGCAGCGGCCAAGACAAAATCCTCAGCAGACAAGAGCGCGACGCTGCTTCTGGCGAGAGCGCCCAGCACAGCACTGGAAACGTCGCTCCTCCAACACCTCCCCGGTGCGGGGTGCAGCCGGGCCCAGCCCTGCAGGGAAGGGGCCTCGCCACAGCAGCGGAGAACGGGTCTTGCGCCCAGCCGCGGCCTTCGACGAGCACCGACACGTGCGGAACCCGCGGCCCAGCCTCCCCCTCAGGCCGGCCCAGCCTCCCCCTCAGGCCGGCCTCTACCCGCGGCGAGATGGCGGCCGCCGGCGCTCGCGCCACCTCAGGCGCCGGGCGTTCACGCGCTTCAAGAGCCCGGCCCCGTGCGCCGTCTCCGCAGCTGGGGAGGGGAGGGGAGGGGAGGGGAGCGGCGGAAGCCACGCTACGGCTGGGGTCCTGCCAAGGGCAAGGCGAGGGAGGAGGAGCGGAGCCGCTGCCGTCGGAGGTGCCCCTGCCCCGGGCCCCGCGCTGGGGCTCATCCCTGGCCGACAGCGCGGAGGCACGGCCCCTTTAAGAGCCTCGGCGGCGCCCCCTGGCGGGCGGCGCCCGTCCCGTCCCGTCTCCCCGCCGGGCCCGCTGCTCCGCGCCCCGCCCGCCTTCCCCCGGCGTCGGGGGCGGCGAGGAGCCGCGGCAGCGCCAGCACCCGGGGCGCGGGCGGCGCCGCCGCCTCGGCCGCAGACGGGCGGAGGGAGCGCCGCGGGGTTCCGGCCCTGCGAGAAGCGCTGCGCCTCCTGCGGCGCGAGGCCTGCGGGGCCGGGGCGCGAGCGGCGGCTGCCGCCTCCCGCGGAGCCGCCCGGAGCGGAGCCGCCGCCGGGCGAGCACCTCTCCCCGCTTGCGGCGGTCGAAGCGGCGATCCTCCGGGGGCTTTCACAGCGGTCGAGTCCGCCCCACGGTTTTTTTTCCTCAGTAAAAGCCCCCGGGCCCCGGCGCGGCCGCAGAACGCCGCACCTCCATCTTAAGCACCTGCCCGTTTCAAAAAACAAATGGGCGCGGGAAAAATAGCTCAGCCTGGAAAGGCTTGGGTCTACGTTTCCACTGTAGGACCGGTACCCGAGTAGAGCTCTCGGATGTGAGCCCAGGTGTGGGGAGGGGGACTAAGGCTCTCCCCGAACAGCTTTCTGAAGAACTGGAACAAGCTTCCCCCAAAACCTCTCTGCAGTTGCAGCAAGTGAAAAAGTGGGAAAGCCTTTCCAAGTCACTTCACTGTCCCAGAGCCTCGATGGGGTAAATTTTGTCTTCCTATGGCCACGGCTAAGCTGTTGAACATGCACGTCCTTGCAGTTGCATTTTGAGCCGTGTCAGGAGTGCCCAGGAGTAGCAGTCTCTCCCAGTAGGGCTCTGAGCCGACATATGTCAGTGACTCACTCAGGCGCTTGCCAAATCATTAGACCATGAATACCTCTTAAAAAAAAAAAAAAGGCAGCCCAATAGCAGCTTCTAAAGAATAAAGAAGGGACACCGAAAACCAAACTGCATCGATACCCCCAGCCGGCCTCCCCCTCCTCACAGGCCAAACTATTTGTCTGAACTGGGAGGCAGCGTTTTATCACTTAGAGATTGCAAGTTCGAGTGCAAAGTCTAGTCTGATGGCTGGCTGGATAATTTGTCTCTCAGCTCAGAGAGAAATGATGGAAGTCAATTTGACAGCTGCGAGGCTCCCCAAGGATTCCAGACCCAAAGTGCATAGAGCAGTGACAGACACGGCGATGCTCTGAATATCAATGAAGCTCTGCCTGGGAATAGTGCTGAGGCAATACAAATTGCACATGTTCAGCTGGAAGGTTATCACTATCATTATAGTTATTAATTATTGTTATCATTACTCCTATTATTAAGACATAGAAGAAGCCAAATCTCCTCTTGGTCTCATAGAAAACAGATGAGTTCCCAGCTCTGACCCACACACTGCCTTCCGTTTCATGCAACGGTATCGACGTAAGGGGAGCTACAGAGGGTTAAGAAGATCCTGCACCATAAAAAGGCTACAAAGCTTTCCGCCAGTTAGCAAAGGAATAGTACTTGGGCTGAGGTCAGGGAAGAAACTGACTCATTTGGACCTAACTTTCCTGTGTCTTGTACAGAGCGCTGTGAGTGGAAACTACCGCTTTCTCTTCTCACGGTGCTGGTAGCTGCCCCGTAGATCTGCAAATGATTAGACAGGATGCAAGGCAAGGAAGATGAGAACCAAAGTGCAAGAACGAAAGTAGACGCAGTTCTCCTGGTGTGCATTCAGACCAACACCACAAATCTATTGAGCTGGTAACTGCAGATCTTACAGCAGAATCTGGCCTTCCACATCTATCAGGTTGCCGTTTTGTAGCTTAAAATAACAACGTCCAAGTCCCTATCACTTGGTTTCTTGGATGGGTGGCAATAAAACTGAACATCCTTTTCTGCCACTTGCAAATACAGGTGATCTCGTGAATGCCAATTTAGATTCTTTGCTTATTCTAACTTCTTAGGCTTTCTTGGGAAGTCTTGGGCAGTTGGCTCAAATATCTTCAAAGTTGAAGTCAAATGCAGCATTTGAAAAAAAAAAAAAAGAGGGGGAAAGAAAAAAACCTCTAAGCAAAATGGCTTTTGTGCTCATATTCAAAACTATTCTTTTTTGCCGTTGGAGAGAAGAGAGGTCAATTAAAGCAATATACTAGAATCTGCTTACATAGCAAATTTATTCCTGAAAAATAGCTTTACAAGGGAAACTAAGCTTAGTGGCAACACCATCAATTCAGTCAGAAGCAGCACAATTGTTTGGCTAAAACTATGGCAACTATACAGATACTAACATGCAATCCTGCTTTATTAAATCAAACCTCTAGTGAATCTGTTATCACCATAGTAACACTGTAGTTATTACATGGAAACATGTTGAACTACAGTTTGATATTAGCATCTGGTTAGCATCTGCACAGTTTCTTATTCACATTACTAAAATTATAATCCAGGCAGAGAAAAACTCAAGTAAAACTATAGCTTTAAGGCCAAATCCTAGTCTCAGGTGCATTATCTTTAACATACAGGTCCACGATATGTACCCTATATCTGGATTTATAATTAGGGTCTCGGTGTGGTATTTAGAGGTTAGTTTATGTATCTCCTAGGATGTAAATGCACACACACTGTGCTGTTTGTAATAATATCCATGAAAAAAAATTGCAAAACCATATGATAACTGCAACTGACCTTCTCACAAGCGCTCTCCAAAGCAACCCAGGTTTGCAGAGACTGCTTCAAACCTCCGAGGAGTTTCAAACAGAGCTTGTTTTATTCTTATTTATTTTAAGCCACCTGCCACAACATTTTTCCTGTCTTCTTCCTCCCACATAAAGTGTGGCACTTTGTATTCAGGCCAGTGCCATTTTGTGAATAAAGTTAGGAATTTTGCAATCTGAGAAAAGTGATAGGTTTAAGGCCCGAAAATCTACACACAGTCAGGATGAGAAGCGGCTGAGTTATATCACTAGAAAGAGATATTCCTGGGTTAAAAAAAAAAAAGGAAAAAAGGAAAAATAATGGTTTTCTTTTGGGCTAAAAATAGGTTGTGATACACATTTTCTCCTCCCCAGAAGTTTTTAAAAAACACATTTCCTTTACCACTGAAGCCGACATACTTAGACTACCAGTAATCAAGTTTCTAGATTTATAGATAGAAGATGAAAACTAGTACATATTCTTCCAGTTATTAAAACTTAATTTCTTTTTTGCAGGATGTAGCATATAGAAACTATAAGATGGAACAAAGTATTGCACACTATTCAAAATATGCCTGTCCTTGCCTGGGCAAAGTTTGCTATTCTTTGTCATGCCAAGCACAAAGATGGAGGAACAATTTCAAGTACACTACAATTTTAAGAAAGTCAGTAAATTGAAACACTTATTTTCTCAATGTGTCTTTAACCAAGTGAATAAAGTATCAGAAGTCAGTAGAAGTAATCATACAAGTAAAGCCTGTAATATCAAATTAATTATACAAATAACAGGAAAAAGTGTTGTATAATTTTCACCCGGGAGTTAGATTGCCTATCTGCATTCTCCATATGTCTTCCTTCTCATAACTGGATATTATACCATATGAGAAGGCAGCGCAACACAGAAACAAGAGTGACAGAATAGAATACAATTTCTAGCAACAATTTGCTGCCTCAAAAACCACCATATAAAACTAGGTCTCTTTTTCACTTGCATGGTCTAACGAACTTACCCTCTACTCAGCTGATTCGTGTTTAGCCTCAATCATTACCAACAAGGTATCTGCTGTTCCTGCTCGATCTCAGCCATGCAATGCAGACCGTCTTTTAAGGAAGACAGCCTGTTTGAAGCCGAGTAGAAGAACAAACTAGCAATCACAAGACAGGTTGTGTCATTTTCTTTTCTCCTCAATAAACTAAATAGCTCATAAGCAAGAAAATGTAATTGCTTAACAGCTGGGTATTACATCTAGAGAAAAGATCTGTCCAATGCTTTTTCTTAGAAAAAATAAACACTTTTCAGAGACCATATATCACAAACAACTGGAGTAGGTGGCATTTCATTTCTCCCCCACCACAGAAATCTGTTACGTTAGAGATTTCACTGCATGTTATGTTGCAAAGGCAACATACATGATCCCTGTGTCATGAAGTTATTTCCATATGGATCACAAACCCACTTCTTTGAACATATGTAGGAAGGATGCATAAATTGAGCTAAACTGACTACATGGTCTAACTTGCTACTAGCCTTGAAGGCATGCAATATAGATGCAGAATAAGTTACAGATAAATAGTTGGATTAAAATAAGCACCATCTTAATATTCCAATTTTCAAGCAAACCAGAATATTTTGATTGGGTTGCACCTATCCTCCACTCTTATGAGGTAGAGTACATGGCAAGTGGCACAGGATTTAAACAAGTTTGTTAATGCTTTGATGATTATAGCTGTCTGAGGTTTCATCAGTTACTGGTTGAACATTGGTAGGGTTCGTGGTTTCAACTGCAATGGGAGACAAACTGCTGTCAGAGCTTGCCCTGCCTTCAAAATTCAGAAAGTGTATTCAATTTTTCTTCTTTTTGTGTCTGCTACCATGGAAGGTTTGATGGAGCTTGTGGGTGACAAAAAGACAGAAGAATACTTGAATCCATGAATACTTGAATCCGTTCATACAGCCATGAAGCTTTCTGATCTTTCCAGAGGGTGTCCGCTTACATACACAGCATACAATATACTTGCATAGCCCAACCAAAGTGCTGTGGCTGTAGCAGCTACAGAGAGCTCAAAGGGACCTTCTAGGTTCATCGAGAACAAGTCCAGGGAGCATCTTCAAAGGCACTTAGTCCTATTGCCTATATAACCCAGGGTAAGCAGTTCCACTCGGGAATTACTGCCCCTGAAGCAGTTACTCTTGCCAGCTGCGTAAGTGGAAAGGAGCAAGCCTTCATGTAAACCCTACGGGGGGAGGAGTCTATATTGCTTAACTACGATAGCAGGTGAAGCAACGCTGGCACTATTTTGGGATGAGGTTAACGTTACTAGTGTTGTACATACACTTACTTTCTGCAGTCCACAATAAAAAGCACCCTTTTGGCTTAAAACTACTGCCACAAGCTAAAATTCAGTGCAATAGGCCCTACAATAACTAGATTTAAGCACAGAGCAGCATCCACTGCAACCTGCAAATCTGAAATGGTGCTTTTTTTGTAAAAAAAAAAAAAGTGCCAGTACATAATTAGAAAGATAGCACAACAGACACCACCACTAAGGGCAGACAAACAGAAATAACAACAATTAGGAAAAGGATTAAAACCAGCAGCTCTTTTTGTGCTTTTAGTCACATGTCAGGTTTATAGCTACTTTTTCTCCTTAAATATAGGTTCTGTAACTCCCTCCTACCTCCCACACAGAGCAACAGGCTAAAGCTAGTTAAAGACATGATCCTTCTCTTCATCGGATATGGATGAGAAGCAGCTTTGACAAACACAACAGAGTTACACCAGTAAAAAGCCAACATAAGAAAAGGTCAGACCCTATGCTTTACTTAGGAGTTCTTCAGCAACTTAAGCTCAACTTACCTGACACACAAACTCTCTGCAAGGAAGACACATCACTTCAGACTTGCTATGAGGTGAAGCAGGTGAGGGCAGTAACCTACTAGGACTGATCCTGCCTGGCTTACTTCATGGTAAAACTGAAGTGCTGGGCATTCACTGGGCTTTTCTTCAGCATAGCTCACACACATTGGTTACTCTAAGGTTACTTCTTGCTTGCCCTTTTTTTTTAAAACAGGAAGAGAAGCCAACAAGGATCCACACTGAGCAGTCACATCTCTAAAAGTACAAAAGAGACCTCATACATACCCCTGCTTAAACAAAAAGCAACACCATACCAGGACTGCTCTTTTGCTGTTTCTCGTCTCGCTCTGGTCTTTGGTGTTCCCTTCCCCACTATTCAGCTCACCTTTCAGGAGAAACTGCTGCTTCCAAATGGCAATTTCATAAGCACCTGTGAGAGAACTGAATTGGAACTAATTATCTGTTGGTTTTCTGGGACCTGAGGAGTCACAGCAATTACTTCAGTTGAGAAACAACCTGGGGGAGGGCGTTGCTTCTTTTCAGAAAAATGAACTAAGCTACTCCCTAAAGGAAAGTTCTTAAAGAGATGGAACCTGCCAAATACAAGTTAAATATAAGTCAGTGAAATTACTGCAACCAATAATTTATTATTACCATTAATAATCACATCTCCAACAGTAATATGTATATGCTCACCAAAACCAGGTCTTCTTGTGCTAGTTTTGATATGATTACAGAATTGTTAATTATCAACATAGACATGGCAGACTGCCATTAAGATATGTAAGCAAAGGGAATAAGAAGATAGCAAGCAACGTTGGATAATTTTGGGCATGGGTCTAATTGGGAGTTATTTATCTACATTGAGAAAAAAGGAAAGGCAGAGGTGAGAGGTTAAAGAAAGAAGGAAGCTTAGTAGAAAAGGCTGCGTGTTGGAAGAAATAGTTGTGAGCCCAAAGCAGAAAGAATTCAATGAAAACTGCAGAAAATTCTCTGGTGATTTATAACCGTACAGTTCTCATTCTATGAAATAATGATAACTGAAATTAAGTCCTCTTTCAACACTACAGGACATTTCCTTTGTGATGGAGAAGAATCCCTTAAGAACTGTGAGGAGGAGCATGAGCCATAGTGAAATATTACTGTTTTAGCCAAGAGAGAGCATCATCAACTTTGTAATATATGTTTGCCTGTGTAGCACAGGTGCATTTTAACCAAGTCTCCCAGGAGATTTGCCTAAGGCCAGACTGCTGCTGTATAAAAAGAATAGAAAAGAAATATGTTTAAGTAAAAGCAAAGGTAAATTTGGCTGGACTGCTGCCTAATGGGTGAAAGAAGGAATAATACAATTTTTTAAAAGCAACTCTCCGGAGGCTGGCTCCCCTTAGTTAGGCTTCCCTGCAGCACACGTGCTTGGGAAGACACAAGCCAGGTATTTATTTTCAATTCTGTTGAAATGCAGAAAAAGAAGATAGCCCTCCTGGAAGCATAAATAACTAGTTCAGGACAAAGCAAAAAAGTTTACAGAGTACACAGTTTTAGCAGCAGCCAAGGTAGAGGCTGTAAGTGGATGATATCGAGAAGCATTAATGCAATCTTTACACTTAGCAACTACATTCTTAAACCAATTTAGCTCTGACTTCAGTGTCTGCAGAATCAAGTAGAAGATGACCAAAGGAGGAGACAATGATGGTATTCAATGATGGAAAAAAATGCCAGCGAACGGAATAAAACTGTGAATACATTTTTAGGGCAGGAGTTGTTTTGCTGGAGGATGCTTGTGTCAGTGTTCATTATGGCTGGATGACGATAGGCGAGATTCTGTTCAGATCCAAAATATTAGCCAGATTAAATTTTCTCAGAAATCAGCAGTACCTCCTTGACAGCAAACTAGATAGCAACTATGGGCAGTTGATGAGGTCTTACTCCCAGCACACTACCAAAGAAATCAGAGGGTCCAGCCTTTCCTCTTTCCTTCAAGACTGGACGAAGTCATTCTCTACCAGCTGTCAGTTAATAAGGTCCAAGAGCCCACGGGGATTCACTTAGCTACTGAGAGTTGAAGACTTGGGCTTTCTAGTTAGCTCTAAGAATCTTGCTGGATAAGACCCTATGTGCTTGAAATCAAAAAGCACGGCCGTGTTTCATGCTAGACGGCATCAGTAAAATTTTTTATCGTGTCTTCTGTCTGTTGGGTAATCTCCATTAAACTCGACAAAAACTTTTGATAAAATCCACACTGAAAGCAAAGAACAATGAGGAGGAGGAGAAAAGGCCAATTTTAACAGCTTATATATGACTTTCCATAAAATCCATGGTTTTCCTCTCTGCATAATTTACATGAAGACCTTGAAGATGATAAATTAGGGGAAAGGGAATCAAAGATTATTTGCATAAAATGGAAACAGAAAAAATAGAACTATACAGAATACATTATATTCTACTCCGAGGAAATTCACAGACCTGTTTCTATAATCTTGGGAAGGAAGCCAAAGAAGACTGGAAATACACAGAAAGCTTTAAACAATTGATCTTACTGGGAGGTTACACTGGTACCTTTTATCCTCCTGGTATCCAGATGTCTCAGAAAATACCCAGAAGTGAAACACTTGTAGGTTTCTAGGAAATCAAGTGGAGAATCATTCTCTTCTTTCCCTTCCAGCCTGCTGTCAAGCCATCTATCTAGCCTCCAGTCCATGCACGTAAGTTCTCTGTAATACTGCAGACAGCCTGCCTCAGGCTTTTGATCTTAGATCGTACAAAAGCCGTGCGAAGGTGGATGGAGTTAGCAGTTGAAAAGGAGCATCCTGAGGAAGAAAATGTGTGTTGCAGCGATTGCTGCAGTGATGTCTGGGGTGGCACTGCTGACAGAGAACAGTTTGTGTCAAGGAATGTCGTGCTGCCGGACAATACTGTGGTTTTCAGAGAAGAGGTAAGGAAAGCATTTTCTCAATCTGCACTTTTAATACCTTGAGTACAGAGACACTGGAAATGCTGCACGTTAGTGATGGCTGATGTCATGCCTTTACAGATTTAGACCTAGTGCTTCAATTACACACACAACATTATTGCTCCAGCTTTCCCCTCAGAGGTCTAACTGCAGTGGCCCAAATACTAGATGCAGACCCCAATCTGTGAGGCATTACAAAACACGCCAAGATATTATTTTAACTACAACTGCTAAGAGGTTAGCATTATTCTACCCTATTAACTACAATCTGATGTGCCTTCTTGAGACAGATTTCAATGAAGAAAAATCCTCTGACAACCCCCACCCCCTTCCAACATAAAAACTGGAGCATGCCTCTTTAAAACTAGCCTATTTAGGCCACAGATGCTAAATGAATTCAGCAGACAGACGGAGTAATGGAATGTCAGTGTTCCAGTCTGCTGCCTTGAAGCAATAGGGGTTTTTTTATTATTAATTTCTCCTCTCATTTTCCAATGTTGCCTCTGGGCTCCATGCTTTAGATGCAGTATTCTTGTCAGTCTCGCTAACCCAATTTGGAAATAATTAAATTTTAAAATATTAAAGGGATTATAAATACTTCCCACCCCACTTCCCCCGCCCCATTCCCTTCTACGCTGTCCCTCTAAAACTGCTGAATTTTGCTTCAGGACTTAAAATGTGTTACTGCAGAATCTGATTTGTTACTGCAGTTTCCTTTGCAAAGGCTGGAGAATATCTGAAGGGAAAAAAGCCCAGAGTTAATTCCAGTAAAAGGTGCCCAGGAGCTTTATGAGATAAAGAGCTTTCTGCCATTCTGACATCTTGGAACCTGATCTCACTCCCATTTAAATTCATGTTAAGACTCTCAAATTCTTAGAACAGAAACATTTTTGAGTCACATATGAGTCCTCATAATGACACAAACAAGGATGTAGTTTGTTACAGAATCATTGAGGTTGAGATCATCTAATCCAACCACTCTGCTCAAGCAGGGTCAGCTAGAGCAGTTTGCTCAGCACCACGTCCAGTCGGATTTTGAATATATCCACGGATGGAGACTCCACAACCTGCCTGAGCAACCTGTTCCAGTGTTTGACCACCCTCAGAGTAAAAAGCTTTTTCTTGTGCCGAGACTGAACACAAGAAGTCCGTTTCTTTCTTGTACTGGGGAGCCCAGACCTTGACACAGTACTCCAGATGTGGCCTCACCAGTGCTGAGCAGAGGGAAAGGATCACCTTCCTTGAACTGCTGGCAATGCTCCTCCTAACGTAGCCCAGGATGATGTTGGCCTTCCTTCCTGTGAGGATGCACTGCTGGCTCATGGTCAGCTTGTTGTCCACTGGAACCCCGATATTCTTCTCTGCAAAGCTGCTTTCCAGCCAGTCAGCCCACAGCATGTACTGGTGCCTGAGGTTACTGCTCCCTGGGTGCAAGACTTTGCATTTCCTTTTGTTGAACTTCATGAGGTTCTTCTTTGCCCGGTTCTCCAGCCTGTCGAGGTCCCTCTGAATGGCAGCACAAGCATCTGGTGTGCCAGCCACTCCTAGTTATCATCTGCAAAGTTACTGAGGGTGCAGTCAGTCTGCCCCATCATCCAGGTTAATGAAGATGCTAAATGCTGTTGGCCCCAACAGCGTATCAACCCCTGGCGTACACCACTACTGATTTGGCTCTAACTGGACTTTGTGCCACTGACCAGAATCCTCCAGGCCCAGCCACTCAGCCAGTTTTCAATCCATCTCAATTTATCATAACTGGATTATTCTTACCATTATGCTCTCTATTACTTAAAGAAAATAACTGAAACTTGGCACTGTCCCTATATATAGTATCCTACTCTGGAATACTATCATAATCATCAGCGCCCTTTGCTGATTTAATTTTAGGCCTCACAGATCCCAGATATCCTCACAGATACAAATGTACACTGCATTTCACTGCTGTGAAGATGGAGGCAGAAAAGCGATGTAACTTGCCAAAGATCAAACAGCAAAATGAAAGGCAGAACTGTGAACAGATCCTAGGAGCCCCGTCACACAAACCCTGGAAAACACACTGTCACTGTGATGTGCGGCCGCTTCAAACTGCCCGCAAACTACGAATACCTGCTTGGTAACTTCTTCTGTATGGTTAGGCCAGCATGAGACAATGAAGGGTGTTCTAATTGTTGCCTTTATTGTTTAAATAACAGACTTTTAATTTAACTAGGTGTAGTGACCTTTGGCATTCAGTGGCATTTAGCCTCAAAAAAGAGGAAAAATCTCATTAGCCCTTGTTTAAAACCTGAGATAACTGATGCCAAAATTTTCAAGCTGGCTTAGCATCTACACCGTAAGTCAGAATCCAAACCCCTATGTTTTCTTTTTAACATCTGTGAGAAGCATCCAGATTTTCCAAAGTTCAAAACCAAGTATCTCCCATTGAGAACAACGCATAATATCCCTCCATTATACCCTGTTTCTTGAGAATAATACAGTTTCCCTGTTCACCTTGTGCTAATGGATAAAGCCTGAAGCTTCTGGTTGCTGAATATGTGGACACTTACACAAGCTTATAGATTTTTAAGGCTGGGAAGAACAGTCTCTCCTGCGTGGCACATCTCAGACATTAGCATCAGGTATTTTCTTCTTTTTATATGTCCCACAAAGAGATTGTAAAGGCATGTATTTACAAGTCCTGAAATGGCAGCTGAATTATTCTGATAATGTACCTCCAGCTCTGACTGTTGGGATCTTTTAAAAGATAGTTCCCCAGGTTTAGAAAGGCAAAGTCACAATGTGAGTCTCACAATAGCTGAAGGTTTCCTAACTCTCAGGCTTGCCCTTTTGTGGGTCCAACATGCTGCTATTATTTTAAAGCTACATCTGGAATAGAGTCTACAAAAGAAAAGATGAGACCATTACCAACTCATCTATGCCATCTTTGTCCCACATTTCCATCTTGAAAGCATTCTGTTTAGCTTCAGATCTTTCTGGGTCACCAGTGGTTTGTTTCAACAACTGTACTCCAGACCTCACTGAGACTCAACCAGTCATTTTTGTTTATGGCTTCTATTTCCTGTATATTCTCCTCATTGATTGCATTTCCCAGTTCACGCCACATCTCAGATGGAAAATAAAAAGTGGGGGAAACAAAGGGAATCCTGTGTGTCACACTTATCATGTGTAACACATAAGCTGAGGTTAACCGGAGCATGAGAATGGCTGTCTAGGAACTTAGACTTACTTTTGCCTGGAAAAGAGTCAGTAGTCAATCTAACCCAGGTTTGTCTCATGATTTAGATGCAAAATCCTGACACCACTGAGAAAAAAAGAACCAAATAAACCAGGTCACTGGACTACTCCAAAGACTCTGGGGACATAATAAAGAGCGCAGATTTTTGGTTTTTTATATCCAGAAAATGAAGTTACAGAACGTGGAAATAGTTTTATATTGAACATGGGCAGGGCTTAGTGACCTGGGTGCTTCAGACAAGACACCAGTCAAGATGTCACTGAGAACTGATACATCTAAAGATGTGTACATGATAATTTAATCTGAACCTGAGTTACAATGAATTACAGCTTGTAGTTTATACTGGAGCAAAACCTATTTGACTTTTTTCTCTGTTTTACAATATTGAGGGAAGTAGTTTGGTTTGGGCACCAGCACTCAGAAGAATATAGTTCTGTTCCTCATTCAAGCAATATCACTAGGTACTGTTGGGCAAGTAACATTATACTGCACTTCTAGAAAAGCCAGACACTGGTATGCACCCTGTAATCACTGGAAATGTTGTCTATCCAGCATTTCTGAAGATGATGCCTCTATAAGTCTGTTTACCGTCCATAAAATAACTGGTGCTTTGTGAGAGGATACAAAGATACATTCTTTAGCTTACTTGAATTTCTCAGTTCTCATAGAATCGGTGACTGTATATGAATCACCCGTTATACTAAATATTTAGGTCAGAGAAAAGCATGCAAACTGACAACATAGTATGTAAAATTAAGGGCATTCTATCAATTTCTCTGTGACATGTTTTTCTTGGGGGTACTTCTAATTAGTAAATCTTCCTATATTGTTTATTGTTTTTTGAGAATCAGTATAGTTGCATGTTAAGAAAAGAGGTTTTTTAATCAGTGTAAATCCTCTGCCTTTTTCAGAATAATTTTATGACATGACTTAGGAGAGAAACAAGCCTCAGTTAAAGTGGAGGTGAAGAGAGCAGGAGCGGCAGCATCAAAAGGACAGGAAGACTACACTTACATTATTGTAGGATTATGCAGTTGTAAAAGCATGAGCTAGTCTATCTTGAAATAAAGGAACTCCTAGCTCAGAGTCCCTGGTTAGGCGTATGACAGATACCCATTTTTTCTGCATCAGGCAAAGAAGGGATCCATAATACAGTGAGCTATACTTGGGTCGAAGAAAAAAGCTTTTAAAAGATAGCAAGTGATGCCATACGTTTTCATTATGGAGCATGCTATGCAGAGATCTGGGTAGTCAGCTCCCACCAACCATCTGGAGAGAGAAGTCACTCAAATTTAAGTGCTGAACCTGCTGTGGTAGACAATCGGTGCCAGTGAACCACTCACTACTCTCCCCCTGTCTGTTTTCCTGCCTTTTGCTGCAATAGAGCCTTAAAATAAAATAATCTGGCTACCACTTTCCAAACACCCGCTTCCAAACACCCCAGCTTCCATCTGCAGGGTGCACTTCATTCATTGGACAAAGTGGGCCACTTCCACAGAAAAAGCTATACTGAAGGTCTGACCAAAAGGGAAATGCCATAGAAAGAAAATAACACGTGAAAAAATTGCCTCTTCTCTACTGAGCTCCTCATGGCCCTGTGTTAAACCCTAATTTCTGTTTTATGTCTCCCTGATTCCTCCCCAGTGCTTAATGTCTCTTTTGACTCCTGTTAAAAGCTTCCTGGGGCTGAGATCTTGGGAACCCAGCAAGCTCACTGGGTTTGCCTTATGAAAAGTGACTTTAAGTGCCAGGGAGGGTTTAGCAGCTTTGAAATAAAAGGAACTTTCAACCATGTTGCCATAAATTGCTTTGTTGCCTGTAGTCAGCAAGAATCAGTTTGAAGACTTCTGGAGCCTGAGGGTATCAATTGCTTTGTTTTTTCCCTCTATCAAATCTATCCTCCAGTGACTTGTGTTACACTGCAGGCTGCTCTGGGATGCTCAGCAGATGCTAAATGGGGCACAAGAGACATATCAAGCCCCTTGGCATGTATATATTTTTAAATCAAATAGGCAGACATGGGCAAAAGAATCTGTGATGGTGAATCAAATGTTCCTAGCTTGCTCTGTTGCATACAGTCATCCTGCCTCCCTGTAGGACTAGACAGTAACTGAGTGACTAAAGTCGAAATAGCTTGGGATCAAGTGCTGTAAGCCTTACTCATGTAAGTACCGGTTCCAGTGGGCTCACTGGGACAGCTTGTATTATAGCAGGTCATTTCATGGATGAAGAATATTTGTAGGTGGAAATAATCTAATGAGAACAGAATACAGATTCTGTCAGTTACAGAAACAATTCGATGCACATCAGCTGTGAAGAAAAAGCAAGTAGGATAGGACAATAGCAGCTCCTAAACAGGAGAAGAATACTGAGCAATTTATTAACATTGGGATGACCCTGCTTTTTCTACTCATCAATAAGATAAAAACCTTACCAAATAAAGGGGGCTCCTGATGGCTTTTTCTCCTTTGAACTTGTCTGCACGCATAAATTGCACAGAATTAACCTAAATTAGATAGGGATACTGGTAGCAGTCTTACCTATCATAACTTTCTAAAAAGCAAATAGGAAAAAAGACAAATGAAGGAAGATGAGCTTGCTTCATTTTAACAACTGACGAGCTATCTGAATACCTACCTAAAGGCAGAAGAGTAAAGCCTATTGGGAAAAAACCTCTGGTATAAATGAAACGTATTTGTGAAAAAGAAGCTGACATAACTGAAACATAAATAATTAACAATATGTATAGATGCCATATTTGCTGTAAATTATCACCTATGAAGAATGTTGTATGGACAAACTGAAGCATTCAAAAAGCATAACATTTTTAAAATTTGGATCTCTGCTGCTGAAGTGTGAGGGCTGCTTAGCAAAGCTCAGTGAAGGCTGGTGCAATGATTACAACACTAATGCAGCAGCTGGGAGAGTTGTATTCACTCTCCTTTGTCAACACAGATCTTCCATGTGAGCCCTGCCAACTGATTTAGCTTTCCAGGGTGTCAGATTCCTATCTAAAATGCTGAAAGAACAATTCTGTCCTATTTAACAAGGATAAGGAGTAGGTAAATACATTGTGGATTGTGAGGCAGTCAGGCACTATAGTGGTGAGGATCAGGAAAGCCCCTGACATGGGCTGGGGGTGTTATTTGCTTGAGAGCATGTACTGAAGAAATGGTAGGATAAGGTTATCGGAGTCTAGCATTCTGTGCTCTAATGCCACCAAAGAGAATGTCCTTGCTGTAAAAAGTCTGAGAGGTCCAATTTCACATATCAGAAGTTTTTCACAATTGGTTCATATTTTTGGTTCTGGAGCTTCAAAGTCAATAGAGGTCATATGTGTTTCACTGGCAGAAATAATAGCTGATTCAGCTACAACTATGCAAATGAACTCAGGGACAATCATCTGCCGAGAACTCCACTGAAGTCAGTACAGCTTTAGGAAATAGCTGCCCTAAAAGACCAGTTCTTAGTAAATAAATTCCTGCTTGGAACAACTTCATGAGTGTTGTTCCTTTTTCACTTCCATTACATCCTCACAGGAGGGCATCACCCCGCCTCGTGCTCTGGTGGGAAGTTACTGCATGACAGCAGTAAGTAGACAGTCCCGGCTTGCTGCTGCTGCTGCAGTGTCTGGCTGGCTCCATGGCTCAGAAACATGTGCAACTCCTATTAATAAAACAGTGTGTACTGGTGGAACAATGCCAAATTGCTCTCATCTCTGTTTCCTAATTTCTCCTGTAGCCCTCACCCTCCAAACAGGAACAAAGATCTCCCCTGCTTGGCGTTGCTAGCTGTGGAAAGGGGCTTTGATGAAGGCAGCATGTTGGGAAGCAGACCAGCCTCTTGCATGACCACTAACCCAGCCCTTCCTCTTCCTCCCTCTTCCTCTTCCCCCACAGCAGACAGATGCTGAGTTCATGGGCCCAGGTGCATGCACACAGGAAATCACTGCAGTCAGTGTCTCAGACAGCAGCCGTCGGGACGTCTCTGTAGGATTAGGCTTGGTTTCTGTGTGAAACAAGAATGAGACAAGATGACAGACACAGGTGCTCATTTCCTGCAGAAATGTTGTACAGTAGCAGTTGTCCTTAGCCCCGTGAGCGCAGGGCCAGGCGTCCGCCCAGGAAAAGGCGTTGCAATTCAATTGTGCGATCCATGCTGCTGTCATTCATGTACCCAGTTCTGAACATTGGACCTTTACTCTTTAGAACATGGAAAGTTTAAGTGGAAAGAGAAACTCTGAAAAGTTTACAGGAAATGGGAGCATGGGGATGTTTAGTGTTTAGGGAGGAATGAGCTGGGAAAATCCATAAACTGCAAGTCACGGACAATTAAAACCTGATTTAGGCTTTCCTCACTGTTTGCTCAGGCAAACTTCCCAGAGATGTCAAGGCAAATCTGCCTTAATAAAAAGGAAAGAACTATACCTTTGACAAATGGTGACATTACCTTTTTTCAGGGAATTTTCCTAGAGGAGAAAAGCACACTGTAAATAATAATAATGTTTCCTGAGAGGTTATTGTGCATTCTGCAGAGAGAGAAACTGAGGCACCAAGGTTCTGTGACTTCCCCAAGGCCCCACAAAAAACTAGGTGTCCTAACATGCACCTCTGCGTACTAGCTAGTCGTGAAACCTTTTTTTCCTCACTGTAAACAAAAGAAGCTTTTCTGCTTTGGTGTTTGCATCTGATAGTGGAAACACAAATCTCATTTTCCAGGAACTGTGTGTTAATTCCTTAAGGAGGAAACATTATAGAAACCGAGCAGTTAGAACAACCAAACAGGGTCCCTCCCATTTGTATATAACCAGCTAAACAATACGCAACTTTTAATATGTAATCCTGGATTAGCACTGGCAAGTTTTGATAATCCTAACAGGGGAACAGGAGGATGGTGCAGATATCTGAGTGATCCCAGCATGCTAAATCTTCATCAGACAAGCTAGCTATCCATAGAGGAACTATAGCATGGCAGCAGAATAAGTAAAACTGGGCTGCTGATTTCATGCAAAACTTCATCAGCTGTAAACTTACTTTGCAGAATAAAAGAAAAGCCAGTTCAGAAAAAGATCCTATTTACTAGATCATGGGAATATTAAGTGACATTAACTGCGTGGTTCTGGTTTACATCCAACATATGAAAGACTGTACAAGCATAAGAAAATTAAGTCCAGATATAAACAAGTGGGCCAAAAAATGCAGGGTCCTAGAAAGCGTAAGTAGCTCTGCAATAAAACCAATTACAGAGAGGCATTCAGAGAGTGATTATGAGATCTGAGCATCTATCAGAATTGGATTTTGTGTTGATAACACACAGTCCGCTAAAGGCGCAAGGAAACAAGGACTTCTCGGTAGAATTCTCTAAACCTCAGAGGTTTTCCAGTGGTAATTACCTCACATAAAGCACACCAGGGATAGGCTGAAGCCCCTAAGTGACTTACTAAAGAAAAGAACCAGTGGAAGTTTTGAATAGAGCCAAGGCTGCTAGTTGCCTTTTCTTAGCAGAACACCACACTGTTTCCCCCATGCTTGTCATCTTCAAAGGGTTCTGCACACTGTAGGGAGAGAGGAGGAAGGGCAGTAGTTTGTGGTAAGCTGCTTATTAATCTTTTCTCAGTTACAGAATTAGAGCTCAATGAGCTAAGTGGTCCTCAAGAGTTATGGACCTGAGAACTAGCACTATAATCAAATCAGTGATGGCAGTTAATCTCATTCTACGGTGTCAGCCTTGCATGGTTGTTTGCCTCCCACAAGCAGTAGCCAGACATGATGATTCAATCATAGTAGCCTTCAGAGCCTTGGGGTCCATCCGTGGCAGCTAATGGGGGCTCTGTGAGCAAAAAATGCACAGTACAGCCTGTGTTACAGTCTCATTTCCCCTCCTTCGCTGAAAGAAGCATCAAGTGCACTTGTGCTCTGAGGTCTGTCCTATATAAATATCCCCAGGAAATAAATAAATGCCAGTGCACTTATGCATTTCCCTCAGATATTCTTCTCTCCAGCTGCTGTGCTGACAGTACTCACTAGGAATCAGGCATTTCATTCTGGCTCACTATTCTGCTGGAGGGAGATGGGAACAAGATGCTCCTGAGGCAGGGAAGCGGAGGGTAGCAATTCAGCTACCAGAATATTGGTCTGTTTATTTATAGATGCACACACACACACACACATACACACAAACCTATGTAGAAAACTGGAAACTAATTTGTTCTTAACCTGCCACTGAAAGGGATAGCTGAAGACTGAAATCTTATTCAGGGGAAGAGCTGTGAGAGAGCAGAGGCGAGAGTTTAGGACTAGGGTTTTAATTATCATCCAGATGGGTGCTGCGACTAGATACTTGTTGTGAGGAGTAACATAGAAGGGGATTGTCTTAGTGATTCACTTTTCCAGCAGTTCTGGCCACAGGCCATCTGGCTATGATTGGCTTGAGTCCCCACAGGACATTGCAGATGACAAATAAAGTGTCCCCAGGACAGGCGTCAGCCCACCGTGGCATAAATGGGAACCGAGATACTCAGAAACTGAACAACTATGACTAAGTACTGAGCTTGCAGGTTACTCTTCTCTCAAAAGCAAGCCAGGCTTATAGCCATGTCCATTCCCCAACCACCCTGATCCAACAAAACCGTGCTAGAGAAAAGAGACAAACAAAAAGGAGAATTTTAAAGGGAAGCTGAGAAGCCGTGTGGTCCTGGCTAGCGACCCAGGGAAGCCTGGTTCCATTTCCTTGGAGGCAGAGCTCTGAACATCTGTGTCTTTTCCTACCCTCTATCTTATACTGTGCATTTAATGAGACTGCAAATTTGTTGAGGCTGGGACTGCCTCTCACTGTGTGTTTAGCACTTAGCAGCACAGCAGTTGTGACTTTTTTTGATCCCTAGTTTATATTCTAATATTGTTAACAATTAAACAAAACCTATACAATGGGGTGGACTCAATTATTCTATATCAGTCTATGGATTCACGTCTGTCATGTGTGATCCCCTGCCCCACCTTGCAGTAAAACAGAATTTAATGCCCAGAACTGTCCAGAAGTAAATACACAACATCTGCTTGGCTGTGTTTACCTGCAGAGTCACCAAGTTCTTGGGACCTGACCCAGAGCTCTACAAATGCCACTAAAATCACAATGAATTGAATAGGTATTTCTGAACATCACCAGAAAACATGAAGTCAGGCTTCTATTCCATACTCTGTATCTTTTATGTCCTAGGTAAACCGTGTCACGTTTGGATGCCTTGGTGACCTATCTAGAGAATAAATTGCTCACCTATTTTTCTAGAAGTTATGAATTAAATTAGTGAAACGCAGTGGAATCTTCTGAGTCCTTTGGGGCAGCGGCACTGAGAACACAAACATCAGGATTATGCATGCAAGAGGAACTGCATTCCTGTGCCAGAGCAGCCACTGCTGATCAGTTCAGCATGAAGTCTTTTAACCTGGAAACTCAACAGCGACTATGGACAGATGAGCCTGTTGCAAGCTGACAGCCCTGGCTTTTGCTTGGCTTTGTGTCTGCAGGTGGGTCTGAGCCAAGGAAAAGCCCCGCCAATGAGACTGTTCTGGCATTACCTCTTTACAGTTGGTCACAAATGACCTTGCAATGCGTATTGTTTCCTGGAACATATGCATTCCTACTCTTTCCCTGGAGACCGTCTCTGGGCAGATATGCCGTCACATCCCACCAAGTTCTCACATCAGTTTGGGTATTAAGTGCAAGGAGTGCAAATGCTCTCTCCTCGTGCAGGGTATGTATACTCGGTGACAATAGCTAGGTTTCGGGGGTGGTTCTCCAAAGGGAGACAGAGCTTCTCAATTTAGCTCTCCATTAATTATTTATTGTCAGGTCATCTGGTTAAATCTCTAATAACAACAGACACACACTGTTAATTTCTACGGCAATCTGGATTCTGCTGTCGACATCAAGTTCACTTGTCAGTGTTTATCACTCCCCGTGGCCCTCAGACTAGGCCAAATTACCATTTTAGCTGGAATGTATTCAGTCAATCAGAATCGATGGAGACTGCCCCATTCTCATTCATAGCTGGGGTCTGCAGTGCTTTCTATTCTCTGTACCATACATCCTGCCTTGTTGCAAAATTTAACTAAACGACAAGCCAGTATCAGTTTCACTAGAGAGTTATGTGTGGCAAATTATTGCTGTGTTCATTAAGTTTTTTCTGTTCTGTCCATGAGATACATCCAGTATTGTAATGAAATGGTGCACAGATATCAGTTTATCCGGTGGACTAAAGTCATTTCATTTTGGAGGCACCCATGAATTCTGTGGTTTGGTCCTGGTAGGTAACTGTCAATAATACCGTCTCGAACACCTCAATGTAACTAACAGGTTTCGATCAAAACAAGTCTAAGGTCTAGCAGGAAATACTCCAGCCTGGGATGAAGGCTGAAAATAGCTGGACAACAAGACTTAGGTCAATGGGAAGGCCAGGAAGGGGCACAAATACTGGAAAAGCAGACGGTTAGATCTGTGGTGCAAACACAGCAGCATCTGTGTACAAGTGTGGGAGCGCAGGACTGTTGCAGGGCAAAATCTGCGTGCATTAATAAAGTTCCGTATGTGTGAGTTTAAGGCAGATTTTACACAGAGTAATAAGGATATAACAGACCAGAGCTGAAGTGTTTCAGAAGAATTGTGTGGTAGCTCAAAATGGAGATAGGAAATTCTGCATACTTGATTAGGACTTGAAGGAACCAGCCCACGTATCCTGCATCTACCTCTTGCTGTCCTTTCCACTCATAATCACTCTGAAAAATGTGGGTATAAAATGCTAGGGAACATCCTCTACGATATGATATACATCAATATGATTTCATTGACCTGACGTTATGATTTTTGCCAGAAGATCCCACTCCAATGCCTGAACTGCAGCACAAGATTCTCCTTCCTTTTTTCATTGTCCTTTCACTCCGAACCTAGCCATGTCCTTCTCGTTTAAGAATTGACCCCGGCTCAAAGACCAACTGCTGGAACGAGAAAAGCACTTGGTTGCTGACCTCTCCCTCTTCCTGCATCTGTCTTTACACAGGGATCTATGTGTTTTGTCTAGTGCTAATGAGCCGGCCTGTGTTCTCTCTAATGTCATTTTAAAATTAAATTAACCCCAGACTGTGGGTGTGTGTTTGCATGGCGACAGTAATACGCTGGGAAGGAGGATGCCTTGGGCGCACACATGAAACCTGCAAAGCTTCTCTGTCGGCTTTGGCTGCTGTGCTGACTGGCACCACCCCAGGGGAGAGTATGCCCATGCATCACAAATTTGCTTTTTGGTTCCCCTTCCACCCACCCCTGAGCTGAGTTCTCTGCCAACTCAGCTTCTGTATAAATCAAAGGGAAATATTCTCCCCCTCCTGTTTTTTTCTTTTCCTGAACAGATTGGATGTCATTATGTGCAGCTGAGCTTGCTGAGGCTTGGGCGGGGGAGGAGGGGACCGGAGGAGTGATGGAAAGAAGAGACGCTTTTAGAAAAAATGCTTGCAGTCCATCAGAGGGGAAAACAGCTACAAGTAACCAGCACTTCACACGCACGCTGATTTACTAGGGAAACCCAGAGCGCTTTAATATTTAAAAATAAAATAGAGAGTCAGGAAAAAAGAACTAGAAGGGAAAGGATGTTATCCCTATTGATGGAGCAATGAGAGAGACATCATAGGGTTGTGATGGAGGAGCTGAATGTCAGAACACCTCAAGCTGTCTGACATACTGGGGGTGCTCAGGTGGGAATTTCTAGAGCACATGCAATGTCACAGACATTAGTCCCCGCACAGACTGCAATGAATAGTCTCAATCATGATGCAGAAAGGCTTCTAGCTCATCTTCTGTGGAGTGAAAAGCACCCTTCTCCTCCTCCCAGCCAAGTTATTCACCATGCCGTGCAGACAGTTTCCCATCATTACTGAGGGGATCACTAGGTGAGAAAGAGGATAAAAGAAAGGGAAAGGGAGAGGGGAAGGGGGAGGAAGAGAGATGGGGGGGCAGGAGGAAAAGGGGAAGGGGTCAGGAGAGAGGGGGAAAGGGAGAGGAGGAGAAAAGAGGAGTAAGAGGGGGAGAGAGGGCGAGAAAGAGGAGGGAAGGGAGGGAAGAGAGGGGAAAGGGAGGAAGAGAGCGAGAGAGAGACAGACAGAGAGGAAAGGAGGGGTGCGAGCCAAATGCATGGCATTCAAAAGAAGCAGCTTTCAAAAGCTTTGGCTGGGATGCAGATTTGCAGAATCTCTGGACCCATAATTCCCTGGCATACAAAGCTTGCTGGAGGCATCAATGTGCCCAAAAGGGGCTCGCAGAATAAACAGCAGATAAAAAAACCCAACACCCACAACAAGCCTATGAATTAAAAATGAAGGCAGGGGAAACAGCTGTACTTCCAAGCTGCAGGTGACCTCATTGTGGAAGCTGCACCACAGTGAGGCATGATCATGTCCAGTAGTTCTGAAATAATAAGTATGGACAATAATAGCTGGGAGGAAGAATACATTCCCTATCTATATTAAAGAGTAGGTAATTGCCCATCTCTCCTGCCAGCTGTATTTTAATCCAGAAGTAAATTCCTCTGAACATTCTTACAAACTTTTATGTTGCAGCATCTCCTAAAAACTCAGTTGACACTACTAGAAAATCCTGTTCTCACTTAAGTTAAAACAGCCAGGAGGATGATTACCCACCAAGATTTGCCCAAGATCACAGAGTCTGTGGCAGGACCAGGAAGAGTCCAGGTTTCCTCAGTCTCAGCCTTGTGCCTTAAGCAAACAGCTACTGTCTCCCATTTTTTAGATGCTTATTTAAATGAGCAAAGATTGCATGTGAGAAACAAAAAAGACCCCTACCCTGTAATTCAGTTCATAGATGTGGTTCTCCAGTTAATAATTATCCTCAACTTCGATTACTTTGTACTGCAGCAGAGTAGTATCCTATCACATCAGATAATTAAAAATAAGGTAACAGTATTGAATAAATGCTGTTGACTCCACTTTACAGGTGGGGAAACCAAGTCAGAGGGTGGAATAATCTTCTTCAGTGTTCCATAAGAAGTCAAAGGCAGAAGATGGAAAGAGGTGTTCTACATCTGTGTTATGTGCCACCAAATCAGAATTTTTCATTCACCAGTTTCACTGGTATTACTATGCAACTGATAACTGAGGATGAAAAAGGATGGACAATTAAGTGAAGAGCCATGCTAAACCGAGACATCTTTGTACTCTGGAGAAAGAGCGCAAGGGAATGCACTGTCTAAAAAGACCATATCACTTTCCAAAAGTTATCCATTAAACTCCAGTATTCGGGTTTGATATAAAGATTAACAGGTAGAAAAGTCCTGAAATGTTTCAAAAAGAGGGATTGCTAAAACTGTGGAAACAATTTTCTTGTTTTCAAACAACAATTTTCCTGAGTTGCTGGATATAGAAGACTGTCATTCAGAGTGGCAAATCTGGAAGATACTGGGAAAAAGGGTAAACAGAGCTGATCCTTTTATGAAACAGCTATCTGCCAGCAAGATGCCATTTCTTTCCAGAAGCAACCAGTGCTAGAGCATAATGTTCTGTTCTACTCCACCTGTTGCTGGAGTTGGTAAGCAAGTTTAGGGGACGTGCTGATAATGCTTTTGTTTTTCCTGATGCTGGAACTCAGGCTAAATCGCAAAGGTCTCATAGCACTACTCCTTCCAGAAGAGTTCTAATTTCCAAGGAATCTTTTGCTGGAAAAAGTGGTTTTCCTTTTCGAATATTGTTTATTAAACTTTGTTATATTTAATAGGCAGGTCTTCCTTCCAGTGTAACCTAGTTACATAGGATTCCTACTGCCTGAAGAGGGGTGTAAGGGTGCTGCTGTACCAGGCTCTGTACTGCTTGCACTTTGCCTTTTACAAGGTGGGAGAGTAAAGCAGGAGCACGGATGGGAATGGTTTTCCCACAAGAAGAGTGCAACAGGAACGTGGTACGCTACAAAGATGACAAAGAAGTCTCAGGGGGACAGAAAAGTTTGGCAACTAATGTGCTTTAGGTGGACTTTTCTCCTACAAGGCTTAAGGGCCTAGACTTTTCCTTCCCCCTGATGCCTCCGATAAAGACCATGCAGTTGAACTGGAGGATCCAAACCAAAACATTTGAACTTTTCACTCGAAGGGCTCGGAAACATTTTACAAACTGCTGAGCCCACCCTGGGACACAGAATAGGAAATGATATGAGAACTACCACGTCTCCATATTGGTAGAGAGCAGACGGTAGTGGTAAGTTCTAGTATTTCAAGACTTCAATCTTCTTCTGTCATTTACTATGAAAGGAAACGACTCCATAATGAACTAACATGGATCAAGTATAGCAGCCTACAGCCTTGTTAGGAGGCTGCACTGCATTGAACTATCTGTGGAGATATCATGGCAACTGATGGGGTAAAGGAAGCAGACCTATGGCAGTAAATTTCCAACTGGTTTTGCCTGCTGGATATAGGAATGCCTCAAAATGCAGAAACATTCAATAATCACCATCTTCCCAAACACATACTATGTCACGACCAACTTTGGAATGAAATAAGGCAGGTTTTTAGAAAGCACATTGCTTTACTAAAGATGCAGAGCAATGGAGGATCAAAGTCTGCTCAATTTTTAGAGAAGAAAATGACAAAGAATAATAAACTCACGTGGGAATATGAAAGAAAAGCAGTCATTAAAAATTGCTTCTGAATGGGTAGTTTTTTTGTTAGAGAGAGATAATTCCCGAGCTATTTCAAAAAATCAATTCCAACTGCAGTTCTTGTTTGTTGGGCAGAGAATGGAAATGGTCTAGCTATAAAAGGGGCCTTGATTCCTTCAGAAAATGACCGAACGTGTACACTGGAAAGCATGTTGCAGTTCTGTCACCGGGGCATTAAAAATAGGCAGAGATCACGTACCACCAAGTAACAGTAATTTGCTGCTACCAAAATAGTTTACAGTATTTAAAAAAAGCTTAATCTAGAGATAGTTCTCTTGGCAGCAAAAATTTTTCTTGTGCCAAGAGAAAAATAATTTGCATCCCTGGTGTCAATGGTAATACTACCATGTTGCCTTAACGCTCCAGGAGATGCAGCCAGCTCAGCACTGCTTTCAGAAAGAAAACCTCTGAAAATACCATGGAGAAGAAAGAAATTCACATTGCAATTGCATCAGTAATGAATCTGACATCAGCAGGTGATGAATCATTCTTTAGTCAAAGCATTTATCTAATGAAACATAACCCTGGTGTTTGGGATTGGGTTATTTTCTTCATTTCAATCTGTTGTTAACAGCCCTCAAAGAGTTAAGTTTTCAAGAATATGGTTGCCTTGGTATTATGCTCTCAGCTGTGATCAGCAATATGTAACAAAAAACCAGTACTGAAGTGGATTTTTTTTAAAGTATTCCCCACTGTAAATGTGTAATTAATTAGCCTTCCCCTTCCCCCTCTGCTCACACATTCAGACCCTTAGGGACCCTCCCCTTTTCTTCCTATCAAATTCAGACAGTGACTAGGAACTGAATTATTCATTCAGCTGTAGGTGTAACACAGCCATTTAAGTGATTTAAAGTTTAAGCAGTCTTGCTGCTGTTCAGCAACAAAAAAAAGTTTAAAGAGAAAAGTAGAGCCCAACAGGAATTTGGAAAGTTCTTTTTTTCTTAAACCACTTGTTTGATTACACAAACAGTGCACGTTTTTGTGAATCAACCTACTTGAATGAAAAAGGAGGGGTTGGGAGAATGGCACATAAACAAGAGCACCTGTCACTCATTAAGAAAATACCACGATTATAAGCATTAAAGCTTTTGTTCCAATATGTCTAGTTGAATATTCTTCGCTGTGACAGTTAATTTTATGCACACTTTGCTGGAGATACATGGCAAGTGAATTTCACATTGACAATCACAGAAAATCATATGAAGATACCTGTTTAGTCCTCATTATCATTGTATCAGAGAACCTCATGCTAAAAATTATGTACAGCCAGTCAAAGAACAAATTAACCATAATTAACAACACTTTGTAGCACTTCTGATTAGATCTCAAAGTGCTTCAAAGTCTTTAATTTTCTGAACATTTCTGTGGTATAAGGCAGTGCTGTTACTCCTATTTTAAAGGTGGGGCTGTGAAGTACAGTACCGGAATCTGTATAATTTTGGGCAATTTGGGAAAGGTTCTCCGTGTCCCTAGCAGGCAGCGTAGTGGGAGATGCGGCACACTCTGGCCATAACCCTGATCTAACTGAAGAATCAAGATGTACCTCCCAGTTTACATCGTCCTACAGTTGAGGCTGAATGTTGATTTTCCTCAAGGTAACAACAAAAGCCCGTGACAAAAAGAAAAGCCAGACCTAAACTGGAGCCTAGTGTCATAATCAGTAGGTGGCCACCAGGTCACAAACAAGACTTTGTGCGTTCGATGTGCTTGCATGCCATGTGATGTGTCAGTTCAAAGTAATTCGGGTAGTGAATACAAATTCTGAAGACTGTGATTACATGAAGTACTGTGTTGCCAGTACTTACAATTTTATTAGCAATACCATAATATGTGCTATTTCTCTTGAAGATGCAGCTGCTTGAATGTCATCTGAATACCTCAGCCTTTATGAAAAAGTGTTCTATTTTTAAAGTCATAATTATGCCACTCATGATTTTGAAGTACAGGCTTATGCCTTTATTAGTATAAGATTGGCAATACTGAACTTAAAAAAACCCCAAATCCTGAAATACCTGAAGGTATTTTAAGCAAAGGGAAAGCTTGAAAGAAATGGGTGACAGGATTCTTCCCCTAACTCTTGCACTACAGAGTCCATTGTACACAGATTCAGGAACGGAGCCACAGACTCTCACAAGTGAGGGCATCTAGAAGTAGCACCACGAAGCAGCAGAAGCCTTCAGCAATTCTGTGTGACGCTTATTACTTTGGGCTACTTTAAGTTAAGCGACTATTCAAGGCTACCCAAATAAGTCCTCTGGGTTCTAGAATGCGGGATGGATCATTCTGGTCAAAAACAAAGGTCGCTTAAAACGACTGTATTCCCACCATTGATAAGAGAACTGGAGGTTGCACAGTGCTAAAACACCTCAGGCAGGAGCCAATAAAAGCGTGTGACTGGTTGCGCACGCGGCGCGGTTCAGTACTGTTTTGCATCATCACAGCTGCCTTGAGGATTCTACCCTGCAATCGGTTCTACCCACACAAACTTCATTGTGGAATCAAGTCTTTTATGTCTGTGACTCTTTTTTGATCTAGATTTGAGTGGCATCATCTTCGTGATTAGAAGCCCCACTTGCTTAGAGCGGAGTTTTCCTGATAGTTTTCTTTCTATGAATTGCTCCATCAAAGGACTGTCATAACAGACTGTTTGCCAATTTGAAATCCAACAGTTTGTCTGGTGTAAGTGTTAAAAATGTTGTCTTGGCAGTTGGGTTTTTTTGGGTGGGTTTTTTTTTTTGCATTAAGTGACTTGATTTTTTTCTATTTGCTTCTACAGTATGTCAAGGAAACTGGATCATTTTAGTAATCAAACCTGCTTTTTTTCTTTCACCTCAAATAAAACCCAACATTTAACCTATGAATTCAGAGAGTAATTTTATTTTAACTATATAAACTCTGCAAAACTCAGCATGTTTTTTGCTGAAACTTATGGTCATTGCTGGTAAAATATAGTATATTGTTTTAAAGTGGGATTAAAAACAAAAGCAAGATAGATGCATGTTTTATTTACTGAGAAAGAAAGATTTGAGCCTAAGGGTTCCCCTAGACTTTAGTCTGTGAGATAAGGGCTCTCTGCGATGACTCAAGTCAGGTTCTTTTAAATGATCTTTTACCAATTTACCTTTTCGCTCATTACAATCATTAAATGACTAAAGCTTTACAGTCTGCTTCTGATGCAAGAATACTCACTTTACGCTCGCGGTCTCTAAAACCCTCTAAAAAACCACTGAACTTGCTTTCTCTGATGGCCCAGACTGTTCCTAACTAAAACAGGATTTGATTCATAATTTCAATTGCACATTCATCACTCTGGTGAACGAGTCCTGTGTGGACCCAGCTGGTACGGAATGATTATTTCTACAGAGGTTAATATGGTATGAATTTCATGAAATTCACAATTTGTTCAGTACCTGAGAAAATATCAGATAGACTACAAAAGAAAAGTAGCAACAATTCAAAATTAGTACTTGGAATTAACCCCCTGCTAATAAAGAGGAAAAAAGGCTTTACAATCACCTGCAAAATTTGAGTAACTCAGCATCCAAGAGAAGGCATTTATGTGAGAAGAAAGCCAAAGGATACCTGTATAGGCTACCGTGCTATGGACAGGAACTCCAGGACATACTTCAGGACAAAAAACAAGGTTCAGAATTTTAATATCCTAGCTTTTAATATCCTAGGATTTCAAAGAGAAAGAGTCACAGAACCACTGATCTTAGTGACCCATTTTAATCAGGACTCACTGTTTCATCCAGCCCAGAGCACGATGCCTACATAATCATCTAAAGCCATTAGTGTATCTGTGAATTGCACCGCAGTGTTTCCAGGGGAAAAGCTTACTTATTTGTTCAAAACCAAAGTGATATGGGACAACAGCGATTCTTCTAAAGAGCAAGCAGGGTATAGATCTGAAAGAGAAAAATGGTAACCTTGTGTTATCAGTAAATAAGAGTGCCAGAGAGCAAGGAGAGCCCGCTGCTCCCCACAGGTTTGTATGCCAAGCACCATAACAAGCCTGCAAGGGCAAGGGGCCTCACTAGCCAGGGCCAGTTCCCCAGCGCATGGGCAAGGAAGCATGGCAGGCCCGAGGATGGCAGGTTCACGGCGATGAGGCAGGTCTGAGATCAAGCCAGGAAGTCGATATGAAGTCACGATACATGAGAGTATGTGTGGGTCCGTAGCCAGGCATAGCTGTGACGCAGCTAAAACCAGGCACGCCAATGCTGTAGCTCAAGCACGGACTGGGTGCCTGGCCCTCCGCTTAAATGGGGCCTCTGGGCTCACGGGTAGAAGGGTGAGGGGTGCAGGTGGAGGCCCCAGAGGAGGCTGGTCAGGGGCTGCTTGCGCGCTTGGCGTCTGACGAAGAGTTTCAGAGCTATGCACGTAACTGTGCTATGTCACCACGTGTTAAACAGTTTATCCCCCTTTTACAATGACAGTTGCAACCGTGTAAATCACTGAAGTTATACCAGTGTAAAACTCACGAGGGTGAAGTAAGAATCAGGCCTCCAGAGAATAGGCAAAGTAGATACAAAACATTAACAAAAGAGGATTCTCTCCACCTCCTGGGAGCACTGTGTGGGTGGCTTCGGCACAGGGTGCATAGCAGTAGAGCGTTACGAGTCTGTGTGTGCGTGTGCAAGCGTACCTGTACAAGCTCAGCATCTGGGAAGGGTGTGGGTAGAAATTAACTGAATATGTTACAGAAGTCCTAACTTCAAGTTATGAGGATGGTTAATGAAAGAAGGTGCCTGTCTCAACTTCGGAAAGCACATGCCTTCCCTCTTCTCCCGCCCCGAGCTGTGGCGGCTGCACTCTCACCGGCTGGCAGCACTCCGAGTGGTGACGCTGTCATTCTTTTTACAGTGGGCTCTGTGTGTGCTATTTCTTTTTAAATGATTCATGACTCCCACTTCTCACTTCATCTGCCTTTGTTTTCCTCTGCAGTGCAATGTGTCTGATACATGGCAAAACGTGCTGTGCTAACGCCAGCACTGTGAATGGTTATACATTAATGTCAAGGTAACGACGTCTGCAGATACAGTACAGTGATGTAAATGGACTTGAGAGGGTTTGGATTCCACTTCTTTGGCCTTGTAAAATTATGCAAAACAGGAATACAAACAGCCTCCCCACTGAATCCTTTTTCTTTGGCCCATACTTTTCTTTTTCTTTTCCTAGTGTCCTTCTGAACTCATCTTTAGCAATAGCCCTTCCTAGTACTTCACCAAATTCCTCCTTCTTGTGATAGTAAAATCCAGGTGTCAACCAGTATTTTTCTACACCAGCTTTCGTACGTCTTTACAAAGAATCAGCAACCCTCTATAAGGATGGAAAAACTGAAGCAGAGAATCAGAAAATACCTTGGCTAAAACCATTCAGCAGGCTAGTGGAAGAGCTAAGAATAAAATAATGATTTCCCGATGTTTTGTCTGATCCTCTATGAATTGGACTGCCTCACACTGAGAAGGTGCTCAACAATCAACTTTATTTATATATTTACTATTCAAATATGGCATGTTCTCACATCTTCTATTTTCATGTTAATTGTGTTGTGGATCTTCTCCACCCACCCCCCATTTCCTTTGGTACATTTGTTCTATAGCTATTTGTGTAGAAACCAAGCAATTTCTGCTCCACCTGCTCATAAACACAATGAGAGAGAGAACACTATGTTACAGCACAGCCACTGCCTTAGCAACAGATTACAGATTACTGGGAAAGGAATAGAGACCTTCTGGAGAGGAGGAGTGCCCTTTATCTCCCTGAAAAGCTACAGCAGGCAAGTTCTGCCTTTAATTATATTTCCTGCAACCCCCCCTTTAGCTTTAAGCATTCAGTAGTTGTAAAGAATGTAAAAACTGAGCACAGAGTTTGCCCCTCGCACTCAGAAAAGACAAAGTGGGGTTAGTGAAAGATTGCGAGCAGATTGGCTTCCAAACGGAATATGCAGACCCATATTTGAGCACTCAGTTATGGCGGGGTGTAAATAATTCATTCTGTTTAGATACCAACCCCCTGGTATCTAAATGTCTGGCAGGACAGCTCTCTTACGGAAGTACAAAAGGGAAGTAAACCACAGCCCACAGCCCTTTGCTGTCATATTACTAGAAGCTCATATATCTGGAATCAAAGTCATGAACCCTCTACGCTACGAAAAGATGCACGTCAGTTAGCAGGCATAACGGGACATGCAGAGACTGATTTGGCAGAGTGTATCTGACATGCAGGTCATAGAACTGGCATCCTTGATACATCCTGTCAGAAAATTAATCACGACTTGATGAACCGGTGAGCTTAGTGGCACCTTAAAATATTTTTAGAAAGGCAAATATTTGTGTAAAAGCAAAGCTATTTGATTTTAGCCTTCTCCCAATCAATTTCAGTAGGTCATACATTTTAGGCTGTGAGCTCTCCAGAAGCAAGGATGTTTCTGTGTTTGCAATAATACAGTCCTATCCTGAAAGAGGTCTCTAGATGACAGAATATAGCCATATAGTAGTAACTTATAGGTATAGAATGGAAGTATGGTCAACTACATTTGCATTGCTTTGTTAAGAGGATGATATTCGGGCCACTTGACCCATAAGGGAGACAAAAGACAGAGAACCATACCTTCCACCTTGGGTTCCAGAACCCTGAACTAACATATGAGAACGATGATGTAATGGTGACTTATATAAAATGTCAGTAGTGACATAAAACAAAAAACCAGACAAAACAGTTTTTTCATTGTCTGGGGATTAGATATTTCGTTAAGCTGTCTGCCCATATTAGAGAATTAAGCCTATTATCTGTCAAAGGATTTTGATGCCAAAAAAAAAGGTCTGGGCTCATAGCTCATCTAGTCATTATATGACTGGAAATATGAAGCAAAATATGGAAGAGGTAAGAGTAAATACAGAAAACCTCTGGCATGAAGGCAAGAGTGAAAAAGCTTGTGGGAGAACAGTAAACTTGCATGCATAAAGTCTTTAGTGTTCTTATTTGTTATCTCTGACACAATACAGTGTCCCTACAGCTGCATAATACAAAAAACCAAAGGCTTTATGAAATCTAGCCGTAACACTTTTTACAGATGGTACCCTGAAGATGCAGCCACTTTACCAAACGCATACAGCACTGACAAAGACTAGCCTGTTACCTAGCTCGCAGACTTCTACCCAGTCCACTGTGTCATACTGACTTCTACGTGATACACAGATGCAGCATGAAACATCACTTACAAATCTACCATGTGAAATCTGTTTTTTATAAAGCACCTACAATACTTTTTTATTCAGGGGCTGCGAATGGCATTGTGCCGGCTCACAAGGACATTAGGACTGGCTCACAAGGAGATAGATGTCACATGGGTAAGGATTTGCATGGGCAGCCTACATAACTCAGCAAGTGCCATCTTTCTGGAGGAAGTCCCTCCTCTGACGCACTGACACCACCTGTCTCTTTACACTTGATGGCATCTGTTGGCATTTTTTATGTGCCAAAGCATTAATATCAGAACAGTGCAGGAAAGGAAGATACCAAGTTCTTGGGTACTTAGAGATGCCAAACACCTAGGCTGTACTGCATCAGGGACCTAGGCTATCCACTAGCATCACCTGTGGAAGCAAAACATAGGGGACAGCGAGTCATGCATTTGTCTCCACTGTCTAAGTGCCACTTAAAAAAACATGAGTGGCAGGGGATTAAAATGCTTTGCCATGGGGAAGAGGGGGGAGGAAGACAAATCATCTTAAAAATAATAACGCATATAATGCCAGGATCAGGTACCAGATGGGTAGTAGAGAAGTCCTTGACTTGTCCCCAAAAAAGGTAAAGCAGACAAGCTTTCCTGACATTGCTCAGTCAACCATGAGGAAGCACCAAGAAGAGGCAGATGGTCATTCCATCTCTGAAACTATCTGGTCCTTGGCCTCTGCTGGGAATATATGTTGAGGTGCCAATTACCAGCACTTTGAATGGTGACTTTTGTGATCCAGACAGCCATTAATTTAATGCTGTACCAAGATCCATAAAACTCATTTCACAAAGAATGGCAAAAATGGCAAGATGCCAACAGGTTTTGATAAACATCCAAAATAAATAACTATAAACCCAGGCAAATACCTTTAAAAATAAAGCAAGAAAAAAAGCGGAACAAAGTGATGCCATATAGCTGACAAGTAGTTCCAATGAAGATGCTAGATATTATTATCTGAGTCTCCTTTTCTATTTTAATAAGAGGAAACCATTCAGAAAACCCTAATGAACCTCTAACCAGAGAAAATAATTTGAAGAGAATACCGGAAATTTGAACAAGTGTTGGTCCTGTCAGCTGGCCCTTTTGAAGCTGCCTCTGCATTTTCTGGTAATCCATATTAAGGCTTGATTCTAACCCCCTTTAAGTCCATAGGAGTTTTTCAACTGATGCAGTTGATTTCTGTGAGCCCTGGACACGTGATGGCTGTAACACCCTTAGAAGAAGTCTTCTCCTGTGATTTCTGCAATCAGCAAAGACTAACATTCCAGCAAAGACTAACAGCAAAGACTTCCATTCATGTTCTAACCCAGTTTTGTAGACTGTGGTATTATTTAACTGCGATGAGCATCTCAGTGCCCTTAACCAAATCAGAAGGCTCTAACTGTAATGTTTTTGAAGCATTTGGGCAGTTGTTTCAGGAGCAAGGTGATCATCAGACCTCAGTTTGTTTCTTTGTCCCCTTTAAAGAGGGGCAAGGGTTGCTGGTATTCAGTTACCAAAAATCACGAGCTCAACCAGGTCTCTGCTGGTTGTGAAATAACTTTTTTCAGTCTCAGCACACTTCTCTGTGCGGAAGGGTTCCTCTATGAAAAAAGTATATGGGCCCTGCCTGGCTCCCTATAGCAGGGCAGTCAGTGACAGAGGCACATACCCCGTTATATCTCACCACAACACTTACCGGCCAGAAAAGGTCGTCTGACCCTACATGGCTCTGTACACATGTCCTCATGAATGAGACAACTGCATTCTCACTCCCACAAAACATCACAGGGAAGAGCTAGTGCTTTTCAGTCAGGAAAATTAACGAGCAGGTAAGCTTGCACCATCCCTTCCCATTTATATTTTACAGATAAATAGAGGAGTGCAGCCTCCAGTGTTGTCAATATGGTTCCTTTCAAAAGCCACTAAAGTTTGCAAAAAATTAATGAAAGAATCTGAAACAGACCTCACATTCTGGTGCCACCTGTCAAGCCTGTCCTTGTGTGAAACTGCTGAATAAGTCAACACTCCCTGGTTTTTACTTTGACAGCAAGGCATATTGCAGTGTGCTGTACTTGGGGCTGCACCTTAAATCTATCTTGAATTGAAGCTGGTATAGAATGCGGCAGCCTGTTTATTAACTGGTTCCCAGCACGCCAAGATCTATGTTGACAGCCTACTGATTTATACGTGGGGTTTGACAATTTGGTTTTGACCAATAGTATGCAGAAAAACCTCATATCCATTGCTTGAGAGATCCTGTCTCTTCATATGCTGCTGCTACAGATATGGGTGCTCTGGGGGTGACCGCTCCCTGGAAGGCTCCATCCTCTTCCAAGGTCCAAAGTAATAGGTATTAGATGACCTGTTAAGCATGCTGCAATGCCTAGTAGAGTGAGGTTTAACTCGTCGTATGGTTGGTTATTAGAAGGTGCATGAAAGTGTCTGAGGAAGCAGTGCTGCTATGCCCTCACTGATCTTCTATGCCTTGGGGCTCAGAGGTTGGTGTACGGGAAAGGTGTATTAGCAGATACAACACGACTTAACCTGTGGGATGTATTGTGAGTGATGGACAAGGATGGCGTCTTTTCATGATAAGGATAAAAAAGAATCTAAATCCCAGTGCTCTGGGGACAGCTTTTCATTGTCTATTTAATGAACAAATAGTTAATGGCAAATAAAGGCCTGACTCCTATGTAGTTTTACAGGTAGTTTTACATCAGGTTTAATCTTGCAAGGATAAGCAACAATAGCTGGGAAGATGCAAACATTTACGCTTCTGTACAGTACAGCTGTCTGACCACACACTTGGGGTTCTTGTCAGGCTTTTTCAGACCACGCTGAAGTCTCTGTCACTGAATGTTCACTGTGGTTGTTACTCAGTCTAGCTTGATTAATGCTGTTATGGACTTGCGTGTAATACGATTTTACCTGCCTGCAATGACAAACACCTGTTGATAACTAACTGAAAATAAAATGGTAATACTGGTCAACGTACAATGTATTCTCCCACTGATGGTAAAAAAGAAGAAAATAGATTTACTGGTCAAGATTTTCCTCTCACTCATTCTGGGTATCAAGAAAGTAATAATGTCACGACTGGAGAATCTACTGTCATGGGGGGAGGAGTACAATCATATTGAAATTCAGAGAGGAACAAAAATTCAGTAATACAGAGGGCACGCTGACAGAAAAACATTTGCAAGGAGAGCAGAGGAGAAAACCTACCTCATCTACCCTCAGTTACCAAACACAGAGTGGTCATTAGCAGTGTAATAGGAAAATCAAGCTACTTTACAAAACAGCATAAATTCATTCTGAACAGGACTCTGTAACTTCTGCAAAGACACACGGAATATATTAATTAATGGCTTTAGTCATAGTACTGCTGTTGCTAGAAGATGTTGAGACAAATGTGTAAACAGAGGAGCCTTGGGAATGTCACAGTAATTTAAAGTACATAAACCTTCAAAGCACTGCCTGTGATAGAGTGATACATTGTCTTATAATTGGGCAATTGCTTTCATTCCGTGATATAATTAGCACACAATTATGGTTATGTGAAAAATCGTTCCATCGCCCTCCCTTCCAATTTGTGCCTGCTTAATCTAAGTAGAGAACGTATCTTTTTTGCTACATTACCAGTAGGTCTACTTTATCCTTACTGTTCAGCTGCAATAAGTGCCTCTTACCTGACCAATGCAATGATCAAATATTCAAGACAGGAATTGAAATCATGCTATTTGTATAAAATATTTGCTCTCATTATTTTTTTCCACATCCTAAAAATATACATACTGCTGCGACAACATAAAGTTAGGTGACTCATAGCACAAGCACCAGTAATCAATGCAGCCAAAACTGCAGCAGAATTTATATGCCGCAAGCGCACTGCATGTGCTCTCTATTCAAGGCTAGGCTATAAAGGCCAGTTTGGGCTACACCACTTTTTTCTGAGGGCTAGCGTTCAATCAGCAGCGATTTGCTGTGAAGCAATGTGAAAAAATCTGGGGCTCCGAATGGCAGAAATCTCACCTGATATACTGATTTCACACTGTTTCTGCTACCTCAGTGCGTGAAAGTCTTTCAAGAGCAACTCTTCTATTGCCATCATATCTTCCCTCTACTTTGAACGAAATACAAAAGACAAGCTGTATTGCTACTGCAGACTGATACAGTACTAGAGGCAGTATGTGCCAGAACTGAAGTTGAAACTAAGAGCTCCTAGGTTCCAGCAAAACAAAAATTATCTTTCCTCCAAAATGCAAATGTTTTCATAAGCCTTGTGAAAAGCATGTGTTCTTAAATCAACAAACTATGCCCAAGTTACGGCACATACGTTATATCCTTGCTTATTCATATGTGGGTAAAAGGCATATGCCATTGTTAGCCTTAAGATAAATTGTCTCTGAAAACTCTCACTTGATCCACCACCTCAGAACGTACTCTTCTGTGAGGTTTGTTTTCTGTATTGCTGTTATCAGCAGAGGATCAGAGCTCTTCTGGCACACCTCAGATAGCACACAGTGCAGAAAACAATCTTGAGCTTTAATGTAGCTATCATCTATTTCCTGCAGCTTGAAAGAAATCCTGAGAGTCCTTCACTGTGTGGAACTCACCTCTCCAACTGCCTCAGAAGGAACTTTTATCTTTAGCAGAACTGGCTGGATTACTCTTAATCAAATCTTAAAGAAAAAATTCCTGGTGTGTCTGTTTATACTACAGAAGAGATTAATGCTGAAGACTTCTTGGGCTTTGCTATGCAGGAGGGAGGGTCAGGTTATTACCCGATTATAGTGCTGAAGCTATGTATCTACATCACGGTACTATTTGACATCTTCTGTCTCCCACTCTGGTTTTGGTACCATGGTCTAAATTCTAAACTTGTAGAATTTGGAATACCATTTTAAAAGTACAGCGTAAATGCTGCAGGACAAATACTGCAATCCATACTCAAGTAAAATTCCTTCAAAGAAGTCTAGGGCACAACAGAAAGAAAAAGGGCAAGCTAAAAAAATGATATTTTTATTTAGTCATGTTTATTGACAAAAAGAAAGCAAAAAAATTCTGCATCATTAAAATGTAATTTATGAAAAGTGTTAAAGAAAAAAAATGTCATAGTTGGGAAAAAATACTTACATTTTAAAAATACTTTTAACTATTTCTTTTTTCTTTAATTATCCCTAATTCTCCATAGTGCTAGATGGAGACAATATGAACAGACCTTCCACTAAATTGTATCCCAGCTGCTGAGCTCTCAACTCTAGTCTTCATTTTTTACTGCCCAACCTCTTCAAGTTGTTAATGCTCATAAAGTGATCATCAGTCACACAGAAAGGGCAACTAGCTGGGCAAAAAGGACCCTCCACCCTTCTGTAGACCCAGATCCAAGCTACGCTGTTTTTCACACTGTGAAACGGCCGGGATATACCTTCTTACATCTGTTTGCTAAGAGAGAAAAGTTTAAATCCTCTGAGAAATACGAGTTTATAGATATATCTGTGGACTTTGATAAAAAGAAAACTTATGACTCTTCTAAGGCAATTTTGTTTTGTAAGATTTCCAGTTTTGCACACTTAAAGGGGTTAAATAATTCACGTCGCAATCCTAATGTATAGATGTTATGCCAAACTGAACAAGGTCCTGTGAGAACGCTTGTCCTCTCACACTGATGAAAAGACACCTCTGACACTCTGGAGATTTAAAAGTACATCTCCACTGATATCTGAAATTCCACAGTGACACAAAAAAAGAAGCATTGTTGCAAAGCACAAAGTAAATTAACTGAAACCCGTATGATTGTATACAGGGTATGGATGTTAACAGGGATAAGAATCAGACCGTTATAGATCAGAATCGACGCGTACACACATACTTTTACCCACTCCCATTACATGCTTTTACCCACTCATATACACAGACGAGTCTTTCTCCACAATGTGGAACATCCACAGATATTCCCCAAACTATCCCTTTTCTCTGCAAACACATATGTATCTATCACTAGACACTCCTTTTTTTCCTATAACAGTTACTTCCCACATGTATCCATAAAGAGGGGGCAGGCACGTACAAAAATTTAAGGGGGGAAAATCGATTGCAGATGGAAAAGAACAACAAGAACCACCTCTCACATTCTCTATAGTCAATCCTGTGGGAGATATTTATCTGTGGGAAAAGCTTTACAAACTCTAAGTAAATGAAAAAAATATATATTTTCATAACATTTGGGAGGAAAGGCATCTTAATGGAAAATAGCTAGAGAAAAATAATAGCAGCTAGTGAGTTGAAGGAACTATATTCTCACTGACATGCAACAACAATAGAAGCTAATGCGCGTCATTTGTAGAAGGAAAAGTGAATAGCTGTGGCATATTTGCAAAGAATATATGGCAGTTTACCAAAGGCAAAGCTCCAAGGAATACCAGCTGGGACATAAGAAGGGAGCTATCAAAAGAGGAGGGAGGTATAACAGCATCATGGAATGGTTGGCACCATTTCTTTAAAGCATTTCATGAAATGAGACGTAGCTGTTCAGAGACGGGAAATCAAGGTGTTGGTGTCCCTAGCTATGGCGCATGGCAGGTGGCCAAGCAGTGTACAAAAGACACACACACACGTGTGTGGTTTTAGCATGTTTCAAGTTGGCAAATCTACCAGTTATTAAACCAAAGTAGCGAATTAGATTTTATTAATAACTAGTCTCCTATTTTGATCAGAAAGTATTTACTTCAAATAGTATTTAAAAAATCAAATCTTTCTAATTCGAACGCATTCCATTTGTGGAAAATTACATCCTACGGAGTTTGTACTTTGACCTTATTATCTGAAGACTAGGATAGCCTATTGTTTTGTGCATCAGCCTTGCATCTTAGCAACACAGGGCTAAAAAGCTTAGTAAATAAGAAGGCATCCAAAATGCCATAGTAACATACCATTTATCCCGATGCTTGCAAAAAGTTCATTTCCATGTTTGGATTTGTCTAACTGAGGAAGCTGCCTCTGCAATAAACAAAGTACATCCTAAATTTTGAAAAAAGATTGATTATTTCTAGCTGAATGCAGATTTTAAGCAACACAAAACAAATGGTGCATGATTTTCCTATGCCAAATAGCATTATATTTCAATTCCTCAATATTTTTGTTTTCTCCGTGAGATAACTATTGCAGTTATTAATAATTTAGAATTTGAAAAGGGAGCTGCTTGGATTTGCAAGAGAGATTTCTCATTCATTCATGCACCAAAGAAAATTGTGAGAAAACACTGGATAAGTTAGCATCCAGATGATTTCATCTTTAGTTTCACTTTGAAATAAACAGGCTGTCCTAATAAATAGAAGAGCTCTTGAACTCCTGCCTATATCCTTGGAGGCCAATTTGTCCAGATTTCATACAGCACCTGTAAAGTGAGAGGGTATTGTGAGGACAAGTCTGAAGGGCCAGTGTCACCAACTCTTGAAGAGCCCCTGAATTAAATTTACAGGCAAGACAAACTTGAAGTGTCTTACAGTCAATCCACTGCCCTATATTCTTCATGACTGCACCTTCATTACAGAGCAGCACAGAACCTGGCCCAGGGACAGCAGCTATTAAAACTCAAATTATGAACACACTCAAGTCCACTTTCAGAAGTACTGAGGGTCTGGATTTTATACTCCAGGACCTCAGTGGCAGTATTTGTTGTCACTTCTTACAGACCATTTGGCTACAGCTCTAGGATTCCTCTTTTTTAAAGTTTCACTAAGGGGCTCAAAAATGGCAACAAATAGCTTAGAAAAGATAAAAAAGAATCCTGTCGCTCTACTTATTGTAGTTACGGTGCAGTTCAGTATAATGTGATAATTAGTCTCCTGGAAATCATTCCTCAAGTTCATACTGTGATATAGCATGAAATAAATCTGAGCCAACCATACAGTTCCAATTCCAGTGTGCTGCCATCAACTGGTATGTTAATTCGATTAAAATGAGCTTGTTGGTAAAAACAGAAGTTACACTGGTGGGGGGAAAAAGGAGGAGGTAAATTTTGTAAGTATTAGTAGAATCCACTTCCCATTCACATCTACAGCTCTCTAAATTACAGATACAAGACCTTTGTTCAAATTACTGACAAGGTTACCAGCTGGAACTTTACACTCAATTCAATTATTTTATATTGTACCTTCAGGCTCCATTCCAAAGTGACTCTTAAAGAATAATCAGACTTATTCAATAGGCAATCAAAATGACATTACTTTATGTAAGTACAACAAGGTTACAGACTTGGTGCAGTCTATAAGTCATATGCTACTAATTTTCAGTGCTTTAAAATTTTTACCCTATTATCTGTGATGTACAGGCGTCAGCAACCAGGACAGAATTTCCTCACAATTTCCGCTTAACCTCTTTACTGTCTCCACCATATCTTGGATAAATAGGTAGAAGCTAACAGTGCAAACAAAGAAATTACAAAGCAGTTGAAAGTGATGCTTTATATTGTAACTACCCGTAGAAGCAGTCCTTGATGGACTGCCCTCCTTGTGACAGGCATTGTACAAATCTAACCCATACCTGTAATTCACAAAAAAACCTCAGAGTAATTGTTCTTTAGCTTAAACCTCCAGATACTGCAATAATTTGAATAAAAATATGAAATTAAATTAATTTTGATACAAAACTAAGGTTCAAGTCTTCAGAGTTTGATTTTGAGCCTTTTCAACTAATGTCTATGGTGAAACTCCCACAGAGACTGGTTAGGGGAACTTCCATGAGCACACAAATTGTTATATCTTAGTTATAAAAAAATTCTAATAAGATTTTATGTATTAAACCCCTTCTGTCTCTTTTTGAGACAATGGAGGATGGGAAGCCTTCAGATCTACATTCAGTTTGTGAAATTTAGAGGAAATAAAGAAATCTAGGAAGGAAAAGAAAGTACAAAACTCAAGTGTGTCAAGATTAAAAGGTGATATATTGATAATAACATTTGAATTTGAGCTGGATTCATAAAAATCAATAAAAAATCTGTTTGATTTTGTTTGACACTAAATGGATCTTCAGAGATCCCATTTTCGTTCAGCTTAGTGGTATTAGTACTATAACTACTGACTTTTATAAGTTGCAGTTCATTTGCTGCAGCTGGCACCATGACCTAAAGCATTTGTTTCCAGCCTTGGACGACTGAGCCTGCTTTCTGGACAGAATATGAAATCCTTAAGTGCTGTAAATGGAGAAGGCTGTGTGGAATTTTAACAAAGCTTCACAGGCGAACAATAGATGATGTTCTGGCCTCTGTATCGCATTTGTATCAATATGAGATCAAAGCATTCCAGTGCACATTCTGACATGGTCAGACCCACTGAAACACATTACAAACACATTATACATCCTCTACACAATGTTCATTTAGCCTACACATCACATCCCACTGCTATAGTCACCTGTGTTTCCTACATCTGCAAGATAGTGCCATGACCACGCTTCTGCTGTAACTTCATTCACCAGAGACAAATTCGTAGCCTGTCTTAAACCTGATGGGCAGTTGCACCTGGCAGGAGAGCTTATCGAGCAGGATAGATGCTGCGGTGTAATGAAGGGACAATTTCACATTGTGCTAACTAGGCAGAGAGTCCCCGCTGGATGCAGCCTGTTGATGCAGCTATGAAATGTCACACCTGTAGCCTGGCTGCATGAACGTACGCATCCCTCTCACAGGATGACCTACGTAAAGTCTCAGGAGCTGCAAGATGAGGATGTTCTCACATGCATGTCAAACCACTTCTGCTGTTCACAGCTCTGGGAATGGTTTTTAGAACAGTCCTTGCCTGCATATGGGTAAATGAGATGTTTACCTCTCAGCAAAGAGCTACGGCATAGCCTTTAATCACTACCAGTAAAGTCTGTACCCATCTATGTGCAGTTGGTAACCGTGTCATCTAGGGACTATTAAGAGTGGACCACCAGCCACTTTACACTGAGAACAGGGACATTTAACCATGCTGAGAATATAGAACTCCCTACTTTTTTCCTAAGCAATATGTATAACCATGGCCCACAAGACCTTCTGCAAGGTACTCGAGATGTGTAAGTAAAATACTTGCGGGGTGAGCATTCTTTCCAAGTTCTCTACACTGTACTTCGTAGCCCAGGAATCGGTCTCTTGGAAACACAACTCCTAACACGCTATTTCATGGATGATTCTGAAGCAATCATAGGCCCTACGAAATTCTGAAACTGAACAAGCAGTTATATTTGGTATACTGAATGGCAAGGAGAAATCTAACAATTCTCTGTGGCGTGTGCTCCTTCCCATTTAAAATAGAATCTTTGATATAAAATAACAAACATAACAATGCACACTCTTTTCTAAGATACAGCCCCATGAGACTTTTGAGATGCATACATCTGATGACATATATCTTCTCCTATATATGAAAAGTACAGTGTGTAAAATCACACAGTGCCAGGCAGACATAGCCTCAATTAGCTTTTGTCTCAGGAATTTTCTTCCTGGTTTAGGTGGTTCCACTTCTAGAAGACACCAATCTAAACTCCAAAGTCTGACTTAAGCCCCATAAAACTTGGGAAGTCTGGAACGTATCCAGTGAAAAGGCATCACTCGGGATGCTTGGACTGAGCACCTAAGCATCGCAACAGCAGCACACGATGTCTGCGTGAAAGGGACAAGCGGAAATGTAAATGTAGGAGCTATGTAGTATCTTACTCAGTGGCCCTGACGCTCTTTGCTGCAGCTTTCCTTACAGGAATGTAAACAGTTCTCTTTGCAATGTCTATGTTATGTCTCTGGTTCGTTACCATTTCCTGAACAGTGCTGCTGCCAAGAGCACAAGGAGCGAAGCCATCAAGAGGAGTGGCTCTTTCCCTCCTAGCTGAGCAGGCTCTGTGAGAGGCCAGGATCACTATCCTGCAGGACTCAAGCCATTATCGGAGATACAGTGGGGTTTTAGGCGGTTGTTATTTCTGCTGCAATCTATGTAAAAATTGTGTGGTAGGGTTCTCAGGCTGGTGATTCTTAAACGCATTCAGAAACTTCTTCAGAGGAGACAGAGCATCACTGTGGGAGAGGCCGCCTGACGTAGCATGGCACACGTCACTGTACGTACCTCGCCAGGGGCTTTGACTGTAGGCTAAAGCTGTGTGAAATCAGCAGATCTGCTTTGTTGGGCTGGCACAAATACGTGGTTGCGCAGTATTTTGCCATACACTTTGTTTCATCATTTTCAATTGCACGAAAGAGATATAAGAAATTAATAATAAAAATGTGAATTCATATTAGAAGTGGCATTTTGCATTTACTTTGACTAAAAAAATAGGACTCCACAAGATATGCTATAAAAAAAGTTCTTCATTTTTGGATTAGTGGGATTAGAGGTCTGAATTTTTGTGAAACTTAGTAGTTTAAATGCACTGTAAAATTATAACGTAACATTTGATTAAATCCATGAAGCTTTACTAAAGCTCTCATGGCACTGAGACGCAACTATTCCCTTTAAAGGCCCCAGGATATGGAAACCCAGAGCTTGATATGGTTATTATTTCTAACCAAACTACAAGGATCATGAAAAATTATTAATTGTGTATCATTTTGATATAAAATCATTAATCTGACTTTGACAGGGGCTGTAAATAGGCTGAACAGTTTTCAAAGACGTTGCCTGTCCTCCTACACAGTGCTTTCCTTCATGACAGCAGCTGAAAAAACCAAACTCATCTTCCTAATACATTTAGTCTTTGGAAATGCATTTTCAATTATGTAACTCATTCCTCCTGTTGGTCCACTGGTAATCAAGTTTACTGACAGTGAAAGACCCACTTTTTCATCCAACTGGTTGCCTGCAAAGAGATGGATGAAGCTGGGTCAATGAACTGGAGAATCTGATTCTCAGCTGTAGGAAAAAAAGAGGATTTGCGTGGGGGCTGGTAGGTGCCAATGTTGCAGACAAGATTTGGTTGAGATAAGACTGAGCGTCACATAGTTTCACTGGCGAATGCGTGGGGGCTGGTAGGTGCCAATGTTGCAGACAAGATTTGGTTGAGATAAGACTGAGCGTCACATAGTTTCACTGGCGAATGGAGAAAGCAATCATGCAATCGGCAATTCTCTCTGTCATGCTTCCAGAGTGCAGTTTACAATGCAACTGAGAACGAGAACGGGAAAAAATACCTTAGAGCGCTCCAACAACAACCATGCTCTTCAGCAGCACAACCCAGTACTGTACAGATTACACAGCAGGAGAGCAATGGAGACTGGAGGGGAAAAAAAGGTTTGAGTAAGCAATGTGTCTTCTATAATCATGGAAGACAAAGAAAACAGTCTGTTTTAATGGGAAGAAGAGATAAAAGTACGTAATAATGAATGAAACTCATTGGCTGAGATAGAACATCCTATGGTCTTCATTCTCATCTTCTCCATTTTGCTGTACCTTCCTTGGCCTCAAAAGGTTTATTCCAGCTTTACATCACTTTGAGAAGTTGTTCTGCCTCTCATTTTTTCCATTTTATTCAAATACCAAATCAGTTCTCTATCCTTTTGTACCAAATCACTTGGCTGCTCCTTCTGATTGTAATACTTGGTCTATAAAAGATAGTTCTCCTTAAAGACCTTGTTCTCTCTTTTAACAGCTATCTCAGAATTCTATCTTTTGGCATTTAGCTACCTCCACAAAACAAAAAGCTAATGGCAACAACTTTTAAAATTGTGGATTTTATGATTTTATGTATGCAAGCTGATTTAGCAGGAGAATAGCAACAAATGAGAAATGGCAATTAACACTCCCAGAGTAAAGCCTGTTATTTCTCATGTTCTTCAACCCTTCTCATAAAATGCTTTCAGAAAGAAGGCAGCTGATTCTAGCAAACAAGACTACACATTTCATAATTCCACTCCATTGCTTTTCCAAAAACAAAAATATGTAGGAAGAACATTTCAGTATAACTAATGAGCAGGCTCTGTGTCCTCATCCTTGTTAATTCAAGGGACATCTCTAAAAGACTCCTCTCAGAGAGTTTCTGCTGTTATAATTTTACCCCCCTGCTCGAGTCCACACATCTACTTTGAAGTTCTGCAAGGAATAATCCCCATAAGCACAAAGGCTGAATATCCAGGTTTCATTTGAGAAATTGCCCTTGTCTTCATAGTGGAATTTATCACGTACTCTAAATAATAGGTCAGGGTATGGAGAGTTGCAAAGAATTGGAAAGAAACATTCCCATCAGTCTGTTCACAACTAACAATCTCAATGTTGTTGTGGCTTCATTCTTATAAACCCCAACTCTTATGTAATGGCCACAGAAGCTGAGCCACTCAGCAACATCATCCCTAGTTCTCTCTCAACTTGTCCTTGAGTCATCACAGAACAACTCCTTGTGCTGAGTGTCAGCAACTCAGCTGCTGTACAGCTACACGGAGACTAAGGTATGCGCTCCCTGACTGTTCTCAGAGAATACTGAAAGGGCCTCCTGTAGCTGGGGGTAAAGGGCTCAGCAGTGGGCAGGGCCCTCAGATACTTTCACAGAATAGGGGGAAATCATTTCCCACTTTGGAGAGAAGGTCCCTCTGGAAGGCTTCAATCGCAAGATCAACATGCAAGAAGAGAGGCTCTTGTCTGTCTGGGAGGCGAGAGCCCGACACAGAAACAAACTAAAAAAGCACCTTCCCTGTCGATGATGCAAAGCACTTACTGATTCAGAAATATGCAAGAATCATGCACAATTCACTTCTTTATATACTTCTCTCTATGTAAACTTCACTTTCCATATCGTTTTATTACTTTCAAATATGTTTTAGTCCCTGATAGTAGGAAAGGGCCTTTGGCAGGTGATTTGTACATACTTACTTTAAAATAACTGGTTAAAAAAACAGTGTTAGTTTTCCAAAGAAGGATTTTTAATAAAAAAGCATCAACATTTCCACTGAGTTTCCTTGTATCTTCTCAACAGAAAAGAGAGAATTTTCCTGACTTTTTGGTAAGGTCACTCACCTGAAAAATCCAGTAGTCATCCAAGTCTACTTCAGGTAATAAAATGACAATGTTTAAAAGATTAAGTTGCAATTTTTTTCGTCACTAAATGAGAACCAAATTGATTCTGGAAAATGAGCACATGTTCCTAGAGAACATAATTCTCTGAAACGGTTTCTCTCCATAGAAGTCATGGAAGAGATTTCCTTTTCTTTATGTGCTTGACTAACTCGTATCCCTTCTGCTCTGGCAGCGGGGGTTGAGGGCTCCCTTTGCTGTTTCAGTCATCTTTGGCTGCTAGCACAGATCCACTATGTACAGAGAGTTTTGATACGATCCAAAGAAGCTTCACTGTTGTGGGAGTTCCTCCAAATCAATTATTTGCAAATTTCAAACCTTTTGAAACTTGTCCATCATTAATCTCTGAGATAACATGGCAGGGAGTAATATCTGCTTCACGTAGATCACACAAACGGGGGAAACATCTGTGACTGTGTGCCTAAATAGTCTTTCTTCACTGCTGCTTTGAACAGAGCTATGAACACATTTGGGTAGGAAAGAAGAGCTTAGCTGAAAAAAATGAAAATCTTTGGTAATGTAGAGAATTTCTGTAAGCTCCAGATCACTAGAGAGTTCTGGGGCCATTGCTGTCTACTATCAAGCAAGCCAAATACTCATTTTTGCGTGCAGTTTATCCATGCTATCATAGGCAGGCCAGCCACCAGATGCTCAGAAATACTCATTCCTCTGCAAATTAGTTCACCTCATTTCATGGCCAAATCATTCACTTGTCAATCTCCCCTTTGGCCTCTGCAGTTAATGGGATCTGCTGTTAGTCACTCTGGGGGGATTTCTTCCTCCCATTATGAAAAAAAATCACTCTGAATTCAAATGGAATTCATTTTCCTAAATATATGACCACAAGTTGCCTCTCTTTTGTTTTAGACTAGTAGATTCGGGAGTGTTTTGAGTTGATTACAAATGAAAGATGACTTTAAAACTCAAAATGAAAAATGCGCTGGTTTTCATTCAAGTACATCCTGAAAAGAAATACCGTTTTTTTTCTCCATTTTTTTGCTTTTACCCCTCCCCTCTACATCCAGGGTTAAAAAAGGTATTGTGCAGTGTGGCAGACAGCTAGCAAATCAAAATGCAGTCTTATAGCCATTTGTAACAGTAGGCAAAGATCAAACCTTTATACTGGTGCAATATATCCCATTCCAATGGCTATAGTTGGACGCTATAAGGCAAGAGGTCTGAGCCTATAGTTGGCACTATCAATACAAATGACCTTGAGGGAGTTACTTCAAGGTATTGAAAGAGCCACCGATACAGGTTCCTTCTGTTTTCTAGGCACATCACACTGATTGCTTCATATAGTACACTGTCACTTAGGCCTCAGTTTCCAGCTGTGTAAAATGTGACATTTGCCTTGTAAACAGAAGCCTCAAGGGCTGCTTTCAGCGGCACAGCAGCCTGCGCTCTGCTGAGAAACTCTGCTACAATCTATGGCCAAGAGATCCCCCATTTTAAACTTTATATATATGCTTTTGAACTATTTTATGAATCAGGCCCTATGTTTCATGCCAGGCATCTTGCCATGTGCCTCATTTAGTTTATATAAACCTCTAGGGCTGGCTTTAATCTGCTTTCCCAGAGTCCCTAGGTTTGAAAATGTATATAGCAGGAAGAAAGAGAGGGGAAGGAAAAAGAGAAAAGCAATCAAAGCACAAAGTGAGTTCACTTCTGTAAATCTTAGTCAACGCCGATATGAGGGCTTATTTAGTTTTGCAGTCCTCACCCCTTCACCTCAGGTGCTGGGATTAATGGGGGACTGTTTTTCCCCTTTTGATTGCGTAAATGAGGAAGCTGTTGACTCGCACGGTACTGGAAAGACATATGTGCTTCATTATCTGGATTCCTTGTATTGTTTCAGCTTGTCGTTGCTGGCTGGGAACATGCAGCCTTGAGCTGTTCCCATTTTTAAAATGCACTTTTTTCTGCCCCGGATTATTGCCAAGTGGAGATTTAAGTACACTATTACTTTTATGGAGGACTATTAAGAGTTATTAGATCCCATTAGAGCCGACTATGCTCTTTAAAAAAGAATCCTTTCCTTTATTTTTGAACAACCATTTATATTCATTTAAATCTGACAGAATGTTTGTATCAATGCAAACACAGTTAATTATATCTTAGATCAGTGAGAACATTTCTTGTTTATTTTTAAAAAATGTTTTACTAGTCTCCCCTAAAGACTGTGTTTTACTTATATGGCTTTAAAGCAAGTCTGAACCATCATGGGTCCTAGGTGCACTGGGTGTTCTGGCATGGATGGCATAAGAACAGTTGGAGAAAAGTGATTGGAAACTGAATCCCAGCACAGTCTGTACCTATTTTTTTATTAGGTTCAGATGAAGTCCTCAGCTCATGGACACTGAAATATCAAGGGGAATCTTTGTATCAGTAGAAGCAGGATCAGACCCTACATTACAGTAGGAATATGACCTAATATTATTGGCAGAAGTCACTACCAGTAAGAACTGCACACAGCACCCGTTCCTGGGTGGTTGTGATTGTTTTAAAGACAGGATGAATGCTTGGATTAATTGCCTGTCTGTTCCAAGTTTACTTCATGCCTACTCCTTTCTTTACAGTTTAGATCCAGTTCTCCAAATTTCTGTGCATTATGAATTTGTCTCAAGTCAATTTCAAACAAAATGAAGGAAACATGTCTCAAAGGAGTAAAGAATTAGATGTGCTGACACTATATGTTCTGAAAAACATCTGAGAGATTAGCTCTGACTTTATCCATTCCCTTATAGCAGCATTTGTTGTAAGCAACATTCTCAGTAGCCCAGAGGTTTGATCTGCTTAAGCTGTAATTTGTATAACCCACTTTGGGAAGAATGATATGTCTTCCTGGAAAACAAAACATAACCCCTTCCCTTCCCTTCCCTTCCCTTCCCTTCCCTTCCCTTCCCTTCCCTTCCCTTCCCTTCCCTTCCCTTCCCTTCCCTTCCCTTCCCTTCCCCACACTTCCCTTCCCTTCCCCACACTTCCCTTCCCTTCCCCACACTTCCCTTCCCCTCCCTTCCCCTCCCTTCCCTTCCCTTCCCTTCCCTTCCCTTCCCTTCCCTTCCCTTCCCTTCCCTTCCCTTCCCTTCCCTTCCCTTCCCTTCCTTCCTTCCCTTCCTTCCTTCCCTTCCCTTCCCTTCCCTTCCCTTCCTTCCCTTCCCTTCCCTTCCCTTCCTTCCTTCCCTTCCCTTCCCTTCCCTTCCCTTCCCTTCCTTCCCTTCCTTCCCTTCCCTTCCCTTCCCTTCCCTTCCCTTCCCTTCCCTTCCCTTCCCTTCCCTTCCCTTCCCTTCCCTTCCCATGCTGTGAGGAGATGACTAAATGCTGCCACAGGAGGGAGAAAAACAAACAGGAAAGAATTAAAGGGGCCTTGGATAGGGCTGTGAAGCACAAGCCATAAATTATTCAGCTCTTCCCCTCCCTGAACTCTCCTGCAGCCAGCACATGCACACCACCTCCCTGCTGGATGAGGCTTTGGCATGAACGGCAGATCCCATTAACGCTCCATCGTGTTACCGCAGCAGAGCATCGCTTGGCGAGATGATGCAGGATACTCCCTCAAGAAAACTTTGAAAGAACAGTGCTGCACGGCTGAACTAGGTAGTGGAGGGGAGGGAGGGAGAAAGTGGGAGCGGGGAGAAACATGCTGGTTATGTGGGGAATCATGTTTGAAATGGCTTTTCAGAGCATTAAGCAAGTCTAGGATCAGAAGTAATTGTTTAAAAAACACACATGCTCCTGGAAAACTACCTGTCCAGAGTTTGTGCAGGAAAGAATGCAGTTCCTGTTTTTCCTCTGCTTTCAAAGATTGGCTTAACAACACAATCAGCCACACGAAAAGGCAAAGAGCAGAATTCTCACATATGTTGTTTGACTTTTTTTCATTATTATTCTTAAGGCATGCTCTAAGGAAAGCAGCTGGAAGAACAGTAGTTATGCCTGAATCATAGCTGTCCTGCCTTAACTTTGCCTTGTCTTAACTTGGTCCTTTTGTGCTTGGTCTTTAAAGTCCTTAGGTTTTGACTAGACTAGGAAAAAGGTGGTTTTTTTCAAGAATTATAGCTCAATTGAATTTGTTTAACTAAACAAAAGCCAACACTTGAACAACATGAGGATCATGGTTTAGCAGCTTTAGCTCAGCTCAAGAGGTGGAATAGAACTAAATTAGGTAAACTGTACAAACTCCTTCAGCTTTTTTCCTAATTAGACAGGCTTTATAAGTTTGCTACAAGTGACAGACTGAAAACCTTAGGAAGCTTCTGAACACACGTCGGGCTGAGCATTAGCAGGCTCCTTCCACCTCGTTCCGTCTGGAAGAGCGGAAGGAGAAGAAGGGAAGCTCGACCTTAGTGGCCCATTCAACCTTAATCTACCCAGCTATCTCTGTAGATATCTGGCTTTTATTATACAGCATTTGGACACTGCCTGACTGAAAAGCCACAGAGGAAGTGATAATATTTTTCCAGGTGATTACAAAATATAGCGGTAACAGGGCTGAGACCCACCTGACTTCTGTTCTGCAGGAGTCCTAGATCAGTGAACCATTCCATTCTTCCCACAAGGAGGGACAACGCAATAGGATTAGCCTTTCCTCTGCTGCTCAGTTTTGTTTGGAAATCTCCTCTCAGAAAATGTACTAAGTAGATAATAAATTATTCTTCTTACGCCAGGAATTCTCCATTTTGAGTTTTACTTGTTGCTGGGTTTTGGCACCATTAAACTGTTAAGGGTAAATTTAAAAATAATTGAGAAACTGGCTTCCGGGATTGTAGTTTTGGGTTTTCCTGCAGAATAGGAAAGCTTTTTGATTCAGAAAAGCTCTTTGATTTTTGATGAAGCTCGCAAGTATCTGTTGTCGCATGCAGATAACTAGCTCTGCCTGGCTACAGATGGTCTTTCCTCTGCCTTTCCATCTCTGCATTACATAAGTTTTCCAGTAAGGCTGCTAAGATAACTTGACTGCTTTATTGTGTTTGGTTTTACACCTTTGTTACTTTAGATCTTTCTTTGGCAGTTGCATCTACCTACATAGATAATTGCTCTTATTAAAAAGCTTAGTCATGGTCTGAAGTAAGTGTAACCCACTGTTATCAGTACATATACGTGGACTTTGAATTTCACCAGACAAAATTGGGGTGTACGAGAGTTTTTTGCTTGCGTGCCTTTTCATTTAGTACAAACTGGAAGACTCCTGTTTTTAGACTGGAGCAACCTCCAGTGTTGATCAAGTTGGCAGTATTTGCATAATAGGAGTAGACCTCGGCTCGGATCAAACCCCAGCCAACACTACCTGAATCAAAACTTCATTTTTGTTCAAGTCAGTACTGTATTAGGGATTCTGTTCAACACAATGCAGTGAAGAGAGGAAAATGTAGTCTCTACTCCAAGAAGCCTGCCGTCTAAACTGGAGTGATTCCAGGGTAGCTCATCACACCCATACTAAATCAGTGAAATATTTCTTATGGATTAATACAGTGGGCTTTGTAAAACTAGAAGATTTACATAGATTGTGACTGTTATAGAGGAGCAAGGTTTAGGAGACTGTTTTAAATAGTATGGTAGAGTACTTCTGGAAGGGTTTTAGAAAGGCAGAGAAGAATCACCACAACATGGAAAGAAAGAAACAAGCAAGGAGCCTTCAACATTCTGCCGAAAATCTTGAAACTGATGTTAGGTAGCAAATGGATGCTAATGAGAAGACACTTAGTAACCTAGTTGAAAAGCTGTGGGAAAAGAAAGAGAACAAGGACTTAACACAGAGGTCGAGAATAAGATTTGGGAGAGTCACAAGGCCTGGAAAGAATGTTGGATGAAGTGGAAAGAGAAAAAAAAATATTTATTTTGTATTCTAATGGAGTGTGGAAGTGAATATATCACTGTGTATGACAGTGTGCGTACATATGACAAGAAAATTGGTTTTGCCTCAGAAAAGATTAAAAAATTATCATCTAATATCAGACTACAGGAAGATAAAACAAGTTATAGTAGAAATCCAGCAGAAAAATAACATGCCTCTGAGGCAGGCCCACCACTGCTTTCATCTGTCCCCCAAATTGTACAATATAGATTTTTAATGGGTTTAAGCTTCAAATTCTTTACTTTCCTAACTAGTACGTGTGAGCTGAAAGGAACACCATCTGGACAGGTCAGTTCAGCAGGAATGATAGTTTACAGAAACTGGAACAAATATTGGAATTATAGTCTTTTTTTTTTTTCCAAGGGAGGGAGGGGACTTGAAATGGAAAAATGTCAGTGAAGAAAACCATATAGGGTCCAAAATTGAGAGCTGAGGAAGTCTGCAATGGAGAATCTAGTTGAGACAGCTGTGCTGAGGCTTACCTAACCTAGGGCTGACCAAGCAACTTCCATGATGTCATATTTTGCTCTGATGGGCCATTAAATTAGTTTGTTGCTCCAGTCCTTGCTCCTGACACCTATTAAATCTAGAGCTTTTGAGTTTGGAGTTGTCAAGGTAGCACTGCATTGGACACTAACAGAATCCGTGTGGATTTTTGCATAGACCCTGCACAGAAGCTCTTTGGTCTTTTTTTGGCTGTCTTTTCAGGATATTTTTTTCTATACATATTCTAAGATTGGTTTAGAGAACCAAAGGAATCATTTACTATCTGTCCTCTGTATGTACTGTTTAATGCCAGATCAAACTACGAAAGCTGGTTTCTGGGCTTGGGCCTATACTTTTCCTCTGCAGTCTTGCAGGAAATATCCCTCTTAATTTCAAAAGAATAGAGAAAAAATATTTAATTCTACAATGCTTATGTTATTAAAGGGCCACATAGAGGATTCACTAATATTTACAATAGTCACAAGAACTTGCGAGTATTTAGTGTCTTTCATGCCAAAGGAACCCAAGTTACCTGCTCTACATTTGCACTTTGGATAACAGAGATCTTACACAACATTCTGAATCCCAAGCTACTTGCAAGACTTAGCACTTACTGGATACAGATCCCACCTGCTTTTCTTGCAGCAGGCAATCGTAGGATCTTCTTAAGGATGCCAGAATCCTCGCAACGACAGGCCCAACACTGTCCTGTCTACTTCAAAGAAACCGTTCCCAAGGAATATTATGAGTCAAGAGAGTCAGTGATGCAACTATCCTTTTAAATGAATCCAAAATGGTTGGTCAAATGCACACTTTTGATTTTTATTTTCATTATCCTCAGTAAAGCTTTATTTGGGGGATCCTCTGAGTATCTCCTTACCCCTCATTGAGTTTCTCAATGTCTCTCATTTCTAGTCCTCAAGAGAACAGCTACATGCTCCCTTCTGTTTATTTCTCCCCACAAATCTAAGCTAAATGTGGAGCGTGTGTCCCATACACTCCTTCATCTACCACCAATCTTAAAGTCCCAGCATCTATTTCCAGTGGCACATCCAGATAAGGCAACCTGCTACTTTACGTGGCTGAAGTAGAGACGCAGTCTTGCAATACTCATTCTTCTTCACAAAGATCAATTACTTTAAGTCTTTTAATGAAATAAAAACTAACTAGCAACTAAGAGACTGACTAATAAGTTGCTTCTCACTTCCACCAGGAGCCTTGAAGTGCAGGACAGAATCCAGGAAAGATTTTCTGGAAAACGAAGAGAGACCCAATAAAGTCTCTAAGCCTGGGCAAGTCAATAAACTGTCACAGTTGCCCAGAAGGAATTGGCTTGTCTTAGATAAACTTACAAAAGGCCCTGAAAAAACAGAACTTTTTTAAATGGCACAGATTAATTTTCTGACTTCAAAGTAGTATTAATGCAGAGCTTGGCTAGGGTTTCCTGTGCAAGCAGTTTCCCCCCGAGCAATGATTTCAGAATCCGCCTTGTTTTAAGGCTGGCATTTGCTGCAGCTGCAGACCTGGAGTATTTTCGATCCCCTCTGAGTGCTGGAACACTATCCAACAATTAAACCGCAACCCAAAAACAATCAAACATCTGTTTGGAGGCAGGCTGCTAAGTGACTGACATTCTCCTGCCAGCATAAACACTATAGCTGCTGAGTGATTCCTGTCTTTTGTGTATGTGTGTGCTGCTTGGGTGTTTTTTGTTCCTGCAAGCAGTGAGATTTTGTACACGTAAATATGCTGAAGAGCATTTTTATTGCAACATGTGAATGTGCTTATATAGTTTGGAAGTATTTTTGTTGACAAGAACACACATGTTTGAGTGTCAGCTTGAGATTTGGTTATTTGTGTGCTGGAGGTGGCTTTGCAGAAAGCAGATGAGGCTGTGGACTGTGAGCCTGGAATCAGGTATGTGTTTATGCAGTGCTGTGTGTGTTGGTGCATGTTCATTTCCAGCTATGTACTGGGTTTTATTTGGGCAAAATTAGCATTATGGCTGCAAGTAGTTTTAAGGAGAGAGAAGTATTTTGAAGCATGTGCATGTGTGTGTACATGTAGAACTGTATCTGTTAAAGGGTTGGTGCTTTTTGATGGACACCTATTCTACACCTGATCTTCAAGTTCTGCCATTGAACTCATCAGCTACTTGGGCCACAGGAGTTGATGTCCCTTATTGTCGGCCCAGGAAGGGAGATAACAAACTGCTGGAAGCTGTTCAGAATTGGGTTCAAAAGACCAGCTAGGTCTGGCCCTGATGTAATCTCAGTCTCTCTAAATCTAACCCCCTTGATTTCAAGAACTCTCTTGGGACTATGGCAGGGAATCTGAGGATGATTTGACTCGAGGGCTTTGGGAATAGGGACAGGGTGGTGAATACTGATGTTAGGTCTGTCTGCCTAGAGGACAAATTACTCTCCTTCCTAAAAGCACTTACAGACTCCATGCAGGTAGCTGCTTTTGTCCTATTTTATTTATAGACTTGTGGGAGAGAGACTTGTGCAACATAATGTTTACTACTTTGAGATACTTGAACTCAAAAAAACTACAGAACACTATTGCTATTACTGTACTGACTACAGCGCATGTATGTACACCTGAATTATAAATGACAGAGAAAGAAAGCTCTGTCCACAACAGAACGCCGTATCACATAAGTTCCACGATCTGTCTCTACCTCTGACTCCACAACGGTTGGCCTCCAGACTTTAGTTAGTAAGACTCTTTCAAGTATGGAGCTTGTGGTTAGTCATAGTCTGGAACTGTACCCCTATTTATGGCTAGAACAAGCTGCGTGGTCACTGAATTATGAAGCTCCTGTAGGTGAAGGTGTTATATTCTCAAGCCACACATTGCGTGAGATATGTCTGCTCGCCTGGGGACAACAGAAAGACTGCTCTATAACACGCGATGCAATTTTCACTCCTCACTTTTTTAACACAAGACCCCTCAGTAGGGTATAACATGATGATCATGACAAAAGGCCCTTCGTCAACATTAGCAGCTGCTCAATTTCCAACTCTTGTTTTCCCACAAACTCCAACTCCAGAAAAATATGAAGTGCAACTTAAGGAAGCTCTCAGCTGTCTACCACTTCGTTCACTTCCAAAACAGATGTGAAGTAAATTTTGGTCTCTCTTCTATTCCTGTCTTGTCTGTCTCTCAATTTTGATTGTGAGACCTTGGAATTTTGAACTGTTCCCTTAAAATTTATTCCTTATTTGTTGCAGGAGTTTTGAGTGATATTTGAAGCTCTTTTACTTTGTGGATTAAGATATTTACCCTCCCACTAATTAGTCCAAATCTCAGAAAGACTCAAACTTTAACTTTTGGCTCACTATTCAGCCAATCAATAAATAACGTGAGAGACATGAAAACAAACAATAATATATAAACTTAATAAGTGCATAATGTCTATAAAAAAAAGGAGTGCTATTGCTCAGTGAAAATATAACAGAATAAATTCAGAAGCAATGAAATGAAACAAAGCAGTGTGAAATCTCAGTATGGCTACTGGGAATAATGTATTTGAAGCTAGTAGAATAGTCTCCCATTGGAAAGGACGAAGAACTAGTCACTTGAACAACTATGGACAAACTAATAAATGCTAGAAATCTTATAGTTGTGCACAGAAGTTACTTTCATAAAAACAGGCTAAGATGCTAAGTGTGGTTCCTAGAGTCAAGAAAAACAAGTAGAAGGTACATGTGCTACCAGCCATTTGCTTATCAAAACTCTCTGATTTGTGCATACGTGCTCAGCCACAACTGTTTGCATTATTCTGTCCATGTTATATAAAAAGTTTCTTTTTAGTCAATAACCTGGATCAAAAATCTGACATATATTTGTTTTGGGAATAACTTGTATAAAAGAACACCTGACTATCTCTCTGAGAAAGTGGAAGTCATTCAGATCTGGAAAGGTATTTGCCATGCAAAGTCTCATCTAGGCTGACAACAGCAACTTCCCATACTCTGTCCTGGGGGGGAAAGGGGGTGTCAAATCCTCACATCTGCCACCCTAGTGCACAGCTGTGAGTTGTTCAGGGAGAACCATCCCTGCTTGCCCAGCTGCCCTTCCACTCACTGTCACTCAACAAGTAACTATTTCACAGTCCTTACTGAAAACAATAGGACCTTTCAGGAATGAAATCAGATCTTGACTCTGATAGGAAGGCAGCTGTGAGACACCTGAAAGCTTCTGCTTGCTGCCTCTTCCTTGTCTCACAAGGTTCAGATTCAAAGAATCCTAGTACAACATCCACAGCCCCTTCAGAAAGGTCAGTCTTGCAAAGGAGATTCTAAACGTTCGGTACCCTGCAGAAAGATATATAGACAGAGAGATAAATAGGTCACTAACAATTTAGATAGATAGAGGAGGGGGATGAGTATACCTGGAAATAGATAGAATATAAAAAGAATAAAATAGATGAAGGAAGAGCATTGAATTTCACTGCTTTTTTGATCCCAAAAGAAGACCCCATGCTTTATAAACTTGAGATATCATTTCTCCCATTACTGATATTTAGTCGCTTCCGGGCCAGAAGGCAGAAGCTTTGAACAGCCCTCAGTTATACTACACACCAGTCTGCCACAAACTCCCCCCAAATTCGTTAGGGCATTGACTACTTTATAACCTTGGAGGGAAGAGTGTCACCGGTTAAAATAGCACCGTCACCAATAATCTCTGCAGTTTCCCTTGAAGGCTGTTTTCTCATCTAAGAACTGATGAGGTCCAACACTATTTTAACTTTCTAATTATTCTAATTTCAGGACATTACTGCTGCTGATTATGAAATACAGTGCACCCAGAAAATGGATGAATTTCATTCCTAAGGCTGCGTCAATGCTGCAAACCAGCACACTTGGAGTTCGGTGTACAAGCACAGCCCTGGGAAGCTAGAAAAATGAACCCATGTGGAGCTTTGTGGTAACGTGGCTAGATGTCTTCCAATACCTAAACTCACTTAGTTACAAGCACATTGAGTGCTTACACTTCACTGCAGCCTGTAACACAAATTATTCTGAGAAAACCAAGTGTAGGGGAAGAGCTGCTGTTCACACAGAACGACGGTCAATAAAAAGGCCATTTCTTTTTTATTTCAAGAGACTATCCAGACTGCTCTTCAGAATGGTACAAAACCAATACATACACTGTTTTATCAGGGACTGGCCAGCCTATGATCTCTTTTTCTTTTTCTCTTTTAAGTACACTGAGGTGTTTCCAAGCACAGGGACAGTTCAGAGCTCATGTAGCAGCACACAATGCATGCTTGACCAGCCTATAGATTAGCCATGCGTTACCCTCCCCTACTGCTATTTCTTCACCTCATCCTTATTCTTGCAGTCTCTCTTGCTCTTCTCTTTTTCTCCTATTTCCTGCTCACATTCTGTCTTCAGTGTGCTCCTTCTTCCTTTATTTATTACATTCACCTGTCTCCACCAGCTAAGCCCCATTTCAAATGAACAAAGAGAAAGCTGAACAGAAGTTTTCCATTCCAGGCAACAACATGACTTTAGCTAGTAGCCGTCTCTTTAGCATGAAATGCCTTAGTCCCCTTCTTTAGGATGCCTGTTTGCCTATCATGCCCACAGAAGTGACGTCTTCATGACAGGGTAGGCAGTAAAGCAGAACAGAGCTGTGATTTTACTGAGGTCCTTCAGGACCTGCCTGATGGGAGTAGCACTGAGGTCAGTCCCGGGAGCCGGCAGGACAGGCTAGCAGGCTGCAGGTGCAATTTAAGTGTGTATGCAAGGGGAAGGAGATTTAAGGCTGTGAACAGAATTTCTGCTGTACCACATGCAAATACCACAGCCACCCAAAGAAACCGTGAGACTATCTCCTCCCTTATAACTGGAACACTTGCTTCCCTTCATAGCAAAGAACAAAATACACATTTTTCAGTTCAAAATATCTTATTTTAGACTAAGAAAAATAACGACAATAAAGTAGACACAAAGTCTCCAGAGAGATCCCAGTAGCACTTTGTAGTAGAGTGACCATATATGTTTCTCTTTTATAAGAACATACAGGAAATTATGGAAACGAACCAATTATCCACAAGTACAGTATTCAGCTGTGATATACAGAAAACAAAAGACATACTGTGTCTACAGCCATACACAAACAGTTCTTGACTGAGATCATTCTGAGCAGTGATAAACGAAAATACCAGAAATTACCCAGTTGAATGCTGATGGCACCTTTGTAAGTGGGCAGTGTTCGACAGTGAGGTGATGAACAAATAACACAATTTCAAACATGGTATTGCTGACTCTTTCCTTGTATGGTACTTTCAAGGATATTGGACAAAATTCAGAAGCCACTAATATGCTTTCTCTGTTTAGAATATTATCCTGCCCATATAACCAGTAGGTCATATTTCGAGGCTTATCCAGTATGATGCTAATGCTGAACTCACATTTTCATATTTTCTTCCTGTCTTTTACCACAGCAATTGGCAGCTCCTACACTCATCCTGAAGCACTTCTCTACTTCTCCCCACTTCCTCTGTTGCTCACTTCGGACTTAACTAAGAGTAAGTCTGCTTATGCGAACGTGCCTGCTCTGAGTAGTCCCTTATACGACAAATAACACACATTGTGTGTTCCTTTGTCTTTCCCTTCTTTCATTTCTCAACTTCACATTTCAGTTTTGATTTGCTCTTATGTTTTGAACAGATTCCTATTTTCTACTCTTGAATAACACTCCTGAAAAAGCATCGTGTTCATATAAATGCTACCTGCTCTAGTACAACATGCATCCTGCAGTCAACTTACTGTTACTTCGCTGATGGGGGGTAAGATTTTGCTACTGATAATGGAGACAAGAGTTCTTTAATTCACGAGGTAAGGATTTAGGTTTTCAGCTCTGAAGCTTGAGAGCTCAATCCCATTTATGACCCAAGGGAGGAGCTGTTATACAGGATCCCATCACTGATTTCCATCATGCTAGCATTGCCTTCTCATCATCATGTATTTGAATTGTTACCCCATATATCATATTTCCCCACACTCGAGAACTCACAGTTCCTCACACCAGAGAAATAAATGTCCACTTCTCAATCATGTGTTTGAAACGGGTAGGAAAAATGTATTATAGTGAGTCATTTCAATCCCTGTACTGTCTGCTGAAGGTTTCATGCTGCCAGAAACACACAAACAAAAAATTACTCCCATTTACAAATGATACCAATCATTTTCTCCCTCAAAAACTACGGTATATGGCATAGTAGAATTTTTGCAAAGTGAAAAGAAATTTATTTAATAATAAAAAATTAGTGGTGTTGGAATATTATTTGTGTTTGTTCTGAGAGAATAAAGGCTGAATCAGTAATACACATACTTGCTGCTTTAAAGTGGACAATTTCACTATGACAAAAACAATTATAAGACAAAAAAGCTAAGAGGAAATAACTTAAAAGAAAAATGTGAATAATATTTGCAAACTATATAACAGCATTTACTTATTGGGAAAAAATGCAATCTCACTAACAGTAAAGCATGTTAAGTTAGTTAAAAACAGAGAAAACCATTTATAAAACACTAGGGATGCAAAAGTAATCATACAGCTAATTCTACAAAAAGCATAGATTAAATAAGAGAAATTGATAGCAACAGCTATAAATTAGAGTTAGAAAGTGTAGAGAATTTAGAACAGAAACAAAAGGAAACAGGGAGAGTAATGAACAGTACTTATCACCTGTAACAAAAAATTAGGAGTTGCTCTGTAAGGTTTACACAGAAAAAAATATTTTTCATTGTATTCAAATATAGGCATATATATTTAGAAACAATGAGAAACAGCAAAAGATGAGCTCTTAATGCAATACCACATGCCACTTCCAGCACCACTACCGAATCTGAGGCAGGAATGAATAGAGAGAAATTACACAACAGATCATATTAGATGATGACAACAGTCTTTTCTGGTCTTAAAATTCATATATCTATTAATTACTAGGTAGCTTGCCCGACTATGCTGCTGCTAGCAAAAGTGCAGCTGCATCATTACTGGAAAATGGGATGAGCTATGTACACAAATAGTGCTAGCGTTCAAGCATGCCTGCCCAAATCCTCTCTGCTAGTCCATTTAGTGCATTCTTCAGCCTTTATCATTCAAAAGGCTGCACTAAAATCTGCTGAGCTTCACTGTGTTCTGGATCAGGGTTAATGCAATACCTCAGTTCTAATGGCAATTAAGCATAGCACTCTTTTTTTTATACCATGTCACGCATCTGAAATGTAGCATGCTGTACTAAGCCCACACACAAGAAAACATCTCTCCCGCGTTGTTCATGGTTATACTATAGTTGATAGGAGCATTGTAAGAGCCCTTGAAAACCGGCTTGACTGTAAGACAGTAATTAACTTTGCATTTTATTCCTTTGGCTACAGTTCATTCTATAGAAGTAAGCCACAACAGTAATTTATCTTTGCTCTTCTTAAGCGTTAGTGAGAATGAGGTAGATGAGAAGGTGGTTACTCAATTTGTAAGTGAAGAAGAATTGGAGAGCAATATGGCTCAATAAGGAGGCCGTACTGGGGTCTCCAATATCCTGCTGAGAAACTGATTAAACAGGATTTTCAGTTGGTGTAAAAAAACTTGCAGTCTCACTGATGTAAGCTGTTCTCATTTATTCATCTCCTGAAATTATTCTGGCTATTGTCACTAGATGCAGATTTGTCTTCATGACTTGCAAGGTATAAGTGTTGGGGCAGGATTTGGGCAGTGAGATGTTACTGAGAGGAAACCAGAAAGACCTAAACATTTCTCTAGGGACTGCAATAAAAGGGCAGAAGGCAGATGTGAAATTCTTTCAATCCTGTATAACAGAAACAAATCTCTATTTCAAGAAAACTGTTTTAGACCATTTTCTTATAGCAGAGGAAAAAATTTTTCTTAGAAGACCTAAGTTGGTTTTTTTTTTTTTTTTTTCAAAACTGCAAACTTCCCAAAGTGCAATAACTCTTAAATTTTTTTTAGTCTAAGTCACAGGGAAAAATTGGCCTTCCCAAGACCAATTTTTATGCCTTGCTTGCAGTTTGCTCCTTTGGGCTTGATTGCTGTGCTAGTTAAACAAGACATTGGTCAGGTTTTAACACACCATCTTATGAATTTTTTACTTTGCTTTCAGTTTTTTGGAAGGTTTCCAAGAGTACCAGGCAAGGAAATGAAATCTTCATCCCAAGGAAAAGATCCCTTTCCAAAACTGTTAATTTTTCCTTATGACATGTTTTGGAATACAAACGTATCCAGAGGGGGTTTATTCAGCAATATGCTGTGTTCATGCAAGTGATCAAATTGGGGGTTTATTACAGTGGTACATATGTTAACAATAATTCAAACTTTTATTTACCCTGTTTCACCACCACAGCTGCTCTTGGTTTTTCCTTATGGCCCCACCCAGTGACACTTGGAACGCAAGCAGATACACGCCTGTATTGCAGGGAGGGATGCTCTACATTGTTATTAGAGAACTGGGCTTCCTTTAGCGTGCAATATTATAACAACAAACTCATGACTACACGCTTTCTAACTGTCACTGTATTACATTCCATATATGCTGGAATCAGCAGAATTAGAAAGCAGATCTGGTTTCTACATATCACTTCTGATTAATTTCTGCATTACAGAGACTGAAGACAATTACAGAGCCTCTGGATGATCCATCCAGCCATTTCTAGGTCTGTCCCGCTAGCATGTTCAGTGAAGCCATTTCAGGGTTCTATATAACTGAATGCATGGATAAGTGAAGACAACAGGGACCTACTAAGTTTACTGTTAAAGTGGTTTATTAGTGATGAATATTTTCTGCAAAACTTCTTAAATAAAATTTTAAATTTCATTTCTCAAGACACGATGATTAAATGGAAAACAGTTGTTGCACCTCCCTTTTCAGTCCTTTCTCATGTCTTTCTTTTTTTACTCTAACAAAACATTAGCAAACAGAGCTAATGGGATTATTGCATGTATAAATACAGAAATAGGCAGTAGAAGGATGATTTTAACTTCACATGGAGCACTGGTAACACTAGCATATCTTATAAAACTTTCCAATAACCATATTTGAAAAATTAGAAACAACACAAAGAACTAATACAGGATAAAATTATTTGAGGTCTAGAGAAAACAGCTTGTACTAAGATAATTATTAGACCAAGAAAGCTATTTAATATATCAAAAAGAAGATTGACAGGTGACTTAAATACAGCATGCAAGATGAAATGATCAGGCATCAGATGACTCTTGAGCCTAGGACGAAGCAATGGCTTTAAGCTGAAGCCAGAAAAATTCAAAATTTGAAACACGGTGTTTGGATTAAGCCCCTAGGAGCTTACCTCTTACCTGTAGAGATACACATTTCTCCCGAGCTGAATGCTGGAATACAGGTTATTATTTTCTCTAGTCTTTTACCTGCTCTTTGAGCCTGACAGACTTTCCTGCTGGGTAAGACCTTCATTATAGTAAATAGTTTAGGATTCCACACTTGGCTGATGGTTCACACTTGCTTGTGTATCCAGGCTTACATTCAAACTTCTTCCTACTACCATTTCCTCAGCTGAAATCCCCAAAGAAACATCAAAGGAGGGAAATCTTTTTTTATTCATTCAGAAAGAGAAAGCCTCAAATGGTACTTGTTTTCTGCTTGGAAAAGTAAAAAACAAACTCATTACAAGGCCAAGCATCTCCTGATGGCTCCTATGCTTTCCATAGTCTCGTCACCAAACTTCTGATCTCTCTCCCTGCTCCCTCCTCACTGGGCATGCATCTTCAAACACTTGAAATGCACTTGCTTTGCATCCATGTAACATTGCCCCATCCATAACATTAATGGCTCGGAAATGGAATCCAGAAACTAGGCAACGTGCCAGTGGCTGAGTCATCTTCACTGTTCTTCATGACGTAATTGGGCTGCACTGGACTGCAGGATGGTGGCTGCATTTGTAGAGAATGAACTACGATGTACATCTCAAGGAGGGCATGTTTTGCTCAAGTCTCGATTCTACAAATGCTTGAGCAGCGCACAGAAGAAAGCACACGCCTGAATGGAAGTTGTGCTAGGAGTCCTCTGTATTTAATCTCAGATTCTCTTTTCTCCCTATGACCACTGTCTTACAAAAGTGTTGAATGAAAAAGGAACAGAATATGGATAGAAAAGAGATGTCCCTATAGGAACTGCGCCATGTGTGATTCTGAAGAAATCAAGTACTTCTGAATTCACTCCACATTTTAGCTTCACTTCTTGCCCTCACTGTCCACAAGACAAAACAGGATCAAGACACATATATAAGGCACCCAGTTCCTTGGCTTTGAGTTGGGAGAGTCTGGAAAGACCCCATAGTATCCCTACAGATGTGAGCAAATCAGGTTTCGTATTTTCGGGGTCATTTCTCATTTACTCCAGAATTAAGAGAAAATCAGAACTACTTCTGGTGGTTACAGGTTAAGTGTCTGCTAAGAGCAGTGGTAAGGGCAGGAAACCATCAGCAACATCAGAAACAGAACGCAGTTCCCTTACATCCGCCAGTTCGTTTCAGCAACCGTGCTCTCAATATCTACATCCCATTCATTTCTTCCTGTATACTTTGAAATGTAAAATAAAAATGATGTTCCTGCCCCTCCTGCATAATTTAAAAAAAAAAAAGGGGGGGGGCAGGGAGGAAGACACACACACTGGTTAAGATAAATGCTATTGCTTTCGTCTTCTGGATTGGAAGAAAGATGCTGCACTCCAGGATACTCGTGGAATTCAGGTTCTAGATTACTGTCTCTACAGTTGCAATGCTGCCTAAACAAATAAAATCACAGCCTATATTATTTGGTGCTGTACAAGTATGTAAGATGATACAAGATACGAGATAAAATGTTGATTTTTATTCTAAAAATTAGATGCTAATTTGATCTTCTCAAACATTAAATGATGCCTTTTATTATCTTCATAACAATCATCTAACAAGAGGTTGTTTTATCTGTGTTTGTTATAAAGAAGATACAGATCCAAAATTTTAATGCTTTTTATATCTTAATATGAATTGAAAGATCTATGAATTAGATAGCCAAATTATTATAAAAATATGGGCCTTAGCAACATGAACAAAACACTATACTCACTATCTGGCCGACATAGGTCCTGATTACTAATAGAAAATACAGAACGTGTTAAAAGTCCCAGAGGAGGAGAAACTCCCACAGCTTTCAAGACTCCCTTGCTAGATGAAGCAAAACCAAAGAGGGAGTCACTACTAACTATAAAATCTGCGACTTGCATCAGCAACTCGATGGACATAGTGCCTGGCAAACCCCTATTTGTTGTGTGTGCAATTTATTACAATAATCCCATTGATTTTGTTGAAAATGAAATTTGGCAATGAGTACGAATGTGTCAAGCCCCTCTGGGTCTTTTAATCTTTGACACATATATGATACTATACATATATATATGTAACAACAGAGTAAGATGATACCACCCCATGAAGAGAGGGGAGTGTCCATTGTTTTGCATGCTAGCTTGTGGTTCAGAAAACACGTTTCTGTCACAGAGATCCTGAGTGACTTTTTGGAAGCCACTTGGTGATTCTTGACACGGACATAACAAAGAAAAAAGCCGTCTCAGACATAATAGCATTCCGACACAACAGCAGTTAGACTGTATGTACAGATAGCTGTGGTAGATAGTAGTATGTTGGAGAAAGAACCAAAACAAGCTTGAAAGTTCTTCCACAAATATTAGGTATTGACTGTAAAGGAAAAGGAAAATGGAAAGATTGTCAGGCTAAGTAAGTATTTTGCTTAAATGCTCTCTTCTTTGTCATCCCATCAGTGCCCCTCACCAAAATTCATTCAAATAGCTGGGGCTCACTGCATATGTTATGGCAAGATAAATTAAAAGCAAAAATGTTAATACAGATTAACATTTCCTGTTGGAGTCCACTCTGTTACTCAAAGTTTAGCCTTGATTTCACTTCTGGTGAAAACTCTTCTGGTCTGAGATTTAAATTAAAAAAAAAAAAGGGGGGGGGGGGGGGAGAAATGCATTAAATAAAAGGATGAATTTAGCCACAGATTTATTTAGCTTTGAACAGCTCCCCTCTTTGTCAGTTGGGCTGCCTTGTAACTAATTAAGATGTTGTTTGGCCTCAGTGTAATTGCTGCTGTCTGCTGACAGGGCACTTCTGCCAACCAGATGTTTTTTATTTTGAGGCATGGTTATTTGATAAAACTGTTCTTAAATCATAAATAAAGGAGGAAACTGTTGCATGGGTTCTATTTTTCCCCTTAGCAATTTAGATTATTGTTAATAAAAAAGGTCATGGATTGAATTTGACATTTATGTAAAAGAATCAACACAACACCCTATGCATCAGTTAAAACTTTTCTGTACTTCGGTGGATCTTGCAGATTCCCTTAATAAGCACTTATTTCTTGTTAGATGGCAAGATGGACATATGGCAAAATGGATCAAGTGCTTGGTGAAAAAACATTTGTTAGTGGCAGAAACTGTTTTCCTAAGTATGGAGTATAATTACAGCTATATGAACTTCAAAAGCCTTCCAGGTTTAATCAACAGTGAAAATCCTGAGATCTTAACGTTTCTCTCATTTTCCTGAACGTCCGTCGTCTTCAGTGTTATTTTCTGTATTTCTTGCTTTTGTCTTATGCTGGAAACACAGGATTATACTCTCCCATAAGATATTAATTTTTAGCCTCTAGGGCCACATGAATTCCATATGTGCAAGAGTCAAACAGAATATCAACTAAATATTTTCAAAATTAAAATGGCCAATATTGATTTGACATTTTGTCAGTATTCAAATTTGAATGAAATAAATATTCTAATTTGGCACCAGGTGATGAAACTGGAGTTTATTATTTTACATTTGCATTTGCCTATTAAAAATGTTTTTATCACCCTGTTGCTATGTGAAAGACTCACACAAAGAACACCAAAAAGCAACAACCCAGAAGAAATGCTAGGTGGCTGTTCTTAAAACGTTGCTACAAGCAGAGGGCAAATTTTTTTTCTACCTACACACAACTTTTTTTGCTCTAAGCCTTTTCAAAATGCTACTTGACAAACTAATAGGTAAAATGAATCTTAGACACTGGATGACTATACTTTTCAGAACCAAACAAGGCATGTTAAATATTCACTAGCAGCTGGCTTTGGCAGTATGAATTCTGAGAATACCACTAATTTTTTCTTTTATTCCCTCAGCCCCAAAGCAAAAGACATTTTAAACCAGAACCGTAACTGTTTGCTGATGACTGCGTCCCAGACAGTTCAAAAAGGCACTTCAAAAACTTTAACTTTCCAATAAAGCTAATATTCTAAATAAAGAGGAAAGGAAAGGAAACGTGCCATGAAAGACAAAAAACCTTCTTCAAACACAAACCTTAAAACCCAGGCTTTTGAATGTGCGTGAAATCTGAACTCCCAAGTGAAACTGCTTGCTTTTCTTTTGCAATAAAGAATAGCACTGAGCTGAACAATATTTGCAGGCCTTAATAATAAACATCAATGTAGGCCATTTCAAAACCTTTAGAAACAATAGTTGGTGAGTACATTGCTAATGAAACCCAGAGGATGTATCATCATAGTTATGTATGGGGATAACGTGAGGATATTTTAAACACGATAAAGACTGTCTTCCTGAGAATGAAAGGTTAAAGATATCAGAGAGGCACTGAGCAAGTAAGCTTCCCACTTTCTCCGGATCTGAACATATACAGCACAAGGACAACGCTGAGGACAGAGCAGATACTTTCTCAGTTTTTCTAAGTGCTTAGAAAATACTTAAAGAACTTGGGATTGCGTTGTGTGCAAATAAATAATGGCAAGAGCCAGACATACTGTGCATGGTTTATATATCTACCTATAAAGAAAAATTTTGTATCTATGACAGTTTAAGGAGGCTACATAATGCCCTCATTCTAAAAGAGCAAGAAAAAGTCTTCCAAGATATCCTGAAGGAGCCAGGTTACCAACTGGGTGCCTAGAAAGGTGCATCACTCCCATTTTTTCTGCAAATATTTACTCATTATTCTAAGGGAATATTACTTCACTGAAACCTCAATTCACGATGTACAGTATCTAATTTCTTCTTTGTATTACGTTCATGGAGAAACACAAGAAAACTGTTTCTTATTATGCAATTTTCCAGTGTCTAACAGATGGGGTCCTGATCTCACTCATGGTCCTAGAGGCTGTTACAAGTTAACAATGTAACGAAAGCAATTACACCAGTTCTGGTGCAGGCATTTTGCTTTTTAATTCTTAGGATCAGTAACCTAAATTACTGAAAGTAAATCAGGCACAAGCTTATTTGTTTACTACCCATCATAACTGCCCACAAATTTACTTACAGTCAGTCCCATGGTAACTTGCACATGCAGTAAGACGTTTGCTGTTAGAGAAGGCAGCAATGCCTGTGGAGCCATGAAGGACATTTAATTTTATTTGGTTTATTCCAACTTTGGTATTCTCCAAATAAAAGTGAATTATGCACTTGACTGGTCGACTGTGCATTTCCTTAAATCATCTTACAGACAATAATTCCAAGAAGAGAGAAAAGGAAAACTAGTTAGACTCATGAATCATAATTGCTTTGGCAAAGGCAGGCTGCTTACGGCCACAGACAGTAAGGGCAAAGGCCCGTCAGTAACCAGCGGGCAGCGTTACCACAGACATGCTCCTTACCCAGTGGAGGGGAACCTCTTCCCTCTCCAGCTTATCCAGTCAGGCCAACCCCTGCTATCACGGAGCCCAAACTCACAAGTGCAAACTCTTTTAAGTAGCCTTTATTCACATGAGTAACTGTGAGCAGGACTAGTTCCCAACGAAACACTATTTCTAGGCCACTTCTCATCCAGCTCATAACCGTATGCCAAACCTCGTTCACAGACCTTCATTTCAAGCCTGTTCTCCATTTCTGTGTATACAATTTCAATTTACACGTGCATTAGCACAGCAGCACTGACCTGTTGTGATGGTAAAAGTCAAGTACCTTGTATTACAAAAATATGACGGCAAAGATATAGAAACATGCAATATTTTCAAACAGAAAATACTACCGAAGAGAATAAAGGTAAATTAATGGACTACAGATTTATAAAAGCCTCTGAAAAGAGGATTTGGAAAGAGATGTAAAGTATCAGGTGTCAAAGTGCAATTTGCAGTGACTAAAGACATCTGGGGAGGCTTCCTGCTATGTGCTTGCTTCGTAAAATACAGGACTTTCCTAGGATACAACCAGCAGCGGCATTCCAACTAGACGTCTTACTGATAGCACAGGCTTCTATTATAATTAGATTTGAATTTCTAAAAAATATTATTTCACAAATAAATAATTTAAGTTAAAGTGAAGTTAAAAATAATACATGAAAAATGTTTGCAAATGCTTGCCACTGGGAAAAAAAAATACCCTGGAGGTTTCACAAAACTCTGAATATTCCCCAAAAAGTGTAATTATTCTAATGAATTTGCCTACAGAATAAACAGCTGCTCAGTAGGAACTAGTGAAGCATATCATTGTGGAAAAGGTGTTTTGCAAGTATGATTGTAACTTCGTGATGGCAGCTATAGAAGATTTTGTAGGTATACGGAAGGACTTATCATTGCGTTGCCAAGTTGCCGTGCAGGCAAATTACACATGCATGCATGCTGCTGGCTGGTAGAGATGGTCACCACCACAGGAGGCAGGATACATTGGCAGACACAGAGGCTGAGCAAATTCCTATTTGCACAAACCCATATATAATGCAAGAAAAATTAACCAACAGCAACAGGACCCTTTTCTGTAAGTGCAAGACCATGCATCTGAACACAGTAAGAAAGCTTTTCACAAGAACTACAAAATTAAATGGGATGATTATAGAAATATTCAGGTATAGGATAAGAATGACCAGTTCCTGACTTGGTAGTCAAATCTTTTAGCCTATGTAAGAAATATGCATAAAGTACCACGGGCATCAATACTCTCACAATACTCTGTATTCACCTAGCATACCGATGAATATGCTTTAGGAAAGTCTTATCATTCACAAAGACCACCCCAAAATCTATCATCCAACATCAGTATTTTCCACCTATAAATCAGTACTATTGCAAAACGACAAGTGACAAATGACCAGCTTTTTAATGAAATCTGATGAAAGGATCTACCCCTCTTGCCCAGATTCCTATTCATCAAGTATCTTCCTAATTAATTCTGTACCTAGGTATAAATCTCTGGCCTGTGCTGTGCAGAAAGTCAGACCAGATGATGATAAATGTGTCCTGTAGGTAGAATCTATAAATTTGAGTTTCAGAGCCACATTTACTACAGCAAAAGGCAAGTACTAATTAACGTACAGTGGGTAAACTATGTCTGTCTGCAATGAATGAGTACTGCGACAGTACAGTAAAAGAAGTAGAAAGCACCCCTTCCAGTGAAGACATTCTGAATATTAGTCTGAAGTTAAGAGCAGAGTTTCCTGACTGAGATATGAAGCAAGATCATTTGAAGTATTTCCAGAATGATCTACATAAAGCATGTAGCCTTTCTAACAAAATCTGATGAGCTACAAAACCAGCCAATAGCTGCAACAGCTCAGAGACAGGAGTCCCACTGAGTCTGGATGAAATCATTACAAATGAGGAGAGCAATGTTTGTGCTAGAGGAAAGGACGGAATTCATTACAAGTGCACTGACAGTTCATATTCCTGACAATAAGTAACCAGTAAAATGGGGGTTTTGTTTGTTCGTTCATTTGCTAGAAAGATCTTATAACAAAATAAACACTGAAAATTGAGAAATAGCTTACAGAGATGAACTCTGGTAAATCCAGCCTCTTTTACAAGGGAATACCAAAGCAGATTTTAAACATTTGGCAGCTTATCAGAAGCCAGAGGAAGATTAACTATGTGAGTGAAAAATCGGGCCAAGAAACCAAAACCAGCTTTTCACAACGAAGGAAAGCCAAGGAGGAACAGAGTCTAAAAAGCACTTGGAAAGAAACGTTAAGATCATTTCACTCTTAGGAAACAGATCATTGAAGCAAGAAGAATTTGAATTCCTTTTGGAAGTGTGCAGGCATTTATTAAGTTACTTGTAAGATTTAGAGAGGGTGTCAAAGTACTAACAGTATCAAGACTCTGTCAAACAGAATAGGGTCACTCAAACAATAACAAGTGTACTAGTACTCCCACTGGTACTATGGCTAGGGTTATTCACAGACAGCACAAAGACATGAGATGGTTTATATAAAAGTCACCAAAATGGAATGCCTGACTGACACTCCCAACCTCCTCGTATGATTTGCCAAATCTATGCTGAAGTTCCTAACATTTGAAATAATCTCTGAACTCCAGCACCAGCTCTGCTACTGAGTCCCCTCTGCGGCCTCAGACATACTGTGTTGCATCTCCTGTGCTGCTTTCATGTTTATAAAAGCTACACAATATTCCTTTATATAGACTCAAATAGCTTACTGTATCGATAGCGCACTGATGATAAGAAGTGCAACTTCAAGGTTGAGGATTATTTTGTTTGGAGTGGAATACTGTGTGGGGCATAGTATGTTCCCTACTGGTATTTAACTCCATTTCCAAGTTGACTGTATATACCTTTTTGTAGGTTGCTAAAGTTGTGAACACCACATTTTAAAAGTGTATGTGCATGGAGGTGAAGGAGAAAGTGAGAGCAATAGATTTTTTCAAGGTACTAGCAATAGGATTAGTTAAAAACCATGTAATGACTTCAAAATAGCTCACATAAGAAAACAGATCCCATACAAAATTGGTCTGTATCTCAATACTTCTATAGAACTGCTATCTCAAAGCTGAAGAAAAGGTACTGTGGGATGGAGTATCACTGTATATCTATTTTAATTGATTTTTATTAAGCAACTGCAGACACTACCATCTCTTCTGCTCCTAGAACAAGCCAAGTAACAGTGTAACCCTCCCAGCATCTCATAGCTACAGAACTTTGAACAGCACAGCTACAAAGAAAATTACTAGCTAAAGAATCAGAGGGAAATTTGGGTGAGCAAAACCAGACATTTTTTAAAATACAGCTTCGAGGGAGATGAGCAGTTGCTGAGGTCTCTTCTCTACTTGAGACATTTCCAGTAAGGCTATCCCTTCCTTATCAGTGAAATCCAATTATAAGCCTCAGACCAGTCTCTCCTTCCAGGAATATATGGCTGAGAATCCCCAAACATAATTTTCACAAATATTCAGAGTTCTGTGCCATCTACATTCCAACAACTTTATATGCCAACCACAAAGAAGGCAAAATTGCAACAAAGCTCAGTTCGGGGCACCAAAATTCTCTGTGTGAAAGAATATACACTTGAGCACTGCACCAAAAGGTAGCACGAAAAAGATTGTTATCAAGAATCAGTACAGTATGTTGCACTCTGAAAATAACCACGACTAGGGGAACACTGGCTTCTATGTAGCAGAGAAGGCACCAAAAGTGTGTTTAGACTGAACAAGACATGGTAGTATTAAACACAGGCCACTCTTTCTTGCTGTGGTATGTCACACTCACAGGAACTGAGGTTAGGAAAGGCTTCCTTCTGGGTGCAACAAAGAACAAAAAATTCATTATCATTCATCATTGATGTTATTAAAGAAGTGACAGCATGAAAAGTTTGGGTTTCCAGCTCAGTATTCAATTCCAAATATAACAAACATATTCTGTTTCCTACAGTCCCATGGAAATTCCAAAGCCCACAGACTCTTCACTCTGTTCTAAACATTTGTATTTGAAGTTTAAAAGTGTTTGCCTTCCCCTCCAGTGGTGGATGATCCCTGCATACCTCTCATACACTTTCCTAGAGGAGGTGTGACTCATAAGTGGAGTTCACAACATGCTTCATGTTTTCAGATCTGAATCGCTACAGACACTAAACTATATTACTATGTCCCTAAGACTGTATGGTGTAATAGCTTTTAGAGTCTCAAAGATAAACAAAGGTTCCTAGTAAATCCTTGAACATGTTGTATTCCTTTTAAGGAATTTTAAATTTTTCAGTGCAGTAAGACTAGGCATTACACAAATTTCAGACACACTTCTTCACATGTTAGAAAAAAAGAGAGAGAAGGGAAGCAAAGCCAAAACCTCTCTGACTTTTTTTCTGGCTGATCTCAAACCGTAGGAATTCCCCAATCACAAAAATGCTCTGCTTTAGCTAAGGAAGTGATGTTGATTAGAAAAAAAAGTTCCAGATGTTAACTGAAAGCAATTTCAAGACGAAGGGAAAGTGGAAGAGAGAGAAGGCATGTGAGGTGACCCCACACCAGAAACACAGCAAGAGCCTTGTACCCTCTCTGTGCTGGGATGCAGCCAAATGCTAGATAGCGCTCACACACACTCACACTAGTCTATTCTCCTTCCTCCTCCAGGCAGTAATTAGAGCATTTCCAGTTTAACCCCATCAATTCTTTAAATCCTTTCCGATTTGCATTATTAGGTAAACATATAAATAAATCAGAATTAAGTTATAGTAGGAAGACGGGGTTTTTTGTTTGTTATTTTTATTTTTTTCTTCCAGAAGAAGCAGAACCACCTATTTTTCTTCACAATTCCCATGCAATTTCTTCCTTACATCCTTATTAGGGTAGTGTCCCTGATTGAGATCCAGAGGTATCTCAAAAGGCATAGATAGCATTAAAATAGCAAGTTCTTCAAGAGAAGACACTACAGTCATAGTGAAGACAAATGTCTTAGTTAATGTGGTTTGTAAAGTTTGTAAAGTTAGTTAATGTGGTTTAACTCTTTGTGGGTTTTGGAAAATGGCCAAAGTAAACTAGCTCTTCATTTCTCTGGGGGTGAACTACCAGTGCTCATTTAGGGTTCTTCTATTCATCCCCTTTGTACTTTACTACCTATCAGAATAATGCTACCTAAAATTAGATATTTAGGGGAAAGAAAGGAAAGGGAAAAAAATTAAAGCACTCTGGCCATAAAAGTCTACATGTGTTCATAAGATTGAGACTTGTCTTAGTTTCTTCCTACTGGAAAAATGTTCATTATGGGAAAAACCTGTTTCCTGTTGCAGAGACTCTTGCACTGACATTAAGCCCAACCAGAAGCTAAGTTCCTGGAGCAAGCTCTCACCTACTTATTTATAATTTCACAATGCCCTATAACCTTCTAAATCGGATAATTTACTACTTCAAAGTGACTGCTTAATGAGAACATAAAGGTTTAATGAAATAAATATTTACTTAATATATTGCCTTGCATTCTGCAAGATGCTAAAGTATCCTGTAACGGACACACAAGCTTTATGAAAATGCAGTGGCTGCTGAGCAGCAGCATGGGTTTGGATTTATCAGAGACTTTCTTCCTCCCTCACTTTACTATGTACATGAGGTTTCACAGAAAGAAAGGCAATGCTGATTACGGTCTCTCATGAGCGGTTGGACCGCAGAAAGGAGAGCAGGCTCCTGCAGATTAACAATTACTCAGCAATCCTGAAGGCCTTCCTGAGAAATGAGTGGCTGATACAGGGATAACTGCAGCTCACTGCAGCCCTGTGTGGGCAGTGCCTGTTTCTTTTGTCTAGATATTTAAAGGAAACTTATGAAATTAAGATCAGGAGTGGCAATGACTAGGTTTCATGATGAGACTGAAAAGTAAAAGCAATATAATGAGTGTCATTCTATTTGAAACCCCAAATTTTAATCTAGGACTTAGCCAGAATGTTTTTCAGAAGGACAGATATAGGGGATCCAAACGTTGAAGTTAGCTGTCTTAAATCTAGATAATTCTGTCCCTTTCCAAGAGAAAAATTCCTATTTTTCCAAGTTTGAGGCCTTTCTGATAATCACAAAATCATAGGAACATTGTGGCTGGAAAGGACCTCTGGTGTTCCAGTCCAACCTCCCTGCTCAAAGCAGAATCAAAGAGGGGAGGTTGCTCAGGGCCTTGTCCAGTCATATTTTCAGTATCTCCAAGGACACAGACTTCATAAGGAAGATCTCTGGGCAAACTGTTCCACTGTTCAGTGACACTCACAGTAAAAATACAGGAAATTCTACTTACGCATAAGAAGAAAGTGTTTCAGTTTGTGTCCATTGCCTCTCAATAGCATAAGCTGTGGGTTTTTTTCCTGTCTGAAAAGTTCTGACAGATGAACCCTACATTCACAGAAGTGATGCACAAAGATCCCTAGGAAGGAAATTAGCATACCCTATGAAGAAGGCGTGTCTGCCCTACTCACAGAATATGTGAAAATTAACATATGGCTGCAGACTGCAACAAGGGAATTCATAGGCCTGTTTTCTCCAAGTCACAAAACCCAACTCCTCCATGTCTTACAGAAATCTGCTACATTTGAGTCTTCTCACACAGTCTGCTTGCTTCTAATATGCAATTGCTACACTGGAACCAAGCTCTACAAAATTTTATCAGTTCTTGTTTGAGCACGGTGCCCTATATATTTGTATGGAGAGCTGTCAAGTATTGCAAAGTCTGATTTAACAACGATGTCTAGCTGTTTGCACTGCAGGCCTTTGCTGGCCTCCTCTCACACTCTGGCTTTCCCTTCCAGTGGATGGGAGGCACTGTGCAATTCTACACTCTGCCCTCTACATGGTCAACACAATACAATAATGCAAACACGTTGCGAAGGCAAAGAGAGGCAGTTCAATACGAGGGAACATCTGCATAATGGGCAACTATCACTTGTCAGTCTGGGGAGCAGCAGTACTCACGCAACCAATGATAAAATCTTTCCTCTGGCACTGAAGCAGCAGAGTGGAATGTGGAGATTAAATTTTCAAATCCAATTGAGTTTAAGTTATTAAATAATCCATACAGGCAATGGTGATGATCACTGATCTTCTTTAGCACCATCTATCCAAGAATGTCAGTCTCCTATACTTTCACAAAGGCTTACTGAGAAAGGTACTTCACTGTCATTTCATCCTCTGACAGTACTTACATATTGCAAGCTGAGGCACAAAGAGATGAAATTACTTACAATTCAATAGTGTGGCCAGGGTTAAAAGTGAGACTTGCCTCCTGCATTAGCTGCCAGACACACTCTTTCCCTGCTGCCATGTTTGTCACTTAAACTGGGTTAATTTTAACCTATCACGGCATATAAAATGTTACATGCTCAGTACTTAACCAAACCAGTTGTCACTTCAGTTCTAGGTCACTTGAAGCTGCTTGTGAAAGAACCATAGACCAAGAACTATTCCTAGAAACAATTCAGCAAATTGCCAGTAAATATGCAGAAATCATGAACTATTTGTAGAAGATACAAGAACAGGTGAAATTTACTGCAGAAATTCTTAGCTGCCATTTACTTCCTCAGCCAGTTACCAAAACTAGAAGATGTAGGCTTGGTCCCAAAACCCAAATAATGTATTCAACAAAAATGCCAATTGCTCTTATTGTTATTAATAATTGCATTACAGGAGTAATATGGATACAATCTGGCCCTGTCATATAAGACTAAAAACAGACAAGTGAAAGATACTTACTGAGAATCATAGGAAAGGCTTTGCAGTCCTGTCAAAAGAACTGTCCAGAACTAAGCTAAACAACTCGCTGGAGAACATACTGCAGGAGTCATTATGAACTGGCAGAAGAGATGGACAAGATGACCTAATAGGTTTTTTCCATCTCTGATTTCTGTGACTACATAATTCCATCTTGATATAGGACCAGAGGAGTTGACAGTTACATCTGCAGTCTCTCTTAAAAGTTATTGACTCTACCCATGGAATAGATCAAAAATTTAAGGGGAAAACATCACATGTGTATTAGGAATTGAGGGTGTGTATCACATTTGGGTTAATAATACTTCTTTAAAAGCCATAAATGGGAATGAAGATGCAATGAAAGCAAAGATTGGTCTTGGTTTAAGAGCACAGTGAAGATGTGACCAGATGATATTAAGCAGAAAGATGGCTTATTAAGTAAAGTTTAGCACTGCTACAAAGCCGCAAATAAAGGTTTTGACATTTTGTATTTTCTTTAGCATATAAAAGAAAATGTCTCCTTCCAAAGCAGAATTGGTTTCCAAAATTTCAGAACTTTTCTGTTCCTGCAGGTGTCCTTCTGTAATGTTTTCTAAAGCATTTTTAAAATTAAAAATAATAAAAACTCTAATGGTGCTTTCTTGGCTATGGAAATCAGAACAGTTATGAAAGAGCAATAAAGCAGCCTTTCTCTTTTAGCTGCCAACAACTCCAGAAACATGTTTGCTGGAACTCTGACCCCTTACATAGAAAACATTAAAACAACTGCAACTTGATACAATTAACTGGTATTAGATTCAAAGTTTGTGAGGCCAACTGGCTTTTATGATATATTTCTTGGTACTTACATACTAATGGAAACACTCCAAACTTTTGAAAAATATATTCCAGATAGGCTGACTGTTAACTCATTTTTAAAGCAACTGCTTTAGCAACTGCTCGTCCTGTCTGCAAAGAATGAAAACCAGACAGACAGAGCATTTCTACTGCTGTACACCCAAGAAACTTTTTCGATCTGCATTCAGCTCTCCCTCAGAATAGAACAATGGCAATATTTGAAGTGTTATGGATAAAGCTTTCATTGCACTTCTCAAAATACTAGTATCACAGTTGTAACATTTCCCAATCTTTCTCTTCATTCCCTAGCTTAATATTAACAGAGGTACATAAATCTCATTCTAAACCAGAAAGCCTTCAGCTATAGCCTGTTCTACATGATACGCTCTTTCTGTATGACAGAAAAAGGGGACATGGGCCAGAGCAATAACTGTGGCAGAAGGATGATGGTTTGAGATTATGAAGCTCCTAAAACTGTAATTCCTATGCATTTCTTCCACCTGTGCTAGAAAGGGGAGTGCTATTGATAGCCACGGAATTAAAGGAGACAGAAGGTTGACTTGGATCCTACTAGCCAAAGGACTAAAAGAATTGTATGATGGGTATTGCTGCTAGTTAACCAAAGAGATTCAGTAACAAATGAAATGGACTGGCTTCTGCTGGATATTCAGTGGAAGGTTTACAATGATTCGGAAAACTCAACCCAGCTGCTAATTAAGAGGTGTTTCTACCATACTGGCATCAGTAAGCAGGCTGGCTAGCAATCTCAACAGCAAAAGCAAAACGAACTTTCCAAGGTGGAACTGACAAGTTTATTCTGCTTCTGCTCTTGAAATACCTCATGAAACAGTGTCCAGAGCTGTGACTCCAGCATTACCCAAGAGCATGCATCATGTAACACTGCTGAGCACTCCTGCAATTACAGATCCATGAACAATTAAGACAGTTTCTGTGAACAGATGTGTGCATTCATATTGCAATTGTTTCCCGTGCTTTCAGCTTTTTCAGGCTAAGTCCATATAGTTGAAAAATGTTGATTCATTTTCTGTATTGCTATAAACATCAAAAGTTTCACTTGATGTTGGTTTATTTTGAAATAAATTGAAAGGAAGCCAAGGAAATTAGTAAAGCAACAATCTGAACATAGCGTGGGAAACAATACCAAATACTTTGACAAATAAGAAAAAGTCACTTACCTCATTGATACACACAACACCAAAGAGAAAAATGAGAAAGACTACTTCTTGGGCACCATTATCTCAGGTACACTATAGCCACAGCATACGATTGCAAAGCTGTGAACAATGTCAGATCTACGCACCTATTTCCATAAGGAATTAATCTGTCCATCCATCTCATTTTCTCAGTTAGTAAACTCTCCACCATTGTAATGAAGTGTAAAAACTCCTCTCACTACAGGCAAATTATCAGCATGGCGTATCAGAATGAGAAATATCACTACAAATTTCACTAGGCTAGAAAGTGACTGCTGATGAATGCTTCAGAACCTTTTTAAATCTGTGCTGCTCTGGCCTCAGCAAGGTTTGTCTGATTTAGTTAATTATCCCACCCTTTTCCTCCAGCAAGGTCCCCAGGAATCTCACACAGCTCCATTTTCCATTTTCCTTAACTTTGTATGTATATTCTACTTTGTAATAGTAAGGCAGCCGAGACACTATGCAGTTACTGCTCCTATAGGAATGCAAAGATCTCTTCAGCCTTAGCTCATCACTCAAGCTCTACTTTGAGCACCCAGCAACTGACAGCTTGCAAGGAGGGCTTTTATTTTTCAGTAATTATTATGCTGAATCACAGGGAACTGCTTTATATGCAACTTTCCTTTACAATAATGGAAAAAGATTTCTTACAAGTTTGGACTGTGATCTCTGATACTAGATGACAGCCCAACAGACAATGGAGTTACTTTGGAATTAAAGGTGGTGTAATTGAGAAAATATTGTGTATTTAGGAAATTTTTTTCCCCAGGTTTTCCAAAGTACCCCACAAATCATCACAAAGGGTTAATTTTACACCAACTTCACTATGACTCAAAGAGGACATGATCTTTCCATGTGTGTTTTCTAGTAAGCATGTGTTTTGTCACAGAAATTCAATTACTCAGAACAGGATATCTCTCCTGGTGTGGTTGTCTGTACTGCCATGTCATGCATTAAGTGGCAGTCTGTTTCCTTAGCTTTTCAAAAATTTTACAGGGATGATTAGGCAAATGTTTCCATAACAAACATTTATAGCATTTCCTACAGATGTTGTCGTGCTGCCATAATAGACAGAAAATCCAGGTCTGCCATGTTTCCAAATGACATAGGAAAACTTAGATAGTAAAAGCTCTAACTGGGGAACAGTGGGTTGGGATGGGAGAGGGGTTTTAAAAATTTTTAAATTTTTTTAATCATCACCATACTTTTTCAGTCCTGAAAAATTCTCTCACTAGGTTGAGATGATGCAAAATTTTAAAAAATTGACTGAATTACACAGGAAAACTGATAATAATTCTTTATAGTCATCAAAGGAGTGTGATGATAGCATAAGGCAATGCAGCCGTGTTGCGAAAGGCTCACTCTGCAATTCTGCCATTGCTTAGAGCAAACCAACTGCAGCGTTACGTGCTATTTGTTAACACAAGTGGATTTGGAATTACTCTGACAACAGTTCCTTTTAAAGTGCAGTTCAACTTGCATACAACCTTGAAAAAATCCTGTTTCAAGCCTTATATCCATACTACTATAAAACCTGACTTGTACACAATGACAAGGACAGTCCAAATGCACAATGCCAAGAAGTGCCATAGTAATGTGTTGCATTCTTCACCCAAAGATCTCAAAATGCTCAGAAACATTGAAGACATAAGCTTTTCCATCCCAATACAGGAGATATTTTACCCTTTTCTACTGCTTTTGTTTCTCAAATGTAGAGAATTACTCAACAGCAGCACATCTGCGGCAGATCGAGGTACAAAGGTCATATATTCTAAATTCCAGTTCTGGTCTGTGTACGCCTACCCAGCAGTCTCTTCTCCTTAGGTCAGGGATACAGTCTGTGAGACAGAATGTTGGAAAGACAATACCAAAATCTCATTCCCAGTCACTTAAAACTAGAAGTTCAGAAGTACTTTTGATTTATGAGAGAATGACTACATATGTGGTAGATACTTCCATCACAGAAGCGCACAAAGGTGGTTGTCTTTATGCCCATTTAATTTACCGTGTAAATCACCACATAAGCCTTTGTGACCATCATCAAAACTCACAATCAACACGACCAGCGCAGGATCTTCACTTACGCTTTTGGCCACTGATGTGACTATTTATAGCACTCATAACAAAACATGTACCTTACCATGGCAACCACAGCATCCGTGTGCTACCACTGAGACAAAAAGCATTGCCTTATAGAAAAGCACTAACCAGTGTCAAATCATGCTTCCGGAACAATTTGTTTCCCAGTTTCCAAGCACATATTCCTCATCATTGATCATTATGGAACATTATTTATTGCTTTCCTCTGTTAGACATCTGTCTCTTATTTTTATTTTCTCCATAGAAGCAGAAAAGGATCAGAAAAGAAAGGATGGTGGTTTCCATTTGGCAAGCCACGTATTCCAATCTTATATATAATTTTCAAATATGAATTAACAAGGTTATCCGTACTAGGAAGCCTAATAAATAAGAGAGGTTTGTATTTTGAAACTTTTGTGCTATAGCCTCATCTCTTCTAAAGTCAGATGAACTATGCCAATATAATCAGCTGCAGTGTTGGACATTCCTCTTCAGCTATTTTTCTATTTTCTTCTATTAGGCTGTTTTAACCTTAGGTTTTTTTAGAATTCTGCTTTTGTAATCTGAGATGTCTCTAAATATTTGACATTCAGGTTCATACTATTGTATAGTTCTGGATGTCAGAATTTGGCAAACAAGATAGAACTTTGGTATTTTTTCCCCACCTAGAATAACACAGATAAAAAGTCATCCAATTAACTGTATTTCCTTACCTTCTTCAAGACTTCTGAATAACTATTATTTAGGTAAGTACTTGAAATTCAGAAAACATTCACAAAACCCTATGGATAAAAAATTCTATTCAACCAGCCAGCCAGAAGACAGCAACAATCTCCTCATCAGGGATTTGCCTTGTGATCTAGGTGAGACAGAAGCTGTTCTGGGGCAGAGTATATCCTTGCAGCAAAATCAACAGAAGCAGAAATGTCATTCCAGACTTTGCCCCAGTTTCCACAGTCCTACTGTTGACTGCAACCAAAAGGGGAAGAATAAAACGAAACAATCCTGCCATTAAGTGTCTTGGCAGATTCAGCATCCAAATACTTTGTAAATTCCCCTTTGATGATAAAACTGAGACAGAGAACGTGTCTGTCCACTGGTAACTCCCCTTTGCTTGTCCTGCTCCACTCGTACCTTTGTTTCCCTCTTGCTTCTTACCTCTGTGGTGGCTGGCTGTAATTCAAACAGCATGCTAAAACTTCGCTATACATTTAAATTGATTAACATAGTTTAGGCTATTGCAGGAGACCAGTAGCACGCTAACACTGTCTTTTACAGCCCATAAGAAATTTAAGGATGAACAATCTTGGTTTCAATTGAAAGATTCTATGCTTCATGAATGGGTGCCTAATAAAACAACAAAAACCAGCTACACTGCTTTCAGCTAGTACCATTCAATCAGTACCACCTATTCACTCCTGATTTATATTTTCTATTATTCCACTGAGATAATAGGAATTTCATTAAAAAATCAGTTTGAGTCTGACTGCTTCTACAAGCACCAGAATGGATTAAGATACCACATCTCCCACACGTATTAGTGCCCAGATAACCATTCGTGCTCATCTCTAAGTAATGGAGGACTCCAGCATTTAGGTACCACCAAACCAGAACATCCTAACTTATTTATGTCTATAAAATGAAAAATTACTAAACAGATTTAATATACTGGTTCCTGAACCTTAAGCAATAATTATATTATCTCTGTTCTAATTCAATGACATTGTACAAAACCTCTTCTGCAGGTGCAATGCACCAGTACTTCTTAGCTAAACATTTCACTCAAACTCTTCAAAACTCCCTTCCCATCCTGTGTACCTTAAAGGGATAGAGGCAATTATTATGTCTATGCTTCCTATTATCTTTCTGGATTATACGCACATTACGGCTGGGTACAGAGACGCTGTCAGTTACTTAAAAAATGTGGACTATTATCGTTGTTTAATACATCATCCTGCTGGAATGTAAGATTCTCAAATCAACAACCACCTTGTCATATATGGAAAATTGTCTTCTAGATACTACTATAGGACTCTCAGTATTCAATAAATTCTGCAAGACTAAAGAAAACTGAGGAAAAGTTAAGCTCTCCTTTACCGATTTTACTACCATAATGAAGCTCATTGATAAAAGAGTACTTTATTCTGAAATGACAGTGTCAGGGCCAAAGACTACAGGGAAGATGCATGGACATTCAGAGAAAAAACAGCTTCATGGAAAAGATGCTGTCATTTCTTGGCTTGTATGCTCTTCCCTCTGGCTCTGGGATTGTAATGAGAGGAGCTGGGGTTCTTCTGGTCCCAGGTTTTTATTGGTCAAAAAAGAGGATTGCTTCTGATACCATATGTTAACAACGTGCGGAAGACCTCTGATGCAATATCAAGGGAATCTCTCTCAAGAGACATTTAAATTAAGACTTTATCCTTAAAGAAGTGTCCAAGTAGCAGATAAACTACTCAATGGCATCACATTCTCAGTAACCTATGGTTGCCAAGGGGAGGAAAGAGGCAAAAGTTTTCTTGAAATACTGTGGAAATCACTGAATGAAAAATTTTGCCAGAGAAAAAAACATGGCCTACTCTCTTGTAAACCATTTCTGTATAGATTTGGTTTTTCATAGGCTTAATTTTCTGAATTAACTGCCATCTGACTCCTACCTTAATCAAGATTTTCAGAGTAAGTTATTCATTCTCCCTTCTTCCATGATAGATATATTAGTCGATTGTATCTTCTCTGACCTGATGGCTTGAACTGCTATCTAGAGGTGCCACTGTGTCTTACCCATATGGCCAGGAAAGATAGGTATCTGCACACTCTGAAACTCCTTCTGCTTTCCAAACTAACTCATTTGAGATTTCCAATCATTGATTGCAGAGCTACAGATGGAATCATCCCCCAATCAGCCCCCACACTGGGCCAGTGTAAATCCATTTATAGGCTAACAGACTACTTTTGAAACTAGGTGATTGCTGGTCAAATGAGGTATTTTCTTATTTAGGTATTTTCATACTCCTAGCCATGATTCATCAGGCAAGCCAAGCCATGTCATCTGTTCCTTACGTCCCTGCTGGGACCTATACTTAGGGAGGGACTGGCTACAGAATACATTTCTATTACGGAAGAAAAATAACTGTATTTCATTAAACTACTAAGAAAACCCTAAACCAAAATCTTGTAAAAGACCTGAACAATGTTACCTGCTGGTCTTTTAAAAGACTGAAGAATCAAATGGCATCCAAGCAACTGGAATTCTAAACATATTAAAACTGGTCACCTTGATAGCCTAGGGGGTAAATTCTATATATCTGTAATAAAATAAGGACATTCCTCCACAGAAGTTTGGTTTGAAAGAGTAAAAATCAACATCTGGAAGAAGCCAGGAAAACATTAAACATAACTTTCTGGGTTCACCTTCATTACAACACATGTACACAAGAAAACAATGAGAACTGCTTCTTTCTTATTACCTTCACTTTTCTTCTCCACTCCCGAGCCCCATAGTGATGGGGAAAATACTTATGAAAATGCAGAAAGACTTCAAATTCAAGGTCATCTTCAAGACAATTTCCTGCTAGAATACCTCTTTCTTCTTCTGTTGCAAATCTATACAATTACCACTAAAAATTATAGAGTACAAAGAAATACTATCCTAGATGTGACTGATTTCTCTAAATAGTATTTTAAAATAGCAGACAGACCAACTAAACTGCAATGCCATGAAGTACACCCATACAGCTAGTTACTGACTGACTTTAAGATTAAACACAGATTATTGCATCTCCCACAGAGTATTTCTATTAATGAGCTGGTACTAGCTTTGCTGGAACTGAAAAAATATCCAGTATCTGGTATGGATTAGCTCGGGTAACTTCCAGTACTGTGCCATAATTCCTTGCCTTTCTGTTTGCTTAACAGAACAATCTCTGTACCGAGAACAGAAAATGGAGCCAATTTCAACTCTATTGAAGAAAAAAGAACAAAAAAGATAAAGATAGAAGAAAAAAAAATTTAAAGGTCTAGCAATAGAAGTGGAAAATGGTAAAAAAAACCCCAAAAACCAAAACACCAAAAAGCACCCTTATAGGTATCTGCTTCAGTTTTACCATTTTTATCCATCAAAAAATTATTAATCTTTCCCTGCCTCAGTTTTTTCATCTGAAGTTGAAAAAGCATTTCTGAGTTAAAGGACATGGATGTTGCATGAATTTAAGATCGATACGTCAGATCCTCAGCAGATGTAAACTGCTGTAGTTCCACTGAATATCATATACTAGTAACTTATTACATGTGAATAAGAGCCAAATCCTCCCTCCAAATTTAAAAGATTTCATACTATGCCATTAACTTCAGTAAAATTCTATCAGTTTAATCAATTGAGGAAGCATGTGCATTCTGAAACCATAATTCCTTATACCTACTTCAATATTTGATCAATATAGAATATACAGATAATTTTAAAAAAATTTATCACAATAAGTATCTGCTCAAGGTGTGCACACTGAAAGTACCAGTTATCTTTAAAATCTTGGGGAAGTCATCTGTGAGGAGTGTTTGTGGGATAGAATGGGAACAGAGTTATATTCAAGTACACTGAAGAGCATTCTTCACGTTAAGAGTACAATTTATGTTGGTAAAACCAGTAAAAGTTAGAAACAGTAAAACAGTCAAACACTGTTTGTAATACTGTAGCATTTAGAGACTCAAATTAAGAACAAAGATCCCATTTTAAGTAGCATAATCATATACAGAAATACAGAATTCCAAGTGGGGAACTAAGTAGACAAGATGAACAAAAAGCAAAAATAATGAGATGAAAGGTCATTTAAGTTGTCTCTAAAAATACACTAGCTCCTTGAGGACTGCATATTTAAGATTTCACCTATGTCTATACAAATGTAATTACTGACATGAGAAACAGATTACTTAGAAAGCAGATGTTTTACATTATCTATTTAAAAAAATATATCTGGGAGGAATCTAACAGATTTCATTGACATCAGGATTTGGCCCAGTACGTTTTAATAAACTATAAACCTCCAGTACAGTTCACACAGCAATCGTTGTCTGCAGAATATGTACCAAATACACTAGACAATGTAATAAACTTTCTTTTAAAGGTATAAAAATGCAGCTAATATGACCTATGATTTCTGGATCACCACAGCCCATGAGTGTTTTACAAGATTAGAAGAAATGATTCTCTCACTAGTTGTGGTCTGTTACTTTGCCACCACTGGGGTGTGTACATGAAAGGCGGCTTTGGCTTCAATTGCACACTCTGTAATCCTATAAAAGCACCGTAAAATAGGAAGATAATTCATTTTTTAAAGATCACTGATTATTTGTTGTATAACCTCCCCGGCCCCAACTTTGCATTCAATTATGAGAAACTAAACAAAGGAGGAGGAATAAAAACAATACTTAGTTGTACATACAAAGTTGTATATTGATGCTAAGAGACACATTGACTGTTTGCATTACGATGCTCTAAAGGACATTTTAAAATGTGATGTAGCTGTGTCTCCTACGTATCTTCACTAGCAATATTCAGTTTGAGGTCATTCTCCTGTTTCATACTGAGTCTTAAAGTGTACTGTGTGATGATGATCCATTTTGCACATCTACCACGCTAAGGAGAGACTTGCTACTTGTAAGTGTTGTCAGTCTCAAGAAAGATGGTAGTCAGCAGGAGATTCAAATTTAAATTTAAAAATTTGTCTGGATATAGGACTAACAGTTAGCAATTGCTTCCCACCAGGGACTCTCTTGGGACATTACTCTAAGCAAAGTGCCTAAGCGTTACATGAAAACAAAATCCAAATCCTGTCGCTAAAATTGTCTGCGTGTTAGTAATTTTCAAAAAAGGGGTTTTACAGAGTGCCATATAGTAAATTAGTACACGACAGCCACTAAATATTCTCATCTTGCAGAACTTATTTTTATTCCCCCTACACCCTCAAACTAAGTGTTCAAACTTAACATGTAGCAGCATGCAGCTTCCACAAGGAGGAAACCCACGTGGAAATACTACAAAATATCAAAACATCTCATTTATTGTTACATTTTGAGATCTTGGCCCTTATATACAATCTCCTTAATCCTAACGTATGATCCAACAAATGTCACTGAGGAAATAATTATCAGGAATTTCTGTTTTCTTTGTTTTACTGAGTCAGTGTCTGCATGGTAGCGGGGAAAGGCATAGTGATCTAGCCAGGTTAAATAACATATTTGAAAATTAGACTTCTAAATGGATAGCCTGAGAAAAAGAGAATCCTGCCTCTCTGAGAGATGTAGTTTGTGTAGTTCTCATTGATCCAAGAGACACGATGTTAGAGCATCTCGTTGTTCAAAATTAGCTAACCTAGAAAAGGCCTACTGTTAAAACCTGATTAAGTGAACTGAAAGCACAAGACTGATTATTCATAGTGAAAGCTGCCATTACATCAATAGGAAATGTAGCTCATTATTCTGGAGTCTAAAAAGAATTCACAAATGGCTGGTTAACAAGGTCCACTGGTACACAAAGACTTCATACTCCAGGCTTTCTGCTCATTAAAAAGCATATTTCAGAGGGCAAATGAAGAGATAAAATCTGGAAAGTCCAGAGAAGGATGAAGCCTTTTTGATTACAGGATTTGATGTATCTTTTGGTCAATACACAGCAGTTGATAATGTATTTGATAAAGGGCACAATACATCTTAGTTCTGGCTAATAATAAAGAAGTTGGCAGCTGTATATTTACTTGGGGAAAAAGCAGCAAGACACCTGTGATACTAAGGAGCTCATACATTTACAATACTTGCAGATAAATCACTTTTTTCATAGTGAGGGGCTTTTTCTCGTAGTTAAAAAGGTATGCAATAATGCTCAAAATCAATGAAGATCTCATGGAAATGAGATTTACAATAACAGAACTATCATTCAGTTGCATTGCAGAGGACTACCACGGTCAAGATTTTTGGGTTCTGCTCCCAAGGTCCCTGCTATTTAACCAAGTTTCTGTTTCTCCATCTGTAGAACTACAAAACCATCCTTACAGGGAGATGAAAGGGTTAACAGCTTCAGAGAGATAAGTTATCTTGGGGTTATCAATAACTTATTGGTTATCATCTCAGCTGATTCACAGTAATCACCCACGTATGCACTAAGCAGGTGGTAAAACGCTAGGTAATTCAACTGATCTCATTTATCCTTCATTCAGTTCATTAGAGTAAGGCCTGAAAGAGCCACTGTGATAACTGAGTCATGCAAATGCAGCTGCATCAAACCTGGGACTTCAGAGTGAACTAGTGGATGCTGGGGTGAAATTTTGGCCATAACTGCAAGGAATAGAAGGTCTGAGATTCTTGAATGAAGACTGAGGAAAAGTGCCAAATACTGCTGTTATTTGTAACTGCTAATACTATTCAAACAAAGTGACTGTACTGTAAGAAAATATGAAGGAAATTATAAAGTTCATCTCCAAAGAAGGAGCAAAGAACATGATGAATCAAATATATTCTGAAGGCAAAAAAGTCAAGATATTACAAGTTATGGAATGCCACGGGCATGCCTCGCAATGCCACATCCACATTTCCAAAGCTGATTTCTACCCTAAGAGGCTCTTAAGGGAGAACTTCCAGTTAGATTTAGGGTGCTTTATCTGCTTTTACTTTGATTTTTTTCTATTTGCTTCAACAACAGACATCTAAGATAAGGCCTAGTTATGGATTTTGATTCAGTGATGTGAATTAACTCTAGCCCTCCCCTTTACAGATATCGCCCCTTTACAGATACAGCCCTCCCCTTTACAGATCCACACACAAAGGCACTGGACTTAAGTTAGGAGGCTTTTAGAGGATTCCTACCTTATTGTTCAAGTGAAAATTTCTTCATACAGTGAATACATGGACATTAGTGTATATGAGCAGATAAGTACATCAGCATAATTTTCCTAATGAAAATGTTATCTGTTGCTTGCAATCATTAGATAAATTTGCACAAAAGTCAGTAAGATGTAACATCGATAAATAATTATTTTGAAAACTGGTTGTTTGAAGCCAGTAGATTTTCCGTCAGTTTGAAGAGAGATACTTGGCTGTCCTAATGCAATAGACATACTTTGTGAATGTGAATTGCAGGAAACAATCTCAACATGTTATTAGAGATGTGATTACAGTTGTCACAAAAATTAATTTACTATATTATTTGATCAAAATTCTTCAAAACAAATGGACCCCCAAACATGTATTGAAAAACAGAACTGATAAAAATTTTTAATCTGTATCTCAAATCTCTACAGAGAATGATCTCTTTTTTTCTTCTAAAATGTTAATAGTAAGAAAACGACCGCGACACGGATCTCTAAGTCAATTATTTTCTTGGCTATAGGCTTCTATTTCAGAAGACTATAATTTTCAAAACTGAAGCCCCATTCCTGCATGAAAAACCTTACAAGGGTGACTGGGATGCAAAGAATGAATCCAACTTCCACTGCATTCAATGGGAAAAATTCCATTGACTTCAGTGTGCCTTGGATAAGAGCCCTGGCTGTGGGTTTTTATCCTTTTTACTTGCTGGTGACTTTGAAATTATCTTTGTTCTTGGTTTTGGTTTTCTCTGGAAAAATTCAAGAGTTTGAAGGCAGGTGGGAGAGGCTGGCCCAAGAATGGGGGCATGGTCACTTCATGGACCATAAGCACATACTGGCCTGAAAAAGATAAGGGAAAGTTGGGAATTAAACATTTCAAATGGGGAAAGAATAAAGCAAAACTTCCCCCAAATAAAACAGTTTCAGTACACAAACAGGGAGAAGTGACAGGAAAAAAATTTACAATCATAACACATATTAAAACAAAGTATGAAAAAATTATACAATTCCAACACCAAATGCCACTATATCTGCTAAATCATGAATAGAAGACAACTGTAATGATTGAGAGCATTGAGTTGACAATTTGTGCTACCAATTAGGACTATCATTTATTAGCATATACAATAACCCCCCAAGACAAACATACAGTTAAAAAACAAAGACACCTCAATGGTAATTTAAACAGTGATTCATGATAATATAGGTTTTTAGTAATAGCTGGTGTATCTGTAGGATACTTTCTATCAAAAGCTCTCAGGTAATAAAATAAACAATAGTCCAAGTCCCATAAGCATGTATAAATGTACTCTCCTTTATGCATATGAACAGTGTTAATAGCTCCTATGGGACTATTCGTATATGTAAAATTGGATGAGTACCTTGTATGTCTGTGTGTATATACACACACATTATATATATATAAACTCCCATGGCTGTGCGAGACTAACACAAACAGGCCACCAATCCACTACAAGATTGGTAATAATAAGAAAAGTAGTGAATAGAGAAAGTTCAGCTAAGGACTCTTATGAAAATGGCCCTAGAATCTGTAGCGTCCATGCATACCAGATGCATGAGTTCAAAATCTTCTATAAAATCATGACAGCCTTCAAAACACTGACAAATAGATGAGAAGACAATCATTGTTCTGCCTTAGCAGATGGAAGGCTAAACTCAAATAATGGAAATGCATGGCGGTTGTGTAGTTTAAAGAGCCATAGCTGGAAAGTCTGAAAATCAAAGTAGATATTACACAATGGAAATAATTTTAAAGGAATACTACTTTCCCCCACAGAATGAGATTGAAAAACAAGAAATAGTGCAACATCTCTGAAAGAAATATTTTTAAGATACTACATAGTTGCACTGACACTAGAAAAAAAATCCTAACTTATAAATCGATCAATCTCTGACCCTGAAGTCTCTTCACATGCAAATCTTTAGTGAGACTTCAGGCTGCAGCTTTTGGTGCTAGTTCTGATTCATGAACAGAAAAGGCATTTCTTATAGGAACCTATGAATCTGTAGGATGCCAAGTAAAACAATCTAACATCTCCTAAAACTCAACATCTGCCTGTATTACGTGTTTCTTTGCTTTACTCTGTGCATGTAAAAAGGATCAAAATATAGGATATTTACTATGCACCTTACAAAAAATATCTGCTAGCTGCTCTATTTCCGGTGTATTACATTATCAAGATGATAGTCTTTTTAAATATCTGTACACCACATACAGTATAGATCTTGAACTACCATATATTCTGTATATTCCGGAGAGATAAACAGAAGAGCAGACTGTTTTTTCTCCAGTATTTCTTCAAGATAACATAATAATTTAACTTTTTAATCTGAACTGTTTCTAATTACAGGGTTGTTGGTTTCATTTGTTTGCTTGTGTGTTTGTTAGTTTGTTTGTGGTTTTTTAAGAGTGTAAAAGTTCCTATAACTGGTAAGCAGACAGACAAAAAGAAATTAGGATCCCTCAGATTAGACAGAAACATTTTAAACCCTTAAAGAAGTAAAACTGAATGGAATTAATGAATGAATTACTGTAGTTCTTTGAGTAATCAATTCCAATCACAATTAATAATATAACTTTCCCTTCAAAGACTTACTTTCACCTTATAAAGTCAAAGCTTGTAACCTCCTTAATCTTTAATAGAGCCTGCAACAATTACTGTAAGGCATAGAGGATCTACAAATTGGAAACCCTGTGCGATTATCTCTTTTTCCAACAGACTCTTTTGACGATCATAAATAACAGTAAAATTACCATAAAAATTAATAGTACTACAGTTAAAGAAAATCATTATGTAAAGGTTTATGAATTTTGCAGCCATTAATAGACTTAAGTTAATGAACCATAGGCTTTCCAGAATATGATATCAGATATTTTTCCACCAATGAAACTTTCAGAGTTCCAAATCCTTCAGAGGTCACCAACTTCAAAAATAGAATAGAAAGTTACTGTTTAATACTAATGTGAGTAAAAATGAAACAGAAGTATTATAGCAAGTATCATGCATGGCAATTTGAACAGTCTAATAAAACAAGATAAGGAAGTCTACCTTGTCAACAACTTGGAATGAAGAAAGACAAAAGTAGAATATTCAAGATGAATAAGCTGCATTTTGAACACTCTCTGCATGTTTTAAATTCACCTATACACAGATTCATAGCTTTAAGCTAGAAGGGAAAGTTAGGATCAGCGCTTATAGACACCAAGCAATGGAGAAATTTATCATGCCCCTTGGAAATATGCTCCAAAAAACGTTATTGTAAAGACCGCGCATTTTGACAACAGCAAATAAAGCTGATTTTCCACTCCATTACTTTTATATTGCATGCATGGATGGGATGCTTCAAACTCACAGTAACAAAAATATCAAGGAAGCATGACTCCCACAATAACAATGGCCTTTGTTTTTGTCAGTCATGTTTTTAAAGAAACAGCAAATATCTGAGTTTTTAACATGACTGATAAAACTCGCTACTGCACAAAAAACAAGTATAAGTCATCCATTTTAAGGAAATAAAAGTTGTGGGTTTTTTTAAAATCTTTTCCCTCCAGTCAGGAGATAATACTATTTCCCCTTGGACAGTAACTTCCAATTTTGTGACTTAAACAAGTAGCTACAACCTCACTAGCATAATTCAGTGACATTATTTGACATGAACTGACTATCTGGACCCAGTGGATAGCACATTGCACTGCTTCTGCTATTCCTCTGTAGCCTTAGAACAAGCATTGATTCACACTTTCTCATGCTATTGCCACATATTTATTTTCAAAGTAAACTTCAGTGAAAGCTTCCTTCCATATGTGACTTTGCTTTTTGGTGTCTTAAGAGCAGGAGGTTGAAGCTCCCACAATCTTGTTTATAATCACGTACAAGATATATAGAATGGTTTTAGAGAATATCAGAAACAACAGAATCCTAATTAAAAGTAGCACCCAAAATTGTCAAATACATGACATATTAGACACTTAATCAAGACACTAAAGATAAATATTTTGAAAGAAAAAGTTCTAAGAAAATTTGACTGGCTTTCTTTACTAATCCTAGAAGTAATTTATGAATTGACATAATCTTCATGATCGATACGTTCAGTCCTGAAATTATAGTATAAACCAGCTTCTACAGCTTTTCAGTTGATGAATATGATAATACAGACAGGGAAAAAAAAAAATCTTTACCTTGTAATGTCTTAGAATTCTTTATGAGGTGCTGATCCTTTTGTAGCTTGTATTCTTTGGATGCCATGTGAGATCTAAAGATTAGAATAAATATATTGTTACCACCAATAATGACGCTTACTTACATGTTGATGACAGCTCATTGTTATTAGCTCATAATACAGTTCAAGACTCTTCCTCCTGTAAAATGTTTTTTACTGTTCACTTTAATGTGAAATACTCGGCCGCTTTCAAAACAATATAATAACAAGCTTCAGATCCTTTAGGCTAGATTTTCAAAAGCATTCAGTATCCTGAAGCCATGTTGCCTTCTTTGTCAAAATAAGCCAAATATTACCAATTGATGTAGCAATTTTAAAAGGTGTAAACACGTTTGTGAGATAAAAAAATTATACTTCAAAAATTATAAAGAAGGAAGTGTCTAACAAGTACTACCCGAGTCATAGTCACAACCACGTTACGTTGTAGACTACAAAGCCACTTATATTAAAACAGAGTACATAGTATTCACATTTTATAGTGTACATGTTGATACTTTAGCATATGGAAGTTCTTGTACATAAGAAAGCTTAAAACATATTGAAAAAAGCTAGTATTTAAATAGTTATCCTTGTGTTTTGTAAAAATAAACACTTCTCACTACTGATGAGCAATGAAAATGAAAAAGATTATCTCTTCTTCTACCACTTATTCACTTCTTTCCTCCTCAAAAGTTATTAGGACATACATAACAAAGCACACACCAACATGATTATTAGGAAGGTATTCAATTGTGTGCTTATGTCCCATCAAAACCAGACTGATATAGCGACACTACATTGCACTTCGCAGGAAGCTGGATTTAAAGGAGATTATGTGCTTAACTTTTTATTTTACCAGCATTTCAACATCATCATTGAAAAACTGTGGGCAATTAAAAGATTTTGATCCTAGAGGAGAAAGCCTCAAGACTGTTCAATAACACATGATATGAGATAGTGTAGGAATAGTATTTTAAAAAAATATAAATCAATTTGAGATCCACTATTGAATGCAAGTGATGAGTAAGAATCATATACAAGTAAACATAAAATGGTTTATATGACCTAGTTACCTTGTTACACTTAAATTACAATTACAAAAAATCAGATACCTCATCTTAAACATACTTACACATTCAAATTTTACATGTACATTTTTTAACGGTAAAACACTAAAGACAAAAGACAGAAATGTCTTCGCTTTAATGGGAGAAGGAGAAAAAAAAAAAAACACACCACCAAAAAAACCCCCCAAAACCAGAGAGATACGTCCCAAGAGTAAAGTTAAAGATTCAGAAGTCAGGGCTATGAGAGAAAAGGAAGATAAATAATTTAGCACTAAGCATAACTAAAGCCTGTCAGTCTGCCAACTTTAAGAGAAATAAAAAGGTTTACAAGGATCCTGAGAGTTTTTACAGAACCTCTAGGGTTTTGAAAAAATAAATGCAGAACAAGAAAAGAGTTCTGAAGTATTCCGCATAAATAGATTTTAAAGACACTGATTAGACTATGAGAATAATGGTACGGAAAGATTCCTTTAGTTCAAAATTAGACTGTTCTCTGGCGTTGTTTGCCCTCCTGTATCGTCACCAACTGGATCAGCAGTAGGGCTGTCTTTTTTCACAGATGCATCACCTTGTCCGAAGCCTGGGAAGATGTGCTTATGGGAGGCCAAAACATATCAGTATCACTTTTAATAATATGGATAAGCCCATGTTAGGCATTAAATGTACAGGCACTGCACAACATATACACAGTTATTCTTTTAAGATGAACCACATGTTCATGCTTAAACACTAATTCTGACTGCCTTTGAGTTGAGTAATCTCTGTGTTTTGGAGTGTCAATATTCATAGCTTAATGTAAGACAACTAAGCAAATAAAAATCTTAGTAAGCCTTGGCCACTCACTCTTTTTATGGGCAGGGGGTAGTGCAGGGGGGAAGAAAGGGGAAGCTTCACATTATTTTCTTCTACTTTAAATTCATTTTTTTGCTCTTACTGTTTTTTTCCAACAAGAATATATAGCGAGGTCCTTTGAATTGCATAAAAACAGGAGTTAAACTACAAAACCTGCACCTATGTAAAAAATTTTAATTCCATATCATCATCACTTTTTACTTCAAACTAAGATATAACTTTGTACTTCATTGCTCAGACAATGTTAACTGTAGGAGAATCACAGAAAGGAACCAAGTTCATTTAAGACATAAAGCAATTTTGAATTCCATTGATTACAGTGATCAGTCTATCACTTTAATGTCATCTCAGCTGGCATTTATTAAAAAGACATACATGTGACAACCCATTGATCCTTAACACTGTAGCTGAGATAAAAAGTCTATTTGCAAAGGAAAATTACTTCTTTAATTAGAAATTGAGTATCATTTTCTCTTTTCTTTGTTAGAGCTTCAGCAGCCATGGATCAAATATATCATGGGAGGGGTTGTAGAATCTGCCATCTAGTTTGATTTAAAAGTCTTCATAGTTAATCAAAGTTGTACAAATGAACACTTGAGATGGGAAAGAAAACAGGTATATTCCACCTGTATGAAGGCACTCCAACTCCATATTGCTTACGAAATGGCTCCAAAGGGAGTGCTTTACTTCCTGGTGGACTCTGCCATAAGACTGAAGTTCAGGGGACAGGTTCACTACTGCTTCAAGTCCCTCTCTACACATGGAGTAAAGCAGCAAACAAAAATTGTTCCCCAGACTTTCTGTAAGATTTTCAATGAATTAACTATGGCTAGGCATATACCTCTCCTAAGGACAAACTATTTAATACAAGAATTTGCTGAAAAAGAATCCAACAAATACTTGCCAAAGAATATACTGTAGAAATGACTGAATCTTGCCAGTCATTTAATGTATATGGAAAAAATAAATCTTAGTCTACCAGAAGACATTCCACAAGCAGATAAAATGATAAATGTCTCCGATACACTGTGAACGACATGCTGTTCTATAAATTCCAGGAAGATTCCTTGTTGGTGAACAGAATTTTGAAGCCAAGTAATTTAATCTGTGGACTTCTTAAATGCTATTTTTAACATTCTGTTTTCTCTTTGTACAAATCCAAAATTACATATTTGGAAAACCTTACCTCTCATACAGTGTCTCTTTTAGTTCTAGGGATAGCCCACCTGATTCTCCATGAGAGGTAAATCCCTCTGTCAACTGAATTGCCTTCTTTTTATAAACTGTGTTAATGATTTAGTATCAATCTCTCTCAGAAAACCAGGGCCATCTCCACGCTCCACAGACGTGCATTCTACCACTCTTCCCACTGTTCTGTCAGTATCATGACCTTTGGGAAACAAAGACAATGGTAAGTTTGCATGACTCATTACAAACTGCTATTCCAGTTTCAACTTTGGCTACTATCTTAGTGCTACACTACTAGTTCTATTTTATACTCTACTTGAAAAGCATGTAATTCAACAGATAAAGGCTTGATTTCTTTAAGTTTTCAGGATGAAAATCACAAACTAATACTAAGGTGGACTACACAAGTAAAGCTACACACTCTTGTGGAAGCAGACATTTTATATGAAGTGGAATTAATTCTGGATAATTAACTCATATTCCATTTTCCCCATCAATTAAAATCAGAAAAATTCAATGCACTGCTGATTTCTTAGCTGAATAAGAGTCTATGTGGTAAAAAATATCCAGACTGAATGATTATTCACAACAAAGGTCTTCAGGCCCTTGATTTAGATTCTTTTGTGCAGCATGTAACCTTTAGGATTACTTAAATTGCTGCCTACAAATAGACCACCAGTAACTCATCATCTAGTCATAAAAATAACTTAATTGGACTGCTATTAGATATTTAATTGCCTTCACAATGTTTGTACAGTATTTGTCTATAAAGCTTTAGATAATATTGCCTTAATTCATCTAAGCAAACTATCAATTGCCTTACAACAGTAGACAAAAATCTGCATTCCTGTTTTAACCTTCTCCAGGGTACAAATTAAAATTTTCAGGTGGCAGATCTTTATTTTGCTGTAAACTCTTTATGGCAACGCAAGTTGTCACAGATGATGGCTACTGAAACACTTAAGTGTATATCTCCAGCCATTATGCAGGGAACAGGAGCTGTGCAAAAATTCCCTGTACAAGCTCTGAAAATTTAGGTCTCAAACATCTCAAAATGCAGAATTGATTATCTGTGATCATTCTTCATAGCAAATAATTTTCATCTTTAACTAGACTCAACTGGTGAAATACTCAGCTGTCACCAATCACTAAAAGTGATTTCAATTTGACTATGGCTATTTTAGACAAGATACAAATTTGGCCCAAATTTTGTAGTTCTGTTTGAACTACAAATAGCTCTGTATGAACACGTACAAGTGTAAATTAATAATTTATCTGTTGCAGGGTAAGGAAAGGAACCAACACATGTAGAATTTGGGGTTTAGTGTCTAAAACTGGGCAGGAAGATCTGAATTGGGATACTAGAATCACAATTATTGAGCTGAAACAGAGAATCTGGGCTCCCAAGGTTAGGTTGAGATTAAGGAGAATTCCTAGTCTTAATATGTCTTACTGTTTAAGTGGTATTTTGAACACAGAGCTATGTATTTACAAATATAAATAAAGAGCCTAAATAAGCAAATTCTATGCAAAGATATCACTTTATCTCTAGAACTTGATGAAATGATTCCAAATACTTTAGAAGTATGAAAAAGTTTCTATTCAGGATAATGGAATGATTTGAGTGATTTTTACATTATTAGTTTACAAAAGGTAAATTATGTATAGGAGACTAGGCCCATACAATAGAACAACAGAACCCAAGAGTCTCAGTATCCAGAATTACTGCTCTAGATACAGGATACAGTTGCTGTACAGAAAGAATGACTTATATGAAAAAATTAATGGATGGAATTCATAACTGCTCCAATTCCAGAATCTAGTGTAGGATGATGCTAATATCATCTAATAATATCAGGATCAAAGATGAGTGGAATAAAACTTCCAATTTTAGATACTCTTTATCTGCAGGTGTGAATGTATAAAGAATTTTTGCCACTGGTTCCCTATTATAAATCCAATGATTTTGTACTCTATGACAGCAGTTTCTACAATTTTCTTTTGGCACAACTTGCTTGGAATATATGACAAAACAGCAGGGTGCCAAAACGTTTTTCTAAATGATCTACTTTGCAAGACAGCTTCCAAGTGTGACCCTGATGAATCTTATCATTACTCTTGGAATAGAATAAACATGAAAAAAAGAATGCACATATCATTTACTTAATCGGGCATTTCTTTGTTTCTTTTACATACTACTTCACAGCCACACCAAAGGATTCATTCCAACATATAAAGCATTTTAAACGCAGGTTAAATAAAAAAAACGTTATTGGGTAGGATAGAATTGCACTATGCCTATTTTTGAATCCTGCTGTCTCAGACAAGTGTAACGAATCATTTGATGTCATCTCCATTACGATGTTAGCTCTAATCAACTGAATTACTCTTCCTATCCATTCCTTGTATGGAACTCTCCAAATTAGATGGCAGAGTTTTTCCAGTGGAAAAACCCATCCTCTGGCAGACTACGAGGGTCAGGATTTGACAAGATTCAAGCTACAGAATAAGGCTGGATTACTCTATACTTTAACTGAATATCAGATCATTTTAATGGTATGGAGAGGCATTTCATTGCAATTTATAGTGATGGTTCAGTGTTTAATTGGGAAGAAGTGTTTATGAGCAAAAGCTACACCATAAATGGGGAGGGGATCATTATACATCTTCAAAAATATAGCTGTAAATTAAGGTAGATTCCAGTTGCAACACAAATTTCCCAAGGCTTCTAATTTTTTCATCTTAGCATGACATGCCTTGCTGCGAACACCAAGAAATGGACAATGAGGATTAGCAGAATGCATTAAGAAAGGTTGCCCAGGTATACATATACAGGGAAAAGTGAGCATAAAGAGAGTTAACTGTGGTTTGTTCCCTCCCCTCCTTTCTCAGTCTAGGAACCCTTCCATATGCTGTGTTCTATTTATTATTTCTGCATTGCATCAGGAGGGAAATATTCACACTGAGCCACAGGGATTAAAGACTGAAGCTCTAGAGAAGTCAGATCACATCCGTCATATCCAGCTGTTTTCAATTCCAACACCTCACACCTGCTTTTATTTATTATTCCTGGGCTAGACAAGACAGGGCTCATTTCTCAATCTTTAAAAGCTTTCTTAAGAAAGACACAAATCAATCTATTCCTTTCCCTTTTGCCTCTGCAATAGCCCACGAAGACAACATTAAAACAAACTACTGACATGGTGAGGATCTGACCTAATGGGAAGCCACTCAAATACTGAGGCTGGACAGCTCCCTCTCACCTCATAGCAAAATGGAACAGAAACACCATCAACTACAAAAATTTGCTGTTAGTGTAAACTCTTAACCCCATTTACTCCCACAGATTTCAATTGCCTTGTTTTTAATTTACATTGGAAATGGGCTCAAGAGGTTTGGGTGGCAGTGAATTCACAAACTAATTCGTGTACTACTTTATGCAGTGGGATCTCCACTTTTACCTGTTTCAAGCTACCATTCCACAGAGCCTGCTTGTTGCCAGTCCAGCTGATTTGCTTTCCTATTCTCTTTCAGGAGATCACACTGCCTCAGCATTTGATTGTCCTCTTTCATCAAGTAATTTTTCCAGACAGGGACTCATAAGTCATTCTTTTTGCAATCTTCTCTTGTGTCACAGGCTAGTCTTACATTAGGATCTTTCTAATTAACTGCTCAACAGTAATTATTCAGTCACATTTAAAATGCAATCCAAACGTACCAGACCTCCTTGTACTTACTGCACAAACACTTCCCCATTTGCAGTTGTTCATTGCATATACCTAGCGTACCAGGTTATTATTTGATGGAGCAAACTTGTATCTTGTTTGCAATTCATTCAGTTGTTATGGGGGAGACATTCTGCTTCTTCCCTTCTTGTCAACCTGATGATCAGGATATCACATCCACAGTAGCTAGACTATCTGACTCACCAAGCACTATGCTTTAAATAAGCATGAGCACCAGAAAACACAATGGAACATGAAGACATACAGGTGACAGTGGAAGCCAACGAGAAAACAGCTAGTTGCTTTTTGAAAATTTTACCCTTGAATACATTTTGCTTTTTTGATAAATGAAAATATGGATGGAACATGATGGAGTTGGCAGATGGAGTTGTAATACTGCTTAAACATAAGCGCAGTATACAGACATTTCTGTTCTACACTCTTGAATATAAACAAAACCTACTAAAATGATTTTCTGTATGTTTCCTGTACTACTGAAGATTTTCACTGCTCCCACCCTACCTTCCATAGGTCTGCTGAAGTTATACAAACCAGTATTTTCAGGATCTAAGCTACTTCACCTGTCTCTACAGCATGGCATCCCTCAAAATCTCACTTTAACAATTTCCGAGCAGATTTTCTTACCACTTTGGAGGCTGTCTCAGCACTTTGCATGACTCCACAGTGTTTGTCTGCATGAACTATAACGGTCAGTGAGCAGTGAGCATGAATCCTGCAAAGGAACACTATGAAGAATCAACTGAAAGGAGGAACAAGGCAATACCGTGTTGAGGACAAGAGCAGATCTATGAAATCTATACTGCAGATGTTAACTCTTACCTTCCTCTGACTAGTATTCCCAGATATGCAAATGTGTTCAATACAAAGCATGATACACTTCGGTCCTTTTCAATACGCTAAATCCTTCGTTCTTGTGAAAAGTAGCACTGTAAAGAGTATAAATAATTACTTGAAGATTAAAGAATACAATATTGCTGTTTTCAAACCCATCATAAGTTTACCATTCCAGAATTCCATAATAGTGATATTTTGCTTTAGAAACTTAGAATTACAGTTCTCGTTTCTTTTTCATGGATATCTTCACATGTGATCCATTTATGCGCCATTCTACCAGTAAGTGCTTTCCTTTTGTCCTCCCAGACACAAACCTAGATTTAGTTCATTGCTGAACTTAGTTTGGCAGGAGCAGCAAGAGCGCCAATTCAAGACAACGCTTATTTTAATCATTTATATAATATTTTATTTTCAGTTTTATCCACAATGTATCCTTAAGAAGAAAATCCACAGGTTTTGTGGTTGTTTTTTTTTAAGCAGAACAATAAGATCTCAACAAATGCACACCACTAGAAACAACCAATGGTGCTTTATGAGCCAACATACAGCAGTCAATAAAAACATCATGGAAGTTTCATCAGTTTGTTAATTTTCTCTGTATTTAATTGCTCATAGAATAGAAATGAAAGTTGCTTTGTCTTTTTTAAACAAGTTTTGATACTGTTTTGGAGTGCTGTCTTTTAAAAAGAAGATACATCAGCCAACCACAACAATAGGTGAAGACCTATTCTAAAATAGTTCTAAAAGACTAAAAAACTAAAAGACTTCTGTTCTCTTCTTGCCCTGTAAATGACCAATGACTTTGATCTACAGCCAATGAGTCATTTCAAATATTGTTATCTAACATGGATGGTGATCACTTAACTCCTCTTATGATTTTTAGCAAGTAATTTCATAGCTATATACACCTCATTTTTTGAATCTGCCAAGTAGATAGAAAGTCTTCCCACACCAAATGAAACAGGCCCTTAAGTTCATAAAACATTTGAAATTCTTGCATGAAATTTAGCACTGAAACACAAACTATTATCATTTGTAATAGCAAAATACATTAGGAGATGCTGAATACATTTGCTTTAAAAGGCAGCTCTGCCCCACTACTCTTTAAAACATAAAGGATACTCCATAACAAGAACAACCATCAGTCTGAATTCAAAATCGAACTGATTCATCAAAATTTGGAAACCATGTAATAAAACATACATATAGTTGCCATAATACTGATGTGCTGTAAGTGCTATCCAGTTTTTGGAAGAGTAACGTACACTTACTAGACAGACATCAAGGCAATTGCCCATGATACAATGTTAAAAAAAAAATAGATTGTACGGTTTGCAGTAGCATCAAGTCTCTATTCAAGTGTAAAAAAATTAATTGACTCCATCTGTATTGGCCTAATGACTGATTAAATGACTAATCACGGAAGTCTTAATTAAAATCATTTTTCTGTACAGAAGAGGATGGAGGGAGGAAGGCAATCATTAATGTGTTATAATGTATGTCAGATTCCATTTGTGCCATTTACTAACAGCCATCAAATGAGTAATTATGCACAAGGTCATTCTGTAAACTTTCTGCATACATCAGACTGATTGGATTAGGGCTTGGTGCTTGGCTAGGTTCTGCATGTGGCTGCTTTTTTCCAATCACAAAACAGGTAATTAATATTGCTCAGAATGACTAATAAAGGAAGTTGACATTTCCTCTTCCATCTTCACACCAGCCAACCCAGCCAAAGATTCATATACAACTTTCATACGTTGTTGGGTAAAGTCCCATACCTCATACATTAAATCAAGCCTATCCTCCTCAGCTATTCAATATTCTTCATGAATTGACAGGTATCGCCGTCACACAGTGAAATTCTGTAGTATCGAAGGAATGCTTCCTGCATGAATAAAGTGACCAGGCAATTAAAAGAGTCCTTTTCAAGTAAAGCAAGATGTCAGCATAAAACTTATTTTATTTGCCAGCCACCTGACTACCCTGATGCATAGTGACCTTCGCTATGGAAAAATAACAAGCTGCTTCTACCTCAACAGCTGAGACTCATCTATTTAATGTATTAAAATGGGTAATGGAATAAAACAGTGCGTCTTGAGATTAGATAAACCAACTTTCCACTTACATGTAACTCATACATAGGACCTACACTTTTTGATGAAACGTTGCATATAAAATGTCAAAGTCCAAAGTATAAATTGTAACACAGAAAATATTTTGTTTGCTGGCTGCTGTCCTGAAATTTCTCGAAAATCTTATTTGCAGCCGCAGTAAGTTTGCCATATCACTAGCTGCAACAATTTTGCATATCCCATATGACAATACACTATCTCGTGTATAAAACAACATTTTTTATAAAACTGAAATTAAATGTGTCTTAACAGGGAAGAAAAGAAGTCAGTATAGCCCTGTCACTATCATCAACAAATGTCCAATTCTGTTAACGTTACTTTCCTTCAAAATCCTGAATTCAAATGTGCAGCACTGATGTGAGTTACAGTTGCAGAATTAGGTGCCATGTAAGTTCTAGTTCTTCTAAAATAACTGAATCAACCTTTGGTACTGAATAAAGTTTCTTCAATTACTGTTGCCTCTTTTTCCTAAAGAGAAGTATTCTGAGCAACAATCCTGATAAAAAAAGATCTCTGCAGTGACACTGAAAATGGACATCCTCCTGTGAACATACAATGTGCTGCTTTAAAGCGTACCCAATTGATTAAAAATAGTGCTCAGAACATGGATGGAGGAGCCAAAGCGACAAAAAATATGAAAAGAATCTTAAAGTCATGACTATGTAACATCCAATTACACTTTTGGCATGATTAAGTACTATCCTGTCTAAACCATTTAAAGTCATGCAAGTCACAGAAAAATATATGTAAAGCTACATCAGCCAGCTTCATCCAGATTTCACGTAAATACAAATTTCAGTTAGTTTGAATTCAAATTTCAATTAGTTTGAATTAATTATAACACAAACTTGACCCTACTTACCACATTTTGTTTTGAAGAAAACAAAAATATGTGACAACAAATCTCTGCTTGCAATAACTGTCAGTGTCACATATGAAAGAAGTTCATTTTACTAATAAAGGAAATGGAATTGACTGATAAGATTTAAAATTAAATTCAGCTATTCTATAAATGTAATTCAGAGTTTTAAGGTGGCTCTCAAGGCTTAAAACCAGCATTGAGACTCAAATGTGCCACTCTCTGGGTTCCTAGAGAATTAATGAATCTTAGTTTCATCTTCATTTGAAAACACGTGCATTTAAAACAACCACAAAATCCATCACCACCAAACTAGAACATTCCAAAATAAACAACATACATATGGCACAGTAAATCTTTCAAAACCTAAAGATATTTTTATGGAATAATTCAACACAATCTGCACTATTCTGCTAATGCAAATGAAAACCTGCACAACTACCTAAATTACAGGGTGGTGTGCCATTCTTAATCTTCATAGAAATGTAGGAGTTCCTGTTTCAATCATTTCTATTGTCTGAAATACACCAGATGATAATGGAGTGGCTGCCACTGTAGGCAGAGACTGGCTTCTAGGTGAAGCTAATTAATGACTCAATGTAAGACTTACTGTAGGTTTGAAAGAATTACTAGACAGTGGTGAATCAATGTGAGACAGCTGCAAGTACATTAAGTGACCTGTCTGAAACTTCAGCATTGTCTTTTTTCTGCTTACATTGATTATATAGGTTATTCCTGATCTTTGATTGTATAAACTATTTAAGACAAAGTCAAGCATTTCAAGTACCTCTCAAGTACTTGAAAAGGTAAAGCCCCTTCTCAGCACACACGTGCATACCCTTCATATCATAGTATAGAACTCCAACTAAGGTTGACTGAAAGACAGCCTTCTCCCTCTTTTTTATTTCAAGTATTAAAAAAAAAATATTAAGGTATCTTATGCCCAAAGACAGACCACAGAAGAAAGATGGCATCCTATGTGAAGGCACCTCCAGCTATTCTAGATCCAGAAATCTGGGAATTTGCAACTCTCTAGGCCACTTACTAGGATAAAGCAAAACAGGTTCAGACTAAGGGGTTGGAACGCAGCCAAGCAAAGCCATTTAAGGAAAAACACAACAAAACAAAAAACCCAACAGGCTACACTAAATTCCCTGGTCACACTGCAAAAATTAGGGAGACAGTTGCTGCATGTGGTAAATGAAGCATTTTTGAAAGTGCTTTAAATAGTTAGGTACCTCTGATTTCTATTATTAGCCAGTGCGCATCATCCTGTCTATTTTGACATAAATGTGACTTCTCATATTGGTTAAAGATGAAAAAAAAACTTGTCTGCTACAGAGAAGCTACTGCAAATCAGTGGGACCAACCTGATAAGACACTGGAATCACTATGCCTGCTCATTTCAGCAAGTCCCATTGCAATTATTTTATGCTTTGCTATTAGTTGAACTAGTGAAAAAGGCGGAGAATTAGTCATCATGGCAGATTTGCTCAAGTCAGTATTTTAAAAAGCCTGTAACCTATTGTACAGTAAGTAAATCAAAGCTGGAAAAGTTACCAACAAGCAGGCTATAGTAAAAGTCACTTTCATCACAACCCAAATAATGGGAAAGTTAAACGATACCTTTCTCTTAAATGTTACAACTGTCATCTCTCTCAGAGGATATCTCCATACTCATTTTGACAGTTAAGAAATGCAAATTAGATATCCCCTATTCTTCTATTTGTTTTGTACAGTGAGCACAATTTCTGCATGAACGTCCAACTGTATTTCCATCCTCTTTGTGTCACAGAAACCTCATTTACCAGTCATTCTTCTCCATATGAAAAGATCTATAATGAGGAGTCTTTCTGTCATTGCCCTGCTCCTCTGAGTCAGGAATTTTCATTTCCCCCTAATACTTGCTGCTGTAGCTGCAATTTCATTTACTGTCATCTCATACCACAGCCTTAATGCAAGCACATCTGTGGCTGGATCATGGAAAAGATTCAGTATGGCTTTCAGAGTTGCATATCAATTAAATGGTTACGAGAAACCAGAGTTTTTATTTACTATGTTCTCATATGGTACTTATAAAAAGGAAGATTTACTCACTGTACTTGAAATGACAGTTTATTCTTCCAGTTAGTCACCTAGCAAAAATATCTGTATGAGAACACTGAACATCAAAAGTAGGACTCGGAGGTCTACTTGCACAGGCTTTCTCTCAGAAAACGACTGAAAAGCCACAAAGTTACCCAAAACCTAAAAATGTGTTTTTGATTCACATCTAAGCAGTATCATGAAAGAAATTGATTACTTTTTGTTTTGAGGAAATAATGCTGTTCAAAAAAATATTTCTACTATTCTCTTCTTTTTAACACACATACGAAGCAATTTACACATGCTGAGCCAAATTTAGCTTTGGTGGGGCTCCAGAAGCCAGTTGTATCAGGACAGATCACCTCAATCTAAGAAAGCAGTAGATGTCATGTTCTCCTTGTTGAAAGCTAGAGTTCCTATACATCAGTATCCTGACATTTACAAGTTCTCTTGCTCTTCTAGGCTATTCAAAGCTACTTTTACTTTTTAAAAAGCCTCTTACTATTACTTTAGCTGCCTGCCTGCCATACCTTTGCATTAGCAAAATTACAAAATGAGCATCTGCTCTTTTTCCAATTGGAATTAAAGGAATAGGATTTGAAAGTTTGTGACTAATATCTAAAGCAGACAACAGCTAAATGGACCATCAGCCAGAATTTTACATTGTAAGCGTTCCAGTATGATAAAGGAGACCTAACACTTTTCCCAAGTTGGGCTTCTGCAGACGCCTTATTCTTCCCTACAACAGTGGAAGAGGATTTAAAAGTTCACCTAGACCTTGACAATGGGCAAGGAAAGTTTACTCCAGTTAAGATTTTACAGACTGCAGTTAAGTTTCTGAGTTGCAGAGTCGGAAATGGATTTGTACCTTCTATTTGCAGCATTAAAAATCATTAGTTTACACAGATTGTCCTGATTAAACAAACAAAACTTTCCTATAGTCAGTGTACAAAGTCAGTACTGTTGGGGGGGGATGAAATAGGAAGCTACCTGAAAGATGTCACAAAAGTTTTTATGAAACAAACCACAAACTTTTCAACAGCTAATTTGAATTCCAAAAGGTAGAAGTAGAACAATATCTAGGCAATCTGCAATTTGTATGTAATTGCACTGATAGAAGTTAGAAATAACTTTTCTCTTTTTAACATATAAGGAAGCAAGTTCAGGTGGGTTTTCGGATTACATCCTAATTCCTTTTTACGATAATGATAATTCTACCTGGTTCCTGCATGAAGGAATTTGCCATTTGTCCATCCACAATTGAAGATACATGTTCAAAGAGAATTTTGATATTACCATTTTAATTAAATATTGAGTCTGTGAATCTCAACATGGAACATAATATGAAACTATAGAGTATATGCAAAATAAAATATCTATACCTTCCTGAGCCTGTAATTCTGAAACAGTGCAAGAAAATTCTTTCCTATCAAGTTGAAAAATGCAATGCCAGTGTTGTTGTTTTCAAACAGTAAAAGTACAGAAAGCATGCCAATCATGCACTGAAAATATACAGCTGGAGTTTACTTCCGATACATTAACACCACAAAGGGTCATAACGTACTACTTTCTTCACCTAATTCCATTCTAGACCTTCAGTAAACTCAAACTAGTAGTTTTTGGGTTTTTTTTTTTTCCAGAGAGCAGGGATTTTCTGTGCTTAAATAAACTATAATTTTGATGTTGCCACAGTTGTTCAAATCACCCTTGCAAAACTTGACTAACCTAGTAAGCAGAGGAGAAGTTTTTCTTCTCTATGTAATTATTTTCTTTTTAACTGTCTATCTACATCATACGTAATGAAATTATGGAAGTTTGTTTAAACACACCAGTTTTAAACTAGCAAGGTTAGATGTAATTACTCAGTGTAATCACAGCAATATGGAAATCAGAGCAGATTGCAAAACTTAGATGAAAAACCAGGCAGTAGATCTGATGGCAATTTTAAAGGTGTAGTGAAATCTCCCACACCTACTTCATTTGAAAGAGAGGAAAAAAGCTCTAATAAAACAAGAAAAGTGCTTAAAAAAATCCCAAACACCCAAAAAACCCAACACCAAACATTCTCCAAATTGAAGGACTGAGAAACACTGTTCTTGCAAGCACAAGCCTAGGTTATAAGGAAGCAAAAGATGTATTGGCATAAAATGTGAAAGGCAGTGTTATATTACAGTGGTCAGCTAAGACAGACGGGGCCATTTGTCCAAGAGAATAACACCAATTAGAAGTGGTGTATTGCAAAGAGATAAAAACTGCTTTCGGCAGACAGCATTCTCCAGCTCAACAGTAGGAATACTGATTCACACATACCTGCTGTCTTCCATTTTCTCCTGCGAGACTGTCATCTTCTCAGCTTTCTCAGCAGATATCCTGCCACTTGGCTTTTTGCCTCCTTTCTACAGCAAGAAAAAAAAAAAAGGAAAGTATTTCTGTAGTGCTTAAGGGAAGTGCCAAAAATGGTGTAATTTATGATGTGCTAGTGTTTTCCTTTGCATTCATAAGTTAAGAACAAATGCAAAATCATCAGCACTTGAATATGGTGGATTTTGATTTACATATATTAAGATTCTCTCATGATTTCCTATTATTTATTTCTGTAAACAAAATTGGATCCTGGTCACTAAACTATTAGCATCCCCTACAGTAATTTGAGCCAAATGATAAAAAAGATAAAAGCCAGAATGTACAACTCAGCAGTCAAAAGAATTTGAAACCAGAAGTTGTATCAAATTGTCTGATCTGAAACTCTTATCTGCTCTTCCTTTCTACAACGAAAATCTTACTGGGAGTGAAGTAAATAGTTATCTTATCGATACCTGAACTTTCGGAATGGGCACATCTCACTTTCTCAGTTTGAACAATAGTATCTAGGCTTTTCCCTAGAATCTTCCCAATACAGTTTCAAGTCTTTGGTTAGTAGACCAAGTTATTTTCTGGACTATTTCCTGGAATTTTTAAATGCCTACACCATTGTTTTCTTCATTTCAGTGTATTGTATCCATGCAAATACAGTATTTTACATTAAGGCTGGCATAGATAGAAGTTTAATAGCTTTTTTTTTTCTTCCTTTTCTGAAATAATCTTCAAGGTCCCACTGTAAGAAGTACTGCAAAGCCCGAGAAATTATGTTGACAGCATTACCCACAATAGGTTGGGGTTATTTTTTTTTCCCTCTTTTCATTCAGGTGTAACAGAACTGATGCCATCTTGTGTGGTTTCTGTCACAACCAACACAACAAATAATTACATAATACTGCAATTACTCATGATAATTTTATACCAACCCACCCTGCAGGAACTCCAATTTCACAATTAAATAACTTCTGTCCCTGCAAAACCTGCAAGAAGGCTGTTTTGGTCATGTTCTTAATGAGTGAAAACTTGAAGAAGCACTTCATAATACAAACCAGAAGACAGGAGAATACTTTGGTAGGTAATTTCCCATCCTGGCAGGAATATTTTGTGTTGGAAAGCTGTTGTTGAATAATTCAGGACAAAACCTAAAAATAGTAGTGTTTGTCTCAAATCCTGTGGCGTGAAGTGTGAAAGAAAGATAATATTCTAACTGTAATACTTTATCCTAGCTAGAATACCTTAAAGTAAGAAATTTCTAGTTGCGAATGCTGCAGTTATCTCCACAGTGCCGTAACTTTATCATTATATGGCAAGATAAAACTTAAGTCTTTGCCTCTGCAAGGACATTAAATAACATCTTTCTCTCCATTAGCTTTTGCTGTAGTAGCAGTATTTATTCTCTGGGCAATGAACAAGAACCACACTGCTTACAGAATAACTCCAGGTTCTTAATGCACTAACAGTTTCAGAAAGGTTCCTGTGTCACTAAATTTAACTTTTTATTATTATTATTATTAATTGATAGCTCTTGTGCCACACAGTTTCGAAGAAAATGTTTAACAGTGAGAAGATACTTTCAGCAGTGCACTGTAGTCACAAGGCTAGTATAACTGTCATCAGCAACGAGAAATCAAGTTCAAAAAACATAAGGGACCCCATTCAATTCTTCTTCTTTAACAGTGCAGAGAAGGAACATCAGTGACCCTTTAGGGAAGAAAGAAGAGATGAACATTTCTAGTGCAAACGTTCTCCTGTTTGACACAAGCCTTCAAAAGGTTGGCCCATAATGTATTTATTTATTCACACAGTGAATGTCAAGATACTTACAGTAACAAGTAAAGACTACAGTTGCTACAGTCGTGTGATCTGAGGAAGCACTAGAAACAAAGAACTCTTGAATTCACACCGATTCATTGTATGACCTTGGGCAAGCGCCCTACACTGATGCACAGGGAAGTAACAGTACATACCTGGCTTACCAGCAATGGCAGAATTATTTAATTGTTATTAAGTCTACAGTCGTGAATAGTCTTTAAAAAGAGTAAGTGCCACAGCTGTTAGGCCTACAGAAGGCTTACTGCATCACCTAATCCTTCTCTAACACAGTTGTAAGTACACAAAACAAATAATTAAATACACTTTTCATAGGAGACAGTGAACCCAACTCCCACCTTTATTTATAAAGTCTTCCAACCTTTTCCAAGAGAGTCACTTGTACAATTTTGCTCCCTTGTTTATTTAAGAGCCTCTTAAACAACAGTGGAAGTCCTACATTTAGATAATCCATTTATTAAAAAAAATTCTTCATGCCAATCTTCAGCTGAAATAATCTCAAAATAAGCAGCTGTTCAAAGAAAGGTGTTTAAGATCAATGGTTTCAAGGTGCCTGACAGGATTTCACACTTGTCATGTCAGAAACCTTACACATCTATAGTCGTATTTCTGCTGTCCCACATTACTGGTAATATGGCACAAAGAAGGTTTAGACAGCACATGAGACAGTATTATGCTGGGTATTAAAAACATACTAGCCAGACAATTACCTAATAAGGTTTATAAATTCCAGTTTCACATGCTTTCAAAGTGAAGCTAAAGCGTCCAAATCCGAGAATCACTCCTGAAATACTCTCTTCATGTTAATTTTAATTACAACAATTATTACTATCAGCAAGACAAAGATCATGCGCCACCTTCGAGGGATAAGTGCCAGCAGGATGACTACTTTCATAACAACCATTCAAGATAGGGCAGCTTGACCTCTCTGGGAGTAAAATATCAATTAATTATCTTTTTACAGCCAATTCAATTACAGCGCACTAATCACTTGCGTAGGACATCAAGCCAGAAGTTGGGGGTGGGGGGGGCGGTTGGGCAAAGGAAGGAAAAAATATTGGCAGTGAACGACCCTCAGCAAGGATGACCGGGCAGTAACCCTACAGTTGCAGCTGTAACGTTTGTTAACATCATGCAAATAGTTATTATTTGCTTGTAGCAGACTAAATGCTGTAAGATCATCCTCATTTAACTAAACTTTTTTAAAAATAAAAAGAGTTACTGGTCCTAGGGGTAATGGAAGTTTCATTTAAAGGTGACCAGACACACTGCATTAGTCTTTAATGTTAGAGTCAATTCACCAAAGAGCTTTGCTCATTAAGGAAAAAAAAAGAGGAAAGATGATCTATTCAGCAGAAAGCAAAATATATTTAACTTTTGTTAAATAAACTAATACTAACTCAAGTTACTGAGGACTATTTCACTACTGTACTGATCCCAAAGAAAATTATCAAGTGCGATATATCTACAATAATGCACTCAGCAAAATATTAGTATATAAGCAAACATGTATTGTTATGATCACATTAGTATTGCTACAGAGGCCAAACAGAGGCCAAAAAAGTATGAGTGCATGTATAAACACATTAGTATATGCAAAACATGTGTAAGCAAACAAAATCAAAATTTGAATCTATTCATTTATAGCACTCATGAAATAAAATGGCAGAAAGGAGTATGTTAAAGGATCTCTTCTCACATGAATTTCTGTTAAATGAGTCTTGCACCATTTAGTTCAGCATAGATAACAGAACCTGAAAGAAAGTTACCCAGTCCATATCTGAAACAGTAAGGCAAGACTGCTGCTTTCAGCAGTCTCGATGGACAGAATTTGAAGTATAAAAAGGTATTTTCACAACACAGTTGCAGAAGTTAAGCACTTAACAGTAGCTGTAATGCTAAAACTCTCACAGCATTGCCATAGTATAACTGACAATCTCTGTAGCAAAAAACTTTCGTCTCCTTTGCCAGTATGGTAACAATAGCAGTGAAAGATTTGTGCGTAAGTTGAAAGCATTTACAAGGAACACTGGCAGTTTATTAGCCTACTCTGATTCATCTTCATTACTAAAATTTTTAATACAGCCTGATTAAGCCTGGAACACACATCTATGCTACAGTGACACCTTCAATTTCTTTGTCGATAGCATACTGAAAGTCATTAGCACTTACCTTCCTAAAAAAGAGCGCTCTGAAAATTCCATTATGGACTGCAGATTAACTTCTGTAACCAAAAAATATGATATACCATGCATGCAAGGAACAGAACACAGAGTCTAATCTTTTAGGGGGTTAGGATCTCTTAGGATTTTAGGGCATTCATATTCAGGGTGTTCCATATCACTCAAGAGTGCAAAGGAAGTTTCAAAGAGGCTAGGTACATAACTCTTCTGAATTTTTCCAAGTGCTTTGCAAAGAGGAAGCTCATACAAAATAGATGTTAACTCTGCAAATTCAAATAAAAAATTATACTACAGCAAAAGAGAGGAGCCAATGTGGATTTTTTTCCCTCCCTATTCTAACACTTACAGTGTGCTGTTTCTAAAGGACAGGTTTGTCTTTGCTCAGTGCTCTTCCAAAGTATTCTGAAAGAAAAGCACTGTTTGTTCCACCTGCAGACTCATGAATGCATGTAGGAACATCCTACTGGAATTTCTCTTCTAGTTTTGTCTATTCTATACAGGTTCTTACACCACAGTCACTGCTGCAGTACCTATAAATTTTTCCCTGGTATTCTAAGCAATGTAACCAACACTGGTCAAATGTCTGTTCCGTGAGCAACCCTATTAGGAGACATTCTCCTATTTAAGACTTGTTTTGAGACAGGTTTGTACATTCTGTACTGCACCTCAGCCAGTTACCAGTACTTTCTATTCCAAAAGACTATTCTACACTTAATGTTTTTTTCTGCTGCCTTAATAGAGTACTGATGTTTGTGTCTGGTTCCCATAGAGAGTTCTGGTACCAACTTAATATCCTTGAGAAATGGGTTTTGCTGGCAAACCTCTTGAAACTGGTACGCAGTAGGAATCGACATAAGAATAATATGAGAAGTATTATTTTGGAATCTAGTCAGAAGGAATATCTCCATAAACAAATCTTGGTGTCTTTAGCCACCCAAACATTACAAATCCAGGCTGGATTTTATGAAGCTTTAGTACCCTAAGTACTATGATGGCACATGGAAGCAACTGTTGCTATGGAAGTAATCGTTGCTATAAAATAAAAGGTTAAAACCAAGAAAGATTATTAAATCGCATTACAGGATTATCGACACCTAAGGAGAACAACCAATTAACATTGTCTTCTCTACGTGACATGACAAGAAAAGTTGACAGCCACCCTCACTTTCTACTACAGCTAAGGACAACCGAGTTCTCAGCACCTCGTATGACCTACTTTAGACCTTTCAAAGTGAGGCATAACTTCAGATTGTCACACACCGTATGAGCATTACACAAAAGCAGGTATAGCCACATCTCTTTCATACGTATACTCTTCTCTAAGAATATGTCCTCTGTTGGTCCTTGGGAATACACGTATTGCCAGCCATTTTCAAAGAGGTAATATAGTTCTACTGCCAAATTCCGTTTATCAATGCTCAGCAAATGACCAAACACAGTAAAACTGAGGAACTGTAAAACTGTATTTCCATAGTGAACATCAGGACTGATAGAATTAAGCAAATAATGTATTTTTTTCTCCTTCCAACAGAAGTAAGCATCAACTTGTGATAATATTGGCTTTAGGTCTTCTAATTCAGTTTCAAAACTTCTCTTTCCTTAGGGCTACATTTCAATAGGTCTTATGCTAAAAACTATGTAACAACATATGCAGTAATATAATTATGTCACTATTGTTAATTACATAGATATATGTTCATATTCATATTTTATATAAATATTCCTTCGTTAACTAATGTTAAACAATGTCTGTGGCTACACCTGGCTGCTAACACACTAGAGGCTGGCGTCATTTGGGTTAAAACTTTTTTTAAAAGAACGCTGCTACATTTTGCCAATGTTTTGAAACGACAAAATCCACATCACAGTTCAGCTGTAGAGTAGCTTTGGGACTGGTAACTGCTTGATACTCGGTGACCAAGTTTGTTAGTGTAACCTTTCAGAATGACAAGCTTATTTCTAGACAATGCTTTATATCAATCTAATATGATGCCAGGAGAATAAAATTTACCCCTGGCACACCTACTGGGTAAATCAGTGTCCACTTCTGTCATCTGGAAGGGCTCCATCAGGTGTAAATTGCACAGGTAGTATTATAACACAGTATAGTTGGTGGGAATCTATGTCTTGCCTGTTGATACTGCTTAAATAGTGGTGTTCTTTTTCATCATAAATCCTGTCTGGGAAGCTCCTAACATTCCAAAACAGGTGTCCTATTATATCAACCCCCCATTTTTTAAACACGCACACGCTGTAAAACAATTACTAGGTGAATTTATCTCTCAGTGCTGCTTTAAAAATACAGCCAATGTTAGAAAATGGTGTTCAAACTACCTGTAATAAAAATAAACCACACACAGCTAGACTGCCAGTTTCCATAAGGAAAACACATTGCATGTTTCCAATAGCAAAACCCAAACTTCCCTAACGTAAAACACAGACAACATATTTAACAAATAGCTTGCTTTCACTGCTGGTTGAAAAACATGAAACCATGAAGGCACCGAGACTGAAATCAACTGTTAATTGAGAAAATTCTGTTCCATTAGTATCTTGCAAAGCTAACTTCAATTAACAAAAAACTCCAACAGCATATCAGAGCAAGGTTTTACATTAATTTGACAAAACCCAAAGCATTTAAGAGCTAAGGGTTCTATATTTATATATTCTTATATAAATATTATATTCTTATATAAAACTATATTCTTAGTTTATGCTATTGAGCCCGAGTTGTCTTGCCACAGGGTAAAGACCTTATTCAGCATACTCATGCGTTGTAACACTTCGAGAAGTAAGGAAAAAAACCCTGTTACTAGCACCAGTATAAGTGTAGTATAGGTAAACAGAGTCCCCAAAATCCTGAAGCGGAAAGGCTGACTCAACAAGAATTGCAAGCATGTAGCTCCAGTCAGGGTTTACTCCCCAAAATTATCTTCTTAATGGCTGCATTTAAGTTTTCATACACAGACAACATGCATTAGAAGGGGTTTAAAGTACCATATGAGTTAGAATGTACGTTTATATGAATAAAAGCTGCACCCATTTACCTCAGCAGGCTCATACGACCTTAGTTACGTATGATAGGAAAGATAATAAATCTATCCACCAGAAGTACGAAAAGGTCTCTGGCTCAAAAGACCCTCGGACAAGTTTGGTTTAATCATTTAAGAGCAGATTGATTATATATGTGTTCAACAGGACCTGAAAAGAATTAGATGGACAGTCTTCCAGTAGGAACAGTAACTCCTAGGCAGAGCGGAAGCTCTACTCCACTCAGCTATGCTCCACTGAAGTTTTTAGCCAATTAAATCTCACTATTCACTAAGAGATGTGAAATATTACACCCTAGGTAATTTAACTTCCACAGACTTTTTTCTTGTATTTGAAATATTAATTCATTTTGCTTCAAAATAAGCCAAATGAACAATTTCAGGGTGAAGCTAAAAGAAAAAAACTGTCCAGATCCCTAGAACTTCAGTAACTAGCTCCAGACAAATAGTTATGAAGGGGCACGAGAAAATAGCAGTGAATCCTGCGTTCTGTATCTTAATGCAAACCAACTGGAGTTAATCACTCTGTTACCACAACTAGATACTGCTACAGTTACAGAAGTACATCTCCACAACAAAACCTCTACAGCAAGCGACAACAGAGCCAAAGCCAGCCAGCCCGTCCTGAATCCTGAAACCTGCTCTGCTGAGAAAGCCACGCTCCCAGTCAGGAACCCGAACTCCAGCTTCCAGCAATGATTTTTCACTACTATTGGTCACTGCCTTTAAACTGTTAGAACACCTTTTGAATTCGATCTTTGGAAATTAATATTGAATTCAAGTGTTTTTAATTGAAAGCAAAATAAAACATCTTACAGTGAAGACAACAAAAAGCTTCTATTTTTGATCCTACGTTTACCTTCTTTCTTTGTATAGTAACTTCAGTTAACCAAAGGTTTTTCTCATGAGAATGACTCTCATCCATATTAAAGCATTCCATGGAAACAAAGACTTCACTCAGAGGGAGGGTTCATCAAACCCACTAAAATTATAATCATTTAATAAAAGTAATGACTACTCTGTATTTAAAATATTTTCCCAGGCAGCACTTTAGCATATTGTGTATTCCAAACAAAGTGCTATTGCATAATCATTAACTCTGCACTACGTAGATCTTATGAAGAATATAATGAAGATTCTAGTAAAATAAAGAATATTAAGTTTTCTTATGGATAGAAAACACATACACATATGCCCATTAAGACAACAGGACAGGTTTTTTTGGCTATAACGTAGTTCAGATTAGACGCAATGTTTTGACGTGTTTAAAGGAAAAGCAGTGTCATTATTTTATACTGAGAAAAGCAAAACTAGAAGGAAGTAATCTGTCCAATATCACTCACATGATCCGGGCTCAGAACATAAAACCTCTTTTTTCCTCCCACTCCCATGTCATATTCACTGGATTATGATGTTACACCAAACAACCATATTTTCAGAAACTACTGGACAAAAATTCCTATAAACATCCAAAACCAAAGGGACTAACAGACTTTTTAAAAACTACACAATAGCTGTTAAACCTTAGAATCTGCCACAGAGAAGACTGTTAAACTGCGAGAACGTAAAACTGTCTTCAAAATGAGAGGAAAAATTCTTCCAATTTTTTTCTTTATTGTAAATATGATGTAAGGTTATCTTCAAATACGAGATTTTTTTTTTAAGTGTTCTCAAATCCAATTTAGAAAGAATTGTTTGCGACATATATGCTGCAGCCAGTCAGACAATAACAGTTCTGCAATTATCGGCACCTGCATCACAATTCAATGGATTTAAATTACCAAGGGGCCATGGCAGATACCCTACTGACAATAATTAGCATAAAAATGTTCTACAGTTTAAAGCTGTGGGTGGGAATTACAAAAGGTTAACAGACTAAATATAAAAATCTTTTTGAATATAAAATCAATGTGCTTTGTTACCAAAATCTGGGTACTGTAATTTAACCAAAATAGGGTTTAGAGTATCTGGCAATCTTCCATATGTGTGAGCTTGGCTTTTCTTTTAAGCAAACTGCCGAGCAGCCAATCTGAAAGTTTAAAACAAAACAAACCAAAGACCCAAAGAAAGGAAAGCTTTTTATATTAATTTTTTTTTTTTTTCTTAAGCTTAGCACCAAAATGAACACCACTCTTATCAGGGCTCAGAATGATCTTTTTATATGGTCAGATTCAAAATCCCACATTATTTTATTGCATGATTTAGAGAGGGAATTATTTAAGTGGTCAAAATAAAGTATGCTAGAAGTTTCTGGACTTGATTGAACTCTAATAACAAATAGTTTTCTCAAAAGGTCATCATTGCATCAGAACACCTATATTTTCAGAAGTGGCTTCTGCTTCTGTGTAGCTACCAGGGGAAATAAAAAAAGATTAAAAAAAATAAATCTGTTTTTCATACTGCTTGGGACCACAGCTTTGTTTTATTTAGACTGAAGATACAAGCAGAACAGATGAAAACAAAGAAATTCTGCTCATTAAAAGTACTAAATCAAGATGTTAAATTTGATGAGAACACAGAAGTATAATAGCCATCAGCAAGAAGCATCTTCAGTAAAAATACAAACTTGGTAAGTCTAAAATTTTATCGAGGTTGTCCTTTGTTGACAAGATAAATGGTCATACAGAACTTTGGATCTAGATAAACTCAAAGGAAGAACTTTGACATGAAAGCTTAATTCCCTTTTACCACCCAATAATTTATCTTTTTAAAAAAATAATTAACAAGTCTCAGAATCACAGTTACCTGGGAAACATATCATAGCCTATAGAAGTAGCAGTAAAGCAAAGCAGATAACAGACTTGTACAGTTAGATTCTAACTCCAAATTGATGCCTCATTAAATTGAGTTAATGTGGATGTGCTTGACACACGCTGGGACCCCTTTTATCACAATTACTGCAACATCTCCAGCACTCCTTGCAAGTCTAATAGAATCAGCATGTTTAGGACTAGCCCAAGGTTTCTAATTGCAAAATCAGCAAACATGTTAATCATCACTTTGTTGCCCTGTTGTTGTGAAATGAGATTACAGATGTGTATTAGAGATTATAGAGAGGACTAACAAATTGATTTAGCTACTATTTCAACACAGTACTGTAAGATGCTTTTCATGATTACTTCTTTTTAGATATATTTCTGTAAGGCTACCAGTGTACTAACATTTGTCTAAAAGGTGAGCCAGGTTACCAACTTTTATACACATTCTAGTACAAACCTGTACAAACAGGACTTCTCTTCCTTTTTTTTTCCCCACAAAGATTTCCTACTACTATAGCATACTTATCTTTAATGAATATTAATTAACATTTTAATTAATATTAATATTACAAAAACCACAGATGAGAAGCGACCTCCTAACTGCAAAACCCTTTAGAAAACAAAGGGGGTTTTGGGGGAGAAGATATGAGGGTAGGGGTGAACAATGCAATGGAAAGAAGTGCTAACTCTCTCAGTTCCAGAGCTGTCATTATCCAGACATTACCACCAATGGAAAAATGGTTAGAGATAAAAATAGTTAGAGGTACTCCATAGTGATCACTGAGTAGCTTCAGGAGTTACAGGGAAGGTTAACATAACACTGAACCTTGAGCTTCCCTGTGTTCATGCAGAACGCAGTGCATTCAACTACTGCATGCGCTGGTTCTTCAGTGCTGAAAAACAAAAGACTATTAGGCAGGTATGTTTTACATGAGAGATTTAAATCCTACTTTCCCTGCACAAGAGAAGGGGGATTCCTCTTGAATGAGGATCAATTGCATTTCTGCTTCTTTTTCAATTTATAAGCTGCCTCTGTAACTGCACAACACAAGATGTTAGTCTTGCATTTTTCTTCAGTCAGCCCTAACTGTAAAATCCCATCTGAAGTAACTCTGATGCTTTAGAAGAAACAAAACAAGCACTGCATATATATACACATACTTGTGTGTATATATGTATATATGTTCATACGTGTGTATAATGCATTGATTGGTCAATTGCAGTAGAACACAGAAGAAGGTAGACTCTCTCTGGGTAAACAGAGAGAACATCATTGTTAATTATTTCAGAAGTTCAGATAAAAGAGAAGAATAAATCACTTGCACAGACAGATGTTTACCAAAGGTGTTATTCACTCCAAATACAAGCTTAAGTACTACATTGCAAACATCTCAAAATATTTGTAATGAAATAGAGGAAGATGCAAGATGGGAGTGACTGGAAGGAACACGTTTAATTCGATCAATGAAAAGGCAATAATGGTTTCTGTTTTGTTTTAGATTCTCTGTATATGAAAGGCCTGAAATGATTCACAATGATTTCCACCAATAAAGTAAGAAGAAATATGCCAGTCCTACCCAAAGTCTGGTTCATTTTTAGAGGAAGAGGAATCCAAAAACCTTGATGCAGATTATACCTTTGATGGTTTTTGTAAAAGAATCACTTAACGAACTGTCCTCCTTAGGATTTTACCTCCAGCTAGGCTGCACCCTCCTCTATAAATACTTTATACTCTTCTTCAATATTCTCCCTATAGAAATACAAGAAAGTGTACTCCAGCTTAGCATATCCTTTTTTTTTTTTTAAACATTCATTGCAATATAAACCTTGAGTAAAATACAAACGAGATTATTCATCCACACAAGCTACCACATGCAGAATGTGTAAAAATATGCTGAGAACTCATTGTCTTTAAAACATCTTAGCTGGTTTATGAAAGACTTTGCTGAACTGAGATTGAGGAGTCAATACAGCTAAGTTTGACTGCAATGGAACTCATTCCTCAAAAAGTACAATCCTTGCAGAGAGAACTCTGTTTAACACCAGCAAATGTTACAGGACACAGTCCAGCAAAAATCCAAAAGATGGTCCAGCAAGAAGAAACTAAAATCTACAAGAACATAAGCTTATCTTAAGATACAGTTTTGTGACTATCTATCTAATGTTCAGTGAAAAAGCTCACCCTGTTGCACTGAAACAGCAACAAAAACGTACCTATCTGCCAGAGGACAATCTTTGCGATCAGATTTTATAAACCCACATTCACATGAGTTATTGAAATCTTGAAATTACTGAACTCTGACAAAATTACTATGCTGAAGTTTCACACGAATTTAAAAACTAAGAGTTTAGATGACCATGGCTTTGCTTTTTCGCACTGAATTTTTTCCCCGAGGTATCGGTCAACTGAAGTTCCCAGCTTTAGTATTCTTTTTTCCCTTTCATCATCTGTTAGCTCATTTGTCAATACAGCAGATTCACCCATTGGTCTTTTTCCTCCTCAAAGCCAAAAAATAATTATGGATAGTGGTGATAGTTTTTCTTTTATATCTATTCCTACTTTTAGGGACATACACAACAATTGCTTTAACGTCTGGAAATGACATGTTTTTCCACCAGAGGGAGAGGTCCATCAGAAGTGAGAAAAGAGAGCAAATAAAAGCTACAAAATATTCTCACATACATAAAAGGATGATATGAGACAGCCGTATGGGGCTCACGAAACTTGTTTCTAGTCTCAGATGATGCACAGTTGTGCACAGCAAAGTCAGTTTACCCCTATACCCGTTCTTGTCAAATGTACAGGGTACCACTCTAACTTTTCCCTCCTAATATTATTTTTTAAAAAATTTGTACACAGTTTTGTTATGTAAAGTATCCCTCAAATTTGTAAAGGTTACTGTGCACATACAGCAAAAAGACTCAAAATAAACACAGTAATTTCTGTAGGTACCTGTAACAGTGCTTCTGATGCCAATTTTTTTTTAAATGTTCATGTAAAACCCTGGCAATACAACAAAGATCTGGGATGAGCATTAGTAATATTTTACTCCAGCTGCTACACAGGCAGCTGAGGAAACATTCAACATCTTTCTTTTAGGTTCATTAATATAATCTTTTCATTATTATTTGTGTAGTAGATTTAAAATGCATGTAAATATTTAGAATGCAGATTTCCCCTATTATTTTTAAAATATTAAGATTGGTCAATCTGTGGACTTATAAACCTAACCAGTGTCATTTTCAGCAACGTTAAAAGAAACTGCAGTGGAAGAGGCAGATGCTGCAATTCTGTTACTAGCATCACTTCAAAATCTCCTGAGACGAAGAGTGAAATACTACATAACTGCCCTGTGTTCCAGAGAATGCAACAGAGATCTCTTGAGACACTACAGATAACCACGAGATAGTGTGCTCTGGCCATGTAATTATATTGTGTCTCTTGTCCTGACGCTTGTCTCAAGGGAGTTAAATGAGTACATTTAAATTCACAGAACTTGTATACACTAAGACTAATTCATTCTTTCAAGCAACTGCCTTGTGGTGCTGAGAAATCAACGGGAAGCAGTGATTCTCAGGAAGGACTGCACATCAGTGAAATGCCTAACTGGGCTCTAACAGATTCTCCTTACTATAGCCAACTAAGTGTCTTTTCAGACCTTTAAGAGAACTAAAAGACAAACTTAAGAAAATGAAGTTATTGTAGACAGTTTAGATACTAAATGTACACATTGTTGCTAATGAAAAATTATTTCTCCCTAAATGACTCTAATTTACATGAGTCCAAAACCTAGTATTTCTTTTTCCATGTCATGTGTGGAGAAGTCAGGCTTCTTTACTTTTGAAATACCGTAATTACTACAGTGATGGGTTCACATAAAATTCTAGATAAAATGATCAAAATTACAATAAATATCAGCTAAAAGAAGCGGAAACTGCTAGCTGAAACGCAGGGCAGATAATAACAAAACTAAATAATAAAACAGAGGAGAAACCTAATTATAGCTGCAGTTTCCCCTTGCCCCAACCCAGGAGAACATATGAAACGACAGATTTAAAATAATCTAATTTCGCAGAAATTCTTTATTTATCACTGCCCGCAGGAAAGAGGGGGTAGAGTCAAACCCTTTTTTTCAGCAGAATATTTGTCTGTAGTGGAAATTACTAACAAGTCTTCAAAGAAGTCTTTGATGATCCTCAGGCTACCACTACTGATGATGTCAAGAGTTTTAGCACTACGGGCTTCAGTGGAGAAGTAGAAAACATGGATGGGGAAGTGGGCTTTGAAGTTAGCTCAGAGAAGCTGACAGAAAATATAAAATAAATCATGTTAAGGCTTGATCATGCAAACACAGATGTCAAAGGTAAAAACTCCTATTGACTTCAAACATGAGCAGAATCAGGTCCCAGGTCCTCAACAATGACTCAAAAATATAAATAGATTGTACTGAGTCTTCAAGATGAAAAAAAAAAAAATCATTAAGGGGAAAAAAAAAAGGCACCCAATAGTGTTGTTATTCCATTGTTTAATACAGATTCTGTCTGGTAAGCTGTCCAGACAGAGTATTCCCTAATATGATTAGAAATCAAGTATTCGGGGGGGGGGGGGGGGGGAGGTTTGTTGTTTTTAAACATACTTAGCTGCTGCTGCTGCTTCCAGTAATGGACATGATCATCTAAGAAGCATAATCTTATTTTTGAGATCGAAATCTTACTTGAGTAAGAAAAAAAAGAATTCTTGCCACCTGTGAAAAAGCGTTTCATGCTTTTTCACTGAAAACACTACCAACATGCATGTGACTGACCTATTACATTTGCTTTTAAGATATTCTCTCTCTCAGAAATACAAGTGGTGAATCAGTTGTTATGGTAACTATTTTTCTTTTTTTTTTAACTAACATATGACAGCCTGTGTGTCATCTGATGCTGTTCCTGAATTAAGTTACACATTCACTTTTGTCAAATAGTCTAAAAAGGGCTTCTTGGATGAAGAAATAGTGGGGAGAAAGCAGGACATTTTTCGCAGGCACCCTGCCTTAGCAGGTATAAAAGTGCTCCAAATCCTTACATTGTAACATGTCCAACTACGTATGAGAAGATGCAGGTTTGGCTTGGCCCTCCTGCATGCTCCAAAGATAAATCATCATATTTACCCTCCCCTTTTTTGGGTAAGTTTCAACGTATAAATTCCTGTAAAAGATAATCTCTCTCACCATGTGAACCTTCTCACTATTGATAAATCTAAAACTTAAATTAATCAACTTGAGTCCTGCCAATTAAAGGACAATACCAAAACATTTATGCTCAAGTTATTTCTGTTACAGATTAATGTGTATTCTCCTGAATTATCAAGGCCATAAAGAAAACCAGCACTATTACAAACAAAACATTTTAAACATGGAGTGGCACAAAATTTTCTTCCCCTCAGGCTACTTAGTTACGTGCACTATTTTTAATCCATTAAAGCATTTATTACGTCATTAAATTTATGCATACAGACAGCTTTTTGTTAGTGCAGAGCTATGACATTGTTATGTGAAGAGTAGCTCCTTTTTGTTACCTTTGTTGTTAAACAAACTGCCTACAATTCCATGAGCTCCAATTTTGGAAATCCAACCTCTTGGTTTGTCTTGTATCTTACTTAGCCAGTAATTTTAATGTAGGTCTATCTGAACTATGATCTTTCTGCTTAAATGAACAACTAAAATTATCAGTTACTACTTCACCTAAGCGTGTTTTGTTCCTTATTCAAATCCAGTGTTACCAAGTTGAATACTCACAATGGTAAAATAAGAAGAGAATCCATTCATCCATAACGAGCCTTCAAAAAAGTATCTGAATTAGACATACTTTTAGTGGAACTCAGTGGAATTAGTGGGTGAAAGAAGAAAAAGTATCAAAGAGTGATAAGCTTGAATTAGATGGCAGAATACTTAAGGCTAAGTACTTGCAACCTAAAACCAGTAGGAGCCAAAACTTGAACTTTTTACAGCTCCAATCTTCTAAACAATGAACCAGCGATACATTTGAGTTGGCTTAATACGAAAGCTCTGTACACTCCTAGCCCTGGTTTCAATTGAAAGCTTGTTACTCAGTCTTGTAAATTCCCCTAAATTTAAGACATGTAGAACAATAACATCCTTCAATCCAGAAATATGAAAAATATTTTAGCTGATGCAGCAGAAATGTGACGATACGAAGCAAATGTAAAACAGAGGGATTAAAGCAATCTGGACAACTAGCAATATTATGTCACTGATACCAGTGCCTAGAAATTTCTTTCTTTATTACACTGTGATGTCTTGTAATAACATCAAGAATATAGAAGAGAACATTCTTCAACAAGCACGCATTGCTTCCATTACTGTAGCAAACTGAAATGACCAAGATAACATTGCTACTCTAAGTCCATTTTGTAATGTATCTAATCCTACTTTAAGCAGTCATTATTATCTTTTCTAAAAACAGTATTGGAAAATAATTAATACTGAAACAAAAAATGTTGTAAAAATACATCACTAGTAATAAGAAAAAAAAACAAACCTCAAAGACCTGCATTGATACCAAGCTTACTAGCTTGGCCAACATCATGAAACTACTAGAAATTAGTTTGTAAGCATAAGATATGTTACTAGATAGTGAATAAAGAGACTTTCCAGTCGAATTACATCCAATACATATTTCATGGGTGTGGATCTCATTACCTATTTGAAATATGGAAAAACATCCATATTTAAACAATAGCTACATATATGCTATTACTAAACAACAAAACCTCTTGGAACTCTTTCACTGACAATTCATCAATACTGGATAAAAACTGGATGATTCTCCATCATTGCATGATTATATCCATACTATAGGCAGTGATGCATGAAGGCCTCAAGGATCTCATCATTTACCCATCAGCAGAAGTTATTCCCAAGGTATTCTGACAGTTAGCCAACATTTCTCTCTAAAAGCAGAGATGAGAAGAATCAGAAGAAAAATCAGTAGAGCAATGGCTGGAGAAAAGAATCTTTCAATAGCTCTTCAAGTGTTCTTCATTCTTTTTCTTCCTTTTCTTTCTTCCCTCCTTCCTTTCTTCTAGTCTCCTAGGCATCTTTTCCCACTCCTTCTATCACCTCTGCCTCACTTCATCTAACCTGCCTTCCAGTACCAATTATTCCAATGTCCCTCACCAAACACACAATCTGTTCACTGAAATCAATGATTAGTTAACTCTGGAAAGTCCCACTATTTGTCTGCCATGAACACTCAGAAAGACAACACTATCTTATGAAGAAATCACTCTGGACATGACCTCAACAGAACACTTAAAAACTCAATTTAAAAATTCAAAAATGAAAACCTAATTTTTCAAAATCCCAGCACCATAAAACCACTGTACTCTTAAATACAATTCAGACAACAGAGTAGCGGGGTCCTCGTAGTCTGCTGCAGTTGACATTTTCTAATCACTGAACCCCAAGTACAGACAACATTTGTGGTTGAGGGATATTTAAGAATAGACTAGAAGTCCTGCTGAAGTAATGGTCACCTTAAGGGACCATCACAAACAGGCATGTGTAGGGTAGCTCTGGGCAAACTTGACCTGTGAATGAGAGTCCAAAACTGAAAGATACCATGTCCCAAAGGTCCACATTTGCTTCCTCTGACCTCACATGTGATCAAAAGCACGCGAGCTTATAATCTTTCTCCCTTTCATAGAAGACTGATTACTTAAATACACAATTATATGAAAGATTTCAAGTTTAAAAATACACAGAAATTAATCTGCATTGTCTTAGTAGAGAATACAGAGTACTACTCCTCCTCCTTCTCTCACTTAAAGCGCAACAGGAATGAAGCATCTACCTGATCTGGATTAGCATTTTTGTGGCAGGATGACATCTGTAAAAGCTGTGCCAGAACTCTACCTCCACTCTTTCTGTTTTAGTGTCCCACAAAAGGAAGAACATTATTTGTACGCATGACCCCAAGATCTGGTAATGAAATGCCCTTAGAATAAGCCAAAGAAAACGAGGACACATTCATTTAATACTGGTAATTTTGGGATATCTTTAATACCTCAGGTGGTAAGTAAGTGTTTTTCATTTATTTAGGTGAGTTAAAAAACAACTAAAAAAGGACAAAATAGAACTGCACGAACTAGTAATTTTTTGCAAATTATGCATGCCAGTGTGACAATCAAAATAATAAGGGCGTGGCAGCGGGAGACAGAGGGATGGCTAGGATGAACGTGTGTGTGGCTGTTGCACAGTCACTTTGTTGTTCCACCTTTTTACAGGACAGAAGAATGTTTCAAAATTATGGAAAACAAAGCAATCATTTCTACATACATTATTCCATCCTCCTACAGGGCACGGCATAATGGATCAACTAGCACAAGTACACGTGCACACGCACACAAAAATGCATACCCAAGTAGTAACACTGTAAGACTAGGAAACTATGGTTGACTGCCTGTAACAACAGGATGCCTTGAATCCCAAAACTATCTTTAGCTCAGTGAACTATGTAAAAGAATTACTGGTTTTTGTTTTGAAGTCCTAATATTTGAAGCAAAACACATTTTCTATGTTTTCTCTGCAATGCCATCTTTCCAAAAAGACTGAAATACCTCCCCTAGAAGTGCTCCCTTTCTGTTGCAACATATGGTATCCCATCCAGAGAGTCACAAGAGATTTTGTTTCTAATGGATTAAACTGCATGAGTCACAGACAGGATTTACACATGGACTGCAAAAGCAACTGCTTGTTTTTCATTCATTTCACAGAGTAACACATTGCTAGGACAGTTAGCTTTGCAGTCCCAGCTACCAAGTGGTCAACAAAAAGCCTCCTCAGAAGCATCAAATCTGAAACTTCAAATCAAAGTCACTGACTCTTGTGATTTTATTGCATGGCCAGCAGTATTTTGTGCTTAAACCCCTTTGTTGCAATTAGCGGATCAAGAGAAAGTGTTACATCTTCTAGTGTTATAGATACAGAGTAAGACTTTGTCAATTCCAGTGTTTCAAATCTCACTATATAAACAATCAGAACCCAAATTCACCGCCTTTGGAATCTTAATATAATAAGCCAAATCAGGTCATGGGTGTTTCTGAAGGACAAGCGGTTGGTTTGACTCTCAAATCCTCACTGCTGGGACTGGCAGTACTAGAACTGGTTACTCCAGCATCAAAGCAATTCACAGGTTAAAGCTGGCTGGCTGTTCATTCACCGAGAATTACAAATCAGACATGACAGGAAATAGAAGAATATTAAGTCAGGAAAAAATAAAAAATTTCTGCCTGCACCGTCTATTTGAATACTTTATATCAATGTAAAATGGCTTTTGCGTGGGCGTAGAAGCCTATATGGCTGAATATTTCTGTTTTTTCCTGAAACTAGCACTCCCACAATTTAAGATACTGTAACTGCTGCATTTATGGGACCAGTTTCACATGCCAAAGTTGTTACTAGATGTGAAGTACCGGCAGTATTTCTGAACATTAGTGAAGGGTATAAAACCTGGACTCCAGATTCAAATTTTAGGCCCTATTTCATTCTTGATAAATGAATTAAGACTGTAGAAATTATTACTTGAACTCTTTTGATCTTACTGCTCACCAGTATGTTTTGGCTGATTAAAATAACTGAAAAGAAACCCTAGGAGGGATAGATTTCTCTTATAAAATGGGATCAATGTCACAAAATTGTTTTGTTTCTATTTATTATGAGAAATTCATAACTCTCTGCTAAAAAAAAAAAATCACTTAAGAACTGCCTGTTTGTATTACTGCTATGCAAAGATACTTTTTCATTTTTCAGTTAACTAAAAAGCTGAGCAGTCAACTAATCCATTATCTTTACTTACCATGCTGGCTGATGAATGAATCTCCTGCTCCATATAGGGTGTCAGATCCAGATTCTGACTCTATCTCCCTTAGGGATTGGTAAATCAGCCAGTGCAAATCCAGAATTGCTAATGACAGAAACAGTAGATTTCAGTTCCCAGATGCAACATATGTCAAAGGATAGCTTCTACACTCAAATTCAGTGAAAGAAAACAGTTTTAACATTTTTGGTTTAAAATCTTAATTAAATCCAAATATAAGAATAAATTCACCATGACAGCCAATAGGTACTCAGTATATTAAATTTACAGCTAGGTATGCAGCAGAAAACATACATTAAGCCTAATATTTGAACCACCTCTCTGACAACTTAAGTCTATCAGATTTTGTCAAACTGGAGATAGAGTTGACAAATGGGGATGTAGAATTCATTTAGGTTACTCCTTGTGTTTTCCAAGTTCTGTTGAAGTGCTGCACAAACTTAAAGCAGTGACTTCCCTAATAAACAAAGAATCAAGTTTCACAGCTTCAAAGAAATATTTCACTGTAGATTCTATTTCATCTGGTACTGTACTTCAAATAATTATTGTTGAATATTTACAATTCTGACATCAGCTATTACTCTGGACAAGGAAAAAAAGAAAATTGTTTCTATAAAAATATACAGAGAAACCAAACGCTGGGTAAGATTTCTGAAACAAATTTCAGTGAGAATTAAAGGTTCTTGGCTTCTTAGAAGAACTAACACATTCATCAGTTTCCAGGGACTTTAGTGGACTTAGCAATACATCAGAAATCAATTATTAATTTAGGATTGCAAATCAATATTTAGAAGGATTATTTTTATGGTCCTGTTTTTTGAAGACAGAGCTTGCTGTATTTCCCTGATTAGAGAATCCTTCCTTGATTAGTCAGAAGGCACCAGCTGGGGGCAGGGGAGGGCAGTAAACAACTTGCACTCTTTAAAGGCTGAATGTTACATTATAAAAGTATACTTGACAATCACAAAAACACCTCACCATATAAAAAAATGTATTTGCTACTATTTTTAGGGTATAACACTTGCACGTTTGCTGTAAATTACGAAGCTGGTATACCAACTACTCAGTTTTAGATTACTTCATACACATATTAATCAAGGGAAATATATAACGAATTTGGCTCTTCCCCACAGTACGTACACAGGAGTTAACTGTTCTCCTCTCAGTTTCTTCAATTAACTCAAATAAGTTGGTTGCAGAACTTGAAGGGATGTGGTGGTTTCTGATGCCAGCCCAGATCTCCAGACCACGACTATTCACAGCTGATCATCAAAAGAACAACAAATAAATAGTTAGTATGTCACAATTATATATTAACTATCTCTTACTGTTACTGTGTCACAACATTAAAAGTTCAGGTAAAGTTTTTAAGTCAGAGTATAAAAACACTCTTACTGTACTTCTTACCCAAAAAGGCAATAGAACCCTCTATTTTGGGTTAAATAGCAGCATTAAATAGAGGAAAGTAAATGGCTGATGACTACAACTAAGGTTTAAATTAAGAGGAATGTTAAAAATTACAACTCAGGTGAAAGAAAATCTCAACCAAATCAGAATCAATTAAATGGAATGATCCATTGCAGCTTTATTTGTTACATGTTTCATAGCATTTGTGGTGGGTTGACCTTGGCTGGCTGCCAGATGCCCACCCAACTGCGCTCTCACTCCCTCTCCTCAGCAGGACAGCAGGAAGAAAATAAGATGAAAAGGCTCGTGGGTCAAGATAAAGAGAGGAAGATTGTTTACCGACTACCACCATGGGCAAAACAGACTCAGGGAAAATCATTTATTGCAAATTAAGATAAGCTTGGATAGTGAGAAACAAAGATAAATTAAAACAACATCTTCCCTCTATCTCACACCCTTTTTTCCCAGGCTCAACTTCACTCCTTAATTCCCAACTCCTCTTCCTCCCCCCTGAGTGGTGCAGGGGGAGGAGGAATTGGGGGTTGCGGTCAATCCATAACAGTCCATCTCTGCTGCTCCTTCCTCCTCACATTTTTCCCCTGCTCCAGCGTAGGTCCTCCATGAGTAACAGTTCCTGTCAGGAGAATGTGCTCCTGGCGTGGGCCTTCTATGTGCTGCAGTTCCTTCAGGAAATATCCACTTGGTGTGGGGTCCTCCGTGGGCTGCAGTGAGAGTATCTATTCCGCTGTGGTCCTCTTCGTGGACTGCACAGAAACGCCTGCTCCACCAAGGTTTCTTCAAGAACTTCCACAGACTGCAAGGAAAATATCTGCTTTGACACCTGGAGAACCTCCTCACCGCTCCTCCTTCTCTCACCTCAGTTTCCACAGGATTGTTTCTCGCACTTTTCCCCCCCTCATTCCTCACTGTTGTGCAGCTTTGCTGATGGGCACAAGCTTTGGCCAGCAGCAGGTCTGTTGCGGAGCCAGCTGGAACCAGCTGTGTCCAGCACCAGGGCAGCCCTTGGCCTCTTCTGACAGAGGCCACCCAAGCAGCCCCCCATTATCAAAACCTTGCCATGTAAACCTAATGTAGCATTAAAAGTTACTTCAGTTAAAATATTATTCAGAGGGAAAAATCCACAAAGAGTAAAATTTTTTGCTTGTAATTTTATCTTTATGTTGCTTATTTAAGAATGGACTCGGAACAGCAGGTTCTTGCATTAAGCACCTGTAAAATTTATTCTCTCATTCTTGTTGTTTCAGGGAACAGGAGAAAGTGAAGGAAATAATTATGATCTTGACTCTCTCCTGACATAACTACTGTAAAATTGAAAGCAATCATATGTTCAAGGTAAAGTAATACAAATGCAGCTCAACAACTAAACACTTCACTTATACAGGTAAAAATCACTTGAAGCTTTGGTAGATAAATTTGTTGCAAAGTTCCAACAGAAAGCTAGCAAACACGTACAGGTAAAATCCTGCCCAAGACATCCAGAGTCTCCAATCCTTGTGAAGGTGAATACCACACAAAGACAGAGCAAACAATATCATCTGTACTTGGCCTGGACTATCATGACATTAAAGCAAACTTGTCTTCCCAGAAGGATGGAAGGAAGATAGACATTCATTCCTTTTAATGAAGGCAGTTTCTTCACAAAAGCCAAGCGATCGTTCTGCCTGAAATACTTATCTAGACATTTATTTTAAACTGAAGTCCTGTGAATAACCTTGACTTCCACAAAAATGCACTTTAAAAAGATTTAAAAAACAATTAAGTTTTAGCAATAAACAGGAATATCATGCTTTCTTAATACAGAATGTAAATGATTGCACTGCTGAGAAAAGGGAAAATTAAGTCCTCTAAGTACCCAACGAACAGGAGTGGAACAAATTTTCTCTCTTCAAATATATCCTTATAGTAATCTGAAGAGAATACTTCCATGATTGTGTAGAGATTTCTTCAAGACCTATTCAATTCCTTATTGTTCAGCTTACAGTGCCAGAAAAAAAGGCCTGTTAAAGTTAACATCTGCTAACTAATCATGAAACAGACCATCACAACATTTTATAGGGTTTGAACATAGCTATGAATTTTGATTACTACCAACTTTGACTGGATTAAAGAAGCACTTTACTGTGAGACTTATGAAACCTACAAAAACTTATTCCTTTATAGGTAATGCTTCTAAAAATAAACATTTTCATTCTGGGTTCTGAAAATATGATCTAATATTAAAGACAGAAATAAGTCAATCAGCTTAATTGTATTCTTCTGATTTTTAAAATATTTCATTTTTGGAGTGTTAACATCCTACAGTAGAGATTCTGACATGCAAATATTGTTAAGATGGGCTGCTGCACAGCTCTGTTCTTCTTTGTTCAATTCCATATGTCTTGCTGCTTGACACAGAGTACATGCATATATGCTGTATTTCAAGGTTTTTGGATCATTTCCTTTGAAATGATACATCCATATCTGAGTGAGGCAATAAAAAAATTCACTTACGAGCATCTCTTGACCAGCTGCACTCAAGTTGGATCTACTATATTCTGTGTAAACAGTTCCCTCGTGCAGAAGTCAACTGGATTGGAAAAGCTTTCTATTACGCCATTAAGTCCGTATCTTTGCATTACGATGGGATTCATTTCTGCTCTGTGCTTAACAAATTGTAACCTGCTGAGCAATTCTTTCTATTTCCAATGACGTAATTTAAACTGGGATTACTCGTTTATACACATGCCTACCGTGCATGCACACACAGAGTTTGTTCCTTTTGCTATCTTTCCAACTTTTAAATTCCAAAACACTTTCACTTTAAAATTAAAAATCCACATTATTAAAACCAAAAAACTCATTGCAAGAATAAAAATCCATTACAAGAACATCTGATACCTCACTATAGTTCTGCATTTAATTTGAACGAACAGCTCCCGCCCTTCAGGAAACATCTCGGTCAAATAGCTATCCCCCTTGCTCCAGAGAACTACGCATTCTAGGAGAACTTAGTACCCAGAGGATGCTAAACACTACAGTCAGATCATATTAATCAAAAGAGGGACAAGCAAAGCATTATGTCAAAGACTTGTTAATAACTGGAGAGCATAATGAATGTACGTACCAGCAGGGTAGCCATTGATCTACAGTCCATCACAGATGTCACCAGAACAATTAACTATAGTGCCCCGTTCATTGAATACGTCATTTCTCCACTGCCCCTTTAAAGAGAAATACACACGGATTTTAAATTTCAACAACACCACAGCTAAATTATAAAGAAGGGATTATTTCAGCCAATTTTCAATAGCAAAGTGGGTGGTCCTCAAGGCTTTTTATAAATACCCTTCCAACATTTGTGTGAAAAGTTGAATAGGAGACCACACAACAACCAAGGATTATGCGGCACTCCTCTAAAGGGGAAAGGAGAGAGAATCAAACATTTCTTGCCCAAGGTTTGTTACTGTGGGATACTATTATGTGAGGTCCTTCAGTTCATATATTACACCGCATTAAATTACACGGCAAGAATGAATAACTGCTTTGTCACATACAGAATCACACATTATTTTGCTTTTTAAAGACTGTGAAAAGTGAAATAGTGTACCAAACTCAATTCCAAAAAGCTTTGGTTATTTAAATCTGGACTGCATTTGACCCAAGATATAGCCTTTACATAAAGTAAAAGTCTGAAGATTCCTAAGGCTGCAAAGCCAAATACCACAGAAGCTTAGGTAGGAGCCAATTAAAGTTTCTAGCAACGTTAAACTTGCACACGTAATCATGCAATTTAGTATTATGTCATGACGAACGTGCAGTTTTTCTAGTGTACTCTTTCCTACTCAATATAGTATAAACTTGAGATGATTAGTTCACAGCCACAATTTTACTAACATTAACCAACAGCAGAGTCAACCGATTCCTCTTTGGGGTCCTATACTAGGGGAGGATAGGAAAATTTGTCAGACATTTCACTGGTATTTGCTGACAGGAGAGGGAAGTTCACAATCAGGAATACTGGTTTCAGCTTCAGATGGGAGAAGAGAGCATAGTATTGTATATTGTAGTACACACTTTTATTCCAAGATACATGTAAAAAACATCTTGACGCATAGAGCCAGCACTGAAAATTAGTCTGAATTGTTCCCATAATATTGCAAGAGTTTAGAGTTGAAACTGATAAGGAAATAATCAGGCAATGGTCAAAGTACAGTCAAAAGTCCAGGTATGGGAAGTAAAATAACTCAGTAACAAATATCACTTGTTTTACACAGCACTAAATCCTGTCTAGCTATCAGACAACATCCTTTCAATGTTAGGAGTATGTAAGAAACGAGAGAATAAGACTATTTAAAATCTAAAGTGATCATTCTTCTATTAAGTTGGTTATCTGGCTTTTTGTGTGGTAACAGCAGAGGTACCAAATAAAGAGCTACTATAATTCTAAAATGTGTGTGAACCCAGTTGAAACTCCAGATGGATTTAGCAGCTAACATTCTAGCACTTTGTTTACACCTTTAGCAATTACAGATGTAAGCTAGAAGATAAAAGCAAAGACAAAGCAGTTCTATGGAAATACGCTTCTGATACTACTTGCTTGGTCTATTCCTTCCATCGCTTTAAATCACGTGATGCTATCTTCAGCAGTTATCCCAGTGATAGCAGTACTGTTAGTAACTCTAATGTACACAAGCTTCAAGCTCCACTGGCATTTTCACAATTCTCTGCCTAGTGGAAGAGACCTTTAAAACAGTAGTCAGCTAGTTATACTCCTGAATGTACATAACAACTGGAAGAAGGTCTGGAAAAAAACTCACTGTAACTGGAATTGTACCTAAATTATGTACTGAAATCATAGGGGCCTTCATCTTGCATCACTGCATGTAAACATGCAATAGGATTCAGCTGTGTACTGCTTCCTCCAGGAAAGGAAAAAGGACAGGGGGTATAAAATATGCAACCTTTCTCAGTGGTTCCTTATCGCTACCTGTAAAGGCATTGTGCTTGCTTTCAATCAATTCTGATGATTGCCTACTATTAATGTCACTCATTCTCTTAAGTAATTAAGCCACCTCTTTCTTAGATTTGCCTTTGTCTCTCTCTGGCACATTTCCTTGTCTAATCCTCTTTTCCAGATGGCATAAGGATGAGAGATAAGTGTTGCTAAAAGTTGCTTAGCAATGCAACACATGCAAGGTTTGGAAATGCTGACGTCCACATAAGCACTATCTATACATCACACATTTATGCAGAGAAACAAAGGCGTGAACAACCAGAGTGACATAGGGGCCTCCAGAAAAAGAGCTACCAGTTAGTACACAAACAAAGGGGAGCAGGAAATGGAGAAAAAGAAAAAGCTACAAGCTTCTAGTGATGGGCTGTATTATGCTGTGGGGTGTTTTTGTTTGTGTTTGGTTTTGTTTTTAAACTAGAACAGGAAATTCTGCTTTAAACAAAACAAAAACCTTGAGTTTTAGTAAGGTCCTGTATTTTCTGTGATTCAGAGACATACAATGCAGTAGACATAAAGACATTGCAGTCTACTAATAGAGACCAAAACAGAAATAAAGAAGTTCATGAAGAACAGTAACTGATGAAGGCAAAGTTGTTTATCATCAGCTAGGTATCAACCACAGAAATCCTCCTATCCTAAGGATCAGTAATAAGGAATTTATTCTGGTAACTACACAACGTAATTGTGGACTGTTTCTAAACTCTAAAGTAAATGTGTTTATATGGAATTTATTTGAACCACAATTAAATGTTATGGGTAATAAACAAGAACATTTAGGACACCAACAGTAATAATTTCACAAGGTCATATTATCATATCAATTCATTTCTGCAATAGCCTACTTAAATAGGTTAGCATGACTCATTTTGTAAGATGTTAGGAATTTACTCATCATGGGTGACAACTTTGAAACAACTTGTTCTAAGAAAACAACTAAACGGTAGTAAATGAACTACAGAAATTCACATGTAGCTGTACTTGGGGTAGTCTCTTACTAAGCAAGATTTTCAAATACTAACTTCGATGGATATAAATTCTGTCAATTTTTATTCAGGAATTAACAACATTTTTAATGTTAGTTACTCCCAACATTGTGTGGCTGGGCAAGGTGTTCAAAGACATCTGTTTATGAATATAGAAAGAGATATTGTAAATGGGTCATAAGTACTTATCACTTCTTTTTTATTTCATGAAGCAATTTCCAGTTAATTGATGAGATTTCCATTTTTCTCTTAGTGGCTATTACACTTCTTATTGCAATTAATTCTGTTATTTCAAATTCAAACTTGCCTGCCTCTACACTCAACTTGCCCGTCTCTAACAGTGTATGATTTCCACATGCTCTAATTTGGGTTTTTATCAATCATTTTCATTATTTGGCTTCAACCATTCATCAAACTTATTTGCATGGGCCTGATCTTAAATATCATGTTAAAATTACTTAACAGATTTGGGTAATGACTGAACCATGCTTTCCTTCATAAAAATCTTTGGCATTAGAGCATACAGCCTCAGCTGACGTTAATTTAGCTGACATCTATATTTAAATACACAGAGTTACTCCAGTATATCCTGACTACTTATCTGGCTGAATATGTTCAGATAGTTCATGCTATATGGCCTGTTTTTAGAACTTGGGAGAATCTATGTCTATCCCAAGAACTATAGTCTCAAATGTAAATCAGTTTATGTCAAAAGACACACAAGGTTTTATTTCCCCCTCAAACTTCAAAGAGTTTCTATACAACATTTCAGAAAGTTATTGACACTCAAATAGTTTTAATAAAAGAAAATACATTGGCTTAATATACATAAAAGACAACAACAACTTTTCATTGCTTCTGATCCTTGAATAAGGAAATAAAGTATTAATATCATTTTAAATCAAGGCATATTAGAGAATAATGTTTTGCTGGCATTTTTTATATCAAAATGTGTGTGATCTGACAGACTACCTTATGCTCAAATCAGCATGCACTTTAGAATGAGACCAAACCCCCAAATTCTGCAGGCACTTTAGCACCCATTTTAAACAGAGGTTTCCTCCCCTATTAGTTTTTTCACAGGTTTATTTCTGGTCTGATAGTTTTTATCAAAACCTTACTTTATCCTTCTCTGAAGGCTTTTCACTATCTGTCTTCTAAAGTGAAGGTAAGAAGCAAAGCCATGATGATTTCTCTGTTAGGCTGAGTCAGGAAAGCATTCAACAATGTTTCTCTTTAGCAAGACAGACTACTATAATACAAGATTTTCAACAAATCCTCAGTGTAAAATGCTGTATATTATGGCAAAATCTAGATAAACTACCGAAGCAGTAGTTTGGTGGGGTTTTGGTTTTGTTTTGCCTTTTTTTGTTTTCCATTACTGGTCTTTATTCTTACATGAAGACTGCTAATTACATCTTCCCACGGTCTTCTTGCCACATCTTATTATCAAGCATCAGAACCATGTATCCACTAAAGATCACTAAAAAACACTCAAAAAGGCAATTAGATACACATATCATGCATTCAGACACACGTTCAGCACACTTCCAGCCCACTACTGGGACACCATAACTTCTAAAAATTACTAGAGCTATGAGTGATGCAGTAGTTAGTGGTCCTATCCACAAGCAATTAAAATAACAGCACTCAACATTTGCTAGTGGGGAGACTAATTCATGGTCTTTGTATCAGCAATAGCTTTATTTATATTTTTATATCGTATATCATTATATTGTAATTATCATAATACTAAAGATTTGGGAAGATTTATTTTGTCTTGAAATTTCATATTATCCACTAGTATGCAGTATAATTCTGAGCAATTGAAATTCCAGGAATTTAAATAATTTGCATCAGAACTGCAACTATGACTCTTCCAAACAGGTAACTCAAATGGATTCTGGGGGGCGGGGGAGCAAAAGCCTGCAGGTGAAAAAGCCCATAAGGCTTGCCACCTGTTTAGTGTGGTTAACAGGTGTATCAAACAGCAGGCCTTCCTCTGGGAAAGAAGACAAACTAAACACTGCCAAAACACACAAAGAAGTAGCAACAGGGACAGAATGGAATACAGCATCTGCTTACTGGGACTTAAGCAGCAGCCAGAAATGAGAAATCACAGAAAGGAAACACTTTCATGAAGAAAATGAGTGTTTTACTTCATTAACCTCTGCAAACTTCATTTACATGTCATTGTTTTCTTTCATTCTCAAATGTGTGCACATACAAATGCACTAAAACCAGACAGGCCACCACAGGTCACTGGGTTTTTTACTTCTTTTTCTTTTTTTAAATCAGCAGCTTTCAGGGGCTTTGTTTTGTTACACATTCCCTAGTGTTCAGTTATAGTTTCTACCTTGCATCTCTTGACAACATTTTTACCCAATGTGAAATCAGTTTTAGTGTTAAGCAGCAGATAAATCAGAGTTGTCTGTTATTATTGGACAACTCTGTTAATATAGTTATAATTATTGCTTGTTTACTGGACATTTAATCGACCTGAATCTCTGAAGGTTCGCAGACTACAATACGCTATTAACTGACAGCATCCACTTACTAAAAATTTATCACTTGCAAAAGATTGACCTAAAAATCTAGCCCTGACATTATTACAGTTAAAACTGAAGAGGAAAAATGGACAAATTCAACACTCATGCCATTATTCAATTTATTCTATACCACACAGAAGTAATGCTAGAAGAATACCTTAGAGCTTGAAATATTTGCCCATGTTCTTTTTGTTCTAGCAGATTAGTTCAGTATGTCCAAAGTACTATTTCAGTAAAGGAAAAAAAAAAATTTCAGATTTTTTCAAAATCCCTACAGTTACACAAAGTTTACAAGCACAGAACTATTTGTACAAAGTATGGGTACACTAACTGACTAGCAATAAAGTTTGATATTCACCGAGATATCTGACCATAGGAAACAAACTTCAAAATCTCGGGTGCAAAAGTTTATGTGGGCAAAGCAGCACAAGTTTCCAGATCCTTAACTTGAGTTTCTTAGTAACTTGCCCTTTTTTGGGCATTGAACCAAGTCTTACCATTTGTGTTATGACTGGGTTTGTGTCCCCTGCACTGCCCATACATAATTCTTCTAATTACTTTTCACATACTTCCTGTTTACTTCCATATTACGTAGGCTCATGTTTTGCTGGAACTGTGCCTTTATTTTTGTTGGACTTCAGCATATACTGATCTATTGCCATATCTGTCAGGAATGTACTGGTATAAACTTAATAAATACTGTGCACGCAAACCCAATGGTTAACCAATCACATAGTTTCTGTCAATTTTTCATTGACAACAACAGATCATTAAAAGAGGTGGTAGATTCTGCTACTTATTTGTACTGTGTCAAAACTGGCTGCTGAAAAAACAAGCAGTATTGAAAATTTTATATCTGTTAAGCTCATGATTAATATTCCTAAAGTATATTATTGTCAACTTTCTAATCTGAAATGAAAGAAGTGACCCGGCATACTATAAATTTTGTCAGAGAATGACAGAGCCATAGAAGACTCAAGATCTGAGACAGTGTTTGAGGCAGAAAGACAGAAAGGCGAATAATTCTTATACTACCACCAGTCAGGAATGGCTCTACAAGCAGCATTCTGAAAGAGATTAAAACTGCAGAAACACATGGCTAAATCATTCACCTGTAAGGTGTAGATCACAGGTATGTCTTAGACCCTTTCCAGAAGGCTGGCTAGCTCTTTCATAATTCTATGGTAACAAGTTAAAAAAGAACTTTAGCCTACTATTTTGCCTGAAAAAAAGTATTTATTTGCTTTTATTGTTTTATGTTAAGTTATATAATTTGAAAGCAGTATATGCCGAGTGAACACTTGCATTAAGTGATTGTCTTTTAAGTTTGTTTTCTGCACAATATAAATACTAAATCTATCAACAAGATACTGTTGTCAGTACTGTCAGGATTTTTTTTTTTTTGGCCAAAGTATCTTGTCACTTTTGAGCACATATCCAGTGTAAACTTAAATATCGTACTAAATGGTTACAACCCTACAGAGACAGACCAGTTACTGAACAAGTGTAAGCCTGAAGAATTTACTAATTCGGTCTCAAAACAGATGCTAGAGAGACACCCAGTGGTTCAAAACTGTGTGTGCATACATGCGCACACAAATATATATCCGTAAAATATCCTCTGTCTTCATTGTCTCAAGAAGTGAGAAGCTATTATAACAACACCATTTTTCTTTAAGGTTATAAAGAAACAAATGCACACCAACACTTGTGCATATTTTTATGTCATCTGTTTCTTCATCTAACAAGTATTTATTATCTTGTCCTAGTGATTTTAATTCCCAACTTTCACATGTTCATGGAATAATACATAAATACTTTTAAACTGTATTCAATAATTAAGTTTAGATTAACAGATTTAACTACAAACTTTTAATGTATATTTAAAAGAAATCTGGGGAGTGTTGACAGGTACAAAAAAAGAACCAAACCAAAAAAATCAAACCCCTAACTGAAAAGCCAAGATATCTGCTTATGTATATACCAATAGCAGACTGAACTGCAAGATAGCTAAGTGCTTTATGCTCTATTTTAACTACATAAACAGTATTCAGTAGAATTTTGGTTGTGATTTCATGTCCGTATGAAAAAATGTCAGTTGCCTAGAGACACGTAGTAAAGTTATATTGAATAGCCTTCCCTGTAATTTTTAGCTTCTCCAAACACGTACTACTCTGAATTTCCACTAAACCTAGGGAGACCGCTTCTTTTCAACAACAAAGAAAACTGAGTGAGGATCAAAGTCAGAAAGAAAGAGAGACTTAAATGACAAAATCAGTACTGGGTTTCTGAACTTCATTATAATTGGGTAATGAAATAGTTTATGAAGTGCCTGTTCCAAATCTTAGTATGTATGCAACAATTAAAAGCTACTGTTTTCAAGTTCTAAAGTCACTACCGAAGTATAAAATGCTCCTTCTTCAAAGAACCTCTCTCTCCAAACACTTAACAGAGAAATGATGTCAAATTTAAAAAAAAAAAAAATCCCAAGACAAGCAGAGATTCAATCTCCTTTAGTTTCTCAAAACTTCAGTAATAAATTTCAGATATTTTTTTTTTAACCCTCAGACACTGTGATTGCAATGACAGAATCCTATTCTTAATTTGTCATGCTGTAATTCATTTACATGCTACAACCACATTTGGTCCTTAAGCCCCAGGGCTCAAGCTCATCTCACTGAATTACTGGAAAATAATCCACAGCACATCTTATCCTGTTGTTTAGTTCACACTGAAAAGATTCCCTGATACACCTGCCTTGAAGTAGGCGTCAGTGAGTGTGAGTATTCATATGTGTTTATACATATATACACATACATTCCCTCTCACCCCCAAATCATTATGTTTACTCCTGTTTTACAAATAAGGAATACTCCAAATAATAATCACAAGAAAACTCCCAAGTAGACTACATATCCAAGAAAAGACAACCTGAAATTTAATCTGAAGTTCAACTATACAAAATACTATTAGAGTATGTTAAAAAAAAATTACCAAATTTGAAATCTCTTCATGTGTTACCCAATTAAAAATGGGGACTCGATTTGTTAAATGAACTAACAGTACTAGTTCTAAACATAGACCTTTTCTGTTTATCTGCCTGAAGCATTCTCTACACTGATCCTTTGAGCTTTTCCAAACAAATCAGTACAGTTTCTCATAAGTCTTCTTTATATACCTCATATACTGTTCCAACAGCACAAGGGAGTATTCCATGACCTTGACACTTGTCTAGAATCCAGGCTCCTTCATAATGATCCTCAATCCTAAAACAGTGAAAAACAAATAGGAAATTATTAAAGGAAAACAGATTTGGCGACCTGATACACCAGACTATGAGAGAAAGTGAGCCAACAACAACAAGCAGCGGCAGTCAAATCTAGCCCATGCTCTTACGGTCCCTTCCCTGAACTTAGTGAAACGGCACAGTGAAACGGCACAGTGAAACGGCACAGTGAAATTCAGTCAACCAAGCTGTACCATCTCTGAATTCGGCCAAAGTACGAGAGTCCTAGAATTCACCTGTAACCTTTTTCCTTTCAGCATATCTTAATATGTATCTCATTCCTAAATATTAAAAAGTGACTAGAAGTAAGAGAGCTGCACAGAAAACTTTTCCTGATTAACAATTCATTGCGTTTGAAAACTAATTAATTGTATAGAGGCAATTCATTTAAGGCAACAGTTCCATTTCCCATGCTATGTTACCAAACTATTTGTATAATTGTGACAGTGCCAGTTTTTTTCTGAAACTTAACATCTTATTAGTATGACCTTTTCCCTTGCAGATTATCACCAGTAACAGCTTTTTTTTCATCTCTAAATTTTACTAAATATTACTATTTCTAAATACTTACTCAAACATTACTCAGCTTTTTATAGCTCTTAGTTCTGAAAGAAAAAATAATTCTCACATTAAATCAACATAAAGCAAGAACAAGTTAGTTTCCTGACTTTCAGTAGACCAAAGCCATCTTTGAAAAATGAAATCATTAAATAATTGTATTTATGTGGCATAAACAGGTCTGTTCAGTCTTGACAGAGTAAATTTTAAACAAAGCTTACTCAAAGAGTCTAACTTACCTTCTCTCATTCCATAGAAGAGCTCTCCTTCATATTTCCCACCTTCTTTATATTGCAATATTTCGTGTCCATGGAGCTTTCCAAATACAAACTGACCAGAATAAGTGTTCCTTTGAACCAAATACATGAGAAAGTTAAAAACAGAAAGAAACAACAAATCTGTCAGTTTGATTTTTTTTATATATTTAGGGTTCACCAATAAGTGATACTTTACTTACAGAGCACGAATAGAAGACGTTCTAAAAGCCTAGAAGTTTATAATGAACAACTACTTTTTTTTTTTTTTTACTATTAATGCTGTCTAATGAAGACTATAAACATGCTCATTCAGTCTATATTTTAAAACTAATGAATCATAATCCTTCTGGTCTTTAAAACTGGCAGTGATGTGTTAAAAATAAAAGATTCATAGTATGTTCTTTTATGGTTAAGGAATGTATAAAAGTACTTGAATTTCATAGTCACCTTAACAGGTTTTTGATGGCATGTACTCATTCAAATATTCTGTGTCAAAGCCTGAAAAATCAGCTGCTTTAGCACTAAAAGTACTCTACTGTGAATTTCCTGATGTACATGTGATCTTAGAATGACAGATAACTATTTTTCTGTCAAGTATTTACCTGATTTACTTATATAATACACTATATTCATGCAGTCGCTCTTTATTTTCTGTCAGCCTTACAGATTGTCGACTAAAGGGGTTAGGCGGGTGGAGAAGTCACTGACTTACCTGTACAGGAATAAACAGAAACAGGAGAAATTCCTTTCTGGAGCAAACTACTGGAACAGATCGTTAATCAACAAACTTCTTTCTGCTCAGGATGCTAGGAGAAAGATATATTCATTGAAACATTCCCTTGGTAAATCATGCATGAGATGTCCCTCCATAATGGACAGTTTATTCAAGTGCTTTAAATCCGTTAACATCTTTGGCCTGATCTTGTGGAAAACTTCGCATGAGCACAAGTCTGCATACACATGCATCTTTGAAGGACTGAGACTGTTATCAAAAATTGATGATACACGTTTCTGGTTTCTACCATTAACAGATTAGATTAACTTTCTGAGGTGACTGAAAGTTAACCCAGCCTAAACTGAGAGCCAACAAGAAAACCTGAAAACCACAGCTCTTCAATAAACACCACGAAAGACTGACCACTTGGACTAAATCACTTTGGCTGCTTATGATATGTATTCATATAGCAGAATTTAATGGGATTGGGATTTATTTGGTTTTTTTAAAGGGTATGTAATAGTTACAGGCCCACCTGTCGATGCCCAATATTGAAATCCATTCCCCATAATGTCTCCATTGACAAACCTGCCCTCATAATAACTTTCATCTTTAAAGAACAGCTTGTCCTGACCTAGAAAATAAAACAGTACTTCCAACCCCTTTTAACAGGCAAACGTCCACCTGTTTTCAACTCAAAAGTTGAAACTTTCTCATATTTTTCTCCCGTATATGATTAAATTTACATCTATGTATTGTTAGCACCTTCACATGCTTTAGACTTTCTTAAGACTTACTATCTTAGCATCTAAACATTGACCCCGGTTGAAGGGATCTACAAAGTATATACAAGGCAGAAATCCTAAATCCATTAAATCAAGTTTTTCCCTGTTGACTCTAACAGAACAGAATGGAATCACAGTTTTTAAACCTCTTGAAGGCAAGGATCTGACTTTCACAGCAGTCTGTAAGCTCTACAGCTATGCTAGTTTTACAGGTCATGATCACTTACTGTGCTGTGTAAAAAGGCGGGATCTATTTGCCACCTTCTTCTGTCTTATAGCATGCAAAAGGTTTAAAGACTACAAATGACACTTTTTTTATAAAAAGGGGAAACTAATGGATTGTTGCAAGCTCAATTCATTTATGCTCCTCAGGTCAGGGCCCTGACTACACCCAATGGGCCCCAATTCCTCTGACAAGACCCACCTGAGGCCTCCACGCACACCCCTGCCCATCATGTTGAAAAAGAGGACAACTGAAATTATTTAAACAAAACAGAAAGACTAGGTTGAATATTGAATAGCTAGTAATACAAAAGTAAAGGCACTAATTTTACTCAGGGATACCTATTTTAAAAGTTCAGTATGAACAACGTTTACCTGAAGATAAATATATTACTTTGCTTACTATTTATACTCACTTTACATTGTAATGGGAACTCAGGCTCTTAAATATCTAAAGGTCCTTACGAGCGTTACAGACTACACAGAAACAGCCAGAAGCCAAAGCATTAGCGACTACACTACCTTTGCACAAAACAGGAACGCTAGCATAGAACATAAAGCAAACCCACAAGAGGAAAAGCGTTTGTATTTACATTAGGATAAGAAACACAGGAGCGAGGGCTTAGCGTCTCTTCGTCTTAACGAGAGACCGGACTTCGCGGTGGGAGGAGACTCCTCCTCGCCCCTCCAGGCGAGGGGCCAGGCTGAGGCGGCACCGCGCGGGAGGCCCGCGCGGCGGTGTCCGCCTCGGGGAAGGCTCGCTGCCACAGGCATGGCGAGGCGAGGCGAGGCGAGGCGGGAAGATGGCAGGGGCCTAGACCTAGGCTCACCGCGCCCTCGCCGCTGCCGCTCCCGCCCTCACAGCCCGCCGCCGCCCCGCCATCTGCCCCGCGCAGGCCCCGGGCGCCGGACCGCGCCAACAGCCTCCTCGCGCTCATTGGCTGCGCGGGAGCGAGGGGCGGGGCGAGCCGCCCCCTGAGGGAAGCAGAGCGGGCCCGCGCCTGCGCGGCCGCTAAAGGGCGCGGAACGCGCACCAGGGTGGGGAGGGCAGCGCCGTGTGCTCGGTCCCTGCTGGCTGCGTGCCGCCCTCGGCGCGGCCCTGAGGGCGCGCTTCTTCTGCCGCTAGCGCAGCGGCTGCCCGCAGGCGGGACCACAGCAGCAGCCGCCTCTCCCTCCCTCCCGCCCTGCTTCCCCTGCCCGTGCTCACACGCGCCGCCACCCACCTCCCTCCTCACTGCTCGGCGCCGCGGCAACGCCCACTTCCCCCCCGCGGGGCCAATGGCGGGGCAGTGCCGAGTCTTCGTCCCGCCCCCTCTTGCCCCGGAAGCAGAAGTGACTGTCTCCCCGCCAGTGGCGCCATATTGGGTTTTGTGGAAGTGGGGGGAGGGGGGACGGAAGGAAGAACCCGGCTTGGGCGTCTGTGAGTAGCTGGTGCCCCGCGTCGGCGCCCGGGGGCCCGGCCGCAGCCGAGGGCGGGCGAGAGGGGAGAGCAGCGCAGAGCAGAGCAGAGCAGAGCTGGCGCCTCCGGGCTGGTGGGCGTGGAGGCAGCTCGGCGGGCGGAGGCGGTGACAGTCCGCGGGCGGGAGGGTGCCTTGAGCGAGGGGCCCCTCCGGCAGCGCGGGGGCTTCTTCGGGCTCGGCGACCGCTGCCGCATCCGCGGCCTAGGCGCCTCGGCGGGCCGCGCTGCCGGTCGCTGCCTCTCGGCTGCGGGGACCGCGGGGCTGCTGGCGGGCGCGCTGGGCCGGCCTCCCGCGGCCTGCCGGAGGGCTCGTTTTCCCTCTCGCCAAGCCGGTGCCTGTCCTAGCGCTGTTCCCGCCCCTCCTTCCCCTCAGCGGGCCCCGCTCCTGCCTCGAGGGCCTCTGTGCCAAAACAGTGCCAACCTTCGCGCGCCTCGATTTGTTCCAGGGTGTCTTGTGTTGCTGTTGTCCCGCAGCGCTCGGTCTTAACTAGCGCTCAGGGTACGTGAAGTCCGCGTTTCCGGGTAAACGCAAGAAGCGCCGGCGCCAGGCAGCTCCTGCTGTCCAGACGGTAGTGAGGTTCTGGCAGAGCAGACTGCTGGTGTAATGCATAAAATTAAACAGTGTCTTTTTTAGGATAAGAAACACCACTTTGCACGACCAGTGGGTTATTCTCCTGTGGCTGTCTGTTCACCCTGTTAATAAATCACTTCAGCGTGTTGCTCTTCAGAGACGTTTCCTCTGTGAGATAAGGCAACTTGTATGAGCAGTAATCTGTTTTTGCTAGTTATGTGCTTCATTTGTATTTTAAATTTAAGAAAAATCTATATCATGGTCAGAGTTGTCTGAAACTTCTGTACCTCTCTGTATGTGATGATGCGAGGCATAAATTAAATGTCTTTACTGCCTCAGGTCCTGTCCTTCTTAAGAACTCAGTGATACAGTGGTATTTGTAATGGTATTATCGTAACAATTGTGGTAAAAAGCATAATTGTTGAAGGTCATGCATTCACCTACTTGGTATTTTTCAGCAGAGAAAAACGTTTTAATACAGTTTAGTTTTAGTAGCAGTCTGTATTCTGCTAGTAGCAAACTATTCAATTGTTTGTTATATTAATCTTTGCATATCTTTCTGATTATTGGCTTTGCTGAAATGGCTGAAGGGTTGTCATAACTAATTGCGCTGAACAGTAAAGTCTTATGTTACATTATGAAAGAGGGATTTCTACTGTTTCGATTTAATTATTCCCTTAAACCGATGAAATCTGACTTGTGTTCTTAACTGTAAACTACCTTCAAAGCAATGCCAAAGACTGCTTTTCTTGGTAATAGTCGAATTACATATGTTCTTTAAGTAAATGTTTTAAAGTGATAAGAAAAATTAACTCAAATTCTAAACTGTCATGTGAGGTACTTCAGTCCACGCTACTTAAACTGAGCCAGTGAGAGGTTTCTTTTCAGTAAAACAGGCGGTGCTAGCCGGTTGTATTTCTTGGTCTGCTATAGAAGAACTATATGTATGATAAACAATCATACATAATCACATATAATGTAATTTTTTTACACCAAGCAAAATGCCTACTCCATCATAAAGCCATCAGTAGCCTTACATATGTGATTCTTCACTTGATCTGCATAGGTTAACATTTACAAGATTGTACTGTTAGGTCTACTTATAGCCCATACTTGCTATGGGCGTATCTGTAAAATTATTTTTGAGAATATGAGAGTTTTTATGTTCGCGATCTCTAGAGAATTGCTATCTGATCAATAGATTGAATATCTTTTTGTTATGGCTTTATACTTCAGGACATTTCAAAAAAACCCCAAAATAAAGCACAAAATGATGCTCAGCTAATAATGCTGAGTAACTTCTTTCTTCTGCAGTGCAGTGAACGGGGAGAATAATAATTACTTCCCTTTGCCTGTAATGAAAAAGTCTATATCTATATTCTATGAGTTTCTATTTGATTTTTTTTCCTTTTTAGCTATAGCTTGAATTAAAGTGGACTGCAGCTCCTGAAGCCTCATAATGAATCCCCTTGTCTTTTGAAGTGTAACAGGACTCCTTTTTTCTACTTACTAATTGTTCCACAGGATGTAGTTTTCAGATGTTTACAGAAAAAATATACAACTTTAAGGGTCTGTGCCTCCCCAGATTGTCCTTGGTCTCAAATTATTTTTTGCAGCAGTCACTGTATTGCAGCATCTAAGATAATTTACATTTTTCTGATTTATGTTTCACATATCTTTATTATCATCTGAGGCTCTTGAGATATTAATATAGGGCTGAAACTACTCCCACTATCCCAGAGTTATGTAGTCCCACCCACAGATGAGGACTCCAGGAAGTAATGACAGGGATTGCTGTTGGTGATGTGGCAAAAATGTTTCTGTTTAGAATCCATTTTATTTTGTTTGTTTTATATCTTGAAGTGAACTGTAAAACTTTGCTGAGCTTAACTGAAAAGAAAACTAAAGATCTTAAATTAGTAGCAGACGCATGTACTAAAAACTAATTGCCATGGTTAATTTTTTACCTGAGTTCAGAATCCTGGCCCCTTTACTATACAATTTTGCTCATGCATACAATTTTTCTGTGACTGCTAAGCTCTTCCCGTTCAAGAGACAGATAAAGTCATTGAATAATTCTAGCAGTGGGCAGTGTTTTGGTTTAGGCACTTCTGGTAGAGACTTTTTGTCTGTAACCACGCATGCACGGAGTCCTGAACTTAAACTTCTTCGCTATCTAGTTACGCAGTATTTAAAAATCCTAAGCAGCTTTTAAAAAAATATTTATTTTGGTTTTGTTCTTTGCCTTTAGAAACTGAGGTGACAGGAAGGTGGTGCTGCAGTTCATATATCAATGCTTAGATGTTATAACTCAGCTCCTGCCTTCTCAAGGTGAAGATGTCTAACAAGGCTCATTCCTGCATTTCTGTATGGATTTGTTTTTCCCCTCCCTAAAATGGATTGGATCCTGTCTTGCCTTTGTAAAATACCCTGTTCTTTGCTTTCTTGGCAATTTCTTTTGGAAATTAATTTCTTCTGAAATATATGTCCTCTCTTTAAGAATACTTCATTACAAATAATTCATTTCAAACAGGGCAATCCAAAAGAGTATCATATGTAAATGCTGGTTCAGATAATGTACTGTAAAGCTTCACTGAGGTTAGATTTTTGTTTTAAATGTTACCAATGTATCACGTTTTGTTTCCACAGCAACCATGTCAGAAGGGGACAGTATTGGTGAGTCTGTTCATGGAAAGCCTTCTGTGGTCTATAGATTTTTCTCAAGACTTGGACAGGTTGGTTTTCTGTAGGGTTTTTCTGAGTCCATTAGAAGCAGGTCTCAGTGCAGCTTCTTAAACTTGTTACTTCTTGGATGAGTTGTTGAAATACTAAAATCTGTACAAAACATTTATTTTGAAGCCTTTCAAAAATAGATAACAAATATTATAATACATAGCTTAATGGGATACTTAATGTGCATATATGTGACATTGCACTGTGAAAATATATGTTGTTATTGTCAAAAATTAGGAGTCACTTCAGATTTCATGTCAGATTCATCTTACGGAGGGTAAACTTGAGTAAAATATTGAAAATTTAAATTCCTTTACACGATGCCCCAAGCATTAGGAATTTTTTTTTTTGCCTTTGTAAAAATATAGAACTTTTCAAATGCTTGTAAGTATGTTTATGTTTAATTAAGTTTATTTGTAATAAAGAATACAATGTTTCACGTTACTCTCCTTCCCAAAATACTCTTCACAAATGCTTACTATTTCTAATGCCACCCTGTAATAAACATTATTCATTGTGCATCATGTATGTTACAGATATACACTTTATATTTCTTCCTAGATCTACCAATCCTGGTTAGACAAATCTACTCCATATACTGCAGTGCGATGGATTGTAACTTTGGGTCTCAGTTTTATCTACATGATTAGAGTTTATTTACTGCAGGTAAGAAAACTGCATTTACTGCTAAAGTAGTTTTAGGTATCATTTCTGTTCTATTTTTTTGTGTTAAGAGAGTTTTTGAAGTATGGTATTTACTTTGGAATTACATATGGTATCACTTAGCACACAGTAGAAGGTAAACCAGTCTGAACAAAGAACACATCTTGTTGGTGTTAAACTTACTGCTTCAGAATGGAGAATGTGGAATGCTTGAGGATATTAATCTGATGGCAACAGAAAGTGGAAATACTCCATTAGTTCTGATGAAATTACATAATAAACCTCTGAAAATTTTGTTGCAATTAAGTTTTTATTTTTAATGCTGTGTAACAACATGTTCAGGAGGCAGTGGTTACCTTCTGTCATGCAAACCATAAAGAATTGCTTTTTCAGCATTTTTATCACTGCAGGCCAGTGGCAGACTGTTTCTCCGCTAATCAGATGCCTCTGTTTCATGCCAATCTGCAATTTGGTTAAGAACTTGAGAATTGTTATTCCCAAACCCTGAAGATTATACATTGAATGTGAAAGCTGTGCAAGTGATAGTAATAGGAAGATTTAAGAGACTGAAGCCTGCAAAAATGATTTTAAAAAGTGATGGGTTTATGCTGTTTACTTCTTTTATGCTGGTTTTATGATGTCTTCATCTTGAACATAGAGGCCGGATGCCTGAGAAAAGCTTTCATATTAATTCTGTCAGTACATGAGGGATTTGCACTAGTGTCGTGTTCTAAGGCTTGTTTTGATTAATATATTAGGTTTACAGTAGGATACCTTGGAAAACATGTAGCTTAAAAAGGCTAATAGATTTTTTTTTTTTTAATCTTGCTTATTTGTAGTACAGTAAATTTAGCCAGTATTTAGGTAGCTTTAAATGAAAACTGTTACATATGTTATCTGTCAGTACACAAATAAAAGAAATAGATTCATAAAGGTGATTTCATCTTTTGATAGTCAGAATGCTTATTTTATATAGTGAGAATTTTTAATGTTGTTTTTTTAATGAGTCCAGAAAACTTTTGGTGTTAACGTGAGGATGTAGAAAAGCACTTCTCAAGGAAGCAAAAAATCAGGTTGTTTGATCTTGTTGAAAAATCAGTACCTGAAAATGGTTTTCAGGAAGACTTTAATCTTAGCTCTTTTTTCCTCCCTGCTTCAGGGTTGGTACATTGTGACATATGCCTTGGGAATCTACCATCTAAATCTCTTCATAGCTTTCTTGTCGCCAAAGGTAGACCCCTCTTTAATGGAAGATTCAGGTATGATGAATAGTTCATTTTGCAATAATTTTGAACTTAGTCAAACTTCCAGCTCTTTTTGTCTCATACAGTAGTGTAAAGATGTGCAATTTTAGCATGACATTGTATTTTTAGACTTGCAAAAAATCTATACAACTTGACATCAGGAGTTACTATAAAATCTGTCTCTCTTTTTTTCAGGACTTGAACATATTCCATATTCTGTTAGTTTTCTATGTTTTGAAGGAAGGTTTATGTGACTTAAGTTTTCCCCAGAATAACTCAAGTGACCTGGCACTCATTTCTGTTACCTATTTTCTTTTGGGAAATCAATGTTAAATTACATTAAAACAGCCACTGTAACTGGAATCTCTGTGTAACAGTGAAAGCTCTTTTTTTTTTTTTTAAGTTAAAAAACAAAAAAAAATCTGGAGTCCAAATAGTGTGGAGAATTAGTGTGAGGGGGTTTGTGGTTTTTGGTTTTTTTTCTGTTTTTTTCAGATGATGGTCCTTCTTTACCTACAAGGCAAAATGAAGAATTTCGGCCTTTCATTAGAAGGCTCCCAGAGTTTAAATTCTGGTGAGTGGATCCATCTGCCCATGCTTTGTTTTTGAAAAATAGAAATATCTACATGAAATTAGTGGTAGCTGGGGTTCAAGGATTAATTGTTAATATTATTTTTAAGGCACTCTGCCACTAAAGGAATCCTGGTTGCTATGGCATGTACATTCTTCGAGGCTTTCAACGTTCCTGTTTTTTGGCCAATCCTTGTGATGTACTTCATTATGCTATTTTGTATCACTATGAAGAGGCAAATCAAGGTAACTTGCCAAGAATAGATAGTAGCGTTTGTGATGTCAGAATTTACAGTATTGATCCAAACTGTCCATCCAGTTGAGCACTTCGGAGGTATTAAATGTATTGCACACACTCCTTTACTAGAGGAACTTGAACAACTAACACTTGAACATTAGTTCAAGTGTTGCATATTTGCAGATTTGAGCAAATATTGACAATGGGAAACAAAAATACTTGGTAAAAGAAGTCTTCATACACTACATGACAGAATTTTATGCTTGCTTTGAAAAGGTTTCGATCCTAGAATTCATTATGTGTTTTTTATATGGATGAGTTTTAGAATTTCTCATCCACTTCCTTTCTTCAGTTAACTATAGCTATTTTTAATGAAGAGGTTTTGTAGGATCTCTGATGGGTGAAAAGGAAAGTTCTGACTAGTTGATACAAGAAAGTAGATGGGGAGAAGGGGGAGAAGAACACAGGCAAGTCATTCAGACCATTTTTAACAAATTACTTGTCGTTTGTTGGCATTTTAAAAGGAGAACCAATTTTATTCCCAGACATTCAGAATCTTGGATAGGTACTGTTACTCAAAGTTGTAAATTAAAGATTAAAGGGTAGTAAAGAATTAATACTTGTATACTCTCTCCAGTTTCCTGTGATTCCCCCAATGAGTAATCCTCACTGTACTGTATAAGTTGTTGGGTATATCCAAATCTGAGATTTATAAGATTGGGCTCATACCCCTATTTTGATGTAAACTGGCATCTGATTAGCTATTTCATTACCTTTACAATACCGAAGAACTGTCTTTCTAGAGGGCTTTGTAATTTACAATGTATATTATAAAACATTTTTGTAAATATTAGGTAAGTTTCTTGCCTCAAAAACCGATCTTTTCTCTTTACAGCACATGATAAAGTACAGATATATACCCTTCACACATGGCAAGAGGAAATACAAAGGGAAAGAAGATGTGGGAAAGACCTTTGCTAGCTAGAAGATGCAATCAAGCTGTTGACCAACTCTACTTCTAACTAAAGGAACAGTTTTGAGCCATTGTAACAATGCCTTTTCTCTTCATAAAAAACGATTAACAGAGTGGTGACAAAGCAGTTGAATTTCCATTGTAAGAGGAACTTGCTATTTTTATCTGAAAGATCAGTTTCTTGAAGAAACTGGCATTCTAACCAAATTGCATTGAGTTTATTATCTTTTGTAAGAAGTTGGAGAAACTTCGGATAATCCCATGGATTTGGGATAATGTATTTCTTTCAAGATCCATTGCACTGGAGAGATTAATGGCTTAGAGTTGGATGTTTTTACGTAGTTCTCCTGCTCAATATCACCCTGAAGTGCTGTGCACATATGTGGAGGAAAAACGTAAGATGGCACACATGATGCTGTTTTCTGCTTCATGGCCGTGTGCTATTTTCATAGAAAAATACAGTAGACCTAAATAGATGCAAAACTTAAGCCAGTTTCTTAAATGCATGGTATTTCTGAGTTATAAGCAAACAAATATAGATAGGAATAAGAAATCTACTGAACTATGGGTTTTGCAGTAGGGAAAAAATACTCATATAGCTTCTAAAGTAACTCATTTGTGTTGGGTTTTAATGCCAGTTTCACCATTACATCTCCCAGCAGATGCTAAAATTGGGCTCTTTCATGATGACTCAAAACTTTGTTCAAACTCTATCACAATTTCCTTTGAGGATCTGGAATTATAAATATATATATTTTAATTGTCATTAGTTGGAGTTTCTTTCATACTTAAGGGTTTCTTGATTAATTTAAGCTGATTTCGTGCAGCCCCTTCAGAATATTCCCAAACTGGCCATAGCAGACAAACGGTGTGGGTTTTAACACAGCTTTTCATTTTCTATGAGGAAAAAAAAAAAAGATAAATGACCTGCATGTAAACTTTTTCATGTGATAAAACTGCAGTTTTATTAAGTGACTTTTTAATTCCAAAATTTATTAAAAGACAGTGTCCCCCTTTACTTGTTCTCTATCTTTATATACATATATTGATCTAACAGTATTTATGGCTCCTTTTCAATAATGGTTACCCTCAATTTATCTTCATGCAATGCCTTTTTCAACTCTTCAGGGAGCATTCCCTTGCAGAAAGTAGGAAAAGATTAGCTCTTTGAAGATTCTGAATGGAGAATAGTGGCAACTTCAACAGACACCTAATTGGAAAATGTATGTAGGAACCCTTTCATCTGATTTTGTCAAATGAAGTCATTATGGAGCTCTGGAATTCAGCCTTCAGTAATCCTGGGAAAATGACAGGTAGTTTTAGTTCACATTGACCTGTTGTTTTTGTTTGTTTGCATATGTTTGTTTTATTAGCAGTGTGGAAACTAATAATGTCAAAATTTAAAATTATGGAAACACAGTATTCAGAAAGGGCCTTATAAAAGTACCAGTCATGGATGCTTGCGGTTCGTTGCCTAAAAATCTGAAAGCCCTGACTTGGAGAAGCTGTCTTCAGGTTTGCTGGAGTTTCTGAATAATAGGGGCAAATCAGGGAGAAAAATATGTTTATTATGTTTATTAATGTTGAAATTAGCAACTGGGATGACTCCTACTAAACAACAGTGTGTTAATGACAGCCATTGCAAATTAGACATTTTTACCTCCACTTAATTTTGAACTTCAGTAGCAGCTGGAGATTAATGCCTTCTCATTCTTAGGTAGGCATAGATGCTCTACATTCAGTGGGATTAACAGTTTTCAAATATGGATTGTAGAAGATGTTGGGATAATGGCATAGTTCCCTAGCTGACTCTCAGCATGCAATGGCCAGACAAATTTGATGGCATTTTGTTAAACTGTGCTCAATTTTTATCAATTACAAGTGCTAAAAATAAATTACCCTTACGGAATGCATGAAAAACTTGGCTTGACAACTTCACAGATACTTCCCAGTCATCGACTGCTTCCTATTTGTTTTTATGTGCAACTAAATGTTTTTTTCCTTGCTGTTTTCTTACTAAGGAGATCAGGCAGTGATTTCCTTAGGTAGTCATGTTTTGATTCGTGATACGGACCATTTTTCTTCCACTGTTGCCTTGACAGTTTTAAATAGGTGAGGGATGCCTGCAGGTTTCCTGGTGTAAGAAAGGGATGGAAAATCACTTTTGTACAGTAATGATGAAGTGTTTGCTTAGTTGCCAGCAACTGTTTTTTATTCCATTTATAGATATGATGAAAAGTCAGACTAATTTTATTGGAATTTTTATGATAACACTTGGAGATTTAATTATTAACTAGCTAACCAGGATCTCTGCAGTACAAATAACCATCTTAAAAGTGCTCTTACTGTAGTGCTCTTACTGTAGCATGCCTCCCCCTGCCACCCCAAGTCCGTATTCGGTGCCATTTGTGAAAGATTTATTGAAACGGTAACTCATGATCCACAGAGGGAATCATCTGGCTTTTTCTCCCCATCTGTATTTAAAGAATACAAATAAATTCATCTTGTACACTTTCTATCATGCAAGAATGACAAGGTGTGTTAACAACTAACAATCTTCTCTTTCCCTGCTGCTCCAAATACTTGTATAACTGAACTAATAATAACTTACGGGAATAAACCTTGATGAGGCGATGCTGCTGAATCCCTCCTCCTTTATACTCTAAAATATTGGCTTAGCTGAAATAGCCCCTATTGCCATAAAGCAGGGAGAGGGTCTTGTGGCTGGTCAGCTTCTTCCTTGTCTGTGTCAGACTGTAGAAAACACCGGACAAACATTAAACTGTGTTATAAAACTAACGTTTTATAGTGGAGCTTAGTTTCTATTAGTATACATACTAGGGCTTTTTTGAAACAACACTTGTTACATTGTTGTAGTCTAAACGTCTAGAATACTTGAAGAAAAGTCTTGATATCTAATAGTGATAGAACAGCTTTGAGTTTGGAAGCTGAATGTTAATTGATCAGTGTGCAGAGTAGTCTGCATTACTGTGGGTTTGCATTTGTTGCTTCTGTTGATCCAAGGGAAATTCACAGTTCGTCAAATCAAGGAAACCTGCTTTATTGTTAACCTTGTTATGAAAACAGAGTGGTACATGACACACATTTTATCATCAGAACTTGAACGGCAGTTAAACTAAGTATTTGTGTACAGCTTTTGTCCTTCTCCCCTGAAGTCTACAGTATGGACTCATTATGTTACAGGAGAAAGGGAGTCTTAAAATTGTAGAATTTTACTAATACCTTAAGCATGCTGTGAAAGGATGGAAGACTTGTTATCCACACTTACATTTAGAGAATGAGAATCTGATTTAAATTTTTCATTGTCCAAAGTGAAGAAAACTATTACATTTGTGTTAAGCACTTTTTAGACATTTTTAATATGGTCAAGAACCATGTTAGAAGAAACAGAAAGACAGAGGCAGAAATAGATTTATCCTGTTAAACAGGAATGAAGTGCCACCTTGCAGAGGCAGTTACCAGTTTTATAATAAAGTCTTTTTCTTGGATGAACTCAAGCTGTATGACAACTTTATAAAGGGTATAAGAGCTGAGGCCCTTGTCATGAAACAGAATAGATTTTTCCTTTACAGTTGATAGTGACGTAGGTAGATTAGTTTCTGAGGATGAAACTTCTCTCTGCACAGTGGACATTCTGTCTACAAAAAGAAAAGAAATTAGATAGATGTACTGAATTGCTGTATTTGAAAGTTTAAAAAAAAATCCAAACATAATTTTAGCTACTTCTAGAAAATAATCAGCATCCGTAATTAAACATTTTTTTCAGTCCGGTTTGTGACGCAAGCTGAACCATGTAGCACATTCTAAGCTAGCCTAATTTAAAGAGCAACCTGAGGTGGCATGGGTGTTTAAAATATGACCTTAAGCCATGGTCATTGTACACGGCATACAACACCTTCACCTGGAAGTAACTTCATCTTAGGTAAAAGTGACCTCTCAAATTTTCACCTTCAGGGAAGAAAGCCTGTCTAGCAAAATCACTCAAATGGTCACTGATGTTTTATTCAAATATTCTATTACTCTTGAATATTGCTAAGTAATGCTGCCAATATACTAATTTAAGAGGTAATGTGGTTTGTTTTCCTTCTTCATACTAAAAGTAATTTCCTTTATCTTTACTTGCAGCTGAACTAGAACTAGCAGACTGCTAGTCTCTTTATTGCCATCTTTACCCAAATCTCTAGTATGGCATTATGCGTGTTTTTACTCAAGTGTATTATAGCCTGGTTTCAGTGCAGAGTTCATTTGTTTTAGGATTGCAGGCAGTTTTTCCTCAGTTGCTTTGTCACAAGTTTATCGTAAGCAGTTTCCCCACAAGGGCCATGCTTTTACCTGCTATTTAACAAGCATTTCCTGAAGCGGTAAGCCAAAACAAACTGGATGAATTCTTAACAGTTCTCTTGGTGTTTGTTTGGGTTTTTTTTTAATCTAGGTAGAAATACTACTACTTCAGTTAATTTTGCTAACAGGTGGAATCAGAAAAAACTATAGTTAGAGCTGGTATGAGGAAACATTTATTCATGTACACTAGAACTAGAAGTAGTATTTAAAGATATTGACTGTGTGTTATAAGATACTCTTTGGTTCTCTTAAATCAGAGCTCTTAAATTTTTGTATCTTTACTTGGTGAATCCAGTAGGAGAGTCAAAGGATTTATTAGGTCAGCACATTCCAAAAGACTAAAAGTTACTAAAATGGTAACAATTGTTGTCAGTGTTAAGAAAAAACAAGCTTAAGTCTCTGTATCTTAAACAAAAAATCCTGTACCATGGATGTTGGACTGCTCTCAGAGTACTAAATTAGTCACCAAGCCTTTAGGGCAAAGAATAAGGTAAAGATGCAATTACAGTGAATGGATGTTTTCAGATCTGAAATATCGCTGTATAATGCATTTTTAGTACTGTCTACCTACAGACATGTGCATCTGGGACAGCTTTAGAGTGGACAACAGTGCAAAAAATGGCCTAAAATAAATGTCCTCTAACAGATATAGCTCTAGTGTCAGCTAGTACTCACAACTGACAACTGAAATTGTCAGTAGCCTTCTAAGTGTACTTGTTAACATTCAGATTTCTATTGCCTCCACATTATTTGAAGATACTTCAAGCAAGGAGTCAGCAGGACAATTTCTAATGCTAACTCCTTTGAAGTTCTTCCTTAATTTTCCAGTCAGAGGTGTTACGGGAAGTGAGGACTAATCTTCATTCTAGATTACAAGAACGACTTTTTTTAATTGATGCCCAACCACAAAAGGGACCACATAAGCTTGAATAAGGACACAGTGCAAAAGGATCATTTACCTAAATTATTCTAATCCAACTTTGAAAATGTGTGTGAAAACTTTAGTTCATGATGCTCCAGCTTCCTACTGGAAACTATAAAAGCCCAAACTAAAGTTTTGGGAGATAGATACAAATCCATTTTGCATCTGCTTGCTAATTATCAGCTTTGAGTGATATTTTCCCCTGTACTTGATTTTAAAGTGGACTAAGTTTTTTGCTTTTTAATTTTGGAATCATAAGAAGGCAGTATTTGGTAGTTAAAATTGTTGCATTAAGGATATTCAACAATCTTCCTTATGCTTTTCATCAAATATCATATTCTGAACACTGTAAGTGATAGGAAATCTGTGTATGGGAACTATTCCTCTAAGTCATTTCTTCTGATAGCTCTCTGGTTAAGAAAACGGTCTGGAACCCTTTCTATTACAGTCTAGCAGGACAGTTTCAATTTAAGGGGCCCTCTTTAGGCACCTGCTTCAGTGATACTCATTCCCAGCCTAGTGAGTCAGTTTTCTGAAGGGAGCCCCCACTAGCTTTCAGTTCTGTATCGCTGTGTAGCGAACCTGCACATCCAGCTGAAACTTCATAACATTTGCTGCCTCCATTACATTTCTCTTTCAGAAACAAACAGCTGATAAGCTGAAAAATGCTAACTGGAGGGGTGGGTAGTATGGTTTGTGTTAGGCAAACTATATTTTTTTTAAAAAAAAGAAGTATTAAATGAAACTGACTACCCAATAAGAAAAGCATCTCTTTTCACAACCTTGGAAAACACATCTGAGTAATTCAGTCATTACCACTCCTTCGCTGTAGCTAGATCAAAGTTTCTACCACAGCTTCCAACAGCATTCAGGCAAGACTGATGAACACTGGCTAGGTCTTTACAAGCAAATCTGAAGAGACTGTTGATGTTTCCTGATTTGTGTCAGGGTGGTGTTAGGAAGGCACTAGCTCATCGCAAGCTGCATTTAGTTTGTGTCTTCAAATGGTGTATCTATTGTAGGACTTAACAGCTTGCATAGGTATAACCTTGGTGCATTTAAATACAGGCCTTTAACTTCAGCTATACTGATTTTAGTGTCAAGATCGATTTTGGATCTTGGGGAAATTCTCTGAGAAGTTGTATTTGGTTGATTCTGTTCCACCACAGGCATACCAGTATCAGCGTAGGAAAATTTAAGGAGATCACACCACTCATTTCTAAAACAGCTGCAGTAATACATCTGAGTTACAGCACAGACATAGCCTCTGTGGCAAAGATTTTATTTGTAAGTAACAGTTGATGCCTTTTTTCTGGCAAGCAGTTTTCACTCTTTAGAGAAAATAAATGGACAACGTCTTATTCCATGATGTCTATAAAATCCTTAATGGATGAAAATTCTGTTGTATTTCATTAATGATGAGCAAAATCCAAGTTTAAAATAACATGTATAAGAGCTAGCTCAGTTTGGTTGTAACTTACTAATTCCTTTTTGCTGGAAATCAGGTGACGAAGGCTTCAGAACATTATCACTTTTGTTGTTTCTCTGCAGTCAGTATTATAGCCTAGGTCTGTAGATAAAGGAATTATCTTCATGTCTGACTTCCACAGTAGTCTGATTGCATTTCAGTAGTTGGGACAGAAAACTGCTCGCCTTATTTACCTCATCTATGTAATGCAGTCATTCTATTCTAATAAGATATATATGTGTCTTGGTAAACTCTCGCGTGGGGATTTTGGGTGCCTTAGTGCAAGAAAGGGTATTATTTCAACACCCAGGCAGACAGGTATTTTCAAGTAGAAATTTCATCACATTTACCCCTTCCAGCCTCTGTTTGTCCTTCTGTACTTACTCTGGTGTTACACCACTCCGTGATGCATTCCCAGCAGAACAGGTGGCCACAAGGTGTGGCTGTGGTGTGTCTCCGTTCTTCCAAACACAAAGTGCAGCGGGAGTGGCGCCCCGTAGTTTTTTCCTTGGTCATGTTTCTAGTTAACATAGTTATATATTACTTAATTTTATTTAGCCTGCTTGTAAGAAATATTTGACAACACAATCCTAAAGTAAACCCCACCTTCAAGTATTAACCCTCTTTATGAAGATCTCAAAAACATGAAAGCAAAGCATGAAATCTAAGAGATGCTTAAAACAGTGAGGAATGTGTCAAACATAAGTTAAAACCTGATGTAATTTAAAGTCAGTGTCTCTCTGGTGTTCTCCCTGTTCATGAAAGCTATTACATTTCCCACCACTGCTTCCACCTCTTTCCTAGTAAGCAAAAAACATCATACTTCTGATGAGCTAGGTTGCGGTGTAGTTTCCATTCCTGCCTTGCTCTCTGCTTCTGTTTGAAGCTGTACATCTGAACACCAATTGTTAGAAGAAGATGGAAGAGGGAAATTATTCCAAGAAACTTGTAACTTGATCGAATACTCTGATCTTCTCCTTGCAGTCCTCCAAAATGCAGCTACATAGTTCACAGAAACAGAGATGTTTTGTTACTATGGTTTTGTGAAACTATGCCCCCCGCCCCAATAAACTCTTGATTTGGGATGCTCATTTTTGTCCAAAAAATTGACACATTTCTAGGACTTACCAACCTGCTGTCTCTCAGGAGGTCTAATGTGTCCTGGATACATCTCATTCAGTCAAGCTACACCTAACTGCTGTTTGTGCAAGGATCAGTTGTCTTGAGTTGTCTGTCTGTCCATCAAAACTGCTGCTTTAATCAGTTTGGTTTTGTTATGTAGCTCTGAGCAAATAGTCAGACACCTCTTTTCCACGTTGATGTTGGGAATTGTGGAGGAGTCTTCTGTCTATACACGTTTCTGGGCCAGTGGCTGATGTTTTTTGGAAAGATACTTATTGAAAAGACCATGTGCAATTAAGCTCTTCATATAGAAAAATGCTATCTAAACGTACCGATTTTTGTTCAAAATTATATGAAGTATTTCCCATGGATTTCCCAAGCCAATTCTCACTTTTTGTGTATTTGTAGAAGACAGACTGGACTAGACAGTGTTCATAGTTACACAGGGTATTAACCTCTGACAGTGCATTCGCATTTACTAGCTGTTAACCTGTCGACTGCAGGGACTCGTAACCCCTATAGATAGTATTAAAAATTTCCCTCTCACCCAGTCTGCTCTGCCCATATTATAATCAGCTATAGCCAAATTCTATATCCCTTTTACACACATGGCATCCCAAAAGAGGCCAAAATACTGCAGTGGACACCATCTTCAAACAAGAAACACATCCACTTACATACGTGATTCCTGTGATTCTTTTAGAGAGGTGATAAAAAGTGCCGCTTATATAGAATACTGCCAGATGTAGTCGACGAAGCAAAGGTATGCATTGTTTAAGAACATACACAATTTGTAAGACTGTTTTCTTCTGCTGTTCTGTAAGCTCCCCAACTTGTTTCTGTATCCAGTTTTGTATTAAGGTCCTACTGGATAAGCCAAGTGCTGGGTTGCTCTGCGAGGTTCTGGACTCGTCAGCTTCTCTCTGCAACTCATGTTCCAGATGCAGCAATCCCTTTTCTAAGCAATAGGGTACTAGAGTATGAAGAGAAACGAAGATGGCCCGTCGAAGAAAAGAAGGTACCCTTTTCTTGGTTGAGTCAACTTGAACAATGTTGACATACTCTTCACCCAGAGTCTGATAACCTAAATAACGCGTGTAACAAAAAACATGGGGTAAGACGACAATTGCAATATCATTCTCTGTATGGTTGAGCAGTGGTGACAGGCTGCTCAGGTCAGAACACATCAGCTTTCAGAGTTTCAGAAATAGTTGCCTTTTTTGGTGTTGAATGAGGCAAGCATTCTGTTTACATCAGCATCTGCAGCATCAGTATCTGCAGTCGTTTTAGGCTCAAAGCAGGGATACTTTTTCATAGTGTCATAGCATCCCTTTTTTAAGAACTTTTGCTTTTAAAAGATACGTTCTTTTAAATCTGGGCTGATAAACTGCTGCATTTGATGGATCCCTTCAGCCCACAGTTTAGTGGTTTCATATGTTAGTGTTGTTAAACAATGTAGTGGTTTCATATTTAATAAAAGGCATTTATAGAAAAACAACAAACGAACAAAAACCCCGCATTAAAGAAAATGACTGTCGGGCAGTCTCCTTCCAGCAAACAGCAGCCGCCCAGCACACAGCTCATTTTTCACGCTGTTGGGAGAAATGCTAAAAACGAAGCTACGAGGCACGTTACCTGACAAAGTGGTAAGGACGAAGTATGCTACATCCGAAAGCAATTCGATCTCTTTCCTCCATTCCAGCCACTTCTTGGCACCTAAGGGGTCGGGACCACGGCAGTTACTTTACGTGAAATCCGCGCTGACCTAAGCCCCTCTCCGGGAGCTTCTCCCAGACCCTCCCACGCTGGATTAACACCCCTCGCCCCCGCGACGGATCGGCACCCGATCCGAGAGCTGTGCGGGAGCACGGAGCTGGGGCGGGTCCGCTGCTATCGCCGGATTTCGGAGCACCGACGACGTCCCTGCAGCCCCGCCCGCCCACCACAACGCCGAGCCCGGCGGCCCAGCGCCTCGGCAGGGCTCGGGGTGGGGAGAACCCCCCCCACGGGAGGCGTTACCCGCGAGCCCGTGCAGCGCGGTGCCGGCCCCGCTCCGCAGCCCGCTCCGGTACAGCTCGTCCTTCTGCCCGCAGCGCACCAGCTGCGCCGGCCCCGCGGCCGCCGGCGCCATCGCGCGCGGAGGGAGACGTAACTCCGGGCGGCCGCCGCCGTAACTCTGCGCGGAGGCAGACGCAGCTCTGCGCGGAGGCGGTGCCGCCCTCAGAAGGGGCGGTGCGCAGCCCGCGCGCTGGGAGGCGCAGGGATGTTGCGTCATTACGGACCTCCCACGAGGAGGGCGGGCGGCTGAGGAGACGCTTCTTGAGAGCGCGGGAGCCGTTTCCCTCCGCCGCCGCCTCAGCGCTGCAGCCGCCGTTCTCCGCCGCGGCCTTGGCGCGGCTCGGACAGCCCTTGGCTGCGGTGCCGCCTCGCTCCAGGGAGGCGGCGGTCTGGCGGGCTCCCCTCGGGTGCCGCAGGGTGGCTGTCCCGCAGCGCAGCCAGCGCCTGGGCTCGGCGCTGCTGCCGGGCAGCGGCGGCTCCGCAGCCCTGGCTGCCTCCCCCAGCGCGCTTCTTAATGCGGCCGCAGAGCCGGCTAGCCCGGGCTCGTCGCCTCCTCCCTGAGGGGCGGCTGCGGGGCGGGAGGGGGCGGCGGCCCAGAAACCCGGGCCGCGTCTGGCTGAGGTGAATTGTATGGGCCAGGCGAAGGCGGGAGTCCGGGCTCCCCGATAGCCGCGCTGGCGGGCCGCCGCGGCGTGGCGGGGCTCTGCGCTGCTGGAAGCGTGAGCCGCTGGGAGAGCTTGGGAGTGCTGGCCGGCGGTATGTCAGCCCTCCCCAGTGCCCTAGCTGGAAGGTGCGTCCTTGTGTGGGCTGAAGGGATCCAGCCTTTGGGAGCACAGCGCTTCTTGTCCCTGAACGTCCCTCTGCCGCAGCGTGTCAGCTGGGTGGTTTCCTTTTGTGGTTGATTCAGTGGTAAAAGGTGGGATTTGGAGGGAGAAAGATGAGCGAACATAAGCGTTAAGACCTTAGTCAACAGCGTTTCTGATAAATTGCTCTTGATGTTGTGTCTAGTGGCTGGCTTACTTAGGGAATTGAGCGTGGACTCTTGTCGTAAGGCTTATTGGCCTCTTCATGGAGACAGCCCGGATCCCATTACCTACTATGAGGCTGTTGCAGGTGTGACTAGTGTTTAAAAAAAATTTTTTTTCTTTGTGTGCTCCCTACAAACAATGCCCTTTTTAACAAAGGTAGCAGCATTCTGAAAATGTTTACTGCCTATACGCATCTTGAAGTCATACATTCATTTTTGTCAAAGCACTTTTTTTTTCTTAGCAGATTTTAATGTCATGTAGTTATAAATTCAGTTTTGCAACATGCGGAAGTGAAGGGGAAGTTAAACAGTTCTGTAAGGTAGCTGATTTATTTGACAAAACTAGTTTCACTTGGTTTAAAGTAGATGTTTTCCAGAAGAGTTTACAGACTAACGTTGCGGTAACTCACTTGAAAGTAACGTGGCGGAGTTGGAGCTTGTGCTTGTTTTTTTCTTCTCGGTGCTGAGAAGCAGAAAGAAAGGCTACCTGCTGACAAACACACACAAGTAGACTGGATATTTGTAGTCCTTCAGTTTTCAGTAGTCTGTTATTAGCAACATAGCTTGGGACATCAAAGCCCTAATTTAACTGTACCAAAAGTGGTAAATTATAAGTAAGGCTGTGATGAATCTTGCAGTTAAGTAATGCATTCCTATCCCCTCCCTCCTTGCCCCAGATGCAACTCAAAGTTTTATTTGCTAGTGTATGGAAGTGTGTATAACATAAATGAAATTGCAGATTGTTCAATCTATAGCTATAAAATCAATGCAATGAAGGAAAACATTAGAACTTTTTATTTAGTAAAACAGTAGGGGGAGCACCTGCACAAGAAAATATCCCATGAGAAATGGGATATGGAATGTGAAATTTTCACATTCAGCGTGCGCTTCCCACTTAAATCTTGACGTGTCATGGTGATCTGATACGTCCCAAGCTAAGAAACTTGAAGCTGCTACCCTAAATTATAGCATTTTATAAAAATACGAAACTAAAACCAGTTAACTAGTCTTTGGATCATTTTGTTCAGAATTCCAATTCACCTTTTACTTCCCTATGTTTTGATTTTTGTTTAAAGTGAGAGCTATGATTTCCATGGTATCTCATGTGTCCAACAGCTTAATTGTTAAGAAAAATACCAAATGTGGGAAGACTGTGGTTAAAATTAGAGGACTTGGTAACTTTCTCACCACAAAAATAATGGTTGCTATTTCAACATTGAACAGGCAGTGCAACAAGTGCATCCTAACCATAATTTAATCTTTTGATTGACTGTGATAGGTAGTATTTCCTTTGTCTCGTGTCCTATGACTTCCTTCAGCAGTCGGGAGGTTAATATCTCTTAAATCAGTTGCACCTGAGAAAATTGGAACACAAGATATCTAAGGGGAGTTAGGAGCAAAGGGTGACATTTTGTCAGAGCTACTAACTTAGGGTGATATCTGCTTGGTTGTGAACAACTGTTAGAGAAGTTGATTGGAGTGCTAGGTGTAACTTCTCATTTGTGCTCTGTATGAGATGTGTCTTACTAAGTGTGCAGGGTAAATGTTTGTTGCCATTTTATTGAAGTGGGTAAATATGGTTTTCTTGTTTTGTAGGTCAAGAAACCAAAGAAGACCTCAAGAGACTTTTTTTGCAAAGCTGAAATGCTGGCCAATGAGCACTTAATTATTAGATTGGAAACCATTTATAAAGCTGAAGATAAGTTTAGGCTTCTGAAGGTCAGATTTTCATTCCTTAAAAGTTTGTTATTTGGGGGGGATTGTGTGGTAAATAATACTCTTTCTTTTTCTTTTTGGTAGAGTTAGTTATTTTTAACAGCACAGTCAAAGTGTATCTGAAAGCTGTAAGAAGAATGCGGTAATAAACTCTTATGGTCCAGTAGAAGTTTGTGTAACTGATTTTGGGGTCTGTTCCTACTTTTTGTGGTAGAAAACCCAAACTGACCTTAGTAACAGCTGCAAATCCAAATTGTAAGCAGTTTTCAGTGCTGTATGGTAACTGCTTCAGGCTTGTGTGCATTGTGTATTCTTTGCATCAGTGTTTTCCTGATGTTTTTGAATTCGGGCATTAACTGTTCCGTATCACCTAGGGTTCCAGGCTGCCAAGACTCTGTTCCCACAAATGTTAAAACATGTGTTTAACTTCTCTGTATGTGACCATTCTTGACAAATTAAATGGATTTTGTTATATTCTAAAAGTTAAGTTGGCTTGTGATATTTTGAAGGGTGGGGGTTCTGTCGAGTATGGCAATAAACATATGTTCTCTGCTCAAAAGGAGGAGAGTTGTTCAAATCTAGGAAATAATTTAAAATATTTTTTTTTAACTGAGGAGATGACATCATGCCAAATAACCTCTCTGTTTTGGGTAGACAACTTTCATGTGTATATACCATTGAGGACAATTGACCTCTCTTTTAGTTAGCTGCTTGCCTGCACTGAAAGTTGCAAGTAAGAGAGGGAAAGAACTCTCCCTCTGCCACTCGTGTTGTAACTGATCATTGTAGTAATGAAACACATTCTTGATTTCCAGCATTGTGAATTGCTTAGGCAGCTGTTGTGTTTCACATGAGAAGTTGCATTGGCATGCGTGTATAACAGTAATGATGTTTCTATACTTATTTTTTTGTCACTAAAATACATAATAAATCAACATCACTATCTCTTCTTAAAAGATGGGGTAAATGGAGAAACAAAGAGGTGGTGTGACATCTAGAAACTAATGAGTTGGAAATACTCTTAATTCAGTGCTCTGTCTACTGGAACGGGTCTTTTTGCCCATGCAGCATTGGGTTATATTTTTAAGTGTTCTGGAGTGTTTAAGTGTCTATGTCAATATGTTGTTTAAAAGAAAAATGAAGTACCTAAATATATTTTATTTTTGAACGTGACAATCTCCTGAATGCTCTCAGAAAAAAGGAAACCGTTTATATCCATATTACAGCTACTCATATATGCTTTTGGACAGTTAGCTGTTATTGCAGGACAAACCCTCGCTACTGATAAGAGGCTGCTCTTATGAACAGTCCTATAGTGGACAGGCTGGTTTTTTTATTAGCTTGTTATTAAGGGAATGTTTTGTAGTCTATTTTTGCTCTTCGTAAACAAGTAACAGTTAAGAAGTGTGACTATTCAGGGAAAAATGCAAAACAGGTAAATTAAAACAACAAAAAATTAAAAGCATTAGGTAGGACTTGTTAGTTGAGAAGTAATAAAGTGAAACAATTTAATATTAAATATTCAATCCTGCAAACTCTCGGGGAATTGCAGGATACTTGGCTAGTGAAAGAGACTTCTTCATTTGGTCTGCCTTCCACTTTTGCCTTATTTATTCTTTCTCTCACTTTTTTCTCTTTGTTCTTCTTGTTAGTGCCTTGGTAGTTGTGCTGCCATATGTCATGTGATGAAATTTCTTCTCCTGAAACTAGATTTTGCAAGGGAATAAAAACCACTGCCTGTTGAGGGCCAGTGTTGTGCTGCAGGTGTCAGTCTAAACTCAAACTTGTGTTCATTCTGCATATTTCAGGTAATTTCCCTTTCTCTGAGGAGGTTGCAGGAAACCAGTTGTCTTAGTTTTTATTTTGTGGAGCTGGACTTATTAATCAAAAGGACTATGAAGTGGTACTTTGCACAGTGATTTGTGACTGCTTGATTAGAAGTGAGGCTGAAACTCATTGGTAGTGAATTGGAGTTCTGTACGTATACATGCTAAAGATGATACTGTTCCATGATCGCGTGCAAGTGAGGAGCACTGGCCAGTTCTTCAAAGTCTGAGGTAGGAAACATGAATTGGCAAATGTTTTGCAATGTGTGGAGTATCCAATGAATTACGCCTTACTTCTGTTTTCTCACTTCCATATGATTCTGCATGCTTCTTTTTTGGAGACTAATGATTTTGAAAGAGCAGAGCTGTTCTATGAAAATGGATTTGTAAGTAGTCCTTTCTTGATAGTCATATGAATGTGACATGAGATGGCTCTTGTTCCAGTGCTAGGCAGTGTTTTAATGTGTTAGTGTAGCTGGAGCTCACCTCTCACTCGAAGGAAGTTTTATCAACCTATATTTGTAAGTGTTGTTTTTTCCTTTTGTTTTACCTTTTTTTTTTAAATGTTTCTACTGTGTAGAAAGTTTAGATCTTCTGAATGTAGCCCTCTGTGTTGTTTTATACTGAGATTTTTTCCCTGTTTGCTTCACAGAATTTGCTATGCATAGAATTTGGGCTAATGAATGCTGCAACATTTACAGGCAATACTATTTTGTACAATGGGGTACATATAATCTGCCAAATAAGAATATGTATTCATTCCTGTGTGGGGACACACAACTCCCAGACAAAACCTCCCAACAAAATCACTGCTGGGACTGGGGAGTAGCAGAGGGAAATTCTACAATCAGAATTATTTACACCCCCCCCCCCAAAAAAAAAAAAAAAAAAGGAGGTATTTCACATGGTCTGGGATTATTCCTTGTAGATCCGGGCCAAACCTGCTTCTCCCATAATTTCCATCCTCTGGCAAAAACAAAATCATGAGTTAAAAGGTTTAGAATGAGAGAAGTGGCTGATCTAAATGCAGACTGTACAAGTAGTGTGTTTTTGTAAGAAGAAATATGCAATGTATTTACCAAAATAATAAACCAGCACTTTTTCCTAATCTAATACTAAGCAGTTAAGTGTGTTAAGCTGAAAAAACACAGTAGCCATACCTTAAGGACCTGGGGCTCTAGTACCTTTCAAATGCTGCCTACTAACCTGATGAAAGTCTCTTGAATACACTGTAACATGAGAATTATTGTGTTGATTATTGGCCCACAATGATCCTTTACCAATGTGATGGTTCAGCTGATACTAGAAGTGATGTGGTAAAACACCCTGGGATTAGCATGGCTAATTGTTCCCTTCACATACAGCAAGACCAGACTAATGTAAGTTGTTACAGAGATCTGCAAGAAAAATCTGTTTCTTCTACTTTGTATTCTCATTGAGATTGGCAACTGCAGAAAACTGCCATATCTCTTAAAATTGCGCTGCCATGTTTTACTTAAGCTTTTGCAAGACAAACTTCTGCGCGGACTTTATTTCCATTGCATGCTTCTCCACTTTTCCTTATAACAGACCTGATAAGAGAGTGAGTTGCTTCACTGACGTTAACATAAGGAAGTCCAAAATGTAAAACAAACTCGGTTTACAGTAATGCTTAACTTTTCCTCCCACAAGTTGCTTGTCTGTGCATTATTAAATATGGTTTTACCTCTGCAGACCTGTTAGTATAGAAGAGGTTTGGAGTGCAGCTTTCAAGCACGGCAATAGGCAGATGTTTCAGCTTCCAACCTGAAGAACAGGTTCTGCAGATGGAAAAGGAACGAAATGTCTGTCCAGGATTGTTACCACCCTCTGATTCCTTTTGCCTCCTCCCACTTTGAACTTGTTACCCTGGAGCCGAACTGTTTGAAGAAGGACTCTAAGAGCTGCTTTGTGATCGGTGAGCTGAGAGCCCTTAGCATATAAAATGCAGGGGCGGAGCCTCCACTCGCAGACTTCGCGGTTCCCTCCCCCCTTTTTTTGTCACGCTTGCGAAGGTTCCGAAGCACCGTGCCGAGAGGCTAGGACAGCTTGTCTGCACTGTCCAGAGAGAAGAGACAAAGGTGTGTGGGGGTTTTTGTTTTGTTTTAATTTGCTGCTTTCTCTTTCAGGAATCATTTTGGTGTGCTTTTAAGACTTTGGCTCACTCTTAGAAGTTAGCAACTAATTTTATAGTATGCTACCACAGGAATATATATAGCTTTATGATTGCAGCAGAGTTTGCTACTACTTTTGCTTTTGTCTTTTCTAAGGAAGAGAGAGAATGGAAAGAGTGTGATGTCTAATGCTTGTTTGATTTTGGTAATGCTTTCTCTTGTTCATGAAAGTGTTCAGGAACCTTGGAATTCTGTTAGTCCTAAGTTTTTGGATTCTCAGAGCTTGTAAGGATGAAGAAAACTGCATTTGTGATTTAAGTTTAGACTTTTCTAACTGGACAACTGCTTTCTTCAACACAAGAGACTAGTGCATTCATTCTGAAATTATAAGTTGAGTCTTGAGCTTTCACAGATATACTAAGCTAAAACTAAAACTGACTTGGGCAAGAGAAGTTGAATGTAAAATAAACTTTAGATTTAAATATAATACCAGTTAAGTAATATAACCTGTCTGCTTCTGTGACTGAACAGTTGGTAAGTCTTAACTTGGAAGGAAAGACACACATGACCCTTCGAAAGGGTATGCATTGTTTGGCTTTTTTTGTTGTTATTGTTTTGGGCTGTGGAGAAGGAATTTTCAGTTCTTTTCTGGCATAAAAATGTGGGTTATGATTGCAGAGATATGGCAAATAATAATAATGGCCAAATTGCTAGTGCTGTGTATGCTGCAAATGCCTTGGGCTTCAGAGTTTAGATGTAGGTCTTAAACATACCCCAAATCCTAAGGGCGATAGTTTCTAGAATCACGTTGTGTTTCATGGTAGAGGTAGGTTCAACTGCTAAAAAATAAAATAGAAGTACAGTGAGATTCACTTCTAACTGTCGTAAGTTTGAGATAGGAATTGATGCCATCTTCAGAATCTAGCTCGAAGTTAAGTTGTTTCTTTGTTGTTCAAAAGAAAGTGGTCAAAGTTTTGTCTGTTAAGAGAGCTTTTTCTGTTCTTACTGAAGGGGAAAAAAACCTTAGCTGGGGAGAATTCTTTCTTGCCAAGTAAGATTAGGTATGAAGGAACTGTTTAGTCCAAATGAAGGACAGAGGTTGTGAGGGAAGGTCAATGACTACTGATGAAATGTACTAGTTATCTAAATGCGGGCAAGATTGCATGGTGTCATAGTTATTGCATTCTAATGACCTCAGTACCAGTACGTGAAGAACAGATGAAAAAATGGGAACTTGTCTCTGAGCTCTTCAGTATCTTTGGTAGGTGGACTACTTGTTTTAGATTGTCTGCTTCTGGGCACTGAGGGTTGGTTATATATAGACCAGAGACCATGACCGGATACAGATACATTTGACATCGCAGACCAGTTAACAGTGGGCTTTTTATTTAATAAGCAAGATATATTACCAGATCTACTTCTGTCATACATGCTTGTATAATATAAGCCTGTATAACTGAATCTTGAAACGCTAAGGGGTTGCTGATTCTTATATTTAATGGCTATGTTGGGAAGATCAGCTCCTATAATGCATCATATTTTCATCCTTCTCAGCCTGAAGAATCTGTCATTCTGATCACCTGCCTAAGGTATGGCTTCCTGTCTAAAGCCAGGAGAACTTTAATCTGACTATTTTTTCTTAGTTTGTCTAATCCTTATGTTAGTCTTGGAAAGTTAATTCTTTCTCTGATTGCCCTTGCAACTCATGGAGATTCTCATCTTATAGAACCACAAGTCTTCTAGGGTCACAGATACGTGGATTGTTTGTTAACTCATGCCTTGTCACTGGTCAGTAAATGAGACTTTTCAGTGGAATGTCTTGCCTGTAAATTTCTGTGAAACCTATTAAATTCATGCCCTAGAGACCACTGCAAAATTTTCAGTCATTCCTTGCTTTTGGTTGGTTTTTGTTCTGGCTTTGCAAAAATGATTATAAGTTTCTAGTTTACGGCCAAGCTCCTTTTACGTTACCTGAAAAGGCTTTTGTTGTCTTATGTGGCATTCGTAATTTCTGTAATTTATGTTGAATTAAAAGCTGGTCCATACTTACCCTGAATTGTCCGAGAGCATCTAAGTGAATGTTGCTGCAGGAAGTCCTTCCCACTGTGAGAGCTTGTTGATAACATTCATATATTGTAAAAAGCTGTAGAGGTGAAAGACTGAAATTCTTTTCTAAAAGAATCTTTGCTCTTGGTTAGGAATAAAAGATATAGACTGTATGGTTCTTCTAAAGTTCTGTATTCACAGTTTCAGAACACCACAACCTTACTTTGGTTTTAAAATAAAATGTACAGAGCACTCAGTTCCTAAATATAATTCAAACTTATTTGTGAACATCACTGGAATTTGTTCTTGTTAGTCTTGTTAATTTGTCCAGAGCTGAGAAACAGACTGTATAAATAAATTTGAGTGGGTAATAGGATGAGGCTGAAGAGATTTTTTGGTAAAGACAATCTCTCAGTTACTAAGGATCATCTGAATTTACTGCAATACATTTGTCATGCACCAAGATATCTCAGTTCTGCATTAGTTATCTATAAAATGACCTGCTGCTTCCCATGATAGACTTACTCTGATCTTACTATTGAAATATATTCTCCAGTGTTACACCTGAATTTTCTTTCACCTACTTCCACTGTCTTGGCCTTATTTGTGAGCTAACCTCTGCTCCCATTGATACCACCGGCCTAGCTAAATGATAGCAAACCTTCCTATATATCAGTTATTGTGAATAATTCCTAATGGCATATGTGAAATGATTAGTAGCTATAGACCATGCATTCAGGATCAGATGACAGTGAAGAGAAGGCCTGTATAACATGAGCAAAGTCCTTGTCCACAGGGACAGCTGTTCTCCCTCCCTGGCCCCTGAACCAAGTGTAATGTGCGTGGCCACTTCATAGAACATGTCAGTGCAGTATTTGCTGCAAGTCGTTATGAAGTTCTGGACTTCCACATTACTGCTTAGAAGACAGCTCTAAATCTGTAAGGAATTTCCAGACCTTTTATTCATTGTTTAATCTGCCTCCATTTTGTGGAGGTGGAGCACTTGCCTTCAGCACATATAAGTACACAGTAAAGTCATTGGATAGGTAGGTACCTGTAAAACTGCAGGCTGTGACAAATCTTTACACATGCTTAGGCAAAGTTCTGACTTTTCTTCCTGTTGTTTTTCTGTACATTACTATCTGGCAGACTGCATGTGTGTCTGTGCATTATTGATAGAAATTTTGTGTGTAGACATCAAAACAAGCAGGTCTAATGCTTCGGTGTTTTGAGAATCTTGGTTTCTGTTGTTCTGCAGGAGGCATAATGGCTGACAAAGGAACAGTGGTAGTTGGAGTCCACACTTGAAAAATTATTTCCTTTTCAAATAGGAATTGAACTGAAATCCTGAAGTGTTCACTTGAGATGAGAAAATGAAGAAAATAGGGTTCTGGATGGGGAGATGGTGTTTCAGGCTACATGTCATGAACAACTTCCTCAGGTGCAAAATGGCCACAATAAAATACACTCTTTGAGTCAAGTGCATTGGGCTCTGTTGATGAGAAGAGCTAAGAATTTTGTTGGTAAGCCTCTAGCTGCTTGGAGCTAGCCTGCAGGCCTGTGGATCTCATTTGTTAAAGAGCTCACTGTCTGATCCATCTGAGGCTGGATTTCAAGCAGGCATAAGGTAAATGTTAAAATAAGCACTGACATAATTTTAGAAGTGCAGTTTCCCCATACCCATGTACTTGAAAGCATTAGCTGAGGTTTTCAGATCTGTTTGAGTGAGAAATACAGCATGCAACTTAAGAGACTGATTTTTGTATGCCTGGTTCTCATCTGGCCCTGCATTTTTTATTGTTTATCACAGCCTCAGTTGTTTCCATTTAATTAAGGAATGGCTCCTGGAGAATCTTCTGACATTGTAATAGTTGTCAGGAAGCTCTGGATTGCCTCTGAAATTAAGAGGGAAATCAGGTGGTAAGGCAAAGGAGCTTTACATGTTAATGTTCCTGGGAGAGATTGAAAGTGCTGCAAAAACTATGTAGTTCCCATCCCCTCCAGGTGGTGTTTGCCAAAGGCCGTTATGCAGAAACTCGCAATACCGCTTTTTGTGTTGAATCTGGTGTTAAGAGGATGTCACTTCATAGCTCTCCTTGCAGGACTAGTTAAGATAAAATAACTTCGAAGAGGCTCCTCCCTGCCTCTTCTCCCCTTTGACATGCCCCCCCCCCCCCCGCCCCCAGCTTGTTATTCCAGATTTCCTAGTGCCCTTAGATGCTGGAACATAATTTCTGGAAGTTTTCTCTGCCTTTAACTGAAAACATGTAATTCGTGTTCTGTTTATTTAAAAAAAAAAAAGAGCAAGGGATAGAGCCTGAGGAAACAACGGAAGCATGCAATTGAGGTGCCTAGAAGAAGGAGAAAGTGCAGAGGAGAAAGTGAAAAACAGAACTTTGGGATGTGTTATGTGCTGGTATTGTTTAGTGGGATTGCTGCAAGAACTAAGTGCAATACATTCTGCTTGATTTGGTGTGTCAAGGATGTGACCACATTGGATTGTACAGAGGGAGCTGCCTGTGCGTGGAGCTGAAGATAGGTTGTCAGATAGCTGAAATTGCCAGAAAGACTTGCATGAACTCTGTTGGCTTTGGAGTGAGTCTTTGGTAAAGATGGGGCTTACCAGTTGCTGTAATGCCCCCTTAGAGCTGGCCTCTGGCGTGTGGATTTGGGGGGGGTGTGTGTGTTTTGTTTACACTTAGAAACCACTTAGTGGATTTGGTGCTGTATGCCTTGGATAGTGAGATTGCAGTCTATGATTTTGGTTTTGGATCATCCTTCGTTAAATAACTTTATACTGTAGGAGACAAAACTATTAAGTGACCTATCCCACTTCTTTCTTCCCCTCCTGGGAGTTTAGACAGGTTCCGAATGAGACAAGGTTATTGCAGCAATGTTATTTATTGACTAACAAAGTACTAAAGTCCAGGGGAAGGCGGTGAACAAAGCAGAGCTCTACTTTGAAATTTATTGGCTTAGGCCCTAAAGACTTGGCTACCTTGTAGCAAGTCCATTAGTTAGTGTTTGTGTATGTCACTGCCCTCTGTTTGACAAAATGGGAATGCATTGAGCTGTTCCCAGACCCTTTCCTGCTAATGGAGAAGGAGATGAATAAATTTACAAAATTAGTTTGGAAGTTTGGCAAAAAAAAAAGCAGCCTTCTCTTTAAGTTGCCAAGTGTAAGTGTGTTTTTCTTGTTTGCAGTATAGACTTGTAGCAGTCACTTTCACCAGCTTGGTTTCTGTCTTATAGTAGGGTGGTGTGAAGAAAGACCTACTTGAAAAGAGACTATGCTTTTGATTCTGTTCAGGTTCCTTACTGTGGTAAAGTAAAATGTTGCCAGCTGTGCAAAACCTGATGAAAACCTTTGCCCAGCCTTAGGTCCAGGATGGTGACTTACTAAGCTTTCAAAAATGTCTGAAAGATGATCTTTGTAGACAATGGCATTAGAAGAGTGCACACAACACTTTTATCATCAACTTATTTCTAGGGGCATTTATTGGAAATGAAGCGTGAGTTGCAAACCAAGAGAATCCAACGGTCCTCAACTCAACTGTTTCTTATAGAAGGCACTTAAATATAGATCAATTATTAATCCGAACAAAAAGCAGCATGTGACCCTAAGGACAACATAATAGATTAGATATGAGATGTTCAAAGGAGCATGTACACTGCTTTAAATTGCAGAGGCAGTTGGGCATCTGCACTTACTTAAATTCATGTGTGAAATTTCTGAAGCAATCTAAGTTGTAAGAGAGCTGGAGAGGATCTCTTGTAATGGATTTGAAACCCCACAATCCTTCCAAAGTCTGTCATTCTCTCTTTTGTGGTTGGAATTGGTATTCCATGTTCTCTGCTCATCACCTTTCTCCCTGTCACTGAAGGTAATTTCATTATTTCTGTGTCCTTCTATCATCTCTAGTTTCGAAGTCTGTCATGACTGGCTCCTACTTTGTGTAAAGCTTTCAGGAAAGTCAAATGTTTGGAAGCAGTGTAGATTTGTGGAGTATTTGCACAATCTTATAAAGAGGCACCTATGGTGTAGTTAAAAATAATAGTCTTGACTTCCATTTGCAGAACTTAAATACTAGATGGTCCTATTTTTGCAGTTTTCATTGAATGGGCTTGTGTACTCTTCTCCCAAAGCTGGATGTAATTAGCTCAATTTTTTTTGTGTGTGTGCATGTGCTTGATGTAATTCAGTGGTATGAAGCCTGCTTATTGGCTTTCAGTTGTGTCAAACACAGCCAAAGTTTTATCGCTTTCCAGTTACCCAGAGTAGGTTAGAGAAGTAAAATCAGAATACAGATCAAAGATGCTGTAGTACATACATACGTTCCCTTGCTGGGAATTTTGGCCATTTTATATTGGAAAGTGTAGTCATTAGTGTTGTTAAACCTGTGCTCTGGATCTACTCTGTGCCTCTGAAAGGTTTTCATTTACCCTGATTGGCTCTTCATATTGTTCCAATTTGAGGTTATGTATATAAATTTCTGCTGTAAACTTTTTTGTCTTGGTAATGATACAAGTGGTGGAAAACTACAATAAATATGTGCTGAGAGGTGGCTGGAGTGAGGCTGGTGGGGGAAAAAACCCTTTGCTTTTAATTAGGGTAATATCTTCTTTCACTAGCAATAGTTAAATTGTTACCATTTTATATCTTGTTAGCTAAATTATGAGGTATTCATTTTATTTCATATTCTCTCATACTGTCCTTCTTCCTCTACTTAGGCTTTTGTATCTGGTCCTACTAGGCATCCTCAGGAGAAGGCTGCTGATTTACCACTGACTTGCCAAAGGAGAACACGTGTTGCCACCTCCTTTCTAACTCCCCCAGCCTAAGTTATTCCTTGATATCTCAGAGATTGATCAGTACAGCAATAAACTGCTGTACAGACCTAAAGCAGCTTGATTAAAGGTCATAGGCATTATTCTTAAAAGAAATTCCTGCCTCTTTAGATGAGGTTGAAGAAAAAATATTAAAAAAGGTTGGGCTTCTGGAGAGTGACCAAGACTGCTAACATAATTGAGAGTATTAGCATTATTACTACTATAGATCTCGTGATTACAAATGGCATTGGAGCTCATAATCTGTGTCTCCTCTTTGATATGACTCACAAATTCCCATGTGCAGTCAAAGCTTAGTTTTCCAGCAGTAGTCACTTCCTGTCTGTTTCCAGACAAGGAGATCTTCCTCTCCCCATTCCTTCTCTGAGGCTTTTTGTTTTTCATGGTCTATAGTATGGAACTTGTATTTTCGAAGTACTTTTGAGCCAGGCTATTGGATGGGATTTAGAGCCTTGCTTAATTAGTTCCCTTTGCTCTTCTAATAAAAGTTTACACTTCTCCCTTGCTAATAAGAAATGCAAATGTTCTTAAGAAGCAAGAGGCTGCTGTGTGCTATGTTTCCATTGTCATTTCAGATAGGTCTGGGAACTGGCTAGCAACAAGTAACGATTATGAAGCTGAGAGGGTTTTTGGCAACTCAGGATAAATAAGGAAGGGGATTACAAACAAGTCTACCTCCTATATATAGAAGTTGTTGCAAATTTCAAGTTTTGTTTTGTAAAGTAAATGCTAAAGTCATATGACACAGTCAATATGAGCCTGAAATAAATTATTTGGATTTAATGATGTCTCCTTACTTGCATAAGGAATATTCAGTTACATCATTCAGCAAAAATGCAGGGCTCTCCTGCATGTGCAGCTCTAGCTCAAGCTGTAAGGGGTGGGTGAAGAAAAGCTGACAAATGTTAAGTGATCCTTTTAAGTGGGATGACTGTGTTCTGGGTGTAAGGTGAATGCATCAGGCTGCCAGAAAGATATTCTGATGTCCTTTTCTCTTGACTGCCTTTTCTCTGCTTCTCCCTTATATTTTTAACTGAATTGTTTGCCAGAGGACTTTGTATTACATGCCAGTTTGTTCTGTGCGTGCTCTGTCCCTTGGGAAAAAGAATGTTGTATCACACCCTAAGGTGTGGGCTTACCCCCTTGTTCCATAGTACTGAAACAGACTTCTTTCATTTTGCAGTTGCTTTGGATGTGAAGTAACATGCCTGGGCGTGCAAGTTATCTCAAATGGAATTGCCCAGTGAAGAGTTGCATTCTTTAAAATGAACAGCATGTCATAGTGAACCGCAGTAGAGTGTAAAAGCAAATCCCAAGTCTCAGATTCGAATGCTTTAAAATATTTTTTTTCTCCCATTTGATAACACTTTGATCTTTCATCCTATTGATCTGCTTCCTGATCAAAGTATTTGAGTTTCAGTGATGATTTAGTTTTTGTATGTTTCATCCACAGTATCAGTGTATCTGTTCTGGAAGGCTATCGGAGCTTGTCTGTGTTGTGGTGGGTGCCACATGATACCTCCCTGAACACAAAAGCAGGTCTTCTGGGGTTAAACTTTAAATACTACAGGGATATAAAAAAGGCTAAAGGATTGTTAATGATGTACACAGCTTTTTTTTGTCCATGTAAGTGATATCTACCCTGCCTCTAGAGTTTTAAGTCCTGTTTTCTAAGGGAATATGGAACCTCACACAATAATACTTAGGTAGGGCTCTTAACCTGAGCAGTCAGTTTAAATCTTGTTCATGTGGTCTGAACAGATACAGTTGCTCTCTTTTGGCTATTTTGTGACTTTTGTCAATGAGCAGCGCTGTGCTCAGGGGCCAGTGTTTCCTAGCATAGCACAGGTGAAATATTTTCAGAGAACATAGCTGATATTTTTCATCATATGATCTTCACAAGAAATTTTCCAGGAAAGCCAACTGAGTTTTTCATTTACTTGAATAGGAAGTCTGGCCCCTGAATCTTGTTCTGATACCAATTTGAATCCTGCTGTATTTTTAAGGATGAATTGTGTGCTTTTCTGTTGGCTGCCTAGGATTTATGGGGACATTCAGCTTGCTGTTTTGGGGAGACGGGCTGGGCTTTTTTTTTATTTAAATGTTTGCTGAGGAGAAGGGGGGGGAAGAGGGGGAAGTCTGAGGACCTGTACAGAAGCTCTGACAGGTGGGACTGAGTGAAGAAAGATCATCTTTTGCATGAAAACAGAAGACATTTAGAGATCAGCTGAGTCACAATAGCTTCACTTTCAGATCAGAAAAAAGAGTAAAGAAGGTGAATTTGACATGACTCAAGACAATAAAATATTCAGTGAGCCACATCCTCACACAGTGTAATGTATCACAGCTCATCTGCTTTCACTGAAGTGATGCCAGTATATACCAGTACGAAGATCCATGCTCATTCAGTCTTCCTCACTCTTATGGATATGTTCGTTGGTGTATAATGAGTCACAGTGATTGAACTTCCTACAAAGGAAATGACCTCTCAAAAAAACCCTAAAGCAAAGAGGTGAGAGAGTCTGGCAAAATAACTACCAACCAGTTCAACTTCCTGAAAAGGAAATGGATGGATCTTGTCTTAATGTTAACGGTTTCATCTGTCCTATGAACTGTGGATTGATCTCAGGGTTAAACATTTGACATGCGTGTACCAGAAATGGCACTTTGTGGCTACTGGATATAACATTGTGGTTAGGAGGAGAAGTGCCCAGATGACCAAAGCAGACAGATAACTCACTGTTGTGAGGCAGTGCCCGTCATCTGTAGAAGTACTTGCTCAGAGTATGCAATGGAGTAGCTCCAGAAATGCTGTTGAGTGTAGTTTTGGCTTTTTCAGTGGACCCAGTTGATTTAACTCCTGAGATGCCTTCTAATGTCTAGTTTTGGTTCTGTCCTAAAGTTCTAAAAAAAAAAAAACCAACCCCTTCCTGAGTCTTTTCTCATTTACTGTAAATCAGGGGCAGGTGCAGTGAAAGCAAATACACTGAACAAATGTGCATTTATCTATCTGTCTAACTATAGCTACTTCACTTCTTCCTTGTAGTCAATTTACCTTTCTTGACATTATGTATTTTGTCATGCTCAGGAAATTTTGAAGATGCTTATTGAGTAGGATAGGAAAGTTAGACAAGGAAGATCTGTTACCTAGCTTTGGTTTTGGAAGGTATAGGGTGAGGCTACAGGGGAGCGTGATCAAGGCAGGAGTGTATCTTAAGACTTTTCCTCAGCTGTGCTCTGTCTCAGCATATTTTCTGTCTTCAGCAAAAGTTTACATACATGTGAAGTATAAACGATGTATGGGAATAGCAGCCACAACAAATGTAATAACAGAAAGGTTTAGTCTTAAGCAAACGTTGCTCACTTCATCTGAGAACAATGACTTTACTGTTACAGCATTTGCGTGCTTTAATGACATCACTGCTGGATAAGGTGATGCTCTTAAAGGAGTCTGATAGCTCTTTGTTAACTTTGGGTTCTTTGATAATTCTACAGAAGCCATTAACAAAAAATATTTCTCTTGTATTTTAATCCATGTAAGGACCTGGTGCATTATAGGGTCATTAATTCTCCTGATGAATATCATACAATTTCTACTTCAAGTAATAAATTCATTTTGGTTCCTAGAATAGCTCAAGTCTGAGGGGACCTCAGAAGGTACGTCATTTGGTACAACCTTCTGCTCAAAGCAGGATCGACGCTGAATGCAGACCAGGCTTTCCCTTTGGGTGAGGAGTCTGATTCTTGGTAAACTGTTTGCAGAGTTGAATACTGAGTTTCAGCAACTATATTTGCAGAATATATATTCTATATATCTTCTAGTCACTGACATCTAGAAATGTTTGAGTAGTGTGTACAATGACTGTTTTTGGGCTGTATAGGTTTTTTCTTTGGTTTAACCTTGCTACAATGCTGTTGCTCTATGTGTAAAAGCTAGGATATTTCCTTTGCTGAAGTTCCTCCTATTTTTTTTTTAACTTGTTACTATTGTTTCAGTTGCATGAACCCTTTCAGGGAGACCTGTACTAGGTGCTGTGTATAGAGATAACAAGACTATCTTATTCCTAGAGAGACGTATGGATTTTATAGGCAGTGGGTAGATACAAGCAGAAAAGGAGAACTCTAATTCCTTTAAAAAAATAAAGGGAATAGGGCATGCATGGTACATGCTTATTTGAAGAACATCTTCTAACTAGAAACAAAAGCTGCTTAAGATTTTCTTCCATTTGTAAATTTATATAAGGGTTCACTCACAGTTGAAACAGGCATACTTAAATTTCAGAAGCTATGTTACCCCACGGCTTTCACACTGAAAGGCAGACACAAAAAAGAGGGGTTTTTTGTTTGTTTGTTTCTTTGACTAACTCTTCAGTATCTGCTTTGGATTCTAGAGTCCTCCAAAAATTCCATGTTTGAGAGTTGGGTAGGAGAAGAGAGGAGGGCAAAACACCATGACTAGGTGGTGATATTTTCTGTTGTCTGTTGTGCAAGATGTGTGTAGGGATTGGATACAGGTAAGAGGTTGCAGGGTTTCTTTTGTCCTTGATTTTTTCAAAACAGCCAATAAAACCATAGTAATATCTAGAAAGGGTTATAGACTCGATACACTCGGAGTTTTGGCGCTGTTAACCTTCTGTTAGAGCAGCATTTAGCAGACAGCTTGTGAGACAGATGTCGACCAGTAGCTGTAGGATGAGTTTCTCATATTGTCACCTTATATGGAACAGAGAAATTAAGCCAGGGTGTGGGATTCAGTTTGCAAACTCCATAATGCTGATAGGACAGCAGTTAGTGGTAACCAGGAAATGAGTGGTGTTGTGTAGACAGCTACATCTGAAAATACAAGTGAGATCAATAGATCTATCAACATGCTTTTACAGGGTGGTCGTGACAGCAGACTACTGTTGTGAATTAGTACTCTGTTTTATTAGGTGCTTGTTACACATACAGTGAGTTGCAGCAAAAAGTTGGTATCTGCCCCCAAATTCTATTGGTAAATAACTCAAGCTTGCGGCTGAGTTGAGTCCAGCATCCATTGTGTTTGACGCCTACTTGCTTCAAGTACATTGTTCCTACTCCTCCTCGACATGCATAGTATTAGTTCAGCTGAACACAGGCTGCTATGCCATTCATATTATACTCATGGTAGAACATTGAAGATGTAGTAGCAGGAATAACTTATTTTTACCAGATCAATAGGAGCAGAGAGAAACAGTTTTAGTTTCATCAGAACATCCCCAAATGAACTACAGCAAGAGGTGCTCCTCCAGTGTTAAAATGGTGTCTTGCCAAGAAAGTTATGAATGCTTACCTTTTTTCTGGCATCATGGAAGACACAGCTTATGTGTAGGAGCAAGTAATCCTGTAAGCCGAAGAGTTGCGGCTGGACTTAAAAAAGTGTCAGAATCACAAATGTGCCTCAGTAAAGGGTCTAGTAAAAAGTATATACAGGATAGAAAAGCTTAGAATGAACCTTGGAGAGTCAGCTCTGTGTGTGTATGTAAATATATTTTTGGTATTAATTCGATGATTAACTTAAAGGAAAAAACATTTATTTTGGGATGCACAAAATTAATACATAAAGTGTATGGATTGGTTTTGTTCAGTCTAAAGCAGAATGTTTGCTCTGTATTCTTTTAACTAATTATGTGTATATCAGACAATGATGAAGGGATACAATTATGGAGACAGACGGCAGCATGTACAAGGATGTATATTTGGGGGGGACAGGGAGTATCTTTGATAACCTATTACCTCCCTCCCCTTGCAATCCAGTCAGTTTGTGAAATCTGTCCTAAGAGTATAATTTTGGTTTTGGTGACTTCAGCTGTGCTTTGTAATAAGCAAATTGTTCACCAAATGAATTTCACCCACTGATATGCCCAAAATTATTTCAGAGCCACAGGATACCCTTTGAGATATTTCCCATTTAAATGTGGAAACAAGTGATTTTCATGATACTGCATTTCCACAGGATTAATATTGCTAAGCACTACTGTCCCATATATGAAGTTGCTATGCATTTGGCTCTGTGTATGGGTATTACTTCATTGACTGACATGCTCCCTCTCAACAGAAGAGATTTTGACAAGATAGAGAATGGAGAAGGTGGGGCTTGGTAAAAAGATAGTCGTAGAAAGGAAATGACTTCCCAAAGAAGCTGAATGAGGGACCAAAGACAAGAAGAGGGGTACAACTTCAACTTGGCAGATGCTGTAAGAGGGACATCTCTTAGTCATTTTTTGCTACAAATGTCTCACACACAGGCCGCCCCCCCCCCCCCATTTCTACGTACCCTAAATTAATAGTGATGCCTCATTGCCCTCTCTCTTTTAAAATAATGTCAAACTGGATCTGTGCTTTCACAACAAAACATGTTAGGGCAATGTTTCAGAGCTCAACTTGTAATTACAAACTGAAGGAGACTCCCATAGATTCAAACAGTTACCAGCACAAGGTAGGATCCCAGGTTTCTGTCTTGTGTGATTGCTGTTTTGTAGTGAGCCTTTGACCTTCTTTCTCTGAGGAAGGTATCCATCTGGAAGTTTTGGAAAGGTGAGTCTTCTGTAGCCAGTGGGCAGGAGATAGGTAAGAAAAGGGAAGGAGAATGGCAGACAACGATGAAGAGATACGGTATGGAGACAGTTGGAGGCATGTAAGAGGAGAAAAGAGCTTTAAAGGGTAAGAGACAGAACTGAATGAAGAAGGCAGCATCACAGCAGATAGTTCTCAAAGCTGTCCCTTGGGAATATAGCTGATACATTCACTTATGTAGAACAATTGAGTTAAGTGTATGTGTATATATTGTATCTATGTGTCTGTGTATGTATATATACACAAATTAAACTCAGCATGAGTAGTTTGGTTTCTGGAGAAGTTGCTGCTGGCAAAAGCATAGTTTTCTATCATTATAGAAAATACTGGGGTGAATGAAAGATGAGTTGGTGGCTTCTGATATGTGAGGAGCTATCTGGGTATAAGCAACTGCTGAGGTCAGTCAAATCTAGCTATGTTCCTGCAGTAAATATTGTATAAGAAACAGTTAAAGCAACTTCCATTATTTAAAAAAATTGTCTTCTCCAGGTTTGCAACATGCAAGATACCCTGGGAAGATACACTGAATACTTGTGACTATTTTGCTCCGGGGAAGGACCATCACATCCGTTCTATCAAGGCTGAGCTCAGTGGTAGTTCTTTCTCCAAACTGATACCATAAATTTTGTTCTTCAATGCGTGGAATATGTGCCAGCAGGATTAAACCAGGACAGTCTCCTGAATGTGGAATTCCAGAGAAGGCACTGGCTGTGACTTCTGAAGTAAGCCAACAACATCCTGAAATTCTTGACTTTTCTCAGATACTTTTATTACTCAACTGAATCTTTCTGCAGGTATCTGTTCCGAAATACTTTGACTTGGAGCAAGCACTGTTGCTAGGCTGCTCTGAAAGCTTGAGATGGCTGTGACGTCTCCAAAATCTGTAGCAGGGGATTTGACACAAAGAGAAGAACTCATGCTCCATGATGGAAACTGTTTCCATTTCCTCTCTGCAAACATCATCACAATAGGTAAGTGAAAGATTACTGTCCTTTCATCTAATAGTTTGGTATTGGAAATACTTTCTTTTACTCCCAATTTACTTCTATTGTATTGAGATGTCATATGGGATTTCTAGGTTTCCTTAAATTTGTTTGAGGGAATTGTGCTCATATATTCCTCAGTCCTTTTTTTTCTGTGTAGCTGGTATGATGACTAGAGTTTGGGTGAAGTGTATTTAAAATAAAACCAAAACAAAAACCTAAAAAAACACCCCAAAAAACCCCAACACCCCCCCAACCCTCCCCCAAACCAAAACAAAATAAAACACCACCACCAACCCCCCCAACAAGGTGTCATTACTCCGGCCTGTGTTTGACTTGTTCCGGTAGTGTCCAGGAGTTGGTGGCATATATGAGACTGTAAACACCTGATATAGGCCGGGACTTAAATGAGATGGTATTGGAAGGCAAAAATTGTAGCAAGTTTAAATAAAATATGGAATATTGCCTTATACAGTAAGGATATCCCTGAATCAGTCTTTCTTATGGCCTTGCTTGTACAGACAGTCTGTGACATTTGAGTCATAGGAAGGAACCTTCATGTGTAGAATCGCTAAAATTTTCTTATTGCATATTCTTAGACTGGAGATTTTGCATAATCAACTTTGCACTTGCAGTCTTAGGAAAGTTCAAACTGCTTTCATTTGTTTGTCAGCATGGTGTTGTGTTCACCCACTAGTAGCAAACCCCCAAATGTGCAGGAAGTTATGATTAAAACCAAGCCTTTTTTTGTCTCACTGTTTTAAACTGACACCTAGAATAAGTCCCTGACCCCTAAACTCTTTTTTTTTTTCTCCATTAAAACCAGTTAGTTCCTTAGTGACTTTAATGGAGGGTGAAATTTATGTATGTGTGTTATAAACTATTTTGCATGAAGGAACTACCTGCTTTTTCAGTGTTCATTAAGTACAGTATGAATTGTTATGAAACCTTTTGCTGCATGATAACATAAGATTACAACTCTAATGCTACCAGTGTTTCCCAAGACATGCTAGACGGCATAGTATCTTCATGTAACTGGTGACATTTATACTTGAATAAATGATTGGGGTGTTTTTAAGATGTGCTTAAATAGATGGGAAACTGACTTTTACTCCCCTAAGTTTAGGTGAGGAGACTGTATTTTTCCTTATGTGCTGATTAGAATCTTGATGTGTTGTTTTCTGTGGCTGTAAATAATAATGGTATAGCAAAACAATGGGGACCTGACAAAACTCACAGCTACATTGGAAGGACAACATAAGAGTACTCTTATTTACCAGACCTTCAAACGGTGCAAACTTGCATCAATAACAAACTGGCTCTGACTTGTGGCTTAAGTGGGGTATGCACATTTCCCATAAAATGCCTATGATCCCTTCTGATCTTCAGCTGAATCTCTCATGGCAGGGAATGTTTCAATTGTTGGTTTGCTAAATATATGAAGTTTAAAATGTCTTCAAAGGTCAATAAGCATATTTAGAGATACATGCCTATCTGCTATTGAAACCACAGCTGATGTGCATATCATCCATGATTTGTTAACAAAGAATCATAACGTTGGTGCCTTTACAGAAACCAACAGATGCATCCATGTTCCTGGCTTTGTGCCTTTCATTGTATCTGTAAGAATGTAAGATATATGTGTTTGAGAAGTAACATACTTCCAACACAAGCAGGTTTTCAAGTATAAAACCAAGCAGCTGTACACAGAAATTGAGCTCCTGCTTTTAGATTTTCATGTCCAAATGTAGTGCGAACCCAATATTAGACTGCTTATTCTTACCCATTGTCTGTTGGGGACAAGAAGGGATATCTGGTTTAGTTTGAAAATGTGGCTAATAAAAGTTAACACTCTTCTGAAAGAATGCAAACCTGCCCATTTTAAATTTGACAATTGCATTTTTAGCTGCCTCCCAATGCTGGTTAGCAGAGATGGTTTTCTGAGATATGAATTAATTAGCTGGAATATCTTCAGTGAGTATTAGTTTGGTGGCTTGTAGCTCCCGTTGTCGATTAATGTAGATTGGAAACAATACACGTAAAAATGAAGCTGACAAGACATGTAAACACAGATGAGAGAGAGAAAAGGAACAGAAGTCTTAAAGTCTTGGTGGTTTAAGAGATAAGCACTGGAATTTAAAAGGAATGCGTATCACTCTTCTTTGCAAGACAGGTAGAAGATGGCCAACAAGAACTGGCTTTTGAATGTAGGTAGAAATGAGATCTGCCATTTATTAAATGGTATAAATCATATCCCAATTAAGCCTCATTTTTGGGGTTTAATCCAGGAACTAGTAGAGATCAGGATTATATCTAGCAGAAGGAAAGAGATACTTATTTTCATATCTGGCATTGCAACTTTTGTTTCCATGGATCTCTGAAGCATCTGGTGCTGGTCATTGATCCTAAAATAGGAAAGTCTTTAGATTGAAATCATGTTCTTAAGAACAGTGGATTTGAGAGGGAGGAGGATTGTAGGAGAAAGGACAATTGTAAGAATTACAAAATTTGGTCTATGCAGCTTTGCTAGAGCAAATGTTTGTGTCTGCTGAATTCCTCTTAAGAAGGCAGTGAAGTATGCTGAATCTTCTTGTGAGAGAAAAAATTATTTTTCTTGTCAAAGCAATTCTTACTAATAAGAAAGAAACAGTGGTAGCCCTGTAAGTTAGCATTTTTCTTTTTGTGGGTGATTCTAGTGCAGTTGCTGATCAACTGTTTTTTGGCTTTCAACCAAGCTCCTTTATTCAGCAGCACCAAGTGCTCCTAAATATTTTATTCTTTAATCTTTGCCAGATATATTCCAAAGGGAATGTTAAATGCTGGGAAAACCGGGAGGAATCATTGCAGTAGAATGCAGCTATGAAGGCCGTAAGAGCAGCAAGGAAAACCCAACCTCTTTCTCAAAGCAAAACATTTTGGGCCACATATTTAAAAAATGTAAATTAGTATCATAGGATGAGACTATGCAATTGTCAAAACCAATTGCAACTTTTTTCCTTGATTCTTTCAAGTGCTTCTGGAAAATCTTTCTTGAAGATGAGAGCGGGATTTATACTGCCTCAGGTTGTGGCTCTGTGCCATGAAGTTGTCTCGATTGAGCTGAGAGATACAGAGCTCAAAGAATAACTGTTGTTAGCTGTTGCTCTTTTTTGAGTGTTGACAGCTTGCGCAGAGGAAAATGAGCTCTTCTCTTGGGAAGCTCTGGAGATTACAGATGTGATTTTGCACATCAGGTGTTGACTGGAGATTGGGTAGGAGGAAGGGAATTGTGTAACTGATGTCTGTGGCAGATGAATTTGTGCTACAGGAGAGATCTGAAGGAGGAGGAGCTGGTTTGTTGCACTCAAAATAAAAATGTTGACTTAGCCCAAGATTTTAATCGGAACTTCATTTATTCAACACAGGACTCATTTACGTGAAATAAATTCTCATTTACAGCCTATGGTCATGAAGTAGACAACACTAAAAGTTTTGGATGGGCTCTCACATTTCATCATTTTGGCCAAAATTCCAGCAATTGATATCAATTTAGCTTTCTGCTGGCTTACAACTTGGGCTGATATGCATATTTTTTTACTAGCATTAATGGGGCTGAATATATTTGTATTGTAGTTGTATTAAAAATAGCTTGTCAGTGAGAATATAATCCATAATTAACTGTCATTACACTAGTTCTTATCTTTATCTTATAATAGATTTAGTGATACTAGTTTTTTCCTAGTAGAGGTAGCCATCATGTTTGATCATCATCTAAATGTGCTTCTTGGATTCACTGTATGCAGTAAGTACTTAAATATTCAATATTTATTCTTTAATTTATGCAGGTAAGTGGAGCATCTGTTCACAAATAAATTATTCCAGTGACTGCTTTTTTATTTTTTAAAAATAACCATAAAGCATATTCTTAATTGAAAGGTAATCTAAAGGAAAAGGACAAATTTTTAACTTCCTGCAAACAGTAACTACAGTTTTGCTATTATGCATGTGTTCAATGCATACGCATTTTTTCAGCAGCATTGTAGGATTTTTTTTTATTCTTTCAAAAGTTTGTTGAGCCTCTATTAGTGTCCTGTTTGTGTTTTTGCAGCTTAGGCAAATGCCCAAGCAGTTGGCTAAATGAAGCTTGCATTGAGTATCATGATCACTAGCGATGGAACGAAGCATGTGCTGAAGTACTTTGCTAAACCGGGACCTTATTCTTAGCTGATAAATCTCTTGAATACTGAAGGCCTGTGGTGGGATCTCTAGCATTCCACTGTCCTCTCTTGCCTTTGCACAACTCTTGAGCTCTCCTGTCTTTCACTCTGCAAACTGTTCGATTCATATCTTGTGGCTCCTCGGCATGTGAAGATACATGCTTGCTCATATGCTCTGGGGGAGATTGCCCCAATACTACTACTATAGTGGGTCAATAGAAAAAGAGAAATATTTACAAAGATTGTTTCTTGCCTCTCACCTGCAGATCAAACCAACAATGATAATTTTTTTCTAGCTCTTTCTCAGAAATTGGTTTGCAAGGGGTTTGAAAAAGAAAGGTGCAGAAATTTAGAGGTGAAATGGGTGTATTACATCATCTGTGTGTTTTCTGGCACTCCAGAAGTCCAGTTACTGCAATATTATATAAACTGACTTTTAGGGAACTACTTTTTATTTGTAGGATGAATTGTAATTTGTTGCCTCCTGAACAAGAATTGTCCATTATATACTTCTGTACATAAAGCTCTATCAGTGTGCGTACTAGGACACAGTGCAAAGAAATGGCAGAAATAGCTGGAGGGAGAGAAAGTCTTTATTGTGCCTGTGCAGCACTTCCAGCATTCCAATGCAAGTGGGTCTGAACCTAAACAAAAGCTGGTCTGCAGCTCAGGAATCCCTTTGCAGACTTGTTCAGAACACCCACTTGAGTTTGTTCTTACCTCTCTAATTAACTCTTTATATGACTCAGTTTAAATGCTGTGTAGTGCAGTGACAGCTCTTATCTTATTTTGCCTTTGTATGGTAATAAATGTGAAGCAATCTACACAGAAGTGATCATAATACTGTGGAGCTGTTGTCTTCAGTAGCTTATGCTTTCAAATAGGACATTTCAACTTTATCAAGCCTATGCTGTCAAATGTAACACTTCACCTTTCTCATTTGGGTGACTATATCTGCAAGAAAATTTAGGAAAGGACAGAGCTGGAGAGTTAAATCACTAGCTGGAGTAAATACATGCAGTTAAATAAATGCTCTTCAATTGATAATTTGGTCCCATAGTATCATAGCTACCTACAATCTACTTCTGTACCATACTTATTAATCTTAGATGGCTTGAAACTCTTAGTGTTCTTCTGCAGTTTTCCGATTTGTTTCATCAGTTGAGTCGAACAGTTTTCAAAACTTGTTGCTTTTTTTGGAATAGAACCTCAGCTTTTCTGTGTAGGCTGTATATGGATGAGGAATAAGATGGCTAAGTAAAAAGGAAATCTGAATGGAATGCAATTAACTTTTACATAATTTTGCTGTATAATGTGATTCAACATTATTACAGCAGCATTGGGAAAGTCCAAAATCAAGGAGGTATATGGCAAATTCAGTAATCCTCTATTTTTCAAATACGTTTTGGCATGTCTAGACTCACTCTTCCCTTGTAATCTGATGAAAGGGTGTTGTGCACAGACATGCAAAATCCTGTTTGCTTAGATACATAGTACATCAGATTAGCCTGGAGAAGTGCTTAAAGTGGCCTTCAGCATGTGGCTCTAACATGCTGTCTGTCCACACGGGCAGTGCTTCTGTCATGGCAGGGGGGTTGCACTAGGTGATCTTTAAAGGTCCCTTCCAACCCAAACCATTCTATGATACAAGTTTAGCTGAAGAACAGGTACATAAGTGATATTACATGAATTGGCATCAGCTGTCTGAAAGTAACTTGAATTAAAGCTAGATTTCTGTGAAACTGCCCATCAGTTAAAATGTGACCTGATATTGTGGTTCTACAAGTTCTGCATGTATTAGTGTGTGACTGAAGAATGGATACTGGTTTGGGTTTGGTTTTTGTTGATGCAGTTTGAATCGAATCTGAAAAGACACGCTGTTTATCCCAAGTGTCTAAAATTAAACATGTCATTCTCCTTGATTTCGTACTACATAGCAGATATTACAAAATTCTTACACCAAATCCTGAAGTTTTTGTGTAGTCTCAACACAAAGAATTATGTTTTCAACACCTTTTTTTCCTTCCTGAATGGAGAGTAAGGCTATAGTGTAACAAACATTACAAGCTGCTGTTTGTCCTCCTTTTTGCTGCAGAGGCAGAAATGAACAAGTGAGGCTTGCAGAATGCACCATTGTTTCCTTTGTTGGCAATGTCAGCTTATACTAATTTAAAGTGTTCATGAGTCCATGGACTGTTGTAATAAAGACATGAATCGAAGGATATAATACTGGACTGCTCAGCAGACCCAGATTCTAGTTTGGATTCTGTTACTGACTTCTTGTTTGACTGTTTTTGTAATTTCACTTTGTCCTTCTGTTGTCTCTTATTTTGATTATAAATGGGAACTGCTATTCCTGCACAACAGCTGCTTCCCAGTCATATTTGGGTCTTTACCCATGCTGAAATACAAATAACAATAATGTTCAACCTAAACAATTCAGGAATGAAATAACTATGGTAAGATCTTCTAGACAGTGACATTTGTGGGTACTGATATCTGCTGCTTGGGAACTGTCCTGCAAATTACAATCTGTAGACCCCAAAAAAGTCTGAACGCTGGAAGTTTTGTGTAGCTAGAAATACTGAGTTAGGTGAGAATAAGCTTGGTATGTTATTTATTCTCCTTCCTGCCAGAAACCCACCCAACCAACAACAACAAAACAAAGCCCAAGCCACCCTATCTAGACATACATAAACATCTAAATCTAATTTAAAAAAAAATCTGTATTTAAAAAAAAGTCTTCTAAGATGAAGGGCTGTTTAATAAATGAAGCATCTGTTGTGTAAGGCAAATGTTCTTTTAGCACTCATTATGTATTCTAGGTACTAGTTGATTCCATTTAAGGATGCCTAATCTAAATCTACAAGGGACTGACATGCTAAGAATGGGAGGGAAAAGGTGCTATTACTTTTGTCAGGTTAACATTTTAAAACATTGGAGAAAGACCTACAGTAGGGCTATGAGAAATGTTGATTGAGCTGTGTGTCTGAATTGCAGTGTGAACTGTACACAAGGATGGCAGTCAGCAGTTTCCAAATTCTGCTGCTTGCTTTTTGGAGTTATCCTGGGTGAGCTGAATCCTTGCTCTGTGCCTCACAAGATTAAAATGGAGGACAATAACAGATTATCTGTGTAGCAGTCAGCTGTATATGCCTGCTCCAGTTGATAGACACTTCCTAGTCTGGGTAGAGAATTCCCCCGCAGTCCCCCTCAGACTAACATTTCACCTATGTGCGGGATTTCTGTAATGTATATTCTGTGCCTTGCGTGCAAGAGGATTATTTCTTTGGAAGGAAACTTGTGTGTATCTGAGGGACCAAATTTGTCCTAGAATACATAAATTTTAATAAAGGGTGTAAATAGCGGGCTCAAAAGTGTTTCTGCGTGTACTGGATGAATTTCTATTGAGGCTTCTGGGTGAGTAACAAATTAACAGTATTAACGTCACTTGCAGAAGACATGTGAGCATTTGGACATTCATATGTGTTAGACCTATGCTGCAACTGATACGCATATCTGCAACTCTGAGGTTTAGCACTCTGTCTGAACCTCAGTACCTGAGAGTTGGAACAGTAGAGCTAAATAGATTGAGATGTATTTCATTGTTATTGCTTGAGACCATTTCAGCCTAGAATTTCTCTGAGTTTAGGCTTTTACTGCTTCCTAATGCAGATTCAGAATGTGACTGGCAATCTCTAGCCAGACTTTCAGTTTTTTAAAACAAAACTTGTTCTATTAGCAGGCACATATGTGCAAATAAGCAGCCAAACGTTTAGGTGGGTGTTTTGCCTGAGCGATCACAAACTGTTGTATTTTCATCTCAGGTGGTGGTGGTCTGGAGCAGATCTGAGGACTGATGAAACAGTGAAACTGAATCAGTTTTCAGTTTGTGAAAAAGGCTGTTTTCTGTGGTCCAGGCTCATGTAGCATTCTTTAATACTGTTAAAGTCTTAGAAGAAAAATTGTTTGAAAGAATTCAGTCTTTGAGCTGTTTTATCTCCCACTAACAGATGACAAAATTGTAAGAAATCGTGCCATTTATGTAATGTAGTGTGCATTGTAAAGGAGAAAGTATCTTGAATTACTTGACAAAAGCAACTTCCGGTCCTCAGGTCATTTTGCAATGCAGAAGGTAATATTTGACTGTAACTTAACACTAGAGGGCAGCGGTGTTCTTAATTTTATCCTTACATTCATTACACTATACGCATGCATTTTCCACACATACATTACATACATCTGATGTAGGGCAGAGGTTTGCGAATCATATATGACGGAAGGTACCAGGAAGACATTTGGCTCAGTAGGCAGTCCTTGCTGCCCTCCCACCTCTCCACCAGAAAAGGGCCGAGCAGAAGGCTCAGTTTTAAGAGTCCGGATTGAACCACTTGAGCCCAGGTTACAGAGCCTCAAAGCACTTGTTTCCAGCTGCAAAAGGTAGCTTAACAGACACTTGAACAATCATTTTTGTGACGGCTCGTTAAAGTTTCTCTTGCAGATTATTTCAGCAATCTTCACTTCAGGAAAAAAAAGTGAGACAAGTTTGAGTAAGAAAACATCTGTATCTTACTTAAACTAGAACTTAATATTTGCTTAAGTGTACCTCCCAAAAATTAAGATTTATAAAATAATTTGAAGTTTGAGTAAGGTACAGATGGTGACGCATAAAGACAGTGCTTAGTTACACTTTGTCACTTGTTTGCAACAAGTGATTCCATGTAAGCATCCCTGATGTGGGTTGTATTTCCATGTAACCATTAGATTAAAAAAAAACCTTACAGCAATGCCCACAATTTAATTCTTATTTTGCAGCTGATTGAGGAGTGGTAATCTGAGAAATTACCACAAAAATTTTGAAGGTACTTGGTGTGGTTTTGTGTATAATAGTTACTGACTTTTATTAACTTATTTTATTTCATTGTACTAACCATTGTCATTATTAAAGGACCTGAACCGATGCTGAAGTGCACATGAGAAGGATAGCTTAAGATGCATGAAGAAAACGTAACTGAGCCATCAAATCACTAGACAACCAGCATGAGAAAACAGACTGAGGGGAAGTAATAGTTGAAATTAATGAAAGCATTAGGAAAATTTAACTAAATGGAAAGTCTGGATTGATTGTAATACACTTGGGTTATTTTTTTGTTTTGTTTTGAGATATTCAAAGATATGTAAAGCAGCTAACTTATATTTCGGATAGTATGTGCAAAAATGTATCTTGTTCTATCTGAAACATTTAAAATGCAAAAGGGTCCGATAAGGTTCAAAAGTATGCTGATGTACTGCACTGAATGAAAATCTTTCTTGAGGCTGCTAATGTTCATGATGAACTAGTTAAAACTCATCTGACTAAGCATTTCAAGATTCCAATAGAATAAATTTGGAATACTTCAGTCCAGTTTAATGATCTTGATCTGTGCTCTCATGATACGTAAGCAACACAAATCTCTAAACCTTCTAGCTTGTGTTTAGACTAATGCAAGCATTCCACAACCTGGATTCTTTCTCAGCTGTTATCTTCCTGTACCTGTCTACAGAGTGGCCTTACAATACTACTCTTCTGGTTTATATCTATTTCTCATCCTTCTGTAGGATAAATGATGATACAAAGCATAGCTCAATAGTAAATCTGGACCAAGCAGCGTATAAGGATCTTGCATTTCATTTTGACTGTGCTGAACATTGATAGCTGATGTGATTCATATATTCCTTTTTCCTGTCTTTGAGGAGTGTGTATTTGTTTTCTTTAGGATATTAGTTTGGATTAAATGAGCTTTTTAAGCCTTGCCATTTAGCCCAAATAGATTCAACAGGCAATGAAAAACTATCGAGCTTTCTAGATTAATTTCTTTCTTGGTTTTGTTTGGTTGGGGTTTTTGTTTGCCTGTTTTGTAGTAAAGTGTATTGTAATGTAGTTCTTGGAGGCTCTGCGCCAAGATGCCTAAAGGTGTTTAGTCTCCTAACGCCTATGTAGGCACAGACATTCCCACTGAAATGTGCTGGAAGTTAGGAGCCTAAATACTATTGAATTTGACACCTGCGATGGAGCAGAGAGGTCTCCAGTTTGTCGTCTCCAATTCACACATCCTTTCACCTTGGATAGTGATTTTGTTTTAGAATCATGAAATACTAATAACTACCTGTCTTTGTCTTAGTGGAGTTTTGTTAGGATAAATGCGTGGAAGATTGTGAAATGTCAGAAATAGCAACAGGAACCATAAAGGTACTTAAGACAGAGGTCTGATTTGCTGGTCGTTCTCAATTGTCAGTAGGAATATTGCAGTTTGGCCTCACCTTTCTTTGCTGTGTGCTATTGAAGTCATGCAACTATAATAAAAAGGGGAGGGTTACTTGGATAGTCAATTTATATGCTAGCTCTGTTTCTTCTGTTGAAGTTAACTAGTAAAAACAAGATAAAAGGTACTGACTGAACTATGTTGCAGAATCAGTGTGTTTTCTGTACTGGGGGAAAAAAGCAGTGTACGACACATGTAGATATAGCCACATGTTAGCTTTATAGTAGAAATCTGCATCTCAGGTTTTCATTTCTGTAACTTAAAATCATCAGGCCCTCGCTTTAAAGCTTGAAAAGGAAAGGAACAAATGGCAGGTTTGACGGGTTAAATCTTTCTAATGAGCAGAAGTTCAACTCAGACTGCCTTTTCTGAGGTGCTAAAGGCTATTATATTACTCCAAGACAATTTAAAGCTCTCTAGAGAGCCTGTGAGCAAGTTATATTGCCCTTACAGAAGTAACCAGTCTTGGAGAGGAGACTGACCAAGCCCCCCTTCACTTTAGGCTTAGACCACAACAACTGAGTAACAGGCTATCAATATCATACTATTGTCTCATCCAAGCTGCCATTGTGATGTTAATGGATCTATTTTTGTGTCACTTGTGGAAGAAGCGGAATTATTTTGTTGAGGTAAAGCCTGAGGCATATTAGGTTTTTGGTGTGCTGGTGTTAAGAGCTTTATGGTTGAACATGGATTAGAAACTAGATCACCTGATTGTTACCTTTTGTTTCTTCTTCCACCTCCACCAAAATCTGCCCCCTCGAGTTTTCTTGCTCTTTCTCTTGTATATCTGTTGCTGCCTGTAAAGATTTTTAGAAGTATGTAGTGGGAAATGGGGACACTTCAAGCAGAATAAATAGTACTGTTTGCACACACATTCCAGAGTCTAGGCTAAGGATATTGCCAATACAATGATCTGTCTGTATCGCTATTGCCATCTACTGGATGAATGCACAAACGCTAAGCTGGCCTCATCAGCACAAACCAAACTAAAAAGGGGAGAGAGGAGACTTTAGAACAAGAAGTTTATATTTTCTTATATCTCTCTTCCATGGTTATTAAACAGTTCTTGTGAACAGTACAGTGACAAAAACATGATACGTAAATATGGCTCTTCTACCATATATGACCGGTACTATGCAGGCTTCCTGTGGAAGAGAGAAATCCCAGAAGACTGCACTGCATGTGTGCTGATATTTACATAGCGTCCAAACATTCACTTCGTCCTTCTAGAACACAGGTTTGGAAAGTTTCACGCTGCCCCAGAACCAGTTCTGTCAGAGTACTATTATTCCTAGAGCTTTTGTACCTGGCATCACTTGATGGTTATTACCTAGGGCAACTACTACTGTGTTCCCACAAAACTGCGCTAGTTGCAAGGCAGAATAAAAGTTCTTGATAGGTGTGAGTATCTGGTAGCAGGGAAGTTACATTTCTTTATAGTTTGATTCTTAGAAACTAGTAAAATAAGTGAAAATAATGCTCAGTCAGATGGTTAGAATAAGTGCAGTATGTTTAGAGGTAGTAAACTAAGTTCTGGATTGACTGAACCAGTGCTGGAACAATCAAAAATAAAGTCTTTATAATACTGCGAGGGGAAAAATATGTTCCTTTCATTCATTTGGATGGGCGCTTAGCCTGTGTGTTTGTCAAAGATGGGGCGGAGGGATCCAGTATTCTTTAACAAAGTTCAACTATATTGGCATTATCTGTGGGAAGTTCTTAAGATACAGCCATTAGCTGTGAATAAGTCTGTCAATCAAATCAGCTCAGAAGGATGCTGTTCTTGTAAGCACTGTAAACAAAAGCTGAGTCTCTCCCTCATACATTTTCTCAGAAGTAAATTATTTGTATCATCTGATGGTTCTGGTAAACTTAATCCCCCTGAAAGTCACTGAATGCAGATATAGCCAAGTGACTCTTAGCCATTGTGTCTTACAGCATGGCCTATTGTCTGGCTTTGATTTGCATTTGGAGTTTGGCAAATGGCTTTTTAAAATCCAAGCCACCCCTGACTAGGTGATACTGTGAAACCTGCCTGGCTTTAGATATGGCTTACCTCCCAAAACATTTAAATGCCCTTCATCTACAAGCAGTTTTCTTTTTATCTTTGCTCACATCAGAATCTTATCTGTCAGTTCGATCTGAGGTTAAATACTTCATCAGAGAGAGGAATGCTTTGTTTCTTGAGAGAACAAATAACTTCAGGTGTCTTCTGAAGCAAATCATAGTGGTTTTCTACAGTTAATTAACTATAAGGAACTGCTTTATGGTGGTTGCTGCTATCTTCTAGGCAAATCCAGGACTCTTCAGCTGCATCACTGGCTATTAATAAAACATATAAAATTATACCTGTTCCTTTTTCGGGTTAAGTAAAGGTGGGCGGTCCACCTAAGTAAAGACCGGTAATTGGTGTCTTTTGGCAGGATGGATGATGTGTCATGACTCTGAGACCCTTATCATTCCTATATACTATCACTACCCTATTTTGTCACGCTTGCCCTTTTGCCTTTCGCCCTTGGCACTCCTTGGGGTCTGGCTCCTGCCTTAGATAGAAAGAATGAGTTTATTTACAATTCATTAATTAATACAATTACAATTAACTCATTAAGATCTTAAAATAGTCTGTGCTTGACTAGAAAATATACATACAACATCTACTGAAGTAAATAATGCCTGATTTGGTAAATGACGAGTGACCTTTTCCTGTTGGGAACTGGGGAGTCCTAATTCTGCTAAGAACTCGTAATTGCCTTGGTACCATTTTCTACATGCTCCTAAAGGAAATCCTATGAATTTCATAATAGTGGCATTCATCAGTTCTTGAACTTGATCTTTAAGATGTGGATATCTCTTTACTTTCCCTGCTGCTGCATCTGCAAAAGATCTTGATTTACTCTCATACCCAATTGTGATGTCTACTACTAAGGCCTGATCTCCTTTAACAAATACCGGCTCTGGCTTGTATAATTCATATTGTTCATCTTTCAGCAGCAGCTCTTGGAATACTACCCATTCTTTCTTTTTGGCCTCATCTGCAAATAAGTCACATAGTTGGTTATGTCTCTTAATCCTAGCATCCTGTACCGCAGGGCGGTATCCAACAATATGCAAACAGGTCTTGTTCTCTGCCTGACAATGTTGTCACAATTTAATTTGAGTGTCCTGTCAAATCCAGGATTCTTCAGCTGCATCACTGGCTATATAGTAAAAAAAGAGAATACTCTACTTTTAAACTCATGATCTCAGAGATACAAATCATGAGTTAAACCTGTGTAGCCAATGTGAAGAGAAGCTGTTGTGTTATGGACCTTTTATGCTGAAAATGCTCTGCACAAAATAGAGCTGTGAATGGTTTATAGAGAAGAGTGAATGATATTATTTTTGGCAATATTTTAATTTGTTAATTTTTTTTCTCAGTATGAGACAGACTCCTTAGCTAGTGATCAGAATAAGTCTCAAGGACCATGCTTGCAACAATGGGGAACCATATTGCTTTTTTGAATGCTGGAGATTCAGTAGTATTAAGCCAAAAGTATCTTAAATGGTTGAAGAGATCTTTCTGAGAAAGATGTCCTTCTGAGTTGGTGCAGATGCTGTTGCTGAGAAACTAATGCTACCTCTAATGATGAGAGAAGTTCTACTAGCAAATGTGTGTGCCTTTTTTGTTGTGCTTTTTTTTTCCCCTCCTCTGTAATTCCTGGGAGAGTGCCTGAATAGTGTTCCCTCAGATGAGAAAGGACAGTGCCATGCAACAGTATGGTAAGAGCCTTTGCAGTCAGTGGACCTAAGCAGCCCTATAAAGGAACTTACGTAATGTGCATAGTTGGTAATTACAGAGCTGGAGCTTACCTCAACAAGTGCTTGGCTTTTCTAGTGACATCTCAAATGTTTGTGGTGGGTTGTTGGTTTGGGTTTTTTTTGACGTGGCCCTTATCTCAGGTAACAAATAAGGCTTCCTTTACCCTACTATGAGTGTTCCTTGACATGTATTTTAAATACAGAAATGTTAACAAGTTTAGTCCTTTATTTTTGTTTTACTATAACAAGTTCCTCTCTTCTTCAATATTGGGTGGAGTTTGGGAGATGCTTCTCTCGGAGGAAATAGCAAGCCAAGGTCCAGGCAATAAGCTCACCAAGGATATGAATATATTAGAACATATTTTGGCGTTTTACTGAATTTCATGTGATGTCATCCCATCAATCTGCCTGTGTACCTTTTCCTTATATTTAAAACTTTTTTCATTTCATGCTTTTAAATATTTAAGTGTTGTTGATTCAGTACTGTATTGCACTGCACTATATAATTGTGAAACAATAAGATAGATACAAAAATCAGGCTTTTAATATTTCATTTTGGCCATTTCCATAATGATTTGAGTAGAACAGTCTCTGAAAAATACTCATTTAACCATGTCTAGGGCTAATATTCCAAAATGTAATGAAGAATAGAGATCAAGTGTTTAAACCACTCAGAAGGTACAGTTTGATTTATTTTTTTCCATAGTTGTAGGACACATAACTATAGACAGTGGACAAAATAATTTAATCCAATACTCTGCCACTTGCAAGAACCACTGGTATTTCCTTGAAGTAATAATCTTTTCCCTCCCTGAAATGCTGAAGTTCCAGACAATTGTCTCAAAGAAGGAGAAGACACAAGATTTTGTACCTGTTTAGAGACCATCCTAATCCCCTTAACTCTGGTGTATTTCTTACTGAACTGGAAGGGGGTGTGTTGCTTCCTAGTAGGCTAGCAGGATTTGTGATTGGATCTAAGGAAGAAAAAACTTCAGTTTTGTGTCACAGTGAATGAACTTTGTGCTTATGTATGCAGATAATTCAAATGTGCAAGACCATTAGTGAAAGTCAGAGGAAAATCGTTCCAAGGAAGCGTGCTCCAGCACAAGACAGATCTTCAATAGTGGCACATGTAGGAGCTCAGTTGCTGTCAAGATCAAGCTTAAAAGTGAAGAAATTGAGCTTAATGAAAGCTCAAAATGGTAATTTGTTAGAAGCACTGGCATTCAGATCCATGGCTGCAGAACAGGTTTTGTTCTCATCATTTACTAGCAGAAATAAGGAATAGATGGACAACAAAGTACTGTTTGAAGGAGGGGGGGAAAAGGTTTGTTTGTGCTTAATCCAGCACACTGTCCTCCAGAGGAAAATGGTTAGTTAGGAAAATCTAGTTCTTTTGACTCGTTTTTTCTCATGCAGCTCTAGGTAAAAATTTGCATCAGAGAAGTTTTACTGTGGGCAGGGACTAAAAAGTTAAAACTCTCTCAAGAGATGCAAATATCTACAGAGCCTGTAGTACTCCTGGGAAAACGCTAAACCTGTGAAAACCTCTGCAGTCTGGGTTGGTTATACTGAACTGGCTATGGGGTGGTGTTACTAAACTGTGTTTATTTGTTAGAACAGGGGATTGAGAAAAGTGGAGCAAGAGCGTCCTTTCTTACATGACTGTAAAATCACAGCAAAGGAACGAACGTGATTCTGTTCTGCTACCTTGAAAACTGAAGTGTTTGGGGATGAAGGTGGTGTATACAGGTGCATCCACATTTTATTTTTCTAGAGGCAGTGAATTTGTTTTCTTTGCAAATGACTTTGTTCTGTTATGTTGGACGTTCAGAGTTAGAGGTTTTAAATACTCTTACCTGAAGAAGAAGCAAGCATTAGTTGGTGGAGAATAAATCTCTATTAGAGATCTCTAGACATTTTAGAAGCTGTTAGTGACTGGGATCATAGGAGTTCATAGGATTTGTGATCCTTAATCACTCTGGCATAACTGAAAAGGGACACCTCATGATTGTAAGAAATCATGGCTGTGGCAGTGTCTGACTGTAGTTCCTTGTTAAGCAGTGGAAGAGAAAAGCAGAGGAAATCTTAAAAGAATGAACATGAGCATTAAACAGCTGTCATAAAGAATTCCCTGTTGCCTTAGAGGAACAGACATTTCGGTGTCAACTGACGCTAGAGATACCAGGAAGGAGATGTCAGTCAACGAAGAGTTAATTGTGCCAGCAAAAAGTAGTTTAGATAAAATCCTACCTCCTTTCTCTCCCCCGCTTCCTCGGGTGTTGTGTACAGTAAAGGAGCTTGTACCATCGGAAAACTGACAGTGATTCCTCAGTGACTGAGCTAATAAATGGGATGAAATTTAAACTGCCTTCTCGCACAAACAGAAAGAGGGACTTGCAGAAGAGGGAGCAAGACGCGAGGGAAAATGCTGAGTATTTTTACATTCTAACATAGGCAATTGAAAAAAAAGTCTTATTTCTACAAGACAATGGATTTAGGAAGCCCACCGCAGAAGCACAGTAGGTGGATTTATTCTTTTTACCGTATATACTAGAATTTTAGCCAGAGAATAAATTGTACTCGTGCTTATGGGCATAGTTGTTTTTAGTAGTACTTTGATAACATCACATTACTGTTCCTTTTTTCTCACTTGTTCAGAGATATTTATTTAGCTGTTTGACCCTGTTTGTTTAGAGGATAATATTTTTTTAGACCTTATCAGCACTGTCATTCCAAAAGCTCTTTTATCTCTAAGTAGGCATGTTTTATTAATTATGGCCATAGTATCTAGATGAAGAAAAAGACTGTTAAGTAAATGTAAATCCATTCCACTTACTGTAAATGAAATATGTACTGCTTCAGGGAAATGGTAATGCTAAAGATAGAGCAATTCATAATTCTGTGACAAAGCAGTTTCATTAGCTATAGACATTACATTTTGGTGTACCTTGCAAACTTTACTGATACGGAGGAAACGAAGGTTGGCTTTTAAATAAGGGGGACTACACTACAAGGCAGTGTGCTAAACTCTGTGTCATTTCTTACTGTCATTAATCATTGCTATCTGGAATAGGATCATTTATGCTAACTGCCACACAGTTCTGATGTACCTGCATTCTCTTGGTGATTATACACTAGTTTTGCTGTCATAGGTTATGCTGATCAGTCTTGATCGTGCAGTCACTCTTATCTTCAGCTGTGGTACATAATTCATTTAGGCCATTAACAAGTTTAGATCTCAAATTTATTCTCCAGAGTTGTGTGGTTTTTGTGGTTCTGTATATGCATATGCCAATTGCATGTTTTGTGACAAAGCGTATTTGTATAGAGGATGGTGTTACTTGTTTCTTTTTGTTCTGTTTGAGGATAAAGCTATCACGTCTTTAATGATGGTTGTAACACTTCAGGTATCCTGTGTGATGAGCCATTTTGAGTAGATAATTAGACAAGTAAATTACAGTTAACACATGGAATGCATCTAACTGTTAAAAGCACCTGCAGGCATTCAGGTGCTGTGCAAGCCAGGCTGTCAGAAAATGTTAAATGAGGAGGGTGGAGTTTGTTCTAAACTCTATTGAACAACCACTTAACTGTCTTGCAGGGTGCAGTGCTACCTTCTTGGGTTTTTTGTGCCCACAGAAACAGTGACCTTAGGGATATTCTTCCAGCAGAACAGTTCTATTCTTGCATTTTTCTTCCCTCGCTGGCCTTTATGTAACCTTCCCCACTCTTCTAGCATGCATTTGCCACAGTGCTGTTGAGATGCTTATGATTAATCCTCCACTGGAAGAGCTTTTTTCAATAGTGCAAGTACCAGATGTTAGATTAGAGCTTCTTACAGACAGGTAGGATAGGGATAAAGTCTGTATTCTCTGCACTGTGTATCATGGCCATGATGTCCTGTAAATATAGTTTCACTATCAGAGTGACTTTGCCAATAACTATCACCAGAGAGTCTGTGCTGGGTTCTTTACTGTCTGGTTTAGAACCTGATTTTCTCTCCTACTGTGAATTCAGGTGACTTGACTGATTGTGCTGCATGCAGTTTGCTGTTTTCTTCTCGGTGAAAGTTGCTAACTGACTTCAAGTAGCATCCAAGCTATACAGATTTCCCACTTTGATCAGAACAAAGTTTGAGGTAGTAATAAAAGAAGCGTGAGGGAGTTGTGAAGGTCCCATGCTACTTTTTTGTTGTGAAACATGCAGCGTAACTAGATAATTTAGGGACAAGAGACAATGCAGTGACAGATTGTTCCAATCCTTTCTTATTGGAGAAATAACTATATATCTGTCCTCAGCACCTGAGGAGGTGACGCTTACGCTCTCGATGGATGAGACGCACTATAAAAAAGTCAGGAGGCCTTGGCAGCTGCCTGGAAGACACTAGCCTGCATTGGCACAGCTTTTTATGTCTGGGATGTATAGTTCATGCAGTGGATTGCGCACTGAATTCTTGTGCCCTTCTAGGCAGTGAAATAATACAAGGTGTATTTCCAGTTTCTGTGCAGACTGAACAGTCTGTAGATGTGCCATTCTGTCTCTCGTCCTGCCCTTGACACCGGTTGCGCTTTTCGGGGCTAACTGAAAGCCTGCGGAACCTGCCGCGGAGCTCGTCCTGCCGCGCTGTGATTACCTGCGAGCCGGCAGCGCAGCCCGCTGGCCGTGCGGGCTAACTGCGCCCGGCAGCCGGGCCGGCGGGCCGGGAGGCCGGCATTCCCGCCTGCCCATCGCCTCGGAGGCCCCATCCAATACCACTTCCACTTTTGGTGCCTCAGCAGATGGGTGATGTTTCCAACTTGAGACTCCAGCAGCGCTTGATGAGAAGTTACGGGGTCTGGAGCATATGATGTACAAGGAAGCTGGTACAAGGTGAGGGAAGCCGGGCTTGACTAGCTCGGAGCAGACACCAGCGAGGAGACGTAATGGTGGCTTTCTGTTGCTAGTAGGTACTTACAGAGAAGGTGGATCCTGGCTTTTCTCGGAGGTGCACAGTGAAAAGGCAAGAAGCAGAGGTCACAAGTTGCAACAAGGGAAACTTGAACGTGGCGGTGGTGGGGACAACGGGCCTCAATGGCAGTGATTAAAACCTGTTAAGTACCACACCAAGTTGCCTGAAGAGGCTGTGGAAACTCCATTTCGGAAGACTTTCAAAAGTCAACAGAACAAGTACAGAGCAACCTGAGCTCAGTCTGAAGTTTTAGCCCTGCTTTGAGCAGGTGGCCTCCCTAGATAATCTCCAGAGGTCCCTTCCAACCTAAACTTACTTCAGCATTTCTGAAGAACAGTATCGTAAGGCGATGCTTTTAACTGTTACCCCAAAGTTAACATAACAGTAGAAATGATAATCAGAGTAAGATCTGGAATCTGAAATCCTATTTTCTAGTTTTTATATTATCTCTCTGCTATACAATGATTCAGGAAACGTGTAAGTTTCATGAATGCCACACTAATTTCTCTGTAGAAGGTTTGACAGCATAACTCTTGGATGTTATAGCTCTTGTGAAGTTTAACTAAACTGAATTTGCATCCTTCATGTTTAGCCTGCCAGTATGCCTGTATTTTGCCACTAGTTTTTAAATTAAATTAGGAATAGTGGCCATTAAACAGATTGCTACATCTCTAGTAAGCGATGTGATTTTTATCAACAGATGCAACCTATAGTGTCTTAAGTTTCCTTACTCTTCCATCGAGTGTCTGGGAAAAAGCAGCTCCCAGATGTAGCTCAGGAAATTGCATTATGAAGTTTATGGATAATTAGTGTGTTGCAGAGGAGCTAGGGCACCAAGAATACATGTCCTTGTTTTAATTGTAACAACAAAACACAAGCTAGACCTTTTTTTTTTATCAGGCTGCCAACATTTCAGATTAACTGCTCATCTTGTCAGTGCCATTGTTCAGAAGCCACCTGCAGCTTTGGCTTCTGTCAGTTACATGATAATAGTATAAAGCAATTTTTCCCTTCTCTTTGAGAACTGGACAAATAGTAAGTCTTGCTTTTTATTAATCCACAAATATTTGTATACAGTGGCTAAATAAGGTACACAGGCAGGTTTAACATGATTTGTTATTTTTTTGCCATTGCAAGGTTGTATTTTCCAAAGCAGGCAGGCCCAGCAGTAGTATGGAAACTTTCATGGTTACCTTGTTTTCTTCTGGAACTGATGCTAGAGATGCATGATTTCTAAGCCTTTTTGTCTTCTAATAAATCTTTTCCCTGAAGGTGCAGTGTAACATGATCCTTTTTGGTTTTGCTTTTGGCTGAAAAAATGTTTACACGTGGTAGGCACTTTCCCTTCAATGCATTCCCATGTCTCTCTTGGAGGGAAACTGATTCCTTCAGTATGAGTCTTTCATTTGCTGTGGAGTGTAAGGCTTTAAGTTAACTGTTTCTAAAGATTCTTAGAGGAAGGTATTTTACAAGCACAAAACATGGACACTAACATTGAGGGAGACGTGAAGTTGTTATATAATGACTTCTAATAAGCTAGAGGCATGGGAGTGCTGAAAATATATAGAAGAATCAACATGCACATGGAAAATCTTACAGTGGAAGTATCCTTAAATCATTATTCTGTTGCATCATGTTCTAAGGAGAAAGACTGGTCAAAAAGTTGAAATAGCAACTCTGGGATGCAATAGTAAAATGTGGATTTTTATAGCAATGGCCCTCATGGAACTTTTGTTAGTGCAGACTTCTGAGAGGAAGAAAGCTACTGTTTAAATGCAGTCTTCTTGCTCCAGGGCCATCTGTGTCCGTTTGGAATTTTGAATTGTGGTGCACTGGTTTTGTTGTCACAAACTTTTAAAAGGTTCAACTTGCTTGTAAATCAGGAGATTGTCTCCATCTCAAGAAAAGGGCAGAATATTAAGATAATGAGTACAGTAAATGGACTTAAAGACTGACTTGCTGGATCTGTAAATGTCATGAAGCTTTTATGCATCCATGGGATGAAACTAAAAGTAGTGCTGCCAAGCTCCACCAACTTAGGTGGATGAATAAAGAAAAATTGCCTGTCTATGTCATGTTGGTAGGGAATTCAACATGCCAGCTAATGAGCAGATACCTTTAGTAATGCATCAGAGATTGTCTAAAACAAGTACTTCCAGATAATACCGGATACTTTGACTCCTTGGGTACAAAGTGTAATCAGATAAGGCATCCACGGATGAAACTGATTCCCCTTTCCATCTCTTCATGACACTAGGACTCTTCCTTCATCCTTTGATCTGTTAAGCAAATTTCAGTTCATTTCAAATTCATTCAAACTTTGGTCTAACAAGCTTTAATTGGATGTTCCAGGAATATACCTCAGTTGTCTTATGTGGAGATACAGCCTGATGCAGTATGGTAATTCCCTTTTTCTCCTTTCCAAAGGTACTGTTTTGAAATACAGTTTTGCAGATGTATTTTAATGCAGATTCTTTTTGCCTGAAGCAGCAGTAAGATCTCTGCATAACAAACTATGAATTATTTGCACATGTGTTTATAAGTTTGCCTCAATGAACTACTAAGAATAATGAAGTTTATGATCTTACTAGGTGTAGCTGTGTGGCTGTGGCTTGATTAGGTGAATATTGTCAAGGACTGTCACTTGTCTTTATTCTAATTTTCTATCATTCTAAGCTTATGATAAACTTAGAAACTTCCTTCAGCAGCCCTTCTTCACCTTTTGTTTTATTTGCAGGTTTTGTATTTCCAAATTGCATCAGTTCTCTTGAACCAGAGCGCTGTCTTTGTTAGCGGGAATTAAATGCCAGTTTATTTCTGGTGAAAATTATCAATTCACTTGTGACCTTCTGTCCCAGGTCAGACTGATACAAGATAGTGAAGACCTTTGATACCCGTGTGCTTCTAGCAAGCTTCTTCATTTGGGGTTTCATTCTTTCCCTGCATTTCTGGGCAAGCTTTCATGCCATGCCCCTGCTGTTTAGCCATTCATGTTCATAAGAGGTTGGTTCTAACCCTTTTAAAAAATAAAACCCAGCTGGGGTCAAACCTGATAGTAAACCTTTGATGCTTGCTGCTGTAGCACATGATTCAAAGTTTAGTCCCCTACAGTTCTCTCCCCTCAGAGGAGTCTCTTCATTTATTCATACATTATTTAGCTGGCGCTTTGAGTAACAGATGCGTATGGGGGGGCATTCATAATTTATTACCAAGAATGAACAAACCCATGGCCTGTGGGACAGTGAGAACAGACTAAATGCACTGGGTTGTTGGGGGCAGGGGTTTCCCTTAAAGAAAGAGTAGGGTTTTTTCATGCATGGGAGCCATTGGTCACCTGTAAGTAAGCTCAGCTTTTAGTAGTAAAGACTGATCCTGGGAATTTTGAAGGGCTGTGCCTGAGAGGTCAGAGCAAACATAAAGTGGATACAGGATATCCCTAAGAACAGTGAAGCTGCTGCATGCAGGCTATTTTTTTTGGTGCTCAGACTACCTAATAAAATAAACGGAACTCTGTGCTTTTGTTTAATTAGTAGGAAATAGCTAAAAGGGGTGACACTAGTTTTAATTTAGCAGTGATATGTAGAGATGTGTATGTAGAGACTTAACTTGCAGCAAGTTCCTGTGTTAAGCTATGAATTACAGCATCTCTGTGATATTTGTAGGACAGGCCTAATGCGTAGGATGTGACAAGGGCTAAACTCGTGTCTGTTGAACCCTCTTATTAGCTCTGTTGGATTTTGGTTCAGGTTTATGTAGACTTTTTTTTCTGGCTCCAGTCAGGAAGTACTTGGCAAGACCATCTTTTGTTAACTTCAAGACTCAAAGCAGGTCCAGAAGAATTTTATAGTGAACATCTAAACTAGAGATGGCTAGAGTAACTTGAATGAAATCACTTACTCTGGGTCTATGGAGTTTCACCAAATGTGAAATGTTGTGTAAAATTTAATTTTTTTTTTCAATTTTAGATTAAAAATACAAAAGTATTTCACAGAATGTTCAAATAAACCTGTTTCTTCAGTTTTGGAACAAAATGTGCAGATTTTTTGTTTTGAAACATCTCATCTCATTTAAGGGTATATATATTAGTATACAGTATATATTACTTAGTAGTATATGCTATATATTACTTATGTATACCATATATATACTGTATAGTATATACTACGTATATATACACTGTATATTACTTAGTATATTGTGCTTTTTAAGTCAGTAACTTTTTTGATGAAACAAAACATTTTGATCCACAATACATGTATTATTTTGGGCACTTTCCTTTGTAGAAATCATGAAAACCTTCCCCATTCTTTTAACGATTCTCTGCTGCAATGCTGTCCACTGATGTTTCTGATAACTGAAAGAAGTGGTGCAAGATGATCTAAGCAAATATAGTTGTTACAGGATGTGAACCGAGACTTGTAACAGGAGTAGAATAAATATAATTGCTAAAAAAAAAAAAGGGAATTTTGGAACAAACATTTCCAGTCCCATATGTTTTAAATCTGTCTGTGCTAGCCTGCATTTGTTTCATGGCTGAGTCTTCGGTTCCTTTCAGGAGGTAAACCAAAGTAAGACTTTGGCACACTTACTGGTTCTTGGAAAGGAATTTGAGTCTCATTCCTGAGTCTCTTCTGTTTCTAACTTAAAGCCCGTCTGTGAAAGACCAACGTTCTGAGTTAAGATTTTGCAACACAGGTCTATTTCTGCTTCTGATATTTTTGTCCAGAGCAAATGGTACTGGTAGCACGAGCGTGATTGACAGGAATGGAGGCACAATCAGTTCTTTTAGTGCTGGGTTTTATTAATAAATAACAAAGATCAAAATATTGTCACCTTTAATTATGTTTTTGTGGCAGTATGTGTTTTAAAAACAACATGACACTGTACTTTTACTCTGGAATTAGAATTAGTACAGTAATGGCTATATCTACACATGCATATGTGATACAGCAGTTAGCAGCCGCAGCTTCTATTATGAATGTTTGCCTTTTGAAGAAGGACACAACACATTCTCTGAGCAGGGCATTACCTGGTACCTGAGGACCAAAAAAGAATACAGCTGAGAGGAGAAAACCACACTGAACAGGGCATTGCAGTCCTCCCAATGCCTTTCTGACAGCACAGTGGGAGTGACCTGTAAAAGGGAGTGAGTCTGTGACTTTATAGGCAAGCTCATGTGGAAGATGTCACGGAGCTGCTTATGCTTGACAGGGTAAATGAATGCAATTACTTTATATAATAAAATGGACTTGGTATTTTGTGGTAATAGTCTCTGACTGATAGTTGGGAGCGGGGGGGGGGGAAGGGAAGGTGAACTAGCTTTCTGGTATGAAACAGAGCTTAAGACTTTAGCTGCGTAACACAGCTTAAATTCCACATCTCTCTGCATCTTGCAGAGAAACCTAATTTTTTTAAATCTCTACAGGCTTCTCGGAGACAGAAAATGCTAATTTTAGAAATGTGGCAGCTCGTCTTCTTCCCCGCCCCCTTCCATTTGCTGCCAGAATGCTTAACAATCCGGTAAACAAGCTGTAGAAAAAAGGGGAATAACCTCAAGAGCTGAGGGTGTTGGCATCTTGTCAATGGCATTTTTGGGGAAGGGCTTGCCCCCCTGCCCCGTGGGTCTTGAGTTTGAAACCAATTTAAAAATAGAAAAGTAGCAGTTGAACTGACAGTAAAAGGAAGTATTTAAAGGTGTAGTAATCAAGGCTAGCAGTCTCCTTTCACTGACCTGATTAATTCTGCGCCAGTACTCAGGATAGTCTAAATTAAAGCATTACATAAGAAGAGTGCTTGGAAGTAAAGAAAAAAGCCCTAAATTTTCAAGTAGGACCTGGATATCTCATTTTGTGTGTTCATCTAGACACTGAAAATCCAACACTGGAAATTGTACCCTTCTACTCGTAGTTTATTGGGAGTTTATTATATATTACAAAACGCAGAGTAGACTGGAATAACTTCTGTTTTGAAATGCCTTTTTGCTGTGCAAAAGGGTGTGTTACTTCATCTTAATAAGCATCCAGAGTCCAAATTAGTGCAGGTAGTGAAGTATAATTTCCACATTCTATACTGATTTCCTTGTGTAGCTTCATCTTTATCCTCTGCTTCAGTCTCGTGTGTGAAAACAAAGTTTGGAAAATGTTTATCCAAAATCAAATGTATCAGAGTTGCAACTATCTAAATATGAGGCTTTATAGTGCAAATTGTTTTGTTCTCATTTTGGTAGCAGGTAGAGTGATCTGAGTGTGTTAGCTAGAATTTTCCTGTTTAAAATATTTTCATGATGAAGCTTCTTACTGAAGAACTTCCAGTGCAAAGTACCCAAAGTTCCCTTTGGCTTACCAATGCCCAATGCTTTTGGAAGTCTATTTTATTGCAACTGCTCTTGGCGGAATTGAAGTTATGTGCACATAAATAAAAATGCTGTAGGAAAATGTTTGAAATTAGGCATTCATTGCTACTTCAGAGTATCTGTATGGCTAAAGGTTTTCTGTTAGACCTACACAAGATACATGTGTGTTTTCTGTTTAGAAATTTGCTATTTTTTAAGTAGGAAATATGAGGCAGTGAAGTGTTTGTTACATTCAGAACACGTGGATAATAAATCTGCTTAAATTTAACATGCATCATAATTTCAAATACCCTCGAGTGTCTGGAAAGTTTAACAAAGCATGAATGCTTCATCTACTTAATGCTTATACAGAGCAATGCATTTATCTTTTTCAATTTATTTGGAACAAAGGAGCAGAGTGCAACACAGCTGCTTTTTATATATGCCAACATATGTTGTCTTCTATTACTAATTAGTAATTGAGACCACCTCGCTATGCATTTTTCAGCCCTTCATGGCTCAACTGTCTGAAAACTGCATCTCTGTTCAGAAGTCCAGATCATAGTTGTGACTGACTGAATTACAAGTTTTGGTGTTGAGGAGAGAATTGGCTCTGGACAGGTTTCCCTTCCGAATGCTACTTACTGCACACATTTTGTCATATATGTTCTGTCTACTTTCTTCTGAAAAACAAAAAGATTAACTTGTTTCTTTGCTCTATTCCTGTCTTTGGTTATCTTGTATGTTGTCCCCAGCACACAACAAAGATGCGATTTATCATGAAGCATGTTATTACTTGTTTATAAGGACAATTCACGTAGTTCTGGCCGCCATGATTCTCTTCTGATTGTGGTGGTTTTGCACCTTTTCCACAGCTCTCTAGTAGCGCTGACAGTAGCTTCTTAGAGGAAACTGAGCTTTGCAGACAATAGGCTGTAGGGTAAAAGTATGTCAAAAGCAGTAACATGAACAGGCACGGAGAAGGGAGCTGTGAGCATGCTCCCTTCCACTACCAACAGAAGAAATATGGAATAAAGGAATTGTGTTGGGCTGCATTCAAGCAAGAATTTTAATACATTTCTATTTTTAAGGGGAGACAAAAGATTATGTGGAGAAACAAAGGGATCTGAGGTAATTTAGCATTAATCTCTGTGAGCCATCTCTGTTGCTTGTATGCATCTGTAATAACCAGGCCCGTGCTGTAGTAGCTGAGATTTAGCCCCTCACTTGAGGAGTTTACAAAACTAGAAAAGACAGGGGAGGTATTGGGAGATAGGAACAGTAGAGTCACCAAGAAGGGAAGTGATTCTCCTGTTCATGGCTGAATGAGGAATGAAGCCTGATGTCCTGTTCAGTGCTATATATGCTCAAACAAGCAGCCTTTCACAGCAGAGTAGAATGTGTGGAAAATCAGTCTTTTCAGATACGCATACGTTCCCCTGAACTATTTCTCAGAGTGCAGTTTGTACTCGATATTGAATACGGTCCTGTCATGCTAACGACGGTCAAAGATAAGTACCTCACAACTGGTAAGGCCTGCCATGTGCTCTGGTCTTCCCCTTTAAGATTGTACTTCAAAGGTGTGACTATGGAAGTAGATGAGGTTTCTTCTGAAAGAGCATGATTTTTTTTTTTTATACTTGTTATGTCGCTCCTGGCTGTTTGGATTTAAAGAGCAGGCTATAAGCCAAGGGGGAGACATTCAAACAAGTCAAAGTTAGTGAGTATGAATGTTACAATCTGAAGTGGCTAATACAGCTGTTACAGTAAAGTTTGACTTTTGGTTAATGTGGATTTGAAATTCAGTTAATGCAGCTTTCAGAAAAGTATGCAAGTGGACTTTATTCACTTCATAACCGAATGCTTTGCAATTTGCCTAAAGGCAGAAGTTTAAAAATCTCTATTTTAACATTGGATGGATTTTTAAATTATTTGCATTCCCAGATGCGTGTAGGCAGCTAATACAATCTTCAAAAGTCCTAGATAACGGAGTCTTCTTCAAGTAAATAGGAAGTAGATGCCTCGCTGGTTCTGAAAATTAGGTACTTATGTACATGTCTACTGGCACAAACATCTTTTAAAATCTGGCAGAGAGTAATTAAGTGGCTTATGATGTTCCTCAGGAAGGCTGTGACGGAATGAGGATTTGACCGCCCATATCTCCTAAGCCTGTGGTTGAAGCTGAATGATTGGCATATGCACCTTGTCACTGAGAAATGTCCTTCCCCTCATTTCTCCCACTGACAAAAAGGTTCTTCAAAGAGGGACCGTAAGGGTCCAAATTCTGAGAGTGATCTTTAGAAAGGCTTAGTAGCTTCTAATCTTAAATAGCAGAGGCATCAAAATTTCACTAGTTGATGCAGTCTAATAAAATACTTCTTGATGTCAGGAGGGCACTAGTGATTCTTCAAAAGTATTAACAGTGGGAGTGTTGCTGCCTGTATGCTTCAGCTTGACTGTATAACTTCTGGTAGAGACTTCCTCTTTGTGGGTGAATAAAAATATTTTGCTTCCCTTTTTTCCCCATAAAATACAGACATTAGGAATACCATAGTACAGGGTTGTACTTCAAACACAACTCCTTCCTAGTATACCTTTAAGATCTGCCTTCCCTTAGCTGTCTGATTCCTGAAGGCAGAGAGATGTTTGCCTGAGAACTCTGTACAGACTTAATACATTCTGGAAACAGCTATGGCTGGAGGCGAGGCATCTGCATAGCCACATAGTCACTCTCAAAAGGTTGTTTTTTACTGTTGAATACGGGCTGGTTGTAGTTTGTTAGATATTTAATGATATTACAGTGAGAGCAATTGTACAGCAAGATATAACACAGCATTTGACTTTTCAATGATGAAACCTGAAGGGACAAAGAGGAGCAGCAAGCCAAGGGATTTTTATATTTTGCTTTTAATGATCTTAAAATAAGTAGCATGCATTCCAGCAGCAAACAGTGTAAGCCTTGTATCTGTCTGCCTGCAGCTGTCACTGGAGCAGCTGTAGATTTTATCTCCTGCAGACAGTGTAAACTACTTAGCAAAGTGTTTTTGCCTAAGCAAGGTGGCCCGGATGATAGTCTCTCTCATTTCCAGATTCTTAGTCAGAAGCTTGAAAACATGTTGGAAATGTGTTTATAAAACACCACAGGAAATAGAAATGCAGCATAAAGGCTTATGGTATATGTGTTGCTGGAGTTGTAGCACTATGGAGTACTCTTCTCATCAAAGTAGTTAAGAACTCATCAGTACTAGTTCAGTGTGGTAGGTAGTTCAGCTTTAGTTCTTAAGGCTTTCTAAGACCCCAAGATCTATTTGAAACTGTCCTGCCCTTCTTTCTTTATTGCCTTTCACCCTTCTTGGCTAGACACAAGCATCTTCCAACCTTGCTTAATACAGATTTTCCTGGAAGAATGTGGGTTCCCTGAAAACCTTGAATGGACAAGATGATTTATGGGTCTTTGAAGAAAATATGCCAACAAAGTATTTAAGTTCTTCCAGTCTCTGAATTAGAAAAGGAGCTAAGACTGAAATAATAAAGGTTGTGCATGTCGTTTATTCAGACATGCTGTGGTGAAAAAATCAGGTTAAACCAGCTCAGTTAAAACAACTTTCGCAGTGTTCTCTTGCCTTCTAGTCTTCAACAGAAATTTTACATGTCGGACTTTGAAATATAGAAATACAATACATTTTAAAGAGCAGTAAGCCCACTGTAGCTACTGATGAAAGGAGTGAGCTTTGCTGTCAGTACCAATTACGGAAAGAATGTGCATTCAGTTAGTAATTCATTTTCATGCCTGGAAACAACTGCTATTTGCTAACCCACAGAACATTGCATCAGTAAACTGTATTCCTACCTAAACTCCAGTGTTGTGGATGGTTACAGTATAATGTCAAGCTAGAGGATATTTTTTTCTGTATTTTGAAAACCTCCTTTATTCATAGGGTTCCTACGCTGCTAGCTCCTCACATTTATGATATTTCTCCCTTCCCTGTCTCAGCACCTGATCTTTCCCTGCCGATGCTGTCTTTTATTTGCTTTGTGTGTTTCATATTCCTTCTCCGGTTGCCATTGCCGGCCCAGCAGTGGGGGTTCTGAGAAGCTGCTGGAGCCTGGATGCTTACTGTAACAGTATCATCTTGCTAGTGAAACTGGTCGATAATCCAGGATTTTACTAGTAACCTAAAGTTAAATTTAAAAGCTGCTTTGTGGCCTGCAGTAAACAACGTGGGTTTTAGAAAGATTAGTTTTGACATCAGCTAGTATAATGGAGAAAATACACTTGCAGCAGGAATTGTTAAGAATTGCTTTTTATTCCATCTTAATTGACAGAGGGACAAACTGTGTTCTGAGATCAGCAGAACAAGGAACTGGTAAATATGTTCTTAAAAGCCTATCTCATTATGAGTCTAGAACGTTAGAACCCCTTCAGTAATAAAGATATCGGAGCTCCAGAGGAAACCCCAAACAGCTTCAAGTGGATGTGTGCACCTTAGGTAGATAAAAAAGAATGATGAGTAGCTTGCAAAATACCAAATGTTGACATAAAGCCACTGCAGCTGTTATGGTGGTATGAAGTATTGTTGCTTCACCTGAGAAGCCGGTGGTGGTACAAATCAAAGTCAGTCAATCTACTTTGCGCCTCGTCTGGTGGAATTCAAGAACAGAATTTGCCCTGTTGTGCCTAGCGGTGGCTGAGTAGGCACAGTTCACTTAGGCCACTGTAAATGGGAAGCTGTAACTGCAAGAGAGAAATATGGTTTTGTTTACTGTGATGAAATGGGACTGAGGAGATCCATATTCAACTTCCTGCTCACTCAATTCTAAATGAATCATTTAGAACTTGTAGCAAAGCCCATTCTCAGAAAATCCTGTTGGCTTCTGGGATCTTTGGGCAGGAGGTGTAGTCTTTGTGGGCCTCTATTATTCCGTTTATAAAATCAGAATTGTGATATGTTCCTAACACTTTGAAGTTTTCAGTGATGTTTGATGAAACTTTTACACATCACATTAGAGCTGGGTGTAGCAGAGTACTACAGAGAGGGTGCTAAGGGAGAACACCTGGTAAAAATACGCAGGACAGCATAGTTCCAGCTTCCCAAGCTACTAAAGGCTGCAGTTAAGGCTGGAGTGCTTCTCAGAATGTTGTCTAATTCATTGGATAATGAGAGTAGCCTGGAACTTGAACAATTTTTTTTATTTCTCTTCTGTAGAAAGTGTCTGCAGAAAAGATATAGCAGGGACTGAACGTAATCAAAGGAAAATTCATTTTCAAGTTACATCTAAAGTTCATGGAATTTTCCCTTTGTCTTTCCTACTGCTTCAAGAAGTTAATTATTATAATACTATTATTTCAACATTTGGAGTTTAAAAAAGAAATCTATTTTCTGAAGTTTCAATGCATGCAATTAACATAATCTATCAAGGGCCAAAAAGGAAGACTCCTGACAGTGGCCTGTCAGTGACTGAGTTGCTGTGGTGAGCAGAGGCTTAAAATCCCTGTTATGTGTATTTGGAGTAGGAGAGAAGGATCTCAAAAGCCAAAGGAACAGTTGTTATCTCCATGTTATAAATGGGCTGGTGAGGCCCAGAGAAATGAACCGGTTAGGGTTGCAGAGGATTTCGATAGCAGATACAAAAATTTAACTGTTAAGTTCTAATTCCTGTCCTGCTATCATACACACATGACAGTAAGTGAGCCTGTAGGCATTGGGCACGTGAATGACATTAGCTTTGTTCATCTGCCTTAAAAAAAGCAAAAGGTAATGACAACATCTGATTTTAATAATAAACAAAAAGTCACAAAACATATTAATGCAAAGCATCGTGTTATTTGCAGCACATTCAATGCCAGAAAAATGTCAGTGCATTTTACGCTCTATTTTAGTTGAAAATGGAGAAGATACTACCTTGCAAGCTGTAATAGTTTTGATAGGAACCTTCAAGTAAATTGTTGTTTCGGTTGAACAGACTGTTGGTGTTTGTTTTTACTGTTTTTATCCCACAAAGATAATTTTATTATGAGAAATCTATCTTGTACACAGTGTGCTGGGCTTCTTTACCCTTTCTCTGCAGAAAGCACATGTAAAGGTATCAAGGGGACCTGGGGAGTATTTCAAATTACAAAAAAAAAGAGGAAACTATATTGCTGCACTAGACTGTGCAGCTCTATGGCATCATCAGATGCAAGGCTGGAAATTTATCATTTTACTGGACGTTGTTGAACTTACTGTTGACTGAGTAATAAATGAGTGGAAGGATCCTATAGTTTGCTGATCTGTTTGTGTTAGCCTTGGTAACTGCCTGTAAACATTTGGCAATAAACCTTAATTTGAAACTTCCCAACTCTCCATATCTTAAAAGAATGGTGATTTTGTTCTATGTCTAGCCACCTGCTGTTTTCTCTTGTGGTAAAGTACATTGGTAACTATGGGAACAAAAACTTAAGAACAGACACCCACATGTGTTGAAGTTGATTTATAGAAGGTCTTGAAGTGATGCCATGAATTGTGAGATACAGAACTATCTGGCATGGAGTTTGATGGCTTTCAATGAGAGCTAAGTATTCTACTTTCAGAAGTTATTTAGAATGTCCTTGGCATTGTGGATGTTACATTCTCCACTTTGTCTTAACTGCAGTATAACGTTGTTGTGCAGCATTTCCCAGTTGTCTTATTTTGTCCCCAGAAGTGGTAACACTCCTCCCCTGGGTTGGGCAATAAGATCTGTCATTTCTATCAGGAAATAGGGCTTAGAATGTGATAACATGTGACAGCAGTACCTCTGGAGCCTCAGGATGAAGGATGCATGCGCGGGTGACTACAGAATCAAATTATAATGTAACCTTGTGGTGTGTAGCACTGTCACAAGACAAAGCCTTGGTTAGTAGTTGAAGCTTAGGTAGTTCATGCTGTTGCTCTAGAAGTGCTTGGTTCCTTTCCTAGCCAGCTGGCCAGGATGGTGGCCAGAGCTGAAGTGCTGCGGCTGTGTAGTAGAGATCTGTGATAGGCTTGTATCCTATATGGATTGGGGATCCATAATTGCCAATGAGCCACAGCCATTTGATGAAGTTCCATCCAAATGGATGTTAAGGACACTAATAGAGGTTGCTGTATTTTACAGATGAGAGAGTAGCAGTGGATCAGATACAGTGCTGTGCTTTTCAGCCTTAGCTGAGCAGAAGCAAGATCAGATCTTTGTCACATAATGGCTTAGCTGTTTTAACCGGCAGTGTTAGCTGGTCAGTAGCATTACAGTGTGCTTTTGCTGCATAGTTGGGAAAGTAGGATTTGAGAGAGTTCTTGTCCCTTTTAGTCCCTCTTAGGACTTAAATATTTGTGTTGTGATAGTGCCACACCACAAGTCACTCCTCTGCTCTGGTTAGTAGAACTAGATAGTTGAGAATGGAGGATGAAGGAATTAGGGCATGTTATGCTTTGTATAATACGGAACTGACAGTGGCATAGATTTGTTCCATGCTAGCATTGTGCTTCCCAAATTGGAGTGCCAGTGACCTTTCCCTGTCACATACGCACTTCTGGGTGTGATTCAGAGTCCATGAAAGCCAGATAAAAATTTGTCATTGATTTCCAGAGTCAGTGGATTGGCTTTTCATATAGAAATCTCCTGTGTTTTAGACTATGTGTTACTCGGGGTGAGAGCATCTTTTAGTTGTCGATAGCACAATCTGTGTTTTCTTTACTTCCAAAAATTTGCACGTATTGTGAATGCGTTCAAATGTTTCTCTGATGCTTGTTCTGTGATGCTGTTTTAACTGCATAGCAAAAAACTCACAGAGAAAGAAAACATTTTATTTTATGAAATTGCTATGATACAGTAACTAAATACTGATTCTGAATCTATTATAGTCTCAGATGTGAGTAGTTCACTTTTTTTTTTAAAAGTAAACCCTGGGAAAGCAACAAGCTTTGATCAAATTGAGTGGCTAATCAGTGAATCAGCTGATCAATCCTAGCTGTTGTGTTTTCATTTGCTCTGTCTCTTGATAAAGTAGTGAAGAATAGATGGTGTTGAATGGGAGATTTGTCTCTAGGCAATGTGTTGAGCCTAGCCTGTAGTGTGACAGCTTCCTGTACCTGTGTTCCCCAGAGATGTTGTCTTAGAGACATTTTCTGGGCCTCAGCACTTGCCCTGCTTCTCCCGTATGATGCAAGATAGTGATTTGTCGATAACCTGTACTTGTCTACAGAAAATAAGAACAGTGGCACAGAAATGCTAGTTACTTTTAGGATAAACCTGGAACATTCTATTAAATGCATTGCCTGATGTAGTTGTCACTATTAAGAGAAGGGGCTTGTTGGTCCTGTGAGTCCAAGAAACCTGATTTGTTTCAGGATAGACGGAAATGCAATCTGGAAAGTCATTTTACAAGCAGACTTTCTTAATAACAGTAGTCTGGATGTAAGGGTAAGAGGTCCCTTTCATTGTTATTGTCTGTTTCTGATTTCTTCTCTTTCGGAAGTTCCAGGGCAACATATGAATAGTTTTACACAGGCAGGATTCAATACAGAGGAAGAAAGAGAAAAAGAGTAATTTATTAAGAAAAAAGGCAAGATAATTTGTCACGCTTACATGGATTATTTTTCCACACACCAACAGATCAGATCAAAATTTCATCATGTTTGTGCTCTTATCAATAGATTTTGATTCATTTCCATCATTAGTTTTGGAGCTGCTTGTGGACTTGAAAAATAATAGTCACATTGAAATCTGTTAGTTTTGAAAGGTGAAATGTTACCTCCCAGAATGCTTCTTTTCTCAGCATTTTGTTTTAAATAATAACACTTCCATTATTGAAAACCACCTTCCCTCATGGGCACAGGACAATGCTATGTCCTTCATAAACGTGTTCTACCTGTTAGGTTAGTTTATGTAAATCAGATACGTATGTCTAAATTGGATTGAAAACACTGAAGGAATACTGGATCCTGTGTGGATTTGCTGTGTGCATTCAGAATATATACAGCTGCTGCATATATTTTGCCTTTAAAATACTCTAAATTACTTCTTGACTTGCTTTTGGTGAGGACTAGCAATTAATTTACTAGCACATGAAATCTATATTGCTTTCTGTATAGAGAATTGTCCCTGATTACTCTTGAGTAAGTGGTGTATCAGTAGTCAAGCAGACTATATATGAAACTATCATCTCTTTCAAAAAAGTTTGGAGGATGATGACTGCCAGACTTCGACCTATTATGCAGCTTATGGTTTCTTTGTATGTAAAAAAATCATCATAATGTATGCAGCATCTTTGTGCCTTCTGCTGTCATGTATATTATGTCAGCTTGAGCTTGCACAGTGCATGGAGTACAGCAGCAAGGGTCTTCAGTATTTGTCCTGATAAGCATGTACTAAAAATGCAGTGGATGCAATAGGAATAACCCAAATGTGATGTGGTGTAAATACATGATTCCTCAGGAGGCTCCGGGAATAAGTGCTCCTCAAGTGCTCCTGAACTGGGTTGCTCAGGAGATGATATCTCCGGGGACATAGCTAGTGTTGAAAACGAGTAAGCAAATAGGAGAATGTTTTGCTGAAAATAGACTTGAGCCAAATTCTGAAATCATTCCTTAGATAGTAAGGACAATGGGATTCATGCCTAAAGGAAAATTTTAGGGGTTTTGTGTCAGATCTTGCAAAGATCTTGATCTGTCTGGAATGCTGACTGATGCCTAAAATGCATAGATGATATAGAATGAAAACAGCAGGACAATCTAGCTGTAACAACTGGAAACTATGAATGAGAGTCAACATTTCTACTTTGGAAAGACTGAATGGGGTGGGAGAAAGATAACTGTAAGCATTGCACAGCACCTCATGTACATACTTAAGTAGGTCAAGATTGACATGAGGTGTTACAAGGCAACAGAGCAATGTCAAACAGCACAAAGGGATTGACTTCACTTATTGTGGTTGGGGTGGGGAGAGGATCAAGAACAGCAATGCCTGCTAAATCTGCGTGGGGCGAATGCCTGCAGGGTTCTATACCAGATACACCATGTATTTTGAGCAGGATACTGTTAACCTTGTTACCCTGCCCCCTTTCATCAGGTTTCCTTTTCTAAAGGAGAGAATATTTTTTTTTCCATCCATTTATCAATCCTGTTTATTTAGATTTCAAGTTCTCAAAGGCACAAATTGTCTTATCCTGTGTATTTAGGCATGTAGGACAGGCAGGAACTATTCCTGGTTGGAACTTTTAGGCCGCACCATCGTATAAAGATGCTGAAATTCTTCTCCAGAATTTAGGCAGACCTCAAAGGTCTGCATCTGCCTTCTTGTGTGTTGTGTTTTGGGACACAGCATACAATAATGTGCATTGTTTGCTAGCTGTTTTCCATTAATTCTGCATTAATATTTTCTTGCTAGTTAAGGAGGAGGGAAATATATAGGCTTTGCCAAGAAGAGAAATCAGATAGAAGTCCAAAGAGAACAGCTTGCCTATTTTTATCGGTAACCACAGACTTGCTTTCTCAACTTAAGCAAGTATGGGAGGAAACCTTAACAATATGTAGGATGCTCTACGGACACAGGGGAGGCATTAAAATAAAAAAAAATTTTTTTTCCTTCTTAAATGAAGTAGCACCCCATTGATGTTTGTTGCCTACTGAATGAAATACATCCCAGAGGAATTACAAGCAAGTTACCTTTTGTACTTATTTCCTAACATCCACAGGTTTTTCCTTCAGTTCTTTTTCGAAGGAGTGAAGCAAAATACATCCATATATCCTATCTGAGAGTGGGGAAACAAAGAGTTAATAAACGATTATCCCAGGTGGCTGAACACTTGAGTTGCAGTGAAAGGCTGGTAACATTCATTGAGCTCCTGTGCTGGTTTCTACCTGTCAGCAGCTCCTGATATACTACTATACAGGGAATAAAAAAATGAGCTTGCTCAGACCCAAAGCAGCAAGCATCCTTAGGAACCTTCTGATGTTACAGTAAAGACCAACGTGCAATGTTATTTTTCTCATTATTTAAAAGAGTCTTTTGAAATATCAGTGATGTACATATGGTCTTTGCTGCTTCCTCTGGTGTTTTGTTCACTTGATTCTCTCACTGGAATATGGATGATGCAAGCACCATTAAATGCCTCAGCCCAGATAAAGGTAAGGGGAAATGTTATTTTAACCACCTTTTTGAGGGAAATTAGTTTCACTATAGAGAAAAGTATAGTTCACAGAGCTTTCTTGGACACTTGTTTTCTGTTATTCAAACTTAAATGCTTAAAACAAATACATAGCAGTTTCTTAAGGCAGCCTTTGCTGTACCATACCTTTGCCTCCTCTTACCATCAAACCTTAAATAATACATGCATCTCTAATGGCCGCTTCTTCCTGCGTGAAGAGTGCAAAGGAGTGCACCAGGTATATTCATGTCCCTTTTCTGCCTGCTTAAGTAGCTAGCGGTCACCATAAAGAAAGGCTTTCTATTTTTAACTGTAGACCTTCTGCTACCCACAGGAGAAAAGAGACTCCAGTGCTATTGTGAGTCAGCTGTATTGTTTTAATCTTTCAAAACATGTGATTTGCTTCTAATTAGATACAGTTTCTTTATACCCATCAAACAAGAAGAGTGCATAGAATCAGTTTGGGTTGAACTTGTCCCTGGTGGAGTTATACCAGGGATTAATTCAGTCCTTTCTGTGAACTGCCTCAAGCTGTTAAAACTATGGTGCAGTTTTCTGCAACTGGAACTTGGAGGCCATACCTCCTGTACTGATGGCTTCTTAAGAAATTATATTAATTCAAGACCGATTCTCAAAAGCACAGTTTTTATTTTGTAAAAGCTTTATGTTCTCATTGATTTATTTGGTAAAATAACCCAGAGAGAGAAACCCTTACCTGTGATGTATTTTGATTGAATCAAATGCCTAGTTGCTTGTCTCTACACGTTTTGTATTTTATGCCTGTTAGGCATGTGGTTTTACAATAGTTATGCAACAAGTAAAGAAGTATGACTTCTTGTGTGTTCAGAAAAGCTGCTCTGTGTGCACAGGGTACTATTCTAGCACCTTCATGTCTTTGGGAAGGCCGATCAGTAGCCCTGACTCCCTGTATTTTCAGCTAATAGATTACTTAGTCACACGTTCACGAATACCTTGCCATATCTGTTGAAGGATGCATTCAGTAAGGTTCACTTTTCTTTTGTAACATTGGCTGAAAAAATCATATCTAGATTAAAACTTTACCAAAGTGGAAAAATGCTTGGATCTAACTTGATGTTTAGGTGTTGGAACCAAACCTGGTATCCATTAACTCTGGTTTTGACTCCTCCGTGTCTTTATTATTAGCATATCAAAAATAAGCTAAAGCAGTGCTGTTCATTCAGAAAGAGAGAAAAGGTAATGCAAGCACATGTGGCTATACCTGTGTAGTCACTAATCACTGCAGCAAATACTGTTCCAGTAACTGCAGAAGGATGTGAATGTGAAAATCAAAGCAAATTGACTGGAAAGAGTCTCCTTATAGAGCAGAACTGTAATTTAAAAAAAGAGGATGTCCACAGAACATCACATAGAAAATCTTCTAATGTAAATAGAAAGGGCCATTGTTTTTTCTGTATTTTATGACCATTTTGGTAATGATATTCTTTATTAATAAACATAATATGAAATCCAAGAATACTTCTAGTCTGTGAAAGATTTAATGATTGTGAGAACTATGCAAATAATTCAGGTAAATAATGAAAGTCTCAGTCTTCATCAGAAGAATAGGAAAACATTAACCAATATTTTCCTTTGAGATTTGTTAAGAATTAAGCAGAGATGATGAGATGCGTTTAGCATTGTCAATATTTATTTAAATAGCAAAAAACTTGAAGCATATTTTAAAACTTGGCATAAAGATTTATTTACCTGTGCCATATTGCTGGCATAGAGTCTAGAGATTGGGAAGCATGCAAGCTTTAATTTAACAAGATGCTAAATATAGAGAATGGTGAGAAACTATTTCCTATGCGCAAGAATTTTTCTTGTTCCAAGGAAAGAAGGTGATTTTCTTAAATCTTCATAAGCTGTAAGTCCCCAAGTTTTGGATTGAGTTAATTGAAACGGTACAGTTTGATTGAAAGCTTTTCATTTAACATACTTTTATTGATTGCATTTTCTAACAGAAGTGTTTCAGGACTGAAAACCAAATTATTTTGATTTTGAAAATTTCATGATGGGACAGCCCAAGTATTCCTCATCTAATTATTGTTCTCTGAAACCTGATGTATTATTGTGGATTCATTTGGACTTTGGACAGAAAAGGTCCTCGAGAAAGACAGGATGGAGCAGGAATTTTGTCACCCAAAATCCTTTTGACTTCTTACTAGTAGGTTCAGCTTCCAACTTCTGAAAACAGGTATGAGAGAGAGGGGCTCTCACTTGAGGATCTACCTGGAGAATCAGCCATGTAGCAGTTATTCAGGTTCATTCCTTGTTTGCAGTTAGAAAATGCCGAGCCTGAGATTTAAGGATGTTCACCAACTCAGTGTTTCTGCCAGATGGTGTCGTTCTAAACTAGCTAGTGGAAGCACCTTGAAAACAAATGGGGCAACGTAAAAGAGCAGAGGTTCCATGAGCTGAAGCTACAGGCAAGGTGGTTGAATGAACTTTCTTTTTGAAGGGTGGGCACCTTCTTGCTGTCATCTGTAGTATTAAGAGGAAATGTGATTCTCCTCTTGCTTAGGTATATAACAGTGGTGATGCAACTGAAGCCAGTAATTCCATAGTATATGAATGCCTCTAGAAGTCTTCATATGATGTCCTGTTAAAACATTTATAATGAGGTCCTAACGTGCTGGCTGTCAAGACTTCAGTATTCTAGTGACTTGCCACTCTCTCGTTTTTTAAGAGGCTCTGGCTGCCTAGAAGCTAATGAGTCATAGGTGATCATCTAAAAAATTGCATGCTCCCACTAATTCTGAAATGTTCAGCTATTGCTAAAGAAACAATTCATACTGTCAGTCCCATTGGAGAAGAATAGGCCACATAATGAGTAAAGCATCTTGTCTGGGGAAGTCCTTTAAGAATGTGACAATTGGCAACTGTCTTCCAGTGTAATACCTCACAAAGCTCTGGAAGACCTAACTAAGGCTCATGTTTTCTCTTGCTCCGGTCTGTTTGGTGAGATTGAAATTTGTGATTTTTCAATGTTTTTCTCTTTGCCCACTTTGTTACCTGTTGTAGCCATATGCTGTGTGTCAGCTGTTTGCCCACTTCACAGAGGTCAGGAAAACATTTTCTCGAAAAAAGTCATATCGATGAAGGCTTTGTCATCTTTATATCATTATTCAAATGGTATTAGAGTAGTTGTTTTTTACCTTTGCTGCAGCTAAGGATCCAGTGTAATAGATACTGCTGAAAACCCAAAGTCAACAGTACTTTTTGGGTTCAGACTGATGGTCCTTGTGCTCTGGGGAGAGGTTGGAAAACTGGAGTTCTGGGAGATGGTTCTTTCATCCTTTTGCCAAGCCGGTTATAAACTGGCTTGAGCATGACTTACCTGCTTACTCTGCGTATGGTTCAACATATCTCTGTACTCTCAGTATTTACGATAAATACATATGTTTTATTGTCAACTAAAAATGTGTATTGCTTACTCTACGTTTTCTCTGTTACTATGGTTTAGCATGATTGCTTTACTTGGGATGGAAGTTGTTTCCCCCTCCCATGTCTGAGGAAGTCTGTGTTTGTGGTGAATTGGACTTTGGTTACAAAACATATAATTCCATTGACACAGTTGGATTTGGAGTTGAGATCCAACATCCGTAACCTGGAAAGCACAAGTATTCTGCTTTCAGATTATCTATTGTAAATCAGGGTAACCTTTTTAAAATGACAGGTTCTACACTATTTTAAGGATTTACACCATCTTAATGGAAAGCAGAATCCGATCCACACTTCATAGTGACAAGCCGGTAATTGAATATGAACAGAGTGTGCCTGTAGTATCTTTTATCGACATTGTAGTTATCCAGTTACTTGAATGCCTCTTTAGTGCTTCTTGTCATTCATTTCACTGTACTTGATCCTGGCTGCTCATTTAGCTAGTGCTAGGTGAAAAATACCTTTTGTGATGTTGCATGTCCTTTTCTGTTAGTCTGCTTTACCTTTTGTACTGAGATTGAACACCATTTCACAATCACTTTCTGATTAATACTTAGTCCTTCTCAAGAGCAACATACTCCTGCTTCTAGCGTATACAAAAATACAGTAATACAATCTGATTACTATTTGTATGAACTGGGGAGGGTTAAGAAGCTGGAGCTCCAGACCCAAATCTGAAGATCCAGACTTGACTGAACCAAAGGCTTTTGATTTGATGAAGATTAGGACTTGTGAGCGGACTTCTCTCACCTGGGAATGAGTCCTGTCTTGACTGAGAAGTGAACTCCTTGTCTTGGGTCATCAGTAAAAACCACAGAAACCTCAGGTCAAGAAATGGAATCTCAAATAGCCCCAGTGATTTCAGACAGACCTTTAATAGAAGAAAATGATTTTAAATGTACAAATACTCCTTCCATGGGTAAAATTTGCTTTTGTGATGGATCTGTAATTGCATGCCCTCAGCTCCTTCCGAAGTTTGGAAGCCCATTTATCCTGGTGTGAAGGTAGATGTGACAATTATCTTCCACCAGTAAATATATAAAAAAGGAATGATCTTTTAGACAAAGTACTGCTATCATCTCTAGAAGAACTGAACTCAGTTCCCATCTCTGTTACTTCATATATGTGTGACTTTGGAAAAATCCTTTAATACAGTCCAAGTTCAGATCCTTATCCTAAAATGAGGATATTGCTTTCAAATGATATTGAGGAGAAATGAAGTCCATTTATGAAGGTTGTGCTTAACTGCTATGGGCTTCAAGTTAATATACTGTGGACTCACTTTAAAATTAGCTTAGTGTTGGAGGGTGACTGTATTACATCATCCTGGAAAGGTCTTGATGAAATTATTTTCTGGTAGTGTTCCTGTTTGTGAGAGGGAGGAACAGCTTTTCTTTCATTGATTTAGCAGGAGGTTTAGATTAGTTATAGTTAGGTCTGGAGAATAAAAATGTGACCAGAACTCAGTTGAAGAAGCTAATATATCCAGCTGCCTATGCTTGACTTGCGTGAGTGCAGTGGAGTGTGAGGAACAATGAGCATCATGCATCTATTATGCAAAAGAAGGATCAGTGTGGGGGAAGAAAAAAAAGCTTAGTTTTGTCTTCAGAAAACACTTCAGGTCTGATTTCTTACTGATTTGCACCTTGTGCAGTCAATTGTTCTTGTAAAAAGCAATTGAAAAATGTTTCCGAAGCTCAGTTCCCACCTCGCATCAGTGGAAGTACTTATCAAATCCACTTTTCACAAGCAGAAATGATGATGTAAAGTGCCTCCATGCTTTGGAATAGAGATCTGAAATTGCTGGTATGCGCCTTCTGCTTTCCTTATGCAATGCTACCTGTTTGTTACCAAAAAAGTAGGGTATAAAGCAACTAACACGAGTCTGAGGCTATTAAACACTGGGAAGAAGAAAGCATGGTTTATTACTGAAAGTATAGTGATTTGATGTATTTCTCATTTAGTGAAGTCCCGAGGCAGCATACAAGGAATTATTCTCAGGCTCTTGTCCCTTTATGTGCCTCTGGAATAGAGATTACTTACCCTTCTTTCCCTTTTTTTAAACACTTTATTAAAGTATTTATTGCTCTAATAAAGACCACTTCTATTCTTAAAAAATGCATATGTGAAACTAAGTGAAACTCAAAATGTGAAAATTCACAAATTCAGTATACTGGAGAAAATTGGGCTACCATGCATCCCCTTTTCCTGTCAGAAATTTTTGTTCTGATCCAAAGAACGAACTTTGGCTGTTTTCCTGATGTATTCAGACACCGTGGTAAGAGCAGTGATTCTGAACAGGCTGTCTGATTTGTAGTTTTAATGCATTTCTTCCTGTGGCATCATCTTCTTTGATATGAGTAAATTAGACAGATATTATTTATAATACAGAGTAAAAGATAACAAGTCCAGTAGAAATCAGATACAATGAAATGCTGCTTGTTCAGAATCATCACCCTTTTATAGTAGAATGATTTTTTTTTTTTAAGGTGATTGAAACTCTACAGTCTGTCATTCAGCATACCATTAGTTGAACTGAGGAAAGAGCTTGCAAAAAATAATGCCTCTAAAAATAGCTTCTCTATTTCTTAGCATGAACTACTGTTCTCAGCTGTATTTCTCAGTTGAATTTATCAAGCAAATACCTTTTCAGATTTTGTTCCGTAGCAATTCTAGAAATTTTAAGCAGATAAATAAATGACACTTTTATTTCTGATCAGCTGAAAACCCAAGAACTTTCAGTATAAATAATGTAATTGAAAAATTCTGCACAGGGTTTCATGAATGTAGGATTAAATTTTCCTCTTCATTAACATTTATCTATATGTGGGAGAAACAAGTGCATGATGGAAATGAACACTGCACAATTAATTTTAAAGGAATATTTTCTTTATTCTCTTGTCATTGACCAAAATCATCTCTTGTTGCACTGCTGCTGAATATGCATATATTTATGTTGCAGGAATTTGTTCATTTCACAAGAGCTGATTAGGAGAAAAAAAGCATAAAATATTCTGGTATAATGATCTTTTTCTTGCTGTAGTTAATTTTTTTTAATCCAACTAATTAGAGCCCTTCATCTTATGAAAGGAAATGATTAATGTCTAGCTTTGAAGAGGAAGAACATAACACTTCTTTAAAGGTACACTTAGCTGTTGCGAATCCTTGTCTAATTTTAGGGGTGTAAATTAGGATTTCTCAGTTGAGAAATTGTATTGTCCTTAGTATAAATAAAAAAGCAGTTTTTATCTTCAGTAAGATGTAAGAGAGTAAGAGAAGTCCTTGTTATGGCGTGACGATAAAGGTGAGGTGCTTAGCAAGCATAGGTTTGGAACCTAAAGCATAATGTGGTTTTTGTTTCTTGATGTACTTCAGTTAATTTTTATATCTGGCAGTTGTGACATCTTGCAAGTTCTTCTCAGGTCAAACTTCATGGTGAAAAACATAAAACATAAATCAATATGGATCCTTTATTTTGACAGTCATAGAAACCTTAGCAAAACACATTCACTGAAACAGCTATTTTCATTTTCACTAACATTGTGGTATGTCCTTTTTTTTTTTTAAACACTTCCGTATTGTCCCATAGCAATAGCTGCTCCAAACCCCACTGCAAGTTGGTGGTGGGAAACAAGAAGGTAGGGGAAGTGCAGAATTTCTAAGGTAAAGATCATAAGCGTCAGTGATGACATCATTCCTGTCTCAATTTTATCAGAGTTGTTGGTTTGCCATTGTGTTAGACTAGTTTGACCCAGGTGTGATAAAAGAAGTGAGGGAGAAGAGAGATGCATTTGATGCTGATTTTTATATACAGCAACTGGCAGTTGATATTTCCTTCAAATATGCCCCCATGGTTGTTTCTCTTCCTTTCTGAGTTCCAAAAGGATTTTAATTTTGAAGTAATTGCTACTCTTCAGGCTGAATATCAGCTTGTTATAGGTTCATATTATGAAGTCTGTTGATTTGTTGAATCATTGCGGTTTTGCTTTTGTTACATTTTTAGAGATTTTCTAGCAAATTCTTTTATTTTTCCTGTTGTCACTGTTAATTTTATGATGAATTGGAAAAAGCAGAAAAAAGGAACCAGAATTTGCTTTTAAGATCCTGATGCTCACATGGCTTATAATTAAACTGGCTTACACAGGTATGATCCACCTTCTTAGATATTATTTCTGTTTCACCATTTGCACGGGCTCTTTAAAAGTCTTCTGGCGAGGAGTTGATATAATCAAGGTGATTATTCTTGGAATGTAGGTCACCAAAGAAAAATCAATATACAAGGGTTCTTTATTTCTCCAGCTTCATATCTACTGATTTTGCCTTGTTACTAAAGATGCAGACACTTTTTTTGCTGTTCTGACCTCAATTATAGATGGTTTACACATGCCTCATCTTCAATTTGTTTTTAAAAAAGAGGATAGAAACATTGCAAAGAAAATTTCATCTTAATGCTAAGTGGAAAACTTGAAAAACTGATACCTTGCATGCAGATTCTTGTGATTAATATCCCTTCTATCCGTAGATAGAAGCATTTGTAAGGTGAATGTGAATTGAGTTCAGCTAAAAGGGAAAGCTTTCCCTTTTAGGGAATTGCAGAAGGAGGGATAATCAGCATTGGCCTCTGCAGATCTAAAGGCGTTATGTGGCAGAGAGCGACTAAATTTTATGGCATGTCGTGGCCTGATGCAGAATGAGTGTGGACCAGCCTAGTACTGAACAAAGCCCAGAAACACTGTTAAATGTGGATCTCTGTAAAATATTTTCTGGAGAGCCCATTTTCACAGTTCAGCCAGCAAGCTGACTCTTTCCTCAGCCTTCAAATGCCTGCTTATCTTCTGGTTCTAAACCCTGGGGGGAAAAGAATCTGTCAGACTGCTTTGTTTCAAACTGAGGTGGATATTGGAGACCATAGCAAAAGATAGAAATACTTTTCCTGTAAGAGCCCAGAAGCAATTACTTTACTTCCTGTATGTTTACCCGAACTATACTGAACCAAGACTAAAAAAAAATTGGGCAATAAGCTGTATTGACTTGCAGTCACTGAGCTTGTTGTGGACTTCAACTCAGTAGCCTGCACTTACTGTGCAACTGTGCTTCTTACTGTTTGTAATCTTTCCCCTTCAGGAATTACAGCAGGTGGTTCCTGCTTGAAGAAAACCATAATTATGGTCTTCTTTCAAGCTTACAAAAAGACCTGCAGTTGGTTTCTAAGATTTACACATGCTGGGTTCTGTAGCATGATATATTTTTGAAAGGAAAATAAGAAGTTGATGAGTGACTGTGCTTTCTCAATAATTCAAATATTAAAATGTCCAGCTGCTTTGGAGTGGAACTCGAGGCAATGATTTCCCATGAAAGTGCATTTGCCTTATTTTAGCCTATGGAAGATTCAGCTCCATTTTAACCTATACCTTGCACAGTCTATGTAGTCAAGCACTAAGGTTACAGGCAATATTGGAAATTTCAGTGCCCTCCATTATCGTAAAATAATGTTCCTGTCTTCATTGCTCAGTGCTTCCTGCTCTCTTTTGTTCCGAATACACACTGATTGCGTATTGTAAACTGTGGCGTAGATTCAGATTACAAAATTACTGCTTTACCTATTCATTTCAGTTTCATGAACAGTCGCCCATTAAAATGTTAACAAGGGATGTGAACATGAGCTTCATGAACATGAGCTTCCTGAAAGGAGGTTGTAGAGAGGTGGGGGTCTGTCTCTTCTCCCAAGTAACAAGCCATAGGACGAGAGGAAACAGCCTCAAGTTGCGCTGGGGAGGTTTAGACTGGATATTAGGAAATTTTACTTCACCGAAAGGGTTGTCAAGCATTGGAACAGGCTTCCCAGGGAAGGGGTTGAGTCGCCATCCCTGGAGGTATTTAAAAGCCGTTTGGATGAGGTGCTTAGGGACATGGTGTAGTGGTGGGCTTGGCAGTGTTAGGTTTATGGTTGGACTCGATGATCTTAAGGGTCTTTTCCAACCTATACGATTCTGTGATTCTGTGATTCATGAGCTTCGAGTTTTCTTACAAGGTAGAAACAAGAAAAAATTATTTATTTTCTGAAACAGCTAATAATGAAAAGTAGATTGTCACCTCCCCACCCCTTCTCGTGCCAGTCCAAAGACAATGTCCAAGATCATGTAAGTCCCTATGAAAGTGTGTCCTTGTTAACAAAGTTCAAAGCCAAAATATGGTTCTGAGCCAAATCTCATTTTCTTCAAGTTATTGTGATATTTGAAATTTAGATAAATAATTCTTGTTTGTCATGCCTATCAGTAGAGGCTGGAACTTTGTAATGTCCTTTGTGATGGGGAAGGAGCATGCCTGATTATTGTAATTCATAGGAAGAAGTCACAAGGATGGGAGGTGGATACATTTCTTTACTGAAGTTCCTGGGCACAGGACTTTCTGGCTCCCAAACTGTTTCAGTACAAGCCATCTGCTTTGCCTCACTGCAGACAGATTTCTAATTTTTTGTATGAATGATTCTGACATTTTGTTTTCAGCAAAGGATGGACTAAACTAGTGGCTCTAGAGGAAGCTCTCCACTCTCACCTGTCAGCTGCGTCTTCTCAGAGTAACCCTTGGAACTGAGCAAGCACCTTGCAATTTCTTCTTTGTGCATCTGCAGCTCTGTGCTGCCATGTAACCTGCCTGTATTTCTAAGAGAGAGCATGATGGCCTTCGTTGTGGGTTTAAGCTTGGTGGCTAAATCCCACTGTTTTCTCTTGATTTACAGTATACTCTCATGAGGCTGTCTCTTGGATGACACAAAAGCTTAGGAGAGCATTGAATGAAGACAGGCTGAGTTATTCCTAGAGACAATGCAGCTCCATTTTTAACATGTTTCATGAAACTGGTATATATTTGAGAAATACAGAGTCTGTCACATTTTTTGAAATGTACATGGCACAAAAGGAAGGTCTAGAAGAGTTCTGAATCTTTTACAGGCAGAATATATTAAAATTCACCCCAAATATGGAAGCAAAGTTTGTGAGTTAAAATCAATTTGTGGTGATGCATTTCAGTAGCAGATGTCTTTTCTGAATGTCTTTCAGTCTGTCTTGTTTTCCTGTACAAATTTTGCCTTGGATTCTTGAATTCTTAGAGGTGTTTTCATAGAAGGCATTCAGTAATATTGATGGATTTCTTCCCTCCCAACCTGCCTTAATCTCCCTTTCAGTGTTTATGACCCATGTCATTGAACAGATGGTAAAGTGCTGAAAGATCTTTAAATGTAAAGAGTTTAAGATCTTACTTCAATTAAGTGTGTAGGGACATTTTCTTATACAAGTCAGAGGTTGGAAACAAGGTGACCTTAGAGCAACATTTATAGTCTTAAAATCTTTATTTTATGCTAACATTTTTCTACAATCAACAAAATTTCATTATTACAGCTTTGCAAGAAAAAAAGTTCAAATAGCTTTTAAATCCTTTTTACTAAAGATATCTTGGAAACTGAATTTCCTTTGCCAAAACCAGCATCAGAATTCTTAGCAGTTTGTTAGTAGACAGGCTATTGTTGTTATATTTTAATCACTGAAGGCAAAAACTATAGAAATGTCTCAAAGACGGTGCATGTTTTAAGGGGAAAAGAGTTAATATTTCTACAGTTTCATTGATAAAGTGTGACACAAAAATCATAATATGTTTATTAAAGAAAGTCTTCCTTAACGCAAAACCTACTCGAAGGCTCAAAACACAAAGTGTTTTCTCACTTAATTAAAATAATTGCATCATTTGTTTCAGATTAGCTCAAGAGAACTAAACATCATGGAAGGAGGCAGACTAATTGTTGTCATTACGTTAGTGCTGTTGTTGCTAATGGGTCCCTGTTCCATGAATATTCCTTCACGTGAATAGAGTAATTCAAGGGATTTCAGGATCAGTTCATTTTAACAATGTGACTTTCTAAACAGTTTTGGAAAGCCCTGGAAATATTCATATTTGTGGTTGCTTAGCTAGAGCAGCTGTCTCACGGCTTACCCGTTGTGAATTCCAGTACTGAAAGGATGCATCAGGACATGCAACGTTACAGCCATTGCTGTTTCTCCCAGGAATTAGTGGCCTTGTAAATTGATGCATACTGAAGACAGATGTATTTCAGTCAAACTGAAGAACTTGAGTATATTCTGAGCCAGTGCAAAAATATTAAGCTTTGGAGCATGGTGGGTGAGAAACAGAAGCGAGTAAATAACCTGGCTTCCACTTCCCACAGGCAAGATATGTGGCTTTAATCTTGAGTGTGGATTACTGTGCTTAGAGTTGCTGTCCAGATGGTCTAGCAGTCTGTAGTAGACTGTAGCTCTGTTTGTGTCCATGCCAAAGGTCAGTAGAGTGGGGTTATGTTAGAATTAAGGAAAAGGCAGCTTATATGCAGTTAGGATAATGTTGTGGTCCAGCCGGTGGTCTGGCCTTTCTGAGCCTGTGAATGGGCGATTGAATGAGTGGAGGAAATTTGGTTATAACTCTCCTTCCACGTATCTGAATTTTTGCCTTCCTTGGAAGTTACCAAAACCATCTGAAAGCTATTGTTTTAGTGAATTCTTAATATAACTAATGCAGAAGCTTTTAGTTGTCAGACAAAAATAGAAAATATAACAGATGTTGTCTACGCTCCATCAGCACATACTCACCATATTCCTCTTTTTGGGAAGAGGTCATAGCAGAAACTTAGGCAGCTGTTGCATACAGACACATAGCAGTAAAAGAACATAGAGGGCCATGGAAACGCAAAGGCGGAGGAGAAGCTGAAACTGAGTTGACTGGCCTTGCTGTCTAGATCGTGCTGCTTTAGACCTTTAGGAAGCGGCATTTCTGGGGGAAGGGGAAGAAACATAAATCACACATTAAGAAGTAGCGAATGAGCATCATGACTTCAGTTCATCAAGTCAAGCTTTCTGTGGTCCTGCTGTTCGTGCTTATGTATGTTGGGTTTTGGACCTTTACTGTAATTCAGATGTATTTCTAAACTGTATTGAGTGTGTGCATTTCAATGAGATTTCTTTGCGTTTGTTATTTCCCTTAGAAACATCTTGGCATTTAGTACTTCAGAAGACAGTAACAGGCGTACTAACTCATATGAAGATCTTAGGCTGCGGTGTCTCAGATGTAGCTGTAACTGTAATTTCTGCAGTTTTTCCAAGGTTTTTTGACTGGTGTTTACAGCTGAAAGTGCAATGGGGAGGATAAAAGTGAGTGAGAGAGAGAGAGTGTACAGATAAATGGCAGTGTGCCAGATAACATTAAAACCTTTTAATGTTTCCTCCTTTTATTTTATGACTTGTGTTGTGGGTTGGCAATCATTTTCTTTTTATTCTGCAGCCATTAGGAGCAAGATTTCCCTGGATGGGAAGTGGGAAATAGTGATACCTGTATTAAAGTTAATACAGGTATCACTAATTGCTGCCCATGTGTTTCTAAGTATTTTAGAATCAACCTCTTGTGATGAGGTTAGTTTGTTAATCTGGTAAACTGGGTCTGTAGTGTGTTCATGCAAGGATAAATGGAGTGCATAGCCGTGAAGTTACAAGTCTAATCCTTGTGGATTTATAAGTCAATTACAGTATCAGGTCTGTAATATTTAATGTCTCTGGTGATCAACATATTGAACTTTGAAAATCAGTTTGTTAAGTACACATGAAGTATTTTCTGTGACATCTTCAACTGGTAGCCAGCTAAAGCATAGAAATTGTGTCTGCATGCTGTTATCTGATACGCTCAAGCTTCTTGCTACACTGTGAGCTTAATTTAGCTCTTGCGTTGCTTCTTTGTTTTGTCTTCTGCTTGAATCCTGATGTACAGAAGAGAGTTCAGAGTCTGGCCTATGTATTGAAATTTCCTGCATTAAAATTTTTAGTTTTGTCTTTTCTACTTTAAGGGCTACAGCTGTTTCCCTATGTATTAAATAATTTTTAACACTTTTTTCTTCCCTCAACAGTAAAGCATGCATGTTGGAAAGGAATCCATCCATCCTGATGGATTGCGTTAATGATAAACCCATTTGTCTCAGGAGGATCTCCACTTTGCTCACTTTTCTCCATCTTCCAAACCATATGTATGTTGTGCTCCTGTATCTTCTGCAAGATGCTCTTTCTCTGTATGATGAAGTCTGGCTTTTCTGCCATTCTTGAAGGAAATATCTTCTTTTACAAGACTTTTGACATTTTAGCATTGTTCGTCAAGTGTTCTGAGTTCCGCTTTTAGCTAAGCCACAGGCCAGCTTGCAGACTCAAACGTTGTTGGTTTTCCAATCTTTTTGTGGCATGAGAAGCCTTTGTTACACTCAGAGAATAAGAAGTTTCTAAAGTGCCATGGAAAGAAGTCTTTAATCTGCATGTTGTGTCAGGTGAGCAAGATTTTTCTGAGGATGTCAAGTGAGGCAAGAATAGAAACCCATTTCAATAGGCTTATATCCTAAGTACTAAGCTCAGTATGCTTAGGAGTTGGGATTATGTCACATTTAACCCTTTGTTATTTCCTGTTGTTTTCCCACACTGTTCCCTAGTATTCAGCATAATCAGTAAATAGAGGAGCTGTTCGAAAGATTTTATTTTTCTGTTTATGTGATCATCATCTTAGGAGGCCTGAAGGACACATTGATAGTGCCAACTAAAAGGATTTAAATTAACCTTCTATGGGTGGGCTTTGGATTACAAATCTAACTTTAACTCAAACTTTGAAATAGTTCTTCTTTTCTGGTGCTATAAATCACTGGTATTCCTCTGTACTCGAATCAAAACAAATCCACATTCAAAGTGCTGCTTGTGCAGAACTCTAATTCTGAACTGTGAAACTAGTATCTTGGGCAATGCTGCAATAGGAGTTACATTTCACTCTTTTTCTCCCTTCCCTTTGTCCCCAGGTTGATAACACATAAATGGTTAATGCAGAATCTAGGATGTCCTTGCAGAATCAATTTTTGAATTTTAAAAGGAGTACCTTTTGCTGCCTAGCACACAGAGTGCCAGCTACTGAGATTTTGTTGCATGTGCAACCTGGAAGACTTCAAGGAACCCTGATTAGTGCTGCAAAAGAAAACAAAAGGAGCTGAACAACTGCAATACTTTTGGTTTATTGCAAACGTTTACCTTAACTCTGTCCTCTTATAATTGAGAGCTGCAAAGTTTAGTTTTGTCTCCTCCCTTGTGAGGTACAACAATGTCATTCTGCCCATTTAAGATATTATTTCTATAGCGTGGAAATTACCCACAAAGCTGTTTACTGATTTATTTAAGAAATTCAGAGAAGCATGGGGTAGAGCTCACATTTCTCAGGTCTCATTCTGGCCCATGCTAGATCTTGCTTCCTTTGAAGAAACGATTAGGATCTTTAGAGCAATACTTCACGGGTTCTTGCCTTCTGTGTAGCAGTTTTCTGTTGTATGGATATACGCTTCTTAGCATTTTACAGAAGAATTTCCTCCTCTGGTGACAATTAGTTTGCAGTCATCTCACTAAATTACTCTTGAAGGATGCCTTAGGAGAATGGAAGGCTATTGCTGAAGTGTTTGAATATATAGCAGAACATGACAAGAGTGTACGTAGCATTATTGCCACTGTTGACCCTTAGCGCAGACCCAGTTTGTTTTTTCTTTGGAATTAATCCGTGATTAAACTCTGAGTCCAGCCTAATATAAGAACTCTAGGAATAGGTGGTGAAATAAACAACTTCTAATTGAGAGTGAATCATCTCTAGAATTAACTACTCTAAAGCTTTTTCAAACTGTGAAAGGAGGAGTAGGAAGTACTTAATGAATGTGTTTTTAAATGGGTAATTTGTGTTTAGCTCATCAAGCTAGAAGCATATTAGGCTCCTTGTACAGATCACAGATGGCAAGAGCAATTGTATATTGTACTTAAAACTTAATGTAGATTAAGAGGTTGTGATAACATAAATGACAGATTTCTGTATTTGGAGTTTAATGGATGCATTTCAAATGGAATGAGGTAGTGACTTAGTGCTTTTTAAAAATTAATCCTTACCTGCTTTTATCTCTGTCAGTTTTCAAGCACCCTCAGTGTTCCTGGTTTCTGTGTACAGCGTTTGTTCGGTACAGTGTAGCTGCCTGGCTTGTGTCCTAAGCAAGCATCTTCATGGGGTTGTGTCAGTTTGCAAAGACATTCCAAAATGAGTTGTGAGATGGAAAGATGCTGCTAACATAGGTGAAGAAGAACAAAGCACTTTTTTTTAACCTTCTTTTTTTTTCCTAGAGCTATAACATGTCACCTAAATCCCTGACTGGATAGGGCAGAACCACGGCTTTAGGATTAGTGCGTATGATGGATTTAGGATTTCGAGCAAACATGTGTTGCTGTGTTTGCATCGTATCTAGTTTTTACTGCCTAGAGAGAAATGTTCCGTCTTTTATCAGGCATGTCCATTAAAATACTGAGCAGAACCTTCTGAGAAAAGATGAAGACTGGTACAATGATATTTTGAAGAGCTGTATGAGAAGAAAATGTGATTGTTCTTTTTTTTTCAGACCTGGAAAGAGACTGAAGAGCTTAAGCACCTGGACAGATTCACAGTGAAAGGCAAGGGTGGCTCAGGAGGGCAGAGAGGGGAATGGATTGTACTATTAACTTTGTACTTACTTACTGCAGTGGATATTGTTGGTTGGTTTTGAAGAGCAAGTAGAGCCCTCAGCAGGAGTGGGACTTACAAATCTGTTAGTAATCAAATAAATAAGAGTACCTCTACGTAGGAATTGCTGTCAGAAGGAGGAAGCAGCATGGAGAAGCCAACAGCTGTAAATTGGCATAATGTCTTGGTGGATGCTTAGCCGCTAGTAGGAAAAAGAATATCATCGGGAGGCCTTTCTGTCCAGAAATGGAGTCATCTACATGCCGTCTTGCCTCATGGCCCTGTCGGTGTCCATCATGTGTCTTCTTTAAAATGTTGAACTGAAACCCACCCAGTCCTCAAAAATAGACACATAGGTACGTGACATAGAATAAAAAGGATTTTGTTGGGATTTTAATATTCTAAATCTAGACAGGGGAGGAGGCCTAAATTTACTGTGAAACTGCTCTGTAACAACCTGAAAAATACTACTGGATTTTGGAAATCGCCGATTATCTTGTTTTTTCCTGATAATATTTTTATGCTATTACATTAAAAATGTGTACTACAGAATCTTGATCTCTACTAAGGCCTGCAGCGCTTGTATTCAATTCTGAAGCTGCCCTTTGTCTCAGATATGGATGCCTCAAAAACTCCCTTGCTTCAAAATAAGTTCTCAGTGGCCCGTCTGGCTGAAGAGTTTTTCTGGGTTGGTGGCAGCATCGTAGCTTCTCCAAGATGGAAAATCGGCCATATTGGTAAGATGCAGGCTGAATACCTGCCACTTAATTGAACAAGATGGTATCATCTTGAAAGCTTTCATGTTTAAATCTTATTTAGTGACAACTTTGTCTAGCAGTATTGTGGGGGAGTGGAAAAGAAGGAAGAACTTGAGACACAGCCCTAGTCCTATGTTATTTTGCATGGTTGCTAGCGCAGTTCTTTTGGTCTTCAAGAAGCTCTCAGTTAAAATTTCATTATTGATTTCTTTACATTCTTCTGGAAAAGCAAATGCAAAGTTGTACATTTTGATATGTGCAGACCTTTTGAAATTTTCTGTTGCATAGATAGACTCTATCTCCCTCTCCATTCCCACAGTAAGATAGGTTTGTTATCTGCCAGAATTTGTACACCTCTTAACTCTTTGATTTTTCATGCAATATGTGTAGTTTTCAGTCTTTGAAACGAGCATTTAGAAGTATCTCTCTTGTCTTCTTCCATAGTAGGTCACTGCACTCTTGAGAGGTTTTTTTTCTGAATACTGATTTACAATGGCAAAATCCTTAAGCTTCACTAGCTATCTGCGAAGGGTTCCTTTTTGCTTCATAGCAGCTTTTCGTTTAAATAGGTGATAAAAACAGCAAACCTAGTTGGAAATGGCTAGAGAAATGAGATGTTTCCTGTTCTAGTAAATGCATTTTAATAGCAGTCTTCCTGAGCCACTCATGGCCAGTAAGGAAATCTGCAGAGACCTTGACCAGAGCCACCTGTGGCCTTGGAAGCACTTTTTTCTCCTACTTGTCTGTCAGCTTCACCAATCAAAGATATTTTGTAACAAGAAAATTGGAGGTATAGATAGCTTAGAAACTAATGGGAACTTTTGCAGAGGTCCAGAAATGCTATCCTAGTCTGCTTCTGCATTTCCCTGGATCCAGATGGCTGATGGAGAGCTGACAGACTGACCTCGAATTAAGCACCCTAATTTCCACAGGATTAAGAGCATCTCTTCTCCCATTAACATCTTATTTATTAGGGATTGTACACTTTAAAGATGTGTTTAGTCTTGCATTTTCTCTTGTGTGCAGCAAACACTGTCCCATCCATTGCTGGCAGAATTATACAGAAATTTTCTTTTTCAAAGGTACTCTAAGATTATTTTTTTTTTTTGCCAATGAGAAGAATAGTAGAGAGTCTCGAAATTTAGTGAGGCTTGGATCAGTGAGAGCAAATAAGGGGGAGAAAGTTATTGCACTAGTAGTAAGATGGTTGGTTTAAAAGATTGTAGGCTGTAGGTATGCAAAATGAAACAAGTGAAGATTAATGAAGTTGGATGTGGTCTGTTTTTAATTGGATCCCATAATGATTCGAATCAGCCTGCTGTACCTGCTCTATGAACACTGTAGACAGAAAATACCTTAGGTTAACTCGTGATCATGCCACTCACTGCATGAATGTCTCCTTTTCTGGTTTTTGATTTTTATGGTTCTGGGTGTTTGGGGTTTTTTGTTTGTTTTGGGGTTGTTTTGTTGTTGTTGGTTGGGGTTTTTTATGTGGTTTGGGGGTTTTCTCTGTGTGTGTGTGAAGTAAAATTCACCCAATAAGAACAGTCCAGTTTTTATGTAAGAGAAAACTGAACAAATATCTTCCTCAATGAGTTCATGTTATATGGAAAAGACTGTACTTTAAATACGTAAAATAAAGAATAAATAAATATAAAATAAATAAGTAAAGTTGAAAGACAAAAATAAGTAAAAATGGTTTGCTCCATTATGAACCACAGGATGCTAGATTCTCTATGTAACAGAAGTTGGTTTTAATTGCGGTTCATTTGATTCATAAGGCAATATGTCAAGTCGGAATTACTACTAATGTATTCCATTAGCGTAGGTGCCTGTATAAGGAACAAAGCCAGGTTGCTGTAGCCAAGCGTTAATGTTAAAGCTTCTATGATAAGACCATTACTTGAGTGAATGTCTTCAGGGTCAGAAGTGACGTTCCGGGAGCTTTTATTATGAGAGTGGTATGATAAACTGTCAGGGAGATTCCTCAAGCTCACAGAAATCAGTTGTACAGTTCATATGCAGAATTCTCAAAATATCTTCTAATTCCAAGACTTCTCAGCTGAACAGAATTCCCACCACCCTGTTCTGGTTATGTTATAAATATATTACATATTTTATTTTTTTATATTGTTATATTTATATATTCATTTTTTTAAAAGATTTGATGCCTCCTGTCTAAACTGAAACTGATATTCCTGGCAGGAATAGTTGGAGCCAGTCAGTTCTTTGGTCTACCTATTGATGAACCAGTTATAGCTGCAACACCATTTTCAGTGAGACTTTTAAAAAACGTAGCAATTATTATCTCCTCAATGGATTTGCAGTGCTGAATGTATGACAAGTGTGGGAGTCCTCTGTTTGCATGTGGGAAAGCTGTTTCGGTTTGGTAATATTTTAAGGGAACAGCTTGCCCTTATAGTGCACATGTACTGGAGGGGTTTCTCTAGACTCACAAACATGTTGCATCTTCTGGAGGCCCTGAAGAGAAATAAGCCCCTGAAATCTATTTTCCTCTCCTTATAGTATTTAGAAGAGCGGTTGTTTTAAGCATGCAATCAGGATGCATCTTGTCAGAATATGTTAACAGGGCAGAACTCAGCAGAGTTGTGTCTTATGAGGAGCGGCTGAGGGACCTGGGGTTGTTCAGCCTGGAGAAAAGGAGGCTCAGGGGAGACCTCATCGCTCTCTACAACTGCCTGAAAGGAGGCTGGAGAGAGGTGGGGGTCGGTCTCTTCTCCCAGGTCAAAAGTGATAGGACGAGAGGAAATGGCCTCAAGTTGCGCCAGAGGAGGTTTAGACTGGATATTAGGAAATTTTACTTCACTGAAAGGGCTGTCCAGCACTGGAACAGGCTGCCCAGGGAAGGGGTTGAGTCGCCATCCCTGGAGGTATTTAAAAGCCATTTGGATGAGGTGCTTAGGGACAGGGTGTAGTGGTGGGCTTGGCAGTGTTAGGTTTATGGTTGGACTCGATGATCTTAAAGGTCTTTTCCAACCTATACGATTCTGTGATTCTGTGTGGTGCTGGACTTCTGACAGAAAGGACTGGCTAGGGCCAAAGCTGTATGACATAACCTGGAGCCTTGTTGAACTTCGGACTTGAATCTTCTGACAAAGCCGGTCCATGTATAAAAATACTCAGTGACTCAATCCTTCTAACTTCTTTTCATCCTCACATGCTAAAATACTCCCACTCCTTCACACATTTACATCAACCCAGAAACTCCTAAAAGACAATAATGCTACTGAACCATAAATAATTAATTAACAGACGTTAGAACATCTTGCTAACAATAAGCATGAAATTGGGCTCTTTTTCTTTCTTGTATCAGGACAAAGTGTAGGGATTGATGATTTGTGTAGTTTTGTTATTTATTGTTACTTTAAAACTTTTTATAGTAAGTATAAATGTTACTATGAAAAATCACTTTGAGTCTGTTCGCTGTGTCAGTCTAGTGTCGCTTTCTAAGAACACAAGAACTAAGTGTTCTATGTTTGTTTCCTGCTCTGCTGTGACATTGCTTTTTGCCGCAGTACAGAGATCCATCTTCTCTCCATGACTGTATTTTGTCCAGATGCAAACTGAGGCACCTCATTAGATCAAAAGAGAGCTGAACCTCAACTGAATTCTGCAAAAAGGTACTATTGAAGTGCAAAGTGTTTTTAACCGAGAAGAAAACTTCAGCCTTAACTGAAGATAGTTAGGAGCCATTTCTTCCAAAAAATTATTCATTGCAAGACTGAGGGATTTTTATTTGAAGTATAGAAATGGATCTTTAAAGAAGGTATCTGAACAATGGTAAGGAGAAGCAGTTATACTTGTCTTCTCATCAGTATGCTATTCTCATTTATATGCTGTGAAAGACTTCAGAAAAAAATATTTTATTTTTTGTTTGATATAAGTACCACTATGACTTTTCCTTTTCCCCTGCAAATTTTTCTGCCCGTCTCTCTAGTGCTCTCAACTTTCAGTCATGCAGACAGGTTAGGGTGTATGTTTTGGTGTACATACATATGTAGAGGTGCGGAGGTGCACTGTTTCCCCTCTGCATCTCAGTCTCCTGGTCTTTGTCTAGCTACGCCTAGCTAGCACCTCTGCATTACCTTAAAGGTTTTCCTTCCCGTCATGTTGGTAGGATCCAGAAAAGCTGCTGTTGTTCTCCTGACACAAGAAGGAAGACATTTCTTGTGCTTTCCTTTCCTTGTGTCACCAAAACCAAAAAGATAATAACAGATACTTAAAACAGGTATTCGGTATGGTCTGACCATTCATTTGCCAGGTGCACTGAATAGAACTGAACTCAGGTTTGGGTCCAGCAACATTAATTGCAATTATGCGTTGAATTACCAAAGAACAGTCCAGTGTCTAGATCAGCTGGAAGTGGCAGCCAAGCGGCTGCTGAGGTACTGTATACTCTGCGTAGGTTTGGGTGAGCAATCCTGCAACAGAAATGAACAGCTGCATTGAAAAAGCTGTCCAAGGATGCTTATTAAAATTTTAACAGCCAAGGAGTATATTCTAACTTCACGTAAAAGCAAAGTAAATGTGTGTGGCATAAAATGTACTTTTATTTTGGTGCTTCTTTATTATCTTCTGCTTTGTAACAGGTGCGGTCTTTGATACTTTTCTCCTTTTTGCTCTTGTCATTTCTTCAAATAAAATTATTTACTGCAATAACTTCCAAAGAGGAAGTTGGAATCGTGATGTTGTTTGAAGTCTGTGTGATCAGTGCTAACAGAAATTTTATTAGCAATTTTGGCCAAAAAAAATTGTTCCAAAAACCTGTAAACCTTGTGAAATTAAAATAAGTTCAAGCTTTCCATAGTTGTTATCTCACAGTAGCTTTGAGAAGTGTTTATCTTTCTTCTGAATTGGAATGAAAGCAGATATTGAAAAGATTGCAGTGTCTGGGAAATGGTTGAGGCAAGTTTGAATCCACCTTGGATCTGATGTTGCAGTGAATTCCAGTAGTGCTTCCGAGCTGTAGCACAGCTCTTGTTTTTATGACTAATACCTGCTGACCACACTGATTTCATCTAAGGGCATCTGTGATTGAAGCCAAGGGATCAGCTTTAAGAAATAAAATGTTACATGGCGGATTATCTTGTTCTTAATTTAACACCTTCTCTCCGTAAATATTTTATTAACGTAAACAATGTACTCCACAGAATTGTGGGTTTGAATTTAAATTTTCTTTTATTATTAGTAATCTGCTTTCAAATTGATCTATTTTGTTGAACCTTCTTTTCCTGAATAAATTAATTGAATTTGTCTGAATATGAGCTCTAAAGCACAGGAATGTCAATGATTTTTTCCATTTCTTTTTACTCTACCTTGCTTCTCTTGGGTGTTTTTGCTTTTGCCTGAGAGGTAGACTTGAATCACCCCAAAGAACTGTGTGGGCTTTGATGCATTTTGGAATACATGGAATGAGTGCTTTGGTTTGGGCACTGTTCCATCTATAATTTGTATGTACAGATTGATAAGAGAGGAGCCTGACCTCAGAAGTTTCTTGTATTTCTTCATCAGTCTGTACTCACTAGAATATGTATTATATGTATTAGTTTTCATTCTTCCGTCCAGAATCTGAGTAGTAATTTACACTTCTCATCTATAAGTCTGAAAAAAAAATATAAATACATTGGACATGGTAATAGTTTCAATTTTACTTAAACAGACTAGGCAGAAAAGGCACAGGAAAATTAAGTCGCAGGCTATGCTCTGTCATTATGGGAAACAAATGGGAGACCTGGCAGAAAATATGAGAGTCTGCATTCATTCCTGGGACACAGCCAGTCGCTAACAGTTTGCATTAATGTTGTCAAGCTCAGTTCCTTGCAACAGCTGAATTTCAAAAGCATGTCTCCTATTCGGGCAGGCATAGGCATGGCCCCAGCCTTGCTCCAGGGGCTTCAAATGCACGACCCTCAGTTTAACAGCAGTTCCCAAGGAAAGGGGAGGAGCCCTGCTAAGACAGAGCAGAGCTCTTTGAGGGAGCTTCTTCTAAGACTGGTTTCTTTGAAGGCCACTGGCTGCACTGTCTGTAATGCTGCCAAATCCCCGGGAGGGGAACATGTTTTAAGGGCCCAGAGACAAAGTACAATATAGGTGAAAGGCGTCCTCCTAGGAGAACGTGGGTTTCAGTGATTTGGAAGAAGAAAAATCTGTTAGGTTCTTGCTACAACACCTAGAAACAAATTTGTAGGATCAGTGACTTAATCCATAGAAGCAATGGGAGGAAAAGCTGATACTCCATCTCAACTTTCCAGAATCACTGTTTCCAGAATTTACTATTTTCTTTGGCCTGGATGGCAAGTAAAAGTGTGATGCAAACAGCAGACTTGCAATGCCTTTGTGATGGCTCTGTATGTAATGAAAATGGGCATTCTTGTTTCTGGAGAGAAGTAAATGTTTGGGCTATGAAGCTTTCTCATGGTTTGCAGAAGTCCTAGTGTTGTTCTGTCACTCTGAAAATGTTGTATTTTTACTGAAGTAGCTTCAAAATAACGTAGCTGATAAATTCAGCTTAGCTTTGCCTCAGACTCCTCCTCTTGTGAAAGATCAAAAATTTTCTTTACAAATCTGGTTTCCCTTTTGCAGACGTATTGTGATACCTTGGTGTTAACAAGCAAGTTAGGAATATTGTCTGAATTTCCTTGTGCTGAGTCTAGAAACTGATAGTAGTTTGATTTAGAGTGTGATCAGAAGGTGAATGTTATTAGGTCAGCTAAATCCCCCAAAATAAGTGTGCTCCTAGTAGTTCTATTATGCTCTGCTTATTAGTGTGTTTTTAATGTGCTTTGTGTTTCATCAGTCATGGGTATTGGCAAATGGTGACTAAACGTTTATGAATTAGGACTGAATGCTAAAATATAATTATATAGATCCACTAGGCATTTTCGGTCCTAATCTTGTAACTGCTTTGATAGGCAGAGGTATTTTTCTGAGTTTGCTTATTAGGATTGTTCGCATGCTGGGAGCAGCTTATCTGGGTAAGTACTTGTAGAATTGAGCTTCTGAACTTAAGGTGCTTATGTGAAAATTACAGGTCTTCCATAGCACCAGGTTATGGGCTACAAATCCAACTTTGTTAGCATCCCATGTTATTTCTAACTCATTTGTAAAGAACTGTATTATCTGATATTTTGGATCCACTTTAATGGAAATGTGGGGATTTCCTCATAGTATATGTTATAGGACAGAAAAAAATACGGATAGTTTTTTATTCATACTTATCCTTGTAGTATCTGAGTGCCTTACACAAAACATTGATCAGTGCAAATAATATGTGCTCAGTATTGTTCTTGCAGCTTCTTCCCAAGAAGAAAATTTTGGAATCTTTTTAAGCACAGCAAAATACTATTTATATTAGACAAGGCAAATCAAAATAATGCCCCCTTCTACTTGTTAGGATTTTTGTTCGGCTGTACATTTCCCTGACTGGTGTAGGATAAAATTACTCTGTTGTTGACCCTAACGGTAGACCTCTTTATAAGAATGTAGCCTTTGAAGCTGGCTTCATCTTTGCAGTCACCCACTGGATTCTAATCACCTTCTTGCTGTTAATTTTTAAGGCAGTGAAAATGGTTTCACTCTTAAGTCGTTTGTATGTAAAAGCCTTTGAATTGTTTTTAGGGTTCCTAGAATACTTTTGATTGCCGAGTTGGGTAATTAAATGTTTTCTTTAATTGGATACTGGATAGACAGAATGTGAACTAAACTGCTTCATAAGAAGCCATGGTACTTCTAAATGGTGATACTGCTAACAGGAACTCCAGAATTTACAAAGAGGAATGTCAAAAATCTTGTTGAAGTTATGCCACAAAGTTACGGGATGTTTAAGAGGCAAAAACGTGAGGCATAATGAAAATAACTCTCCTGATGTGGATCGAACTGTGCTAGTTTTTGCTGGCCAAGGATCCGAGCTTCCAGGTGAAATTTCATACTGTGTCCAGCACAAGTTTTACATATTGTAGGAGCTCAAAGTAAGCATTTGGGATGGTCTTAAGAAGGGTATGTACCTTGTGCCAATTCCAACAGATGTACGTTTCATACCTTTTAATACAGGAATGAGAACTTTCACATTTACAGATAAGTCCACAGTTGCCAAGAATCTTTCTGACTTTTTGATCTTATAACCTGACCTCTTATATTAGACAGTACAGGAAATTTTACCCTTTGACTTGAACTGTTAATTGGGCAGCTGCTTGATGTGTTTTCTTCCTGTAAAGGCAATCTTAAAGGGAGCAAAGTCTGACTTACGGATATCACTTTATTTTTCTCCAGTGGAAAGATGTATGAGTTCCATGCAAGCTGGTACCCAAATGATCAAACTCCGTGGCAGTTCCAAAGGGTTGGTGCGCTTCTATTACTTGGATGAGCACAAGTCATGTATTCGCTGGAGACCCTCTCGAAAGAATGAGAAAGCCAAAAGTGAGTGTCAACCACAGAACCTTTCTTCTGATTCCTCCTGGGGTCTTGCCCTCTTATAACAAACAGGCATGAAGGATTTGGTTCATTCACAGGTTTTCAAGAAGAATGTTGTACTTGAATTTAAAGGGCAGTACATGATTTTATGATTAATAGTTTATGAAGATTAAGTTGCTGTTGTTAGCTTGCGGGTTGCAGTAGTGTAGTATGTTGTAAATGAGTTGCAGACGAAACGTGTGTGCACTGGGGACCTTGCAATGTGAGGTTTGGGCCCTTTCTCTACCGGATTTCTCTACAGGACAAATGCATCCTGTCTGCCCTAGGGCATGCACACAGTCATTAATGAACTATGTGCTTTTGTCATTCTAGTTTCTATCGACTCTCTTCAGGAGGTTTGCGAGGGGAAGCAATCAGAGATCTTTCAGCGCTATGCTGATGGCAGTTTTGATCCCAACTGCTGCTTCAGCATCTACTATGGAGACCATATGGAATCTCTTGACCTGGTTTCTTCCAGTGGAGAGGAAGCACGCACCTGGATCACAGGGCTAAAATATCTGATGGCAGGGATCAGTGATGAAGACAGCCTCTCAAAACGCCAAAGGACCAGAGACCAATATCCTTCTTATACTATCTGAGAGTATTTCCCACTGGTGGAGAGCTATCAATACCATAGGGATTCCTTTAAGTATTTGTTTTGCTAAAAGTAAGCACTAGGCTCAAAGCTTCAAAGAGGTTCCCATTGCACTCCCTGTTTCCAGAGTCAGAGGCGATTCCTTGAAGAGGATTGTTCTGGGCAAGATTTGGAGATGAATGACTGGAGTGGAGTGAAAAACATACAGGTATATTCTTTCATCTGTTACTCCCTGTGTAAAGCTGTCCATTACGCTTGGTTATACAGGACAAAGTGTGATCCAACATTGCAATTCGCTCAGAAGTTATTTCTTCTGTGCTGTAGTATGGGTAAATAGCATGTGTTGCATGTTGAGCATAGCAAGTCTAGAAACTGTTACTGAAATAACATGAGCAGAATTATATTATATATTACCTTGAACTTTCTCTCATCCTCACCCTCATACACAATCTTTACTGACATGAAAAAAATCATACATACATAATGTTCAGTAATATCCCTTGATATTTCATGCTGTTCCTTAACTCCTGTTCAATGTGGTTGAAGCAGACATTTGATGAGGCAGATAAAAATGGTGATGGCAGTCTGAGTATTAGTGAAGTTCTCCAGCTAATGCACAAACTGAATGTGAACCTACCCCGACAAAAAGTCAAGCAAATGTTTAAGGTAAGAAATGAAAATGTATTTTTTTTCTAAAAGAACAAGGATTGAGCTGCTGGAGAATTAACATGAAACCTAATAGGAGAGATTGTAAATACTTCAGCAGCTGGTTTGTTTCCACTCTACTGAGAGATACTACACAGTCCATTTGGTAAATTGAAGAGAGCTCCAGAAACATGTCATAGGTAAATTGTTATTCATAGAAAAAGGCATTACACCAGGTACCTTCTGGTGTTATATAACATAAAGACACACAGTACAAAGATTGCTTTTTTGCTATACTTGTTGATCTGAAACTCAATCACGTTTCCTCCTCTGGTTATGTTCTCTCTAATAAATACTATCTAGTAAAGTATCCAATATCCTCCAATAACTGGTACTAATAAAATATCCAGTATGCAAACTTCCGTATCTGTCATGGTTTTTGCACTGCTAAGAGCTACTTGTTTGACATTGTGTTCTACTGACCTTGACCCAATTTACTGGGCAACTGAACTATGGAGATGTGTATGCTTTCATAATCAAAATGTCTGTTATGTGAAGGACCTAAGCAGAAGTTGAACCAATAGTTTTCAGCATAGTGAGCTACCGTGACTTCTGCACTACACTGAGTTAGGGACATCTCAGCGTAATTTTCCAGCAGCTCTGGTATTTTAAAGAATATTCTCTTGGAGAGGCTGTGAGAGATTGTTTTGGAGAGAACTAAATGCTGGAATTTCAGTAGCACTGAAAGGGATCAAATACCTATCTAGAACAGCTTTCTAGACAGTCTAAATCTGTCCAAGGCATTGTGTGTAGCTGAATACGTAAGTTTTGCTTAACTTAAGGTAGAGAAATGTTATAAACCCAATTTCACAAAACTGAAGCGGGAATAAGTGAATTACCTGAGGTCACACAAAGATCTGTGGCAAGGCAAAGGTAATTCTGTTCTCTGTTGGTGCTTGAAGGCTGAGCCGTCTTTTATTCTAAGCATTTACTGAGGTTGTACAACTCCTGGGCAGTTTGCAATCAATTTAAGACTGATTAAAGATTTCTTAAAGTTCACGTCTTCATTTTCCAACGCTTTTCTTCTTGTTTTGAGGAATTTTTCCTGGTTTGATAAAGTAGTTATGGAATGAAACTGCCTGGACACATATTTTTTCCTGTTGCTGTGTGGCTAGAAGACCACTTTGAAACAAGTAGTGCTTTTGGTATTGCCGAAGTGTAAAAATTCCTTTTTTATTTTTAATCTTGCTTTTGATGCACTAGGACAAGAACATTAGAAACCTTCAGTCCTATGAAATAGAAACCTGAAATCATATTGGTCTTTTTGGAATCATTTTACTGATTCATGCTAGTGAATGACTGCTCTCATTTTGACATGATCTCTGCTAAGATGTAAAAATTATCATTTAGGAGAGCTCTGTGCCATTCCTCTGAATTTAGTATTCCCTAGAGAATTACCTACCTGTATGTGAAATTGATCCATATACAAGGATGGTAAGAAGTGTAAACCCGAAGCTTCAAGGTTTAGATGGTGTTAAGAACCGTGAATGAAAAGTGCTTTCACTGGCAACAGCCAATAATTATAGAATTGTTCCATTGCTAAAGAATAGTAAAAATAAAAAGAAACAGTCAACTGAGGCTTTATGATACAGTTTATAAATATTGTGCAAATAAATTTTAGTATGTCAACTCTTGTTCCTTAATAAACTGCCATAATGTTGCAGAGCTTAGCGAGTCCTCTGTGCAGACCTCATGGAAACATGGTTTCCTGCATGGTATGGGTAGCTGTGTGTGGGATCAAGGAGGAGTTAAGAATAGTGGCAGTCAGCATGACTTCTGATAAGTCAAGTATTTTAACATGAAACTGAACAACGATTGGATGTGTGCAGTTGGATGGGTGATTTTGTATTCAGTTTGGACACAAAGCTGTCATTCTTGTCTTGTAACTTATTCCTGAGAAGAGAAAGGGAGGCAAAATTATCTCTTTCCTTGGTTAGAAACGAATGTAGCCACTGCATTTTGCCATGGACAGTCTTTATAGACCCACTTTATGGCCTCTGATTATGGCCTCTTAAATATAGCAGAAGAGCGTTAGAGAATAATTTGAGGAAGGAGCATAACTTGGAAATTTTCTGACTGGTTTGACTGGGGAAAAGGTCGGCCTTGAAACCTTCCTTCTCTTCCATGGCTGCATGTATTTATTCTAATGCCTGTGGGTTGAAAATATTTTTAACTTAGGTCTCTTTCTGCTCTTTATTTCATCCTGCTGTCAGCTGATGCTGAAGCCTGCCTGGTTGCATCTTATGTGCCATGTAAATTCCTTTGTGGGTCTGCAATGGTAAAATATGCTCAAATGGAGCATGGAAAACAGGGTAACTCTGCAAACCACAGCAACTCAAGGTTATGGGGAGGGAAGGAGAGGCTATTGGAAAGTTTCCAGTAATCAGCTGATACAGGTTATCCCAGTGTATGCATCAGGCTAACATTGTACACAGCATTTGGGTGGGTTGTTCTTTAGGAGCAGAAAATCTTACAAAAAAAGAGTTTGCAGCTAGGGGGGAAATTTAAACAGAAGTTTATAGAGTTAAAATACTTGAGCATTTTTTCTGTATGTTACTGAATGAAAGAGAAATAAGAGGTTTATAGCACACAGATGTCCCAGGAACCTGGGTGTTCATTTCTCTCAGGCTGCTCTTACTATGCCAGCTCTCATTTTGATTACCATTTTCTGTTTCTGTTGCATAAAATTTATGTGGACCAGAATGAATTTTGAAAGTAGATTTGTCCATGCTGTTGCACACTATTGCATTATAACACCGTAGACATTTCCAAATAGAAAAATAACTTTTTGAATGGAATGAAATGCTAGTCACCAGGAACTTGCAAATACCCTCTCCCTTGCTTTTGCTTTTGTTTGGGGAAGAAAAAAAGTCAGTTTGTTTCTTTCACCTCTGCAGGTGATAAATTATCCAGTTGATGGATTAAGACCTGTATGGTTATGACCCTAAACAATTTTACGTGAAGCTATTGCATTAAACAGCAGTTTGTGCAAAACAGATGTCTTCTGCCAACTGAAAGTTCTTTAAATTCCAAAAGTACTGGCTATTGGGATGAATGGTTGTAATCCAGTCTCTACAAGAGTATGTGCTACTGTGTTAGGTCCTGGTTGTTTCCCTGCCCAAAATTGTTACCTCTAGGGTGCAAGCTGTATCTTATGAGAGTATTGGAGGTGAGGACTTTTCAGCTATTTTAGTTTTTCTGATGCAATGTCTGGACAGAGTATGTATGTACCTTAAGAAACATAATGTACATTTAGGTGCCTGAAAATCTCACAGTTGGAATGGCAGCTGTTTGAGCACTGATTCATGTTTACTACAAAGTCATGCTAGCCTAGTGATCGCTGGATTTTCAATAATTCAGTGCTGGGACACATTCCAGGCTCAAAAGCCTTTGAGAATCATGCAGGTAGAGCCAGGGAAAACCAAGGGTTTTTACCTGTTACTTTTTTTTTTCTTCAGTTTTTTTTCTTTCATACCTAATACTAGGCTTAGGATGTAGCTGAGTGAAGAACTGAATTTAAAAACTCATTAAAATTAGTAGATTAAAGTGACTCTCTTTCCAGGATGAACCATTAGTTTTCATGCAAGCCAAATAGAAGAGACTGGGTAAAACTTTCTGGGAAAAAATTTGCACTATTATATGCTGTGTTCTGGTTTTACTTTTTGTAAGCAATGACAATTACTACACATACCAGGTGCTTTAGAAATGCTATTAACAAGGAAGAATAGGTTTGCTTTTTCCGCATGCAGTGCATAATTGAAACTGAACTAGTCTCAACTGAAAATATAATTGCTATTTGATAGCTTAGAATCAGAATATTAAGCAGCCTTGAAATTAAAAATCAAATCTCTCAGTTAATGAAATAGCTACACCAAGTATTTTAAGATATAATAGGGTAGATTATATGTAGGTCTTGAAGAAAGTTACCTTGAATATTAATTTTTCTAGTTAAAAAAGTAGTGAGTTGTTTTAAAAAATCTTGCCATAGTTACAATGGGAAAAGCCATTTTTATTAGCTACTTCTTGCTCACAAATGCATTCATATCTTCACCTGGGGCTCCTTTCTAAAGGAGCTTCATCCATGATTTCATGACTCCTCGTTCTTCCAGTCCTGCACAGTTCCGTCAGCTTCAGTGTGGCAGCTGATACAGGCTCTGAAACTGCTGAAGTGTGAGACTGGAAGAGACAAAATATGAAGATTATATGAGGTCTATGAAGATTAAAGAGTAGGGAGCAGTGCAGGGTGTCCTTTGTGAACAAGGAAAGAGCAGGCTGTTTATGTAAGTTTTTAAAAATCTCTGTGGGTGCATTAGAATAAATTGCAGGGTTATGGCAGTACTTTGTTCTTGGGCAAATAACTGAATTGATGTCAGCTTGCCAGGACAGAAGTGCTTTGTGAAGGCTGCGCAGTGCTGCTGTCCATGGTGGTGAGAGCTTGTTATCAGCGTTTTCCTCAACTGATACAAGTGCACATGTATGGCAGTATGTGAAGGAAATTCAGTGAAAAATATGAAGATTTGGTAAAAACTTGCCTGAAATTTTATTTTTTAATTCTGTGGCCTGGAATGTGCTTGAACATGTCTAGAGTGAAGGTGAGCAAAGCAATATGCTGATAACTTCTTTATTGAGAACGAAGTAGGGAGTGCTGGAGAAGCTTTTTTTCATAAAATATGCAAGTGTTGTCTATCCTGTTTGGGAAACATTGCAGCTTTCCTTTTTCATACTTTCCCCTGGCAGAATTTCTCATTCATTTTTTCATGCTTCTAGGAACAGGCTTTAAGGAAACACAGTAATTCCGTAATCTCTCCTCCAAATAGTTATATCATTGGGTGTATCCCATTGTGATCAGACTCTCATAAGACTTCTTTGAAAAAATTCTATCCCCACTGTGTGCAAACAGTAAGTAGTATTGCTGATACAACGAGGATGGTTTGGATCAGAGGCTGGGGCACCTGACCCCAAAAAGTAAAGAACCAAGAAACATACTCATTGTAGGGGATAGATATACCAGAGAATATAGTGTCATTTACTGATGATTTTTTCTTTACTTGCAAAATTAGTATTCTTGCGGATCTTATTAGTTTATGGACATGGATTTAACAGATATCTTCCCAAATTCTGAGTATAAAAATAATTTCAAGATGACTTGGGTTTTAATGATCTTCTCAAGAAAATATGAGTGGGTAATTCTGCCAGACATACGCATGTTCTGTTCTATGTTGCAGGGTATGCTGTCTTACTTCATTGCCATAGACAGAAGAAATCCTTCAAGCAGGGTTCCCTGTGGAACAATAAAGACCTTAAAAGTTGTTTCTTGGCTCATGCACTAATGCATTTATTTAAGAGGTTCAAAGGGGAAAGCTGTGCAAAGCATTCATATGACAAGCATCAGCCTGATAAATCAGTCTGTTCTAGCAGGCCATACAGTGAGTAGCCATGTCAGGCAGCATCAAACTGCATTTAATTTCAGTGTTGCTTTTTTCTCATGCGGGAGTTTGTTTATTTAAAGTTTGTTCAGGCTATTGCTGGGCAATTGGCTGTCTCATTGCCTTATTGCTGTGTAATGCAGGAGGCTGATACGGATGATAACCAGGGCACGCTGGGCTTTGATGAGTTCTGCGCCTTCTATAAGATGATGTCAACACGACGTGATTTGTACCTGCTAATGCTCACCTACAGCAACCACAAGGACTACCTAGATACAGATGACCTGAGACGCTTTCTGGAGATTGAACAGAAGGTAGGCCCAAGCCTGGAAAAGACTTCCCGTCTGCATGCCTTTCTGTTTGCCATTGGGGATGCATTGCCTTTTAAAAGGGGTGGGAACTTTGTTGTCATACATATGAAAAATAGTTAGATGCCTCTTGATTTTAATCTTATAGGCTGGCCTGACTATTTCTTGAATCTTCTTGCTCTCACTACCTCTTTTTTCTGTAGGGTCTTTTGTTGTGCCCCTAAGTATAGTCTCTATGGTTTCTTTCTTTTTCACGTGTTCTCTTAGGGCAATTCCATCAATATCCGTCTTTTCCCAGTATTCAGTACCCTAGTGCAAAGATGCTGTTTCTGGCTCTGCTTTTGACTTAGTGCGTAGTCCATGATGAGACACTGAATTACTTTGTCACCCTATCTCAGTTTGTAAAGTTGAAGATTATGTTTTTGAAGAACTGTTGAGAGGATTATTCATGGCTGGGAAAGTTTTTTGAGGATATATGGTGGTACATATTAAGTTGTCTCTTAGTACTTTAACTTCATTGCTGAAGTGGGTCTTAAAGACTGTTTTCCCATTTCGCTGGTCTGAAACAGGTGAAGTATTTTTGTCTGACAAACCAGGTAATGTCTATATGCCCTGTATAATAATATGGGGCGGGGGTGGTGGAGGCAGCAGCCAGCAGATAATGATAAGCATGATATTTAATGTTGCTCGTGATTCTGAGACATTTTACAGCTCTTCAGAGATGTTAATTTATAGCTTTGCTATTCAGATATTGAAGTGCACCTATACATTGTGCTTATAGTTGTTTATGCATATTCAGCAAAATACCAGCAAACTATGTGCTGTATCGCAGTAAATGCTACCCACTTGTGTTACTGTATTTAACAAGGGGGCTAGCCTACATCAGTCACATTAGAAATTTTGTCCATCAGTTACTTGTGCGCATTGAGTTACAGAAGTCCATTTTTTGACAGTTCATATATGTTTTCATGAAAAAAGGAAACTAGTGTTGATATATTCTTATTTTCTAATGGTAAAAGATAAAAGTTTCTTATCTCTGTGTGTATGGTGCACCACGTACATGCCCACTGATCTGCTTCCTCTGTCACTGACTTGAACCTTTATGGCATTAGGAATCTTTGTAACCAAGCTACCTGGAAGCCTAACACTTTTACTCCTATCCCAAATACCCCTTGGTCAGAACAAGTTTGGGTCTTTCTGGTACATGGTAATTTGGCAGACCAGAAAATGGCAAGGCATCTAATATCTGTACCACGAGGACATTCATCCATTGGAACAGGTTGCCTGGAGAGGTTGTGCAGCCTCCATCCTTGGAGGTTTTGAGGACCAGACTAGGTAATACCCTAAGCTAACTGATGTGACCTTGTAGTTGACCCTGCTTTGAGCAGGATTTTGGGCTGGATGACTCCCTGAGGTCCCTGAATGATCCTATGATCTTTCATCTAAGAGACTTGTGGAAGATTCTGAAGTGAGGAAAAATAATTGGACAGCAAGATGCAGTCAGTGCAGGAACAAATGCATTGACTCGTCTTTGCCTTTTTCCTCTCATGATCTCTTTTGAAGCTGCATGCCTGTAAGTCATAAATCTCCATCATTTTCAAAAGTTGTCTAAGAAATGAATGAATAAAAAAGCCACCTCTCTGGCAGTTATCTTTTTAGATAAGCGGGGTATGTTTCCATTTCGTCGGTCAATTGATCCTCCAGATGGTGAGAGGAAGATGAACACTAGCCACAGGACACAAATCAGCTCAGCTAATCACTGACGTGGACAACTCATGCCTGTGGGGCTTTTCTCCCTTGCCTAGTGCTACCCTTTCTCATACGATATGTACAGGGAAAACAAGCGTTCATTCTGTGCGTTTGAAGCTGTACCAGAAAAACCTTCTGTTGGTCCAGAGCTTTTTCTTTTGAAACCAGCAAACCTATAATGTATGGGCAAATAAAGGGTTAAGGTTTTTTTCTTCCTCTTCTTTTACATTTATTTATTAGGTTTTAAATTACCCCCAGAAACAGCATTGATCTGGTAGCAGATATGCTGGCGGTTTCATTTCCCCCTAAGCAAAGATTCCATGTTGCCAAAACAGTCATCAACTTGGTCACTTTATTGGCAGTCCCCTCTGGTGACAAGGGCTGTATTTGCATGTGTCAGGTACAGCATCTGATGGAAAGGATTTGCTGGACCACTCAGGACAGGAATATTAAATAATAGCAGGGATAATAATTAGAGGATAAATCAACAGTAAATAGCAGGAATATTAAATAATAGTGTTAAAATTGAATTATGAAGACATTGCAAGGTAAAAAAAGCTTCAGCTTATCATAAATGGCCCTTTTTAAATAAATGCTAACATTTACAAACATATATTTCCCTTTGGACTTTCCTTTTTCAATTGAGAATGCAAAGCAACCTTGAAGTTAGCAGATTTCCTCAAGCTTTCTGAGAACATTATGACCTGATTCTTTGTTACCCTGCTAGTACCTGATTTTTCTGTCTGCTGCATAAAGATGAGCCATTTTCTTGTTTTATTTTAAAGTAAAAACCCTTTGATAATGCAAACTAATCCTTTAATCCTACAAGAGAAGAAATCCCATTGGTTTGTGACAAAGCTTGTTCTGTTTGGATGCTCTGTGTGCCTAATAGCACTCTAACCAGATTTGACCTACAAAACAGAACCCTGTCTTTATTGGCTGTGATCAGGCGGCTGCCAATAGGACAGAAACTTCTCACAAAGCAGTCTAGTTCTTATCTGACGTGACACTGATTGACAGGAGTGAGAATCTCACTGGGTAACTGGAAATCCACCACTATGGATGAGTGGGTGGTGAGGCACTGGAACAGGTTGCCCAGAGAAGTTGCGGATGCCCCATCCCTGAAGTGTTCAAGGCCAGGTTGGACGGGGCTTTGAGCAGCCTGGTCTAGTGGAAGGTGTCCCTGCCCATAGCAGGGGGGTTGGAACTGGATGATCTTTAAGGTCCCTTCCAACCCAAACCATTCGATGATTCTATGATCTGGCCAGCTGTTAAACTGTACACAGAGAAAAGAGCTGGGACAAGCTGTGATTACTAGTTAACACTTCATTTTTGCTACTTTTACAGATGACGAATGTGACTAAAGAACACTGCCTGGAAATCATCAGCAAGTTTGAACCGTGCCTGGAGAACAAGAAGGAGGGAGCTCTGGGGATTGATGGTAAGCTGGCTGGTGTAGCTTTTGTAGGAAAGAGGCAACTGTTTAAATGCTTACGAGAATATTGCATTTGTTTGCATAATATATAGTCATAGAATTTTGTCATGTTGTATAGAGTATGCTTTTTTGGGGGGTTGGGGTTTTTTTTTTTGTTTTTTAATTTTTTTTTTAATATCTATTATTTGCTGAGGAACCTAAAGGGAAATTGGTACTCTTTGCAAGATTTTTGAAGGTACATATCATGATGAAGCAGCAGTCACTGAAAGTCAGCTGGAGCTGCATGTGTCTTTATTTGTGCTTTTGGAAAATACAGTAGAACTTAGTTGCATCATTCCTGCAGGTATTTTGGGAAATCCTTTAAGTTTTAATAAGAGGAGTGATGTGATCCAGAGTAAACGTGTGAAGTGGGATGGTAAATGAAATTTGTCTAGAAGCATGCTTTCATGACCTCTGGTGCTAAAGCCTTCACACTGAATGTAACAATTCTGTACCATGATGATGGTAGCTGTTATTTTGAGGGCTGATTCTAAATCCTTTCCCCTAAACAAATCTTCTGCCAGATCTTGTTGACTCCAAGGACAGAGTACATTCTTCAGGAATTAGATTCTGTGCAAAAGTTCTAGGACCTTTTGAAAATCAGTCTTGTCCCTTTCTGTGGGTGTGTTGTCATAGCGCAAAGTGGCAAAATATAAGTTCAGTTTTGTTTACTGCATGAAGAAGTGGGTAGTTTCTGGTATGTTGTGTAATGTGGGGTTTTTTCAAGAAATGATGGTTGCTTAGGATAGATTCAGGTCTCTTCTACTTTCAGACTAAATTTTCGATTTATTTTAAAGCTTATATTAATGCCAAGTAAGTGTAGAGTTGACATACTCATGTTTTTATTTTCTGGTGCTTTACAGTCAGTGACAGTTGTATAAAAAATGAATAATCAGGTTCATTATCTTGCCTTTCTCATAGCTAGAAAAGTCAGAGTAGGCTTTTCGAACAAGTGTAGTTTTTCATACCGGTAAGAAAAACTTTTAAAAAACTAGCCTGATCTATAAAATTGCTTTGCCTAAGAATGGATGATAGAACAGTTGATAGTTTATGGGTTAGGATTAGAGAGCAGTCCAACATGGGTGATGTTCTGCTGGGTGTCTGCTACAGATCTCCTGATCTGGAGGAAGTAGAAGATGAGGTTGTTTTGAGACAACTGGGAAAAGCTTCACTTTAGCAGGCTCTGCTCCTTATGGGAGACTTTAACCACTGCAGTGTATTGCTGGAAGTGCAACAGAACAGAACATATCTAACCTAGAGCTTAACTAATGCAGGAGATTTCTGGAGTGCGTTGATGATAACATCTGAACAGAGGTGGCTGAGGAGCTGACAGGGGGCACGCTGCTGGATTGGGTACTGACAAAGAAGAAAGAACTGCTTAAAAAACATAAATAATATCTGCGTGCATATACATGTATGCATATATGTGCGTGTGCGCACACGCACACAGAGAGATGTTATTCTTTTCTTGTCTTCTTGTGTAGTTGAGACATTAGATCCCTCTTGTCTTCCAGAAAACAAATTGGGTGTTGCCTAGGGAGACTGAAATACAACAGCTATGGGAACTGAAGCTGTATGTTTATTCCTCAGATTGGTACAGCCCAGACAAGAGCATCCTGCCCACACTTCGAGGCACTTCAGTAGTAGTAAAATAATAGTACAGTGTTCTTTGCCCATTCATATTCATTCATGTGTCTGTATTGCCTTGTGTCCTCAGCTGTGAGGGCTTGTATGATGAAGCACCTTGGTCTGGCCTGTGACAATTAACTCATTCAACATAGTCTTGTAAAAAACCTCTTACCTTCCTCTGTTGATCAAAATAAAACACTGTGTCAGTACGCTTTTCCTGAGTGTGTAAATACTAGAGATCTATGGTACACACTGCTGACAGTATCTTGATTCATTCATATTTCTTCATCCTAGGGCTGACAGATCCAGTTAGTGTGAACTCGTTATAACAAATTTGATATTATATTTTAACAAGTGCTTAAAGCAAACAATAGTGGTGTTTCAGAGGCTGCCCTAACGATGGTGTGTGGAATTAATCCTGTAGCAGCTTGATTGGTTTGTAGTAAGAAGAAATGATTAATTTGCCAAGACTCATTAGCTGTAGGTTTGCTGACATACACTGTGCCCTATCAATTTTTCATGCTCTCTGCTCTGACTTGGTTAGTCTTTTGGTTTTACTCTAGCTGTATTACTGGTTTGCTAGTTGATCATGACATGTGCCTCAAGAGACTCAAATATTAGGCTAGACTGAGGTTCCCTAGCACTGTTTCCTAGTGTATTGTTCAAAAAGTTTTGGCTGCTATTTGTATTTATCAGCTCTTTTCCTTTAATAAAACTTTCATCAATACAAAATGTAAAGCCTATAAGAACCATCACAAAGGTGACATTTTACCTTAAATTCTATTCAAGTTCAATTTCTCTGTGTTCTGTAGACCGGTATTCTGAGACTGATTTTGAAGACTGGAGTTATTTTGCCGTGTGTAGCTTTAGTGAAACAAAGCACCAGTCTGTCACGCTCAGAGAAGTGCGTTAAGACATTTGGAAGTTTGGCAGGATTTTTATATGGGTACTGTTTTATTTATGGAATAATGAGTGAAATGTCAGGAGAATTATAAGTCTTGAAGCAGAGACCTTTTGAATAAAGGCATCATCGCTGTCAGCATCTGTTAAGCCAGGATGGAATGGAAATCTTCGTCTTTCATTGGTGGTGAATGAAAAGAATTTTGGGGAGACTTGAAATGGAAGTTACAGTTTTTAATGTTAATCTGTCTTGTGAAAGTGTCTGTGTATATGTGAACAAAAATATACAGCTATTTCATACAAAGATAAAAAACATAACTTGCTAAAACTTGGTTTCTGAACAAGAGTGATGATTGCAATACAGAAATTGTCCAGGTGATGTAGTCTCCATGATTTGCAAGCATCCCACTACTTTGGAAAATAAATTCTTCTGGTAGCCTCACTGAAAGTGCTACAGATAATCAATGTTTTGGTGTCAAGTCTGAAGTAGTAAAGTGAACTTCAGTCTCATAAAGTGACAGTAATGCAATACTGCAGATCTCTCCCATCCACATGAGTGTTTATGCATGCGGTGTCACATCAAAATTAGAGACTGTTGCTTGTACAAGCCAATGTGTGTTGACATTATTCTGGTATTTTCAGAGGAAATAGAGGAGGGGAGAGTATCTCCCTTGCTTCAAACTGTTTTGGGCCACTGGAAACTATCTCTAGGCAGTACAATACAATCTTTCAACTCATTTCACTGAGGAGCAATGCCAGGATATGACCGCAGATCTCTGGAGGCTTTTATATGCTATGTGACTTAATGTCCCAGCAGAGTCTTTTGATAAAAATTATAAGCCTAAAATGTCAGGTTGGGTTAAGTAGATGTATTTTTTCAGGGAAGGCAGAGCAGGGAAATGTACAAAGAAACTAAAAATTTCTTGAAAGCAATAATTGCAATTGGTCATTATGACAGTTGGGATATAGTGGTGTTATTTATTTATTTATCTTTCTTACATGTTCATGAATGTGTTGGTGAACGTAAGGATGCATTTTTATGCTGGTTTTAGGAAGGCTACAGCAACAAAAAGGACAAAACTGTATTATTTATAGTATTGTTTGTTTGCAGGTTTCACCAATTACATGCGGAGTCCATCAGGGGACATATTCAACCCAGAACACTACCAAGTGAATCAGGACATGAATTATCCTTTGAGTCACTATTTCATTACCTCTTCACATAATACCTACCTCATGGGAGATCAACTGATGTCCCAGTCTAGGGTCGACATGTATGCATGGGTGCTACAATCTGGCTGTCGTTGCGTGGAAGGTAAAGATCAAAAAGGAATCATCAGTAGGTTCCGTAGTGTTGTTTCTCCTCAGTAAAGAAAGACTCATGACTTCTGCAGAAGACATGGTAATTGGGTAGAGGAAAAAGCCTAGTAAAATTATGTCTTCCCTTCACAAAGAACAACAAAATCATGTTGCCATATAATGGATAAATTTCTTGAGCATGGAAATAAGGCAAACATTCGAAGAGTAGTGTCGTTGGTACTGAGGAAAAAAAATTCTAAAAATATTTTTGTAGAGAAGATACTAACATTCAGTAGAATATATTGGCATATATACTTTCTAGCCAAGTGTATGGCAACCACACTGGCAAATATGGCAGAGTTCCTGCTATACATAAGAGGAAAGCTGATATTTCTGGTAAAAGAAGTAGGGTTCTATTATGTGAAATATTGACAGTCTCTGCAGTGACCAGGAAGCCTTTACGTGAAATCCCTTCTGATGTTTGTAGTGCCTTTCTGAGACAGTACCTGTTTCGTAATCAGCTTTAATATCCTGGCCATCAAAGTGTTTTCACAATTTTTCAGAAGGCCAATATTATGGTTTGCTCAGGTCAGATTGTGGACATGCCAGTGGGTGCTTCAGAGGAGTAAAACATTTCATGGAAATATGATTGTAAACAAGTATAAGGTTAGGCGAAATCCAAGGAGCGCTGGAGATGCCTATGTCTTGGCTTTGCTTGTGGTGTGAGAAGCTTGGCTAAGATTCTCTACTTTTGTTTTCAGGTTTAGCAGTAGTATAATGAAAGTGATGTTATGCTACGTCATCTCTCTTCCTGTCATAATACTCCTCAGCACTTGTTAAAGGAGATCTTTTTTGCTTGGGGCTTTCCCAAACAATGGGAACAGTCGTCTGTACGCAGTAGAATGTCAAGGCCAGGAAGTTTCGTCAGAGGAAGGACGTTCAGCACAGTGAGGAGGGAGATACAGATGAAGGGTGGGAATGAACCCATACCCTGTTGTGTTGGGTACATGCCTGGCTGGGTTGCTGAAGGGAATTGCAGGGTCTCATAGGTTCCACAGATGGGGGCCCCAGATGTTACTTGTCTGATGGGTGTCATTGTTTCTATTCTACAGTTGACTGCTGGGATGGGCCGGACGGTGAACCAATTGTCCACCATGGATACACTTTGACTTCCAAAATTCTCTTCAAAGATGTGATTGAAACTATCAACAAATATGCCTTTATCAAGAATGAGTATGTATACAGTCTGCCAACTTTTGAGTTTCAGGGCTATAAACTGGTGTGTTCCCAGGCATCCTTGTAAAGGCAGTCAGTGAAAATCTAACCTGTTTCTGCATATGCCAGACAGAATTCTGAGTTATTTTCTGTGGGGAGAAAGCCTTCAGAAAGAAATAACAAGGCAAAACTGACTGAGTAGGGGCATTCTGTACATAGTTGTGGGGCTGTCTTTATCCCATTTGTAGAAGACAAGAGGATCAACGTGTTTTGACAGTGAATGTTTTTAGTGAATAGCTGACAGTTTAAGCACATATCTCTGGATATGTACTCCAGTGATGCCAAGCACTTGGTTGCTCCAGGGATAGGAAGCAAGTCAGGCAGCAAAGGAATGCAAAGAGACAGTAGCCCAATTGTGGAGAAAGCAAACTGTTCAAGAGAAGTAGGTTATTTTCCCTACCTGTACATTGCTCAGGAAATCAGACAATTATACAAAGGGAAGTTTCATGTACCTTGGCATTACTGACCTCCTCCTGAGATCAAAAATGTGTGTGTCAACCTATCTTTTTTTTTTTTAAGATAAATTAATTTATCTCTGTAAAAATTTTCCAGTAGCTTCTCCAAAGCAGTCCGTCTGCCTTCGTTAATAGAGGTAAACTTGCACTGTAATTTCAGCCTAGGTAAACTTATTGTCAGCCTGAAATTTTTGGAGTTTGCCTGAAGACGTGGTAAATAAAGCAAAGGAGAGCTGGCCAGCAGAATATATAGCAAAGCTTCTGAAATTGCTGCAATTCTTAACGGCTTTACAGAAAGGTTAACTGGGACCGCGTTACAACTTATTTGCAGTGGTTGTTTTTCTTGATAAGTATTGATGCTCAGAGTTTGGTACTGAATGAAACGTAGTTTAGACTTGCAGGTGTTTTCTTTCCCAGGATAGGCTGGAGGCATAGCTGTTGGTAGGCTGCAAATTCAGCTAAGGAACTGCTTCAGGCAAAGCTAGGAATTTAACTATAGTCATCAAATGGGAAAGTTTTGTCCTGCAGGCACTGGCTGGCCGAAAGCCTAATTTTTCGTGATGAGGAGCCAGTGATGAAGGCCGGTGTCAGGATAGACATCTTTTTATTCATAATTAGTTTTTAATTAATTAATCCCTCATAATTCAGCCCTGCAAAACTCCACTGTATACTGGGTTTTGTGCTCATCCTAAAAATGCATCATCTCTAAACAGAAATCCATCTTCAGTGTGCTTTTATATGGCACCAAACACACTGGAATCAATGTTTCACAAACCTTACCTTGATGCCTTTCAAACAACCAGGCATTGTTATTTGTTGGCCTCAGCCTGGAGAATCAACAATAAAAGAAAATCTAGAAATAAAACTTACTGTCTTTGTCAAAGAGGCTTTATGTGCAGTCTGGTTTGTATGACACTGCTCTGTTGCTAGCTAGAAAAGTTTTCACGGAAGAACTAACACTCTTGAAACCTTTATTTACTTTTACCTGTGAGAGTACAAAAGGGCTGAAGCACCGATTGGAGAGGAGAGTTGAAGGCACTGGCTATTTCTTGCCGTGGCTTGCTAGAATCTCTCTGATAGGAAGTGGAGGTCAGGACTGAGTAGTGTAGGAAGGTGAAGAGTGTGCTCTGGAAAAAGCCGCATCAAATCAGATTGCAGAAGTTTAATTGTCCTGTGGCTGTCAACAATGAACCATTCAGTTTGGAGTGAGTCGTGGGGTATCAGTCCTGTGCCCACACTGATTTATCTAACCCCTGTGGATTTCATTGGTCGTGATGCCTGTTACAGGAATGGCTCAGACAGTAATAACCCTTATCCCCTTAATGCTATAAAAACTATATTTGCAGTTGATGATACTTGCTTATGTCTCTGCCAGGTACCCTGTTATCTTGTCAATTGAGAACCATTGCAGTGTCATTCAGCAGAAGAAGATGGCTCAGTATCTTACTGAAATTCTGGGAGACAAACTGGATCTGTCTTCTGTGCACAATGATGATTCTACCAAGCTCCCTTCACCAGCAAGTCTTAAAGGAAAGATACTAGTTAAGGTAAAAACCTGTTTCATTCATTCCATCCCTCTTTTTGTTTGTGACGATTATGATTTCTGCCTGGTTATCACTTATCACTTCAATCATTTTACAAAAAGCAATCTTTAAGAACCTGGTTCTGAAAGGTTCTTAATTAAGGTTCTGAACAAATGTCTTCTCAATCAATAAGAACCTAGTTGCATGCTTTGAATAATTTTTCTTTTTTTTTTTTTTTTTTTTTTTTTAAATGTATGATAGCAAGAGCTGCATGCTAACCTGCCTGTGTAATCATTTTATCTTCTAGGGTAAGAAACTTCCAGCCAACATCAGTGATGATGCAGAGGAAGGTGAAGTTTCTGATGAGGACAGCGCTGATGAGATTGATGATGACTGTAAATTAATGAATGGAGATGTAAGTTAAGTGACCATTTGAATGTAAATGTATGTTAAGTTTTCCCATCCCAGTGAGAAGAAACTTTGTATGAGTTCTCTGGAATGTGGATGTGGTCTAATCTTTGGGATTCATCGCAAGTCTTTTAGGTTCTAAACCTTCATGGGAACAGATTTGACAAAAGTGCATACTAGGGAGCACCAGTTCTAGTGGTTATGTTTCAAGTTTGGAATTTTGTATCTTTTAATATTTTAGATAGTAATATCTCATGATTCTTTATTGCATCATAGTGTTGTTCTCCTCAAATGCAAAAAAGAAAACAAAAATTCTACTTATGTCAAATTGTGGTCATTGTTACAGAGCATCCCTTTGGTTTGCTGAATGCTGGGTTTAGTTGATTTTTACTGTAAGGAGGTGTTAAAAAGGGAGAATATTTTAATCTCTGCTTGCTTGAATCTGAAAATCCCTTATTTCTTCATCCTTTTTAAAAGTTAATTTTTTTTGTCACTTTAATCTTCTGGCAAGTGACATTGCATCTTACAGAAACAATATAAAATACACAGCAAAGCCATTTAATAACATAAACTAGATTGCCTTGGAGAGAGATTGCATTTTCAGTCCTCTCCCTCAGGCTATTTCCTCATTTTGTATTATGGATTTGATCCTGTTCATCTAAAACTGAAAGAGAAACTTCTTTATGAATAAGTCTACCAAACGGGAAAAATAATTTGTTTGGTTTTTTAAAAATTATTGTGTTTTAGCATATCACTGTTCAATATTTTAAAGCTGACATCTGTGATGTTTTAATACTTCATGGTTTTTGACGCTTTCGTGTTATGTGATGCATCTTTTCAAAGTGGAAGGTATGGTACAGCCAGTGGTGATACAGCTCAGTCCAGCAGGCTTTCGCCTGTATAAGATCAGGCCTGGTATCAAGGCATGACCATTCTGAACAGGGAAAAAATGAGTTGAAAGCCAAACCAAAAGCTTTTACAACCCACTTAGGAGCTACCTATGTAGTTGACTGTACAGGGAAACTAGAACTACGCAAACTGAATAAAATGAGAATTGGAGATTTCTTGACTTTGAAACTTCACTGTGATCAACAAAGTTCACTCAGCTTGTTTTCCTAAGTTTTCTAGTTCTTTTGTCGCTATCCCAGGCATGGCAGACTGTTTCCAATATCCAAAGGAAACAAGGCAGGTGATTTGACAACCCTGATGAAATCAGGGGCACTGTGGTGCTTAAGATCCTGATTTTTGCAAGATCTCCAGATAATTTCTAGACTTAAAGATGGTTTGTTTCAAGAGGATCCTAATCCAGATGCTTGAACAAGCAGAAATGTTAGCAGATCTCTCATTGCTAGAAATTACTTTTGCCATGATTCTTTTCAACTTAGCCCACACACACGCTATTTATGAAGATATATCAAATAATGTTTATTTTTCTTCCATTAAATGGATGGAGAAATGAATGCCAGATGAATGCCAGAATGTCAAAGATGACACTTTTCTTAAAGTGTCATCTTTCATAATAAAATTAGGTAGTAATGTGTTATGGCTGGGTGTATTATTCTCACTAAAGGCTCAGAAGGCATTGCTTTGCTGACCTCATTGTCTTTGGTACTAACGTTCACTTTGCTGTGAGGTTTACTGATGCTTTAAATCTGAGATTTGCTACATCTGTTTTGCTTTCCGAGCCAAATTTTGAAGGGGTCAGAAAATCATAGCTTGTTTCATGACAAATTTAACTGGGAATTCTTAAGGCCTACTGAGAAAACACAATCTGTCACCTCTTAAAAGACCTGGGATTGTGAGTTTATCCCTCATGGATGAAAAAGAAAACTCTGGATTTCTGTTTTTGTTTCCCCCACTTCCTCCCATGGGCTATGATGTACACAGAAGGAGGGAACAGGAGTTCTCTTACATTTTGCCCTTGAGCTGCTTAAATCAAGATTCTAAGCTTCCCCCATTCCATCCAGTAGAATCTTGCATCTATTGTAACTGTAGAGTCAACCTTGGCATAGCATATGAATGCTGTCCATCAGCCCCGATGTGTGAGGGAAGTACCGTTTACGCAGAGTTTCCACATGTATCCATTACTATTAAATTTCCGTGAAGAATGGCTTATTGGACAGCACAATGGAATAGATCAGATTTTTTACTAAATATGTACTGCAAAACATAGCATATGTTAATCCAGTTCAGTATGGGGGGGTCATCTCAGTAATAACTATTTCTATGTTAGCACATCCTTGGCTTGTAATAGACATTACAGCTGAATAGCTCTGCTAACAGTCAGCCTTGGTTTAACTGGAACTGTTTTAATCAGTTTTACTCTCTCATTACTTCAGACAATGTTTACACTTTAGATCTAACATCTACTTCAGGGCCTCGTATGCTTCCATACCTTACGTTAAGTCTGATACCAAGCTGCAGGTAACTGCTTCACATTATGCAAATGAAGAACTTCTTTTTTTGTTTGTTTGGTTTTTTGGGTTTGTTTTTTTTTTTTCTTTCACACAACATTTTAGTTTGCATTAATCCTGGCTGGAATTACTAAGACTTTTTTCATCACTACCTGGTTTAATGATTCTGGTTTGTTTGTAGGCATCTACTAATAGGAAAAGAGTGGAGAATATAGCAAAGAAAAAACTTGACTCACTGATAAAAGAATCCAAAATCCGTGACTGTGAAGATCCAAACAATTTTACAGTTACCACTCTACCATCATCAGGAAAGGCTGGTCTAAAATCAGATAATAAGAAGGTGAACATGTTTTATTATACTTCACTTTCCTCTAGACCTAATTGTTGTTTTGTTTGTCTCTGTAGCTACAAAGTACTATTATTTCATAACAATAATGCTTGTTCTTTCAAAGGTAGATGTCTAAAGTTGGGCTTTTAAATCTGTTTTGAGACTCCCCAGTAAAGATAGCTCAATTTACCTGATGTGTCTGCAGCTATCATAGTACTAATGAAACTAAAGAATGCTCAGCACTTCCCTTAAAACAAGATAGTGTGAGTCACACGATGAATTTTGCAGATCTATTTGCCATTAGGTCCCTGTCTCCTGTCTGGGTTAACTAGGATAACACAACTGAAGAATAACCAGATAGCCAAAATGTTCACTTGGGATGTGGGAGATCCAGGTTCATGTCCCCAGTCAGACTTAGGTGGAACTGGGATTTTAAAAGCTTTGTTTTCCATTCTTGGATGACTGCCCTGACCACCACGTATTTGGCTATTTCAATACATAAGAAAACACATTCTCTTCTGCTGTAATATTTTTTGTAATATTTTGTCATGACATCTTATTAATACATCAGGTTCCTTATATAACAGCTATATTATAAGGAAGAATACTTTTCGCATTTATGCCCATTTAGCAGAAGTTTCTTTTTAATTTGCCGATAATGAGATTTTAATTTTAGCTGTTTTTATTATTCACACTTGATGCAGAGGCATAGTCTGTTACTGCAGATGAATAATGAAATATGGCAGTCTTTCAAAATATAAACTGAAATGCTAACCACTTCTTTCTTCAAAATACAATTACTTTCTCCAGTGACTTCAGAGAAAGAGGTGTTTAGCATTTCCATCGGTTGTGTTTTATTAGCTTACTGAATAAACCATATATTATTGACTTCGGATTCATAGCTGAATTCATTCAGTTAATGATGATGCCAGGTGAACATCACTGTCAGATATGCAAAGCTTTTTTTCTTGATCACACAGCAATTGGAGCATGAAATGTACACATGAAATGACTTTTCAACAGAAAGAATTTTATTTTCCATTATAACAAGTGCATATGAAAGTTGGGCGCTTTTTCCTCAGTTCTTTATATTCTATGCATTTACATGTGTATCTTAATTTTATACTAATGCTTATTTATAAAAATGTACTCAGCCCACAGACTACACTTCAGGAACTTGAGGCATTGTTATTTTAGAATTTGTAAACAGCCACAAAAAGCGTAGGAAGATTGTTGCATGCAAATGGAAAACATCGGAGATCTGCCAATAATAAGCAGGTGTACTAACTAGGGATTAAAACTAGATGAGAACTAAAATTCAGCTTCCCAAAACTTTCTATGGCATGAGTTCTGTATGTACTTTTAAGCCTAATGATTTACATAATGTATCAGACAGTTATTCTTGTAAAATCTACTACAAGGCCAAGATTTCAAGAATCCTTTTGCATAGGTGTTAACCAGAATAGCCTGTGTTTTATTAGTCTAGGAAACAATGAAACTGTAAGGTCATATTAAAAAACAGTGGCACCAATGAAGTATATACATTTTTAGGGATTACGAGAATTTTGTTTCCTTCTTGCCATGGAGTATCCTAGCAAAACTGTGTAATTGGCAGAAATAAGTCCTGTTAAACTATGCTTTTCAAATATTAAGCTACAAACCAGTCTGGTGTCAACGAATGTATGTGGTATGGGGGCATTCAAACTTTGCCTGTATGAAAATAAAATTGGGGCTAGGTATTGGTGTGATTTCTGTCTTCTCTGAAAGTTCCTGTGGACAAAAAGGATGGCAATTACTGCCGGGATACAAGGTCTTGTACTCAGCTTGTGTTTAAAAAAAAAAAAAGTCTGCGTTGGTCTGGTCCAGTTCTGTTGACACTTTAGGGAGGATTGCTTCCCAAACTATTTCTGATGATGTTCAGATATGCAGTCTGTAGCACTCTCTTTGGTCTGCTACATTATTCTTTCTGCTTGGTTGCTTTAGAATAAACTTGAGGATGATGTGGAATCTGGGGAAGACTTCAGTACCAATAAAAGGCACAGCCGGTCATTGATGGGCAGTTTTTCTAAACGCAAGGTGAGCCACTCGGTAGATTAGGTCTGCACTAAATATTGTATTCTTGGGTAGGTTTTTTCTTTGCACACAGTGGTGGAGTGGAATATCATAACTGTATTGTCTGGCAGAGGCTTGCTGTCACACTGTTCACTGAATAGATAGGCTGGATAACTGGTTATAATTGTGCATAACAGATAGTTTCAATTTACATCAAAGTCTAAAATCTGAAAAACATAGAAATTCATTTGCACCTTTTATCTGAGGATTTGCGATTCCTTTATAAAAAGGCTCTGACCTTGGGCTGAGTCTTCCCCATGTGCATGCATGTCGCTCTGCAATACTGAGTATTACAAAAGCTGTCATTTCCCATTTTCTGTAAGTAACATACTCATTGGCATAACAAAGCAGAATTGTATCCAGCTGCTCAAACGTTGATCAGACGGTTGTGACATTATGGTTTTATTTCCTTGTGGCACAGAAAAAAGGAAGCAAATTGAAAAAGGCAACAAGTCTGGAAGAGGGTGAAGATGATTCAGATTCTCAAGGAAATTTAGCCAGGAGCTCTGTACATTACAGCAGGTTTGTTAACAAGTGATTTGGCAATTTTGTTTCTAAAAAAGATACCTACATAAATGTACCCACTAAACAGCTATGCTTCAGGTCTAGGAGCCAATTTGTTGAAGGCTGCAGGCACGTGACAGGAATCTGGTATAAGGGTAGATCCGATGTCTGCCACAAGACCATCAGAATGATCTCTTGGTGCCATTCAGGCTAATTAGCAAAGTACAGTGGACCTTGTATGTGTTTTGAGCTCTTACCATCTCATCCAGCTGACATATAGGCCATTTGACTGGTGGCCCAGTGAATCCATTAAGATGGATTTGCAGTGTATCAGGTCCCCAGCTGATTTTTTTTATTGTTTTATAATTTGCCAGATGAAGTTACATCAATGTGCAGGTGATGGTTTTGATTTTTTCTTTTGAAATTGCCTCTTCAAAAATCCTGATATCAAAGATCCTTTGCAGAATGGTTGTTTAAGCTTCAGGCTTTAAAAGTAAGAAATCAGATCAAGCAGTTCTCTAGGATACTTTGGAGCTTTCTTTGGGAGGTTAGCAGATATGCTGTTAGTGATAACCTGAAGCAAATGAGGAGGATCAGAGCATTACTTTCTTACTATTTCTTGGAGATTTAAAAAGTGGTTTTGTTAGCACTTGAGAAGTAAATATATATGTGAATAGATACTCCACCCTTTGGTCAAAGCAATTTAGAGTCCTCCCCACCAGATCTTAGTAGGTGAATACTTATGTCTGCCATTAACACATAAGTACAGGACTGACTTGTTCTGTGTACTTCCATGCCGTTGGTTCCACAACTTCTGTGCTTTGACAATGAAGCTCTATGTGGTATAAAACTATGAAGTACCTCCTTGGTGGAAGAAAACCTTCTTATATTTCTTTATCCTGACTTATTTTTACATATGAAAGATAAAATTTACCCCTTAATTAATGGGAAATTAATTTGTTTTATCTTTCTAGGATAAACCGACAGAAGAAAACAATGAAGCTGTCCAGGGCACTCTCTGACCTGGTGAAATACACAAAGTCTGTTGGCATCCATGATGTTGAAACTGAAAGTAGGTTGAACTAGAAGTCTGCTGAAAATAATTGCTATACAAAGAAATTGAAATGTTTATGTTCTTACATATCTTCTTATTAAAAGCTGGTTTTCTGTTTGTTTCTCCCCCACCCTGAAAAGATTTTAGCAGAAGAGCTGCACACAATAAAGCTATACTATTTTGAAGTAGCTGACCACTTGCCATTCAGAATCCACAAAGTGAGTCTAGAGTTGTGTGACAGCTTCCATAAAGGAGAAAAAGTTACTACAGGTAGTAAGTAGTACACATGTAGTCTTTGCTAGCTTGTATAAAAGCTGCTACACAATACTTACATCCTGGGAAATAACAGAGGACTTAGTTATGCTCTTGGGCAGAATCGTCTGAACAGCATTTCAAGCTTAAAGTTTAGATTTTTAAGTCAAATCTGATGAAATATCAGCATTAAATTTCTAGAATATTTCAGTCCTCTTTCTAAGTTTTCTGCATCTTATTTTGTCAGGAATCAAGTTTTAGTTAAAAGTGTCAGAAAGAGAGAATTGCTTCCCAGAAAACATACTTTCCTTGAGCAAATTCAAAAAATCTTAGACAGTTTTTTTAAACTTCTTAATGAAGATTCAGGTAATTCATTATATTCAGCTTAATTTTCCCAGCCATAACTCCTCCACTAAGCACAATGATTTTGCTGTAATATAAGAAAAGCATAGTTCCCTCTGAGTGGGATGTATTCGAATGATGCTTGATAGTTATAAGGAACTAGTGCTATGTAGTTTTGAATGCTTTATCTAGATAATAAATAAACAAATAAGGAGATTACCTCTGATCTCCTCCTCTCTTCTTCGTAGTCTCTTCCAGCTGGCAGGTTTCATCTTTCAGTGAAACAAAAGCCCACCAGATACTACAGCAAAAGCCAGCACAGTATCTTCGTTTCAACCAGCATCAGTTGTCCCGCATCTACCCGTCTTCTTATCGTGTGGACTCTAGCAACTACAATCCCCAGCCATTCTGGAATGCTGGCTGCCAACTTGGTGAGCAGAAAAAAAATTGTTTATTTTTGTTTTATTTAGGGAGGGATGTTTTAACAGGAGTTCCAGAAGCACTCCTTATAATACTCTGAGTTCTCTGCTCATCCAACTTACTGACAATTGAGTTGTCCTTGTTACTATGTTGTTACCTAGATAGATTACCTCAAACGCGTGTCTTAACATGCAAGCAGCTGTCTGATAAAAGGAAATAAATGAACTTCTCAAATGCCAGAGGACTTCAGAGTTCAGACTCTTTTGGAGAGCTTCTCTCCCTGAAGCTGTGATGTATGTTATATAAGAGAATTCTTTTTCATAAAACATTTGAGTTTTTGCATCCAAGAACTCAGATGTGAAAATGTATTTAGGTGTCCTTCCTTTAACTTGGTTCTACAAACAAGAATGTTGTTAACATACTCAGTGAGTAATAACACCTTTTTTTTTTTTTTTTTTTAAATAGTTGCACTAAACTACCAGTCAGAGGGGAGGATGCTGCAACTGAACCGGGCCAAATTTAGTGCCAATGGGAATTGTGGCTATGTCCTCAAACCAAACTGCATGTGTCAAGGTAAGAAAAACGAGCAAAAATAAGTGGATCACTTATTGCATGAGAATAGTTTGTTTAAAAATGCATTTCTGATGCTAGAAGCAAATAAGCCAGAAGGTATCTATAACTAAAGTCATCCCCAAAATTGCAATTCTTTCACATTATGTGACTTCTCATTCTTACAGGTGTCTTTAATCCAAATTCTGAAGACCCACTGCCTGGTCAATTGAAGAAACAGCTGGTTCTAAGAATTATCAGTGGTCAACAACTCCCAAAACCACGTGATTCCATGTTGGGAGACAGAGGAGAGGTATGGGACAATTGGTGATCGTTCTTGTGTATTGGAGAAGGTTTATTTCCATATTGGCTGGGCTAAGGATGAGGATTTAACTTCCTGCAGTTATCTGTCAGGAGACATAGAACATGAATGAATTAGATCGTTAGCATCCTAGATCTTTAGGTGGTTTTCTTCGCTTCTAAGCATCACAGCCATGGTTTGATTGTTTTCCCTCCAATTGTCAATACAGTGTCTCCAGGAGAAGCAAAAAAGGGCCAATAAGCTCATCATGATGAGTTTCTACTCACCATAGTACTCTAAACATCCTCCTTCCTCCAAAACACCCTTGCAAATCAAGCCAAGTCAGTTTGTCTCTTAAAAAAAATAAATGTAGAAAACTGTTGAGCTTGTCAGGCAAGGCAAGCGGGGTTACTTGGGAGTCCTTCCTGCTGCTTGCGTGAATCTGCTCCCAGTCCTCCATTTAGCACAGTATGATTACATGTTTTCTTTCTGTCCTTCATTTTGGCTTCTGTTGTGTGATATTTTTTAAATTTTTACTTTATTTTATTTTTTTGGTGCTCCCTTATTTGTTTTATAAAGCCCCTGGCAACTTCACTTAATGAAATACCAGACTAAAAGGAGCCAGATTTGCAACCTCTTGGCAACTTTTTAAAGAGGCTTTCTTCTTCATTTCTTGTGCTGTTTGTTGGTGTCGCAATGTCGTCCACATGACTTTATTAAATATTAGTCTTTAATGAATGCTAGGATGAAGTTTTGTCAGAATTAAAATTTCCTTTTAGCCTTTTGCAGTTAGAATCAAACCTCTCAAATGAGTTCTTACATGCTTGAATTTTATATGAATGTTGCAATCAGCTTCTAAATACTCTTTCTCCACAGAACTCTTTAGGTGACTACATCAAACCAGGTAAACTTCCCTAAAAAACCACAGCAGAGTCATACTGAGGGTTTAGTGAACCTATCTGTGTTTTAATTCATTTATTTCCACTTCCATTTATTTCTATTTTTATTAATACCACATATACAACAGCATGGAATTTGTCCTAATTCAGATTGCACTCATATTTCAGAAGGTGAAGAATAATCTGTTGGAATTCCATTTTATCCTGAACAGTAGGGGAATTAGCTCACGCAGAACATAACCTTGGAAGAAAACTGCCTGAGCCCATGAATCCAGTTCCCTACAACTGCAAACAGTCGTCTTTTAAGTGATTAAAAGTACCTGCAAAACTTACGCACTTACTCCCCATGTCAGGAGTCAACAATATATAGGAAAATTAACACTGTTAAGATAAAATGCCTAAATAATCTCAAGAAACAGTCTGCACCCAGTCTGTCCATATACCAAACTTGCAGTTAGCTTAACCCTGAGCAAGGGTTAGTTTAACCTCCAGCCAAGCACCTGTAGGCTGGCTCATCCTACCCAATTTCCTGTGCTCCCAGATTTGATTGCTGTCAGTGTCTGAGCTAAGTCAGGTGTCTACACTACATAAGGCTACCCTCAGAAATAAAAGCCCTGTTGAAAGCTACAGTAAAGTTAGCTGGTGTTTAAAATTCTGTGTTTCATTTTATATGTTTCCTTTGCGTATAATTATACTGGAGAAAAATCAGACCTTTATTGTGCTGATCACTCTATGTTATGAAAAAGATTTTTGTAGAATAGAGCTAGGCAAACAGGGTAAGATGTTTGACAAATACACTGTGTAGTCTTTCCTACTGAGAATGAGGTGTCTTTCAAAGAGTAACAAAAAGCAGATATAATACATCTGATTTTTTTTTAGTGGTAAAGTATTCTATAGGGACATGGGCACAAGGAACATTTGTGTTCTCCTAAGCATCAAAAAGATTCTTCATTCTTGCTGAGATCACATTGGCTGTTTACATTCTTGGTATCTGAAAGCAGTAACAAGCTTTCAAAAAATCTAGTAGTTGATTATAGGTACTCTTGTCTTCAGCGTTACTTACTTACTGGGAGATGGATGATGGATTTGAGTATCAGGTTGCTGTTTCAAATTACGTCTAATTGAATGGATCCAGCATAGGTTTTTATATGAGCCACATCACAGGCTGGAACAGATTAATCTTTTAAAGCTACCTGCCTTTTCCCACTCCTGGTGAACAGGGATATAGGTGTCACTCTGAGACTCAACTCTGTCAAAACTTGTCATCCTTTCAGAGGGCACGAGATACTGGTACGCTAATTAAAAACTGTAGAGGTTCAGGCCAATTACAGGAATATCTCTGTGGCTACCTAGTAGAATGTAAAGACTCTATGCCAGGATGGTTGTCCTCTATGATCCCCAGAATGTCCTTCCCACTGTTGCCTTCAGGGAACTTGTAATTCAGCTGAAGTTCACATTTAATTAAAAAAGGTCTCAACAGAGTCAAAGGCTTCCTAGTCTTAGGTAATTACAGCAACCTTCTACAAGACATGCTCTAGTTTTTCAAGTTTATATTCTAAGCAGACTTTCTTCCAGAAATGGAAGGTAGTACTAGGAGATGTTTGCCAATCAGCCAGAGGTAGAACTCGTATCTCCCATTTGTTTTGACCATTGCCTTGTCCATTGTGCCATGATGACACTGAGACTTTTAACAGATTATTCTTGTTGGGATTTTTTTAATGTTGCTGCTTTAGAACATGTTTATCATAATGTCTGTTTTGAATATATTTTAAAGCTTTTACTCAAATATCCACTAAATTAGAAAACATTCATATGCAGACCAGTGTTTAAAGTTCATTTTAGAACAAAGAAATAGAATAGAACAGAGAAATGATCACAAATGCCTACAACATGATTATTCTAAATTATGCTTTTAGATGACTTAGCCAGAGATCTCTCATCAGCAATCCGTTACAGAAAGGCTCAGGACTAATAATTATTAAAACAGTAACATACAATGCCCACATTGTAAAAGCCATGTGCTTGAATTTCATCTTTGTCACTCTTTCTTTTCAATATTTGTTACTTTCTGTTTTCCAGATCATAGATCCATTTGTTGAAGTAGAAGTTATAGGCTTACCTGTTGATTGCTTCAAAGAACAAACTAGAGTAGTTGATGATAATGGTAAGATTTTGTGGTTTTTAGGTTTTTTATGGCTGAAACATCCTCTTTCAGGCAAGTTTTGTTCATAAAGATACGAGTAGATGAGATTTGGTGCCTATTATGGCAAAGCACTGAAAAATTGATTTAAGCATTCTTGATGTTAATCAGACTTGGGTCTTGAATTGTTCGACAGAGTTGGTATAATGTTGTGAAGGTCTTGGTGTAAAACAAGTAATTAGTCTGACTTCTCATTGTGTATGAGAGAAGGGTATTTTGAGCTTGCTGTGGTCAAAAGAAAGTCAGGTTGTCCAAGCACCTGCTGAAAGCAGGGCCAAATTTAAGTAAGATCCAACTCTGTTTCTCGCAAATTCTTGTGCTGTTGTGTCTCCTGCTGAAGTGAGTGGGAGTACTGGATTTTCCAAGAACAATGATCAAACTATTAGGAAAACTAGAATGACATTGGAGTTTAGGCATTCCTTATGTAGGCAGTCTTCTTTCTTCTTGCATCTTGTGAACGAAATATCTAAAAGCTGATTCCTTCATTCCGAGGTTTTAACCCAATGTGGGAGGAAACGTTGGTGTTCACAGTACACATGCCAGAGATTGCACTGATTCGGTTCCTTGTGTGGGATCATGATCCCATTGGGCGTGATTTTATTGGACAGAGAACAATAGCTTTCAGCAGTATGATGCCAGGTAAGACGGAAATGGTGAAATCCCAAATCAGTTGGCTAGGACTTTTTTCTGTGATAACTGAAGCTGCAAATGCTGGATTAATGTGCGTGCATGTGTCTGCTGCAGAAATTTCTAGTTAGAACAAGAGACTGGGAGTTTGGACCCTGAGTTCTCTACCTTGGTCCACTACTGACTTATACGAGGATGAAGACTAAATCAATTAACTCTATGGGACTAGATTTTTAAAAAATGGGTAAGATTGTTAAGCAGGATGGCTAAATATTGTGGGCTTGGAAGACTACCATACAGAATCTTTACTCCTGTTATCTCATACTGCTTTTTCCTCCAGTTTTTGAAAGACACCAGAGTTCTGATTGGTCTTATTACTATCAGTAATAGTTTAATATAGAACAGGTAGTTACCTATTCTAATGAAGGGATCCAGGTTATTAAATGCCATTTTCTGTCTGTTTCCTATTTCTGTTTTCAATTCAGTCTTCTTTCACATTAAAGCTTCTTCTGTGTATATTTTTCTTTTCTTTCAAATTAAAGACAAAAGTTTGTGTTTAAGATTGAAAACAAACATCTAGTCTCAATAAAATGAACTTGGTTGAAATTTTTGCAGTATTAATAATGGACTGTAAGTCCCCAAGAGAGAATGTAGTCAAGTGTAAGTCATGGATTGACAGCGGCAATAGTGGGCACTTCAAAAAACAAGACGCGGCTTTTTTATAAAATAAAAGGGACAAGAAGAAATGGCAGTTAAGTTTGTAAGTGGTGTGACTCTTAGATAACTGAGTGTGGCTAGGTGATGCACATGCCTGGATGCTTATTGTGGGGAGGAGCAGGGAAAAAAATGGTTAATTTCTTTTGCTGTTTACAAAAGGAGAGTCTCAAGATGCTCTTCCTATCATCTGTTTCAACTCCTTGTCAGCTTTGTTCACTCTGTTTCAGGTTACCGACACGTGTACCTGGAAGGTATAGAAGAGGCATCCATCTTTGTTCATGTGGCTATTAATGACATCTGTGGTAAGGTGAGTGCCTTCGGTGTAATATAATACACCTTGCATACATAAATGAACTGACAGGATTTTGTATCACACTAGGGAAGCCCTAGTGTGGGTGAAGGTCCAAGCTAACATATTTGTTCAACTAGAGTAAACTTCATCTCTGTGATTGTCATGGTAGCCTGAGATCTTTCTGAATATACGTGGAGATAAAGGCAAATCATAGGGAAAGTTATAAAAAGAGATTCTTGCTGTGCCTTTTTGAGGGAGCCATAGGGGAAGGTTATTTCATGGCAGCATGCTCACGTTTTTATAAATAAGTACGGGTGTGTCCAATACAGTAAGTGCACCTTGCTGAACAAAAGGTTATACACCAGAACCGTGAGTGCTTGTTGCCTGCAAAGCTTATTCTATAAAGGCTCTCTCTGCCTTATGCTTTTGCATTTTAAATTTAATTCTTAAGGATTATTTGCTTTGGGGTTTTTCCATAATAACACTTAAAATGCAGAGGAAAGATGATCCTTGTTATAGTTGTTGGACTTATTTTCACTGCTTATCTGTTATTAAGAATGTGTTTGCTTCACATGCAGGAAAAATACAAGTATCTGGGTGCTATATCTAAATTCACATGAATAACTCCAAGCTGAAAGTAAAGCCCTAACTTCAAACTTTTCTAGGCCAGCTGAAAATTAGGTAGCTTTTTTCCTCGCACTGCACTGGATTTAGTTACTTCTATGGTATTGATTTCAATTAAGTTGAGGTAGCTAAGTATCTTACAGTGCCTGGGGAATCTCAAAACCAGTTTATATCCACTCGCAATGACAGGCTGAGCTTTCTGTAGTAGCAAGCTGTAATATCAGCACCGTGACAGGAGGAGGCGGCATTGAATAGGCTGGGAGTTCCGAGTTCCTTTTCTTGTGGTGCTGTTCATGTAAGAGGAATGAAAACAATTCTTAAAAAGGAAAACAGCTTTTTCAACTGCTAGATTTTAATCCAGACTTCTGTGGGATGAAACAGAGATAAATCCCAGGAAAGCTTCGTTTTGTATTTGTAGGAAGAAGGGCTGTTTGTGGAAAGAATGTGACTTTAGACATTTTAGCTCATTTCCTGTTTTTTTTATTTGATGTCTAATGCAAAGCCTTTAGGCAGGTATAGCTTCATCCTGACAGGACTAGGAGTCTTCCCTGAAACTCCCTGTGATGGCATTATGAATCTGTTTGAATTTAGCTCTATTGAGCGAGAGACCTTAGAAGATTTAGGTGAAAGAGAGGTGGTTGGTGTTGGTCTGAGCAGGACAGAGCCAATGAACAGTGTTTAATTTCGGACTGCAGGGCCTAGATAAAAGGCTAGCACCCAGGTCATCATAAAAAGGTCATTTAGTGCCAGGCTTCAGGGAAAAGTGATGGCAGGCTGAACATTTCAGATCTTTTGTGACTATATTTTTGCGTTCAAGGGAACTGTATAGGAGTAAGTCATGCCTGTTTTGATTGCGGGTAGGGATGCAATTGTCTCAGTAACCTTACAGAGACTTGCTGGATGTATGCATTGGCACTGATTCAAACAGCTTTAAATTTTGTCATGAACTTCTTTGGAGTTCCTGTGTTCAGATCTATTGCTCTTTCTTGAATAGTTCTGTCAAACTCTCCGTGATTGTAACAAGAAAGTCAGATAGCTCAGCCTTGGGCATGAGGCCAGTGGGAACTGAATTGATCTGATTAGCGACTGTGTCCCTCACCTATGTCCTTTAATGAAAGCAGGCATCCAGCAGAGAAGATGGCTGCCCTGGCCAGCCCTACTTATCCTTTTTGTCAATTCTTCTTTTCTGTTCTGTTCTTAGTCAAAATGACGGAGAATAAGCAGATTCTCCTCCTCTTCCCAGTGTTGTGTGCATTCATGATGCTCCAGTTGTTTGCTGCTTTCAGGTGATGTCCTCTGCACTGCACTCTCAGTACTATTGTAAGGATAGCAAATATTTCAGTTTCCTTCACTGGAAGTCAAAGTCTGTAGCTTAGTATCCACTGACAAATGGGATTTTTAAATAAAAGACAAGTTGGGTCTGCCTGCCTTAATCACTGATTAGTTAACTTCATCAGCTTCCAAGTCATGGCTCTTGATACCAGTGTTTCATGAAAGAGACAATGTTCATAGTCTTTGTAAATGTTTTAAGAGTTTTCACCTCAAATCTTCTCTGGCAATATTGCAAGGCATTATCTCTCTTTTAATCCTTACTTTACCTAGCCTTTCATGATTATTTGCTCTTACTGTCTTCTTCATGAGTAACTGGGTGGTGATAGTTATAATTTGCAGTAGGGCAATATGCCCATTTAAACTTTGGCAGCCCTTTTGAGGACATTAGATTTTCTTGGTAAGTGTTTTAAACAACTGAAAGACCTTTGTGTATCACAGTGTCTCCTCCCTGTCCTTATCCACTAGCTTCCAATCTACTGCACAGCTTTGTTTTTTTGATTGCTTTATTCCCTTTTCATGTTCTAAGTCTATTAGACATCCCTTATTGCTTCTCATTATCATTGCAGTCTCTTTGGGTTTGCTGCTGTTAAGATGCTGGTGCTGTGCACTGATGTGATTAAAATACAAGGTTTTGGAATGAAAGCTTGTATGTGCGGTTTTGTTTAAATTTGTAATTTTTAGTAGAAACTACTGAAAATATGGAACAAATATTACGTAGCCCATTCTGATTTGGTCTCTCTGAATCATGTTCTGCTTTGATTTTTCAGTTAACAGAGTTCTTTTAAAACTAGAATTATTTCTCTGTTTCCCCTCTCTTAATTACAGGCAGAAAAATCACAACAGTTATCAGTATGGTTTTACCCATCCTTTATTAATCCAGATATTCTAATGCAAGCTTTAACCTTTTGGGGCTTTTTTCTAAATGTAGCTATTCCACCTGCTCAATAACTTGATATTGCTAAAGCAGATCTTAGATTTTTTTCACCTTAACTTGTGTTTAACTGAAATCTCTTTTAGATTGCACTATTTCCTGGAGACGCTTTTCTTTGTCTCTGTCTCTTCTGTAGTCTATTCATGTATTGCAAAATTTCTTGTGGTTTTCTAGATGTGCATATCTCTGAGATCCTCCCTCACTGTTATTTTGCCTTTACTCTGTCTGTGTTTGATTTCAGTGGGCTTCTCTATGTCAAAAAAGTCTACTTTTAGAAGCAGAGCATTTTTAGACGCCTTGAAGGTACCCCCTCCTGTCTCAGGGAGGTGTAGTGACCACCACCACACACCTGCATGCCTCTAACTAGTTGTTTCATTAGCATCAATGTTTCCTTATTAGCATTTTGAAGCTCTTCAACTCATGTAACATGATTGCGACATTAGACTTGGTCAGTTCTGTTGGGTCATTGATCAGCCAGAGAGCCCTCCACATATGAAGCAGATCCAGGATAAAAGTCCTTCTATACCCTCCCTTTATCTCTTCTTTGAGTCTCTACCTCTACTGTCTTTTCTCTGGTGTACTATAATTCAAACCATTTCTTTCACATGAAAAAGAACATTAACAGTGAATTGTTTGCTAAATTGTGGGAAAGCCTCTTGTGCTGTTTTTCAAGTCTGCTTTAAAGAATGAAATAGCCCTGTAAAAGCTGGACTAGAAGCTGAAAGCACATGTTCTGGATCTCCGTCAAAACGGCTCTCTTTTTTTTTTCCTTCCCTTTTTTTTAAACTTTTTTTTCTTCTAAATTAACCAAATTTATCTTTGGGTTCTTGAATCACTCCATTGATTCAAGCAATAGTGGCTAGCTTAACAAAAATGCACTGAATAAGCTAGAATGATACCTGGGGCCCTGCACTGCGTGTCACCCATTCCATCAGTGCTTTTATTTTTGTTGGATATTATTTGTGTATGTGTATGTATGACAATTTTTCCTGGGTTTTGCAAATATTTATATTGTCTGATTTTTATAGCAATAAATTCATGTACTTGCCAACTTGTGTCCATTGGAGCGGAATGCTTTTTTCCCGTCACTCCTTAACAAATGTTTAATCTTGTTTCGAAGCTTTCTAGTGAAAGTGAATACACAACGATCCAAGCAGCCTGTTCAATAGTCTGGCTCTCACAGAAGGTTTATTAAGATTTAAATTACATTTTCTTCACCTTGTATGGGAAAAATCAATCCCTACCTTCTTTATCTTATCCTGTATATACTTTTAAAGGCCATTTTAGGTCTCTCTTTAATTATTTCCTCCTCACACTGTATCTTGGCATGTAGTAACTAAACTTCAGTCAATTATAAAAATAATATTCTGAATGCTTTCACTGGGCTTTGTGTCAGACAAATAAACCTTGATCCCATGTGCCAGATTGCACAGGACACTTCTGAATAAAAGCAGCTTTTAACCCAGTACAGTGCAGTACATGTACAGTACAGTGCAGCTAATATCTGTCCATTAAGTCCTACAAAGCAAAATTTGAAATGCGTGAGCATGCACTCGAATCTTTTTGGGGTGAAAGACAGACCATTGTAATTTAAATGAGACATTTCTGTGCCATTGTTTGGCACTGCAGAAATGTGACCTCACATGACATCACAGGGTAAAAATTGAACTGACAGCAAGTGCCAACAAGCATGGATGCTGATCAAATTTTATCATGCGTTTCTTACAATGCATTTCAATCATAGGCTTATGTACTCTATTTTTATTCATTCTTTATGCTACAGCTGCTAAAGAGAGTCTGATCTAACTGGGAAATAAAGGGAACAAAGGAGGAGAAGTAGATTAGAAGGGAAATACCTCTTTCTCTGCTTTAAGTGATTTATGTGTACGAGGTTCTACGTATGGAGCAAAACCAACATACTCTTTATCAGGCATCAGCCTTTGCTTTAAAAGTTGGCAAGTACACCTGGAATGTTTACAGGAATGCTGAAAACTCTGTTTCACTGAAATGTAAATCAATTGTATGATGGTGGGAGATGTATGATGGTGAATATGTATGTTTAATGCTTAAATTAGTACTGAAGTATATGAAGTACTGAATTATCACCCTGACTAACTTCACTTGTTTATAGTGTTTCTTCAGTGATGAAAACGTACATGAGTATCTTTGGATAAGTGTTGTATGGTAGGAAATTATCAAAATGTAATCACACAGGTAGAAGGCAAATTATTTGATGATCATTTGTCATGCATGTAGTTCAACTGCTATTCATGACAGTGCTCAATTCACTTGAAGCGTAGATCTCCTTTATACTGAAAAAATACTATATTCTTACGTCCACTGTTTATTTCCCAACAGTTCCTAAAGAATGTAAATCTCCATTTGAACATCTACTTTATTATTATCTGTTTTAAGTCAAGAATATTCTTTAGCTTAAGAGGGCACTATCAGCTAAACTCTGTAACCATCTCATGTTGCATGACAAGTAAAATTAAAATGATTTTAAAGTAACTTTTTAAAATTACCGCCATTTCTATAGCATGTTTTGTGTTTTGGTTGGGGTTTTTTTTGTTGTTGTGAGGTTGGTTTTTTTTTTTTTTAGTTTCTTCTTCTCATTTACTCAGAGAATTCAGTTTTGTTCCAGAGCTGGGACCTTGGTTCCATGCCACAAATTTCTTGTTGAAGTATGAGTGCTAGTCACTGTCTCCAGTTTAAGAGACAGGAAAAATTAGGTTTGACAGCATCTGATGTCCCGTTCTGCCCAAGTATAATGTTCTGCACAAGGCGGATAATTCAGCTCTATGTTTCCAATTTAATTGAAATCACCAGCAATTCTAATTGGCCCAGTCTACAAAATTGCTGGTGATTTATTTTATTGAAAAACATGCTTAATTTTTTTTTTTTAACTACCGCATTTTCCAGCTGGACTTAACTTGGGCAAGGCCCCACAGCTAGTAATGACACTTTAAGACAACGTAAGCTTACAGCATTTGTTGCTTTATTTTTATTATGGTGTGATGCAGAAGCCTTGTTGAGGATTTCCTAGTAGAGCGCAGTTTGCTAGAATGTGAATCCACAGTGCAGAAGCTATGTTGTACTAGTTCCTCTGTGGCTATTCAGAGGAAGCATTTACACCACGTACTTTAAATACCTACGCTTTGGGTGCCCAGATTAGAAAGCTGGTCTCTGTACTCTCCCTCTATAATCAGTGGTGGTCCTTTCAGAGGCAGTTCAGAGCCAGAACCTATTCTAACTGTTCCATGTTGCCCTTGGAGAAGTTATTCTAGTCGATGTCTTTGGGAATCTAGGAGACTTGCATCTTAAGGGGGGGGCTGAGGGTTGATTGACATTTTGTATAATTATCACATAAATGTTCAGGAGTAGATTTATGTTCATTTCCAAGTAGCATACATTCTTTAAAGAAAAGACTTGAGTTTGCAACAAATCTGCAAGTCTCCACTTATCCTTGGATTCCTGTAGTGAATTGATTTCCTATGCCTCCTCCAGGTTCTGCAGTATATCCATGTCATTAAACTGTTGGGACAGAATTGTTTTAAATGTGCACATTGTGTTGGAAAACTGACCCATACCTCACAGAGGTTTGTGTTTAAAAAAACAAAACCAAAACCAAACAACAAAACCCTAGAAAGCTGTATTGCTAAAAAGGAAGCACTCTGACTTTAGTCTTAAAGAGTCTGAAATGTCTGGCATTATGAGTACCTCAAGCTTTGTGGCTTTTAACATACACTGAGAAACTCTTCAGCTTTCAGAATTAGATCCTTGTAGACAGAAGTATTTCCTTTTTTTTACTTTTTCTTTTCAATATCTAATGTTTATGTGTATGCTGCAAGTAGCTATATGCTAGTAAGAAAATTATGACCAACACAGAGATAAGCCTGGTTGGAAAATTTTATCTAAAAACATAGTTGATCAAAAAAGATGTGAAATTTTGCAAAGCTGCTATTACTGATTTTTTTCATTTTTAATCTCTGTCCTCTTTCTGGTTTAGTTCTCATGTTGATGATAGGAATATGGCAGGAGACTCTGTATGTGCATGCATATCTGAACTGATCATTTGTACATGAGCTCCTGTGCTCAGAGGAAGAGACTTACATTTTCTATTAAGGACTTTTGTTTTCTTAATTTTCCAGGCCAAACAAACTCTAGGTCTAAAAGGTCTGTTTCTCAGAAATCCAAAGCAGGCCTCTCTGGACAGTCATGCTGCTGGTCAGCTCCATCGCAAGCATTCCTTTAGCAGCCACATCTTGAGACGGACAGCCAGTGCACCCACCAAAAGCCAGAAGAAGAACAAGAAGGGCTTTTCTGAAATTGCTTTTGACACAAAAGACAACAGCTCTGAAGGGGCCGGCGAAGACCATGAAGTGGAAGCTGCCTCACAGCCTCGCTTTGAGCAAGAGCCAGAAAGTGCTTCTCTGTCACCAGCTCCCAGAGATGGTGCCAGTGGGGAGGTACATGGCAAGGGGTTGAAAGGTAAGGCCCATAGTTCTCGTAAAGCCAAAAGCCAAAGCTGTGCTCAAGGGGGTGCTGCTTTCAGTGAACCCATACAGAGGTCTAACAGGGTCCGGCTTCAGGAGCACCAGAGCGAGAAGCAAAGCGTCTTTGCACGCTGTGCCATCAACAGCTCTGGTAGGATCGGAGTGGCCACCAATTGCATGAAATGCATGATTGGTTCCAAAGAAAGCCCAGATCTAGAATGCAAGTGGAGTGACCATCCTACCAGGCCTATTGCTAAAGATATACTTCACCGTGATCAGTATAGCAGTATAACTGGAGAAGAGAGGTTAGAGCTAAAAAACTGGGCTGTTAAAGGCCAGCCCAGGCGGCAGTCAGATTTGCAGTCTTGCAGCAGCCCTGGAACTGCTGATGATCTAACGAGGAGCACCCAGTCTTTTGTGACCCCAGGGAAGAAAAATGTTGAATCTAAATGTCACGGAATAAAGGCTCATTCCCGGCAGCGGTGGCAGTGCCAATCAGGTGGCAAGTATGGAAGCACTGTCAACTTGGTTGCAGCCAGCAATGGCTCTATATCCTCCAACTCCAGCAGTCTAGAAAGCCTTGGAAGCTCAGAATTCCCCAACCACTGGTCTGAAACTTCTCGAAGGCAAGTGGGCACCCTCCAGAGGGAAATGAACGCCTTGTTCGTTCAAAAATTGGAGGAAATTCGAAGTAAATCCCCTATATTCTTTACTGGTAAGACCAGATTTTCTTTACCCTTCTCCATCTTAGATCGCATCATTGTCTCAGCTTCTGCATAGCAATCTTTACTTAGAAGCTCCTGTATGTTGTTTTGCTACCAAGAGCTCTTTTTCTTTATTTTTGGCAATGACAGAAAAAAGTCTGCATAACTTTTTTTTTTTTATTGTAGATGTGTCTGGTTTAGATTAGTCCTTTCCATGCCTAGCTAACCATCTGCAGTAGTAAAACTGTCAATAGTCCATGAATGTTTGGATTGTTTGTTCAGGGTTTTTTGTTTCCTTGGTTTTTTTTTTTTTTAGTGAATGTGGTATGATACTAAGTAAATTTTAAGATCCAAACCAGAGCATTAAGTAGAGATTGAATATGGGAAAACCATATTAACAAACAATATTTCCATTATCAGTATTTGTGTTTCACTGAGGGATAACCACATCAGAAATGATACCTAATGCGCACTCTGCTAACAGTAAAACCAGTTCCTTCCTCAAAGACCTTGCAAAATTACTGCCATAAATTCTGGGATTACTGGATAGAATTCTTTGGTCTGGATTATTCAGGAGATCACACTTTATGAACATAGCAGATCATTCTGATCCTAAATGTATGAATCCCCAGTATGCAAACGTTTATAGATGTGCTTAATGTTATCTATATGATTTGACTGTGGCCTGAGGACACAGTTGCATAATATAAAGAAGCGAGGTATGTGACCTGATGTTATTTGACATCAGCCAAGCTAGGTGGACTGTTAGCATTTCCCAATTGCAAAGTAAAATGTGTCTATTTAAAGGAAGGCTGCTTAAGCTACAGCATTTTATAGCTGTTTCAAGCCAGGAACGTGCATATGGTCACTGGGATCACATGACTGTACCTTTACTCATGTATGTTTGTAAAGATGGAAAATAGGAACAGAGGCAATCAAGGTTTATATTTTAATAAGGAAACTGGCTTTTTTTTCTCCTGATTTGGCAGGGAGGGGAGGGAAGGGAAGAGATTTTGACAGGGTTTTCTCTGTTTCATAGAATTATGAAGAGGAAGTAAAGAAATACAGCTTTTGTCTATGACTACAAGAGCTTCTCTTCAAATCCCTTCCCCTTCCCCTTAATTGTCCAAGGAATTTGGACATTGATGGTTACATTTTCAGGAACAGTTAAGTGACTTTGGTGCTTCTTAAGACTTAATCCCTTTTTTAGTAATAGATTCTGACTGCCCACGTGTAGTGGGCTTCTTTGAAAGCCTCATACAGAAATTTAAAATATTTTTTTGTTTGATCAATTTAAACAGGTTGGATGTCTAAAATTTTTCTTTATTTCTCTTTTTTTATTCTTTTTTCACATCTTTTTTCCAATATCTGCTTTGAGCTTTTAGGAAAATACCAGGACAGTGGGAGGGGGAGGGAAGAATTTTGCTGGTTCCCATGACTTGAAATTAATCCAAAGCAGCAGAACTCTTTCTATGCCTAAATTATTGGCATTAGGCTTTTCATAAGCTCTGAGTAGTGTGACATATGAAACCATTTCCCATTATCAGTGCCAGCTCCCCTGCCAGCCCCCCAAGTCACTAAATAAATATTGTGATATGCTTGAAATTTGATTAAATCCATCTGACTTCTCAAGCATGGAATCAGCAAACCTTTAAAATGGTGAAATAGTCACTTGGCCTGGATGCTGATCATCCAGTGACAAACAGTATGTTTGCACAAACAGCACGCTTTCCCCATCCGCCTGCTATTTTAGTGCCTTGGGCCAAGAAACCAAGGAAACCAATAACGTTAGCCTAATATGGCTGCATTTCACAATTAACGTTCTGTTGATGGGAAGTGCCACAAGGATGAGACAGGAAACTATAGTCTCTAGTTGTCCCCTTTATGGCAACAGCATTATGGTTTCCAGTATTTTGCCTTGTAAGTGTGCCTTAATCTATGCTGATGGCCTAGCCTGGATGGGCAGAAGGAGAGCTCATTAGTCTGATCAGCTCTGGAGTCCTCCCAATACTCCTCCAGATACTGAAAAGTCTGCTGTGCTGTGAATGGTGGGTTTTGCTTATGGGCACTTCTTCCCTTTTAACACTCCCAACTAATGTAATATCAGCCATTGAACAGCTGTCTCCATTGTTAAGCTTCTTGTCGCTACGCTGGATTGGAAATACCGGTGCTGAAAGGAAAGGCCCAGTATTTCCTTGGCATTTTTTGGTAATGTAGATGATTTTTTCCATAGCATTAGGAAACAGCTTTGGAGAAGAGGAGGCTAGCTTCCATTCCTCAGGCCAGTGGAGTGCGTTTCTTGAACAATAGCAAAAATCACCTTTTATTCTTCTATGACAAAATAATGGACTTAATACCTGTCCATTTATGGATTCTATTAAGTGCTCTGGTTGGTCGGAAATTCTTAGGATCTTACAAAAACGTGTGAATATTTCTGTCTGTTTCCCTTCCCTCCCTCAGCACTAATTTATCCCGTTATCTGCACCTGCCTTCCCTACATTAACTGGATTTTTCCTCTGTTCTGTCCTATTATTCTACATGCACACTCTCTCTCTGTAGTTAAGAACTGAAAGGACAAGCAAGTCAAAGGTAACTGTCTACTGAGTGTCACTGATTCAAGCACCTCGTTGCCTGTAGTCCTGGATTTTGTTTGTTTCCTGCCTTATGACTATCTGCTCCTGTATTCTTAAGGTTGTTGTCTGGCTCAGTGGTGCTTTGCTAGTTCTCAAATGCATGTTTGCATTGTGGTTTGGAGATGTGGGACATAGTCTTTTTGGCATGATTGCTTTGGCTCGTAGGGTACGGGTTATAAACATTGCAGACGGACGGAGCATTTTCTTCAGGTAATTGGTGGCTGTAGTGATTCTTCAGGATTGTACTGTCAGCCTGGTGTTCACGAACCATGCGTCTGTATGGTTTTTTGAAAAAGAAATTACAAACTTTTTTAGGAAAACAAAGTTAGTCTGTTTAAAGTTTTTGTTTTGTTTTTAAAAGACACATTGACTACATTCCATTGTATGCATACAGATCATTTTAGTTGTAATCTGCTCCAGAAGTCCTATGCTGTTTCTCTTCCGAGTAATTGATCATTGGGATTGTATCTGTTGGTTGGGCAGTAGTGTTCTGATTATTCTACGTGGTCTGATTATGATCTGATATACTGACATGTTTGAGTGCTGGAAGGAAGGAAAAGAGCAATTCAAGTGGTGCTGGGTGGTGGAGGAAGAAAAGTTAGTTTACGAGAGGGGACATGAAGGACACAAAGAAATTGATGGGTACAGTTGTTGTTTGAATAAGATAATCAGAAAAATAATATGGTGCTACAATGCATGGACTGAGATTTTTTGAAAGCAACAGGGCTTTTGGGCAGCTAAAAATGAATGAGCAGAAATTTTTGCTGCCTTTAGCCAGGCATTTGAAATCATAAGTTATTTTAAAAATCATGATTAATATATGCAACTACTACCTTAAAAACAAAATGATAACACATAAAGAATAAATCTTCAGCTAAACTGCAATTTGTAATAGCTAATTAACCCTGTATCTCTGTTTTTCTTTTTCTTTCTTTTTCCTATCTTTTCATGTCTCCCAAGTAGATGTCTGCCATTTCTCAATACAGAGGTCAGTCACTTCTTTATGCAGCCTAGAAACTATCACTGAAGAGCCTGTTATTGCCAATGAAAACCATCATGCCAGCCTTTTCTTCCCTCTACCCATTACTCCTTACAGTGATTCTGAAGAAGGGTCTGTGTCTGATCATTCCATTGAATCTCGATCAGAAGTAAGCAGCACATCCAACCAGCCTCAAGAATCTCTACTCGCTAGAGAACAAAGAACAATTCTGGCTGCAGGAGACCAAGTGCAGGTAGTCACAAAAGCAGCTGACACAAGTTTAGTAGTCCAAGAAGATGAGAGGACAAGCATGGCAGGATGTCTCAAAGAAGCAAATGGTTGGACACAGGCATGCAGTACAGCTGAAGATCAGTATGGATTGGCAGTGCATCCTCAAAAAGCCTGGCTGGTAGTGGCAGCAGGTAAGAGTGCTGGCCAACCTGTTGAAAACTGCCAGAAGCAAAATGACCAACCAGGTCAGGTATTAACAGACATGAAAAGCACCACTGAATCCAAAGGGCAAAAACTTGGTGCAGCAGCTGTTCTACTGCAGCAGAAGAACGTGATTAACAGCACACAGACAACTTTGCCTCCAGATACTTTCCAGAAAGCCCAGGCTGCACAGGCTCTACCTGTTTCTGTTTCTCAGACGAGCTCTTACATGTTAGTAAGAAGGCCAAAGAGCGAAGGACTGAAGATATCGGACTCCTCAGCCTTAATAAAAATTCCAAGTAGCCTGTCTCCAGCAGCAGAAGTATACTTTGATGCCACCGTTAATGACCGGATCTGGAGCAAGCTAGATTGCAGCAATCACCGTGACAGCATGTCTTCCTCTTCCAGCATGTCCTCCAATGACACTGTGATAGATCTCTCTCTACCCAATCTAGCTCGCAAAAGCCTCCCAGATCTTGGCATCCGTCATGAAAATTTTGAGCCCCTTGCCATAAGAAAGGGTATGCGCCCACGATCTGCTACAACATCCGGTAATGAGATGCCAATGGTGAGCAAGAGCAAATCCAATCCTAACCTGAGGTCTGGCCAGCTGCCAGCAGATGAATTGTGCCCCCGTCCTCTTGCCAGGAGCCCTCAAGATGCATTCTCATCCATTCCTAGAAGGCATACCTGGAGCAGGCTGTACATAGAAAGTCTCAGACAGTCATCTAACAAATCCAAAGCACATGATATGGTTGGGAATAACCAGGCAAAATCCAAGAGTCTTGGAGACCTTACCTCTGATGATATTGTGTGCACTTTTGAAAGCAAATACCGTAGCATCAGCAGGAGTTTTGTCACTCGATCAATGCGGGAGCAGCGCCGCTCTTCAGGAGGCCTGAGATCCTCAGTCAAATCCCAGGATGAACTGACTGAGCAGCTAAAGAAGCTGACAGCCTTTCAGCAGGAAAATGACATCACTTCCCCTATTAGTCTTGATCCAACTGAATCTGAAGAGGAAGGGGAGAGCTTGGGACTCCTTCGCAGGTCTTCATCTCGCAGTCAGAGTAGGGTGCGGTACATTGCCAACAGGGCTAAGCAAGCTCAGGAGAGACAGCGGCTGCAAAGCCTCGGCCAGCTCAGCGGGAGTCCCATTGAGGAGAGAGGAAACCCAGAGGGAGCCTGCAGCGTTGCAAAAGCAGTTTGTATGGATATAGCTTCTCCTGCCGTGTTTACATCCCAGCCTAAGAACCAAACTGATTATAACACTGACACAGAAGTCTTCTTTATGCTGAAACTGTAATTCTGGGGAGCACTGAATAAGGCAATGTTTACATTCCTGTCAAAACTAAACATAGTGACCTGAGAGGCACAAAATACCCTCATACGGCTTAGTGCTTCCTGGCCTTCCCTTGATTGTAAAGGTACTTGATATCGTGACTCCAAAAGAATAGATGAGTGTTAAATTTGTCAGCAGTTTGTGGAAATAGAACAGTCAAGTGAAATAGGAGACTTATATTTTTACAGACCTAATGATCTGACCTCCTTTTCTTTTTTAATTACACTCTTCCCAGCCTCAAATTTGGCTCCCTTTGTGTGTGACCACTTCTTTGCATTTGCAGTTTGCTCTGTGCAAATCTCATGCTCTTTACTAATTTCAGTACTTGCTTCTTATAATAAGTAAACATCTCTGAGATGTTAACAACAGCTAAGGTAAATTTTGCTCTTACAAAATGTGGATCCATGAAAAGAGGCTGGATTTAAAGTCATGCTCCCTGTTCTGTTTTATTTTTTTTAAGAGTTTGAGGCCTCTGAGGGTGTCTTCTCTGGGAAATATTCAAGATTGCAGTGTAATTGTTTCATGAATTAATATTGTAGTAGATAAAGTCCATCTTCCATCGTGGACCTGTTTGTTTCAGTGAAAATTGATATTGTCTCACTCTTTGAAGACGAGCTCTCACTATGTTCCAAAGCAATGCTTTTTTAAACCAAGCTTGTTTATATATATAAATATATATCTACACATCTGTGTGTATGCAAATATATGTCTGCACATATATGTACACATGCACACACTTAAACTGAACTGTGACTGTTCCTTGTCTCAAAACATAATCCGTGGGAATGAGACAGGAGAGAGAAGGGAATTACTAAAATTAGAGGGGAAATATCTTCTGACTTTAATTCAGAAATGGCTAAAAAGCATGCTAGTCCTTTCTGGAAAACAGCACCGTCCCTTCTTTATGGTATTTGAACAATGCTGCTGTACATAGCACTTTTCGGATGAGTTTTACTATTTCTGTATTGCACTGCCATGCAAAATTTTCAATTATATGTTTTAAAAAAAGAGATATTTAATTTTTTTTAGATGGACATATTTAGAATTAAATACTGACCTAAACGGAATAATAATTTTTCCTCCCCATTTTTTTTACTTTTTATTTTTAGGGATGTCATCTCTCCCCCGCTACCCTCCTACCCCCCCATTATTGTGTCATTTTATAGATGTACATTTTATTAGTAATGGAGAAGAATGTTTACTGAGATGCATTTTAAAGAGAAACAGAGTTTTAATTTTATTTCAGACTGCATAGAATCCCTATTATTGAGAGGATATTTTGCTTTTGTTTGTAATGATTCTTTTGTGTATATTGCAAAATCTAAAAATTTGTTTGTAAAACCACCTTACACTACTAAAATAAACATATTTAACCTTCCAGCTGTTGACTCTTTAGCTGTAATGTAACACTTTTTCTATGCTGTCTAGAAGTTTGTAGTATACAAACATGGTTAATTCTATCTGCCTTGTTTTAAAAATTCCTTAGTGGATAACATTTAATTTTACTCTTTTTCAGAGAGGTAGCCATTTCAGATCCAGCTCCAGTTTTCTCAGGTCCACCAAAACGCGTGCAAGTATTGGTAGAGACTGGCATTCTGTTGTTGTGTGATACACAGCACGTGGATGGTTTTGAAGCGACGTCTCTGTTGGGCAGCCAGTGATGGCTGTGTAGATGAAAATTCTAGGGGAACTCATGTAATTAGTAGCCAGATAGACATAATCCAAGGACCTAATCTGTTCTGTTACAGCTCTCCAAGTAGGATAGATAGCCCTGTCTCATCACTAAGGTTCAAGTCTGGCTGAAAATGCTGCAGCAAAAATTTGCTCTTCACCTGTCTCATTCAAAAATCTCTTCCCTTCCCCTTCCCCTTCCCCTTCCCCTTCCCCTTCCCCTTCCCCTTCCCCTTCCCCTTCCCCTTCCCCTTCCCCTTCCCCTTCCCCTTCCCCTTCCTGTCCCAACAAAGCACGCAGTGAAAGCGCATGTTACTTAGTTCATACTCTCCCCTGGAAGGGTTATCAGCTTACTTGTGGATTGCAGGGCTAGAAAGGAGTTCTTGGTTTCTAATTTTAGTATCATTTGGCCACAAGCATTTAAACTTTGAAATATCAAAATGTAAGGCTAACTGTAGCTAATGATATCATCATGACAGGGAGATAGGGGCTGGGAAGGGTTAAATTCTCTGATTAAATCTTTTCAAATGGTCTTCACTATGTTATGTCTAAAAATATTCTCTCCATTTTCCATCCTGGCTCAGATCTTCATTGCTCGTCTTCATAATTTGGATGAGAGGCCCTTGAGGTTTGTGCAACAAAGGTTTGGAACATGCACTACAATATCATTGCAGTCTCGGAAGGAAAAAAAGGTAAATCAGCAGCAGAATGTGTGATCTGCCAAGATTAGTCTCACATTGTGTCTTAACACAAAGCAAATGCCATTAACATTCTCTAGACGAAAAGTCACTCTCTAATACTTCAGTTTTGGGCTGAAAAGCTGCAGGGAGCTGCTGCTTTTTTATCTTTAGAGCAAGAAAGTACATGCAACTTGACAGCTTTAGAAAGTTCATGTTTAAAAGGCCTATTTGTGTCTTTTCAAAGACCAAGTTTCACAATCAGATTATTTTTATCTTTGATTAAGCAATACTTGTTAAATTAATGCACCTCACAGAAGGCAGTGTCATGTAGCACTTCAAAACATTTATCTCTGTTCAAATTTTTAAAAAACAGTGTCTGGATTTAACTTGCTAGGCTACATGTGAATTTTGTCCTCCTGCTTCCAAATTAATAGTAACTACCTTTACAGCTTGTTTTGTTACACTACATAAGACTGTTAATGATGTGTCCGGTTATTCCTATGAATGGAATTTATTTCATGGTACCTACGCTGTTGAGTAGCAGAAGCTTACTAAGCAGTTTTGCTCTTCATTCATCTGGTCTTCATCAGGAAGAGGAAAATTGCTTATTCAGATCTTCTCAGCAGGCAGGGTGCTATCTAAAATGGTAAGGAGAGCAATAAAGATTTGGTAACAGTGGATGGAATCAGGAGTTGAGGTTCCAAGCAGCACTGATTTTCATTTTATGAATGCCTCACTGCTCTTACTCTCTTGATGGTCTTCTCTACCATTCATATGATAATCAAGATGAAAAAGCAGATTCTTCCTCCTCCATGTGAAATTGTGGGCAGATACAATGTAGATGCAAGTCGAGCATGAAACCACAGCGGTCAGCGCATGCTGTCTGCTAAGGTGGTAACATTCACTTTGCGGTAATCACTGCTTGCCATATAGTAGCTGCACATTTTTACTAGAATTGCACACGTGTAGTACAACAGACTTAGGAATCTATAGGAGGCATCCATATGTAGGCCAGAGGCACTTGCTGCAGGTGTGAAGGAATTCAGAAAGGCAGTTGAAATCATTATTCTTCAAGAAGGTCAGTGAGTGACTGAAAAGCTACTGAGACAGGTCTGATGGTCTGACAATTGAACTGCTGCATGAGGCTAGAGAGGGAAAGGTGGTGTGGGTAGGGGGGTTCTGCTAACACGTGAGAACGCTTCCCTGGCTATACCTCATCCAGCAATCAAATCGATAACGCTGCCTAGAGAAAGCCCATTTTGTATCTATTCCTGCTGGCTTGCACAGAGACAGCAAGTATATTCCCTTGTCCAGAGCTCTTCCTGTGAGGCCTCAGCCTCTTGTTGTATGTGTTTTTCAGTTCATTAAACTGTAAGATTAGAAGTCCAAAGCTTCCAGATTACAAGCAGTGTATTACACATGGCTGGACTTGGGATTTATGGTCTGTATTCCTCTGACTTTGTGTTTAAGAACACCGTTGATGAACATTTGATTGTATCTTTAAAAACTGATTTTGTCTGTGCTGAGATGCTTTCAGCTGCTGGTAGTTGAGCTTATCAGCCCTTGTTAGCTGCCAGCTGTGAAAAATCACGTACCATAATGTGCCTCTTCTTAAAGCCTAGAAGATATTCATGAAAAGCAGCTGGAAACCTCACCTTATCTGATTTTTGCTAACTTCCCCCTACATGCAGCCCTTTGCCAGAATCTCTAGGGCATAGCTATCAGGTGAGAATGTGGAGAACAAATCACATTCAAACTACCAAAGATAGCACCTGGAAATGAACCTGTAAACAGGTCAAAGCCTCTGAGGGAAATCCAAGGTGAATAGATCTTTCTGTATTCTTTTTCTGTTTTGTCCTATAGAGAGGATGTAACTATTGTTTATAACATATCTTAGCACCTTGCCATAATTTTTATTGCAAGAATGATTTACACCATCTGGGGTCTCAAGTGCATTAAATGTGATCTAAGGACTCCCCTTAATTGCAGTGAGCCGTTAGTGGAGCCCTTGAACTCTGTTAGGGCAAGCTTCACCACATGCAGTCTTCTAAGCATTTTTTATAGAAATGTAAGCCATGTTTGACTCTGCAGAAGGCAAGCTGTGTTGATGTTTAATAATTGATTTACTCAGTGGCATGTATAGAGAAAGCTTAGGGAAGAAGGCCAATATGTGCAAGCTGCTGGAGAGTTTTCCATCTTCAACAGTGCTTAAAGTCGAGTAGGGAGTAAATTTTTGTTTCTTACTTAAGTGTGGACAAGTTCCAACTCCCCTGCAGGATGAGTTGTAATGGTTTACTCTGCTGAATTCCTGTGAAGGCGCTTCTTTGTTATTACAGTGCCTTGATGTGTGTATTTATAAATGACCTGGCCCGACAGAATCAGCTGCTTGGCAGCGTTGTACTTTAGCTCACTTTCGAAGTGAAACTAGTAAATGGAAGGATGAAAGGGACGGGAACTTCGCTTCTGTGCCTGTGTGTTAAACAGAACTGTACAATCCAGAGAGGAATTTAATGGTTTACCTTGAAGCTCAGGCCTTCCTTCAGCTGTCTAGGCATTGCGAGGAAATACGAGATGTATGTAACAGTTGGGGGGTTTGGGGGTTTTTTGGTGCTATACATGAGACCCCCAGCCAATCTCCTGAGACAGTCACAGAGTGGAGAAAGTCTTGAGCAGCTTCCACTATCAATAGATGGGGAGACGGGCACAGCTTGATAGGACACTATTCTAAAGAGACAGGACTTTTTCAGGAGCACACAGCAGGCCAGTAATAGTATTTTCTGAGTCCCCATGTAGTATTCAGCTGCTGGACTAAACTGCTTCCAAACGTTGTCTTTTTGCTGGGTGTAGTCTCCTCCTCTCTTTCCCAAAAGCCAAGGTGCCCCTAGAGTCTGCAGTAGAGCTGGCATGTTCTGCAGAAGCCCCTTAGCCTGGCTCCTCCCTCTCTTTTATCTTATAATAGCGTTGAATGCTTGTGAGCATTCAGTGTTCCAGCAGTTTCATTGTGCCTGTTCATCGAGTTGCTTCTGCTAGTACCCAGTCAGACAAACGGAACTAGGAGAGGCTAAAGAATTGCTGTAAGTGAGATACTGCCTTCAATCGCTGCTGTTCTTGTTCTAGATGACACGGATCAAAGCCTGCGTGCAACAGGCTGTCGCCTTCCTAGCTGATGGTTGTTCATCTTTCCACTGCTGTTTGAATACTGATGCCTTTCTTCAGCACTGCATACAGAAGACTGGTTGAGGAGTAATGTTGTCTTTTTTGTTTACATTTTGAAAGACTGAAAATCTGAGGAGTGAGAGCTGATTCTAGCAAAGTAACTTTTTAAATCCTTAGTTTGTTTTGCTGTAAAGCCAGCGTGAGAAAACTTTGCAGTACCTCCTCAGGTAGATGGTGAATGGATATTGCAATGGTTAATTTAAGCAGTACCTAAGGAACTCTTTACACACTGGGAGGCACTAAACTAAACCCCTCTGCCCTCCCGTTACTCTCTAACTGATTCCGTTTGTCCTTAAATGACTCTAGTACTAAATTAGAGCTAGGGACGTGGATTAGCCTTTGCAAAATTCTTTTTTTTGCACATATCTACACTCTGTTTGTTCTTTTAGACAGTCAGCAGCCAGTGTGTTAACAACTCTTTCTTTTCAAGGTGATGCAAGCAATGTATTACCAGCTCTGAGTAGCTTTTCTTGAAGGAGGACACTTGAAATAAAGATCAATTTATAGTATGTACCAAATTGTAAGGAAAAAGTAGCAGTAATTTACAGGTTAAATCTACCAGGAAAAAGGCAGTTCCTCACTGGCTCAACCTGCAGACTACTGCTACTTCTCCTTTATGTGCCCTGGTGGGTGATTTAGCTGTTCAGTTCGTGTGCTGCTCTGGCAACAGCTAACAGTAGCTACCACTTTGTCTATTTTCTACAATTGCTTTTCAGAAAAATGTAGGCTGATCCATAACTCAAATGTCAGTCCTCTCCTTTGATCCTTTCACAAGGATCAAAATATTCCCATTTTGAAGTATTTTTTACAACCACAACAAAAGACAGCATTTAAATTTAACCCAGAAAGAATCTTCTGTGTAAATTTTATTCACCTCTTATCAGGTGAAACAGGTAGAGAAAATGAGTGAGGGAAACTGCTGAGCTGTAATGTCAAGAGTTTTCACAGGAGTGCAGGTTTGGGAAAACTTCAGAAAAGTTGAAGAGGTAAGCTTAACTGAAGCCAGTGTTTGCTCAGCATCAGTCAGAAGCAAGTAATACCACATGTAGGATTTTTTTGCCTACATAGTGTCCTAAATGGTAAGTTTTCTTGCGCATTTTTAATACAGTTTTTATAGTTTCTGGGGTAATGGTGTCCTGAACCTTGTTTGACACTATGACAACAAATACAATCAAAAATACTGCAGCAGCTTGAGACTTAATATAACCTGGCATTGATTGTTTTTCATAGTCTTGTTGCTGTTTTACAATGACAAATGTACAATTATTTTGAGCCATGCAGAAATTTTGTTGCAGAGTTTGAAATTAAAAAAGTTAATAAAATATGCTGGCTTTCACCCTCCTCGCCCCTACCCCTTTTTCCTTGTTCAGTTAAGAGTAGGATGTTGAGACAAAAGAGAGCTTCAGAAATTATTTCTCATGTCTTTTGACGCAGGGTGAAACAGCTTTGTTTCAGATCGTTTTGGTGCAAATGAAATAAACACCTTTGTTCTCCGCAACCCAAATGGAAAGTGAAATTAAGGTTTTGTTTTTAAGCCCCCCAAATGAGAATCTCCTGGAGGAGGTTGTTTTATTAGTGCCTCAACTGGCTACTAAAATTTCTTCGATAGCACCTTCCCATTTCTCAGAGCATAAGGGCCTGGTACTCGGGAGCAGTCCACTTGGGTTGCTTCCTTCCCCTTCCCTGCGAGCCCAGGGGTGCGTGCCTCCTCCAGCCCCCGTTACTGTTCATACCTACCGCCGCCTCTCCAGAGCCTGCACGCTGGTTGTGGCACGCCTCTCCTTTGTGGAGAGCTGACCGGGAGAGAAACGGTGCAACAACCAGTGGATAAATCCACTTTATAGGTTTGTCACACCCTTTTTGCTGCAGTGAAGCGTTCACCAGAACGCTTTTCTTTAGTATTTGTTATGGCTGGGCTCAGAGGTGACTGTGTTCTCACCTGGGGACCTGTGTTGGAACTGGGACTCTTCAGAATGAGGTGCAGAAAATCCAGGACATACTGATTTTAACCCAGCAATGAGGAACTGTAAAACCAGCTTTAACTACTTGCCTTTCATCTCTAGCAGGAAGTTTCCTTTAGACAGTAGATATTTCTGCTCCAATGGACAAAGGTCTTCACTTCCTCTTCTGTGTGATTACAACCATGCTGCTCCTGAGAGAATCAAGCCAGACAGGTGAGAAAAATGATCCAAAAATGCTGGCTGCATCCAAATCTGGTTTTGTTCTCCTTTACAGAGTGTTAATTCTTTCAGTCTTTAACTGGCTAGTGCTTACAGGATTTTGTCTTAATCTAAGAATTGGCTTTCGAATTGATTTTGAAGACATCACCAGGACCTACCTTGTTGTTACAGCTTGTGATTGTGACTTTATCATGTTATGAGTGCTGTTACTAAGTGTCTTTGCTGCTATAGTTGTAAATCGGATGACAGAGATCAGGGAAGATGAAAAAGCCTAGAAAAAGGGTGGTTAGGTGTCCTTGAACACCATTATCATGGTTAAAGCTGCACTCTTTTGAGTCTATGGGCCCTTGAATTGCAGCAAGATCTACTGATTAACTTGTTCTTCTGAGAGTAATGTTTTCCATGTGACTTGTTTAGCTCCTCTCCTCATGGCATATTTTGGGAGGAAGAGGGGATTTAGTGCATTGAAGTTGTCAGCTCTGTGAGCCCCCAAACTTTCTGCAGACAAAGGGTAACACTACATTCCCCCACGGTTCCTAAGGGACAGCAGCAGGAGCCTGCCAGGGGCTTTGCACAGCGATCAGCCAGCTGGATCACACTTTGCTCTCCGGGCGAGGAGCTGGGGAGCTTGCTTTTGCAACTGGACAACAAATGCTATTGTTTCGATCTTAGTGTGGCTTTTTGGTGTTCTATGCCTGGAGTCCAGACTCAGGCTAAGGAGTAGCTTGGCCTTGCAAAATCACTGGGAGATAAAAATTGGTTCTCTGTTTAGAGGGTTGGGAGAGCAACTTCCCTTCCTCTGCTGTCTCTCCCGTCCATCTCCCGTCTACCCAGAGCTGGTAATTGCATAGCTGTGGTAGCAGCAGTTCACCTCAGGTTACAGATACTTCAGCCATTTTCTTCTGTGATGATGGTCAGATTCTCTTATACTGAGAATTCTCTCATCCTAAATGTCCCCGTGTACTCCAAAACTGTAACCCACCTGACCCATCGCCTCTTCTTTTAGCTCAGCTATCTCTCCTGGTCACAAGCTGCGAAAGGGGAAATGCTGGCAAAGGATGCAACGGCAAGGGTCCCAGCCTAGAGAGGGAGGACGGGGTAGAAAACCGGGGTGAGGTGGCCAGTTCTTAGCAGCGCTACAAGCTTTTTCACGTGAAGTTAAGCGGGGAGTCATCTCCCGTTAGAAGGCTGGGCATGCTCAGAGTGGAAGGGGTAAGGACAAGGCTGATTTTTGCAACCAGTCGTTTCCTGCAGCCACTGGCCTTTGGGGAACAAGAGTGGAGGGATGAGCCTCTCTTCTTTGTCTTATGTTTTTGTAGACTCTCACAAGGGATTCTCACAATGAGGACTTGGCTTCTGAGAAGTGTCACTGCAATGAACTTTGAGTTAGTGCTGCAGCTTGATTACTTATGGTCCTTTCAGGAGTCCTTACAATGGGGCTTTGAACAGCTGCATCCAGGGCCACTGTGGGGGAGCTGAGCCCTCGGTACAGACTGTTTTCTTCCAAGAAACCCTAGCAGGTCTTCAAAAAGGAGCCTCAAAAAGCTTTTACTGGCTTTAATGAGTTTCTAAAAGGAGACAAGAGAACTCCTTTGTGAAGATTTCCAGCTCCCATGGAGAACTGTAGTGGAGAGGGAAAAAGCAGGTTTTGTTTTACAATAATGTGGAGTTCAGCACAAGGCCAGAAAATGCAAAACCAAAGAATGAATAATACATAATGAATGAATATGTTGTTATATTTAATGAAAAACTCACAGCTTTTGCTTGAAAGAGTGAAAACACCCTAAATTTTTTGTTTTATCTTGAGGGATTTTTGGCTTTTGCGCTGTGAATTCTTTGATTCCAAGGAGCAATGCTGTGCACATTCTAGAAAAAACATCCTGGGCAATTAATGAGTCATATATTGACACAACTGTGGTTTTAATTCAGCATCTCGATCTTTGTAGTTTGGCTCTTTTGCAGCTGGGGTGGGATTGAGGTATTTTCCTGAGTATTATGAAATGGGAAGCTGTGGCTCAAATAATTTAACAGGACTTGTTAGAAGTCACACAGCAGAGCAGAGAGTAGAACCCAGGAGCATGAATAACCTCAATAATAGTACTTTTATGGGTGGATCTTGTGGTTTCACCAAAGAGGGGAGTATCATTACCTTTGTTTTACAAATGGGGAACTGTGGCATAGGATGGAGCGGTAACACAGGAAAGGTCAACAGCAGATCTGACCATTTGACATTTGGTGTTCACTCCAATGCAGTCTACAGGGTTGCACTGGCTCTCATCACACTTAAACTCTTTGTCAATTTTAGGTACTTCCCTTACTCTGTTCCTTGACGGGGTGCAGAGAACAGGCACCACAAGGCAGGCTTCCTGCTCCCTCTTTCTTTAGCCCTGTCACTGCTGGTTCCTGGGTTTGGTCATGGCCCTTTTGGAGGTTTTAATTTTCACAGGAATGAAAAGTCAGGGTCCTTATAATTTGAGGAGGCGAACGGAGTAGGACGTGGTGGAGAAGGGTTTCTACCCCAGTGGCTGCAACCGCTTTGGCTGCTTTGACAGTAGGAACCTATCCTTAGTAGGGGACGGGAAGAATAAGAAAACCTTTTGTCTTGGAACTTAATGGTGATGAACTTTTGGTTGTTTACGGGCTTTTCCTTAGGGGTATAGACAAGGTTTTGCAGGAGTTAGGGCGAAATCTTTGTTGTGTGAAGTAGCAGGAGAGACGGCTTTTCACCTTGTCAGGGAGGACGATAAGGAAATAAGGCAATGGATTCTGCAGAATCCATTCCTCGGTGTGTGAGTGACAGCCATAGTCATTAAGTTACAATTAGAACCTTCTGCAGCCTGAATCTGGCTGTGTCTGTTCCTGCTTCTGTTTGTTTCACGCCAATACTGTGCTGTGACTGAGGGAACGACAAAACTGCTGCAAGTCAACTGCACTGTGAGCTTGTGCGTCAAGGATAATCATTCTGTTTATTTAAGTGCAATGTGAAATGAAGGTATGAAACTTCACTTTTAAGGAGCTGTAAATATAAATCCTGCAAGAAGTTGATTTTGTTGTTGGTTTTTTTTCAGGAACTAAAAGGAATGATGATGCTGTGAGTAAGGTATGTTTAAGTTCATTGGTGCAGAGCTACTAATGAAGGCACATGTGCAAAAGGTCTTACATTTTATAATCCAGAAATAGATGTGGTCATAGTGTGCAATGCTTTTAATCTGAGAAGAGCTGTTATTTTAAATATACTTTGCATGGCTAGTGATGGCCATTTCTAAGTCTGTCTGTGTTTCTATGCTTTTTTTTACTCAATCTTTTGTCCAGAATTCAAAATTCAGTCATGTCCCAGGGAAGAATCTGCCTATAGCCCTGTCTTCATGGCTTATAGAATTTAAACCTCAGAACTATTCCGTCACTTATGACCGTTATAAACTTCTTAACATCAAAGAAAATTCAGACACATATGAACATGCAGAGATACCTTTATTAGTTCTTAAGAGCTTTGTTTTATTTCCAAAAGTTTGCACTTAACATAAAAAGTGTCTGTGGGATGTAATTAGGCTTTAGAAGAAAGATGGCAAATGTCACTCAAAATCTGACCTGCTAGAGCATGTATATATTCGCATAGTGCAGGACAGTATTTGTCCTAAAGACTTTCCAATCAAAAATGTTGGTTATGGCAGCGTTGGGAAATGAAATTAATTGTCCAAATGGCATAGGCAGAGACAGAACTTGTGTCACCCGAGTATCAGCTCATTTCTCAGTCTCAAAGCATGCTGGATGCCTGTCATGTGCCAAAAAGAGAGTTTTGGGGAAAGTCATGGAATTTCAATCAGTTTCAGTTAGCACAAACCTCCAGTTGTTGATTACAGCAGTGAGAAATAAACACAAGCAAACAACCCCCCCCCCAGAAACACATCTCAACTCCCCTCTTGTCCTCCCCTCTTCCTGGTCCCCAGGCTCCTCCTGCACACATTTTACACTCGGTCCCTTTGGAGGCAACAAGGCAGCACGGGAGATCGGGGTCAGGGTTTTGTGGTTCCTACTCTCTTGCTCCTGTGCAGGTTCCTCCACTGACTGCAGCCCCGTGACAGCTCTACCTCCTCCTGCACCTCCTCTCTGTCCCTTCTGGGGGCGGCTCTCGTGCTTCTGCTCTTGCTTGGGGCGGCTCTTCTTCTTTGGCCTTTCTCCTACTCTACTGTCCCTCCTGCTTGGGTAGCTTTCTTATTTCTGCTTTGCCCCCGCTTGGGCAACTCTCCTGACCTGACGTTGTCTTTTGTGTCTCTTCTTGCCCTAGCCGTGCCTCTCAGCCAGCAGTTACCACCCTTTTTTAAAGAAGTCTTTGCATAGGCACCATAAACTTGTCTGATTCATTCAGTTTTGGTGCACTGTGGGTCTGTTTTGTCCATTTCTAAGCCAGCTTGAAATGGCTGTGTCCAGCACTGAGCCACCCACCCACCTGCTACCAAAACCTTGCAACTTTTGCCCAATAAAATACTCTTCTGGTACATTTGCAAAAGTTGTAGTATGTTGTTGAGATTTTTTTTAAGAACCCCTTTGAAACCTTCAATAACTAGTGGGTGAAGCCAAGTGAAAGGGATAGGCCAGGATTTTTTGGTCTTTTCTTTTATTCACCCTCTTGTTCGGTAGGTATAAATATTTTTTAAACAGATCTGAAAAGAAATGTGACTTTTTTCCTTTTATCTAAGAGCAAATTGTAGCTTATCTGGCAATAACAACATTGCTTCCAGAACACTCTGCATTAGGTAACTTCTGATCACAGTTCCAAAGACAAAGCTCGTCCCTCAAATCCTTCCATTGCAAAGAGAGAATTGAAACAAGATCATTCAGCTCCTGGAAGAACTGGAGCTTCTTTTGCAGATCTCGTACTCCATATATATATATATATATACGCACACATATATACACACACACATGCTCCCTCACTCTGTCTAGCAATACTACTGTGTAATTTTAGAATAAAGGGATACACTTAAGACCAACAAATCTTACAGAATTGGACTGCTTTACTGGGAAAAGCTGGAATTGTCCTGAAGTAGTACGGATCATAGTACTGATCAGAAACCATCTCAAGTTGGGTGACTCTAAGGTTCGAAGATGTACTCTTGAATTCAGCGTTCCATGCAGAAGGGAATCCATGTTTCCTCTCCTCCTCCTCTCCGGTTTCCTACTGTTCCGTGTCTCCTGGAATTGCTCTCTAATGAGACCTTAATTGGCTGCTGTTTTGTCAGCAACATGAATTGATGTCTTCGGAAGACTGTATGCACTGTGTAGCTGAAGAATTGTAACAACATTTAGAGAGATTTTTGTTTGGATAAAGTACGCTGACAACACACAATAAAGTGAAATGCTTGTGATTTATTAATTACTGTTAGGGAACAGCGGTGGTGAGATTGCTGCAGCGTACAGGGGCAGATTTATAGCTGGCTTAACACATGCACACACCCTCCCGACACCCACCCCCAGTCCTAACGTAAGCCCTAGCTCAGTGGGGCCGTGCCTGGAACTTTGAAATCCAATTATTTCTCCTTCGTTTTTTGATTTGCAGGGCACTGACTCGAGGGGACCAGAAGAGGGTCTTCCAACTTTGACTGTCACAACAATCCTGGTAAGGCAGTGACACAACACTGGAGTGGCTGGGAGATAGCTGGAGTTATACTTTGCCTTTTTTTCCCACCCATATATTTGCAGGTGCTTTGTTTGGGCTGGCTTTGACACTGATAGCCCTGTTCATCACAGTGTTTTTGGAGTGCCGGCTCAGTGGTGTAGAGGTGCAGGCTGTCTGTAGTTTGCAATGGGAAGATTTGAGGGCTATCAAAGTCAGCCCACAAAACGGACTGGGCATACGCTTCTATAAATGACTGCTCTGCGACCACAGCCAGGCCTCTTCACTCTGTTTAGCTACATCTAAGGGTTTTCATGTTACCTGTAAGTTGTTTCTGTTCTGCAGTGGAAATATGTGAAGATCACACATGTGCAGGGATTCAAAACAGGCTATAAAAAAAAGAAAATGCATTACCACATGCAACAGACAAGCAGGACTATTCAGGAGAAGCTGCAGCAGTAAGTTTTCTAATTCTGATGCCAGGTCCTGCACCAGCCTGTGACCCTCATCTGATGCTTTGATGGGCCAGATGAAATGTATTTGGGCTTTTAGGCTGAGAAGAGATGATCACTTACTTCTGTGGTGCACGTGACTTGCAGAATGCAGCTGTCCTGCTGGAGCTGTAGTCTATGACTAGTGGTGGCACAGGACTCCAGTGAATATCTTTCAAGGTTGGAAATGTTGTCCCCCTGATAACGTGGACAGAAGTCTTTGGGGAGGGTTTGTCAAAAATATGGTGCAATTCACAATCAGTTGCACTGCAGACTGTGGGAGCATGTAATTGTGTATTTTTCCCTCCATGTGCAGGAAGATCCTTATGTCATGGTGAGAAGTGCAGAACTGGAGGGATACTGCATTGATTTGCTGAAAGCACTTGCTGCAATGCTTCACTTCGGCTACAAGGTGAAGGTGGTGGGAGATGGGCAGTATGGTGCCGTCTCTTCCAATGGGAACTGGACAGGGATGATTGGCGAGATTTTGAGACAGGTAATTTTCAATTTAAGTTTTTGACAAACTGCAGCTCTTGGTGCAGTGCTTGTCTTGTCTCAGAGGCTACCCAGTGTTTCTTTGTAGTCCGAGAGACTGTACAGACATCTGAGCTCACTAATGAAACAAAGATAATGGCTTTAAGGAAAACTTGCCTTGAACGTAACCACTAGGTGAAACTTGTCTCTTTCAGAATGGTAATCCCCTAGACTCTTCAAGGAGACACTTGAATGCACATCTTACCCCATCGTGTGCCATTCCCTATGGCTAGTGTTCTGTCATCTGTTGGTAACATTTGAATTAAACCTTCTTTGCTCCCCTGCACTCAGCACTGTGCCCAGCTGTCGGTAGATGCTGCAGCCAAAAACAGCCTTCTGGTTTTGGTAAACAAAACCAATGTGGTTCGTGGCGCACTCCTCAGCTTGTGTGTGTGATGCTGTAGCAGAAAACCAGAAGCCCCAGATACCAACCAGCACCCCACTATGAACAATGCAAAGTGGAAAACTGTCCTATTTCTCAGAGCTCACAGTCTAAGATGGTAGCTGTCTGTTGACGCAGAGAAGTGATTTGCCATGTAGATATCTGCCTGCTCAGCTTGGGAAGCGTTCTATTCGAGTGACAGAAATCTTCAGGTAGGTTGGATGGCTGATTATTTTTTATCTCCATCTTATAGGAAGCAGATATTGCAGTGGCTCCCTTGACAGTCACGTCAGCAAGGGAAGAGGTGGTCTCCTTCACCACGCCGTTCCTGCAGACTGGGATTGGAATCTTGCTTCGAAAAGACACCGTCTCTCAGGAGATGTCTTTCTTCCACTTCCTGGCTCCTTTCAGTAAGGAGACCTGGACTGGCCTTTTATTTGCTTATGTGCTGACATGCTTCTGCCTCTTTCTTGTTGCCAGGTATAAATGAATTCGTTTCAGAGATTTTGTTCAAGTCAACTGCTTTCTCAGCTATGAAGAGATCTCAGTTTTAAAGAAAGTACCAGAGTGCATTTTGCTTTGAGGAACCTTCTGTACAGGTCCAGAACCAGGGCTAATAAAGCTTAAGTCATGCCAGATTAAGACAGCATTAAGAGCAGGATCTCCCCATGAAGAGCACCATCTCCCTTGATGTGGATTACCTAGGGCTGCTAAAAGGACTGTGTGTTCGTACTTCAGCTCTTCTTTCTCACTTTGTTTTGAACTACGACCATGTTCCTATGTGCAGGTCTCTCTCCTGCTGCATTTTCATGCACTATGGCCTGCACTGACTGGTGGAAGAGATTCTCTCTGCCAGCACTCCACCTCCTTCCCAGGAGATTCAGCTTTCTCCCCCTTTCTTGATTAGGCCGCAGTCTTGAACAGAAGCTCTATTGCTGCTTTCTAGTTTTATGCACAATCTTTACAGGTAAGGTTTTGCCCCAGGAGCAGCCTTCAGCCCGATATTACGGAACAGAGCCAATATTGCCACGCAGGTGTGCCAGGCAGACTAGATTATGCCATGGCTCAGGAAGAAAGTGTCTGGCAAACCCGTGACAGGACCCCTGAGCCATCACTGTTGCAAACTACTTGAGGCGTTGAGCAGGAGTACTTTCCTCTGCACTGGTTAAACTGGAACTCAGGTGAAGGAGGAGCTACCATGGAAGGAAAGGGCACTTCCAGGCTATCTGCACTGCTGCAGTCACACTGCAGGATTATTTCTATTTCCGCCCCCCCTGAATGTCTGGTTTTCTCCTCTTGTTTTCCCACAGACTGAGCCCCTGTGAATGGAATGAGCCAAAGAATGAAGAGAACCACTTTACCTTCCTAAATAGCCTCTGGTTTGGAGCAGGAGCACTTGCACTGCAAGGTGAGCCGGGAGGACTGCAAGAAAGGAGCTCTGGGAGCAGTGTGGTTCTTTAAGCTGATTGTATATCCAGCTCTCATCTGTCTGTAACACTGGTGTGCTAGCCTGTTGAGGGAAAAGATGTTCCAATAGGGACGCCTGGCACCACTAAAACTCCCAGTTTGGGGAGTTTTGATTACAGACTTGTCGGAATTGTACAGATGGCTGGCTTCAGTTGGGGAATGCTTATTTTCTGCTGTAACAATTGCCCTGGGGAATGTCAAGCTAACCATTGCACCGGTGCTTTGTAGACTGGAGTGTTTTGTTGTGGTTTTAGGCCACTGACGTTGCTTCAACTCTGCATCGCGTGCAGTATTGATGATCAAACCAGCCATAGTCAGTCTGTTCAGGCTTGTGCATTAAGTAGCTGCAGGGCAAGATTGGCAGTTTGGCAAAGTTGTTATTGCAGTTATTTAAAAGGAAGTCTTTAACTCAGGCTCATGGATGTAAAGTTCTTCGTCTCTCTCTCACCGTACGTCACCTCACATACATTTTATCGGCTCCTCTGGTCGTGCAGGTGTCACCCCTCGGCCCAAAGCGCTCTCTGTGCGGGTCATCGCTGCCGTCTGGTGGCTGTTCACCATTGCCTTGCTGGCTGCCTACATCGCCAACTTCACCGCTCTGCTGAGCTCTGGCAGCGAGCAGCTCCCCATCCAGACTTTTGAAGATCTTGTGAAGCAAAGAAAGCTTGAGTTTGGGACACTGGACGGCTCTTCTACTTTCTACTTCTTCAAGGTGCAGAGAATCTAATTGTGCACATACACAATTGTGCTGTAGAACCGCTAAGCTGGGGCCAAGTTGTCTAGCTCATGCCTAATGGTCCTTACACCACCCTCATCACTGTAGACTCCATCAGTTTTCCTGTAATACTTCAAATTATGTGATTGGTGTCTGTTGTTTTGTTCATCTCTTCTTCCACCTTTTCTCAGAGAGAAAAGCATGCAGAGGGCTGTATTTTTATAGTGTATTCTCTTTTAAGAAAGTGGTGCTAGTCTTCAGGGGTTGTCCTTGTGTACCTTGAACACGAGGACTGACGTAGGTAATTTCTGGATATGTTAACTGGATGCCTGCAAAGGTGGGGGTTTTTTTGGGGGGAGGGTGGGAAATGTTCAATACTTACCTCCCTGTAACACTGCATTAGAGAGGAAATCTGCGCTAGCTATATGCTGGTTTTCAGTTCAGAGGGCTCAAAGGGCAGTGGCTTAAGTACTCTTATTCTCCACATTGTTTTGCAACCGTTGCACATATATGCAGATTTTTTTGGATAATTGTTTTACACTTGTTTGACATTTGTATTTTTGGGCTGCAGAACTCCAAGAATCCTATCCATCAGATGGTCTATGAATATATGGACAAGAGACGAGACCACGTTTTAGTCAAAACCTACCAGGAAGCAGTTCAACGTGTGATGGAATCAAACTATGCCTTCATTGGTGAATCCATCTCTCAAGACCTTGCAGCTGCCAGGCACTGCAATTTGATCAGGGCCCCTGAAGTTATTGGAGCCAGAGGATTTGGCATTGCCACTACCCAGGGTTAGTCCTTGTGCACCGCTTCTGTCCCACTTCTCCGCCTGGATTTCATGGGTCTGAAGTAGCAGACTGACAGAGCAAAAAGCCTGGCATAGCCACGCCCTGAAACTCGCACATTTTCTGCCTTAACACTAATAATCTCATATAACAAATTGGTAACCCTGCTATGCAATGTTTTCTTTCTGTAGATGAGTTATCGCTAGCACTCGCTGACCCTTTCTTTGAACTGTAATAAGCAAAAAAGTCCAACTCTCAGGGGTGTCATTGGTTCCTGTGGGTTTTTTTGGTTTTGCTTTGGTTTTGCCTCGGTGCCAGTAATGCAGGGCTCCTGCTGCAGTCAGCAGGGAAGGGTTTGTTCTCTTGTGGAGCATGACTGCTTGGACTTCTCAAAGTACCTTCACTCTGTCATTATTCTGCGAGTATTAGCATACCTCTATGGATAGGATAGGAACGGAACGGTTGCTATCCAAGAAAAAGCGCTTGGCTTAGTCCGTTGCATTCTGTTTGCCGAATGACCATCTGACAGTTGGGAAGCTGCACCCAGCTAACCCTGCTCGGTAGTGCAGCAGCAGATTGCTTAAAAATGTTATAGTGGCTGTGATCTCTCCCATACTCTTCTCTCTCTTTCATTCTACTGCTGCCAGCATCCCGGTGGACTAAGAAGCTCTCCATTGCTGTCCTCAAACTGCGTGAATCAGGTGATCTTGACTACTTGCGTAACAAGTGGTGGGAGACCAGTTGCCTTCACAAAAGTAGAGAGAGATGGAGTCCTCTGCAGCCCCAGGCTCTGGGTGGGCTCTTTCTTACTCTCGCAATTGGCCTTGCATTGGGAGTGATCGCAGCTGTGGTGGAGCTGTCAAACAAGAGCAGACACGCTGCGGGGCACGTGAAGGTAGGTGATGGCTGCTCTCTCCCGTCCTGCTTCCCCATGTCCCTGCTGCTTAGCACGGACAAGCCAGGCACCGGTGCTCCGCTGTGCACAATGCTGGGTTCCCACGGGGATCTGGCGTTTTCTAAGGAAAGCACTGTGGTGTGGTGAGGGGGGAGACGTGCTATGTATTCACTCTTTAAAGCCTGAAACTTCACAGCTTGGGCTGCGTGATAGTCTTGTAGCCCAAACAGGGTAACAATAATAAAGTAACCTCCCCTCCCCCAAAATGTGAAATAGAAACACAGACTGTAATTCCTAGGCAGCCAGACTGCACTCCAATATGCTGAGTGTGTACAGAGGACAGTGAATCATCAATAACAAGTTTATTCTCAAGTATGGCTATTCTTAAGTCATTTGACAAGCAGGAAAACACATGTAAATGAAACTGCACTAGTATCTGAATGTGCACCTTGGCGTTCCTGTTCTCCAGCCATTCCAACAGATGGGTCGGGCACACTTAAAAGGTGGCTTCTCTGACACAGAACAACTCACCCCTTTGTTTCCTCCCCTTTTGTTTTTCAGAAATCTTGTTGCTCCGTTTTCACAGAAGAAATGTGCACTCGTCTACGTATAAAAGAAAATACAAGACAAAGCCAGGAGACTTCAGGGAGGGCTAATGCTTAAGAATTTTTTGCTTAAGGAATGGGCATGTATTAGGTTGATACCATATGTATTTCATAGGAACTACATCACTGTAGAAAGATGTTTTTCTGCAAGTCTAGAGTGTTAGTTTTCTAATTACAAACACACACAGAGAGCACTTCTGGAGCTGGATACAGAAGAAAATTAAGTGGCTTGGAAGAATTTAAATTGATAAGGGACAGAGTGCAACCGTTAAAAATAAGGGAGGTTAACAACTTGGTGAAATAAAGTTGAGATGGCCAAGATGGTGGATCCGTATTTAGTTTAGAAGTTTACTGTGTAAGTACACGAATGCCTGTAGGAGTAAGTGACTTGGGATAGGTTAATACGAAGCCTCTGCTTACTAATTACAGTATGAGGTACAATCTTGAAAATTAAAGCTCTCATCTGACTGTTCTAATCAAGAACAACTGCTTCTTAAACATTTAGTTATAAAGAGACTGTACTCTTCCCCTCTTCTAAGCAGAAGATGCTGGTCACTGTGAAGGTCATTTCTGAATCAGAAACGACAGTGCTGTTGTGTAAACCCCAAAAGTGCAGGACTGACTTAACTGCATTCTCTGCAGCGGCCTAAAACCCGAGAAAGGGGGAGACCATGCAATGAAGGAACTACTAGACTTAAGAAATGCAAGACACGGACGTGTCCTTTGTCAGTTTCCCATCAGAGGCTAAGTTTCCCTGTTCAGCTATGGGGGATGTTTTGCCCTGGTTAACCTGACCAAGAAGTATTTAGGAAGAAGACTGATAGCTGAAATCCAACAGTACTGGAGCATGGAGTTTGGTACCAGTCAATTAAAACAAAGTACAAGTTCACCAGGCAAGGGTGAGGCAGTGAGTAATGGGTATTTCGCATTATCCTCTTGCTCTCAAAGAAGGATCTTTGAAAGTCATGGGGAACAGTTATCTCGGTTGCATATTAAATAGTTTTCTAATTAAGCTGTTTTTCATTTCAGAGCTGGAATGACTGATGCATGCACATGCTGGTTTGCAAATTCATGGTTAAATCACTCCATTTATGTGCTGCACATCTGATGGAGGGAAAAAAAAAGCCAATTCAGTTACTTGGAAATGGCTTTAACTGCACTGCATGAACAAAGAGACTAGTTCTCATCAGTCCCAGCATTAAATAACGGAAGGCAACAGAAACTAACGTGCCTGTGACAGGAAAATAGCAGGGTGTTCCTGAATAAAGCACTACACATCACTTTGAGGGTAACTGAGTGAGACTCAGCTTCCAACTACTGCCAAGTAATTTAGTATAGGTGCAGAATTCCCCTCCCCCTGACTGTTAACAGGGCCAAACAGTGACAGCCGCAGGAGTTAGGAGTTCTTCCAGCTGTTGGTAAACTAGTGCTGTTTGGTTACCTGCTACGCGCTCTCAGATCACAACAGTTCTGTTTTAAATACAGCTTGAGCAAAGTTTGTTAGGTTAGAAGGTGGATCAGTCCTTCAATCAAATTAACTGCAAAGAGCATGAAACTTTTTAGGTAAGTTTAAAAGCTGACATGGAAAATGCAATGCCAGATTCACTCAGCTCTTTAAAAACTATTTGGTATGTGCCATGTCATTGCTGGCAGAGTAGGCAGAGATGTATAAAAAAAGGTTTCATTGACATTTAAATATATTTCTATATGAATGTCTCACAGAACAAAAAAATAAAGTCTTTTCATCACAAATACTGCAGCATTAAAATAAACACTTACCAAAATAAACAATGAGTGATATACATATATATATTTGAGTGTGTATACTATAGAGTGAATCATATTGTTGCTTTTTAAGTCACAAAAGCACAATATAAATATGGAATTTCCTGTGAACTCTTTTCCCTGTTGTAATAAAAATACATTCTTTACAGTTAAAGTAAAACTAGTGCAAGTCCGTTCTGCTGCTCCCATTCACCCAGTTGACCAGATCCCTATCATTTACATGGCACTTCATACTTAAAAATTACACTGAAAATTTTCCCTCCAAGACGATCAGCAAGCCAGGAGTTTTTGATAACAGCAAGTTTGAGGCTCTCACACTTCAAAGCCGCGTAGTAATTCGTGTGGATGGCACGACCCATGCCCTCAATGATAACCAAGTCTGTCTTCCGCTCTCTGACCAGCACAGCCAAACCTTTATCCAGACGGCTGAAACGAGAGGTCTGGTTTAGAAACAGTCATCCTTATACAAGCTACACATGAAAGACAGGCTGTCCTAAGGGCTTTATCATTCACATAAAATGTGGTGGGATATCGAGTTACTGATGCCAATAAACAGGAACACTTTAAATCAAAGGAAGTGAAGATTGAAACGTAGTTTTAAAAGCTTCATTAAATGCATGCAGAATTGGGATTTCCCAGAAAACACAGGTAAGTTCTGACTCCAATAGAGAAACCCATCAAAAATAAACAGGTTAACAACATGAAATGCTTCTTACAGTCAAGTGGATTTCTTGGTCACATGCAGGATTTTGCATCATCTGTAACTAAGCTGCTCATGAGACCAACAATGTGTCATTGCCGAACACAAACATGATAAATAAGACACCCAACAACTAGTAAGGCTTGATCAATATTACAAGTCTGTAAATCCAGACTAAGCAACTCTTAATGGTTTTGCAAAAGTGATTCATATCAGGAAAGGTGGCTGAGATACTCCAGAGCTGTCTGTGAACATCCTGCAGCTGATGGAGACAAATCACAAATTGGTACTTTGCCAATATACCTTAGATCTAGACACGGAGAACTCGAACCTGTCTGAACCAACAGCAGCTTCTCTTCCCTCAGTGCAGATCTTTATGTAAAAAAAAAAAGACAAAAAAAACATTACACAGCTACATCAACAGGGTCATGCAAATCTGGTAATAAGCCAGATGACAACAAATATCTAAGTCTTCTTTGCAAAGGCTTCTTTTCCTGCTAGGACTTCACCAAGAAACACAACGTTTCCTTGAGCAAAAGGATTTAGTCAGCTATGTATCCTCTACCGGGGACACTCCATATGTGAAATATATGTATTTTCCTCTACTTTTTTAACATAGAAAATTTACGTTTTAGTAGCCTGAGTGCTTATCAGGGAAGACACAGACAAGAAATGTAATTATGGATGTTCCAGAAAGATCTGATTTCTAAATTCTTCACCTTAATGGAAGGTAATGATCTGCCTTAGCTTACTTCCAGGTTGCAGATTTCAGACACTAATTAACACAGTTAAATATGAACTCAGTATGTAACAAGGAACTTGCTTTTTCCTTCTATGTATTGTATGATACATGAGGAAGACTGGTTAAATGCTTACTGAATAACTGGATCCATTGCTGCTATCCGTTCAGTTACGATCAGCGATTCACTGTAGGTGACATCATTTAGGGCAGGGCCAGAGTTACAAGCCAAGATAACCTGAGGTAAAGATGTCAGAAGAGTTCACCAATTAACGCAGTCCACATATGGCGTTAGAGCTGCTTATTTGTTTAAAATCACCACTGCCTGACTTATTGTACAAAAGAGGAAATGGGAAGAGAAAGGCTGGAGGCCCAGTCCTCATTTCCCCTCAGTTACCCAGCTATTTCAGGTCTTTTGACATCATAGACCCTTGTTCAGCAAACGTGGGTCTGACCGAGGCTCGCTTTGCTTTGCTACCTTTCACTCTACTTACAGTTAGACTTTGGAGTTCCAGGGATGTGGATTATTCCCAATTCAAATGTTAGGAGCCAGTCTGGTAAAGTGTACTGCTGGTAGGTAGTTAACAAACCTTTCACCAGCTACCAAAGCTCCATTACACAGTGAATGCACAATGAAAAAAAACAAAAACCACTTACCTCTGTCCCTCTAGAAAGGAGCTCTCGGACAAAAGGAAAGACTCCTAAAATTATGTCTATTCCACTGTTATCTGCGAAAATTAAGGCACATTTATGAGGGGGACCCTCCTGCAAGAGAAAACCAATGTATTCAGGATTGAGTTCGCAATTCATTTCAGTGAATAGTTTATGTTATTTAAACTACTCACTTTAAGACCCCACATTTATACCCTTAAATGACTGGCAATTTTGGTTATCTAGTCGCAGCATAACTCATCAGAACATCACCTACCCTTGATCTTAGGAGAAATGGGTTTCCCTACCATTGTCTTTGCACAGTTATTTAAAACAGCCTTTAGTTACTTTGCTTTGTTTGAGAGAGGTCGTTCAAACTCCATTAATAACACCTACATCTGCCAGTTACGGACACGCCTAACTCCCGCAGCTCTGAACAGGAACGTACTTCAGGGGCTGCTGAACAGCGGGTACTTAGGCCTACAGTCCTGCTGTTTGGAGAGCAGATTATGGCTAGCATTTTGTTACGCCATGCCGCTGGAGAATACCATTCTCTAAAATAAAAGCAGCAGCATGGGCAGCTGCCTACGTGAACGCGCTGGTTATCAGGGTAAACCTACCTTTGTGGCTGTTTTAAGCTAGCATGCTGTAGGGTGAACAGGATTCCCTTCTGCCAGGAAAGGGCAGGATGGACTGCTGGGGGCAGTAACATCCTAAAATGAAAAGATATTTCCTGTTCTCCGTTAACCTTTTAATTTGTTCTGAATCTGATGTTATGAAACTTAGTTCACTCCAGTTCATACCAGCAGAAGAATTTTTATAGTGAACAATGCTTAATTCCTAATAAAAAGTTGTCAGGACAGTGCTTGAAGTTCCTTAATTATCACTGTTATACAAGATTAGCTGATGCTTTTGTTTTAATGTAATGTAATATGTAATGATTTGTAATAGTCTACTCAGACCAAACCTTTGGCTATCATTTCCAACATAGAGATTTACACAAAGAAACAAAAGCTTTTCAATTAACCTTAATTAAATAGCAATAGAGATCACAGGGCAAAAAAAGCTTTGCTAATTGATAGGTTAATTACTTTCAGCAAGCTCCTACATTAATGTCCTTTTTAGGTTGGCTACTCAGATCGAGGAACAATCCAAGCATTACTCTTGGACCCAAGTTTTCAAAATTACGGGTCTAGCTGTATGGAAATAAGTGCCCTGATAAAGAAGGGACACAATATGGTTACTTTGGAACAGCTTTGAAAGCAGCTGGGTTCCAAATGCTGCAGTTTCTGAAGGAAGTCAGCTAAGAAGCCTGGTAAGTAATGAAGTGTCACACTAATTATTCCTTTTATTCCTTTCTTTACGGTAAGGCTGCTGAATTACTGGTACTGTATTACCAGAATTTATTTTGAGTTGTCTGAACAGAGGTCTGTTAAATCCGGTAAAAAACCCCAAGATTAATAAGGTGATTTTATGATTAATGTATTTAATTACTCAATAGTTAGTAACAATAGCGGAGTCATACCTTCAGTCGCTCTAGCCACTGACTGTAGGAATCTTCTAACCAGGGACGTTCTGTGTCACAGACAAAATCATGTTAGCATTTCTTTTAGGCAAACAGGAATTCTGCACATTATGAAAAGCAGGAGGTGTCTCTTTACAGATGCTTCAGCATTAAAGCATTTGAGCTCAGGTTTTGAATGTTAAATGTGTAGATTCAAAGAGTTCCTGAGCTCTTAATTATGAGAATAGCTCAATTCCAGCAGTCTTGAAATGGAATTTTCATAATAAAGCAATGGAAGCATGCAAGTTGGCTATCACAATGACTCGTCCTAGGATGGCTGGTGTTGTACGTCCCAGGACACTATCTCCTTGACAGGATTAGAACAGCGATGAAAAACAGCATGGGCAAGATATTCTGACTATCTGTGCCGCTGAGGCTTCTGTTCAAGGAGAGAGGTTTTCAGATTTCAGTTCCTTTGGAACACAAAGAGGAACATTCCACGGGAACTCTGTTGCCTGCATTTCAGATAACCCTAGCAAGTACTAATGATTTCTTGTCATCTGGGCAGCAGAACTGCCACAATAAACATGTTCACACTCTTCTCCACTCTCATATTAACACCATATCCACTTCCAACCACCACCACAGATCTCCCTATACCTTGTAGCTTTGACTTGGCTTCTTCAAATCCAAATTGTGGCTCAGATTCCAGAACACTGTATCAGAAGAGAAATAAAGGGTACGCAGTTAAGCAACTTCATCTCACATAAATATAATTCAAACATTTCTTTAGCAGGTGGTCAGCAATTTTATTGCATCAGTTATAATGGGGAGCGTGGATAGGTCCAATGACTGAGAAACAGATACTTTGTGCTTATGTTAAAAACAAAAGGCTCAGATGATGTACATTAAATTAGAGTTCTTATGCTAAAAGAAAAAGGTTTCAGCAATATACAAATGTTTGCAGGCACTAGACTACAGGCAAAAAAGACATCTTTTGATCTGCAGACCACCATAAAATATAGTCATGATCTAAAATATCTGCATGGTAAAACAGTGCTTTACAAAGCCTGATTTGAAGATTGGTCTACAAAAGTTTTTTTTAAAGTTGTACCTGCGTGGGGAAAAAAAGGAATCAAAATAACCAGATACAGAGCTACTGCTATTGGCTATATGTATAGGAAAGTAGCCCCAAACACTTAGGTGGTGATGAGGATTTACATAATGAGATGTTGGATTCTAAGCTCTCAGTTAAAATACCACACCATGTGGGGAATGCTTGCCAGTCAAGTCTCCTGAAGTTCCTTAAATCTAGTATGAATTTAACTCAGTCTGCATCTCTTAGTTCCTTCCTTAGAGAGAATGAGCGCTACACTTAGCACGAGCGGCAAGTAGACTAACTGCTCCGACTGGTGCCAGTTCAAGTTTCTGGTTGTGGGCAACATCAGAAGTAACACAAGCCTAAGAACGCCCATGGAGCCTTGAATCACCTTGTTTTTAATGGACTTTTCTTGATTTAATCAGAGGGAAAACTCCTCAAAGATGCAGAAAGGGAAAGGAAGTGCTGAATGTCAGCTGTAAAACAGTGCCCCTCTCCCACGCTCTTGGATCTATATTATCAGCCCCACAAAAAGAAAGTTCTAGAATTGAAAAATCAAAAATATTTCAAGACTGTTGGCATTAATATCCCCAAATGAATTCATGGCTGCTGACAGGATATAAGGAAAAAAAGCTCTCCAAATAGCAACAGAAATCTATGTTGATCAAAAATACTTAATATTTAGTTATCAAAAGAGACCACCAACCTAACTTACAGCCCACAGAATATATACTGTGTTATCAGGACAACTGGAGGTTGCAGAAAAATAGCGTATTTTCTGTTCTAGGAACACAGTACAACACATACCCAAAAGCAGTGCTAATAACAATGCTACAAGCAAAGCAGCCAGACGGGAATATTACATGCTCTACCACTTAATTCAAACATTCACAGTAACATGTCTGCCAGATTTCAAGGGTGGAAATGTAAACTTTCCCGCACCACCACAACGCTTGGAAATAAACAACCAACATTTGATTAAGGTGAAATACAAACTACAATTGAAGTTAGACTGGTGCACTTTATTTTCTTTAAAAAAAGAACAATTGGATATTCTGTATCTTAAAAGGGTGCTTTTAAAATATTTAACACCTACTCTGAGACTGCTTTTGCTCCCCAGTCAAAGACATTCCCCGCAAGAAGTCCTTTCACCAGAGCAAACTGCCTCTCCTCCCAGCCTAATGAATCCAAAGATTCGATTACGCTTTGAAAACATTTTAAGGCTATGCCATTTTCTTTCTGCTTTACCTGTAAGAAAGACATGAAACATTGGATTTATAGACAAAAATTTCTTACCCATCATTGGTTGTCTCAGTCCCAAGACCACGTTCAAGCATTCTCCTCTACGTTCATGGCCTCTAATGGACCAACAAGTTACTGTTATCAGCATGCTTAGTATCAACAAGAAAAAAGTTTCCTGGGATTCTAATAAAAAGCTTCATTAGTGCTAGGATATGATCTGTAGCCCAAGAATTACTTTTCTTAATAAGTTAGAGGTGCAATAGATCTTGAGCAGATTGGGGAATGGGAGAGTGGACACACAAAAAAGTTTTAGTAGTAACATGATCCATCAAACCTGGGTAATTCCCAAGAGAAGGCTTACCACTAGCAGATTTACAAAAACTGGAAGAGACTTTTGTGATTTTTGCATCAAGAGTTTCATCATCCCAGATGCTTAGACGCTCTTGAATTTTTTTCTCTGCTTCTGTCTCCAGTGAGATCAGTGTTACATAGCTAGTTATCTTAAAAAATTTAAGTGATACTGGGTTCCATCTTTACATCAAGATCTTTTATTGGCAATATCTCATCTCAATTACCAAAAAGCAAATATAAGTAAAAGCCACCTCACATATTTTTTACCTTTTTCTTAGAGTCAATGTAACATGTGACAATACAGCTAGGGAGAACCTTCTATGTATTTTGTAGAAATAGATCAACAGTCAGAAAAAAGTCTGTAACCAGACACTGGCACTGCTGTTATTTCTATGTCCACACAGACAAGCGGTGAGGATCGGACCTACACAAGTTATTTTTGAGAAATACTGACTTCGCATGTCCTCTCCCCCAACCATATTACGTTGCACAATAAGAGACAAAGCGTAAACAGCTGCACAATGGCAACAAATATTTTTAAGAGCTAGAGGTTAGGCATTTGTATACACTCCAGCCCAACTCTGCTGAGTATCTCAAAAATTACAAAACTAATCAAGAATCCTTTTACAGCACAGCAGTAAATTAATCCAGAGACACTATGTAGGAAAGCGCACAGTTTGGTTTAAGGATAGATTGCCTCAGCAAGTAAGGGAATGTGGGAAGGTTTGTTTGGGTTTTTTCCAGGCCTTTTTTGGACACGATGAGGTGAGGGAGGATGACTATCTGTTTATGAACATCCCCCCTTCCTTTCCTTCCCTTTGGGGGGGGGTGGTGAGGACAGAAAAGAAAACACACTTGAAGACAGTAAAAGGAACACAGAAACGTGAGTTCATAGCATTGGTGACTTTTGCGTGGAGCTGTTGAGATCATTAACTGCTCTACAAGATAACAATGCTAAGTGTCTTTTACAACAGTCTGCAGTTTACATATTTATTGGAAAGCACTTACATAGCTACACATAGCTTTAAATTTGAAAATGGTTTCCACACCATGAAGAGAATTATGAGAAAGAGGAGAAAAAAAGAAAAATCCCTGAAGTCTGCCAGACTGCAGTAGTAGCCTCAGTATAAAGGGAAATCAAGTGACTGTCCTCAAAATTGAAATTCTCAGGTCACTTGCGAGGTACTCCACAATCAGAAGTGCAGGCTTCTCCATGCAGTTTCCTCAGTCCTAAACTGAAGGAAACACCTCCCCACAGAAGGAGCAAGTTACAACAGTATCTGATGACAGACACCATCAATTCGCTTCTCAGATGTATCAGACAACTGAAGCTGGGAATATTTTTGGTTAGCATTATCCTCACCATGAGCATGTTAGAGGTCAAAGGCTTTATACCCCATTACCCATTGCTGTTTCTCCTCAGCGACAACCACCAACTGGTTAAACCTGCTGCAAGGTAGCCAGTTTAATCTCTCCCCTATATGCCATTACTTATACAAAGTTTCAGAGTATGGAAAAAGCGTCTTGAACTTACATGTTGTCCACCCTGTAAAGCAAGAACAACTTACCTTTGAATAGGGATCCGGAAAATTGAACTCGTTTAAACAGTGTTCCCTTGTATCCAAAAGACTTCTAACTGTTAAGGTACCATATGCACTTTAAAACAGGGAGAAGGGGGGACAAAAAGAGAGATAGAATCATAGAATCATTTAGGTTGGAAAAGACCTTTAAGATCATCAAGTCCAACCGTTAACCTAGCACTGCCAAGTCCACTACAAGATCAACTATTTCAAACAGAAAAAAGTTATTTTCTCCTCTGTTTCCGCTGGAAGTCATAGCACATCACACAAGCACTTAAGTTAAAAGTTTACATGCTACATGTGCTAAACGGTATCTAAGTGGTAAATCTACCATACAATTTATTTAAATACAGAGAGGGACAATGTTCAGAGCAAAGCCAGATACTTGCATTAACGTGCTACCATTTTTAATAACCATGTAACAATTTTTAATAATAAATCTTCTGCCAATAAAATTTTTTCCATTAAATGCCAATATTTGAGATCCAAAAGTTCTGTGCAGAGGACCTGATGTCTGGCACATCAACTTGCTATAGACTCCAGCATACTTAGCTTTCAGTTTGCTCTGTTTCATAACCTAATTAGCTTTTAGTTAGCTTTTAATTTGCTCTGCTCAACAGAAGTAGCAAGTGATGAAAAAGGGAAAAATAAAGACACTTACAAAGGCTGCTGCCTGAGCGTCTGGAGCTTATTCCAGTATTTCTGTCGGAACTTTTCAGCTCTCTCCAGTGCATCAATAGAGTCTGGTTGACTGGCTGCAGCACGCTTTGCCACCTGGTACAGAAATGAGGCAAGACAGAAGTTACTAAGTGAGTTCTTCCTCCATGTAACTGATCTGAAGTTCAGCCTGAAAAATAACCCCTCCATCTGCTATACTGTTCGGTGCCTGCATGCCATCTAGTCCCTCCCACACAGTATCTTCCAGCTTTCCTTTACTCCAACCATCAAAGAATAATTTTAAATACCTCCTTTCTTCCCAAAAGATTTAAAGTTTATTTTCAAGACTGTACTTTCAGAAATTAAACACAAGTTCTAACTACTTACAGGAAGGGAAAAAAAAATAACAACACACACACACACAAAAGGAGAAACAGGCAGAAATTTAAGAGTCCACATCAACCCCTTGTGGTTTTTTTTCTTTACTACAGTAAGGTCAAGTCGACATGCTGCCCCTGTGTTTTTCCCAGCCCTTTTCCTCCTGACACACACTCATGAAGCTTCTGATTCAGATTTGCTTATTAAGTATATATAGCTCTTCAGTACTAGCATGCACTGACTGAATCAGTTTCACAGTGCAGAAAAAATAACACGTCTGATGATTAACTCATGCTCTTCGAATGCAAAAGTGGCTGTAAGTCAGCAGGACTGCTCCCAAGAGGAAGAATAATGCAAGTATCTTTTTTGGCCTTTGATTGTATAACCATCCTGCTTGCCAGCTCTGTATAAAGAGGTGGTAAGTGCCATTTAAGAGAGAAGATGCTTTGAAAACACCTTAAAAAAAAGAAAAAACACCATAGGAGAAGAATACTTCTGCCTTTGAAGGCACCAAGCCCTTCCTTAGGAGACTGGAACAAAGTCAGATGCCTCTTAACAGGGGAGAGAGAACTGTACTTACACACAATCGGTTTGACACAGCAGGCATATTTTGCAGGGTAAACGCGTTGGTCCACAGAAGATTTATTTGCTAAATATTTGTGTCATTCATACATATGACTGTCTTGTGACATTTACCCCATCCAGTGCCTCCTCAAAGCAGGTGAGCCAGTATTTTCTGGCCATGGCATCATCTGTGAGGTCAACAGTGTCTGGAATATAGGTTGATGGGTCTTTCAGCAGGGGTAGGTTAACAAGCGGTCTCTCCAACCTATCCATTTCAAGCATGTCAAACTAGGTGAAAAATGAAAGAGATTTATTAGAACTTACTCAGAAACTGATTCATAACAAATTAAACTAGCACAAGGGCTACAGAAGTCCATCCACAGTTAAGACTGACAAATTTGCGGACAACTATATTAGAGTATGTGTCATCATAAATAATCCACTCCCCATGGATTATTTATCCATGCCCACCCTATAGATAGAGATTATCAAATTTCATGATGAAAACTTACTATAGGCCCTCTATTTTATTATTTTCCTTCCCTTCCTCCCCAGTACTGTCAAATCTGCTGGGCTATCAGGTTCAAAGACAGGAGCACAAAGAGCTGAGCACAGGCTTGTCTGTAAAGGAATGTTGCTATGCGGCTCTACAACTTCCTTCTACAATCCTGATCAAATCTCCCAAACTTTTCCTCATGCCTTGTGAAAACACTGCTTGGGATCAAATTTCTAAGATAGAGATTAAATTCATGTGAAATATGTCTAGTTACACAGCTCTGTACATAAAGGGTGCCTTATTTCTTGCGTCTAAAAAACCTGTGCACATTTATCTTTATTTTATACAACTATCTAATCACATTGCATTTGCGAACACTGCATGGCCTAGAAATGTTCAGACTAAGTAAAGATTAAAGCCCACAACGTAACAAGACTTTGTGTACATAAACCAAAGTGGTTGCTATAGAACAATTGTCTTCAGTGTTAATTTCACTGCTTAAAAGCGGACATTTCTGAGCTATGATTGTTGCAAAGACATTTCACTTTACGTCAACAAAGTGAGTGCCAAGCGATAGAAGAATTCAAAATGGAGAAGCTGTGGACAGCACACCACAGCTGGTTTGAGACTCCTGTACCACTGCCAGCATGAAACAAACATAATCTTTTCACAGATTAAAAGGGTTGACAAACAACAGATGATCCTTACATCTGCATAAATACTTTTTAAAATATGTCATCTATTTTATGATTAAGAAGGATCATGTTGTTATTTTTTTTGGTCGTACTTGTAATCCACAATTTCATTACAATAATTTCAGTTATGGCAGAGCTTAAAATTAGGTATATTTTTTACATATAGGCACAACCCATAAAATCTATCATCTGCAGCTCAGAGTGGACTTATATTAAGGCTTGGTCTGGGAAACGATTCAGTAAGAGTTCTGCACCTCATCTTCAGGCCTAAGAAAGCCAAGCAACCAAGAGAAAACAACTAACCAAAGCCAACACCTGCTCCTCCCCCCCGCACCCTATAGCAAGTATAGGAAACTAATTCCTGAAAATGGGGAGGAGGTAAATCAACGATGGAGGAAATTTAAAAAAACTTGACATGAAAAACACTGACATGCAGATCAGTAAAAGACAGTAAAACACAATGAGCTCCACTATTCTATCTTCTTCTCAAAAGCACTTCAGTAGATGCAGTATTAGAATATTTTAAGAACCTTAATGTATTTTCTGATTGCTTACTGTATGCCAGTTTCACTGTGAAATCGGAATTACTGTATTGTCAGTGTATTTAAGAAATGACTGGGCTCATGCTCTTCTGTCCAATTATATACTTCTCTTCTCATAGGAAGTAAATAAGCGCTGCTTAAAGACAGTGGAACATCAGATTCAAAATTCTGAAGCACGATATTTCAGCTGTAGCAAAATCCAGCTACTTCAGAGAAAGGGTAAGAGATGAATGTTTCCCTCCCTCCCCTGCTTTGGTGAAGGAGAATAAGATAAAGTAGCAGCCGCAATCTGTTTTTATGAGACATTACATCAAACCATCACACAAGACAACATCACACATGACACAAGACACCATATTAGTCACTTCTTTTGGTAAGCAGGAGTCCCAGGGGCAAGAGACAACTAGCTTGAGAATAGTCATCTCTTTTCAAATCACCATTACTAAGAAAAGGCACTTAGTTTTAGGAAAGACACCACATACTGTACCACTCCTTGTTCTCTGCATAGGGTAAACATCGGGTGATGTGCTCATAAGACCAGAACTCCCAGCATAATTCTCTCCCCAGCTATACTGATTTGGATCTAGAAAAGAGAAAGACAGAGACACACATAATCTGAAAATAAAACTGAAAATACTCCCATGAGTGAGTCTAGAGTTAGCATCCCTTCAGAGAAGCTGCTTCACTACAAAAGCCATCTTCCCTTGTCTTTAAAAGTAAACATAATTTTTCCCTCTAACCCCCAAAAGAAATGTTTCAACCACTCAGTGAATTACCTAGCTCTAAAGAGCTTCAACCTGAATGAGACATGACAATTAAAGTTATAAAATAATTCTTTTTTTTATAACTTGTCATTGTCATTAACAGCTGTAACCAGCATGCCTTCAAAGCACTATCACTGATCATAGACATAATTTCTTATTTCTAAATCTAGATCCATTATTAACAAAATATAATTACAAAACTCTCAAAGCACAATGTAAGTTTCATATAAACACTAAAGTTACTTATAGAAATTTTTTTTATTTGAGAAAAAGCTTAATCAAGTTCAGATGTACAGTACATGCTGCAGAAGTAATGTCTAATTCCTCAGTAGCTGGTTCCTTGCCCACATCTATAAAATGGGTATGAAAAGAATTCCACATCCATTATTCTGAGGTATATTTGATGCTTACTAAAACTAAGTAGCATTAACAACCCCACTGTCTGTTCCACTATAACTAATACACTGACTGGCTTGCTAGTACATCAACCAGAAAAAAAAAAGAAAAATGGCAGAATTCAACCAAAGCACCCTATACCCAAAGAATGCTGGACAGAAGTCTCATCCTTCATAAATGTCTGTGAGGCTTTTCACTCTCAAACACAGTTTTGAGATGCTGTTCTTCAGTACATTAACTGAATTCAGAAGCTGGCCTCTTAAAGAGGGGGAAAGTTCTCAGAAACCACATTTCCCCAAGTTGATTTAGAGTTATGACAGTTCTTTGCAGAAATGCAGAAAAGAGAAGAGCCAAGTCCTGCTGGCTTCTCAAAGGTGAGCAGGAAAAACAGTGAGAAATTAAGATGTCCCTGCCAGAATATATAAAACCAAAGCCCAGCATCTGTGTTTATTAGTGCCAAATGTATTTATTTAGGCAATGACTTACATGCAGCCTCTTAAGAGAAACTTGGACATTACACTGACATTTCAGAACACAGCATATACAGAACATAGCAGTGCTGTACTTACTGTCTTGTTCGGCTCCTTTTAAAAATGCCCCAATGGCTCCCAGGTAGCCTTCATGTCTCAGGAACAATGCCTGAACCTCTCCCTGCCACAATATGAAACATTGCAATTGGATGGTCCCTGATGGCTAGTATGTACTACTTTGTCACTAGTTTTACACTTAAATTTAATAGAAACAACTAGACGATGGTAATATTCATTTGTGCTACATTCTAACACATTCAGTAACTTTAATGGTGCTTCTGAAACACAGCTTCAGGAGGAACTGCTTACATACATCATTCCACAATTATTAAACAGCTGGGGAAAAAAACACATGCAGAAGTGGCGCGTATTCTAAGCCTGCACAACCACAGAAGCAGAGGGAAGCCAGTGCCTTCACTAGAAAAGATCACTGCATCATTCTATGAATACTCAACTCCTCTTGCTTGAACAGGCTGGAAATATAAGGTCATCTGAGTTCTAAGTCATCAACCTAAGTGTGTGCCACTGCGCATCCAACACATTCGCGACATTGCTCATTATCTTTATTTCATTACACTGCTATTCAACATTCAACAACATACAGACACTCTGTATATTATCCACAGGCAAGCATTTCCCCCATCAAATTAGTTAGTTTAATTGTTCATATAATACACAAATGCTAGAGAGAATAAGAACACCCTCCATCCTAGCAGCAGGGTCCCTTAGCTTTCCTAGGCAAGGCTGGGTGAGACAGTGCCTACTCTAAAGGAGAATCAGCTGTGTCTGCAGCAGCGACTATAAGAACAATTAACACTGAGGTAAGCTATAGTAAGAGATCAGCTACAATTCACAGGGACATTTGGATTTGAATCACTGATAAAACTACTCTTACAAGAACCTAAAGCTGCAGGTTTGCAACAGTTTTCTTGAAACCCAACAGAGTTTTACAGAAAGGGACTGCAATGGTGAAATAAAGGGGGAAAAAAAAGCAGTATACAGGAGTCTCTTGCCTGAAGCACTGAGATGAGAAAAAAAAATTGTGTCATCTATTCCATAAAATTGCAAAAGCACAGGAACTAATCTACCTGTAACACCCATTAAGTGAGCTTTTGGACTTGACTGTTCTTCTAGTGAAAAATCTTGAGTATTTTCAACAGCTTCAAAACTTGCAAAGAACTACAGCTTGGTTGTTTTGGGTTTGGTGGGGGGTTTTTTTTGAAAAACAAACGAAAACCAAAAACCCCCACTGATACTAACTGCTAACTATCTCAGCAGAACAATCCCACATTGCATAGCCTAGGGGGTGAAAAGAAATAGTTGCAAGTCAGCAAGAGGAACTGAGTAACAATGGTACCTATCCAAGAAAATAGTGAAAACTCATTACTTGGCAGCTACAAGACAGACTGTCAATCAAAAAATAATAATAAAGAGAGAGAGGGAGGGAGGGAGGGAGAGAGAAAGAGAGGCCAGACAGAACTCCCAGGCAATTCACATTGATTTTACCCCTCCCACAACGGATTTTTATAGCCCTGCCTTACCTACCTAAACAGCAGCCCTCTGAGCTTACTTCATGTGCAAATTAATTTATTAAAGTCTCCCAACAACCTAGAAAGATAACTAAACACGTGACTTTGCTATTAGGAAAATCTCTGTTTTCATTACCTTGGAGAAGAAGTTGATACTGTAGGTTATTGTGCGCATAGTAACAGGGTGACCCCGAATAAAGAATCCTCCAAAATATATTTTATCTAAGTTATGGAGTTTGGCATAGAGGCAGGCGAGTTGACCGATGTCATTGCTGATCATATGTAGTAAACTTTTTGCCATATCTTCTTTGGAAAATTCTTAAAGGAAAGAAATAGTAAACCAAGTTAAACACAGCTGAGGAGCACTCAAATGGACTGTACTTTTCTAACAGATAGCCTACAGCTGGAGAAAAAAAAAGGGAGTTTGATCAGTCTCTTTATGTGTATAGAAGAAAGGTGTTCCCCCCCGCCCCCCCCCAAATCTTTTATATAAAAGTACTTCAAACAACAAGGCGTGTGTATTTGACTGAAGATATCATGAAAAAAACACTAAGCCTCTGTGAAATATTGCTTGAAAGAAACCTGCTTGAAAGGCCAACGGCAAATGGGCAAGAACTTCATTTCTTCTCTCTAGGAACCATGGATAATGGTTCATCCGTCCATCTTGACCTGAGATGCACTGCAAGCATTTTATTATAGTACTGAAAATAAAATTGCAAATTATAGTAAATCACTGCCATAGGTCCTTTTCTGGACCAAGAAAGCACATATATTTCCCATATGAATCAATTAACCAATGTTAATTGATTGGCTAACCAGACAGCTATTTTTGTCGTTTGCCTAGACTTACGCAATCCCAAACTGAAAATCTGAATGCCTGCTTGTAAGGCAGTACTATATAAGAGTTTTAGTCAATAAAACATTCTGCAGGCAAAACACATGTAGGCAAGATCATGAAAAGGACTGGTGGTTATTTTCCAGCTCTACTTGTTAGATCATTATAAACATCAGATTCCCAAGGGCCAGAGGAGATGGTTGCACTTCTCATTAGTTTCAAACACCAACTCCAAATAACTGGAGCAACTCAAGCAGTGCTTCATGTCCCCTCTCAGCCCAGCATGCATAACATGGGGAAATGGATAAGACATGTTTATGCTGATGAAGCTGGCAACTGTTTTTCCATCCATTTAAGTGTTCACAGGAAGCTGGCACAAGCAGCAAATCCACGCTGACAGGCAATATAAAGCATTAACTGTATAGCAAATCTTGGGTAGATCTTTTAAATACCAATACCTTTATCTGCTGTAGTAGATTTCCCGAAGCTGCTAGCTATCAGATTTCCACTTAGCCCCAGGGTCTGGTAGGCACCTCCATACACATCTTTCACCAGCATGTCTACATTTGTGTGCTGTCCCTTTGAAGCGAGTTGCAGCAATTCATCAAATTTCTGAGGATGAGAAGCAGAGTTACTCTAGCTTTCCTGGACAGCCAGAGAACCTTGCCCATAAACGCAGAGTTCTGCAGCATCTTTACTGACCAAAACCAGGGGTTTTGGCTTGTCTTAGAATCAACCTTCCCAGCAAAAGATACATTATTTCTAATTACAAGGACTCATCCAGAGTCCATGTCTTATCAGACAGACTGATCTTAAGTGGAGCTCCTTTAATGATGAAAAGCACAACTGTCCTCTTCAGTTTTCTGCAGTTATCTGCAAATAATTTGTTGAATTTCCCCTGAAAACTAGAGATGGATCAGCACATATAAAATAGTCAGAAGCCTCATGCATCTCTTGTCCTGGAATGAAGTCCGAAACACAGTAACTAAGAGCAAACAGAATTATGTCTTCTTGAGGCATAAGGAAAAAAATGTTTAATAAACCAAAAGGCTAAGTCTGCCTTTACTGTTGCAGAAACGCATTAATGTCCCTGAAATTAAACTTACATGCAATCTGCATGATACCAATACTTAACTTATAAGTCTGTTAACCCTAATTTCTTCTTGTACAAAATCTGAGAGAATTAAAAGCAAACATTGTCATGTTTTAAGATCTCTTTTTTAAAAGCATCAAACAAAATATTGCAAGTATGGGTCTTCCCTTTGACATTTTCTTATTTGGTGCATATGTAACTCTAGCTTTTTCTACACCACTGACATTTAGGGACACCTATTTAAGCCACATGGATCTTTGAGACAGGAAAAACCAGCATGATTTAAGAGCTGAGTTAGGCAGAGCAGTACTAAATTAGGCCTTATTCTGGCAGATTACCAACCTGGGATTTAAGTGATGAGCCCCTGAAACCGAAATGTGTAACAGAGAGCGCCAGAATTCCTCCTCTCTACTCCCAGACATTTTGCAGTAATTGGGTGCTTTCTGCTTTGCTTCTGCAGATAATATTGCAGGAACTAGGCAGGCATTTCATGTTGACAAAGAGTACAGAAAATTAAGAGGCCACTTTGAGGAGGCTATTCTCTGCATTATAGACAAGATTTGTCCTTGTTGAGAAACTCCGAGTCCCAAGTAGGGTTATTATTTTGCCACTGATGAGCATCTTATCGTTTTTATCCCTATATTCTACCAGTATCTTTTTGCATTTAAGGCCTCCTTTTATGCATCAGAAGCATCAAAAATATGAACATAAATCAAGGACTCAGCTTTGTTACCTAACAGTCTACAACCACAAGCACCTAATGGAGAGTATTAAAACTGTCCTGAGCAATTGTTCTGTTTCTGCACAAGGGCAGCAATTCTTTGAATAAAGGGTAAATCCCCCCAAGAGACAAGACATAATTTTTTGGTATCTTCTAGTACACTAATGTTGGACTTCTGGTTTTCCATACAAACATTACTTAAAATAATTATTTCCCCCTATTCAAAGAGTTTGGCATTCCAACATTTCAAGCTGCTTCTTAGCATCTCATTTAATCCCACACCCCTTAAAACTGACCCTTCGATACCTTTGTTTTTGTAAGCAGTGCTCCAAGACCCCAGAATGTTCCACCTCCAATTGAGCTCCCTCCAATCCATTCAAATTTGTCTTCTGTTTCTACCTGTCAATGAAACAAAGCAGATTTGTCTAGAAAGCCCTACTATAACTATAAACACACAGTAAGATATGAGAGCATGTGGGGATTTTTTTGAACAGTGGAATTAGTGCAGGCAGAACTATTTAGTTGTGTAAATATCAGGTGACAAGTTCTCCAGAGGTACATGTTCCACCTACTTATACCACAAGCAGTTTCTGAAATCTTTGTATTTAATTCTTGGCCAATAATCCTAAATATAGACATTAAATTTTGTCCCCTCAACAGAGTATCAAAACAAACAAACATTAAAAATTACTCTGATCTGACAGCCTTTGTCCTCATCAGTTAATATAACAACTTCTCTAAACACCAAATTAAACGTGATTAAAAAAAACCTATGGTAGTGAACAGAAAAGCATTCATAACTCAGTAAGAAATTGAAATTTTAAAAAATCATTATTTTCTTTCTAAACTTTTTATTACCCAAGAAGAAACAACTACAAATCTAAAACAGTAAGATGTTTCAGATCACCTTTATCAAATTCTACAGTAAAACATTTTAGCAACCACTCACCTTCACTATAGAAACACCAGAGCCAATATTCACCAGTAAATAAGGGAAAATATTTGGATGGTTTGTCTGAAATCGGAATTCTGTATCTGAATCTTTCTGGTACGCAAACACTTCATGGGGTATGTTCCTTAGCACGAAGTTGCATCCTTTAATTAGGCAGGTCATTACATCTTCTTTATCTACTCTGAGGGGAAGGGGGAGAAAAAAAACCCCTTACATAAATTCCACAGTCCTATTGATAAGCAAGGATGCTTTTAGAACAGTAGTTTTTAAAGACTTTACATACAGGAGATAGTAACCCACACCACATGGCAAAAGTCCAGATCTCTTAAAACATCTGCGTATGTTCTGATGTTCATCTTCCATGCCAGAACACACAGTCTGAAGTTAGACTGTAGTTACATAGTAATTTTAATCTTACGTTAACCATGCTGTCATTAAAAACAATCCTGCTCCCCTGTTTGCTTGTTTACACCGCCTCTTTAGTGCCCTAGTGCTAGCACAAGTATGTGCGCACCCGTGCAATAAAGTAGGTCAGGAAACTTATCTGGAAATTAACTTAACAAAACAACTTCCTAACACGGAATAATTTTCTATTGCTCTTCCCCTTCCTCCCCAAACAAGGAAAAAAGGCCCCCCTCAACATTTCAGCACTCATTTATGACAGATTAAAGTGACTGCGAGGAGCCTACTACTGTGATTAACAAACACAGGAAAAAAAGACTTCTCACAAGAATAATAGGATTCACAACAGTATATATCGTGATTATGGAGTCTAGGAACATGATACATAATTTAGATAAGATGAACGATGTAGTTAAGTCAGCTAACACTTACTGACTTCTGTATCTTATGTACTGTTACTGATTTATGGTAAATTTCTTACATGAAATATCATAAGCCTTGTTGAAAACACATAGACAAAGCACAAATATGCATCTCAATTAATACAGAATGTTTTATGTTTGTCAAGATGGAGAAGGTGCTGCTTTCTGGGCCTGTGGACCGATTAAGTATGTCATTACTAAATAAAAACAGAGAAACACAAGCCACATAAGAAAAGGAGGGAATTACCTCCTTTTCTTGACTAATGGATACTTAGGAACAGCCAATAAGGTACTGGTGTAGGCTGGTTTGGAAAAAAGTTAACAGAATCCTACCTATTAGAAGACGACAGTTATTTGAAAAAGTAGTATAAAAGAAGATGAACACAGTACCTCAGAAACTGAAGCATGTACTGTGTAGAATTACAGCATGAGAAGTGCCTTGAAGTTCTCCCCAGTAACATCAGGTAATGCTTTACATTGGTGTAAATTAATGATATTTTTATCTATACTCACAGCAGCTTTTTAGCACACGGTGTTTGATAAAGATGTTTGAGTGTTAAGTTCATGAGGCTGTAAATTCATGAGACTGTCCTTTAGTCTCCTGCAAGCCCATGCTTCTGCATGAAGTTTTGGTAGGAGCTATGCAGTAAGTTACTATATCATATTAATTTCTCACTTCTGAGCATGTACGGAAAAATGTTAGAAGCTTTTGGAACCCTACCTTGAGAACCTAGGCAACTATAGAGATTAGATACATCCAGGAAAAAAAGTGTTTGCTGACAATTTTGCCTTTTAATAATAAAGTTGTCTTGTGGATTTCATCCTTAGACTTTAAGTAGAAAGGCTGACACACTTGAACACACCTCATCACAGTAACTGATCAAAGATTCTCAATTAAAATTCTCGTTAGTAATGAATTTACTAACTACTTACTACTTTATTTCAAATATTATTTCATCTTATATATGACTGTAGGTTTTGTGTATTTGGATCTCTACTCCAGTGGAGTTCAAGGCTATATCCAAAGCATGCTACTGATAGGATACATCACTGAAATGCTGCTACTTGCAAGGTGAAAAATAAAAACCGTTACCATAATCATGATAGAGACTAATTTAACTTAAAAATGCAGTAGGTGCAAGTTAGATCCTTTATAGGAAAAAGCTGTGATAGTACCCTGCTTTTTTCTTGTTACTGTCTTTCTCCTGAGCCCTGTGTTCCTGCCTGTTGGCTCTATTCCTGCACCTCCGCCATGTCGGTTAATGATACAGTTATCTTTTTGCAGCTTATGTTCACTTAACAAGTCCATTCAGCCTGGTCTGACCAAGATACATAGGCATGTTCTATTGCTTCACTCTTGCGGTGTAGATAGCTTTTGAGGGCAGACGGGCAAAGTAGAAAGTTAGCCTACTAAAATCTCATCAAAGAAGAAATACAATCCTACAACTAAGTTTAAACAGTTCCACTTACTTCAACCCCAATTTCTTCTCAATAAGATCTTTGAATTTATAGGCACCACCACCTGTAGCTTTGATGACTTTTGTCTCTGTATTGACAAGATGGTCTTTGATGAAATCTAGGCAGGTTTCAATATAAGTGTTTTCAAATTTAATGAAGTGAAGTCGAGCTGTAATCTCCTCCTGAACCGATATTTCATACAAAGGTTCATTTTCTATGTCCTTTAAAAGAGAAAAGAATTTCTTGTAGATCATTCAAAATCCTTCCTCAAGCAACAAGGTTATATGCTAAACTACTGAACATCAATATCTGTGCTTCCTTTGCCTTGAAACTGTGTTAATGCTGATAAAAAACATAACATCCCAAGCTACTTTCAAAGAATATAGTTTCAACAGATCTTAATACTCCTTAAGCTGAGAATATAATCAATTCTCCCATGCATTAGACATGCATGAAATATCTCTGTATGAGAAGTTATGTTTACATGGGACTATGGGTTTTTTTACAAAAGTACCATACTTATCTGTCTAGAAAATAACTATTTCAAACGCTAACTGGGAATTCAAGCACTTCCAAGAAGGCAAGGAACGTAACTGAGTTTGCCTGTGCATGGGCTGCACACCTCTGAAGCCCTGCAATCAGTCTTTGAGTAAAGAGAACATGTATGATGTATTGTCATGTGAATTTAGATCTAGAGCTATATTGAGCTTGCAAAGCAAAAGTAATTGCCAAACCCATGCTAATGGCTAATTTCCCCTGGAATATAGCAAAGGGTTATTAACAGGAGCCACACGCTCATCTGAGCTGCAGTACAAATGCTTAGGGATGGCTGTAAGTGTCAGTACATACTAGAATGTGTGTTGAAAATAACTATTTCAGTTGTGACAACTAACTTCAGAGTAACAGACGTTACAGAAGGTCATACTTCTGAAGAAATTTCTAGGTAAAGTTTTATATAGAACAAGTTACTAGAGGGGTTTCAGATGAAATTTCTATTCTACTATGAGAAGCCAGTCCCATACGTCACTCTCAGGAGTCAATTGCATGCAACTGATCAATGATACAATTCCTACCTTTCCAGAATGATCAAAGGATCTCACTCGTGCCACTTTGTGCTGCACAGTTGAATAATAAGCCAACTTGGTTAATGAACCACCTGTTAATAAAAAGATGACAAGTTATGATTAATGCCTCACCTTAGAGCATACAACATAACTTACATTTATGTATGCTTTACCTAAGAGTTCTTGGTTTTTAAGATCTCCTCAGCCAAAGTCAGATATAATTAAGCTAAATGCATAATGCAGTGAGCCAAAGAACCTTTGTCTGGAAACTGATTTGGCATGGTTAGCTCCAAATGCACTACTCATGGGAAAAGCTCCACAAGTTGAGCTTATGCCCAACTGATGTGGGGATGACTGAAGATGAGCAGAAATAAGTGGAAGTTCTTAATTGGCTGGGCTAGCACATATATCACTGTTATTTATCTCGTTTGAAAACTCATTACAGAAACCCCCAAATCTGTTGCTTATAAGAGAATTTTATGAGTAGGTTTGCCACAATTGAGCAATGCATGCCGTATGCACAAACAAAAAGTGTTTCTTCAGGAACACTTAAGTAAATACTCTTAACCTGCTTCCAAGGACAAGCTACAAATTCATAGGTGGTTAGAAGATGACTCTATGCACTGAGTAATTATTTTGCAAGACTATTCTTTGGGTTAAAGAACACTTAGAATGATGTCCCTCAAGCATACCCATTAGTGATATAACCAACATGCAAGTCTGAGCAGACCAGCCCCATCACACTCTTCTTTTGAGGCCTTGAGTCTGCTTACATCAAGACAATAAAACTTTCAACTCTCATCTTGAAACAGGGCAAGTGGTGAAGTTCTATCTGTGCTGTCTTTGCATCTGACCTGCCAAAGTGAATTTATGAAGTTAGACTGAGTAACTTCACTAACTGATTTTCCTTAGGACAAAAGAGTACCTGCTAGTGCTTCTGATACCTCTGGTATCTTAATGAAGTAGATGTTTGAGCCTGAAAGTAGGAGGCTGTCAAAGCCTGCTTATTTTTGTTAAAATAAGCTTTTAATTTTTTTTCCCCCCTTCAGAAAGAAAAATGCCTCTTCAACTACTCCCAAGTATCAGGATCTGATTAAGGTATCAGTTTGCTTCATAAGTCTCTAAGCTGGTTTGGCTGTTGGAGGAAAAACTCTTAATTTTAACTCTGCATTAAAAGTACCCTGGGCTGCAGACCATAACCACCCTTATCTGTACAGAAAGTCAGTTGTAACTGCATCCATGCTCTCAGAACAGGAGCACAAGGTAGTCAGGCAGTCCATATCTCAGTGCTAGAGGCCTAACGTGTAGTTGAATTTAAGTCTGCATGCATTACCTGCCTCTTGCCAAAGATTTGGCATGTTACCCCTTTCAGCAAGCTTACTATGCATCTCATAGAACATGCTGCATACAAGATGGGAAGTAATTATGACCAACTGCTGGGTTAAAATTGAAGTCCCAACAGTAAATAAAAACTTAGCAATGTTAGATCATAATATAATGGCTAAATTCAGTGGCCCTACACTCTGCTGCCTTATAAACAAGTGTAATCAAGAAATGCAGCATGGGCAAGGAAAAAATAATCAGCTAGTACTTATAGCTTTGCCTTTATAACAGTACTCTCATCTCTTCCATAGTGCTCAAATAAGCCAGAAATTTTTTGCAACTTGTAGGAGAAAAACAGGTGGCTTTCTCCAGCAAAATTCAAGTGAGGTCAACTTAGAGCGATCACTGACAGACACGTACAGTAACAAAAGCAATAAAACTTTCCTGACCTCAGATCTTATTTCAGTGTACTAGCCAATGCTTTAAAGTTTCTGGTAAACAAAATCCAAACTCTGTTCTGCTAGCTCATTGCTTAAAGGTGAAGTTTTTCTTAGCTTTTTTGTTTGTTTTTTTTTTTAAAAAAACTAAACTCAGTAGCTCTGTGCTATGAGGAAAAGCTTCCTTCCAAACCTCTAGGTAGAAGAATTGCAAAGCTTGTGTTGGAATGTCGTACTGCTTGTACAACACCGATAGTGATACAGGTGCTTCAGCAATTAATTTATTACCAGATAAATGGTATGTAAAGTTATGCTTTATACATTCTGCCCTTCCTCTCCCAGTTTTTAAAGACTTAAATCTATTCAGAACACCAGCTGAGACATGTAACTAGGCTTTATAACTAATCCTACAACTCTAATTCCACTCTGACCCACAGAAAGGACCAATTCCAGCTGTTACTTTAACAAGCATAAAACAAGTAGCTTCTGAAGGAGTTAAGTAGACTTGTGATATGACAAGATTGTATATTATGGTGCGTATATTCTTCCCACTACACAGTAAGTCTACACCACCCAGAGCAGTGTTAACCAGAGGACTAATGGAGGCTGGCACCAGTACCACATGGTATTGTGGCTGAAGAACACTTTTGTTCTGGCTTCCCTACTAAATAGTTCCACTGACCTAGTAACTGCAAAACAGAAGCAAACTGTGTGAACTGGCACTTTTGGTTTTGCAGATCTCCACAGAATGAATGCTAATCCCTGCACAGGTGACACTATTGCTAATAGGCTTAGCTCAGCTGTGTCCCAGCATGGCCCCCCACACCAGCACAATTACCTGCTGGGGAGCTGTGGTGCTCAGGTGTCACTTTGATGTGCATTACTCTATCTGTCACTTGGTGCAGGCTGTTGTACACCCAGGAATGTTATGTTCTCAGGCTTATACATAGGACATGGGGTGTTTCTGGGGGTGACAGAGGAAGCAAGTGCAGCCAGCTACTGTTACAGGCCCCCAGCCCGTGCCAAACCCACTCATCTCTGCAGCCACCCTGCTCTGCCAGGGCAGGTGGAACAGCAGCTTTCCCCAGCCCTCCTTCTTCTTCAAGGTCCGTTTCGGGAGCACGGAGGAGCGCCACGCAGCGCCCTCCTCGCCGCGGCCAGGTACGAGGGTCGGTCGGGGGGATCGGCAGCACTGCTCCCCGGTCGGGCCTAGGGCAGCCGGCGCATCGTCCTCTCGCCCGAGGTCGCTGCGCAGCTCCGGGGAGGCGCGGCCGCCGCCCCCAGGCCCCGCCGTGGGGGGCGCGGGCCCCGTCCCCCTTCGGGCAGGACAGCCCGCTGCACCCCTCCGGGCCGCCGCCTCGGCCCGCCGGGGTTGCCTCACCCCGCTTCGCCGCCAAGGACAGCCCCGAGCTGTCCCTAACCCGGTTCCCTCCGCGGCCCGCTAGCAGCCGCGGACGGCAGGCTGGGGCTTGTAGTGCCGTTCCCGGCCTCCGCCTCGCCGCCGCCGGGCGGGGGGACTCCCCGTCCCGTCGTGCCCCGCGCCGCCCCCCCGCCGCGGCGCCTGCCGGTCGCTGTAGTGCGCCCCCGGCACCCCGCGCCGGCCCGGGCGCCTCAGGGGACTGCATTTCCCAGCGTGCCCCGCGCGCCCGGGCAGGCTGCCCGGCCCCGGCGAGTCCCCTCAGCGGGCGAGAGCCGCCGCCCGTTCCTCGACCATCGCCCCCTCCCCGCCGGCCCCCTCCTCCCCGCGGCTCCCGCCCGGTTACCGATGTCTATGGCGAAGCGCTTGGCGTTCTCCAGGTTGCGAAAGATTTCGTCGGGCGGGAGGGTGATGCTCTTGTCCAAACTGCCGTGACCGCCGCTACCTCGCCCGCCCCGCTCCGCCATTTTGAACGCGACCCACTCCTCGCCTGGCCTCATCGGCATGCAAATGTATGCGCATACATCTACATACTAACACGGCTGGCGCATAGATTATGCGAATGAGGCGGGAGCTGGCGGCGGCTACCGCCGGGCGGGTGCGGGCACGCGCCTGCGGGGAGCGCGCTGGCGGGCGCGCGCGAAGGCCGCCGCCCCTCCCCCTCCCCCTCGCACGCGCGGGGCCCGCCGGCGGCGGCGGCGGCGGGGGGCGAGTGCCACGGCGCGAACGCGGGTGGGGCTTCCGAGCGAGGGGAGCGGGGCCGGGTCCCCCCCGGACTGCGGCGCCGGGGCGGTAAGTCCGCCAGCAGTTCGCAGGTGCGGAGATGAGAGCCGGAGGGCGGGAGGACGGGAGGACGTCGCCAAAGTCAGTCAGAGCTGACAGAGGCAGCAGAGAACCGTTTCAGTGCTGTAGGGCCTGGTCAGCGTCATGCCCCACCAGAGACTTTAAAGTCTGTGATCCCCTGATAGTCTTTCTCTTATTCACGCAACTAGGAAGGGCAACACTGCTTTTACAGGGTTGCCCTTGTATATATGTATATATGCTCGTGTATATATAAGGCATATATATGCCCGTGTATATATGAGGCACGAGTCAACTTTGTTGACTCGTGCCTCATATATACAAATGTGTACACACACGTATTGAGCAGCTATACGTGTTTCCCCTTCAGACAAAAAACTAGATTTCAATTCCCTGCATTTCAGACAGTTTTGTGACTCGGATACATGCCACAAGAACATGAAATGTAACGTGAAGCACCTTGGCAAACTTTATCGATTCAGTGAAAGTATCTTCCATGTTTGGGAGGCAGGCATAAATCCTCCTGACTTCACCCTTGCTGTGACCTTTCTTGACAAGTCTCTTGGGTCTAAATTTCCAAAGAATTTGTTGGTTAGGCATGTCTCTATTTTTGTCTCGCATTGAGAGAGCTAGGGTTTGATATTTTGGAGCTACGCATTCTCTGCTATGGAAAACAGCATTGCAAGGGTTCCAAATGGACACAAAAATGGTGAGGCAATTAAATACCAATTCTGAATATCTTTGCTTTTACTGATATCTTTGTCTCATGCCCTTTAACCCCAGGGACCACAGGGAAATCAGCTATGTGAACTACTCAAGAAAGAATAACTTGCTGGATTTATTAACTAGATCTTTATTTATTTTTGTACTGTTAAAAGTTTCTGCAACTTCTGAAGGTCAAGATAATTTCTGGCACAGGTTATACAATTGGTGCAGCTCACACATAACATGTCATAGCATCCTCTAAGGACAGTAGTGAATTCACGTTCTCCCCTGGTGGTAGGGTACCAAAGAGTAAATATAATTTGTACACCTGCCTTTCATGAAAGACTTCGATAAATATTTCTTGTAAAATCGACAACGCAGCCGTAACTTTCTTTCCTATAAGGATATAAAAATGAGCTTTTGCCTTTATAAAAGGCATACATATCCTGAACCTCACAAACACTACTCTGATTTTGTGAGCAAGACATTCTGAGGAATTTCCTCTACATAGTTTGAGTTATGGTTTAACCATTTTCAGAGCATGCTCAGTACAGTCTACAAATATTATAGAACCCATTATGGCACCCACAGGAAAGCTAGGTTTTCAAATGTGTCCAGTTAGACTAGCTGCTCTGCTTTGAGACACCTTGGGCGCCCAGGGCTATGGCCACAGCCAGGCAGTACAGGTGTGGATAGCTTGGGACACTTAGGAGTCTCAAGTGGGGCAGGTCAGAGGAAAGGGCTCCTCCCGAACGGACACTTTTGAAAATGCTAGCCTGAACATCTTAGAAGTTACTGCTTTCTCAACAGATGTACGCGTACAACCTCACTAAGGTTAAGAACAGTCGGTGTTCCTCTCTGAACAACTCCTCTCAGTCATCCTAGCAGGAGGATTACATCTCACATTCTTTTAGAATAACTTTCTCTCCACGTGGTGGGATCGTGTCAGTCCTTCTGGAAGAAGGGAAGCAGACGTCCAAGCATAGTAATGCTCTGCAAAAGGAAAACATTCTTCCCTACTCATGAGAGGAGTGGGGGGACTTGTATAGCAAGTCACAATCTCCTCTGGAATACGAATAAATGTCCAGGAAACACGTAAGCGTACTCTTGGGCTACCAAGGCCTCCAGAGGCTGCAGGAGGATTTCAGTGCTGCTTGTTTTGCAGGGGGCTGATGGGTGGAAGCGGGTGCAGAAGAAGAACCAGAGTCCTTAGGCAGTGCTTGTGACCTCTGGAAATGGCAGATCAGCTTCATCCGGGTTTCTGTGTTTGCTGGATGGAGAGACAGGAATTGCAGAGCTTCTTTGAGGCACCAGGCATACCCTTCGCAATAATCCTGCTGTAGGCTTTTGGTAGATGCTGCAAAAGCTGCAAAGGCAGAAGAGAAGTGTTACACAGGGAGACTCAGGCTGGAGTTTTGCCTAAAAGTAAGGGCAGCAAGCGTGATTGGGGGATGTACTCACCTCGGCTGTATTTCAGGTAGCTGACAGTCATCTCCAGGATGTCGGCTTTCTCCAGCTTGGAATTGGGCTGGTATCTCTGAAACTCCTTCTCCAGGAGCAGTTTCAGCTGCTCGATGCTGCTGTTAATCCGATCGCGACGCAGTTTTTCTACAATGGGTTTCCTGAGCTGTAACACAAAACAGGAAGAGGACAGTTAGCAGTGAGACTTTCCCCTTCCCATCTCTATATAACCTGCTGCTAAAGGGATTCGGCCCTTCTCAGCTCTTCACCCTCATGGTCACAGGGACAGCAGATACTTACTCTGTTTTTCTCTTTGGGTGTTAGGATTTCCAGGGAGAGAGCACTGGGTGCCATTATCCCCAGTGCTGGTTTCAACTCAGAGCTTGCTGGTTAGCAGGTGGAGAAGGGAGCTGGGAGTTCCTCTATTTATACGCAGTGGCTGCATACAAATGTATGGGTCCTAAGCGACTTTGAGTTTCCCACAGTCGATAGCCAATCCATGCGTGCCCTGGGACAATAGAGAAAGCATCTATTACAGCATGGCAAATTGACTGTGAATTGCCTGGGGATAATACCCTGCTCCCAAAGGAGCAGGTGGACTGGGGAGCGTGTGACACAATAGGGCTTGGCATTATGGCGCTGGGGTAAGAACGTGGGAAAGCGTTTGCCGTCATTATAATCAAACTTCTGCCTGATGTTGGGAATGTCAAGATCTCAATGTGCTGCCTTTTCCCAGGCTGTGGTGAAATTATGTGCAGAAGACTGATCCCGGGAAGAGATAATGCTCTGTGCCCATGACCAAAAGAGAGGTTGAAAAGGAAAAGATGCAGAATTAGAGGGACTAAACCCTTTCATTGACATTAAACCATGCTTAGATGAATACAGTACCAGATAATTTTTGGGCAACTAAAGACTAAAATGGAGGGAAGAACCTTGAAAACAATTTGTGTTAAGCAGTTAGCTTGAAATATTTTCCTCTCCATTGTTTAAATACTTAAAGACCCTCTGTAAGTTATATTCAGAGCTCTTCCTTGCTTTTGTTTGGGTAATTTGGGCTTTCCTATGGCAGCCCGTGACATGTAATGATTATGATGCCTTTCCCAAACATGTCCTATTTAATTTCATGCCACTTTGCAAATGCCTCACTGTTCCCTTGGTCCTGAGTCTCCACGTAAAGCACCTAAATGTATTTTCCCTTTACAGACAACTGAGATGCAGTGAAAAGTCAATTCTTGTCTATTACTTTGCTTGTATTATCCCACTTGCAGAATGTAAATACAGGTGCTATGACTCTGTTCCGTCTTGGGCTTTCTCAGTATATGTGCCACGTGTATTGCAATGAACACAGGTAACGAAGTGGAAAGGACCAGATAGAACCCAGGATTAAAGCTGCCTTTTTGAGACATTTTTTTCAGGCTATTGTAGGTTGCCTACTCAGGTCTACTGCCCCCCTCCCCCCCCCCAAGCACAATGCAATACAAAGCTAGTCACATTTAAGATCTGTCAGACAGGCATATGAGGCCTCATATTGATAAATTCCCAGTTATGCTTTATGATACATCTGTTTCAGCTGTAGTACATGGAGCTCTGCATGTTTAAGGGAGTCGTACATGGGCATAATTTTTTTTCCTTAACGCATGTTCCATGGTCAGAGGCTAGAACAGGGAGTAAACCTGGATTGTCGCTAACAGGCTAGCAGGTTGGGGATGTTACTTTTTGAATACCTGTTTCTTACTACAACAATATTCATGAAAACCCTATCTATTTCCTGTGTCTGCCTTTCAAAACCAGAAAGGAAACCTTTCATTTCACTGTCAACTGCAGTAACCCTGTTTCAGCTGCCCTCAGCTTCCCTCTCAATAAGCCAGGGCCAAAACCTGTGTCTGTGGGTACGTAGATAGCAACATGTTCCAGCACACATAGGGTTGTTGCATAAAAGGATATGATCCTCCAAAGGACGATCCTGTAACTAGTTATTAACCTGAAGCTTACAAAGCCCCTTTTAACTTCCTGGCTTCTCGTGGCAGTGATTTTCATAGGTCAGCCATTCTCCCCTCCTCCCTTTGCAGCCCGAAGACATTTTACACTTAGATGGATCACTTAGGGTGTAACAATTTTAATTGTTGATGGTTGTCAAAAACCTGTAATTGAACAGGGAGTATGAGTCCTATTCAAAATCAGTTCCCTGAATTATTTTGTCAGCTTCTAATCGGCAGTATTACTTGCAGCCAGGGAGTGCCCCGGCTGCATGTACTTGTGCCATTATTGGAGCTTGAAGTCAAGCACAGGGCTTTGTGCATCTCTCTCAGGGGTCACATGAGACGGAATGGACAGCAGGTCCTGCCACGCACCGTATGGGAAGGAATATGTTTGCAGCAGCAGCGGGCACAGTGAGATGGGAGGGAAGCTTTGACCCAATTTGCAGTTCTGGAAATATGAAATGAGTGGTTTTAAATAATGCCATCCTATCCCCAGCACAATGCCCCTGGACTCCAAAGGGCTAAACCAACTCCCACTGATTAAAGCATTATCCCTTCCTTTAAGTGCTGGGCAGATGGTGCAGCAGGCGTTAGCTTTCTTCTCGGGACCCACAGAGGCACACTTCTTTTGTTGACAGTTTAACACTGTGAATGGGGCAATGTGGGAAATCCTCCGAACTGTGGACTCGCACCATCTGATGTGAATGGTGAACCAGGCATGCTGCCTTGCAGCGAGCACACAAAACAACAGCTCTCTGGGCTCACAAACTCCCAGCTTCTGTCCCCCTCTCTCTGTCAGCTGAGAAGATAGCAAATCTTCAGTTCCCCCCTTGCCTGCTTCACCTTCCCTCTGTATACTGTTAACGGAGAAAAGAGAACCAAATATCTCCCCCCCACTCCCTGGTTTGATTATTAAGGTCTGAAAACTTAATGGCAACAATATTTCCCAACTGATGCTTCAGAATAATAAATTGTCTAGATTAAGGCTGTCCCTAGAATATATTCATTATGGAACTGCGTGCAGTATGCACTTTCTGCAGGGATTTCAGTAAGGAAAAAAAAAATCCTGTGCTGTAGGCAGTCCAGTTGCTCTTTGTTAAAAGTCTGTAACTAGTTTGCTCGGTTTGGGCTCTTTTAAAATTCAGCTGTTAGTGCAATAGTCTGTCCCACTGAAACATGTTTGTGATCCAAATCCTTGTCACTGCCTTCATATCTGTGGGAGGAGTTTGTGCCTCTCTCTGACTGTCACTGCAGAGCCAGAATGAAAGATTGATTGTCTGAGGCTCAGAAGCAGGGGTTTCTCTGTTTTTGGAATGAAGGATTAAAAGAAACAAATCACCCAAATTGCCAAACATGTGGAGTTTACTAAATGTGACACAATAATTCCCTTCTTTGGAGGATGGTGTGAAATCTGGACCCGCTCTTGAGAGATGACAGCTATGCTGTGGACAAAGAGGCTTGCTTTCTTAGTGGCCTTGTTCCTCTCTAAATTACATCACAGTCATGAGTTGCATCATGAAGATGCAGTCTTCAAAATCACACATGAAAACAGGGAGGTGTCTCCACTCCTGCTTGGTATAGATATTGAAGAGTGTAAGGGGAAATAGAAATCTGCAAACAATTGTCAATGTCTGTACTTACAGACCTTGCATGTCAGGCAGGACTCCTAGCTTTTCCTAAGGCAAGAACCACCATGTCAGTTGTCTCCAGCTGCAGATGCTCACCATTTGACCCTGAGCTATGGTGTACAATCTGTGTGCCATAGATTGCTTTGAGTTGAGGAACAACCACAGAGGATCCAGGAAAGGTTAATTAACCAACCCCAAGACTATCATCGGTAGGCTTGTGTTCATCACAGTCCATCAATCAAAACAGCTGGAGGACCGCTAGCCTAGGAAATTGATACTGGGCCATGGAGCTTCCTGCTTCTGGTTTGTAGGTGGTGATTTCAGCCCAGGTGCAGACTTAACTACACACGCTGTTTTCACAAAAGCTGCTACTACTTGTAATACCAACTGCAGCTCTCTTAGCCCATCTGATACTTAGCTTTCCATGGAGAGCAACCCAGTATATTGCAATGTAGCAACAGGTCTGGAGGAAGGTGGACTATCAGAGAAGAGTACAGGAAACCAGAATTTCATTGTCTATGTTATGCAGGTCTAAAAAGTAGTGCTCCTGTATGTCTGGGGCTGTACTTATGGCACACAACTTGATGGCTTAAAGCTTTCCTTTCTATATCACTTTTAGAGCATTTTTATTTTAGACCATTTCCTACATTCATGTCAGCCTGTCTCACAAATTCTATTGATGGTGTTTTTAAAGAAATAATTACGATTTTTATGTTTTCTGTGCCTTCCTTAAATGGTTTAAAATCTTTCTGACAACCCCTCTCGAGACACCTATTTAGTGTCAAAGAGCATAACGTTCCCAAGTTTTAAAAGGGCTCTCGCATAATACTGATCGATCAATGTGCTTCTTGGGAAAATAGCTCTCCAGATGGTCTATCGGGACAGGAATTGCTGGTCTTCACAATGCAGAGCCAAAAAGCGTCACTAATGTGGGCTGTTGTGAGGCACGCTTCCTTTGTGGTCCCTTTGAATGTCATAAATAGGGAAGAAAGTGTGGGAAACTCTGAGAAACTCAGGCCCACACTCTGAGGTTAATAGGAGCTTTGTCAGGAGAGTATTCCTGGGCTGTGGGATCAGCATAATAAACAATATCTTCCCTAAGGGTGGGAATGTGTTGGAGCAGGGGAGAGTCACCCCAGGGGATAGAGGAGCAATAAGAAGCTTTGCGTTCAATTATTATAAGTGATAATAATTAATAAATTGTAAACATAACCTTTGCTGTGCTAAGACTGGTGAAACCGGAGGTCTGGCTTTTAACTCTCAAGTAACTGGTAAACTAAAGCCCAGAGAGGCAAGTCTTTGGCTGGCGAAAAACAGAAGCGGTGCACTTGCACCAGCCAGGGATCTGACTCCCTGGAGCAAATGGAGGCTTTCTGCTGGGGTTTGGTTTCTTCCCCCTGCCCAGAAAGGAGGCACTTACTGTTTCTCTCCCTTACACCACTCTGCAAACAGTAGGTCTGAATCTCACGTACACTAACTGCTGAGCATGATCGGCTCCCCCACTACAGCCAGTAATGTAATACGGCCTCAGTGTAAACGAGAATCAGACCTTGTGGTTTGAATGACAGTAGCCGTGTCTCTCCAGATTTGTGCCAATATGTGTGGCAGGAGTTCTGGGCTGAGAAGACTGACTGTGATCTCACATGAGTTTTGTGCAGTTGTCATTTCTATGGTCTGTTCCTGTGTTAACCTAGAACTAGAGGGACTGGGTTCAAATCCAACAGTCTTCAGTTTGTGCAGCTCTTCTTGGGTTTTCTTTTCTCTTTTCCATTTATTCTGTCAGTTTTAAACAAACTGTAGCGACGCTGCCAACTGTGACGTTCACAACGTGGTTTACTTGGGTGATAACACATTAGCTGCAGAAGATACCCATCCACGTAATAGCAGCAGACTTCTCCGTGCCATGTGCGACTCTATTCCCAGTCCCTGTGGTGCATAGTGAGGTTGTGGTGTGCTTTGGGGCACATTGCATTTTGACTGAGCCTGAACTCCCCCAAACTTCCTATCCGCAAACTGCCTTAATTAGGCTTTATTTAAAAATGCACAGGCATGGATGAACAGCTTGAATTTGCTGGGATTCAGAAGCTTGTACTAATTGACAAAGACAAGTTGAGCACAGTAAGGTGAAGTTACTTTTTCAAGATCGCTAAGCAACCACAAAATCTAGAAATATCTCTTCTGAATTATTCAGTAGTTCATTAGGAAGAGCAAATCTATCTGCAGCATTGGTATCAGCCCCTGATGAATTGCAGAACTGTACCAAAACCCCACCTTGTATTGCACTGGCAGACAGATGAAGAGCACTCAACCAGCTCATGCATTCAGGGTAAAATAATAACCAAAATGATCCATGCAACTGTAATGAGGTAGAACAATATGTTCTTGACCTGGCTAGCTGGCTTTTTGGTCCTTTCCATACGTATAACAAAGGGTTTAATCACAAATCAAGTGAAGACTGGCCAGGTACAGCTAGCAGTGTTTGAATGCCATTTGATCTTGTCACCTTAGCAGATCTCAGTTTGCTTAGCGCTTAACTAAGCAGCCATTTGACAAGATCAGATATTCTAGGTTTCCTTTTGCTTAAGGAAAAAAGCATATGCTAGAAACAAAGTTTTTCAAGGGCATCTCTCCCAGGGAATCTGAGGAGAGTTGAAATTGTTGAGCAATGGCGTTTCATGCTGTTACTGTATCTCTGGAAGAATGGAGGTTTCCCTGTCATATATCCAAATCCATGTGTTACTGTGGTTAGATAATAGTTTTGTGAACGGATTATTTGTGCAGATTTATTTTACTTTGAAGAAAAGGGCAAATAAAAGGTGAATAGTTCCCCCTGGGCAATGAATGGGAACTCTTCTAAGGAAAAGTGAGTGAATGTTATTGGGGAAAGTACTGTGTTTTGGAGAGATTGTTGGTATTTAAGGTGCTCTAGGGTGGCTTTAGGATCCCCTTCTTGTGCTTTTCTTCCTGCTTCCCCAAATACCTTCTGAATACCTTTTTGCTTGTTCACCTCATCGATTCCCTCTTGGTGTAGCTGTGTGGGAGAAGGACAAGCACATCCTTTACTACAGGTGCTAATCTTCCTCACATCACCAGAGTGCAGCTGACTTAATCCTCAGGAGACAGGAATTGCGTGGCCTGTACATGGAGAGTTGCAGAAGAGTCTTAACAGGGCTCGAGCTGAGACTGCGCATGGATGCTACAGTGCCTCTCTCTGCAACTCACGGGAAGCCCAGGCTGCTTGCTTTGGGTCACCCAGCTGGTGCAAGCCAGCTAGGCAGGCTGTTGTATATCTCTGTGTAAGAGGATATGCTACATTTGTTTTCTGAATTGCGGTGGGGTGAAAAAATCAAGGGAGGATCATCTAAAAGATACTTGGCAGAGAGACCATCTCTACAGCAGGCTGGATAGAAAAAACCTTGAAAGCCTGGGGGAGTGTGGCAGTTTCTTGACTCTGAGGCACAGGCCCTATTCATGGCATGTTTTGGACCCTTAGGTGGACGTCAGAGAAAGAAAATAAAATGTTTGAAGAAAAGAACAGTATGGGGAAATAATTTAGGAGAGGAAATGCTTTTTCAATCTCTGTTTGCTATCAAATGATGTATACTTTTAGCCATTTTACGGGCAGATTTCACTTCAGTAAAGAAAGCAATTCTGTTATTGCCTAACAGAATTCGTGTTTAGGTATCAGAAGGTGCTAAAATTAAAAGACAACAAAAACAAGTTCACCCTGTTGTGGGTAGTTTCAAAGAGGAGGGTAAGATCCCCAAGCAGAGTCAGGTACCAAACTCTTTGGAAGTTATTAGGAGTTTTGCATGTTGCTACCTCCTAAATGGACAGAAAGTGTAAGACTGAAGTCAGGTTGGTGGGTAAATTAATGGGGAATGGGGGGAAACAAACTGGCTGTGAAATTAGTGATTTGCTGAAGTCTGAATAGGTTGCTGTTAAGTATCTGGGTCTACACCTCTCAGTATCTCACTTCAATTTCACCTCCATTTTAATTTTTGATAACTTTTCCAGAGGTTGCTTCTTTGCAGGATCTGAAATCCTGTTCTGCCAAATGAATTTCACAAATATAAACTATGTACTGGAATGAAGGGCTCAGAAATATGACATCTCCTGATAGCTTCCCCACTGCAGGAGTATACATGCAAGACAGGAGTATTAGCCATTTTAATCATTTCAAACCAAAGGATTAATGACTAAACCCATTTTTATTGTATTGTACAGTAAAGACACCAAAGTTGAACATCACACAGGATGAATACATCACAACTTTATAAAAGCTTTTTAAGCTCTTTAGCATGTTCAGTGAATGATTATAAAGTACTTATTGCCTCCCTTCCCCTCCCTTTTCCTTCAGGTATATCACAGGCATTTCCTTTACAAAAGGCATCAATTATCCCTCAACTGAGAGGAGCACATACTGACATTAAAAGAATTTTCCCTAGAGCTCTCTGTTATCAACATAACTTTCTGTAAGAAGGTATACTAAAAATAGCATAGGAACTTCAGAAGAATCAGCATTTCTTAATAACAACTTTCACTCCGAAGGTAAAGGCTCAATACTCTCTTTATGATACAAAATACATTCTTCAAAGTGCTCCTTCTTTAGGAAGGTCAATACATCATCTAGAGACAATGGAGCACTTGAACCCGTGACCCAGGGAGTTAGTAGAAAGATTTCCACTGACAGCCACAGGCTCAACAGCCTTGCCAAGCAAAAGTGTGATGGAAACTGAACAGCATTTGGCTCTCTAAATCTCCGCAGAACTTGGTCCTCTCTTTGGCTAGGAGCCACCAATAAAAGCAGCAAATTTGCTGCAAGATACAAACACATTCCTTCACTATGAAGGGCAACTACTCAGCGACCCACATTTCTTGTGACAGAAAAACAATAACTGCCCCCCTCCCACCTTTGGAAAGCAATGTTTCCTACTTTAAAGAGGAACTATTAAATCACAGGTCCCTCTAGTTTTTGTAGCAAAACATAGGAATAAAGCAAAGTTCAGCAGGTCTACCAGGGTCTCCAGATGGTAGAAGCAGCAGCCACAGTCTTCTGGGCAGGTTGCTTTCTGGCAAACAGACAGGGTGACAGAGGTGGACTACGCAGAGCAGGAGAGTACGTGACATCTGCACCCATGTGAGCTTTGCAGAAGTGCTTGATTAGCTGCACCTGAGTTTCCTTCTTGGGTTCATAGTAGGACAGAAAATGCATAGCTTCCTTGAGGCACCGCAGGTATCCACTGTTAAAGTCCTGCTCGAGATTCTGGTGAATCAATGCTAGAAAAGAAAGAAAGAAGCAAACGCAGGGGGTTAAGATCATGACCAAAACATGGGAGGGTGGTGATTCATGCAATAAGTTTCTTTCAAGACCTTGAGTCCACGAGCCTTGCTCATGTGACTAGACCTGGTGTGTTATAGCCCCTGCATGCTTCAGGGGCCAGGGCTATACGGGAGGGCAAAGGCCTGTGGGAGTAGACTTTAAGTGGTGTGCAATACATGCTCTGCACTCACTTTGGTCCTGCAGCTGGCTCTGCTGCTTCAGGTAGCTGACAGCCACTTCCAGGATGTCGGCTTTCTCCAGCTTGGAGTTGGGCTGGTGTCTCTGAAACTCCTTCTCCAGGAGCAGTTTCAGCTGCTCAATGCTGCTGTTAATCCGGTCACGGCGCATTTTCTCCACCACCGGCTTCCTCAGCTGTAAGAGAGGTGGAGCAGATCGTTAAGGATTTTCTGAGATCTGAGCTAATTTCCCCTTCTGATGCATTGATACACGTATGTTCAAAGACGCTTTCTTTTGGTAGGAGAGCTTTGCGATGCTGCCTTCCTGTTCCCACCTCCATTTCATTTTTTAAAATCTATATAGTCTCCTTTATCTCTCTTTAACCTATTGACTTTCCCCCAGACCACTTTCTCCCTCCTTACCTCATCTTTCCCCATGTAGTATTTATTTGATAGAGGCAGCCCATTGCACAGAGCGCAGACCAGCCTTTCCAATCCTGTCAAGAGCTCTACTTACTTTATTCTTTTCTTTTAGCAGCAGTTTCTCCTCCATGTGGATCATGAGAGTGTTACTGGGAGCCATTCTTAGTGCTCTCAGTCCTGGGCACAGACCCCCACGTCAGGCTGCTGTGCTGAGCGTAAGACTATGCTTTGACAGTTACCGACTGCCTCTATTTATACATCAGGGAGCTTCAGCAGATATGTGAGTCTGGGGATTGCTGGTGTTTCCCACAGCCATTCAGCCAATCCAGGCACACAGCTGAACAATAGAGGAAGCATCTATTAGCGCATGGTACATTGATTGCAAATGCCCTGGAGAGAATAACCTTCTGCCCACGCTGACTGGTGGAGTGTGCAGCGTGGCTCTTCAGGGCTGCCTGGGGATCTGGGAAAACACTGACCCTCCAGCTGGTCGTCTGGGATCAATTGCATTCCTGAGTCCCTGCATGTGCCAGTCACATTTGTGGCGTGGAGGAGGCACGCTTTTGGGGGAAGGCGGGAAAAGCAGAAGAAGGGAAGCACTGTTGGGGTCAAAATCAACAGCACCAAGGATATCTCTCTACCCTTTCTAGGGAGGGTACTTTACAGCCAGCCTCCCAGCTGCCGTTTGCCAGAGTGTGAGTGTATCTGCGCTTGTCCATACAGTTGTTATATTTTTGATGGGTGAGCCAAAGTCTTATCAGTGTGAAACGACAGGTTTGTTTGCATGACATTTCTAAATGCTGTGGAGAATCTACAGTCAGGATGGTGGGATGTTGGATGGACAGGGCGAATAAGTAGGGAATGGGAAGCAAATGGAAATGGTAACCTCTGTTTCTCTCTTCACACACCGAGGTCTGTGAGCCCATTGCACCAGTGTTCCCATTGCCTTCATTAAGGGCAGCCACACACCTTCTAGCAGAACTGGGCCCATGCTTAGTCACCCCTGTAGCTCTTTCTTTTCCCTTTCCTACTCTGTCTTTCATACAGACATTTACAAGAGTGATGGTTAAGTTGGGCTAAAGAATAGCATCAGATTCAACTCAGAAGCCCTAGGCCTTGGGAAGTCAGAGGCAGGTCGTAAATGGGATTTACTATCTGAGGGCCCATCTTCGGACCTCAGCAAGGAGGTCAGTTCTGCTTCTTGCCTGAGATTTGTGGTGCGCTCTGCTCTCATCTGACCAAGGAGCACCACACCGCTCCACTGCAGACTGGACCTGCTGCAGTTTGCAGAACGTGAGATCTCAGAGACCACATAATTGCCTCCCTGTGTAACCTTTAGCATGTCATCCCCACTCCATTTTCTTATCTGGAAAATGGGGATTGTGCTGCTTGCTTGTATTTGCATGAAAATTTCAACAGAAATTAAGCAGACATTATTTATTTTGTGGTAAAGGCAAGAAAAAGAATGAAGTTGTGTAGACGCTTTAGGTCAGTTCTGATTTTGTCTTATGAGAAAAATCTCTGCCTGGATACAGTCCTTGAGGCAGCACTGAAAATAACCCAGGACCTCCCTGAGAAAAGCTGTGCTGCGGCCTGCCATCTGAGGGTCTAGCCTGTAGTGCCCAAGGCAGAGGGGTGCTTGTCTTCTCCCAGTGCATTGCCTGTGCACGGGAGCGTGGCTGAGAATATGGAAATGGGAATGGTGGAGGGAAGTGTGCAGTGAGGTAAGAAAGCCAAAGACAATTTCTTACTTGGAAATCCTGAAGTGAAGCCTGAGTTTAATGGGCAGTTGACAGGAAGGAGGGAGGTGTCACTGAAATAGCCAGCTTCGTGGTTTTCATTGTATGGGCCTGAATGGGCTTAGCTCTTTGTGAAGGGCAGATGTTGTCCTTGGAGCCCTTTATTCCCTGCCTTGTGGGAAAGCCAGGAGACAAGACATCTCATGAACACTTTGAAGCAGTCAAAGGATTATGATACAAAATAAGACACAGCTCAGAGACCATGCCCTAGCTTTTGCCAGCTATGATAAGGTGTTGCCCTTTTTCCTGTATTCTTTGGCTGGCCTTCCTCCAAAAGTCGGTGTCCTGTGTTATCCCTTTCCTAGCAAGGGAGTAATGGTGGCAGGCCTTGAAGCTAAGAGCTGACAGGTAGGCATGTACCAAGCTGGTTGAAGAGACTCTTCAGTGTCAAAAAACATCTTTTTCCCAACTCCCGAGAAGCAGCCCTGACCTTTATTGCTGTGTTATAACTGATAGCCAGATGGTCTTTTGGGAGTTGGATTCTTTCCCTTTAAATCATTCAGGCTCAAGCACCGTCACTAATATCGTGAGTAGTTGCAAGGCACACTTCTATTGTCCCAACAAGAAATGTTATCAATAGGGGAAAAGTATGGGAAACGCAGAGAAATTCAAACCCACACAGCCTGGTGCTAATAACTCCTTTGTGGAGCCTGCACTTCTGTCAAGGCACGATGAACTCACATGGCTTTTTCACGGAGTAAGGCTGAAAAGCGCATGTTTCACCATGGAGGCAGGGGTTTCTCGGAGATCTGTGTTTACCAGGAGAAAGGGGCAACGTGGGGCAAGGGGGCAGAGACACTGGTTCACACACAGGGGTGGCCAGCAGGAATACTAAGCTCACCTGCAGCACTGGCTGTCCTGGGGGCTGCTGGTTTGCTTCACCATGCCTCAGTTTGCTCTTCTGCAAAATGGGAGTGGTGCTGCTAAACTCTTTCACAGAGCCCTCTTGGAATCAGGAGCTGAGCCCGTGTCTGTGGTGGGAGGTGGGGACTGAGGGAGGTGGGAGGAGGGCTGAAGTGGTGGCCCTCGTGCTTTTCTGGCACCACTCGGGGATACTGCTGAACACCTGTGAGAACAAAGTGGAGAATGAGCATCTCTGGGCATAGTGCTCCTCTGCAGTGGAAGTGCTAAGGGTGCCTCTTCTCACTGTCTTGCAGAGGAGTTTCTTTTCTCCCCATCTGTTAGGAGCCTGGCAGAGGTACTTCCCTGGAACACCCCTTTGTCATCACGGCTGCCAGGAGAGCAGGGCCTTGCAGGATCTGTCCTGTGTGCAGTCTGATCTCAAGTGGGCTTTTGTCTCTTCCTCAGGCCAGCCCATGGTTAGCATTGCTGGAAAGGCTTATTTACACAGGTAAAATGGAAGGCTTTTTAGGACGAAGCTAGCTCTGATCTCACTTTCACAGGTAATGTGCTAGTGGCAGTATCACTGAGGAAGACAGTAGCAATGAGAACACCTACTGGGGTGCCAAGTAGACCTGTGCTGACACATCTGTGTGGAAATTATTATCTTTGAGTCCTTGATGAAACTATTGGGTCTGTGTGTTGTGCCACATCAGACCTTACTATTGCTGGGTGGACGTGTTCTAATGTTTGAGATTCCTGTATTTTAGCACCACAAATCCCTGCACTATTACCACATCCCTTCATCATCCTCATACTCTTATGACTCGCTCCGTGGCGGTTTCTTGGATAAGGTTTGAAAAGACAGGGTATTGCCTATTCAAGGTGAATCCTAATGATCCTTTGACAGTTTTTAACTTACAAGCCACTGCTTACTTTGGTGTCACAGATGAAGATCCCTTCTCCCAGCCCCCCAGGTGCACCTAACCCTGCCTACCATGTTCTGCTCAGGGTGTTTCAGTGGACTACATTCTACACAGTAAATAGTTTAAAAAATTGTTTGGCATGGGAGGCAATATATAAAGGAATTATCCTGCCCAACTTGCTATTCAGGATTGGCTGCTTCTGCTGTCTGAACCAACCAAATCTACCTCTTTCAGGGGAAAAGGTTATGTTGTTATTAGACCTATTGTATAAAATATTCCATTAAATGTCATTAGCATGGCATTATCTTGCCTCCTTTAGACATTAGAACCCTGGCAAAAAGGGGTCTTTTATTACTGTAAAGTACATTCTTCACAGGTTTAACCTTTTTTAATTAGTTTTTCTTTAGATCCAGAATGCTTAATATACTGTCATTCCCAGGTGCATAAGTGAAGGAAAGTGGACTTTGATCATTAAGAAACATATGAGACAATTTGATCTGCATTGTCAGGGTTGTTAGAGGCAAAAGCAATTTCTATAGCTGCTTGTGTGGGTGACCCTGAAATAGTCATGCACCAATGACATAGTCTTTCTACAGTGAGTATTCTAAATAATTAAAAATTAAGGAGAATTTATTATTTTTCTGCCCAGCTGAAATTCCCACAAGTCACCTCTCAGCATATTCAAGAGTGCACAAGAGGGATTTATTATTTCCTGGTATATTGACTCTGAAAGGTCTGGGGATTACAGCTGCTTTGCACATGAATAGCTGGAGTGTGTTGTACAAAAGGCATGGTCTGTGGGATAATGGGGTTGGATGTGGGAAAGCGCTGACCCTGGGGGAGAGCAGGCTGGTGCCTGATGGCAGGAATCAATTATGTCTCAAAGGAACACATTGCCCTGGGAGCAGGCTTTGCGGGAGCCACCATGTTATGTGTTTACCACCCTCCTCCTTCAAAAACCCATATAAACCAACCACAGAATATATCCTATCCTTCTGCTTTTACCAGGGGACTCATCTATACCTTGCTCTATAGTTACGCCAGTCAGTGCTAAGTTAGTTATGATCTCAGTAACATAACTGTTCCCCATCTCAGCAACAGGGCTGAGACCCAGCAGTTCCCTCACACATTTTACCAGATGGTTTTGAGTTTTGCTCTAAAGCACCCCAGATACTGCTGACTTCAGTGGGAGCACACGCTCCCCAAAAGTCCTCTGAAATGCGCAGACCACATCAGTCAGTCACCTACTGAGCTCTGGCCAAGGGAGCACAGCCTGTCACTAACAATGGAGTGGAGGGAGCAAGCACAGAAGCTGCTGAGTTCATGCACTTCCTTCATTGTTTTGGGTGGTTTTTGTGGAAGATGGTGGTATTCAGTTCTTACAATGGGCTCAGCATCTCTGAGGTTCTGGCATTGCTGCCAGCCTTTCAAATGTCAAAATTTGGGCTTCAAGAAATGGACTGAAAGTCATAGGGATTTAACAGAAACATTTTGATGTTTCTAATAAACCTAAAAGTATTTTGATGGATTTTTTTAACTTACCTTTTGATTATTGAGCATTTGGACTTTGTTTGGATTGATATAATTAATTTCCTCTCTTTATAGAATCATGAGGCTTGGACATGATGTCTCACTGAAGGCCATAAGTATTATGAGTCTCATGATAAATTTAACAAGACTTACCAAATAGTGCTGCCAAGCATTTTGCCAAGAAGAAGGTATCCAGCAGAGAGAATATTTCAGAGGAGCAGGTTGAGAATTGGGAGTGTGGTTCATGAGGTCTGGCCCCAACAACCACTTGCTGTCATTGACAAGATGGGAATGGTGTGTTCATGCCAGATAGGAGGGCAGTCACCTCTCCCTTTATAAGAGCAGCAATTAATCCTATCTGCATGTGTCAGATATTTAATCACTCAACTCTAGCTAGGGCAGCAGTGGAGAGGGGAGATAATAGTCACAGACTTCCCTGGTGTCCCCTGAGCCTCTTTTGATTGTTCCCTACCTTGGGAACAAGTTTGTAACCTGAAGCTGATTCTCCCGTATGCCCCAGTGAATTTCTCCCCTTCCCTTAAGCTCAGCCTGAGTTTTGGGATGGAAGTTCCTACTGGAATCTACTTTCTCATGCTTGGTGGCTGTCAGGCACCACGCTGCGGAGCACAATGGACATGTGTCTGGTGAAAGTGTCTTAGGGCTCAGTGTCAGGTCCTGCCCTGCCAGGCAGGTGGATTTTGGAGGACTGAGGAACATCTTTGCCATGTTCAGGTGGCAGCAGAATGAAGAGATCATGTCTGATAAAAGCAGGCACCTGCCTTGCAGGCAAGAACGTTTTTCAAAAGCTAGATAACCTAGTTCTGAGCCAGGCAAAGGACTAGCAGAGGGGCACATGCAAGAACTGACAGACCTTGGTCCTCACAAAGCATACAAGGCAGAGTTGGATGCCCTCATCACCATACCACAGGGCAAGGCACATTGTCGGATGTCAGGATCAGGGGAATATAGTGCAATAAAAAGAGCCAGACTCTAAAGAAAACAGTCTAGAGAGGGTTAAGAATAGGACCAGGACCCCCAGAACATCTCCAGTGTAGCTGGTAGCATAAACCGTGCTCTACAATCATCTGCAGCACTAGGTACTGGGAATCTGGCATGAAGTCCCCAGGAGCTGTCATCAGGAGACTGCACAGACACCTTTTGCGTACAACCAATGAGCAGCACTCAGCACTGTAGCTGCAGGTAGCACTGGACTTGTTAACTAAAGCAGTATGGCTCCTTTCTCATTTCTAAGTCACTGGTTTTATCCAGGCCAAGTGTCTAGGGCCTGAAATTCCCTTATAAACTCAGAGAGTTCATGTAGTTCAGGGCACACTGCATCCTCTCCTCCAAGGAGCTCCAAGCCCAGAATAACCGTAACTGCTGGGATGCAGCTGATCAAAATCAGATGGTGCTGACAGACAGATCTGCACAAGGACTAAGGATAGGAGCAGCTTAAGACTGAGGTTTTGGTAGGTCTTCAGGAGCATAAATAAATAAATTAAAACTTAGTTTACTTTCTAGAGAGATCAAGTTAATTTCTGTTGAATAGATCATTAAGTATTTCCTGATCAAGGATTTGAGTGCATCTTCCTTTTCAGCCATTTCATGGGCTTGAACAAATTGTACTAAATAACATTTTCAAAAACCACTACTGAACTTCAGTACAAAGAAGAACTTTTGCATCTTCTTATCTAGGTGGTGCGTCACTGCGAGTGTGGTCCAGGCTGGTAATCCAAATTCTCCCACAAGCTAGGGAGTTGGCTCCTTTTCAGAGATGCCAAAGCTAATTAAAACAAAAGTGGGTGCTGAGCATCTTTGCAAACCAGATGTCTCAAATAGCCACTTGGCAACAGAAGCACTGCAACCAGTAGGCTATTTGAAATATTGAAATTTTGGTTTTCTCCTGTCTGCCTCATTTTTCTTCCTTTGTAAAACATTGCTAATAATACATCCTTATCTCACAGAGGAGGTTGCTGAGAATTCATTAGCTGGTATTTGTAAAGCACTTTGAAAATGCAAAGCCAGTGCATTATTCTTAGTCTTCTGGATGCTTTCCATGTTATTAAAATCAGGATTTCAGAAAGGCTTATCGGGGATCAAAACAGCATCCCAAACTTGAAAGAAAGCAAGACTGTTAAACCATCAACTGTCGCCTCCCCCTCTAGCCAGATGTTAAGCCCTAAAGAACTGAAGTGGCACAAGGAATTACTTTCCCAAGTTCCCCCAGCTGGGCTGACAGGCCTTGATCAATGGTTTTCTCCACAGTGAGTGCAATGCAGATGGTCTACCCAGAGCAAGGTTTCTGTGAAGTACAATAGGAAGTCAAACACCATTTCTAATTCAGCTTGTAGCATGGCACACTTCCTTTATCCTCTGCCTGAATGCAGTGAATAGGAGAGCAGTGTGGGAAACTGGAAGGAACTCCAAACTCACACAGTCTGCAGGTCTGTAAGACACTCCTGTCCTCAAACCACATCTGCCTGTGACAGACAGAGGGAAAAAGAGTGACAGAACGAAAAATCAGATTATAAAAACTTCATGAAGGAAAAATAAACCCCGAGTAAAAGGAAAGAAGTGAAGGAAGCTATGCAGACAAACCAAAATTGTGCCAGACTCAAACAGGGGACTGCCAAGCAGCAAAGCAAGGAAGGGCTAGGAGGAAATAATAGGGAAAGGAGCTGCAGGAGCAGAATCTTGCTCACCCACCAGTAAGGCCAAAGAAAATAATTGTCCCACTGAAGGTGGCAGAGGTGGTTTTGGCCCACACTAAGACTTCTGAGCCACATATTCTGTTTGCCTCTTGAATTCCCCAGATTTGTTTAATATGTCCCGGGAAACACAGACCCTTGATATGAGTCAAGCTGCTCCTAAGCTTATGCAAACTGTTGCAAACAGATACAGAAGCTCCTCCAATCCTTAATTGCCCTGGCATGTTAATCTGAATTGCTGTTTGCTGTAATTTAAATATGGGGTTTAAATACAGGACCGATTTCTTCCTGCCAGCTTGGCAATCCTCTGCTGTGGCACCTCTGAGGTGAGGCATTGCCTCACTTCAGCTTTGCCTGGAAGAATAATGTGGTTTTTTTGCTAGGACTGTCCATGGAGCCACTGACAGATACCAAGAGACTCTGCTAGCAGGTGTCACTTGACAGTCAGACTGCCCATAGCCCAGGTTGCTCAGTACCTCTGTCTTGCTGTTCTTTTTATCAAAGGCTGGCCTGCCCAAATATGATGGCAACCATTGCAGCACATCACCCAGAATGGCACAGCAGGGCACCGATTCCCTAGCTCCACGTGGCAGTTGGTGTGCTTTCCTTGGGCAAACTTGGAAATACCCAGCTTTGAAACACAACCAATGCAGGTCTCGTTCAGGCAGCCATCATGGCAGTTCTGCAATGGGACTTTTGCACCTCTTTGCTGCACAGTGCTAAGGGAAAAAGATGACTCCTATGGACCATGAGGATATCATGATACTTTTGTATGACCCATATAGAGCTACAGGAGCTGGGCTTGGCTTTTAAGAAAATTAGATCAGATTTTATACCAGTGATACTATGGGGAAGCTTTTCTCTTCATTAATACTTCTAACTATCCTGTGCTGCTTGGATGAAAGAAATGGGAAACAGTAGACCAGATTCTGGTATTGGTATTTGGCAGGTGGAAATTCAGGCTCAAATTTTGCTGATTAGGATTTTGATAAATTCCACTGTAGGTGTAGAGGTAATTTGTATTTACACCAGTTTACCAGAGATCAGGAAATAGCTCTGGAGGTACAAAAGCTGCAGGCCAAATCTAGCAGTCCGCTTCACCCTTCCTGGAGTCCAAAGTTTCTATTGACTTCAGTGAGGATCCAAGTAAGGCCCTTAGGATTGGACCCATTTTATTTTTCACCTCAGGATGGTCTGTAGGACTCAGCACTAATTGAGTTTCCTGCATTTTGCTGTCTTTCCCGTGCTCTATTCAGAAGCATTGCTCCCAAGCGTTTTAGCTTTCTAAATGACTTACTAACATAAGGCTATGGAAGTTTGCGTACCTCTGAGTTTCCCACACCATTTCTTAACTATATTCATTCCTGTCACAAAGGAAGTGTGCCTGACTACAAACCACATTAGCAACGGTGCTTGCCTCTGCATTGTGTTCAGTGGGAAACCCTGCTCCCAAAAGGCCATCTGGGCAGCACGTATCAGGAGAGAAGCAATGGGAGCAATGAGCATCTCTCAAGACTTGGGAAAGCAGCAGCATCTTCCTAAAGTCTTCCTAAAGCGCTAACATCTGGCAGAGATTCTGGGGGAAGGCTATTGCTAATGCCGTATTTCAAATGTTATCCAGATCCAGTATCTTGGGATCTAATAAGTTTCCTATGCAATATTGTGTATGTTTGGAACCACAGTAGAAGGTGTGTAATTCAGAATTCGTTATCCTTAAAGTCCACTGACTCTGCTAACTTTATAATAGGGAGGAATTTTTTTAATCACTTTTATTTAGGATTTCCAACCAAAGCAGAAGTAGAGCATGTATTTTGGGTTACTGAGTATCTAATTAGAGTAACTCTTCCAAGATGGTCAGTAACTGGCTACTTTTTCCCCTCACAGACTGTGAAACCAAAGAGAAAATAAAAAGCTATTTTAAATATATGTTTTTATTTTAGATGCTTTAAAATTCATGTGTGACACAGAGTGAGGAAGTAGGAACCTCAGTGGATTTACCATCTGGGGAAGATTTTGCTACATTCACCTCACAGTAATACATTGAATATTGCAATTTTTATTACCACACACGTTCTAAATATGTGGGGCCTCCAGCCTCTGTAGTTAAGTGAATTTCTCAAGGCCACAGAAGATTATTTAGCATTCAGCCTGCTCAGTAGCAGGCTTTAGGTCAGTTTGGATCCTAATGGAGAAGCAGTTTTGAGCACTGACCCCTTGATTGTGCCAAGTGCACAACCACTACCACAGTGCAATCAGGCAAAGTGTTGGCACAACTGTCTCCTGCTCCTTTCCATCTGGCTTTGGACTGGCCAAATGTGGGGCAGCGGAGCCGCTCTGGAATCCCTGCTAGGAAAGCTGATACTGCCTTTGCTGGACTATGGTTTTTTTGTAAGGGACCTGAGCTCTGACACTGAGTCAGTGGCAGAGTTAAAGGCAGGAAGTCTGCAGGCTGGGGTTACAGCGACAATGCCTAACCATGTAATTACTAAGCAGCAGGAGAAAAATGGTCCATCACATCTCAAGCGCACACAGTAAACGGACATGGAACAGGACTTGATGTTTGGGATCCTGGAAAAAATCAAGCAGGCATTTTTATCCCATACAATTCATTCCTTCAAGAAGGTCTATGGAAGTTACTTTCTTGGAGCAAGAAAGGAGATAGAGGTTTTCATTCTCTTTTAACTTGAGCTAAATGTTGTAATAGTGAATTAAGCAACATTTCTACCAAGACCGAGGAGAGTAAGGTAGTTCAGGCTAGCACGACTGTTCCCATGGAGTTAACTTCGTAATCCCCTGGGTGCTGAGTGGAGAAATAAGAAGTTCATGTGTAAAATCCTGCTGTAGAGATCCCAGGTGGAATCAGCAGTGGCAGAGAGGTGGGTGGCAGTGCATTCGGCCTGGTCTGGATCGGCTGAGGGGCTGCAGCCAGCTGCCCCAGGCAGGCAGCAACAGCCACTCTGGGCTCTGGCCTCTCTCCCTCACATCTTCAGAACTGCTGCGCAAATCCCAGAAACAGCCAGAGCCCGCCAGTGTGACAGAAGAAAGCCAGAGGCAGACCGAGTTACTCAAGTCACACATCTGCTCTACTATAGTTTTATCATGGAAAGTTAATTTGTCCTCCTCCAAAATAGAAGTCCTATGATGCAGGAATGCAATAATGCACAGATTCCTGAGAAGTAGGCTTAGTTTCTTGTTGTGTACTGTGGGTAATTGCAGGAAAGGCATCTGACACTTGAAACAGCTTTGTTGGACTAAAACTGGAGTGCCTGTTTATGTGACTTGTGCTGGAAGGGGAAATTATTGTCGTTCTTATAGCCGCTTATTAGTGAGTTAATCTGGAAAACAGAAACTGTCTCTAGCAAAACTGCTAGTGGACCCTGCTGATCGCAGGATTGGCACATTTCTTCTTCATGCACTTGATTGATGAGCTCAAGAAATGAGTTACTACTCAGGACTTTCCGTTTCAGAGAATCTCCCCAAGAGGGATGCACGGAGCGAAAGATTGGTTTCAGAGGTGGCATTACATGGGCTCAAAGATAATCCACAAGCTTTGAGGAGAACATGTGAAATGGTGTCACAAAAGCTTTCCCACAACTTGACATAAAAGACTCAGAGCTCAACAGCTGCTGCTCTGTACGAAAAGAAGGGAGCCTATTCAAGAGCAGTACAATGGGGATGGAAAGGCAGATCCTGGAAGAGGTCATTTAAGCCTTACCTGGTCTTATGAATAATGAGTTGCAGAGTGAGAGAGAAATGTGTCCGTGTGTATGTGTATTCACATTAAAAGACATGCGTGACCACACACATATATATTAATATATACATCAACACACATACACACATATTAATGTAAAGACAAACAGTATTTACTTACTAGCCTTTCTTTTTCAGTAAGAGATCCCCAAACATAAGCCCTAATCTTACTTGACAGTAGTTTATCTAATTATTATTATTCCTATACTGAATCTTTCAGAGGGAGATACTGATGGTCACAGAGAAGCGTGTTGAACTGATTAGGTCACGCAGCACATTTGGAGTATATCTGGGACCAGAACACATGGTTGTAGATGTGTGGTTAATGCTGCTGCCTGCCTGCTTCGCCCTTCTTGTGGGATAACAGGGCACCATTGCTGTCAGCCTTGCTCCACACAGTCTAGGGAGCATGTCCAGAGGATGCGGAAAACACTCTGCTGCCATTTCCTTCTTCAGCTCTTCGTGTGAGGTTAGAGCTCATAAAAGAAAGCAGTACTTGCACGGGCAGAAGGCAGGATAAATGCAGGCAGATCTGGTTCAAGTTTTCCAACCTGAATCTCTGTCTGTGTGTTTATAGGCTACAAATAGCAAGACTGTTAACTCTTCCAGCTGCAGGCACCTATTGAGCAAAGACTGTGCATCTCAGTGTAGAAACTGTCCCAGTGGAGAATGGGGAATCAGGAATTTGGTTTCTAATAATTTTATGGGCTATGTGAATTTCTTCTGCACTCAGTTTTCCTTTGTGCATAGATTAAATGAAAATAATTAGAGTAAAACACGTTTTGGGGAGGAAGTGAGAAAGCAGCATGTGAGACTGAACTGATCCCAAAGCAGTCCGAGACCCTTCTCCTTGCAGATTTGTGTTGCAGGTATTTGAAAACAGAAGCATAAAGTGCTTGTGACATGGCTTGGGAGTGTTCTAAAGAGGTGCATACGATATCAAGGGAAGAGAACAAAGATCAAAACAGAATACGTTTCAATAACTGTGTGTACTTACAATTAAATGTAGTTACTTGCAGTAAGCCAAACTGGAAAAGCTGTTTTCTGCTTCACATGAGCAAAACTGGTGTCACAGTCACCTGAGGGAGAACAACTGGCTCTGGCTTACTGAGAAAACAAGGTGAGTGGATTTCAAGAAATCCTGCTCTTTATCTCAGAAAGCCAGAAAACGCTCGTGTGTGCGTGTGCATTTGTGCATGCCTAAGCGTGTCCTCCCCAGAGAGCAATGCAGCCCCACGCAGTAGTCTGCCCGCAGTAGTTTATTTCCCGCCATGGGCAGCTGACCTCCTCCTTCCTCCACACATGTGAACCCAAGGCTGCGTCTGGAATGCTATTGATCTGCGGCATTAGTCAGCAGCCTTTTCCCATTGAAGGCCAGCTCTTTCCCAGCTTCTGACGCGTAATTCTGATCCCAGCCTTTCACGTACCGCACACTCCCCACCTGCTCATCTGGGAGAAGGTCATTATCCCCAGGCTATTCACTGGCAATGGAGCATGCAAGAATAGATGCTTCTCCTATTGTGCTGCCTATCTCCCTGATTGGCTGTAGAGTGTGGGAAACTCCACCAAGCCGGAGACCCACAGACTCTCACTGAGGTTGCACAGCATAAATATCAGGCCGAGGCAGCTTCCAGCAACACCTTGCTCCTGGACTTCCACGCTGAGACCGTCCTTCCTTTCTCAGGACAGATGGCTCCCAGCACTGTTTTCATGGAGCCTGACAACCTGCTGACACCAAAGGAGAAAAACAAAGTAAGTCCAGGCACAGCGAGGCAGCTTCGAGCCACGCTCTCAGCTGTTCTCATAGCAGTTTACACCAGCTGTGAAACTGGTCCACATTGTTTAGGAACAGTGACGGGCAACAAACAGTCCTGTGAAATGGCAGAGAGAAGATCCTTCTAATAATAGGTCTCTTTTCCTTTGCTTTTTACAGCTGAGGAAGCCGGTGGTGGAGAAAATGCGCCGTGACCGGATTAACAGCAGCATCGAGCAGCTGAAACTGCTTCTGGAGAAGGAGTTTCAGAGACACCAGCCCAACTCCAAGCTGGAGAAAGCCGACATCCTGGAGATGACCGTCAGCTACCTGAAACAGCAGAGCCAGCTGCAGATGAAGAGTGAGTATTGAATTTCATTCCAGTCTCTAGCTTACTGCAAATCTGTGACAGTTTTATGAATCTCTAGCCATGAACAACTGCTCTAAACTATTCTTTCTTGCCCCTCCCTCTTCTCTTCCCTTCTCTAGCTGCAGGATCCTTCCACAAAAGCTCTCAGTTTGACTTCAGAGAGGGCTATTCTAGGTGTTTGCAAGAAGCTTTCCATTTCCTCTCTCTTCATAAAGTTCGAACTGAAACACAGACCAAACTTTTAAGCCACTTCCAGAAGAGCCAGTCAGCCACTACGGAGGTCACCTTTTCCCCTGGGAACCCCAGCACCCTGAAGCAAGCATCTCCGAAAGATGCCAGTACCCTCTGGAGGCCCTGGTAGTCAGGGGAGTCCTTACTTTGCAGACCTTTGCCTTTTACAGTCCGGAGGAAGGATCTGACTGCATCTGATAGTCCAGCTCTGATCCTCTCTTCTGTAGGGAATTTTATTTCCCTGTGTATTTTATTTATGTGTGAAAAGAATGGCATGCTTTTGACTTTTATGGGATCCTTTGGCAAAAGTTCAGGCATTCTGTTGAGTGGTATTGAAGCTGTGTAGATGCTGGTGGTAACGGTACGCAGCATGCTGCCCAGTCAGGGGGCGAATGTCTTCAAAATGAAGGAGGGTATTTTTGTAAATGTTACAGTTGTGACGGACAAGAATTGCTGTAGGAGAGATTTCTCTAATATTGCTTGTAAGAGCCATCAGCTTTGCTCTGGCTTGACTAGCAACACTTGTTTGCTCAGTCACTCCAGAGGATAAATTTACTACCCTTTGGTTCATGCACACTTGATTAAAATCAATTTATTTCCCTCTGTTTGCTTATAACTTGTACAGCATCAAAGATGGTTTTTGTTTTGTTTTGGATTTTTCCCCAGTGACCCTTTCATAGTACTAGTATATAAAGTGTGACAGATGAACAGAAGCTAGGAAACTATGTGGAATATTTCTACTATTTTGCTGCTTTTTTCAGTTTAGAAAAAGAGTATGTTACTGCTTTATGTTAAAGAAAAGGTAGTAGGTAAAAGGCTTAATTGGTCAATGTTATACATTTTGGGTGTAAGCTATGCTTTTTCTAGCATTTTCATTATAATAATGATTTTTGTCTGTATTGAGTGGTTTAATTCATGGTGGATAGTGTTTCTCCCACTACTGGGACAGCCCTATGGCTTACATGCATACTGTGTATGCGTCTCCGTGTTTGTAGAGAGCAATAAAATGCATTTGTGTGCAACTTCCGTCTGGGTCCTCTTCCTCTGAGGGATACACAGCCACTTGCGCCCCTGAAAAAGACTTGTATGTTAGTCTTCCAAAGAAGTGGGATTTTTTGTAAAGCGAAAGGAGCTCATATTCCCATCTACGCTATATGTTCTCATGACTCCCATCACGTGAGTACTTTACATCCTTAACCCCGAGAGAAGTAAGCAAGTGCTCGTGCCACACAGATTCTCTCAGCTGAATCACATTGAACAATTCCTTAGTGGCTGCCCCCCATCCACACAAAACCTTCTCACCTGAGTACTAAAGCCTTAAGCCCGCCCATCTGGTCTCCCTACAAGCAGCAGCTGGAATTTGAGCCCTCCTGTCACAGGATTTTTTTCACCTGATACTGAGAAGAAACAGACTCAATCGCTGCAGTGCTGTGTATCCTCTAATGCCTTCCCACAGTTTCTTCTCCGAGAGTGCAGAGGGGCAAATAAACTGTCCCACAAAGTCTCGGGAAGGAGCTGTGCGGCAGTGCGGGGCAGCGGTGGTAGAGCCGTGGAGGTCCTGCAGACGCGGATGGGTGAGCCCTACCCTGGCAGGGACACGCACACCTGGGTAAGGCCTTTTGTGGCTGTTGCGCCGACCTGAATTAGGACTCCCTGAGCATCCCTCATCAGAGTTTGTGGGAGGTGTGCCTGAGCCAGCAGTGAGTTACATCCCTCGGATGTGTCCCCAGAGCAGGGAAATAACCTACCGCTCAGTGCGAATTCCCTTCCTATGACAATAAACTACTCATGATAATAAACTAAGCTTGTGCAAGCACAAACATTATATTTTGATAAAAGAAATACAATAGTTCTGCAATTTACATATGAAGTCACTGAATGTTTTGGCTAGAAATACATAATCCAGTTATGTTAGTCAGAAATCACACATTGCTTGCTTATGCAGGTTTTCATTTGTCTTTTGTTGTGACAAGGAATGATTTGTTCTGCCACGTTTTATCACTGATTTGTCGTATATATGCTTTTTGTTGCAACAGGGAATTGGGGGTCTGGGGTAGGAGATACCATTAAGTGACAGAGTCCCCACACACTCTCTCACTCTGGAGTTCTTGGCAGTAACTTTGTAAAGCGATAGGCATTTGGGGATTTGAAATGTAAATAGTAACAGTTATAATGACATGACGTTGTTATTGTTATCCAGTAAGTGAATTGGCTTGCGATACAGAGAACTTGCTACATAAACTTCTATAATTGTGCAAAACGATTGTGAGAGTATTTAGAACACTAAAGAGTCCTTACGGCAAAACGTTCCTTAGATATATACAATTTTTAAATATTGCAGTATGAATACAATTTTATGAAGCTAAAGCCCTTGCAAAGTTTGTAAGTTGTATTTTAACTTTTTTTTTTAATTTTTAGCCACCAGGGGTCACAGTTACTGTAAAAACACTTTCCCCTTGGATGAATAAAGAAGTCAGCTCAAGTAGAATTTTAGGGGTTTTCAAGCATGTGATTCATGTGATTTTGTTTGCTTCATTTTAATGATCTCATATCAGATGTCAGCCAGTGCTGGAGACTTTATAAAATCTTTTCCACCTCTCAGTTCCTGTGTATGACATTGTAATTGTTTGTATGTGGACAGATGATTAGGGTAACTTGATGAAGCATAGAAGTGATGTACAGAGTTTATTTTTTCCAGCAGTACTGGAGTAGAATTCTTTCAAAAGTTGGTTGTCTGATCTGATGCGTAAGCTACTTTCTATCACTTCTTTCACTAGTGCTTGAACTGTATCTGTAAAGGATAATTTAAGCAATTCCTTGATGCTGTAAAACTTGGAACTCAGCAGGTCTGTCACTTCCATTTACACTTAAACGTTTTGCCCACACAAAATGTTACTCAACATTTCCATACTGAAGTCCTTCTAAAAAGACACCACTGATGTATTACTGGCACACACTTACATATTATTTTATTGATGCTTCCTAAAGCTAGAGCTTTAGAAATAATCAAAGTTAGAAGGAACAAGGAGTTTTCTCTGTCCGATGCCTTCAATATCACTTAAATTGGAGTCATTTCGTTTCACTATATGTACTAGGGAATAATACTTTTAATTCTGGCCACATTATATATGTGGCTGTGTATGTGGCCAGAATTAATGTGGCCATATATGCGGCCACGTATAAGCCACAGGTGGCTTATATGGGTCTGTCATGATATTGCAGCAGAAGAAAAGCACTGGGAAAAACCCCACCAAAACAAATAGGGAATGAAGCTTTAAAAACGTGCAGGATGACTGGACCATAGGCTACTATGTTATCGGAAACACATTTATAATGCTGGGGTTTGGTTTGGTTTTGTTTTTTAAAGGGGTAGAATTTGACACTGTCTGTGTTAATGGAAGTTCAGCATTATCCACAGCGCCTTTGTAGCTGGTGGATCCTGTTTTGAAAGATGAATGTACAGTCTTCATGCGCTGGTCAGTACTCTCAAAATACAGATAAGCTGCATGCAGCCTGCTTGCATCAGAACCCTGTTGTTCTTTCTTAAAGCAGTTAAGGTCTTCAGCCCCAGGCATTAGATATCTGAATGCAAATCTGAGTGTGTGACAGTGACAGAACCAATTTCCATTCTCCAGCCAGAAAACAACCCCACCTGAGTCGCCAGCCTGCATACTGAGATACCTGAGTCACAGAAATCTTGCAACGCTCTTTGGGTAGAGAGCACCCTGGAAATGTTCTGTAGGTGCTGTGCCAAAGCAACCATGATTATACCACGTAATCCAGGGTTAGATGGACATTGAACTGAGGCAGGTTCAGGATTGCTGATCTGGAATCGCAGCTTTGGACTGGGACCAGCCAGAAGGTTCAGGCAGGTGCCAATGGAACGGTGGCTCTGGCCCCTGTCAGCTTGGTGACCAAGCAAGAACAATAGGAGATGCATAAACAGATGTTCATAAACAGACTTCCTCTACTTAGTCTTGAACTAATCCCCTCTTATCCCCTGCCCAAGATCTAGGGTTACTTTTTTCCCCTCTTCCTTCTCTCCTGGCAATGAAGGCTCAGATTCTAGCCTTGACTGGGGCTCTGCCTTCCACACCTTGCAATGCCCTTGCTGCGTGGAAGCTCCCGGGCGAGGGCGCGTATGTGGATCTTCCCAAACCTGACAATGGAATCTCTAGGTACAGGACTGCTGTTGTCTTACCTCATAAATCGAATACTGCTGTTACGGGATCTACTGACTACAGTGTCATGTGCACTGCACAGCGTGGTTCAAATAAAAAATTGAGCAATATTTTGGCCAATTGTATGAGGAAACAGCATGTGTGTTGGCCAGTAGGAATGAAGCCATCAGCATAAATTAAGTAGGCTTGTAGTACCCTACTGTGCAGTTGACCTGGGGCAAGGAGGAAGTAAAGAACTGCAGTAACAACTTGCAAGAGTTGGTGATTCAGATGCTCACTGAAAAAAACACAAGAGCAGGAAAACCATAACCAGTTTGGAACGGATTGGTCGCTCCAGGATGCCACAGACCTCATTTGTCTCTGGTGTGTCTAATAGAGATATCTTCTATGTCTTGGTCTGACATTGCCTGCTTGGGGAAATTGAAATGCATGACGCTGTGCTGGTGCTGCTAGCAAAACAGGAGCAAAAAACCCATTGAGACTGACTGGCAATTTCACCCAAACCTAGAAGGCAATTGGAGGTCTCAGGAATATTATGTTGACATGAGTTTGGGGAAAATAGGCAACAAGATAGAGCGGGAGATTCAAATTTGCTAGTCCCTTAAGGGAAAGACAGCAACAGGAACTCACCTTTATTGCTCTATATTGAAGAATTTGGAGACGAGAGAAATGTTACAAGTCTTTCCACCACAAGACAAGCTTTGATCAGAGCTTGTACCCTATCAGGCAGAAAATATTTTGAGCATGAGACATAAAGCTATGGGAAACTTGTCCTTGTAAGTTCCACTGCTCACAAGCATATTTGATCACAATAGGAACTGTATCTCTTTTCATTCTCAAACAGGCTGCATTAAGTCTATTGATTCCACCCCCCCCCAGGAGACATATTTGCACTTTAAGAGCAGAGCTGTTATATTTCAGTCCAAAAAAGCAAACAGACTGATAGAACCATAAGCGGTTAAAATAACCTGAAAACATGAGAAGACTGTTGCTATCTTAACTTCCAGGCTCCCTATGTCTTCTACCAACGACAACAAAACTAAGGAATCAGACTGGTGGTTTTTAACCTTCTGAGAAGTGATCGAGGGCACACAACTCTGGGATAGCTTTGAACGTTATCTGTACACACGGCAACTGCGAAGGTAAATCCTGGACTAAGGATGCTGGTATGTGCGCACGTGTGAAGGAAGGGATAGTGGTGTGAAGGAATGGGAGGAGGTCTTTGCCCTCCTCATAGTCCTAAAAGGCTTCTCTCGGGACCTGTTTTTTCCTACATCCTGTAAATCAGTATTAAATCAGTTGAAGACAATAGCTACTGTCCTTCAGCTGTCCAGAGCAGGATTTCTGTACCTTAACACCGAGGAAGGCCCTTTTTCTTGTGAAGAACCAGGCACAACCCATCTGTGGTTGTTGGAATCTGATGGAAGCTGGTATGAATCTACCCCAGGCTCAGGTTTATTGTATTCTGAAATGGTGGTGGGAACATGGAAAAAAAAATCTTGGCCCACAGCTGGGGAGACAAGTCAGGAATGACCTGACTACAGGAACACTGCTGAGCTAAATACGTACTTCCCACCCAGCCATGAACTGCACTTGAAGTAGGACGGCCCCTCGGTTTTCCCAGCTGCTGTTAGATCACAGTGGTAGACAGCACTGCTGATTTCTTGCTTAAAAAGTTCGTGCTATATTAGCGCTGAATGCTGGCCACAGCCTGAAAGGTTTCTAACAGTGAAAATCCTGTTGCAAATGTGATAATACCAATGAATTTTGACTTGTCAAACCCATTTCAGGGCAAGGCGAGGCAAGCTCAGACCTTCCTGTCACATGAGCAGCAGCTGTCCTTTCTCAGAGAAGCATGATCCGCCGTGTCAAGGGAAACCTGAAGCAGTGGAAAAGAAGTGGTGATGTGTAGGAAGCCGAGGCAGCTGCCGTACGGTAAAATCGGTTCATGTCAAGAGACTACCTGCGATCACTTTACAGCGGAGAAAAGTAACTCACTCCCCCAGACAGCAAATCTAGAAATCCCCAAAGTCTGTCATTATGAAAAAGGAAGCTTGACATTCATATTTCACAACTGTACTTCCCCAGTTTTCATAATCTAAAGGACCTTTCACTTTCTTTCAGCTTATTTTGTCCATCCCAAATAGCTATAAAAGTTAGCATAATCACCTGAAAACCAGAGGAAAAGTTGAGCAAACTACATGCACGGTGCACCATCAACACAAGTTAGAGACAGGGCTGATGATAAGGCCACAGTGTCACTAGGCTTGTGCTTCATGTCCCAGACCGTCGGTCACATACGCTCCGTGTGCTGAGTGTGCGCCAGAGCCGGCCGTCCCCGGCATGTCCAAAGTCAGCGCTGGCACTACCTCGGTCTGACTCACTGCGTGGTCTTTGGCGAGCCATCCCACCTCACGATCGCCCGTAAGCCAGCATACACACGCTGACGCAGGAAAGCAGCATCGCTGCCACCCCCCAACACCTCCCTGTTACCGCAGCTGCTGTAACTGTTTTGCAGCCACATAGTGCAATAGGCTGGGGAACGGAGGATTGAAACTAATGCTACAGATGACCCTTCCACCTGCTCCTCAGAATTAATTCTAGCCTCAGCCACTTCCCAATTGCCACTTGCTTCACGTGTGCTTGTAGTGCAGTGGGACTGGTGGAATGGGACTGAAAGGAGACAGACCTCTTCTTCCAGCAGCACTGCGGGCTGGTGCCAGTTAAACTGATTGGGGACTCCTGATGTGCTTGCCCTGAAAAGTTTAGGTGTCAGCAGAATTATGAAATGCTAACAACAGAGTTTGACGCCTCTTAAGCTAGCTGCCTTTGCTACGCAGGCAGGTAACAGAGACTTTTAAGAGATGTGGACGGAAAGTGCAATCCCTGACACACTCTAGTTGAGCTGTTTGTAGCTGGCGGACATCCTGGCAGAGGAGCGGATGTACAGCTCCCTTGCCTTGCAAGCCCGCTTGCCTGCTCCGTGAGAGATCCACTGCAGTTCTGAACTCGTCGAAGGCCTTGACAAAAAGCTCATCTCTTCACGCTCTTCTCATGCTGTGTCCTGCTGCAAGAAATGCTGCCTACTCATTTCAGAACCTAGTAAAGTGTTAACACTTTTTCTTTTTTCTTCAAAAGAGAGAGGGGAAAATCTGCATTTACATAAACTGCTTCCCTGTAGTATTCAAGGAACAGTGACCCATTTCAACAACATCTTTAATATTCATGACAACAGCTGTTCTTAGATATTGCCTATGCTTTTGCTAATCCAAACATCTGCTGGGAGGTTGAAGCTGACTAAAAGCCAGAACCTTAAATGGCTTAACCAGCTCGCCAACGCTGAAAAACATGCAAGAGGTGCAGAAGGAACCTGAACCAACTGTGACAGCGGGCTCGGGCGTTTTGCTCTGAGGTCAAGTAACTTCTCGGTCAGGCACCTGCAACATCTTTTTGCAGTAGCCGACAGTTTCCCGGTGACTCTCGCGTACGTGGGTGAACACGTTTCCCCGAACGGGGACACAAACACGGCCTCTACGCCGCGTTTTGAGACGTTTACCGACCTGCGGGCCCGCCTCGCTCCCTGCCAGCACCTCCGCTGCTGCCAGCAGCCGGGAGGCGAGGAAAGCGCCGCTACGAGACCGGGGAGCCGCCGGCTACGCCCGTGCTCCGCGCCCCTCCGCGTCCTCGGGGCAGGGGGCCCGGGGCCCGGCAGCGGCGGAGCCGCGGCCCCCGCCCGGGGCCGGCCCGCCCCGCCCAGCGCTTCCCCTTCCCCGCCGCGGAAGGGGATGCGGCCGCGCCGCCCGCCCTTGCCCTTTCGCTTTCGCTTTCGCCCGCGTCCCAGCGCTGCGGCCGCGGGGGGCCCGGCCAGGCCCGGCGCGGCCCGGCCCGCTGCATGGGGCGGCGAGCCCGCGCCGCGCCGCGCGTGGGGAGGCCGCTGAGGTGCCGCGGAGCCCCGCGGCCCCCGGACCCTGCCCGGCGGACCATGCGCCTGGTGAGTGCGGCCCGCGCGGCGGGGCCGGCCTCCCGCTGCTTCTCCGCCCGGGCCGGGGGCGCGGCGCCGCCGCTGTCCCGGGCGGGGCGGGGCGGGGAGCGGCCCCGGCCCCGGCCCCGGCCCCGGCCCCCGCCCCCGCCCAGGCCCCGGCCCTGCGGGCGGGCTCGCTCCTCAGGAGTCCCCTGGGCGGAGAGGCGAGCGTCCTGTGAGCAAGCTGTGAAGTGGAAATCCGTTCTTGTCTCGCCTAAAGGTTTTTGCCGTCGTGCTGGTCACGCAGCTGGATCGCGTGGGTGCCTTGGACTGTGAGCTGGGAGAATATCCCATAGGTGCCGAGTGCTGCCCGATGTGCGCTGCGGGTAGGTAACTGAGGACTGCTTGCTCGCCACGTCACTGCGGAGGAAGGCTCCCGCACTCCCTCCCTCAGCACGGCAGCGGGTCATGGCGGTGACCTGCCTTCTCTGCCGTAGCCGGCTATGCCCGCTGCAGCCCGTGCACCGCACGGTTGTCAGCATCACGCCAAAATGTCCTCTTCAGCCTGCATTCACGCCCCACTGACGGCAGCGCAAGGCCCTGTCCCTTTCTTTGGAGCCTCCAGAGTGAAAGCAGCGATCGCCAGAGTCTCTCTGCTGTGGTAGTTCATGATTTCACCGTTTCCAAGGACTTTCATTTTGGGTCCTGGTTTCTGTTTTAGGTTTAGCTCTGCAATTGCTATTAGGATATTTCTGAGGTCCTTGTAGTTTATTTATAGTAGTTATGGGTGGCTTAATGCCAGTGTCGGTCTCTGACCAGGTGAGCTTTGCTAATGGAGCCACTTCTTTGGGGGGGGTTGTTTCTGGTTTTTAGGACTTCGGGTTTTCAAGCATTGCACTGCAAATTCCAGCACGACATGCATACCTTGTGTTGAGGATACATATACAGACCATCCCAATGGTTTAGAACACTGCAGGAAATGTAAACTGTGTGATAAAGGTAAGTAGGACGCTAAAGAACCAGTTTAAATGGATTTTTCATGCCTTTCATGGATACGTTCTCCCCTTTTCCTCTCTTGCCTCATTCGCTTGATGAATTGGTTAGAGTTGAAGAACAGAGAGGCTCATGTCACTGTGCAGACCTCAGAATGCTACCTACGGGGCGATGGAAGGGAAAAACTGGCACAGATCTTCAGCTGGCACCAGTGCAAGTTTGATCTGCAGCCTCTCTCTTAACATCTCTTAACGCGCCTCGCAGAGGTGATCAGCTCCGGTGCAGGCGCGTTCCGCAGTGGAGAGGGGTATCACAGCGTACAGGGGGGTTTCCTGAGCCGGGGAAACCCCAGGGGAGTGCAGAGACCTGCCAGGAGCTCTCACGAGAGCGGCTGACGAGACCTGGGCAGGGACAGGAGTAGCGGCAGCCGCCCCCCACTCCCACAAAAGGCAGCCCCAGGACGGGCAAACAGGGCATGGCATGGCAGGTCGCGCAGGGAGGGCCCCTCTTCGAAGAAGGGGCGTTCTGCTGGCCGAGTGGGAGACTTGAAGTCCACATAACCCAGCAACCGGGCACTGTTCTGTCACCATCTGCAACAGGTCAAGGGCACTCATCCTACCTGACCCTCAAGGCAGAATGGTGGCACTCGTCTGAGACCAAAGGCTGCAGCTCCGGCTGGGGGGTCTGCACCGTCTTCCCCAGCGGTGGCCGATGCCTCCACCCAGACGGAGCTGCTGAAGGAGAGGCTGCAGTGCAGACCTCAGACTGCAGGGAGTGCCTAGACCTTTCTCCTGGGGCAGGGACAGGCTGCAGAGCCGCTTCCAAAAGGTGTGCCCAGGTGGAGGACCTCCTGGTGCAAGTGGCTGAGCTGCAGGAGGCGGTGAGAAGGCTGTGTAACGTCAGGGAGGCTGAGAAAGGAGTTAGATGGCTGGTTCCAAGTGCAGTCTGCGGTGGACCCGCAGCCCACGGCCAAACAGCCAAAAACTCCCGCACCAGCACACGCAGAAGGGAGGGGGGCCAATAATGCAGAAGAATGGACGGTTGCAATGGCAAGGACCAGCAGGAGGAAGAGGCTTCACCCGAAGCCTGAGGTGCCCTTGCAGAACCACTTCACCGCTCTGCATCTGAAGAGGAAAGACTCGTCACGCCAGGAGAGACGCTGGAGCTGGACGAGGCAGCCCGATCTGCTCCCCGTGGAACAACCAGCGCAACTAAGAAAAGGCGGCGGGTGATAGTAGTAGGTGACTCTCTTCTGCGAGGTTCGGAGGCACCCATTTGCCGCACTCTCTAGAGAGGTGTGCTGCTTACCAGGGGCTCGTATTAGGGATGTCACCGAGGGACCACCAAGGCTCGTACAGTCCGCTGACTATCATCTGCTGCTGTTGTTTCATGTGGGCACCAGTGATACAGCCAGGAGCAGTCTGAGGAGTATCAAGAAGGGTTACAGAGCCCTGGGAGTGGTGGTAAGGGACTCTGGAGTGCAGGTAGTTTTTTCATCAATCCTCCCGGTCAAAGGGAAGGGGTTTGGAAGGGCCAATTGAATCTGGCGAATCAACAAACGGTTACAGGACTGGTGCCACAGCCAGGGGTTCGGCTACTTAGACCATGGGACTCGCTTTGAGAAACCTGGTCTACTGGGGGCTGATGGGGTCCATCTGTCAGAGAAGGGGAAGAGCATCTTCAGACGTAGGCTTGCCAAGCTGGTGAAGAGGGCTTTAAACTAAAGTTGCTGGGGGAGGGGAACCTCAGTCCATCCCACTCCTGCCAGTTTGATGCCAGTGCCAGCAGTAGATACCCAGAGCCTGGAGAAGGATCACAGGTCAGCAGGAGAGCACCTGAAGAGCAGCGCAAAGGAATTTCAGCCACTCCAGCCAGTAAGTCACCTTCATCGGGGGCCCAACTTAAATGCCTCCATGCAATGCATGTAGCATGAGGAATAAACAAGAGGAGTTAGAGACATGCGCACGCCTGCAGGGCTACGATCTTATCGGCGTCAGGAGGTGTGGTGGGATGGCTCCTATGATTGGAGTGTTGGAATGGAAGGATACAGGCTCTTCAGGAAGGACAGGCAGGGGAACTGAGGAGGGGGTGTTTCCCTCTATGTCAATGACCAGCTGGAGTGCATGGAGGTTCTCCTGGGGATGGATGAGGAGCCGACTGAGAGCTTATGGCTCAGCATTAAAGGGAGGGCAGGGACAGGTGACATTACAGTGGGGGTCTGCTATAGGCCACCTGACCAGGAAGACCGAGCAAATGAGGCCCTCTATAGATAGGAGCAGCCTTATGTTCACAAGCCCTGGTCCTCATGGGGGACTTCAACCACCCCGATATCTGTTGGAGGGACAACACAGCAGGGCATAAGCAATCCGGGAGGTTCCTGGAATGCGTTGATGAGAACTTCCTTCTCCAAGTGATAGAGGATCCAATGAAGAAATGTCCTATGCTAGACCTTGTTCTCACCAACAAGGAGGAGCTGGTGGGGAGCGTGAAGCTCAAGGGCAGCCTTGGCTGCAGTGACCATGAAATGGTGGAGTTCAAGATCCTTAGGGCAGCGAGGAGGGCGCACAGCAAGCTCACTACCCTGGACTTCAGGAGAGCAGACTTTGACCTCTTCAGGGATCTGCTTGGTAGAGTACCATGGGATAAAGCCCTGGAGGGAAGAGGGGCCCAAGAAAGCTGGTTAATATTCAAGGATCGCCTCGTCCAAGCTCAGGAGTGATGCATCCCAACAAAGAGGAAGTCAGGCGAGAACGCCAGGAGGCCTGCATGGATGAACAAGGAGCTCTTGGACAAATTCAAACACAAAAAGGAAGCCTAGAGAGGGTGGAAGCAAGGACAGGTAGCCTGGGAGGAATACAGAGAAATCGTCTGAGCAGGCAGGGATCAGGTTAGGAAAGCTAAAGCCCTGATAGAATTAAATCTGGCCAGGGATGTCAAGGGCAACAAGAAAAGCTTCTATAGGTACCATGGTGATAAAAGGAAGACTAGGGAAAATGTGGGCCCTTTCCAGAAAGAAACAGGAGACTGGTTACCCAGGATATGGAGAAAAGTGAGGTACTCAATGACTTTTTTGCCTGTCTTCACCGGCAAGTGGTCAAGCCACACCGCCCAAGTTGCAGAACGCAAAGGTGACTGAGAAAATGAAGAACCACCCACTGTAGGAGAAGATCAGGTTCGAGACCATCTAAGGAACCTGAAGGTGCACAAGTCCATGGGACGTGATCAGGTGCATCCATGGGTCCTGAGGGAACTGGCAGATGAAGTTGCTAAGCCACTGTCCATCATGTTTGAGAAGTCATGGCAGTCCAGTGAAGTTGCCACTGACTGGAAAAGGGGAGACATAGCCCCCATTTTTAAAAAGGGAAAAAAGGAAGACCCAGGGAGCTACAGGCCAGTCAGTCTCACCTCTGTGCCCAGCAAGATCATGGAGCAGATCCTCCTGGCAACTATGCTAAGGCACATGGAAAATAAGGAGGTGATTGGTGACAGCCAACATTGCTTCACTAAGGGCAAATCGTGCCTGACAAATTTGGTGGCCTTCTATGATGGAGTTACAGCCTTGGTGGATAAGGGAAGAGCAACTGACATAATCTGCCTGGACTTGTGCAAAGCATTGACACTGTCCCGCACGACATCCTTGTCTCTAAATTGGAAAGACATGGATTTAATGGATGGACCACTTGGTGCATAAGGAATTGGCTGAATGGTCACACTCAAAGAGTTGTGGTCAATGGCTCGATGTCCAAGTGGAGACCAGTGACAAGTGGTGTTCCTCGGGGGTTGGTATTGGGACCAGTGCTGTTTAACATCTTTGTCGGTGATATGGACAGTGGGATTGAGTGCACCCTCAGCAAGTTTGCTGATGACACCAAGCTGTGTGGTGCAGTCGACACGCTGGAGGGAAGGGATGCCATCCAGAGGGACCTTGACAGGCTTGAGAGGTGGGCCTGTGTGAACCTCATGAAGTTCAACAAGGCCAAGTGCAAGGTCCTGCACATGGGTCAGGGCAATCCTAATCCATGGCTGGGTGGGGAATGGATTGAGAGCAGCCCTGAGGAGAAGGACGTGGGGGTGTTGGTTGATGAGAAGCTCAACATGACCTGGCAATGTGCGCTTGCAGCCCAGAAAGCTCTAGTGGAAGGTGTCCCAGCCCGTGGCACGGGGGTTGGAACTGGATGATCTTTAAGGCTCCTTCCAACCCAAACCGTTCTATGATTTCTGTGATTCTATGATTTAAAGGCTCATTTAGATTGCAGCATGGTGTCTAAAGAGCTGTCTTAGAATACTTGGAATTTCAGGCCTGAAAGAGCTCCTGGTGGAGCTGTCCTGCTAAAAACATCTAAAAACATCTGAGTTGGGAGTATTTTGCTTTTGCCATGCAAGTCACTTAGATGTAAATGTGACTCAAGATGCTGTGTCTGTGAGGAACTGGGCCGTCTTTATACATGAAAAAAGGAGTAATCTTCACTAATCCTGTTAGTTCTGGTGCTCTTCAGCAGTGCATCAAGGCAAGGCTAAATGTTTGCTTTTGCTTTTGTATCTGTTGATTGTACCCATGTAAATACTGTGCCTGTGCCTGTAAATTTCTCTTAGGAGCCAACCTAATGCCAGAAGTAGCGTGTACCTATACGAAGAATACTGTGTGTGGCTGTCTGCCTGGCTATTTCTGCAGTTATTTTGGGACTGAAGACTGTGAATTTTGTCAACGCTACACTGTCTGCTTTCCTGGTACTATGGTAAAAGAAAGGGGTAAGCCAACATAGCATCAATAGCACCAAACTTTCTTATGGGGAATGCCTTTGGGGTTTGATTTTGAGGAGGCTAGCTGTCAGTTCTTCCAGAAAAAAATTAGTGAAGCATCAATGTGAATGGATAGGGCCAGCGCATACTAGGTACGATGTGTTCTGGTCCACTGTACTGACTAATTGTCAGAGCACCAGTGCACAGCTGAAAGCTTGCAGGATCCATATGAGTCCTAGATGCTGAGAGAGTTGATGTGGCCAAGAATGCTTTTTTCCTGTTTGCAAAGACAGAAGTGTGTGAGCTTTTGTCTGTAGTGAAGAGTCTCTGCAGTAATCACGTGGTCTCTGCAGTAATCACAAAGACCATGCTGAACTGAAGCTCTCCTTAGCCATAGGTGCAGATAGAAAACCTGTTGTCTTCTCCCTTACAGGCACAAAGACCACTGACAATGTGTGTGAAGTCTGTCCTCCTGGAACCTCCTCAACAGCCAACATGTCCGACAGTTGTATACCATGGCCCAGGTAAGCAGCTCTTACTCTTTATGGGCACGGGACTATTCTCTTTAACTGTTGGGTCTGCATTTTGCTGTCTTCGAAACAGCAGTTTCCTGCTTCCATTAAGGCACCGAGTGTGGAATCCTGTTCCTATGTCCCACTCTTTCTTGGGAACAGCTTAACTTCTCTCTTTATAAACTCATTAACATGACAGATTTAGCCTTCAGCCTCTTGTCCTAACTTGTCACTGCACAGGAGACTCTGAGGCAGCTCTAACAGAGCTGGATCTGGACCCATGAAGAGCAGTGCACTCCTCTGGGTACCTGGATTTCAGCTGACACATCCCTTAGCTATAGTAGAACAGGTGAGAGTTTGCTTTGAGGAGAATCAATTTGCATTTACAAGCATTGAAGCAAAGAGGTAAAAGTCAGCTCGTTCTTGGATTACCCACCAAGCCAGAAAGACCTTTGTGAATGCCCCTGGATGTGGAGGTGTGATGTTAAAAACAGTCCAGCAGTTCCGCTGCAAGGTCTGCTGACACGTTCTAAGAACACAATTATTTCTTTTCTCACATCAGACTTAAGGAGAACGGCCTGGTACAAGGAGAGGACGGGAATCCTTCCTCAAATTCCTCTGTTACAGCAATTGTTGCTTCTGTTCTTGGAACTGTGTTAGTTGTTGCAGTTTGCCTTATATATGTCTGGCAAAGGAGGAAAAGGAAAAATTACATGCCACGTAAGTACGAATAGCATGGGTATAAAGGGGTAGTTTTGTAATAGTATGCTGAAGAGTGGTCTTCGCTTCGCTAGATGTTGAGTTGAAACCTTAACAGCCAATTAGAGGGGAATTGCAAGGGAATTTCTACGTTTCTGTGTGCCACAGTTAACCTGTTGTAATCGTGCCTCCCTTAGGGGGTGTGCCTACGCAGGCTCACTGCTGAACCACTCCTACATACGTGTAAGGACAAGATAACATGATTAGGAAAACGCATTAAGTATATAGTTCACCTTACTGCATTTTGATGGGACTGTTTCATTTTCTTTGCAGCGGTGCAGGAATCAGGCGTGAGTATCTCTCTCGTTGTTTGTTTTTTTTTTTCTTGTAATATGTTGAAGTCTGAAGTAAGTTTTTTGTTTAGTGTTTGTACGTGCTATGTGTTTCATGGGCTCCGTGTGTACTGGAGCAGCTTGTGGATACTGGGAGTGTCTGTGAGTTCCAGAATCCCCAAGACATGCAGTAGAAACTCATTTTATATGATTCTCATTAGGAGGCTTGGGATCTAGTCCCAAGGCCATTGTTATCTCCTGACAGTGTCTAAGAATGAATATATAAGGGGATTTAGGAGATGGACTCCTACTAAAAAATCCAAGTCTGTCTTGTGTAACCGTGTTTGTTTATCTCTCCATCCTACGGTGTTATGTATCCTCTAAAAGTTCCTGTTAGTGATTTGCAAGATCTGATATCTGTGCAGACGGTGATGTGTTTCATAGGAAAAACATTGAATGGGGACTGTATAATTTACACTTCTGATTTGAGAGGGGACCTACGGTGACTCTTGCTCTTAAGGAAGAAGCAAAAGTCTAGCTGTTAGTAGTGAAAATAGCAGGCACTTGCTAATAAAAGCTGACTTTTCATACTCTGTGTTTTCCTTTGACATGTTTTAAAGAGTGGACCGCAGGGTCAGGCTTTGATATTAACCACAGAGAATGAGGATCAAACAACTGTTCCTGTGCAGGAAACCGGTGCCGAACCTGAAGAAACCAGGCCTGAATAGCCATTTTTGTTTGAACTATTGTAGACAATGGACATGGTAAAGAAAAAAACAAAAAAACCAACCACAAAACCCCCTCCAAAATACTGCAACAGAAAAAGTACAACCTTTTTTCCAAATATTCATGGAGAAAAAGACAGCTGGAAAATGAAAAGGAGGATCTGCAAAGAAGCGAAGTGGCATCTTCAGAAGCATCGAAGTCTGCAGTAGCTGGGTGATGGAGGCATTGGTCAGCATCGTCAGCGGCTGTGAAGCTCTTTCCTTTTACATCCCCGCTTTACGGAGCAGTGGCCTGTGTGGTATGCCTGGAGCTTCTTTCTCACCAACTTGGACAGTTGTTACTTGCTATGTATGTAATTATTCCACGATATGTTTGTTAGTGGAAAAAAAAAGCTTTTTTTCATTTTAAAGATCCCATATAACTAAGACAGAATATGTTTTCCAAATGCATTTTGTACAGATTTTTCCTTTTTAGAAGTAAAGAAAATATTGATGGGAAAAGGATTCTTGTAGAGCAAGAAACATGGAGCTTTTAGTAATGTCATGCATGTCATGACACATACACAATTACTGTCTTTGCTAGTCACGTCTGCTCTAACCTGTGATCATGTGTTACAACAAAGAAAGTTAAGGTCCTACGTGAACATTATGCCTAGAAATAAAATTCTTACTAACGAAACACATTCTCTCTGTTAAAAACCTCCCTGTTCCCTGAAGAAGTGAAAACACCGAGTTGCTTGGCTGTTGGCATTATCTTGAGGAAAAGCGTTATTCTTAAAGAGCATCGTGGTAGATGCAGATTTTTGACGAAGGGTTTGGTGAGGATAGTAATGCTTTATTTATCAGCTGAGCCTGAGGTGAAGAATTGTATATAAAATGAGATGTAGAAGAAGATGGAGAGAGGCATGGAGAAGACACATGATGGGTGCAGTGGGACGCCGGGGAGGAGGTACCGGGGCTGATGGAATGCGCAGATACCGAGATGGACTGTGAAGGCATCGGAGTGTCAGGGTGAGAAGCTTGTGTTGCACAGGGTGCAGGGGGAACTGTTAGTGGAATTGGAGAGAGGCTGACATGGGAGATGTCTTGGCGTTTCCATTTTGAATGACTCTGAGGAAGAGCAGAGGAGCGGACGGGAGACAGGAGAACAGCTTCCAGGAATTGACACAGGTTGCCTATGTTTTCACTGCATTAATGCAGTCCCTCTGAATTCATGTTCACCCAGGCCACGGATCTAGAGACCACTGCTCTTTGACCAACAAACTCACACACGTCTTCCCCACATGACTATGAGGAATGGATGAAAATGGGAAATGGTTGTCTTTTTGCTTAGGGAAAATATGATAGACGACGACTTCTTTTTTTTTTTTTTAAACTAAGTTAGTTTGCTCAGCAGAATTAGTTCTGTATTTTTTTTTGCAAAATAAGGTGACATTTCAGAAACTCAGCATTATGTTTTATAAGAATGGCTGCAGGTAGCTATGCAACAGTACAGCTCTGTTTTAAAATCAAGCTGCAAGCAACAAAAAATTAAAGGGTTTAGAGAATCCTTTAAAATTCCTTTTAAAATTTGTGCTGTGTACATGCAAATCTGTCCATGAAGAAATACCTTCTGTTAAAGTTCTAAGAATAAAAATGTTGTTGTGATTTTTTTAAAAGTCCCAATAAAAGTCTTGTTTATGAAAACCTTTACCTTGCAGTAATCATGGAAGGGCGAACTGTCTACGATTTCTTTTACTCCTAGCTATTTTGATATAAAAAAGGATGCCCGCAGTATTTACAATCCCAGTGTCAAAGTTCTGAAAGTATCTGAAACGAAAAGAGATACAGCCTTCGTTGGTTCTTGTGTGTCTGCTGAGAGTCACACAAAGAGAATTTAACAAGCCCTGACTTTATTGCATTTTTAGAATCAGTTTTACTTTCGGTAGTCAAATACGTGACAAGTCAGTAAGGCAGTTCTAACATATCATTCTGAAAATATCAGTGGCACCTGGCAAATGCATTCCTATTTTTTGTGTTTGCCAGTTTTGTGGCTGGGCTGATAAGACTTACTGGATATGTCACCGTGAACAGTAAAGATACGCATTGGACAAACAGAATTTTTTTTTCTGACCTTTTTTCTCTATATTAGTTCTTTGGTAGCTGTTTTCCAACATTTGGCTGACTGTAGAATTTTCTAATTGTTAACCGCTGCTTGTTCCTCTGCAATACTTGTGTATGAAGGCTTACTTCCATTGTTTAGTACAAAGCTTTCTTGAGCAAAGTTTCAAGATAAAACCAAAATCCCAAACGGAGAGGGTTCAGAGAACAGTGACAAGGAGACTTCAGCCTTCTCTGCGCTACGTGCCGACCATGGGGTAAGTTCTGGCTTTTTCTTATCCTCTGACGCCTTAACGGTATTGTCGAAGGCCGGCTTTGGCGGCGGTAGCATCCTGCTTTTGCACCTGCACTAGTGATACGTGGGGCTTTGAGGAGACTTCACATCTTACAGCTTCGCAACTCTCAGTACTTCTTTCAGCTTACAGGTAGCAGGTGTTACTCAGTGCCTTACTGGCTGATATGTACACTGTTTTCTTCCAAAAATGTGAATTGTGCAATTCATTACCTGGCAGTAACATTCCTGACAGGGTGCCTGGCTTTTTGGCGGGCATAGAGCTTGCTCTCAATATGGTGGTATTCACGTTTTGAAGATTTCATTGCTGTTCATCTCTGCATAATCCAGATCTGTTAATTGTCACCTTGGGTTAATTAGAGTTCGTAAAGCACTTTGTAAACCTCGGTGGACACGTGTAAACCTTTTATAGGTGCTGCAAGTGTGCTGGCAGGCTGCTGCTGGACCATGGGCTGTCTGGTTGCCTTACAGTCTGTGTGGCAGACTAATTTAAATTATTATATTGGCATACTCTGGATCTTAAGTTATTCAGTATTACTTTTTTACTGAGATGAACTTTTAATTAAACAGCTGTGAAGCAGATGAAGATCTTAAGAAGGGAGAGGAGTTAAGTATTAGTGGTGTTCAGTGTTGTCGTTTGGAGGAAGGATTTATTGTAGTGTTTAGGCAGCAATTGCTCCAAAGATATTTTTGCAAAGAAATATCTGTCCTCCAGCCCCGTAGTTATTAGATGATCAGAAGCTAGAGATGCATATCTAAAACAGCACAGAAACTTTGCTGCTCATTACTCCTGACACTGGAGAGGCAAGACTTGTAGGAAGAGGTAACCTATGATTACAGTTCTGGGGCCAGCACCACGAAGACCATTTCAGCTTGTATTTCCTGTTGACTTGAGAAACCAGGTTTGTCCTGCTAACCATTGGAAAGACCCTTTAAAAGGTACTGTCAGGCAGTTGGGCCTCGGTAGGAACTCCTGGTTTCTACGACTTCAGTTGCAGTTGGGAGAAGACGCTGTAGATCATCTGGGAGCTTTGCTCAGTCAGGTAAAGAGACGGGCTGCAGCATCAGGCTAGGATCAGCAACCTACCAACTAAAAAAAATGTGGTTTTGGGTGCCTGCCATAGCAGCAGTGTGTTTAATGCCTGCAGCAAGTGTGTATTTGATGGAGTCTGAAAAAACTTGCTAATGTTTAGATGTGTCTTTTGGTCTGTTTTAGAAGTTGGAGCCTGATTTGTCACCAGGTGGCAGCATGGGAGAAGGAAAGACTTCATTTCCTCTCATTCTGGGAAACATCTGAATCTTTCTTCTTTTCCTAAGTATGTCATAAAGCTGCTCTGATGCTTAATTGCCTACGAGTCTAAAATGGAATTAGATCCGCCCAAAACATCTCTGGGTACAGAATTTTCCACTAGGCTAAAGTATTTTCTGCAGGATCTGTATCATGTATTTGTCCGGTTACATGTATTTGTCCACTATCTTAGTTATTGATTAAGGTGCTCTGTTGTGGCTGGGGCGAGGGGTGTTAGAGGGGCTAAAATGGAGGCTGTTCAGCAGAGTCTCTGACTGAGACGTACGGACATATGTTATACATAACTCAGCCTGGAAGCAACTGTAAATGACAAAAGAAGCACGGTGTGTGTGTCGGACTTGCTGTCTGACAGATTGTCTGGGTTCGGGTAGGGCAGTATGTGTGTGGAGAATCCTTCGTGTCTGAAAGCTCTGCAGGTTATGAATATGCATCTTGTTCCTTCCTGGAGTGCATAAGCCCTGTTTCGGTAGTGAAAGCTCTGGATTGTTGGGAATTCCTTTAAAAAATATTACAGACCTTGTTTTGGGGACAAACAGTTTCACTCTTACCTAACACTAAATACGTTATTTACTTGTGCAGGTGGAGAAAAAGATGGTCCTGTACAGGGCTCCCCAGGTGACGCTGTTCCTTTGAAAATAACTGCAAAGTCATCCCAACTGCTGAAGACAGTATGAAACCTCAGGTAGGGGCAGGTGTTGCTTGTAGCTGAAACGGCTGTCCTGATTTGAAATGGGGAAACCAGTTGTAGCTTAAACCTCACCTGATCAGGGGATAAATGATAATCAGTGTCTTAGGAGCACAGCAAATGCTCCCTGTACTACCAACAGCGGCTCTTGAACGTAGAATGCTTGTAAAGCTGTGTTCTGTCACTACCATTGGTGTTCACCAACTGAGCGTGTAGCTGCTGCCACCAGCAACGTAACGGCCAGACGCCAGAGAGTCCAGCAGAATGGCTGGACAGTAGGATGCCTGATTGTACCACCCGATACTAACAAGCTGTGCTGGAAAATTTTACTTGACAGACTGAAGGTTTTTGAAGCTCCATCTGGTCAGGACCTGGATCTTCCTGGAAAGGTATTGTCATCTCTGCTCTGAACTTTGAGTTGGCAGTTGCGTTAAACTTAGATGGAAGGGAAGCTTACAGATGGCACAGGTGTCAGATGGAAACCAACTGCCACATGGTGAACTAGGTGCACAGTAACAGACCCTGCTTAACGAGCCACGATCTTAATTTGAAAGTCCTCTGCATTTCTATCTTTGTAGATGTTCCCTCCCTGATAGGTTAAGGTCAGTGAAACTCTGCTGCTGCCCCTGTCCTCAGCTTGAATTCTTTCTCGCTTGTGGTAGCACATCTCCTCTTCTTCTGTGACCCTATGATTATGGAAAAGTAACATAGTGGTCAATAGGGAGTGCGATTTCCTCGTTGTTTTGAGCCTATCTCTTATCTCTGTTCTTGTTTCGTCAAGGTCATTGGTAGCGAGGGTGATGTAGGGGGCTGTAACTGGAGAGGGGAGGTGTCAATGCAGTAGGGCTAAAATAGAAGGACGCATGTGGGACTGTAAAGGGAGGTTGTAGCTTATGCACTTGGGTTGTGCTGGCACAGACACAAAGCGACAGATGGAAAGAGTCTTCTGCAGGTGGGAGGCGTAATAAACTTACATGAAAAAATAAAGTAACTTCCATGTGCTGTAATAATAACTTGGAATAAAACCTCCCAGGCACATTTTAATTATCCCTTTAGCAGTTGCATGTGCCAGAACTTCTAATGGCACATCTCCAGAGCTTAATGATTTTGCAGAGTAATTAAATTGTCAGCCATGTGAACCTCCTCCACCTGACCTCTGCACGGCTGGGTGCTGTTTCCCTTGCTTGGCATATACGTACTGTTGTCGCTTTCCCGAGTTCCCTCACGGTAGGCAGTGAGTGCCTAGCAATCTAGTATCAGACAGTTTCACAGTCCTTCTGCTAAGACTTAAGCGAACAAATATAGAAGAATGCAATTCTCAAGGCCAAAGCTGTCCTATGAATATGGTGACAAAGAACAATAACTTGTACTGTTAGAGAAGGATTATCTGCAAATCTGACCAGCCCTAGCACCATTTCTGTTACCTGTAGAGTACGTGCTAAGTTAATATCACTGTAATATTTGTTGTATAGTGTAGCTGGTACAGTCCAATTAAAACAGTTAATAGCACCGTATTACTGGTCACAGCTTTGGTTGACTCTTCTGTAATCTCAGGCTTTTGTTCTTGTGTGTCACCTGTCCCGTGAGCAAGGGACCTTTCCAGCGTGTTGGGAACATACTGGGCTATATACCCTGCTCCCCAACCATAATTACGTCTGTATTTCTTACAGTGCAATGAAGAGGTTTACATGTGATAACAAAAGCCAGGAGCATGAACTGTCTTTGTTCTGTGACTCCCTCTTTGCAGTAAACTTGCATTTTTGCAGTGATAGTCTTGTACGATAGCTGGACCACTGCAAATATGAGTAAATGTTATATGTAAAAGATACTGTGCCAGATTATGTCCTTGAATTTGTGATATTGTTCATATTGGCAATCAATAGTTTGTGTTATTTCTTTTTTTTTTTCCCCTTCGTATATTTTCTCTTGGATTTTACATTAAAAAGTTCCTCCTCAAATTTGCTTCTTTTTACTGATATTCTGCTGCCAAAATATGTAGGCTACCTCATTTTTCCGTCCCTAAAGAAGAATTCCAGTTGTAGTTTATCCTGAGGTACTGTTACTGGCAACTTAATAGACAAGTTAAACTATTGAACAGTGTAGTATTTAAAATGCCACGCTCTTCTTAACCCTAGAATAAAAACATTTTCATGATGGCAGGCAAACTACCTGAATCTGTGATGAAATCTGTGATTGTCAGGCTAATCTAGACCTAATTGTTAGGATGAATCTCTGAGCAGAAGCTGGCAAAAGGAATTGTACGTTCACAGCGTAGCAGGACTCCCCTGAGGTGTCCTAGGATAACTCCTTTTTCTCAGAACAAGCTGAGAAAATAGGTGTCTATTACTATGATGTCTAGGGGGCAAATATTAAAGGCATCTCAGGCCAGGATGCTTTTCTTGGAGAGTCCGTTGCACTGTGAACACCTGGCTTTTAAAGGCATGCGAGGACAGAGGAAAGAAAGGCACTTTGGCCAGCTTAGCTCACTGGAAGTGCTATGTGAAAATATCAGCTACACAAGGGAAAAAGTTTTTATTACCTGACTATGAAATTTAGCTTTACTGTATGCGTGCAATCTGACATGGAAAATCTGAGTAAGTGAAAATGGACAAAATGCAGTTAAATACAGTTTATTTTGCCTGCCACCATACACAAATAATTAAATAACAAAAGCCGATTTATCAGAGCACTTGACTGTCTTGCAACCAGTCATTTAATGTTAAAACAAATTAAAATCCTTCCAATAGGAAACAGTAGTCAAATGATCTTTCTATGAACGTCAGTTGTAGATGTGATGAGAAAGGTGAACCTCAGTTAATGACCAGAACAAAGCTTGGATGGAATTTCATACTAAGGAGGGTTGTAGATCATGTCAGTTTTTATACAGATAAAGAACAATTTAGAAAAATAAAGTCCCTAGCCTATTACATGTATAATCCAATCCAGGAGCAAATACAAACCTCGTCTGTATGAGAGTCAGTTTTAACAAGGCATGGGCCATGAGCATTTGGTTAATTCAAGAGCAAAAGCTCTTTTAAAGTGAATAAAAACCAGAATGGAACATAATTAGGCTTGTCTTCAACATCCAGTTGCAAACGTCTTAAAGCACTGTTGTTATGCAGAACTTAGGCTTCATAATTCTCACCAGATCACGATATATTGGCCTCTTACCTCTCTAATGATGGTAGGCAGAAAATAATATAATTGGCATGAAGCCTTTTAGGACGTCGGAATCTCACCAATCCGCTACATCTGTAATCTAACTACACGGTTCTAGTCCCAGATGGAGCCAAAAGCTCATGGTTAGTCATAGTTTGAGTTGAACCATGATTAATGTCTAAATTAGTTACTGTCCATCTGTGTTTTACAAAGTCTGTGTTATCTCCTAACTAGCTTTAACTTGTATCCTCTTTGTTAATCTTTAAGTCGTATGGATGATTTACTATGATATTATACGAAATTGCTTCTGTCGTGTTTTAGTAGCATTATTAAGTCTGACTTCAAAAGGTTTTGGTGCTCAGTATCAGAGAGAACTGGAACTTACCAAAACGGACAAGCATCAAGTGTAGTGATGATGTAGTGATTCACGGCTGTGAATGTGGGGGGGGTTGTATTCTAAACTAATCCAGCTCTGAGGTGAAGTACCAGGAACACACGGTACCTTATCCGACTGTCGAGCAGGAAAGAAACATCTCATGTGTCTCGGCAGAACCAGAAGTTTTAACGTCTGAAGCACTTCAAACTGTATGGAGGTGTGAGCAGGACACAGACGTGCCAGGTTCTGTACCTCCAGGTTTCCTTTAAGAGCTTTTAAGTCACTTAAAAGGGAGCTTAATCCTAGTGTAGAATATTGTAACTTTTTTTTTTTTAAAGGGCTCTCAGAGCTTGTTAGTGCACTCTCCTAGTCACCATTTTTTTGTGGTGGTTTTTTTTAGTGTGGGTCAATCGTAAGGTTTCCAGGCACTTGTATATGTGGATCCAACAATTCCCATCTGAAAAAAATATCCTCTCCTCCCCCTTAATCTGCCTTGAATCAGGATCTTTGTTAGAATTAATGCGGTCAAGTGCAGTTCTCCTCAGGTGACAGACATAGCTGAAATAAACACAAACCCAAAAGGTAATTCAGGTTGCATTCCCTTGAAGAGGTCTGTATATATGGTCATCTGAGGTACAGCCTAGGAAAGAATTAGATTTTAAATGCTTTTTCTATTACTATTAACTGCGTTGAAAGCCAAATTCCATGCTTTGTGTAATATTTATTTGCAGTAGGCAACTCTACTGGTGGGTGCTGAACAGTCTGTTCTTAGCCTTTTGAAGAGATTAAATAAACAAACTTGCAACTAAACCCTCTTACGACTTATCCTCCCTTCTGTACTTAACTCTCAGCCTTTGAAGGGCATAGAAGGGTGGTTGATCCCTGAGGTAGCACTGATTCTCTGACAAAGTTATCTTCCCGGATTACTTTTAAGATAGAAATACAATGTAATCGAACTATATAGTCTCAGCTACGGTAAAAGCGGCAATTTATCTGTAGGCTGATTTTGCTTTAGCAGGTAAAATTCATGCAAAAATCAGGAGGGTTGCATTCAGTGACTTAGCCAGCTCTTATTGTCAGATGCCCAGAATAATTCAGTGGGTCACCTCTTCTGGCAAAGCTGCTTCTGTGCAGTGATTTTCATTTCCTCCCCTGCTGTTTAGATAATCAGACCTGGTGGTAGTGGTGCGCTAACGAAACCTGGGAAGCAAATCAATAGTGGGATTTGGCACTTTGTAAGCTAAGCACTAGTAGGTACTGTCTTGCTTTCTAGTGATTTCTGTGCTAGAAAGAAAAGCATTTGCTGAAAGAGTATTTAAAATTCACTATTAAGTGTTGGCAGTTTAAAATATTATCATTATATTAGAATTCTTACTGAGAAAAGCCACCCAAAACTCTCTATAGTAAAATGCTTGCTGAATTGGCTACTGTGATTTTTTTTTTTTATTAAAAATTAATAGTTGTTACATTTTCAAGTGTAAATACTGAAAAATAGCCTATGGCAAAATGAAAAGGCACAGGATTAAAAACAGCTTAATTGTTTCCATGGATACATGTTTGCTATTTGGCAAAACGTATTTTATACACTTTCTACAAGAATAAGCATCATTTTAAATATATCTCTGAAGGGAGGGACTCTGTAATTTTAACCATAACAACAGAATTTGTACGCCTAAAAATGCGATCTTTCTATCTAGGAATACCTCACTTTAAGGTCACGTTTCAGTTGTTCTTTGGAGCAGAGGAACTCGAGTGCAGCTTTGCATTAAGTTGGCAGCCAACAGGCATCTTCACATACGGCTCACTTTGTAACATACCAAGACAAATAGCAATCTCTTACAACAAAGCAGTAATCAAAGTGCAAGTATACAGACAGCACGAGAGTTTAAGCTAGCTCTAACCTGAATTTGGGAAGAGTGCACCAGAAACTGAATCAGAATCCCGGAAAACAGTTCAGTGAAACATCTCAAACAGGTTTGCTGAGTCTCAGAAGGCGTAGTTGTAAGACATATTAAAATTATTGTTCCTTTCTGAAAAATATAGTTGTTTGTTGGTTTTGTTTTTTATTTAAGAACTAGTCTTTGTAACCCTGATGCGGTATCTTAATAACAGTCAGGATGTCATTTGAAACAGTCGGTTCTGTTCTGGAGCATACCGTGGCTTTCAGCACAGCCCGTCAGTCACCGCGATACCTGTGTACTTCCCCGTGGAACTGTAAGAGCTTGAGTGCTGCCGTTTCCTTGATTCTCACTACAGTAGCTGCACCGTTAGCCTTGGCTGCGACTGAATGGGAGCACATCAGGCACATCATTGGCAAGAACTGTTCCTTGTGTCACCAGAGTATGTGTCATTCTCCCAGTGTTCTTTTTGGTTACCACACTCTGCATTTCTCTGCAGGATGCATGGCTGTGCCTTTTTTACAGTGGAACACCTCTGAGAATGCTTCAAAGTTCTGCAAAGATCCCATCACCCTAAACAAAGAGAAGGAACTTATTTACATGGGTACGGTGCATGGAGATTGTTGCTCTGGCAAACAGAAAGCTATGTCCATAAAGTGATTTAGAGTCTCATGAGTCAATTACAGTCTCAGAATATGGGATACATTATGCAAGAAAAATATAGCTAATATGACGAAGAAAATGCTAGAACAAACAGAGCACACAGTAAGTGGGTTCTGCTCCATTCCCTATAGACTGGCAAATTTACCAGGCCAAGTAAAGGAATGTACTCTTCAGCAGCGTCCTACAAGCTATGGGAGAAATTCTGAAAGTTAGCCTAGATTTATCTTGTCTGTTAGAATATAGCTGCTGGCAACGAGCCACTCTCTCCTTTTGCACTGTATTGGTGCAAGGGGTTGAACCAAGTAAGTTACCAATTAGTAAATCAGTTTGTAAAACCCACCTGTATTTCAGAGGGCTGTGGACATCTGTCTTTATTGACTGGCTAGCATATTCTGGTCTGTAGGAACCACACCAAACCTAGACAAGGAAGATTAATCATTAGTGGGTCAGTATTAAAGGGAATTCAGTTTGGGGACCTTCTCACTGTTTTTCAAAGTTTTTCCTAAGAGCCATCCCAATTTGTTACAATATAGTTGGAGTACATTTTATAGAGGAGGCAGAATAGATACAATTAGTTTTTGTTTTATCAAGTTCTTGGATCAAGATCTGATGCTCTGGGATAGATATATTAGCTCTTGATTTCACCCATGTGATTCCTCAACCAGATGAGCTGAAGTCCGAGAGTCTGAGGCACAACACTAAATGTGTTGGCCTACTGTCAAATATTTGACCTACTGTTAAATATTTGTTACTCTAGGAGTGTAAACATATGGGAGTTTCTCATCCAGGCTGAAGGGTGAAATTCAACTCGGCAAACTTACTGTTTCTGCACTGTAATAAAGTGGTATAGAGGAAAATAAGTGGAATCTGTAGCAACGTCTGTGATCTGAATATGTATTCCTATTTCAGGGCTACTGGCTTGGTATTTCTCGGGCATTGAGTTTTCTCCGGCACATGTTAAAAAAATGGATGAAACCCTGTCCGTATCGAAAGCAAAAGGAGTTTTCTCATAAATGTTAGTGGAACCAATATTACATGAAATGGCAAGCTCTTGAAAGTTGTTGTCCCCTGTAAGTTGTTGTCTGATGTGCCTTTTTGTTGGTAGATGCCCTGTCTCTCTGTATCCTCACTCCAGCAGGTTGCAGTAGTGCCCTCAGAAAAGTTACTGAAAACTCCCCTAATCACTAAACCATCTTTTTCACCTTTTCAGAAGGTCTTGGGGACCTTTTGATGAGTGCAGTCAATGGTGAATCACTGTCCCAAGTAGAGCTGGGGACTGATTTTTCTCTCTAACCTTCAGGATCACCTAATTTATACATTTGTGCAGCATGTAGTGGCTGCATCCAAGTGTTCTTACCTGGGCAAAGTTGAGGAAGAAAAGCTGTTTGTGGGACAGATTCAGTCCAGGCAACTTTGGCTCCTTCCCTTCCCATTCCAGCCATTTTAAGTAGGCCTAGAAATGATCACAGATTCAATTCAGAGAAGCAGGAGGATGGCATATTCAGGCATGATGGGTATTTTGAATGTTATTTTGGGGTGAGAGATTTTAGTCACAATGTGTATGAACCCAACCTGTCTTCCCTTCTGTATTTTTGTAGTTTTTATCTAATACAAGTAGTACAGCTAATTCGATGAAAAAGCTGTCATCATAAGTACTCTGTTGACTTTTCTAGGAAAAAAATGAAACACAAAGATAATTGGCATTCAGCTTCTTAAGTACAGTAATCTCTGAACTGAAAACTGTTATAAAGCAGGAAAAAATACCAAACTCTTCTATGGAAGTGGAGGTTTAGAGTAGTAGTTATTGTTGGCCAGTTGACCTTTGCCGCAAGAAGCTATGCGTGTTCTCCATGGAGTCACTTGGAGATCTATTCTGAATTTCTTGAGCAAGGTGGCAACACACCGCGTTAGCGAAAGGTATGCCACTACCCTGATGGACCACTAGGTTGCCGTTGTGTCTCGGCAAGCAGGCATGACAAAGCGTGACTGCTAATATCATGTTTAAGTGTAGCTGGTGATATATATTAAGTCAATAATGCTACGGAGACTGAATGCCCGTGACTGCAGTTTGAAGTAAAATCATCAGCTTTCACATTACTTTTTCTATAGGCATTTGTATCTGGAAATAAAGTGTTAAGTCTTCTCCACAGTTCTATGGTGATGATTTTTATCTCTTCAGGTAACTGCTCATAAAATAGCAGATAATAACCTTGCTCAATGTTAAATCCATTACCTGTTATTGTTACACATTAATTGGCCAATTTTCTTTTTTTAGGTATATTGACATAATGGAGACAAGTTAATGTGTCCTCATGCTGGTTAATTTCAAACGTTCTGTTACCTCTGAGTCCCAAAGCACACCAAACATAAAAGGTAGAGCTGAGGGTAAAAATACATTCAGCACCACAGAACATCAGAGGACTCTGTATGCAGGCGGTTTATGTCGTACCACACTACTCTTCCACATTTGTAACAGCTTTTAGAACAATGTACATATTCACTTTAACTGAATAATTAATCTTAACGGTATCCCTCAGAGTCAGAATTGTCAGTTTAGATTTCTGAAAATTCAGAAATCTCTGTTCTTCTATAAACACCCTTAACTGTTGCCATATTCAAAACACCAGAGCGAAAAAGTTTTACCATGACATCTGTTAGGATTATTCGTAGAAAAGAACATTCCATGCTCACACCTGAGCTCCATATGGAAAGAGCCTTTGTGCTGACAAATACTGTGTTCCTATTCATAACGATGGTTTGTAAACCTGGAGGATTAAAGATACTGGACTTCCCTGAGCCTGGAAGATGACTTCCCGTGGTAGAGCAGGAAAAATAAGGCGATATGCAATAGTGTTTGTAACGGGTAAAACCATGCTGAACAACATAGTTTTTCAACCACAGCACGGAGGTAGTGCTCTGAAATATCAGTTGCATTTCTCTTGTTTTGAAAATAATTGACTGCTTGAAGCAACCTTTTACCTTGGAAAGAGGCAGGCAGTCCTGAGATTATCAATCCTTGCATTTTTATTCTGCTTTCTAGCTGCATGAAAAATAAATAGCAGCAAGGTAGAAGGGACTTCTCTGTGTTATTTTCCTAAAGCTTATAAAACACATAAAGAACACATGAAAAGGAGCTTGGCTTTTAAAGACAGGTATTTTGGATCTGTATCCCTCTTGGGAAAGAGATGGTGTTTCCATCTATTCTTTTCATGTCGTACCTGACGTGTCGCTTTTGAGATCAAAGATGAAAAGTGTGAGAGAAATAAACTTGGAAAAAACAGTTGCTCTGCTTCCTAGTATCACCAAACTGGGTTGCCAAGAAATTACTGCTCTGTTGCCATGTGACAAGCTGTTTGAAGTTGTAGCTGCCATTTGCAGAATTAAGGGGTTTAGAAAATGGAGGGTGCTTTAGCTTTTGCCTAGCTAATACTGTGCCTATTTATGAACATCGCCCTGTTTACCTGAGACAGAAGTATGCAGCATCAAGCACTGTAGTACATCAAAGAATAGCTAGGAGAATTAGGTGGTCTTCTCCTGGGTGCAAGAATGCCAGCAATCCTACACTGTGATTAGATCTATGGGGACATAAGCTTCTAGATATATAATTGCGGCTTTAAGTTTTTGAATATGGTAATAACATGTTAATTGTCAAATTTTTTAGTGACAGAATAGGTAACCCCATTGCTGAATCCCAGGGGTGAAGTTAACTCACAATATGTTTGAAAGTTACCTTATAAGCCTGTCGGACTCCTCCGTTATCTGCAATATTTTCTCCTAATGTGCTTATTCCACTGACCTGTAAAAGAATAATCATTCATTCACTCTAGAGTCGGTAACAGCAACCCTAAGAGCCACAAGCTGAAGCACAGCCATACATCACAGATAGACAGTCATGTCTGGAACAGAAGGAAGCAGTGACTTTGTGCTGGGGCAAAGAAAGGAGAGAATGAAAATAAAAAACTAATAGGGTAAGAGCTGTAGATTAGAATAGAGAGGATATAGATGAATATAACATGAGCAGAATATGGGCTGCTGGGTGGACCGTATGCTACCAGGACTGGCAAAATACAGTAGCAAACACCAGATTTCCCTCCCTAGGAGGTGTTTTTTGCAAGGGGGTCTGGCAGCAAAAGCACGCGTGGGCCCAGTTCACCATTAACCCAACTGCGCACAGATATTGCTGGTTTTCTAGGCTATGCTGGTGTCCCTAATTTACAAGAAACAACCCTTGTATCTTATTTCCAGAACAATTATCCTGTAGTATGTGGGGCTTTATGCTTATCGTCTGTAGAGATTCTCCATTTACATTCATTATTTTTCTGTGTAGAAAGCCAGTGGTGTGGAAATGGTTTGTTTTTACTTACATTTTGTCCTCCAGCCAGCTCCCACGTGTAGTTCCCATACTGATAAACCATGCAATGAGACTGCTCCTTGAAATGCATAGCTGAGAAATTGCTCCACCAGTCCAACATATTTCCATCTTTATCAAAATTTCTACCTGTACAAAAATCCAAGAAAAAAGGAAAGTTTTGAGTGAGAGTCTGTTAGAGCAGCCGTTCTTCCAGGGTAGCACCTGTTTCTTTTTGATGTGAGAGCTGCACTTCCTCCCCTCTTTCCTCCTTTGATTTAGATGGCCTGTGCTACAGAGATTTATCAGAAATGTTTTTGGCACAGTTGATTCTCCTTTGGCACAAGGGAATGAACAAGATCAACTGCGGTCCTTTCGTCTGTATTCTCTATTATTCTGTGATTTCCTGTTCAGCCAGCAGCCCTGACTTCAGTTACAGCACTAAGGCCTAGGTTTATTTCAAATTGGATTATGCAGAGATCATGTGACAAAGCTTACCACCACCTTTGAGGTGTCTAAGGTGCTTATTCTGTGTGTCCATGAGACAGAATAGAGAATTAATTACTTTGCCACAGCAGGGGAAAGCTGGAGTTGCAGTTCTGGTGTTTGTGTGCTCGGCTCTCTGGCTGGAGCATGCTTTTTATTTACTATGGATCTAGATTTCTGAGGGTATATTGTGTGCTTATGTGTAATGTGTGCACAAGCTTAATTAACATTAAAAAACACATTGAAGAAAATGCATGTATAAGAAATTACTGGCTTATTGTATCAGAAATGAGTTTTTGCCCAAAACTATTTTACATAGCATTCTAGAAAGATAATAAAGTCAATTTATTTCAAATGTTCATGTTGGGGGAAAAAAAAAAGTCTCCTGTGATTTCAAGACACTACTGACAGCTCTTTTATCCCAAGAATGTAGTTCACAGATTTCATTTTACTTTAGGAGCCAGCATATCTGCTTGCATTGTATTTCCAATCTGACGATGCTGTAAAAGTAACAGCTCTTCCTGAGAATTGTCATTGACTCAATTTATTTTTAACGTCCGCTTACTTCTTGTGCAACCTGCTTAGCTCATGAAACACTCACTGCAAAACGTTCAACAGAACGTTGATAGTGTGCCTGGTGTTGCTCCCAGACAGCGTCTGCACGGGCGTGTGATCGTGTCTGCACCGATACTTCAGTCACAGCAGTGCGTAACTCTGATTTCTTACAGTGCAATGAGTGCAACTGAAAGAACAGTATTTTCTCAGTTATTTTCTCACCGTTGTCATCAAACCCATGAGTAATTTCATGCCCAATAACCATTCCGATCCCTCCAAAGTTCAGGGCTTGTGGTTGGTGTTTGCTGAAGAAGGGGGGCTGTAGAATCCCGGCAGGAAAAACTGCAAAGAGGGGGAGAGAGAGGCAGATACTGTAAGGTAGCTTTATTTTTGCATACTTTGCAGACAGATTTTTGCTTGGTTTGAGGATCGGGAAGGAACATAATATATAAAATGATTAAAAAGAACATCATGTCTCCTCATGTGAAATTGTTTCCCTTGATAAATGGAAAATGACAAGTTAATAAAGGTTTAATTTAGCACATCTGCAACTACAATATCTCCTTGTTTGAGAACCAAGTATCATTTACATTTCAACTTCAGCCTAATTTGATCTATAATGTATGCTGCAGTAAGTCAAGACCAAAATGTTTAGTAACTGTCTTTTGGAGAGAAGTACAGTTTGTGTTTTAGAGCCATTTTCTAGGGGAACTAATGGATGTTTTATTGCTTAATTTTTGTTAAAGAAAGGTTAGCAATCATATGGTGATTACCAGCAACACTCGGTGTGTAAAACACGCACAGTAGTAATTCCTACAAACCACCAAGTGCACTTGGATGCCAGTCTGGGGTGGGGGGGGCAGAAGGAGGTCTGTCCTTCAGTCTACTGGCAAAAGCTTGTATAGAATCCATGGGATTTAGTCTTCATCCCATGTACATAAGATGAAAAGCATATACACTCCTAGAAGAATTAAGACCACGAGCAATTCATTCTAATAAGATACTTTCTAAGAAGGGAGATATTGAAATTATATAGCAAATACTTAATTTAGAGACAAAAAACATTTTGACTATATAGAAGGTTTTATCTGTACAATTTTGCGGAGAAATGTATAAGACAGACTGCAGTAAGACAGAAGCAGGAAACTGAAAGTAGCGTGGAAAATGATTTTCCTCAAACTGGAGACAGGAAGAAACAGGATTTAACTGACATCTACACTATTGTGGGTAGCTATGCTTGGATTTTTGGCTTGCATATTCATCTTCAAGTTGCTTAAACCAGTTACTTCCATATTACTTATAAGGGCAAAATTGTAGAGGAACCAGTGTTCTTTAAGACCTGAGTTCCCTGTCTGGAAAGCTGGCTCACAGCTGATTACGATCAGCATAAAACCACTGTGCATCAACAGGGAGCCTGAGCTTGACTACAAGTATGGCTCCAAGAGGACATGCACTAGCAAGCTGACGGAGGGCCCTGCTATGGCTGAAGGACTGGTCACAGCTTTTACTGTGCCCATAATATGGAGGTAAGTGGAAGCTACAAAAATGGAAACCAGCTCTTTCTGATGAGGCTAGAGGGCTCAATTCTGAGCATTTTGGATGTTTCTGCTTTTAGCAATTATCTAAGTTTTCCCTTGTGACTGTTGGTTGGTTGAGTTGTTTTCCATTTCTGGCCTTTGCCCTGTGAGCAGGATACGGTTGCTGCCTGGTCTAAAAAAGGCATGGATTTTTCCTCTTATGGTACTTGGCAGTACTTGGATAGCAGATCTTCTTGGCAGTCTGGGAATTTGCATAAGCACTACTTAGTAGAAATTATTTGGTTCTTCTCCTGTTTGGGGTGCTCAGAATTCAGCAAAGACTACAGCATCTGTGGGCTTAACCTAAACTTCTGGCCACCTGCACCAGCTCAGAGATCAGGGAGCACGGGGAGCCAGACAGGTTCACTGTGTCTGAAGTCTGAAGATCATCTTCTCTGCTAAGAACAAGAAAGGTCAGCCTAGCACCTCTACAAAAAGTGGCAGATCTGCCATTCTGTAAGCAGAGGCAGGTTTCTTTAGTCTGGTATGCCTCTTACCAATATCATTTCGGTACCATCTGTACAGATAGCAAACTGGAGTGCTGCCCATATGTTTATCGGGAATGTGGAAACGTGAGTGCAAACAGCCCAGAACACACTGTGAGCATTCTCTGATCTCTGAAGCTGGCACTCGTATAGTAGCAGTTACTGTCTCAGGCTTTCAAACATAAGGCTGTTCCAATTACAGTATATAAACTATGCCTGCCAAGTGTGGTGGGGGGGAGGTGGATATTCATCAACAAAATGACTGCTTGAAAAGAACAGCTTGTCTACCTTGCCCAGAACTTCCATAAGGGCACAGGCAGGTTTGCCTCTGGAGAGCAGACTTGCACCCTTATGGTGCAAAACCTGATTAATTAGTTCCATGCAGCTGTTTAAAACTGTTGTAGACGTACCTATCTGGTTCCGATTGGGGGAATAGAATGCATTGACCACTGCAGCTCCAATTATCCATCTAAAAATAAATGTTGCACACAAAGTTAGTAATGCTTTTTTTAGACATTGTTTTTATTGAGTTATTATTGTTAAAAAACTGCAGGCTGCATATAAGGAAAGGATTGAGGTAGGGAAGAAGGGTGGCATTGAACACAGCTGTAAAGAAATACTAACCCCAGGAAATAACTGGGGTCTCATTTATGGGCAGCTTTCATCCAAAACAATGCCAAGTTAAAGTGAGAAATGCATTTGCTCGAGTGCCCAACAGCCACGTTGGGGTGGAATGTGGTAACTGTTTACCAGCTCATCTTAACACTATCTGAGCTTGAGAAGAAACGAATAGTTTACATTCAAAAGAAAATTAGCATTTAGAGGACACTTTGAGCAGCAGAAGGCAGTTACTCAAATTGGACGTTAAGACCAAACTTTGTTGAAAAATTAAAACTGAAGAATCACAGTCAGATATGTACATGTCTGCATTGGGGCTCCAATATTTCTTAGATAATGAGTGTTAACTTTGAGAAGTAATTTTTAAGTAGGCTACTTCTGGAAACTCTCTCCAATAATTTGATAAAGTTATTCTTTGTATTTCTCTTTCTCCTCCCCTTCTCTTCTACCTCTGACATACACTTCTAGTCACCCTGCTCTAATGAACCATGCAATAACAGTCTGAAACCATGAACTCATGATAAGTATTCAGCAGCATCAGCCTAAGATACTCTTCTTGCCACATCTCTTGTCCTTATAGTATCTTGTCATGTCCTAGGTGCTGTATCTGCTGTTATTTTGACATAACTACTCATGGGCTGCTCTGGAATGGAATCAAATTTCCTGCTTAAGAAATACAGCACAGGTCTATAGCTTTCAGTTTTTGAGAAGCTGGTTGTTCTGGACTAACAGAACAGAGAGGACTGCTCATCACAGCCTGGGAACAGGAATAAGTGGTCGAAATGGGTTGTGCTGATATTGCCACGAACCTGTGTGTAACGTGCATAGAGAGGGAGTAGGAATCTGTTTCTGAATTCGAGGGGGTACTTGAGAATTTTTCAAAACAGTTTTGCTCTGAAGGCCAGCCTGTTGTCAAAACATGTTCTTGGTCCATAAGCTTCTCCTTGGCATGCCTGACATGAAATGTTTGTAGCTGGCCAGGTAGCTTGTAATAACTATCCCCCCACCACCCCGAAGGCTATGATTATGAACAATAGCTAATTTTCTTAATTGCAGTGATTAGCTAATAATATCAGCAGCATTAGTTATATACTCTCCTTCACTTTAATTAAACAGTGATCTGGAGTGACAAGTGGTTTTATGTCTCCTTGGGGAAACCCTTCAAGCTGCTGGAGAGGCATCACTAGAAAGATGTAGTTCATTAACATGGAAAAAGTGCAAATTATTGGTATTTCATGTATCACCAAACTACCAGGCAAAGGCAGTCTAATTCCTGAATCCATGAAAAGGTTCCCACAAATGTGCTTTAAACCACACCTAGAGTGATTGTATTCTAGGAGGTATTGGGCATTTTGGCTAAAGGGCTACCATCCGTCTCTGTGGACAGACTGTAAAAGGCAGCAGTGATCTGTAACACAGTTTGTGGATTAAGAACACCAATGCTGTGCAAGAAATCTTGCTATGAAGACCACCACGACTGATTCCTCAAGAAATGAGGAACAGAAAAAATGCTCGGTTATTTAGCTGACTGATCAGAAGACTCCCTTGGTGAATTATTAATCAGTAATTCACTAGAGGTTTCTAAGTGTCTGCGTTGTGTGGTCACATTTTGAGTTAAAACCACTTCACAGGAAGAGGGATAGAAAAAATGAATAGGCTCTGCAACAATTTGACTAATGCTTCCCTTTGGAGAGTTTTTGTTTGCTTGCTTATTAATAAGTCTGTGTTGTTTTACATTTTGTGAAGAGGTGTTTGAAATTCTTGTTGGAATCTACTTTCCTTCCTCTCAAGACATTCTCTTCCAGCATCGCACAGGCATGTGATTGTGGATTAAGGACACCACTGCTGTGCAAGAATTTTTTTGCTCTGAAGAGCACCACGACTGATTCCTCAAGAAATGAGGAAACAGAAAAAATGCTCTGTTATTTAGCTGACTGATCAGAAAACTCCCTTGGTGAATTATTAATCAGTAATTCACTGGAGGTTTCTAAGCGTCTGTGAACAACACATCGAGTTGGTACTTGTGGTGAACATCACGTGTTGCTTGATGTTGTTACTAGCGAACAACACATCAAGTTGGTATTGGCTTCCTTACTTCTGCCTTCCATTGCAGTGTATCTGTCATGAATGTATTCAGTAGTAGCTTTGCCAGACAGCTCCCTTGAGCTGGATACCTCCAACGCAGCTAACTGGACTATTAAAAGTTCAGATTGGCTAGCTCATAGCTCTGGAAATCAGGTCACATTCCAAGGCATTTGTTGCTGACCGTGCAAGCCAGGGCTTCTGGGATGTATCCATGTCATGGACTTGGCAGGAGCTCAACTGCACGTGAAGGACTGGAGGAGTCGTCCTGGTGTTGTTGTGTAGTAATGCTTATACTGGTTAGTGACGCCAGCTGCTCACCTTGGAGCTGTTAGTAACAACTTATGAACATGCTACTTTTGATTGTTTTAAGACTAACATTAGCTGAGGATTTGCTTAAGACTAGAGAACTGTGAGGTAACAGCTAGGACAATACAGGCTAAGACCTGAGGCCTACTCAGGATGCATTCATGGAGTCAAAGAAGGGATTGTGAAGCAGCCAAACCTGCACCTATGACAGGCACTGCCTGAAAAAGACACTTACACTTCACTAGGTGCAGTGCGAAGTAATCGGCTGGAAATGGGACATAAATTAGATCTGGTGTGCAACTTCCCCAAGATTGGGCACACTTCCAACAGAATTCTGGCCAGAATATTTTAAGCTTTCTCCCTCTGATTATAAACATCTAGAGGCTCCATGATATTGCCTATCTCGTCTCCTCCTTGCTGAGTTGTCTGAAGGATCTGTCACTGCTTTTGTGTTAAGTAGCTTCAATGTAATATCTGAATGTGAAGCAGCTTGATGAAGGATTAGAGATTCCAAGAGAACTGCATGAATTCCTACCACAAGAGGCAATGAACTACCTGTCTAATTCCAGAAAATAACTTAGAAGATCTTGGACATAAGCATTCTTGGCTATCCACAGCATATGACTTAAACATGATACCCATTATTTCAGAATTTAGATTGTGTCTGTAGCATGCAGTCTGGAAACTTACATATCTTGGTCAACTCTCTCTCGAAGTTTTTTCAAGCTCTTTTGGGCTCCAGCTCTCAGGTTTTCCAGAATGTTTTCAAAGTAATTGTGTTCACTGAAGTTTAACTAAAGAAACAGATATCCAAGTATATTAGTAAGCTATTAGTAAGAAAGAGGAATTTCTCATGCCACTGGATTTATCTTCTAAAAAATGTTTTGATTGCAAGGTATCACTTAATTGTTAGCTCTTTGCATGCACTTATAAATAAAATGTTCAACACAATCAAGTTTGTATGCTGTCCAGACACTCGGAAATAGCAGTTGCACAGGTAATAAGTATTCCAAGTGGCAAGAAATAAGTGTAGGCTTCTATATTGAGGTACTTATTGAGATATGCACAGCATACTTACATTGGCATATTCCTGATCTAGTTTTTCATTCTGATCTTCCAAAATGTAATCTGGATAGCCAATTTGTTCTTTAATTGCCATTGCCTAGAAGAAAAGAGTTTAATGTTTCCTCTTAATTGTGGGAGTGTTTTGGGGCTTTTTTTTAAGTTTCAATAAATATAATTGAATTCATGTTCAAATTCTTTATTGCTATTTTCCACCTGTTTGTGAGAAACTGGATGCAAATATTTAAAGACCTTGTTCAAATGCACCCTATTGCCTAGTGAGACTTTTTTTTTAGTATGGAACATACAGCCTTCCCCTCATCTCCTGGTGTCCAGCCACTATGGCAGACTTGCAGACCCTACAGCACCATCCGACAGGGATTGGGCTTAACCCTCATTTAGTACCCCCCCCCCCCCCCCTTTGCTATTGGAACAGTGCTGATGGTCCTAAAGTCAATGAAAAGTTTAAAAAGTTTTCTTTGGGGGACTGCATTGTATTCAGTTGTCATTCTCGTTGATGCATTGGGTGCCATCTTCTCATTTATAACATGGTTCACAAGATTCATTAAAGGAAATAAAAATGTATGTGAGCTAACAAAGGATTAAAAAGAAAAGGACAATGTAACAGGATAATGAATAACAGGATAGTGAACATCAAAGGTCTTATTCCTCTCAATTGTAGAGGAACTGGGAATAGTGGTGCTACAAAATTTCAAAGATTTCATATTCATGACAGAATACTGAAGTTCCTCATTATCTCTGACCTTCTCACGAGCTTTCTCTTTAGATGCCTCATCCATCCACTGTAACTCATCTAAAGTCTCAATGAACACTTCACGAATCTTATCTATTAAGTCTCGGACCTAAAAGAGAGGCAGTAAGAAATTAGTCATTTACATGCTATTTTTCCCAGGCACAGCTAAGGAGGGGTGAAAAGCTTCCTACTGAGAGATTATGTCCCCAGATTCTATGCTCTAAAACATGGTACTCGGCATTTAAAAGAGCATCATAAATGAGTTCTTATGCCTTCTGACTCTTGGCTGATGGATATCTTTAACAGACAAAATAGGTTGGGACATCAGATGGAGGGGAATGGGCACTGTAGACATTGTGGATGTACAATAGTATGAAGGGTAAACTACATACCATCCTCTTGCTCTCACCAGCAAATGTCTCCCTGACATACATTGCTCCCACTGCGTTCTCCATGTTGTTGTTGACGTAGCTCACACACTCCCTCCAGCGGGCTTCTTCCAGTGTTGTCCCATAAAGCGCCTGCAACACAAGACACCGCAGGATTAATTCTGCCTACGCATCTCTCTTCTAAATGATTGCCTGAAGAGGAGGTTAACCTATGATTGCCTGAAGAGGAGGTTAACCTATGATTGCCTGGAGAGGAGGTTAACCTATGACAAAGGCTTCCATTGTTGTGATTGCTGTTCTTAGATTTGTTTGGGGATTACGTGACATAATATCACTGTATTGACAAGGACTTGTTTTGGGACTCTCTTCCAGTACTCTGCTCTATGGTCTCTGTCGGAAGAGAGGAAATACCTTCCTGTAGCTGGCCCGAGCATCCTTGAAACGCCGACTCAAGCTGCTGACTCGATCAATTACCAATCGCCAAATGAGGTAGTTCTGGATGGTGCTGTGTGGGAAAGCAAAGCTGAGTTTAATCCCCTGTAAAAAGCAACACTAGTCCAGACAGTCAGAGGGGGATCTTAGTTTTGGATGGAGATAAGAAAGCAACTGATTGGTGCCAGTCATCGGTTTCATAGCATCTACAGGTGACTGTTCTTATTTAACAGGCTGGCTAACTGTAGAGGCATCCAGACTGAGGAGTGTACTACATATCTGTTCAGGGATTAATTTATTACTTTTTTTTTCCCCTTCTAGAACGTAACGAGCTAAAAAATGTTACATCTTTTTCTTCCTATTTAACCTTTTCTAAGCATGTGAGCAGGCGAGACACCCAGTACAACAGTACTTTGGGAGCCTAGGACCTTAGAAGACATTTCCCATGTTTTACAGTGAAGTGGTGTCACTTTTCTCAGAGAAGCTCTGGCAGAACTAGCAAGTGGGCCCAATAATTTACATTTCCACCATACTTCCATAACTTTTGTCTTGGATATTCTCCAGTTTCTTTACCTTGCTGAGTACTTTGAGATAATTGCTTTCAGCTCTTGCAGATAGGGCATGCCATATACAACAACCTCTTCTTCTGGGTCAACCTGAACACTTACTGAAGACATGACACCTTGGATGAAGAAGGTCCAGTTAAATTCCTAGGCAGACAGAAAGACATGTACCAATGCCAGGTGTTTAAGTGTCTTAGTAACTGTCTGGACTTTATACAGTCCATGGGATTCAATGTAGCTATAGTGTTGTTCAGTAGAAAAATGCTTTTTAAGAGACTCTGAAGACAAGATTAAGAATGGGAATGATTTTATATGTCTTCCTGTTGCATCACTGATAAATTCACAAAGCCTTTACCGTACCAATTGGCACAGTAATAAGAGGAGGCTGAAAGTATTAGACTGCTCATTAAACACTTACGTTCAATGCAAACTTTTCCTGTAGCTCTTTTAAGGTCATTTTGTTGTACAACAAGGTTACATCATGCCTTTCTTCTGCTGGGGTAGTTGCCTGAAGACATTCACAAGGTTATTACTAGAATCAACTGACACAAGTGTCAACGGCTGAAATTGCATGCATGCATGTGCACATATACACACTCAAATAACATGCCAATAAAACAGTTTATTTTGGAAAAGAAAGGTCATTTGATGGTGTCCAGTGCTGCTTTCTAAATTTCAGTACAGGAACCCAGGCCCCCCAGTTCAATAATGTTTCCGTAATATGTTGAGCCAAGCGGTTCCCCCTATCCTCTTTAGAATGGAAGAGTAAGCTCTTAGAGACTTTTAGCATGCTATAGACTTCTAAGGATGCAAGGGAGCTAGCCCTGGTGTTATCATAGTGTATGTTTAGCAGAAGATAGATTATCCTGCTTTAGGAGACTTCCAAAAATAAATATGGCTAGGACTAGAGCAGACACAGCAGCAGTGTATACAGTAGGCATAATTATACACACAGAGGCTCTGATTTCTGGGCTGCTGAGGGCACAAGAAGTCTTCTTCCCTCTGCCTTATTCTAGGCCATGAGTTTTCTACTGTGTTGAACACTGCTGCACAAAAGAGCAAGAGACTCTCCCCCTCACCCCTTGCCCCCCCAACATCCTGAGAAGTTCTTGATTTCTGTACTCACATTTGCAATCTCTGTTTCAAGCTCCATAACCTTTGCCATTTCCTCTTGGACAAAGGAATCATCTTTAGACATATTCTTGTCTTCCCGGATCATTTTGGCAATGGTGATCATGAACTGCAGGTAAGCTTCTCTCACCTGCACACAAGAGACAGAACACGTGTGTAGCATTGTTGTCGTGGTTTAACCCCAGTCAGCAACTAAGCACCACACAGCTGCTCGCTCGTCCTCCCCCCGGTGGGATGGGGGAGAGAATTGGGGGAAAAAAAAGTAAAACCTGTGGGTTGAGATAAAGACAGTTTAATAGCACAGCAGAGGAAGAGAAAATAATAATAATAATGATAAAAGAATGTACAAAACAAGTGGTGCACAATGCAATTGCTCACCACCCACTGACCGATGCCCAGCCCGTCCCTGAGCAGCGATTGCTGCCCCCGGCCAACTCCCCCAGTTTCTATACTGAGCACGACGCCCTATGGTATGGAATGTCCCTTTGGGCAGTTGGGGTCAGCTGTCCTGGCTGTGCCCCCTCCCAGCTTCTTGTGCACCCGGCAGAGCAGGGGAAGCTGGAAAGTCCTTGACCAGTGTAAGCACTACTTACACACTGATGTTTTAGTTGTTGCTATCAACATTATTCTCCTACTAAATCCAAAACACAGCACTATACCAGCTACTAGGAAGAAAATTAACTCCATCCCAGCCGAAACCAGGACAATTGTGAAGAAAAGATTTGCTGTCTATCATTTCTCATTCAGCAAACCATTCTTTTTGTTATTTTAGCTTTACAGTGTGCTGTGAAGAAGTTTGGCCCAGGGGTCACAGCCTCTGCCCTTGTCTCCAATGCAACCCTCCCCACTCCATTATTCTCGTCTTTTTTTTCTACTATAACAGATGCTAGTGCAATGCCTAGGACCTCAGTTCATCCTGGAGTACCTTACAGTGCATTGCCAGTCTCAAAATACATAGTGAAAGCAACACTTTCTGCTTCCCTGTGCAATCCAACTCTGGCATTCTGGGTTAGAATTACTACTTGAGCAAAGAGAAAGTTCTGGGCTTTGAGTTACGCTATGGGAATAGTGATCCCTACTAGCCAAAATACCAGGGTAAACATGGAAGATTTAAGTTCTCTGAAAGTAATACCGTAAGTTTTGTACGCTCTCTGCTTCTGCTTTCTGAAAGAAAAGTTCTGTCTCGGATGGTTCTCAGTGATACCTTTGCTTTATTTCTAACAGGAGGGTATGGCTGTGATTTATGTCTCAGAATGGATCTTGAAAAGATATTTGGCTGCTGAGGGAGTACTGATCTCTGATGCAGGAAACCTTAATACTACCTTGTCTTCTTGCATACTTTTCTTCCTCCATAGACCTTGGAAACCAGATAAAATACAGTAACTGTTGTGAAATTGAGTCTGGGCACTTACATGATGATGATTTGTGTTTTTAGGCTGAATGCTGAGGCCTTAATCAGGCCAGACTCCCACAGGCCTCAGTATGAGTTTTGCCAAAAGATGCTGGACTAAGCACAGGGGGAGTTTGGGTCATCAGAGTTTGGTTCATTGTCTGTGGGAAGTGAGCTGTTAAATAGCAAATAAAAAGGGGTTGTGTCTCCTTCTTATTCATTAAGGTTAAAAACACAGCCTTAGCCCTTCCTCTTTGTAGCTTCAAATTAAAACTGTATTAAGCAGTACTGGTTTTCTTTTGCTAATTTAGGATCATCTATGTACTGTACCTGCTTTTCTACCTCCTACAAGTCAATCCAAGTCTGACTTTCATGCAACGATGCATAAATATCCCTCTTTTCTACTGTAACTGCCGCTACATAGATGAAACTTGCAGAATAGAATCCTAGTTCCAGTAGCTATCCGCAGTTCCCAACACAACTGCGTGGAGATTGTTTTGTATCATGAGACAGATTAACAGAAGTTGGTAGTTTATAAAGGTGTCCAGAAGGTGTGGAAACAATCCCATAAAAACTTCACAGGACTATATTTTAGACTATATTATATATGAGAATATAGTCAAATATATTGAAGTACGAAGAAAACTAGTCTCGCTGATGTTTTCATCTGCCTTTACAACCACTAGACAAAAGAGTCTAAAATGCTGATTGTTGTCTCTCTGTATTCCCTTCCATTCGTGTTAGGAAAATTAGTTTGATGTTAGGCTGCAAATACTCTTTGTTAGTGTGACATAATTGAGGAAAAGAAAATGTACTGAAGCAGTATTTTCATCTTGGAAACTGATAAATTATCTGGCTATGTTTGCAACAGCTTTCTCTGTATTTACAGAAACCCTCACATTTTTGCTCTGAGCACTGGCAGAGAAAGGCAGCTAGAAAATAATCTCTCACAATTCTCATGTAATTTTGGGGAAAGGGGGGGGTAAGCGGCAGCAGATTCTTACTAGCGGAGTATCTGTTCCATTGATATAGCTTTTGCTGCTCCATGTAAACCTTCTTTATTTTTTTTAACTTTTTTTCCCCTGAATGAACACGTGAAAAATTCTGAATACTTCAGTGCTCAACAAAATGTATTTTGGGGTATTGTATGTTCAAATATGATCCAGTATGACAATTCTTCTCCTATATCTATAATCCATCTTTCCAGTATCTTGTAAAATAGTGTCCAGAATCAGTGGCTTTAGAAGAAGATATAAGTGAATCCAGGATAACCTGCACTGATAATGTGAATCTATCCTTCAAAATTAGAGACTGTTTTAAGCTATAAAACATGATGATTTATTTTCCCACAACCTTCTCATCTGTATGAATTGGCCAGTTCTGGGGAGGCTTGATATTTATACAGCTATTCAGTCCTTTTGTAAACTTCACTAAATTTTGGCATGGTGAGGAAAAAATGTAGCAATGAATGTCACAGTCTCATTCTGATTGTTATGTAACATGAAGGGTTCATATATTTGAGTTTTCCAAAACACAGGGATAAGTAATAAAGTTGTTTTAGTCGCACATAGTAAATAAATTACAAGGAATACTTACTCTTTGATAGTTGCCCCCATTAAAGTAGTAATCCCTGGATGGCATTCCTAAACTTGGCTGGTCAATCTGAAGGAAATCATACATTTCTTTAGTTAGTGATGAACAGGAACTGGTGATGTCCCACGGTATCCTTGAAAGGCACCACGAAATGCTGCATGTGCCATCCTTTCAGTGTTGGAACGACAATAGTAGACCCTTACCAAACAATCGAAGAACTTTACCTTTCTAGGAACTGGGAAGTACAACTTTTGCCTCTGGATTTCTAGATGAGGACACGATGGATACTTAGTGTGGGTTATTAAGCAAAATCTTTTGGTAACCATTGGGATCTAAGAATAAATTCAAGCAACTTAGAAAAGAAGTTGCTTGACTTGAGGGCTAGACTTCGTGCATAAGCATACATGAACAAACTCTGAAATATTATTTACATGTTTTAAAAACATGGTTTCCTGCTATATATTAAACCTCACCATCATTTTGCAAGTCACAAGAATTTACAACCCTTAAATGCTGTAACTCTGCAAAGGTCCATTGATTTTTATTTATTTAACTGAAACAAAAATTATGCTACCATAAAATGCTTCCCAATATGACTTTGAGACAGACCTACCTCTTGGGGTACAGAACTGTTGCATACATTTTGCCAGTATTAGGCATACCCATTGACTTATGGAAAGCTAATCTGTATGCAGTGTAAATAACTAGCCATTATAATTCTGGCATATGAATAATTCCCTGCATTTTTTTCTTACGTAAATGATGTGTCTGCTGGAATCCCGGTCATCATTCCATACAAACATGTCAATGAGGACACGTTTGTTAAATCGGGAGTTCATTATGGAGAGTTTTTCTTCCATGCTCCAATTTGGCTCTGGGAGGTAAAAGGGAAAATATACATAATTTATCAATATGTATCAGGACTGATTAAGTTGTACAGTTTGCAAGCTTATTGCTGAAATTGTTTAAAACCAGACTGGACAGGATGTAAGGATATTTGTACAGGACATTCCCATAGTGGCTAGAAATTGCTAGACTGTTCTTACTGGCCTTATCTGTCTCAGTGATATAAAGTAATCAGTAAATGATAGTTTTCATATATATATAAATATATATATTATATAATTATATTGTATTTTATACATAAAAAACCTGCCTATGCATAGTATAAATCACCATGACCTTGCCTAGTTAGGCAGTTATGCTCCAAACCCTAATTAATACGCAAGCATTTGAACACAGCTATATTGGCTCTATTGCTTTTGTTTTCATTATTCATGTTGGTCCTTTAGGTTTCCTAACTGTCTTAAAATGTACACTGTTCATGAATGAGATCTTATAACACGGGTATTAAATTTATACTCTTATTTATACAGATTACTATGTGCTAAATATGTATGATACCCTGACTTTAGTTTACGAAGAAAAAGTTAAAACAGAGGATCTCATTCAATGACAGTAGTCTCTTTAGTGCAGTGGATAATTCTGACTTAACACTGCTGAACTCTTCAGCACAGCATTACCTTTGGTCTTATTCCAGTCTGCAGAAGCCACTGGCCAATCTCCAACCATCGTTAAGGCCTCTAGCAGAGGCAATGAATCTCGTTGCTCTATAAGACCTGAGAGAGGAAAAACAAATACTATATTGTTTTCACAGAAAAATAATGAAGACAAATAGGTAATGGGCCTAACAGTTTAAATCTGAAACTGAATTTGTCATAATTCAGTTATGAAAATAAGAGATGCCATGAAATCATCGGTCTCCTACATTAGTCTTCAGAAAAGTAATGAAAATACTTCTGTTGACTTCAGTACCAATTTTGACTGAATCGGTTTGGAAAGGCTGAAACGAGACACATTTTTTGCCTTCAGAAGGGAAGGCTTTGCATTGATACCAGAGGTAGGTAATAGACATCCAGCCTTTCTATATCCCAGAATGTGTATATTAAGCCTTAATGATGTGCTAAGGCATCTTCATTCATCTGGAGATTAGCTTTCCAGGCAAGGCCATGCAGATTAGATAGATATTGACTGGACTTTTGCTTAAAAGTACATTGGTACTTTTGTACATTTGGTACTGAACAAGAGAATCAATGGAACAAGAAGAGACTCACTCTCATTCATGCATGACTTGTAAAGTATTTTAGCTTTCTGAAATGCTTCTCTGTCCCCTTGATCTGAAGTCTCCAGCACACCTGGGGAAGGAATCGTTGCAGTGAGATTTTTGCCCTGGAGAGCTTTGATCTTTTCATAGAAATCACTGAGAATTCAGGGCTATGATAAATACTTGTTACTGTATGCTTCAATTACTGTGAAACTAGAGTGCTCTTTAAAGGAGCTATTAATGGAAAAAGTGTCAGGAAAGGAGGGCATGCATACAGCTTGTCCTGCTCCTTTTGAAGTTAGTACCAAATCACCTATGGCTAATTTTCAGTGGGAACAGGATGTTCCCACAAAATGGGTGTAGTAAGACATGTAGAGATTAAAGGACCAGAGAAAAAAATCACAATCAACACTTCTCTGGAAGTTTATTTCTCTGTATAACATGCAGTAAATAACATCTGAAACTAAACACAAGTGCATAACCAAGGATAGAGGTAGCCTCTTTCCTACCTTTTAGGATGATCTCCAGCTCATCTCTCAGGATGTCAAAAATGCTGTATCTGGAGCTAGTTTCTGGGATAACGTGCCGGTTCAGCCAGCCCCCACAGGCATACTGGTAGAAATCCTTGCAAGGGTCAGCTGTTGGGTCCATATTCTGAATTATTCTAGCAGCTAGGTATCAAAATTGGAGAGTTGAATTCCACAGGCTGCCCAGTAATCTCTGGGACTACCAAAGACTGTCAAGAAGCTGCTTGGTAAGAAGGCACCTTGCTTATGCTGCTTATAGTGGATAAGACTCATTCTCATGTATTGAGACTCAAAGGATCCTATTTTCTGCTTAAAAATGCAAGGAAGCATCTGACAGCAGACATTTGCACTGCAATTGCACTGCTTTACAGAGAGAGCCTCTAAATGGCAGTCATTCTCCCAGAGCACGGTGCCTTACAGGCAGGAGCGTGCTGCCCGGTGCTCTGCCTGCGGCCCTGGCTTCAGTACCTGCCTGTGAAGGCAGCGTTCCCAGGGGCAACTGGGAACACCTGTGGTGGAGTCTTGCCTCTCCTGAGGTGTACAAGTAGATGCCAAAAATTAGAAGGTGAATAGCCCCATGTGTAGAATGCATTCTCTTTGAGAGAAAATTTGGTCTAAGGGGATTCTTATACACTTCATAGATACAGACCGTGTTGGTCAAGCCACATCCTAGTGGCTCAGCCCAGAGCCAGAGAACTGTTGACCACACTGGCAATTTTACTGTACTGCTTCCTTATGAATGATACTCCTGGTGACAAACTAAGCATACAACGGAGAAGAATAGGGGGTTTTTGCTCAGTGTTTACACATGGAACTGTATTTGAGGACAGCTGTACTTGCTGCCTTTGACAGTAACAGCAATGTGTATCTAGCCCAAGGGGAAATTTAATTCCTTTTCAACTTCTTCAGTCTTAAAGCCCGAACTGTTGTTTATTCAGGTTCGGTAGAAGTAGCAACATGTAAAACGTCACCTCTGCAATAATCATTCATAGTAACAATTACCTGCTGTAACACATCCAGGTGTGGTGCATATGTTGCCTGAATTGGTGCCATAGCGAGTGCCTGCAGGGAGAGGAACAAGAAAGCAGATAGAATTAGTTGTTTTGGAAAGAAATTGCTACCAATGTCACATGCCAGCAGCCCAGCCGTAGTGACAGCTCTGTTAGCTTCAGAGCAAGGGAGTGAATATTAGTGCCAGTAAAATATACCAAATGACAACTGTGAAGAAATCTCTTATCTGCAGATTTATGAGGAAAATTTATTGGAAGCAGTATTGACAGTGAGTTTTAACTCTCCTGGAAGGAGAAGACAACCAGTTTTTTTACCGGCTAACTGTCTCCACAGTCTTTCTGACACATACTGAAAGGATGAGATCCCTTTCTAGACAATATACTAAGATGCTTTGAGCATCTGAGCTCTTTCACGATCTTCAAAGTCACTGTGACTGAGAGGTTTCAACAGGAGGCAAAAAGTCCATAGCTGGATTAACGCTTTCATGCTGCTTTGAGTCAAAGAGCAAATTTAAGAAAAGAAATTATTTTTACTTCTCTACGGGGGGGTGAGGGGGTAGGGTGGTGGGGGGTGGAAGAAGGTAACAGACCTGTGTCTGGTCAAAATTTCTGATGTGCCCTTTAAGGTTACTCCTTGCTGTTCAGCAGAGAGGTTGCTCCCTAATCAGTAATGTTTAGGGCTGATGAAATAGTGTGTAATGAAGGAGACTGTGGACCTATGTTCAAGTCTGCATTCTGCCTTTGAGATCAGCCTGGAAAAGTCCAGTGAAGTCATTATCGGTCATCTCAATGCATCTCAGTACTCCAAGAGGCAGATCTGAGTAAGTGTCGTACAACCTGTGCTACGAGCTAACGGGTGTGCTAGTGTCAGCTGGGTCTGTTGTGACATGAGACACCTCTCTAATAAAATATGAATATTTTTCCATTAAGACCTTGGCTCAGTCCTATTGCTCACTTTCCTCAGTAGTCTGAAAGTAATCAGACTTAGGAATTCTGGGGACCTTCACGACTTGCTAGTTTCAGCCTGCAGAGAAGGAGTGATGTGACAAGGAATTTGAGGGGGAGCACAGGCAATGAAACCTTAGCAGAAGCATTTTGCTGTGACTTCTAAAACAGAAGAAAATGATGTGTGCCTCTACGTGGGGAAATGGGTCTGTATGCTCATTCCAGCAGAAGCTGGAAAGCGTTACTCTTGGCTATTAATTTTCTGGTTTTGACCACTTAGTCTTGGTTTGTGAAATTCTTCTGGTGAAGAAGATCCACAAAAAGCCTAATGCGTCAGTGGTGAGCAGAAACTGAAACTGGAACAGTCCCTAGCTCTTATTGCTTGGTGCTCTCCACTAAATATACTGCTATGAGTTTGATGGCAGCGATTACGGAGGGTCTCGATGTGAATTCAGAGCCATAAGTTCTGCTGCAGACTTACATCGAAGCCTTTGTACATGAACACATAACTTCTTACGCTGAATACTAGAGTGAATGTGTTTGTGATGCTGGTCATGTCACTCTCTTGTGTGCTGCTCACTATAGAACTGGAACGGGAGGTATCTAAGCACCCCAGCCTGATGAGTGGCCTTGACCCTGGGCACAAGAAAACTAATTTTGCTGTTTTAATTTCCCATTTGTGAAAGTGGACTAGCTTAGTATCTGCTTCTGTTAAATAGACAACTACTTGGTTCCACACTGGAAAACAAAATCTTGATACCCTCACTTTCCAACAGGATTAGCCATGTTTTTAAACTTTTTTTTGATCCTTACACTAGGATGTTTGCAGAAAAGAGTTACGGAAAAAAAAAATCCTTCCAATGAAAACAAGTGTTTTACATGAGAGCAAACAAGATTACAGTAATTCAGATAGAAATAAAACAGTAGGGAAGAAAAGAGGGCTTTGAAGTTCATCAGTGGAAGCAACATAAAAAGCCCCCACTGTGATTGGGAATGTAACATTCAGGGTTCAGCCGAGTGCCGTCGTGCTGCGTGGGAGTAGATCTGCATTAGAATAACTGCATGCCTTATTATAGTTTGCTGTCTAGCAATCTGAACATGGGATGAGCAAAATACATGTAACAATGTGAAGCTTCACATAGAAGGGTTTAGTGCTGCTTTTTTTTGGTTGGGTTTTTTTTTTGTACTGGATGAAGCTAAACCAAATTTTTTGAGTTTCCTAAACTCTCTAATAATTAAAAAAACCCAACCAAACAAAAACTAAAAGCCCAGGGTATTTCCAAGACCAAAAAAAAAAAAAATCCTTTTGGGGAAAAGAAACTAGTAGTTCAAAGGCATATGGAAATTTTCCATAAAGGAGAAATAGCAATGGGTAAGGTGAGAAAGAGATAACTGCACTACAAGTATGCTGTATGTCTCTCATCGTTTCTCAGGGACCAGGGAGGACTCAAATGAAGCCGCTTTTTTTTTTTTTTTAAATCAAAGCTTCTCTCTTTAATATAACCTGACAATGTCTAACTTCAGTTTCCAGAACCCAACTGCTTTCAACAAGATTCTAACTGCCCACATTCAAAAAAGGCCTTATGATTGTGAAAAGGTAACGGAGCTGTATAAGCAGGGAAGCCAAATCTGTTTTGAAACCTTGGTTGCACACTCAGGGCTCTGAAACTCTGCCACAAAACCAGATGATTAGAAATGGCTGGTGAGGGGCTCTCAGTTTACTTCTAAAAGTGGCTCCTTTGTTTTTCTATCAATTATCTCTCATGCCTCAGTACCATTCCTGACAAAGAACCAAGCCAACCTGACTCTGTATGAGATATGACCAACACTGCCCTGTTTTACTTCGCAATATATTTGTTGGGTCTTTGCTCACTTGACTGAGGCTCTGTCTACTGCACCTCTTGAGCTTCAAATAACTAGAAACAAATGTAAAATGCACCTTCTAAGGTCTCAGCTAGACAACTATGCACTTCATTTTCTCAAACTACTTTGCTAAAAACTGGCCCAAATTTTCAGGATAAATATAGGTATTTCTCTATATATTTATTTTTCCTCCCTGGTTAAATATTGCTGACAGATTGAGCTATAATGACACAGAGACTTCTCCTTTGACATCCATGGAAAAGACTGCTGCAAGTACAGACATGGGAGGGAGAACTCAGGTTAATGTTCTGTGAAGCCTAAAAGTTGAAACAAAACACATTTCTAGCAGGGCTTAGACGGATGTGACGGGAAATTTCTGAACGTAAAGTCATGAGTGGGACCTGGGCTCATGTTTGACAATAATGTAAGGCATGAAGATAGTGATTTGTAGCAGAGGAACACTGGCACAGATTGTTCTGCTCTGAATCCCATGTTGCCCCTGCTGCATAGAAAGTAAACACATCAGAGGAAGGGTTTGTGGAGAAGCAATGCTTGTTTCTTCCTATCAAACCTTACCTCCCACTTGTCTTCTCCCACAGCCAGGTTCATCTAGGATCTAGCTTCTTACAACATTTTTTTTTCTCTTTTAAAATTAATCACTCCATTTTCCCATCTCTTTCTTCTGAGCTACCCTTCCTTGGGTATACCTTTTAAAACTATCAAAGAGGGATGTCAAAAGAACAGAAATGGGCCAGAAAGATTTCATCATGGGAACTACTTTGTGCAGTACTAAGTTCCTTCATGGCTCTCAAAATTCAGGACCTCTGCAGTATTACCCTTGCATTTATTTCATTAAGAAAGTCATGCTCTTGCTCTGTTGATGGTCTTGTAAGTAGAAAAGAACCGTTGAACCCTCTGCAGACTGAAGACTTTCCTCACTTTCAGTCTGACAGAGCACCATCAGAGAATTTGTAAGGGAAGGTAAGCTTTAATGAAGCTAAATAAAATAACCTTAGCTGTGGGACTACTCCAGATGGAAGAAATTGAGGGAAAATAAGCACTCTAGACACTACTTCAGAGGTCAACTGCTCACCTGAAAAATGGCAGAGCTGGGACATGGTTCAGACCCTACTGGATTCACTGTAGAGAATTCTGTTGTCTTAATTTGACTTTACAAGCAGCCACTGAACAGTACTGCATTTACTGATCAGCAGCAGGACATAAGAGTAACTTCTGAGATCTGTAGAGCACTGTAGCGCTCTTCAGCAGTTCATCTTTTGAATGACAATTTTTTAAAATACAAGTTGCTTTTCACAACCTTATAGAAGTTCCTTTTTAGACAACAAAAGCGAAGCAAATCATTCTGTACAGTGTCTGAAGCACACAGTTTGTGTTTAGTGTTTCCCCACTGTGCGTTTTGAAGACCACAGATGGCTGGGGATGGCACACATTGGAACAATTAGATCCACAGTTGTCATCAGGCAGTCAAGTGTGAGCTTTACCTTTCAGCACCTTATCTATTTCTGACACATATCTCAGCTGCAGAAGTGCTGTCAGCACTGCAGACTGCCTTTGTTACTGTTATAACAGTGAATTGTTCGCAGCAAATAATGTAGTTGCCAAATGTAGCTTTTCGTCCTCTGAGACGGCTGTCTATACCAGATGTCAGTGTCTTCAAATGGACTCCATAACACAAGTGTTTGGTTTTTATTCCACCTTTCTTATGATTTCTTACCTATAGTTTATCTGTAAGCATGGCTGAGACAGAATTTCTTGAGAATCAGTAAACTGAGTACTTGCCCACTTTTGCAGCCCTGTATGGCCTGTCACTTCACGTTCACACTTTACATTCATGTAGCTCCATCTGAGTAGAATTGAGAGGAGTCTTGCCACCCAAATGTCATTTCATCATGACTTTTGTGTTAGCTGCCGCTTCTTTAAATTCTCCACTTCCTTTGAATAGATGCCTCATTCATGAACATTCACGAAGTCAAAGAATGACCAGGCATCAGTCTAGGAGACAGGCCAGATCCTTTTCTTAGTGTGCCAGTGACCAGTTCAGATATTGCCCCTAGTCAGCAGGTTCTTGCGAATCTATTCTTCAAGTGCACATTAATGGCATTTACGGCGTAGGAAATGCAGGGGCGTAACATGGCTTTTTGAAATCCACTCCCAGAACAAGGTGCTGCTTAGTCCAAGTGTTGTATTTCTCTTTGGTTATTTGTTGGTAGCCTGCCTAAAAGGGCAGAGCATAAGCATGCCTTCCAGCTTTGTAACAGCCTCTATAACAGATGTGAATAGTGACAACCTGTGGGGATGCAGACACACAAAAAAATTATCTGCGAATGTTCCTTGTGAGAAACCCTACTAACTTGGAAGCCAGGAAGTGAATAAAATATCAATTAAACTAATAACGTGACTTCTGAGCAGTCAGGACCAGCAATTAGGTGAGAATGGAAGTTGTTTGTAACAAAGTTGTCTGGAGAAGTCACTGACTGTGACTTGATGCTACCGTAAGTGTTGCAATGTTCTTCAGATTGTAACCTTTCCAACAAGTGATGAGATTTGGAGTTTAGTAAATATTTGTAGAACATAGCTGAGAGAGAGCTGTGAAAAGGCTGCAAAGATGTATGTGTGGGCGTGATGGAAAGATTGAGAGCATGGTGTATTCAAAAACGAACGACTTCAGTTCTGTCTGCTTCCCTTTCTATGATCACCCAAATATTACTCTGCTATTCTTACTATATTTTCTTTTAGCTTATTTAGACAAGGTTTTATGGGTACGAAAACTTCTTTGGATGTCAAAAATCCCCAAACTGCTTCTAGAACTATGTAACTGCATTGCTGTGAGAGCTTCAGTGGGTTTTTTTGTCTGGGTATATAGATGAAAATCGCAGTCAGTATTAACATGTATTACAGGCATTATTGCTATAACCAGAGGCCAGTTTCATGCACCACAGTGCTCTTCTGCAAGCTATATACAAGCAGAACAAAAATATACTCCCTCTCCCTGAACCACAAAGCCTATATATACCTTCATATATAAAAAAAGAGAGAATGTAAGGCCTGTCCCAGGTAATCCTTTTTATTTTCCGTTAGCTAAACAGAATTATTTTCTAGAAGCCTGTCTGGGTAGTGTCATTCTGATAAAGGATGTACAAAGATGAAGTGGTGAACCTGAAGCTGCTCTTCGTAAACAATCTACCGCCCTATACGCATTTCAAAATTAACATTTGAGTGAAATTAGAAATAAAAGAATCCCAAGGATAATATTCTCAGTTCTATCACAAGAATGCTGCTCAGCCACATTTTTTTTTTCCTGTTGCTGTGTAGGATTTATATTTATGTTACACAGCTTTGAGCAATACGTGCTTTTTACTTGGTAAGTCTGAGAGACTTCAGCCTTTTGCCTGAGCTTTGGGTATGGGCCTAGATGTAACATCAAAACAGAACCAAGTGGAGTAGTTGGACAAAACTTTTCAAGCCAAAAAAAGTTCCTGTTCTGCAGGAACATTCACTGGTTGCACTGAGGAGCTCTTGCTTTCTCGGCGTTAGATGCAAATAGTGCACATAGGCACGCATCTAAAAGATGGTGTAGACTAAAGTTCCCGCTGCTCAATTCCTACCTGTGAATCGCCTAAAGCTCGTGGCTACCCGAGGGTATGACTACATCTTGGTGTCTCCTGTTGCAGTAGTTCAGCTATGCACGCTTAAATGTAAGCTGAGAGAGGGAGAAGCTGACTGTAGGTCAGTGCTGCAAACACTCCTTTAAGGCATGAGAAAGCAGCCGGGAGGAGCTGCGCGCTGTACAGGACAAGCAGCGTATCAGCTCGGCAATCGCTGTGCCCTCAGAGTTTGCTCAGGAATGTCTGAATTTGGGAAACATTTCCAATGAAAGTTTAACTGATGATATGAGCCTGCAAAATATTTAGATTTTGGAACTGCTTTCTCACAGATAAGCCTTTCATTAAAAAAAATGTAATAGTTAGCACTTCCTTTACAACGCACAGGCTCCTCCCATGGCTTTGGATGAGCTACCAATATTTGGGCAAACATTATTAATACCTGAAGTCTGATTTGCCTGAACCCAAGCAGCAAGATGTAGAGCAGATTTCTCAAAGCCTTATGCATGCAAGCAACAAATCTCTGCATAGCTCAATATTTTGATACAGAAACTCCTATCCTAGGACCTAGCTCTGGGGAATATTTTTCCTTCTGTCTCCTGAGCTAATAGAATAAATATAAGTAACTTTCTGATGAATATTATGAATACCAAATACTCAGAGACTTCATCTAACACTGGAACAAAGCTGGTAACATTCAATTGCTGGTGGCAGAAGGAGTAAACAATAAAAAGGCTTTTCTCATGAATTATTACTCGGAATTGTGCAGCGTTGTACTTACAAGTGCTGAGGAAAGCAGATCACTGCAGGCAGGGGATGCAGAGACAATGTAAGGAGAAAACAATGCCTTGCTTCAGTTTTGCTACTCGTACTTCTTCGTTGTATTCTCTCGTGTTTTAGCAAAGGGCTGAATCCCAGAGGCGTTCATGGAAATGACAAACAGGAGGCAGGTGCTGCTACCAATCACCTTGATTGCTTCACAGAATTTTTAAACAGGACTTTGCATTTGGTGTGCTAGTGGAAAAACTTCGTTTTGAGAGTAAGCATGCTCTGCAGTTAACATATTTAGGCAAAGCACCTCAGAGTAATATGCCTCACTGTCAGGTTCCTGGCATGACATTTGCATGAAAGTCTCTGAACCAAATCTCACCTAGAGATCAAATTGCCTGATGTAATACTACAAAAGTCTCCCTTTCCTCAGCAGCACACTGCCATCTCTTTTAAAAAAAAAAAAAAAAAAGCTTTCACATTGTAATAAGCAATCTCCCCTTCAGATCTGCTAAGCAGCTGTTGCTTTATAACTCCTGGCAATAATGAATCTTGACTCAGGCTTCTATAAAATAAGGAAATGTCAAGCTTTACACACAAATGCACACCTTCCCCTCTAAAATAGCGCAACATTTTTCTTACCTTTGTCAAAACACTGCTGAATTCAATAAAAGGCATAGCATTAATTAAAAACATAGAATCTTACATCACATAATTTAAAAATGAAATAAAATCCAATATAATCCTTTCTGTGCATAAGCTTGGAACAAGGCAGAGATAGCCAAGTCCCTCACAGAGGTGACCTCACTGTCTCCCTGTATTTTTGTTTTCATTTAGCTCTGCAAAAAGACTTGTATGTTGTTTGCAGAGGGAAGAGGAGAATTATTCACAGGTTCCTTACCTCTGCTGCTGGCATACAGGATCACCAGGGCGACCACTGCACAAGTCATGAGGAGCAGCAAGACAGCCAGACCGATTGCCACAAAGCTCCAGGATTTCTTCCCAGATTTTGTTGATTTTTCCACAATATCCATTTGACTTTCTGATTTCCCCATTATTGTAACTCTAAATCGAGGAGGGGAGGGTAAAAAAGAATTAACAGCACAGCTAAATCAATATAGGGATAAATGCATGACAAATCAGGGAGAAAAAGGAAGCAGAATAAAAGCAAAGATAAAGAAAACTTCCAAATTATTACATGTATTTGTCCATTTGATTGTCCACAGATTTGCCAACCTCATTCTCCATCTCCTGTGCCTACCAGATTGGCCGCACTCGGGGCGCGCTGCTGGGGGGCTGTTCTGGACTACGCTAGCCTGGGCTCCCCGTGGTGCAGCGTCATAACTTCAGGAGCCCGCTTTGGGGAAGTATGGGAAAGTCTCACGGCCAGGTTGGGCAACTCCTTTCTCCCAAGCAGGGGAGGAGGGGAAAAACTGCCTCCTTCCACTCCCCACTTGGAAAGTGTCTTGCTGTTTCAAAGAATTTTCCTCTTTTTCCTCGGTGGATACGAGTAGGTCTGCAGAGCTCTGTTAACAGCCGTAGAATCCAAAGAGAGATCCTTCCAGGTGCGAGTGCCTTTGAGCTGTGCCTGCTCCGTCCTTAGCACAGATGAAGGGTTTGGAAAGTAGAAGGCTCCTAGAACACGTGTCAGCTGCCAGGTCTGCAGGAGTTTGTGACCTCCGGCTTCTCAGTCTTCTCAGAGCCATCCTCAAACTTCCAGCTCAGCCTGTGCAGCTCCCAGCTCCAGGCAAATGCTCCTGAGCAGCAGGAGGAGGGGCTGCATGACAGCACCAGCCAGGGCTGCGCACTCCCAGCCTGCAAGCAGCACCAGCTCCGCTCTGCTGCAGCTTCTCCGAAGTTTCCTCTGGCTTTCCTGCGATCTGCCGCCAGGTTATTTGGCTGCTGCGCTCACAGAAGGAGCGTGAAGTCAGAGAGGTGCAAACCTATTGAAACCCTCTGGCTCCGAGAGGGCTGGCGGCTTTTGGGTGCGATGTATGGGAACAGCTTCTTGTTTGAAAACACACCGATTTATAGATTGTTGCAGGCTACGCACAGAATTCTTTTATGCTGCTGCTTGGAAATCTATCTGGTAACAACTGGGAAAGAGAGTAAAGCAAGGGCAGGATATGCATGTGATTTCCCTCGGGTTTTATTTTATTCTTTTCCAGAACTGACTTTGGAATGAGGGAGAAGCAGGTTGGTGGTTTTACACACACACACACACCCACACCCCTGCAAACTGCTTTATTGAGCTAGTGTCACTCGCTGCCAAAGTTCACACTATATAAATTTTTTGGTTGGTACCTCTCTCGACCTGAGTGCTTCACCAGCACTCCAAGTTTTGTGTGTATTCAGGAGGAGGTGCTGAGGGCAGAGCAGGGATTTCTTTGCAGCAGTCCTGTTTACTGGGAACGTACACGCAGAATGTTCCAAGAATGTGAACGCAGACCTGTTTCCGTGAATGGGGTAGGAAACAATGAATGCCAGTTTCTTCTGCCAGGAGTCTAAGCCTCCTCTGCTAGTCAGTGCTCTGCCTCAAAACCCCTATGAGAATTTGCTTTTTTTTTTTTTTTCAGAGTCATGTTATCTTAGGCTTCTGTCAAGTGTGAAGGCAGCTATTCTCATCCCACCATCTGAAGAGGAGTATAAGAACACAAAGATCTGAAAGAAATCGATGCACTTGCAGATCCTGGGTGTCCATATGTGACAACTAGCTACAGAAGGGAAGGTTGCTTATAAGGACAAAGCTATACATTTAACGATGAGTTAAGTGAGCTCTTATTTCTGTTTGCACTAAGTTCTACATCTAACAAAGGATTAGTTTTCTGTGTATGTGAATCTTCCTTATTGCTGAACAGTTTTATTGGTACCTTACATTGTAGCTTGCTCGGAGGAAGGTCTACCAAGTTCAGGTCCATAATACTGCAACAGACAAGCGCCTCACAGGATTTAACGTAGTTATTCTTGTAACGTGGCTATAAGATATGGAAGGGTGTTATTTTGCCCATTTCACAGGTGGAGAATCAAGATGCCAAGAATCTGAGGGCGTTATTCCTCTGCTTCCTCTGCATGCCTGTTGTAGCCATCGTGACTGGCAGGGTCTCATCGCTCAGTGCTATGAGTGATTCAGACTGCCTGCTACTCAGGGTGCGGACCCTGGCCCCCCATGTAATTGAGAGCCAAAGGACTTACAAAGCCCTAAGTAGCATCTGTAATAAATGATTTGAGCGTAGCCCAAAGTGACTTAATTGAGGTCATACATGAGCACCAAGAATGTAGATCTCTCTTATGTCCTCAGAAAATTCATAGATTCCCTCAAAAAGCATTAATCTAACCATAAAGAAAATACTTTTTTTTTTTTTTTAAACTTTGTGAGGAAGTGGGAACTATATCAAGAATTTTTTCCTGTATCTATAATGGCTTCGCTTCCTTGTAGAGCTGAGGAAAAGGTGTACTGTTTCCAATAGGAAGTACAAGGAACTTTGGGTGTAGCAATGGCATTGGCTTGCATTTTCTAAAGGCTATGTTAGGCCAATTTGAACATTAGACTGGAAAGTCAGTAGTGGCAAATATTTTGTATTTCTTTTACTCTTGCAGTTTAGCTCTGAAATATACTGCTTAGTATTTGTAATGAAAATACTTCCATTGTCACTTCTCAGGCAGGTATCAGGGACATGGTTTAGGTAGTGCTGAGCCTGTTTGGGTTAGAGAATGTCAGAAAAGGGAGAAAACGGATTAGTAAGTTTATCACGTTCCTTCAGGTCCTATTTTAAATTATTTTTTTTACCTGTGTTTTTACACTAAGTCAGCATCTGGGTGAGCAGTAGCAGTGCACAACCCAAAGCAGTCATCCAGAAGTTTCCAGTTGTTGCAGAGAAGTAAAGGAAGTGCCTGACTATTAATACCATTTTCTATTGGGTAAAGTTGTTTTTATCCTCTTAAGATTCAAATTTAGACTAACTGGCAAACACAGCATATAATTTAAGTGTCTTGGGTATATATACATTGTCTTTTCCAGGCAAGTATGACCAAGCCAACTGGAAGGCAATGGGATGTGCCCGACAGTGCCAACACAGGCTCTGAAGACAACCGGAACGGCCTGTAGGCTTAGGAGCAATTGTTGCAACTAATGAACATCCCATCAGTGTGTGCTTTCAGACAATTAAATTATACAGAATATACAGAAAGCAGATAATAAAATCCCATGCGCTGGACCTAAAGAAGCTGAAATGGGTCGTTGTTCTCAAGGTATCGGTGAAATGAACCACTCGGCACTTTTGCTGATGAAATACACTAGGAAAATTTGACATGGACATTCCTGAAGAGAATCCTTTCGTACCTTTTAACTCAGAAGGAAACATTTTTTTCTTGTACTTGATGCATCTATTGGCAAATTCCCTCCCTAAGGAGGGGCAAGCAGAGCTAATGTTAAAGGCAGTCAAGGGAGCTGTAATTATGTATGTGAGAGCAGAATTATGCCCTTAGTATGGACATGCTGAGGGTGGGAAGACTTGAATATTTTGTAAAGGACTTTTACGGGTCTGAGAGGATCTTGTGACATGATATGTTTCTGGTTTGTGCTGAGAGTTTGAGAGGGAGACATGAGCTATAAAATACACGTTGATAGACACAGAGATAGCAATACTAGACAGTATGATTTTGATTTAAGAATGATGTATCTTGTTTTTATTAGCTGTTTCTCTTTGTGATGGGAAATCTGAAATCTGGTAACAAGTATTTAAATTGCTGTGCTGTAAGAAACTAAAAAAAAAAAAAAAAAAGTGCTCCTCTTCTGTATGAGAAGGACCAGCAACTGTAAAGGACGTATTTGCAGAATCATTAATTTTGATTGTCTTGAGCAACTTTGTGTGGTCACTGAAATAGAGTAATCCGTCATTTTGACAGTTCTCCACCAGTGCAGGGAGGTCCCTGTTCTGTTCATTGCTTCTAAGGGGAAAGACCTATTTTGGTTTCTGACACAGTCTCGGTATCACCTTGTAGCCTTTATGGCAAAGGAGATCTGATGATGCCAAGTGGAAGTGGGGTTTTTTGGGTTTTTTTTTTTTTTTTCCTAAATCTCACAGTCAACTAAATTATTCATAAAACTTTTCTTTCTGCAGTGCATTTCAACCAGAAATTGCTAAAAGAAGTTCAGTTGCTTTATATCCTAATGCGGAAACTGAAGCACAGGAAAGTGTTGTGACTTGCCAAAGTTACGATGGCAGTCGCTGCCTGCAGAAGTTTTCACGTACTAGTCTTTCATCTGCTGGTCTAGTCCACAATCCATTAGACCCTTATTTTACAAATCAGCTTAGAAAGTGTTCTCTCTATTTACAGTAATGTGAAGGTGAACACTGATCTGGGGATTTCTTCTTCCAGAAACTGAGAAACAGTAAGGGTTTTCAGTTATTGGAAAACGTGCTCTTTCCCCAAAGCAACGTAGATGCAAAACATACGAAGCAATGAGGTATTTGCTGTTTGTATTGGGCTACTTTGAAAGGATTTTTCCCTTTTTGCTTGCTTTGTAACTAAAGGAGGTTCTTCTGTTACTGGAATTCGGATTTGTAAAGAACTTGCAATGGCAGGGTTGCAGTTTTTAAAAAGCCTCAACTCATAGATTTTTACACTTGGATCCTGGAGGGGTGGGGCTTGAGTAGCCAATCTGGATGACCGCCTCCTTTGAGGATGTTTTTACGGTGAACTTTAAGACCCCACCTATGACTATTTACTAAAGAGGTGCTTCCTCAGGCATAAGGCCTCCCAAACCGCACAGAACTATTGCAGTTCTGGTATAGAGAGAGGGAGCTGGTCTGGAGTTTTTATGCAATGCTTTTCTTCTTGGGAAATTTCTCAAGTCTGGGAGGAATTTATGGTCACAGATCTCCAGCCCTGAACAGCAAATAGGCGAGCCGGTGCCTCACTTGCCTGGGAGACTGTACTTGATTCAGGGCTGTGAAATATTTCGTATTTCCCTTGGACAATCTGGAATAACCATGGCTACACCTGGGACACTGCGCTGGGAGAAGATAGTATTCAACAATACTACTACCTTTCTCAAAAGTTTGGTTGCTCTGTCTTAGTTGCCTACGATGTCAAATTGACCTTCAACTCTTCAATTGATTCTAAAGATAAAAATTGTGAAGGGTTGTGCATTTTTTTTTCTCTGCATATGTTTGTTTTACCAGCAGTGATGTGTACCTCAAAAACCCTGTTCTAGGATTATATGAGAATATATTACCTAATTTAGTTCCCTGCCATCCTGAGGTTTTGCACAGTCTTTCCTCAGTGCTGACTATGACCTTCTCCCAACAACTTATTCAGGTTGCACTAAGACAATTTGCTGTGTTTAGTATTGATGTAATCGAATGGGCTGCGTCATCTGAATAGGTGTTGTAATGGTTGCTGCTCTCTGTACACCCCAAGAAAATCAGGGACTGCGGGAACAATAGGGCAGTTATTTCCCAGCCAGTGCTCTGGAGTTCTCCTGCAGGTATTAAACAGCTACATGAAATGTATAAACAACTCAGTGTCCTAAAGCAGTCAAAACCAAACAGGACGTGGCGCTGACGTCATCCGTAGTATGATGTGTCTTGAGTATTGTTACCATGGAAACAATGGTATCCATCTCTATCTGGTACACTTTGTGTCTCCTTACAAACTGAGCCATACTAAGATGTGAGAGAAAATCACGTACCTCTGGCTGCCAGGGTTTTGTACTTTGCCCTGAATAATTTGCCCATCCAAAAGTCATATATAAATCTTGAATTTTAGGCAGTCATCCAAAGCCTTTTGAGTGGTGTGGGCGTGCAGCTTCTGTCGTGACATCACTTCTGTACAAGGTGGTTAGTGCAGAGGCTTTTGAAGGACTCTAATGGGCTGGCTTTGGCAACTACTTGCAATGTGACATTCCACAAGAATTCACTGCAACTCCTAGTGGAGCGTGATGTGGCTATGATGTGCAACTTTTCTATAAATTTATTTCCCCGGAACGGCCAAACCTTCTGTTCTGGGTACTGCTGGCACGGGAAAGTGTGAAGAGCTATCTCTGTTTTGATGCAGCAGCACTATTGTCAAACCGACATAATGCAGATGCAGCTTCCAAGGAAGGACTGGAGAGGACCCTGCACTTCATCATGCAATAATGTCTCTGAAAATTCAGCACAAATCCTGCAGAAAGGGTGTTGCTTTCGTACTTGTTGATCATATGTTTTGAGTCTGGCTTTAGAAATGAGAACTGATTAGCTGGAAAACTTCTCTGTTTCATGTCCCAATTCTGTAATGTATGCATATATACAAACACCATACATAGACAGGGATTTTTGACTCACACATGCAAAAAGAAGGACGCTGCAAAATCTAGGAAGCAAAAATTCTGTGATGTGTGTTGGATGGACAGTTTTCTTCTAATAGTAATTCAACAAGAATTGCTCTGTGGAAAGATATTTTCTGTGTCTCTGATAACAAACAGCAAAAGCAGCTTGTTTTGAAAAGTCATCCATAGGTGAGAACACAAAGACAAGTGGTTTACCAATGAACTTCATACTTTTTTTCCTACATGTCTGCTTTTTTCCTTTCTGATTTCTTTCTGAGCCCTTTCCTCTTTCAATAGAGGAATACACAGCAATATGGGATATTGTGTTCTATTTAACTTACGAGAGTTTTAGGACCTGGTGACACCTTAATTCTAATGAGGGCAAAATAAAGAATGTAAATGAATGTGTTAATAGGCAAAGCACATGCTTATGCTACCTTGCATTGCAGCTTTGCATTTCACTTTGATTCTATTGCTTTGGTTTCTGCTACTGATGGATAACAAGTATTTCATACTCGGAACAGATGGGTCAGTTAAGAGTGGATTTTTTTAAATGTGTGAAAGCTTAATTTTTTTTCCTTTCAGTTGGTTTTATCCAGCAACTGTATCTATCCCCATATCCCGGTAGAAGTGCAATACCAGATCTGAAATCACTTGCATGTGAAATATTTCACATTTCTTCTTTAGTGCAGATTACAAATTACCACCTCCTGTGGGTGTGTGTGAGGCAGGGGTATGGAGAGTAGCTTCAAAACTCTCCGAAGAGACTGCTTAAAAACTCTTTTGTTGCCTACCTCTTTGTCTTTTGTACAATAAAGAACCACAAGTCTGGAAAGACAGCTAATCTGGGTTGTGACCCGAGTTTCAATGTTCAGGTTACACAGCCACAAAGATATATTTCTTCTCTGTGTATGAATTAATCTCAAAAGGAAAACTCACCTGAACCATGATTTATAATGCATGTCTAAAATTGTCAGATTTACTATCAACATCACTAGTTTTGTTTAGTAACCAAACCAGTATGCACTATTCCAGTGCTGTCGAATGTTAGTAAATGTCGTCATTAACCTCAGCCTCCTCAGTCCAAGCCGTTGCCTTCTCAAGAGTGAAAGGAGTACTTAAGAATCTGTGATAGAAATGAGCCTAGTATACACATTTACCTTAAATACAGAAGACAATCTGAAGCTGTAGGGTGACGTTAAAAAAGCAAACAACCAAACAGCCTAGTCCCCAGTAAATCAGCACAATGAATGACTCCAGGACAATGGCTGGACGCTACCCTTTGATTTATTGTAGCAGGGATGCCGACTACAGAGGATAACCCATTGTCCCCCAAAATAACGGGCTTGTCTTTGAGACCCAGTGTAACCCTGTCATCTGTCAACTAGCATTAAAAAAAAAATAAATCAGTACTCAAATATCTTCTTATAGCTGGCTGGCTACCAGATGTGTGTCGTGTAAATAAGTCCTAGTAGATGCACACCTGAAACAGATTAGAATTGGGAAAACCTTGAAGTTTAGATGATGTTTCAAAACTCTTCACTCACCCTCCCTTTAGAGATAATGATCTTTTGAACATCATCGGAAGAAAAAAATATCAGACATCAGTGGTGTTATGTATAAAAGGTATGCAATGATTTCTGCAATGAATTTCTAAATGCATGCACTTTGCACAGAGAAGCAGGTAAAAATGTGACGTTGTCTTACCTCTGTCTTGTGGAGAATGGTTTTCAGCTGCAGAGGTCAGGTGGCTTGTGTAGTTTCTGGGATGTAATTGGAATGTTTACATTTTCTGGCAGTCAGAAGCAAATGCTTATTCGTACCATCAGCATTGATCTCTTTGACAGGCTCTCCCCAATAATGGTCTTGCAAAGTACTGTGCCTAAATCTCCCTCTCTCTTTCCCTGGTACATTCACTCTCGCACACAGGTGGCTTAGAATGCCCAATGAATCAAATGCTGTGCTCAGAGACTTAGCAGGGAGAATTAACCCTTTCCACCATATTTGAAATCAGTTGATTTTCTATCTAGACTGGAAAATTGTGCAGCAGGCACGAGCAATGCTGTCCTTAAGTGGACAAGATGATTTCCTAGCTTGTTAGCATTTAGAAAGTTTCTTCTATTATAGTAATTCGTTCTTAGGAAAGTTCTCATTTTACATGACATGCTTTACTTCTTTCCCAAGAGATTTTTCAAGAATCTATGGCAGGAAGACTTCTTCTGGAAGGCAGTGTCTCATTTTCCGTACGCTTAATTTCAGTACAGTGATGAATATTGCAATTATATTTTTAATGGCACAATGTTTTAAAATTGTGTGCACGTGACTTAAAGGGTATATTTTTGCATTATTTTGCTGTATGGGAAGATGGATTACAAACAAAATGAATTTAAGACATTTTACATGAAATTATTTTTGGCTAGAGCACATTCAAATTTCAGCTGTGATATCCATTAAATGTACTGTTTATATCTTACAAATGACAGAAGATAGTTCCATTTTCCAAGGAAAGATATTCAGACCAGTTGAAAAATTTACAGTATATAACCATAGTCGTATGCATTTAGACACCATGCACATATCATTTAATTGAACACAGAAGGCCAAACCAGTCCAGTCCTCTTCAATAAATTGTTACGCTTGGTTTCGGCAAGACTGTCCATGGTATGAAGTCCTGAATTATCAAAATGCTTATAAATATGCTTAACTTCTAGCAAACTTCCCCTTTTTACCCATACCTTACCTCTTTCTTGCATGCCCACTGACAGTTAGGACACTGTTGTGGAAGCTAGAAGGGCTGCATCATTCAGCCTGAAGAGGTACTGAACTTGCATCCTGAATGAACAATTGGTGGTTGTGTGGAAAGTGGTTGTGGCAGCATCAGGAGCTGCAGGATGAAAGAAGGTAGAGGGGTCTGGTCAGTTCCTTCACGAGGGAACTGCTGGAGGGGCCTTTCGTTAGGAATGGACGCTGGCTCTGGAGATGCAGAGAGGTACCTGACTGCCCACTAGAAAAGGATTTGGATTCTGGATGCACCTCGGTGGTTAGAGTTTCCCATTAGGTACGAGTTGGATGGCACATGGTTTACCCTCAGAAGCAGCCAACTCTGCGTGCAGTACAGGGGGCCTAAGTGGCATGTGGATTCCAATGTACAGCAAAGACTCTGGGGCTAAAACTTAGGCAGCGTCATGCCTATAGGAAGGTATCTAAATGGTTTTTTGTTTCTTAACCCTTGCTATTGTCAACAAAGTAAACACAAAATCAGTACCCGTGGGCTGCATGCTGTGGGGTGCCCAGGATGCTTTCTTGTTCCCACTGAGGGCTGAGGCTCTGCCTTTACTTGCGCCAGAGACAGTGGTACAAATAAACAGGCGGGGATCGGACACAGAACAGAGGGGTGACCTTTACCAGCATCGCTGATTGGGGAAGGGGTTTGGTGACAACCCGCAGCTCTTTAACAATAATGTAAAATGTAAAAATAATGTAATCTTCAAAGCACTTTGTACCCAGAACAAAGAGATACTGACAAGCATCTGAAATAGAGTATTATCCCCATTTTACAGATGAAAGAAAGTCACACAGAGAATCAAAGTCAAGATTAGATTAATAGACATTGATGCCAGAGGAGCTATTATGTCTTGTTCAGCATCTGGCAGAACAGAGCAGAGAATTTCATGCAGATTACTCCATTAAATCTATAACCTCTGTTTGGACTTAGAAAAAGACCTCCAGAGCTGCCATAAAGACACTACACCATCTTTAAGTAAGTTGCTTGCAGGGCACTATTGGAAGTTTGCATCATATTCCAGTATGAGTTTATTTAACTTCTAGCTGCCTCATCTAGATTTGTTTGAATAATGTTTTTTTTTAAGAGGCCCCCATATTGCCTAAAATTTCCTTTGCATTTCTGCTGCCTAGAGATAATTATCAAGTTGCTACCTTCTCCGGGATAAGCTGACAACACTGAGTTTCTTTATTGCTTTAGTCTACACATGTTTTTAACTCATTTTTTTACGTAAAAGGGCTTAGGCTTTTCAAAATTAAAAGAAATGCTAGATTATTTTTAGAAAGTGTCCATAGTATTTACTGTTAATTTCTTCTCTCCCACCTTGTCTGGTTTATTTCTCTGCTGCATTTTAAAAAAAATTTTGGCCCCTATTGCAATGCCTATAGTATGAGAATCTTTGGAAATATGAGTGGTCCGGTGTTTGTAGAATTAGAGCCTTCATTAATAAGGTCTTCTGTGCATTACTATTTGTGTGTAATACACCAAAAATAATAGCAATACAATCAACTTGAGAAACCTTAACTCTACAGTTGGTACTCAGGTGACTGATCACAGACTATTAAAAGGCAGTTTTCTAGTAAAATTACTACTTAGTTTAGCTTAGCTTAAAGTAAAACTCCTAATCTTACCTCTAGGACTCTTATGACTTTACGTATTTGTTGAATAAACTTTTTAGATGTCTATGAATTGAATAAATTGATGTCCCTATGAGTTTGAAAAGTCTAGAAAATAAATAATTTCAGAAACGGCAATAAATTTTAGCAAATGTTACAGAATGGAGAGGACAATTTTAGGGGAAGCTCTTGGGAGGAATCTCAGTCAGTAACAGACTTACGCAGACAGGCTGGAGAAGGTCCAGAGGAGGGCCACGATGATCAAAGGGCTGGAGAACCTGCCCCATGAGGAAAGACTGAGGGAGCTAGGACTTTTCTGCCCGTAGAAGGGAAAGCTCAGGGGCACCTCATCACAGTATTCCAGTACTTAAAGGGCAGCTACGGAGAGGACAGAGGCACTCTCTTCACAAGGAGCAGCACAGAGAAGACATGGGGCAATGGGTGCAAGTTGCACTGGGAAAGGTTTCATCTTGATACAATAAATAATTTTTTTTTTTTTTACAGTGAGAGCAATCAATCACTGGAACAGCCTCCCCAGGGACATGGTAGAGTCCCTATCACTGGAGGTTTTCAAGATGCGGTTGGACAGGGTACTAGATAATCTCATCTAGGCTCTCTTTCCCATGAGAGGTTGGCTCAGATGATCTTTTGAGGTCCCTTCCAACCTGGACTGTTCCATGATTATGTGAAAAATGTTTTGTGGATAGGAATTGGCTTAAGTGTGTGCTTAAAAGGTGTGTTGAATCAGGTCTTGGATACCAAATCCACCACCAGTTATAGTCAATTAGAAGTTTCCCTGTTGAGAAGTGATTTGGGTTGTTCAAAATGACACGGTCTGTTCTAAACTGTCAGTTCTGTGGCATTTCCCTCTACATCTCTACTTGATGTGTGATTATATTGCAGTTCATCAGTCAGGTTTATTAGGAGGCTTAATTGGATTGCATTAGCTGGCATTTAAGCCATCCAAAACAGTTGAGAATGCAATCAATTAAAACATCCAAACACATTAATGATGTAGACACAGGGCAATTTGTGTAGATGGCTAATTACCTGTTTTCTCCAGTAAGTAGATTTTATTGCCCAAGAATGGACAAATGATGCATGAGAAGAAAAGAAACAGCATTGCAAAAATACTGTTGGCAAGGTTGGCAAGGTTGCAAAAAAAAAAAAAAAAAAGAAAATTGCAAGGTATAAATGTTTCTATTGTTAAAACTCTATACTAAAAGAACAAACTCTACACCGTTACCAGCACTCAGAGGTGTTCCTAATATTGTAAGATTTTAATGTAACTTTTAGAGAACATATCGAGTATGTTTCCAGTGTTTGAATGCCTTATAATATGACATCTGAGGTTTCTAAGCAATCAAGATGCTCCATGAGATGGTCATTTTAAGTGGGGAAATACTAATCACTGTCAGTTTTTCATTTCATCCACTACTGATCTGCATCTAAACATCTGTCCCCCTTGTGACTTCAGATCCCCATACATCATGCTATGTGACACCCATGAAGCATATTTGCTAAGTTGCATTAGGCATACACAGCACTGACCTGGAGACGAAAGTACAACTGAGGGGCATAACAAAATGCAAAACAGGAATGGAATGGAATGGAATGGAATGGAATCATTAACATCCTCCTGTGTTTCCTGCTCCCTCCTACACTCCCCCTCTGGCTTTACAGCTAAATTTTCTCATTTACTGTGACGCAGTTCAGGAATGAGATATGCAAACTTATTATCAGATACTGTTCCTAATTTCCTTTACAGTCTGTGGGGAAATCCTTATGCTAGTTTATTCTCTGTAACTCTTGACTTTTTGGAATCATGTAGGGAACATACAAATACAAAAAAGATCGGGTTGGATGGTAAGACAGCTAAAGCCACAGCTAATCTGGCAGGTTAAACTCAGTCTTGCATTGCATGCAGAACAAGTACTGAGCAGCTCTCAGGAACACAGAGCAGACTTGTCAAGGTCTCAAGGAGGTTTTGGCCGTGCATCATATGCGCAAAATAAACTTTGGAAATGAAATTAATTGAAAATTAAATAGTTGCACGGGTCTTAGATGTGTCGGTTATACATCTGTATTGAGGTGTGGAACCCAGAGGGTCAGTGGCACCAGGCTGAGACAAAAGGGAAGGCCAAGACTGGGCAATGGCAGCTGAGCGGCATAGAAGCTGTGTTTTTTAACTTGCACACCTACTGCCAGTCCATTGGTGAGAAACTGAAAATAACATCACTATGATCATGATTGTCTTCCACTCTCTGCTGACATATCTTTGGGACTGGCTCATGTTCTCTAACCTTGCCATTTGGGATAGCAATTTGTTGCCCACCTATCCGCATACAGTCTCAACTGCTGAATGCTACAAACAGCACTATCATCCTGTATTTGTCTTCTACCTTCCAAGCCCTTTTGTGACCAAATAAACCACTGGTTCTGTGCTTGGGGTGTCAAAGTTGTGCACATCTGTGAGGCAGGTGCAGGTCTGCAGTATTCTTTGGCATCCTACAGAACAAATGAACATGAAAAAGTCATTTCTGGAACCCACAGCAGGAGTGGGAGAAGAAAGAGCCTTCGGAATCCCACAGCTTTGGAGTGCTGTGCCTTCTAAGTAATGAGTCACTTTCCTTAAGGTGTCATTGAGTAATGGCTGACTGAACCAACAGATTCCAACATAGACCAGTTTAGCTGAAATATGATTGAAATAGCCAAGACTGCAAAGGCAGACTATAATGGCAGTGATAATTTCATGTAACATATTAAATTAATGGTGACAGCGACTCCTCAGAGCCCTGGCAAATTGGAAATTGCTTGATGCAGAAGCAGTACAATGATAACATGGTTAATCTTCCGCAGGGAAATGATAGTAAAAGAAATGGCTTTTAGATTAGCTGTCATTAAAGTGAAACATCTGCCTCTGCAAGTCAAGTGGAATGTCCTCACTTATGCACACGGAAACTCATTAAAGTTACTGGGTTTGCATGGCTGTAAGCCAGAGCCAAATTTCCACCACGATGTAAATCTGGGAAGCACAATGAATTAGACTGAAAGTCAGGAAGATGACTTCCTAGGCAATATGTCAGCTTCAAAAATGCATTTGATCAGTTGCTCAAGTTGGCTGATGTGTTTAGATTCTCTTAGTATCTGGGAGCACATAACTAACTGAAATAGGAAAAATAAATGTGAGTGATATGAGTTTAAAGGAAATAAAACCTTTTGAGATCACAAAAGTTCGAAGTTTAGCTCTGTCTGAACACTGAGGAAAAGCTTCCCGTTGAATATTTAATTCCAAACAATTTGCCATCATTTCTAAGCTGCTCTTTGCCTGCTGGACCGCAGAGCATAAAGGTCAGGAAACTTTACCTGTGTAACTGTATGTGCGATGCAAATATTCTCACATCTGATTTTCCTTTTATATTCTTGTAAGGAATGTTGAATACTTCATAGAGGCAAGACTGGCAGGCAATCGTTTGTGTAGAAACATTCTCAGTCATGATTTCAAAGTTTTCTTTCATTATTCATTACCTGGTGACAATGTGCAACAAGGTAGTCTTTCTGCAATTATTACAGCCTGACTGGTGCATTACTAAGGTTGCAGAATACTTTAAGGGAACAAAATTCATAGGGAGCAAAGAAGTATTTGGTAGTGTCTCTATACAGCTCAGAGTTGATAAGCTACAGATATGTCATCTTTCCTTGGGATGAATGTAGCTTCAAGCTGGTTTACAAATCAACGGGTATCCAGTTCTGCTATTTACAGAGGTTATCAGGCCATATTCTCTTCTTGATTACATTAGTGTTGATTCATATAAATATACTTAAATATAAATTCTTCACAGGTATCTAACATTTACAGCATCATGCCATAAGAATATGTCCTAAAGCACGTTGCACAAGAGACTTTCAAGGAGCAAGTGTTACAACAGAGTTCTTTTTCTAAATAACTTCAACCATCGGCTGCACGCACAGAATGAGGGCTGCATCTCAAAGCAGTTGGAAACAGCTCCGCAATCTTTATGAAGTGCAGCTTAACGTTAAAGAAACATACAGAAATGACCACTGCAGTTTTTCTATCCGGATTCTTCGATCTGGAAGAAGTGGAAACAATACCCTGTTAGAAAATGGCATGTATATAACAAAGTAGGTGATTCAGCTGAGTGGCCCCAGACCCTGAGATGGGTATGGCAACAGATAAGAATGAGATTTATCAGCCTGGAGGGGAGGGAGATGTTTGTTGATAAATACTGATAGATTTCTGGTGCATAACTATTGCTGGCAGGGGAGACTGGGCTGAAAGGAAAGCAGCCAAAGCTAGCTCCCTAGCGAGAACAATGCCTTCTCAGCCGATTGCTGCGATAGCTTGTTTAAACATAGCAGCAGTCTGGCTAGAGCCAGACTCAAGTGCAGTGATCCTATTAAGGCATCTTAAATGATCTTCATGGCCTCACTAGCACTGAATGAAAGACCACAATTAGCCTGAGTTATGACCAAAGCCAGTGATGGTCACTGTCTATTAAAAATGCTGGGTACTCAGAAAGGACTCCTTCCCTGCAAACTGCAGCATGTTGTTTTGGAAGATACCATCTTCTGGCAAAGCAGAGTGTAACAGAGAGGTGGAGGTATGTGAATGTGCAGGCATAGGGATGCTTTTGGCTATTAGGTGCATAGACTGGGCAGTAGCTGAAATAGGTGGGTCACATTTAAACCTGTCTGCTCCCCAGGACTCCAGGAAATGAGTGTCAGAATGGGTTGTGGTGAGTGTGAAATTGTGCTAGGCGTGCATAATGCAGTGACGCTACTAATCAAACCCCTCTCACTGTGTCTAATCAGAAAGATCTACTTGATATTCCAAGAAATTAGTTGGAAGAGCAAGTGCGTAACGGAGAAATAAAGAACAAATCAAAAGCTTAGGCACAGGCAAAGATAAGGACTTTGATCACAGTGGTTTAGTGGGCACAGAAAGAGGACAGAGAAGATAAAAGAAACAAATAAAAATGCTGATGAGAACAGTTAGGATCTGCTGAGAGAAGCAGCCATTAATCTAGACCATGAGGAATAGATAAGAAGTTATGTGCCTTCCTGGTACCTAAACAGCAGCTATAGGCACCTGAAAACAAATTTTTCCTCAGCATAACTCTATAGCAATCTTGCAGGGATGCAAGTGGTCCCTATTTTTAAGGAATAATTTCTTTAGGAGCAATAAATGCACTCTATTCAGAGCAGCAAAGAAGAATATATATTACTTAACAAAACAAAACATGCCAAAACGCCCCAAACTTCCTAAGAGGCAGCCCAGGCCAATGGATGGAATATTAGCCCAGGAGACAGGACAACTCGATTGTCTTCCCAGTACTCTCCATGACTATCAGGTGGTCCGAGAAAAGTTGAGTATCCTGTTTTTACATAATGGAAAGACTTGGGGCTTTAAGAAAATCTCAGTTTACTAGAAATTACATAGGAAAATTCAGAGAGTTGGTTCTGCTTCTCTCAGCAGAGAGGCTACGAATCCAGTAGGCTATGTGGACTGTTTTCTTCTCTTTTTGATTTAAACCCTGATTCTTTCTTCACACAGTTTGTGTACTGATATTATTCCTGTCTGTCAGCATGGATAAGTGGGAGGAGAACCAGATTCATTGTCTCTCTGTAATGAAGTTATTTTACTCGAGTGCAGCTGAACATCTGTGTGTCTGTTCTTTGTGTGTCTAGATTTCCATGCTTATATAACATCTTCAGCAATATTAATTGTGGCAATGGAGACTACATATTGTCTCAACTGTCTGTACAGTGAGCAAATACATTGTATAGTCATAGACATCTCAGACTAGATATTAGGGAAGTTTCTTTACCGAGAGGGTGGTCAAACACTGAAGAGGCTTCCTAGAGGTGGTCAATGCCCCAGGGCTGTCAGTGTTTAAGAGGCAATTGGACAATGCCCTTAATAATATGCTTTAACTTTTGGTCAGCCCTGAAGTGGTCAGGCAGTTGGACTAGATGATCATTGTAAGTCCCTTCCAACCAGAACTGTTCTATTCTAAAAGCCACAGAAGGATCAAACTGCTAAAGAGAGATACTGTTGCCTGACTGACACTGAACCAAACCTGCAACTAAAAGAGGGAATGCTAACAGAATAGCTAATGTGAAGCTGTAAAGAGATTTATTATTCCAGTCAATCAAAAACCCAAAACAAAAATGAAGGAAAAAAAAAATTCCAAAGCCCTAAACAACTGCTTCTCAAAAATTTCACCGTGAGACACAGAGAAATTCCTATCTGTTGATTACTACTTGAAGAAAAATGAGCAAAGTTATTTCTTTCAGCTTGCAAATGTAGACAACACTTGTTTAAGGATATAATTTCATGCTTGGAAAGAAACTATCCTGTAGCATCTTGATGCCAATTAGGAGTAAAAAGTACTCCTCAGTGTCACTAGGATTAAAATCAGAGTAACTTTTCTTGAATTGGAAAGGAAAGAAGCCCACTCTTATCTGTGCTCTTAAGGAAGAAAAAAAGGAGCATGCAGAGAAGAAAAAAAGATGCAAGGGTACAGATGGTATCATCGCATATTGGGTTGATAGCACGGCTGCTGAATGAAGTTTCACTCTGGAATGTTCCTTTCAGAAAACAATGTAACAAAAAAGAAAATGTTCCGTTTCCCTTTCTTCCTAATCAAAGCAGGAGAGCAGTTCTCAGTATTGCTTTAATCTTTGTTTTCAATAGTAGTTTCTATTTTTCTTCATGGTTGTATTATCACACTCCAAAAACATTGGGAGGAATTCACTTGGAGCAGTCAAAACAAATGTACAAGTCTGTTGGTTTGGGCCCCACCTCATGGCTTCCTTTTCGCACAGCATAGGCATACTGCTTCCACGCTAAGCTATAGGCTCCCATTGCACAGACGAAACACCAAACCATGCAGAGACTGGGTATATCGGCACTATCTCTGTGCTGCCCGCTAAGTCTAGCTGTCCTTACAGGTGGTGAAACTATATACGTGACAGAGGGCAAAACCCTTCAGAGCATGTGAGATGTTGATTCCCATGCTGTCCAGCATGGATGAGGAAGAATGAGTGCTGAATCCCTGCAATCACATTACCATCTTGGCTGTTGCCTCCAACCCTGACCTCCTACTTGTACATTGATCACTTCTTGATTAGTTCATGCTCCAGTGCTGTCTTTTCTGCACAAACATCCAGGAGTGTGAAAGATGATATTTAGCGGGCTCTTGTAGACACCCCTACTGAGAGATTATCTCCATGACTCTGCACTGACAAACTGAGACCCAGGGATCTGGAAGTCCAAGGTGAAGTCTGGAGTATAGCTGCCTGTGTGTCCCAGATAACAGGGTATTAATCACTGGATTGGATGTTTCATCTCTGTTGAGTCTCATCCTTCATATTATCTGTGTTCCCTGGGACAGAAAAACAGTTTACTCGGCATTTGTACTGCTCCACTCCCCTATATTGGTGCTCATCATTGCAAATCCACTAGATTATGACAAGGGCAGTTCCTTCCATTCAGGAGTGGGTCATCTTCACAAACACATTACAAATGTTACTTTTGACTGATCTTTTTGAATGGCCCGTAAAAATAAGGCTACTTAATTGAACAGTAAGTGTTAAAGCTAATCAAATAACTAGCAAGGAAATACATGGTTATTATTCATAAACTGCAAGCTATTTGAACGCTTTCCTTCACTATGATTGGAACCCATGTGTTAGAATTACTTCAGTTTAGCCAGACAAAACACTTTCTTCACAAGGGGGAGTTTACATACATCCACAATAATTTTAAAGAATACTGAATACTGCAATTTGCATTTTTCTCATAGCTTTCTTGGTCAGTTCTGTTTCACTACCTGAAACTTTCTACTTCTAATCTTGCTGTACCACGTTCAGTGCCATGTCCATTGCATATTTATCACGAGCTTCTCATCTTTCCCTTATTCTTGCAGCCTCACAAACAAACTAGAAAGCAGACACTGGAAAATCCCAAAACAGATAAATTAATGTATGCTACAGCTTGATGCCTCTCGCTTAAGTCTTGTTTTCAGCTTTTTAAGTTCAGTATTTTTATTAATTTTAAGACCATAGTCTGTGATTTTCCAGGCCTCTTGATAGTGCTGCATTTCAAAATTATATTGTGCAATCTTATGGAACGTTTTGGTTAAAATTTCATTGCCAGGGCCATTCATGATGCTGCACAATGCCGTAGATTCATCTAACTGCAGTGCCTCAATATACTGCTTAACTGCTGCTTCTTCCTCAGACATTGACAATAGCAGGTGTCCTTTTGAGCAGTGGTCCTCAACGCGTGTTTTAAGACTGTTACAGCCATGCTTCTGGATCACTTTCTCCATATCTTTTAAAGCTTTGTCATATTTTTTCAGGTGTGTAAGGCAAGCAGCTCTCTGTCGGAGATACCTTGGACTATCTTTGCTTGTCAAGATAGCCAGGGTGTAATAACCAAGAGCCTTCTCATAGTGATAGTCTTTCATCAGCACATTTCCTTCTTGGGCTGCTACCTGTGGACAGAAAGTTGTTTAATATTAGTTATTAAAAATGAAAAAAAAAAAAAAAGAGTGGCCACAGGTAGACACAGACACTAAGAAATTTTGAATACTTTTTCAAATGTTGAAATTGCATCTAGTTGGAGAACATATAATTGGCATATTTTTTGCATGCAGATAAAAAAATCGTCTCGGATCAATGGGCACTTGCTGTTATCTCAAGAGTTTCTGAACCACTCTTCTTTGTTTCTGCATGTTTTGCTAAAACTTACTCAGAACACTTCTTCTGAAGTTGTTTACATTCCTTAGGAACAATAGTAAACTGAAAATGGAATGGACCAAACTCTAAAAGTAAACAGTGTTCTCTTCATGAAACCGTATTTCTGCCATGGTCTGCTCTAACAGGTGACTATAAGGAAATTGCATCTTCTGGTCAATAGATAGTTAGCCCCATGTACTACCCCATAAATATTTGCATGTGCTAATAATGAAGGTTGGTCTCTACTGAAGTTTACCCAAGCTATAGGAAAAAATGGCCAACTGATGGCTTTGCTAATCATTAATCTCAAGTGCAAGTGAACTATGTGCCCTTATCTGAAGGGAAAAACAACAAGAAAATAGAGAAGGCAGAAAGAGCCACATAATTTTTAGGTTCATAAAGGTCAATAAAGAAAACTCCATTAGAACTATTTGCCTCAAATGGATTTCTCATTATTTCCCTTTCTTGGTAATAAACAAAGCTTTTAACATGCTGCAGCAGAGTGAATATTTAAGTTACAAACAAGACTGCCATCAGCAGCTTAGGTCTTACAGAAGGCTGAGACTTCAAGCACAGGATAAATGTTTTCATCAGTCTCATTCCATGGGATATCACACATTGCCTTTGGATGCTTGTGGCTCCCCAAAATTCAGTTAGCCCAGCCACTGTCTCAGTAGCCACACTTGACAGCTGGCTCAGGTCTTTCAGTCTCTTTGTGTGCCTTGTCTTTTATTTTGGTTGACTTAGATTAGAATTGATTTCTGTTTAACAGAACTAAGGAAAACAGGTTCTGAGTGAAATGGATCAATATTGCAGGTCAAGTCCAAGCACCTCATCTGAGACCAGTGGCATGAAATAATTTAGCCATTCCTAACAGTTTATGAAGAATTCTACCCCAGTTATTTTGCTATAAAGGAATGTAAAATCCTTTATGTAGTCATATATTAGAGAGTCTCTCAGCTTCCATGCATAGAAATAGAGATAGGATCTCTCCTCAAATAGTGTCAGTCACTGGCTTTGATAGTTCTGGCCATAAATTGTAAGGCAGCCTGTCCAAAAACCTCTCAGATGTCTGTTTGTGTATATATGTTTAAAGAGTAGCAAATTTCGTTTGTCCTTTCGAGTGTTTTTAAGGCAACTAGTCAATGCAAGTGTTTTCTCAGTGGCAGGATTTTAACAAGGGATCAAGGTGGAATTGCATCTGCATGTGACGAGCATCCTGACAAGAGAAGATTTTTTTTTTCCAAGAAATTCTAAAGTTGTAGATCACATTGTTCTAAAGAGCATAGTGTGGTTCCTCAAAATACCTCGTGTTTGTATAGTTAAATTGTAATTTTCAGCTTTTAAAGTGCCTTTGTTGTCTCAATGGCAGAAGAAAAATATAATTTTTGTTGTTCTCCTGAATGACTAATCTAATGCTGAACCTGCTAGCGTGCTAACCAGGATCATTTTCGTTTCCTGCACCACATAAGATATTGCCACTTATTAACTGAGCCGCTGCACATTTCTTCACATTTCGCTGACAGTCCCCAAAGTAAGCAAGCCACAAGATTCTGGATTTCCTGCCATACTTAGAGGAAAAACGTGCATCTGAGAATAAATGATTCTCTCTCATCTTCACTGATGGAGTAAACATGGGTATTAGGCACCTGGATTCTCTTTTGGCTCTGCCTGACCGAAAGGAGCTGAGCTGGGACCCATTTTTGGTGTATAATACAGCTGGATTAATTAGCAGCTTATTTGCACATCATCTTCTGAACAAAGATAAATATGAAAAGAAGACTTATGGAAAGAAGGTATAGGAAGTGCGTAGAAAGCCAGAAGGGTATTGCACAACTGAGTTCAGCTGCTCTCTGCATGTGGCTTTTGAGAAGCACTTTTTTGCCATCAGCCTCATTGCAGGTGACTTTGGAAGGCCAAGAGCAAGCTATGTAGTCCATTCACAGATGAACTATAGTCAAACAGTTCAAACTTGCCACTAAAGATTTGATTATGGCTTCAGACTGAAATGATTCTGGTGCCATCTGGAAAGGGCTTGGCAGGCCCTAAGTGACTGGTGATTAGACTGCTTCCTAGGTTAGGTCTCTGTGTCCCTTTCTACCATCTAGCTACCTCACTGTGTGATAAAGGACTGAAAATACACATATTTTTGTTGCCTTTTTGGTTCCAGTCCCTAGTGACTAATCTTATGTTGAAACTGACCAGCTTCAATTCCTTAGAAAGAAAATGAGTGAGGAATTTAATGGACGTGGAATTATGGCCAAGGGTTAGTCTCAGAGCAGTAAATACCAGAAGATGGATTGATAAGCATTGAGCTTTGGAAGAGGGTTGGATGTTTTCAGAACAGTTTGGAGCAAGTCCTTCCTTCTTTACCTGCACACCCTATCTGGGGCATGTGGAATGGCAACTTCTACCTTGGACTGAGGGCCTAATTCTGACACAGACCATATAGCTGTTGAGACCATTTCTGTACGAGTTGGCTCTGGATGTCCTATGGCATGTCAACAGCCAACAGAAAGTGCAGCTCTGAGGATCTCGGCAAGGAGCTAGCAATCAGTCATGCATTTAACCTTTGACATAGGAAAACTGAAGGGTTGAAACTGCACTAGCGGCAAGCAAACTCCCTTCCTCTGACCTTTTGCAGTTTAATAAATCTTTCAGATTCCTATTCCCATGTGGCTCTCCCAGTTGTTTACAAATTTCTTAGCATGGGACCCCTTAGACTATAAATAATGGAAGAATTTTATTGCTTTGTTTTTCATGAAAAAAATCAGTACATCAAGGAGCTCTCCTTCCTCCACCCTTTCCTATTCGGCTTATGTAGAATTATTTTTAGCTTTTCAGACCAGACTCCAGGATAATGATGACACATTTCTATAATGCCTGTAATCTCCAAACGCTCTAAAACAATGTGGCAGTAATACTTTTGTGCATGGAGTGCTGAGACTAAGGGCTGAGTGTAAACCACTAAACTCTCCTTTGCTTCAGTCTCCTTATTTGTGAAATGGAGGTAACAGAAAGAACACCCTGCCCTAGAGTGTAGTTAGGAGCCATGGCAAAATAAGGCCATCATTGGGGTTTTTGGCACTAATTCTGTCTGTAAGCTTTTTTGATTTTACTGAGATCTTCCTTTCACACACAAACTGGAATAACCTTGCAGGCAAAAGGAAGTGCTACTGGAAAATCCTTTGAGACACCGGGCAGGTGAATTAACCAACTCCGTCCCCACTCCAGCAAAGTACATACTTATCCCCTTGTCACAAAATACATATAAAAACAAATTTTGTGATTCTGGGCTATTCAGTAATAAAAGTAATCACACTCAGTAAATCTTTGAAGATTAGAGAATATGGAAAGACTCCCAGGTGCTTGAGTCCAAATGTTTACTCAGTTGAACAAAAGCACAAGATTACAGATTAAAAAAAAAAAAATTACTCTATTTTACTTCTAACACTGGTATTGAGTTCCAGTCTTGAAATCACTCCAGCCACCCCTATTCTCTCAAGTGGCAGAGAAATCTTTCATTATAAATGAGCGACCAGTAAGGGGTTTTATTCCACACTCTGTTCCACAGCTGCCAAAAAAAGACAGAAATAAAGTGCCTCTCCCATTTTAAAGGTTTCACTAATCTGTGGCACCAGTGAGTTCCTAATACATCAGTGCAGTTTAAGTTGTACAAAAATTAGTGTGGAAAAAATTAGGGTTTTTTTTCTTCTCTCTTTTTTCTTATTGACAGCATAAGAAAATCCCTCCTGTGTTTTCTCGGAAAGCAGCACGGATGGACTTCGCTGAGAGACTTCCATACAGAATGAGTGATGTGGCAGCAAGGGAAATTCAGCTGTAAAACGTATCTTCATTTATAGACACTTCCTTAGGGCCTCCATAGACACATTCTTGATTGTACTTTTTATCAACTTTATATAGTGAAAGATTGCAAATTGGCTCTAAAATCTTCAAACTCTTCCCCATAAGACTGAACTTTTTCCATTATTCAGAAGAGAGGGGCTCTTTTCTTTGTAATGGGGTATATCTAGGGACCAGTAAATTAATACTTGTTTACTTATATCCTCCTGCTGTTTTGCTAAAATACATACAAAGTACTCCTTTCAAGATGCATTAAGTATATCAGCATGTTGTTTGTTTTATAACCTGGGAGAAAGCATAACAATATAGCTTCTCACCAGGGTGCACACAATCTACAAATTGAATAAAAGGAAGCAAACTGATTCTCAGAACACGGAGCTTCTGGGTAATCAGAATTGCAGATGCTTGAGTGAATGTTAAAACTCCTCACCATCAATCTGACCTTGTCCTGTCTTCTTATTGGAGATGCTTTCTCAGAGCTGGATGCACTTTGGGGGAGAAACTTTAAAAAAATACTGAAAAATACATACTTGGGTGGACTAGAGCAATGTGCCATTTTTGTGTCAAACAGTTTTAGCTAAGAAAACCAATACCAACCTCAAAGGCTAGTAATTTTATAAAAAATTAATATACTTAAACTTCTAAATGTTACATAAAAGAGCAAAAAGGATTGAAGCATTTAATGTGACTGAAACAGAACCTTCAGTTTCATCAAGAAAATGAACAAAACATGAATTCCCCTTCCCCAGAAGCCAGCTATGAGCACCATGTAACTCATACAGAGTACAATACTTTCAATCTTGTTAAATCTCTAGCTGCTGCTCCTCACATCCCCTGCATTTTAGCATTGGGATTAAAGAGGTCTCACGCTAGGGAGACCAACAAGAAATTCCCCCAAGTGGTAAGAAGTGGTAATGATGAATTATTAGAGACTGAAGCAAGGTCACTGCAATGAAAGAAGTTTGGATTCAACTCCCTACTCTGGCTGAAGTGAAGGCCAGTTTGTTCCTTGTTCATCTGATAAATGGTCCTCCCACACACTTCTGTTCCAAACAAGGCAGGGAAAATCTCTGCAGCCTAATTTTACTTCGTATTTCTTTCCTCACTGAATCCATAGATGTGGCATCAAAAAAGGATTGTACCTGAGAGAGATGCTGCTGTTGCTTAGCATCTACGAAGTTCAGGAGAAACTCCAACTCCCTTTCATCTTTCTTAGCTAGGATGCTGAATGAGTGAGCTGCCACTGGCACGTTCCTCCTCTTCAGCTGCAGCACAGCTAGTCTTGCACTAGCGAAATCATCAGCAAGAGAGTGGCCAAATGCTTCCTGAAGGTGATCAAGGGCCTCTTCAAACCTTCCTGTTGGTTAACATCAATACAAGCTATATAACCCATTCCATGTGGAGAAACAGATATCAAGAAATAAAGCAGGATTTAGGTAGCCTGTCCACAGCCCACACCTAAGGGTATTAATTACTTCACACCCTTTCCCAAAATATTTGCAAACTTCTCTTGAAAAGTACTATACAACAATATGCTTGCCATTTAACATTCGCTTTCTTTTTATTCACTTAGTCTGATCAGCTGTGTAAAAGAATGGGAACTTACCATTTGCAATCAAAACATCTGTGTAGAAGATGTGATATTGTGCATCCTTGCAAATTTTAATTAGTGCTTTTGCAATCATGAGAAGATCCCTGAGGGTTTCTTCTTTTGAAAGGTCTTTAGTAGCAACAAGCTCAGTTAATGCAGTCCTGCCATGCTGAAGAAGCCATTGAGTGATCAACCCTTGGGCTTCATGCTTTAAAGACAGGATTGCTGGGATCACTACTCCTGCCTCCACCTTTAGCGCCGAGATCAAATCTTGCACTGCCTCCTATGTAAAAACAAGGCCAAAAAACGAAATGGTAGCAATAACTATGTATTGATAATTTGTTCTTTCAGGTGCTTTCAGTTCTCTGCTGTCCCACAGGTCAGCTGCACACCTTTGGAAGCTCTTAGCTCTTCCCTGTCCTTGTGCCGCATCTTTTCCATTTGCAAAGCTGATATAAGAGCATAAAGACAGGTTTGAATGACTATTTACAAAGCGTTTTGAACTCCTCAGATTATAATTGAAAAAAATTCTTACAGCAACAAGACATGCTGTGAATGAACAAGTGCAAGCAGGATTTGGCTCAGCCAGGATAAACCGGCACAAGTCCACACACCCCATTGGAGATGCACCATTTCCAATTCACTGTAGGATTGGTGTCATATGCAGGTAAAGTGTAAGGCTATTGACTATCTTAGAAGCAGATAAACCATGCAAACATCAGACATGATTTCCAGGCAATGATACACTGCAGTCTCCAAAGTAACACTAACTGCACACATAAGCTTTTCACAGATGATGGAGAGGGACTCGGTAAACCTTGAAACTGTTCTTTCTTTTTCCTCTTGTTGTTGCTACATTTCATCTAACACAACATCATGTCATGAAAATGTGAGATCAAATACAGGGGAGAGTTTGCAGCACTGCAAATCAATGCATAGCAGTGATAATGAATATGATCTATGATTAAGGTTTAGTCTTCCTCTCTCTAGACTTGGGAAAGCAAATCAATAATGTCAAGCCAAAACAAGAGCCTTCACTGACCAAATTCTGTGAGAAACTCTTTTGATTTCAGTGAGTCCATGACAAAGCCTGTGCTACCTTACACTAATATTGCTTAATATTGTCAGAAAAATCACCAGCAAATCAATATAGTGACAATACCTTCTGCTGCTTCAGAGTAAGGTAAATGAATCCTCGTCCACTCAAAGCTTGCACGTTCCTAGGGTCCTCCTTTAGGATGGCATTATAATCAAAAATAGCAGTTTTCTTCTGACCAAGGTGCCCATAACATCGAGCCCTGATGAGAAGGCAATCTTCAGCATAACCACCTGGAGGAGAGAAATGCAGCCATGCTTACTTGAAAGGTCTCAAGTCTACTGCTCTAAAACAGGGTGCAGTAAATCCCAGTGTGTGCAGACCGCTAAGCCTCACTGAAGGGCTTCAAAGCAGCTAAGTGAAAACGATGCGGCAGACCTACACATTGTGTTATCGAGACTGCAGGAATGAAAAGTAAGCATCACTTTATTCAGAGCTGTGGCAAGGTTGGAAGAAGAGGGGTGTGCTGGACGGAGGCAAATGTGCTATGGTAAAGAACTGCGATCCACAGATGTTACTGGAAGAAGAATAAGGAGGGTGCTGGGAAGGATATCCAAGGATATCCATATGAAGCTATAGAAAAATTCCATTTTGGCTGAGGATATCTGATGAAGTACAATGAGGGTACTTAAGCGGTAGTTTCCTTTATTTTTGTTGCCAGTGAAATTCCTGTTGCATACGGTTCTGAGTTGAAAGGAAAAAAAGAATCTCTGTCAGGTTGGTTTCCAAAATACAGTATTGAATCAGTTAAGTGTCCTGCTGAGGCTAGCAGAATTCTGTCAAAGAATGAATTTTCACTGGTGAAGTCTTGAAAGTGTTTTCTGCTGTGTATTACAAAGACAAGGCTAGTCTGATGTTCTAGGTCTTGTGGTGTATATGTCAATGCCATTCTGCAGGGAAATGGTGAGTTGTGGTTTAGTGTTGCTGTTCAGGTCTGGACTTCAATGTTTAGCTTTGCTTCAAAATTCCTATCTAAGGTCAGAAAAAGCACTCAATTTCTTTGTATGTCATCATCTAACTTGGGAAACACATCTTTCATGGCTGGTTGGGATAATTTCAATGTGTTTGACACAAGCTACAGAAATATTAATGGGACATAGAGACAAAGCAGTTTGGGTGTTATGCTAACCTAATACCAATGTCAGCTTAAAAGCTTTCCCACACGGCCAGCCGGCCCACCCACCAATGTGAATATGAATGTGAACCTGGTCTTTCTCTCTGTGACATAAAGCTATGTGACATAATGTTTCTCACTTATGGATGGCTGACAGCAGAAACCAGTGTATCTTCATACTTGCTCTATAGGCCACCAAGGAACAGGCAAGCCCGGACCAATAAAAAAGTCTGGGCTGCAGTATGCACAAAAAACCTTTTCAGGGCATATATTTTGCTACTAAGGTGACTCAAAAAAGAAAGATTCTGCACGTTATAAACAGAAGAACCAGTTCTGGAAATAGCTAAAAAGAAGTATATATATTTATAGTTACAGAGAGAAAAAAAAAATTCTAATACTCATTTACAGAAAGAACGGGCACTTTGCTGAGAGTAGTTGTACGGCTGCAATTTGATTTATAACTATAACTGTCCTACTGTGACTCAACTCTAACTTTCCAGACAGGAACAGGAACCGCACTGTGCCAGGCACACCAAAAACACAGGCCCCACTTCAAAGAGTCTTCAGTCTAGTTAAACATGCCAAAAGAACATTGTAATAAAAAACTGAATGAGTGGAAAAGGTAACAGAATGAAAATCATAAAATCACATTGCTCAACTAGCTCAAAAGCTTCCTGGTTTCTAATATAAACAAATGCCCATGTCGATCAACACTGTCTCTCCTCAAATATCCATGACTGCTTTTCTGATTGCCTCAAGGTCTCAGCAAGAGTGGTTCTCCTCAGGAACAGCCAAAGGAAGCAAAAGGAGTGGCACTCAACCTTCCCACGCAGGCAATTTTTTTTTCTACCTTCTCCGGGATACCTGGACTCAGCCAGCTGACAGTATAGAGAAATTCCGTGTTTGCCAGTTGTCATGAAACTACTTCTATCAATTTTTGAGGAGGTCTGGAAAGCTTTGGCCTTTGTTATTCTGCCCTAAGGTCTTGCATGCGTTTTCACAGGCACCTCTAAAAGACAGCATTGTGATGCTGCTCTGGAAAGCAGCAAAAGGAAGATGAGGCGATTGTAAAAGGGAACATCTTCATATCTCCACATCTATCCCCCCCCCCCCCCCCTTTCTCCAAAGACATCATTAATGTGCAACAACTGGAGGCAACCTACCTATGACATGACTGTCATCTCAGGATCTGAGCTGGATTAGGATCCAATTGATTAGAAGGAATCCTTGCAGATTTTAGTACGATGGAATAGGAGCAGCACAAATGAGAGAAGAAAGCTCTAAGAGGAAGATATGTGAGGACGGAGGCACAAGGCCATTTGGCTGTTTTAATAAAGTGGAGTCAGAAGGTACACATTGTTTTGGATAAAACAGTAATCCAGACAGGACTGACTAATTTACTGCCACACTTAATATGCACTGGGATTTGTGATACTAAGATTCTTTTTCCTCTGCTTTCAAATAAGTGCTGCCCAAATAAACACATATAGTTGACAATTAAAATCCTGGTCCATTTATTCACTGGTTGCAGAGCATATATCCTTCTGCCATCCACATGCTCCTTCCTTTCAAGGCGATTTCGATAAGGATCTTAATTTGCCCAGGGTTGCAATCAATAACTGTTGCAACCCAATACTGGATGATAAATCATCAGTGCCACTGTAAATATTTTTTCACAGGGAGGTCAGCAAATGCAGCGCCTTGCACAGCTGCCTGCAGAGATGAGCCAGCAGACAGGCTCCTAGCAATTCTTTTACAGTAATGAGGCTTTTTCTCTCTCTTGATATGCTCCAAAACTTCTGTACCAAAGGTTATTATCACTCTGGAGCTCTATCAATTGGCTCCCATAAAGACAATATCTATTTCTTAACAAGCATCTGTTCTAGCAGGTGGGGAGTTGATAAGCTGGAATGCATGGGCTGTGAAATGGAACCATCTCAAAGCAATTAACAGGGGTTTTTTTCCATTTTTATAAACCAATCTCTCTTCTTCTCAATGCTGCTGTCATAATATTTGCTCAGAGTGAAAGGCAGATTTCCATACAAACATGGTTTTACTTGGAACATGCCAGAAGCATTTCCATGTTAGCCTGATCTCTCTCCTTAGGAAAAGCTAGGAGAATGATGCATGTAAGTGGGTGCATTCACTCTTTTGCACTGAAACTATGTGTTCATTGGTCTGTTGGAACAAGAAGGCAGGTTGTTTGCTGCAATGACTGTATTTACAGCCTGTTAATTCTAATTAAACAGGAGGTACCAAATAAATTTCATTGGTAGGAAGGTTTTCAGGGTTCTAGCTGATGTAACAAACTAAGGCTGAAACAGGGGAGCCTTCTACTTCTACACTGGTCATCTAAAATGGGCTGAAGCTAGCTCTGTTTCAGTAGCTTTTCCAAATTACTGACCAGCTAGCATCTCCTCTAAAAGTTACACAAAACAAATAGGATGAAGGCTTCTTCTTTCTTCTGAAAGGGGAGGGATTTCCTTCATCTAGACGATTTTGTGAAGTGTCGCCGCATTCACACTCTTTCAAGGGCTAACATCTCACAGGGACCAAATTGCCCTCTCATTTATTACAAGTTTGGCTTTGATCTCTTTAAGAAACGATTATATTGTATTTTCAAAGAAGCTCTCATCTCTTTCTAGATCAAATTTAATTTCCTGGGGAAATTCAGATTTCAAAAAATATGGTCATCCAACCCAGTAGTTGGACAACAGGATAAAAAATCCCTAGCTTCTCTTGCCATTACCAAGTTTCAGGCTTACCTCAGTCACCTGTGTGCAGAGTTACTTAAAAATGAAGTCTTATAGAAGGAAAAGTAATTCTGTAGGATTTCCTTGAGACTTTTCCCTGTATTTTGAGCATGTATATCTGTTGCTCTGACAAAACAGCCTCCTTACATTAAGTACAGAAGAATCCCCCTGCCATTCTGCTTTTCCTTTACCAATGGAAGAACAGCATTACACTGCTTATCCTAAAAGGGTCTTTTTTTAAACCACAGTAAAGAAGGAAAGCATGGCACATAAAAAGGAAAATAATCTAATGGCTCTGAGAAGATAGCACTGCTAACATGAAAATGTAGTTTGTTCAACAGCACAGCTGTACTTGTGAGAAAATCTGTGACCATACGGATTTTCAGACCATACAGAAAAAAATTATGGTTACAGATCAATTTGTCCAGTTCAATTACTCAGAAGCAACCTACAGCAACCGAACAGTAATTGCAGTCTGATGTTTGGTAGCAGGTCTAGTAAAAGACTGTAAAGTGTAAAGAAGACATACATTGTGTTTCCTGTACATGCTGCACATTACTTTTCTGGAGCAGGAAAAACAGGGAAATGATTAGATTGGAAATTTCAAACCACCAGCTGGAAATAGATGGGTTCAGAATGTTAAAGATCTTTTCCAAGTTATGAAGGAATTGTGGGTTCTTTGTGTTGATATGACCCGGTAAGGGTGGTTTATGCCTGAACTTAACTTTTAGCATGTGAACAATGCAATTTAAAATAATCCTCGGCTGTGCTCCTGGAGCATTTCATGTGCTAAACAGCAGAACAAAATCACATGTTGGGTCTTCTGGACAGGTGAAGAAAAGGGGCTGATGTCCCTGTAGAAGTGAACTGGACCCTTGCAACCAGTTTCAAGGAGTTCACAAGCTACTTACGGGACAGTAAGAACTGCAGTCACTGTTTAATTGCAGTATTTCATGGTGCAGATGAGTTGCTACTTTAAACAAATTTTGTCCTGCTCTTCACCTGCCTTTGTAAGTCTACTCTTTCAATCTTCTCATTGGGGAAGTAACAGATGAGAATTGGTTGGACATGCTTGCCTACCCACTGATCTGATTTCCCATAGAAGTAAATCTCCTATCAGTATTTTGACAACCCTACCTGAAGCAATGATGGCAAAGGAAAGGTAGGCAATGGCCTCTTTGATGTCAGCATCCTCCTGTTTGTCCTTCAAGATGGTCAGCGCTCTGAAATGGCAATGAGTTTGCATCAACTTCCGGTCTTCATCTTTGAAAATGTCCATGATTGGCAGGAGGCAGGAGGTATCTCCAATTCTGATCACTTTCTTTAGCAGCTTAAGAACGTGAGAGAAAAAGACAGAGGAGAAAGATTGGCTTGAAAAGATAAATTAAGTCATGCTAAAGCTGGAAATATTACTGTCTGGTGAGACAAGTACGCTCTTACCCAGTGCTTCCCCATGTTTCACTGGGGCTTCAGCCAGCCACAGTCCAGCCAAGGACCACGAATCTCTTTTACTTAACTCCTCAGCTGGCCCTAGTGTAGATGCATGCTGGAGGAAACATTACTTCTTATCGTTTCTCACCACTGCAGCTGTGGAAACCATCCTGGGGAAATACTAATGCTGCTTTGCTTACTTTGGGCAGCATCTGTTCCAGACTGGCAGTTAACTGTTTTTGTAATACAGCTGAACCACAGGATGACTGCCCCAAAGAGAGAAAGTTTCTGTGGAACAGAAGGATTCCAGACGCCCTTTTGACTGTAAAATAGAAACTAGTGAATTAATGGAAAATCAGTGAAGTGCTGTGCCTTTCTTTCAGTATTGCTCTTGGGAATCCGGAAAAGGTATGGATTCAAATCCCCAAACTACTGTCCTCCTGGAAAAGAATCTTGCCTGACATACATATCTTTGCCTCCATTCACTAGAGTGAAAATCACCAAGCACCTTTTTACTACATTTCCTAAGGAAAAGAATCAAAAAGTGTTTCCTCCAGTAAAGCAAATGAGCTTAGCAGGTACTCAACATTCAAATCTGAGCCAGAGAAGCCAGGACAAGAACAAAGTTATCCTGATGCACCAGACATGTCCATTGAACTTATTACTTTCTCTATTTTTATTAATAGATACAAGTGTCTGGGTTCTGACAGGCAAGTAGGACAAAAACATTTTGAAGATAAATTTTTGGTGACACATATGTTCCATCTAGAAGTTGTAGCAGAAGCTGCAGATAGGAATCCAATTTCCAAGGGCAACATGTGAACTCTAATAAAGTCATGTCATTCATTAACAGCCTTCCCAAAGGCAGCAAATTATACAAACCTTTTATTTTTCATAAGGAGTAATGAAATGGTGACAATAAAACCTTTCTCTTTATGGCTAGTAGAATTTATATTGGATTTTAAAAAATGCAATAGTTCCCTCTGATGGCAGAACCTGGTAATTCAGCCTTGTAGTCCTTGGTAGGAGAATCAACATGTTGGAATCTTTTTCATGGTTTCAAGCACAAGTCATCAGCCACTAAAGAAAGAAAACTGCAGACTGATATTTGAGCTTCTGGTTTTGTTTCTTTCCCCACCCTCCCCCACAATGCTTCATTAGGATAATCAGTTAGGTAGTAATTCTGCCTTCTTTTCTCTAGGGGAAAATTACCAATCCCATCAAAATTGTCACCAGGGGCAGGATGCTCAGCCATGCTCTGCCTAGTTAAAGTCTCTGATGAAAAATGCCATTAAATAGCATGTGATGAATGGGCTGTATTTAGCTAGGAGTCCTTGTGTGGCCTGTGCTACAGACAGAAAGTCCTACTCATGAGGCCTGTATTTACCAGTTTCCCACCATTCCTCAGAAATGTCTTGAAACACAGGTTGGGGTAGGTGCAGCCCCACTGGAAAACCCCTCAGAGGTTGTGTGATGGGGTGGGTTCCAACTTTGCACCATGTGATGAGGTGGCCTCACAGTGCAGCTTGTACCCAGAGCCTTACAGTTGTCATGTAACACTGAGGAGCAGGAGACAAGCAGAGCACTGTGCTGGGAAACTGAAAGCCCTCGGACCATCCTCTGGCAAGCCTATGTCTCTGAAGTGGTCCCTCTTAAGTTCTGCCAGGCATCTTCTGTGTCAGCCAAAAGGGTTATTAACCCTCTTCACCATACTATCACCGATCACTCTCTCATTCTCTCTGCCAGGCAGGTGCTCCTTACCTGGTTGCCATCATACAAGAAACCTTTCTTCAATTGTAGAAGCGCGAGTCTAGCCAGGATGGGAGATCTTTGTGGATTTCTGGAGAGTGCTAGTAAGAGGAGCTTGTGAGCTTCTTCTACACAGCCCATTTGGTACAGGGCATCAGCACAAAGGATCCGTGATTCTTCATCAGAAGCGTCCAGCTCCTCCAAGAGAGAAGCCAGCTGGTAAACCCCAGGGGCATCTCTGGAGGAAAAAAAAAAAAAAGAAAAAGGGAAAGACCACCTTCAAGGAAAAAATACTAATGAGAGTAATGGAGCCTCTTTGTCTCACCTGGAAGCTAAGAAGCTGATTATCAGTACAGTATCAAAATGTAGTACTGTTACTGTTTGTACAGTATCAAATACATTTTACCATATCCAGCACCATAGATATCTCTGCCACTTAATTCCATAATCATAATCCCTCTTTATAAAAACATGTTCTTAAGCAGTTGTGGCTCTAAACAAAGGTTAACAAATAATGATTCATATCTGTGGTTGCAGCTGGTTCCCCACAATGGGAAAAGGAAAAAGTAATGGTGATAGTAAAAAAAAAAAAAAAGATCGCCATTTCTAATGAACAGCTGTGTGTTAGAATTTGCATAGACTTGGAGAACTGTGTTAATAGGTAGCTTCTTGTTCCAGAAGCAGTGAAGAAGATGAGCAATCTTTTCTGACCTTTAGAAAGATGGTTTTAAATATTAAAACCTCAGAGTCCCTCTGTTACACCTTGTTCTACCTTCAAACTCATGTTTTAATGGATTTCACTGGAATAGTTTGGTGTTCCTGTCTCAGATCTCCTAGCCTTAAATATGACATTAATAAAGTTAGCATTGAAAAAAGAATTTGGATTGCCAGCACCAAGTACGTGCATAGCAGCACCTCAGCTCTGTCTTGAAAGGGCACTTTCTAGGGCCTTGGTACGTCATGGCCCACCAAATCCTTCAGTTCAGAGCTGAGAGTGAAAGGAGCAAGCTAGCACCAACAAATCTGTTTTCTTAGGCGTGTATCTACTCCTTTAGAGGAGAAATCTCTGTCATATTCCCCCTAGCATTTTGTGTGCTCCTAGCTTAGCCCAACTGGTATATCATGGATTAACTTCCATGATAGGAAGATTGAGCTGATCTGGCTACGTGGATCCTATCGCATTCTGACATACCAGCAAAACAATATTTTTCTGGAATAACCACAACTATGCAGTTTTATTTCAACCTGTTATGTTAATTAGGAACTTTAAAAGGGTGTATATCCTATTCTCAGTTATCTGAAGCAAGTACCCTCTCTACTACTCAAGCCACTCTCTTTCTGTTAGGAATCTGCACAGCCCTGGTTCTTTTTCTGCCCACAGACTGAACTGCTTCCTGGGTACCTCTTCTTCTGGACCATCTTCTGTCCTTCTTCTTGGAGAACTTTTAGCAGCAGTCCTCTTTGGTTCCACGGCACATAGGACTTGATTGTGAAGATGGTTTCTTCCAGCTTTAACTGGCAAGCTGTGATATAATCCAGGGCTGTCAAGTAATGGCTGCCACCAGAAATCCGGATAAGTCCACGACCACATAAGGCTTTAATACAGCTGTTAGGATGCGGGGAATCATGCTCAATGACCTTTTGAAAGTCCTGCAGGGCTTGCTGATGGTCATGAGCATGGAGGGAGCAGAATCCTCGCAGTGCTAAGAGAGTATTGTAGTAAGTTTTCTGCTCTGCTGCCAAGAGGTGGTCACAGATATCCAGGGCAGTTCTGATGTGTCCGTGCAGGAGATGGCAGTCTGCTAGCCGAACACTGAGCTCACGTTTGGACCCTGGGGAGATCTGAAGGAGGAACTGGACTGTCTGGATGACAGAAGGGAGCAGTTCAGTACCATGATTGCCTCTGAGTTCAGTCCGAGTACGCACAGCCTCCTTGTATGCTGCAAACTTCACCTCCAGGACAGTTCTAGCTTGTTCTTCTATCCTCTCAGTGTCATGTGGTGAGAAAAGCTCTTCGAAGTGTTTCATTGCCTGGGCAGGGGTTGCTGCAAAGGCTTCTGCTAAATCCTGCATCATTTCCTGCATCCGTCCACCCAAGAAGAAATATGCAGCAGCCCGTTCCAAGAGTAGACCCAAAGCTTTCTCATCTCTGAGATTATCAGCAGCAGCGAAGGCCTTGAGGGCCTTGCTACAAACTGCCACACACTCCTCAAATTTGCTTTTCTTAAAGAGGTAAGCTGCCTGCACCCTGCAAACCCAGATATCATCCGGTGCTACTGCAGACAGGAAGTCATAGCAGTTGCCCAGCCATTGGTCCAAGGAAATGCAGTCTGGGCTTTCTTTCTCATATGTTGAGAGATAATTAGAGAAGGCCTGGATGACCTGTGGCAGGTGGTCCCTTTGCCTAGTACACACATAGGCCACTGCCTCAGCCCGATGCATCACAAAGGCTTGGATATAGTCTGCAACTCCCTTCCTAACTTGTGTCCCTGACAGCACCCATGCCAACGCCCTCAGCAGCAGCAGTTCCATTGAATACTTTGGGTTAGCCTTCAGCAGGGTATTGCATTTACTCACCACCTCCTCTGAGCATCCTCGCCTGAGCAGGGTCTCCAGTTTATATACTGAGGATACCACATTGTTGGGACTTAGGGTGGAGAGAAAGACGGCAGCTATTCCCACACTGAGGGAGACAACGGCCAAGTTCTTGCTCTGGATCTTGGGAATCTGATTCTTGCCTTTGCACCACATCTCCAGGGTTGCTATCACCTTCTCCCAGAGCCCTTTGTCCAAGGAGTTCACTTTCTGGACTGCTGTGGGGGCACTGCAGCTGAAGGCAGCCATGTAGAAAGCAGTGGCTATTGGTAACTCCTGCTGGGCGAGATGGTGGTCCCCTTCTTTGCAGAGCAGTGCAGCAAGCTCCTGAGGTGACATTTTCTGCACTTGTATCTTCACCAAGCAGCATCACACATGTAATGTGGCTAGTGCCTGTAAAACAGAAAATCAGCAACGCGAGGGGCTGTGGAGCACGGGGTTTTTTTGCCTGGGGGGCAGCTTTCCAACTGACAAACACAAGCAAGCCTAGGTCCTGTGAAAAGCCAGTGTTTTGTTACTGACAGGCTTCCCGGGGAGCAAAGCCACAAGAAGAAACGCTACAAAGGTTCTTAGTCCACAACCACATAACATTGGCCAGAAAGCAGCCACACAACCTTGTCAGTGTTCCCTATCCCATTGACTGTCCAGGACGCGGGGCTGGAGGGCCTACTGGGCTCTGTCCTCCCTGGCTGAGATGTCGGTTTGATAAATTTTTAATCATCAGATGGTACATCAGTGCTGGTGGTGGACAAGGAGGAGACAGAACAGCACCTTGATACTTTGCCCACCACTTGCCTTTCCTCCTTTGCCTTGGAGAGGCAGGAAAGGGAGAAGAAAATTCGCACCTTCTCCCTGTTTCTACCCCAGGAGCCGGTGGTAAAGATGGCGTTGAGCGCAAGGACCCGAGCTCCAGAGCCTGTCCCTCGGCCCCACACACCTGGGTCTAGCCCTCCCGCTGAGGGCCCTCAGGAGCGCTGGGGATCCCAGGCGGGGCGCGGCTGCGCGCCGGGCGCCGCCAGCGCAGGGCGGGGAGCGCGGGTACCTGAGAGCGGGCGGCCGCGGGAGCTGCTGGGCGCCGCCGAGCGGGCGGGGGGCCGCCGCGCCCTGCGATGGGCCCCAGCGCGGCCTGCTCCCGCCGGCCAGCTCCTGAGGCGCGGCGAGGCGAGGCGAGGCGAGCTGAGGTGAGGCGAGGCGAGGCGAGGCAGCTGTGGACGGGACGGGACGGAACGGAAAGCAGGGCCGGGCAGCCAGGCGCCCCGTTGCCTGGAGACCGCAAACACTGCCCCGGCTCCGCTACTGGCGGGCGGGCAGGGGAGCGGGCAGCCGGCGCAGGCCTGTCCGGCAGGGAGCCATGCCGCCTGCCTGACGGCGCCGGGGGCTGCCTCCCCCTGCGGCCCCGCAGCGGGGGCGGCCTGTGAGGAAGCCGGGCCTGCGACTGCTCGGGCCCGCGCGGGGCCGTACCGCGCGTTTGTGCCCCGGGGTGGCCGCTCCCGGCCAGCGGCGCGGCGCGGCGGAGGCCCCGGCCCCGGCCCCGGCCCCGCTGGGCTGGCGGGCTTCGCGGTGCGGTTCGGGATGGGCTGCTTTGACTTGGCTTGCGCTTGTCTTTCCTTCTCCTGAAGAGACCGTACTGGCTGCCAAGGGCATGGCGCTGGGAAGGGGTGGCCGAGAAAGGAAACCGTTCCCTTCGGAAAAGTAAACCAGGTCCCTTGACCCTCGGCGGGACTAGATAACGTGAATTAGTTACCAAAAGCAGCACGCTGGGTCTGTGGTGCAGCCTACGCTTTTAACCTTATTTTTTAATAATAAAAAATGCTTTCAGCGCTAAATCAGTTATGTTTTTAGGAGTGTTTAGAACGATGATGTTCCTTTAAGCCGGGGCCATTTCTGAAGTCCGGCTTTTTCCTTATCCATGTTCTTTGACATTCAAAAGAGAAAAAACCCTCTGTGATTAATAGAGATTTTTTGCCATTTTATTAAGAGTTTGCCCATTACTTTGATTTGATTACTTTCACTTTAATTACCCTAATTAGCCATCAAGATATAATTTAGCATTGCTGTCACATTAGGCCACAGGTGATATTGCCAAGAAAGACTCGAGGGCATAAAAAGAAACAGTTCTGAAATAGAAATCACATTAAAAGGAGCTGGGTTGATCAAACGTCTGTGCCTCTTTGCCCCTCCACTGAGGTTCAAGCACAGCTTGTGGGAATAAAAATGAGACTGGTGCCTTCAATGGCTTGTGGTCCAGGCTGCAAAAATCATTACCCATAATTTGACTTTGCTGCATGACTGAGTGGTGTGGAAGTTGCTTCCAGCCACATTTTGCCTTGTAGATACAAAGAACATGGAGGATGCCAGTATCCTCCATTCATCATTTCTAGCATAGAGTCCCAGTTTAGTTAAGAATCCAGTGTGCTCACTGCTATACATGGGTGGTTTAAGGGGTGTTGTGGCAACCTGTATGGTTGGCCAGAAAGGTAGCAGCAACAAGAAGAAATTATTTTGTTGACTTAGGGTTATGTAGCAGGTGGTATGAATACAGCCAATTTTAAGTTGTGCATCAAACTTAAGCTTAGATTAATTTAGGTTCCTAACTTCGGTCTTTAAAGGAGTAAGAGAAACAGCATTTACAAGAGCTTAGTGCTGATGGAAAAAGAGAGTATTTTTCTGGTGGAAAGGGCTGTGGCCTAGTATGATACCTGAGGTGTATGAATAAAGCCCAGTGTGAAAACCCAGTGTTATAAGTGGTGGAACCAGCAATGTAACTTAGAGGCCCTGGCTCCTAACATTTTTCTCAAGCCACCAGACAATTTGCTGTTTGTCCTATGGGGTAGGTATGGCAAGCCCTGTTTCTAGGATCATAAAAATGCAGGGGGAAAAAAAAAAGTGTGGAGATGTTTATCTAAACATTAAATATTAAGTATGCTACACACTTATTAAATATTAAGTATACTTCAATAGCTCCTCATGATGTCTCTGATTACTGATAAATTTTTAAAGGGAGGTGGGGGGGGAAGTAAATACAGCACAACAAGTGGAGGGCTTTGCAAAGCAGGAGATGCGCTAACTTACTGCAGTAACCCTTTTCAAAGAGACATGGCTGAGAATCTTGCACTTCTTTTAAAGGCTCTCACTGCCTGCGGTGCACGTAACAAGTCTCTCCCCTCAGGGCTTTTAAATGTTAGGTGTAGCTAGGACTGAGGGTGAGAAACCAGTAATCTGTGCATTTGGTACAGAAAATTTGGCTTAAAGAAGAAGAGAATGAACTTTCTTTGATAGAAAGGAGTGTAATGGGGTGGGGCATTAATAACTTTAAAAAACCCTCTTTGATTTATTTGACTAACTTTCTTCACTCTGAGCTGTACCTGGGTTGGAGAGCAGACACCAAGTTCTACTCTTGTTTAGGCTGGTATAAGCATGCAGGCTGGGGAATGAAGATGGCGTGTACTAAATTACACAGACCGGGTGACTGAATGCCCACAACACTGAAGTCAAGAAGCTCTGGTGATGTACTAAGCTGCTAAGCCACACGATGAAATTTCATCCCTGGGCATATTTAGTTCCACACCCGCAGTCTGCCAGGAGAGTTAGACTGCTGGTAACTCTGTTGTCAAACTGAGTTAGGATATTCTTCTCTTGTGAAGGAAATCTGCAACCCTGGCACTGTATCTCCATGACCACAGCTGCTGCTATTCCTTTGGGTTAGAACAGCAGATTTCAAATGGAGACCTCTAAGCTTTGTTAGTGACAGATCTACTTCCTAACATTGTCTGGTAGGAAAGTGACATGAAACATTTCTTTTCGGGATGTCCAAGTTCTCAGTCAGCCTTTTATATGCTGTTCTTTATACAATATGCTAGACTGCTGTTTGGTCAAACCTTTCTGCACCCCAGATAATAACAGAAGTATAACACATCCTAGGAAAACTCTTAAGGTGATTAAACCAGTGTTTGTAAAGAGCTCTGAAATGTGTGGGTGAAAGGTGGCATAGGTCAGAGAAGAAGTTTTAGCCTTGTCATTTTATAGTCTGACCCAATTACTCTGGATCTGGTTGAGTATTACAAAATTCACCCCTGTGCTCAAGTTTCTCAATAAGGCCTTGAGGAGTGCCTATCTTAACTTTTCACTTGGCTTTGCCGGGCTTAAATATAAATGTGTTGCTACATTAAACATCCTAGCGCTTGCTGAGTGCATAAGGATATACAGTCACAGAAAGCCAACATGATCTCTTTATGCCCTGGACTATTTTCATCGATGTTCACCCCAACGAGAATGATAATGCAAAGAATTGCAAGGCTCCTTGATAAAGAGCAGGATTAAGGTACACTTGAGATACACTTGAGCAAGATTACAAGAAAAAGGTTGTTGCTCCATTAGAGAAAGAAGTAATCCCTTTGTTTATATTCTAGAGATTAAAGCAGTAATGGCAGAAAACACCCGGAGGTCACCACACACATACTTTGCTGTCTCAGTTATTGTCTATGATTTAACTGTGGGATTCAGCAGTGCAATCGCATAATTTAATCAGTTCTTGTGCTGGGAGTCCTGAAGCAGCTCTCTGTATGAGGTAGCAAAGTGGATCTGCTTACTCTGGGGACAGATAGGTGTGCTTGATTTTGAACAAAAGGTCCATGATGTGAATGAAGTGTTTCCAAGGAGTAATAGTAACTTTAAACTAATGGCCTTTCCTAGTTGCTGAAACTGCATGTGGTTCTTGAATACCTGTGAGGGGTTCAGTCTTCTGCAAGGTTTCTGTTTTCCTTGTCTACTCCCATAGGTATGATGTGTATGACCCGCAGCAGTAATTACCTTTAATAAGCTTGTGTTCAATTGAAAAACAGTTGTCTTAACTGAAAAGGGCAAGCCGAACTTTGCATTGTCTGAGACCTGAGAAGGAAAAATTCCCTTAAAGCAGTTAGATCATGCCCAGTGGTCCACTTCCGGAGTGTGCCCCTTAGTGAAGTATCATCCATGTTCCCCTGACATTCATGAGTTAGCACCTGTATTCCCTTCTGATGCCACATCCTCTGATACAAAGGCTCAAGGGTAGAAATTTCTAGCTGAAATTTCCTGCTCTGAGTTATGTCAAGAGCATTTCCCAGCATAGCTTTGCAAGTACAAGATTTTTTAGATGGAGACTGCTGAAATCAATAGCAGTTGTGCCACGTGTAATCGGGGAGCAAGGCTAGCCTCTGAATAGCAAAACATTTCAACATACTAGACTTCACATCTCTTGCGCCCTAATAGTTGGCCAGTCAGGCTGATTTTTCAACTAGCTCAGCACCTTTGTGTCCAGTGAGGAAGTCATCAGAACAGGTTCACTTGAACAAAGTCCTCAATACGCCAAGCAAGTGGGGGTCCAAAAAAATAATCATGCTCTCTGCTTCCATTCTTCCCAGTGCAAAATGGCCGTTATCAAATTTTGGTTTTGTGATATGTTGTTTGCCATGTTTATTTAGGATATAAGCTTTTGAGGCCAAGGATAGTGCCTGGTATGATGAGTCTGAGGGGCTGAATCTCAGAAGGGATCTCTCAGCACTGCTGTAACATGAAGAATAACAAACCATAAGGTATAAAAAAGGAAGCTGTTACAACATCTCAGTAGATATGCTGACAACTCAAATTAAACAGACAGTGTTAACCAGCCCACTTTATTCCTCCTCTGTTAATAATGAAACTTACTGCTTTTATTTCCTCTCATTCCTTCCCTACTTTACAAACAAACAGGGATAAGAAAAACCTTGTTAAGGGGTAACTTATTTGGTTACACTAAGTTTCCAACTCATACTGGTTTGAAATAAGTTTATCAACCAGCCATGGAAACATTAATCACCCAGAAAAATAGCACACAGTGAAATGACTTTTCAAAATGTCGTTGGTATAATTATCATCTTGGCCATTACATTAAATGCCACCATTTATAACTGTTATGTTTAAGTATGCAAACAGTAATTAACTTGGTAATGAACTGAGGACCCCTGTGCCTCTCTTCCCTCAGCTAATTTGCATGTTAATTATCATTAGCAACCAGGGAAACAAGTTATAAACAGCTTAATTAGCAGCTTAATCATTTTTACAAGAAAACGTGCTGCACTTTGATACGTGAGCAAGAGTTAGATTAATGAAGTCAGATGAGCATGTTTTTTCAGTGCTATTCCCTGCTGCAGCACTGTGCTTGTACTTGGGCAACGTGGATAACGCACACACAGACGTGTGCACACGCACACGTGTGTGCACTCTCATGCTTCAGGTGTCTGTGCTTCATTTTACAAGCAGGCGTTGTTTCTGCAGAAGGCTCTGGCAGTGTTCTGAGAGGAACTGCCCTTCTCTTCCATGTCTGGTAGCAAATAGTTATCTTAAATAGACACTAGGAAAGCCGAAATTCCAGCATGATCAACCAAAATGTCATGAGGCTAGGTTTGATAACAGTCCTCATTTAATCCTGTTGTTTCTAGGCCCTCTTTGCTGTGATTTGATTTGATTCCACTTGCAGTCCCTGCAGTGTCAGTTGGTCCCTGCTTCAAGCAATACTGTGTTGGCACCATTTTGAACACCAGCGATACCCTGTTTACCGTGCCCCTCTAGCCAAGGCTAGCCTGGGCTCTGTGGATGCCACCGCCGTGGGCTCAGTGGACAGTGCTGTGTATGCTGCTTCAACCGCACGTGTGTGTGTTTAAGAGCAGGCGTTCAGGCTTGCTGATGGTGCTGTTACTCCAGGTAAGGCTTTTGCATTTTAGGCTAGGCTCACAGTCGAGGGCTGAGCTTGTCTTCCTCAATAGCATTAACTGTGAATGTCTTAAGCAGTTCTGAAGTTTATAATAAAAAATAATTTGCTTTCTCTCTCCTTCTTTTCTTTTGTTTTGTTTCCTTTTTGGCAGAAACTTTCTGATGAGTTAATGGGAAATTTAGGTACAATTTGAGTGGTGGTTTTTTTTTTTTTTTAGGTTATCATACTTCCATTTCCCAATATACATTACAATAAATAATAGCTAGCTAACATGCATTTTTGAAGGCTTTTTTTTTCTTTTTAAGGCTTTTTTATTACATTCAGAAGTTAAATGGAGACCTGGAATTGGGTCTTATTACAACAAAGGACATAATGATTACAGGAAGGAAAATCTTAATAGGAAGGAGAAATGCTAACTGTGGCTTATAGCTGGTGTTGCCCAGTATGTCTGATGGCAGGCATGCGGTGTAAACGGGCACTGATCTGTGTGGAGTTTCTGTGCATGTACTGAAACCCTTGACGGGTAAGCTGTCCAGATGAGGCTCACCCTGTTGCTTATACAATGGATAAAATGTCAGTCTGGGAATTATTCCACATTAGTTTGCCAAGAGCACTTCTCATTTGATGAAGGATCAATCATTTGATGAAAGGCAATAGGAATTTTGTCATAACATAAGAACTCATTGTCCAAGGAGGTTGTGGAATGTCTGTCACCAGAGATTTTAGGAATGGGTTAGATAAACATCTGTAAGGGATGGTTTGGGTATTGTTCCTGGTATTGTTCCTGATCCTGGTCCAGGGTAGCAGGGTAGACCTAAGGTCTGAAACCAGGCAGTTTTCTGTGATGTGGCTGCAGAACATCCGTGGTGCTTGATGGGGAGATTTGGAATCTGACAAAACTCATTTCACTGCAGGTTTGATCCAAAATCAGGCTGGCTTCCTTATTCCACAGGAATCTAGGGATTCTCTCCATCATGATAAAGATACTCGTTGTTATGATGTGTAAAGAAATATATGCTTGCACAAAATTAAACTTAAAAGGTGTTACAGCCTTGATGCAACTCTCATTACTGGTAATACAATGCCCATCCTTCTGCCATGACAAACCATTACCAGTAGAGGGTACCAGTGCACTGTTTGTAAGGATAGAAATGGTCATCTTTGGAAATCTTCTTTAAATCTTTTTTTATTATTTTTATTTTGTGTGATTAACTGGGGCTAACACAAAAGCAGGAAGCTGCTACCTTGTGAGGCTTGTGAGTTCAGCACACAGAATTTGCACCGAGTGGCTGCTTGCAAAATCCTGACTGTTATAGGGACAATGAAGGGATTAATGGTGGGGGGCTCAAACACGTTTTATTTTTTCTTTTCTTTTATCTTTTATCTTTTTTCTTTTTTTTTTTCAGATAGAAAGATTTTGATTTTGCACTTTGGAATTTGTCTGCTGGCACATCACTGGCCCTTATTAATTCAAGATGGTTTGTAAGGATGGGTGAAAAGCTGAAAGTTCCCAGTTCAGGCAGGCTTTGAGTTGCTATACTGGAGAGTGAAGAAGTTCAGTGAACTCTGCAGAGCTAAGGAGAGTTGTGTTTCTGGCTCTGGATGATAGTTGAGTGAGGTCTTACACTGCAGGAGCAGCTTCCTTTCAAACTAGGACTAGGAATTTAGCCAAACATTTTTCTTCTTAAAAGCCTGTGCAACTTATAATAATGCAGAACATCTCTGAGGAATGCCCTCCAGAATGCTTTGGGTTTTGTGTTTGCAACTGTCCTACCTCCCCAAAATGAAATGCAGCCCCAAATCACTGTCTGCGCTGAACACTGTATTCCAACCCTGTTCAAGTCAGTTTGGCCACTGACTACAGCATAACCATCTTTTTGGTTCTGAAAGCTTGTTTGTGTAGCTTTGAACCCAGCCAAAGTGAGCTCTGCTTAGCAAGTGGTAGTCCTGTCACTAATGACAGTCAACTGTGGCCATGCCTTAATAAGCCACGGTGCTCAGTTCCCAAATGAACGACAGCCCAAAGACACTATCCACCTTGTGAAGTAGTTGTCTGTTGAACTGAGAAGATAATCCAGGTCTCACTTTGACAGTCCTGTTGCGTCTTTCAGTCTGCAGAAGCCCAGAGCTGAGTGCATTTGGAGACAGAACTGGCTGCTTACTGCTAGAAGTAGTCCATATAGTTCAGGGCTCACCTGAAGAGGGAGGAAGCTCGCGTTAAGTGTTTGTTGATGTACCTAATCTCTTAATAGACAGATGAGATCAGATGCTGGCAATTCATCCCTTTTCCTCAGATACCTTGAGAAGAATTGTCACATACTTTACAAATGGACACACAGAAGACATCTGTTCAGGTAGTTTACCACCTGAGATGATGATGGCAGAAGAAGGGTACAGCTGAGAAACTACAGTCCTTGTAGGTTGGTGTGTAATTTTACCAAAAAGACAGTAAATGCCGAAAGGGGAATGAACTGTTGCATGAGCCAAGAGTAGCAAGCAAGTCTAGAGTGCTCCAGCCAGCCGCACAGCCCAGCACAGCTCAAGCAGTGGCCCAGTCAGTGAAGCATGGCTGATTTACGCCAGCTGAGGATCCAGCCTAGTGCGTTTTATCTCCTCTGCCACTGGCCCCCATCATTTCCTCACGAGGGGCACTGCCCTGCGGAATGGCAGCCAGTAAAGAGCGAGCTTCCTGTGCTATGTTCCATAAATTCTTTATCAGCTCATGTAATCAGATAGCATGTCTGGGATGTTGATTTTGTTACGGTACCTGGAGCGAATCTCTATATGTTAATTTAAAGCCATAAAACTACAGCTTAGGGTTTTGGCATCCTAATTGAAACTTCCTCTTCTTGGAGGCATTTATGCTACAGCGGAATAATAATCATCATAAAAAAGCAAGATGCAGATAAAATGAAAGTGCATTGTTTCAAGTAACCCATAAATGCCAGGAAAACTCTGACACCTAGTGCCAAGCATGCAGCTGTGCTGAAGGGTCTCCATTGGACTTTCTGCTTTCTTTTACCAGCAGTCCAGTAGAAGCTCCATAAGGAGATCTGTCATTGTCAGAAATGTGGTGTTTAGTCTTCCTTGCCAGAGAGTGGCCTCGTTTGAACTGTCATTGCATGAAGAGTATACTGCTTGGCACAGTGGGGCTATCGTTTCTGGTCAATGCTGTTTAATTGCCCCTTCGACATTCTGCTCTTCTGCTGTGGAGATGCTGCTGAGGTCAATGAAAGAACTGAAGAGCAGGATATTTGTTCTCAAACTCTTAAATCTGGATCCTGAAAACACTCACTGTCAAGGCAGTCACTTACAACTGCAGATCATGTCCTTTAGTCTCCTGTCTGTTAGCCAAGACTGGGCTAGGGGAGCATCACGTGGAGCTAAAGGAAGGAGACAGAGGGTGGGATGCTTAGGGCCAGAGGTAAAATGGATAGGAATTGGTAGAAGAGTCTCACTGATTTCCCTGAGATGAACTGGCCCTTTGGTGGGACCTGTCTGAACACAGACTCTAACCTGCATGCACTGGCAGTGGTGTCTGAAACAAGCGGCTGGAGCCACATGCGCTGAACAGCCTTCGCTTCTGCAGGCAGGCCAGACCTCAAATTCAACGCCAATAGGCTTGAGCCGGGATCCAAGCTTGGTAGTTGGCTCCCTCCTGTTGATCTGTTGTTTCCTCTAGCTCAAGGCGTAAGCTCTGCTCTACTACACCCACCAACCTCAGGGTCTTGTCTCCAAAAAGGCCATTAATGCTTAGGCAGGGGTATAGGACCTCGTGCTTAGAAGCGAAGCAGAAAGGATAAGGCAGCACCAGCCTGCTGACTAGACTGTGAACCAAATGCTATACAGATCAAAGGGAAAACTAAATTATAGATTGATAGATGCCTTTAGTTTATAAGTTATTAAGCACCAGGTAACAGGTTAGATTAATATTGTGCCTGGAGGTTTCTTTTTGCTTCTTTTTTTCTCTCTCTCCTTTTTTAAGAATTGGAGAAAACAAAATATTTTTCTAATTAAGTAAATCTACAGTGCTTGCTAATGGGGCCCGTCTGTGTGCTTGTCACAGGGCACAGGGAGAACTGGAATAATGATTTTATTTTTTCATTAAATAGAATTATAGGCAGTTACTCAAAGCAACTGTGAGTCTAATTGAAAGAAAACCATTTCTTCTTAATTTACTTTCACGGTTCTGGATGATAAAAGAGTGTGTTCGCTGGAAAATTAAATAAAAAACACAACATGAGGAAGCTTGAAATAATGTTGCTCAGGCACAGGTGGGCAGAGAGAGCACGGTAGTTTTCGTGCTAGTTATTAGCGAGTTCAGATACTAGTGCTTCCTCTTAGTCCCCAAAAGGTACATTTCTCCTCTCTCGGGGCCCTTCCCAAGCTTTCATTTCAGCTTCCCCCCTTTCACTTCAAGGGCATCCCTTTGTTTTCTAGTTTAGTCATCCACCACATTAACCATGTAAGCTTGCCTCTTCCTGCAGGGTTAGACTATTACTTACCCTCTTCCTCCATGCGTGACAGCAGTCGGATCTCAGTGCTCATCTGTATCCCAAATGATTCCTGACTAGTTCAGGCATTGGGATTACCAGGATCAGCAGGAACAGGTGGGAAGTGAGCAGGTTGCCTGGAGAACGGACTGGAGCACTAACCCTGCCTAGGACAATGCTAGACTGCGTTGCCAAAGTCCAGAAATCACTATACGTGAGTTTGAGAGAAAGCAGATGCAAAACTCAACTTGGAGGGGTGCGTGTAGAGCTGCTCCAGGAATTATTCTTGATGCAGTGTGGGAGATAAAGTATGTCTGAGGGTGTGAAGTTGCAGTCAGAGCGGGGACCTGGGACTCTGAAGTCCTATTGGTGCTTTGCAAATATATTGCTCTGGTGAAAAGTGCAGGTCAGGGCAGCAGGCTTTCCTTTCGCTGTCGGTACAAAGAACTTGGGTTCCAAGCACCAGCCTTAAGTTCACAGGTGCATCTTCCTGGGCCCAGGCTCCAAGGGCGCCTTACAGAGTTGTCAACATCTCATGGGTTAGTTGAATTTCTGTTCTCTTACTAGGGCTGCAGTGAGCAAGTAAGGTTTGACCATGTCTTTCTCAGCCCTGAATGGCCCCAGAAGTCTTTAGGCACTGCACAGTCCCCCTGCACAGGCACATGAGGGGTTAAGAAAATGGGAACTGATTCATTCTGTGGCGAGGGTCCTTATCTGGCCCTGGTGCTGCCTCTGAAACGGACACATCTGGTAGGGTCACAGCATCAAGGAATGGCTGCAGCACTGAGGCCAGGGTCTGTTTCCACTAACCATTTCTGCTACTTCTTACACTAAGTACTTCCTAAAAAAGGCACGGGATAATGTTTCACTGTGGCTGCTGTTAGATTTACGGGGATACCATTTGCTCTAACTCTTGGATTCACTCAGCCCGGGACAAGATTAAAACCAACCCTTCAATTTCCTTTTTTCTTTAGGAAATTAACTGTGGCTTTTCTGCTAATGAAAGTCCAGAGACACTAGCTTATTCAGGCTCTCTGCTGGTTCTGTGTTTGTTTGATATGTCTTCAAGGTGCACCTGAAGGAAACAAGAAGTTAAGGCAGCAAGGCAGCTATTGGCAATTAACACTAAACATTATTTTCTGCCTTTTATAAATGCCTGTGTATATAAGGAAGCCAGAGCAGGGTTTGGACTTGTCACTTCAGGAAATGCTCAGTCTTTTCTGTTTGAAAATAAGGTAAAGAAAAAGACAGTGAAAACTTTCCATGAAACAAAACCTATTTTGACTCCATCTATGGATGTCTGTGCTTCTGTGATCCTGTTACACTAAAAATCTGTTTCATTCCAGTTTCATCTTTATTTCTTCATGTTGTGTAATACAAAACTAAACAAGTAATTTAAAAAAAATATTGGAGTCTTCTGCTTCTACTGAAATATTTCTAAGAAATGTTTTGGTAACTAGCTTTACTTGAAAAGAGCTGCTTCTTACAAACTGTTCTGCTGCTGATGCCACGAGGCATTCAAGAGAAAGAACTTCCCTGTAATACTCTGTGATCGCCTGTGTCTTGGGTCAGGACAGGGCAGTCAGTTAGGATGATTCAGAGCAATGGGACAAGATACTTATATTTTTCCTGTTAGTAGACTTAGCTGGGAATTTTCTGACAAAAAGAGTTTTCACTGGAAAGTGCTGCTTCAGCCAAAATTATTTTTCTTCCATCTCATTCCCAGAAAACACTAGCTTCTTTGTTTCCTTCTGCTGCTGGAGAACCTGGGCCTCTGGGATCAATGGTTCCAATGCTGTCCCAGTGCAACCATATCACCTCCTCCCTTTGGAAAATATGAAGCCTTCCAGGTAGTCTGGAGGAGAACTGGACACCATAAAAATCTCCATGGAGGCAAGTGAGCTGTGACTCTGGGATCCAATTGAACCCTGGCTTGTGTGGGCTTGGCAAAGGATTTGCCAAAAGAAGGTTGTTGGGATTTTTGTTTGTTTGTTTGTTTTTCATCCCTATCTGAATTGATGGGTTTAGTTAAAGAGAATCCCTAGTCAGTAGACTCTCTGTTCTTTACTGACAGCTAATACACTGGGAGGAATGGATGACCAGGCCCTTTGCATTAGGTGCCTTTTTAGGTTTGGAAACATACTTCCAGTGCATTTTGTTCAGATGAACAAAAGTGAAGAGAAGATGTTGCGGAATCTCCTATTCTTATTAATGGGGAGGTTCCCCCCATTCTGAACATCCTGCCAAAGTGCTACGAAGAATAAACAATCTCCTATGAACTACCTGATAAATGCTTCTTTCAAAATAAAGATTTTTTTCCAAACTCTTTAATACCTTCCTAATCTGAAGTACAATTTTTCTCCTCTATAATCACTATATTAAAATTTAATACCAAGTATTAATATAACATACTTAATGGCAACCTGCATATTATTCTGAACATAGCTGCCCTGCAAAAGAGCTCTGTGAGCTTGAACAGGAGAGTATTTAACTCTTCCCAGGCACTCAGTGGGTAGCAGAGGCACCTGGTGTTAGTTGCTACAACACGGAGCAAACTTCAGTGCTGGGAATCCTGTTGGCAGGTTGCAAGCAAGTAACATATCCTCTTCATGTGTCTGCTGGGATCACTTCTGTTTTATAAAATGTTTCTTCTGAGCCCATTCTAGTAGGGAAATTTAGACTGGCAGGGTGGAGAGGATGAAACTGTTATGAAGGGAAGGCTGTTACTTAGGTGTGTGTGTTTAAATCATGGCAAGGTGGAGGATGCACAAGTAAAGAAGGTTAGACCATTCCGAAAAAGAGATAACTGGAGAAACAGGAAAGGAAACTTGTTTTCTTGGCCCACATAGCAGCATGGTTGTTAACTGTCTTTTTAGCCTGACTGCCACCTGGGTTGTGTCTCCGTGTATGTGAGAGTGTGGACGCTGTGTGCAGGACTCTTCTGTGAGGAGTCCTCCGTGTAGCGTGCTTCTGTGAAGTACAGAAGAGCACTTCGCCATCTTTCTTCTTGTGCGCTGCATCTCCCTGCGCTTCTCCAGAGGGTAGATATTCAAGATCTTGTGCTTTGCTCTTCCTGGAGACTGTACATCCCCTAGCACAGAAAGCTCCTGCCTTCAACACAAGGACCAAAGGGCTTCCTTCACATGGCTGTTTGCTGACTGCCTTTTCCCCTTTCTATCCTAAGCCTTCGGAGCAGGAACTGACCCGTCGAGTTTCACTCGCTGTGTCTAGGAAATGTGGATATCTGGCTTTTAGATTTTGGTATTCTGTAGTATTGGAGCGTCAAACATTAGTATAATTACCTGCCAAGGAGCCTTAAAAAATGGACTTAGCCCCAAAATGATGAGGTTGGCTTAAAAACACAAGATTATTGTTAAAAGTTATTGTTTTAAATTTTGCATTTTGAAGCTTTGTATTTCTAGTGTTCAAGCTGTGGTCCATAACATGAGAGGTAGAAACCTGTTACAAAGGAAAACTCAATTAGCATGTAAAGACAGACATGCAAGAGCTGCAGCTTAATGCAAAATGCTGAAAGTCATGACAAAATCTGTGTGGCTGACAAAGCCATAAAACCTCAGATCCACTTAGAGGAAAGAACACAGGAAACAAATATTTCCGTGCAGGTTTGATTCTGCGGGTGCCCCAGCCCTTTTGCTTGACTGGTTTACGTGAGTGTGTTCTGAGGAGCTAAAAGCAGCAAGAGTTGGTTCTTTTACAATTTTTTTTTATAGAATCACTGAGTAAAATATTCTCACCTGGAAAGAAGTCTGTGCTGAGATGGAGGGAGGGGAAAGAAATTAGAAAAAGAAAATAAAGAAACAGGCAGTGGGTGGCAAAAGGCAGAGAGGTACACAGTGGTGAGTGTGAAGGATGACTTGGAAAGTAGAGGGATGCTATTGAGGAACAGCAGTAGGAAGGAAAAGGGGGGCTGAGGGGAAAAGCAGGAGACATGGTAAGTTAAGTAAATTCACATTTATTTCTGCAAGAATTTGCTTCAAACGCTCTTCCTGCCCTCACTGAACATTTGCTGTTTGGACGCCCTCCACTACGGGGAGGAACAAAACCGCTCTGTTAAAGCACCAGTGGTGGAGGTGAATACCAGGTCACTGGCAGGCTGCTGTGTTCGGTGTCTGTGTGCTCCACCTGAGGCACACTGTGCGTGCAGAGGGGCCAGCAACCTATGAAGCTCGTGCAGAGGCTCCCTTGGGTCCTGCCTGAGCCCGTGGTCCGGTACAGGAAACCAAACTCCACTGCTAATTATTGGTCATCTCCAAAAACTCCTTGGCTTTCAGGGTAGCTAGTTCTGATCCCTAGGGAGCAGTGGTCATGGTAAGGTTTATTAGCATCGTCTTGACAGTGTTTAAATGCATAATGGACAAGCTAGACCATACAGCTGAAATTCTATCCTGTGCTGCCAGTCAGATGTGTTCGGAAAGAGATGGTCCCTGTTTAAATTAGGGCCTTGAATATCAGTACAAATGAAAGGGTTTTCAGCACCAAGGAGGACAGAATTATTTTTACCCTTAGCTAACCTCCCTGTTGCCTGCACACCAGATAGCAGATATGTTCCAGCTTATTGGGACTACAACCAACCTATTGTTTTGGTCCAGTGTGAGCTAAAGTGAACAATGGGAGACATTGTTGGAGATCTCTTGCTGAAGGTTTTTAAATGCATGTTATGCTGTGAAGGCACAGGGCATCTGCAGTGTAACTGTCTGGAGACATTACTATACAGTCTCGAGGAGTCTCCTTTACACACGAATCGCTGTTTTAACGAGGACTTCCCATTTCCTATGGAATCCTACATGATTTCAGCTTTCATTACTGTGAGTTTAGGGGCTTCTCTAGACAAAAGCGTTTAACGCTTTAATGATCATTAATCTGTTATACTTTGCTTACTATCTGCTCCAGTCATGGATGCATTGCATGGCAATTGCTGTTCACATATCCCATAAGCAAGCAATATTAGGACAACAGGACAGCTATGCTTTTATAAAGCATTCTTCTTATTAAAACTGGCATAGTTGTTTTGGGCCGGTCTAGTTAATCTCTTATTTGTAAGTGTAAGATCTTCTTTGCTTCCAGACTATGTTGCATAATGGTATTTAAGAAAAGAGCTGATCCGCTTTCTGTTAAAAGGTACCGTTCTACTGCTATACACCATTTAGTCCCTTATGCATGAAATCTGTAATTTTAAAGAAATTTTAGAGATTTAATGTGAAATCCCCTGCAAAATTTATTTGGCTTTATCACCGGCAGAGAAGGGCTCTTACAGATAAATACTGAATTGCTTTCTGAGATGAGGGATACATTCCCTGCCACGTGAGCTGGAAGAGAATGTTTTATGTAGACCAGCATGACTGGCCAATGGTCTGACAATTGAGCAAACCTAATATTTCATCCAGTGCAAGTCTTGGTTCCTGTAATAGGCAGCTAACACGCTCCTTCCAGCAGGTAACTTCTCTCTTTTTGAATGTAGGATCTGCTGGCTTTTCAAACCAGGTGCTATCACCCTGTGTCTCTGGCATTTGCAGTAATGCCAATGCCAGGAGTATGACAGTTTGCTAGCAGAGTTCAGTCCCTCTGTGAGAGCACTAGAAACAGGGACAAGATTTTAGAATATGGGGGATGAGGGTAGGGGTTTTTTTTGTGTGTGTGTGCTTTTTTTTGTATGGGGTTTGGTTTTTTTTTTCTTTTCTTTAAAGGGTGGCTTAGTTCCCCACTGACAAATGGGCTCCTCTAGCCAGGGTGCTCTAAATGACTCCTAGGAAACCAGAACTTGATACCCAAGTTTCATTCATCAGTTATCAGTTACTAAGGGTGGAGGAGGTTGAAACAAGGGATACTTCTTCTTATGCCATTCATCTGTAAAGTTGCTGGTGAGCCCTGAAGCCCTGATAAGTAATATAGAGGCAGTCGGGACAGAATGCAGCTTACAGCTGGATGACATTTTACACACGTTTAGAGTGTCTCGCAAGATGTTCTCCAATTAGTCATCATCACTCACAATATGTTTTACATATTACCACACAGTTTACAGTCAGTCAGACTAATACAATTGCAGTGCAGCTGCTCACAGCAAGACACAAAGGTTATGGCACTGTGTACATAAGCAAGCTGTGAAAGTTACAGCCATCCAGCTCCTTTACCCTCTTGTGCTTTTAGAAGCCAATAGAAGCAGAAACAAATAGTGAGTGCGCCTCTCATTTCAGCCCTGGAAAAACATTTGAAAGCATGGAGTGAAAGGAGGGATTTTGTTTTTATAATTTGATTCCCATTGCTGCAGCTGCAGCCAAAACCTTTGGATTCTGGAAAAAGTTCAGAAAGTGCTGCTTTTTGGAAGAGGTCGTGTTTATTGGAAAATTACATCTTGCCCAGTAAAAGCTGACAGTATAAGTACTCTAGTCTATTAAAAGCTACAGAAGACACCGTTAAGAGTTTATTTAATGATTGCTACAGATGGGGTTTGGGAACTTGGAGCCTGGCATTGGTATATTGGGTTTGAGATTGTGTTCTGGGAACACAGAAACCATCATTGTTTTATGAGTGACCCCTCTCATCCACCTACATGGTTAAACTAGAACTAGCTGCCACAACTAGGCTCTGCCTAGTAACTAGGCCTGTTTTCCTGAAGAAAAAGAAAAAGGTATCAGAGGTCAACACAGCAGCTTAGTGAGAACAGCTGAGACACTGTGACCAAGGAAGGCCAAAGCCAGCAGACTTGGGATCCTAGCCAGAAAGTAGACTCTGGCTCAGACCGGGGCTTGACCCTGCGAAGTTTCCTGGAACTCTTTGGATTATGGAACAAAAATACATTGTGGAAAGAGAGGAACCACTGCCTCTGATGTTAGACCTGATCTAAACTCCATCAGAATGTAATGAGCTATCAACAGTCTTTGAACTGAGCCCTTAAAGCATAAACCTTCCTTGCCTCTGCGACAGAGCTCTCTATGGAGAGAGGAAGCAAATGTCTTAACCTGGAGTACTAGGAAAGACAAGGGTCTATTTCTCATAGCTGTTCTGCCCATGAGGAAAGGAACAGCCTTCCCCTTTGCTCGAGGAAGCCTCCCATTCCTTTTCTGCCAGTTGTCCAGTCTCTGCAGATCATTAGAAAACCCAGGTACAGCAGTACTACGACTGGTGTCGTAGTACGACAATCTTAGACGTAAGTTGGTAGAATTAGGAGTAGGTAGGGTGTGGTGCTGCTCTGCTCTGTTCTGTGGGCTTCTCTGCTCATCTCCCTGGAGTTTGGGGGTTTTCCTGTAGTCCGTTTAGGGAGCAGCAATAACATCTTTCAGGTGTTTGTAATTTTTTTTTCTAGGAAAGAAAATGTATGAAATAGCATTATGATTTTGGAACTGTTTTGATAGGTATAGACACACGTTGCCCTGTATTTTTGTTGAAGAAAACAGGATAAAACAGTGACATTGATATTTATAGCAGAAAGTGATGAGCACTATGAGGTCTTTCTGGAGGACAGGCATAGCCATGCACACATCTTTTCCTCTTCTGTGGCTGTCTAATTTGTCAGTCCTTAATTATACACAAGGTCTTTCGTGTTGTTAGAAGCACCTGAGCATCCATACAAGGGGTGGGTCAGGAGGAAGTTCCCTACCAGTAAGTAAATCCAGAATTGTCCTTAACATGTGTCCCTGGTGCACTGTGATAACAGTGCAGAAGGGTGCAATGCAAACACTTTAGCATTGTCTTGCATCTCGCAAACATCCTGCATCTGTCTCTTGCAATTCTGCTCGGTCACACTTCATTGGAAGGATGAATAAGCCTTCAGCAAGTGGATGCCTCTCCAGTGGTATCAGATGTTTGAGTCTAGTCCAACCCTGCTGATTTCCTCTTTAAATTCCAACTACTGTATTTGCTTCAGTGGTGCCCACTGTCTTTGGGCTTCGCACCCTCAGACAGGCTTATTTCCTAGAATTTGTATGGTGCTCTAAGCGTGTGGGCCATTAGTACGAAGTTCTTGTGTCAGGGGAATGGAAGCGTTACGAAACTCAATGTTGTGTTTAGGTTCTGGGGTCTGTTGGCCGGAGACTGAATGAGATTCCAGGGATCTGTGTAGGTTCTGCTCCCTGTCTCTGGGATTGGCCTGGTTTTGGATCATCTACAGCTATCTAGAAGCCAGACTTTCCTATGAATTCTCTCTTCTCACTTACTTCACTGGCTCCTGAGGCCTGGATAGAGTGGTTAGAGACTTCCTGTGCTTTTGAGAGGAGCTGCCTTTCCCCTGAGCATCAATTGCAGTTTTACTATAGCCAGCAGAGTGTGTGTGTGTGTGCGTGTAAAGATCCTAATGTCACAGCTGTTTAGAACAAATTCAATGTAATTCAGTTTTACAAGCAGTGTTAGGCTAAATCCAAATCAACATTGCTTTCAGCAAAATACAGTTATAATTCTTTTGGCCTGCTAACAAAGTGTGTGTTGCCATGTTTGTCTTTCGGAAGCAAAATAAAATATGACATTTACTGACAGCCTGCTTCAAAAGTGGAACGGCCTGATCTCACTTACATGCTGAGACTCTGGAGGCAATCCATTATTGCTCCTGATTCCACGGGCAGAGCTGCCATCAGAATGTAACCCACTGCAAAGAGGAAAACTCATCTAGCAGGAGGGGCTGTAGTCTCTTGTAAGTAGATGACTTGCTCTGCTGGACTGTTTGTTTCAGGAGCGATATTTTCAGCGGTAGGCTCACGTGATGGAGCGATTTTTGAAACTCCTCTACGAGACTTTCTGGTAGCTGGCACTGAGGTCAGCTTGGGTGTTAGTGCTTAGTTCAAAGCTAGCAAAGGGGCAGAAATACTGTGGATTTTTCTCTTATGTGCTGGGCTCAAGCTACATTACCATCTTGAAAAGTCTTGAAGGCAGCTGTAATTCTGATGATTTTACAACTGAAAACTGGAGAATTCAAAGTTAGTGGTATGAAGAATGTTGTATGGTTTCTAGGACATCCTCGGAGAGTATCCCTGAGATCCAGAGTACTCACCATTCACCCAGTGTCACTGTTTAAGTTTTTTGAAAGTTCTTTCTGCTTGGACAACATCTCTAGGGTCTCATTTACTCAGCCATTAGAGGAGTTCATTCTCCATTGGAAATGGCCTTGTTAGCCTACATACTTAGATACCATCTTGTAGATCTATTTCCCTCCCCATCATTAAGCCTGAAAAAAAGAGGGAAAAATGGATGTGTATGTGGACAGAATTACATTCTCTGTCCCTCCTTCCCTTGGAGATACTCTCCTTGTATGCATACCTCTTTGGACTCCGGACTTTCTCCTACCCAGCCGCACACTCTCCCATAATACTTTCCCCTCTGAGCATGTGCTCAGAAGCAGACACCCTCCTTTCTAGCCCCACTTTAGCTATAGAGCGTTTGGGCAAGTTAACAGCTAAGACAATGTTGGCTGCTCTCCTAGCATTATGGTGTACCTCTCCAACTCTTGTTATGTTACTTTGGTGATAAATAGTCATAATAAATTCTTTAATAGTGTGAAGATAGGTCATTACTCATCACAGCCAGGCTGTGAGAAGATCATAAATCTGGAATAAAAGCCATTCATTTGGTTGGAGAATCCAAAGCTTCACTGTTTAGAAGGATTCATTTCCACCATCCAAAGCTTCACTGTTTAGAAGGATTCATTTCCACCATCCCCCTCAGTTAATCATTCTCTAAGTCCTCATAAATATCACGAGCAAAGGAAAAGAATGACCCATTCTTGCTGTGCCATAAAATGTATGATGTTGGGCTATGAGTTTTTACTTCTCAGCTCACATGTGAAAAATTCAGCAGCAAACCAGAGGTTGCAATGTGAAGTTTCTTGCTGACTATGCTTTCTAGGCCAGAAAGGAGGTGGGCATAAATGTATTCAAAGACAATCTCCCAGGAGAAAGAAAAGAGACAGCAAGGATCACGTGTGTGCATACATATGTAAGTGTGTATTGGTGTATTTTCTCTTTATAAAATCCGTATTAGTAGTACAAACTTTAAAAATACTGCACCAGACTACTCTACCTCTGCACCTCTAGCAGTTAGACTTAAAACAAGCTTGATTATTTCATTATTTAATCAACTTATCATTCTAAACTCGCGGAGGGAGGGATTTTCAAGCTTAACACTCAACTGTAGAAGGCGGAAACATTTTTGCTAATGAAGGGTGAGATTTTCAGGCATTTATTAAAAGTGTCTCATGAAAGACACTGAAATAATGACAAATGAGTCACAAAGATTTCCATACTGAAAAAAACACTGGAGAAAAGCACATATTGTATTTCCATTATAAAGAAAGATTAGGAGCACTTAAAGCCAAGTGTGAGCAGGCTTCACGCAAGAGTAACTGAAATAGCTGTAGTGTCTACTCTGTGGCTGATTCCTTGAGGATCTAACTATGAGTCTGCTACGGTTCTACAGGTGGAACTGCTGCTAACTAGACCACAGTTCATGAGTTAGTGTTGGCCAAGAATTCATTATCCAGATGTGCAAGTTATTATTTCTTCCTAAAAATGCCAGTTTTCCTTCTGGGAAAGGTTTCTGACATTCTTGACTTGGATTGTGTTTTGGAAAAATGCTTTGAGTTTGTCAGAATATGTTATTTTGACATTTTAAAAAATGCAGTTGTCATCTTTCTGCTTTAAATGACTTTTTGCTTTCAAACTTTAGTGAACTGAAGTAAAGATACTTAAAAAAATGTTCAAAATGTTAAAAAATGAAATGCTTTGAAATATAGAAAAGACATTTTGATTGACAGATGTGATAAGGTTTTTTCCAAGTGTGTACTTCAGGAATTCCTACATTTCTAGTTTTTAGCATATCTAGTCAGATCAGTGTTTTCTGTATTTTGAGATTTTCTTGCAAAAAAAAAAAAAAATCTCATCTGTAGAGCTAAAATCCAGAACTCTTGCAGCATTCACCCTTTCTGGGACCATATAAAGTACCTTGTAATTTTGGTACGCTAACTGGGATGGCCGAGAACAAGGAAAAGGAGCCTCTCTCTTCTACGAGTTGTAGAAGAATCCTGGGGGATGTATGGGCTAAACCAGCTGAGCTGGGTACCTACAGCTGCGGTGTAACCTCCCCTTGAAGAGGTGTCGTTCGCATCTGCCACGTGTGATTCTTGCCCTCGCTTTTCCTTCCTCTCCAAAGGGAAAGGAAACAGTATGAGGAAATACTACTTTATTTAGGCAACTGAAATCCTAGGTGGTTGGGGTGCTGCGTTCTTCTGCTACAGAAAGGCGAAACTTCAACTGCCATCCACCTTGAACGAGAAATGGGCAGGTTTGTGGTTCCAGAGTTGAGCTATATTTTGGTGATGTGAATATCTGCTCCAGCTGCTGGTTACTGGCAGCAGTCGGTGGTTTTGGTTGCTTATAGCCTAAATCGTAGAACCACTGGTGATTATTAAGACAGTAGCTACTGTTTAATGTGATTGCACCTGTCTTCCCTTCGTTTGCCCGTCACCAGCTAGCCCAGTACTGATGCCATCTGCACTGCCAGTGCAGTGGAGGAAGACTCTCTTCTCTTGCATGTCTGCTGTCCTGCTTAAGAAGGAAGATGCGGTTGGGAGGGTCATTTTGGGATGCATGTGCTAGTGCTCAAAGAAATCCAGAGTGAACTTTGGGGATGGAGAGGAAGGAGGTCGCTGTGGTGATGCTGAGCAGCCTTTCTCAGGGCTACAACAGAGAAGTTCAAATGAATGTGTTCAGGGGAGCAACCACCGTGATTGATTTATACACCTAGCTTTGAACCAGAAACTGTATAAGCAAGCAATAAATCATGAGACTGGAGGAACACAGAAGCTATTGCCTGGGACTCGGCAAGTTATGAGAAGGAAGTATGAAAAAAAAAAAAGAGGGAAAAAAAGGAAGAGAAAGAAAATTGTCTATTTTTAATAAATTGTTTGAGCTTCAGTATTAGTGGGCTAGGCTTTGACTTGGGATTAGGAGCCAGCTTGGGAACCAGTGAGTACTATCTTTGCCTTCATATAACCTCATTAACTCTGTAATGTTAAACACATTCTTCAGCTGGGCTCCTTGGTTGTGTCTCTGTGGCCTGCTTTCCTCCCAGGGTAGCAGCCCATCTCATAAGCATCTCTGTGAAACCCTTGTAGTAAATGTTAGCGATCCCTTCTTAGCTGTTATTGTCTCTGCCTCCAGATAACTAAGCAGGTATACACTTAAGTCCAAGATAAACACTTCCTTGGCCTCTCATTTATTGCAGATATAAACTCCTATAAAGCTCGCCACTGTGCTAGCTATCATGCCCTCTATCGCCTTTTTGCAAAATGTAATCCATAAAATGCTTTCATGGTAACCTTATACATCGGCAACCAGTGATAACATCTCTAGGCCCCCATGACAGACAGGAACTCGCAAGCATGGAGTTAATAATGCAAACTTTCAAAAAATGAAACTGGCAGAAGGAGACGAGGAGGGGAATAAAAGGGGCCGGTGTGGCTGTAATTGGGACCATGTGAGCTTCCTTAGAGAGGGATTAAGGGAAAGAGACAGGCCTCGCCCGCGAAGATTAGTTTCAATTAGACGGGCTGGAGGCGAAAGTCAGGACTTGGTGAAAGATTAAAACAAGAAGGGAGAAAGTTTCCATTGCTTTTGCTCCAGGCCTACACAAGAGGGTTCAGTGAGATCATGCTAATTGAAGGCAAAGCTTGCATGGAAGTTAGGAAGAACTCGCATTAATTGATTCGATGCTGCGATTTTTTCTTTATCCGCAGTGTTCTTTTGGGTTGTTCTTTTTTTCAGTGTTTTTGTTTGGGGTTTTTTTGGTGTGTGGCTTTTTTTTTTTTAAATGTAAAGAGGGAGAAATCATCCACAACTTTGTCTGTGGTTAAAATGAACCAGAAGGGAGAGCAGTGGACAGTCACCTGGTGCCATCTAGTCAGTGTTATGTTCCACCTCCGTGATCCCCTTTCAGTTTAGTATCAACTATTAGAACCAAATTGATGGTGTCATTGTTATTACCATACAGCTGAGCTCCTTGCTTCGCAAATTAAAAAGTCTGTTATCTTGACAGATTTGTTTTCCCCGCAAGAAGATCCAATTTAGAGCATTATTTAAAAGTACTCTCTGAAATTTACAGTATGATAATCAACCAGGCTTGCATTTTCCAGTTCTGAGGTCGAGTGGAGAAAACACATGGTTTCCTTATGGCTACCATAAAAAGGAGCTCTTCAGGAAATGGCAAATGGTATTTTAGTCCATCTCTGACTGGCTGAATACAGCACTAGTGTAATTGTGATCCTAGTGAGGAAGTTCTGTTGCCTTTCTCCTCCTGCCTCTCCCCTGCTTCCAGCTTCAGTGAAAAAGGAAATCATGGAATAATAGAAATTAGAACTGGGGAAGATGGGCTTGTGTCGTCAGCCAGTGCAGAGTTCCTCTCTGTGGTATAGTCTTCAGTGCTTTGTCTGGTTTTCAGTGCAGTGAGTGCTGAAATTACAATTACACCATTTCCTTTAAGAGGAAACTATTCCAAATATGAATAGGTTTCCATGTTAAGAATTTTCTCCCCTACCCCCTTGATAATACTGAAAGCTATAGGAAAATGTATATCCAATCTTTCTATATTAGATCAATATTTTTATTCCATTAAACTTGTCTCTGAGGGGCAAGATACATCATCTTTTGCCAGATTTCTGTATCAGATTGTCACTCTGTGGATTTTTGTTTCATAAAGCTTTGGAATTACAATGCCTAGTCAATTATAGTTAAATGCATTTTCGCAGCCGGCCAGAAAAACATTAGCACTAATCAAAAACATTGCACCAACAGGGATTCCCAAAGAGATTTTTTTGTTTTGTTTTGTTTTATGAAAATGTTCTCTCAGCTAGAAACATCAAAAGACAACCACGAACGTGATCCGCTAAAATATGAGAAAAAGAATTTGTGCTCTAGCTGCATTGAGATCTGTCTTTCTTGCAGATGACAGTTGATGCAAAATATCTGCATTTAAGCTAATATCAATACTCAGCAGGGGAGGTCACTCATGACAGCTCTAATGCTCTAATAATGGCTTGCTACCATCCTCTGTCTTCGGCTTCACGTATGCACATTGTTTCGTTTCAATTTCTTGGTTCCTGCTGCATTTTTCAAATTCACGAAGAAATTAGATACTGGGGGCTAATTGCTCAGTACCTTTTCATTTTTCATATTAGAAAAGGGAAATGCTCCCCTGTCGGATCTCACCCGGCTGCTAGATGACTACGCGATGCTTCGGTCACTAGTGAGAGCAAGCTATAAAGCTGGAACTCGGACTGTGGACCATTGTGGTTGCAGTGGTGACTGTTTTCTTTCATAAATAACCCTTGTTTAATACACACGTCTTATCAACATGTCATGGCATCCCTTTCTTAGAACGGTGCTGCTTAGCACAGAACCTGGGAACGCTCCAACTACGGCTTGGAGGTGTCTCTGAGGATCCTGTGCTTCCCTGTGCCACATCTGCCGCAGGACCTGGCCTTCACGTCTGCCAGGTTTTTCCAGCTATCAAAATGACACCGTGAACATTTTTTAAGTGAATACGAATGCATCTGGGGTGTGGGAGGCTGCAGCTGACTGAATGTAAAATCTTAAAAGTTCTGTCGAAGACTGGACTATTGTTCAGATATGAAACCACTGAGCAGGAGAAATTGGCATCATCTGCTACCTCTGAATGGCACCCAGACACAAACAGTACTTTATAATTACAATATGTCTTTTAAATGGAAACTGACAAGGTTCCAATTTTTCCTTGTTAAAACCTAGAAAACCTGGTATCCCTGATTTCCTCTCCCCACCTACCTCCTCTTCAGGCTTGCCTTTTTGTTTGGTTTTTGTTTGGTTTTTTTTTTTTCCTGGAATTATTACATGGAAGGCTGATAAATGGATGCTATGAATGAATGTTTTCCAAACATTGTAGGAACTATTAAGAAAGTGGTTTTCCTTCTTCCCCTTTTTCCTTCCCACACTCCTCCCCCTCCCACCCCACAACTAATAGCACACAAATAGCATTTCATGTAATTTTGGCTACTCTCCACTATTCCAGGCAGACTTCAGGAAATCTCTTGATTTATAGTTGAGGCATCCAAAGGCAGCATGCTGCCTGCTTCCTTAAGGGATGCCTATCGGTGACATTTAGTAAGTTTGAGGTGCAGTATTTCAAATAGGCAATAACCATATTTTAGTCAGATAACTCTATGTTTATACTTACAAATTGATTTAGTAATGAAATAAGTTCCTTTCATGATGCTTGCTGGCTTTAGGGTCTTTGTTATGGTATGCTCAGACTGTTCCTGAGGTTTAGTTTACCAAAGTAGAGCCAAAGTTTTCTATCCATAAGCAGTCCAATTGAATTCAATAGGGCTATTCACATTAATAGGTAAAGCAGGATTTGGGACTCAGTTCAGAAAAACCATCAAGCATGTGCTTAAAGTCTACTGTCCTTTTGGTTCCCCACTGCTGCTGTTGGCTGCTCTAGGATTATCAGTTCTGAAATGCTCTATTAAGTTGTTGGTTAGTGGAGTCGCATATCTGGTCTCCTGCAGATGGGGTGCTTGGAAAGGGTATAGTTCAGGCCAAATTTAAGGCTACAGCTGAGTGATTTGCCCTTGTATTTGTTTTTTGTCTTCCTCTGTGGATTGGTGATATTTTACTTGTAACAGTCATCAAATAAAATAAATTCCCTGCTCTTTGTAGGGTCTGCAGATGTTCGTGGTGTGCTTGGGTTTTCCTGGTCTCTCTTTTAGTACTAGTCCTTTAGAAGGACTAGTTAGTTTTTGGACATTAGGGGCTGCTCTGTGGCTTGTGGCATAGCAAAAGACTTGGGATTGCTATTATTTGACTTGCATGAGCTTAGTGTATATTATATAGGTTCCTTTACAGTGAGGGATACAATTATCCTAGTTGGTCCTCTCACATCCTGGTTACATTTTTCGGTATTAAAATACAGTCTGGGAAAACCATCTGAGATGGTGTCGTGATAGATGCTCAAAGGGCTGTAGTAGAAAAATATCTATTCCTCAAGTAAGACAGGATGAAAGAAAGAAAAGTAACATTACTATCCCATAAGGCAACTCTTCATTTCTCACTCCTATTCCCATCCTTCAAGGTCCAGGATTCTGACTGGGTTTCCAAGTGGGCTATTTGTGCGAAAACATTTTGACCATTAAATGGTGCTTTGAACATATCAACATCATGCAGGTACAAAAATACCTTCTCTGTCTCTGGCTTCCTTAGATATTAGGAATTTGAGACTCTTAATGCCCTGCTAACTGGAATACAGTCTAACTAGGTAACACTTACAGAACATGCCTAATCCTTGACTAAATCTACCTATGTCTCTGACATGAAAGTTATTTGGAGAGGAAAAAAATCTACAAGTTAATTGTGTGCTCTGCAGAAAGGATTCCTCTTGCACAGTACACAATGATCACTTCAGGTCACTGTGGATCACCGGAGGATCAGAATAAGTAAGTTATGTTTCATTGTAGTTATTTAGGTGTCTGTCTTTAAAAGATTTGCATTCACCTTGCGATACGTTCAAGAGCAGTAAAGAGTAACTTAAATACATTTTAAAGGAACAATAGCTCATCTTGTGCCAGAATGGGAAATCTGTCAGACCTTGCTGTTTTCTTTAAATGAACTGGGAGAGAAACCCTTTAATATTCTCAAGTGCTTTCTACTATTTTTGAAGAACGGTTTTTCCCTCACATTTCAATTGTTGTTAGGACAAAAATGAGCACAGGTCTCCAAGGAAGTCTTGAAAGCATCCTTCTTCAAATTTTCAAATTCTTTTTTCTTTTCTTTTCTTTTTTTTTAAAAAATCTTACGTTTATTTGCTATGGGAAAAATGTCCTTATGTTAAAAAAAAAAAGTTCCCTACAATTTCTGTTTTCTTCATGTTTTAATTGTTCTTTTAAACCAATCGAAAACATGTTTCAAGATGTTGAATTTCGAGTTCTGTTTTTTTAGTTCTGGGTTTGAAAAGCTACAGTGAAGCTCAGTATTTGTGGTGTTCCCTTCTGACATGGTGCATATGCTTTAGTTCTGCTTATGTTTTACCTCCTTCTACTCCACTTTTTTGCTTCAGCCAAACTACATACCATATTCTGCCCAGGCCCATCCACTTGGGTACCTTTTCTTCTCAGGATTGTAAAAGGTACCTTTGCCCCTTGAAAGCTCTGGTTTTTGACCCTAATCCTTGCAAGTGTTTCCATCCTAACAGTACTCATTGCCACTAAGACTGGCATTGAACCAAGACTGTCCTTTAAAACTTGCAGGTACTCAAAGTGGGCATCAGTGCACGGACATTCTGTAAAGTTTAGATGACTCACTCTGCTACTCACTATGTAATTTCTGTCCCCCAGTCCTGAATTAAATTATGGGTGGCATCTGCTGCTTTGTTGGACCTAAGTGCTACTTAAGGATCACCAGGTAAACTATAAAGAAACTTGTTGACAGTTGCTACTTTATAATTTCCAATGCTGTATCGCTAGGTTCATATGTTAGAAGCATTTCAGAAAATGACCTTGCTGATATACCATGATGGAACATGGCAGAGAGTTACCAGTTTAGCACTGTACTTAATTCAAGCTCACTTTCATTGGGGACCTGTAAAATCTTTCCATAGGAAATGCTAGAATAAGTAAGACTTCAGTTTGGACTCTCCTTCATGTGAGACAGGACTGTCATTGTTGTGTTTGGAAGGAGTTTCTCATGACATCTACTTTTGAGCTGGCCTAGTCCTGGCTGCATGAGAAACGTGTTTGCAGAAGGCGGACAGATTGTTTATGGCAGAGAAAGAGAGGTGTCATTAAAAGTAAAAAGACATGCTTTTTGGACTTTCCTATCCAAATTCTTGCGATGAATGAAATATTAATTGAAGGATGCAGCTGGATCTCACCTGAATTCCTGCAGTCCAAAGCTTAGGCTATGGCTTATGACCCGGGATCAGGGTGTTCCAGTCTCACTTGGAGTAGATTTATTTACTCAGTTTGGCAGTGTTGTTCCAGAGTTTTAGTCCATTTTACAGATTGGACAAGTGACCTGTGACATTAGAATCATAGAATTGTTTAGGTTGGAAAAGACCTTTAAGACCATCAAGTCCAACCGTTAACCCAGCACGGCCAAGTCCACCACTAAACCATGTCCCTAAGCGCCACATCTACAGGGCTTTTAAATAGCCTCAGGGATGGTGGCTCAACCACTTCCCTGGGCAGCCTGTTCCAATGCTCGACAACCCTTTTGGTGAAGAAATTTTTCCTAATATCCCATCTAAACCTCCCCTGGCGTAACTTAAGGCCATTTCTTCTTGTCCCGTGGGTTGATACTTGGGAGAAGAGACCAGCCCCCACCTCACTACAACCTCCTTTCAGGTAGTTGTAGAGAGCAATAAGGTCTCCCCTCAGCCTCCTTACCTCCAGGCTGAACAACCCCAGTTCCCTTGGCCGCTCCCCATCAGCCTTGTGCTCCAGACCCTTCACCAGCTTCATTGCCCTTCTCTGGACACGCTCCAGCCCCTCAATGTCTCTCTTGGAGTGAGGGCCCCAACACTGAACACATTATTCGAGGTGCAGCCTCACCTGTGCTGAGTACAGGGGGACGATCACTTCCCTGGTCCTGCTGGCCACACGATTTCTGATACAAGCCAGGATGCTTTTGGCCTTCTTGGCCACCTGGGCACACTGCTGGCTCATAATTCAGGTGGCTGTTGACCAGCACCGCCAGATCCTTTTTCCACCGGGCAGCTTTCCAGCCACTCTTCCCCAAGCCTGTAGCGTTGCAGGGGGTTGTTGTGACCCAAGGGCAGGACCTGGCACTGAGCCTTGTTGAACCTCATACAATTGGCCTTGGCCCATCGATCCAGCCTGTCCAGGTCCCTGTGCAGAGCCTTCACTTATTCTAGGGATGTTCTAGTTTTCTCATCTATAAACAGGGGAAACACCTATCTCTATGAAGTGCCTGAAGAGAAGCACTACACAGCCTTGGTTCTGCTGAGTGCTTTTTAGAAGGTCCTCAACTTCGGATAAAATAAAGCTTTATACTGTAAAGCATTATTATGTATTAGGCCAAACTGTGGCATCCTTGGACAATTCTGGGACACGAGCTCCCACTGAGAGTAGCAGGAATTTACCTGGTTCAAGAAGGGTTTGGAATTCTGCCCAGAGTTAAGAACATTGTTGTTAGTTTAGACTTGTTTTTGAAGGGAAAAAGTGTAACTGCACTCACAGGTGTCTGAAAGCTCTTTTGGGGATGTAGCTTCAGGTTTCCCACCAATTTGAAAAGTATGCTTATCAATAGGTAATACTTCTCTTTCTCCTGTTGCAATATATTTCTCCTTATATTGTTTCTTTTCTCCTTTATCATTCATTCTTTATCTTAAATGGAAAAAATCTGACATGAACTGTGAAACAAATGAGTTAATCTTTTTCCACAACATTCTGATATTTCATATATCTGCTTTACTTCCTGGATTATGACAGGAGGTAAAGCTTCTCCCAATAATAAAATAGACCGTTCTCACAGAGTTAGAGAAATCAGAAAGGTTTTTAATTAAATTTTGCAGTCCTGAAGTGGGCAAAACTCCGGGACAATTGTGCTCCCAAAAACATAATGTGAAGATACCGTGTTAAAATTTTATGGGGAAGTTTGAAAAGGAAAATTTAATGAAGGAATAGAATGCACAACAAGCTCCAAAGACTCTGTTCCTGCCGTCTCTTTGCAGAGCTGTGTGGGACTGGGGCCTTTGTCTATTGAAAAAATGGACCAAATAGCCCCTTCTCCTATCCCACTCCTCCCACGGCTTTAGTTAAATTCTCGGATCGTGAGGGCATGTAGGGAACAGCTGCTTATGATCTCTTCACAAGTGCTGGGTCATTGGTAAACAACCATCCCTCCACCCTCTCGGAGAAAAAAAAATTATACAAAAAATGTATTCATTTTCCTGATGATGAAGAGTAATGAAGAGCACGTGCATGCTGCACTAAGAGAGAGAGAAAAAAATGACAAATTAAATCATGTCTCGTTTGACAACCCTTTAAGTGTAACAGATCTGCACTTGTGCTGTCTGACAGGCATGATTGATACCACGGAGCACTCGTCAATTTTTAAACACACAGACCGAACAAAGAGTCACTTCATCCTGGTTCTTGTAGTTTACAGGCAGCCCAGTGCTACGCAGGGTAAGCACCCCTTCATGCAGTGGTGTTTTACTTGGCAATACACTGCATCGCACTGTTTGGACAACTATATTTATTTTTATGATCCCTAAAATATTGTAACCCAGTCAACTCAACAGTCATTTAAGGTAATTTCTGGTCTGAACAGCATCTATTTTCTAGACAACTTTACAATAATATATGTTTGCTGTGGGCCAAATTCTTTGTGTAGGTACCTCTGTTTCTGTGCTGTATTCATAGCTGTTAACTGGGAGAGAGTCACAGTATGCAGTAATTTCTAATAACTTGAAATCGAAACCTCCTAGATATTTTTGACCATGCCATTTATAGATTATATTTAGCACGGCAAAACAATATGCTCTTCTTTACATTTTATTTGTGTACAAACAAACCAACCCTCAGATGAGCTATTTTAGATTATTTTGGGGGGGGAAAAACTCAGTCTGAGACAGACTTCAAAAATTTCAGTCTGAACAGCTTGAGGTGGTAAATGTAAAAAAGGGTCCTACTGTAAAAAGAGTCAGTCCTTAATTATCTGTGTTTTGGTGTTGCACCACAGTAACACAGTTACTGTGGGTCTTTTAAATGTACCAATAGGAGTTGGAGGACAATGCTCTGTTGAATTTTACATTTCCTTCTGAAAAGCCATAAACATCTACACTTATATATCTTTCATCATGAAATGACTATGCAACATCGTGAGAAAGGTTTATACAGGAAGACTCATCCATCACTGACATTCCTATGCCTCCGTGCCAGCCACGACTTGTCTGCTACACGGTATCAAAAATGGCTCAGCAGTTCAGAGCAGCCAGTGCAGAATTTGTTACGGCACAGAAGTGGAAGGGAGAGCCTATGCAAGAGCACTGTAAATAGACTAGAACATAGGTAATCCTGTGGAAGGAGACAGAGTAGCGTAATAGCTTTGATTTTTAAGGACTTAAATTAACCAATCCAAAGCACAGTTTGTGGAGCAACGTCCCATCTTACCCTGGGCGAGGAGCTCTGAAATTACAGGAAGCAGTGATGGTCTCTCTCCGCTCTAGATGTCCTTGACTTATGGTTTTTATGTTTCTATGAAATTATTTATTAGCAGGGAAAAAGAATCAGCACAGCTTTTAGTGGGTGTTGTGAACTAAATCCGTGGCCTCTGTAAATCCAAGACCCTCTTTAGACTAGGCTTTAGGAGGTGCTTACATACATATCAGCCGTGTCTACGCAGGGATGAATTCCATCATCTAGGCTTTCATTTTATGTATCTTTACTACTTGTCCTGGGCCCTTAACTCCATTAAGGGTAGATGCACAACTCTGTTTATTTAGGCCTTTTTAATCTGACAGTTCCAATCAAGCTAATTCATCCGAGAGAGACCAACCATCCTTTTATTTATTTTAAACTATTTTACCAAGGTAACCCAATCCAGACCATCTCCATATCTTGTTTACAAGAGCAGCCTTGGTGACAACATCTGTCCTGTGTAAAATGTCAAAAAAAAAACCAACCCAAACCCTAGCAAAAATCATAGAGGTATCAGTATTGTTATTCAGACACATGCCAAAATGAGCCTCCAACATCATTGCCTATGCTATTCAGAGAAGAAAAAAAGGAGCAGGCGCAGGTATCAGAGTCCTGGTGTCAGAGCCCACGCTGGCTGGGAGTCAGGCCGTGGTATGTTCAGTGGAGTTTGTTAAATGCTGTGAGTAGTGGCTGTTCATACCCTGTAATCTCTGGCAGGACAGGGGTAGACTGATGGTGAGATATAAAATTGCTGAGCATATTGCAGTAGGCTGTGGCTTTTGTCTTTCTCTGATGTTTCTTTGTAGGTTTTATGTATGTTTTCAGACGTAATAAAAATATCACCAACCTGTCTTCTACACAAAATGGAACTCTTTAACAGATAACTTCAAAATCAATACTATGCACAGGTAGAAGGAACCTGTGGAAGAAATGGTTGTTTCATGCTCGTAAAAGTGAATTGTTTATGAGGCAATAGGAGACAGGCTTTTCCTGATGTAACTGATCAGATACATCAGGAAGAGAAGGGTAAAAGGAAGGAAAAATGCTGTAGAAAATCAGTCTTTGGGCCCTCTAATGTGTGAATAATCAGAAAGGGGTTTGTGCCATGCTTGTGATTATTTGCATATTAAGCTACTCATAGCGTCTGAACTGCACTAAGGGGATTTTATGCCTTGCTAATGAAAACTGCTTATTTTAAATGACGATACGAAGTAGCTTTTGCTATCCGATAAATGAAGGAAAGTCTGATATAGTTCCACTATAAGAGGTTAATTTACACTAAAATGAAAATTGCAGCAGGACATTTAAAAATACAGCAGCAGTTTAAATGAGATAACTGTAAGGGTGACAATACTTTGTGGTCCACAGAAGTGGAGGAAAGCTGAGCAGCTCCCATTGCTGAGATGCTTTGGTAGTACTCGATGGCTCGTCTTAATCCTTGCTGATCCCTGAAAGCTCTTGTATTTCAGGAAGAGATGGAAGCCTGTGGAATTTATTTGTCACTTGAGCTAGGGATGACCATCAGGAATGAAACCTGCACAGTCCATTATTATTTGCCATTGTGTTGTGGATTCTTGTTTAAATTCACTGCTGCACAATGTGTGGTTCAAAGTGAACTTCATGCTGGTGGAATGCTCTTTATCGACAGACTGCAGAATAACATTTTCTGCATATGGACAGAACAGGTAGTACAGTGTGGATGGCAGTAGCACGTGCTACCACTATGCCTTCCTTGGCTCAGATTTGACCTGGTAGGGCCATCTCCGCTATACCTGAGAAGAGAACAGACCCTGTGGGTAGAGCTGGCAGAAATTTTGCATTCCTGTATTTTGGGGAATTCCAACATATCCCCAAGCCAAGCAATAATGAAATTATTATTTTGCAAATCAAAATGAAAATACCTGTTTTGGTCAAAAAGCCATTTCTTACAGAAAAAATACATTTTCACGTGAATGTTTTATATCTGACATATCCTTTTGCTACTAAAACTGCAAAAAAGGATGTTAAATTAGAGAGAGGAAAAATTGCCCCCCTGATGCTTCAAATTTCAACCACACCTGCCAGAAATAAATCTAATGAAAAACACTGTGTACATGTTATAGAAGCCAAACAAACATACCTGAGAAAGCTCTTTAAATGTATTATGACTGAGACTTGCTATACACATACATGATCCACGTCTGCTCTTGGTATTGCAGTCGCATCCATGTGAAAGAAAAGATTAAAACAAGATACCAACATAAAAGCAGATTGATACAGGAGCATTGAGTGGGAACTCCTGGAAGGAGATTGTTAGATAGTGACTGCTTGGAGTAAGTCCAGACCCAATTGCAGCACAGAGAAATTGGCTTTCTGTTGTACCTTGTTGTCTGTAATGCAAACCAGCGTGTGTGGGGGGGTGGTGGTGGTGGTGTGTGATTGTCATTATGAAAAGCTTTTGCCAACACAGTAGCTCAGACACCAGGGGATAATGCATTACACGCTGATGCTTTCCAGGACGTTGACTCTAAAGCAGTTGTGGTGGGTTGTTTCTATCGGAGGATGTGAGTTTCTGAACCACAGTTTCCCACAGGGTGTTATCTTGGCAGTACAAGGTTAAGATCCAGTCTTACTTCAGAGAAATGCCTCCACCTTCCTGTAGTCTTCGGGTTTCATCTAGCACTGCCGCGCTTTGAGGTTGGAGGCAGGGGATTCGTATTTCAGACAATGGGCAGAACAATTGGGAAAGCAACCCCCTGTTTCTGTTACAGCATAATCCCACCTGGGAGAGCGGCTCACTTGTTACTTCAAAGCCGCTGCATGTTAGAACACCCTGCTGAGATTAAAGCACCTGACAGAGGAGATGTGCCACCTGTCAGTCCCTGCTCAGACCCTGCACTGCTTCGCGGGCTCAGTCACGAGGGGTCTGGCCAGGGTTTGGCTGGGGAACCACTGCTGAAGCTCAGGTAGCAGGTGAGCGGGGTCGATGATCCCCAGCTGAGAGAGCATACCCAGAGCTGCGTTACAAGCTGTGTCATTTTGGGGATCCAGTGTAAATATAGGGGCCTTGATCACTTGTGGCCATTAAGGAAATCCTGGAACGTTGGCTTTGTGCTGAGTGCTGGTAAGATCAACAATTGAGCTGAAAATGAGTAGTCGTGTGTTGCTAAACCCTTACCTTCTGTAGTTTCAAATTAATGCAATAAATTTTGCTTCCTGTCCTCAACTAGTTTGCTATAAGCTGCTAGAAACTGCCACATTCCACTTCAGAGGTAGCAGGTGCTGATTGTTGGGAAACTTGATCCATATATCAATTGTAATGCATCTTAAAAAATTTAGCTTACAAAAATATAAAAGGGAGTCTGCAGAATGAGATTTTCTTCCTTCAGACCTGGAAAACCTGGTGGTGTCTGTGGTTTTGTAAAACCTCTCATACTTTATTTATTTTTATTCCTCTGCTAGCCCTTGGGTACAGATTACTTTCAAACAAGCCGGTTTACTGTTTGCATAACACAGGCTTAAATTCAGTTAGAAATAGATCATTTTTCAAGTAAAATTCCCCAGAAAATAATTACAAGTATTTGGGGGTGTTGGGGAAAACATCAGAAAACTTTCTTGTTGAGGTCTGGTGACACCTGGCAATTAAAAATAAAAATCCATTTCTTTATCCAGACCTTCCTCCCTCTCCTTGGGGACAAATTAAACTGAACTGCAGAAGTTTCAAACATACTTCTAAATCCAGCATCATTTGCTTCTGGGTAGATTCTACATTCTACAAATTATTTCTTCCTGGGAAAGTGTCTCAGATTCATATTAATGAGGATTCCATGTTTGTGGTTAGGAGAAATTTAGTCTTGTGGCTTAAGCAGCCTCAGGACTCTCATTAAGTGCAAGAGGTTAATAATCTAAACTAGCAGTTAACTAGCTATGGTCAGCAGAGCCTTATTGCTTTTGGCTCACGCTAGCTAAGCTGGTCCCTTGTCCTTTGCAGTGCTAGAGATGCAGGTGAAAACAAGGAGACCAAACAAGGCTAGCTGCAGATGAGCCATTTCTAATTTTAGCACTGGGGGAGATGTTATGAAATGTTATGAGTGGAAATAGGATACTGATGGAAAAACTAGTTTGCACGCGTATGACTGTAAGAGGAGGTGGATTCTCTAAGAGTAGATGAGCTCTTCATTCAGGTGTAGTTTGTGCTCTGGTAGTTTGAGATCCTTGTCCAGCCAAGTGCTGTGCACAGACAGCTCAGGCGAAACCCTCTCTTTCTTTGTGGGAACAAATGGTCACTTCTTTGCAGCACAAGAAAAATATGCAGAACTCCCAGCTGTGCTTGACTCACAGTGCTATGTGGGGAGTCACTTCTTGTAGCATGTGTCCAGCATGTCAGACTCTCTTAGCTGGACATCCGCTGAAATAAATCATAGCATTACAGAACACTGGCTGGAATGGATCTCTGGAGGTCGTCTATTCCAACCTGTTGTTCAAAGCAGGTCTAGTTAGATCAGATTACTCAGGGCCATATCGAGATGAGTCTTGAACGCTTCCAAGGATAGAGACTCCAGAACCTCTCTGGGCAACCTGTTCTGGTATTTGACTACCCTCATGGTAAAGAAAGGTTTCCTTACATCTATTCGGAATTTTCCATCTTCCAACTTGTCTGTTGCCCCCATCCTATTGCCATGCACCTCCAAGAAGAGCCTGGCCCCATCTTCTCTGTATCCTCTGATCAGGTAGTTGTCATCAGCAATGAGGTCTTCCCTTTGCTTTCTCTTCTCTATGCTGAACAGACTCACCTCTCTCAGGTTCTCCCTGTAAGTGATGTGTTCCAGCCCCTACCATTTTAGTGGCTTGTGGCTGGCCTTGCTCCAGTCTGTCAATGTTTCTCCTGAACTGGTGACCCCCAAACTGGACACAGTGCTCCCCACGCAATAGGAATAGAGGGAAAGGATTGTTTTCCTGGACCTGCTGGCTGCATTCTTACTAGTACAGCCTGGGATATGGTTCACCTAACTATCAGCAGGATTAAGTTGCTTTGTGGGTCAAGAGCTTGAAAGAAACAGTGCAGGTATTCCTGACATTGAAGAATTGCTGCAGGAATTGGAGGGCAGTCACAAATTAGGTCTATCCTTCTACAGCCGGTGGAAACTTTAGTTTTAATTGCACAGACCCCAAGCAAATTAAAAAGAAGCAACCAAATCAGTTACCAGGCTGGCTTCCTACAGTGTCCTGACAGGTCCCAGAGGCCTCAGCAGAGACAAGAGATTCAGCTGGCTTCTGCCACATCCTCTCTGCCTAAATTTAAAAAGGTAAAAAAAAAAAATCTAATCTGTAAGTGATCTTTGTGCAGTTGTGCAGCAGACCCTGTTCCCAGTGGAAAAAATAGGACATGATCACATATCTTAAAGTTATGCCCCCCTTCCTTTCTGATATGTTTTATTTCAAGGATACAATTTATTTTAGCATGATGTCTCCCATTGGAGAATCCATGGATTTATCTTCTGGCATTTTGAAAAAGAGACCCCAAAATATCCAGAAAAATAAATTTCATTTAGTTTCACTAAACTTTGGTCTGAGAACAAGTATCCAAGATGTTGTCTAGAAATCCAAAACATTATTCTGAAGAATGGTCTGCCTGAATAGACATATCTGAAAGAACAGATCTCTTTCATCAAGACAGCATCATGTGCTGTCCATCCCATGCTAACATCAGCTTAGATGTTGGTTGAGAGTCTTTAAAATATTATTGTAAACTTCTCAAGTGGGTTTGCGGCATGCTCTCAGTTTGCTTGCAGGGGAGATGCCTGCTGTAAAAGAGGAAAGAGGTTCATTGCTATCCCTTACAAAAATAATAGGTAATGCTTTTGCTGTCTGCGGTTCATATGGGACCATGGTCTGTAGGATGGCAGGGCTCCTCCCTGCTTTATCAACAGGCAGCTAAAGTTTGGTTGGAGCGGGAGGGGCTTCGGTTGCTGGTCACAGAAAGTAGAAGTGCTCTAAATGCATGGGAGCCTCCAACTTAATGCAGTTTGGGTCTGTTTCTGAAGCCTCTCTCTTCTTATGTCAGGAAAGCCGTCTCTGCACTAGCAGTTCCCCTTGGGAAGAAGTGCCTGGGACTCTAGCCTAGCCATACATCTCTGTCAAAATCTCTATGAATAAATTAACCTTTCTAAAGATTAGTGCACCCTAATACCTCAGGGTTTTTTTCTTGTTTTTTAACAGAACAAATGCTAAAAATGCCTTGACAGACCTTGCTAGGTTTTGTGCTGTGGATCATCTACAAAGGATTATGCTGCGAGTGGCGTTAAAGGCACAGCCACGTGATTATGGAGAGTACTGACTTGTCTCCTCCCTTGGAGAAAGGCTTTAGTGTATGGCAAAACATATAATTATGAGTAGGAAATCCTCATTAGGGCAAAAAATAAAAAAGCTAATGAAAACTCTCATGCTTTTCCTTTTGAAACACCTCTAATTCGGACACCTCCCAATGCTTCACAACTGTTAGTTCGCCAGAGCAAAGACATTATCTGACTCAAACAACTTTGAAGGTTTTGGTAGCTACACTTAACACTCAGATAGCTAAAACCCTGGCTGCCAGCTGTATCTGTGAAACAATGGGCTCAGTGTCAGCAGCCCAGTGGGCTTTTGCCTGCTTCTCTTCTTGACTCAAGCCCTTATTTTGGTAGAACAGACTGTGGGGAGGTCAGGTATCTGTCGCTCTCTTCTCTTGCCATTGAATTGCTGGAATTGATCTGATCCTTTCCAGGCGGCTGGGGGCGGGGGGGGGGGGCCATTCCAAAGATGGTAGGGAGTGTTTTGATTTTTGATCCTTTTGAGATGAATTATGGGGAGGAAGCTGTCTGCTATCAGAGGAATTAGTCAAATTCCTTGTCAGATGTGCAATCCCATTAAAAATGCATTATCTGTTTTCAAAGCTTAAGTATGGGTGTTGGTTGAGAGTCTTTAAAATATTATTGTAAACTTTCACTGAGAAAAAGTATTCCTGAGTCTTTCATGAAGGCTAATCCCACTTCAACTACCGTAAACCATCAACTTCTGGGGTGGCCTTCCCAAGCAATACTAGGCAAGAGCATGCAATTATTCTGGGAAAGTCCCCCTGGAAGATGCATACATTTGTTTTACGACGTTGTTAGCAGCTCTCAGCATTCAACTGATTTGTTCTGATAATGATTCTGTGTCTGCATGCCTCCTCAAGTTCTCCCTTTGCTTTTCTGCCTGGCATCTAGAGCTCAAATAACTATCTGAATCCAGGTCTGAATGTGTCCTAAATGAGACGCCTAACTCTGGTTCCTGCAAAGAGTAAATTCAGAACAGTTAAATGTATGTGCTCATAACTTGAATGTCTTAAAAGTAGATGGAAGGAATCTCAGTCAAAGCTTTGAACTATGTGTGTGGAGGGAAGCCACAGTTCTTCTGCGAAGGATTAACAGGATATCCTGGAGCATGCAATATCACTCATTCTTTGAAACACATTCCTTGGAATTTTTTTAATAAACATATAATGGTGGCATGTAAACTTCTCTTTTTAAAGTAACTGTTAGTTGCAGAATCACACACTCTTCCTAGTTTTTCTTATTTTTGACATGTAAATAGGATTTCCAGGAAAATCTCATAGATTGCTGATGTCTTTCACTAACATTCGCAACCATAAAGTTACTCCAATTGGATTTACAGTAGCCATGGCGGATCATAAATGGTGTTCTCTGGCCAGCTGAACACTGTTCCATGGGTTATTTGTCTAGACCTTTGCTCATTTGAATTGTTAGTGTCTTAGAACAATGGTATTTCCACCGTTTCTATTTGCAGTCCAACAGTTCAACCTCAAACTTTCTTACACTAAGCAGTTTAACTCAAAAGCTTAATGTCAGAGCAAGGTGGGATCATTTATGATAGCCAGTCTACTTTGCTCGGCAGGGCATTATAAATGTCAGAAAAAAAATGCTCTCATTCTGTATGGTCTCTTTAATACCTTTGTCACTGCATCATCTGAGCACAGCTGGAAAAGCTAAGAATGTGCTATCAGTGTATATAATAAAGCTATGTATTTTAGTGATAAAAAAATAAGGTGGTCACCTTTTTAAAGGAAGGAAACAGCCTTGGCTGGCAAGGGTTTCTTGCTAGGACTGTGCCAGCACTGAGGGCCATGTTTCATGCTACTTTGTTTTTCTGTTCCATGAGAGGAGTTGGCAGAAAATAGGCAAATTCCTCAGGTCTGGCTGAATGCTCTGGCACCACAGAGTAACCATGTTTCCTGCCTGGTTCGCTGGCAAGGGTATTAGTTTCTATAACAGCTCTGGTCCTCTGTGTCGCTGCAGGCAAATGAAACACAGCTTGGTGCTTATCTCTTGAAATACCAATAAAGTTATGGGTTCAAATCGCTGTTAGGCATCATTGCCAATCCACCTGTTAAAATATTTTTCAGACAACAAAGTATGAAAGGAGTACATGCACATGGTAAATATTTGGGATGATGTGTTATGTTTGCGGGCTTTTGAGGTGCTTTGATTTTATTTTGATGGTGGCTCCCAAGAGATCATACCGGGACCTGCAAACAAATGCTGCAGAATGAAATAAATTGTGCGGGAAGGTGAAAACCAGCTTCGCTCTTTCTTAGCCAGTCCATCTAAAAAAGCAGCCCAAAGTTTTGTGACTGAGAATTTAAAGAGTTTCCCTCCTTTTTCTGCTTGCTAAATGAAGGACCACCAGCAAATATTCTTGTGCTCCCTTCCAGGTTCAGTAAGCAGTGAATCTTGAGAACCTAAGCTGGTCTTTACTTTGCAAAATTTCCACTACTCTTTGCAGTCTCTTTGCAGTCTCGGATCGGCAGAGTTCCTACTGTGACAAACATCAGAGGCAGAACCCTGCCTGACACTGTCTAGACAACTTTGTAACCAGATGAAGCTACAAGAAAAGAAATTTCCTTCTATTCTAACTCTACCATGTACACACAAAGATAATCAAACCAGTAGGAGCACTTCAAGTCTTTTTCTTATCACTTTCATCAAAGCAGAGGCCATGTGGTCCTCAGGTCTTCAACAGCCCTGTGCATTTAACTATGTACCACATGAGGCAGCTGCAATGCAACTTATTTTAATGCTCTAAAGCAGAGATGGTGGCACTTTAACATTTCCTTTGCTAGAATAGGTTTATCTCAAAATTTTATGTTATTTCAACAAAGCGGAGTGTTTACCATAAATAGCAGGGCCTGCAGAAAGCCCGTTACAACACTCTTCCTACTGTGAAGCAGCAGTACCTCAAGCCTGAACTAATTTAGGAAGGCATTGGCCATATGATTTTAATATTAACAAGTGGAACAAATTTGTGAGTGGGTTGTTGGCCAGTTTCATAGTGAGGGGCACCTGCAATCGATCAACACGGCTCATACAACAAGGTGTCAATGCACAGGCAGAATAATAACAAGAATTTGGTGTATACAGGGATCACTCAGCTGGTGGGGAGGTGTTAACATGCGGGAGAAAAGAAAACATTATGGTGAAACGTTATTTGTTGGTTAGTTATCAATCCTATAATTCTCAGAGATGTGAAAGAAGCAGGGCAAGAGATTAAACGTGGCAAGGTGTGGTACACCTATGGCTTCGGCTGCTAGCTGGAAAGCTCAGAGGTGTATAGCATGAGTAAGATGTAAAGTTGACGGTGGCAGAAAGTGGTCACGACCTTCTTTTGTGAAACAGGAGAGGGCTGCCATTGCATATAGGTTATGTGGGTCTAAATGCAAGCACTCTTTAAAAGGGCATTGCAATTGTGAAACCCAATCCAAAGGCTGGTGGGAGGACCTGAGTCCCAGGCTCCTTCTCCTTGGAAAGCTCAGGCAGACTGCTGCCCAGCCCTCGAAACATCTAATGGTTGACTAATGCAGTTCAAGGAAACCCATCATTGCAGGGACTCTGCTCTGAACATGAGCGTGCTCTGCTGTGATAGAGTAGAGCTAGGAAAAAGCTCCTGATTCAGCTTCCCCTCCAAGTGTGTTCCCTTGCTGAGGCTTTCCCTAGGAACGAAGCCTGCCTCTCCCATACTGGCTGGGGACAGGCAATGCCTAATGCCCAGCTTTTCACCCCTATGCCCAAGTTCCCCTGCCAGAGCCAACACATGGCTGGCACAGGGAGGTGTACGAGGGAGCCTGGCTCCTCTGGGACACAGTTTTGACAAGTACAAATAACATTGCAGGCAAATGCTGGAAAACAGATCCAATCTACGGACGCTGGCTTAGCTTTCACAGGACATGACAGAGAAGGAGATGTGAATGGGCATGCCTGTTTGCCACAGAACAGAAGGACGAGGAACAGTCACCTCTGGAAAAAGTTTTGAAAATGCAAGAGGGGTAGATCTCTTAGCATTGTGCGAAATGGAGTGGACTCTCTAGAAGTCACTCTAAAAATTACATTCCTTAGGAAAGATCCTTCCCAGCTGTGTCCTGAGCTATTACATTTTTTGCAGGGATGTAATTTCTTGCCCTATGTCATAGATTTCTGCCTTCTCACAACATCCCAAAGGGTGATATCAGTATGTTGTTATGTTCTTTCTATTGCATGCCAACTTCAAGTATGTATTTTCGTTTATCTGAGTAAGCATAGAGCTACAGTGACACGATCCAGGATTAGAAAAATATGGACTGTCACAAAAATGTAGGCCTCTGTTTGAAGGAACACAGGTGACCTCCTGATCTCACCTCCCCCTCTGACAAGTGTCTGGAGCTGCTGTGTCCTGCTTGAGTTACTTTTTCTCTGTTTGCCTTTACCTCTGTTGCTTTATTTCTATATTGCTTAGCTACTCTTGACTGAGTAGAATATGTATACTCTAATTCAGGTGGTTCATACGTGCTGTTGGCAACATGTGCCAGCTTTATTGTGTTAATGGCATGCTTTTCTGTACATCTGAAATAACACCAATCTTCTTTCTGCCTCCAGATGAAAAAACCTGAGCCTACATTTTGTTTTGCCAGTCGCTGTTTCCTGTCACTTGCAATGGCCTCTTCCCAGGAGGTAAGAAAATAACCTTGCGTACTTTTTACCAATGGTAATCTGTTGTTTTGGCATTCTGTGAATGACTGGTTTCAGGCAATTCTGTCAACGTACCTTGCCAGCTACCAGGTTTTGGATGTTTGCTTTGGGAACATTTTGTGGTTGAATGGCTGTGTTCCATTCCACATGTAAACATGGGTAAAAACTCACATTTAACAGTTCTAAACAGTTGGACGCTGGTCAAAGAGGCTACTCCCTTTCTCTTTAATACGTTGACAGTACAGAACAATTTAGTAGCAGGAATGCCCAGGTCCTGCCTAACGTATGATTTTGTTTTATTTTATTTTTAAAAATGCCTAGCACAAAGACTGAGCCTTTATTTGGAAGGAGATGTCAGGAAAGCAAAACTTAATTGAAACTCAGACTGTACAATTGGAGTCATGTCTAAAAAGAAAGCTGTCTTTTCCCTCAGCATGCACTTGTACTGGAGGCCAGTTTCCACTCTCATTTGCATGAGTTTAAACCACAGTAACTCTACGTGCGATTGTGCCAGTATGGCTTGAGATTAGAATTGGATCCTCAGCTATTTCAAGCTTTATATTTACTTTCTTAGTCATCTGATTGATCACAGTGATGCCAATCTGGTTACTTGCCGTAGCCACGCGGAAGAGTCTGGCCGCAGCAACAGGACCTAGTGTGTGCTCAGCACTTTTAAAAATCCAGATCTGTGTTACTAAATGTTGCATGCTGTGCTCCGGTGGGAACAGGAGATATATGCATCCTTTAAAAACAGTAAGCCCTGTGGTGCGAGGAGCTTGTGACAGCTCTTTGCTATGGGTAACTTTATCTTTCAGGGGTTTTCTAACCATCTATTGGAGGCATCTGCCTCGGCTCCTCAGAGAATGGAGCCCATCTTCCATATACAGTCAATGGAGAGTTGCTTCTCCCATGTCACAGGGCTGAAGCCTGCCTGCTATACCAGGGACCACTCTCAGCTCCTGCCTTCCCAGGACAGGTTCCCAGTCTGCCCAGCAGGCTTTCTTTACTTACGTTAAGCACTACTGCAGAGTGCTGTGTAGTTCTTGGGGGAGAGTTTCCTGTACAGAAAGCATGAAAAGCATTTGGAAAGAGAGGTCTCGTTAGGTCTGACAACACAGAGTCCTGTGCACTCTCAGAGGAAGACTTCAATGGAGGTGGAGGATAAAAAGGACTTTGTCCAGAATCAAACTCAGCTCTGGTCAAAACGGAGAAGCAAGCAGATCTTTTCCTGTTTCATTTGGATATGTGGCAGAAGATGAATATGTTGGGCCCTGTGTGTTTGGGCTACTTCATTTTATACCCTAGATCATTTGTCTAGAACCAACGCCTTAAGCATCTAACTCACACTCCTTTTACACACTCACTGGTCGCCACAGAAGTGCAAGTTGTACTACTTATGTCTTTACACATGCTTATGATAACCTGACATCCACTGTGTAATAAAAAACACCATTTCCATACCTATTTTAGCTCGAAACATGTCCATTAGATCTCTGAAAGTAGGGCCTTTTCTAGTAAGGGATCCAGGAATAGCATAGCTCAGCCTTTGAGGCATTTGCAGTTTAAGGGCACCTTCTGGCATGTTGAATGTCCCCGGCATATTCTATCCTGGGTTTTCATGCATAGTCTATAGAGTACTGATGATCTCTGGTAGCACTTGTTGGTGCTCCACAGATTTTCTGATCACATGATGCTGGCATACTGCCTTATTTCCAGCTGCTAAACTGCATTCAAAGGCCATTTAAAATACTTTCCTAATAAAACTTGCCTATAAAAATAGTTACTATAGCTGCTGCAAGGATGTTCTAGGAGCTGGTCCAAAAGACAGTCCCTACTGAGATGAGATCCACCCTACTAAAAAAAGCTGAGAAATCTCAGCCTTAGCAGAATTTCAGCAGAAATTAACAGCAGCAGGAAAGTGGCAGCGGAAGTGTTAATCAAATCGTGTGCTTTCTTAGTTAATGCACAGTCACTCCTGCAGCTGATGAATAAGATAGGGAGCATGGCTTGTTGGGTAGAGTTTCTAAGCTGTTTAAATATGTTACAGCTTTGCTTTTAAAGTAGAAGAGCTTGGATTAATTGAGTAAGTGGCACTTAAGAGATTGCAGGTTAGGAGGATGCAGAGTGTGGCTAAATGCAGCTTGGGTGTTCGCTTTTTTTTTTCTCTTTAAATCTGTGGTTGCACTTTCCCTGTAGCCGTGGGGTTAGGACAAAGCCGGTCAACTGCAGGTTTTATTGCCAGTGAGCTGAGACATGCAGCTGTTTCAATTCTTTGATCACAGAAGATAGCAGAACAAGCAAGCCCAATGCTGATGCAAAAACCCCCTCTGTATAAGCTCAGTACAGCCACTTGGACTCCCAGAAGGTGGCAGGGATAGGGGGCAGGGGCTGGGGCGGGCTGCCAATCCATACCTACAGTGTCCCTGTGGCAGATGGTACCTGCCGAGTCTTCTTTCCGGCCAAGTATAACCAATCCTCTGTTTGCCATTTCATGCCAATGCCCAAGTGTGCTAGAAATGCAACTTTTTTAAAAGTTATTTTCTCCATATGCAGAAGAAACTCTTGGAAGCTAGCATGCTTCACTCTCGGTTTGCTTGTCTTGTTTCCTTTCTCGTAGATGGGAAGTGTATGTGTGTACCTCAGCCTTATCTAACCAGCTGGCTTGATGCTTTAACTTATCCTTCTGTTGTCATTAGTTCATCAAGGAAAACACTTCCAGGACTTTCTGACTTGCATCTTGGAAACCTCTTTTTCTTCTCAGTACTTTGGCCCAGGATAGAGACTTCTTTTTTCTTCATATTTGGACATGCCTGGTGCATATGCCAGATACCACAAATAGCCCAGTCTCCTCTTCATCAGGCAGCATCTGGACTTTTTCCTCCTGTGTCATTGCAGTGGTAGCCTTTGACCTGGATTCTCTGCTACATAAGGGGTAAGAGCAAAAGAACAAACTGTCAGGGAGCTGGTCCCACGTCATAGCTTGTTTCAGAACTAGATACCTTCTTGTATTTTGCAATGGGGATTTAAGGGCAAACATTACAGGAACTCTTTCTTTTGAGACTTAAGCCCATACCAAGGATATAAGTGGTAGAGGAGGTGGTATTTTTCAGAAGCAGAGGGGAGTTTTCCCCTTAACAGCAGATTCCTGTATTGAACCAGCACAGTTCCTCACCATGAGCTTGCATTTCTAATCAGATTCACATCAGGCATGCCCCCACCTCCAGTTGCTTCTGTCCCCAGGACCTTTCTTCAGGGGCTTGTCACTCCATTGTCGCAAATTTTATTCGTCTCTGCACAGATCTGTGCACATCTCCAAGGATGCCTGTAGCTCTTAAAAGCTTTCTACTGTGCTGCACTCAAAAAAATGTGGAATAGTCTGATTATGCACAGCGGCTGCTGGAGAGTCAGTGTGGTTTTCCTGAAGCTATGAGTCCCTTTGGAAATGGGCTGAAAATTTATCTGTAGCACCCTCTTCTTGCTCTCTCCTCAGTCTTTGCTTGTGATTTCATGAGAAATCACAATGGCATCTTTCATGTTGCAATGCTTTGTTCTGCGGTGAAATCAAACCTGGGAAGTTCTGGGTTGATGCTAATAAAATGGCAGTGGTGGAGCAATATGAGGTGTAGGTTTTCTGTCTTTGGAATGGTTTCTGTTGTTCTGGCTGCAAGTGGAAAGTATCTCATTCGGGAATGTTAAAACATTGATTTCCAGTACTAGATAATTGCTTTCTGTGAATTTCTTCTTCTTTTAAACTTACCTGGCTTTGAAACATGTTAAAATTCAAATTTTTATATTGCTAATTGGACTACTTAACAAGACCTAAGGTTGCATAAATGGTCTCTAAGATGGATTTCTTAATTTTTGTTTTTATGGGAAAGCTGTAACATAGGAAGTGATGGGGTGTTTTTAGTGAATTCTAAGTGAAATATAAGAACTCTTCCTTCCAAAGTTGTCTAATCCAGGTGTGGGCATTTAGAATGATATTTTTCCATCCTGTCTAATTTCTAACTGTCTTAGTTTTTCATCTGCCATAAGTGGCATAACATAGAGGGATATCACTTATTTCGTCATTGTGCATTACTAGAATATGATACTTCAGACTTCTGGGATCTAAACAAGGGCTGTGTAAGGCTGATTTGACCTAGATTGTCAAAATTAGGACCAAAATTACTTTACTAAAGCTGATGTTTTCCAAAGTACCATAAGTATTGGAAACACAAGTCAGCTCTTAAGTGATATTTGTGCTTTTCCTTGTGTCTATCAGTGCAACTGACATTTAGGACACTCTTAAGGATATGATTTTGAGTGCCAAGCACTGAGGTGCCCATATTGACTTCAGTGATACACGGCCTGTACGGCAATCAGACTGCCTGTTTAGGAGCCTCACTGCAGGCATGTAATTTCTAGTCAAGGAATGAACCCTGTGTGGGTTCTTGTCTTGACATTACTATAACAATCTTTGCCAGTAGGTGGGGTTCCAATCCTGTTAAAAAAAACCTGGGAAACCTTGTCTATAAATGCTCGCTCCTCTTGCACTTACATACACAAGCTGGCCACATCTGGAAATGTTTGATTTGATATAGTGTCGTTTTACATTGCAGAAATGAGCGTAAGCGGTTTTTTAACCCACCAAGTGAGAAATGTGATCTGGGTTTTACTACCGACCCTTTAAATAAAAAACAGATCGCTTATTAAACCATTATCTATCAAGGATATGGAGAGAGTTAGAAATATCCCAGGATCAGAATCAAAATTGAAATGGACACATTTCTGTCTACTGTCCGATCCTGACAGCATGGTCCGGTCATGCAGAAGTGCAGAGCTGAAATACCTCACAAGAGGAAAAACAAACGCAGGGAGACAGCATAAAGAAACAAGCTCATATCCTATCCTTCTATCTGTGTTTGCTTTGACCATTTCCATTCAAGTACAGGGCACTGCTTACAGGAAATCACTGAAATGCATTATCATGTGTTGCTTGTTATCAAGATTTGGATAAAATCTTCTCTTACGAGCTTCTTGAGCAGCATTAGATCAGGGAATGCCAACTGGGTTCCTTGCAGAAGCCAATGTATTCACAACTGCCTACTCTATGCAGGCAAAGGATAGTGAGGGGGGCAAACTCCTGGCTAGCCAAATAGAATACAGAAGTAGTGTACCCTTTTGTGCTAGTTTTGAATGTGCTAGTTTCTAACCCTGTGTGAATTGCAGCTGATCTATAGCTTTTTGGGTTCCAGTTTAAAGGACGCGTACTAGCTATTGCAACTAATGCATGCACATGCTTTCACCCCTGTTTGATCGAATGCTGCTTCCTCGCTGATATGGGTACATCCCACTGGCTTTGATAGAGCTGCTCACGTGAGCAAAACCAGAAGGATTTGACTCTCTGTGAATTATGACAGTTGGCATCTGAAATGAAACAAAGATCAGATCTGAGATGGATTTTTGCCATCATGTTGCATTTAAAAGCTCGTATTACTTTGGTTGTATTACATTGCATCACACTCGACCGAATCAATGTGTCATAAAGCTGCCTAATGTAATTGTACACTGCATAAATGCAACAGAATGCCTCGGAAAAGTGATACTTCATGCTTGCTAGCTAACGCCTCGGCAAAGATTAAATCCACGAAAAGTAGGTATGTCCAATTGTTCGTTTGGATCAGCAAATAATTCATTACCCACATTATCTTTTTTTGAAATGTCACTCCATGCTGTAAATCACTAACGTCCTGCTTAAAATGCCAACGCACGGATTTTTTTAAAGAGCAAATGAAATTTTAGGGCCAATTCGCACCGTAGTTTTTCCCTTGAAGCAGAGCTGCCCATCTCCAAAGGCAAAATGCCTAGTTAGAGCATTTGCCTCCCTTTACTCCCTAGGTAGTGATTCTCAATGGGTGCAGCTTATTCATCTCGGAGACTCCCTCTCAGGCATTGGCCTCTCCATGAGAGCTTTCAGAAGAGAAACCCTGAGACAGCCACTTGCCTGAGAAGAACAAACTGGGTATTGTGAATTGAGATCTCAGGAGCCCACTCTCTGCTCTCCTTTTTTGAATTATCTTAGGCAAAAGGATCATTCTCCTCTCTTTGTGCCTCAGTTTGCCTGTCTACAAAAGCTCAGGAGATCGAATGCTGTCTTAGCAATGTGAAGTCTGGCTTTCATAACTAATTCCTATAAGCTGTGATGGAGGTACAACGTTGGGTTATGGATGACAAGCTGGGGAGGAGGAGAGGTAAGCTGAGTAGCTGGAGTTTCAGTAGTTCCCTTCCTGAGAAGAAGGGGAGATGACTTGATGCAATTGTTCAGGTGGCAGCTGCAGATAGCTGCTCCCATGCACTGGGAGGGAGGGGCAGGTCCCTTCCACTGCTGTGGAAACAGAGGCTCAAAAAGGGGAAGAGAAAGCCTTGATTTTGTGTGGCAGTTCAAATTCCTTAAAGGGCATTGGCACTGGGAGAGGCTGGGGGACAGCTGGGACCAGGCAGTGCCCTTCTCTCCGGGTAGAGCTCACTGGGGGTGGCAGGAGGAGAACCGGTGTGCTGAGAAGAGTTGATATTCCGGCAGGTTCAAATCTGACTGATGGGTGAGCAAACAAGAGCGTGACCCTTTGAGGCACAATGGTGATGGCCAGTGTGCACAGCAAGTCACTGCCGTGGTATAAATCTGAGGCAATTGCAAAGGTGTTAGAGGAGAGTGAGAGCGCATGTTTGTGCGTTATGAAGGATTGCTCTGTGGAGCACGTGGCGAAGCCGTTATCTCAGCAGAGCAGACTTCCAAGCTCAGGCTGTGTTGTGATTTTGACAGTGGACTAGGAATTCTCTCAAGAAATGAGTTTCTCTCACATTGCTGAAAGTGGGGAAAAATATAATCCAGGTGACACCTTGTGCTTGAAAAGCTTTGTCCAGCCCTTAGTGCCTCTTTCCTTCATGGGAATTTGACCTCAGATGGCCTTACTGCCAGCCTCATGCCATAGCCACAGCTCATCTGTGTCCAGCCCTGGGCAGGGTCCGGTGTGCCCCCCACGGAGCTGATGACAGTCTCTGCTGCAGCCAGCTCAGGAGACTGCCGGCCTGCACGCCCTCGTTTCTCCCCACGATGCTGATGCTACATCAAGCGTGGTGGGGGGCGAGGGGGGTCCTGTGTGCAGCTGCTCCTAAAACCATCCAGTGGGACCACATGCAGAGGCTGCTGCACGAAGAACGATGCCCATTTTAAGATCTCCCAACGAAATACCCAATAAATCCCCAGGATTTCGGTACCTGCGAGGCTGGCAGGGAGGAAATCTGTTTCCCAGCATGTGCTCGCTGTGACACACAACCTTTCAAAGCACAGATTGACCTTTCTCGGTAGTGATAACTGAAATAACGTTTCACCGTATTGTAAAATTAGAGACACTTCAGCAACTCCTACAAGTGTTGTGAGTTTCCCCCTTATCAAACAGAAGGGGTGATTCTGATCTCCCCGTGCCGAGTCCTTGATTGGCCGTCACCCTTCCTGACATGCCCTGTTGCCTGCAGTGGATTGGCCAGGGGCAGATTTATATCCCCCTGTCACGGCCAATAGAAATATAGTGTTTTCTGAGTCACTGTTTAGTTACAGTGACAGAACCCTGATTGGGTGAAGCCTTGTGATTTATGGCTTTTTGCTGAAGAGTAACTGAGTTTTATCAGAACATAATGATGTGGTACTAATGCTCATTGCGAGGCAACATGGCTGACCAGTTTGGAAAGGTCAGCTTTTGACCTTGTCTGTGTTTTAAGTAGATCTTGTTGTATTGCGTGCTGGCTGGGGTTACCTGCTCGCAGCAAACAAAACCCCGAATCGTATCTGTCTTTGCTGCGCCTGTGACCGACCACACCCCCGCCCCATCCCAAGGAATTAGTCTTAAAGGTTGGGGTGGGGGGAAGCTTTTCAGGTTCGCGACTGCGCTGCGGTTCTTGCTGCCTCCACGTGATCGATTTCTGAGACGAGGGTGCCTTCGCTTTCCACAAAGGGTGTCAGCTTCCATTCTTCAGTTTAGAAAAGGCAGGAGTGAGAAAAGGAGGTATCTTGAAGAAAAGGGTGGAATCCAGGACATCCGCTGGAGGAAGTGCCGTGGTTTGATCATCAGGCAAAGACCAGTTATTGGGCATGTGTAATGAATCTCAGGATGTGCTTTTCAAAATGCCTCTAGGGACTAGGTTAATTCAGAAAGGAAGATGTAGGCAGATAGTTATTACCATTTAATTGCTGCTTTTAATAATGAACCTGGTCTAAAGCATTCTGACAGTAGAAAGTTAACATCTCTGTGCTGGCCTTGTTATGGCATCATTCAAACTTATGGCTTGTTGTCATCTGGAATGTCAAGAAGTTACATTTGCGTGAATAAAGCAGGATTTATTTTCTGCATTAGTTAATAGTACTTCCTTTCCTCGGTCAGCATTCAGACTTGAGGGTACAAATCTCAAGTAGAGCAGCAAAACTCTTAGTAACATTTTAACAGGATTTATTAAGTTTGTTTGCTTGAATAAACATCAGGATCCTCAAGCACTTTCTTTTTTTAAGATTAACAAGCAACGTGGTTGCCTGACACTGCGATTTCAGCATGTTATGAGTGTCTTTCTCCTCAAGTTCCTTTACAGATCCCAACCTATATCTTTTATTAGGTAGCCCAAGGGTCGTCGACCCCGAAGTGTACACCTGTATTGGTGAGTTACTAAGCTCACGGATAACACAATATTTCTACAGCTGGTTTGTAAGCCATTTGCAGTCAAGTAGGTTCAAAAGATTCTACATGCACATAAATCTCAGTGTCACCAATATACACTAGTACAAATTTGCAAGATATTTACACAACACGAATACTGTTACATACTAATTTTATGAGTCATTTTTACATCACAGAGAGAGGAAAACATCACACACCTTTACTGTGAGCATCAGTTTGGAAGAAATAATATTGTAATTCATGTACATGCATAAAATTTTATAGCTATTATTTAATGCTTGTTACACCTCAGTTCCTATCTGTGTGTGGAACTCGTTTGTCCTTTATGTTTCTAGTCATACTTTACATTCAGTTTCTGACATCTCTCTCCTGCTATTTGCCTTGCCCAGGTAATGAGCTGTTTCACATTTGGTGCCAATTAGGAGACATTCCAGGCTACTGATACAGTTACAAATGTTGATTCTCAGAAATGTGTGAAATGTGTGGACCGGATTCTGATCCGTTAATTCCAAAGGAGAGCAACACCAGTAACTTCAGCTGAGTCATTCTTGATTTATAGATCTGATTTATACGCAATAAAAGAGCCTGGCCCTAACTATTTCCCTGTTACAGTTCTGTTTGCTTTGGGGGACTAATTATACTGTAGGCTGTTGCTTGCATAGGGGTGACTGTGAGCTCATGAACCAAATGCAGATTTGAATATGCTCTAGTAGTTACGAGAAAGTCTCTTTGGATTGGGTTTGGAGCTTGGGATTCATAGGTTACGTTCCAACTTGGAGTGATCCTAGGCAAGCTGCTAAACCTCTTCTGCTCTAAACCTGTCTATTCCGATTATACAGTAGATACAATGTTTTTTTACAAAACCCATAGGTACTGCCCAAGAATTGTGATTTTTGAAACAATCTGATTGCCTCCAGTTGAAACTTTTTGATTTTGAACAATCTTTTTATGCCTATATTGAAAATATTAACGGACTGTTTGTGAAAAAAGTTTCCATTTCCATATGGAAAATGACTGAAGGGTATGTACAAAATTAATACCTGCCTGTTGAAACATTAACAGATTTGTCACGCTGTTAGTCTCAGAGCTAATCCATGCAAAGTTGAGAAGAAAGCAATTCAGCGAGGATTTGGAAGCTCCTCACTGTGTGAAGGGCTGTTTAGGATGCTGAGCAGAGATGTTCCTAATGCCTTCTAAACTGTCTGAGATGTTTATTTGCAGCTCAACAGTCACCTGTTAGGGAATGAGCTGCACCTACATATTATAAGAAAACTGTTGTAGAGGATATACTTTAACTTCTCTGTTTAACCTATGAGGGCTATCTGGCCTTTAAGTCTGTTTCTCTTCAACCCATCACAGATAAATGGAGTACCAGAATGTGCCACTGATGCTAGGATCCCCAGGAAAAGGTCTGCAAAGAGCTCTAATGGATCTGGAAACTTGAGAAAGGGAGAGAGCTGAAATAATGCACTTGCACTTGGGCATTCACTCCTGGTACCCTGCCATTCCTACCACCTGAATGGTCGTATTCAAACAAGTTTTGATGACATAATTAGACTGAAATGTTGTCCAAATTCCAGGGTGTCTTTGTCACAACTGAATATGAGGGAGACCCCAAAGCAATGCAAGTTTGATCTGCTGTGGGTAAATATGCGAGAGTCCCAGTGCTTTGTAGTACCTTGTTCAACAGTGATCAACCTGGAAAATAGAGTGGTAATCAGGGAAGAGTAGTTCTGCTGCCCTGACTTAGACTGGCTCTAATATTGTATGAAAACAGGCCTCTTCTAATCAAAATGGGAGAAGATACAAAGCCATATCATGCAGAAATATATGCAATTTCCCTATTCATATGCTGGCACTGGAATTGTGAAAAATGCCTACCGTTGTCTAGAATTGGCTGGATCCTAGTGCCATGGGCTCCATCCCTGGTTTGCAATTCTTCTCTTTAACTGCATTCAAGTAAGCAAAGAGAGCTACCAGAGTCAAATCTGCTCGATAGATACTCTTAGCCATCTGCTGCCCAAGTACCTGCAAAAGGTTCAGGCTTTGCCTTGGTAAATGTGGTAGCAGTCCAGCAAAATAAGTAGCACTGTATGATGAGATTATTATAACCTCAGAGGGAGAAAACTGGGAAATCAGTGCATTTTGCTGCATGTCCCACTGCATATGCATGATTAAGGATAGCAACTGTATTCCACGCTGAAGCTGTACTTTGATCTCAGGGTATTTCATTTTAATTTTTTTTTTGTTAGCTTTTATCCCCAGTTCTTTCTGCCCGGGAACTGGGGGTTTATGCACACACCGTAGTTTATGTATGAAGCATGGGCCAAAAGAGACAAAAGCCGAAATTTACAGGCTGCAGGAGGCTATAGTTTTTCTTTTGTTTTGTAGTGTGGGGTTTTTTGTTGTTGTTTTGGGGTTTTTTTTGTTGTTGTTGCATTCCAGTTCTGATCCTATCTGCTAATATCATAGTTTGGCTTCACTCCCTCATAGTTTGATGTCCCAACTTTTCCTTGTTAGCACCGGGAAATCATAAGCTTATAGTGAGTGATAGCCAGTAGGTCTGGGATTGATTACAAACAAAAATCCTAGATAAGATCACAAATTTAACCCATCCCTGTGATGTGATCGTATCGGGATTCAAGTACGTCTAAAAGTTGTTTCCGATTTTCAGCCACTTCATCTGGTTTCCATACATCCCAGCTGGGAGTGAAGTGCTCTTGCAGTGGACTCTAATCCATGCCAGCCTGGCTTGGAAGAAGCCCTCATTTCTGTTGTTGTTGTGTTATAAAAATGGATAGAAATGCTTTAGACAAGATGGACATTTCAAGGAGGATCTGTTCAAACACTGCTGAGATAAAACTGACTTGATAATAAGAAAACAGGGCTGCTTTCCTACCCTGCTGCCACCCCTCCCGTTCCCTTCCTGAGGTTAAGCTGCATTTAAACAAATTCAAAATGGTGTTTTAACACCGTGAAAGTCAGCGGAGAAACGCTAGGCACAAAACCAGTACTTGATAATTGATTAAGAAAAGAAGAGCAACTGAGCCAAAACAGACATGGTCAGTCTCAGCAAAACCAAACGCTGTGATGTTTAATGCCTACTTCTCCATTTCAGGAAGAGATATTTGTGCCCAGCTCGCCATCCTTCTGGAACTACTGTTTATCTGTTTTTATATGCGTCCTACATCTGAGCTGCCTGCTTTCCCTGCTGTAAATGACCGCTGGGATCCAGTCCCTTTGCCTGAAAGCAGATTGAGCTTTACACCTTCTGCAGTGCCGAAGCCGATGCGCTCCCATCCATTCCCTCACCCTGTGGTACCAGGTGATTTAATGTTACTGTTGCTTTAACGGCCTCATCGCTGCTCTGGCTACACAGTAGTTGTCTCCTGTGTGACTGTGCCTGGGAAAATCTATTACTGGAGTGCCATTAATCTGAGGCTGCCGCCTCTGGCACTTTCTGACTCTTCTATTTAATGGGCCTCTGCTTCCGGAGCTCTGGAGACATGCTGTTTTCCTCTCTTGATCAGCTTTGTTTAATTATCAAAATATTTGATGCAGAAAATTGACATTAGTTGTGAAGGTTTCTGCCTTCCTCCTCCTTACAGCCTCCCTCCCTGCTTTGTAGTGACACTGAGATCTTCCGCATGTACCACCTTCACCTTAAAATAGAAAATCGCTTGAACAATCATTTGCTTGTCCGGGCACAAGCTGCATTAGCAAGCTACAGGTAGAGCTGCTGTAACCCCTCTGCTGTAGCATGGTGCTGTGTCTCGCCCAAGCTGAAGAGAGCCCGCTGCACAGGCAGTACAGCCGGGCCTTTGTCTCCTTCCTGCCAATACAGCAGTGCAGCCAGCCGGCATTTCTGAAAAGCTCAGAAGAGGGGAGCCCCGTGAATTCCTGTGCCTGTGTTCAGGGTGAGCTCATCAGTAAGCGAAGGCTCAGCAAGATTCAAAATCATGGAAGTCCCTCAGGAGCTGAGATTTCCACTCGGGCTTCCTGCTTCTATCTTCAAAGCAGGAAGCTTTAGGTGTTGCAGGTGTTTCAGCTGCACTAGTGCATTTTGCTTACCCAGTGACCACATTCCTCATTCCAGGACTTGGGATGGGCCCACATGAACCAACATTTATTGCTAAAATGAAGATCCAGGGGCAATTTGGTTACCATGTATAAGTATCTTCACAGGTAGAGAAGACAAAGTCCTGAAGAAGTCCTCACATTAGCAGAAAAATGTGAGGAGACACCCTCCAGTCTCCAGTCTCCACTGGTGAGGAGACAAATTCAAATAAGGTAAATTATTCTCATCACTGGAAGTCCTTAGCTGCTGGAACAACTATCAAATGGAAGTGGTAGGTTTTCTGTGCCTGAAATCTTTAAATTGAGACTGGATGCCATTTTGGAAAATACACTTTTTCCAAGCATAACCTACTAGTTTTACTGCAGGGTAAGAGAGGGAAAGGGTCTGGGCTCTGTTATTCTGGTCAGGCCAGAGGAGCTGGTGTTTCTTTTTGGTATTTGAATCTCTGCTTCTGCCATGCTCCTCTCAGCACTGCCTTGTTACAGAGGAAAAGGAACTTTAAAGAGGGTCCTAAATTAGAGTCACACTTTTTACAAGCCATGTCTCTTATTTCTGGTGCCTCTCTGTAAAATGCAATGAACAATGAAATGTGAATTACTGGGATTTGGGGCTACTGGCAGACAAAGCAGGGGAACTATTTATGTAACGCTGAAACACATGAGTACCATTGCTATATTCTTTCCTCATATGTATGCCTATTTGCTCCACTGGACTTAGTTCCTTACTACTAACATTACTGCTCACAAGACACAAACAGGCTCTAAGGAAGGTGAGTAAAGTACAGATGGGGCCCATAAAAGTTATCCAGCTCACTATTACGGTGACTTTCAACAAGTAAATCACATTCTAGCAATAATTGTCCTCTTTTACCAGCAAAACCTTACATGCTGTTGTCACCACCAAACTGGGATTAATTGCTGTTTGATGCTTATATGGTTTATTTGGGTCTTACTATGTATATAAATATTTTCAATTCCCCTTATTAATTAATATTAAAGGAATTATATTTACTAATTAATTCATATTAGAAGGCTATCAGAGAAGCTGGAATGTTTGAACAAAGAATTTTACAGTGGAAAAAAAAATATTTAATTGAAGCCAGAACATTTTGCAGAGGGACATGGATTTTGATGAGGAAGCTTCTCTGCATCAGAGTGTATTCTCCAGCCAAAGACAAAGGGACACACTGAAAGCTCCAGAACAGATGACCTGACACAACTGAATTTTGCAGAACTGTCCAGATGGTTTTGTTTTCACCCCATGCAAATAGAGACAATGTCCAAGATCTCGAAACCTTGCAATGCTGTGTCACAGTATTGCTTTCCAGCTGTTCTTGTGCTCAGATGACCCCTGGCGAAAGAAGGGAAGTGTCTGGGCTACATTCTTACCTACCTCACAGCTTAAGTGGCGAATACAATTGATTCTGCATTATCTTTTCCACTTTGGATAGTTGTCTTTCCTTTACAGTATGTAAGAAGCACATTTAGGAACGTTGAGGAGATGTGCTGGCAAAGATGCTTCTCAGGAATGTCCCTCTGCTCTGTGCATACACCTGCCAAATGAGCTGGTTGACTGTTTGTCCAACATTTGCTTTTGACTGTGTCTTTCCCACTCAGTCCCCATGGACGATACACAGTTAGGGCCAATGCAACAAAGGTGCATGGGAATCTGAGAGCAAGGTGGGGAGGGAATATTCAAAGAAATGCATGCCAGTTTTTCTCACCAGCGGATCTGTGTCCACAGCTTTGTCTCTCCTCCCTTTGGTTTGGGGGTGCAAAGAAGCAAAATGAGAGAGGAAGGATGCATCCAGACTCCCAACCTGATATTGCATAGTAGACAACCAGAACGTTACCTTTTGGGCTCAGGTTTGTTAGCAAACTTTTCATTAGAGCTCCCATACTTCCTCCAATAAAGGGGCAAACTGATGATTCACAAAAAGACTGACCAGTTAGCTAGCCAGTCCATGGCTGGATAATAAAACAAAAAGAAAACATAAACCAGGTTTATGGGTTTGTTTTGTTCCCACACCCCCCCCACACCCACACCCCCCATTTGCAAGGTTTAATCTTGCATGGTTTACATTCTTCAACCTCTTATCTCTCTCTTGCACTGCTTTTATACTAGGAATATTTCTGGTGAAGTCAGTGAAGTTACCTACTTGTAATTCTGGATTAATCCATTGAAGGCAGCTATGGACTGCTCAGGTAAATAATGAGTGCACTGCAAGAGATAATCAAATTCAGACTCTCCTTGTGAATATCCATTGTTAAAAGATCAGTTATAAGCCTCCGTGCTGTTTGGGACTCAGAAATGCAAAGCTAGTCTAGTAATAGGTGTTCATTGCATCACAAATTTGGGCATAAGGAAAAGGAATACCTCTAGCTTCATTTATACTGCAAATGAAAATAATCATAAAGATACAAACCACCAAGGTGCAAAATGAGTTTTCCAATTCATAAGCACAAGCCACCACGAGTTAAAACCTCTTGGTTTCTTCCCATAGTGCCTCAGGCAATAGTTTTCATATATATTTCTCCATGGTCAGAAGTCAGAGCAGACCACTGCTATCTAAGACCTTGACTTTTTTTCCCTGACAGTTACAATTATTACAGCCCGGGGGACTCATTTTCTCAGTCTGGCCACCCGCTGACCTAGCCTGCAACCAGAATACACTTTAAAACAAACAAACAACAGCTAGGCTCCCCTCTCTTCACTTCTCCTCCCCCAGCTCTGGAATATTTTTACACCGCGCCCCTTGCAAAAGGATATTAGCCACTATTGCTGAAGGCACAATCACATTATCAGCACCATTCTCTCTCTCTTTCTCCCTCTCCTCCCCACAAAGATAAATTTTTTATGTTGCTATTTTCTTCTCTTTTGTATTTGGCATTCGATATTTATGTGATAAACTGCAGAGCTGCTACTAAATGGGCCCTGATACAACTTAATAAATACATAACAACATCCACACTGCACTATATTACTCCACTGTGTCCTGGGCTGCTAAGGATCCTTGGAGATAATGTCTGCTGAATAAAAGTTATGCCTTAGTGTAGGGAAAATAGATACTTTTTTATTCTGGAATAATTACTTGTGCACTAAATGACTGCTGTTGCTGCTGTTGAAATGAGCTGGCTGATAATCCTGTCTCTCCCTGTTTGTCTCTCTGAAGTGCACACATGCTCTGCGTTTCTCTCTATCATACCCGGAACGTTGCGCTGTTGGAGCACCTATACTTCTCTGGATGAGTATGTAAGTATTATGCAACTAACAATTTTTCTACTAGGAGGTTGTCTACTATTCTAGCCAGGAAAGGTCCACAAACAAAACCTTGACATTTGTAGGCTAAACTTTTAGAAAGAAGTCTGTGTTGAGGTGCCCTGCTGAACTGAGGCGTGATTCAGTAAGTGAGCACAGCAAGATCCAAATACAGGGGCTGGGCCTCACTAAAGAGAGAGATGAAAGGAGATACAGCGAAAAGTTACAGAGAGAAGCTGCGATGGAGGTAACTCACTTTCATCTAAAGCGCACAAACTTTTCTCTATTCTCATTGTCATAGTTTAACATTTCTGAAGTTGTTTGCCAAATTTTTGCATCTTTAATTTTTTTTTTTTTGCATACAGAAAGCAATTTAAATGGGGTAATTGCTAATCACACAATGTAGAAAATATTCCTCCCACAAATGCCAAGCATTGACCCCATTCAGCAAGATTTTCCAGCTGTGCTTGAGTGATAGGAACCATCGCTCAGTGTCCTGGCGACATGCCTCAAAGATCCCATTTGGACCCAGATTTAGAAGCTGGTCACAACGGCCTGTTTCTTCAGGTGTAGGTACCTAGGCATTTCACTAGCCTTAGCCAATGCTGGGGGGCCTGTTTTGTGGAAGTAGCATTTCCTTGTTTAATTCCTGATAATAAGACTAGTCAGAGAGTCAGAGTCTGAAAAATTGGGGTGGAGATAACCAATGAGAATTGTACATCTATGATTCACATGAGGTAACATTAGCTCCTATACTACATATACTGGTGTTTTGTTATCTTTCCAGGAAGAAAGGAGAAATTATTCCAGAGTTGGTATCAACTGCAGAAGAACATCAAACAAAATACTTCAGCAGTCTCTAAAATCTATATGGTTTTGCGATGAGCCGTTTTACCTGTGATAACATAGGTGCAGAGGATGTATGCATGCATAAACACACGTACAGAGGTGCATTCAGGAATCATTCCTCTAATCTTCACTCTACTTTCCTTTTCCAAAATGGCTGGTTTTTCTTTACCAGTCTTTTCCAACTGTGTTCTAATTGCTGAAACCGTCAGCGTAAAGTACCATCAACCAAAATGAAGTGAGGCAGACTCACACAAGCTGCAAAACTTTGCAACACAAAGCCACTTTACAAAGAGTTTAGCTCTATAGAAACCACAGTGAATGCTAGGAGGAATCCCAGAAAACCTTGCATGATGCTTCAAAATGCACCACAGGGATCCCGTGCTTGTTACCTCCTGACACCATCTTTCTGTAAAGGGAAAAGCATACAGCACTCTGTGGAGCGATTACCCTGGGGTCCTACGCATTCAGCACTAATATTGGAAAGTTTCAGATCTCACAAAGAAGACAACAAGGACCTTTGATTGCCCCTGTTGAAGCTCCTGGTAAGGAGCAGGTCACTTCCCTCCAACCCCTCTGAGCCTAGATGTGTGGATATTTTCATGCCCGCTTGACAGGTGACTGTTTTACCAGACAGGGTTGTCAGTGCTGCTGGGGGTTATCTGGATTTAGCTGTAGGCAGGAACTGAACCACAATGAACATTAAAAAAGCTCACTGTTCTTCGTTTGTTTAGAGACAAGCCATCTCAAACTTGTTTGAAGCCTTTTTTATTGAATTCACACTCTTGTGCCAAGCACTGAAAGATTTACTTTGGCTATTGCTGTAAGATGGAAAGCATATGAATGCGTGGCTGTCTGCCAGCTATGGGTGAGCAGTGAAAGGTCTGGTACAATGGACGGTTACATGGAACAAATGTGAATGCAGTGGGCAGACGTGACTAAAGAAAGGCTTTGGCATTCAAAGAGCTGCTTGAGGTTTAATCCAGCGACTGAAGTAGGGTCAAGAGATAACACGTCTAACCTGCAAAGCTTTTAACTGTGCAGCAGCTGAAAAGTAGTAAGCTACAGGTATACACACGTCGTCTGAAGTAGCAGCTGCTTGCCTCCCCTTGCGGGCTCTAGCTCTTCCACAGACTCCATCTGCAAAGACGAAGACCCAGTTGGACTTAGCCAATGCAAGGTACCCCAATTGCTGTTGTATATTTCTTGCAGATGTTGCCATAATTTTGTTGTGGTACAATTTGACATACGACTCCCTGCTGCATCCGAAAGGGGCACATTATCTCAATTAATGTTTCACAGCAAACATGGCACTGATAGTATTCATGGGACTAAAGACTATTACCATTTGCATGGTGACTAGCATAAGAATTATGACTATGTGTGTTTTCTGCAGCAAAATTTGCCCTCAGGCTCCCTTTTTTTTCTTTTTGGCTTGTGACAATGTTCCCTTTTTCTTCCTCCTTCTGTTTTGATTTCTACTTAAAGTTTTATGGCTCTGTCCCCTCCAGGGTGCTATTATCTTGTATGCTAATAGGGCTATGCATATTCTATTAGCGTTGTCAGTGTGAGATAAGAGGCACATTCTGTAAGGAGCACTCAGGGGGTAATAATCACAGCAAGGGGTCTCAGTGTTAGTACATTATCAGTCATCTTCACATTTCAGTGGAGCCTGTTTATGCACCTCTTCAGCTGTGCAACTCAGACACTGAAAATTGCTGAATGTTTACGGAAACTGTTGTAGAGGAACATAATGGGATCTGAGATTGACTTGATAAAGGAGCCTTCTCCCTTGTTGCTTCCAGATACAAGATGTTTGTAACTGTATGCAATAAGTAGGATAATATGTTATATGGCAGTTAGCAGCTAAAAGCAGGCTCAGATCTGTATTTCAAGCAATGGAGCAGCTATCTAGGAAAAGATTTCAAAAGGGTGCACGCCATCAGTGTTTCTTCAGAGATTTCTCTTTCTTTCTCACTTTTTACATGGCAACACACAAATCCACACACCTGGTTCACATCAATAGGAAGGCTGACAATTTTTACACCCTTTAGTCTTGAACTTGAATGATTATAAGTAGGCCCATAGAAAGAAAATTGGTGACAGCATGTGAAGGGCAAATGAGTAACTATTTGCAACACTCTTTGTTAGTCAAATAACATTCCTTGGTTGCAGCAATGGGCAATGGCATGTGAAATAGGTGTCATGCGAATGTTTTCTTCAACTGTTGATGACGCTATGGGCTGGTGAGGCAGAGGGGTTTCTGTTGTTGGACATAACTTGTTTCTCCCAGTTCACTTGTGTTCCCACTAAGATTCACAGGGGTGGTAATGCTGCAGGCTACCATTGTAGCCATCCTATGGCAGGCATCAGTACACCCTACTGGCAAGAGTTCATCTGCTCGGGTAAGGTTCTGATCCCACCCTCGACTGTGGCATTTCTTGAACTGGTAACCAGCACGTCCATAATGTACAAAAAATTTGGAGAAATTTGGTCTCTTTTCCTACTTTTCTGACATCACAGTTTTGAGGGAACCTTTCACAGTGTTAGATTTTCAGTGGAACTTGTAGGAGAAAAGGTAAAGCACAGTGCTAGTTCTTTGTATGTTATGTTAGAAATATATGTACATAAATGGCATTTTAATAGGGTTTCTGTATATTTCTCAGTAGTTTAGTTACTTCTGTTCCAGCAGTAGTAGCATATTTATATGCCATCTGACACCTGGATTATAACGGGACTCAAAGTTATCACTTAGCTGAGCTAAGGATGGAAAGAAAAGGGGATTTTGTGCATTTCTTAGGAAGGTGGAGTCTCTAATTAGATCTAAAATCAGGGACTTTGTAATAAATTCAGTGCCTGATTTTGCAGACCGTGGGAAAATAATCTAATGGGGAATGACAAAAAATACAGAGGTGAGGAACTAATCTCATATTTAGAATGAAGGAACAAACAATTTTTGGAGACAGACAGGGAACTTTTACTGTTCCTACAGTAAAACTTTTCCTTTCTACAAATAGAAAACTAAACACTCTGCCATGGGCAAAGCCTTTAGGAGAGCCTTAAAATGTCACTTAGTATAAATATGCAAATTCCTAAATGCATAGGTGCCTAGTTAGATGATCAAAACTTAATTCCTGGGAAGTAGCAGCTGTATGCTTGCTACAGCCAAACAATCGTAACGAGGAGAAAAGGGCTGTGCTTTGGATCACTTCTGTAGTACTTAAGATTACACATGGATATGAACACTCCTTACTTTAAAAATATTTGTCCTTGACATTTCCAGACACATGGCTCACACCAAATGTATGCAGCTCCATCTCCTGAGGGTCTTGAGATTAAAACCCCTGCTTTCTCACCTTGTGATCTGGCATTAATAGCTGATAGAAAAATCACATACATGACTGACATCTTCCTAGAAATGTGAGACTGTGGAATTAATGAATGCCATGCTGGAAAGCAGGGGTCAGTTTGGAAATAGGATTTCTGTTGCCAGCCATCCAGTCATGAACTGGACAATCTGCCGTTCATTTTTTTGCTTTAGCATTGAGGAAAATTGGTCTGGAGAATAAAGCAGTCAGAAAATAAGCAGCTATGTTTCTTTGGCCACTGGAGGTTGATGGACTTTTATAACTTGTGGAAATCAGGCTGACTTCTGTTTTACGGAAGAGCTGTTAGCGCATTCTTTATGACTGCTAAGTTCTTTATCCTGCTGTTACCTGCAGGATAAATCTGCAGATCTAGAGGCTTAGGTGGCTCAAAGGATTGATGGTCAGACACTATGTTACGGTTAGGTCGATGATGGTGCAGTGGTGTTAGCTGAGCTACCAGCCTCTGGATGCTTCATGAAATGTCTGGGGGAAGGGTGTCTCTGCCCTGTTTGTGGGAGAGGGGAATCTCCAGCCCAAAAGTTCATCAGCTGATTGAGACAGCTGGAGAGAATGGGCCATGGGAAACTCTGTTCTGTATGATTTTAAATTATTTTCAGCACAGCAATATGGGAGATGTACCTTATCTTATCTGGATGTTTGGAGAACTATCGTCACAGCAGCACTGCTAATAGTTTTGTTGCCTGTTTTCTACTTTTTCTGCTGCATCTGTCTCCAGTTTTGTCAACACTGGTCTTGTCAATGTGGCCGTGATGAAATTACGTTAACATGCTGAAATAATATTATTCATAAATGAAACAGCTCAACCCCTCTACAACCATTTTCACTAGCATGAATTTAAATTGCTAGCAGTTCTGTGCAACTAGTGATCATCTCAGTGAAAAAACTGCACTTTCTAGAAACTAAAATATTTCATCAAAGAAACAATGTCTTTCTGTGTATTTTTAGCATGAGATAAAAACTTTGAAGTATTTTCTTTAGGGAAGATGGATTTCCTTTTCCCTTTTATTTCTTTCCATTTTTCTGTTCCCTGTCTTTTTTCAAGAGCAAATGAAAAAGAAAGGGGGGGGGGGGGAAGGAGGATAGATACAAAGGGAGCTGGAAGAGAGAGAATTGAAGAGAAAAACCTTTTAGTTACACTTTTTTTCTTGGTAAAAAACAGGAATATTTGAACAAAAATGCTGCAAACATTTCATTTGAGAATGACATGCCATTTCTTATTGTTCTGTCAAGGTAGCTCCCATTACTTCTTAGCTCTGCTGCAATCATTATTGTTGCTTCTGGGTGCACACCGGTTATTTTGGCTTCTACAGTGAAAATGCAGAACTGCTGAGTCTGTCAAGTAAGCCGGAAAACAAATGCAAAAAGGGAAAGAATGGCGTATCTTCTTTTGCTGCTCTTTCTACATCTCATCAGAAAAAACTGTGCCCTGGTCCCTTTCTGCATCCACCTTATACGTATGCACCGAATGGCATTAATCTGAGCAAGGGTTAAATCTGGACTCCCTCTAACTGGATTCCTCACTCTAGGTGTGTTTGAAGGAAGGTTTAATTGAATCAAAAGTAGGTTGTGTTCAGCTCAAGCAATCATTGTAAAGAGACTTTTCTTTTTAAAGGGTCATAATAACTGCATTTGTAAGAACTAAAGGGATAAAACTAGTAAAAGACCTGAAGACATATCTATCTAATGTTTTCTGCGAGTTCATTATTGTTTCAGAGCAACTTCTGGAAGAATAAATCCCAAAACATCCTGTTTACCTCAGTCTGTGGGATCTATAGGTGATATATGAGAAAAGCCCTGTGCCACTAGCATACTGCAGACAGCCTTATCCTGTCTGAATTGTCAAACTTCTCACAGAAACTGGACAGGTAACAACCAGGGGCCCAAACCTATCCGCCTCCGAGAGCTGTGCGAGAGTCATGACACTGGAAGACAAGACGGGGGACCCACATTCACTTACATGTCTGAGAGTCATCCCATTTTCATCAGCGAGCACATGAACATTGCACGGGGAGAAATGTGGAAGCAATTACTTTAAGAGCCGTCTTTTGGGCAATTCCCAAAGAGACATCAGACCCTGTATTTATGAAGCCTATTGCATCGGGCCCTAATGAAGCAATTAAGCAAAGGGTCCTCTGTGTTTGATCTAAATGTGGTAATTTTTACAAAAACATCGCCGAGTGATAGATACCCATAACTCAGAGTCCTTAATTGTACTTAATTTGTTTGGAATACGAATGTGCATTTAATTAAGCCAGGGCTTTGCCCACATGTTTAAAGAAGGGCTGTCAAGGAAAATTAAGACCCAGTTTGTTTTCGAAGTTACTGGTTTTTATCAGGCCAGGACAGCGATCTTCGAACAGAAGGTTACAGATAATTAGGCAGAGACCTCAAGCCAAAAAAAAATTTCAGAGACACTGTACAGCTGAGAAAGCAGGAAGAAAAACTCCTTGATGAAGAAACATAAGAATCGGCTGTTCACATAATAAAGTCATGCATGGCTAGGATTTGGTAAATGTGACCTGTTGGTTAAAATGTGTTTTGCGTTCTTAAACTCCAGCAATGAGGATGGAGACTGGCTGTGTTTAATGGCAGAAGCAGCTGGCTCCAGGACCAGAATTCATGCCGCGCTCAAGGACCACTGAATACGGAGAACTGATGGCATCTCCATCAAACTACAATAAAATGGAAAGGGCAAAAAGCATTTTTCTTGTTCACTCAGATTTACTGAGTCTAAAGCATTGGCTGTGAAAGCTGGTTTTAAAAGTGTCTCTTTCCAGGCACAGAAATACAGGAGGTGCTTGTCATTCTCTCAGGAAGAATATTAGTCTGATGCATGGAAAGGGAGTTTATTCCTTGGTGAGCAGTGCTTTTGACTTGCTGATACTGTTATGGAAAGCAGCACAGTGCACTTTTTTTCAGGCACAAAAATATTTCAATAGAAGTGACATATAGGGAGGAAAGCATGTAAACAAAAATGTTGAGACAACTGTGGATTTGAATCTATATTTTGTTCTTTCTTTAGTAAAAAAAATAAAGAATGCAGTTAAAAATTAATAATGCTTCAACACATGAAGAAAAGGCAATTTTTGATATTGAAAAATTAGTTTCTCAGCACAATAGCAAACAAAGTCCATGTGTGGACACTGTAACCTCCACTTTCTGTGACTCTTCAAGAATCACATGCAGGTTATCAGTTTCTCAACACTGCCATTTTTAATGTCATGGTGAGGCATTTATGTCAAGAGATCCTTATTGCGGAAAATAGTTGCCGCGGTGTTACCTTGCAGTCTAAATAGGTTACATGGCCAACAAAGGAAGCTGTGCACACATCATGGGTGAGTGGTGAACTAAGTCACAGAGAGAGTGACTTGTCTACAGAAAGGTGGTGTATCTGTAACAGAGCTGAAAATTGAACCCAGATTCCCTGCACTGAGGAAACATAGGGTCTGAATTGTGAAAATCATATTTTCTTGAGTGTTTTGATGGGCTACTGTGCTGATGACAGCTGCAGTGGCTCTTAATTATGGATCACAGAACGTGCAGAGAATCAGTAGATTTTTAAACAAAAAAAACCTCTACATAGTATTATCTCCTGTTTCTGGATCTGCCTTTAACTGATCTGCAGCTAAATGAAGCTGGCATCTCACTGTGAGATGGTACCTGGCCTTCTCTTCTTGGGTGGCTCAATTTAAAAGTTGGCAAAATACCCAGAACAGCATCAGACCTAATTTAGTATAAAATTAGTCGACTTAAAATAAACAGAATAAAATAAAATAAATCCTATGGTATTAGAGTTCTCTTGGCTGGATTGCTGCATGCCTAGTAAGGATTTATGGCCTGCTGTCGCTAGAATGTTAGAAGGAATGTACAGCGCAGAAGTACCTTGCAAGCTCTTTACCGGGGTCCTCCCAGCTCACAACGTTATAGGCACGTGAAAGTTTGGAGACCCCAAAATAAGATGCTGAAGGGGAAGAATCAGTGGGAGAGCGAGAGGGTGCTAAGTGGTAACCGTGAGGCGAAACGAAGGCAGGGAGGTGCTGAACTGCAGCTGATCCCAGGGTGCCATCACGCATTCCAAAGCCCCTCCGAGGAGGTCTCTCTTTTTTTGATGTATCTGCTAAGCACATTGAACCAGTTTGCAAAGGCAGGCCCAGAACACAATTCTTCTCATGGTAAATGAGTGTGTCAGCCATTTCACCCTCTTAACGGTGTTTAAAATTTTTGCAGCAATAACAGAGAATTTGAAAGGACATCAGAGGTGGATTTACGGGACTCCTGGGAAATCAACTGTTTCCTGTTTCAACAGCTTCTTCATCATAACTTGCTTTCTCAGTCACTGAATGATGTTCTATTAATCTTGGTGTGCAGTGATTACTGTTAAATGCAGAGCTGGGTTGAACCTCAATTTGTGAAATAACCTTTTTTGTCTCTTCAGCAAGTCCAACATAGTAAACTTTGGGCAGAGGTCTACTGACCAAGTAGATAATTGTGTTCCAATGCATCCTGTGAATAATGCAGATAAAAAACCTCAAGTGAATAATTCATTTTGCCTCCACTCATTTTGAATTAGCCTATTCATGTATGTATCCTTTCCAGTCTGCCTGTCTCTGTGCATGCATGTATTTACATAGCAATGTTGTAATTCGCAGGTACTTAAATATCAAAGCAACATAGCTACTACTCCCTGCATATGTTCCTGACTATTCTGTGTGATTGCATATGTATAAGTAAGCATTGTATACTGTACCATAAAATTCAGGATTTGATTTTAAGATGAAACATGACACATGGTATTTGCTGCTGTGATGGCTATCTAGGATTAATATTAAAAAACTTGCAAATGAGGGCAAATCATTTTGGCCTGGCTATAAATTACAGAACTAGTATTTTGGGCTATTCAATGTTCAGATGCAAGTTTTCTGCAATATATACATTGCCAAAGATCAGATTACATACTCACAACTTTACCTTACCTTTACCTTGGAGTGACTTCTGGATCCTAGGTCAAGCAAAGCCTAGGAGCAGGAGGAAGCACTTGGCTTTAGCAACGGCGTTCCCTGAGGGGTTACGGACAGCACTGAAATTGCCTGAACATCCTTGATAACATGCCTGCAGCTCCAGAACATTTGTAACAGGTTCATCTGAAAAGCAGAGGGAAGGAGCCTATTTCCTGATCAGAGCAGATTTGTCAGAGAAGTTCTGAGAAGCATCTGAAGTTTGTATGGACGTCAAAACTGCACATAGCTCTGCTCTGGCTCTGGAATATGTATCATTCATGTTTAAAAACTGTTGCTCAGTGTTGGTGGATTCGTTGGCCAGGCTGCTCGATGCATGGCTCTGGAGGACAAGGTACCGTGACAGCCAGTGGAACTGACTGAATGGCCAAGGGTTTATGGAAATTCCAGTGGGAATCCGTCTGCTGTGCATTCTCCTGCCTTGGACAGCCAACACGTTGTGAGCGTGCAGCTCCTAATCAGGGCTGGCAGGGCAGATGGTTTATCTTTGACTGCCTGAGAGCTCCCGCTCTGCAGAGAGAGGCGGGCACTCGTTTTGACTCCTTGTCTTGGGCTTTTCAGTTTCCAGTCCATTACAAGTGACATAGCCGATAAAGAGCCTGTCCGTCAGTGTTGTCCCTGGAGGGGCGAATCTTCATTCCCTTCCTGTACTCATACCAGAGCTGTCTGCTCATGCTTTTTTAGATCGTGCTGGGCGCTAGGTGAGGAGGACTCCACTGGGAGCCGGATCACAGCTTCCCAGCCCTGCCAAGCCCTGTCCCACACACCCCTCCTCGCACTTCATAGGCAATGGCTGCTCTAGGACAAACCTCTTCCTAAGTGGCGATGGTGGTGCTTAAAATAAATCGCTGCCCATCGTTTTCTGAGTGGGTCAGAAGAAGACTTGTAAGCCTGCGTTGTGAACAGCTCTAACCCACTGCTTGGGAAAGAAATGCCACAGCAGACGGCATTGCTCTGGATCCATCACCCATGAAAGGAAACAAAAATCTGACAGCTGTGGCCAGTCGTGATATATTTTGTGCAGTCACATATTGGGCATATGTAGCTCCTTTCATTTACAGAAAGTGCACATCTATAAACCAGTCGAGGTCATACTGCACTTCTCGGTGGGAACTGCTATTCCCATTTCACAGCAGAGAAAGAAAAGGGTAGATCTGCACAGAATTTGTCTGCGTTTAGTGGGGACCTTGCAGGCTAATCCACGGGGATCCGAGTGGCAAAGTCTGTTCCACCAGCGACTTGTCGGTGGCCAGCAGGGATTCTGCAGCAGCGTGGGGGATATAGGGGCTTGCATCCAAAGCGTTGATCTGAACAACTGTAACTGAAATAACGTATCTCGATTTCCTTGCTAGTGAGTAAGTATGCAGTTCAGTAGTCGGAGCCTCACCTTTTTTCTTTCTAATTTGAGCTGACCTTCTGTACCTTTGCCATAGTCCAAGTGTTACTTTCCAATGCCCATTTATGAGGAATAAAGACAAGACAAACATATATACATATACATGTGTGTGTATATATTTAAGTATTCTCCTATGTCACACCGGAGCGAGCTTCCCTTTCTCTGGCTCCATAATACCCTCTTTTTTCCTAATTATATCAATTTTACCTCAGTTTATTACAGTTTTCTTTCTGATATTCCAAAAATTGTTTTTCTAGGGTTAATCCCTAACCCCCAACAATATCATTAGGAAAGCTATGCGGTAGACTTGAAATAGTTACTACTTAGAGCAAGCAGCCTTTTCAATTAATCGAAATCTTTATTTATAATTCACGGATTGGAGAAACTGGAGCACCAATTTCTACGGTATAATGCATTACTCTGCTATAGTTTTGTCTGACAGACCTGTGCTAATTACTCTGTGTGGTTTTGATATAGAGCCAAGAATGGGTTGTAGAAAAATGTATATCACTAAAACTTAGGTCCCCAAAGTCAAAAGTAAAACAAACAGTGAGAGATCATTATCTGAAGCAGACCTTTACTAGCCGTGTACAGAAAAAAGTAATTCCCATGTTTTGTGTTCCTTTTTTTTCCTTTAGCTCCAAGTAGTATTTCTGTCTGTATTTGGAAATACCTTGAGTTTGTACAGTTAGGGCAGACAGTGCATTTATTCTGCTCTATCCCCTTTTCTTCTCTTTGAAAGACTATAGCTGGCTCTGGTGTGGACTCTTTGTGTGGCCTTCAGCAAGTCACTTAACCTTCCTGTGCATCAGTTTACTCATTTGTAAAAGGAGTACTATAATAATAGGCACCCCTCAGGGGCTCTTCCAGATTTAAATAATTAATGTTGGCAAAGCAGTTCGTGAGCCTCAGATTAAAGGTGCTAAATAAAGGCAATATACTAATTTTTTTTTTAGTCCAGCTCCTTATAGAAAGGGCAAAGCAATAGCCTGATAAGTGTTGGATTTAAAGTTAGGAGTTAACGTTACAGGGCTCAGAATATATTTTAATTTCTGTGGTCCCAATTCAGCAAAGCTCTTAAATCCATTCTTAATTTTAGAAAAAACAATTATTTCCCACAGGCAAGGCTCCCAATCTGAAAAGCTTTTTTGAATCAGGCCCTGTAAGAGCAGCAGTAGAAGAGAAGGATCAACTGTGCCTGTATGTATCTATGTGTGTTTATCCTTTTGCATTTATGACCTCAGCAAGAACATCATTGCCGCAAGAATATAATCAGGAGGTCTCATAAGGCTTGCAAAATTCATCCGGGATGCAAATCAATAAATGTAACGGGAGAGAAACTACAAGCTGTGCATTTCCATGGAGGCTGAGATTTTGTGGGATGGATAGACGCTGCTGAGCATGACCTAATGCCGCAGGAAAAAAAAGCAACCACAGACCTCAGCATCTAAACAGTATGAATATTGAACCAGAGGTCCTTGAGTAATTGTCCTTTCTTCACTCGAGGGGTGAAAAGGGTACATTAGACATTCACTAGCAGCAAATGGCACCTGACATCTCTTTAAGTGAAAGTCAGCTTGGAATTTTTTTTAATGGCCAAGCATAAATCTTTTAAATTATAAATCAATAAATAGTTAATTCAATAATAGGAATCTTTTAAATATTTAATGAGTCATATGCAGAATGGCTCTATAACTGGATGTTGATGGAACTGTGTCAAAGGAATTTGAATCAAACTTTTCTAAACTCTCCATATTAAAATAGTTATTGATTCAAACATAAACTATGAAGACTCTTGCAAAAGTAAGGGGGGTTGGAGAGCTTTAGCATACATTTTCTCATCCGAGAAAATGTGGAACTAGTAGCTTATTTTTAATGATGTATTCTTGAGCTTTTCAGGTTGTATTAATGTTCTCACTACAAAAATGAGTAAGAACCTATGCAGACCAGGTTTTGTGTGTGCATATTCATTACAATCCTGTTTTAATGGCAGCTGTGCTCTTAAATAAAAGCTGTGGCAGCCTGCCTCTCATTAAAGGATTCTGCTAACCAGCATTGACACTGATATCCTGAACTATCTCCAACTGAAGCTGCCCCCAAGTTTAAATTTATTTACCAGAGTTTTCAGGTGAAAGGCAGTGGGAGTTGTATCTACGTACGCTAGACCTGAATTTGTTCCTTTATAATTTTCTGTAGTCAATGTAGATCTGTAGTCAATGTTCACTCTTATTTACTATGTGCTGCTGTAAGTCAACACTATTCTTAATTACCCTAAATTGGAGGCATTTCGTGCTTAATCCTCAGACCACATTCAGTGCACTGTTATTCCATAGCAGATGTGGCATCTGCAAATTTTGTGGGGTCTAACCTTTACTTTCAGAATAATAATCTGGCTCAGTGTTGATCTCTTTTCAGATAAAATGGTGGAAAGGATGGTGCTGGGAACAGGATGTAGGCGTTGCTTCAGTGGGGGAAATACAGACAAACAGGCAAGAAAGGCACAAAGAGGTAGAAGAAAGGAAGAGCTTGTCTGGCAGACGAGCTGAGATTGGTTTTTTCAGTGTTGCTGAATGACTGGTAAGTTTGCTCTGGGTATGTTTTATGTGCATTCAGCGCCACACATTTCAGAAACGGGTCCGGGTATTTAAGGAACAAAAAAGGCTTTAATGCAAGACTTGTTCACCATTTCAAGAGCTTCCTACCTTGAAGCCACTCAGAAAAAATAGTTGGTGTCTCTACGTGTCTTTACCAAAGATAGCAATGAAGGCATTTGATGTTGCCTTCTGAAATAACGAAGCACGGTATCAGAACTCCTTATCGTAACACCTTACCATACCCATTATACAGATGGCTAAACATGTTTGTATTCTGAGGAGGCAAAGCATGCCTGCACAGGATTCATCTTCCTGCCTTTGAGGGGTAGTCAAAACTAGCCAAAAACCCGCTTCAGCGTTACCTGAAGCAGGACCCATTGTTTGCTCTGCACGTGCATCTGTAATCAGTTGTAGTTGGTTCAATATTTGTAGCAGATTCGAGTTTCATTTGTATTCTGCACACCTCTGCTTTCCCCTCTCTGTGTATATATATATCCAGAAAAGCTGCCTGCATATCCTTGGGTTTTTTTTCCCCAGGATGACAGATACTGTAACAATGACAGTAGATTAATATCTCCTTAATCAGCCAAATGAACATGACATACAAGGGTGACAGTTCAATTTGCTGCTAACAGATTGTGCCTATCAGAGCCCTTCCATTCCAACTGATGTTTATTTCTGGCAGAGATCATACGGTTCTGGGAGGACCCCAGCTTCCCACCAGCTCGTAGACACCCATTAAATACATCAAGTACCACATAGGTGTTACTCACCCGCCTGTCAGGACACTAGCTGCTTGGGAAATGAAATGAGCCTTGACACATGCAATGGAGAAACACTGTCACTTAGCTGGGCGAAGCGGCCGCATGTATTATTGACTGCACACTGCTGCAGGTCCCTCTCTTTATTGCTTGTTATTTTTTGTTTGCTGTGGACTGCTCACTGTTGAAACATGGATCAGACACTGAGTCTGTCTCCTGGGGAGATGCATAAAGAAATGTAATGGGGAGGAAGTGCAGGAGGGGTGGTGGTTTAGGTAGAAGGGATACATTAAATCTTAGTCCCAGAACTGGCTGTGCTTAGAGTTTGTTTGCAGGTGGGATTTCAGGAGGATCTAGTTTCTAATTCTGAAATTCAATCTGCAGGGTCTAATTCAAATCTTTCTTTTCCTGCTTCCTGCGGTATTTCAAATGCAGTAACCCCAGATATTGTACAAAGGGACTGCAAGTCCTTCCAAAGGGTAGTCCCCACTCCTCCCCTAGGCTCAGCCAGGGTCCATTCTCTCTTGTGCAGGCTTGAAACACAACACCCAAGCCTAGGTGGGTACCACCACCAAGAAATTGAAATAAAGCTTGGAATTTGGCCGCCTGCATTTCTGTGAACACAGTATCAGTGTTTGCAACCCCAGCTTCAGCAGTCTGCCTGCCCAGTGCCGACAGTTAACTCTTGCACGGGGGACCAAGACAGCAGTTGGTGTACTGAAGGCCTGACTTTGTTGCTGATGTGTAAATCTGTCTGCAGCACTTAAAGGTCTGATCCTGCAGCCCCTGCTGCTCCCTATGGGACGGGAATTGAACAGGAGAGTTTTCATTTGCTGGACGAACCCCAGTTATTTATTTTCATAGTGACGCACATCAGCCATCTGCCTGCTTTTGTTTAGGCACCCTTACAGTGCCCTTCCCGCATATATGAAACTGCTTAATTTTGCAGTCCCACCCAAATATATAAATCACATTCGTAGACCTCTGCAAACCCCATCCGCAGACAGGGATTGCTCCAAAACCTACTAGCAGACTCATTTCATCACTCTGGTTTTCTTACGGAACCTTTTTGCACGACTCCCAGCAGTTTGCTTCACAGAAGAAAAGAGACGTGTTTATTTTTGAAAGGTAAAATGCAAGTAGTTTCAGTGGAAAGGTTTCCAAGATAAAATTAACAATAAATTACCGAAACAATGACATTAAAAGATATCCATATGATTGTAATTATGAAGCTAAAGCCTTCCAAAGGAGGGTTCTGTCATTCCCTATACTTGTTACAATTGCCGTCATACAAATGTGTTTGTTATTTTTATCATTTTTTTTCTCCTTATTACAGGTTTTGTCATAAGAATAACTCATCAAGGTTTTATGACTAATAAATTCTCTAAATTACAGTCCAAGGATGCATTACTTTAATTTTTTCCTCCATATTCTGTTTTTAATTGCCATGCTATTTCCCACTTGCCTTTTTTAATGACTCGTTAGGCTTAAGGGGAAAGAACAGAATTTAGTCCACCTAAGATCTTGCATCAAGTTTTGGACACCTCAGAAGGGAAGTGATACATTACAGGGAGGAAAAATGTGACTTGTGTGTCTCAAGAGAAGACTTCAGAGTTTCAAGTATTAAGGATATTCAAAGCAAAACAAAATAAAAATTCTTAAGAAAACCTCGGATCAGGCATTGTTTATTAAAATTATTTCAACAATTATTTCTAATAAGAAACACACTCAAGATGTACATGATTTTTGTAAGGTACAGATACACGCGTAACCTTTAATGTGTAAATAGGTCTACTGGGACCATTTCAGAGTTCTGAAGATTAAATTTAGACGTGTCCTTAAAAACCTTGTGAAATCAGGACCGAAGAGAATAAGAGCTGACATTTTTGGTTACAAATTCTTTTGTGAGCTTCGTGCATTGCTGGCTGGTGCCTGCAGGTGAGCTGGTGACTGAGTGCAGATGCGGGTAGACAGGCAGCCACGTCCGCAGGCACCTGCTGGGTCTCTGCGCTGGAATAAAAGGAAACACGAGGCATCTGAGGTTGCTAAACCCACTGCCCATTCCAGCACTGCCACGTGCTGTCAGAAATGGGCTCCAGAATACCTACCGTGGTACCTGTGTAAGCAAACGAGGCCCATAAAAATGCCTTTTCAGATGCAACTGCAGGGTTATTTTACCGTTCTTAATGTAAATGCCCACATCTCACACACAGGGATGCAAGCCCTGCCTTGATTTTAGATATCAGAGACGCGAGCCCCAGGTAAAATATTAGCCACAAATTCAAGCTGTATAAAGCAGTTTCTTCTAGGTGCTCCTAGAGATCTGTTCTTCTGCAGGTATCGTGTCTACCGTGGGACTCTCCTGGCTTGCAGTGTGTGCCCATTTCACAGTCCCGCATGCACCCCCATGACACCCATATACAAAATAGTTGCACGAGCTTCTGCTTAAATTTTGGCAGGATGTTGAGCTGGGAAGCTCACTTTTTTTCTTTCTTTACCTTGACAGAGCTCTTAAATTGGTCACAGGTTTTATGGGCCATCATTGGCATAATTTCTTTTTTTTTAGAGCATTTCAGTTTTGACACAACGTCGTTAACAAGCCAGCTTCAGGCGGAGCGAAACCCTTGGCCTGCACACTCAGCAAGCCTCTTTCCTGTGTTTACCGAGTTGGCACGACTGCGCCGTAGAAGCGAGAAGAGGGTTTAGGAAGTTGGGGCGAGCCCCTTTCCAATTGCCTCGTCCTCCTCAGCCTGTTTATGGCAAGGGCTTTGCCAAGCCTCAGCCCAGCCTGCGGAACGCTTCCTGTTATTGTTTGTCTTGGATGTTTCAGAGGGGAGACGTCTGACTTTCACGTTTTCCCTGTGTAACAGGGCTGCCACGGGCTCTCCCAGCTTTTTAAAGCTTTTTCAAGCTTTTTCAGTGTTGCAGGAGGGCCTTGCGGGGAGGTTGATTCTTTATTCCACTGTCCAACTCAGAAAGGACTTTTGCTTACATCTTACACCACTTTTCAAGCCGTTCGCGTGGTTCCCCGGCCGTGGGGAGCGACAGCTAACCCAGGGGTTCTGCTCCTCCCGCAGAACAACAAGGTAACGTGGGGCAGTGGTGATGAAGGAGCAGCGTTGCAGGTGGCAAGGCAATGAATAACCAAAACTGAGAAAACTACGAGTATAGTGCAGAATAACCAAATGTATTTAAGAAAGCGGGATATCTGATAATGGGCAGAGACAGAGTTAAAATCCTTGATATCAACAGGCAGTCATTATTTGTTTCATGATTGCGTCAGGGACTTGGCTGGGCTAGGCCTTCTGCAAGCGCCCAAAGTTGGTCCGTAGTGCCATAAGAAGAGCCCCTGCTTGTGGCGTGCGTAGGCTACACCGCACCGAATATGATGGAGGAGCTCAGCTGCTGGGTCATCAGCCCCCTTAGTGCTAGCGGCTTAAAAATTTTTTAGGAAGACCTAAAGAGCAAGTTAAAAACCCATTGACTACATGCTAACAAAAGCAGAAAAACGAATTTCATGCTTGTGAATACCAGACAAATCTCTCTAGAGGGAGGCAGAGAGCTATTTCTCCAGGAAGGTTTGATAGTTTATGTGTGCAGCACAATCAGCAGCAACAAAAAAGCACTCTTTGTCAAGTGTGTTTCAGGTGGCAGCACAGGTTATGCTAGTGGCGAAGTCCTTAAATATTCACCTCCATCACTGGCTCAGCAGGATTTTGCTCTTGCAAAAGCTGTATAGCACTTTTCCTGCAATTGCAGATCTCCGATTGTAGCCCTTCTAGTGCAGAACCAGAGGGTGCTTTGAGGGAACGGGCTCTGAACTGGGTTCTGTCTAATCAAGACTAGAAGTCATAACAAAGTAGTCCAGTCCTCCCATCTGTGCTTCCAGGATGGTGGCTAATTATTTCACAAATGTGAGTATTATTTAAATGCACTTCCCAATATTTTTCCTTCCTCTGCTGACCATGAGCAGTTTGCTACGAATGTCTTCTCATGCATATTCAGCGATTCCACCAGGTGCTTCCTTGGGCTTCATTCACAAAATCACAAATTTTGAAAATTGCACCGTGTACTCAATGTGAGAGAAAATCCTGCCTCACTGAAGCTGATGAAAAACTGCTTGTTAGCTTCAGCCCCTCTTTTCAGAAAATCTTCTCTTTTGCTAAAACAGTTTTGTTGTGGTTTTTTTTTCAAATCCTGAACTGGCACAACAGTCTAATTACTAAATAGATTTTACTTAGGATCCAAATTTTTGACAGCAGAACGTATTCCTGTACCTATTGAGGCCTGTGCTTTTTTGAAAATTAGACTCATAAAGGACACTATTCGCTGCGAGATGGCCATCTCGTATCTCCTATGCCTTGCAAACCCAGCCTCCCCTGCGGGTGCTGGAGCAGGTGGCATCGCTCTGGCACTCTCGCTTCTCAGGTTGATTAGGGCCTCGTGAAGTCCTGTGCGTGAAAATCTGAAATGCAAGTCTGCTGCAACGCACACAGTGTAGAAGTCTGCAACTCGTTAGCTGGGAAAAATCCATACCAGTGAATTGTGGGTCACAGAAAAAGTTTGCAGAAGCACTGCCATAAAGTGATCTGAATGCAGCCTCAATTAAAGGGCTGAAACATCTGCATGTGTGTTTGCAGGCCATGTTTTCTCTCTGGTAACTCAAATCCAAATGTGCATTAACTGTTTAAAACCAATTTCGTTGCAGTTAAAATTGAATATGACTGTTAGTCTAGAAAATATGGCCTATTTCCTTTTACTAGTTAGCTTTTAAAGGTGTTTTACAATTCAAATGAGCCATGCAATTAAAGGTGACATTGCCAAAACTGGACAGACTAAAATTAGACATTCCTGCTGTGTGTTAGAGCTTGGCCCACATTTAGATCATGCTGTCTTTGGGCTGTACCTGTCTGCTTCAATCTTATGAGTCAACAGGATACTGAAATGTTCCAGAATCCTGTTCTTTGTGTTTTTCTATTCTTTCTGTCTCCCAGTATTACCCTATCCTTCTTTCCCTTTATAGTATTTAGTGCTCAAAACACGCTCACATACACGCACTGGTGCACACACGTGCACACACATGCACGCACAGAACAACATTTTAGCATTTTCTGCATTGAGAGCTGGGAAGCACTCTGTTATTATTACACTTACTGACTTGACCACTGCAAACCCCTAATTAGAAACAACCCCTGCCTTACAAACCCGGGGTTTACAATCTGAATAGCCGGCAGCAGGGTGGCAGGCTCTTATCTGTGCTTCTTAGCTAATAAACCTAGGACCGAAGGGGAGCTTCTAGATTCGGCCACAGTCACTTACACGTGCTTTGATCTGTGTAGCTTCGATGTAGTACTTCAGTTGCGAGGTTGTTGAGAGAAGGGTCATCCTTCCAGCGTCTTTGGAGCACGGAGGTGTCTGGCTCTTTGAGGAGCACACGGGAGGTCACTGCAGCAGCGGCAACAGTACCCAGAGTTCCTGACATCCCACCTTCTAAATAACCCTGTGCATTAATTAAATAGACAATTATACTGTCCCTAGGTAATCGGTGACACGATTACCATTAACATTTAACAATGTAAAGCATTCTGCCACCGTCTGGGGCAATGTGTTGGTAGGAGGACTCCTGAAAATTTCTCTAGTCAATAGCTCACGGTAAAGTAGAAAGTCAGAAGTGAGGAATATCTCTCAGAAAAATGCCTGTTGTTCTTTGAACACAGTATGTGGCCATAAGGAAAATTCTCCTTCATTTGAGGCTCAGCTCAATGGATTTAATAATGGCATTCCTCAAGTCGGTGAAGTCAGGTAAGTCCTGATTTAGCCCCCTGTAAGGTTAGGGAACTTGAGTTAATTCTCTCAGATCGGTTTCGTAGCAGTACAGCGGAATTGCCTGACATGATAGTATTCCCTTATATCAGGAAGGTGAGGAAAAATCATTAGCTTCTTTCTGGGAGAGTGGGCAAGGTTGTAATATTTACAGTGGTGCACTGTGTGTGCAGATATGTGTGTACACCTCAGGCAGGCGTAGAAATGATATTCCAATTCTGTGGGGAGGAATGGTGCAAAAAAACCCAGAATAAAATAACATAAAGTGTATTTTAAGTTACCCAGTACAGCTCCCTGGCAAGACAAGATTATATTTTACAGTACATAATAACGTAGTGTTTGCATAGCATGTATAAGGTACTAGGTGCTTTACAATGTGCTGTTTAACTTCTATGTTATAAAATAGCATATAAATATGCTAAAAACTAGCTGTATTGCCTATCTCTTTCTGAAATGCCTTTCACTATGTACCACTGGCGTGCTAAAGCCTGTCACACGGAACATGCACACAACCATCTGATTCCAGGAGCGATGAACTTTTTTTAAAAAACTAGTCACTTTTTTATGGCCCCAGTTACAAGATCCAGCTCCTTTCACACCGGGCCAGTCATTTGAATCCAGACCAGGTTGGTAGTTATGTCTGTTGAGTGACCTATATGAACAGAGTTCTTGGTTTCAGTCCAGTTCCTGATGGAAAGACGCCCAAGCTGCTGAAGCGGCCGTACCATCTGGCAGTGCCGTCAGCAGAATTGGCAACGGGGCGAGCGGTGAAAGTGCCACGGAGCCGGAGCCCACGCCGCGCTCCCACGGGTGGTCTGCTCAGGGCGAGGGTGAAACACACTGCTGATGGTGACACGAGGTAGCTTGCGTTACTGTGTCTGCTGTACGCATACGCGGAAAACGTCTTTCTCTGGCAGCGTTACGGTGGCACCGTTCCCACTTGCTGCCGAGCACTGGGAGGTTATTAGGCTGCTGCTGGAGAGTGGACACTTGAAAAAGTTAAGTCCGCTCGCTGATGCCAGATTCAGCTCCAACCATACAGGGCGTTTCTGTAGGAGTAATTCCTGGAGTGAATGAGATATTTGTGGAGTGTTAGGGCAGTGCGAAAATAACAGAACTAGAGTGCACGTATCTGAGGATGAAGATAATTTACCATTGGAATCGCCTCCTGAGGGACATGGTGAACTCTCCATCGCTTGCAGCCCTTGGGTCAAGACTGATGTCTCATTCCAGAGGAGATGCCACAACCCAAACAGTTGTTAAGGCTTTGATGGAGAAATTACTGCATGGCGTTCTTTGGTTTGCGCTGTTTAAGAGGCCATCCTGAGTCATCTTTTTGAGCTGGCCTTAGAGTCTACGAATCAGGTGACTCTTGTGGGAAGATTGACATGCGGCAATATTTACTCCAGAGGTTTTATTGTCAGCAGTAAAATGCCCTTCTGTTTATCCTTGAATAGCTGTAGGCTTCGTATCTGAACTCAGAGCTCTTTTAAGGTCTGGGGTTGGTATGTGTTAGTACTCTTAGCTGAATTCTCTGAGCACCTCCAGCAGCCATGCTAGCGTGACTCGAGCTTCCTAGATACACGCTGGACCCTGACATGACAAGCCAAAAGTTCCCGCAGCGTCTCACCCCCACCTCTGCCATCATGTCGGCAGGCACAAATATACTCCCTGACGGAAAGACGTATAAATCCCAACTGTCAAGAAACAAAGCAGTTTTTAAACTTTAACGAGCAGAGTAATGGAAATAAAATACAAAGGAAATGAAAAAAAATGGACTAAAATGTTTTTTATTTTGGTATTCTGCAGGAAAAAGTGTGTACACTAAATAATAAATAAGGCATGCAATGTTTTTACAGCTTCTTTCATACGCGTGAATATTTAAAACATGCAAAAATGTGGAATAGGCATTTACTGAGGACAAAAGAAAAGAACTTATTTTATGTACAGAGAGCAAGATGGGGAAAACAGAGAGATGCATGTTTAATGGATTGCTGTTCACAGAAGGGAGATATTTCCAAGTGCGAACATATTTGTAGACAAACCAATCTGACAAGTTAGCTCGGGGATGATGTATTACAACGGAATTGGCCTGGGAAGCAGAATTTTGTTGCGAGGGTGTTTGCGGGTGTAAACAATGCCTGCTGGGTTTTGGCAGCCAAACGGTCACGTCTTCCAGCTACCGTGGAATTGCTCAGACCTGGGGTTTGGTACCTGAGAGGTCCTTGGCATAGGTAGCCAGCAAAAGACACACAGCTTCTTTTCTTACCTTTATTATAGTTGAAGTCAACAGCTGTGACCCCTTACGCTGTTTTTTAAGAGGGGGAGAGAGAGCAAGAGAGAGCTATAGGTGCAGGGCTTCTTTGCCTGATACAGGCCGTAAAGGCAGCGTATTTCTTTCAGCATCATACCAGGTACTGTGCGAAGTACAATTGCGAAGTACGCTTTGCAGGGGTCAGAAACCCCAGATCCAGACTCCTTTATCAGGTGACCGCAAAGGGCAGCCCTTGATGGTCTTGTTTTGGCTCTGTGATGGACCTCAAGAGGTCTGGGTTCAGCTCCTGTTTCAGCCACGTGCTCCTGCCCGAGACCTCGGGCCGATCGCTCCCTTTATGTCCTGTCCCCGCTCCCGTGAGGAACGCAAGCGTGAGAACAGTTTCCGTTTTGCAAAGACCGGTTTCTTACTGTAGGTGTTCGCAGCACCGACTGCAGCGAAGCCTTGATGTCGGCTGGGGACTTTCCTACAGGCAGAGGGGTGAATGCCTGTACTGACAGCTGAGGGAAGAAAAGAGTATTTTCACAGTAATAAGGAGGGTGACAGACTAGGGAAGTGTGGCGTGTGAGTTTATCAGGGACTTTCTCCCTGGCTCGCTTGGCTCGGACCTTTGTGTTTGGAAGTAGCTGAAACCAGAGAAAGAAAGGCCTGTTGCCATGACTGGCAGGGACTCATTATTCACTATTCCATGGCTTATGGTTTAATGCTTATTTAACTGGATTTTTTTTTTTTCCTCCTGACTTTTGATTTCTTTTTGCCAACTTTATATTTTAATGCATGTTTTTATGGAAATATTTATAGTGCACATGTTGCATATAAAACACCATCATAAAGCTTTTTTGCTTCAGTCCTGTTGAAATAAATGATGTTATTATTATAATAATTTCATAGGGTTATATCTGTTCTGTAATGAAAAAGACCTGTGGCTGCTTGAACCATCAACCCAGGCAGTTTTTACAGCTCTCTGTAGCTACAGTGACCTCATGGAGCTGCTGAAACTTTTAAAATACTCCATTTCCCAGCAGAGGTGGGCATACAAAGCAGAATGAGCAGATAGAAGAAATAGGACATCTGCACGCTGCCATGCAGCCCGTCTGATCCCTGATCAAGAAGCCAGTATTGGCTTAATATTGCACACAATGGTAACGTTATATTTTATGGTACTTGTTATTACAACACCAAAAATCATGCTAGCCGCTCTACAAATGAGGTGCCAGGGAAACTGGCCTGCTGAGATAAATGGATGAGCTGCACCAGTTCTCAGAAGTCTGCACAGCGCTTGTGCTCGTCAGTGTAGACGTTGCTGGCTTTTCTCTTTCTGCATGCAATGCACTGATTTGTGTTTGGGAATACCCAGAGATGTTGTTAAGGCAAGGGGGATGTGTACATTTGGCAGTCTGACCGCAAGCACTTTTAAAATGTTACCTGTGATGTACCTGTTTCAGGGAGATGGAGTTAAAAAGTTGCTTAAGAAATTCCCTTCCTCTGTGTTGGTGTTAGCAGTACAGTATGGATTTCAGTAATCTGCTGCAGAGAGTACTGCGTCTTCATCCCCCTGGCTGAGTGTTACCTGAGGTGTGGGATAAGCTTTGCTCCTCTAACTCTAGAGACAGGGAACCGTTTTCAGGCCAGGAGCTTACCTAGCGGCAGAGCATTCATCTGACGATGATGGAGGATGGACCTCTGGACTTGTAAAGGACTTCTTCTTCTATTGAACGTGCGTTCAGTGTGTAAATTACAGAGGCTTCTTGTCCACCTTCAGCTTAGCAGACTTTCAGTGGTGTTTCTCAACAAGGATAGGTCTGAACATATGTTGGAAGGTTGGCACACTATGCCTGGGGAGCAAGTATCCGAATAGAAAGACAAGGACTAAATAGGTGAGCATCTCTTTGTATAAGTTTACATATATGCGTGTGCGTGCACGCTCACAAGCTTTAATGATAAATTTGGAAGGGCAAACAACTGTAAAGTACTGTGGATTTACAGGAGACTTTAAAAATTAATACTCAAACATGAAAATGCTTTATACAAGAAAGAAACCTTTTAGTAACTTCTCCATCCTAGAAAAAAGTATAATGAATAATTCAACTATGCACCAAGGAAACCGATTTGCTGAACAAGTGTAAAATAAATCTGAGGGTGAACTAGTCCAGATCACCTAAATTAAGAATCTGGTTCAGGAACGATGAGAGTAAAGCTAGATATAGCATGAGAGTCTCTGTAATATTGTCACTAGTAGTGTTCTTTATTATCATTAATCTTATTTAGTATAGTAGTGCCAAAGAATCCTGAGCATGTTGCTATTGTGACTGGCCCTTTAGAAACCCAGCGGAGGAAAGCGCTGTGCTTCAAGTGCTTGCAGTCTGCTCAGCCAGAGGTGCGGCAGGCCGGGGTAGCGCAGGCAGGCCGGCAGTTTCTAACGCGTTGGGCTACTGTCAGAGTGTAAATGTAGTAACACTAGGTTTAAACTGACCTTCCGTGCAAGAAAAACAAACCTTGAGCAAAAGTCACTAGAACAGCAGACAAATTCAGCAGCATTTGTGACTGTAACTTGTCCATGCTATTAGCCTGAAGAATTTACCGTAAGATTGCTTAATGTTTATAGACACCACAGAAAGGTGATCTTGAAGAAGGTGGCTGGCGTTCTCTTATTTTTGTCAGAGCTCACAGTTTGAAATACTTCACTTAGTGCCTATATGCAACCTTCCTCAGCAAAGTCAAGCGTAAGCTGAAGTCCCATGAAAAGTGGTGAGATGAAATCATATGCTAGGAGAGCTTTGCTAGTTAGAACTGGTTTGCCTGTAGAATAGGACCCAGGTTTGTTCTCTTAAGAAATAAATGCCTTAGTTATCCCAGAATAACCCCCAGACATAAGCCAGTGATGGGTCTCTAATGCAGTGTACAGATAATACTGAAGATTTTAAAAGAATTTCAGAGTCAGTTGGTGGCATTTTAGAAGCAGCTACCTCTGCAGAAACACCTGCTGTGTCCCATTTGTTACGTCTTCAAAAAAGAAGCATAGTTCAATGGCTGGAGCAAAGCCGATGCCAAAACTCGGAAGGAGGGAGGGCAGCATGATCTCTCTAACAGATCAAGGTCGTCCTCGGAAAGTGCTTAAAGTGGATGTGGCGGGTGAGTTTCAGCTGGAACAAAGCGCAGGTGCAGACAGAGTAGAGCAGAAGATGAAACCCGAGTTAACGTGTTTAGGGGACGGATGGAGAGAAAAAGTGGAAACTATTTTGATTTGGTCTGAGCCTCCACATAAAATATTTTATATGTTCACAGTATTGAGCCTAATTTACTCTCTGATTTTCATAAATATCACACTCTGGGCACTTATTATTGCTCTTTCTGTGCTCAGGTATATGAATTGCCAGGAGCCTGATTCTCCCTTTTAGGAGGAGATCGGTCCGTTTACTCCTAATAATGCTCTGGAGCTTCCTCCTCAGCTGTGAGTGAATCAGATCTGAGTGAAGTCACTTCAGGTGAAGACCTTTGTCTCTAGCAAAGGCAGCTTAAGGTTGCCCGTGCTTTTCTGGAAATGACATCCCGCTGTGGTGCTTACCGTCTAAGGCCCATACTTCATGCAGTCACCTTCTTTTTGACCTTTATGGTGGAACTGCGCATAGGTGGGGTGAGGAGGAATTTCTGGTAGAAAGGACCAGTGTTTTCTCACTTGTCAATTTACTTCAGACACAAATTCATTTGCTGCCCTTGAAGCAACCCGGTCAAGGCTGTGTGGTCCATTTGGAAGCCCAATCCTGTTTCTGATTCATATGAGGCGCTCCGCATAGACTGAGCCCTTTTTCTGCCATGCTATAAAAGAGTTGGGTTTTGCATACTGCACTTTGGAATGAGACCCTCGGAGGAACAGGCTCCATAAAGTTTTTATAACCCATATTTTATAAGGTATAGTGAGTTGGACGAAAGGAGTTTTTTCATGTGTATGTGTGTGCATAGGAATCAGGGCTAATACACAAGCAATTCAGCCTGGCAAAGTAGGTTGGACCTCAGTCCCAATCTCTGTGTAAGTGGACCCCTAGGATGTGGATGAGAGTAGAGGCCATGGGGAATAGTATGGCAATGGTTAGAGAGACATCATAAAAACCCCGTCACTTCCATAGCAGGAGAAAGAACTCTCCTTGTAGTAGCCCACCACGTCCTCGAGTGATGCAGTATGAGGATTTTGCCAGTGAAGGGCCAGCCTTCTCCAGATTACATTTTGTGGGTTTGAAGAATTTCTTGTAAGAAATGCTCAGAAAGTGAGTGTTCCTTATGCATCAGGTTTTTAAACCTTACTCTAATTCTGAAGGCTGGTGTGGGTATATCAATGCCCTCCTGCTGTGGGGGTACGAAAGAGAAAACAACACAGGGGATTGCTTCTCTTTTTTTCCAAAATGAACATTTACCCCAGTAAAACTCAGAGTTTTTGTAACTTGGTGCATCTCTGAATGCGGAAGTCCCTGTATTGAATGCTGGGCGCACAAAACATGTATGCATCGTTTTATCTCGCAGGCTCCACAATGTGTATTTCAGATGGTTAACTTCTGTTTGGCATTTTTTCCAATCAAATACGCAGATTAGAGATGCCTGCAAACTGTAAGTAGAGAAACAAATCTCGGGTTTACTGTTCAGAGCAGTCTGCCTGGTAGTTGGGGCACTGATTTAAAGCATGGGCAGGGATTTTTAACCCAGTGAAACTGTTTTTATGATTCTTTTGTTTTAATTGGGTTTGGGCTCTGAGACCTGGCTGTAGTTTCAGCTGTTAAACGCAGCCATGAGAGCAAAGCTCAGGAAATGCAGTGTGGGGCTGAGGGCGCGTGTCCCACTGCCCAGGTTATGGCACCTAGCTCGGGAGGTGCATCCTCCTCTGTGGTCAGGAAGGGAGTGAAATTCCTCCACGGAGTATCAGGTTGTGCAGCTGGATGTTATGTCTGGGGACAAGAGACTGAACCACATGATGCTCTTAGCACAGTCCGGGCTTAAGCAAAGCTCTGCAGAAGTGCATCAGTCTGTGCACACGTTCTCAGCTCTCCGCTCCATGTTTCGGGTTCCTTTGTAAAATACAAATTTTGCTTGTAGGACAAATGCCCACTGGTAACTACTTGGAAAAACCATCCTCTGATTCACATTGAGACTCTCAGCTTAGTGTAGGTGAATGCAAGCGTGAAGTAATCCTGAATCAGGCTCCGTACAATCGCGACATTTCAAACGTAGCCATTTAAAACAGTTGTAGAATGTGAATTTGAAGGAGTCACGTGTTCAGTCTCAAAGGCTAGCCATGTCTCCACCCTCCTCCATCCCTCCTGCTGCAAAGGCGACCAGAAGGCTGTTGGGCCCGCACGACGCCGGCAGCACCAGGCGTCGGCCAGACGGCCAGACAGCCTGCTCTGAGCACCAGGCGTCGGCCCGCTGCAACGCACTTTGCTCTTTGATGCGCACAAAACGTGTACAGATCTCCTCCTGACTCCGTGTGGGACTCTGCTGTGGAAGAATTTCGGAAAGTTGTCTCTAGTGGTACAAGCTGCAAGACAGGAGAGAATTTGCTCCCAATATTTTGTAGCTTGTTTTTTTTTTAGTTTTTTTTTTAAAAACCATTCTGCAACAGTAATTTAGACATGGTCAAGATTTTAGCAGTTGTAAGGAATATTACCTGCCATAAAGTTTGAATGGTGTTGAATTTACAAAAAATGCCCAATGTAAAATCATACTGTCAGGAACAATTAGCCATGGTGCATAAAAAAACCTCTTACAGAGATTACACTTCCCAGATTGTTTTACAGAAAAACTTTGTGTTAATGTTATGCTTTGAATGCCTTTTGCCGTGAAACATTTAAGAAACAACAGTTTATAGTCTCTGATCTTTATGGTTTGGAAGAATGAACGCTCTCCTCATGTTAGGCCAAATTGATGTTTTAAATTCAGGAGAAACCCCATCATGTTATAAAAAGGAGAGAATGTCCTAAGAAGAAAGTGGTCAAATCATTCCAAGATGTTATGGGTTTAAGGGTTTTTTTCAGCTTTTTTTCCTACGGAAAAATTTTCATGATCCTGGGCATATGGTCAAAAAACACAGAAGTGAGATATTTTTAGACAAGCACATTTGGTATAAAATTACCCACTCCAGTGTGCAGAGGGACAACCTGGTCTGCCCGCAGCGCTGCGGGACGCCGGTGCAAAGGGCCTCCCTTCTCGGTGCTGTTGGACTGGACGCTTTGGTGCTACAGCACAGGGCTCTGCCTCACAGCAGGGAAGGTGAGGGTGGAAGTCTTCTCCTCCTCCCGCATTATCCGATGCACTGTGTTTTCTCTGAGAGCCTCGGGGGAGAACTGCTGCCGGGATGTGCTGGCCGCCTCAGCACGCAGCGGCGCAGAGCTCGCTCTGCTAGAAAAAGCAGGCCCGAGAACGGACAAATGGCTACACGAAGCAGGACTGCTCCACCCGCGTCGCCCGCTCTCTGGCCCTGACGTAACCGCGACAGCGAAAGGGGCCGAGAAACGGGGCTGCCCAGGCAGGGGAGGGACCCTCCTGTCCCCTCGCACCGAGGCGTACTGCGGGCAAAGGACGGCCCTCACCCAGGGCCAGCGCTTTTGGCGCACTCATCGTTCATCCCTCCGTGTCCCCCGGCCAACAGCGCCTGTGCGTCGCTGGGGCCCAGTCCTGCAGCTCAGACTCATTTGAGTGATTCAGGATCCAACTTTCTAAGATCTGCTTGTAGTTTTTTTCCAGCGCTGTCAGCACGGCAGAGCCAAGGCATCCCTGGCAGCTCAGGCTGGATTCTGTTTGGCCTCACGCATCATCACCAGTCTTGCCAGTTAATTCAGGCGGAGGGTGATGATGTGTGAGGCAGAAAAAGCACAGCCTGGCCTTCAGGTGCTGGGCACAGTCACCACAAAGGCAGGCAGGAAAACGCTGTTTCCATTTGTACACTTGAGCGAGCGTGACCTGGGAATCCTCGAGGCTGGAACAGATCCTGGACCTCAGCGAGATTTACTGCTCGGCCACAGATGCATGTGAATTGCTGAGCAACTACCACAGGAGCGGGTTTGTGTCACCGTGGGCCGTGCTAGCACCGGGATGGCACTTCAAGCCCACGGGGGAATCCTTAGCAAAGAGAGGCTTTTTTCGGCTGGGTAGAACAGTGGTGAGTCTCTACCGGACAGGGCATCGGAGGCCGTCCCAGCCAGCTTGGCCTAGCTACTGAGGGTCACCTCGCTAAACCCCCGTGATCCGCACTGGGGCTTCCCTGATGCCTTTAAGCTGAGAGATTGAGGTTGACCAGGCTTGGTTGTTTTGTCGACTGCTCTGGAAGGTGCTGCTTCCCCCGGGGCGGAGGGCAGCAGGACGGGCTTCCCGCAGCAGACCCCTGTGCTCCGTTGGAAGAGGCAGATCCCTGTCCTCTGCCAATGCCTTCCTACGGCAAGGACGAGCGCAAGGGTTTTCACCCGCAGTGCCAGCAGTGGGACCCCAAGCCTGTCCCGTCTCCCCACCCACCCTCCCCGCTGCAATAGCTCCGGGGCGCGCGGGAGGCTTTGCTTCTGCTGCAGGAGGGACACGGCCCTGTCGCTGCGGCCGGGGACCCTCACCTTTTATTTGTGTGTGTCTGTGGGTGCGTGTATATGCGCACACGCCTGCGTGAAGGTGCCTTCGTGGAAGGTTTTGCTTCGGTTTTGTTCTCTTTAAGGGGTGCCCTAGTCCTGATGGCTGTGTGACTATTTTTAGGAGTGGCCAGCAGTACCCTGGCATTACATTAATAAATGCATACCAAGATGAACTCTGTGTGGTATTTTCAGTTCCCACTACCCCATATTAGGAGACACGGGACCGAAATAACTGCAAAAGCTTATAGCCATGCAAAGAACACAATATAAAATGCAGACCAGGAAACAGACTGAGGCATGATCGTCAATAATGCTTAAAAGTCATAATCCACACAGTTTCTGGCAGGAATGGAAAAGCAAACCACACAAGATCCTGGAATATGTGTGCAGGTATGCACTGAGTTTATTCTGGCGCAAACCAAAGTATGGCCCTAATAAAAAGTCCACATGTCTGACATCGTGTGCTGTTCTTTTGAAATGACACAGAAAAGGTTTATCAGGATGGCGACCAAATTACATTAGGCTTTGGATTTGTAGATGACTAAGCCAGACATTGGTCTGCATACATATTTGCAACGGTTGATGGCATCACATGCAATCACAGCCCTGCAAATACTCACATGCATGTAACAAGACCAGCGTGACTAAAACCAGTGAGATTACCTTGCGAGTCCAGTCGTTCTTCTGTTTGTAGGTTCAGGTTTGCGTCCAACAGAAAGAAAAGGGTGAGAAGGAAGGCATATATCCACGAGGAGGGCGAAAGTTTAGAGAGAACTCTTCTTTTCTTTACACGTGGTATTTAGAGTGACTCACGCTGCTCAGATGGGCCAGGGCTTGATCCAGAGCTGACTGATATCAGCAGGAGCCTTTCCGCTGAGTTCAGGGAAAGCTGGATCCCTTTGGCTGGTACTGACCGCTTGCGATGAACCCGGGGCTTCGGCAGTGCTATTGTAGGCACAGAAAATCAACCCTAAGCTCTCCTGGAAATGCTACCGTTTGCTCCTTTTTTTATTAGTTTATTTACAGAACCTAAAAATCTCGTCACAAAAGGCTTCGCAAGACAGATGGTGGTACTCTACAAACCCAAATACCTCAGTTGTACTTGTTTGTTAAAATACTTAAAAATTAAGGAGTCAGATGTAAGTTAGGCACTGTGCCTTCGAGGTGGGATTCCTCCAGAGGAAAGCTGGAGTGCCAGGAGTACTTCTTTCAACTTTGGATTATGTGATATATTAGTTTGGTCTCAGAAGCCACAGTGCTTCCTTATTTATGTAGCTTTGATCTAAAAAGCTGTTTATTTATGTTTTATTGAACCATAAAACATCCAGTAAACATGCCTTATGCTTTTTTTATGTTCTACATGAATTCTGTCATGAAAATGTCAAGGAAAAATAATGACTATCTTTATTGTGTTGCTGCTGGTGTCTTCCTTTGGAAGTTCTTATGCTTTGTGTTTCTGTTCATATGACTGTAAAATTCATAAGGCCTGCAGATGTCTTTCCTGCTAAGCATCTGGAGGAGAAGGAAGTTTTTCCTTATGAAATCCCAATGGATCCACTACCAAGGGCATTATGAGAAAATCATGATTTGACATTTCTCTTTGGATGCTACTTGAGAGGATCTCTGTCGTAATTATCTGGAGGTATTAATTATTGTGGTGGGAATTACTTTCTGTGCTCGGCTACTTTCGAGATGTTCTTGCTGTAGGGTATGCTCCTCATTTGCAACATCTCACAGCAGCCAACAAACTGCTGGGAAAACCTGGTCAAAACCTGGGGCACAGGCTCTCAGCCCTAATTGCACCGAGTCCCTGCCGTGTGCTTGGGTAAGAGGTCCCAGGTTTTTAGAGTATCCCAAATTACGTAACGGCGCTGCCTTCCTAGTCATAGTATCGGCAATGTTGTTTTAATAGAGCCAGGAAAGAAATTTGCAAATTCAACATGGGCCTAATTGTTCTGCACTGTGCATTGTCGTTTAATCTAGCAGACGAAGAATTCACCTTCTCTGCTAATTAACTGAGGAGAGGCCCAGGTGAGCTGCAGTTGTTTACTGGCTGTGAAAGCCTGGGGAAGGCAGCTGGGGGCTGCGTGGTGTGCGGGGGAGCTCTGGCAACGCAGGCTGTGGGTGAGCCTTCCCCTCTGCTGATGCTCCTCTTGCTGCGGAGGCTCCGTGCTGCTCCGCCTTGGCTGGTACGTCTGGGCTTTTCCTCTAGGAACCCAAGAGCTTCCTTGTCTCTGTTAACTGCCTGCCCCTGTAGCGGGAGACGTTGTGGGAGATTTGCTTCTGTGTCTGGTGGTTTGCGTGGGGAGGAGGTTTCATGAGCTGGAGCTCTGTGGCTTGGGCTGGGAAGTGTACTTCTTGCCTTTGCAGTGCCATGCTCTCTCAGCCTTTTGCAGAGGGAGTCTTGGGAAGATGGGAGAAGTTGCGACTGTGTGAGGTCTGAAGTGGGCCATAGGAAAGTGAGAGGGAGCCTTTGGCTGTGCCCTTCTAGACTGGACATAAGAGCCTCATGAAAAATGGTGTGTCAGGAGTTAGTACGCTGCCTAACCATCTCACCAACTGATGTTAGCATCGCTGCACCCTATCTCACCCTTATTTCAGTAGCATAGTTGTTGGGGCGCATCCCAAGCCCCTAACCCAGCTACTTCAAGAAGAGAGCTTGAAAGTGAGACAGTTCTCATACTGGAAACCAGGCACTTCTGGGGCACAGGCTTCTCTCCACAAGCAGGCAGCAACCAACCCTTCTGGCGGGGCAAATGGAGGCGTATTCCCACAAGGTCAAGAGAGTATGGGCCAAGGAAAAACTACCCTGGGTGCTGGAGGAATTACTCTTTTGTGTTCTTGAGGTCCACTTTTATGAAATCACAGGATCATTGTGTAAGAGCTGGCAGCACTGGAAAGCAGGCTCAGAGCATGAGCTCGTTTTAGAAAATGGAGTGGGTACAAATAAAGATTCACCTTCCTGGGCTACGTGTGGGGAGAATGCAGGGCTGGCAGAGTGGCCAAGAAAGGACAGAAAGTTGAGTTCTCTTTCCAATGCCCCTTCTCACCACCTCTGTGTCTTATGGTAATTTTTTTTTTTTTTAATTTAAAGGAGTCTCATCTTCCTGCCACACAGAAGACCAGAGACCTGTCAGAGAAGCTTGTACCCATGTTAGCTGAGCAGGTTGGTCATATATGTGTGAGAGGAGAAGCGAGTTATTAAAGCTGGGGGTCAGCAGTGAGGTGGTGCGGGAATCTGGATTACTTCAAACATAAATTATTATGGTTCAGTATTTCAGAAGTGTAATATCGTGCCAGTCAGGATCTGGGTGTCACGTTGTTAGTTCTTTCTCCACAAAATGTGCTCTTCAAGCTGCTCTGAGACCAGTATGCACAAGTCCCTTTTGGGGTTCTGAAGCAGGAGTGGTTCAGAAATGTGAAAGTTTGCTTCCTTTCCATTTGAACAGAGAGCAAAAGGCTAATTCCATTTTACAGTCATCTTTGTACCAATATAGTTTGTATGTTGCATTTGACCTCCCGTAACAAGGTTAAACCACAAGGATCCCCTTGAGAAGTTGCTATTCATCTTTTATATGTGAAGATTTTCAAGTATAGAAAGGGGATAAACCTAATACGGTGTTTAATGGAAAAAAATTATGACACCAATAACACATCTGTGTCTGTAATTTCACAGGTTTTCTTTCTGTATATTTATATATGTATATATGTATAATTTAATATCAGCCTCAGGGTTGTGGTCTCACATGTCATCAGCTTGCAGGAAACTGGATCCTTGGACTAAGTATCAGATGAGTTGCTAATGTTTGGAAAAAAAGCAAAAAACATGCTTTAGGTCTCTGTTTTATGGCTGTTATTGAAGTAAGAATTTGTGATTGTAACCTGATGCTTGCCTCACCAACATGTTTTCATTATTGTCTGGATAATTGAAAGTCCAGGCAAATTTGGATGTTGGGAGATATTATACATGAAGGTCTTGGTGCTCAGCACAGCTGAATGTTGAGGTGGTTCAAATTAAGGATGAATATGTTTCACCATTTTATGCAGGCTTAAAGATTGTTTTATTCCCCCCCACCAGTCCAGACGCAGGCTGATTAACGTGTCCTTAGTTTATTTCCAGGTCTGGCTATCCAGCATACCCAGGCTGTCGCACACAAGCTCTCAGACTCTGCTGTCTCGTGAACAGAAGTATGACTTCTCAGACTTATTTTGCAGCAGTTCAGAGGGCAATAATGTCTTCTTCTCCTTATTTTTGTCAGGAAACATGCGAAGGGAAGGGAGCTTCCCTTTGGGGCAGGGCTTGTTGTGGGGAGGGCTATGAGCAGGGCCTTTCTGTTACGTGCAAGTGTTCCTGTAGAACGAAGCTGCTGTACCTTCTCCAGCCTGTAAAAGGAAGGTTAAACCTTTCTGTCCATATCTGACCAGTTCTTATAGAATTTCTGCTTGGTTTTGTTTGTTTATGAGAAATGGGGGTGTCCTGGTTCAGTTTGTGGGTTCCGGGACTAAAAATGCCAGAACCTTGGTTTGTTGGCAGGAGTTGGCATTTGTTGAAAATCATCCGAGCTGGAAGGACAGATGATGGGGACCTAACCCAAAGGTGCTCCTCTGTGTCAGAGTGAGACATGATGCCAGGGGCACCTCTCTGCCATAGTCCAGGCCTATTCCTGTTCCGTGGGTAAACACATGATTTAAATCCACGGGATTTATGGATCTAGCCGTTTCCCCACTACGTTAACTCCAGAGCTGACATACATAGAAAAAGGTAAATGAGGTTTGTAAGCTAATCCCTATTAACTGGGCATAACTGGAAAATTAAACCAAACAAAAACTTTGGGTGGCTTTGAAAAACACCATGGGACTTTTCTGCCAGATTTCTGAATCCTTTAATTAGATGCACGTGTCTCCGCTGACAAAAAACCAGGACTTGATCATTCATTAATCTTCACACACAAGGGGCAGCTAGTTCAGTGCTGTGTTCGGTCGCAGAACAAGCAGACGCTGGACGATGTGAAAGCAGACCTGCTTATTGCTAACCCACTGTTTGGGTAAAAAGCCTTTGAACAATTGGAAAAAGCTAACTCCATATTGGAGTTCTGCAAGGAACTAATTACTTGCCTGGACTCTACCCACATACCAGCTTCTACCCCCATAAATCCACTGAACAGCAGGCATCCATGAAAGTCCTCCACACTTCTTTTCTGAATCGGGTTCTTTATGTATATCTCCACTTGCTTGTGGAAGATTCATGGCCCAAGCTGCCTTAAGTATTTTTGTTATGAATAGGAACCCTTAAACATTTCCTTCTCATTTAATTTATCATTTTTTTTCAGGCTTTCAACACTGGGTACAAGCTAGAAATAATGGGAGGCAAAGTTTGTCCCTGAGAAAAGCACCTTAAAATAATAAAGGATACACTGGGAAGGAGAGGAACAAGGAAAATAAATTAGCCATTTACAGGATGGGAAGATTTTTATGTTGTGCGGCTGCTACGTGGCATCCTGGTGTCTCTAAGTATTGACTTGATTCCATGTTGAAGTATGCTGTTAGGCACAGGGAGGGAAAATAGTGAAAAGAACAGTGACAATTGTAGCAACTGTGTTCCGTGCTCGCTGCTGGCGTTGGGACGCGGAGGTGTGCAGGGAGGTCGTTACTCACTGTTGAAATGTCTCATAAGGATGACCGTAGCCAGAGAGATACGCTGCTCAGTAGTTCCACTTCTCCAAAGTTCTTGTTAATAATTAATTATTAAGTACTGGTGATTTACTTACGCTCACACCAGTGGTTTTTACGCCATGTGGGCTGGGAAAGTTAAAGCTGTGTTTTGAATTAGGGGTTCAAACAAATCTGCCCAGCTCATAAGGAAACAGAGTTGAAAACACCGACTTCCTCCCAGTCAGGTATCACAATAAACCTGTTGAGATTTCACTTGAAATGGATTGTGGATTTGCTAATACTTTTAGTAAGTCACATTTTACAGCTTGGTATGGACTTTCAGTTCATAACAGAGCACAATACCTAATACTAATAATATCTTTAGAGCTTAAAATAGAGCCGTGTTTGGAGTAAATGCTTTGTTTACTGCATCTTGAACAGGATAAGAAATGGCAAAATTTGAGAAAATGCAGATGTTGTATAAAATAGGCTGTTCCAAGCTGTACATAAATCCCTTAGATTATACGGTGAGGAAGACCTGTATACTCACAATAACGTCTATGAAACAAGTACGAAATGCAAGTCCTGACCAATTGCTTCATGTGCAGTTTGGCCCGCAAGTAAAATAACAGAGTGCTTTTCTCAGCTGCTGAAAGCACTTTTTTCAGAGGCAATTTGGTCCTATGCCTCTTCAAAGGGGAATTTTTATCCATCTTATTTTTTACTATGTTCTGTATGCATGTGACGTATGGACTTACAAATGTGCAAATCATCACCAGAGCAAGAATGACCCTTACCATTAGCAAACGGTGTGTGCAATGTAAATTTCCAAGAGTTTCTTGTTTAGTCAAATCATGCTTGTTATAAAGTCAGTGACAAATACCCAGTTGTCTCTGGGGGGAGCAGGTCGCATCTCCTTGGTGAGCTCGCCTTCCTACTTGGTGTCCCCAAGTCCGTTCCTCTGCTTCTTGGACGCTCCAGCATCTCTGTCAAGCTAAGTGTTGGAAATGAGGTGCCCAGATGAAATGTGGTTGCCTTCCCAGAAGTCTGGGCTTATCACCTCCGGGGCTGCTCTGCTTTCCACTGACTCAGAAGGAGAACATTTTTCACTGACTGTTCCAAACCAGCCAGGGAGGTTGAAAACAGCCTATATAGTTTCATCTAATCTGATGCTGGAACTCAGAAAGCATTGCATCGGTTAGCTATGATTCAGAATGTTAACCACTAAATCAGTTAGAGGAATTTATAATTCATCTCAGCTATTGCAGGATTTAGTACAATAAGATCATTATTGCCTTGAGATATCCTTCAGGTCGTTAATTTAAATTAGAAATGCCTTCAAACAGCATATCATGCACAGCTCCTTCCATAGAATTTAGAGCTTAAATAAGCTCAAGAAATACTTCCTGCCAGATATTATTTTTGCAAATGTGAATCACTACTTCCAAGTAGTGTAATACCTGAGTGTTTACAGTTGTCAAAGGTGGCATTGCAGTAAGTGGCAGATGCATTCTTAATTGTGCTAATTATTATCGCTGTTTCTAAAGGACTAAATTCTCCCATAACTGACTCGCTCCTCAACGGTCTTTAGTGATTTTGCACTGCAGAGGTGTAGTTTGTTGCTTGCATAACTGGATTCAGACTAAGAGTAACTGTTACTAAGAGTAACTGTGCCCTTGTAGGTGAGGAGGACGTTTGCTGTGGAAGACAACTCCTACAACAGTGGTACAAGGCCGTGGGGGGAGCGGTACTCGGTTTGGGAACCTTCAACAACAGTTGACAGCAGCGTGAGGTGGCACGGTGCTAAGGCTGAAGGAAGGACTGGGACCAAAGTAGATGGGATGGGCAGCGCTGTGAATGAAGGTTGCAAAAAGCCTTAAGTACCCGAGGCTGCGGAAGGCATTTGAGTGCAAATACAGGGTTGGTGTAAAGGCAGCCTTGAGAGCCTGGTGACTGGCTTGCTCTGGGGATGGAAATATTAGTATGAAGACTATCGGCAGAAATGGTTTGCCAAAATGAATTGATATGGCACCAGCCACCTTGAAAGGCAGAGTCTACAGTTTCTGCTCTTTGCATGGAGAGGACTTCTAAAATGGGAGGATTGTTTTCACTGCGCTATGGACTCAGGTCTTTCGCTTGCAGCTCAAACCACTCTCTCCTCTCTTCTCCAGTGCAACACAAACAGCTACTCAGTGGGATTCAGAAGTGCTTGGCCGAGATCAGCTGGTTTTACCCGACTGCAGATATAGCCTCCCAGCTTAACCCACTCTCGGGGAAGGCTCAAATCACTCGGTGCTTCTTTTCCAGTTTCTCTTCCCTTGCTGGGGGGCTGAGGAGAGTAAAGTTCTCTCACTGGGAACAGCACGGGCACCTTGGGGCATCTCAGCATGAAGAGCTAAGGGAGATGCTCCTGACAGCAGGGGCAAGTGAAAAACCGTGGAGGCCACGGCGGGGCTTTGCTGCGGGATGTCGTCCGTGCTGCTTGTCTGTGCCAGCAGGACCGTCCATGCCTTCTTTCTGAAGCTGGCAGTATGCAGGGCTTTTTGCTGCAAAAAGAAAGGGAGTACCAGCCTGGATACTTACGCTTGTAATAAACGGAAGCTGTAGCTCGTTATTCAGCATCTCTGAAACCAAATTGTTTTAATTAAAAATGTGTTCTCGGAAGTGTTTTTTCTCCCTGCAAGAATATAGCTGGGGTGTGGACATGCGTGTGCAGTAAGTGGAGCTCTGTGCCTTGGCCCTTGCAGCCAGCCTCTTTTGCATTGCTCAACACCTGAGCAATCTGGTTTTAAAAAACTTCCCTCAAAACTTAGTATAAACCTGGGCTGCAAGGATCAGCAGGAAAGACTCAGCAGCATTTAAATTAACAGTTCTGTTCTGTCAGCTGCAAATTTCACTCTCCTAGTTGTTTCAGACAGCTGCTTCAGCCTTCAATGATCCCCCCCCCCCCCCCAAGTCTGAATTTCCCTGTTCAGAATTAGGATTACCTCAATCCATGGTTTCTGTTTCACCTGGATTTTCGAGCAAAGGACTGCATTGAGCTGTCAGTGCTACAGGCATCTGGAGAAATCCAGCATTTGGGTCTGAGCATCCAATCTGATGATTGTAAACGTATCTGCGGAAGTGTTTTCAGTGAGTGTTAGGTGATCACAGAACAACCATGAACTCGGGCAGCTCTGAAATCCTCTTAGGACTGGGGTAGGAACCCTTCATTTCTGGAAAGCAACTGCTCCTGCCTTTGTGCCCTTGGTGTAATAGTTGACATTTTTGAGGCTTCCTGGACGAGTTTCTGCTCCGTGGTGGAAGGAGAGGCATTTGCTGTCTGGCCTGCGTGACACGGTCCAGCTTGTTTCTTAGAAAGCTGCAAGTCTAAGTGGAGACCGATGGCTGGCTGTAGATGTATCTGATTGTTTTTTCTCTCTCTAACCACCTCTGCGCACCGGAGCTGCCCCAGTCCTCCCTGTTATCTTCCCGTTTCTTGGCTAAATGGGGAAAGGAAAGCTCCTTGGCAGCTCGCCATGCTGAAACCCCCCACCCCTGATTTATTATCACTGAAACCAGCTGCAGATGTTGGCTGGGCCAGTGCTCTGCTGCCAATTAGGGAGTCTCATGCAGAGATTACTGTGCTGTTTGCCTGGCATTCAGAAAAGAACATGGCTGAAGGGAGTGGGTCTGTGCAATAAAAATGAATTTTAAAAAGATGAAAAATAGGTTTCACCTAGGTAGGTAGCGGCTGGAGCAGCGTTTGGTGGTAGGGGAAGCTGGGCCAGATTTCAGGGACTTCATATAAGTTGCCATTTTTTAGGTCTTTTACTGTGCTAATGAACGCTAAAATTCCACACTGAAACTCACCCAGCCCGTGCGTGCCTGTGTAGTTTGCGGGCTTGAAATTTATCTCAGGTTCACTGAACGTCTGTTTGAACTGTTCCTGTATTTAAAAGAAACTTTCTGTAAAGCTGGCCTGAGCTTTCCATAGCTAACCAAACCTCATCTCAACCCGGCTGCGTGGGGAAGCAGTCTTGAGAGCGGTGCATTTCAGTTCTAAAGCCATTTTGCTGTGCTACCTGCCCTACGTGGTAATGGCGAGAGAAAACGATTTTCAGGGAGCTCTTCTATGAAAGTAGCGTTACTTACAACTATGGAACAGGGGAGAAGAGGAAGCGACACAATACTGAAAATGCTGGTCAAGTACAGACCAGTCTCAAGATAGATATTTTCTTCTGCTGTTTATCCATTGTTTAAATCAAACTGGCCACAATCGTAGATCACCCAATTCAAAATTAGTCTGATATAAAACGTGATCCCTCTCAATCCCTTTATTCTACTTCTATGGCATTTCTGGTCTACGATCAATTGTTGCAATTTCAGCAATAATTTCACAATACTGCATTTCCAGTGCTATACATATTGCCACATGACCTGTTGTATCAAAAAGCTGTTGTATGTATATGAACTTGATGAATATTGCCAACTTATATTTTCAATGCTGTGTGTAGCATTGCAACTGCAGTTTGACAAAGCTAAAGACAGCTGAGAACCATGTGAATCAAATTGGGGAAAAAATTATCTGAGTGTAGAGTGAAGTGAATGTATGACAAAACTGTGGAAGAGTAAAATCTGAGACAGTCTTATTCATTGATATCGTTAGCACCTGTAATGGTAGGATGCTCCTTTGGATAAAAGCAATTGTGTCCCTTTTAGCCCAAGCAAGAAACCTAGATTATTTTTCCTTGATGCAGTGGTTTTTAATCTTGTCTAAAACTCTGCAATTCAGCAAAACAAGATCTGAAAGGTATTCTGCTACTTACTTTCTCTCACAGACCTTCTTAACATAGGGCTAATACTTATGCTGTGTTCTGACGCTTTCTAAAAATAAAGAAATAAAAAATACAGAAGAACGTAAACATGCCTTTTTCTAAACATTTACCCCTTATGTTGAGTGTCCTTGTCCATCTTTTTATATGCTTGCTATCATTTTTGAAGTTAATAGGAAATAAATAGAAAAAATGTTAGAGTATTAGTTTATAACTCTTGTGCTTTCAGATCTTGATACTTGATTTTAAAAGTAGCTCGTGCTGCCCTCCTGGGGTATCAAGTGTTGGGTGCTCCAAATGAAATGCAAAAGCCAATCTCAACACTTGCCCAATTGGAATGAATTCCTTACATATACAAGCAAGATCAGAGCCCATTAGCGACCAATATTAGATTAAATGAGACTAAACATTACATAGTGTGATTTTACTTCTAGAAGTAGTTTATTATTGCTATAATGCAAAGCACTTCTTCGCTGCAACCTGGTTCGAGTGTTTAGTCTCTCCCAGAGAGCTCCCTTAGCGCCGGGCACAGGATGCATGAAGGGGATCCCGCAGTTTCAGTGCCTTATCTGGAGAGCAATCTGATGCAACGGCCCCAGAAGAACAGAGGGATGAAATCTGATAACCAGGTTTTACTCAAACTTAATAGCAACATAAAAGACTTTATTTTCCCTTTTAAGGTTTGAAATGTATTTCGCCATGAAAATGTGGTGTTACGTTACCATAATGCACAAAAGGATTTTGCAAGCAAAGCCTTCAATAAAGTTTCACAGCTACTGTATCCTGCAGACAGTCGGGGCTGGTGAAGTGGGACACATGGGAACGGCCAAAAACATACACCTAAAGTTAAACCAGGGAAATAAGTTTGGATACTGCCGAAGATTCCCTGCTAATGACACTTGGCAGAGCTAGCCAACTCCTTCTGGGCCAAACAGGAGACGTGTCCTCTCCACTGATGTAACGCTCTCCTTTGCAGTGTGTGGGATGAAGCACTGGAAGAATGATTATTTGTTTTGTCTTTGCTTTGTTTCTTTGTGAAACTGAAAATTGATTCCTTCCACTAGGAACTGCGGTTTGCCAATGGGACAAGTTCAGCCTGCTTGAAATGTCGCTGGTTTGCTGCGTGAACAGTTGCGCTTGTGGCAGAATTGACAGAAAGCCGGGTGGCTTTTTTCATTTGCACTTTCTCTCAAGTGAGATGACCTAAAAAATGTCTGTTGGATCTCATGAGGGAATTATGTGATGCTCGGTCAGGTGAGTTTTACCCAGATTTCAGGAACCGTGAGGAAACATGACAAAAAGGATTGACACAACCGAGCTCCTGTTCTTTTCTGTCCATATTCTTGGGAGAAAGAAAAACAAAAATGAAACAAAAAACCCCCCACGCAACAAAAAACCAGCCAACCCACTCCTTTCGTCTCTCAAGGTTTCTGCAGTGTTGAACTTCCAGGGAACCGGTGGTAACTCACAATCAATGATGAAAGCTGAGCAAAGCAAATCCCACATTCTTCTGAGATTTTTTGCGAACAATATGTGAAGCTCTGGTGCTAGACAGAAACGTTGCTGAAACCAGATTACATCCAAATGCTTCATAAAGCTAAGTCACATCGTCCTGAATTTTTGCTTCAGAAGAAAAATGTAAGCAAAAAGCCGTAGCAGAGTACAGCAGATCATGTTCATGCTATTATCAAGTGTCGCGATGGATTTTCAGTGATTTCTTCTAAAATTTTTGTATTTTTTATAGTACGGAATGAATATATACTGCTAGAAATTTGAAACCGAAGCAATGTTTTGATGTAATAAAATATATCAGTCAATCAATCCAGGCTTTAAATTACTTAATCGATTTTGGTATTTTGGAGTTTTGCTCTCAGCTTAAAAAACCCGCGAATTTTAAAATCCCAGAATTCTTGATGAATTGGAACTCCCTCTTCCGCATAGACCTTGTCTTGGCCTCCTATGAGGTGGTGCAAAAGCCTTCCTCTTAGGGGGAACGTGTGGTTCCTACAAAAGGAGCGTAAGCTCATAGCTGTGGGCTCCTTGGGGAGGATGGTCCTAGGCAGCAGCACAGGCCGGGCACGGAGTCGTGGCTCCAAGGCTCTGCCTGCTCCAGAGCAACGGAACCAGCACCGATGTGCACATCAGGAGACACAGGCTGAGGGGCAATCGACCCCAAATCTTGAGTATTTTTTTTTAAGATGAGGTGAATTGTCCCATTTATCTTCCCGTAGGCTGGAGAGTGATTTAAGTAGCTTAGTGAGTAGTTTCGACCAGGCGCCTGGTTATCTGGATGCTAACGTGTGGTGGGGATGAATTCCCACTAAGTGGTTTGCACAGGGTCCAAAGGACATCGTCTGCAAAGGAAGGAATGGTCTTGGATCTCCCAAATCCTAATAAAGTGCCTTAACCATAACGTTATTATTTCTTTTGGTAATTTTGTGGTATATGGAAGCATTTCATTAGTATGTGGTTTTGGACAAAACAAGAAATATTTGAGCAGACCAACAGCAGTTGCACTTGCAGTGTTTGGTAAAACTGAAGACAATATTTTATTACTTAGCCTTCATGGGTGATTTTAACCTCTCCGGCTTTTAATAGAAAGTAAACTGCAACTTGAACAGTAAATTTGACAGTAGCTTGGCTTTTCCTTTGTGCATGAAGAGGGCCGGTGTGCAGCTCGCTGCTCTGCGGGACGCAATACCTGCTTGCTGAGACCCGGTCCTCCAGGTATGGAAGGGCTCTGTGCCTGGGAGGTGCTGCCTGGCTGTACACCAGCGGTAACGTGCACTGCTGCATCTGCAGGTTGCACATAGATGTGAGGCAATAAAAACACCTCTATAATATACAGAAACAGAGGTTGGGTGGTTAGTGGCGAGACCCTTGCCTGCTTTGTACAGCAATCCTTCATTTAATAGCGTGCTGCATAGTGTAAATTCAGTGTTTAATTATAGACTGTCACAATTCGTGTTCATATTTGCAAAGCGGGGATAATTCTCTGCAGTATTTGTGCTTCTCAGTCAAAACAGGACTAACTTTCTTTCACAGCATACAGATTCATAGCAGGATAAGATTGATGGGTGAAAGAAGTGCACCTACTATAGGCTGTTAACCTAGGCATTATTCTGCTACTGACAATTAATTTTGGGTAGACATTGAGAGAGTGAGTGGGAAAAATGCGTTGTAAAACAACATGGAGAAAAATTTCACCCTAATGAAGTGCTGGAGTGTAATCCCTTCTAAAGAACAGACTTTGCAAAACTGTCACTAACAAAAGAGGAGCCAGGAGAAGTTGGTGGGCCAGGCGTGACTGGAACATCTCATCAGTGCACTGGGTTTAATTGAGTTCTTTCACTGCTTATACAGTTCTAATAACATTTGGAGATGTAGAAGTGAAGGCAGTGGCTTCTGTTTCTGATAGATTCCTTTGCACTGAGATTTAATGGATTAGCCAAAATGATGTGAAAAAATGGATCTCTGATTTATTACCTGCAATTTTTCGCTTACTGCAGCATTTTTTTCCTCAATCAGTGTTTTCCACCCTGTTAAAGTCTTGTGTGAATAAGTGCTATGTTGTGTTTCTGGATTTGCCCGGAGGGCTCATCAGACGACCCTTTGCCTACAGTCCCCACCAGGCCATTTAAACAGGAAGTTTAATTTTATAGTATTAAAAAAGAGAAAACGGTACTTAATTATCTGGCTGTGAAACAGCAGTACTCTTTCTTAATTTTAGTAGCTAATAAAATGCTGTTCCTGCAGTTAACTACTTCTGGTCCAAATGCACTACAATTTTGGCTATTTGAATAGAATATTTTATGAACTGTTATATATTGCACTACAGTTTTTAAACTCCACTATGACATATTTCTCTCAAGATTTATTAGCATTTTTTATTTAAAACAATATATTAAAGAGAGGAGAAAGAGTAATCTTAGCTAAAATTCAAATATTAGAAAAACATAACATAGACCAAATCTTTTCATTTAACTTCCCCCCCTCCCCTTCTCCTCTCCCACTGTTGCTATAAAAAAGTTTTTTGGAACAACAACCCACACCTGCATCATTAATTCAATATGTCTTCCAACATGACTCAAATCATAGTATCAGTTTCAGGGGCCATTTGCTACTTAAATGACTTTATGAAAACAGAACAATGAACTACCCCTATGCAGTCCTTACTTTAACTCTGGGTAAAATAAACTTCAGGATCTTTTTATATCCCAGTACACTTACTTCTTTACTAACAGTTGCCTTTCTGCTTCTTACCCCCTAAGCAAACAGTCTCTCATTAAGTGTGATGTCTGTTGTGCTGCAACTGTCTTTGTAAACTTGTTAATGCCTGGAGCACGGGTAGCGCGTCTGCGCTGAGACAGAAGCCCGTCTGGAGGTTCTCTAACTTGGGAATTATTTGGGAAAAGGCCTTTTGTCACAGTCAGCGCTGCTGGGGGTTTCCAGTCTGTTGGCGTGGGGACGGGCAGTACGCTCAGGCAAACCGAGTCCGGATTTCACCCTGAAATGCTGCACGGTGGACGCGGGCGAGGGAGAGCACCCTCAGCCTGGGGTTCATCTGGAGGAGTTCGCGTCCGTGCAGTGGTAACGAAAGCGATGTTCCTGCCGAGAGCTTGCCTCTTGGTGAGGAAGGTTGCCCCTTCTCAGTTAGTGTCATGTAATGACCTGGGACTTGATCTGGGAGAGCATCAGAGCGCAGGGAAATCAAGGGTTAACCGTGGGCTGAAAACACCACGCGTGTTCTGGACTGGGGCCTCTGTGCGAAGCAGGCTACGAGGAGAGACAGGAGAGACGCTCCCTGCTCACGCTGATAAGGCTGTGATTTTTTTTTTTCCAGTCCAAGGTGCTGATGAAGGAATGATGCATATGAAAGGAAGGTCTAATAGCTGCATTGGTTCCATCATCGCGATGGCCCGTGTTTTCCTCTGCATGGCTGAGGATGACCACTGGAAAGTTGTTTGCTGCTTAGGTCTTGGATGAGAGAGAGGCCTCTTCGAAAGCTGGTGCTGCCAATCTCCGATAATGAACTGCTGTATCTCTGGTGCTCTGCTGTGCAGTGTAGTCCAGTTGTAGCAGCTGATTCTAATGGAAACTGCTCTCATTTCAAGGGTGCCTGTTCTTCATGCCGGGTGGTATGGCAACAGGTAGGGGAGCCTCCAGAAGTCAGTTGTGCCAACTTTTGTGGGCACCCTGAACTTGCTTTGCCACGGCTGGAGGGGAGGGCTGGCCTGACTGTGGCAGATAGTCCTCAAAAACAGGATTTGAATGGGGAAAACAGGAATAATCTCTTAATGTTCTGGAAATACACAGCCTATGAGGAAGACTCTCTGTAATTTAGAAATCATTAAACCTATTTTTTCCTTGATTTAAGTTTATCCACACCCATGTGTTATACCTCAAAGATGAACTTGTCCAAATACCACTTAGCCTGTAACTGCACTCTGGGATCTGGGTATTTTATTCAGCTTTAAGTATTTGCTTCTCATAATGAAAATGCTGTGGTTGTGGGAGTGACTCTTATAAAACACATGTAAACAGCAGCTTAATGGATGTGCTGCTCTTTGTCTAACCAAACATTTCTAATATCAATTTTTAATGAGCCTAATTGTTCTGAGGGCTCCCACGTGGCCTGTGCTGGTCCTTCTCCTGAAACTTTTCCAAACTTAGTTATGTAGTTCTCGGGTGCCTTCTGAGACACGAATATGCCAAAGTTCTCAAAGGTCCCACTACCATAGTGGGGCCATTCATCTTTCTGGCTAACATTTACTGCAATCCAATTTCAGTGGTCCTTCAGCATGCGAAAACCCTGCAGGAGCTGACTGCTATCACAAGCTGTTGAATGGAGGAGTGCTATTAGCTCCACTTTACCAGCTACAACTGAGGACTGAATCCTCAGAAGTATTTAGCTCCGTAGGGACCATAGTGGTGAAAGCAAATGGGTGAGAAGTCTGCCACAAATTATAGTACGCACGTATGCAGTCAGATGCTTAAATGCATGTGACAAACTCAGACTGAGGAATTTGCCAAATGATGCTCCAGAAGGCTGTGGTGTGGGAACTGTGGTCTTCAGAGATGCAGGTTTATGCTTGTCATGGCTTCCTGTCAAGTCCTTCGTTACGTCCTTGTTCTAGGCCAGTTTGTCTCCTCTTAGTGGACAAAGAGTTGCATATTCAGCGTGCAAAAGCCACGTGGTCACTACCATCCTTTCATGAGATTGTGACTTTCCAGTAGAATATTCTAGATGCAGGTCTTTAGCTTTTCCCGTGCCAGCACCACATCATTTGTTCCCTTTATCACCTCTAACCAGGTACAACCTCGTTAACTTCAGCAAGGTCCTTCTTGAGTTGTACCGAGGTAAATGAGAGTCCCTGGGTGTCCTGTCTGGTGGAGAAGAAACTCAGAATAGATGGCACAGCCCACACAATTCCTTATGAGGCAGGTCGCTTATGAAGGAAATTATCATTTGTTTGCATAAGGGATAATACCCTAGTGAGCATCTGCTTAATCTTAGCTGTCACTTAGCAATAGAGGATATGCAATTCACGCTGCCTCCCACTACACGGAGCAGCAACCAGTTAAAAAGGAAGCTATCGTCATCAATTACATGAGTCAATGCTTTAGAGAAAGCATCCTTCACGACTGTGTTTCCATAATTTAGTTGTGTGTGGTTAGTTAATTTGCAGGCTTTAAGAGACTCAGACAACTATCAATATCAGCCTTACAAGCACATTCTATACCAGCAAAAATAAATGAGGTTATCATTAATATACAGTGGAGTCTGTTAGAAAGCATGCCGTACTGGAGTCCCCTTCCTCACGCGTGCTCTTTCATGTGTGCACATGGAGGAAATGCATCTAACAGTCTCCAGCACTTGCAAAAGCCTTTCTTCCTTTCTTTTTGTTAGTGATGCAGCTTCCGCACTGCTCATTGCATATCCCAAATCCAGCTCTGAATTTCTTGGGGGGAAAAAAGCTGCCTGTTCAGTTGCAGAAAGCTGCTGCTTATTATATCCATTCTGGTTTAGTCACCCCTAATATAGACATATCTAAAAATCTTCCCAGATCTATTTTGAGGACTGTCTGAACACAAAAATATTTCTTTGATGACAAAAAGTGTCTTGTTGGTATATTCAAAGAGTCTTCAAAGGCTAAATTGGGATTGGACGGGGTCCAAGTTTCTGAAGAGCAAAGGCATTGGGGAAGACAGTTTTATACAATCTGTAGCAGGGAGGGCGACAAGGAAGTTTGCCAGGTTTAAAAAAAACAACGAAACAAAAAAACCCAATTCTGGTGGAAACTGGGAAAACTCTACTGAATGATGGTAAAGTAATTGAAATCAGAGTAATGGAATTCAGAAACGGGCTTAACATCTGAAACATAGAAAGGTACTAAAAATGGTTTACATTTAGCAGCAGAGTTTTGTCATCTGTGTTATAGTTGCCTTGAATTCTAGGTCTAAAATTCAGAGCTGAGAGGAAATGTGTTAATCAAGAAAGGCTCCAAAAGATGTCTCTGTGGGACAAGGTAACAGCAGATAACTGTCTGCAGAAAATCATGTGCAGCCCTAAACTGGCAGCTCTAGATTAATCAATGGATGAAACAACGCCAGAGACTCTAACAAAAGAAATCGCTCCTTGAGTGCTCCAAGAGTCTCTTGGCCAAGGGCGTTGAGAGGAGCTGATAGATCGAAGGGAACTGAAGCAGCGATCACGGCCCTGTCAGACGGCGTATGGGGATCATTACCAACCCGCTGTACGATGGCCTTCTCTCTGCAAGCACACGGTAAACCCAGAAACAAGTTTGAACTTGTACAGCAAGCATTAGCTGTCTTTTTGATCCAAACTATAGGATGGCAAACTGACTTGGTCACAGGCGAATGGAAGCCTTTAAGCACCGGGGTAACATTAATCGATTTCAGAGGAGTGGAGTAAAGAGCATGATGTTAATTGGTAATGGCTGGACTTCATTAATTTTAGACAAAATGCCTGAGACGCCATGTAAATTGTTAGTATTAACTGTTGCAGTGGTGGTTGCTTAACTTAAGGGCATAGGATAAGGAAGTCTGGCTAAGGCGCAACCCGATATTAGATGCTAGACGATAAAAATCATGCACATCCTGCGTGGGGTGGGGGGTCTGGGCTTGGTTCTTCCAGCTGGGCTGGGCTGTGTAAAGACCTTAGACACATCCTAGCACCTCTGGGGGTGGGGAATTCCTACCTATTTTCTGAATAATACTGGAAAGAAAGATGTTTAATAGGCATGCAACTAGAACGGAAGGTACACAAATTCGCCTATACATAAGGAGGTAAAGAGCCCCTTGTATGGCTCTACTGGAAAAGAAAGCACAAAATCCAAAAGCTGGTCAAGTATTCTGGAACATCAAACTTGACTGAAATGTCAACAAAAAAATTTCAGTTACACTTCTGAAATCAGACCTTGACTTTCTGAGCAAGTTCTGGTAAGATGCGGTAGAGATGATTCTTGCTGAGAAATCAAAAACTTTCTGGTTACCAAAAATTTTTTTATTCATAACTGCTTAGAATGAACATAGTCTCTATATATGAAGGCCTGGAGTGAGAGAATTAAACTCAGCTCTGCAGTTCCAGCCTTGGCTCTCCCTATCTTGTATCTCCTCGCTTCTCCCTTCCTAGACCTAAAGCTGTGCCACCGGTCAGGTGAAAGGCAAGAAAATATCACTTCTCTGCTTGTTCCCTTAAACATTCTCAAATCCTCCCATCAGTTTTAAAGAAAAGGCCCTAAAGAACTTGTCATGTGCCATTTTAGTCTGTGTAACAGCGGTATTACAGTATCTTAAGGCCTGAGGTGAGTCCAGGGTCTATGAAAAATCTCTCCATCAGTGTGGATGCGATGCTGAGACTTATGCATTGATTCATCCAGAAGGAATGATGTATGCAGGAAGCATTAGGAGAGTTCAGGACATGCATTTGGCAAAATATTAAACTATACAATCCTAGCGAGCCTTTCAGCGTTAATATCTGTGACTGTATGAGAAAGCGGTCTCGAATCCTCCCAGATTTACTTTGCCTCCATGCCACAGAAAGCAGCACCCCTTTTAAGAGCAAGGGGCCTCTGTGTAAGGAAGAGCTTAACTCCAGTGACTCCTTTGGGTTTTGACTCTTTGTAATTTTTATATTAAGATAATGCACCATTAAGTAACGCACTGGCCAATCGCACGCTGATTGCTTGCTGTTATTTCAGACATCTATCAGTGCTAAGCAGCCATTAGTATTTACCCACCTGAACCTTATCACTATGTGCACTTAGTAACCCGGAGTCATTTGCCATTATGTAGATTTCTTGTCTTTTTTTGGTTGACACACTCGTTCTTTAGAGACAACCGCCCAAATAAGCCTATTATAGCTGTGAGCTTGTCAGCGATCCCTGCTAAGCAGGCTGAAATCAGAATGTTTGTACTTCGAATTTGCTCAATTGGTCCTTTTCCATTATTCAACCTGGATTGCTTCTGTTCACCACCCTTGTCCACTGCATTAACTGTCTATTACCTTGTTTACCGTGGTCGCGTTAAATGCCAGCTTATGAATGTCAATTTGTTCTCCAATTAGCTATGCCTTATTGACTTGCCCTTAGTCTTTCAAACATAAGCTTTCTGAAGTGCCTACCACTATAAAACTGATTTATTTAATTTTTTAAAGGAATATAACTTTAATGCGTCCTTTTATTTTACTGTTATCTTGGTTACCCATATTTAAAGTCTGTTTATGGAGTGGGGTTTATTCTAATAGCTTCATATCTGTGTTAATATTTTGTGACAGTTTATGTACTTAACTGGTACAGAGGATGCATTAATTCTCTTCTCCTGGATGTGATACACTGGCAGGAACCTGTTAAAGATACAAAGATTTCCCGGAGGTCTGAAAGGTAAATGTGGATAAGTTTTGTGGGGGAAAAATTAAGAAATCCATTTACTTGAGCATCTCTCAAATATTTCCTCTGACATGTATAGGGGTGGAGGCAACTGGTGGTGGGCCTGAGGATGCTTCAGGGGGAGAGGGCACAGAAAGCACGAGCCCTTGGCTCTGCAGAGCCGGTGAATGCACACTGGCCCGTGCCTTCCGCAGCCTTGCACGAGCAGTGTCAGCGCAGGACTAACTCATTCCCCTGGGAAGGTCTGAATTAAGAAAAGGGAAATTGCATCACGAAGCAAACATGCTCCTTCCTCTGTCCCACCAAGCGCAGACTGGATTCCGTAAGATGGAGAATATGCTGTAGAGTTGTATAGCGTTAAGTCCCCAGCGTCTCGGGGCACATTCATGATCTGGCACATCTCGGGCATGGCCTTGGTCTGTGTGCTGCTGTCCTGGGCCCTCCGCCGTGCCAAGAGGTGCGGTGTGTTAGCTCAGGAACAAGCTGACCTCAGCGTGCGGCTCTTGGACCAGTTCGCATCTACCCGGCTGGAAGCAGAGGCAGAATGAGCTTACGTCCATCTGCGGGTACCACATCAGCAGGCTCGCACGCACTCCTGCCTCCTTGGTGGCTGGCTGGCAGTGGCAAGAGACGCTTTTTCTTTTGTCGCTCTATCTGTGGCAAGGTGTTGTACTAATCTGAGGCCCTAAATCGTATCCCTTGCTTAGGCTTTTGGACTGTCTGTGAATGACCTCCTGTGTGGGCCATGAAGGGGAGCACTAAACATGTAGGACACTAAACTGAGTGTCTTCATTGTCACAAAACGACAACTGTCCCTGAGCTGTAGGAGCTATTTTCTTCTATAGGAATCAGCAATATGGTGGGCTTTCCCCTCTGTGTGCATCGGTAACTGGAGGGGCATCAGGCGTTGAGAGCGTGACACACACGTGTGCTGCGATCACGGTTGCAACAGCCTAACGGAAAGCAGAGAGCAGGCTCTGGGCAGCCTGAACTAAGGGGTTAAAACCCAGGCAACCTGGTTCCTGACTTCTCTCAGGTTTCTCAAAACAGTCTGCTTTGGACATCTCTGGCAATCATCTCAGTGCTGAATGTACCTAGAAGTAGTGCTCGGTTTGGACTTGCTGTTTGAGTGTTTGCTGGGAATTATCTGTCATGAGACAGAGACAATAACACACTGGCACAAATGGTTTATTTTTCTTTCTCCACTCTTAACTTCAAACATCCTTTTCTGCCTTAGCTCTCCTACTTCCAACTAGGAAAGGCTCCCTTTGATTTAGAAAATAACTCCAGAAGAGATGACACCGGTAACATTTTATACTGAGCTCTTGTGGCTGTCCAAAGATTGTGTAGTTGTCAGTTTTAAAGGCTGTTGACTGGAAATTCAGAACCATTCAAAATAAAAAAGCAATGAAATCGTTGCTCAGAGCTCTTGGGAGGGGGAGGAAATTCAGTTTCTCCATCTGTGTTAGACTTAGTTCATGACACCCTAAGGAAAGAAGGCTCTAGTTACCTTCGGTACCCACCTCTATGCTGGTGTGATACTACAGATGTTCAAGCTGTTTGAACGACTTCACTGGCCTGCGCTGTACCCTCGGCAGCGTTAAGTGGTGCCTGGGGAAGCACACAGTCTGAGGGATTCACAACTGCGAAACTGCTTCTGACGATGTTGAGGCTGGTACTTGCGACCCCCGCGCGGTTGGGTGCAGTGAGCACCCATTCAGCACCCATGCATGGGTGCAGTGAGCTGCATTCAGCCATCAGACTTCAATTGCCACCAACTGCTGAGAGTCAGGCGTGATGAAATATATAAGCTGAATTAGACTTTTAATTTTTCTAGTCTTTCATCTCCTCCTCTCTGCAGCAGCTTGTCTTCACGTTTTGCCAACTATTTCTCTGATGCTACATCTCTCCAAAAAGACCTGTACAGTTTGGTTCATTGGTTCCGCTAGCACCCCAAATATCGCTTTCACTTGTTGGTATGTACATTCCAGGCCTGTTCTGACTGACTGTGTCAGTGCTACTACTGAGAAAAGAAGCACAAGTCCAGGCTCAATTCAAGCCAGTCAGGCCAGGATTTCCCATCTTATGGAAACTGAATCCACTCTCTGAGAATAACACATCTCTGACAGTCATTCTTAGCGCTTTTCTTTTGTTTTCTTTCTTAAGCAAACCACCCAAAAAGTAACTTAGACTTTCTGAAGAAATATCTCTGGGACAAAAGCGCAGACAACTCTTAGAAAGGAAGAAAAGAGCTAGCTGTGAGGGTTTTTTGCTGCTTTTTTATGAGAAGAACAGTATAAGACAAGTGGTTTTTGGCATCAGAGCGGTGTCAATAAATGGCTTTTGCAGTTATCTAAATGCTTTAGCTGTGCTTGGGCGTTTAATCTCTTGTAAAAGCTGTTTATTGCCTTCTGTACTGCTCTGCGAGGCACATTATCCCTTAAGTATATGAATGACACAATTAGTCCTCTTAGAGACTTACCAAAATACTGTTGATTAAAGGTCAAGCATAAAAATTCAGATGCTACTCGCCTTAATTAAGAGAACCGACCCTCCTGCATAAAGATCAGTATCAGTACTGAAGGGAAATCATAGTGATGGGAAGAATCAAATGGATGCAGTTCTATGGTGAGGATAAATGCTCCGTGACCATGTTTGGTTTCTAGGTAACAAATTGAAATCACAAAAGGTGTTCATAAAAGTCCATTTGACTATTAGTGATCTTCTCAAAACAGATTGTTAACTTCAATATGCTGTAAAATGTAAGTGGCATTTATAGGTGGCATCACAAATAACAGGCAATCAAACCTCATTAACACTGTAGTTTATAATTGCAGATTGCTGTAATTTGTGAGGTATTCAGGATTTTGCAAGGGTGTTATTTCTACTGTTGGGAGCTAATGAACAGTGGTAGAAATTTACTGTAAGTTTAGTCTTGTGTTCTTCTTTAAAAAACAATTGACACTAAATAAAGACTTCAGCCTTTGGTTGGTAATCAGAAAAACCCCCAACAAGTATTACACTGAATTTTGGTTGTGGGAGTAACCCAGACCTTCCAAGCAAGTGGATGCTCACCTATGCTCACCGGCTTTTAATCCCTCCTTTTGCAAGGAAAGAAATGGAAAGTAATGCACAGAGGAGGACAGCAGTTCATGTCTGTCCTTTGGACAACTTTCTGATCATCTCTAGCGATTTAATGAAAGGAACTCATTTTGGCTTGTTCCTTTATTTTCCATTTTTTAATTGTGGGCAGCGAGATAAATCCTTTCTTATAGCCATTCTTTGTGATGTCAACAAACTTGGGCGGTTCAGATGGCTATCTCACAAATATTCAACTTCTGGGTATACGTCCAGACTCTAAAGTGTTTGAGGTTAGCCCTGCATTCATTTGCTTTCAAGTAGCATTTGACTGGTACAATAAAATGCATGACACATGCCCTTACTATAAATTAGGAAGGCATCCTAACCTTCCACAAAGGTTAGAGCTGAGTTACTCCAAGTTTTAAGGATGTGCGTAATTAGGGACTTGAATTTGCTTTGTATGATCTTTAAGGGAAGCGTGAATTTAGGTCTTCTGAACTGTTTAATAATTGGGGTGTACGCACTTATGCCTTGCCGCTGGCGGAAAACCTTTCCTCCAAATGGAAAAACAGCTTAGGTTTTTGTCCGTGCTTCCCTTCTTTAGCACCAAGGGTTGCTTTAATTTAGTCTGGTTATAATTGCTGAGGTAGATTAAACTTGTAATCACATTGACCCAACTATCATACAGAACACACTGTTTCCCTACCCTGACATTTCGAGTATGTTAATAGACTTCATAGCTCCCTTCACCCCAGAACCTGTTATGTCACAGCTACTAATGCAATTTGATCTGCAGCGCTGCCTTTGCCTATTTTTTTGGCAAGCCTCTCTGTTCCCTCATCCCTAAGAATGCCGGACTGACGAATTTAGTTCTTCCACAAACCTTCTGCTAAAGTTAAAAATAAAAGTCATTTTTCAAAACAATGCTGACTGTCTGCTGAACTCCCCGGTCCAGTCAAAGGGGAGCAGTCATGGTGGGCAAATCGAAGGGACCTCTTCAAAGGAAGCCTGCTGCTCAGTGGAATAGCAGAGGGAAAATATACTCTCGCAGTGGACAAATATCAGAAGATGCTGATGATCCTCCACAGATTCAGGGCACATGCCAACTATTTCAAAGATAAAGACATGTTATAAGAATGAGACTGATTTGCAGGATGGCTGGGGTTTGGCATTGTCAGAACCGCTGCAAGCACAAATGTACTTAGCTGGTTTCAGACTTGGCAGTCGTTGGAGGACAGCACGGGGACTACCCGCGCATCCTGCCAGGCTTCCAAAATGGAAGAGATTCAGGCTTCGGTATCTGCCACCAATAGTAGCTGCGGCAAGAGTGAGCAATCCTCCTAAAAAAAACCCAGTAGCATCTGTGTACGTTCATCTAGCATGCCTGAGGATAGCCTGCAATTGCTTGAATTTTTTTCTGTACAGCAACGACATTAAAAGATGTACAAGTTTTATTTTTTGACTCCGTTCATGGTTCACAGGCAGAAATAAAAATGCAAACCCTCCAATTTAAATCCTTCAGCCAAAAATACATCAATTTGCAAAGCAAAAAATAGCAGTCACTGATATTCTTGACAGATCTAGTTTTGCTAATTTTAGGAGATATCCCTAAAGGTGAGCTTGGAAGGATGTCATATCTGACTCTTATCTTTGAATCCCATATACTTATGTTTATTAAAATCAATATAATCCATTAGCCTACATTGTTTCCATTTTTAATAATCTATTGATATATTGCCTGGGCTTTTACGGGACTAAACAAATTTCCTCTTTATGTGCCCTGTAATAGCCGGAGGTCAGGCTGGTTGAGAGCAGTCGCTGTATATAAATGTTTATTTACTGCCTGACTACTGATTGAGAACATATCTGGTCCACAGGCTTCAGATGGCTTTTAAACTAGAGATTTATGGCTTACTTCCTGTTTTCCAGACATAGTACACCATTTTTAAAGTAATGAATGCAAGGTATTGTGAAAATAATAGCCAGGGATTGCCCCAAACTCCACGTTTGAGAACATGGGCTATCGGGGCCTCCGTTATTTCATCATTCATTTGTTTTACGTAGCGGAGTGGTTTTACGTAGGTTAAACGCTCTTCCGTTTTATTTTCCTTTGTGCCGGCCTGTCTCTTCACTCTGGAGTTGCCCTCCCAGAGAAGCTGAAGTGCCCACCTCAGCCACGCACTGGCCAAGCCAACGCAAGTTGGAAGTCTCTAATGAAGAACCTGACCGACTTTTGCCCAGCAGCTACCGTTTTCTAGCAGCTCCTCTTCTGTTAGCCCCCAGTTCAACAAAGCATTTACACTTGCGCTTGGTTTTAAGCGTGAGTCCAGGTCCCTTCTTTGTGCGGTTTCTTGCCTTTTTGCTGACAGTGTCTTGCAGAATGTGCTTATTTCTGAGTCCCTAAAAGTAACTATTGAAATAGACTCGTTTGGCTCGGAGCTCTGTTTATGTATTTTTTGGAAGCCACGTTACATGACACATCAATTAACCAGGCTTGTTTGAGGCCTCTGTCCCACGTGGGATATGCATCTGCTTCATCTGTTAAATGTTAAACGTGCTCTAGTCTGTACCCCTGCCACTTAAATCTGTATCCGAAGTAATGAGCGCCAAGTTCCTTTTAGGCTTTTGTTCTCCAAAAGTGTGAACATTCATCTACCCAGCAAAATGCAAATAGCTCCTTTGTCCCTACTGTTACAAGACAAGGAAATCACATTTTTCATTATATTATTGTGATAAAAGCACTTACTAATATAGTATCTTAAATTGCTGACAGCAAACAAAAAGCTAATGTTGTTACGCAGCTGTGACAATAGGATGTTTGTAATCTGAAGTTCTTGGTCTCAGACTGATGGCTGCTGCACAGCCATAGTCAGGGAATTTCAGTTACAAATCATAATTTCATACAAGAAAATTTGCCGTCATTTAGGACATTCCTGCCTCACAGGGATTCTTCCATGTGTAAATCCTGATAGTCTAAATTTCTTGGCAGCAAATTAGATGCGAGTACAAGAGCAATTGACTGTAATTGTCCCCTGGGGATGGGATCATTTATTTATTTGTTTTTACAATTTTCATTCACCCAGTGAATATCACTTCCCTCTGGACATGATGTGGTTTAGAATCATCATTGTTATAAAGATGTTTTACATCCTTACGGAAATCTGTTGATTTAAGAGTCAAACTATAGCTTGCAGGAGGCAGCAATTTAAATAGGCAAACTAGCAGTAGGTCTACTGCTGAGAGGGCTGATGGCCATAACGTGCTCTGCCTCGTGTGCTGAGCCAGATTTGGCACTGTTGACATCAGGGGGGAATTTTTCTACTAATTTCAGTGTGTGTGCCTGCGGGGGGGGATTATATTTACTACTGTGAATACCTTTTCTGCCAGACTGCGCCTTGCTTGGTGCTTTAGATGGCAACCTTGAGGGGCGAGGGCTAGTGGCACGCTGACTGGGCAGGCATGGGGTAAGCCAGCTCCCATTTGGATGTCTTGTAGTCACGTTAGCCAGATCTCTGGAGGCTTTTTAAGCAAATTCTGTCATGATGTTATCATGACTGTGCAACCTCTGAACGAAGCTGTTCTGCATCCCTGCAGCTCAGAGGGCAACGGCGCTCTGGGTTGCTTTCTTTGGTCCAGGGTAATTGCACCCTGCTGGAAAGTCACCAAAGAAAAGACGACTTGTACTACTGAACCAGCTCAATTGCATTTTGTTTTCTTGACGTCAGACATTGCACAGTGTGTTGCTGCAAATAAGAATAAAGCAGCGGGCCTCTCACGTGACGGACTGTCATGCTTAGGAGCAATTTTTTTTACGGATCTCCACGAGCTTCCTTGGTCGCGTGTGTGCGATTCCGAGTGCTGATCTCTGGCCCCTAGATGATGCTGTTCATCTGTCAGGGAAAGCCCTCACACTGCAGAGATCTAAGTATGCCTTTGACAACAGCTGAAGTATTTTGGTGATGCTGCAACATGACAGGAGTTGGAACGAACGCACCAGCTACTCTGTTTTTCTTGTAAGGAAATGAGAGTGAGGAGAGGTGGCTGCAAAAGCGTCATGTTAGAGTAGCCCTGACGCGCAAACGTAGGCCCTTTATGTGAGTTTTATGTGCATTTTTAACCTGTTATTCCACTAAAATTAGTCCTAATCAAAGCAACACACAGCACAGTATGGACTGTATCCTGCCTGGGGGATGCAGAGCTCCTTCATGGAAATTATGCTCGTTAAAATGTGTAACGACAAACATAACTCCCCAATATTTTGTATGCTCATTAAATGTCCAGTATCGGCATTTTCTGTAATAAAAATATGGCATTCTTTATTAATGTATTCGACACCAGCAAAAAAGTGGTAGGGAGGGGCTAGGTGACTTGCTGCCCTCCTCACACTGCGTGCAGAAGTTCTAGGAGCATTCCCACCGTGTCTCGGCATAAAAGCACCACAGCTGTTATGGCAAGGATCTGTATTTCCTTTGGACTGTGAAGCGTGGATCCTGGTACATGTGGGTACTCACAAGACAGAAGAAGTGAGGGAAAAGTCAGAAAGCATCAAGGGCTTGATTCAACACCCATTAGACTCAAGTGGAGAGTGATAGATTTTAAAGGGAACCTCCAGATGCAATAGCTACTTAACAGGATTTTCAAAAGCACTTGGGTGTCTAATTCCCATTGATTTCACATGAGGGAATTGGCCTTCACTTATAGGACATGATTTACAAACAGAGGTTCTTCCATGTGTAGATCCCACTGATCTGTAAATTGCCTGGCAGCAAATTGAATGTGAATATGAGCACAATTGGCTGTGATTGTCCCCAAGGCACAGGATAATTCCTTTGTTTTTACAACACCCATAACATCCAGTAAACACAGTTTTCCTGAAGGGATGCTACAAGGGGTTCCAAGGAGACCCAGGCTCCTGGCTGCTTTTCAAAATCCTTGCATTTATTTTTAAATGAATAGCTTTAAAAATGTGGGAATCTTCCCATTATCTTCTGGAGCAATACTCAAAAATTTAGAGGCTTGCCTCAACTTCTCAGTCGCTACGAGGAGCTGGTAGTGATGTAGAGGAAGATTCGGTTTCAGAGAAGTCTCTCCTCTGAGGTGCAGAAAACAGAGGATTTGTCTAATAACTTCCAGATTCTATCTGCTGCTTAAAAAAACAACATCACTTAAACTTATAATTAAGTAAAATATGTATTTTTCACCAACTTTCAAATTTTTAATTAAAAAGGAATTCTTTGCAAAAGAGGAGTGATTGTATTTCAGTGAATATCCCCACTGTGATTAAGCCGATGCTTTGTATTACATAAGCATGGACAGCAGTCGTAGATTCCAGCTTATCTGCAGCTCCCAAAAGCAGGACAGAAAATTTTCTGTGCTGATGCATGTTTTGCATATTTACCTTTAGCCTCCGCTTTATTTTGAGGTGATCAATAGCTTGAGTTTGTGGGCTAAGAGCACGGATGTGAGCATAACTTCTCAAATATCTGCTAGAGGTTCCTTAAAGAAGGCGCAGGGCACCGTATGTGGGAGACGGAGCGATGAATATTCTGCGAAGCATCTTCCTGTACACTGAGCCCTGGCCCGCTCAGTCCTCCCCAGGTTGCTTAGGTGGCCAGAAGCGTAGAGCTTACAGCGTTCCTCTGAAATTCTGTATTAACTGAAAATAACCCACCTTCATGGTTATTTCACCTTTTGTGAAAAGGTTCCTTTTAAAGATTTTTATGGAGTAAGCTGCCTGCCAAGTGTAGCTTTGTGTGGTCATGGCAGCTAGGAATTCACCAGCCCAACACCTAGCAAAGGAACTATTCTGTCAATTCTCCGGTTTGCACTCCAGCAGCTTGGATATCTTCATAGGGGAAAGCAAGAGAGACGTCTGCTCTGGGGGCAAAGCTGCTCTTGCCCCTCCCTGCCAGCTAGAATGTGGTCTCTTTCCCCAAAGCAACAAATCCTGCAAATGCAAGAGCTAGCAATGAATCTGAACAGTATCAAGCTCTCCCACCTAGGCTAATCTGATCAGAAACGTAAAACCATTACATCAGAGAAGAATTAACAGCTTAGTAACCAGAGCAAAGCAGGTAAGACCTTAACTATTCACCCTGGATATGCATGCAAAAAAAGCAAACCCAAAATAACCTTTTCTTCTGTCTCCCAAATACGAGTGATGAGGTGATTTGCAGGGAAGTGTTGTGATGAAATAGGATGCACTAGTGACTTGAAAGTCCTGCAGGAGATGTAGTAATTGTGGTTTAAAAGAAATGGAGTAACTGGCCCGGAGATCGAGGAAAGCTGAGAACAAAAGCAAAGAACTAACTTCTTAGTAGCTTTAAGAAGCTAAAGATGGGCTGGAGCCGAATACTACGGTGACCCGCCTGCAGTCAGTCACAATGCCCACGTATAATAAGCATGTAATATGGTTTCTGTAGGACGTGAAGAGGGGACTAGATCAATTCTTGCTACCCCACCAGAAATGAGTAATTACATATTGACTCTAAATCCCCTCTTCTGAATACAAGAGAGAGACTCTTGCTTTCTGGTGGCCAGTGTTAGGGCCCTGCTGCACCAGAAACTGTACGTCGAAGCCGTAGGCAGGCAGTCCTTGCTCCTGGAGGCTCACAGTCTGTTCTGCATATGGCCAAGCTAATCTGTGGTGGAACTGAACTAACTTTGAGGTTTTACACCCCAGGTGAACTTGGCTTAGAGCATTTCTAACTCTTTACTTTCTCCCCTTCCACAGTCAGCAAGCTGTCAAGCTTCTATGCTTTGTTTGGATGTTAATGGTTTCCTCGATGACAAGATAATCCAAATTAACTTTTTATTGCCCTGTAAAATCAAAGTAGGCGAGGAGTGCACCCAGTGATTTTGGACTTCAGCAGCAGGACTGCCCAAGAGCTGTGACAGCAGGTTTTGGTGTGTTTCTTTCTCCTCCCTCTCTTTGTTTTTGAGAACGGTCTGGGGCTGTGAGTGCTAGAATGAATGCTATCCAGCAAGTGCAATGTGTAAATTTTGAAAAAATATTAAACATGTGGTTTGTGTTTCAAAATCCGGAAAATATTATGAAAGCAATAAAATATCCCTACTGCAGGCAGCTTGAGAGGGCTCTCCCTTTGTGAGTACATGCATTCAGATTTAGTTATGTGTCATTCTCCAGCCAGCTTCATTCCAGGAGAGCCAGACCTGGCTCTTATGTTGCCTTGAGCCAGGCTATGCAAAGAAGCTGTAGAAAATACAGGAGCAGCAGCTGCACCGTGTCCCTAGTGGAGCCCGTTCCAGACCAAGGGAAAAGGAAGGTAACAGAGATCCACCTCCATCCGTGGAGTTTGTGCTGTATACCTATAGCCACTCCACCAACAAGGAGCCTCGTACCAGGCTGATGCATGAACTTTCAGACAGACTTGCAGAGAGCACGGGTGCCTTCTAAGGTCGGCAGTGCTGATAATAATGCTCACGTGGCTCACGTTGCCTTTTTTCCAAGGGCTTGGTATTCAACAGGGGTTAGTTCCGTCTGGCTGAAGTCCTACCTCATACAGCAGACCAATGTGGAGCCTTCTCTAAAAGTAACCCTCACTGTCTTTAAGTGGGGCTTCAGTGGTGTGCTGGCCTTAGCAAATTAGAGGGATGTGTTTCATTGTGGTGACTAGATGTTTTGGCCCATATAGACACACACGCACAGAAATTCAGTGGCCTGAGGGATGGCTAACAGTATCATGAAGTGTCATACAAAAACTTGGGAAGAAATAATTACCTCGTAACTGTTTCTAGCAGATAGAGTAATAGGGTGAGTACATTAGCAATAGGATTCCCGTGTTGTTGTGGCTTCAGATTTAATCAAAGCTACAGTTAAACAAATCATTGTTTAGGGAGCATGGACACTTTATTTTTTTAATAGCCTGTGACCTGCCATAGAATTTAGTTTGGGTGTTAATGACCAAAGGTTTTGCAAGTAATTAAATTTGCAGAAAGCACTATCCCTGAGAGGCTGAAGAGTGTATTTGAGAACAGGCATGCGTCTGTGTGTTGCTAGAGTCTTAAACTTCAGTAGGCTAGCTCGAATGGAGCTGATACTCATCAATCCAGGTGGCTCTTTTAACCTAAGTCTTGAGTTAGACACACTACTGCTGTTGTATTTTATGAACTTAGTAACAAAATGTTATGAAGCTATGACATGCATGTTTATATCGTAGAATGTGACCATCTGATTTTTTTTTGTTGGGCAAAATAGATGACATGAGTATACATGACATGAGATATAACTTGTATACATCATAGAAAAAGGTTTAATATATTCCAGTTGAGAATCTCATGTGTCTATTACATATCAGGTTAAGTATGTGTGTATATATATATCAGACTCATCGAATGGTTTGGGTTGGAAGGGACCTTAAAGATCATCCAGTTCCAACCCCCCTGCCATGGGCAGGGACACCTTCCACTAGACCAGGCTGCTCAAAGCCCCGTCCAACCTGGCCTTGAACACTTCAGGGATGGGGCATCCGCAACTTCTCTGGGCAACCTGTTCCAGTGCCTCACCACCCTCACAGGGAAGAACGTCTTCCTTACATCTAATCTAAATCTCCCCTCTTTCAGTTTAAAGCCATTATCATACTCACACTTTGCAAAGAGAAGGCATGGACTGTTGTGTATGCTATAGTGCATTCCTAAAATGTAGCTTTGTAATACGTGCATTGTTTTAGGATGCGTGCACAAGTCATAGTGAATCGCCCTGTTATCTTTCAACCATTCTGTTTTTTTTAAAGTCATTGTCATCTTCATCTAAGCCTTTGTGCTCTCCTTCAGTGATCTGATAGGCGACCATATTTCACTCAAAGTATTGTGCCTGTATGACTGTATTTCAAAAATGAATGGGAGGTGTGTCATAGATAAAATAAGATGCAACCTTAAGTTTTACCCAGCATCTCAGATCACAGCTTTTTTGAGAGTATGAAGTAAAAAAGTCATTAAACTAAATATATGTAAAATTTCATTTCCACGCTTGAGTGGGCATCCTGGTTGCAGTAAAGATATTTCTGACGTTTGTGCTTGGAAAGAGGGCAAGATTGTGGAAACCTCACCAGCGGGCTAGTTCTTCCGATGGCTTAAACCCAGTTTTTCACACCCTGGAAAACTGGATTTATTTACTTTATTTTATGTCAGGGGCTGCTTTTACTGAGCTCATGCATTATTCATCCATTTCTGACTGTCTGATACAGAACCACCTCTTGCATGTGTGATGAAATCTGTGGTGCCCACTCTGAAATGCTGACTTATGTGGAGTTAATTAGCATGAATTTAGAAAGAGGGGGCCAAAAAAGCCACAGAGGTGCCACGAAGAGGGGGTACTGCCAACACAAGCTAAACAGCAGCCCAGTGTATTATGGGTTAATTATGTAGCATTTCTAATGAACCAGAGGCACACTTAGGTGGGGTCTAATTAGTGCTGCTGAGCCCTTGCTTTGCATAGGCTGTAGAAGGGTCCTGGGAGATGGCTGTAGCAAAGGGAATGGAAGCGACTGGGGAGGGGTGTAAAGAGCTGGCCTGCGGTGGGATGTTTGAGCACACGACTGGAGACATAGAGGAAACTGGTGATCCAGTTTAACCTGGCAAAAGTGCGTGACCCTAATTCCTGGGTAAAGCTGTTTGTGCTAGCAGTGGAGTCTCAGTTACGGTCTTGATTTTTTACCACTACCCCTAACATTTTCATTTATTGTCTTCCCTCTGTGGCGGTGAAGCATCCTACAGAGGATCTTTGCTGGTTGAGGCACTATTAAAGTAGCTGAGTGCTTCTTTGACTAGGAGTTACTCTTCGCTGGATCTTGCTTCTCAACAGGAGTTCGCTTGGTGCTGATGGCCTGTGTTGGCCAAGTGTATCTCATCCCCAGAGAGCTGTGAACCGGATATCTCGGGGAGAAAATGCAGCATCTCTTGGAAAGTGCATGCCAATATATTGGGAGAGAAAGTAAAGATAGAGAGTAGCCCCAGGGGAGCTCCAAGGGCAGGGATGAGGCGCGACATATAATCATTCGAGTCTGAAAGAAGGTCTTCACTTTCTTGGTCACAGAGGTACTGCATGTCCCCTACACAGGATGTGAAGGTCTGTAGCTCGTCGACCACATGGCCTCTCCAGTAATGTGTATGAGGATTCAGACCGCTTCTTCGTGGGATCAGGCCTGAGGAGCTGTACTAAGTTATGTGAATAATTCCCAAGCAGTGAAAGAGGTGATATCCCTATCTCCTGGGTGGAAGAGAATTTGAGATTACAGCCACATGATTTTTGTTGTCCACATCAGTAAAAGACAGTATGATCAGCTTGAATACTGCTTTCCTCCAATAATGAGCTGTCACCTTTTAAAAAAAAATAAAATTTTAATGCACAATACTGGACCTCAGACAGGACAAAGAACAGCAGTGCTGCCTGCCTTTCCATTTTGCCCCTTTTTCTGAGAGTATCATGCTAAATGTGTTTTGCATCACAGGGTTCATCATTCAGATTCATCTTCTGACCCTTCTTTAGACAAGCTGCTTGAAAGATACCTGTAACACAACTTTTAATTGAAAATACAACAAATGTCAAAACCATTCCTCTTTTCCCCGTACCTGCTGGGTGTGTTACAGCCCTCCAGTGTGTTTGGTTTCCATGAACTGGCTGGTCCATTCCCTTCATCAAACCCCCAAAGCTCGAGTGAACATTTATCCAACCAAAACACCGGGGTTTGCATGGTCAAAGGAGTAAAGCACATTATTAGGTTTCAGTAAAGGATATTAGGTATTCACGGAGCAATACTTGTGTTTCACCTTAAAGGCCAAAGGTTTGGGTATTTTGTATGATGCCAGGGCAAAAGCCTTGGGGTTTGGACCCAAGGACATCGAGTGACTGGTCAAGCAACTCTCTTCCTCCGCCCAAACTTCTAATGCTGACAACTCAATGCTGTCCACCTGGGCCCCGGCCGTAGCAGCCGCCTTAACTGGAGGGTTTGCATCTCTCCTTGTACCTTGCCAGGCAGCTGCGTTACCGCTAGCGCTGGACATGAGCGAGATGCGAGTTAGCCTGAGCCGGCTGCCGTACGCCGGTCTCCTTTATGGCTTGTCTGTGGCTATGAGAAGTCCTCAGAAAGAACAGAGACATTAGGAGCCCAGGACTGCAAAACGAGAGGAAAGTGGTTTCTTTTCTTTTTTTTTCAGCAAGAAGAAGGGATGGGGAAAGGTTGTAAGCACATAAACTCAATGTATTTACAATGTTTTGTGCTAAAGCTTTGCATGCAAGATTACCTACTGTGTACTGTGTCTTTAAAAGGCTAATGGGCCCACTGAAAAAAAAAAACCAACAAAAAAAGCCCCAAACCCATGACAGTCCACTAGCAACTAGCACACTAACAGGTTCTCATCTGACACCAGTAGGGAACCGAAGATATTTTATTATTTGGAAACTCCATATAGGGAAAGCCAGCCTTGAATCTGTCATTACTCCAAGAACCGCACCTCCCCTGGGAGTTAATTATTTTCTTAAAATGCAACTTGTACTGTTAGTTTAAAACATTCCAACTGTGTTCGCACTCTTTAAATCTTCTGTAAACCTTAGAGTTTAAATCACTTGCAGATAAGAGTAATTCTATTAGAAAAAAAAAGTTCGGTGGAAGGGGAAAGAGAGGGAAATAAAAGGGCATTGATAGAAGCGTCCTTTGGGTGCCCATTGCCCTGTCACCTTTAGAACTTGGCAGGAGTTGCAGCCCGCAGTAACTTTATAGGTCCTGGCACAGAATGAAACAAAATAGGTGCATGCCACATTTTCCTTCCAAAAAAACACCAGAGAGAGACTTACCTCCTTTGTAAGAGGCTGAATATCTGAAAAGGTATGTTAAATTTAAAAAAAAAAAAAAAAAAGGTTAGTGGGACTGACAGGTCATAGCCTTTTCTGGGCTTCTATTTTGAAAGAAGGTATTGGGCAAAGGGCTGCCTCTGGCTGGAGCCACGTTTGGTAACTGAAGGGCTTGTAGGAGTGTTTAAATATAGGGCGCTACTGCAATGTTTGACCATCTTAGCTCCTCTTGCTTTGGCTCCTTTCGCTGCTTTCATGGGAATTCCGGGGCATTAAAAAAAAAAGAACTCATTGCTGCGGGTTTGCCATGAGTGAGCCAGGGAGAGAGTGTATGTGTCATTTTTGGAACTGTCTGTGCAATCATTCGTATGCTGTATTGGCCAGGCTCCTAGAATTAAGGGTAATTCAGTGGTTCCAGAGCTTGGCTTTTTTTTCTCCCTCTTGCCCTCCCCAGCCCCCCTTTCTCTCTCTAATTTGTTTGGGCTGAAAAATCAGCTTCCCAAATTCTTTGAGTACTGTTTTTCTTTTCTAACCAGTTTTCTTTTGCAAGAGCGTATTGGTTGAGCTGTTATTTTAATCAGTAGTGCGTACCAAACACCCCACGCCTGTGGGAACTGCTCATGAAGGAAGAGCGATGGGGAAAAGCAAAGCGTGCATCGCTAATAACGCTGTGTGATCTGACCGTGGCTCTGGTGGCACAGCTGTAGAAAAAAGAGGTACCTCCATCTAGTAATCTGCAGAGACACCTTTGGCTCCACACCCCCACTGCCGGAGGCTGCCTGGTGGGGGACAGGGACAGGCTGTGGAAATTCCATCCTCCGGAGCCTGTGAGCCACCACTGAGAGTGTCCGAGCCTTGCTATGGCCTACCGAGGCTCTCCGGTAGCTAAAATCATAGAACAGTTTGGGTTGGAAGGGACCTTTAAAGGTCATCTAGTCCAACCCCCAAAATAATAGAACCCATTATTTTGTGAAGCACATTCCACCCTCCCCTCCAAAAAGAAAAATGCTGGATTTGATGAGTCTGTTAAACTCAGAGATACCCTAAAACTGGAACTATCCACCAGCCTTTCACTGAGTCAAAGGGCCTTAGGAGGAGGAGACCCAGTTCGTACTGGATATTGATTTCTGCAAGCGAGAGCACTGCGCAGAATTATCTTCTCTCAATCCCTCAAAACCTCAGCTTCATAAAAGTGTGTTGATTATTGCATGCGTAGGTAACTTAAGCATTCATTGGAAAAGGTACATGCTGTTGCACATCTGAGTCGGAGATCCCAAATGTTGGGGCCCTATACCAACAAGCCAATTTCAGTTACTCCGGTAGCAAACTAAACCTTAAGGCCTTGGGGTTTGTCACAGTGAGGCAAAGAAAAAATGGCCCATGAATTTTAGTTTTTTAATAACTCGTTCTGAAAAGAAACACCCATGATGCAATACATAAATTTGTCAGACGCTTCCGCTTTACTTGAGGTGGGTGTCTTTATGTGTATTCCTAACTTAAAACAGGTGAGATATCAGTGCTGAGTAAGTTAACGTACTCGTTATGCTCATGCTTGTGAACAGTTCTGTGCAGAGCGAAGTCATCAGGCTACAGAAGACGAGGGTGAACGTCACGCCTTTACACGCAAGAGACAGGCAGGGTGATGGATTCTTCTGCACGTTGCTGTATAGGTCAACGCTGGCCTCACCCGCCGCACCCTGGGACTTCTCTTCTGTGATGTATCATGTCAATGATTTACGGCTTCAGAGATCTGAGTTTTGATGCAGCGTTACCTTGGCTCTGCTGCCAGCACTGTCACCTTCAGGCCAGAAGGTTATTTAAATTCAACACCAGGACTTCGTTCTCGGCTGGTGGAGCTTGCTAGGAGTGGAGCTACCCTGCTAGCTGTGCTGCTCGTGGATGACGTATTGGAAAGGCTACGGAGGTGGCTATGCAGGTGGGACATCAATCTTTTGGCACCTGGAAGGAAAGTAGAGCGTCAGGCAGAAGTGAGGATCCCCTCTCACAGCTTTAGTTGCGTCTTCTCTGGTTTTTCTGCCTTTTTTTTACGTGCCCTGTTAACTGTGTTGTGACTGAGGCGCTGTGTGTCCGCACAGATTCACTGCGTGCTACATCACCTGCACTTACAGAATTGTTGAGATCACATCCCTTCGTCTAAGTGTATTGTCAGAAGGCTGTTCCTTGAATACAGTTATCATCTTTGCAGCTTCAATCACCGTTTTATAGAGAAACTGAGGCAGAGACAGATCACAGGACACACCCCTCACACGGACTCGATCGAGAATTAGATTTGAGGGGCTTTGTACCATCACACTGCCTGTGGCTGAGCACAGAGATGATTCAGATTCCTTGTGCCACACATGACCAAAGGGCACCCCTGATTTAAGTACGTTGGAAGTGCAAGAACCTGCAGGAAAGAGATGGACACGTTCTGAAAAACTGATCCTGCCAAACTTTCCTTCCTGTATTAAATGACCCTGGAGTCAAACATGGGATATGGGAGGAGACATTTGAGAGCATCTGTGCAATGCCTGTCTTTAGTTTAGGCTGAAGAAAGAGCAGAAAGAACCCAAATAATGTATGTTCCAGCTGAATTTCTGGTCAGACTGGATGATGCAGTAATGAAGCTGCCACAAGAAATGTCTGTTTTCATAAGCTTTTTTGCATCATTTTGCAAATGCCAGAAGATTTCTGTGGTGCACATGTGCAGCTGAAATTTCAGATCTCTTCTATCTGCATGCTGGCTCTCTGTACTAACCTCTGCTTTTTATTCCATGACCATGTCTCGGAGTCTCTTGAGACCTGGGAAGGCGATTAAATTTTGTGATGCAGATAGAGTTCTTCTGTTCTGTAGAAATAACACTAGCAATATAAGCGATGAAAGAATTTTTTTCCCCAAGCTAGTCTTATTGAATGAAAATTCTTGCACAAAGGTTAAATTAGAACAGATCAAGAATATTTTCTGGAGATATCTGTGACTTTCTCCAGTTCACTTCAAGCAAGTAAAACTTCTCATACAAAAGGATTCTAACATAAAGCACAGAATAGTCTTTACATAGATGACTATCGGCAGAGTAGGAAACACTTATGATTATGTTTTCAGGCAGAATAAACCTGTATAAAGTACAAATTTCCTCTTAAAACTGAACTGTGTGTAATGAGACACAGGAGCCCACTGAAAATAATGAGCTGTTAAAGAAATAAACAGTTAAAATAATAACAAAAGGCTAAGCAGCTTTGGAAAGACAAAAAAAAGTCAAATGTGATATAAAGACATACTTACTTGCTTACAGAGAGTAAGGTGATCTGCTTGAAGTGCATAAACATGAGAAGCCCTGGGTAATATTGCTGCTGTTTGCATGGTTTACCCAGATGGGCTAAAATCTCCTATTAATAATAATAATTTGCACTCAGAGCTTGCAAGTACTTTGCGAATTTAAAATACCTCTTTCAAATCTCCCTATGAATGACAGTGATTGCGTTTGGCAGCACTGGAACTGATGCACAGACCTGCCTGTGCTCGCAAGGCAGTTCACGGAGACGTAGGATGTGACTGCGGTCAGTGGGCGCTGCGCCTTTCACGTGCACACGTGTGTGCTGCGACAGCAAGAGACGGAGGTAATGCAAGTTGTATCTAGCATTTCCACGCGAATCCCAGTCGACTAACAGACAATCTTTGTCCCAGCGCTGCAGCTGAGGAGGCTACTGAAACGACTAACGCTGTGCTGGCTTCTATTGCAAGAGCAAACCAAAAAAGCAATCAACACAACTCTTTTTTTTCTCTTTTAAAGCAACGTTCAAAAAAGTGCGCCTTACGGGAAATTAGATGACATTTTGAAAGCTCCAGGAGCACCGAAAACCCCACCAGGCGCGAGCTGAGGAGGGTAGCGTGAAGATTGCCAGCAGAGCCTCGAAGGGGGTCTCTGCCCAGCAAAGCGCCGTGCTGCCCGGCAGCCAGCGCGGGCCACTGCCTCTGCGGCTGCGCGCCCAGCCGAGCCCGGCTCCCGCCGCCTGCCTTATCGGTGTATTGATTTACAATTAATCTTTCATGTTGTTTTGCAAGGGCCTTGGGATAAGATTCTATCACTTCTGTTTATCAGAAATCATGACTGTCCTTGCTGCATAGGTGAGGTGCAGAAGGTACACAAAGTTTTTTTTTTCAGGATATAAAATCTGTAGGACTACACTGGGGACATGAATTGTGTCTGAACTGAAAATTTACTTGCCTGAATTTTACCTGTTTCAGCATATTTATGGAATACTGCGTTTCTGCGGTAAAGGCTGTCATCAGTAGTTTCTTTCCTGTAGAGAAAGGATCGAGTCTATTATGAAAAACTTGTCAGAGTTGCATTTTTAGGTGTTGTGCTCATCTAGTCAGGGGATCTGCAAAATAGTCTGGAGACACTGTGATCCACCGTTGTCCTCAGAGTGTGGACTGAATGGCAGCCAGCAAGCTGGTTGGGCCCTCGGCTTTTTATGAAAAGCCTAGTAGATGCTGCTGGGGGCAGTGGGGGCTTGGCCCCCCTTGGCCATGACGGCATCTGATGATGCACACTAACAGCAAGTCGTGGCAACGCTGAGGTCGGGGCAATGGGATTGCTCCTGAGAGCTCTGCCGCTGAATGCTGCCTGGTTCTTTTTTTTCACACAGTCAAAGAAGTTGTCCACAGGCATTAATTCCTATCGTAACTTAAACAGAATTTCTCATCCTACTGGAGCATAAAACAAGGAGTAATTAGTTTTAATGTATCCACAGCCTCCTCAACAGAAAAGAAAAATCTCATACCCTTGGCTCTCCTTGGTGTGACTAAGCCTCATTAAGGTTCTTGAAGTTAAAAAACCCATACAAAAAGAAATGTGCTTTGTATGAAAGAGAGATGTCCCTTTCTGTTTTACCTGCTTATCTCTTTTGGGGGCATGTTCGTCCGTCTGAGTGTCCTCCCTTCAGAACACCAGGGGTACAGAACAAAGCTGAGGGTGTAATTTGCAGAGTTAGATGCATTGCAACAGCAGACAAGTGTCGGAGCCTACTACCGAGAGATGGAAAAAAGGCCTGTGCAGTTGGAGGGAAGGTGCCGTTAGCATTTGATAGAACTGGGCCTCAGCACCCGGTACTCGACAGACTAAACCAGACAGGTTGTTACGCTCTGGCCCTTGGAGAAAGTGGCTTTTGTGCTGGATTGAAGAGAGGTGAATAGAAAGAGATGATTAAATGCAGTCGGTGCGGGGCGCTTCATCTGGGCAACAGGGTATGAATCACATCTTTGACCATGAAAAGATCTCGTTCCTCCCCCACCATGGAGCAGCTAACTAGCCAAACTGGACAACCAAAGCTGAGCAAGGTCAAGGAAGAAGACTTTTCAGATAGGTTGGCTCAAAAAAGTCAGAGTATTTTAGGAAGAGACAAGAAAAACGTTAATTTTGTTCTGCCTCGAGGCTGCTTGATTACTCTCTTCATCAGTCTTTTTTCCATTTTTAATGTAAAACAAGGCACCTTTTTATGCTTGGTGACCTGAATATTGGGCGCACGTGTCCTCGCACCTGAGTGAAGAGACAACAAACTTGGCTGAGGGTAAGTTTAGGAGTTGGCCAGCCTTGCCAGTGCTAGCACATTACTCTTACCGAAGAGGTGATGCATCCAGGGAAGTTCATCCTTGTGCCAGCTCTCGTTGGCCATGTCTACAGAAATGTTAAGCACTATTTTTTACATCGCATTTGCTTGTTTTTGTTTCTTTTCCCCTACTGGTTCCATTCCAAGACTGTTGAGTGTATGAGGATGCAAGAAAAGTGGCATTCTCTGTTGCCTTAATTTTGTCAGTTGGAAAGCTTTAAAAGTTAATGCTTACATGAAATGATCTAAAATTCATCTAGCTTGATGCATGTTTGTTTAACATATTTAGGTGATAGCTGTGTTTATTTTTTTAAACCGCTTGCACGTTAAGGTACTTCAATGATGCATGCAATTTTAACAAAACCTATCTTTCTCTAAGCCCTTATCACAGTTGTTAAAGATTTTTATATTAGTTCTGTAATTACACCTTTTTTAAAAAATTCATCGGTATTTCTCGCTTCGGGACAAAAAAAGCATTTTAACATAAAAGTCCTTTAGAGTGAATAGAAAATGCAAACTTTTTGCTGGATTTTTGGCATTCTAATGGGTTTCGGAACAAAATACCTTTCAGATGCTCCTGAAAGTCTTAGGAAATTAAAGTCCATAGACCAGTTCTTCAACCTGTAGAAATCATTGCAGCAGCATCGGCTCGTGCCAAGTGCATAGTGCATAGCCCGACCCAAATACGTCCTCTAAAGGCCTGCAGGCTTGCTGAATTCCTAGAGAGCTCTGCAGGTCTGAACTGGAGTTAGCTCCGTGGGCTTCCTCTGTAAGGGAGGCTAGTGGTTTTAGTATTTGCTGAAAAGAAGAGCAGTACTGCATGAAATAACATTCTAATCAGAATTCCCTCCTCACTTAAACTCTGTTTAGATAGACAGTTAATTTATCTCTGTTTAACTGCTGAATCAATCCATCCATCAAAGCTACAAAAGCTAATTAGCTGGAGTCAAGGCAGCAACAGCTCTGATACACAGTAGGGTATGTAATACCTTATAAAATTGCAGCAGGGGATACAAGGTACATTTCCCTGCATACGCCTTAAAGCTGCCCACGAGGCCCAGGCATCCAATCCCCGCTGCGTTTGCAAGCGCTGGCTTCGGTAAGAAGTCTGATTCATGCAGTCACTCAAGGACCTTCTCCCGGTAGCCTCCTCCCCGGCACTTGGCCTGCCAGGTCCCCCGTCCAGCAAAGAGAGCAGTTAGCGAGCGCAGGTGTTCTGCTGAGCCCGGAGGTAATCCGGGCAGGTCCCCGTCCCCCCGCCGGCAGAGAGCAAGCGCCTTGGACAGAGGCCAAGGTGGAGGAAAGCTTTTGTTGAAGGAAAGGTAGCTTATGGCCTTGAAGATTGAGCCCAAAATGTTGTGGGGAGTCCCTATAGCATTACCGTTCACCTGGCTTGGACGGCAGCCGGGTGATATGTTAAGAAGTAATATTACCAGAGTGCTATGTTGTTTGAAGTATGGTTCGCTTCTTGGGATTGAGGCTTCTTTTGTGCAAAGCCCTGATTTCTGCCCTTGGTGCTGTAGGGAATTTCCACAGTACTGCTATGGCAATAACCCATTTTTAACTGACTGTAGACGACATGCAACTACAAAAAAATATCCACTGAAGGCACAGAGGCACAGGCCTGAATACCATGGGAAGAACAGTCTGTGCATGAGGTAGAATTGTTTCCCTTGGGTGTTTCACAGTGTTGTTTGTGTGTAAGCTTTCTGGGTTTTATTACCCAACAGTGGACAGGAAGGCAAAAACGTGGGGTTAGCTGACTCAGCACAAATTGCCAGAAGTGCAACACCTCGGTCGGATTTGTAGAGGTGATCTGGATGAAGTGAATGAGGCACTTCTGTGGAGATCCAAAAGCGAGGAACAGCAAACCCCAGAAAATCTGTATGTGTCTTCTCCTGGTGCCAGGATGGGCCAGATATGTCAACTTTTTTTCCTGATAAAAATCAGAAAATAACATGTTAGCAGTACCTGAGGTGTCGGAAACACAGTCCAAAAGCAGGGCAGTTCTTAAGAAACATGAACCTTGTTTTCATGCTACCCATCAATAAATATCACACTCTCAGCAGTTATTTCTTAGCAGAATGTCTTGTAAATCTTTCTCACTCCTATAGCCTTTTTCTATCTCTAGTCAATTAAACGGAGTAAATAGGTACTGCTTATTAATAATAAGTACTACTAATAAGTGGAATAATAATTCCACTCTCCTATCATATCCAATATGGTCCGTCTGACACCACGTCATCCCTACTGAGTATTATCCTGTACCCATATCAGCTTTCAAGCTCTCTGCAATAAATACCCACTTTGTCAAGTACAGAACACCCTGGGAAAGTCCCACTACCTCCCGTGGTCATCAGCCTCGGGTCTAAAGCTCCGTAATACAACGCCCAAACAGAGGCGACCGTAGTCCTTGTCCGCTTTAAGACTTTGAGGATTCTGTGTTGCCAAGCTTCAAACTATTATTTTCATCACGTGGAAGTAGCATGGTTCACCATTCTTGTGCGTTGTTTTACATGCAGTGGTTACAATCATTAAATTTGGTGTCCATTAAATCCTGATAATTTGCTTGATGCACCATTTGTCATGCTCTAAGACAGCATGCAGTCTGTGTTTTCTTAACACGTGTTCCACGTTAACTGTTTTCATTGACTATGAATCCATAAAAATACATGTGGAACAGAGGGTACACAGTACAGTCGTGTCTGCCTGACTCCTTCCCATTCTAATTGGGTAGCAAAGCTGTTTAATAGAGTCTGTGGAGTCTGTTTAACTACATTCTGCCAGAACAATGCTCTATTCATGTTTTCAACAGAACACTAGTGATTGGACTAATATCTTTAAACTAGAAAACAAGTCTTAATTGGAACAGATGCTGCAAATACCGATGCAAATGGCCAGCTCTTGTGTGATCAAAACCAGGTACAGTCCATTGATTTGTTTTTAATAGCAGCTTTCATTTTTTATTAGTGTACACAAAACTCACTAACACTATACAAAAAGTCAGTAACAATATTCCGAAAAATCATCTTGTTTAAAACAGACTCTGCCATGCATTGTTTCTGGCAAGGTGCTATTAAAGAGTTTCCGTCCTATTTTGGCAGATCATGTTACCGAAACACTCTACTTTCTTCTCTTCTAGAATTTGAATAATCCCAGTGATTTTCATAAAAAGCTATTGCTGTTACATTTAATAATCTGTTTAGACATTCACTTACATTACAAACAGGCATTCAGGTTAGATTAGGCTAAATAAATCCACGATCCTGGTAAGTATGTGGGGGTTAGATTGTGATCTTGCCTTTGGTGCATGCTTTAGCAGAACACAGCATGCATTCCCAGGGCATGAACTTTTTGTCGTGGCAGTGTTTGGCCCGGGGAAGCTCTGAAATGTTAAGAATACGATGATTTTTATGCTAAGAATAAAAATCTTCTGTGGTTTTCTAGCACAAATTGGCTTTGTCTTTAGGATGTGTGAGCTATTTGATAGCAGCAAGAATATCAAAAGCCACTCAGAGTAGAGAGAAATTTATTACGGGACACCTGGCACTTAGGAGTAGTTTATTGGTTAGTAGTTTATGAAGGCAAAGATTTCGTTGAAAGTAGTTAGTTAGTAGTTTGTGTAGGCAAAGATTTTCAGTTACCTCAGTAGCTGCTGCTTAGAATTGGAATATATTTGTGTATATATATATGTATGTGTATACACATACATATTTGAAACTGGCTGCAAGGATAAGATGCTGTTTCAGTCAAAATGAAAAGAGAAGTTGCAAGGAAGAAAAGAATAGAAGATAGCTCTGGTCCCTATTTCCAAATCTGTATTTTCGTGTTGGTTTTTATTTTGAGAACTTTGTATCATTTAGCCTTGCAAGTGACTGTGTCACAGAGGCTTATTAGACGTAGGTGTGCGTTCCCTGATGCCTTAGTGAGGTACAGCCAAAGACGTGGGTATGATATGGGCAGAATGAGCCTGGAAAGGAGACCTGTGACACTGCGAGATATCCGCAGTTGCAGCTTATTTGGAATACAGCTAGCAAAGCAGGGGATGTAATTAAAGGCTTCCAGCTAAATCCCCCAGATGATGTATCTCTCTCTCCCCTCTTCATCGCCGCCAGCATCCCTTAGGGCTGCGCACGTACTCCAGCACAGACGTGCTCCCATCTGCGCTGCAAGCAGCGGTGTCAGCACGCAGCCGGCTCGTTGCACACCATGGGGCGACCACTGGCAGGGCTGGGCTGGGAGAGCTGCTCTCCGGCTGGAGGGCTGGGGTTTCCGGCAGTGGGACTCAGGGCCATGCTCACTGCCCTGCGAGGAGGCTGCTGCATTCATCTACCACAATAATGATATACTGGATATTAGGATATACTGGATATACTGGATTTTAGACTGGATCTTAGGAAATTTTACTTCACTGAAAGGGCTGTCCAGCACTGGAACAGGCTGCCCAGGGAAGGGGTTGAGTCCCCATCCCTGGAGGGATTTAAAAGCCGTTTGGATGAGGTGCTTAGGGACATGGTGTAGTGGTGGGCTTGGCAGTGTCAGGTTTACGGTTGGACTCGATGATCCTAAAGGGCTTTTCCAACCTATACGATTCTGTGATTCTGTGATACAGGCTATTATGAGCCCCAGCTGCTGATGTGACAAACAGAGGAAAACCCATCCATTCAGGTATGGTTTGAGGTCTTCCAAACAGAGCACATCTGCAGCCTCGCTCAGCTATTGTTGAGCTTCCAGCAAAGCCATTTGAGTGCTCAGCCTCAGCAGAGACAGAGCCAAGGTGTGTTTTGCCCCGTCAGGTATGTTGAAAAGATACGACATTTGAGGAGGGCTGGGGATTGACTTGATGAAAAAAAGGCTTTGCTCGCTACCTACCGCAGCACGGACAGGTCAGAAACAGGACTGGAGGGACGGGATTTGGATGGGTTTCAGGAGGGGCATCCCAAAAAGGAGCTGGATTGAATTTGGCTTCCTTAGGAAAAGGAGAGCCCGTCAGTCATCCCCAGCTTTGTAAAGAAACAAAAGGTATTGTGCTCGGCCAGCGAAACGCGCAGGGACACCGAGCCCGGTGCAGGCAGAGGCATTTGCAATTTAAACGGCAGTCGCCATGGGCTGGACAGTTCTCTGCCTGTCTCCTTAGACCGGTGGTTTTTACTCCCTCAAAGACATGGATGGCACGGTTTGTGTTAGCTGTTGCTACTCAACGGGTAGAGGACTGTAGGTTTTGTAGGAGGGCTTTTCTAATGTTATCTTTTAATGTTTACCCAAAGAAAATGCAGTCTTGTGGCTTGAAACATTAAAAAAGAATCTTCTCTAAAAGGGCTGGTACAAAAACATTAATTGCAGCAAATAATCAAGGGGCAGTGGGTAGCTGTTTGAAAGTCGGTCTCTTTCTTGATATGCTTCTTTTGGATTGAAAGCAGCTCGGTACAAAAGCAAGGAATTTCTCCTTTTATTCTGAAGAACGTGTGAAAAACTATAGGCTTGTAGCCAAAGAACTGGCTTGGTTTTAGGTAATCAGTCTAGATAAATCAATGTATATGTATATGAATTGATTAAGCCTACATAAAATTATTCAGAGGCTCTGAAATGAATGATGCTTTGAATAGACTTGGTGAGCTCTGTTATTTTTATTTAATGCTAATATTGTTGTAGGTGTGCACAGAAAAGATTGCAGGTTCAATGCTAATACGAATCTGATTATAAGCAGCCTGCTGATGGTTGCGCTGTCCCTGCCTTAGCTTTCCATTTACTGATTTTTATGCTGAGAAATCATACAGAAAATTGTGCTCTACCACGTTCACGAGCTCTTCATACCATGGCCAGCGACACGAGTTTTCCCCCACTCCCTGTGGTTTGTTCCTCTTTCCCGAAGATGTCCTGCTCTTGCAGAAGAGCACAGCTCTTCCCGGGCAGGTCTGCCGTCTTCTCCTACCTGTAAACCTGCTGCTCGTGGGCCTGGTGAAAGCCAGCGTTCAGCAGGCTTTGGCTCATGCTGTAGGTAGCAAGTGAAGTGGTGGTCTTTTGTTTTAATTAATAATTTTTAATGTGTGGACACTCATGCATTTGATCTGTTGGAATTTGGCAGAGATTGTTCCCAGGTGATCATGAAAATGTTGTCTTTGGTCAAGCTGTAGGCAATGTCCTACAGCCTGAATTTCATTTTGAGATTTCGGCTTGAAATTTCATCCGTGGGGTGAAACTGGCGGCCGTTGTCTTACAGGCTTTGATGCAAATGTGCAGATTTTCTGAGAGGTAGACATGTAGTCTTGTGTCACCCCTGAGTTTGCAGCTGGCCTGATGTTCATGCAGGAGGAATATTGTTGTGAGATACAGCCCATGGCAGGTAAAGTCAAGCTCCACGGGAAGGCATTTTAATCCTTTTTTGCTGGTGTCTGTAGCTTGTGCCAACCTGGGATAGAGCAGGCGTATCTGCTGGCTCCACACCACCTCGTGTGAAGCTCTACCAACGTGCCGGGCAGGGAGCAGACAGAGCTGGTGCGTCAGAAGGGCACCGAGCAGCCCATGGCTTCCTCCACACGCACGTCCAAGGCTGGGGAGAGCTTTGATTCTCACCATTGTTTCCCTACTCCAATTCTGAGCTAGCAAATTCAGAAGGGCTTTTGCAGAATGAGACTTCAGAAGGCTTTTCACCAAAGCTAAGCTGGAACAAAGTCTGATGCTAACTTGGAAAACGTGGTCTTTTTTCTCTGAAACCACTTCCTTCTTTCACTAGGAACTGGAGTGCAACCAGCCAACCACACTCAAGCAATAACCATTTTGAAATACAAGTGAAAGTATCAGCAATGCTGGAGAATAAAAATACCAGAGCCATGGGAAATGCTAGGAAGGTAGCCAATGGAAAGTACAGTCCCTCCTGTAGGGAGCGTGATCTAGTTGTTGAATTGCTGAATTAATGCAATCTTACCAACGAGGTTCATTTCACAGAGTGCTGAAAGGAGCCCAGATTTCTTGCGTTGTCTTAGTGGTTGCACTCTGATCCCAGATGGGCGGATAATAATGTTATAAATGATTTACTGCCGTACAGTATATGTTATGGGAGGTTTATAGAGATCAAATCGCACAGTGAGCTGGAAAATCCTCTCTATTGTTGAGGCTGTTCCCTGGCTGCTGTTGGCAGTAGTACATTAATGGCATGTGAGGGAGTTTGCCTTACTCAGACAATAGTGTAGGTATTATAATTTAATTACTCCCATCATTAGGCCAGTGTTGTTAGAAAAAAACACCCACAAACGAAAAAAAAAAGGGTGAGTTTTTTCTTAGCTACATTTAATGAAGGACTCCCAGTCCTTTCTGTAAGAAGTCGTCTTTGCAACACTGTATTTTACTGATGGTGTAACAGCAGATTTTTACTTTCCACTCCTAATATCCTGGACCAGATTTCTTCCCCAGTTGCCTTTATTCCTGAAATGAAGTGCCTTCCTGGCAAGGATTTCCTGGGCCAAATTTAGTAGCCTCCTACCTGCAACCTTCGGATAAAGGGCAAAATTTATTCCCTGGGAAGGACAATCTCCGGACTGGGAAGAGAAAACTCATGTGAATTTTAAGTATTGCAAATATAATATAAAAACCAGCAAGTATATAGCAAGCGTAACAAGCAGGAGCAAAGCGTTTCTTGACCTGTGGCCCTGGAGGCAATAACATGAAGTTCATCTCTGCTGCAGAGCGAGGATCCAGCGGTGCAGCTTGTGATGATGGTCCCACAGATAGTAGCACACTTTCCCTTTGATGTATTTAAAGACTCCTTTCGTTTGTTTATTTTTGCTGTCAAATGACTTCACTTAGTCCCTTGTGCAAGCCAGATACTGCGGGATATTATTACACTCGGCAAACAAGGAAGTGGAACCTGACACCTGACTGACAGTAAATTAAGTTATTTGCCAGTCGCAAGGGGCCAGGTTGCATGGGCTGGACTTTACTCAGGGGCACGTCCATAGCCCTGCAGAGAGAGATCCAAGCTATTCGCTGGCCGCCCCGGTCTGCAGAGAGCTTGGACTTCCTTGAAGGCGCTTAGCACTTCCCCTGCCGTGGGTGACGCAGGATTCCTCTCTGTGAGCTACGTCATACTTCATAGAAATCTGATGTTTTCAGGTATCTTAGTGTAGTCTGAAATGAAACAGGTAGACAGTTCTCCTCCGTTCCAAACTGGATGTGGCCTGTCTGTCCTCATTCACCATGGCACACGGCATTTTATTTAAGTGTGTGATCTGCTAGCAGCGTGGGGACACTAATGACTCATGCGGAAAATTTTTATCAGTAAAGTATTTGTATTATTCATTGCTTTCCACTATAATTAAGCAGCTGACAATCCTCTCAGAAGACTATTGAGAGGAGGAGGTAGCTGTTTAAACCGTGTTGAGGATCTTGGTTGCAATGTGCAGTGCAAGGTCAAAGTTAGCATTATTATTGCTTTCTACTGCTGCTGTTGTCATTTCACGATCAATATTTCTGTTTCAATAATAATACCTCCAAAATAATTTCCAGCGCCTGTGGTTCCAAAATGAGGCCATCTCTAGCCAAAAAACCACAAATGCTGTTAGTGCTCTTGATTTTAACATCAGTGCGGACCCGCCATGCCCGTTACCCAAGGGAAGCGTCCTCCACTTTTACTGCAAACGAGAGGGCTTCCTATGGCAGGAAGAGCATGACCCGCGGGGTGCCCCACGCAGGTCCCTGGAGCATGGCGCTGGTTTTCCAGTGTTTGGGTGCGAGCCTTTCCTCTGCACAAAGCGGAGAGCGAGCGGTGTGCGTGGAGCCGCGTGCTGACCCGGCCTCTCCAGCCCAACGCGCTCCTGCTGTTCCTGCTGGGGGAGGCACTCTGGTTTTGCGAGCCTTACCGAGCGGTACCCGTCGTGCTGGCGCAGAGGCTGGGGGTTATGCTGCCAGCCGTAATCACTGCTCTGTGGCATTGTGCAGCATGAGGCTCTTATTTGCTTTGTTTATTCAATCTCTCGTCACCCTGTAGGCATTTATTTCTTGCCCCAGAGTCACGATTACTGCTTTAATTATTAGCATTTCCTTTGCCAGCAGTTCCATAGCTTTCATTCCCTGAGTCAGCAGGGCCTGCTGCAATTGAAAGCCTTGAGTGCTTTACCCTACCGAGACACAACTGTAACTCGATGAGCCATTTGCAATGGCAAACCCATTTTTAAACTCCCAAACCTGAACAGCCTCACTTCAGTAAGTGCTGCTACCAGGAGTCTTTGCAAATAATGACTTTTCATGTCAAAGACCTGGATAATTTGATAGGACAATGAGGAGCAGTTCGAGGTCTAAAGTTTGAAATACCTCAAAATTATTATAATTGGATGTGTTGCAGGAGGGGGGGAACCTCCATATTTTAAAAACCTTTTTAAAAAACAAATTCATCAGTCAGATTCTGTGAACTAAGAAAGAAAACCCCATGTTTATTTAGGACCTGGGCAAAAGAAACGATGAGTGGGTTCTCTCCGTTGGTTCTGCAACAGGGATTAGCGTGCAAACACTGGCCGGGGTTTTGAAGTCCTTGCTCAATTTGTACTTGGACAAAACTCTAACTGAGCTACCTCTGGATGTCTGGTTGAGGAGCTGGCAGATGAAGTCTGATCCCAAAGCAGAGAGCAGCAGTGTTTTGTGAGGATATAATTGAAGCAGTAGTCTCCCCATGGAGGAAAAACTGCCACAGTTGCATTCAGCAGTTGCTTGGTACTTTCTCTTTAAATGGCTCGTGAGATTTTAGGTTTGGAATTAAACTTCTGTCTCAGTATGTCCCAGTCTTCAGACTTCTGGGCTGATTTCTGCAATCCCTCTTCTGGTTTTAATGATCTTTCTTTGGTAGGACAAGAATTTTAGTTGCTACCTAAACATCCCAAGCCATTGGAGAAAACCAGATCTAAACAGATGCATTAAACGGGAGAATTTGAAAATATACAAGGGAAAACCTTCAGTGTCTATCCAGAGACAAAATCTAATAAGCCAGTACTTTCTATTAAAGGAAGTTTTGAGTGGCTCCCACAATACTTCTGATTACCACATGATGAATTTTACCTAATGAAGTTCCCAATTGCTCATGATTTTTCAGTCAGGTGGATCTATTTCTAAGCTCATCCATCTGCATTAGGTGCTTTTCCAGTTTCCATAGTAACTAGGCAATTCATCATCTTTAACATATCTAGCCTGATAGTATCTTACAGAGAGAAATACTATGTCCATTTTATAAATGTGCAGCCAGAGGTATAGGGAACTAAGTGATTTGCCCAGGGTTACGGAGTTCATCTGCGGCTGAACAGGGTAAGAACATTGCTTTCCTGAGTTCCAGGAAAACGCCTTAACTGCCAGGCTGTCCTTTCCCAGGGAGGTATTTGCTGTATCAGATCAGCACCAGCTGAAGGTTGTTTCCCAAGTGTTCTTTTTCTCAGACTCGAAAAAGAGACTTTCAGAAATGAAGAGGTTGGAGTTTCTGAGTGGTAGAGAACAGAGTGAGTAATGAAACAAGAAATCAAAACTTGCAAGTAATGTATTCAGCATAAATGCCAGCCGCGTTCTTTGGATAAATAACTCGCAATGAATAATTCAACCAGCGTCATCACTACGGGGCATAGGAACAGGATTGTTTTTGAATCATTTGGCCTTTTTCTTCATGAAAAGTTCAACCCAGATTCAGACCCTGATGCCTTCCAGCTCTGGATCTGGGTTTTGCTTGTGGCTTGGCCAGAGATGGCCTAGGGTCAGATTTGGGCCTGTGCTGAGCACCCTCACTTCTCTTTGAAATCTAAAGAAACTCCAGGAATTTGGTATCTTATAGGACACAATTCAAAGCCACCCTTTAAAAAATGCATCTGTAGCCTCAAAACCTTGTGAAAATAGCAAAACATTGCAAGCTGTTGAGGAATCCTGGATTAACACAGCTCACAGAGTAGGGAAAAGGCTGGTGGCCTTTGGAACAACTTCTCACATTAATTTTCTTCCAGTGCTGACAGCTTTGATTTATTGCCTTAAGGCTGGTTAGAAAACACCCAGACATGAGCGAAGCCAAGAGTTATGGAAAGAAAAGGAAAATATGGTAAATGCAGTGATGAATAGCACTGGTAGATAGACAAACACTGCTCTGCACTCCTACTGCACCCAAATATTGTCTTAGAGTGAAGATGGGAACAGCAGTTTTGCTTGCACTTTCAGTATTTCTTCTTTCACTTCTAATATGTTGAATATTCTGCTAGAAATCCTCTGGGGACCATGGGTTTATTTTCTTTTTCCGTCAGTTGAATGCCAGCTGGAGCACCAGCCAAAGGACTTTGAAAATAAAGAGAGAAACACAGCGGCTGAGAAAGTTCTTTAAATTGCTTTGTTCTGAGAATCCAGTGTAATGATTCCTTCTCTTTCCTTTTCTCTGACACTGAACAACACTCAAACGGGCTCTGCATCTGTAGTTGATACAGAATACTGGGAGGCAGCTTCTCCATCCACCCACCCATCCCGCCTTCTGCATCTTCCATGTCTGGTTTTTCTTCTATTTGAGTTGCTGGTATCCAGTTCTAAAATAGGACTTTTTTTTTTCCCAAGCCTGGATTCAGGGAGAAACACATTTGCAGTATTTTGCCATTATACGTACTACTTCATCGGCTGCTGAAAATCCATCTCCCACACGTCAGAGCACTTGAGTATCCGTAGCCGTTAAAAAGCAGGCTAAGCAAGCCACATTTCTGGGCATACGGCACACGGCTCGAGCGTGTACAGTTCTGGCAGCGCAAGCTGGAATTGCTCTCATCAGACTAACGAGAAGAGGAAGCTTGTCTTGGGATTTGCTGCTTTATCTTCTGTCAAATAAGGCGTGGTGGTGGGCTTCTGCATCAAAGCGCGTGTTTGAAGTTGGACCCATCACTTGAAAGTCTGATTGCCTTTCTGCGCTGGTGAAAAAACAGCGTTGCTTGCAAGTGCCTCCTCCTTAGAAATCTAAACAATGTATTATTTCCCAATAGAAATTTGGTAAGATCATTTAAAGAGGGTTTTCTTGGTGACCAAAATTGTATGCTGAGAATCCCTGGCTGCCCAGTGCTCTCACCCCCCCTTTTGCTCCATCAAATTCCTGTTTACCAAAGAAGATCTGGCCCTGCAAACCAAAATGAACGAAATAACTGAGGAACACAGCATCGTGAAAGTTGTCTTTAATTTCATCAATGGTTTTAAATATTTAGAAAGCACAATGTAAACATCTTAAGAGCAAACAGACAGATTTCTCTTGATGTTCAGAATTGTTGGGATTTATAAACAGAGAGGCAGTTCTCAGGGGGTGGAACCGATGTTTCAGACTTTCCACCAAAGTTCTATATGCTCATGTCATTACAGCTCTTCCTTCAGCCTAAATTGTTGGCACAGTCTCCCGAAATGTTTCTCATTAGTAAACTTTTCATAACCTCCAAAACTGTAGAATAAAATGTACCAGGATGCCAGCTGGAGTTGGCACTTGGCGCAGGGCTCGCCGAGCTGTTTGCTTAGCTGGATTTGAAGGATGTTCCGGACCAGCTAGCAGGGCATGTGACTGAGTTTTGACCTAAACCGCTGGCCCAGTTCCAGTGATCCTGCATACTTCATGGGAATGCTTTCCACTTGTCGCTTTCATACCTCAGACACAGCTTTTAACAATTTGCTCGTAAACCCAAGCCCAACAGCCATTGGAATATAGTTAGAGGTAATGGCACTTGGCTATATAAAGTAACAATGAGATTCCAGAACAGCTCAGTATGTATTTAATGCTGAATTAACAGTTTTCCAAGGGTAAGAGAGCCCTGCTTTCCCTTTTTTCCATCGTACAGTCTCAAAACTCCCAACAGCTCTGATTTCTTTTAGAAAGGCTCTCAGCTGAGCAGGCACAGAGCCGTGCGTGTAACAGGGAACAGCACACGGGAGCTGTAAGCAGATGTCGGAGCGCCGGCTGTAGACCATGTCTTTGTACCATCCACTCGTCCTGAAGCGGTCTGAGCGGCTGTGCTCTTGCGGGATTATAAAAAGTGTTGCTTTACTTTTGTTGTCATGTCAAATGTTAGTATTAGTACTGGTCTTGTGCTGAAAGGCATCAGGTGCAGTCTGGAATGGTCCGTCTGTCGGGATGCAGGAGTGGCGGGTGAGGTTGCTGCAGTTGTTTTCTAGGTGGTCACTGCGGCAGAGCTGGAGAGACCGGGAAGGGCACGGTGCGGCTGCCAGCGACTCTGCCGGGGTCTTCATCCTGAAACTTGCCCTCCTCCTGCCAGTATTCTGGGGCAACCTGTCGGAGATGGAGTTATTCCAGAGCGGAGCCATGAGGCCTCAGCTCTACCATTTCCCCGGGAAAGGTTATTTTGTGGATGAGCGATTGGAGCGCAGCTTATTGAAATTGTTTTACCTGATTCAGAGCGTTCAGACAATAAAAAATATGTCTTTTCCTGGACTTCTCTTCATTTTCAAATAATCAAGACTATTATTTCAAATATACGAATTTTCAACCAAGACTTTTATTTATGCATAATTTATACCATTTCGTAGGTATAAATCTCATTTTCTTTTCTCCAACATGGAAAATAACATGTGAACTCTGAGTAGTTCTCAGATGCTGAATTCCAAATCGTCTGAATTAAATTTGAATCCCAGAGGGTTCTGCACCTTCCCAGTTGTTCATCACTTGCAGGGTTTATTACATTTTAGATGATACTATTAAATCCAGCCACCCCTAGAGATACTGGTTGGACTTTGTGAGTCTAAAGAGTAGAAGACCATGAATGCGTCCCCAGAGCTGTTCCCATTTACCAAAGCAGTAATTTAAGTTTCCTTTAAAAGGACAAGGCGTTGTAACTTTTTTTATATTTTATAATTTGTTTACAAATTCAATTTCCTTCCCTCCAATACCTTTTAGGAATGATAAAAGGAATGTATTTTCCCCCAATTTAGATCCTTTTTTTCTATTTAGCAAACATTGATTTTACTCCCTTCCCCAGTGCTTTTGTTCACTGCCAAAATTAACATGTCTTTTTGGCTTTGCTTTCCAGAGGGTCTGTCTGGGGACATTAACGGGAGTGGGTCCCGCTCCCTCCTCCCCGGCACTGGCCGGTGCAGCTGCCCGCGACTCCACCGAGGAGGTTTGGTGCTGAAAGGGTCTTGGAGCCAGCACGAGGAGTCCAGGCCTGTCTCGTGCTTTATAGCGGCTTTTATAAGACTGTTCACTTGTAACAGTAGACACTAAAACATAGAGTTTTAAAACGTTTTTGTTTCATGCCACATGGTGGAGGGCCCAACCTTCCTGGCTCTGAGCTGCTTACTGAAACCTTTTATAGCCCAGAGCTGCAGACGTTGACGAGACGCGTGGTCCCAAGAGACTCGACAGCATCCACTTCCAAGTGCCTGCTAGCCTGCCGCTTTCAGTAGCTGGCCAGGCAGCTCGTTCGGCCCTGCTTGACTAAGCATGACCCCCTGAGGGTGGCAAAGCCCCGTCGCAGTCCTCAACTTGAACCAGCGGGCAGCTTTGTGTTCCTCGGGAGCTGCAGCTGGGCTACGCAGCCAAGGTGTCCTCGTAGGATGGGAGAGACCTCACAAGTCCAGCCCTCGTCAAAGGAAGGAAGAGCTACCCTGATAGTTTCTAATGGGCAGTGGTGTGAACTCCTGAAGTCTTCCCTTGCTGCAACTTCAGCTCACTTCTAACGCATGGAGATCAGAGGGAAACCTCCTCTGGGCCGAGCTGCGGCATCAGGGCTGAGCTGCTGGAGCCACCCATTGCTGGGCTGGGCCTCGGCAGCAGAACTAACACCGAGGCCGGCTGCACGTGCAGGGTTAACCGCTGGTTAACCCTGAGCATGGGAAGCCCATACTGCAAGTCACAGATCTGCAAGGAAAATTGAAAAGGAGGATTTTGGCCATGTGGTGCCCATAAAAATGGATGCAAAAGGTTTCAAAAGTATATGAAATCTGCAGATAGGGTTTTTTTTTATGTTTCAGAAGTGTTGAATATTAAAAAAACCCTCAACAGGAGTTTAAATAAACACAGGCAAGTGAGTCAGAAGATATAAAATCATCAGGAAAGGTTGAGTTTGTTTTAATATGGGGATTACTGTAAACACGAGGAGTGCATGGTAACAATTTGTAGCCCATGTGTTTTGAAATATCATAACTGGTGTCAATAAACATATTACAATTCAACTTCAAAGAGCTTTGTGGATGTTTGGAGTGTCACGAAGACATTGCAAAATGGGGATTTTAGATGGAAACAAGTATGGGAGCAAACACAGCTCCTATGTGAAGAAAGGCATCTTGTCAAGTTGTTAGAGCTAAGCATCTGTGATGGTGATTATTGCTTCTTACTGGCTAAGAACTGCTCTCAGCCCCTGATTTCTTTCGCACTGTCTCCCTTGCCTTCCACCCTGACCTGCTTGTTTGTCGCACCCACCCGTTATGTCTCACTTCTCAGCCTGAATTCTTCTGAGCAGGGCCTGCCCTTTGCTGTTTGTTTCTGCAGTCCTTGGGAAAGCCCGACTGATTTCCAGGCACTATCTCAATATAAAGAATAAATTCGGTTTGTATCTGTACCGGAATGACTTGTGGCACGGAGTAAGCGTTGTCCTCACGTGCTGACGGGCTGACCTGGTAAAGGCATCTGTCATCGCCGCAGCATTTGATGCGCTTGATTCTTCCACGCACTGTGAACGGCCACTCCGGGTTTTTAGGGCAGGGGGAGGCTGAGCAGCCTCCGTTCTGTCTTCCCCACACACGGTTTCAATGGTGGTATTCCGAACAGAAGATTTTTGTCCCTCCTCATTCACACTTCCACTGGGTTGAAATACCCTCTTTTCCTCACTTTTTCTCTTGTAATATTTATTTCTGATGCATTTGGATTCACTCCATAAATGCACTCCAATTTGTTACACAAATCGTCTGCGTGCTCCAGGGAGATGGTTCTATAACTGTGATCTTTCAGCTGTAAAAGCACAGACTTCTAACACTTAAGCTTTAGCACTTTAATAAATCTTTTGGTTTGTTTTTGGGATATCCCAGAAAGTGCTAAATTACTACTGTACGTAAAAAGGCAGTATACTTCTGTTTACACGACTCTCTGCCTTGAGACCCACGTCCACCACATGCCAGCCTCTTATTTTTTGTTATTTTCATCTTTTTGATTTATTTAATGCATTGCTTCACAGCAATCAAAAGTTCCAGCTTAAAATCCACTTGGAAAGCTGCATAGGTCATCCTGTTGGCAGAGCCACAGTCCCAGAGCTCTCTCTTACCCAGCAGCACAACATCTGTCCTCCCCATCCAAAGAAGGCAATGAGGAAACTCGTTGAAATGAATGAGTAAGCCACAAATAAATGTAAGCCAAGAAGATAATCAGCATTGTAGGGGGGGGTTGTAAACAAAGATGGAGGAGAGGAGACGTGCCCCAGTAAGGTGGCAGATATATCTTGACTAAGAAAGCTAAGTTATTTTATGGAGAAATTAATGCCATTTCATCAAGTCCCTGTCAAGTTTATGAAGGATAAGGCAGGTCTTCCTTGGAGCTGTATGTCTAAGATTTCCTAATAATTGCATTAGGCAGCAAAATCAGGTGCCTGTAGGAAGCTGAGAAAGGCTCAGAGTGGAATGAGTTTGGGGAATGAACAAATTCCTTGCAATTGTCCCCTTTCTCTGTGAAACAGGAAAAATCATGATTCCATGGATTTCATTAAGGGATTCTCTGATGGAGCGTTATTGTTTCTGGGGTATCGCCTGTATTTGGTCTACTATAATCACATTGCCACAACTGCTGCCCTGCACTGTGCCTGCTCGGAATGAGGTGACATCCAGAAAGCAGTCAGCTGAGGATGACGAGACCCGCATAAATGCAAAGGGAAAACAGGGAAGATATCAAAATAGTCTGGTGTAGAAAGGCATGGAGAGAAGCATCTCTCCCTCAGTCTCTTGTGTCTCTTTTTGGTAACGCTTTCTAGATGGGGAAGGACGTTTATCCCTGCTGCTACAGACTCACACGTTAGTCAGGCCCTTGGGGTTTATGTGGGCATACAGACTAAGAGTTAGCCGACCCTTTTCCCTCTGGTTTTACCCCAGGTAAACTCAGACCTTCCAAAGCTCATCACCCTTTTGTAGGTGCTCTCCAGTCTGGCCTGATTCACTCGGAATCTGCCCTGAGTTACCTGTTTGCCTCCAGTAGTGTTTGGACAGAGGATGGCTATGGAGAAAGGACAAGCCCTGGCTTGCCTGGGAGGGTCAATTCTGTACGGGTGACGTGGTCAATAAAGCAAAAAGACATGTGTAAGCCGGTAAGTGAAAATGTGCGCTCAGCACTGACATATAAAGCAAGCAAGACTGGCCTATAAACAACGCGTTTAACTATCTGTGAATTTTTACAATCCAATGTCTGTGGGACAGAGCTCATTTACGTTTGGTATGTTGTGGGAATTACACTATTCCTGCGTTTCCAATGTGCCTCTCAGCTTTGAGTTCATATTCCGTCCCGTTAAGAGGTGACAAACAGTGGACACCATCTAGTCAAGACGCTAGCAGCTCATGTGGAATGGATTTGCTCATCTCAGTCCAGTTCCTTATGTGTCCCTCCACAGCGGGCAGCCCCTGGCAATCGTCAACGGCCAAAGACAGACTGGCTCTCAGAAAATGAGCTATCGTTCCGTGCCTGAATGAGATCTTGTCGTATCAGTGTAACCTATACCGCCAGGTGAGCACGAGAAATTTTTGATGTCTCATGTTGTCTCTCCTAGGAGTTCAATTTACAGCACTTCAGCTAAACACGAACTGATTTCACTTATTACAAACCCTATAGTAACAAAGTTAATTCACACATGCCCTTTTTAAGGTGATTTACGGCAGAACCAATACGAGGGAACAGGTAAGCATTCCTGCACCTAGGTTCAACTGCCATTTAATACTGACAGTCAATATTCCCTTGTTTTAATACTCAACATCATGTTCAGAACGGAGGGCTTTGCTGCGAGCTGCATGCAGACCACGCAGGATAAATGGGGCTTCTAGTGTGATGCATGTATCAGCCTCTTAAATGATTAGGACACCTGTTGACATTAATATAGAAGCATGCATGAAAACAAGCGTGCCACACACTGAAATATATGTACACAAATATTAAGAGGATTAGAGAAATTGCTAAAATGGATACAGTGGCATTTAACACAAACATGTCTGGAATCTAAGCAGAATGGAAATAACATACACAGAGCTGATCCCTTGTTAGATGGCTTTTTTTTTGTTTTAGTAGTTCATCTGGGATATAAACGTCTCTGTACAAGGAGGTCATTTGCTTACACTTAAAATTTCTGTTTAATATATATCTTTGTTTGGAATCTGCCTCTAATTCATAACCACCTTCATTTAGTAGCTAGCACCTTTACCATGCGAGCTGCAGGAAAAAGTAATTAAATTTAATAGAAGCCACCCTTGCTTTGAAGCTGCCCTGGATTTAGAGCCACAAGGAGAAGCAATTAAACTCTGGCAGCCAAGGATTCAAACTGAAGTTATATAGTGATTTTTTTTTTTTTTAAAGGAAATTTTCTCTGTAAACGGATTTGGATTGTCAGATCTGATTGGATTCAAAGCTATAGAAATTTCCTTCTTTGGGAAATCTTCTCTTGGCAAAATTAAAAAAGACCCAACAATTAGATGTGAAATGGAGATCAGTTGTGAAGTCTAGGATATTTTTAATGCTTCTGAACAAACTTCCAAAAAAAAGTTTGTTCTTCTCAGCAAAGTGCTGAATGGAAAAGGGAAGCGTGGAAGGAAGACATCTGCATGTCTGTTTATTTGCAGGCAGGTCAGCTTGTCAGCAGCCTAGGATATAGATTCATTAGGGGAAGGAATTTCTTTGCACTAGAAGGTATTATAAGCATTGTTTAAAGCTGTCAGGGTTTTTTAAACCAGCAAGAGGCAGAAATTATTATTTCACTTTTGTGATTTTACCCAAAAAAATAGTCTTTGAGTAACAAGAACAGGAAAAAAGACTCCAGAATGCCATAATCAGTGCCAAACATAGTTCTACCTACTTAAAAATATTTTTAGGAGTTTCCTATAAAGGATCAGAAAGGATTCCGTTGAAAAAGGTCTGCTTCCAATGCAGACATTATTCAGAAAAACAAACTGGTAATTCAGTTAATACTTACAGGGGGGCAAAATTGTCCTAATCTTCACGAACTCTTGGAAATATTTGTAGAGTCTTAGCTAAGCCAGAGGCACATGTGAACAAATTTAATTATTGTCATGCATGTATTTTGCATGACATGCTTTGCTATTCTGAGGAAAAGAATGCTCCCAGGCTCGTTACAGGGATGGTCCATGACCTGTGGATCAGACTCGGTGAATTGGTAGTCGTCTGGCTGGAGGCATGGAGAAGCTCCACTGGTCAGATCCAGGGAAGTGCCTGGGATCAGGTAACTTGCTGAAAAAATGTATTATTGTATCGCTGGCTGTTGCGAGGTAGGTGGGGGCAGACATGTTGGAAACGGCAAGCTGTACATCCCCGAGAAGACTTCCCTAGCAATGGTGACCAGCCTGTAAAAGGGGAAGAGGCAAACGGTGCCGGGGGAGCCATCAGCTCCATGAAGAATGTTTGACCCCAACGTTTTGGATGTCCCAGCTGTAATCTTTGACAATGGGTCTGGGTTATTCAAAGCAGGTATCGCAGGTGACAGTGGCCCAAAGTCTGTTTTTACAGCAATTGTTGGTCGCTAAGAAGTCAAAGCCACAATGCTGGGAGCTGGGCAGAAAGAATGTTACATTGGAGAAGCAGCTCAGTCCAAAAGAGGGCCTCTGTCTTTGAATTATCCAATAGACCATGGCATAGTTATGTGCTGGGATGATATGGAAAGGATCTGGAGACATGTCTATGAGTATGAGCTAAGAATCAAAGCCAGTGAAAGGCCCGTGGTGCTGCCTGAAGCCCCCCTCAATCCTCTCAAACCGGGAAAAAATGACAGAGATCATGTTCGAAGGCTTCATGGTGCCAGCTATGTACGTTGCAGTCCAGGCAACGCTGGCACTCTACGCATCAGCCCGTATTACCGGAATAGTCATGGACAGCGGGGATGGTGTTACCCACACGTCCCCATATATGAAGGATACTGTTTACCCCATGCTGTCTCCAGGCCGGATATTGCTGGCCGGGATATCACCAAATATTTTATGAAGCTTCTTTTGGAGAGTGGACACACTTTTGCTAGCACGGCTAAAAGGGAAATTGTGAGAGATATCAAACAGAAGTTGTGCTACATAGCTTTAGACCCCATCCAAGAAATGAAAGCAAAGCCAGAGGAAATCATGAAAGAATACAGATTGCCTGACAACAATATTATCCAGATAGGCAACCAGCTCTTTTGTGCACCAGAGACTCTTTTGGTGCCTGCAAACATTGGAGTTGAAGCTCCTGGTGTGCACAAAATGATCTTCAACAGCACCGTGAAGTGTGACATCGACGTGCGCAGGAATCTTTATGGCAGCATCCTGCTCTGAGGTGGGTCCATGCTCTTCGCTGGCCTGGAAGAGCAGATCCTGAAGGACATGAAGCTGCGAATGCCTGCTGGCATGTTTGTGAGGATCATTGCACCCCCTGAGAGAAAATACTGTGTGTGGATTGGGGCCTCTATCCTCACCTGCCTGACATCTTTCAAACAAATGTGGGTCACTGTGAGTGATTACAAGGATTTTGGGGCAGCTGTCATTCACCAGAAATGCTTTTAAGGAGAACGTCAGACCAAGTAAATGGCTTGCTACAACAACACCTGAGCAAGAAACCCTGCTGAGAGCTGACTGACCTAAAAGGTGCTACAGCTGTTGGTGTGTTTATTGGCTGACAGAAGCTGTATGAAAATAAAACATTAAAAACATTGGTAACGAGGATCTTATTGTTTATCAGCTCCCTTCCCCTTCCCCTCCGCAGAGTGTGCAGGTGTGCAGATATCACGGGGATGCAGTGACTCCTTAACTGACTCACAGCCTGCCTTGGAGTCATATGGGGAGTAGCATATCTCCTCTGCTGGGAGATTCTTCCTGCTAAAGTCTTTGAGATATCTGGGTTTTGTATTCTAAAACTAGCCTTCACATTATTTTTGACCTCATTAAAAATGTTTCCTTTAGAAACCCAGCAAAACCCCAAACAGGATCCAAATATAAATCAATGCAAATGCAATTACTGTAACCGACCCTCCTCTGTGCCTGAGGGTCTGAAAAAATCCATTGATTCTCTGCTGTAATTTATCTGGGAAGTAAGAACACCCAGTTTCACTTCCAAGTACTAACCCTGAATCAAAACGCTCCATGCTGACGGCTCCCTGGAGGAAGCGGCGTTGCCGGTGCAGCTGCGGAGGATGGTGAGCTCAGCCCGGTGGTGCCTAGTCGCGACGGGGGGATCTAGAACATTTCGCCGATGCTCTGTGCCAGCAGCCGCTGCCAGGGACAGCGCCGTCCTGCGCAGGACGTCTGACTCTGCGGCGGCAGCGGCAGGGACCCGCGCGGTGATTTTTGACATCAGCTCTGGACAGCGTAAGGCTGGTCTGTCGGGGGAACAGGCACCCCGTTTGGTTATTTCTACTGTTGTGGAGTACCCCAAATTCAAACTTGTCATGTCTGGGGTGGTTCATGAGGACTGCTATATCAGGGAAGAAGCCCAGTCCAAAAGGGGCATTTTGTCTTTTACTTACCCAATGGAAAATGGGGTAGTTACATCCTGGGATGACATGGAGAAGATTTGGAGATACCTATATGAACAAGAACTCAAAATGAAACGCAGTGAGAGGCCAGCACTGCTGACCAAGACCCCTCTCAACCCTTTTCCCATCGAGAAAAAATGTCTGAGATGGTGTTTGAAAGCTTCCAGGTGCCTTCCCTTTTCGTGACTCTGCAGGCGCTAACAGCCCCGTATGCCTGTGCCCGCACAACCGGACTCGTGCTGGACAGTGGCAATGGTGTCACCATCATGGTCCCTGTCTACAAAGGCTGTTACCTGCTGCGTGGCATTACCAGGCTGGAGTTTGCAGGCAAAGGTGTAACCAAATACCTTGCTAGGCTCCTCTTGGAGACCAGGCACTCCTTCCTGAGCACAGCAGAGAGAAATTGTCAGGAATATGAAGGAGAACCCGTGTGATGTTGCTTTAGACCCTAGCCAAAATATGCAGAAAAAGCCTGAAAAACTTAGGTGCGAGTACATTCTCCGTGACGGAAGGGCTGTCAAGGCAGGAGACCAGCCAGTCTGAGCTCCTGAAGCGCTTTTTGTGCCCGCAGAGGCAGAAATCCCAGGGCCAGGGGTTGGAGGGATGGTCCTCCAGTGTGTCGCCAAGTGTCGTGAGCATATCCAGTCCGACGTCCTAAGGAACATGCTGTTATCGGGCGGGTCGACTCTATTCCGAGGTTTCAAGGAGAGGCTACTGAAGCAGCTCCAGACAGGAGTTCCCAACACAATTCATATCAAGATCATCTCGCCACAAGATCGGATGTACTCCCCGTGAGTTGGTGCTTCCATCCTTGCCAGCTTAAGAGCACTTAGGAATATGTGGGTTACCAAGGAAGACTATAGCGAGGTTGGACCAACAGTACTCCAGAGAAAATGCTTTTGAAAACTTCAGTAGGACCATCCAGGAATTTTTTTTAAGTGCCAATCTGAACAGCTGGAGAGCAGTTAATAAACCAGTACAAAAATAATTGATTTATAGTAAGTGATTTTATAGCTTACTAAAGAAAGGTCCCTTGTGCATTGGGTTGAAGAAAGAGTCCTTGTTCAGAGCATTTTTGCTATCCAAGATGTTGGTTTTAATTCTAGAAATGTGTTGATCCCTGCTAGAACTGCAAACAGTTTGTCAGACTTTTAAACACTTGAGAACAAGCCACCTCCATCCCATGCCCGTGGGGGCTGGCTCCTTGCCATTCACCGTAAACTTCCAAAGAGTGGAAAGAGGCCTCTGATGGAGAAATAGAGGGCTCAGGGGTATTGCTGACCCTTCACCACAGCGCTGGAGATCTCCTGGAGCAGCCCCGGAGGAGCTCAGAGGGGACTGAACGTCTAAATTTGGTTTTGCTCACGAAAGGAAAATGAGTGGGTCTGGCTGTTAAAGCAGAGCTCTCGGACCTGGAGTATCTCTGTGCTGTTGGCGGCCTTGCCATGCGACTTGCTATGTCACATCACGTAAAACGCTGCCTCCGTTTGTCCTTCTGTGGGATTTCACTAATGTTCTAGCATAAGGACTACATGAGACTACATTTAGATAACTTAATATAATGCCAATTGAAATTAGTAAAGTAGTCGGAGAGCACAAGGTGAAAGGTATCTAGTTTGGGTTTATTCTCAGAGGACTCCTGTTTTGATGTCGGGCATCCAAGAGAAGGTGGAGGCATTGGTCCCTAGCTGACACTGATTCTCTTTCGGGAAAAGCTGAATACATTAGGAGAAAGTGTTATTCCTCTACGACATCACCGAGAGCTAGGGAAAGTGACAAAATAATCCTCCAAATATTTGCTTGAATTACTAAGCAAATCTGCCTTGCCAAGCTCAGTTTTTACAAATAATTATAAATAAGCTTAACTAGCATAAATATCATGGCTAACTGATTGGATTTCCAAAGTGAACTATGAAATTCATAGCAAAGGTGTGAATTTTCAGCAATGAAATTTGCATTCAAATAAACAACTTGAAAATTATGCATTTACAGCCATTGTCTTTATCCACACCTGCAGATACATGCACTGCATCCAGGCAGGCAATAGAAGTCTCGTCATAATTTGGGAAACTAATTAGCACTATGATTTATAGATTGTTCAAAAATTATTTGAAAAAAACCCTCAAGATGTACCGAAGAACTTCTTGAATTTGTTCAAGACTAACATGAAAATAGGAAAAGCGCTGAAATCTGTCTTGTTAATTATTCAGTACAGTGTCTGGCTATTTTCATTCAGCTCTGGAGATGAATCTTCAAACTCGTTGATGCCCTCTGCTGCCTTGGGACTGTTTAGTCATCTGTCACCTCCTCTCGCTGCCCTTTGAAGAATCACAACACGCTTTTCCTTTTCTACAAGACATTTACAGGTGCTCTGAAGAGAGGCACATCTACCTCCGTCTTCAGTTGTCCAGCGAGCCCTGGAGCACTTCCTCAGCAGGGCGAGCGGAAAAATAAAAAGGGCTGAAAGACCCAGCTGCGGAGGACGTGGGCCAGGGAGTGGAGGACGATTTGTGGATGAGTCCAGCAGTAACTACAGCAAGACCCGCCTAACCTCATTTTCCCCAATGATCAGAGTGAAAGCATAAAGCAAAGAGTCTGGAGTAAAGCACGTAGCTTTCCTGCTCCACTTGGGCCCTAAGGCTTCAGAAAGTTGAGATATGTATTACTCCATCAAGTTACTGTAAGTATTCAGAGCACTTTTAGCGCTGTTATGAAATCAGAATGAGCAATCTTGGATCTTTCTTCTGTTGCAGTATGTTACCTTTTAGCAGCCCACTGGAAATGTGTAAACAAACGAGGTACAACTGTAGACAGTTTAAATATTTTACAGCTCACTGACTTCCATATGAGGAGGGATTTACAGTAACTTAAGTGTTTAGACTGCTGCTCCAATAATCTAATGCAAATAAAAATGCAAGAAACTGTGCTGGAAAGCAGAGGGAACCTGAGCGAGCAGCGCAACTCAAGGTTGTGGTCAGGAAGGAGAAAAGAAAAGCAAAGAGCGTGATAACTCTGCAAACGCAGATGCAGACACAAAACGCGTTTGGAGAGTGACACCTAGCAGAGCTCGGTGTGTGCTTTTAATAAGACTTCACCCTTGCAGAACAAGATATTGCCTGATGTAATCCAGGGTGGATTCATTGATACCAAACTTGTTTTACATCAAGGGACCTGGTTCAGCTCCTCCCAGCTGAAAATCATTCAACAAACCATTATTACAGGTATGCAACACCCACAGTACTGGTTTGGCCCGGCTGTTTCCCTTTCCCTCCTAGACATGACTTTGCTCAAGGACACACAACAAGATAGCAGAAGCTGGCACGTGTTCCGTGACTCTAGACTTTATATCAGCCTCTTCAGTCTCTTGGTCACCTTGTGCTTCCATCACTCCACAGGGCGCTGGAAATTCATTACTTCATTTATTTTTGCTTATACTTTTTTGCTTTGAAGAGGTCTGAGGTCTTAATCATTTGGGACCTTATTCCCTTGGCCCTCACGCCACAGAAGATGAATTGCAGGAGTCCTTTCTCTGACGTATTTCCACCTATGCTCTACCTGTCCTCTGGATACATAGAGGATTTAAGTTGTAAATGCCTGGGATCTTTCTAGCCTCAGGAAAACAACAGTAGTCTGGTGAATATGGGACTGGTTGCAGGGATTAGAGAGGCCTGAGTTAATTCCTAGACTTACCGGTGATTTGTTGTGGAATGAAAAGTTTAATCCTGGGCACATCAGGCATCGCTTCCCACTGATAAACACCCTTCTTCTGTTCCATCCTTTACTTCTCCTGCAAGCTATTTGGGGTAAGTGCTGGCTCTTGCTTTAAGAGCGTGTATCAGTGCAAAGATCTGGGACTTTGGGGGCCACAAGATCAGAAACACAAAATCTTTTGTGAAGTTTGCACTGGAATTACATAAAAATCTCAACCTGCTCCTGGTAATTTTCCCCCTCCCTCCCCAAGTCTCATTTAAGTTTCAATCCAGCAGCAGCTCTTTATTTTCTTTTAAATGTCAAACAATTCATCATTTTGCACTTTCCCCATTCCCTGTGAATTTGAAGGTTTTATTGGTATGCAGTAATGTCAGGCTGGGACAATGCACACTGATTACCCAAAACAATGTGGTTCTTGTCACCCTGCCCATTTTTGGTTGCAAGCTCTCTACAAGAGCTCTTGCTTTCTCCCTCTCCTCCCTGTTATCATATGCGCAATAAAAAGGCTGGGTTCAAATATACACTAGACAAATAATTATTATCTTTATTATTCAAATCTCCCGTCTCCTGCCCTCATCCATGCTGAGCTGTGGGAGCACGCTGCTGTAAAAGGTGCCCTCACCCCTGCCTTGCAGATCGCAGGTCTCAGGGAGGATGGTGATGGATAGCTTCTTCTGAAAGCAGCTGGAGAGAGAATGCCAAGTACATCTCTTCCGAAGGGGCACAGGGGAAGGTAGGGCAATGAGCCCCTTTGTCTCCCCAGGCAGGGCGATGCTTAGGGCACAGTACAGAGGGGCCTCAACTTGCAGAAGTTCAGAAACGCCGCGCTCACAGCCTTACCACGTGAGGGTCAGCAGCCAGGCTTAGCAAGCAAGGTCAGCTCTGAGTTGTCCGGGTAAATTAGGTGTTTCTTCACCATCCACGGTCAGAACGAAGCGATGCCAGCAGGCCCGTGTGTGTGCAGCCTGACAAAAGCAGCAGCTGCTTGTAGGAGCGTGGCAGTTGTCAAAGATGCTCGGCAACGTGGCCCTACGGAGCAGTAGCGCTCTCGAAGACCAGCAGAGACCCGGCCAGGAATGCCTAAGAAGGAGCAGTAAGGCTAAGGGTCTGCAGCAGGAAGATCTTGCAGGGGTGTCCTGCAGAGGCGGGTGTGAAAACAAGCTCTGCGGACGTTTAGAAGGGGCTGGAAAGGGTAACGGCGTTACCAAAGGCAGATAAATACCAGTCCTGCAGCTGAGTACGGGCAGCTCCATCAGTTCATTTACCAAGCAACTGGCCGGCCCACCTCTGTTTCTCCAACTTTGGAAACATCCAGGTGAGCACCTGAATATGAGGGATTTGGTGCGCAGGAGGTAAGAACGTTCTAGAGCTTTTCCCAGCGGAGATGTCGCTACGTGGAGCAAGATGTAGCTCTGGCTGAGAGCGGATGTGTGGTCATTATACACATACCCACACCAACACGTGCACCCACACGTGCGCACACATGCACACACGCACACACTGATTTTATTAAGCCATTCCATGCAAGTATTTTATATATGTATATATTTTTTTTATTTGGAAAACTTCAGAGTGCTTTTTTTCACACACAATAAAGTTAGCTTTACTGAGATTCATTAGTCCCCTTTCCCCCTGTGTGTAAATGGATCTCTCTCAGTTATGCAACGCAAGGGTACACAACCATGAAAAGTGCAGAGGCAGCCAAAAAAAGCATTGTTCTGAACTCGGACGTGTAAAATATTCATATTCAATAATAAAAAATAAAAAACAGCCCTTAATAAAAAATTCACAGTGTAAAATATGTATTGTCGTTCCATCCCCAGGGCCGCAGCAGTTTCCAGACCAACATGTTACATGGGTTTTCACTGCCTTGTTTTACTCGATTAATTCAAAACCAATTCACTCACAGACATCCCAGTATTAGGTGCCTAAATTGATTCTGATTTCTCTAAGGGCAGTGTATCTATGACTACAGTAATAGCTGGTAGAAGCTGTGACTGTTCAAAGCATCCAACGCGTCGGCCCAACGGTAGGTAGGGCAAGGCTGTCCCTGGTCTTGGTGGCATGTCCGTGCATCGAAATGCCGTGCTGGGCGTAGACACGCAAGCCAGCTCTGAACAAGCAGGAGAGCTCTTTTAGCAGGGTGCTTGGACCACCTCAGCACCCCTGTTTCTTGAATGAGCAAATTAGCCAGATGTTAACGTGGCTGAGCAGCTCTCCGTAGAAGAGGGAGCACGTTTTGAACAAGCGAGGTGCCTCCGTACAGCACTGCCCACACCCTGCAGAACCACCTGAAAAGAAAAGAAATAATCTGGTCACTGTTTTACCAAAGGGAAACAGAGACAGGGGGAAATAACCGCCTGGCTCAGATCCTGACCAAAGTATGTAGCAGAGCCAGGAATTTAATTCAGATTTTTCTGCATCCCCATCTAGTGCCTTAGCTGCAAGGTCAAACTGCCCCAGTATGTGCGTGTGCGTCCCAAACGGTGATGAAGGCAGAAGGACAGGACAAGGGGGGCTGAGACACTGCACTGGCAGGATGCACAAGTACTTCTGTTCGTTTCTGCTCAGGAACGTGTCGTCAGGCAGTGGGGCTGCTAAAGAGATGCAGCACGAGACCTCTCATCCACGCAAGGAGGGGCTGCTGTTGTTTTCACCCTGCCCGCTCGGCTGGTTTTAGATCTTCAACACATGGTGCCGCTCTGCTTTGCCAAGGGTGATCCTGGAGCGCCGGTGGGCTGAGGGTCTCAGCCCGGGCTGTATCACTGTGCTCCTCCGGACACTGACGCCAGCGGAAGCTGCCATTTCGTGCGTTCGTTTTGCCTGAATTGCATTTTGCAGGCTTTGTCTCGTGTCCTTAGTGGCAAAACTGGGACTCAAACACCGATCCCCGGCTTCGGTAGGTGCACCGTGCTGCTTCGTGTAACTAGGGGCTGTGTCGGTCCTCAGAGCCCGGCAGTAGGGGAGAATATTAAAGTGACATTATAAATGTTGCTAAAGAAAAGAGAACTCAGGAACAAGAGGAAAGGTTCTAAACTTAAAATATTGTGCCTGGCACTTAAATTTTATGAAGATATATGGGAGAAAAAAATGAGAGACTCCAAAACAACCAATGCTTCAGATGTTTCTTTTATCTAAAGCATAGCTAGTTAAATGTTTTACACAGAACAAGTCCCAAGGAGCATAAATCAGGGGATGTAAGCTATGTTTTATAAAGACCTCAAAATATAAATTCTTTATCTCCCGCATTCTCAGGCCAAATATTTTAAATGGAAAAGCATGTGGGACAATAAACATCTATATTACCCATGCCTTTAATGACCATTCCCACTAAGGTGATTTGTTCTGTGTCCACAGTCTGATATTTAAATACAGGGAGAGGGAGGAACAGGGGGAAAAAAAACAGAAAAATCTGATGTTGGAGAAATTGTGACCACGACTGACAGTATGGAAGTAATGAAATGTGCTGTGACGTGACAGCTGTCAGTCATGTTTGAGATTTTTCTTCTTGGTGGAAAAAGGTAGTAGAAGCTGTTCTTTCTCACTGCAAGCTCCAGACAGACTTCTAATGGGTGTCAAACTTGAGCCACAGCGCTGGGCTTCCTTACAAGGGGACTGGGAGAATCAAGTGTCTTCACTGACTTTGAGTACCATTCTCATTTGCCTTTGCCTGTTAATTTTCCAATGGTTTTGGATAAACAGCATTTTTCTTCTTGAATTGTGCTTCTATGTAGTTCACATAAAGCAAATAAAACTGACTCAGCATGGATGTAAGAGCTGCACCATGCAATCTGAAAAAGGCCTGAATCCCGGGCCTGAATCCCACTGCTGGGGCAGGCTGGCACAAAGGGAGACGGAGTGGTACGGCTGTGCTACGCAGGACGGCAATCCCTCAGGCAGCCCTACGCTGCAGGCTCCCAGCCCTGCACCTCGCAAGGTGTCTCTTAGTGGTCAGCCTGGGGAGAAGATGGATGGGCTGCAGGGAGAGGCTCACCAGGCAGCTCCAGAGGGCAGGGGATGCGAGGGGGAAGCCTCCTGCACGAAGGACGACCGGAGGGCACAGAGCTGGGAAGAAGAGGCCATTGCTTCATGGCTGCATCAAGACTGGATGTTTGTAAGGCTGGCTAAGAGAGCTTCTGCAAGCTTTCCTGAGCAGCCAGGAAAGGAGCTTCAGTGGGGGGAGCAACAGGATTGCCTGAGGATGCTGACTGTTGAGTTGCCTTGTCACTGCTTGACTGGTGACTGTTGAGTTGAGATGACCGGTGACTGCTCACCGGGCATTCTGGAGAGCTCTGCTTCCCTCCAGAGAGCACCTCAGGTTTTTTTCTTCTTTATTCTTTGTGGCCATGCAGAGACAGAGAGTAACATTATAAGAAATCTCTCTCTTTTGCATGACTTCCTGACAAATCGTTTTCCTGTCTCTCAAACACTTGCCCACACTTCCTTCCTTTGTATTTTTCAGGACCATGCAATGGGAATGTGCGGAGCAGCATGAATCTAGCTGGGGAAGTCAGCCAAGCAGTGGACTCTTTGCAGGCCCCAAGAATGGCTGCAGGTTTGCAACCCCACCCGCCACAGTCATCTTGATTTTGATTTATCGTGTCTCATTACGCTATCTGCTTCATTACTGCATCTGAGAAGGGAGGATGTTCTGAGAGCCTTCACGTGGCCGGCCGCACGAAACCACGTCCTCACTATCCCAAAGTTCAGAACATCTGTCTTAATTTGCCTGGCCCTCAGCGCTGCACTCTTGCAGCCTTTGCGAATTTACTGCTTGTTTTTGCAATGAATCTCTCTCACCAAGAATAGAGAGGGGAATTTGATGGTGTTAGAAAATATTACTCTCCCTGCGGTTCTCCAGACATCTTGGATCAAATGTAACCCTGCTAATGTCAGAGCCTCAGACTAACGGAGGAACCACTGGTGAGCCACTTAGTCCTTGTAATGCAGATGAGCTGAGAAGATTTGGAAGGATTCAGCTCTTCAGATCCTTTGCTACCCTGACAAATCCAAAGGGAAATACACGCACTGCCAAAGTTGTTTCTATGGGTCATTCCCGAATTCCTACAGAAAACAGTATTTCTCAGAACGACACAGCAGAACTATTAAACGGTGCTGGTGGTCTGATGACATTCTCTGAAGTACTGTCTTTCAGCCAAAGTAATATATATTTCCTAGAAGCACATGCCCCTAGAGGAAGAAATCATGGACTTTTAAGGTATCCAAGACAATAGTCCAGATGCTGATTTCAGCTACACTGTTTTAAGCCCACTGTATTCAGTGGATTTACTTCGAAACTATTTTTTCTTTTACTCGTGAGAGATCATTATTCCTTCCTGAGGGGAAGGATGGATCCCTGCATATCCAGAGTAGCTGGATAACCTCCAGCTTGCCCTCTTGGAGATTTTATTTCCAGATCTGTCACAGGCTTTCTAGGGCAAGCCACCAAGATCTGGATTCATCCCATCTAACCTTTTACAACCGAAGAAAATAACCTTAAACTCCGGTTAAGAAGATAAACAGCGGCGGGGGAGAGAGAGAGAGACTTCACCTACTTAGGAGCTGATGGGCTTTTATCACTCCCCATTTACTGAAGAGAAAAATTTTGGGGACTAGGTTCCTAATTTAGTTGTCTTCTTTATGCATATCAATGAAACGGAATCTGGGCCTTTGTCTTCCTGAGCCTCAGTTCCATTTCTGTGACACTTAAATACTGTGGAAAACCTTAAACTAATTTAGACCATACATTTTCAGAGAGACATTATTTTTGTTATTAGAAAGTTGTATCTGAAGGCTGGAAAAAATCAGGAAACAAAAATGTTACCTAGGATATTTAAAAGCAAAATTAGATTAAGTCAAAGTAGTTCCTGTTTGAGGTGGTTATGTTGTAGGGCTGTGCTGTGTCCTGCTTCAGGCAGATTTACCTGATGTGGAATATATGCGGACTTCAGGTACTCCACTTTGCCCGATCAAATACTCAGGGGTGCTGTCACCATCAGAGATGGGGGGGGAAAAGGCAACATGAGACCTGTAAAGAAAATATATTTCAATAAATGAAACCTTATAAAGACTTGGACTCTTTACCTTCTCAAAGCCACCAGTTCTAGTGCCTAAATGTCTAACATCCTCCTTACATGCAGTTAATGAGATTTGCAGCTGACGAGCAGAGAGAGCTCTCAGTGAAGTACGGCTGGGGCTACCTGACGAGGCGGGTACTGCCTCGCCCCTCCGGCATGGACAGCCACGGAGCGAGCGGGCTCAGCTCCTGAGCCGCCGCTGCGTACAGCGCAGTGTTTTAAGGCAAGCTGAAATCAGTGATGGGGACTCAGCATATCAAGCTGTAATTGCAGAAGAACAGGAACCGCGAGGCTGCCCCATGTTAAGCCAATACGTTTAACTGAGCACTCGTACTGAAGGCAGCATCTCACCAAATGTAGCCATGGAAAATCCATGGGTCAGCTTGCGTCCTGCTGTTCATCGGGGGAAGGAAATGAACAGATATTGAGTGCAAAGACTGAAAAAACACGCATGTGCCCAGGTGCGTTTGAAGGAGAAAATCCCAGTCGAGGTACTAGCATAAATGTTCTCCTCTGTTTTGGCTTGAATCTTGCACAGTCCCTAGGGAGGGGATGCTGTGAGCTGCCGCAGCACGAGATCTGCCTTTCCAACCTGCATGGAGCTCTCTTGACACCCTGGGGGTTCCTGTGGATGAGGGAGTCTGTCCCTGCAGAGCAAATGAAGGGTGGGGGGTGTTCAGAGCAAAAGGTCCCTTAGAATCACCTGCTATTTTATCCTCAAGCAGAGAACAGTGGATCACGCCCATAAATAGAACTAGCTCAGCCCCAAATTACCAGTGTTATACACTGAAATCACCAGTCTCACATATCAGGCTGCCTGAGTCATTTAATAGTAGTTCCACCAGCTTGACTGATGTCCAACTGCTTTTATTTTCAGTTTATGTTTACAGGGAAGTGTCCATATCATGAGCAACTAAATGTGTGAGGATTTTCTTTCAGAAGCCACAGAAAGGATTAAAAACAACAATAATCCATGAAATTACTTCAGAATTTTTTTCTCCTCGAATGTCCTAAGGAATTCCCCAACTCCTAACCTGTTCCAGTTGGCACCATCATGCGCTTGAGCTCTAATATCAGTGGAGTTTGTAATGTTTCCAATTTTTTCTGGTGAGGGATTACATGAAACCGAAATAATTCTTTCCATGGGGGATTACATAGCCACTTTTGTTTCTAATATTCCAGTCCATGAGTGAGGAACTTTTTCTTGGGTACCTGTTTCTTCTTCAGCTATGAGAGCTAGTGTCGTTTAGAATATCTAGGCATAAATCCATTTCATTAATTTCATTCCTAATCATTTAATTCCTAAAGGAACCTGATTAAATAGCCTATCGTAAGTCCAGTCTTTATATTTTGGCTGAATGCTCTTGGACAACTAATTTCACATAAATTATATGACACGCTGTTCCCCATTTTAGTGATTGAAATGCATCTGCATACTTAAGTAGATAAAAACTCACCTTGAGGAACTGTCAGCCGCTGATGAAAATGACTCATATTTGAGGGGAAAATTGCTACTGATTTACAAGAGTCTGGATCCAATGTCTATTCTCAAATGTTTGGGTTTTTTCTGTTCAAGTACCAAAGTGTGCTTCAGGGATTTTTTTGGCAGGGATTTTAGAGCAGGAAAATAGGAAATGAACTGGAAAATTTGAAGACTACAGCAAACAAGAAAATCCTGGAAGGAACACACTCTATAGATCCACCCTAGCCATTAATAATATGGAAAGATTTCATTAGAAAAAGAGAGAGCGAAGAGAAAAAGAAAGAATGTACAAGGAGGCAGTGTTAGCATCAGCGTGCACAGGAGGTCCTCACTGCTCAGGCTCACAGGCAGGGCTTTTGCACTGCATTTCTGCCACTGTAATCAACAGCCACTGCATTAGAAACTACGCTTCTGAGTAAGCTAATAAACCCCAAGCACTGTGCCATATGGCAAGTGGCTTTTGAAACAGTTCTGCAGAGGCCGGTTTGCTGGGGACTGTGCGGAGATGAAGGCGCACAGGTGGGATGCTTTAAATGCAAACCATCGCGCAAGCATCTCCTCTCTGCACCAACGCGTGGGGAATAAAGCAAATAAAGTTACTTTGCTGGCACCGTGGCCATCTGAGAAAGTCATTTGTTCTGATGGAGAAATGCCTTCTGCCCCAGCCTGAGAGCGCCTAGGAGGTGGAGCAGCCCCCCAAAGACACTGCTTTAGTTAAGGGGGACTGCGGGCGGGCATCGTCTTCACACTGGCCCCTTCCTAGTCCACAGCCTCCACGTGGCCAGTCGGCCACTGTCAAAGGAGCAAACCCGTCAGAAACGCCGTCTGTGCGGGAGGTGCTGGGACCCAAACCCTGGCAGAGCCACAAACGGGCGGGCGGCCGTGCTTGTGTTGCGGTAAGCTGTTATCTGCCCCACGCTGGCGGGGCTCGGTGAAATACATGGAGCCCGGCAAATTGTTTTGTAAAAAGGGAAATAAAGCTCTGTCCCCTTTCACCTCCCCGTAGCACGTACCTGCCACCTCGTCACTGCCACCTCCCTGCTCTGTGGGGGCCCTTGAAAGGTTCCCTGGTAGCCAGAAAGCACCCATTACATCAAACCCTTCTCTTTACTGTAACCTATAAACAGCGTACTGAACTCAATATATTTTTGTTGGGAAAATTGTTTTGTTCTTCCCTCTAACACACTCGAGGTGATTGTCTGTTCTTTTGTGTCAGTTCTAGGCAAAGTGCACTGCATTAAAACTCCCACCACAGCAAAATAGAGCAGAGCAATTTAAAACCCCTGTTTTTGCCAAAAGTTTTTGCACCATTATGTCACATCCTATACATCAGAATTTGCTGGGAAAGACTTGGGTTGGTTTTTTTTTTTCAGTGTTCCTGCTCTCTTCTGGAAATAGAAATATCAGCAGGTCGAATGACATCGGGTTATGTTTTACGTATTTCCACAGTATGTACGAGGAAGTTCAGTCTTTATATTTATGCAACATACAGTTACTACAAATAAAAGAATCTAAGCATTGGAAATATGATGAGTATTAAATGTAGACCCTTTGGGATGCCTAACAGTTAACTCATCTGTGACACAAAATCTGTCCCATGTTCGCCATAGTTGCCTTTTCCAAGTAACCGTAAGTATATGGGGGGGGGGTGAGGGGCTGTTGCTTGAATGACACAAGATGAGCTTTGCATATCACTGGAATTATTGACAGCCCACCTAAAATTCATTAATTGTCTGTCTTTAGACTCGGTGAGCTGCGTTGTTTCAACACGTGTATTTTCTCTCTTTTTGTAACGCAATAATTGCCGTTTCTTAGAACGTGCAATAGGAATCTATCCAGTGAGTCAGCATGCTTGGAGAACACATCCACGGCAGCGGTTTTATCTCATGCTTCTCGACCACCGACACAACCATGAAGATATTCACTACACGTGCAAAGGTGCCGTCTCGGGTGTAAGAGCCACCACGGTTGTTGCTGCCCTTGGAGCGCAGCTCACTAGGAAGCAGAGAGGAGCCGTCGGGCCGAGCCGGCGCTCGCTGCTCTGCGCGGTGCCCTCCATCGCCGGCCGGCTGCCCGGATGCTACAGAGCCTAGCAAGACCCAGCCCAAGACCTGAAGGACTGAACTGAATCCAGCTGGCTCCACTCACCTTAACTAGAGTACCTTGGGCAAGTCAATTAATTCTATATAAGGCATTTCGGAGGTATTTGCTAGAAGGGTCAATTTTCTGTCAGAGAAGGGCTTGCTGTGTGTGGAGTCCTCTCTGTACTGACACGTGAGCCCGGAGGCTCCACAGCTTCTTTGAGGTCTGTATGTTCTTCAGCTGTTTTGAGGTAGTGAACTGAAGGCCAGGCCACAGCTATAGGAAAGAGAATCAGAGCTGCAACAGCAAAATACAAGCTGGTTCTTGTTTTGTGCATCTGTATTGTGTATGTATCCGTAAAGCCTATGCTGAAAAACTTGCTCGTGGATGACTCACACCAGCAAAGGACTGGATAACCTGCAGGAACCTTTGCGAGGTTTGTAGCTTTCTTACTGCGTAAAAAGAAAACTCTGCTGCCTTGTGAGCTGCAGGGTCCCTGCCCTGCTGCCCCAGAGGTCGGGCTGCGATGGGGCCTGGGGGAAGCTGCTCTGCTACAAGGAAAGAAGCTGTTTGCTTCAACTTAATAGTGCAACACTTCTTACAGATTTGATGGGTTCTGATGTTATCAGTATGGATGCCCAGTTCCTGTGTGTCAAGAGAAACCTCTTCACTGCAGAGGAAGAAGAAAACAGCAGATGCAGCCCTTGTAAGTAGGAGAAAACAGGTTTCCTTTCTAGAAACCCTAAGGGACAGGAAGCTTCAAGGCTGAAAGCAAATTAAGGGAAAAGTGGAAGCAAGTGGAACTTAAGAGCTAAGATAGAAAGTGATGTGGGAAACCTGAATTACTGCAAGGGCCTCTGTCTTCTGCTCCGATTGAAATCCTGCTGTTTCTGGGGCGGTGCATGTTCAGCAATTCTGAGTAACAGCTTTGGTCAGGACGTTAAGGTGACAGTATCTGTTTGAAACGTCAAATGAAAATAATTGGTGGCTGTAGCTAGGCTAACAAGCACACACTGCTGTTCTAGAAAAGTACAGCAGGCTCTCCTATAGTGCCACCAAATCTCCCGAGCTTGCTTCAATCACAGCATTTCGTGTATGTTCAGATGAATTGCTGGAGACTTTTTTGGTGTCCCTCTGAATTGGTTATTTTGAAACTTCTGGCTCGTAGTAGGATGTTGTGAGATTTTTTTTTTGTGAGGAGAAGAGAGAGACCTCGGTGACTTATGGACTGAGTAATTACAGAAAACCTTGGGGTTTATGTCCAAAGGGAAGAAGTTGAATAAAGACAAGCAGTTAGGCTCTGATTGCTGTGTGGTGATGATAGACCTGAGCTGACTCCATCAAGGAGAACCACGTATCTTTCCTCCCCTTTCCCTGTGTAGCCCATGGATAACATGAGAAGAGAGCTGACTAATTTGGTCCTGTGTATGCAACAGAACTTGGAATTTCTGCTTGATGGTCACTGGAGCTAACCTTGAAGCTTTTTGTGATGCTAGAGGGCAAAGTGCACCTGAGCCAAGGTGCTGGAGTACACGGTGAAGGAAAACTGTTGTGGCAATCTGGGCGAGAACTGTGAGGAATCGTCCTTTTCTCTCCGAGAACACAGCCATGTTTGAACTACACATTCATCTGCTTCTATTAAAGAAAAATACAGCTGCCTTCTTACTGCATTTATTGTTTAATTCATTCATGCTGCTTGTTGGAAACGCCATCATTAAAGTCCTTCTGGGGCATAGTTTGTTTTAAAGAAAACTCTCCATGGAAAAGACTTTCCTTTAAATTTAGTACAAAAGAAAAGCCCAACTAGTTTTATTTATAGATCAGGGCATGAGAGATTTTCAGTTTTCAAGCTAGCTCTGTATCTCTGTTTCTCCCATAAAAACATGTTTAACATTTTTTCTCATCCTTCCAGAATAAAATTCTTTTATTGTAACCTTTTTAATTTTTTGCTAAAATGCAGCCACTTGAGTGACAAAAATGTTGGGGTTACCCATTGAATAGGCAGTTTGGCGAGTTGTGATTCTGCTCTTGGATGAGGTATTCTGGGTTTTGGTTATTCTTTAATAGATCATCTCTTGCTTCTGTGAGTTTGTGATAGTTTATATGCCCAAAGTTGTCTGAGTATTTTCCAGATCTGGACCATATGTATGATAAATATAGGGGTGTTATTAATACAGAAACATCCAGAATTTCATTGTGCAATATATGCTTGTATGAACAGTGAGAAAATGGCTAAATGGTGCAATGGTTGGAAATATGACTTTCCAACAACCTGAATGATGAGAAAACAAACAATGTTAGTATTGGTTCACGTGTGTTTAATAGGGGGAAAAATACTAAACTGTGGCTTGCTTGGGAGCCCAGCAGTGTCTAGGTTTGACAACACTGAGAACATAAATGACAACACCGAGAACATAAATCTTGTTTTCTACGATTTATTTATAGCCAGATGCAGAGTTTTGAATGGCTTTATTTAAAGTGACAGTTTTTCCTTTTCTAGTGAAAGTTAGGCTGTGATAAACAGGGCCAGCTGTAAAAATTAAAGGCTGAGGTGACTACAATGCAGAATGCTGACCTGCTTTGTTGCCAGAGCTTTTGCAAAGCTGAGTGTTAGTCTCAAAGAGCAGCCATTCTTACCTATTTTGTAAAGTCAGGGGACACTGGTCACTTCTTCTCCTGTTGCGACTTCACTGGGTTTTACTATTTCAGTCATTCTTTACACCCGTGTTGTGCCCTGCCAGCCCTGGTTTAGTGGTCGATATAGTTAGGCATAAAGTGTTTCACTGCCTAGATGGCTCATTCAGCTGAGCTTTGTGACAAAATAATTCATTAAGGCTCGAATTCCCTTGAAAATGTCAAGTCCTTGTGCGATCTTTAATCGATTCACATTCTGGGTTGTTTAAGAGTGGAGTTAAAAAGCTGTTAGTAATAATTTTATAGAAAATATGTTCCCCATATGAATGAGCACTGTCCCCCTTGTAATGCACCCAAGTGGCTGAAACTGAGAAAGCCTCCTGTTCCTCAGGATGCACTTGCTAAATGCAAGTACTGCTCTTATTTGAGCCATTTAAAATCACTGTATGGGTGATCTCACGCCATTATTTTCAAAGAAACTTCTCAGTTCACTCTATTTAACTTTATACTTCAGAGAAATGAAACTATTTCCCCGTCTCATTTATACTGAAGGAACAAAACTGCAGCTGAATGGTAGTCAAGCAACTAGTGATGTATCTGCTTCAGGGTACTAAAAGAACCAGGAGTGAAAATATGAGAAGGTCTTCAGGTATATCTCGGGAAGCAGTACTACTGGCACTGTCGTGAGATGTTGTGTTGTAGCTAACTGCTGAGAAATACATGGTTTTTTTCAAGCTAACGGCAGGGTACAGCAGCATTCTGCAAAGCTTCTCTGCAGGGATGCCGATTTTTGGGAATACCCTGTGTAACATCAGACAGCGTAGTCTGACTTGCAGGACTTGGAGCCAGAATATTTGCATTGCTGCCAAATTTGTTTTGGTGCGATGTGCTTGCCTGAGCTGTTGGTTCTTTGCTGGTGTTTACATGGTGACTTCAAAGATGATTTGTTCTGAAAACTGGGAGCTCTTTTTGAGTGTCCTGCATAGCTTTGGTATTGCATAGAGGATGTAAGTATCCTACCATAATACCACTTTCCTCCTATAGCCTTTCATCAGTGAGCCTGGAAGCTACTCTTCCAGCAGTACAGTGGGCAACTTCAGTACAGTAAATGAATGAAACAAGGTTCTAAGAGAAAAATGAGATGTCCTTTTCCATCAAATGGATTCAAGTTTGCAGCTTGCTATGCTGCTTTCATATAAAAAACCACATAATCCTTTTTTGGGACCTTTTTGTAAGATGAGTTTTCTCTTCTTTCAGTGGTGACAATCTCATGAGAGCGCTCTGCCTTCGCTCAAAGGCTTAATCTGCCAACCTGCTAGGGAAAAGTAGGAAATGGGGCTCCCTTAGTAGATGGATCAAGGCAATGGGCCTTGATACCACAAGAAAATGAGAATGCCTGGGGAACCTTTTTCTGCCTGGGGAACCTTTTTCTGCCTTGGGAACCTGTAAAAGCCACGTTCAGGTCTTTGCTTTGGTTTTGCAGGACTTGCCCTGTGGAACATCCTGCCCACGCCGGGCCTCAGGAGCAACTTTGTCTTTCTGGCAGCAACAGAGTTTTGGGTTTGCTTCCTGTGAAAGGCCTGACACAGCAGGTGATGTGATAGAACTGGGAACGATAGGAATTGCGACAGACAATGCCTCATTAGGCGGGTGCTCTGGTCAGTTGTTTAGAAACATGTACTCTGGCTGGAAGGCACCTTGCTTATCTTTAATGGGAAGTGCCACAACTTGTGTTTTGCCTTTTGTTGTATAGAAATGATGATGAAGAGTCCTGAGAACAGTGCCCTTTTGGATCCCTGAGTTGCAACTTGTCAGACCAACTCTTACCTGGAAAGTTCCTTGTCTTTGTTTTTTCCACTTAATATAAAGAGACTAACTGAATACTAACCTTAATGCTTACAGGCAGTGCTGGAGATGACTGGTTTCTGAATGTCTTTATAATTTGGGTGGAGTTGTACCTGCAGGACGCTGCCAATACAGATGTTTTGTAGCTGTTAAATGATATGTGCTAGAGCTGAAATCACACAGACGGTGTCTAGAAAGTGAGAGGCTTGAACATGCATCCCTTGCGCATCCCCAGCTGCACGGCTGGTGTGGGCCGGGGTGAGCTGCGGCAGCGTGAGGGAAGAAATTCCCCTGCAGAACCGAGGAACCTGTAGCAGTCAGGCTAGGTACACAGTTCTGCTTGCAGTGTGTTACTTCAGAGCTACCACTTGGAGATAAAGTGATAGGTATTTAATTTCTTCTTGAATTCAGCAAATGCTACCAGTGGTGGTAAGCTTTTTTTCAGGGAAGTTTGATTGGAGAGGCTTCAATAGATCAATGGAATGGAAGTAAAGTTAATCTGCCATGCCTTAGCTGGATAATTTATGAGGTTTTCCTCCCTGAGTGTATTCCTCTAGGAAGACTATTTTTTAGGTATTGGGTAAACACTATTATTCAGCAAGACTTTTGTTTGACCCAGGTATCAAATTAATTATTTTTTTTTACTTTTAATGCTATACCAATTGTAAAAGCCTTTCTCCTACACAGGATGTAAATCAGCGCTTTCATTTTTTGACAGGGAATAGTGAGTGTGTCTGGTGCTTTCCAAAATGTAGTGTTCCTTCCCCAAAGGTTCTGCTCTTTCCTCTGTTTTAACACAAGTCTTCATAGGAATAAACCCAATGGAACATGAGTCACTGTAGGAACAAGCATATGGGCAAGGTGGGCTCCTGGCTTATAAATGGTACAATTGTAGATACAGAACTGCAAAGGCTGCACTGGTTGGAAAGCTGGCTGGAAAATAGCAGTCATGAGGTAGACAGACATTTATATTCACAGAAACCATTGGATATTTTGTATATATTTGCATTTCATTTTCTAACCACTTCTTTAAATGGAGCTTGGTTTCTAACTATTCATCAATTAGCTTATCACTAGCTGTGCCTTGTTGTTCTAACAACAGAACTGCCAAACTCCTGTGGGATTGCCACAAGTTCTCACATAGCCAATTTGTGGGCTAAAAACTTAACAGTAAGGTTGGAAAGCCTAATGGTCTTGCTTCTAGAGGTTTGATATGCTCTTTGTGCATTAACAGAAGTCTGGGAGGGGCTGTGTGGAACTTTGGGTTTCTGAATGCAAAGACCAAAACTCTGACAGTGCGTTGGTATTCATCGCTCCATTGCTCCCGTCACTGTATTCTGAGATTTCAACCCAAATCTCTTAAAGTATAAGTAGTTTATTCTTCCACCTGTAAAATAAAACACTGTCACCGTGGTGAATGAACATGTGTGATTGGAGAAAGGTTTCTCTACTTGAACATGCTGCTCTTTCCTCTGAACTGAAGAGCATCCCTCTGCAGTGCAAGAACAGAGCTGGTTAGGAAACATTTCAGTGGCTTCAAGAGTTTTCATCTCCTTAATGGAAATTAAACCAAAACCTTGCAAAGTTTAACACTAAACATGTGGGTAAAGGAGAAACAAGAATTAGCAGCAGGACAAACAGCCAGGAACACAGGCGTCTCTGTGACATGTAGAAGACCTCCTCTTTCTTCCTCCCTGTGCCCTAACCACTAAGCTGTTCTTTCCTGCGCTGGATCATGTTGTCTTGTGTGTGACTCTGGCTGACTAATTACTTGTAACTGAGGTGACAGTGGGGAGAAAAAATATTTGTCAAATCATTATTTTCCAGTGATGAGAAGCATTTTTTTTTTTAAATTCCCATCTTGCTCTAGCCCATAACAACACCGAAGAGATAATTAGCTGGACAGCAATACATGAAACGAGGGGGAGTGAGATGATCCAAATTCATGCCTGGTGTAATTCTCTTTAGCTCAGTGAGTTTGACTCAAGGAATGAAGTTGACTCATTCTTCCTGGATACAATCCACCTCTCATGGAAATCGATGAGATCCTTTCTCTTGCGTTTTAACACATGTTCTTACAGTTACTTTCTACAGTAAGTCTTCCTTAATTTGTAAATCTAAATGAACTCTTGGTTCCCCTACGGTTAAAAGGATTGGTTTTGGTCCTGATGGCTTTCCCTGGGACGGGGATGGAGGGAGGTGACACCAGTCCCTTCAAGGTGCTGTTAAGCACTTTCCCCCCCGGTTATGGTCTGCAGAGCCGGGGACAGGAGCTCTTTGTGCTCTCTGCACACCTCCGTGGTTCCGCGGGAGGTTTTGTACCGCTCCTCAGGCTGGGGGGAAAAGCCCGGCTGCGGGCGGCGAGGGGCTGCGGGGCTGCGAAACCGCCCCTGCCCGGGGGCTCGCCCCGGGGGCTGCGCGGGGGGCACCGCCCGCAGGTGGGGCCGGGGGGGGCCGTGTCCCCCCCACGCAGAGGGGCTGCCCGGAGCCGTCCCTCCCACCGCCCCGCGCTCCCGAGACGGGCGGGGCCGGCGACACGCGTGGGGCCGGGGCGCCGGCCCCGCCCGGGCTGCGGTGCGTTTCGCCGGCACGGCGGGGGTACCGCACACCCCGGCCGGTGAGCGGGGATGGCGGGGAAATCACATCACACCCCATAAGTTCTCCTCCTCCCCCGGCCCTCCCGCTCTGCTCTGAGCCGCGTTTTTTTAAAGGGTGGGTTGTGGGGTTTTTTGTTTTTTTTTTTAAAGCTGCTTTGTATTAAATGAATAAAATATGGTCATGTCCCGTCGGGTCCCTGTTCGCTTCCATTATGCACCGTTATAAAAAGGAGTTAATCATAAATGGGTTGCCACTGGCTTTTTGCAGTTTATCACATTCCCAAAAGGAGTTTCTACATCCCCAGCTCATTGGATCATCTTCTTTTAATCTTAAAAAGGAAAATGCGGGGGGCCGGGGGGAGATTTGAAGGCAGAGATCCTGTCACCTTTTAAACAGCTTTTGCAAACCCAGTAAGAATTGCAGTCTGCGTTTATTTTATGCTTGCGGAGATGCTTCTAGCTTTGCCCGGTATAAGAGTCTCACTGCTCTAATTTGTTCTGCTGTAGACGAGCAACATCTATTCAGCACCAAGAATATTTTTCAGGTGTATTTGTAACAGATAAGTATTTCTGAAATACAGAATTCTGTTACTCTTCAAAGAAAAAGGAGCATTTGGAAAAGGGTTTGATTCTTTACTTTTCTTGATCGCTAGAAAAAAAAAAATAGTGTTCTTAATTATGACTTGGGGGGCAGGGGGTATGCTTGGAAAGCTCTTCCAGAGAAGTAGTTCTAAACAGTGAAAAAAGAAGGGGGGGGGGGGGGAAGCTCTATGATGTTTTATTTTAATAATCCTTTGCAGGCATGTGAGCCGTTCTCTGGAAAAAAAAAAGTTTCAGGAAAAAGGCACGAACAATACAGCCTTTAAAACCAAATCTGCAAACTTCTGAGAATATGCCCTCTTATTGAATACACCGGATTTCTCTCCCTAGCAAAGGGGAAGGTTTTGTTCGTTTGGACAGTCTTTGAATACTGTTCTAAAACTTCTTTCAAGTGGGAACTGAAGAGAGAAATGTTAAGTTCTGAGAGGAGACAATAAGTTAGCATCTTTGAACGGAGTCCCTTGCATGCAAATAAGGCTTTTTGGCAATTTGGGAAAGTTTAATTGGAAGGTGGAAGCGTGTAAAGATAAGGCTAGATGGAAGCTGAAGCGGTAAGAAGAACCCCCCTGCTCGATGGGGATGCGGGGGGGACCGGCCGAGCCCCGGGACCGGCCCTGCCCGCCGCTCCTCACCTTCGCCGGGCACCGCTCGACGGCGCGGGCGGGGAAGCCCGGGGCAGCCCCGTCCCCCCTCGCCCCAGCCGAGCATCGCCGCGGGGCTCCCGCACCTCTGCCGCCTGCTCCCCCCGCTCTCGAGTGGCAGCCCCCGAAGGGATCTCGTAAATAAATCCCTCGGTTTAAAGTTTCTATAATTTTCACCTAATGAATTTTTTTCGTTAATGCTTTCCCCGCCCCCAGGGGCATTGTGTCAGGCCGGGCCCAGCCAGCCCTGGATGGCTTTTTCATGGCTCTTGGCTGTGCGCAGCCCCTTCTTGGGATTAGTGGTCGGACTCCTCATTTCCCATAGCCATAAAAGGTCTTGAACTCAATTAATAGCTAATAATTATACAGCTAGCTTCGCTGCAGCCATCGGTAGCGGGGGAAGCGCAAGCAAAGCGGGCGCGGAACTCGCGGGGGCTCCGCACCTCCGGCTCCGCACCTCGGCCCCGTCCGAAGGCGGGGGGAGAAGCGGGGCCGCCTCGGCCCCCCCGCCCCGGGCTGGGGAGGGGGCAGCGCCGGGCGCTGCCGGCGGCATCGGGGCGGACCCCGGGCGGCTTCGGGGACCGACCCCCACCCCCCCCACCCCGTACAGTGGGAAGACCGGGGAGCAAGGGGACACCCCCCGCCCCCGGGCTCCCCTCGGCTCTGGGAGCTCCGGCTCCTCCGGGGCTCCCGTCGGGGCTTGGGGAGCGTTAGGGGAGGGGGTGACCTCCAGAGCGGGCTGTGGTCTGGCCGGGAGGGCACCGCTCTTGGGCGGGATAGCGGATGCAGTTGGGACGGTTTTCGGGTCACTCGCCTCCCCCCGGAAAACTCAAGACACTCTCCCCCTGGGCTGCAAGCCGCCGGTGCGGCGGCCCGGGCCGCCGGCCGTGGCTGCGGGCTGGCCGAGGGGGAGCGGGCTGTCCCCCTCCCGGCGGGGGTTGTCCCCCTCCCCGCGGGGGTTGTCCCCCTCCCGGCGGGGGGATGTCCCGCCGGTGCTGCTCCGCCGGCGGCCCGCTGGCCGGCCTCGGGGGGAGCCCACGGGCCGCAGCCCACGGGCCGCAGCCCACGGGCCGCCCCCGCCTCTCGCTGGGTGCCGTGGCTCGCCTTCACCTTTAAGTAGGGGGGAGTGCTGTTAATTCCGGGAAGAAAGGCGATAGAGATCGTTGTACTGTCCGCAGAATACGGTATTTCGGTTGAAAAACGTTTGCTCGAACACTGCTCGCCTCGTACCTGTTTCCCGGTGCCCCTCCCGCGGGGGAGGACCCTTCCCGAGCCCGGGGCAACGAGAGCCCCCTGCCCCGAGGGACCGGGGACTTGGGCTCCTTCCATCACAGAACTCTTTGCCGAATTACAGCGCCCATCATTTCCATTTTGCTTTCACTTGGCAAGCATCCTCCGGGCAAAAATATTTTGATTAAACGTCTCAAAAAATTGCTATAACTCCTTAATTTCCCTTCATTCCAAGAGACCGTCATGATTAAAACTGCTGTGTTTACATCCTCCGAAAACTGTCTGTTCATAGGCTGGCGTTTTAAAGACAACAGTGCACGATCTTTTACGATTGTAATTATAATACTGTTCAAGTTAGATATTCAAATGTAAATGTCGCTTTTCTTTTTACGACTTCTTATTTTAGGACGTGCATTTTTACCTTCCCCTGGACCAGCAAGGCGTAGCCTTGCATAGTGAAGTGTAACGAATTCGAAGGAATTCTTATAGCTGAACATGTTTTTTGAAAAATCTTAAATGGCAATTTACACGGTATTTTTTCATGGCCAGAGGAGCCAGTGTTTTCTTCCAGAAATAAGAAAAAAAAGTCTGATAAACGCATTTTGATGCAAAGACCGATTTCAGTGCAGCTTAAGTAAGGGGAAAGTGAGCTGCAGGACAGTAACACGCATGCAGAGGTTTTGCAATGATGTTGACCTTCCCCCCTATGTATTTCATCGCTAAGAGGACCAGCAAGGGTGACTTTTTCTTTTTTTTTCTGTACAAAACGCAGACATTTCTGTCTTTCTCAGAGCAGTGTTTCTTCTGCAGCTTCTCAAAGGTTTTCGGGTAAAACCAATGATTTTTAAACCAACGAGGGTGCAAATAGGGTTCTTCGGGAAAGGAGCCACCGGGGTCTGTTGGGTGGGGGATACGCCTGCCCGGACCCAGCACAGATCGCTCTTTGCCTGCGAGTAAAGAGCGCTGAGCGCCGTCCCGAGCCGCTCCTGCCGCGGGTACCGACGCCGGCTCCTCCGCCTCGGCTGCGGGCACCGGCACCGGGCGGGCACCGGGCGGGCACCGGCACCGGGCGGCCGGAGACCCCGGCGAGGCCGGGGCTGAGCCCGGCTCGGCTCGCTGGCTCGGGGGCTCGCCAGCCCGGGCCGCCTGACCGGCTCGTAACGGCGGGGAGGCAGCAGCCAGCCTTGGATACGTTAATTATTTCTTAATTTTTATTTCTTTCCCCCCCCTCCCGCCGCTGAGGGCAGGCAGCAGGGCTGCTGCTGTGCAAGCAAACAAACTTTCTCCCCGGCGGCCGGCTCCCCGGCGGGGCCAGGGCTCCCTGGCGCGGTGCAGCCCGCCCGGCCCCGCTCCCGGCCTCGGCCCCGCTCCCGCTCCCGGCCCCGGCCCCGGCCCCGCTCCCGCCGCGCTGACCCCGCGGCCCGCCGGGCTCCCGGGCTGTCCTTAACTGCCCCCTTGCGCCTGCATCACGCAGGGAACCGGGGCTTTACACCGCGTCCGAAAGGTGTTGAAATGCCTTGGCACCGGCGGGGATGAAAGGCAAGCTGCTCTTTGATTGCGTGGGTTTAAGGCAGACCCTAATTACAACGTGGCGGGTGTGTGTGTGCTTCCTCCGCTTATTAATGGCAGATTAGAAAGGAAAAATCTCTAGGGAAGCGTGTGACATTCTTACCGCCTAATCTGTCCGGGGCTCGCCGACCCTAAGGGAGAGCAGCCCCGCGTATGCCCCGGGGATCTTGCGTAGTTTAAAATATTAATTCTCGGTCTAATCTCCCCGCAACGTCGCGCAGAAACAATAAGTAATTTACGCGAAAATCCTTGGAAGGGAAAGGGGTTACTCTGTATGTGCGGCAGCTCCCGGACAAGCCGGACTATCTCAACCATTTTAATCTTCTTTACTGCTTAAAAATACTTGTGCATAACAGCTCGCCAAACGCCTTTCCCCGTCCCCGCTTGCCGAACGGGTGCCAGCCCCGAGCCCCCCGCCCTCGCCCCCGGGCAGCCCAGGGCGGGGGGAGGCAGCGGCGTTGCAGCCGGTTGGGAACAAAACCGCTCCGGGAGGCTCGCACGCAAAGCTTCACCTGGAGCGTATTTTCAAAGCCGGCTTCATAAACTACCTGGGAACGCGGGGCTTTGCAGTGAAAATGCCAGGCAACCCACCCGTAAATTACAGCCGCCCCAGAGCCCCCCTTTACAGGGCTGCCGTGAATCCCCCTTGAAATGCATGTGGCACGCTGCGGCGTGTGTGTGTTGAAATGTATATTGGCTGGGCGAGGAAGCAGAGATGAAGGTGCAAACAGGAGCTCGGGCGGATGATATAAACTCTTAGCAGGCGGATTTCACTGCCGCCGGCTTGCCCGTACCCCCGGACCTGGCCAGCCACCCGCCTCGGCTGTGCCCTGCCCGGCGCCGGGGCCCGGCGGGTCCCTCTCCCCTGACACGCGTGTGGTGGAAAGGGGAAAGGCTGCTCGTTTCCCCGCAGGAGAAAATTATTAAGGCTCGGCGGAAAAGCGGCCACCTCCGGGGGAGTCGTTGTCCCCTTCAGCCGCTCCGGGGGTGCCCCACGCTCGCCTCGGGGAGAGCTTCTCGCCAAGTGGCGGAGCACTCGTGTCTGCGGGCGTGCGGGGCCGCCTGCGTGGGCACCGCGGCCGGGCAGGGGCCGCCGGCTCCCTGTGCCAGGTCCTTGGCAGCCACCTGGGCTGACCCGGGGCAAGCGAGAAGCTTCCTGGCCCCTCTCCCTTCCTCCACGCTAATTAATTTGCCATCCTCCGTGGACGCGACACGCACTCGAACAGGTGCAAGCCGCACAAGGCGGCGGCAGCCGCAGGATGCTCGCCCGGCCGGGCGGGCTGTGCCGGCGGGAGCCCCGGGGAGGGCTGCGGGGCTCTTCCCGGCCCCGACCGCACACCGTGCTCGGGGGTTTGCCGTGCCGCAGGAGCCCTGCTGCTCCCCGCGGGGATTCACGTCTGGGAAGCGGCGAGGCAGCCTCGGCAGCCGTGGGTCCGTCTCTGCCCGCGCAGGGGGGACGAGCCCGGCCCGAGAGCGGCGGGTCGGGCGGCCGCTCCCCGGCAGGACACGCGGTCCGCGCAGCCTGCCCGGCTCCCTGCCCTCGCCTCCAGCCGTGCCGCCGCCGGAGCCTTTGGGCTCAGGGCGAGCTTGTGGAGCGGGGCCCGCTCCCGGGGGCGGGCGGCTGCTGAACCGCAGCCGCCGGCCCGTGCCCGGTGCTGGAAGGGACCCCGCTCGCGTCGGGGACGGCAGCGTGTCCTCTCCCGCACGCCTTGCCCTCCGCCGCCAGCACCCCCCCACACCTCCAGCTAAAAATTCGTTCCTTTTTTTTTTCCCCCCCTTTATTTTTTCCCCCCTTTCCAGCGCTGCCTCCCGGCCCGACAACAGCGCAGCCCGAGCCCGAGCGCTGCCGCCCCGCTGCCGTGCCCGCCGGCGGCGGAGGGAGCTCGGCTCCCGCCCGCTGAGCCCTTTCGCCTGGGCCCGGGAGTAAAGGCGGCCAGGGCGAGTGAGAAATGCAAGAGAAGACAACTGATTTCCGAGGCAAGCTCAGGGCAACCCCAACCCTCGGCTTGGCCGGGCTGCCGCCGGCTCGTACGACGGCTTTTCGATCGCTTCTCGGCGGCTTCGTTTGTAGAAGCATCAGCTTGGAGGACACCCCCCCCCCCCCCCGGACACCCCCGAAAGCGCTTTGCGTCTCCCAAAATATCTGCGAGCGGGTCCGCTAGTGCGTGCTTATTTACCGTAGGAACTCTTTCCTAGGGGGAATCTGAATGCTGGGGATGCAGGAGATTTTGGCAAGGAAACAAAAGCCAGGCTTGTGCCGGAGGAGGGCTGCGGGAGAGCACCGGCCGCGGCTCCGGGCAGCCGTGCCCGCCGTCCCGGCCCGGTGGCCGGTCGCTCGGGCCCTCCGTGCCCTTTGTCTTCCCGGCTCGGGGAGGGGGACGCGGCCAGCGGGGCATCCTCCCCTCGGCAGCCGCCGTTCCGCGGCTTTGCTTCGGGTCGGGGCTGAGCACGTCCCTGCGCAGCCGGCGTCTTCTGCCAGAAGACCGCTGGAATAGCAGGGAGAAATAACCCGGGACGACATTTTCAATCTGAAATCTGTCTGTCCCGTGAGCAGCTCGGTGGGGGGATGCGGGAGACAGCTCGCGTCCAAGATCGTTGGAAGAAATATTTCAATGGACTGGAAACATTAGAGCTCCTGTTTCACCGGTGAAGCTCAGAAGAGCTTGTTTTTCCAACCTCGGGGTGCCCGCCATGCAGTGAAACGGCTACCTGTGCACTAACGCGTCCTCGAGGAAGGAATTCACAGGCACCATTTCAACATTTTAGGCGACACGTGGCTACAAGTTCCCTTCAAACGTATTTATTTTATTTGGACTCCTGCTCCACCACCCTTCCCTTTAACGCTGGCTCCTAGGTAGCATCTGAAAGGGCCCTGCTCCCATTTGCAATTAAAGAGTTTATTGAGGAGGGGAAAACCGGTAATTAGCAAGAATATTCCCCCCTCCCCGCTTCCACCTGCAGGGCAAAAGTGCAGCTGGCAGAATGGCTTCCAGCAGAGACCTGACGCACCCGCAGAAGTTTTGCTTTGTTTTTGCCGTGCCCTTCAGCGAGAGGGCTCCTGATTTTTCTGCTCGCTGAGCCCCGGTACGGGTTAGCACCTCGAGCGCAAATCAGAGCGCTCTCCCCGACCCGATTATTTTATTGAATGTTTATGAAGGCGCGCGCTTTCTCTCTCTCCCTCTCTCCATATTAATCTCATTAAATCCTACCTTTCAACCTTCTTCCGTGACCATCTGACCTGGCCACTTGAATTAAAATAGTGCTTTCTCCGCAGTCAAAGACAGCACATCAATCACCGGGCTATTTACACTTCGCTCCTTTCTTCAAAGCGGCTCTGCCGGGGCTCTCGCTACCTTCGCTCCCGGGGCTGGCGGGCAGGTCCTGCGGGGCTCGCCGGCATCGCTCCCTGGGGCGCTTTTTCCTTCCTCTCCCCCCTTTTCTCGGGTGTCCGCGCGTCTCCCGGCTTCCCCCGTCCCTCGGGACCGCTTCCCGAGCGCGCTGCCTTCCACCTGAAAGGCAGAAGCGAGCGGCGCGGCCCCCGCTGCCCGCCGCCGCCCTCCCCGTCCCCGCCGCTCCCGCGGGAGCTCCGCGCCGCCCGACGGCCGCTGCCCGCCGGGGAGCCGAGGGCCGGGGCCCGCCGCCCCTCCGCGCCGCTTCCCGGCCCTCCCCGGCGGGCGGCAGCGGGGGCGGCCCGGGGAGCGCGGAGCTGCCGCCCGCGGAGCGCGGAGCTGCCCGCGGAGCTGCCCGCGGAGCGGCGGCGGCCGTTCCGCGCAGGGCGCACCGCCGGGAAGGGGAGCGAGGGCTGCGGGGTGGCCGGGGGGGGGTGACAGCCTTCCCCAGCAGAGACGGGTCAGCCGGGGGAGAGGGAGCGAAGGCTTTCGAGCGCCGGTGTCGAGCAGCAAACGTTGTGGGAGAAACGCGAGAAACGACGGCAAACACAAAGCGCGAATGAGGGTATTTTAAAAGTTATGCGAGCCCCTGAGCCCGCGGGGGCAAGAGGGGAAAACGGGGAAAAAGGAAGAAAATACAGGCAGGCACTGGCTGAAAAGTTACTGTAAATAAATTTTTCAGACTGAAAATAAAAGCATGTCTACAATATGTACAGTTACAAGATGACATCCGCCAACAGTCTCTCTACAGCATTGCTATTTAGAAGTAGTAATAATAATAATAATATAATGATAATCACCTCTTTATGGGATGGCACCTTGATCCTTAAATATTGTCCAGTGTGTAAGGTCAGTGTGCGGAGGGTTAGGAGCGGAGAGGGCTGATTTTTCTTAAAGGGGCAGATCAGGGGAAGGCTGCGATGGTGCTGGGAGAGAGGAGGGGGGAGAGATAAGTGGTCTGAAGAAGAGGATAGGACAGGAAAAAAAAAAAACCAAAAAAAAAAAAACCCCTGATGATGATGAATACATTGGAAAGTTTTTTTGGCCCTGGTGAGGGTGTCAGATTGAATGCTCTGTGCGCATGTGCGAAGGTGTCCAAACTGACAATGCTTGGGAGATGAAGATAGTGTGTAGCTGCTTCTGGGCTCAAGGAGGAGGAGAGGAATCCACAAGCCGACACGATGAGATCCAAGGCGAGGGCGAGAAAACTGCCCAAAAGTAGGTCCTTTCTCTCCCTTCTTCCGCCTCCCGCCTCCCCGGCGGCCGGGCGGGCGGGCGCGGAGCCGGGCCGGGGGCTGCGCGGGGCTGCAGCCCCTCTCCCTCCCCGCGGCGGCGGCCAGCCGCGCCGCCCGCCCCGTGTGCGCGGAGAACGGGCGTCCCGCGCCGCTCCGCGCTCCTCCGCGCTCCTCCGCGCCGCTCCGCGCCGCGCCCGGGCGCGCTATAGCGGGGCGCCGCGGGCGAACGGCGAGCCGCGCGGGGCCGGGGGAGAAAAGCGAAAGTTAGCTGGAAGTTGACGAAAGGGGATAGCAACTTTTTTTTTTTTTTTTTTTTTTTATTGAGTCGTTCCAAGTCTTGTGAAATAATATTCCTGGCTTTTGAAATAGTGGGCGCTAGAGGTCTGCGTTTGGCATCTGCCTGCGAGAGCCGGAGAGACTTAACGCTGGCGAGGGGGGGGGAGAGCCAGGCAGACGCAGCCGGGGGGGAAAAAGAAACCCTTCTGGTCTCGGGAACAATTATCGAGGAGAGGGAAGGAAGAGAATTTGTAGCAAAAATGGATCCGCGCTCAGTGAGGGGCTTTGGATTCGCAGGTCCAGAGGGAAGATCCTGAAGGCAGCTCGGGTGTCCCAGCTGGGGGTTAAGAAGGTCTGGGGGAGGGGAGCGTGGGGGAGTGTCTTTAATTTTTAATTTTTTAAAATTTACTTGGGGGTGGAATTGCAGCTCGTAAGTCTCGCGCAGCTCTTTCCTCCGTCTTCCACCGGACCCTTTTCCTTTCTTTCTTTCGAATCGTTTTTAGCCTGGATTTTCGGAGGAGGAGAGTGCGGCTTTTGTAGGGAAGAGCGGGGCTTTTTCGCCCCCGCTCCCGTAGAGCCCAGCTGTAAGCGCTCGGTCTCCTTCCTCGCCGATTAACTGTTAGGCTCGGTGCAGCGGAGGATCCCGGTGCCCGGGCAGCCCGTCTGTACTTCTCTATTATTATTATTATTATTATTATTATTATTATTATTATTATTATTTAGTTTCTCTTTCGCTCCGGCTCTGTGCGAAGTCTCTGGAGGCTGCACAAGCCCCAGCGCAGCCTGCGCCCTGCTAGAACCTCTGCCGGTAGTGCTCGGATTTGGGGAGCAGCGGCGGCTGCTTCGGTCCCGTCGCCGGCCGTTCCCCAGGGCGGCTGTCGGGGGGACCTCGGGAGCCGGACGGCGGGGCCGTGCGGGGCTCCCCGGCACCCCCGGGCCCTGCCGCGGGCCGTGGCAGCTCGGAGGGGAGAGCTCCCCGGGCGAGGCGGGCAGCCGGCGCCCCGAGCCCCGGCCCCGCGGCGGGAAACACCGTTTGGGGGTCAATGCCGGGGGCGGTTTCGAAGCCCGGTGCCGGGCGGCGGGAGCGCAGGCTCGCACGTGGGCGCAAAGGTTTCTGTCGTCCCGCCGGTTCGCGGTTCGGGAGCCTCCTCGGCCCCTCAAGGTCAGCGGCCGCTTCTCGCTGCAGGGCTGGTCCCGGCTCCCCGGTGTCCTTCCCGGACTCCCGCAAATCCTGCCCGGGGCAGCCCGGCTCTCCTTAAAGCCCGGCTCTCCTTAAAGCCCGGCTTTGTTGCCGAGCTCGGTGGCGAGAGCGGCAAGTCCGGCGGTGGCCCAGCGCCGGCCGCCGCTCCGCGCCTGGCTCTTCAAAGCGACACAAGCCCAAGGCCCAACGATTTACCCTGGGGGGGCTACACCCCACAGCGCGCTCCCTTGAGGGGCCCCAGCTCCCCAAACCGCCCCGCGGGCCTGGGGCGGTGACCCCCGGGCCCCTTCCGAGCCCCGAGCCGCGCAGCCCCGCACGCAGAACGGCTGCTGGGAGGCGGGGGTGTCGGACAGCCGGCGGGACCGACATTGTCAGCACATCGCTGCCACGCGATTTGGGAAGTGGTCTTTCAATTAATCCTGCGACTTTCTTTGCAATAAACACACGCGTTTAAACGCCCCCGTTCAAACAATAACTTTTTTAAAAAGTCATCACTTATTGTTTCAGGTTGTTCGGGAGGAGGGTAATTTTCAGAGCTCTCTTGGCTGTGCAAGCGAGGTTGAATAGAGTGGAATATTTATAGTTTCTTTTTTTTTTCCCCTTTTTTTTTTTTTCCTTCTTCTCTTTCTTTTTGCTTCTGCAAAAGGCACCAGGTTTTTGCAGACGTGCCCGTGTGTGCAGGGCAGGGGCCGGGTTTTTGCAGACGTGCCCGTGTGTGCAATGCAGGGGCCGGGGGCTGCAGACGTGCCCGTGTGTGCAGGGCCGGGGCCGGCCGCGTCTGAGCGCGGTGCGAGCGGCGGAGGCTGCCCCGGCCTCCCCCGTCAGCTCTCCCAGGTCGGTAGCGGTTAAGCAAGCTTCTGCAGCTTGAGGACTAAGAGGTTTTCAGTGCCTGGCTATCTTAAGTGCTAGGGAGATGAGTTGGGACTTCTGCGCCTGGAAGCAACTACTTCCCTTCAGCAGAAGGAGCTGCAGTTCCGAAAGCCCCGGTCGTTGAGCGAGCGCTGCTAATACGAACTGGAAGTGTCTATTTGGAAGGCTGAGCTCTGATTAAAATCAGGTGTTTAATACAATACAAGGCCCAACGGTTTATGGGGTTTCAGCTGAGGATTTTTTAGGGATCACAGTTCAAAACAGTAGTCCAAAGCTAAGGTTTCAATATCCCAGGAGTATTTATTTGCAAAACAGATTAAAGACGGACACGAGTGTACGGATCTTGCTGTATTTACATCGGCAAGGTAGTGAGAACTCCAGTTACTGCACGAAGCCCCGTACGTCCCTTCCCAAGCACACCTCCCCGCCCGCAGTTCTGGCTGCTCCAGCCTCCCTCAGCCTCCGCTCGTACGTATTAATGCCTGCGTATATCCCGGGGTAAAGCGATACACACACGGCCGGCCGGCGAGGTATGCCAGGCAGCAGTATACAGTACATTAAAAACACAATATGTTGTAGAATTTCATTTCATTGGACAATATTTTAAGCAGATGTGAGGCTCCTCTGGGAATTCGACTCTATTACCTGACTTGGAAAGGGGATGAACGCGGAAAGGGGATGAACGCGTGTGTGCGCGCTGGGGTGGGGGGGGGGGAGAGTGAAATTCTCGGCAGTTTTCATCCGGTTCCCGGGGAGAACGGCAGGTACCGGGGGCGGCGGAGCTGGCCCGGAGACGGGGACCGTTTTCGCTGGCTTTACCGCTCACCTCCGGGGGTGGGAGCCTTCGGGGCCGTAAATCAAAAGCCGAGGCTTGCTGGGGGTGCGAGGAGGCGCAGCAGCCCCAAGGTGCGGCGGGAGGGAGGCCGGGCCGCTCCCGGGGCCGCCGCGCTGCAGGTGAGCGGGCACCGGCCCCCGGCCCCCCGGCCCCGGGCTTCCCGGGCCCTTGGGGGCCGCCGAGGCCCGTGCCCGGCCCCGGCGCTCCCGGGGAGCTGGGCCAGCCGCAGCCGCCGAGGGGCTGTGCCGGAGCGGGCAGGTAGGAGAGGGCCGCGCCGTGCCCCCGCCCCGCGGCCGCCGGGCCTCGTCCTTCGGCGGGAAAACAAAATACCGGTGCCCGGGGAGAAGCTTCTACAACCGCTGACGGTCTCTGTTGTGCTAATGAGAAGGTGGCGAGGCGGCGGCTAAAGGAGTTAGGCGCTGCACGTTTAAAGCGCGCTCGTTCCCTTTCGAAATCCCCGAGTTACGTTTTGCAGAGGACAAATATAATTCGCGGGTGGGCAGTTGTTGGAGCTCAGGTTCTAAATAAACGTTCGTGCTGGAAAGCGGTGGCCGGTATTTTCTGCAGTTCCGCTTGCTTTTCGTTATTAGGAATATGACAAAGTCAAAGTTTCGAGTCTGAGTTTTCAGCCAGAGCTGTTGCATCCTCCCGGGCCGGCTGGATTGACAGGAAAACGGTTGCGAATCCAGCCCTGCCCTCCCCAAGCCTCTGAGCGTGGTCCCCGGGACCTGCTCCTCGGATGAGGGCTTCGCCTTCGCCGAGGACAGGCTTCCCCTTCACCGTTATTTTTTTATTAAGGCTGATGAGGCGGTGGGGGGAGAAGGGAGCGCAGAGGCGGGAGCCCAAGCACCGCTTCTCGCCGTGCGACCCTGCTTGCGCCCGAGCAGCCGGTTCCAGCAGCGGAACACGAACGTTTGCGGCGGTGTCGGGCGCTGAGGTTTTTTTCCACCTTCAAGCCGGCCGCCTCCGCTGCCCTGCCCCTGCCCAGAGCCCCGGCAGCCGAGCGGGGAGCGGGCTCCCGGGCCCCCCGGCTCTGACAGCGGCTCGCTGCCGGATCCCGGGAAGCCGCTGAAGGGCGGAGAGCGGCCGCGCTGCCGCTCCGGCCCGGCCCGCCGGCGCTCCCCGCCGGAGCGGCTCCGCGGGACGGCGCTGCGGGGCTCCCGCCGCCCCCCCCGCCCCTCCCGGCGCCGGTTCCCCGGCGGTCGGGCGCTCTCCGTGCTCGCCGAGCCGGCGGCCGGGGCGCGGGCCGCGCAGCGCTGCGCGGGGAGGCGCGGAGCCCGGCGCCGGGCGGGGAAGGCCGCGGCCGTGTGCGCGGAGCGCGGCCGGGCGCGCAGCGCTGCGCGGGACCGGCGCAGGTGCGGTGCGGAGCGGAGCTGGGTCCCCGCCGGCGCCGGGTCCCCGCCGGAGCGGCAGCCGCGGCTGCTTCGCCCTCCCCCGCCCTGCCCCGGATCTGTTCAATTAGGCAATTAGGGATGGCGGGCAGGGAAGGGGGGGGTTGATCCGCTAATTAAGGTGATGTGTAATTAGCGCTTCAACAAAAATTACCGGGGATTTAAGATCAGTTTGGTCTTTAAAAAAAAAAAAAAAAATCAAAATTCTAGCAATATAAGTGATCACTTCAGCCGCCCTCCCCGCCGGACTTATTTGAGAAAGCGCAGAGGGAACAACTGGAAAGCGCTTCCTCCTCCCGTGTCCTGGGAAGCCACCGGGCGAATGGGAGGAATGAATCGGCTATTTGACGTGGGCGACTGCTTGAACTCGCCCGCCGACTAGCAGGTTTAAGGTGCCAAAGTGCTAACGCTGAAGAAGACGCAGAAATCCGGGACTGAATTTTGGCCCGCAATAAAGTCAATGCTTGTAGGTGTCCGTGTGGTTCGTGTGTGAAGTGCGTGCGATGTTCCATCCGCGCGTGTTTACATCACAGGGCATCCGCGTGTGCGTATACGAATGTCAGTTTGTGAAGTGCATCGAAGAATGGTTCGTTATTCCAATTGCACTAAATTCCCGTGCCCTGTAGAAACACCGTGCAGATGCAGAACGTCTCCATGCAGATGCGTTTGGCTGTTGAACCGATAACGCGCATACAAGGATCTCGCAACACACAGTAAAATCACAGGCACTGCGTGGTCACGAACCAGCGTCCTATGTGCGGAAATTGTGACTCGTATTTTTAAAACTTTGTTCAACAACAAACAAAGCTGCCTTATTTTGAGACTTTGTATTGGAAAGGCAGTAGAAGTTCAAGTTCAGCAATAGCAAATTAGGTCTTTAATGAGCTCAGGGGAAAAAATTAAAACAAGCGTATTTCTGAAGGTTGCTATTAAAAATACCTGATGAAGACACTGAGGTCAGAAAGAGCAAAGACTTGCCCTTCTGTTCCCCACACAGACACCGGCCAGTGCTGTCATACATTACCAGTATAAGACGACTTTGAAATGGGCAGGATTCTACCCCGTCAAAGGGGAGAAAGCCAAGCGTACCTGAAACACACAAAATCTCCACTCGCTCCTAGGCGAGATGCGACGCAGGAGCTAGGATTTCACAACACAGGAGCAGTGTAATTCATCGCTGTTGCTCGCTGTAATAATACCCCGGCTCCTTAGTCGGATGTAACCGTTCCATGACCGGAGCCAGAGGAATGCTCCAGCCTGCCTGCTGCACGGGGCTACACCTGCCCGCGCGCCCTGCGCCGCCGGCTGCACCGGCAGGCTCGGCTGTCAAGGGAAATGCCTGAAGCGCATGACAAGGGAATCTTCTGTTTGAGAGGGAAATATCCTTCTGCGGCGTGGCTGCCTTCCTTATGTTTGTAAAGCACGCTGAGATTCTCAGAAGGAAAGGCCCTATTGAGTGAAAAGTATTATTATTGTTATTATGGCTATGGTTATTATGGCCTCTATATTTCATAAAAGCTCTGTGCTATTTAATGTAGTGCTTCAAAGACAAAGGCCTAAAGAAGTTTGCAAACGTTAATGGGGTAGGGCTCAGCAGCCACCTTGACGGTGGGGAACGTGTTGCCAGTTCTAGGGTGTAGCTGGGGAAGCGGAGGCAGTGTGTGTGATGACTTGCCGGAGGATCCCTGTCTGCTCCTGGATCAGGAAAAGAACCCACATTTTTCAGATTTGCTTTTGCCCTTCTAACTGTAAAATTTGCATTCTCCATTTATTTTATTTTTTTTCCCATTGCAGTAAACTTACGGTGTAAGAAATTTATTGGAAGAAAAATCTACATTTACAATCTAGGCCTTTTCTATAGTGCAAGGCCGATGGCATATAAGACTGTACGTGCTCTCTGTGGGCCAGGGCAAGCTCATGCTTTGTTTCCACAACCGGAATGCTCTCCTACTATTACTGGATATGTTTATTTTTTTCCAGTTGGAGATTATTTAAATGATAAACTCGCACAATTATGAATGCTAAGTGAAAGGATCACGATCTTAGCTGAGTAATGATTTTCTCATTCCTGTTTCCCCAAAGATATTTTTAATCCTGTTAGGGGTAAGTAACCAGCATATCAATAAATACATATACACGCAACGCCCATCTGCAGTTAGGAATGAAGACTTCTGAAGGATATGTGCAAACACATTCGTTTCCACTCTCTGGATAACAGCCTGTTGATATGTCAGTACTCCACAGCATGCCACACCAAAATTACTGCTGTGTTTTCTAATCTTAAATATGCCCTATTTTTCTGGAGGAATTTCAGGTCAGGGATGTCGTGGTGGAAAAGATCTATGACCTTATTATTTCTTTTATTTTCTTAATGGATTTTCATGCATCACCGCTACCTACTCATGGGCTGTTTATTTTTATTTTTATTGCAGTAGGTTGTGCGTTATGTAGCGTCCAAATCTGTAACAGAGTGTCCCTGTCCTGAAGAGTTTTTTTCCTTTTCTTCATTCAGTGAATGATGTGACCCCCTTCGCTAATAAAAATGAAATATGACTTTCATCCCTGGAATAAGTGTACTTCTTAGTGCTTCAGAATGCTCATACCCTGAATAAGCAGCTTGCTTTTTTTTTTTTTTTGGTAATTGGGAAGAAATTTCCCTGCAGGAAGGGTCATGATGTGTGCTTAACGTCGGTAGGTAGGGCTAGAATCTGAACTCCTTTTCCACGGAGTAAAGTGCTTCTCTCTGCAAAGGTACCGATTTCTCTGTGCAAAGGTACCAATTCTCAGTCGCTCTGTTCAGCAGCGCTTGGTGTGCAGGACAGTGGGAGAAAGGAAAGTTTCTGTTCAGGGGGCGGCCGAGCTTTCGTCACGTAGCCCCAAAGATGTGCTTCGCCCAAATTTATGACAGAAAGTTAGTAAGGCATTTTTTTGTACCACTGAACCCACTTTTGTACTGCAAACAAGGCCACTGGTTCTCTTGGGGAGACATTTTCCAGCTGAAAATGGACTGAGACAGCCAAATTATTTCCAGTAGGCCACAGAATAATGCTTCTATCACGGTAAATCTTGGTCTCTGTTGAGCTGGTGTGGAAAGACTTCATCTTCTCTTAACCGTTCGCTTTTTGTAATACTACGGACAAAATCGGGGGAGGCTGGACCACGGCTCTCCAAAAAGAAGTGACTGCCCAAGCATTTGGGGTGAAATGTCAGACCAAAATAAACGGGATGGTGATTTATTTTTGTCGTGATAGTTTTACGTCTTTCAGGTGTTTTGCTTTAAGGTAATATTTTGATGTGGTAGGTTTTTGCTGGTCTGTTTTCTTTGGCTTACGAACTCTCTCACCAAAGCCATGAGACACAATGCCCCGGCGTCCCTTATTGGGATCAATTTAGCCATCATTACTAGATAACACTGTCAGCCCATTTGAGATACATATTTGTTTAATAGTTAAGGTTCTGTACAAAATACAGAGGGTGGGGAGAAGTCAAACTGTAGTGAATGCTCTGCTTATTTTATATCCACTATAACTATTTTTGTCCATGAAAATTGGCTTAATTATATCAATGGAATGTTTCTTTTTCAATTCTGTATGCAATTAGTCCATCTTGCTGGCTGCAATTTATTTTAATAAAAAAATAAACCAGTGGCGTGTTCAGTTCCTCATCCCCTGGGGACAAATGCGATTGGTGTGTTTAATTTCATTAACTACAATGCGGCCTACTGGAAAAATGTATAAAATCAGCTTTATACAGCTTAAACACTGGCATTTGAAACAAATCATTACTGCATTAGCTGTCACACTGGTAATTCTAGAATCCAAGACAAAAATATTATAGCTGTTTTTATAACCCTCTGCAAATACACTGTTAAAATAATTTGTAATCATTTTTTAAACATGCCCTGATGTTTTTAGTTAAAATATCTTATCACCACCAAAGAAGGCTGGCTATTCATTATCGCATGTATGTTTTATTGAATGATTCATAGGTCGCTTCCCCTGTAGAAAATCCACGCCTGTCTGCCTGAAGCTCCCCAATTTCGAGATGGACTGTTAGTACTGAGTGAAACACTCTTCCCTGGGTATTTTTTCAACTGAATTTGCTTGTACCCATTTGCAAGCCCAGCTTTGGGTAAGGCAAGTGCAAGGAACAGTTTTTCCTAGCAGTGCGGATTACGAACGTTATGAAATTCAGCATCATTTCAAACCCCACCTCCCTCTTCTACTAGCTTTTCTTTATATGCTACCCAGTGTGCAACACCTTCTTAAAGCAGTTCTGAGTATTTCTTCGGTCTTCTGAGGGTGGGAGGGAAGGAGGGGAGGGTGCGTGCATCCCTCCCCTGGTATGTTCCTGAAAATAGATCCCTGTTGTGATTCCGTGAGCTTGTCGCAAGGGCCAAATGCAGCCCGCCTTCAGCAATGCGGAGCCGCCCAGCGCTCGGCAGGGCTTCAGCCCGAAGCGGGGGGGCAGAACGCGGCACTTTATCTAGTTCACAACTGTATTTCCTGCACTTCATTAGACGAGGTATTTTTCAGATACCATGATTTAGCCACAAAACTGTTCTGGACTCTTTGTGTTAGTACGTGTGCCTTTCATACGTAAGTGCACACGGTATTGGCCTAAGATGCATGTATAATCAGTGAATAATGTTGAGCAGAACACATGTGCCTAATTCTCTTCTGTGAAAACTGAGGTTAAACTGACAAAATTCAGGATTTTTTTAAAATGGGAGGCCAGATCCTCAACTCATGTAAATCAGCATCGACATCAATGAGACTAATTTTCACCAGCTGAGGACATGACCCAAGAGATTTTGTGCGTATGTGCATAAAATATACAAATATTGGTATATAGCTGGTTTAAGGGGATTCACTTTTAGCATCTGCAGATCAATATCCGATGGAGAAATGTAGCTTGTTTTTTTTCTTAACTTGTGAAATGATCAATTATATAACCTCAGCGTATTTTAGACAGATTGCTATTTTCTGAAGTGGCACGGACTTCCTTTCCAAAGAAGTAATGTACAGAAGATGGGCCATATTGGACATAAGCCATCTGTTCCCCTGCACGCACTGTGCTTTTATTTATTTTTTTTTTTTCCCCTTCCACTCCTGTCATAAACAGTAGTTAATTTTATTTTCCATATCTTTAACTTTATAGCAGTGGTATTTTGGTAGAAGTGATATCGAGTTATTGTTTTATTGGTATTATGGGGGGGGGGGATCAGCTTTATTTCCTACTTGATATAAAATCACTTCAGGGGGACTGGAGAAGCTAAATGCGGTTTCCCTCGTCAGGCTGAGGAAGCAACTGGGTCTGGAGGAAGGCAGAGGCAGCGCCAGTGCAGCCCGTCGCACGGGTGGGGATGGGACCCCGACCGTGTTCTGGTCGTGCCTCGGGTGGCAGGGACGGCTGTCCCCTGCCTCGCTCCGGAGAGCCCAGCCCCGCTCCTGGGCTCCGCGGGATGGAAGGGGAAGCTACGGAATGGGGGAAGAAAGAGGCTTTTCCCTCAGTGCTACGTAAACCTTCCTCGCAGAGCAGCTTCACCTGAGCTTTAGGCAGAGGAGTAGGCTCGGGCCAACTCTCCACCAAGAACGGGCCTCCAGCATAAAGGCTATATTTAGCACAGGTATTTATTCTCCCAGCCCAGCGTTATTGTGCTTTGAGTATATGGTTCTTTGGCTGTAAGAAAATATGGAAAGTTGGATGTGAAGTTTTGCTCAGAACATGGAAAAGTTGTAGAATTGTGCAGCAATGGAACTGGGGGTGGGGTCCTGTTGCTGCTATTATTAAAACAAAAAAACCACCAAACTTCGAGCATATTGAAACAATATTACCTGATCGGAGATTGGTCTGAGATGCAGAAAAAGCATGGAAGCATGTTTTTTGCTAAGCTGATGAACTAACTTCACCAGCTCAAGCAAATAATTTACCCTCAGCTACTTCATCTCTAAAATGGGAGGAACCTGCATACCTGCCTTCGTGATTTCCGGATAAACGTATCGTTAATGATCTTTGTGTTTGTTCCAGCTCCCACTGAGGTCGTTGGGAGGTTTCTGCTGAATTTACTGGGTCAGATTTTTTTCTTTTTTTTTGCAAGTTTCAGGTTTGGCTAAAAATCTCTTATTCTGCCTCAGATGCTTATAAAAAAATGCTTTTGTTTACATGTAGTCTGGCATTTTCTTTCCTTTCCGGATAGTAAATACTAAATATTAATTTACATGATTCACAGTGAATGGACCTTTTGGGCTCAATCATGTAAATTAATTTTTACATGGCTGTGCTTGAAGTTCATGTAGTATAAAATTGCTTTACCATTTTTTTTTCTGTTTATAGAAAAGGACTGGTTTCATTTTATATTTTATTACATAAATGTGGAATAAAGAACATGCACAACTTGCAAGTGATCATATATTTTATTTTAGAATTATCACATAGGAATAAAATAAATTTAAATCCCTACATGGCACAATAGTCATATTTAAAAAGCAGTTGATACCTCATGGAGAACTTTGAAAAGCCCTCTGCTCAGAAACAGTTCTGCTCATATATCCCGTATATAATGAATAAAAAACAGATCTTTGCTACTTTGGGAGTTCTTAAATTCTTCCTGCTAGAATAGTCTTCAAGTATTTATCCAGATAAAGTTCAGAACAGAATTTGGTTCTTCGTCTTCTGTTCATGAGAGTATCTGTTGAGGGGTGATTTTAACGGCTGCTTAGTACCGGCGGCCGAAGGTGAGCCTTCAGGGATCCCGGGAGAATTCCATGGATGTGTCCTTCAGGAAATGCCTGAAGAGCTACTGATGCTTCCTCAGACCGTAGGAGATGCGTGCTTTTCCAGGCACGTACAATATCTGTGCATTTAAGGCCCTTTAGGTAAATTCTAATTTTACCCTTTAGGTAAATTCATCAGAGGAAGCACAATAAACAAAATTGTTTATTGTTTATTAGGATTATTTATTTATATATTAAAAAAGCGCCCACCTGTGAAGCAAAATGGGTATCGACCTGTTAAATATGCCTCCGAAAATTCACTGCTGGATTCTCTGTAGCTGTTCAGACAGGCAGAGAGGTGGATGATACAGATGTTAAAGGCCTCCATGTTTCACAGTATGTATTTCATTTCCTCTTCAAACTTACGTATTACTTTTTAACTGCCATTTCAGATAAAACAGCATTTTCCTGTAGTTCTTCAGTGAACGTGTAGATCCCTGTGTCCTGAAAGAACACAGAGGCTCGGTGCAAAGTCACATGCGTGGCCTCTGGCCATAATCAGAAAGTTTCTTGTATGATCCAGGAGTCAATACTCTAGCTAAATATTGATTTACGTAATAGTGCTGTCTGTTCCAGTAGATCAGAAAAAGGAGTCGCGTTTAACACCTATCTATAAATCTATTTTTACCCAATGGACAGTAACTGTTTTTTTCCAAGTATCGTTGTTGAGCACTTTGTGAAATAAGTCTCAAGGCGTTAACCAGAGAAATGTCCTGCCACAGAATTAATTCTATTAAGCGTCTCTTCTGTATGTCTATGGCCGTGCTATCTGGGTGACTCGCGTTACATTGGTGAATTTTGCTTCTCAGCACGACAGTGGTGGAAGGAAGTACCTGCTTGGCTTGTCTGGGGAAGCCGAGGTTCACACAGGTCTGTAATTCAGCCCAAATCACAGACCTGGGGACTGAACAGAGAGCTCAGAGAAACGGTCCTCCCCACCCTCCGTACCCAGACACTTCCCCCCCCATTTACTGAAGAAGCCAGTACTTTAATAAATGAGGTGGGGGGAAGAGAAGGAAACAAGAACCTATGGAAGACTTCTGGAGCGTTGCTTTGGCTTGGAACCCTTCTTCTTTCCTAATGAAAATACTGAGGGCATAACGTAGGGCAATTTGAGGCTCCTGTCCAACTCAAGACCGGGAAACATGAATTCCATGACGGAAGTTTGCCTTTAACCTTGTATAGCTGATGACTGTCCTAAGGGAACCTTCACCGGAGCCGGACTTTTACTCTCAAAAGCAGCATTGCGACCTCACCGCTCAGAACCTGAAGCCTGCTGAAGTTCATGGTAGTCTTTCCATTGACTTCGCTGGACTTTGGAGCAGGCCCTCAAGGCACTGAACTCTTTGGGACATCAATGCTATTTGCGTATAAAGATTTTCCTTATATCTGAGTTTGTATGTAATGCTCGTTAATGATTAGCTACCAAGGGTCTGGTATAAGATACACGTATTTCCATGGATGAAATCAGCTGTGCCTTTGTCTCTACTTCTAAAGTCCTTGTTCTGATGTGAGCTGGCTTTTAAAATATTGATAAACAAGTGGGGTTTTTTACTTGTAATTTGAAGAGCTTTATGCCTGATTCTTCCCAAACAGCCTAGAGGAATGTGTATTTACTGCCCCTTCAGAATCCCAGCGTAAATGGAATCATCCCATGCCATAGTCACATCTCAGTAATCGAAGACTGAAGAGACAGCTTTGAGGACTTCCGTGTCGATATGTGTATGTGTATCTAGTTCGCAGTCGCAAGCTGTAACTATCTAAGGGGTATTCTTCTTGTTGATAATGGCAGATTCTTAATCTTTCTTTTTAGTTCTTTCAGTGAAATTCCATCATACATGTTTGAAATGAGAAGAATCCCTGAAAACACAGACAAATACCTACCTGCCGATCTCTCTATCTAGGGACTAAATATTGGAAGAGCGGTCATTTAGATCAATCTTGTGCCTCAGTGCTCACATTAGAACAAAAAAAAGCACTCTTGAAAAATTACTGAATTCTCCTTGCAGTGTCAGGTTCCAAGATAATGATGTGTCTGTGTGTGAAAATATTAAATTGCAATAACATGCAGAGTGAGTGGCTTTCTGAATGGGGTATTCAGTTCACAGCTTGGACTATACATAAAGCTAGTGAGTGACAGAATACAAATGGTGTCATAAAACTTCAGGGGAATTTACAGCCAGTCTCAATCTTTTTGATCTATATTCTATCTATGGAGCGCTCTCAATCTATCTATCTTTAGTTAATGAAACAGTTAAACATATTTAATTATTTATCACTGTTTAATGTCAAGAGTTATCAAAACAGATTACGTTTCCCCCACACACACTTAAAGGTATTAGAACGCTAAATTGTATGTACTGAAGTCTCGATGTTTCCTCTCCAAAGATAATGCTTTAAAAGGCATCCTGCATGCAGATGTTTTTAAATAACAATTGTTTGGTGCCAGCAGACCCTTTCATTTCTTTGCCTGAGAGCATACTTTATTTCTAAAACTTTGCTTGTTTCTTGCACAAACTGCTTTTATTCTTGATAGAAAAAAACAGGGAAATGAGAATTCAGTTTCACTCAAGATGAGAAATGAAATCTAACGGGGCAGTTGTCAGAGGGTATAACTTGATCCACCTCTCTGATACGGCCGACAACAAAGACCCAAATTGAAAAATCATTCAAAAAGTGACTCTGCTATGCCCACCCTCTTTGCATCTAGAAATCAGCCCCAGCAGGGTTTATAGAACGCCGTTAATGATCACGTCTAGAGACGAAGCATGCCACGTGTTCCTGTGGCTTCCCACTCTCCGGGGCTTCTCACTCACATATGTATGTACATAAAATATTTTATGAAAGTTCTGTAGGCAGACCCTTGAAGCTGACGCCCCTTCTGAAATGTCGGGTGCAGATCATACAGCTGATCTGCGGAGCTCTCGTTTCATGGAAGGAAATTTCAGCATTGCACGCCTCCCAGGACGTTAGGTTCTTACTTCCCTCCCCTCCTCCCCGCTCCCCCCAGCAGAGGTGTTCATCGTCACCCTCTGAAGGTTGTGTTGAGCTGCTAAAAGCCACTGTTTGTTACTGAATCTCATCTGCTAATTCTGGGCTGGAGGTAGGTGTTGGGGATCCCCCTCTGCCGTGCCACCTGGGTCTTCTCTATTGGCAGCTTTGATAAGAAATCATTCTTTCTTCTCTACCTAAGCTCTCTCTTTACCAGTGGTTTTAAATTGCTTTCCACTCCTGACAGACTACCCTCGTTCAAAGAGAAATGTGGAGGAGGTTGATGGTTCTAGTAAGTATTAGGAGTCCATTACCAGAGGACTGAATCCTGTTGGGATCTCTTGGGAGACTCCCTCCTTGGCCCACCAAACAGAGTACGGCATTGTGAGCCGAAGGGGCAGGGGGATAAAGGAATCCAGCCTTGCTTCTCGCTGACAAAGAAACCTCAATACTTTTATTCAGCGGAAAATGGAATAATACTTCTGGGTTTGCTTTGAAAGCCACAGCCACTGGCTACTTTACGCACTGCGGCTGGTTTCTCTACGAGGAAGAGCTGTTTTCAAGGGGAGAGGACTTTACACGTGAAATGAGATTAAAGGCATCTCTGTGCCAACATGTTCAACGTTTTGGGGTTTACAAGAAGTATCAATGTTTCATTGCAGTCATGTGCCAGTCAGGAATAACCCCCCACCGCACCGCTGCGCAGCACCACTCGCCGCACAGATGTGTGGGAAGCAACCTAGCCTGCTGGAAAGAAAAGGTTTATTATATGTCATGTTCCCTTTAAAATGCACCATGTAGTGATGTTCTTTTGGTGAAGGTGGGTTAGGGACTACTCCAGGTATTACGGCACTCTTAGGAAAGAGTCACTTTTGCAGAGCTAAGTGGTGTTCCCATATCTTTAAGGTAGCCTGCCATAAAACCCCCTACCAATTGCAGAAAAACACTTGAGCAATGTAATCCCCCTTGCTTTTGCATGTAAGAAAAGGCTTCATACTATAGATATCAGTAAGAACACATGAGCTAAATTTGCAAGCATTGCGGTTTTTCAGGTCTCAATTTCTGATTTCTTTAAGTCCATTTTAAATCATACCTCAGGGAGATGAAATACACATTGGAAGTAGAATATGCCATTACAGCAAGGCGTGAAACTCTCTGTTAATGGGAGGACGATACTGGAGTTGGCATACTGGCATCCAGCTTGAAATGCTGCACTCTCTGGTGTTTCATTTCCCATTTGGAAAGGTGCTAGTACAATGGTGGTTATATACTGAGAGCTCATGAAAAGCGACGGTGGGCCAAGCTGAGATCCGCTGTAAGCAGGCGGTGCTGCCTTGCTGAGCCGTGCCCTCCGATCAGGGCTTTAGTGGACCACGGCGGGGCAGAAGAGTCGAGAGGCAGGGCAGCCCACTCCTACTGGGGATTTACATGTCTGGGAACTGTCTGGGATTTAATTTTGCCTAGTGTCTACTTTGTCAAGAAAGGGAAAAACTCACCAGTGCATCTGCTGGTTCATTGTATCACCTTTTGTAATTTTCAATATTGTAGGCCAAAAATTCACTATGCTGTTAGATTAATTAGTGTGTTAGATTAATTAGTGTATTAGATTAGTGTATTAGATTTTATGACTACAGCTGAGGAAAAGCAACATTTTTAACCAAGGTGTCAGAGCCAAAGGAAAATATTTTTAGTATCGGAAATAGACAATGAGGCGCTTCAGATAAGGTTTTCTGCCTTCAGTGTCTCGCAGATAGTTTAGTGATGGTAAATACGGGATGTTGTAGATAAGTGGACTTGAGTCTAAAATGAGGAACTCCCATTTTCCTGTGGGATGGGAGCTGCTGGGACCATGCCTATAATGAAATACCCACGCTGGGTGAACTAGGAAGAACGTTTTGATGACTGCAGTCTTAGTTTTGGTCCTAAGCTCTTCAGTAAATGTGTATTTCAGAGCAAGTGGCACCATATACAAGGGTAAAGTTATGCTTGTAGTGAAACTTTGGTGTAATGGAGCCCGAGCGTATGGTCCTCTGTTTTCCCACCTGCCTACTTCTGGCTCTCAAGAGAGTAGGTAGAATGGAGATAAGGGAGGGAAAAGGAGGAAAAGGCACCGCTCTCAAAATAGCTATTTTACGTCCACATTTTTCTCTGCATTACATAGGCTCTTTTTTGCCTTTCTTATCTGACTTCCAAAATCTATTGCTGGTTTATGTTTTAAAAGGCGTAAAGTTGTGTTGGGAAGCGTTGGCCACTTTTAAATGCAACTGCAGTCGTCGTGACCTTAGACTCTCCAAAACCGGGCCTGGGAGATTCAGGATTGTTCGTTCTCGCTGCTGGCTGCAGTCTTAAAACTAAACAAATATACATCTAAAAACCACACTTGCTTTTTGAAATGTGCGAGCTAGGTCACTCAGATCAAAGTGAAACCATTTTTTCTGTCCTCTAGAATTGATATTTTCATTTCTAATCCCTTAAAAATTGCAATAATTTTGGTTGTCATACTCAAGTTTGCACATGGAAACACGTGGTGAAAGTAAGTGCTGATCTCATCATTTTTGCTGCACTGGGCCGGGGAGAAACTTCTCTGCTTGCATCGACAAAAGGAAAAAATCAACAGAATTTTGTGTATCTGTATGAGAGAGGTATTAGGCTTTGGATTCCCTTCAGACGACAGCCGTTACTTCAGTGGGTCAAATTTCCTTTTACTTTTGTCCCTTGAAACCAAGAACTGGTACTTGTTAAGACAAACACTTCAATATTATTATTATTATTATTATTATTATTATTACTACTATTATTATTCTTATTCCTCTTCATCTTTCTCTCTTGCGGTGAAATGGAAATGCTTAGATCCTTTGCTACAAGCTTTGTAGCACCTGAAATATTAAAAGGGCAGGACAATTGCTGTTTGAGGCAGCTGTCTGCAGGATCAAGTCCTTTCTGATGCCACCTTAGCTAAAACAGGGTATTTTTTCCTGTCAGGCCCTGGTATCTGGCGAAGGCAGTTCTCAAGTGAAGCCATCACTGGGTAGCCTACCCAGCTCGCGTAAGCTGTGGGCAGAATGGGGCGTTCTTCCATCTATTCAGGCAAATTATCTGCATTACTGACACTGGCGGTGCATGGAAGTGGCAGAGCTATTGAGAAGCGAGGCATATCGTGACGCGTGTGTGCCTCAAGAAGTTCTTCTTATCAAAGGAAGGTCAAAAATGTATACTCTTGGTTTTTTCTGTGCTGTGTTGCCTGATCCCTGAAACCGTCCAGTGGAAGTATCTTCCTCGACCCAGCCTTTCCACTCGGTGTTTTCCCGACGTGCTGCAAACACACGAAGCGAGCCGCAGCTCCCAGGAGCTGTGCGGCACAGACCAGGTCTGAGCAGACGTTTCTTTCAGAGGTCAGTCCCGCGGACAGATCTTTCTCCGGTGTAGTAGCGAGGTTATTTATAGTACTACAGATGTCTCGGTGGAAGAAAAATCAGAGTCCATAATGTCATATTAAAAATATTGATAAATTATTGATTATTATTTAGCCCAGGCTTCAAGTGTGAGTAACTGGTTTCCATAAATCACCCGATTCCTCCAGGACTCCAGTGAAACGGAATGTCACTGTTCAGGCAGGTTTCATTTAGGAAGTAGGAATCTGGCTGTGTTTCAGAAAGCGATGAGTGAGGCTGATGGTCAATGCCAACTACTAAGGCTGACACAAATGCAGAATCCAGCTGCTCGTATTGTTCAGCTGCTGCTTCTCTGCCAAGACAGGTGATAATTTCTAAATGGTTTTGATGTTTGAGGAAAAGGTTGCTCAAAATAGGATCTTTCAGTAAACATACTTGTAACTCTAAACACGCTGCGCTGACTCCCACAGGGTAATTCCTCGTCAGACAGGGCAGTCATATCAGCGACGATACGGCCTCTTCGATAACGAGCTGGGGAGGCCTCCCGGCTCCGTGCTCACTACTCACTCAGGGAAAGCATCTTTATTTTAACGGTAACTTCCGAACAAATTCTGTCTACACGGTGACTGTAGGAGCAGTTTCTGGCACAAGGAGTTCTTGTGAGTCAAGTACTGGAATTTTGGGAACGGGCTCTGGGCTGCTATGGAGCCGATTTGCACTATGTGATAAATAGACAAGATCTAACTGGCTTTGTAGGAGGGGGACAGCTGGAATGACAGGAGATCCCAGCTTTAAAAGGCAAAGCTCTTGTCTGCGAGGGAAATGGATTCTGAGAGTTATTTTGCAGTTGCAGAAAAAGTCCAATTTCTATCCCTATACCTTTACCTACACATCGTAAAGATGTGTAAGAAGAGAAGTTAGAATTAAAATGAATGTGCAGCTAAAATGAGATGAGATCGTTCTCATTTTGGTGGGAAAAAATCTGTCTTTTTTTTTAAAGTGTATTGCTCTTTTCCTTAGCTCATGTCATCCGAAATAGCTGTTAAAATTTTAGTAATTATTAATTTTTAGGCATTATTTTACCCCTTGTTAAACTTCAAAACAAACATATTAGTTGTGAAAACTTCTGTACAGAAGAGGAAGCAAACTGTTGAAAGAAAAAAATAATCCCACCATTGACCTAGAAGCCAGACATTTATTCCTGTTATTTCTCTGTTTCATTTCTTGCTTCTCTCCTTCATGGCAAGAATGTCTGTCTTCTGCTCGCTGTTTCCACACTGGGAGAGGGAAAGTGCTGTAATATTGTCCCTGTGTGCTACTGATTGATTTTTATTAAAGCCCCGTCACCCAGAGTCACTTGGCTACATACCAATTCTGCTACATACAAGAAAAAAACCCCCAACAACGAAAAAACCCAAACCCCACCACTGCAGAGAACCAAATGGATCTTCTACATTTGAGCTAGATAAAAGCCTTAAGAAAACCAACCCAAACTGCATCCAGAGCCGATGTCCTGGGAGACAAGAGATGCGTCAGTAGGGAATGGCAGCCATTTTCCACGTTAGGATTGCTCGATGTTGTATCGTACGTTGGCACAATTGCCCTTGGCATGAGGCGGAGGGCCTGGCCATGGGCAACCTCCTTCCCTGTGCTTCCTTCCCCCTTTGACCCTCGGGGTGTCACACCCCCAGTCCCCCCATTTGAGACCAAGCACGTCATTTTGCAGGGACCTGGTTCACAGTTTTATATGCCTTGGGGCCGGCTTGACTGTGAGAACATTGTGCGAGTGATTCCCAGCGCAGGTTTTTTTGTAGGCTGAACAGGTCTGGACAGTTTGGAGGAATCCCTGGTCTCTGGCAGTTACCGGAAGCAAATGCCAAAGCTTTTGAAGTCTCCCCATTTACATGCGGCATGAGTTTCCCATTTGATTAAACAAATGATGCTTTGCTTAATTTGTCTATGTTGGCTATTTTTATGAAATATGCACTTAATTAAGTAAGAGAAATACAGAAACATGTTTATTCTCAAGATTTATGCGAAAAATGAGAACCCCACTGAAATTTCCAGTAGTGAAGCAATTAAGTAATGGAATTCCACAGTATAAACATAGTATAATTCAACTATAAAAACGATGTCTAAGTAATGTTAATGAGCTGACTTGAAGCTACAAAAGCTAGGAAAGTTCACAGTTACAGATGAAAATTGAATTTGTTCTGAATTATAACTGAAATAAAGTTAGTTTGCATGTGGAATAGTCTGTGGTCCCAGTCCGAGCTCTGTCCATGTGTACAATATGTCAAGCTAAACGTCAGCTGAACGTCGGGGTAGCGAAACGGTCGGGACTGTCTCTAGGTTTTGTATGTGTAGCTCTGGTCCATAACAGCATTATTATACAAATTAGAATTTGCTCAACTGGTAAACAGTGTTTGCTGAGAGAGTTAAGGGAACAGGAGTTCTGTGAAGAAAATGATTTTACAGTTTTACAGGGCTTCCTATAAATTACCAGTTCCAAGGAGCAAACAAGTCAGGTTCTTACTGATTTCTTGTTGAAAGTTTGCATATGCAACCATCCACCAAAAAAAAGAAAAAGAAAAAAAATCACCCCCTCCAGAAAACAAAAGGAAGAAACCCCATTTCTCTGCAGTCAGGGCCCCCAGATAACTTCTCCATGGTTTGGACTGACAGTTTGCAAAATTTGCAGTTGCTTGTTTAAATATTTTTCACAGTAACTACTTAAATATTCTATTTGCTGAAATGTAATGCAGAGCCTGAGAGCCATAAATCAGTAATCACGTACGTAGAAAGAAGCTCAAACCAATCTGAAACTTTAGCAAGGTTCCAACGTGAAAATTGACAAAATGCTTTTTTGGATTTAAACTTGAAGTCTGAATTTATATTGAAATCTGGCAATGTTGGAGCAAATCTTGTAGCTGGCAATGTTCATCTCCGTTTTCTGTATGATCTCCCCCTCACAGCCGCTGCTTTGCGACGGAGTGCTTCCGTAGCACAAAGGGAACGGGGCCTCTACAATGGCACATTTTGAGACCCTGATTTTATTTGTGTGATACTCTCTTCCTTTGCCACTAATTCTGACCTGGTTTTTGCCTCTTCTAAATTCTTATCTCTTTCGGTGAGTTTCTTTAAAACCTTTTTCCAGAGCATTAACTAAGTGGTTTGCTGTGAAGGTGTGTGTTTACAGCGCTGAGGTAAATTCTCCCAGCCGTGGCTGTGCAGAGCTTAGGCGGACGCTGCTTTTAAAGCCGCGTTTCTGGCCAGGTCCCTGGGGATTTCACTGCACTCTGGCCTCCATGCTACATTTTCTTTTCTTTTCTCATTCCACTTCAGAATGTTGTTTCTATCACCTTCTCAGCCTAGTAAATAGCACGCTGAAGATTTATGATGTTTAAACTTTTAATGCCATAACATATTTTATATATTTTTCACAGTATTATTCAAACGTGTTATGTTATGGTTAGTTCAAGTTCTAGTGCAACTGCTCTGAGGAACTCTTTCCTTGTGGGTAGTTCCTCTTTGCCAAATAGTATTTGCACTTGCTTCAGAGGAGGAGGAAAGGAATGTTCCATAAATGTTGCACAGGATTAAAATTGTAGATGGCCAAACCATTATGGACGGGGACTAAAAGCCTGAACCTGCAGCCTGGAGGAGCTACAAACCCGAGTTTTCTTTCGAGGGGCAATCTGTGCTTGCCGCTTCCAGGCTTCCCCAGTCCAAACTCAGCGCAGAACGATCCTGTCAGCGTCGAGGGAGGGTGGTAAAGACAAAGGCAACGCAGGGGTCCCGAGGAGAGACGCGGGCGAAGAGTCAGCGGGCTAGCTCAGGTGGACGTGGGAGTTGTCATCCCGGTTGCTTTCACGTTGAACTTTTCGCCGTAGCTGCGGCGTTGCTGGCTGCTCCCCCGGAGCGGGTCTGAGCCCCCCTGCGCCGGGGCTGCGCTGCGGGGAGGTGGTCGCCTGCGCTTGCTGCCGGGCTGCCTGCTTCTGAGCCGGGAGGGGCTCTCATGAAAATGCCCAGGGAGACGCACGGGCAGAGCGGGATAGGCACAATGCTAAGAAGCTGAATGCTGTTCAGCTTTCCTTTTGGGAAAAGTCCTGGTCTTCTCTCTTACGGTGTCCCGACTGAACGCGCGGCTTTTAAAAAGAAAAGAAAGCAAAAACCCCACCTAGAATGAATTAATTGTGGGGCACATCTGCCTGCCCTGAGTTACCTTCACAGTGACAGTACTTCTTCTGTGAAGTTTCATGAGTTTATAAAACATGAAGTACTTCTAAAAGAACAACAAACATTGTTCCCTCCTCACACAGGTCCTAAAACCCAGCTACCAGATGGACCAGGGCCCGCACCCAGCAAGGGAATATTAATTTTGATGGAGAGAGACTTAGTGTTCTGGGTATTAAATTATATGCCTTGGGAAATGCAGCACAGTAGATGTGTGTTTGTACTGAGTAGCGTCTTTGTTTTTCATATATAAAAACACTAATTAAAATATAATGTAAAAAACCGAAGTATGCTGGTTACATTTTAGTATGCTGCTAAGGTAAATAAAAATGAAACAAAAGATATATATATTGGGTCATTAAAAGTGCATTGTTAAATCGCTTTATGCCACAAAATTTCCGAATTAAAAGCTGAACAGAAATACATCTGGAATTGGACACAAAAGCGGATTACTGTTACTTTATCCGGAGTTCTGCATTTGGTCTATGGTTCATTTGCGCTGCCGGTAACCACTGTGCAGGGAAACACAAGCAAGCACAGCTCCTGGAACTGTACCTTGCAAAATTTCCTTTTTACAACATCTCCAGTGGTCCAGCACAACCCCTAGCAGTTTTACCCTAAGGCTTGGAGAGCTGAACTCCATATGCTGTCTGGTGCTTTGGATATAACGTCCCTTTTAATATGTTCAAAACAGAAACAGCTTGGAATATTAACTTAGCTGTACCTTACAGCTTACAGTGTGTAATGAGAAAAGTAGACAAGCTGTCAAACTTAGCAATTAAGACTGATCTTTTACAATTTAAAATGTGGAATATCGCATCTAAAACTGAACTATTTGATGTCGTTTAATCAAAGCATGTTACTGATGGCAAACCAGCGTGGGCTTACAATGGCAAATTGGCACTAGCTTATTTCGATTTTATCTCCTGTGTAAGCAAGCGTGTGACCTCCCTTACACTTTTTGGAACCAATGCAGTGCACGCATTGCATCATGGCAGCCCTTCCTTGCCTTCGTTGCAGCCCTTCATGCAGCCTTCGTTGCCTAATGGCCCAAGCAGGTGGCTGGGGTGGAGGGGGCACTGTCCCCTCCGAAGCTGCAGAAGGTCCTCCAGGTATCCAGCAGATGGTGGGGTGCCCTCTCTGGGACGGAGCACGCGCCTGTAATCCATCCAGCATGCTTGGAGCAGTTTCCTGGCGCTGAACTCCAAACCTCTTGCAACAACAGGTACTCTGCACGGCGATAGACGGGTGTCCGGGGGGTACTGTCCGCTTTAGGAACCGGGCATCTTTCATTTGGAAACTGAGAAGGAGGACTTCTCACTGAACTGAGGGAAACAGGCTGGAGCCTGGAGCAAAGCAAAGCACCCGTCCTTGCACAGCAACCTAGCAAGCGCGCGATGTCCTAAGATGACCACGGGTTCGGAGCATTTCCCTTCATACACTTAGGGTACTGCAGAGCAGCTGTCCAGCGCAGGGCGGTCGTCTTGGCAGCTTTGGAAGGGTTAATCCAAAGCCTACCAAAAACTATAGAGATCTTTCCATTGGAGTCATCCAGTTCTGGATTTGTTCTTCAGTATATGAATGCAATAACTCATCCTCAGTACTTGCAGTACTGGCCTCCTTATTAATAAATGTCTTTCCGGGCAGAAATCCAAGGTTGAAGGCCTAGGGTACAATCAAGGTTACAAAAGGTCACTTTATCGCCACTGTATTGCTTTAACGGTGTTTATTTAAGTCCCTTCCAGAATCTTCCCCTAGCCTTCCTGGCATAGGATATGGCCTCCTTGGTAAGGAGAGAGGGGAAAAAAAAAAAAATCTTTCTTTGTGCCACTATCCCCCTGAAGAAAAAGCTTAACATCTGATTTAAGTTTACTGAAATAACAACAGATGTTTATCTTGTATTGTATGGCACATGGCACTACATCTCATAAACCCCCTCCTGGAGCTTAAAGCAGAGTTTCTGGTCCCTCATTTGGACACTTGCAGGCTTTGTGCTCTTTTTTAAATGTTTTCATTTCTCTGGAGCTTAATCTGCTACCAAAGTATTTATAAGTATCACGTTATAAACCGTGAAACAAGGAATAGCAAAGGAGATTTTCAATACTTCCTTCCACTAAGCACAGGACTATGCAGCTACTTACCTGCAGCCTCAAATAATGAAAAAATTGTGCAAACTTTCTACAGTTTTTCATTAAGAAGAATCCACTTGGGGTATGGGATTGTGAACAGATCAATAAGAAAAAAGTCATGTCTTGGGAAAACAAAAACTGGGGGGAGAAATGTAGAAAAAAATTCAGTTTTTCTGGGATTTGTGAAAAGTGAAACATCTTCCCTTCTAAAATCTATGTATATTTTACTGTGAAAATAATGAATGCCTGTGGTGGGTGCAATTTTTTTATATTTATACACACAGATACTTAATCCCGCTCATTGCAACCGTAGAAAACTCTGCTGCATGACGGAAATGACAATTTTCTTCCAGCACTAATCTGTAAGTGTTTGTGAAAATGTCAACATTCTCGTGGAAACAGTAGTGAAATTCAGACTGGTAATTTCAGGCAGCTCTTCTTGATGCATTAGAGGATTAATGCTGGGTTAAATAGAGATACTATGCATGGCAGGGGCAGGCTGCCAGTGTTTCAGGTGACAAAATAAGTAGTAGAGACTGACAAGGTGTATCTAAAGAAGCCGGTGTCCTGGGCAGAAGAAACGCAGGTAAACCTCCTGCTATTGCACGGCAGGTGTGGTGCTGGTAAGCCCAGCACCGGGTTCAAAAGGGACCGGTAGCATCTCAGAGGGGGTAAGGAGGTGCAGAACAGAAAGCCAAAGGGTAATGTCGCTGTGGAAGGCAAAGAGGAAGCATTCTGCTCCCACGCACCTCCTCACGTTGCTTTAGGTTTAATTGCTCTTTCCCAGGCAAATGAGAGGCTGACGGCAGAGCGGGCAGGGCGACAGATCCTTGTTGACCGTGCCTGGGCATCTTTCACCGCAGAGCGAGACAGTATCAGTGCAGCGGGTTCCTTCCTCTCTGCAGAATGTTCTAGAGATGCCACATTACTGTCTTCAATTGAGACAGATTTTTTGATATTTTCTAGGTATTTCTGAGGCTCCACTGATCCATGAACATCGTAGCTTCTTTTTTAACATACTCTCTGAAGGCATGGTTTATTTTATGTTCGAATACATGCAGTCCTCCTTTGTTTCCTCCACTGAATTCTTTATTTATTATTTCCTAAAATGATTTGATTTTCCCCCTCCTTCAAAACACATATGATTGCAATAAGCAGATACAAAATAGAACCAAGAAACAAAAGGCTGAACATGCTGATAATGTACATTTGGTTTGTATTTATCGTTTTAAGATGTGTTTTAATTGGTTCACTACCAACATCCTGTAACTTTCAGTCAGTCAGAAGAGAAACCTGTTTCATTTTAAAGTCAGTTCATTTCTTCCCTCTTGCAGCTGAGAGCAGTGGGTAAGAAAGACCCTACTGTAGTATCTTCAAATTTAATTTCATTAAAACATTTAAATAAAGAGGATTATAATACATCTTGTTTTGCTATTCTCCGTTGGTGATTAGGGGCTGGATTTCATTGTGAAATGGGTTTTTAAAAGAACAACAACGCAAAACACATTTTGTTGCTTTGTAACATAAACCTTCATGCATAATTTCTAATGAAAACGTGCATCTCTAAGCCTAGAAATAAACAGTTTGCCTGTTATTCCAGAAGCTCAGTCTGTTTAGTTTAATGAAGAGAAAGTGAAAAGGTGACATGACTGCTATCTTAAAGTCCTTACCTGACCACAAAATGTGATTCGACAGACTAAAGGTGTGACAACACCTGGTTTAATACAACCCTTTATTTAAAAAAAAAAGAAAAAAAAAAGTAGTAGGAATCAAAGAGAAGAGGATTGGAAGAGTGATCTGAAAGATCACCTCGTACGTCCTCCTGGACAAGGGCAAGATAAACCTCACCTACCTGTTTCTGCCAGCTGTTGGCTGAGAGTGTTAAAAACTGCCCGGGACAGTGTTTCCACCCTCGGACAATTTGCCAGTGACTTGAAGTTTATTACTGACAATTTAAAGACCGAGGTTTGATGCCTCCTAAAAGCTCTGCATGTACCAAACAGGAATTAATTTGAGGAAGTCTTGTACAGGAGGTCAGCCTGGAAAACCACAACCCAGTCCCTTTTGACCTTGCCTCTTACGAGGTTAGTGTCACTATTGTTTTGGACCGCCAGCTTCTATCTTCAAGCTATAATTCTGGATTAGCAGTTTTCATAATGTTTTATATTTTAAAGGGTAAAAGTGTCCTTTTGCTCTTGCTAAAATCAGAGCTAAATAAAAAAAGCTCGGCCTGAAAGAGGACAGTTGCATGTATTTCTATCTTCCACCTCATCGCAACACGCTTTACCAAAAGTCTCGACTTTGTTTCGTCAATGATTGTTCCAAAAGCTGTACTTCAACACAAGACTTTTGGGTTTAGTCAACCCAAAAAGAGTGCCTGCGTCTGGCGGAGTTTGCAGGGTGCTTTTAAACGGGGAGTGATTACCACAACCGAGGTCAAAGTGAGAACCGAGTGGGTGACGAGGGTTCTCTCTCTCTCCGTCAGTTTTGGGCTTTGGCCCCGGGGGCTTTCAGACGATTTCATAACCATCGCTGTCTCCTCGGGTAACTGAACCAGCGATGACCAGGGTTTCATGCAGACAAACTCGCTCCTCCATGGGAAAAAAGGCATCCCTAAACAGCCACTCTCCTGTGTGATAATGAATGTTGCTGCTGCTGCGGTAAAACTGTTTAATGTGGTTAGTGCAAATCAAGAAGTTTATTAACAGAAGTGGTGAGGTGGTGGAATTACCTGGAAGTTTACCTTGCTTGGTGTCACACAGCGTTACAGAGGCAGGAGCTGCCGGAGCCCAGAGCAGGGCATGAACGGCACCGGGGCCCGGGCAGGCTGGGGGACGGAGCCCACGGGAGACGGGGTGCTCGGGGTGAGCCGTGACAGATTTGTCCCGGAAAACCAAGCAACTTCAAAGGTTTCAAAACTAAGGTCTTGAAAAGGAGTTTTCGTGCCTTTAGAGGGGGCGAGCAGTTGGACATTATTCAGAAAAAGAGGGAAACTTTTGTTTTAATAAACGTTAGGGAGTTTCCCTTTTCCATTTGGCTACTGGAAATGTGGGGAGGGGGGGAGATGGAAAAAGATTCGGTTTGTTTGCTGGCCAATTTGGTCAAAAAGAGAAAAAGCGGGAAGCGCCTTTTTCCGTAAAAGTTCCTGCTGAAAGCCTCTGTCCAGCTCTGCCGTGACTGAGCCCCAGCTCTGCGGGGCGCTGGGACCAGGAGATTCCCGTCCCGCCCAGGCATTTCTGCAGCGTTTCTGTGATTTTGCAAAAGAGAGAGGTGCAAAAGCAGTGAAACGAGTGGGGTTCAAGCCACAGTTTGGAAGGCCTGAGTTAAAAATGAAGGGCCAATATTGCACTACTGTGGTATGTAGAGTTACTCCAGGAAAGAGTTATCCCTCAGGCGCTGCGACGACAATGTAAATAGTTCTCTGTGCTATAAAACAAATACAGAATCATTTATTTAGTTCAGCATACTGGAAGTTTGCCAAGTCCATACTAATTATACTGTATCTTGTTTTTATCATATATATTATAAATGATTTGTTCTGCCAAAATGGCTGGACACTTTTTCCCCAGTATCCTATTACTACTTTAGGTTTCTGACCATCTTCTCGCTTGTATTGATTTTTCCTGTAGTTTTCTGGAAAGCAAGCTTGTTCGTTACCTGCTACCATAGCAATGCTGCGTGTTCAAGTTCTCTAAAAGTGTGTAAGAAAGGAAGAAAAAAAGCTTGAAGTGCATCATGAGACAAACACAGCCTGCAGTGTATCAGCGCTTCCATGCTGGCTGTATGAACCTGTAGCATGTGTTTTCCCTTTTGGAAATCATCGAAGCTTTACTGTCCGTGACAATTTTGCAAAGAGTAGCAGTAAAGCTAGAGCAGCTGTACCATGAAGGAAGTAGCTTTCTCTTGTAATATTCAGTGAAGAGGTAGATAAATGTCTTTGAAAGTGGAAGGCAAAGGAGGGGTGGGGTTTGGGCCAGAGCATTGCAGAAGTTGGAGGGAGAAGAGCTGAAGCGATGGAAGATAAGAATAAAGAGGATGCAGAATATGATCCGATGCAAAAGGAGAATAAAGGAAAAAAGGTGGCTAGGACAAATGAGGTCAAAAGGGCACAGAAAATAAGAAGTGGAGTGGAGGGGGAGAATTTCCATGCTACAGTTTTTCATGAGATTTTTAAAAATGGACATCAGTTTAAAACATTAGCAGGAAGAACCTCAAAAGCGATTAAATGTTATAATTTCAAGGACAATCAGATTTAGCTTGATTTTTTGTTTTTCTTAGTGAAACTTTTCACCTTGAAAGCTTTAATAGGAAAAGAGGTGATTCTCATTGCAGAAGCAGATGATGCATGGTCACAAGAGGTTCCAGGCTGCTAAAGAGCCTGGAGTGCTGTGTTTAGGTCAGGTGTCGCTCCTGGACTACACAACTCTGTCGCACAGTCCGTGCTTCTGCGCACAGAATCCTTCCTTGACAGCAGTGATCAGTGCGGGTGCAGAAAACAGCCAGAGATTTTTGCAAAGGATAGTGGATCTTCGGTGTGGCTCAGGAAGACTAATTTTGCTGTAACTACCCATCAGATGCCGTGTGCGTATCCAGTTCATGGGAGAAGTCGGTCACCCAAAGACGACAAAGGGGTCCTTACTCTTGAGGACTGAGATGCTGATGAAACGCTCTTTGAACTGTTTGAGGTTTCTTTGGTTTCTTTCTTTTTCTCCTTTTTTTTTTTTTCCTTGTGGGTTTTTGCTTTCTTCTGAAGAACAAAAAAGTAACTTCCCATGCAGATCTAGTCCGTACAGGACAAGGACTCTTTTGAACTATTTTACATACAGTCCCTATTCAAAAGAATCTTCCTGCAGCTTCCGAAGGAGCCCTGACAATCTTACACTTGGGTAAAGACAGAGCGAGCCTCTCTCTTATGCGGAGAGCAGTGATTACAACTGCTCAAATAACACTGAAGGGGTTCCTGAATGAAAGTGGCAAGTTTGCTTTGCCATATTTCATGGAGCCTTATTCACTGTTGCCCAGCGGTGAAGTAGATCTGAATACTGAAATTCTCATGAATTTTAGTTCATCCGTCTGAACATATGCAATAGAATTATTCTTCGTTAGTATTAGTTAGTTACATGCTCTATTATAACAGCGTGTGCAACTTGCCGCTGAGTCTGAGGCCTCTGATGCCAAGAGCCATGTCCAGAGCAGAAGAGATTCCAAACCAAAGCTGGTCAAAAAACCTCTGCCCTGTTTTCCACACAAACTTCTCAAATTTATAGTTTCTTCAGCACAGAGATAAAACCCCCTCCTATTAAAAAAAAGCCTATTCTTTTATTCTATGGATAAAAATAAATAAAAATAAAACATACTGGTATCTCCTTCCCATAGGACCTGAGCATCTGGGTGGTTGTTCTTCACCAATTCTCCCCTGACAAAGTTTGTATCCAGGAGGAAATTGTCTTTGTGCAAACTTATTTAGCTCAGATAACTTTGGGAGGGGTCAAGCTCTATTGAAAGTTAAGTAAAAGGTGGCAGAAAAGTTATACTGAATATGGTGAAAATAAAATGCAAGTGAACGCAGAGATGGGAGTCTTATCAGTGAACACATTCTTCTGGTTTTTTTATGTGGGGAAGCAGTACCTATTGTGGAAAAAGCTGCAGTACTTCTGCTTGGCAGGGTTGCTTACATTAACGGAGGCAGCACTAATTTACTGATGATTTTAGATTGTGAGGTGGTTGCTGTCCTTCAGGAAGGTGGCCGGTTGATTTACAAATAGAGCGAGCGTGTACGCTGAAATGGCTGAGAAATCTAATCCTCGCAGTACGGAGGGTGCCCGTGCCAGCTGGTCCCCAAGGATGCATTTCATCCTTTGCAGTACTTAAGTCATGTTTAGCAGGTCAGTAGATGGCTAGCAAAAGCTTGGTTTGATAAGAAGTTGCCTAAATTAGGCTAATGATGGGTTCTCCTGGGTAATGCAGGGGAGAAAAAGTTCAAAGCCTGGTATTTATGTGCACAAAGTCCAAATACCTGCCAAGTCTCTTTGATGAAGTGTCTTTGTCAGAACGATTAAATGAAGGTTAAAAAGGCCAGACCTTTTCTCAACATATTTGACTTGCTCTTTCTTTCCTCTCTTCAAGGTGTCTTCATGTTACATTTATTTGCTTCATGAATTCTTTATTACACTAATCAGTCCTGATGTACAAACTCATTAGAAAATGAGCTGGAAATGTAAGATCTGTCAAATTTCAGAGACTTCTGACATTGTTAGACTCAAGGGCCTTTTTGCAAAGAAAAGAGAGAAAGGAAAGAAGCTAATGAGGAAATGTCAGATAATGTAGAAGTCAATCCATCTGGGGATGAAGTTTTACAAAGTTCAGAGAGAAAAGTTGTAGCGTTGCCAGGGTAAACACCTGATTTTTTTTTAATGTAAATTTTGGCACAGAGGAATTTTTTTCTTACTGGTGTTACCGAACACTTCTGGTTGGGTTTTGTAATTGACATCTTAAATCAGTTTACCATGTTACTTTTTTAACAATGACACAGAAATGAAGGGAAATCATTATTTGAATGGGATTTCCTAATTATATGAATTACCAATTTGCATTTTGGGTCTTGTGCCAGTCTCAGCTGCAATCACTGTCCCAACACGCAAGGTGCTGTGTAGATGCACAGTGAAATAAATGCTGCTGTAAAGCAGGCTTGGGTCCACTTTAAAAAGAGCTTAGATGTGTGAGATCTGCCAAATCAGGCGGTCAAAGATGCCACCATTAGCCTAACCTAAGAAGAAAAGGGTGAAAAAAGAAACAGTGGTGAAGAGAGAAGCAACTTGCCTGCGGTCACACATTGGTCTGTGGCTCAGATAAGGCGAGAGTCTCAGTTAGTGCCCAGTTCGCTGAATCGCACCTTCTCCCTCTGTCCGCTAACTGCTAGGGTAGGTGCAGTTGTTCTTCCGAACAGCACTGAGAGTGAGGAAAAACGAATGATTAGCAACACGGAGAAGAGTCTAATACTAGTGAAGGGCAAGCCTGCCAGCCTTTATTCAGCTTCGGTTGCATTTGCACTGGTAGGTCAAAATGTAAGTGGCTTGTTTAATTTCTGTATCGAAAAGCGCAGGACACGGTTGGAAAAATTGTTAGATAAGTCCTGCACTCTCCAAGGGGGAGCGGTTGTTACTCCGTCCGTATAGACAGCGCAGTGCAGCTAACAGGAGACTTGGTAGATTTAGCTGTCAAATCCTTTTTCCTTGTCACCCGGAACGTGGAGCTGTCTCCTATTTCCATCATCTGCCTGACGAGTGTCAGGCTGTCAGCGGGCAAGGAGCGCATCGGTGTCGGTCAGTGACACTGCTATGCACCTGCAAAACTTAGTCATATACAAGAGTTACTGAGGAAGAAAATGAAGAGTATCACGTCTGACAAGGTGGACTGGGATGCAGGACATCTGGGATCTGTTCTTGGTCTTGTTATGAACTCCCGTGTGACCTTGGGCAAGCCTCTTCATCTTTCTCTCTTGACACAGACGGCAGTATACGGCACTTGCCACGAATGCACAGTACTGTCTTAATTACAGCTGGGTCTCACAAACAGCAATTATAATGCAATGCATCACAAATAGGTTGCTCTTGCTTTGAGACGGATTTCTTTCCTGAGGTGCCTATAGAAGTAGTGCCCTTGGATTCCACCCGGGAGATGCTCTGGGACCTTGAAAGGTGCAAGAGATGCACAAAAGCGCTGGCTCTCGTGACTGCTGAGTGACTCTCGCTCGGCACTTCGGCATACGGGAGAGCACGGACGGGGCGAAGGCGGCAGCTCCTGCGCTCTCTTTCACTGCTTGTCCAGTCATCGCACTCCCCAGATCAGCAGGTTACGAACACGTGGACAACTGCTCATCCGACCAAAAGGGAGATATTTCTTACTGTGATTTCAAACACAGGGAAACACAGGAATCGGACGTCTTCTGCGCTGTCTTGACAGCGTCATGCTGTCAGAGCGAGTAAGAGAGGCTCCGTTTACTGAGTACAACTGCCAGCATTATCATTGGAGAATGTCTTTAGTCCCTGAATTAAGTTATATTACCACATAGATTTTAGAGCAGGCAACTCCTCTGTTCATACAAAGTAGGGCAGAGCTGTATGCCAAGAGAAACCTTTCTCCAAAGCTTGTTCTTTCCCTCTTTCATTGGTAAAGAGCCAGGTGGCAACTCAAATGTGCAGGTCCAGAGGACTACCTGCTTCTCTGGTCGTGTGAAGCTGAGGGTCCCAGCTATAGGTCCCCAGTCGCTCAGCCAGTTTGTGTATTCCTTAAGGACACGCACCGCGTCCTTCCTCGGGGTCTGCTTCTCGGAGGTGCTGAGCTGAGCATCCCTGCCCTCCCACCTCCAACCGCAGGGTAAGCGAACAGGATCTGTGGTTGCTCCGCACCTCATAAAAATCAAGCCCCTGTGGGTTTTGGGGGGATAAATGAGAGAGAAACTGGGCTCAATGAATAAGATAAGTTTGCTGGCAAATTGTTAGTAGCAGTGAAAGCAAAACCCAAGGCATTTACATACCCATTAGAGGGGGATTTCAAACCTGGACTCTGGCCTGCTTTGAAATCATTGGTCTCCAGGGGACATCTCACCATATCCTGCAAACGCTGTGCTGAAGGGCAGCTGCCGTTTGCGTCCATCCTTTTGAGGGCACTTTAAGCACCTCCATCCCAGACTTGGCTGGGGTGCATGGCCACAACTGCTCCTGCTAAAGCCTGCGCGGTGCTGGGAGGGGTACCTAGAGTGCAGTGCGAAGGTGAACAGGCAGAACCCCTCACAGGCAAAACTACTGCAGCACGTGCGGCAGAGAGTGATGATTCATTTCAAGGAGCTCTTTTAAAATCAGATTAGACAGGGTAGGCTGGTGAAAGGGAAGGGGGTATGTTCTGCTTTGCAAATCTAACTCCATCAAAAAGGTGTCAAAGAACTGGTACTTCCTTCTTAGTTCTTCCCCCTCTTTCCTTCCTCTTTCTGTCTCTAGCTGTTGTCTTTGCCTTTTTTTGCAGACAAAAACCACATCTCAAATTCCTCCTCTTTGAAGCCTATGGCTGGTCAGGTAAAGCAATTTCATTAGTCCCTTAGGAAAGAGTCTTGGGTATTTGCTTTACCCAAGGGATGTGTATCTGACTTCTGAGGAGCAGCCTAGGTTTCTCTACTGCATGAGACCCATGCACGCAAGATTTCCAGGGCAGTAAAACGTGAAGAGCGCTGGATCAGGCTGGCTGCTAGTAGAATTCTGGTATGTGTTTCTATTTGCTTTGCTGATGACTTTGTTTTAAAAGTCCATTTATTCAGAAAAAAAATTGTAGGTGTTTTTGCACGTGTCTGCTTAGAATCATCCTAAACTTTTCCTTGAGTGTATCACATCGCTGTGGTGTTACCAGCCGCATCCTTAAGATTTCTTACGGTTTCCTTTCATTTCTAGTGTTCTGATCGGTACTGGCTTATTTGCCTTTGAGCGTATCTGCTTGATAGCCTTTAATATCCTGCTGCTCCAGGTATTTCTCTCACCAAATAAAAACCACTTCATGGCAGGTATGAAATTTAAATGCACACCTAATTTGTTGTTGTTGGCTTTGGTGTTTTACAGCCGCTGGCAATCCTTCATTTTGTCTTTAGCCTCAATTAGAATTTCAACCTGTGACAAGCCACTTTGGCTTTTGGACGTGATCTTCTGAATTTGGCTGCTGTGCTTTCCAGACGGAACACCAGCCTGGGAGGCACAGAGTTTCACTCTGCTCATCCTTTCCCCAGCGATCACTGCTGCCCACTGAAGGGTTTCCAGATCCTTCGGCAGTTGTTCTGCTGTACTACAGTGGTCACGTTTTGCTCTGGGGCAAGGATGGCTGCAGAAATAGGGAAGAAAGGAATGTGCAAAACGTATCATGAAAGAATTGCCATGTCTTCTTCCACCAGAACCCAAGACTTGTTGTTACAAGGAAAGTTCAAAGTCAAACTTTTTGAACAGTTCTCCTTTAGAAAACATCTTGCAAAGAGCTGCAGAAATTGAGGAACAGTGTGAGGCCAGGAGCTTTCCTCTCCAGAGTCTGGTTAGCTCTTACTGACCTACACTTACAAATGTTCGGCACTGCTGGTTGTCTGTCTTGCTGTTAATCATTCCTTCTGATAAGGTTGCTCTTCATTTGTGTTTATTTCTTGCCTGTCTTATCTGCTCTTCCCCATCTACCTTCTGCAACTGGGACAGCCAGTGATGGGAGGTTGATTAGATGCTCTATAATCTTCGGATTCGGAGTTGCACCGACTGATTATTTCTGTAAATAAATAAGCAGTTCACTATCAAACCAATTATGTTTATATGGAAAACAAAATCCTTTGGTGCTTTCTTTTACTTTTTCCTCCCTGTTGTTACCGAAAGATACCCGATATGCTAATCTTGACACAGCCCTTCTCCCCTGAAAACTTAAAAACAGTAGATGGAAGAAAAAAAATTTGCTTCTACAACACAATGTACCTGGGTTGCTTTTCTTATTCAGAATCCGAGGCTGAAAGGCCCAGTGAGTTTTCACTCCTTGAGATGTCTTTAGCTGGTTTTTCAGTAAGTTCAAACAAATTTATGAAGCCATATATGGGGAAGTTTACATTTCTGCCAAGTGTGTGTTGATAAAGGGGAGACTTTGATCCCTTGGCCTGTCAGTTGTACCTCATATGTGCTGGGTCAGGACAAAAGTCTAAGTATATTTCCCTTAACAAATGGATTACGCTGCCTCTAAAGTATTGCATCTGTGTAACAATCAGTAGTGAGTTGGCACGATTACGTTTTGAGAGATTTATCTGGGGAAAATCCTCTGTGTAAGAACTGATTCAGAACACCTAACGTTAACCAGGTTAAGGTGAATTGTCAAACAGCTGACGATGGGAAACAATCTCTCTGTTTATAGAGACTCTGTAGATATTTAGAAGCAAATGCACACACCTGCATGTTTAACCGAAAGGCCCTATAAATAGAACACCTGACACTGTCCTCCTTAGGAGTTGTGTTACTGCAGTGACTGCAGCTTATACAGACCAGTTTTTTCTGTATGTATTTAAGTGGCTTATTTGAGGAAAAGGAGTAATTTCATGAAGAGTTAGTGCTGCTGCCAAAATGCAGCAATTTTACAGCAAAGAATCTTCCTGACTACTTGTGCTTTTACGTTAACCTGACCTGGGGCTTAGGAAGTTAAGGATGCTTGAAACAAAAACCTATTAGAAAAACAAGGTGAGCTTCTATGTATAATAGCTATTGTGTCACTGACTGGCTTTGGGCAAAGACTGGTGAAGGGCAAAGGGTTTTATACTTCTTGTTGATGTGCTTTGTGCTGCTAAACTCCAAGGCGGCAAACAAACTGCTAAACCAGTTTAATATTAAATGTAACCTATAATGCAAGCAGTGGATGCTGAGATTGTATTTAATTCTATTTAAGACCTTTTTCTGTTAACATCAGGGCAGATGTGCATGGCTTGGATAAATCTGTTTCTAGCTAGGCCAGCTTTGTGGATACAGGACTCGGGTTCAGGAAGGCAAGATTTCTGGCTCTGCCACTACCCTGCAGGATAACCTTTGCATGGTTATTTCTTCTCTTTGCTCTGCACCCTTAACAAGCAACATAAAGACTTGTTAGTTCTTTGGGGAAAGGACTCGCTCTCGCTAACAAGTGGTACCATGTCCAGTGTCAGGTCGAGGCCTCTGGCGACTACTGTAGCACAAAGAACAACCTCAGGTGAGTTAAGGCAATGTCAGCTTGGTTGAACGGTGTGTGTTAATTTGCTTGTGGGCAATGCTCCACTTGATCAGAAATCCAAACCAAAAATACCTGTAAGCAGTGTAAGGTGTTTTTTTCCCTTCAGGTCTTGTGTCCCATCTGGGCCACCTGGATAGCTGGCTTGCTTTTGACTTTGTAGCTCTGGAACTGCTCCGTGTAAGCGTGCTAATAATAACCTGGAGACCAAATAGAAACGTGGTACCACACAGTGTTGAGTGAGTCCCACAGATTCATCTTGGGAACTGTAGAGGGTGTGCAGAGCCTGGAGAGAGGAGACCCCCGTAAAGTGCGAGCAATTGCTGGAAAAGTGGGTCTGATGTGTTCCTGATCTCCTCTCTTGGTAGCTTCTCACAAAGAAGCCAGCCTGAATGAGCTGAAAGCAGCCATTAGAAATACTTTTTTTAAAGTCAAGAGGGTGAAGGGACGCTGGTTATTGCACATGAGTGTTGCTTTCTTCCTTAGAGGAGCACCTTAGCTCCAGAGGGCTCCTCTGAAGCAGTGGTGAGCTGGGATTTGCATGTACCATTATCACAGGATATTGTGACGCATACAAGTGGAAAACCTTCTGAGCTGCCCAGTTCGGAGGCAGTAACCAGAAGCCCGTGCCTTGCCGGGCTGTGCCACATTGCCAGCTTGGCTCGGTGCTTGTATAATGCCACTTGTTACTGTTCTGCAACCTTGGCCTCCTAGGGTTCAGCTGGAGTTCAAGCCTGGCAAATGGTAATCATCACTTGGGCTCTCCAGGGAATAGATGCAGTTAAGGGAGCACCAGGATATGGCTAATGTGATGCTGAACTGGCAATCAAAAGACATGGTAACGATCAGCAGTCTCTGTGCAACCTGCAACGCTGCTAAATGTCTGACTCCTGTTTGGGGGTCGAAGGTATTGCAATGTCGAACTCGTTAGGCTTGCATCACAGATTTGGCCCTTTGGGTCTGAGATTACCCATCCTGAAGCAGCAGACTCCAGCGCCCTGTGAAAGAGCCTGGTACGACTGCTGCAGGAATTGTTTCACGTTCGGAAGGCTGTCAGCCTGTCTGCGTGCACGCCGGCCGCTCGTTCCTATGGCTGCTGCTGCCTGTGGGAGTTTTTCCTTCTTGCTTATCCCAAAGGAGGCTCTGTTGCCACAGAGGATTTCCTTGGTCGTGGCCCCACTCCGCAGGGACCTTGTTGCGTGCTTTGGTGGTCGCACTGTAAATGCGAGAAAGAGGAGGGAAGGTGTAGCTTCAAGTAAAGGATGCAAAAGCCCTTGCTTTTGATTCCAGGACCTACTGCAAAGATATCTCGGAAACAAAAAGGGGGCTCTCTGTGGGGTAAAGGAGCTCCTACGGCCTTTGCCAGCCACCGATGCGTCCCTTCCGTGCAGTGGCAGAAGTACAGCCATGGGTACGGCTGGTGCTGGCCTGGGCGTGGGGACCAGCGTGGTCAGGGGGCTTGCAAAAGGAATTTGATTTTTATGGTGGATTTCTTCTAAATGCAGATCTGTTTCACCCTACTGCTGCTACCACAAAAGTCCCTCATAGTTTTCAGGAAGCCTGTACAGAATAATTTTCCTTCTACTTTCCCCACTTCCTCTAAATGCTGGGCCAGACAAAGGTGCTGTAAAAATTATAAGCCACAGTTTGATCTCTCTAAGTTAAATGGAGTAACTCTGGGCTCACAGTGGTTGAGACGACATGGGAATTGGGCCTTGACATTTGTTTTTCTGTGGGCTCCCTATATGGTCTTTTATTTTAATCTTATTTTTGTGCCTCTGGTGTTCTTTCCTCCCTCCCCTCCCTCCTCCCTGCATTCACCATTTAAAATAGAACAGAAAAACACTGTTTGAAGTAGCTTGGAAGGCAAGATAGAGAAAGTACTCCAGGATGCCCGTGTAGCCCCGATTACCAATTTGCAGTGGGTGCAAGTTGCTGGTGGGCGCTGATGCTTTGCAGGGGAAGAGAAAGGGCCGTGGCTTGCCCAGCTGTAGGCAGTGGTAGTCACTTGCCAGAAGACACTGGCCTCCTACGTGCCTAATTTACATGAAGTGATGTGGAAGACAGGGGCTTTACCTTTTAAGACAGAGGTGCAGCAAAAGCAAACCAAAGCCCTTCTGCATTTAGAGCATGCTAGGGAACGTATAGATGTGCTTCTCAGCTCAGCATGTTAAAGGCCTGTTTCAGCTCAGCATAAAGGTGTTGAAAAGGCTCCCAGGAACTATAGTGAGCCCTCAAAGGAGTCTTAAATGAGTTCACAAGAGTCAAAGGCAAAAGGAAGAGAGCAAAGAGTGCAGATGGAGTCCCTGGTACGAGACAGTGGACTGTGTTAGCTGGTTAAACACCTCTTGATGGCATTCGCTTTAGCGACTTTTGATTCCACAAACTCGTGATTCCTGTCCTGAAGGTTCCCGGAGGTGGGTTCACAGAAACGCTGGCAGGTGAGCAGTGGTGGGCAGGTAGTCCCCAGCGTGTCCCACAATGCAGTTTGATTGTGGTCAAACTTCAAAACAAAAACAAAACCCCAAAACAAAAAACCCAAACCAAAAATAAAACCAAAACCTTAAAATATTCTATAAAACCTTTTCTTTTCTACCCATTTACATTAATGGTCACTCAAAAAACCCCCCATTCACTCAGCTGATCTCATTAAAGAGACTGAAGAACTTAAGTGACTCCTCAGGGACTTGAACTTGTGGTTGAAGGAATTGAGAAGTCCCAAATATGATGTTAAGGAAATCTTAAACTATACCCTCGAACGGCCCCACGTTAACGTGTGTTGAGGCTTAAAGGCTCTGACTGTTTTCCATGTTAATTTTGTTAGTGCAGAAATAAAAATAAAGTAGTAAGAAAAATCTACCATGAAGGTACCTTTAACCTCAACGAAAGGTGTCATCGGTGTGATTAACGGGTAAGCTTCAGCCATCTGTATTGCTCTCAGACTGTTCATCCGCTGCCTGAACAATCTTGTAGACCTCTTAGTTTTTTGTTGATAACTGAAACCTGGAAATTCAGAAATTTGGAGGTTCAAAAGATGGAAAAAAGGAGGCAAATTAATTGTGATAGTTGAGGCAATGTTGAGCCTCACAGACGAGGCTGAGCACCTCCACTCACTGGGGCTGTTTGTCAGAGCCTCCAGGACCACCCCTCTGGGAAGAGGCAGGCACCCCTGCCCTCTCACCAGTGGCAGCCCACGCGTGTCATTTGGCTTCCACGGTTTTGTGCCAAAAATTATTCCAACTGGAGAGAACACGGTGCAGAATATTTCTCCTTGCTGTTTGCAACAGCCCCCCAAAAGCGCCCACCATTGCAAACCCAGCGATGGGAACGGGAGCGCTTGTGTGAAATAGCTCCATCTAGTGCTTCCCCCACAGCCCACCCCTTCTCCTCTTTCTGAAGCAATAATCACCCCGTCACTTATTAGTTCCAGGTTACAGTTTCTAATTGAAATAGTAGCCACCTTCCTCTTGGGGGACTGAGAGAGCATTCTCTCCGGGAAGGCTTTGTGCCATCCTCCAGGCTCCCCGTGTACTCGACGTGGGCATGGCAGTCTGTTGGTGGCCTTGACTCAGCTGTGTCTATTGGATTACACACCCCAGTCTCAGTGCAGGGAGAAACATATGCTTTTGCTTTTTGGCTCAGCTGCTCCCAAACATTCGCATCAACAAAAGAGAACACTGCAACATTTTTCTTCAGCTGATTGAGTCATCCAAATATGCAGTTGTAGGATCAGAGAATGAAAGATGTGCGATAGCTACAACAAAGCATCTTTGAGCCAGTCCACTGGCTGTCGGAAAGAAGCTCCGTGTTGACACGTCTGGCAGGAGCGATCGATGCCAGCTGACGCTTTAGAGCTCAGGCTGTTCTGGCCGTGTAAGTGCAGCACCTGATGCTGTTGTGCTGTGCTTACCAAAGTGCCGGTGATGTGATCTGAGGAGACCGTGCCCCTTCGCCAGTTGGGAGTAGGAAACCTATAGAAGAGCCCTCTACCCTTATATAACTTATTTTCCTCAGTTGTTGCAAGATATCCCCAGTGGGCAGGTCTCAAGTGAAGGAAGTGCTTCCTCTTTCAAAAGTAAACTTGTTAATTTTTTTTTTAACTTTACAGCCATTTGTGTGCAGTGGTTCTGTTCCACTTGCTGCTTTGTTTAGTGGTTCAGGGAGTAGACACCGAATTAGGATTGCTAAGGTATTTATCACAACCACATGGGCCTGCAGAAGGTTCTTGGTCTGTTCCAGTGCCCTCCGAGAAAGACGAAAGGCTGAACGTCTGCTTCCCTTGCAGCCCCTGAGCCCTGGAGAGGAACGTTTCAGTCCCGTCTCCCTGCTCGCTGTCAAACAGGCTACTGTCGTCTTCTGCGGGAGTTAAGGAACTCTGATGGAAGGTGCATACAGCAATCTAATTTTTATAATAAACAAACTCTTAAACACAAACTGACAATAAAATTCCAACAAAATGAAAAATTACATTAGTTTGGCAGGAACTTTTTCCATGTAAAAAGATCTGGACACTGCAATGCCTTAATATTGACCATTATGACGGAATTGGCATAGAGTTACTGTAACACGCATCCACTCAGAACAGTGCGATATTATGTTGAGGCTAAATCTGTATTTCTGCTCATTACCAAAATTGAAGCATTGGAGTCCACAATATTTTCTTTCAGTAAGAAGGATGTAAAACTTTTTTTTTTGCCACCAAGACTAATTTAGAAATTAGAAACAGTAATGGTTGCCCCTCACTAGGGATGTGGAAACTTAACGGGTGCTGCTTTGTCTAATGATGAAATAGTCTTCATCAACAAAGTGAAATAATCCATACCACTTTGTGCGATGCAGGTATGGCGATAAATGCCTCTGTTGCAAGGTGCTGAGAGCACCTGCTATATGCTGCAGGGGCGTCTGCTGCACCGGCTCTCTGCGTGGTTGTCCTCTGCTACGGTATCCGAGTGTCTTTGCTGGGAAAGTGCAGAACTTCAGCTTCTGACTAAGCTGCGAGTGCAGTGGCTGGTTTAAGAGCAGGCTTCAGAGCGTACTTCGATTCCTTCCTTTTTAGAAAAGCACTTATGCTTGCATTTAGGCAGCACGTATCTAAGGACCAGTGGATTTCAGCCTGTGACGAGTGCTTTTCTAAATAAAGACCATAATGAAATAAATGAGGAGCTTCTGTTTGTTGAAATAAATCAATAGGGCCCTGCCCGCTGCTCCCCAGAGGTGACAATGCCAGTATCCATCTGCTTTGTCAACCAGCCCTGCCTACTGCAGATAGCCCTGGCATCTGTCTGGGCCCAGTCTACAGCCTTGCAGCATTTCTCCTAGATGAGTTAAACTTTTCCCCCCTCCCCTTCCTTTCTCTTCTTCCCACCTCCCTCCCTCCCTCCCTGGTCCTTGACAGAGGCGCAAACACTCTTAAATGAGAGATAGTGGCTTCCATCCAATGGAGCCCCGGTTAATCACCGAACATCGTGGGAAAAGCACAAGATGAGGGCCGAGAAACAGCCCATTGTCTGGGCAAGATTAAAGCCCCAAAAGCCGTATTGTCTACTGAGGGGATAAATCTTCCTGCTGTCACTCAAGCACTGAATTAAATTCCCCTTCATTTCTAAAGGGGCTTATCTGTACTGAATAGGCTGTTGCGCCACAAGCGTAAGGGAACGTATTAAGTGAGCTCCTGTCTTGGGCACCTTCACAAATAGACGAAAAACAGGAGCAAATCTGGAAGGGGCGGGTGGGAGGGGGAAGAGCAAGAGTGCTGTGGGCTGGGGAAGAGAGGAGGGATGTTAATTGTTGTTGCAGGTCGTTATTACTGAACGAGGTAAATGAAATGGCCATTTTGCTTGACTCTCCAGCTTCCTCGCCATTGAAATAAATACGAGGTGGAGCGTTAGGAACGAGCGTCGTTCAGTGCAAGGCTGGTTTGGGCAAAGGGATGTCCTTGCGCGGTCCAGCGAGCCCCAGATGAGTGTGATCCGCTGGCGGGGTCCCCAGGGGAGGACCCAGCCTGCTGGTGATGCCGAGGCGTGGGCTATAGGTGCGCTGCCAGAGACCCTCTGCCACCCAGGTTGTCTTGGGAGGAATGGCTGCAGAGGACTTGAGGCAAAGATTTTTGCACGGGTTTTGTAACACGTTTGCTCAGCTGCTGGAGCTGGCTCACCCTTAGCAGCCGAGGGGCTGGGCTCTGGTGGGAGCTGGAGAAAGGAGGAATATTTTGAGCAGATGTAATGTCTCAAGGAGCCCACAGGCAACACCATCACTGCTGCTTCTCTAAGTGCTTCCTCTGGTCTTTGGCAAGGGCCCAGCGCTGTGATGACACGGGACACACGCAGTCACTGCTTGTATCACGGTGATCCTCTCCTCCTCCTCCTCCTCCCGCTCGCCCTTACAGCATTCCTCACAAAATACCGGCACGCTCTGGCATCCCACCTGTAGGTGCCTCAATGGGAATGAATGTTGTCCCATTATTTTTGGTGGTTCAAAGAAGTACTTTTGCAATGCAGCCAACAGAGGCATGAATGCTTGGTTGGTGGACCAAGTGTTAGATAATGAGCTTGACGTGTTGGAAAATAGGGCATTGCGTAGGGGTCTGTTGTTTGGGGGATCCTAAGGGCTGAAGGTTCGGTACAGCTTCCTCTGCGCTCCCGGTGGTGAACCGTCATTATGCTCCAGAGTGCTTACAACCCAGAGAAAGGTCAAACAAACTTTTAAACAGAAATCAAGCATTTTTCATATTAGTTGCTATTCCTTAGTGTCAAATTATAATAATCGCACCAAACCAATTTTTAATATTTTCAAATTGAGGGTGATTGATTATAACTCTATGTAGGCGAGACTGAATTCTGGCTCTTTGTTGAGCTTCTTTTTTTTTTTTTTTAAATCTGATTGGAATTTATTTGTTTTTATGAAATATTACTTTGCCTTTGGTGATGATTAGGGTGCTTGATGTTGTGCTTGTCTGCAGTCTTTACTCGTAGCCTGGTCAGTTTGTATTTGTGCAAAATAAAGTGCATATGGAAAAAGTTCTCCATTGCAATTAAAGGCCGGATAGTAACGGCTCTTCAGTCAAAACTGTGCATACTACGGATTGCATATACAACGCAAATGTCAAAGGACAGCAACATTTATTTATTTCTATTTACCCTGTAAAATACTAACTGTGCAAAACATACTCAACATAGCGATCGGACTTTTCAGTTTAAGAAAACAGATTATTATACTTCACCTTCGTGTTAGCATATTGGATTAGAAGCAGACTGCGTTTCGCATTTGGTACGATTTGGTAAGTGCTAAACAGGATTTTCTGCATCCTGAGTGGAGTTTCCCCTTGTTGATAGGGTTTAATGCTCCCTTGTACAAATCTCTTACTGTGCAAATACCTCCAATCTCTCCTTTTAGCAACCCAAACCATTGCTTAAACAAGTGGGTTTACACCTGCTTACCAGATTAATTTAATTAGCCAAAAATAGAGTGAAAGAACTGGCTTGAGAACAATAGTTTGCAAAGAACACTTTTTTTCTATTTCTTGTTGAATCTGGTAATCTAGGGGAAGCTGGATTGAAATTTTATTCCTCTTAGTTTCCTGGCTTCTTGTTTTTATATACTAACTTGAGAAAATCAATGATCAAAATAACGTTTTGAGGTTTTTGTATTTGAAATAATACAAAGAGAACTTTTTCTGCTTTTCCCAACCGTCATATGAAAGAACTGGTCTAGTCCTTTGCTATTTCAGGAAATCCTATTTATTTGCTGTCTAAAATTGTCTCAGTTCTAAAGTTTTGCTCAAGGAAAACCTAGAGCTGATCTCTCACAAAACTTGTGTTATTTCAAGAAGCCTGCATTAATGCAAAAAGGTTTGTAATTAAATCGCTAGAGCTGTGATCTGTATTGTGGTGTCATTTTGTACCCGCTGCACGCTCCCGCAATGTTGACCAACGTTGACCGAGGGAAATGGAGTGTTGGGGCAAAACTGCCGCGTCCGCGCTATAGCCCAGCGCCTGCGTGGCGGCAGTCGGTTAGTGCCGAACCTTGCCACAGCCAAGAGTTTTGTTCCGTGGGAATTGCCGCTGTTTCAAGCAGTCTGAATGGAGTTCGAGCACTTTTTTTAAACTGCAAATTGTTAATTATTTGAAAAAATGGATTTTGTCAATAGAAACATTTTATTTCAGTAACCTTAAATGTTTATTTTAATTTCACCTTTACTTTTAAGGCTCTTTTCTTTACAAATCAGACCTCTCATTTTAAGCAGACAGCATTTTTCAGCAAAAAAGGAGCCGTATAGTAAATGTCAAATTGTCTTTTCACATTGACCCTCCTTTACCTTTTAAAATTTTCTCAAAAAGACACCGGACAAATTCCTGTTTTAATAAATCCACATTTTCTAATAAATACAGTTATTTAGAGGTACACTGGATTGGACAATTGTAAAGCCACTGAATTATATACATTAATTTGGTTAGAAATCAGCTGGTATTTTCCTGTTGAATTGAGATCACGGACTGTTCCATGCATTTTTCTTCATATTCTACAATCTTTTGGAAGAGGCACAAGATTTAAGTAAAGCACCTTCAGAGTCCTACATAATGCTACTTTTAAAGTAATTTGTATTTAAAAAATAATAATAACAAGCAAACAAACTTGTTAGCCCATAGGATGCTTCTGCCCTGTGGCTTAATGGCACAGGTCTTTATACATCCAAATCCAGCAGCTTTCAATAACAAAGGATGAAATTCATGAAACAAATTGCTTCTCTCTTCATAAGTCACACACTCATATGCCAGGGTAAAGATGTGTTGATAACATTAAAATCGTTTGGTCGCCGATGAATTGTAAATTCCCACCGAGACTTGGGCCTCGCAAGTGAGCTGCTAACAGCATGATGCTGGACACAGAATGCATTCAGATTGTGGTATTCACTACTTCATTTTTTTATAATATTTTTAGGATAAGAGCTAAGGAACACCACTGGGAGATTTTGGTAGGCAGCCTTGAGGGGCAAAAAAAGAGCAAAATATGCAGAGGCGATTTAATGAACATCCACGGTTCTTTAAAGCTGAACTGGTGTAAATGTGATCTCTGCTGACTGTGACTTTTGGGGGCAGGGGAACAAAGGATAAATTTACATGAATTTCCTTTCTGACAAAAGGTAGCACATTTGCACTCTTTAAACAGAGAGCTGCTCTTCATCCACAGAAGAATTATATTAAGCAGGTACTGCTTATGGATGCTTCACTCGGCAGTGCTCCACCAAAGCATCTGCTTCGGGAGGAGCTCTTCTGCAGGTGAGAGACGCTGGGGTTTGGGGCATCTTGGGACTCTTCTGCTGGTGTGATTAAAGGCACAGGGAGGTGCCCGAGACCTGGACTGCAGAGCTCGCAGTCGCTGTCCCCCCAGGCCCCGCAGAGCTGTCAAATGAGTGTCCTTTGGTGGCATTTGTACCTGCACAGGCTGGCTAGGGGACTGTGCCCACGTACCCCCTGTGGCGTGGTACGCTAGCCCCGTGTTTTCCAAGATGACGTAAGGAAGTTAGCTTCTCAGCTGAAGAGCAAACTGACCTCCCGTGTAAGTGCTATAGGGTGGAGTTGTCACGACGCTGGGACGGACTCGTCTCCAGGATGTTTGTTTGCAGGACTCCACACCGAATGCTTGGGGAGCCATGCATTTTAAATAAATAAAAGAATAATGCTGTAGTTCTGCTCCTTAGTTTTTCCCCGTTACCGTTCTAATCAGATCTTTGAATTATCCAGCACAATTTGAACCCAACCGATCCACAAGTGAAAAAAGCAGTAATAGATGGCTTGCCATGCCAGTTTTGGTGAATACCTCACTAATTTCAGCACGTTTGGAGGACAGCATTCAGCCTGCCCTCTGCAATTAGAGCCCTGAGCTCTGCAGCAGGATGCTGTGACTTCAAACCCAGGGCAGGGGAGGGGGACCCAGCAGCCTGGAGTTCTTCGTGCAGGTCAGGACACTTTGGCAGGACCCAAAAGGGTTAACAAACAAACTGCCTGAATTGCTTTGTTCACTGGAAATCTAATCAGATGTTAACCTACAGTCTATATCCAAGCAATCCTTTCCTTATGATAGTGATTAGTATTACACTCAGAATGAATAGACCAAGGAAAGATTCCTATGGTAACCTTCAAAATGCATTCCATCGGCAGGCTCTGCCTACTCACAATAATTACATTCTTAACTCGTCTAACAAACGGCATGCTAATTAGCTGCTTAACCAGCCTCAGCTCATTATTACCAAGGTTGGGCAGGCTTGAGTAAAGTGACCCAGAGAGAACAAGCCCACTTAAAAAAAATAATAGTAATAATAAGACATTTGTCAGATTTGCCATGAAGATGGACCTCCTCCACAATGACAGGACTCTCTTTGTGTGTGGATTGGCCTTTTGGCAAACCGGCGTACCCTCAGCAGCATGTTTCAACTTCCTCTGAACTACGCTGCCTGCGCTGCGTGTGCTTTAGGTCGGCTTCTGCAGGTCTTAACAGTTAGCGACGAGAGTGTCACCAGGGATTGCCCCAGGTTTGCTGGACGCGCTTGTGAATGAGCAATTATCTTGCTCCAGAACAGGCTGGATGCTTGCACCCCAAACATAGCTGGCCCTTGCTCTCTTAGCTAAGCTCTCTCCAGCTCCACGCCTAGGAAATCCAGGCGAGTTGTGTGACAAATATTGAACGCAGGTGTTTGTGCTTGCAAGTTCCTTAGTATTTACCTCTGCAAAACGCCTAGCTTTCTCTGAGGCCCGAACCCAGCACCCTGCATGGTTCAACAAAGCAAAGAAATCTCAAACAGGAGTGAAGCAAACTTCATCCAGATCTGTAGTGCAGACTAAGGCTGTACTTGCTGGATCACAGAAGTGTTGGTCGGAAGGGATCTCTGGAGGTCATCTTGATGCCTGAAAGATACTATCATCTGACTGAGTGCGTTTCTAATACTAATATGTAGAGAAACCATTTTCTCAGGGTTTGTTTCATACTGAGATTTGCGCTAATCTGAGTGGTTTAATCAAAGTGTTTTTTTTCTGGGGATCCATTTAAACCAAGCTACAATATTTCATGGACAGTGCTATTTCAGATTAATCCAGGCCTGGCTTGAATTTGTTCAGGTTAGCATAGGTTAGCTAAATCAAAGTTGGACTAGCGAATAAATTATGCCTTAGCACAAAGGGCATGTACTGAAGGAAACTGAGCTTCCTACATTTTAGTAACACAGTAAAAGCATGAGGATGCTTCTCCCATTGGGCACCGTGCTCTGCCTGTCCTGTGGTTTGAGAAAGCCTGTTGGGTTTTTTCCCTGGGATGATCTGTTCAGGGTCTTTCCCTGGATGCCGTCTTTTGCTCCCGACAGCCATACTCCATCCAGCTCCCCCATTCTGTAGTTGTGGCCTTTCTTCTTTGAGGATGAAAGAATTTCCTATGGTTTTGGATTTCATCCACTGCCTCCAGATTTAAGCAGGGTAGGATGGGCTCCTCAGCTACTGAAACATGCACACCACCGTGCATCCTTCCTGTCGGTCTCGGGATAGTCTCTCTGGCCAGAAAGAAGCGAACCTGAACCTCACCTTGTGTTTCATCAGCTGTGTTTGCTTTGATTATTTTCTCACAAAATGTTTAATTCCCTGCTGATCCACTGTGGTGGTATACTTTCAACATATGGACAATAAGAGAATAGTACTTCCATCACTTCTTTCAGAGAGGTGTTTTTGGTGGTTTTTTGTTTGGTTTTTTTTTTTTTGAATGTTAACACCTGAGATGGGGGAAAGTCCCAACTGGTTCCATGCAGAGGCAGTTTCCAAATAAGAGTGCATTTGGGAGGCTCCTGCTTAAGAAAGCACTCAAAATCCAGGTGTCTTTATTGCTAGTCAGGTTAGCTTACAGTAGCTACTGTGGTTAAGAAAAGATCACAAAAGTGAGGGGTTTTAAAACTCCTTTTACAGTTCTTCAGTGTCGATCCACAAAGTTAATCCTAATGTAAACAAAGAATAACACGATTTATATGCCACTAAATGCAAACTTGTGATATTGCAGAGCACTGCAATGGTAAGGTTTGCTCTAAATACAATCTGTTCGGTTTTTATGTCCTTACACCAGCTGGAGATGCAAGTTCTCTTACCATGATTTCAAATATTGATTTGGTTAGCATACATCAAAACATTACCTTAATCTATTAAGCAGAATGTTTATTTTTGGGTTTCACACTTCCAACCCTTTTAACACCTTAATGTGCTCTTGCATTTTGTTGCACTCCTAATTATTTTTTTCCCCTCTCCACTTCTGCAGTTTATTCTTACGTAGTTGAAATCTAACCATATGAATAATGAAACAAAGCTAAGCACGCTGCCTCCAACAGAATACAATTTCCTCCTTGTATATGCTTACAGAGAACCACAAGCCACAGAGTACAAAATTCCAGTAAAAAAAGTAGCTGCGTTTACAATTTGTGTAATGCATTTGACTGTCACAAGATAGTCTTAAGTTGGATGAGAGGCAATTGTATACTCAAGTATAGGTACATACAGTTTTAACTTTTAAAAATATGTATTTCTCTTATTAACAACAGTGACTTTCTTCATCTTTATCTAATCGTGTTTATCAGTAGAACAGAAATGCACGTGTCTTAGAACAAAATACCTTGTTCTCTCTCTTCCTCTTCATAAAATGTCAGACTTTATGTCAGTAAAACCTGGAAATGGTTTTTGTCCCCGTGTGTATATGTGTTGATCTTTTCAATTGCTAATTCATGTTCTTCTTCGTAAAGATGAGGTTGGAAAAGAGGCGTGTACAACTCTCTAGGCAGATGTTAAAAGGATTAGGATTTGCAAAGTTTCCAGAAGTCAGACATCTTTTAATAACCTGGGAGGTGCTCGGTGTTTTTACTGTTCCCGTATCAATGGCTATTCCTGAACCAGAAAATATCAGTACCAGGATGGTGCCAGAGAGTTGGACAAAGAATGATTAAAGGATGAATACCTATTTTGCTTATCAACTTATTTTTCTCCAGGGTAATACTTAATTATATGTATCATGCTACATATATCTTTATCTTGGCTGGATAGGAAATGTTTGCTAGTGATAATATTCACAAATGTCTGTGGATTCTGACTGTGTTTAGCCTTTGGTCTTCATTGTTAATGACTCTCCTACCAGCTGGTCTTCCCTGCAGGTGGAGCAGTGCTTGGGAATAGCATGTGTCTGTGGTAACAGAACTTGAGTTTCTATTTGAACATAAAAAAAAATCCCGAAGAATTTGCGTCTGAGTTCCTGTATATTCACCAATTGCGGAATAGAAACGGTATCATGTGAATGATGCATCCAACCAAAAGAGAATAATGGAGCTCATATTTCAGCTCTTGTTCGGAAGCTGCTTATTGCTGCAAGTTGAGAGCTAGGCTAGTAAAACGATTCAAGAAAATTATACATTGCTTTCAGGCCAACTCACATGTAGAATTATTATTGCATGTGACTCTGCTAGGAGCCAGTGGGTCAGCTTTAACAGCTGCAGCTACGCACCGTGGTACAGAGGGGAGAAAAGCCCGATTCTTTTTTTTTATAAAGCACAATATTTTTACCCAGGTTCTGTGTTGAATGGTGAATATGATTTTAACCATTGCGAATGGAATGAGAAATAACCAAAGATTTCCACTTTGTAAAGAATCCCTATCGGTCAGTCACAAGTTTGACAGTTGTGGTGGCTTGTCAGCAGAATGCAGCCTGCTGAATTCCCTTCTTTCCACGGGAACATAACAAAAGCTCAAGTAATGTGGTCAGTGGAGAAAAGCATTTTTTAAATCATGCAGGGAAATATAAGCTTTCCTAAATGTAAGTAAAAGGTAGCACATACTGAGAAAACAAATTCTACCTGGTTAAAAGAGAGGAGCAAAGAAAGTGCCTGGCTTGACCAGATAATCAGGACGTCCTCGTATCAAAGGAAGATTACATCTGTTCTTATCTTAATTTTGTGTGGTACAGCGATATGGCATGAGATTCTCTTCTGAAAAAGGATCCGTGTTCTGCTAGCGACCAGAAACATAATTATTTCTCAGTTTCCCACCCCCTGGAGGCACATAATTTGGTGCTAAGAACTGTTTCTTTAGTTGATGAGTGGCTTTCTTGTGGCTACAGTTGCTCCTCTGTCCCTTAGACTTGGCTTTGATGTTCGCGCACGTTGCGCGCGGGCCGGCCCGGGTCCCGCTGACAGAACCGCCGGCAGCGCGGCACCGCGGGCTGGCATCCCGAGCGGACGGTCCCCAGCCCGGGGAGGTCTGGCACGGGCTGCCCTCTGCTCTGCAGGCCCGCTGACACAGGCTCCTTGTGAAGGAGAGGGTCGGAGTGGACGTACCAACTGGAACGTGAAGGGCTTTTATTTCTTCCAAGTCGATGCAAAGTGTTAGAATCGTGTAGTGTACCATCTAGAATAACTCGGTGAACGGGAAAATAAACAGCTAAGTGGGTGTGGAAGAGTTCAAGTCATCTGGCCCCAGGTTTTTCAACAGTGTCAAGTGATTTTTGTATCTAAGAAATTTCCTCTCACCGCTGACTCGAGCGGGGATACGTGTTAAGAACCAGCTGAAACTTTTGCACTAAACCCTGCAGAATCTCCTATTATGTTGGAGGAATTCTCTCCCTCTCCCTCAGACAAGCTGTAACTTCTGAATTTCCCAGCCCTGTTGGTAGGGAAAGTGGAATTATTAGCAAGGAAATACCTAGTTTTCTAGAAGTAAACCAGAAAGTGCTGGAAATCTTCCTTGCTGCTTGAAAATCGGTGGGGTTTCAGGTTGCTTAGCTGTTGGTAGCCAGGGCCCTGCGGACTTGGGGTGCCTGTCGGAATAGCACCTCCAAAGCCGCTGGAGCTGTCCCCTCCTAGTGCAGTTGGAGCTTGTGGTTCTGGATGAGCCGCTAACTCTAAACTGGAGCATATTCATAAACCACCCCCATTTGTATAAGGCAGTGAAGGAACAAGGAATATGAAAACACAGCTTCTGAGATCTCTGTGAAAGATTCTTATTATCCTGCCCCAGATGGCACCAGCTGTACTCCTGGACCAATACTAAATGACTGTGGCTTGTGCCAAATATGTACTTGAGTGGGTTGTACATGCCCTTTACAAATAGAAGTTGAATGTTAATAGATACTGAATGAAACCCATTGCCAAACCAAACAGAGCCCCTGGATATATACAGGGCATGCAGGGAAATTATACATTTCAGCAACGCTTGCTGCAGAATGCGTGCAAAGGATTTCAAAGTGTTGGTGGATTTAATGTGGTCGTTGCTAATTCTCTGTATGCTAATAGCTGCGTGAAGATGCAGGAAGAAGAATGAGGAAAGGTTAAAAGACCACTGCACTGATATCATGTAAATTCAGGATAGGGTCAGCGTATGGTGTTGTAAACAACATCACATCTCGGAGTACATGGAGTTCTGATCCTTTCAGGTATTCGAGCCTTTGTCTGCTGATATAACGCTTGCCTGTCAGCCCCACGGTCAGAGGCCCAATCTTTTTTTCTTCAGTTGCTGAAAAGGTCCCAGCGCCACATCGGGGCAACATACTGGCTGCCTATTCTCCTTCCCTATGGAACGCAATCACTGGACAACTCTGCTATAATTCACTCCCTGGCCAGCCCTTTGAAAAGGTGGGCTGCCTCAGTGCTGTTAGCCCAGCAAGATAAATCATGTACTCGAAATTAACTTCCATTGAAAGGAAGGGGTGGAAGAAAAGCCGACTGGTCAGGCGGAGCATGCTAAAGAAAAGATGACTAGAGTTGATAAATGTCATTGCGGATAATTTGGGGGCTGTGATTAAGATCTTATCTAGGTAGGAAGTAAATAGAAAAGACTTAATAAAAGTCCTACCCAGGGATCCGTCCTTATGAACTTGTGAAGTTTTAATTTTTTTAAAGTGAATATTGAAGAGAGCACCAGAAAGGTCTTCATTAAAGGAAAGTTGTTTTCAGGGTGCTGCCTAAAGAGATTTTAAAAGCGCCTGGACAAAACTGTATGTCTTCCCCCCACTCCTTTTTCTTTTCCAGAGGAGAAAGAAAGCATCTTTGTCTAAAAATTCCTTTAAAAAGTTAAAGGATAAACAACTGGGGGGAACTGATGAGGATTTCTGGGTAACAATCATCTGTTTTTTCTCTTCTCTCTTTCTTTCTTTAATGAATGGGTTTTACTGCCATAAAATTCCCTACAAATGAAATGTAACCTTATCCCCAATATGTGTAAGGGAGAGAACGCAGAGGCCTGTTTGTCCATAAATTCACATACTGTTCGCTCAGAAAGCATAAACTGCCTCCTATTTTTATTGTACTGGCTAGAATTTGCTTTTATTATATTATTAGCCATAGTTTGCTGCTTTTTTTCGGGTCAGCCAATTACTTCAGCAACCTGCAAGCAGTGAGCAGACAGCAGTAGTAAACTCGGCTGACATCTGGGAGTCCGAGTGACAGGGATCCAGGGCCCAGGGTGAATTCCCCGTCACTGGAGAGGCGGGGAGCCCTCCCCTCCTCCCCGGCCGGTACGGGGCTGGCAGTACTGCGGGCACTGCCTTCACCACGCGGAGCGAGCACAGACAATCCTTAACAGCTGTACAGCTGTTTTCTGTGTACAGACTTCTGTTAGCTAATGAGAATGTTTAAAATTTTATTGAAGAGTGTATCCTGTGATCTATAACCTACCTAATCCAGATCTCTAAGGGATACTGAACTGCTAGAGGTTTCCAGAACCCTTGAAATGCCACCTCCTAAATTACCCAGGCTTCTTATTTACTTCCTCTGTATCTTTTTACTGCTTTCCCCAGCATACAGAACATATTCCAATATGAAAACTGGGTAATGCAGTAAAAAAAAAATTGCAAAAAAGAACAGATAAGGGCATACAGAAAGGAGACGGGAAGAGCCAGGAGCACTGTATTATTACCTAGACTCGAGTAAATCAAGTTTGGAGAATTTGGGAGATAGAAAAAGATGTCGGTGTGTCTCTAATCCCTCAAAGTACTCTTCCTGCTGTTCCAAAAAGAAACGGGAAAAGGCAAGAAGAGCGAGTAGTTACAAGCGGTATGTCTTTCAGAAAGGATCTGATATTGAGTAAATTATTATACAGGCGTGAAGGACAAAAGCAGAACCTGCATTGCAAAGTGCTGTTATTGTGCGCTCGGACCAGCAGCTGCATCGTGAGGGAAGCTTTGGTGTGATGGGGACATTTCTGTAGAAAATAAGACATTTCCAGAGCTCGGTTGAAGCTGGTCTTCAACGCAGATAGGTTTTTCTGTGCGTGCAGAGGTTGGCGTGATACGCGCTGTGCCTCAGCTGACTGAATATAATGTTAAACCTACCCGCTTGCAGGTGTGGGATGGGGAGGGCCCGAGCCCGTTCCACAAAAGGCAGCGGAAAGCACTCTGCTGAATCCCTGGGAAAGGAAAAGGACAACCAACACGGTGAGGCTTTTATGAGAGCTGGGCCAGCTTTACTAGGCGTGCTGGCTAGAAGGTGCGTTAACTGCAGTTTCAACTAGTAGACGCCTGCAGCTTTCTTTGTAATTAAACACTTACTTAAGTGTGCGACTGCGTTGTTGCTTTCTTAGCCTGGGGAGAGTTGTCTTGCTTGTATTTATTTTAAGATCCTGCAATAACAAAACTTGTGACGTTCCAATGGAAACTGCAAATCTAAAAAGTGCATATTCCGCTCAACAAAAACATTGAATTATTTTGTAGGAGCAAGAGCTGAAAATTAAGTCTTTTCTTTCCGTTTGTAAATTCCCTGTGCACTGATGCAGATTTCTATACGTGCATTCACTATTTACAAGTATGAGCCAACAGTTTAGAGTTTAGTGCTTTATTAAAAGAAATGTCTGCCTCAGGGAATTGGTCAGGCACTACTTGCCATCAGAGTGTCGTTGGTCACCTGGGCCACAAGAGACTCCGTTGTTCCAATATGGGTTATCCGTATTAAAAAAAAATAAAATAAAATCATAAAATGGCTATAAATGTTGGCTATCAGATGATAAACAGATGCTGTTCTCTTGGTGCTTTTCAGGCCCATAAGTGTAGAAATACCAATGGTTATGATAACAAAAATTTTTGTGCAAGCTAACTACCATTTATACAGCCAGTAGTGAATGATAAGGCAGGGGAAAATGGTTAAATGGAACTTTCACCAGACTTTGGAGAGATGTTTGTGAACTGTGTTATGAGATGCAAACGCCTCTTAAATATGAAACATAAAAAAGAAAACTGCAAGTTTGTAATACAACAAACACGCAACGTGCTTCTGTGTTTTATGTATCTGAACATTTCCTGCAAGCTGTCTGCTCCGCTTTCCATAACCGATGATAGTGCAGGTATTGCCATCCTTCCTTTAAAGACATTTTGAAGGTAGTTACTGAGCTGACTGGTTTTCTCAGGTATTCTTATTGAATCAAATCACCTGCCAGTCTTCTGCTGGCCTTTGTCATATGTTTGCTGCAGAAAACTAAATGTTCTTTAGAAATTTCTCCACTGAAATCTGGTTTCAAATACAAAAACCGTCCTCGTTCAAAACATATTTTGAGTCTAATTCATGAACGCTTTCCAAGCTATCAACATCATCATTTTCCAGCGATCTCATCAGCATGTCAAAATCGCCCTTGTTAATGACTCTGAGAAAACTGTGGGCCCAATAAACTCCATGTCAGGTAAAGAATACAGTGAGGATTGGAAAGTGACAGATAAAGCAAATATCCTGCTCCTAAACAAACACAGCAGGACAGGAGAAGATGACAAATGATGGGATTGTGTCAGCTTGAAAACAGATTGGACTAATGGCATGCTGGACTTTGCACTCCAGGGGATCGATACTCTATCAGGCAAGAGAGCTCGAGACCTTGTGAATGGCGTTTGTACAGACAGAAGAAAGATATTTGCTGATAGCGTGCGCGCTTGTTGCTCGCACAGCACTGTCTCCAGTGCACGGCGAAACTTGAATGTAAGCCTAAAAGGGGAATTCTGTGCGGTCTGATTCCTCCAGGCTGAGGGGAACCTTTTCTTCTGGGAGTCCTTCCTTCAACGCTGGAAACAGAGATGTGGCAAAGTCTGTGTCGTTGCGAAGTTCGTGCGCTGGGCTGGGGGCTGCCAGGCTTTGGGCTCGCTTTGTTTCTTTCTTTGAAACCTTCTCTTTTTTTGGTTTTTCCTGGCGGCAGGGATGTGGAATTGAGTACTTCTGAAGAGGAAAAAAAAAAAGGTTTATTTCTTGGACTTTAAGGCAGACTGCGCACATAAAAAGAATACATTTTTTCCTGCCTTTGTCCGCTTCTGTTCCCAAAACCTCCAGCTGCTATAAACTGAGTTCACTCAATGTGGAACGCAGAAAAACTGATGGGATGTGATTTTTCTATGCCGTTTAGCCGCATGATGCAGAAATATGCCCCTTCTTCAATACGAATATGTGTTTACATATATAGGGGAAAAAATTATCTGGCAGTCATTTAGGATGGGCAGATCTTGCCTGTATGTTTGATCCCCAGACAGCGGGTGTAATGCCAGGCTGCAGGCAAGTGGGGTGTCCCGGGGCAGCGGTCAGGAACCCTTCTGCTGTTCCCCACCCACTATCCCCTTGTCCGGCAGGATTTCTCTGTTACCTGGGCCTGCCCTAATTTTCACCTAAAGAAACATTTCCACTAGCGGGGGCCACCAGAGGTGTAAGGCTAAAGATTTGTTTTCAATAGCCATGTTCTTTTCAGCTGCTGGTTGCACTGAGGACTTAAAATTTGTGCTAAGCATTGTGTTGATTTTCTCTTCATCTCCCACGAGCAACAGAAGCAGGGACGTGGTCTATGGGCTCTCTAAAAGGGAATGGTCCTCACAAGTGAAGAGGGGAGTTCCCAGGAGATAAGGTGATGCAGAAGAGAACCTTTCAGGACTCTCGATAGCTCTTGCAGGCCTGGACAAAGGTAGATATGGTCTCCTCTTCCCTTCCTCCTCTGGGGGGGGGGGGAAAAAAAAGAAAAAAGGCAGTTTAGGGCTTTTTTGGGGGGCAGTGGAGGAAGAGAAGTAAGAATGTGTGCGTGTTTATGAGCAACACTGAAACGCCACTGTAATAAAAGGAAGAGAAGAGTCTGAAAAATGCCTCGAAGTGAGGACCGTGGAAGCCACCCGCTGCCTCCAAGCAGGGCGTGCACTTCTACATCTCTTCCCGGAGCAGGCAGGAAAGCTCAGACTCCCTCTCCGAGGAGCAGGCTGCACCTGGATATATCAGTTGCTGGTGCTCAAAAGCCCTTGGCATAACTCTGTCAAGCTTTTAAGTTTTCTGCCTGCCACCATCCCCAGCTCACATGCTTTTTTTAGGGGCCAGTTTGGTTTTTTTTCGTTGCATTCTGAAGTAAGGCTCTCGAGACTCCTCCCTGCCGATTAGCAGGTCCAGAGTCCTGCTGCGATTGCCACCCCAGGCTGCACCCTTCCTTTCCTTCCTTTTCCAGGGACTGGGAGACAACCCCTTCCCCTGCACCCGATAAAGAGCGTGCGGCCAGACACAGGGCGCGGGAGGGCCCTTTGGCTTTCAGCTGTGAGCCGGAGCGGAGGGCGGCCGCCCCACGGCAGAGAGATGCTGAAGCCTTACTGTGGCAATTTTATATATTACGCCAGCAGCAAGGAGACTTAATCTGAAGGCTTTGCAAAGCTGAGAGTTTCTTGAAGGGCCTCTTTTGCGTTTGAGTGTTCAGACTCAGTCCTGTCCCTCCTCTTTTCACGTGTCAAAAGCCTCCAACGGCTTTGGGAAGAGGAAGGGAGGTGATTGCCCGGGGCTCGGGGCTGGTGGGGGTCCCCCAGGCTGGGGCGGGCGCCCGGTAAGCCACCCGGCTCCCAGCTGCACCCTGCCTGGGTGGGGGGTGAGCGCTGACCCCAGCTACAGCCCGAAGTGAGGCCCCAGGCATCTTCCTGTAAAATGCACCTAATTAGCTACGTTCGAGCGTGCTTTATTAAAAATACGTATTTCTGTCGTTTTGAGAGTTTTCCCCTTTCATCTGGCATGCTTGAAAGGGTTAACTATTTTCTGATAAATTGCACTCTCTTTAATAGCTATTAGTTGTTTACCTGAGCTAATAAGATTAATGTCGTATTGAATATGGAAAAAAAATCCCTTGGACAGACCAACACATGCTATTAGATTTATATGCTAATCATCACGAGCATGAAATTAATGCTAAGGAGACATTGCAGGAATGCTTTTGCGTGATCAAGAAAACAGAAAGAATTACCAAACTTCAGTGTGGCCTTATATATCCCATCCTACAGATCACATTGAAGGGCTCACAGGAATGAAATGAGTAGGACTGCTCTTGTGAGCAAGGGTTTGTAGGATCAGCCTTGAAAATGTGTATTTTTAACTTTGAAAGGTCAGGTTCAGAACCCAGGAGATCTGTATATTGCTTGTGCTTTTCCAAGGTGTTTACTCAGCTTTAAAGTCTCTTCAGAAAGAGAAGGAAAGAAAGCCTCTTGTGTGCCTATCAGTTTCTCTGTTGATATTTCTCTCTACCCATTTGATATTTTAGATAAATAGGCATTATCTCATCTGAAGGAACTCTTTGGAAGGCAGCAAGTATTTTTTTATTAGAGTCTAACAAGCTGCTATTTTAGGAATTATATATAACTGTGCTATAGAAAGGCAAGGTTTATATGAAGGCCATTTAATAAAAAAAGCAAATTAAATTCCAAGCAAAACATATAGAAATAAATTGTGGAGAAATTAAGCCATGAACAACGTAAACATTTTTAATGGTGTAGTATTTAATTAAAATCAAGTATTCTCAGTTTGTGTAGATGTACTAGAACGCACACGAGTTGCAATAACCTATATGGACACTTTGTAAAATAAAACAATTTAACAATAAATGCATTTCGGCCTCTGAAAGGCTGTGCATATTCCCCCTGCTTTCCTTGTCTCATAAACACTGATGCAATGCAAATTAAGAGCTGATTAAATTGATGAAGCTTAAATGGAAACGTGGTACTACCAGACTTGTACAGGAAAAAAAAGCTCTGCAGATATGTTCCACGCACACACATCCTTCGTAAACGTGAAAGAGTCGATTAAATTCTTCAGGACGCGCCGAATACCAACTTTCCCTTCTGCTTGCTGTGATTACCGCACCTCCGCGTCACGCAGCGGCAGGCTCGCGGCAGCGCTCGCAGCGCGTGCAATTCCCGACTTGCATCTTGTGCAGCGTGCGAGGGTAACTGGGGCGTGAGGGTGGCCAAGAGTTTATTCCTACCCGCGCCGCCCGGTCAGCGCGGGGCCTGCGGCACCCCAGCCTCTGCGCCCCAGCTGCAGCTGCGCTGCCGAACCCTGCGTGCTTACCTTGCCAGGGTGGGGGGCCCCTATTGTTTTCATACCAATAACACATTCTGAGGGCAATAAAGAAACTGAAAGGGAATTGCTAAGGCATAAGAGCCATTATGAAGCTGGAATTTGCTTCTTAAATACTTCTTTAAGGATTTAAAACTGACATCCTCTCCCCTCTTTCCAAGAGTACTGGAGAAGAGGGAATGCTCATGTACCTTGCTTTTATTGCTGGAGGCAAGGAGGTTAGAGAAGAGCGGGCTGCCAGTTAAGGACCTCTGCTCTGTGGGAGCTGACCTGGCTTAAAATCAGATTTGGGGGTGTGTATTGGGGGAGGGGGGGCAGGCAGAGAGAAGTTTAGTCTCAGTATTGTCTGGCTGGCTTGGTTACTGACATGATCTCACTGCTTCTGGTTGTCAGACAGTACTAAAATAATAGAAATGATATGTTGAGAATGAGAAAGTGAAGCCATTTTACATATATTTCAAATGTTGCCTCTGTTTTTCTGAATTTTCTTGAACACCAGCAATTTAAACCAACTAACAAGCAGAAAAACCCTCTCTCATTATCTTTTCTCTTTTTTTCTGTAATTTATGCATAACGTGTGCTCGAAGAAGCTAGAGGAAAAAGGAGTGTTGTTTTGCATTTATTTTGGCTTGTCTTCCCCTGTAACACGGTTGCTTGGGCCAGAGAAATTGCACGTCATATGGGTGGGGGGGTGGGGGCAAGCTCAGAGAATCCCAAGAAATGCTTACATCCCTTTTTTGCTTAGATTGAATAATAAATGCATTGCTTCACTGAGGCATTAATTGGAATCAGTTGATGTATATAATAAATGAAAGCTAATTCCCTGCTCAAGTATCTCAAAGGAATCTACTAATTTTGTTTTCTTTGAGAAAATCAGAAAGCTTGGACGTGGCTGTGACCAAAGCTAGTGGCCAAAGGATTCCTCACCTGTGCAGCACAAGGGATTTGCATGCCTGTATGTGTATTGCATGAAATAAGGACACTTTGTGTTTTCAGAAGCATTTTGTCTAAAATAGGAACTCTGGAAAGAGCCTAGATGCACGTTATGAGTTATCTGTGGCGTATCAGGCTACTGCAGCTAGTTACCTTAACAGCCAGCTGCACATGAAGGAAAGTATGTGCGTTGTGTTTGACAAGGAAAAATGCATTGAATCTGCCACAGTCATTTGTCTTTATTGTAGCCCTAATTTGAATGAAAGCAAGTGCTAATAGAGGACACGGTTTAAGAAAACTCTGCACATTGGCATAAATATCTTGCAGAGGGAGAAACTTGTAGTATGATTTAATAGCCTGGTTTATCTTTGCTCCTGGCAAAGTTTGCTAGCATGGTGATGCTGGTTCCTGCTGCAGTTTTTATCAATGCATAATGCTTCCTATTCCCCCGCCCCCCTCCAAACTTCCCTAGTGAATTCATCTAGAAACATATCGATTCCATGCTGCGACAGAGTGGGACAGTGCCCTGCTCTGTAGAGAGCTCTCGCTGTTTCCCTTTTATGAACAGTCACAGACTGTGTCTGTCAGCATTGCTTGTCCTGTAGTATGTCTTCCTTGTGATTCACAATACGAGCTGCTCATCAAGGCAAGACAGACGTGTTAAATAAAGTGCCATCAGGCCTGCTCGCTTGCACAGTGGTAGCCCATTGTGCTGCCATACGGGTGAGCTGGGGATGGGTTTGTCCCTTTGGAATCCTTTTTAATTATCTTTAACATGATTCCAGCTTGAAATGATATTTCAATTGAAAAGAACTTGGGGGACAATTACCTTCTTCCGTGTCTTTGTCAATATTCATGTGCTGATTTGTTCAGATGGGGAGTGGGGGTAGGAAGCCAGGACAGGAAAAAGTGGGAAGAATCTGACAATTTTAAGCGTAAACAGTAAGACCTTGGATGGAGTAGCACTAGAACCGAAAGCCACCTACTTTCAAAGATGTGTTTTAGGGTTGTTTTCTTTCCTTCCTTTCAACTATTTTTAATGCAACATGAAGTGAAGTGCAACTATTCTTTGACCAAATTCAACAAGTGCAAGGGCTGTAAAGATCTGTCATGCTGTTGGGGAAGGCAGCCAAATGATAGACGCTGTCTTGTGAAAAAAAATCAGCTGCTCCGTTTCCCCCTTCCCCCCCCACCCCCTTTCTTCCTGTCTTCCAATATAGATCCTAATATTTTACACTTTATTGAAGAACCTGACACATGACTCCCGAAGGTCTTTGAAATTGGTTTGGCATCTAGTTTTGGTGACCAAATGGAGATACCTGAACAAGGCTGCAGGTTTTGCCTCTCAAATTCTGCTTAACCCTTTTTCTTCCCTCTCCCAGTTTACCCATCTCCTGCAGGAAACTGGGTGGTCCTTTTCAAGTACAAACCTATGGTAGCCCTGTGGGCACTCTGCGTCGTGGGCTTCCCTCCGACCGATGCTGCTGGCTAGATGCTAAACTCCCTTGTGACTGTAACTTGGCAAGTTTGTGCTAGGTAGTATCTGAAGACCAAGGCATTAGTTTGAATTCAGATCTCTAGAGAAAGATGCTTTGTGCGATCAAACCCCTCCCAACCCTCTAAGAGCCGTGTTAAGGCTTTTAATAGCATGCCTTCTGGGTCCCATAGGAGGCTGGGGAAAAGAGAAATACTTTTAACGGTCAGGTTCTAGTTTAAAAAAAGACCCACAACAAACCTTAAATAATTAAAAAGATGGATACAGTCTGGTTTAGACCTCTCATTTATTCAGTATTATTTAATTTCACAAATATTAAGTTTCCCTTTTCCATCATCAACACCCCTCCCATGGGATGCAAGTTACCACCAATTTCATTCTTCTGAAGCCTCATTAATGTCACCAGTTGTTCACTTTGACTTATGGGCTTAAATTACCAGAGACTGGAACAAGTGTAAATATAGTTGGGCTGCCCTTGAAAAGCCCATCCACACTTAAAACTTCTGCAGTAAACAAGAGCTGAGAAAGTCAGGAGGCTACAAATGTGGTTGGGGTATTAAGATAGCTCCCTCAAAAACTCCTTGACAGTAGACAGAACCTGAACCAAACAGTGTGACGATACCAGTTGTGGTAACATAGTAAGACCAGAAGATGCACGGTTACTGGACGCAGAAGAAATATAAAGCTAAATACCTAAGCAAAAGCAAGGTGGGTGGGGAACTGATGCCTGTTCATCCCTCGCTCGTGTTTGCAGCACGAGGACTGTTGGTGCCGACAGGGAACACAGGTGCCTGCTCTTAATTACACAGAGCATTTGTGGCAAAAGTTAGCAGGGTAGCTAGGATGTAAGGTTCATATTAATGACAGAAAAACCCATGGATTAAATGGGAATGGTGAGGGATGTAAGACACCCCTCACCACAAATTGCTGAAGTCGTTTCCCCTCGCAGAGAAAGCATGGTTAGAGCCCAGCCAAGGGCGAGGGTGCAGCACCCCTGGTTTCTCCCAGGGTTTTTTCTATTGGGCCAAAGAATATTTACTGGAATGCTGGGGAGAGGCACTAAACCAACAAACACACACAACTTGCTGTCATTCTTTACTTTCTCTTTAGATGTAGTACTTGGCAAAGTACATGTGTTGTTGACTTTTATGTTCTATGCCTTTTAAAGCTTCAAGCTGTAAAATAGACTGGAATTACTAATGAAACACATGCAAGTAACAGGGCTACTCCAGACTGTAGCATCAGATGAGCTTCAAACAGGAGGAGGCTGAGTGCTTTTAAAGAAATACAGCAAGGGGAAAAAACGGGTTGCACATAGAGACCGTCGATAATCTTAGGCTGAGCAACACACACACAGAAATATTTCCCGAACCTCACAGTTTTACAAGAGGGTTTATAATACCGGCACCATAGTGGGACGATGATTTAGTAAGAAAAAAACCTGTATTTGACTCACGTGCTTGTGGCATAATGAACATAGCCACAAGAGTTAAATAATTTCACATGCAGACATTAAGCTGTTAGTACAATAGTTAAGTGTTGGAAGTTTCATCCTTGCTATTTCTTCTCCGAAGAAGAGCTCTTTGGTATTTAGATTAGCAACAGGATATAATAAACTCGTTAACATGTCAAAAATCTTGTGTTGGGAAAACCTACGTGGCTGGTGTCTTCTCTTTAGTGTTGTTGCGCAGTAAAACGCAGCAATTAGTGCTGTGACTGGAGGACAGGCTGGAGGGAACAGCCCAGACGTAGCCAGGGATGACTTGGCAAGGCATTACCAGCAAGTCCCGCCTGGTTTCCAATATAATGTGTAAGAAGCCAGCGAGACATGAAAACGTATGTTAACAGAATGCTTACGCAAGTGTAGACACATAAAGAAACCAGGATCTCAGAAGTACAAACGCACTGTCTTTGCAGATACAGCCAAGTATTGCAGAAGCAAAAGGATGAAGGACGAATGGGATTTTCTAGTACAAAGTTTTTCTGGTAACAGACAATACAGATTTTTGTTGCACCTATTTTGTATTTGTTTTAAAGGTCTGGAATTGCAAGCTGTTTGGGCAATTTATACAAGCTACAAATGTTAATTAAAAACAAAACAAACCAACAACAAGCAATAGGAAAAAGTTCCTTGATAGGGAACAAAAACATTTTTGTTGAGGCCTAATAGAAGTTTGAGCTTTGTCCTAAAGCTCTCTCTAGTCCGCAGTGCCTCTCGCTTATTGAATAAGTGAAATGAAGCCCTTGGCGAGAGCTAGTAAGTGTGGGACAAAGGGCAGCAGTGAAAAATGAACACAGTTTCAAAATGCAGAGAAACAGATGTGAATCTGCAACAGAGAAAAGGAGGAAGGGAAGCCCATTACAGAGACCATACCAAGGGCAGAATTTAAAGCTGCAAAACATTTTGCTTACTGTGTTGCTCGCACCACACGGTATTTTACAGACTCGTCCTCTTCATTATCTCTGATAGTAGGCTATGGAGAGGCCACTTTTCAAACAACGTCGAACATCTGAAGATTCGTGAGGAATATGCATCAAAAGACCTCAGGCCGGGTGGGGGGAAGGAGAAGGTGGGCGCTTATTAAGTCCTGCTAATGTTAGTGATGTATTGAGTGAAACATCATGAAAAATGAAAGCAAATCCTACTATAATCTTGACAGAACAAAAGGCTTTCAGTTAAAATAGAAAAATGCTAAGGCGGTATATATCAAACATAACTTTTATATTAAATGTGCATGTGGTAGAATATGGATCACATTATAAGAAATGTTGTTTGGCTTTTTTTCTTCAACAAGCACCTAAAGCTCTTGCTTGGGAAACATTTGGACAGTGCGCTGCTTTCTGTTGGTAAAATTAGATTTTCTTGTGTTTTGTAATTACGAGGGATTTGCCCATCTGCACTTGGAAGAGAAAAAATTTTGCTCATCAGTCATTAAGTACAAGGTTTACATGTCTAGCCTGGGTGAAAGTAGCTGTACTTCTCATTCATCTTTTCTTGACAGGATAAAACCAATATATTGAAGCAGTTATTCTTCTTTTTAAAAATCCCACCTTTTATAACCACTTAATGGTATCAAATTTATCTGATGACTCAGTTTCTTTGAGCACAACTTCCCCAATTCTAATTACTGCAACCTTTTGTTCTAAGAATAATAAAATATAAGCCAGAGTTGGCACAGGAGCAAAGTGCCTCCTAGCAAAAGTCAAGTGCTTGCAAAGAAAATAAAACTCTCCCAGTTCCTCCTCGAAGTCCAGTAGCTCTCGCAACAGCAGTTGTTTCCTTTAAGGCATTTAATTTGTCACAACTGGAAAAAAGTCTTTTAAAATACCTCTATCCTTAAAAGTGAATGTAGTCCTCTTTGGCTCATCTAGCCTGGTGCCGAAGTCGTCATCTTGGCAGTGAAGAGAATTCATGTATTAGTTTAGGGCTCAAGCAACATAAACAAAACTCAAGTGGCTGGAGGGAAAAAAGGATCATTATGTGAGTGAAAAAAATTAAACATCTTGACTCAACAAATGCTACAGTCCTGTCTTATACCAGACTGTCTGTATGCCAAGTTACAAAAAAGTCATCTGACTTAAGGGGGGGAGAAAGGGAAACAGGGTATATGTTTCAACGTGCAGAAACGTAATACAGTAAAAAAGTGGAAAGGATTTTTCTAAATATAATTTTTTTCAGCTCTCATTTTTTCCTTTTACGTCTTTAGAACAGTTTCATTTTAAATATAGTTGCACCAAATGCAAATAAGGGTTGAAAAGGAAGTTTATATTCCTTACAATAGTGGGGAAAAACAAAACAAAACTCAAGCCGATTTCTTTATGACTGTCCAAGGAGGGCATCGTCACATGTTGGGCCGTCTTCTAGAAAGAAACCATGACAGATTGGAGGGAAAAGATTTCTCTATCCATCTTGTTATGTCACCTCTTATAAATCAACATATCTTAATTAATTACATTCTTTTCATACCAAGACTTTAAAATTGATGAGGGTGTGCCAGTGTGTATTTATTGCTCATTAGCTGCATGACTCTACAGAGTTTCTGTACTCTATTCCCACATGTTTAAAAACTCCGCAGCATACTGTGCACATCTCATTTTACTTACTGTATGGATAATTGTCTCAGTCACGGTGACTTAATTGTGTTGCCATCCTGCAGCAGACATAGGAGATGCATAAAATTATTCTCTCTGTGTGTGTATGCATTTTTACCTGTCACACGCATGCACATAAATATCTGTACCTAAATGGGCATACATAGGGACCTCAGATTAATTCCACTTAAGAACAACAGCATATTTGGGAGATCACAGATGCATGTATTTTGATTGCTTTTCTGATTTATAAATTAAATATGAAGTCAGCAGCCAAAGGGTTAATTCTGTATATCAGCAATAGCGGTTCCTTAGACAACCCCACAATGCAGAAGGTCACATACTAAATATTTCTGTCTCTCATTCTGACGTGCCAAAATTTACTTGAAAAAGAAATCGAAATGAAGCTGAAATGGGTCTTTTAACCTAGCTAATAACTAGGCACATTTGATACGAGCTACAGTCTGAACTGCAGAGATTGATTCGAGCAAATAAAACAAGGCAAAGTTTAAAGGGAAGCAGTCTAAAATGAGTTCTGCTGGTGACATTGGAACAGAAATATTTAAGGCTGTGGGTACAGATCACTGTAGATATCTGGGCAGACCATGCTCGTCCTGTCTCATTATTTCTCCAGTTGTTTGAAGAGCACTAGCCATTCCTGCCAGAGCCGCAAAGGAAATGGTGAGGGGAAGAGGACAACATGGAGAGTTTCCCAGACTACAGCTAGCATAGGGAGATAGCAACCAGATGGAAACTGTCAGTAATAGTGAGGATATTGCTACTGCTGTTTGAAAATGGACAGAGCAAGGAATGAAGGAAACGAGACGGGGAAGAGGCTGAGTGAAAGATGGATTATACTGAAGAGCAGAAGAGGAGATAATGAAAAAGAAGTGGGAAGGGGTGCGTGAGCAGACCTGGGTTAGAGAAGCCTGGCTCCGCAGTGTGCTAACAAACAAGAACTTTGTTACTGAAAAAATAACTGAATATGCAAAATTTGTTTTAAATTTACCCAAGGACAAAATGGAGATCTTTCAGCATTTGCATTAACATCCAGACAGATTTGGTCTCCAAAATACTTAGTAAATAGGGCATTTGCTTGGGATGAAGGTGCAGGTTCATATTTCTGTCTGCTTAATCTGGAGCTGGAATTCAAACCTGAGTCTCCCTCAGCCTGTCACCTGCCTGAAAACAGCCCCACGTAGGCAGATGTAATGCTGCTGCTGCAATAAACACCAGTTCCCCAGCGGAGGGAGGGCACTGGGGAGAAAAACTTATTTTCCAGCCTGGCAGTACAGCATTTACCTGCAGTGAGAGGGACATAGGTTCAAATTCCCATTCTCTACCAGGCTAGGTTCCCTAACCATCACATTTTTTGCTATTTTGAGGTAGAGCTGTGGTTTGGATGAGAAACTGAGAAAACTGAAACAAAAGTTCCTGGCAGGTGTACCCAAGACTTTCTCTTTATTCTTGGAGCTCAGAAATGAAGAGTGGCCCCAAGCAGGCACCTACTAAGTCAAGTCACTTTGTCCAAACCAGCAATGCTTCCTCTGTTAAGTGATCTTCACTTAGGGAGGAGGAGGACAGCAACATAGGGGAGTCGGGTCACTTCCTAGCCCACACCGAATTCAGATCTCAAAGACCAATTCACTTGTCCGCTCATTACCTGTGGGAGTTCCCCGTGTGCTGGGTTTTTGTGCTGAAAGATGGCTTCTGTCCCTCTGCTCTCAGCTCTGAGATCCTCGTAACAGCCCCGATGCCGCAATGCCCCGTGTGGCCTCCCGACTTGTTTGTGCAGTTATCTCGACAGTGCTGGGCATGACTCCCTAATTTCTGAACTCTGCAGTCAGGGATGAAGCTCCATGTTTCCACCAAAGATGCATCTCTTGGATGCTGTCAAGCGTTATTTAAGATACAAGAGAGCTTGGGAGACCAACTGCTTTAAAATGTAACTCAAAGGAGTGTGAATCTGTGCTAAAAGCACTAAGGGAGAAGGAGGGCTGCTGATGCTTTGCGATGGGAACTGAAGCACTGGGACTGTTATCAGCCCAGACCTGGAATTTGTTTTGTCCAAACACCAAGTTTCTGCACTAAGAGCCAGAAAACGGCCTGATAGTGGAAAACAAACATCTAGTCCTCAAGAGAAAAGAGGAGTCAACCCTAATTTAGCTTTTAGCAATAATTATTTCTTGTTCTATTAATTGATGCTCAGCATTTTGTAAAATCTGCTACCTATTCCATCTCGTGATTTAAGATGCCTGACAAATGAATATTTTGCAAACTGCTAAAGCACCTTGACATTTTTTATTTCAGCTGCAAAATATAAAACCATGCTTTAATAATTTGTTTAAAAGAGCTTTTATTTCTTACATTGTATTCCTTAATTTTTGCACTTTAAGAACGAGTTGCTGTACCTGTGGTTTAAGAATGTGCTTAGCTTTGTCTATACGAGGACCTCCCCCTAAATCATATCTATGGGGCTACAAAGTGGTGAAAAATTAGGAATGCGCATAAGCATTTTCAGGATTGGGACCTCAGTTTTCTTAAGAAACAAATGCTGGTATGAGATGGTTTGTACTTACGTGGATTCTTTTTAGGATGTGAGTTATTTTTATTGTGCTCCTGGATTTTTTGATACATCTTTGTACGCAGAATTCTTCACTCAGGTTACTGGGAATGTCTTTAAATGATGTCAAACTAAAGACTGAAATAAGAACAGTTGAGTTTGGGTGTACCCAGTACAACTCACACTTTGGTTTAATTACTTTGTTTTCACTCTGCTTCGGTGGCGATCCCAGTCTGGTCTCGCATCTTGTTCACGGTTTTTTACTTTATGCAAACTTGTCCTGCCCAGCAACATAACACAATTTATGTATTCTTAGTATAACTGAAAATATTTTCCACGTGTTATAACAGTGACTCTTCAACTACGGTATGGGTCATTCAGATACTAACATGTTAAGGATGCCAAGATCTCTGTGCTGTCTGTAAACATTATTCCTGAGAGGCAGAGAAATCAAGGCTATTTTCTAGCTTTACTTCCTTTCTTGTTTGTTGACATGAATGATGGCTGTTCAGTAACAGGGAAGATCAGTGCATATTTAGGTGATCTCACATTAAGAGTGAGATTCCTAACTGCAGTGCTCAGGGTCTGGAAGTTCTTGTTAAGCACAGCTTTAACTTGACCCCTCTTCTAACTAATGAGCCTGCTTTGCTCTCAGGGCGAAATAGAGCAGCTGCTTTGCAGAGTGATCCCCCAGCTGGTACCTGCACCTAGAGCTGCGCAGCTCTGTCCTTCTGTTGCAAAGATAAGGCGGTAACATTAAGAAGGGGTGCATTCAGTTGGAGTAGTCTGTTTACTTTGAAAATAAGGATAAAAGCAGCTCACGAGAAGACGAGCTGAGGTAGAGGTGTAGAGTTGAAGTCCCCTAGGGTCAGGGGTTGCAGTGCCTGTTGGCTGGGGCTGGGAGCAAGACAACGCTTCAGGGTTTTTGCAGCGGTGTCTCTCGGGGTGTAAAGCTTAGCGCACCTCAAAGCCCTCGTGTGCGTGCTACACGTAGGGCGCTGGAAACGGGTGCCGGATCCACCGCCATGAACGCTCGTTTGCCGCGGGCCAGGCCTCCCCCTGCCTCTAGCCCTTCATCCCGAGTGGGCAGGAGCCACCCACCGCGGCGTGCCTCGCGCCTGAGCTGGCGGCCTGGGCCGCCGCCAGCGGGACCCCCGGGCTCTGCGGCCCCCCCGGCCTCGGCGGGGCTCGCGGTCACCCTGGCACCCCAGGAACAATTCCTCACACAGCGTTTCCTCCCCCGGCCTCTGCTAGGAAGGGGCCCTGTGCGTTTTACGCTGCTAGATGCAGCTTTTCCTCCCCGGGAGCCTTGAAAAATCATGCGGCTTCGTATCTTTGCGTGCGTGCGCGCCTGTTGAAATAAAAGTCATGGTTAAACCCCTCTGGGGTGCAAGCAGCACTCGCTCCCTGCCACTACCCTCCTGGAGAGTAATCTGTGACAGGCAGACAAGGCCCCTCACTCAGCGGTTCACCGGTGGAATTTCTCCCGGACTAATGGAGTGCGGAAACTGGAGTCCCTCAGCTGGAGCCACATGTTATGCTTAGCCCCCGGCCGGGGGATGGGGCCCTGCCCCGAGCTGGAGCCGGAGCCGGAGCCGAGCCCGGGCTGGCCCCCGCCGTGGGCCGGCCCCGCTGACCCCGCGCTCCCGGCCCCGCGGGCCGCCTCGCCGCAGCGGCAGCGGGGGAAGCGGCCCGGGCCGGTGCCGCCCCGGGCGGGCCCCGCAGGTGAGCGGGCGAGGCGGCAGGCAGCGCGGGCGGGTGACCGGTGGGGACCGGGGAGCGCTGCGCGCCTTTCTCCTCAGGTTCAGCACTTTTTGCCGCCCGCTCTGGTAAGTGTTGAACATTTGTAACTTGCTTTTTTTTCCGCGAGGGATGATGAAATGATAATGAAATGCCGCCCGCTGGAGGCGACGTGCCAGTGCCCGGCTCCAATGCCGGCATTAGCCTAATTCAGTAAGTGCTAGATGCCCGCTTTGTTTGTGTGGAGCTTGCAGCCCTATTGATGTCAAGCAGGCTGTTAAAAAGCATAATGACATGGCATTAGAGACCCCGAGAGCAATTAACAGGCTGCTTAATTAGCAAAAGGAATTAGAATTTGAGTGGCTGATCTTTGCTTAAAGACTTGTAAAAAAGCTGGAGCAGTTATCTGATTATGCATTGATCAAACAGGCTAACCCTGTCCTTAGGTAATTCTCTTCCCTCCATTGTGGTCTTTGAATATACAACTGTTTAAATATTCTGACCTGCCCCAAGAAAGCCGAGGGAAGCTGCGCCCGCGGGGCCGGGCGGCAGCAGGCCCCCGCGCCGCGGGGCCGAGGCCTGGCCTGAGGGCCGCGGCCCAGCCCGGGGCCAGGCCTGGCCCGAGGGCCGGGGCCGAGGCCGAGGCCTACCTTGGCCCATGTGCCCGGGCAGTTGCCAAGCCACGTGCGGGGCCGGCCGGGCGGTGCCTGCTGGGCGCTTAGGCTGGCTCGGGGGTCCAGGGCCTACCTTCGCCCATGCCTCTGGCCGCCCACGCTGCCAGCGGGCCGGGCCAGCTGCCCAGGGGCGCGCAAGGCCCCTTTGGCAGGGAAAGGGGGCTGTCGCGGGGCGAGGCCGAGAGGGAAAGCCGTGCCCGCGCTCTGGCTGCGGCCGAGGGAGGCGTGCAGGCCCCATGGGGAACTGGTTGGCGAAAGCGGGTTTCTTTGCGGTGGCCTGGGCAGGGCTGAGCTGGGGGAAGCCGCGGGTGGGTACGGCAGGCCCAAACGCAGCTGGCCGACCCCCCTGTGCAGACGCACGCACGCTCTCAGCGTCCCCACTTAGCTGTTGGCAGCCGAAAGCCAGAGAAACCCGGAGTGATTGATTTTTACACAAACACGCGCACACACACTGTATTGTTTGTTCTGCCTGCCTTTGGGTTTGATTCACTCCAAGTGTGTTATGACACTCTCCCTCATCAAATAATTGTGGAATCGCAGTTGGGGCGGGAGCAAAGACTGCTGTTGGGGAAGGGGAGAAGTGTGGGCATCATAAAATGCTTGTGTTTATTTTAGGTGGTATGTGCAACAAAATAAACATGTTGAAGTAAAGAAAAAGAAAACAGACCAGACAAAAAAGCAAGCTAGAAACCTATCATGCTACTATGTGAGACTATTTTAGTCGTGGTTGCTGTGGAAGGTCAGAGTAGACGATCACAGAATTTCTTTGGCTGTAACATGTACGTGACACTTGCTTGACCTTGCTGTGCTTTTGGCAGGTGGTTCCCTATTACTGTGTGGCACAGAGTTATTAAAAAATCCATTAACGGTTGTGTTTGTACTTGCCAGAAGCCCACCTTCCCCAAATTTTTTTTACAGTTTTTCTTGAATATTGTTCTCCTCTTTGCTACACATAATTTTTGCTTATTGGGAAGATATTATTTAACACTTCTTGGTGCTGCGAATGCATCATTTTTTTCTGCATTTGTGAGAGTGAGGAAAGAGAATTAACCTTTACAGGGCAGGGGAATTCTGCTGTACCCAGTATAGTTTTCATTGTTTTACTTGCAAAAGTTTTGTTTGACCCAAGCATGATTGTGTTTAGTTCCTGGCAATTTTATTTTGGAAATGTTAGTTCTAAACATAACCACCCAGTCTCTAAAAGGCCACCATTGTTTATTGTTTTCCTTTTAATAAACTTATTTTTTTCCTGTCTTCTAGATGGCTAGAAAGAGAACAAAAATTCCCCCCCACCCCAACTTAGCGAATGAAAAACATCTATAACAATTTTCTTACCATGGATACTGTTTGGGAGTGTAATTGTACTGTGGAATCCTCTTCCAGTGATCTAAGTTCTGGTGAGAGCCTGATTAGTTTTTAATGCTCTGAAATGAGTAAATTGCAATTTGGGTTGCAGTAAATCTCTGCTTACAGGAAAATTATTCTGTAGGGAAATATTTATTACTTCACTATGAGTTTGTGTGAGAGAGATCAAATATGTATTATATTTCATGCCATAGAATTCTCTGAAATGTTACAGAATATTATCAGACTGAACTTAATCAGCTAACAGCTCGTTGACAGTGCATCTCAAATTCACTCCTTTCACAGTTTCCTATACTGAATTTAGGGTTTAGCGTTTAGGGTTTTTTAAAGTTGGGGTTTTTTTGTGTGGTTTTTTTTCCCCCCACCTTAGAGGTAGAAGTCACTAGAGTAGCAAGAGGAGGGAGATGCCTGCCTGTACTATAGCTTTTTCATATCAGTAGGCTGTGTGATGCAATTGCCAGGGAAATTTCGAAGCTGACATTCCAAGGTCTTGATCTAGACATCAGCTCTATGTAGGCAGAGCTCTATGCTCATGATTTAATTGGGATTGCTTATGTCTTCAGGGATCTGTCCAGACGGGCACCAGTCTGCTATCAGAGAAAAGCCTATGTTGCATACAAGTATTTCCCTCATCCTTCTACTTTAGTGACATATTTCTCCAAGAAAAATGCTGAATCTTTTCCAATAACTGCGAAAGTGTAGTTGAAATAAAAATCTCATTCCTCTGGAGACTTTGCTCACTGATAAATGGACTGTTATGCTGTTCAGCCAAAGAAGATACTCATATCTTCCAAAAATTGAAAGAACATATTAATAACTGATCCTGTGTCTTAAATTCCATATTAAGTTGGATAAAACATACTTTTAGGAAAAGGAAATGACAACAAACCCACATTTGATACGCATCACTGGGTAACTAAGTGTGTAAAGTTATGCTTGTGTTTAAATGTTTGTAGGATGAACAATGAATTGCTTTAGTCCTACTCTGCTAAAATTCTGTGGAACTTTTGACTTTCTCAAAGCCTTTACCCTGAAGCTAACTAGAAATTTTGATAAAGCCTTTCCTAAAGGATGTTTCTAGTCATCAGGATTGAAATGATTGTGAGAGGGAGAAGCAAACACCCAGCCCATGATACCTGACTCAGACCAGAGGCTGGGACCTTTTTCTCCCGTGACTGTTTATCATGGAGTTATTCTGGGTTGTCTCAGTCGTTTCAATAGAATGTAAAAAGGTTCAAAATATTAAAATTTGTGTCTGGAGAAAAGAAAACTTGAAAATATCAGCAGGATGGGTAAATCACCTTCGTCCTGATTCTACTTCATTTTGCACTGCTTATTCAGTGAGCGGATGCTTTTGATCTTAGTGTAAACTTCAGCATACGTAATTTAATTGGTGTTGCATTGCCTCTCTGAGGTAGCACTGTGCTACCGTCCCCGTTTTACAGAGGGGAAACAGAATTCCCTGATGAAACTTTTAAAGTAAACCATTGCAGCTTCTAACTTTTCCTTAAAACACGCTGTGAACTGCAGCGGTTCAGGAGCTGATGCACAACATTTTTGACATCTGTGCTGCAGGGGCAGGGCTGATGGTTGTGGGGCAGTAACCTTGTCAGCCCTCCGTGCTCATCCGTCAAAACTGTAAGGGCACGCGGTCAGCAGAACTCACCCAGCTGCTGCTGGTCTGGCTGCAGCGCCCAGCCTGTCCTCACCTGCTCTCCTTGCTCCCTGCCAGATGCGGCTGACCCTTTGAATCTGACAAGTTAACTGTTCATCTTATCTCTCTGCAACGTTACAAGTAAGCGAGTCCTTTTAACTTAATAGGTTATTTTTATGCAGATAATTTGATAGAACCAGTAAAAGCAACAGCTAACGGGGCAGTACGCTAGATGGGGAGGTAATGGAGAGCAGTTGGTGTTAGCACTTGATCAGGTTCAGGGGCACTTGGGTCAGTTGATCTTACTGGTGAATTAGCAAAGGTCACCAGAGAAGTCTGTGGCAGAGCTGGGAACTCATGTGTGCTAAGGTAGCACCTTAACTGTTTCATGGTCTGTCACTATGTCCCCGTTTCTATTGTCTTGAGCTATTCCTTCCTCATATTTTAACATCTGTTTAAAATTGATCTGTATTATAGTACATTTAAAAAAAAAAACAAAGCAAAGCAAACCCCAAACCAGCAGTTTGAAAATGGGACAGTTCAACTATTTGAACCCTGAATCAGTAAAAATAGATGTAACTTTTAGGAAAATCAAATGTAGATTAAACTGTTAGCATGAAAAATGGGTAAAATAAATACTTTAAAAAATATAGCCAAGCTTTTTCAGAGATGGAAAGAAAAACATGATAGCACTTAATTTATGGGAAACCAGAAAGTCTGCTGACCAGAAGCTGTATGTGAAGCTCACCAGATTTGTTCTTTATCCAAGCCAGGCAAAATGCAAGTGGGCAAGACTAGCCAAATAATGGAAATAAGAATCCGTGTGTGTGGGAAATCTTGCCGATCCTAACACTCATTTATATTTTGTTATCCAAGGTGCTTAAAACAATAGGAAAGTGTTGTTTTATAGGCACTGATTTTAGTGTATTCTGTTGAGAACTGCTTGTTGCATCTTGATGATGCTGATGGCACATCTTTGTAAACAATTTAATTTGCAGTTAAGTCTTTCAGTCACCTGTGTGCAGAAGCAGATTTTTTCTTATATTTCATTCTGTGTCCAGTGATGATGATGGAATTGGTCATGTGAATAAATTTTCCCATGTTTTTAAGTAATACCAGTTCATTGATTTAAGTTTGGCAGTTAATGTCGGTGACATTTTGCTTAGTCCATGCAACTGCAAATGCCATTTTCATTCTGTTTAGTTTCTTGTACCACAAAAAATTCCGGTTTTAATAGTATAAGGTGATGCCACTTCTTTCCAAAACAGTAGAATTTAGTGAATATGATTATGTTTGTAGTTTGACTCCATTTCAGAGGCGGAGACTACTGTATGGAGAATTTCAGAAGCTGATATATGACTGAAGCTAGAATTATCTGCTGTGCTTCTGATCCTTTGTTTTGATAGATATGATTCACTAAAATTTCAGCTCCTTGTTGAAGGATGATTTGATAAGAAAAGGTGTGGCTAGAAGACAGGTTTCTCTGAAAGTGTGCCCTATCTGCAGCGCTTTTTAATTTCACTAGCATTGTAGGAAAGATTTATATGGTTCAGTTATGACAGTGCAGGATGGTCACTTGCAATATAATTCCTAGTGCCTTGTCTGTTTTAAACAGCAGTAATAATAACAGTGTTTTGTTTTGAATGGTTTGCGTTGGAAAACATCCTGGTGTAATTTAGCTAGTCATTTCTCTCTTTCCTAACTTGTCTGTGGATTTTTAACTGTTGGTAAACATGGAAGCCCACACCCAAGAAGCATGAGCATACAGCAGAAACGTCCTTAATTCGAGTCAAAAACCAGGGCTTGTCGAGATATCTACAGGTATATCTATAACCTGCAGAATCTGAGACATCTACCACGCTCCTCTGTGAATGGTAGTTTTGTTTGGAGTTTAGGAGATGCTGTTCTCTAGAACCAGGGGTCAGGCTGCTGGCAGAGCTGAACATCAACGGTGGCAAAGTGTGGGTGTTTCAGAGGCGCACAGACAGGCCTTCCTAGATCAGTGCAACTTAACCTGTTCACTGTATATTTCTTTGGAGACTTAAAGAAATCTGCCTGATTTCAGCTCTGGTAGTTAGCTACTGGGTAGAGTCATGAAAAGCAGCACTAAGAATGGTTTTGAGGCTGTTAATGTAATGTGGCTCAGCAGCACTTTGCAGACTGTTCAGACAGTCTTAAAATAGCCAAGTGCTAAAGTAGTGTTTTTTAAATGCTCTGCATTTAATTGATTTCAAAGCTGATATGAAGTTTTAACAGCATCAGGTGAACTGAGGTAACACAAATTTGCTGAGAGTTTGCTGTGTAAGTCTGTACCCCTTTTTCCCTAACACTTTTGCTACCTAAATGACAGCTTTTTGCTTGCCTGGAGGAAGGGATGGGATGAGAAGAAACAGTGAATCAGTGTACATCAGTTTTACTGTTTATTACACCCAGATTACCTGATACAGTCTAGCTCAGTGACGAAACTGTCTGCATCCTCATTTTGAGGACGTAAAAGATGCTGTATGATGAAGATAGGAAGGTGGTATCTGACTCAAACCTGCTTGATGATCACAAGAAAAATGATGAGAGCGAGAAAGTATGCGTGCATACACACAAACTCTCCTTCTCTATCTAAGGGGAAACCCTGCTTAGATATCCCTATGAAATCCTGTTTCTGTACTGTTCAGCTGGTTTAATCTATTATAGTACATTTGACAGAATGCCAGTTAAACATATTCACAGCCTCAAATGCTAGTAAACTACAAATACTTTCACTCATAACCTTTAGCAAAACTCCTCTTCATATTTCCACAAAGCTACGTTTAATAGCTTCTTTAATGCTGTATATATTGAGGTGAAGTGCACAACAGACTCCTAACTTCCATAACTTAGAAATCTCTAGCCTATTGGTCTGGTTTCCTCTGGGGATTTGAGCCCTGATTCTTTTGTGTTCTTTCAGGTTACCCCAGAGTGTATGTATCCTTCCAGAGTTTTATACATGAGCCTGTAGTGTAGCACTCTTCTAGATCTAAAGTGACAAGATGTTTCTATGAGTATGAAACGAGGCTAGAGGAATTTAGGAGCTGAGATGAAAGCAGCGTGCTGATGTGAAGCTGTGCTCAGGATCCACAGATGATCTGTTGTCTTCTGGATGGCAGTAGCAGGCAATATTCCTGACCCAGAGACTGTAGAGATGGTGAGCTGAAGGAGTTCTGCAGATGAAAGGCAACACTGGTTGAATTTCTGTGTTCTTTGTAAGGATGAAATGAGATTGAGATGTTCTAATATCTGAGCTCCCTAGATAATACAGTAACTTAACAGTTTAGAGTTATCTCAGTAGTGTTCAAGGGTAGAGGTGGAAGACAAAGTGTATTTAGGTACTTTGAAAATTATGACTGTATTTATAAAGCTTTTAACATAGTATAATAAGCCAATCTCATTTCCAAACTCCTAGAACCTAATCCAGATGAACTATCTAGATGAAAAATGGTAAGCTTAGAAGTGGAAGGGGAAGAAGGTCCTCTCAAGAAGGTGATCTTTGGATGCTAGTAGAAGGAATGGAAAGCTGCCATAAAGAACAGGGATGAAAACTCTAAGTTCTTTGGAAAAAAGGACCCTCAAGGCTTGTACTTCACCCACTTTGTTTCTTCCTGATCTAAAATTTAAAAAACCCACACACTTTATTGGAGGGTGGATTAATGGGAGACGTACAAGGTTTGAACCAGTTTTGCAAAGATTAAAGGTGGGTCATTGCTTTCCGTTTCATTTTCTCCTTCTTTCTTATCAGCCGTATTGATTTTTTGCCTGGACCTCAACCTTGAATGTGCAAGCAATATCACAGGAGTGCATTGTCCTGAGATTTCCAGTCTGCTTTATGCAGCTTTGTGATGCTGGGATTGCTGGAGACAAGCACTAGCGTGGTCTGATGCTTTCATGAAGTGCAGACCAGTTCAAACACCTTGAGGTTCAAGTAGCACTCGTTAACACTCACTGGAAAATTCTACAGCTTAGGCAAGAGCTCCCAGTGTATTTTTGCTTGGTGGACTTTCTTTTCACACGTCTCCTCTTCCTGCAGCTAAAGCGCTGGCTTGTTCTGCTCTCTCATGAGGTTGTATGTGCTAAGCAAATTGTCTGTCCTCTCCCAGGAACTGTACATGTTTTAAAAGCTTGCCAGTTGGACATCCCACTGATTTTAAAATTTTGCTCTGGCTTCAGTCGGTCAGTTTCTACTTGTAGGTCTTCTGCTGCTGCATAAGAGATTCACAGCCTTGGTCAGGATTCTTTTCATTTTCCTTCAAGACTTTGCTAGTAAAGCAAGTATAGAAGGAATTCAAAGCAAAATCTATCAGTCTGTGAAGAATTATATAAGCACATGGAAAGAATTATTAAGATTGTTCATTCATGTTCTGAAGGATCCCAACTAAAAATAAATATATTTGTTTTGTTTGATCGCTTTGAGTAATTAGTTACAAGGCTCAGGTAACATGAAATCTGAGGGACTATTTCCATAGTTGTCTAAAGGTGCCTTTCAGAAGGTACTTGCCTTCAGTGAGATTTAGATTCTGAGGTGAATTGGGAACCCCTTTTTTGAGGGGGAGGACATGGGGTATGTATCCTTTGTTTTCTTAGGTATTTGTGTTAATCTTGAACCAGTGAACCAAACAGCCCACTGTTGTCCCGGCTGTGAAGAATATGAGAAACCTTTATTGGAAAAATACAGAAACTGGAACCCATCCAGACAGGGGCAGGTGAATGAGCTGATGCGCCAGGTAGCGGTGGGTGTTCTGATAGATAAGCAGTGCAAGCAAATCTCTTTAAAGTTTGTTTTTAAATCCACAAACTATTTTACATTTTGCAATGCTTTTAATTCATTATTATTTGCTTTAATGGGTACAAAATATTTAAAACTTTGTGAAAGCCTCAAAAACTGAGAAAAGAAATAAAAATACCATCTGTCTTTTTTCATTAACAGGAAACTGTTGACTAATAAAAGTGCTAAGTTGGATCCATGTTGTAAACGAAGCACTTTAAAAGAACATAGTATTCTTATATTTATAACAGTATAAGCAGACTTTTTTTTACCAGTGCCGTTGAGCATGGTTGTTCTGAACTCAGGAAATGTTAGTAAAGTTTTGTCCGGTTTGGACTGATGCTGAAGACCAAGAGAAGAATCCCTTAGATTTCACTGCAGTATTCATTCAGGTTTTGTTTTGTTTTATTTGTTTGTTGGTTTTTAATAACAGTTGCCCACACACTTTGTGCTCTCTGCGGGAGTAGAGAGAAAAAGGGAATAAAATTCCAAACAGTGCAACTTTAGGGACAGGAGGGAGGGAATTTAAATTGAGTTGGTGGAGTCATACCGTTTTAGGTAATCTTGACCTAATTAGTCTAATGGAACATAGTCCAGCACTAAGCATCTGTGCTCAGATTTTTCAAAAAGTAAAGATTAAATTTAAAGAGATTAGACAACTTTTTTTTCCCCTATGCAAGATTTTAGCTGTTCAAAAATGACAAAAATGTTCTTAAGCCTCTCTGAAGGAAGGGTGACCAAACAGACTGCCTTTTGTTTAGCGATGGAGCTTGCTTGCAAGCCACTGAGAGGTGGTGTCCGGTCACTGTGTGCGGGACCCAGAAACATGACTTATCTATCGCCAGTAAAGCGAATCAGGCTGGGGTATTAGCAGGGGGATTAAAAGTCGAAGTTGCTAGTGCAGCAGTGAAAACACTGGCCACCCACAAGGTCTGTTGGAGAGACAAGTTTGTAAAAGCTTTCTCTAAATGAGAGGAAAAACTGGGGCAATGATCTTCCCAGTGCTAATGTAAATGAGCCTTGGATTCATTATGTTCATACTGACCTGGTGTTAAGGTATGGATAACAGATGCCACTGACTTTAAATAGCACTTAGGCTTCTGCATGTTCATGTGACCTCTGAAAATGAATACAGGTTCCTAAATCTTACCCTTAGGTAGTTTTGAGACCTTCATGATATGCACATGCAGATGGTGAATGTTTTAAGCAGCTATATCAGGAAGGAAGTTAAGGTGCTGATTTTGCATGAGGTACTAGCTGTCTGCTACCTACTATGTGATCAGGTCTTATTCAGATGGTCGGTTGTTAATTTTTTAATGTTTCATTTAAGGGTATAAAGGCTACTCATGAATGGGCAATACTGTGTGGATTTCAAATGATGATCATAGTTCTTTAGTCCATGTAGGTCATATACAGGGCATTGTCCAAAAACTTTTCCTCCTGTCCTTGGCTGGTGGTCTATGTGAAATGAGTTTGTGACTTTAAAGTAGTTCTTGATAAACATAACTGTATATTACAGACCCATCAACTTGATGTGCAGTAATCGGCTTCCATATTTTAGTGATTGCACTGGTCATGAAGGATAAATTGTATTGTCATTTTATCTTGCCTTTCATTTTCTGCCTTTCTTTTGGTAAGGATATTGCAAGACCTTGTGTTCATAGTCTAATGGACTTTCAGGTAAGTGCAGTACTTAATCAGGGTCAAGCTAGCCTGTTGTATATATGCACATGTACATCATATGTCTAGTGGTAAACTCCCAATTTCTGAGAAACTACAAACGCCTGTAGTTAAAAAGGACTTCTTCAAAATTATTATGTAAGATTGAGCATGGAGGTATTTTGGTCATAAATTGACCAAGGGCAAGCTGAGTCCTGTGGCCCAAGAATGAAGCAGGATGTGGTCAAACCTGATGTAAAGCATTTGGATGGGTTTTGCCATTTAAACTGGTAGCAACAATCAGATTTTCTAATACTGTTTCTAAACAAATTCTTATATTGCATACCTGTGTTAAGACATTAGAGCCTCAAATCATCTCAGCCAATGCCAATACAGATTTTTTTTTTTTTTTTTTAAAGTATGGCATTTTTCATAGATCTATCTTGTTTTTTTTTTATGGTTGGCATTAAACAGCATCACTGTCTGAGAATCACTGGTAATTATAGGGGTCATATTGCCTGATGAGAAACAGGTATATCCATACAAATCCCTCAAAGAGGTGAAGCACACAACTGCAGCGCAGCTATTTTGCTGTCAAACTTCAGCAGAAATATTAAGAGGGAAAACAGCTACCTAAATCTTCCTTTTACCTGTTGGTTAAAAATAAGCTTGATTTTCTTTCCCCCAAGATCAGAACCTTAGCGAAATATTTCTAAGCATTTTACCTTTATGTGGTGCCATTCACTGTTCTATCTCTGTTGATGATCTTCAGACCTGTCTAATGATAGTCAGATTTAAATGGATTTCATGCCTACTTGTAACATAGGAGTTTGGGATGTGTAAGGGTTGTCTAAATTCTGTTATACCTCTGCTATTTTCTCATGAGTTTGCTTATTTGTTTGAAGTATGCTTACTTTCTGGGTAATAGATCATTCTAGGCACCCAAATTTGCTGCTTCTTGAATCTACAAAAAAAATCTCTGGAGCAAACAGATAATGAAAATATGTGTGGGATTATTTCTCAACCAGCTCTGTAATGCACTCTAGGGAAGTACAGCACTTTTCTTCAGTTCCTGACAAGTATTGCAAAGAGTTATTGACCTGCAGAAACCCAATATTGTAGCGTGCAGCTCCACAGTCTCCTACCCAGGAGCTCTGTCATCTTCCCCGCTAGTCCCAGGGACGTACAACAGCACTGTCTGTACTGCAGTATAAACTCCTGTTTCTTGGCTTTGCTACATGACATTCTAGTCTCAATTTGCCCTTGCTTCTCCTTAATTTTTTGGTAATTTTAAATGGACAGATGGCTGGTGGGAGTTTTGTGTAACTCTGGAGCAGAATTGTCCCAGACAATTCTAAATGGAGTAGCATTAACAGTAAAGATGTGTTTAAGCTGTAAATGCTATGGAAATTTCTTTCTGTAAAATGTGCAAGTCAAAACATCAGGTTTCCAGATAGCTGTAAGCCTTAGGATTGTAGATTCAAACACAGAGGGACCAACTCTACTTTCCGTGGGAGACAGGCGAAATAGTAAGATGCTGGGAGTGCCGCTATCAGACAAAGCAGTTAGCGTTAGTTGTGTGTAGATATTTTAGTCTCAATTTTTTAAAGCACGTGGAAGAGTACAGCAAAACGAAATGGATTTATCTGCCTTTTTGGTAGTTTACTAGCGATCTGATTGTCTACCTCCAACCTATTCCAGATGTGGCTGGCTGTGGTCTGGTTGAGCTTGGTACTTAATGAGAATTTGTAAAGTGCTTTGGAGTTGCCATGGAGTTCTGTGAGGCTTTTCTTAAAGTAACTAAATAAAACTTTGATACAGTTTTTCAAACTGACTTGTACTTCAGCTTTGGGAGGAGAATGCCGATACTCGCAAGCTGGATGACTACGTGAATAAGATCTTGTGACAGGCTGTGTTGGGTAGTTAATGAAAGAGGGGTATGTTACGTGGCGTAACATATTTCAAAGTAACTGTGGACACTGGCAGCCTCCATGGAGTTACTGATGCACTGTAAATTTTTATACTCAGTTGATGACCTGGGAGAGTCTTATTCACATAGCCATAACCTGAGTATAAATCCAGCCTCTCAGGAGTCGGAAAGTGCAGCAGACCTAGCTACAAACTTAGTTCTCTCTGTTCATTCCTTTCAAATCTGTGCTTTGGCTTTCATGATTTGAAATGTGAAATATTTAGAGAGATTAAAATTCTAAAAATCATTGCATACAATAGAAAATGTCAGGTGTACTTTACACCCATCCCTCAAATTCTCTCCTAACAAAAATATCGTCTGCTTTCTGCCATACTGATTCTGATAGTTTGGGATGTGACGCCTGCCACCGTCTCCCAAAAATACATTTGCAGGAGTGGAGTTGAGACAGTGGGTATGCTGTGAGGCTGTGCTGTCTAGAGAAAGGAGAACTGCTTTGCCTAAGATAAACTCACTGTGAATTTTTGCTTGTTTTGAAGTGTTGATTTGAACAGAGTACCTCCGTCAAGGTTATGACATGGTAAGAGCAATCTGGTTACCAAAACTGGGATCGGTATTGGCCCCATTCAGTTCCACGGGTTTCCAGTAGCTCATTACTGAGACAGATGATCTGGAGGCTTTTGGATATGGTTTTGAACTTGTTTAATCTTTACATTTTGTAGGTTTTGGAGAGGTTTGAATAGCTTTTCTGCACAGCTTTGCACTTCCAGGTTCTGATGGGCCGGAAGCAAAATGTCTCAGTTAGTTCAAAAAGTATTGTTATTTGTTAAAAATCTGGTGAGAAACCCTTTTCTCTTGACGTAGCAAATTTTGTTGGACTTGGAAGGATTTTAGTTATCCCAGGTTGTTTTAAGGCTCAATCATCTAAGGTGGAAAGGTTGTGAGACCCTTAACACTGCACCCAGGCTCCCACAAATAAAGCCTCACCCTTGCACCTGTGCCTCTTGTGGTCCTTAGATATATCTATACAAAAGAATAAGGAATGTTCACAGTATCTTTATGAAGTCCTGATTCTATCAGTAGGATTTTTTTTATTAACAAACCCTTTGACTTTGAAGCCTCAGCTGAAATACTTCTTGACCTTTACAAGTGAATCGGCGAGACACTAACCATGTGAGGTGGGTCATATGGAACAGATTTAGATACAAACTCATATCATCCTACCAGAGGAATGCAAAGTCTCTCCCGATCCCTTCCACAAAGCTGCATCATGTGTGTGAGATAAATCCAAGGGACATAAGGGGTTGCCAGACGGCGCAAAGGACAATAACTTTGCTATCTCAAAGAAAACAGACAGCGCTGCTTTGAGATTTCACTCTTAAAGGTGTAGTAACCTTCTCCCTTGACCATTGTGAATTACTAAGTGAGGGTGTCAGGGAGTGGAATGAAGAGGGATTTATAGCTCTTTCGAATCTGTGGTGATCTGGCAAATTGTATAAGGGACTGCATGAGCATGAAGGTGCCTTTACAAAGCTGCATAAGATTTTAAGAAGTTGGAAGCAATAAAGAGTTCAACTTGTTTCTGAACCCCAGAGCATCCGGAGAGAGGGTTCCATCAGTTCTTGTTTTACACACACCAAATCATTTCTTCCCGCCACAAATGTACGTGGGTAACAAGGGCTTTCCTGAGAGCTTGGAGGTGAATTTTCTCCCCCCCCATGTCATCACTTGTCAAAGTGCTAAAATGCTTACTGTTGGAATACTCACATAGGAGAGGTTACATGAAACGTGTACTGTGCTGAGAAATACAACTTACAAGCCTAAGTCAAGTATAAAGCAAAGAAAACTGCTCGGGTGTGAAGTACGTGGAGCAGAGGCAACAAGGAACAGTGGGAGCTACAGAGGTTGAGAAGTATCATCCAGCTCCATGTTTCAGGTGTGCAGCTAGTGATGTGGCTCCTCAGAATGTCCATCGTAATAAACGTTACTTGATTTTGAGATGTGCTGCTTGTGTAACTCTTCTATACAATAGTCCCAATTAGGTGCTCTCCTGAGACATGGGGCGTCTTACTCTCCTTGTTTGGTTTGACGATACTGAATAAAGGTACTTTGGATTTCAGAAAATTTTTTGAGAAGATGCAGTTATTATTTTACTTGCACAAAGTCTGTTAATGGGAAGAGCATCTTTAATCCCTTAGGCAATAGTTTAGCTGATTGGGACTTTTTCTTGTTGTCTTGCTTTCTTGCAGGAGGAACTGCTTCAGCGGGAAAGGTTGACAGTATGCAGGCCCTAGTGATTAAGACATTTTTCCCCAGTGAAAAAAGGAAATTACGTCTTCCCTTGGGAACGGGAGGAGGAGTTACACAACAGAAGACCATTATGGTCATCTTCTGCCACTCATTTTGATGGAACCCACAAATCCAGCTGACAGAGGTTGTGCTTAAGCTTTTGACAGAAACAGAGCTTTAGGGAAACCCGCTCTTTAGCATTTTATTGTGACAAACTGTGACTAACTGTGTAAGCGCTTCCCCGTTCAGTATCATGGTTCTTTATGAATCCTCGTCCAGCTTCCCCGTCAACTTCTAAAGGGAGAGTAGATGCCTAAGACCAGTAGCGTGTCTAAAAGCTGGGTGTTGTGATGCGTTGTAAGGCCCAAATGCCATTTAGGCACCGAGTAACAGCTTAAGTTTTCTGAAGATTGGGGTATGCAGTGGGTGTTGAGTTCTGTTGGAAATCTCGGCATCAGTGTGTTACAATGGGAACTACTGAGGCACAGTGCTTTAGCGGTGGGGCTCTTGTTGGGACTTCTGAACCCTGGGTGACCTGCTTTTTTGCTGGTGAAAGGTAGGAAATTGTGAGCATCAGGCCTGCTGAGACAAACCTTTGCAATTCTAGTTAGAGAGGTGTCAGACTCTTGACCAACGTCATTCTTCATTCCCTTATTTCAGAGCTTTTTCTTTCAAAGTGCTTTTGCCTTAGGACTCTACAACTCTGACCTCTAGCACCAATATTATACCTTTAATTATGTCTGCTAGACAAATATGTCACCTTCAACTTACTTTAGTCATGGCATGCTATGAATCTCCCTTGGCCAATGTAGTGCAAGGTTCTGGGTTTTGACAATGCTATTAGCAGGGAAGCATTTTAAGTTCATTGTATAATCATCCCTGTAAGGTGGTGTTTTTCTCTAAATTAATCAGCAGGGCTTGTATTTAATCAACAATGGTACATGTATATCTTTTCCTAAGATTACAGACCTCTGCCTCTGTTTGCTGGTAAGCTGGATTCTGCAGTTTATCTGATTTGTGGGATTTTAATAAGTTTGGCCTGCACATAAGTAAAGGTATGCTTGACCTTGAACATAATAGTAGAAGAGGAGCTATAGCCCCCGTTGGTGTTGCTGACAAAGCAAACAGTTTAAACATGGAAATTAAAATTTATTTTCTTTCAGTATTTATCCTTTTTTAGTTAACCTATGGCAGAAGAAAAATACAGCTTGGGCTACATCTGCACCAATCCTCAGATTATTAATATTCCTATTAAAGAGCAATGAGGATAAAGAGCAAATGGGAAAGAATAGGAATTTCGTTTGCTTGCTGGCACTACAGCGTAAAACATTATTAAGATGATTTGTTAAATAATAGAAAGGGTTTTTCATTTCCTAATTTTCCAGCTGCAGCTAAAGCTATCTCCTGGCAACCTGCTTCTCATTCCTTAATATTTAGACTTATGGACCAATTTGAGAGTATTTTCTTTCCCGCTATGATTAATGCTTCTATGAAACAATGTCATCGCAAGCCATCTACCTACCTTGTCAGCTTGGCATCAGTCTGGCTGTGCTGTGCTGTAATTTATGGCTTCAGCCAGTAATTTGCAAATCTAATGTTGGGGAGGCTATGAGGATCTGAAATTTGAATGCTTTTTACTGATTTGGTAAATATCTCCCCCATTAGTAAAACAAATGGCACAGGGATCAGACATCATCTCCAAGGCTCAATAAATATTTTATCAGCCATAATGGAAATTGTCAAATTGATCTAATTGTACAATACGTTATCAACAAGATATCAAAGTTGGACATGGCCTCTGCCCTTGTCTATCATTTCCAGGCTTTTGTCTTCGATTGCGACTTCCTGGGAGAAAAGTAGGAAAGTGCAGAGTTCATTGCAAAGTAGTGTGAATAACATACCTAGTGAATATCCATTCAGAAGATAAATTCTGGAGAAATAATTAACTCTCCCCTGCTTGACTATAAAGCAGGACTGCAGAAGGTTCATGTAAATCTCCCAAATGGTAACTGATATTTTTATGTTGAACCTATACAGATTGGCCTAATACATAAAGGCGAATTATCCATCACTGATACTGCCTTTGAGGTAACACTCATGGCTTCGTTCCTTTTAGAAGAGGATGAGTGAATTCAAAAGCAAATTTTAGTTCTCTGGCAGCAGCTGTGGGGATTGTTTAATTAATTTATTAAAAAAAGTTTAGGAGAAAAATGACCTAACTTCAGCTAAAATTGAATGTAATTAGTACTCTGCTTGAAATCAGTGCAGATGGTCAGTCACAGGAAATCCAAATTTGTAAATAATTAAAAGATTTATTTGGATGCCTGATTTTAACAAGATAAAATTAGAAGACTTTGCCATGCTAAGATTCATGCTTGTAGAGCTGCCTTGTTAAACTGCATCCTATAGAGATGTTTAATTTAATATAGCTTTTTTTCGATCTTTTTTTTTTTTTTTTTTTTTGCGCATGTGTGTGGGAGGGAATCCCATCCGCTGATAGAGAAAAATCCATTTACAAAAAAATGATGAGAACAGTTTCTCATTTAAGAATTTCCTGAAAAGTAAAAAGGGGGAGGGGGGGCACGCTGCCTGTGGAAGTGAGAGAAGCAGTATCGGGGTGTTCTCCAGTTGCCTGGTCATTGCAGTAGATCTAACTAGACAGCCAGTATCCTGGGGAGCTTTGAGGAAACTTGTATCTGATGGAGTAAATTTCCTATATTTCTCAAGGTGGAGAAAGATTTCTCATCTTTTCTTTCTGAGAGCATGCAGTTTCCAGCCAGCCTGTTAATATTTAATGGATAGGGACACAGGAAGATACCAGGGCTGTGTGCAGAACAGCTCACAAAAAAGCATGCGACTGCCTTAAACTGGTCAACCAGTATACAATTTTTTTGTTTGTGTTCATTTTTTTCCGCGAGTACCCATTGTCTAGCATCGACAGGATGCTATCTTGGATCTGTTTTCTCTGTGCCTCAGGTTGCTTATTGCTAAAAATGAGAACATCAGGATTTCACTGCTTCAGTGGGGCTGTAGACATTGCCCAAGTGCTTGAGATCTTTGAACAAAAAGTGCAGAAGAAATGGAAGAGTCGTCCTTTCTTTTCCTTGAAAATATTGTTTGGGTCTCAAAATACCCAAACTTGCTGGTGGCTCATGCTGGGTAACTAGCTGAAGAATGTCAGTTGCCTTTTCATAGTTAGAGAATCTTAAACATGTTCTTGGATGCAGCCCCTAGTTATGTTTTTCATTAGATCTCTTGGAGGCTTAAATAGAAGGTCTACACTTGATGTTTTTGGTTTCCTGTCATTTTGAATAAAAATAAGGATAGAGAATGTGGTATCTTAATAGGAACCTTGAGTAAAAGTAGTTTTAGGTAGCCCTGTCTTTGAGGAAGTACTTAAAATTGAAGCTAACAAGCTGCAAACATCCTATAATACATTTGTACTGTTAGTTTGTCAGGTACAGCTACTTTCTGTGTTGTAAATAGGGTGCAGAAGTAAATGGAAGTGTGTGTGGAATTAAAATCAATTTCAGGATGTTAATAACTGAGCACAAGTAAGATCATAATATTCATTAACTCCATGAAGGGTAAAGGGGCTTTTTTAACAAAATACAGCAGACAGATAACTAAGGCCAAGTTAAGCTTGGGCTTCAATGCAGCCTGTAGCCTCGGGGTTGTTGAGTCAAGAGGGGTTTCTAAACATAAGCCATATGCTTGTTCTTTCTTTCAAATGTTCTTTTAAAGTATATGTTCAGTTTTCCACCCCTGCACTTGGCCATTCTGTGTTATGCACAGTAAGCATGTGAGTTGTTTAGTGTGGTTTTCTCCAAAGGAGTTCTGGATATGATTTTTTTTTTTTTTTTTTAAACAGGATCTGAGCACGATGGAGTGATAGCTCAATAGATAATATCAAGATCCTGACATTATTAAAAAGTGTTTTAAAATACTGAATTCAGATAGCGTTAGACTCTATTCTGTAGCAACATAGTAAGAAGTGGATGTAATTCACTTTTTGCTTAAGAGGTGACATATCTAAATATTTGGTTGACACAGTTGCAACATACGCTCATTTTTAGAGCAGTGTTTTCCTAGGTCTGTTTTCAGACCAGCACTGTGGAAGAAAAATAAGTGGCTGCCTTGCCTGACAATGCAGGCGGATGTGAAGCGTTTTTTGTTAATAATTCTTTCCAGTTAAAATTTAGTAGTTGGTGTAAGTGAAGAGTTTTTGTGTTATCAGAGAGCTAGAGAGATAATGGGGGATTGCAGCGCAGACCATGCATACCTGTCCTGGAAAGGAGACAAATGTACATACCAGTCCCTGCTCAGCCACAGACAGAGACAGACAAGAAGTAGAGCTCCTCACTCTGCAAGGTGTCTGAGAGAGGTCCTTCAGTGATTTAAAATGTTAATGCTTTAGGCCTCTGTGTGTGCCTGTGTTAGAAGACTGCCTGTGGACCTGAGAACACGCAGATGAGGAATCCTTAAACTGCACAGCACTTATGCCTAGTGATGCAAATCTGAACAAGACAGAGTTACTAAGTACCAAGTGAATATGGTGCATGGTCCTGTACGGAAGGAAAGAAGAGCTTTTATTTGGCATTACGGCTTTTGATAGTCTTTTAGCAGTGCAGGTCAACCAGGAACCAAGTTGTTATGTGTACTTAAGGGCAACCAGTGAGTGAGAAGGGCTAGGGCAAGCATGTTAAACTGTCTGATACTGGTCATACATCAGGAGTCTTGAGACATCCTTTGTATCAGAATATACTGATCTGCCAGTGGGAGAGACATGAGCCGTGCTCAGCACAGATCGGTTTAGATCTCATGGTCTTGAATCTGTTAATTTCTTTCATACCCACCACTCTTGGTAGAAGGGTACAGATGCTTTACAGATTTGGGGAGTTAAGCATTTTTCCTCCTCTCTCTCCTCCCTCCTCCCAGTGCCGACTTCCATGAAGATGCACATTTGTGACTTTGTGGAGCAGTGAAGATTTGAGCCATAAAATCCCAATTATGGGTTCTTTTTTGGCCTGACTAGGGGGTAACTAATTCCCAGTCTCTTGCCTTCTGACCATCGTGTTCTCTGTAGCATCTTGGAAGCACTGCAGTATTTTGTTTCTCTCTAGCACATGCGCACAGAGCACACAACCATTTTGTTTGAATGATTCAAGTGATGACAAACTTGTGGGTGTGAGCAAGCCCAGGCTTTCGCACCGATTATCTGCTGCACATGAGTTAACTTGGGTGAGAGTGCTGTTCATTTTTAATGCAAGGTTCGTGCAGTCCTTCTTTTCTTTGCATCCCATGCACACTTCCACCTCCAGATCAGCAGACCTAGATTTTTATCTGTAATGGCTTCTGGTGAGAGGGAAAAAAAGAAAGTTGTTCTTAAGCATTCATTTTCTAGGCCAACAATAACCCTAGCCTAGACGAATAACTCCCTCCTAGTTCCTACAGAGAGAAGTGTTAGACTACACAGACAGTGAGGTCATTCATAGTCACTATTGTTTCTTGATAACCCAATTAAGAAAGTGCAATTTATCTAGCCTGTTTCCATTTAATTATCTAATTTGTCTGACCGAGTCGGACTAGCTATCTCCTCTGCACTCCAGGGTTGCTATCACACTAAGGACTTGTTCCTGCAGCATGCTCCCCAGGTGCTTTTCATTCATTTGACCTATAGTCATAGGCAGTTATAAATCAGGAAGGTAGAAAGAGCCATCACATTGCTTTCCCTTACTTTATCATTAGGGGGGAAATGTGTGCACTAGATTGAGAGTCACAGTGCTATTGCCCTCTTGCTAATCTAAGACCAAACTTTAATAAAGATATTTTATAGTCTTCCATTTAGAACTAAAGATGGCTTGGAAAAAAGGTTTGTGTGTGGGGAGAAAGATTTGTCAGTGTGGATGTTCCACAGCAAAGGGTCAAACCCACAAAATTAATATCCAATGGAGAAATTATTAATACCTGCATATCACTGTTACTAACATGCTCTAATGAATGTTGTGTTTGTAAATACTGTCTTTACTGTGATTATCACTGCTGCCAAATGCACTTCTGGAGGTACCTATCTGAAGCAGAGGAATAATTTCAAACGTACAGCCCGCTGCCTTCAGTCTTCTGAAGCTGTACAAATTAGCTGCTAAACTGCTGGAAGACTGTTTCTTGAAGGTTTGTTCTTCTGGATTCCTTACTGCTCTATCATTTTATCCAGAGCTTTCTCATTTGCAGTGTTCAGTTCACAGATTTGGGGATCTTGTTCCTAGAAATGTGTTCAGTAAGCTTAATGTGGTTGGTGCAAGACACAGGTCTGGACGCACAGTTTTTGTTTTCTTTTTTTGTTTTTACTGAGTCGTGATTGCTTGTCTGGCTTTGGATACTGCGTTCCATGTTTAGGCATTTATTCAAGCGATATAGTGTTTTAGAGGTGCTTGTGTTCGGACTCCTGGTAAGAGCGGTAATGATGTCATCAGTTTATCCACCTGGCAAATTGGTGTGGATGCTTGGGAATTGATGTTGCAGATCAGACCCCAGGTTCAGCTAATCTGTATCCTATGTCTAATGGTAATAGGTGTTGTAGAGATAGAGAAGAGGGAGGAAGCCTGTGAGGGAAAGTTACCTTTCAAAACGGGGGTTTCGTCTTAATTCAGGTAGCATTTTTGTGACTTAATTCACATTTCAAGTGTGAAAGGCGTAACAACAGTAGGAGCAACAACACCGTGCCCTTCTCTGATACAGCGCAGTTGCTATTGTGCCTGCTGTTATCTGTGGTTCAGTCCTCTTTGAAAGGCCCACCCATAAATGTTGTGCTAGATACGCTGCAAACACTTATTGGAGATAATAACCGCTTCAGAGATTTGTAGTTTAGTTGGAGTGCAGATCTACAGGCCAGAAAGACATCTTCTGAGGCTTCTGGGCTTAATGTAGTGAAAATGAGCCACCTGAAAAATTCTGCTTTGTGGGGATTAGCGAATATTTCAGGTTCTCCCTGTTGTCACGCTGACATCTATGTATAGCAGCACTGATCTTGTTTACATTGTTTTTTGATTTTTGGAAGCCAGGGACATCCACCCTTCCTAAGGTTGTGGGTGTGTGGGTTTTCTTTTTTTCTGAAGTTGTTTGAGCTGCTGCTGTTTCTGAAGAGGTGTGTTCTGTGCTACTTGAAGTTAACCATGAACTGTGCTATCTGCTGATAGCCTGGAGATTTTGTTTGCTTTCCTACAGTCCTGTGCAGTCCAAGCAGGTGGACAAATACCTAAGAAGGGTTTGGCTTTGTTTGTGTTGTGTGTGGGTTTCTTCCTCTTGCCTCTCCACCCCTTTAACCCTGTAGCAGAAGCACTCTTGCACTTCCAGGGGTGCATGCTTTGTCTTGCTGAATCATGTTTAGAGAAGAGTTTAACAATGCAATCAGAAACTTGGCGCTCTGCTTGTGTTTCCAGCAAATCACGGAACACTGTGGCTGCCAAGTTAGCCAAAGGATCGAGGAGGAACTGTTTGAATTTATCTGATACATTGACAAATGAGTATCTCATGCCACGTTTGTAGCGCGTTATAATTCAGCGTAATTGTATGGTCTGATTTCATGTAATCTGCTCTCTGTTTAACAGGGATTATCGGATCACATGGTTTATACAAGGTGTTGGGAAATAGCTTTTGAAAAGTTTCTGAATGTGCTGATTTTGTGTTATATATTCTCAAATACTTAGGTGTTTGGCATATTGTTAAAGTAATGATTATAATACACTGATAACCTATTTCAGCTGTGAGGGGCGAATCACCTAGGTGCTGCCATTATGCAGGCGTGCAGACTGATGCATGGAGAGCTAGCAGTCTGTCTGTTCTGGGTTTCTGCAAATATTAAGATGATTGTATTTAAAGCCCTGTACTGTTGCTGTCGCATCATGTGTTGCCTCTCCAGTGCCTGACAGTGTGACAATAATGTGTTTTTTTTAAAGTTGTGATTCCTGAAACTGATTCCATTACTAAATACGTATCAAGATCTGTCCCTCCAATTCCTGTGTCTCCCAGGCTTCTAGATAGAAGTTTAGACGCTGATGTGTAGGTCCATCGTTGATTGTCCCCTTGCCAGTGTTAACAGAAACTCTGTATATACACCATATGATTTCCTTTGCTGCTTTTCAAGGTTCATTCATGTATTTCTTGATTAAAATGGAGATGTTGCATTGTTTCACCTTTGCAGGGGCAATACTGATGTAATATCTAACAGTTCTTCTCAAAGGTCTAGTCGAAGTTTCAAGCTCCAAAAAACCCAATCCCATCCGTTGGCTCTGTCAAAATATGCTGTATAGTAATAGTTCATCTTTCATATTCTTCTGCATGAAGGGTGACAGTGGCAAATTTCAGCTTCTGTGTGCTGCTAATATTTGGGGCTCAGCAGAGCCTATGCTTCAGGTTTCCTGGAAGCTATTAATAAAGCTTAAAGCCAGTTGCTAAGTGTGCAAAACTATTGCAGTCAATACGCTCGTGGCTCTATTTTCTTATTCTTGTGTGTAAATGCTGTGTTATAAGATTGAAAGAACTGTTTAATCTTGAATTAATATTTTGACCTTTCTTTAAATATTCATGGCTAAAAATAGATTTGCATCATGTTTACTTGATATTTCTCTCTCAAAAGTCTGCTGTCAGATTAGTCAATAAATGAGGGTTTTGTGACAATGTAGAGTGGTTTTAAAATTAAGATGTACTTTGTTATTCTCTTGAAAGAAATTTGCATATTCTCTCTTGAAACATGGCCTTTTTCGAAATGCCAATCAAGACGATACTGCTTTCAGTGGAACAAGTGGCATGTGTGTCTGTAGTTTTGCAAATACATCTCAATTCTTACTTAGAACATCTTTGGCTCTTTCTTAGCCCTTGGGGGGGGTGTGTGTGTGTGCTTTTCTGATTAGAATGTGTCTCCAAGGATCAAGTAAGAGGGCAGAGCTTCCTCTTCTACTTCTGACCTCATATCTGAAACAGGTTTCCATCTGTAAGGTTTGTTAATACAGAGAAAGCTAATTTCTTTTACACCCAAAATGCACAGTGAAGGAGTGAATGGTGATGTGACTGCAGATTGAACGCAACGGCTCCAGCATCCTGTCGTCCTTGTGGGAACACTCCAGACTGCGCTGATGATGAAGTTGTCTGCCTGGTCTCCTCTGAACATTGTTGCTACTACCGGGTGCTGTTAACAATTCAGTTGCGATCCTTCCATGAGCTGGGAAGGATGTTGTGTGTCTTAAAGTTCCTGTACCTATTAATCTTTTCCAAAAGAAATATCAGTTAGTTTACTGTAAACGTAGAGAATTAAAGGCAAGACAAAGCACTACAGTGGAAATCACTCCAGTAATATTGACTAAGAGATTTTTATTCACATACAAGAATGGGGTTAGGTGATTTAATCCTGACACACATTTTGTCCAGCAGGATAAAACCTTCTTGTTGGGTTCATAATCCCTTGCAGTTGGTGCCAGAAATCATGAATTTGCCTAGTGTGTGTTAGAGTAGAAGCAGGCTTACTAGTCACAAGTAGTCATACATCTTCTACTTCCCAGTATTTGCCTCATTCTTTCATCCCTTCAGTGTGATATTTCTTGGAACCTTTCATCTGGCTAAATGGGAGGATGGCTAGTTGTCTTCTGTGAATTAGATGAAGTCCAAGTCACTTCTCACAGGCAGAAGTACCTTTGCCACCTAGATCAGGTGCCCGACTGTCTAATGTACCATTTCACACAGATTTGTGACCTTCCTAGAAACCGTGCTGTCCGAAAAAGTGTTAGGAGTGTTAGTATTGGAGTGTACCTGAAATGAAAAAAAGAAATAGTTGTCTTTTTTGCACCTGTAGTTTGATTTGTGCTTTGTAGCATAATATTCTGTTAAGTGCTTGGCTGAATGCCAGGAATTTGGAAAAATGTTTGTAAATCCTGAAAGCTTCGCGTATTTCTCCTGAATGATTGTTAGTTGAAATCTTTATTCTGTGAAAAGACAGCAGTCACTATTTGTTATTCTCTTGTTTAAAAAGGTTGGTTGTCCAGTTGGGGCACTATTGTGCACTAGTGTCTGCAGTGACCAGCCCCCCAGTTCGTGTGGGTAATTTCTGAAGGTCCACTCGCATGGCGTTGTATTTGATAGCACTTCTGCCGTTGACTTACAGGAAGAAACCTTCACAGCAAAAAGCCAAAGTGAACTTTTTGAGAAACCAATGAACTGAGTGTGGTTACTCCAACCATTTAGCAGGTACTTAAAAAAATCAAACACATTCAGAGAACACACAATCTGTTAGCATAGTTAGGGGCTAAGTTTATACCGAATATAATCTCTGCCCATTTGAATCCACAGTGGATTTCAGATCCAAAAGTGGAGGACCTACTCATCGGGTCACTCGTTGGCATGCTCTTCCCCATGAAATGTAGGAAGGGCTCTTTTAGATTATTGGGGGATAGCATCTAGCAGATTATGCGTAACACTTGGGTAAATGTTAATTCATAGAGTCCACAAGTAGATTTTTGGGTCTTCCTAGGCGTGCAGAAGTTGCTGTATTACCTTCAGTTAGCACTTTATTTAATCCTTTTCCCCCTGCTGTCCCTCCCCCATTATTCAGAGGAACCACAAGAGCAAAGTCTGCATCCTTTTATATGGCAAAAAGCCTGAGAAGGATCCTATGCTCGTTTCCGTTATGATAAAAGACAAAACAACTAAATTAAATTGGAAGCAATCTTTGCATTACACAAGTCTGCATACTCCAAAATTCTCAAAACAAAAGAGGTGCAGGGGAAGCCAGTCACCATCGGAAAGGAGGAAAAAAGTGTCTCTGGACTAGAACTTTTACTGTTCCTTAACTCAGAACTGAAATATTTTAACTCCTCCGCAACCAGAGCCATTTAAGTTGCAGAATGCAAACAGCAAAGCCAAGAAAGTTGCACTGAATTTGGATGTTACCTGAATTTTGTTCTGTTAAGAAATTACATAATTTCAGAGCAAATATGCCTGTAGTTAATGTCAGTGACTTCGCTGCAATGGGATTGTCTGAAGCTGCAATTTGCACGTGTTCACCAGGGAGATGTGTTAGCCAGCTAGAGGGAAAATGTGCTAGTGACTTGGCAGTGTAAAAATGCAGAGGAAATCCAGACTGTCTTCTAGCGTTCAGATTCTTTTTTTCCCTTAAAAAAAAAATAGTCGAAACTTTGAAAGACTAGACTATTATTTGTTATGGTTAAATTGGCCACTGACCCACTGGCATAGAACACAATCTTTTGCAAAAACTTGTTGCTAGATTTTATTTCATTGGAAATGGAGGAATGGAAAAGTTAACTGATCAGGTATCTTGCCTCATCCAATTTAATTATTTTAAGCAAAAAAAAAAAAAAGGTGGTTGCGGGTGGGGGGAATTCCTTGGAGCTCAAGTCACAATGTTATTATCAATTCAAATTCAGTGAGCTTTTCTATCCCTTGACTCTGAATGGAACCTGATCTCATGAAACAGCGAGGCTTTACCTGATTCTGTGTGTGTGTGTGTGCATATGTGCACTGAAAATTATTGCTAATATTTTTAGCCTTCTTTAATCTTTGTTAGAAATAAATGGAATAATCTACATGATTTTTTTTTTGTTTTACATCATTATTTTACATTAAAATAGTAAAAATTGTTTGCATTCATATAGGTTCAGAGTGAACTTTCAGCCTTTTGAAAGATCAGAGATGTTCTTTGTTGTCTGCTGGTGAATTAAATTTTCAGAAGGAACACAGGACTATCAGGTCACACTATGCCGCATACTGAAACACACTGTTAGTGAAAACCTTTGCCAAGATGATACCCGTAATCTCTAAGGAACTTTAAAGCTCAGCGCTTAGAGAAGGGGAACTTTTCTTGAACTCACCGACTGGATGGGATGCTCTCAGGAAAGGCACTCAGCACTCTGCAGCATCATTCCTTTTCTGTTGCAGAGCACTGCATGAGTCGGGACAAGGACTGGTTTCTGTGCGTGTCAAAGATGACCTGAGTGCCTACCACAGAGATCCCTGGCAATAGGGTTCAGCTGTTTATGTAGCCCAGTGTGAGCCCCAGCAGTGAAAAGGAAAGATGATTTTTGCAGCAAAGGCTTTGAAATAGGATTTAGTAAAAGCAAAGATAGTTTTCTAGCCCTCGCTCACTCACCTTGGCCAAATCACTTCATAACTCTAGGGTTTAGTTTCTCAACTGTACCACTGGGATAAAAATTCAGCTTTTTTCTGTTTGTTCAGGTCTAAAGTTATTTGGGCATAGATCTTGTGTAGTTTTTGTCTATGGCATCTAGCACAAGATGGTCTTAGTCTTAGTAATGTCATTTATACAGGCTACAACTACACACGCAAGCTGTAGTTTGAATTGGGGCTAGGTGCAGGCATTTGAGGACAAAAACTGGCCCCTAAAATGTATACACAAATACGTGCAGGATACCTGGAAAATCTCACGAGCCTGCAGTTCATGGTTCTGAATTTTCCTCCCTGGTTACAGTTGACAATGTCACCAAAAACTAGCACACTGTGAGGAACATGGCTTCCTCTTCTGCTTTAGCTGTAAGTGATATCAGCAACTGTTTGTGGAAAAATACAGAATTTAGAGTTTGCTGGTTGGCAGGTAATAATTCGCCTTTATAGGTTTCTCAAGAAGCACTTTTTGCAGTGGATCATTCAGCAATGAGACCAGCATGGCATTGTGTTTAATAGATCTTGATCCCAGGATGGGATCAGAGGTAAATGGTGCAGGGATTACAAACCAAATGGAGAAAAAACTTTGTTATTTCTGCAGACATTCCCATTTGAGATGACTATGATAAAAAAATATTTCTGCAGAAGTGATATAATCCCGTAGTAAGTTTGTGATGAAAGTGAAATTTGCCTTTTCCAAAAAAAGGGGGAAAAATAAGTCTTGTTTTTTAAAAGCATTTTGAACAAAACGTGAGAATTCCAAGTTCTGTTGATAAGACACTGTAGTTACCTGGCCATGTCTCCCTCGTGACTGATAAGTTACAGCTTTATTTTGATAATGTACTGGTGGTGAGATAACTGAGACAAAGGAGGGTCTTTCTCATCTTACATAAGTGGCTACCCTCAGGTAAAGCAACTCAGTTGTTCATAAGTTGACCCATTGACCTTCTAATCACTGGCAAATTATCCACTGCTTTATTCTACAGTCTTCATTATGCACTGTTATTAAACAGACTAATTTCTTTTTTATTAGGACAAGATCACTGAGGTGCAATAATGACCCTTTTCATCAACTTCAGTGAAGGGTTATGGAAGTATTTCTGTGATTTTTACATAAATTTTAGTATATTGCGATAGTTCCCGTGGCAGTTTTTCAGGCATTTGTGATGCGGAGAGTGACACTGTGGGCTTTAGGTGCTGTGTTTTATAAAACGTTAATGCTTTAAAAGCTGAAGTCCCAGAGAGGGAAAGTCTTCATACAAGGTATCTCCTGTCCCAGAAATAAGAAAATCACACAAGTTACTTCTGCGGCCCTTCCTCCTTCTGCATACACTGGAGCCACAAACCCGGTCAGACCCTCTTCACAGAGCTGTGGCCTTGTCAGCAGCGATGGAATTTGCAGCTGGTTTTGTGTGTGTTGCTGAACTGGGTTCAACTCTTCCCACGTAGACCTGCTGCACCAATGTAAGCGGTAGCTTGCGCTGGAGCCGCTTGCTGTGGTTACTGTGCCGACACCAGGGCTTTGTACAGGTGAAGGTACTTCTACAGAGGGAGGTTTGTAGACTAGCAAAACCCCAATGTGAGTGACCTCTCTAACCGTTGATTGACAGAATAGTCTGAAGCCTGAGCTCTACAGCACACTTCAAGTAAGTCTGAAGGGAAAAAAGCAGGAAATATGTTTTGCCTAAAATAACAGAGATAACTTGATGTTGCTTGCATGATATTTTTTAACGTTTCCCATCAGTCTTTTCACTAAAGCATTTCCAGTTTTTCAAAGGATTTATTGTGAAGGTATAGGGAGCGTGGGGGAGGGCAAACAAATTAGGGGTTTAAAATTACTATTAAGTATCTTATTTTCAACCCCCTTGACTGAGATCCTCAGTTCAGAAGGAAAGAAATCAATGAACCATAGTCTACATTTTGAAAGAGAACTAGTGAGCTTAAGTTTCCAATATTAAACATCTTAAAGACACCCAATTTTTTGGAAAGCTGCAAGTATCTGCATTCTACACAGACATTTCCTTTTTGATGTTTCCAATGGGGTAGCAAACGCTGGGACATCTCAAGTCAGTCTGGAAAGCTTAAAACCTTGGTTTTGATAAGTGTTTATTTCCCAGTGTTCTTTCAGCTATGAAGGGATGGAATTTTTTGTACTTAATAATGTATGAGCTAAAAAAATTCCAAATCTAACTATTTCCCCAAAATTTATTTTCAAAGCTGATGACTGGGAGAAGTTACCAACACCGCTGAGTGAACAAGTAGATCAAGTCAGAATTTAGCCCTTACCAGGCTTTTGAAAAGCTTAGTATTTGATCTTTTTCCTCCTCCTTTGTGTTTATTTGGATTCTTTTGACTCTGAGCTGTGTCATCAGGAGCAGAAGCAGAACTATTGTGTACTCAGATGGGGTATATTCAGTATGTCCTGTGCATAAAATCAAAGAATTTCACAAATTACCACGCAAACCTTATCTGACCTTTCAGAATAGAATTTCCTCTGTTCTAGGGTCTGCTTTTCACCCAACTGTGCTGGTCCTTCTTTAGTCCTTTTTATTATTGGCATTAGAAAGCCTGAATTTATGATGTGGAGCCTTGGCAGAACACATTGTGAGAAGCACCAGGTAGAGAAATAGAAACGGGGCTCAGGTGACAATGTGGTACGAATACTGTGATAAAGTGTTCCTCTTCTGAAGGACAAAGGCCTAAAGTGCGAGAACCTTTCCGTTTATGAGTTTGTTGCTAATCCCTTTAAAACTGGGAGATGAACTTTTCTGTCAATGGGAGCAGGAGTAGGTGCTCAATCTATATTGTTGTAATGCTGAACTGGCTGTATGTTTAAACTCTCAATTTTCAAACACGGTCTCAAGTGCCTGAACCCATAGTGATGCAGAAAACAGAACAGAAAGCTCTCATTTTTAGGCAATCCAGCTGTGTGTTCGTTCCAGTACAGCTCATCCTTAGTTGAGGGGCTCATGCTTTCCTGTAAGCACGTGGAGAGAGAATCCCAGTGAAACCTTTACGTTCCCATTTCATCAGTATGTGTTTGTAGGATTGAGCTTAATCAGAGCAACATATACTCTCTTAGAAGACTGTCAGTGAAAAAGCACAAAACAAGACTAGGTTTGTTGAGTAGATGAACTGCAAGTAATTCAGTCAATTGCAGTGTAAGAAATGAACTGGTGTTAAATTCTTGCAAACGGGTGGGTATTTTTTTAAGGCACTGGTAGGTGTAAGCTATGGGTATTTTAGTCCTAAGTCTTTTGTTGCAAGATTTGAAAAAAAATAAATCAAGTGAAATCAAAGGCTTGGGTTTGCATGATGGGAGCTATATGGAGATTGTGTCTGGTGATTAGCGTCTCTCACAAAAAGTACTCTCAGTTCAGGTTCACAGAATTATTTCCCTGTTATCTTTGTTGTCGATGGCATGATTGTATATAGATTTCCACAGAAGTGTTCTGTTATTTTGGAGTGAAAGGGACCTGTTGTATTGTTTAAAACGCACTTGTTCCAATTCTGAGTACTTTCCATCTGTTTTCCTATTTCCTTCCTCTTGATAGGAGCAGCATTTCCTCCCCTTCTTACTCTGTTGGAGGGGTGGAGAGGGAGATTCTGTGCAAAGCCCTGCTTAGCTCTGTGTTATAGGATATTGCCCCAGATTTAAGCCCTGTCTTTGGGAAAAGAAAGAGGGAAGGAGGGAAGAAGGAATAATTTTTGTTCGTTTGTTTCAAAGGCTTTTGGGAGCCTAGATAGAGTAGGATCACCATTTTTGCTACCTTAATAGCTTGTGGGTGGCCCACATGATACAAGTTTGGGCCCTAGTCCAGGTCACGGTGAATTAAGGGTCCACAACAGAAGAACCCTTCTTCAGCAAGCGCTAATTTCTCCCTCCTTCCTCTCCCATCACTACACACACTTCTCTTTGCAATTCCAGCGGACGGCTGAACGTGCCGAGTTGGCAAAGGAGGAGCGTTTATTCTTCTCTCACCCTTGATAGGTAGGTCCTTCCGTGCCCCTCTGTGGGACTTGGAGAATAATCCCTGTTTGAGGCACACTGGTCGTCTTTCTGCCCATGCTGTGAGATAGGCAGAGCTCATCCAGGCTGTCAGCCATCTCTTGCCTGTGTGAAATAAAAGTGAAGAAAGAAATTAAGAGGAGAAGAATATGGAAGAACCGCAGATTTCCCAGAAAGGCGCCTGGGAGGCTGAGCACCGCAGGGCGATGGCAGTGGGGCTCTGTCTTCGGCTGACCCCCAGCTGCCTATAACACTTCTTATGTAACCTTGTCTTCCCCTCAGAGCTCTATGGTATAATGGATTTCTTTAAATTAATAATGCGTAAAAGGAGATTTACACCGCAGTGCTAAAATATTGTCTTTGCCTTTTATTCATGCATTTGTCACTGTAATCTCTAATAGAGGTGTTCAGTGGGGGGATAAATAATGAAGGCCAAAAAACTCTGTCATAATCCAGAACCATTTGCAAATTCATCACCAATATTCTTTTGGAAGCAGAGACAGAGGGAAATGAAAAATATATACTGGTGCTAATATATCTCACTGATTTCCATCTCCCATTTATTCAGAGAACCTACTTTGAGCTATGATAGAATGTGAATCCTAGGAATTGCCATTCCTTTTTAAAGACGAGTCTAAGGCTGCTACTGAGCCTCTCAAGCAACAGATTAAATATAGTCAATGAATACTAAGTTAATGTACTTTATAGTCAGACATAATACACTTACCTTGTGTTTTTTTATTAATTAGGGTTTAAGTTATCATGTATAAAAGAGTAAGGAAGTTGTAGCAATTCTTTAGCATTTAAGCTGCTGTGAAAGCTTTTTAAGGCATGTTTAAAAAGGCAAGAAAATAAAAGCAAGTATTTTAAAGTAGAAATCCTGTAAATAATTTTTTATTCATTATTAAAAGAAAGATTGAAATAAGTTAGAAGAGCCATCCTGAAACAGATGCAATTTCTCATGCAGTTCAGATTCCTTTAACCTTCATAAAAGATGTTGCAACTCCAGAATTTTGAAATTGTGGTCTTGGGACAAAAGAAAATGTGTTATTGCAAAAGAGCTTCCCTTGTCATATTTGCTGACCAGCTAAGCCTATGAATTATTACAAAATCTAGTGGGTAAAGACTTCTTTTCATGGATGATGTGTGGCATTATACAGGGGTTATTTGGGTAAGGTCAGGATACAGCATAGTATGCTTATACATTAAGTTAAAACTAAACACAGGCCATTTTATACCTCTTACTGGAGCCTTTATGATTGCCCTGGTACCCAACTGGGTAATTTGATCGAACCCAAATCGGCTTCTACGGTGTTCCTAGCATCCAAACTAGTGAGCTGCAAAGGAAGGGACTGAAAGCAAAGGAACTGAAAGAATAGGCTCAGTTTGTAGGAGGGGGTTTCCTTATCAGCAGATAGTGAGGAGTATTGTTGCTGCTCTGATCTCTGTCAGCAAAGACCAGTCTGTGTTTTTACTGACTTTATTGGACGACTGTACGGCAGCAACACTGCAACTGGTGTATCGCAGTGGAAGATGTTTCAGGGCGTGAAAAGTTTGGGCCTAATATATATGCTAAGGTAGTGACATTGTGCTTTGTAGCCTGTGAGCTTAAAAGTGCCTGGACTTAATGGAATCTGCTGTTCTATGTGCGATTGCTCCCTGCTGCCAAGCCGGGGCTCGGTTAGAACCAGCAAGCAGAGTGAAAACAGAATGTAGTAGCACTCTGAAGAGGGGGAGAAGATGAAATATATCACAAGATAATAAGAAAATAAACCATTAAAAGGCTCTGTTTCCTATTATCATGTGGTTTTATGTTAATGAAGTTGTTCCAGGCCTGTTTGAGTTTAACTCAAGCAGGGGAATATGAGTAATATGAAAAATATGTGGGGATGAAGACCCTAAGTTAAAAAGTCTGTGAAACATTTAATGTTTTCATTCACCATGCATTTCAGAAGAAGATATAAAGCAGCCAGAAAGTGGTACGGAAAAAACATTAAGTGCCAGATTTTCCTCTTTGTGATCTCTGCATCTCTGAATCTGTGTTTACAAAAGCAGGGCAAACTTGACAGGGATGCTGGGGTGGACAGCTGTGGGGATGACCAAGTCCAGATTCATTTACTCAGTTTACCCATATTTACGTAAATGCCTTGATGAATCTTAGAATTCCAGAAAAGATGACATGAGTGATAAACTGCCATCTCTGCGTAGGGTATCTGTCCAGATTTAAATAGTGTTGGCTTTTTTTAAAGAGCTAATTGATTTATAAAAGAAGAAAAAAGTAGTGGAGGTAGAATTTGGAAAGCACCTTCGATCAGAAAAATGGAAAATCATGAAAATGTCCAAACAGAGACTTGAATATTTTTTATAGTGTTTTGTTTCAGAAGAGCTAAAAAAATCAGCTCTGACCTGAAATGACCTAAATATAAAAAAAGGAAAAGAGAAAGCATGAAAGGACTAAGATGTCCCAGATTTAGAAAAGCAGATTCTGTTGTGAATTGAGTTGATCTAAATTTTTGTATTATTATTTTTTTCAGTTAATTGAAAACCTTGAAAAAAATCTGCTGTCATTTAATATGCATTGAGCTCTGTAAATTAATTCTTGCTTTGAGAATGAACTAAAAAAATCATGATCTGGGATAGCAAGGATCATATCCAGGAATTGGTTGGAAAAGGTTCCTAACTTATCTTGTGGGGCAGCAGCAGCAGCATGCTTTCACAGCTTTTGTCCTTTACTGTACATGAAGATCCTAATTTTGCTCCTGACTTGTTTAGATCAGTAGGGTCCAGAGCACAGATCTAAGAAACACAGAGGTGCTGCAGATGAAATAGTGAGCTGAGTTCAATTGGAAGAGCTCTCAGGAATGGCTCAGAGCTAACAAAAATAAACAGAGAGAAGCTGATTTCATTGTTCACTGTCTCAGGTTCACTGTATTGGCTGCTGGTCATGCATCATACCTAGCATTTGGTCAGCCAAAAGAGGTTAGGGTTTTTTGGATGTCTGGGGTTTTTTTGGTCTTGTTTTTGTTCTTGTTTGGGGTTTTTTGTTTGTTTTTTAAAGTAACTTTGCTTTCTATCTTCCTGCTGGATATAACAAGAGTAGTAAAGCTAGGGACTCTGAATCTACACCTTGCCCCAGGCAGGTAGAAGATGGTCTTTCTCTCTTTCAAAGCCAGACATCTGTTTTCGCAAAGAAAAATGTATTAAAAATCAAAACAGAGATAAAGAACCTATTACCTATTTAAGGAAAGTAATTTTTTACAATGCTGTTTCAAAAAGAGAACTTTCTGTAATAACTTCCATGCATATAGTATTCTAAATCGACTGCAGAATTAAACAATAGGTAACATAGGAAGAAAGGCACGGAACACAAAGACAGGTAAGAAAATTGGTTTTCAGGTGAGATGAAAAATGACCTATTGAAGGGGGATAGAATGGGCATGGCCATGAAAGGAAAGTAAGAGGAAAGGCTTAGCACCAAACTAGGTGCAGAGGTGGAGTTTGATGAAGTTTGGTGCTGCGCAACCTAAGTTTAAACACTGAAAAGATACAAAAATTGAAATTTATTTATTTATTTATTTTTAAAAAGTATTCTTTACAGGGTATAGAGCTTTCTTGAGCATCTGGGAAGAAGGTTTTTTGGTTTTGTTGTTCCAGGTGGATTATGTTATTAATAGGCAATATTAGAAGACAGTAGCTATATTTAGTTCTAAATAAAATGCTAATTTTGAGTGGTGTATTTTCAGTGCATCTGCATTTTTTCCTGAAAAATAAACAGTGAAAAATAACAGTCATTTAGACACCTGGTTAAGAGCATAAGAATTTTTCCTCTTAAAGAGAAAGCTTTAAGTTCCCTTTGGTAACAGTTAATATTTCAAACAATGTGGGACTATTGCTGGCCATACGAAGCAAAATGTAAAAATAGTTTTATCTTAAATATTTTTCTTAGTAATAGCTTCAAAGGCAGAAAAATTGCTTGTTCAACTGCAGTTGACTGTTGTATGCTGTGGCCTGGCAAAGCCCAAGCTGTAGGGAAGAGAAGACCTTGCATTTTGGTGGTGTTATTGGACAGCCTGGAATGTGGATCATTTTGCCATGGTCTATGGCCCAACAAAAGTATTTCGAGCAGGAGTAATACAGGAGGAAGAAATTTTGTGTCGTGTAGATCTATGCGTAGAGATCTTTCCAGGGCTAAAAGAGTTATATCAAGTTTTATAGTAAATCCTTCCAGATTTAGCTATCAAGTCTCAATGAAAATCTTCATAATCAATAGTGGAGAGTGTAACTAGCCTGGGTGCCGATGGGCTGAAGAGGTGGTGGAAGGGAGAGGCAACCACCAGTTGTTAAATGGCACAGTTAGCTTTATTTCACTACTTAGACCAGTGACCTCCTGCCTGTGCGTGAGGAGATAGGGATGCTGAATGTAATATTACTGAGGAAGTTGGAGACCCATGGGGTAGATCTGTAGGAGAGGGTGCAGGAAGGCTGAGTGTTTCTTTCCCCATCTCTTTGCTTCATGTCCTCTAGTAGTTGTGCTCTCTACGGGAGTCAGGGAATCGGACAGGGAGGGAGGAAGGGCTCCTGCCTGAGGGAGATGGATGCTGGAGGCTGCCCTAGAGCCATGATTTTGTGATCACCTTTAAAACCTGGCTGGATTGGATGACACTGCTGAGCTAGTCCTGAAACAGATTACTCCAGACGGGTGTTCCATGCAGCACAGATTTTAAGTAGAATGCTGCTTATTAGCCTCAATGCTCTTTTTTCATCAAAACTGAGTTCTTAAGAAATGAAAGGTAGTTGGTTGTGTTGTCCATGAGGCCATAGGAACCCCTGCTAATCCAAATGGGTGAACAGTCTGCTGTAGAACCAGGGTTAGTGGTTTGCACCTAGACCGGTTCTTGTTCCTGCTTTGATGTTTAAATTCGTCGAAGTTGTAAATGGGACAAAATGGCTTCAGGGTGGAAGAGTATAAATTGGCACAAGGTGGGTACTTGGTGCTGTCAGTAGTGCAGAGAAAATGGCAGCAGATGGAATCCCTTATAGCCCCTGGTTATTACTGTATCTGAGTTGCAACATTAAAGAGGAATATCACCTTGCCTTCTGTTTTGCTGAAATGAATTAACTGACAGGAAATCATGGATTTCCGAACCCAGCTTTCCTTACGACATTCCTCGCTGCAAAAGGAGAATTAAACCAGTGAAAGTGAGTAACAAGAAACAGGTTCTAAAATTACTCTATATGGTAAGAGTGAAACATCATCAACCTGTTTAGTAGCAGTTCCACTGCTTTTAAAAAAGGGTTTGAGAGAAAGATAAACTGTGACTGAGGGAATTGAGAGTGCAGAGAATTGATTAGTAGATGGCGGGTTGCAATGGAGGCATAATGTCTATTAGAGGTGGTGATGCACTGCGAACACCCCAACAACTGCTTTGCAGCACTGGTCCTCACAGTCTGTGTTACAGCAGTCCTAATTACAGTATTTTGCTGTGTATACTTTCCTAATTGGGGGGGAAGAATCCACTGAGCACTTCTGAAAATTCTCTTTTAACTCCCTTATTAGGTCATGAATGGAAAAAAAAAGCAGTAAAAACTTTCGAAAGAGATTTTTGGAATTCTCACCATGGTTTTATTATCTTCATAACTTTCAATGGTCTTACTGTTGAAACTCCTTTAGTGGGAGTTACGAACTGATGGCACAGGGCAAGACTGAAAGAATGCAGTTTCTTTGCCACTGCTTGTACAATACAGCAGGAACATTGAAAACTGTTGCAAAGATTCATTCTTTTCCCTGTTCTTCCACTACCGCAGAGCATGTGTAAGTCTCCTTCCTCATGCGTTCGTACGGGAACTGTGTTTCTTCAGATTTCCCTTTTTGGCTGTTTCTGCTGACGCTGTTTTTCAATTTAAAAATTGCAGTCAAGTACATGTATTGTTTTTGATTACTGCAGCACTGTCATAAAAAGCACAAAGACTGTGCCATTTAAAAAAAGTTAAAATTTCAAAGAATTGTAGTGGTTGGGTTTGGTGTGTATCTTTTCTGAATATTTTGCACAGTGTTCAGAAACTTGAAATTAGAAGCCACGTTAAAGGAAAAAAATTGGGGCTCTATGCCAGAAAGCGCCGTGTGTTACACTGACAGTTTCTTTCAAAGTGTTTCCAGGCACAAGTGGCTAGTGCTCTATGATCTGGAAGCCAACAGCTTTCAGAGACTGTTATTTTGGAAGCAGGATAGGAGGATTCATTCAATTCCCAATGAAATGTGGTTACTTGAAATCTTCAAGGGGAGAGGCCTTTGGGAATAAGCTTTGATCAAACCAACTGTGTTTCTAAGGATTTCCAAAATTGGCCCCTGAAAAGTGCTGCTGATTTAAGAGGTTACCATTCCTGCCTTCTCGCTCTCTCAGAAGTCACCGGAAGGAAGGCAGAATTGGTGATAGGTGTTCTTCGCACCCAAAGCCTTACCTTACATACCACCGCTGCTTTGGTTTGTTAATACCCAAAGCTGCAGACTGCGGGAGGAGTGACAATTGGCGTGGAAGGTGGGGAGGGGAGGGCAGCTTGAGACAGAAACTTGAAATTACACTGCTGCAAGTCACCACAGCTCGTTTGGGGGCTTGCTATGCCCTAGTGAAAGTCAGCAGAATAGGCTCCCCGAACCACCTAGGCAATTAAAAAGAAATTAATACATGGTGCTTAATGGAAGTACTTTTTGGGTTACAGTAGGTGACTTGGTGTTTCTCCTTCTTTCCTCCTTCTCTTAGCACCTTTCTGCCTTCTTCAGTTTTCATGAGTAGCTTGCCTCTGCTCCACTGTTACTATCTAATTTCTCTTTCTCTATCCCTTTTTTCCCTGCCTCAGCAGCTTAAAAAAAAAAAAAAAAAAAAGATCCTTTCTTTCCTAGCCCTGTGGCTGTGCTCTCCTTTCCTCTGCTCGTGTCCCAGAGCCGTGCTCGGGTCAGCAGCAAGCTAACGCTTTTGTCAGCGTGATTAATAGCGCTGTGGATTGTCGTTAATTCACTGGCTAATGACTGCAACTCTGGCCGCTCCTGGAGTAATCGGGTGATGTATGTGGGGAGCGCGCACCTCATGGCAGAGGTGAAAATCATTTCGACAAGTCAAATATTGTCACAGGGAACAAATGGCTCTCCCTGTTAATAAAAATTAATGAATTTTTTTTACCACTGGCCTGCTAAATGAAGCTGTGGAGTGACTGAGTGGAGGGGACAAGCTCGGTGGAATTAAGCACTTTATTTGATGGTTAAAACTATAAAGATCTTTATTACGGTTGTGATAGGATGTGGCAAGTGTTGTTGGGGATTTTGTTGGCGTTCCAAAGAGGTTTGTTCAGATGCACAGAGGCTTTTTGAAAGTTTGTGTCTATGTTTGCATTGGGAGGGAGAAGAGGGAGACAACAAAAGAGGTTTGATCTGGTACAGTGGGGATGAGTGTTTAATATTAAAGTAATGGGTCCCTCCCTCCCTTCATTCTTTCAAGGATGTATCCAGAGTGCCTTGGCCACTCTTGGGCACAGAACTTTGGCAAAGCCAGCCCTCTGTGCTTGCCGAGTGCTGCTGGCTAGCTTCTTCCTTTCTATCATTTCCTTCCCAATCAAGCCTTCAATTACACTGGTATTGAAATCACTGTTGACGCTTGCTACCAAGCCTAGGCATGGAGTGGTCCTCCAGGAGAGGTTGTTCTTGTCCCTGGTTGCTTTTGAGACTAGGCTGGAGAATGGGGTGAGGGAGGAAGAAATGACATGGCAAAGGCAGCACCCTTGAAGAAGCCAGCAGAATTTTTTGACACTGCAGCAGGAACCGGTACTTGATTTACCTGTTAACTGGTGAGCTACGTCTCATAGGTGATTAGAAAAGAGTTTGGCTTGGTTTAATGAGGACTTCTGATTCTGTCTGTGCTGATGAGAAATGTTGGGTCCTATTAGTGAGGTAATTGCCTTTAGATGCAATCTATAGAGCATATGGCTCTCCAGGTGGGCAAGGTGCAGCCCACCAGTACCTCCGATTCCAGAGGGACTAGTGGGAATACCGCTTGAGTCCTTGTGGCATTGGTTTTTGGAACTGCTGCAGATAGGTGCGCTCTTATGGAAATGATCGGGGAGCTTTGATCAACTCCTTGCTGGCATTAGCCACAACTTTTATACTCTCGCCAAGCTGACCGATGAAGGACCATTTGAAAATCCTAGTATTAAGTAGAAAACAAATGTCAGATAACCCTGCTGTAAGACCTTATTTGTTTTATCAAATGGGTATGGGAAATCTTCTTCAAGCAACTTCATTCTGAAGTCATGTATATGAAGAAAAATACCACTTGACCTGTCAGAGATCTTTAACATTTTCCAAGTTATCACATATTTGGCTATCTAGGGAGCAGAAAAACGGAGGGATTAGAGAAGGAAAACATGGGGAAGCTTTAAACAAACAAACAAACAAAAGGCTTCAATGCTATGCTGGAATGAATGTTAAGTGACCAGGTTCGCTTTGCGGCGCGGGGCACAGCAGCAGTCCTGCAGCCTTTTGTGTGTGTGTGTGTGCTGTAGGAAAGGCTATCTTACCTGCTACATTTCTTCTGTTTTCTGCAAAGATGCTCTGACAGAGACCATCTTGCTGAACACAAGGAGAAATATTTGTACTACTTAAAAATGCATTGCTTTTTACAACAAGGTGTAGATACTATCATGGGAGAAGTAAAGGCTTTGTATACTTTGGGTTGTGTTTCCCTTAATGAACTTTTTTTCCTGTCTGAATTTAATTTTAATGTAAACATGTTTGCTGCATCTAGGAAAATGATCTCAAAAGAACCACAAGAAAGCAAATGCCATTTTTGTGATTTTAATCCACTTTTACGGGTAGCATTTTATGGGTAGCAAAGGTTAGAAATGTGTTTAAATTGCTGAACGTAGCGAAAACTTCCTGCATCAGGGATTATTAATTGTCATGTAATTCAGGATGGAGACGCTCTCTTTCAAACTAAACACTAAGCAAAGTCTTGATTGGTTTTGACTGGTAAAGATCCCATTAGGATCTTAACTCCTGTTTCCTATGCAAAAATGCAGTAGTATATTGGATAATGATGTATTGTCCAGGTTTCATGTTTTTCTTCGAGGTGGAGTGTTCTTCCCTTATGCTTTCAACTGGGTGCAGCACTTCTGAGTGCTGGTAAATGAGAAATTTCATTCCAAACATGACCAGTTTAGAGATGTCTAAAAAAATATTGGAACAGCTGGTTTATAATTTGTACATTGTATTAGAGACCGTGGGGATTCTATAAATGCAGGAGAACAGCAAACAACATCTTGCTGCAGCTTCTGCTTTCGAAGTATATTTTACTGGTGTACTTGAACATTGGGTTTGGCGTATCTTTCATAGGAAAATCTACCCTATTTGTCAGTGAGAGAGACAGAATAAATTAAAACTTGATTAAGCAATCCCAAATCTGGGTTAAGCGTTACTGTGCTTAAAAACCAATTCTTTGTGGTACATAAGAAACAAAGAGCCTGTCTTTTCAAAAGATTTTGAAAACTATAAATTTAAACTTAGTAATTTATGTAAAAGTCCACTAGTACTTACTTACATAGAACAATACTGTATTAAATAAAATACACGTTGTTTTGGCCTTGTCTAGGACACTGTAGATCCATTCATATTTTTAGTAACATGTCTGTGAGCTTATACACAGATATCTGGAGCTAGGAAATTAGGCCAAGAACCGTGTGTATTCAGTTGTAAAAAGTTTTCTGATGGGGCTGGACAATATTTGTTGAATAAATCTTCATTGCTGTGTGGGAGTTTATCAGTATTATTTAACTTCCAACAAGAAAGGGAATTTTTTTAACAAGGCTAAAATGTTGGTTGTTCCATAAAGTTATGTTGAAATATCTTGAACTTGAAGTGATTTGGCAATGTTGAACTGAAATGTTTTGGAATATGTTATTAAAGAAAAAATAAATCAGAACTTATACCTTTCTTCCAATGAAAATTTCAAAGGTGTATCATTTTTTATGGGATTGCCGTGAGGAGTTTTGAAAGAACAATATTTTTCCAGGCACTTCCGTATCGGTTCCTTGTTCTGTAGATACTGATGCAGAAGGAGAAGCCCTAGCTGCACAGCAAAATTTCACTGGTTCATCTACGTATGAACATTTAAGTCATATAGTTAAGCTTTGGATCCCGTTTCCAAACCCTGTTTCATAGAGGCCCTCACCTGGTACGAAGGCTCATTGCCTTGGTTACCTTGTACTGCTGTAACTCGGCGTTCCATATTGCTCCAGTCTGTGGCTTCTGTTGGACTCCTTAGAGGTCCAGGAAGGTCCCTGGTCAGGGCTCATGGCAGGGTTTGGTTTACGTCTTATTTCCAGAAGAGGAGGCTGGAAGTGTAATGTCACTTGGGAAAAGGTTTAAGTTTTCCTAAAGCAAAAGCCGTTATGGTGGATCTCCTTAAAAGAACCAGTCTAGCAAAAGAATGGTGAAGCTGTCAAGGCTCAGTTTTCTTTTCTCTGTTGTCTTGTGTTTTTTTGATTTAAATTGTAATTTTAATCATGCCTTTTACTTGAGGGAGCCCTATTCTCTTTACTTAGGATCATGGGCCTCTGGCAGCCAAAGTCTGCTTGTCCAATGTATTTGAGCCTGTTAGCTATCTGTACCAGTCTTTTTTTTTCTCTTTTCCTTTTCTTTTTTTCTTTTGTATATTTTTGTTAGCCTGGACTTTTTATTTGAAGAGAACAATAGGGGTTTTTTTTGTTTTTGTTTTTTTTTTTTAAGCGTCCATACTGTTTTTTAACTTACGTCAAGCTGTTGCGATACATATCTCTCAGAGAATTGTTTTCACTGTGGAATTGGAGCTTCCACAAAGCCACATCTAAATTCCTATATGCTTCATTATGTGTTTTTTCCATTTATATTATATTCTAATATACTCTTCTGCAATTATCCTTGAAAAGTGTTTTTTAAACTACGTGAATGAGATTGAAAGTTGTCAGCTGGGCAGAAGATATTAATTTTCAAATTTATAGTAAAAGAATACCTGGCAGAATATACCTCTCTTAGAGATGGCTGAATTTGCTTCAAATAGTAAATAACATTAGCCAGAGCTTCTCCTTCCTGTCTTGCTCTTAATCGCTGCAGTCTCCTTTGCCGTAGCAGGCTGACCAGTCCTGACATGCATCTCTTTAACATGGCCATGTGACTGTTAAAATCCAGGAGCTGAAGAGTTAAGGCACAAATAAAATCTCAAGTTCAGACTGTCAGCTTAGATAGTGCTTAGCAAGGGTCGAGGAAAAAAAGCCAGTTGTGATTTAGAAGAAAAACAGTGAGATTTGACCAATTCCATGGAATACCTTTCTTAGCCCCAGGGCAAGTGGAAGTGGTATATTAACCAAGGAATAGAGCAGAGGAGGAAAAAGGCCAAATCACATTTCTTTGAAACAAAGAGGCTTTTTACCAGGAACAAGCCTTGATAAAAATTACAGTGGCATCGCAAGTCATTTCACCCGCTCTGCCTCAGGCTATATTAAAGCAGTGAGGAAATAGGGGATGCAGCAGCCCTGAAATACAAATACAGTAGTCCCGGGAGCGTTTTTAGTATAAATAATCCTTTTTAGAATAATGTAGTGGCTTTAAATAGGGCCAGGTGGTGGGTGCAACACCCAAGATTGCTTTGGAAGAGAGCTGAGGGAGGTAGGATAGCGTACCTCTGTCTGGATGTGAGTATGTGCCCTGCAAACACCTCGTCTTCCTCCTGCTTCCACATCTTCCCATGTTCTGACTTAAAACAGCATCTAATGAAATCAGCTTAAAAATCATGTTAATGGATCTGTCAAGCTAAGCCATAAGAACATTGTGGTGTTTGTGAATTGAACGGCTCTAAAACTACCGCAGAGTTCCCTGGCGTTGGGTGAATTTCCATTGGAGATCATGAGATTCCTACAAATGTATCCCCTGCTGCTTCACTTTTTTTCACAGCTCCTTGGGCAAGTCCTGTAACCCATCTGCAAAACACTCAGGAAACCTACCTGTTTAACAGGATTTGTTCACAAAGTGTTAGGGAAGGGTTGTATGTAGGGTTATTTGTGGAACTTGCTGTCACTCCTGTCCTACATTTTGCAGGAAAAGTCTAGGAGCACTTTCTCAGTCAGAAGTGGCTTGTAAGTAGACTTCAGTGGAAAAAAGCACTAGGATTAAACATAGGCTTAGTTCTTTGTCAGGTACTTTTGTTTTTCTTATAGAGAGGAAAGCCTGTCTTTAAAGAGCACTTCAGTGATCATAAAAAAAAATGTCCCAAACAGTATTCTCTGCAGAGGTGCTCACAATGCAAACATTTATCAAAACTAGGGTATGAAACGTTTTGAGGAGAAATAGAGATAGATATCTGCAGAGAACAGGATGTAAAAGACCAGTTGTGTTTCTTACTGTCATCACTTGCCCCATTAAAATTCTGTTTTTTCACAGTAGTTAAACCCTTCTGTAATCCATCAGAACACTGGTAGCTGGAGGAAAGGTGCGTGGCCCAGGAGTTCAGGTTTGTTCCCATAATATCAGTAACTTGACTCCTCAGCCTAATGGTGGGAAATACTTGGTAGACCTCTAAGTCAGTCTTTGCTGTGAATTTTCCGTATTTGCGTGTTCGAAGTCTGACAGGTTAAACATGAGCTGGAAGTTGACTGAATGGATTTAGTTAGAGGTGTGTCTTGGCCAAGAAGGTCAGATGCAAATTTGGGGTTCAGTTGCCGTCGCAGTGCTTGATTGTTACAATGTTTTTCCCTCCACAAAGCTGCATCATCAATTTATGGGCAATTACTCTTAAGAAGAATCAGTTGGTAATTCCTACTTTTAACGGTTGTGAAAAGAGGACTGACAATACGATCACAAGCCTCTCTAGATGTCCGGAAGATGCCCAGGACACAAACACAATTACTTGTGACTCTCATTGTGGTTTCAAGGCCACCATTAGGCTTGGTGGGCTCTAGAGGCAAGTTAAGGATGTGTGGGAGCACTGAAATAAAACTCAAAGCCAGTCAGGGGCTGGCTGTAAAACCCCACAGCATTCCGTGTGCTTCGGAAGCGAGTCCATGGAAAGCGGGAAAGCTCTTTCCAGCTGATTTTTGAACAGAAGCCTTCGCTCCCAGCCCCCATCTAATCTGAGAAACTTGTCTCTGTGGTTAACGCCTCTCTAGGAGGGAACTCTTCACAGACTAACCAGACATCCCTCTCCACGGAGCCCTGTCTATTCTTAATCGTAGGCTTGGGACAGTGACGTGGGATTGCGGCCAAACCACGCTTTCTAATGGAGAAAAGTTGAGGGTTGTGAGTAGGAACTCAGGAGCAGCAGCCAAAGCCAGGGTACTTTCCAGTAACAGGTAAAGCAAGCCTGTGCCCCCCCCACCCCCAGTAATTAGCTGGTTGGAATGTACGCATCTGGAGTCAGCAGCAGTCAGATCTACTGCTAACCCCAGGCAAGCAGGCAGCACATCAGGGAGTCACGCACCAGCCCCAGGTCCTGACCGCACGACATGGGGCAGCCCACCTTGGAGGCTCTCGGCGTACGTCGAGGCGGAACCAGCCCAGAGGAATTTGGCAACGGTGGTGGTGCAGTGCTATATCCTCGTCTGTCCTCCGTTCTGGTGATCGTAAGGTTTGCTGTCATCTGTGCACAGAGACAGTGCGTGTTCTTTCAGCCTGCCAGTTAATGTGGTTGTATAAAATCTCCAGAGCGAAAAGCTTCAGCTTAATGTGTGACAACCCTTGGTGTACCCTGTTTGGGGAGGAACTCGGGCAGCCTCCTCTGTACAAAGGAGTTTTCGCATAGATCTTCACTTGACTTTCCGTTCTGGAAAAAACATGATTCTTGGGTCAAACTGAAGTTTGAGGCTGCTGCAAAAATGTGTCCTTGAATTTTGTGAATAAAAATTCCATTGGTCGTACACATTGGCTCTAGGAGAACCCGGCTCAGTGACCGAGCAGGATTTATGTTCTGCTAAGAGGTCTTGAGCTGGAATGGTTTGATTTGGTTTAACCAATGCAGACGTTGTGGGGTGGATAATTTGGGAACCTCTTTAGCAGTAGGACTGTGCATTCTACTTCTGCTGCTCATAACTAAAAAGTATGTGAGATAATGATAAAGACTTTCAAAGACTGAATTTTAAAAACTTGACTGGGCTAATCCATTAGAAAAAAAGCAACAAGTTTTACAGATTTTTTTGTCTTTAAAATGGAATGGGTAGGTGGTAGAAAATAGCTCGAGTATGAGGCAGGTTTGAAATACAAATCTAGAAGTTGGGTACATATGTGCATATCTGAATTAAAAAAATATCTATATAGTGTTACAAGTGTTGAGGAAAATACAGTTTGCAGAGTACAGTGTTACTCAGGATGGTAAAAATAGTATGAAGCAATTTTTCACTGTTTTTGCAGAGCTCTGCTGTTTATTATGCAATATAAAATTGGTGAGCTTCAGTGGAATGTTTTTGGCCAGGGATGGAAAATCCAACTTATATTGTGGCGTTAAAATGTGTGCCTCTGTGCCTCTGAAAATAGAGCTCTGCTTTTGACACCCACCTCACGGCTCAGTCCTCTGTCCTGCATTGATTCACTGATTCCCTTTTATTCTGTATAGTCTGTTGACACTGTCCCTTTCCTTGCTCTGCCCTCCCTCCTCTCCTCCGTGCCTGGGGTATGTTTGTCTGGCTCCCGTTAGGAAATATAAATTGTTATCGATTAATATTAATATTTAGCATGTTTGTGAAAATGTCTTTTCCCACTGCTATTAATCTGCTATGTTAATAATGCCAGGACTCCTGTTCTGGACCCTGGGGAACCCACAGTGAGTTGAATGACAATGAGACGGTGACAACAGCCGAAAAGCTTTCACTTGGCAAAGATGTGAATTCCAATTGCAAGGTCTCCTTTTGGAGACTTACAAATGCTTTATTCTTGTTCTATGGTTTGACATCCAGGACTGAGAGAAATATCCAGCATCATTTGTTAGTTTTTGGAGAGCTAGTCTAACTGCATTTATTTATTTATTCTAAATAGGTAACATTTCTCTTAGCAGAGAATTTATCTTGCAGTCATTTTTAAAGTTCCACTTTACTGCCTTTCCAGCAAAGAAATTTCTGTAGAATTGGAGCATTTCTATAGTTTTATAGATTTTTAAAGGGGAGGTATTTTGTAGCAAAAATAAGCAAACCACTGAAAAGCAATTATTATTTTTCTTTAGGAAGTGGAGCGTTTTCTTTAGGCTTTCATCTCTTCCTTTGCAGATTTTCTTTCTGTTGTATTATTTCTATAGATTCCTCACAAATGTTTGTTACGACTGTATGTGCAATGCACTGTACATTTCTTGTGATGCTTCATTGGAGCTATTATGTTGTAAACGGTTGAGAGACAGAAATCCCAAAGGCTAATATTTTTTGGTGGCTTTAATAATAAGATAGTAGAGCTTTTTCTCTTAAAAGAACCTACTTTACTACTGCACCCAAATATGCATTGAATTAATTTTTTAATGTAGCACAATTTGTAGAAATGTCATCTTGAATTCAAATGTAAAACAAATACTGAACACAGAGAGATCAGGTGAAATGTAGTTATGGACAACAACATTCTCTGAAGAATTTGATTCTAAAAGGATCTTATGTGGAAATATTTTTGATGCCTGGTTGAACTAGACTTTTACTGGAAATATAATAGTGGCATTTAGTGGAGAGTAATTTGGACACTTTCCCTGCTGGTTTTACTAGAGGAAAATGCGTATTAAGGAACACATTGACATACTGTTTCAAGCTTTAGTCTTCATTTCTGGCAGCAGAAATCCCTTAATAAAAGAAAACACTTAATTTTTTACTTAAAACCAAAGGCACTTTAAATCCTTAATACCTGTCTTCTTACAGCCAAGTTCTGAAGCAACTATTTTTTTAGAACGTTTATCGAAAAATCCATCTGATTAACTCTTCTGCTCTGTACTCAGCCATTATCTGTTCTTACAGCTCACTTCTGATGTAAGATGTTTTCTGTTTCCTTTTAATAAAAGGACTTGAATCTGCTTTGAGAGGTATAATTACAATCAAGACGAAACAGACCATAAAAGTGAAACCTGAAAAATACAAAGTAAACATGGTAAAGGTGTTATGTTTGCAAATGTTTAGGTTTTGTCATAGTCCTTTTCCTTTTCGTTTCCCTGTCTCCTTCCCCTGCCCCATCCCTCACTGTCTCTGTCTCTGAATAACTCTGCAGTTCTTAGTATTCTCCAGGACTAAATTGTTTTTTAATGTATTCTGCAGCAGTTCTGCATTAGACAGAGGTTCAGGAAAGTTTCATGTATTATGTCCTTAAACACCGATTGCAAAGGCGGAGTAATTTGAATGATAGCCGAGGACACTCAAAACCAGCAGTGACTGTGAAAGTTTGCTGTCGTGAGAGAAGCGCACAGAACTTGCTCTTTTCTGAAATTTTACACAGGAGATGCGTTAAAGCTTGCATCTCCTTTGGACTTAATTTCAATGACATGTATAAATAAACATTTCCATGAGTACTCCTGCAAACGTGAGTGTTCTGGGATGGCATAATTTGCACGGGTTTGTCAGAACAGGTGTTAATTGCTGCAAAGGGATGTTGCTGAGTTACAGGGAGCTCGGCAGTCAGGTTTGTGAACAGCCGGGTCTGTCAGGACTCTGTTACCTGCCCACTGATTTCCAGGACCCTTTTTACAAAGCATCTTCCTGCTTCTTGAGCATTCCCAAAATACTATGCTTTGTAGTGTGTAAGTAAAATATAATTACAGTGTTTGAAGGGAAAATACAGACCAACGAGCTAAGAGAGCTGGGGTTTGGATGTCCGCTGGAGCTGGGTAGGAAGGGTTTATTAAGGTATCAGCTCAGATCCGACTGTGTATTCAAATGATTTGAGGTTAGCAGAATCTGAATCTGAATTTTGTATGCACACCTATTCAGTGGAATCTGGCTGGTGGGTTTGTCAGCTGGAACAACGCCAGTAACTTGTGACTTAGCCTATCGCAACTGTGCAACCGCTGCATCTTGAGCAGGGAATATGAAATGCTAGATCTTCACCTAGAACCATTTTAATTGCCCATAGTTCCTTCTTAATTGTAGCATTTCAGGTGCTTTCAGATAATAAAGTCAGGGAACCTGTGAAAACCTATGGGTATGTTCTAAAGGAGAAACAGGCTTACTTCACTGCGAAATATATCTAATGTGCTTTATGTATTAGTGTCATCTGTTGTTCAAGGCGCAGGATTGGGGGGGATGACAGGGAGGGGAATCAGAGGTAACCGAAGGGAAGAAAAGTATTATTTCAAGCTGGATCTTTCTAGATATGTTCAGCATCTATGGAGGAAAAAATAGGCAAAATCACAGCAAGTTATAGCAGAAGTGCCCATTAAACTAAAAAATGAAATAGAGGATTGTATTAGCAGTATAATTTCTCAAAGGTAGAAATGGATTGTGGGGCACTCCTTTGGCACAGTGGCATGTTGGCAAAACCACTTCCCATTTGTGACCACTTCCCTCCCCGTACATTTATTTCCTAAGTCTATTTTTCAGCTGTAAAACTTGTGAAAATGAAGGGTTTTCATGAATGAATGAAAGAGAAAAAGGGCATTTCTAAATGTTCATTTACAGCAGATTTTACTTTTCTTCCTGCGGCAGTGAGAGTTGTACGGGAAAACCTTTCAGAGCATCGCTCCATAGCCTGAGAACCGTGCAGACTGCTGGCCCCCACGCGTGTACAGGAGGTGGCTCTTCGGCAGTTTCTGTTTTGGTTGCTGAACGTGTTGCCTTCTGACCAACGTCCACTAGCAAATGCTGTAGCTACTTACCAGGACAGCTTAGATGGAGGAGAAGGGTTCTTGCAGTGAATGGAAAGAAGACATTGTGTGACAGGCTCAAGAATCTGAAGTAACTTATTCTTTATTGCCCTTTCTTTACAGCCATTGAAATTAAATGAATGTTGTCTGTGGATGGAGGAAAAGCCTTTTTTGTATGGCCATGAAGCATTTAATGCTTTAGTCCCATTCTTAATGAAAGAGGAGGAATAATTCTTGTCACCACAGTTTTGGCATTAATTTGCATCCTTTCTGGCAGAAGGAAAGCCAAATATTTCAGACTAGCTTCCAGAGATGGTCTTGCACTGAATTTTAGGTCTTTTGGCTTATGTATGCAATTCTCTTTGAAGTGTTACTAATACCAGCCGTTCTCTTCTTTAGCCCGAAGACTCCCTGTGTGTTGAGGGAAATGTGCCTTTGTAGGTGAACTGTCTTGCCAACAGTTGGGAGTTGGTTGCCTTCAACCAGGAGGGTGGCTGGGAAACCATTCCTAGATGAACTGAATAAGGGAGTCTTATTGAGGATTGTCTTGGACACGTTGGCTTTCTCATTTTGATGCTGCCGTTTGCAAAGCATGCTGCAGAAGACCTGCATCCTAAAGAACGTGAACCTGTCTGAGATGTGATGCCAGTTCCTGGTGCTGCAAAGTGCTTGAAATTTGTGGAAATCAGGCTTTGTAGCCAAGGCCAGACAGATTCCGTCCAAGTAGGGACTGGGTTTTTGATTTTCTATTGTATTTCAGCTGTGGCCATCAGGTGGCAATCTGATCACTAAGATCATTCACTGTTCTGAAGTCACTGTTTGGGTGGGTGTTGTTTGGTGCTTTCGAGTGTCCTTTGTGATTTATAGATGTGTCTTCTAAGTTTTGGTCTGCGTCTGGCTGTCAGCTTTCCACCCTGGTCAGGATGAAGTGAGAGCGGGGAGCGAGGTTCATGCAGAATTCGGAATGGAGTAAGGCAGGGTATAGGGTAGGTACTTGTTATAAGTTACCTGAGGTGAATTATAGATGGGCAGCACAATATTCAGAGGTAATGAACCCTGTCAGTTGTTGGCAGTAGTTAAACACATACTTGCTTAATGTAAGTATTTGCACTCTTGGCTGAATTAGGCTGTAATGTTGATGATTCGTTCCAGCTCTGCTGGTCTACAAATTGGTCATAAAAATGACTATTTTTGCTGATGAAACATACTGAGTGTACAGCAAATAGAGACAGAATCCTGTCACCCCAGAGTTAAAAATGTAGACGGTCTTGTTTTCTGGAGGTGTGAAATATTCCATGCCTTCTTTCTAACATAACACTATATCTGGAATTTTTTTGTTTGATGGTTTTGTTTTCTTCCCCGGGGAATGTTTCTAAAGGAAAATCCGTACAGTGCAGGAACCTCAACAGGTGCTGTGAGTTGTAAAGGTGGTGGCAACGTCCCTCTTTGGGTTGGAAAAGACATTTGATGTCGCTCACTGCTCTTCCTCTAGAGTCAGAAAAATGGAAATGAATCCCAGGGAAGTCCTGGTGTAGTGGGTATTTTTCTGATGATACCTTTTATATTATAATAGCCCAATAGCAAACAGTTCTAGACAATACTACAATTTTAATACCTGTACGCGTTTCTAAACTTACAGCTAGGAATGAGTTGCAAAGTTTGAGTAATTAAGTAAAAAAAACTTTCAACAACCAATTAATCCCTAAGGAAGAAGAGTCTGTGAATCTCTTGCTGTGTTGTTTCAGTCTTAGGTACGAGTCACAATTCTGTGTGTGTATTTGTATTTTCTGCTCTTTTGCTCAAATTCTTTTCTTGGGCCTGAGATTCCAGGTTAGCTTCTGAGGCAAAGTATGAGTTCAGTGAGTGCCTGTAATTCTTCTCCCTGTTGTTTAGAAAATGAAAATACCTGTTTCTTTACACATACGTTGTATTAATACAGGCCGATTCAACAAGAGCATTCCCTGACCTGGTGGCATTGTGGACTCGAGCCTGTTGTTATTTTATGCACAAGTAAAAATGTGCTGTTTTCCGTGAACATCCCATTCTGGAGCTGTCTGCCAAATTTGAGCTTGGAAAGTCACCCGGTGTCAGCCAAGCACACCATGCCGTGGAGTATGACAAAAGTGTTATGGGCTCAGTCCTGTGTTCTCTTTGCTCTTGATATTCCATTGCTCTCGATGGGAGTTCTGAGTACACAAGGAGTGTAGGATCGGGCCCAGTTTTATATTTATTTCAAGGTCAGTGAAATTCAAGGCAGATTGTGCTTACTGATCAGACATTGGTTGCCCGGTATTAATTCATTCTTGGTGTGTTCTGTAAGTGTCCCCAGCGAAGGAGTTGGAGATGTTCTTTGCAATGTCTGTGAATGTAGAAGATGCTTAGTCATTTCAGATAAGTAGATGTTTCCTTAGCAGAATTTTATATTATATGATATTAATATTAATAAATGTATTAAAAAACAAATACAAAACCTAACACCCCCCCAATCTAATGCATTGTTTCTTTTACCACCATTTCCTTTAACATCAGACTTTCTTTTTCTTTCATTACAGCTGCTAAATAGATTATTCATGAGGTCTCTCACCAATACTAAAGCATCACTCTCATTGTTGCAAGAACCTCATTGGTGTCACACAGATTTTAAGCCTGTGCCCATATCTGATTATCTGTGGAAACAACCTTTCAATGGGTCTTTTTATTGAGTAATTTTGCTAGTGAGCTTTGAAGGACTAATTTTAGTTTCATGACAATAACAATAAGGTCAAGTTGTATTTCTGTACTGCTTTTCACATAACCAGACATTCCAGAGCATTGAAATACTTGCCATTAGAAGAGGGGCAGATGTAGGACAGCATGGTTGTCATCAGTGAATGGCCACATCCCACATACGGCTCTCGAATAGCAGACAGCTAATTTGTGATAAACTCAGGAGAGCTGAAGATTGTTCCTAAACAGCAAGATGTTCTCTGCCTTTTTTTTTTTTTTTTTAACCGGTTGTATTACATGTAGAGTAATGCTGAGAGGAGCACGGAGGTTGATAAATGCTACAATCTGCAGTGAGGGGAATCTAGAAGATTCTGCAGTGCAATGATTATAGGCCGATCAGCAATGCAATAACCAGAAATTAAGGAGGCTTAATCAATACTGAAGAATTAGTGCAAGTAGATGGACATGTCGCAAGTGCTTCAGCTCTAATCAAAACTAAACCCCAGCTGCTGAATTTGCCTAAAATCCCTGGAATAAATGTGACCTGTGGAGAAGATCTGCTAGCACAGCTGTATGTTTTAGTGAAAGCTACCTAGTATCTCTGGAAGCTCTTCCACAGCAGGACTTACCGCTTTAGAGCTAGGCTCGGGAGGCATGCTGCCTGGAGTTTTGCCCAGATGATGTTCTGGACCAGGCAGGTACAGCTGGTGGGAAGGGTAGACATGGAGCTGTGCTGGGCAGAGGGGGTCCTGGGCAGGTACCGGCCAGGTGCCCGTTCTGTCCCAGCGGCTCTGCGTGGCAGTGCACGGAAGGAGCGACGGGTACAGGAGCAGCTCTGATTTTCTCTGACAGTCCTGGCTGTTAATAAATACTATGTAAAAGCTCTTGTTCTAAACATTTGATTGTGGTAACAAACCCAGTGTGTGTAGATGTACCTATTTGGTGATTCTGCTCACACGGATGCCATATGGTATCTCTTATATCAGAACTGTCGCGACCTGAAAATGGTCTGTTTCATTGTCATTTCGGGCCTCTGCCAGTCCCTGATAACTGATTGTAGCAACTGAAAACGCAGAAGGAAAAGATTCCCCGTTTTATGATTTCTCTTGAAATATGAGGTCAGTCAGATGTGGGTTCAACTTCAGAGTAAATTAAAATTTAACCAGAACTGGCCTGATTGTCCCATAGAAGAAATTAAATTAGCAGTGTTCAGTAGCGAGGTGTCTTTATACTTTACTTGTATCATTTGAAAATTTTCACAGGTTGTGCTCTAATAAACCTAGTTTTGCTTTTCAACTCAGTTGGAATTCCTGTCTCTTAAGTGCAAAAGAGGCTAATCATAGAGTAGAAAATAATTTGACTTGCTAATACTAGGAGAGAAAACATTTACAGCAACCACAAGTATTTTCAGGATTATGGAGTATATCATACTTACGAAAGCTTGTTTCTGGCGACATGTTTGAGTAAGGAGGATTGCACTTTTTAGCAGAGGAAACATTTGTAAGCTGTAGCAGGCAGTTCTCTGTATTTCTCAAAAGCCGGAGCAAAAAAAAGTTGGCAAAGGAATCAAAATGCTCTTCTTTAGTACAGTCTGCCACCAGGTTTCTTAGGCATGAACTCAGGAAAATCTTTATTAAGCATAAAAAAAAAATAGAGGAGGAGATGTGTCTTTCACACAGAAGGTGTATTCTGAGGATATAGAAGAGATGTAGTATGTATACCTTAAGTCGAGCCTTGCTTTTTCAGCTATTCTTCCCTGATGGTTTCTATTTGGCAGCAAGAACTCTCTTCCATGCTGCAGTGAAAACTGTAATTTTTGTTGGGTGCTGTTTCCCCCCGATGACATCAGAGGTCAGTCATTAATATGCACTGTGGGAGTCCCTCTCGTTTCTGCGTGGTCCACAATGAGGCGGTTGTTGGACTTGTTATCATAGTGGAAACTACTGTGCAATGAAAGCACAGTCATGCTGCCTCATGTTTAATTGAGAGATGGCAAATCTGTTCCCAAAATACTTCAACTACTTGTATGACAAATGTGTTTTTCTTTTCCCCTTCATCTGTTTCCCTCCCCCCCTTTTTTCCTTTTTGGATGAAAAAAAGCTCCATTTTTGTTACATACGAATGTTGTAGCTTAGCAATTGACTCCTCTTGGAAAAATCCCCAAACATTATTACCCTCTAAGTCTACAGTTTTCACTTCTAAGCTTCCTATCATGTATTTCAGGCTCCCTGGGACTTGCCCCTCCCCCCCACCGCCCCTTTTTTTTTTCCTTTAGCATGTTCAGAACTGCTTGTGTAACTTGCTTCTCAGGCTTATTTCATGTTCATGCTGATGTTTGGCATCACCATAGGTGTATTCTTGTAGGACCTGGTCAGCAGGGATGCCTTCACGCCTCTAGAGGGTGAGACAGGCCACGTCCAGAGAATTGCCCTTGCATACTATATACTTCTGTATATAACTGTATTCTGTATATATAAGGCCTGGTTCTCAGCTTATTTGTCCTGAATCTTTCTTTACCTACCGTAGCTCTGTTGACTTTTCATAGTTCATGTTATGAAACCCTGGGGCCTACTGAAAGATGCTGTGGTGGGAGTGCTTGGGAATTACTTTGGGTATCGCTCATTTTTTTGATCAGGAGTAGTAGTTCAGTCTATGCATAATTTTCTGACTGGTGAAAATTATTTATCATTAAATTAATAAATTAGACCATCTCTATACCAGTTTTATTCCTAGCAGGTAGAATTTCCAGGATGGGAACTGGAAAGCTCAGCTCATTTTTTGGTCAGCGTTGGTCACCTGCTCAAAGCTTACTGTTTTCGAAGTCAGTTTATTCATCCATCTCAGTTGCTTGCAGCTTCTTTTGCATCACTCCCTCTATTAAATCTGGTTCTGCATTTCAGTGCGCCTCTTTTAGAGGTTCTGCTCTAAGACTTCCCTGTTAGAATAATATTTTGGTGCAGAAGTAAGCACTGTTTGCAATTCCTTGAGATGCTTTCCCTTTCAACAGATAGGGTATCTTTTGTTTTGTGTTGAAAAAGTTGGGTACTAACAAACATCCCTTTTTGCTCTGTGAACTACAGAATCGGAAGGAAATAATAATCCACACTGAGTTTCAATTGATGGCTGAAATTGTATGCTACAAAGCTGATGCACTAGCTAATGGGAATACCTGTGTTTTTGTTAGTTCAGATTAATTTGTGATTAATAACTATGGATTTATTGTGGTGTAGCTGCAACTAACTTTCAGTAAATGCAATTTCACATGAACCATTTTTGCTTAACACAATGAATCTTAATTTTCTTGCTGACTGGTATTTTGTAATATTACTTTAACATTTTACCCAGCTTTCTGGTACAACTACAGTTTTCTTGCCAGCTAAACCCCCTGTACTTGGAAGTATCATCAATTCTGCTTCAGTTTGATATCAGGCATATGAATACCAGTTCATCATGTTTAATTCAAATAGAGTATTCTAATGTGCTAACGAGCACTCCAATTAATGTGGCAAAAACTTTGAAGACACATAGTAATTGCTTTTTTATTTCCTAGTAGCTCTCAGAGGAGATTTCTGAAACTTACTTTCTTCTTAATCGCAAACTGTTAGAGTGAAAATGCTCTTTTGTTGTTAGAGGGAAATTTCATTAATGGGCTTTGTGCACTGGAAAGTAGGAACTAAATATACATGTATATCATTTTTCAGCTGTAGGAAATATGGTATGTAAGAGCACAATTCTGGTAACTCTACGTTTAAATGGTTTATGATGCCTGAATAACTGTTCACTTAAGTACAGTGTATGATGTTAAAGTATTATACTTTGTATGATAAAGATCGTAAAAAGGCCCTGTTTAGCACTAACAATCTGAAGAGGTAAAGGCATCCCAAAGATTAAGTCTGTTGTCTTCAGTGGAGCTCCTTTGGAAAATTTCTCTCTGGATTTAGCACTCACTTGGATGATCCTGGAATCCTCTAGCCAGTTCTAATATAGATAGTTCAAAAAAGTTGTTGAAAAACCACAGATGGTTCAATTGGGAGTCTTTAAAGGGTTGAAAACACACATTTCGGTGAAAGATATTCTATCCTATGTAGCTCATTCAAGAGGTTAAGAGGTGACATCCTCAAAAATTGAAAAGGGAGAGATGTTGAATGCAGAAGGTAAAAAGGAAGCAGACTGCTTGCCAGGCAGAGAGGAGACGGAGGGGCTTATGATTCCCCCATTAGCGCTTGCTGCTGAACCGTGCTTTGCGTGGGGGGTGTTGTACAAGCCGTTCTCCCTTAACGGGAATCGCTACTGGGCAAAAGCGCGGTAGCGCAGTATAAATGTGGAGCAGTGTACCAAGGCTTCTTGGCCATTGCTGGAAAATCTTAAAGTAGGGGGTTTTCAGCCGAAAAGATAATTTGTGTACCACCTTTTGATCTTGAAGATGGAAATAATTCAGAGGAGTCCTGTGGTCTAAGTAATGCAGGAGGTCGTATGGAATTAGCACAAATCCTCTTTTCTGTCCTTAAAATCTATCAGTGACGTATCTATTTGCAAATCTGTTGCTTTGTTTACCATACATCTCTGCGTCGCTGTGTAGGAGCTCTCTAGTGCAGCAGACCAGCTTGGCTCAGGAAATCGCAGTCATCAAGGTTTTATAGTCACAATGCAGATGCTGCAGCAGATAAGAGAAACTAGTGACGTGGGTTTTGTTTTTGTTTAAGATGGCAGCTTGCATATTTTTTTCTGTTCACTGAATTGCTGCTTTTGGCTGCCCAAAGAATGTTTCAGAATGATCGCTACAATTGTAAACCTATAACATCAAACCTTAAAAAACCAAAGAATTTCAAGATTTCATACATGTAAATAATGTATTATCATGTAGCATATTTTTGGAGTCTTAAAAAGAACTCAAGTTCTTGACTTCCCAGCAAACTAGGAGTGACTGGACACACTTCTGTCATGACTGAAGCCTGGTTAGCAGTGACTGTAGGCCTGTGTTTGGATCGCAAACTGTGGCGATGCTGCTACAGATTACCCTGCTCTGGGTTTGCCCGCTTACTGGAAAAAAAAATCGCCTCCATTAATAGTTAATATAGGTAGTTTGTGAGGTTAGAAGTTCTGGTGAAGGTACCTTCTTCAGACAGGAACTGTAATGGCAATCTTGCAGACTGGAGTCTCTTTGCTTTCTGCTCTACCTTCGGAGCGAGGAGGAGGATGCTTTCCTCATGAAGGTGATCGGTGAAGACCGGGTTCATTTTCCAGCTCCGTTACCAACCTGTTTATTCTCTCTATGGCTGTGTGTCTCGTCTGTAAGACTCTGTAACCCATTTCCCCTTTTTGTAAATTCTTTGAAGAAGGAGCTCTCTTCTGGTTAATCAGACTGAATAGGAGCTTTCAGCACTAGTATCACAATAATAACAGCAGCAGCAACAACAACTGCATTTCATAAGAATAAGTGTATTCCAAACACAAGTACATCAGAATGTGGTTTGACTGTGGGAATTTCACTGCATACAAGTTCAAGGGAAAGTTGGTCAAAAAATGGAGTTTGCCGTCTTTGGGGAATTTTGTAAAAAAAAAAAAAAATTTTTAAAAAATCATTAATTTTGTAATCAAAAGACTTAAATTTCAAAATTTTGTATGGTTGGGAAAGCGAAGGAGAAAAGGGGACAATTAATTTTTAAATGATTGGAGTGTTTGCTTCTGAAAATAGAAAAATGAAATGTATTCTTGGGTTCTGAGATCTGCCGTCCGCTCAGCTATGATCCCCCGCGTTTACTGGCCCTGTGACAGAGGGGGAAGAGCCAAAGGGGAGCTCCAGCTGTGTTGTCCAGGCTCCTGATGTGGAAATGTGGTCGAGTCTCTGTTAGAACTACGGGTCCGGGGGACTTGTAGGATCCCATCTGCACGGCAGGGAATAGCTGGAGGAAGCCCGACGAGTCCTTACGGCAAGGCTGTCTTGGAAGATTGGCCTCTTTGGTTGATCTGTGAGTGAATTTGGAGGAAATGTGGCAGTTTCTTAGCAGAACTGCACCCAGCAAGCAGAGTTCTGCCGTGAAATCACTGAAATGCGTGTCTGAATGAAGCATTTTGGATTCAGCAGACTATCATTTTCCAGTTAAAAATATTTTTCTGAAAACTTCTTAGTCAACTCCTGTGCTCACAGACTTTTTTCTTATTTAGTTTTCTTTCAGTGCATTCTGGTAAACATGTCTCAGATTATTTGTTTTTGGCAAGTGATGGAAGAGGAAGGGATGTTTGAAGAATATTTTTAGCTTGTACAAGCCAATATCAAACCAGAAAATGGATGCATGTTGTTAAAGGTTTAATAATGGAATTGACTTGTAATTCTCTGAAGTGTAATAATTTGTTGCTGGAAAATGAAGCTTAAAAATCCTTGCAGGATTAAGGGTATTTACTTGGGGGGGCGGTGGGTGGGTGTGTTTTCCCCAAACGCACACACACACGCTCCCTTCCTATCCTCTGGACTAATTTGATTCCCAGTCTTTTGTAGGCACCGAGCTGAACAGTGCTGTAATTATACTGAAGATGCTAAGCATGAAAGATTTGACATGGTATTTCTAACTGGATGCAGTTATCAATTCTGGCTAGTAATGTTAACTCCTCCTACTTAAAATGTTGCCTTTATTGTATATACATTCCGTTCAAACCTTCTTATGTTTTTTTTTTTTCCTACTACCTTATACAACTGAAGAAGTTGAGGCACAGGAAAAACAGCTGCAGTTCTGCTGGTGCTTTTGTGGAAAGACCACACAAATCATTATTTTAAAAAAGGAAAAAAGAAATAGTGACTCGCCTCCGGAATTCTTACACCCTGAAGAGTATGAAATTAAATAAGCATTTTAGACCCGTGTTTTTAAGTGCTTGGGTTTCTTTTTAAAGAATGATGTTATAATACTACTTGGGTTAATCTGTTTCTGTCTAGTTTATGAGATGTTGCTGGAACAGAAGAAAGCGTACAGCTTTGTCCTAGCTTTCTCTTTGACTGTCGTAGCACTATTGCCAACCAGATCCTCGTCCTGTAGAGTCCAGTGAAACAATACCTGTACTGTGGTTGAGAGTGTAGCTTAAAATGCTCACTGTTTAAGCGTGTAAAGTAGCATTACAAACTAGTGACACCTGAAGAGGTACATTGCTGAGATGTAGCTGGAAGGTCACACCAGCCACGGCCTCTGTTGTGTGACGCGTTGAACCCGAGAAACCCAAACAAAGGGCAAACAGTTCTTGCCAAACTTAAGTCGGATTTTATCTTAATTTCTCTTTTATTTCCTCTACAAAATAGACTTGAGCCAGTTAAAACAATAAATGGTTACAGGGAACCTCGAACACCTCTTCTGTGTTTTCTTCCCTCTTTCTGTTATTGAAAGACAACCGCTACAGTAACCCTGGTCCAGTATAACATGACAGGCCTGCAATTAGCTTCCATCTCATCCTTCAATAGCACTGAATATTGTGCAACCAGCGTGAATATTCTTACCTCAGTTCTACCAGAGTTCTGTAGGGGAGGATTGTCTCTTTTTTCTGCCGCTACTTCTATCCTTAAAGCATGCGAACTAGGCTTTATGAAACTTTGTCCCAAGAAGAGATAACTAATGTTCACGTGAGTATTTCAGTGTGTTTTGTTCTGCTGTTTCCCCTTTTAGGTGACAGCGAGATTGTAAATAATATGTACGAGACCGACCCTGATCTCCTTGCTGGCGAAAGCGCAGAGGAGGAAACAGAGGACAGTATTATGTCCCCCATTCCTGTCGGACCTCCATCACCCTTTCCCACCAGTGAGGACTTCACTCCCAAGGAGGGCTCACCTTATGAAGCTCCTGTCTACATTCCTGATGACATTCCAATCCCACCAGATTTTGAACTCAGAGAATCTTCGATTCCAGGGGCAGGGCTAGGGATTTGGGCCAAAAAGAAGATTGAAGTTGGGGAAAGATTTGGACCCTATATGACAGTACAAAGGAGCACATTAAAGGAAACAAACTTTGGATGGGAGGTAAGCGTGTTGAATGTGATAATCACATTCATTTGTCTTCTGTGCAAACTGTTCATAAAGCTAGACTGAGTCCTGGCTGGCCTGGGGACAAAAGTGGTGACTTTGCTAATGCCCTATTTCCCTGCGTTATTTTGCATCCCCGATTACATGCAATATTTAAAAAGCAGCAGCAGTCCTTTTTAACACAGCTTCTTGGGCTACAAATACTGCTCTAGCACCATTTTAGAAGATTGGTTTTAAATGATGTTGGGTCACTTCTTAAAGTGCTTGTCATTTTCAAATTGTGTTCGGAACTTGTCACAATGGAAGAAATATGATTAGTCGCATCATGTTTTGTAGTTGGGTGTGTTACCTTTGACTTCCAGTCCATGTTAGCTGTGCAGGCGTTATTAACTGGTCATAGAAAAATAGCATGTACCCATTAACACCCTAGATGTTCTTGAGTTCTTGTTCTGCAGCAAAGATAAAGAAATGTGAAAGTCATTTTTCCCTAAGAGCTAAACAAAACCCAATCTTCAATAGGAAAAACACCACTATCCCAGAACTCCTGTCTTTCTCCCTGCTTTTCTGGGATTGTCCCAGAAATCATCTTAGTCTCTTCTGCTCCTATATTCTTGATTTGAAAATATCCCTACCCTAAGAATTACCATAAATTATAGCAGATTCTGTGAACAGTGAAATGTAGCCTCGGATTTATGCTCTGTGTCCACAGTCCTATCCCAGTGTATCCAGTGTCCATTCTATAATGTATAATTGCTTCTCTGTTGTAGCCCTGATGTCCACCCCAACACTACAATACCCCTGCTGCGCATCGGGTCTGCTGTCTTTTGTCTTGAGCAGAGGCTGCGTCTGGGGCAGCCGGTTCAGAGAGGTTTGGCTGCTGGCTGGGACTCGCATGCTGTTTGATAGGCTAGCCCTGTCCCTCAAAGTATGTGGAAGCTGAATTTTACCTCCCTTTTCCCCTGGGTGAATCAGTAACTTGGCCTCTTTTCTCCATCGGCCACTGACTGACGTGAAGCCGTGGTTTAAAAACTATTGGAGTACAGAGGTGGGAAGCAGCTAAGGGATAAAGTGGTAAGACTTACTAAGTGGGCAAGCCAGCGGTGCAGTCACAGAGGCCCTGTTTTCTTAGAAAATGAGGTCAAAAAGGCCGAACTTAAGCATTAACATTTTAAATTGCGTCTGATTATATTTACACTCTTGATTGTGAAGTCTGAAAAATCAGTGAACAGTTAGATTCTGAATGTGCAGATGTTTTTGTTTACTTTTAAAATGTGTCGGAAGTGCAGGAAAAAGCAAAAAGCACTTGCTATAAAAACAAAACTCAGTCATGTTTTGTTGTTCTGCAGTACGAAATGTCTGAAGAGCTAAAATCAGAGGTTGGTTGAATGGATCGAGTTTCCTTTTCTCTCTTTCCTAATGCAGGGAAAGAAGGGAAATTCATCTGAGAGTTTTGATTCCCTCTCCCCCCCCACCCCCCCCACTGATGGCATTCCTCAGAAGTTCATCTTTGTGTTAGCTGCTTTTCTTATGAATATCGTTACAAAATACTTGATTAGTGTTACTGTGTTGGCTTCAAAAATGGTTTGGCTTGGGGGGGGTAATCCCTGTTAATGTACTGGAAATACTTGCCTGTTTCCGGGAGGCTATAGGTATGAGGCAGCTTGAGATTACCTAAAGTGCTGGTCACATTAAGGTCTCTCTGAAACAAAGCACAATTTTCCTCTAGGAATTTGCAATATTGATTATTCGTAGGCTGCAGTGTGGAAGTGGCTCCTACAGAAAGGTGAATTCTCTTTTTCTGAACCTAGTATTTATAGGTGGCATTTGGTTTTGTTTGGGTTTTTTTTTTTAAAGACAATGATTTTTTGGAACAAAGTGCTATCCTCCTTGGCTGCTAGAAGTCAGACCAAAATTGAGTAACGCAAATCGTTTTTCCTATGACCTTGGCAAAACCTTGTCCTTGTGTTTTATGTTTCTGATAAAAGTTTATATTTACATTCATGTTTTTAAGAAATGTTCCCTATATGCATTCTGCACTGAATGCCAGGCCTGATAGAAGCCGTATCTATTAACTTCAGTCTACGTTGACTTTGCGATACTGTTTATTTTTGTAGAGTAACTGAACAAACTTTCGCTGTGGTACTTCTCACATTTCAGCGGTGTTCTTTTGTTCTCTGATTTGGCAGGTACGTTTCATACCTGAAAGGAAGGACTATTTGTCCTCCATCGGGTGTCCTCAAACACTGTCTTAGACCCACCCTGACACTATCTCTTTTGACCTTGCTCGTATTTGCAGATAGCTCTTGAAGTTTTCCACTTCCCAGTATGTTTAAAGAAAGTTCAGAAATCTGGTTTTAGTCACTCAGTACCTTCATCATTTTGCTTGGGAACAACATACGCAAATACCTTCATGTGCTAAACAGGAATTCATGCAGTAAATACTATCCCTGCCTGTGTGTTGGTTTCTGAGCTGTTTCCTTTGAGCGTAAGGTTGGAAAAGCCTTAAAGAGATGTTCTAGGCAGCTTTACATGGTGTCACTTGTGCTGGAAAATTGTAACCTGGGATATGTTTCCACCCTCTGTTAATAAAATTGAGTAGGCAGACAATTGGCAGCAAGAGGAAAAATGGAAAAGGGGAGGAGTTTTTTGTCACCCCATAACTTGACTAGGCTTTTGCCTCTGTATGTTGTTTCTTACAATAGTGACGGATCTAACAAATCTAGTTTTTGTAGTGCACCATGAGAAGTGTCCCTTATGCAGTCTGACGTTAGTTTTTGCCAATACTTCTCTGTAACTTGTAGTTTTGACTTGCAGTGTCTAGGAAGTTGAATGCTGTTGTAAGACTTGTTACACTTAACTCCTTATTACTGGCCAAGTGAGATATTACTGTTATACTTGAATTGCCTATTCTATTAGTTATATTAGTATTTTTACTTCAGGAAAGATATCTGTTCTTCACACCCAACCTTCTTCTCTATTCATATTTCTCAGTTTGTTTCCTCTAGTTTATACTCTTGATAATGCCACTTTTGTGGACACCCCACCCTTCCAAATCCTGAAAGCCTGGTCTTTTTTTGTTTGTTTTTATAGTCATAAGTTCCTTAATTTTAATAGTGTTTCTGCCTTTTGCACAAAAAATTCTTGTCCTTCATCACAGGAAATTTGTTGTCAGACTTTGACTAAACTAAGCGTGCCGCTAAAAGTGGTAGTATCTAGGAATGCTTTACATCACACTTTGAAGTGGGCATTTATTAGCAACATCTCAGTTCTGCTAGGAACTGTGGTTTATGTTGTTGCACAGGGCGCATCTTTGCTTAGAAATGCCTACCTGGCCCCTGAACGTCGTCAGCGTGCACGCTTCTTAATGTGTTTGGACTTGTGCCCATCTGTAATGGGCCCCAATCCGCTGTAGATAGCATAGAGGATGAAACGGTGCGGGAGGGTGTGTAGGTGTGCAGGAAGGCATGTTTTTATTGCTGTTCTGTGGATTTTTTTAGCCAAGGCTTAAGCATGCTAATTCAGCATATTAAAATGCAATACAAATTTAAAAATGCTTCAGTTTGTACTTCACAATTAAGGTCTGTTTCTTCTGATTTCTGTAATTAAAAAAATCCATTTTAGGGGGCTGGAAAATGTGCTATTAAGGGCTTTGATTTGAAAATGGATCTCTCTCTTCTATCCAAGGCATTAACACTGCAGAAATAGCTTTCTCTTTTGAAACTTCCATAAGACCAGATTTGTGAAAATTAAAATGAAACAAAACAGTTAACTGTATTTCTTTGAAGTCCTCAAGAAACACGGGCTCCTGTTTGGAGGTAGGGGCCAGCTCTTTCTTCAGCTGAACTGTTTGATCCAGACCTGGCTCTGATGAAAAACATCTATCTCCAGGAGGTAAAGGAAGACTGCTATTTGCAAAACTTTCAGCTTTACTCGTTGTTTCCCCTAATAGCCTAAAATATCACAGGGAATACAGATTGCTGTTTCTTACTTGCCATATCTTGAAAAAAAGATATGTAATTTTTTTTATTATAGATGTTTTTCCTTTTAGCCAGACAGGAGGGACTGGGTGAATACATGTCCTACTTTATCTGCACAAGCCTTTACTATCTTGTTTCTTTATATGTTTTTCCTCCAACATTTGCTTTGTGGAATATGTTTTTAAAAATATTCTTTAAATTAAACCCCGCCTATTATTCAAGGGCTTTTTTAACATGGGATGGCAGTGAATGATTCACGCTCATTTCATAAAAATAAATGAGATGTGTTGGTCTTCTGGCCCCCGGCCCCTCATAGAGATGATTCAGTAAGTGCTTGTATAGGATGGTGTGCCGTGGGTTTTCCCTCTGTGCCTCATTCCCTGACACTACTGTGCTGATCATGTTTATCTACCTTTTTTCCCCTAAAAGACACCACCCAAACTAAAAGCCTTGTGATTATTTAGTGTGACGTGATTGCATTTCTGCTCTGCTCTCCTGATCCTATTACTTCCTTGCCTGCTGACACAGAACATACCATTCAGAGTACCCCAAATAAATCACAGTGTGTTTTCACTTTATTGCCTCTGGGACCTAAAAAAAAAAAAAGGCGTAATGATTTTGATCACTTTGTTGAGTAAATAATGATATTTATCATAGCACTGTTTATTTTGCTAATTGAGAGAAGAATGGGAGTCACATCCTGGAGGGAAATTTAACAGCTGAATTCTAGGGAATTTGGAAGCAATCGGATATGCTTTTAGCTCAGTTTGCTTCACAGGGTAAATACCATTAATGAAATATAGTTATTAGTTCCTTTGTTTTAGTTTATATTTTAAGAGAGATTATTTGCTGAAATGCAAGAGTCTTCTCTTACACTGAAGTGTAAGAGGCAAGCTGCTGCTTTACACAGGAAAAATAAGTGCTTTCATTTCATACTTTGGGGTGAAGATAGAAGCTGTCCCATGAAAGACAAATACCTGTGGAAAAAATAAGAGCCAGCAGCTAAGGATGCAGCAGGCATTCTTGGCTTCACATCTGTGCCAGTGGAAAACTCTGCTGTTTTTGAACATGCTTTATAGTGTCAGTGATTCATAGCAGTTCAACCTCCCTGTTCCCACAAAATAGAATATTTAAATTTTGGTGTGGGGGTCTTTTTTGTTTATTTTGTTTGTTTGTTTTTTAGAAATACTCATAAGTGCCAAGGAAAATTTACTTCACACGACTGGTCTTGACTGCTGAGAGGACAATTATATTGTATTTCTCTGAGTCTTAAAAATATTAAAATAGGAAGGAGACTCTAAGCATTCTTTTAACTGTGATGGTTTTGTCATGCTTCCCAGTTAAAAGAACATACAGCTCAAATTCCCTCATTTCACTTCAAAAGCTGATACAGTTTGTTAAAGAAGTATGTTCTTGTCTGTCCTGTTTCTTAACAAAAGATGCTAAAAGAAGTATGAGTCCTTTAATGAGCAAAGAAGTCCCAAAACCCGTTTGCACTCATCTCTTGCTAACGTTCTTTCAACTTTTAGACTGAAAGGATGTGATGACATTTCCTTGTAGTTTTTCTTCATGTGTCTTCTGATTCATTCATTTTCTCTGGCCTCTGCCTTTCCCTTTGGCTTGAGAATAACGTTACTATAACAGCTTCTATCGCTCAGGGAAAAAGAGCTTATGAATTGCTGTTTTCAAAACCACATCTAATGCTCTTGCAGGGAATGAGCACTCTTGGAAATTGCTGAAGAATGGTGCGCATGGCCGTTCCCTAGATGGAGCGTGTTACCTACACAGAAAACATTTCCCATGCAAGGTTACTTCACAATTTCTCAAAGTTTTGTTTGGCTAGAATAATTCTGAAAAAGAAAGAATCTATGGGTTCATAAGGTAAACAGAACGTAAGAGCACTCTGGGACTTCCCAGCTATGCCCTTAGCCACTAGTAGTTGCTAACAGGCATCTGTAGTTAGAATGTATGTATACATGCATTGTAAAACTGCAGATAACTTTTGCTTTAGACTGAAACCTGGCACTTAAGTGAAAAACATTAATCTCAAGGAGGAAAAAGAACTTACTGAACTCTAAATATTCTAAGCACTGTGTGGTTTTGGGCCAGTAAAGTTGCTCAGCTTTGTACATGCTGGATACTGTCCCCTTTCCAGAGAACACCACCGCTTTAATTTTCTCCACAGTATATGGCCTTTGTTCTGGTGTTAGGAGACCATTGTGAGGAAGAGGAAGAGTCACCTTCCAGGTCCTGTCAATTGTTAGGCTGTTTCCTATGCCTGGTATTAAAAACATGCTTTTGATTCAGAAAAAGAAGGAACAAAGAGAAAGCGGGGAGGGGTTCGGGGGAACTGCTTATTGTATCAAAGGCAAAATCCCATTCTCTACAGCTGAAATCTATTGGGGGGGGTTAATTTATTAATTTCAACCCTGGATAAAAATGAAAAATGCACCTTACGACAGCCAAGTGAAATGACTGAAATTTGTACCATTTTTTGATGTTTCACCAAAAGCTTCAATGTCAGGGTTAAAAGAGTAAGTCTTTTTTAGGCCCAAGAATGCCAAGATATCTTGCTCTATCTTAGGCACTTCTCTAAAACATGGGTATATAAGGAATTAAGAAAAAAAAGAAGAGACAGAGGAAGGGAATGACTAAGAATACCGCCAGATATTTCTCCTTTATTTCCATAAGGGGTAATAACTCATGAGCAATCCGGCAGAGGGCACTTTCTTTAAATAGAACATTCTGATTCACAGGCAGAAAAAGGAAATAAATATTTTCTTTTCGTCTTCGAGAGACATCCATGAATACCAGCTTCTGAAAAAGTATTTTATCATCCACACTTAAAAAAAAAAAAAAAAAAAGAAAAAGGAAAAAAAAAAAGGAGGAAAAGAAAATCCCACGAAAAGCTCAGTGGTGACCACAGGGTTTGAAAAATAGCTCTTTTCGTTGTCAAAAGCTTTGCAGAATACAGGGCACTACTTCTTCCTCTGGAATGTTAGCCTACATAGAAATCCAACCTTTATTTTGTCCGTTCCCAGAAAAGCCTGGCTGATGGAGCGCTGGAACACAGTAGGCTATTGTAAAGGAAATGATCAATAAGTTAGAGTTAAACCATAAATATACACGGGACTTTAAAGGAGGCATCACTCTGTGGGCTCTTTCAGTTGCAATTTCAGAAGGCAGAAGCAATGCAAAATAACCTGCTTCGCAGTTCTTAGACTACGTCTACGTGGTAATCAGGGATGCGTGTGCTGTTTGAGAAGACAGTCCTTGTGCTACCTGCTAGTAGGTAACATACGTGTGGTGGTGTGGCATCCAGGACTCCAGCGTAAGCTAGCAATACAGGAACGTACCCAAGTTCTCTAGTGAACTTGGGAACTGTCTGCCGAGGTCTGAGCTGCTGCACCTTTCCTCCTTACAGGTAGACTACCCACGCCTCACTCGTACTGTCCCTTGCTGTGTGAGGGATCCTGACCGGTTGAATGTTTTAGGTGTTCACCCAGTTATTTTCTGGGGTCCTTTTTCTGTGTAGCTTATCCCTAGCCCCTGAGTTCCAGTAACCTTGTGCCAAGACATTGGAGAAAGTCATTACTCAACTTTGAGTCAAGGCTTAAATACTTAGAAGCTGTGTTTAGACTCCAAAGGTTTGTGACATTAGCAAACCTTTCAGTGAACCTCATTTGAGTTCCTGGTTAATCGTGAAGTCTGAAGGTTTTAAATTAAATTTCTTTACCTCAATCTGTACGATACAAGAATTAACAACAGTGAATTTTCCAGAGTAAAATGTTATGTTAATTATTTTTAGAGAAAGGGGAAATCACATTCTCTGCATAATTTGGCACTGTCCTCCTCTTCCCATAGCAAATATGGAGCAGCACCGCAGATTTGGAAAACTGCTAAATGTAGCAACTCTTACTTTGTGGGATTTAGCACTTCATGCATTTTGGCGCTTCAGTTGCTTCTTATTTGGCTCTGGAAATGCAAGGGAGTTATGTTGTTGTATCTAGAGGTGAAAATGAAAAGTTGGGTCTATCACTCTTTCTGAAGTAGTGGGATATAGATGGGTCTTTGTTCTTCCCTTGTTAACTTATCATTTAATTATTCATCCTTTCCTCCTTTGTGTTTTTCATCACAGCAAAGTACTGGGACCTGTACAAAATGAGACAGTCCTTGTACTGAAAGTTTACAACTTTGAAAAACATGGGCTGTTTATCCAAGGAAGGTGTGAAGCTAAGTTTGAGTCACATTTAGAAACATGAATGGAAGAAGCACGTCTGGAGGAAGAGGTCTAGTGGTCAGACAAGGTGGCGAACTGGGCAGTCGGAGTGGAAGGAGTAGTTCTGTGCCTAGGGGTGTCTTTGGAAATTTTATTACTAATCGTGTGCTTTGTTTCTCAAGTTGTGACTAAGGCCAGCTGCTTTGCGAAGCGTCCGTGTAAAATATCCACCTCGACTCATTTGTGCATCTCTCTTCATTTCCTGGTTCCCTCTGTCCTCCCTGAAAGCAAACAGATAACAAGATCATCTGAGGCACAGGCCTAAGTGGAAGCTGGTTAGCGTAATCGGGTTCCAGGCTGGTAACAGTACACTGTGACCATTTAATGTGTTTGCATTGATCAGAGACATGCACATTCAAGTGGGATGTGTAAATAAAGGAGAGGCATCTCTCTCACAAGGAAAGTCAATTTGTGTACACATCAGGAAGCACAGACTAGAGAGCGGTTCGTCAGAACTTGCCATCACTTACTCTGTTTGGCCCAGAAATGCACAAAATGTGCTTAAAAAAATTAAAGCGCTTTTCACTGAAGAGGATTCTCACCCAGATGTCCTGCTCGTGCACGCTCTTTAGTGGGGCTCATTTAGGCTGCTCTTGGCAACATGTTGCTAGTGAAGTAATCTCCAGTGTGTCCTGGAAGCAATGCAATGTATGGTAAATGATGCCGTAGTTCAGAAGCCCTGATCTTTAGGAAGCACCTTTGTGTTTAATGTATTTCGTAACCTTTCTGGTATAGAAAGTGCAGCGCTCAGCCCCCTCGTGCCTGCATTTGTACCGAGGCAGTTTGTTCTGCACACAGAAGTGGGTATTTTCTTCCTTTTGATCTGATTAGCGAGCAGTATGTTTCTTCACTTTCAGATAATGCCTGGGCAAGTCATTGCTTTAATTGTACATCTTATTGTGTCATCCCTGTTCAATCCTGTTCAAAAATACCTACATTTCACCCTTATCCCCCACCTCCCTTTTCCCATTTAGATCTCACTGAAGTCCATTCTACCTTATCAGCACAGTAATTTCATGAGCAGAGCTAGGATTTCTGCCGTTTAGGCCCCGGCCATTGTCTGTCGCAGCTGCAGTCAAGATAAACCCTCACCCAGAACAAAGTTGGAATGACCTTTTACAAGCAGAATCTGCCTTGTTTCCCTCCAGACTAATTTATCAGCCTTCATTTCAGCCTAGTCTCTCAGCAGAGGCCTGAAAGAACATTACAGAGAGCATGAATGAACAGGGGGATTAAGATGCTTGGCTAGTCCCTCTTTTTCATCAGACACCTTCTGGATTTACTGAGATGTAAGCTGTAAATGACCGTAAGTGGTGAACTGCCTTAAACTTGGAGTAAGGGAAAGGGAAGGGGCGGGGGGGAAATCACCAAAGCCAAATGTTTGGAAAAGAAGAGTGATGTGGGGAACTGGATAAACCTCCTGTCTTGAAGTCAGAAAGTGGTAGGTCTGAGCTGTAACAGAGTTCCCCTGGCTCTGCTGGCCGTGCCACGGGGGGCTCGGTGTTGGTAGGCCAGTCTGTCCCCGAGAGGAGCAGGGAGGGGGTACAGGCCGTGCAGAAAACTGCCCCACTGCCAGACGGGCCCCAGCGTTTTCAGAACTGTTAACGAGGGGTTCTTGCAAATTTAAATCCAATTTATTGATTTAAAGCAAATTTTAAAAACTGGATTACGTATGTATGTACTACAAGTATTTTTGTGCAGCAGACCAGCAAAAATTTTATTGGGAGCATGATTTTAATGCTGCAAGAGCTGAAATCTTTTTAAAGTGAACTTGACAAGTGTCAAAGAGCCCGATACGAAGAAAAAGATCCACTTTTAGCTGACAACAGCCATAGTCCAAAGGACTTGCTGTGAGGAGGGGAATAAATATTCATCTCTTGAAGGAGGGGAGAGTTGTCAACGGTAGTTTGGGTGAATATCCTGTCTGTACAACATAGGCAGCTATTGTTAGCTTTAGTGGAACTGGATAATTCCACCCCTAATACTGTAATACATCAGGTATCTTTTTAGCGCTTATACCTTTTAGCTTTCTTCATCTTTTATGTAATGAAAGAAGGGGTTGTTTAACAACTTTGAAACATTACAAACAATCACAAGCTGCTCAGTTAAGGGGGGTTGAAATCCTTGTCTGTAAAACTTGAATCATTGTGGTGGATTACTTTAATTGAGTTTACTTGAAAGCTTTTGCAAGGGAAGAATTAAATACAGCCCCAGTGACTTAGCCCTTGATATTGGTAGTGGTGGTGATTACTGGTGCTGTATTACTGCATGTGTATCTTCTACCGTCAGTCGAGGAACGCGGCCGAGGCACCGAGGCACCGAGGCAGGCTGGGAACCTGCCCGACGGCGCTTGCTTCTGACCTAGTCGTGCAGTAATGCTGGCGTGCACGTGGAATGGGTCTGTGGGTCCGGCCGCGTAGCAGAGATGTCTATGTATAAAAATTTAACGCAAGCAGATTTTACACCTTTGGTAGATTGTTTGAACTTTTGGTATATTTGAATGTTTTGGAATATTTCAACTTTCGGTGAAAAAGAAGGAAGAGGCAAAGGGTGGAATTGCAGGTGTGGGGGGAGTGTGGAAGCAGTCAAGTGAGCAGCAGGGCAAAAACATACTGAAGAACCAGCTTGTGAAATTCATATTGCAGTGTCAAGCGATGGCGAACAGCAACCACAAGATGTTTAGAAACTGGGTGCAGATAAAAGACCAATGTTTTGAAATTATTTTAGGGTTATGAGGAGTTTAGCCTATTCACTAGACAAGCCTGGCATTTTGGCTACGAGACTTTTGTATCTTCCTGTGACCATACATACCAATAAACCCGACTGCGATAATTGGTATTTTCCTTTCTGAGCAATAAAAGCCCTCAAAATGCAGTGGCAGGTGATTATAACAGAAACATCTAGACTTTTCTAAACCTTTGGAAGACTTCTGATTTAATTTAGATATTTGGGTGAAAGTTCAGGCTGTGATTTCTTTGCATCTTCTGTGTTGCTAACCCATATTTGTGCCTTTGCGGTCTTTTAGCCAGTAGTACGGAAGTCGTAGGATTTTTAGAGTTGATGCAATCTTTTTTGCTCTCAGCAGTGGTTGTGTTTAATCTCTTATTGAGAGAGCTTAATAATGCAAAAGTGCTGCACTGTTCTGAAGCTTGCACTTTGTTGTATATTTACTTGCATTCAAACAAAAGGTGTGTGCATCTCATCTCTTAAATACTAACTAAACTATTGTTCTAAGTACCGACTTACAGACACTTCCACTCTCAGAAGTTAAGTATCTTTTGCTGTTCCTAAGTGCTTATATCATCTCCAAAATGAATTTCAGCAGCGTGGAAGGGAGATAAAAAGGCTGCCTTTCTGGAGAGTTGTTGAGGCAATATGCAGATACTTACTTTAAACAGGACAGACTATTTTTGGCTCTTGTCCAGTTTCCTGGGAAATGGACAGAAAGAAGCTTAATTTCTCATAGTCCGCTGCAGCTGTGCTTAGGTTTTAATAAGCATACAAGCTTGATTAAAAAAAAAAAGGCCAGGAAGTTCAGATTCTTGTCGAGTTGTCAATGTTCTTTGGAGCAGAAATTGGGTTTTACTGCTAAGTGGGCTAGCAGTACTTTACAGACATAAGTTAAGCATCAAGGATGGTGCTGACCAAAATGTCAATAACCCTGCAAAACTTAGTGGATGGGCAAAAACGGTCGCAGGTTGACTTCCATTTAGATGAATGTAAGGTCACCTAAGTTAGTGTATCCAGGGAAGAATGATCTACGCTGTGTCTGTGCAATGCTGAACTTCAAACTGTCAGACAGAACGCAGGGAAGAACGCAGGAAAGCTTGCAGTCTCTGCTGGCAGATCTCTGAAATCATTGGCTCATGTGCAGTGGCAGGCAAAAAAAGTCAACAGTACCCTGGGCTTACCAGGAAGGATGTTGAGAAGAAGACAGGACATCCTTATGCTGCTGTATAGACCTTAGTGTGCCTCTATCTTGCAGCTCTGGTATGCAGAGAGGTAGAGCAGAGTTGGAGAAAGAATAGGGGAGGGCAACTAAAATTTCCAAGAGGATCAAGCAACTGTTCTAGAAGGAATAACTAAAAAATCTGGGTTTGCTGAGTTTGGAGAGGAGAAGCTGTAGAGTAGATACTGTTGAAGTTTAAAAAATCCTGAAAGCAGTGGATAAAGGGAATTTGGAATCGCTATCTAAGAAATAATGTAATACTTACAATAGGAGCATTTGGTGAAACTAATAGAAAACGTGTTTAAATTAAATACAAGCACGTACTACTTTATGTAGTGAAAAGTGAATTCGAGAACATGCTACCTGCAGAGACAGGCAGATCAGAAAGTTAGAGAGGACTGGGATGGTGTGAATCCAGTCCGTAAATGGATATATCAGCAGGAGTAGGCAGGGATATTCTCTCTAATATCTCTTATACATTGGCTCTGGGTACCGGAGGGCTACGAGGCGAATGCAGTGGAAATTGGGTAGGCTCACATGTGCTCCCTAAATACTGTTTCCAGCTTTCATTGTCATCACTGATGTTGGCATAAGGTCAGGCAAAGACCAACCCTAAAAACATCCTTGAAGCTGTCCTTTGGGAGAAAGGGGCATTAAGGGCAAAAAAACCCCCAAACAACACCCAGGGAGAAATTAAACGTTTCTGGGTGATAGCAAATGACGTAAAGGGAGGAGTTGTGGGGTCAAGGGACTAGAACAGGGAACACGCCAAATAAAAGAGGGGGATGCGCAGCCCCGGTAAGGCTTCTGGGCTGGGCAGCCCATTGGTGTGCTCAGGGCATTTCTTAGGACCTTACGAAGGTGTGAGCCTTCCGTTCCATTCCCTGCTCTCTGGCAGTGCTGCGCGTGTGTTAGTGGTGCACCAGTATTTCTTTTGCAACTCTCATTTTCAACTCTTTATTACTTTTGTGGATTTTAGATCCAAGCCAACATTCACAGTGTAAATTCTCATCTTGCCTGTAGTTTATTACAAGATTTTGTAGTAATCTGGTGGAAATTTCAGAGTTAGAAATGTGAGTCAAAGTGACTTCTTTTACTGTCTCTTCCTGTTTTTCAAAGTTGCTTCATTTTGTAAAGGGCTTGTGTGTGTGTGATATATATCAGTAAATGCATGTGTAAATTTACTGCTTACTATAAACTGTAATTGGCAAGAATAGGAATATAGCACATGCAGAATGTGAATGATAAAATACTGATACTGTATCCTTTAATTTATTACCTGTATTATCCACACTCTACATTTTCCACTCTGTTCTCTCTCCTTCATGAGCTGTGTTTTCACTAGACTGGCATTTTCCTACTCTGATGAATTAACTGTCAATTGAAGTTAGTGAGATAAATCAAAACAAATGGACACACTGCTCCATATTGACTTTCTCACTGCCTGATTCTGAAAACCACTTTCTGAGCGCTGTGCTGCTATTATGCTCACTTGGTTCTAAGCAAATGTACAAGAAGGAAGGAATTGGGGGAGGTAGGTATTTAATAGCCATCAATTACATTTTCACTATCTTTGTTTCATCTAGGAACTTGTCAACAATGAGATCTGTGCCGTTTACCTAGAAAGAAGACACTTGGCATTGTGTCACAAAATGAAATGTTAAATGGCTCTCAGGAAGCATACATTGAAGTTTAGGTCTTTTACAATGTGGTCTTAATCTACACTAGAAAAGAGTTTTTGGAATAACCGCAACAGTTTAAGTAAAAAGGAGGATGCTTTTTTATCAGCACAGGCTATGTGCAGACACTCACCATAACAGAGGAGAGACAGGTCTCTAGTCTGAACCAAGTGAGGTTTATTAACATTTGCTGTGGGAATTTTCTGTATATAATTACATAGTTGTTGGATAGGGGACTTCAAGATGTTGAAGTCTTGGCTTTTATCCCAAGATAGCAGAACTGTTTCTAGCCTGGTTTATTCTGTTTGTGCAAGTGGATGAGTGATGAACAGGCACCAATAACTAGGATCATCTATGTCCCTGATTAGACAAAACGGTATGCTAAAGTAATCGGTGAAATAGATCTGAAGTACGGACATGTTTAAGACTGTTACCTCTTGCAGATGTGGTGAAACTTTCACAGTAAAGAACACGTGGTTGCATGGGTACAGGCGTTCATTTTATTGTCATCAAAGTTATAATTGTATGATAGAAAAGTGATTGATTGTTTTTAAATAATGAGAACAGAAAATCCATCTACTTGTCTTAAGCAGTGCTACTGCAGGGCTGTGTAGATCAAATACCAGCCATACCTCTGGCTGACCTTAGTTACTCTGCATGGTTTCAGCAATAAGAACAAGCATATGCCTGTCATACAGCAAGTGTTGAAATTCTTTTGTTATTTGTTTACTTGTATCTTAAACATCTGTGCCTTAATACTTGGCTTTGAAATGCATTCTAGATCAACCAGATTATTTTTTCATAGCTATCGCCTGATCGTGTGTTATGTCTTCCTGTGTAACCAGCACCACATTTAGCAAATAAATTTAACACCTTCTCACCTGGAAGAGATCTTATAAACTTTAATTCAAGAAGTAAAAGGTTAAAAAAATGTATGTGCGGAGGAATGGATGGTGGAAAGGGGTAAAGCCTCTCAGCAGTAGGTTAATTGGAGAGTGGAATACCAGTGTAGATGGGAGCACATAGTTTCCTTGGACAATGTGCTAAAGAACTGGGAGCTGGGAAGGACCAGCTGGGATTGTTAGTGAATTAGCTGAAGTCAGAAACTGCTGAATGGAGCAAAGAAGTAAAGGGGAAATGAAGGTTAGGGTATAATTCAGTCTAAATTAGGTGGGCCATTCACAATGCATAAAAGGGCTCTGAGCTTCCTTTCTTGGGGAAAATGGGTAGGAAAGCTCACTTTTATTTGGATGCGTGTTGAGTGGTTGATTTTAAGAATGTGCATACCTAGAGCCTACTTTTTGGAAGTGCATTATCCCACATGAGTTTGGAGGAAGCATTGAAAATGCCATGAGCCTGAAAGACAACAGATTTAGTAAGAAAGACTCACAACCGTTATGCTGCAAAAGCATGTGATTTTAATCTCTTACAAACTGAAACAAATTATCTTCATTTATTCTATCTTTGCTTGCTTGTTATTAATGATGAAAACTCTGTATCTGACCACCTCGGAATCCTGGGTGCTTGAAATCCACCCTGACTTTGGCCCATCTCTACTTGTTATTTTTGAAGAGATTTATTATAGCATTTGTGCCCTTTTATTAATTTCTAAGTTTTGTTTCTAAATGGTTATACCATTGAAAATGATGTGGCAGACAGCAAGTGTTCTTGGAGACTGTATTTGTTCTACCTTAAATTATGGAACAATAGGGAAGCCTCTCTTTTGCATGAATTTAATATACTAAGAGTTAATTTCAAATGGTACCTCAATGAAGTATAAGGCATCGAGCATGCAAGGGGCACTGCTCTGTAAAATCTCATGAACTTAAGCAAAATTGGGAACAAAGGCAATAAACATTTATTTATTCGTTATTAGGAAATGCCAAGTCTAAAAGCCTCCGTGATGTTTATTGATATAAATCTGTAGAGGTTAACTTGTGGCCTAACCACAACCAGCAAAGTCTGTGATGAATGGGAGCAGCCAGACTCAAACAGTTGGCTGGCAGCACCGTTGCTGCATTCGCAGCCATTCACAGTCAGCATACCCATTTCAGCATCCGTTTTCTTCACCGAAATCCTGAAGGAAGGAATGGATTTGCAGCATCCTTGGAGATCAACAGACATTGATTATTTCATACAAAGTGGATCAAAACATTTCAAAGCTGAGAGCAGGCTGCTAGGAGAACCTTCTTCTCCTTGTCAGAGCTGACCCATGCCTCTGAGGACCACAAGTGTGTAATAATCAGGTGCACAATCACTTGAGTCACCTCTGATGGCTTCAGTTAATTCATCTGTTGAATAGTATCTTTGGAGTAGGGGTAAATACAAACAGCATGCTAAAAAGTTTATGCAGGGTGCACACTTAGTACAGGATCAGAGAGGTAAATGCAAAGGAAGTTTGTGGTTACAGATGTTTTTTCTTTTTCATGTTAAAAAAGATATCTTCCAGTGACACTTGTCTGTGGTGCATTGCTTTCTAATTTGATGGGGAGAGTTTTGCTGCATCCCTTCCGGTGTTGTGGCATTAGCTTTCTACGTAGACCTTCAAACTCGTTTGCCCTCAGTTTGCGTAGTATCCCCCTGAAGTACATCACCCATTTGATGACAAAAATTTACCATTTTTCAACTTTGCAGATATTTCAAAACTCCTTAGAGATCAGCGTTACTCTGATCTGTATGTTGCCTGTGAGTGCAAAGTGATTGTAACTTCTATTTAAGTACTGTGGTCTTACACCAAAGTTGCGGTCCCGTTAGCCCCACAAATAATACTGAGTTTCTGTTTTAGAAACCTGGGTGGTGCTGGATGCTCTGTGTATTATGCACCTACCTGCAGAGACATTGTGCTGGATCATTAATAAGATAAAGCCTGTCTGACTGTTGGTATTCTCATTTTATCAGACATAAAATGCTTAATAAGGAATTTATTACATGCCTGATTTTATCAGTGTGCAATTCCAGAAGTGCTGTGGCTGGAGGTGGAACTTTTTTCCCCTCATGCCGTACCTGACACAGCTCGGACTCATTTCTGTGTTCACTCTAAAGGCTTATGTCAAGCCCAGTCAATTTAAATGAGATTCAGAACTGGAACAGCAATAAGTGTTCAATCAAAGTATTTGATAAATCACTTAAACAATCTTGCAGATTGCAAATTCTGTAAATGCAAGTTCTGCACTTATTCAAAACTAGTGAATGTGACAAGACTAAGAGACAGCAAAGTCAAAACAGCAGGAAGAAAAACTCAGATTCTTTGATGAGATTAAAATACCAGCAATTTAAGTGGCAAGCAGGTAGGACTATGCTGCTCGTGTAGCTTTCTAACCAATACTTGAGCATTTACAAGGAGACTATACAGATGGGATAAAGAAGAGAAGGCTGATTTGATGATTGCAGCATAATTTTACCTTTACTTTGGGTTATGTGTGTTTTCCTTAATATCTTGAATGGCATAATTTAGATGGTCGGGAAAGTTTTCTCTCTTATTAAATGGAATGACAAGTGACTGTAAAAGTAGGAGAAGGGAAATCTCAACAAACCTCAGATTGCTTTGAATGCTAAACATTTTTTCTTTGGTTAGTTGGATTGTAGCATGAGCTTCCTCAGGGGGAATTTATTCTGATAAGTGTCTCCACATAAAAGCTGAAAACAAAGCGTTGAAACAAACTCTTTGACTTGACTTTAAACTGGTTTGTTACCCGCTGCAGCCATGAATATGTCCAGCTATGTATTTAATGCTTTTTTTTTTTGCTACAGTTTTGATTATCTCAAAGAAATATGGAAGAAATTAAAGCAAATTTTTTTAGTAGCTTCCAGAATGAAACCTTGTGTTTTCGCCTTTGACCTTTTTCTTTCTTATTAATGAAAGAAGTTTTGCAGATTATGATGGGAGAGGAATACACTTATCGTCAGTACTAACACAAAGGCAAGAAGCAAGATTTGAAATAACATTTTTCATGGTTACCGGAAGGAAGATGAAAAATTGCATAATTTTAGACCACAGCTAGTGTTGATGTTCAGCATTTTAGTCTAAAAAAGAGTTGTTGGTTTTGTGTGTGACTAGTTCAGTGTTCTCTTACCATCTTTGTCCTTATTCGTAATACTAGGGGTGTTCTTACCAGGATCCTGGTGCCAAACTTTTGTTTACAGTGTATTTTGCTTGCTTCCACCATTAATGTATTTCTAATCCTCAGAAATCAGGAGCTTGACCACTTTTTGTTGAGATTACAGTTGGAGCCGGTTGACCTGAAATTTGTGCTGGTCTCCTCCCAGGCATTTATTTCCAAGGACATTAGCGAGTGACTGATCTCTTTGTCTCCTTTTCCCCACCTGTTTTACCGCAGATGTGAAATGTCTTAATTGGTGCTTAAAACATGCATTCTGAAAACATATACATCTATTTTCAGACAGCATGAGGCCTGATTCATCCAAGTTTTTAAGGACTTTGAGATTCTTGAATGAAAACTACTGTACTAATCGCAACGTATTACAAATTACATGGGGTAACATTTTGTCCAACTGTGAAGTTGGACAGATTTGCATTATGCTAGACTTATATATACATATACATATACACATATATGTATATACATATACACATACTTAAACCTCCCAAGCAAAAAATGCTAAGTGGTTCCTAGAAGTCTTCTGCATCACTCCTGTGATAGGCTTGGTGTGACCTCCTGGTCTCTGAGAATGTTTCAGGCAAGTCTCTCTTAGTTAAGCTAGTTTTTCAAAAGCTACCCAAATACAAGTGATTTTAATAAATTAGTAAAGATTTGCATTCTAGACTAGTAGCTACTGAAATGCCTTATTCTATTTAAAAAAAAAAATTCTGAAACTACACTAAAATCTACTTCACACATGGATATAATTGTTAAAAAAAATTTCCCCCTTAACTTGAAACCAATTTTTTTGCTCTTAAAAAAAGGTAATTTTTAGGACTTACTAGCAGTCATTATTCTTTCTCCCATAAAATATGTATGTTTAGCACATTGAACACATATTAGTTAATGGAAATCAGCAGCTGTAAGGGTTCATATAAAACTGTACGGTATGTACAAGGTAGAATTATTTTAAAATCTTGATTTGCTTGCATGATGCCAGTGCCTTTATTTTCCGGTATGTCTATGGCTCTGTCTAGCAGAATTGGAGAGGTTAAGCTCTGTGTGTGCGCGCAAGCGTGTGTGTGCATGCGTCTGTTGTTTCTTTCTTCTTGAAATGCTTCACCACAGTAGGCAAAATGGATGAAACATAGAAAAAGAGAGACAATAAATAGTTTCCTAACCTGGCTTGGATAATAGAGAAAGTTCGTTAGATTTATTAATCCTCATTTTCCTTTGGACTGTCAGGCTTAGAGTGACAGTAAAAAAGCTTGTGACGACTTTGGCTAATTTGCACTCCATTCACTTTCTCATGAAAACCCATCAGGATGACTGAAGAACTGCTCTGCAATTGACCTTATTCAATGGCAGAGTGATATACTGGGAAACAGGCCAGTTTTTACAATGCCGAAAAGAGCAAATTGGACGGAATCTTTGTTCCTCTCTTTTTTTCTCTTTCCTTTTTATGCCAGTCTTGCTCTAGTTAAGCTCTCTCATTTGTTCCAGCAGTAGCTCTAGGGCTCAGGTCACCCTCTGTGGCTGCCATTGCAGGTGATCGCTGGACTGCTTGTCTTGGATGCAGAGAGGAGAGAGAGAAAGGGAAACGCTGGAAGACTCTGCCGCAGTGAAAAAGTCTAAGAGATTGCGCGCAGCCAGATGTTCAGGGACAGGAGGCTGTTTTTGTCTTTGCACGCAGAAATCGCTGGTGCTCAAACAGGTTGCGTGCACCTAGTAGCCTGGAGGCAACCGATATCCCCATGTGGGATTTTCGTGTTACTCTTTGGGTGAGGCATTAAAGCTGGTGGCTGGCTGGTGGTGGTCACGGCAGATGAGGGACAGGGAGGAGATTCTGTACTCATCTGTGAAACTTTTCTGCATTCCTTTTATGTACACGCCAGCAAAAGCAGGATCTTTCGCTCTCCCCCATGTGAAGGGAAAATGAGACACAGTTAGAGTGGCCAGCAGGCTGGTGGCGAGAGCTCTCGCGTAGGGTGCAGGGACAACTGTCCCCTTAAATGAGCATTTAATGTTTTATGCAAAAGAGAACAGCCGTGAATGAGAGTCTGAGTCAGATTAGCACATGAACAGTCAGTAGTCTGGCAGATATCGAATTTATCTGGGGCTGTGGAGAAAGGCAAAACAATTTGAATTTGAGTCTGAGAACCGGGCTGTTGCTGTTTTGGGGTGGATTCTCTGTCTCTGACTGAAATTAGTGAAACTGCAGCTTTGTTTCCAGGTTTCATCAAGAGTGGTTTCTGTAAAGACTTCTGACTAGTAAGATACTGCTGTTGATGGCTTTAATAGTAATAATTCCAAGGCGTACTGTAGGTCCTGTCTGTCTTTACTGCTGTACCAAACGTGCTGTATTTCACTCCTAAAGCAGCAGGTTTTCACTGGGTGGCTACCGTGCTCTTGATGCATCACCTTGTTTGATGAAGCCCTTTCGAGGAAGCTGACTGGGCATCACACAGATCAGTGTAAAGCTTTCAGATGGCTTTTGAGCGCCGTGGTGACCGTCTCAGTTCTGTCTGAGCCAGCAGGCTTGGTCTTTCTTTGCAGAGGGCAGGATCCAACAAGACAGGCATAAGAGTTGCTAGTTTGCACAAGTGCTATTCAGTTGCACCTTGAAACAGCAGAGTAAGCAAACAATCTGTCTTCCAAATACTAGAAAGAGACGTGTGACAGCTATCTGCTTATATCTTACGCTGTGTGGATGCGCTCATCTTGTTCGTCCTAATCATCCAGTGTCTCACCACGTGCAGTTCCCAGGTCAGTGGTGCGCAGCTCAGCACGCTGACAACCTGGGAGCAGGAAAGACCCGCAGCCAGTCCCGGAGCAGGGTGGGGAAGAGTCATGTCTGTCGACCCTTCTGCCTCAGGCTCCTTGGCCAGCCTCTCTGGGGACAGTGCTTCGGAGCAGCAGCAAGTTCTGTTGCAGAGAAATGACTGTGGGCCAACTGGAATGCCACCTCAGGGCTTACCTGTCTTCGCCGTCTATCTGTAATCCTAGGCCAGATGCCCAGCATTTATTATTTGCCACCTTATAATTTGCATCAGGTTATTTAACACTGTAAGGAATTCCTTGATTTTACTTAGGACGTTATTTTCAATTCATCTACAATTGCAATTCCACAAAATGGAGACCCAGCCCATTCCTCTGGGCAATACTATGCCTGGTGTGGGGCACCGCTCCCCAGTCTGAAGTGCTAAATAGACGTGTAAAATTTGTTCTCCTAGTACGCTCATTTGTCACACCTAAGGAAAATAGTTATTTTGCATTCTTGTATTTTGAGGCTAAATGAGAATGTTTCCACGTGGCCAAACCGGTCTTTTCGTATCTCCCTCCTTCTAGAAATGTTACACGTGACTTACAGAACTATTAAATCCAGTAAATCTTAGAGGTAAGATTTTTGTTACTTAAACTTAAGCTTTTTGTTAGTAGTGTAGAACATATATGATAAGACAAGTATACTGGCACCTCAGTGAAAAAACAGATAAGAATGATACTAAGTTTGAAGCAACAAATTTCATATTCTGTTTAATCATATTTAAGTGCTTTTGCCTGCTATATTATCAAAAGAAATCTGAAGATTTCTGTATGCAAAAAAAAATTTATGGGATCTTAAGGGATTGCAGTCGTTTTTCATTGTTCTGCTTTTTGAATTTTTCTATTATACACTTAATTTTTTTCCAATTTAATACAACTAAAGACAACTAAATACAACCTGGTGACTGTATGCTTCAGGCTTCATTAAAGCTGAACCACCCAGGAAGACTCAAGAAGCGTGTTGTTCTTCTCCCGCAACTTCAGTGAGTGATTAAGCACATTGTAGGCCTATACTTCTAAAGGGGGAAGGTGGGTTTCTTAAAAAAATAAAATTTAAAAAAAGCCACACCACATCCCCCAAACATTCAGCCAACCAACATCTCTGGCTTTTCAGTGTATGAACGTTACTCTTTTCTGACCAGCATCAGTACTTCTGATTTAGTCTCAGGAGAAAATAAAAGATGTCCTACTGGAATAACAGGATGTGGAAAACTCCCTTCTCTCCCCAGAGTGGTACCAACCTAACCCTCCCCTGACATCCAGAAAGCCTTGGTCTGAATGTTCTTTTTAAGCACAGTTGTATGTGTTTTCTGCAGGAGTCTAAGCAAAAAAGGTTACAAACCGCAGTGTATTTAGGTTTTGAAAGTGAACCAACAGGGTGTAGACTGAGGTATGTGTGAAAGAATAGAGGAAGCAACAAAGCTTTTTCTGCCGATATTTTTGGGGACAAATCCTCACACGAAGGAAAGGGTTATGTTGACACGACGAGTCTTGACGTGCAGGATGTACCTGGAGAGAGGTGTGGTACTCTCTGAAATGCCCCGCTGTCGCTGTTAGGGCTCTCTGATGGTAGAAGTAGTCTCTCCAGCGCTGTCGGATCTCTCGCGGTAGATGGCCCTGCGTGGTGTGACTTCCGCCGCTCGCTGTTTCCACATACTGCGCGGAGTCACTGGCATCGTTCTTGTCTTCTCTCTGTCATCTCCTTGCCCTCCTCCTTCTGCTGCCCTCAGGTCCTCCAATTTCCCCTTCTCTCTCTATCAAATTCTGCCCATGTCCGCACCCTCATTAATCAATGTCAAGTCACAGAGTGTACAACAAGGGCTGTATTCTTCAACTGCCCCCTCAGCCCTCATACATCCCATTGTTCCAAAAAACTGATTCAGATGGCAAGAAAACAGCCGATGCAGCACATAAAAGAGATGAGACAGAAATGAAAAGAATCAAGGAGGGGAAAAAAAAGAGGAGGCATTTTTTTCCCCTGAAACACTCGAATAAATACTCGGCAATGATAATTTAAATTATTCATACATTTATGAAAACATCCATTGAAAAGTGAAGTGTATGATGCTCTTTGTCTACTTTACTTGTCTCTTGTTTGTGATTAACCTTTACTGTAACTTGGGCTGGCAGTGCCACGATCACAAAGACCAGACTTTTCCTTCCATGGGAAAAAAATGTTTCATCGTATCCAAATGAAAAATTAAGTGGAGGTATTTAGTGCTGATATGGCAATTTGTTGCAAAGCATTAAAGATGCAGTATTATCCGTGTCTGTAGTCCAAACACTGCCTATTAAAAAAAAAAAAAAAATAGACAAAGCCAGCTTTTAACAGTGTGTTCCCTTACAGCGTAGTTTGACATATATTCTACTTCCAGTACCATGACGTCCTTCAGGAGCCAGAGAGCTCGACACCACGCAGTGCACGGGATTTGCTGCACTCACATAAGGAGAATCTGTGTATATATGAACGCATACAAACACAGTCTCAGAAGATGGAAATGAAGAAAACAGCAGATTGATTATTTTAATTACAGCGCCTAAGATGTGCAAACCATGTAAGACTTATTCATAGAGTAGCATTAATAATTTCATCAGAAAATGTGAGACATGAGACCTGACAGTCTGTGAAAGTCCAGACGACATTTCTTTTGCCTTTTAGATAGACTTTTTTGCTCAAACTTTGTGGTCGCTGCCTTACTTTAGAAAACCTCAGTTGGTGGCAAGATGAGTAGTAGAATATTAAATGCCAATAGTGATACAGAATCTAATAACAGGAATAACAATAATAACTTGAGAGGTTTTGGAAAACTCAGATCTGTGGGGATTGTGTTCTTTTGCTGTATCTCTGCAATTCTTACTTTTTTGCAGAGACCAAGAGAAGTAGTCAAAGCAAAGCTTCTCTTACGACATTTGTGTCTTGCTTGGTAATTCATCAACTTTCTCTCCAACTTCCAAACCAGAGAGGTCTGGATAATGTCGTATAATTTATAGATAATCATCCAAACATTTTTATTCTCAAGTGAACATATTTAGTCTTGCAAATATGCATTTATGCCTTTCCATAACTGGTTGATTATGTGGGAGGGGGAGCCATTGTCTAGCAGTCAAAGCCAAGGGATTTTAGCAAAGATCTAGTTACTCTTCTGTTGACTCTGCAGTTGACACTGTGTGTGACCTTGGACATGTCACTTATACTCTGAATGCTTCACTTCCTTCTGTAAATGGATATAACAGTTTTGAGTACATGCAGAAAAGTGTGTCTGGAACTTAGTAAAGCATTTTGAGATTTCCCTCTTAATAGGTGCTATTGGGTCTTGGCAATTGAAACTAATAGCGCTCTTCAGTAGTGGGTTTTTGTTAAGCTTTATTATTGTGGCACTCATCTCGGGATTTTTGTAGATTTTCTTTCGTGCCTTTTTCAGTCACTTTCCACTTTTGCATTTTGTCTTCTAGTTTTTTAGATTTTCTGCCTAGCAATTTCTGTATGTAATGACTCTAAAAGTTTTCCTTTGCATCTATCTTGTCTAGGATTTACTGGTTTTGTATTTTAATACTGTCTCTGGATTTGTCTTTTGCTGAGGTGAAGCATGTGCCCTTGTTTCAACAGAAAACATTTTTAGTAAATCCACTAACAGATAAATCTAAAGGAGGCTGTCAGCCATAGGATACAGTATTTATATAGAAAGTGTGGTGGAAAACTGTGTATTAAAAGAGGAAAGGAGCTGGAGCAAAAGTCCTAAATCAAACTCCTGGCAATATACTGTCTTGGTGTGTATTTCTTGCTAGGCTGTGGTTCCTTTTTCTTGGAAATTATCCAGAACTTCCTGGCTCAGTGATCTGGGATACTTTTCAATATACTGGATATATGGAGCAGTGGGCAAACTTCAAACGGTTCTGAGATTTTTTTGGGTATGGAGAGACATCCAAAATACTGGTTCCTTTTCTCAGCTGATTTGCATAAATCCTCCTTCACTGCTTCCAGGCCTGTCTGTAGTTTCTGAGCAAGAAACAGGCATCAGATCCCTCCCTCCCATTCACACACCAAACCAAATTGTCTTTGGGATCAGTCAGCCAGATGCAGAGCCCGCTCGTCCTACAGCAGAAAGCTCTGCACCTCAGCTCTACTCACGCCTTCGTTAATGAATGGGCAAAGATACGGCCGTGCAGAAATAGCCTCGGTTATACTAGTCGGTGATAGGAGCTAGGGAAGGACGATCTCCTGTGCACGCACACCCACAGAAACACCCCCAGGCTTCTCGGGTTTAAGTTTTGGACGAAGACGGCTTAATTGGGTCTGGTTATTCTAAGTACAAAGTTGTCCTGTTCCTTGATTGTCAGTGCCTGTCATTTACAGGTAACCGTCGCACCTCTTTTTTCTGCCAGGCCTTTCTAGGCTGAGGAGTTAAAAAGATTTTCTTTAATTCCTCGCGTTAGCGTGGTTTCGAAACGCTTCCCGTGCAGTCCGTTCCCCCCATGGCCGTTGGAGGGCAAGGCCCAGTCCCGCAAGTGCCGCTCTGTCCCGGCTCCGCTCTGCGCGGGGCTCGCGGCGGCTGCCCCCGCAGCCCCCAGCACGCTTTGCCCATAGAAGGTATGGAGATGCCTCGCTGTGGGCGCTCCCTCCTCCCACCCGGCCACCAATGGTGGGGTCTGGGAAGGTAGCCAAATGCCACTGAGGACACTGGAGCAATAAATCATCCTCCTTCCAACATCTGCAGGCCCCAAAGGCTAGCCCCTTGCCGATGATGATCTCGCCTCCCACCCCCTGCTTTTTATCCTGTCCCTCTCTGACAAAACACCTATTGTCACAGCCTGAGTGAAGAAGAGTCCTTTTTCCTTTACAAAGGCCCTCTGAAGCCAAGTTGTGAGCTGCCAGAGAAGATGCCTATGTCTCGGCGGGGAGTCTATATCTCACTCTTTTTCTCTGTAGTTCATACTTTTTCTCTCTCACGGGGGTCACCCAAAGCCTTTCACTCTGGCTTCATATTCACATAAAGACATCAAGAAAAAGAAAAACCACACCAGAAAGAATTATTAGGCATGGCTGTCAAATGCTTTATGGGGGGGGGGTGTAGGGGGAAAGAACAGTAACTCTTTATGTGCTGGCATTGTTATGAGAGCTAATGTACTACTGCTTGAGTGCAGTCTGCAGGAAGACATTACATGCCTTAAGAATTACAGAGACATGTTAAACTAAAATATTGTATTTCAGCAAAAGGGCATTTTGTTTTCATTTCTAGTTTCTTAGCAGGCTTTTCTAGATTACAGGAGGCTCTTTCCTGATCCCGCTTTCTTGAAGAACTTTTTTTTATTTGAAGAAGTCTTTATTGACTACCATTTGCATGCCCTTTCTTAACTGCAGTGATTTTTAGGATCAAATAGATCAAACTGTCCTCAGTCCACTTTTGCATGTGAAAGGAGTTTAAAAATCCAGACGCCGTCAACCACCAAACCCTGCCCAAAGTATTACTATTTCCTTATTGAATGGGCAAAGCTGCATTAGTGCAAATAAGCTGAAAAAATGGAAGAGAAGAGCCTCCTTGCCCCTCTTCCTTACCAGTGGAGAGACATGAGCCGGTTGTTGCACTTTGTGTTTGTTCGGAGTGCAACTACTGCGCTAATATGTGGATTCAGAATTATGAAATTGCCCATTTGTGGCAGGTTAATGCTGAAAAGCATTCCTGGGTCTGCTACCCATCTCTCTCCACCATGCTCATAGGGAACTTTGGAGAGCTGTGAACTGAAGGCTTTGCAAACAAATCGCCTGCCCAAGGTTCATCCAGATGCCACGTAGCCATGTATGCTTTTAACCCTTTGAAGTTGTGTTCCTTTTCTTTGCTTACTGAGAAGTGGGCAAGCTGTGCTAGGCACTACTTTAAGAAGACCCTGCTGCCTTGGAGAGGAAGATAAATTAAAAACTTCATTTAATCCTTTGGAAGGCTGAGACTGTAAAGTTAACAGTCGAGTAACCTATTAAAATTTACAGTGCAAGGCATCAAAACAGAAGAAAAGTGCACATGTATAAAGTTTAAAGCATCCTTATAAAAAGCCGGAAACCTAACACTGCATTCCTACAAATTATTCCCTTAGCAAACATTTTTATTTCCAATTAGTAAAAGAAAAATTGCTAATTTGCTGCAGTTGGACAGGCCTGACGTCTCAATCTGCAAAGTGTCAGTGCTGTGAAAGGAAATGTTTCACACTGTGCTGGAGAGAGAGAGCAGCTCTAAAGAGGGTCAGGGCATTGGGCCCAGAAACCAGATTGACTGGCCATAGTGCTAAATTACTCACACAAGACATACATTGTCTGCAGTGCCAGCTACAGAGTACTCACTTTCTCATTCTTTCCCTTTTTTAGTTGGTGCTTGTGGGGGAGGTGAGGGGATGGTAGGGTACAGCAGAAGGGGGGCACGGGAGAGGAAAGGGAGGAGGGCTTGTGTTCAGCAGCAACGACGTGTATGGTCTCATCCTCTGCTTCTGTCTGAAGACAGAGACCGCAGATAGCTGTAGTGAGGTGGAACACCGCTCTGATCCATCTATAGCCATTTTGGGAACCAATCGATAAAACCAGGCATGCTTTGTTACAGCACAGATATTGGATGGACTGAGGTTAATGCTCTGCTGGAGATAAAGGCTCAGGCTGTTGATGAACAGCCCCTCCACATCCTTAACAAAACAAGATGTCACCCAGCAGCAGCAGCAGTTGTTTTTTAATGATAGTAGTAGTATTCCTGTGTATTGCTTGTGTAAGAGGAACGGATTTGTATGATATGTCTTGCCACGTGAAGAGTGTAATCCTTGAGAGCTGCTGGAGGATGCCAACGACATGACAAAGGGGCGAGAGAGAAAGGAGTGGGGAGAGAGCAGTGCCAGTCTGCAGGGATATGGAAGGCAAAGAAAAAAATCCATCCGTGTTTTTCAGCACTGTTGTGGTTCTCTGTTTAAAATACCTATGTTGTATTTGTTTCATGGTCTCATCAAGAGCCCTTGAATCCAAACACTATTCTGAGTGTGTTGTAATACCTTAACCAGGATGTAAATCTGGATTTTATGAAACTCTTTAGTGATCTGAATCGTCCACGCTGACCTTTGAGAGATTCAGAAGGCACCAGCTTTGATTTTTATGGCTTCACCTTGATATTTTACTGTTATACAGCTGCATTGAGCAGAGCTGAGACTAACAGATTGACATGGCTCATTTTTATGTTATACAGGCTGGTATTTGAATTTAGATAATTATTATAATTGTTTTATTAATCATGTATTGAAAAGAAAAATGAGACAAGGATCCAGTTCACAAATAATTACTACTTTCTCAATGGCAATCTTACTATCTGCCTGTGAAAAAGTTTCTCATACTTTCGTTCCTATTTCCCCTTTGCTGCTCCCACCCCACCTTTTGCTCTAATTCTGTGTAGTGTGAGGACTAATTAGCTGAAGATGGAACGGTGATATTGAAAGTGTGAAGTACTTGTAAGCTTTAGACATTTATTTGATTCACCATGATGGGCAGTGCCTTGCAGCACTCTGATGTGTAACAGGGACGAACTTTGTATGCTTCTTAATAAGCTGCTTGAGAAGTAACATTTTATTTTGCTAAGATACTGGTACTTCTTGTAGAGTAACTTCAGTGTGCTAGAGAGACATCTGAATTTCTCTTCCCTTTCTACAAGGCATCAGCGTGAGGCAAGCGCCGATTTATTTGTGCTAAAAATCTTACATCTGGGCACAGAATTCCAGTTAATTTGGTGGAGGAGACTAATTTACAGAAGTAGCTTTCAATCTTGCCTGGAAGGTAGCTATTGCACCTTGACATAACAATCTCCACAGCCCCTTTCCTAACTAGACAGGTTCTGGGTTTCTTTCTACTGATAATCCCATCAGGACCTTTGTTTTCTGATAAAACTAGATTCCGCTGGAGAAACCTAAACACATTAGAGGCTCCATTACATCCCCTGCATACTTCTTAAAACCTGCCCCGTGCTTCCTGTGCGTTAAACAGAGCAGATGCCTACTCAGTTCCTCTGTGGCATAGTCCAGTCCAGCCATCACAGTTATTACTGATAGCTGTGTACAGCTGCCATGATAAGACAGTAACGTTTTCAATGTGTCCCTATAAAAAAAAAAAAAAAAGGACCTTGCCTTTAGTCAGATAACTCTGAAGCACACATGTGATGGTTTCTCTTTGTCAGAAATGAAGATGCTATTCTTAAGAGTCAGTTTACAGCTTCTTCATTCATGTGCATCTCAGCAGGCAGTTATTTATGATCTGATCTGAAAACAGTACTACTTAGTTGATATCAAGAAAGGGAGAGAGAAAAAGCAGTTTATTTTGGGTTCCAGGTTTGAATGTTACGGAATGGAAGGCCAAATATGTGTTTCCTTTTTTATACGGGCCTTTCACAAGGCTTACTGCCAGAACAGGGAGCTCCAGCACTTTTTGCAAGAAACCAAGCCCATCAGTGAATCCAAGAATTAGTTTCCTTTGAAGAGGCACATTCTAGCATCTAGTACAGGAAGGAAAGGAAAGGAGAGAGTGATTCAAACTTCTGGGAGGATTTAGGAAGTTTTTGTTGGGGCTGGGTGGAAAGATCTGTGAGCCATAGTCTGTACTTGAATGAGTAAGTAACCGCAGTTGCCTCCATTTCAGTTTTCATTTTCTTTGCCTTTTCTGGGGCAGAACTTTGCCCCATACGATGTGAAAAAATTTAAGAAGACACTTGTATGGGAAGCAGCAATAAATGCTCAGAAAGTTCTTCCCCTTTTTTTTAATCATTATCCTGCTATCCAAAGAATGCAGAGAGCGAATAGTGGTGGACTGAGTTCCTCAGGCTGCTTGGCTAGCTTGCCACAACCTCGTGCATGCATTGCTTTAGCGAGGAAAGCATTCGTGGACAGTCAGTGCCGAAGGGAGTGGTACTCATGGTTCAGAAATTTTTCAGGGTGAAGGAATTTGGTTATTTCTCAAGTCAAATGAAATAAAAAGCACCAAGTCCCCTTGAGTCACTTGGTCATTTTTTGTTTCTCTGTCAGCCAGTAAAAAGAGAGTGCTCAAAGCACGAGGCAAGAGTGATATGGGGTGTGCTTTCTTGCTGTGTGCGCAGACATGGACATGCACCCCATGCCAGAAGCCAGACACGGCAGCAGAATTAGCCTGAACACGGTGTTCCTCCTGCGTCGCACTTTTTTCTCAGTTCTGTAGGACTGGAAGCAGTCCAGGCGCTTTACATAGGCAAACACCTCACCTCCGAGCTGCTGCTCCCATCAGAACGGGCGCATTCTGTCAATCAGTCCATGTACATGGAGCAAGGCAGTAACCCTCACCACAGAGGGTTACTTCTGGGAGCTTGTGATGTGTGCTAAGGCGGGAAGTCGGTGCTGTCCATCATATAGGGTTTCCTGCTTTTTTTTTTGTCGTCTTTTTTTTTTTTTTCTTCCAGGCCTTTAGTGTCATCCTTCAAGCCAAAAAACCACATTCATGTTCTCTACAAATTGTTGCTATAATTACAACTGTGCGTGGCCACACAGAGATCCTTTGGAAACCAGATGTCACATTTTCTAACCTCTGCTGCAGGGGTAGTGGCTGGCCACATAAACTTTACAGTACATCTATTTATCTTTTTGTGGAAATAGCCTTGATGTTCAGAAACAGCTAAGCAAATTGGCCTTGATCTGTAGTTTTAAAAAGAATTTGTCCTAATTCCCTGTTGCTTGTGGTCTTTCTCATACTCTTTTTTTTTCTCAGTGAGCTTCACAGTTCGGTAAACCAGCACTGGCTACCCCTGATGCATGGCTGGTAGTTGTGGGGACCCACACGTCCAGTGCTGGAAAACATGTTCCAGCAGCAGGAATCTCCAAGCGACTTTCCTGAAGCCTCATCTTTGGCAAGCAGTGCAGGTGCTGCCGCCATGCCGGCGTGGAGTACTCTTTTTACCTGCTATTACAGGTCAGCCAGGGCTGGGTCTAACGCTCTGAAGGGGGACATTTAATAAAAACCCAGGAGGCTGCAGGGACCGTGTCACCTGTTCTTCTGAGTCGATGCCCCAGAATGATGTTCTGATGAACCCGAGCTGTTAGAGAGTAGACTTTTCAAATAGGGGTATGTCAGAAACTCGTAACTGGTATTCACCCTGGTTTGATGACCAGATTTAAGCCTGGGTTGTTACCTTCTGCATTCTCAAGTGCAGCCAACACTATCAAATGGAAATGCTGCTTTATATTTGCCCTTACCTCTTCTGTAGGCTTGCTTTGGGTTGTTAGATCCTTGCTGTGGTTCCTCTCTGAAGTTGGTCCCATTTCAGGTAGCGCTTAATAGATTCCTAATACACGCAGAAACTATAAAGCACTTTGGGCTTTGCCAGGATGGAGGTAGAACATAGCAAATGTAAAATAGTTAATTCTGACCTGAGCTGTAGGGATTTTGTTTTTCTTTCTTCTTCCTTGATTGTTTTTTACTTAGATAGCTCTGTTAGTTATAGTGGAGGGGACAGTTACACTACTGAGAGATAAGCCAGGCTTCAAAGTCTGAATTGATGTGTGTATAATTCTGAGCTGACTGGGGTCAAAGGTGTTTGCATCTGAGGAGGAATGACAGCCTTATTGTTAAGATTAGGTCTAAGGAGCTTGAAACTCAATTTCTAAATGCCAGAGACTGTGTGATTTGGGCACATCACCTAATTTCTTGTCTCAGTCTTGCCTGTAAAATTGGGATAGTAATCCTTCTCTTTTTCTGTTCTCACTGTTCATCTGTTGCATTTACTTATTTCACAAGGTCTTTTAGGCAGACTCATCTTCATATTTTATGTATTAGCTAGCAGAGTTGGGCTTCAGTCTTTTGTCCTGGGTGCTCCTGGTAATAAATGGTGGGAAACTTGGTCAGGCGTAGTGTCGCACCAGGAAGTTCAGTCACAAGGTTATCTGCCGTGGTGCTTCCCCGTTACTTGGAAATATCAGATGTGGGGAATAATGGAGAAAAATTTGTCCCTGTCTCAAATGTAAAGCCAATGGCTTATCAGCACTGATTTTTTTTCCCCATGAAAATGGCAGGGTTTGTTACTGAGATTTTCTGAGTCTACCTGCTTGAAGATAAGTTTTACATATTTTTCTTCATAGCTAGCAAGAACAGCACATTAAGAGAATTATGATTTTCTCATGCTAATTTCCTGCATTTCACAAAAGATGCATAGCTTGCTGAGCTATACGTGGTTTTGAGCCAGATTTGCTTTTTGAAACAGACTGAAACAAACTGTACTGTGCTTTGGAGAAACGACCGCAGTGGAAGCTGGTGCTAGGTTGTCCAGCCACATAAGGCATTTCTTCAAGTAAATTATCAGATAAAGGCCAGCTTGTGTCACCTTAGCCATGACGCAGCTAACAAAAGCGTTGTTTGTGAGGCAGCTGCTGATTATCATTGGTGAGCAAATGTCTGTAAATTTTATAGCTCCTGTTATCTGAAGCTAATAAAAACACAATGCCAGTGACGAGTCGAAGGTCATCTCATCTCTCTGTTGAGGTGGGTAGTACTCAACAGAGCTCAAGATTACACACACTTTTTGTCTAATATAGTCTGTAAATAAAAGTTTTTGAATGAGGGATGTAAATCAAGGATGTATTCCGTCCTTCCATTAACACTTAAACAAAAGTTTTCCTTTTCTGTTTTCACGTATTGCTTCCTAATCTCCACGCTCCAGAAGATAACAGAACACAGGTAGCGTATTTCAGACTCGATCAGGTGCCATTTCAGTTAACCAAGCACTGGGATGGTTGTGAGCCACTCCTGAAAAATCAGATTTAATAGAAAATCTGTTGAAACAGTCAAAATGCTCACCGTTCAGGGAAGCCGTTTTGCCAAGTGCAACGTAAAGAGACAGCAATAAATCACCATGCTATGCAGCTCAAATAGATAATCAATTTAATTGAAAGCATCAATAATCATAGTTTGACATTTATTACCCTGTGGATGTTTTATCTTTTAGGCTAGGGGACAGCGAGGCAATGATGAATACCAGTTCTGCCATGGAACACAATTATGTGGCGCAAGGAAAAGGATTTTATATTCTGCAAAAAAAGCAGTCAAATTCATAATTGAACCAGATTGCGCGAAATCCGTGAGAAATAAATGCATATAACTCATATGCATATAACTTGAATTCTAGTGTTACGGCTCATGAGATAATGTTGCAAACGCTGCTTTGTGCATTCTTTTAAAGTGAGTTAGGACAGCAATTCTACAGGGCCAAATCTCCGTCTACGGAATATCATCTCTTTTTGTACATGCACAAGGAAAACCAAAAAGTAAGGCTGGATTGTTCCTTCTTTGGCTATGTTTTATTGTCTGTGCTCACCTGGTCATTTCATTGTGCATCCTCAAAGGTGAAAAATAGTATAAAAGTTACTCTGGTTGTATAGAGAGAAGGCTTTGAGAGCAAGAGAGGGATGGAAATGTTCTCTCATGCGTATTTTCCAATAAAGGAGGAATGTTCCTTTTCACCTGAAGAATTGTTTCCATGTAGAATGCCTGTAGAACGCCATCCACTGTACTGTCTGAATAAAATCACGCGGTAGATCTATCTGTTGAGCTTACCGGGAAAGCCCCCCGGACTGCCAGGGTTGCATTGCGTACAGCTGTTCCTGACATATCCTGGAAGGCTTTCAAGAACATGAAAACCCCAAACTTTTAAAACAGAGTTGTGGAATAACTTATTCCAAAAAACTACATTGTCTGTATTAGTTTGAATCATGTGCTTATTATGCACCAGTCGAAGCAGATATTTTACCTCTTTTTTTTGTTTTTGAGGACTCCTGCTCAAATAGCTTTTACTTTCAGAAGAGTGAATTAAACTCTTAGTACTTTCACCAACTAGTACAGCCTGGGTACGCTGCTGTAAAGTTCTCTTTTCACTTCTTATTATTTGAACCAAAACACTATTTAGAAACTGTATAGACTGGCGGATAATGCCACTGTCGTTACACTCCTGGCGAAAGCGAGAGCACAAAAGTAAGTCTTTTGAAGGTGAGGGATTAATCAGGTTGAGCTCCTGTCCCAGCTAAATGTCAGCCAGATTATTGCTTCGGATATAATTTTAATGTTCTTCTAACCAAAAGGCTGAATGCCTGAATTAGGGAAGGAGGATATACAATTGTGAATTATAAATTTACAGTCAAATTGACAGCTTTGGCTGTAGCAAAATAGGTAATTATATAATATAGTATGGGGTTTTTTCTTGCTTCTCTGCTTTATTCCATTGCTTATCTTAATACCAGAAATCATTATTTTATTGTTTTAAAGAAAAAAAAATTAAATGCAAATTACTTCTGCATGATAAAAATGCACATCTTAAATACAGTGGTGGTATTTAGGAAGCCTGGAATGGAAGGGTGTGGTGAGGAGGTGTCTTGTGAGAAATTGAAGACATCACAAACTCATCCCAAGCCTCAGAGTCCTTTATGGAACTGTCTGAATGTTAGCACAATCTACAGCACGATTCCAAATATTCAAAGCAGTAAAATAGCCTTCAACAAGAAACGTGTGAACGTTCAGCTGAGGATGATCATGTTTTCCTGTGTAAAAGCCGCACTATTCGTTTTACAGCTGTTCATCTGTTTGTGCTGGGAGGAAGAGCAGCCGGGACCGTCCGACTTGCCAGGTTTTGGTCCGTTTCCAACTTGGTCCGAACAGGTGCCATGGGCGAGGAGAGGGAAATCACTGCAGCCTTTCGCTAATGAGTTCATCCTTCCCTTCCTTAAGTCAAAACAGGACCAATTGACCCTGATGACCCAGCAGTACAGACTGACAAGCACCAGGGAGTTCCGTTGCTTTTGCCGTGCTTGCTTTACACTTTCTCAATCCCAAGAGGTTTAGGGTGTTGCGGAAGACAAGAACCAAGTTTATGAGAATGTTAAACTGCTGTTATGTTATTCCCACAAAGCAACAGCTTCCTTGATGGCACAGTCAGATTATTTGGTGAGTAAGATAGGATCTTTTAACTATACTCAAATCTGATTATTTACTTTGGGCTGGCAGTTAAAAAAACGCTTTACTTCATTAAACCCTCTTCAATAGCTTAAATACATTCAGTTTCCAGCATCTGGATACATTATGGACATTTCTTTGTCTATGATCTATTGGTGGTAGTTTTTAAGATGTAAACAGAAATGCTATTTGGCAGGATCATGTACGGAGCCATCTTTTAGGCTCAATGTTCCTTTTGGCACAAGATTAAAAAGCTCCTTGTAATCAATACTCAGAGCTGGATCTCCAAGATTTTCTTCAGAACTCTACTTGGAGTGTTTAACAACAATGAGGGCTGTGCGTGCTTTTCAAAACTTTTAATGAAAAAGAAGTCCTTTTTTTTTTGTCTGGTACTGTTCTGAAAGAAGCTCCACATTAGAATCCATCTTAATTCTGATAGCAAACAACTGGAGTTACTAAGGATAACATATGGAACTTTTAAAAAAATCTATTAGCCATTTTGGCTTAGTTCAGGAAAGCCTTCTGCAGAGATTTCAGAATTTTCTGAGCAAACACCCTGATAGCTAGGGCCATTGCTTGAAGCTTGCAGTCAAAGTGGGGGGAAGCGTTTTGGCAGGTGTCTTTTTGAAGTGGCTGGCTGTGAGGTCTTTTTACTGAGATGTCTGATCAAGAAAATGCGAGCAGACAGATCATGGTCAAGTTTTCCGACCTCAGGAAATGATGTGCTCGCTGTATTTATAAGCTAATTTCTCTAGTTATTCATTGGCTCTTTAAATCAGTGTTCTGTCTAGATTAGGGCTTGCCTCTCTCTTGGGGAGTAAAAGCCCATTTCGGTCTTGGAGGCCAGAAGTGGTCCTGGTGGAGAGGGTAGGTGCTTCTGGCGTTCTTAAAGAAGGAGAAAACCTCGTTTGCTCCAGCACACGTACGCCTGTACCGGACAGATGGATCCCAGTTGTGTGCCAGGCAGCACAGGGGATCTGTATACCTCTATAGCAGTGCAGCAGGATCTCCTGGTATAGTTGCAGAGACAGATCTTAACTTTCTGGATCCTATCACTTGCAATCACCCCAAATCCAGAATTCACGCAGGAAGTGATAGTTGGGTGCTTAAAGGAGAGGTCACATTTTAAACCCCCTACGTTTCCTGGAGGCTCAGTGTACAGTAGGCTTTCTCTTGCAGTGGAGCCTGTTGTAACTGGTGGTGTTACCAGTAATCAGTCATCACTCTTGATTCTCTGTCGCATTGGGACTGTGGTCTTGCTGTTCAGGGTATGTTGCCCTCACACCTCCAGCAGCTCATCTGGAAAAGCTGATAAAAGGAATGCAGCAAAAAAAATTAAAGAATTGTAGCCTCATGTTCAAAAGGAGCTTTTTGATAATCAGGGGTGCATTAGAGCACTGTAGAAAACAGAATGTACAGTGGTTTTTGTGGTTTGTGAGACTTTGAAGCTGTGTTGTATGACTGTCCATCTCAGTTTTCACATATCTCATCGCTTTATTATTGTATGTACTTTTAAAACACCCCCCCCCCCGATGCCTGAAACTCTCTGCTGTGAGTTCAGCAGCTGTCTGGAAAAGCAGATATAATGTGAGAATGTGTAAAGAACGCATTCTTTCAAGTCACATTGAAAAGAGAATTGTTATATAAACAGATGGGAGGATGCCATTGCCCGGAAAACCGACTGAGTGGTGCCCGAAATTAGACTTTGGCAGAAGGAGGTTCAAGGGCAGAGCAGAAGAATGAGCTATGCTGTGGAAAGACCCTCTGGAAAAGACTAAGTGTAGAACTGTTCAGTTTGGAGAAAAGAAAAAGATATGATGGGGAACATAGACAATAAAGATATCTGATTGCCATTTGCTGTAAGACCAGAGCACAAAGCATTCAGTACAGTTCGGCGCTGAAGGGCACTTGTGCCGACAGTCAATTGCCGGTTCTAGTCTTCAGGCCTCCTTTCTGCACTTTGATTCACTGGAAAAGGCAAAGGTAGGTGCCAGCTATAGCTGGTACCGTAACTGAAACAGAAGGAAGGGAAAGAAAAAGATCCTCGGCGCTTTTCCTGTGGGATTCAGTGTGGGGACAGAAGCTTAAGCAAAAGCTTCTATATCTTAGCCATAATGCCACATTACAAGACGGCTTGACCAGGGCCAGAGTTTGTCTCCAGTACAGTGTGTGGTGGAGAGGGGTATTGAGCTACATCTGGCAACGGCTGGGGGAGATTTTCAGCTGTGTCTTGCTCTGATGCTGTATTGGAAGAAGAAAGCAGCAGATTTGAGCTTCTGAGATGGATGTCTCCCACCTTGTGTAGAGAGTGCAGAAGCTTGTCTGGCCAGAATACACTGCCTGGAACTCAGTGGAAGAGGTGCTTGTGGTATCCATAGTGTAGGGGATCCTAATGAGCTCAAATCTTCACATGCCCTCATCTTTGAAGTTCTTGAGAGGCTCAGTGCATCCTTCCACTTCTAACCAGGAGTTTTTAGTCTTCTCTCCCAGGAATTACTTAAAAAGCCTTTGAGAGGCTTTTGAGGGGTTTTCTCTTAAGGTTCCATCCTTTCTAGAAGCTTACTTGGGACAAATGCCAGATATCTGCATGGGTAAAAGTTCTCTCTCTCACTCTGAATTCTTTTTACTACCTTTGTTTTAGGAAGTTTTGGAAATGGGACCAAACCAACTAACAGTCTTGTAGCCATGACGTATTGTGTCTCAGTAACTGTCTCGTATACCTGAGAAAGTGAAAACTGCATGCTTCCTGCTAAGCTCATGATACACAGCATAGCATATGATACGCTGTCATAGATTTATTTTGAGAAGTGGTTCGTATTTATTGTTTATACAGATGCTCTAAAGATTAAAGGTTACCTTAGGTTTAATTTTTTTTAGCTTGCAGTTGTAATTCTCTGATTTGTCAATTCCTGAAACGTAGCTGGTTTACAAACCAGATGCAAAGTGACGCTGTACACACTCAAGATGGCATTCCCTCCAAAGAAGCACTTGAGCTGTACCCAGCCCTATTATATCATGCCCTCGAACACTCTAAACACAAATTCCTACCTGTGGAAGACATCAGCAGCCCAAGAAAAAAACAGAAACTTATTTCCGTTTGGACTCCCTGAATTCCTGTCTCAAGAAAATGCATTGAAATTGCCACCCACTCTCTGTCTGGCTGATTAAATAAAATATTGACCTTTTCCAAACACAATATTATCATTCCAAGCATAATATTATCCAGTTCTGTCTGAGATTGTTTCTACAGCTCTTAAAAGGGAGCTCACCTGGCACCCCCTATCAATTCAGATAAAACAACACTGTATGCTTTTTAAATAAGAAACTGATTGTGCTGATGTCTGAAGTTAGTCCACAGAATAATTCCATATTAACTTTTCTTTACAGGGAGTATCATTTGCTTAATATTACTTCCGAATAAAGGAAGACAAAGTGCCCTTTTCTGTCCCTGTATTGTTCTCTTTCCTTGCACAGAACATTACTACAGGGAATTCCTCTCCAAGTTAACTTACCACTCAGAGTAAGTACTTATTCCGTATGTGAGCGGTGGTGCGTCTTGAGGACAAGCGGCAAAAGAGTGGCACATACCATAGCAGAAACTGTTCCTTGTGGTTAACGCAGATCGTACCACGAAAGAAACACACTAGTACAGAAAATTCCCCTCCTGTTTAGAGCCCGTGCAAGGCTTTTCATACCTTCGGTTTATCAAAGACTTACTTTGCTAAATTAAGTGAGAGTTAAGTGATGTAAACTTCCTTCGGGCTCTCTGTGGCAGGCACCCGCGGTGGCTACGCTAGTCACCATCTTCCTATTTTTCTTTCAGAGAAGATCGTCCCTGCAAAGGAGCACTGAATATCTGCATCTTCCACTAAAATAAACAGGACTCGAACATCTCATAATCAGCCTTATGTTTCTCTTCCAGTCCTTCTCCGGCTTTAATGGGCCATTTTTCTTACTGCATCACACTGACTGACTATGACCTTGTCATGTTAAAGTGACAGTTAGGTTATCCTGCTGATGGGTATCAAATTGACATATCCCATCCTTTCTGTCTGAGTGCCAGGCAGGGATACATTCCCAGACAGCCTACGCTCCCCCTGGACGGTACCAGCTATTAGGAAGGCTGCTGTTTTCATTCGTTCCTTTCACAGTGTGAGCAGCAAAACTAAGCTGCTAAATGAGACAGTGCATTTCCCACTTTAGACTTTTGAAATTGGTGGGAACGTTGCATATTGGCTTTATTTTCCTTCAAGTGTGATTAATGATCAAAAATCTACATGTCACAGCTTAGCTATTTAGCTTTGGTGCACTACGGTGGTTACACTGAAAGCCATTATTTTGATGGAACTGAGGATAAGCTCTAGATATAGATGCAGTTTATTGAGCTGGATTTTTGGCAAATTCTGTATGCAGTGAACTGCAAGTTGGCTTTTATGTTTGTGCTTGTGATTTGACATGCTTGCATGTGGGGAACTAGAACACTTTCCATGAGCTCAGCAAAGTTGTGTGTTACTTGGGCAGAGAAAAGACTTGGCTTTTGAACCAAGACAGGCAAGCATGCCTATGAAGAAATTTATTCGTTATATACTCTTTAAATGCGGTAAAACAATTCATAATTCTTATCAGTGTGTTTTTAAGCTGTGAGGAAGAGAATGAAATGAGGTCATTTTTCTCTGTTCTTTCTCAGATTCTGAACTGTATAATTATTACATTTAAATAAGGATAGAGGCTGTATCATTCAGCGTGGGTGATGGGAGAAGCCAAAGCCAGCTGGCCCTGCTCCGTATCTTGAGACCTGAAGAAGAAAGTTTTTTACCTTGGTACATCTAATCCTAGTCCTTCTCTTTGGCAACTGTACGCATGGAGGGATTGAAATGCTGAGACTTTCCCGTTTCCTACAATATTGGTGCCAATCAGTTTCAGCATCAATGGCAAGACTTTGTCTATGGTGAAGGGGATTTTGTAAGAAAAAAGAAACAGGGTTGATGTTGCCATATAGGTTTAAAGGTACTTAACCTCTGCCGCTGAGCGGAGAAGGGCAGGGAGTTTCTGAAAGTCTTGCTGGTGAAATTGGAAATGAAAGCCACCCCAGTGGTACCAAGAATGAGGCAAATCAGTTGATGAGCTGTGTATGAACCTCACCCAAAGGGAGGCATAAATGACTGGTGTTTGAATAATGAATTATTCTAGGGACTAGATGGTATATCTGTTGAATCCGTTTCAATACACTTCTTCCCTTTGAGGGTGTTTTCTGAGATGTCCTAGTCATAACAGGTATGATTAGATACTAAGATTTGAGTGCATTGCCTTATATAGATTTGTATGTCAGTGTGTGTCCTGGATGGAAAGGCTGCAATTTAATATGAAGTATGAGCTCTTCAGCAGAAGCCCAGAGGTCCCCATACGTCAGATCAAGTGCATGTCAGCATTGCCATTACAAGAAGATGTATGTTCTCTCTTTATTTACTTATGATTATTACTGATCATCTTAACAAACAGGTTATCAATATATGAAGTACAGAGGAAGTTCATTTATATTATTCTGTCAATATCAAGGTCATTTTTATAACTAAAAAGGGTCGAGAACAAAAGATAGATGGATCATATATGACTAAAGCTAACCGTCCAATCCATTTACATTGCTGCAAACAGCAGAGCTTTATCTGTTAACGAAAACATTACACTTCACTCTGCAAGATGGTTTTTTGCTCAGATAATAAATAGCTCTAGATACATTAAGTGATTGTGTTATGTAGTTCTGTGGCAGACAGAATTTAGAGTTGATGACCCTAAGCTTCCATTCTACTACTGTTTTCTCTACAGTTAGAGTGAAGATGTAACTGGTTTGCAGTTCAGAAGCACATTGTGTCAGAGGATCTCATATTTTATTTAGCATAAAAGTCTGCTAGGCATGTTCCCAGGTTTGAAGATGAACAAACTGAGTAAATACAGATACAATCCAATACTTACAACTTCTGTTTTAATCCTTAGACTGTACACACTGCTCAGCGCTAGACAGAGAGAGAAGTGTCCCTTTCATCTTTTCAGAATTCAGTTTTATAATGGAATTTCCCTTCAGGAAAAAGGCAGTTCAAGATAATATTTGTAAGGGTATTTGAAAAATAAAATCATAATTAATCTAAACCTCTTTTTTCTGATGTGTACTGTTACATATTTCTTTTCTGGGAGGTGTTTCAAGAAGTGAGCAAAATACTAGACAAAAGACTTACAGGCTTACATTATGAATGGGGACGTACTCTTCTTTCAAGAATCACTGTATGTTGCAAAAGGGGGAGGCAGTGGGTGTGCACTTAGTATGTAAATGTTTCGTCTCCGCTCCAGGGTCCTTAAAGATCTCATTCTCTGTAGTTGGTAAAACCTATTTTCTTCGAATAGTAATAGTAAATAGATAGTTGCTAAAGGTGATGTTGGATTGCTGAAATGGAGAAAAAGCATAGAGCGAGGTTAGATGTGCTGCCATATAAAAGGGAAATGCATCTCTAACTTGGATCCAAGGAACACATGTAATGAATGAAATACGTTTTCTTTTAGCGAAACTGCCAAACTATTAAGTGCATTTCTCATGCTCATTAACACTGGACTTTAAGAACCTGATAAGAATGCAATATAAAATCAAAGAGCCCCTAAAGACTGTGAGATTATATTTAATACTCTCCTATCACCAGTCCCCGAGTGCTTGGCAAGAGAAATGGTGACATTTACTAATCAGTACCCTCTCTTATTTGTCTTGGCTGAAAGTCTCAAGTCCTCAGCTTATTGAAGTTATTACAAATGCTCTCCATTAGATTCTGTTTAACTTCCTGGTATTTGGAGTTGAACTTGATCACAATGTCACGGACGAGTTATGTCTTTAAAAAGGGATACAGAAGTTGCGATACCATGTATGTAAATTGCACGTTTATTTTCGCTCTTGCAGTCTTTGTTCTTAAACATATTCTTAATGTTTGACATTCATTCTTCTTAACATTAACTACCCCTGACAATTCCTGCACCTTTCTGGATGCGCAGAAGTTTGTTTTGTGTGATACGAAGGTGCTATTTCTTACTAAAAGATGACTTTGGATGTTCCTTTCTTTTGAACACCCTCTGGAATAACCTGTAATGATTCACCTCTGTAAACTGGATTTTGTTCTTCTGAAAGTTGGCAAACAGGAAAAATTCCTCTATAAAGCCATACAGGACATGAAGAATGAGCAAGTGCAGAGGTGTTCCCTGCGGCAGATTACCAGAAATTTTGGGCCACGGATCCCTCCTAATTTTGAACATTTTTCACGCAGCACTGTACCACCTTTTTGTTCAGACTTTCAACTGAAAAATAAATGGTTATAAAATGGTCTGTGGATTGCATACCACGGCTTTGCAGACTGTTACTGGTCCACAAACCACAGTTTGGCTGCTCTACAGTGTTCCCAATTGTGCTGGGGTTGCCCTTAGCAGTGAATGGTTGGTTTATTCTTTATACTCTTTTCAGCCGTTGGCTTGTTTCTTGCCAGTCAGAGTAGTGCTGTTCATCCTCCTTCACTCACCAGCCAGGAAAGGAAATTCTTCCTCTCAGACAAGAGCTTTCCTCCCTTTCCTCTTAATTCCAGGCACATTCGTTTCAAATTCCCAAGGCAGGATATTGAAAATTTCCTCAAGTTAATAGGGCTTCACCAATTTACTTACTCTAGAAAATGCAAAATTTTGGTGTATTGGTGGCCAGAAAGTGCTATAAAATCCCTGTATTTTAAAAATACGGCTAATAGAAAAAATTCTTAAGTTCTGAAATGGTTTTCGGTGGGTTCCTTCCCCCTCTGGCTTTACTATGAAAGAACATCATCTCTGTGACTTAGCTATTGTAGGGTTGTTAGCTGATGTGTTTTAAAGGACTGTTCCAGCTCCTGAATGCAAAGTTTCACAACATGCTTCCAGTCATCACCAGGGTGAGCCCATGCCATGCTATTTGCAGTTTTCAAAAGCTTGTCTTGCTCATCCTCCTTGCTCCCAACTGCAAAGGAGCTGCAGGGTTTGAATAGGCTTATTCTGTAGCAGTTTGTGCAGCCATGGGACAGCTTCCCAGTGGAAAAGCGAATGACAGTAAAGAAACACAATGGAAACCTGGCAATCCCAGATTAGGTTTATGTGTATTTTATATGTATTTTCTTTAATACCGTGCTCATATGGCTCTTCTGTCCTCATGAACCCACATTCCTTCGAGGTCTGTTACCAACAGAGTTAATCTTGTATGCACAAATAGCATTATAGTGCTTTTTAATCAACTCATTTGGCCTACATCAGCATATATAATTTCTGACCTTCTCCATAGGTCCACCTTGGGGGGTCTTGGGACGATCATGTTTTAAAGGCATTCCTGGGCAAGGCTTTCCTAGCTAAGTGATATTATATTTATGAAGATAAAAGCATCAAGTATCAAAAATGGGCATTAATCATTACATTGTTTAAGGAACTTCAGGAAGCTCAGATGAAGAGTGTCTCTTTGTGCTGGAAAGTAAAAACAGATATGCAAACTGCAGGTGAAAATGTTTACACAGAAAGCATCCGGATTAAAATTAATATTAAACCAGCTCATTCCTTGCCAATACTCAAATAACATCACGAACTGGATTAACACCCTTAATGCTTTTTGCACAAGCTGTTGCAGCTCATGGAGCGTTGTTTGGCCATCCATATAACATTCATGCAGAGAAGAGAACTGATAGTTCCATTTGTATTTCAGGACTTGATAGCTTTGGTGATGATAGGTCAGATTATTATTAATTCCAGTTTATTCGATTGGGAGGCTCCATAGTCTGTTAGTGAGGGCAAATGGTTGAGAATTTTGCTACTGATTTACCATATAACTTCAGGCAACTCAGTCTTTGCACCTCAATTTGTAGGCTTTTCAAGTAGATATTTTTCTTCCCCGGAGAGTTCAGAGCTTACAAAGTTTGCTGTTTCATTTTTTGTATTTTTGTAATGATTGTTTGCAAAGTAGTTCAACAGATTTTGTATTGGTTCTGTGTGCTGTTGTGAAGTTCTGTGGTATTTGGTTACTGATGTATCTAGACGATGTGATAGAAGGAGTTGCTGCAAAGCAGCAGTGAGTTTTTGATAACCTGGCTATATGCTATAGACTTTTATATATAATGCCAAACTTGGTAGGAGAACTGGAAAAGCAACAGCTGTTGTGACAGTGGTACATTTTGCACAAATCAGCTTTTTGGTTTCACTTCAAAATTGGCAAATTGTTAATAAATAAATGAACCCTTTCCTGCTTGTGCATTTGCTGTTTGCAGTCTACAGAGCTGTTAATGGCAGAGTTGATGAGCTCTTTACTGCTGCAGCAACAGCATTTGTCAATACAATGAGTAATGGCTTTTCATGTCTCAGGCAAATAGTAACAATGAAAAATACTTCACGTGCTTTTTTTTTTTTTTTTGTAAAATTGTCCTTGGGCACCAGGGAGTGAGAATGTTACTGTGATATTTGCTGAGGCCAGATAGAGACAGGCATAAAGTTGTAAAGAATCTCTGTACGTGTTAGAGCCAAGTGAGCCAACACGTACTAGCAGACAGTTGAAAAGAAGAATCATTTTTTCATACCAAAACCCCCGTATCCCAACTCCAACCTCCACTGGAAGTGCTGCAAGGGGAGTGTCCTGAACAGTCAGTTCTGCTGCGGAGACCGAGGTGCTGCAGCACAGCGCAGGGCATTGGGAGGTGGGAATGTCTCCGAATACCTGAGAGGAGTTTGGATGCTCTGTGCTGGAGGGCTGTATCCCGCAAGGTGCTTTGTGCTCCTGGCCTCCCTCCAGAAAAGCACTTCTGTATGCAAACATTTCTGTTTCTATTAATTTCACTGATACTACTCACTTAAATACCTGACTGGATCAGAACCAGCACTCTCAGGACTTTGCAGGATAAAACTTTTAAAGGAATAATTAATGGAAATTACGAAGAACAAGATTTGCAGCTTAATAACAGTGTTCTGAGCCGAACTGGAATAGAGGTACAGAAAGTAGGTGAAGCCTGTGAGTGCTTGAGCTGCTGTCTGTGTGCTGGACAGGAGAGGTAGCTCCATGGCAATATGAAGTTGTGTTTTAACCGGTGCGTATCACAGCTGGTCAAATGGTTTTACCTCCTTAGAGACCATGTCCTGGAGGTGGCAGATACGGATCAGGATGAGGATGCGCAGGATCAGGTTGGTGTAGTTGCTGGGCTGGTATGCATGTTTCTCAGTAGCACAGCTGAGACATTTTTAAAGCCCATCGTGAGCTGGCTGGAAGAAAATGTTTGCTCTGCGTGTCACGTTGTTCACGTGTGTACCAGGCGGGCGGTCATGCAGACAGTATAGTCATCGCGTCTCAGTCAAGCAGGCTAGCTTACCTATTAACAACAGCGAATTAGGCACAGTAGGAACACAGCCTGTGATTTCATCTGAAGCATTAATGTGAACTTGTGCACAAGTGAGAATCAGAGCCCCTCAGCTAGTTTAAGGCAAAATAAGTGTTTTCAAGATAGTTTTTTTAATGATCCGGCTGCATGGTGTTCCCTGAAGAAGAGGCAGGTTTAAGTCAGTGTGGGTGGCACAGCCTGGGTTCCAGAGTTGAAAGTGATGTCCCCGTCATGCTGAGCTGGGCTGGCCAGGGACGGGGGCTGCCAGGGGCTCTGCAGAGCGGGCGTAGAGCAGGACAGCTCGGGAAGCGCGGGCTTCGAGAGCAGATACCCGGGCACCGATGGAAACATTGGAGTGCTTGCGTAGCTTTAAGTCTTACTGACTTCAACGGGGATGCATTGAGGTCTTACTAAAGAATCAGATGATAATGAAGAAACAAGTTATTGAAAAAAGTGCTGTCATCTGCATACCAACTTCTGTGGAATTATTGGGCATTCTCTTCTGTTTCCAGCTTGGAGCAGATGTGGAAATACTTCTTAAAAATTAAAATTCACAGTGATACAACAGGGGCAGGTTCTAGTCTGTCATCTTTGCCGTCAGTTTTGCTGAATGCCTCAAGCCGTGCCTATTTAAGTTTTTGGTGTTGCCTTTTTTTTTTTAAATGACAGTTTATCTGAGCTCATGGAATGAATGGATAACATTACTATTTACATAAGCTCATTGTGATCTGTCTCGGTAATGTAATCAAATTAGGGTTAACTGCAGCTGGAGAATGCCAGCTTGTAAACTGTTTTTCAAAAAGAATCACATGGTGTTACTTGACATGTTTAGTATACATTCAGGAGGCTTTGCAAAAATTATAGCACATCCCTAACTAATGTAACTAAGTCAGGATTCTGTTGCCACCAGTTCGCTGAATCCAGGAAATGAAATGCAGTGAAATTCATCAGCAGGCGGAGGAGATACACCTCCAACCCGGTTCCTAAAACACACGTCTTTCTGACGTGGCTGCTGCTGACATGTTGTCTTTCTTTTGGCTAAAATCAACATATCAGTTGATAGAAAAAGCATATGGTGTAAATTTTGAGTACATTTAAGAACATCTGTGTTAACTGCAAAAGTGCAGCCCACTGTACACGTCAAGCACTATATTTAGTCTTAAGGCATTCGCATAAGATGAAGTCCAGCCTGAGCTAAAATTACCCGATGAGTAGATTTTCAAAGTATCTTTTGTTATTCTTATTAATAAACATCGCATCTGGTACTTACTTTCCCTCTTTCTCCCTTTCTCATTTAATTAGGAGGTACTATTTACATCACAGTGTTGCAGTCGTCAGGTTCTCCTTTTGCTGCAGAGAGCGATCTCACAGGACAGCCTTGGCCCCTCACAGCTTACAGGATGCAAACGTACCTGATCCGACTGTTGAACTTCCATCCGTCTAGAAAGGTGTTGTCAGACAGTTTTCATTCCAAGCTGGGAATGCAGGAGAAGGATTTTGATGTTTCCTCCCCTGCCCAGGAAAGTTTCTGCAGGCTCTGCCAGAGCCCTGGCAGTGCTTTGGCAGCAGGAGGTTTTGGTTTCTGTCCTCTGCCCCTACACGCGCGCGGTACACACCACACCCCGCCAAATACCGAAACTGTTCCGACGTCAAACTGTCAGCCGGTTCTACTGAGATGGGCAAAGAGGAAATTTAGGCTCATTCAGGTTATGGGCCATGTCCAAACTAATGCAGAAAGTCTGTGGCAGAACTTGGTCCTGTACCGTTGCTTTTTGGACGTAATCATCTTTCTCTTTTAAAGTCCGGTGTAAAGGAACGATGGAAAATACCATCTAAAAAGGGTTCCTAATCTCCCACTACTGCTAAAATACCTTTTCCCACTCGTGAGTGTTCTGATAGTTTGAGTGTGGAGATGGTTCCGTCAAAACTAAAATTCTTCATGAAATCGGGGTTTGTTTCCCCAGAAGTTCCGTGATAGAAGGAAACGGAAAAAATATTTCACCTTGTCAAAAATCAGCCATTTTGAAGTATTCTGAATGAACAGTTAGATAAACAGCCGCTGATGCTTTTCTGTAGAAGTACCGGTTTTGAATATATATGAGATACTTTTTACAGAAATTCTGTTCTCTAAGAATTTTGAAATTTGGGATGTGCTATGAATTGAAGGGAGAAAAAAATAAATACAGTTTGAGAAACAGAACTTGCCCCTTGAGCGCAGATCTATCCAAACCAACAAAAGGAAGCTTGTGTTGGCATTTAGATTCAGACTCAGGAATTCCTGACTCTTAAGCCTGTTTATATAGGACTACACCACAGCCCAATTTGCACTTCATTTTGATTTTTTTTCCCCTCTACGTTTATGGTCATGTTGAACGGGTGGATTATGCACTCTGAATGCACATACTTAACCAATTGTATTTAAAGATTTTTTGCATATAATAATTATAGTTAAGTGTCTTCATTTGGAAGCAGCAGTGTTCCATAAAGGCTTTTAAGTCATTTAGCATAGGCATATTTATATTACAGCTCTGAAAGTTTCATGGCCTAATTCTCAAAAGGCTTTTGAGGGTCGCCAGTTCCCAACGAAAGCAACGGGAGCCGTGAGTGCTCTGCACCTGAGAACAGTCAGCAGTTCCCCAGCAGCTCGGTGACACGTGCTTCTGGCTGTGCGTGACAGATACTCAACTTTCGGTAATACAGGGTGAGATTTCAGCATGCGTATGTGGACACACAAGTGCAGGAACACACGGATTTTTATTGCTCTGGTATTCACCTCTTGGTCCTGTTTGCTTTCAGCTACTTTCTAAACCACAATTTCAGTATCTATTAGAGCTGTTGTAAAATACAGAATGGTTTAGGATTCTTACCATTTAAAACGTGACACGTTGTTATTACAGCTGAGCTTGGAGATATTTGCCAATGTTTTTGAAATTTGTAAATTGGTCGATCTCACCTGGGCATGGTCAAAGGGGTCCAAGAACTTTGTGCCAAATCCTCAGCTGCTGAAACCCAACAGAGCCTCCTTGGCTTTCTTTTTTTTTTTTTTTTTTTTTTTTTTAAAGTAAGGTTCCTTTGCAACGTACAGCCATTCTCATTTTATCTTGGGTTGCCTTGCATTTTGGTCTCTGTTCCTTGGAGCTTTTCTCTGCCCTTCTGTGGTAGCCAAAATACATCGCCTGGGCCTGGAAGTCCTGAGTACCTTGACCCCACCCTAGCACTTGAGTATACGTTTAACCTTAGACATCCGAGATCCCCACTGAGGTCAGTGAAACTACTTAAATACTTGGAGTTCGGCTGCTTGATCAAGTCCTTGTGGAGTGTGTTTATCCTGATGGGGCTATCCAGTGTGATATAAAGTTTAGGTACTTGACCTCCCTGAATGTCTGCTGACCTAGATCTCATCTGAGGTAGAACTCGGCAGCGTTTTAACGACTTGTATCGCCACACCTCTGTTGGAGGAGGAATTAAAGAGCTTCCTGCGCAGCTGCTGGCAGCGCTGAGGTACGGAAGCATCCCGTGCCCCGAGCCCACGGTCGGTCCCTGCCGTTGGGGACAGCTGCTGGTGTGCTGTGAAGTTCTTGGCTGAGCACCCGGCTACAGGAGGGGAGAGCCTTCGTGTTTGTGAGGCGAAAGAAGCCGCCGGCGTCACACGGGGATGCTGGCAGCGCAGCTGTCACCAGGCCTGACCCTGCCACCGTTCCTCGGAGCCGGCCTGGCGGCAGGGCGAGCCGTGGCGCTGGCAGCTGGCTTTGGTCGCCCGCTCCAGAGGCACTTGCTTTTGGAGAGCCCACAGGTCTCCCTCCATCCTCTTAGTGCCCATATTCTACATCACCTGCCATTTGGGAAAGAAACACGTGTTCTCTCGGCCAAATCTAAAGAAATTACTTGTAGAAGCTACAGAAAACCTTAAAATGTGTGGGAGAACATACCAGTAGTTCTCATATAAGCCTTCTTGTCTAACTTCTGAAATGTCTGTGTCGCAGTGTTGCAGTTGAGAGTTTTGGCATTTAAAAATCATCATCATCATCACCATCACCATCTTTATTATTTTATAACACTCTTAGTTGCAATCCAACTTAATTTTTTTTCCTATTTTGTTTTTTTCTTAGCAAATATTGACTGATCCCGAGGTGACCTCCCAAGAGGGCAATATAAAAAAGGTAGGATATGGATCAATCTTATGCAAGTTGTTCTACTGTCTGGCTTTGAAATACACCTAGACGCTTTTTTCTCTTCTTACTTTTGAACAAAGGTGTGCATCGCAATAGCATCGTAAAAGTGTTCCAATATTTGCTGTTGCTTTTTTGGATTAAGTATTGTGGTTCTGTTGGCCTATTTTTCTGTCTTTTTGTGATTCCAGTATTTATGAAAAAGAAAATAATAGTTTGAAGTGTTCCTTGATTCAGCTACAATATAAACAGCTACCAGTCCAAATCGAAAAACCTCATTTACCTCTTTTCCAGTAAAAGAAAATGTTGGTCCTTTGTTAGAAGTGCTAAATTTTTAGAGGTCACTTCACCATGTAAATGTGGCTTATGTGAAGTCCAAGGGAAAGGGAATAGATATATGAAAGGATAAAATTTAACTCATATGATGTATTACCGGTGCTTTTCATCACATTGTGATGCTTAAACTCTAATACTGACCAGAGAAAAACCTGTTCCAAATACAGCCCAGCTGTATAAATGTCTTCATAGTAGCTGTGAGGCAGCCTCAACACTACATATTTCAGTAGCCAGTCTACTATTTTGGTTGGGGTTATTCTCAGTAACACTAAAATGACATTCTTTCCATGGCTATCTTTTGGTTAACGGCTTTACTAAGGTAAAGCGTTACAAGTCATATTTGATTATAGCCTCTCTAGATGTCTAGAGGTACTGCGTCCTTGTTGAAATAATGAGCTAGCTGTAATTCTTTTCATATGCAATTGTCTTACAGTGGGTATTCGCAGTCCTGTTCATAAAATACGAGTTTTTGAAAGTGGAAAATATTTTAAATTGGAACTTGCAACATCTGCCATTTTTATTCATCCATTTAGGCAAGCTTCAATACTGTTTCTTAACTCTGAAAGCTAAAAGGAAACACTTGTTTCACTCTGCCAAACAAAGTGAAATATAATACTCGTCAGGCTCCAGAGTTAGTTTGGGAAAAGATATTTAGACACATGTCCGGTATGGACCGTTCTATTCTTACCAAGTCGAGAAAAATAAGCTTTTATTTTAGAAAGCCGGGCTACCAATATGAAACGTCCTTTGACCATCCAATGACCTTGCGAAGGACCTATCGCAATACTGCTGAACTTTTTACCTTGTTCATCTCCATAACTCATTTGGTGTTTGTCTCTGCCTCTGTGGGATCCTTTTGTCTGAACAGACATGGTGACAAGGTGGCAGGTTCCTATTATCACAACGCACTTATCACAAGGATGGAGTAAATTCTCCATGGCTCAGGACTGCTCAGCTATTTCTTTCTCAGTCTTTAATTACAATATCACAAATAAACTCTACATCCCTGCCTCGCAGCATCTACATTGCCCTAAAGAGAGCAGGCTTTGTATGAAACAAGGGTAGAAGGAGACGTTAGACTGGCAGCTTTATATGTTCAATGCATGGTTTTGTATTTAAACTTCATTACTTTTATTTCAAAGGAGAATGTTGCAAAAACTACAGGTCTTTGAAAAATACCGTGTCCTTAAATATTTTCCTGTACAGCAGGTATAAAACTGGACGATTATGATATTTGACAAGGGGGGAAGACCGGCCTTCCACTTCTGTCTTTTAAATGCATTGTAGAGAAGCACTAGTGGGAGTTTATGAGGTGATAAATTTATTGAAGGATGGGCAGTAGGGTTTTACAGCTAGGGTAAAAAAGGTCAAAGCAGTAAGGTAAAGAGTTCAAGTCTAAACTTTATGGCTTGTGAAAAGACTACTGCTAGACAGCTTTTCAGTCAGAAGAAAATGAAAAATAATGAATGAAAAATCATTCCGCACAATTTTTGTAGTATCTTAAAATTGTTTGTAAGTAGTACTCTAGCATTTTGCTCCACTGGTACAAAACCCTCTTGGGAGAAGATTTCCTTTCCCAGCCTCTCTAAATCATTCAGTTGTCATATCCCTGAAGACACAATAGTTGAGATTTGACTTCAATTTATTCCTGTTCCTTCAGAGATAAGTTGGTGGTGAGAAGGTGACTGAAGACAAATGTAACTGTAGTGGGTGGGCTGATTTAACCTAGGCGAAAAGGAAGTCAGAGCCAAACAGAGGGACCGTAATTTTCAGTGGCTCATCTGACTGACTGCAGCGTCACAGGTTCAGAATTGGGTAGTAACAAGGACTAGAAAGAGAAGAAAATCTGTAGAATGCAGAGACAATCTGTAAAACAGTGAAAAATAGAGCAGGGAAGGGAAGCATGATAGCAGTGAGAGGTATAGGAAGATGCACAGGAAGCAATCTCTGCTTAAAAAACTGACCCCAGTATTATTTCTGCTGTTAAGCTGCCAGAAAAAAAAATGCTCTCTTACCTAACTTTTCATTGACTGAAAGGCAGTGAAAAGTCTGAAGATGTAGCATAGCAGACACTATTACACCGTATAGTAAAGCAGGCCCTTTTTTGGCGTGGAGCAAAATAAGAAGTGTTTTCCCTCTATGTCCGGTATTTTTCAGGTTGTATTACTGTTTTTTCTGCTGGCACCACTAACACCAGAAAGCTGTTTTGTTTGTTAGTGGTTATCTCACAAGAATTAAGGTTTCTAGCAATGTTATTAAAGGACCCGTATCCAGGATCATTTTTCCGTATCTGGAATTGTGCTGTGCCGTAGACTAAAACGTGGTGTACTCCTAACGAGTTTTCCTTTTATCTGCTTTGCTTGCTGATATTTAGTTTCACTTGCACAAATACACATCAGCTCCTCGTCCTGTTTGGTTAATTGCAAGTAATCGATTGTGAAAATAATGCTAAAATAGGCGATTCACTTTTTCTAGTGAACTGAATGCAAACGTTCAGAGATGTGCACAAATAGCTAAGTTATACCTGTGGGTATATTGTCCCATATTCCCAAACGTCTTTTTTTCCAAGCCATCTTCCTGCAGTCTGTTTATTTTGCTTAGAGAGCAGCTCACATGTTCTCTTGCTCTGAATTTTCTAAGCTTCTCCGCTGCATTTAATACATTGAAAAAATGGCTTGTTACCATCCTCGTTGTCATTTTGATTTCAGTTTCAGAGGGAGATGAAAGATTTAGACTTCCTCCGGCAGGAAACAAGGCCAGTGTCCGTTACAAGACACCTTTTTTTCCAAGGAGCAATGCTAGGTGTATTTATCTCTCCTCTAAAAGTCACTTTGGATGATGATTTGAGAATCATATTGAAGGAGACTCTGTGTATAGAGCTCCTAGCCAACCTCCTCTGGATGGGCTGTTTTCCTGACTGTGGTGACAAGAGACCTCAGGGACTTCTCTCTTCAGTAGACTCTCTATTTAGTTTCTGTTTACTTAGAGGGAATAGCCTGAGGGGCTACTGGAGAGAAAACATCTGTGGGAGATAATCTATAGAGTTATCTATCTATCACTCTTGTCGACCCTGTCTCCCTTGAGAGCAAGCTGAGAGACTTGTAATAAAAAGGCATCGCTGAAGAGGCTTTAGGGACAAATAAAGAGACATGTTAAGGGCCAGCTGAAAAAGGATAGAAGACATTATTAAAGCTCAATAGCCGTCTTATCAAAATCCAATAGGATAGGCATTTGGCAAAAGGCTTTAAATTTATTCTTTGACTTTCTCGAGAGCTTGAATTTATCCATTAACAAGAATGTTCTACACAGGGAGCGGGAGATGCTGTCAGCTTCAAAAGAGTTGGATTCAATCTGGTATTGTACAAAACACAACAACAAAAACTGAAGACAAAACCAATTTTTTCCCCTACTTTGGCTGACTTCATACCTACATTGCAAAATACTAGAAGGTGGTAATATAATGCTGATGGCAGTATAAACTAAAAGTAATTTATGCAGCACAGTAATTTATTCTCTACTCCCAAATCACACAGATTTTTTAAAAAATAAAGTTGCTGTTAGAAGACTGGGTGAGATTAGAAATCTTGACCTCTTAGAAAGCATCAAGTAGCAAACAAGAAGCCTAGGTAGATGGAAAGCTTTTATTCCTAAAACAAAAGTCAAAACCAACTAACGTTGTGTTACTGCAGATGCAAAGCGGGATAGGGCCATAAATCTCTCTAGGTTTATTATTATACACAGAATGCTACAGGTCACAGGAACCATCTGATACTTCAGAAACACATTGTTCACACAAGATGATTGATTGATAATTATGATAATTTGCAAAATGATTATTTGGGTATTATAACCATAGTTTGTCCCACTGGATTGCTGTGAAGACATTTTCTATATCATGGGCCGTCAGAAATGGCCTCTGGCAACAAGGGATATGGAGAGGTCTGGTCGGTCTCTCCCGGTGGGATCTGTAGGACTGATGAATGATGACCCAGAGGAGTCAGAAATCAGACTTCAATAAGCAGTCAGGAAGGTAGTTAGAGAAGAGCAAGGGAACTGTTAACTGTCTTTTGTGGAGCAATTACTAGCTGGGCCATACGCCCTCAGGCCTAAGCACAGTCTGTCATAATATTATACACGCAGAGAGAGATTGACCTAGAGATTGTAGCTTGAGCTGTTTAAAGTTCCTGGATTTGCAGCACTTCGCACAAAATACATTTGCATTTCTGCATTTAATATATATTATGAATATCTTTATTATCTGTATCTAATAAAAGGTGTTCTAAAATTGTTAGTAATGATTTAAAAATCCAAATTTCAGTGCTGTGTCTTCATCTTTCAGTTCTGTAGATTGAAGAATCAAACCTCCAGTTTTAGGGGTTTTAAAACAGTCTTCATACTTACAGAGAAGTCACACTATTAACCAGACTGAATTATTTTTAAAATATCACCTGCTTTTGTGTGCTTAAATTTAGCTTAAAAAGGGAGAGCATGTTCTTATAAAATGTACCAGACTACTGAGAGCTCGAAGACAGCACTGCACAGTGACCGAAACTGGAGGTTAATGATGCTTCACAAAACCCTGTGAGATTGTGTAACAATACCCGGTTATCGTAGTTAAGGTCCAGTCTCAATATGATCACTGCCTTACAGTTACTATTTCAGAAAGAGCTTTAATTTGCTTGTTTTATAGGTTGTACCTTTACGAAATAAAGGTATGTTTAGCTGCCACAAACAGAGGCAGCTTTGAGTTGATTTTTATAATCTTTTCTTGAATAGACTTGCGTCATTCCAATAAGCCCTGGACAAAAGAGTGGACAGTTGTCTGAGAGTCTTTTTTATAACATTTCTCTCTTTCCATTGTTAGAGAGCTGCTAATAAAAGAACCAGGAGTCCATTAATTCAGTGAATGAACATATAGTAAAGTCAGTTCCCTCTTGAGAACAATAATGTTGCGGTCAGCTTAGGTTTCCATGGAAACTAAGTACTTCTAAGAAGTTTGCATCCTTGATTTTGCTGAAATGAAGCATGTAAAGTAAAAAAAAGGTGTAAGGCTGGCACAGAGAAGTCGGCGAAGAAAGTGACGGTTAAATTATTTTGCAGGAATAACATTGTACGTTTAATTTCTGTGATACAGCTGTTTGGGCTTGATTGTGTAGTGTGTGTGTGTGTATGACAAATGAATCCATAAAGAGGTCTCTGGGGGTTTTGAACCCATAAATCAGGCCAAGTTAAGAAGACTAGCAGTGGTTAAGTTTGCTCTCTCCATATCTCCAGTACATTCGAGTCAGCTATAGCATCGTGCATCACAACAAGATGTAAACAGTGTGCCTCAGCACAGGTCTCTGTTTCCAGTAGTTTCAGTAGTACGGATGGTTAGGGTGGTTAATGGCAATTTACCGTGTTCTCTTTGGCAAGTTAATGCAAAGTATGGATACAGTGTGAACGCCCTGTGCAATTTTAAATAAGACCTTGTTGTAAATTAAATTGGTTCTTTTCCTCCCTTCCACTCTAGGCGAGTTCATACGTCCATCGCTACAGCCACCAGTGTAAACCAAAGAGCAATGACGTTGATTTGTTCTTTTAGCACTAGCTTATAACCTGCTGTCTTATTTTCTTGAGTAAGTGAATTGCTGTAGCTGAGAGGGAAGCGTCCGAAATGTGTTGCTGAGCTATTTATACACAATGTTCCAAACGACATGCATCTCTGTTGAACAATATCTCTTAAGATAAAAGTGTCCCTTTAACTTCAGGCATAGACAGTTACGGGAGGTCACCTTGTCTTCGTATAATGCATCTCAAACATAAACACACAGACTTTATGGTGGCCTAGAGTTTTTAACAGAACCATCTACACTTTTTTGGAAGTGAGAAGGCAGGAGGCTGTTCCCTTGACAAAACAAAGCAACCCGCTCACGTCGGTTTGAATCGGTGATCTGCTGCATCTCTGAATAGGAAGCGTGGGTAGTAGAGTCAAGTCCATACTGCTGTCTTGTTTAACCCCTGTGCCAGACCAGTGGTCTGCTTGAAGGGGAAAAAAGCCAAAACCACTCCACTAGTAATTTATAATAAGTGTCAGAGTCGTATTTCAGCATCAGTGCAACCCCATCTCATTAGGGCAGAAATGGTAATTCATTAGCTAGCTGGTCAAGTAATTCATTCTATTCCTCTTTTTGTAAGTGGTTCAAAATATCTTCTGTTGATGAGTATTGGTGGAATAGCACGGTCAACCATCTCTCAGCCTCGCGTTGTTTCCCTTTCTCGGTCGGCGGTGCGGTTGGCTAACTCACCTGGAGAACTGCATTTTCCAAAGCCGTCTGCTTGGCTGGCAAGGTCAGGCAGTTCTGCAGAACAATGCGAATAAAGGAGACTTGTTAAGGCATTTTGGCTGAGGAATTGGTTATGCTAAAGATGTATGCAAATTTAAGATTTATAAACTTTTTAATAGGAAGCTAAGAGCTTCCTAAATAGTGTGAAACCCACATGTGCTAGTGAGTGAGCTCTCTTTGCTTTGTGTTTGTGAAAACGATCACAAGCACACATGAAGAGTTTTAACGCTTTTCTCACAATCCTGCTTATCTCTGAGTGTATATGCAATTAATGATTCCTTGGTGGAAAAAACACATGTAATATCCCATGTGAAATTAAAAATACTCTACATACGTGTTTATTCATTTGAATCAAGATATGTTTTTAATTGTTTGCATACCTTTGAGCACATACTCTTTTTTCTGCTGACAAAATGAACTGCAAACTGAAAGGCTGGCATTTACGTACTGCCTGTAAGACGATTACTAGTGAAATAATATTCTGGATGATTAGGAGGTATTACAGCCTCTACTCAGTTTAAAAATGCCAGAATGCCCCAGAGATCCCCATGAATCTGCTGCCAGCCGGCCCCTGTCAGAGCTGAAGGCAGCACTGTCTGGAGCCCAAAATCAACTTCAGGAAGGTCATGTGAAAGAAAATCCTCAGTCATCAGGAAGCCCTTGGCCTCGTGGCCTTTCTGACATTTTCTGACAAACCTTAAATCACCAGAGTAGACAAAACATCACAAATTTTGGAATGATAGCCTCTGGGATTTCAAAACTGTATGTTAACTTGGAAGGTAACCCCCACCTCAGCCCGCTCTGCAATTCCTCCTCGGATGCAGAGCGCGAGCGTGCCAGGAGGTATTCCTGGAATGACGTCTGGGCTCAGAACCACACGTGGGATGGACCGGCAGCGCCAGAAGACTGCAACCGATACTGCAGGGAAGGAGGGAGCTGCGAGCACGCGTGCGCCTGTGCGTTGGCACCAGTTATTTACACAGTACGGGGAATATACATCAGTGTTGTAAGAATAGATTGCACCGAGCAGGACAGGTTTCTGTTCCAGAGTGAAATTTGGAATTAGGATTTATTGCATACATTACATACATTATAGAAGCCAGATGGTTCTATTAATGTAATCTGTGATCTTGAGGTGTGCGCAGTATTCAGTTAATCACATTGTGCAGCTATTAAAGAGAATATATATCAGGTAGGAGGCCTATTAGAGCTCGCTAGCTAAAAAGAAAAACCTGGACAGTAATTGGGGAGGAAAGAAAAGGGGGGCGGGGGGTGAATAGCAGGGAGAGTGACTTGGAGCTGGCGCCTAGCACCTACGGTGCTGCTTTAAAAAGAAAAAAAGAAAAGCCAAAAAGCAGGGAACTGGATGCCAGTGACCTATAATTAAATATATATATCATAGCAAAACCAAAAAATGCTTTTGTTCTTTTTTTTTTTTTTCATATTTTGCTCTAGAAATATATCAGGGGTTTACAAAGCAGTAAAGATATGACTGTTGTCCCATGCACATTCCAGGAGTGCAGTATATTTTGATGATGCCAGTTCGATGGGGTTTTAGATTAGATGAGGTTTTTATGAGATTATAAAATATGTGTTCTGAAAAAAAGCCCAAATTTATTTTTCATAGGCCAGTTTTTAGGGAAAAATAATTATTAGAAGTCAACTATTCAGTGATGTTCAGTAGTACCTTCTGTCTTTAGCCATGGAAGTTTCAGCATGCAACAACAGCACTTCATAAGCAAATTCAGTTCCTTCCCTTTGCTCTCTGTAGCCGATACAGCAGTTGCATGAGTGAGTGCTGTATGCTAAAACCTGCAATGTAAAACCAGACGTATTTGAGGGCAATGAGAAAATTTTGGCTCCATGTCTTAATGATTGTCCTCAAGGTTTTTTTACTCGATATGGATGTTTCTTTTCACAACATCATGAGTTTTCAAAGCTTTATTTCATTTTGAGTTGGGCCCAAAATACTTCACTTAAACCTAATTGAGTTATACTTTCAGATTATTTCCTTTAACTTCTGATAAATTTTAATTTCTGTGGATACGTTGATTTAATCAATTCGTACCTTTTCAACAAAGTAGTTTTGGGTTGGGAAACGCACAGTCAATTCTAGTCTTAGCTTTAATTTATAACTACAATAGCAGTGAGCATTTATGTAGTATTTAAACTGACGAGGACTTGCCAAGTTCAGAGTCCAAAATCCCCTGCATGCTAATTCAGAGACACAGGAGCCTGCAGGGCTGACTTTGTCCTTCCCAAGGAGGAGATAAAGCAGCAGTTGAGGAAATGGCAACATGTCCAAGATTCTACGCTGGCATCATTCATTTCCAGACCTACCAGTTCAGTCAGTGTTAGTCCAGGCTTGCTGGGGTAGTAATCTCTTCTGCCCCGGGCTGTGAGCTGCAGCTGACAACCTAGATTGCTCAGCATCCAGAAAAATAGGACGCAGCCTCTTCTGGCATGGATTGACTTCTGATTTTATGTTCAGCATAAGGTTCAGTGTAAGATTCAAGGGACCTACGGCTTTGGTCCTGCTAAAATTGGCAGATCTGAGTATTCGTTCATGTGCGTGGGTATTTCTCAGAGTACTAGTGAGAAGAGGTACAAAGTCTGAAAAAAACTAATGCTATTTGTAATTACCTCAAAGTTGTTCAAGATGACCTATGAGTTATTCATTTGATTGCAACCTGGAAGTCAGATACGTGTTTTATTTTTCTCCTCCCCACTAGCTGATCAGCAGTTCCTAAATTTAGCAGCTCGTTACAGCACTCGTAACCAGTAAGAAAGGAGCGCGTCTGACGTGCGACCCTGCGCAGCGGCTGAGCGGCTTGCAGCTGGTGATCACCTCGCCGAGTCCCGCTGGGCTTTGCTCGCACGCGGACGAGGGGCACGCCATCGCTTGCAAAGCTTCGCAGCCCCGCACGCTGTCCTTTCGGTTGTGTGCAGTGCTCTGCAGCTGATAATGCTCTGTCTTGTTGCCTTTGCTTTTGCCTTTACTGAATTAGCAGTAACTTCTTTCTGACAGACACATAACCCTAAAGATAAGATAATGGAAAAAATAGCGTGAAATGTGAACTTTAATCCTTCCATCTTCAGTTATGACTTGAGTAATTTTCACTGAATTTCCAGCTTTAGCTTGATGTTAAGTGTTGAAAATCTCCTGATTAAATTCCTGAGCCGAGAAGAACGAACATTATCTCTCTCTCAACGCTACAGAGGGTTTTTTGGTGACAGTTTCTGTCCAGTTCGGCAGCTGTAGGGATTTGAAGTCTGGTTACTTTTCTTTGAAATTTACAGTTCTACATGTACGATTTGGCCAGCTGTTAACGCACACAGAAAGGAGGCAAATTAAAAATAACAATAACAATAATAATAATAATAATAATAATAATAATAATAATAATAGTAGTAGTAGAAGTAGAGGAACCGAAATTAAGTGCTTAAATCCTTACTTGGCTACCCAAGTGATTGACTTTTTTTTTTCCTTCTTCCCGCCCCCCCCCTTTTAAAATATAATACAGAGGTATAGAAAAGAAGTATAGAAAGCTGTGGAATAGATTATAAACTAGTTTATAAACTTTAGAGTAAGTTTTCCTCATGCTTCTGTTTAGGCTTAATGTGTCTGTACATAACTGAAATTAAGAAATCTTCTGTCATATCGGGGCATCCTATCTCCTAATCTTCGTGAGTTAGCTGGTTATTTTAGGGGTTTGTTGCAATGAATGCTGGCCTCAGAGAAGAGTGAGTTTAGCTTGCTGCCGAGCATTTTTCCAGATCATTAATAATTACTGTAGAGATAGTTATGCATATCTGCTGTCAGAACATTTTAGACCCTGGTTGGTGCAAGAATTCCTTCTGTTCCAGAAGAATAAATCACAAGTCTTAAAGGAATTGTTTCTCTTAATTTCCACTGGAATTTCAGCCTTAAGCTTCAGCTTGTGTCACCCAGAAGAAGACTAGTTCTTCCTGACATGCAGTCTGGTGGAAACTCTGGAAGTTTAAATAAATGCTATTGCATCGAGGTAGTTTTTATGATAGTGCTAAAGAGGTGTAATTCTTCTTTCCTTAAGAATTAAATTTAAAAATTAATCAAGAGGAATTTTCATTTTTCATATTTCCCCCTGCAATTACATATATTTATATATAAAACCAGAAAAGTATTGACTTTCATTGTTCATCCACTTTCTTTAATACCTGCTTAACTTTTTTTTCTCTTTCTATAGTTGTGCCCAGAAATAGCTTGGGGCTACCTGCTGGGTTGTATTGGCAAATTCAAGAGGTCTCCTACTCAGCTACCGCTCCCTTGAAATGGAGATTAATAATTGTGTCACGGGAATCTTAGGAAAGGTGAATCCTGAAAAACTTGTGGAAAGAGTTCAGCTATGATGGGGCCCAGGTTACCACGTAAATCTATACACTGAGAAAACACTGTCAGTCTTCTGAGACGCTCAGCTCTACTTCAGTCTGTCTTGAGTTATAATAGTCATTATTCTGACATAATTCCTCTTCTGTTAGCTCATATGCTTAATATGGGTGGTTGTTTCTTTTTCACCCTAACTCCTGTTAGGAACAGAGGTCTGGAGCAATCCTCTTGGGTTATTTTGTCCATTTCCTACAATCGCATGCAGTAAGGATGTACGATCATTCGTCAGTAGATTGTGCCCCCCCTTAAGTACAATAATTTCTTTCAGGCTTTTTGTCTTCTGATGACTAGAACATGTCTTCTAAGTTCCAACGTAAATTTATTCCTGGCAGTTTATATTTGCTGGTCCTTTTGCCAACAAAAACTTCTAATTTGAATGGTATCCCATCTTCCATTCCAGTTCTGATGTTCACCATATGCTTATTTGTTCTTTGCTTCCATGGGCTTACTGCACACGGCATCCTATCCCCTGCTAAGCAAACCTCAGTTTATCTGTACCGCCCTTGGTACAAAACAGGGCAGCCCTGGTGTAGGGAAATGTCAGGCTTTAAGATCATACTCATTTTTCCAAGGCATTGCTATATTGGTAGATGTCTAATGTCTACAGTAGCGGCATCCAGCAAAACCCCCTCCTCATCCTGGAGCTGGGATGACTTTAGGCAAAGGACTTCACTTCTTTGTGCCCAGATTGCTATTCATAGAGCTGTATGATGAATTTTGCTTTTTGAAGTTATTTAAATTCAAGAAAAAAAAGTCATAATATTAAGAAGTAGATGTTTTTATTATTATTATCCAGATAACAAGGTTTTCTCAGAGTAATGAAGTCAGAAAAACAAGGTTTATTATTTAATCCTGGTATATGTCTATGTTATTTCTGAACCTAGACCAAGGCTTTAGCCATTTGCTATATGAAAGTTTGTGTTCTTGTGACTTAAAAGTGTTACACAGACGGAGGCTAGTAAAATGACCATGACCGTGAAAGCAGATTATTCTGAGATGATTTTAAATGGCTCTTTTTGCTGCATGATAGGAAGGTTGGCAAACAAGTCACTGATGAATGTCAGAGTTTGTAGTCTGTTTGGTTTGGAAACTTGCTCAGAAGTTTGGATGCATCTCTGAAATTCATCAGAACCCCTTTGGTCTGAAAAACATTGATGAAAACCTTGCACATGACATGTTTTAAAAATTAATTTCTTCTAATTCCTCACACTAACTGGGCTGGAAATACCTAAGAAATAGGTTTCCTTGTTGTATTTTCTCTGTTCTGTTTGCAATGCCAGCCAAAGCCTTAAAGTGTTAGAAGCTTACGTACATAAATAATGAGAAAAGAAGCTCATGGATTTTTTCTTTTTCTCTCAAAGTTCAGAAATGCTTTAGAGCTGGACAAGGCTTTGAGTGTGTGTTTTCCTTCTTGCAGAGGTTTAGTAGAATTAAAGAGCAAGGACTTTTTCTTTTAGTATATCTAAATGGATTGTTTGTAACAAAGGAGAACCACAAACGTAGATATGGTTGGCATAACGAGCAGATGTTAGAAGAGGACTAGATAGTAAGTGAATGGTAAATATTATGAATAACAAACTCATATGCCAGTGATTTATTCCAAAAAGGGATGGATAACCAAAAAAAGCCTGATTGCAACAGTGGTAGATTTGGCCCTCAACTGCCTTCAGATGGATGCAGTCCTGCACAGATCTATTTGAGTGACTGGAAACAATTGCTTTTACTGTGATAATATTATGCCAGAGGAAAACCCTTCACATTTTTAGTCTTTGAAGAGGGAGAATATATTTTTCGGATATGTGGTTAAATTAATATTTAGTGTCAGTCAGAAAATGTGCTGGACTCTCTTTGGGTAGGAAGAAAATTCTGTTGATCTCATTCACCGTATCATGCCGTATCTCTGCTTGTTCTGTTAGTCTTGTGCTTTTTGTGCTCTTTTTCTGTGATGCTTAAATTATGTCAAACACTGAATTATAATAGCCATGTGTTTGGTTACTGTCTTTGCCATTTGTGAATAACCATACCTCTCTCTTTGTATTTACACAGCCATGATTTACCTTTGTTAGTAGCCCTTCTTCCCCCAGTTTGTTTTCACTCCCATAAAACAGTTCACCTGCATTTACTGTGCTTACACAGTGCTCCCCCTTTTCATGCTAACACAGCACATCAAATATTTGTTTGATTTTTCTTTAAATATCTGCCTAAATGAATAACCATTTCCTTTTTAAAAAAAGGAAAAAAACCTGCTGAGCATCTTAATTCACGGGTCACAACTGCAAAGCCAATGTGGTGGCAGAGGGAAGCCCTCTTTAGAAGAAACAGAAATACTTTAAGTAAATAAATTCAGTCTGATTGTGCTTCTGCTGGAAAATTTCTTTAAGGTAAGCAGATGTCCTTTTGTAAAATAAACAGCTGAAGCTAAAATTCATATTCTGCATTAGCCTAAAGGATGATCATCTGTATCACACACCCATCGGAAAAAGATGAGAAGAAGCCAGCCTTGTAGCAAGAAAGATTTGGGTTAGATGTTAGGAAAAATGAAATACTAGAATAGTTTAGTACCTGAGTAGACTCTCTAGGGAGGAGATAAAGTATCTGCCACTGAAGGCTCTTAAGAGGTTTAGACAAATACCTGCCAGGCTGGACTAGATATACGCAACCCTGCGTTAGAATAAGGGATAGCCTAGATGACTTCCTGAGATCCTTTCTAGCCTTACGGGTTTTTATGGTGCTTATAAGTTTATCTTGTTAATCGGTGTGAAAGCAAGCCGCGGAGTGAACGAGGCAGGGAGGCCGAGCCTGTCCTTTCATTCTCTAGGTAGGCTGCACGTGCAGGCTGACGCATACTGCAGAATGTGAGATGGGGGCAGTGAATGCTTTTCTTCTTATTTTAGACTTTTTTCCTTTTCTTTCATGGTGCCTGGTAAGTTTTGTGCTCCTTGTTTTCAGTATTCCTTATCAGCCAAACATTTATCTCCATTTTCAAGTGGATTTGGTGCTCAGGAGAGCTGGCAGGTTAAGAGAAAGTTGATCTGAAAGTTACCTCCTAAACTCCTGCATAGTTGAGTTTCCCAGTACGGAAACTAGTTGATCCAGATTCTAAAACATGTATTTATACACACCTGAATAACAGAAAACCAGAGAAAAAGAAAAGAAAGTAGAAAAAAAGGGGGGGGGGGGGGGGAGCCCCAGTATTTGCAACTGTAAGCCAGAGTTCTGAATTAACGTAACAAGGAAAAAAGAGGATGGTAGAATATGGAACAACTGATGCAATAAAGGTTAGCAAAGAAATGCTGAAATGCCTTATGCTTTTATAAAGAAGATTTAAGGTGTCAAAATATTTTTCTGTTTCAACATGGAAGTTATTTGTCCTTGTGGCTGACATTGCTTAGTTTCTATGTATCGTTGCAATGGGTGGAAACATCCTTTAACTGCCAGACAGCACTTACCGATAAGCCAGCCAATTAATAATGTTGATTTGAAAAGCCCAAGAATAGGTGAGAAAGCAAAGTCCTTTGGTAAGTCATATTTGCACAGTATTAAGAGTCCCCTTTTACCTGATCTAGTAAACATGGTATTAGGAACTCTGTGCTATTGAAAAGTTGAGAGACTATAATGATATGTGTAACTGATAATTGCCACTCCTAACTATTCAGCACCCACTTATCATGCCTTTTGTACATACATACCTTTGAAATAGACAGCTTATGGCATATGTATTTCGCTTTCCTAAATACTGATGCGGTGATTTTTTTTTCTGATACGTTGACCTGTTTTATCAAAGAAGTAAATGTGGAAGGGGAATCAGCATTTCCTTCAAAGTTGGTGGCCCTCGATTTGTAGACTTTACGCTAGGTCTGGAATATGCAAACAACCACCCTCTGTTTGCTCAGCTGATGCCAGTCTTCCCTTCCTGCATTGTTGTATGTACTCAAAAGACAAGATGAATACAGTTTCTGATGAAAACAAAAAGTGATCTAAATCTATAAGCAAATGCAAAAGCAATTCACTGAGGTAGTTGTCACTAATTCCACACAGCCACCGCTTGTTGCCTCGGTCTTTGGCGTGAATCTGCTGAGTCTCAACAGCAGAAATACTAAAGATGTAAGATAGTGACACGCAGAACTAGTCTTAATCATGAGGGAGGCTCGAGCAGAGTAGAAGTTGTCAACTGGCAACAGAATGTACTCCATCCTCTGTATCTTTGTACGTTCCTGTACTCTTAAAAAGGCATGGAAATTGAATTAATTAGAAGTAGATGAAGCTGTTTGATTAAAGGGCTTATTTGTTGCCTAGACGTATGTATAGGTATAGAAATGCAATTAGTTTGAGAGTGCCATTAGCAGTGTCAGAGACCAGAAGTAATAGAGCTTAACCCTCACAAGAGCTGCACTGTAAAGCTCTGTATAGTTTTGATCCCTTAGTGCAGGACGTGCGTTATACCAGAAGAACTGTTTCTACCTCTTAACTCTTTCCGTGGGGTAATTTCCAGCAAGAGCCATCCTTTTCTGTGAAAGTACACCCAGTGCCAGCTCTTTCCTTCCTGCAATAGACAGGGTTGAAAACAAGAAGGACGTCAAAGGCTTTCCTTAAAATATGCAAAATACATAAATTCATCAGCTTTCAAAAAAATCCCTTGAAAGTACGGCTCTGAGGATCACACAGGGAAAGGACCTGCTGAAGTGTCTGTTCGTGGATCATTGCCCTGTTGTCGCTATTTGGTGTGAGTGCGAGGGTCTGATTAGAATACATATGGGATTAAAAAGAAGTCTTTCAAAAGCGACGGTATTCGGATGCTGTACAGTGCTGCTGCCTTCAGCAGTTTCACTTTATCAGTTGCTGCCTAAGTTCACATAGATGGTATTAGGACTTATCTGCATTTCTGATCAGAGAGTGGACTTTGAATGTTTCTGGGATCTGCTGTAATGAGTGTCGCGTTGTCTTTGTGCTGTTACTCTGTTGTCTTCCTAGAGCTGCAGAGTATGAAGAGGGGAACATTTACCGAATGTACCCAGTGCCAATCTTTTACTGTCCTGGCTGAGCGACTTTTGAGGTTCAGTATTTCTGCCCAGTGCATTGCGAGTTGCTACTCGTTAATGAAAACACTGTTGCCGTAAGTGCTGTAGTGGAAGTGTTCAACCCCACGGTTCACCACTGCCAACTTACGAATATGTTGTGATGGTCCACAGTCGTGAAGTACTTGAACGCCTTCTGGGGGAGAAATATCAATGTATGTGGTACCCATCATGTGAGAAATGCTCACCAGCATCAGTCGAGGTTGGAGCAAACCCACCCTTTAATCATCATAAATGTATATTATATATCTGTTCTTTCCCTTGAGAAAGTGCCTTACTTTAGATGAAAAGAAATGCACTTCATATTTCAGCTGATAATGAGAAGTTAATAAAATTGGGATTTTGTGCAATGCAGGACCTCTGACATCTTAATCTTTAATAAAGAGACTTAAACTACCAGGAACTGCTGGTGCTGACTGGCACAGCCAGACTCAAGAAACACCAGGAGAGACTGGTCAAATGAACTGTTAAACAACTCTTCCTAATCCATCAGGAGGAAACAATAAGTGCTGGAAACATCTATTTACCATGCATCAATCACGCTTACCTAAGCAATTTCTAAGTAATTATACTTCTGTTATATAGTTCCTGAGATGGCTAGTCTGAATGAGACATTTGCTTTATTAAAACAAAAAAATTTACTTTAGTTGACATATCAAATGTTTCACATTCTGACAAAGTAGTAATTTTTCTGGACATGACCTCTACTAATTGTTGTGTTAAAATCCTATCTGGAATTCAAATAGCTACTTTTCCCTTTTAAAAGCTTGACAAAAGGAGGGTTTTTAAATTTTTAAGTGGTAGAGATTTTGTCTGTTGAATTTTGCTAAGTCAGTAAAAAAGGTATTTGGACCAGCTTGCCAAGATGTGAGCTATGGGAAGGCAATATTTTGGGGGTGGGGAAATAATAATTGATCTTTGATGCAGTACAAGCTTGTTGCCTTTTTTCTTTTCTTTTCTTTTCTTTTTTTCCTGCTTGCTTTTATCCAAAGGCATCTCTGTAGGTGCAGGGTGAGATGCACTTCTGCCAGAGACTGATGGTCTCCAGAGTAGAACAAGTTGTACGCATCTATCTGTTCTTGTTCCTAGTACTGAACGTTTAAAAGTTTTGCTTATGTTTTTCCTGACCAATATAACGTTCTAGACTAATAGATAAATTAGTGAAGAGCAATTTGTATCTTTATTTCATATAGCTATACAAATATAATATCTTGCTTCTTGTTGACCTTTGACGTTTGAACATTGTGGAGTTGTAAAAACATATATATATGTGTGTGTGTTTTACAAACCCATCATTGTGTGGGGCTTTGAAATGTCGTTTTCTAATCCACTCAGAGAAAGGGGAGGGATAGAGTCTTTGTCAGTATCCAAGCAATTAGGATAATTAAAAAAGAAAGCTTATTGGGTAAACATGCTCTTAGATTGTGACCTCTTAATTAATGGACTACAGGGAGAAATTACAGCAGTGGCAAGATAATTAACACATGCATTTAAAAAGAACTGTTAGACAAGGGTATTATAGGATAGTAAGACACAGATTTGAATCACCGAAGGACTATGGAGGTGAACACACACAGTTGAACAAGACAAGATTTGCATGTATGAGTGCCCCAGCACACAAGAGGGAACAGATTAGGTTAACTTTGTTATCACATGTAGGCAGCTCTTTGAGTAGTACATTCCCTTCAGTGAGGTGTTGTAAAAGTCCATGCTGATTTTCGTACAGTCTCCGCAGAGGAGAATTCTGCCACAGAATGTGTTGCCATTTCTAATAATTCTGAATATTCTGCTAGTAGAGTGTTGGAAATCTTCTTGCTCTCCTTGGTATGCATGTTGACAGCCACCCATCAGCATCAGGGGTGCAGGACGTAACAGAGTGATAAGGGCTGGGGCGGTGTCACAGTAAGTCCCCAAGCAAGGCTGTTTTGCAGCGTCTTGCACACATCTCTCTGGTTTTGTTGCTCTTGCTAGTTCTAACATTTCCAGTAAATATTTTGGAAACTGTATTGGTCACTAGAAAAAAAAAGTTTAGGAACCAGATTGTTATGTTTAGAAGTGTATTTCCAGGAGACAAAGAGGAAATCTTATGTCACCTCATTCATTCTATGCTTTAAGAGATCTTCAGCTTTGTAACATCACAGACACATGGATATTTTTCTCTCCCTTCATCTCCATGCTGAGACATCTATTTAAATTGAAACTTCCAGTAAATTTCTGAAGAAAATAGAGTAGATTAAAAAAAAAAAATCCTCCTGTGTTTTTTCACATGCACCTGTGTAGGTGTGCACCATTTGTGTAGGCCAGAGAAGGCTGCCCGTGGGAGCCAGGCTGCCACAGAACTCCGCGATGCCATCCCTGGGGCACGGAGGAGGAGGGCCTGCACTCACGTCCAGAGGCTGGGAATTTCACAGGTGTTTGGTACACCCAAATGTCCTATAGCTGGTCGCTGAAAAGAAGCCGATTGTGATATTCTTGGCTGTGGTAAGCACTTAGGAAAGCGTGGAAGATTGTGAGCATAAAAATTAGCATATCACTAATGATCCTGATAAAAGAGTATTGTGAAGAAGCAGTCTGCTAGGAAAGGGATCTTGGGAGACCTTCCTTAAAATTATAGCCTTGTACTGAAGGGAAATTGGAGATCATTTCCCTGCCCTATCTAAAATCAGTCCCCTACTGGGTTCTGCTAAATCATCACTGCTGAAAGTAACGTGAAGCCACCTTCTTCAAATGTCCCCAACTGGACATGGTGCCACCTTATCAATATAGTTAGTGGATCTGATTGACCCTTATCTCTGCCACAGTCACCCAAAGTAGGGCCCTCTGCGGTGGTCTGTGTGAGCCTCGTGGAGAGGGAATTTGGCTGTGTGAGATACCCGCTAAATTGCATCCCCCAAGAGAAGCCGTGGGTGTGATGAACAGAGCACGAGTTGATCCACAGCTGTCATCCCGTGTGATTTCTGGGATGCCTCAGTCATCGGCCGTTAAAGCTGACCCCTCGGAAAGACAGATGAGCAATAAACAATCTGCTTTCCTTTTGCAGCTCCGGGTAGCTCGAGGAAAGCAGTGCCATATTTGCCTGCTTGCACAGTGATTGCAACCAAAGCTCAGGATTTTGCAAACTTCTTGTGAAAAAGCAAAGTGTGATTTGTAGAGTTTGGGTCGTGTGCGTGCTGTTGGGTCCCAGCAGCTGATTACAAAGTCAGTCATCACCCCCAGTGTGGAGCTAGCTCAGCCCAAACAAGCTGAAATACCCAAACCAGACACTGTCGGATCAATTTGCCACTTTCTGCCAGTAAAACGGTCTCATTCTTTGCAATTACAAAGCGGAGCCATGCAGGCTATCGAGTGGGATTTCTCAGGCCCATGTCTTTATATATGAGCAAATAACTTGCACCCAAAACGGTGGGAACAGCTTAGATATGTGATGGTTATCAGCAATGGTTATCAATAATTCAATAACTAGTTTTTAGGAAACACTGTATCAGTGAACATGCCTGGCTAGCGAGGAGCTGAGCAAGAGGAGCATGCATCTTTCTCACCTGTGATTATTTTCCTCCCTCTTTGGACTTAACGTCTGTTTTGTGAAAAAGAAGGGCACAACTACATGTAAAGATCAAGCTGCCTGTGGTCATCAGAAGATGTCATACCTCCAGAGCATGCTTTTTGTCTCTACAGGGTGAGTGTTTCTGGACTGGCTGTCAGGATGTTCGCGTCTAAACAGTATAGGGAAGAAAAGCTCCCACCGTCAGAGCTAGGGTCTGTCTGATGGAGCATCGTGTGTTTCACAGTGACCAGTAGCCAGTGTCTCAGGAGGAGTATAAAAACGTAACAGATATGTGATGACGGCACATAGAATTGTCCATGAATCAAGCTAAAGCTTGCCCAAACTGCAGCCAGTCTGCAAACAAGGTCTGAACTTTGGATGGGATACGGAGGTGGTTTGTCTGCGTAGAATGTCTCCCGTACACGTAGTATACATGACAAAGCAGTTTTCTGTGCTCTCTGGTCGCTAAATCTCCTCAACTCTAATTTATAAAAAGAACAAACTGCAGCAAAGTCTAAAACTAAAATGATTTGTCTTGGGAGATCAAACCTCACATTATAAATGTATACACAAGCCAAAGCTGAATGATTATGTACAGTTTAAGAACATGTGATTTGCATAAGTCCCCACTCCTCACAGTATCATGGGGAACAAAGAGATGCTCTGCCAAGCCAACATTTCACATATCCAACCGTGCACTTATCCCAAATCCCACCCACTTCTTGGTAAGTCTCAGCATTGCTTCTTTTGTCTGTATATAAATGTCCCTGTTCAGTACAGTGTTCATCCTACCTGGAACATTAAAGATGCATGTAGACAAAAAAATATAAAAAAAAAAGCTTTATGAATGTTTGATTAGTGACTTGGGCCCCAAATTTTTAACTAATTGAGTACATTGAATAGTATGTCTCTGAAAGACTAATACAAGACACTTTTCAAAGCTTCTTTAATAAAAATTCTATTTGGGATTTGACCATAATGGCTATCCTTGCTTGCCAAAACATGACTTCTTAGCAGGTGACTTTCATCAAGTACATCTGAAATAGTACCTAAATGAATTAGCAATAAAATGGACTTAGGCCTAGCAGTAGGAGCCTCCATTAATCTTGGGTTAATCACTAAAGAGATGCCATTCACTTTTCTTAAGAAGTCACATTTTTCTCCCCTTGCTGGCGACCAGATTTCATAAAGTAACATATTTCTAATGAAAGGGCTCTGCTTGAATTAAAACCCTGAAGGTTTATGCAGATTTTAGTTTTGATTACTGCTGGCATGGGCTCTTAGCAGACTCCGGAAGGTAGGTCCGCAGTGAAAGAGTCCCAGCATGCAGTTCATAATATTCTTTGAAATAAAATAGTGCACTTGTACTTAGTGGCTTTAATCAGCTCTGACTTTTGATAGTCAAACAATAGCTAATTACAGTAACACCTGCCTTCTAAGTCATGTCATGTAGGTTATTGCCAACAAGAGACCTTGTATCTTAGCTGCATGATTATTATAGAGTCTAAAACCTATCTGTTAAAAAAGGAGGGGGGGGGGAAGAACGGAGTTTGGTAGCCATTATATGTATTTTGATTGTCTGATGCATTTCTGGCTTTTCTGTTTGCAGTTTTCTGTGTTTGAAAGGCAAAGAGTTGGTGTTTATGGCCAGATTAGAGATCTGCGTTTCAGGGAAAAGGATATGGTTTTGCAGCTCTCACTTTTCTGTGAAGTAACGATAGATAATGCTGAATGTATACATTTCTAAACATATTTGAACATGTCTCAGTTTTCAGTGTAACACAAAATTTAAAATACGTTGTGAGTTGTTTGTATCGTCTAATCTCTGGCCTGTAGCCATAGAGTAGAATTTTATTTCACTGTCATTAAATGCAATGGTACGGTGAGGGGGACAAAGGCCCATTTACTTCAACCTTCATCAAATTTGGAAGGATTTCATAAAATAAAATACCCAGCTAAGAACCTGCCTTTGAAATAACTGACAATGTTTCTGAAAATAAATCCACACCTTTTTTCCCTATTATTTGCCATTGCTGTGATGAATACAGTCAGATGAATGTCACTGTGCATGCTAGCTGCTGCAGAAGCCATAAATTATTGTCTCATTGAAGACTCTTTTCTCATTAATTTTTCTGGGAAATAAGGCTTCGTTTTCACAAACTCAGTCAAGTGAATAATATCAGATGTTTGCCAGAGGCTCAGCAGCCCCTGGAATGACTCTCCAACAGTCAGAACTACAGGTACGTGTGCTGATATTGCGAGGGACGCTCCCTCTTCCCGACCCAAAAAGATATCGGGTCAGATTCTACACCCAGTTCTGCCAGACTTGATCTCAGAACTGTGTGACCAGTGGAGCCAAAAGGGCATTTAATAATGTGACCGTTCAGAGGAAGCTTGCTAATGAAAAAGGGACAAAACCGAGCCACAGTTAGATCTTGTTTTACCAAGTGTGTTTGCGTGTTTCACAAACTACGTGCATGTTTCAGAAAAGCCATTGCATTACAGTTAGGTTATGCACAACGTAGGGAATTTCACCACTCTTTCTCCACGGTTTTGAAGGCAAAAAGATGATGTTCTGGGAAGAGTATCATTCTCAGGTAGCTCTGCTCTGACTGACAATAGAATATCTCAAAATATTTTGGGATTTTGACAAGATGTGATGTCTCTCTGCTCTAGGCTTTTAATCTGAAATCTTTCCATTGCTGTCAGCAGTGGCAGAGCAGCTAATTTAGACAAGCCCCTTGCATATTGACCTTATTGTTTAAGCCGCAGCAAAATACTCAGGATCAAGGCCTTATGTTAGGCCTTCTCTGTATTCTTCATAAGCACCAGTCCAAACCTCTTACAATGTAAGTACGTGAGGAAATTTGAGGGAGAGGGTCTGCCTAAGGTCACATACAGGTTGCCTCTGAGCTGTGGGATAAGTGTGCTTTGGAGCATGCCCCCCAGTCCTGGTACCAGGTGCAGTCAGTGGAAGGGACAGAATCCGCTGTAAAAAATGAGGTCCTTCATCGCCATTTGGCCGATGGAGACACTGAAGTGCAAGGTGTGAAGAGACTGTTCGAGACTGAACCGATGAGGCAACGGCTGAGCGGGGAGTAAAACACAGGGTTTCTCTTCCTGAGTTCCAATGACAATGCTCTGCATGCTGCTTCCCCCCTGAAAATTTAAGAAAAGGCAAATTTGAAGTCGTGTGTAGAGTACTCTGCTGCTCTAAGCATGTTAAGACTCCAAACCTCATGCATGATACAACTCAGTCCCCTAGGACAGAACAGTTTTCTGTCTTTCCTGGCGCCTGAGCACCTATCTTAGTACAGATGTTGCCCTTTTATTTAATGGTTTATACAAAACTTTGATGTAAAGCCGTACATTGGCCACTCTTCACATTTTAGACAACTGAATCACAGTCTCACCTGATATACTGGCTGCCATATGCGACAGAAAATGAGTCATGAAACAATGCGTTACCTGCATTGTGAACCATCGTATTTGAGTACTGAAGATGTGCATACGTGGTTTAAATTTCTCTTTACAGTCAGACTGTATGTTTAAAAAACCATTCCTTCTGGATTATACAAGGAGTTTGCAAGGGAATGCATTCAGCGTTACCTTAACGAACAGGGAATATGAGTGCAAGTTAAAAGGAATTGTTGTTAACTCTGCTTCCCAAAGCTACTTTTAAGTTCAGTGTTTAATGGGCTGGTTTTTTCCCCTGTAAGTTATTCTTTCTCACTCTATCATTTGTCACGTTAACCTCAAACTGTGTAGTAAGAAATCTTCTTTATATCAGTTACCATGTTTGCCATATCTGATCAGTTTGATTGATCATTGCCTCAGCCACAGGTTGGTAATAAGCTGTTTTGAGAGAGACACACATTTCCCATAGGACAAAATTGGCATGACAGCATTATAAACTGGCCATTTATCAACCTTCTCCCTGGTGGTCACTGTCTGAACGCTGTTAGGCAGGCAGGCAAGCTAGACTTCTGCAGCGGTACGGGGGGGATAGAGTCGGAGCCGGTGGGCACTGTGGTGCAGCTAATACAAGAGACAGTAATAAATGACACTGTATTTGAATCAAAATCGTTAGTGCAAATGTCACGCTTAAAGTCTACCAACTTCCTTTTCTGAAAGCCGCTCCTTCGGATGCATGTCAGACCGCGCCGTTTCCTCAGCTGAATGGTCCTGCTCCGAATGGGCGCAGGTCAAAACTGTCAGCGCGAGGAAAGAACTGCTTCCCGAGAAACGATGAGATGGCTTTCCTGTACGACAGGGTGATGGTGCTCTCTATGCTCTCCAGAATACTGACTGTAACGAACTCGTTTTAGTTAAAGCTTTGCGTGCCTCAGGACTTCATAGACTGTGTTTGTATAGGGGGGTGTGTGTGTGTAGAAAAAGAAAAAAAAAAAAAGACACACACCGCCTTAACACTGTTATGCAGATATTCTTCACTTACATTTTTATTTACTTAAAATCCAGGGACGGAAGAAGGTGGTGCAGGGCCTCCAAGGCACTATAGCACGGTCACGTATCTCTTCCTTGCACTGTCGCTTAGGAAGTACAGCAGATCCCACCCTCGGGAAGAGCAGCAGGCCTCCTTTTCATAGCTGGGCATTGGGAGAGCTGGGATTTTTGCACTCGTGTATCTTACACCTTCACACTTCTGCTGAGGTAGCTGCAGGGCCCAAGGATCTTGAGGGTTGTAATAACTCTTGGAACTGTTACTGCAGGTACTGTGGAGACTCAGTAACCAGCCTTGCATTAACTTCAGGCAGAGGCTTAAAGAAACAGTGGCAAGAGTTTAAATGATGACTTTTTCCTTTCTTTTTTTAGTAAGTTTCAAAGTATCTTTTTACCAATCCATGATCTGGGCAGTTCTTTCATAAGTGAAGAATTATTAGGGAAATCACCCATCCTACTCTCAGCAACAAGCGTAGAAAGGGAGTGGGAAAAAGAGCAAGAATTCAGTTCCATGACTTCAAGACATGGGTCCTGAGCTGCAAGCCTGTATTGCCTATATTTTAATTAGGCCTTGATTAAATTTGATGCAGGAGTTGAAGTATCCCTTTAGTTAGAACTTCAGAATGAAACATGACCGGAGAAATCCACAGTTCCCTTTAGTGGCTGCTCCTACACCTGTCCTGTTAGGTCTGAAAAACCCATCCCGTTTCTCCATCCCTCAGCTGAAGAGGTTATGTTATGTATGTCCTGCAGATGCCACATTACCCAGATGAGCCATGGGACTGTGACGTACGAGTGCATCCTATATTTACTTTTGTGCAGAAAGAAAAGAGGATGAGTAGAAGCTCTTCCCCCATGGTGCAACTGTAGAAGTTCAGCAGCTGGGTCCCACAAATCCTGCCAGGTTCTGGTTTGTTCCTTGTTAAATGGAAATAAGGCTAGAATAAGCTAGAAGTAAAATATATCAAAGTAGCACCCTCAGTACAAATCTTTGGAAAAAAGTTTTTCTAATATCTACTCAGTACAGGCTGTTAAGCACGCTTGACTTAATCTCCTTGCAGCAGGCCTTGCTGCAATCTTGAATAATATTTTTTTTAATTGCAAAAACTTTGGATATATTAAAATATTGCAGATTCCTCATTTATTCCTTACTGCAATACACAGACCAAATGATGTTCCTAATTCACTAGAAATTCTTGTATCTTGCAAGATAATGTCTGCAGTGCAGGAATAAAAACAGTGGGAAGCTGGTTTTGTACTAAAATGCCTATTTTATAAGATCTTTCTTGATCTAGAAAGGTGTTTAATCACATGCTTAGTTTGACTCCAGTGAACTGCTTACATGCTTCAAGGTAACACATAGGGAAGTTCTCTGCTGATTCGGAACACGAGTTTTCGTTGTGTTGCATGTCGTGCTTGCTTTAGTGATGCTTGTGTCCCAGAACCCTCCAGTACGTAGGGTTTCCAGGGGCTTTAAGAAAATCTTTCCCCATATCTTCCTTTTCTGGACATCTTTGGCTCGACAGTATGGGTGATGCACCTTAGAGGAAGAAATCCATCTTCTGAACAGAACTGAATAAGGTTTTACCAAACTTTTCTTCTTTTAACTTGCTCTGTGTTGTGTTTTTTTCCCACAGAATTTTGGTAAAGTGACTTTTATTTTACAGCTTGAGTGTGAAGTTATTCCCAGACTGCACAAACTGCAATTTTTAATCTTAACGATAGATTTAGTGACCACTGAAGTGTAAAATAAACTACTGTGGCCTAATCAATCAAATCTGCATAGTTCAGAGAGAGCACCTGTATGAGGCTTTTATATCAGAATGTCTGTAATGGTAATAGATGTTTATTAGCAACCATAAAGCTGTTTGAATTTAATATCTCTCTAAATAACACCAACAGCATTAAAACAAATCTCTAAAGCGAATGCAACTGCGCCATAAACAGCCCACAATGTAAGGTTTAAAAGCCATTACAAGAATCCTGCGAGATTCATGGTTTGTTCTGTGGCTTTGGACACTCGACCGTGAGTGAAAAAACACTGCGGTTATTGTAAAGAGCCCCTAGAATAAAGCATTGCCCAGATATTAATGAATTGATAGATTTCGTGTTTTAGCACAAAATGTATACAGCTATCTTGTTAAATTGAACAGACAGTGGAGGCTTCTAACAAGGCAGTGTTCACAATTCAGCTACATCGGAAATGTCTTCAAAAATCAGGCTGTAAATCGTAGACCATCAACTTTGAACCCCAGAACCTGCTCCTGTGAAGTGCTGAGGACTCTGAGGTGGTTTTGAAACACCAAAGAGGTTGCGAGCACTCCAGACTTGTTAGATGACTAATCCTTCATTGTTAGAAGTGAACAAGAAGTACCTCATGACCAGGTTTTAGGTTTTCTTGGCACTTTTATATCTGTAGAAAACACATGTATGGTTATAAGAAAATAGCTTAAAAGCAAAACCGTCAATAAACCATTAAGCCCATGTTAATGCACTTTTGAGGATTTAAAAAATATTCAGGTGTTTGAGAATTAAAAAAATAGGTCAGGTTTTCTTCTGTTTAATCAAGAGTTCTTCGGTCCCTTGTTTTACTGGAATTTTTAAAACATCCTTGGAGATGGCTGTAAGCTGGAAAATTCTGAAACAAGCTGCTTTTAAATCCTGGTCTGCTTCTGCTTGCTTTTCAGGTTTGGCTTTGTATAGCGAAATCTACAGCAGGGTGCTAGATCTCCGTCTCATGACCTTAGCTCCTGAGGCAGAAGGTGATGGAGGATAAGTTCTTGTTCATGTCCACACCTTCTGAACAGATCAATATTCTAAATTTTGTCTGGGACCATTTTTAAAAACTTACCAAAATGCAACCTTTTTTTCCTGAGAATACAATTTCGACTGAGTGAGGCTACTTGTGGACTGGGCTCTGAAGTGTTTTAAAAACAAATAAGCCACCCCGGGAATTTTGTGCTTGGCTCCTTTATTAAAGGATCAAGGATCACAGGGAAGTTTTCCCTGTGGATGCAGGGACAGTGGCTGCCTGAACCGGGTCGATGGTGATCTTACTTAGGTGCGTAAAGCTCTTCTCCTTGAACGGCGAGGACAGCTGCTGATCTCCCATACGTTTATAGGATATGGAAGCGAATAAAACGTTGTTTTGTGATACTGACGCAGTCTGAGGTCGGGGCCCCCAAGAAGCAGTTGTTTTTTTGGGTAAATGTGGTCAGATCAAAGCGTTCGAAAAGAACAAGACATTCAGATGACAGGAGGTCATGGACACGTTGGAGAATAAGGGGCGATACTGTTCAGCCCGCAGCTGTGGTTAGCTGCCGGCAGCTCTGAAGGTAGCTCTCACCGGCGGGTAATGAGCCCTGCCTGCGAGCGAGGGCAGCCGCGCCGGCCCTCACAGCGAGAGGGAAACATTGAGGCGCTCTGTGCTTTCAGCACAGGCCCTGCAGAGCCAGCACGCACGCCGCCGAGCCCCGTCCTCTTCTGGAGGATGCCTGCTCTGAGGATGGCGTTCGTGGGGGTGAATTGTCCAAAAGACGTGAGGCCCAAAGGGGGATTTTTCCCAGCACGGAGGAGGAGAAAAGGAAAAAAAACCAAAAAAACAAACCCAGCAGCCTTTCACTGGCAGGGAGCAGTGAGAGGGCACCTGATGCTTAAGGAGCGTGGCTGGAATCTTGTCTCTTCCTGGGAGGGACTGGAGGAGGAAGGAGACTCTTGTGCGAACAGGGAAATGAAATTTCGGAACCAATTTGTTTGGTATTAAAAAACCAAGTCAGCCTCCGTAGTGCTTTCAGCTGGTGCATAGGATGCTCGCAGCTGCCCGGTGACCTGCCTGTCGTAGCTGTCGCTTCCAAACACTGAACGTGGTCTAGAAGGAGTCTGGCAAACAGCTGTATGCAGTACCCGACTGCGGTAACCGTTGTGGGGAGCGCTTGGAACACACCAGCTTTACGTTGGTGCTCTACGGTGTGTAAAGGCACCGTCTGCACCGAACAGAAAAGCAGCCTGGTCGCGCTCCCAGGGGTGGTACAGAGTAGCTGCAGACAGTTTGGGGGAGGAGGTGAGAGACTGAGAGAGAAGCCTATCACAGATGAACTCCCAAAACAACTGTGAATAATCAAAATGAATGTTACTTATCATTTCTAGGAAGTTAAGGATTGATATGTGGCATATGGATGGTGTTAAGGAAAAAAAGCTGTATGGTTAGATCTGCTGTCCATCTCCTCCTGTATACGAGCAAGTGAGCAGCTTTTCCTCAGCTTTTTAAGTGCAGCTAAACAAGAACTCTGTGTAATAACAGAATGGTTTATGTTATAAGAAATCATTCTTACTTTGCTATAAATTACAAAACGCCACCACCACCCCCCCAAAAAAAAAAAAAATCTGACTTGAGCAAAAACAATTCCAGGAGACAGCTGACAGTGCTGCCTTCGTGTGATAACAAGCCATGACCTCAGCGAGGGAAGCTGAGGGGGAGACAGTCCACCAGTACCACAGGTTTTCTTTTCCATCAGAGAGAGAGACAAATTTAAGCAGAAGGCAAAGGAGGATGAGATTGGATACTAGAAGCCATAAACCAGAGAGAGCGCCAGTAATTGTTTCAGGGAATTAAAATAATGGAATTGGTACTCGGACGAATACATTCTGTGTTACGCTGGGAAACCCACCGATAATAGGAGCAAGTATTTTGTGCGTGTTTCATGTATCCGTCTATCAAACTGTTCACTAGAGGCAGGTTTAAGTGTTGCCCATGGTTTCGAACTGCTGTTAGTTGTGCACCGCATTTGTCCTTGCATTGGCATTTTTTCTGATCAACTGTGAAGTCTGTGAGTTTGCCTTGATCCCCGGGAACCTACCGAGTGTGATCGCCTGTCATGAAACTACGTGATGCGCTCAGGAATGAAACAGCAAACCCACGATGACCTGCAATGGCAGCTTTGTCTCTGCTCTCCTCGCTCTCTTCCCTGTTGCTTTGTTGCATCTAACTTTTATGTCTTGCTTCGCTCTTGACTTACTGATTCCTTGAAATAGGACCTGTTTTCTTTGTCACTTGACTACTTGGCATTTCCTACAAGGTGCCAATCCTTGACTGAGTTTCCTAGGTGCTATGACAGTATACTGAGGAATGCTGAAGGAGCTTCTCACTGGAAATACAGTTATTTTTTGTGAGGCAAGCGTGAAGTGCTGAAGACAGAAACAAGATGTTCTGGGTCTGTTAAGTGGTTACACTGCCTATTGTGTAAGCATTTACAGTTGTGTGAATAGCTGGGTGCAAAGCTGGCATTGTGTCTGCAGTTTTCATACTCTCTGCAGGATGATAAATGAGTGAACCGAGCTCAGCAGGTAGCAGACTTATCTTGCAGTGAGTGCATCAGGACGAGGGAAATGAAGTAAGAAAGAAACGGAGGAACTAGTGTCCAGCCTTCCCTTACATGTAGAAAGATCATTCAGTCCTGTTTGATTTATCCCTGCCTTCTGAACTCACCTTTTAAAACAATTTACCGTTTTGTACATCTTGTCCAGAAACATAATCCTTACTCTATCAAAACATGCACCATTTACAAAGTTCCAGTATCAAATTACAGTGCAGACTAACAGTTAAGAACGCTAGTATTCAGGCTTAAGCCAGGTTTCGTAGAGTGTTACTCCATGACAAGAATACTCATTTTACCTAATGAAAAAGTTATTACCAGTGTTTCAGAAAGGGGAGAGCTTCTTAAGCTTGGGTAGTTAGTGCGTGAGAGAAAGGCAGCCTGTAGTCTAAGGCCGGGGGTTTGGGTCCATTTCTTACCCTACACAGACTGCTTGAGCAACTTGCTTCATCGTCTCAGTTCATCAGTTCCCGTTCTCAAAACAGGGGAAAGCTAGACTTTGTCTCTAGGAGGTGGAGGACTGGAAGCTTCCTCAGCAACGTGGTGGTACAGCACCTCATATAAAGAGCGTGGTGCTCCCAGAGTTCTGTTGCAATACGAAAGCAGTAATTATTCCCTGAGGTTCCCGAGTTATGCGTTTGTGAACAAGGCCATGGTAAAGAAGGTGGAGTGTGCCGCAGAATGCCTGCTTTAGTATGGAGATTACACGATGGCACGATGCGCCACGGATTCGCAATGAAGTGGTAGTGTCCCTGCAATGCAACGCAGTTAAAGCTATATAACTGTAATCTAAAAGACTTTATATGAGTTTTGTGAAAAAATAAATGTGCTGTCCAACCACAGCACTCATTTTTCCAAATTAAATAATTTGTCTTTAAAATGCATTTTTTTTCTACTTCTTCAAGTAGAGCCAAAGGCCTTAGTCTGCGTTCAGGATTAGCAGCCAGTACAATTTCAATTTATAAATGAAGCCCTTTTTGATTTGCAAATAAAAAGCATCTGAAACCACTAACCAACTTGGCTTTCATTTTTATGCCTATAAAAATGTCTGAACCATTTGTTTTTTAAATTTTCTAACTGTAAAATGTGCTCCTACGAGCAAATATTTCCAAGTTTCAATTGGAAGAGAACTCTCTCTTTTGATGCGAGGAGTTAAAAAATCCTCACATTTGTAAGGAAACAGAGAGCAATTGGTGCACTAGAAGTAGGCTAATGAAGAATTTCATTTTAAAATAACCACCCTTGCCCTCTTGGTGCACCTGTGTTAGTGACACAAAGGGCCAAAGGGCTAGTTGTACTTGGATCCAAAAATTCAGGTGCAAAATGGTGGCCCAAGCAATGCAAGGAGGCGTTTTCACGTGGATTTCAGTGGGATTGGGATTTTGGTACGCTTAGCTCATCCAGCGTGTCTGGAAGGCCGATGCATCTGTCTCGAGAGGAAGCATTTTCCCAAGAGCCATCGTACTCGGTGTTAACGCTGACAAAAACACCACAGGACTGGGTTTTCTTACCATGTTTCTGTGGCTGTGTTTGCCCGTGGAGCCATTGAAAAACACTAGAAATGCTAATTTACAGCAAAGTAATTGCAGTTTGGTTGCATCTTTATCAGCAAAGCATTGTACTAGTGTAAGAGAGCTGACCATCGGTAAGTCAAGCACACCACGCAGGTGAGCGCTCTTCTGCTCGAAAGGCTGGGTCTACGTAGGGATTTCTGCTGGCACAGGTGTGGTAGTCCTGCTTCATACCTCTTCTCTGCCCTGATCTACGCGGGTATTTTGGGACTATTTTTGTGGCCTTGGTTTCATATCAAAATGGGAAAATAAAAGGTGCAATAATCAAATCAAAACGCAAGATGGTAACTTCTTTTTAAATGTTCACAAGTTGATTTGGGCTAGAAATTCAGGTGGAAATTCTGGATGACTCCTTTTCTGGTTTTTGTTTCTCTTTGAGTCAGAAAGCTTTAAGTAGTTACCCCTTTTTCCAGGTCCAATTTTGTAATTTCTTAAACCCCAGTTTAAAAGTGGTTTCTGCTGACGACAGATGAATGTTGCTGTGCCAGGCAAAACACCTGAAACAGCTGAAAACCATTCCCTGCTAGAGCAGACCTGAGGCAGAAAAAAGACAGGCTGCAAGATGGTACAGCCTGCGTTTGTTTTTACTTGTGACTTTACAAATTTAAAAGGAAAAAAAAATTATAAACAAACAGAGAGTCTTGAGCTTCCCATTTGTTTGTATTTTTCCCGTTTCGGGCAGTTATTTTCCCTCTTTCCACAGCTGGTTCATCAGTGTCGCGTGTTGTTTGTGTGCGTCCCAGGGAAGGGTTACTGGAAACCCGCAGTACGTTAGCTGGAGGACTCTGGAGCGTATATAATCCCTCCAGGCCATTTCCCTTCACTTCTGAAAGAGTTTAGATTTCATCGTCTCTTAACGCTGTTTTAAAACGGTTTTGTTTGGTTTGTACCGCCCTTGTGAATGAGTCCTTATAAAAGATGTATTTTTTTTTAAGCCCTGTGTTATAAACGGATCTGGGAAATAAGCGGCGGGGCAGCGTGGATGCGGCCTGCGGCCCCGGCCTCGGCGGGGCCTCGGCCGGCCTTTCCCACCTGCCCGGGCTCGGCGGGCGGGAAGGGGCCCTTTGGAAGGCGTCCCTTCGCTCGGCCCTCGGCCCGGCGGTGTGGGTGCCGCTCCGGCTGACGGGGTGTGAGCTCGGCCGGGCTTCGGCGCTGATGGAGTCAGAAGAGTCAGACGGAGTCAGGAGCCGTCCGTCAAGGGAGTGGCTTCGCTCTAGCATTAAGCCGGACTATTCTTCAAAGAAATCAATGCGAACCTGACGAAAGTTTTCTGCTGTTACAATAGGAAGGGGATTTCAGTGCGGTGCGGGAGATGGAGGCTCTAAAGGGACGCAGGCAGCGCGGGGGCAGGTCCCCTCTTCCGCGCCCGTACGGAATTCGGGGCGAGGGAGCGGCGCGGCGGCTGCCCGCCCCGCGCCGGGTTCCCTCGGGCTCACGGCGGGGGCGGGCCCGCGTCGCTCGCCCTGATTTTCCCCTTCGCTTTTCCCATCGTTTCAGCGCGGGGCAGGAGGAAGCCTGCTCCCGCCTGGAGGAGAGAGCGGCGGGAGCCCCCGCGCCCCCCCCCGGCCCCGGCGGCCCCGGCCCCGCCGCACGGCCTGTGCGAGGGCGCCCCCTCTCGGCGGGAGGCGGGCGCTGCCGCCGGCGGGGCGAGCGGGGCTTCGGCGGCGGCCGGGGAGGTGTTTGAAGGCTGAAAATCAAACGTCCCTTCCTTCCCTTCCTTCCCTTCCCTCTCCGACCTGCTCCGCTCCAGCGCCGCCGGCATTCCCGGGGCCTCAGAACCGGCGCGGAGCCGTGTGCGTTCTGGCCGTGGGCTGGTGGAGAGCGGCCCGCTCGTTCAGGGAGCGGCCCGGGGCTGCCCTGCCGTAACGTCGGGCCCCCCGTAAGCCGCTCACCCGGCGGAGGCTGGCTGGCACCGCGCTGTCGGCCCGGGCGCTGCTGGAGGCAGCCTCGCCCTCCCTCGGCCCCCCCGCCGGCCAGGCAGGGCCCTGCGGCCGCTCGGAGTTTTTGCTCCCCGTCAGAAATTTACCCGCCGGGTCTCGTTCCCGGCTCTGGCGAAGTCGGCACAGAGGCGCCCACCGGCTTCAGAAGCCTTGGGACTTCTCCTGGGTCGTGTTTCGCTGGGGGTGCCGACTCTGTCCGCTTCTCTGCGCCGGCTCCCAGGGAAACTGAGGCAGGGCCTCGGCGCTGGCCGAGGGCACGGGCCTTGCTGGGAGCAGCCCGAGGAGTGTTGTGTTGTTCAAGGGGACGGAGGGAGACCGTGGACGGGGACTGAGTCTCGCTTCAAAGCCGGTCTCCTGTCAAGCAAAATACACTTCGTTCCAGATGTGAACTTTGAGGTAACTTTTGGTTTTTAACTGCCGGCCTTTGGCTTTAAGTAAAACCACAGCGAAAGGCAGCCAGTGCCTCCTGAGAAATGCAAATGTTGAAGTCCCCCACGTTACGGTCAGCGTAACTTTACTGCAAAGTTGTCCTTTGGAAAAGGGAAAGTCCCCTGTTCTTTACTTACTTTCACAGGTCTGGTCAGAGATGCTGCTGTTAAAGGATGATGTGGCTAAATTCTGGTCTGGACGATGCAGGTATTTCTTTTATTGGAAGAGTTGTTCCCTTTTACATTGATCTAAGTGGGAGAAGAATTTGCTTCAACAAATGAGCTCCTTTGTTTCAAAGTGTCAACTTCTGGGAGGGTTTGGTTTCAGAGGACCCATGTAGTAGTTTATGTCTCTATCAAGTCCTTAAGGATTGTGGTTCTGTTCCTAATAGTGGATCTGTGAACACTACATCAAAAATGACAGCACTTTTCTGGATATTATTATTCCAATAAACTAAACTGTTCCTGGATACATGACTTCCAGGGCATGGAGAGTAGAGCTGTGTGGGAAGATTTGTTAGAAACGAGAGACAGCTTAGAAGTCCATTTATCCACGTTTAACAACAAACGCTGAAACAAACATGCAAACAAAACCCAAAAAATTTTGTGATGCCAAAAACCAATTTTGTGATGCCAAAACCCAAAAACCCTGTTATGCCTTTAGTACTAAAATACTTTAGTTTTGTGCCAGGATGGCGATTTCCAATTTTGCCAAAACAGCAAAAGATTTGACTAGAAGCTTTCTCTGGAAGTAACTAAACGTTGCCTTGTAAGTCAGTTTATTAAATTATTCCAAACACTGTTGAAAAAATACCACTTTTTGCATACCAACGCGAAGGATTTGGCAGCTTCACTAACGGGGAATTTTTTGCTTTGTCGTATGATTCTGTATTCCTTGTTGTATTTGGGGGTGTCTCCCGAGAGGGGAGATGGTACCCTGGTGTTAGTCTGCCTGCCCCGCCATGGGAGCCGGGCCGGAGGGTGCCAGCCCCCTGCTCCGACCGCCCTGCGTGGAACGGGAATGCGGAGGGAGAAGGCTGTAATAGAGATATCAAGCGGCTTTGGTAGTAACAAAACTTTTCTGAAATTCTAGATTGATTTCTTGAGATATTAGAGCCTGCAGTATTTTGGGAAAAGTTCCAGGTTTTGAGAATGTTGAAATGTTGTTAGACATGTTCTGAATTTGTGGTTAACTTGGAGCTGCCTGAACCTTGTTTTAAAACTGTGTGGATCCCTTTAACCCCTGAACCATAGCAGAATAAGGCCCTAAGCTAACAAAATAACTGTGACTACCCTGTTCCAAATTGTTCAGATTTATCATGGCACTGGAGAAATTTCTATGGCATATGTGTGCGACATTTGCTAAAATTTTATTAGACCTACACTTGAAAATTAATTCACAAAGGGCAGAAGGAGGAAAATCTTGATGAACCGTTAATCAACCCCTTCTTAACAGCAAAACGAGCCACATGTTTATATAACAAGTCAAATGTACTCAACGACAATTTTCTTTATCTGGAAGTACTCTTTCTGTTTCAGAGTAATGGTGAATGCAATTCACTTATTATTACTACTTACAAAAATATGTTTGTTTAGTCTGTTAGTTTTTATAACTCTTACTGTCTGGAAATACTCAGAAGGCTTTATCTTTTGTCGTAAATGATAGTACTTCTTTATACACGCGTGCACGTACATAGGCAAGCGCACAGGTATGGGTAGGTATTTATAATACTTCCAAGTCAGTCAGGGAGTTCAGCCCCTCTCCTGACATTCATAACCTCCTATTTTCGTGAACCAAAATTGATCTTGTTTAACGTGAGGGACATTTCAACTTTTACGAGTTGTGGGAGTAGGGAAAGCTGCACGTCTGTGGATCCGTGTGAACCCCGCTGCAAGCTTCTGGGCAGAAGTCTGGGCACCGTCCAGCTTCTGCGCTTCGCTCTCCTGGCCCCAGTTCACCCAGCTGGAAGGGTAGTCGGTACGTTTGCCCAGCAGGCTGGCTTAACGGGGCATTCACCGATGAATACGGCCCCGAATTACTGCTGAAGATGGCAGATCACAAAGTGGCAATCTTCTGCTGCTGATTACTGTTAGTCTTCACATTGATGCGACTGATTTAGAAGTTATTAATGGCTAAGGTATATTACCAGTACGTATTCCTAAAGCAGTGATTTGTGACTCGGTAGCATCATAAACCCTGGGATAGTTCAAGGAGGGGGGTGCACATCATCAGCGATCGCTTATGTGAGTGAAGGGATTCTGAGTGTGCCCAGGAAACCTTGGTTATAAAAACCCGTCGTTACTCTACATTGTGTGCAAAAGAGCCACTTCTGTTTTAATCTAAATAACTTGAATGGTTCATTATGGGCCAACATGGGCTGAGGAATTGCAAAATATTGGGCTTTATCCCAGTTTGTTCCCAACTAAAAGTCCCTCTTCAAATGTTATATGTATGTTTGTTCTGGTTTGTGTTTACTTTAGTGTTCTAAACACCATTTGTGTATACCATGCTTTACAGACAGTTACAGATAACAGGCTTCATTGAAGAGAGACTGCATTGAGTTCGCTGCAAATACAATACAGTGTATTGCAATGTAGCACAACAGGAGGAATATATTCTCATTTTCTTGCATTTTCAGCTTGCTTTCCATGAACTGATGAGACATTGTTAGGCTATTTTTATCCTAATACACCTGTAACAGTTGGTTTGAGAGGTGACAAACCTCTGCTTGCAGATGCCTGATTTATCTCGGTGTATTCAGTTTAGAACTGCACCCAAAATCTGCTGAGTAGGGGCTGGCCCCTGGAGATTGCTGCTGCATCCATTTTACCTGCACGTGAAAAGCACAGTCCAAACATGTCTTTTGGTCTGACTTTCCAGCTTTGGTTAGGCCTGAAGAAGAGGCACAGAAATTAATTTGAACCTGAGCAATGTTTATTTTCTGATCCTCTTACATTTCATCTGAACCAGTTTGATAAAATTTTGAGAAAATCATGCTTTATGGAAGTGAATTTAGTTGGAAATAAGCAGAGAAAATGGGAGGTGAAGGATCTCAGCTGTCTCAAGACAGATTTCAAGCAGTTTTTCTCAGTGAAATTAGCAGAGTTTGTAAAGACAATTTCAGGTCACTTATGATGATGATTCAAAGGGTTAATTCTAATTTTGAACTTCCCAAATGTCAGTGCTCTTCCATCCAAAAATACAGCAATGGGCTTTATCAACATATGCTTTTCATTACCTACAAGACTTACAATATTTTTGGTGTCTGTATCAGCTTGATTCAATTACTGGTACCACTGCGAGGGAACATTACCTCCAGGGAAAAGGGGGTGAATGCATCAGTGCCCATGGATACAGTGTACAGAGCAGATTAATATAACAGATTTACATCAAGACTGCTGACTCCATTACTTTAAAACTCCTGTAATTGACTTTTTTAAAAATGACATTAGCATTTAAATGGTACTATCGTTACAAGGGTGAAGGTTCAGCAGAATATGATCAATTTATTGAGCTCTTCAAATGTTCTTTTGATATTTATTTCTTGTTGTCATGCTGGAGGGGTTTTTTAGTGTTTTGTCAGACACAAGAAAAAGTCTATACCGTTGAGATCTTGGTCTATGCGGCTATGAGTAGAAATGCATGAAAAGCTCACCTGAAACGGTGTGTGACCTACTCAGAGTTATCTTTCTCACCTGCATACCCCACACCCTGCAGCTTTTTCTGATACATAAAATTCCAGTATGACAGAAAGAAATAATTTACAGAAGCTGTCTTTGGTCTGTGAGAAGAGACTGGTGTTCATGCTTCTTACACAGAAAACAGGTAGGGAGATTATCCACCATGAAGTCCTTTTTCAGCATTACATGTCAGAATTATCTCAGTTGCATTCAAAAGACATACAGCTACCAGTTCAGCCAGTACAGCTACCACGTCGAGGCAATTTTGCCAGAAATTTCACATTGGCTTGAGAGAACGATATGCTCTGTACCCCATTGCCTTTTGGTCAGAGTTGGATGCCTGATGCACTGCGTGCCTTTTCAGAATCTCCGCACAGTGCAAATTTTCTTCTGGGACATTTGTTCTCAGGCTCTCGGGCATGTGACGTACCTTTCTGCAGGTGAGAAGCTCCGTGTTCACTGAACAGACAAAACTCTTGAGTTTTACTGCACTAACAGAAATTTGAAATAGTTTCGTTAGAGCAAATGACTTAGAAATGGTCGTAGATGCTCAAGAGGATAATCTTACAACACCTACCACTTTGTGGTTATAACTCATTAAAGACGGAATTATTATAAAGAAATGTTGTTCAGGATGCCTAACAATTCGAGTGCATGGCTGCAAAGTATGTTGTGAAAGATCCCTCTTACACGAACATAACAGCACAGAGCCTGTTCTCGTAGGATTTCTGACCCAGAAGACTGGGATGGCCGGCAACTGATACCTACCTGCCAGATTAATCTCCAGTCATCAGCACTGATACACGTATCTCCCTAGATATATATGTATCCATACCTGAGTGCAAGTGTGTATGCATATGTATATGTATCTATAAAATCGGTTAATCCTTGTCTAATATTCTGATGTCATCTGTGAAGTAAAGATTTGCGAATCTTTGAACGCAGATCAAGGACTACTCATGCGACTGGAATGGCCTAAGAAGGGCATCTTTTTCAAGCCTGCAGATTAGGCAAACAGTGGACATTGTATGAGTAGATTTGTGGTACCTTACTTGAACATACCCGTTTGTGGATAAATAGGCTTTAAGTCTTTTCCTCCCGAGCCATCTAATGTCACAAAACCAAGCACGAAAGTGTAACAGTCCATGGGGCTTTGGTGAGTCCACTTTGTTGTCTCCCATTTTAAAAAGCAAAATCTAAAAGGAGAAGAAAAGAACAACTGCACTGATTTTTTGTCATTTTAGTCGGTGGCTCTTTGGCTGCTGCTGATACAATGGATGGATCCCAGTCCCGTTCTGTGTGGAAAAGCAGGTCTGGGACGCAGAGCCAGAGTTCAGACTATAGTGGCAATAGGTAACTCAGTATCCCTCCTGCTTGCCTCGCTATAAAAATGCTTGGTAATGACCCAGTTCGACCCTGCCAGTTCTCTCTGACCTCCTCCTTTTCAGGATGCTGCTTAATTTGCACTAATTACATTCCATTCTGACAGGAACTTGGACATTGTCTCAAGCTTTCAGGTATTTTCACTGCCATATTGCAATACAGAGTACTCTTGAGGCTGAGTACGAAAATGGCAAGAAGTAATTTATGAAAATACACTTTGTTTAATATAATACATAAGTAGGCTGCATGTAGTGTAATCTATATGCATAAATACCCCTTCAGGTTTGACTTCGTGCTTTCATCTTGAACTCTTGCTAGGATTCAGGAGGGTTGGTTAAACCCAGCAGTAGGAGTTTTGAATTAATGCATTCATTGGCTTTGGGGTTTGGTTTTTTTTTTGGTTTGCCTCCAGAATCCCGGGTTAGATTCCTAATAATAATTCAGGGGTTGATGACCACTACAGAAAATGCTGCTTCAAAGAGGTTACTAGCATAGGAAAGATCTTCTGCAAAAAGGAAAACTTACGGGACCGATTCAGCTCTGCTTCTTCTAAAACCAAAGTTGAGTGAGGGTGTCTGTACGTATGAATATGAATAGATCGATGGAGAAAAATTCATTCAAATGTTTTTTTTGTTTTACAATAGAATGAATGAGAAACCTGTCCAACAACTTGTTCACAAAATTGAACTGTGTCAAAATGTCTGCTTTGGCCGAAATATAACCTTTTTACTGTGGAGGGATCGGGGGGCCTGGCATGAGTCTGTGTGGGTGAAAGAACATGGGACTTCTCTCTCTTGCTGTGCATTAACACAGAGTTTCTGTTCCCTGCTTTGCTGATTTGCATGGAGTTTGTCATCCCAGATCCCTCTGCATCGCGGAGAGAATTTTGTTAACAAAAACTTCCAGATGCTTTCCTCCTTGTTCGGGCGTGTGCCTGGATACTGAGGACAGCTCAAATCCCGTGTGCGCTCTTGGGTGCCCGTTTCAGAGTCAAGAGGCCACCGTTTCCTTTTGCAAAGAGTAGGTAGAAACCGTTTGGCGTTTTTAGCAGTGTGACGATCGAACATGACCCTGCCGTAATAGCGATGCAGCAACGGCCGAGAAAGCCGCTCCTGGGGCTGTGGGAGCGCGTGTTCCGGGCGGGGAGGAAGGGCCCGCTCTCCTGATGGAAGCAGATCTCCCTATGAAGTCTCAAAGCGACGGATAAAAAAGTATCAAGCGCATGCCAAGGCTTTGTATTACTTTCAAAAGAATAAGATACGAGCCATTGTTGGAGCTGCACTAAGGCTTTTAGGCACAGACAGTATCAGTAAAGCAGTTGCATGTTTCAAAATATTGTATCATTTTAAAGTGCAGTGCACATTAGATCAGTGAAACAGGATACGCCAATTTGAACTGTGTCATATAATGCAGCTCTGTGTTTGGAGAGACGGAGGCACCCCGGACCCAAAATCCCTGGAGCTGTCTTTCAAAGAGTGATAGTTACGGAAATTAGCAGTGCAGAAATCCGCACTAATCATTCATCGGGAGTCTTATTAACTGTCTTAGCAGTGTTATTAGGAGAGGGCCCGGCCCCCGAGCGCGGCAGCGGGGCAGAAGGCCGCCTCTCCCGAACCGGCACCGCCGGCTGCCCTCCCGCATCTCGGCCTCTTGCTCACGGTGGGAACCGTTTTGTAAACGACTGTGGCATGAGGGAAAAAATGATCTAATCTTCGCGTAAACTTAAGCGACGCCTTGTTGTGCCAGGGAATCTGACGCAGAGCGAAGGAGGTGAGACTTAATGCGGAGGATGAGCTCCTTCTGCTCCTCCGTGAGCACCTCGGGGCCTTCTGCCCGTCCTGCCGTCCAAGGAGGGTTGGCGCGGGACGAACTTCAAGGGTGAGAGCTTTGAGAGGACTCTGGTTACTCGCATGGGCTGGCTGAAGCCATTTTTGTGCCTGGTGCCTGTAGTTCTGCGAGGCTGGTGCTTGCTTTGAATAGTCATGGCTGTAAATGGGCAATGCCCTGAACTCACAGGCTGTGAGTTCTGCAAATATTGTATTTAATGCACTGGGAGTTATCATAACGCCTCTTTACTTATTGACAAACTTTACCTAACCACGAAAAACCCAACAATATTTGGCCCAGTTGAGCTTCCTGTAGGGAATTTTGCATTAAGCTTTGCCCTTAGTTTTATCAAACAATTTTTTGAGTATCAACTTGAGACCTGTTTCTTAGGAAAAAGAACGCCTTAGAGTTTCAGAAGGGTGAGTTTCAAGTTTGACCCCTGGTATTCCCATCTGATGTTAGTTTCAAATGAAAGAAAATTAAATTACACACTTAGGTTCAAGGATTTAAGTCCGTGAATCTTACTCTAGCTAGTATCTCTACCACAAGGGAAGCAAAGAACATAGAGGAGATAAATAATACTTGAAAAAGACAGAATCTTTTTTGTCTGCTTCTTTATCTGTAGTTTGACTGTGTTCCTTAAGTGTTGAAAGGGGCACTTTCTTGGCAAGTATGACACAAATAACCTTCACCCTTGACTGCACTGTCTGAGACAGTTATAAATTTGAGGATAAAGGACACGAACAAGAGTTACTTTATATGACGTTTTCTCATGATAACGGGATGGAGAAATGAATGAGTATTCCCGTCGCACTTGTCCTGAGATTGTTTTGTCAAACAATCGGATTTATAGCCCGGCACTTTGGCTGTGTCGTAGCGAGTCGCCTGTATCGGTTTTAGTTTCTGTGCCGCAGCGCGGAGCCTGCACGAGCCGGGGGGACAGCTTGTTCTGAGTTTTGTCATGTTACGTGCTTAGGTACCCGTAGCTGATTTTCCTCCAAAGAGGGCTGCGCTGCGGCGGCGGGCAGCCCCGGCCCTGCATGAAGCAGAAGTGAAGCATCTGAGGAAAGGCATTCGAGATCTGACGGCACGGTGGTGCTGAGCAGTAAAAACTCCCAAGCGTTTGCATAACTGGAGTGTGTTGTGGGTATGAAGGTGGGTTTCATTATCGTAGTCCCACGGAGGTTGGTTTGTGCAGTCCTCTGTGGAGGACTTGTTTGCGGTTTGTTTGTGCAGTCCTCTCTTTGTGCAGAACTCAGGTGGAGATTTCAAATTGCGTGTGAAGGAATTGTGTGCCCGCTCAAGGGGCGAGCCGGTGGGAAGCGCGTGCCTAATTCCTCTGGAGCCATTTGGAAGTCTCAGCCTCGGTTTTTAAATGACCTGATCTAGTCATCTTGTGCCCTCCGCTGGGGGCGGGAGGAGAGTTTTCTTGCCATGAGACAGCTTAAAAGAGTCATTTTTTTCAAAGCAAGTGTTCGTAATTTTAAAAATTAAGCCTTTTCTGCTGAAGGTAAATATATAACCTACAATTTCAGTGTCCCACTTAGGAAAGATACTACACGCTAGTATATTGAAATAGTTTTAAACGAACGCAAACGGTTGAAAAATATTCATTAAATTTATCAGTTATATATTCTTAGAAACAATTTCATAATCCTTTTAGATACATTCAAAAGCATTTCTCAAGATTTTTTCACTGTTCTAAACATTTTTGTTTAAATTACAGCAATCCACAGCATATGGTTGTATTTATGCTGTGAATAAGCTTAGTGTATTTTCTTTCTATATATTCCTATTGCAGAGCTTTTTAGGGAATTTTTCAGCCTTTTGTAAATGCATTTTTAAGATTTTTAAAAATGTCTTTTTGAAGGATGATGTTTAGAGAATTGCAAAAATCTGCATTAAAAAAACACCAGTAACATCACATGCTTGACAGAATCTTTACTCCAGAAGCACTGGCACGATCAGGGGAGCTCCTGAGTGCAGTTTGTGGGTTTATTTCTCCTTCTGTCCCAATGCCGGAGCTCAGCTGTGGGGCAGGTACAGCCCGGCACCGGGGTGGACCCCGAGATTCTCTGCAAATAACTTGTCATCCGTATTACAACAGGTACAGCTGAAAATATTCAGGGATGTTGATGGAACATGATGATCACAAAGAGATGAAAACATATCATATCTATATGATAATCAGCATAAACATTTGCATCTCAGCCCCACACCTACATGTGGCATTATAATGAAACCTTCTAGACTCGCCATGGACACTGGTTTTGATAATAGTATCTGGCTCAAACTGTACTGATGTCTGTATAGGGATCCATCCATCTATGAACCAGGACAAGGCATTAATAAGAGGCGTAGTATTGCCAGGGGCAAAGTTAGAGTGCAAACTTATCGAAGGCGCTGAACTTTGATTCTGCGCTTTAAATATAATTCCATTATTACTTCATAAATAAAGAGATTAAGGTATGTAGGCTATGAGCTGGTGATTATATGGGAATATGGTTTAGGTAAAGCCATGAATAGTATTTGGTTTGGGGAACTGTTTGTCTCAAGTGATATTATGGGCTTGTTTTCAAAGAGTTTGTTGAATAGGTTTTTGAGCAATTCTGTGCATATGGAGCTTGGCAACACAGAGTACCGATTGCTTTAGATTCTCCGTCCATCTTTCTCATCTATTTCCTTTCCTTTAAAAGTTGTGATTATTTCTCATGGGCCTTTTTTCACCGTGAAATCTTAACGATTAACCCAAACTAAAACCCAACCAAAGGCAGTCCCATCTTCAGCTGTGGTTTCTAACTTGTGGTTACTTGAATAATAAAATCTATTCCCGCAATGAAGAGAACTCCCCAAACATTTACTCCGTAGCTGTTTGCTCTACCCAAACATGTATGTTGCTTATCCATAACACGCACAAGTACTTGCGAAAACACACACAGATATATTTTCTATCCAGGTAGCTTCCTGGCTAGCCACTCCATCAGCAGAGAACTTTTCCAGGCATGTAAACGTATCAGTGCTAGATCGACTTTGCTTGGATATATTTTCTTTAAGGAATATTAGGTCAGTATCACTGCGCCGAGAGGTGGAAAGGAGTGACTTGATCTGCTCTGCTCCGTTTGCTATGTTCCTAGGTGATTGGTTTTTAGTATTTTGTCCTCTCTAGTTCTATAGGACAAAAAATACGGTCCTCTTCCATTTCCATCAGGAGTTCTGTTGTCTGATAGTTTCACCTGACAGTAAATGTAGTTCCCCACTTACTCTCAACACCTTTTGGGTATTTGTAAACTGACATTGCTGGATGTGCAAAGAAGTGCAAAATAACAAGTGTGGCTGTGGAGCTAGCAATTTTGCATCAAGAAAGGGGAGAGGGAGAAAATAAAACAGAAGTATATTAGGCATCTTTAAAGCAAACCTACTCATTCTGAAACGGGCTCTTTCATACCAGGAAAAGATCAGAAAATAATTAAACTGTCAGTGAAATAAATCCTCCTGATCTACACCGTTTATATAGGGGCTGCTGGGTTGCCCAAAACCCCAGTGAGAGGGAGCAAGGCACTGGGTCTCCCAAGGCTGATGAGACGGAGTTACGTGGGGATCTGGTTGGGTACCCCTCACCGCCCGATCTCCCAGGGGAGCAGTGGGACCCTTGGGATTGATTCCTGTCTCTCGTCTGGGAATGACTCCTGGAGCTGCCTTCCCATCAGCTGCCTGAAACGACGCCTTGAGCCTTTTGGCAGGTGACGGTTCAGGAGTGCAGGCCAGGGAGCTTGGCCATCCCGTGCCCTTCTGCTGCATCCGAGTCCTGCTGCTCAGATGGAAGAGAGCCTTCCCTTGCACTGCCTTGCAAACAGGCATTCCCTGCCAATATTCCCGCTGCTCGAAGGGGCAGTCAGTGAGCTCAGAGTTGCTGTTGAGCAGGTTTTCTATTTACCATATTCCTGTGGGATCCCAATACAAGGTGTGCAGCTAATGGGTTCTTTAATATTTCTGGAAAGATTATATGCATACATGCATTAGAGCAAAACACAACATACACTTCATACTTGTTTTCTGGAGTGTTTGGATCTTTATTTTCACAGGGAAAAGGTTTCCCTAAAATGGGAGGAACTGTGTAGCCTTTCCTTCCAGCAAATACAATTGTCCTGCTTCCTAGAGAAAAGTACTGGGACTTTCCCTGTCTTCCTTTTGTTTAGTCTGGCCTGTGTTTGATTTTTAGGCTTTCTTTTTCCTCTAGAGCTCTGTCGGCAGAAGACAGTACGAGAGGAGCCAACGGTGACTCAATAAATCCCTACGTGGCAAAGTTCCTGTTTCTCCTCAGGGCAGGTTGTCGCTGCACTGGGCAGCCGGCTGCGTCATCCAGAGGGGTTGTTCCATCTTTGAAGCACAACCTCTATGTTCACTGCGGATCAACTTGCAAGCAGGTGTTAATACAGCTCTTAAAGCATTTCACTTACGATAATTTAACCTTAAACTCCCCCTACACGTTACGTTTTTCAGATAGCCCTAAGAAATGTGGCTCTTTTCCCAAAATGCAGCAGAGCAAAGTCCTGAAATGTTTCTGTCTGTTGCAAGGACTGTGCAAAATAAGTCTATTTTGTGTATAGGCTTTTATATAAATATTTACTTAAAATATAGCTTCATTTTCATACCATAAGACTTCAGTCTCGGTATTGCAAATGATAGCTTCATTTTAAGCATGTCTGTGTACATATGTCTTTGTAGAATGGGGAGCGATGTGGAACTCTGCTCCAAAGTACTCAGCAAGCTCTTTCCTAATTGTGCTTCATAACTCTCCGTAGGAGGGTGTCTAAGATTGGAACCAGCCTAGGATGCTTAAACAACTTACGTCGTTTTGTTAGGAAGTTGTTAAAATAAATTCCTGGGGGAGATGATACGAATGAATTTCTCACTTTACAAGTGTTTTTGGGGTTGTAGAATTGATGCATTTACATTTACCCTGTTCATAATGAAAAAATAAATTCTGCTTTAAAACGTATTTTTGTTCCAAAATGTAAGCCAACATTTCAATACAAAGATTAATCCTACTTTATATCATCTCCAGCTCAAGTCAGTGGAAATCTATAAAGCATGCTTCAATATAAGTAGGAATTTCTTACTGTGCATAACAGAGCACTGTCTTCTAGGGCTTTGAGCCCTACAACAACATGAAGAAGGGAGGAAATATCGGAGGGCTTCATGGATCAAGCAGAGATGTTGTCCAAGTTTAGTTCTATCTTCGGGGTCTCCGGACAGCTGCTTGAATTTGACCAGCCACATTCAGGCCTCACCCATTAGATTGCTTTCCTACTGTGGGATATTTTAATAAATTGCAATTTCAATAATATTCCAGCTACTGCTTAAGTTTGCTCTGTTGCTGGCAAAAATGTAGCAAACTAGAAATAACTGTGGTAGTGTAAAGCTAGTAATATATTAAAACATTGAATAGGAAAGGAATGCGTTATTACATGGTCTTCTAATACATACTGCAGTCTGCTTAACCTTCCAAGCCGGGCGATGAAGGAGGTCCTCTGTTTGTTCCTGAGGAACTTCATTTTTTGTAGGATTATCCATAATTAGTGAGGCCCAAAATTTCTGAAGACTCAGATTAGGCAGTTAGAGCAAAGTATTGTAGGCCAAGACTGTTCGGTTTCCTGACACCAATCGGCTGCGGTCCTTCTCTGCGCCTCAGTTCACTATCTGCAAAATGGGTACGGTAGCTTTCGGTCTGTCTTTCAGCAGCATAATTGTATTTAATTCATACCTCTAGGCATTTGATTCTGCTTAACCATCGAGCATTCACATTTCTTTCCTACGTTTTCTTCTGGTCTTTATTAGCCGCTGTTCGGAAGCATGACGTTCCGTTGATGGGGCGGTGCGGGCCAGAGCACCGTGATGTCCGCTCTGTGTAGGTGTCTCGGTGTCAGGGGAGCTCTGCCACAGGTCCCGTGTCCTTTTCTTTCCTGAGCAGAATCAGTCAGGTCTCGTTCCTCCTTTTCGACTGAAAAAGGTGCTTTGCACGCCTGCTTCAGGGAAACCGTGGCTTTAATATGCACGAGGATGTTTATCATCTTCCCTAAGTGTAAAAAAAAAAAAAAAAGCCCACTTCATCTTTGATGGGTGTAATCTTTATTTTTACTCCACACTTCCACACACTTACAAGTTAGAGCAATATACCATTGTTTTGTTTTTTTAAAAAATCCGCCTTTTTTTTCCCTGTGATTAATTCAAGCTGTATTTTGATCTGTATATAGATTTGTATATATGGCTGTATATAGAACTGTATATTGATATAACATAGATACTGCAGTTGAAATTGCAGTAGGAAAACAGAGGAACAACAGGCATTGCAGAGATTGTAGCGCTGATTAGGAGTGCAAATTAGATTTAGATTTCCTGAATATCTAACAGCAGCTAAGCATTTTTTTGTCCTTTGTGTATGAACATTTCCATTAAAATTTACAAAGGGTTTGAACTGGATTAGACTCCCACAGTCACTTTGAAATAACAAAATACAACTTGGCTGACAGGGGCTGTTTAGAAACCTTTTGCAAAAATTATCTTCAGAAACGTTAGCACTTAGCAGTTACAAAATGTCTACTTTTGTCTTGCCCCCTCTGCCAAGTTCCCTTTTTGTCTTGCCATGAGGAGGATAAATTATCCGACTTGCAGAGATAAACCACAGAGAGGTGAGATTACTGAAGCTGAATACTAGAAACTCCCAGCACTCTGTCCTCCTCTACAGTTCGAATTTAAAACCCTGTTTCTGGCTGTGTCAATCAGTCACTTAATGAATGCATTACTAAATGTAGTTGTTTTTTCCTTTCTGGAAGATGCAATTAATGTTTTGGCTTAAGACACCTAGTTTATAATAAATGTATGGAGTGCAGCAAAAGATCTTTGAAGTAATTTGAGGAATTATCTGAACAGAAAAAAGGCATACAATACATTGCTTTGAAGAGTCTGAAATGTGTTGGCATAGGGCAAAGAGGGGGAAATGCTCCCTTATACGTGCTACCATAAATACTTTACGCCCCGACATACTGTGGTTATGCTAAACGTTGGCTGGGGACTGGGCTAAGGGCAAGAGCACGAATGAAAGCCTCTTTTGCTGTTACGGTCCTGGTGCTCTTTTGTGGCGGATGTCTACAAGAATGTGTTCAATATAAAAGGGCGGGGGGTGTCTAAGAGGTTTCCCTCCAATAAAAGGAAAAGCCGGACTTTCTTCCCAAGATAACTTCTTCCAAAGAACTGGCGAAATGCAGCCTGGCTGCAACAGGAGGGTAGAAAACAATTTTAGCAATAGGTGGTGACAGTTTCTTTTAATCTTCTTTATGTTCTACATGTATTAGTTTAGTGGCTGACTAACGCTATCTTTGGATTTATCTAACCAAGAAGTCTTTTGGCAGAGTGATTCTTTCCCCTTATTTATTCATTAAGATTTGTGCTCTGAGGATGTGACGGTGGTGACATTGGAGGGGTCCAAGGCTTGGGGGGGGCTTCCTCTGTGTTTCACGGACAGGAGCGGAGCTAAGGGCAATGCAAGAGGGCAAATCTGTCCAGAGCAGGTTAAAGATTAGTAGAGGTTGTGGTTGTTGAACTGGCTGAAATTATAATTTTATATCTAAAATCTAGGCTGTGAGTAGTTTTGTGAACGATGCCTTCCCGGTTCAGGGTGTTGGGATTGGTAGGGGGGATGGCTTGTTGAGAGAAGCAGAGAGGCCAGGAAATCTCATGTCAAGCAAACATTTTATCCTAGTGCGTTCTGCTTAGCTTTTCCATCCCATGTAATCTGGAGGTGAATCAAAGCTAATAAATAAAGCTTGGACATCATGTACATGTTGTGTCTAATTCTGCTATTTAGGGCCAGACGCTGACTGCAATTTTCTTTTGGGTCTCTCAGATTATACACATCAAGCCTGTAGTATCAGATCGGTCTGTCATTGATAATCTTACCCTCTTTCCATAGTTGCTCCATGTCTCTCACCCACATTTTTTCTCATCTTGAAAATACTTCAGCGTCGCAGTGGGATGCTGTGTGGGTGTGCAACGAATTTGCCGCAGAATAAGGGGCTTTGACTATGAATTCCTCTTGGCAGAGACTGTGCTTGCTTGCGTCTGTGAAGAGCACCCAGAACAATGGAACTGACTCTGGCTCAGAGCTTTCCAAGCACAGTGATGAGACAGATGATAAGCCGTAAGAATTAACTCTGAGATCAACACCGCAGCTTTCGGTAGAGCCCTGCTGGAGCTTGCAGACTTCCCAGCAGATTTGCACTGGACTCAAGGTCTGTGAAGGAAATGAAACCATGAGTTTCATGTTTCAAAACACAAACTTTGCACTGGTCTGTTTGGGAGGGTATGGTGTGAACACTGCTCTATAAAGGTAGGATATTATTTATAAAACTACCATGAGGAAAGTTTTAGGGCTTTGTAACCAGCTGCAGGTGATCCGATGTGCTTACGTTACCCTGAAATCTGAAAAACATACAAAAACGTTGCCACATATAACCGCATTCATTTGGGCTGGTTACTGCAAAATGGATGCATTTTGAAAAATCCCGAGGTCGAAAGTGTGCTAGTACCCAATTACCATTTTTTAATGAGATTGTATACCTCCCTTCAGGGCCTGATGTGTACTACACCTCTCTGGCCTATTCACTGTGAATTTTGCAGGCCTTGCTGTGTGTGGTCCCCGGGCTGACTTGCTTTTAACACGTTAAAAAACAGCAGCAGAATACTTAAGTCCGCATCTTGCAAAGCCACCCTGAGCATGCCTAAAAAAAAAAAAAATTAAAAAAAAATCTTTCTACCTTTGAAATCCAAGAGCTTTGTGTGTTGTGCGGGCAGTGCTTGCTGCGGAGGGGGCGGACGAGCGTGGCTCGACTGGGGAGCGGCGGCCAGGACAGGGCCCGCTGGGGCTGGCCGGGGGGCCAGGCAGCCGCCCGCAGCCCCTCGTCTCCCCTGGCAGAGAGCAGGCTGCCGCGGCTGCCGCCGTGCCAGCCGGGAGTGCAGCGTCTTCCGCCGCTGGGCTCGGCAGCGCCCGCTCTCCCGATTCCCGCTGGAGAATAAACACCTGGAAAGATGGTTTAGCGATATGACGGTTTGCAAATACTGGGGCAAATTCTCTTCGGTGATACATGTAGCAAATACCTTAAAAAATGGGATTATACTTCTGAACAGCTTTTGCTGGCTGCGTTTATACCCATTTGCTTATCCCATTTTAATTAATAAAGAACGTAAATGACGGTATTGATATTGATGAATTAAGTCATAAATAGAGAAAATTTCAATACTTGCATTGCTGTCTTGTGCGAGTTTAATGGAGACACTCGTTTTTAGCTAGGCAGATACGGGACTTTTTATCAATGTAAGGAATGAGAACTAAATTTGAGATGAACTGCTTGCAAAGCATCTGTAAATCAAGAAGTATTCACAAACATGCACAAAGCCAGTAACTCTGAGGAGTGAATACATTACAAAGTTTGACAGTTAATTCATAGAAACTTGTAAACAAAAAAAGAAGTAAAATTAATCCAGTAATTCATTACCATTGTGTAACTGTGGGATTTTATTATATCTGGAGAATGTGAAACTTGGACTGAATACAGAATAACAGTCTGCTGGTGAAATTAGTATATGCTACTATACTAATATGCTAGTATGAAATTAGTAAATATATAATTTAAATTAGTGTATTGAAACAGAAGTTAGCAATTCAGAAGTTTTCACTGCTGGCTTTGAGTTTGCATCTCCCTATTAATTAGTTCATTGCTACGTCATGTTTCGTGGGATGCGAAGGCAGCGCAGAGAGGGACATCCCTCCGTCCTCTCCTGGCAGGAGATTGTAGGCGGTGGAGGTTGTCAGTGGCTGTGAGGGTTCTGAACCACCGGTGAATCCCTTCATGGCAGCTTTCACGAGTGCCAAATTCACCTGGAGAGCCACCTCCTCATGCAGAGGTCAGCGTGGTCTTAATTTGTACGCATGCAACGTCGGCCAATTTATAGATGTGAATATATATATATGTATGTATAGATTTTTTTTTTTCCTTTTTGTGTAAAACAGTCTCTCTGGCCTATAATCGATTTCTGAATTCCTTCCAACTTGAGACCAAAGACAAAAGCTTCCCTATCCACTAAGCTTGGCTCCAGACGTTACCTGGAGGAATTTTATGCCGTTCCGCCTAGACGCGAGGGCCCGACGTACGCCCGCTCTCGCGGTGCCTGCGGTGCCAGGAGTGGGCGGGACCTGGATGGCAGGCTCCGCTGCTCATCAATTAAAGGGTTAACTGCCAACGCAGAACACAAACAAGAGATGCAAGCAAACAGTCCCCAGCAGAAATTGGACCCATCACTTCCCTCTAATGAAAACCAGATTCACTCCTACAACAATCATTCCACTGTTCCTAGATACCATTCCTAGCTTGAGAGAAGCATTATTGTTGTTTCTATTAAAAAAAAAAACCAAACCCTGAACCCATACATTATATTTCTAGAGTTGATCTATTTTATCATCTGGTTTTCTTTCTGGAAAAGGAAAAAATAAAGTAAAAAGGTTTGCCAGATCGGAGTGCTGAGTCTCAAAGCAAAAGAAAAAGGGAGGGAGTTTGCAGTGCCATTGGTCCAGATCCTAGAGTAAAGTCGTTCGACAAAGTAACTGCAATTACACTAGCTGGAGTCTCAAATATGCGTCTCGCAGCCCTGTTTTTCGGGAGGGGAGCATGTATAGGGGCTGTTTACAGAGGGAGTGTATTTCACTTTGTTAAGCAAACGTTATTCTCCAGCTATCTGCCCCATTCCTTCCTGTCTATGAGCTTCACTTAGATACCAGACTGCGCACCAAAAGGGAGACTTGACCTAAGAAATATGTACTTCATAGTGTACAGTGGGTCTGTCAGCTTTAGGACGAAAGACTAGAGTTTTTCTGGGCTGGATCTCATTGGCCCTGGCACGGACCAAACCACTTGATTCTGGTCTCATTAGGCAGATGTACAGTGACTACAACTGTGACAGAGATTTTTTTTTTCCCTTAGAAAAAAAACCAAACAAGTTTAAACCCAGCCTAGTTTTAGTGCAACCTCGAAAATACGGTTTTCTCACACGCTTTTGCTTGAATTGCGAATATTTTTGCACATCCTTGTTGGGATCTCACATCTCTTGTGCCTGTGTTTCTTGGATGACACGTGAAGGCTCTTGTGTGCTTTCAGCTAGCTGACCTTGTGAGCAACATAAACTTGGTCTTTAGCAACCTGATCAAAATATGCAGTGCTGAGGCTTTTTTTTAGCTGTTGGTTTAGATTTCATGCTTTGTAACTGATTTGGTGGAGGATAGGATGGGATTCTGATTCGACTGCAAAAGAGTCAGAATTCAGACTTTTATCTTGCTGAGCATTTCCTTTCACTAGACAAATCAACTATGAGGTCTTTATAAATTTATCCTGCTCCTTGATATCTCTCAACAGTCAAGCTGTTCTTCTGTGAAGGCTAGTATTTCAAACTTACACAAATATTCCAATGCTTTTTAAACATGTTCCAAATAGACATTTATTTTGGCTACAGCAATATTTTCCTTTTATTGCTGTTATGAGATTCAACATTTCCAGAAATAACTTCTGAAAGCTGCTTGAGGGTCTTGGATATAGGTGTTGTCAGATACAGCGGAGAACTATTTTACAATGCACAATGTATACTAACATGTATTTTGAAAAATAAGGAGGACCTGTGGGAAGCTGAAATAGTTTTTTCAAGAAATTTCTTGTGAGTCGTTATGAAACGATACTTTTTCCCGCACCCCACAGACTGGTTATTCCATAAATTCACTATGTTAGTGTTTACTTGGTGCATCTGATGATCGCTGACTGACACTTGAGTTTCGAGTTTCTTCTGGATGTACTTGGTGGTGTATAAGCGAAGATGAGAATGCCGTCTGTGAAGCTTTCTTTGGGGGTAGATTTAAGGTATTGTGTGATATTTAATTGACTAGCAATAGAGGAATCAACAAATGCTTTTCTGTCCTCAACCTAATGGCATATTTGGCTCTTTGCATTTTCAAGGGACTGTGCAGACATCAGCTAATTCCCACGTTACCCGTATCACAAACCCAAGTATTAGCATGGCTTCTTACAGGTGGTAAACTGAAACTCTGTGAGATTCGGTGACCGGCTAAAGGCCAGAGTGGGAAGTCGGTGGCAAAACCCCACGGTGTGTCGTTCTGAGGTGCTCCCGGGTTGCAGTCTCCTGTTCAGCCTGTTGGGAAATCCTGCCTCTCCCATTTACTGAGTAGTGCTCTGTACAAAGGTTCCTGAGGGATGAACTTCAGCAGTTGCATGTGAACGCACAGCAAGCTACTAAAGCATTCAGGCTTTTCTTTAGGGTACCTTGCATTCTCCTGGATCCTTCTTGTGTGATCTGGGTTCTCTGTTAGAAGATGGTAAAACTACCACTAACTTCACCCCATGCCAGACTCTAGCTCTGTCCTCTGAAAACAGAAGCTGTACTTCTGACTTTGATTTTGGTTACCAAGGGATTCCTTTCCCCTTGCCTTCCTGCCCAGCGTTTGGGGGCTTCTCGAATTGGGCTTGCCTGGAACCGGGTAGTTTGGGCTCAGGAAAAATGAAATTCCAGTCTGTGCCCATTTCAAAGTCATACTTGTGTCTGTTGCAAACATTTCTTGAATGGTATGCATTCAAGATTTTGTGATTTTTTGTGAACGGCTTGGTTAGTTTTTACAGAAGCATATTATTTAGAGTCATATGGTGGTACTTCTGTAGGGCTGAAAGAAAATTTGTAATGCCGCAGTTCTGTACATTAATTTTAGGGGGTTTTTTTTGCAGGGCATTACATAGGTGTGCAGATGTGTACACCTATATATCTGAGCGTATAATGTAACGAACATACATTTATGAAGAGCTCGCACTGTTAGAGCCTATGTTTAAAGAGGACTGCATCACTTCCCATTCATTTCTGTAACACTCTGAAATCTGCTGACCCAAGCCAAAACCTCTCCACTCTCTTCTGCTCTTGGGGAGGAGTTAGGGATTTGTGAATGTGTGAAAGTATTAGCTGCCAGTTACAACTGGAATCAAGCCTAGAGGAACCCAAATCCTTCAGCGGGAAAGTTTGTAATACATTATCTCTGGAATTGGCCCAGCTTTCAAAACCAGGAAGTATTAATAGGAATAAATGTGAGCACCATTAGCACTTCCAAAGGCATGATTTATTATCCATTTTGGTTGCAAAATATTGTTTAGTTGCATAATCCTGTTCATTTAAATAGGAAATGTCATTAATGGAGTAGTTTATTAAATACACAGACCTGAAAGCGGGGGAATTCCTTTCAACATATAGCCTGAGCAGGCAGGCACTTTGCACTGTCTTTGCGGTGTTAGCATTTACAGCCATGCCGTACCTGCTTTGAGAGAGAGAAAGCATTAACTTTTCTGCTTAGAAGACATTTCTGAGCTTTTTAAAAGGGATGAAAGTAGAAGAGCGTTTGGACCGAAGGTGGTAGGTACAGTCCTCTGGCTGTGCCACATGGCACGGTGTACACGTACTCTGACGATGCCCGCTGGATGCGTGCAAGACCAGCGCGGCGGCGGAGGGTCCAGGGACTGGATGGGAGGCGGGGAAGGACTGAAAGGAGTGTGCCATGTTTAGCGTGGTCTCTTCCGTTAAGCTCATGTTCTGGTTTATGCATCTGTGCACATTGTGGATGAAACTGGAGATCTCATTCCTTCCCTGGCTCCAAATAACACACGGCAGAGAACAAGGCTGCTCGGGCGTAAGTAACTGATAAGGCTGGGTTTAGACAGTGTTGTTTTAGGGTCGCTGCTGCGACAGTTGCCTGGGATGTCCTAGCAAATTGTTGGTCTCTCAAATCTTGTGTGCACTAAACATTCTGAGGATTGTGAAGATTCTGATCTTGCTGCAGTTTTGTTTTTTCCCAGTAAACGAGAAGTTTACTTTTCCCAGTCAAGTTTTCCATCACTCGTTCGTGACTGGCTATTACAACTTACAGAGAAAATTTACTTAAATAAAACATCAACATGTTCTACTTTAATAGGGATAAATGGTTGGCCAGTGATCGTTATATTTAGATATCTGCTAAGTTTTACTTGGTATCTGACTGATTCATGGAGGCAATGCTAATTATACTGGCTTTTTTCTGTTCCAAGATATCTTTTTTCCCCTGACGTTTTGCCCCTGTAGTCGGTCTGTTCCCTGTAAAATCCTCTCCTTTCCTCTCCTCCTTTGATCTGCTGGTTCGGGTTCACCTCCTTCATTTTTCGCAATTACCAGTCTGGAGTGAGGATGCCCCTGACCTTTTACCAGCAGTCTGGCAGACACATGGGACAGGAAGCTTGGCTTTTATTTCAGGCTTTTCTACTATTCATCTTGGATGGATTACAACAGTAGCAGCTCCAACTGTCTTGGAGCCCTTTTTGTGATAAAGCGAAGGTAGCCTCACAGCCACAGAGAAACGCGCAGGCTAGTGCTACCTGATTTGGGATGGACTGAATGAGCGCCCATCTTTGGTGGGTGATCAGATGCGATAGCCCCTCATGTTCTATATGTTGCTATACTGGGAAGAATTTCTTTTATGTCAAGTTCAGCAGCAGTTACCCTAGAGCGCAGTCTGTTCTGGAGAAGAATCTATGTGGATGTCAATACAGCAAATGAGTCATTTGCTCCAAAAAAATAGGACTTGCTTCTGTTCTGCTGCTGCTTTGCTGCATTCTTTTGCTTTCAAAGTTTTGAATCTACAGCAGCAGTGGAACAGGCAAAATAAATCAAACTGCCATAAATACTTTGCAAAAGATTAGGATAGAGCTTGGGATTTATGTTTGAATTTCAAGAAGATGGGTAGGTTTGTCATAAAGGAATGCTGTTTCTGCCAGTCTTAAGTACTGACTGAATAGTATTTTTCCCACCTTGCAGAAGTAATCGGGAGAGCTGACACTGTTGCTTACATCAGTACAGCTTCGCAATGAGAAGTGGCAGCAACTCTTACTTTCCCTTCTTTGTTTATATAGCTTAAAAGTAACAGAGAGATCAGTTTTTCATAGCTGGTTTTAGTAGACAGGTGATTAAGAAGCTATGTGTGTGTGAGCTTGCTTTTCTGTTTTATCGTTTCACAGCAAAACGTATGAAACCAGCCAGACATCTCCAAAGAAAGAAAATGTGATAATTCCTTTAGAGGTGCTGTGATTTATAACAGCAAGAAAAAGTGAAGACAGGCTCATATGCGAGGGGAAGGGGGCGGGAGGCCGGAGAGATGAGCCTGTGGAATGACATTATAACTTTACCTGCTTGCTGAATGTATCTGTGGATTTAAATGACATCTCAGGGGACAGTATCAAACTTCTAAATTCCATTCATCCATCAGATGGGAGAACAAGACCTGGCTTTCAGTCGGGCAGGAGCTGGAGATTTCTCCTGGAGTAAATGAGCTCAGACCACACAGATAAAGAACGTCTTCTGTTCCGTTTTAAAACATTTCAGGGGAGAATCATCTGTCACTCGGCTCCGGGCTGGAGGCCTTTCAGCTCCGACTGAGGTGCGGAGTCCGGTGCAACAGTGACGCTTTTCAAACTCCTTCCAGTCCTTCATTCTATTTTAACTTTCAGAATTTGCTTCACAGCTTCTCATAATTTTAAACAAACTGCCCAGCATTCGAACGCTGCGGGTAATTTCCCTGCGCGCAGGCATTCCCCTGGGACAGGGGAGGCTGGGTCATGCCTAGCAGGCATTTGCTCCCAAGTGTCTTGCAGAACTGCTGGTTTATGAATTTTATGTCCGTTCACTTTTTTCCCTCCAGCAAGTATCTTTCCATCCTAGCCAAAACCAAAAAGGAAATAAACCAAACAACAAATGAAGTAGATTTTGTACGGGGAGTTAGTTTTCCTGGATGGATCCTCAACTCGTCTGTGTTTTTTCAAGTTTTATCTAGATTCAAATGTAATTCACACTATTAGAATGAATGTATTAGGGTAAATCTGCCGGTTAATACAAATCCCGTGCAGACAGTGACCTGTACTCTTAATGTAGAATAATGCCTAGGCAAGAACTGAAGCTTCATATGTTGGCCTAACGTAAGAGTGTCTGTGATATGTTTTTGGAAAGTTTTACACATTTTATTATACCGCTTGTGCTCATCCGGTCCAGACAGACCTGCTGGTACTCCAGACTACGACAACTTTTTTTTAATGTTACAAATTGTATTCACCAGGGAGTTCTGTTTCAGGAGGCTGAAACTAATCACAGATTTGGTCAATTTTAATGGATATTCTTAACTGAAAGAAAGATGAATTTAAAAATGTCAGAAATCCACAGATGGATTCAGAGAAGGGCCTTGCACGTGGTTCTCCCCGTATACTTTTCCTTCCCAGCGGCTTTAAGACACTCCCACTCGGGGTCTCTCAGACTCCCTTGTTTAATATCTCAGTCTGTCTAAATAATGACGTTTTTATTTGGCTGAAGGGAGGATAACAGCTTTTACATAGTAGAATGGACGTGCCTGCCTGTGTATGGAGGAGAAGGGGATACAGGCAGCGTACACAGAAAGGAGGAGAAGCTACTGAGCTTTTACCCCCCGGACCTCATAACTTGCACTGGAGGGGCAGGGACGGTGGAGACTGGCGTTCAGATCGCCCTTTTCCTCAAGAAGAATCCTCTGAGCCTGCACCCCAAGAGAGGGCACGTCTCAAGGTTAGCTCAGGTGGACGCCTCGGCTCCTGGTCAGCGGATCATACGGCAAACTGACCTGCCGCTGCATCCGCTGCAGGGCGTCCCGGGCGGGAAAGCCTGTCCTGCTGGTGCACGGAATGGGTGCTGCAGAGGGGGCAAGCGCACAAGGGGTGGTGTGAGCTTTGTAGCTCACGTAATTGCCCTGGAAAGAAAAAGTGAGTGGAGAGGTGGAAGAGAAGGAGTTCTTCCAAGACAAACAAAAGTACATGAAGATCAAACCTGGTCTCTCTGGCTTCGTCGTTAAAGCGAAGCAAAACCAACAAGGTGTAATGAAGTGCGCGCATAGTCCCAACCTGTCAAAGGCAAGAATCGCTGGAAAACTCTGTGTCTGTTTTTTTGTTAAATATTTCATCTTGATTTCCAGAACAAATGAGTTTGGGTAAACTTGAGATAAGGATCTGAAATGTGAATCACTGGCTCATTTCATTGAAAGCTGCCATGGAAACATATCCCCAGTTAACTTTACTATCTACAAAGGCTCAATCAGTACATATGATCCTAATGATTTCCACCCAATTCACAGCTATCTGGGTCAGACACAAGTTATGTAGTATCACAAAAGAATGTGTGCCTCATGTATTTATAGTATGTTTTTCCACGCAGAATGAGAAAAATAGACTGCGGGGAAAGAAAGGGGGGCCATTTAAAGCAAAATTCGTTTTAATTAAAATAAAAAGCAACTTTTCAAATATGAAATGTCAGGCTGGTTAACCTTGCATCCTGAGTCTGGAAAGATACATTTTCATCTTTGCAGTGCCTTAGTTAGTGGTTCCTGGCACATTACATTAACTAATTTGAGATCGAATTATCAAATTTGCTCATTGCTGCTAGCACTAATTTGAAACCTTACAATAAAGAACAGTTTGAGAGGCAGATGAAAGGTTGCCACCCACAGAGGCTCCAAGACCTGTCCCTGGTGTATCACAGCAAGGTTCGGAAAGATTTGGGGTAATTGCAGTCATGAGCTGGAGTTGATTGAAGAAAATTATACCCCAGTTTTTTACTACAAGCTTTTTTTTTTCCTTTTTCTTCCTTTTATTGTGTGTGTGGCTTTTCTTAAATTACGCTGTGAAATACTATTGCAAGGAAGACAAAGTATTACATTTTAATAACTTTATTAAAAACTTGGCTTACAACTCTTTCGGCTTTAATGCTACTGAAGTTTCTGAAGAATTCTTTAAGTAAATGTTACCTGTATTGTCCAAGAGTTTTTAAATTTTATTGAATCTGAGGTTTTTATAAACTTCTAAACTTTTAGGCAAAAAAAAGTTAATGGATTTCAACACGAGGTAAAAATCTTTTACATTCTTATTAGCAAAGATCTGCTGGCCCTTCTGAGCCTCGCGGTTTTGTGAGAAAAGTTTCTCGAGTGCTAGGTTTAAGAAAGGCAATTGTGAGCTGAAAGCAGTTTTCTAAACATCAGCATTTCCTAATTGTTATAAAAGCGATGCATCAGTTTCTTAGCTGGCTTGGTTGAATTACCATCCTCAAAGAACTTGCGTTTTAACAAGTTCTACAGGCTGAAGCAGTAGGGGTCCTGAGAGAGGCATTTTCTTTCTGACCTTCCTGAGATAAATAATTAAGATGGAGTCTAGATAAAGATCACTGTCAAAGGTGAGGGGTCAACCTGGCTAGCTGACCTAAGAGGTAAAATTGCCCTGCTTGCCGTAGCAGCAACTTGAAGGCAGCTGTGTGTCAGCAGGAAACAAAAGTTTTTTGCTCTGTTGAATAGGCAGAGCATTGAAAAAGAAGAGATGGGGGAGTAAAGGTCTTCTATTTACAGTGTATATCCATCAAATGGTGTTTATAAAAAAAAATTTCCTTCTCTGGTCAAGGTTAAGGGAGCAGATTAGGGGATGGTAACAAGGCTTGAAATTTGAAGAGTGCAAAGGTTAAAATGTTCTTCTAATTTGGAGCCTGTAGGCATACCTGGTTTTAGAGCAGGCTTTTCTGCCGTTCAGATTTTGTTCTGTGAAATAAGTCATCATCAAACACATGCTTCTGCATTAAACCCTCCCCCAGGGTCTTTGTTGTAGCGAGCATGCTTAGACACCCCGTGCCTCCCAGGAATCCAGCTCAGCAAGCCTTAGCTCGGCAGGGCCTGACGCTTGCTGTGGGAACTGCTCGCAATGGTACCCGCCTCATGCCCACGCTTCGCACTTTTCAAGACCCTTGAAGTCACATTTTCATCTGAAAAGCATCCTGAGGAAATCACAGCAGGCCCTTGGCTGGGCATCACCTCTCTGAAGTGCACCATCGCTCCTTGGAAGGGGACGTGTCCTGGAAGGAAGGGTGCACGTCTGCAGCCGGGTGGAGGGGAGACACGCGTCCAGAGAAGAAACTGAACTGTCCCTCCCGTGCCCCCGCTGCCTTCTGCCGAAGGAATGCAGTGGCACTTAGTGCCTGCGCGAGCCGGTCCCTGCGGTTGAAGGTCATTCACTGACTCTCTAGACAAAAAGAAGTTTTCTCCAAACTAAGGTGCCTTGGAAGGAAGATCATCTCTCTTTGTCCCACTTCCAAAGTCGTGTTGCTGTTCAGTAGACATCACTTCGTGAGCCGGTGGTCACTGAGCAGCAATTAAATTAAGCCAAAGGCTTAGGAGCAGTTTGGAAATTGTTTATAATGAACTAATCCATTATCATTAGAGAACCAGAATGTGAGAGGGAAAAACAGGGGGAAAGAAATCCACCTCCCCTCTCCAGACCCCCCTGCCCCTCTGTTCCCGCGCTCCTTCCTCTTTGCAGCACTCTGCTTTGGGAAACGTTCTCATCAGACAACTCAAAATGTTGGGTTTTACTCCTCTAATAGTTGCAGCAGCGTGTGCCTTTGTCCCCACGATGGAGCAAACCTCCACGTGCCAGCTCTCCGCAGGCGAACGTCAAGCTTGCGAGCGCAGCAAGTCGCTGCAATTTCCGGACGGCACGAGGGGGAAGCGCAGCCTGCCGCGGGCCGCGCTCACGCGTGGGTGCCGGGGAAGAGCCGCAGGCCGAGGGCTGGCCCCCACGTTCGGCCCGGGCAACAGAGGAAAAAGGAGCTGTGCCTTTAACTGTCCCTGCAAGATGTCTGCAGTCGGGGCTGCCTCTTGTTTTGAAGAGGGAGTGCTTGGGGGCTATTCCAGAGCTCAGTGACAGAGAGGAAACAGGGCCAGGAATAAATGGCCTGTTGATTTACTCAAGTTACATCATTTTCTTCCCCTCAAGAGCCTATAAATCTCACGCTCCTTGTAAAAACAGAATTTAAAAACAATTGAGAGCTTCTGAGACGACCCCATAGCTTCCAGCCGCTGTGGCCTCTGAATATAGAGCTGCCTTTCACAGGCTGGACCACTTGTTTCATATTAGATACTAGGGGAGCCCAGCTTCCAGCTAAGCAGCAGAAGCTGTTAAGATATTTTATAGTCGTCCTAGTGGTTTAGATAACACTCTCCCCATACATATCACGGGGCTTTAGCTAAATAGCAGGCTTCCTGACTTGGCCACGAAGCTCAGAGAGTCATTAATTCACACGTTCAGGTTTCTCCTCTCTTCGATGATATTTCTGATCAAAGACACCCAGGCTGGCAGAGGTGCCTCTCTTAAAAAGCGGATTCTTCTGATTATTGTACAATTTATGGCCTCTTTGCTCTAAGGGTTTGCATTTTAAGAAAAATGCGTAATTGTCGAGCTTGCTGCAGTGCTCATTAGTTTTGCCTTCAATCTCGCATCTGAAGAGATTTTTTTAATTCAACAGGGATTTGCGTTTTGTTATTTTTTCATTGCTAATGGGATGCAAGGGGCTGCAGCTCTTTCCACAGCTGGGTTAATCTTTTGGGTGGTTATCAGTGTTCTGGAGGGTGAAAAAGGGACTTAAATGGAACAATGCATATTTTGATGTGGCGGTGCCCCAGATGAGTGGCGATGTGCCACTTCTCACCTATGAGCTAGATGCTAACCAAGAAGAGCTGGCATTTAATCTGCCTTGATGTTAGAAGCCAAGTCTCGATGATAATTTTTATAATTGTTATATGGGAACGTGGAGTTTATGGAGAAAGGACGGGAGTTACTAAAGCTGAGCGGGTCCTCATTCCTTAATCCGTGGCAGTAAAAGCTCTGGTTCAGAAGTCTCTAGGAACCTTGAAGAAACATAAGGGGCTTTTCTCAGTCTATTTGCAGCCTTTTGCCACCGTACGTAACAATGTGATACCTTACGTAATGATGTCAAGGAGGCATTTCTTAGCCTGATCCAAGCTTTCTAATGGCTAACATCCAAGTCTTAACGCCAAAGCCCTAAAATTCTGCTCTCTTTATTGTAGCTGATAAGCTCTGAAGTGGCTTCTCTACTATTACATATGTAAACATATAAAAATCTGTAATATAAAATACTTTCTTGGACATACACTGAGCGTGAAGATTATTCTTTTCATTCAGTAAAGGGGAGAGTAATGGTTACTACGCTTGGCCGTGCTGTTACTGGCTAGGCTTATAGGTGGAAGAGTTTGTATTTTACTTATCAAGGGGTGCTTTGATAATGATATTGTGGTTAAATGCAGGAAAAGCAGAACTAAATAATGAAACCAGCAATTCCTTCTAGACTGATTTTTTTTTTTCCCTGAGAAAAGAAATAAACATACAAGTTGACATAATTCAAAAATGCTAGTATTTGCTCGTTTCTGGCTTGCTGCCATCCCAGAGTTAGCGCAGGGGTGAGGAAGGAGGAATCCCTGCAGGCACAATTCATATAAACTAAGTGGATTTACTTATCATTTATGAAAACGAGAAGAAGATAATCTGATTAATCACTTTGTGGATTGAGGTCTACATCGTGATGGTTTAAGCAGCAGTTTATCGTGTGTTGTGTCCCCACTACATTCTGATTTCAATTTGCACTTTCTTTTTAGCAGTTTCCAAAAGCCTCAATGGCTGGGTTAAAACATCTGGTGGACGCTTTCCTCCCCAAACCTTTTAGCCTGATGAAACCCTGTTAATGAAAAAGGATGCCTGTAGGCATTAAGACATACATGCTCAGGTAGACATAAGTTTAAGGTAAAATTTATCATAGAATCATGGAATCATAGAATAGTTTGGGTTGGAAGGGACCTTTAAAGGTCATCTAGTCCAACCCTCCCTGCAATGAGCAGGGACACCTTCAACCAGATCAGGTTGCTCAGAGCCCTGCCTCTAAGCAATATACAGTCACACACAGAGACACAATTACTTACACGCATACATACATAGACGTATATATATATGTATGTATTTACAGGGATACATATGTACGGGTTGTGGAAGTCCCTGCCACTAGAGAACACAATACAGGGCCCCCAGTCATAGAAAATGTACCGAACCAGGTGGAAAGTGTGAGGAGGAGTATGAGCAAAGAGATGCGGCTTGGTAGACAAGCTCTCTGTGTAATTTCACTCTGGCCTCCATCAAGATTGTGTCGTGGAGCCAGAACAATTATTAAGTATTTATGTGAAGGCATGTAGCACGCTTTATCTCAGAGTAAAAATCTCATTTGTATGCCTAAAAATATTATGGACATAGTACTACCCAAAGATTCCTTAGCCCTGTAGACCTAGTCATTTCTCTAGGTAGAATATGGTGAGGCCCTGGCTTAGGAGATGGTGAGGCCCTGGCTAATGGCTCCTCAGCAAGAATTTCAGCTTCCCTTTGGTAGGGAGCCTCGTATCAGTGAAAGGCGTTTGAGGCTTCAGAGCTCTCAATTTATGTAGTGTGCTGCCTCTACCTTGTAATGAAACAAAAAGGGGGAAAACCCTTCCCTTTTCAAGTATTATTAAAAAATATGCATGTGCAAGACAAGTTACTTCAGGGCGCGTAGCGAGGTGAAGGTGCAGGAGGGAGCAGCACCAGATGAAGGGTCAGTGTTTCTTACATTCCATTGCGGTGATAATTACTGTGGGGCTCAGACCGACAGTGTTGCGTAGGGGTATTGTTCTGGGTGTGGGTGTCAAATACCAGAGATCGCTTGTTGGAGTGACAGGACTATAGTCCACTGGCCGCGGAACAGATTTTCCTAGGTCAGATTTGCCACTGAATTTGGAAGTCAAGTGCGCGCCGAAGGAAGACGTGCCCAGAGTACCGTACCCAAATGCCAGTCCTTGCTCTGCCGGCGCTGCACCAGGAGCCGTGTCTGTTGCCACCTCGGGGGACGCGGCGGCTGGGGAAGGCGCCGTGCGGGAGTCAGCCAGCGTGCCGCTGGAGCGGGGCCAGCCGCTGCTGCGTCCAGCGCTCTGCCACTTGGCTCCAGCCTAGTGCTCGTCCATGGGGCTTGTGACCGGTCCGTTCAGGAGTTAGAAAATTGTAATGCAATCTTAAGGCTTCATGTGGTGTTAATTGCTTCTCAAGTCCTCACTTTATTTTAGTATAACGTCACAGAAATGTTTCATTTTATATAGTGAAGACTATGTTGTGCTTATGACTGTAACTGCACTTGAAATGCCTGTCTGACAGCTAAATATTTAACTAATGTTTTGTCAAAGCTCTCACTCAGAAAATATCCACAAGGATGCATTGGGCTGACTGTGAATAGCCAAGTCATTTTGTAATACCTGGAGTTAAGCCCTAAGAGAGTGGTAGGGATTACTGCAGAGACCGCTCTTGATTTGTGTGTCGTTCTTCCATATTGTACCTGCACATCATCCATTTAAATTATAGTTTAATCGATTAATACTCTTTGATCCACAATTTACCCCAGAGAACTCATAATATAAAACTGATTTTTCTGTAAACCTTCTTTAAGGAAATACTTGCCTGCTACAATCTGGTGTTCTGGAATTTGGCATAGACATACCTTTCTCATTTCTTCAGTGGTATGGTATCAACAAGAGGTAACATGAAAGGCAGCACCACCCAAACTGGGGGACAGTCTGTCTAGGAGAGTGGCGATCATGTAGTGAGATGCTTCAGGAGCTTGTGGTGGGAGCTCCATGAGAAGCTAAGGACAGAACATTCCCAGTGGAGAATAAAAAGTTGGAGTAGACTTCTAGGAGTAATTTGAGAATCTGGAGTCTGTGCAAATCTCCTCATTCTGCAAAAAAGACTGTCTTTCATAAGTAAGATAAGTACTCGTAGCACTGGTGAGCTCCCTGTCATAAGCTGCATAAGAAAGCCTGCCGAAAGCTTTTGGGGGCAAAAAGGGCTTTTTGGAGCAAAAAAGGTTCTTGGGAAGAAAAACTCTCTGCCAACTAATAATTTTGAACTTGACTTTGCATTACCCTAATGGCATTGATTTTGCATAGAGATTTGTAGGAGGGTGACATAATCAAATCTGGACTAATCCACCTTACTCTTATATTCAGTAGTTTAAGGGACTGGACATTACAGTCCTTGTCTTACGTTGATGGAATTTGCTTTCTCTTCGTTCTCAAATACTATATAAAAATGAGGAGCGTTCTCCATGTATTCTATGTAACTTAATTACCGTCATACTTTCAGTGCTGTGAAAGGAAGTTTAACTTTTTTTTTATTGGAATGGGTGGGTTTTTGCTTGTTTTGTATTGCTGACTGTTGCTAACATCCTTGTTTGTGCAGTGTATTGTTTTCTGTCTTCCAAAGTAATTGAAATGCAGAGGGTTTGTTAGATGTGGTATTGAATAAACACCTTGATTGACCAGCTGCGGTCTCTGAACCGGAGAGATGTGGATCATGTAAGAGTACTTAGCTCCTGACGGCAGTTGAAGATACTTTTGGAGCCCACCGCAATAAAGCACTGCCCCGGAAGGTGCTATTAGGTAGAATAACGTGGGGACTGGTTCCTTACAGCTGTGGCTTTCAGCGTCTGCCAGGGAGGAAGACATTAGTTTACCTGTTTGTAGTGTATAATACAAATAGTAGTGTACTGTTTGCTTATGTTCATCCATACTGTATTTGATCTTTTAAAAAATACTTCTATAATTTTTGTATATGCTTCACTTACAGTTTCTATTCTGAAGTCAGTGCAAACGCTTTGCATATGGTTTTGTGTGTAACTGCAGTGGCAAAAGCCTTTGGTAACAAACGCAACTTCTCACCAGGGCGGAGTGTTGTTCTGGTGACTTCGATGCACGTTTGTAGTTCTCTTTGGGTCTGTTTTTCTGTCCCGATGAGCCCAGCACTGTAAACCAGGTTGAAAACCTAGTTCACATTCACGCCATACGCTGCAGAATCTGCCTATTTTCCCTCCCCTTTCAAGAAGAACAATGCCTGTTTCCACATCTCCAGGAGCCACCCGGTTGACCAGCTCCCGGAGCGTTTGGTGAGTGGAAGCAGGTTCTGAATCCCACTGGTGCATACAGTATTTTCTTTCACCAGGGTATTAAAAAGCAACTAAGAAAGAGACCTCACAGATGCCAAGAACTGTTGAGCATTGAGTTGTAGCCTCCATGGTGCTTCAGTTCCTCCGCGCGGTAGATAGGCAGCGTTTTTCATGCTGTTTGACAGTTATCTCCTCAGCAGCATTACTGGGCTTATACATCTCCTTTCAGCAGCTCCAGATAGAGCTGACAGCAGGGGTATTCTGTTTTGTCTCAGCGAAGAAAAAAAAAAAGGTGGTCTTTTGGCAGTAGCCAAGGCCACACTCAAGCACCAAGGGGCACAATGTCTCCTCTGTCTCAGAGAGAAAATAGCTTCTGACAGGAATCAGCTTTCAGTCAACTGCCAGGCATCTCTCATTATGGGAGGCCCGACCTGCAGGCTGCTATGTAGATAACCTGTTATCGTAGAAGATTGAACGCGAAGTTAAATTGCCTCGCGCTGCTGTTTCTGCAGGTTCCGGGGAAAAAACGTAAAATATTATCCTTAGGAAAATTCGTCAAAGTTGAAAAAATGGGAGGTGAAGGAAGGCAGTGCCCCTCAGCGGGGTACAGAGCGACAGAGCCTGCGTGTGCCTCTGCTTGGTTTAATATGCCATTCTGATGTGTTTAGGACAGAAAAGCTGATCGTGTATCTATACAGTTTATTGTAACGGGCAACGCCGCGTTGGAATGAGCTTGTACGGAGTATGAAGCTGATATTTGGCCTTTGAAATTTTTCTGATTATAACATGGAAAGTCTCAGTGACTCAGTGTTCTCTAAAAATCAGTGAGCTCGCCCTTGCAACACTCTTCTGAAATGAGTACAGCTACTTGGGTAAGCAGAGATGGGGAGAAGGGAAGGACACCCTCTCAGACGTATCTTAATTCTGGTATGTTCCAGTTGCCTCACTGTGCGCTGAAGTTCTGTGTTCCTGAGGCATTGCACAGGGGCATCTCCTCCACGTTTCTCAGATGTGGGGCACGCAGCCCCACTGATAACCACAGCCTTTCATGTTTCATCTCAGGCATCCAAAATATCCAGGCACTCTGAAAAAAACCAAACCAAACACAAAACACAGAAAGCGAAACTGGTTGTGGCTTCTGCAAGATCAGTGGCAAATGCAGCAACACCTTATGACCAGTAGCTTTAGGCCAGCTTTTTGTAAATTTGCACTAGCCTCAATCCAAGCATTTTCTTTATCCCTGTATCTTTGCATCTGGTATGAAAGGGATCAGCTGCTGCACCCATTTCACTGAGCCCTTACCCACACACCCTTTTGTGCACTGGGAATCGTTTTTCATTGGGGCCATATACAATTAGGGCCAACAAAGTTGGATGGGCCTATTATAGTAATTCTGTTTATGCTGACAATAAGTTATTTGACCTTCAGGCTGATCATGTTTCTGATACGGAATATATCAGCTCACTGACTTACCTGCCGATGATGTGAAATCCATTGCATCGACATCTGGGATGCTGCAGTTGGACTGTGTTTAGAGGCAGAGAAGGTGCGTCAAGGAGGAATATCTCACCTTAAAAAAGCTTTTACATCCTCTAGTAAAAGTGTCTTGAAATTAGGACATTTTTCTTTCTCCTGGCTGGGGAGAAAGCTCTTCTGAATAATTCATTCCAGATTAACCGTAGTAGCTGTTTGTTCAGGCTGCCTGGAAAGGTGATAAACCAATTAAGAGGGGATGAAAGTGAAGCTGAAAGCTTCTGGTAATCACCTGTAGATGCAGTTGAACATTCATAAGTCGAACTGGGATGCTTTAATTACAGCAACATTTTGAAAAATGTGTGCCATATTAATCTCACCGGAAACATCCTTCCAAGCTCTTCCTTCAAAGGCTCTGATTCTTCCCAAATGTTTAATGTAAAAGGGATGTCCACTCACAACTCATGTACGTGTACCTCAGTGAGCCTTTGAAAGGAGGAGACTGGTTTTTGCAGGGAGTGCAAGCGGTTTTGTCAGTGTAACGAGTGGAATGAATGGAAACTCAGTTTCCCGCTGAAGAGATGGCCTCTAGCTGGCAGTCAGGACTTCGGCGTTACGTTCCTCGCTCTCTTTTGTTCTGTGATTTTAAGAGAGTCACTTCTCTTTTCTCTGTTCTCTGTTGATGTGTGCAAATTGCTACAGGATTCTCAGGGAAGGGGAGATATTTTTGACGTAGTATTTATGTTTCTCTGTCTTCATATCGAAGTAAAGGAAATAGCTGTGCAGGCAAAGAAGTTCCTTTTTTCTACCGTGCGTCCAAAAGGACCTATCTGAAATCCTTGTGTCATGCGATCATACTTGTATCAGTTGCAGCAGCAAATGTCTGTTCATCTCTCTTGCCCCTCAGACCAAGCGTCTGTTGCTCCTTGCAACCCTGTCTTGATCTTTTTGCACCACCTGCCTCGGGGTCTGGAGCAGTTACAAAAATAAAGAGGAGAAAACACACAAAGCTCATCACGAGTTCAAAGGACCACAAACACTTTGTTAAATGCAGGCTCTTTGTGCTATCTGGTACATGACATAGTTTGCTGAACAATTTGGTGACTACTGTACACTGTCAGCTATCACTGTCCCGCCATGGGACACGGGGAGCTCTGAACGCAGTAAAGAGAAATGCTTTCATGTCACTTTTATCTGACACTGGACGCCTGAGACAAGTTTACAGAGGTAGCACTGAATTCTTTTTAATAAATAGTGGTGGGATCCTGTACAGCTTTCCTCGGGTGCATAGGTACCGTCCTGTTTCACCGGGTCACTCATCTGAGCCAGGACCACACCATCCTGTAAGATCCTCCAGCCTGTGGGATGATTCCCTTGAGGAACTGTTTCCTCCCGTTATCCAGGTGACTCTGGGCGGGACAGGACGGGGAACTTGCTGTACCGCCCTTAGTCACTGGCTGCAGCAGATGCTCTCTGCTTCTCTGTGGCAGCACAGGTACCAGCGGTCAGCTTTCCGCTCCTGGAATTGCCGGAGGAATGGTTATCTCACCAAGGCGTTCCTCCTGTCCGGGACCTCAGCTGCGTGTGCCAGCTGCAAAGTCAAAGATAGCTACAGCCATCACGAAAGCAAAAGGACGATGGTAGGCGGTAGCACCGCTCCGCTGCTGCCTCCCTTCTCAGGCAGCCGTGCCGTGCCTTTGTGCCCTCCTGTGGGCCCTTCCCACTCGTGCTCTCAGCGCTGCTGTTGGAAGATGCCCCGGCTGCTGCCCGCTGCAGAGCTCCCCGGCAGGGCAGCGGGGGCGCGGGGACTGACGGTCGGCATGGGCAGGTCTGTCCCAGTAGCTCCCAGGGACTCTTTGTTGCCACGCTGGCTACCTGCATGCCTCCCAGACCGCTGGAAGTTCTCAGTTCTGCTGAACGTTCAGGTGTCTCCTGCGTGACCTCTCTCTCCTGCGCCGTGTTCGCTGCGTGCCGTTGGCAAGCTCCCTCTTGCCTGGCCTCTTCGGCCGACTTACGTCAGTGTTTCACTTTAACAGTTAGATAGATTTTAGAAGAAATTGTAACGAAAGTTTTAGTAGCCATAAATATGAAAAGCAATTTTACTATTAGGTTTGGAGTTTTTGTATGTTTTTAGTTTGCAAAATATTAAGTAGAGCTGCAGGCTGAATTATGAAAGTCCGCTCACACATCAGGACTTTCATACACACTCACTGCCGCTAAGCAGGGATTGAGGGCGGAGCGTAAGCCCTTTAACGCATTCTTTAAATACAGGTTTGTAAAAAATAGAAGAAAAAACCACAACTAAAAATCCCTAGGCTTCTGAAGGCTAATAGTTAATTTTGAAGGGTAGTAGTTTAAATGTTATCTCACAAGTAAATGGTTTTTCTCCCAAATCATTAACATAACACATCTCTTTCTGCCACTTTAAATTTTCATGGGCACTCATGTTGTAGTTACCTTAATTGTCTCGTGTCCTTTCCCCACCGAAGCTTCTCAGCTCAAGTGGTATGGCTGTGAGGCTTGATAAACCTCTTTCAAAGCCGGGTTAAGTATGAAAGTAAGTTATGATAAGGGCTGTTATGTAGTGTGTCTTCAGTGAAGAAGCCAGTCGTCTGACAGTCACTTTGAATTTTGGGCTTCAGCAAAACAGAAAATTCGCTGAAACCAACCATGTTCATTGCTGAAAATACTCAGAATTCGAGGTGATTCTGATTTTAATGCAAATGCCCTCCTAATTTCTAAGATGTGTTTATAAAGGGTAGGTTGTTTTAAAGGGGTTTTGCATATGGAGATTTACTGTATTCAACACAACAAAAATATATTGGAAGATGGCGTTTCTTTTATTCTTTAAAGACACGGAGCCAAAGGACTTTGTCACCTGTTAGCTGCCCGGCAGAAATGAAATCCTGTATTTGCAGCCATGATTCAGGGTCAAGAGGTAAGGAGATAAGGCCCGTCTTTTGTGAATGGGAGCTTGACTTTCAGAGAGCAGGAAGCGGGAATGAATGCGGGGAGAATGGCAGGAGTCAGGATGGTGAAACTCCAGCCTGCTCTCATCTGATAAGAAAGGGACACTAAACTTAACACTGACAGGGCGGCTCTACTCGGAGGCGAAGGAGAAAGGCAGCCACTGGCCTGCCGGAGTTTGTTTTGTGTATTTACAGTCAAAGCAATAATACAATTTAGCGTTCGTCAGCGTGAGTAATGCTGACCCCTGCTCCTCTCGCCCCCACGCCTCCTGCTCTCCCTTCCTCTCCACCGCTTGCCTTGCTGCAGGAGCCTCGCGCGATGCTCTGGGAGGAGTCCTCCGCACGCCTGCGGCAGCGCTGCCAGCACGCTGGGTCCCCGCGCCAGGAATACCCGACTTGCCACAGGCCACCAGCTAGGTGTGACAGCACTGTAAATTCCCGAGTCTCCCTCTCTCCGCCTTACGCCTTTTTTCCCTTTCTAGTGACGTTTTGAGTCTGAAGGAAGACAAAACTTCTGGGACCATAGGCAGAAGTTTGAGAGGGAGGTTTCAGAAATCAGTTCCTAAGTTATCCCTGCGGAATAAGCTGTGAACGTCAACGTGCCTCAGGAAGAGCCATCTGCATTGCTCTAGGTATCAAAACCATCCTGCCTTGGGGAAGGCAGCGATGGGCTGAGCAGAGGCTCCGGCCCCTCGAGGACTGCAGGCTGGCGGAGGGCGCAGTGCCGGGCGCGCGTCCCGGAGCCACCCCCGTACCCAGACTCACTCTGCGGCTGCCTGCCACGCTGGGATGAGTCCCCGGGGAGAGCCCCGCGGGGTGGGGTTTGGTCCGCTCGTCACTGCCTGGGGGGAAAGGGGAAACGGTGCTGGGGCAGCTTTCCTTCCCCTCCTCTGGTTGCAAACGTGCGCTTAAACAGAAACTGGTCTAGTGACAATAACACAATGTTACTTCAAAATCTATAATGTGATTTCATTTTTTTCCTAGACTGTGTAAATGTAATTAGAATTTGCCTGCATCAAGCAGCAGTTCCCCAGAAAATCATCAATTAATTGATTCCAATTACTCGTAATTGTTTCTCATACATTTCAATTAGTCTGCTGTGTTGTTACCAGCAGTACTAGTCAATTATACAAGTAATCAACATGCCTTTAATAACTGTCACAAAAAGAAGTTGTGAAAAAGAGTTTAGGGAGGAAGGGCAACATTCTGGATGTCAAAAAGTGCCTATTACACTGATTTATCGTTCAGCTGCAGTGATTTCTAGAGACAGAGAAAATAACCAAACTGTACAAGTCAGATGTTATTAGCAGGCAAAGGATTCAGAACCTGAGCTAAGGGAAGGCACTGCCACATCCCTGTTATTCCACAAATAATGGAAGTGGTTAAGGCTGAAAAACAAACTGGCTTACTAGTAATTAACATCAAGTACATTATCTCATCACCCGTGAAGGACGATTATATTTATTTTATAAAAAAGGAACTCAAGTTTGCAGGAGGAGCATAGGGGCCAGAGTTTCAAACGTGTCTGAAAGGGTTGTGTTTCCCCCTGTACCGTGGCCTATCACACAAGTCACAGTGAGCTATCGGAGATGTAAAAATAAGCGAATGCCAGGTTTGCAGACCTCCCACTAAGTTAAACAGTTAAAACACAAACCTATTTGAATAGAAAATGTTTCTAAAAACATTTTTATCCAACAGCTTTTAGCATGGTCTGTCCCGTCCAGTTTTCTGTTATAAACAGATGCATTGCATTCGCACAGAAATTCATCTACTCACCGCAAAGCAGTTCATTTCATACCTGTTTCACATCAAGTATCACCGCAGCCTGTGAACAAAGCAACCACCACTGTATACAGTTGGACAAAAGTTTTAGTATTTTGTGCAGCCGTCCCAGGCTCCCTGTCTCTGAAGGATGCTGCTGCCTGATGTGTCTGTGAGACTCCATAAGCTGCAGGGTTTCATTTTACAGGCATTTTAATGCTGGCCTGCCTAGTGATGCTGGCAATGAGCAAAACGGGATTTATTGTGCAGCTTCTCTCACGCAACGGTCCGCGGGCACTGCAGGACTCGCGGCGGGAGGACGCGTTCCCTGCTGCTGAGCACGCCGAGTCCGAGCACTCGTGTCGCCTGTCGATGTAACCGGAGAGGGTAGGAAATATTTTTGCTAAACTCTCCTAATGACAAGGCAGTAACACTTGCTACCGGTACTTTTTCCATCTGTGGGGCCCTTTGGAAATAGGGAAAACACTTCTCAGAATAGTGTTGTGCCATTTGAAAATGGGGTTTCTCCTTTGAGTGGCATCAGCTTGGCATAAAATTCTGTAATCTTTTTGTTTGAAATCTGTTTGCCTCAGCGGCGTTAGAGGCATGGCAGCACACAGGCTGTGGCATTTGAGGGGTGGTCTTGAATACAGCAGCCCCTGTGCACCGGAGGCCTCTGCCTGCGCTGCTGTGGGGCACCAGCCTCCGGGACGCCTGGGCAGCAGCAGCAAGCTGGAGCTCGAAAGGCTCAGTGCCCTCTCGAGGACCAGTCTTGGCCCTGCCTGGTCCCCTCAGCAGTGGAGAACGTGTCTAAAGATTGTATCAACTTCCTTACCTGAAATTATTCTTTTATTTGTGCCAAGTCCTTTGAATATGTAAAATGATCCTTTAGACTTAGTGAGAACTGGTCTATGAGAAAGGTGGCTTCGCAGTCACACCACCATTCATGAGCAAATCACTTAAAAATCATTCAACAACAAAACCAAATAAATGCTGTTTCACAGGAGCCAAGCAGCTCTGCAGACCTGTGGCATTTAACCTTTAAGTTTTGACTTTAAGAATCTGTGGACACATTAATCTAAAAGGAAATTCCGGTGGAAGACCATGCACATTGCTGAATCTGTCGTGTTAGGTTATTTCACTGCTTATTTACAGTAGCTGCTTCTTAGAAAAGGGAAATGCAGGTCGGTTTTAAAGATTTAAAGCAACGTTAATATTCTTAAACATCTGCCTCAGCAACTTTAAATTAGGCTCTGCTCTCTCTCCGCGTCTTTTGTAATATAACTCAATTTACTGGACTCCAGTTCTTCCAGATTGTACCTAGGCAAAATAAGGCATCCTGCCTAGACAGTTCCTTGCCCCCAGGTGGCAAACATCTCTCAGCTTTGCCCCAGCCTCTGATCCATGCAGAAATCCAAAGGACTGAAAATGCAGAGATTTATCAAACCAATAAAGCTAATGAAATAGTTAACAGGAGAAGTATTGAAATGATTATAGTAGATATTTTCATATTGATTAGAGATGTAGTTTTATTACGAATATTTAAAAATCAACTCTCAACTACAGTAGCAGCTTCTGCTTTCAAACACTCTTAGAGAGCTCTTCGAGCGTAGGTCTCTGCCCAGGGCATGCGTTTCCACGTGCATCGCTGCCTTAGAAGAAGATAGTGGGGTTGCACGTGTGAGCAGCTGTTGCTAGAGGGGGTGTTGTGGTTTATATAGCTAGCAATGTTCAAATGACTGCAGAGGGGAAATGTTTTAAGGTTCTTCAAAGTCAGGTATTTTCCATATATGGGATATGTTCAAGAAATGGCAAAGTCAGACTGGGTTCACTCACGAGTTGGTTAGACCTCAGAAATTCTGCAGTATTGGAAAATCTTTTTCACTGTTTTTGCTTGTGGAGTGGAGGTAGGAAAGGAAGCTACATTTCTTTTATCATCATCATCATTATTAATAATAATTATTATATAATAATATAGCGTAATTATATATTATAATATATTATAATTAATAATTATTATTATAATTATTATTAATAATTTATTTATTTACCCATTTGCAGTTGTTTTCTGTCTCCAAGTCTCTGTCATTGCCTGAAAGAAGTAGATGGAGTTGGCTGGCATGGGCCGGTCCTCTTGTGAATAGTTACATAATTTCCCATTGCAGTCATCAGTGGAAAGAAAGCCAGATTGCTCTCACTGTTGTGACAGCCAGACTTGGCTGTGAAGTTTTAGAAGAAAATGTCTACATTCTGAATATACTCTCTAGATTGGGACAGCACTGAAAATAAAAAAGGAGATATTCATACATCATGCTTTAAAAAATTCCCTTGTAAAGGTATTCTCCCTTAGCTATAGGAGCTTACATGTGCCACAAATGGCTCTTGCAGGTGCCTGTCTAATTCTGATATAATGCTTAAAAATGTCACTCAGGAATAAAACAGGATTCCCAGATTCATTTCGGGATTCCGTACTGCCTTGCAGCGCCCATACGAGTTGCTTACCTCGATGGACACCCTGTTTTGTCGTCTGTACCAGAGTTTTGGTAAATGTCAGGATTGAATGTTTATGGTATGCTGAGGTAGCCCTAAAACCCAAAGTGACGCTGATCCCAGGTAATACTGTTATTCCCATTATATGCACTTACAAACCCCCCATTCTCTGACTTGGAGCCTGTTGTGCCAGACATCACCAGAATATCCACGTTGCCAGAATATGTCACATTGCCAGAATATCCATTTTGCAGGCAGGCTGCTGATATTTATGTATTTAATAATTAGGTTAACTGTTTTTGCCATTAGAAGAAGAATCATGTAGAATCTAAATATATGTCTGTAGAGTATTGTGCTACGTATAGATAGATTTTTAACAGGTTTCTGGCTGTTGTAGTGTAATAACCACTAATTCCAATAGGTTGTGGGTAAGATGAAAGAAAGTATAATATTTTGAATGTTGTCAGTAGAAAAGCGTTGCTGAGGCTGCTCAGCGTGGCTTGAAAAAGCCCATTATTCTGTAAAGTGATAACAGTATCTGTGATTTAATTAATATTGGTGATTTTTTGATGTGTATGGACTCCATTCTCAGCAGAGTAAAGATGTAGCACTAGACAAAGCCTGGGGTCCTTAGGTCAGGGACTGTCACTATGGAGCTGGTATCAGTTACAGAACAGACAGGAACAGATTTCGTTTATCTGACACTGAGCATTGTGTTGGAAAAGTTGGCAGTGCTAATAATTAGAGATGTGAGTGCTCGCTAAAGAAACCCTGCTTAGCATGTAATCAATCTTTACAAAAAAAAAAGAAAAAGAGAAAAAATGAATCAACCCACACCTGCAAGGTTACAGGGAACTTAAAAGGAACGGAGAAAGTAAGATCCCATCTTCTGCAAACACTAGACGCTTTCTGAACGTTCAAACCGCAGCCCTGAATATGTGAGAGAAAACAATCCAATTCACATTTTTGGATCAATTTCCTGTGCTGCTCTTTGTTGCCATTACCGGCGGGCGCTTTTTGGTGATCCTTACTTAAATAACGCTATATGGCAAGGGTGTTCCGTTCAGTATTAAGGCGATTACAGGATTCAGAACCAACCTCACGGTGAGGTCTAAATTTCGTCATGCTTTAGTCCTTTGGAAAGTAAGGGGGAAGGGTGTTGGATCTTCAGGTGAGGTGTTTGTGTCGCTAGAATTCGTTGTCTCTTTGTGAGGCAGGTTAGCAGTGCACCCGTTCAGCCGTACGCCCGCTGTGCTTTCCAGGCGAGTTGCTGCAGTGCTGAACTCACCTGTGTGCTGAAGACTCCTTTTCACCTTTGTTTTTGTCGGAATACCTTCTCCTGCTTTGGACTGTTGACTAAATCTGCGATCCTTGCTCAGTACTGAAAGATACTGGGTGCAAAGGGGGCATCTTCTTGTTGCAAAGTTCAGTGCTTGCAAGCAGATACAGCAGACAGAGTAAGTACTTTGAATTTATTTGAGGGAGAGGAGGAGAGGTTCTGGAGCCATCTGCCTCCACCAGCAGTATGCTTGCTAACTTACTTTTTTCATATTCTACCTTCCAGCCACATCCTTTTCATATAGATAATATAAAAATTAAAAGTGGATTACTGAAGCAGAGATATTTATTTGCAAAATCTCTTAAGTTGCTAAGAAAACACCAATACAGGCAAAAGTCTTTGCGCTTCCCAAGCTTCAACTTTAAGAGGTCGGTGTATCAGAGAGTGTCTTGAACATTCCCTGAGAGAATAATTATTTTTGGCAAACTTGCATCGATCCAGTCTAACTTTTCAGCAGTGCGCCCTGCACAGCAGGTATCCTTTGCACTCTCTTCCATGTCTTCAGGAAAGAAAACTGACAGAAAACTCAATAAACCAACTGTTTTCCCATTGATCATATTTTGATTCAGAAAATTCAGCAGGCAGCACGGTGCTAAATTATTAACTAAACGTCATCATTCACAGGGGACGTGTTCTTTTGGATGGTCTTTAGAAAACCAAAATGATCCTTTACATTTAATAGACAAAGGAATCTCATCAGCTAATGAAAAGAAATCCTACCATAACACCAACCTGGAATGTGTATTTGAGTTCAAGGTAGTTGTACGGAAGGGGAAGAGGCTGTATGGACAGAACCGGGCACGGTCTGTGAGCGCGTATTGCGCTGTTCCTGTTGGAGACTCTGCAGAGGAGTTCGGGGGTCTCCTTGCGGCACCGCGCTTCCCACGTTCACCCGCTTCCGTGCTCAGGGTTGATGTCAGATGATGCGTATTCGCGTATGCGCGCGCACACACGCACGGGGGTTGGAAGGGCAGGCGTACGCGCAGTCAGACTTCTTCACGTGGGCCTGGATCAAAAGTGGCTAGCGTCTCTGCACGTGAAATTCTGGGTGAGAGCAACGCCTCGCGGTGCAACCGGCTGAGGAATTGCTGAGCTGTCCTGTTGCTCTGACTCGTAACACTATGCTTGGCTATCAGGTAATTATGTATGCATTTTGACTTCTAATCAAGGCTATATTAGGCCCTGGAGACATTTGACATCATTTGAAAAATACGACATAAAAAAATTCCCCAACTGTTCTAATGCCAGAAAGCCCACGTACCTTCAGTAGTAATGTAGGTGACAAGAAAAAGAAAGAATACTTCCACATTGAGGTAATACTCCCATAATACTTTAAATTCTGTGGCCATCCAAAAATAATGATCAGATATTCTTTTTTGGTCTTTTTGTTTTTCTTTCTGGGAAGAAAAGTTTAAAGAAGAAGGACTTGGAACAAAACGTTGTATTTGTTACGAAGTGAAATGTCATTTGGGGATTGGGTTTTTGTAATGGAGACGTGGCCAAAAAAAGTGTTGCATTTCATACTGGTTTCTCCTCGGAAGAGTCCCTGTCAAAGGTGGGCCAGGTCTGGTGTGACTCGGTCTGACAGCAGAGAAATTCACAAAGCTGTCATGGCTCAGCGTGACAAATGTGTGACATCAGAGTATCCTGGAGCGCGTCACGTCAGGGGCACGTTGGAGAGCTCTCCAAGACCTTCACGGGCGTCGGTATCATCACTTCAAGGTTCCAGAGCACTCCCTGAATATGAGCAGTTAATGGTGACACCATCCGAACGAGATGGATGATGATGAATTAATTAAAGGTGACACCATCCAAAAGAGATGGACGATGATGAATTAATTAATGGTGACACCATCCGAAGGAGATGGACGATGATGAATTAATTGATGATGACACCATCCGAAGGAGATGGACGACGATGATGAATTAATTGATGATGACACCATCCGAAGGAGATGGACGATGATGATGAATTAATTGATGATGACACCATCCGAAGGAGATGGACGACGATTAGCGGCCACTTTCAAAAACCACAAGAAGCTGAAACGCGGCAGGGCTGAGCGAGCCGCCCGGCGATGCTGGGTCACTCGTCCCTGTCGCTGTGTGCGATCCATGAGACAATGCTGCCTCTAGAGCACACAAAGGTGCATTGACCACGCGCGGGTTTGAAACAATACGGGCTTTGTGATACCCTTCGCTATTTCTGCTGAAGTGGAACCTCCTTAGAGCTGCGTGATTTTACTTTATTTTTCAAAAATTACTTTTCCTGGCACGTTGGGTATGGAAAATGTCTATCGGGTTTTGCTTTTGTTTGTGTCATTTGAGAAAAGTCATTATGATGTTCCTGGTCAGTTTAATCCGTGCAAAATATGTCAGCCCGATGTGTTTATGTTTTCTGTTCTGTGCATTTAGTCAGCCTCTTTTACAGCTTTCAGCAGGACACTGAGTTTTTCTGGCAGCTCATGTTCTGACATGGTGTTACCCAGCAGGGGAGAAATAAAGGGAGGATGTTTAGGTTAATGTGGTTTAATAAAAGATCTGGTTTTAAGTCTGGAAAAGGCATAGAGAAGAGGCTTTATCCCAGTGTTGATTGTAAGGGATCTTTAAGTCTCCAGACTCAATAACAGGTTTTGGATATGAGAAAATAGTATGGAAGATCGAGTGATTTTTCATAGCTTAGCTGTTGGGAACCAAATTGTCAGGCTTGTGAATTTTACAACTGTTAGATCCCACAAGTTGATCTTTCCTAGTTATGCCGGTAGGTCATTTACAAAAGGAAAAATGTGACTGGGAACAAGATGCTCTTTTAAAATGCAGAGTATAAAAGACAATTAGAAAAAAGAGAACATTCAAGTTGGTATGCAAACTACATTTTAATACTCCACAGATCTTAAAGTGGTAAGAGCAGCAACCCTAATCATTTAGGATAAATTGTATTTTGCCAGGAGAGCCACAGGCAGAATCCGCTCCCGAGGTGGATTTCAGCTGCCCGATCCAGCGACCATTTGTGATGAACTCTTGAGCTCACCTCCAGTGCTGGGCGGAGAACAGGCAACGTTAGATGGACGTTTTGCAATGTGATGCCAGAGCTCAGGGGGTGGTTTTGCTTGTTTGTTTGTTTGTTTTTAATTCTAAGCGGTAAATTCATTTAGCGAAATTTGGCGTTTGTCTGGTGCAAAGTGATTACGTGGTCTGGGGCTTGCATTGACTGTAGTTGTCCTGGTGTAGGATGAGGTTATGCAGTTGTTACGCACTCTAACTGTATTTTCAGTTTTCAGTCTGTAGAGTGGGAATTTCAGGTTTTACCCACCCCCTCTAATTATTCCGGAATGCCTGCTTCTGATGGCTAGAGGTCTAAATCAAGTCAGAGAAAAGATTATTAACACAATTTTATAGATGAAGCATTAAGGAAAAAATCACAGAACTTTCTCGAAGTCGCACAGAGCGTCAGTGACACATCAGGGCACGTGCCCGAGCTTTTTGTCATCCCAGTCCAATGCCTTGAGCAGCAGATCATCTTTCCTATTCATTGCTCGAAATAGAGTGGGCTTGCCAGCCGCAAGCCCAGATAGGGAAGAACGCAGGGTATTGTTCCTATCTAGGTTTGACAGGATGCGCGATCTTTTCTGTGGCCATTGCCTATTTTGGGCTACGAGGCACTCCTGATTTAGTCAGTGGTGACCAGCACGCGCACAGTGTGTATTATGCTATGTTTACTTTGATTTAAGTCTGGGTTTGTTGATTTTTTAATTTGAAATACCGCTTAACAGGCCCATTTGAGTTACTTTAAAATACGCGTGCCCACTGTATTTTGTTTTAACAACAACGTGTGCAGAAGGTTCCCTGTGACTCTCTGAAAACATGGGTGCTGGCGAGTTGAAACCACCCCGTCCCTGCGCTTCACTCCTGCGTCCCTGCCCTGCTGAGTACTCCTCGTACATCCAGAGGAGCATACACCGCTTCTGCCACTTAAATGTGACATTTTCCTAGCAAAATACACCTAGTAAGAACCATCTTTAGAAGAGTAGTACTAGGTAAAACAAGGTAAAACATTCTGGCATCATTTTAATCTCCACTCCAGCTGGTTGGCAGCTGCTGTATTTTGGGTGTGCTGCTTTTTCTCCCAGTGTCTGATTTGTGAGATGCAGAAGAAGGATTTTTATGTGAAGAAATTAGGAGAAAATACTGTTGCGAATTTCAGAGATGGGAAGAGAATTCCACCGTCCAGCCACTGGGAATAAGCCTGTATTTTTGTAAATGAAAGATACTGGACCTTGCTCGTATAATGGTGATGATAGGAGAGTAAAGCAGTGTATTCTGGATGCAGAGTGATGGAAGTGTCCCAGTAGCTTTGGTCTGAAATTACAGTAATAATTCTTAAATTATAGCAGTCAGAAGTTAATGTATTTCTGCTCAGTATTGTCAGTGGCAAACCAAAGCCCATTAATTTCCCACTCAGTGTTTGTTTGAGAAATCATCCCCTGTCAGCTGCTGCTGGTGAACTTGTCTCCTAGCTGCATTCCTAGACATGCTCTCTGTCTCCCAGCGAGGGTCCTATCCCTGCAGGAGATAAGATACAACCGGTATTCACTATGAGGTGTCAACGGGCTGCTTTATGACACATGATGAGTGATAAAGGCTGTGGAGAGGTGCTGATGTGGCCACATTAGTTAATGAGGTCATGGCTGAAGTTGCTGCCCCACTGATAACCTGCAACTCCAAATAATGTGAAGATATCAGTAGGGTGTTTAGAAGTCCTGTCCCCGTATTCTCTTGCTGTCCATCACATTCAAGCACCCAATCAAAAAAAAATGACGATGCTTCCAAGAGGGTAACACTCATTCTTTTTGCAGCTCCCGGAGCTGGGCCAAGCTATGGGAAAGCAGTGGGATACAAGAAATTTCTGCACAGGCTCGGTAGAGTGCTGCCGTAGGGAGCTCTGCATTCTTTTCGCGTCTAAGAAGAGAATTGATATATTGGATTAATATTCTGAATATGGTTGAAAAAGTGGGGCTTCCGTTAGCTTTGTGTGTAGGTTGTGGAGGGTGGTAAGTCCGGTTTAAATGTACTAAGGCTTAGTGAAATGCTTTTTGCCACTAAACGCATATCAAAAGAGTTCCTGTCCTCAGACAATGATCTTTTTCATTGATGGTTCTAAATACGAGAAGGGAACATTCCTCGTGTCTCACAAAAAAGCGTTGGATTTCAATAACAATATTTTTAGGAAGGAGAGGACGGGGTCTCCCAGCAGTGGAGGCTGGGAGGGTCTGGGCACGGAGGTTGCCTTGGCAGTGCCCGGCTCCTGGGCCAGGGACGATGGTGTGGGAGCATCAGCCTCAGAGGTGTCCCGACAGCATCACGGCCAGCAGGAGAGCGGTCGGCGGGCTTGGGAGATGCCCCAGAGAGCTGAAGGAGGCAGGGAGGAAGGGAAGGAGAAAAGCAGCTTTTTAGGACACGTCAAAATGCGAGCTCCATTGTCATTTTGGTTGTTTGTCTCTCCTCTGCATGGAGGTTACTTGGCTGGTCCCTGTTGCCTCTGCAGTAACGGTTGTTGCTTGGCAGCTGTCAGAGCCGTGTAAGAGGGCATAGTGTTTGCTTTATTCAAAAATCACATGTGATCGCATAGATTTGAAAATCAAGTTGTCACTTAATAATAAAAAATGCCTGGAATTTGGAAATCTGTTCAATTGTGCTGGTTTCTCCCCTTTTTCTCTTCGTAAACAAGGCAAGATCTGGCAACATCTTGTCATGCTGGTAGTGAACTTTCTGTCCTTCCCTTCTTAGCAGCTCAGGTCTAATTTATTTAATCATTGGAGCAAACTTTCAAAGTGCTCCATGCCTCCTCTTTTGTTTCTAAGGTTCAGATGTATTTTTAGCGCTTGTTACTGAACTGGGTCTGTGCATTGGAGAAGAATTAATTATTGTTTTGGGTTTGTTGTTACTCAGACGTTCAAAAAAAAGGGGGATTTGCAGACTTTGAACACCTCAGGGGCTTTGTTATATGCCGTTTGTATGTTGTTGGGGTTTTAATGATGATTTGGTTTTTGATATAAATTCAGCACTGTTGAAAGGTGACAGCCCTACCAAATGAAGCCCTTGGTTACCCGCGTAACCTCAGCGGCAGTGCAGGCTCCCCAGGAGGCCCCGGCAATCTGCCTGGGGGCTGCTGCGTGCAGGCAGCGCAGAACGTGGGAGGAGCACGCCCTCTCCGCTGGGAGGAAAGAAGCTTGGTTCAAGAACTAAACTTTCGCCAAACGCTGTAAGAGTAGCTGCAGTTCCCCCTTTTTTTACTAAAGAAAAGTCAGCGGTTCCATCGAGCTGTTTTTACATGTTGGTAGCCTCCAGCATTCCTAAATAAGAGTATTTACCAGTTGATCCACGTGCTATCGATTTCTTTTATCAAATCTTCTGATAATACTTTTGTCGGATGTTCTGAACCATATGGATTCATGAAGGCAGTTGATAAGACATTTATGTGATCTCAGCTGTGTTCTTTTGATAATAAATTGAATTTTTTTGGTTCCCCAATGAGGTGATGGTAGAAAAAATGCTCCAGTTGGCCATCACATATGTGAATGCAGCGTGCTTTTTCCAGCATTTGAATGCAGCTTTGTGCAAAGTTCTTGCAAACAAATATTGACTTTTTAAAAATTTGGGGAAATTAGACTGAGGGGCTACAAAAATGCATTGGGAGAATTCATTAAAAATGGCTGAAAATGTAAAGAAAAAATATCTACAGTATTCAAGTTGTAATTTTTATTTTGTTTCATACACGTACCTGACCACTGAATAGTGAGTGCATCTTTATACACTTTCAAATGCAGAAGGAAGAATCCAGATGTTCGGTAAATCTGGAGAGGTTTCAGGAAAACAGTTGAACTTTTGGATGCTTATTCTTAGCCAGGCTGTGGAAGTTCACAAGAAGTTCGCGAGAATCAGTGCAACGCTCAGCCTCTCTGCTTGGTGTGCCGTGGCAGGTGCCCATTTAGTAGTTGCAGTTTATTGCTTTGCAGCGGAGGAGGTGATGGCTACCTTTGCGGTGACACAGAAACTGCAAAAATAATAATAAAGTCCTAAGTCTGTGCTCACCTCAATCAATGCACTGTTTATTCCAGCAAATACAGAACTTCTGTCCTTGCTCCAGTTCTTTCTTTTACATTCTTTAAAAGATCGGTTCTGTAGTGCACATGTTGTGAAGCCTTTTTTTTTTTTATTGGTCACTTTCTTGCAATCTGTGGCCCATATTAGCGGCAGGAATACTTAGAAATGATGAAGTCTTGGTCTTGTTTATTACTTTTCTTTGAATTTTGTACGCGTGGAAGAAAATAAATAGATGTAATCTGAATGTTCACTGCCAAAATTATAAAATGGAAGATAGAGGAGCAGTCACGGTATCTTGCTGGTACTTTGTTTCAAACGAGAGGAGATGTGCCGGGGCGTGGGGGCCAGAGGATGCTCCTCGGGCTGTTTATGCCTGTTCTCCGCTCTGCGGGGCAGCCCGCCATGGGCTGCCGCAGCTGCTGCTGCTCCCAATAGGGATATTTCGGCTCTGCAGCTTTAGGAGAGCATAAAGCTTTCCTGCCTGTAAGAGTAGCTCAAAAACTCACATCCGGGCCGTTTACCGTGTGGCCCTGAGTCTGCACAACCTGTGAAAAGCCATGTTTTTAAAAGGCTTCGTTTTCAAAAGTGCTAAGTACAGAACATTTGCCTTTGCCTTTGGTGGGAGCTAAGTGCTCACCACTGCTGAAAACAAGCCAATTTATTGCAGAGTCTGAATGGTTTTAGGAACAGAACTTCACCTGCCCGCGTTTGTGGACTTTAGCCATTTTCTTCAAAGGAGGAGGAATCCCTACTCCGGTTGGTATCGAGCAGCATTGTGCTGGCATTGCATCCTTCTTGCTGGCACGCTTTGTACTTTACAGCAGACCAGGTGAGTAGCGTGTAACATTTTAATGGCCCAACCGGTCCCATAAAAGGTGTCACAATCCATTAATCTATTTCCCTTGTATAGTTGGTCTCAAGGAGTGACAGCGTCGAACCTTTCTGTTTAGCATGTAGATATTTTATAGCTTTTCTCCACGGTACGCAAGCTACGTTTCCCACAGCACTCTTGCGATTATGAAGCCAGGCCTGAAACGTGAGCCCGGGCTCGGAGCTGCCTCCTGCCGATCCTCCAGCAACTGCCCCTCGCGTCCCTCTGACTCGTCTTCGTCAGGAGGCACGGGGTGCTCCTCGACAGCAGGGCCGACGCCAGGGGCTGAAATGCCGCGTCCACCCTGCACGGGTGCCTTTTGCTGCTTCTCCGACTTCTGAGAGGTGGGGACCGAGTGCTGGGGTTGCTGTCGGGGTTAGGCTGTGTGGAACGTCCTGGGATTTTAATTGGTGGGAATGGCTTTATTTTGTCAGAAACATCATGTTTCTCATGAGACAGGCATGGAATCTGCCACTTAATGGTCTATAAGACTGTTTTCCGGATAATGGAATAAATACCCAATCCTTGCTGAAGTTCCAGGCTCTTCAGTAAGATGAATTTAGCATCTCCATGTGGTTGGTTTGGTTTTTCTCCTGTGGTGGAGAGTAAGTTCTTCGTAGTCCCCAGCCCTGCACAGAACCACAGGGAGAACTGGGAAGATGGTGGCTAGGGTGATGTTTCAAGGACTGTTAATATTTGAAACCTCTGAACACCGAAGAAAGGGGCGAGAGGAAAACAATTAGGAAGTGGAACACCAGGAGTCAGGTAGGCTCCAGCGCTGTGTGCAATGCTATTGACCAGCCTTTAGTGCTTCCTCACCTTCTGGAGAACGCCGTTTGAACAGAACTAGGTCTTAGCTCTGCTCCCTTGAGTTAAGCTAGGCAGCTGCTATGGCAGTCGTCTTCTCCTTGCCCGCTGCATGGAGCACGTACCTTCCTACAGGCGAGCTGTTGTGTCACCTCCCCGGCTCTGGGGTTTCCTCTGTGCTCTTATTCTAAGAGAGAATTAGCAAAAAATACCCACTCTTTTTGCTAAGCACATTATCCTGAGTTCACTAGGGACTTCCAAGCTCAACATCCTTATGTACCCCCCTCCCCCCCCCGATTAATTCAAATTGAGGATGCTGAATATTTAATTACACAGATTATGATACTAGGCTCGCCTGGGAGATCATCTACGGTTCTTTACCGTGGGTCATTGATTGTACATATAGGAAAGATGCTGTCCTGCTGTGCCAGGGGTCAGGAGGCTGCCCGGGGTTCAGCCTTGCTGCGCTTGCAGCTCTCACCGTTCCTGCTGAGTTCCTGGGGACCTCAGTTGGGCCTGGGTTTTGTAATGAGGTTTCCAGCCATCCAGAGATGACTCTGACTCTATGAACTAATAGCAAGGCACCAAACAACAGTAATGACTTACTCTGCCTTTCTCTGGGTGGCTTATTTTCTCCAGTTTCTCTCCTAAAAACTGTTTTGACACGTTTTTCCGGGGCCTACTGCCGTATCGAGCACCAGCGTTACCTGTTCTGCTTTCAGTCTTATTTTGTCTTTCTAAAATTTGTGCTATTAGACCGTAAGTAATTCTGGCCTTCGGCTCTTTGTTACTGTCTCGTACAGTCTTCTAACCTTACCTGCTTTGGCTTTGAAAAGAGATTTTATGTTCGAATCATTTTTGGACACGGATTTTAAAAAAGAAAACCTCACCTGGTTTCATCGCTGGTTTGCGTGTGAGTTAAGCTGTGCTCTCGTGTACCTCTGGTCTATCATTCTATTCATTCTCTCCTTTTTTTGTATCTCGCTCTTCCTCCCTCCATGGGCCCAGCCTCTGTGATTAAGTCTGCAGCTCTCCTGCTGTTTTTAATAGGCCTGTAGACCTGACCATCTGATGAGAACCAAACTGCACAGCGTGCTCCTGAATACTTTCACTGGAATCTCCTAATGCAGGGTATTAATCATTACTGTCAAACCATTCAGGCCCTAAATATGTCCACCCAGTATAAAATTATACTAAACAGGAGGGGAAAAAGGACTTGGCCCATATTAAAAACAGACATTAGACAGTCCCCTGACTTCTCAGGCATGATGGCCGAGGGCACTGTCCAGTTCAACAAACAATAGCTTATTCAGCATGCGCTGTTTGGGATTGACATTCATAAAAGTTTCAGAAAATAAGCATAATGAGTTAAAGGAAATATAGAAAGGCGTGGCTTCCTCTTTCATTTACTAACACAAATTCCTGGGAAGTAGCTTGCTTGTGTATGTAGTTCAGACGCATCTACCTTGGCGATCTTAATAAATATTGTGTGCGGTTGGGTCTTCTTTTGCTGCAATTAGAAAACAATAATTGCTAAATCAGTTGCTGTCATACTGAGTTATTGTATATACAGAGCTTGGGGATTGCTTGCTTCAGTATATCACTTGAATTTGATCCTGGGAAGTGCAGAGCACAGCGTGTTAGTAAAGCATGGGGTTACTTGACAAGTCTCAAGAAAGGTAAGGCTGTTTCTCTGTTAGCTGTGAATTAGACATGTATGTTTTAAACTATATTTGTTACTGATATTTCTAAGCTGCCAGGGAATGCAACCCCTAATATTAGAATGTGTCTTTTTTTTTTTTTTTCTTTTTCTTTTTTTCCCCAAAAGGCTGTTTCTAATTCTCTGCAGTAAGAATGCCTTTATTCTTTGGAGTTGGTAATAAAAGTTAATCGAGTGTAAAATAAAAGTTACATAAGGTGAGTGGTAAAATTTTATTATTACTGATGTTGGATTTATTGATGACTCCATTCGGTGTTACGAGCTATGGCATGCCACCAACCCCCATGTACTTTCCTGGCAGTCCGTTCAAGAGGTTGCGCTCCGCAGAGGCCCGTCAGCGGGGCTCCGCGTGGAGGATGGGTTCCTTATTCCACGCTGAAACTCTCCGATGTGCCAGGCGTGGCCCTAGGAATTCACAGGGAAGGCTCTCCAGCGACCAGTTACAATATTCTTAGGTAAACGCAGGAAATTTTACTGGTAATTGAGAGGAGCTACTATTTATTCCAGTAAGGCCACTGCTCTGTGTGTGTTTTGACTGGCAGCATTAGTGAGCGAGGACCACTAACGAAGAGCCTGCCCGCTGTTACCCATACAGGCTGGCGTCAGTGGGCAGCCACCATTGTCAGTAGTTTCTCTGCCCTCCACACAGACTTTTTCCAAGCCCACCTACATAAGTACCTAGCCCATACCGTGCTGGTCGAGAGTCCTTTTGCACAAGCTGAGAGGGAGGGATACGGTGGTCAGAGTGCCCAGTCCTGCTTCAGCACTTCGGCAACAGACCAAAGGTTCCCACTTCTCAGTATAGCTTTTTAAATTTGCTTTTCACCCAGTATGTTTAGGTCTTCACTAATCTTTCCCTTGTTTTACTCTGTGCCTATCAGAATAATATATAAAACCAGTAAAAATAAAATAAAACATCTGTATATATTGCTGTGTACGAACTGAGAAAGTTAGCTTCCTTTTACGTCTGTCAGTAGCTGTATTAATTTGAGTGGCTAATACGATAATGTGATTGTTACTGGTTTCACTTATACATTTTGTTCAATATACTACTGATTTAATGTTCTTTTTTTCCACTCAGTTGTGTCTTTGATAAATATGGCTTAAAATGTCAGGGTACTCGGCACTTCTGAAAATCTTGCTAAGTTTGTCTGTCTTTAATAGCTTTTACATTTGTTCCTTTAAAAGCCGATTGAAGCAACAATGTCAAATAAATAAGCCAGCTGATACTGGAAAGAGCAGTTACAGTGCAGCATTTCCTACCCTGACTTGCATTTCGTATTTACCATGCTGTGAAAAAAACCCCAAATCCTCCTAGAATTGTGGTGCAGTAGGTTAGTTGTCATTGATCTCTGCAAGAATGCTTAAACCTGCCAACTGTGTTATATGCTTGAAGTCTAGACGAAGATGTAGCAACCAAGCATGTTTCAGCTGGGTTTTGCTTTTGAAATTAAGTAGAGATTCCAGAAATTGGGGTGGAGGTCAGTGTTCAGAAACGAGAACTTCACAACTCTCCCTAAGAATATCTGGTTTGTTTACTTGTCTGAGAGGGTCCAGCTGCCAAAATAATGAATTTATGGTGGAAAGAAGAGTCTCCTTTCCCTTCCTCCGTCATCTCCGGGTGATACCGCTGAGCGCTGGGGGAGGGAAGGAGCCATTTATACTGTCGCAGCGACATCGGTCGAGGTCCCGGGGCTCAGGAGGTGCTTGGGCAGGTTGAGCAGTCCCTGCTCTCTGATGACGAGATCTTTGGAGAGGTGCGGTTTCCAGAGAAGTGGCTCCGGGTTTCAGCTCAGTTACAGCAGCATAGGACTGTGGGATTTAAGTGCCCATTGGTACAATTCAAATATAACTACTAGTAATGACAGTCATCTTTCAGTTCCCCACGTGTGGGTGCTGGAATACAGCAGCGTACAGCAAAGTAGGAGCTCCAAGTAAACTCGGCAGTGCGCAGCTAGATCTCTGTGTGGGACCCTGCTTAGCCAGCACCTACAGTGTAGGTAGATGTAGGAATGCACACAGAAATTTTGGAGCAGGTCAGGAAAGATTACATGCCCAAGGTCGCTGGCTCTAAAGCATTGGGAGCCAGAAATGTCGAATGTCAGCGTATCTATGTATTCTTCCCCGGCTGGTTTTGGATGCTTTTTTGCTAAAGTTTGCCAGAGAAAAAATAACATGGAGAAAGGACCAGTGTTGTCAAATAAGTTCCAGTGGCTGCAGTTTGATTAAGTGAGGAGGAATTAAAAATTCGTGTAGGAAGAAGATTGCGAGGGTAAAGCAGTTCCACCCCACGCTCGCAGTCAGTGAGTGTGTTTTACTGATCCCGGCATCACAGTTTTTTATAGACAGCGCTCTCCCCGGCATGCGCTACCGCCATGGCTGCTGTCTCTCGGGCTCCTCTCCCCGTTACCTTCGTCCAGTCTGTATTTGGTTTTCACCCATCAGTGCTGGGGCTCATTAGTTTGGTGTCGGTGCTCTGCCCCTCTCCAGTGTCCCCGGGCGCTGGCGTGCTGCCGCGTGGGCACGGCTGCTCTGGAGGCGGCTGGGACCAGCCTGAGCCACCCGAGCGGAGCCTTTCTGCTGACCCGGCTGGGTCGCAATAAAGGCACGCTTAGTGTGCCACGCATCGCTCGGATACATTTCTGCCCTCCAACGCAACATCTGTGCTTTGCTTTTATCCCTTTCCAAACCTTTCCGAAGGTTTGTGCTGCTCCCGCGGAAGCATGGTCGCATTATATTGGGCTGCTCTCAAGAACACTTGGCAAAGGCTTTGCACGTGTCCAGGCTCCAGCAGAGAGAGGCCTGGCCGGCTTGCTGTTCTTCAGCATAGCTGTGCTGAGAAGGTAAGGCTGGGAAAGGTTTGGTCGCAGTCGGGACCGTGCTTTCCCCCTCCATGGTTCAGATTAATCCTTATCCACTAAGGACGGGGCTGTTTCTGCCCCGTCTCTCATACCGGCTGGCCATCGCCGCCCAGCACGCCGCCGAGCCGGGGCAGGAGGCAGCTCCCCGACGTCCCCAGCCCTCCGAACCGGGCGGCAGGCAGGCGGCTGCTCCGTCCCTTCTCTCCAGCCCCTCTCAACTACCATCTCAAATGATCTCCAGCATTTGAAGAAGAGCAAACAATGCTCTTAATGAAGAGAACCAGGCTGGCTTCACGTGAAACCAACCTTGCCGTACTTAATTGTACGAGTGGTTACTGGAGATAATTTGACCTTACAAAAGGGAATTATATATGATTTTTATCTTATTTCTTTCCTCTACAAACACTCTATAGTATGTGCGATGATTCATACCAAGAGAGCAGCGAGGATATCATGCGATTCAAATCATTTTGAAGGAAATGGACTCTCAGTGCCCTGAATAAAATAGAAAATTGTTAATAGCTGAAAAATGGCAAAACGTTCCCTTCACAATGAAAAGTCATTGTGAAACAATTATAACCAGTAGTGCTAATATTGTCGGCTTATGCTTTCTTTTAGCAAAGGTGAAGGGGGGAAAGAAACCCATTTGCCAAATGCAGTCTTTAGAAAATAGAGAATTATTAGTCTCCAAGATCAAAAGATCAGTGGCTCAAATTAAACACACGCCAAGACTGAACATTTCCATCACACACACCCCCACATGCACACACGTGTACACGCACACGTGTGAAGCAAGATGCATTTAGAACTGTGCCTGTATAGGAAGGACTTACTTGATTTTACCTGTTGAACATAGGCATTGTTGCTGGTTCCAGCTCTGTGTCTCTTTATCAACATTTTATTGATCCTGTCTTGCTCTCTTAAGAGGATAACTTACGTGTGTTAAAGGCCGTTTATTCCTTAGGTGTCTGTACTAGTGTAGCATGTTTCCATAACTGTATTATTAGTTTTGTCCAGCCTACAGGAAAAAGTGATACTGTAGCTGGCATCCCAGTGTTAGGTCATATTAAAACCATCTGTAGCAAATCTTTATTTGCAGTTACTTTGGAGTTCAAATTTCAGCTTCTACTCCACCTGTCATCAGTGTTTATCCTCATAAACTTTCACAGCTTCTTTTATTCTGTTTCTTTTTTTTTTTTCTTCTGAGAAACCTTTTCAGGATTTTTGGCAATCTTGCGCTTACTCTGCCTAGCAAAATTTCACCGTCCTTGATTTAGAAAAGACACAGCTTTAACGGGTCTACAATATTTTTAGGAGAATAGAATATTTTTTAATGTGATTTCCCAGAAAAAATAGCACTGTTGCTAGTTATGATTTCCGTGGCATAGGAAAATAAAATCCTCAGGGGAGTTGTCTGCAAACTGTTAGGGCAGAAGCATGCTTGTGTTTTGATGTGGGTAAATAACGCTGCTCACGCTCTGAACAGCGGAGTAAAGAGGATTCCAACAAATTTTAAGGGCGGGTTCATTCAGATCTATTTGGTTTGCTGATTAAGATTATAGCCAGTTGTTTGTAATATTGTCTAACAAAAGGTAATGGTAAGTCTAATTAAGAGCGTTATCAATTAAGTATGCAGTGTGTTTTTCAGAGTGCTATTAAATCTTTACTTGGCATCATCCAGGATACATTATTATAGGAATAGCCTTATTAAAAATGGTGTTTCCATTTGGAACCTCCTCGAAAGCACTGTGTTTGCTAAGAACACTTTGGTTTGTATCTTACATAAGGGCAGACAACATACATACCGCTGTTGCTGTAGGCGATCATCAAATATATATAGCTGTAGATGCCTAACTTTGTTCATCCTAAAACACTCATATTCTTAAAAAAACCCCTCCTTAATATTCCGTATCATTTGACTTTGAAAACTAAAAAATTCTCATATATTTCCTTAAAACAGCTATTATCATCTCCGACTGCTTCTTGTATTGAGTAAGTTAGCAGTCTCACATCCCATTGCAATTAGAGGAGGGCTGAGCTTGGAACCCCGGTTCAGAGAAAATGTGAATTTGATGAAAAGTTTGTTCACGTGATTATGCTGTGATGGCTGTCTCTCAACAATCTGGATTAGAAACTTGTATTTCAAATTCGTATTTGACCTCTGTAGCGGACACTGACCGGTGTCCTGGGAGGACCCAGCCACTTGGAACTGGCAGGGACGCGTGCCTGTCCCAGGAGCCACGTCCGCCTCCCCACAACAGCCACCCCTACCCGCGTCCTGGCGGGCCCGTGACCCTCGCCAGTCGGCAGCCTGGGGAGGGTGCGCGGGAGGCAGCCGGTGGCACGGGCGAGGCACACGAGGTGCGTCGGGCGCGGTGCCGACGGCGGGGCAGAGGCGGCTCTGCAGTGCTCTCAGGAGGCACGGCGCAGGCGTGCTGCTCTGCTGAGCGGGAAGGTGATAAAGCACTGGCCAGGGCGTGAGAGAGAGGTGGCTGCTCTAGAATGGCTGCATAGCCTGCCTGAAATTCCATTAAGTTTTGTTTTTTCCGGCAAAACCATTTCTGTTTGATTTAGTAAAGACGCTTATTTGACAGTCAGCGTAGTGTCTGCTAGACAGTGCTCCGCTGCGAAGCACCGGGAGCCTCTCCGCAGTGAGAAGCAGTTGCAAGCCCGACGTTACACAGTCATTCCTTTGAAACATGGGCTGTTTTTAACGCATTTAAACTTTCATTTCTTACTGTGTCAGTATCCGTACTGATTCAGGAGTCCTGCTTTTTTATTGACGCTATCGATTGAGTTTGAGTTTGGGTTAATGTGCGGTAAGATCATCTTGCAGAGGGTTGTATTTAGCTGTCTTTCCTATAAGGCATGGTAATCTCGGAGGTGTTGGCTTCCTGGAAAATACTGAAGGCACGTTGTTTGAAAGTAAGCCGTGGCTCTGGGGCTTTGATTTTAGTGTCTTGCTTGAGAAAAGGGAGGCTGCTCATCGCTTCCTTCGAGAAGTCTTCTGTATGGCTATACGCTCTGCCTGCACCTTGCAGGCTAACGTGCTTTATCAGCTATGCCACATCAAACATGGGGCAGAGCCCTGAAACAGCAAACACATAAACTAACTGGCATTAGCAACTTTAAAATTTTGTTAATTAGGAGGTCTGTTTTCGTAACTGCTCGGTATATATAAACTTTTGTGGATTGGGCTGATACACTGTCAGAGGAGAGTTTTAAAACCTTTTTTTTTCTGATTTATGGTTTTTAATCAACCTCCTTGGTCTTCCAAGCAGAACTATTTTTAAATGTTGATCATTTCTGACTGTAGTTTATGCTGTCAGATTGTTGCGGTGAGCAAAGACGGGCGTGCCAAAGAAAACAGACGTTCTACTGTATTGGAAGAGTTGCGGTTTCAATAATTCTCTGTAAAGTGTGTTTTCCACTGTGATATCTGCTGTTGTTCTTTCAAGTGGGGTCTAGGGAACAGTTAATACGCACATGTTTTCTCTCAGAGTTTCCAGAGCTGCCCAGTGAAGGAAAGCCAGTAACTAACATTCCTGTATCAAAGTATGGTACAATCTTGAAGGAAACAGGACACTCTTACGACCGTTGGGGTTTTTGCCATGTTCTCAATAGTATTGTAAACACACTGTGAATCAAGTGATTGATTTGAGGATCATATAAGATCGTATTAAATGAATGAACCCTTGGAAAGAAAGCAAAACAAAAGTCACTTATTCTAGAGAAAATTGCGCTTGAAATAGCTGATGATCACAGTCATTGAGATTATTATGGTACACGCTTGTGTAAATAATTTGTCATGTGGACAAGTTGCAGCCAAAGGAGGAGGACCATGCTCCAGCTCCTCATAAATGGGGTCTGCCCAGTGTCTGGAGCTAGTGTCCTCTTTCTGGTCGTCTCCTCCTTCATCTCTTACTACTGCAGTGCAAAGAACATGTGAATCTCGAGGTGATGTACAAGTGCTTCAGGATTTCATCCAACCTGTCATAGGAGCAGTGTGTTTTCCACCTTGAGACGTATTTTGTTTTCTCATGCATTGCTGCATTTGATCTTTTCATTATTTTTTGTGACGCTTTCTGCCTCTTGTCCCACAAATCAAGTTTCTAAGCACTCAGAATGTCTGAATTCAGCTGATCCTGGATCTCCTCATCTTTTTAGATGGTTGGCATAGCAGTACCTCATCCTCAGGCCAAATAGAGACATGTTTTTGTTGGACTTGCTATTTAATACAAGCAGAATGAAGCAGAAGACCACGCTGTTAAAGAAGTCACTGGGTAAATAGCACATAGCTGAGCTCAACAGTGTGTGCAGAGCTCTTTGTAGAGATAAGAGCTTTCCAAAAATTTGACATGAGAGCAGTGGGGTTCAAAACACAGAGCAGACAGGTTGCTGACACGATGTTCAGTGCACTGTGGTTTCATAACAGAAATACCATCTGCATCATTAGAAGTACTATACAGGTATCCTTCGTCTCAAGCTGCGCCACTACCTACTGGGCACAAACAGAAGGCTAAACGCTGGATGGAAAGTGAGACTAGTTAATGCATGCTTACATACTTAAAAAAAATGAACATGTGAGCAATTCTGGGCGACGGTTAACATGCCTACCTGTAGTGATGCAGATTTTGATCACTTTGTTAGCTTCAGCCCCGTAATGCCCGATGCGTCTTTTTTGTCTCCCATGGGAGACATATGCATCCAACTGACAAGACAAAGAAATTACACAAAATGCTGTTTAAAAAGTAAATTAAATGATCTGTGTTTAATGGACTTCTGTGAAGTATTTTGAAGTCCCTCAAGTTTCTAAGTAGTTTTGTTCATCTATGCCTTTCCTGGTATCAACCAGAAAGGAAGGGGAAAGCGCGGTGTAGTTCTCTAAAACCCAACAGAATCTTACTGCTTGCCAGCAAAGGTATCAGCTCGCAAGCCTGGAACTTCCAGCTTGGTTTTTAGTCAAGCAAAGGATGAACAGCCATATTTTGGATGTTTAAGCAGAGCTCTAGAGCTTCTTCTGTCCCCACTCCACCTGTGTTGGCTTTCGATATATAAGTACATACATACATACATACATATATATATATATTAAAAAATTGCTGTTGTCTGTCTTTTGCAATTTGTGTTCTTGTTTAATGATTCTGCTTGGGGTGAGAGTAGAGAGGCGGGGGAGCTGGCTGCAGCCATAAAGTGGACAGAAAACAAGCTTCATCTTTGTGACTCAGAAGAGTGCATTATGGATGTTTTTAATCTCTTTGACCTTGTGGCAGAGAAAGAGGGAAGTGAAGAAATTGTGACAAACACCAGCTCTTTAATGCCAGGTTTGTTACTGCTTGGAGTGCCCTAAGGGTTAATGTAACAGTTTTAAGTCCTTCAATCACACCCACCCCCAACTACAGAACACTTCCAAATAATCCCTTTATAATAGACCCTTTTCCACAGATTGTATCTAACCCATGCATTAATGGGGCCCATTGGTGTCAAGCATTTCAACAAATATGGGCCAGCCGACTGCTCTGGGAGCCCCTCTTTCTAGCTACAGACGTTAATGATCTTTTGCCCCTCTGACTTAGCTCCCCTGCTGCAGGGACAAAATTAAACTACTGCGGATGGCAAAATAGTTATTTGCTGCCCAGGCAATTACATACTTCCAAAACTCTCCATCGCGGAAGGCCAGATGGACTTTATAGAAACCAGACCCAGGCCACAGTTTTAATTATCATAGTCCTGTCAGAAATGAGTGAAATTCTGAATGACCGCATGAAACGAACCAAAAGCCTTACACATGGATTTTTTCCTCAATAAAATTTTATGGCTTCTTAAAGAAACAGCATTCATATATTTTACGAGGCCTAATCATTCACTAATGCCTATATTAGTGCACCTGTGGCACTCGGCCCCATGGAAATTACAGCACTGGTCTCAGCTATGTTCTTGTGCATGTTATTACAAACCCCTTGTCAAAAACGCAGCACATGTTACAGGGATAAGCTGCCTTCATTTTCGTTAGCTAGCAGTCATTGTAATAAGGTGAGGAGATTTATGGACCTTTATCTGCTGAGATTTTTGTTTCATTGTGCGGATAAGACTTGTATAAATAAAATGACCCTTCATAATACAAGTATTTGTAAAATTTATCACAGGGCAGTATACTTATTTGAGGGAGTTGGCTGTGTTGTGTTCCTGTGCTAATTCAATGAGAGAAAGAATTTCCATTGAATGCTTTCCCCCTCAAATAGTCGCACTTGCTGCAGGAGTGCTCGGGAGTAGCGTGCCGCTGCTTCCAGAGGTGACCAGGTAACAACTTCGTGTTATTCGTCTGCTCACTGCTAATCGCGCAGCCTCGATTTCCACGTCGAGTCATTCTGATGGGCAGTACTGCGCTTTTCTGTGAGCCTCTCTGCAAACTTACCTTTGCTGCTGGGGTGGCCCTGGGGTGCAGGGGGGGTGCTGGGTTCGGCGGTTGGGGTGGCCCTGGGCTGCAGAGGGGGTGCTGGGTTTGGCAGCCAAGCCTCCAGAGCGGAGACGCAGCGTGGGGCAGGCAGGCTCACGCGTTCTCTCTCCTTTCTGGCTCTGGGCTGTAGGTCTGGGCTGGCGCCTCTCTCCTGGTGCCCTGTTCAGCTCTAGTCCCAAAAGGACCCAATAGATGTGCAACAAATTTAATTGCTTAAGATTTCCCCCCCTTGATAATGATTCTATGTTCTGTGAAAGCCCTAGTTTAATCAGTTCGTGTTTATTCAAAGCAGGTGGCCCAATCATTTTATTTTACTGCAGCACGTTTAATCGTACAGAGGCTGTAGAAGCCACCTCGTCCCGCTCCCTGACCAGCTCAGGATCTCCAGGGCGTTTGGGAGAGGTACTTGTCTAACCTGTTCTTTGCAGACGGAGGCTCCACAGTCTTTAGGTGATGGTCCTTTTCTGCATTGCTCTCTTGACTGTTAGACAGTGTCCTAATGTCTGAACTGAAGGTTGTCATTACATTCCACCACTCAGTCTCCTCAAGGCCAGACAACTCCAGTTCTCCCCAGCTTTCTTCACAGCGGTGTTCCTAGACCTCGGCTCATTCCCCGCCTCTGCCCTGGACTGTCTCCAGTTGCTCTGCCTCTTTCTTGGAGAGTGCTGCCCCGTCGGCGGCCATACCAACGCCGCGTAGGATGAAAGTCTGCTTCATGTCTCCTGGGGGCTATGGTCCCTTCGTATACCCCAGTAAAACTGTTATTCCACCGAGGAATTTTAACTCTAACCAACAGAGAAAGCGTTTTGTTGGTATGAGGGGGGCTGGGTTGTGACAGACCTAACCTGGTGCAGTATTTTGTGCCCCAGGGCACCGGTGTCCAGAGCTGCGTCCCCCAGCTGCCGAGCAGTCGTGCACTTCATTCAGGTGAGCCGTTTGTGTCCTGCCTTTTTGCTCTTCTTTCACACCCCTGGCAGACCCTGAGGCTGATGCGATCAGCGTCACCAGCTGCAGGTCACGTCTGGGGGCAGCGGGGGAAACAGCGCTTCGATACGAACTTCGCAGCTGCTTCCTAGCCTTCCAAGCCAAGCGAAGGATGAGCAGGTTAGACCTAGCTCGCAGCAGAAGGAAGGTGGCACCAAGGAATGCATCTCCTCTGGTTGTGAAAGTCAGATTTGCTAATGAGGTCCACTTCAGCGACGTGCTGACAGCCACAGAACATACTGGGTGTGTTAGCTCCAGCGCTGCTGGAATGAAGTCAGCTTTCTCTCCCTATGCTTTCTCATTACTTCATGCATTTGGCAGCTGCTAACAGACTGGACAAGCTTAGCCAAAATAAGAACTGATGTAGAAACATGGAAAAGACTATTTAGCATTTCCAAACATTCTTCCTGGGGAGATGGCAGGAGGGGGAGGAGGAACTGCTCTATGTATGTATTTTCTTTCTGCGGTGCTATCAGATGTGAGCAGCTCTTTGTCGGGGGGGGAGGACAGGCGTCTCCGCCGGGCACGTGCTCCGTTCCTTCCAGCCAAGTGGCTTCGTCCCCAGCGCTGGCCTGAGCCCTGGCCCCAGCGAGCTGCCCCGCGCTGCTCTGTGGCGTGGTGCGGAGATACAAAGTCCGCTTGTATTGAATTTATCAGTTCCAAAAGGGGCTAGTAGTAAGCTGAGAATATTTGGATAAACTTGCCGGCCCTCAGGACTAGAAAAGGGCTTTTGTTCATGTAAAGAAAAAGACTGTTACATTACCATAGGATGACTGGATCCAGTCCAGTAAAAACTGAACTTGAAGTATAAAAAATGATGAGGAGTGTCAAACGAAGGATCTTTTACTTGAGGTCAAGTATTTATTTTTATTTATTAGAATGTGAGATCTACACCTATGGCCTAGCTTTGGTCTGCAGCAACGTCTCTCTGGGGAATATTGCCCATCGACAAAGAGCACGTTGTGCCGAGGGAGGGGCTGCGGGCCGGGCTGCTCTGCGGTGCCGTCCTCCGCACCGCTCCCTCGATGCGCCTGTGGTTTCCCCAGCTTGTTTATTTTCTGGCTACCTGTTTTCAAGTGACAGGGACAGTGCCCAGCGTGAAATGCTCCCGTTTAGCACCATTTACTGTATCCGCTGTCGAACCTTAGAGCAAGGCCTGGGGCTGCCCACGCCAGCCTCAGACGTATAGCGCAGGTATACACTGCCGTGTTTTGCACCCACCTGAGTGTCGGGGTAGCTTTGTTTTCCAAACGTTCTTTCCATCCCCAAAGCGGTTTACAAACATTTCTGTGGTTATTTACAGACAGACTCTTCCTTTTTGCTGTTGGAAACAGACTGGGAAACGGCGCCGGCAGAGCCCCTGCTGCCAGTGAGCTCTTTGCCCAGTCCACCAGTAACTGCGTACTGGTGCACGCTGGCCATCACGAGGCAGGGCGGGACAGGGAGTAGCTTTGTCCTCTCTTGGCTTATTTTCTGAAGTTAACGATGGCACAAGAGAGAACGGGGTGCAGGGAGGCAGCCGTTTTGGAGAGAAGAGGTAGATTTGTTAACCAAAGCAGAGGAAGAAAGAGAGCGAGCGAGCTGAAGCCATGTGAAATCACCCACAGAGGTGCAGCCAACAGATCTCTGAGTCCATGCGCCTGCTTACGTCTTTTTTTTATGATATGCTTCAGTGTAAAATGCATAAGACATATTTGGTGCAAATGTTTTCCTAAGATTTATTTTTATCTAATCGCTTCTGAAAGTTTTACTGACTTTAAAGAACAGATTTGCTAACCGCCCATAAACCACGTTTTTCTGCTTTAATTAAACCATTTTTGTCCATGAGGTTTTGTTCACACACTGGCAACATCAGTGTAAATATATCTCTGCCAGAGTAATTAATAAAAGCAGGCAGCTCAAGGGAGAAAACATATGTGTCGTATCATCTTTGTAGACTCTACTATTGGATAGTTCTTCCCCAAAAAGTTAAGAATTGCCCCAATTAAAATGTTATGTGGCTTATGTATGTTCAGATTTAATTTGGTATAATTGAATTTATGTTCATCCGTAGAGAGCTCATGGGGCTGCCAGATACGGACAGGAATCATTTATACCATGGAAATACTACGCTATTAGATTTTTTTAAAGGCTGTAGGATTAGGTCTCAATAAACTGTTTCAACAGCATTTCAAGGCTTGTACAGTTGCTTCAACTTACTGTGTGGGTATTTGCAAAGGGAGTGAAGACAATATTGTTGTTTTCACCACGTTTCACTTATTTTGCATGCTAAAGCGCTGCTAAAAATGTGATATGGTGCTTCCTACTTAGCATTAAATTACTACTTTTTATTATGGTCGAAAGGAATTTGTGAAGTCTTGTGTTCTATAATCTATGATTTTTAACTTCAAAATAAGTTAAGAAGAAAGCTGTCGCAAAAAAAGTGTCTCCATCTGTTAATGAAGAAGACTTTTCAGGTTATTATGAGGCGGATTTTCTAAATACCTGAAGTCTTCACATTTTTTTGCAAGAGTATTTCAGTGGTGGAAAAGGGTTCAGTTTGAAGAGAGACAACCATCCTCACATTTAGTGTGACTGAGAGCTGACTTAAGAAAATAATACCGTTTTCTGTGCTGCTCATACATGAAAAAAATCCTCAGGCCTCTTTTTCTGGGCATTTTGCTTTGTGTCCTTGCTTGTGCTTGGCTGAGACAGGTGGGGTTGTTCTGCAGTCCTCCTGGGGAAGGTGCGCGTGTTGTAGTAGATGCTCGCTTGCTGCAATAATAGCTGTGATGCTGAAATCCCAGTAACGAGCAAACTCTGTACAAGGAGCAAGCGTCTTCCCTCTTTAAGGCACAGGAAAAGAGCAGCCCAGATGGGATGTGGGTTCCTGGCCTGAGAATCCAGATGTACTGTCCTTTATTTTAGCTGAGGCATGTTCCCATACTGTAGTGGGGCCATTTTGGAAAGCAGATATTTGTCGTCCTCAGCTCCATCTTCTGGATCGAAGTCTGGCTTTCTGATAGTTAGGAAAATTGCTGTAACAGGCAGATGCTATTATTTTTTTTTCCTGCCATTTGGCTTCAAAACAGCTCATCTTAAAAAGAGCAGGTCTTCTTCTGTTGGATTAGAAAGTGGATCAAAACGCAGAATGTTGGCTTTAGTTGTTCGGCGGTGTCTCTGAGGCTTGAGTCAAGGGTCCACAGAAGATAAGAAATTCTGTGTGGAGGTTATCAGAAACCCCTTAACTCAAACCTGACTTGCTCAGGCATTGCAAGATATATGGTATGTCAGATTATGTATTGTTTTGAGACCTGCTGTCAGAGAACCAGATGTGTTGGAATTGCCTAAGTAAAATAACCTGAGCAGAGGCATCTGTGTACCTTTCATTTGACACTTTGCTGTGGCTTTCCGTCTGAGCAGTTACCTCAACAACATGATTCTGCTGAACTGTCTTTTGACCCAGAGATGGTAGAAGATCGGAGTTGGAGATTTTGAAATGTTGTTTCTCAGCATATTCAAAGGGCAGATTTATCATCAGAATCAATTCCCTGGAATATATCATTTCATAAGTAGGTGAATTGGCTTGGGGTAAAGTTCATCCAGGCGGCACTTGGGACTATGCAATTTACCCTCGTACTTCCTTATAACTGAGATTTCAGTTTGTGATGTCAGACAAGATACTTGTTTAGTTTCAGCTGCAGAGAGGTCAAATCACCACACTTTAGAAGGAAATAATTGAATCAGTCCTTCATTGGTCTTAATTTTGAAAAGAGCAACAAGTTGTGGCTTGAAGAATTCTAGAGCTTGCTTTTTTAAAAAAAGAGATTTCCACATACCTGAATGAGAGAGGGTACTAGTCAAATTTCTTTGGAGGATGCAAATGCCAAAAAAGGAAGGTAGTTGTTCTGGGATGGTGTATGGACGTAAAAGGTCTGTCAATAAGATGCTACCTGAGCCAAGAACCGTGCATGGCACTTCTCCTTCTAGCCAACAGCATGACAAGACATTGTCTTGTACCAGGGTTCCCTGTGACTGGTACAAGCAGCAGCAGGCAGTAGTAATGGGATAAACTGGGCAGTGGAACTGGGCTGTGGTTCCTTTGCCTCCCCCTGGAGCAGTGGAGCCTCCTGGGCTGGAGCCATTCAAAAGGCTGTTGGAAAAAGGGCTGGCGAATGTACTGCAGAGAGTAATCCTCTTCTGGCAGGGGGACGGACCAGATGATCCAGCATATCTCAGTATTATGGTTCTATAGCAACACTCAGAGCACGTTAGAAATAGAAGCACGATCAGCTCAGGGATGTCACGGTGTCTTGAACGTACTAGAGGTGCCAGAGCGTGTGGATAGCTCTAGCCCAGCCTCGTGGCTTGCACACCTTCGGTATCAGGGCACTCTTCCTTCAGGACGCGTCGCAGACAGTGTCCTGCTGCCACTGGACGGGCAAATAGTTTGTGGGTCGCCTGGCGTTGACCCCGACACCTTTCGCCTCAGATGTAATGTACGTGGAAGCGTACCTGAACAGGTTTATGAACCTCTTCTGGATGTCGGATTGTTTAACTAGCAGGAGTATTACTGGTTCTGAGATTTTGGTGAAAAATGAGCACCCCAGAATTCCTTTACAGTTTGAGTAATTGTGTTAGAGGGCAAAAGTACTATATTCAGTGCATAAATTTGAAGGAAAATTACTTTGCTCATTTTGTTTATGTGCATCTGTTGAGTGTGAATGATGCTAACTTGCAGGCAGCTGTCAGGGGGTGGCTCCCCTTCTGTAAAAACACTTCTATATCTTCAGATAGGAAGGGGCTCCAAAAACTTCTTTTCTGGTGCAGAAACAAACCACTCGAGGCAGAGATGTCCAGCCCTGGTGTCCCCAGTTCTCATTTTAGAGACACTCGGATTGAAGACGAACCGTGCGTAGGAGTTACAAATCGAAGAAGTTCTCCTTCAAGATATAGAGCATATGAACAATCTCCATCTCCCTCGGGAGGCAAACTAGCCCAGGAGCAGATTCTCTAGAAGCTGGAAGTGCTCTGAGGGTCTGCTTTCCTTACCTTGCTCTCATTATTCAGCAAATACCCCTGTGCTGCAAGGCAAAGGGACGGAATAAGCCTGGATGCCTCACTGCTCGCTTCTCAAGCCCAAAGCAGAGGAGGCTTTAGCTGAGGAACTGCCTCCCTAACCCCGGTCTCCCAAACCGGATGGCTGTCCTCCGTGTCCCTCTAGCAGCCCAAGCAGCTGGTTATCGACTCTCCTTCCCAGCCCGTCTCTGAGACCCCGCAGGTTTGTTCCCGTGGGCCGGTCGGCTCTGCCGTCACTGCCCCTGGGACCTGCCTCGTCTGTCCTGCCCACGCTACCGGAGCATCCCCGAGGGAGCAAGGCCAGTACCGGACCTCACAGAAATAATCGGTTCTGCCTTTGTGCTGGGAAGGTCTCTCACGATCTTATTTATATATATTTTTTAAATAAATCAATAGGCAGCTTTTGTGCAGGATGTAGCTCAGCGGGGTGGGAGCCTCCGGTGCTGCTGTGGAACGGGTGCACAGGCTTCATCGCCTCATTTTTGCACCTTCTTTTGGTAACGTTTTCGGTAAATATCAACTATAAAGAAATCACACATTTCAGCTTTACGAGAGGTGAGCAGTACATTGTTACTACATCAAGAGAAAATTTCGCTTTGGCTTGGTGCGAGATGGCTGCTTTGTTTTCAAAGCTCTTTAAACAGGGTCTGCTGTTCCTGTTTTTGATCAGCTATGTTGTTCAGGAGGGAAACCTATAATATCCTTTCATTCTTTTTCTCAGTGCCAACCCAGTTCACAAACTCATCTATTTCACACCTTCTAAAGAGCACGAGAATAGTCTGCAGAGCAGCTGCCTTACTCATTTCTGATAAGAAAGGTTACAAGGACTGTGCTTCCTCGTACGATTGTGGCACCTTTGGGGGGGTTTCCTGTGTAAATGAAACCTGGGTGCAGCTGTGCTCGCAGTGCTCTCGGCTCTGGGGGAGGGTACTGCCTTGCTGTGCATGAGGGTTGCTTGCCTTTTTTTTTTTTTTTTTTCTTTTTTTAAATCTCTGTTCTGAAAGTGTAAGGTCATGGCTAAAGCTATGGTAATATGCACCCTTTTGCCTGTAAATTCAAGGCATTTAAAGCTAATATGTGGAAGAGTATACACTTCCAGACAAATATTCCTAGGCCGCTTGATTGCCATTATAGATGCTGACAGGAAAAGTAAGGAGGGATAATAATCCCCTGTATTAGCCTTATCGTTGCTGGTAAATTTAGTGCTAGAAGAGTGTGATACCTGTCTTACTTCGGGCTTGCCTTCTCTTCCTCGCTTTGCTACTCTGAACCACACCTTTGGCAGCTTTTTTGATGGTGGTGCCCCACGGTTGCATCTAGTACGGGTCAGTCATAGAATCATAGAATCATTAAGGTTGGAAAAAACCTCTAAGAGTATCTAGTCCAACCGACAACCCAACACCTCCATGCCTACTAAACCATGTCCCCAGGTGCCACGTCTCCACGTTTTTTGAACTCCTCGAGGGATGGTGACTCCACCACCTCTCTGGGCAGCCTGTTCCAATGCTTGGCCACCCTTTCAGTGAAGACATTTTTCCTAATATCCAGTCTAAACCTCCCCTGGCGCAACTTGAGGCCATTTCCTCTCGTCTTATCACTTGTGACCTGGGAGAAGAGACCGACCCCACCTCTCTCCAGCCTCCTTTCAGGCAGTTGTAGAGAGCGATGAGGTCTCCCCTCAGCCTCCTTTTCTCCAGGCTGAACACCCCCAGGTCCCTCTGCCACTCCTCGTCAGACTTGTGCTCTCAGTCATGACCAACCTGAGCCTCGTTTGAGTAGAACCTCAGGCAGGGTGCTCGTGCACAGATGCTTCTGCACGTGAGACAGAAGCTGTGGGTGAAGAGAGAAGTCAGACCAACACGGTGTTTGTCGTTGCATGGATGTAAGTGGCACCAGTCACATGCAGAATAAAACCTCATGCCCTTTCCTACCTCTCGAGAGATTTAACAGCTCGGTCGTGTTCCATTGCTTATAGCCTACCCTGCCAGTAATTTTGATTCCCTGTACTTTTGATTCCCAGTAATTTTAATTCCCTGACAGAAAGGCTGGTTTTTCGTATGCTGAGGTGTTCAAAACGTGGCCCAAGGACCAAAACCAGGTGGCAGGCTAACTCCATATATTGAGCTTTAAGAATAATTATCTTCTCAGTTTTAGGGAGTGAGACACAGAAGTTGTATCCATCAAATATACCACAGGACATGGGCTTCATTATCTGGACATCAGTTATCTGCATCTTCCTGTTACTTGAACTTGGGCCATATATCCCTAAATCTATTGATTAAATGGAAAATATGTGCCATTTCAAGGACCTCCGCTATCTGAATTCATTCGCCTTTCCCTGGGGTACCTGGATAATTGATGTTATAATTTGTTTCATATATTATTAATGATCAAGTATAATCTGAGGGCAAGGGGTTTGCAGGGGAAGGGAGTGGAGCTGCCAGGACTGTCAGGTAACAGTCCGAATTCTTCCGAGGAAGAGGCGCGTAAGAGGCCACAAGACAGTGTTATTTCATGTGGATCTTCTCGTGCTAGATCCTTCAGTGGACGTTGCTAACGCTGTAAAAAGGCTGGTATTTTGTAATTGATATTAGCAGTATGAATGGGCATTTGAAGTCTCTGCTACTTTTTTGGCCAGAGTGTAAAATGCGGCAAATGGTTTTGGCACTCAGTGCTTTCAGTAAATCACTCTGAAGAGGTCTACATGTTAGTGGTGTTCCACAACTCCATTCCCAAAACGTTATTAAAATAAAGTTGTAGTAATAAGAAATGATTTAAAACAAGCAGCAGTAACCTCCATACATACTGATGTAGTGAAACACCCAAAACACACCTAAAGAAGCTGATCAGAATTTATTTTTAAGGTCGGTTGCATTTTCGTTACAGCAGTAGCACCTTTTCAGTATGAATAAGGGGAAGGAGCCAATTTCTTTGGTTTCATCATAACTGATGATGCATGTCTTGCCACTTTGAATGGTCAGTGTAAAGCCCCAATTCCTGGAAACAAGCAATTAGTACAGGAGCTGAGGTTTCTTAATGGCCGGGCACGGGGGAACCCCAAGGTGAATCAATTACAGACAACAGACTCAGAAACGAAAAAGAAAGCAAAAGGAACCCATCTGCATTTTTATCTTCTCATGAATTTTAAGACAACCATGTGATTTTGGAGCCCTAATTTGCAGAATTTGCAAAAATTAACTGCTTTGTACGGCATACATTGCCCTGTACCTGAGGGTGTTGCAATGTTCGCTTTAGCTCAGTCAACTCATCGTAACTTCTGCAGACAATCCTTCATTTTCGGTCCTCAGCAGCACGTAAGCGAGTATTTCTAACAAAAGACCTGCGTGGAACTGGCGTCTCCACCGTGCCACACAACTCAGCCTGCCGAGGGACCACAAACACTGGGCAGGCAGCAAGGAAAAGCAATCAGAAGGAGAGCGGTTGGACTTCTCTTGGGCACCTTCCTATTTCTTTGGCCCTTTTGCACCGGGAATCAGATGTTTGTAGGACAACATCTGCCGTTTCCAAAAGGCATGCACGGCTGCTAAAAGTGGCAAAATTCCCCAAGGCTGAGCATCATCGAGATGCCTATAACAAGCTTGTAGAGCAATGAGGCTAAGACTTGACGTCTTACAAATCTGTTCAAAGTAACGTTGAGCCAGATGTTTTGCTTAGTGAGCGCTCTGGAGTCATAAACCTCCACACTGCACCAGAGGTGGGGGCTGCGGAGATTTTGGTCCTGTACAACAGACCGGTGTACTGTTTAGGGAAATTTAGGAAGAAGTCTTACATGTCCGGCTTTGCAGTGCCTTCAACTGGATTATCGGAATTGTTCACTTTTGAAAAACAGCAAAGTTCATTTAGCTGGAGCGCTGGGGGAAAAAAGGCTGAGGAGAGCTGTTTGGGGAGCTGTGTCTCAAGTGGTAAGAGGACTCCTGGAGAAATTACCACCAGAAATTGTTCCGCTCTTACTACAACAAGGTTGTGTTCAGCTTCTGTGGTTGCTCCCTTTTGCCAGGAGCGCTGCTCTGGTCTTCCTGCCCCTCGGCTAATTGGCTCTCTCATTCGAGAGCGCCATTTTAGCACCGCATCTTCCTTTTGAAATAGTACCAGGCTAATCATACCCGAAAGCATTTTGTATCTCCACAGAAGCTGTAAGACGCTAGCGAATCGTGTCTGGTTTAATCCCTCAGAACAGCACTGGAAGTTCAACACTGCTGTACTCCTTGCTTCTGCTCCCTCTTCCTAATTAAGTGAAATGAAGTGTCTGAAACTCTAAATTCTCATCTGCCTACAAATAGTCTCTGTCTTTTGCTTATCATATCAAGACTTCTCTCCAGTTCCCATTTATTTTTCATCTGTTAAGCTTTTAGAACTTTACTGTTTTGTAAAATGAGGCAAAATGAAGTAGAATACAAAAGTGTGATGTCTTCAGCTCTTTCAGGGGGGAGGAAGACTTCAAAGTTTTTGTGTGTGTATATTACAAAGAACTGGAAATCCCTTTCTTGACTTATGTGTACAATATCTGAGGCAACCCTGTGATTTGATTCAAGCATAATTTTTTACGGTTTACTGTTTAATTTAAATCAGTGTGGTATGAATTACGTTACTAGTGAAAAATGAGCCTTTGTTGAGATAAATGCCTGCCATCATCTTGAAAGTCTTCTTCTGTTTTGACATTTTTACTTTATGTTTTTCTGCGGGGTGATTAGATGTTGCTGTGCAAGCTTAGCTGATTGGCCTCAAAGAGAATGAGGGTGGGAGAGAAGTACAAGGGGGTGGAATTGGTTTCATGCATCAACAGGAGCTGGTGTTGCTAGCACCTTCTTTGACATCCTCTGTTATTCGGGGTTGCCTTCTGGGTAGCAAAGCTACACCTCCGAAGTAAGAATATAAGGAGTGGTATGTACAGGAGAGGGAAAGCAGAGCCGGTGTTGATTTTTCTCAAGAGTTCTTGGCTTCTCCTCTTTACCCCTTTGCACAGGACTCGCTCTGCCGTGTAGTCAATACAGCGTCTGAAACACTGTGGTGCCTGTTGCATCAAGCTGCTTTGTAGAGCAGGAGATGCTTTCATGGAGAACATATTTAACGAGCTCTGTAAATGGTGTACTATATAATTATTGCTGCTGTTGGTTTCTCCTGCGAGGCTTTATATTGACGGTCAGGTCTGATGCACGTTCAGCTGGAATGAATCTGCTGTGCTTGAAAGACACATCGATGACACTGCAATTTTGCAGACTTTTTATCCTCATGCAAAGCTAACTGACACATAGGAAATACTCGCTGGCTGTTTTGTGCTGGTACGTAAGTGAATAGCAGTTAGTAATGGGCAGACCTTCAAAAGGCTCAGTTGGATTCAAATACGCTCAAGAAATTCAGCCTCGCTTACCAACCGCGTGTGAGCTATCCAGACTCCTTTGCTTTGGAAATTGAACAGGACGTTTTGGTAGAAAACAGCCTTGTTTCATGTGTTTTCTCGTCTTCTTTAGATGTGGTGGAAAAAAAGAATGAGAAGGTTATTTTTCCGTGACAAAAGTATGTCTCAGTAACAGCCTTCCCTGTAGCTTGCTGATATTTTTCCTTCAGATCCTTCATGAAACCAGATAATACAGTAGCACAACAGCAGACTCAGAAACGCATACACCAGTGGAAAATTTCCACTCCAGACGTGTGGCTTGAGTGGGAGTGAAAGTTCAAAAACATTCATTCTTTTAAAAACCTGAATCGGTCTCTCTCCAGTCAGCTGCAGCGGCGCAGCTGCCTCCCACGAGCCGGCAGCGGCACCGGGCCCGGCAGCGGCACCGGGCTTGGCAGCGGCAATGGGCTCGGCAGCGGCACCGGGCCCGGCAGCGGCACCGGGCTTGGCAGCGGCAATGGGCTCGGCAGCGGCACCGGGCTCGGCAGCAGCACTGGTCTTGGCAGCGGCAATGGGCTCGGCGGCAGCACCGGGCTCGGCAGCCCGGCATTGCAGATCTGCCTTCCCCAGTGCTCTCCAGCTGGGTTGCCTCTCGCCCATGGTTCTCCCCACTCTGTCTCAGTACTGGCGAGACGGCGACATGCTTGTTTGAGAGGAGGAGATCCATAAAGATTTCTTTTCCTCTCCTCTGAGCTTTCCCAGCGTTTGGATACGCTGGGCTTTTGTCGCAGAGCCTGTAGTTTCCGTGTGTGCTGCCATTCTGCTGAAAATCTGAAAGTCTGCTTGCAAACAGGAGTGAATGTGGACTCTGAGGACACTCCTGAGGATGGCCACACGGCCAGTTCACGGAGCCGGAAAGTCAGTCGCAGATGAACTAAATTTTCTGATCTGCAATCATTTAGCAGCACTAAGAACTTTACTCCCAGGAGAATTCCCTGGAGTCCCCGGGACTACACGCGTCCGTGGGTGTGCATGAGCGTTTCGAAGACGAGGGCCTGATGCTAGTAGCTCAGGGTGATGGCGAGAGGTCTACTGCACGCGCCTAAGTTAAAGCACAGGTAGAGGCTTTCAGGGACTACCATTTTCTCTCCTTGTCATCGGGCATTTCTGGGGATGGGGAGCTGGCTCCAGGCTGTGCTGGAGGACCTTACGTTTGGACAAGAAATTTACACAGGGAAAAGTAGTTCTTGCTGAATATACTTAGAGCTTTTCCTGTGGCCCTAAGCTGGGGGCAGCAAACAAGTTGGGTTTGGCTCAGCTGCTCTTCCCATCGGCTTTCAGTGCTATGACCTGTTTTTGTCTGACACGGTTCTCATTAACTCTTTGTCAAATCACCAGGAAGCCTGCTTAATTGCAGGCAGAGTGCTGAATTTATGAGTTCATCTAGGCTTCATGTCTACACATTGACGGAGGTGTTTCTCTGGATGAAGTCTTTTTCTCTTCATTTTGTGGCAAGAATGGACTTTCTGTTTCAGTTACTTCTGAAAGTCATAAATTGTAGCAGTCCCTCCCTCCCCTTTATTTAAAAGAAACACACCAAAACTTCATGGCAACAGTTTATTGCTCTAAATCAGCTTGTGGGTCATTAAAGCAAAAGGGAAAAAAAAAGGGAAAAAATCTCCCTCTAACTCCTGCCAAATAAAATGCGTACATCAGCCAAACTGTCAAAGGCAGATCCTGCAACTATGGGATGAGAAGGTTTATTACACTTTCGGCTTCTGGGGAGGGATGTTATAGCAACAGGACGCTGGGTCACTGATGGCAAACTCATGGTTGCTTCGTTTCTTCATGCACACTAGGAATCCATTAAGCTAACTGACGACAGATCCCTAGGCATTCCAGTCCTACAGCACACCTCTGCGGAGGCCAAATGTTGGACGCTGCCCATTAAAACGTGAAAGAAACAACCCAACAGAGAGCCCACAAATTAGAGAAGCAGGAAACCTCAAATGATGTGCAAAAAAAATGGTAAACGTTCAAGAGAATTTTTCCATAACTTTTGCTTCATAACTCAGCATTTCTGATGTTAATAAATTATGAAACAGAGCCTTTGCAAGATCAATGAGCCTTTTGGATTCAAATCCTGAATGCTGTTCAGCAGACAGCAGATGAAGCTGCAAAGTGAGTCCTGGAACATGACAACAATTTCCTTTTGGCTGGATAGGGATGAGTCTGAACCACAACCACAGCCGGCATTCTGGGTCTGGATCCAAAATTCGTGTCTCTGCAGTGGGCCAGTTTAAACCCCTGTAATCCAAATGAACGTGAAGGTGCGTTTGTTTTAACCAGATAGACTGAAGAGGATGAGGACTCCGGGGCGGGGAAAAGATAGCATTCTGTGAAAAGATAGCAAACATCTCAGCAAGACAAAGTCATGGCACTGTTATGGGCAAGGAAGGGGAGGGGAGTTGAGAATACTTGGATGAACTGTTGGATTTGAAGACAAAAATGATGGGAGGTGCCTTGGGTTAATAAATAAAAGTATGTACTGAACTCACCATCTGCAGCAGAGGGAAAAAAGATGAACTTAGTTTTTGGCATGTTCAATGAAAAAAAAGCAATGAGAAATCCGTGATTGGGTGGGTGGGATAAAATGGAAGACTGATCAGAGGGAGATGAGGCAAAGGAAGTGCTCCTGCAATAATTAACTTTATGAGAATGCCCACAGGCTGCGATCCAGATGAAAGCTTACTTTTCCAACAGATCTACAAGTGCACGTCTGTCCCAGACCGCCTGTAGTTTAACTTGGGGAGAAGGTAAGACAGACAAAAAGTGTTCTTGCACTGAGCACAGCTTTGTGGGGCAGTGATGCTGATAATCAAGATAATCTAGATAATCAAGAAGGTCAAGTGCCTTGCCCTGAAACTGGCTGGAATATCAGCACGTAATGGTTTTAGACTTGCAAAAATTTTATTAATTACTAATTATAAATTTCCTTTCTCTTTTCCTCCCCTCCCTTACCTTCCCCCTTTTTTCCCCCTCTCCTTGTCCTCTGATAACTTCTTCTAATGTCTAAGCTAAATTACCCATCGGAGAGACCTCCCTACTACCTCACTGATTTCAGAGCTAGCCTGAGCGCAAAGAGCAGCAGAAGTACAACCATTACATTTCAACTCCACCAAGTCAGATTCCTGCTAATTACACCTGATTTGCTGTTGGGTTTTTTCTTCCTGTGGTATCTTTTTTTTGCTGTTGGTGCTAAATATTGGATGTCAGCCTTCACCTGTCCAGGAAAACAGGGATATCTGTGGATGAATGGTCTCATGATCAAAGCTACTGATTAGTCCTTGGTAGAGATGAACTTAGTTCTGGTCTTAACTGGGAATAACCAGTTGCTGTAATAGAGCTAGATATGACTATTTTAATGAGTACATCCCAAATCAGGTGGCTGTGGTGAATTGAGCCTTCTAGCAGTCTGCCGCGGGATAGACCCCCCTGTGCTTCCATTTGCTATCTTTAATTTACCCACAGGTAATTCTCTTTGCCTCCCTTTTCTTTCTCCGTTTGGTCTTCTTCAGAGCATCAGTTATCTCTTCGTGCTGGTCATGCTTCTTCTAAAAAACATGTACAAATGAATATTTATGTGCATTCCTAAAGCAAGCCTTCAAACAGAAAATCTTTTTGGTTACTGACGATGACTTGTAAACAGTTGGTTTGAAGAATTTCGGCAGAGGAAATTTCTGATTTCCTTCTGGTCTAAACTGGAAGAAGATGTGGTAAAAGGTTTCAGTTTGTTTTTCCAGAGTTTTTTAAGGTGGGAGGAAGAGGGACTTAGAAGATTATTCTGTGTATGCACGTTTGACAGAGGAAGAAATATGTACTGCAGATAGTAATCTGATTACTATTGGATTTCTCAATATTTTTTAAATTGTGATATAACTTCCTTATAGAACATCAGAAAAGAGAGAGAGTGTGTGAACTTGGTCTTTATTTAGAGGTGTCAACCACAAAGAGCTGGACTCACTCAAGAATGCCCCTGCGCTGTAACTGGTCCTGCAGCACTTCGTATGATCGGTTGATTACACATACTGCATTTCACCGAGTCTGAGAAAAGTCATCCTTTCCAGGCAGTTTGATGCTTTGTTAGACAAATCTTGAAGCATCCTAGTAAATTAACATTTAAGGTATTTGCCAACCTTGGAGACACCACCTGTATTTCTCATTTCAGCTGTAGGGGAAAGGCATATACTATGTCTTTGCAAATACTGATTTTTTATGGAACAATTGTCATTTAAAGGCAGGTTTTATAAGACTAGCCTGTGTTCTTGTAGATAGTATCTTGCTTTTGTTTTTGTGTCTGCAATAAATTGCAAGTATCTAATGAATACCTAACTGCCAGGGACTAAATAACTAGTAGTTTAACCTATACTTACCCTCATTTGCTCCTGGATCGTGGGCACACAGAAAAAAATGCTATTATTAATCAGGCAGATCATGTTCCTTGAACATTAGAAAGCTAGATAAATCTAGACTTACAAGGGTTTACACCGCGTAAAACTGTAGACGAGCCAACCTAAACAACTTTGCTAATAATCTGTTCCACATCAGTACGTCCTATTGTGATTGATTTTTACTCATTCCTGATGAATGTGTCTTCCTCAGAATTAGTGAGCGAGTGGAACGGCAGCACACGGAAGAAGTGAAGGTCAGAGTCAGGTCTCTCTGGTGTGCATAAAAGGTAGCACACCTAAAACGTGCACTTTTGAACGCGTTTCTGCTCCTGCATCTACGCGGCGGGTGGCAGTGGAAGGCCAGCTCTCAGCCCCGTGGCGGCAGGCGCAGTCTGAGTGCCCGGGAAGGGACGTCGTCCAAGGAAGACACTTGCAGAGGCTGAGAACTTGATCCCGCGCGTCTCGGCTCCCTCTGCAGTGGCTTAATTACAGGCTCAGTATTTCCTGCCTTTATGTGCTGCTGGGTAGGGATGCTTCCATGGTTCAGGGACGTGACGACTGAGTGGTGGTACTCCTTTTCTGGTGTGCTTCAGTTGCTCGTACATTTTGCAGTTCTTCCCAGAACTGGCCAGCTCCACGTACAGATATTCCACTGCACACTATGCCGCCATAGAATCATAAATCATAGAATGCTTTGGGTTGGAAGGGACCTTTCCAGGCCATCGAGTCCAACTCCCCTGCAAGAGCAGGGACATCTTCAACTAGATCAGGTTGCTCAGAGCCCTGTCCAACCTGACCTTGAATGTTTCCAGGGATGGGGCCTCCACTACCTCTCTGGGCAACCTGTTCCAGTGCCTCACCACCCTCACTGTAAAAAATTTCTTTCTTAAATCCAGTCTAAATCTGCCCTCCCTTAGTTTAAAACCATTGCTGCTTGTCCTGTCCCGACAGGCCTTGCTAAAAAGTCTGTCCCCGTCTTTCCTATAGGCCCCCTTTAAGTGTGATTAAGCCATGATTACTATCCACGTGATGCAATTATGTTGTTTCAGCGTGAACTGTAGCCTCTCATCAGTGGACTGCCCACGTGCTTCCAGCCCATTGCAGTTGCAAAGGAAAAACGTGTTAGCAAAAATCCTAGGAAATTCCCTAGTTAAAAATAATGCCTTTTACTAATGTATGTAATGGGATAAGAGAACTCGTGTAATTGCTTCACTGTGCTTCAGCTGGCAAGGGATAACTGATTGCTGTGTAACAACTGTATTGCTAGCAATACTCTGTCCGCTCTCTTCTACCTCCATAACATTTATTTTGTTTTCCAGCTGTTCCGATCTCACAGGAACAGCTTATTGCTAACAACGGAAGCGTACCATTCGGTAAGGGATAGTACTATGCAAAACACCGATCAGTGACACTGCTGGGCCTTGGTTCGTGGTGCCTTGTTCTATTTATGGAGTAGAGTGAGTGTGTGTGAAAAACAGGGGCTTAAGTTCTCAGGGTTTCATACAACCTCTTTTTTCTCATTTTGATCTGTGAGATTTCACACTCCCTGTTTGGGTTTTAAAGCTCCACTCAGATAAAACCACAGAGTTTCAGGTGATTTCTAGCTAAGACAGGACCTCATTCTGAAGCAGAGCCGTCGAGCCTTGTGCAGGGGCCCTGCAAAACAGTTGGTGAATTTGAGCTGAATTCTGGGTTTTCCCAGAGCTATCTGAGTGTCTTCAACCAATTCTAGAATATGAAAGAGGGTATCTGTAAGATACAGCTGTGAAATGAAATAGACTGTTTGTGTAGTCCTGGAGTTTGCCGTATTGTATTCCCAGTGACTTAATTTCACTGATTGCTGCTGTATAAATAAATGGTACTGGGAGATCAGTGGGCTGCTGCTTATTCAAACCATTAAAAACTGTATGCTATATACCCAAAGTGGCTTCACATCAACAGCTGAGCATTGGTGATTCATCTCGGGTTCATTTTCCAAACCATTATCACTGTTATCACTTTCTGTCTAGGTGTGTGTCCCCTCCTGCCCCTCAAGGTGCTGGCTTGGCTACTCCGGCTTAGCTAATTTGGGGCCAGGAAGGCCAAGAGAAGTACTTTAATCTCAACAACAGTCAACAGCTTTAGTCAGCCTCCATGTTCCTAGAGGTTCCCTGAGATAAAACATAAGTTATTGTTATCTTAGCTTGAGTAAACTCTGTAGAGTTATTCAACCCACATTAAGAACACTTTTTTTGTTGTTTTTTCTTGCAAAGTCCAAACTACCTTAAATTGGCTTTCTGTGACATTCCTGCCGTATATCAGGCCTTTGCTATTACAAGCAGGGCTCAAGGGGAGGTAAACAAGAGCATCTAGAAAGTACTGGTTATTTGGAGTCTGGTTAGGGAAGAGCAAGGGCTTTGGTGGGGTCTCCCTTCCCCTCTGAATCGCTGAAGAGTAAATTCAGCACTTCCAGGTGGTTCTTGTGAAAACGTCAGGTCCTTGAATAAATGCAACCAATTTTGAGGGGAGTATCTACAGTAAAAAAAGGCAATCCAGCACCCTCCAAAAATCCCTTTGCATGCGATATGTCTTCGATTTGATTCGTATGTGTATTTAACATTTGACAAAAATTGGTGGTTCCCGACTGGGTTTTCACATCATCCGTTACTTTGGCATGAGACCCAACCTTGGCAGTCCTGGTACGTTCTGGCAGGTGGAGGGTTAATTGCAAGCGTTCAGTTTTACATGTTCACTGTGGAAGCAGTGCTTATGGTTGGACGCGGATCTGTAGGTGTTCCTCCCTGGCGTAGCCCTCGCCGCGGGAGCTCACGCCCTCGCAGCCTGAGGGCCAGCGTGGGGCAGGGCAAGGAAGGGCTCCAGCGCTCGAAGGCCACCGAGAACCTGAAGCCATTGCAAAACGCAGCAGCTCATCTTTTAAACGCGGGGGGCTGGGAACCCCAGTGCTCCTTGCTGTGGAATGGCTAGCTCATGCTCATGGGTTCAGCTCTTGGCTACGCTCAGTAACACGTTTTAATGATCTGAGGTTCATTTGCTTAAGGAAATTCCGCTATGCCCGTTCTTTTTCCCCTTAGGAAAGGGAACTGTGTTTACTGTGGGAGAAGAAATCAGGAGAGGCCCTGGCTATGGTCGAGAAGGCAACTGGGAGATGAAAAGCCAGGGCAGGGCTGGGGTGGAGTTGTTTAACCGGTGAGTGATGAGAAGTGATGGGATTGAGTGCGACTGACTCGGCGGGCTGTGGGGACTGAAGGTGAGTGGGGAAGGGCCAGGGCTTTGCAAGTGAGGAGCCAGGTACAGTGGCGGTGGGAAGGAGGGAGGAGAGAGACTGCGCACGAGGAGCGGGGACAGAGACTTGTCCTGGCACGGGGACAGGCATTGAGGAGACAAGAGGAGAGGTTTGCAGGCTCAGGAATATGTACTGGGGCAAGAGAGGGAAAAGATGCTAGGGTTGATGGGCAAGGAACCTGGGATTTTGGGAAAAAATCCGAGTCCTGAAAGTTAGGGCTGCCTGGCAAAATGCGTGGGACTGGGGTTCAGAGTCAGGGCTGGGTAATTTGGGATTAACTAGGTGGCATGGGGTGAAATTCGTGGAAATGGGCAAAAGATTTCTGCTTACTGCCCTGCAGTCCTCTTCAGTGCCTGAATGTCCGTCTTTACCCGCCTCTACCACAAAGTCTCTGAGCCTGAGAGCTGCTGAGGGGATGGGGACAGGGATTTGCCGTGGCCGTTGCGCCTGCACGGCTGCGGGGTTTGCTGTGGTGCATCACGAAACCTCCTGCAGCAGTGAGCCACGTGCACGACGTGTGAACACACGAGGAGGGATTGCTGCTGTTCGAGTTTGCTTTTAAAACAAAATGGACAAGACGAAAAGGAAGCAAATGACTGAGAATTAGCTCACATAAACCAGAATTTGATAATATAATTTTAACAAGATTGCCAGCAGAAAATGTCTTGCAATGCAGTTCTGACTTGTGAATTACATACTGGTTTGGACAGGGGAGCTCTCTTTCATTTACTGAACCTGAGCAGATAGATCTGCTCTAGAAATTAACTGGGGCAGTGTGGCAAAGGACATTGCCTGTGCAGCTCCTGTTTTATTTACTCAGGAAGCTGGAATGCGAGGCATGAACAAGGCAGGGTTTTTCTCCAAGAGGAAGGATGATGTTTCGTGGCCAAGACAGTTGGATTGAAAACTAAACTCGGTCACTGCTTCTGCTACTGGGTTCTGAGGAAGCCATTGAAGCCAAACTTGCCTGAAGTGGCCGCTAATTGCACGTTCCTCATTATCTTTGTCAGAATGCCCAACTTGGGACCTGGGAGCCTCTAATCCGCAGAGCTGCCGCCAGCCCCAGGTGGGCTCTGCTCCGGGTGCGGAACGTGAGCGGTAACCTGCAAGCATAGGAACATGCGAGAATACTCCAGGCGTCTAGTGTTCGTCTCTCTGTCTTATTTCTTGAGCTATAAAGTGAGTTTATTAGGAATCCTTCACAAGCGTGTTACAAAACTAAAGGACGGTTTGGGTGCGTGGTGTTGCCGTGCGTAGTTTTTGTTTAAAATACTTTTGGCGTTATTCTGATGCAGCTCGTTGACCTTCTGCGCTTTACAGTTATTAGAGACAGAGCCTATCCATTTAGCTAAATCTGCTGAAGTCTAATTGGTAAGCAACTGCTAGAGTGTTCCCAAGCAGGGGATTAATGAAACTGAACACAGGGAGGGTTGTTTCTCTCACCAGTTCTGTCCCAAACAAACCCCCACATGTTCTGGGAGAAAATGCAGTATTTCACTGAAGCTTCAGTGCTATATTTTGATTAGGAAGGAAGAAGCCAAATACTAACGGCACGATTTTCCCTTCGTCCATTTTAATACACGTAGCTTGACAAAAAAGGGTTAGTGCTGAAGTGAGAGGCCAGGGTACGTCTACGGGGAGCGGTGCAGAGCGGGGGGAGCCTTCTTGGTGATGCCGTGGGCTGCCTGGCCGGGCGGCCGGCCTGGGCTGGTGCTGGAGGGTGGCGGAGCCAATGCTGGCCTGGTCCGGACGCTCGGCGGGTGCTGGGAGCCGTGGAGCGAGAGTCTCAGCTGACAACGTCCCTCCGAGACTTCTCAGCCAGACCTTACACTTGATTTGTTGCTGTCATCGCCGTGTTTTAATTTTTCCTTTCCTTTGTTCCTAGCTTTTCTTTTTTTCTCTGTCTTGAAATAGATGGGAAAGTATTATCGTATCCCATGAGATTTGGAGAGAATTAATTGCTAGTAAAAGCATGTTAAGAGCTTTTGATGACTGAAGTAATTTGCAATGACACAGGGTCTTGTAGGGGTAGAGGGAAATCTAAGTCTAGGGGAAAAAAGGAGTTTCTGTACTAAGGAGGCCCACTTATGAGCAGAATATAGTCTTGCCGTACTTTGGACTCAGAGGGCTTTTCCTCATTTTGGTGGTGTCCTGCATAATTTTCAAAAGGTGCTTTTTTGAGTGAGTTGCAAAATGGATCATCATGAACGTTGGTATGGAATGCTGAGCATCTTTCCTGTTTCTGTGTCATCGAACTTACTTTACTGGCTTAAGAAAGAAAAAGTGCTACGTCTCTTCCTGGTGAAACAGTGCTTTTCTTTAGACCACAACCCTTTCATTAACCCTTTTTTTTCACACATGGACTTTTAAGTATTTGAGGGTTTTTATTTGGAAGGATTCCTCTTTTGCACACTAGCCAAATTGTATCTCACCTTCAACCACACGGATCCTCTAGTGTCACTGAATTTCTACTGTTCTAGTTATATAAATGAAAGCATCATTTGTTATAGCATTTTTTAAAATATAATTTCACAGCACTGTGGAAAGTGACTTGTTTTGAAAGTTTACTAAAAAAAGGAATGTAGTTTTTTATTTATAATAAAAAAATGATCCTGCGTGAAATGGTAAAATAGATAATGTGAAGATGGAGCGGTTTAAGGGCCTTGTCGTTAAAATCAGTACTGTTTGGAGAAGTTACCTGCTTTGATTACTTAGGCCAGTGTGGATACTAGAACTGTGTGTTGTCTCCATAACAATTGTAATCCTGAGCCTCTTACTCACAGACAACTCTGGTGTATGTCCTTGGAGGTCCTGCTAACCAGGAACTTCAGATTATGCTGAAAAGCTGATTTTGGTCTTGTCATATGTCTCTATTAATTGCCTATATCATCCAGCTTTCTCCTTTCTATTTCTTGTTTGGAATCCTTCATTGCAAATAATTCTCCTTCCTTTCTTCCTTCTGTAGTTGTCATTTGGTATCGGATGACCCACGTATTTCTTCTTCTCCTGTTCTTCTACAGATTGCTGATGACCTGGGAAATGAGAAATTCTGTGTTGATGCTAGCCAGAGCGGAGCCGGGAACTGGCTGAAGTACATCCGCGTGGCCTGTTCCTGTGACGAACAGAATCTAGCCGTGTGTCACGTTAACGACCAGGTAATGACTTCGGCAGTTACTAGGTTGCTGTGCTCACCTCATCGCTTCAACGGATGCTGGGGTGGGTTGGCCAGAGGACAGTGTACAGTGGCAGCACTGGATGGAAGCAGCTGCGGGCTTCATCTGTTCAGCAGCTCTGCTGCAGCATCCCTGAAACGATCTAAAACCCCTGGACTCATGTGATCTTCCAGTCCTTGACTCCTCTTGTGATGGGGAAGATCGTGTGAAACCTTAACACCTGGTGTGAAACATAGCTTATGTTAACAAAACACAGTGAGACAAATGGAAACCAGTGGCGGGTATTTTGTTGCCATCAGGACTGTAGAAAGTTTGTGTTACCAGTTGACAGCGGTGGGGAAAGAGCGCGATTCCAAGCTGTAAACTCAGTTATTGTCTGTATTTAAGAGGGGAGCGAGAGTGGGAGATGGTTTGGGAGTCTGCTGAGGAGGAAGAAAAGTGAAAACCTAATATACATGTTACAGAAATGCTGGTAGAGCAGTCTCTAGGTGGGGGTGTGGGCAAGGGATATGACATGGAATTAATAGGATTTTGATAACGTTAGCTAATGTTTGTAAAATTCTTTGAAGCTTAAACCCAAAAATGGATTCAAGATGAGCAATCCAAGTTGGGAGTTTCTCAAACCTCAAATTGAGTACAATTCAAATACAAGTTACTGTTTCAGACCTAACTTAAATGAGAAATGCAGTCCTAATGTTATTACCAGTTAGCAAACAGGAGGCATATTTGGATGCACACAAAAAATGAGCTGAGGATGGAAAAATACACTTCTAACAAAAACATTTAAAAATCTGTAGCTGACAGGGAAGCTAGAGTGAACCTGAAGTAAGCCAGCTCATGTAAAATGAGAATAGCTCAGGGTGCGCCAAAATGCCAGCCCACTTTGTGACCTTAGTTCCTGTTTTAAAATGCTTTTACATAACTTAACTTTGGATGCAGAGGAAAAAAAATGCAAAAATACCACAAATGTTCGTGATTTAAGCAACCCAGAGGAGATTGAGGCACAAAGCTCTAAATTTCAGCCTGCTTAGTTAAAATGAGCTGCTGATTGCTTCAGTGCCCACTCACCACTACTCACAAGTGCTCTTACAACAAGGAGCCTTCTAGCCAAGAGCCAACATTTATCATCAACTCCTTGTCTTACACCGCGAGCCGCTCGGTGCTTTCTGTGACACACGCAGGGCTGCTCCTGTGTCTCAGTTTCACAGAATGGCAGGATGAGTATCGCAGGGGCCGCTACGTCTCCCCCACCTGTTACTCAGGTCTTTTACCGTCCTTCATTCTGCGCAGAAAATACTGGTTTGCAGGAGTCCGCGACTGACCCCGGCTTCCTTGCTGTGCATCCTACAGCTTAGCTGAGCACAAACTGTTAGACTGAGGGATACCTTTCTGGGCTCCCGGAAGATTCAACAGGACCGCTGCAACTGCATACGCTATCAAATACTTTCCAGCACTTTGTATGTAACTACAGCTTTAGCCGGCTAGATATGTTCACTTCTTAACAGCACAGTTTTGCTTAATGGTCTGCGGAGATGACTTTTTCGTAGCATTCATCTTTGCAAAAGGGTGGTGAAGCTGTTAACCAAGAATTTTTACCAGCAGCAGTAGAAAAGGACAAATGTTAAAGGAAGAGAAAACCCAAATATTTTGAATTTGGGTTTCTTAAAAAAAGTCTTAGACCAGGGAAAGAAACTGAGTTCATACAGGTTTTTTTACGTGAATACACGTTTCTTCTTTTTAAAATGTTAACTTGTACACTGCTGGCTTTTTCCAGGTTCTTATAAATGCTTAGATTAAGGACTCCATATATATACAAAATTTGCCAGAAACCTGAAGGCTGAATCGCATTTTATTCTAAGCCCAGTCCAGTGCATATCCTTCTGTCCTTGTCCCTCATCTGGAGATTTTTGGTTGTGCATATTTTTAGTGCATGCAGCAGTCTGACTGGAAAGAACAGCTGTTTATCATACACACTCATCTCTTTTCTCTATTTTTTCTCTGTAATGACCACTCTTTTACAACTTCTTAATAAATAAATTTACTAAAAGTCACATAAAAGGGGGTGGGTAGCAAGCAAATGCTTCGTCAGGAGGAAGAAAATAGAAAGGTGCAGAATATAATGAAACAGTAGCAAAGCAAAATGTTTTCTCCTCCTCAGCCTTCTTTTCCAAAAGATGGAGGAGCCTTAGGTCAGGCCAGCTGGTGGGAATGAGAAACTCCAGTGTGAAAAGCAGCAGATGGTGGTGATTGGTAACCAGAGGCACTGGAGGCTTTGGGGTGAGGAGTAAAGTCAGAGTAAGGATATACTATTTCCTAAGCTATTGGTTATGACATTGGCCTAGGGACTCATTTGAATGGCGGCCGTATTTAGAGCAATCAGCAGCACATTCAAATCTTTGTGGATTTTTGTATTATTGTTTATAGAGGAGACAATGTAACCATGTTTGTTCTGGAATCTCCTATTCGTTCCAAGTTTTCTCTCGCATCACTGCTACAGAAAACCAAGTCTTGCTGCTTTCTCTCCTGGAAAGATTCTGGTGTTAGTTGGTGGTTACTTCTCTTATTGAAACTGATAATAATTCTTCTGGACTGTGAAGCTTCAAAGGATAAGGATGGCTGTGAGTGTATTTGGTTGTCACGAAAACTGAGAGAGTAAGATGCAAATATAAATAGAAAAGAAAAATGTCAAACAGTCCATAAGCATGTGTGTCTGCGAGCTGATACGTGCTTTCATCAAACTCAGTGAATTCATTAATTCGCAAGTAGCCAAGGTGCCTTTTGGATACGCACCCCCTGTATTTGAACTCTCAGACACTCAAAATAAATAAAATTACTAGATTGCAAAATGAAGTTCTTCATCCTGGTCCTAAGAAACACTGGACTACTAAACACCAAAGCAAAGGTGGTGTACGCTTTCAAAGATACTGTAGTTAGACCTAGTTGGAGGGTACAAAATGTTTTTACACTCCATTACTTCTTATTTAGCTGATGTCAGTGTGAGTTCCATTCTAATAAAAAGGGGGTGTGGGGGGGTGTGTGTTACAGATCATCTTCCTGCGGATACCTCTGAGTGTGAGCAATTTTGTTCATGTGATTGCTTCGCTGAAGTCAAGGGCATTGAGCTGGATTCCTCAGAGAAGTGTCTGTTTCTGGCCAGGGCTGTTGCATGCTTTAAAAATGAATCCCCTCATTTTCCCTGTGGGATATATTTAGAAAACTAAATTTGTGTCGACTTTGAACTTTCTTTCTTGTGCACAAAACGCCATGCACAGTTCGCTGAAGGCGAGATTCTGCTGGGTGCTGGTGCTCTGAGCATCCTGGGGTGAGAAAGGAGAGATCTCGGAAAGGAGAGATCTCGGAAGGAGGGGATCTCGGAAAGGGGAGATCTCAGGCCCGTAGGAGAGTGACTGCTAAAGCCGGAAACATGTTATAAATTTTCGGAGTGACTAAGCATTGCTGATTTCTACCTAACGCTGTATCCTAACGCTGCTGTTTTTAACTCTATCTGATTTCACGTTGCTAGCAGGGTACATTTTTTTCCATAACAGGGACTCAAAAAACAGGGAGAAAGGCTTTATCATTCCTGTCCAGTAGGCATGCAAAGATTTGGGGTTTGTTTCTAAGTACATAAAGAAAAGAAAAGATTACCCACAAAATAACTACGCAGCATTGTGATGATAAGAGCCAGGACAAGCTTTTAATCAAAACCATTTGCTCTTCAGGAAAAAAATAAACATGTTTACATGGGGAGATGGTCCTTTGCACCTCGTACCCCCTCCCCAGACCACATTCTGTTCTTTACACTCCTGTAGCTTGGGAACATTCCCAGGAATGTACAGAGAATTTTCCTGGATTTTTAGTGAAGTAATTGACAGCAGAATCTGGACCTCTGAACGTTGGGGTTTTTTTCCAATTTACAGTTTAAAATGCTGCTATTTAGAAAGAGATTAGTTGAGACATTTCATTAACTATTTTTCAATTGCGAAACCAATTTCCAAATGTATAATAATGTTAGCCAGTTTTCTTTATATTTATTCTTACTTGATAGGTATTTGAAAAGAATAGAAGATCCTTGCTTGACTGAGATAATTGTGTTTCTAAAGGAGGACTGGGAAAGAATGGTAGAAAAATTACACGATTTGCTGAATGTGTCTGGAAAATGATACATGACTTCTGTTTTATTTTTTCATGTTGCTGCTGCTGCTGCCTTCATGGGGCAAATACTTCAGCAGTTTAGCTGTTCTTATTCAGGAGACTGTAATACTAAACAGAGTATATGTAATAAATATAATAGCCATGAGCTTGCTTTCAGGATGATAGCTGCTGCTTTTGTTTGTGTTACATGTATTGGAAAAAAGAAGGACTAACAGGAGCTACAGCGATGGAAAAAAAACGGGCCTCAGTTTAATAAGCTGATCTTATATGTGTCTGTATAATAGGGAGCTTTTATATGTATTTTACATCCATATTCGGTGACTCTGTTCAGGATTCCTAGGTATGTAATACAATGCCTTAAAAAGAGGAAACAAAAAGCAATGTGGCTTAGTTGAAACAAAGGGAAGGCTACTCCAAAGGAGGAAAACGGCTGAACAAAAGCAAAATGTGCAGCCCCATTCCGGCCAGAAACACACGAGGCCAAACTTTTACGTGTTCACTGCTCCTTGAGCCAGCCGGCCATGGATGCTGGTCTGATAGTTGTCTTAGACGAACAGTAGTAGGAGTATTTGCCTTGTTATTGCACTGGATTTCTAGCGCAGTTAACTATTTGCAAGACAAGAACACAAAGCAGCTGCGTTTTAGCTCATTTGGCGTTGTCTTTGTCCGTCCCTTCTGCTGCCCGCTGATGCAGTTAGTGGGTGAGGGGTTTGATCTTTAGGTCAACACGGCAGCTGCTTTCTCCGTTCTCCAGTGCTCGTTTTTTCCTCAAGTACAAACGTGTTGCTGCAACAAAGCTAAGATAAGTAATAGACATAACTCATACAGCAGGTAAACAGTGCTGTTTCTTATGAAAGACAACTAAATAATGAGGTAATACCGGGACGTACTTTTCTCACTTGACATGTTTCATCTCCATCTATTGCCTTGATATTGGAAACACACAATTACCACGTTGTTTCTGAGCTGTGTCTGTCTCAAGAACACTTTTTCTCAGAGAAAAGATGTACAGCTTTGATTACTTTGTGCTCCGCTCTGAGTGAGATCAGCCTCAGAATGTGGTGGTGTGTCGCGGCTCTGCGTTATCGATACTTTCAGTCATTGGACCAAATTGCTTGGTTATACGCTGCAAAATGTTCCAGCCAGAGCCAGCTCTCTATTACACCGAGTTTACATCCACAGAAGCAGTTACAGAGCAGATCCGTATATCAAGCCCAGACTGGAAAAGGATTCCTCTGGGTTTTTTTTACTTTCCTTTTTTTCTTCGTTCTTTAGTTAAATTCTGCCTAGCAGAATTTGGATAAAAATCAAGAAATGTAGTATTTTCAGTCTTCTGTGAGAGCACTACCCAAACCCTAGGTATATTGTTCACTATTTTGTGTTAAATAAAACTGACTGGTAATTAGGAGAGGTGCCCCTTTTGTTGTGAGAAATACGAAATGATAATGTGTGGAATTTTTATAAAAATGATGAGCATAAATGATTTATGAATGTGAATGTTCTGATGGATTAGTAAATCTGATCTTTTTCGGTGCACAACAAATAAAAAGGGAAAGGAAACACAGCAGTAGTTTTAGTTAATTCAGACCATCAGTGGCATGATTGCAAGATGAAGTTAATTATTATAATGAAATGTTTGATGAAATTAATGTGACTCCAGCAGAATCCGACTTTTCCCTAATCATTAATGAAGCTCGTACTATATTTCTTGAAAGACTGTAACAGACAGGGTTTTATAGACAAGAAGCTACTTTGTCGTGAGAACAAACAGGAGAGGTAAAGGAGTTAAAGATTGTGATGCAGTGGCAATGTTAGCCAATTAGCAGTATAATTCTGAAGGATTTTTGCAATGTAAAATTTGTGAATGTATCTAGGAACTCGGTGTACCTTTTAGACCGTGGCTTATATTTTAGTGCTGATTTGGTTTTGGGTTACTAGCTGAAAGAGAAATGCCGGTTAATAGCTATTTTGAGTTCTTTTTTCTCTTAGCTAGCCGCAAGTGATGGCACATTATGAGTTCTGTTTTACCAAGCCCTAAGCTCTGTGGCTTATTCCTCGTCTTTCTTTTGTTTGTCAGGCAGGTTTGCCATTAAACTCAGTGAGGTTTGGTCCTGGGAAAGGCTTTTCTTGTTGAACAAGGAGGCAGGAAAGAGAGTTGAAGTGTAAATGAAAAAAAGGAGAAAAAGGAGAATTTTATACCACTTGTAGTTTGCCGTGGCATCCATAGAAATTAACTCTCCGATTCGCATGAAAAACAGTTAGGTGCAATCTTTCAGGAATGTGTTCACCTCCTTACATCTATACTTGAGCGGGTATCTTGCTGTCCGTTTGGCACTGCTCAGGGTTTTTCAGCTGAGCATCTCCAAGCACTGCACAGCGAGATACTCGGATCCTTCCCGCTGCACAAGGTCACTTTTTCTGGTTGTGTATTGGCTAGATGGCATGCGGGATGAGGATGGATGTCTCTTCAGTGGAAGAATTGATGACAAACCAGTGGAACATTGTGCTGAAAATTACGCTAAGGATTCTGGCAAGTGCAAGGATGGGTTTCTGTGGAGTTCGGGACACCTTGTGAGTCACGAGCAGTTAGATTTCATTTCTCTTCTTGAACGTTTGGTTTTGTGACCATGAAACTCTCAGTAAGAGATTGTGTGGCCTTTTCTGTTGGGCAACGTTAATCTGCTTGTACACAAGATAGTAATATTTCACTTAATTTGCAGACGAGATTGCAGGGAGTTTTAGAGCACGCTGAGGAGAGGTTTAGAGCATGCTTAGGACAGGTTTAGAGCACGCTGAGGAGAGGTTTAGAGCATGCTTAGGACAGGTTTAGAGCATGCCGAGGAGAGGTTTAGAGCATGCTTAGGACAGGTTTAGAGCATGCCGAGGAGAGGTTTAGAGCATGCTTAGGACAGGTTCAGAGCATGCTGAGGACGGAGGCACCTGGGGCAATGGCACACGCCGTGCTGATCTCCATGTACCAAGAGGAGTTTTTCAGGGCCGCCCTGCAGGGAGCCGGGGCTGCCTTGCTTCGCGTCTGCCATGGCGATTAGCCCTCCGGCCGGCCCGTTCCCCGCTGGCCCCGGCGCTGCCGCGGAGGCTGCAGCAGCAGCCGCCCCCCCCCGGCCCGGGCAGGGGCCGCCGCGCTACGGCCCGAACTTCCCTTTCCTCTCGTCGGGGCAGCGGCCGGCCTGCCCCGCTCCGCTCCGCTCCGCGCCGGGCCGGGCCGGGCCGGGCCAGGGCGGGGGTCCGCGGCGGAGGAGCCGGGCGGCCCGCGGGGGACGGCTTCTGCCGCCCGGCCCGCCGGGGCGGCCCGCGGGACGGCGCTGGCCGCGCCCCGCGCCCCGCGCCCCGGAGGTGCTGCGCCTCGCCCGGAGCGAACAGGTCAGGCGTCCCCGTCCTCCCCCGGGCTGCCACCCGCGCTCCGGCCCGGCCCGGCCCGCTCCCTCCGTGCCGGCCCGCGGTCCCTTCCTCTCCGCCGCGGCCGGTGCCGGCGGCTGCCCCGGGCGGCCCCGGGGGCGTCAGGCTGCCGCGGCCGGGCCGGGCCGGCGGGGACCCCGCGGGCGCGGGGCCGTCGGCGGGCGGAGCCTGCCCCCTGCTGGGGCGGGCGGGGGCCGCGCTCCCGGGCCGGGCCGGGCTCCCGCCGCGACGGCCCCGCTCCCGGCCCCGCTCCCGGCCCCGCCGCGGCCGCGGGAGCCCCGCCGCCGTCTCCGCGGCTGCCCGGGCCGCCTGCGAGTGGCGTCGCGCCGGCAGCTGCGGGAGTGCGGGCCGCCGGCAAGTTTTGCTCGGTCTTTACCGGGGAAAGGTGGGAGTCCCGGTGCGTGCGGCGGCCGGCGGGGCTGTCCGCCGTCCGAAGAGCCCTCGCCCTTCCCTGCCGGAGCGGGGCTCGGCGGGCGGGGGCACGGGGCAGCGCCTGCCCGCAGCCGGGAGAGCGCGGGAGAGGCGTCGGGAGCTGCTTTTCCCGCAGCGCTACGGGATAAACAGCACCGCTCTTGGTAGACGTATGGGTGCACAGACGTAGGCAAGATAGTGTCTGGGACAGTTTAGTGGCTTGTGGTAAATGGCGATTTGTATGTTTGGTTGTAACGCGGATTATTAATCTGTCGGGAGTTTCCTGAACTCGGTCTGCAGGCAGAGTTCAGAGCGGTGACTGCATTCTTCTGCACCCGCCGAACGGAGCGAGGCTGCTCTGGGGAGCGGCGCCCCATCGCCCCGCAAACGTGGGCAGCGTCGGCCGGTGGGACGGAGCGGGCGAGCCGCAGGGAGCCCGGGCACCTGCCGCTCCTGCCAGGGCTCGGAGGCACGCGTCCAAGGCCTCGCGCTTCCGTGTGAAGGAACGAAGGAGGCTCTGGGAAGAAAACTGCATCGTAGTGACACTATTAACACAGCCCACACAGGCATTTAAGAGTTTGTGTCTCTGTTCCCCATAAGCGGTAGATTGGCAGAGACTGAGTGGCAGCTAATTGAGGGAATCGTTCTGGGTAAATTGTAGTTGATATCCTGAAAAAGAATTTCGTGCATTGCTATTAAAGGCAGCGCTCATAAAACTTTGCAGTTAATAACTATTATCCGTTGAATACTCATGGTATTACTGTTAGAAGAGGACAGGGTCTTTTGGAAAACATGCGGAAGACACTGAGTCTCTTGGATTTCACGTAGTTCTGATCCTCCTCTTTGTCGGTGACACAAACTCCTATCCCGCTGTTGATTTCCTTCTGCTGCTGTTTTTTGCGATTTCCTTGCGGAGGTCTCCATGAAAGGCCCTCCCAGCTGAAGTCACTGAGCTCGCCCTCCTCGCCCGCGAATGCCCCAGCCACCGTGTTGCGTGGTACCCGTGAGCAGCGTGCGACTGAATACGATTTAGTTATCGGTCGTTACAGGGAACCAGCGAGCTCTCTGCCTGCTAATACAGATAAGCCACTGTCAGGACGCTCTTCCTCCCCACGAACTCTGCCATTTCATCAGAAGGAATGAGGCCGTTGGGGTCCGCTCGCATGTAACCCGTTTGTCACTGGACGTACTGCTGTGCTTTCTGGTTGGTTTGGGGGTAGGACAGTAAAGATGAGCGTGTGGCGTGTATGAAAACATAACCAACTGTTGAAGCCTTGCAGCGTTACACTTCATTGCACCTTGGATAAAGGGGATTTCTTTCTCATTGTAATATTTTCTAAGAAATGCATCCATGGAATGGGAAAATCCATTTTGGTTCAGGAAACCTCTGTAAGGCCTAGGTATCCTTTAAATCATGTTCGACACACTTCAAATGGCAACGTGAGTGGGGTATACAGCTGGTACGTGGTCTCTGCCCTTGTCTCAAGCCTGTTTCTGGGTTTGTTCTCCAGTGTAATGACGAAGGTGCGGCAGGTGAACAGTGCTGTACTCGGGACATTTCAGAAGGTCCAGGTTCTGTGGTTAGACAGGAACTCCGAATGGGGATAAACTGCTCACCTGGAATGGTTCAGATCTGGTCTTTAGGGGTCAGGTCCTCAGGCTGTAGGTGGGAGTAATCTACAAAATAGTTCCGTGAAGATATGCTAATTCCTATCTCTAATTATCAGGCCAATTTCGGCTTAGAGAAGCAGGGACTTAAATGCGTCAATTCCATCAGTTTAACCTTCCCTTCGCTGTAACAAATACACTAAGCTTATAGGAGGTAGGGAAAACAATGGGAAGATTTTGTGTAATTTGAACAGAGAGGCTGTTACCGTAAATACTACTTTACTGTCCAAGCCGCATGAAGCACTGACACACATAGAGGAAAATAAAGGCAGGGAGAAAGAGCTCTCAGTAGCAATTATCATACAAATCAAGTGACAGCCTCCCCTATTAGCTGGAATAATTTGAGTTATTGGTTAAAATGTAAAATGCAAGTCTTTGCATATTTAACATGTCTCTCAATTTTTGTTTCTGATTCCCAGATCTATTATAAAGTTATTAAAGAAATTGAGCCAGGAGAAGAGCTCTTGGTGTATTTGAAGGAAGGTGGTTATTCACTTGGGAACATGGCGCCCAGCATGGAAGGTAAGGCCTCGTTTTGCTAGATAGGACCTTTTTGCACCTCTCACCAGCAAACTAGGAATGTTGAGAACCTCAGTTAGTGCTGAACTGGGACAAAAAACCTGATCCGGTATCTGCCCATTCTGCAACTGTTAATATTTTGTGCTTATTTTCACTCTTTCTCTGGGGAGAGTAGCTGTCTTAGTCAACGATAGCAAGCAAATTTTTATTAACCTCAAGGCATGCAACAGATTAATTTGCTTCTTCTCTGAGGAACGTTGTGGTTTTGAATATGATTGGAGGTGCCTTTTTCATTCCCAGGGTCACCGTGTTTTTTTGGGTGTAATAAAAATGGGCCAAACCATTCCAAGGCTTGCAAAACACTGGTCGTTAGAGCTTTAGATTACGTGGAAAAGGGGGATCCAGGCAGAGGATGGAAGAGTCGTCGCTAGAATTATCATTGCGAGAATATAGATACCTCTGAAACCCTGAAATGATGCAGTGGAGGCCAAAAGAATTATTAGTTTTAAAATAAAGGTCAGATTTTTATTACTGCAGTGTCTCTCCTGTCTTGCAGCGAGTTGGTATTGCAGGACAAGGTGCTCAAATATTGCTCAAATAGGCTCGCAGAGGGAGGAGTTTCCTTAACGGCGTATTGCGTGTGGAGCAGCCTGAAAGACTGAGCCTTATGCACTTCTTTGTATATTAGCGTAACCATTTTCCTCTGAATATCCTGCTGTTAATTCCTGAAGTTCAGTCATCACCCAGGCTATCTAAAAGACCGTGATGCTTTCCAGGTTAAGCGAGCGTTTTCTGGTAAGCTAGGGCAAGGAGCAGTGCACCAAGGTTGTTGGATTCTCTTCCTACGCCAGCACGGTGCTATGTGGAATTCAGGAGGACGTGTAGAGAGGGATGGGAAAAGAGAAAATCGAGGGAAGACTTTGAGTCCTTCTTCCTTTTTCACGGTGCACAAAGATGGCTGTAAGGTACTTACCTTTTTGATAAGCAGCAGCTTGGAGCTTTCTGCTTGTCGTTCTGTTAGGCTGTTGAAAGCTTTGGGTTCCATTTTAGTTTCACAAAGAACAGAAACGTTTGGTACCGCAGAGTAAGAATAGCCAGAATTCCTACAGTAAGGTTACGACTCTAATTCAGGGGGTTGGAAGGAAGCAGAGACGGAGCTGGTGCACTGAAGAGGCTGTCGCAAGGCGGCTGGGAGGCGTCGTTCCCTGGGGACAGGTTGCTGCTCACCTGCTCTTTGCCGGGGCCTCGCGCGCTTCTCTGGAGTAGCTGTTGCTGGCTCTTGTCAGCGACAGGAGAGCAGGTTAGCAGGACACATGGCCTGAAATATTCTGGCAATCTGAGAGTGTCGGCAGGATTTTTTTTTTTTTTTCCTCTTTGTTAGAGTTCTTTTCTCGATACTCATCTGAGACTCTGACTAATGTTTGGTGTCCCACCCCTGTCACCGCAAGTGACAGCGCCTGTCAATACAAACTGCGCAGTGGAAGTGATCTCTTAGGAAGACTAGGAAAGATGCGCTACGCCGTTCCCAAAAATAGTATAAAAACAAGGCAACGGCGCAGACACATCTAGAGTAATCAAAAATGGTATGGATTCTTATTTTGAAATGGTTGTTTGCAAGTCCACGTCTTTTCCCGAGATGAGTACAAAAGCCTATCGTAACAGGGCACTGCAGAAACCAAACCTCATGTGAAGTGCATCGTGATCCTGAAATGAAAGGAAAATCAGTGTGGACTCACAAAGTTCGGCGCTCTTTTATAGGGCTCTTAGTTTCCTTGACATTTGGTGACAGTGAAAGTTAAAGAACAACATCAAAGGTACATGAATTTTCTCAAGTGAAGAGATTATTAGGGCATACTACTTATGGCTTTTTCTGTTCATTCACTGAACGTAGAGCCTGCTGCAGGTTTCTCATTATTATTTGATGACTAATTTCTATAAATATGTTCTCATCTACCAGTCTTTTTTAAACTGTTAGTTGGAAATACTGTTCTATGTAATTAATGGGTGAAATCTGAGTTGTCTCACCTGGACATCCTACAACACATTTATTTTCTTTTACCTGTATATGAATATAATTTTCAGATTCAAATTTGCAGTGAAACTCTTTAAGAGTATACATACGATATGCACAATTAGTTTGAAATATTTCTGAAAAAATGGGTAGCTTGAGGATTCGGGCTGCTGACAGCTCTTTTGCTGAAGGTCCATGGGTGAAGTGACTGGACGGGCAGCGTGGTAGCTGCTGTCTCACTGAGATGTCACGTTTGGGATGATTTTTTCAGTGTTCTCCCCCAAAAAAGTTAATCATTTTCTTGAGACCAGCACACAGAGATGAATCATTTCTGTATTCGCAGCGATGGAGTAACACAGACCTTTTTTTTGACGTCAGGAAGAAATCGGAAAGAAAACTCACCGCTGTTTTGCATTTCTGTTTCTAATCGGCTTTTATTTGAACGAGAGCAGAAAGTGCTCCTCGTTTTCCATCTTTGTCATTATGTAACATTTATCTGTATCTTCCCGGTAATATCTAGTGCTTTTGCCACATAATTGCTTTCAAATTATAATAGGCCAACATTAAATATTTGACTTCTTAGTACTTTTTACTTTCAGTAATGCTATCTTCCTGCTGCCTCACACCCCCATTTCGATTCTGAATTAACAAGAAAGAAAATGCAAAATTGTTCCACACAAAGATAATTATCATAAAAATCTTTTATCCAAACCCCAGCCAAACACAGCAGACCCCTTATCACTGCAGGAATTTTGAGTAGGGCACTTGAACTCCTTTGAGATTCAAGTCTGGTAGATTAGCATGTAGATGCCACATAATTGTGTTCCCCTTGGTTTCTCTGAAAGCTATTAGGCACTGATTTATTTTTCTGTTACATTCCTGCTTTGTCCTGAGCGTTACTGATGGAACTTAAGATAGACACATATAACCATAGATTTGACAAACAAGACATGGAGAACAGGCAGCAATTTTTTTGTAACTGGATTTTTCTTTTCTTTTTATCCCCTTCTCCCTGTAAGATACTGAAGTGGTAACCTTTTTTGAAGGGCAGTATTCTCATTTGTGGTGCTTAAAGAAAGAAGAAAACTTTAATGAGAACTCGTTTCGAAGGGCAGTATTTTTATTTTTGGTGCTTAAAGAAGGAAAAAAGCAACTTTAATGACCCTGAAGTCTACAAACTGCTTGTCTGATATAAAGACACAAAATAAGTACCAGGTCTTCTTAGTTCAGTCCTGAGCCTCCCTTGTTGCTTAGGTTTCATTTTTGCAGCGTGATGGTCTGGCCCTTAGTCTACAGGCCAGTTCCTTTCCCTGCAGTGGTATTTAATGAGAAGTCTGATCTCCGATCTTCTGAAGTTCAGGAACGGGAATGCCGGAGGAATGGGTGTTGGGTATTGATACGATATAATCAGCTGCTCTACCAGCCAGCCACTTCTTCCTCTGTTTAATCTGCCTGAGCATCAAAATAATATTTGCAACCAGTGGCAATGTCTATAACGTGACTACAAGGCTTTTAATTGTATTTTTGTGAGTTCTCTAATTCTTCTTGTCAATAAAAGTTTCTTTTTCCAAGCCCAAATACTCTGAAGCACATGCATTTCTTTTCTTGTCATCCATCTTTTCTACCTGTGAAAAAGCTGTTGTGTTTGATGATAGAAGAGGAACGTTGTTGTTACCAAGGCACGAGCCTGTACAAAGCAGACAGGGTTTTTCCTAATTTAGTGACGTGCAAGGGCTAGATCTGTAAAATCTGTGTAGCTCTGAAAGTATGCAAATGCAAAAGCAAAGAATGCACGTCTCAGCCAGGCTGCCTTGTTTCTTACATTTCTTAGTAAAAGTCTGATGGGGCAGCTCCTCAGCTTGTGGAAACGTAGCTACGCCAGCTTCTACCGGCTGAGGATCGTGTTATATTGTGTGTGATTTGTGTGAGATCTGTAATTCTGCTGACAAAGGACAGGGAGAATTAGAAGCAAAATCTCTTCTCTAACAATTATTACTGAGGCTATTAATGTATTTCATCTGTCTCTCTGTCTACCTACTCTGTAATCTCATAGAAAAGACAAAAATAATGTTATTCTGGTTGATAACAACAGGTAGTGCTGTATCAGGTTGTATACTGTGGGAGGGGGTGCTTGTGAGTTGTCCATCTTTAGCCAAGTATATAATAAATTATTCTCCATGGCTAGTTTTCCAAACTCGAAGTGGATTTCTGGTTCCTAGAGGATGGTTTGGGTGAAATAAGATACAATTAATCACGTAAATCTCAAGCTGAAGGAGGAAAAATTTAATATGGATTTGCAGAAGGTATTTTGATGCATTTTCTCAGGAGTCAAAAAAAGAAAAAAAAAAAAAAATCTGTTTCCTCCATTCCAAGTTTTCAGGTCTGGGGAATTGCCAGTTTGAGCTTGAGAGATGCTGGGAGTTTCGTAGGAGCTTCTTAAGAGGTGAAGCTCTCTGGGAGCTCCCCATCCGGAGGGCGTTCAGTCGCTTCGACAAAAAAGCCTTCTCGCATTGAGCCATCACCGTGTTTACAAAAGAGCAAAGAGGGGAAACATTTGATTTGCGGGGTGAATTCTGAGGTAGACGAACACCTTGCCAGAGCAGTTCCACGTTATCTGGAGTTACTGAGGGATTTATCCTGTTACTCCACAGTTCAGTGGGCTGCATGAGCCAAATGAACTTCTGTCCCACGTACGTCTCTAAGAGTCAAAACCAGAACAAAAGCAAGGTCGTGTTTATTAGTGCCAGTGACACTTTGGAGTACAGCTTGACGTCTGAGACTATGAAAACTGAACGTTGTAGCAGATAAGCACTTGTTTCAGTGTGCGTGAGAGCTAACGTGAATTCATTAATAATGAGGAGGGATGGCATGATGAGATTATTGCCTCAGCCCATGTGGTGCGTGCGTTCGGGACGCTTGGTGCTGTCAGGCTTCTCTCTTCTCACCCGAGTTATGGATGTGTGGACAGTGAAAAGGTACAACACGCCTAATCACAGCCCTCGCCCCCCCTCACTTGCTGCTTTCACACCAAGAATGTTGTCGGTCCATAAACATCTGTAGATGAAATCGTAAATTTTGCTAGGTAACATTGTGTGCTTCATGCTGTTGTTACAAGTAAAATGCAATAACAAGACATACCATGATACTACAATTCTTTCTTTTTTTTTCCCCTCATGAAAAGGAGTTTGGATTATTTTAATAGTAGGCTATACATGGTCTCTCGATACTGCTAGGTAGTTTTTTCTGTCCTGATTTCCAGGTTTCCCTCCCCAGGGACATAAAACACTTGAGATACATATTGGTACTGCTCTACAAAATGCTGGTAAACAGAATTTCTCTAAGGAGTAGAGCAGGGCCTGATCCTCTTCATTGTGAGGCTGCTGATAGCAAATTCAGAGTATACCATCTGTCAAAACTAGTTGAAATGGGAAAGATATGGGTATTTTCTTCCCTGAGGTCTCCTTTTTTAGACAAAATGCCCTTTCCCCCCAAAGAAAAGTGCTGACCCGCTGGATTTCATTTCTTTTCACATCCTTCTCTTCTGCAGTTCAGGAAATCCTATAGCACCTCTGTATTTTATTCATTCCCTGTGCAAACAGGGTATAGTACCACTAGACACGCTGCTCAGATAAATATCAAGGCTTCGCTGATTGTGTCTTAGTGATATTTTCTTTTTTAGCTGTGTTTGACTTTTTCCAGTTTGTGGGCATGTCGATACTTTCCGTGTAGGTGTGGACCACTTTGGGTTTCATCTGCCTACATAGCTTGCTGTAGCAGCTTATGGGATCTTGTCTGTCTTAGTCACCGCAGAAGCAAGTCGCGGGCTCCCCGGTGTGCAGGGGCCCGGGTCGAAAACCACAGCCTGAGTTTAAATAGGCTGTATTGAGAGAAACGGAGAAGGGAGATTATTGCCCAAGTGCGAGCGGGGAAGCGGTGGTCTCCGGGTGTGACACTGCCTGTGTTTGTACTGTGTCACACTTTTAACAAAATTAACCCTGATTTATATAAAAGACAATTTCAGGCCTTAAAGCACAGCCTAAGTGGTTGTAATTGTGCCAAACTCTGGGCAGACAAGTACATGGGGTTCTTTAAACCCAGCGTTTGCTGAAAGGTTGCAGATTTTGAAAACGGCTCCAGGCAGAGAAGCGGCCACAAAGACGCGAGTGCCGCCCGCGTCTTACCCCGTCGTCCCCTTTCCCACAGCACAGCAGCGCCCGGGGATGGATCAGCTCCATCGCAACACTGCCTTTTGGCTGCATCTCTCAGAAAGAATATTTCCACTCTTCCCTCTGAGCTAATGCATTTTACCACAAGCTTTCCTTTCGAAAGTAAAGTTATCAGAAAAAGAGAATAAAACTTAATACGAAACAGAGCCCGGGAGTCCAGAGGAAGAGGGTAGAGGAGGACAGGGAAATGCGGCACCAGCGACTAAGTGGTGGCTGGAAAGCTTCTGTTCCGAGCTGGCTGCTGGGTGGAGAAACCCGGAGCTATCCCGACTCCCTCGCAGAGGTCGTTCTCCTGGAAAATTTACAGCTCTAAGCTGATTGTTTGACTTGGCACTATGGTCAGGATGCTGCCTTGTAAACTTAGTAATAGCTGCCCTCTTTTTAATTTGTTTGACCTTGACTACAATAATTTATTATGTGCATTAGATTTTTTTTTTTTTTAAACAAAACAGCACAACAACAAAGAATTTGGCTCCCTTTTCTTTCTTCCATGGTACTCTGGTTTTGAACTCCTCGGGTTTGATGGCGCACTGTGCTTCTGCAGTTGTGCGGGCCGAGTTAAGAGGATCACATTAGAAAGACATTTTCTTAGAAAGGAGCTTCTCCAGGTTTGTGCTGTGGCAATTTGCATTTCCCAGTGTCTGTCTCTATGAGTATGGCTTTCCTTTTTTCCCTGGCAGCCCCTTTTGAGGAAGAGCTCATTCATATTTTCAGAAAACCTCATTGCAAACAGACGAAATACTCCAGAATAGCCCCAGTATTTTGTGTATCTGCGACTTCTTGTAGGTCTCTACGTCTTAGCAGAGGCCGGGACGCAAAGAAAACAAGATCTCTCCTGGATGTGTGATTTATTTTTTTTTTTCTTAATGCTTAAAGTGAAAGCAATCTGCTGGCACAGCCTACCTTGGTTTCTCTCTCTCCTGTCACTTGCAAATTTCCTCTTTGTTTGATAGATCCTCACAGAATATTACATTTTCTTTACAAGCCCAGTGTTGGGTAAAATAATTAGACTTGTTTGAACGTCCTGATCCACAAGTCAAAATCGTCTTCTCTGTCTGTTGTAGAAGAGCACACGTTTCGCTGCGAGGACTGTGATGAACTTTTTCAGTCAAAGCTCGACCTGCGGCGACACAAGAAGTACGCCTGCAACGCCGTCAGCTCCCTGTACGAGACCCTGAATGACGAGATCAAGCAAGAAGGTCTTGGAGATGGACAGGTCTACGAGTGCAAAGACTGTGAGAGGATGTTCCCCAATAAATACAGGTACCGGAAAATTGCCAGACCCTCCTCTGGCCTCCCCCTCTCCGTCACTCCTGCACAGTCCTGTCTGGTGATGGGAAACGTGGGACCGAGGTGGGAGCTGGGCGGCTCAGGACGGCTACGGGAGTATTCCTGTCCTTTCTCCATAGGGTTCAGGACAGTCGTTTTTAAGGTCCTTCAATGTCATTAGCTATCGGACAGCACTTTGTTTCACCTTGATTTCATAGACTGTGATGCTTTTCATTACCCCTTGATAGAAGCACCCACAGGTTTTTGGCAATATAAAGTTTAAATGGTTGTTTCCTGAATTCCCTGTGACTTTTTCAGGGCTGTGACAGGCAGGTTGATAGACCTGGCTCGTCTCTTTGCAGCAGCTGCTCCCATGTGATCCGGTTCTGAGGGAAAACAGTGGTGTTACGTTCTGCCAATATTTGCATGAAGACTTTTTTTATATGTAATTCTTGGTCATTTGAGATCAGTGGATATAAAGAGGCGTTGTTGTACTAAGAACTCGTAACATGGTCATGAGCTCCTCTTTGATCTTGCAGAAGCAATTAAAAAAATTCTATGCCGATCAAATTTTTGGTTTTAATTTTTTTTTTAAAGAAAATGTTTAAGAAAAACTTTCCTTTTCACATTCCTATTACAAAAATGCTTGGTGAACAGAAAAGAAAGAAGATAAGATATTCTCCATCTCATATTTTTATAAATAATGAATAATAATGAATTGAATAATATGAATAATATTATTCAAGAAAATGAATAATATTATTCAATTATTATTATAAGGCAACTATAAACAAGAATTAAACTTCTTTTAAAAAGGAAAAATTCTTTGTCCCAATAAGTTTTAACTGAAAATTTCCATCTTTCAAGCATAATGTGATAGTAGTCAAATGCAGCTTTAAAGCAGAGATCTTTGAGATTTCTGATTCATTTGCAGTGTGAGACTCAAATGGTTAAATATTAGGAGCCAGTTTTAAAAAGTGGAGGGTTTTTTAAATCATTTTAGGATTGTGTTTGTTTGCATCCTGAGCCTTTAACTCCGGGGCTGTATTTTCAAGGTTTTCTCCGCAGCATAAGGACTATGGTTTTATCTGTTTACCAGAGGCTGACGTTCTCACATACTCATTTCAGTTGACTTCTTAGATGAACAAACACCACGCACAGCAAGATTTGTTATAAAATTAGGAGAACTGGCAATGCTCTGTCACATACTATGTAAGTAGAGCAAAAACCTTGAGCTTAAAGCCAATGTAAGGCCTGTTTCATTTCAGTTAAAAAATTTAAAAAGATGATGTTCACCAGCATTAGTCACTTTGAACTTAATTATATTGTTACTTTCAGATCTTTTATCTAGGTAAGTGAAGAAAAAAAATATCTATTTTTACAAATGTAGAGAAAGGTGAAACGTAAAGAACATTCCACTAGTTTATCTGTACTGAAAAGAGCTTGGCTCTTGGCTGTATTGTGGGCGTTTTGAGAGTTGGTAACAGGTCCTGTATCCCAGTGATATCTGTACAGTGGTTCTGTTAGCACAGTTTGATGTCTTTATTCCTCGCCTTGTGTTTCTACGTTGGCTACTTTTGATTGGATACTAGGAGGCTGCAATTCGCTTAATTTTTTTACCTGACAAGGAAAGGAGAACTTCCTTTAAATGTTTTAAATATTTATGATTTTAGTAGAAATTCCAGTTCTTTTATCTCTCTAGCTGTGTTAGAAACTTTCTCCTCTTTAGCTTCCAGCACTCTGTAGTTTTTATGTTAATTTAGGAAATACCCTTTTGAAATGCATCTCTCGTCTCCTCTTTGTCACATCCGTGTATTTCCTGGCTCCCCTTGGGGTCTGGAGTGGCACTGTGTCCATTTTGCAGAGGTTAAGAGAAGCAGAAAGATTTTAAGTCCCTTTTTCCCTTTAGTGAGTACTTATCCCTGTGGGTAAGATGTTCGGCGTCGTCTGGTGAAGCTAATTCCAGGTATTCAAATGTGGCTGAGTTAAGGTCCCAGTTGCCCTTGATTCCTTGGGAGAAGTGGCTGAGACAGACCTCGACTGGTGTCAGACTTGGCTTGCCCTTCGGGCACATCTCTGTTGTAAGCCTTGCTGGCAGCGGAGCAGAGGGCTCTGGCACAAGCGCTGCTTTTTCACGTGGAAAAGGAAGGAATGACTTGTTCAAAGTCAGATCGAAAACCTTCGGAAGGGCCAGAACACTGATTTTACAAGCCGTGTCCTGATGTATTTTCAGGACCTTCTCCTGTAGAGGAGATTCTTCAAAATCATCGCTCCTATCCGTTACTTTACGGACCTTGTAATTAAGAAGGAAACGTGGCAGAACGTTTACCGGTCATCACTGTGCTCAACACAAGTATCTCGAGGTTGAGGCAAAAGCCCACGTGTGTGCTAGGAGGGATTTCCAGTTGTTGAGCATCCCTAGGTGACCGAGAGGCCTTTTCAAGGAGTTTCCAACTGAACTCGGATGGAGATACTCCAAGTCACTAGCCACAGACCTATATGCTTGGAAAACATTTGGAGTTGTGATAGGGGCTCCTGGGCTCAGTGGCTGCATTGCCTTTTAGACCATCGATTCCACATATTTGGGTTGGGGTTTTTTTAAGCAAATAATATGAAGTCCTTTTTTTCGACAGGAAAAGATAAAGTGAGAAACATCACCATTCAGTGTACTGCACGCTGACGGATTTAGTGGAGCTGGCAGAGAATGTCCACGTCTATCCCTCCCCCATCAATCTGCTGCATTTTATGTACTGAGAAAGCCACTAAAACACAGAATATATCCAGTCAGCGTACCTAGATGTTCTTATAATTTTTCAGAAGTTAATACAGATCAAATCAAGAGTGCCACTGGGGAACTGAAATTGAGCATTTAGCAGCTGACTAAATAAATAAATGTTTTGCTAATCCCAGTAGGTACTTCCCTCTAAACAGCATATTAGTTTGTCCATATTTGCTCTAAATAAACTCATAAATCACAGTTAACAGGATCGTATTTTTGTATATGTATATGAAAGGTATATATTTCTTTGTACGTGTAAAAAATTTTGTAGTGTTAAGAACACCATTTCTTTAGCAAAATGCATATTGCTTCTTTAAAACTAGTGGATTGGCAGTTTATAAGGGGCATGTTCATGAATATTAACTGCCTGGCTTGGAGGAAGAGGCGGTTCTTCAAGGGAGTAGCAGGCTGGTGGCTGCTCGGATTCGTATGTAGAGTTGCCAGGCAGGTTGCAGTCCCACCAAGCCCACTTGCAATGAAGCCACCTTCTACACCGTTGCCCTTGTTCGTGTGCCAGCAAACGCCCTCAGGGCACAAAGATTTCAGCGCAGGCCGGTTGTCAGTGCAATCAGCCTTTACGCTGGGAATTTCAAAGGACCCAGCGTCAGGTCCATTCTGCTCCTCCGCTGAGCCCGCAGGTGCCTGCTGGTGTCGGGGTGCCTGTCGACGTACGCAACTCCTGGGCATTTCCACCGGGCCCGAGGACGATGTCAAGGCCGAGTCAGTTCCTAGCTTTCTAAATGCCTCAGGCTCTGTGGAAATGCCCGGGAGTTATCTGCTGTGTTATGTGCTGTCCCGTAGCATTTAATGAAGACTGGCAGGATTTTCTAGTAGTGTTTAGTTTTAATGTTCCTATAAAAAATATAGCCGTGCTTTAAAGTTCCATAGGAATGGTTTAATATCAATCTGTAGGGGATTTCAGGCAGTAGCAGCTTTCACGTAAGTTTGTCCTTCATCAGAATTCACAGTAGGGAGGAGTATTTGTAACTCCCGTTAAACTACACTGCAGGCAGCAAAGGACGCAGACTTTCTTCCTTTGTTCCTGAGGACTGGCCTGCGAGGTGCCGGATTTCCAGCCCGCTTAGTACGTTTTACAGCACTCAGTCTTCCACGGAACGGTTTCCCAGGCGCCGTTCCTGCCCCGCTGCCACCGACGGTGCCGTCCCTTCACCGTCACACCTGGTTTGGTGGCCCAGCAGAGCGCTGCGTGCCGATGCACAGAGACAGCACTTTGGCATGGGGGAACCGGAGCACCCTGAGCCTTTCTCTGAAAAGCCGTCCCTGCCGTGGCCCTGTTCCAGCAGCCACTTTGGTTTGCCATCATCCTCCTGGTTTGGGAGAAGCTGCCAGTTGGCAGAAGTTGAAATTGCCGAGTTAAGTAATAAAAGATGTCTGACATTTAGAAGTGAAATGTGTTTGCACCTTATCATGTTTCTTTCCAATGTTAAGTTGCTGTGTTCTGGGAAGCTGTGGGCTTTGTGCCCGTGAAAATGGCAACATGATAGTCTCGGCAGCAACAGCTAATATCTTGTCTTTCCCTGTGGGGATGCCATAGAAGTCTCGGGCACAAAGTGCTCATTTTTCCCTTCAGGAACCTGCGGGGTCAGGTCTGGTTTTACCTTCCTTTTCCTCCTTGTAAATGGACTCAGGTATTTAATAAGAAATATCATAAAACGCAGCGACATTTTGAGGCAGAATAGGGCAGCTTCCATCTGTGAAAGAAAAGCCAGAAAAAGAAATGGTATTTGCGTGCCACTGCACCTCTCGTGGTCGAAGTGCTGCTCACCTCCTTTGCGCAAAGGCTTTTGCAGTCGTGCTCTGCGGCCGCAGTTAGTCCTGGACCCCCCGGGACCCCCCGGGCTCGCAGCCTGTTTCTCTATCACCATCTCTAATCGCCTCTCTCGGTTTCAGACCCCCCTGATGCGGGGCAGGAGTTCTGTAACAGTATACGCCTTGACAGTAAGTGCCCGGTTCAGGTGGGCGCTCGGAGCTGGGCTCCGTTCGCTGCCGGCCCGGGCTGTGGGCTGCTGCCCGCCATGCGAGGTCAGCCTGTCTCTCTTTCCCAGCCTGGAGCAGCACATGGTAATCCACACCGAGGAGAGGGAGTACAAGTGTGACCAGTGTCCCAAGGCTTTCAACTGGAAATCCAACCTGATTCGTCACCAAATGTCTCACGACAGTGGGAAGCGGTTTGAATGTGAAAACTGTGTTAAGGTACGGTGCAGGACATGGTGACCGTGGGCAGCTTGGCCTGGGAGAGGGCGCTGGGACCTGGGGGAAGGGGTCCAGAGGACGGGCAAGCCGTGCCAGCGCAGTTCGGTGGCCCGGCCGTGGTGTGGAGCGTGGTAACGCAAGGAGAGCAGCGTGCTCAGCCGGCCCCAGCACGTCAGCTTGGCTGTGGAGCTCAGCCTTGCCCCGCGCAACTCGCCTTTGGCCTTTTCCCGGGTACTGGAGAGCCTGCCGGGGCGGCAGGGCAGCGTTGTGCAGGGCAGACGTGGGTAAGCAAACAGCTACTAAACTGTGAGCACCGCACACTTCGGAGAGCGTGCCGGCAGCCTGGCAGGACACGGCTCAGCCCTGCTCGGTTCATTATCTGTTTGCAGCGGGAGGTGAATGTCCTGCACTCCTAATGCCAGGAGCGGTGGTGACAAAAACCGGACAAAATAGTCAAGCTTTTCACATATACGCTCTTCTCCCTACTGCTTTGTTTCCCGTCCCTCAAGGCGTTTTCTCTTTCAGGTGTTTACCGACCCCAGCAACCTCCAGCGGCACATCCGTTCCCAGCACGTTGGCGCGCGGGCCCATGCCTGCCCGGACTGCGGCAAAACCTTTGCCACCTCGTCTGGCCTCAAACAACACAAGCACATTCACAGTACTGTCAAACCTTTCATATGTAAGTTGTCACGGCCATCACAGAGCTCTGGCTTTTGCTATAATTGCACGTATCCTGCGGGGCCCCCCAGTACTAGCTGTCCCTCTGTGAGCAGCCGCTGTAATTTTATAGGTCAGAGCACAAGATGAAATTCCGCAGCGATTTTTTTTTTTTTTTTTTTTTTTTTGCATGCTCCCTGTTTTTTCAGTAAACATTCATGGCAGTTTTTGACTTTCTTGACAAGTTAAAAGCTGAGTCTCTCAGCAGTCCTAGCGATGCCATTTTCTCATATCTTTTCTTTCTCTCTTCTTTTTTTCCTTAATAATTTTTGAATGTTCACGTTGGTGACATAAATAAATAGCTGACACAGCCTGATCGAAATGTTTTTCAGGGGTGCCTCAAATCCCGTAGCCGTTGTAAAGAATTTGGAATAGTCACAGAGACGAGAAGAAGGTGTTTTTTAAAAAGAGTTTTTTCCTTCTTTATTTACTGCATGTTTCATCTAGATAATGCTTGGCAGCCAAATAAATAGCAGATTAACGGTGTCCTTAGTGCTCTCTTCAGTGGAATATTTCCAAAAGGGCATTTTCCCTTGAGAGCCATTCATCTCATCTCTTGTCATTCTCAGGGCTGTATATTTTTTTAATTGACACAGCACCTATTGGATTTTGATAACTCTGCAGAAAAGTGGATTGTGTCACAACAAAGCTATAGAAACTGTAGGGACTGCTTCCTGACACTCTTCAGAAAGCACAGTTCAAGCACAGAAGGGGATCTGTGTTTGATTCCAGGCTTTGATGTTACGGTAGGGAAGCCACTGAACCCACTTCTGCCTTTTTTCCCTGTTGGTATAATGGGAACAGTATGCAAGAGTATCCTGGGAGACTCGTTTCATTAATGTGTTCTGAGATAATCAGATGGGTGTCAGTGGAGGAAGAAAAAATACTCTTATTGCTCATTTTGATGCAATCTTTCATTTGATGACGGGCACATGAAAGAGATAATTTGAATCTCATAGTATTGCTGCAGTGAGATGAATGATTTCTTCTCATAATCTCCTCACTCTCACCTCATAAGAATTAGGGAGTTGTCAGTCTAAATCAGCGTGTAAAACAACTTGAGACTGATTCTGCCTAGTTCAGATGTGCCAGGTGGAGTCACAAGCATGAATATGGAACCCATTAGCAACTTCAGGGGAGCCATCAGGCCGCGTTGGCTGGGGAGCTTTTCTTTCCTTTTCAGTGGAAGAAAGGGGGGTGCGGGGGGCGGCTGTTTGTTTGTTTGTCTTTTACAATATTATACCTGGCGTTAAAAAACCCACAAAACTGTAACTTTATAACTGCAGAACACAGAACAGCGAGAGAGGACTTTATGTGCAGAGTTACTAAACCATTGTATAACTGGAGACTTAAACAAAAATTTTCCAGTTTTCCTTATTTTAGAATGATGATGTGAGCTCTCGTACCTACAGCACTTTTCTTTAGGGAGTTTTGTGCAGCATCATATATATCGAGCAACTCTTTCTGGGCTGGAAAAAGTGAAAAAGGAACCCGATTCCCTTGGAAGACTTTGCTTTTGTGATCCTTAGTCTTCTCATAAAGTTTTGCCACCTGGGAACAGTATAACTTATTTTTTGTAACATTGCGAATGCATACGATAAAAACAACGCAAACACCACAAACGCAGTGTTGAGCCCGTGGACGCTGACAGCAAGTGCACTCAGTTGTGATACAGTCTGCTTAAGCAGATGAGCCGTTTATTGTAAACGGGCGTGTGTCTTCTAAAGCACAATATAGCATCCCTTGGCACGTGGGAAGGGAGATGGTTAAAATTAGAAAGGGGTAACTTTGTTCTGGAAAGAAAAATATACAAACATCTTTTAAAGAAATCCACTCAAACGTGACATTTCTTCAGATACGATCGGTAATTTGAGAGGGAGCTTACGGCATCCTTACACGTGGAAGTATTTGCACCTACCTGTTCACTTGGACACACAGTGCCATTCCCACAACCCTGAAGGTGCTGGCTTTGCGTAGACCAGCAGGACAAGAAAACTGCTCACCCATTCTAGAGCCAAGGGTCAAGCAGTTAAAGTAGCATCAGAACCGAGACGGGCAGCAGTGAACTGGCTGTCCTGGCTTGAGCCTGACAGCACGTGTGGGGGGACGGCACCTCGCGTCCCTCTGCCACTGTCTAGTGGCAAAGTTCGCAGTAGCAAAGCACAGGAACAGTCCGGAAAGGCAGAACTAGTTGGTGGGGCTTGTGTGTTAGGTGGATGCTGACGTATCCTTCTGCTTAAATTTCTGTAGAAAGAGATTGTTGTATCTAACAGACCATTAGCTTTATGGAAAACAAATTGAGAAGCGTTTCCTTTAGGTATTTTTTGAGAAAACATTTTAAAATGAAGTAAAAAAATAAATAAACCCCTTCTTCGAAAGTTAAGGTAGCTCAAATACTACATGCAACAGCCGTAAAACTGTACGTATACAACAATAGTCATTCGGAAGAACTGACAGAAGTTTTTAAGGTGTGATTGCCAAAAACTAGGGATGGCTTTAGCATTCCAGTTTGAAAAAGCTGTTACTCAAACATTGAAACCCTTCTGATGACTTTCGACTTCTCCTTCTGCTTGCGTGTCCTTTGCAGCTCCTTGCTGTGTCTCAGCCCAAAGCAGAAATGCTGAAATACTCTGCGGAAAGACGGTTCATATTAAATTTCTAGTGCAATCAGAACCCAGACACAGCAGACCCTTCAGTGACAATCCACTGAATTTTGGGATGCTCATTTGAACAGAAATGTCAAATTTGATCAATTTTAATAATCTTTGCTTTGAATTTCAATAGAAAGGACTTCCCCTTATGTTTTCAGAGCTGCCGGTGAAATATTCTCCCGACAGTCATTTGATATTCAAGCACTGATGTAAATCCTGAAGATTTAGAAGAAAATACAGGGAAAGTCACGCTTGCATGTACCAACTCTGAACTGTACTGCCCAACTCCGAACAATATACTTTCCCTCTCAGTTTCCATGTTTACAAAATGGTGATAACAGCAGTTCTCCTGTGAAAGAAGTGTGTTAATTCACTAAGAAGTACAATTTATTCCTGTGTTGAAAGAGGCATCAGATAATAAAAAGTTACAGTGTTTTGATATATAGAAAAGTTTAGGTGGGATTTTTTTCTTACTTTGCCCTGTTCCTTCCACACCAGCAAAGTCTGTAGGTGAAAGAGGTCATAAAAATTCACATTTTGAAAGCTCGGTATTTACAGGTCGTTAAAGAAAACGCTGATGTAGCGTTAACTTAGCATGGCTAGGGTGTCTTACTAATTTAACGAATACAAGATCTCACCCCGCTTCTAGCTGAACTGAGGCCTGGCTGGCAAAGTATTTATAGACCATCCCTATGGAGTGGTTACTTACTATTAATGGCATTAGAGAAAGGGTAGGTTTGATTAAATGCAGCAAAGTTCTTCTGCCTTCAGTGCTTCCTGCCATGCCAGGACTACAGGGAAAGCAGACTAGCTAATATAAATAGATCTTATCATTGAAATGCATCATTATCTTTATTGAAAATTCCAGACAAATGTTTGAGCAGGAGTAGCACATCCCCTCAGATTTCTGTAGGGAGTCGCTTGTTGAGAGGTTCTCTAGGAAGGCGGTTTATTGAAAGGTGAGTGTGGTGTTAGCTGTGGGACGGTCGTCTCCGTGAGTCTGGCCCGGGATGGCTGGGCGATGGCTGGGATTCAGGCGAAGCATCGCTTTCTGTCCGCTGCTCCTGGGGTCTTCCAGCCTGCTCCCCCTCGCATCTCTTCCAGCGTCCTCGGCCAGGGTTCCCAGGGCTGCCTCTTCCTTTTCTGCATGTAGCCGAGCTCACAGCCAGGTGAGGCTGAGTCCTGTGTAAGCGTTTGAAGAGGGGGATAGCTTTTCCCGCATGCTTGCAAACTAGAGAGACCAGATGGACTCGTTAGCTTGATTTTATACAGGGAGAGCTGAAGACAAAGAAACTAAACGGTGTGCTGAAGGTTACGGAGGGAAGCCTTAGCAGGAGAGATGTGGAGCCGGGTTTCTAGAGATCCGGTCCAGCACGGAGCTGTAGCCTGCTTTTTACCTCTTCTCTTCTGTCTGTAGGGGATTTCAGGGGCAGGGTGGCAGGGGTGGGGACGCTGCTGAAGCTCCTCGCGAGTTCCCTGCCGTGTCCTGTTAATTTCATATTGCTTTTGTTCTTGGTTTCTGTTGATGCTTTAGGTGAGGTCTGTCACAAATCCTACACGCAGTTCTCCAACCTCTGCCGTCACAAGCGGATGCACGCGGACTGTCGCACCCAGATCAAATGCAAGGACTGCGGCCAGATGTTCAGCACTACCTCCTCTCTCAACAAACACCGGCGCTTCTGCGAGGGCAAGAACCATTACAACCCAGGGGGGATTTTTGCCCCTGGCCTACCCCTAACGCCCACTTCCATGATGGACAAATCCAAGCCCTCTCCCAACCTCAATCATGCCAGCCTGGGATTTAATGATTATTTTCCCTCCCGCCCGCACCCGGGGGGTCTTCCATTCTCGCCTGCCCCCCCAGCATTTCCTGCCCTCACTCCGGGATTCCCGGGGATTTTCCCACCGTCGCTATACCCCAGGCCCCCCTTGTTACCACCCACACAACTGCTCAAAAGTCCCCTCAACCACACTCAAGACGCAAAGCTTCCAAGCCCCCTTGGGAACCCAGCACTTCCTCTGATCTCTGCAGTGAGCAACAGCAACCAGGCCGCTTCAGGAGAGGAGAAATGTGAAAGCAGCCTGGAAAACTCCTACCTGGAGAAGCTAAAAGCCAGGAACAGTGACATGTCCGATGGCAGTGACTTTGAGGATGTCAATACAACCACAGGCACAGATCTGGACACCACCACTGGCACCGGTTCTGACCTGGACAGTGATGCAGAGAGTGACAGGGACAAAACAAAAGATAAGAGCAAGCAAATTGAGAGCAAGCCGGATTTTGTCAGCAGCTCTGTGTCTGCAAGTACCACCAACAACACGAGTGAGATCCCTCTCTTCTATTCTCAGCATTCCTTCTTTCCTCCCCCCGAGGAGCACCTGCTGCCTACCACGGGAGCAGCCAATGACTCTATTAAAGCTATCGCCTCCATCGCAGAGAAATATTTTGGGCCTGGCTTTATGGGGATGCAGGAGAAAAAGATGGGTTCGCTTCCGTATCATTCCATGTTCCCTTTTCAGTTCCTCCCCAATTTCCCCCATTCACTCTATCCTTTTACGGAGCGGACCCTCAATCACAACTTGCTGGTCAAGGCAGAACCAAAGTCACCCAGGGACCTCCACAAAGTAGGCAGCACCAGCTCAGAGTCACCCTTCGATCTCACCACAAAGCCAAAAGAGATTAAGCCAATCTTGCCGCCGCCTAAGGTCCTGCCAGCCCCGTCCTCAGGGGAGGAACAGCCACTGGATCTGAGCATTGGCAACCGCATCCGAGCCAGTCAGAACGGAGGAAGAGAGCCACGGAAAAACCACATTTATGGGGAAAGGAAGCTAATGGCAAGTGAAGTCTTACCCAAGATTTCCCAGTCTCAACTGCCTCAGCAGCCATCCCTGCATTACGCTAAGCCATCACCCTTTTTCATGGACCCCATATACAGGTATTAACATACCCTGCCTTAAGCGTTTCCTCTAACGAGCTAATTTTCTAGCTGACATCGCAACTTGAGGCGCATCGGGATGTAGGGTGTTTAGAAAGAGCAGTGGTGGTCTGCTGCAGTTGATTGTACTTCTCTTTCCTTTGTCACAGCACGCTGAATTTTCTGAATCAAAAGGGCTGAATAATTGAAAGGAGTACTGGTAATCAATATGTATAAAGAACCCATCCTTATTTTGATAAAGAAGAAACTTGACCTATTTCAGGACTCTCCCACGAGCCAACACTAAGATGGCACTTCTGCTGGGGAAATTCCAGAGGTTTGATTCGATAAGAATGCAGAGTTCAGATGCCTCGGAGCCCGGGCTCTCATGGCTTGGGAATGAGTCAGGAGCCCTGGGAGCCTGGAAATGCAGCTCTCCCACTGACTTACTTGATGGCCTTTTGTGAGCCACTTCACCTTTCTTCCTCCCCACCCCCCTTTTTCTTTCTAATTCCTTTTCTTAGAGTTTTGCAGTTCATAGGGACTGCTGTTGTGGACCCAGCCTTTTGAAACATTTTTAAGTCTGGAGTAGCAAGTACTGTGTAAATAGACGGTAGCGTGTTATTATCCGGATCTCTCCCAGACACATTTCTTGCAGGCTTATCTTTCTTAAAGGTAACAAGGGTTTTCTAGTTTCACTTGAAACGGATGGTTGCTGAGGAAGGCCCGAGTCGTTATGTCATGCCTAGAGTAAGCTGGAGGCGGAAGGCGTGTCTAAAGCAGACTGGATGAAGTTATCCAAATGTCAGTTAAACTTCCGGAAGGAATGAATTCAGAAGAAGATGCAAAGGGAAGACTTGAGTCTTTTAGAGCTTTTTATAAAACCTGTTTCTAAAGGAAAATTATTTTAAGGTTTAAGGTGAGGGTACCAGTCAGTTTGTGTATTACCCACCCGGGCGCTGGCACTACCTGTGGTACCTTCCTGCTACAGGTGAGATGGATTTGTCACGTAGCAAATACCATTTGCTCGTTTTTAGCAAAGTCCAGTGAAAAGAGGTATCCCGAGCTAGTTTGATTTAGACATTAACACAGCAATTAATTCTCCCTTAGGATAGGATGCTTCATAACATCCATTTTGGTACGTGGCTTTGGCCCAGAGGGCTCCTGGATTCAGTGTCTGATTGAGCAGCCAGTTCCTGGAAGTGAGTGGTTTGTTCTTGCGTTACTTGAGCTAAATGCGAGTAGCGTGCTGCAGGGTTGCCCAGTGAGCCTCGCTGTAATCCAGCCTGCTGGAAAGTTAATGGATGTGCTGCAGAAGCTGGTGTTTTCTTAGCGCTGGAAGGACTCGTAGTCACCGCAGAGCGATTATGTCAGCACTGGGATGGTTCGCTTGAGTGTTCAAAGGACTGCGAACAACAACGGGTGGCGTGGCCTTCGCTGCTGGCTGGAAAAGCAGGCCAGGAGAACAGCACCTATGTCACTGCCCTGCTGCTATTGTACGGTTGATAACTGTGGGAAAAAATGATGTCAATGTCTAGCCAGGCCAAAGAACTGTCAGCTGAGATGAGGATTAGTGAGCCCTCGTTGCTTGCTATTAAGAAAGCGTCTCTCGCTTTGCCAGCGCTCTCAGGGCTGATGCTGTGTTGCTGCTTACATGCTTACCATCTGTGATGGAAACGGCTGCATCACGGCCCGGGACGTGTAATGTATTCTGTCTGGGACCCACCGTGGTCATCTCCTCCTGGAAAAATAAGTAATGATGTAAATAGTCCGGCATTTATTTTTGTAAAAAGTGCTTCTGGAAAAAAATAAATAAATGGGATAGAAAGGCAAAAGCTTCGAGTTAGCTTAGGATCCTGCCACCTCTGGGCATTCTCAGTAGGAATGTTAAAATAACATGGGTTGAAAAAGCCGTTGCCAATTAAAATAGCAGCCTCGGGAAAACCGTAAAGGTCCAGAAGACAGATGGAAGTGAAGGATGGGGGCATCATTTGTTGCATTCCATGGGATGCATATAGTTTTAGTAATATATTAAAATAGAAAGTCAGTGCCGGAGTTGCTTGCGAATCAGACTTCTGATGTAATGAGCTAAACAGCAGAGCTTCCAAGTCCCAGCTTAAAAAATATGGAAATATTTTGTTTCTAAACTTCTCTTTATCAGACTCTCTCACATCATTTGGCTCCTTCATTTTTCTCCCAAAGGCCACTTAAATCCTTGACATTTTCTCCTGGTGATATAATTTAATGCAGCCAGACAGCCTGAAATCAGTGCAGTTTTTAGCTCAGCCTTGTTAAGGTAACGTTCTCAGGCACTGGGCTGAAAAGATCAGCTTAATCCTCTGGTCACTGCGGAATTCAGCTCTGACGAGGAAGTTGGTACGTTTGTCGCGTTCTCATTACCCGACGCTGGGAGATGGTAAAGCTGTGTGAAACGCCGTCGCTTCACTGAGGTTTTACGTTCCTGGTGCAGGTGGGGCTGTCTCTCGAGACGCCTGCTGCCAGGCTCCGGAGGGCGTTCCCCTGGGCATCGCAGCTGATCTCAGCACGTCGCGGAGAGGAAACCTTCGCTGGTCGGGGTGTTGCTCGCTGGGGTTTACTGGTTTACCTTGTGTCAGGGAGAAACTTTTTACGTGTTGTTTTACAGGTTGTTGTGTTTCTGAAAACTCATGTCCGTAAAAACACGTACCTTCCAAAGCACAGTGATTCTGACAGCATCTCAAACCCAGCTCTTCTCTTTTCTTCTACCTAAGAAAAATTAAATGCAGATTAAATACAGTTCGCTAAATAGCGCTCTGCATGACTCTTCTTTTAAACTCTTTGGTAATTTGATCCACACACCAATCAGCTGAAATGCAGCAAAATAATTTGCTCTCATTTATGCTGGACTAATGTAGTTAAAATTACTCTTACTATTGGATTTCTGCTGGTTTAGCTGAGATGGACTCTATTCCAGTAATTTAAAGATGCAGCTGCATTTATTGGAGTTACTTCCATAACACCTTTTTCCCCATAGAGGATGTTTCAGTTTCTCTTTTTGGTGATTCCACACCGTGGTTTCCCTGCAAGTAGAATATTTTGTGAAAGCAAAGCCAATATTTTCAAAAATAGGAGCCTAATTTTAGGATCATTTCTGCGTAGTAAGGTGCTTAAGCATGGAACATTTGAATGGACCACAGTGACATTAGAAGAACTCGGGTTCCTAAGTCACTTCAGAAATCTCCCACCAGTTCCTAACTTTTTAAATGGTTGTCCACATATGCTTGCCAAAGAAACTCGATGCAAATTATATCTCAGCTGCAAGGGAGGAAATAAATATGAAACACCTAATGATTTCAGCACACTTGGGGCTGCAAAGTCTCGCCTGGTGTTAACTCTTAAGATAAAGACAAACTCTCAAAGACAAATTTTTTCCATGCAGCGGCTGCCTGCTGTGGACTCTAGAGCTTCTCCCACTTAAGCATTGCTTTTGCTGTAAATGTAGTTTTTTTCATGACCTTTCACAACAGCAGAGGCCTATAAACCACTGTAGCAGGGGCATTAGTGCTCACATAGAAAGACCAAAATGTTTTCTTAGTCGTCAGTCTGATGGCTAAAAAAATACTGCCCGAAGGAGGGGATCCATTTTCATATCGTTTCCACTGCCTTTTGCAGGGTAACTTTTGGGTCATAATTTGTAGTATCCAGTAGAAGGGGAAGACAGACATTTGTGTCAGTAGGAGAATGGCCTCATATATATAATTTGAACACCTCTGCAAATGGTTTGGCTATTTCTGTGCTGCCTGTAGCCCTGTAAGGTATGTAACCCTCTGTGTTGTTGTCCAGCAGGGTGGAGAAGCGGAAGGTGACCGACCCTGTGGGTGCCCTAAAGGAGAAGTACCTGCGACCCTCCCCGCTGCTTTTTCACCCCCAGGTAAAAGCAGTGACGTTGTAATGCAGTGCTGATTGAATGCCAAGAAGTTTGAGACGGAGCCGGTACAAACAGGTCACTTGGATCAGACCCTTTCTCATCCAAGGGCCTGACTGGAAACTCCACTGTTTTCCACCAGTTACTTTCAGATACTTTTAATTTCGTACCTGGTTTGAGGATGATGGTAGTTATGCCTTGCTGTTTCTTTTGCATTAACAGAAGAACAGGGATGGGGTCTGGACAACTCTTGTGGTCTGACAAACTCCCCTTTCACATGCCAGAATGCCTATGTAATTTTTCCATTGGGAACACCTGGTGCAGTCGTTTGCAGTAGTGCAAAGTGGAGAAGGACTGTCCAGCATCCAAGCAGTAGCATTTTATACCTGCCTGGCGTTCTCTTACATCATCTAGAAAGCGCGAAAGTGCAGGGCAGTGGAGACTCAGGGTTCAGTCCTGCCTGCTCCAAACGGTGACGGGTCACTCGACAGAGAACTTGTATTCTCTCCTTCCCGCACAGCTGCTCTAGTCTCTGTTCTTCTGACAACTCACGGATATTTGCTCCCTCTGCATCTCCTTGAGGTCTGAGTCACTGCAGAGCAATGGGAACCGCTGCTGGACAGCTTTCCCATTTGACAGTGGACCGGGAACGCCAGCCCATCAGCCCACAGGGCAGCCGTGCCAGGCCTTCACCTGGAGTATTTGAAAGGCACAGCTAAGTCCAATGCAGCCAAGGCTATTCACGAGAATCAACCCCAGTTTACAAACCCCCTTATCTTACAGGCGATAGCTAAACTCTCCAAGAAGCGATGTTACTCTTGGCCCGTAGGATTCCTTGCTCCATAATGGTAATGCAGCGAGTTCTGCCACACGCTGCCCGACAGCCTCTCCAGCGTGACGGTGGCCAGCTATCCTCCGTCTCTCCTGCTGTGAACGCATGCTGGGAGCTGAGCTCTGTGGTCGTTATTGTACTCTCCTTCATATTCACATGCATTGTTCTCCTCTGATAATGTTTCCCACCTTAGATAAATAACTTGCAGGTTTGTGAAAGCTGGATCCTGGTTGCTTTCACAGCTAAACTTAGTTCCCTCATTGTTTCGCATCAGCCTCAGAGTTTGGTTAATAACTTCCCCCGATTTTTCCTTCATACAGGCTGGATAATGGTGACAGGCTGGCCAGGAACATCCTGTGTTTGTGTGAGTTAGAATAGTGGGGATATCTGCCTGTAAAGAATCTGATAGCAGGGAGGAGCTAGTGTGGCAAAGCAACCCAACAAGACGATGAGAAACGTACAGACCCTGAGTAGGAGCAAGCATTGGGTGGAAGGTTATTAACATTGTTCCTGAAATCCTGACCACGTCCTCTTCCCATGGCAATGAAAAGATGTGGAAGGTCTGGTTATCTCTAATAGCTTATCACACAGAATAGCCTAAAATTTACAATCACTCGAGCCCGAAACTTCCTGATAACTAATTTTTAATAAAGCGGGTTGCTGTGTAAAGATCACTTGATCTGGAGAGCTGCTGTTCCCATGCTATGTAATCAATCAGGTATTTCAAATACGGTGAACGAAGACAGGTCATTTGTTCAAGAACATGTGGGATTTTTACTACCAGATCCCCATCCGATATTATCCTGGATCTTTTCCTAAGAAATGGTATTTTCAGGGGCTCCTGCTTCTGTCTTCTTCGTTAGGCCCAGCGTTCATATACCGGGTCGATTAGAGGCACGCTCTGCATGTGTTTCTCTCACTCTAAACACGAGTCTGGCCTCAGCCTTTTCTTCTGTGGATAATTCCCCAGCTCTCATAGAGGGCCCTGGGTGGGATGTGATTAAGCCAAAAGATGTGATAAAGACTGAGCATTCAGAAGATGCTTTCTCTCTCAAAATGAATTTCAGGCAACTTTTATTTCTTAGCCAGTCGTTGACAGTAGTTGCTCTGCTCTGATGGGAGTTATTTTTACATTGTCTATTTTAAATGAAACTCTGGACAACATAAATAAATGGTGTAACTTTTTGATAACTTAATGGAAAACCTTTTCTCACCTGTTAAGTTTCTTTTCTTCTCCCCTTCCTTTTTATTATAACCAGGCAGTTGTTCCCTAAATAGCAAAGTGCCTTTACCACTGGAGAGGCTATGGCCGGTGTTTAGAATTTTAAAATAAGCCTACGGCTATCAAGCCAGCAAACATCTCTGACTAAGTGCCTAAAGAACAGGGCACAACAAAAGATATCTCCAGGTACTCCAGCAAAGGGCTGAGTGGCATAGCTCTGAAAGATCCGGATAGCATTTTAACATGATGGTTTTGTTACATGACTGGCAGCTGGGGCAGAGCTTTTGCTGTAAATGATCAAGTAACCTTTTCAAGTGGCTGGCGCTAAGTATTACTTACTATTTATCATGGGCTGGGAGCCTCCAACTAAGGGGCGGTGGATCTATTATCGGGAAATGGGTTTTACTACTCCTCTTTTTTACAGCTTATGAATGGTTGTCAGCCTTCCACAATGTATTCTTTGGTGATTAAGACAACTTTTTTTTATCGTCATACATTTTAAACAATATCTTGGCTCTCTTCCCCCCCCCCCCGAGCCCAGTTTAATAAAGTGTAAACGTGCAAAAGGTCAGCCCTTCCTGTACAATAGAGCATCTAGTTTTGATATATGGCTTCCTACTGCCTTCCGCTTGCTCGCTGTCCCCCCGGCTCGCGGGCCGGCTCTCCGTGCAGCTCCCACTTCCCCCAGTGCTCCCTGCTTTCCCGGTGATGTCATCTGCAGCGAGGAGGCAGCTTTATTGCTGCCTTGTTTGTTTTGTCCATGTTTTCTGCTTGGTATCTTGAAAGTGCTGTCAAGAGTGCATAAAATTGAACGTTGGAGATGTCAGCATAGTCCTCCCAGTTGCATTTCTCTCTTGGATTTGGATTTCCTGTTTTGCTCTAGTGAAAGTAAAAGCGGTTTTCTTTAGGTAGGATTTTTATGCGTATGCTTTTTTTTGCCGAGTTTTTTCTTTCCTTTTTTGCTTTCCCCTTCTCCTGTATCTCCAGGTTTTTCCCTTTCTCCCTCTTTCTGGTGTGGTGTTTGATCCAGTGTTTATGTGAGAACGTGGCCATCGCTGAGTCTCACAAACTAAAGCTGATAAAGGCACCCAGAAGCGTTTTATTCCGTGTCACATCTCTAGGCCTGCGTGCCTGCCGCTCCCATCCGCACAGCCTTTCAGTGTGTAGGTTCTGGTCCTCCTGACCATAACTCATCCAGCCACAGCTCACAGAGGGTATTTTGGCTGGAATTCCCTTCCACTCCAGGAAGCTCGGCCATCTCCCACCCATCCTTCCATCACCTTTACTGGCTTCTGAACCTTTCTTACATGTCATTAAAATGTCGGCCTCTTCACTAGGCAAACTCTCTGTGGACCCACTCCATCCTCAGTCTGATCTTAACTCCTCCTCTTCCCCAGCTGCTCCCTCTTCACCCCTCCAGCCTCAGCCTCTCCACCGTCTCAGCTCCCTGATCACACATTCCCCCGTGCTCCTTCCCACTCCACTTTGGCCAGGATTCTTCTGCCTCCTGCCCAAAACTTCTCTGTCCTCTCCAACCTGGGCTCCCCTGCCTGCCTGCCCGCAGCTCACTGCTGCTGTCCCTCTGAGCCCGGGCACGGGTAAGGGGTGCTCTGTGAGAAATCAAACCTCCTTGCTTTCCAAGACTTTGTTCGGAGTTTGCGAGGAGGGTTTGGGCAGTGAGTTCTACATCCAGCAGTTGACCACGGTGTCTAATTTTAGTGTCATCCTGGAAAAAGGGAAGCCAAGCGTGTTCTGAGATAATTTTTAATCTGAAATGCCTAAAGTAAGCACGTGCACATTGCAGAAGGTAAACAAGTGCCTCATTTCTGAGATCTAACGCTTACTGCACGGCTTCGCCAATTGTATCTTTTCTCATTTCCCTGAGCTCGATACACTATTTCTCTCTTTCCTGGCTGGATTCAGCGGCTCCATTTCACGCTGTGCAGCCAGCTTCTGAGAGTAAGAGCAAACATCAGCAACAGGCTTTGACCAACATACTAGTGCTAAAAGACATGTTTTATGCATCAGATATTGTTCTTCCTGTGGATTTTTATGACATGAGGTCTTGCCTTGTACTTGTAGATGTCAGCCATAGAAACAATGACAGAGAAACTGGAGAGTTTTGCAGCCATGAAGGCAGACACTGGCACTTCCCTGCAGCCCCTTCCACATCACCCGTTCAACTTCCGATCTCCACCACCCACGCTATCCGATCCCATCCTGCGCAAGGGCAAGGAGCGTTACACCTGCAGGTAAGGGCCCGGGCACCCCGCAGGAGCGAGACCGTACCCCCGGCTTGTCGAGGCAGCCCTGGGAGAATGGCGCCCTGGCTGGGAAGCCGCATCAGACACCAGCATGCAGCAGAGCAACTTCACATGGACATCTTTACTGTCTCGGCACGGGTGGGAGGAAAAACAAGAAGCAGCAGAATTAGAACAGAGCATTCTGATGACTAATTCACTCTGAAATAGCTTGTTTTGTCTGGTAGAGAATCAGCATCTTTTATTTTCTTTGTAATTTTTAATAACCTTGAGAGCAGATCTGGAGATTCTCAAGCAAACGGAATTCTCCAAGCCAAGTCTCTTGTGTGTGGTAGCAAATCCCACAGTTTCCAATGCGAGTGCAATCTCAGTTATGTCCAATCTCAGCTCTGCAAAATAACCGAATTTTAAAAATGGCACACAGCAAACAACTTTTTCAAACACAGTTGTATCCACAGAAGTGATACTTACATATCCATTGCAGCTGTAAAAGCTCGTATCGGAGCAGATCACTGGGGAATAAAAACCTGTGTCTGCTTACGCAGTTTTACCTGCACCTACTAGAGGTTCTAGTGGTGGTCTCCACTGCATTTTTCTTGGGTGCAGTAAGTGGGCACATATTTTGTTTGATGTATCTCTTATGTTCAACTTTGCCACAAAAGCAACGGGCTCAAATTTCTGCTGAGTATTAGAAATTCGAGGTTTCTACCTACAATAGGGACTAAACTGATATTTAGATACGCACTCACAAGTTAACGTTTGGGTTTTCGTTGTTGATGAACACCCACATTAACCATTCATCTTCAGGACATCTGAAGGTGCTGAATGTCTCTGAAATTAAGAAAGTCTACTCATACGTTCCTTCTGCAACAGTAAGCATCAGGTTTCATAGGCACAGAATGTAACCCTTCATGCTTAATATTTTATTTCCCAATTAATATTTTAATTTATACCGCCCTTCCTTTTGAGTTTACTGTGAATCAGATTTATTGTGGAACACAGTTCCTTCTCTTATTTCATTTTCTATTGCTGCATTTCCTCATTCTAAGCAGACTGTCAGACTCACAGCAGTATATCCCAATAACAGTAACACAATGCTGCAGCATTTATCCAGAAGAAAATTCTGTGAATTCCTAGAAGGATGACCAAGTAGATTCTGTACGATAAGCAATTAAACAGGGCTGTAAAGGAGATCTGTAAAAATCTCAGGCGACGGACAATATGAATAGGCAGTGATTAAACACTCCTTATCCTAATGCAGGACCAAGGGTGGTATCGAGTGCAGGTACCGAGTGACAGGTTCAAACAAGCAGGAGGTTCTTCTACACAACACACAGTTCAGCAGAGGAACTCATTGCCAAAGGAGGTTGTGGATGTCCAGAGCTTATGTGCATTCAAAAAGCTTTTAGAAAAACAGATGGAAGAAACTCAGCAGAAGGGTATCGACACAACTATTCAACCTTAGGCTCAGGAGGATCTTCAACTTCAGGTGGAAGCCGGGAGGATATATTTGGGATGGGTCACTACATCCTTACTGTGTTCCTGTATACTTTCCGAGGCCTCCAAGATAAGCTACGAAGTCAGCCAGCGTTTGGGTCTGAACCGGGTGGTCTGATAGGGTTTTTTCGTTTCCCTGCCCTTCCCAGCGATGCAGCGTAATCGCCTGCATTCTGTGTCGCTGATGGAAATGGGTGACACCCGTATCTCGCCACTGTGAATGCTGCTATTTGGGGGTGGGTGTCCCTCTGTTAGTTTTTACCTCCACATCTTCCTCCCTCAGTACATAGGTGCTTAGAGTTATTAGTGCATAAAGGGATTTTCCCATTTCGGGAGCGGTATCAAAGCGAGTGAGGTCGGTGGTAGCTGGTGATACAGTGTCTGTAAATGATCTGGTGTGGCAGGACTTTCATGCACTGATGGTTACTTTGGCTTTCGCTGTCTAGGTACTGTGGTAAGATCTTCCCACGCTCAGCAAATCTGACAAGGCATCTGCGGACACACACTGGAGAGCAGCCCTACAGGTGATGTTGTCCCCCAGATAAAACCCCTTTCCCAACACACTCCGTGTTCACCGCTGTGTTATTTTTTCTCCTTTCTATAAAGCTGTGCCAACATAATACCGCAGTCCTGTAGCATTACATATAATGATTCATAGGATTGTATATTATGTGTACCAGCCAAAAATAATCAGGCTTGGCAGCTTGAAGATAGACACTTAACTTATATTTAGATGTATGCTGGCAAATGAGTGGTCTGATTTGCAGTGTTGTTTAACACTCACATTGACCATTCATCTCAAGGACAGCTGAAGGTGCTGAATGTCTCTGAGAATCGGGCTGGTTTGAAGGGCTCGCTAGTAAGTTAACTGCTGGGTCTAGCTGGATTTTTTTTTTCTTTCCCTAACGCGTATCAGAGGTGCCTGGAGTAGTGGATCAAAAACCAAAAGAAAAGAAAAGCCCTGTAGTGTATCTGCTTTAAAATCTGAGCTGAGGAGTGTGCTACCTTAAATCGCAAAGTTAAAAAAGAGTGATCAGAGGGGGGAAATGCACGCACTGTTTCACGTGTTCACTTGGGTGTCTCCGGTAGGAAGGAGGCTGAACTACTGTTTTCTGCTAGTTGTGGGCATGGTGCTCTGATTTTTATGCTTCCGTCTGCGTTGTGTCCATGCAAAAGGGCACATTGCAAAACGGCCCATCTCTTCCTGCGGATGACAGCCTGCACGCAGGCATCGCATTCCAGCCTGGGCACACAGGTGCTGGTTCTCATAAAGGGATGCCGCTTCAAGTGCGTCTTTAAAATTTGACTAAAACTCACAAGAAAATATATGTAAGTATGTGTGCGTGTATATAGATATATGAAGGAACATTTCTCAGGGAAGACCAACTGGGCATTTTTTCCCCCAATATTTTCTCCTAGCGTTTTGCAGTCAGTTTCAAAAAACTTTGGCAAAAAATATGCTTTGGTTGATTTCTTGTTAGAATAGGCGCATATGTGAGCAAAACGGAATGAACGATGAATCGAGAGCTCACTGAAAATCAAGCGTTGTGTTTTCCATAACGTGAGTGTTTTGCGCATTGTCAAACAATAGTAACAATTCAAACAGTTTCATTTTTGGTAGCTAATATTACGGTATTTCCATACACAGTCATAAGCTCACAACAAAGCTAATGTAATAGTTATTATGTAAAGAGAAGCACAAATTTATGAGCAGCAAAAGGCCATGTGGTCAAATGCATCAAATTTTTATGCTTAGTTTAACTTAAGAAGCTCCTCTCTCCCACATTGTAATCCCTGGTACATACGGAGTCAAAATTTTTTTCCATACAGAGTCATACAGAGTTTTGAGTGTAGACATTAGGTAAATTAAAAATAAAAAAAATCTCTCCAAAGCAGACATATATTTTGGAACCATTCCCCGTTCCGATTTTTTCACTTGCGTTATTTGATATGCCTTGAATGAATACTGTGTATTCACTATACACCCCTGTCTGACTAAAATGCTTGCTCCTGATTATTCAGAGGTTGTTAGTTCAGTTTTCTTCCAAAAAAGGAGACTTGCAACTTAACAAAGGTTAGGAAAATAAAGATTTATTTGATCTGGTCTTCTCCCAGAAAATGGCCTGTGTGTTTTTTTTGTAATAGAGGTTTGACTTCTGGACAATGTTGCATTATAATAGCACTCCTGAGAGTTAGTGCTACGTTTACAGAAGAGCTTAATTATCATTGATTTTCTTTTGCTCTCAGAGAACTGAGTTTCCAACTTTCGCGGCAATAATTGTTTTGAAAGCTTGTTTTCCAAGTGCCGACTGTATGCAGGTAAAAGGAGGTTGCTGACTTTCCAGTGTGTTACTGATGTCTTTCTTACAACTTTTCTTTTGATTGTTTAAATGGTTTTTCTTTTGACTCTGTCAGCGTTATATATTCATCCAAATATGAATTAAAATGTTCTTAAAGCTAACATAAACTGACCAAATGTCCAAGTGTAGATCAAGAAACAGGCAGGCCAGAAAATAGGTGCTTTGGTTTTGACTCCTGATTGTCATTGGTAAGTGGCATGTTTTTTACAAAGTCACTTAAACTTCCTAGGTCTCTATTTAATTATGTATAAAGCAGAAATTAATAGCACGTGAGCAATAAGGAGGCAAATTCATTCTTCTTGTGAAGGGAGAGTGCTATGTGTTTTTTGAAGAGTAAGAAGTACTTGGTAATGCACTTTACTTCCTAAAAAGCAACTGATTTTAAAAGACTCAAAGGCAATATGCTATACAGTGAAATTCGGCATGCTGCTTTTCCACACCAGATCTGAAATTCAGTAGTATGTATTTCAAAACCCAGTGGTAAGAAGGACTATCAGACTTCACTGTTTCTTTCAGAGAAATGCAAAATAAGTTGGGCTTGTAAAATCATGTCAGACTTACCTGGAAACTCAGGGCGTAAAAAATAGGACTTTGTTGTCGTTCGGAGCTTACCAAGCGAACTCCAGAAGAGGCGGTTTTTAGTGGAGCTCCTTATGCTTGGAGCACAGGAACATAAGGGTGTATTGTAGTTGTGGGTTTGCTGCTTAGTTTTGTTTTCATTCTCTGGAATCGCAGAATCACATAAACTACATAAATCCTGGACTGGGAACAAGTAAAAGCTATTTGATTCAGCAAGACTTTATTTTCTTCTTTCAAATGTCCATTCCCTCCAGGATGCCCTCTAATTGATTCTTGAATTACACCCAATCCTGAAGCATTGCCTGTGAGGCTGCGATTCTCCTATAAAGATGTGCTTCCTGACGTCTGTTTTGAATTTGTTTTTCTTTAATTTCCTTTTAGGCCCCTGTGTCCTGTTATCTGCATTAAGCTGAAACTAACAACTAAAGCTGATGTCTACCATGTCATTTAAGGTTGCACGTGGTTCAATAAAAATCTCTTCTTTCTCATTTTCTTTTTTTAAAATGTAGCCTAAATTCATCCCTGCTATAAATGCACTTGAGATTAAGTAGTTACTCAGGGGAGGAGTAGCTGTCCCTGTGTTTTACGCTTTGTTACTGCAATTCTGTCTTTACAGCTCACACTGATCATCAAACAAGTGTAAAATTTTGCAAGTGCTGTCATGCTGTTGAAACTTTACAAAGCGTCTTATCAAACGCCTTACTGTCACATTTGAAGCGGTACCAAACTGTTGTAGTCATATCGTGATTAGCTCAGTTACTCGTTCGTACGTCACTGGGTTTTGCTGTCTGTTTTTCCCCTTCCAGTCGTATTGTACCAGGTGTCCGAGTCCCCTCAGGCTCTGAGGATTGCCTGCCGTTCCCGAGTTCCAGCTTTGCTCGCTCTTAGCTATCATTCACTCCCACTTTCTATTTTTCCAGCCCACGGGTGTGTTACTTTAAACTGATAAGGAAGAAACTTTACTAGCGTTTTGTCAGTGTGTTTACAAAGCAAATACCACTTCTTTTGAGTTTTATTCTTCTCCTGCCTCTGTGTTCACCTCTTCCCTGAATTTAAGCTGGTTCCTCCGTCTGGGTCATTTATTTAGATTAAAACCAGCAGAGATCCAAGTACCGACCCCTCTGGGACCACAAATAATACAGTACGTCTCCCTCATCCCTTTGCTTTCAGACATTAGCTATTGCTCCTTTCGAATGCCCCTCTGTTTTCTATTTTTTTAACAAGCTCTTTATCCTTTCTCCGTACCCTAACCTGGATCCACATAGCTCATAGTTAGAGCAAGGACCTGTCAAAGGAAACTTTTCAAAGGCTTCCTGAACATCTAAATAAATTGACATACAGGAGGCCAGATCGTTCTTGCCTTACGCATGCAGCGCTCCCTTTGAAGTCCCTGGAGCTGCTCATGTGAGTGATGTAGGCGAGACCCGGCGTGGGTACGCGGGGCAGGCGGAAGCACGGCGGCACTCGGAGCCCGATGCCCCTCTCGTGCCAGGCACTGGGCAAACACGAATGAAGGAGAGCTTGGCTGAGAAGGGCACGGAGCTGGCGGGGACAGGCAGGGAGTGAACACCCTGGGCACCAGCAGAGACAGGAGGGGGCTGCTGATACAAGCTGGGCAAACCCGCTTCTGGAAGGCCTGTGGAATAGCAGGGATATCGGGGTATTGGCTGTTTCGGAGGTCTCAGTTTTCTGAAGTGCTGAACAGTAGAGGCTGCCGAAGCCTGGCAGCTCCTGAAAGCAGATTCGTTGGTTGCGAGCGGATAGGAGGAGAATAAGAGCTGGAAATCTGTGCATGTTTAACTGTTCGTATATAAACTGTGCTTGTTCTTGCTGGTGTTCAAATAACGTCTTGTTTTCTTTACTTGTTCACTTTGTGTTTTTTGAAAAAATGAAAAACTTTTGAAATCTGAGAAAACTGTGGTTTAAAAAGAGATTTTGCTTTCTTCCTAGGTTAATCATAATAAAGGTTCATTATCTGAAATATCTTTATTCTTTTTGGTGATTTAGCAATAGGAAATTCAGAGGTGGACATGGAATCCATAAACATTCAGTGAGAGAGAGTGTTTCATAAATGTATCTCTGCTATTTCAAAAAATAATATCAATTTATTTTTAGAGACCAAATAAAAATCACAGCTGTAGCACATCTGGAAATTACGTGTGTGTTTCACAGCATAGGTATTTTACACTCGCACCTCTTCCCCGCATTTGAACCTGTTGTGTTTGTAGGAAACAATACTATGTCCTTAGTGTCCAGGCGAATCCAGTTTCATACTTGAATGCCACAGGCACAAGGTGAGTTCCGTGTGCCCTCTCCACACGGTGAACTAATGGCACTCCTAAAAAGTGCACAGCCGCACCACCGTCTTCATCCCTTATCAAGTAGTAGCTCAGCTCAGTGGGACAAATTTTGCTCTCAGTTAGAGGAGCACAGAGCAGTTCTGCTAAAGCAAGGGGGTTTGTTCTGGAATTACAAGGGCTTAAGAACAGGTTTATTTTGTCCCGTAAGTGTACGGGATTTGCAGAGGTCTGTAGCGGAGAAAGGATTCTACTTCTCATGGGTTTTGGAAGTAGAGCCATGAGGAAAGCAGCTTTGTTGAGGTACAAATGACGTATTTAAAGGGAGATCTAATGAGGGATTCGGGCGGATTCAAAGAGGAATTGGATTTTCTCTGGCTTTAGTACGGGAGCTCTTCATTGTGGCTCAAAGCTGCCCTCTTCAGTACATCGGCTGCCTTCTTGTTCTGCGCTGGAAGAGAAGCAGGGGGCTGAGTTCACAAAGCACCACGGTTTAGCAAAGCCTTGTTTTTATTTGGAGGGAATCTGAATCCAGAGAGGGGGGTGGCAGCTTTGAACAAGCTTCCAACACTTCCATCTACAGTGGGTCCTGCAGAGGTTTGTTTCAAAGAGGGAACATTTCCTCGCTCAGCAGTTTCCCTAAACATTCTGGCTTGCCTCCTTACATTCCACGTTTTTTCATCATAAACCAGATATTCACTACATAGGAGTAAATCTTATCCTGTTTGGAAGCTACGGTGTATTTCTTGGGAGCTATTGTGCTATAATAATAACCATAATTACCTTTAAAGGCATGCTGTACTGCCTACATCTTGAGTACCACAAGGAATTTCACAAATAAATCTGGAGTTTTCTGTATGTCCAGATAACTGTGTCATGTAGGGATATGCTAGCTAATAACTATTTTATACATTTAACCTCCCTTCTTTCTTCTTCTGTCTTCTTTTTCCTCCCTCCACAGCCATATTTCACCTACTTCCCCTACAAAATCAGAAGGGTGGAAGAAATAAATTCACCTTTCTTATTGTTACATTTATATGTGGAGAAGTAATTATTTTGGTTAAAATTATTATTTGTTTGGATGAATTGCATCTTAATTAATCCTAATCCTTTCTTTGTGCTCCTTGAGTAACAATAATATCAGATTTGTCTGGAATGATTAATGCCTTGTGCTTCCCAGGTCCTCAGCTGAGTAAAGATTTATAGACCAACATTTTCTGGTTTTCTGATAGTCAGATTTTTCTTTTTCTTTTTTTTTCCTCACGTTGCACTCTTTGGCATTTGCTTCTATTTTTCAGGTGTAAATACTGTGACAGGTCATTCAGCATTTCCTCCAACCTCCAGCGGCACGTTCGAAACATCCATAACAAGGAGAAGCCATTCAAATGTCACCTGTGTAACCGATGCTTTGGGCAGCAGACCAACTTGGACCGACATCTTAAGAAACACGAACACGAGAATGTTCCAGGTAGGAAAGGGCATGGTGGCGTGGTTCTGTTGGGGCACTGGAGGGAGAAGACACCATGGTCTGGTCTCTCTGGTCCTTGGGGAGCCTTTATGGAAAGCATGGTTTCTTAAGGCTGAAGATCATGAGGTAGCAAAAAACCAACGCCAGCTCCTCATGCAGCCAAAGATGCGTTTATCCACAGTGCATAGCTGTAACACACGGGCACTCATGCGCAGTACTCAGCTCTGCCAAGCTCTTGTCAGGTATCACTTACACGTGCCGTTTTCCAATCCATAAAACCCCGATCGTGATACTAACTTCCTGGGGACTCTGTCCAGGGAGCATAACCTCACATTGCGAGATCTGGTACAATGCTGATGTGGACATGTCAAGCTCTACCAAGGGTTTTCAACCTGAAATGCATTTGTGGGTATGTGTGAAGTTCAAGAAGATGAATGGGCTTTGCCTTAAGATAAAATGGGCTTTGCCTTAAGATTTCTACCTTAAGAAGAAATTCCTGTGCTGAAGCCAACTAAGTGATTTCCCAGCCTAGGAAAAAAAAATTATTGAAAAGTTACAGGCAAACAGCTATGCAATGGATAGTGGTTCTTAAATTGTATATACCATCCATAAATGCTAAATATCGCCTATATTTCTCTCTCTAGTTCAAGTCTGGAAAACATGAGCTTCCTTTGACAGCTTTGGTCCGAGAGATTTCTCTTAAATGTTAAATCATTAATATATAGTGAGAGGATTGTTGCGTAACGTTCCTCCTTTATTTTTCCTCTTAATACTAGCTTTGACAACGTCTGATTGCTTCTCCTGTTCTCTTGTCTTGTTTCTCTCCCTCAGTGAGCCAGCACTCTGGAGTCATTACAAACCACCTTGGGACCAGTGCCTCTTCCCCAAACTCGGAATCAGACAACCATGCACTTTTAGATGAAAAAGAGGATTCGTATTTCTCTGAAATCAGAAATTTTATTGCAAATAGTGAGATGAATCAAGCATCAACTTTAGCAGATAAAAGGTAGACAAGCAAATAAAGTTACCTGGTGACGTGTTGTTTAACGTGGTTAAAAGACCAGTCAGCCGCTGTCCTGCAGTACTTGATTTAAAACGCTCAAAAGAGAGAAATGTAACAGTTTGGAAGGAAAATGCATTCAACTTCAAGCTCTAAGCCCCGTGTTAAGTCTTTTCAGGAAGTGGCATAAGTTAGGAGGGCTGACACCAGAGAGCCGCTAACGGTTGAGACGTGGCTGCAACCAGCGGAGCAAATTTCAAGAGAAGGTGCACCAAGAGAAGGCAGGCAGGCTGACTGCTGCCGTTGGCTCCAGCGCAATAGCTGTGAGAAAGCACAATTTCTTCTTTAGATAAAAATACGATTATTGAACCATTACCTTCTGCCGTGAAACCACGTGGCCTGTTCCATCACAGATCAGAGAGTCCTGACTAAGGAAACCGGAGGCATCTGCTTTTCTAGTCTATTAGTTTGTTTCAAATCTACCCATATCACAAGCCCTGTTTTGACTGAGTGATGTTTCACCTGCTGCTATCCTGTTTTCATAAATAGCTATTTAATGCCAATACTAAGGTTTAAGTCCAAAATGTAAGTATGAGAAATCCACATGATGATGTGATCCACGTAAAGAACGGTAAAAAGTGTGGAACATGCGGACGTAAAATTTCTAGTGAAGATGTTAATCTTATTTTATGTCACTTGGTGGCATCCTGTTGGGTTCCAAGTCCATAGCACTGGTGATCCCACTCTTGTTCTCTTAACGTAATGTAAAACTGCTAGGTCCATACGGGCATGAATAGCAAAAGTAATACGAGAGAGAATTTAGGCTGGCTGTTAGATTACACCGTGAGGAAGCTTCCTCCTTCCAGTTGCTCGAAGGGAGATTGTTAGAATACAGTAGCACAGAGAAGGAGGAAAGCCACTTGTCCAACAGATGTTACATTTTAAGAGATGGAAAACCATCATTTAAATCCAGACCAGACAAAATTCTAGTTTGAAAAGCATTGGGGTTGGTATATACTTGACATGCTTATTAGCTCTTAAGACACTGTGAAGGCTGATTTTTAAATGCCTGAAATGTGTCGGTTTTCCTTTTCCTTGCAGTTTAAATGATATGTATATGTACATAAATATGTCTCTGTATTCATACATATGTATAAAATTATCAAAGTCTTGCATTACAATGAAAATGCATGACTTACGCATTTGGCATCTTTTCTTTTTTCTTTTCATTCTTCTTCCCCCCTTGACCAAATATTTCAGGCCAGAAATCCAGGATATTGATGGCAATTCCCAGTGTCATGGATTAGCAAATGAGAAAACAGAAGATGTGGATGATGAAGATGAAGAACTGGAAGAGGAAGATGATGACAGCCTGACAGGGAAGTCACAGGATGAAACGGTATCACCCACCGCAGAGCCCCGAGGAGCATTTGAGGATGAAGAAGATGAAGAGCCCACATCTCTCACCATGAGCTTTGACCACACCCGAAGGTGAGGTGGGCCATTCCCTCTGGGGAGTCAGACGGGGCTCAGGCTTCTGACCCTGTGTCAGTGGTAGATTGTGAGTGCTGCTGTTTTATTTTTCAAGCCATGTATCATCCCTCCAGTTTGATTTAAGCATTCACTTGAGAGATTCCATTTTCACCGTGGTGGGGACATGAAACAAGTGGACTGCAAGGAGAATCTGTGATAAGGTGCATGTCCAAGACTTGAGAAGTTCCTGTCAGGAGAACAGTTAGTCCCATGCAGAAAACAGCATTTTCAGGGTACCACAGTTCAGCAGATAATGTCGTTCTCTCTAAAACACTGGTCAGGGCAAAGGGAGAGGCGTATGTATGCGATCCATTTTGTGCTGCTCTACCCATTTTAGTTGTAGCAAAATGTTGTTGACTTCAAGTGGAGTTCTCAGAGCTCTGGGAAAAAGTGAAGCTTTTTTTTTCCAAGGTCAAGCCATGTCTAGACACCTTTAAAATTAAAGCTTGTTGCACATAGTATAGGCTTAGCTTTCTTTTTGCCTCAGTTTGCCTCAGTTTCCCAACTGGTATTTGTAACAAATGTCCCATGATGCAAAGTAGTAACTTACTTGATTTCAGTGCATCACTGTTTTCATTGCAACTCCAAGAAAATGCAGCAATGTTCTTCAGACATTGGTCCAGTGTCAGACATTTCAAGGAGTGGACACCAATGGGACGTCTCCACACAGAAGACCAAAGTGAATTGTAGCCACGCTGAATCACAAATATCTATAGCACTAATGCTTGTTTGTGCATAGTCATGCTCTCCACTTTTTCTTTGCTCCTTGCATTTTGTGTCATTTTCGTGTTTGTCTGTCTGTCAGTTCACGCATGTGGCTTGTGAGACCCCCATGGTATGTGCATGCAGGCACTGGGTTAGCAACACTCACATTGGCTAGATGTGAACGGTGAGATGAGCTAACAACAGGTCAACCCCTTCCCCTGGTCATTGGTACAGGTGTATTGAGGAGGACGAAGCCGGCTTGTTAGATTTGGAGCAGATGCCGAATTTTGGGAAGGGGCTGGATCTTCGCAAAGCAGCCGAGGAAGCATTTGAAGTTAAAGATGTGTTTAATTCCACCTTAGACTCTGAGACAATAAAACAGACTCTGTACAGGCAGGCTAAAAACCAGGTAGGTATATGACAGAACATTTTATCTAGCTTGCCGCCAGCACGTACGATAGGATTAGCAAGCAGCTGGCCTCCTTTAGCTAAGGTTTATTTTCCCCTTCCAGTGAGCAGGAATTCTGACTGTAATGCGTGAATCGTGTGAACCGTGTCTTGTTGCAACTATACTGAAATAGAGGAGAAACGGAGTGGGCATCAGTTTTAGGTCACCAGATCGATTTATCATTTAGCCTGTGCTGTGAGAACATGCTTATATAGAAAGAGAGAGGCATCTGTCTGTTTTTATCTGTCTGTATAAATGTTTTTATAACTATTATTTATTTATACTTTGGGATGGGTCTTTGGCTGGTATATACTAAGAAACCCGAGGTTTGGTCTGCAGAAACAGTAATAAAGTATCCCTGGGTTGGATGATAAAAGGTGTAATAGACAATAGTATTTCCAGGACTTGCAATCCAGCAGGTCTAGAGGAGTTCCTTATTTATCTCCCTGATTTCTGAAAGCAAACCGTAAAATGGAAATCTGCCTTGTGAGCTAGAGCAGTTCAGACCCACCAAGAAACCTCAAAATGACATCTCGGCACCTATTGGAGTTTTGAGAAAAATCTGGAGGTATGGGGCAGATCCATTTGTGCTTTCTGCTTTTTCATTAAACCAAAATACTCAGTCTAGTTTTATGCAGTTTGTATCTTGATCCCTACAAAAGGATTCTCACAAAAGAACTGTTCAATGAAGTTCCATCACCAGACTGGACTGGAGAGACCATACTCAACCCGTCATGGGGGATGAGTACGGCTGTTGCCTTGGAGTCTCTTTCTGACCTTCGAGCAACAGAATTTGTCATGAAGTCTATTTTAAATGTCTAGCAAAGCAGTAGCTTAATGCAATTGCCAAGCAGAACGTGATTTTTGATTTACCATCACCCAAAACTTGTGAAATTATTGTCCTCCTTCATAGTAGGTGCTAGTATTGAAGCTGGGGAAGGTCTGCTTGAAGATAGGACACAGCTTTTTTCCAGGTGAAACTAATTTAAGCACAAGCCACTTGCCTGACTCTTATATGTGTCCTGATACTAATACGCCAAGTGTACTAACTATTTAGGAACAGCTTGCTCTTTTACAATGTGTACTACATTGTTAGGTCTAGCCTGTGCTTGGATGCGGGGGGAATTTTTGTTTTTTGAACCAATTTTATGGTGTATGAGATGCAGGACTGGTTACACTTAAATCACAATACGTAACTTAATTCGAATCATCTCTTGTGCAGGCAGTGTAATAGTAAAACAACATTTGTGTGAGCAGCACAGCACTCCTTTGTGGCTGTCTTTCTTTTAAGCAATTTTAGAAGCGTGCATCTCCATAACACTACAAAGCTGTACCTCTTCAGCACACACCTACAATACACTAATGTGTTGACTTGACAAGTAGATCTGACTCTCAGCTTTTGAGAGGCTAAAGCTGGATAACTGGTTAGTATTGTCACCATTACAGTTGCATTACTAAGGGTCCTACTGTACTGAGCGTTGTACTGATGTCCCAGATAACGCATGGTCCTTGTCTGTTGCCCTGCAAAGGTTGTGTGGGGGTGGGTGCAACCTCGGTGTGAAGGAGAGGGCTACATGGACACCGTTTCATTGCGAAGTAGGAGCATTACACCAGCTAACGTAGACCAGGGAGGGCGGGGACCATGTCCTCCTCTGTTTCAGATCATGGGTGGCAATTGCATTGGCTTTCACCTCCAGTATGTGAGGTTATCGTCTGCCTAAGTCTTCACATCACTTGTGTGGGCTGTGAAAGGACACAAAGGTGTATGAGACAAGTGGTGTTGGAAGAGGGAGAGCATCTAGGTTACAAAGAAGCAAGCAGATTTTTCTCAACAGACACTTAACCATTTCACTGCAGCAATAAATCTAGCTGGACAAGAATATATGAACACACTGGTGATGCCAATGAGCATGTCATGCCTGTGTTCCTAAATACCTGTGCGCAGGTTTCTGCAGGTACCGGCGAGCTCATGCCAAGCAGTGAGCCAAGACGGTTAGCCTGCTGCCCGCAGCTGCCATCGGGTTACAGCTCGTGTGGATGTTGCTGTGCCATTTCTGTGGCGTGTGGCCGGGCTCTAGCCTCACTCAGCCACTTGCTTGTCCATAGGGGTACTCTTTTTAAGAACAAAACAAAGCAATTGGCATTCGCATGTAGCTGCTTTCTCCTGAGAGCAGAGCCTAGAATCAAGTGTGTGGGTTCGTGACCAAGTGCAGAGCTGGCACAGAATGGGCTTGGTCCTATAAAAGCCAATGGGAATGATGGCCTCTCCCGACTACCCTACAACTGCCTGTAAACGGTGGCAAATTCGAGTAGTTGGAGGGATGGGCATCATCCTAGCGTGTGGATGTAAATTTAGACCTGCTGGCAAGGCTCTTAGCCCAGGCCAAAGGATACCGGCAGTCCAGTGCTTCCCGTATGGTTAGGAGGTGCTGTGCTTCACACGGTTTACTGTAGCCTGTCCTGTGCGTGTATTCACACGTGTCCTCTGCATTGCTCTTTTCTCCTCCAGGCTTATGCAATGATGCTGTCCCTGTCTGAGAACGCTCCCCTCCACACGTCCTCCCAGAACTCTCTGGGTGCTTGGTTGGACATGGCAGGAGCAGCTTCAGAGTCGGGGACCTTTAACCCCATCAACCACCTCTGAGAGGTCAACAAGGCACTGGCCAGGGTCCAAGCGAGGAGGCGGTGGTGCTGCAATTATCCTAGCAAAAATCCTAGCAAGCAGAAGATGGATGAGAGGGCCTCAGGGAGTCGTCTGGACTTTTGGCTAAGAAGGAAACCTGTTGCATCCGACCTACAAGTCCTGCATTTTTATCTGTCCAGAGTTTTCATTTCTAATTTATCAGAATGAACCTCTCCAAAACTGGATCACCCTGATGCAGCCCTAGGATTTCACAGTCTATAGGAATAGCGTGAGCAAGACACGAATTGCAACAGTGCAATCAAATATTGGCCCCTCTAACATCACAAAACAGTATCACTGAGCCAGTAAAGCCTGCGTATAAATGAACGCTTGAAACCATTCGGTAGCATATCCTTTCAATTCAGCTGAATAGTGAAGTAATAAGGAAAGAGAGCCAGGCGTGACCTGTCCCTGGTGCAATTCTGACACAGTCACTGGAGTTATACCAGGGAAGGGTAAATTCAACCCATGTAATTGACCCCCAAAAGAATTTGAAATTCTGTGCTCCCACAGAAATACCATCCTGTCCTTTGTTCCCAACAAAACATATTGGCACAGTGCAAAGCTTCTCGAATGTGGGGCCACGTTGCCTGCAGTCATGATGCACCGTATGCAGTGTCCCGGTTGAGAAGTCTTCAGCCCGGAGCATTGCTGAGGTTGGGGTTATTGATGTATCATGCAAATATGTGATTCACGGTCATCAGCTGTGCCCTGAATGCCCTTCTGTCTGTGCCTATGCTGCAAGGTTAAGAGTGCTTTCCATCTCTGCTAGTGCCTGTGAGCCCAAGCTGCTGCTTGGACTTGAAGTAGCCAGAGTGTTTCAGAAAAAGCCATGCTCAGCAAGTCTGCTGGGGAGGGGTGCGGTGGCCTGAGTGCCCCGCCACTGAGCTGCTGAAAATGCTTGGACTTTCCCAGTCAGAGAGGTCCCGGGGTGCAGCCTTACCTGGAGAGCGTAGCTGTGCGTGAGAAAGCGTGTGTGGTGGGCGTCTCGCCTTAAGAAGGGCAATTTGGACACATCTTCTAATTTATCTCCCAGGGGTTTTTTAGAGTGGCATCCTTTCAGTGTTGATAGTATCTGGGAATTGTGGCAGATATTTCTGACTCGTGCAGTTGTTCTGGTATGCTGGATGGTTGCTTATGCATCGCACACTGCTATTTGGCCTATAATTTAAGTAGAAAGATTAAAACTTCCTTGCTTCAGCAACCTTAGGGGTACAGCCCTCTATTCAAGCACGTAGCGAAGAATCAAATTCTGTCTCTGACTCTAAAATTGCTCGCAGATATTTTATGGGTGGTTTTAAATCGCTTCAAAGTCTCATCTTCTTTACTGATACAAAGCAGCCTCCAGAAATACTGTGATGGTTACGCTATTCTACATTGCAATTACAATCTGCTGTTGGGGCAGCGATTTTGCAGGTAAAGCTGAATTACAGAATAGTCAGGAAAGCAATTGGACCTTGTAAAGGATAACATTGGCTACACAGGTAAAGTTTAGAATGTGTGTCCTGAGAATTTTCAAATTACAGCATCTAAAAATTAGAAATGCCGAGGACTGGACTGCTGCTAGCACCGAGCGAAAGCACGTGCCTCTGCATCTCGCCCATTGCAGTTCTGCATCAGCAGCCTGCTAGGAGTCTGGAGGTGCTCTGGCAGCCTGGCTGTGTGAAGATTGCGTTCAAAGCCAGTGAATTTGAGAGGAACTTTTCCATTAATTTCAGCATATTTTAGTACTGGGTGTGCTTCTAGTAAGTATTTTGTCAGGCAGTAACTGCTTGCAGAACTGTGTTAATGGCCGATTTCAGAGAAACAGCACGCGGTTGTCGGTATATCTGCCTGTACGTACTTGACATGCGGAGCCTCTCTGCCTGCCTGGTATGGGAAAGAGCAGAGGGAGGCTTCGGTGCCAGTCCAGTGTGGAGAAACACAACGGGGAGGCCTCATTCCAGCATGCTAAAACAAAGGAAGCAGCTACTCAAATAGAGCGGCAGTTGTGTTAGGAACAATACCTTTGCAATTCACTCTTTGCACCCAAGAGCACGTGTGAGGCTGTTTTTAGATAGCCAGGAGCCTCAGACTGTCCCCGGAGGAAAGCATCTAGGGTAGCTTTGGTACAGAAGGAGCAAAAGGTAAATTAGCAGCATCAGTGGATTTTCCAAGAAAATTTACCCTTCCTTTTTGGTTTTCCACAACACCCTGTGAAAGTGCCCAAGGCTCTGAGACCAACAGTCAGCGTAACCCGAACTGCTTCATCTCTTTGCACAAAGCTCGTGGTGGATGGAGCCCGAGAGCTGGCCCTGCCAAAAGGAACCAGTCTCTGCGAAGGAGATGGGGCGATCCCGTCCCAGCACATCGCCTCTGCTGCTGCTGCAGTACAGCCCTGCCCAGGCGCTTGGCCTTTAAATTATTCCCACAGGGGCCACCTGAAAATAATAAAAGAATTGTTTCTCTTCCTGATGGAATTTATTTTAATCTGTATATAACTTGTAATTTTTTGCTAATTCTTTTCTTATTTTATTTCTTCCTTAACAGTATTTTTTGCATTAGATATCATTATTGTGAAGAAATAATGTTAATATAAGTATGTAGTGAAGGACCAAAATTGTGTAATTAAGGTTGTATGTTGTATGATTGATAACCAGGGAGTAGGAAGATTTTGTCCATGTGCCAAATGACCCTGATCAATCCTGCTCGTCTTGCTGCCGATTCTCCAGACAATCATATCTTTTGTTACATTTGCCTTTAAGTGACCGTTGCATTAGACGAAGGTTCCTATTTATTTCCTCGGCCGCTTGGAAAGCAAACGCAGCCTCCACCAGAAAGCGAGCAGCCCCTCCCCACGTGCCCTTCCACCGAGCACAGGGCGAGCAAAGTGCCGGCTAAAGACCCGGAGCCCTCGGGTGCGGCTGTGGGGGCCGGCAAGCGATGCCACCGTGCCGGCAAGCGATGCCACCGTGCCGCGTGTCCCACCGGCAGCCCCTGCCGCCCGCCGGGACGGAGGTGCAGACCGGGGAGCTGCGGGACGTGGGGCCTCTCCCGGGCACTGCAGCCCTGGGAGGGAGCATCCGACAGAGCCGGGGGCCAGCGGGCGACTCCACCGAGGGGATGTGGCACGGCAGAGCTGGCGGCAACGCTGGGTCCTTGGCAGACTCGCTCTTCGCAGCAGCAGGGGTGCGCACCGTGCCCTGCCCCGGGAAAGCCTCCGGCTTGCGAGCCCTGACCTGCGCGGCCAGCTGCCAGCTTCGCTCCCCGGCACACGCAGAGAGACTCTTCCAGCGAGCGCTCGCGGGGCCGGGGCCCGTCGCTGCCAGCACGGCCCGGAGGAGCGCTCGGCCCCGATGGGACTGTCCGGCCCTGCAGGTTCCCAGACCCTGCTCCAGGAGAGCACGGAAACGTAGCCCGGCCTTAAGCATCGGGATGGATCGGTCCTGTCCCGTTACAGCGTGAAAGCCTGAGCTGCAGCTCCGTGGCTCCTGGAGTATCTGCTTGGAGTAAACCGTACATCTGAGCGTCTTTGTGATAGGGACTGCAGCACTGTCTGCCTTGTCGGAACAAGATCTATGGGTAATAGTAAGTGTTTGCGTGCTCTGACCCCATGTTTTGTTCATCGTTGAAGCAATCTTTGAAGAGGTCGGCATCGCGCTCCTTGGCGTGAGGAGGTAACAGAGCAGCCGAAGGAGCAGCGGTGAGCTGGTCTCCACCATGTGGGCCAAGCACTGAGAAATGCAAATGTTGCTGTGGGGATTTATGTGGGGCATATGTGGGCTTCCCTTCGGTATCTCAGCCCTCCGTCCATTGCGTGGTTCCTTCAGGAGCAGGGTTTCTCAGCAGCTCCTCGCTCTGAGCTTGCGCGGTCGCCGTCTCCGTCTCCCTCGCAGGGCTGTCCCTGCTCCCCGTGGCTCTGCAGGAGCGAGGGCTCCTCCTGCGGCGTGGTGCTGCCCGGGGACGGGGAGGTACAATCCAGCCAGGGATTACGGACGTTAAAAATGTAGTTTTTAAAATCATGAAATGATTTTTTTCTTTTCATATTTTCTAATTCAGTTTTCCTCCCGTTTTCTCTAGCTGGTGTCTCTGTTTGTTGTAGGATCTCCCGACTCCTCTAATTTAGCACTGATTACGAGTTTTAATTTTTCCACAGTTAAATAAACAGAAAGCCTCACTGAATCTCTGTTTATCTCGTAGCTTTCACTGAATTGCACTTGAAATGCGTTGCAGCTCTTAGCAGGTGTTTAGTTTTTGATTTGCTGTTGTAGACAAAAGCAATCCCTTATTTCGAAGGATGTTTCCCGAGAGGCGCGCGTGTCGAGGAAGGTTCTGCCATCAGAGCGCAGCTTGCTTCCCAGCGTTGGTGGTGGGAAAGGTCTGGGTCCCCTTGGCTTCGGTGGGATGCGGAGCGCTCGAGGCCATCCGACACCACGAACGCTGTGCTCGGGAACCACGGCGCAGGTGCCGCGCAGCGAGGCGTGGGTTGCAGTGATCGCAATACGGCCCGCTGTTTGTTTGAAAGCCAGGGCCCCACGCGAGGTGTGATTGAAACCAAGAATATTTGTGTAGGATCTATTTATTAAAAGTATTTTCGCATCTCATAGCCATATTGCCACACGGCAAGGAGGAGAGAACGGGAGAAGCCCTGTGAGTTTTTTGTATAACCAGATAAGGTTGATGGCCGCTGGCTGTTCCCGGCTGTTCGGCGCTGCGGAGGTGAAGGTACCCCGAGAAGGGTCCTTGCTTCTCCTGAATGCGACTTTGACCGCAGATAGATCTTTCTGCTTGAGCTAGTTAGGGAGGAGAAAATAGGTCTGGTGTACGTGCTTTCCCTTTCTCTTGCCGGCTCGGAGACTGGCAGGCAGTCCTGGCGCGAATCGCTGTGGCCGATGCAGAAAGCCGAAGGCGCAGCACGGCTGCCGCGGCGCTGAGCGTGCCGGGGCACCGGCTTCTCCCGCGGGACGTGGCGAGCGCACGCGGGTCGGCAGCGCACGCGGGTCGGCAGCGCCTGCGTTGGTGTTTGGTGCAGGTGGGTGTTCCTGCTGGGCAGCGGCTGCTCCGGGTGCATGCCTTGAAAACGTACGGGCGCCGGCGGGGTCCCGCGCTTCACAGGCTGCGGCAGAAAGGAGTCGATGCGCGGGGCTCCACAGGAGCAGCCGAGTGCCAGCAGCGAGGCCAAGCCAAACGGGGCGAAACAGCAGAACACGAGCCGAGTTTGCTCAGCTGCGTTCCGGGACAAAACACAAAGCTTGGTTTCTGTCTTGCTTAAAACAGACTAGTGGAAGCTTTCGGTTTCTCCCTAATCAGCACTTAGACTTCCAATAGACGTTCTTGAAAACGGCTTCTTTTTCACTTCATCCGAAGCATTTCGAAAAGCACTTGCACAATGACGTGAACATGTTTGACTCTAAGCATCAAAGCACTGGATTGTGAGCCCCCCTCCCCTCAGCCGATTTCAATCTACTGACTTACATTCGATTTTTACGTGCTGTATTGTGTGTGTGTGTGTGTGGCGGGGGAAGGGGGAAGGGGGAAAGCATCATGGTGTAGGAACCTGCCCGTTCCTGCCCGTTGGGAATCGGGCAGGGAGCGACGCAGTCTGCTCGGATCAGTGCTGGTAACATAAGGGCAAAACCCTCTGCTCCTAGACGATGGTCAGTAGTGTTTCCACAAAGCCATGGAACTTTTTCTCTGTAGTGTTGAGTGATACTGTGATTAAAACGTTACTGAATGATTCCAAGATTATTTTTCTCTTTCTTCTGTCATTAATTCTTATTACCACTTTGGAAAAAGAATGAAAAAGAAAAAAAGGCAGCTTTGATTTCCAAATGTGCAATTCACATGTGAACAAAGTAATTCTGAAAGTAATTCTCAATGTATTTTACAGTCTCGTTGCTCTCTTCAAAGCAGGAGATGTTTTGCCCTGATGTCATTTCCAGCCTGCAGAAGATGTAATTTAAAACATATATATATTGTGCTTGCAAGAATCATAAATCTGTGCATCCTATGTCATTCCTTTTCCCATTGTTACAATACAGATATGATTTAGTTTTTTTTTTTCTTTAGAACTGTATAGTGTTTTTTTAAATCAATTGTAAATGTCTGGTTTTCATATAATGTTTAAAAAACATTGAGAAAGAGGATGGTGCTTGTTCCATATCATTCTTGATTGTATATTGCTTCTGTTATGTTTATAAGTAAACTGTGCATGACTTGTGTTTAGCAGTCATTATTGTGTCTGTTTGTGAAATTTTTATTAAAAAGAAAAAAATTCCGTAGATGCACTTATTGTATATGTGATTAGATTTTGCGTCCGAGGCTAGAAGCCTTGAACTGCCAAGGAAGGAAAAAAAAAAAAAGTGTTGGCAGTTATTAATTAATATGAAATCGCTTTGTTGGGAGCATAATGAAATAAAAGATATGAAGTGTAGAAAATAATTAAAAAAGCGATTTTACAAATTTCATTTTGATGCTTGTGATAAAAGACAAATGTACTTGTGTAGAGAAATTCCTTTAAAATAATGAATAGAAAAAGCTGATTTTGAGGTTAATGCTGTAGAATAGGAATGTATACCAAATGTAATCTTTCCAATGCTACAATGAATTTATACATGAGATTGATATGCAATAAACCTGTGTGCTTTTATAAGCAATGGTCCTGTGAGCTTTTTTTCTTGGAAGAACGGCCGAGATGCAACACCACGCAGAGCGATGGGGCGGTTGCGTGGGTTACTCTCTTACTTGGCCAAAAGGTGAGTTGGAAAGGCGTAGTACGGGCAAGCAGGCCCGAGAACTGAGGGAGCGTAACAAACAGGAACTCGTACAGGAGCGGTTTGAGGGTGTTTGACAGGAAGAAACAGTCCGATGAAAGCCTGGATTTCAGCATTTTTACAGTCGGCGAAAATAACAGCTTGTATTCCTCCTCTTCCCAAGCGGCTCGTTCGGGTACAGAAGGGAGCCGGTCCTCGGCCATCTCTGCTGCTTGCGATGCAGCGCATCCTCCCGGAGAGCCCCGAGGGGCTCTGCCGCGCTCCCCACCCGCTCTGATGCCCAGCCTGTTCCTCGGTTTTCTCTGAGGAGGGGCCGATTGCCAGGGCAGGTGAGGGCTGTGGCAGCGCGGTCACCTTCTCCTCTGCGGGCCGTGTGGGGTGACTGCCTGCGTGGTGAGGTACCCCGAGCTGGCAGAACATTTCCATGTTGAATAACGTGGCGTAGTGCTAACGAGCCCCCACCGCCTCTGCGGTTCCTGTTGGCTGGTATTTTATCTGCTGGGTTTGTAATACTTCAAAAGAGCTTCAACAAATTAAATGATGGGCACCCCTCCTGGCTGCCGAGGTCCAGAAGGACCAGGTAGTGCCACTGAGCCATGCTGGCATCCCGCTGAAGGACGCGTCGTTCTCGCTGGGAAGTTTGCACAGGGCAGAGTGAGAACATTCTGGGGTGGGGGAACGGGTTAGGACAAAGAATTAGTGAGCTATCTGAAAATGTCAAGAATATTTCCTTTCACAACTACGAGCTGAGAGTTAGCGAACTATCTATGATAGCGGTCAGACGTTTCAGCGGGGGCCCTGGGAGCAAAAATGACTTGAAAGCAGGGTCTTTGAACTAACAACACGCATTACAAAACTGATGAATGGTCTCCGCTTCAAAAAGTCATTCATCGTGATCAAATGATGGTATCCTACATCCAGCATAATGGCCCTTCCCTGGAGTTTGCCATGTAAGGGTTTCAGTCTTAGCTGAACTCTTGAGCAGAAACCCTCTGCCTCTCCGTGACGGCTGGCAACCTTTCTCCTTATTAGCCCCGGAGGGAAAGGAAAAAAAATCTGTCGGATAAGAAAGCTCTGATAATAGAGCGATTGTCAGGCCAGCCTTAGAGAGAAGAGAACAGAGTCTTTGAAAAGAATATTGCTGACAAGTGGACTTTGTCATCCAGAAAGCACTTGAGATTCACCATAAACCAGTGAGAAAAAGGCTCCATTTTTGGGGGGGGGGGGGAATAATCAGAGCAGGGGGCAAAAGAGAAGGTCAAGGAAAAATCTGTTCCCAGTAAACATACAGAGCACTGTTGAGCCTGGCCTTACTGGGCAGCTGGGTTACTGGGCGGCTGTCAGCAGCCTGACCCTTGGATCCTCTTTCCCCCGGTAGCTGCACGTCCTGGCAGAGAGCGTGCGGTACCAAAGCATCCGAGCCCGATGGGCTGCGCAAAAACCTAAGGGACGGCCTGTGGTCGCCTTTAACCGCCGAAGATGTCGGCAAGCCTTACACCTGCCTTTAGCGAGAAACGGCCCCCGGCCTGCTTGAAATAACCGAGTGCCTGTTGCTGGCCAGACCCCGAGGACAGCGCGGTAGTGTGTCCCCCACTAACAGGACGGGAGGACGATGCCAAATAACCCTGTCACCCTCCGTGACCTTGGCGAGGAGGCTTTCGGGAATGGGTGATCCTGCGGGAGTCCGGGGGTTAGGAGAGAAGCAGCAAACACCTGCTGAAGAAAAGTCAAGCAGCAGCAAAAAATCATTTTTAGTTATCAAGGTTAGTTAGTCCCTCGTTCCTGCGGGGTGCTGCGCCCCGGGCCGGCGCGCAGAAGGCGGGCAGAGCTCTCCCGGACGCGGCTGCCCGGGGTACCGGCTGCCGGCGCCTGGCCCGGCTCGGAGCGGCCCCTGCTCGGGGCAGCGCCGGGAGCCCGAGCGCCCCAGGGCCCCCCGACCCGGCCCGCCCTGAGCCGGGACCCGGCCGCCTCCGCCCGCCGCCGGCGCCCGGCCGAGGGGGGCCGGCCCGGCCCGGTCCCTCCCCGGGGCGGCTCCGCGCCCGGCCCCGCCCGCCCCCGCCGCGGCCCGCCCCGCCGCCGCCGCCGCGCCGGGCTCCGAGGGGCGCGGGTAGGTGCGGGCGCCGCGGGCCGGGCCGCGCGGGGGCCCCGGGGAGGGACCGGGCCGGGCCGGGCCGGGCCGGGCCGGGCCGGGCCGGGCGGCGGCGGCGGCGGCGGCGGCCCCGGGCAGCAGCGCCGGGCGGGTCCGGGGCTCCGGAGCGAGCGGCTGCCGGGAGCCCTCCGGGGAGGGGGCGGCGGAGCCCTGCGGGGCCCGGCTCCTCCGGCTCCTCCGGCTCCTCCGCCTCCTCCCCGAGCGGCGCAGCCCTCCCCGGCTGCCCCGGGCCGGGCCCCGGGAGGAGGCGGATCCCGGCGCTGGGCTGCGCCTCTTCCGCGGCGGGGGCGCGGGCAGCGGCGGTGGGGAGCCCGCGGCTCTGTCCGCTCGCTGGCCCGGCCTTCCCGGGGGGTCTGTGCAGGGGCCGGGCGCCCTGCGGGCAGCGGCGGAGGTGCCGGTGCCGGTGCCGGGATTCGTCCGCGTGCCCCGGGCTGCGTCCGCCGGGCTGCCAGGCCGAGCGGGGCTGGCCCTGCGGAGCGGTGCCCGCCTGCAGGCAGGCTCTCCGGGCTGGAAGCACTGGAGTTACTGTGCTGCACATCGTGGGCCCGTGGGCCCTGGGGCTGCGGAGCGCCAGAGGCGGGGGCTGGGGGCCCGGTGTCGCGGGCCAGCCCTCCTTCAGCGGCGCGGGGCACCTGGGGGCCGTCGCAGCACCCCGGGCCTCTGCGGTCGGGTGTGCCCGTTTCTAGTTAGCAGGGCCAGTGCTTAGGATGGGCTTCATCTGCAGCCGAGACGGGGTTAAGAGTGGACTGTAGCGCTTTTCTCATCCGCAGGACATTGGGCAGACCTCTGGCCAAGAGGCATGTGTCCCTCAGCCAAGGACAGGAAAATAAGCAGCGTCTTGATCAAATGAGCTTTTGTCGATGGGTCTGTTTTGTGCTTCTGCCAGTCACTGATGCAGGGAAATAAGTTCAAGTCTTGGTTTCTGTTTCCTGGTCCATGGCCTTTGAAAAAGGAACAGCTCGGAGATGGCGATGGCATACAATGAGATCTCAGTTGAGAGAAATTAAACCCTAGTTTTTCCTCAAATTATGTAATGGGGTAGGCAGTGGGCGTAAAATGCTCTGTCAGATGTTTGCTCAGTAGGTGCACCGTACGTGGTGTGCCACAGGAGATGAGTAAGCTTAACCCCGAACGAGGAGCTTTAGGGACTCGGGCAGGTGTTTTTGCACGGCGTGGAGCCGCTCCTCAGAGCGGTTTGGGACGGGTACAAGCTTTGAGGGGGCCAGGGCTCGCGGTGAGGCGCGTGCCGGGGTCTTCACAGCACGTCAGCCTGGGGGAGGTGGTGCGGAGAGAGCAGAAGCCAGGAAGGTCAGGGCTGGCCCTGGTGGCTCAGGCTGGTGGCACCCCTCTTCCCCGGAGGGGATTAAGAGGGGACACGGAGGTGCGGCAGAGGAGAAGCAGGGCTCGGCGGTGCTCCAGGCCTGCCCCGGCTGCTCGCTCGGGTACGAGCCTGCCTGGTGCCTGCTGCATGGCCTGGCTGCTCCCCGGCGCCTGGCTGCATCCTGCACCGCTCTGCCTGAAGCCAGGCGTAGGCTTCAGGAGCCACCAGCCCGGCCCCTGCGTACCAGCTGGCCACGAGAGAGGGGCGCGGGCAGTGAGAGCATCACGGGTGCGTCTGTACGGGCTCTGCCTGCGTACAGCACCCTGGGAAGGCGGAGGCTGGGTCCTGCGCTGCCCCAAGGTTCCCCGTGCAAAACGGTACGCTGGCCGTGGCTAAGCGTAAATGCCCTCTGCCTTACTGGGAAAAGTCGTTCCATCTATCTGTCTGCCTGTCTGTCTTACGCAGCTTTCCGGTTCCCTGTGCCGCCATCATGTCTCAGAGCCCCCCTGGCAGCTCTGTGGATGACAAGACCTTTCTGCTGGAGTACCGATGCCACCCCGTGCGGCCAGAGCCCCCCAGCCCGACCTCCCCGCCCGGGAAGCACAGCTCCGCCACGGCGCCCGCCGCCTCCTCGCTCTCAGCAATGGGCTCTCCCACCTCGGCCGAGCCCCGCCGTGTCGTCCTCAGCACGGACAGCCCGGCCGCGCTGAAGGTGGGAACCCAGCAAATGATCCCCAAAAGCTTGGCTGTCTCCACCAAGACCAAGAACAACCCCTCCCGGCACCAGAGCTGTGGGGCATCTGGGTCGAGCCGGGAGCCCCTGGGCCCCAACCCGAAGCGGGCGTCCATCCCCAGCCTCTCCCTGGAGGCCGAGGTGGAGGATGACGGCGGGGGGACCCTCAAGCGCAACCTGAGGAACATGTCCTACCGCGCGGCCATGAAGGGCCTGGGCGCAGAGCCGGAGCCGGCGAGCACCGTCCCCTCGCTGAAACCCATGTCGGAGGAGGGCAGCGCCCTGCCTGCCCGCAGCCCCGGCAGGAACAAGGTGGGTTTTGTGCCCGCTGTCACCCGATTGCTCTCGGGCGGGGATCGAGCCCCCGCTTTCCCTGGTGATGAGCTGCTGGCGCGGGGGTCTGCAGAGCCTTTTTCCTGCAGCTCCTGTCAGTTACAGAGCTGTGTGAGCCCAGCGTGGAGCTGGCGGGGCTCGCTGAGCCTGGTGACGTGACTTGTGCCTTGGGAAGCCTGCACGTTACCAGCAGATGCTGCAGGTCCCCGGAGAGCCCGGAAATAGCTGACATGGCTTTCGTGGGGAGTGTAACTGGCTGCTCCGGGGTTCCCGCTTGTCAACAGGCGGCTGCGGGCATGTTTGCAGGGTGGGGTCGGCCGGGTGTGTGGCTCCGAGGTGGTGGTTGGTTGTACACAACCATGGGTGAAGCAGGTCTGGGGAAAAGGAGACTCCAGTGCAGGCAAAGTCCAGGTGTGAGACAGATAGATGTGAAAGGCAGCAGCATAACTACGAAATGGTCTAGATCGTGACCCTGGTAAGGCGAGGTGAAAGCTGAGTCACTTCGGTAAGGCAAATAAAAGCTCAGACAAAAATCGGGCTGAAAGAACAGGGTGATATTTGCTAACCAGCCGTGCAGGTAGCTTCTCCCATTTCCTGAAGGAGCTCAGTGCTTCCCAGGGCCACAGAAATAACTGCAGCGCGTTCTCCCCTTCTTCCTCTTGCAGAAGACCTTTGGGCGGAGGCGGGTGCAGAAGCGTGGCGGCTCGTTCAAGGACCGTGAGTGCTGCTTCCCGGCTTCCCGAGAGCGATGGCTCCGGCGTGCCCTCTGCCCCCCAGGGCACCGGGGCGTTTCTCAGTGAAGCAAATCCCTAGAAGTGCCATGTGTGCTGCTTTTGTCACTGGCCTGGGGCCATTGCTTTTGCCTCCGCTTCCCCACCTGCAAGGGGAGCATTGCAGCCCTGCTTTCCCGCTCCCCGGGGTGTGATGATGTGATGATGTGATGATGCCGTGCTCACAGCTGGAGCGCTCCCAGCTTTGCTTGCTCCAGGCAAACACGGGAGAGCTGCGCACGGCGCGCTGGCTGCGGGAAGCTGTCGGGAGCAGGAGCTGCTGGTTCACTGGTGCCGTGCAAAGTCCGACCTCGGCGGGGAGGTGCTGGCCCTGGCTTGCTGGCACTCATGGCAGGGCTCTTGGCTGAGGGCGTGAGGCAGTGGTGGGAAGGGAAGCCCGTGGGCCACAGCTGGGAGAGGCTTCGCTGACCTCTTGCCTTTTCCTCTGCAGAGCCCCGGCTGTATCAGGAAATCCGTGAGAGAGGTCTGAACTCCGTCAACCATGAGTCAGATGAAGATTTGCTGGAGGAATCCATCCCAGAAGAGCCATCCCCTCTGGATGCCACTATTGTGGTGCAGAGCTATCGCCCGGCGCCGGTGACCTGGAGCCAGCTCCCGGAGGTAGGGGCAGCAGCCCAGCCCGGAGGGTCCGAAAGGCCCCGCTTGCCCTCACCACGGGCTGCTCCTGCGCTCATGCCACGTTGCAGCACAGCTGCGTGTATTTTAAAAGCCATCTGAGCTGCCGGACAAACCGTGAGTGGATAATTCTGCAGCACTAGTCTTTGCAATGGGATGTTCTGGGACCGTCCAGCCCTGGCTGGGACACGCAGGTTCCTGCCCAGGCTCGTCGGGATGCCGGCGGAGCTGCTGCGGTCGGGCTTGGAGAGGTTCACCCGCAGAGGGGGGGAAGGCAGGCGCTCCTGCTGGGTGTTCCCTGCCGGCCCTTGGGGAGAACAATCTCCTTCTGTGGAGCGGCATCTGCTCAGCGCCGGAGGGCGATGGACCATGGGGTGGGGGGTGATGGGCTGTGGGGCTGTGGGCGATGGGCCGTGGGGCAGGCGGAGCCCCTGGCCACACTAGGTCATGCCAGGACCACCGGCCGCGGCTGATGCGGGCCTCCCCGCAGGTGCTGGAAGCGGGCATCCTGCAGAGGATCTCCCCCGAGGAGCGCAAACGGCAGGAGGTGAGAGGAGCCTTGGAGGCGCCCGGGAGCGCAGCGTGAACGGTGAAGGCAGTGGGGACGTGCGTGACTCTGTCCGGGACCCCCCCACAGGGGTGGGCTCGGAGCAGGGCTGCCTTCAGGCTTGGGTTCAGCTCCTGCGTGCGGGGTTTGTGGTGCGGCTGCTTCCAGCAGTGCTGGGACTGGGCAGCACTGGGAGGGCTCACCCGCACGTCTTGGAGGGGAAGCGGGCAGCTCCTTCGGGTGCTGATGGGAAATAGCTGCTGGAAGGGAAAACATCTTAGGGCTGCGTCTCACTAATGAGTTAAAGTCCTAACACATGCTGAAGTTATTGGTGGAGGGCAGGCAACGCATCAGATGAGGGAATGCCGTACCGTTGGAGCTAATTCATTTCCAGTGGCTTCATACCAACCCAACGTAAATAAGATACAGCAAGTTTTAATTCACGGCCTTGTTTAGTCAATAATAATCCAATTTGTGTTGTTACATCCTCACTACCCTGCTTTTTCAGGCAATGTTTGAGATCATCACTTCCGAGTACTCCTACATACACAGCCTGAGCGTCCTGGTGTGCCAGTTCATGCGGTCGGAGGAGCTGAAGGAGACCATGACTCAGACGGAGCACCACCACCTCTTCTCCAACATCAGCGACATCCTGATGGTCGGCACCAGGCAAGTGGGGGCCATCGGCGTGGGGTGGGACCAGGCAGGCCTGGAGGACTCTCTCTGGAGCTCCTTTTATTTGCCGTGTAAAAACAACCATTCCTTGGATTTGCTGAAGGTACCGACACATCCCTCCTGTTGCCCTTTTCCTAGTGCCTCGTGTCGCGGCACGTTCCCCTGCAGCGTGCTGCACCGGCTTCCTGCTGCCACATGCTCGGGACCCGAATGTCTAGTTGAAGGGTCTGTTACCCTGACACCCAGTCTTTTAATGGGTTACTATGGTGGTGCTCAGTCGTGCAGCTGCAATTGGGCACCAAAACCTGGCTGAGCCCCTGTCCCTGTGCCTGGGACACTCCTGTTTGCCCGGAAACTCTTTCTCAGGCGTCCCGGTGCTGCCGCGAAGGTGGTGCTCCCTTTGCCCCTGGGCTGGTGAGAGCCGGTAGCGCTGCGGCTCAGCCGCCTGGCTCCAGCCTGACTGCGGCGCGGCTGAAAGCAGGGGCCGGCGAGGCAGGGGCGCGGGGTGGTTGAGCCGCAGCAAGCGGCCGCTTGTTCCGAAGCACGGGCGGGGGATCGCTCGGGTGCTGAAACTGAAACTGCGCCTTCAAAGAGCCAGTCTAAGCATGGCCTTTGCGCCCTGGGAGGTGGGGAGCAAACACCTTGGGAGCTGGCACTCGAGGCGGCCGGCGAGCCGTGTCTGTGTGGGAGAGCAGCAGGAGGAGGGTGCAGGCGGGGCTGCGGCAGGCGTGGGAACTGCTGCAGGGGTGCCGAGGGCTTGCGGCTTCCCGCAGCTGGGCAGAAGCGGCCCCGATGGGGCAGAAGCAAATCTTCCGGGAGAGCTAAAGCGGAGGAGGGATCTCGTGTGGGAATGGAGGAAGCCTACGCACCTCCGGGCCGGGGAGTTTGAGAGCTGCGTTCCCCATCTCCGGAGCGGAGCTGCTGGGAGCCGCGCCGGAGACGTGGGTGTCTCAGCTGTGCAGAGCTGACCCCGTGCAGAAGCGATCCAAGGCCTTGTCTCCTCTGGGAAAACTGGGGAGAAGTTGCAGTGGGAATGTTGTTAAATATATATCTGTTCGGTTTGTTCGGCCCTAACGAGTTATGTAGTGAAGTTATTCGAAATTCTCTCCTTAGCTTCTTTGAAGACTTAGAGAAGCGATACCAGGAAAACCTCCTAATTCCTGACATCAGTGACATAGTGGAAGAACACGCCTCGAACCGCTTCAACCCTTACGTCAGCTACTGCTCCAATGAAGTCTACCAGCAGAGGACCCTTCAGAAGCTGCTGTGAGTACTGCTGTGCGCAGAGGAGAGGCTTACAAGGGGTCTCTGGGCTACGGGGACGCTAGCTGGCTGCAGACGGGACGGTGACTTGCAGGTGGCTCCCTCAGCCTGTGGTTGCATCCTTTTCCCGAAGGAAGGCTGTCTCCTTTCTGAGCAGAGTTCAACTTCTAGACCTCAGTGTGTCTGTGTCAGGCAATTAGGACGTGACTTGTGTTGTGCCGTGAGAAGGGTGAAGGAAGGGGATGGGTGGGGGTAATGCTACCACGTACTGAAGTCAGACGGGTCTTGCCAAGGTCAGAACACGTATGGGGTGTGTTAGGGCCGCCTATGGAGGCTGTTCATCTCCAGATCATACTGGTGGTACAGGTCAAGTTTGTGTCCGCTGTTGATCCATCTATGGCTTTACCCGCCTTTTGGTGGACTCGACGTCCCTAGGTGCTTTTACCTGCTGACGTATCAGTCCGTTTTCTGCCCCAGCTCTGTGCTCTGCGCTCAGCAGGCTGCTGTGGAGCACCGGAGGCAGTGCCGTCGCTGCGCTGCATTTCTCGTGCATGGAAAGCTACTGGAAAATCTTGATAACTGAAGAACAGAGTTAATGGAGATTTCTTGTCCTGTTCCAGAACCACAAACCCCTTATTTAAAGAGGCCTTGAAACAAATTGAAAGGAAACCAGAATGTGGAGGCCTGCCAATGATATCATTTCTCATTCTCCCTATGCAGAGGGTAACACGGCTTCCTCTGCTGTTAGATGTAAGTAAGTCACACGGTGGCATTGCTTGGCACCTCTGAAGAGGTGACTGTGTTATTTCTTTCTCCGGTTTGCTGAGCCCGGGACAGCCTTCTGCTTGGACTTCCATCCCTCTGGGAGCCGAGGCTGGGATGCCCGAGTCTTTAGTCAGGATTTAGATCCAGAGCGATCTGCTTTTAGTGGGTGTCAGATGTGCAGCTTAAAACCCTGTGAGTAACACCGCGTCTCGGCGCCATCCACCTGAGTGACGTGAGGTTCCTCCACGCCCTGTGCTGCGTTTGGATACCCAGGGTGGGGTGGCACGAGCGTCCTGTTTGATTAACGGTCAGGTGGCCCAGGAAGGGAAAGCAGGCCTTGCACAAGCTTCTCCGAAATCTGGGACTTCTGGACCCAGCCGCTCTAAACAGCGAAGCTGCCGGACGTGGGATTTCTAGTAACTGCTCCCAGTCTGTAACAGGCTGCGGGAGTGAGGGCCAGGGGGGTGCCCGGTGCAGGGGGTGACAGTGATGGTCAGGCACGTATCTGATGTGAAAGCTCCAGCAGAAACCAGATTCACAGCTACCAGCGCTTAGACCTTGCTTTGACCGCGAGCCTGCCCCGCTGCCAGGCTGACCGCTGGGAACAGCTCGAGCACGTGTCGCATCCTGAAATCCCAGGTTGATGCACAGTTCTGTGTCTTGCAATGCCACTAAAGCGTCTTATCTTGACATTCTAGACTGTCTGTCAAAAAACAAAAGCAGGCACTGCAGCGTACGGAGCTGCCAGCAGAGCTCTGAAAGCCATCAGCAAGGTGAGGCCCAGCTGCCAGCTCTCCACCTTTCCTCCTTCCAGCGCACCGTTCCATCGCTCTGGCCCCGAGCCTGCCGTTCTGGCCTCTGGTTTTCCTTCTTACATCAGTTCACCTGAGATTTCTCTGCTCTGAATAGCTGCTGGATGTACACGTCTTCTCTCTTGCTCACCTTTTTCACCTGATCTTGTTTTTTTTCCTTTTTCTTGTCGTCTTTTCTTCTTTCCTCTTTGGCCCATCTTTTGTCCTTCCCTTCAGTGTCATCTTCTCCATTAGTGCTCTCCCTTCTCGGAACCTCCCTCGAGGTGATAGCGAGCTGCGACACTTACTTGCCTCGGTTTTTGGAGATTTAGGCAAAGAGCAGTAAACAAAGCAACGAGCAAGGGGTAGAGGCGCGCGGGAGCAGTGGCACTCGTGAGCCGTGCGCTGTTTGTGCTCCTGTGTCTCACCTGCCTTCCCCCCGGTTGTCATTCACACAAGGCGATGCGCCACGGAGATTACAGCCACCAAAGCGGCGGTGGCAGCCCTTCCTTTTGCCCCTTCCTTAAAGACCCGCACTTGGCAACGCGCTCCTGCCGCCCGTGGTCTGTCCCGCTTGCTCCTCTGGCAGGGGAACAAAATGCACGGCCCCCGGGCGGGCCACGCGGGACCGCCGGCCCTTCCCCGGTCGGAGGGGCATCTGGCAGAGGTGCGTCTGCTCGGGAGGGACAACGCCAGGGTGTGGTGTTGCTTCAGCTGCCTGCGGAAGGGTTCTGTCCTCCCCTCTAACTGCGATCGTTCGTCCTCCTGTCTTAACCTCCTCTTTTCAGATGATTAATTCTTCCTCTTCGTGTTGCTCCTCGGTGAAGCTCGGTTTTGGTGCGGTTTCACTTTGGTCCTTCTTCAGGCAGAGGAAAAGTGCCATCTCTCTCCTGGAGATCTCTCGTGGCAGGAGAACCTCCAGCTGCCTTTCCCCAAACCTGGCTTGAAACCTGTGTCGGGACTCGGCTTCCCTTGTGGTGTTTTTTTCTTTTTCTAGCTGGTTAAGAACTGCAATGAGGGAGCTCGTGCTATGGAGAGGACAGAGCAGATGTACACCCTGCAGAAACAGCTGGAATTTGGAAAGAAGAAGGTGAGGACTTGTGGCAGTGGCGGAAAAAAAATCTTCTGGGCTGTGCTATTAGAGTAGCCCATCCCAGGCGTGTCAGGCCTGTCCTGGGAACCCTTCCAGGGAGCCTTGACCAGCTGGAGCATCACTGCTGCCACGAGCAGCGTCGCTACTTCATGCCCAAGGTGACCATTTTTTTCCTGCTGTTCTGACTTAAATATAAGTTTCTGGGCACTCGCCCTGCCAGCTTGGAGGGTTCAGCAGAGTAGTCCTGGATAATCCACGCTGCCTCACGACCCCCCACTTTCTCCTCTGCCTCGCTCTGTGCTTTCACCGGGTGAAAGCTGGACTTGCCCCTGACAGGAGGAGGTTTTACCTGGGTGGAGCAGCGGGCAGCGATGCCTGCTCTTGCTGTCTTGTTCCAGACAGACACGGGGCTTCATCTGTTTGTAAGCGCTGTCAGATGCGGGCAGCTTTCTGAAGGGCTGTAGGGAAGCCTCGACATTGTGCCCCACTGCTGCGGTTCAGGGCGTGCTGGAGCGGGGGGTACAGCCGCTCCGCTTCCCCGCCTGCCTCCTGGAAAAGATGTTTAAAAGCGTGTGACGTGTCCATCCCGACTGACCCCAGCGTCCGCTGCAAGTTCGAAGGCAGCTTCTTGGCGTGATTTTGCCTGCTGCTTGTGAGACAGGTAGTAAGTCAGACTTTCTCTGGATCCGTTTCAGCCTTTCCCGCTGATTTCTGCTTCCCGCTGGCTGCTGAAGCGGGGGGAGCTGTACCTGCTGCTGTCGGAAGAGGCGGGCATCTTCCGCCGGGGCGCCGGTAGGCTCTGCTACCTCTTCTTGTTCAATGATGTCCTGATCATAACCAAGAAGAAGAGGTAAGGCTGGGGGGGACCCCTTCCTTTCCCTACATAACAACTAGGGGAATTAAAATAGCAATTTCCCAAGCAGCATGTAGCCTAAGAAATTCTCAAGATTTCCCTGTTTTGACCTTTATTGAAGTGTCCCTTGCTAGAAGGGAAGCGCCCGGCTCCGCAGCCCTTGGCCCTGCTTCTGTTTGTGGGTGGCTGGCCAGTCCGCAGAGCCGTGTCCCACCCCTGGGCATCAGCTCGTGTCCTGGCCGTGACAGTCACTTCGGCGATGCCCACTGAACTTCACCCACCGGGGCTCTGAGCCGGCGCCGGGAGGCAGCTCGGTCCCCGCCGGCGGCATCCGCTCTGCGGCTGCCCGCGGCTGAGGTGCCGATCCCATCTTTGCTGTAGCGAGGAGAGCTACACCGTCATGAACTACGCCACGCTGGACCAGATCACGGTGGAGAAGATCGAGAACGCGGACCCCCCTTCCCCTCCTCCCAGCAAGAGCGGGAGCGGTGGCACGGCCCGTGGCGCGGCCGGCGGGCACCTGCTGCGCGTGGTGATGGAGAAGGACAGCGAGGGCAGGCGGGAGGAGATCGTGCTGTCGGCAGAGACGCTGTGAGTGGCCCGGTGGGATTTCACAGGGTGCACGTTCTTGCTTGTGGGATAAACCGGTGCCCTGGAAATCCCCCTGAGGCTCCTGTGAAGCACCCTTCCCCTCCCCACGCCTCCTCCCAGAAAGGGGGATCTGTGCGGGCTTGTCCCCTTGCCCTGTTTCCTTCTCCTCTTCGATTTCCCTTATAATGCTTCCCCTATATAATGCATTCCCATATAATGCTTCCCCTGTGCACATTAAGCAACACTGCTGGGCGATGTGTACCGCTTGTGAAGTATCTTCACGTTGCATGCTCTGAATGTGATGTTTGCTTCATCTGCCTTCCCTTGAAAGCCTTCATCTTTCCTGCTGGGAATTTCCCAGCAACACCGATGCTGCCTCTAAGGCTTTCTTTGGGCTTTCCCTCTGCCAGGAGTGACCGGGCCCGGTGGATTGCTGCGCTGATGCACAGAGAAAAGGAAAAGCCTGACACCACTCCTAAAGGAGGTACCGGCATGGTGGAGGTCAGGCCTGGCTGTGCGGGGATTAGCGGTTGCACCAGAGCCTGAGCATTTGCAGGCACGGGTTTTTACCCTGTTCTTATCCGCTCCTGCTGGAGAAGGGCTGAGGACGTGTGTCGATGGAGAGGGGAACTCGGGGTACCACACCTTGCTCGTTAGGATTTGCCTCCCATAAAGTTATCGGTCACAATAAACCTTCGATACATTTCTTAGGAGGCACAGTGAAATTCCAGGAATGCCTCAGGCTGTCCGTAAGAAGAGATTTGGCTTCCCCTTCCCATGTGCTTGGAGGGGGCAGCGGGAGAGATGAGGGGCAGGAGGGGAACGGAGCATGACTTGCCGTGGAGCCCCAGAGGGGTGGGCAGCCGGGCCGGGCTGGAGCAGCTTGCCCAGCACCGGGGGGTACCGGCCACGCATGCCGGGCTGCAGCTCCCGGCCGTGCCTTCTCACTGGGTCCCTGCTGTCCGCTGTCCTCTGCAGATCTGAGCCAAGTGGAGATAACCCGTGCATACCTGGCTAAACAGGCGGACGAGATTTCCCTGCAGCAGGCTGACGTTGTCCTGGTGTTGGGTGGAGAGGATGGTAAGTGTCAGCGAGCGGGGAGCTGTGGCCAGGGAAAGCTTACCTTAGGCAGAGCTATGGTGGGGGGAAAAGCTTCAGTGATCCCAGTGAACTGGGATTTTAGCAATTTTCAGAAGCTTCCAGGAAGCCACTGGCAGGGTCCCTGTTGCTGGCCAGTGCTGTGGCCCAGCAGATGGCAGCGGGTCCCCGGAGGCTGATGGAGCTGGCACTGCCACGGGCGGCTGCTGCGTCACTCACCAGTGATGCTGTAGGCAGGCTGTGGCTGGCAGCCAGCAGCAGAGACCTCAGAAGCGAGAGCAACAACCCCAGAACAGGCAGTAAATCAGAAACCTCCTCCCCTGCAAAGCTTTCCGGGGACACCTCTAGCTGGCAGCTTGGTGGGAAGGGGAGCAGGCCAGCCTTCCACGCACGTCCCCAGGAGCAGTGGCCCTTCCTCCTTGCGTGACCAGCTCTGTTCTTCTCCTAGGCTGGTGCTGGGGCGAGAGGCTGAGGGATGGCGAACGGGGCTGGTTTCCCCAGTCCTGCGCTCGGCAGATCACCAGCCGCACAGCGGTGGAGTGCAACGTCCGCCGGATGGAGCGGCTGCGGATAGAGACCAATGTGTAGGCTTACGGCCAAGGAAAGATGCCTCTGTCGTGACTTCTTTCAGGGGTCGTCAAACCTCTGCGGACTGAGCCCATAGTGAGAAGGGAGCGGGAGATCCTTTCTTCTTGAATTTCATTTGTCTTGAGCAGTCACAGGCGGCAGATCTTATCGTTCAGCTAATTGATGTGAGACCTGGCATCCGAGCGCTCCTGGCCAACGCTAGCATTAATGACCTGGAACAGGCTTCAAGAAGCAGCCCAGGTGTTGGCTCCAGTTGAAAAGGCTGCGGCTCTGTTCCAGGCTCTGTGAAGTGGCTCGTGCTGCCATCTCTTTCCCTGCTGGCATCTGGGCCATTGCCTCGTGGCAGCGGCTGCACACCTTGCGTGGGAAGACTGGGGCGTGGGGAGAGCATACCTGCATCGAGAATTTTTAAGAACTTAAATCTGTATGCTAGGCTTATTCCTTGACCCAATTTTTTCCCTCCTGTTTCTTTTTTATTCTTTCTTTTCTTCCCCCCCACAATTATTCTTGGTTCTTTTGAACACAGCTGTGACCTTGGCAGGGGTGATTAATGTGACCCACCGCCTTTCGGTCACTTGCCAAAATAGCAGGTGCCGGAGGCTGGTGCAGTCGGAGTTGTTCTCATGGAGTCAGCTCTAGGGCCAGGAACGGGATGCCCCAGCCGGAGGGAAGCGATGTGCAAGTCGGACCAGACAAGCCAGCCAGGAGCATGAAGAAGGTCAATGCTGCAGCTCCCGCTGCCTTTCCCATCTCCCAAGGTGGGCAGGGGGCTGTGCCCAGGCAGAAGGCGGGGAGGGACGTAGTCACGGAGGTTCAAACCCCATCCTTCGCGATGCAGAGCGGTCCTCCCCTTCTCCTCCAGAATTAGCACCGACAAGTGACTAACGAAGAGGGCCGAGGCAGGGCAGTTCTTTTGTCATAGCTGAGCATCTGGGTTTTTCATGAGTCAAATGTTTAATGCCGTAGGGCCCTTGGGGCGGTGGCAGGAGACGGGCCCGGGCCGCTCTGCCGGCTGGTCTGCCATCCTCAGCCGTCGCACCTCGTGGAGGGGAGACGGCAGCGACGATTTTGGGGTGAGGCGGCTCTGCGTGCTGTCTGGGTTTGGCTTCACAGGGGCAGTTGTAATGTGTCTGTTTTAATTAAACTGTTAAAGGATTAATTGGATTAAGAATAAATTCATGGATCCCAAGGAAACACGTGTTCTCCTTGCCCAAAAAGCAACGGCGTGCAACGTCAGCAGCACCGCTCGGTCCCTGTGTCTAAGCTGTTGGTGGGGCCGGGTGTCCCTGAGCGTGACAGCTCTGGGTCAGACTGACACCAAGGAGCCAGGTTTCCCCATCACAAACTCTAAAAAGAAAGCTTCAGTCTGGTGGCAGCATCTTTCTGGCCCCTGCTTGTTCTCGACGCATGCGCATCTTGGGAACAATCCTTCAGAACAGCTGACTAAAAATCTGCTGTCGGTTGCAGCACGTTTCAAATGTAAGTGACTGAGAGAGACCAGAGAAACAGAAACTCAGTGAGGCTTTCTGTTTATTTCTCTTAACTGTGGAAGAATTAAAATTTTTCATCAGCGCTAAATTAGAGGAGATGGGATCCAAAAAGAGAGACACTAGCTGCATGAAAACAGGAAGCAAAGAAACTGTATTAAGAAATATGAACAGGAAAAAAATCATGATATAAAAAAGTATCAGTACAGAGTTGCTGCAGTCCCATGCTCAGACGTACGGTTTACTCCGGAGCTGGAGCTCAGGCTTTCACGCTGTAACGGGACAGGACCGATCCATCCCAATGCTTAAGGCTGGGCTAGGTTTGTGTGCCCTCCTGGAGCAGGGCCCTCGGGGCCGAGGGCTTCTCTGCACCTCCGTCCCGGCGGGCGGCAGGGGCTGCCGGTGGGACACGCGGCACGGTGGCATCGCTTGCCGGCACGGTGGCATCGCTTGCCGGCCCCCACAGCCGCACCCGAGGGCTCCCGGGTCTTTAGCCGGCACTTTGCTCGCCCTGTGCTCGGTGGAAGGGCACGTGGGGAGGGGCTGCTCGCTTTCTGGTGGAGGCTGCGTTTGCTTTCCAAGCGGCCGAGGAAATAAATAGGAACCTTCGTCTAATGCAACGGTCACTTAAAGGCAAATGTAACAAAAGATATGATTGTCTGGAGAATCGGCAGCAAGACGAGCAGGATTGATCAGGGTCATTTGGCACATGGACAAAATCTTCCTACTCCCTGGTTATCAATCATACAACATACAACCTTAATTACACAATTTTGGTCCTTCACTACATACTTATATTAACATTATTTCTTCACAATAATGATATCTAATGCAAAAAATACTGTTAAGGAAGGAATAAAATAAGAAAAGAATTAGCAAAAAATTACAAGTTATATACAGATTAAAATAAATTCCATCAGGAAGAGAAACAATTCTTTTATTATTTTCAGGTGGCCCCTGTGGGAATAATTTAAAGGCCAAGCGCCTGGGCAGGGCTGTACTGCAGCAGCAGCAGAGGCGATGTGCTGGGACGGGATCGCCCCATCTCCTTCGCAGAGACTGGTTCCTTTTGGCAGGGCCAGCTCTCGGGCTCCATCCACCACGAGCTTTGTGCGAAGCGATGGCGGGGCCTGGCTCAGGAGGGCTGTTGGTCCCGGAGCCCCGGGCCCTCGCTGGGGCGATGGCGTTCCCCGTTGCTGCAGGTGGCAGCCGAGGCTTTGCCGTGACTCTGCGCTTGCTGCCGAGGCAGGAACTGCCTGCAGCTCTGCAGCTTCCTGGCTGGTCCCCCTGCCTCCATCCCCTTCCAGCTCCCGGGTTCAACTGGGATGGAAAAGATAATGCAGGGTCCAGGGCTGGGGCGAGAACGCTTAAATAGGGATCTGCGTTTATCGGACCAAGAGCTTTGTGTCTATCCACACAGTAGCTCTGATTATTACACCTAATTTAGGCTTGCTTTTTAGTGGAGCAAACAACATGGGCAGCTCAAGTGGGCTGACGTACTCCCGGTATGAAAACCCAGCTCCTGACCCCCTGCAAAGCTTGCTGAGAGCAGACTGCACTGTCGGCAACGAAGCCATTGCCTGTCGCTGGAAATGTAAACCGGGGCACTTGACTCGTGCTGAGGGCGAGCGTTGGGCTGTGGGCACTGGCTCCGCAGAGGCGGCGTGGTAAGCGCTAGAGCCCAACGTCTTGCCCCCATGGCAAATGATAATTTACAGTAAAAGACCATTACAAATTCAAATTAAAAAAAAGAAATTCAAGTGAGGTGGTACTTCTAGAGGAGGCATGATCTCAGGAGAGCTGGGCACACTCAGCCATCAGTTCTGACAACACTGTTGTACAGCTTCCCATAAATATCGTTGCATAAATACCTATTTTGGACCATAATTTCAGCCCCCTCCCCAAGCCCAGCACCCAAAAGATCAAGGCCAGCAATTTGCCACGAGCTATCGAAGTCCGCTGAGCAGAAGCGATCGTTTCTGAACTGTTCCTTCTGCTGTCTGGCCGAGGGCGTGCGCCGGCGTTGGCGTGCCCGCTCTCGCGGCGTGCCCGGAGGCCAGCCCGTGCCACCGTGGTGAACTGGTTACGCTCGGCGCTTCAGCCTCGCTCAGACAACTCCAAAAGCAGCGGCATAGTCTGTCGGGCAATGACAACCGCTCATGTGGCTTGTAAACAAGTTTGTTAAATAGATGGTTGGCGTCTTCAGGTGGCTGCTTGGTCACCCCGAGGGAGCGCTCCCAGCAGCTGCAGGACCTAGTGCTTGACCGGCCGGAGCCTGCCCTGGGGCGGACGTGACCCGGTGGGTGCCGGGGGCTGCAGAGCTGGAAGGGAAGCCGGGACAGGTCAGTCCTCGCTGTGTGCACCGTGTGGGCTGTGGTCGGGCCGTGGCTCGGGAGGGGAGATGCTACGGGGCTGACCCACCAGCTCCCTGCCAGGGGAAGGCATGAGCTGGGAGCACTGGCCCCCCCGTTCTGCACCCACAGCCTGGCCCTGTTGCTTCACATTGGAGCAGCATTTTTAGATTGCTGCCTGCAGCCGTGGTGTGCAATAGGCCACTTGTCGGGGTCTGTTACTGACCTGGGACCAAGGAGGGGTGCTCGGCCGACGGCAGACGAGGCGTACCACCTGCAAAGCAAGTCAGATCGTCCTGCCACCCATCCCTGCAGCATCGCCGCGCAGCACCCATGGGGCAGTCGCGCTGAGCCAACAGGGTCAGTCATGGTTTGGGCAGAAATAAGGTGTGTGTTTTTTCCAGCGCAGTCAGTGCAGGGGATCATTCTGCTCCAGCGTGCCCAGAAAAGAGTGGGCTTTGTGTCCTGGCTTTACCATGGGCACATTTGGGGTTAGACTGCTGAACAGCTTTATTTTCACAGCACTGTCAGCACGCAGCCTGCCTTTTCAAAACCCTCCCTGATGGCTGGGGTGACAGTGGAGGGCCTTGGGAGGAGGCAGGTGCCACACTATGTTACTGGTTTTAGTTGATAGCACCGCTACCAAAACCAACCCACCAGGGCACGAGCCACGACCCAAGTGCGGGTACCAGAGCATCCCCCCGCAGCAGTAGCTTTTGCATTCCCCCACCGTGTGCATCCAGTGGTACTCACTGTGGCACTGCGCCTATACGTTACCTTCCCGACACGTCGGTCCCGTGTACCCGTTCAGACAGAGGCACTGGCCATTCTGAGCATTGCAGTAGGAGTTGCTGGGGGCACACTGGCAGGCCAGGCTGCAGTCCGGGCCGTACGTGGTCGGCCGGCAGTCTGGTGAGGGGGCAGAGAGGCACCTTGCTGCAGGTCAGCCTGCTTCTGCAGCTGAGCAGAAATGCTCAGACATTTCCCGCTGTGCAACAGGCAGAGCTTGCAGTGGAGACTGATAAGGCAGAGAGGTTTTTGCCTTCCTCCCCCCGCCCTGCTCCCCAGCCTGCTCTTGAGCTCTGGTGATACCATCAGAGCATCCCAAGGCCAACACGGTGTTCCTTCTGCATTTGATCCTCAGCCTTTTGACTCTGGTGATCTAAACACAGGGGCACTGGACGCTGGGGGAGCATTTGCATTCGGATCTGACTACAAATAGAGGCTGGGAGAGGTGACTACCACTGTTCAGATGCCCTCTTACTCTTTGAGGGGACACACACAAAAAAAGAAAGCCATGAGAAGTCAGCTCCAACAAGAGGGGGTTTGCATCCATTTTAGGACTGGGCTTCTAGCCTTCTGTCAGCGCCCCTCTTGCACGGTCCCCTTTCTCACCTTCCCAAGCTGTGGCTCAACCCACCTGCACTGCACGTGAGGCCAGTTTTCCCTGGGGGACACAGGCAGCGTCCCGTGGCTGGGTCACAGGGCGCATTGCCGACGCAGTCACAGAGCTGCCGGCATCCCTCGCCGTACGTTCCTTCCTTGCAGCCTGTTTTGAGAGGTGAGATCCCTTAGCACACGTGCTACGAGACTGCGCCTCGGCATCCCGCCCATTTCTAGGGACGCAGGAGGAGGACGGGGGTACCTGTCTGACAGCGCTCGCCGCGGAGCCCGGCAGGACACTGGCAGCGACCGGTGGCTGGGTCACAGCCTGCTCCGTGCTCACAGTCGCAGCGCTCCCGGCAGCCAGCTCCATGGAAGCCGGGGGGACAGCCTGGAAGGGAGCCGGGGGGAGAGCTCGTTAAAGCACGGGTGGGTTGAACTCAGGCTCAGCTTAGACAGCCTCTGCAGCAAAGCCTCCGTCAGCCCACCAGAGAGAAGCAGCGAGCCTTTCTCTCTGAGAAGTGCCCAAATGCATGCGGTTGCTCTCAGCGGCCCCGGACAGGGCTACCAGCTTCCTGCAGCAAGTCTTGGGTGCAGAGCTCAGCGTTTCCGCTCCGAAGCGTTTGCTCGGCTACCCAACCCTGCGGTGATGTGCGTGCCCAGCTGCCTTGGAACGGCACCTCTGTATCCAGTGGTCTCACACAGAGAATAGAAATTACCTTCTCCGCGACTACTTCTGCTACCTGGGAAGGGTTCGCTGTGAACACCAGCAAGAAAGGGAGAGCCCATCGGTGCACGCAGCCATGTGTGCGACTGCAGCAGGTCATGCCTTTGTCCTATGGTCCTGTCCTCTGGATGAGCTTTAGAAAACATCCCTCCCCTCAAAGCCGAAGGTGTTTCCGCTGCTGCAACTCACTGTGTTCGCACAGGGGCCCGTAGCGGCCCGCAGAGCAGCGGCAGGTTCCTGTCCCTGGGTCGCAGGTGGCGTTGTGCAGGCAGGCACAGCGGAGCTGGCAGTTGGCACCGTACCTTCCCGGCGGGCATTCTGCAGGGAAGATGCAGCGGCAGAGCTGCTCAGTGGCCAGAGAGCCGGCCCTGGCCCCGCTCCTGCACTTCAGAGGGCCGTGATGTGACACGGCAGAGCAGGCACTGGTGGGGATAGCAGAAACTGGACCCAGTATGAAACAAACGGAGCGAGCTCCACAGTTACCAGGCCAGTGCAGGACAATGCATCCAAGTCAGGTTTACCTAATTCACAGGATTTCCCCGTCCACCCAAGTGCACATGAACAGGAGCCGTTGGCTGCATCACACAGCCCCCCGTTGCGGCAGGAGCAGGTCTGCTGGCAGCCCACCCCGAACCGGTGCTTCTCGCAGCCTGCGGGACAAGAGGAGGTGGCAGCGGGCACGCAGACTGCGGCGCAGTTTGGGCAGGAGCGCCCAAGCACAGGCAGGGGTCTCAGAGCAAGGGAATCGGTTCCCGCTGCGGACCTTTTCCAACCCAATGCCTGCTTGTCCTGACGCACAACCCTGCAGCTAATATTTACCTTGCTCGCAGGTGGGACCAGCTCTTCCCGGTGGGCAAACGCAGTCTCCGGTGACGGGGTGACAGGTAGCGCCGTCCCCGCAGGAGCACACCCGTGCACAGTCTGTGCCGTAGCGACCAGCAGGACATCCTGGCGGGAGGAAGACCTTGAGCTGCCTTCGTCACGCCAAAGCACATCTGGCTATGTTTGCAGGCTAGAAAGGAAGGACTTTGCAATGGCACGTGAGCAAAGCAGTGGGGCACAAGGGGAGGCACAGGAGGAGTTCGCAGCCCTGTCGCTAGTGCACAGTGTGACTGGCTGACCAGGAAAAGAGTTTTTAGGTTTCCTTCTGCTGGAGGAATGAAGCATTTTTAGCAGAGACAGCCAGCAATACAGTGATGCCATGATGCAAAGGCTGATGTGTCAGGCCTTTCCTAGTGGAGAAGTCATTTTGGCGTAAAACAAATGGAGCAAGACAATTTTTCTGTGGCTAAGACAGACAGCAAGCAAGATCAGCTGCAACTGCATTCCCGCAGTAAGGCTGGCACTACGCACGCCAGCTGCTGTACTGAAGCGGGGAGGGCATTGCTGCCAGCACAGGGTGTAAAGCGAGACAAGGAGCTCTTTTTCTGCTGATGGGCCAAGGCAGGAGTCAGTCACTGTAACGCTTCTCATCTCCCGCAGGTCAGCTGTGCGCAGGACTTGCACCTACCACCATTCACCTCCTGCTGAGGAAACTCCTGCGAGCTCACGTCCCTCCCGGCTGACCCAGGCACTCACCGATACTGCAGTCAGCGCCGATGTAGCCAGCCGGGCAGCGGCACATCCCTGTGGTAATGTCACACAGGCCCCCGTTCTTGCACATGCATGGCCTTTCGCAGTTACGGCCGTACCACCCAGGAGAGCACTCTGCGGAAAAAAAAAAGAAACAATGGCCTCAGTGCCTAAAAAGACGAGAACAAGGTCCAAAGTCTCCGGAAAAAACCCACCACGCCTATTCCTGCAGCCATTTCATCAGAGAGAAGCCGACAGCTCTGCTGGAAGCGGGTTTGTGCCAGGCTGGCACAGTCGATGGGCTTCTGATCTGCCTTGTAGCGCAGAGCTGCCCCAAAGCACTTACGAGTCAACCAGCTACATCAACGCACCAAGGGCGTGCAAGTCACATACACGCATCCCTTGGCTTGAGCCCAAATATCCCAGACAACAGAAGCTCCTGCACGCCATGCTCAGGTGCCTCTGCCCTCCCCGCAGCACACGCTGAAGTGCAGGAACTGCTCCGAGGAGCCAAAGGAAACCGCAGCAGGCACTTGTAAGTAATCTCATGGAAACAAGCAACAACGCCAAGGAGCTTCGGACTGTTCAGAACCTCTCTGCTGAAGATATAGCTGGTAAATATCCCACAATTCAAAAGAAAAATGGCAAAAAAACGGCCTGAGCGCACATGAGAATGCTGTTTTGTTTACATGAACTCCTACTTGCGAATTAGTCAGCGACAGACACCACAGAGCTCAGAGCCTCTCGTTTGTGTGCAGGGCCAGGCTTGGACAAGGGAGCAAGAAAACACTTGCCTGGACAGACTCAGCTCCCGAGCTGTGCGAGCTGGGCAGCGGTTAAGAACAGAACAAAACAGACCGTGGCCAAGCCAGTGAGGACAAAGGCAACCATGGCAAGAAACCAGGCAAGACAACCCGTCAGAACCTCTGCTTTGAAGCCACTCCAGCGAGCTGGCTGCTCCCCGAGCTGGGGCTTCTCCGGCTGTCAGCCCAGCGCCGTCCCCGCACTGACAGCAGTGACAGCTCTGCACCGACACTGCCGGCGCTCCCGGCACCGGCACCGTGCTTTCAGCATGGGCAGCAACCTGCAAAGGTCCGTGAAGGAGAAGAACCGAGCGCGGACTCACCCAGCTGACAGGCGGGACCGCGGAAGCCAGGGGCGCAGACGCACTCCCCGGTGACAGGGTGGCACTCCTGGGTGGCCCCGGCACACTGGCAGATCTGACCACAGCCCTCACCGAAGGTACCTGGCACGCAGGCTGTCAGGGGAGAGGGCACCAAGGCAGCTTAGATTCGTTTAGCAGGAGCTATCCCACTCCTCTGTGCAAGGCTTTTTTTTCCCTTTTTATTTTAAGCCAGGATTTAGGAAGCCTTTTATGACAGTGAAAGTTTTCTGCCACCCAAAAAGCAAAGGGAGCCACATGCAAATGGTTCCTTGACTCCAGAAAAGACTTGGATTGAAAGGAAAGCTGAGTACTTAAAGGCATGGATGCCTTTAGCAATGCTAGCCCTACCTACCCTCGTGTTCCCGCAAGCTTCCATCCCCACACACACAGACATCGCAAATACACCCCTGTCCCCGGGGTAAGCAATGTGCTCACATGCCTCTGTCTCTTCCAGACTTGCTCATACCCACAGGAGCTCATTTTAATACTGATTTAGTGCTAATCCTCTAGATAAATACATAGCTCTGATTTCCCACTTGGCTCCCTGTGCTTTGCTAACATTCTGCGGGCATGCACCCAGCTGCCAAAATGTGAGATGCTCCTTGGCGCAGCTCGCTGTTGGGTTTGTTTTTTTTTTTTCTTGTTTTCTTTTTTTCCCCCACTTTTTTATGTAGCAATTGCTTGACCTGTCATGTTCCCAGAGCCTGTCAGCAGAACCGTAAGAGCATCACTCCCTTCTCCGTACATTTTTCACATCCAGAGCCTGTAAAGCCCGGCGGGCAGCCGCACCGGCCGGTGATGTGATGGCAAGGCACTCCCAGGGGACAGGCGCAGCGGCTGGCACAGTTCTTCCCGAACGAACCCGGCAGGCAGGCTGTGGGAAAACAAGCAAGGAGATGTAAGTCTCCTGACTGGATTTCAAGGTATTGTCAATGCCTGAAAGGCATTAGAGACCAAGGGCCAGCTCCTGCCCTCAGCGCCCAGCTGCCGCATGCGGTGCTGAGCCAGGGCCCTGCCGTGGCAGCCAGCGTTTTTTGCAGCAACCCAAATGCCTCTTTCAGGGCAGGCTGTCAGCTCCTCAAAACGTTTTGCCACCATTTGTAACTCTTCTTAAAAACAAAGTTTCTCTCCTTCCCAGACTTTGGAAGGAGCCTCGGTTTCCCCTGAGCCAGGGATGTACCCAGCGGCGCCTGGACGCCGTGCCACCGAAGGGATGCCGGCTCACCTTTCTCGCAGCGCCGGCCCCTCCAGCCAGGGGGGCAATCGCAAGCCCCAGTAACATGATGGCACGACACGTTGTCCCCACAGTCGCAGTGCTCTTCACAGCGTGCCCCGAACAGCCCCTCTGGACAAGCTTCCGCGATGCAAACACGGGAGAGACGACAAGTTACACAAAAAAGGTGACGTGGGTCTTTTTTCACTGCAGTTTCTATAGGCACACACTTCACTTTATGTCCCTTTCCTTCCTGCCAAGCCAGAGCGGTGCTGTGACAAGACTGGTGACATCTGCCAGCCTGCAAAGGTATTATCACTCTGGCAAGCGGTGCGGCCGGTGCTAACGGCCCCTCCTGCCTTTGGTTCGGTGGTGATGGGCAGCACCAGCCTGCCAGCGCGGGGACTGCGGTCCCTCTCTCACCCCACGGCATGCATGGCGTGGGAAATCGCTGCATGGCCCAGACCCGAACACGTGCCCACTGTCCCCTGCACGCAGGAGCATGAGTGTCCCAGCAGCATCGCCGGTCAAATCTGCGCAGGGTACACGAGTGTGAAGTGTACCCTGGCAGTCCCCTAATTCAGCAGGAAAGTCTCTCTTTAATGGCACCACATGTTTTTGGAAGTGTTATTCCTGGCATTGTTTAATGAGAATTGGGTGCCAGCACAGTATATTTTAATCACGGCAGCTATCGTTTAGTTTTGCTGCTTCTTCTGCTGTCACAGAAGCACCTGGTTCCTAAAGCAGCTGCAAAACAAAATGTGTGCAGTACCAGAATTATGCAGAAGTGAGCACTGCAGGCGCAAAATCCATGAACCTAATTTTCACTTCTGCCTCATGAATGAATGCAAAAAAATCAGTAAATCCATGTACAACTGTCCAAACAGGTTGCTTGTCCACACAAGGGCCAAGTTTGTACATGCAGCTGTGGTGCGAGCGTGGCTGCACGGTGCACAGCTGGGCACATGCATGCAGTTTGAAATACAGCTCTGTGGGAAGCCAAGGAGAGGATTCTAGCTTTTTTTAAAAAAATAAATCCTATAATTTCTGCATTTGTGGGTGGGTTTTTTAATTAATTTACATTGAAACAAATTATAAAAGTGAACTTGCGGGTGAGCTCAGTGCAAGCAACTGTGGGCAGGGTGAGGCAGGAAAAGTCCCCAGGGTACGACGGCCAGAACCACCGGGGCACCTGGAAGCCAACACCTCCGAATGCCCGTCCTTTGTGATCTCCACCCCGGCAGCTTAACACTGCCTCGTGACGGGGGACCTTGCTGCCGGGGGTTCTAGGTGTGGGGTTTTGGAAGCGTGTGACACGATGCTGGGAGGGGACGATGTGCCTGAGGATGCGGCAGAATCCCGCTGCTCGCCCTCGGCCGGCGAGGTGAGCTGTGGGTTTGACTCTGCGGCCAAGTCTCGGTGGCCAGCCGAACTGTTTCCAGCCTCTGTAAACGGAGCCATTCCCAGGGAGGAAACCCGAGAGCATTCGATGTGGTCGATGCCAGACATAGCTGCAGTGGGCAGCTCCCTTATGCCAGACTTCAGCTGACAAGCAATGGCAGTGGACTGAGACATGCCTTTTACACCGTAATATAAGGAATATGCCAGGCTGAGGTGTCATGACCCCCTGAAAGGGAAGAAGTTTGTGGATCTCTTCTTGGTGCGCTGATACTCGATGAAGTCCCTGTTGCTGCTCTTAGTAAGGCCATAGCCTTTTCAACACTTCCTCATAGTAAAGGGATTGCCAGGGTATGTGTTACACTTAAAGATAAGGTGAACCCAGGAGCCTGCCGAATGACAGATGGAATTATTTGGTGGGGCTTAGGACTGAAGCCAGGCATTTCGGGTCAGTATAATACAGGCAAGCGCAGAAGAAAGAATGGAGAGGAGGTGATCTGAAAATAAACGGGACACAGGAGGATCTTCACTTGGCATTTTGGTTTCACCGTGCAGGTAGCGTGTCTGGGGGGGATTGCTGCCCTGCCTTGCATCCCTGCTTGGAGCCTGCAGCTTTGCACTGATGCCTGGGGCCCTGTGCCTTCGGGGACCCCATCCCGCTCCCACTGGCACCGTTGCAAGCTCCTGTGTGGCCTCTGTGTGCACCATCCCTTTTAGGACAGCCCTCAAAGGAAAGCAGAAAGCACAGCGGTGGGCAAAACCAGGGCACACAGCCAGAATAATGGCACCCGCAAGCTCTCTCTGCAGAGCTGAAATCCAAATTTTTATGCCTTTGCTTAAACCCCCCCTGCCCCCCAGAACCCCCTTGTGCAGCACCAGGGCACCGACGCAGCAGGCGGTACCCATGGTTAGGACCCCCGTGCCCCACTTACGGCTCTCGCACTTCTCGCCCGTCCACCCAGGCTGGCAGACGCAGTGGCCCTTCAGGCGGTCGCAGAGCCCCCCGTGTCGGCACTCGCAGCGCTGCCGGCAGTCCGCCCCGTGCTGTCCCTGCGCGCACTCTGGGAGGAGGCACACGGTGAAACGCCGCCCTGACACCCACCGCCCCGAACACGTGTGGGGAAGGACCACCAACCCTTGCTCATGGGCACGTACCACCAGCGCCGTGCACGTCACCCCCAGCCTTCAGAAGAAAACGAGTGCAAAACGGGACAAGTTTGTGCCAGAGCCCGTTTCTCAGCGCTGCCAAGGCACTGTTACTCACCCAGCTCGCAGGCCAGCCCCGTCCACCCCTCGGGGCAAGCACAGAGCCCTGTGGCGGGGTCACACGTGCCACCGTTTTGGCAGAGGCAGCGCTGGCGGCAGCTCCTCCCGTAGAAACCCACAGGGCACGCTGCGGGAAAACCAGGCCAAACATCCCAGTTAGAAAACAGCTCTGAAGGCAAACACCATGCTGCTGGTAGTCTGCCAGAGCGATAGGTGGATGACCTGATATAAAATGAAGCCATCATCGCTTGCAATGAGAGGCAGGGAGAGGAACCAACGACTCCCTGAGACTGCTTAGCTGCCCACGTAAAGACATTTGCTATTTTAACCTGATCAGGTAAGAGGCAGTGACGACACAGGGCACTGGGTCTCTGATCTCTTTAGAGCCTTCTTAGCTCTGGTTGTGGCAAATACACAGAAGTAAAAAAGGCTGGGTGAGTTCAGCAGCCCGGAGAGACGCTCAGTTGGTAGCCAGCACCTTCGGTCCTGAGCTGCAGAACATCCTCCTCTCCTAGACCCAGATAGTGCCAGTGCTTGGCAGAGAAAAAAACCATTTAAGCACATGAATAATTGTTCTCATGTGCACAGTTTCACTGAGCTGTGCCTAAAGGCATTGCTGACTTGGTGTCTGAATGCTCCGTGCAGTGGACGATCAAGCTGTTGTGCAGTGGACGATGCGCTGCTACAAAACTGCAAGTCAGCGCAATTCCTGGTGCTCTTGGAGAAGGCAACCTCTTGGCTTCTCTCTTTGTGAATGAATCAGGAAGCGCTGCACAGCTAATTACGATCTTAGTTGCAATCTGGCCTTGCTATCGTACTGTCTCAGCTTTTTGTAGTTGCTACTCCATTGAAAACTCCGACCCACCCTGAGAAATGGCATTTTTCCTGCACGCTGGCAGAGGAAGCAGACCGTCTGTGTTAGGAAGCGACTGTAAGGTATGGTACCTTGCTGGCACGTGGGTCCCGTCCACCCGGCTGCACAGAGGCATCGGCCACTGACGTGGTTGCAGGTAGCATTATTGAAACAGTTGCACGTCTGGCTGCAGTTCTCGCCGTACCTGTTCTCCTGGCATGCTGCGTGGAAGCAGAAGCAGACATAACTGTTAGGTAGCAGGTATGGACTGCATCAGCCGGACTCCTGCTAACCGTCCCAAATGCACTTGTCTGGGAGAGGAACCACCACTGGTGCGTGGCTGCTTTGGACGGCTGTGTAAGTTGGTTTTTATGGTGCTATGGGGAAATAACAGCTGTATGCTACAGGTGGCTGACACCCAAACATGGACACTGTTGTTAGCAGCAGCGTTACATCATTTTATCTATTTGGAAACTGTTTTGCTGGATGCCCAAGCCCTCATTACATTCAACAACAATGTGCTCAGCCAGAGCCCCCCCCAGTCCTTCTCCGAAACCAAATACTTCTCTGCCGCACAGAATTAACTTCCACGCAGAGAAAATCACACGAGGGGAACAGACACCTAAGCCTCCGGGCTCTACGACCTAGCAGCGCGAGAGACGGCGAGGGCTCGGAGTGCCTTGCGGAGGGCTGCTCCTGCCTCGCTCCAGCCCATCCCCAGCCGCAGAGGGTGGGCACCAGCCTGCAGCAACACCTACCCTGGCCGCAGCGGGGCCCGTCCCAGCCCGGGGGACAGTGGCACTGGCCCGTTGTGTGGTCACAGCGGGCGCCGTTCAGGCAGTCGCAGGCTTCCCGGCACTCCAGTCCATAAAATCCATCAGGACAGGCTGCAGAAAATGAAAGATAAATCCCCACAAAATGCCTATACAGAGAGCTGGAAATCTCCCAGCAGAGAACAGATGCCTCTTGGCGGACTTTTTTGCCGATATAATGCTGCACCAGTGTGACAGCCACATGTTAATGGCTCTCCCCCAGCAGGGCAGCAGAATATTGGATGCCTGTCCATGATGGACACAAGGTACAGGACAAAGCCGTGGTGCAATGGCACCAGGTTTCAGTCCACCAAGCGCCTGAGCAGGTTGGTGTGGGATCCAGGACCCTGCACCCAGGGACCCCTTGGCAAGGCTGCTCCAAGACCCTGTGTGCAATGTGTGTGACCGAGGCAGCTGTGCATTTACTCCTTGTTTGCATTTTGTTAGTCTTTTTCTTTTCCTAGACCTTTTCCCGTCAGAATTAAAAAGCAGCTTGTGGATATGCAGTTTTCACCATCCCGAGGGATTCTCTTTGCTGTAACGGGATCGCAGAGTCAGACAAGGAGTGCAGACCCCACTGGCAAGGAGACGGTGGTCCCTGGGAGCCGCTGGCAGCGCTGGGTCCCCCAGCGAAGGTACTTACCGTGCTCACAGAAGGTTCCTCGCCAGCCCGGGCTGCAAGTACAGGCCCCGCTGACGTGGTCACAGGCAGCCCCGTTGTCACACTGACACCGGTGCCGACAGCTCAGCCCAAACCATCCTTCCGGGCACTCTAGCAAGCAGAAGCAAAGGAGACTGAGGAGCCTGTCCTTTCCTGGCATCCCCAGGAAGCTGCGCTAAGGCAGGAGCTCGGGCTCTGAATGGCAATAACAGTATCTGGCAGCTGCTTTTTTATAACGACCAGTGGGCTCTACCCTACCCCTTACAGATGTGTACCCAGGTCACCCAACCACCCTCAGGACAGGACTGGGCTGGCAACATCACAGACAGGGCATGGGGGTTGAGCTTCTGTGGCTGAACCAAGAAGCGCTGATGGAGAAATCTGCACCAGGGCTTCCTCCGCTGCCCTTACAGGGAGAAGGCAGAAGCCCCCTGGACTGCCTGTCCGATGCCTTTCCCCTGGGAAACAAATATAGCATTTGGCTCGGCTTAAAGGCGAGCAGGGCAGCCGCTGGCAGCACTCACTCTTTTCGCAGCGGCCGCCCGTGTAGCCAGCTTCACAGATGCACTGCCCCGTCTCCGCGCTGCAGCTCCCGTCGCTGTTGCTGCAGTTGCAGGTGTGAGCACAGCCGGGGCCCCAGCGACCTGCATCGCAGGCTGAAACACAGGAGGGATCGGACCCTTAATGGCGTGGGCTCCACTTGCTCGGCTTCTCCGGTGAGCAAAGGCGCGGGCACGCTCCTCCTCGGGGTGTTATTGCCATTGATTACAACTGCTCGCTTGGGCAGAAGAACAAACACAGCTGTAGGTCCTCAGAAAACCCAGCGGGACAGTGAGAGCGGGTGCTGCGTTAGCACATATTTGATGTGAATTCATTCTGCAAGCAAGCCCGCTACAGAAAGGCAAGCGGCACCCAGCACCACTGGCAGGACAGTGCAGAGAAACCGAAAGGATTTCAGAGAGAGATTTTTTTCTGGCAGAGGCACAGCACAAAGACGACAATGAAGCAAACGACAGCGTAGCTTTGCGCAGGTCAGTGTCTTCTCGGAGCAATGGCTAATAAGCAGCAGGTACACTACCTCTCTGACAGTTATACCCCGTCCAGCCAGGCGCGCAGCTGCACGTCCCCGTCACAGGATGGCAATGTCCGTCGTTCCCACAGCTGCAGCTCAGCTGGCAGTCTGGGCCAAACCAGCCAGGCGGACACACTGCCAATGCAGAGACGGACTAACTGCAAACGGCTGCTGTAACATGGCAGCAAGGGCTCTCCTCCTGACAGACCCGGTGGGTACCACAGCGTGCTTCTGCAGAGCTGCCACGAGCACTGACGCTCCTTCTCCGAGCGTGGGTGCTCAGCTCTGGGCCGAACGAGCCGAGGGGCTTAGGCTTTTACACCCCTTTCTGCTGATGCAAAAGTTACCACTGTGAAGCTAGGACTAGAGGGACTTCAAGGGAAGAACCCCGCCCGTGCCCCAAAGCGTGAGGCAATGGCGATGTACACAGTGCTAAGCCCTGCTCCGATGAGTGCAGCGGTGCCTGGTCCTGGATGCTCTGCTCACTAGAGCAGGTACTCCAGGTCAACCTAAAGAACCCTCATCCCAGCTGCAGACAGCCATTCAGGCGCGAGGGACCCGACGGCAGAGAGCACTCACCGTCCTGGCAGCGGTGGCCGGTATAGCCGGCTGGACACAGGCAGGCTCCCGTGGCGGGATCGCAGCTGGCGTTGTTCGCACACTCAGGACATATCTCCTGGCAGCCCAGGCCCCAGCGACCGTCAGGGCAAGCTGGAGAGCGGGCAGAGAGGACACGCAAGCATCCGGATCACAGCCGAGGCAGAAAAGGGAAATTATTTTCAGGTGCACAGCAATGGGTCCCCTTTCTCGTTCATGTCCGTGCTTCATGCAAAACATGGACTTCTGTTTGGCCATACATGGCTACTAGCAAGGACAGGATTGCTTTGGTTGTTTTATAAACAGCGTGTGAGCCCTCGGTAAGTGCTATTCTGATTTCACTCCAGTACTTTCATGTCAATTTTGGATTCGCATCTACCTGGGGGGAGCTACAAGGGCTCCTTGCTAGGCAATGGTCTTGCTGGCAAAGGGTCTTTGCAGCTGCTGTCCCACTACTGGACAGCACGTCAGTCAGCAGTCCCAGCTCTGCTTTTAGTTGCAAAGGAGAAGCGAAAGGCTAAGAACTGATAAAACTGGGGCAAGAATCCTTGTTTAACTGCTCCTAAGCTGCTCCAGGGCCTGGACAAAAGTCAGGTCAAAATGTATGGTAAGCACTGTGCATGTGTGGTTTTATTGCTCAGTTGAACTATTAGGAGCAGGACATCGATATATGACTAATATCTTCCAGCTGCTGTAATACTGTATAATCATGTAGAAGTTTTTAATTTAGGATTCTCTAGTTTTCCAGCAGTTAAAGAGTAATATGGTGAAAGCAATTAAAAATACACATCAGTAAAGAAGGACTCCTTTCCTATGTTAAGGACTGCAACAACCAAAAATATCTTCATCTTTTTTTATTGTTTATGCTGTTTGCTTCCTTGTGCTTCACTCAGCTTCAACAACAGAGCTAAGCTAGCTGAGGCTATTGTTTTAGACTTACCATCAAAAGCTGCATTTTTTGTCTGATTTTCCATGGAGATGATTCCAATTGCACTAGATGTCTTTAAAACTAATTTCGGCAAAAGAAGAATAACAGCTATATGCCTAAATCCCTACCTCGGCGCGTTTGCTCCTGTTGCCGCCTCACCTTGGCCGCAGTCGTGTCCCGTCCAGCCCGGCAGGCAGAGGCACTGCCCCGTGGTCCGGTCGCAGGGCGCTCCCCTGCAGGAGCAGGACCGCCGGCAGCCCGCCCCGAACTTCCCCTCCGGACACTCTGCGTCGAAAACAGCAGTGTGAAACCAGCAGTGTGAGATGCCTTTTCCAAGAGCGTATTACCAATCAGACCCCACACCCCAAAGGAGCCTCCGGCTCCGTGAGGAAAAGCCCATCTGTGAAAGGTTCCCACGCTGCAGAGGAAGACGGTGCTCATGGGCCTGGATGTGACCGCTCCGTTATCCACCTGCAGCGGGGGCCTCCAGCATCTCGCACCGTCATTTCTCTGTTTGAGTATCGCTTTTCTGCTGTTGGTTGTGCTTTCAACAAGTATTCCCTCACAGAGGAGCCCAACATGCCCAACAGCAGAGGCCAAACCGGTCTCCAGACTGTGAACACGACTCTGCAAAATAACCCCTGTGCCGCGGGCAGCAGCCACAGCCGGCCGTACTGCAGCAGGGCTGCAGGCGCTGACAGCGTGGCAAACGGGCCAGGAAAGATGCGCGTTCACTCTGCCTCCAAGACGCTCGTGCTCGTCCCACGGGCAGTGACCCCAGCCACCCTGCTCCCTTGTGGTGGGGTGCAGAACACCGGGTTCACAGCGTGGCTTTTATAAGATGCTGTGAGGGCTTTTTACTGCCCTGGCTGAATGCCTCCGGAATCTGGAAGCCAGGGTTTTAAGAAGCAGCAAGGTTTGCAGCAGGTACATTGATGTAAAACAATAAAGAAGGAGCATCCCCATCCACAGGAGGAGTAAGCGCTTTTCTGTCCCTCTGCTCTGAATGCCAGGGTGGTACTGCTGATACCAGAAAGCTCGCTTTGCTTTGTACCCCATGACACAATTTAGCAGCCAGCTAATTATGTGCAGACTAAGGGCCTCAGACCCAAAGATCCTTAAATCCTATTTGAGTCTCCCAAAAAAGCTCCATGCTCGCAGTCCCTTTTGTTCACCAAAGCCGATGATTCGTAAGGCTTAGGCAGATGCAAAGGCACCAGCATTCACAAATCACGGAGGAAAAGCGCACCAGTGTGTAGATTTCAAGTGACACAGTGGAGTTTTTGTTATTCCTCCTCTTTGCTAATTGATGGCAGATGTTTGTCTTCACCCTTTAATAATTTCCAGATCCGAACAACAGCCAAGAGCCTACTATTTCTATACAAATATTTGTGTTATTTCCTGTGACTCCCCCCTACAGGCTTGAGCTCCTTTCTTATTCTTTTTAAAAATATCCCGACCGAAAGCGCCCAGCCCGCCGAGGCGCCGCGTGGCTCTGGAAGCAGCAGCGTCCCGCCGCGTGGGGGGGTCCGGGGCTGCCGGGACCCCTGCGAGGGGGCACAAGCCCTGCAAAAGCAGCTCGCATCTCTCCTCCTAACGCTAGTTAGCTCTGTTAGCACTCGCTTCCATTGGAACTTTTTGTGAGCATCTGCAGCTTTCGTTCTGACCGACAGACCAGCTATGTTCTCTCAGTGGGGGTGTTATGCAAGATAATCATGTGCTAGCAGCTTGATTAGGTTAATAGTTATAACTTCTGGGTTGAGTGTGGATGGAGTGCTTGGTTAAACATTAGTGCAGAAACTCCTGGGATGCTTGAACCAAAATTCAGATGCTGACCACTGCAAGCCTCTTAACGCAGTGTGTCTTCTCTTAATGCAGTGTGTCTTCTCTTAATGCAGTCTGTCTTCAAGCGTGGATTCAAGAGTTCAGCTTTTTGCATTTTCTGTTGGATCCGACCAGTTGAAGTGTGATTCAGGAGGAGACAACCTCAGAAGAGGAGGAGGTTGGCTTTTCAATTGTTCATCAGCCCTGAGGCTGACAGAAATTATTTTCCAAGAACTGTGTTGGTGTTTTGTAATCATCACCTCGTGCCAATGACTCACTGCCATTAGGTTCACTCCAAACACCTTTGTTCGAAGGAAGCCAAGCTCTCTGACACCCCAACTATCTCCCAGGATCTTGAAAAGCTGAGCCCTCAGAGCTGGAGTGTTACGCTGCACACACAGAGCTGTGCAGTTTAGTTACCATACTGTCAACTGGCCCTTTATATGAAGAGCAGAAAACTGCTCTAGGAGGTGCATACAGAGGCAAAAGTTTACATCCTAATGTAAATGAAATATAAAGTTTTCCTTTCCACTTGCAGATCAAATAGAGTTTCAGTATGGAATAGAGAATGGAATGGAAAATATGATACCCTTCTGCTGGGCACTGATTGCCGGGAAGTAAAAAGACATCAAAGGGGGGGGAAGATAACCAGATATCGATCACCTTCATCTACAAAAGCAGAGATGCCCAAGTGGCAGGATGAAGTGAGACCTTGTTCTCCTTTTCTGAATAAGACTCATTATGCATGAGAAATCCTGCTTTAAAGGGATTGCAGCGTTTTACAAAGACCTGCAAATGGCAGCTCTTGTGTCCTCTAACCCCATTGCAACTTTTCACGCATTAGATCAACTGCAGTGGGCTAGGGGGTCTGAGAGAGCACAGGAGGAATTCGGGAAGCCCTTTCTTGTTGTTTTGTGAAGAAAAAGGTTGTATGTGTGAGGAATCGTGAGTTTACGGGAGGCTTAGAGTTGCCTCGCAGGGCCCCTGCCTTACCTTGATCGCAGTTCTCCCCATGGTAGCCTTGGGGACACTCCTTCCGGCACTCTCCGGTGACGTGGTCACAAGACACTTCTGGCGAGCAGCTACATTTCTTCTTGCAGCCATCCCCATAATAGCCAGGGTCACAGTCTGTTAACAATCATAATTGAAAAGAAAGACCATCTGGCATTACTCGGTTGACCCTGGAAGAACAAGCAGCCCCAGCTCGCAGCGATGGGCACTGACCAGCACCGTCCCGAGCCGATGGCAGTGGGGCTGGACGAGCTCCACCGTCCATGTTTACGGGCACTCCCACCCGGCTCTGCAAATTCTGCGTGCTAACTTAACACGACTGAGTCCGACAGCGAGTTTTGTTCCCACTCTAAATAACAAGAGCTGAGACAGTCTTAGGAGGGTGGGAAGCGAGCTGAGCTTTTCTCCAAGAAAATGAGTTAGGGGGAAAGAGGTTGCGGGAGGAGAAAGGGGGATGCTCCGTGAATACTTCTTGGCAACTCACTCATCTCACAGCGCTTGCCGCGGTAGCCGGGTTTGCATCGGCAGGAGCCGTCCCTCTTGTCGCAGTCCTGCGTGTTCTGCTGCACACAGCGGCACTCTTCGGAGCACCCGGGGCCAAACGCCCACTTTGGGCAAACTGTACGCAGAGGGAAAGAGCTGGTCAGTGACCCGCGAGGCCAAATGACACAGGGCAAGGGACAGAAACTTTGCCACCCAGCGCTGGCCCTTCCCAGGGGTGGTACCTAGAAAGGCTGTAATCCAAGAATAACGTACATCTCATAAAAAAGATGAGGACAAGCATACCTAAATGGCAGTACCGTCCATATAAGCCAGGATCGCACAGACAGGCTCCGTAAATCCGATGGCAACGACCCCGGTTGGCACAGTTGCACTTTTTCCTGCATTGTTTCCCAAAAAATCCTTTAGGGCACCCTAGTAATAGAGAGAGATTTTCCCGGAAGATGAGCCAATTTCAGCCTGTCATTTTATTTCCAGCAGACCACAGGAAAAACGTGCCAAAATCAAAGCTGTATAACATCAGAAATGAACCTAGGCAAAGGATGCCGCGAGTGTTGAAAAGAAGGCTGGCTTGTTTTCTGACCAGGAATGAGCAATCAGATTCCCTGCATCAGCTCAAAATCAGATTGCTCCCGCAGCCGGCACTCCTGGCCGTGCACAGTGCACTTCACCTGCTGCCACGCTCCAGCCGTACGAGGTGCTGCGAGGGCACCCATCTCGTGCCCCGCTTGAAATGGCAACGCTGGTTGTGCTAGAAATCTACCCTACGGGGCTCTGAGAAGTCAAGTTTTTCATATGTGAGGAAGTAATCCATGAGGCTGTTCCTATTGATAAATATCAGTGATATTTGCACTATTAAAGGAATAAAATTACTGTTCTTTCCCTGTTGTGCTAAAGATCTTAATATTAGAAGCACACGGCAGACAGGCTGTGTCAGCAGAAAGCTCTGGCCAGCATCTGTCCAGGCAGCACAGGCCTCCTCCCGTAGGATAAGAATAGCAGACAGTTTAAGCAGAGGAAATGCCGCCCTGGGACAACAGATCAGTTCTTCATTGTTTAGTTTAATCTTACCTCCCTGTTTTTTCTCTGTACCCCTCAATCACCTCCTTCCTACAGAAAGGAAAGGTCGGGGTATCTCGTGCATTCATTTACATTCTGCTTCGGTCTCCTCCTTCAGTAATAGCTCCCAGATGCTCCTAACCATTTGTCTGAAGTCATTTTGTCTGAGTCTCTTATTGTCTCACTCTTTCTGTGTTTTTAGATTATGTCCCCCAGATTTTAACTCTTTGGGAGAAAAACTACCTACCAACAGCAACACCTCCTTTTGCAGTACTTGGGGTAACTACTGTTGTCACAACTTTTCAATGCTTTGTTTTTTCTTCAGCGGAAAATACCTGCACGGTTCTGTAAATTTACCACTGAACATCCATTTCTGGCATTCTTTCCTGTGTCCACCACTGAATGTCCAGTGGAATACAGATGGCTGCCATGTCATTGCTGAGTAGCAAACAGCGACTGCAAAGGTCTTCCAGCGCAAAGACAAGGCATGCTACCTGGAGCACTGTTTTGTGGGTGAAGAATCCCCTTTACCACCTTTTCCTTATTAAAATGACATTTTTCCACGCAAGGCTAGGTGACCCACCGAGTCAGACGGAGCCGGGCTGTGTTAGAGCCACTCACACTGGGATGGGTCAACAAAAGAGCTGAAAGATGGTTTCAGTGACGGGCTACAAAGGGAGCAGTGTAAGGTATTCTGTGGAAAACATTTTCAGGCTTCAGAGGAGCACAACTGGAACCTCAAAGCGTGGCATCAGAGATGGCTGCAATAGCCATTTATCAAATTATGGCAAATGCTCTGCTAACACGTTAAGGGAAACAGAAAGGAGCTACCTCCGCAGGCCGGGGAGCATCACTCGCAACTCGCTAGTGCTATTTCTTTATAGCAAAATGTTTTAGGGAGAAAAGGAAACTGCAAGGGAGGCCCCAGTGTTCTGTGCTCGATTTCAGGGTCCTGCCTTTTCGCAGCGAGGCGAGACATCCCGCACCCCGCCAGCTCCCCGCGCCTTGCCGGGGGGTCGGTGAGCAGGAAAGGGATCGCTCTCGCTGCCGTGTGAAGCGGGCGACGGAGACCCGCAGGCTTACCGTCTTGGCAGAGCTCGCCAGCCACCCCGGGCGGGCAGCGGCAGGCGCCCGTGGCGGGGTCGCAGGTGCCGCCGTTCTGGCAGCGGCAGGCCAGGCTGCAGTTCCTCCCGAAGGTGCCGGCCGGGCAAGCTGGGGTGAGAGAGGCGAGGCTCAGCCGGCTGCCGCAGCCCCGCGCACAGCCGCTGCCTCCGTGCATCCTGCGGCAGGGACGAGAAGAGCTTTCTCGCCCGCTGCCCTCCAGCATCACTCACTCTGGTTACAGAGGACGCCGGTCCAGCCTGCCAGGCAGTCGCAGCCGGTCTCCTCCGCGTTGCACGTGCCTCCGTTTTGGCAGTCCTCACAGGTCAAGCTGCAGTCGGGGCCGAACGTGTGCTCCAGGCAGACTGCAACGAGAGGCGCTGCGGGTGAACAGCCTTCCCCAAGGCTGCCTCAGCATCTCGGAGAGTTGGGGCAGCGAAACCCCCTGTGTGCATGCTGCGGCAGAGCTAAACGCATCTGTGTTGTAACACAGATTCTGTGTACACAGCAAAGGTACTCGACAAGTCTTGTGGATACGCACCAAACACAAATAAACCCAGCACGCGTGATTAATTCTGAAGACTTCCAAGCAAAGTATGCCATTTACCAGTGCTGCAAAATGCCCACCAAATTTTTCTGAAAGTGTGTGCTCTCCTCTTGCTTCCATCTCTTCCTCCTCTTCTTCATAGTCATCGTTAAAGAGCTGGGTAAAGTCATCTCGCAGGATTGCAACATGAGGGATTGGGCGGATAACGGCGTGCTGACCATCCAGAGCTTCCACAGGGTCCGCTATAGCTAGGGAAGCAGTCAGGAGATGACAATGTCAAAGTGGGAAAAGAGACAACATCTCTTAAGAGGTGAACAGTAGGACAGAACCTCTGTAATAAGAAAGGGAAACCAGAACTATCTGGTGCATCTGATCTGGCAGGGTTTGCACCACTGATCTCTCTCTGTATTGACACCTCTACAGTTTTTGCAACTTGTTTGCCTGTTTGTTTTGGCTAGAACGGGCACGGGCCAGCTAAGTGACTTCAAAATCTATGGGAGAAGCTTTGATCTTAACCCTGACACGCAGCTCTGGCTTCTCAGGTAACTGAGCTCACACTCACCCCATCACCCTTGCCCTGCTGTTTTTCTGACCAGAGCCGCTCAGCTTCTTTGAGTTTTCAGATAAGTTAATTCTTTTCTGGAAAATTAAACAAGATCGCCCATCTGACAACGTGAAGCAATGCATTTCAGCTCAGCTCTCCTTTTGGAAAGAGTATCCATCAGGCACAGCTACAGGTTTCCTTCCCTTGCAGGGTAGGCAAGGATTAAGAGCCAGGCAATCAAGCTAAGCCCAGGCACACTTGGGAGCCAGGGCAGGGGCTGCAGAGCCTATAAAAGCCACAGGGCTGGAGGGGCTCAGGTGTTTTGCCAGAGTGGGGAGGCACCCAGTGCTGCTTTTCTGGGTCCAGAGCTCAGAAAGCCTCTCCAGGGACCTGGGCAATGCTGTTGGGGGCCGTTAGATTAAGCGAGTGGGGTGTTGGCTGCCCGAAGTGAGTAAGTTGGGTAACGGTGTGTTTGGTGATGGGATAAAGACACTACTGCTTAAAAAAAAATAATTCATTATTTCTTATAAGGAAAAGCTGTAGAGGCTGGTGACTGTGGGAAGGGTTCTAGTTCTTTGGTTAACGTGGAGTCATCACTGCGGACTATTGTAAGTGTAGCTGTGCCAAAATCCCCTATGCTTCTTTGGAAGGTGCTGTGTAATGTGGCTGAAATAGGACTGGTCCTGTCAGGGGAAAGCTTTCCACTGGCGGTGTGAGTCATTTCCACTGCTAACAGTGGAATAAGTGCTGTGGAAAAGCTGGACGAGGTGGTGTGCGGGGCTAACAGGCTCCAGCCCGTGCTGGTCCGGCTGGGCAGGGCAGCGTGCAGGGGAGGCTATGCCAGGGAGCGCAGGGCGCGGGGCAGGCAGCCCGCTGCTCACCCGTGCAGCGGCGCAGGCGTTGCACTTACAGATGCAGCTCCTTCGGTCTTCGTCCAGTTTGTATCCGATCTCGCAGGCACACTGGAAGGACCCTAGCTGGTTCTGGCACGTGTGTTCACATCCACCGTTATGTGACGAGCACTCATCCACATCTAGAAAACATGGGATACTCCAGTGTAATGGGAGCAGGCCCTCTGTACAGGACAGGGGCCCGGATGTATTTCTGTCCACAGATCCGCGAGTAGGCTGATGGCATCCTCTCTGGTAGTTATGTGAAGCCATCTGACTCCAAAAACTGAGTGAGACTACCCAGGTGATTCAGGGAGCCCTGGGTTTCAGAATACCATGTGCTAGGTTTCAGCTCATGTCTGTCGCTAGCTGTGTAGAAAGAGGTGGGTAAACTTGGGGTTGAAATGCTATTGGAGAGCTGTGGTAGCGAGAACAACTCATTAGGAGGATAAAACCCCACGTTCTTTATGCGAAGAAGGTGACTCCTCAGAGAGCTGACAGGAAAACTGCTACGAGCTGGGAGAAACTGGGAGAAATGCCTGGCTGTTGCAACCAGGTAGGACGGTTTCTTGTTGTCTTTATTAAAAGCTTGTGTTAGTCACTGTCGTAGCTGTATTTTAGACAGACACTTTGATTTGCCTGTATCTCTTGGGTGAAAATGATGGGCAATGTTGGCCTCTGGGTATGAACATAAAATGATTTCTGTGAATAATGCAGTCAGACCTGGACCAACTCACTTGGAGATATCCTGATTAGAATTCAGTGTGTTCAAAAGCCCCATTGCTACTCTTCAGTTGTGCCGGACTAGGGTTAGAATAGCTGACTTGCCTTAACAGTAAGCAAACTGAGGAGTCTGACAAAATACAGAAAACCAGAATTAGAGGAACCTATTCCGTCTGTGTCTCTTGCCGTGCTGCAAGGCTGAGGACTGCAGCATTGCTGGTTTACTTGCAGGAGTCCAGCTGGATGTTTCTGCTTACCATCACACCCGCAGCCGTCTGTGCTGAGCCGGTATCCAGCAGAACAGGCACACTCGTAGCCTCCGGGATAATTGTAACAATCTTGCTGACAACAGTGAGAACCCTTGTCACATTCATTGATATCTAAATAAAAAACAAAGGGCACTGGATGTTAATACACATCTAGCTTTGCAGTGGTGACAGTACTTGTTAAAATTGCTCCGTGACTAGTTCTGGTAAGCTTTTACTGAGCTGACTGCCAAATGCTGAGCTAGTATTCTTGCTTTCCTCTGAAATAAGTGAGCTTCATGTTAACAGATCATCCTTGGCAACGTGCTCCCCAGCCAAGGGAGGAATCCTGAATCCAGTGCTAGAGGCCTGTGGGAAGTTAACCGTGATTTTCAGTTCGAGATTGTTCCTAAAGGTTTTGTGTGCTTACAAGTAGGGGGTGATTCCACCTGTAACACTGACTCTTGCTTTCGGATTTACCCTGTTACAAATACTGATGTTGAGTACAGAGATGGGTGAGGACTGCATGATTCCTTCAAACTGTCTCAGAGTGAAGTCTCTGAAGGATGGACCTAGATAACCTGGAGAAAGCAGAGCTCCTCAGCTTTCAATTTCAAGTCCCCTGTATTTATGGGACTTCATTTGTCCCCTATAAAGTGGGAATTACCGCAGTGCCCATGTAGTAGTGGGGTTTGCGAAGCATCCCCCTACCACTGGAGGAGGCTGGACCAAGGAGGTATCTGGTAGGAAAACAAATAGCACTGCTGGGCTGCAGAAAGTGCACTGGGCTTTGTAGTACGCAAAGGAATAACGTTCCTTCAGAGTAGACTTCAGTTCAGGTCGTGGCTTTTTTGTTCCTGTGTTGCTATGTGGTATGGAGACAGCTCCTACAGCTTCCTCAGAGCCACAGAGGAAAGCAAAGGTCCTGGGGATTTTGGGTTCCTCTCCTCTGGCAGAGGAATCGCTCCCCTTTGCACAAGTAACTGTGGGTGCCCGTGGCAGCCTGCTAAGGAGTCTATCTGTTCCTAACACATGTCCTGGACAGACTTGGGCCTTGAACACGGCAGGCAGAAGGTGGTACTGAACAAAGAAGGAACAAATGCAAGAATTATTTCCTGAGTAATGTGAACTGCAACTCTACACTGCATGGAAATATGTAAGTACTGTTTTGCATCACTAAACACTGTTACTCTTTGCTAGCAACCTCCTGTTTGCTGGTTTTGTAGAAAGAGAAGTCTTTAGGTATTTAGGTAGCCCTAATGCACTGAGGCACAGAGACCCTTCAACTAACCTGCAGGAAGGGCACCAGGATATCTGACAGCTTTGGGCTGCCTGCAGGATGGAAACACCCGCCCAGCCTTGCTGTGCGCGTCTGAGCCACAGCCCCACAGTGAGCACGGCAGCGAACCACCGCCCCAAACAGGGGTGCAGGAAATGTCTGACTGGTGAGCACTGCAGGGGGTTTCTGACTGGGTTATTTGCTGCGAGGGGCTCAGAGTGATGCAATATAAAGGGCATGCCTCAGCTTCATGGCATTTACAGAGCTCGAGGTGCATTTCACCCTTACGTCTCCATTAACACATACTTTATAGAACCGGATGGAGCTGAACTACACTTGGCTTGCAGCTAGTGACTCATCCGCATCACTCATTTACTCAAATTACGCTGCTGCTTCCTTTGAGATAACAGGCAAGATGGTACATTTTGAGCATCGTCCCTTCTAGATGTAGGCTTATAGGTATCTGAGATGTCTGTGACTCTCCGTATCTGTCAATGCTGCCTTAGATCAGTTTCAGCAGGGAAAAACTAGTTCTGAAGTCAACATTTGCTGTCCAAGTAGTGGAGGTTTGAGGATGTCTTCAAGTAGAGCAATATCTCACCTCCTTTTACTTATGTATCTGATTCTAGCCTTGTGAACCTGTTTGTAGCGCATCTACATGTAGTAGCCAACATACGGAGATACTCATCGTTACTTGAGATGTGCTTGTAGAAACAAGATATGTACCTTTTCCCTTGCCTTACCAGTGCATGTCTTCCGGTCCTCTTCAAGCCGATAGCCAAAGTTACAGGTACAGACTGGGCCAGAGCTGGTGTGGTGGCATGTATGGGAACAGCCACCATTGTTGGCTTCACAGCTGTTCACAATCTCCATTTCTATCCCTGGAAAAGGCACACTGGTTAGGACCCTGCAGTGTGCGCTGCACGTCCGTACATACTGGCTGGCCCGTGCCTTCCCTCGGTGCTGCGCCCGAGCAGGCGCCCACGCAGCAGCTTCCAGCTGAGCTCCTTGCACGTGCACTTCTGTGTGCACAGCCCTGCTGAGGAGAAGAGTGATCTGCAGTGGGGAAAGGATGAAAATAGTTTTGCCCAGAGGCCACTGCTGGGCTGGGAAGTGATGTATAAAAATAAACCAATGGATCCCAGGCAATGCCCCGTGTAGCCTCTTAGGGACAGACTTGTGGAGCAGGCTCGGGACAATCTCTGAGATGAACCAGACTGCAGACCAAACTGCTCCCATTCCTGACACGCTGCAGTATGTGCTGCCAACCAAAAGTTGGCTCAGTCTTCCTAAGTACAGAGCTGTTCCGATGCCAGCAGCAGAATACAGCTAACTACGGAAACATCCGGATGCCTACAGCTAGAAATGTTAGTTACTGACATGTCAAAAATGGTACGTGCAAACATCAATAGCAGCCATATATCTTCTTAGCTTGGCAAAGTTTATGTAAACTTAAGTCTAGTTAATTAAGCTGTCTTAAACTAAAAGGAGTACCATGGAGCTTTGACTCAGTCCTGAACCTCAGGAAAACAATTTCTGCTTTCAAGAACATTTTTGAGTTTTTAGTGTGTTCAGACCCAAGGAGGATGAAAGAAGGGGAGCTTGATGCTTCCCAATGGAGCTGTGCACATCAAACAACAGCTGTGCCATGGTGGAAGACTATCTTCCAGATTTCACAACACGAGTATAGTCCCTCTCTCTTTCCTTTTCTTATTAGTGCAAGAACAACCAGGGTCTTGCATAAAAGAAATGTGCTAGAAGGGGCACGGAGAAACACCTTTCATACAAGATTGCTACTGATTTCTACAGTTTGCACCAAAGCAGAGGTATTGTCAATGGTTATGGCAATGAGTTACAACAACTGGAGGAGCCACGTCGGAACATGAATGGGGCTTGTGCTTCCACCGTCCCTGCTGTCAAAAGTGACCCTCCAGGGCTGGCATCTCTTACCAGGAAAACCAAGGCTTGAGCAGCAATAAAACTAAGCTTTTTGTCACCTGTGGGCCAGGTAGCTGAAGGGTAATCTTCTCTGCTGCATAGTCACAGTGCTAGGTCATGAGGTAGCCAAGATTTATTAAGCATAGACCTGGCTTCCTAATCCTTGCTAGCCTTGCTGGCTATCATGCATCTTTACCCCAACAGCTGAAGGTAAATGTGCAGTTGCACATGAAACTGAGCTATGGGATAATTTTTCACAGCATAGGCAGTGTGAGATAAACCATTCTCCTAGGAAAAAAGGTGTGTACATGCTTAGGCTCTTAAATAGCACGTCATCAGTTTAGTTCCTCACATTGCTCCCAGTTTGATGCCTTTCAAGACCCATTTATGGTCTGCAAAGCCTTACCCTCATACCCTTGGCAGGCTCCCAGAGAGCGGCAGCCTGACTGAGCTGCTGCAGCTGCCCAGGTGCCCAGCACGGCTTCCAGTAGCACCAGCCTCCAGCACTGGGACTGCCATGGTGGCTTTCGTCTGTAAGGGGGCTGCTAGTGCTAAATGTCGATAGCTCTGCTTTGGACTGTCCCAGCTGAACAAAGATGTATGGACAATCTGGCTCGTTCTTGCATAATAGTGTTTATTTCTTTTCTTGATGGGAGCAGATGTGATCACTAGCTCAATTCCTTCTTCAGTTACACATCTGCAGCTGACTGAACTCATCCAACCAAGTCCCCAAGAGCAGAACTTGGCCTATTTGGAGCCAAATGGCTCCAAATAAATTGCCTAAACCAGCAAAAGTAGCTTCATGGTAACTTTAAAGATCAGACAAAGTTTTTTATCTTGGTGGGGGAGTAAACAGCCCCAAACCTGCTTGTGAAATTCTTCAAAAAAGATTGCTATAACTTGGCCCTGCCAATTCCCAGAGGATAGTGCACAAACACTTGCCTGCAGAAGCAAACCCGCCTCCCGTCCCTGCCTGAGATGGGGGTCTGCATGCAGTACTCACGATAGCATTGCTTGCCGTCTGCCCCCAGCTCGTAGCCTGGGTTACAGGTACACTTAAAGGAGCCGCGAGTGTTGAGACACTGGTGTGCGCACATGGCTAGTCCGGTCAGACATTCATTCACGTCTGCAAGAGATGAGCAATCAAGAAGCAAAACAGGTTGAGCCATAAACATTCTTTCAAAGGGACAATTGTTACTGTCTTCAAGTTTTTCACCCATTTCTTGCACCCTGAATTCTTCACTGGGGTCCAGAGCAACAAAGAGAGAGAGTTAAGAGTTGAGAATTACTGTAAAGCTTCCTAGGAAATTGGATCACGTGAAACTTGAGTGTTGTTCCAGGCAACTCGAGCAGGGCTCTTGGAGAGATGTCAGCTGAGCACTTTCATGCCACCCCTCCGGAAGGCTTGTGCATCACTCCGTTAAATTCACAAACGCTGATAGTTACTATGATTGAGCGCTACTTCACCCTGTGAGACACAGTTGTTTTTCTCTGACAGCTTTGTTGTAGGGAGCTTACCCTCACAGGCCTTGTCGTCGGGTGCCAGGCGGTAGCCAGGGTGGCACTGGCAGCGGGCCGTTCCACGGTGGTTGTGGCACTGGTGCATGCAGCCCCCATTCCTGTTGCTGCAGGGGTTCCTCACTGCAGGTCAAAGCAGAAGAGGCAGGCTTATTCCATGCTAATCCTAGCTCTTATTGGCATTATGCATATGGGAAAACAGAGCATCAAGCAGTTATGCCTAGCAAAAAAGTCTGCAATCTGTGAAAGACCATTCTCCACCAGACAGAAAATCTCTGCTACTGTTTACTGCTCCATCCAGGCAGGAGGATTTACATGGTGTGAGATCCTGCAAAAGGCAGGCACTAATCTGAGTAAAACCTTTCCTGCAGAAGCTTGGCATGGACATGTCCCTCTACAGAGATGACAGAGCAAGCACCAGGCAAATTTGTTTCAAGTGCTCCTATCAAGAGGTTTGCCAGTCTCTGACCTGCCCCAGGACCTGCACAGATGCTACAAAACCCTACCAACTGCTGCATTTTTAGTACCCCGGTTGTTCCTTTTCCCTTAGCAGCTTCACAGCTAAAGACTTCCCTCCTACCTCTTGAATGCCAACTGCTATGAATGAGGAGACTAAACTTCTGCTCTGTATCCCCTCCAGCTTCTCTCCCTCCTGCAGCCGGGAGCAGGTCAGCCAGAAAGCTGTCTGCAAGCAGAGGGAGAAGATCCCATCCCGCTGTGACATGCTGCTGTTCCTTCGCTTTCTCAGAAGCGTGTGCCTTCATACAATTTCATTTTTGTTGGCTACACTCCTTCAGCTCTTCCTTGCCTTTCAGAACAAGCTGCAGAATATGTCCACGACAATATAACATGCAGAGTTTTCCCTGGAGTGGAACGCCTGGGTCTGATCTATTTGACATCTGAGCATGCAAGTGCAGGTCCCCTATGCCCCCCAACTCTCAGCTGCCCTGAATAAAAGGCCAAAGCAAAGCTCTGCCTCCCCAGCTTCCCGTGCATGCCTGAGGGGACTCACAGACGCAGCGTTTGCCATCTTCCCGCAGCTGGTAATGGTGCCGGCACTGGCACCGGTGCTGCGTCAGCGTCACCTGCACGCAGTCGTGCTCACAGCCGCCGTTGTTCAGGGCACACGTGTTCACAGCTACGAGGCAAAGGGACAGAACATTCATCACAAAAATAACGGCACCTGGATGAGGCTCTTGCACAGGACCAGGGCAAATCGTACACACTTACAGCACTGCTAATGAGAGTTTAAAATTGGGGCATACTCGACCTGTGCTAAAGTGAGAAGTTCATGGCAAACTTCGTGAGAAGTGTGCTCGATGTGAGCTGTTGCTACAAAAACCTGTTCTGTGTGCAGTGCACAAAAGAGGCCGCCCACCGCCGTGCCAGACGGGTACAGAACCCCTCGAGACAGGGGCCCTTTTCTTTAAAGGTAAGATCGGCTCAACAGCGTCAGGTAGCAGCTTAAAATCGCTCTTTTCTACAATAACAGTTCCCAGCAGCTCTCCTGGGAGGCGAGACCGGGATGTGGGGGTCTGGGCTAGGTCCTCTGCAGTATTACATGGGAGGGAAGCTGACAACCGGCATGCTTCCTAACAAGCATCAGCCCTCTCCGAAGGGTGCCCGTGCCAGCAGGCAGGCTTCTTGCGCTGCATTATTGCTGAAAATCTCATCATTTTGTTCAAAGATGGTCACTGCAGGTACAATGCCACAGCTAGTTCAGCTTAATTACTGCTCAGAGAGAGTTGCACTCAGGCATATTCAGGTTTTCCTGTAACAAAATAATCTGGAAAACTAAGTTTCTGGCCCCGTGCCATGCAAAAGACACCAATTATACAGGGCAAGGCCCAGCAGGTACCATCAGTTCTGGGAACATGTAAGGAAAAATGTCTTAAGATGCACCCTGCACGTCCGGACTTCGATCGGGTGTAACAACTGCTTTGACTAGGAGATTTCTGCGTGAAAGTCAGGACGCGTGCGCTCGTCCGCGCTGCGAGTAGCTGATGCTGTAAGCAGCAGAGTCGCTGAGCCGGAGTGCACGGAGATACTGGTGGGAACTCTGATTTCATCCTAAGTGCAGGCGGGACTGGGAACTGAGATTCCTGACTGGTGTTCCTGGCCGTGCCACAGCGTTTCTGTGTGGCCTTGCGCAAGGCGCTTTCCTGCCCAAAGGATTTCAAACAGTCAGAAAACAGAAGGTTTTGCCTAGGCTACGGCAGAAAACAGATCTCATGACCGAACATGTGGGCTATCTTCTCTTTAAAAGCTTGCCATCATTTTAAAAGCTTGCCATCATTTTAAAAGCTTGCCATCATTAATCAGCCTTAAAATAGCCTTCTCCTCCCCCCTCTCTGTTCTTATAATCTGGGACTTCTCTGCAAGATAAGCCACCAAAGCATGATGTTTAACCAGAGATGTGTGCACCTTGCAACCAGCAAGTGGGCAGAGTTTGCCTGCTTATTTTTACTAGGCTGCAGCTATCCAGGACCACTGACCTTGTTGTATCCAGGAGAAATTTGAGCTGGAAAACAAAGCGGGGAAGGATTTCCTTCCCCTGGAGAGGGATTCACAGACTCTGGTAGTAGGTAAGCTGTCCTGGGGTAATTACATGCCTCCAAAGCGATGAACGTCTCCTCTTAGACCACTGCATGTCTCCTGAGTTAGCCAACCTACACCTGAGCATCTCAACTAGAGACTGCTCCAAAGAGAGGTGTCCCTTAGGGAAATTGGCCTTTAAAGTCTGTTCTTTGTCTTAGGAGACACAAATGTGTGTGAAACACACAACATGCTGCACATCAAAGCTGTGGGGGTGCGACACGGCTAAAACCTGCCCATGGTCTGGGATGGAAACCCAAACCTGGTTTCCACAGCAGAATAGTACAATGAGTTGTGGTCTCACACATTTCTGACCTATTTTTCAAGCTCCAGAATAACCTAATGTGCTGACTCTGAGGAATCTTACAAGAAAGCTAAAAATATCTCTAATGAAAACCATCTCTCCACAAACTAACACTTCAGGTAATCACAGCGCCCTCAACAACCTCGAGAGTTTTGCTAAGCAGGCGAGCCTGGAAAGCATATGCTAGTAAAAGGCCCTGCTTTTAACGAGGTCTCTGAATCCCAAGGCAAGTTGGGGCTATCAAACGCCCATGCCCAGGGCGCAGACGACCGGGTGGGCTGCGGGCAGCTCGCCTGTGCTGGCTGGCCTCTGGTACCAACGCGTTGCAATGGGTGGGTGTGCAGCCCTGCTCTGCCAGTGCCTCGTCCGGGCGTTCAAAAGAGTATTTTCTATAGACAAAGTACTGAAAGTAATTTGATTAAGTCTCTCTTGTATATTAGTGAAAAACAAATATTTGGCACAGGAGAAAATAAAAGGCAAAACTGCATATTCATTTTTTTTTTTTCTGCAAACAGTTCCCCTGCAGAAAAAAAAGCCTTGACTCAGAGCTGAGGAGCTCTCTCAACTTTTAAAAACTAACTTCCCGTTGTATGCCTCTAACTAAACAACATTTGGGGGAATAAAAGTGGCTTAATAGGGTCAAAGTATTGCCATACACAATATATGGCTGGAGCAAGAACTATCAGTTTATGTTAGTTGTGCTGACATTGTTTCCTTTAATCCATTTGGAAGGAAACAACAGAAATACTTGACGTTCCTGAAAAGTTTTGGGTCAGAGTTACAGTACTGAAGCTTTAGCAGAGATGGGTGGTCATTTAAAAATATTCTGACATATTAAAGTGTTTAATAACATATATTCAAAAATACACATAAATAATGTGCTTGTTGGAGTGGTTTTTTTTAAAAAGAAGTAAAACAATGCTAATGCCTGCCAAAACATTCCTTCATATGGGAAAAGTACTGGGCCAATGTAGAACAAGCCAATGCATCTGACGTCTAAAATAACCTCCCAGTATGCAGTTATTTGTATGAATTTGCAGTCTAAATAACTGCCCTCCTTGCATACCTCTAAAAGACAACTTTTCAGAGTGGAAAAAAACTAAAGTCCAGGTTCTTCTTTATCATACAAAATTTAAGCAGAAATCCTGCAAGGCTGGATACAGCAGACTTTATTTCTACACACAAGAAGATCAGCATGTCTGTGGGTTGCACTGAACTGCACGCCGAGGCACGGTACCCACCCGATACCCATGTAGTGACGGAGCTTTGCAACGGCAAAAACTGCTCCTGAAGGGCAGAGGAAACTTCAGGCACTCGACCCACGGGACGTGGCAACGCTCGGCCACCGCTGGCACCTTGAGTAGGGTACGGTATGGACCAGTAGAGTAGGGTATGGACACCAACTACAAGGACACGCGCTCCTGTTCCAGCCGGTCCTCCTTGGCCAAGCTGTTTAAGGGCAACCAAGTGCCAGAACCGCTTATGCAGGTCTTAACTGATGCTGTTTGCGGACCACTAAGAGAACATAAAAGGTGAAGCAGAGAGAGCACCGGGGTCTTGCAGAGCATTTTCTTTCCTCTTGTGTTTCTTTTAGTATGGCTTATTTGCTAGCAAATGTACTCTTCAAGACTAATAACCCCATCTGAGCCTCCCCATTCTGTGATTGCACACGATGACGAAGGGGCTGGCGCACGCTGTTGTCTCAGCCATCGCGGGTGCGTTCCAGACCACTACGGGTAATGGGAAGCAGAAGTTCTCTGCCAAGAGACTTACGCACGGGGAAGTAGTGGCTGGCATCGCTGGCTATACAGCGCTCGTAAGCTATTCGGCACTGGTGGCACACGTGCGACACAACGAGCAAAGCAGTCACGTCCTGCGGCATCTCGCAGAGCCACCCGCGGTGCACTGACTGGCAGGGGTGCTCGTGCAGCACCGCGGTTTTGCTAAGATACGAACTAATTCAATTTAAGAATCAGGAATAGTAAGACAGAACAAATGAAACGTTAAAATTGTTCTGGGTGTCTTTCCATCAAAGCAAGGGCCTTCTAATTCTGGGTCTCCTTAGCTGGCTTCTTGCAGAGTAACAGCCAGTAGACCTCACTGCTGGCCTTGTTTTAATTACTTGCTCTTTTTTTTTTTTCTGTTTACAGAACCACTCTAAAAATATTTCCATTCCCAGATGCTTTTCCTAGCTTAACATTTCTGTGACAGCATTGCCAAATCCAGTGTCATCTTGTACATCACACAGATTTTTGTAATTAAAGCTCAGACAGATTTTCCACAGATGATATTTCATCGTCTGCAAGAGGGACTTTACTTCCATCCCCTCCCTCTGAAGGGAGCGCAGTGCTGCTGAAAGATGCTAGCTCCTAGATTCTGACCGTCTTGGGCCCGGGAAATGGCTAAAAAGGGATGAAAAGGATGTTGTTACCACTGGTTGCACGTGGGAAGTAGCAGCCCAACACAGGAGTCGATTTAATAACTGAGCTACCCCAGCTCTGCACCCTCCAGCTGACCTTCACGAACTGGGAAGAGCTGAGCTCAGCCCTGTAGCTACACTGCAACCTCCGGGGAGCCGAGCAGGGCCCCTCGCTCAGACCGGGGGCCGTTGGCCACTTTACATCGTCAGCATCCGCTCCCTCTGCGTCTCTCCCCTGTCGTCCCCAAGGCTCGGCAGCGCCGGAGGTGCGCGGGCGTTTATCTGCCTTGCGAACCTGGAGCGTAACCCTCGCACGGCAGCGAGGTGGTGATAACGCTTCACTTGGTTTGACTCGTGCTCCTTCACTCTAACTTCTCCTTTTTTCCATCCATATCACCTTTCCTTCAGATCCAAGTAATTTGCCATCAGAAGCAGTGAGCTAATACTTTAAAAGTAAGCGTAAGCAGCTGTAACTAGAATTGAGCAGGACATGCCCTTTTGCAGCATCACACAAAACCATCGATTCTAAGAAATGGTTGAGAAACGTGCCACTGGACAAAGAAAAGGCCAAATTTTCTAAAACGTGCAAGTTGTCTGTACAATGCACACAAATGGAAAGCCTCTACAAAGTACATACAGACGATTACCCTCTGTGCACATAGTTCCAGCCCACACAAACCTTTATGGCATAGTCCTTCTGTTCACTATATAAATTGCTGCTATATTTGAGATTTCTTCATTTGAAGTCCTCTTAATATAAATAGGGATACATCATGTAATCCCAAACTGATTTATTCTAACCTCAGACAATTTCCAGAAACATGTTGTCTGTTAATACAGACCATCTCTCTACTCTGCAGGCCAACAAAAGCAATTGGCTCAGATTAAATTCTTTGCCTTGGACTGGATTTCATCCCTCTGCTGAAACAGTGGAGCAGGACCTGAAGATGTCAGCTTCCTGCCTCCTGCCCATGTGGTTCTGATAAAGAAAGAGGTAATTTCAGGACGTCCAATGACTCTTTTTGTTCTGTTTCACTTTCAATAGAAATGTCTGCTCTTTTTCTCCCTCCTTTCTGTATTAAAATCATCAGTGACTTGCTATATTTGAACAACAAAGACGCAATAAAAGAATCTTGCACAATCGAGCTGCGGATTACCCAAAGCATCAACAACGGTTGAGAATTGCTGCGAGATGCAGAGCAGGACACAGGAAGGTGTCCTGCTTTAAGGACACTGAAATGGCTTTAAGCAATGGATTTAAGCCATTTTTTGTGCTCTCCACAGCCATCAGAGTGGTTCCAGGTATAAGTTAACCCTGGAGAGCTGCCTCGGCCTCTTTGGTCGCGTAGGCGCGTGTCCGGGATGCCGCCCACAGCAGGCTCCTGACGCCCCAGCCTTCTCACATCGCAGCCTCAAGCTGAAAGCTTGGCCTTGGCCGTAAGCTTTTATTCTGCTCCTGCACCACAGGAATCACGGCGAGGCTTTTGGAGCCCCTCGCTCCCACGACGATTGATGGGGCAGACATAGCTCCAGTGAAGGAAGGGATCCCGAGGTGCGAGCGTGAGGGGACACCAGGAGTCTGCTGTCATTGACTGCCCTTCATTCTGCGGGCAATGTCAAAGATGAGATTTAAGAATCCCCTGTTGGCCTGTGCATAGAGCCAAGCTCTGCTTATGCTGTAAAAGGTACCAACACCCTCAAAGAAAAAGGCTTTTAAAGGCAAAATATTTCTACGAAACACAAGTGCTAATCCAAACAGCTATCTGGAGCCACAATACACTTCACAAGAAATTGCATTTAAAGGTGCCTAAGTAACTTCTGAAAACTTTTGCTGAAACTTTTGCTGATTTTTCCCTGCGTTGCACCTTGCTTTGTCATCTGCAATACTAAGCACAAAGGTGCGAACAACCACCAAGGGTGCAAAGCCCTCAAAAGAAAGTAGCGGAAGATTTTTATCTGTCTTCCAATTCTTTGACGTCTTCAGGAATAAAATAGGCTTCGACTTTCCATCGAAAGCTTGGAATAATAGTTCAGCCAGCGGGTGGAAAAGGACCGATCACCCTGAGTCCGCCCCCCAAGAGCTGAGCTCCTCGCCCAGACCTGCACTCCGGGGTTAACAGCCACCAGCCTCCGCAGGGGAATTCTGGAGCTCGGCTTCAGGCAGTGCTGCTGATTAATTGAAGCCTTTGTGGGTTTTGTGGTGACTGGAAAACATTTAAAGAATTAGATCCATGGTTTTACAAACCTTAACTAGAAACTTCACAGCAATAGTCTTTTTCTGCCTCCAAAATGCTTTCTGGCCTGCACTGCTGCCCGCTGGGGCTGCCAGCAGCTTCCTAAAGCCCATCGCCGTGCTTGACCCAGCCCTCAGCTGCAAACCTGGCTCAGATCACCAGCGGCGACTTCCCCTGCCTCGAAGGGCAGAGCAGTTCTGGAGCAGAGGGGGATGGACAGGAGAGCCTCCCTGTCTCCAGCTCTCTTTATTCCTATCCAATTCCTTTTATTTAGTGGCAATTTTTTTCTGTGTTAGCGGCACTGAATCTTACCTGTCCGGCGAAATTAGAGGATATCCCGACTTGAAGAGAAACACAGCTTTTATCAGTTGACCTAATCCCTCAGAGCCACCCAGGGGGAAAAAAAGTCTTGGCTGAAGTCAAGTCAGTGCCTGAAACTTCACAGGAGTGCAGAAACGTGGCTCGGGTCTTCCTGAGCAAAGCCCACCACCTCTCGCTACCTTCAGCCTGAGAAAGCAGCAGCCAGGCACCGCAACGTCTGCGCTGCCTTGCAGCGGAGGTCGCCTGCCCAGACAAACGCACCCAGTCTGACCCGCTCAGCATCGTGCCACAGCCCCAGCTTTGCCGTGCACCTCAGCCAAGAGAGGCCATCGCGTCCCCTTTCTGTGTCACCCTCACTCAGCCTGGAAGGCCCTGCAGAGCTGCTCTGCTCCGGGGGACGCCCTGTTCCGCGTCCCCCCGGCACGCCCACGGCTTTGCCGGGCGCTCGTGCTGCTTTCCACCACTCGGTTGCGTTGCTCTACCTTCCTGTTACAGCTGGCCTTAAGCTCGGCATTTAGCGAGAGAAAAATCCTTTCCTCTTCCCCAGCAGCGATGGGAAAGCGCTCCTGAAACACAAAAATTGAAGTGTGAAGGGAAGGCGTGTTGAGTGAGGCCTCCTGCCTTTGCTGCTGCTGCCTGCACGCTGCCCGCGCCCCGCGATTGCTGCCTGGTAACTCCTGTCAAGAATGCTGGCTTAATAAAAACTGTGTGATTTCCAAGATCAAGTCGGAGCAAAGCCTCTGACTTCGCAGTGTAAATATTTACGCAGACCAAGCACTAAAGGAAAGAACCACTTGCATGTACTTGTGAAAACACCACAGAAAGCGAGCACACGCTCAAGGGCCCGGGATTACTACGAAGTGACCCACGGAGAGCCGCCCGGCTGGACCGCACGCCATTGCCAGGCTGGTGGGCTCGCCGTCCGAGCGTCGGCGAAGGCAACGAACGGGAGAGCGCGTCCCGCTGCGACGACCAAACCCGGGGCGAGAGCATCCCCTCGGTGACCGCCCCGTTGGCATCAGCCGAGGTGCTTCCCTTGCCTGGGCTCCGTTGTGGGGTGGGCTTGTTCCAAGGGCACAAACAGCCTGTATGTACACAAACGAGAGCTGTGTAAACTCAAACCACGTCATGCGGAGCCGCTGTGCGTGAGTGCTGCCGTGCGGCCAGCAGACGCAGGGAGGACAGCTGCTGGGCTCCGGCCCCAAGAGCCACCATACAGAATCCATAGGGGCAGAAATCCGTCCACCAGGAAACAGGCATCCAACGGGGCAGTGGTGGCACGTGGGCACCCGCGGCACAAGGCAACCTTACGTCTGTGGGTGCAGAGAGGGCACCCGTGAACACCGGCAGAGGAGTAACCTCTAAGTCTGTGCTCTGTTCTGAGCTTTTACAAGAAAAAAAGTTTACTTCCACCCCTCTGCACAACTGGCTTAATAGGTTAGTACAGAGCTGCTCTGAAGGCGGGATATATATACACAGCCATGCACAGTTCTGGCACAAAAGTGTAGAGAACAAAAGCCACCAGTTCTGAAGCAAGAAAGCCAGATTTTTAGGTCTGCTTTGTTGTTATTTTAGAAACAGTATTGGACAATTATGTAGCGAGAGTCTTTACTCGCCCTGCCTGGTCTGCATCTGCTTTCCTGCGTACTTTGTGGATCACAGGGGTACAGGCACTGCTGAACTAACAGCAGATCCTGCCAGCATCGCTCCCCAGAGCTTCCAGAAACTGCCCGAGTTACTCCCGTAGTAGATCAGGTTTCATGAATAGAGACCCCTTAATTCTGGCAGATGAATTCCAACACTGTGCACACTATGGCAAATACTTGCTCAGAAGTTTAATGCAAAGCAGGTTTGCAGCGCTCGGTGCAAGCAGCGTGGAGCAGGGAAGCCCTGCCTGCCCGGATCCCGGCAGAAGTGCTCTGCACATCGCAGCCGCAAGAGCAGGTAAGCCTGAAGAATGAAAGCAAAGGATGGAAATCGCTTTTAAACAAGAGATTCCTCCCAACAGCGATCCCTTTTATACTTTCTCTGGAAATTGTTTCACCTTCTGGAGCTGACCCTGCTGAGAACACCAGAGCTTCCCAATGGCTGGCTCATGTTTTATTCTATGAGGCAGACGCGGCAGAATCACTCTATACCACAAAAAAAGAGAACTACACATTATAAAGACAATTATTAGATGACAGACCACATACACACTTACATGCAAACAGTAGCAATGCATAGCCATGAACACAAGTTTACGTGTTCGGTGCTAGAGCAGTGGGCTGGGAATGACCGGCTTTTTTTCTTTATTTCTGATCCTTTCGCTTCTGGATTTTTCCAGCAAAATACAGGGCACTCGGTGAACGTCTCGCTGCGCTTGTGACAGTGTCGTCACATAGTGGGGGCAGCTGCAGAAAGCTGTGCGGTTTGTGCTGCTCTGGGCACGGTGGGTGCCGCTTCCTTAGGTGGCTTTTTATCTGCTCACATCACCGTTCCCAACTGGAACACACATGCTCACACAGCCATTTTTAGCAAATGCTGGAACGTGACTATATTCTGAGAAAAACCAGCAAATGGCCTTTGTAATACCATCGCCCAGGAATTCTTTCCACTTGTATGAAAATATCCCTCAAAAAATGGAAAAATGTGTCAAATAAAGCTGTGAGAGAGAAGTGGTTTAATAAAAACAACAGCAGCGGCAGATGCTGGAAGGCAGACTCCAAGCTCCACCCCGGTGTCTCTGAGCCTCTAGTTTGGGGCAGGCAAACAACAATATTTCAAGAAATTGGCCCAGGAATCAGCTCAAGCCAGACCTGGCATCTGAATTGTAATGTCTGGACACGCACCATTCAAGCGGACGCATGACGAACATCCCAGGGAAGAGGGTTTCGAGATTATTACGGCCACAGTTGCACACACAGCCGTGCTTATTTTCACTCGTCTGTCACACCTAGTGCCTACCATGCGGACTAGGGAAATAGCTGAGGTAAAAATGAAGACTGACTTGAACCTTTTCATAATCTAGTTTATGTATTTGTTCTGAAAATGCCGTATCTGGTATACCCTGTATCAAAAGCAGAAGCACCAAAGCACTGCAAGTTACTTCTCCTGAACCAGAATAAACTAAGGAACTGCAAAGAAGTCTAAATTCTACGTGTCCACACTGAAGAGCAGCAAACGTTATGAACCCAGTAATAGAAACGTGTGAGGGAAGACGACCAGGATCCTGAGAAACGAAGGAACAGGCAATCCATCCCCATCATCTCAAATTCCCCGCACAGAGGACGGATGTGAGTGGGTAAGGCAATGTAAGCGTTTTAGGTACAATGCCACGCATGTACAGGTACAAAAAGGGCTATGAAGAATTAGAGATTCTCAAGAAATTTAAAACTGTGACTCACCAATACAGGTCCTGCCGTCTGCGTGCAGGCGAAAGCCTAGCTTGCATTCACAATAATAAGATCCAAGGGTGTTCACACATCTGTGCTGGCAGCCCCCATTGTGGACCTGGCACTCATCGACATCTGCAAAAGAAAAAGGAAGAGGGAAGAAAATTCAGAGGAGTGAGCATGACGGTATTTGACGTCAGGATTATTTATCCTCTGTTGACTGACTCCAGATTTGGGGAACAAATGCAGAGGGAACAAGCTTGCCATTTCATTACGTTTCATCAGTCAAGCTATTGAAGAAATTTCAAGGACAAGCATGCAATCAGGGGAAAAAAAATCATCTTATTTGTCAATCGGCATAAACCATCCTTCAGGCTGTTCACCTCGCAATGGTCACTTTTCCCTTTTGCTCTAAGATTACGGATTTATTAAAATTTTACACATCCTTACTCTGTGTGTGTTGAAAATAGGCTGGGCTAGTCCATTTGTTACTTACATACTCACATGAACGGTGGGAGTAAACACCTAACGTTACAGGCTGAAGTGAGGGGAGCGATAGGAAGCAGCGAAGTCGCACGCCCCGGTGCCGCAGCAGCAGATGTTCTCATCCTGCCGAGTCAACCTCATCCTCTGGCAGCACAGAAGCTGGCTTCCACCGAGCTCAGCCACGTGCCAAAGGTGAGAGGTTTTACTGTCGTGCTTCTCATCTCAGTACCTCGCAAAGCATTTCACGCATCTCACACCATTTACGCCTGGAACTCACTTGACCTGCTGCTGACATGCAGCAAAATCTGGGGTATCTGGGGATAAGCTATGCTCAGAATTGCTATGCAGCATTGGAGACAAGAAAGAAAACATGTTACTACCCGGAGAAAGTTATTACAATGGATCAATTGTATGACTAGCAAGGATTCGTTCGTAATTATATGATACTTAAGAGCATGGTGAAGTCTGACTGGACCCCAAATACAAAAGGCAGACTACAAACGGTGAGACCCTGACCGCAGCTCCCCAGCCCTCTCCTCCCGGCTCCATGAGCAGAGCAAGCCTGGGAGAACCGAGGCAGCCGTTCCTGCAACAAGGAACCCACTTGGCCAATAAAACTGAGCATGTCCATGTCTCTTGGTAAAACTACAGGCCCTCGAACAAAAGAGTCTCCAAGCCAGAAAAATCTTCTGCCAAGCGCTGAGCGATCTTTCAAGAGCTGAAATGGGAACTAGCCCATGAGTTCTTGGTAAAAAATCCCGTTATGTTTTATTATCAGAGTTCAAAACCAGGGAGGTAGATGGCAGTGTGTTACAGAAAGGGAGATTCATTCCTGTTTCACAGACCTTAAATTGCCTTTAAGCACTGGGAATAACTTCCCTAACTGAGAAGAAATGTAAAAATGTTTGGAGCGCCCAGCTCCATGGTGCTACGGTGCACATCAGAAGCTTGTCAAAGGCAATTTCAAGTTTCTGAGACACAAGACTCCTTCATATGGCTGTAATGAGAAATAACAGGGATGTTTGTGGATACAGCTGTACAGTTCCCTAACTCCTGCCCTTTGTGTGTGTGTACGTGTATACGTGTACACCACCTTTCAGACTGGAAAGGATCAAAGATCTCTACTCAGATGAGGGAACCAGATCACCTTCACGCTAACAGCAAAAAAGCCAACCAGCAATTCCTTTTTTCATGGAGAGAAAACTTCAGTAGCTTTGGGTCTATCAGTGTTTCTACACACTTTCTGCATTTTGTGAAGACGTCTTCGGCACGCACAACTATTTTCTGCTGTTAGGCAGCATTGCTGTTATCCATTACACCCGTCATGCAAGGTTCTGCTGGAACAGAAGGCTAAATTCCCAAGCAAGGAGACAACCTGGGACACGGCTCTGCACAGCCTGACCCTGCCAGGGTGCTGCAATCTGAGCAGCCCAGGTACAGAAACCCCAGCCCAAGGCCTTGACTGTGAAGGGGGGGTTTGAGGAGCAAATCTCTCGAGGCTGCTAAGTATCCAACGCGAAGCTCTGTCCATCCAGCAGCGTTGTTCCACAGGCAACACTCCTCAACAGTTTCACAGAAATACATGTAGTTCAAAATAAATGCAGTAACGGGGCTGGGATGACGACTGACCGGAGCAATGCGCGTGGCTCAGAAACAGCAGGTCTGGGGAGCATCACGTGGGCATTCTGGATAAGGGCATATATCGCCTGAGTTTATTTAGGGCACTTTAAGTACCACAAAAAGCTGTTGCTGCCGGTTAGATATGAAGCTAAACCATAATCAAGACACTTGATTGAGGACACAGCACTTTGACATCTGTGCTGTTAAACAGGATCTCAATTTGAATTTGCCACAAGCAAAATGCACATTTTCAGTACTGAAGACTTTACGCTGTGTGTACAAAGCTCCTGACAGTCCTGACAACACGTGACTTCTTTTTCCATCTTAGATTCTGCCTGCTATCATGTCACTCCCCTCAGTAAATCTATCAAACCCACACGATTTATTCAGCTGGAGCCTCCCAGTTCTCACTGAAGCTCCCCGGAGGTTTAAAGCAGTACGTGACGGAAGGTTAAACCGACGAGAGCAGGGGCAGAACTCCCGTGCACGGGGCTCGGCCGGTGGGTAGGACTGCCGTGCACGGGACCGGCAGCCGGCGCGGAAGCGCGCTCCTGATGCTGCACGGGCCACCGCAGGCTCCCCGACAGCTCAGCTGGGGCCGCACAGCAGGGAAAACCGGAGGGCAGAGCCCGCTGGCGCAGCGAAGCGGTCACGCAAGCAGCAGGACGATACCGAGCCACGCTGAGCAGTGAACCAGCACCGTTTCATCAATGACTGTTACTAATAAGAGAAAGAAACATTTCCTCAATGAATCACGGCAGGGCGTTGCCCTGGCTGTGTCTTTGCAAGCCAGCGGTGCAAAAACCTGCTCAAGCCTCACCCTTGCAATCTGCTCCCCTGCCCGAAGCATCGCCCAGCTCCCCCTTTGCTCTGCTAGCTTGCTCTTACCTGATTGCAGCTACGGCTCTCACTGGGGAGGCAAAGTGCATCGAAAACCGCAGGAAAAAGAGAAACGCAACCTTGACTGAAGCCAGTGCTAGAATTTGACATTAATTTGCATCCGATTAATTGCCAACAAAATCAGCTAGCGGCAAGCAAATGGACTGGGTGAGGGAAGAAGCGGGAAGCTAAGTGGGAAAGGTGATGCTTGTTTTACTCAGTGTTTCTGAGCCAGAGAGTAATAATAAAAAGGTTTGTTTTCTCAGAATACTTTTCATTGGAAGGCTTCTCACTGCTTACAAAGTTAAAACCTAAGGATCAGAGCACATGAAAACAGCCCTCTGCCCCTTCTGTCCTGGCGATGCCCAGTGAACCCCCAACCCTGACTGCTGACATCCCGCTGTAACAGCCATGCAAGGCTCTTTCTTCAAAGCACCCCACTGTAGCTCCTGCAGAAAAGGGTAATTTCTGTAATGCCAGACCTGTGCTCCTTCAGTGGACTCTAGATTCCTTCTCTGGGCATTTTAGAAGGTTTTGGTATTTTCTTCCTGTTTTTTCCAAGAGACTTAATTTTTAACGAAAGGAAAATTAATAGATTTTTGAGGTGAAACATGAACTTTAAGTGATGCTCTCCGAAGAGTAACACAAATCCAAACCAGCTTTTCAGGGGGGAAAAATGCTGTGGCGTGAATCTGAGATGCCGGTCAGAGCAACCTAGCTCAAATCAAATCATGTTCCTCTGCGAAGGCTTTACACGATTTGGACCCCGAGGGTCGCTGATGCCCTCGCTACTCATGCAGTAGGAGAGCGAGCTTGCTGGGAGCAACACCGGAGCATGCATCCTCGGAGCCCTTCCTCCAAGCGCGGCTGGCAGCCTCCGAACCCCGCGGCTCCCCAGCGTCCCCACAAAGCTCGAACTGGGGTGTTCAGGTCTGACGCCTCCGAGAGGCCATTGCACGGGGTCCATCGCTCACTGGGAGGAGGATGGCACTCCTGCCCTCGGTGCGACGGCACGAGGGAAAGGCACTGGCCTGCCCGCAGCTGCCCAGGGCCAGAAGAACAGCGACGTCTCTAACCCGCGCGGTGGAAGCGCGGCCAGCCCTGCGCCCGTCCGGCCAGCGCGGTGAACAACGGACGCCGTGTCTCCCAAAGAGCTCGCGGGAGCCTGGCACAGCTTCCCAGCAGGACACAGCCGGGCCACGTCTCATACTTTGCATTTCTGCTACTTCTTCTTGTTGTTGTTTAACGTCTCGGTGGGCAGAATTAACTATTGGTACATAGAATTGGCTCTATTCAGCTCAAGAACAGGAAAACTGGGGTTTGGGAAGATTTTATATAGAGTAATGAAGTTTTCTGGTCTGAATTTAAATGACTATTCCACTGCTTCCCTTCAACTCTAATCTGAAACCATAGAGAATTTACCGTCCCAGAAAGTTAGTGATGTGTTGAATAAACTTCTTCCTTTCACCCCATTACTCATACTCAGTAATTATACATCTCCTCTCTAAATGTCTCTTCTTCCCCCTTTGTATTTTTCAGCCTCTAAATCTCTGTAATTACAGGGGGCTGTCCCCACCCCAAAGCCCCGCTCTGCCCTGGCCCACCTTGGCCCGGGAAAGCAGCCAGTCCTTCCTCGCGCCCCGGCTGCAGAAACGCCCATCACCTTCACCGAGCACGCTTCCCACGGAACCCGCCACGTCCCGTTTTGCCTTCTGGAGCCTCGCTTATCTCCTTCTGCGATAGCAGAGAGATTTTTGGACGTATACTACATAACGGTACGACCAAAATAAAACCTCCCATCGTTCGCACCCCTGACGGGAGGGCAGCAGTGTCATCCCCCAAGAAATCTTAGGTTTGTGTCTTGGGCAATAACGCAACTGTGCAATTTGCAAAACCAAATTCAAACTCTGGTGTGAGCGCACAGAGAGAAGAGGCATCTCCTGGGCGGATGCTCTACCTACTGCCTGGCTCTCTGATGGAGAGTTGGCATTTTCTGGTGGGGACCAGTTGCTTTCGGTCCTCAGACTGCGGAGTCACGGGCTGCGACTGCTGCAGCAGCCACGCGAACGCTCACAGAGGGGAGAGGAGCCAGAGCTTGCTCACAGCCGTGTGAAACAGCAGGGCTTTTCCTGGTTTGACCTGAAACGCATCGCTAAAAAGAAGGAACTGCAATGCTGTTGTGTCGGGGCCCGCTCAGGGTCCGAGCGGATCACTCTGCCCTGCCCAAGTGACATCAGCGGCTCGTGCTGAGGAATGGGAATTGTTCCCGCTCCGCCGGACACCCTGGGTGGCCCTTGCCCGGCCATGCCCAGGCACCAGGGTCCGTCCTGCAGCCCAGGACTGCTCTCCCACACCCTGCAACAGACAACAGAGTAGGGCCAGAGGAAAGAGGCAAGAGCTGTGTTTCCCAGTGGGACCTGTGATGGAGGAAGGGCACTGCGTTGGCCCCGGGGACAGGGAGGGGGGAGGTCTACCGGCCACCCCCAGCAGCGGCATCTCCAACCTGCCCAGGCATGCACGAGGCTCGCCAGTGAGTGATTCACCCAGGAACATAAACCGGGAGGCAGCAGGAGCCTCCTCCGGGGCCAGGACAGAGCATCCCTGCGAAGGGTCACGTTGTCCCTGGTGCACATCTTGGCAGTACAAAAACCCAAAAATCTACATGACGCTGTGCGAGATGCGGTTTGTGGCACACCAAGCTATTGGAGAGCTGACAAAATCTGGTTGAAATTAATATGCCAAAGAAAGAAAATTAGAAGCATACAGGCTTCTCCTCCAAGGAGGGTAGCTGACACCGAGCAACCCAGAGCCACGCCAGCATGGAGCATGCCGAGCCCACGTGCCTGGGCACTCCGCCATGCCGGGATGGATAGGGCAGCATCGGATACTGGCCGAAGCCCACCGAGGCAGACACAAAAACACAGCGAGAGCCTGGGAGTGGGACTTGGCTTATTGGGTAGCGCAACTTGCGTGCTGCATAAGGAAAGCGGAGTTCATGTCCTCATCCGCAAGGACACGGGGCTCACCCGAGAAACAGCTGATGCTCTCGGCAGCCTCTTCCCCGAACAGAAACAATCCATCGGACCTCAGATGCTGGCTACGTGGACCAACACGGGTAATGCTGTAATCGAATGTAGGGAAGATGAACACAAGACCAAAAAAAAAAGAGGAGGGTGCGAGGAGACGGCTGTATTTAAGTGCACTCCCTGACCGCACACAGGTCTTCATGAAGAAATACTGATTTATCTCAAACAAGAACTCCATGTCAGAGGAAAGAAAGTGGCAACAGCAGCTCTGCAAATTACTAAATATTTGGTACAGAGGCAGTTTATCTCCTCTGAAAGGCTGAGGAGGAGGAGATGGATCCCAGCTGGAAGCGCAGGCAGTAGATACGCTGCTAAGGTTCGCTCTATCTGGCCAAACAGATTATTAAAGCCAGTGCCAGGCTTTAATCCCTGCGGCAATTAGCCTGGATTACAGAGCAGGGCTGCAGGGAAAAGGTTAATCAGAATCCATCAAGATGAGCATGTGTGGGATTTAGCGACTTTATCTTTCCGGTACCAGTTTGTTGAAGCTAATTCAGCAATTTTAAGAAGTAAAGAGACTGGAAGGAGACGAACTAACAGAGCGGCATGCTGGATGGCCGAAGCGGAATGCTCCTGGCTAGAGGAGCACAGCGTCACTGCTGCTGCCCCGCACTACAAACACGGGTTAGAAACTCAGGGCGCAGAATGGTGCCGGGACACGTTAGAAGGAAAAAACCCCTATGTGTTACTTCATCTCTTGCATGTATTGCCCAGCCCCTAGCACGAATAACCTCGAGACATCGGAGGCCCTGTTATACCACGCTCCCCTTGTAGACCGTGCAGACAGGACTCAGCAAAGGCAAGGTTCGACAGTGCAAGGAAGACATGGGAGAGGATGATGCCTTATCCCCCCTCTGCTAACCTGGAAGCCTTTCCCTCCTCCAGGACGAGGGCAAGGAAGAACGGTACCTGCCTCGGGCTGGTCTCAGCTCGGAATCCGAGTGGCTCACGTGAGGAAAGAAGAAAGGTCACTTTGGGCAGTCAAAATGCCTCCACACCCTCAGTTTTCATCTTGTTGTAAAGCAGGCATTTGGGAAAGCCTTGAAGGCTCTTGAAGAGCTCCACAGAGTTATTCGGGCTGGCATTCCTTCCGCTGCAGCCTCTCCTAGACAGGCGGGAGATGCCTGTAGCTTTCCCATGCTACCTGTGCCATCCTCAACAGCAGCAGTTTCCAAAGGCTCTTCAGGAACAGATGCATTGGTTTTACAATAATTTGATGAAGTGAAAATGTATCAGGGAGCTGTTTTGCCTCAGTCACTTGCTTTATCCTCAGCTCACCCTTTTTTGCCTTCAAGCACAGCAGCTGGGAGAGTCGCCCAGCTCTCATTTGTGCTCACATTTCTGTCTCTGGATGGTGCTGATAATTAGGTATTACTCAGAGCGGAGCAGAGGTGCACGTAACAACAAGCAGGCAGCCTGCTCTTGACTTGCTGCTACCCTCAGCCTCTCAAGCCTTCTTTTGTAGCTTTGTTTTACCCCGCTTCTCTGTGCAGGATGTCATTTTGGCTAGAAGACGTACCTGCGCAGAGGCACATCGGCTTGGTCCCTGCGCCGCGCCATGGAAGCTAACCGCACACAGGTAAACACAGACATGTACCTGGCAAGAGTGCCGACTGATGGAAACGCAGGTCGCTATTGACGGAGCTCACAGGCTAATGGAAACTGTATAAGCAAACAAAAGCGACCAGCTATGCTCTATGCTGTTTTCTGACATGTTTTAGAGGATCACAGAGAGAATATCAAGGTACCAGGTCTACTTCACTGTGACGATTTAATGCAAGGCCCCAGCAGAGCACAATGCTCTCTCCTGTAAAGGTTAGCTGTATAAGGGCGTAATCCATAGTATTGCAATTAGCCACTCTACACTAACACCAGGATCCAGCAGAGCACTGTTTGTACACAGAATGCATTTTAAGGCACTCAAGACCTCAATGAAATGTACACCGTTATTACGCAAAACACCTCTTCATACAATAAAACTGCTGATGAAATGCACATACAGCCGTTCGTTGTGCTTGCTTTGCTTTTGCAGCTGGCTGATGACAGAAACACATCTGCACAGAAGCAAATGGGACTGGCAAATGGGAATGCACTTCAAATAGACCAGTGCATGGTACCGGAAAAATCATACGATCAAGAGAACGTCTGCTACTACCTGTCGAAGAGAAGCTCAAGCAGCGAAGGAAAAATCATCAGCCAAAACCACAGTAATATCAACTTTAGGAAGAGCCAGGCGTCTATGTTTGTCTCCTCTGCCTTACCGTCTGCAGGTGTGATGCCAGCTTCCTACCATCCAGCTCCTGCCATCCGACTGCTGCCGCGTACCTCGGGGTATCTACCTGCGTGCTGGTGGGTGAAGGGCTCCAGAACAGGGGGCCACATCTTCAGGGAACTTCCCCCCAGCACCTTCTCTCAGGTCACATCTCCTGAGGACCTAATTGTATTCAAAGCCAAAAATTAAGCTCCCTGAAAAATTATCTTGTTTCTTATACCAACACCCACAGAGCAAGGTCCAGGCAGCACCTGTGGCAGCACAGGGAAAAGACGGCAGCTCCGAGTGCGCCTGGAAGATTCGAGGCCAAAACCCCGGTGCTCTGCTAGTGCATGTCAGCGACTTGCACAGAAAAGGCTCATCCTGCCAGAGGAGAGAACCAAGGATTTACCCGAGTCAGCCTTCACCCCTCCATCTGCTGGTTCTGTCAAAGGTACCATTCAGAGGAAAGGTATTTCATGCTGCAACATGTCAAAAATTCACTCGTTCCCTGAGATGGAAAGAGAGAAGGGTATTTTTTCTTGGGTTTTTTTTTGTTGTTCTCTGTGGGGTGGGCCTGAAGGCTGTGGTGGGTTGGATTGGGTTTGGTTTATTTTGTAATCTGCACCTCCTTCTTTATAAACCATGTAAGAACATTAGACATAACTTCCTGGAAGAAAGATGTTTTTAGCTTATGTGACAGATTTTGGCTTGCAAATGTCTGGATATTTACCCTTTTCTGAAGATTTAAAAACCAGGCTCCTGGAAAAGGGGCCACAGAGATCACACACTTTTCAGTAGATGCGTTGCTTTTTTCCCCCCGGTTCAGAGCCCTTGGGAAGAATAGCCAAAAGGCCTGGGTGAAGGCGCTTTGCTTTTCCAGTTGAAGCCTTAAACTACCTTCTTCCTGAACCTGAGAAAAACACCTCAGCCTTGCAGGCTGAAAGATACTTCACACGAAAGTCAGGACAGACCCACGAGCGTGCATGGAGCTATCTGTGGAGCCGAGACAAGCAGGATCAGGATCAGGTGAATTAGGCAGTAGGGAAGGGAAGGCTGGAGGTTTATATTCCAGACACAAAGCTGGATCTCAGGAGCTTGTCTTGGAGAAGTCGTATGAGCTAACGTAGTTGGATGGAGACAGCAAATGCGATCTGAGTTTGAGACAAACATCTGGTCTATAAATAACAAAACAGCAACTCACCCCATTTCCAAAGGTCTGGCACATCTCACACATGTACTGATATCACTTTTATAACCGACTGCTTGGGGCATTTATTTATTAGGATTATCTCATGATGAGATAATGCATTCCTTGATGTCTACATTACTCACAACCATCCAAAGTCTTTAGTGAACTTCACACATTCTCCATTATTTCCTAAATCTTCCCGCAACCACAAACTTTATCCGCTGCTAAGTCAGCTGAACACACAGAGAGGAGGAAACGGGGGGGGTGTACTCGCAGAACTTGCACCTCGCTCAACACCCCCACCTACCATCACACATAAGCCAGCACACATAAATGTTCAACAAAAGATATTGGAAAGCAGCAAAAAAGTATTTATTGCCTCCTTGCAGTGCCCGACACAGTGCAGCAGAAAGTGCAAGTCTCATAAAACAAATAAACGAGCAAAGTAAACCTGCCGATGGCAGGGAGAACTGCCTGGTTTGCTCCTTACCGATGAGGAAATGGCACCGTGGCAGTTGGCCGTTTACCTTCTGGTATGCTGGAATCTCCATCGACTCTTAGCAGACACCGTCTGTTAATGCTTCTGGCTTTCCGAAGGGATGATGAAATGCCGGGGTACCCTCGACAGAAGGTGCTGCACGTGTGCAGCGGGAGCAGCGTGACTCCGTCCCCTCCACCTGCTCCACGGGAAGCTCAGGCTGGCCAAGCACTACCCACACAGCAACAGGCTTGAGACGCCTTGGCTGGGAATTTGCTTCTAACAGACACTGGGTTGAACGCTTCAGGGCAGGGAGGTGACCTGGGAGACGTGGCTCCTCTGACTGCACCTACCCGCTGGAGCCCATACACTGCCCAGCTCCCGGCTCCGGTCACTGCTGCCAGAGGATTCCCCTTACGCGTAAAATGACACGGAGTAATACGGAGCTCTATCCTCTGCAAGACCCCACTACACGATACTCGTGCAACCCCGACAAACTCAGTCTCGCAGAGAGAAAGGCAGATTTTCTTCATGATAAAACAGTATCGTATTTCATTTATTGCCCTGGACCGGGGTGAGATCCTCTGGAACTGAGGAAAAAACTAATCAACATACCCTAACTAAAGGCATGCATTTGTTTTTTAAAGGGCTATCGCACAGTAGCTATCTTTAACCAAGCCACATAGCTGCACGGCAACTGAGGGAAAGAAACTCTTGCTTCCCCCTCTGCCAGAAGGGACTTTTCAGAGTAACAAATCCGCCAACGGCAGACTCTGCCCAGAACAACGCCGGCGGATGTACAGCCGGGTCACCGCTTTGTGGCTTCAGCTGCCGCCAGCCTGGGACTCCCACCTGGCAGCGCAGCCGCCTGCCTCCACGGCAGCAGGCAAGCCTGGGAGGGGGAGAGCCCCTGCAAGGACCCCGAGCCCGGCTACGTACCTGGCCTCAGCTCGGCGTGGCCAGCTCCGAACCCCGCACGCCCCAGGTAACAGGGGTAGCAGCTTCTCCAGAGGTAGTGGTAGTGATTGCCGGCGGCACCCGGGACGCCACCCAAAACGCCGAAGCAGCACAGCAGCACCCAGAACCGCCTCTGCTCCCGTCCCATGCCGGGAAGCTGATGGCATTCAGGCAGAGGGCAAATACAGAAACACCCGCGACCCGGCACAGAACGCGGCACACGGTGGAGACGAAACGGCGCCGAGCTGCAGGAGCCGGGGAGGAAAAAAATACAAAAGCAAACGACCCCAAACGCGCAGGGGAGCCCGGCGGGGATGCGCGGGGCGGCGCGGAGCGGGGCGGCGGAGCGGGGCGGAGCGGAGCGGGGCGGCTCTGCCTGCGGGCGGGCCCGGCCCGGCCCGGCCCACCCTGCCCCGGCCCGGCCCGGCCCGCGCCGCCCCCGCAGGTAAAGCCGGGCCCGGGAACGCTCCGGCCCCCCGCCGGGCCGGGACCCCCCCCCCCGCCCCGGCGCACCCCTCGGAGGAGCCGCGCAGACGGAGCCGGGAAGAGGCCGGCGGGCAGCCCCGGGGACCGGGGCTCGGCTTCGGCCACCGCCGCCCTCGGGGAGGGGAGGGAGCGGGAGCGCGGGGTGGGTTTTCCCCATCCCGGGCTTGGAAGGCGGCGCGGACGCTGCTGGGCAGCGGGGAGCACAGTCCCGGGATGCTGTCGGGGACGGACGGACGGACGGACAGACGGCGCCTGCAGCAGAGCAGCGGGAGCCGGGTGCTGTCCCCGGGGCACACGCGTGGAACGCCGTGACCCGCCAGCGGCGAAGGCCCTGCTGCGGCATCTACCTGCACGGCCGCCGGGCAGGCAGCCGAAACTCGAGCGGAACCTTCGCCGGAAAATAAAGCCGCGATTTGCCCGAAATACGCCTGGCGAGCGATCAAAAGCGGTCATCGGTGGCCACAGCACCCGAGAGCTCCCCTGCGTGGCTTGGCCCGCAGGGAGCCCAGCCAGAGCTGCTGGGGCAGGCGGAGGGCGAGAGGAGCGAGGAGCCGCACGCAGGGCCGCCGGGCACCGAGCCTCATCTCCCACCCGCAGGCCGTCTGGCTAGTGACTTGTGCGAGTGGCCGGTCCGGGTCCAAGCAGGAGCTTGTGCGCACAGGCTGGTAAAATGCAGCTCCTCCACAAAAAAGCAAGGGCCTGCAAGTCCTTAACTGCTATCCGAAAGAGAGGTCCCCCTTAAACCTTCACTGGGCTTTTCTTAAAATAATGAAAAAAAGAAATCTTCATCAACAAATTTAAGCTCAAATAAGGAACAGCCGCTGTGGCTCCTCCAAAGAGAAGCATAGTATTACCGTTTCCTGTAAGACAGTGCCTAGAATTTTCTTTTACCTTTTTCATTAGACAAGAAGTAAGAATAGCTTATTGGATTTTCCAGAGGCAAGCTCAAAAGCCTCATTTAACTTTCTGGAATGTTTTGAAACAATGTGCTTGCAGGGTTGAGCTGGGGAGAGCAGCGCCTGCTACTCTGCGACATTTTAGCAGTATTACTTGGCTGTAGTAAAATTCCAAATTAAAACTTGTGGTTTAGACTGCAATGAGTAGCATTCCATGAAGAATTCTGAAACACAGAGAGAAGCTGAATCCAGGAAGAAAATAACAATTTAAGGCTATTGCTGCAGCGGTTTCCAAAGGAAGGTGGACTTGAGTCACAAGTCCCCTTTGCAGATCGTTCCAGGCAAGAGCAGCTTCCCAACATTTCATGGACCGCTTCAGCTCATCTTAATATTCACCTGTTGCAACAGTCCACATGCTTCTCACTAATATTTTAAGTTTAACAAAAATATCCGACCCCAAAATTTGTCAGTTACTTTGTGGAAAAAAATGTAACCTTTCTAAAAGATGCTGCAAATCTTTTCTAAAAGATGCTGCAGAAGGAAAATCAGTGCAAACCGCTCCTGTGCCACAGCCCGCCAGCTGTTTAACCCGCACCTTCCTCTCGCTGCCGGGGAGGTCTGCCAGAGTCCCCCGAGGAGCTGCTCAGCCCTGGGGAAGAGAGGACATGGGGCAGAGGAGGGACAGGAGGAGGGGAAATGCTGGAGGGGTATTACTGAGAGGCACCAGAAATTACCAAGTCCCGTGATGAACCGACTGCCCCACTGCATTGCTTTGCAACACCGCGCGTGCGGTCGTACGCTGCCAGCCTGCTAGAAGCCACTTTTAGATCTACCAAATACTTCACCCATTTAAAAAGAATGCATTGCCAGACGTTATGAATTTTCATTGCTGGCCCGGATCAGTTCCTTGGGAATACTCCCTCTGAGCAGCGACATTTAAGCCATTACAATGGCTAGTGTTGACACTTCCCTGTAAATGTTTCCAGCAGTGTTGACATGCAAAAATGAATGTTGCCACAGAGCTATGAAAAATGGTTTAGACCGACTTCCTCAGTTCAGTAATGTTATTAAGACATTGGCTATATTAAATTATCCTTGCCTGGAATGCGGATGAATCACAGCGAGCACAGCTCTCCAAGGGACTCCCTGACTCCACAAGCACCAACCAAAGGGACTTTTCCAGTGGCTCCACGACCTGGAAATTCCTCCTACCTGGGCATATGCGGCTCCCGACAGAGAGCCCTCGCTCCTTGCCCTGCAGAAACGAATGCTAGCACAGCCGCTGATGCTCGACAAATTATGTGACCAACTTGTTCAATCTCATATTTTCTTAGACTGCTAAAAAAAATAATAATGATGAGAGGCTCAGACTTTTCCAAACAGCCCTGTGATATAACACATGTATCAAAAGTACATCAGGCTTGAACATAAACTGAATCCTGCTTATGTAATAAGTTATGCTTGGCCAGGTTTGAGACAGCTCGAGCTTCCTTGTCACCTAATTTACTTCAGCTGATTAAGTACTAAGAGTTGGTTTGAGTATGGTAACACATTACAATCAGCAGCAAATCGTTACTGCTTCCTGTGGAATTAGCTAGGAGAGCATTAGCATCCAGAGGGGTTCTTTAAACAGGGACCAAGCTGGACCGAACCCGTAACTCTCATGGAATTTCATTCAGATTCAGGCTTAGCATTAATAAATTCTCGTAAGGGACCAAAGAAGTGACAGCTGATGGCGTGGTACTTTGCAGTTCACTGCACGTTAAGTCCTGGCATTAACTCATCCCTGCTCAGACAGAGGTCAACCAGCTTAGGTAAATATGAGTGCTTGAATCTTCCTCCAAAAACTACCCAAACCCTGAACCAAGTTTCTTCTGACATTTTAAAAAGGATTCTACAGTGAAAAGGAAATAGCCAAACGGAGAATATGAAAGCAGCCCAGAAAAATGCAAGAGGTGAAACAGGGAAGGGGAACGGAGAGGAGCAGGCTGAGGCACGGGGTTTGTGATCTTGGGGGTCAGCGCAGCGCGAGCCATCGCCTCGTGTGGCGTGTAAAAGCACGTGGCGCACGGCTGCCTGGGAACGCGAGCAGTGCAAGATTTACAGCTGCTGGCTCGTGCATCCCTGCACAACGGAGGGGTGAGCAGCGGGTGTGCGCTTAACAATTCCTGCTTCAGCATCTTTTACCTCCTTCACCCTTCCGTGGGGGACATTTTACCTCTTTAGGGTCAGCTTTTCACCCTCAGCTACCTGGGGCTACCGTGGGCAAGGTTTTCATCTTATTCATCGATTTTAACCAAAGAAGATACCACAGAAATAGCTGAGAGGAAGAAAGGGGAATGAGTACAAACTGGAAAAGCTAAGAGCTTTTCGTTTTTCCAGCTGCAGAGTTTGAACTCCCTCTTCCAGTCGGGAGTTGGCTTATTTCAAATGAGCCATCGAGCCCTCCTTGATCCATTTCAAAGGGAATTTAAAGAGGGGAAAATTCCCACAGTATGGTGTTCTGTAACGGCACCTGGATTAATCGGCCCATGGCACTGGTACATACTAGTTCCCTGAACTCCTCATCAGGCTAAGGCTTGTCTGGCACGACTCCCAAGGTAATCTACTCAAATGGCTTCAGAAGCTGAAAGAGGAAGGTTCACCACCTGCAGTTAAAGTCTAGCCCAAAACAAAGGCTGCCCCTCTGACAGACCATTATGGTTTAGGGAGTTCACTCCCCACTTTTGTCTCCTGGTAGCCTTTCAGCTGAGGTCAGAGAGAAGTTTGGTACCACCTGGATCTGTCTACATTGAGAGGAACTTCGAATGCCGATCTGTTCAGCCACGGCACCTTGACTCCGTGGATTAGCAGCTCGGGCGCTCCGTCGCTGTGCTGTGACGTTGGGCGATGAAGGGTCAGATACACAAAGAGCGCAGGAAATTTAACACATACCAGTCACGGACTGCATGCTGAAATGTATTCCAGACAGATTTTTGAACCCCTCTACGTGTGCGTAAGGAAAACGTTAGCTGGTAATTAAGTAAACGGAGACCCCCACATACCGAATTAGGTTTCTTACACACAATCCAGCTAAAATGTGAATTTTCATTTGATTTTGGAGCTAATGCCCTTGTCCTAAGAAGGCTATGAAAAGTTCAAATATGCTTCTCTATGTGAAGTGGCGCTTAGAAGGACAAAATAAACACCAGTTTGTGAGAATCGTATTTTCGAGGTTTGGTTTATGATGCTAAGAGCTCTATCCTGCAGACTTGGCTGAGCTCTCTCCCATCATGCCTATCGCTAGTGCGGAACCTTGTGCGTGCCAGCTCTTCCCAAAGCGTGTGCAAGGGTCCTGGTTTTCTGCAAAACCTCCTGCAGCAAAACAAGAAAGTTGAAGGATGACTTAGTACCACTGCAAAAATGAGCTCCTTTCCCTGGGACGTAACTTAAACCTGAATTGATAGTGGCCAGCAGATCTAGAAAAGGGGCTTCCGCATCTTTCAAGTCCCTGAATTATCATGTAACGTTGTGTAGTGGAACCTCAAGAAGATGATGTTCAAACAGAACTTGAGCTCCCCTAGAATTTGCCATACCTCAAAAATTGTTGTAAAAAAGAAAACCTGTTTGTTTCCTGTAAAAAACCCAACACATAATGTCCCCAAACCACTCTACTGACAGCTCTTCCACTATAGATAAAATTAGAAATACAGAAATACTTGAGAGGCTCATGGTTGCAAGGATAACCATCCTACATTCAACAAAACAGAACCACTCTACAAGCACCTAAGTCAGCTGTATATTATTGATACTGGTAAATCATATGAGAATTAGTAGCGTATAAAATGTATTTCCTTGCAACTCTAGGTCACTAGCTCAAGTTCAAACCACGTAAATGAAGATGAGAGCTGGTACCACCCGGGGACTCAGTGCCAGTATTAAGTGAGCTTGTCAGACAGATCCCAGATGGGTACGAGAGCTAATTGGCTCCTTTCCTGGTAGCATTAGCAAAGCAGCCCAGGACTGAATAAATCCAAGGGAGGATTTTCTTTCTAACTATAATCCCTTTAGCTCAGAAGTGAAAACAGACTGGAGAGCCAAACACTGCTGCTGCTGCCGCCCGTCTGCCTGTTGCATGGATAAGGCCAAGGCAGGAGTCATTCTGTAAGGTGCCAGGCTAGGTCCGAGCCAGCAGCACGCACACGCATGCACACACGCATGCACACGTATCCCAACCCCGTCCTGTGGTGGACGTTGCTGGCAGTGGGAAATGGCAGACGGTGGGAAGTAACTGGAGGGTCCTGTAGCTCAAATGGTGTCGCATGTGGCCATCTCCGCTTGTCATTGCGTCTGACAAGCGTGCCAAGCTCTGGACAGCCAAACATTTCAAGAATTTCTTATATTTCTTTGCAGCGTTGTGGGAGAACATTTACACTTGTTTTGAGATCCCAGTCATCAGCCAACCAGTCAACACCCGGGCATGAACGAAATTCCCTTTTTTGCCCCTTGCTCCTGCAATGGTATCCCCCACCTCCCATATTTCTACCGAGAGCGAATCAACATAACTTTAACCAATTCAGGGCAGGAAAAGCGGCAAGCTCTCCCTGAGCTATAACATCCCTCTGCTTCTGAATAGAGGTTAGGTTGGAAAGTCCTCACGAAGCCAAGATTAAATTTTTTTCTTCAAAAGATTTCCTGCCTTAGAAGCAAACGCTGGGTCCTGGTAGTTTTCTGCCTCTCCAGACAAAGTATCCTGCTGATGTTATTGCGTAGCTATTTGTTTAGCAGATACTTCAAAGAGGAGGGCTCCGAAGAGGCCAGCTCGACATCACTCCGAGCCAGGCAAGAGCCAGGAATCAAGTCACAAGGGTGAAGCAAGTAAACTGCCGGCCTCTGAACCAGCGACTCATCTTCTCGGGCCACCCCCAGGAAAGCTGCAAGGTCCAAACCCTCCTGTCCAACACGGAGCCAACAAAAGGCTCCAAATATCTAACCTCATGTTTTAAAGCCCAGGCTGCTTTATTCAGGCTCCATCAGGACTTTGATCAAGAAAAGCTGAATATTTTGCAAACTGTAAACATTAATCAGTGCCTTTTGTCTTTTCTGTACTCCCCGGTCTGATCTAATCCTCCCATCCACTCTTCTTCATTAGCATTCTTCTGCATTGCATTCAGGGTATTTGGAAAGAATTTCTCATCTGATGTAGAAATAAAAATTAACGTAAAAAGTGGTGAGTACAGCAGGGTCTACCCACTATCGCAGTGGTAAGACTGATGGAGAAGGGCAAACCACGGAGAGGATAACTAACACCCGCTTTGCTGGTCTGTAGAGATTCACACTTGAGCAACACGGGAGCATACGAGTGATGTGGTCCAATGCAAATTCTAGTCTCAGTTAATTTAGGGCTTAGTCTTTCCTGTGGTCTTTTTTTGTGTGATGAAACCTGCAGACAGAACAAATGCACGCAGAATGAACGAGGAGCTCCAGGAGGACGATGGCACCTACTGCACCCCCGGCACCGAGTCAGGCAAAGGGGAGGGCCTGAGGGGGGCTGCCATCTCCGTCGCGGCGAGGGGAGAGAGGGGGCACGTGTGGGCTCTGTGGGCACAACTAATTACAAATAATTCCAAGAATATATGCAAAGGGATTCGCAGTCTCCTCTAAAAAAAAGGAAAAAAAAAAAAAAAAGGATTGTTTGTTTCCACCAAAATCCTGAACCTCTTAATCATCTGAGAAGCTAATCCTCATCAGGGGATTCTGGGGAAACTGAAAATATTTTAGCTTGGCTAAGATAACGGCAGAGCTGTTTATTTCACACATCTCTACAGTGGTATAGAGCCAGGAAATACTTTTCAGTTATTTTCAACAAAACAAGACAAATGTACCAAATTGGCAAGAAAGTGGCATTTTTCTGCAGAATTCTTTAATGTCCAAACCAATATCCACAGAAATGACTCTTTCCCAGTTTGTCAGAAATCTTTGTTAATTATTTTGAATACTTTTGGACTTCTGCTAAGCAAACCAGTGCTGAAAACATGCGAGAACTCCACCGCAAAAACATGACCATCCTAAGCAATCAATAGAGCACCCTGCAGCGGGCATTTTAACGTTGCACTAGGGAATACGCGTGCTTCAGACTTCTGGTCTGCAGGAGCCCAGTAAAGGTGTCTTTCTCTGATACTGTCAGTGAACCCTGCAACTCCAATATACTCCCAAAAAATGTGTCTTGTTCTTGGCTCGGATAAGCAAATAGCTTTTTGCATTTTTCTGACTCTCAGCTCCAGCCGACTCGAACACACAGCCCTTGCACAGATGATAACGCCCAGGGAGAAAGGGATGGGGAATCTGCTCAGTGCACGACAGTACAGACTGAAGCTGCAGGAGCTGAAATGGCCATACGATGTGAGGCTTGCTCTGCGTACTATGCTAATGCAAATCCCATCTCGTATTTCCGTTTTACAAACACAAGATTGCGTCTTCTCTTCCACTTTGGTTTGAAAGCAGGAGATTTAAAGCGGGAACAATGTGATGATATAGACTCTGAAGGAGAAATCTCATCTCTTTTGAAGCAATAAAATACACGCCTTCGACTTCAGCAGGGCCAAGATCTCACCCTGAAAACTTCACTTCTATCCAGGTCAGGCTTTCCTTCTATGACTGTCATTTATACCTCTGAGCGTGCAGCAGAAAGAGGGCACTTTGGATGGCTAAACGACATCAGAAGCGTGCACGATATGAGAGAGGAGAGGGAAAACCCGAGAGCCTCTCCTCTGGCAACGCGGTCACGACCGCCCTGCAGCCCGCGGTCCCTGCGCGGATGCCCCGTGCAGCCCCTCGCTGCCGGGGCTCGGGCTGTGCCGGGCGGCCGCGGCCCCCGGCCCTACCTGCGCACGCCTTCCCGTCCTGCTCCAGCCTCAGCCCCGCCGCGCACTTGCAGTAGAAGCTCCCGATGGTGTTGCAGCACTGGGACTCGCAACCGCCGTTCCCCACCTCGCACTCGTTCACGTCTGGAAGAGAGGAGAAGGGGGAGCACAGGTGAGCTGCTGCTGCCCGACCAAGTCGGGATACTGCACGAGAGGAAAACCAACCGCTTTCATTACAGCTTCTTTTCCCGTTATTAAATTTTCGGTGCCAATAAGAAAAAAGAGCATTAACCAGTACAAAATGATCCCCCCCGTTACATGCTCATACACTTAAGACATCACTACCCAAAGGATTCCTACTCTGGATGAACACCGGCACTCGCATGGATAAGAATATATTAATTATCACAGCACGATGTCTCACTCTGTAATGGCCATTTTGTTCATGAAAATGAGAAGACCAAATTTCTCTACATTAAAAATCTGGTGCTTTAGAAGTTTTCCTTTCTTGTCTTAAATCAGAGGGGTAGAACTATTACACTTTTCCACTAAAAGTGCTTCAAATAAACCCACACAAGTTGCCTGAATAGCGTTAATCCAGAAGACCAAACTAAAAGGTTGTAAAAATGAAATCATCCACATAGTACACCTTTTCTCCTAATTTGTGTAAATCAAGACCAGAATAAGTCACGTTACCCTACCAAAACCAGAGATTTCTCTCCCCCTCCATGGGGCATGGACCAGACATTTAAGGAGCACAGAGCACCTTTCTCAAATTACCTTTTAAACAGAGTGAATGACTAATCACCAGGTGAAAACGGAGGAATCACCACCCCCCATGTTTTCCTTATTACCTAAGCACAGGCTCCCTCCACTCCCCAGTTCAGCTCCGACAGATTTAAGCAGCGGGGACCCCAATGAGCCGAAACCTGTACTTCCCCTCTGACTCTGCAGCAGCATCCTCCCAAAAGTCCGTCTGGAAGCTATTAATAAGCACTGGAGATGCTTTCCATTCAAGCATTTTCACACCTCACCAAAATACATGATAGCTACATTAATTAGTCCAAAAAAAAAGAGACTGTGTATGTTGCCAAGGCTCCCGATGTACAACGTATCAGCTGGCTGCGTGACCCCAGACTAACAGACTGAAATCTCCAAAACCTGCAGACAAAATAGCCCACAAGCTTCAGCCGCCCAGGCTTTTTGGGAAAGCGTGGGCAGCGGGACCTGGCCAGGCGGACGGGAGCTTCCCCCGCTCCTGCACGGACCGTGCATCCTCAGTCCCTGGGAGAAACACCGGATGCTCGGCCAGGAACGTCAGTCCCTGCCACAGCCGCTGAAACGTCTTCCGCCTCCAAAATGGCAGAGGGAACGGGCAGCGAGAGGGTAAGGAGGAAACTTTGTGCCGCATCAGCATTAGGCCATTTTATTATTTTCAGTTACAGATCAAAATCAACTCCAGATTAGGAGATGCCAAGTTTCAGTTAGACATGTGAAATATATGAGGAGGTTTCAAAAAGACTGATCAGTTGTTGGCAAATTCTTGACATTTGGCACTAAGCAAGGCACTCTAAAAATGTATGTGTGCTTAAGAAGCTACTTTTTTTGCTCTGTAGAAAAGCATTTCCTTCTTAAAAGAAAGTAGAAAAATGGAGATAAATACTGTTTTAAGGCTTTTGGTCTGGATGGAAGAATAACGAGCTGCAGCTTTGCCAAAAACGCGTGCTTCAGCCATACTGTACTCTGCACATTTCCTTCTGCTACTGCAGATAAATCTTGGTTTTCTTTTGCTCACCCAGAGCCGACAGAGCTCACGGTCTGTCGGGAGCCAGCCCCATTTCCATCTGCTCTTAGCTCTGAGCCCGACCCGAGCTCTGCTGTCTCCATGGCCAGACGCAGGCAGGGTCCTTTGACAAGCCACGGAGAACGAGGCTAGGTCGGGCACGCACGGCCCCCGCAAGGCAGCCAGTCCGGGGTTACTTCAGGATGCTCCAGAGAGCATCCTGCAGGCAGCTGGACAGCCGTGGACCTTCGCAGGCGTTATTAGCCCGTCCCACTGAAAGAAAACAATAAATGGGATCGGGGTGAGCTATCGCATTACGTTTTAAATTAGCGGTTCGCAAACCGGGGACCAAAAAGTAGCACAGACAGCCTGGGTACCATCCACACATCGTCTGAAAGCGGTGCTGCTCAGGCTGCTCTCGCCCACGGGTGAGGGTGCACGTGGGCGGCGAGCAGCTCCGTCCTGCTCCCTGCGGCTGGGGAGCTGCTGCCTCAGGCACCCGCTGGCTCAAACAACGCGTGGCCGCAATCTCGCTCCGTCTAACAAGCATACATGGAGCAAGTCGCTCCCGTGAGCGCCACAGGAAATTTCACTTTAGATGCAAAGAAAGGCGGACGTTGAGTTGGGGCGGGTGGCACGATGTGGCACAGCAGCACTTGCACCCGCAGCGCTGGCTGCAGGTGTGACGGCAGCAGCCAGCACGGACAGGGATGGGGACTGGGATGGGGACTGGGATGGGGACAGGGCCGGGCAGTGCTTCCCCTGCCTGCAGAAAAGCTCTTTGCAGAGGCATCCGTGCAGTGATGCTCTTTATTCGGTATAAAACAGGCCCTAGATCACTCCTGCGATAACAATAATAAAAGGTGTCTGCAGGTAGCGCGCAAACCTGTCAAGCCATAAAGAATTAAATGTATTACCAGCCAAGAATAGAGTTAGAGAAGGACAGTGATCAAAACAGGGCTGATGTGATCAAAGAGACCCACCCTCGCCCTCTTCTAATTCCCTCGCCCTCTTCTAATTCAGTCCTGTCTGGGCTTGGAGTTCCCCAACTACTTCTGAAACACCAGACCGTGCAAGTTTTGTTTTACTTTTCAGAAATCCTAAGACCTGCTAGAGCTTAACGAAATCCCCAAGGGTTTATATTTGCTTAAGCCTCCCACTGCAGCAACCTGCCAGCGTCAGGAGACCCCCAGTTCATTGCAAACGCTCTGCGGAAGAGGGAAAGGCTACCGGGTGGTTAGGAGGAGGGCTGCCCAGCGGCTCCCTCACCTTCTCTCTGACGATGGATTTTCACACTACAGGTGTTAAAAGTATGAATTCAATAGCTCCATAAATTTTAATTAGATTTTCATGTACTGTAACTGCCTAAATGCAGTATCTGTTTGAAGAAAGGTGTGTTACTGTCACAACCGTAAGAAGAAGAGTTTTTTAAACCAGTTCTGGAAAGTAACTGTTCATCAGTAAAAGGCTTTCCTATTTCCACCAAAAATCTGGCAAAGCTTATACATATTGTCCTACTGTGAACTGCTTTCAAGCCAGATGCCAGCTCCGGCAGCTACACTACTAGGTGACACAACGGACCCTGCTTTACGTGTTATAAGTGATTGTACGTGCCGTGAGTGATGCTTACAAGCACAAGAGAAAATTCTTGTTCCTGCTCTGCCCATTGCTCCTACAACCATTATCGCATGGTTTCTATTTCCACAAACAGTATCGGTGGTTAGACACATTGATTGGGCAATGCCGTATTTCAAAGAAATACTTACTGACTTGTTATGGAGAGCAGAGGGGGAATTAGGAAATGCAACCCTGTGGGATTTTGTAAAACTTAGAGAAGGCTTAAGAATTTGAAAACCTGATGTTTTAGAAGCTAAAAGGGCAGCTGGAGGCAATGAAGCATCTGTCATGATGAGTTAGGCAAGGAAAGAGGAGTAAGAAAGGCTTAGAGTTTGAAGGTCCTTCCGCAATGCAAGCAGCCTGCTAGGAGCATTCAGGGAGAAGTTTATGATCCCAAATTTGTCTGTCTTAGTCCTGCTCATCCTCATCATGTTTCACAGTTTAATAAGCCTCTTGCTCAGCTTCTCACACAGCAACACCGTGAAGCTACGCCTGTGACATCAATCTATCGCCGTGGAGGAGACCTTTCTGAGGCCATAAATCCAGATTATGACCTTAGGAAGGATTAGACAGAAACCATCAGAGGAGAGGGAAAGACATCTTAAACACCAAGGAACAACGCCAATTTGGGCAATATGAAGTATGTTTACCTCGAATGAATGTCTACAGAAAACAGCAGCCGCATTTTGAAAGGATTCGAGCAGCCATTTGTTTGGGGCGTGCTTTGCACGTTGGGTCTCACGCCTTATGAGACAAACGAATGCGAAACCCAACCATCCAGACAGCCAGAAATCACAAAGGTGCCTTCAACTGAAAACCTGACCTTTTTGTGGGCCCACACCAGGACCCAATGTCATCCTGCTCAGAGCAAAGCCACAGAACAGCCACCGGCTTTTCGAGAGGCTTTGCTGTCAGGTTTCGCAAACTCTGACGGAGTAACCCATGGAGAGGAGTTTGCCACTGAGCTTGAAGGGCTCCGTAGCTTTGCTGGGTATGGGCTGGAGACAGCTGAAGTCTAGCATATTTGAAGGGGGGTTTTTTATGATTATTATTTTTTAACAGCAGCTTTTCTATCAAGTTCTCTTTAATCTTTTAAATGGACACAACCTCAGCAGCTTCCCCGCAAGCCGTGAGTTTCCCCAGAAGGATACAGCAAGAGCAGGAGTTATTCTTGCCTCCACGTTTTGTAAAAATAAGCACTGTGGTTAGACTCTGCAAACACTACTTTCAGTTTGTTAGAGCTTGTATTTACCAAAGCATTATGAAACTTCCTTCCTCCCTGACTGAAATACAGGATTCATAAATGCACCAAAGAGCGTTCCTCATCCCCCAGCTCACCACACGCTCCGGCATCACCGCTAACTCATACGCCTTGATCCCGACCTCTTGCTCCTGCCCAGGAGCCGCTGTGGCTCAGCGCTGACATCTGCTCGAACTCCGGTTTGATTTCACGCTGCCACTTCCAGCAAGGCACCCCGACTTTCTAGAGGAGGGAGTCCCAGCGGTCCGCTCCGGGCAATCAAGCAAAGCGTGAAAGCTCACAACAGAGGCAAGTCCTACGCTGGGCAGGACGGGGACGGGGAGGCTCAGTGTTCGTTCCCCACAGCTTCTCCTAAACCTGAATCACCCGAACCCCAGAGCAGACTCCTGTCCCCCGCCACTGTTAGCCCCTCAGCCAGCGAAAGTGCCGGTGCACTCCAAGGGCGTTAATTGCCAACTACCATAGGAAAGTGGCTCTGAGACACTAATGGCCCATCCTTGTTTGGAAAAGGGGGAGAGGCTGAGGTGAACTATTTTGCTATCGTCAATTTAAGGCTGTTTGGCCATTCTGAGCTATAAGAACTTTGGACAAAGGATACCTTGAAATTGTAGTCAACCCCTCAGTACAGAATTATGAGATTTATTTTGCCTCTGCCGGGCAGCTATGAATCAGCTGCCACCACCAGCCAGGTGTCACGAGCAAAGAGTGGTAAAGGATGGTCCCTAAATCAAACCTGAACCTCCTGAAGCTGCGAGCTAACTAGGAGCAGCTGTGCTGGAATCGCTCCTCACAGGCCCTGGGCACGCTCGGGAAGAAAGATTATATATTGCTCCCTGGAGGCTGTCGTGCATCTTTGAAACAATCCATTAGTATTTCAGAAAGGTGTCACGGCTGCAGGCATTCCCTCACTCAGTGTGCTTGGCTTACATTAAAGATTTTAGGCAGGCATGCCATAGGCCGCCCAAAATTACAAACGCTCTCCTCTTCTCCTTTCCCCCAAGGAATGGTGAATTAGGCGCCAAAAGCACAGCTGCAGGAATGGGTACAGGTCTGGGGGGAGATTGCGTTACAGCACTTACAGCTGACATCCCGAACCACGCTGGGCACTCTGAGCAGATGCTGGCTGCTTCTCCCCTCCGAGGCACCAGCATAAACCCAGAGCTGCTTCACCACCGTTGCTCTCGGCTGATGCAGCCGCGACCCGTACCTGGCCCACGGACCGTGTATTCCCGCAGTCACCGCCTTGCGTCAACTTTTTTTGCTACAGCATCAATCCTGCCTAGAGCTTTCTTGGACTCCTATCTCCTGACAAACTCGAAACTCAGTTCAAGTTCACTGAAAGGTCTGAAATTCTTTCAAGGAAACAAGGACTGGGTTTGAGCACGAAAAGGGCCAAGTTACCCTTTCCCACTGAAGCCATGCAAAACCCGCAGATCCTTCATACTTCTCATAGGGAATCCAGTCAAAGTATTTCATTCTGGCTAGAGTCGTAGGCCTGTCCAAACTCCGTAATTCAAATCCAACCCGAGAGACCGTGATCCGCACTTGGACTTGAGCGTTTTTTTTACAAGACAATCCCAGGGAAGAACAGAGTGCAAAGTTGCGCGTGGCTCACCAGCGAGATACCAAATGACCGCAGACTTATCAGTGCTTGGAAACATGCCTGCAGGTGCGCAGCCGCCCGTAAATGTGTGGGGTTACGGATATGTCTGCTGCACATTGCTCCAATCTCAGCTGCGGGGGGGAGAGGTGAATGGAGGCAGGACTGCAGGAGACCTTCAGGTTATTCGGATGCAGTGTCTGTGTCCAGATCACTCCTACAGTTCATGTCACCCAGGAAACGGAACTTTTCACCTGCATTGGATGATTTTTCAAAGCGGAATAAAAGTCAGCGTCTGAGAATGCTACTGAGTCAATTCCAACCTCGTCAACGAAAGGGCGGAATTCCGTGCGCTCAGATTTTCATGGCGTTAACAGAGCAGAGGACGCGCAGGGCAGCTGGAGGGTGCACGGCGCTCGCTCGCTCCCCTCTGAGGGTTCCCTGCAGACCCTTGAAACCAAGTATGGGTCGCCTCGAATCACACCCACAGGCTCCACCTATACTTGATTTCCAAGGTCACGCACAGCAGACATCAAGGAGCTCCCGGAAACCTGTTCCCCAAGAAAGGCTTCTTCCGATCCTTAGTTTTATTTGTACATTTACTGAAGTGCCATGTAAATGCAAATAAATTCCATATGAAACTTCTTACACGATTTCTGTTAAAACTTGGTTTCAATTAATCTGTTTGTAAAATACACACAAGTTTGCTTTTTATTTTTTAAGGAGGAGTTAGGAACAGGTAAGAGAACATTGCACTGAACTTTCACGCACATAACACATTTTTCCAGACAATCTGTGCTCATATAAAATCACCAATCTCCAGATAATTCACATCCCCACTAAATTAAAGGTAGGCAGGAACCAGAGGTCGATTAGAGGAAAGATATATATGCAATATAGCTGGTAAATATGTTTAGTTTTCTGCTTGTTTCCCAAAGAACTCACAGAGAAGTGAGCACGACTTGTGCGGCGTGACGCAGCGCAACCAGATGCCCCAGGCAGCTCTTCTGGTGCCCCTCAGCCCCGACCAGAAACGTCTCTCAAAGCACACGCACGGCGCTCCAATACATTTTGGTTTCGACTTCAGCTACCGCCTCGCTTTTCCAGCTCTGTGCTCCCTCTAGGCAGCGATCGCTAGAGGTTTTAAAGCATTGCAATAGTTCATACTCACGTTCGTTATCTTTAGCAATTGTCTCCCTACCTATGAAGTGCCTAAGCTTGCCAAAAATAACTGTAAGGGTCCTGTGATAAAATCACCACTGAATTGTATAATCCTTCCCAGATACAGCCTAACCTTCAAACATTCAAAGAAGCCCATGACATTTGAAGTGGCAGGGCTGCGATATGAAAAGAAATATATCATTTTAGTTAAATTTAAAAAAAAAAATCCATCCGCATTTTTAAGCAGCTTTGCGGAGGAATACTTAGACTTCTTACAGAAGTTCAGTCACACCCAACTAATGACCGTGTTTCTCATAAAACTCGATTCATCGCTTTGGAAGAATTTCATGCTGCTACTTTAGCCTTGCACCGGTGCAAGATTTGTTTCAAATACATTCTCAGTCCCCAGCTGAGTCCAAATCCCTCCCAGCATCAGAAAGGGCAGCGACTTACTGTCTTCTCTGCATCGTGCCTTTCCTTCTGCATCGCACCGGACAGCTCTGCTTACCTGTATTTATCATCCTGCTGGCATTTCTTTCTGCGGTGGCTCAGAAATGTCCTTTTAAACACATCAGCGTACTGTTCTTGCGCACAGACAGGACAGACGGACACACCAAAGGCTCGGCTGGCTTTAGGGCTTACCTTTGGGACTGCTGCGGCGTTAGCACTGGGCTCGGACGCTCGCTCACGGGACCATTTGAGGTCCTGAGGTCCCCTTACTCGGTCTGAACACGGCGTCTGCCGCGTCTCCCCGTCCCTGCCCAGCCCCGTGCGAGGAGCAGCCCTCTCCCGGCGCTGCAGCCAGGGCTCCCGCCGGCAGCGAGACTGACAGTGCTCCCATCCAAAACACGAACTGCGTGTCCTGGGAAACTAACCATTTTGGAGGATCTGCATTTTTGTGATAGCATTTGGAATTACAGGTAAACCTGGCTTAATCTGAAGAGTTCAGAGCCTCAGGACCGAGGCTGAACGCGACAGTGGTGGTACCCATTCTGCATCAACCTGGCCACTACCCTCCGGCATCACAAACTCACTTTGACACCTTTTGCTAGGAAAGGCTTGAAATAAAATAATGATAACAGTAGGTATTCCTATTCTTTATGAGAATCCCCATTTCATTTTAAGGAAAACAGAATTCAAGCACATCTGGTATTTTATTTATGGAGGTTACACACTCCCACATGAAAGAAACCATCCACTTCAACTGATAACAAAAAAACCCCACTTTTCCATCTGCCTTTGGGCTAAGAGACCATTAATATTCACAGCCTATTGTCAAGCGACTTTACAACATCTTGTAAAAAGGCCTGAAGGAAGCTTAAATGCTGAGAGGCCCCAGTTTTGTAGCATCTGGCTTCCCCTTGAACAATGGCTGCCCCTTTCCAGCACACCCAGAAAACACACCATGAAGTGACAGAGTCATTTCCCAGCTCGAAAGCACGCACATCAGCCAAGTTTTGGGGACTCAGGACAGAAAACATGACCCTCAACAGAAAAAGGACCGTCTTTGTACGTTATTCTGATGACCCACAAAAGATAAGTGCACTCCAGACCACACAAATCATCTCAGCTATTTGCATATTCGCAATGCCCGAGAAAGGAGGCCCAGGGTCCCAACTTTGGTGCCAACGTGCCAACCTCTTCCCCATCCCAGCAGGTTAAGTTTTTATGTGGCTTAATTTCCCTTAATTGAGTAAAATCCCCCAGCGTGGCGGCAGGTGAGAGAAGCTGGCAGGAGATTTTCTCCGTTCCACTGCCAGCTCTTCCCGGCTGAGGATGGCAGCCCTGGAAAGTGCTGCAGTAGCAATGCGATAGTGGATAATAAATGAGCAATTACCTACGGTTAGCAGCGGACAGGTCCCCAGGACACCACTCCCAGGACACCCGAACGCCGAGGGGCTTGTGCAGCGGGGCAGCCCGGGGCGCGGGCAAAGCCTGACGAGCATCACCTCCTCTTCCAGGAGCCCAGGGCAGGGAGGGCATCTCACCGCAGCCGGTGCCAGCCAGCTAGATCAGCAAACGGAGTGCCGGTGTTTGTTAAAAGCGTGACTGCAGGATTCAGGCTGCAAACGGGGACGTTGCTGGCACCAAATTCCCTCTCCAAATTAGAAAATAATGATGACAATTTAGGCCGTGGAAAGAGGGAGTGAGGCAGGACTCGGGGAGGGACGATCTTGCCGGGATGTGTCTCAAAGGCGAGGAGTGTGTGTCCCAGGCTGCCAGCCGGGAGAGCACGGGTGGGAACATCGCGTGAGGCTGCAGGTACCCAGCTCGGCTGCACCTCGCCGGGGCCCTTTCCCCTCCGAGAGCAGGCAAGTTGCTGTTTTCCTGGCCACAAGCGGACTGACTCCTCTGCGGTTCTTACTGTGACTTTCCTGTGGAGCCGCAAGCTTCCACTGTGCAGGTGGTTTTGACTCGTCGCTCTCTCCAGTCCATTACGTTGGTCATTCCTCATTTCAGTGTCTGAGGAGGCTCTGGTGCTGCCGGGATTTTTCCCACGAGCCGCGAGAGGGACCCAGCCGCTGCCGGCACTCTGCCGAAAGCCGGGGTGCTGCGGCTCTGCCCGAGAGGGAGCAAGCGAGAAGCAAAACCTCAAATACAAGCAGCCCAGTCTGTGCCGCTGTCTTCATTCTCATTCCTTCTGCTTTCAGCAGCCCATTTCCTCACCTTGGATAGAGCAAGCAGATTGGATTCGTTCCCAGTATTCAGGGAAAAACCCCTTGCTGCTGGGACTCTTCCTTTTGCACATCCTCCAAAGGCTGCTGCAGCGACTCTCCTCCCGTCGCTCAGCCGAGACGTCCCTGGTGCCTATCTCAGCAGCTCACCAGCCTCACGGCCACTTGCACGCCAGCAGCTAATTACTGGCAGCTCTCTTCTCTCGCTCTTCACTTAAACACGTTCTTTATTATAAATACAGGGGAGTACATTTCTGAGATCAGCTGTGCACTCCAAGCAAGACAGCTGTATGGCTTCCACGCTCCTCGCTGGTGAACCATTGTCCCCAGGAAAACAGAATTTCTTATCTGTAAGATGCAAAACTCATATCCTCAGCTGGCTCAGCCCCAAGTACCTCTCAGCGATACTGAGCAGATGCCTATGCAGAAAGTCATCTGGCAGGACGCTGCGTGAATGGTTGCTGGACATTTCTACTCCATGATGGTCCGGAGAACAGTCTCGCTGCTCAGGACCTCGTGCTTATTGCACCAAATAGGTCAGGAGAAGAATGATTTTGATTCTGTGTGTCAGAAACCACCCGTCCTACTCCACACCTCTGCGCTAACGCCTGGGAGAATGCCCGTCCAGGGAGAACGCCTGGGAGAGCGCCCGCGGGGAGTGCGCCCGGGCGGCAGAACTCCCAGTGCCGCTTGGACAGCCGACTGCTGCTATCTAGTGAGAAACAGCAGCGTTGCCTTTTCCCATCACCATCTTTTTCCTTTCTTTACTAAAAGAATTTTTAACTGCCTAATTATTTATTATTGCAGAGGGAGAATTTCCATTTCCTGAGCATTTCAGACCCCGAGACCTGCCTTTTTCCTCTTCAGCACATACAATTGCAAGCAAGCACAAGCTGGACGCACAGAGAACTCTCTTGTAAACTCCAGGTCAGGCGAGCGTAAGGCTGAGCCTTCACAGTTAATCTGTACAAGACTAGAAGCTCTTTGTCACATACTGCTGGTAGGGCAGCACCCATACCCGGACCGCACACTTACGTTTCTTAAATACCTGCTGAAGGTGGGTGGTTCGGGTCCCCAGGGCTCACAACACGCAACTTGCAAGCCAACGAAGGCTTGTGGCTACCTTGCCACATTTCAGATTAATTTCTTAGAAAGGATTCTCCTGAAGTAAATAAAACCTGCGAAATCTGTTTTTCCAACAGAATCCACACTTACGTGTGTGGTATTGTATACAAACACATATATAACACTTCTACCTGTAGTGGTTTTTTCCCCCAAAAAACCCTCTATAAGCTTTAGAAAAGCAATTTTTTTCCCTTTTTTTGTAGGGAAGTGACCTTCAATAAGACAAAACAGTAAACAAAAGTTGCTGCATTTTGTTTGACCAAAAAAAATTAAAAAGAAAACTCCTAGAGTTTATATAGATTAAAAGTGGTTAAAATTGGAATAAAATTATTTTTATCTAATTCCAAAGGGATAACCCTGCAGCTCTTCAATGGGAAAAATTCTCGCCAGGGTCAAAGGGTGAGGCAGGCGCTTTAAAGAGAGACCCAGCTCTCAAGGATGCTCTCCCGAGCCGAGCAGAGAGGCTTTATCCCCTCCCTCTGGCCGTAGGAAAGTTAACAGACTTAGGCTGCTCGGAAGGGCCACTGGCAGCACTGAACTGAATTAATTCACTTCAGAGATGAAACCTGGGGTAATTATTTGCTAAAAATCAAGCTGCTGTAGCATACCTGCATTAAAAGAGCTGTACTGGGAAAAAAGCTGTGATGTCCAGAGAATTTGAGCTCCTCTGGTTTATAGCCATTATAACACAACAAACATAATAAAGTTTACATAGTATTCCCCCAATAACAAGCACTCCTGATAATCTAAAGGAAATAAGAGAATATGCCTTATGTAGTACTAAAATGTAAGCAGTTAAGCGTAGAAACAGCAGAACGGCATGAGTCCTACAGACACTTCTGCGTGGCTGAATTTGGGTTGAAAGAAAACATCTTCAATTGTTTCCCTGAAAATCTGCCAAACTGATGAGCCAAGAGCAGGCTGCTGCACAATCCCGTCAGTGTTGCAGCTTTGCTGCTTCCCCACTAAACTTGTTTGAAAAGTTTGTCAGCAAACCAGAGATTACACACAAAATCCGTGCTTGGTGGGGATTTTTTTGGTTCTTTGTTGTTTTTTTCATTTTTGTTTTGTTTCCCTTTTCTACAACTCAACACACTCTGGGATTTGGCATCCAAGTATTTAAAAACCCCCTTCTCCCATGGTATGTCCAGGAGATCAGCCAGCGACCGTCCCGCTGCCTGGAGAAAGGCCACGCTGGGGCTGCAGCCCTGGGGAACGCGAGTCCCCAAGGACGTCAGCGAGGGAAGAGTTGTTCGGCCCCGGGACGGGGAACCTCAGGGACGGGGCTCTTCCCCCACTGCTCAATTCCTGCTGCAGAAAAAACAGCGACGGAGCCCCTGCTTCGGGCAGGGCAGCATTGCTTCTGGTGCAGAAGGGTATTGAAGGTGGAAAAGACACGTTGCAAAATACAAGGGTATAACCAGGCTTGTAAAAAAGAGAAATTGTAAGGATATATGACATATTTTCCCATCTTTCAGGAATTCCTAACCAGATCCTCATCCTTACCCACCCAACCGTCTATAAACTCAATGTCTTTCCATGGATTGTATCAAATGCTCAGGCAACATCAGCCTGTCTCCTCCTGACCTACAATAAGAGAGACATAATAAAGCAGCCAGCACCTCTTTTTTTAAAACCTCTTTTTTTTAAAAAAAAAGAGCACAGCCTTTCAAGAGAGTATGCCCGATGCGATCTGCCGTGGTCTGCAGGGAGCAGATTATCTTTCACAACTCTGTAGCTTCCTGCAGTGCTCAGATAAAACTTACTCAGTGCAATGGTCATGGCTTTTCACAGGCTTTTTTCTTCACCCATAATTTCTTCCATAATTTTCTGTCCAAACTGACATCATCTTAACTTTGCTGGTCACTTACGCGTAATTGTTCAAACACTTTTGATGTATCTGGTCTTTTCTAATTTTTTGTTTAGCGTGGTCTTTTTGTCATAATCTTTTTGTCATACACTACACAGCACAAGGTGGTATCTGCTACGAGAGGAAGGGCAGTGTGTGAGTCATTTCTGCGACGCTTGTTAAGACATGTTGATGTAGCAAATGCAAGAGCGTGCATATAAAGATCCACACATAAACATACACGCACATATGTATATATCTGCACCGTCTGTTTTAAGCAGAGGTTTGGAGAGTTCCAGGAGAGACGGACTAGAGACCATAGGTTCATTTTATCACAGCGATATCATTCCTACACATACCAACCGTGCACGTGCCATCTTAAATCCCCTGTTTAGTAATAGCCAACCTTTCCAGAGTGATTGCATTATCATTTTTGGCTCCTGTTAAACTTCTCACAAATATAAATATGTAAGATGGCCAAATGACATTCAATCAATATCATAGTTAGGGCTTTACATTTTTATGAACATAAAGTTGCATACGCCAGCGAGTTGACCTACATTGACCATAAACGTTGCAGGTCTTTTTTAACTCGACTCCTGGGCGTGATGGGCTATGCCATGAAAAGTTCCAAAGGATTTTGTCTACTCTTTAAGGTATTTATTTTTTAAAGAAGAGGAAAGCTAAGGTTAAATATTTCAGTGGTTCAGTTCGGGTAGACACGTGACAGAGACGCATTTCTGCTCATCGCCTTTCCCAGCTGCATGGCCTCCTCCAAGACACGCTGATTATCTTTTCAGTGAAACTGTGGCCAGGGGCTTCCCAGAAGTCTCCCTGACCTAATGGAGACTCAAAATAAAGTCTGTGACCTCTTCATCTGCATCAAAATGCAGAAGCGAAGGGCTTGCTGGGATCACTCCTTCCCCGCTGGAATGTGTGCAAATACCTGCCAGATCAGCGCGAGTGGCTTCTTTAGGCCGTGCAAATGAAGGAGGAAGGAACATCTGCAAGAGACAACAGCTAAGCGGATCTGAAAGTACTTCCATATACCTAACTGGCTGTGCTGGGTATCTTCCACACAGCTTCCACTAAGGGGCGAGACAAAGATTTTCATCCAATGTTCTGACTCCACTCGGCGCACACACATTTATTCCTATTGATGTGCTATGATTCCCTATTTCCTTAGCTTCTTGCCCATTGCAAGCCTCAGCCAGACTTCAGCCCCCATCACCAGAGACATTCTCCTCTTTCTGCCTGCTCCTACCCTCTCTCACTGGCTTCGACCGAGGTCCTCGCTCCCTACTGCCATGCCCAATTCATTCGCAGTTTTGGCCAGTTTCCACTTTGTCTTCCTGAGGGTCCTCAGGAGACAGAGAGCTGGGACGGGTAAGGCCAGCCAGCCAGGCTACCTCTCTACAAAGGTCACCCTCACTCTTTAAAGACTTTCTCCCACTGAACTCAGAGGCAACAGTCTGACTAGTCTCAGCGAGAGTAACCTTAGACTCTCAACTGCTGCCATAAAACCTTATGGACTATAAATGTCTCTCCATAGTGGAGAGAATTCTTTTTTGACACATTATATAATGAATGCAATATAAAAATATACTGCACTTGGCAGGCTTTCCAAGGCTTCCCTTTGGGAGCTCAACAAACAGGCTGGTGTTTGATGATTTTTTTTTCCACTGTATGGCCAAAACTGCATTTCATGGAAAGACGGGGAGATGGCTCTCCTGGGAAAGAACCTGTATTCCTCTTACGGAGAAGCTGAAGAGACTTCCTTCAAAGTTTCCAGATCTTTGAAGTGACCTCAGCTCCATGAGATCACGGATGTGTTTGCCAAGGCTGAGTGTATGAAGGTGTGAATGTCAGCAGCAGTTTTGTCCTGTTATTAATTGCTTCTTGCAGAGACGCCTGTGCCACGGTGAAGCTCTGTGCTCACCAGGCAGCCGGTGATCTTCAGCTGTGCGTCCCCACGGCTCCCAGCCCACGGCCTCTGAACGGACCCCCGTTATGCCTCCTGCCCTCGCAGCGAAGCAGCCAGGCTAAGCCGGACTTACTGCCACGTATCTGAGGAGATGAGGCAGTAAGAAAGCATGGAGCTTTTTTCTCACTAGTTACATCGCCCTGGGCCAAAGCCAATGAGATCCACACAGAATCAAGGAAAAAATTATCAAAATCTCGTTGGAGGGTTCAAAAGAAATGCTGTTGCAACAGGCTCAGCTGTAAAGAGTTCAGATAGGGACTGAAGATGAGTGAACTGGCCTGAGTGCCAGATGCATATGCACCAGGAGGCAGGAGATCTGGGCCCCAGATACATCCCAGACTCGCTGCATTACCTTCCCACGGCCAAGTCACGTAACCTGCCATTCTGATCTCTCCAGCTAAAACATCAAAAGGCATACCTGCTTCGCGAGCCCTTCCAGCTGCGATGCTTAATGCATCCGAGTCTGTTAGCGGCTTTACTAGCTGCTCTGCGCACGTTGCAGAGTACTGCCCGGCTGTGGACCTCGCTCTCCTGGAACATGAAATCAGCACCAACACTTGTTTCTCCCAGACACTTGCAGGTAAGCAGAAGACTAACCAGGATAAAGAAGTCAAAAGTTCTCTTCTCCTCTCATTTAAAAAAGGAACAAAGCGTTGACTTTAACATAATTATTCCCGATCTATAATATTGCATCCACAAATGACAATTCCGTTTCCCCCTGTAGACACCAGTGAAATTCAGCTGCCTGCTTACAACAGCGTTGCAAAATGAGCGTAGTCAAGTGAATTTCAAGAAAAACGCTTTCTGTGAACAAGCTAGGTGCACTTGTAATCTAGCAAAGCTCCAGGTATCATTACAAACATACCATACCCAGAGTCTCCAGAGAATTCAAAAGAGAAGCATCCTACCAGATGCCTGTAAAAACCCAAGGTTCTTTTTCTAAGTTTTTGGGTTTGGTCTTTGCCCAGGAGAAGGAGGACATAGTACCCATAAATCTCTGTCTATACCTAACAATACAAACAACATAAGCCTCTTGGCTTCTGCTTAAAAACAAACCAGAACCACTAGCTCTCCTGTACTGCTGCCCTAAAAATGTGTTTGATAGCTATTTCTAAGATGTTATTGTACACAAATATAAATAATGCAAATTAAGCCATAAACAGAATACAAACAGAAATATCCAACAAAAGCTTATCTGCTGAATATCCCTTCTTTGACCAATTAACTGATGCTTCTGGGCTAGGCCCAAATAGTCCAAAATCAGTGATTTGGCAGCTCCGATCACTGAATAGCCGATCATTACAACTAACTAATACAGTCTCACAGGCTGCTTAGGTTAAGCTCCTTCAGCTGCTGACCTTGCTGGCCAGGACTGCTTAAGAGGCTGACAGATAATGTGAACTACAGCGAGACTTCCAGATATGACTTATGGCCTTTTTTAAAGCCAAAAGCGTTAATGAAAACTGTAGCGAGTGGACACTGATGATGACTTGGCGGAGGATGCTCAGCTGGGGAGATAAGACTTGGCAACATATTTTCAGGAGCAGCAATGACAAAGGAGAAGGCTCTGCTACCAAAGTAAGAAATGAGAGGTACAGGCACGGGAAGAATTAGTTTGACATTCAGCTATTTCACCCATCGGGCTTAAACTTACTCATCTGAATAAGAAGCTCTTTATTCAAAAGGAATCCTAAACCAAGCATCTTTCAAAGCTCTGAAGCCCTGACTATCAGCTGCTCCTTCCAGCAAACCTCCTTTTTTTGGCTGGAACAGTGTCAGAAGTGCTGAAATACCATAAAGAAGATTATGATCTCAGGCAGAAGGGTTACAACCAGAACGGTCAGCTATGGCAGTCTGTCTTTGCCCAGTTTTTCTAGGCACTTTGCAGAGTTTTGATTGTATGCAACACTAATGCAAATAGTACCTCTTTTTTGAGGCTTGCTCCCTCAGCTACCAACGCATAATGGGCAGTACGTATCTTATTCTAAAGAACTGGAAAGTCCCTGGGAAAAAATAACCTTCTCCTAGCCTCTTTGTCTACATATAATTAAGTTCAACACTACAAAGCATCCGAGGGGGGAGCATTTTGTAAGGTTCTCAAGAGCTGCAGTAACATTAATAGTACAGGATGGTCTATGTAAAACTATTGATTTCTGATCTCATTATTTATAGTTCACTACAAAAGCCACTCATGTTCCCAGATGCACAATAGGTGTCAAGAGTAAGAACCTTGAAAAATAAATTGAAAAAGTTACAATAGCAGATGGCTTGTTTATGCCATAATTGGTATTAGGCAATTAATGGTGGGATGAAACATCGCGTTGCTTTTGAAAACAAAAAGCAATACTGTTTAAAGAACATTTAATGAGCGCGTTTTATGTTGTCCTCAGCAAGTTTACTGCCAAGCCACAAAAGACATTTACACACACTTCCTTTTGTCTCTAGTGAAAGGGTCACTGCTACTTGCTTCTTGTTAAATTCACAAGATTAAAAAAAAAAAAGCGCAAATGTAACATTTTTCACTTGAAATTCACCTTCTTGAAGAAGCAGTTGTTTAAGTTCAAAGACGTTTGCTCGACAGGGACAGTCCCAGCACTGCGCAGGCGGTCAGAATTAGAGGCAAACCAAACACCTCCATGCAGGAAGACGGAGTTCAGTGGCCGCCTGTCACAGAGAGCTATTGTATAGCTCTGATACCCAGATACGCCAAATATTTGGCATTCCAAAATCTTCACTATTAATGAGGTGAGATCCTGAGCAACCGGGAAAAAAGCAGGCAGAAATCATGTATTTATTTGCCAGGAGTAAGTATTCTGCTGTGCAATTCAGGGCAGTTTCCCAGACCGCAAAGGAGGGGGATAATGCCTAAATCATTTTAAACCAGAAAAATTACCTGATCTGCTGTTTCCCAAAAACCATTCTCTACATCTCTTTCTCCTATGCATTTCAAATATCGCTGCTCTCTGCTGTTACATTAAAAAAGGTCAAAGCCAATACGCTGCACAAGAAAGGTGCCGCATTTCCAACTACGGAAAGTTTCTGTACCGCAGAACGGAAAATGGTGGCACAAGCATCTCCAGACACCTTCCCTCCAAGAGACCAGGGCCTTTTTTCCCTTATCTCCCGCAGCTCGGCCGCAGGAGCACCTTGCGGCTATGGGCCAGCTTCCCGCCCCGCCTGCGCGGCGCTGAGCTCTCGCCTGCCTCCTCCTGAACCAGACGCGGCCGAAACGAAGCTCAGCAAAGCAGAAAGGTGTTTGCAGTAGCAGAAAGTTTTCAGGGAAGTAAGTCGGTGGCATTGTTTTCCTTACAATGAGCCTTTTTTCTAGGTTTCAAAAAAAATGACCTGACAAACCATTTCGAGAAAGTAATTTTCTGAAGCATTCTGTCTTGGAAATACATGCAGGAAGGAATGAACTTCAAAAGACTTAGAAAATGGCATATTCACAGAACTAAGTACGTGTACTATGGAGATGTATCAAACAACACATATGAAACCTCACATAAACCTCAGATTCCTTCTGATTAAAAGCCTGTGTAAAGTATGAATATTTTCATAATGAATCATATTTTCAGAATCCCTAAATCTGCCGTGATGCATTCTGTATTCATACCGTCCGCACAGCTTAATGTTCTCTTTTTAACCATTTCTTCAGTTTAAAACTGTGCATTTTTAAAGAGTGTATCCTGTTACACTGGAGACCGTAAAGTGAAAAGCCATGTCTTATTCTCACATAAGTACGAAAGCATCTCTGGCATTCTTTCACTTAAATCCTTGGAGTTTTCTAGGGATTCATTTTACAAGTTAAATGTAGAATATAATTTTCTGGGCAAGTTTATCAAGGCACATCATAACTGAGCTCCTGAACAAATACAAATCAAAATACATTATTTGACTTTTCCACATGTGACTGGTTTGGGCTGCACAAGCCCGTTACTTATCGGTTAAAGAGAAGCCTGATAACATCTGAGATATCAGTAAATTGTGGGAATTCAAGCTTCTCATGATGCAAATGTACAGTAGAGGAAGCGATGGACAATCTGCAGCTGGTAAAGAGAGCTGTCCTCTAATGACAGACATCTGGCATCCATTATCTCAGCATCTGCTGCACTGAAATCCAATATGCCTCACAAAACACAATGGCACGCTGAGGAAAGGCACACTATCCCCTGGATTCTCTTTAACAGCTTAAGACCCACCCGTCCCCTTTATCCGCTGCACACTATATCGTTAAACCAGCAAAAGGAACCCAGCATCCTACCGATCGCTTGCATTTGTTACACAGGACTGCATTATTCTGGCCCTTTGATCTCTGACAATCAGATTAGGACCATGAATCAGCATAACTGACTTCCATTATCAATGATTCAACACAGCTCCTGGCTGGAAGAGCCAGGACCTCTGGTAATGATCTGGTTTGGACCTCTGGTAATGATCTATCCAGTCTTTACGCAAGCCACTTAAATCTCTATAAAAAAAGAAACCCCATTTTAATCTGCAAACACGGGCTATTCTAGTTCTTTGTTGTCACCGTTCATTTGTATTAGCATAGCCCATCTGCAGCAGAGTCCCACCTCAAATCAATGATATATAGGTTTCAAGTCTCTGCCACTTACAAGACCTCTTTGAGAAGCCCGGAAGCCTGGATGGAAGGCATCCGAGAACGGCAGATGCACTTAGTAGGGTGAAAAACTTCAAAAACTGCTTCCACTGCAGAACCACCGATGGCCACCGAATGTACGCAAACAGAGCTGGACCAGCCTGCCCGATGATCTGCGCTGCCATATCCTACAAAAGCCAACGCTCTTATGGGTATGGCAGTGTCCTGAAAGCTGCCGCGTGCCAGGCTTTTCAGCTGATGTTCCAAAATAAATGGAAAGTAAAACACAAACGCATTACTTAAGAGAGCAGCTAAAGGCCAGCAGCCCGGCGCCTAGCCCGTGAGCGTGCTAGACGGCCCGCCGTGGAGAAGGGGGCTTGTTTGGACTTCTTGGCATCCCCGTGCAGGGCCGCCTGCTGTTCTGGTGTTGAGTGGAGGATTTCCAGCTTCAACTGTGGTTTTATTTGCTTGGGGAGGCGGGAAGAAAGACAGTTAATATGCATTCACATACGGCAAACTAGAAACACCTGTTGGCCTTCAAAACAGTTTTTGGCTGGCTTGCAGAGACTGAGGGTCTAACAGGTGTCCCTGTAGCCAACGGGAACGTAAAGGAGTTACAGAGGCCCCACGAACATTGAATTATGCAAAGAAAAACCGTTTGCACAACTATATACAGCATATGTGTTTGTGTGTGCAAGCTGAACCGCAAGAAACTGAAGTCCCATAAAATTAAGCAAGTCTGGGAGGAAACCAACCGTGCTGGGACTGGGAAATCTCACCCAGAACAGCAAGGATTGCCGGGATCCTCCTTTCGGTCTAGAGCTGCTTCTGCTGACGAACGCTTGCCGTGAGCCCGCTTCCAGCTGCCGGCGCTCCTGCCCTGCTCCCGGGCAGGGGGAACCAGCCACGAGCCTGAAGACGACGACACGGCTCCAGCCCCGCACGGCACGGCTTGTTCCCCAGCCACCTCCCTGCGAACTCGAACACGGTGCCAACGCCATCCCTACCGGCAAGGGCACCGCACGCAGATCGTGTCTGGTGGGCCGCGGCCGCAGGAACTCAGAGAGGAGCAGGGTCCAGACATAAGTTCCTACGAAGCGTGGGGCACTGGCTGTGCCTGAAGGGTCTGCGTGCTTATATAGGGCTAGAAAGAGAAATAATCACTCCCCTGCAAATCATTTCCGTGTTTCCAGTGAGGGGACCGTTAAAATGCAACACATATTTTTAAATCCTAGCTATAGGTGGTATTAATATACTATAAACCATGTATGTACGATGATATCCTAACGTTCATATATATGCCTACACATACATATGCACTACAGTATTAACTTAAAATCATAATATAGCTGTAATCAGTGAACACAAGCTAAGCACACGGGAAACCTGAGGATAAAGGAGCTGCAGAGGCACAAACTCCCTGACGTGTTCTTTGAACCTGATGCCACCGTCTCAGGAGGAGGATTCCCACTTTCAGAGGTACCATTTTTCACTTGAATTTTGTAACATTCCTAGCCGTAAAAAGCGTCTGGAACAAACTCCTCTGCTTTGCAGCTGGTGCCACCCTTGATTTGTTTGTGTGGGTGGTCATGGGAGATTTTCCTCCTCCTCCGCTATCAAACACCTCAGTTTGGGTTCAGGCTGCACAGAACAGCTTCAGCCCAAGGCAAAAAACTGCATTGCACAACAGGAATGCACAAGCACTTGAACTTGGCTCAAGGATATACGGAAAGCGTCCTCCCTTTCTCACATAACTCTCATTAATTAAACCTCTGGAGCGGGAATCCTCTGAGCATCCTCCCAGAAGAAAAAAAAGTATTTGTAATGACTGGAATCTCAACATACGTTTGTTTCTTGAATTATTACAGAAATTGTACTGTAGCACTGAGACCTTACAGCAAAGGAGAGGAAACAGACTGCAACACACCAAACAAAGCAAAAATTAAAGGAAAACCTGTGGCTGAGGTGGAGATAAGGAGCTGGTTAAGAGATGTTATCAGCTGCTAGAGAACACTGCTTTAAAAAGATGCCTTGGAGAAGGCAGCACATAATGAGTAAAAAAAAATGTTTTCTCCAACCTTTCCAAACCCAGAAATTGAAAGCGTAACATACTGATGATTTATTACAGACTGTACTATGTATTTTAGCATAAATTAATTCTAAAAATTCCAGGAAGGTTTGCAGCAATGCTTATCTTTCTGCTTTGGCCTTCGCTCCTCATTTCACTCCCTAAACCACCTATTTTGGCTGGAACCTGTTCCCTTGTGCCTACGGCCAGCGTGGATCCCCGCACTGCCAATTTTCACAAGATCCCCAGAAAACAACAGAAGATCGCAGGTCCTGAGAGCTGAGCTGCCTCGTGTCATTTCTCTTCCGTAGCATAAAGCAGCCAACGCAAAAGGGGGAGCCGCTAAGGACCGCAGCAGGAGCCAGGAGAGCCACATCGCAGACACGCCTCCAGCAATGGTTCTTCTGCACAGGCTGGACCAGGCTATGGTTTTGTTATCGTTCTCTCTCCCATTTCAAGAAACCAGCCCGTCGGGCGAGCAATTGTGAGTTTGGGATGGTCTCTTCCTCTGTGGTAATGGTCCAAGGATTCAGCATTAATTCAGTCTACTTGGCATTCCTGTATCAAATTCTTCTTATTACCAATTACACGATGGGATCCCCGTGGTCCATTTTTAGAGCAGAGTATTTTTCATTGCTTGGAAAGTAATCTGTTCTCCTGTATAAATATCCCTTGCCTCACCTCCGTGCTTACAGTCCGACTTTCAACAGATGGTTTATGAGAAGAAAATACTGACGGTAGACTACATAGCTCTCAAAAACGTAAAGCTCTTCGGAGCCCTAGCTCAACGTTGCAAGTCGCCGAGGTTTTGCAAACACAAACCCCCTTTTTAATTGGTCACAGCTGGCTGCGAACGTTCGCGGAAATCCTTGCAGGGAGATTAGAGCGGGGCCTGACATTTCGCCATGGTACTGGCACTGTAATAATTAAGGAGGCGATCACGGGAGGTGCTGAGGAGTTTCAGTCCTCACTGAAGGGAAAACACGCATCGCTTTGAAGATGGCATCCAGTACTTCACATGACTTGGCCCAGGGTACGGATCCCTCAAAACAAAGTGTAGATTTGGTCTTCTCCAGATGGCACTATAAGCAGTTTCCCTCCAAGCTTGTCTTACCCCTGACAGATCTTAACGCGAGGAGCAGTAAAGATCTATATGAAAATTTCAAACCGGTGCAATGTGAGCGATAGGATTCCTCTCTCATTTATTTGCCAAAATCTAAGCAGAGGGCTACAACTCAGCTAAAGGACTTGAGCCATGCATTTTCTGTCACCCAACATAATCACCTCTTTTAAATGCTAATGAAATCCTTAATTCTTGACTTCGACCCAAGGAAAGCTTGAAAAGAACAAAGAAAGCCATATTCCAAATTCACTAAAGCCTTTAAAGATTTTAGTCTCTTAAACTAGCAGCTCTTTTTCATCCACTATCATGTTCCTTTAAACAAATGTGTCAGTAATATTTTTGCCTATGCATAGCTCCATCACTCATCGATGAAGCTGGACAACTTTAAATGTGATAGCGTACGTCCAAAAGACTGTTTGCTGTACTCCAGTTAACCTTTAGAAACTCAAATCATATGAACTATGAAGTTATTCATAGAGTAACTGCCCTGCATTTACATCCAGATTTGTAAAATCGAGGTCGTGCCAGGAAGCTCACGATGAACGCCGCGTTGTGCGTCTCGGTGAAGGACGCTGGACCCCAGAATACCTACCGATGGAAGTGCGAGGAAACTTGTTTCGCAGGTACCACCCCAGCTGTTCCCCCAGCTTCAGCACATTTTCCTTTTTCTTCAAAACTCACTTCACAACGATTTTTTTTTAAAACTGAATAAACCCCTACATAACCTTGGCTTGTTTCCTCTCGCTAACTTTTTCAAAGAGTTCAGCGCTACCTGTTTGCCAGCTATTAAATACCTAACGTTTGGCTGATGGACAAGCAGATAGCGCAGGACGAAGCCGAGCTCTGCACAAGCTGCCCTTGTTCCACTGCCTTCCTGAGCCAAAGAGAGAGAAAGTCCCGGCAGGCAGAGCTGCACGGCAATGCTGCGGACTGGCAGAAATCTCTGGGCTCAGGCTCTTCTCCCCTGTCATGGTTTAGCCCCAGCCGGCAACTGAGCCCCCCCAGCCGCTCGCTCACTCCCCCCCGGTGGGATGGGGGAGAGAATCGTAAGGGTAAAAGTGAGAAAACTCGTGGGCTGAGATAAAGACAGTTTAATAGGGAAAGCAAAAGCTGCGCGCACAAGCAAAGCAAAGCAAGGAATTCCTTCACCCCTTCCCATGGGCAGGCCGGTGTTCAGCCATTGCCAGGAAAGCAGGGCTCCATCACGCGCAACGGTGACTTGGGAAGGCAAACGCCATCGCTCCAAACGTCCCCTCTTCCTTCTCCTTCCCCAGCTTTATGTACTGAGCATGACGCCCTATGGTGTGGAATGTCCCTTTGGGCAGTTGGGGTCAGCTGTCCTGGCTGTGCCCCCTCCCAGCTTCTTCTGCCCCTGGCAGAGCACGGGAAGCTGGAAAGTCCTTGACCAGTGCAGCAACAACTAAACCATCCCTGTGTTATCAACACTGTTCTCAGCACAAATCCAAACCATAGCCCCATACCAGCCGCTATAATTTATTTCACTATTATTTCCATCTCAGAAAGACACATCTGGCTCCTGGATCTAAGAAGAGTCTACAAGGCGCTTTCCTTTGCTTCCAAAGACAAAACCTTTCCCGTTTTGACTTCAGTGCCTTCGAGTGCTTTGCAGTCCTGCATTACCCTTTGAAAATCACCTCCAGCCCGAAGGCTGCAGCAAACCCCTCTCTCCCAGCCCTCTGCCCAAGCAGCCCATGCCCTAACACACCGCAAAGGCTTCCAACTGAACAGCTCGAAGAGATTAGCAGGAGAAATAGGGTCATTAGTCCATCAAACAACACTGAGGGCATGTCAAATGCTTCTGTAAATGAGGGCAGTGTTATAAAAGAAAGAGACAATAATGGTCTCCTGAAGTGGCAACAAAGCCATTTCAGCTGGCCTTGCAAAAGCAGACACTAATCACGGGCCCTGCTTGCTTACAGTTGACCTCTCCTTTGTGCAAAGCTAAAGAAGATTTGGTCTGGCCGATCCTTCAAAACGCAGCCGGGCTAATTAGGAAGGGTCCCGTCCCTACAGCACCGCACAGTTCCCACACAAGAGCCCCCAAAGCCTGAGTGTGGCTGAAACGATCCACCCCACCGTGAAGTTTTCAGTAAGCAAACGTTGAAGCCAAGCAGCTGATTTACAGTACCAGATGCAAATTACAACAGCCTTTACGCTCGCCGTCCCACGGACGGACGGTCCCTGCCACGAACGTGCGACCACCCGGCATGCAGAGGTCTCATGCGGGGAGCTGCTCCGCTGCGGTCACTCAGGTACACCGAGCTCACCAAAACCGGACCCCGAAGCGTTGGGTGGTCCGAGGATCCTTGGGAAGGCTTGGAGCAGAGCCCAAGTTTTCCAACACCCTCTCCCTCCCTGCGATGAGCCCTGTACAGAAAGGTCATTTACATCCAAGCTCAAAGAAGGGAGCTCCTAATGAGAGTCTCAGCCCAAACCAAACCTCAAACACTCCATTTACAACCCTTTCATCTACCAGACATGGAAGATAACGAAGGGGTTCGGGACAACCAGCTGCTTCCTCAGTTCAGAAACAGGCTCTGCCGCCACTGCAATATTGTTCAGCTCAACCTCTTCCTCTGGTTTGCTCCACTAGCAAAGCCCCACTTACGGCAGGTAGGAGATGCCACGTTGCATGGGGAAAAAAAGAAGAGAAATCCCTATGCTGACAGCACTTTACAGGATCAAAAAGCCACCGAGATGCAAGAGGCAACAGAAAAGGTGTTGAAACCCAGATGGGTAAACAAGATGCACTGCAGACCTTCCTGAAAGAGCTCGCGCAGCTCTTGAGAGGTCTGCCTTCAAAGTGAGATGATTTAATGCAGATGGAGAGTGCCCAAATACTCTCACTTTCAACAGCTCAGGAGAGCAGGAAGGACAGCATCTCACCCCTGGAAGCCGGACTGATTGGGTACCGCCTGCTTTCCAGCCAGGGTAAACACCGGATTGCTGCCGCTCTAGGCTGGCCAGTAAAAATATCCCATGCTGAAAGGTATGATAAGAGTCTGGCCAGCATGGAGAACGTCCTGCCTTAAAACAAACACGTCTGTATTTCTTTCCAGAAAAGAAAAAGTGATACCATGAAGATCAGACACAGAGATTTCTGGAAGACGAATGACACCACGGAATATCGCTGTGGAGCAACTTCATTCACTCCGGGCGATTTTCATGTTGCTTTCATCGCACAGCCTCGCCAGAAGCCCTCCGGACCACGTCCAGATTCATCCCAGTCAGATGCTAAACAGCTCCATTTTGGGGAACTGTTTCTCAGGAAGGTATCATCACCTCAAATACCAGGATAGCTTCTTTTATAGGTGACAGATGAGAAAAAAGGATTCACTGCTCAACCATTATGTGTCTTTCCCCAAAGCTGTCTTCTCTGAAGCAGCCTCCAGCCTCCCGTCCTATCATTAAAATCCAGCACAAATGTTGACTGACCGGCACAGAAGTTAACCACCCAGAGTACTTTTAACAGTGAAAGAGAAGATGAGAATCCAGACAATTAGGTTTCCACCAGAAATTTGTCCAAAAAAGTATTTACCAAAAAAATAATTTACAGTAGCCAACAAGAAATTAAGATGAAGGGAAGGATGGGTTTGTGGCTGGGATCTTCCCGTATCCTCAATCAGCGCATTCTCTGTGGCAAGGACCTTGGCTTTTGGAAAATGCTGCAAATAATGAAAAGCATCAAGAGACAGACAAAATAAGTCAATTCTCTGCAAGCTAGGGCTAATACAGCATTTCACCGGTCTTTTTGAGGTTTTCAGCAGCAACATCTGTTTAAAAGCAGGATGGAAACAAAGGTTAAAATGCAACTTGAAAGCTAGGAAAGCTTTCTGAAGATGCTTGCAAAGTAACTTGTCTTGCAAAATGAACACTGTCCCCAGTCTATTACACCTAATGTTTCCTTCATCTGCAGGTAACAAAAATGCTCCATCATTTGCAGAGTCTACATCGGTGGGTTTGGGGTTTGTCTTCAGGAGTGGCCAAGGCTTACAGAGCAGGCCCCAAGAAGATAAACCACTCTTCTTGTCAATCTGCTGGCGTCTCTCATGTCCACCACGTGCCCTGTCCAAAAAGTTCACTGAGGATACGAGCTGGTATTGATCACATTTCCGCTACATTTTCCGCTTTACCAGGGGACAAGGGAACCGGCGGAAGTCCTGAGCCAGCCAGCACATCCTGCTTGGGGCTGGGCCTTCAAAGGTCCATCTCCTTCCTTCCAGCCCTTGAAGTGACCAGATAGTCCCGTCCGGGCGGATTTGCTGAAGGCAGCAGGACAACGGTGCCTTGCAATGTTTATAAACCTCGGCCTCGGAAGCAGGGAAGCGCTGTCCCGGCAGAAGGGGATGTGAGGGGGCTACTTTTGCCATGAGCACAAAACGTAAATCACTCGGGAATTAAAATAATTTGAGGTTGCAAACGGACAGGAATGCTGCCAAGTCAGCTGGGCTTTGCTGTTTGGAAAGGCAATAGAACAATTAACACTTTATAAACTGAGGTTAAGCAGCATGAAGAATGATTTATCCACTCTGTTCACTCAACCCTGTTGCTTCTAATTAGCTCATTCCAAAATAAAGAGTTTGGGTTGGTTTCTTCCTTTAACTTCAGGTAGCAGAGCCATAATTTGTGCATCCTTGGCCAGCCCCTGTCTGCTGTAATGCAGCCCATCCCCGCTGCCTTGAGTGAAGCTCTGCCAAAATACAGAAGGTAAGGATCTGACCACAGGTATTCAGGATTTCAGACATCCATTTAAAATTTGACAGGTGAATTAGAGATGAGTGAGTCGGATAAGGAGCTTCTCTGAGCTGCCACTGAAAACATATTTTGAGTAAAGACATTTTAAAGGTTCAAAATAATGGTCAGAAATTCAGTAAGTTTCAAAAGCTCTTCGTTACTAATTTTTTAATCTAGTTTTTCAGTTTGGTACTTTGTTTCTAGGTTCCAAATAGAGGCACATACTGAAACATCACCATAAAGGTAAAATATCCTGAGAACAGTTCAACAGCCAACTCACTGAGAATTTAAAAGAACTGAAATAAAATCAAAATGGCTTAGAAATACAAGTGACAACCATGACATAGCCAACTCATGCTTTGTTAATTGGCAGAAAAATCTTGGATTTTTTTTTTTAACTCAATTTATCACTTCCAAAAGGCTCAGCCGTTGTCATACTTTACACGATTGCTCACACTGCAACTATTGGGGGTTCACCCACACCTCATTTTTAACCAAGAACTATAATTTTTCAATTTCTCTGACTAGCAGCCACCTCTTACCTGATCAGAGCATCCTTCTCCCCAGAAAAAGGGAAAGGCTTTTCCTCATGCTAAGGACCTGTTAATCCCAGGGAAGGCTGGGAAGGAGCTCGGCGAGCTGTGACCCACGCAGTGGTTGTGGCGTCCCAGTCCTGCCCCGTTTGCCCCTTCCTTCATCCCCTCCCTGCCGAGCATCCCTCCCCGCGAAGGTGCGGGAAGGCGGCACACCGTCCCCAGCGTGCCGGTGACACAAGCCGCTATTGTCCTCCTTTGCCACAGGTCCTGCAAAAAGCTTTGCAGGGCAGTAAAATATGAGCTAATCCTTGGCCATCCAGGCTGACCAGGCACCGACTTCGGGTCCCTCATCTAAGGGGGGTAATGGCAGTGGAACTACAGATGTATTTTCTTCCTCTCCAAAATAAGCCAGTCATTTCCCTTTTAAAAAATATTTGGGGGTCTCGGAGATGTGTGCTTTATTTTCAAAGCTGCAACCAATTATAATCGCGGGAATTGCTAAGCATTTCCAAATGTGAAAATGTTTTTTACCTCTCAGGTTCTGTATGGGAAAACACCCGACGTTTATTTTATTAATTTGTACGAGAGAAGCTATGACAAAAAAATTGCAGGGACAATTTAAGGGCTGTTTATTTCCTGTAACATGTGCAAACATGAACCTAAGCAGCAGTGCAGGATCGGGTACATCTCCAAGGATTACCCAGGCTCTAATCCTTCGGGGGTCAAAGGATGAGAGGGAAGCAGCATTTTAAGTAGTGCGTTTAAACTGCAGATAGGAGAGTGTCACTGGGGGGATAAACAATTTGGACCCAGGTTACTATTGTGTCTGCAGTGTGCCTATCTGGAAACATAAAGCAGAAAAGCAAAACAAATTGCTTGTGTACTAAGCAGCATCCTCTTCATCTTACTTAAAATGTAGAGTTCAAACTGTTAGCATTAAACCAGCCGCGGAGCTTTGAGGGACCGGCGGGTTAAAGCCCGATTGCTTTGCTTCCTGGCATGGCTGTTTCCCGCAGAGCAGCAGGCAGGCAGAGCGGTGCCAGCCCCGGGCTGCCAGCGGGGCCAGGCGAGGCTCCGCCGCGCTGGACCTGAGCGCAGCGGCACGAAGCTCAGCCCCGGGAAACTCGCACCCTCCTGCATCTCTGCAGGGCACGGCAGTCCCCCACGGCGGGCTGTGAACTGCTGGCATCGTGTCGCTTAAGACAAGCAAGGTCATGCCGTCCCCCGATGCCAGACCATTTTTAACACGCTAACACGGGACAGGGCGCCCTGTATTTCTAGGACGTGGCATTAACTCTGCACGACACCTTTGCAAACGCTGTGGAGACAAGGACAACCGGCCCGGGAGAGGCGTCACATCTCGCTGTGACCAGAGATGAAAGCTTGCTGGTAACGGGAGGCTCGAGCAGAGACGCAGCCCTGCAGCCCTGACAGAAACGTCTCGGACATGCCCCAGGAGGGGTTTACGCCTCGTGTCAGATGGGCCCGTGCCACCTCTGCGCTTGACAGCGCCCAGGCTCCACTGACATCACACCGGTCTGGCCCGGGGGCCGGTTGTTGCCAAATGGAGCTTGCATTTCTGGAAGTAGCTCCGCTTTGGATGCCCTGCAGCAAGAGAGCAGCAGCCAGGCTCGTGATCTGTACACCTGGGCTCGGGGCAATTCTTTTTTCTTCTTATTACCAAGGAAATTGCTTCATTGCCTAATTGAGAACTTGTGCCACCACTGGAACATGGGGCAGGGGACTCATAACCATCACACACAAACCTCTGTCCCAGTTGAGTCCAAGGAAAGCCTCCGCCTGTAGTAAACACAGCTCTAACTCCAGTTAAAGATACGTATTAAAGAAAGGGCAAGGAACGAACAGAGCCTAAAGTCAACAGCGTCAAGGAGGGTTTGGCCAATCTACAGTTTGTATCTGACTGAGAGAATCCTCTTTTTCTTTAAAGGTATTATCTAAATGCGACTTAAGGGCCTTTTAAGCACTTCTAAATTGACACTTGTAACAACAATTAAAGTTCCTTAAAACAGATGCGCTGTGAAAAGTGCGCAAGAGCAGGCCGGCTCCGCAGCTGCAGCCCAGCTCCGCCGCGTAGCTGGCGGCTGCGTGCCTCCTCGCCAGCTGAAGCTGCAAGACCTCGTATCCGCCCTCTTAAAACGTCGTGTTAAGACACACTTTCCCTGAACGGAGTAACTCGCACGGTCACCTTTCTGCCCTCTGTTCTCATTACTCTGGGGTTGGAGGGTTTCAGGCTTTGCAGAAAATGCTCCTCTCCAGCCCTTCTCCCTGGGAAAAGACCAGCTCCTGCCATGGACTATTGCGATGTCAACTCCTCTACATCCGCAAACTTACCTGCATTTCTGAAAGGGCAAGGAACCACATGTCTGAAGGAAGAGATATGTACTAATGGACAGTTAAAAAAAAAGTCTTATTCTTTAATTTGCTGTTATAAATCCAGAATTTGAGTAATTGTTACTGCCCTGTACCTTGCAGACTTAGCAGTCAGAGGGAAGAAAGGGCAGCCGTTTCTCTCTGCAACAGTACAAGGCACATTTTCTCTTACCGTATACGAGGCATGGAGAACCGTTCCAGCTTTTAGCAGTTGTTTGCTATAGACTATCATGTTACCAGATCAGAACATCTCTGAATTACCAAACATAGGAAACTCAATAACCTTCAAGAGAGAATTTGTGTATTGCACAAGGGTTAATTAAATAAAGCTTAGCAGCCCCAAAATAAAGCCTAGCCAAAGATATAACTGATCCAGCTAGTCAGAGCTTAACTATTTTCCCTTCTGATGTGGCAGCCCATTGCCACGCTCCCCCAGGCTGAGCTTCACTCCACAGGGCATGACCCCAGGGTTTCTTTGTTTGACCCAACTTTAATCAGCTTCCTTCTCCGATTCCAGCAAATCCCTCTGCTGATGGTAGCCAGGAATAAAGGCTATTGTACAGTACGGAGCTATGTTTCACAGCGAGTCACGATAAGCATTTCCTTTCCAAACATCCAAGTTCCCCAAACATTACAAACAGTGGCCAAAAAAAGTAGAGAGCAGATTATTGGAGTTTTGCAGATAAAACAATGGCTAGGATAAAAACAACATCGGGGCATCCCTCGCTCTTTATCCCCTTCACTTCCGACTCAAAATTAAAGGAAGAATTTGAAAAGACTGCTTACCGTACTGACAGCGAGGTCCTTGGAAACCAGAGGAGCAATGACAGAGCTGCGGAGATCCCTCTATGCAATTTCCACCGTTGAAACAAACCCCGTAACTGCAGACAGCTGCAAGGAGGAGGGAGAGAATAATTCTTGAGATCACGATCGGAAGTGTACACGCACTAATAAATACCCATTCACTGATTAAGTTCCCACGGCCCTGTAGCAAACTTGAATAGTGATAAAAATACTGTTGAACCATTTCTGAAAGGCGACTCTTTTTTGGTTGACAATGCGACAATCAAACAGCACACAAAGTCTCTCAAAATTTAGGATAGGAAGTAAAATACCTTAGGCAATGTCTAAGGGCTTTTCTTAAAGTGCGGCTAAGTGAGAATTCACAGGAAAACATCAGCAGAGCTGCAGGGTTGTTGATAAAATAATGCTTTTCCAGCCGACAAGTCAGGTAAAATAGTCAGAAAATGACTCATGCAGAATCATACCAGACCTTGTGGCAAAAAAGATAACTTATTTATTTTGAAACTGGAGACATCTTCAGGAACAAACCACGAGAAGCTGCTTTCCACCCCTCCGCTGAGCTTCCCTGGAGAGCTGGCTACCCAAACGCGGCGTCACCTTCCGCATGGACGAGAGGATGAAAGAGAGCTAAACTGTAAGTAAGCCCGAGCAGCCACATTTCTCTGTTCTCACCAAGTGAAGTGTAAAATGGACACAGAGACAGAGAATGCTCAATTAGGCTTCTGAAATCCACCTTTTCAAATCATCTAAATAAAACCACAAACAAGGATATGTTTTTCCAGTGAAACGTATATTTCTCGTAACTCACGAAACGCAGCCAATATTTCATATTTCCCACTAGCAAATGCCATCTCAAAAGGGGAAGTGTTGTTAACAAGTGACGCTGGCATGTGTGCTGTGCTTTGTCGAAGTGTAAGGACGCAGAACAAGCGCCTATCTTCCTTTTTAAGGCCATTTAAAGATTCAGACAATGAAATTTTCTCTCTGTTCACTGATCTGGACATAGCTGTGTTGCCGGCCAATTTCTCTTTTCTTTCTTTTTCCTGCACCTCCTCTTTTTCTTTCCTTTTTCACTTCCATTGAACAAACTGTAACAAAATCCAAGAACAACGGGCTTGGGTAGGAATACATTTCACAAAAGCCGTGGCATACCGGCTAACAGGGAGCAAGAAGAGCTTGACCTGGCTCCATGGTGCAAGAGCTGTCGTGGCCGTACCTGGTCCAGCAGTTCCCACTCGCCTGCCCCGAGATCCCGCTCAGCCCAGGCTGGATTCTGGACAGCCCTGGGCCAAGAGCAGCCACAGGGACCAGCGTATGACAGCTTACGCGTCCCGGGAAGGAATGCGCTGCAAGTGCCAACTGTGTCATGGTCACCTGTGTGAGGGGCCCTCGTGTCCTGGTGATCCAGCTGATGGATCCAGAGAACATAATTATTTCAAGTAGCTGAAATTACAAAAGACAGACCTGGCAATCCAAAACCTGTTGGCTCAGAAATGCAGATTTACTAGAAAGAGCACAGAACGCAGGTGAGCGGACAAATGCTGACGGAGCCAAGTGCAGCTTACACTACAATTTACTGTGGATCGTGTGCCGGCTGAAACGGGCTGCTGCCCCACACGGTCACCGACCAAAGCGGCTTGCCAACAGAATCAGTGAACCATCAACCTGCAAACATGTGCTGCATCCTCAGGAAGATGCCAAGCCTCCTCTGCTGAAGCAAAGATGGGATTTGTCTTTGGCTTTAGCAGAAACAATAGAGGAAAAAATGAGCGCAATGCTTTTCTCCTGCTAGGAGAGCTAGGGGTTATTCCAGTCCCGAGGCGCACACGGGGGTAGCGGAGCTGCTGGTTAGTGTAAGCTGATCACGAGCAGTTGGTGGCCCACTCCAGAGCCATGCTCAGAACTTGCCCCAGCGAGGCGCAGCTGGCCTTGCCGACGCAGCACTCCTACGTACAGCAGCTCTTCAGGCTCAAGAAAAGCAGAGTAACATCAGAACTGGCCTCCCCTATAAACTTCAGCAGTCACACTTTCTTACAAACAATCGGACTGCATGGGTCAGGGTAAAGAACGTTTTCAAGGATTTCACTTTGTAAAGAAAAAGCCTGAGACGTTTCAGACCGACTGCAGAGCCCCGTGTGCTCCCGGCCACTCTCATGCCGCGTCTGCAACTCCTCACGCTAAATTCACATCACGTGGGAAAACCACACAGCGGCATCTCCTGTGTTAACGTTACCTGGGCTCATGAGTGCAGACAGCCTAAATAAATGAATAAATAAATAAATACGAACTCCTGGAAAAGCCATTTTTTCTTCTCTAAAGCTGCAAGGCTGCAAGTTCTGCATGTCCTGACTGCCTTAAGGAAAAAGCTGGAGAATTAGATACATCTCCAGCAGGTACAGCCTGGGAACCGCCGTCAGCTACTCAAGCCCGTGCAGTGAGGCCCCCACGAGACACCGGTGGCAGCGGCCGGCGAGGAGGGCGGCGCGCGGCCCTGGGCACGGGCTGGTGGAGAAGTCCCCAACCAGAAGGCTCTGGCCCCTGCTCAAGGCCAGCAATGAAATGGCACCTTTGCAGTTACCGACTGAACACACAAAGCCTGTGATTAAATTACAAACCTACGTATGATACGGGACTGCCTGGAAACAATTATAACGGCACTCACTGGACTAAGGTTTCCACACGCACTCTGTCTATAACTTTTCCCTCCTATTTGCAAGCTGGGAGCCCCCCTGGCTTCTCTTTCCATTCCAGCTAAAGCTGTAACTAATTAGTAACAGAAAAAGCAGGTCTGTGATTACACATTTCATTTTGTGTCATTATAACTGGGGAGGAAAGGCACCCCGTGCAGGCTTCAAAAATGGCTCCAAAATACTTGGCACAAAATATTCCGTGCCTACTCCAAAACACCAACTGGGCACTCAGAAGAAAAAGCAATCACAGATGGAAAGCAGTGTTTGCATTTTTGGGGCACATTGGCAGGACATTTTGTGCACACCAGAAGATAAATTTGCAACGTTACCAATGCATTTTCAAAGATAACTTGAAACTTTAAGACATACCCACAAAATCAGAGATGGGAAAGAGCAGGTACTGCCTGCACAAAAGAAACCCAAAGCTTGTGGGTGTCAGCTTGCCACGCCTGAAAAAATCCTTCCCTCCTGATTCCAGGTCTGCTGGTAGCTGCCCAAATGGGAGTCATGCTTTGCTGGTACTAGCATCCCCTGTAACCAAAGGAGATTACCTGGGCAGGAAAGGCAGGTCCTTTTTCTCTCCCCACCCTCACCTCCAGCCTCCTCTCCGCTAAGTAACGAAGGTGACATAGTTAGTGCGGTGCAGTTCATGTCCTCAAAACTCCTAAATGCTGAAAGGTTTCATCAGCTGCACAAAGTTCATCGGCAACTCGCGTGAAGCTGCCTGAAATCCTCTGCCTCCTGACGATAGCTTGGAGAGAGACAAAGCCGCACTTTGTTTGGGGGCTCAGTGAAAGTCAAATCACTGGGTCAACCCCCGGTGGCGGCCAACCCCTGGGCACTTAAATTGTCAGGTATTTACACAACTCTTATCATGGTGCAATCAGTTACAACCTTCTCTACAGGGGAATCTAATAACCACATTACTAAGTTTCCCACTATTCTCCTCCTACCGTTGGATCCTCCCTATATCAAGTATTGGCTCTGTTTTTCCCTACAGAAACACAACTGACTTCCTAATTTCTCCTCTGTGCTAAATCTCGATGCTGTCTTACACAACGCTTTCCACCTTGTCTGCGGTGATTAAGAAGGTTTTGCGAAGGTTTAGGTGAATATGACATTCTACAAATTAGGTTTGCTATCAAAACACACTCTCTTACTAGACAAAGCTACGTACCTACTTCAAGGGCGTTTGCTCTATCGCTTCTTTTACAATACAACTGTCAGAGCACCCTGGTTTGAGGCATGGCTGTCAGGCACAGGATCTCCCTTGCAGCTGACCCAGCTCCAGCTCGCCAGCCTGAGCGATAACTTCAGCTCGCTCCAAGACTCATTCTCACTGATATCCAAACTCCCCAGACTTTGCACCTTAGATGCACTAGAGCTGAAATACTTGAGCCCCAGTGTCGGCTCTTTTAAGGACCTGATGATTTTTGAAATCCCCCCTCCAAAAAAAGTTTATTTAGTAATACAAAGGCAGCATTGAAGTCCAAATACTCATCTACTCAAACTAATGAAACAGTGATGAAGTGTTGTTTCAGAAAGCCAGTTACCTTCTCATCTAACGTTTTAGTCACTTTCCATAGCCACGTACCCTTGGGGCCCTCGCTGATCCCGTATTAATCCTGTGCTGGCCTGCTGATGCAGAATATTGGAACGTGGGAAACCCTTTCACGAGCGTCCTGCTCAGCTGAGCCGCGCCGTGCGACGCCTGTGATCGCAAACGCTTCCCCGTGCGCGTCCTCCCACGTGGCAAGGCAGAAGGAGCTCCCGGCAGCGAGCGTTTCATTGCAACTTCCCATCTCCAGGTGTGCGCCAAGATTTTCTAGGGCTGCAGCCTTAAGTTTTTGCTGGCTCTGGTCTTGCGAGAAGGGCTGTCTTCTGCTTTCTTCCATTCCTTCAGGCCTCAACACCATTAGATAGAATTGACTAGTAAGCATAGTAAGGTGGTTTGGTTTTCCCTGAAGCCTTCATCTTGATCACCTAAAAACCAGACTTTAGACAGGGTCCCAGTAAAGCTCAGCCTGGCTCCACGCTGCCCTGTTTGCCAGCAGTGCTCAGCCCTGGGAGGCAGCTCAGTGAGACCCAAAGCACAACAATGGAAAATATTAGAAGCAATCGCAGTGACACAAATCAGGGATTAGAAGATACGGGTGTTATTCTTGGCTGTGCCCCAGATCTCCTGAATAACCCGGACAATTCCCTGCTCTGTGCTTCAGGCTGGCACGCTCGGAGTGGAAATCATAATAACCTACTTCCCAGCCCCGTGGGGCTGAGGGCCCTGCGGGTCTCCCTCCTCTGCGCCTTCCAAGCCTTCCGTAAACTAGCTCCTAATTCAGCGCGACATAATTGTAATGCAATGAAATTTGGGAAAAGGGTAACGACGCTGTTCTGGGAAATGGGAAAGAAAGGGCAAATTACAGAAAGCATCACCTTCTTCTGTTTGAAACGCCAGGCAATGTCTTTTGTGAGGATTTAGCGCGGTGGGACTCTTGGGAAGTCAGAGACAAGGGACTGATTTAAAAGGAAGAGTGATGGAGAACAGCATTTCTCCTACAACTTCGGGCTCACCGAAGTACAGCACGGCCATCCTCTGCAAGGACAAAGACGGTCTCCCAGGGGAGTGTATGTTGGAAGTTTAACCAATACCAGGCTTGATCCCAGGCAGAAGGTTCAGAAGTTCAGTCAAAGCCTTTCAGCTGACAAAACAATGAGCCTCCAGGAGCCAAGAGCTGATGCACAAAGGCAAGTCAGCCTAATAGGGAAATTAAATTGTTAACCGAACACATTTCCTGCCGAGCCTTCCAACCTGTATCACAAATAATGGAGCTGCTCCCCCGACGCCGGCTCAGCCGGCTCCTGTGTGCCTGTGCACGCTTGCCTGCGCGGCCAGGCTCCCGGGGTTATGCAGCGAGCCGGGCTCGGCCGTGCCCACGGAGCAAGCACGGCAGCCGAGCCCGGCTGCTGCGGCGGGCCCTGCTGAGTGCTCTTTCCCTGCTCGCCGGATGATATGCTAAAGCTAAGCAGAGTTGGCAGGAAGAAACGCGGTTCAGTGCGGGGTAACTCATTCTGGAGCCTTTTAATAGGCCATTTGTGACTAATAAAAGTTTCTCTTTTAATGAGGCGATTAAAATTCAGCTGCTTTCTACTCAGCCCTTGGGGATGCTCGGAGGGGTTTTCATCGTGTCTCGGACCGTGATGCTTCCTCCCACCTCCTCACCAAATGAACATCAACTCTCCCTCTTTATCTAGGGCCAGGCTCTACCTCTACCTGAGCTAAAAATCAGAGCAAAGCATGATCCTAACGAGGGCTGGATAAAAACTGAAGATAAAGACAACTAGGGACGGTGACTGAAGCTTTAGACCAGCAGCTCGAGCCGAGCTCCTCCAGTAGCTCCACGGAGGTATCCAAACAGCAAACACACTGCGGTGCAGGGTGCCGGGCAGCGGGAGCTGCGCGAGCCCGAGCAGCAGAAGCTGTCTGGCCACACAGCTGCACAACGGCCAGAGCTGGCTAAACCGCTTCTTGGCCAGGCTGTGCTCACCTAGGCTGTTCCATTTCCTTGAGCTAGCTCATTAAAAATCGACTCGGGTATTTCCATCCCACTCCGCAGCAGAGCCAGGCTCTCTCCCCGGCCGCAGTCCCAGCTACGACTTGGCCTCGCTGCTGTTCCAGCCTGAGCAAAGAGCCCGTGCTTTCTGCAGGAGCGTGCGGTCAGGGCAGAGCTGCACTGGCACCTCCTGCATAGTTCACAGGCGACATTGCAACCGCGACAAGGTCACCAGTACTAAATCTTCTGGTAACGGTCTCCTCTTGAGCCTCTTCCATACTTGTTGCTCTCCTTGGTGCCTTTCTGCCTCATCGTGTCATTTCTGAACGTGGCAGGGGCTGGCCCAAGAACACAGACACGATGTCTGCGGCTGAACTCCAGCTCCTCCATGCAGACGGAGAGCTATAGACTTGGTGGGACTCGGCTTTTCAACATCTCGAGCTGAAAGTAGAGATCATGGGGATTACTAGACATGCAGGCCCCTTGTCCTAATCAGCAAGGGCTTTAACTGTGTTATTGAACCCATGTGGAATTTAAGTAGCATCTCAGAGGCCACTTGAAACTCAGCAGCTTAGTCTGAAAGTCAATCTATCAGTAATCAGGCAGGGAAAGAACCTGATGCCATGCTAAAAATGCAAAGGGTGTCTCGACTTCTGACCTTTATCCTTCCCAAACGGGACGGAGCGGATGAATGCTCCAAGACAGAGGGCAAGGGAAACACAATGAGCCCTCGCACTTCTGCTACCAGCAGAAGAGACGGGACAAAAAGCAGGCACGCTGCAATGGAACGGGCACCCTGCCTTTACCAGGGGAGATCTGACAGCTCCAGGGGGGTTATGAGCAAGCACAGCTGCCAGGATTTCAAATGGCACAGTAGGAGAGGAACAAAGAAATCAAATATTCTCTGAGACTCGTGAGATCTCTGTGGAGCCATTAGTCTTCAGACCACTTGGCTTCAGCACCATTTTACAGGGTGTTTCTATGAAATTTTCCATCTCTTTCCGAGCTACTTGCTCCCAGCAGAGCCCACGCACTCTGAGTCACTGAGTACTGTCCTCGCAGCTCCAAACTGGACATTTTCTCACCTGTAAGTGCTTAGAGACACAAACCTGCATGCGAGGAAAAGGAGTACACCCCTTTTTTTGCTACAGCCAGCCACCAACCCAGGCAAACAATGAGCACACTCAGCACGGTGGCTGCAACGGGGCGAGCTCTCTTCTTCCAGGCACCAGTGCAGGCTGAGAGCCCAAACAACTCGACTGAACCGGCACCCGCGATGGCGCTGGGACCTCCCGTTTCACAGTGCTATTTAACGTTACTGTCAAACGTCAGACAGTATGTCACGTTCAAACAAGAAGAAAGCAACAGGCCTTGGCCTTGGCTACACACAAGTCTACAGTGGTGAAAACTTCCCCTAATAAAACATCGCGTGGGTTGGGTTGTTTTTTTTTTCAGGAAAAGTGATGAACGGTCCAGCATTTGGAGCAAAGAGAGCGCTGCAGTGAAGTGATGCCAGCCTCCAAGGGAAAGCAAGATAAGATGTCCTTACCGGAGTGCTTCCACTGCACGGTGCCCAACAGCTCTAATTAAACTGTCAACAGCGATGGCCTTCCCCACCTTGGTACTCCTGGAACACGATCAATGATCTCTGAAGACAGATAGGAAGGGCCACAAATCCTGTCGACATATTTTGGCATAGCTTCATTGCCTTCAGCAGAGCTATGCCAGTGAACGCAGGCTGACTCGCGATTGCTACATACAAAATAGAAAATCCTCTAACGTACATAACGCCCTGGCTATGTTTCCCTGCCTCAGCAGTTCACTAATATTTACTGACTCATTTCCCCTGCCAGTCCTTCCTACACCCGCTTCTGGTCCAGAAGAACACGCTCGTACTAAGGTTCAGGCCACCAGCAGGAAAAGTCATCGCACCCCTGCAAACCAAAAGCTGGGAGCTCCTCAGGAGGGAGGATTCATTTACACAGAACCCAGCAGCGTTCCCCAGCACAGTCTGCGGATCGGGGCAGAAACTCTGGGCTCAGGGCACCGGCCACCCTGCAGGAGCCGGGCAGAGCTGTCCCGTTTGCCGCGGTCCAGCCTGCCTTCCCTGCCAGACCAGCGCCGGCTGCGGGGGGGCTGGAATCGGGGAGCGAGGGTCCCCTCGCCACGCGTCAGCCACCCAGCCAGCCGGCCGGTCTGCTGCTGCTCTCCGGGGATTCAGGAGATGATTCAGAGCAATGTCACTTGAGTGTCCTGCCCCGGAAAGGGTCCACAGGGGCGAGCCCCCTGATGTGCAAGTTGCACTTAAGGTGTGTGAATACCTCTTTTTTCAGTCCGAGAAACTTCAGGTTACAGCACAGTCCCCGTTTTAAAATTAATGGCATTCAACCAGATGCGAATGGCTGAACAGAGGCAAAGCCCCACGCATCAGAAACACACGCGTCTCCCGGTGAATGTGTAACACAGAAGGTGGAACTTTTATATTCTCAGCGTCACAAGAGTATTAAAAAGACTTAAATCAAATATTGAAATAAATAAAGATGTTAGAACGTGAGCTCCAGAGAGGCACTTGGAAATCCAACACACGCTTCCTTGTGAGCTTATCCCTGGTATGATCGGGGCAACCTCTGACTCTGGAAACTGAACCCTCTCTGCCGTAAGCACCAGTTCCACGCTATCGCGCCAGTGATGCTCTTACTTTCTAGTTTCTCCCTCCTGCCATGCCAAAATTTCTAGTGACGTGGTTTTAAGCCAGCCGTGACCCTCCCTGATGCACCACATACATCTCGTCCGAGCTGCTCGCCAGCCAAAGGTCATGCCCCACCTCAAAACCCCACCGACACTCGGCAGCAATTTCTGCTGAGCTTTTTGAGTTAGCGTCATTCTGCTTTTGCAGAGCGCGCCAGGGCTGGCTGTCCCTATGAGCTGTTAGAAGGGAGACAAAAACACACAAGCTGCCTATCACAGGAATATTATTTAAGATGCTTTGAGTACTCGGGGTTAGCCAAACAAAGAGAGAGTTGGCTGACAATTGCTAGGACGGTGCAGCAGCCAGCAGCGCAGGGGTGGGAGTGGACTTGCAGTTAACCAGTGCTGTGCCGTGGCACAGGGCGCGTTACTGGCCTCGATGTGCACGTTCATGTCCTTCCTGCGAAAATACCATTTAGCTGATCGTGTCACCCTCATTCTCACTTTGGAATACAAAGGTTAATGGACGGAAGCAAGGGAAAAGCAAGGACTTTGTAACCTGTTCTTCAGCTTATACTCCAGCTGCAAAACATCTACTGGCTTTGCTACTCTTGGGAATAAGACACAGAAAACATGCAAACAAGACCCATTTAAAAGAGAGCAACAGGAACTACTGAGGTATGTGCGACAAGAAAATAAACACCAACAGCTTGCCCGTCACATCGGCAGCAAGTTTGAAATTGGTAGGGAGAGTCAGAGTATTTTGTCTCCAAAAGGACGGGACCCCCCTCTCGTTTTTATTCCAGAGCGACTCTGCAGTGAGCAGCCCAGCGAAGACCATTGCCCAGCCTCTGAGTGCTGGTCCCGGTGATGAGGATGATGAGTTAAGAGCGTGCCCTGAAGAGCTTTATTTCCTTTTCTCTGCTTCCTTCCTGGATGGAATTACTCACTTCCTCGGCAGGAAAAATCATTATGGAACGCACTTGTCTGAGTTCATCTGAGGTTATTATCTGCTCGCTGACAGTGGGTTATTAGGCGCCCATGGAGTTTCCTCTGGCACAGTGGGGTTGCTCTCCTGTGTTGCAGGCTTTTGAATAGGAAGAATAAAGATTGGTTGCTAGACACACCTTTTCTTTTTTTTTTTCTTTTCTAAACCTTTGCTTCAAGCATCAAAGCGCACAGAAGGTACATGCAGGCTCTTTACAGAGCAAAAGATGACTAGCTGTGGGAGACATTTTCCTATATTGTAGCTCAATTACAATCAAAATCACCTTTACGATGGAGTTGGATATGGCTAGCTTTCATTCCCTTGATGGCAAGGCAGGTCAGATCCCAAATGCTTTGTTGGTTTGCCCGCCTGTTACTTAAAACGAAAGCTGCTTTTCTATGGCGAGGGTAGGAGTGCACCTCCAAAGTCTAATTCAGATAAGATCAGAGCTCCATTATGCAACTAGGCAGAGAATTAATAATATATCACAGGGACTGTGTGCGATTCTCCCTTGATGGTGACATTTATTTCTACACATATGCTCAGATAAACCTTTGTTTGATTCAAGAGAAGATTTTACTTTGCTTTCAACATCCCAAAAGCAAAGTTTAAAGTTAAATATTTCCCCAGCTGGATGTGGCCGCGGTGTTTAGGGGAAGGAGCCAGGAGCTACGCAGCATCTGCCTCCCATGTCAAGCAGTGCAGCCTGGAGGGGGAGGTGGGAATATGGGGCCCACAAGGATAATGCTGCCTCTGTCTTCTGCAATAATAGCATAAAATCATCTTATATACCAATATTTGCACATCCCTAGCCTGACTCATGAGCAAATCTGAACACATATTGCAGCTTCCCTGCACAGCTGGGAAGTAGATCCTTCCACGCCTCTTTTGCAGAGAGTTACACTAGAGCAAACACAAAAGAGGAGGAAAGCCAGCCACAGAACACAAAAGCCTCACGTTCTGGGTCTCTGCTTCAAACCTTATGAGTGCCGTCACTTCACCCATGCTGGCAGCTTGGTTTCTCCTCTGAGGCTGATGCTGTGACATCCCTTGCTGGATCCCACCAGCCCTGAACCCGAACGCTCACCCTTTGGCTAACGGAGGGAGCAGACGAAGGGGAGGATGGCAGAGATCTCTAACCCCTGGCAGGGGTATCCCAAGCTCAGCGAGCCTTAAAAATAACAGACCTAGAACCTGACACACGCACGCCTTTCCAAAGTAGTTGAGGAGTCGCATCCCCTTCCAAGTGAGTCGATGAATGCATCCCACTCCCAGCCGCAGTTCGGGGTGAGGAGCGGGGAACGGCCAGGGAGAAGGGCCAGGGAGAACGGCGGGGAACCTCCTCCAAGCGACCACGCGCTGCCAGCCAAACTTCACGGCCTTCTGGAGCACGGCAGTGAAGCCCAATCTCAGCCTGTTGTAATTAGTCAAAGGCCGCCTCTTCCAAGGAAGCAGCTCTCACGAATGCTGAGTAAGACCAACTAGCCGGCAAATTAGCCATCAAATTAGCAATCACACAGACAGCAATTACTGGGTTTTGTAATCAAAAGTCCACTCAGGGCTTGGATCACAGCTTTCCAGAACTTCTGCCAATGGCACCATTTGAAACACCAGTTTGGGCTTGATTTTAAACGTTTAGTAGCATTTGGCAACTAGATAAATGAATGTGACTCTGAAAACCCTTTCATGCTGCGATGAGGAAATTCTACAAAGAGGGAAAGCAGCGCACAGCACTTCCTGGGAAGCCAGAGAAAAATCCTTCTGACACACAGCTAAAAAAGATAAAAATAAAAAACCAGAAGCAAACAACAAAAAAACCCAGTTCTTTTTAAAGACATTTTTATAGCATTTACTGCAGGCACAGGACTTGCAATGAGCACCCTCAGCCAAAAATACCGACAGCAGCATATGAAGAACCTCATCCGAAGAGCGCGATACTTACGGTGGAGACAGCCGGCATCCTCTCCGAGCTGGGACCATCCCGGGCAACACCTGTACGCGGTCTGGTATTTCACCTTGTACACCTGCCTGGAGCCCGTGTAATACGCAGTTCTGAAACACAGCAAAACAAGATACCGCTCGAACAACGTTAATTCCTGCAGAATGAGGAAACCGGAAAGAACAGAAGTTGTAACTCTAACTGTGGATGTAAATAAAACGAGGAATTCGGTTTTCAAATGTGCTGACATTTTTTTTCCACCTGGTCTAGCAATGATTGCTGATGCTAAGAAAATACTTTTTAATTTACTTTAATCGGGAAGATGAGAGACCGGAGTGTCCAGGTCCTCATAACACCCCTGGCTCTTTTCTCCTTTTCTAAACTATTTCACAGCTCTGAGCTCCTCTCTTAAACTACTTGTTAACAAAGGAAACTTAAATTTTAAGAACAGGTATTTCAGTCCAGCTTTAGTGAGCGTGAGCAGGTGTCTCCAAGGGGCTGCTGAGCTAAAAAATCATCAGAATCCTGATGGGAATATCAAGCTGCTCAAAAAGCTCTCCATGCAGTTGTGTTTTAAAGGGCAAGGCTTCTACGGGTTAAGGCTGGCAGAACCGCTTCCCCGAGGGAAAGGGTTTTCGCCTCCTCGGTTCTCCTTCGGCTGCGCCCCGCAATAACGCTCGACTCCACATCGACGAGCCCAGTGCTGCAGCCAGCACCAGACCGGCCACGCCACACGCGTGACCACGTCTCTCGTCTTCCAGAAAAAGCGAAAAGCCCTCTGCAGCCCAGCACGGTACCGGGACGCGACGGCGGCCACAGCCCCACCGCTCGGCAGAGCCGGCGCAGGCTTGGCAGGGGACGCTGCGCCCAGGCAGGAGCTGAAGGTCCCTTTAACAGCTCCTACGAGTTACTGCCAGGGTGGGAGCTGGGGTAGTAAAGCAGGGATTGATCTGAAGCATAAATAAATAAAAGCGACACTTTTTCCCCCGGAAATCTGATGATGCGGGTATGTGGAAATCGAAACACAGATAAAACTTTTGAAGCTGATTTTTAAAAAGCTCCTTTGGCAGAACATGAAACTACTCCACCAAAGCAAATCAGACAAACAACAACAAATATTTGGCACAGTAGATGCGTTGTACATGTCCACTGAAAATATTTATCCTAACTCAGACTAGTTGTTTGATTTTGTCTGAATGTTTCTACAAAAAACCCCAAATAATGGTGAACCATTAATTCCCGTGAAGGAAACCTTCGGCTACTCTTCTGTGCCAACCAGCATATGGAAGCACAGCTGAGAAAAATAAAAGCAGATACCGATTTTTTTGTACGAGCTGTTAACAAATTATGAGGGAAATACTCGTGTTCCAGAAGCAGCTGAGAAAGCAATTTGCAGTCACTCAGGCACCAGAACAGGTAGCAATCAGGCGCAGATCCATCTGGATCCTCTTAGCAGCGAGGGCTATCTCCCAGCCCAGCCCAGGGCTTCAAGGCGCTGGCAGGGTGCATTAGGAAGCACAAGAGGACACGACGGGTGCAGGGTGGTGCTAACGCAACAAGCGTTCACTGCACGGGCCGCTCTGGAAAACACCGTCCTTTTCACCCAAAATGAGAAAGACTGCATGGCAGCAAGCAGCCTCTTCCATCTGCCCTGCGTAAGCTCAGAAATGAGGCGGAAAAGGTATTCCAAGGAATAGTAACGTAGGAGAACTCAGGACTAATCCTGGCCTCCTTTCTGCCCTCAACAGCACCCTGAGCAACCTCATCTCACCAGTCTTGGTGAGCTTGATCGGACACTTCAGATCCGTAAGTCAGTCCAAGTGGGTTCTCAAGGAGATGCAAATATTTTGACAGCCTCAGTTGCCTGTGGATATCTGGATGCTGCAGACTGGAAAGAACCACATAGGAGATACTTTATCTTCAATGTTTCTGTTTTCTTTTGTGTTTTAAGGAGTCCCTGGCACAGAAAATGTTGAATGAGCGAGAACTAATGGAACCCAGGCTTAAAAATCCTGCTGTGTCCTGCTGCTGGAAAATCCACTTCCAGCCCCGCTGGGACAGTGCCGTCATTCCTCCAAGCTTTTGTTACTGAGGGCTGAGCGAAGCTACCTTCTGTTGTTACCTCCCTTGGGAAAGTCACACAACCAGTAGCAAAACCATCACTTTACCAGGAACAACGAGAAGCCCAGCCCGGAGGATGCTCACCTCACCTGCTGAGGAGCAGACGCGGGCTCTCCGAGAGGGCAGGGCCCTGTCCTGGGGGTGCGGAGCAAGGTTTGCTCTGATTTTTAGGAAATGTTGCAATCCAATACTCTAGGCACAGCTACAAGTCTTCTAAAAACAAATGCTACTGGTTTTGGAATGCACAAACTCAGCAGACAACCACCCCCTCGGCTGCCCCCCGTCCCCCGCCTGCCCCAGCCCACCCTCCCTCCTCTGCCCACCTCCCCTAAACTGCGCTTACAGTTTAGGCAAAGCGACGGGGCTGTAGCAGTGTCTGCAGCACCCCAAGCGTGCCCGGGAATTGTAGGAAATCAGCTAACGCCGATGAACCCTGCACGTCAGCGACTTGTGCTTCGGCCCCTCGCCAGGCAGGTGGGCCAGGCAGCAGCACCGCGCGGTGCACTGGGGAGAGGAAGGGCAGATGCTGGATTTTCCTAGTCGTGTCCATGAACCCAAAGGCACCGAGGCCAATTTCAGGCCAGCCCTGTGCGTGTCAGATCCTGAAGCTGTTAATATGCTTCCTGAGCCCCGCGCTGCCGGAGCAGGGTCCAACTGGAGCAGCTCCAGCGGGTGAGACAGAGGCTGCGGAACGTCCCTGTGAATGCCGAAACCGTGCGCTCCACTGCCCTCAATTGCTCAGCACAAGGGAGCTTGGCAGGAGATCTTCCATCTATTGGAATGAGCTCGCTGCGATGGGAACTTCCCAAAGAAGTTTAGAGTGGGGGGATATGGGACAAAATCTTGCCCGAGGAAAGTTCTGCTGATGGTCCTTTCGCTGTACTTGCTTTTAAAATTCCCTGGGTGAAATCCCTCACAGCACCTCCAGGCTTCACCTCTGTATTTTCATCAGGAACAGAGTTTTAGCACTAGGCTGTTCTGATAGTTACAATGAAGCATGTCAGAAAGTGTTTTCATTTCAGTTCCGTGATTTACAATGTCAAAAACATACACTGCAGAACTAAAGGGGCAGCTGGGTCTGAAGAGCTCCCAGCCTTTGAAACAGAAGCAGACGGGGCACCTATCATTTCAAAGTCCTCTCTTAAAACACAGTCAAAAGACGGACTCTGTTTGCTCCTTTATTACCACTACACAGATATCATCACCGGGATAATTACTGGCAATTACAGGGCTAGGAGGAATTCCTAAAGTCAAGACTTAAAAGCTGTCTCTAGTCCAAGATGCTTCTTTGAAACTGCTACTGTCATTATTATTTTGTAGAGGCTTGTAACTGCCTAATGAGGCCAGAAAAGCAGGTGGAATACAGAAGAAGATTGGGCACGTTGTAGTTTGGCTGCTGTGTCGGTAAGAAAAGTGCGTTATTTGCACCGCTGCACAGGTTCACAGCCCTCCCTCTGCAACTCCTCCTTCCGTGGTTTCCCAGCTCCCGGCACAGGCCAGTCGGCGACTCAAGGGATACTACGGTTAGCTGAACAACCGCATCAGTTTTCCCCTCAGAGTACAGGCAAACTCCTTTCTTGCACGTGCAAGCCTAACTCTGCGGAGCTGCACGCTCCTCCGATGCGGGCCTGGGCACGGTCCTGCTCCCAGCGCGAAAGGAAGCCGAGGACCCCGCAGCAAAGCCTGCTACCCACCACCACAGCAGTCACCCGTCCTCGCGGAGCATCACCTGCACCACGGCCACTTTTTTTGTTGTTTTTTAGACCATGCACCATAAACGTCACTTGGACCCAGCTACTGCCTTCAGCTCTGTAAAACTACAGGGGCATTGAGATGCCTCTGCTTTGAAGCTGAGACATCTGAAGGTCCAGGAATAATGCACGTGATGCAATTAAGTCAGTTCATTAACATGGCATGATCATAGGAAACAGATGTAATATGTCGTCAGAAGACTGGAAACAGCTAACCACAACGCCAAAGCTTCTTTAGAACAAAAGCGATATATCTTCTCTTCGGGAATTCCTTAACAGCTTAAAAATGTCACCAAGATGCCAGGTAGGGTCAGAAGCCCCTCCAGCTAGATACGCATAGGGTTTACAAATCTCTCATAGTCTCCTGGTTTTAGCCAAGAAAAATATCTAATAAAATAGCTCTGCTCTTTACGGCTAATTTGTGGGTTCAGAGCCACATCTCTCTGTACGTAGCTCTCCGTTTGCAGCGACCCCTGAATGAACCGCCGTGTTACCCTAAGGCCAGACCCGCCGAAGGCCAGGTACCAAGCGTTGGGCCCTTTCTTCTCTCTCCCTGCAGAGCTGCCGGGGATCGGGGAGAGCCACAGCCGTGTTGTCTGCTCACCGAGACCCCTCGGAGGGTACCAAGCAGTTATTGAGGCTGTTTCCAGTGCCGGACCACAGCCTGGGCAGCAGGACGGGCACACGCGCGGCTGTTCCCAGCCCTCACCTCCTGTGCCCGGACCCTGCCAGCGGTGCAGCCGCTGCCGGCGCGATGGGCTCTCCCCTTTGCAGACGCAAAGCGAGCAACAAGCTCACTTCCCCAACTGCCGCTGGTGAGAAGGAATCCATTTTCATCACGCAAGGAGCAAACCAAGCTCGAAGGAAGAACACGTACCTCCGCTCGTAGCCCGTGCACCACTGCCGTCCTCCGCAGTCCTGCTTCCACACTTTGACGGTGCGGGTAAAGGCCTGGACGCACGGCTGCTGGTGCCGCACGATCGCCAGCTCCTGCTCCGCGCAGACATTTGGCCTGGCACAGAGAAACAGAGAAACAGGGTCTGCACGCTGCTGAGAGAAGAGTGCAGTGCTTCCACCGCTTAAACAGGCACCAGCTAGGGGCAGCTTCATTTCCTTACTGAAAGAGCAGGAGGATCTTACGCAATACACAGTATTTGCCTCCTCGGTTAATTAAATCTGTGCAGGGAAAAGAAATCCGCAGGTCGGCCAGCCACAAGCAGCTGTCAAGTGCAGCCTATCCACCTCCCCCAAAAACTCTTGGATTTAACGCTCCTGTGAACAGATAGCGTGCTAACAGCGTGGCACTGGCACCAGCAAAACATACAGTACAATAACGTCATCTGTATGTCTCAGAAGCGTGTCATTAGGCCTTCGTGAATCAGTTAAACACTGGAGAACTACAAGGTGAACATCGCAAACCCGTATTTACAGACGGAAGATGGCCACACGGAGAGAGGGCACGTCGAGGGATCCCATGCTGCGAGTGGGTGGCAGACACGGGAAGCCTGCTCCGCCCTGAACCCCCTCCCCGAGCCTCCAGACCCGCAGCCCACGATGAGGCTCAGACACCGTAACAGGAGGGTGAAGCAACACGGTTTTATAACATTGCAACACAGCAAACTTCAGTGAGATCGGGAAGCTGCTGGCGTTTCGTACCTCTAGGTCCTGGGACGCTCTACAGCCCACTTGAAAAATGCAGCAGTTCATTACTTTTCCACTGATACGTTAAGGCTAATTTTTAGCCTTAAAACAGAGAGGATGGATGAGAAAAGAGGCAGCAGCCTACACCATAAGGTAGCACAATAATTTCTACGTTTGTCCATTCTGTCCACTCTCAGTTAACGAAGAATACATATGCTTTCTTTGCACCTAGGGGAGTATTTTCCTGACTACTGTCATTGCAAACACCAATGATACCTGCATCTTCTGACAGTGTTTGGGGAAAAAAATTATTCTGCCACTAGAAATGGTACATCATTTTATTAATACTGCTTTAAATCAGAATTCAGTTTGCTGTCTTAGATGCTTTCTCACTCATTCAGAGCTAAGGGCTGCAAGACTAATTCCAGTAAATAAAGTGAATATATATAATTCAGTGAGTAAGAAAATAAGGAAAATACCGTTTACACTTTATTTCTTTTCTAATCCTAAGTCTCTTTCACCAAATATGAGTCAGTAGTTTTAACTAAGAATGAAGAGGGAAACATTTGTCCTTGACTTAATAAGTTATGAGCCATTCATTCTCTGGGACTGCTTCTGTTGCTTCCAATTCTTCAAAAGGGACCGAGAGTTTTCACAAAAATACTTTCTATAAAAGAAGTTAAACTAAATAATTTGGACGTGGTGAAGCATAGAGATTGCAGCTGGCATCTGACTGCTCCAAGACGTTCAATTACACCGCTGTTCGAGCAAGCCTGGCAATGCCTTTGGGATTAATGGCGTGCTTCCTTCCCCCTCCAGCTTTGCTCCGAAATCTCCTCTCGTCATCCCCACATGCGGCCACTGCCGAGCCGTTTGGCTGGCAAAGCTCCGCACACATCACTTCACCGATACAACAGTCCCCAGCGCTAATGGTGACTGCCAGAGAAGCCCTTTCATTTCGTGAGCGTCTCCATACGCAGAGAGCTGCAAGTTGATGCAGAGAGTGGCACTTCCCTACCCCGGACCTCCTCTGCTGTGAGCCTGCAGGCGCCTGGCCTCGAGCCGTCTGCGCGTCCAAAAAACGAACTGAAAGGAACCACAAGAACAAGGTTGGCAGCAGCACCGTTTTGGTGCAATTTATTACAGCCAAGAAAGGTTCTTGTGTGCCCCAAACAGTGGCTGCGTGCGTAACGGGCATCGCCAGCAATGCCCTGGGGGAAGCGACAGCACTTCCCAGGCGCTGGCGCTTTCTCTTCCCTGACGCTTTGGCACACAGCTCATCTCTAGTGTCTCATCCAAGAAGTCCTAAAAGTACTTGTCAAGGCAGGAGCACAAAATCTCTGACATAGGGAGAAAAGGCATCTTCTTGCAAAACCTTTATCTGCTGAAAAGGACGCCTTTTCAATCAAAAAGTTAAAAACATCAGGAAGGGTAGCTTGGAGTTCGCACACCATGCAACACTGGGTTCATTTACAAAAAGAATTAGAGCGATCCCCCTGCATCGAGAGATCATCTTCTGGCAGGAGACCAAATCTGCAAGGAAGTTTTCCAAAGAAGCCAAATGATTAACACCAAACTGTAACTGTAAAATTTAATTAAAAAGAACGGACTACTTGCTGCTAGAGTAACAGCAAAAGGGGGAAAGAAACACGCAATAAGAAAGAGACACATGAAGTGCAATAAAAATAGCAGTTCTGTGAAGAAAGGTCAAACTATTTACACAACGATCGCCTCTCGCTCTCACACGGTAGCAACATTTCCGTTAGAAACGGTGAGTTACCTCCTACAAGCAGACTATCCAGATTTTCAAATTTCCATTCACCTTTATGTACATCTGGTACTAGATAAAGAAACACAGAGCAGCCCTCCCTCCCCCTCACTCTCTCTGCTCCCCCCTTCACCTCGGATTTGAAAATACTGTATTTAGCTTCTGCTTTACAGCTCCCTGCCTATAAAAACACTCCGGTACTCTTTTCTTGCTACTTACATATGGGGCTGAAGTTTGCTCCCAGAAGCGAGAGAAGATATTCTCAGTGCAAGGATGAATGAGAGTGCCACCACATGAAACCCCATTGCAACAGCTCCTCTCTTCCCCCCAAGGTGCTTCCAGTGGGTGCCTAGAAAATCTCACAGCCTCCTCAAGGACGACTTTGGAGTTCCTGTTCCTCAAGGAGAACGCTCCTGGCTACCTCCTGCTCCCAGCTTGCCGGTGTCTCTCTTCCTTGCAAAGGACAACGCTATTGGAGCACGCGGGAATTCTTGCACGGGGAGAGCAGATTTATCACTCCTAGGTGCTTCCTCCCACGTGGGTTCAGTTCAGCAACTTTCTTCAGTCCATGGGAGAAGATTACAGTGCAGATTGTCACTGGGTTTTTCCCCAAACCAAACCTATCTTCTTACGCTCATTTGCTTGTAGCAAAATGTACTGAAGTGACTTCTCCTTCTGGCATTTGCTTCTTGACAAAGCCCAAAGACCTGGTGGCTCACAAGACCTGGGTTCTGTCCAGCAATGAAGCCCCATGGGGGTTTAGCTGGTTTGGAGTCGCAATCCACTTCACAAGGCAATATAAAAATCAGCACTCAGCAAGGGAAGGGGAAAAGGAGGGGTGCTCTCCCGCGCACCGAGAAGCCCACCTCACAGAGGGCTTCTCCAAAAGCAGGCAGAGTGCTCGTTTACACCATCCGCACCGCTGAAGCCATCCTCCTGCGACAGCTCCCCACCTTCCTCCGGCTTCCTCCGGGAGCGAGTAACTCCTGCACACGCACACACTAAGAGCAGCTTCCCTGCATTTCAAGGGAGTAACAAAACTTTCCTCCTGCCTTTCCCAGGTCTAGCCCCTTTCCCTCACATGCTCTCTTGTTTCTTTTCTTGCTGACAGTCAGAAATCCCTCCCACCAGCCGTGTCCAACCCCGACGAGAGGAGGGGGGAAACCCTGCCGAACAGTAGCAGACACGATTCGGGTTTGTTTCTCGAAAGACAGCTCTTTTGCACTACCCAAGGCCAACTCTGTACACACCACCCAAAACCCCTTTCCCAGCAGCTCTAAAAATATCCCACAGAGATATAATCTTTCCTATGCTTTTCCATTTAACCTTTCCTATCCTTTTCCATAGGAAAGATTAAAGAGATAACAAAATAGATCACTTCCCAAGGAAATTCTGCTGCGCATGTAAAACGGACAGGGACACATCCGACCTGCTCTCGGCTGCTACGGCGCTGTTAAACGACCAGTTCTGGGGTGGCAGGGGAATACGCTGGGCAAAGAGGAGTCAGGGAACAAGATTAAATTGCTATCTGCCTTTTCCCACCAAACTCCCTACTACATAGGGGAATAGCACAGGAAGAGGTGTTGATGGGGGTTTGCTGAAGCTGGGTGACAGTCCACCAGCCCCTGTGAAATGAGAAAATGGAGAGAGAAGTGCCCACGCCCAATTCTCAGATGGCTCACTGCTAAGTCTCCAAAAAACTGCCGCAAGTATCACCACTTGTTATTGCCAGTCCTTGCAGCAACGGTGAGGGCTTACAGAGGGCTGAGCCGCCTCCTGCCTTCCTTCCAGGAAGGATGGGCGCACGGCAGCCAACGCAGGAGGATGAGGAAGAAGAGAGCGGCGCAGGGATGCCGCACTACAACTCTCCTGCTTGAAAAACCTGCCAACAAACTCTCTCACCAAGGGCGAGGAGGAATCAACGCAGCAGCCGGGCACTGCTCTGCTGCCCTGGGGCGGCCCTAGGCAGACCTGAGCTTTGGCAAATACTGATTTCTGTGAGAGAAGTAGGATAAGAAGGTTTAGGTAGTTTCAGTGCCCATGCCATGTGCCTATTTTGCCACTGAAAGACAACCATTACATCAAGACTAAAGTCACTGACAAGCCATGCCTAAAAGTTGGTAGCTCCTGGAAGAAACCGAGGCAGCTACTTTTTACACCACAACCCTTCCAAAGTCACAGCAGTTGCATAAATCATTTAGGTCAGAGAAAAGAGCGGGTAAGAGGGGCCAGTGTTTTCACTTAGAAGTAAAGTATCTGCCAAGCCTAACAGATGGGAAGACGTCGTCTTTCATCGTTCCTAGAGAAGAAAGGGCAACTACATAAAGATGTTTTAGAATGATGGAGAGAGCTCCAGGATACAATAAATTCAGGCTTCCATTTCCCTGTCAGGACTTTAAAAGTTAGGACTTCCCTTACAGTAGGAAACCGTAAGACTGCTCTCCGTTAGTCTTTCAGTGCTAATTTACCGCTGCTACCCAAAAGCCTTCCTTAGGCTTAGCTGATCCTCTGTTTGGGTCCAGCTTCGGCAAACGCGGCGCTGGGTACGCGGTATCTGGACTTGTCAGACCTCCAGGTGAAATCTGGGGCAGGGCGAGGCCCCAGTCCCTCCCAGCCCTGCCCAGGGCCCGCTGGCAGGGTGCTGGGACGGGTGAAGGGGACCCCGGCCCCCAGCCCCGCAGGCAGGGAGCGGGCAGAGCCTGGAGTGTGGCTCCCTCTCCAGGACACGGCTCGGCGCCCAGGGACAGGGATTAAACCCCGTCCAGCCACAGGGATTAATCCCGGTCCTCCCAAACCGTGTCTCGGGTGACAATCCCGGCTACCCCGCGGGCAGCAGGCGGCCTCCGAAGAGGGTCCGGGCTGGTCTGGCTGCGGGAGGCAGCGACGGCGGCGGGGGCTGCGGCCGTCCCCAGCAGGCCGCCCGGAGAGAGAAGGGGAGCTTGATGGGGCAAACCGCGCCTCGAACGCGGTCCGAGAAGGTACCGAGCGTAAAGCCAACTCCGCAACTCTTTTGTGAGTAGCTCCCGAAAAGCGATGAGGCTTCCCGTTTAAAGAGGCTCGTGCGAGCAAGGGCTGCAGAGAGTACAGCAGAGAACTTGCGAAACGCATGTGAAAGATGGGTATCTGAAATCCAATACTGACTGCGAAGTCCATTTAATATGTTTTCAATTTTGTACAATTTCCCAGCACAACTGCCTGCTGACGATGTCATCCTCTGGCTCAGGGTAAAACAGCCCTGGAAAGTGGTCAAAGATACAATACGGTTCCATAAATAGTGATGATAATGTCTGCAATAATGCCAGAGACCACAGAAATATCAATACTAACTTGCCATTCATTCCCTAGCATTATTTAATCTTTGCTATCAAGGACGTGGCACGGGCTTTAGGCCTTAAACTTGCGGTTCTGCCTCAGACCGTCACCTCCCTGTGCTTCGTGTGCCACATCGCGCCCGGAAATTTTGACCAGCCGGTGTTTAAGGAGTTTGTACCTCCGACCAAGGTTTGCTCCACAGTAGCTCTGACCAGCCTCTGCAGATCCACGAGTCTCGCTGCTCCGTGGCTGTGCCGGACTCTACCCCAGCACAGCAGCACGTTCCCTGCGGCGAAGCCCAGGGCTCCCCGCCACACAGCGCACGGGGCACCCGCCTCCCTCGGCCCGCAAGACCCGCGGCAGGGCCGGACAGGGCTCGTACGGCCCCGGGCGAGCAACGGCGGCAGCCCACGCCCTGCGGGAAGGGCGGAGGGGGACGCGGGGCTGCCGGCCGCCGCTCCGCTCCGCTCCGCTCCGCTCCCCGCCGGCGGCAGCACGGCCGCGCATCCTGCGCTGGCGGGGGTCACGCGTGGCCGGTCCCCCGGGTTTCGCACAGGTACCGGCTCCGCGCTGCGCGGGTAGGACCCGGCGTGCCCAAGCGGCGGCGGCAGCCGCAGCCCGGGCCCCGCCGCCGAGCTGCAGTGCCGCCTCCCGGCGCCGAGGGGAGGGGAGGGGAGGGGAGGGGAGGGGAGCGAGGGCGGGCTCGGCCGCCGGCGTTACCGCCCGCCCCGGCCCGCCCCGGAAGGCGGCGAGCGCCCAGCCCGGCCGCGGCCCCGGCCCCGCCGCAATGCTGCAGCTCCGGGACGCGGTGGAGAGCGGCCCGGCCGGCAGCCCCGGCAGCCCGGCGGCCCTGCTGGTGCCGGGGGAGGCCGGGCCGCCCTTCCAGCCCGCCGCGCCCCCGCCCCGCCAGCGGCTGCGGCCCCTCAGCGTGCGCACCGCCACCCGCGCCGGCCGCCTCCGGGAGTACTTCGTGTTCCGGGTACGGGCCCGCGGGCGAGGCGGGAGGGGCGGCCGGGCCCCGGCCGGGCCCCCTCCGCGTAACCTCTTCCTTCTCCCCAGGTAGCCGGGCACGATAGAGCAAGCGGTCAACGAGATCCGCGTGGTCGTGATGCCCGGCGAGGACGGGGCGGTGCAGAGCGTCTGGCTGCTCACCGAGTAAGTAGCGGGGCCGAGGGCGAGGCGGGCGCTCGGCGCGGCGGGGCGGGCTCCGGGCGAGGCTGGGCCCCGCGTGGCTCAGGTCCGTGTTTCCAAGCGGCGCCTTCCCCGCTGCGCTCCCGTCTTTAAAGCCTTGCGCGTAGTCGTGGTTGCGGGTGGACGCAGACGCCTCGAAGGGGCCTGGGGTGGCCGCGTCACGGCCCTGTTTCTGTAGAACCCAGCCCGCCGAGGGGTTGGGATGAAAGCTCGCGAGTTAACTCATCGCAGAACCCGGCACAATACAGAATGCACTCGTACGCTAAAAGCACTGACGTAGCTTTAATAAACGACTTCATCAAAAGCCGTGCCTGTGTGCCGAGGTACAGGCCGTTAGCCCTATCCTTCCGCAGTCAGCACAATGGAAGTGACGATGCGCGGTGTGTCTGGGCTAGGGGGTAGGAGCAGAGCACGAGCCGAGCGTACCTACTTCTTCGGAACAACGCTTGGCCAGATCTGCAAGCCCCGAGCGCTCCCTGGGGCAAGCAGAAGGCAGGGACGGTTTCGGTCCTTCCACCGTGGCACAAGTCAAACTGGCAAGTAGCGGCAGAGAGAAAGGTTCATGGCAGGTGGAAATCCTCCGCCCTTGCCTGGTCCCGCTATTTGCGCTTACCTTTACACAATGAGGATAGCTTTGGTCTCGTCAGCTGTACGTCAGTGTTCCTGTTGAAGCAATAGACAATTTTTAATTTTTGTAAGGAAAGACAATTAAATCAGTAACCCTAAAAAGAAGCTGTAGCAGATTTCAAAGGTGCTAGTTTAAAAGCTGAGCTCATTACCCTTAGAGTGAAAATATGACCTACTCTTAGGTTGCTCTAAGGGTGAAATAGCATTATAGCTGTGATGGTTCAACAGCATAGCCTGGCAAAATACTCGGGGAAAGGTAGGACCTTTTATTAATGAAATTTGAAGAAACCGACAAGTTTTTGAATGTACAGACTCTTCTTACAGAGGAAAATACTAAGTCAGACCACACAGCTGAAGAAAACTATTTCTCTCCCCTGAACATGCACAAATGCAGGTAATGATTTAGCAAATGTGGCAACACGCTAACAGCACGGTATTAAACGCTTACTGGAAGAGTTGTTGACTTGTCTGCCCCATGAAGGAGCGTTTGTTCTCCAGTAACAGGAGATAGCACTAGAGCTCTCCCTCTAGATCTTCAGACTTACTCTGATTTTCTTAATATTTTCCTATGTTGTAACACGACTGCGTTGTGACATCCAACCTCTTACAAGACTTGCTGATTCAAAGCAAAGGCCGTAATGGAAAATACGGCATTACTAAGACTTCAGATTTGTTCTCCTTAGCGACTCTTCTATCTGTCAAGCTGTTAAGTGTTTCTAGCCATTAATCAAAACTGCTAAAGCTCAGTCGTGTTATCTTACCAGAATTGATCACTGGAACAACGAGAAGGAGCGTCTCGTTCTTATCACGGACTGGTCCCTCCTGATCTGCAAATACAACTTCATCAGCCTGCAGTGCCAGCACGTGACGAGGATAGCCCTCAGTGCAGTCGATACCATCTCTGTCGGAGAGTTTGAGTTCCCACCTAAATCTCTGAACAAGTAAGTCGGCATAGTAATACTGACATATAATTGTAATTCTTCTGTTGTTATTGTAAATAGTTTGAGCTGTCAACCTTTGTCACTGACCACTGGACAAGTTTGAGAATTCTTCCTTTTGCTCCTGACTTTGTCAACAATTACTGAAGCTTCATGAGACCACCTCAGAGTAGCTGCTGTTTTGCTGGGACAGTTAGTAGTCACGTTAAAAGCGAGTTGGTCAAGGACTTTCAAGATAAGATGGATAGGTTTGGGAGCAGAAGTTCATGGCCATTACGTAATGCAGTAAGTAGCAGCAGCACCTTAGCATTACTAGAAAGCCGCATGTAAACGTCAGGTCGTACGTAAATGCAGGCTATCACAGGCAGTACAGTTCAGGCGCTGTGTCCTAGGTGTCTGATGAGCTTACCCTGTTTGCACCCGGCTTATAAGAATGTACCTTTGCATATTTCAGGGGCTGAAATCTTCTATTAGAGGAAATGCTGTTCTAGAGGAAAAACTTTCAAACTTACATTTCAGCTTCCAGTTTTAAGCAGGTCTTTTTCAGACAGTGCATTTCTAATTAAACTTGCCTCAAAGACTCAAAAGTCTTACCATATCAATTCTGCTGTCGTCAATATCAGGCGAGAAGGTATCGGTATTCGAATTCAGTGGGACAAGCAAAGTCGCGCCTCCTTCGTGAACAGATGGAACCCGTGGTCCACAAACATCCCGTACGTCACCTTCACCGAACATCCAATGGCAGATGCTGATGAGAAGATTGCATCCCTTTGCCTAGTAAGGACCGCACCTCTCCTATTCTAGATGGCTTGTTGATCTTGTAGGCGGGATACGACTTAGATTATTTTGAAAAGATATAGCAGTTAAATCAAAGAACTTAGAGTTGCAAGCTACATTTCCCATTCTCCAGATTTCGACTTGCAGGGCAGCCCAACTGTCGGGTTTTGCCAGCTACCCATAAATGGTTTATACAAGGAAGCTGAAACTTCCAAAAGTGCAGAGTGCTGTAAAACCCAAACGGAAATGGATCTTGGTGCTATTCCTGCTCTTGCTTACCTGACAGGCTGATGCCTGACTTCATCTAGGACTGCCAGCTAATTAAACAAATAATTTAATTGCTAACTGTAAACCTTCACTTAGGTGGTTCTCAGTTTTTCTTGCAATAGTTGCTTTCCTCTGAAGGTTTCCTTAAAAACAGAACACTGTGGTAACTTAAGTTCAACACATCAATGATAAGGGCAGGAGAACTACAGTCAGAAATAAACAATATTAGTCACTGACAAATCTTTACGCATCTAGCCCGTGTGTTTAAGTTCCATGTAAATAGCGTCCTGGTATGAAATTAACTGTATCGTTAAGGTTAAATGTCAGAATGTAAAGTTTATCATGGCACCCGAGATCCATGACAGCTACAGCTTTAGCGTTAATCCTTTACAATTCAACATCAGCAGCTGTTTGCCTAACAACTTTTAAAACAATGGAAAAACATCAAGGTGATTTTTTTCCTTTCAGTTGGAAAACTTTAAAACTCAGCTAATTCAAGCTGTGAAGAAAGCCCATAAGGAGCGTCCGTTGCCAGGAAGGGCTAATGGCGTGCTAGTGCTGGAGCGGCCTCTTCTGATCGAGACCTACCTGGGATTGATGTCCTTCATCAACAATGAGGCCAAACTTGGCTACTCCATGACGAGAGGCAAAATTGGATTTTAAAATTCATTGCACTTAATCTTTTCAAGGGAAAGTGATTTGATACTGCTCTCCTGCGGAGAGCAGGCTGGGTGGCAGAACACTCGATAATCAAAGTGAAGAAGTTAGGGGACGGGAAGGGGGCGGTTGTAGATCTAACGGTTCACGGGAGGCCCTGGTTGTTACCAAGAATGCACAGGTCAGATTAATCTGAGGCAGACACAGGGTAGTGTCGTTCTTATGTTTCGTATCTAATTTACAGTTCTTACAGGGTGAGCGAGCAGCGGTATTTTCCATTTCTAACTACGTGTTCTTCCCTGTTAATTAAGTGCGATGGGGTACCTGCTACAAATGCTCCGCACAAATATCCAAGATACAGTAGAATGTTCATGCCGTATTACAGTTGTGTCCCTATATATGGTGTCAGATCACGTGGTGTGCTTGGGATTGATTTGTATCATTTAAAGAGGTATTAATGTTCACAATTACAGTAATCTTAGCATTTTGATTAATGCCTGTTAAGAATTTTGAAAGCTGTGTCAGTCATTCTTTAGCGAAACAGAGTCAGCAAATTTTGTTAAAGCTGTACTGTTACGTCTGCTCAGAAGCAGTGTACGTGAGCTATTACTTTGTACGTGAGCTATTACTTTGTACACTGAAGTATATGGCTGAATATGCGTTTATTTGCTTTTTGTAAAAATACCTCCCTCTAAGAACAGTCTAACTTCCTAGTTTCTCATGTATGTTTTCTTGCTGCAGCCATAAAGACTCTTTTGAGAGTATATTGCCAAAAGCCTCACAAACACATTTGCCTTCAAAGCTATTATTTATAAAACTGAAAAGGAATTCTATTTTGATTAGATCTATATTCTTAGCAATTTTTCTTAAATGTACTCTAGTTTGGGACAGCAGCAGTGCAGGACTTTTTAATGGAGACAGATTAGACTTTAAGAACTGTACATCAATCTTGATTTATACATTTTTGCATTTAACCTCATACAAGTGTCCAGGAATGAAATTCAGAAGCAGCATAAGAGATATGACAACTGAAATGGCTCTTGAGGTTACTAACAAGCTTTTTCATTGCATATGACCTTCTATACATGCCATTTGATCAGAGCATTTATCTGTGCAACTACAATGCTGAATAAATGCTGTGCTGCAGTGCTGTTTTTTTGAACTTAAAGTAGATGTGTGTTTATGAAACTTATGTAAAGCTGAAGTCATGATGAAATGCAACAAGTTGCATGCCCCTCTACATTTTCCAAGATATCTAACTTTCATCAATCTTGCAGTAAAGTTAAATTTCAACTCAATTTGTTCTTTGTTCTTCGTTTTGTGGAGACTGAGGCTGTGAAATTAAGTTGCAAAAGAAAAAACATCCAATAAATTCCTAAACAATGGGCTCCCTTCCTTTGAAGAATATAGTGGCTGGCTGCTGTTAAAGGATGGTCCCATTGCTCTTTCCCTGCCAAACCGTCCACTCCAATTTGGCACTAGATAGTTGGGTCAAAAGCTCCCATTTCAGTTGCCTGTAATATATCATTCTAAACTATCAGTTACAATCCTTCTTGTAAAAATTCAGTATAATAAATGTCATAGACCAGGCACAATTACTGTCACCTGTTAACATCTTAGTCTGGAAAAGCAAAATTATTACAGATGACTTAATTTGCTTTCTGAACAAAGAACTTGTTTTGCTTTGACAGTAATTGATTTGCTAGGAAGTGTCTTATGATGTATGTACTTCTGCTACAATATTTAATTCTAATACACCAGAAAAATCTGTTGTCTTATAAGACCAGATACAAGCCGTACACTGTTGTGTGCAAATAACTGTTTCCTTGTGCTGGGATAAATAGCTACAGAATCACATCACTGATAATATAGAAACAGACTTTAGAATGGAGGAGTGCAGGTTTATAGTTAGAGTCATACCAAGTTTGTAACTATCAAAATATTTATTGGAAATTATAAAATTTAAATAATAGCTATACATTATATACACACAGCTGCAGTTTTAGAAAATAAAGTTTCATAGTTGAGAAAGTTCAACTACATCAATACTAAAGTTTTTTTTGAAATCCAGACTTCACTCTCTACACTTCAGCCACTACATCACATCATTCAGATGCACTCACGGTACTTTACACATGGGAGTTTAGGTACGCTCCTTCAAATAAATAATTTGTAAATACAAAAACTTCAGATTGGGCAACAAGGTTTGACCCCTTTCCTCATTCTTCCTCAAACTTGCGAGGATTTTTAATGCAAATGATGGTTATTTGACCTCTTCTCTTTCCAAGTAACACACACAGAAGTTGTCCTTACTCAGAAGCACCATGGAGTCTCCACTAGAATGCCAGGAGAGAGACACGATCTGGAAGTCACCTGCAGAAACAGATCAGAGTTTATCAGCAAGAAGCTGACAGTCCATCCTCCGACTCTAGGAAAAGGTAGCTGGAGTAAGTCACACACATTGCAAACACCACCCTCCCCACCTTGGAAGCCTTAACAGGGTGCTGGATTTTGTTACTGCTGCAGCAGAGCCAATCTGTTCTCCAATGCAGCAGTGCAGGTGAGCTGCATTACCGACTCTTTCCCCCAAACCTACAACTACTTCGTAGTCCATATACAAGCATGGATTTTGTAGACTTGTCATGTTAACACAAATAGATGCGGTTCACCACAAGATTTGTTCACCAGTGCAGAGCTGCATACGCCGATGACATTGCCGCTCCTTGTGTAAAAAGTTGAATCTTTGCAATTTCTTTTCTGTCTAATATGCAGAAAGGCATTTATGTGATCTAGCTAATGGCCTTGTATCACTTACTGCCAACTGTAAAACTTCTCATCACACAGGCTGACTTAAGAGTTCAGGTTCACAGACGTTCTTCTATCTTTCCACATCAGATTTACCATGCACATTTTTCCCCATTAGCGTTTTGTTGTAGTTTCGCTGTTTTCAGAATACCCAAAAACATTATAGGCATTTCAGAGTCTTTATTTCAACACCTGGCATTCTGCACAAGTACAGTTTCTATGTAAATAAACTGATATGAATATAAATCTTGAGAAAGAATTCAACATACCATACGATTAAAGCAATGATTAAATCATTGTTAGCCCCTGTGCTCTGTCCTTGATATATTTTATCATGTTTGCTATGTCTCATTATGAACTCCTCTTTTTTGAAGATAGAAATACCTGTTTTTAAAGAGCTCCAAGAACACATCTGAGCCATTTACACGATAATGCTCAGACCAGTTTATAAGTGGAAAAGTATTTTGTAAATAAGAAGCTGATGATGGCTTGTGGAAGTTACTGCAGGCAGCCTTACCTTCCACTGGAACCTGCACGGACACACAGCCAGCTGGGGACCATAAGAAGACTTTGCTATTTCCTGTACATACAGCAAGTCGAGGTTGTCGTGGATCCCACTGGAAAGACTGGATTGCACACAGCTGCTCTAAGACTACAAACAGTTTCAGCTTTTGAATGTCCCAGATCCAGACAGCATTAGGAATGTTATCTGTCAGAAAAGGAAGAGGTAATCATGTAAATACCTGACAGATAAAAAGATCACACTTTTTTTTTTTAAAAGAAATGGGCATTAATTGAGGTCTAACATGACGCAAACCATTTAGGTACACCACATGTTCAACACCGCTAGAGTTTTGCCTAGCAGTGCCTTCAATTTTGCCTTGGAAATGTTGCAAAAAGGATAGAAGTGACTTAGTTTGCCTTCCAGTCCTTCACTGGGTTTTATCAAATTATTCGCAATTATGCTGCTGTTGATGGGTTTTGCATCTGAACCACAGGTTTTGCATCCAGACATAAACAGCCCTTCAGGACCATCAAAGGGAAAGATTAAACCTTAATTCCATGATTTTCACTATTTGAGGTAATCAAAAGCCCCCCTACTACAGGTTGTGAAGAATTCTGCCTTGCAAGAGACAGTTGCTGTAAATGGAGGAGGAAAAATTTGTGTATTTCATTTTCTAATGCAGTGAGCTCAGGTACATTTGAAGAAATACCAAAAGCATACTATTTTCCTTAAATACAAAGCCAAGACTGAGTTAATGCACTGGTAAACAGTTCTGGCAGCTCACAATACTTCACATACACTAGAAGACATAGGCAGAGTTTCCCCTGTAGCTACATGTTTGCACAACAGAGCTGGTTTTAAATAGGGCCATGAGTCTTCTCATAGTGCAAAATAACTGACCAGTTCTTGTCCTCGTTTCTTTTATGAGAACACACCACATACAATGAGCAGGTTTCCCCTTTAATACAGGAACTTACCATTTTTGGTTGCCAGGAAACAGTTATCTGAACTGAAGGCCAACATCCCAATTCCCATTTTGGGATTTGCCCTGTCAGCAACAGGTTTGATATACTGTAAAGAAACTGGCACCTGGGAAATGTCATCTGGAATTTGAAATAAAAGTACTTTACTAAGCAGGCCTGAATGGACAAAATATTTAAATTCCAACTGTAAAAAACCCCTCATCTCTGAAGTGATAGGACCGTATTTTACTCTTCTCCAAGATGTTCCAATCAAAAGCTTCAATTGTTGTAAGATATTGCATCTTTATATAAACAGCTTACTATTCTTGCCCTTCCACAAAAAAAGAAAGGCTGGAAATCCAGGCAAGTCTGAGATTAAACTATGAAAAAAATGAGAGATCAATTTTTCCACTACCTTTTAACTAGTATTTCAAACAAACACCAATGCAAGACAAAGGTGATTTACAGTACCACAAACAATGAGACTGTAAAAAAAAAAAAAGAAAAAATACTAATCATACATTCTCTGCCATCTCTTTAATATTTCAAAGCCTGTTGTCTGGAGGCAAGTTTAAAGCATTGCTATGACTACAGCTTCTTAGACAAAAGCCAAATGGCCTTTTTCATGCTCTGCTTTTTTATATAACCTCATACCTAAGGGATTAATTACTATCCTAAAACAGACAGCAAGACTAAGACCTTCCAATTGTTTGGGGTTTTTTTGGATTTTTTTGTTTTTTGGTTTTTTTTTTTTTTATAAATTATTGGAACTGCCACACACTATAAGATTCTTAGTTGCAGTAGTTCATCTGATTCTAGCAATTATCTGCAACAGTTAAACTAAGTCATGAAATAACATTGCACAGATTGAACAAATCAGAAAATAAATCCACACAATGTTAAGACAACTTTTGCAAGCAACCCAAGACGGAGATCTGGCTGCTATTTCTACACCCAAACAATTACAGTTCTTTTCTACAATATCCCACTAGTCTTTAACCTGTCTTCAAACCACCATGCAGACAGCAGCCCCTCTAGCAGGGTGCTTCCCTTGGAGCTCTTCAGTTAACTTGGGAGCCTTGAGCAGAGCATCCAGAGGATCCAGCCAATATCAAAGAGGCAGAGTTTGCCTATAATGTTTATTTATAGAAAGACTTCACATGGCAAACTCAAGTGTCTCATTTTAGTAAACTTTGGCTTACATTTACTTTGCGTGCTGAAGAGAGAACTAGCCAATGCTCTTGTTGGAGGGAAAGAAAGTCTCTCTGTTTCAACAGATGGGGATTTCTCCACTTCTTTATACACAATCTACAAAGAAACAAGTGAGAGTTCTACAGAAAGGCCTCAGAGAATTTGAACATGGCCTATTACCAAATCATCCACCTCCCACTAACTTAATTTCAAGCATATAACATCTCAGCATCCCCTAGTTCATCAATGGAGAAAAGGGCTTCAGTAGGCAAATACCGAATCCAGCATTCTCAGTGAATCATTTGCTATTTGGAACCACGATCAGGAAAACACTCCGGTGACAAATAAACAAACCTTGAAGTCTACAAAGAGCGAGTCTGCCAGAGTACACCTCATTCATTATTCCTGAGTGCTAAATCTGGCAGTACAATAAATCATCTTCATTACAATGGGAACATAAATTCCATTTTTGCACCAAAGAATCTTTAATTGGATACTATCATAAATAAATGCAAAAAAAAGTGCAACAGTGCAGAAGGAAATAGCACAAATATTTTAATAGTGTGCCTACAACATATTATTCCCAAACGCAAGCACCAGGATAAAATGCACCAACTGCAATTCCTGTCTGTGTAGTAGAGATTAACAGAGCTATTTCCATTTGTTTTCCATTACATATTTTACACCTAACTGGAAGCAAGGGCATTTTTCAGTCATGAGAAGTTTTGCTGAGGTGCATTTAATGGGTCATGCCTTGCTTCTTGTTAAGAGGCATCAACACCGTCATGTGAATATTGCAGACTTACAGTCTACATATGTAAACTCCTACAGGGTATCTGTCCAGGCGCAAGACTAGTCCCTCCTCTGCAGTGGCACACAGCACTGCTACGCTGTGTGTTCTTTTTACCTTGATGGATGAGAACAGCTTGTGATTTTTGGAACAAAAGCTACAGCTCTCCGCCTGCTGCCAGCTACCCAGAATCTGTTGGGCCTTGCATATACGTGTATGCAAGGATAAGAATAAATGATGACAGATATTTACAGGAAATGCTCTTTAGGTGAGCTGGATGAGCTTGTACATACAAGATGTAAATCTGATCACAGTCCAGTTCTAACGCTGTTTAAAGTCACAAATTGTATAAAGCAGAGACAAATCTCTCCTGTTAAGTTTCCCAGTTTGCCATCATCTGCATACCCAAACCTGTAATGCAATCACCATATATATATATATCAAAATACACTGGCATATGACAGATGTCATCTGAGAATATATTCCTGCTAAAGCCGAGAGGATCATATGTGTGTATTCCATCAAGCTTGAAAGGATTCCTCTATTTTTCTTACATCCCAAAATTTTCATGCATTTTCCCAAGCCCTATTTACACATTAGGACAGGAAAAAGCAAGGTATCCAGAATGAAATATATTTACTAGCATCTTTCAGATACAAATAGCAGCATCAAAGTGCTGCTAATGATTCAATGGATTTTGGATCCATACTTACAGTCTTGGTGTTGGTAATGGTTGCTGGATGCTCAAACTCTGTGATCTTCTTCCAGGTTACATGGTTCAAGATACGCACCTAATTCAAGAAAGCATTGCAAAACAAAACTTATGACAAAGTTGTACAAATGGTTTAGATAAGAGAGAACATAAACCTATTTCTCACCTTTTCATCATAGCTGCCAATTGCCAAAAATTGACTGCTGGGACTCCAGGCGATTGATTTTATGCCTAGCGACCATTCATAAGCCCGATACGTGGATAGCAGTCGGCCATCAAGGGAGTACAGCAATATTTTATACTGAAACATAAATAGATTAACAATATTGTTAGTCCTTAGAATTAAAAGCCATAGACAGGCAAAACCATTCCTCCCAAACTCTCCCTGCTTAAAACGCAGCAAGTTAAATACAAAGGGCATGGTCTCTTCTCTGCAACTTGAGACAAGAGGCTCTAGGCTTCCAGTTTGGCTCTTTTGGCACTCACAGAACACGCCCACCCTGTCCCCAAGAGCACAAATGCCCCACTGGGCCTGAACAGTGGCCCATCCAGCCCAACACTCTTCAACATCAGCAGCAGATGCCATCATGGAAGACTCTCATGCTCCTTCAGCATCTGCAAACCATCTGATGAGGGGTGTGACAACCCTGCCCATTCCCAGGGCTACTTGTTTTGATCCCGCTGCCCATAACTTTATGGCCACAGGAGGACACTTTTCTATACCTAGAAGTTCACCTACTCAGAGGAGAAAGGATAGCAATTTAAATATTTGTTGCTAACTTTTTGGACAAGTACTTTTACTTAACTGTAAAAGTACTGTGCAATGCAATGTAAAGTAAAATGGTAGAAGCGTCTTACAGAAGAATTCTTTCATTATTTCAATAGTGTCTCCTGCAATGTTTACAATCAATTTTTTTTTCCAAGATAAATTAGAAAGAAAGCTAGTAAGATAATTTGCTGTCATTAAAGATTTACATAACAGTTTGGCATACACTTGTAAGGACATCCATTACCAACACAAGTAGAATATTTAAAATGGTCTGAGTTCAGCTTTTGTTACGCGTAAAAGAAAAAGAATTACAACGCTAGTTATTTTAGTTACTGCTTTATACACGGCGGCTACAAATCAACTTGAACTCTCCAAGAAAATAATCTGCTTTTTCCTCATACCTCCAGACATGTATCCCACACTGCCAGAACACAGCCGTTAGGAGCCCATTCAATCCCAAACAGATCTTGCGTTTCACTGTCAAAATGCTGCCCCCAAGAGAAAAAACAAAACCATTTGAAATATTATACTAACAAACACTGTTGCATCTGACCTAACAGTCATCAGTTTTATCCTTTTAAGTGCTACCACAAATGCAAAAGAGCCTTTTGTATGCTAGCGTAGAAACACAAATATTTTCTTTTGTAAGTATGCTGCATTCGTTGTTTCTTCCCTTTACAGAAGAGGCAAAAAGTTGCTATACCTTAAAATGAACAGCCTTTCATAAGAAAATAAAAGTAGTTACACTGAATCAGTCAAGAAATTTAGCTAGCCTAATTCCTTGCCTCAGAAAGACCAGTAAAAGATCATTAGGGAAGAGCTTGGGAACATGACAAGCATTTAGTGGTATTTCCCAAATTTTGCTGTTGGCTTCTAATGAGACTCAGAATTCCTGAACCAGGTGACACTATGTACAGACTAGTTCTTAATGGGTTTTAATTTCTCAGATCCATCCGGTCCTCTAAGACGTGCTAGTGTGCAGCCTCCACAGACTACTCTGTTTTCTGTTAAACAGAAAATACAACAATTTATATTATCCATTCCAAATGATCGCTTTATCAAGCATTTGATACTTTCATTATTATTGATGTAGCATAGTTTATTGTAAATAAGCTCATGCAAGAATTTAAAGGTGAACTTTTGCATTCCTTCAGAAATTGTTTTACGCACATATAGTATACATCAGCCTCCTGAACAGAACGCTGCTAGGGAAGTACGCCTGCAGACTAATGAAGGAGCCAGATACTGGATAGAAAACACATTGGCAAGTCTAAAACCAGACTGCCAAGGTGACCGAGTTTAAAGTAGTGTGCAACACATGCTCGTAGTCTATGCAGAAGCAGTGGAAGGCAAGGACATATCTTACTCTCAGTAGCTGCCAGTCGCTGCATACAAAGATGCTAATGAAGTCCTTGCAGTCACGTCTTTCTGCTACTGCCATATAGCGGCCATCCTTAGTGAAAGCTATCCCTGCCAATGAGACAAAGTTAATTTAAAACAAAAAAAAGAGAGAGAGAAAACAAGACAGAATAGCTGACGATTCTTCAACGAAAAGCAGTTACTCCCAATTCAAAAGAGAAGTAAAAAGAGAAGGAAAAATATCTTCACAGAAGATCACATTAATCAAGGCAATGCATAGTTTTACTCATTTGCTTGTGTTGGCAATTCTTAAGCTTTGAATATACGATTTCTAAGGACATGGCTTCACAGCTATTGCAGGACTTCAGCATGCTTCAAAAAACCATGTTCAATTACTGACAGACAGTTGTTATATAAAAGCCACAGATTTCAAGTAAACAGTTCATTTAGTCTAGCTAAATGGATTAGTTATGCAACCATTGGTACTCCACCAACTTCCAGGCATTGGTCCCCACGCACTCTTCTTTTACATGTAACACATAATTGTCTTTGTCATATATGGGATGTTACTATATACAAGCCTCAGGCAGGAAACTGCTAACCGCAGCCATGTGGCTAGACAGTCCTGACATGAGCTTCCCCTTCAAAACTTTTCATGTGTAAGAGATGACAAAAGCCACTTTGCATTAGTGTTTTTCATCACCAATGCATCCAGCTTTAAATTAATGTCTTAAAGGACCCTTCAGAGGCGAACACAACAGAAAGATGCATATTTGAAGAGCAGGCATGTAGATCAGATGTCATCCTTCATTCACAGTGAGAATATGACAACCCCAGAGCACATCCTAGCGCACTGCAGCAAGTGGCACACAGGCACTGATCTCTGAGACCTGCATCCCTGAGGGCGAGCTAACCCCGCAGCAGGGAGGGTGCCAGAGCCTGTTCTGAAACACACGTTTCGTCAGTACAAAATTCATTTTTCCCTTTCTGCCATATTAAAAAAATACCATTCCTGTGTCAGATTTGTGACACTTACCCTGCTGACAAGCTTTGGGATACTTGATGTAAGACACAGATTTCGTACACAAGGACCACACAGTTATCCGCAGCTGTCAAAGAGAAAGAGACAAGAAAGTATTTGTTTATTTTTGTAGATAAAAAAATAAGTAAATAGAAACCCATAAACCCAATTCAAGAACACAAATTAGATCAATACACCTTCTGTGGTTAATTAAACTTTGCAGCTATTCTACGTAGCTCAAACACAAAGCCCTAAGAAGTAACTGCCAGGAATCATCTCCCAACTGCCTTCCAGTTAGCAAGGCTACTTATTCCAAACTAACATTACGGGCACACCGAATACTCTAGAGGGGTATGACATGCACAAGACCAGTATGGAGAAAAGCTCTTCATTAACGTTAAAGTTACTGGTATTAGCATGAATCTAGCTACGTGATTGCCAGTGTATTGAACACAGACACTTTTCAGTTGGAAAAAACAGAGTTTCATCACAGACGCTGGAAGAGAGATGTGAAGTTTCTTGCATTTACGCATGGATGAGACCTTACAGCAGGTTAAGAACGTTGTATCTTTTGGGACAAGGCTACTAAGTATGAAAATTTCGCTGTATTTTTCAACTTTTAGACACATTCAGCTTTGACAACTAATTTGCATTTTGCTCTTCCCTCCTCAGCCACCCACAAGAAGGCAACATTAGGTAATTACTGAAAGAATTAGAAAAGAACCAAAATATGGTATGCAAAGCAAGGCATTAAACATCTTGTTTGGGGTATTTCTGGAGGCTTGTGCATCCATAAAACACAAAAATTGCAGAGAAGGCAGTCAGCTGCAAAACAAGCCTCTCTACAGCTCTTCAAGGTCACAGCCTGCATTCTGGAAGCTCTGCGTTGCCATCTGCAGATTATTCAATTAAAAACAAATACTTACTCTCCCTTAGCAACGGCAGCCACACCAGACATATGTGCATTAATCAGTATGTCACGTGAACCTTTGCATTTATATCTGGCACGAGGAATGTTTCCAGTGCAATTTTTTCTCGTGTGTTTTCCTACATTTTATTGCACCAAGGTAAGAGATTCTAGAAGAGACGCAGGTAAAACTATTTTTGCAATAAAGCACCACAGTCATAAAGCTACCCTTCCCAGAACTACTGACCAACAAAAGTAGTTCTGATTCATTACGTAAGTAAAACTTCAGCACTGTCTACCACCCCATCATCCTTCTGCATCAGATGCAGGCCATCAGCATCACCAGCAGTCTTGGGAGGAAGTTCCTGCTACACTTTTTTGTGTGTTTGTCCTCAATGCACCTTTTCCTTCTCTGAAGTCATTGGTACTATTCAATGGTGACAAAGGACCCCAAGGTAGCATCCTATGTATCTGTTCTACCCAGCAACGCTTCAGATTGTGCATTGCAACAGAACTTGGAGGGGTTTTTTCGTTGCTGACATTATCATTTTTGCTAGAAAGCACAATTCAAGTAATCGACATGGTGTTCAAACCAAGTTACAAAATCCTAGCAAATGCTGCCTCCCTCCAGAGATATGTGGAGCCCCAAAGCAAAAGAGCAGCTAATGCTGTCCTCCCTACTGCTTTTTATATACAGAAGAAAATTTTGAGATTTGAAGAGACAACACAGAAATCAATTTTTTTTTTAATTTATTACAGGAAAGAGCTCAACCAATCAGATTCCAATCCACTTTATCCAAAGGTAAAAAAGGTATTGGACCACTATTTAATGTGATGTTTATTATTCTCTTCCTTTATTTTACAGGTATGAAATTACAACTAGACAACTATAGTACCAGCTTTAAGTTTAGCAGGTCCTAGAGGAATCCACTAGATGAACAACATTAATCAAGTTTTATCACTGCAACTGCTCACTTCCGGACATACAAAAATACAGCATTGTTAGTCTGCTCTTCATGCAAGATTTACTTTAAAAATACCAACACAATGCCTACTCACATTCTTCTATAGCAACTGCAATAGTGATATGCTGCTCACTGCTATTAATTGCAGTGTTAAATGTGCTTGCTGCTCTTCCTCCCTTCACCAAAACATGCAGCATACACAACACGCATTCTACAGCCACTTAATACAAGCTTAGCAGCTGCAAGCTTTGAATGCTGAGGTCTGGATCGTAATTTTTCCTGACAAAGGCATCCAAGTTTACATTCGTGCTGCTACTTTGCCTCACAACCAACTCACCTGGCCTGCTGAGCATCAAACGCACTTCTATCCTGGACCACATCAGCTGGCTCAGAGCCTCAGAACAAGGCAAAACCTTACTGCTCGCGTCGAGCTCAAGTACATCAGAAAAGGCAAATCTCTACAGCGCATCACACGTGGAGCTCTTACTGTCACCTCTGCCTTGCCTGAGACTCCGCCGCAGAAGAGAAAAGGCAAGGATAACTTCGTTTTGAAAAGTCTTTCTGCATCCATCTCTGCTTCATCCTCGGGTGCAGTCCTCTGTTTGCTGTTCAGACAGAACCTTCTCTAAAAGGGTCAAGTTTTGTAACTCCCCAGAGAAGACACTAATAATTGTTTCCCTGTTCATTCTTGTCATGTTGCGCTGAACTGCTGAGCGTGCACTTCACCAAAAGTTTCAGTAACATTAAACACTGATACTGTTGGAGTAGTGCCCATATATAACTCCCAAACGCATCATTTCTAGCATGTATGGCATAAATTGCAATAATGGCATTGCAGTACTGGGGAGAGACTACAGAACACAACCAACACACACTCATGGGATGTTTACACCTAGTCTACAAAAAAACACCCCAAAAACACACACTTTCAAAAACAAAGACCTATTATTATTACACTGGATGCCGACAACCCTTTGATAACCAAAGCACTTCATCTTCATGCTTGATCTAAATCAGTCACAACACACCCATGACAACTAATAAGATCCTCTATTCAACTTCAGCATCTCGCTCCTGAAAAGGCTGCAAGCTAGTAAGAGAAGCACACACTGCAAGTCACTGCCGTAACTTCCTTGCAACCTCTTGCCCAAGTCACACAACACATAACCTGAAGGTTTTGGCCTAGTGTTAGAAATGTGTAAAAGCAAACCATTTTGATTCCCCAAATTAGGATTCCTTTCAGTTGTTCTATTTGTGTACACTCAAACATTTTTATAAAAACTGAGAAAGTTACTCTGATGGACTTCACACCTATCTTACACAGATTAACAATACGCGTACAACTAAATTGTGACAAAGGGAGAACCTTCATATTCCCAACTGGAACTGAAATATTATTCCACAATCTCACCCAAGCTGCCAATGTAAACTAGCTCAAAAAAGATTATTTCACAGCTAGCAGAGATGATTATGAGACAGAAGCATAAAATGCACAGAGGGTGAAAAAAGAAAACCAAACACTTCAAAAATTACAACAAATTGCATTGCTCTTATTTGCTTTTCTCAGAGACTTTGTGGGGAAGGGACAATTGCTTTTACAGCAGGAGAACAGATCGTGGTCAATTAAGTCTGCAGCAAGCACTTCTTCACTGATCATTTTGAGGGGTACTTTCTCTTTAGTGTAGATGACTCGATTAAGCGGAGTTGTCAAATGCTAATGATAATGGTGTCTGAGAAGTTTTCAGCTGTTGTTTTGCAGTGGAAAAACAAACCAAAAGCAGAAGCATTTTTAAAATAGCCTAAAAACAGCTGAGAAATAAAAGGTATTTAGATGGTAACGTGATAAACAGTGTCCAGTGCTGGGTTCAGGACTACGTCCCAATGTTGACAGCTATAGGCAGGTGTAAGACTGGTGATTTTCAAGAGATAAAAACACACTTTTAAACAACCTTGCATCTCAAATGACTGTCAACTTTTGTCCCAGACTTGACTGGGTCACAAGGCCTCCTTACATAGCAGTGTCTGTCAGCACTGGATTTCAGAAGATTATTCAGAGCACATTCCTCGACAGAAAGCATTTTTCAACCAATGTCGCCATTTACAGTTACTAAGGATTAGCTCCAATATACACAGAAACACACACTTTTTTCCCCTGCTGCTATAGTTCGAAAGAAGCTCCTTAATGCTTCAGTATGCAACGTGGAACTAGAGAAAGTACAATATACGTAGTCTATAAGCATGGCTCTTAAAAGAGACACTCAAGAACAATGCTGCTGATCTTCAAACTATCACAAAACAAGAAAGCCATGAGGAAGCAGAGGATCCATTTGCTTTCTCTGTATCTTTTACCTGCAGCTCTTCTTTAAGCTCTACATGTGCCTATGAATTTGGGTGGAACAACGGCACTGTAAGAGGAGAGACACCTGGTACACTGCCTTCCACTGGACAAAGTGACAATGTGGAACCTTCTAGCAGCTTGCTGCGTTACATACTGCAGGCATGCAGAACTGCCTCATAAAATGGGGTGGATTTCAGCAGGAGAGGAATCACCCACTACAAAATAAGTAACAAACGATAGCCTATGGGACAACAAGCTGCTTTCCAGTGCACTGCGTGAATCAATGTAATTAACACAGCATTCCAACTTGTTCAGATTCCAGATAGACTTTGCGTAGCAGGCTTTCAGAAGGTGTTTTTCCAACATTAATCAAATGAGAAAAAATACCTCCAATTTTTTTCCCCAAAAAAATGCTTTTCCTAGCAGAACTGTACTCTAGCTTGGTATAAATAACAAGGTGATGAAAAATCAAGTTGCAACTATTCTGACCACTTCTCACGTGGAGCTGTAAGATATAAGCAGACAATTAAAGAAAAAAAAAGCCTTCAAAGTTTGGAAGTACCTCTGAATATATGCAGCTGCCCAGTAAAACTAGTTTTTGCCTGGCAAAACCTAGCAAGTGTGTATCTCACCTTGCAGTTTGCCAGTCTGGATAGCAGCACCGACAGTCCCCAACAGAAGGAAATCATCCAGTCCAGCATAGCAAGAGCTTAAGGAACAAGCCTACATCTTTTCTACATCTCAACAGGACTTCCATCCTTGATGCTGACAGAATGACCCCTCCACACATAACGCTTAAGCTAACATACAGGACAAAGATGCTTTCAAAATTTTAGAGCAAGTAACTAGGTACTACACACACTTCTGTAATTAAGCACGGTAAATTCCTCTGCATCTGCCAGTAATCCATTATTGTGAAAAACAAACCACTCAAGTGAAAGGACAGAGTCTCTATATACTTCCTCCGATAAGACCGTACCATTTAATTGCCTTGTGTATCATCCCGTTTACTGCAGTAACTGTGTAAAGATTTAGATAGGTACCTGTACCATTCAATATTACTGTACATTGTATAACAATTCTGGGATCCAAAAACCTGCACATTATTACAGTCTCATCTCCGATAAAATGATCGCATTTGCAGAGTTAAGTTAGTATTAAGTGCATACAGAGCATTGCTGCCCATCTCAGAAGACTGAGCAGAGTCAAAATGGACTTTGGAAATGTGTGTCAGAACATTGATGCACTCATCTCGAGTTAGGAACTGCACACCAGTTACATCAAAAAACCCACAGCATTATTCACTATAATGCTGACCACAAAAAGAACTTGACTGCAAGTTAGCCAATAAGTAATTCTTCTGAGGCACTAGGAAGTATGGATTGCTAGAAATAAATTAGCACAACCATATCCTTTAGAAAATTTCTAGGAATAAGAAAGTTATTTGTGAGCTTACAGTGGAGCTCACATGTTGATCTGAAGAATTGCAAGTATGAGTAATTAGTTGGTGCTGTTTGAAAGTGTCAGGCTACCAAAGCCAAGCTGCGCTGGTTGACAGGGAACCCCTAAGCCCTCCAAACAATCACTGAATTTGATAACATGCATAATACACCAATATTAAGTATCCTGAGAGTTTCTGTCTCGAGCACTACTCACGTCTGTCCCACCAGACTATGGATTTAGCAGAGAGAGAGTAAACACAGCTCAGACATTGGCATAACCCAGGCAGCTGTCTGACAAAAGCTAATTTAGCAACCTGTTTACAGCTGGAAAGAAAACTTATCCCAACACAGATGCCAACTTGGCAAAGGCTTAATGAAATCCTCTAAGGTCAAACCAAGTTCTGTTGGGAGGCAATAAATACTTGCTAGTCCACCCCCACACGCGCGTGCCATAAGATACTCACTTGTAGCACATAGCACCAGCCTTCAGTTTGGGTTACTCAGACCACAACACTTCTGCCTGACTAGCAGGCATGTCTTTACTAACTTCAGGTTGAAACTCTGGACTCATTTTTTTATTTTAATCACCATCAGGGTGATTCATTCCTGGGAAAGCTAAGGCCTAAATTCATTACTCCTCGTAACCCACTATCTAAAGGGGTAGGGGAATGGAAAGAGACTGCTTTATAGCCAGAAAAATCTCTACCCCAGTCAGCACTAAAAATCCTTGCCAGCACTAAACATCCTTGCCAGAAAATTCCACCATGTGTGCATCAGGAGCAACACCGTAGCTGTATGCAAGGTACTCCACAGGTTCCCTTGAGAGCATCAGCATTTGCACGAACTCCAGTCCGCACACACAGATGACAAAGTCCCCCATCTATATTCCATTTACATTGAGATTTGCATGGAAAAAGGAAAAAATCTTACAGTGTAACACTTGAATTCACTGCCAGCAAGGGTTATGACACAATATGTCATCTAAAAATCCGTCTACAGTTTTGAAGAGTAAATATAGCAAAGAGAAAAATGTTTTGCATGTAGTTCTTAGCAATTTTCTGACCGTTCATCATTGTACTGAATAAGATGAATCATCAGCCCTAATCCAAAGACTATAAAGGCAGAGAGTCAGACTTCCACATGCCTTCCAACAATCCCAGTGCCCAGCATCCCCATACTGGTTTGGATTCTACCTTAGTGCGGATTCCAGAACATGGCTCTCAATCAATAAGCACTGACAGGTGTTTTGTTTTTAATTTTGCAAGTGGTTCTATCAACAGCAGTCTGACTCCTATGTGTAAAATCAAACAATTATGAAAGTATTTCCAGGATGTGGATCTAAATCTCATCTCATAGGTCAATAAACCTAAGAACATATTTTTTAATTCCATAGCCACTCTTAAATGTTTATGGTTTGGGTTGGGGTTTTTTTGCTAGAAACCTTGAGCCTTCCCTGAGCTACAACACATTTGATTTCTAAAATTGCTTTGATGAATGCCACTTATCCCTACACTTTTCTCAAACACATAATTTTACCTTCAAAGCTAAGTGTCCATTTTCTATCTTACCATCAGAAGCAAGAGGATAAAATGTTAACAGAATAACTAACATCTAAACGGGAATTAACCTAGATTACATACATGAATATAGGAGAACTGTATCTGCGTTCTTTACCACCACTGCAGCTTTAAGAGCTTTAGGTTATTTTAAGAGGCAAGAGGCAGACAGTAACATCTGACACCGTCGAGAGCAATCATGACTTCACACTTACATGGAACTCAGTTGTATTGAGAATGTGACGACCATCCGGACTCCAGCATGAAGCCACCAATCCTGCTGACCCCTCGTCTATCTTACAGTGCCAGTCTGGCTGCTCCAAGGACCAGACCTAGGTCAGAGAGGAAACCAAACAGGCAGCGCACCAAACGAACAGCTCATCAAAACCGCTGCTTACGAGAACACACTACAGCCGAGAAAAGGTTCCTGCATCGCACACCAGAGAGGTCAGGAAACCTCTGAAAGCCCGTGGCCATGAAGGACTGGCGCTGGATCCCACTACAAAAGTAAGTCCCACACCTCTGTGTATTAATACAAATTGTAAAGTAAGGTGTTTTGTTTTTTTTCCTGTGACAAATACTCCGAATATCCGACACTTAAAAAAAAAGTTTTAGTCCATTTAACAAGTTTGCATGTATTTATTTCCTTCTGAACTAAGAAACTGTAAGATAATCTCCAGCTTCGCTTTGTTTTGATAAATATTTTTATTTAATTTTTTTTTTCCCCCGAACTAAGATATTTGTCATGGTTTTAAAAATAATGGCATGCCAAGTTATCCTCAAGCCATGCGTTATCAATAGTGACGCCAGTTACTTAAGCAAAAAGCACTGAACTAGTGCTTGCCATTAAGAAGCTCTCACTCGCACCACGCACAAAGCCCCAGTAGGAAACATATTCTGTCCTGCTTTTGTCCTTACCTGAACAATCCCTCGCTTGTACATGGCACACAATATGAACAGAGAGTCAGACGACCACTCTATGTACTGGATCTGATCCAGACAAGTGTACAGCTGGAGGATCTGGAGGGTATTCACATCCCGGACCACCAGACGGTACTGCACGCACGAAGCCTGCACGAGAACAAAACCAAAGCTGAGTTGGTGCACCAACACCGGGCTCGAGAACCACAACTGTCACTGCGCCGTGACAAAACGCTGCGCTGCCGTGACACGCCTCGGACGCAGTTAGGATTTTTAATTTCGGAAAGGCTTGACGTGCGCCGTGCTCTACAGCAAACTACAGTAAAAATAGTTAAACCAGGAGGGAAAGGGGGGGTCTATTAATAAAAAGAATCTTCATTCATGCTATCACTGCTGGTTAACTAATCCTACTTTTAAAAAAAATTATTCCTTGCCTCATAACCACTATTTTATTTAACCAGCCGTAATCAGGTCTCCATTACAAAGACCCGCGTCGACTAAAACTCCTAGCTAGCAAGCCGCCCAGCTACACCGCTGTTTTTGCGGGACTAACAGCACTACCGCTACCTCTTCAGCGCCCGGCCGAGGGGGCCGAGGGCCAGGCCGCTGCCCCGCTCGGAGGGGGCCCGCCCCGGCGCGGAGGCGGCACCGCAGGCACCGGGCCGGCTCCACCGGCCGCCGCGGCGGGGAGAAGCCGTTGCCTGGCGGCGGCCCGGCCCGAGCCGAGGGGCCCCGCGCTGCCGCTTCGCCCAACGGTCTCCTCAGGCAGCGGCCGCCTCAGGCCGCCGCGCCACCGCGGGCGGGCGGGAGCGGCCCCGGTTACCGGCGACAACCCCCGCAGGCGGCAGCCTCTACTCACCAGGCACCTGCCGTCGGGGGAGAACCTGCCGAGCAGGCCGGAGAGCTTGAACAGCTCCGAGAAGTTCATGGCGGGGCGAGGGGCGGGAGAGCGGCCGCGCCGCGATTCAAACCCGCCCGCTCCGCCCGCCGCCGCCCCGGCCCTCGTCCCGGGGCGGAAGCGGGAGGAAGGGGCGGGAGCGGGTCGGGCGGGCGGCCAATCGGAGCGGGGAGGCGCCGCCCCGCGGCACGCCGGGAGCTGTAGTCCCGGGGCGGGGCTGTGCCCGCCGCGCCGCTCTGTCCGAGGGCGCCGGCGGCGGGAAGCCGCCCCGCGAAGGTCATTATTGTGCAAATGAGCCGCTTAATGAGACGCGGCGCGGCCAGACGCCGGTCCCCGCCTTCCTCCTTCCGCAGTCCGCCTCCCCTGCGGCCCGCCGGAGCCGGCCGAGCCTCCCCGTCGTCGGAGCTCCCCCGCATTTGGCGCTTTTCCACCGGCAGCGTCCCGCGGCCGCGTGCCCTGGCTAATTACTCCTGGCTAATTACCGACAGCAACGGGAGCACGGGCGGGGCGTCCTGAAAGGTTCCCCGGCTCGGACAGAGGGACTGCAAACTGCAGTAGAAATACCCCAGTACACCGGATGCTAATTGTATTAGAGTAAATAAATAAAGTTTTTTTGGGGGAAAGAGCCGAGGATCGCCAGCTGAGGGCTGGGTAACCCCTCCCAGGACACGCATTCCCTTGGGGAGCAGCCCCCCGGGGCAGCCGGCTGGGCGCGGGGGTTTTCTGCGCCAGCTGGGGGGCCTGGGGACCGTGACGGGGACGTCCGTGTCCTAAGAACGGGCTGGTCCTCCGGGCAGTGGGCACAAAAGCGGAGGAGGCCGCCGTGTCCCTTCCCTGCTGCCCGGCCGCTGTGGGGGGTACACCGGCCTTCCTCGTTGGGTCCAGCCGGCCCGAACCCCCTGCGTTTGTGGGTGGGCAGCGAGCCCAGCTGCCGTGGCCAGCAAGAGCAGCACCCCGAGGGGGACCCCACCGCCTTGTTTGGGGAATACAATCACCGTCATTAATTTAAAAAATAAACCTCGGGATCAGAGCAAACATTCGAGTCTTGTTTTCATTATGGATTAGGCATTTAGACCCCAAAAACTGGTTACAGCGACTCCGATGTGTTTAGGGGCTGGTAAATGCATCTGCTTTCTGGCCCTACCCGTAACGAAGGGACAGGACGTGGCAGCTGCTCTACAGCCACCATCTGCCCCGACCGCGAAGTGTGGGTGCCTGCGGGCAGAGCGTTGGCTGTCAGTCTCTGAATGGAGGCGGGTGGCTGAAACGCGCAGGGATGATTTAACGGTAATGAACACCGCTCCACGTTTCCCCCAGGGCACCGAGCACAGGCTAAAGGGCAGGTGACCAGCAAAACGGTAGCTTTTGAAAACTTGTGTCAGTGAGGAGGTATATCGGTGAGTCCACACAACGCAGATAATTAGAGTCTCACGGCTGATGGTTTTTAATCAGAAATATTCCGTCTTCATCCACTGCCACTCTACGTGCGTCTTGGCAAGCCATTTTTCCCCCTTGGTGGTCCCCCCGGCAGGCTGCCCGGTCCTCTGATGCCCCAGGAGAGATGAGCTGGTCATTTTGACCAACGCGAGCACAAAACCAACTCAACCATCAGTCTGGTGAGGGGAAGAGCCTCCTTCGGAGCAGCGGTCTGCCTCGCGTCTCCTTCCCCGCTCCATCGCAACTAAACCCCAGCAGCCGCCTCAGGCGCAGCGCTGCTGGGTGGCTGCCGCTGCCGGAGCCCCGAGAGCCAGCTTGCCCCCGAGTCACTTTGGCGCTGGTGACCAGCTTAATTCTCCAGCACGCTTGGCTGAGCATTCCCCACCCCCTTGCAACTGCCTCGTATTCCAGGAAGGAGCGCACGAGCCTTTGCCTCACTTTTCACATAGCTTTCAACAGCTCCAATGTCATTGCCTAGGCGACCGGGACGCTACTTGATTGTAGTGCAGTAAATAACATAGATCCTCAATCCCAGGCCGCTCCTGTCTGCGGGAGACCTCCGGAGGAACTCGAAACGCTTGGGGAGCCAGAGCAGGTAGGAGGAAAAAAAAACGAGAAAAGGAAACCCCTTGCTATTTGTGTGTATGAGTTACTCAGCACGACCCTCTCTCGAGTGCTCGGTAATGCAGCTGGAAGATGATTTGCAGCCGCTTTGCTTTGTAGACTAGTTACAAAATATTAAAGCGTCTCGGAAAGTTTGCTCCCAAGTGCCTTAGATCTGGAGTTAAAGCACTTGCGGGGGGAAAACCAGCCAAGGCTTGAATGGGAAAAGCAGAGGTGGGGCTGGGTACCGGCAGGATGCTGAGGCTGGCTGCCTGCCGCCGGCTCCCTAGGCAGGGCTGATGCTCGCTGCCAGGGAGGGAGGGAGAGTTGGCTGGTTTAGCCTCCTGCCCCATCACGAGCTGCCTGTCGACGACTCTATCCGTCAGAGAGGATTTCTGTCGAACCTGCCTGCTCCTTGGAAAGAAAATTGTTAATAAGCTGCTGGACCCCAAGGAGGGCTCCTGAGATTCGAGTGTGCTGCAGGAAAGCTCGCTCGCTCTTGGTCGCTTTTACAAGCCTCGTTTCACAGGTGTGAATTTAATAATCTGGGAGAAATGAGCACTAGCATGGGGTAGTGTTGGCACCTTGGGATCTGTCAACATTTTGCAAACATTAAGTTATTTGCTGCGGGCTGGATGAGCCTGATGGTTCTCAGTGCACAGAGGAGGGGAGGAGGGAAGGTCCAGGGGCCGGTTCACAAACCATCAAGCAATACACAGCAGCTCGATGTGAGAGCTGGAAATGGCTCTCAAAAGACAGCTTCTCTCAGGGTGGGCTAAGAGTCTTTAGGAATCAGGAATAGCCTTGTTATACAGGTTTTGTGCATTTATCTCCCTTTAAGGTGGGCTGCAAAATGCTGTCACATTTCATTCTGGGCTGTCGGAGTGGCAGGACAGTGACGAATACGTTATTGCTAGGTGAAATAGCACCAGACATTTCTAAGTGCTTAAAACTGAGGCTTAAAGTTAATGGTGAGATCAAAGATGCTCCTTCTAGAGACTGCAGAAACTCAGCTGCCAGACATCACTCTCAGCAAGGCTTCAGCCCCCTCGTCACACCCGCGGTACCCTTTACCTTCCATATATTGATGAAAGAAGGAAGTTGAATTTATAACAATTCTAAGAATATATTCAGACTCTGCGGTCAAAACACAAACCATGGGCTGAATGAAACACAGTTGAATATATGCAAGTTCATCTGCTCTGCTTCTCCAGAGAGTTGTTCTCCCATCTTGGGATGGCTGCAGTGGACCTTGGTGCATGCTTTTCATTCTCCTTGTGTCGCTGGGGCTGGGGGAAAAACGGCTGCTTCAGCTGAGCTGGGGCTGACTTGGCGTTTCGGATCTAGCCGAAGTCACAGCAATGGGGAAAAGACTGAGGACACTGAGTATTTCCACACTAATCCTCTGGAAATCACTTCAGTGGCAATTCACAGGGAAGGTACGTGGACAGAAGGAACCGGCCCCTGGAGCGACCCAGCCTGCTCCCGCAGCCCCGGGGGGTGGCAGCCCCCGCCTCGGTGCTAAGCCATCAGGGGACTGAGCTGAGCCCCAGCGCAAGCGGAGGTGGTGGATTGCCTCTTCGCAGGCTTTGTCTCCGTACCCCCGGCCTTTTCTTTCCATGTGCGGTTTCCCTGCAATGCCCTGACCAGCAACAGAGGGAAGCAGCAATCCAGCGAACGGGGAAGCACGCGGAGAGCAGCTCTCCCAAGTGAAAACAGGCAAATCACGCCAGCAGCCTTGGCGCCCAACACCAAACCCCCTGGTTTGCATGTTTCAGTCTTTCTTCCTCTAGACGCCTGCAATAAATGTGGTGTACGTCCTGCCGCAGGCTCCCCCAGCTGCCCCCGTGCCAGCCCTGCGTCTCGGCTGTCCCGGACAGCCACGCCAAGCATCCCCCCTCGCCTCCGTGCTGTGTCGAGGCGGAAGGGACGGAGGACCCTTGCTGCACCCTTCCCTGGGCAAAAAGATCTTCAGTTTAATCAGCAGGTTTGGGTCTCTGGAGGTGTTAAATCCTCCCGCTGGGGGTTTGGCTAGAGAACTCTTTTTGGCAGAAGTCAGGGTGATACCTCAGGTCTTTCCTTTGGTGCTGGGAAGCGGGTGGCATCAGGGAGCTGACACAGTTATGGCAGAGGCGAAATAGCCTCCGAACGGACCTGGGGGGCTGGAAGTGACAGAGAAGCTGAACCTGGGCTGTGGCTGATCTCTAGCTCTGCCACTGCTGATGTGTTCAGCCCCAGGTTAGTCGCCTCCCAGTGCCACTGACATAGCCTATAGGCACTGGGAAGGTAATTACATCCAAGCCATCTAGTAATGCTTCTCTGACAACGCAGAATTAGTCTCTAAGGCTCGTCCTAGTTCACCTTTAATTAAGCTGTGCCACCGGGCCTCCACTGCTTCCGACGGGATGTTTTTTCCTTCTGCTGGACCTCACCATCAGAACGCTTTCCCAAATTCCCTGAATGTGAATGCCTCCACCGTTCATTGCATAATGGGACTCTAAATGGCACCTCATTTCAGAGGAAATTACACTGTCATCGGCACCGCCGCCAGCCTCGGGGAGCACTACTTGCAAAGTCTTTTGTGATTCTTTCTCATCTTAGATGCCCGGCTGTCAGGCTGTCATTCTTGCTGCAGAGATGCTTTCCCAAGATGTGCAGTGATCACTGCAGCAGGGATGTGCGTTAACAACGCCGACAGCCCGAGCTCCTCTTTGTACCACGGAGTTTAGAGCTCAAATGTGAGAAGATACTGGCCTGGCTTTGCAAGCGCCGATTGTGCTTTGAAAGAGAAAGGGAACTTCCAAAACGCCCTTAAAATATTCAGATTTTTTTCCTTTTGAAAACGAGTGCAGCCACGTGGTTAGAGCTGGTGTCACCCATCATGACCACACCACCGGGGCGGTGGGGAGGTGCTTTCTCCGCTGAAGGGAAAGGCCTGGCTCCTTCCTGAAGCTGCCGCTGCCCTGGGCCAGGGAAAGCAGCATGGAAGCAGGGTAAGGCCACCAGCAGTTGCCTGCCTCAGCTCTAGGCTTCTCCTTTTCTCAAAGCTGCCGCGTAGGTCCTTTCGTTTCTCTGTGCATCACACGTGGGACGAGGAGGGATGGGAGGACACCAGACTCTCACTGCTAGCTATTCTGTGATGAGACCCACAGGGAACGAGCCCTCCTCCGCTGTGGCAAACCCTCCTGGAAGAGCATCTGCGGATGCCGTGTCTTGCAGACAAGTCGCAGATGCAGCAGCAAGCAGCCCGCAGGATCAGCCATTGTGGGACACGGCCCCGCTTTCGTTTTAGCTCCCGGCCCCTGCAGCCACCCCGTCCCCAGCTGACTCAGAGGGGCCCGGGCAACTGCGAGCATCACTCAGTTAGAAAGCGCCTGCCCTCGTGCTCGGCGCCTTGAGCCCCAAAAGCAGGAAGTTTTCAAGCTTTCACTATTAGATGTCGGTACCAAGTTGAAATGAGATGCTAACGCTGGCGTGCGTAAAAGGAGTAGCCAGATGGTGCCTGGGGAACATCCACATCAGCCAGGGCAGGGACGTGGTCCTGCTTCTTCCAGGGAGCGGGTGAGGGAGGAGGAGGATGATCGCACGGTGGGGCTGCCAGCAGAGGAAGGCAGCGTGGGGCTCAAGATGGCTCCGCAAGATCTGCAGCTCCTGCTGCTGGGGTCGGAGAGGTGAGGGGCACAAAGGGAGAGCCGAGGTACTCTGCGTGCTTCCTTCTGCGCTTGAAAGAAGCCAAGAAACGTTGTCCAGGGGCAAGAGGAACAGACCAGACTGAGGATGACTCTGGTTATGCCTGTGCAGTAGCATTCAGAAGGCTTTGGCTGAAGAATGGGCTTTCCCACAGCCTTCCTGTATGCCGTCCCGGGTGAACGGTGTGCTTTCTCCCAGTAACACTTCCCTGTCTGCAAAGCAGAGGCAATGTTCCTGCCTTGCGTTACTTGGGGGGCATAATATTCCATTCAATAATGTTTGCAAGCTGCTTAGAAGCGGGAAGGTCATTTTAATGTCTGAACAAGTAAGATTTAGGATATCTGCACTGTGGCGTCACAGTAAACTTGCATTATGCATCTGGGTGTCTTACTTGTCTTTATGCCTTTACAGATTTGTGGGCATTTGCAACTAGAGCTTCCTGAGAAAAATATGTTAGCCTGTTGGCAAACGATCTTCCTGGGATAAAAGCTGCCCTGTGCCTAAAATGGATAAACCAGGATCAGGGCTGAAGGGCTACATCAAAACAGAGCACGGGCAGACTTCTTCTGAAGTCGTTTAAGTGGCCACAGGCGACTGGGGATGCCTGAGCTCCTGCCAGTGCTCAGAGCTCCTGCAGTCCCGCTTTCTTGGCACACCTTGCTCGGAGCCGGTGGCACCCGAGGATATTTCATATACCAGCCTATGGAGTACAGCCCGTGGCTGGAATTTGTGGCACTTCCATGATTCGGAGACAGGAACGTCTCTCCCGTATTCCCCAGATTCGCGGAGGTGGGTTTCCCCACCCCAGAGCAGAGCAGAGGCCACACTGCGCAGCCCAGCAGCCCAGACCCGGGGCTGCAACAAGGGTGCTGTCAGCTCTGACGCTTGCTGCAAGATGTTTTTTTCTGCCACCTAGCTTGGGGTTTCAGTTTGATTCAGAGAGCCGATACTCGAGAGTTTGGTATTGCTGTGTCTAACCAGAGCATCTAAGCCCATTGCTGAATGAAGCGGTCCAAAGGGATTACCAAGAACAGTTGTGCGAAGCCTCCCCAGGGCCGGGCGAGCTGTTTGTAGCCACACTGAAGCACGCCGTAAACATCCTGAATGGGAGCCTTCGGTCACAGGATCAGTGCTTAGCAGAAATGGGCTGACACCCCACCGCCCTGCCACTTCAGCCCTTTCCAAAATACCCACATATTCGTAAGAACGCTGGCCCGTGATGTCATCACCAGAAATACCACCCCTGCGGGAAAGCCTGGCAGTTTTGTTTTGTTATCTGTAGTCCTGGTCTGCAGCAAAGGTGTTTCCAGTCGCCTCCTGTCCTGTGCAAGCCATCTTTCAGTGCAGCAGACTCCAGGGCAGGCTGAGCTTGGGTCGCCCCTCCCGCACGCCGCTCCTTGCCTGCAGCCCACTGCGGGGGTGAGGGCCACCGTCTCCCCACGATGGGCCCATTGCCGGCCGCTTTGCTGACGTGAGATGGCACCCTAGCAATGCTAACCTTGCTGTTTCTCTTTGCCCCTAGAGTCATCTACCCGTTGTCAGACTCCCCCTCTGTGAAGATGTCCCAGTCGTCTCCAGCTGATGAAGGCACAACGTTTGAGCACCTCTGGAGCACGCTGTAAGTGGTGGTTGATCATGTGCCTTGAGGTGTACTCTGAGGCAGAAGTGGCCCTTTGCTCTGTAATCTGTGTTAGCACATATCATTACTGTGGCCTGAAGGGAGACAAGTTTCTTTTGCATGCTCCAGTTTTCACGTATTCCTTTTCCACATTCAGAATTTTGCTCCCAGGCTCCGATCTCTCTGCTCAGATCATTTCGTTTGCCAAACCCCTTTGCTCTGGTGATGCTAGACAGTTCAAAGACTGCGAAGTTTGCATATGCTGAAAGCAGAGCCCCGCAAGCTTTTTTTCAAGGTATTGGACGCTGTTTCTGAAAAGGGTTGTGCAGCTGCCAGTGTTTTCGATGTGCACCGTAAATGCAAAGGCAGGAGAGCTGCAAAGCGTGGAGCAGCCTTCCCACAGCACGGCTGCCTTCTTGCACATCGGAGGTCAGCGTCGGGGCACGCTTCCTCTCGCTCGACGAAGCAAAGGTGTTTGGGGAGCAGAAATGCCGCAGCCGCAGCTGGGAAGGGGAGATACTGACTCATCCTCTCCTGCAGAGGAGAGCAGCCGGGCCACATCCTCCACATCCACCGGCCGCGGCAGCGCCCTGGGGCCCCTGCCCGTGTCCCCGTGGGCACAGCGGGGCTGCAGAGCGTGCGCCCGGTGGTGCTGCTCACGGAGCCAGCCCTGGCCAGCCGCGGCCGAGCGCCGGCACGCCTGGCTGGTTTTCCTGAACCGTGGCCCTTAGAGCTGGCCTTGGTACATGACGCTGTCTGTCTCATGTATGGGTCCTTTTTTTGATGCAGCGCTCCAGGGCTGCATGGAGATGACGTCAGGGCCAGAGCAAAGGTCCCCTTTCGGCTGGGACCCTTGCCTGGGGTGTGGCAGGGGACACTGGGACCAAGCCTGGGAGGATGCGCTCTTACTTGTCAGTCTTCACTCATGAGGTCATGAGGCCTGGTGGCTGCCTAATTAAAATGGATATTTTCTAAAATTAAATGTCTTCTAGTCACAGCAAGACTTTTGCAAGTCTTCTGGCCTTTGAGCCTCACACTCTAATCAAGCAAGGAGGAAGGACTGTGCTTCCTTTCATCCTCTTTCTTCCTTGGTATCCTTTCACTTAAAGATGTCCTGAGGTGACAGATATGCTAGAGCAGCTGGGTAAATGAAAAACTTCCCAAGTCTCTGCTTGCTTTACCCACCAGGCAACAGTTTGCCTGAGCAAAGCCTGCTCTGCCATGTGAAAATAAAAGCAGAGGATGGAGGGAGAAGTTGAGAAGGTTCAAGGGAATCACAGGTTGCTGGGTGGTGGTGGTTCGGGCTGCGCTGGAGAGCTGGAAGGCTGACTGCGCCATCACCTTTTCCACAGGGAGCCAGACAGCACCTACTTCGACCTCCCTCCATCCAACCATACAGGCAGCAATGAGGTCTCCAACCGCACAGAGGTCACGATGGACGTCTTCCAGATGAGAGGCATGAATAACTCAGTCATGGTGAGCGTGCTCAGCCTGCACAAATGGGAGCTGCATCAAATACAAGCCTGTTTTCCCCGCAGTGGGTTGGGGGCTCTGGGCTGGGAGGTGGGATGCTTGCTGGTTCATAAACCGAACACAACCGCTGCAGGTGCAGCGCTGCTGCCATTTGCGCAGGGTCTGATAACCTGTAATCGGTGACTGTACTGCCAGATTGCAGCCGGATGGTACAGTGTTCCGTAAAATAGTGGCTCCTTATTAATAGATAACATTGCTGCATGCAGCAGCAGGGGCTCTGTGCTGTAACGGCGGTGGAGCTCGAGTTCCTCGACAGGAGGAGAGTATAATTTGCTCCAGTACAAACATGCTGTGTGTAGTAAAAGCCATTTGTAAGCTGCTGGCGAGGCAGAGCCGCTGAAGGGGCACGTCATGCTCCCAATGCCCAGCTCTGCTCCCGCCACAGTCCCCAAGGGTCCGTGCCATTGCCCTTCCCTCCAAGAAGCTGGTGCGTCTCCGTCTAAGGCAAAGGGCTTGCAAAGCGCAGTGTGCGTGTGAGGTGTCGGGGTCACTTGTGCGTGTTCGGTGCCCCAGGCAGGGTGGCCTCCCGGGAGCATCCCTGAAGCAGCGCCAGCCGTTGGCAGCATCTCCCTCCAGAAAGCTGCCGTTTCCCTCCTCGCCAGCTTGCATCCCTTCCCCCAGGCCCCTTTTCCCTCTCTTTTTGCTTCCTTTCCCTCCTTTCCCCGGCCTTTGTCTGCAGCAGGCAGGAGCCTGGCAGAGGGATCAGGCGGGGGCGGCGGTGCTAATTGGGGAGCTGCCCCTCGCTGAGCTTGCCCTCGCCTTTCTTCTTGTTCCCGCTGTAACCAAAGCCAAGCCCGGCGGGAGTCGGTACAGCCCGGGGTGCTGCCAGGGCCGGGCGAGCCCTGGCCTTGCAGGGCTCTGAGCACAGCGGCTGCACACAGGCAGGCAGAGCCGGCTGCTGGCCCTCGCTCAGGGTAATGGGCCGGGAGTAAATATTTACACTGGCCTGATGCTGCAACCGAGCGCTGCGCTGCTGAGCCGCGGCCAGCTCTCGCCGGCCGGCGTCACCGGAATGTGTGGCAGGCTGACGTGCATGAAAATAAATGCACAGATAACGTGATGCTGCCGGCCTGAAAGAAAGGCAAGCCAAGGGAGCTGCGGCAGAGGGACCGCTCGGTCCACGCCGTGATGCCTGCTGCTTGTGGTGCTCAGCAGTGCTGGAGCAGATGCGTGGGAAGCAGCGGGTGCTGCGGTGCCCAGCACTGGTGCTGCTGCTCAGTGGCTGCGAAGAGGCCACCCAAACACTCTGTGACCTGCCCTCCAGTCAGGCGTGATGCTCCCTCTCGGCATTGCACGGGCTGCATTGCTCCTAAAAACCTGTTTCAGGGTCCCGTGGGAGGAGCTGCTGTAATTAAAGATGTGAACAATTCCTCAGCCGCCCTTTTTGCTCAGAGACGACAACTTCAGGACTGGTAGTTTGTGCAGTGCTTTAGGCTTTACGTACGGCTGCCACTGACGTACTTGTGCGTGGGTCCACGCGTGCACACCAGTGCTGGGAGGTGCGTGATGCACGCTGGTTCCACCTTTCAAAATACACCATGCCACTCTTTGAACTGCTTATCTGCTTCAGCATGCAGCCTTCCACGGCAGGTCTGGCTCTAGGAAACACCGTTCACCCCTCTGCCTGGAGTCGGAAGGAAATCTGCCTGGTCGCTCCAGATATCTATCTACCCATCTATCCATATCTATCCATCTAGATATATGTCCATATCTGTCCATCTAGTCCATCTGTCTAACCATCTATCCCTGTCTATCCCTGTCTATCCCTGTCTATCCCTGTCTATCCCTATCTATCCCTCCAGATATCCATCTGTCCACACCTATCCATATCTATCCATCCAGACAGGGATAACTCCCTATCTCTGAGCTATGGAGCTGTCTCAGGGTCACTGCATCACCTGGTCCATGCAAGTGCAGCCACCTCGGTCTGCTGGTAAAGGTAAAGGTTGCCAGCCAAATGGGTTTCCAGCCCAGCGCGGCTGCAAGCAGCTTTCTGGAGTGGAATCTATCTAGCCGAGTTTGATGATGGAGCTGGACCCCCACTCTCCCTGCAGTGGGAATGGTTGGTATCGCCCCGTCCATCACTGGGCAAGCTGGGGCCTGCCCTGTGCTTTAATGAATAGTCATGAGGGACAGAAAGGGGTGGGCCCCGTTTTGTTGTTGGATGCAGCTAGTTGACAGAACTAAGGGAGATGAAAAAAGCAAAAAAGCCAACACACGGCGGCACACGGGTGGCCAGCGCGGCATCCCTGGAGCTGCCCGCCCTGGCCCTGCTCCCGTGCCTTCCTGCCCCGGCCGTCCCTGCCACCGCCCCGACCCCATGACTCCCGTGGCGGGACGCTTCCCAGCGCTCTGTGAATCCTGAGACAACTAAAATGCTGTACATTAGTGACCCGATGCAGCATTATACCACGGTAGGTGCTACTTGTTATGAATGGGTTTTGCCTTGCTGCTTCTTATTTGAAATTGTTGAAGGTGTCCCTGCTCATTGCAGGGGTTTGGACTAGATGACCTTTAAAGGTCCCTTCCAACCCAAACTACTCTGTGATTCTATGAAATCATCCTCTGCCGCTGAGGCGGGAGCTGGGCGCGTGCTCCGGCTCTGCCTGCTGAGCCTCCGTGCCCGCCGCTGCCTGGGACGTGCCAGGGGCTCGGTGTGGGGTGAGCCTTCCCCCATCCCGTGGCTGCCCAGAGGAGCTGTGGCTGCTCCGGCCCCGGCCGCGAACCCTAACCTGTGTCAGCGTGGGACGCTGCAGCCTTGGTGGCTCGGTCGGCATTCCTCTTGCTTTGCCTGATCTGGTGCTTGCAGAGCCCAAGGTGCGATTTAAGCTTTGGTGCGAAGGGGTGCGGGCTCCCTCACCCGCGTACGTGCAGACAGCAGGGGTGTTGGCTGGAGCATCCGTCCGAGGAGCGCCCTGTGGTGCTGGGCACCACCAGCACCAGTTTGTCGTCCCCTGGGGACCTCCTCAGCCCAGCTCACGGCATGCACCCGCGGCCCCAGGCAGGCTTTCCTTCCCCGGTTTAAAGTCTCTGGGAGGGTAGAGCAGATGAAATGGTACCTGCGCTTGCAGGCGATACATTTTCAGCCCTGTCCTCAGGCGCTGAGGTTCCTTTCTTAGTCAAAAGCATTTTGTGTCTGCTCTCTGGCATTCAGAAAAGTTAGATATAGGCATAGATGCAGCAGAGATAGAGAGGTGCGGTGTTGCACTTCCTGACCAGAAATTACTTCATTCCTCTTTTTTGTCTTACGTGTGTTGGTACAAAGCACATATGTACCGGGTTTGCTTTGTACGGTGGTGCTGTTACTTGGGAGGTCGTTGCTGCAGTTGTGAATATTTATATATGTGTATGTATAAACGTATGTGTGTGTGTCTATATATATATTTACAGACACACAAACACAAGGCTGTGTTGGGTTTGTTGACACGCATACGTACACAAACACTCATGCCTTCAATTTGTCTTTTAAGGGAATGTTTCCAAAATGCAGTCTATTTTTAAAAACAAGTTGGTCATTTTTCCCCTGCACCTGACTTTGGGTATCTCTGCCGGCGGATCTCCAAAGCCCCGGTACCTGGGGTGCTGCCTGTTGCTTTGTGCTGGGGATCCTGGCTCAGGGTGGCCAGCCTGGCTTGCAGCGGTGACGCTCTGGGTCTCGTGCCTCCTTCATGTGCGAAGGGGTTGTCTTTTTCCCCGCGGGAAGGCTCTCTCCTGTGCGGATGTCGGGATGCTCTTCCCAGTGGGTCGGTCCTGATTTACCTGTCCATTAAGCTTTACAGCCACAGGCTTCAGCTGCTCACAGTCCAGGCTCTAAGCACCGCAAACTCACAAAATCATGCAGGGATGACTTTTGCTGAGTTTTTTTCCAGCCACTTCCAAGGGCCGCCTCACCCCTAGCTTGCCCTGCAGCTCCCGAACTTGTGGCTCCTGAGCAGGAGATACTGCCGGGAGGCGAAAGGCTTCCCGGTTATTTCCCATTCCGGCAGGAGATGAGCAACCGCGGGAGCACACGCGCCGTGCTCTGCCGGGCGGTGCGGACGTCGCCTGCCTTTCCTGAGAACACACGTACGTGTGCAGGGGTTGCACTGAAGATCGCCTTGTTTGCTTGTCAAGCGCGGAGCGCTTACCCTCCATTCATTCCTAACAAAGGCGCGTGGCCGGCCCAGGGCGTGTGCGCAGCCTGTTCCCTGGGGCCCTTCTGCCACCCCGGGAGAACAGACCAGCTCAGTCGTGGTACTCGTGGATTATTTGGGCTGTGGATGGGCCCTGACAACCAGCAATCCTTTTTCCCCTTGCTGCTCTCCTCCTGGTCAATGCCTGAGCTTTGCTTTTCAAGGGTGGCTTGTGCTGCACGCCTCCCAGCCCGTGTCACCCGCCACCGAGGCTGCCCTGCAGTCCCTGCCAGCAGCTATCTGCAGCCGGGCAGTTTCCCGGCTGGATCCAAGGGCTTTCGATGTGCATTTTTAACACCTGTTTTGCTGAAATTTCTCGTAACTTTTTCTCCAGGTGAAGCCTGGGATTGTGGAAAGCTTGAATGGGGGTGGTTTGTCTTTGGCTGGGCTATTTATAGAGTGTCAAGAAGGAGTAGAGGGGTTTACGCACATATTTTAGGGGAGAAAATGGCTATATGTGTAAAAGCAAGCCAGATCTTGTTCAGCATTCCTCCAGTTAGTCACAGGCTCCAACGACCTTGTGAGAGATGCAGACAACAGGAGAACTTTCCTGGAGAAGGATGATTGCCTTTAAACCATTATACATTGTAGACGTTTGGGTGAGGTTGGGATCCCAAGTTAAAACACGTCTCCTGATTCCTAAGCTGTGAGCCTCGCAGCCCTTCGGAGCGAAGGCGCATGGCTGAGCCTGCTGGGCTGCGGGACGGTGACAGCCACCTTCCAGTCGCTCTCGGTTTCCCCGAGCTCGGTTGTCCCCGTCGCGGCGCAGGGGAGGCGGCTGAAGCTGGTGAAGAGGGGAGCGCGGGCGGGCGGCCCCGTTCCTCCTCCGACGCGGGGTCCTGCGGGGTTGGGGCGACAAGCAGCAATGCAACGGCCGCTGTGCGTGGTCACCGGCGCAGCGCAGCCGGCCGCCGGCAGCAGCCGCCTCTGGGCTTGCCAGCATGCTGCTGGCTTGCAAATGCCAGGAGAGCAACCCTTGAGCAATTCGGGCATTGCAGATGTCTGGGGAAAAAAATCCCACTTGCTTTGAGAAACAGTTATGTTTGGGATATATATTTTTCAATATTAGTTTATTTCTCTACCATAGAAAAAAATGAATTATTTTTTTTTGTCTGATTTTCAGATGAAAGATTTAGGCTGCTTTAGCCATGTGGCTTTTGAGAATGTAGCTTGGCTTAGGCTATGCCTGCAGATAGAAGAGGTGCTGGCTCTTACTGGAAGTATCTGACGATAATTGTTCAGAAGAGGAATAAGAAAAAAAATAGTAAAAAGTCAGGATTTGGTCCAGCATGTCTAGAATAAGAGCCAGTACATGCATAAATAGGTACATTTGCTCTGTGACCTTACCGCAGTGTGCTGCATCGCAGCTACGTGCTTTGTAGGTTTGAGGTTTTCCCCAAATTAGATCTGCATCAGTGAAAGCCACTGAAAGCAAACATCCCGGCTAGGAAATGAATTACACAAACCACCATTCAGAGCTGGCTCTTCATCAAGAAACACTTCCAGAAGTGCTGTGCGTGTGTACATTCGCGACAAGTGGATGCATGTGGGAGACATCTGGAAAGCAGGTCGGCCGTTCAGTAACGCCGTCGCAATGGGAGCGATGCCTTCGGCAGAGGGCTGCCGGTCGCCTCGCGCTGGCGCCGCGCGCCAGGGCAGCTTCCCCAAGCCTCGGTGCCCTGGCCACTAGAAGGGCCACTGCCGAGCAGGGCCCTGGGCGCAGGACGGGGCTGTCTCTCCCCGGCCCGCAGCAGGACATCTCCCACACCTGAGCCAACCCCAGAAAATCCCGCTGGCAAAAGAGTGGCTTTGCGCAGCCAGATGCGCTAGAAGTCCAGGGATCTCGGCACCTCGCTGCCTCCAGTGAGGATGAAGCTGGTAGAAGGGGATGGTTTAAGTGCATTGAGTTTACCCCTTGCACAAGTGGTGACCTGTTCAAAACGCCAAGCGGCCCAGGCCAGCTCTTTTGGCTGGCTTTCCCGCACGCTGGCCCTTTAAGGAGGCTGTAACAGGACACCTGGAGCCCTGGAGAAGTGTGGCTGAGGTTTCCATGTCTCTAAACTGGCTGGTGTTTTCTTTTTTCCCTCCTCCCCTTTTCCCTTCCTCCAGTCCCAGTTCAATTTGCTGAACAACAGCATGGATCAGAGCATCGGCAGCAGAGCAGCCTCCACCAGCCCCTACAGCTCCGAGCACACCTCCAATGTCCCAACGCATTCACCCTACTCGCAGCCCAGCTCTACCTTCGACGCCATGTCCCCAGCTCCCGTCATCCCCTCCAACACTGACTACCCCGGTCCTCACCACTTTGAGGTGACCTTCCAGCAATCCAGCACCGCCAAGTCAGCCACCTGGACAGTAAGTTGCACGTCTTCTTGCCTTCGCTAGAGAGATGCTTGCTACTGCAGGCGGTGTTTTCGGCCGCAAACACCCGAATGCCTCAGTGGTGCTTTGCAGAGGGACGCAGAGGGGACACTCGCGTGGGGTGGCTGCAGGACGCAGCCACCACCCGATGGGGACTTCACCTGCACAGGTGGCCCTGGAAAGCAAAACGTGCAGGAAACATCACTGCTTGCTTTTCAGGGATTTTCTCCAAAAGGGCTGTTAGGCACAGCGGTTCAAATGTAACTTCTCTCGCAGCAATTCCCTAAACTGGGGGTAAATGTCCCCAAAAATTGCAAAGCTGGAGAAGTGTCCTGAGGAAGCACCTGCCTTGTTCTCGTGGTGCTTCCCTACACATTTCCCAGCAACCGCTGTCAGAGGTGAAGCTGTGGGCAGGATGGACCTTTGCTTGCATCTGCTGGGGCCATTCTCAGCTTTACTGTAAATTCTTGCTTGTCATTTACAATCCTTTTTCATCTCGTATCAGAAGAGCAACTTAATCTCTAGGAGTCACAGCAAAATAACAGAGTAGGTTTTTAATCACAGAGGGATCGCTGCACGGCAGCGTGCCGTGTGGGATGTGGGCACAGCCGCCCGGTCCTCGGGAGCAGAGATGCAGGTTTGGTCCACTGCCGATCCGACTGCGTGTCTGCAGCCCGGCGAGGAGCCCTCTGCAGATCAGGGACTCGGGAACCGGGCAGAGCGTACGACAGCTGCTTGCCTTTTTGTGGCAAAAGGTCCTAAATTCACATCCTGGCTGCTGGCTCAGTGTAGCGCTGTCCCTATTTTAACAACAAACAGCACTTGCGGCCGGTGTCGGAGGCATTTCTGCAGCGGACGCCTGCCTGAGCACCTGGGAGAGCTGCTCACCGGCATGCTTGAGGCAGGCGGGTTTTCTCCTCTGGGAAATATTAGCGGAGCAGAAAGGCTGGGACGAGACAACTGACACAACGAGGGAGGAACGGGGTTTTCTCTGGGGCTCGGTTTGACATTATCACGAAACAGGCAGAGCAGACCAGGAGCGATATATCAGCCCGAGGTATGATAATGACTTTTATTTTTGGAAGCTGATGTGTTTAATTGCCAAGACTGTCCTTCCCGCGGCAGCCAGAAAGCGTCTCCAGATGCTTTGTGCAGGCAGACCCCGGGCCGTGGCTGGCGGTGCTGCTCCGCTCGCTGCTGCTGGCGCGGCGTCGCGGGCTGCTCCCGGTGCGTCGTGGTGAGAGCAGGCAGGAGGGGACGGGCTGCGGCAGCTGCCGCAGCGCCCAGTCTCTCTCCTGCAGAAACCAGCGGGTGGGTGGAGCGGGCAAACCAGCAGCAAGCGGTGTTCGAATGCAGCCAAATTCATGGCTGGGGCAGCGGAGCAGCTTCCCTGCGTCCGGTCACCGAAGCTTCACTGCTGAGTTGCGCTGACCAGGGGCTTGGGACCCAGGGGCTTGGGACCAGCACCGCGATTAAATACGCCTTGCCCTCATGGGAGCAGTTGAGACTTCACTCTTTTCCACTGTCTTTCCTTGCAAGATGTTGCTGAAGGATGCATTTCGTTAGGTTTTGAATAAACTGAAGGTCCTCAGGGTAGGATGTGACTCCAGCCCAATCCTATCCCTATTGGGGGATAACTCACATCACTTAAAGGTAAAGCTGCGTAGGACCTGCAGAGGGACAGGAGGCACTCCCGGGCCATAAAAGCATCCAAATGGAAACCAACCCCACAAGGATGCAGGGTGTCTTGTCCCAGCGTGGAGGGAGGAGGACAGGAAAGTGTCCAATGCTCACTTGCCACTGTCCCCGGCTAGCAGTGCTGGGGAGATGGCTTTGGGATGGGGCGGACACAGCCGCGGGCAGGGCTGGGCTGGGTGCTGCAGGACCCTCGGACAGCGCTGCAGACAGGGTGTATCCATGCACGTCAAAAGAGGGAGAGCACACCTACTAAAGAGACGCTCTGTGCTCACTTTAATTAGCAGGAAGGAAATACTGTTCCCTCGTCCCAGGCGATGCATGTTGCAGCTGCAGGGAGTAAATCAAAAAAGCCACTAAGGTCTGTTTGGCCGGTTGTCCCCCGAAGGAAAGAGGGAGCAGCAGGAGGCTCCCCGAGGCAGTCCCACACGGTGAGGGAGCCCGTGATGACCCCCTTCCCTCGCTGGAGCCATCCCAGCCACTGGGATCTTTCCAGAACTCTAAACTGAGCCCAGACTGTCTCAGCATCACCCCGTGCTGACCGTGCTCCTGTAGCTGTTGTGTCCTACTGGGAGCTGTGCTAATCAGGACGGGATTGCTTTTTTTCTCAAGCCTTTGTGTTAAGGTCTCCTTTGTACGTCAGAGCGGCCAGTGCCACATGGATGCTGTCAGAGCCCTCCTAGTCTTGGGGGAGCAGCTGGACTCGAGGGACGCCTGGCAAACCTGCCTCGGGCAGCCAGGAGCACCTGCGGGGGATGCGCCCACCGGCCAGGGCTGGGAGCTGAGGCTGCCGAGCGCGCGGCTGCGAGGGGGGCCTCCTGGGAAGCGGTCCGGAGCGGAGGAGTTAAATGCCTGAACCGGCTTTAGTACTTGGCAAGGCAGTCAGTGAGGTGTGCGGAGCTCTGAACTGCGATGCTGGGTGACTGTGCATCCCCCAAAAGCAGGCTGGCTGCAGGACTAGCGCCAACCGGTCCGCATTTCCCTGCGCTGAAGCTGAGCCTCGTGGAGAACAGAAGTGGGTCAGCAGCATCTTGCACCCTGGAGAGCGCGGGGGATGTTTCATTTGAAATAGTAATTTCTGCAGGACTGCCGACGTGGGTGCAGACTGCCTGGCTCGCCGAGGTTGCCACGTGAAGAATGGTCCTGCTGCGGTGACAGCCAGATTCACTCCATGTCCTCCCAGCTGATGGCTGTCACAGCCACGCCGCTGCACATTTTGTGCTGGAAGATGGGGCTGCTGCCTTCCTCCCACTCACCTTGAGCTCTGCATTGCCACTGCTGCGCTTGAAAGTCTGTCCTGGTTAAACGAGGAAAGGAATTCAGCAAAAAACCATACGTTATATGTTGCCAGTCAGTCAGTATACAAATAATGATGTACGTACACAGTGTGATTCTCTACATAAGCTGTGACTGCATATGTAGCAGCGTACTAGACTAGGAAAGCTGTTAGGAAATGCAGGCACTTGGGAAGGAAAGTTAAATGTACAGGTAGTAGGGCTGGGGACAATGACATCTGACAGCTCGGTGATGGTCCAGCCAAGGGTCGCTGAATTAACCGGCTTGGTGCGCTACAAGACACACGGTTTGATTCAGCGCTTTGAAAGAAACACACTGCCTGTTTCCTCCGTAGCTAGGGAAGCCTCATGGCCTTCGAATACTTTAAGATTAGCTGCACCAAATAATTTACACCAGGGCCGTTGCAAGCGTTGACCACAAGTTTGGCAGAGCCGCCTTGCCAGGCAGCGTTTCAGGGCAGCGGGGAGCCCTCCACCCTGGAGGAAGGCTCTGCCAGACCGGCAGCTCCGAAGGCCTCCTGCAATCTGGGGTCGGATCACGGAGAATCCAGCCAAGGAGGAACGGACAGCTGGTGCACTGGCAATGCCGAACCAAACAGCTCGATGCGAGTCGTCTTGTAGCACGATTTGACATAGTTTTTTGATACAGTCCTAAGCTTTGGGTGATGGAAGCGTGTAGCCCCATAGATTTCTGGTTTTGAAGGGTTTTGACTGAATCCCTCTGGCTGTTCCTCTGGGAGACTTGGCATTACCCATTCTCCCATGCTTAGGAAAGGAGGCTCCTAATGAGCCCAGGGCTCATGGCCAAGGACCGTTTGGAGATGAGCTGTTTGCACGGTGGGGTGGCTTGCTCTACGGGGCTGGGCAGGCAGTATCACCTGGGCAGGGAGGGCAAGGTGTCACCGAGCCCACTGCCCTCCTGTGCAGCTCTTGCGTCCACACTTCAAACCCTCTGCTGACAAAACAGAAAAGGTTTGGGAGGGAGATCCAAAGAAGATGAAAGATTTGGAAGAGATGCCTTGTGGGGCGATAGCAGAGAAACATTCTGCATGAAAGGTCTCCACGAGAAGAGTAAGGGTGGCTTGATCGCAGTCTGCATAGGAGGTGGTTTCTGATAGCAGACAGCTCTTTAATCTAATAGAAAAAGACATAATGAGATCCAGCGCTTGGAAGCTGAAGCCAGGCAAATTCAGACTAGAAACAAGGTGGAAATTTTTTAACGGTGTGGATAATTAACCATAGGAACAATTTACCAAGGAATGCGGTGGATTCTCCAACTCCTGAAGTATTCAAATGAAGAGTCTGCATATCTTTCAAAAGATAAGCTGTACTTCAGGCAGACACCGTTGGCTCCGTGCAGAATGAGTAGGCAGGGGTCTTAGGCCAGCAGTGTAGGGAATCGAACCAGAGGATCATCATCTGTTCTCTCTGGCCTTAACATGCTGAATTTCTAAATTTAGGAGATGGGTGAATGGAGAAGGGGCGAAGACTTGGAACAGGGGTTTGGGGCTCGCATTACCGGAGCCAGGTCTGTCCTTGCAGAGGGATGCCGGGCAGCGGGTGGGTGACGTTGGACGTCCTGACTCCCGGGCTGGGCTCTGAGCACCACACGTTGCCACAAGCTCTGAACCGAAGCGGCCGCGCTGGTCTGTGCTGCGGGAAGCCCTCTAGGCTGCCACCGCCTCCCTTTTCATTTTTAATGGCCTTCTTATCAGCAGAGAGCAATGGCCAGATGCTGAAAATAAGGTTTTCCCTGTAGGTTCGAAGCCCCCCTCTGGTAGGCTGCTTCGACGGGGCTGGGAGGAGGACTGGGAGCTGCGGCGCTGCAAGACGGGGCATGCCGGCAGCCCGCCTGTTTGTTGGAAGCTATCAGGACTCTCGGTTCCCCGGAGCTGCCCGTACACGCTAGAGCCGCGAGCCGATCTCGGCTGTTTTCTCACAGGCAGCCCCTCGCCACGCCGGCCAGCTGGTAACTGATAGATAATTAGTATTTTTCTCAAGTAGGGTTTGCGGCAGATCGGTGCTCCCTCCCCTCTAAAATGCTATCACGTGCGCCAGAGCCAGCAGAAGCGTTAATAGGGTCTTTGGCCTCCTGTGGCCTGGCTGCAAAAGGAAGCAGGGGCTCGAGCCCCCGGTGCGGGGCAGCTGCCCAGGCTCGCACGGAGCCCCTGGCGCTGGGGGGAGACGGACAAAGCTCCGAGCTAAGCAGGGGGGCTGCCCTAGCCCGGGCACGGGCGCAGGGGGGTCCGGGCCACCTCCAGGGTCTTGCCTGCTGCTTCGGGGAGCAAACAGCCTGCAAGGGAAAGGCTGGAGAGGTTCGAAGCCGAGGTGAGATGCTCCTGCTATGTCGGAGGCCGTCCAGCAGTTACCCACAGCAAACCTGTCTGCGTCCCAGCGCTCGGCCAGTGGGAGACTGCCGCGTTGAACTGGTTCCAGTTGCTCTGTAGATCTTGCAGGTGGAGCGTGGGCACTGGGGGAGCTGAAATGGTTTGCCTGATGCTAACTGCATGAGGAGGATGGAAATGGTGTGGCAGGAGATAGGTTCTCCCTTCCTGGTTGCTGTCTGAAGCTTGTTGGGGTAGAGGGGGTTGTGAAGAGGAGGAAGAACTTTCAGGAGTGTCTATGGAAAACGAGCCCCCTCTTCAAACTCTCTCTGGCACCTTACCATATTTTAGGGAGGTACCTGTCCAACAGCAGGGGCCTGGAGATGCGCGGGGGGCAGGCATGGCTCAGTACGCTCTACCTCTGAGCCATAAACATCTTTGTTTTTATCTGAGTAGCTGGGCAGAAGAGCGTGGATATTTTGGCGTGCCAGAAGTAGGAAAGCAACCTCAGCATCAGCCTGCTCCAAAGCCCATTGAAGCCAGCCCACTGGAGGCTTTCCACCAGCTTTCACAGGGCGTGGATGAGGCTCCAGGAGCTCCAGACACAATGGAATTAAGAAAAAAGGCAAAGGAATTCGGTGTGCAATGTTCCAACACGATCCCGCTATCAGCTCCACTATCTCGAACGTGTATGGTATGCGCAGGTCAAGGGAATGACTTACTGGCAACTGCTGCTCCAGCGGGAAGGCACGGCTCTCCTGCAGGGCCTGCTGCGGAGGCGGGAGAGGACGCACCGGGGAAAGGAGGTTGCTCTGGCCAGCTCCTCTACGTTGGGATCTGAAACACACAGGGGAGGTGGTGACCGAGGGATCCGCTGGAGGAAAAAATAGGCTGCAGAAGGAAATGCATGTCCATGCTCTGGCCCAGCGGTGATCTCGGGCGGTGGCTCCAGCAGAGCCCCCGGGAGCACGGCGGCCGCATGCCGGTGGGTCAACCAGCGGCACTGCCCGCCTCGGCTGCCCTGGCCACGTCCTTCGGGAGCGGACGCGGGGCCTGCTGCCGCACCGCTGGGAGCAGAGGGTGTTACCACATGGGGCTGCATCCCATGCCCCGGGAAGCACGGCTGAAAGCGTTCCTGGGAGCCCTGACCTCCGGCACCCAAGGGAGGTGGGGAGACAGATGCTGGGTGGGCCCTTGGTAAACCACGTTCTCTGCCTGTGCCCACTCCAGGCAGTGGCTGTAAGAAAGCAGGAGCAGCAGCTCCCTCCTGCTTGCACGGCCTGCCAGGGATGCTGTGAGAGGCGGTGGTCTCCCCCCGAGCCCCGGTCTTGCTGCTCTGGTTTTTGCACTTTGTTTCCAGCAGTGCTTCCCAAGCGCAACTCAGCCTCTTCTTCCCTCCCCTCCCAGCTTGCTCCCGTATCCAGTCTTGATAACGCAGCATGAAATTAACTGCCTTGCTGGATTTTTGGCATCCTTTTTGGATGAGAGGGAACTCCAGCACCGGCTTGGTCAGGGGACCCGAGTATCCAGACACACAGAAGGAGTCAGACTTACATGAAGAGATTAAAACAACCCCTGCGTGTGCCAGCGCTGGCTGGCTGAGCGGTGACTAAGAGCGGCTGTGATCCTGCTTGACAGTTGTTTTAAGGATGCGCGCACCGGGGAAGGAAGGGAGAGGGCTCCTTTGGGGGTGAACCGAGGGATTTTAATTAGCAGCAATGGCATGATAATAAAGGCAGAAGAACGCAGGCTGGAGCGCACGCAGCCTCTCTGTGCTGTGTCTGCTCTGGGGACGGCCCCGGCCCCGAGACGTCACCGGTGGCCGGTGGGAGCAGGGCTGGGGGACCCGCGGGTGACGGGGGTCCCCTGCAGCTGCCGATGCCCGGGTGAGCTCTGCTCATCCCCAGGGCAGCGGCTCTGCTGCCCAGCCCACCCGTGTGCCTCGGCCACCGGCGGATGCTCTGCTCTCGGGCATCAGTGATGCGCTGGACGTATTCAAACCCAGCTCATAGTAAATGAGCAACAAAGTAGCTCCGGGAGGAATTTCCAGCTCAGTGAGAAGCTATATAGGCCGGTGATTAAAAAGCGGTTATTAAAAAAATTAGAAAGAAAAAATTAGCTCTGTAGTCGGCATGTCTTCCAGGATCTGTCGTAACAGATTTGTCCGAGCCGGTTAACGGTATTTGCGGTTTGCAAGATGCTACATGTCTGGGTAAGATGACAGACACATTATTATCACCTCTCCGCTGCGATCTGTCCGAACCTGTCCCAGGATGCAGCTCTGCAGCTGCTTGCCGGGGAGCGCAAGGAAATTAGCAGCCGGAGGCAGCACTTTTCTTCTCTCTCTCTTGCCAGGCTAGTGGCTTTATTGGGATCCATTGACTGCAGTCCTGGACACGTCTTGAGTAGAGCTAATGAGGAGACTGGAATGTAGAAGAGGAGGAGGAGGAGGAGGCTGGTAGGGAGGAGGGGGGAGGACTTGTGGAAAAAGTAATTGTTGAGCAAATCATTTCCTTCAAGAGAGAAAGGAGGACTTGGCTGCAGCCCTCCCGAAGCAGGCAAGTCTAGACGCTTCGGTGTCAACAGTTGAAGATAAATAAGATTTTATCAGCTCCGAATCTGTTGGGACACATCCTCCTAGCGGTTCTGCTGCCCAGGGAGGGCTGGGGGGAGATGGACTTCGCCGGTAGGTCTTTCCACGCAGAAGATTCAGGTTATTTTTCGTGCGAGGTTGTCAGCATCCATGGGGAAAAAAACACCTCTCCCCACTCTTGCTTCCTGTACAGGAGAAGTAGCTACGGGTCTGAGCAGCACAGTGGCCTCTTCCAGAGTGGGTCCTGGGTGCTTGCTCAGGTGAGCAGCGGCAGATGCTGAGGCTTAATTTTAATGCTACTTCACAGCTGCAGCCGTGTCGGTCGCCGTGAATCGTTGTGAGGCATTAGCTCATTTGGATCCTGTGATGTGCAGAACATTTCCTTGGATGCAGCAGCAGCAGCACCAAGGTAACCTTGGCAAACCCCCGCCGGGGCCGACTGCACCACAGGGCTCTGTCGCTCCGGTGTGCCGATTTCCCGTTACGTTCGGCACCGATGCAGCGTGGCCTCTGTCTTGCCCAAGAAATAGCCGCATTTCAAACGCAGAGGGGAAACAAACCCCATCTAAAGACACTTTAGGGTACCAAGTCCCTAGAGAAACAGAGGTTAATGCTGATATACTGCTAGTGCTTAAATAATTTGGCTTTCCCAGTTATTCCTAGTGCTCTGGGCTTGCACTGCAGGACATATCACAGTGGCAGGGAAGGGACAGCGACGGAGGTGGCATTATACTTTCACCCCAGCAGACGAGGGCTGACATTGAAAGCTGCGCAACTACAGAAAAAAACCCAGGGGAATATACGTTCTGCAGGTTTACGTAAGCTTCAGGTAGATTGCTCGGTGCTATTACTGCTGTTTGCTGTTTATACCGAACCAGCGCCCACAAGCCACACTGACACGTGAACCTGTTGTGCTCGGCAAACGTGCAGCAACAGACACTCTCTGACGTTTTCTGTGAACGGAGATGGCCTTAGTAATAGCGTAACTGGGGAGGCAGACTTGGCCCAAGACTTAGTCTGGCCTTTGGGCCAGACTAATGGCCCAAAGGGTAGAGCAGGAACGGAAAATAAAGGCAGGAGGTGCCCAGGGACAGAATGTACCCAAGCTCTTTCGTAGGTGTGAAAGAAATCTTGGGGCTGAGGTCTGGACGTGCTGATGCACCAGCACTGGGAAAGCGTTCAGATGTCCTGAGATGTTGTTCCCGCGCCCAGGAGCAGCAGTGAGTTGGCAGCAGCGTGAGCAACCTGGGCTTTGGCTGTGACCCAGCTGCCACGTGTAGCCAGTTTCAAGAGGTCAGCTTGTCCAAACGCTGCAGAGCAGGAAGGATACGAGTGAACGGCCCCGAGGTTCGCCCTTAGTACAGGTGGCAGAAATGTGGCCACGGCAAAAAGAAGAGTACCCAGCAGTGCGGTGGCTGCACTAGTCTGTGCGGTTAAATACCGGCATTTTGATCTCCCGGGTTCCACTTTGCAACTGTCTTGTCTTGCACTTGAGGAAAGCGCGGTGCCTTTGTGCTCTCTGCCTTTGTGCTCACTTTGCTGTCCCTTACAGAGAGCGTACGTTGCAGAGGGCTCTTCCTGGCTGAAAACACAGCTGGGGATGTAGAGCTTCCTGGGATCCTAAAAACACAGTGCTCCTTCGCCCGGTGGCTGTGAACAGGCCGGGTCTGCGGGACCGGGAGGCTTTGCCCCGGCGGCGGCTGCGTGGCTGGAGAGGCGGCTGCAGGACGGCTGCATGCCGCAGGGAGCCGGGAGCGTGGCCGCACAGGGCACAGCCCTGACTTTTCTTGCCCAGAGTTATCAGCATGGAGTTCCTTAAGAGAATAGTTTGTTATTGTGGAAGGATCTTTGAAGGCACTCCTGGAGCTGTTAAGACATGATAAGGTTATCAGTGGAGGCATGCCTGTGTTGAGCGGCAGCCTTTCTCCCTGCGGGGCAATCGCTCTGCTATTTAGCAGAGATTTATCCATGTCATAACATGGTATAATGAGAGAATTTGTTACCAAAGAACTTGCCATAATGCACCTCTACTCTTCCAGAGCAGTTTTATTTCCCAGGCATGTTGAGGACTGCCCGGGAATGTCTACATGAAAGGATCCTTTGACAGGAGTTGTCAGTATTTTAACACCTGGCAAGGAAGAGCCCCCCATCCAAATAACCCTTGTTTTGCCATGTTGTCTCCTCAAAACGAGGGTGTTAAACCCCCGTTGCACTGCAGGTGAGCAGGTTACATGGGCCGCGGCCGTGCGAGAGCTTCCTCTTCCAGCCGGGCAGAGGGGAGTAACTGTGTTCCACGCGGAGCCCCCGCTTCCAGCCTAGGCACGATCCCTGCTGGGATGCAGGATCACACCCAGGAAGCTAACCTGGCCGTAGAGTCAAGGTGTAGTCACAGTCATCGTTGCAAAATTCAGGGATTTCAGTGAAAGGCAGTACTTCTCAGAATCCTCTCTCTCTGGACTAGTCCACTCGCCTCCAATACTCAGGGTTAATTCTTGCTACCAGATTCAGCTTCGTGGTACCCCTCCCAATCACACCCTCTAACAACCAGAGCATCTTCCCGCTGTCTCTAGCGCAGAGGAGGCTCTGACCCCCGGGACACATCCCCTGCCAGCCCGCTGGCTGGCCTCCCTGGGAGCCGGTACCTGCTGCCGGCCGGCCGACCATCGGCCCAGCGCATCCTCCATGCAAGAGCTGGTGCAGTTTGCCTTGGCAGAAGCCTCTCCCCTTTATATCTTCCCTGCACTTCCCTAGAAATACCACCTGGAAATGGTTTATCTCGTTTGCCTCTGCTAAAGAGGCAGTTCCTGGGGTGGTACGAGCCCACCCAGCCCCGGCAGGCTCGGTAGCAGCCTCCTTGGGCAGGGGAGGCTCGCTCAACCCACGGGCAGATCCGCTCCTACAGAAAGGGCAGCGGGATCGGGAAGCACAGACCCCTCCTGCAAACCCTCCTGACGTGCGGCTGCACCGGATTGGGCTCGTGGCAGTAGGAAGGCGATGGCCAAGCCGTTCCTGCCAGCCCCCTGATGCCCTACCAGCAGTCCCGTGCGAGCAGCTTTGCTTGCCGCCGAGCCCTGCTGCCCCTCTGCTTCGGGCAGCCCTGGCTCAGAAACACCCCCACCGTCGGGAGAGCAGAGCGGGCGGCTGACAGCACGGCGTCGGCGTCGGGAGCCTTGCTGGCCTCTGCACACCTGTGTTTGGATGGCTCAGGACAAGCTTTAACATCCTCACACATACTCTGCACGGTGGTATTTTTTTGGCATCAGGCGTTATGTTGTGGGGATGAGATAAAATACTTTGAGCAGGAACATGCCCTGCCATGCAGGGACTGGCTTCTCTCTGTGCGGCAGGGGTGGGCTCTTGTATAGCAAACACATTCTTTCTGAGATGGAAAACAGCATGGCACTGGTGAGGTGGAAGGGAATTGCACAGCCCCACACCTGGGAGCCGAGATGCGTTTACTGGAAGGTGAAGGACAGGCTCTGCCTTCCCCACCCCTCTTCTCGGAGCAGCAGGCAGCCTCCTCCCGCCCGGGCACACGCTGCCAGCCCCTGCCTCGCTGCAGACGATCGCGTGTGGTCGGACTGGACCCGGGACTGGCACTGGCTCCAGTCCGACCTGCCCGGGCGCTGCGGCGGGGGGCTCTGCCGTGCTGCGGGGCTGCGAGCAGGGCTGGCTCACAGGCACGCTACTGTTCCCTTCCCGTTTTCGGTGCCCACCGGGAGGTTCCCCCGTGCTGAGCAACTCCACGGTCCTGGCGAGAGGAGTTTGCCCCGCACTCCTGACCGAGCAAATCCAGTTGTGCCCTCACAAGGCGTGTTTCAGTGGTCGTGAACCGATTTCTATTAACAAGCAACTCTGGGCACCGCCTTCAGCTGCCTACAGAGCATCTTCCTCCCGCAGCCAGCCTGGGGGAGCGGTCCCCGCCACGTCCCCTCTGTGAGCCACCGCTGTCACCGCGGGCGGCTGCAAAGGACCGAGTCGTGGTCAGGACAAACCCCGTCTGCGTCACATGCGCTAGTCAGAATTAAACTCCGAGGTCTTGCATGATTAGCTGTGATTCTGTTGACGACGTTAAGCGTGATTTCCTGAGGCTGTGGTGCGTCGGCACTCTTGGTGGTCCCAGCCCTCGGCTCAGCCAGGAGCTGCATGCGATAACAGACGCAGGGTAACGTTTCCAAAGTGGGCTGAGTGATGTATGGACAAGGGCTTAAGCTGATTTTCAGCAAGATTCCCTCTAAGTCACAGTATGGTGGGTGCTCCCGCTTTGCTGCGGCACTTAGGCTAGCCGGGAAACCCTTCCTACAGCGCCTGGGCCTGGACCCATTAGGTGGTTGTATCTGGTTTATGTGGAAAGCGGATACGATGTAGTGTGGGCAAATTTGGTCATATTTAAATATTTCCAGGGAAAAACAAATATTGAGCCTGGAGAATAAACAGTTACAGCGAAGACAGGCTGAATTTCCTTTGGTCGCTCTCCCCCGTGACGCACTGGGACCATGCAGTAGCAGTTTGCGATGCTGCAATCTGTTATGGAGCTGCCACGGAGCCCAGGCGCCGCTGGGGCGATTTCCTCTGCCGCTATACAGAGCAGCTTTGCACTGGCACGGTCCCTCCAGCGTGGCTGCGATACGGTAGGCGGTAATTAGTTTTGTAACAAGTCGTTATTTTACTTTGCTGCTTTATTGCCACGTTCGCATTTCCCTTGGAGCGTTGAGAAAGCAGCAAGCGGGTGGCTGAGAGGAGCCGAGGGAACAGAAGCGCCTGCCTCGGAGCATCAGCCCGAGCCCAGCACAAGCCCCCGTGCAGGGAAGGGAACCCTGCGTTGACACCGCAGCAGCGGAGGAAGCCGAGGGCAGGCAGGGCAGCACCTGCCGTCCCATCGGGCCCAGTGACATTCACCCCATGGGCATCTCTTCTTTTCCAGTACTCCCCCCTGCTGAAGAAACTCTACTGTCAGATTGCAAAAACATGTCCCATCCAGATCAAGGTGTCCACCCCCCCGCCCCCGGGCACCATCATCCGGGCCATGCCCGTCTACAAGAAGGCAGAGCACGTCACCGAAGTGGTGAAACGCTGCCCCAACCACGAGCTCGGCCGCGACTTCAATGACGGTGAGTGCTGCTCTCCCCCCCGCCCGGGGCCGCCCCGTCAGCTGGGGGGGGCCGCGCGTCCTGCCCCGCGCTGCAGCCCTTGCGCGCGCAGGACGAGCGTCCTGGAGAGCCGCCGCCGCCTCTAACGTGGAGGTTTTGCCTTGCAGGCCAGTCAGCCCCAGCCAGCCACCTCATCCGGGTGGAAGGCAACAACCTCTCCCAGTACGTGGACGACCCCGTGACGGGGAGGCAGAGCGTGATGGTGCCCTACGAGCCCCCGCAGGTACCCGGGGCGGGGGGCCAGGACCAGTGCTTGCCTCTATCTGGGCTACTGTAGTTCTGCCTGCGCTGAGGGTGAACCTACTGGTGACAGGGCTGCTTGGCAGGAGGCACACGTGTGTCCTGAGCAGGAGTCCTGCTTGCCCTGGCACATCTAAGGCCACCCCCTGCTTGCTCCCCACACCGGTGGCCGCAGTGTTCGAGCATCCGCAGCTCCCAGCCCTGCGAAGCACCCCAGAGCATCCCGTTCCTGGGAAGGGGGTTGCAAAGTGGAATCCCTCCCAGTCCAGCCCTGGGGGACCCCAGGGAGCCCACAGTCCTTGTACAGCCCCCTCTTCTCAGTTGGGACCGTCCCCACACCGCCCATCCCTGGTGCTCCCAGGGGAGCATCCCCTCAGCTCCCCCGCTCGCCCTGCCAAGGCGCCGGTCCCACGCCAGGAGCCGTGGGGGTCCCAGCCTGCCTGCCCCCGCCATCGCTCCCCGGGGAGGCCCAGCCTGCCTGCCCCCGCCATCGCTCCCTGCTCAGCGCCTGCTCTCCCCTCCCGGGCAGGTGGGGACCGAGTTCACCACCATCCTGTACAACTTCATGTGCAACAGCAGCTGCGTGGGAGGAATGAACAGGAGGCCCATCCTCATCATCATCACCCTGGAGACGAGAGAGTGAGTGGCTGTCGGAGCAGGGACGGGCACTGCGGGGGGGCTGGGGTCCCTCGGGAAGGAGGCCTCCCCTGCAGGGAGCACCCCCAGGGGAAGAGGGCATGGCAGCCCCCCACAGCAGGGGAAAGGCTCTTCTCTGCCGGCTACGAAAAGGGCTGGCACCGAGGGACCGGGGACCCTGCCCAGTGTCGGCTTCTCCCCCTGCAGCGGGAGCCTTCCTCTGCCCCTGGAGCTCCTCTTCCCCCAGGAGACTACTGCTGAGGGGCTCTCTGCACCCAGTACCTCGGGGGGGCAACGGCTTCCTGAGCAATCCCTTCACACGGAGGGATGGGAAGGCACTTTGCTGGGCTGGTTTCTGGGCTGGACCGTAACACGCTGGACTGAGCCGCGATGCACTTCCCAAGCAGAAATAGCCACCGATTTCTCTCTCCTCCCAGCGGGCAAGTCCTAGGAAGGAGATCGTTCGAGGGACGGATCTGCGCCTGTCCTGGCAGAGATCGGAAAGCCGATGAAGACCACTACCGAGAGCAGCAAGCCCTGAACGAGAGCGCAGCTAAAAACGGCAACGCCAACAAACGCAGTGAGTCCCCTTGCCGGGAGAGGGAGGGGGCTCAGGGCACTGCTCTGCCGCAGCCCCGGGCTCCTGGCCAGCACCTGCACCCCCTTCCCCCTCAAAGCCACGCGATGCTTCTGCCTCCGCTCCTTTCCCATCGCACCCAAAATCACAGTGCTCCAGAAGTTCGGGCTCAAATCCACATCCAGGCACGATGCTTTGACCTTTCTTGACTAAACCTAAAGTCTCATAAATAGAACCCACTCCCTTTTCCCTCCAGAGTGCAAAGCTATTAGTGCAGGGCTTTCATGTCCGGATATATTGGTTCTTCATTATTATTACTAATAAAGGGACAACATCAAAACCCAGGTGAACAGCTAGCATCCTGCATGGCTTGAGCTTAAATCCTGCAAGGAGCCAAGGTGCTCCCAGCTGTGTCCTGCCCTCCCGAGGACGGCATGCTAACGCTCTTCCTCTCTCCTTTCCAGCGTTCAAGCAGAGCCCCCAGGGCATCCCAGCACTGGGCACCGGCATTAAGAAACGGAGGCACGGGGAGGAGGAGATGTATTACGTGCCTGTAAGTGTCGGTGAGCCACGCTGGTTGAGAGCTCGGCTCGGGACAATGGTGGCATCGTCCCCTCTGCGAGAAATGCCTTGGGGATGCGGTGTCGGGCAGGACGGGGTTGCATGGTCTCCCAGAGGGCAGCAGGCACGGGGGCTGAGCGGAGACCTAGAGAGCAGGAGCAAAAGCGTCTGTAAATGCACGTGTCCAAGGGAGTCCTGGATCCCCAAATAGTCCCTGGCCAAATGACACTGCACCTTGTGTGGCTGGGTGGAAAAAAAAGGGCCACGAGGAAGGTGGCCAGGTGGGATGGGAACAAAGCAAAGCCCTGGGCTTGTTCCCTCCTCCAGGTGCGAGGCCGGGAGAATTTTGAGATCCTGATGAAGATAAAGGAGAGCCTGGAGCTGGTGGAGCTGGTCCCGCAGCAGCTGGTTGACTCCTACCGGCAGCAGCAGCAGCAGCTCCTGCAGAGGCAGTAAGTACTGCCGAGAGCAGCCCCCGAGAGCCCGCCGCAGGGAGCGGCTGCGGAGCAGCCCTGGCCCTGGCCCCAGCCACGGGAGCCCTCAAGCAGCCACCCAGTCTGGGGCTGGTCCACTGGCTCACAGCACGTCAGCCAAACGCCTGCTACTTAGCAAGGGCTGACAACCGCTATAGAGATGCTATCGGTGCAAAGCAGCTTTTCTGTGCTGCAGTCCGCATCGGCGCGGCCGCCTGCAGCCTCAGCAGGAAAGTCTGATCAGCCAGAGGGGAGCTCTGGGACGGGGCAGGGCGGCTCCATCCCCCCCGCTGCAGCCTGACCGGCCGCTTGGTTTCCTCGAGCAGGAGTCAGCTGCAGACGCCTTCCTCCTACGGCCCCGTCCTTTCACCCATGAATAAAGTTCACGGTGGAGGAATCAACAAGCTGCCCTCCGTCAACCAGCTGGTAGGGCAGCCAGCGCAGCACAGCTCCAGCTCCGCGCCCAGCCTGGGGCCGATGGGTAAGGTCCTGCCCTCGCCGGGCACCGAAGCGCGGGCAGAGGGGGCAGGCAGCAGTCCGTGCTCGCAGGGGCTCTTCCTGCCCGTCAGACCCTAGGCTCCCGGCCGAGGGTGGTTATCACGGCTGGGGGGACGTCTAATTGATCTATTTGTTGCGTTGACATGGCCGCTGCCCAGGACCCGGAATGCTAAACAGTCACCCCATGCAACCCAACGGAGAAATGAATGGGGGCCACTCGTCCCAGTCCATGGTCTCCGGATCACACTGCACCCCCCCTCCGCCCTACAACCCCGATCCCAGCCTCGTCAGGTAGGGAAGGCGTCTGATGCCCTGTCTGTCTTGTCCTCCGACGTTTCTTGCTGTTGTCCCTCACTCTAACCTTCAGATCTGTCTAGCAACTGGTCAACTGGCCACTGGTCCCAACTGAGAAATCACTGCTCACGAAATCACATAGACCATTCTTCTCATCTCAGAAATCAAAGCCCAGCTACCTACCAGTTAGAAACCTCTATTGCCCTCATATACCTCTATCTGGGCAATCCATCCCTGCTTAATTAAAAATTAAATGCATCTGAACGAGAGTCTTTTCCTGCATGTCAAACCAGCACGTAGCTTTGTGAACTTCCCCTTCCCCTTCCTTACCAGCAATGTCTGGAAATCGGTCCATGTGGCTTATTTCTGTCAGGAATGCATCGACAGGTCTGCAGCCACTTTTTGACGTTTCAGTCTTTAAAAAGACCACAGACGTTTTGACAGACACCCTACCGAAGTCAGGGAGGCTGTACGTGCAGTTTCACCAGAGGCGCATAGCTGCAGCCCAGCGCGATGTGCAAAATACCCCTGCACCACCAGTCTGCACGTTGCAGAGACCGGCCCCAAAGCCCCGGCTAAGGCATGCCCCGATCTCCCCCCAGGTAGCTCGAGCTCCCTCAGGTTATTCCGAGTAAGTTACTGAGCTGAAACCTCTGATGATTAGGAGAAAAAAAATATGTAGTTTTAGGAATGAACGTAATCCCATGCTTCACTTTGGCATTAGTGGCAGCTGAGGCTGCCCTTGGGATGGCAACAGCCAGAGACGAAAAGCCCGACGGAGCAGTCGGAGCCCCCCGAGCGAGCTCCCTCCCGCCCTCGCGCCTGCCTGCAGCCCTCGGGTGCCGCAGGGGCGCGGGAGCGATGCCGAGGCCGGAGGCAGGAGGAGCTCGCTGCAGCCCCCCGCCTCTTCAGCGACCTGAAACACGGTTTGCCACTATAGCGATGGTTGCGAGTGCAGCTTTTGTTCATGAGAAGTTAATGCCACTTTATTTTCCAAATTTTTTCTGCAGTTTTTTAACAGGATTGGGGTGTCCAAACTGCATCGACTATTTCACCTCACAAGGTTTACAGAATATTTACCACCTGCAGAACCTATCCATAGAGGTAAATGCTTTGGGAAGATCTGTTCTTACCACTTGTTTCTATCAGCTGTTGATCTGACAAGCAAGGACAAAACTGTTTTAAAGGAAAGGGAAAACTGTGCACCAACCCATCACACAGAATACGTGCTCCCCAGGATTTATACCTTCCATTTACGCATCCTTTCTGGTCCTTGGGATTTAGCAGTAGCTCAGTCATCGGTAGCGACCACGATAGCCTCAATTGGTTCTTCCAGACTGTTAGAAACAAAAGAGCTGACAGATCCCCAGGCCAGACCTCCGGTAGATTTTCCACCTAACACAGAAAAACCGGCTGAGGTGCTCAGCAAATAACCCAAAGCCCACTGAGCCAGCGGGAACACCTCCACTGCAGTGCAGCGAGTTTTAAATCAGACTCTGATCTGATCTTACTTCTTCCCCTGTTAATCTTGAAGGCAAAAGAGGCTGAATAAGGGAGTCAAGCCTGGGGCATTTGTATTAAGGAAACCCTGGAATGAAATAGCCGAAGTCAGGCAAAAGCTGGCATGAGAAACGGTGAGGGGATGCTGGACGTACCTGAGCCTGCACGGAGCGTCAGCCCTCTGCTGCTGCCGGTCTCGGTTAAAGCGCAGTCCCTTGGTGATGATATCGAGGGCGGCACGAAGCAGAGGCTTCCCCAGCCCATCAGGGTAAGGAGAAGAAGGGAAAAAAACCCAAATCAAAACTTAACCCCTTTGAGCCATAGCAAGCCCTCTAAATCCCAGAGTTTTGGCCGAGACAAGCTCCTGCCTGATCCCGTTTTGCCCCAGGCAGTTTGTAGTAGCTGTCATCTACCTGGCAGCTACAATAAAACGCGCGACCACGCTTTGGTGATGCAGCTGTTGGAAACACGATGATTTTTCATTGGTAGCTGGGGCCAGTTGTGTAACCTTAGCCTGGTTTTGGACCATTTTCTGAACTAACTCCGTGACCGTCTGTAAGCTGTCAAAAGGAAACGTTTGGTATGGCCAAAACTTGTCGCAGATCGCTGAGCTGTGTGTCCGAGTCGGCATTTGTAATTACTAATTGCATACCCGCTGTCTTCTCTAGTTAACACTCACGTGAGTCTCTGTGTTTGGCTTTAACATGGATCTCTGGCAGCTCTCCGCTACGATGGTGTTCGTTCTGGTGCAGGCCCCCCAGTCCTGAGGTTATCGACCTCGTTTGGCTTTACGACCACAGCCCGTAGTGCCGTACCAGCCTGCCGTTGCCCGCGTCGGCGCATTAGCGCGTGACGCTGGTCCCCGGGGCAGGTGCTGCCCCAGCCCCCCGGTCCGGGACCGCAGGAGAAGCCAGCCTGGCTGACGGCTCCTCGCCCAGGCGCACAGGCACGAGGACGCTTCACGTGCTGCTCTGCAACCCGCGTCCGAAGGGGAAAGGTCCCCTCCCTCCCATTTTCACATCAGTTTGATGTGAACCCACCCCCCCAAAAAAAGAAAAAAAAAAATACTCTAACCTGCAAAGCTGTGTTTGAGTAACTGGTCAACTGGCCGTCGGTTACAAATGAGACATTGCCCACGAGGGACGCACCCGTGGGCTTGCTGTCGTGACCCAGGGGAGGGCCAGCCCCGCCACCGCTGGGTGCTGGGGCATCGTGCCCACGTGCCCCCCGCAGCACGAGCTCAGGGGTCCCGGGGCTCGCTCCCGACGGTACAGTCGCGTCCCTGCCGGCTGTGCCTCAGCGGTGTTGTTCTTTCAGGATCTCGGAGCACTGAAGATCCCGGAGCAGTACAGGATGATCATCTGGAGAGGTCTGCAGGAGCTCAAACAGAGCCACGACTACGGGGCCCAGCAGCTCATCCGCTCCAGCAGCAACGCCTCCACCATCTCCATCGGCAGCTCGGGCGAGCTGCAGCGGCAGCGCGTGATGGAGGCCGTGCACTTCCGCGTGCGCCACACCATCACCATCCCCAACCGCGGCGGGGCCGACGAGTGGGCAGACTTTGGGTTCGACCTCCCGGACTGCAAATCTCGCAAACAGTCCATAAAGGAAGAATTCACGGAGGGAGAGATCAACTGAGGGCCTCCAGAAGGCAGCAGCAAGAGACCGGGGGAGGGGAGGGGAATGAAACCCCCTAGGAAAAATATTTTCAGCCTTGGGCGTCTGGAAAAGTGTAATTTTGGTGTCCGGAGGAGAACTGCAAGCCGTGTGTGAAAGCACGGCCCCGAGCCCCACGGGAGGTGCCTGCCCCGGAGAGGAAACCGCAGCGGCTTCGTCAGAGGGAAGAGGGTGGCTGAGCCAGGTCGCCGGGCGGAGCGCGGCGTTCTGCCCGCCGCGGCAGCGGAGGCACCGGCTGGTGCTTCACCCCGTTCTGTGTTTTACTGGAGGATCCCCGCATCCGACAGATGCGGCGTAAAGATGGCGTGTTTGTCTCTTCGCGAGACCAGCCTGTGTTACCGCTTACCTACCCCCGCCCTGCATTCCCCGCGGTGTCCAAAACCGACAGGTCCTTGTCACTGTAGAAAGGACTTAGCCCTTAACTGTTCCATTTTCTGTACAGAGATCTGCCAGTGACTGATGCAAAGCAACGCAATCTGCTTTCCTGACGGACTGCCAAGAAGTACCTGTTTCCTTCAGTTCTTTGTAGAGCAGAAAAGAACCTGTTTGTCAGTTCCCGGTGTGTTCATGTACTTAAATATTTGTGTATATAAACAGAAGCAAATGTACATACAGTATACTCATTGTGCTGTAAGGAGAAAAAAAGATTTATTTTCATGTAAGCTATAAAAATTGATACTTACTCCTGAGACACTATAGTGTCAAGTAAATTAATTTCATGTTCTAGCATGTAAACATGCAGAAAATCACGTCTCCAGCCTTATCTATTCAAAATGCAATTTTTTTTCCTCCTCTGAATATCTTTCACGCAATTGCAGAGGAGGGGGCGAGCCCGTGAATCCTCCTGGGAAGTCAGAGGTCTGGATAATCCCTCCCTGCTCCAGCGGGGCAGTTTGCAGACAGGTTAAACCTAGCGAGCAGGAACACGGGAGGTGTAAATTTGATCCTACCTTGGAGCAAGGAGGTGGGCTAGGTGACCATGTGAGGTCTTTCCAGTTTTGTTTTCTGTTTCTGGTCATTTTTTCCTGGCGCAATTTGTCTGTTGATTCAGGCCGGGGAAAAAACCTCAGCAGAAAGCAAGGATGCAAGCGGGTGGGTTCCCTCCCTCCCCGACTAGCGCGCACACATTTTGAAAGGCGACATCCCACAACGGCTCTCAAAGGCACGCCGCAGGGGCTGCTGCTGTACGGAGGGAGGGAGGGAGGGCAGGGAGCTGCTTCATTTGCCCCCTCGACCTTGGGTCGCTCGAGGTTTTGGGCAGCCCGAGGGAATCCATGCAGAAACGACGCTGCCCGGCACGTTCCCACTGCTGCATCTCCTCCCCGCGTTGCCTCTGCGATGGAGGCCTCCAGAATTCAGACCTACAACTATTTCCCACCTCCCCCAGGCTGGGGAAGGAGCTAGGAGACCCTTCAAAAAGCCCTGGACCCTCCAACCAGTAGAGCAAAAGAAGAGCAGCTCAAGTCCCACCTACGACGTTCAGGGCTCGCCTTCTCCTCCTTGCAGGCCAGCATCTGTCCCCGCTCGAAGGGAGGATCACGGGGAAAGCGAGCGTGCACCCTGTACGTGCCGTAACAGCAGCCCCGGGTCCCAGGTCCTCCCTCCGTCGCCTTCATCTTGGGGTGCAACAGCAGCTCCAAGCCTCGGGCACGCAGGAGGTGGCCTCCTCTCCCTCGGGCGATGGGCTCTGCTCTGCTCTCCCGCCCGGGGTGAGCCGCAGGTGGGAGCGCACCGCCCTGGAGGCCATTTACGCCCCTCTACGCTACCCCGATTAGGAACCCGACTCCTTTGGCGTTGCTGAAATGTGAACCTATGTCCTAAGATAATGGCTAATTAAAGCACTTTAATGCTTTAAAGGTTTTGAAACAATCGTTCGTGTTTTCAATGTTAACTAAGGCTTTGTCCGGCAGTATTAACCGATACACTCCAACCATGGTATGAATGGTATTTTTTGTAATGTTATCTTTGGAAAATGTGTTATTTTTATAGCTGTGGTTTCTCTTTTTTTTTTTTTTTGTAACACAATAAAAGCACATGTGGGAATTACAACATCTGGCAACTAAAGTCTTGCTTATATCGTACGGAAAGTGTCCTCCTATACCAGCATAAGCCTTAAAGCGTAAGACCTTGAAGGGCCTCAAGTTGCTTTGCTTCATCAAGCAACCACGAAGCTACGAAGAGACGCAGTTCTGCGCAGGAGCAGCTGCCAAAGCACCAGTGCCGTTAACAGGCCCTTTGCTCCGTACAGACATCAGGACAACCGGCCTGAGGCAGCAGAGAGCTTTCCTCCACAACTAGGGTTACTGCTCTGGGGGAGCGTGCGAGAGCAGTTTGCTCCCCGTATGCAGGCAGCCTTACCCCTCCCCGAAAGCTCTCAGTGCTGCTTTCCGTTCCCAGCGCTCCGCTGGAGGAAGCGTACGTCCCACACAAGTCTCACCTGCACAGAGCCAGCCTGGAAATCCCACCAAAACGGAAAGAATCCCGCTTGCTATTAATACATTGCTATAGTGATTACAGAGAGGCAAATGTCTACTTCTTTATAGGTAATTTTTTTTTTTTTTTCAATAAATGACTAGAAAATAGAGAATGAAATTGATAGCAACCTTTATCGTTAAGATGTAGCTTTTCTGAGTTTGAAAAATTATACCGTTAAAAACAATTTCCACAAGAGAATTGTCTTTAATTATAAACGTCACCGCTATTTCTAGTTTTAGTAATATATATTGCATATGTAGGAATTGGAAATTGATTGAACTAAAGAGTCTTGCAAGAAGTGTCGTTTATAAACTAACACTCAAGGCAAGGACATTATTTTAATACAATAAAAAAAGCTTTCAAAAGATCTTGAAAACTGGTGTGTGAGAAACAGACAAGAATAGTCAAATCTATACATCTGCAATAAGCTCAACACAAGGATAAAAAGGTACCAAGAACCTGGCTTAAAAGCAGACTTGCCTGTTGTTGAAGGCACTATCTTTTTCTGTGGTATATATTCCAAATCTGCTGGACTGTAAAAAAGAAAAAACCTTTAAAATACATACTCAGGTGCCCTTCCTACACTCAAGCAATGTGATTATTAGTTCAATTTTGCTACTAAAATGTTAACATACAACATTTGCATTTAAGCAAGGAAAACAACAGCCTCCAGACAGCTACCTTGCTGCTGCTGCGAGTAATCAGACAACGCTCAGCCCGGGTGCCGAATAACCCACCCAGCAGCCGCACGTCTCGGTAACAGATGTTGTACAGGGCCCCTGTACAAATTCACAGATTGCATTCTGAAAAAAAACTTTAATAATGCAGTGCTTATTACTGAAATGCCCAAGTGCGTTGCTCCTCTATGGAATAGCCTTAATTTATGGCCCTACTACAAAGGCTCATCTCTCTACCGTCAGGACGGTCGGAGGTCTCCCGCTCTGCTTTTTCATGTCTTTTCCCCACTCCCCAAGAAAATTAGGTCATAACTTCTCTTCAAAAAGGTTTAGAAAACCCAGTAAAAAGAACAAACAAAACAATAAATAGGAGGCCCAGAGGCGAGTTCAGCACAGAAGTCACATTCCTGCATATGCTGAAGGGAAATGAGCATGGACCAGACGGACGCTCCCGTATTTTTTTTGAGCATTACACCATCTCGCTTGCGAAGCTGCCAGGAAAGCCACCCGCTTGCACCGTTCCCATCACAGATGGTAGTGGTCTACACCACCTTACCACGGCCCCAGGAGCATCAGTCTTCTCCCAGGAAAACAGAGCCCCACGGCCAGCAGAGCTCTCCAGGAGGAAAAGCCGCCTGGATGAAACCGCCCAGAATTTCTCGAGGGCTCTGGCTGACGCGGCTAAGAAACATCCACAGCCTCAGCGCCGAGCACTTCTGGTTCAAAAGTGCCTCCGTCTTCTCCGCATTCCCAGCGGAAAGATCAAAACTGCAAGTCTTATTTTAAGGTTACAGCGGAGACATCGCTAGGTGGAAAGACTTCACTGTAGCACACCTTAACGGTTATCCTTCACCTCAGAAAACAGCAGCGTGTATCACATTATCTCAGTCTTGATTACAGACGAATCTATTGCTTCGTTGCGCAAGTCAACAGCGGATCCGTTTCTCCAGGACTGTTCAGCAGCTGCAGCGACCTGAATCGTCCAGAGAAACTGCTCTTTGGTTATCACGGGGGGTTCCTTGCCTGCGGGGACAAGGAATGAGGTGCTTAGGGACATGGTATACTGGTGGTCTTGGTAGTGTCAGGTTTACGGTTGGACTCGATGATCTTAAAGGTCTTTTCCAACCTATACGATTCTGTGATTCTGTGAATGAAGCACTGGATGAAACCCATATTATCACCTGCTCTGCCTTTTGGCACATCGCCACCCACCACGGCATCCCTCTTCAGCTCCCGGAGCTGGGGCTTCAGATTTTAAAAGGAAACTTTCAACCCTCTCTTCCTTCCTGTCCTGTGACTAAAATCCTGTATTTTTGTCGATGCAGCCAGCAGAACAGAAATGTTTTTATTCCTTCTGGGCAGCCAGGATTCTAGATGAGGGTCTCCTGGCTGTTATAAATGGCTGCTTTCTTCACAAATGACAGTAAGGTCCAACGTAATTTTCCCTCCCAATTTTCATTGCTTCTCTGAACAGTTTCAGATCAACACTCCATCCCTCACCCGTCTCACTTGACTTGAAAGTGAGAAAAGAAGCGCACCCCCCAACGAAGCCAAGTCATTCACTTTCATTTACTGAAACAAGGTTAGTTGTTCGCACTTTCATCAAACTACCAGCTCTTCGGAGGCTGACCACTCCGCGCATGTTTTTTACCGAGCTGCATGCACTGTCGTGCTCAACATGCGTCTGCTGAGAACCCCAGCGCTTGTGAGGGCGGCAGCCCAGCCCGTGAAACCCCGTGTTTACTTATGGGGAGCTTGCTCATCACCTGCACAACACTGGCTTAACCTTAACCATGACGATTCGCACTCCTATTTTTCACACCTACTCATTTCTCTTTGGGATTTCAGACACAAACACCAAATTGCAATTGTTATTGGAACAGCTTCCAAGGGAAGTTTTCGTAGAAAGCAAATCCAAAGCAATGCTAGCCACTACCGTAAGCCTCGTCCTACCTTTCAGGGTTCTCAGGAAGTGTCGAAAGAGCTCCCTGTGTGCATCCCTGTAGCGATCAGCTTGGGTATGTGAATATATGGATACCGAAGTCCCATGCTCCGTAATCCCCAGAGGATTCTGATTATCTACCCGTAACGTTCCTTGAGAACCATGAACCTGCAGGGAAGGCAGCAAACAGGAAAGAGAACAACATTTTTAAGTTATCCTGCTTTCAACCTTAAACACCTGGCTAGTCTATAGAAGCCCTGGTTTGCACAAGCAAGTAAAAAAGTAACTCCTAATTTTAGAAGCCACAACCGACATACCCCCTTGTATGGATCAGACATGCCAGAAAAGACCAGGTACGTGTTGTTATACAGCGGCTTCCGCTTATGTGATACCTCCACTTTTTTTTTTCCTTTTGTAAGCATTTAACAGATATTACTCCCCAAATCCAGCCCACGCATCTGTTATAATTCATGACTTGAGGAATTTACAGACAATTTGCCTCTGAGTTTACACTTTTCTTCCCCTTCAATATCCTTAACTCATGGCTTGCTATACACCTAAAAACACCTGGAAAGACAACAAATGAACTGTGCGACAACATTTCAGCCTCAGGAGAGCTGACACCGATTCCTGCTCTAGTATGACTGCATGCAGCTTATAACCCCAACAGAACACATGTAAACAGAGGCAAAATTCAGGTAACAAAAGAGAAAGCGGATTGTAAATTAAACACACACAAGCAACCCACTGCTGCCGAGGTAGAGAGGTGTTTTGTGAAACGTGCTTGCAGGCATACGCTCGGGGCACAACACATACGGCCCCACGTGAACACATACAGGGTAAAACTTGCGCTAGCCTGCGGTGTCGCGACAGACTTGACTTAAAAGTAAGAACGCACCTCTAGTCTCTGATCACAGCTTTTAGTGCAGTGCTGACTGATGTCCAAAGTAACAATTGCTCCGCTAGGAAATTTCATGCTGACCGCTACAGTGTCTGCATCCTTCAAGTAGGCCATATCTGAGTGACAAAAAAGGCACTCACTCACACCAGGAACAGCAAACCAGCAAGTACTACGACTACAAAGTGCTCTTCTTCCTTTAAGAGGCGACACTGGCTCTACAATACCTTCAAACAGGAAGCAACGGCGACAAAGCGCTTTCTGCAACGTACACCAGCTGGTTTACCTTTATCGGCACTTTTGACGGAGAACAACAAGCTCTGCGGAAACACACAGCCCCTGGGCCTGAACTCCGCCTTCCCAGCCCGTGGCTCTCCCTAAAGAAGGCTTCCACTTCTTCTTCCAAACACATTTGCCTTTGTAGCTTATTACAACCAAGATCAGGCAACTTCCAGCACGTAGCTAGAACGAGGCAGATGGTACAAAATCCTCCCTGGGGCATTTTGTTTGTTGCATTTCAGTGCTTTACCATAGATTATAACATTGCATACCACACCTTCTAACAACAGCCAGTCAAGGTTGGCGGCAGCTGCAATTACCTAATTAAAACTTTGCATTTCCATTTAAAAAATGGCAGCTTCCAGTTTTATGGTTAGTTTAAATTAGTCTGGTAACCCAGAGCGCGCCCGTCAGCTTGACACAATCCAGAGTAAATTCACATCTTTAACTGTGCTGAGATCAACAGGAAAGTGCCAGAGAAATCAGAGAAAGCAGAGAACTGAAAAAGACTGCATTGACATTCTTGTAAGCACAAAGCATTGCTCATTATTTTCTGCACTCTGGTTTTCAAATGGCAAACTTGATACCCCGCAATTGCCATACAGAGCAGAGTTCAGCAATACCTCTACAGCAACCGCTCCACATCAGCAGGGAATTGACAAAATTCAGAAATCATCGCTAAATACCTGTCTACACAACTTCTTGAGAAACTTGCCTTCTATTTCACTAGACTATTTTTTCAACTGTTCTATGATGGAACAATTATGTCATGGCTACTGTGCTCTCGTACACTCTTTCCTCCCAGTTTTAGTACTGAAGTCCAGAGGTACACAATAAACTATCAAAAGATTTATTCTTACCTGCACAGAATGCATGCCCCAATGAAAATATTGTATCTGGTGCACGCTCTCCCAACAACAAACTGATAATATCTATATCGTGCACAGCAGCATTATAAAAAATTCCACCTGGAAGAAGCAAAACCGGGCATTAAGGTCTCCACATTTAAAACCCACAGTCAATGTACATTTCTGAACTGTACTGAGGTCGATATAAAAAGCCCCCTACATCGAAGAAACTAATACTAAAAGCAAACAGAAAAGCGCAACAAAAATAAAGATTGGTAAAGAAAATGCTCCTCAAAAGAAAACTCAGGCATCTTAAGGCTATATAAACATAGGGGACTTTCCACCAGAACATGGGGCAAGACACATTGCCAGTCCTTTGAGAACGAACTTTTCAGAAGCAAGCTACTCAGTACCTGATGTTTTTAGGAAGCTCAGAGACGCTGCTGGATATATGCTGCTAATCGTTGATATCCGGTGGATCCTCCCCAGCGCCTGGCTGTCGTGGACTTTCTTGTACAAGAACTGCAGTGCTGGGTCAAAACGCCTTCAAAGAGAAACAAGGAATGCGGTACAGCGTTTGGGAGGGAAAGAGGTCACCTGGGCCGCCATTACCACTGCGGTGCACGAGGCCGACTTGATGGCAGACAGCGGCGAGCGTGCAACACGAACCCCACCAGACAGACGGGGTTAGCCACAGCTTTCGAAGTTCAGCCACTTATTATGTATGAATTTTTGCTTCTTGCAAACGAGCCTAATATCTGCACTTGTGAAGACTTAAACTAACAACTTTAATGAAGAAATTAAACTATGGGGACTAAAGGCATTTAAAGGTCCAGTAAATTACCTACAGCTCTTCTTAGAGCCCTACCTACAAGTTTATATTCAGTTGAGTGTTGACCAAAACCTCAGCTGAGGTTCAGCCTTATGGCTGGGATCAGATCTGTACATATAGCACTCAAATGGAAAAGGCAAATATAGGGCAGATATTTTGTGTAATTACGTATTAGTGTATATGAAATACATATATATTTGTCCAAACAAGCTTTATTTGCAACAAAATTAGCTATTCTCAGCAAAGGAGCACAAAATGATCAGGTGTGTTTACTAACAACCTACATCCACTCAGCATACGGTGTTCAATACCGGGCGCAAGTTTAAAGCAGCATTCTTGGCTTTTAGCAGAGCTCCCTGAGCTCCCGCAAGTTTAACGGAGCGGAAGTGAATTAAAATTAATCTACTTTCCTTCTGTTTCAACTATTTAATCTTAAAGGTCCAGACGTAAGGTCACAAGTGGAAATATCACTTTATAAAGATTAATAAATCTCTTCCCATCAGATAGGCCAGTAATTCTAACAGCAAGCCGAATATTCATGGCCACATAGTTTGCAATCCTCAAGGTTAATAATCCTCAAGCACCATGCCTTCTAAAGGCATAAAAAGAAGTTGCAAGTAAAATGCAGCTCTATGCAGACCCCAGTGTCTGAAATTCAATTTGAGTGGAAAGTTAAGTAGTGGATGGGGCCAATGTCTCCCTAAAGACGGTGCTCTAAAAGGAACTTCAAAAGGTCGCTTGTTCTTTTGTTGAAGAGTTACTCTAAGCTTTCACTTGTATTTGCTAACACACGTACTTACGTTTCACAGGATCAACATCATCTAAGTAAGTACAGAATATAATTAGCAAATCAGTGAAAATACAAAGACATTACAAAAAAGGAAGAGTTTTCAGTATTATGAAAATATAATCAAAGAGCAGCCTTTTTGTCTGCTATTTTAAAGAACGTAGCTAATTCACTGACCTTCTTCCAATGTTATTTCTAGTTTGCTGCAACAAAGCTGTCAAACAGGGAAAAAAGGAGAGATACCCTCAGATCCAGAAAAAGTACAACACACATGGGCAGAAGTTGCATAAGGAAGTCTAATACATGAGCAAAGTTTAATGCCGTAGGGCATTACTAGACTGAGCAGGGTTGCAGACTAAATGCGTTACAACAGAGCAGTGCAAAGCAGGTCTCAGTAGCTGCACGCTTAATAAAATCACAGACCTGCCTGACCTGGTGGTTGTACATGCACGAAAAACCATAGGCAAAAAGCATCCTAAAACCACAGACCAAGATCGTGCCTGGGAGAATGGCACAGCACTGTCGGAATATTTCCTTCTCTGAAGCTCCAACTAGCTGTAGCATTTGCAAAACCTCGAAAGGACTGCAGAGGTGTGGACCCCAACTGCCTTTGGCCATTCCAAAAAAAAAAAAAAAGAAGCTTTCACATGTTGAAAGCTTCATCATTTGAGTTCCACCAGCATCCAATTGAGTGAACATTTATTTTAATCTTATGACAGCTAGAGTTTATCTCCATTAAGGCATGAAAAATTAATCCAATCCAATTAACTCCCAGATGAACAACGTTAACAAGCAGCAGTGAAACTAAGTTTATTTGAGGACAAATTCAGGAAAGCCTGAGGAATCAATGCTACTTTCAGAGACGTGCTTCTTATCAAGGATAAATCAGAAGAAAAATGCTGGTCTTACTTGTAGAACCCACACACCAACGGCCTTCCACATCTGTCAGCTTCATCGAAACAAGCTTCCGCCGTCTGCCTGTCAAAACTGGGCAGCCTCTCGCAAAATACACCTTTTCCTGTGCAAAATGGTACAGAACACAGGACTGAAGGCAAGACACAGTCTGCGCAAAATGTTTTTATCTTGCAATAACATATACATGTCATTACATTCTAGAAAGTATGTTTGATGAAACCGAAGCATGGAGTTTTATTTGTTGATGCTACTAACTCCCTTTTGGCCTCCAGCTGTGGTTTTGCTAGCTGGTTACAGACCCCAAGAAGCGTGACTGTTTTGACAGCCAGCTTTCCTTTGAGTCCTAGTGGTATTTCTAGGACTAGACACTCCACAGCTGCACTGGGACCAGCACGGTACAAACTCCATTGGTGTTAAGCCATTAACAGCAGTGTCATCAGTGGACTTTCTCTTTAATTATGCAATTAGGTAGTCCGCACAACTCAAGGGACATTGCTGAAATGAGAAAGCATTCACATTTGAAGCGTTTAGCAAACATACAAGGTCTGCCTCAATGTCTGCTTGACTACAGATAAAAGCTGAATTGTCAGTTGTTCCTCTTACCCGCTCGTAAAGCGTCTATTACAATCTCAGAGGCTTCTTCAGGTGGCGAACAAATAATGGCTCCAGAGACTCTGCAGAAGTCAAAAGAAAGATCTTCAGTGAAGACAAGGTTTTTCCTAGAATGAACGCTCAAAAGCTCCTTTCAGTTACAGTTATTTTTACAATAGCCGCCTTAAACCTTGAGAAAGAGTTAAAAAAGACATAAAACCCCGTTGCTCCAGAAGAGCAAGTTGTTATAAAGGGAACTCGGTACCTGCTTGCAAGGACAAAATACGGGATGACTTATAAAGGTTAAAATTACAAGTGGCACAATGGAATTGCATTGCTTTTCCTGCATCTTAAAGGAGAAAGTCTTTTAAAGGTGTCCTTTGAAAATGAGTTAAATCCTGCTAGTTAACACATACAGTGAAATCAAAAGTACGTGGTAGAGCTGCTGAACAAGTGACCGGTACATCTTAGCTTATTACCATTCTTTAGTTTCTAATATCAAACCCATCTTTCTTAAAAGCTCTGCCTTTCACTTTTGCAATGGTATTTAAAATACCAATTTGAGAACTGACTGTAACCACATCACTCGATGGTACTTGTTCAGTTCAGCTGTAAAGCACAACGCCACAATCTTTCCTATTTACAGCAATCCTCGCTTATCTCAGTTTCAAAAGAGCCACCAAAGTCAGCCAGCTGCTTCGAGGCAGAAAAACTGGTAGGCAGCAGGAACGCGTCGTTTATTGCTCTATGGGAATGGAGGAAAACAAGGGGTTTTTATATTTCTTAACAAAACTGCCTGCAACTGAACTCCTCCGAGTTCCCATTGATTCGGGGCATGTGAGCCAAGCTAAGCTTCTCAGGGACTTCTGAGGCGTCTATGGGTAGATGACATGACATGCTACGTAAGGCTTGGCCTGTAACGGCCCCTCGGTCTCGCTCCATTCCCATACGTGGGCCAGACAAGCACAGTCTGGCTCCACTACGGCGCAGCGGCATTTTCCAGAGGGGGAAGCAAGCCTTGCGCGGAGACGCTCGCCCCAAGCCTCGCGGCAGGGAAGAAGCACGCACGGGAGTTAGCGGTGGACAGTACCGCTGATCGTTGAGCGCGACATCGGCGTCCTGCTGCCGCAGCACCCTGGTGCCGGCCAGGAACTCGGCGCCGAAGGCGCGCTCCACCTCCTCCAGCTGATCCTCCACAACATAAAGCAAGCAGCAGCCGTTTTCCTCCATCAGGCTTTGAAAGAAGGCTTTATTAACGAGCCCCACGCCGAAGAGGGCGAGGCCAACGCCGCTGCCAGCGCTGCCGTGCCGTCCGGCGGGCGCCGGGCTGTCGGAGGCCTCGGGCGCAGCCCCCCTTTGGCCAGGCTGCTTTGAGGGGGCAGGTGCGATCCTCACGTGGAAGGCGGCAAGCGCCGAGGGGTGGCTGGCGGAGGTGGAGGGCGTCGGGTCTTCCCTGGGGGCGGCCCCGCTGGCGGGGGAGCTGGCGGCGACGGGGCGGTGGGGAGCCAGCGGCTTGTGGTAGGAGGGCGGCGAGGGGACCGTGCCGTAGCTGGCGCTGGTGCCGGCGCTGGCGGCGAGGATGAAGGACGGCTGGGAGAGCAGGGAGGGCGCGTCGAGCTGCAGGGGCAGGCCGGTGCCGACGTCCGGACCTGCGGAGCTGGGCGAGACAGAAGAGGGCTTGGGGTGAGGCTCCGCTCCCCCTCGCCGAGCGAGGGGCAGAGGCCCCGCGCCTTCAGCCCGCTCCCCGCAACCCCCCTGCTGCCCAGCGGCCCCGGCCGGCGCAGGGAGAAGCCGGGCCGGCCCGGGCACTCACAGGAGCAGCGGGGCGCGCAGGCCGTGCTGGCGGAGGAGGCGGCGGTTGCGGTAGTGGCGGCCGGAGGAGAGGTGCTCGAGGATGCGGTCGCGGCGCACCCGCATGGGCAGCTGGCAGGAGGTGCAGTACAGCGTCTCCACCACCGCCGCCTCCCCGGCAGCGCCGCGCTCCAGGAGGTGCCGCTTCACCGCCAGCTCCGAGAACTCGGCCGCGTAGTCGTGCAGCGTCTTCTTCTTCCGCCCCATGGCGGCGGCGCGGCCCGGCCCGGCCGCCCCGGAAGCGGAAGGCGCGGCCCCGCCGCCGTTGCCTGGCAGCCGGGCGCGGCGGGAGGCGGAGGCTGCGGGCCCTGCCCCCGAGCGAGCCCCCGCTCCCGCAGCCGGCGCCTGACAACGCCGGGAGAGGGGACGAGTCGCCCCGCCAGGCACCAGGGCGGACCCCGCCACCTCGGACTTCAGCCCCGGTTCCGAGCCCCCCCCTCCCCTCTCCGGGCAGGAGTCCTCGCCCCTCCCTGCAGCGCGGAGATGGAAGGAGCGAGCCCCGCCGAGGCAGCCCCCGAGGAAGCCGTCGGCCACGCCGACGCCCGCGGGGCCCTGCAGCAGGAGCAGGCGCGGGTGGCAAAGCTCACCGAGCTCCAGAACGGCGAGCGAGAGCTCCGCGAGGAACTGCAGAAAGCGAAGGATGACTACAACATGGCCACAGGTACCGGGGGAAGGCGTCCAGAAAACACAGTTCTAGCTACCAGGTTAATCTTCTTGCGATTCCACTTCTTTTACCTAGAAAAAATCCTAGGTTACGTTCGCATGAGCACAAACCCTTCTGCATTCGATTGTTGCTCACAGTGGGGCGGAACTGCCGCTTGCTTCGAAACACCTTTCTCTCCCTGCTTAGAAGTGAGGCGCACGGGGGAACCCTGCGGAGGAAGCCCTGAGCAGTATTCCGGGGCACCCAGCAGCGGTGCAGCACTCTGGCAAAGCTGTGCTTGTGTTACCAACTCTGTTAGGCCTCAGAGTAGCTCCTACCTCCCGCAATGACGTTAGTGAAGTTCAATATATATCCCAGCGAAGTGCTATGAAACGCATTATGAACCAGCGTCACTGCGGCTGAAGCGTTAACTTCGGCCACGGTCTATACTCAGACGGTTACAACAGCTCTGCTTACGCTTACCTGACAAAGATGCCGTGAAGCTTTTGGCGGGGATTCGGTTTGCTTACAGTACTACGCCAACCTTACAGGTGCCATCTCTTCCTTGCAAAGACAACTGGAGATCCAAGAATCCCAGCTTCGGAGAATCAAATCTGAAAAGGAAACGCTCCAAAAGAAGCTCAGAGAGCGAGAAAATCAGCTACAAGCCATGTCTACCAAGGTACCCCCCTGAGAGCATGCTGGGCATTGTTAGGAGAGCTGGCAGCAGGGAATTTGGGCTTTATGCAACAGTTCCCTTCCTCATAGACAGGAGGTGCACCCGTGAACTGCAAAACTAAAGTGTAACATTTTCTCTTAAGTTTTGCAGCCTGAGAGAAGAACAGAAACCCGAAGAAATGATGGTGACAATAGAGAAGGAGAACTGCAGTCTTCGACAGGTAAATTCGGTGCAAAGCCGCTACAGAAAATTCTTCTATTAGCTGCTTAGTTGTGCTTGTTTTAGGCTTGGGGGAGTTTGCCACATAAAAAACCCTACTCAATCCAGTAGTTTTAAGGAAAACACCAAGTAATAACAGTTACCAGTACTGGCAAGGTTGTTAGTCTGTAGACTCTGCCCAGGAAATACAAGAAGCTTTTGGACCAGATACTGGGAAGATGCAGCCAAGCCTGCTCACTTTTTTCCTCACGATAATGGCTTGATTTATCTGTCTCCTCAGGTTGTTACAGAACAAGAATCCAAACTGGCTGAGCAGAACAAGCTGATCAGTGAGTTACAGGGGACAGTCAGCCAGCTACAGGCAGAGGTTCTGACCAGCCAATACCACATCCACAAGCAGCAACGGGCCCAAGAGGCGATCCAGAGCCAAGCTGAGACACTGCAGCACAGGGAGCTGCAAACTAGAGTGGCACTTGAATGCATCACCAGCAGGGTAAGTGTAGCCTCCTTCACTTCAGCCTCCTACCTCCCCCTTGGGAGACGCTTCAACCATTTCAAGCAGAGAATCTGAAAGCTTAGAGACATTCTTGGGCAGAAGCACAGTGGGAGATGCACCAGGACACTGCAGTCCTTTGCTCTTGGGGCCCAGCTTCCCTTTGCAGCCACAGGGCCAGAGGAGCAGGAAACTCAGTCCATTTGCTTCGCAGCTTTTTAGCATGCAGCTCTTATGTCACTTACAAAACAAACAGGCCTCAAATACCAGAAGCCCTTGAGAAACTCAAGTTCAGAACAGTTACATCACCAGATTTCTAATATCCTTCCAGGCTCAAAGTAACAGGTTATCACCTTAAAGCCATTTCCTGCAGGCGTATGTGCCTGGTAGCAAGCACAGAGCCTGATACCTGGGTAAGGGACTCAGTCCACCCAGAAACACATCATTATCACAGTACTTGCAGTGAAGCCCAGTCAAACTGCCTGTAATTTCACATAAACAGACTTTCCATTTCATCATTCACTAGTACTTTGTCCAATCTGACAGCGTAGTCTCTGTAAATCCATGCAAATGCCAAAGAATTGTGTATAAAGACTAAACACACCTACTTTCCTCTTTTATCAAAAGTTTGAAAGATACCGAAGCAAAATAATTCAGGCCACGTTCAGTACGGCAGGCAGCAAGCCTCCCCAGGCAGAGGTCACGGATGAGGAGGTGCTGGAGGCAATGCAGGTACGTGGCTCTTTCGAACTCTGCGTCTAGCAGCCGGCAAGGGACTGATGAGATAACAGAACACTTGGCAGTACTGCTCTCCACCTAATGCTTTCCCACCTCTTTACACATCCCTAATTTTCAGAAAATAATTAACGAACGGATGGAGTTCCATCAGATGCTGAAACAGAAAGGCGTCAAGGTCCCATCGCTCTACAGCATCGACACGTCTGCTTCATCACCTACCAGTGCTAAGGGAAGGAGAAAGAGTCCTACAAGGTAGCATCTTTTAACGCCCAAAAAGCAGCCCTAATGGCCGAGTTGGAATACATCACCAACTTCAGGCTCCTGTTCCTTGGTTTTGAGATGGTAACTAACAAATTAAACTCATTTTCCTGAAATCACGTTCTGCGGGAATATCTAATTCAATTGTTTCAACCGACTTGGAGCACAATTCACTGTAAATCATTGGTCTGTAGAAACATTTGACTTCACAAGGAAGCTTGAAGCACTACTAAGGACCGCTTGGCTACAAGTAGCTGGAAAGCATTAAATTACCATTTTTGCAGTATACAATAACTGCTTTGGCAAGTTTGTATAGTCACATGACTGGAAAATTCACCAATGCCAAAACAAGTGACAGTGACATATGACTGCAAGAACTGTTTTATTTTTCCATTCAATATGCAAGTCCCAACACGTGGACTTACTTGACACGGTATCTAGAAGGTCAGTTAAAGCTCTATATAATTTTTAACAGAAAAAAGTCAATCTGTAGGTCACCCTAGCTTATGGAGAGGTTTGCACTCATACAGGTAGTAGCCCAGACATAAGAGTCACCCACAGTCTGTAAAAATTAGAACCAGCCACACTACCTGTATTTTGGAAGGTGTCCCCAACACTCCTCCTGTGGGAGTGTGACAGAAAGCTCCAGGAGGGTCACGCTGGGCAAGACTGCTTATATTTTGGGGAGACAGGGAGCTTTAGTAGTGTCGATGTAAGGCAGCATTAGCCCTCTGAACGGGAACTGAACTTTATCATCAAGAATAAATTCAGTGCTCGATCAACAGGAACTCAACAGGTCCACAACAAGGTTACTACAACTGGGATTTCCACAAGGATGGGTGATGGCTCTAAGACGTACTGGGACACACCAACCCCTGCAGTCAATTCAACTGACTTCGCTTAAAAATGGAAGCTGTGTTAATGTCTGAACACAGAAACCATCACTTTAAAACTAATTCCTCAAGTTCTGACAGCAATTAAATTTTCACAATTACTCCAGATATAAAAATAAAATTACACAGAATAAGATGTTAGCGATGTAGTTTTGCATTCCGTCTTCAGTATTGGTACATAGCACATGACTTAGTTTCAATGCTGTCACCTACTGGACTTCTCAGTTTAAGCTGCCAAAATAATAATCCAGCTGAAACATACCGGGAAGAAATAGCGATCTTGCAGAAAAAGATGACTGCACTCATTTTGTAAACGCTAAGATGTCATAATGATTTTCTCTACAAGTTAATGCATTCTGACTTCCAATACTTTCTCTGCCTTTAAGTTTGCATTTGAAGATGCTGTTATCTCTACCTCGTCAGAATACTGATGACTTTCTATTAAGGCTGAAAGAATGCACTACTCCTTGCTGTAGCTTGATCAAACTTTGAAGTTCTTACATAGCCAGGCAGGATGTACTGCATCTTTTCTTTAAAAAAACCCTGCCTCACTGTGTACAAGTTGCATTGTTGAATATGGAAAAAAAAAAGTAATAATTTTCTTAGCTTTGATAGCTGCTAACGTATTACAGTCAGAAGAGAGGAAACTGTGGTTAGGTCAGTTTTTGAAGGATAAAGTACTTTCAAGTTGCCATCAGTGTCCACCACTCGAACCTGCTCCACTACCAATGGAAAATTCATCAGCTGCAGATTTTGGCTGGGGTTCAAATTCACTGGTCCACAAAGAGCATCAGATTCGTTATCCGAGCCCGAGTCTTCCTTATTTTCCAAGGTAAATCGGTTCAGTTCTGCAATTTTCTGTTAAAAGCAAGATACAGAAAACAAGATTAATTCTGCAGCTAAGGCCTCAGAGCAACTCCAGGCTGCTTCCAAAGTGTGGATCTGGCCAGCCTCTGGAGGAACGTCTGCATGAAAACATCTTCAGTGGGTTAGAATCTCTCAGGAAACTGAAAGCGTTTTTGATGTTATCACTGCTGTGCTCTCCAGGAGGTCCCGCTCCTTCTGAACAGTTTAATTTTTTGCATTTAATGCAGAACTCAGGCTCTGTCAAAGCACTTGTCTAAGCAACAAGAGCCTGCTGTAGGATCACCACCACCGAGTTTGCTTTCGGTCCATTTGAAATTGTCTCTGTTACCACCTTGTGTCAACTACACAAATCAGTTAGCCTTCACCAATGTGTTCTAAAGCTTATGTTAACTGGACAAGAAAAAATACATTTATCTTGCAAAATATTTAACAGCATCCTATCCCGTACTCGCCATATACCAAGTTTTACCCTTTTCAGTAAGAAAGCTTTAATTAAAAGAAAGCATGTTGAATAGCATTTAATGAGACCGTCCTGCTGCTAATACAGCATCTGAAAGATAATTCTGTAACAATGATAGGACCGAGCAAGCTAATTGTCAGCAGGCTGAGGTGAGAAATCTCCCTAAAAGAATTTATTGGCAGCAATTGAAGCCATAAAATCACTAACGAGGGGAAAGTGTCGAAAGTCAAACCATAAATTTCCAATTGTGGTAACACAACATTATTTACCCTGGTGAGTTTTGAGGTCTGCCAGTTAGTCGGGATACAAGAATATAAAACCCTTTTGTGATACAGCAAGAACAGAAGAGTAAGTGAAGGAGAGGGAATAATAACAACAACAATAATAAACTTCTGTATTCTTCTCAATACACGTGAGCAATAAAACATTTTGTTAAGAAGCACACCAAGAGCAGACAGGATTATTTTACTGAACTACTTACTAGAATTAGTGTGTCCATGACATCTTTGCATATCTGTAAACTGGTATCGCTTGTCACTTCCAGAAATAGATCACGGGTGTCTTTTCTAATCTGTAAGAATTTCACCAGTAAAGCAAGTAAGGAATCGGAGCATACTCACCCACAGTCACTTGGCAACATTTCAATACACAAACTGAATGAAAGGCTTTCATTCAATTCAACTGGAGGCAAAGTACTGCCTTTCTTTACAAGTCACAAACCATATTCTTGCCGTTCAATAAAGCCATCTCTGCAAAGGCAAACTGGTGCCTTTGGAACAGCTTGCCAGACCTTTACAGATTTACAAAGGTTACAAATATAACTCCAAGACCCATCTCAATCTGACAGTCTAGCAGAGAAGATTCAGGCTTTGAAGATTTCTACTTGGAACACAATCACAAGTTTCACAGAACTGCATGCATCTTTGAATCTGGAGTTAAATATCTCTCGGTAGAAAGAAACACTGCTTAATTCTTATTAACCTATTTCCACTAACAGAGAGTACCTTTGTTTTCTCACTATTGGTTATAGGTGGGAAAGAAATCACAACGCCTTCGGCATCCACAAGACACGGGTAGTTATCTTTGCCATCCAATAACTGGAGATACCTGCCAAGAAAAACAAAGAAGCAGAAAGTGAGCAACTGAAACAGCAGCTGGACACAATGGCAGAAAATAGCAACAAAAACGAATTAGTGTGTTCCTGATCTACCACGTAGCAAAAACAGACGTCAGAGCACTAAAATTCAGCAAAATGGTATCATGGTGACACAGCTGAGGACAGCCACCAGCTGCAGGAAGTGACGGGCTAGAACCATAAAGGAACTCACATTTTAATATCCACGCTGTCAAAGTAGAGAGACATGCTTCTAGTGCCTTCAGAGATCCCAGTGCTCAAACAGGAAAATCAGAGTCCACTGTCTGATTCTTCCAGACAGCTTACCTAATTTTCCCTCTTACGTACTATGGTGATACAGTTCTCCCACCATGTACTTGGCAAATTTCCCCAAGGCGTACGAGTGATGGACATGGGCGGTGAGCTCTGCATGAGCAGTAAACAGAACAGGGCAGTGCCACACTCTGCTTTATAGTTCATCTGTCACTACATGCAGATTTACCACACCTCCGATTTGCTTAGTTTATTGAATTTGCATGACATACACTTCATTCCTCCTCAATTCCTTTCTATTTGCTATTCTAAATGTATTTGTCACCTCTAAGAATAATTCCTATGACAAGAATTTACTCTTGATGCAGCTAGAAATAAGAGAAGGCACTCATCATCCTCATTTCACTCCAGGTTACTCTATATATATAAATTCAGCTCAGTGTTTCTCATCTCAACTCCTAAAAGCCCATGCTGGGTTTGTTAGCCCCATCACCATTACAGAACATGCTTCGTAATACATTCGAGCACATTTTCTGCAGTGCTGTTTTTCCATAAGAGTTACCAAAATTCATATGAAGAAAACCAAAAAAGATCAGTATACTGACTTGTGCAAGCCAGAAACATTCTGACGCTTCTTCTGTTTCCTCTGCTCCTCAGCTTCTAACTGCAGCTGACGGAGAAGATCCTTTGCCTTGATCTCCTTTCGACCCAGGGGCATTATCTACACCACACAAGAAAACAAATGTTTGAGTTTAGGAGTGACTCAAAGACTAGGTTTATTAAAACTCTCCTGTAAGCAAGACAATAATTAAAACCACGCTTCTGTATGCCAGCATTCCTAACACCTTATTCAGTATGGAAATACACTTTCTATTTCACATGGACTACTATGATCACATTGACTTTAAACCTTTGTGTGAGGTACAACACCCACTCGAAAACCAGGCTCATTCGCTAGTACTAAACCGGGCGTGGACAGTTTTCTTAGCCACTTCCTTCATTGTCATTACTTACTGAATAATGTGAAAACCTGCTGTCTCATAACAGAAGCCATGTGCAAAAGGCTCTGTAAGCCATCAGGAAAACGAAGAATTCATTCCCGAGGACCAGGCCACGTGCACAGAACAGTTACAAACACAAGGTGTCTAGAGAGCAGAATGCAACAAACACTTTGGGTCAGCCTCAAAGAGTCAGAATGCCCTGACTGTTCGTTCGGTCCTCCAGCAAGACGGGTTCTGGAAGCAGGATATGAATGGACACACTGAAATACGCCTAAATAAATAAGGATGACAAATTCGCAGTATCGTTTTTACATTCTGGATTGAAGTTACAAGTACAGTCTAAGAGCTTGTCACAAAAATGTACTGCAAGCTTTTTTTTTTTTTCCCCCCTCTTCTTTGAAAGCAGCAACATAAACAACTCAAAACTGGGTCAATCAACAGAACCCGAGTTGATTTTAATTAACTTGAAGGCTGCTGCCATTCGAGGTGCACTCATACGAACAAGCACACTCCAGGCACATCCTAACATATACGGACCTCCAGGGAACATTAAGATGGTAACACCACAACACAGGAGAAAGGATCAACACTGAAACACCAATGCCTCAGTCACCCTAAGCAAAGGCACACATTAAGCAAGATCAGAATGCCTGTAGAGAAAAAAAAACCCCTACGTCTGCTTTCTGTGATTACGTAAGTCCTCGGGCAGATGCGCTCATAACTGGTCCTGCAGTAACACTAGGTAGCTCTGCAAGGCTTGTTCAAGCAGGCTTTGTTACAGCAGGATAGCAAGAAGGCTAGCACAGCTTCTAAATTAACGTTCCTCAAGTTAGTTTTACTAGCACCTACAGAGTAAGAAAAAAAAGCCTTTCCATTCTATACAGCTCCAGAAAGCAAAAGGAAAAAAATTGGAAAGGCCCACCGATGCTACTGGCCCTACCTTCAGTTCATCAGGAGGCTGAACGTCATATATCAGAGGACCTTTGATCAACTGCAAGTCATGGGTGGCAATTGTGGCTGCTGTCCGCTTTTCACAGATGTCTTCGTGCAGTTTAGTCTAAAACATAAAGAATGCCATCAAAATATATCAAAAACAGCAATGTGATTTATTCCTCCTAGGGTTCAGATTCTCCTGTATTTAGTGTTTGTAGCATTATCAGCTAGTTGAGTAACTCTTTTGCATTAAATGGAGCCCTTCTCTTCACCTGCAAAATCATTTTATCTGAATTACAAACCAGATGTAAAGATAGCGAATGATAGCACACAACATGTTTCTCAACTAGGAGATAAACAGTTTTAAATCGGAAAACAATCACAGATAGGCGAGTCTCGTAATCTGAAAGAAGCTAACACCTGCCATCTAATGGACAGGCGAGCAGTATGCCAGGTGAGAGTCTGTGGTTACGATGCCTTGGTTGGAAGGTTAGGCGTGCAAGACAGCTTTAGCCCAGATTAGGGACAAACCAGGGTACTTCTAACGTGGACGCGGGTCTATTACTAGTTTTCAACAGGTTCCACAGCACTAACAAGCTGTTGTTACAGAGGCAACGCAAATGCGTGTGCATGCATCGCCCTCTCATGGTAATATCGGAGCTCCTACTAGGTTCTTCATGAAAGCCACTTTTACTTATTACAGACCGACTAGGCGGCATGCTGCTGGCAGAGGCCACGCTGCGCTGCCATCCCGCCGCATCCTCACCACCTGCTAGGTGAAGAGTTCACTCTAAGTTTCAGAAACCTGTCTGCTGGAAGGAGCCTAGAACGGCCCATTTCCAACGCTGCTAGTAACGTTCCCGTTGCAAACAAGTAACGCAAGAACGCAGCAATTACCTGCGCGGACAGGAACCTCTTCAGAGCGTTTCCCGGCTTTAAGTTCACTCCCTTCAGTATGCAGCACACAATGAAGGGTCGAACATCTTTGACGCCCGGGCTCGCTTTGACCACCAAGGGTGCCGGGTTTTCGGAGACGTGCAGAACCTTCACCAGCAGCTTGCTCGCCTCCTCCAGCTCGTCCTGCTCCCCGTCCCTGCCATCCTTCTTCTGCTGCTTCTCCCTCTTCTTCTTCCTGGCCTCCTCTCTGGCGCTCTCGGCCTTCCCCTTCCCGCGGCCCCCGGCCCGCAGGTACTCCAGGATGGCCTTCGTCTGGCAGCCGTTGACCATCTTCTCCAGCCGCTTGTCCTTCAGCTGGTTGCCCCTGAAGTTGGCCTCCTTCAGCCGGGGGCAGTCGGCCAGCGCGGCGGGCAGCTCCCTCAGCTGGTTGTTGGCCACGTCCAGGCTCTGGAAGAGAGAGGCAGGGTGGTCAGCGGGGGCGGCGGGGACCCGGGGCAGCGGCGGGGGGGGCGGCGGGGCCGCTCCCACCTTGAGGGCCGGCAGGGCGGCGATGTCGGCGCCCAGCTCCGCCACCTCGTTGTCGGCCGCCTCCAGGCGGCTGAGGAGCGGGAAGGGCCCGCCGGCGGCAGCGGCGGGGGGCAGCAGCCCGCCGGGCAGCGCCCGCAGGCGGTTGCCGGAGAGCAGCAGCGCCTGGAGCTGCGGCGCGGCGCGGGCCAGCCCCGGGCCCAGCTCCCGCAGCCGGTTGCCGCTCAGGTTGAGGCTGCGCAGCTGCGGGAAGGCCGGGGCTCCCGCCGGCTCCGCCGCCGGCTCCGCGCCCGCCGCCCCGCCCAGCGCGGCGGGCAGCGCCTCCAGGCCGTTGCCGGAGAGGTCGAGGAGGCGGAGGGCCGGCAGCGGCCCGCCCAGCCCCGCGCCCAGCCCGGCGGGGCCCAGCGCGTTGCCGCGCAGCACCAGCGTGTGGAGGGCGGGCAGGGCGGCGGCCAGCCCGGGGCCCAGCTCCCGCAGCGCCGCGCACCCGCTCAGCTCCAGCGACTGCAGCAGCGGCAGCGCCAGCAGCGCCGCCGGCAGCCGCCCGCCGCCCGCCGCCACCCGCTCCGCCACCGCCGCGCCGGCCAGCGCCAGCTCCCGCCGCCGCTCCCGCGCCGCCGCCTCCAGCTCCGGCCAGGCCGCCGCCGCCATGGCGCCGCGCTCCCCCGCCCCGCCTGCGCCGGAGCCGCCCTCCTCCGCGGGAAGGCCCGCCCCGCCGCCGCTCCGCCCGGGGAGGGCTCGCCCGGCGCAGCCGAGACACCGCGTAGCCCCGAAGCGGCCCGCCCGCACCCGCCGGGCGGAGGAAAGGCAGCGCCCCGGGGCGCTGCGGTAACTCACCGCACCGGCCGAGACCCCGAAAACCGGCTACCACGGGCCCACCTCGCCCTCGGAGTAAACGAGGACCCGGCCCGCGACGCGCTCCGCCCGTCGACGCCGCAGGTGGCGGCTTAAAGGCTGAGCCGAGGGCTGCCGGCACTGCGGAGCACCGCGCTTGCTGCAGCGGTGCGGTACGGGTGCACTAAGGTGCTGCCGTGGCATTGCTTCTGCAGCCACGCTTTCACCCCCCCGGTACTGATTTCTGTTGGAACAGCGTGAAAACGCAGAGGTACCGTCCCAACTTGCTAAACAAATTTATTAAACAAGTGCAATAAAAATAACTTACATGTTTAACATAAGTGACTTTTTCTCTTGAAATGATAGCGATAAAATCTCTAGGATTTAAATACCTTATCTGCTCATCCGCATAATCTATATAAATTGCTCTCTTGGGGTAGTGGAACTCCAAGCGTTCGCTTGAGATTAGATGAATTCCTGCACGCAGGGACACTGGCTGCTCTTGAGTCGTCCCTGCAGTTTAGATGGATGAAAACAACTCCGTTGACATTCAGGTACAGTATGGAGAAGGAGATCAGATAGAAAAAAGTCCATGAGATAGGGACGATAGTCTGTTCTTTCTTAAATCAGCAACGGCGGTATATCATTATTAAAGTTTTCCAGTCCAACAGTTTGGAGAACTTCTTTCCGTTAGCCAGACCTGCACCTGTGTGACATTTTTGCTCCGGAACATTTTGCTCGAGACTTCATCGCACAGGAACAAATTTCCCTGTGTTTTTCACACCAGTGTTTATTTTGCCACTGCAGAAAACACAGGTTGTTTATTAAGTGAAAGGAAGTGGCCCAGTGAAATCATCCTTTAAATATGACAGGCGGTACTACTAAGCTCAAAGAAGGCCCTTTCATATCCTAAAAAATTTTCCATTTTCTCACTCCTAAGTTGTTTCCAGTTCGTACCATTGAGTAGTTAATACTATCTTTATACTTCACTTCAGAAGTGCATTTTTTTAGTCTAAAGATACCCAGCAATCTCACTGAGTGTTATGCACTCTAAAATACTTAACTGATTTCTTTAAAATGTTGCTAAAGAGCTATTCTGGATTTGAAAAAAAACTTAGAAAGCCCCGAGGCGCACTGTGGTGTGCCCAAGCCCATGCATGTGTCTTTTAAAAGCTGTCTGACAAGAGGCTCTGGAACACGCTTCTCCTGCGCATACCTAATTCCTGCTCCCCAGTCTGGGCTGGGACGGTGAGTGAGGGGGGTGGTAAGGACAGGGGAGAGGCAGGAATCTCCTGCATGACAACTTCTTGCAGTGAAAAAGCTGCAGAGAGTTATTGCACGGGTCCCTAAGGCATAACTACTGTGCTCTACGACGGAGCAAAGAGAAAAGCAGTTACTGTGCTCGCTCCAGAGCCCCAAACAGCCGCACGGGGAGACAGGCAGCCTGAGCACAGAGCAGCAGGAAAGCGTCCTGGTACACAAACGTGAGAAACAAGTGCTATGCAGGGGAAAAATGCCTCCAAAGAGAAGGTCTGTAAAAGTGCCTTACGCTGCTCCCAGCTTTTTTGCTCTTCAGATCAGTCAGCACTGGGAAATACGACCCTCACTATAATTAACAGTGTTTGTGGGGTCTTGGTTTGGGGGTTTTTTGGTTTCGTTTTTTTTTTTAAATCAGGTCTTCGTTTCTTTTTTTTTTTAAACATGTTTAAAAAGGTTGTCCCATAAAGTTATAAAATGGAAGGCACACATCCTGCTACATGCAGGATTTAATGGATTATTTTAATTACGCTTTGCTTGACTGGGTTTAAAAGCCACGGTTGAGGAGCAATGGAGAGCTGTATTTACCAATTCAATGTACATACTATATCAGCCAATCCAGAATACATGGAGGACCTTTGCAAACAGGTTTTTTTCATCAACCATGCACAACAGAAAGCTCACAGTTTTATGTCCAAAAGGAAAAAAATGCTCTGGGCGACAGCTCATGAGCCTGCAGTCCGCTGTGCGTGCTAATCTCTGAGCAAAATCACTGGTTATTTTGCTTGCATGAGGAATCAGGTTCTCAAATAGGAACCTCTGCCACTAAAGTAGAAATAAAAATACATATATATTTGTTAATATATATTAATAAATATACATTAGGAATATATATATATATTTGGAAGAGTTAAATAAACAATTTATATAAAGACTTTCAAAATAGAAGCACACCAATCTACCTGTAAAATTTGTATGCTTGTAGACAGGCTGCACGCAAACGATAAAAACTGCATATTACAAAGTTAGTGCTGTATATACAACACAATACCGCAAATTCATTCCCCGGTAGCAAAAAAACCCAACCCCCAAAACATCTACTTATATTACGGTGATCACTCATTCTTGTACCTGTGGGTACCTGGACGAGGGACAAATTAATTCTATCCCAGTAAGCAATTGCCTAAGTGCTACAAGTAGAAACGTCAGGATTGTTGCTTTAGGTACAAAGTTTCATACATTGTGTCTTAATAGAATTTGTCCTCTTTGGAGCTGTTAAACAGTCACATGCTGCAGTCTATGGATGTTTATTTCAATCAAGATCTAACTAGAGAAGCTCAGTATTAGAGCTGGATTTAGAAGCGAGCTGAGAGTACACTAAAGCAGGAAAAAAAGGTCTAAATTTATTAATTCAAGCTTTTCAGGGCCCCACTAAGATTTTTTTCTTTTCTTTAAGGGGCCATTTCTTGGGGATATATTTCAGAATTAACTGTGAGATTTTAAAGCATAACTTTAATTTTTACAGTAGCTCCATCAACACACACTCTTATTATGTACCAAATGGGACTCTTGCGGTTTAGCTTAATCCTCTTGTCAAGTGGACTAATAAGGCACTTAGTGCACAGCGAGAGAGGCAGCACAGAACAGCCATTTCATGTTGCTTCCTACGTAATGGCACGTCATATGGCAACATCCAACCAGCCCTTTAGCTTTTTTATTTGGTGCTAATTCTTGGTGTTGAGTAGCGCTTTGGGTACTGCTCTACTGCCTTCAAAATTCTAAACCTGAAATATATGCAAAGGCCAGGCTTCCACAGCAAAGCCGCTTCTCACCACGCATGGCTTGTGTTACTCCTAGAGCCTCGGCAGAGCCAAGGAAGAGACATCCATTTCACTCAACATTATTAACATGCTTGAACTCATAAAATTACAGACACCGGTATTAGCAGGGAGAGCAAGGTTATCTGTCAAAATAATGTTTCTAAGAGTTTTAAAAATGAGTGGAAACATTTTATGATGGCCCTGATCCATTTCCTTTCCTTGCAAGGTCAATTAGAGCTTTCAGCTGACTTAGGAGGTGTTCAAGGATACCAGTCAGTTTTAGAAAAAAGTACAGTTCCCATTTCCAATGAAGGAACCAAGAGTTTCAGAGCCTAGCACAAATAGACAGACTTGTAAGCTTTCACAACAGCTATTAAGTTCGTCCCATTTTAGCTGACAAAGTTTATCATGACAAATACACGGAAGAAAAAGGCAGCTGTTGTAAACACACCAATAGTGTCTTTCTTACTATCAAAATACATTAGATCCTGGCACAGTGGCTAAACTAATCACCAAAGAACGGCATGATTCTTTGATTTACTTCATTATACTTGAGGAGCAGACAACTGAAAAAGCTTTCCAATTCCTGGCCCTACTTGTAAACATGCCCTAACTGAAGCAAATAAATCCACACTATAGGACTTGCAGTGGAAAAAACAAACCCTATCACTTTCCTCGACTACATTGCAATTTCTCCTTTTTTTTTTTCCTTCTAGCAAACACACGAGGAAGAATTTTGCTTTATGGAATTGCTGTTTTACCCATTAATTGGTTCAAGAGTTTATCTATACAGGATCACACAGGTCTTTTGGATGACCAAGATACACATTTCGTATAGTCTGACATGTCTGACGTACACGCATTTTTCATTTCACCTTATGCCAGCTGCACACGGTATTGCAGGCGAACAATGGTATTGCTGAGACACCAACATCATCATCACATCAAAGGAACCTGTGCGACTGCAACAAGCCTATTTTGCTCACTGTATACCCGTATTTTCAATGGTGTTTCCTCAAGTCTAATTATGATGAATTCTCTGTAAATGCACTGATGTGATGCACAAATACACACAGGCAGCCCATCTCCTAGCCAACCAGTACACACAGTTTAACTTGCGACCTATCTGTCTACCACAAGTGTCTGATGGTAAGACAAAATTATCGACATTATTACTTTCAGCGTGTTATAAAGTCAATTTTGGCAGAAAACGATTAGCAATATATTCTGCAATTATTACATTGAAGTGATCAGGTGGTAAAGTCAGCTAATACAGGTATTACTTCCCAAGCTTTCAGAAGATATAATTGCAAACAAGTGTCACACTTGCATCAAAAGAACAAAAGCTGTTCAGCTCTGTCCTGAAAGTCTAGTACAATTTCTGCTTGGTAGGTTTCTTGCTCTTCCCCAAAAGAAAGCCAAAACACAAATGACTGTGGCTTTTGGATCTTAAGGAAATTCCTTACTGGATCTCAAAACCAGGCTGTTAGAACCACAGCCCCAGAGTAATCCATGAACCAGGGCACAGCCTCTGTGCTGACTGCGACAGCAGCTACACAGTGTGGCCATGTTAACTCCATACTCATTGGGGAGTTTTTTTTAATATGAGGAACCAGTCAAAGACCAATGCACAGCCTTCCTTGTGCCATACAAGGAACGTGTCAGGCTAGATCTGTCCCAGAACATTTGTGTATTTCTAACATGCACATTTCTAGGAGAAAACCACAATGCTGCACAGACAGCTAACACAAAAGTTATGTACCGCAGTTATCAGACTAGGCAAGTACTGCTCAAGGCTGAGAACAGCCCCTTGTAGTCAAGCGAAAAAGATGATATGAGTTGCCCACACTTTTTAAATAACTATTAACAACTATATGCCCAGGTATTAAGACAAAGGAAAAAATACTTGTCCTGTCATCGCTTTGAGTATGTTTTGCCAGTGCTTTTATTTGGGCCCCCTCTTGGGGTTGGGATCTTGCTTCCCATAGAGGGAGGTCGAGTGTTTGCTCCTGAAGGACCTGTTTTCCTTAAATACTGGCCACCTGTTTTGCCTGTGAAGAGAAAATACAGATCATTATTGCAAGCACATCTAGTCCCAGTCTTTAATTTTATCTCCCATTTTGATTCTCAAGATATATTAAGTCTGAATGACTGATGCTACCAACTATACGTTGGCAGGCGTCCAGTCTGAGGTGCGTCTCATACCAGGAGCAGTAGGACTAAATGGTCAGGGTTCCTTTCCTATCTCTAGGAAGTCGTTGTGGAGCTTTAGCTGTATCCAGGCAGGATTTAAGTTCCTTCAATGTTTCCAAATTCTAAGCAGCAGCAAACTAACTAGCATTCTCATTAGCAAGTAGAAACAGCAAAGCTGAAGACAGACAGACAGACATGACTGTAGGTCCAGTTCAAGACTGGAAACTGTTGAGTTTAACCGCATCCACTTATGACAGCTGAAAGAAACAATTCAACAGTTCTGTCCAGGAACTTGGAGTAGTTGTGAAACGCAGATATGAGCAAAACAAATATCAGACAGAGAAGGTTAATTCTAGCAACGACCTGAACATGCAGCGGAATAAAGAACTCTGAAAAAAGTCTGAAGGAGGAAAGGTTTTGGATGTCACTGGCCAAAAGAGTTTTGGTGCTGCAGGCAGTGAAAATAGCTTGTTTAACTTCTGTGTTCAGGAAGTAAAATGATTTTGCATGTGCTTCATAAATAAAGATGACTGTTAAAAAAAAAAAACAAACACCTGACATCAGCATCAATATCTCTTTGTTGGTGAAGAAGCTGCACAATCATAAATTCTGCCTAGCTCCCGGGTCTGAATTGAAAAGGAAAAGCAGTACACAGCACTAACTATTCAATTCATCTGGTAATTAGGATTAGATTAGCATCTTCTGATTGGACATTAAAAGCTAAATCAGGCTCTCAGTTCTTTGTGTCAGCGTTCAGGAGCTTTCCAGAATGTTAACTGTTTAGTATCACCGCTGATTTTCTATTCACAGTCATACTATTATGCAGAAAAAAAACCCTGAACTGATCAAATTATCAAATATGCCAGTTTCCCCAATCAACTGAGCTAATGCCCTAATTTTGAGATTATTGTTACTGAATGATTTTGAGAATTTGCTCCCTAAGCATACTGTAGTCTATACCAGTGTAAGAAATACCAGTTAGGTTACACAAATGCAAAAAACGTGTTGAATTAAGACCCAGCTTGCTCTTGAGGGTGAAATACTTTTCTTAAGTAAAGGCAACATAGTAAAAAGCATAATCATTATTATCATAAAAGAATATCTTACCAGGCTGCACCAGAAGAGTTTTGTTTATTGTGGGTAACCTCCGTTGATTCATTTTACAGCCATCTTTGCCCATTAGGTGAGATTTCCAGGCCTAAAGTCAATTAAAAAGTAGTGATATTACAATACCAGCAAAATTAGCCAATCTTTTATCTAGTCACTACGTACACACACATACTTTTTAAAACAGGGGGAAAGTGAGAGTTGTATACAGACTTTATGGCAATTGCATTTTAATCTGCTCACTCATAAAAGCACGAGCACCTTATGACTAAGTGAAATAGAAATTAATATATCAATTTTTTAAATATAACTTAAAAGTTATATCACAATAACAAACCCCAGACAGATCCTAGAAATTAAAAGTGAGTGACATTTGCTTTGTTTTTTAAATTTTCTTAATTAACAACTGAATTCAAATCAGGAAAAAACAATGTACAAATAACATGGAAAATCTTTTCATCTATACATATTTTAAACTGAAAAAGCGTGGGCATACCTACAAGGTTATGATAATAGTTAAAGCATTCAGCAACCCGAAGGAGTAGGAGCTGCTATTACCAGAAAACATGACAGCCTCTTCAAACTAGAGGCTATGTGAAGTCTCTTACTTACAAGAATAATTTCGGCAGAAGTAAGAAAAGAAAAAAAAAATCCAAACAATGCATACGTTTCTCAACAAACGTTTCAGACTTGGTTACAATATTTTCTGAGCTCCTCACGCTGGGCAAAGCAAAAAGGATTTGGAAAAAAACTTGGTTTTGAGAACAGAAGCACTACTCAACGGTCCCATTGAAAGGAAGAAAATGACATAGATTACGTATCTGCCATTGACATTTAACTGGATCTAATACTCAGTATAGAGTTGTTGGCTGCCTCCTGGATAGTCTTTTTCTGAAAACTAAATCATACACAGAACTACTTAAATATGATCATAATGTAGTGTTAGATGATTCATATAAAAGACTGAAACAGATATGTTAAGTATTTTCTGAACAAATCACTTTTTATATAATACCAATACATATTTTCAGTTGCTGAAAGCACATTTTGGAGCTGGCATGTCAGACATTTCATAGCATTAGGCAGTTACAGGGAGCAGTATGTAGACATTAGAGAGAGAGGCCACCTCAACCCTCTTGACAATTATAGCAGTTCTTGCTTACTTTCTTCATGTCAACTTTGTATTACACCCAGATCAACAACATCATAATCCTGGATGTCCTGTTAGATGTGCTCAGTCCTGCTGCAGTATTTTAAGCTGCATAATGTCACTCCAAACACCACAGCTGACAAGTGAACTCACAGAATCCGGTATCAGCTGGGAATTTGGAAAGCTGTAAGACGTATAGCTACCTATGCAGAAGGAGAAAGACTGACACCAAATAGCCTGCAGCCCTGTGGTTCCCATATACACCTTTAAGGGTAGAAGACCCAGGTTCAAATATGGTCCCCAGAGTGTGAGATAGCCATCATAGACCCCGGCAATAATCCAGGCAAGTTCTTAAGTCGTTGGGTATAAGCCAGTGTTAGAAGAGGACACGAATTCAGTCCCAGTGACAAAACATCAGACCAATCTGGAAAGGAGTCTTACCTCCTCTCCTGGGGAAAAGTTGTCATGGCACAACGGGCAACGGTTTGCCACGTTTTCTGGTTTGGCAGCTGAAATGATTAGAAAAATAATGTAAGAGTTGCAAAGACAGGCTGATTTCAAATACAAGAGGAGAACTTGCACAGCAAAGATCATAAAACTACCCCACGACTAAACCAGCTCCTACCCTATTATCATTAACTGCTCTCAAAGAAGTCCTGTGTTTAATCATCTACATCGAAACAAGATCAAAAGGAATGATAGGGCTTAATCCGCAAGGACGTGGTAGAGGCTTTCTGTTCTCTTCACTCGTCCTCCCCACATGCATTCATAGAAGCAAAGCATTTCAACCACCGGGAAACTCAGGCATTTATTCCAAAAGCGATCCCTCCTGAGGATTTACTTAGATTTGTAAATCCACAGTGCAGTACCTAAATAGAAGTGGTCTGACTTGCCAAAAATACACAGCATTTGAAAGTCTGCCTGACTTGACCTTTGAAGTTCAACCTTCCTGTTCGAAACTACTCACGATTGCAAGTCTTGCTCTTAATATGTTTGGGCAACTCATCTTTTGGAAGGGCCTCATTGCATCGTTGACATTTCCCAAAGCTGTCCTTTTTATCACAATCAGTCAACAAGTGCTCTGTCAGGCTTGCTATTTCCACCACCTGCAACAGAGCAAGAGGCATCCAAGATTTGTACTGTACTGAGAAAATAAGGATAGTATTTAAAAAACTGCTTATGTGATTTGGGGAAGTTAAATCTCACTTTCCCAAATGACAAAGGGAAAATGAAATTTTAGTCCAGTTATTAATACAATTTATAATGCTGCTCTTTTCAAAAAGCACTACCCAAGATCACACAGTTGCGTTCAGAATTAATCTACCTTAGCATTAAATATCTTATAGCACCTTCAAACCAGAATAACAACAGTTAACGTCTTGTAGCATCTCTAGAACGTTTATGCCTAACCTGCTTGCAGTGCTCACATCTGGTTAACATAGGGCAGTGTTTCCAGTAATGGAGATCCAATCCTTCCTCTGTGAAGGATTCATCCCTTTCACCACAAAAAATACATAAGCTAGGAAAAAAAATGCAAACATCAGTAAAATCACAGAGCAAAATGGATGAGCCCTGTTTCTTCTGTTAGAAACTATTCCGTAAAATAGTTAACATCTTGGTACACCTTATTGTCCCTATATCGTGCTGACCTTAGGATAGGGCGTGAACAGATACTATTATATAATGCATGGTAAATACAACTATAAAGCATTTGTTCATATAGAAAGACATAATTCCACAAAAGCACTGAGAACAGCTCACTGAAACTGGCTTTCATGGCTCCAGGATTTTCAAATGCTTTCTCTATGAACTTGTCCTACAATACACAGGAAAACTACAACATATCTTTGCCTTATTTTATACGGGCAGCTGAACGTTAAACTGAGGCAATTTCTTATCCCACAACCAACTCAGAAAACAAGTTCAAGGTCACGCTATCTTAAAAAAATCAACTTCTAGGATTGCCCGGTGACAATTCCAAATCTGTTAGAAGAGATTTTCTATTTCATTGTTTAAATGCTGAAGGTATTAGCTTTGGTCTACTGGAAAAATGTTATTAATGTTATTAGCTTGCAGGTTATACTAAGTGTTTAAAGGTGATTAGAAGCTGCTCATCTAACTTACTTATCCAAGTAATTTGCAACAGAGGAATGATCATCTGGAATCTCTGCTGCTGCAGGCTGTGGGCTTTCATTTACCTTGTAACCTGTAAAAAGAGAACTATTAAAAACCAAGATCACATTTTAATTAGCTTTTGTGCATGCCTAGAAATACTGCTTCTCTGGATCTTAACAGCAAAAAAAAACCTAACAGAAGCATACCATTGCCATATTGGTAAACAAGCACTGAAAGACAACATACTTGTAGGCAGCTGGGAAACTATGGCTTTAGTGATCTACAACAGTAAAATATTTTAGTGATTATTTTTACATGTAGTAGATGATCTACATGTTGGGGAGAAATCTAAAGTGGTTTCAAGTCTCGGCTTGAAACCAAGACTATTACTTTCTTATTAGAAATTAACGGGTTATCTGATTATAAGTTTTCTTTCGTGAACGTAATGGTTACCTCTCTGGCAGACTGAGACTCAGACAATTTGAAGCACTCTGGCATGTCTTTATCTGAGATAATTCAATAATCCATTAAGCATCTGCAGTGTTTCAAAGACATCTTGAAATATCTCTACATTTCTTAATACTATTTGAAACTACCTACCTTGATACTTTGGCTTCTGAAAATCAGATTCTTTCTCCTATTGAGCAAAGAAATTTAAGTCAGAAATTTCCTTAATGACAGTGATGCTTGCCAGGGAGAAAGAGAACAGATTATATCCTGATCTTTCTCTGGAATCAAAAGCTCAGAAGCAGAGCCAATGCATTATAACGTTCATGCCTCTGGTCCTACAGCAATTCTCTCGGTATTGAGGCAGCAATCTTCTGAGGACGGAAAACAGTCCTACTTCCTGGCATTGGGGTAGCGGACTACCTTTCTAAGGTTGAGATATAAAACTTAATGGAAGTGCAGTACAGCAGGCTTCTGGAGGGCCTTGACGCACTCAGTACAATTCCTATACTCTAGCTGGCCCAGAAACTCTTAGACTTGTAGAAACACCCTCAAATTTACCATACAATAGACAAAGCTGTTATAAAAAAGAATCCAAATTTTATACTATGTTTAGGAAAAACACCCCCCTCAAATTTTAAGCTGGACTGCTGAGAATGAAAATCAGTTAGTGTATGTCATGGAGTCTCTTTCTCTCTCTCTTTTCTTTTTTTTAGTTTATAATGAGACAACAGTAATGTTAATTATCTAAGCCTGTGATACCTGAGGAAAAAAGGATTAAAAAAATAAAAATCAAACCCAAAACATCCTAACCTTTCCAGCTTGAACTTCTGCTTGTATCTCCTTTAGAGCTGCCAGCTGACCTTGCAGAACTTTTATCTCTTCCTTCTTCTGTTTCTCCGCTTCTTCTGTTGCTGCCTTTCTCTGTGCCTGTCAAGAAATACTCTTTCAATTGCAGAAGTTTTTGAACCATCTGTCATATAGAAGAGATTGCAAAACACATCAGCATAGAACAAATGGTCAACGCAGGACAAGAAATATCCTGCTCGGTTAAATGATTGGTCTGTTACAGTAATACCTCCCCCCCCTCACATTCCTCCATACTAACCTGAAAGAAACAGATAGCATTTCCTCTGTCCTTACTGTTTCCAAGGCTAGCCAGCATAAAATAGTATATGTGTATTATTTCAGAAGTACCATCTCTGTATTCTTTGTAGGCTTTATTCGTAACAGTGAGTATATGTAATAAACTGAACACCAGCTTTTTACACTAAGAAATGTTAACAACACATCTTAAGATACTCTGCTACGTGTGTCATTCAATGTCTAATATAGCTATGAAATCAATATATTGCTCAGTGGAATGCAATGTTTAAAGGAGCTACCTGTGTTCTACAATCTTATTACATACCCTAATTTCAGCTTCAGAAAGTTTACCATCTATTTTAGTAAATCCATCAAAGAGTGTTTTATAGAGGACAGTCTTGCGAATGCTTGCATCATCTGGAGGAAGATATTCTAGTATAGCAGCCTTGTGCTTCCTGTACATGTCAAAGATAATGCGCAATGCTACATCACGAACTTCATAAACTCTGTGTTCCAAAGCTCCTGTTGCAAACTGAAAAGAAAAAAACCAACATTATGCCTTTCTTTTTCCATGTGTTTTTAAGGACTTGTTTATTAGTCTAAGACAATTATTTCACTGCAGTGGGAGAAATCTTCATATAGACAGGTTTTTCCAAACACTTTTTGACCCAGTGATTCTTTTTTTCTGTATTGGCATCTTGCTCCCTCACAAGGTTGTGTGTTGTCACCTCCAAGAGGCTCAAAAATTCTCTTTAGTAATTCACCAAGCACTCCAAAACAGACAGACAAGCCCTAATAAAACAGCAACAAAAAAAAAAGCTTCATGTGCTGTAAACTCAGACTCCTACCTTCATGACGTTGCCAATGGTAAACCCAGAGTTTTCAGTTCCCATGTCTTTCAAGAGGCATTCCACTAATTCCACTTGACTCATTGCCAGATGTGTTGGGGAGTTCGGTTTTAATGGTTGAACCAAATGAACTGGAACAATCTGAAGAGGTTTAACTTCACTACACAGTGCCATTTCCTATAAACGTACAGAGAGTCAGTGGGCATGTAGGAATGCTAAATGTGGAAAATTAACTGTCTTTGCAAAGTAGAGTTATTCTAAGTTACTTATAACAAGTTAAGTAAAATGAAATAAGCCTTCCATAAGAAGTAGCTGCTTATTTGTTACTTTAGCAGCCAGAAGTTGCTTGCAAAGGCTTTAAAGAGAAGATTATACAGATGTTTGGTCTTGCTTTTGGCATCAGAAAGCTACTGGGAAATCAGTAAAATCTTAGACATGCTCTGATGAGTTATAGAACTGGACTGTAAGAAAAATTTCAAGAACTCCATCTTACACTGAACTATCTGAGGAGGAGGTAGATGAGAAGGGTCACAAAGGATACAAAGTCTTGACACTGCATCAAGATGGATTTCAAGAGTGCTTCAGAAGACATACGCCATCTTATAATTTTTCATTCTATTTTGCAAAGAACCTTAAGGGCTAACTTCTGCTGTTATTCAAAGCTCAATGTTTATTCCTTTGCTGGTAGCAGAATGTTTAATAACCTGAAGCACCCCTCCTCCTAGTTCCTGTCAGCTGACAGACACTCAAGCAGATGATGATGTCCTGCAGCCCCTCTTCCTGAGGGCCAGATGCAGTTGTCACTGGGTTGGCTGGTCTGTTTTGGACATACCAATTTCTAGAAATATGTGGCACCTTTCCTAGAGAACTGCATATTCAGGCAGTGTATCATCTATTAGCAACAATACAAAATAAACACATTTTCCTTCTCTCTCGTCCTGTCTACGAAAATACATTTGTAACCATATTCTCATTTCCTTTCTCATTCAGTTACAAAATCTATTATAAACAAGCCAAGCAGTAGTAATACAGTAACCTGTCACCTTTGGGGTTCCAGTGACACACCAGACCCCTTCACACAATAACGCTGTTAAAATTTTAATTACATCCACAGAAAAAGAAAAGTCTTTTCCCTCCATGTGTGGATGCAAGCAAGAATAAGTAACCCAGAGCCAGTGACTCGCTCCACTCCGCTCCTGGGACTCAATTAACACATTTTCACACTGTTCTTTCTTCTAAATTCTACTGGAAAAGAGAGCCTGTAATCCTCTAGCAGCTATTCACAGCTGCTCTTTGCTAACATTGAGCAAGGAATGGACTGTGTCTTTTAAAAAGGGCATCTTTTTTATGCTTTTGCTAAGTTGACTTTCAAAAGTTGACTGTCAAAAATGCAATCAAATCGCAACACAGTCCGAGGAGTATGTTGTACCGTCTTGCTCTCTTCTCTGTAGATCACTTGGCAACTAAGAAGAATGGAAGAGCTACACCCTTCTTGCATCTGTGGCAGCAGCTACCTCCCCACGCTGTCCCCTACAACACAGGTGACAATACACGGCTAGAAAAAACACTGCAAAGACACTAAGTTGGTGCTACCACTTCGCCTTTCTGCTGTAAAGGTGTAATCCTTTACAGCAGAAAACTCTGGACTTGAAGTCAAGTCTGATTAGATGTTACCCACCTGTAAGCTCTGTGACATTCTCAGTGCAAATCAAACCATAATTCAAAGAAAAACACCTACCTGAATAAAGTTAGAAGCCACAAGGCGAAGACGGCATGAAGAGTCTCCTGTTCTAGAAAGCAAATTTGGAAGTGTTTTTTCCACACAATGAGAAGTTTCTAGTTTTCCTAGTTTATGTTTAGGTATATATTGGGTAATGATCATTTTTAAAAGTTTCAGGGAAGCTTGAAAAACCTAAGTTAAAAAGAAAAAGGAAACACTGAACAAAAAACCCCACACAGATCCCTGTTTTCAGACAATATTATAAAATCTTTTCTGTAATTCTAAAGAACAGCAGCAACAGGAATCTAGAATTACAGTAACACTCTTAATGGAAGCTACTTCAGATATCTCTCTTCCAGAAAACATGTTGCTAGGGCTTAGGTGAAAGGCTTCAGAATTTGTTTTATAAAGAGTAACACACCTCTTGATTTTTTTTCTTTTCTTCTTGTTTAAGGCTTATTTGAAGCCTAAGTCTCCTTAGGCTAACCATAGTTTCTCAAGTTCCAAACTAAAACTTACTTCATTGCTGTATTTCAACTTTACAAAAAAAAAAAAAAAAAGCACAAACCAGAAAACCCCCAAAAGACTCAACCACACTATGCATTTACTGCATCAGCAGTTGTTTCTCAAGCTCATTACTCAGCCCAGGGCAGTATTTTCCATGCTGAATGCTAGACAGTGCACAGTGCTTGATCCCAACTAAAAGCTGACATTTCTGTTGGTTTTGGTGGTTTTTTGGTTTGGTTTGGGTTTGTTTGTTTTTTAACTTACTCAAAAGTAGTTTTACAAATGATTTGTTTAAATTATTTAAAGTGTGTTAACCACACGGTTCTACAATTTTTGCTGTTAGTTCTTCACTGGAGCATTTCTTATCAAACATATTATAACTTACTGAAGACACTATGTCTTTGATGGCTCTCCTTACAAGAAAAATGGCAGCCCTTAGCATGTTCTTTAGATCATCCTTTGGAGTGTTTACTGACATTTCCATCAGCTTCTTATATACAGCCAGTAACGCATCTTCTCGATACGACCAAGTTTTGGAATATGCTCCTGAAACCTGAACACAGAACAAGTTTATCTCTTAAAAGGTCAGTACTGATATTTCAATATTTATTCAACATTTATATACAGAAACAGCCTCAAAAGAACATATGAACTTAAGCATGAAATCCCCAGGTGTTTCCTACAGGAATCTGGCTTTTATTAAAAGCATATATTTTTGAAAAACGATGAATAAAATGGATTAACAGGTCAGGCTCAAGGAACCATCTCAGGCACAGTAATGGTTTCTCTCCCTACAAAAGACAGTGGCAAGTTATGGGTATTCTGGTAGAGTCCGTACCCTAAAGCAGTCTACCGGCCACTATCTGCTTAATAGCTCATCAAGTAATCAATCATAAAAGCTACAGCATCATACAAGTGTTAAGAACAGGCACCCATATATCCAAGGTCAAATTTTAATCTCAGATTTTTAAGTAACAGCTCTGAACATGTAAAAATCGTATCAGTGGGTTGTTGTTGACAAGAGTGCATACCACATCAACTCAACACAGATCACAATAATCTATGTGTTTATTTTGTTGTTCTTTACCAAAGCTTCTCCAAAAACTTCAATAGCAGGGCTGGCCTCCCTCAGTGCCTTCTCAGTTAATGGTTCCGGTTCCCCAGTAATGCCGCTTCTTAGAGTATCATTGATACCCTCTTCAGTCATCTCCGTCTCAAGGTACGCAATTGCTTCATCAGACTGTTTACAGATAGCTGGAAGAGGTCTCTCATCATAAGGTAAAAATTCAACCTAACAGAGAGATAAAATTTGCTATTCCAGAAATGACTTAAATATGAAGTTGTTTCATGACTAATTCGATTCACCTCAATGTATTTTTTCCCTGTCAAAGCAGTACCGCTTTACAACTAAGTACAGATGTTGAAGTTCCCATAATAACATCATGAAGAAATAGAATCAGTGCCTGTGAATAAGACTTATGTCTTGTCTATAAGATACAATAAAACACACACAAAATGCCTTCTATGGAAGTGCACACATCTACAGAAGAAATCACCTGTTGATAGGAAGTCAGCAAGTCATGAAGCTTTACTTGTTAAATCATTCTGTGTCAACATCCTGTTAAGAGAGAATACTACTGCTACTAGAGTCAACGCAAGTCTTCTTTAGCTTTGCCAAAAGCTGGAGCAGCAAAACCTAGAGATCAAGATAACCAGACACTATGATTTTCTTCCTCTCTTCAGACATGACACCAAGACTCCTACCCTACCAACCACATTCCAACAAATTCCCTTGCTGCTGTAGATTCATCCAACACCATCTCTAAGAAGGAGATTTATTAAGCCATTAATGGAGCAAGCAGAATTCAGCTTACACTATATTGGCTGCGTGACCCCTGATTAGTCATTTAATACCTATTTGCTTCCATTTATCTATTTGTAAATCAGGTATAAACCCCTTTTGCCTCAATCTCAATGAACATTTGTAAAAGCTTCCAAAGAAATTCAGGAAAGAGAAAGACCAATGCCAATTATTAGATGGGCACTGCTCAGTAATACACTCAATTTCAGATACTATATAAGCCATGAGAACAACCACAAAAGACCTTGTTGTTTTGGAAGGTTGAATACAAGATCATTTGCTGCGATAGATTTCTGCAGTAATAGAGGCACACTACTCACATTTTCTTTGGGAAATACTTCCCCGGAGGTTGTGGGATGAGTCATGGGAGGAGGAGGGGACTGATGGGGAACAATGGGCTCAGTAGAAGTGGGATCTGCTGACTTCTCTTCCAGCAAAGGCTCTGCTTTCCATGCCTCTCCTTTGTGTGGTTCTGTGTGCCCACAAGGAGGTGAATTCGTAGCTTTTGTGTGCTGAGGATTGTCAGTATAAATCGTAGGCTCCAAAGGCAATTCAGGTGGTTTTCGAATCTGATAAAGGGAAGGAGATTTTGTAAAGCAAGGCTAACAATGTACTAAAATCAGAGTTAATACAGCTACAACTCTGACAGTCAACAAGATTCTGCTGCTTTCAAGTAAATATCAGACCTCACTCACAGAAGTGTAATCAGTCCCACTGGATGCAGCTTTATGAAACAATTGGAAGATAATTCTGTGTGGATGTGTGTGTGGAGAGATTATAAACCTTCCCGTTCTGAGAACAATATAAAACTATATTTTATCACATTAATTCTGTATGGTTAGCCATGATGCCAGCATAAGGCTGTTATACTCCTTCAAAATACGAGGAAGTACCTTATGAATCTGCATTGGGTAGCCCTGAAATTATGCAAAACATTCAGGATTCTAATGCCATTTGCTTGAGACCTTAACAGTTTAATATAATGTCATTTACAGAGAACTAGCCACGTTCATAAAATGCCATGTGCAAGTCTTTGGTTAGGGAAATCCACAATCCAAACAGAAAACTTAAAATCCATATGTAAATGTCATAAAATACCTGTGTAACTACCCTTATTCCCTGAATTTATTTTGGTTGCTCTGCCATTTCTATTTACAACACCCACACAATAAAGCCTCCTGAATTAGAAGTAACAGTACCCACCATCAGCTCTGCATCCAGAAGGTCGTGGAGCTCCAGTTGCTGATACACCTTCAGGCGGTACGCTTCCATTTGCTGTTTCTTCTTTTTAGCAAGATCATAATCCTCTTTCTCTACAGCATAGCGCTTCTCTACCTCATACCGTCCAAGTCGTTCCCCTACCTAGAAGAGCGTATAACAAGCTAGCTTGGAATCACATTACTGTACATACGTATATGCTTCAGTATTTCCTGCCAAGTTATTAAATCAAGCTATCTGATTTTAAAATTACTATTTTGAAAATATAATGGAAATCATTATGATTCCACATGAATGCTAGAGTCCCTGATGGACTACTGGCATACTGTTCGGCTTAAGAGATAAACAGTCTTTCAACAATACCTTTTGCAAGTCTGCAATAGCTTGTTTGAGTTTCTTGGCATAATCGTAGCGTTCATGACGGACAGCTTCGCGCTTCTTCTCATCCAGTCTACGTATTATCTGAGCGACTTCTGGATCCTGGTACATGTCAAAAGCCAAATCATCCAGAGGTGAAATGGAGTCAGGTTTCCTGAAGATATAAAATGAATAAAATACACTTTCAGCTAATCCAAAATAGACCAGCATATGTCTTCTCTTTTCATTAGCAGGGAACTAACAAAATAGAGACTGAGAACTACTTTAGACCAAGTAGATGTTTTGCCAGGGTATATGAAAAAGAACATCCTTACCCAAGGTAAGTTCCATCTAAGGCAGGATCATCTGATTTAATTCCTAAGTAGTGGTCTATCAGCTTCTCTCTGGAAGGCTTTGTAGGGGAGAAAAGAAAAAAATCTTAATGCACATTCATCAACATCAAGTGTGTGTTCAAGACAGAAATTCTGACTTGCCGCAATGAACACAAGCTATGCAACTTATAATACTTATGTTTTGGGGCATATTGAAACAAGAGAATTTGGAGAGGCTGAAAATGTAAACATTCCAATTGATTAAGTTTTATTTTTTGTATCCACAAATTAGGCTCAATTTTTGAGAGCTTTCTTGCTTCAAGATAACATAAAAAAAATAATTTAAAAATCAATACATGGCAGCTCTGCTACAGCACAAAACTAGGAGAACAAAGATGCATTCCATTGCCCCAACAACCCTGTAACTGAACATGTGTAGCAACAGTAAAAAGACTGGGACGCTTTGCACTTACAGTATTATTGCTGTCATTGCTGTAGTCTGCTGGATCTCCAATGATGTTTATAGCTACTAGGGCAACCTGGGATAGATTTAAAGAAAATGTAAATGCATAAGGTCATTACTTTTTCTGTATCTTATGAAAACTGAAACAAAATTGGAACGAAAAATGGTATTTAAAAAAAAATAGGACCTGGGGTCTCCAGGGTGGTATGGAAGCAAAGAAAAGCACTAAGTGCTAAAGGTACTTTATGCTTCATTAAAAATTTATTACCAGATCTACAGACCACATTGCATACTCATCAGTTGTTCCCTTTTCTGGTCTGGAATGGAAGTGAAAAGAGCCACTGCAGAATTGAGGCAAATATTTGCTTTTTCTGTAACAAGGTGGCTGTACAACACCTCCACTTAATGCCACATCAGATCCTAAAGACTAAGAGTGGCTTCGTAGCGACCACAAAGCCATTCTCAGAGGAAGTACTTTGTCTTCAGCACAGAGCCTGCTGTGCAGTCTAAAACTCAGAATGAAAGGCAGTAATGGAACGTGCACTTGACTTGTTTCTTCTGGATAAGTCGCGTGCGCTTGGTCGTGATTCCGAGTCACTTGTAACCTCTTATTTGTATTTTCTATTTTAAAAGAAACCAAAAATAAACCCAGGAGCTTTCAACCAACATTTTTAGCTTCTACAAATCAAGGGAGCAGATTTCTATGCCTGTCCTGTACTACTGAAACTTCATCTAGCTTACCAAGTAAGGACTCTCAACTCGACTTACCTGACCGTATAAGTTGTATTTATTGACATAATTCTTATGGAAAATCAGCTTCAGGTACTGGCCAACTGCATCCATATATACAGATTTTAACTCTCGTGCTTTGAAATCAGTCTTTTCATTGTCCGAGAGCGGGACATAACTGAGAAAGAAAATGTAACAAGTAAGCAGGGAAAATGTACAAATACATAGCTGTATTTGTGCTCCTCAGGTTAGTACTTTTAAAACTCCCTCATAACTGAAACAATGTGTGCTGTCATCTGACAAGAGTGTTCATCTGCATCATGCCTCTTACACCTACGTCTTCAGCCTTGTACAGATCTAAGCAAGTACGGAATCTCTTTACTGCTTGCAACACAGCGTATCAACGTTGCATGCAAAGCATAATGAACATTATTTCCTCCTGAGGCCTTTCTGATTAAGGTAGGAAAACCATTTAGAGCTTTTTCACTTACCCTAGTCTGTGAAACCTCTCTGACTGATAAGGAGCAAAGTATTCAGGCAAGCTTTCACTGATGTAGAACTCAATTTTGCTTGAAATCATGTACTGGTGAGCAAGCAACTGCAGTTTTCGTATTCGACATCTCTCCACCAACTGCAGAACAATTTCCTGTGGATACTGACAGAGTCTGAAAACATACACAATTTCTGAGTTTTAAAGATTTAGTTAAAGATGACTTAACATTTAATCATGAAACTTTCCAAAGTTATTATAGTTTAATTCAGCGTTACAAATATTGTAGAGTAGAAGAGTAGAAACACTCTTCACTTTATCGCATGCATGTGTATGTTAAAGTGCCCCGTACATATCTACAGGATGTGCTGCGAAGACTGGATTTTTAATACTAAGCCAAAGCAGCTGCAAACTCCAAGACGACTGACAAGAACAAATATAGTTTCCTTTTTTTCTTTTAAAGGACTTCATTTAAATGCAATGGGATGCCTTCAGGTGGTAACCAAGGCGTTTTTTTCCCCCAGGATAAGGATTCCATGGGATTAAAGTAATTTTTGGGGGTTTATAATCAGTTTGGTCTGGGATGCTGTAAACTACTCTGACCATGCATGGTACATCTCCCACTCATTTTAAACTCAGTGCTTCAGAACTACGCACATTCCTCCCACTCGCAGTACCTGGGTGATCGCCATCCATTCACTGTTGGTGCGTGAACCATCAGCTCTTTTGCGCTGAAGCCATCTTCGTGTCCCGATGAACTAACAACTATAAAACCGATCTTGTGTGGCATCCTGCAGAAGTGAGCTAGTCAAAGCAACGATGTTTCAAGCTTAAGCTAATCCCTGGAAGGACAGTAAAAACACTGAAACACTAAAGTCAAAGAATTAAATCCTGTGGTCCATCAAGTCAGTAGATGATGACCACAAATCTAATTTTTAATTAATATTGGCACCACAAACCGCACCATGTTCTTATGCTGAGCATTTCATTAGTACTTAGTGAAACGAGGGTTTAGCTAACTTGTATTGCAGTTTGCCAATAAACTCAATTAAATCTGCTAATCCAAGATGAAGCTTGAAACTATTTGAGCTCCAAAACGTGCACAGGAACGACCCATACCATCCTCTATGTGCTTGAGCCGAAGGAAAAAAAAAACCAAACAATCAAGAATAGGATGAATTTAGCCAAAAGCCACCTAGCACCTTTTCACAGCTACGCACACGCCTAGGCTGCTGACAGGGGCAGCAGCGGAAGGGGGGTAACGCCGGCCGGGACAAGCACCAAAGACCACCGCTACCCCGCATCGCGCCGTAGTGATATTAGGGCATTAATTTCGGCCCTCTCCCTCCTGCCCCCGGCCCCAGCCCCGGCCACTTCGCTACAGGAGGCGGCCGCAGGCCGAGGCGGCAGCAGGCCGAGGCGGCGCCCCGCAGGCCCCGGAGGGGTCACGGCGCTGGCTCAGGGGAACGGCCGGGCCGCGGACAAAGCCGCCCTACACGGCGGCGGCCTGGCGAGGACCTCGGGGGAGGCTCGCCCGGGCTGGAGGGGAGATGAAGGAAGGAGAGGGGGAAGCGGCCGAGCCAAGCCCCGGCCCCCACTTGCCTCGCTGCGGCCCCGCCGCCCGGCTCTCATGGCAACGCCGCGCCCGCCGCCGCGCATGCGCCCCCCCCGCGGCCCCTCGGGGCGCATGCGCGCTTCGGCGGCAGCGGCGGGGCCATGTCGGAGGCGCTGCGGGCTGTCCGGCTGCGCGGGTGCGGCAGCCCGCGGAAGTTCGGGGTGGCGGCCAGGAGCCTGCGCGGGCTGCTGCGGAAGGGCTGCCGGCTGCTGCAGGTGCGGGCCGGGGGCCGTGGCGCCGGGCCGGCGGCGCGGGCCCGCCCGTCTCTCACCCGCCCGCGGGGCAGCTTCCCTTGCCAGGCAGCCGCCTCTGCCTCTACGAGGACGGGACGGAGCTGACGGAGAGCTACTTCCGCGCCCTGCCGCCGCAGACGGAGCTGGTGCTGCTGGGCCCCGGAGAGACCTGGCGGGGCTGTGAGTGCGCGGGAGCGGCGGGCGGGGGGCTCGGGGGGGGGAACAACCGGCGGCGGCGGGGCAGCGCCTGGGCCCGGACGCAGCCCCTCAGCCGGCGCCGCCTCGCCCGCGCAAGCCGCAGGTGCCAGCGACATCGAGCGGTTCCTGGCGGCCTTCTACAACCAGAGAGATGCCGTCGTCGAGGCGGCGCGGAAGCTGCTCTCCGACGAGCAGGGCCCCCGGAGGCAGAAGCTGCTGGCGGATCTCATCCACAACCTCAACGAAAACATCCTGGCCGAGGACAAGGAGGACGACAAGAAATGGTTTGAAGGTACGCCTGCCGCCCGCGGGGAGCTGCTTAGGGGCACCACGTCTCGCTCTGCTCAAGAGTCACTGCTGTCAATTTTACTGTTCTTAAAGAAAAGCAGTTTAAAAATCTGGGAGTCCTTCTGGCTGGTGCGATTTGGTACCTGGGCAGGGGATCAGTTATCACTAACAATCACATGCGTTTTTAAGTTTCTTTCGAATATATGCATATTTACTATCAGAAGATGGTAAAAAAGCAATGTTCCCTATTGCTCTATCTGAGATCGCTCTAGAATACATTTTTCCCCATTAACATAGGTCTGCATTTACAATCTTTTAACAGTTTGCTAATAGTATATTGATAACTTGCATGTATCAGCCAGCTAACCTTTCTTTATGTTTTCTTTATACTTTCTTTGCAAGTTCCCCCTCCCGTTCCCAAGTCACTGCTGCAGTTCTTCCTGAACAGTTCAGTTTTCTTTTCACAATCTCTTAGTGCTCTGTGTGTGCACATTAACGAGAAACATTTAACAACTATAATATCAGCTACTGCTCTCCCAGCAGATACTCTGCATTGTCCTCTTAAGTGCTAAGAGCAGGGTAGTCTTGAACCAGTAAAATAAAAATGGGAAAGAAAAAAAAAATCTGTGCATACTGAGTTTGTGAAAAGAAGGGGAAAATACCCAGCTGGGCAGAAGCACAGCACTAAAAGTACTAAGTTACAACACAATCCAACTCCTCCCTTTAGGTCTGGAGTCTCGTTTTAAGAACAAATCAAGCTACATGCGATACAGCTGTGAAAGCAGAATACGAAGCTACATGAAAGAGGTAAAAGTTTCTGTTGAAGTAACTTATTTTCAAGCTGCTAGTAAAAGTAATTCTGTGACCACATATATATATAAAAACGCTTTTACAGTGCAACACACTGATTGTAGAAAAGAGCCTCGGCTGCTACAGGCACCAAGGAATGATTGAGGTTTCTTTCCCCCCCTCTCTAGGTTAGTAGTTTTATTTCAAATGTTCATCCTACAGCAAGAGATGCATATAAAAGGATAATTGTCCTGATGTCAGATAAACTGAAATCTGTGAAATACAACGGATGCTACTTTGACAGAAGAGAGGAGGAGGCAGTCCGCCTGTGCACTACGGAGGGATGGTTCTCTTGTCAGGTGAGTTCAGCCCTTTCTAAAGCAGAGAGTCTTGGTTCCAGCAAGCAGTGGCACGACTTGTAACGACATCAGAGGAAGAAAACAGTTACCTGGATGCTTGCGTAGTGCAGTATCAAGTTTGGCGGGGTGATGTTGTCATAGCGTGCGTGATGTATCTTTGGTTAGTTATAGCAAGTGGAAGGACCGCGCTGGGGTGACAAGCAGTACGCTTCACTGTAGCCATCTTGTTTTACAGGGACCTTTCGACAGAGATGACTGCCTAGATAAGCATTCTATCAACCCCTACAGCAACAGGGAAAGCAGAATCCTCTTCAGTACCTGGAATCTCGATCACATGTACGTACAAAGTATTAAACCAAACTTACCTGTTTCACGCCCTTCCTCTTAGGCAGGAAAGGTATAGCCATTGAGTCGTTACCTTGTCCTTTCCCCCACTGTGCAGTTAGCTCCGCTACGCATAGTGCATTGTGATAAAAGACACTTGGATGCTGCAGCTGTTTCTGGTAATACGAAATCCTGAAGACAGATTATAATGCCGTCTCTCATTAGCTGCATTGCTTCTGTTCAGATTTTCTTTGTATGGAAACATACCCCTCCTCACCATGTTATCCTTTGTGAATAGTCCTCGCTGGCAAAAACCCTCAGACCCATTTTCAGGCATCGTGCACTTGTGAAGCAAACAGGATTTGCTAAACTAATTTCCTCAGGAAAAAAAATAAATCGTAAACCTAGTTATGGTGAAAGAATTCAAATTCTGCCTGGCTCTAAAAGGAAGATGGAAACTTGATTATTATGAAAAAACTTTTGATGGCAATATTGTTTTCTATTTTGTGCACTGAAGAATAGAGAAGAAACGTGCTGTTGTCCCAGAACTGGCAGAAGCTGTCAAAACACGAGATGGAAGAGAAGTGAACTGGGAATACTTCTATCAGCTGCTGTTTACCACGGATAATTTAAAGCTTGTACATATTGCTTGCCATAAGAAAACCAATCATAATCTCAGCTGTGACAAAACTAAAATTTACAGAAAAAGGAAGCAAAACCACGAGATTTCATAGTGCTATCTCTGGAAGTGACTTTGGCTTTTTTCAAAATCATGTCATGTGGTATCATTTTTAAATAGCTCTAGTTTCTTAAACAAGAACTTATTTAAGAGTCCCTGGCAAAAGGGAGGTGCTAAGTAATTCAACTGCAGTCTCACAAAGCATACATTCATGTCATGCCTAATTCTACTCTCCCGCCTTCTCGCTACAAGCCTTCCTTAGATCACACAGTGTTAAGTGCGATAAAATGCAGCTGTGAGTCAGAGTATAAAAATGAGGCCAGAGGCTGACACTGGTTATGCCCTACAATCTCTTGCCATAACAAATGCAGGCCCAAAACTCACAGTACACAGAAGTGAAACTTAGAAAAAACATTTCTTAAAAACTAATCTGAGGGGACTTACAGATTCATATTTCTCTGAACATTAAGCCAAACAAAGAATACTTCAGGATAATTATTTTGCTCTGTGCCTTTTCCAGGTAGGTAACACTGTATTTCAGGTATGCCAAAGGGCGATGCAGTGACAGAGCTGCTGGCTCTTCTGTACCAAAATACCTGCACTCCTCCACGACCACTCCATTTGCTGCTGCTTTAGATGTGCATCTCCTAGAAGGAAGAGCGAGGCCATGGCATGTCTTTGCTTTTACCACTGGTGTTCTTTTGTCAGCTTTCCCATTGATTTCTCTCTCCTTTCAAAGAGTTTCTGCCTCTTTAGCTTGAGTTTGCTTGAAGCAATACACGCAATGTTACTGTATAATAATCATGTTTACCTGCTGCTTTAGAGAATATTGCTTTTGTAACACACTTCTACCTCAGGTAACAAACTACAAATACATAAATTTTTACTTGATTTTTTTTTTTTTACTAAATTATCAGCTGATAGCAATGGAACTTTTAGGGACTGTCAGTGTAAATGATGTGAATTTTTTTTTTTAAATAAAAAAATTACCACTATCTTTCTGTGTGTGTATGTGGAGGTGCAGGAGTGGTTAATCAATCAGGTGTAATATAGCATGGCCAATACAAACTAGAAAGACTGAGCACAGGGAAACATGTTTATGAATGGAGCGCTAGCTACTTCCTGCTATGCAAATAACATCACTCAGCTCTAGGGAAGAGCTCTGTTTTCCCCCGTATTGTTGGTCCTTTTTCTTACCCGGACAAATCTGGCTAGTCCACACAGAATTGTATTAAGATAGTATTGCTGTGTGAGCCATAACTTACTAGGTCTTGGAAATGCGGGAGCTTTGCTAGAGAGAGTATTGATTTACTTTAACCAACAAACTCAATCTCCCTCCCAAACATGTCAACATGAAAAGTACATAGGTGCATTTTAAATACAGGATTTCTAATACCACTGCATTGAATCGATCCTTCCAGACTGCCTTACTGAATATACATCATTGGTAACTAACATGGAAATGCACACTACACTGTTTTGACATTGGGGAAGGCATCACAGCTAAGATTCTGATGACAAACACAATGTCATCTGTTTCCTACAAACTGAAAATCACCATTTTACAGAGTGCTGAAACTAAAAGGAATGTCTGTGTCTGAAGACATATTTGCTAGAAAGAGACGGTAGCAAATATGGCATTTAAGGAAAGCTGGGAGAGCTACTTCAAGATGGAGTTGTGCTGAAAACCATGAATATGCTATCAAAAAATTAGATTTTTCTGTGTTACAGAATTAGAGTGAAAAGGAGCCAAAAAATATCGTTGATAGAAACAATGCATCAGCTGGAGTGGAAATGTGAATAAATTAACATGTCATGCATATACAATTTGTTTGGCTTACAACTTTTGAATGTTTAACAGGCTATAGCTGTAGAAATTAATATTTATTTAAACCATCTGCTGATAACATTTTCTCTATATTTTTAGAAATGTAGAAGAAACTATTTATAACAATAAAGATCTGGAAGCTTATTGCATAATCACACTTTCAAAGAAGTTTTATCATAAACATTGGGTGAGTGAACAGCTACTGAAATCATCTGAGGTTGCTCATTTTCTAAAAACGCAGGCCAAAATAACAAATTTGGTGGACTGACCCACGTCCTTAGCAATCAATACGTGTTCATCTACTGAATCCGACACTGAGAGATTTTTTTCCTCCTTTATCAACACCAGTATATTTGTTTACAAAATACCTGTGCATAACCCTTGGAAGTTAATTGAAAATACTGCACGAGCTGCATTACACAAGTGTTAAAAAAGGCAATGCTTACGGCTGGTCTGGTGGAAGAGGGCAGCACTCAGCTTCACGTGGTGGTTGCTCAGAGAACTGACATGCAATAAAACCGTACTTAACTTCCAGAGATTAACACCACTGAACTCACTGGCGTCTGTGCATTTAGTTTTGCCAGGAGGATTCCATTTTAGAGGTTTAATTGGTTCTGGTTTAGATGTAAACAATGCAACACAACTTACACAACAGAGGCCGGTGTCCCTCTTTCTACTGGGTAGTCAACTGGCTGCATTACTAACTGGATGCCACAATGGCAGATGTCGCAGAACTCAAAGAAAAAGGACCTTGTTCTAACATGGTTTTCTTGGCTATTTTTAAAAAAGGAGTGAGACCAAATGTTCACCCTAGATATAGACTCAAATTTATAAAAAAGCAGTAAGAACAACTATTTTCCCTGGGTTTTTTTCCTAAATATTAGTGGTAGAATGATAAATTACAATTTTTTTGCAAATAACTGAAAATTCAGTCAATCTTTGCCCCAGATAACCGTGGGAGAATACTGTATCTGCCAATTCCAGGAAAACAAACTCTACCAGTTCTCTCTCTGAGAAAAGGCAAATGCAGACACCTTATGTTAGTGACATAGCCAACCATCATTACATGGTTGCAAAGAAAAAGAAAAAAGGTTTCATTTGTTTACAGTGTGTTGTTAGACAACATCCTCTTCCTCCTCCTCCTCATCTTCCTTTGCAATGAAATGTAGCTTTCTGAATTCTCGCCTGCTCATCGTTGTGCTTGGGAGTGCAACTGCTGGGAGATCCTTTAAGAAAAAGATAAAATCATTAAGGAAAGTCTGTTGCGGCAAATGGCAGACCTCCTACCTCTCCAAGAGTTCACATACTTCCACATCTGATACATGAGGCACCAACACACACCTCTTCACTTGGAAGCGGTGGCATAAACCCATAGCTAAAGTAGAGGAGCTTTCAGGGGAGCCTGCCTGAACCAGTCACGGCTCATGGTCAAAGTGAGCGCTGGCATTCCTTCTGCAGGCTTGAGAAGGTTAAGAGAGGGTGAAGTGCTCCACAAACAAATCCTCACTACTCCCGCTAAATACCAACCGAGACTCCTGCTAAAGACCACTCCTCATGAAACACCTGAAAGAAGAAGGCATCACTTGCCCAAAGTTATACAATGTTAAAGGCAGACCTGGGATTCGAATTTAAAGCTCTGGCTCTTGATCCAAAAGCAGAGGTTGCCAGAAATCGGCTTCCATTCCAAAGAATTACAATAATCACGATGAAGAACCAATGACCAGTGAAAAACTATTTTGACAGAATAACACTGTGTCTTTATGAGTAAAAATATCTATCTTATGGAATTGGAATAATAAAATCTAAACAGGAAAGATTTCACATCTGAAATTAACATGCCTTGGCAATTAATTTCGTCTCAGAGACAAATAATTCTATTTTTGGGGACAGGGATATGACTCGAGGTGTCTACCAATACTGGTCAAGTTTGCCTACAATTTTTAGGCTAGCCTACTTTTGTTTGAAGATGCAAGGCTGAAGTGGAACAGAACTGAATCTGGAGAGCAAACAGACTGTCATCATCTTACCTGTATAAACTCAACATCTCCAAAGAACCGGTCCACTGGCATTGGCTGGTTGCTGTCTTCATCCAAGAAAGCACTACTGTCTGGTTGTGTCGGCTTCTTCGGGAGGTCTCCATCCTCCAAGCTAGACCCGTCTGAAAGTACACTCTCACAGCTGCTCTCCTCTTCACTGCAGGCATGATTGTGCAGATTTTCAGCACTGTCCATTTTTGATGGAGCACTACTTGATTTCACTGCATGTGGCTCAAGAGAAACATTATGCTTCTTTTCCTGTTCGTCTTCATTAGTCTCTGGAATGCTTTCACCTTTTTTCTGTTGAATTATATTGCAGTCTCCTGGACCTTCTGAATGTCGATCCCCATCAGATGTTTTAGGCGTTTCCCTCAATGCAGCAAGGTTTTCACTTCCACACGTAAGTCCTTCTAGTTCTGATTTTACCAGACTGTTTTTTTCACATTTTAGCCTCTTTGAGGGTCGTCTGTCAGCCGCTTTGCGTGAAGAACGCTGTTAGAAAAAAAATAAGATCCTAAAGCTTACTTGAAATAAAGGAAAATAAAATCACCATATCTCTTTAGTTGCAAGGCTGTATGTGGAACCAAAGGGCTCCATCAAGCAAGCGGCACCTTGATCCAAAGCTGCATTGCTAAGAAAAATAATTAGTAGAAAATGCATATGAAAAGAAGAAAAGAGGAGCAGATAGCTTACACTAAACCACAATGTACAGTCCATCACCAGTGGAAAGCTACTTCTCAAAGCATAAACAAGTACTGTAGGTGGCTAATCACCATTTTCATGTTTTCTTAGATGTGTAGATGGCAATTAATGTAGCAGAACGGACTATCACCCGGTATGGCAAAGCGTCCGGCTGCTTGCTAGCGGCACCGCGCACGGCGAACAGCCTACCACCGGCCTTTAAACAGCAATGAATCCGAAAGCTGGCCCTGTGGCACACAAATACGCCCCTGCACTGTATTTTTGCACACAGGTGTCTAACAAAGTGGCGGGAAGGCAGGAAAGGCGAAGAATTTAGTGAAATTCTCCAGGTAATTCCCTCATGGTGATGCTCAGTTTGTAGCTGTTAATAATTAGCGGCACCCCCCCCGCACTGTTACTGCCGGCCCCGCGGCCCTCTTCCCCCAGCCCGAGGCCGCCCCGGCCCCGGCCCTCTCCCTCCTACCGGGCTCGGCGGCGCTTCCCCCGCGGGCTGAGCAGAGGCGGTTGCCGGGCGCCCGCCCTCCAGGGACCCCTTCGCACAGCCCCCGGGAGGCCGCCGCCGCCGCTGCCGCCCTGGGAGAGCCGGGCCGCGGGGCTCCGTGCGGCTCCGCTCCCACGCTCCGGCCGCCGCGCCCGCCCGCCGCGCTGGGCCGCCCGCCGCCATCTTGGGGAGGGCGCGGGAGCGCGCGCTCGCCATCTTGTGGAGTCTCTCGCCTCAGGGGCAGCCGGGCCTTGCCACCGCCTGTCTCCCGCCGTACCGGGCGGGCAGGTGGCCCCGCCGGGCCGACACGACGGGCGAAGGGAGGCCTCGTCCCCGCTCGGTGGTTGGGCGAGACGGGGCCTGGGCGGGGAGCCCGCCTCAGGGCCTGCTGCAAGCAGGGCGGCCAGCCCCAGCCCATCACACAGACCCAGACCCCGACCCCGACCCCGGGCTTCGCCCAGAGGCAGTGTTACGTCAAAATAATCTTTAGCAAAGTGAAAAGAGGGGAGCTTGCCTCCAGATCTCCCTGATGGGCTGCTGTCTGGGGAAAAAAACAAACAAATTCTGCCTGATTGCTGTATAGCTTATAAACATTTCAGATCTTTTGCTTCCCATTGTGTCTTCCTTCTGGAGCAGCACTAGCTCTGGTTATAAGATGTGCAGTCGGGGAGTTATTATTCAGATATGCCTCTCAGTTCGTTTCCACAGCCCTCAGGGAGCAAATTATGTCAGTAATTCAAATCCCTCTTTAACTTCAAGGACTCTGACGATAGCAGATGAATTTCTGTGTAGCAAAGCAGCCCGACACCTAGATTTAAGTATGTAATTATCTTCACTTATTTTATTGGGAGAGGCAAGGTAGCACGTTTGCCCGTTTCGAGAAATTGTAGGCACTGCGTGCCCTGACGGTCCGCACTGGAGGAGGGACAGCAGCGCCTGCCACAATGGAGCCCAGGGGCTCTATCCATCACATTAAACTACAGCTCTCTCTTCTCTTAATTCAGTGCTTTGAGGACACTGTGGGGATTTCTAGAATTCTGTCCGGCTGAGGGCACAGGAACTTGTTTCTTTATAGTAGCCTTTAATATTCTTACTCATTGCAGAGCCATACCACAAGTCTCAGTGGTTTGAGGGTATTACCTATGCTTCTCAATCCAACTTAGCTAAAAAATGCTTGTCCGTTCATCCTGGCCTTAAAAAACATGAGCAACAATTTAAATCGCAGAAATAAGTGGCAAGAATGTACCTATGGGAATATTCAAGTAAGACTTTTTTCTCAAAAGCATAAACTCTCCCAGTTAAACTGCAGATGTTCGGAGACAGGCCTGATACGTTGTTCTGCAATTTCTCTTGGTGCTCAGGGGTCTTTCTGTGCTTTGTTCTCTGCCTGAGATAATTCATATTCTTCTCCAAAAGCTTCTCGACTTGCTCCACTCGCTCACAGTGTTGTTGCTTGCAGCCACGGAATACAGATGATTGTTTTTATTAGGCAGTGAAAACTTATACTGTCTCGTAAACAGAAGAGGACTGGAACTGGCTGAAGAACAGCATTTCTGCAGCTGGAAACCTTGGTGGTTGTTTTAATTTCCCCCACGAACTGAAAACAGTAAGAAAAATTTCATTTTGAAGGTTTTAATAAATACTTTTCACAACACTGTACGTCTCTCATTCTTTATGCTGCTTCGTAAGATTGACATGCGTATGAGAGCTACGAGGGCAGGGGTGGCTAAGCCCTAAGCAGCCTCGCGTGCTTCGGTGACCCAGCACAGATGCGGGCTCACAGTCTGTGGCAGCACATGGGGTGGAGGTACACGACCACAAGCACCTGAGACTGTGCGGAGTGGCCTCGGACACTTCCGAGGGACAAAGCCCGTTGGGCAGATGAAGGCAGGATGCCAGAGCTCCCTCACAAAGCTCCTGTATTGCGGTCACCGCATTCTCCCCTATAACCACGTTACTTTGTGGGAAAATGGTGGCAATTTTGTAACTGCAGATGTTGTTGCATTTCCTGAAATACGGCTGATGCCTCTCTGAGAAAACAGCTGTCACGTAGCGCAGAGAGCACCCCGGGAGAGGCAAGCGAGAATGCAGATCCCCTCTGAGATCAGTCCACGTCTCAGCAGCAGGCAGTGTCTCCTGAGTGACTTGAAAGGCTACGCAGGGACTGCTAACAGCCAAGCAGCCCTTAAAGAGAATCAGAGCAGCGCAAACTATTTACATTAAATCCACATTTCCACATAAAAGAGGACTTATTTTCAACAACATTAAAAAGTGGTTTTTATTAGAATCTGTTGTCTAAGCAGGCAGGCAAGAAAAAAAAAAAAAGGCTCTTGTAAGCTCCCTCATTTTTATGAAAGTTGGCTGGCGGGTATAGAGCAGCAGCTGAGGAGCTTATTGAGCAGGAAGGGAGGTTCAGGCTGTGAAACTCGATGCGTAAATTAGCTTCTCACAGCACTTGTCTCTGCGCCTGTCACTTGCACCAGTGTCCCTGTCTGTTATAATCCTCCCAGTTCATTTGGCTAAACATTAGTGACATGCTAGGGACAGCAGCCAAAAAAAGTGTTGCCTGTAAACATACTGGCTGTTAACTGTTGAATGAGAGGTCTATCAAACTAAACAGCCATCCAGCGGGAGCACTGGCTGGTCTTTTCCTGCTATGGGAAAGTTCTTTTCAGCTGAGGTGGCTGAATTATTTTTCATTAGCAGCACTTGGAAAGAAAGCAGGAGGAGGATCCACTGCCTAATAACCGGCACAGGGAGCCTCGCTCCCCGCCTCGACCACACTGCGGCATCCTTCCCGCCCGCCGCCTTCGCTGCCTCCCCAGCAGAGCACACACCAGCAGTATGGATTAATCTTCGCTCCAGATTTGAAGACACAACTTTTTAGCTGTTCTCTCCTGTCAAACGAGGTTGTCATGCCAACTCAGGTAATGACAGTGAATACTGAACTGCCAGTTTTGGGCTCCCAGAGGCACTGTCTCCTGGATGAATTTCTGGTGAGTTGATGCCCCAGCTAGAACCAAAACATTCAAGGGGGTCTGCGGCCCTCTGACACAGCTGTCCTGAGCGCTGCTGTCTTGAGTACCTTTGCACCACTCAAATTGAATAAGACCTTCATTTTCATTACTGAGGAGTATTCACACCAGGAACTAGAGAGCCCTGACACATAAATTCCCTGTTATTTCTGATACATAATGAATCTTTATGCTCGCCCTGTGAGAAATCTCTTTTTGAGTCTTAGTTTGGATTTCTTTCTAGTATCTTATCAAGAACCAAATGTGGAAAGCCAGTATCTGAAGAAATTAATTAACACAACTGAGCGGAGTACACAGGCTTTGCAAGAAAGAGCAGCAAAGAGAAAAACTATGAAATTCATTAATGAAAAACCATAAGGGACATCTGAGAAACAGAGAATACGGAGAACCCGTCTCCAGTTGGCTAGTTGCAGTACTTGTCTGACCGAGGAGCTGCATGGCACTGACCTCCCCGTGACGGGTACAACTGGAGATGCTGGACCCCTGCCCAAGGCCTGCTGCTGGCGCTCGGAGCCTCCCCGCTATCGATGCACATACCCAATTTTCATAACGATCTCTAGTGTTTACATGGCAAATCCCTTCCAAAGCGCTCTGCAAACACTGACCAATGAATCCCGGGCACCTGAGTTGCCCGAGGTTTCCTGCCCTTCCAAAGACCGTAATCGCTTTGAGCGGCGTTGATTTTTAAAGCGTTTCACACAACGCAAGTGAATCTCTCCCAGCACAAAGCATCCTGCTGAGACCAAATCATTACCAGTGCTCCAGGAATCTGATTACGCGGACTGTGGCAACTTAGCCTTGCCATTAAAAAGCAGAACAGCAGCTTACAGAAATCTTTTCCTGACTTAATTGAATAGTTGCTTTAACTGCAGCCATGCGAACAAACATCCTCTCCCCACCTCCTCCTCCTTTTTCATACCGCTTTGCTACAGGGACTACGGTTTCATTTACATCCAACCTGACAGCCGCTTCGAGGTTGTTCCCTGCTCGGCCAGCCCCGGGAGCCCAGCCGGGCGCGGCGCCGGGGCCGCCCCTCGCCAGACGCTGGGGGTCAGTGTGAGACCGGCGATGCGGAGCCACGCGTGGGCACAGCGGCCGCCGGCCACGCGGCTCTCCCAGCCGGGGGCGAGGGGCTGCGCTCACGGGGGCTTGCGAGGCCGTCGCGGTCCGTGGGGACCGCCTCCCCGCACAGTTATCGTGGAGGAAGCCCAGCTCCCTGTCAAGCCTTTTTGCCCTCCTGCGAGTGGCCCAGGTGTCCCTTTTTTTGCCTGGTTTCCGCGCCGGGGGAGCCCAGGTTGCTGGAGCAGGGGTGTGGAGCAGCTCTGAGAGTCTGCTGTTCCCAGCTGGCACGGATCTCGGGAACGAGCAGCTTCTCCCTGTTTCCTCCAGCCCACCCCTGCCCTTTCTCTTCCCCGGCTGCAGGTAGCCGAGCCACCTGTCCTGGCATTGCCACCCTGCCCGGCTGTCAGTGGGACAAGGTGGGAACACCCCTCCTGCGTTCAGCAAGGCTGAACTCCATCCAAAATTCGAGCCCAGGGTGCTCTCAGCTTTATTTTCCTCGTTAGATGAGAAAAAGGTATGCTCTTCCTCTGCCCTAAGCGCCAGTGAACATCAGGCTTGCCTAGCCCTAGCTAGATTTTGCACCAGTGACAGGTAACATTTTGGTAAATGTTGTACATTATTTAACATTGTTTCTTTGGGGAGATTAAAAATGCTTTAGGTAAATGCAATTCTCTTCCATACACACCTGACAATGATAAAGAGGCTGTTTTACACAAGACTCATTAAAAATAAAACCACAATGTTGATTTCAGCAGCTTAAATTACTTGAGCCAGTGTAATGGGATAAATATTTGATGGTGAAGTTTATTAAATTTCCACCACTATTATGTTGCTGCTAAAAATATAAAGGATTCTTTGAAGCCTGCTTGGTGGTCTCCAAAGGGAGATGGCTGGAAACCTGTCTCAAAACCCGCCTGCAGAGATTGCTTTTGGGATGGGAATGAATTACCTTCTTCCCTCTATTGTCTGCAGGTAATAGCAAATTCTTTCTGCTCCCATTAGAATGAGTCAGTCCCTGCTAGCAATGCAAAAATAGCACGGGCCAAGTCTGCAGCTGTTGGGAAAGCATGCCGCTCCATTGATGAGTTATATCCACCGAGGATTTGTTCTGCTTCACGACTGCTCCCAAGCAGGGGATAATCCTCAGCAGCAATGCAGGGAAGCAGCGTCCTGCAGGAGGGTGACTTCAGGGTGGCCGCTCGCCATTGTTTATCGGTTTTGAAGTCTTTCTACCTCTCAGCATATGCAGACTCTCAGGACCGCGTTCATCTCCTCTCCCCAGCTTCTTCACTTTGCAGCACTCCGCTTGGACTGCAGAAAGGAGTGGAAGCATCGCAGGGTACTGCAGGACGGGGAGCCACAGAAGACCTGAGAAGTGAACACCTGCACGAATTGCATACTCGCCTGAAATCTGGGCTTACAAGGCAGCAGCAAGCACTGCTTGAGGCAACCGAGCCCGGCAGAGCTGTGTGCAGCCCTTCCTTGGAAGGGACACGGGGCACTCGCTCCCTCAGAGCTGGTGGCATGGTGCAATGGGGTGGCTCGGGGTGGGGGGCATCTCTGCAAGCCCTCACACCCGCATAGGCCCCCGCTTGCACTGATTTGGGTTGCACTGCTTGTCAGCGAGCGGTACAGATAGGGGGTTCTAAAGAGGGACTGAAAATAGAAGATCGCCAGGATATTTTAAACTCTGATTTTACAAAATTTTACCCGATTTTATCGCATTAGCACATCCCTTTGAACCCAGCTTGAGATGAGACTTACCTTTTAGCAGAGCTGTGGCCCACATGACTGTCAAAGCCCCATCCTAAGCTGTTGCTCTGTGAATGGATAGCACATCTGGTGTCAGAGTGCAGTGGCAAGTTTTGCAGTCCTGGGTCTATAAATATTTCTATTTGCCTTTGAAATGATTGCTGCACAGTGGCACTCTCCCTCTCTGTCGTATAATTAACTCTTGCTCATTTTCTGTCACTTATCTTCACAGAATCACGGAATCGTATAGGTTGGAAAAGACCTTTAAGATCATCAAGTCCAACCGTAAACCTAACACTAGACACTATTCTTGTGATAATTCAATACATAAAGTTTATAAAGCCTCAACAATTTAATACTTGGCTCCTAAGAATCACCAGTTGCAAGGCAGACAAATGACACCTCCAAGGACAGAGTTGGCCCAAGCAGAGGTGCAGTCCCCGTTGGTGATCACCTACCTGAGATGGAGAAGGCGGCTGGGCCAGGTAGCACCTTCTCAGGAGAGCAAAAAGCCATCAGCACTTTCCTCAAGAGGCATCTTTCTCCCTGATATCTTACAGGAGTGGGAGTTTAAGCCACTCCAGGAATGTTATCACAGTTCAATAGCTCCTCAAATTAAAAAAAGGATAATTACAGTTGAAAGACCCCTGAGCAGGACCGTGGAACAGGCCACTGAGGTCAGTCTCTTGTCAAGTCTCACAAACTCCTTCCAGAAAAGGAGCAAGCTTCATCCAAAAAGCACTTAGATCTATTTTTTTTTTTTTTTACCCTCCATTACTAATGCCAGAGGTTACATGTAAAGAGCTGTAACTGTACCTCAGAGAAGACCTTCTACCAGTGGGGATCCTCAGGCAGCATCTATCTCAAAGCAGCAGGAAAAAACAATCAGAGGAGACATGTTCCGTTCATGCAACAGCAAGCAATATTGTACCATTGGCAGGATTCATGCTAAGACAACTGCTCCAGCGTCCTAGAGTGCCATGCGTTTGCACATTCATTCCAACTGGGGACTTCAGTGCAACAGGAGCGATTCAGTTATCAGCCCTACGAGGCTCTGGTAATGAAGCCAGATCTTCATTACAATCTGTTTAAGTATTTTCTACATGCAAGTATGCCTCCATCAAGAAATCACTGGTGGATCTCCTGTGTACTGACTATTCTGAAGCAGTTTTTTTTCCAGGAGTAGCTCCGTTACACAATACCACAGCGCTGAAGTCATCTTCTACCTCTTTGCAGGGTCGGCTGTATGCCTTGCCATCCACACCACTTGCATACTGCAAAGAAAATGTAGTGCGACTGTCCAGACACTCTCCTGGTATGCAATAGCTGCACTTCAGACAGAGACAGATTAATCATGTAAGTGGACAAAGACTTCAGCTGAGAACTCCTTCACAAGCAGTGAGTTTCTAGGGCTCTTTTCTGCGTGCACTGATAGTGCTTAACACTTGAACAGAGTCAGAATTAAATAAAACCTAGGAAGAAGGCTTAGAGCTTAAAAGCATTCTAGTAACACAACATTGTCGTATAGCTAGAAAGTTGACTGCAGCATCTTTCTGTCCCTCTCCTTGCCTCTTTCCACACCCAGGGCAGTGGCAACGCAGGCTGCTTCCTCCACTCGGACATTGGTTGTCCGAGCACACTGTGCCCAGTGCCCGGCCAGGAGCCCCGAGCCATCACTGGAAGGAGGGTCTGTAGCCAGGCGTTCACAGTGCTTACGATGGCTCTGCTCTGGGGATGCCGGCAGGATCTGGAGCTGCCTGGCACACGGCAAAGATGCAGCAGCCAACTGTTGTAATTCCAGTCCTCTCAGATTCTGGTAAAAGTTTGTGCATGACAGTTTCTTCTTACCATGTGTCCTGGGTCATCTTCTTCACTAAATAACCCTTGCTGGTTATCCCTTTCAACTAAAAATATCTGTTCCTCAGATGTCCATCTAGTGGCCAGAAGCTGCGGCTAGCATACTGGGGATATTTTGACACTTTGATTTGATGTGAGGATACGCTAATAGAAAGCCACCAATGAATAGAAGAATAAATCTATATATTCCTTGCTGTCACTTCAACTAGAAAGCAAAGCTGGCAGCTCTCTCTCTTTGGGGAAGCTGAGATTATTTGGACAAAGGTTTCCCCATGGGTAGCACACTTGCAGGAACAAAGCAGCAGGGTTCACAGTATGAACAAGTGTCCTACAGCCAGTGCGATCAAAAGCAAGCCCTGAAACAGCGTGTAAACCAGGTTAGGTAGGAAAGATTTAACAACGATCAGGCTGCACAAGAAATGTATTCAGATACTGGGTTCTGGGAGAATTTAAACAAGTGTTAGCTCTGTCATTTCCAGAGACGACTAGTGCAGGCAGACAAACCGCTCTGTCTGCCGACAACAGCAATGTTTAAGGAGAAGCTACTACAATATGCGTGGCTGTGATTTTGTCATCCTGCTTAATAGGAAAAGAAACCAAGTTCCTAGGCAGCGCTTAAAAGGCAGCTGGTAACTTACCCGTACCGCCGCCGTGACAGTCTCTGTGCGTGTTCGTACACTTGCCGAGGCTTGTCATTGCTTCTTTATGTCCTGCAGAGAAACAGCCACAGCGTCACCAAGGACTTCTGCTCCTGTGCTTAACTCGATGCATTTTGATGTCAGAAGTGTTTCAGGATAGATTTTAGGGTTAAAAGCAGCAAATGGTAGAGCTATGCTGAACCCTCTGCTTTGGCCAGCTTGGAGCACCCCGTGCTGCTCTGGGAGCAGGAGGGAGCAGCTCTGCCTTCCAAGGCAGCAGTGCTGTTCTGTGGACCAGCTGTACCATCTCCTGGATGCTAGCAGACTCTTCTCCACTAGCATCCAAGCCAGCAGAGCTGCTCTGACCCTGGGTGGGAGCCTGGTCCTTTGCCATCCGGCATCCACGTCAGGGTGATCCTGATTCTTTACTAAGTAAAAGAAATGCAATGCCCCTCATTGCTCAGCGCACAGCTAAGCACCGGCTTCTCCTTCCCTCAAAGCTCTCCAGAGGCAAGCTTCTCGGGCCAAGAAGCCCAAAGGCACATCAGTAGCTACTCCAGCCCCCGGATCTTGCTATTCTCCAGGGAACACATTGTTTTTACCACTGCCTGACATTTCCACTGCGTTGTCAAGGTCAAGCTCCCTGCACTCAATGTGCAGCTTCTCCAGCACTTGACCCATGGCAGTGCTCTGCATTTGCAGCTACACATTTCTTGCCGCTTTGTGCTTTCGGTCACGCTCCTTTGCAGTAAACATGCAAATTCCTCAATTTTGTCTCTGCACTCAGTAACCAGGGAAGGAAAAACCCCTTAAGAAGTGCCTAGGTTGCATCTTTGGGAAAGAGAAATGTACAGGTGTGCACTTCCATAAATATTTCAGAAAGGAGTTTATTAGATTCTACTAACATGGCAACTGCTGCATTACAGATGCCTAAGACTTTGGAAGGAAGCCAACCACCAGTTTCCCAAAGAATATTTTTATCTCCATTGCACTGTGCTGAGCAGGGATCCTTCTCAAAGCGCAGATAGCTGGTCGGGAGAATGAGAGGGGCCACCACAGTCAAGTTGAAGCAATTCTTTCTTCTGTAGCTTAATCCTCTTCCCTCCCCTTGATATGCAGTTTATTTAATTGCAGAGACAAGATGCATTTCTTTCTTGAGGGATTGTGGGAGAATATTTGTAATCCAAAGGCTGTAATTGAACTCAGTAATAATAATTATACTTCTCTTCATTAATATGTCTTAAAGCTCATTACAAACTATTTTTGTGCCAGCATCTTTGCCAAATCCCTAGAGGGTTAGAGATAACTTTTTATTCCACTACAGCAGCAACTTTAAAGAGTGCTCCTACAGTCGCAGAGTAGCAGCAATAGCCAAAACCATTAGCTCGGTGTTAAGGCTAGGGAAGCCCGGTCCCAAGCAGTACGAGGAATTGCCCGAAGCGCTCCAGCCGGCCGGGGGCTGGCCTAGGAAGGGGAGCCCCCAGGTTTGCTGCCACCCAGCCTGTAGCACCTTCCCTGCTCCCCACCGGCCACCCACTTCATCCGAACCGGGGTCGTTCAGAGCAGGGACCTCTTTTACATACCCACGCCGCAGACTGAAAACACGGTTCCAAGCTAAGCCGTGAATAGCAGCACAAAATGTCTTGCTTGGATTTACCTGTCCGTGGAAGGGGAGTCTTTCTGGAGCCGTAGGGCATGTCTGAGATTTTCTGGCTACTGAAATGCAAACCACTGCTGGGATACAGCTGTGCTCTCCGAATGCATATAGGCAGCAGAGACCGGGGACACGCCTTTGTCATTGTATACCCCAAGGAACGGATCTAAAAGCAGATGCTTTTCAGTACAAGAATGTCTATTCCAGATCACAAGTCTGCGATTAAGATGAAAAATTCAAACTCATTTTACTTAGACGAGAGATACGAGGGACGCAGTGCATTAAGATATGTTCCCAACTCACAAATCCCATTAACGCTGAAGTGAGGACCCCATGCAAATCCCAGGGTGCAGAGGGGAAAACATTTCCTAGGTTTGAGATAATTTTAAGCCCCTCTGATGCAGACTTGCTGCTCTTTCAATATTTAAGCTCAGTCTGTGAAACATGCAAGTTACCTAACATTCATTATGCTGTTTGTGCCAGCATATTTGCCAAGTCCCCAGTGCACTGGGGAGAGCCATTTTCTTGCTACAGCAACAGCACTAAGGTGTGCCACTGCAATTACAGGGGAATATAAATTTCTAGCTCTCCTGACATCACAGCACTCCTATTAAAGCAGCCCACTGGCTATGTGCTAAATTTGCCCAGACAGCAGCACGGCCAGACAATGAAGGCCTGTTGAGATCCTCCTGAATACGCCAGGTGCCGCTGAGTTTGCTTTTGGATGAAATGAAGTCCTCTTTCACTAGCTCTCCAGCTCATATCAGTTTCAAGAGAAAAAAAAATGAAAAGGGAGCAGAACAAGTGACAGCAGCCACAATAGGCTTTCTTTGACAGAATTCTTCCTGGTACGTATGCACTTGCTCCCTAGATCTGCAAGTATTTGTCAAATAAATTCAATTAATTTTCTCAAACAACTGTTACTGCTTTTCATTGGAAACTCTCCTGTTGAGCTCACCTGCAACATTTTAAGTTCCTATTCCCCAGAGAGCCACTGTAACCAGCAGGCAGCACGAGCTGCTGCGAGCCCCAGGAGGGCTGCTGGCCACCAGCCCCGGCGCAGGGGACATCCCAGCTGCCTTCCGTCTGCGGAGCTGTTATTCCTGGCCGCATGAGCAAGGAAAGCTCCGAACTGGATCACCGGCTCCAGGTGGAGTTTGCAGGGACAGAAGAAAAGCAGATGAGAACGTGCTTAAAATGATGAAGTGAGGAGGTTTGAGTGGCAGGCACAGACGCCTGGAAAATCATTTCTGTGTCCTGTTTTGGAGCAGAGCAAAGCAGAAGATGTGTCAATAGGCATCCTGGCTGCGAGGAGACCGTTCCCTCCTCTCCATCACTAAGACCTGTGGCTGCACAAACCTGAGCTTTAAAGAGAGCCTCAAATCACACAGAGAACATCAGAAAGCCCCAGCAGCAGTTAGCTTGGCTGAAGACAACAGTGCACAAAGCAACAACTTGGAAATAATTTTTGCCTGTCTTAAAGCTGCCTCTCTGCTGTGAGCAGCAGAAAGCAGCACAAATCTGTATGGGAGCCAGACATCTGGATTCAGACAGGCACAGCATCACCGAGCTGGTGCTCGTCGTTTCTTTCTGAAGAGGATGCGGAGGAGCACAAGCCGCACGCCTCCGTTCCCGCCGGAGGCTCCTCTTCTGCAGGTGAAACATTGGCAAGTGCTCATCTGAGGGACAGTTACCCCCCGTCAGCTCCCCTCTCCCAGTCCCGACAGGAGAGAGGATCAAACCCATCTCAAAATGGCTGCACTCACCATGCCTGTGTTCTCACATCTTTCTTCCAAGCCATTTACTTCTTAGAAGGTTTTTGCCTCTCAGTTTCACTTCTCCTTCCAAAACATCACATCTCCCTTAAACTGACTTGAATGTAAATGATGCAAATGCAGGAAGAAGGTAATTAGTCTCTGGAGGCTACAGTTGGGATTTAAGCAATGAAATCATATTAGATGGGTAGAATTTCACCCGAGAAAGGAAGAAATCCCTAAAGAGCACGCTGGTTTGGGGAGAGGTGGGGGTGCAGCCCAGCTATCGCTGCCAAAAGCTGCCACCCCTCTCTTGCAAGAACTGCCTTGGATTTAAACTGCCTGAAAGGCTTTGCTGCCCAAAGCAAGACAGGAGGATGGGCTCAGGCTGGAGCTCGGCAGCTCCCAGCGACACACGCTGTTCCCACCTCCGTCTGCTCGGCCCCATACAAACACACCACCCCTTGAAAGCGCCCAAATGCTCATCTCCCGTGCCCTGGCGTTTACCCCCCCGGGCTCTGTGCTCCCGCAGTGCCCGACTGCCAAAACCTATTTCTGCTCTTGGCCACGTCTCGCCTCGGAGTCCTGAAAGTCATTTCCCACCCTGGGCCAGGAGCTGCAGCTGCAATCAACTGGCTGGGCTCATATGCTCCAAATCACCCTAATGGCACTTCAGAAATGCAAATAAAAGTGAGATTATGATATTTTACGTAAATAAGCAATGTGGCAATCCCAGACTGGCTTGGCCTGCCAGGGAAATTCGCTGGAGAGATATTAACATTGAACTATATGAGCGTGTTTGCATGGAACATTTATTGTATAACTCTGGGCTCCAATAAAGGCTTGTATAAATTATTCATTTTGGAACTGAGATGAAATGCCAAAAACCCCACCCACCAAGGACTACTTTTATTACTACCAAAGCTGTAGTCTTAGTTAGCAACTAAGCTATTAAGACAGCATGTACGGTAATTATGAGTGGGAAATGAACAGTTACCTCCCTGCCGACACACGGCCTATGCTCAGGGCAGCCGCTGGTCATCCCTGCACTGGGCTGTTCTGGGACAACGCAGAAGCATGTCCCTGCTTAACGAAGAGCGTAAGCTCCTGCCCGCCGTGCTCATCCTAGGGAGCCTGGAAGGCAAGCAAGTGTTTGCTAGAGGAAACCACAGCTCATGCGAGAGCACGGCATGCTCGGAGCTGGGGGCGATGAGCGGCCACCTCGCTGTGAGCTCGGCTGCGGGACCCTGTGGGGCACGGGCCCCCGCGAGCGGCCACCACACGTGCACCCACGGAGCAGAGCTGGCACCGTGGGATGCGGGCTGCCTCCGAGCGTGACCGGGCACACACAGCGCGAGCATTTCCCTGTACCGATCCGCAAAAAAACCCGGGTGGCAGTTGCCATGGCAACTCCTCTTTTTAAACACTGCTGTTAAACAGTTGCATCAAACCCTCTGCGAGCATCGTGAGCCCTCTGCCAGCACATCACGAGAGCATCATTGCGGGAGCCGCGGCAGGGGCACTGTCCTGGCTGCTGCGTGGGCTTGTGGCTGGCCGCGTCCCGGCGCTGCGTGGCGAGGCGTTACAACAGGTTGCTGTGTTTTCTGGAACTGCAAAGCTAACATTAAGGATCCAGTTACCAATTTGTAGTTGAAAATTACTTTTTTCTACCTCAAATGCCTGCAGCACCCACAGTCCCGAGGCGTAGCTGCAATTAGTCTTCCACACACCCCCTTCCTCCTCCCACCTTACGCCTCCCCCTCTCGAGTCTCCAGGAGGCAAAACAAGGTGCTGGATCACAAACAAGAACTTGGGGGCTGCTGGCTTTCCTGATTTGAACGGGGAGCGCTGCAGGGACTCCCTTTTTGAGCTGCATGTAGCTTGCCTGGGCCCCGGCTGCCCCCTGCCCAGCCTCACCTCCAGCCTGCTCCGGTGGGCAGCGGGGTGTTCCTTCAGCCTCCTCGCCAGCAGCACCCACGCAGCCCCCCCCGTGCCCCCTGCTCCTCTCCAGCGTTGGGGCAAGCAGAGCTCTGGAGCCCTTCTTCCCACCTGCAGCTTTTTATAACCTTGCACCTCAGGTTAATGAGGCTGCTCTGGGAGCCCCGTTAACCCTCTCCTGCTCTGACCGTTGCACGCAGGGTGGGATGTAAAGGCTGCACACTCAGCTGCTTGGGGACACGGCCCGGTGGAGCAGTTGGGTATCTCACTTGGACCTCCGTGTGCCAGCCCTTCCCTTGCAATAGAGGTTTCGTGCTGCACCGACCACGTCAACAGCACCGGCTCCGGCACACAACATCCCTGACCCAGCGCACGGCGAGATGGTGAGGGAATCGGAAAGCCACGGGTGCCAGCGCAGTCCTGAGACACCTGGCCCTGCTGGCAGACGGCACTCCAGGGAGCAGATAGGGGAAGCAGAGCAGCAACGGGGCTTTATTTCTGCATTAGCAGCCCAGCGCTTGCACAGTCAAAGGCATCCTGTACAACTGCAATAAGTTCTCTTTACCAGCTGTAACTTTTTTATATCAGCAGCTGTCTCTGCCTCCAGCAGCGTTTTATGGATCGTAAGAAAGGCTAAGTGGAAGTTTTCCTTTTTTTTTTTTTTTTTGGAAGCAGATCAAACAGCCCTAGTTGAACAGCTTTGTGTGGTCTGGAGCAGAGACCTGTGTGACAGCCGCCTGGGCAGGAGGTGGCCAGGGGAGCTCTGCCGGGTTCCCCTGCTGCCCTTCTCCCAGGAAAGGACGCGTGTCCCTCAGCCTGCCAGGAAGCTGCACCGTGGCCTGCACCACCCTCCCGTGACACCACTGCTGGTATCGCAGCAAGTGCAGAAGACAGGAGCCGCAGAAGGGCAACTATAACATGATGATCTTGTGCACCAGCCTGCTCTTGGCTTGTTTCAGCTGTAGGATGGGGAATAATTTCATTGCAGGGAATGCTAATAAGAGGTTTGTATGAGAGAGAGAAACAGAGAGAGGTGAAGCTACCTATCACAATAGTGAATAATCAAATTAGGAGAGTAATAATTACCAGTGCATGAGATTCCAAGCAGAACAATTATCACAAGTGCCATCTCACCAACTGCCTTGGGTCTCCCTCGGTTTGTTCTCACACCGCACAGCTCTGGGCGGCTCCGGTGCTCTGCTACGGCTGCCAGCAGTGCCCTCCCGCCCGCTGCCAGCCCCACGCCTGCGGGGACTGGAGCCGATACAGCCAGGGAAGGGCTGGAAGAGCGTTTTCTTGCTCTGCTGCTGCTGCTCAGGAAAGTAGCCAAGCCATTTCTTTCCCTTATAACCCTGTGTTTAGAAGCTGAAGACAAACAAGCCTGTGTCTGCTGTCGGATCTCAGCGGTGTTAGACTCCTTGGCTGGGTTAGAAAATACACCCTGCAACGCTGCCTGCTCCAGTGCTTTTACAAGACTTCTAAAGGCGTGGGGAGCACCAGGGCGGCACGTGCAGGTGGTGTCCGGCTCTGCTATTGACTGCCTCTGCTCACGGTGCTTGGACAAGCCGCTAGCACAACCGCCCTGGGAACAGAGCCCCGCGTCTCCCTGGGAATGCAGCCCGGCCATGAATACTTAAAATAAAAAGACATTCTGAATACGTCTGAAAAATGCGTCTTTGTCTTCAGGGACCAAATCGTGCCGTCTCATTGTGTAACGAGAGATGATATAATTCCATATTGTGGCATCTTTAGTGGGGATTTTATTTCTTAGCCTGCAGCAGTGTGTCTTTGGGAGGGCTCAGTGTTTTGTTAGGGAGATGATCAAATGACTCTGAGGACCTGGAGACAGACAGCGATGTCAGCCTCTCTTCACAAAGTTTATATTTAAGGCCTGTGCATTGTGCTGGAACGCTAATTCGACATATTTCTGCGGGCTGCCTCTCCTCAGCATCAGCCGGCGCTTGCAGGCAAGCGCAGAAGGGGACAGCTTTCAGCCGCCCGCGGGGCTGGGGCTGCCTCTCGCCTCCCCGGGCACGCAGGGGAGCGGAAAGCAGGCTCAAGACGTGCCGCTCCTGCGGGAGACGGGCGAGCATCCCTCGCGCCTCTGGCACCACGTGCCGGTGCAGGGGGCTGAGCCGTGCCCTCCCCGGCTCGTGCGGGGCGTCCGCCTGGCTTCCAGGTGGGGGCTTGTGGCATCCCTCAGCGCTACGTGGGGGAGTTTGCTGCTGCTTCCCACCCGGATCGTGGCCAGCAAGTGCAGCTCGCAGGAGCCACGTGTTGGGCACCCTCCCTCCCGCCCCAGCCACCGGAGGAGGGTCTCATCCCACACAGGCACCTTCCCGCGCAGCATCGCACAGCTCGCCAAGGAGATTCAGCCCTGCAGAAATCCAAACAATGAGGGAAAGTGTCAATAAACATATATTTTTTACAGTCCATTATCTTACCCTTGCCAGCTTTTAGACTGTTATTGCACCAAGCCATTATATCCCCTCCATGAGCGAAACATGCCATTTGTGTAATACAGTGTAATGGGACCATTAATGCTTTCCCTCCCCCCGCTGCAGAGCATTTCCAGGAGGGACATTAATATCCACATTCACAAAAACAATCCCTTAGTTCCAGGTTATTTGCACTTTATGCAATGATATTGCTAAAATCCCCCCTAAAATTAGCACAGATGATTTTAACAAAACCAATAAAACATATTAATTAATAATCTCTATGATGAATGCATGAATATAAATAGGTCATTATAGCTATCTATAAGCTCTTTCAGGAGCAGAAGGGCTTATGATTTCTTGACGACGGTCATCAGAGGACATGAATTATTTGCAGCCTGGTGGCTAGATCAAGTCACAGCTGACTTGCCCTGAGAACGGAGGACACATTCGATGCCGTAGGACTAGCGACGCGGTCTGTGTTCACTGGTATTTCCATTTACTGACCTTCCAGAGTCTATTTTTTAAAAAATAATTAAACGACATTTCCAGTTCAATAATGTTTTGCTCTATTAGCGGTAGAATCTAAGATGCAGAATCAAAACAACAAAATGAAACAGTCAGCGTGCACGGTCTCGTGAAACCAGCAGCCCCTCTCCAGGCTGCCGCCCCAATTTGGGCTCGCCGCTGTCTTTCTCCCTGCTGAGGCTGGCTTGTGGTGGCGAGGACAGGGCCTTTGCTGGGCTGCCAGCGGAGCAGAGCCCTTCCTCCTGTGCTGAGCAAACCACCGCCCTGCACGGCGGCTCTGCCAGCTCCAGCCCCCGGCTCCCCTCTGGTCTCTTTGCACCGTTTCCTTGTTCCTCAGCCTGTAGCTCAGCTCAGAGCACGCAGCTGAGCCACTTTTGCTCTTTTACTGCTTCTTACGCAGTGGCTAAGGCTGCTGGCAGGGTTTGCCAGCAGAGGAGAGCGTGAGAAGAAGCGTGCTGGGATTATTAGCAACCGCCTTCTGAAAGTGTTGTTATTAGCAGGGTGACACGGGGACAGCCACCGCGGTGCTGTGGGCACAGAGCTGGGACGTGCCCTGGGGCCGCTGGGCATGCAGCAAGCGGTGAGCATCGTCCAGGGCCAAAACCAGCTTGGGGAAACCATGGTTTGGAAATGGCTGGCTCTGGAAGAAGCCAGAGTGACTGTGCAGAGCATCGAGCTGGAAGCAAAGCAGAATGACCCAGACGACGTCCCTAATGCCACTCAGTGCGAGGTGCAATGGGACCAGCCGCCGGTGCCAGGCCTGGACGTGCCAGCTCCAGCATTGCGACTGCAGTGCTAAGCTCACATTTGTAAATGTTTGGATACTGCTGAGATATATATCAACAGCAGCAATTAATTCCTCGATTTATTTGCTGACCTGCTGCATAAGAGGGGTCATATTCAATTCAGCTACTGAAATATGCTGTTATTGTTGTAGGCAGCAACTTCACTTCATGCCTCATGCCAGCTTTTAGATTTTATTCTTCTAAATCCTGGCACTAAAAGCATAACCCCAGGCAGCGCTCGAGGCTCGTGCTTGGTTGAGACGGGAGAGCCGGCGAGAAGCTCTCGAGGGGAACGTGCATTCAGGACAGCCAGGGGTAATTACACCGCTTCCCTACCAGCCCTGTGCCCGCAGCACGCCACGCGCGAGCGAGAATTGACATTACGTGGACTTTACCCTCCTCTGCCTCCTCCCTACAGACTCGACTCTTATTGAAGCAGCTTCAGGAAGGCGTCTGTGGCGCGGGCATGGCTGCCGGCGGGCATGGCCCCCACCCCAGCGTGGGGCTCTTGGCCTCATCCTCACGGATTTCCCTGTCTGCACGTGCAGTCCAGGGAGAAACAGGGAAATCTAACTCGTGCGATCATAGCCACGCACTTGCCTGTGGATCTCAGTTTTATAAAGACCCGTTGTATGGATGAGGAGCTGGGACCAGAGCTGGCGACTCCTAAGCATCCTGGTTAGCACCGGCTGCCGCTCCAGCCACCCCGAAAAGCAGCCGGGGCTGCAGCACGGGCTGGCCGGGGGATGCGGGCAGCACCGCTCCGCATCTCTGCAGGAATCAGCATCCCCGTCCCTACGAGGGGATTCGGACGCCTCACAGTGCCGGACGATGACAGTTTCGCCAAAGCCTTCACGCTGCTGAGCCCCCCAGTACTGCAAGGGTGCGTGGCCGGAGAGGCTGAATGCTGGGGGGCTGGTGGTGGAGGTACTCGCTGGTCGCGCTGCCCGCTCGGCTGCCGCCCTCGAGGTGCAAGCGCGTCCTGGGAGCACAACCCCACCACGTGCAGCTGGTCCCAGCTCTTTTCTGGCTTTTCCTTCCAGCGCTGTCACTTACACATTTTCTATTATGAATTGATTCCTAATCTCCTTTCAGAGAAAGATCAAACAAGCCCTTATGTCTTTGTTGGCTGCTTCCTTTGCTTACTTTTAAGTCATTACCCTGGTTTTGAAATACGATTAAAAGGGAAGCGAGGATCCCCAGTGTGGGGTGCACAGCTGGGTGAAGCCGTCGTGGGTTGGAAGCACAAGACCCCACAGACCCCGGCTCCCCACGGCACCGTCACCCCCTGCCCCACGCGGGACCCTCCAGCCTGCTCGCACTGTCTCCGCTGCTGTGGGGGAAACCAACCCTCTTTGCACTCATGTTCTATTTCTTCTGAGCAAAACTCTGTCAGCGTTTCTCTGCCAAGCCGCACTGAGCAGCCCAGGCAGAGGAATTAGGAATGCATAGTGCCGTGGTCCAGCATAACTCAGTTCTCGGTTTGTTCCGGTTCAGCCGCAGCACCGTTGCTGCAGATGAGTCCTTTGTGCGTCGTCTGGACGCTGCGCTGCGTGTAAAACTGCTCCCACGGTGCCAGCTGCTGTGCCCAGCGTCCGGCCAAGCCACGAGCGGGCTGGCAGGAGGGAAGGGACTGTGCCCTCGGGTGCATCCTCCAGCTTGGGAGCGATGCAGCCCTTTGCAGCCATCCTAAAGCCAGCCAGCGCGGCTGTGTCCACGGCCGTCTGCAGCTTGCAAACCCATCTGCCTCCCTACTCCATGGCAGCAAGTGCTTTATGTTAGATAACACCCGTGTTTAAACCTTTATCCCTTACCGTATTGTTAAGGCCTGATTCTTAAACAGCAAAGCTGAAACACCCTGGAATTTATAGGATTTTTATGTACATGCCGTCATCTTGAACAATTGACAAGAATTTGAGAAAGACGATGCCGCTTTTCTCCCGTGGCATCTTGAGGACGAGCTCAGAAAATGAATTGTCTTGCTGAAGACAATGCCCTTGATGCATAATAGCGGAGCCATCTCCGAACAATTGGGGGCTGATTTTTATTTTGGCTTTAACTCAGCTTTCTCAGCGCAGGTGTCCAATTTGTTCCTGCCTGTATAAATCCCACCGTTTAAATGACTCAGCTGTTGGCACAAATCAACCCGGGAGATATTTCCCTAGCTGGGTTTGTACCTCGTGAAGGCAGAAACATCATGCCTGTAAAACAGACGGCTGTGATATACTCACGCCCTGCAGGAGATTTACTGGAATAAATTGCACGTGAGGTTAAAACAGTAGCGGATTCCTCCGCTGCGTCTTTCACCCGCGGACTCGGGCTGCCCGGGAGCTCGGGCGGAGATGCCTGCCCAAGCCCCTGCTGGGTGTAAAGGTGCGGGCAGCGGCTGCTAATTTACTGCGGGGGCTGGCAGCAGGTTAAGTGCAATAATCTGAAACAGCATTTCTGTAACCTTACGACAAGGGTAATAAAACTGAATGAGATGCGTGTTGTTCCCTGGAATTTATCAAACTAGGATCGCCTTTCTCTTTCAGGAAAGGTCATGATATGCCTTATTTTATGGCGTACAGAAGAACAAGGGCAACTACCCTGGTGCGCGACTGAGTGTCTGTTTAGAAAACTTTTAGGTGAAAAGGCGTTGCTCGTGGAAAGTTCACAGTAAGATGATGGAGAGCAAAGCCAGGGCCTCTCAGCCCCCGGCGAGACTGCTCCCATCCAGTTTTAGCTCGGCAGGCTTTACGCATCCCGCGGTTTTCCGTGTGCACCAGGCAGGGATCGCCGCTTGCCAGAGCAGAAGTGCGGAGCACCGGGGCTGCTCTTCCTCCCTGCTGACCTGTGCGGATTCTTCAAAAATGAGGTGAAGCAAACCCAGCCTGCCCACCCTTGCAAGTCCTTCCTTTTCATAGGAAATATTTCCATTTGAGTGTTTGTGTGTTGTTGCTGCTCTCGCAGAGGTGGCAAGCATCGCCTTCCAGCCGGCTGCGTGCCAACCATGGCTTAAAGTTGGGGAAGCTTGAAGAAACATCAGAGTACCTAAAGGGAATGGTCTTTTCTTATTGCTGGAGCTTTCTCCCATGCTGCACATCAGATGCTTTAGGGAGGACGCGGAGCCCTGCTCCTCCTGCGTGTGCACACAGCCACGCACCCCCCACGCCTGCTCCTTCCGCTGGGCATTGAGAGACAGCTTCAGGCAGAGTACCCGCAGAGGCTCGACCTGCTCTAAACAGCATTTACTGTAACCAGGGGCACCGCTATTTCTCTTTTCTCTGTTGCATCGCAGGCCATTTCCTACCTTTCGCCTCCCGGCCCCGCTCTGCCATCGGCATGGGTGGGGGTGACGTTCGCAGGGGCTGAGAGGAGCTGGGAGGTGCCGCCATCCTCAGCTCCCACCCTCGGCTGCCACGAGGAGCTGTGGCTCTTTGCAGCTTTGCAAAGAAAGGTTTAACAGGTAACACATGGGTGCTCCCACCCCAGTGCTCCCCCCAGCCGGGCTGCGGCTCCCAGGTCCCCTCGGACCCCGGCGTTCCCAAGCTGCCATTCCCCCGTTTCCAGCCTCCAAGAGCCGCCGAAGCCCCGTGTGTCTCAGCAGCTCCACAGGAGCCACAGCTGCCTCGAGCCTTGGGTTGTTGTGGAGATTCAGAGGATTTCTCCTTGTTTGAGGCTGAGAAGCAAAGTCCGTATTGTATAAAGTAATTAAATAAAGCCATCGGTCTTCCCTCTGAAGTGGCAGGTACTGGCTGTTTCATTATGCTTTTTACTCTTTGGAATATGACCCGGACAACGCTTACACCGTCATAAGGTTTCACTTCAAGGGTCTTAAAAGGAAATCAATTATTTTAGAAATATAAATATTTTATGAAGCTGCTTCTTTTTCTAATGATGGAATAAAGAAAAATACAGCCATTTTGCTCTTTAGCGATAGAAAGCAATGCAGCAATCCAATCTCAAAGCCCGCAGCACTTCACCTGAGTCACCTTCTCCAGGCGTCTTAGGAAGGAGTCTGAAATACAATATTCTCTCTTAAATTATGCATATCGGAGCTGGCCGTTCTGCTGCCGGAGTGGAGTGGTCAGGCTTCGGTTGAAGCCTGCGGTGCCCTGGCTCTGCCGGGGGAGAGGCAGCAGCTCCCTCCCGCCCTGGCGACCCCGGTGCCCACGGAGGGTGATGCCGTTGGCACGAGCAGCCGAAACGGTGGCGGGGACCTTCTCGCTGGCGGGCGGCGATAGGCGTGCTGCGAGCAGGGAAGGTGCCTCCCCCCATGCAGGGGCACGGCCGGGCTGGCGGAGCCCCTCGTAGCCCACGCTGCGGCTGGGCCGCTGCTGGGAAGCCAGGAGGTCCCCGCTCCAGACAGGCTTTCTGCACCCCGGACAGCGTGAAGAGCGGTGGGGATGCGAGCGGCAGAGGTGGACAAAGGGCAGAACTGGAGAACGATTCAAAGACGCCGTCGCAGCTGCACGTGCGCTCGAACTTCCCACCCACGGGGGACCCAGCACACGGGTGGACTCTGGGTGGGAGCAGGCACCCAGCCCTGCTCCCTCCCTTAACCTGGGAACGCAGCGCAGCTGAAAAATGCCAGCACTTAGGATTTTATATTATTATTGTTTATATCAAATGAGTGAATTCCCGGCCGCTTTGGATTGCTTTTACATAATTTAGACCAATCAGTGCGCTTCCTAACACAACATGCTCTTAACTTTGCCGAGCCCTAGGGCATCGAATTTATATTCTGTTCTGCTGCTGTGAAAATGAATGGTGTGATGGTGACAAGAGGAAGAAGGAGCTTGAAAGAGAGAGAAGAAGCCGAAGAGAAAGAAAGATAGTTGAAAGAAGCAGAAAGACAGGGAGAGGAGAAGATACAGAACAGCAAAGTGGTTTATAATGGAAGGACTGTAATTTATTTTGACACTAATCATGTATTATTCATTCGGAACAAAAATAAACCTTATTAACCAGGAAAAACAGATCTCCCATCTCCAGCCCACGTTGTGACAAGCGAGTCGCGGTGGTGAGGATCCTGACAGCCGCCAGGCTGGCTCTGTGCCGCATCCTGCACCGCGCGTGCCGGTCCTCGCCTGGCGGAGCAGCACCCGCGGGCGCTGCGGGCAGGAGCAGCACGATGCTCCCGCAGCAGCGCGAGGAATTACTGCTCTTCGTCACTAAGAGGAAAGATGACTTTGGCTGTCAGGGAGGCCAGATAATGCACTTGTAATGTTTTCATCCCCAGCCAGTGTCCCTCGTCTCCAAGGCTCTCGACATCCTTTCCAGGCTATAAATAGTCGGGTCGCTCCGTCCGCTGCTCGGGCACCGCGCTGATGGGCCCAGCGGTAGCAGCGCTCAGAAGCCCAGAGGAAAAGCAGAGTGGCCCTGTGAGGCTGCGGCTCGGCAGAAGGGCATGGCAACAGCCAGCACGAAAACTGAGCCAGACGCCTTTCTGCCGGGCGGGCATGACGGTCCTGCCGGGAGGCTATTTTGGGTTTTTGGAAGCAGCACCACGCTGCCTGGGGTCAAGGCGTGCGGCGTTGCCGAGGGAGGGGGATTAGCAAGGCTGAATCCAAAGTACTGCTGGAAACTCTGTCCTTGCCAGCCAGGGAATTAGGATCTAGAGGTATTTTGCATTTCACCAGCAGTACCCACCTGCAGGCTTTCTCCACCCTGCGGTCACTGCTAGATGTCTCAGGAAGAAAGAGCTCGGAGAGACTCAGCGGGTGTTTATGAGGGCACGAAGCCCAGTAACCTCTGCTGCTCCGGCTGTGAGGAAATCCATAGATTGTTGGCAGTGCTGAAGGGGTCTGCGTGCCTGGATGAAGCGTACAAGCACACGCTGTTATTTTGCAGGGCTGAAGAAGCCTTTCTCGCCGGTGGCAAATGGCCACGTCCTGCCCGGGCGGCGGGCGCTGCTGCTGCTGCAGCCGGCACGTTAACGTCTTGCTTCACCGGCTTGTTTGCTGTGAGGTTCGCGGTGGAAACGCCACTGTTATTTCGACTGGCAAAGCTCAGAGGATGAGCGCTAAATAACGGTGTTGCTTCCCCATTTTAGAAATCCGAGTGACAAACCCGTAATCACCAGGGCTTTTCTGGCCGTGCTGCTTGTGAGGCACCCGTGCAATTACGGCACTAAGTCCCTCTCCGTTAGACCAGGCCAGCCGCCCCCTCCCGCGCACAGCTCCCCACATCGAATCCTCTGCTCCCGCATCGAAAGGGCTCGGCGTCTCGACCCTGCAGGCACTTCCCCCTGGTTTTGCCCATTCTTCTTTTCCTGTGAGGCAGATAGGAACAGGCAGGAAAAACTAAAACCACGGCTAATTCACTTTTAATGGCCCCCGTGAGCATCAGCCCTCGAAGGGCTGTGAGGAAGGGAAAGCCAGCACAGGGAGCAGGAAAATGCTGACTTATCATTCACGCTGATCCTAGAGTGCATTGCAGCGCTGCTGTCGCAGGGCGTATTCCGATTGCGGAGGGCTTCGTGTGCCGGGGAGCCGGGACGTGCCACCCCCACGCTTCCAGCATCCCCGACCAGCGCAAACGCAGCCCTTCCCGCGCAGAAGCAGGAGCTGCTTGTGGCTTCTCCGTGGTCTCTCCCCTCCGCACCGCAGTGCGACCAGTTACTAACGATTCCCTCTGCTTCCTTGCCATACTTTGTGCACAACACATAAAGTGTAGCTCATCAGCTCCCGGTGTCAAACCAACCCTCTTTGGCTCCTGGCAAGATTTAGAGTGGATTTTAAAGCGTTATTACTGACTTATGAGGCTTTAAATAATATTGGACTCCGCATATCTTTCAAATCTACTTTCTTTTAATATCCCCGATCAGGTTTTAAGGTCTAAGCCTAGAGATTTATGGGGCTGTCCTCTCTGTAATTCAGAGTCATGTGTGGCTTGCAATTTCAGCGTTTATGTTCCCAGTTTTTGAAACAAGTTTTGCTTCACGCTTTGGGGCTTCTATTTTAACATGAAAAGCAAACACATTTTCAGCAGTGCTTCCTTTTTGTCGGCTTAAGAAGAGTCCTGGAGAGGGAGGTGTGTGCCACAGCGATGCTATCCCCCAACATCCCGAGATGTTATTAGCACCTGAGAGATGCTGCGAAGCAGGGATGGGAGAACAGAGATGCCGTGCGGCGGGGAGCCGGCTCTGGGCTTGTTCGGGTTTGCAGCACCCAGTCTCCCACAGCGGGCTCAGCAGGCGAGGAGGGTCGGGAAGTGACTGACCAGCTGCCAGACAGCAAGGCGAGGGTTTTAAAGAATCGAGCAGGAGCACTGGCTGTTGTTAACAGGTGGAGAAGGCAGCCCTTCCCTCTGCCGTGTTACCACAATTGCTCTGCGCTTGCAGTGCCCCGACCCAGCCCCGTCCACAGCTCCCCTCCCGACGCCGCGGCAGCACGACGTGCTGCTGGGTTTTGTATTCACCCCCTTGTCTCCGCGCGCTTCAGATCACCGGCTGACAAGTTTATTTACTTGTTATAACACAGAACAAATTACGAAGGGGCTCCCTGAGACCCCTTAGGCAGGAACAAGAGCGACCGGCACACGTGGTGAGTGAGCAACGCTGATGGAGTCGTGGTTGGAGCAGGCAGTAAGCAATAGGACAGCGTGCTTCGGGAAGCAACAAATTACAAATTGAGGTATTCAATCTCTAGAAAGCTTACACATTTAATTATCTACCCAGACCTTCAGGGAAAAGAATTAGAACAATAATTATCAATTTGTTCTTTGTATCCAAGGGCAAATTTAGCGTTTAGAGGACAGAGTTGTTGATGGCTTCTTTTTTTCCCCTGCTTTTTGTAATCCTGATTAGCAAAATGTACTTTAGTCTTCAAAATGAATGATTCCTCCTCTCTGGCCAGCGGAGCTGTTTCCTTGGAAAACATCCTGGGTGCTGGGCATTTGCTAGGGACAGCGCTGAGGTCCGAGGCAGGTTGGAAACACGCGGTTTTCCCCAAGGGGAAAGGTAGGGGAGGTTTTTGCTGCCTGGCCGTCCCACTGGTGCTTCCTCCCCCTCTATGCAAAGGGCGGCTGCGTCTCAGAAGCCTTGGCAATACTCCTGCTTTCTCCTGGCGAGCAGGGGAGGCTGCCCGGGGCAGGACACCCAGGGTCTGCCCCCGAATTCCCCCTCCCGCATCTGGAAAAGCAGCTTTGCCTGGAGCCTGCTGTCACCTAATGCTTTCCAGCAATGCATAGTGCTGTCCGTGGGGTTTTTTAATGACGGAAGGGCGTAGGGTGCTGCTTGCCGGAGCAGACGTCCCGTCAGACACCCACCCACCCCTGCCTGCCTGCGCCTGCGGTGCAGGGCTGCCATCGCCATGCAGGGCGTGCACACCTTGCTGCCGCACCGCGCTCGCTGGCCTTATAAACCACCTTTCTGCGATGGGCTTTCCATCGCACAGCGTATTCCCTGCGCGTTGTCTCATTATTGATTCCATTTCCTGTTAATAGCCCCTGTCGTAAACCACATCGACAATAATGAGGCATTTTATGTTGATTGTTGATCTATGGGAATTTCCAGAAATGGCATTCTTTATTTATTCAGCAGCGTAATGGTAATTCAATATTGTAGCTATGCAAATTAAGGGTCTTTTTTTTTTCTCTTCTTGGCTGGAAGCTGGGCAAGACGTGCTTTTCAAAAGCAGAATTGCTCCTGAGCAGAGAAACGAGAGGAGTTGTGTCCAAAGGGTTGTCAGTCCAGCGTTTCCCTCTCCGTCTGACTCCCTCTCCTGCTGGCAGCTCGGAGCTTGCCCGGCTCGTCCTCCCGGGCAGAGGAAGGCTGCTCGTCCTCCTCTTCGCAACACACATGGAGCAGTTTCCCCTCTCACCGGCTGCAGCACTGCCTCTCATCACATCGTTATTGTTCGTTCTGGGATTGTTTCTTAAATGGCATAAAGCATTTAGGAAAAAACCCTCCTGCGCCTGGACCTTCAGGGAGGTTGGGAACCTCACCTTTCCTGAACAAATGGGACCCCTGCCAGGTCTGCCTGCGGGACGGGCAGGAAAGGCGGTGAAACTCTGCATGCTGCCGGGGCCAAAGGGTTCTCTGGGCGCCAGGCTGGGCGATACTGGAAGCGTCCCTGCTATTTTGCTTGGTTGCAAGAAAAGGCTCCTCTGGCCGGGGTGTCCTGACCCTAGCCCCCGACGAAGGGGCGAGGGCTGCAGGGGCACAGGCAAACCAAGGACCCCAGCCTGCAGTCCTTAATGCCTTGCAGTTACCTGCTCCTGAGAGGCTTTAATTTATAGATAATGGACTTTTTTTTACAGTTATTATTTGAATACATCAGTTTCCACTTGACCTGTCTGAACAACTTCTTGATGGATATTCAACCTCTTTCATAAACGGAGCTTATCCTTCAGCTCAGGGAGAAAATGAAACATTAACAAGAAATATAAAATGCAATTCACCCTCTTCACGAGCAGAATAATTCCCGGTCAGGGCTGGATGTACGGGCCGCCCTGCAGGAGCCGCTCCGCCTGGCCGAGGGCCCCCGGGGACACGCGGCCGCCCGGGCTGGCCCAGACGCCGGCGCTTGGGTGGATGAAGACAGCGTCACCCAGCCTGTCCCCTCCGGCCTCGGGCCGGTGGCAAGAGCAGAGTTGCGTGCACGCAAACACACACTCTGCTGCGCGTGCTGAACCCGAACGAGCTTTCATTGCTTATTTCTTCCTTTTGGGTCATTTTTAAAAGTATGGAAAGGATAAAGATGCTGAAGCTGGCATGGAAAGCCTCCTGGAATGAGCTACATTATTAAAAATGCTCAATTTAATTCAGATTGATAACTGCATTAAAGTAGCGGGTTTTCCCTTCCGTAATTGAGTTACACCTACAGCATTGAAGTCAAAATGATTTTAATCACCGCCAGTGTTAGGTGATGTATGCTAAATTCCTGGTGTCAATGTGAGTGCTTAGAAGCATCAATTAGAGATGCCGCTTTCCGCTCTCTCCTCTCATTGCCGTCAAACCCCATGTGCCGGGGGAGAGCTCTGGCTCGCCAGCGGCTCGCGACCTGCTCGCTCTGCCCTTGGCGAGCTCCTGCGACCGCTCCTCATTGCCCTCAGCTGCTCCTCGCTGCCCTTGCCTCTGGGAGCATCCCCCCCCGCGAGCCCTTCCTCTCCTGCCCGCTTCCCGGGTATGTGCCTGTACGGATTCGCAGGCACCTTTCACGCCGGTGGGTCCGTGGCAGTGGGGAGCGACCCTCGGGGGACACCGGGGCTGCCCCTGCTACCAGGAGGCACGCCGGCCGCCCAGCAGCCCGTGGCACCGCGCAGGGGTTCAGCCTCGCCGCAAAAATAACGTCAGGAGCTGGAGCCTGCAGTCGGAGGGGAAACGGCTGAGCCCCCTCCACCGGGAGCTGGGCGTGAAGCTGGAGCCAGAGCACGTTCCCGATGGACTCTCATGCCACGTCCGGGGCAGCTGCGACGGCGTGACCTCGGTTTCACTGCTACCGCGCGTATTTGGGACCCGGATACACGATGTGGACACGCAGAAACACACAGCGTCCCCCAGCTAGTGAAAAAAGCCAGGCTCTCTTTCATTTTGACATCAGATAACCTTGATAAATTCTCTTATTAAATTTAATATCTTTGATCAATCACAGTAAAACTTGAGGAGATGAATTATTAAAATGAAGAATTGCTTTGTACGGTTTATGGTTATTGTGCTACCTAAATTAAAAATGTAGGTGCTGTTATTTAAAAGAAAAAATATTCCCACTGTCCCCGAAGCCACGTATATCATTTTAGCTCCAGCCAGAGGTCTCCAATAAGCAGAAATCACATCGCTCTCCTTGCACACACTAATTAAGCAGCCCCCTGTTTTCCTAAGCCATGAATTACGGGTGCGAGGCGGTGTGCGGGTCCTTGCTACATGGCACGGTGGAGCGCGTCACCTTGCCCTTGACAGTGTGATTTCTGCGCCAGGGCATCGCGCCCCTGGGAAGGGCGGAAGCAGGGACATGGCTGGTTTCAGCCTGTCAGCTTACGGTGAGCGAGCGGCTGGGTGGGCGAGCAGCAAGCAGACATGGCATTATGTTGGCTCTTTGGCTGCTCGGACAGCTTTCAGGAGCGATGGGCTTCACAGTGGTGAAACCAGGTCAAGTCGTTTTGAGCCGTCGAGGTTTTAACTACCCCAGAGAAAAACACAAAGCTCAGAGCTGAGGGCATTGCCACTTCTGTTGCTGCGGCTGCTGAGATCCAAAGGAGACGAGTGAACCTGAAGCCCTCTGGCTACTCCAGCCCTGGGGATGAGCATGTGGCCACTGGCTCTGCTTGTGTCCGAGTTCAAGGGCTCCTGAGACACATCCTGCATGAGATCACCTGCTTCTGGAGGTGGTTCATGCTGACCAGGATGCTCCATAAAGGATAAACCATTGACGCTTGAACGACCTCTCTTTTGGGAGGTGCAGAGCACTGGTGAGGTCTGTGCGTGCCAGAGGAAGGATGGGAAAAGCTGCTCGTAGTCAAAGAGCCTCAGCTCCAATACCCACGTCGCACATTACATCCTGCCTGTAAGCCGTCATCCTGCCAATAACGGAGTGCCATTTTTCAAAGGTGGTCTCTGTTTGCTGAATACTCAACTCCTCTGCCTCGCGCTCCCATTGCATGGTCGGACGAGGTGTCATTACGGTGATTGAAACTAAACTTAATTTCGTGGAGGGCTTGTCTTCGCTCTGTGCTGCTGTAACGCACATGCTTCCATTTCCCAGTTAAGTGCCTCCGTCTTTTCTTGGCTACTATTCTAATTTGATAACATTATATATTTTTTAAGCTTAATTGGACAAAATGTAATGAAAGCGGCAAAGACATCAGCACCTGCAGTGCAAAAGGGGCAGTGAGCAGGAGGGATGCGGGAGGGATTTGGATGCGAAGGTGCCGTGTCGTACCGGCCCTGACAGTCTCCGATTCAGCAGCCTCCCGGCACGGCGCAGGTCCGAGGCGGTGCAGGAAGGCTGTGCCAGGCTCGCGGCTGTTGCAAGAGAACAGCAGGCAGCTCTTCTGTTGCTGTTTTGTTCTCCAAATTTCCTGTCCCGTTAGCAGGGAGACATCCACGGATAGCCAGCTTTACCCGGGATCTTGGCGGGAGCAGGAATAGCTGCGGCTGAAGCCAGCCCCGAGTGGTTACGGGAGGAAAAGGGCAAGAAGAGAGGTGGCCGACAGGAAGGGCCGGCCACCCGGCGCGCCAGGCCGCCGTCCTTCCCGGGTATCTCGCTGCGCGTCTAATCCTCTCTGCTGCTGCCCCGGAGATGGGGGCCTGCGACTCCCCCGGCCCCGCGCTTGCCCACACCTGCCTGGTGTTTTTACAAATCACTTATCACTTTCTTAGTTTTCTGACAACCCTCTTGGTTTTCTTCTTCCTTGAATTGTTTTTCTCCAAACCCTTCAAGACACCATCAGTAAAAAGGGACACTAGGGAATTATTTTTAGATGCTGGGTTTTTTCAGTGCTGGGAGCCTTGGGCTTTTTCGGGACACAATTAAGGCACAAATCTCCCGTGTTGAAAGGCAAACCATTTCTAAACCCCTGCGTATTTCCCATGCAACACAGATTTCCTACGCTGCAGATGCTAAATACCAAAAGGCTGAAGCAGGGTTTGCAGGCTGGGGAGAATTTCCATTTTTCATCCGCTGTTGTAGAGGGTGTTTTACAACGCAGCAGGTATACGGGGAGCGCAGAGGGGGGCATTCGGGCTGGGAGCAGCCGGGAGAGGCTGCTCACCTCGCCCGGGGACGCCAGCGCGCACTGGGGGGTCCTGGGAAGGGTCGCCCACAGCGCTGGGTGCTGCCCAAGTCCTGGGGGGAAGCGCCGGCTCCCGGTGGCTGGCACCCACCCCAGGGGACACAGAGCTTGCAGGCGCTGGTGGCTGGTTTCAGCTTTGCCGGCAAGGTGACAGCCCCCCGGGGCTTCCTGACATTGCCAGGGGAAGCATCAGGGCTGTCAGGATCACGACTTACAAGCTTAACAGCTAAGCATGTGCAGAAAACTTCAGGGCAGGGAGAGCAATTCCTCCACCCAGGAGACCTCAAAATGAGGTTTAATCTCTCCCAGGCTTATTTCAGTGTTTGGAAAATGCAGGACAAAGCATTTTGGGTTTTTTTTTTTTGTGAAAAGACATAAAGCAACTTAGACGTTAGGGTCAGAGAGTAAAGAAATGCCCAGGATCCGATGTGAGCTGCGTGCAGCTGACTTCGGTGGGGCGAACGCCAGCGCCGGGGCTCGTGCTTTACCTGCAGCTGTGTTGAGCAAGCGACATCGGCCACCGCCACCGAGCTCCCCGGCCGCGGCACTGGCACTCTGCAGCGGGTAGCTAGCTGTGCTGGGAGCTGCGCGGGCATCCAGCCAGGCTCCGAGCCCACGGGGAACAGCAGGAGATGGGGAGATGGCGGGCAGCGAGAGCCAGCGTGCTCTGCTCTGCCTGCGTCCGTCCGGCTGTGCTGACACCCGCACAGCCACCCTCGAAGAAATGCCATCTGAATTCAGGGAGCTCAGGAAGATACAGCTTCTTAGGCTTAGAAGCTGGCAGCTTTATATATATTTCCCCCCCTAGACTGCAGGGAAAGACAATTAGAGGGGATAAATTCAAATGTTTTTAAAAGAATGTGTTATTAGGCGCACGCGGCACCGCCTTGTCAGAGTGAGCTGCGAGGGAGCAGCAGGGCTTGGGGTGGATTATGTGTTTAGAGGGATAAAGAGCAAATCCAAAGCCACAGTTCTGCACGAGGGAAAGCCTGCAAGGGTATCAGTACGTGAGGGAAGAAGCCGAGGTGCAGGCAGGAAATCGTAATTACCTGCTGTCGCCTTCCCTGAAACTTTGTCTGCGGCATCAGTTACGGGTTATTTTGGGAGAGAAGACACTGACTATGATGGGCACACTTCTGCCTTGGCTACCCTGCGGAGAGGCTCGGCAGGCAGATCTCGGGGTGGGAGATCTGTTCCTGGCATCTTTTCAGCTCAGGAAACCTTGGCAATGTCATAAGAAATAACAATCAGCCCAGCTGCCAGAGCAAAGGAGTGCAGCGAGCCTCCGTATTTCAGGCTACTTAATCAGTGAACTTCTACATTTCTCACCCATCACAAATTTTTTCTGTGTCCTTAAAAACAGCTTTACACTGCTAGGCTGCAGATATTTTCCTCCCACTGCTTCCTCTGCGTTGGTTCTTTCCATCGCAGCCTGTCAGTCCTCCTGCTCGCAGCTCTTCAGCAGTGATGTACGAGCGTGCCTCCGGAGGACCTCTGGCTGGAGACAGAGCTGCCGTGATGGATGGGCTCGGCGCGGGTTTTCCTGTAGCACCAGGCTTGCTGGAACTCCGTGGGACGCTGGAGCTGTGCGAGAAGCTGCGCTTTGAAAGGCACATTTTGGTCAGGGCTAGCAGGGTATCCGTCTGGGCAACACGGCTACTGAGGGCAGGGCTGATGCTCGTGGGTGACAGCAGCGGAGCCGTGACAGCTCCTTTCCTCCTCCTGCGCAGCCTCCCGGCTGTAATGCTAGGGCTGAAACGTGAAGGTAGCCACGGCCGCGGTCAACATCACCCCTCCGGTGCACCCGGCGGGTGTTCGGCGATCCCTGCCTGCCAGGGCGGGAGAGCCCAGGGCCTTGGGGAGGTTGGCCTCGCGCTCTGGGTAGCTTTGGGCAGATAACCAAGCCTCCCAAAAGCTGGGGTCATCTCCCGTTCGGTGGGGTGGAAAGGGCAGCCCTGCAGCCAGCCCCCAGGAAGTATTACTGCTATATTGACTCCTCTGTCCCTTTGGCACTTGAAATTCATTTTGTATTTGTTTGGACCGTGATGGATTTTAACCTATAGTAACAGCACGCTTTTGCCAACCCCAGGCAGTTTAATAGCTAAAGCGTTTGATTAAAAAATTTAATAGCCCCAGAATGATGGAGCAGCTTCTGTCCACAATATATTAAGCTTCTGGCATTCAGATTTATATGCAGTGTAAACTTCCCTTATATGAAAACATTTGTTTCCTTTCCTACATCCACAGCAGAGCAGACTCTTCTCCTGCTTCATTTCCAGCCACTAGTTTAATTGCACATTTTTTTAAGCTGCCACATATTTGCCAGGCAGGTTCCAGCTGCAGTTATTCAAAGGAAGAGAGAGAAACACCGGTGCCGGCAGTCGCAGACAGCATGGTTAGTGGCTGTGCCGTATACGGGCTCCAAGCCCAGGGCAGAAAGGGCTCTGCAGTGCGGTGGGGTTTTCCAAGGGACCCCAAAGCGAGCGGCTTTCCAGTGGAAAAGCTACTGGGGAGTCTTGTGCCATCAGTAATTTCTCCTTGTGGCCAGTTCGGCTCCGGCGCCCAGGCTCGGCTGAGGGATGCGACCAGTCGCACCTCTGCCATCCCATCGAGTTACACGTCCATACCCCTCTCTCAGGAGCACTTTGTAGGAGCCTAAATAAATTCTTGTCACTGGCAGACCCCATAAATCTTCATTATCGTTTGCCTCAACTGATCTGCCCAACATCTCTCCTCTCCCCGAGAGTTCTCAAAGTGGCCATAACTCTTCTCCAGGTCAAGAAGTTAATCATATTTTGTAGCAGATGGATACATTCAGTTTATATGTTATTTTTCAGCCTCATGTTTTTAGGCAAACATTGCTGCTTCCTACCGGAGGAACAGCTTGGACTGGCAACCAAAGCCAGGAGCTGGGGCTGTCCCTCAGAGGAGGCGAAACCTGGCCAGGCTCGGCAAAGGGCCAAGGGATGGACCGAAGAGCAAGAGGGAGAGGGACGATTCAGGGCATCAGCTCGGGCTCCTCATCCAAGGACGGACATTTTCGCAGCCAGAATCTCTCAGCATCAAGCCCTCAGCCAGGAGGGGCACCAGCAGAGTTCTCCTCCGCTCATCTTCTGGAGAAACTGGCATTTAATTTCGCATCGCTTCTAATCCTCTTACTCCTGTGGACTTTGCAAGGGTGGATTTTGAGCTGTTGCTAGCTATATCATACCGTCAGGCAGAAACATGGCCTTTAGGCTCTGTTGTAGGACTTAACGGAGATTTTTGTCACCCCGGAGAAGCTCGGGAGGAAGGAAAAGTCCCCCCAGAAGTGCAGCCCAGTGGGGCTGGGAGGGAGGGCTGCAGGCTGCACCGGCTCTGAGCCAGCGTGGGGCCGCCGGCTGGGACAAGGCGGGGGGCTGTAAATACCAAGTCCCTGTGCATGCTCTACAGTAAAAGGAAATTGCCGATTATCTTCGGTGACACTTTATTAGCGAAGAACAGTTTGTTCTTATACTCTTCTGACTGTCTGCCTTTTTTTAGATGAGAAACTATATGAAATATGCTGTAAAATACCTAATGTGCCTTTTTGGGATAATAATTCATAGTCTGTGTTCATAAATTCACATTTTGCTAAAAAAGGGGAAAAAAAGAAGCAGGAGATCTTGGGTAATTTATAACACTTACTCTGTGCTATTATTCCCCAGCCATCCTGATGCTGTTGCTCGGGGATTTAGATCCTGCGCGGAGACAGCAGTCAGTTTGCAGTCCTTCATTTCAGTTGTTCAGGCTACATTAGGTTTTTCAAAGCTGAAGAACAATTTGGAAAACACATAAGCCCACTTCTGAGAGCCGGAGGTAAGTATCGTATCATGGGAACAGAACTGCATTTGTACCTGTTTTGATATACTGGCCAATTAAGGATTAGCAACAGAACTGGGAAATTTGCATCAAAATGTTGTTTCCATCATGACAAATAGGAGTTTCCTACCTATACTCTACTTAGAAAACAATCTCATTTCATTTATAGTTAGAGTTTGTCACTGTGTACGACTTAAAGCATTAGTCACTCAATGATAGAAAACGCATTTGTTTCTCCTAAGAAGACTTTGCTGCATGCTGAGGATCAGTCGTAGGTCTGCAACTCGGGACCCACAAAAAGACTGTTTGTTCATAGGTGGCTTTTCGCAATTAATAGCTATTTCACCTGGGACTGCAAAAAATATAACTGCAGGAATAGCTGCTGTTCGAGTCCTACACACAAAGGCGTCAAAGGAGAAGAGCCACTGCAAGGGGCTGATGGCCAAGGCAAAGCACCGCGGTCCTCGAGGAGAGCTGTGTGCCCCAAAACCAGTCTCAGCTCCTGGCTGTCACCGAGGTTTATATAACACAGTGATTTAAGGTCTCTATTTCTGGGTTAAGATCATCCACTCTCAGGGCAAAGTCTCCAGGCTCTGCAGGGGCTCTTCCTTTCCCAAGGCAAACAGCAGGACAGCTTCCTCTGTTTGCTTTCTCTCCTGCTTGCAAAATTGAATTAACAACCCCACAATGATATTCTTAAGGTTAAAAACAAATATATGTAAGAACATCGTGGAGATTTTGTCCACTTCAGAGACAACAGAACAGCACAACTGTTAAAGCTGTCTTAACAGTTTTGCAACCTTAACAGTAACATTTTTCATTTCATTAGCACCAAGTGCACTCATCAAGCTGTTATTTTAAGGCAAGTTTCTGTGCAAAATCTGAGGAGTCTCCCCTTAAGGCCATGTGACGAAGGCCAAGCCCGTGCAACATGGCAGCATCGCTTGGTGCTCGCTCCGAGGGCCCAGGGATGCTCCCGTTCCCAGGGTGCCCCAGAGCAGGCAAAACAGGCAGCAGCAGAGCCATGCCACCCTAGCCAGCAGGCCCCCCTCCTAATAAAGTTGTAATAAACCCGAATTAGGATTTATTGTGCCAGGCAGACATTTCTTCAATACCTTGAGTCTGTGACCTCAGTGTTGGTTTTGAACTATTGTTCAATTTGCACTCATTGCAATCTGAAGCTCAGCACCATGATTAATCATCAGGCCAGAACATTGCAGGGTTGCACAAACCAGGATATGGAGATTAATTAGCAAAGGATATTTGAGTGTACGGTTCAGCATCTCAAGTAATCAGAGCTGCTGCATCTCAGAGTCTGCCAGCACATCCCTGACCTGCCAGAGAAGTGCTCCATTTCTTCTTGGGGTTGTTCTGCACGAGCACTGAGCCGGAGGAAAGACAGGATTCGGTTCCTGGGGTGCAAATGGGGTGTGAGGCCCTCCATGTCCAATAACAGCCTCAGGCAATCACTGCCCCTTCTGAGGGAAGCCAGGGAGCCCCCATCACAGGGGGCTTTTTATCTCCTTCTTCATTGCCTGAGTTACCGACCAAACCTGCTCCTGTCCCATACCCGAAAGCATTTCAGCTGTGGCTCGCAGGTGTCCTTCGTTCTGGCTAGTACGCTTGTTTAACAAGGAGATGTGTAGCGTTAGCATTAATTGCAGCTTTCCTTGCTTTCCAAATCTTTCCAAATCTTTCCAGCTTTCCAAATCTGTTAGTCTTTGTCAGAAAGAAAAAACACAAGAACTGAGGAATTACTTGTGCACCTCTAAATGAATCAGCGGGGCGACGTACCTGTCAGAGCTTTCAGGGAGCTGTTTTCTCTGAGCAATTAACTCAAACGAGGAATTGAGAGATGGCGATTGTTTAAGAAAAGTTATTTTAATATATCTGTCATTTAGAATTGCACTTGAAAGCTTGGAAGTTGTTCCAGATTTCTTCCACCTGCGAACGAATCCCCCTCGTGTTGCCTGAGCCGCGGCGTTCCCTGCTCCTATTTACCACGCAGATGCTGCTCCCCTGCTCGAGTTGTTTCTCTGAAGAGCGACTTGAGCAGACGTGTACTTCCCTCCCTCTCGCTGCAAAGCCTGGTATTTCGGATGGCTGGAGTGAGGAGGAGTGAAATGTAAACTCTTCGATGGCTCGAGTGGATATAAAGAGTAGGCGTTTGGGGCTAAAATAAGCCTTTGTTGGTGCTGCTTCCCACTATAAACAAGTATAAAGTGTCTTGTCGTTCCTCGATAAGCCCACGGATGGTACCAAACGAAGCCTGTGCGCGGCGGTGGCCAGCGGTGCGGGAGCCGTCCCTGCCGGGCAGGCAGAGCTGGGCCGCGAGACGGCGGCTCCGTGCCACGGTGCCGGCGGCAGGGCACTGCCCCGGCCCCAGCGAGCCTCTTGCGGGCCCCCGGAGAGACGCAGTAGCTGGTCGGTGGAGTCACCCTGCGGGCGCGACAAGGACGTCAAGGGACATCAACAGCGGGGCTCCGCTAATGAACGTTAACTCCCACTTAGTTTTTATTAACCGGATACATCATGTGCCGGTGCAGCCGAGCGGGCGGTAGAAAAATAGGTGAGGGCTGGAGTTATGGGAAACAATCCGGCAGTTGGAGTTGCTTCCTGCCACCTTCCTTAGGCACCGCGCGGGAGCTTTGTGCAAACAGACCATGGATCTTCCCGGCAGAAGCCCTGACTGATGAAAAGTATTGGTTTACAGGGGTTTGCGGGCACTTTTGGACGGAGCGTGGAGCCTTTTGTCTGCTCACAGCCTCGCAGTGGAGCATCCCAGGTGAGGCTCGCTCTGTAGGCAGCGTCCCTGGTCGGACACAGCAGCATCCCCGTCCCCTCCACCGGCACCGGCTTCACTCATGTCGCTACACCTCTGTTCTGGGACTGCCAATGACTACGTGACAGCCTGATTTTTTCTCCCAGTCCACTACAGAGCTCGAATTTTTTATAAAAATATAAATTATAATCAAAGGTAATGCACAGGCAAGATCACAGCCCAGAGGTGGTGTCAGTCTCGATGGCTTTATTAAAGTTTTAATATTCTCTTCTCCTCTAGCTAATCTGACAGTCATTATGGATAGGAAGAGGAGAAAATCAGGCTGAGGAGATGATCAGCGCCTTGCCCGGAGCAGCACCAAGGCAAGGGCTCACGTCTGCGGTCCCCCGGCTTGGCCGCTCCCTTGCCCCCCGCTTTCTGCCAGCTTTGGCATACCTGCGGAGGAAGGGGAGCAGCAGCCTGGGCTTACGCTCAGCCGGGTCACATTACCGGAGCCCCATCTATTGCTGCGAATGTTAATAAAGCCGTTAAAAAAATAGTTCAACCAGAATGTATTGATTTGCTGAAAATGTCCACACCTCCAGCAGCTCCTGCAAGGACGTATTTTAAAATGGAAATGAAACTCTGAGTAAAACCTAATTTGCTTAAAATAACTGTAGAGGTTGAATTGTTTTGTGCTGGAAGAACAAATAAACAAATGGAAGAAACGGAGTTTGAGTAACGAGTGCAAGCTTCATATGACACTTTTTAATATAGAATTATGGATGAAATCATCAGAGGAGTACATCCTATTTGTATTGTAAAACATGTCGGCTTGTTTAAACAATTGCATCACAGACCTGAGATCCAGCAGTCTACGCAGGATTATTAATGAGTGCTCCGGCACGACTTTCTTTTGCAGAATTTCTAATAACTGTTTAATAAATATGTAAATGTGCATCCATCCATTTTAGCAGCGCATGCCAATAAAGCCGAATGCTCTGCCCGCAGGAGTTTTGCAGAGGGAGCCTCTGCCGGGACCCCTCCCCGGGAGCCTGGGCGCTGCCGGCGGGGCTGTGGCAGCCGGATCCGGGGGTCCGCAGCCCTCGTCCCCAGCTCTTCCCTCACTCGCCTGTGGGATGCCCGTTGCAGGGAAGATGCGGTGCCGTGCGGCAGCAGCGGTGCAGCTGCCCAGACGTTGCTCACGGGGAGCTCCGGCCTCTCCGGCTGCGCTGGCGCTGGGGCATCGCCGGGTCCAGTCAATAGGTGACACAATTACAGTTTCACTGAATTGCTTTTTCATGGCTGCAGCTCCAGGCCGTAAGAGGCTGACAATAAAAATAATTTGTCGGAGGGCTGTTGATAAAACCCTGCTTATTGCGAGCTGTAAATTCGGTGCAGACACTTCCACCTTTATTTCTCACCCAGGGAACAATATCCCCTCACACCAAACTGGGAGGAGAGGGAAGGATATACTGCAATCATTCTGCTCCACCAGTCTTACCAAGGAGCTCATAAAAATTAAGGAATGCTTTTTATTCAGTGAGATAAGGGCTCTATGGTTGCCAAAAATGAGGCACAAAATTGCTGCAGCCTGAGGAGCCGATTGTAGCGTAGCGAGGTTTCCTTTTCCGTGTCCAATTTACCAAATTCCTGTAAACTACAATTAAAGAAGTGGCAGCAGTTCTGGATGTCTTGCCAAGCTTTCCCTTAACCCCTAATTTTGTCCAGGGAAGGACAACTTGATGTGAGCAACACGCTGGTGGCATGCAGGTCCCACACGGGCCCCAGCAGCAGCTCCCACGCCTCCTGCCCCGCCGCCGGAGGGGCAGAAATGGGGGAAAACCAGCAAGTTCAGGTGTTTTTTGGTCTTGCTCATTCTCTCTACAAGTCAAATACTTAGGCTTTGCTGAACGGCTAGCAGGGCACTAACGTGGCAGGGGTTGGCATTACTGTGCCCCAGTAGGAATTCCAAATGGGATTTTTGTGGTCATTCAAGCTGGAAATTGCCTTTCAACAGACACGTGGGTGCTTGAGTGCTGGTGGGAAGCTGGATGGGAAGCCTGGACGATTGCGCAGGCAGGAGCTGCCGCTGCTGGGCTGGCTCCGGCCCCGGCTCCCCGTGATCCTGCAGTGGTTTGGGTGCAGCGGTTTGGGTGCAGCCATTTGGGATGCCGCAGTTTGGGATGCAGTGGTTTGGGTGCAGCGGTTTGGGATGCAGCAGTTTGGGTGCAGCCATTTGGGATGCAGTGGCTTGGGTGCAGCAGTTTGGGAGCAGGGGGGTGCGGGAGCATCTCGTGTCCGTGCAGGTGCTGGCAGGACAGCAGAGATGCTGCTCTTCCCCAGCCCAGCTGGGCTGGCCAGGAGGGAGATTGCATTAAGGGAGAGACCTCATTAGCCCCATTACCGTTCCTGTGGGGTAGGCAGCTTTTGGCGGGGAGGCTGCAGGGAGCAGAGGGAGCGCGTTCCCGAGGCAGGGCAGGGCAGAGACCTTCCCTGCGAAGGCTCTGAGCTGCTTCGGCTTCGCTCTGAGTGGGAGCCGATCCAAGACCTGAACTGCTGAAACTGCTCGAGGAGCGGAGTTTCCCTTCCCTGCCAAGGTTTGCGCTGCCGGGGCGGACGCTGATGCCCGAGGGGTCGGTGAGCCGGCTCAGGGTCTCCTGGCCAGCCAGCCCCCTCCCTGGGCCTGTGGCCGGGCTGAGCCTTTCGCCCCGTGCTTTGCAGTGCTTCCAAATGACTAATCAATTATTCTTTATTAGGTTTATTTCTTTCATTAGTAATTTCTTCAATGCTTTCAGTGTTTCATTAGTCTCCTCTCAAGTTACAGTGGATTTTGAGCACTGTGTGGAAGAGGATAATTCATTTTATTAGGTCATTTATTTTCTGGGTACATTTTTAAAGGTCAATTAATCCATCTAGATGGAGGAGGAAGTATAGAATACCATACAGAGCCTCCTTCCACCGCTGCCAGAGAAAGCCCGGTATTAGTTTACTCGCCCAGCTAGGGAAAGATGCATCAATACGGGTGAGAGCCGCGTATTGGCATGACATTTGAACCAGGAATTGTGCTTTCATAAGCTGCTTTCAGGGGTGTATTAACCGGCTGCTTCCTAGGGATGAAGAGCTCCTCGGCCCGAGGGAGGGCAGCCAGTGCCTGCCGTTCATTTTCAACCCGAGAGCTGGTCAGCGTGCCCATCCCGGTCCCCGCATGTCAGAGCATCTCCTGCTCCAGGGACCAGTGTGATTTGCACTGATGCAAATGAAATCAGGCTGGGGATGTCCACGCAGTTGTGTTGGAAGGGGTTATATTTTGTCTGAGACTTCACTGTCTTCACCCATCAGTAACGCTGCCATCGATGAGGATAAATATTGTCGCGCAGGGACTCAAAACCACCATTTTATAAATATTTTCACCAAAGCAAGTGATTTACTCCGTTCTAGGGCCATGATCATTACGGAAATTTGGAAGCAGCAAGCTACTCATCTCACTCGTGAATCATCCAATTAATTTCCGAACGAGTGGAGCTGGCAGGGCCGCGCATTGGGCAGGTTGTGAGTGATGCCAAGGAGCACGGGGGGACCCAAGCCCATCCCCGCACCAGCGGCCAGTGGAGCAAAGCGCTGCCGTGCCAGGTGCTGTCATCCCCTCGAAGGTCCGCAGCAATAGCCAAGGTTGCAGTCAACGGCTCGATGTCCAAGTGGAGACCAGTGACGAGTGGTGTTCCTAAGGGGTCGGTTTGGGACCGGCACTGTTTAACATCTTTGTCGGCGACATGGACAGCGGGATTGAGTGCACCCTCAGCAACTTTGCTGGTGAGACCAAGCTGTGTGGTGCAGTCGACACGCTGGACGGAAGGGATGCCATCCAGAGGGACCTTGATGGGCTTGAGAGGTGGGCCCGTGTGAACCTCATGAAGTTCAACAAGGCCAAGTGCAAGGTCCTGCACATGGGTTGGGGCGATCCCAAGCACAACTACAGGCTGGGCGGAGAATGGAGTGAGAGCAGCCCTGAGGAGAAGGGCTTGGGGGTGCTGGTTGATGAGAAGCTCAACATGACCCAGCAACGTGCGCTCGCAGCCCAGAAAGCCAACCGTATCCTGGGCTGCATCAAAAGAATTGTGACCAGCAGTCGAGGGAGGTGGTTCTCCCCCTCTACTCCCCTCTCGTGAGACCCCACTTGCAGTACCGCGTCCAGCTCTGGGGCCCCCGACATAAGAAGGACATGGACCTGTTGGAGCAAGTCCAGAGGAGGGCCACCAAGATGATCAGAGGGCTGGAGCACCTCCCCTGTGAGGACAGGCTGAGAGAGCTGGAGTTGTTCAGCCTGGAGAAGAGAAGGCTCCATGGAGACCTTATAGCAGCCTGCCAGTACCTGCAGGCGCTCTACAAGCAAGCTGGAGAGGGGCTCTTTACAAGGGCACGTCGTGATAGGACATGGGGTAATGGCTTTAAACTGAAAGAGGGGAGATTTAGATTAGATATAAGGAAGACGTTCTTCCCTATGAGGGTGGTGAGGCGCTGGAACAGGTTGCCCAGAGAAGCTGCGGATGCCCCATCCCTGGAGTGTTCAAGGCCAGGTTGGACGGGGCTTTGAGCAACCCGGTCTGGTGGCAGGTGTCCCTGCCCATGGCAGGGGGGTTGGAACTGGATGATCTTCAAGGTCCCTTCCAACCCAAACCATTCGATGAGTCTATGATTCTATGAAACCAGGGTTCAGCACGAGATCCATGGAAGGGCTTTGGTAATAAGGCTCAGTTGAGAAGCTGCCTGGCCCCCCTTAGACACTTCGTTATTATTCCTTACGGGGAACCGGAGACCTGCCAGTTCAGCCCAGGGAGCAAAAGCCAGAAAATCCATTGCTGCTGCTGCCTTTCCTGTTTTCATTTACATTTATATTGATGCCTACAGTGTAAAACACCAATTATTTTAACTGGAAAATCCATTGAGCAGTCTAATAAAGCTTCCCTTAAAAAAGGGATAGAAAAGCAGGAACAGCTTGATGCCTCCACTGAAACGCAAAAGGTGTGTTTTACTCCAACTGGGAAATACTTGGAAATCTTTGAAAAATCAAACCCTCCACATGCAGGAGCCGGAGAGGAGCCCATTGCCCATCTGGCGAAGGAAGGCACGGGCTCCCACACCTTTCTGGGGGACAACAGCCATGCTGCAGGTGATTTCTCTTGCTACCTCTGGCCTGACCATGGTGGGAAGATGCCGCTTTGCCAAAAAAACCCGCTCTGGTGTCAATTCGGCAGCTTTGCAAACCGCTGTGCTCTCCGCGTGGAGTTTTGGCACTGATGAGCTGCAGCCTTTGGGGGGTCTCAGGAAGAGTCGGAGACCCAGGGAGACGAAACCAGTGGAAACCCAGGTGCGTTGCTTTGCAGAGGTGCGGGACAGCAGTGCTCCCGCGAGCCCAGCAAAGAGCCTGACGCTCCTCCCCAGAAAGAGCCACCAGCCAGGAAAAATAATAGTTAAAACACCCCGACATGGCATTATGAGATGGATTCGGAGACCATTTTTTGGTTACATTGTAACAGCTTGGCAGAAGAATACTAATGAGGATGTGTAATTAGTCCCAATGCATATTAATAGCCTGGCCCATTAGTCGTAGCTCAGCGATACCTCTGCGCAGGGAGCCGGTGCGGCGGTGTGGGATGTGCCCGGCCACACCGGGCTCGGACCCCGCGCTGTGCTCAGCCCTTTGCAGCGAGGTGGGGAGGGTCGGCGGCTCCATCCCCCCGTGGCAGTCCCTCCCGGCTGGCAGGAGGATGGAGAAGCACAGAGAACGGCCTGTGTTTGCCCAGAAAAGAGCTGCTCATATTAGCTGGTCGCCAGAAAAGACAGGGGACTAATTTTTTTTGCTGTTTCAAAGCTGGCCAGGGTGTGTAAATAAGCCAAGGGCACAGGCGTGCAAGGTCCCCCCATGCGGATTCGTTTCCACTTGTTCCATCCTTGCTCAATCTCATTAGATGTGTTGAAAAACTTTGCTGAGGGCTCCTTAAAAAACCCAAACAAACCAACAGACCAATATTCGAAGCATGCACAGCTGAGGGGGATGTTTCTGTGATTGCGAAAAAAAAAAATATTTTTTTCTTCTTCCAGTGCAGGAGCGATTTAAAAAACTCTCATGATGCAAGGCAGGTTTCAAACCACTTATTAAATAATGCAGAGCAAGAGTTACAAATTGATGCTAAACTTTATTTTCTCTGGCCTCCTGAGAGGCCGCCCGGCTTGTTACAGCCCAGCGTCCTCACCGTTTATCAAGGGCCGTAAGACTTGCAGCGTGTTAATGCTTACCAAAGCTCGCAGTAAATCTCCTTTCTTTCATCTCCTTTCCCACCCCTGACTTTTTCAGTGCAATAAAATGCTCTTTCTGGAGGAGCCCCTGTGCTGCGGGGGGGAAGGGGCTCGCTCTGCGGCGGGTCGGCGTCTCTCCAGCCTGCCCGGGCTGCCGGGAGCCCTGCCGGGTGCTGCTCCTCTGCGCCCCGGCACAAGCGCACTGCCGTCCTCTGGGGCTTTTATTTGGAATAGATGCCTAAAAATGGCAGGGAATAGATGGTGGAAAGCAGACCTCTGCTGAGAACGGAGCTGCACCAGGGCGATTTATCCTGCCAGCATTGCCACCGCAAAGCTTCTGCCTGCACGGTGCTGCCAGAAGCCTCCTGAATCCTCCTCAGGATTATCAGGCAATTAGACTTCCCTTTCTCTCTCTGCCAGCACAGAGCTGATGCCTTTGTGCTTGATAGCCACGCAGGCTTTCGATAGCTACACGCCTGACGTGGGACCGTAAGGAATTCATAGGAGGCAATTTAAGAGACAGCCCTTGCCTGGTACGGAGGTGGGAGGATCAGCTGGGAGGTGAGGTTGAAGCCTTCGGTGTGCCAGAGGCAAAGACCAAACACCTCCCTCCAGCTCTTCAAAGAACTCGCAAAGCGGAGGTCGCAGCGGGATGTCTGCGTGGTCCGGATGCCCGGCGGGGAATCCCTCGCTGGCCGTGATCCCCGTCCTCGCAGGCGTCACCTCGCGCTGCCCGAGAAGATGCCGGGGACACGTGGAACGAGTGGCCCCAGTGCAAGGGAAGCTCCCGGGCAGCACGTGGGGTTCACCGCTGAGGGTATCTGCCAGCTGCCAGCTCAGAGGGAAAACCCCTCTGAGAACAGCCCGTTTGGCTCTCTAAGGGTGCCGGGGTGCAGCAGCAGCCGAGCTGGGAGATAAAATCTTTGCAGATGTATCACAAGTCTCCTGAAACATGCTTAGGTTTTAAACAGGCTAAATAAATATTAATAAACCATAAAGAACATGGGCTCTGTTAGAAAAGTAGAGGATAACAGATGGTCTGTAGTTAACCATAAAATTACTTTCAGCCAAGAAGCCCGGCTGGTATAAGAGACCGTGCGAGCAGCGCTCGAGCTCCTCTCAGAGCTCCTCGGACCACGAGATGCGAACGCTTTGATGAACTCCAGCCCATCTGCCGCTCTCCGCCACAGGCAGCAGGACAGGCTCGCTGCGGGAGGAGCCCTGGGCAAAAGGCACCGTGCGCCCCTTCGCCGTGCAAACCCATCGCTGCTGCGTAGCGTGGGATGCTGCCACTGCTGCTGCCACCGCCACTGCCTCTGCCACCGCCGTGTGCAGGGCACCCAGCACCCACTGCCACCACCCAGGGCACCCAGCACCCACCGCCACCACCCAGGGCACCAGCACCCACCGCCATGCAGGGCACCCAGCACCCACTGCCACCACCCAGGGCACCCAGCACCCACCGCCATGCAGGGCACCCAGCACCCACCGCCACCACCCAGGGCACCCAGCACCCACTGCCGTGCAGGGCACCAGCACCCACCGCCACCACCCAGGGCACCCAGCACCCACCGCCGTACAGGGCACCCAGCACCCACCGCCACCACCCAGGGCACCCAGCACCCACTGCCGTGCAGGGCACCAGCACCCACCACCACCCATGGCACCCAGCACCCTGCCAGCCGGCTCCGCCGGCTGGTGCCATTTGGCGGCTGCCCGCTGATGAGCAGCTCGGTCACTCAGGTGCCCGGCTGAGGAACATCACCCCGACCGCCAGCGGCAAAGTGAAAGAGCGGGGCTTGCTGGCGAAATGGGGATGGAGCCCAAGCAGGGCAAAAAGCCGACGTTCTGCTGGAGGCAGCTGGCGCCTCCGGGAGGGCGGTGGGTTTTATACGTGGGCACTGCCCGGCCGCGAGTGCAAAAAGCAATTAACGGGGAGGGAAAACTTCCTCTGACAGCAGAGGGGCCAGAAACCAGCAATGAGCAGAACGATCTTCAGAGAAGCTGTCGAAGCGAATGAGAGAAGAAAAAGCCGTTAAGCTTTTTAATATTTTGTGCCAGGCTTGGAAGAAAAAACAGTCATGTGAAAAGAAGCGAAGTGTAGCATCCTCTAAATTATCAGGGGAGCCTGGGGCCTTGGGGTGGTGACTCCCAGGGCTGGGGGGGCTTTCCTGCGTCTGGTAACGCGCTTCATGAAGTCTGTGGCTGGTAAAAAGGTGAAAAGGGAGGGAATGCATTGAGGGTTTTCTGAATTTGTTTTCTGTTTTCTTTTAGTGGGGCAAATAACGCAAGAAAAATGGTCTGGCCACCTCCAATATTCATCAGAGGGAGATCAGAAGGCTTTTGGGTTCACTGCAAGTGTGTAGGAGACAAGGAAACAAGAGGAAAGGATGACATTTATAAATTGTAGCTGTTAAATCTAAAGTGGGGGAACGAAATAGGAGATAATTGACCTAACCAGTCATTGCAAGAACCAAATTTAAATATCAGCAGTCAGCAAGAAAGTTTTCATAAATAGAAATACCAACTGTTCAGGTGGAGAACTTAAAGATCTCTGCAGAAATGAATGATAAAAGAATTGCTTGAATACATTCAGAGCCCATTGTTCGGGAAAAGAAAGCAGTAAAGAAAAGGAAAATAGGGCTCCTCAAAGTAATGAGTGGAGCACAAAGTTGGAGAACAAAGGCCCGGCAGCTCCCGTATCCAGTTAATTTGTTCCTATCTCATTGAAGAGAGTGAGAAGCGGGCAAGGCAGCAGCGTGGCTGTTTGATACTACAGAAAGGGTACTGTTATTAAAGCTTAGATAAATAACCGAAGAGGCACGACTTGGGGGCTGATGAAGCAGATCAGGCTCTAGAAATTGAGTTCTGCATGCAGGCACTTCCTAAGAGCGTTTAACGTCTCTGGTGTCTTTATAATGAATGTGATGGCACCCGTTCCCCGTAACTCCGGCAGCCATGGCACAGGGGTCGCTCGCTCTCCGCGCTGCTCGGAGATGTGCCGGCAAAGGTGTGCCGGTGCCGGCATCCGCCTAGGGCAGCCACCGAGCCAGCACCACGCTTCCCTGCCCTAAAGCAAGCTGGCCATAACCTCTCCTACCACGCTGTTTATTGTTCTGGGCTGCACTTCTTTCCAATTATGATTCAGTTTATCCCAATTAAATGCCACTTATACTTCAATGTAGTTATCCAGTCCAATACTCTTAATTAGTTCGTAAAGTATTAGAAGTCAATTTTAATTATTTCCAGTGGGTTTCAGGGAAATCTCAATTAGACGTCTTATGCTTTTACTCCAAGCGGCAGCTCCTCCTTTGCCTCCCCAAGTGCTGTTTCCTTCCCCATGTTTCCCCTCACCCACCGGCAGAGCCCAGCCGGAGCTGTGGGGATCTGGCAGAGCCCAGCCTGAGCCACAGGGATCCAGTGCCCAGCCTGGGAAGCACGGCGGAGGGCACGGGGGCCACCCAAGCCAAACCCACCGGAGGGGCAGCTGGGTCAGGCCACCCACCTCCCACGTCAGGGCAGCCCCCGTCGTGGCAGGGTCCGAGGGGGGCATCCCCGCCGGCAGGCGTCGGGCAGGGCGAGCGGCCGCCAGCCTCTCTGCCAGCTACCTGGGGAGCCTCCGCGCTGATAATTATCTATAGTCATACGGCGCCTTTTTTTGGTAATTGCTTCATTTTGCATGGAATTTAATTACAGAAATCCGCATGGGGAAATTGCTGCATGGTTCAATTTTACGTGGCTTGTTTCACGGTGAAGCTGTAGCTGGGTGATGGGGTGCAGGTGTCCCTCTCCTTCAGGCAGCCCCAAATAGCCACGACTTGCTGCTGAGAGGTGACAAGCGTTGGTCCAGAGAGCAGAGCGGGCAGCACGTGGTCCAGCCGAGCGGGGCTCGTGCATCCCAGCAGCCGGAGAGGGACTCTGTCCTGGCATCCCTCCACAGCTGGATCCCAAACCCCTTTGGATCCAGTCTCTCTTACTTATTCTGTGCAAAGCCAAGGCTGAACTGATTTGTCCCAGCTCCTTCTCGACATGAGTGGCACTACCTAAAATTAATTTCATGCACAAAATCCCTCTTTTAAACCCCAGCTTGCCAAAACAAGGTTCACCTAATCCTTAGCAGAGCGCAGCTCTGGTGTGGCTTCGGGCAGGAGCTCCTCGTGCTGCCCCTGCCCCGCTGCAAGGCTGCTCCGCTGCGGTGCAGCTTTGGATGCCCAGCCCGACGCGTCTCCCCGTGCAGTCCCGGCGTGGGGTGGAGCGGCCGGCACTGGCGCCTGGTGGAGATCAACGACGTTGGCAAGGCAGAGCAGTTGCGGCTTTGAGAACGGACAGAGCGGTTTGGGCTTCTTTTGCAGCAAGGGATGCCTCAGGGTGGCTTCACCCAGGGTCTGGTGCCGACCGGGGTCCCTGTGCCATGCCATGCTGTGCCATGCCATGCTGTGCCATGCTGTGCCCCGGCCACCCACGGACATAACACGGGAAACTCTTCACAACGGCGTTGTGTGTCAGCAGACGCTGAAGAATCAGTTACAAATGGCAATGAGGGGAAGAGACGACTCCTTAAAATGATGACAAATAACCTCCCCAGTGCCCTGTGAAGTGTTATTCGGATGTAGCCTTGCTGCGCAACGTCTCTGCGGACAGCCAGAGTCGTTTGGAGGAGCGGCACATGAGACACCCTCTCGCTTCGGATGCTGACGAGCAGTTGCCTGGCACTCGCGCCTCTTCACGTGCGGATAAATGCTCCTCGCTTGATCTTCGAGGGCTGGGAAAGCTGAGCGGCAGAATCCCCCCTTTAGGGTAGCAAAATAACAACAGCAAAAAAAAGATAAAGCAATTCTCGCTCCAACTGAAGATGAATCCTCCTTTCTGCTCATTATAAAATACCTATTATCTCCCTTTATCTCCTAGCCAACAGTGTTATTTCAATTTAACAGCGAATGAGAAATGCAAGGAAATATAATAAAAGAGCCATGGATGCACTATTTAATGTCAGAATGACAGATGCTTCAATTAGGCAGACAGGGCTATTTCTCCCCAAAATAGATAAAGATGAAATTTTTATAAGATTGCACTGTTTGTGTTTACGATACAGTACTGTTACAAGCTTTCATTACAATATAAATTAAAATAAAAGCTCCTATTTCGGTGGAAACCGAAACAGATTTGCCAATAATTTTGCAAGTTGTCAAACCAGTCATCCCCCTCAGAGCCGGGGCCGCGGGCAGCTGTACCGTCCACGCAGGCGGCCGGCCGGCAGAGAGCCCTGCCGTTCCCCCGGCACAGCACCGCACGCTCTCACGGTGGCGGTGGGGCTTCCTCCCACGTGTCCTCCACCAAGATTACCGTGAGCAGTTCCCTCCGTAGCTCAGGTGGGTTTATGGCCCCTCGGCCGCCTCGCCACACCGCAGCGGTGACCTTCCCGGGCGTGCGGAGGCTGCCGGTGACGCCGGCACCCCGGTTCGCTGCGGCCACCTCCGGCAATTTGCTGCTCCGGGATGTGCGCAGCTCCCAGCGAGCCCTTGAAATTTCTGAAGGTCTCGCCTGTCTAGTGCTGCTAAATTCCGAGGCATATTTGTACAGTAACTGGGTCAAGGAATAGTCAACAAAAAAGTTATGTCTGTGTTTACCCTGGAATTATATATATAGTTTGAATTATGCATGAATTAAAAAAAGTCAACACAAGCGACACAGTAAACACGTTGGCTTTGCCAGCGGTGGGACTGTGCCGGGAAGCTGCCCGCAGCACTGGAGGCAGAGGTGGAGCGGTGCTGGGGGGTGCCAGGATGCAGGCACTGTGCCATGCCGAGCTGTGCCATGTTGTGCCGTGCCGTGCCGTGCCGTGCCATGCTGTGCCGTGCCATGCCATGCTGTGCCATGCCGTGCTGTGCCGTGCCATGCCACGGGGCCCAACGGACTGGTACCACCAGGGCCAGAACTGAACCGGGAATGGGGCTGCGGAGCATCCCAGCCCACGCGGCAGCTTCGGCGCCCGCCTTTGCACACCCGCCGTTGCACTTCCGCTGTTGAGTTTATTTATGGCTTGAGCCTGGCTTTAATTGTTCCCATCTTGTATGTTTTAGCCATTTAGCGCGTGTCTGATTTGTCACATAGCGCTGAGGATGTTTTGGTAACTAAGCGCTATAAACATTATTTATTATTATATTTCAGCCAAAACAAGCATTACTCTAATTTATTTATTAATCACTTTTCAAATTCAAAGGAAACATCTGTGCAGATTTGCAATTAAGTGGGTTTATGGCTCGAGCGAGATTTCCCTAGAATTTCTATAAATAGATCCAGTGTTTATTCCTCATTGTCTTAATATTTCTGAACAATAATAATCATAATGATAATCCTTCCAGCCTGCTGTAACCCGTTCGTAGCCCTGCGACCCGGCTGCGTCCCGCTGGGAGGATGCGGTGATGCAGAAGGGCTGCTGCCCCTCTCCAAAAGCGTCCCCGCCGGAGCTGGTCTCACGGGCAGACCGCCGGCAGGATGGAAGCTTGGGTGGTTCAAACAGCCCCGTCCCTGCGGCCACGTCTGGTCACCCCAGTGATCCCAGGAGCATCGCTGCTGCCGTCTGACTGCCATCGGTCCCCAGGAAAAGTCTGCCGCTGCTCTGCAAATCCTGAACAAGAGCTAAAGCCCGGAGCCCCCCACGCCGTCGGCACATCAGGCATGTCCGTGTGAAACTGTTCTTACTCCTACCTGCCTCCTAATTAAGCCCCAGCGTGTCACTAATCCATCACAGCTTGAAGCCTCCTCTTCCCCGCTGAAGCACTAAGCTTTGCTAACCAGCGGCCCCCCTTTCCCGCAGCCTTCAGGGCACTCCGAGCTCCCCGCCGCTCCTCACGGCCGCTGCTGTATTCCTGACAGAGCCCGGACCAGGCTCCCCGAAGCGCCGTGTGCCAGTCGCCATTTGGTATGGGAGATGTATATTCTGACAGCGTCCTTGGGGACAAAAGTTATAAATGAGGTGTTACGACTCAGCAGTTTCATCCAGTTCTCAAACTTAATAGATTTGTTAATGATAAGTATATTAATGCCATTAGGATTTCAGAGAACGAGAGGATGATGGAGCGCAGGAGAGACCTCAGGACATATAGAGGGCTTAATTGCAAGGCAATGACTTTTGGTAGATGGCAACGTGCTGCCTGCACTTTAACAGCAAGGAAACACCTTGACCCAAAGGACGTAGCTCCCAGGCCAAGAGTTTTTGGTCTTGCCCCGGCTCTGGCATGAGAGGAGCATCTCGTCCTGTCTCGTCTCATCTCATCTCATCTCATCTCATCTCATCTCATCTCATCTCATCTCATCTCATCTCATCTCACCTCACCTCACCTCACCTCATCTCATCCTACCCCATCTCCGCGAGCGGGTGGCTGCTGCCATCCCACACCACCGGCAGCCACAGCCCTGGTCATGGCACCGGCTGCACTGGCAGCGAGCAGCCCCGGCAGCCCCGGCTGCATCCTCAAAACTGTCACGCCTGGGAGCTGAACTGCTTCTAAGGACATTGGGAAACAGGCTCCATATTTCAATGATTTCTTCCATTTTGCTTTCGGGTCTATAAATCACTCTCTTTTAGCAGGAATTTCCATATTCTGGCTGTGCTCTGCTCTCCCAGTCATCTCCTCCGAGCCGGGCTCTAACCTGGTTTGCTACCCGCAGATGCAAGTAACACGTTTAACCTTTTTTATGAGGCATATTTATTGCTTTCAGGGGCTACCCTTTCCAAATCTCCTCCAAACAGACATTTGTCTTTTTGAGGTTTCCAGTGTTTCCAGTGCAAAGCCTGAGAATCAATACAGCTCACATTGTTTCAGCTTTCCCAACCACCAGATCCAGATTGGATTTAAGCCGGGCTCTGTCCCCCTTTTACGCTTTAAGCATCCCAAGACGGTGCGCGCTCGCACAGCTTTATTGACTGCGGTGGGGAAAGTGTGATTTATCCTCACTGATCATCAGTTCGATTTGCCCAAAGGACCCACTCCTAGGGATGGTTGTAAGTAGGACTATAAACGTATTTCATAGTCTTCTGCAGTGCGAGAGGTAAAATATAGAGTAGATGGCTCTATTATATCAGCTCCTGGTTATTCTCTCTAATATTTATTTCAGAAGTCCTGTGCAAAAAACACTTCGTGCAGGGAGGAGATAAACCTGCTTTTGAACTAATTACAAATCACTTTTATTGGCAGTGCCAGCTACCAGCTTTTGCCTCACCGCACGGTAGCTCTTACCTGTTTTTATACCATCTTTCAGAAACGAAGCTGAGAAGATCATCCTGTCCACGGGAGCTTGCATTCCTCGTCTGGAGACATCGGCAGCTGCTGCCCCAGGTGTCGGTGCCTCTCCGGGCACGGCTCCCGCGCTGTGCCGGTGGGTGATGCGAGAGAAGCCATATGCCTGGCGCGGGGCTATCGGAGCTGATGCCGGCTCACCGAGCTTTGCCGTTGGGAAGCCTGGGGCAGAGCGCTTTACCGGGACGTGTCGTGCAGCTGCTTTGCTGTTTCACCCTTACAAACCCACACTCGAAAGAACCGGTGCCAGCACTGGAATTGCAAAAGAGCTGGCAAAAAAGAGGAGGGATGTGGAAGGTGGCCAGGTGGTCCGGCAGCCGCAGCCTGGCACCCTGCTTTCTGCCGGCAGCCCGGTGAAATTCCTCCAGGGTTGTCTCTGGCCTATATGCAACCACAGCGTGCAGCTTGCGGGCAACGGCAGCGTGCAGCTTGTGTGCAGTGCCAGCGTGCAGCTTGCGTGCAATCACAGCGTGCAGCTTGCGGGCAGTGGCAGCGTGCAGCTTGCGTGCAATCACAGCATGCAGCTTGTGTGCAGTGCCAGCGTGCAGCTTGCGTGCAATCACAGCGTGCAGCTTGCGGGCAATGGCAGCGTGCAGCTTGTGTGCAGTGCCAGCGTGCAGCTTGCGTGCAATCACAGCGTGCAGCTTGAGGGCAACGGCAGTGTGCAGCTTGTGTGCAACAGCAGCGTGCAGCTTGCAGGCAACGGCAGCATGCAGCTTGCGTGCAGTGTCAGTGTGCAGCTTGCGTGCAATCACAGCGTGCAGCTTGCGGGCAATGGCAGTGTGCAGCTTGTGTGCAACAGCAGCGTGCAGCTTGCGGGCAACGGCAGCATGCAGCTTGTGTGCAGTGCCAGCGTGCAGCTTGCGTGCAATCACAGCGTGCAGCTTGCGGGCAATGGCAGCGTGCAGCTTGCGTGCAATCACAGCGTGCAGCTTGCATGCAGTGCCAGCGTGAGCAGAGCGCTTGTGCATGTCCAGAGCTGCACGAGAAGCCGGGGCCACTCAGGTCCTGCTCCTGTTAGGATGCACGGTACTGCTGCTCCGCAGTTGGCAGCAAACGCAGGATAGAAGTCGGCCCTTCCAGGGGCCTACGTGCAAGCCACGGCTGCCTGATCAAGTGGGGAAGGGGACCCCATTTCATTAGGAGCTGGGCTATTCGTGGCACTTACTGTAATTATTTCCATGCAGACAATTTCTGCACGAAGTTCTGTTTCCTCCCAGGAGAGGGCAATAACACACGCACGCTGGCGTGGCCGAAGTGCTGGAAAGGCTCCTGGCTGATGGACTCCAGGGATGCCTCTGGGAACAGAGAGCAGAATGGGACCATGCCGCCTGCTTGCACGGCTCCTGCTGCGAGTCCGCAGCGTGCACCGGCAGACCCGCTGTAGGCAAATCAATTTGAAAAACAAGACTTCACTCGTCTCCACTGAAGATGGCTAGAAAATCCCAGAATGGATGTGCTTTATCAAATCAGTAGAAATTAAAACAGCTTATTCTCAGGAAATCGTCCGTTTCCCAGGTAGTCAGGAATGACGATTGCTGGCATCCACCCAGCTCGCAGTTAACAAGCAAGCCTTGAATATGTGGCAGTGAGATCCGATGCGAATTATTTGTGCAAAGCCGGAGGATTTCATCTCAGATGAGCTGCCAAAGTGGGAAGTTTTAATAAGTGAAATCCTCTGACATAATTAACCAGCGAAGAGATCGGCCCTGGAAGGTTTAAGCACCACGGGCTTCTTGGTGGTGCAGACTGAGGACTGAGAGCAGGAGCTGGGACCGTGGCCGGTCCCGTGCCGGGAGGAGCCAGAGCCCTCCCAGCCCCCCAAACCAGCTGGGAATAAGGGCGCTGACGCTGTCTGAAGGGAAGGGCAGGCTCTCCCGCATGCACAGAGCACCACAAACAAGGCGAGTAATTGAATTCTCTGTACGGGAACGCGAGCAGAGGCTTGACCCGTGGCAAAGCTCATTGCCCACGGCGCAGGGCTGACGCCTCGCGCCCTCCTCCTCATTTCGGGGCCGGGAATGCAATCGCTCCGCCTGCCCTCTTTCTGTCATTTTTCTTTCAGGTCACTTCCAAAGCAGCACGAGCAGGGTGAAAAGCCTCAGCGCAAGCAAAGCCCCCCAAACCATTCCCCGGAGGCGACGGGGTCCACGCTCCCCCTGAAAATTTTGGTTGGCAGAAAGCCTCGAGCAAAGTGAGTCTGAAATGGCCCTTCCAGAGCTGGTTTAATACAGAACGATTTGGGAGTTGATAAACAAGAGCCCTGCAAAGCGCTCTGGTTTGGGATTAGACCGCGTTTGGCTGCCGGCTCCCGCCGGGCTGGGCGGGCGCAGGAGAGGCAGCCCAGTTCATCGGCGTTCCTGACGGGCAGCTCCGCGCAATTCCCCAACAAGCGGAGTTTCTTAAAAACCAGTATTAAAGCAATCATGTCGTCGTCTCTCCTCCGCTCTGGTGACAGTTTCCCCCTGACACTGCCGTTATTGGAAGCTATATTCATGTCACATCAGGAGTACGGATTGGCTCTCTGGAGAGCCCTTCTTTACTGGGAAGTGGCATCTTTGTCGTGTAGTCCGGAGAGAAATCAATGAGAAAACTAGTCAGGGATCAGCAGACAAGGCTGATAACTCTTTCCAGTTACACCGGCAAGCCTCATTTTGGCTTGTTTAAGGGGAGAAATGGCAGAGGTGCGGAGGAGACTGAAGGTGGAGAGGAGGAACCGGGCGCGGGGGCTTCCCTGCTGTAGTGGGTCTGCTTTTTCCCATCGCACCTTCTCCCCACCGGCGTTTCCCGGGCAGCCGCTTCCCCCCGGACCACAATATTTCCCGTCAGGAGGTCAGGTGTGCTTGGGGTGAATTTCTTCGTGCTCAGCAAGTCTTTCTTGCAGCGAGCAGCAAGGAGAGAAATACAAGAAAAACGATCAGATTTTCTCCTTCATTGAAACGGTTGAATATTAGCTCCTGATATATAAGACAAAGCGGGGATAAAGGGTCACAATTCCATTAGATCTTCTTAATTGGGCTTTTTTCTGAAAGCACAAAATCAATATTTTCATCTACAGGTACCCAATAAGCTATTAGGGTCTCCTGTAATCATGCAAATCTGGCCTTCGTGCCTGCAGACTGATGGGGTACGGGCAGCTGCCTGCTGCGAGCAGGGTGCTGGCAGGGTCCTGCCGGAGGCCGAGCCGAGGAGATGCCCCAGCCGCGCAGCCGGGCACGGCCCACGGCCCGCCGGAGAAAGGCCACCTACAAGGAGCTGTGCTGCGGGGATCGGGGCCGTGCCAGCGGTTGGGAGCCCGGCCAGGCGCCGGTGGTGTGCGAGCCATCAAAGACTTCGGCGCCGGAGAAAAAAGCCAATTCTGAGCCCAGCATCCTCAGTCAACATCTGCCAATTCCTAAGAAACTGGCCACCTTGAAGTAACCGAAGTGACAAAATAGAGCCGATTAGAAAAATTAAACTCAGACTGAGCTGGAAAAAAGGCCATTCGGCTCACTGAAAATATTATCTGCTCTAATTGGAAGCTTTGTTTAATTTGGCTTTGAAATTGAATTCCTTTTCCTTCCTGGAGAACTGTTATTACCTTAATCCTCTGCTTTGAATAAGACCATTTATATGGTCAAATACGGCTCGTTTGCAGCACGGCAAACTCACCGAGGAAGCAGCGATTGCCCTCTTCCGTGCCAGCTAGCATCGGGCAAGCCACATTTGTCAGGCCCCTGCATTATTTCCTCGTATCGATACATTTTCACCCTTTTCATTTTGCCTTTCCTTGGTAATTATATTATTCATGAAAAGAGTGAAAGATCTGTTTAAACGTCATACTCCTTCCAAGGCAGACGCGGGCACTCTGCACGCTCCCCGTTTGCATTCAGAGCAGCAAAAGGGGAGCAAGCTCAGGGACGGGAAGATTTGCAACCCGGGACGTCCTCGAGCAGGAGGCTGCAGCCCCGTCCCTGCGCAGTCACTGCTCTGGCCGGGGCTCAGCAGGCTCCCCGGGAAAAGGAGCCCGTCCTAACGCGCCCGTGGCCGCTGCTGGTTCGGGGTACGAACGGCAAAGCGGGTTTTCCCGTCTCCGTACCAGCTCGTTTCGCCAATTTTAGCCGGCTTGCTGTAGCGTAGCTTATTTGCGGAATGGCAATAGAGGGAAGACAACAGCGTAATGAAAGCATTGCATCCCAATTTCCAAGTGTGGCCAACAAGATCAATCAGGCACTTTGGAAAAATCAAGAACTTTATCTCCAATCAGCCAGCTTTTATCTGCTTAGGAATAAACAAGGCTGAGGAAGCTAGTGGTAGCAACAGCTGCATCGTAAATAAGCCTGAAGCCAGACCCTTCTGCTGGAAGTAAATAATTGATCTCAGAAAAATTCTGCTTAGGCAAAGCCATTTCAATTACCTGGCAGATGACGATGAGTGCTGGGAGAGGTTAATGACTCTAAAATATTTAAAGAGAAGATGTTTGCCTGGGCACACTGTAGTTTGTCTTTCATTTACCCAACAGAGGGAGATTATTTGAGAAACTAAGCGGCAGGTAGGTGTGACCGTCCCGGCCCGCTCCGGCGTGATTTATCGGGGCAACCCGCTCACCAGGAAGGTGGTGAGGGGCACCCGGTTTGGGGGCGAAAGGCAAAGACGGCTCTTGCCTGGCAGCGTGCCCGGGGGTCACACCAGCCGTAACGGCGACTTCTCCTGGCTCCCGGCGCACATCAAGGGCTGCGAGCTTTTCTTGGGGATTTATCTCTAACGCAGCAGAATCAGGCGCTTCCTGGAGCCAGGTAGGTGAGACATAAAAGGGAGTTACTGTAAGCGAGGAGCTGCTGTGCAGTATGCCCAGGGGCACCGAAAACCTGGACATTTAGTTTAGTGCTGTAATATTTCTCCCTCAGCAGAGAGAGCAGCCCCCTGGAACCGCCCGTCGCACCGCCGGAGCCGCTCGCTGCTGGCGGGGTCGAGCGAGGGTGCTCTTAGCATCGCTAGAAGCAGACCTTCTTTTGGGGTGCAGGAGGGAGCCCTCATCTCATTTCCATTGGATTTCGAAAGCAATAAAGTTTGCCGTGGGGTGTGCTAGATAAGGTATCAGTGAGGCAACGGCCCTCGATGAGCACTGTATGCCTGCCTGGCCTCCAAGCCCGTTCCCCAGAGGCGAGGTGTATCCCCCGGACAGATGCGTGTGGGAGGGGAGCCCCCCAAGCCCAGCTGCCCACGGGAGGGGGAGCACCCGATGCCCAGCCACGGGGCTGCCGGCTGCGCCGTGCCGCTCGCAGGGGCTATCAAAGCCTCGGTGTTGATCACCACGGCGGGTTGCTCAGCGATCGTCTTTGGTTTTGCAAGAGCTTTGATCATGATACCTCAGCCGTGGGAAATGTGTGGTTCCCTTTGTTTCGGTTAACTTTCCTTTCTTCACTTTCATCCTCATAAATAATTTATTCATGTTTGTTCTATTCACTTTCATATCTTTGTTTCTTCCCCATTAAAATTATGCTTCAGTGGCTCGTGGAGAAACTTTGAAGCTCTCCCTCCCTGTCCTCAGCCTTTCTGGAGGAACAAATTCCTCCCCGGTACGGTCAGGGGAGGGAGGTACTTAACTCCCTCGCTCCTGGCTGCTCTTTGCAAAGCACCCACCCTGCGTAAGCCCCGTCCCCGCACACCTCTGGGGTGAAGAGCATCCCTGGGCGTGCAGGCAGCAAGCACGCATGGGTGAGAAACACGGCTCTGTCGAGGAGCTGCCCGTGAAGATGAAACTATTTCTGGCATTATAACATATTCTGCTTTGGATACGCTGGGTCAATAAAAGCCTTCTCTAAGGAGGATTGCTTCTCTGATGTTAAGAAGATTTTAAATTTTCAAAGCAGAGCACAGATTCGGTGGACAAAAGTGCCCTTATGCGCAGCTGCTGAGGTCTTTCAAAACCAGAGCATTGCTTGTCCCCTGTCATAACAACGGCGGTCCTTAGCCAGCTTTTCCTTTCCCTTTCCGTACAGCAGCTTCTTTAGCTGCTCTCTTTTTTACAGAACTCTATCTTTTACCTTTTATCGATACTTTTTCCCCTTTGAAAGATGGATTTTATTGTGTTCACCCTTAAATGAGCTCCCAAAAAAATAAACAAGGTGCACCTGCCCTTTCCCATTGTGTCTGTTCTACCCACATGGCTGATTCCAGGTTTAGCAACTCCACCTGTGTTCGCTTTAGCATCTGGGTGGGTTGGTTTGAGAAATGCTGCGATGGCAGCAGGTTTTCCTGCTTTGGCAATCAGACCTCAGGCTTTAAAACCCCCAGGGCTCCAGGGCAGGTCAATGGGTCCTCTCTCTGGGAGGCTCTGTAGTGTGGGGCTGGCTGTGCTCTGTCGACAGGCTTGGGGAGAGGAGGACTAGCCTGTGTGCAGACAAGAAGGGCTGTTTACCCTCTCTGATAAACAGGTCATCTGCAGCCTTTTGCAAGAATCAGGAAGGTAATTACTTGGAGGGGAATGAAATGCCTTTGCATTAGCAGGTATCATTTGTTCTAGTGAAGCAAATGGTGCTGTTGTTGCTGTTATTACTTTGACAGCAGCACTAGGGCCCTTCTGAGGAGGGCTGTGCTGCTCCTTGCCCTGATGAGCGTGGTGTCTCTTGTCTCCTCTAGTTCCCGTCAATATTTAAGTGTATTGTGGAGAACTGGGTGTGCTTTCCAGTTTGTGGAGGCCCAGAGTGTGTGTGTCACCTGGAGCTACCCAGTGCAATAAAGGGCAATTAACAATTATTATCAAACATGTCAAGGACACGATTTACCCCAGAGAATCTGGGAGCGCTCTTTGAACTACTGTCCCTAATCCTGCGGTCAAGGAAAGGACCCGTGAAAACTGCTGGAGAGGGAGTCCTGCCCCTTGCACACCACAAAATGGTGCCTGCGAGGCTGCCTCTGGGGAGGTGTTGCTCTGGCTGTAGCTCCTGTCTGAAACGTCTGGGTTGGGACTATTGACCGGGATCATTGATCGGCCTGGCTTTGCGAGGGGTGGGGATGTGGGGCTCCGTGCCACCGAGGTGCCTTTGCAGGCATATCTCTGCAGCAGCCTGCCGAGGCTTTAGTTCTGCTTCTGTACAGGTCTCCTGGAAGATGCTGCGGCTGGATTGCTGCTGTTTCTCCGTCCCTCTTCTGCTGCTTATAAATACAGGGGTGAGCCTCCCTTCCTCGCCTCCACCTGCAGGGCTCGTCCCAGACCCCGTGTGCCATACCCAGCTCCCCGACTAACGCCTTGGGTGTAAGCACCCAGCGTCACTGTGGGCCCTCAGGGGTCCCCGGAGGGCTGGAGCATGAATATGAGATTCCATTACTGATGTACCTGTGCAGGAGGTCTCAATCTGCAATCCCAAATAAAGTATGGTTTTATTTTCTCCCCCAGGAAAGGGAAGATGCAAACTCCACTTGTGAAAAGGCATATTCATTTGTAGGGAAACTTCATATCTCTGACTCTCATGGCAAATATATTTCAAGCTGAAGGGCTTATGGCAATAATATCCCTCGGATATGTCTCTTTTTCTTTACCGCTGTGGGATTTATAACATCCAGAAAACAGTCAAGCCCAGGATAGCACCTTAACCAACATGTATTATGTCAGTTCACACCATGTTACCCTCCCTGCATATTTTCTGTAGTAATTGGATTTGACTACTTCCCTGCAAATTGACAGAGCTCGCAGGTTGGCACATAGGCAGACACAACTCTTTGAATCAAAAATAGTTCTCCGTGTCAGGGCTCATTTTGGTAATCAGCATTGCTGGGCGGCTTTGATCTCAATCCCATGTGAACCACGATGGCTTTCCAGCTCTGTGTGGCTCTGGCGTTGCACAGGTGTGTGTTCTGGGTGTGCACACACGTGCCGAGCACGAGCAGGGGTTTGTACGTGTGTGCTGCTGAACCTGCCTGGGGGACACGTTGCAAGTCCCCGGGCCTCTGCAATGTGCCAAAAACTCCTATTGATTTGAGGGCTGGGGATCAAGGCCGAGACCTCCAGTCTTGTGAGGGACCTGAACTTCCAGACCCCATTAAAATGAGTGGGCTCACTTAAAATTAGCCATCAAAATCCCAGAGACCTGGCAGGTGGGAGCCTGAAGTGATGAGAAAGAGGCGATGGCCGTGGCAGGGCTGGGTTGCCCACGGAGGGCAGGAGCAGCGCTGCGGGATGCTGTGTCGTGCATCGGTTCGGCTGTAAGGGCAGTCCTGGCTCCGGCCACACGCGTGTGCAAATTACTGGTGCATCAGGTTAACTCACGGGGTGCAGCTTTCTGCAGGCTGCCATAATTCTGCCACTCATCGTGACGAGAGCTTTAGCTACCTGGGAAGCGGGAAAGGTCTCCCAAAAGAGCTCTCCTCGGCTGCTGTGGGAAGAGGCTCCGTTTCAGGGAGGAGCAGAGCACTTCTCGCATCCTCAGCTCCTGTCCTATCTGGTTGTGACAGGCAAAGAAAAGGCACTTCCAAAAACCAAACTTGCAACTGCAAATTTCTCAGAAGCATTGGCTGGTTTGAAGGAAATGGGAATTTCTTAGCTCGGGGAAGGGAGGAAAGACAATAGATACAGTTCAGTTAAACAGCAATCACAGGTTGAGGAAAAGAGCTGAGAAATTTAAAGCTAATTAAAAGTATCTGAGGTTTTCTAAAACCACTTCTAAAGCAGACAAATGGAAATAACCCACTGGGTGATGATGAGCTTTGAATTTTGTTAGAAATTGCAGAAGAATAAATTTAGCAAATCACTAAGGAAGGCTAATGCAACATTGGAGCTACAGCACACAGTCGGTGCTGGTAATTCTCCAAATTCCTGACAATTATCCATTTCAGGAGACATTTCCACTTATCTTACCTCACCTTAAAACCTTCCTATTGAACTCTGCCTACGATTAATCCTCGTTCGTGCTCACCTTTCTCTGTTCTCCATTATTGCTTTCCTCTGTTTCTCAGTGTGGCGACATCCATCCTCACCTACCCATCCTTTTTCCTGCTACTGCTCCATTTAAGAAGGATTAAGCTTTTAATTGCAGAGGGTTTTTTGCCTTATATTGCTGCAGCGTTGCAGAGCTGTCTGGCAGCTATTTGAGGCTTCTGGGGCAGCTCAAAGTCTTGCCAAAAGCTGCAGCCGGGTGGTGTCTTGTGGCATTCCCCGACGGGCGGGATGCTCCCGCCAGCAGCATCCCTTCCAGGAGGGCAGAGTTTGGTCTCGACCCCAACCAGACGTGCCGGTGAGGATAGCTACTTTTGGCTCTGGGACCTGACATATGAATGCTGGTATCTTTCTCTGAAGGAAAATGGAAGTGGGAATTTTCCAGAAACTGTGTTTTTTAAAGGACAAATGCAAGACAGAGAAAATGCGGAGTGAACAAGGATGCCAGCCTCGATGTCCCAGCATCCCCGGCCGCAGCACGCAGGAGATGCGGGAGCTGGGGAACAGAGAGGCGAAAAATTATGTGATGGCATAGTAAGGAAGAGGAGATAATAATAAAAAGGGAAATGAAATAAACACACGAAAAAAACCCAAGCTGCATCTCAATAGACTGTAGGGTTCAATGAGCAGCTGGGACAAAAAAAATGCAAACACCGTGCTTCCTGAATAATACAGAGATGGGAGTACAGGTGATAAGAAGGCGACCGAAGGAAGGAGGAAAAAAATAGAAAGGAGAAATTACTGAAGGGAGAAACCTGCAGGTGCTGTGCTATTTTGCTATGCTAATAAAGAGATGAAAGCAAATGGAACAGGAGCAGAGACTGGCAAAAGTCTTACTTTTGTTGGAAAGAATAAGAGGATAAATGTTTTTAACATTTATGAAATAGCAAAATAAAGCAAAGAAAGGCTCAGAACATCAAGCTCGTACATGAGGAAATTAAAGTACGTAAAATATTTATTCATTTGTGCTTAGTGGCTGTCAGCCATGCATGCATTGGAGAAATGGTATGTTTCTAGGCACAGTTTTATTCTTGCTCCTATTTTTTCCTCTTCTCCCACAGATGAACAGGAACAATTTGCTAAATAGTAGCTGAACGCTCAGCTCATTTTCTACATTCCATTAATGTTTCATTTCTTAATACCCTCGAAACAAAAATGGGAAGTTGGTATAAAACATTATTCTCCTTTCAAATCATGGTAAAAAGGAGCACGGTTCCAGGCCAGTCATCAAGGTTATAAACTGGCATCTGTATTAAAATGGGAACGTAGCGCTGATGATATGTGCCAGATTGGAAGCGGCCCTTTAATGAGCCACGGAAAGAGAGATGTAACATGGGTTTTTTCATGTCACCAGCTGTCTCAGTCCCGGCCCAAGAGGACCATTTCTGGAGGATGCTCTTGGCTTCTTGTCCTCTGACTATTTCACCTGACGTCCTTGCTGACACGGTGACCAGATTTGTCAGTTCAGGTGACTTATTGGTTACTGCATTGGAAATGAAAGCAACTTCCTAATTACAGATGTGGGCCTCGATGACTTGAAATGGCAGCAGAGTGCTGCACGTTCCCGAGGTCTTCGTTAGATGCTTCTCGCGGTGGCACTACGGGAATGGTGCCACCAGCACCTGGCGCCGCGCTCCCAGACCTGGACACCGGGGACAGGGGCCGTAAGGAACGGCTGGCTTTGTGGAACCCCCATCCTTCCCTTCCCATGCCTTTCTGGAAGAAATCCAGCTGTGCAGGGTGGGCAAGAGCGAGGCACAGATCACCGCCTAGAGCGGGTGGCTCGTCCCGTGGCCGGAGCACTCTGCCTTCACAGCCAGTCAGGGAGAGGGGTGGGCAGGGGACGCGTCCGCAGGGGACCCAGCTCCCGGTGCTGCCATCGGGACCAGCAGCACCGTGCGGCTCGGCAGCTCTCCGCGCCGGGAGAGTGGCACGGGGACGGTTCACTCGCCAGTAGCTCGTCCTCAGGGTCTGCGCAGCAGCGCTGGCCCCAGGCAGTGGGCATGTCAGCCTCTGGCCTATTGCTAATTTTAATTTGTTTGAGAGGGAATCCCGGGTGCTCCAGTGACTTGGCTGGCATCGCCTGCTGCCTGTCAGATGCATTTATTCTCCAACAGCAGCATCTAGAATTTACCAACCCTGAGCTAACTTGCTACTCCGCTTGTTCAGCAAATATTTCTTTTCAATCACCAGGCTGCCGTTACCGTTTACCTGTCTATTTGTTTAGTCTTTGGGAACCCTGCTGAGCCGGGGTCGCGGCTCAGGCAGCCGGAGCTTGCCGGGAGCTGGGTGGGCTGCAGGGTGGGAGGCAGAGAGCTGCGCGGGAGGGGGCTGAGGATGCAAAGGGGATGAGCCCGGGCGTGGAGCTGCAAAGGCAGAGTGGGCTCCGTCTCCCTCTCGTGACTGGCCTGGCAGGATGTCACGGGGGGCTGGAGCACGAGGACCTCCGGCTGGAGGGCTGGAGAAGGAGGCCAGGGCTGGAGATGCACCTCCATGAGCAGCACTGTGTGTGGGGAGCTGCTTTTTCCTTCCAGCCAAGGTCGGGTCAGTGTCTACTTTTGCAGAATTATAAGTGCTAATGTTACGTTACATGTTTCCCCAAGTCCCTTGGGATTAATGGAAAAGCTGCTGGCTAGCCCAAGGGATTTTCTGAATCCTGCCCTTCCAGGAACGATATCATGGGAGGGCTGCGAGCGAGCCTTGGGAAGAGCGGGAGAGTCCGCTTCTCCTCGTGCATCCTTTGCAGCCTTCTGTAAAGCATGGCGATGTCAATATTAATTTCATTATAAAGCTCAAAAAAAGTTTGATCTTGGCTTTATCAGAAATTATAAATTCTTGGAGAAAGTCTTAGTCTGGATATTATGGTTTCCAGTGAGATACTTGGATAATGTAAGCTAAAATCAATTCATTGACTTTGGTTGGGATCCGCCAACTTATACTAGCTGAAAAGATGGTCCTTTTTTTGTCTTCTGGTGACAATTTTATCTAAGTAAAGCTGACCCAGCCTGAAGGAAATGAGGAGAAGCCGATAACCACCACAAGCAGTTTACTGCATACCCAGATGATGCAACTTTAATCTCTGATATGGGATCAGAATTTTCTCAAAGAGAGAGAAAAATAGAAGCAACAATTTCTCAGGATCACCACTGAGAAATCACTTTAACAGCTTATAATGACACTTTATGGAAGGCGCACACGAACTCCCACATCACTGCGATTACAGTATTTCGGAACCACGGGCGCTGCGGCGTGCATCCTAATGGTCCCTGCCGGGAAGCCGGGCACCGTGGAGAACCGGTGAGCAGTCACCCACAGAAACACACGGCTGGGTCCTAGCCAGCCGTGGAAATCAAAGAAAACCCACCCACGGGGATGGAGCTTACAAATGCAAGGGGGGTGTAATCAAACTGCGCGTAGATTTAACTATAGGGGAAAATGGGCTGGTTTGGAAGAAGTCTTCTGTAGGTTTTCCTCCAGATTCCCTCATGTGTCTCTGACGGTGGTTGACAGCAGTAAGCCATGGTTTGTATATTTGATGGGCTGTCGCGAGGTGCTGCAGGGGTGCCCCCGCGCCCGTACGGCCGTGGGGTGAAGGGTGCGTGCTCTGCCTGCTGGCTACGCTAGTTCTGCCTGTCTCTCTCTCCTCTGGAGGCTCTGGTGCACATCACGTCTTTGCTGGGCTCCAAAGCCCTTCGTATTTTCCTCCGTGGCCTTCGTCACCAACGTTCTGCATATAGACTCTCTCTCAAGCCCTTGCACTTGATTCAGTCACTGCTTAATTTAATCTCCTAATTTAATCAATACTTCATGGACCAGGCCGTTGTTTTTAAAAAACAAACAAACAGAAAACCTTCTAGTCTTTTTTTTTTTGATTGCTTTATGCAGGTATTACTAGGTTAATGCAATCAGTGGTGATAAAGCTGCCCTCCATTTAATGAGGGAGCAGCCTTGTTCTGCATGCCGGGGAACGGAAGGGAGCCTGGCAAGGAAAACCACACACCGCCGAAGTTGGGTACTTGAGACGTTACTGCTGGCATCATCAGATTCACAGAGGTGACCCTTTCTGTTGCAGAAATGATGGGATATCACCAAGGACTCCACCTCCTCTCCAGATGCTCCACGAGATGCGAGTGAGAGGCAGGACACGCTGCGATCTCAAGAGGCAAGGAAGGATGGAGAAAGGTAGGAGGATGGAGAGAGCGGCGTGGTGAGGAACGCCTGTGGAGGCAGATTAAACGGTTTCCCCAAGGTCATGCAGCACTTACGGTGGGGAGCGCGGTCCCCGGTCACCCAGCGTGAAGCTGCTTTTCCTCATTAGAGCTCCGGTTGTGCCAGGGCACTGGTGCAAGCCTGCCGGTCACAGGCTCTGCCCTCCCCGTGCCTGCCAGTAGCACCGATGGAGCACATGCTCGGTGCTGGCTCTCAGCTTAATGAGACGATGAGCCTGCTCTTGATAAGCAAGAATCCTGCAGCAGTTGTTCCATCTTTAATCAAATTTGTAGAGCCTCAGGCCATTCATGGGGAAAAAAGTGTTTTCCATCTGTAATAAGGGGAAAGCTTGGCTGTCAAGGGGCGCAAATCCTGATAATGAAGTTATCCTTTCTTGTTGCGTTTTACTATGAATTTCTTAAGACTAGTCTCAACAAAGAAATGATGCAGGTGGAAGATTTTTCAAGCTCTGTAAGAGGGCTGGTAAACCGTAGCGGCAGCTTCCACTTCCAGGGCTTAGCGATGCATTAGCATGTCTCCAGCTTTCCAAATCACGCCATGCGAAGCAGGCGGGGAAGCCTGCTCATACGAAACCGCAGCGTGGGTGGGTTTTGTTTAAGGGGACAAATGTGCAGCAGGGAATGGGGTACCTGGCGGAGGGCGAGGTGGGGGAGCGGCGTTGCCAGCTCCTCGAAGGAGCTGCTTCACCACCCCGGCCATGGGGATCCATGGGTCCCAGCTCCGGGGATGCTGCAGGGGGGGCTTCTTCCTCTGCGCAGCTGGGACTGCGATGGGCTCGATGCTGCGGGCACGAATCCTGGTGTGGTGCGGGGCTGAGATCGGGAGCTCTGCGCAGAGCGTGCGGAACAAGAGCCGTGGTTCTGGCAGCTGCTTGGTGGGATTTTTCAGTCCTAGATTGCATGTCTGCAGATGGTCCTTGCGGACGGCCCTTGCCATCTCTGTCTTCGTCTATTTGGGAAAATTCTCCTATTTTGCCCACAAGTTTTAGTGCTTTGGCTGCATTGCACCTCTACTGAAGAAAACCAACCACAGTGAAGCTAGCAAGGAAATAAACCACCAAAGAAGCTACAATAAGCACCAGGAGGGTGATAAAAAGCAACAGAAACATCTCTACCTTCTTGTTTTTTTGAGAAAGGTCAATTGACTCCCTGCCACCTTGGAGCCCATAACAAAATCGATGATACTTCATCTTTAATTTGATTTTTCCATTCAATAAGGGTGGTAAGCATTAGTGTCACTGTAATTTTACAGAGTACCGTTAGATAACAGGAGAATATCAAACGTGAAGATTATGTGCGGTATCAGTGGCAAAATATTATACCCAGCAGTGATTTAGAACAACATTAATGTCTCAGGCATGCTATAAGACATGTCATGAATTGGACAATAAAATGTCTCGTTCTTCAAATAATTACTCACGGGCTGACGTCTGGCTGTTCGGAGGCAGATTGGCGCCTGTGGAACCGCACACCCCATCGGCAGCTGGTGACCTGCCAGCATTCCTCCCAAGGCAGGCACCTCCGTTCTCCTGCGGCTAATCCTGCGTGTCAGCGAGGCGGGCGGGTGACACGGCCAGGGGAGTGACGGATGCTGCACATTTTAAGCAGGTCGATAACAGGATCAGTGTAGACGACGGTTATTTTTGTGTTTAATTCACTGAATAAAATGAAACAGGTAAATCACTCAGAGGAGATGTGAGCTGATGGTAATAGGCACATTTGCGGCACTGCCTAAAAATGAGTTCTGCAATTACTGACTCATGCCATCGCTCGTGCTCCGCAGCACTGCTGGGAGGCAGCCCTCCCCGCCAGCGTCCCGGGGAGCAGCCCCTGGGCTCCAGCAGCGAGGGCTGGGCCACCGCAGCCGCAGAGGGGCTGGGGCTCTGCCGGGACGGTGCCCGGACCCCGGCGATGCGCAGCAAGCGCGTGCTGTCCCCACAGAGGCGTGGGGCTTGCTCTGCTTTTCCGTGGCCTCGCAGGAGAGGGGCTGGGCCAGCAGAAAGCAGGGCTGGGCAGCTCTTCCAGGCTGTGTTCAGCAGCAGAGGAGATCACCCAGTCTTCTTGCCTTGCCTGCCCAAGGGCAGGAAAGCGAGCAGTTAGCTGCCCGGGGCAGGGAGTCAGCAGTCTGTTCAGCTGTCCCGGCTCCTCCAGCTTCCCCCCAAACCTTTGCCTTGTGCATGGCCCAGGGAGCTCGGCGAATTTGGTGCTGTGGCTGCTGAAGAGCCTGTTCACCCAGGACTAATAGCAGGTAGCAAAAAGCACAGCTACTAGCAGCAACTGTGCTGAGGACGAGAGACTCCAGGATAAGCGTGAAATTGGATCAGCGTGGCCGTTTACCAGCGAGTGACTCCTGCGAGAAGCCGCAGCGTGCCTGGCTCCCTGCAGAGGAGGCTGAGCTGGTGTGGAGGCTTGTTCATGGGGGGGACACGTTTGCCTTGAACCGTCCTGGAGGAGCCTCGTTAGAGCAATGGGCATCAGTCTGGGATGAGAGAAGAGATGAGAGACATTATCAAATGATTATGGCTGCATTTCGGTGCTGTTCCTATCACCTCTGGCTGTGAGCAAGCCCGCCTGCGGTGCTGCCGGCTTCCCCTGTGGGCTGAATGCACTTCGCGGGGGATGCAGCTGAGCTGAAGGCGCTGCAGGCAAAATGCCAAAGCATGGGGGAAAAGTTCTGTATCCCTTCTGCTGAGTAAACCACCTTGCAGCACCCGAAGGCACTTGGCAGCGGGGTGCCGGGGTGGGTGCCAACAGCCACTGCCTCTTGCTTGCGGTGGGACTGGAAATATCCCTGGCAGCGCGAAGCAGCCTGCGTCCCTGTACGCAGCCCAAACGTGCGTAAGGGTGCAGAGGAGACGTATGCACCCGCGCACCTACGCTACTATATTTCAGCATCTGTGCCAATTCTGTGCAGCCGCCAGATCAGAGGCAGGGTTTTTTCTGTGACTAATCTTTATCCTGCTGCACTGCTGGCTGCTGCGATGGAGGCGTTGCCGAGCTCTTCGGCTAGCTTTGCCATAGAGGATGCGGCATCTTTGTCCAGAGGAAATGCAGGAGCTCGGCCGTGGGGCGGGTGTTTCATCCCTCCCCCGTGGCTGGGGTGGGATGCGGGACCTCCTGAGCATCCTCAGCCCCGACCCTTCCGGGCCTCTCTGCGAGGAACAGCAGCGCCGGGGTGGACCAGGCGTTTGGATGGGTGCTGCGGAGCGCTCTGCCAGCTTCCCAGAATAGCATCCTATGCAAGGCCGGATCAGTCCCTGTGGAGCCTCGCTGCTGGAGCGGCCCCGCTGCTGGAGCGGCCCCGCTGGCAGGCGGGCGCGGAGGACGGGCGCTGGAAGTGCTCCCACCTCTGCAGGAGGAGAAGTAAAGGATGGGGGGCCTGGATGACACAGCCATCAACCCTTTTATCGGGAAGGAGCAGAATTAATCACTTGGATCAGCAGAGTCATTGTGGCTTACTGAACACAAAACAAAGCCAATTATTATTCGAAACTTGTCGGGAGGCTGTGGCTAATCTCATTACGCACAGAGCAGCAAGGCACCGGGGAAATCTCACGGTGCCGATAAAGCGCTCGGCAGCTGCACAAAGCAATTACGGTGAAACCTCTGGGCCGCTCGTGGGGACGCGCTGGGGGCTCAGCCACTCCTTGGGGCCAGGACTCGCGGGAGGGAAGTCTCCAGCTGAACACCCCCTGCCTGCGCCGCCCGCCTTTGCGGGGAGCCCCTTCTTGCCAGTAGTGCCAGGGGCGAGGCGAGTGCTCGAGTCCATCCTAGCGCCTTTTCCCATGTAAACGTCTGTTTGCCGATGCCTGGTCAATGCGCGGCTCTGCAAAAATCTCTGCCTGAAGCAAAGCAGTTCGCTGAGGGGCTGCGGGACCGGCCCCTCCGTAGGTGCCCCGAGTGGGCAACGTCATCTTCGTGGTCCCTTGCCAGGGACGGCCATCCAGAAGGCATCGGGCACCACGTAACCCCCTTAGCACTGCGGAACAAAGATGTCTTGTCCCAGAAGGTGGTAAAAGATATTTATGGGTAGCCATGCAGGCTGTAATTGAATGGCATTAGAGTGGTGCTATTTTTTTTTTTTTTTAATAAATCTTAAATCATTCCACAGCTCTCGCTACTGTTTTAAATTGTAACTTGGCTTTTTAAAAGTTTATCGTGCACTAATTCATTCAGCCCGTTCATTTACATTCTGCTGACAGGGTACAAAATTGCTTCTTTTTTCATCCCAGAGAATTCTAACTTTGGCAATTTATGGTGCCTTTTTGATTTAATCAGGATATTTCCTAAACTTCCATGGCAATAATAAGACATTTTTTAAGAACACCTGAGAGATGGCTGGGTGTTATTTATATCCCTGGTGCACGCAGTATTTCTGAAGGACTTCCCATGAGCTGCTGGTGGTTGTGCATGGGCTGGAAGCCGTGGGTCAGGGCAGGGGTCTCTCCAGCATCTCTTGACCGCGCTCCCCGGGGAGGGCCTGGGGAGCCCCTTTTTTGCCTCTTTTTGCCATTGTCAAAAACGCCCACGTGTCGTTCTTCCCATCTTCCCACCCCGAAGGAGCCCAAAGCTTTCGGAGAGCCCCTGGGCAGAGCTGGGTGCCGCAGCCCCTTGGCAGTGCCCATCTGAGGGACCTGCCATCGCTCGCGTGCCACGGATGGAGACCCTTTGGCGCTGCTCCGCAGAGCCAGTATCATACCGTTACATGCTGAAACACTGTTATTTCACTCTTCCAAACACTGTCAGAGCAAGTCACAGGAGGGATTATTTTTGGCTCTGTTCAGCGTAGTTACCTAGCAATTTGCAGGAGCCTTGGTATTACTGGGTAGTTACTCGAGCCGTGCGAGCTGCTTTGCAGCGAGCAATTCATTTGTTGCATTTGGTTCCTTCTACTGCTCACAAATAGCCCAGACGCCAGCTTGGAGTCTTACAAATTTGTTCTCTGTTGGAAAGATTTCAGCCCCGTTGGTTGTTTGTGAAATATTTCCTCTGATCGTTGCTTTTGAGAGCTCGCCGCCTGTAATTCCCAAATCATGCCTGGGCTCGGTCCACCAGCATGACGCAGTGCTTTTTCTCTGCCTTGTGAAAAGAAGGGAAAACAGCAACATATGCTGATATGAATATTCTGTAGGACATTGCTTGGAAACGTCTTCCGATATTTTGCTTTCACATTTCTCAGGTTGAAAAGAAATAATGTGCAGACGCCTTCCTCTTCCGGCTTCTCGCTGCGTGTGTTCCCATGCACGCACGGCATCACTGCTTTAATGAGCCATAAATACTGTTTACATTTGGCTTATTATCTCCAAGGTAATTTATGCTTTTTTGCTCATCCAGGGCGTTTACAGGCCTTCTGTTCCCTGCAGAACTTGAAGTATTGTAATGAAGAATTGTTATTATTCAGCTAATAAGCAATATTGATTGCTAAAAAGCAAACAAAGTCACTGCCTTCCATCCTCCCAGTGTCAAACTGGAAGGGAAAAGCCCCAGGGAAAATCCTAAGTGGTGCAGAACAGGAAAAATAACATCCAGGTGGCAAAGAGCCACGGCGCTATGGTAAATTTTCAAGAATCTTGATTAGGAACACATTAAAGATACTTCAATTCCAGGTATAGCATTACCCATGTTACTAAGTTATAGCTAAAAAGAAAGAGAGAAACTTGCTCTCAACTTCTTCCTCTTACGGGCATCTCCTGTGTCCATCCCCGGCGCTGCGGAGGCTCCCGGGTACCGGGTCTGCAGCCCGGCTTTGTGTCCGTCCCAGTGGGTGCCCGTGCCGAGGGCCGGCGGGTGCTCGCCCGCTGCCCTGGCCATGCGTTGGCCCGGCCAGGCTGGAGGAGGTGGCAACGCTTCTCCCCGCCATGGAGTCTGCACGTGCTGCCTGCCGCTGCCAGCTGCCCGCGTTTCATCCTCAGCCAGTGGCTCCGGGTGCTCCAGCAACGGCTCGACGAAGGCCACAACGGCAGCTCCCTTCCCTTGGACACCACAGCGAGCAGCAAACCGGCCCCACATCGGCACGGCATCGGGCAGTGCCTCGCCGGCAGCGCCTGCCTGGCAGCTAGCACCCGACAGCAGAGCCTTGGAGTGCGAAATGCATTTGCATACATTGCAGCACAGATGCCTGCTCAGCGTTTCAGGGGCGGCAGTTTCCTGTCCTGACGAAGCGTTTAGAGCGGGCAATAGCTTGGAGCTAGTCTGGCTTGCAAGCGGCTTTCGAACAAGGCAGTGCCTCGACGGGTACCTGCACCTCCAACCAGCCTTGGCATCCTACCACCTACAGTCTGGGCTGGTGGATGCAAAAGTGAGGTTTTATTGTCTGCTCAGCTGGAGACTTCTTGCAGCTTGGTGCTCGCTCGGGCCTGGCACTTGCACAGGCTGGGTGCTGCTCGCACGTCGCCGGGAGGCTGAGCCCGTCCCAGGGCGGGGGGAGCGTCCCGGTCTCCTGGCAGAAGCCTGGCAGCACGCACGAACTAATGAAGCGATGACTACAGCTGAAGGACGCTCATTTCATCTCATCAACGTCACGGCTGTGTTTGTTCTGCAGCGGGCAGCCTTTGTGCGCGATGATGTTATCAGGTACGGCCGATGCTTTTCATGGGAAATGTGTTTATGAAACTTTGCTCCCACAGCACATAAATGTTTGTTAGCTCTATTATCCCGACCATTTTGTTCTCCAAAGTGTTGCAGAGAAGAGGAAATGAGAGCGATGGTTCTTTCGGAGCTCCAGCGTGCTCTGGATGTTTGCTTTAAATAGAATTAACCATGCAAATTGAATCATGTGAGCGTAAATTAGCGCTCACTTCGCTGGTGCTCTCAGTATGGCTTAACCTACCATTTACCCCAAGACATCTGCTAAGTGCCATTCTTTCAAGTACTTAAACAGCACCTATTGCTACCAAAAAAACCCCAGCCCCACGGAACAACAAAGCTGCCGGAAAGCCTGTAATTATCATTAACGGACTATTGTGCTTTTGGCGATGATAAAGGCGGCGGGTGAGGCTTTCCAGGGCTGCCTCTCCCGCTTGCCAAGGGGCGGTGGAGAGGAGCTGGGGCCGAAGCCTGCCTGTTCCCTTCCCCTGGTCGCTCCGGCAGCTGGGAAGGTCCCCGGCGCACAACTACACCGATTTTGGCTAAACCCTGCTGGGTTTCAGGCGGGGCCCATCCCCTGGTGAAGCTCTGCAGCACGAGGCACCACGCAGCCTCGTCAGCGAGCGATTAACGGGGGGAGAGCCAGCACAGCCAGCCTGGACAAGAGCTACCAGTTGTGCTGGGGTTTGGTACAAAGAATTGGAAATGTGCCGGCGGAGGAACGCTGGACTGGGGCTGGGCTCCCCAGCCGGGGTTTCCACCCCGTGCAAGCCTCGGGGAGGAGCCCACGTGTCTGCCAGCAGATTTCAGCCCCCGCTATCTCTTGCTGGCATCGCTCCCTCTGCAGCCGATAAGGAGAGAGAGGGCCCAAGGCTGCAGCGAGCGCAGCGTCGCCCCTCCAAGCCTTCCGCAGCGTGATCTATTATTTACATGGTTATTTAAGCCTTTGTTGTCATAGCTAGGAGAATTAATGCATTAACCTCACAGAGAAGATGGAGTGTTGGCAGGCTGGAAGCACCCGGCGCTCTGCCCTTCAGCGCGGGTTTGCTGCTGCAGATGAGACCGCAGCTGGAAGCCTGACCGGTGGGGAGGAAGGGCGGAGAGGTCCGGCAGCGCTGGAGCCTGAGCAGCTCGGAGGGGTCCCATGGATGCTCAGTCCGCTCCTCGGCCGGGGCCCTCACAGAAAACGTGGCCGTGATGCTCATCGGCTTCTCGCGCGATTCCTGCCCGCTTCCCGCAGCGTGAGAAAATTCATTGTGGCTGGTATGAATAGAGTTGGACACAATTCCTCCAAAGCGGTTATGCAAATTCCCAGCCATAATGACACATTGTCTTGTGTGATCCTGCGAACAGATGGCCCAAAATTCAGGCTCAAGATCTGAATTAGTCCTGGGCTCCTGCAACGTAGCTGGGAGCATATGGTCCTCATAGATTCGTGGTTTAGCCTTAATAGCAAAGTGAACTGTTTCAGATGAATAAAGAAAAAAGAACAACAGAAAAAACACTATTGTGATGATGCGGTAGTACTTGGACTCTTCTGAAAAGCTGAAACGGTCCCTCCTCAAACTCGTGCATCCTTCCAGCAACAGACAAAGTTCTGCTGTTGACGATCCATAAAGATGCGAGCAGCTCTTCTCCTCGGCAGAAATACAGATTGCTCGGGCAGGTGCCTGTTCCTGGGCACGTCCTGGGACAGCAGATGTCACATCAACCCGGAGGAAAGCCTCCATTAACACCAGATGGTTAAGCTGGCTGTCAAGCTCATGGTGCCCAAAAGCCTGGCTGTAGTGCCGTGCGTGGCATCACGTGGCATGCGTCCTGCGTGCCGTGCTGGCGGGATTTGGGTTTCACGTGGCTGTGGTGGAGCTGGACTCTCACAGAGGTCTTGCCTGGGTATCACAGACCGCACGTGTGGTGGGTGAAGGCTGAAGGACTCTGGTCTCATCCTCCCTGTGAAAAGCAAGCAGCCGCCATCTCCAGCGCTGATTTCCCTGCAACGCGGAGAAGCTGGGACGCAGGAGCGCAGTCCTGCTTGCAGCAGCGCTGCCTTTGGCCCGGGCAGCTCCTCTGGCTCCCACAGCATCGCTCCCATCCGCAGCGGTCTGCGTGGGCCGAGCTCAGAGTCTGCTGCAGACCTGTTATTTATGCTACAGCTTCCCAACCGGCTCCAAAAGTACCAGCAGTGGTTTATAATTCCATTTGGCACTTTGTTTTATTGCAAGGCTTCAGAAATTGCTTTGATAGATAGCTTCTTTTCTCCTGTTTGTCACATCCGTGCTGCATGTTTTATCAGTTGCTGGTTTCCACCTTGGAGCCATCAGGAGGGGCACCTATTTTGGAAAACGGGGCATCGTGTGTTCATTTCTTATAGTTTTGTAAATCTAAGAAATACTGAGTTTCTTCTCTGGTTTATTTCAACCTAACGATGTTTTTAAGGCAGCTCATCGATGCTGCTTGGGATTTCTCTAAGGACCACATGGGAAAGTAATACATATGGTGAAAGTGCTGAGCAATGATGATTAATTCTGTCAGTTAAATATCATACAAGTATTAAACAGCGTACGCTGCTGTAACTGCCTCCCCTCTGACATCAGAAGAACCGTGTCCTTCCCATCAGCAGATGAGCTGTCACTTCAAGTCCAGAATGCAGCATCTGGATGAAAAGGGATTATATTTTTTTAAAGCTGTACTATTTCTAATCAGTTGCGGGTCTGGGTCCCAATATTTGCCTAGAGCAAATTCTTTCAGTAGTCTGAATAAGTGGTCCCCAAGGCTCATAACTGTGAAAGCATGCAGAAGGGATTTTGGTGCCTGTGCTGTTGCCACGTGGTTTTGCGGTGCTGCAGACGCGGCTGCGCCAGGACCGGGCTCTGCCGGCTGCCCCGTCAGGAGCAGATAGCCGTGCCAGGGCTGCGCCGGCTGCTCCTGCGCTTTTGCAGTGCCCTCCCCCCCAAAAATAATAAGCAGCAGCAGATGTTCCAGCTGATTTAGGTTTTTTCCCACGTTTTGCATTAGTGTAAACCAGCTCAGCAGGTCTGCTGGGATTTCCCCAGTACGAGGGCACTCTCACGCTGGGTGGAGGAGAAACCCAAAATTCAGCGTCTCCATGAAAACAAAGAGCTGCAGACCCGTGGGGACCCCTGGGAGGCTTCAGGCAGTGGCATGGCAGGGCAAAGGCGCCAGGCGTTTCAGACTGGAAATGAAACAGGGTGCTGTGAAGTGTGTCCGTCAGTCCTTGCTGCAGCTGTCTTTCTGTAATGTCACCTTTCTCTCGTGCGAGCAAAAGCAGAGCTTGCTGCTGTCCCTGGATTAGTCATTAGGATGCTCTTGGAGGAAGCTCAGACTATTGCAGGGAACGAGTGACCTTTCATTTCCTTTTAATTATAAAGTGGATTTGTAATTAATTGATCCCGATATTTTCTTGAAGAGGGATGAAAAGAAGAGGACAATGTGGTTTCAAATCAGGGCAGATGATATTTAATGGGGCAGCACTGTGAGCTGCTTCCCCAGCCTCCAGGCTTCAGGGGAGCTCTCGTCCCCGTGCTGGGGAGACTGGTGGCTGATGACCGGGAAACGCTGCGGGGTTTGCACGTCCTGTTCGCACGGGTCCTGCAAACACCCGGTAGAAAGGGTTTTCTGACACCTTCAGCCTCAAAGAGCGGCTCACCTCACCCCTGCCATCCCCTGCCCTCCGGCTGAGGCTGGGCGACCGCTTCCAACCCCTTCCAAGGGACGCGAGCAGTGCCGTGCTGTTCCAGCAGCGCTGGCTGTTTCCCTCGCCTGCAGAAGAGGGCTCGGCAGAACCAGCCTCTCCTCCCCGCTGCCGTCCCGTGGTCCTGCCGGAGCCAGCGCTCCCCTGTCCCTCCTGCCCGCTGCTACATCCCGCTGGGCACCGCAGACCTCCGTCGTCAGGACAGGTCCCCCCCCGCGCCGGCCGCCAGCTTGGCAGCACTGCCGGCATCTTCCGTTTCCATGGCAACTGCAGGATGCCGTGCGGTGGAGCTGGGCACCGGTGCACACCATGGCACCGCCAGCTTCTGCTGGTTCCTTCGGGAAGTGGGTGGCACGAGCTGCTTCACAGCTGGAAGAGCCCGTGGGAACCCGGGCACAAGGCACGGTGCGTGTCTGGAGCCAGCTGCGGGGGATTTATTTCATGGCAGAAAGAGAGCAGAACCTCTGTGCTGGAAGGGAACGCTCGCAACCCTGCAGAGAAGCACAACATATATATATATATTTAGCGGGGCAGCAAGACAAATGAGCCCAGCTCTTTGAACCATTCATCTCACTCGTGTGCCCTGGACCCCTATTGCCATCACAACCTTTCCCAAGTGAATTAAGTCCTGTGCCTGGCACTCTTTGCTCTACCGAGCTGTTGTGCTCCAAGGCACAGCAGCCTGTGGTGGGGTTTTGGGAGCCCGTGGTGAGACGCAGCTTTGTGCAGGGTGCTCTGCAGGCAGGGCGTGGTGCAAAGCGAAGCCCAGGAATTTCAGCCTGATTTTCCTCTGCTGCCAGATACTACCTTGGGCAAGAGAAGGCTTGCAGGCTCCCAGGCCTTCCCAGTGCCCAGCAGGCTCGCTGGGCCAGACAGTTTTGCTGAACAAGGTCAAGAGGCGAGGAAAGCAAACCCCCGGCAGGAGCGGGAAAGCCACCGAGCTGTGGCACCGTGGGAGAGGCTGCTGCTGGAGGTGACGGCGCAGGGCCGGCGCGGTGGACGAGCTGCCCTAGCATCGCTGCTCGTGCTGTTGGGGAGGGCACCGCTGGGCGTGGAGCGACGACTGCTTTGTTTTGGTGTTAGAAAATGTTTGTGCTCCGTCTCTCGTTTCTGCTTGCGTAGGGCAGATACACGCCACGATTGCTGGGAAAACAGGTTTCTCTGATGCCATCCTTGGAGTGAAAAGTTAGGATTTTATCCCCTGCCTTAACCAGAGACACTCGGCTGGGTGCTCGGGGTGCACCGTGGCCCTGCAGCGACCATGGCTGCCCACGGTGCTGCCCGCAGTCCCTGAGCAGCGCCGCGACTCCCGTCCCCTCACCTGCCCGAGATGCTGCAGGCAGAGCGAGCGTGCGAGGGGACGCCAGCTGTTAAAATCCAGTCCTGGTATTGTTCTAAGAGCAGGCTCCTGGCGTAGCAGGCTCCCTGCTGCCTTCCAATCACTCCTTGCTGACACGCAGCAGAAAAACCCGAGCAGGCAGGCTGCTGGCTGAGGCTCTGAACGTGCTCTCTGTGCCCGTGGCGGACGGTGCTGCTGCCTCCCTTTCCGAGGCAGTAACTGGCTGTGCTGATGGGAATTATTAATGCCTGGAGCCAAAGGGCAGGGAGAGGCAGGTTACACCTTTTCCACCGGTCTCAGGAAGTCTGCAGATGACTGATGCTCGTCCGTTGTCTTAATTTTTGCATTTCTTGCACCCGGGGGCGAGGACGGGCAAGGCCAGTGCGACACCAAGCACCCCACGCTGTGGCCGGGGCTCTCTGTGCTCCTGCTGCACTTGTCTCTTTCTGTAGGTTGTACCCTTTCTGTGTATTGTAACTCACTCTGCGCTGGCCGTGGCCAGGTTGGAAAGGCGGGATTCATCTACCGCGCGTCATATTCTGTTGGCATCGCAACCCCCGATGACAGGGCATCGCTTCCCTGCCCGTTCCCTCTGCCTGGGAGGACCTTCCTCTCCTTTCTCTGTTGTCAGAGGCTGGATGCTTGCAGCAGGTCTCCGCAGCCCCACCGCCTCCCCTCCCAGCTACAGCCAGGCACCAGCACCTCGGCAGATTTCCCGCGCACATGATTGATGCACCTCGTTCCCTTTTTAACAACGCACAGCCAATAAAAGGGAATAAAATGTGAAATGCCATGCAAACGGCATCCCCGAAGAGCGGTAAAGTGCTAAACTGCTGCTCCTTGCGACAATCAGATGAGATTTTTGTCTTTAAACAAATAACCCTAGTTAGTAAAGAAGAATATTCAAATACTGTAACAGTGCGTTGAAGGAATAGAGGTGACTCCTTGCAGGCAGCAGGATGTATCCTGCGCTCGGCAGCACCCGCATCCCCAGGCAGCCGGAGCGCACGCCGATGGGGAGGAGCAGGATGCGGCACACTGGCCCTGCTCTCCATCTGCTGCTGGAAACAGCTTTAATTTCTCCTAGTGCCTCGCGTGAAGCAGCTGAGCACCCAGACCTTCCTTCCACCCAGCAGGTCTGGGTGCTGCCTTGCAGTGCTGGTGCTGCTTTCGGCCCCGCACACGCACGCTCGCAGCCCTCCCCGTGCTCTCGCCCGGCGTGCCGGTGCTGCTCCGGGGCTGAGCATCGCCACTTTGGAGCCAGAGCTGCCGGGCCCGGGAGGGCAGGCGGGAGAAGCCACGCAGCAGCGCTTTGCTGGGATTTTAAAGTGCTTTATAAACGTTATAGAAAGGTGAAGTGCCTGCGCTGCGTCCCTGGGACCTTCCCACCCTGGCTGGTGGAGATCTCCAGGAAAGGAGCCCTCTAGTGCAGTGCGGAGAAGAGAAGGGGGAAGACGCAGCAAGCACAGAGACAGAGGTAATTTGGGACTATCCTGGCCTAAATGAAATCGCCTGATGGAGATGCCCGGCGCAGCGGTGGAGAGCTCGGTCTCCCTGGCGATGGTTGCCATGCGATAGCTGCCGTGGCACCGCGTCCGCCTGACTTCAGTCAAACACATTTTTCTTCCCAAGGGAACGCGCTTTTGTCAGAGTACCCAGGGAGGCACAGGCACCGAGGAGCCCTGCCACGCGGCGGATGGGCCCCCGCCGATGGGGAGAGACCTGGAGGTCTGAACCCCAAAGGTGGAGTTGCCCCCCCCATCCTGCAGCGCGGGGGTAAATGGGATGTCGCCGCAGGAACGAACAGCGGGTTCACCAAACCGTGCCCGTACCCTGCCCTTCCAGGGTCCGTCCCAGGTACAAAATCCCGTCCCGCCGTGGAGCACGACCATCGGTCACAGCCCTGTAGCAGATGCGGTTTTCCAAACATAATGTGGCCTGGAAGACATTTATAACCTATTTTTTGGTGGTTATTCAACCCTTTCAGGTCAGTGCCCAAGCTGCAGTTTGTCTCTGTAGTCTCACAGTCTCTTCAGTGCTCCCGAATTTGACGGACTAACAATTTTATAGTAGAGTTTTCTGTCCCCCCAGCAAACAATTAGAGTTACACTGTAAGACAACCTTGCTATTTTAAAAGAAAATCCTCTATAGGAATGCAAGTTTCTTATTTTAAATCCAAATGTAAAAAAAAAAAATCACATTAATGCAAGAAGGTAGTAGAAAAACAGTGGGAAGAGGCAACACCCCCAGATGAACAAGTGCTTTGTCTTTTGACGTCCCGTGACTAGTTCAGCCCAGAGATGTACACCCATTCACGCTGTGCCGCCGCGGAACGCTGCCAATGTCGTAATGAGCAATGCCGGGAGCGCAGGGGGTTGCCGAGACTCCCACCAGCGCCGGTTTTAATAGGCATTGCGTGCGGAGGGGTCCTGGCTTGGAAAAACATCCGATCACGCACTGAAAATAAGCAAGTAAATGTTTAAAATGCGTTGAGAAGTATGCACCCGTGGTTTAGAGCAGGGCTGTAACCGCCGGCACGCCTCACTGGGTAGAGTCGTGCCCTGCAGAACCGCCTGTGCTGGGGTTGTTGGCTTTATCCGCTGTCAGCAGTGATTCGAGAGTTGTCCCAACAGAAATCGCCTGGTGTTTCATAAATTACTTGCATCTGATTTTTGTATCCGCTTTTCCACAATAACGTTGAACCGAACGTCAGTCATCAGACAGACATAATTGGATTTGGAAAGTGTTATATTGTGAATTAAGTTGACTGATGGGGAAGTGTCAGTTTTATTAACAATCTTCCTTCAGATGATAATTTTATATCTATAAGGATGAATTACAAAAGAGTACTTGAAGGCATCTGTTCAAAACGATGAAGTCATTTTAATAAAGGCTGACTTTCTCTTTCATATACTTGTTTTTAAATATTTTATCTCCTTGTGGGAAACTGTATCCAATTAGAAGTCAAAACCAGTGTAGAAAATGCCACGTAATCAAGCGATTAGCCTGCATCCGGACCCTGGGCACACGGAGCTGCCGCGCAGCAGCCGAGCAGGCAAGCCCTGGCCAGGGACTCGTCGTCGACGGGCAGGTTTGGTTTCGGCTTTGCTGGGGTGACCTGGCTTCTGGAGACGATCGCTGCATGTTTGCTTATTGACAAGAGCAGAGCATGTTTTCCTCTTCGCACGCCGAAATACCTTCGCCCTCGGGAAAGCTCCCCGCTGGGCGCAGCCTTGCAAGGAAGCCCTTGCAATGAAGGGAGAGGCGCCAGCCCTGGGCACGGCCCCGGCTCTGGGGTGATGGATTCGAGCTTTGTCCCGTGATGCTGCGGGGTCTGAAAACATCCTGCTTCATTTTTCCCCTCTGAAGATCTTCAGTGATTTGGTTTTTGCATTATTCCCGTGACCATGGGGAAAAGCGAATGGGCTGAATTCTCCGGGCGAGAAGGAGCTGGACAATGTGTTCTGCTTCCAAAAAATAGTCTTTAAGAGGAATTCACTGCGATACAGTGCTTGAATAAATCTGAGGATTATACCAGGGTGAAAAAGCTGGAGTTTTGCAGTAAAAACCTGTTCCTGTTGTGTATTATGACAAATAGCTGTGTCCTATGCAGATAAGATGCAGGCAGTGCTCCAAGACATGGATTTGGGATGTAGTTAACGTCTGAGCTAACCGGCGCCGAGCCCGGATCGGGCGGAAGGCATTGGCATCTCTTCGCATCCTCTCCCAGCGCGAGCAGCGGAGCGGTCTCTCGTTGCCGCACGTCGTCAGGAGTTTACACGGTCGTCCCGCCAGCGAGATGCAGGAGGGAGCGGCTTCGGGTACCAAGCGCATCGCCGCCGCCTCAGGCAGCTGCCTCCCCGCTAGCTCATCCCCAGCCCTGGCCTCTTCCTCCTCCCCTATCCCGGGCTCCGGCTGGGTGGGGAGGATGGCAAGCCTGCTGCATCTGGAGAGGCGGCGGCGGCAGCCGAGGAGGAGCGGGGCCGTGGGAGCCCGGTGCCTGGCCGGAGGGGACGGTCCCCGGGCACGCTGCCTGCACCAGAACAGTCCCATCACCCCGATTTCTCCGTCACGTCACCTGCTGATCCTTCTTGGGGTTTCAATGCAAATCTGAACATTGAAAAAATCTACTTCCTTTCATTGTATTTTTGCAGAAGAAAGAAGTGGAAATACAGTAAGAAAAGGAATAAGACAGAGAAAACCAAACACTTGGAAACGTCCCCAACTCCCTTCCGCTGAAGGAAACTTCTTATTGGCTTTGTTCCATATCTTCCACAGCAAGGAGATGGTTTTTCCCCTCATCATTCCCAGTCGTGGTACTGCTGAAATCAAAAGGGTTTCAGGTTTATACATCGGTGCTAGTGGGGCAGCTCAGAGTCCTCTCTAAAGATGCAGGTCACCGCTTTATTTCCCTTTTCTACTTAAGCTTATTCTAATTAAGAGTGTCTTAATAAATATTTGATGTGCCTTTCAGTGGAAATGGAGGTTGCGAGCCCTGCCTATTACAAACACTGGTCAATGCAGTCTGCAATCCGGGAGTCACCTTTGACCACTCATTTATCACTGGACACCGTCCACTTCATTACGTCGCTATTGATCAGTTAAATATTTTGTGCTTTATTTATCCCACCGACAGGAAGGAGTATTGCAGGAACAAAGAACAATCAGGTTAGACTAAAATTTAAGGAAGAAAAATGAGCTGATAAAACCTGTGCTACGCCTGGCTTCTCTTTCGGAGGGGGCTTTGCAGGATTTGGAGTGAGGTTTCTTTTCTAATGAATAAAAGTGGCTGCAACCCTGCAAATTAGTGAAAAACCTCCTTGGCCAAAGTTTTGGCATTCTGCATGTTTGCAAACGTTTGTGCAACATCCCGGGCAAAGGAGAAGAAGGTCTGTGCTTCCCAGGGAGCGGAGCCTGAGGCACAGCGGGGCTTCAGGGAGCTCTGGGCTGTTGTCCCCAGCTCCTCTGCCTCCAGGTCTTGGTGGCACACGGTGCCCTTGGCCTGTTGGAGGGCGGCCGTACCGGGCACGGAGGTTTTCGGAGCCTTGGGAGGTGCTGGGAGCCTCCTGGCCAGCGGGGTGGCTGGGTCCAGGCAGCGAGCGCAAGCTGATTTCCAGAGGTGTCTTTGCCCCGCGTTGCAGATTGGAGGAGAAGAGCGAAACCCACTCTTCTAAACTGCTGTTGTTCTAAAATGGGTCATCGGAAAACAACAGGCATTGAGCAAAATCCTCCCTGACAGCGTTTTTCCCAGCCATTCATTTCCCTTCCCCCGTTCTCCTTCTCCCGCAGCACGGCAGCGAGCCGCTCGCGTCCAGGACCCGGGGACGGACCGACGGCCGGGGCAGACCAGCTGGCTCCCAGCCCCGGGTTGAGGCAGCCGCAGGCAGGGCCGGGCAGCAGCACGGGCACCGCTGCCTGCCTCTGCGTCGGCGAGCACGGTGCCGGTGCCAGCTCACCGGCACAAAACCCCGCTCCCAGCATCGCGGCCCCTCCAAGCAGATGGGACGGGTGACCCATTTATTTATATTTTCCTTAGAGATGAATGGAGAGAGCCGACTGCTGAGCTGGCCAATAACAAGATTAAACACGCCTGCATAACGCCTCGGAGCCTCGGCGCCGTGCAGAAGGGCTAGGTGCTGTTCTTGCTGCCTAGGCTACTGCTGCTGCTGGGATGTCAGCCCCCGCGTCCGCAGAGACCTGTCCTGACCCGCCCATAGAGACAGGAAGGCGCTGCATCGGAGGATGCTATCAGATATGCCCACCGCTTTTCCCTCTCATGAAAGGAATCCCAGATTTCAAAACAAAATTAGAATTCCGGTTGTTCTTTGGTGAAGATCTGAATCTCTGTCTTCTGCTGAAACGGCTTCGTGCTGAAATGGTTTGAAGTCAGATGCTTTAGTGACAGAGAGAGCATGAGGCCGGATTTGCATGTGAAATGAATCACGCCTGATGTGATTAAAAATGCTATAAAGGTTGAATTTAAGACTTTTTTTTGTTACTTACTATTAAAGTTTTTCAGTAATTTTCCACCCCCTCAGATGAGCGTTGTTCAGATGAACTGGAGAGAAGCTTTCTCTGCGATTCATCACTGAGGGGTCTGAGGGGAATTCTTCATTTTTAAGTGAAAAAGCAAAGCTAAAAATAAAGGTTTTTCCATCAGATAAGTATTTTTGTAGAAACTGAGATTCTGAGAAACACGAGGGCAGCGTTTTATCTTGTGAATTGTCGGTGGTAACGAATTAGGAAAGGGAGAAGGAGCGGGCAGGGTGCGGTGTGCGATGGGCATGGGGAGGGCTGGGCGCGGGGGATGAGCCGCCGCTGCTGCCAGTGGCCCCCAGCGCAGGTATGTCTGGCACTGGCAATAATGCTCATATAACCCGACCCGGACAACGCAGCGCAGGGCGGTGGAGAAGGGCCAATTCCCCTGCCGCGGGATGAGTCCCCACTCAGCTCGGTGGCTGACCGATGGCGCTGCCGGGCTCTGCCGCCGGCCCGAGCTTCGCGTGCTTTATTCATTCATTTGGCCCATCCCGGCGCAGTCCCGCTTCTGTGGGATCTTAGAGATCTCCGTGGACCGCGGAGATGTGCGCTGGGGGTAACGCCCAGCTGGCCCAGCAAGTCCCCTGGCTCCGCCATCGCCCCTGTACCTTCTTCTCCAGCAGGCACCAGTGTGAGCGGCGCAACCCCTCCGAGCGCCGGCAGCCCCCGGCAGACGGGGACGTGTTGCTCCTGCAGCCGCTTTCTGTGCTGCGGGACGGGAAGGCGGGACCCGCCTTCAAAGTTTGGGGGCTTTGGCAAAACAGAGGGTTGTGGTGCTCAGGCACGTGGGAGCCACGCAGGGTGCTGCTGGGGCTGGGCAGGGGCCATGCAGGGTCCGGGCAGGGTCCGTGCGGGGCAGCTCTGGGCACCGTGAGCAAACAGGAGGCCAGACGGGGTTTGCATTGCTCCCTGTCAATATTCCAGCATTTGAGCATTGCCAGTGTGACCGTCTGAAAAGCCACCACTGGGCTCAGCCACGGGAACGAAGAGCTGACGGGCACTTTCCCGGCCATCTCTGGCACCTTTAGCACAAGGCTGTTGCCAGCACTGAAGCCAAATACAAGCACCCAAAGTTTGCACGGCGCCTGTCCATCCCCGCACAACCGGCCGGCACAAATGTGCCTCGAGGCCTGGGGACAGCTCCTGCCTGCATCCCTGTCCCGCCCGCATCCCTGTGCCACCTGCGTCCCTGTGCCTCCCGCATCCCTGTGCCACCTGCATCCCTGTGCCATCTGCGTCCCTGTGCCACCCACATCCCTGTCCCGCCCGCGTCCATGTCCCGCCTGCGTCCCTGTGCCGCCTGCGTCCCTGTGCCACCCGCGTCCCTGTCCCGCCCGCGTCCCTGTCCCGCCCGTGTCCCTGTGCCACCTGCGTCCCTGTGCCTCCCGCATCCCTGTGCCACCTGCATCCCTGTGCCACCTGCATCCCTGTGCCGCCTGCGTCCCTGTCCCGCCCGTGTCCCTGTGCCACCTGCGTCCCTGTGCCTCCCGCATCCCTGTGCCACCTGCATCCCTGTGCCTCCCGCATCCCTGTGCCTCCCGCATCCCTGTGCCACCTGCATCCCTGTGCCACCTGCGTCCCTGTGCCGCCTGCGTCCCTGTGCCACCCGCATCCCTGTGCCACCTGCGTCCCTGTCCCGCCCGTGTCCCTGTGCCACCTGCGTCCCTGTGCCACCCGCGTCCCTGTGCCACCCGCATCCCTGTGCCACCTGCGTCCCTGTGCCCACGGACACAGCAGTCCCTGGGGAAGGATTATTTGCATGATTAAAAAAAAGGGGGAGGAACATCAGAGAGAGCAAACTACGTTCCTTAACCGTGCTCTTATGAAAGAGATGCATGTCAACATATGAGCGTCTATAGCAATGATAGCAGAATCAGTCAGTGGCTGGAAGAAAAAAGGAGATATCTCTCCATCTACGTAGATGTGGGGCTGAAATCATATTTGTATGTAAATGTGGTTTTTCTAAATGCACGCTAACTTACCAGTTGCTACAGGAGATATTGCGTATTCATAGCAGGAGAGCTTTTTACCAGAACAGGAGTTTTCAAAAGTACTTTGCATGATTTTTTCCTTTTTCTCCGAGTGTCGGAGTTTGACTAACACATTGAAAATTAAAAAATAATTTAAACAGATCATATGCAACTCAGCAGGGGCATTATTTTCCGGTGAGTGGCAAGGGAATGTGGAGCGGTAACGCACGGCTTTTGTAGCCTTGTCACTTTGATGAATTCTTTAGCAACATCAGAGGCAGCGCAGGGAGACTCGGGCTTTAATCCACGTCTCCCGTCAGGGAGATGCCAGCTGGAGCAGCAGCGCAGGCTGGAGTCAGGGAGCCTCATTCCGGAGAAGAGCGTATGTGTTTTCCACTAATCAGTAGTATACTTTTCCCTTGTAAACACAAATTGGACACGGGAAGGTGTCGTTAGAAGGAGCGCTGGTTCATGCCTGCGCTTTTCCCCGGGAGCGGAGCCTTTGGCCGATTGCAGAAGAAACGCCTGGTAAAGGCTCCCGTCAAACCCAGCCCGTCCCACTCGGCATGCCACACAACGTCAACGGCGTTGTTTAAAAAAAACCAAACCAAAAGCAGTCAAGTGTGGGGAATCTGAGCAGGGCGATCGATGTGAGCAAAGATTTACCTCCTAATTAACCACGGATGCTACTCCCCCCATCCACGCCTTCGCCTTGAATGCAACCGATTTGTCTGCTCTGGGCTGCCCGTGGCCAAGTTCACCTCAGACGTTACATTGCTCAGCGCTGGTCGTGAAGTTTTAACCCGCGTGATGGTCTGTGGGGCGGGCGCATCTCTGGCGGGCACCGGCTCTTCGGAACGCGCGGGTTTATCCTGCAATTCTGCATGGGCAACTGCCAATCGTGGCTCCTTGCAGACCCCACGGCCGCGTCTGGCCGTGTTTTCTGCCAGCAGAGTCTGCAAAAAACAAACCCGATCCCCTGAAGGCGCAGAGTAAACAAACACGGGGCGCGGGGGGTGGTCCCGGGGCCCTTGACGGGCGCCCAGCCCTGCCAGGGAGGGTCAGCTGGGGACGGCTTCCCAGGGAAAATAAAAACAAATCATGGCTTGGAATCATATCTGCCTGCGAACATTTCCATACCACATCTGCTGCTTTGAATTAGGACCTGAATATTCATCTCCAAAATGTATAATTTATACTTACAGCAGACAATTCATAATTTAAGTGTTATTGCTCTAAATTAAGTATAACATTTAAGCTGGCTGCGGACCAGATAACTAAAACCAAGATACGATGAAGAAGGAAACCCGCTCTCTCAGCGGCTCACGCCGCAGGGTACCGCCTGGATGTCGATACCCAAGTGCGTGCCCAGGGCGGCTGGCGAGAGGATGCCCCGTCCGCAGCAGAGCAGGACCCGGCTGCGTGCGATGCCCCGGCCAGCGCCTCTCCCTCCTCCGATGGCAGTCGTTAGAGAAAGAAACGAAAAAGAAGTCAGAAATGAAAAAGGAAAATTAAACATGAAAATTTAATTAAATCACCCTTTGATCACTCCCTGTGGAATGGACTTAGTTCAGAAGATTATTTGTTGGAGAGCAATAATAGCTTCTAATTAGGATAGGATTCAATGTGAAATGAGGTTTTTTATTATTTTTTTTTTAAATCAACCCGTTTCTCCCCTACACAAATCAACAAGACTCCATGCACATTACCAGCTAAATATTATTAAAGTTGTATTTTATAGCCTGGTTACTTGCCATTGTTTATCCATCTGAAATTTCTGGTTTAAAGTCAACACAGAAATATAATCAAAGCGGTCGATGGAGAAGCAGTTTGTGCTTTAATGGCAAAAAGTGGGTGCAGGGTGCAGCTGTGCGCTCCTACGGAAAGCAGGGTCGAAGAAGAGCATTTTTCCCCACCGAGTTGTCCGTCCTCTCCGCAGGCACTGCTGTGCCGGGTGCCAGTGCGGTGCGTGCAGCGGTGCGCCCCATCCTCAGAATCACAGAGTCACAGAATCGTATAGGTTGGGAAAGCCCTTTAGGATCATCGAGTCCAACCGTAAACCTGACACCGCCAAGCCCACCACTACACCCTGTCCCTAAGCACCTCATCCAAACGGCTTTTAAATCCCTCCAGGGATGGGGACTCCACCACTGCCCTGGGCAGCCTGTTCCAGTGCCTGACAACCCTTTCAGTGAAGTAAAATTTCCTAAGATCCAGTCTAAACCTCCTCCTCGTCCCCACCGTCCCTGGGGACCGGCCCGCCCAGCCGGGACGAGAGGCCGGGAAGCTGGAAAAGCCAGGGACGGTGGAGCGCGCTGCGGGTGCACAACGCCTCCCGGTCCGGTGCAGAGCAGGGACTTTGGGCGGCAGTCATCTCACCTGCCAGGCTCTGGCTCCCGTGCTGTAAATCCCCTGAAAGAGCGGCCGTGGCTGCCTCGGCTTTGTGAATGAGGCCCTTAAAGATTTGCATATATCATAATAAATGTGAGTCATAACCAGGCAGCATTTAAAATGCTCACGGAAAGAAAGAACCAAATATCCCCATTAGAGCTTTTATCCCCTGCTATTTCATATCACAATAGAATGTCAAAAGGAAAAGAGAAGCAGATTTCTGATATTATTACTTTGAACTTTTCTTGGCTATACTCCCCTGAAGCATGACATTTACTGAGGAGAGGAAAAAAAGACGAGCCTGGAATATCTCCTTAATTATCTTTATTTCAGCGCTGTGGCATCGAGCGGCTGGACCTCGTCTCCTGCCTGTACGGGAGCGGTGAGCTGGGGTGGCACCGCGGCCCTGGGACCTTGCCTTTCCCTCCGTCACCCGCCGGGGACCCGGCACCTCCGGGCTGCTCTGCCTGGGTGCAGCTGAGGAGAAGCAACAGGCAACATCATTATTATTATTATTATCATCATCATCATCATCACCACCACCACGACCACCATTATCAATATAAACGTTAATATTAATATAATAACACATGGTTTGGTATAGTATAGTGCAGTAATATAGTAATAACAACATTTAGCGCTTTTCAAGGCTGAGCCCGGCGTGCTCCCGGCAGGAGCAGCACGAAGAGCCGGGCCCGGGCGCGCTGGCGCAGCAGTCCTGCTGGGTCTGTCCTAGCAGGGCCCCTGAGGTCTGGCTCTGCCATGGGATTGACACCGCGGCGTAAAGGCGTCTCCTGGGGATTGCAAATGAATCGGTTTGTAAAAAAATTATAAGTCATTAAAAGTTCATAGTGAAAGGAAAGGTGTGAATAGATGTCGTAAAAAAGTTAGAAGAATAAAGTGTTTCTTCCATCAAAAGCTTTTACGAGTCCATTTAAGAAATCCGTTTTAACTGTATGTTAATTTCATTTATGGACCTAATAAAGTCAAATAGTGTCAGGGAGGTTCACAAAGGTGCGGTACTAACACCATGTACGACTTCCATTTCTGAAAAAACCCACTTTTTGCCATGGACTGAGCTTCCAGGGCTTTGCTGGAGGGGAGCAGGGTGGCCAGGGGTATCCCGCTGCCTCGGGACTGCAGGCGCTGGAGACGCCGGGTGCACCTACCACCCTCGGTGTTACCTGTGATGGGCAGCTGAGGAAGAACTGAATAGCAAAGTTGGAAAGTTGAGCCCGCGGACCAGGGTGTGAGGAGCCTCTCATGGGCTTGAAGGGACTCTGCAACCACCCCGAAGACGAAACCTTGGCCCCTGCGTAGGGGTGCCCGGAGCTTTGGCCTTCCCGCCAGGTACCAGCGGCTCTGCTCCCCAGGGGGTTCAAAGCGGCTCCTCCCGGAGCTCCCCGCAGAGCAACCCCCAGACTGAAGGCTTGTTTTCCTTCCACTCACCAGGAATATTCAAACCTGGCCTGCGCTGCCAGGTTGCATAAATCACCGGAGCTCGTCTCCCTTCCCTGCACCCTGGCTCATGGAGGCGATCAACCAAAGTCTCAATTTCACATCACATTTTCATTCCAAATTTGCTGGTTGCTGGTTAATTTTGCGAATCCAAAGGTATGCCCGCCGAGCGTTCAGGCGCGCAAGCTGTTTCCGTGTTTCCACCTTCGCGACGGCCAAACCGCAGCAAGGTTTTCCAAAAGGCAATACTAAGAGGGTGCGGGACTGGATAAAGCGAGGTTATTTAATAAATAAATCAATCTCGTGTGGTGAGAAAGAACGGGAATTAACGTGCGCGGGCATTACTTGGCAGCGTTTGCGCTCTCCTTCCCCTGCCAGGCAGCTTCTCGCCTCCTGCAGCCGAGGAGCCGGTCGGTGCTGCCCGGGGAGGGGGCTCAGGGGCTGCAGGTTCAGATGGGTCCCGCCGTGCCACGCACCCTCGCACCCCGCTTGAGGCAGGGAGAGAATTTGGGCCCTTTCTGTTCCCTTGGGAGCACGTGGTGTTGTAAATAATTTTCATTTTATTTTTGCAAAATTCCTTGAACAGAGTGCGGCGTCCGGCCGCCAGCTCTGGAGGGCTGTTTGCACGGACGGGACCCCAGTTCCCCTTTCCAGGGGCCGCACTCCAGTCCCTCGTGGTGCTGCTTTGCCTTTGGTCCTGGTGCTGATGCTGCTGCGGCGATTTTGATCTATGTAAGTGAATCTAATTTAGGAGCTTCGTCTCTTGTGTTTAAATTTCATGTGAACATCGGAGGGTCATATCCTGGCACAGCAAGGGTCCAGAGGCGGGACGGGGAATTTCTAATAGGCAGCAGCATTAACGACCTTACAGGAGGTATCTGGAGAAGGAAGTTCTTGGAGCAATGCTTTCCCTCTGGGCTCTGGGGACCTTTCAGGGTGATTAAAAAAAAATAATCAAAGCTCCCGGCATGGAAGAATCTCGTGCGATCAGGATGCAGTTATAAGTGCGGACCCGGCAGATGAACGTGTTGACCTGCTCCTTTGAAAGACAGGAGCGGGCAGGAGCGCTGCCGAGGGGATGCCGCTCGTGGGGCTCCGGCTTCGCACAAACGATGCCAGGGGCGGCTCAAATCCTCCAAAACTCGGACCCAGAGCTGAGCCGCCAAAGGGCCACATCGAACCCCGGCAGCCGTGGAGCCGCGGCAGTGCCAGGGGGTCCTGCCCGCAGCGGGGGTCCTGCCCGTGCTGGGGCCGGTGGGGTTCGCTGGCTGCGGCGGGGGCAAAGGCAGGGAGGGGAGCGGTGGCTGCGTGCGGGAGGAAAGGTGTTGTTATGGTAACAAATGACTTGTATTCTCCAAAGGAAGCACGATTTCGGTTTAATAGGGGGAAAACGCAGGGAAGAAGAAAAGGATAATATTTCCAAAAAATTTAATGAGACATGAATTGTACATGCTCGTTCTCTGGAGTGTGTAATGGTTCAAGAGGGAGGACGAGTGGCGTTTACAACCCGTCTCACGCGCCGAGCAGGGCGGCCACGCTGCTGCCAGTGCTGCACCCGCGGAGAAGCCAAACTTCGAGGTGCCCGCTCGGCTCCTCTGATGCCGGTGAGCCACCTCAGCCGGGACACCCCGGGAGATTTTATTTGCTCTAAAGCCTCAGCCTCTACCAAAAGATGCTGCTCGTCCCATCGCGCCATGGGGAAGCCAGAGCTGAGGCACCCTATGTAGGAAAGCCTGGCAAAGGGGAGCACCCGAGCAATGCCGGGGGGCTGCTCCAGCCTCCCCACGGAGCAGCTTCCCTGGGGGGACAGTGCTCGGCAGGCAGCGGGGTGGAGGCAGAGCTGCCCTCGCGGTGCCTGACTGCTCGCCGCGGCCCCCTGGTCCAGGAGCATCCCTCCAGCGCGGCACAGTCGTGCCGGCGCAGCCGGTGCCAGCCCGGGCTTCCCTCGCGGCGCGCTGCACGGCTCCCGCCTTCGTCTCCTCTACCCGGCAGTGCTGACTTCCCGAGGAAAGGCAGTGGTTTGATAAGGCACACAATAATTAGGAATGTGCCAGAAACCAGGTATTAATAGAAGCGCTATTAGAGAATTTATGGATGATTTAAGATGCAGCCCATTCTCCTAGTGAATGCCTCGTCTGTTTAAGAGCAGTAATTGCCTATTATCTAGCAGCTTCTGATGTGCTTGGCTCGTGCTGGCATGACACGCGAAGATGCAGCACATATTTAAAGAGCTAATGCCAATTCAAAGGACCTGCTTGTAATTTGAAACACAAGAATCCAATAAAATTCAAATGGCAGCTGGGAGGTGGAAGAGCAAACGGCACATGCTGGGCACCACATCAGTAAAGAGGCAAGTGCCCCGTAGCAGGGAGGTGGGCGCAGCTCTTGGTAGCTGCTTAAGCTGCAGAAGACAGTTCTGCTTGTCGGTGATGCGGGTGCATTTTACCCCTCCTTCGCTATATGCCACTTATTTTGTGCCCTGTAGCAAAGGCAGTTTCATTGATCAAACAGAAGTCAGTTAACAGCTAAAGGAATGTGAAAAATAATGTACCACCAAGCAAGCCTGCGAGCATCCTGCTTGTTTATCTGCGCGTACGTCTTTTGAAATACACCGGTTTGATTTTTTTCGCAATGCTGCAGAACATTTTTGCTCTTTGAAGCGCACTAATCTACCAGAGAAGCCTTAATTTCTGGATCAGGGGGTAAGCATCCTCTCTTGTCCGCCGGCTGCTTTGTGTGCCAGGCCCCGGTTCCAAGCAGGAGGAGCGTGATGCTGAGCGCAGGCTGCCCTGGAGATGCGATGCTCAGGGGAATACCAACCGGCAGAAGCATCGAGCCAAGTTTTGGTCCCGCTCCGAAGCTCCGTAGCTGAGTTGACCTGTGAACACCCATTTGTTGCACCGAGGACGGAGTGAAAGCAGTCAGCGACCGTGCAGGAAGGAAAGCCAGACCCACGCTCACCACTCACCAGCCGGCCCTGGCCCTCCCTGCCCGCAGACACAAACCCTCCTCCGCCGTGACCCGCCGACGCCGAGCCCAACCCTGCTGCTGCCATCCCCGCCGAGGAGCTCTCGTGCCTCCGACGGAGCCCTCTCGGTGCCTGCCTGCTCGCCTGCCTGCTCGCCTGCCTGCTGCCACCACCGCGCACAGACCGCCGCGGCAGAGGTTTTTCATATCTGCTGAAAAGAATCTTTTGGTGGCAAAAAGCTTTCTTGGTGGTGGAGGGAAAGTTCCCGCTGTTCAGCTTGCAGGGCTCTCGCTCGCTCTGCGAAGAATAAATGCCTTTTGAAAACCAGCCACAGCAGCCAGGAAGTGCGTTCAACTGTCTTCTTGGCAGCTTTTAATTTATAGCGCCTGCACTTTGGCGTGTTGATCTTCGTGATTGCACAAGGAATTGAATTTGATTCAGATTTATTTGTTCTAATTTGTGCCTCCTGTTACTTATCACTGCAGCATCGTAGGCTGCGGACGGGTTTTGTTCAGCCATCCCAATTAAAGCCTGCAAAGTGCAAATACACACAAGAGCAGCTGGCAATACGATGAGCAAAGAGCAAACAGGCAAACAAGCCAAACCCCACAGTGACTGCAAAGCCCGAGCCATTTTGGTGGGAGTTTCTCCTCCCGCCCCTCCGCCAGCAAGGAATTGCCTTCCCACCGTCTGCCGCCCTGCCACGAGCCCGCACGGGTCAGCCGGCAGCCGTGCCCCATTTGGTGTCAGGAGCGGAAAATTATTGCGCGTGATCCAGCCCTGGCAAAAGCTTCGGCCACGCGGGGCGGGCGGCGAGGACCCCACCGGGAGGGCGCGGGGGGGGCTTGGCTGGGACCCTGCCCCCCAGGCTGCACCACGACCCATCTCCCCCTCCGCCTCTGCCTCGCCGACGAGAAGACGGTGCTAATGGCAGCGCTCACGCTGCTCGCAACCATGAAATACTGCGAGGTGTTTCTCCTGAGCTGCAGTGTCCGTTCTGCTGCCCTGGACATCTTCCCGCTCAGGTTATTATATCCTGCCTTGCTCCCATCCCCTGCAGTCTCGGTTATTTAGAGCCTCATTTTCGGAGGGCTGAGCACCAGCAATTCCAGCTGACTTCAATCTCCTTGTCTGCAAAAAAGGGGACAATGAGAGCGACCTCCTTTACACAGTACTTGGAGATTTGCTGATCAACAGCTGCATCCAGGAGGTCAGGATTAGTAATAATGATTCGGAGTAAAGATAAAAGGGCTTTGCACTTTTCAGTAGCAGTTCCTTTCTGGCTCGTGTGCACTTTTTTCCCCTCTGATGGGGTGAGGAGCACCCACAGCTGCCGAGTCCTGGGCCAGCACCTTCCCTGCTCCCCTGGCTGAGCCCTCCCTCCCCACGCTGGGGCCCAGACGATGCACGAGCGCGGCGGTCCTCGGCCGCTCCCTGGGGAGAGCCGACAGGGTCCTCCTCAGGCTGGAGATACCCAGGCCATCATTTCTCTCTGTATCACAAATCGCCCATGGTGCTATCGGAAAAAAAGGCCTTCAATTTTAATTGGAGTGCGTTTAGCTTTAATTCTCGTCTGTTGGTTCTTGCAATACTGCTCTGTACCTGGAAGCCCTGCAGTGCTGTCCCTCCCATGCACGTCCTCGTGCAAAGGGGCCAAGTCGTCCCTCAGTCGTCTTCTAATAAGCTCAACAGTCTGCGCTCTTTAATTTCCTTTGGGGGAGAGATTTTCCCAGCCCTCAACTCATTTTTGCCTGCCTTTTCTCCATGAAGAAGCCTGCCTTCTCCTGCCTTCTTTTTGTGGAGCGTTTGCTCTGTTTCTGTTGCCATCAGGCAGGATTTTCTTTTCTCCTTTTTAAAAAAGCCTGTGTTCTCCTCGCAGGTGGCACTACAGAAATCCATAAATAAATAACAATACCACTGAATGGCTCTGGCAGGTCACACCGTCATACCCGGTTCTCCAGAGTTCAGAAGCATTCAGGGTCTGCTCCCCGCCCGAGGCAGGCTCCGAGCATCGAGCAGAGCATCGCAGGCTCTGCCTGACCCCGGCACGCCTGCCCGGCCCGGGGAAACCGCGGCTGCCCGCCATGCGCCGGTTACTGCTGACAGCGTAATCTCGCTCCCTCCGGCCTCCCGTTGTGCCCAGAAGTGACAATGACATGGCAATCAATGGCAATGATCTCCCAAGTAGCCCGGCTGATAAACACACTCCCAAGGCTGCTGCGAGCACGTCTGAGCTGCTCGCTCTGAATAAATTGGGTTTGATGTATACAAGGCGAGGTGTATATACTTTTAAATTTATTCCTTCAATTCCTGTTGCTTCTGAACCCCTGCTGCCGTGGGGGTAGACGGGAGTGCTGATGAGCTCCCTAACAAGCTGCCGGGGCATGTCCGTGCCTGACAGACCTGGCCACCCTGGGGACGAGGGGGACCTGGCTGCAGGAGCCAAGCGCCCACCTTCGCAGCCGCACATCCCCGCGGCTCCCTGCGGTTCGGCACCAAGGGACTGGTACTGCTGTGTGCTCAGCTGTGTGCTCAGCACAGCTGCTGTGAGGATACCTCTCCCCCTTGATGGGGAGCCTCTGTAAAAGCAGCTGACAGACGTTATCCCAGCTATTTAAAATCAGTCGCTGCAGGTCAAACGCTTGCTTTCGCTTCCAGTGAAAGGGTTTAGCAAAAATTGGGGTTTAATGACTCCACCAAAGCTGCAGTACAAAGCAGCAGCGGTGGGAGCACCGTGGTTTTCTTCTATTAGCCGGGCTACCGTGCTGGTTACCCAGATGGCAAACCTCTGAACCTGGGCGATCTGCGAGCTGGGGCGGCCGCTGCTGCAGGCGGTGAGTGAGGGGCTCTGGAGCTGGGCTGCTTCCCAGCAGGTGAGGGCTGGGGCCAGGCATCGTGCCGAGGTAGCAACACCGCCGGCCTCGTTTGGCTGAAGGCTTTGTTTATGTTTGCTTTGTTTATGGAGAATGTATGAAAAACGAATATAAAGGTGCCAATTACATTTGGTCCTGAACATGAATCTGTCACAAGTTGCTGTTCAGATGATAGTAAGTAGAGGGGAAGATTTTACTGGGAAACAGGTTTTCACTTCAGCCTGGGCGCTGGAGCTATAAAGCTTGGGTCTGAAAACCTCAACAGGCTCCATGGTCCAAAGCCTGAATGGAGCGAAGCAGGCGTGCGCGGAGGGATGGGGCTGGGATGCTGCATGCAGCCATGGACGGAGCCCAGCTGGTGCCCCCGTCCCCCCCGGGGCTGCGTGCTGGGGTGCAGCTCCTCGGCGGGTGCCCGAGTGCTGGGGTTGCTGCTGCAGCCTCCGGCACGGTTCATGTGCTGGCCTCCTGGTCCCCCCTCTCCTCATCCTCTGCTTGAGCTGCTGCTTGCAGCTTTACATAAAAACACGGTGTTTGCACAAGGGAGGTGAGAAACCCCGGCTCCCTGCCCCCCCATCCCCCAGGTCCTTCCGTGCAGGTATCCATCATCTCCTTTGTTTGGTTGCCTTAATTGAGCTTGCTATTTATAGCTGATTATTGGAACCAGGTCGAACTCCTCTCGGTGTGATTTCCATAAGGAGACAGGCAGTGAGTCACTCCAAGTCCTTCCCGCCCGTCCCCGGCGTCGTCCCTGCGCTCGATGGCAGCGCGCAGGGCTGTGCACGCGCGGGGGGATGCGTGCGTGCCGGGCCCCGCTGTTCCTCTGTTTAGCACTGTTACTGCCTTGCATCCACCCAACGAGAATGCCTCTTAAACCTGAGGTTAGCCTTTGATTTACAGTTTTGTTCTGCAGAAAATATACATTAGCCTTTTGATCCCCAAAGTGGGCTTTTGAGAAGGATTGCAGTAAAGTCTTCAGGATGTGAATACTGAGCTGCGTAATTACGCTCCTGGTAACATAATGAATGGCCGCAGCCAGCAGTTCTTGCCGGGTCTCCGTGTACTTCAGCCGCCGTTTAACACAATCATTTTCTTTTGCTGGCTATAAATATGTTTGAATTCTCTGACCTCGTGAGCCAGCATTATTCTCGGAGGCAGAATTATTTCTTACTCTGTGGCTCGTAGGTTAGCTTTGGCCTTGAAGCTCCCTGGCCCCTGACAAGCGCGTGAAGCCCAATTTACAAAGCAAACGAGACACTGGCAGCAGACCTGGGAGGGAGGCAGGGCAGTGGAGCAGAGCACCCTCCCGACTCCAGCCCCACTGGCACCTTGGGTGTTGGGTGACAATTGGCACACGATCGTGCCCACGGACATCGCTGCTGCAGCCGCGGTGCACGTGTGGGCGGTCACGGGCCCAGGAGCCGGGAGGAGCCGTGGTCCCACACGTGGGACCCCTGATGCTACGTGGATGTTTGCAAATGTGGTGCTGCGCCGCTGCTTGTGCCTTCCTGCGCTCCTCCTGGCAGCTTGCGGCGAGTCTGTCTGTCTGTCTGGCAGCCACAGAGCAGCCTGGGAGTTGCTTCCCACAGACGCACCTCGTCTGGGGCAGAAAACAACCCCACCTCGCGTGCGCTGCCTGCTCCTGCCTACAGCCGGTACTGTGCTCTCCCTTCGTCTGCAGCAATTTGCTTGCATAAATAATTAAGACTGTAGTCTCCTATGGCTTGCTCCTCACATTCACCGCTAATCCCAGCGTTTTGCCAAAAATCTGTTTCTTATTAATCGCTTCTGTTTTACAGTAGCTCTTAGCTGTACAGTCACTTATTAGGAAACCTATTCCTGTTCCGATGTTCTGCTGAGAGTGACCTTGTCCCTAAGCCACTCCCTACTGCTTTTCCCTATGAAATCACCACACCGTAACGGTGCTAGAGTGGTAAGAATTTACTGCTTAAATAATTTATCTAGATTCAGTACAGAAAGTCTTTTGAGGAGATTCATCAGCTAATAAAGAAAATTGATTCTGGAAGCCAAAGTCAATACGGGGTTAGAGAAACACCACTGCCTGCTGTGGGCTCCCTTCCAGAAGCCTCTGCTGCCACATCTGGCTCGTGCTGCCACATCTGGCTCGTGCTGCCACGCGCCTCCCGAGCACCGCCGCCCTTCCCAAATCGGATCGTATCTGGCTCCCCATCTGCCAACCCTTGGGCACCTTTTTTTTTTTTTTTAATTGTTTGAAGTCCTGTGTTTCTAGTGAGACCTGTAGCTCAACCAGGCATCGCTCAGCCTGCTGTGGAAACAGAGAGCATGAAGGTGATTCACGTGGCAGAACGCAATGCCGCGGGGCGATAAAACCTGAGCGTGAAGGTGACGCAGCCCCCTCTCTGCACGCTGCGCTCCTCGGGGCAGCTGCTCCGTCTCCAATTTTGGAAGATGGTCCAGCACAAGCGGGATCCTTCTGAGCGCAGTGACGAGACCCCGCTTGCACAAAGCTGCTTCCTGGCGTCGATTTTGTCTTTGTCAGGTCTGACAGGCAGGTGGGCTCCTCCCGCCCTTGCTCCGTCCTTACCTGCGGAGGCTCAAGGCGAGAGCAATGCTCGGGGCTGGGGGTGGGGGGTGGGAGCGATGCTGTAAATCCAGAGCGAGCAGCAGGGCAGCGATGCCCCTTCCCCAGCCAGCTGCCTGGGCACCCTCTGCCCCGCAGGACAAGCCCTCTGCCCTACCCAACCACCCTTCTCTGATCTTTAGGGGATTTTTTTTTCTCTGTGCAATCTGGAAGACAAACTCAACAATCTAAGAAATGGAAGCATCCAGAAAATGGCTCAAACTGGCTCTCAGATAGGGAGGTGGGATGTGATGCCGTGACTGGGGACGGGAAGGAGACTGGGCACCTTTCATAGCAGCCCATGGAAGATGAAAAATAGCCAAAGGAAAGAAAGAGGAAAGAAAATTTGGCAGAAACATTTGGCCATATGGCTGATTTGTACTTCATGTGTGTTTCTCCATATGTTGCACGTACGTGTGTTTGTTTACCCCCGTACACTTTGCATGCCAGTGATAGTCTCAAACCCATCAAAATTATCTTGTAAAAGACTGAGGAGCTTTAGGCACGCTTCCTTTCCCTCGGCTATTCCTCAAAGCCATTTATCCAAACCACCTTGAAAAATTAAAGCCATCTTTGCCCTGATGTGGCTTTTGCACAACTCGAGCTCTCCAGCAAGCCGTGAAGCATGAGGTGCGCAGAACTGCTAAGCGCTCGGTGGGCTTAGCCAGTTAATTTACTGCAGGCCAGATGACATTTGCTGGGAAGGGAACCACTCTCGCTGTCTTCATTGCCTCTGCTGGAACCCATGTACCTATCAATAATTCAGGTGCCCTTACAGCTACCACCAGCAGATCCTTCCCTGCCTGCTTAATGGGAAACCATGTTTCTGTGCCCGGCTCAGGCCGTGATCTGCGGGTGAGGAGCCGGCAGCCGAGCGGCCGCTGTAACCCAAGGAGCTTCCCAGCTTCCGTCCCGCGGCAGCGCAAGCCCAGGCGGCTCTGCCCCTCCGGCCGGGCAGGGAGCCTGGGGCTGCCGGCTGCGAGTCGGGCGCGGGGAGCCCAGGGCTCCGCTGCCCGCCAAAGCCAGGAGGAGCAGACCTGAAGGTGACGATGAGCGTAAAACTGGGAACATAGAGGGGAAAAAAACCCAGTCATTGCAATCACTACCACTGAATGAATATCTCCACGTGCCAAGCCTGCTCTCCGAGTGTGATTAAAGCTGAAAATTCTGAACCATTTCCTGGTACAAATCATTCGAGCGGGATGAAACAATCAATGGGAGATATAATCTGCGACTCGTCTCTGCAGCCAAAAACATCTCATCTGTGAACACAAACTCATTAGGAGGGTGATTAATGGGGTCTGAAGGCAGGAGTCAGGGGTAGCGAAGCTATCTGCAAGCTCTGCCCTCTGCTTAACCTGCGCAAACAGTGCTGTGCCGAATGGCAGCAGCCCCGCTCTCCCAAAGCCGAGGCATCCAAGCTCGCTCGTGGAGCCAGTGGAGGGGTGAGGAGCTCTGCACCGCGTTAGCTGCCTCAAAAGTGATGCAATGCTTTAGTTTTCCAACAGCTTTTTCTTCCCTTGCTGGAGCGAAGAAATTTGGCGCTTGCTGGAGCCGAGGGGAACAGCCAGCCCGCTCCATCAGCAGGAAAAGCAAACCTGGGCTGTTAAAGGTAGAAACAACAACCAAACAACCAAAAATGGTCTCCGAAGAGCAGGACCAACTGTGGAGAGACACAAAAAGAGGAGAAATGTGATTGCAGTCAATAGATGAGAGATGCAGGGGCCAGTGTCCTTGCAGCACTGAAGTGGGGAGCCAGAAGTTTCCCTGTACCGTGAGGTCCCTGGAGCACAGCTGGTTTTCAGCGTCGGCAAAATTTGTATTCAGGAGAGACCTGATTTGGTTTCTTTTCTAAATTGCCTGCTTGATTAGATGTATCAAAAGTGCACTTTGAGGAACAAAGCTCCTCTTGCTGCTGCGACCTGACACCCGTGTAAGAAATGACCCAAAGCCTCTCGCTTTCCTCGTCCAGCGCTGATCCTTGCTTAGCGGCAGCCTGGGCTGCCTCCCGGCGCGGCTCGGCAGTCAGCCCCCGCTCTGCTCCCCTTGGCCGCCGCGGAGCCTCACCCGGCAATGCCAGCACGCTTGCTTTCCCCCTGCTCTGACCCATGCGCGCTCCTTTTCCCTCCCCATCTGCCATGGGAGATCCCTGGTACAAACCCTGCCGGGATGCAGGAGGGGAAGGCACAGCCCTGCTGCCTGCCCTGCTGCCTGCGGACCCCCAGCTCCATCCTCTACCCGCTGCCCGGGGGCTGCCCTGGTGGGACACGGCAGCGCTGAGCCATGGGAGCAGTCAGGAGCGTGAGGATGGGCAAGGTCAAGCAGGCTTAAAGAAGCAAAAGGAGGGGAAAGATTTTAGGAATAGGGTTCAAATAGCGAGGGAATTAATTCTGGAGATGCCACAGAAATGATGGCCCATAAAGTTAATGAGATATTGCTGAAGAAAGGGTAAACAATTAGGACTATTAGCTGCAAAGATAAACCAAGACCTATTGCCCTCAGAAACACTGAAACTAATTAAATTGAAAATTACAACATGGGAGTAAAAAAACAAAAGCAAATAAATTGAAAGAAAGAATTAACTGGCTTAATATCATGATGATAATATTATTAGCAATAGGAAGTGGGGATTGTATGATTAAAGCTGTTTATTCTCATGCTCTCTCACTGAAAGCAGGCAGTGAGGGACTCAGGGCAGGCAGGAGGGGACCCGCAGCCCCGGGGGGTCTCCTTGGGCTCCCGGCCCCAAGGCTGTGCCCCTCGCGGAGGGGGGGATATCGCCCTGGTGTCCTCCCTGCTGCCAGCGCTGGTGCCGTCCCGCTGCACCGGGCTCATCTGCCTGCAAACCTTCCACTGCCCTTGCCGGCCACGGCCCGGGTGAGACCTCCAGAAGAGTCATTAGCACTCCAATAATTGGTTCCATTTAAAGGGCTTAGAGCCAAATTAACTTTGTGGTTTGCCACCCAGAAATAATCCTATTTTAAGTGGGCAGATTCTTCTGTAGCGTCCAAGGAGACTATGAATGGGCGATGTACTGCTTGAGTGAATTCTCAACAGCGAAGGGGGCTCCTGGTCCTTCCTTGAGGGGACCTCTGGCACGAACAAAACCCATCTAATTGGGGTTGATGAGGTGGGGGGCTGACGTATTAGCAAGGGTTTCAGCCGGCATCCCAGCGTGGGTGACGAATCAAGGAAGAAAACCCAGGCGGAGAACAGTAAAAGGATGCTTCGGGCAAGAATTTGTGCACCTTGGAGGGAAAGGAGACAAAATCAATCCGGCTGTTTGCAGGGCGCTCGCTCCCAGAGCCAGCCGGCCCTGCCCGGCCAAGCCCCAGGAGCACGGAGACACGAGCCATTTCTCCCAGCCGCCGGCCAGGAGTGCCAGCAGCGCTGACCGTTCCCTTCCCCGGTAATTGCAAGGGGATTAACTCACTCGTCAGAAGATTGTAGAGCAGATTTCCACGTGTCTGAGATGCTCTTTGAGAACATCAATAAAGTGGATGCAAAGGCAGCGACGGCCGCGGTTTGGCTTTGCATCGCTCACAGCTCCCAACAGGGACGAGGCTCTGCCACGGGCCCTGGGCTAAAACCCAGGGATTGCTCGGATCAGTGCAAGGCTCCAGCTGATAAAACAAGCATTTTACTCTTGTGGTTTTACCCCTTCTGGTAAAGTTATCTTTCCTGCTGCATTGCAAACCCTGCGTTCAGATACGTCCGGCTTCTCTAGAAAATGATGTTTCCTTCCTTTCCAGGTTCGGGAGACTTCACTCTGGGTTTAAAGCCATACGTGATGTTCCTAAGACCCTTACACGCTTTTCAAGAGCAGAAATAAAGCCAAGCAAAAGGCAGCCAATATACTGGAAATTAAGTGAAAGCCAAGAAGTTTGGGAAGGCAGAAAGGGTCTGCAAACTGGGGTCGAGTTTATCGCTTGGTTGCATCCAAATGCTTCTGTGGCTGCAGGTCAGCAAGCTCGGACAGTCCGGGCCCGGGAGCCTGCAGCGTTATCGGAAGCAGAGCAGCGGGAGGGGAGGCAGCACGGCAGAGCCGGTGCCGCCGCGCAGCAGTGGACGAGCCGCTCCTGCCCCGTTGGGCTTGGTGCCCTTGCATGCAAAGTCTGCGCTATTTGTGATCCGGTGATGGAGAGCAAAGTCTCTTTTTATGGTCGTTTCATTACGATGCTTAATTTCTTCTGCAGAAGCAATTACGTTCTATGGGCGGAAAGCAATATTGGAGACGTATGATTGTTATTGCTATCCCACCAGCTCCTCGGCTGGCGGCTGCCGCTGCCTCTGCCTGCGCTCCCACTGCCGCAGGAATAGCAATCAGGGCGCGGGAGCCAGCGGCTTGGGCTGCGCCCGCCTGCGCCAGGACAGATAAGAGACTGCGAACGGGGAGATAACCCCGTCCACTGGACAAATATTTACCTGAGAGGGGGTGCGTGTCTCATCCGAAGGACGGCTCTACAAGGGCTGATCAAACACTCGGTGACCTCTGGGAACGAACAAAATTGATAACGCGCCCCATGGCTGGGCTCCTTTGTTGTCTGTTTTCACCACCAAGTTCTCTAATTATTCAGGAAACACATCAGCAACGAGCGTGGTTTGAGCTTTGGTTTTTATTTCTTGTACCGTAAAAGGAATTAATGCAAATACATTTAATTTTTTATTTCTTATAGGCTAAAAAAAAGTCACTTCTTCATCTGGTTAAATGAATCTGGCAGGAAATACAAGGGTTTTTCCTAGGCAGTGGCCCAATCTGCATAGGTATTGAGGGGGTCTAATTAGAAAACATCTGAACCAATTAGGGACCTCGTGGCCATCAAACATTGGTGCGTTGTGAAGATGAGTCTACTTAACCATCTTTCCCCCATAACTAAAAGCGGCGTATCGAGGGTTACAGTGCATCGTGTGCTGGAAAAACAACTGTGAAGGCAAAGAAAAGATTTGCCTGAGGATTTGTATGGGCTCGGTGTCAGGACACCACCATGCGTGCACGGGGAAGGAGCGGGAGGGGTGCTGAGCACGTCCAGGACCATGCAGGAGGAGGAAAGGTGCTGAGCACGTCCGGGACCGCGCAGCATCCACGGGCGGGCACACGCCACGGCAAGGGCTGTTGCTCGCGGCGGCGGCTTCGGCACGAGAGGGCTTGGCGGGAGGCGGCGGAGAAAGTGGTGACTGCTGTCTGGATGGCATCCATCAGGGATCGGCCTGGCTTTGGTTTTCCAGGGTTGAAGGAAATTAACTGCGGCGATTGCAGGAGCCGGGGCAGATGACAACGGCACCGCCGGCGCTGCGCAGCGCCCAGGCTCAGCAGGACGGGGATGCTCGCACCGGCCAGCGCTGCCTGCACGGGCAGCGGGGCAGCCTCAAAGCCGATGCGTCACAGCAGCTCGTTAGAGTGTAATGACATTTGTGGAGCCAAACACCGATAGAAGCCGCGGACGAGGATCTCCAAGTACGTATGGCGTGATATATGCTGCCCATCAAGAGGCAGCCGAGGCTGAGGTGCACGCAGGGCTCTGCTTGCCATCCAGTTGTCTGCTTTTAATGGATATAAATGGTTACCTTTAGCGCTGAAAAAGCTGAATAGATACAAATATTACCAATACCTTAAGGGTGCACTGGGCCTCATTATCCTCGGGTAATCGAGGTTATGTGGAGCTCTTCTCCTTTATCTGTCACTGTCTCTCTTGGCAATGTGCTGAAGCAGAAAAACCTCGAGGATGAATTGCCTGGGAAGCTGGAGAAGGGCTGGGACCCCGAAACCTCGCCCGGCGGAGGGAGCACCCATGTCCTACCTTGCTGCAGGCACAGCTGGAGGGACGGAGGGAGCCCTCCTGTACACCCCATGGATAACTGGTTTCAGTTAAATCTCTGCAAGTAGTTCATAGTGCATTACTTATTCAGTAGGTTTTGTTTCTCTCGGTCTTCACAAATCATTGACAAAAAGCAAGTGACACCCTCAAACAGACCCACAGTTCTTTCTGACTTTCTCCCGGAAACATTGCAATTTGCACTGCGTGCACTGAGTCGGTATCGCACAGGACAGTTGCTTTTCCTTCCCTGGGTAAACATCTACCGACGTGCTACCCATCGCTGCGTGCAAATGCTATTCTGGTGAGCTACAGAAATACCTCTTCGGTAAACAAACCCAATACTACCGAGACTACCCCTGGCAGGGAATTTTGGGGGGTTTATCGGTCTGGCGACGCCAGCTGTGTTGGGGAATCCCACAAGCCACATGCGGCTCTTCTGCTTCTTGGTGGGAGTTATCTCGCAGCGCAAGTTGTGTATTCTACAACTGAATCTATAACGCAACGCTTGCAAGCACCAAATGCACGAGCATTCAAGCTGAGAATTTGCTTTCTGCGAGTATTCTTACTAATGAAACTGAGGCCATAAAATATTCCTGGAAAGTGCTTACAAAAGGCTTTCAGATATGTCAAATGATGTTTTTCATGTTATCTCAAATTTGCTTTCCATTTCTAAGGAATATTCAGACTTTCAACTCCTCCCCTCCTTTTCCACCCCTGCTTGCAGCATATGAGTTGGGTTGTAAGGAGGAGTAAGGCGGTGTGCTGTATGCATAATTACATAGCAGCGCATCCACAGATCTTCTTACCAAAATCTCCCTAAAAATATTGAGCTGCATTTTTGCACTGAAACATTCGAACAGAGTCATAAAGCTCCAACTCTATTTACTTCTTCATTAAAAGGGGAGGGAAAAAGCAGAGTTTCAAATAGTTCTCCTGCCATTGCTTCCTTGGCAGAGCAGGTAAATTGTCCACAGAGGCCAAATCCTGGTCCCAAAGCAGCGTGTGACATCTTGTCGTGGTTTAGCCCCAGCCGGCAACTGAGCCCCCCCAGCCGCTCCCTCACTGCCCCCCGGTGGGATGGGGGAGAGAATCGGAAGGGTAAAAGTGAGAAAACTCGTGGGCTGAGATAAAGGCAGTTTAATAGGGAAAGCAAAAGCCGCGCGCGCAAGCAAAGCAAAGCAAGGAATTCCTTCACTCCTTCCCATGGGCAGGCCAGTGTTCAGCCATTGCCAGGACAGCAGGGCTCCATCACGCATAACGGTGACTTGGGAAGGCAAACGCCATCGCTCCAAACGTCCCCTCTTCCTTCTCCTTCCCCAGCTTTATGTACTGAGCATGACGCCCTATGGTGTGGAATGTCCCTTTGGGCAGTGGGGGTCAGCTGTCCCGGCTGTGCCCCCTCCCAGCTTCTTCTGCCCCTGGCAGAGCATGGGAAGCTGGAAAGTCCTTGACCAGTGCAGCAACAACTAAACCATCCCTGTGTTATCAACACTGTTCTCAGCACAAATCCAAACCATAGCCCCATACCAGCCACTATAGAGAAAATTAACTCTATCCCAGCTGAAACCAGGAGACCTCTGCCAGGCAGGACTCAGGACACGCTCCCCCGGGCCCCGGCAGATGCCACGTGCGTCCAGCATGGAGGCCGTCTCTTCACCGATCGCTTCCAGTTTGTTGCAATGTTCATCAAAACCTGCGTCTCTGCAGAACAGCAATGCCATCGCGGAGTGGGTCCAGCCCAGCTCCTCAGCTCACTTTTTTTACTGTAGGCAGGAAAACCATTAATATGATGAAAATGACCTCAAATTGCTATTGCTGGATTATTTAATCTGGCCAGGCTCCTTTCTACTCTCAGCCACCATAAAAGAAGACAAATTGCCTGTCTGGTGTTTAAAGGTTTTGGAATATAGGACAGCATTGATTTTGTGTATCTGAAAAGGTGACGCTCCCTGGGCTTGCCAGCGAGCGGGGGTTTTGACGACAGAGCATCCTTCGGTGCTGATCCTCCCCGCTGATACCGCACATCTCGCTTCTGCTCGGGAGCGAGTGGCTGGCGGGCGTCATGGATAACCCAGGGAGCGGGGGGAAGAGGCGGGAGGGGATGATGGGGAGGAAAGCACCGGCTCCCTGGGCTCTCTGCCGTCACCCACCCTCGCTGCCCACCCTTCCTGGCCCTGACCTGGGCTGGCTGGGACCCAGCTTGGCCCCGCGGGGCCCCTCCGTGCCCGCCGCTGCTCCAGGCAGCCGACCAGTCACCCTCTGTCTCCTTCCCGACGAGCTGAGCAGATGGAGCGCTTCGCCTCTCCCTGGGAAGCATTATTTCCAGTCCTTGACTCAAAGGGGATAAGTGCTCCCAATTTCAGGCGTTTATCAAGCCCGCAGGGCAGCCTGGTCCCCGCGGTGCCACCTCCTGCTCTCCCAGCATCCTGGCCTTTCTCATCCCAAGCCCACCACCAGCGAAACGGGTGGGGAAGTCTCCATCACCCCCCGTGAGCTGCTGGGGCTGCTAGCCCAGAGGAGAGCCAAAATTGCCCTCTGGGACTTCTCCCCCCTCAAGAGCTCCTGGGCAGGGGGGTGCGGGGCTGTGCACCCCGGCTGCCGCCGCTCGCCTGGTGGCATGCCGGCGGGGTTAATGGCTTCCGTCTGCCCAGCCGAGCTGTGTGGCTGCAAACCAGGGCAATTACACCCCCAATCTAGTTTACATACCAAATAAAACTAATTCCTTGTTCATGTTTCCTTCCACAAATTCCCAGGAATAACCCACGAAGGGGAAGCTACAAAGGAAAAAGTGATTAATTCTCGGTGGCACATTTAAACACCGGTTTTATTACAATTCATCCTTTTCACGCACTTTGCCCTTTTCTGATTCATTCTTGCTCTTTTGAGGTGGAACGAGGCTGATGTTTTGCAGCTCCCGTTTTTCAAGAGGAGTTTTTAACTCTTGGTTTGCTGTTGTAGTTGCGTTGGTGAGCAAGAGCCTTTCCCACTGCGCCCGCAGAAACGGGGAAGCTCCGGGGATGCTCCCTGGGAACGGCAGCGTGCTCTGCTCTCCCCGCATGGGACTTTGCTGCCCTGCAGGGTCCAGTCTAGGCACGATGGGGTGCGATGGGGTGCAATGGGGCACAGGGGGGTGCAGCCAGGCCAGGGCCATCCCCGGCCGAGCCGCCAGCCCCCCCGGCCCCACTGCGCAGCACCAGTGCTGTGGCGTTTTACAACGCAGCGCGACAAAACCTGAAATGTACTGGAAATAATTCTACTATCAAATGCATTCAGCTCTGTTTGTTTGCTTTTAAATTAACATTGGGGATGAAATAATTCACTGAACTACAAAGAGATGCCTCAACCTGACAAGAATCGCAGGCAGGATTTCTTCCACTTGCAGTTATCACAGGAAAAAACATTTCAACATCTTGTCTGCTCAGTGCAAGAAAAATAGTTTTGTACTCTATGCCTGGGAAACAAGGAGCTTATCAAAAAAATCTCAGGCATCAGAGGGCTGAGACAGCACAGGCGCTGAGGAGGCACCTTTTCTCTCCTCCGTGCATAACTGGGAGCTGCTGCGGGGAAGGACAGGTCTCCGAAGCAGTGCAGGGCCGCTCTTATTAACTGCTGGCGTCCGGGATTAACAGGTTGGGTCCTGCGAGAGCCGGAGCAGAAGGAGGGGCCGCACGAACAGGGTGCTCAGGGCCAGCACTGCAGCCCAGAGCCAAAGAAAAAGGGGAAAAGGGAAGATTTCTCAGCCATTTTCCTGCAGAGAAAAGGGGAGAAATGGCCCGGAGATGCAGGGAGAGGAGCGGGCAGGAGCAGCGGGCTGCAGGGTCCGTGCCCGCCGGGCTGCCCGTGCCCGCGTCACCCCGTGCCCTGCGTGCAGGTCCCTCGGAGGTCGCTCACCCCTCCTCACCACGCAGCATCCTCAGCCCAAGCGAGAAAAGCTTCTCCCCCCTCCCTGCCTCCCACCCGGATTAACTCCTGCCAGCAGCCGACAGCAGGGGTATTCCAGGTGCCTCCTTTAGCCGGGCACGAGGCACGCACGTAGGGACGACGGTAATGATTAGGAGCTGAGGCAAAGCAAGCACGGGTGGGTAAGCTGGACTAGTCGAAGAGCACATAAGCCTAGAGTCATAATTAGGCATGGGGAGAGGAGCCATGACCTTGAAAGTATTAGGGAAGAGGACTCCTAATTAGGAGGCAAAAGGGCCGTGTGCTGTTTAACCTGCTTCTAAAAGTCATTAAACTGCCCCGGATGACTTAATTGCCAAGAAGATTTGGAGGACAAGCTGACAAGCTTTACCAAAGCTGACCGAGCGAGGAGAGAGGCCGGGCTGGAAACGAGGGCACGCTCCTCCTCTAACAGCCGGCCCCGGCCCCGCGTCCTCGGGGCTGCCCCTGCCACCGGCCGGGACCGGGCACGAGGTTAACGGTGGATCAGAAACAGCTCCCGAGAATTCAGCGGCCGCCTGCAGAGGAGCGGGAGAGTCCAACAGCTCCATTTGCTGGTGCCCGCAGGACAGGCTCCTGCGCAGTAAAAATTTCCAGGAGGATCAGGGCTGGAAAAGGCATTTAACTCGGGGAAGAGACTGGTGAGGTTTTGCTCCTGGGAAAACCAGACAGAGGCAGAAAGATGGATGTCGAGGAAAGGCTCCTGGAGAACATCAGGCCACAAGTCATAAATTTCCAAACCATTTTAGTGCACAAATCCCTTTAATTTTGGCACCTTGGGAGCAAACATGAAACCAAGCTCGGAGAATCAAATAAGCCAGAGGAACTAAAAATTTCTCTCGGTTTCTTGCCCTTTAGGTAGGAAGCTCCAGCTGCTGGTTCTCCAGCCGTGCAGAGGGCTTCCAGGAGTGCCCCGGCTTGCACAGGCATTTCTCGCACGATGCTGACACGTCCCCTGTGGGTGGGCTTCGGGTGGGAGGCTGATGCTTGGAGACTCATCAACGTGGGTGAGAAGCTGAGGGATGTGGAAGTTTAAGCTTTAGGTTGGTTTTTATTTCTTTTTGATTGAGCTGGTTTGCGAATTCCGGTTTGAAAGCTTCTGACTTTTCCAGAGTCAACAAGGTTACTCGATGATCAAGCTCTCCTCTTCCATCAGGTCTCTTCCACCCACTTAATGAAAACAAATGCCACCCGGGACAAGGGCCATCCTTCTTATTTGTCTTCTTGGGGCCCAAGAATGGGCTTGCTTTAGACTTCTTTTTATATATGTTATTTTAACAAATGAACCAAATTTATATCCTGGCTGCTCCCAGGTACATCTAATTCCCAAAGCGTAATGGAGCTGTTTGTGGTCTCTGGTCATTAATCCTATTAGTGTCAGGCTTTGCGCCTGGTCCTGGGCGCGCGAAATACCAGTTACTTTAAGAGGGCACAAAGTAAAAGCTCTTGGAAGCAGCTTCCCGCATCAGGGCTCGAAGGGCAGGAGCGGGGCTTGGCAGCCAGTTAACGGTAGCTGATTTCCTCCAGCTGCCCTTTGCCCAAATACATGCCCTCTGAAGGAGGGAGCGGACGTTGCTGGCACGGCGGCGGTGGAGCTGCTGGAGGGGTGCGGGGGGGCGGGAGGGGAGAGTTGGTCCCCTTTTATGAAGTTTGTCATCCCGGCTTTGTAATAAAATCCAGCGTTTCGGCCGGTGAAATGCAATCACCTTTTAAAAGCAGAGAATTAAAGCTTCCTAGACGGCTTATGGCAGACCCTGAACAGGAGGAAAGCACGGAGAAGCCAGAGAGCAGGAGAGGATATTTGTGCAATAAGCCAGTCCTAAGACCGTGCAGGCAAGCAAATAAGAGTTGATGAGAATCAATTGGTTTGCAGCAGGACCTCGACTGCAGCAGCTCATATTTCCAGCAGCATCAAACTTCATTCACTCCTAAGGACCTCCAAACTTTAAGACCATTTTTTCCCCTCAGTATTCAAGTGCTGGTACAGTCTCTGGTTTGCCAGCCCCGCAGGTACCGGGGGGATGAATGAGTGCAGCATGAAACAAATTGGAAATAACAGCTTACTTTTATTGTGAGATAAAAAAAAGAAGACAAGGGGAGAGCTGAGAAGTGCTTAAATAAAACTCCGCAGCTCAGGCTGGAAGTAACAGAAAGAGGCAGAGACATCTGAAGCAGGTAACTGCGGGGACGGGCGTCTCAGCTCCGCTCCGCGGCTGGCACACAAATCCTGCGGCCGCTTGTCTGTCTGCAGCCTCACCTGCTCGGCCCACCTCGTGCGAGGCGCGCACGCGTGCTCCACGCCGTGTGAATTCATCCTGTCCCGCAGAAGCGACCTTCGAGCAACTCACAAAGCCGGCCCTCCACCGGGGGAACAGCCGCCCCTGCACCCAGCAGGACGCTGCCAGGCCACGGCCACGGCCACGGCCACGGCCGGGCTGCCAGCACCTCGCAGCCGTCCCCTCCCGCCAGCTGCCGGCCGGGTGGCACCCAGCTCGGGTGCAACCAGGCACCCCTCTGCAGACAGCCATGGGGGGACCCTGAGCCCCCCGCCCTGCCCCGCCCCGCCCCGCCCGGCTCTGCAGCGCAGCAGCACCTCGAGGGCTCGCCCCATTGCTGCTTGCCTGAAAACAACAGCAGGTGCGGCAGAAAAAAGTATTTCGTGTTTTGGTTGGGGCAGAGACCAAATATTTAGGTGTTTCTCCCAAACTTGTTACATTTGATGTTTTTCTGAGAGTGTTTACTTCCTCCCTGTGCTGAAAACAGTGATATATATCAAGCAGCAGGAGTAGCGAGAGGACAAGGATATATTAAGAGGCTAGCATGAAAACATGAAGATGTTTTTTCTGCCTGTTTTGGAGACAGCAAGCGGGAGCTCACGGCTCCAAGGAGACCTGCAGAGGAGGGGATGCTGGCTGTCACCTCCCTGCCCACACCTCCCAGCTGGACGCTGGTGGGCACGGGGGGGAAAGGAGACCGGGAGCCTCACAGGGTGATAGGCGGCACTGCCAGGACACCCTCTGCCCGATGCCTCGCTGTGCTCGGGATAGAGCGGCTGGGGGCCGGGGAGGAAGCCACGTCCTTTTGCCGGAGGACGGTGCCAGCGCGAGCGGCGGCGGGCTGGGGGTGCTTGGCCCCGCCGTGGGAGCAGGGCAGGGGCAGCCCAGGCGGGCACTGCCTTCGCCGGCACGGCGAGCTGCTCGGGGGGCTGCCGGCGAGAGGGTTTTACCCTTGAGCGCTTGTTTTGCTTTTGTTCTCTGGAGCAAGACACCTGCTTTTCCCGCAAACAAAGCCATAAATTGTCGTGCAAGCAGGTTTCAAGGGGAAGAAAAAGCGGAGCTGGGATGACAGCGACGGGGAGTTGTGCGAGGAGGTGAATTACTTGAAATATGGCTGAAAACTTCCATGCCATAAATATATTTCTGATCACAGCTAACAAATCATCATAATTATTCTATAAATAAGGGAAAGGCTGGCTGTATGGTACCTGGCTTTTTTCTACAGGCCTCTGGAGCAAATTTGTTAGCATCTTAAAATAAACTATTTGCTCCAGATAGTTTGTTTGTACTCTCCAGGCTGAATTGTCTTCTCATTCATTTTTCAACACCTTTGGTTTGGTCGTTGGGAATCTTTTTGTGCTTTTTTCCCTGTCTGGCTCTGACAAAGAGATACTGGGGGGGAGCGCGTTTAAAAAACAACCTGAAAGCGCTTGCTTTTCTTCTGTGCCGTGAGGGGCCTTGACAGCAGAGATCAAAGTTTCCTTCCGCGTCCTCCCGGGCCGGCTAATGTCCGTGTTTGCTCCTCGGATGGGGAAGGGATAAGCTGGAGAAGGGAACGTGCTGGATCTTGGTTATCCTGCGGTGCAGAGCCGCGTGCCCCAGCATCCCAGCCCGCCTGCACCCAAACCGGAGACCTGCCTGCCCGCCACTCCCTTCGTGGTGATAAAGGCCCCGAGATACAAGCTGCAGACACAGAGCGGATGAAGTAGAAAGGGTGATTCTGCTTTCCTCCTGGCAGCTGCAGGAAATCGTGTCTCGCTGCTTGGTAAGAGGAGCTCGGCTGGGTGGTGAAACCTGCGCGGAGGTTTTTCCCTCGACATGTAAACGACAGATTTCATGACCGGTTTGCCTCAATATCTTCTCTCCAGCCAGCTGCTGTTTCTGCTGAAAGGAGCCTCTCTGGGGAGTGCCAAGCACCCCGAGATGCTGATGCCAAGCAAGGAGCGGGGCCGGAGCCACGCGTCCAACACACCGAAAAACGCGGAAGGAACAAGGTTTCCCTTCCCGCCTACTCCCTCTATTACTGGGGCAGACCAGAGCTCCTGCCTGGTGGGAGCCACAGCCGGCGCACCCGTGCCGTGCCGGAGAACAGCGGGGAGCATCGCTGCCTCGGATGTCAAAGCCCATTTCCTTCATTTCGGGTTTCTTCAGTGGGAAAATTATCTATCAACGCCACTTGTATTTAAAGTGGCTTTACAGGGAAAGCTTGTACACATGCAGAAATTCATTCCCGTAGCCCCCCCGGTTGCAGGGAAGGAGCTGCAGGGTTTATGAGTTTAACTTGAGGACAGGAGTCCAGCAGCCTCGCGTCACCCCGCGCGTGCCCGCAAAGCTACTTCTGTGAGGGAGTTTTCTAAGCGATAAAGGCAATATCGGTCTGAGATGAGCCTTGCATCAGATTTTACCCCGGGCAGAGGTGAAGATGCTGAATGCCCCTGCAGCCAGCGGTGAGCCCAGTTCCCTGCCACATCCAGGCCGGTCTCCAGCCCGGAGTTCAGCCCCCCCGGTCTCCCCAGAGTGCTCGTGCTAAGGAGGCCTCTCTTTAATGTCTTTTCCACAGGGCTATAAACTCGCAACACACCATTTTTTCCCTTTTATAGATCAGCATTATTAATTTATTGGAAGTTTACTATTTGGAAATGTTCTCATATAAATTAATGGGAAGGTAACATTAAACCTCAGTCCCTGGGGGAGGAGAAAGCCAAACAAAAACCCCATTCCCTGTGCTCAAGGAAAGGCAGCCTGGTAAATCATCCCCTTTGCTCTGCAGAGGCCATCGCTCCGAGGGCAGCAGCAGCACGAGGAGCCCCGGAGCTTCGGCTCCGGCTCTGTCAGGGCTTCCCGCCGGTCCTGTACCGAGGAGCCAGCCCAGCTCTGATGCCCAGGACATGCAGGTCCGCGTTTGTTGGTCCTACAGGACTTGCTCCTCTCCAGCTCCTGGGTCTGCACGATCTTCCTGCATAACTTTGGTGGGGAAATACGCACCCTGACTGTACTTTCTGTAGTGCTTTTCAGGCGTGCAGACATCTCAAGACACTTCACCGAGCATTTAATTATACGCCAGAGGAAGAAGCGCCCTACTCAGACAGCTTCAGTTGCCGCTGTGAACCGGCAGCGTCCTGCAGGCCACGGCGCGCAGCACAAATATATGCATTTGTGTCAATTAAGTGGCATAATAGATCTGCCTATTCCTTTGCTGAATACAGACAAATCTGTATTGAGAAGAGGGGATAAGGAGCTGTTATGTGCGTGCGAAGGAGGAGGAGTGGTTTTTTCAGAGGCACGAGCCGTTATTAAAGACTGCTCGTTCGTCTCATGCACTTCAGGAGCAAAAACTGAAGTTATCTGCCCCCAAAATGAGCACCTCCCAGCATCTCCCGCTTGGTGAGAGGTTTCCCAGCCCTGGGGACGCGGTCCCCATGTGCAAGCTCGGACCTGGAGGAGGGAGAACTCCCAGTGCTGCCGGGGAGGGAGCTCCCTCGGCATCCCCCGGGGCAGGGCTTGAAGCGATGGAGCTGAAGGGGAATGTTGTGTTAATTTACACGCGTCTCCTTTCATTTTATAAAACTATTGCCATTTATGAGAAAAGCTTATTGAGTTAAATCACTTCTCCCGCAGTAATATAAAAATGCTGCGGCTCAGGAATACTGACATGCATGAGAGTCAGGCTCACTTTTCTTGCTGAGCAGATGAGGAACAGGAATGATTATTTTGTATCACTTTACGAAAGAGACCTTACTGTAATATACCTGCTGTGCATTGATAAATAGCACCAGCAGATAATAAGGGCCTTAGGCAAGGAGCAAGGAAGAAAAAAGGCTTTCCAGCATGTGAACACAAATGCTTTAAATGTGAACTAAATTGGCCTGATCATTCCTCAGATTTGCAAAATTAAACCGTGTCCAATTGTCAACATCACTGAGATTTATAAGACAAATATAGCCAAAGCAAAGGGAATCTATAACAGCCCCACTAGAGACGCTTGTAGAGTTTAAGAAGCACGTACTATTTATGAAACCAAGTGTTATAATGTCATTATCCTACGTACCACCTCCCAGCAATGGAGAGCTGGAAAAGTTCGTCACCAGAGACGCGTGAGAGATGACTACGCTGGCACCAGCGCTGGAAATAAGCCGGCCTCAGCATCAGGCCTCTGCTCTTAAGAAAACTTCTTCACACAAGGAACTGTAGGGCTGGACCTACACGTACCGTGCACCACCATCAAGGTGAAAAACCCGTAATTCAGCGTGCACGAGTGTCCCAGGAAGGAACCTGCTGCAGACGTGCTTGAGAGCAACGGAAGAACCTGCACAGGGAAACCACAAAGCCGGTAGCCCGCTCTTTCAGGCTTTGCCAAGAGCTGGGTTTGCTACGCGGTCTTTTTCTGCTAGGGGCCGTAGTTTGAAAGCAGCAGCTGCTCCGCACGATGTAGTTGCTGCGTGGGCAATGGGAACTGCAAGTTAGTGAAATCAAAATTACCTTTGCTATTGCCCTGACTACACCTCATTTACCTGGAGCTCAGACTCCTGCCATAGCTTGAACCCCCACTCCTGCAGAGGTTCAGAAAGAACACCCCTCTTGCTGCATTTCCCTTGCTGTATTTCTTTACCTTATCCTATTTAGCAAAACAGGACTGGATTAGCTTTTCTTCCTCTGTGAGAAATGATGCAAACCATTGCACCCTGTAATGGTACCTCTCCTTTGCAAGGCAGAGGAGACCTCTGCTTTAGTTTCACGTCTCCGGGTTGTTAATGTCTCCCAGCCGACAGCCACCGCGCAAAGGAGAGCCACCTTGCTTCACCTTGCAGCAGCTAGATGTAAAACCTGGGGAAACCATGGCAATGCTGAAGTCAGTGTCACCTCTCTAATGATGCCAAGGATTTCTCGGCAGAGTTAACAAAGGCGGGTTACCTCTTGAGCTGTTAAAAGCACAGTTCCCAGTCTCCTGCAAGCGCTTGTTTCTTAGGCGTTTGCTTTTGACCCCCGCTGGTGCCCCTGGGCTCTCCAGCCCCTGCCTGCCCCTGCCTGTAACAGAGGTGCCGGCAGCCGCGCAGCAGAGGGGGTGAGGGCTCGGCGTGCCGGAGATGAAGCCAGCCAAGAGCTGACTGTGTCTCCATCGAAACAAAAGGTACCTGAGCATGAAGAGCGGGGTGAGCAGGTGGATTCTGGATGCCTGTGCTGAAGGCAATTAAGCTGCTCAGATACTCATCTGTCCTCGGGGTCCTGCTTCAGAGTCAGGGCTTTGCCGCCCAGCCCGGAGGCTGGGGGATGCAAGCTGGGAAGCCAGTTAGGGAACGATGATTGATCTGCGCTCGTTCCTATCAGCTGTGCTGGAACAGAGGCAGAGCCAGAGGAGCTCCATCCACACGGTACTGCTGCTGCATTCAGGATACTCCTGCCCGGAGGTATCTTGCCCGAGGAGCTTGGCCCCATCCTGCCCCATTTAGAGGCAAGCTGAGAATCACGACATCCCACCCTGCCCTAAGCTCTACCAGGGGCCCATAAACTTCCTAAGCGAGCACTTGAAACAAGAATTGTAAGAGCACCTCAGGGCTGCTGCTAAATATCAAGAAGAAGAGAAAACACCGAGCTTCCTGCCTAGCTCCAAGAATGAAGCGCTCCCCAGCTCTGTCCCCACGCCAGCCCCTGTCCCCTCCTCAGCCAAACAGCTGGCAGCGGCCTTGGGGGGGCTTATAGGAGACCTGCAGGCAGTAACAACGCGCACCCGAGCCTGGGCAAAGCCTGCGTCTGCCGGGGACTGAGGCTACTGGGGCTTTGGCACGCTCAGGGGCTGTATTAGGGGAATGGAGAAGGTAGGCTTTTCTCCTTCTTTCATTAATCTCTCAGGCTTTAGCTTAATTATGCTACTGGGCTGCTAAGTCAGGGCTTCATGCTTTCTAATTTTTTCTTTTGTCTTGCATACACATATGAGACAGATTTTGCTTCCACAAGGGATATTTATAGGACATATGTTAGAGCTTGAAGAAGCTGATTAGCAATGTTTAGATTAAAAAAAGAAGAAATTGCATGAGAGCAGCCTAGCCAGGCAAATACTATACAGGGTGCTAGCTTCTGGGTAGCGACTCCCCTGCCTTCCTGGCTGGTTCTCAGTACTGGACAAGCCCAGCTGGGGGGCACAGAGCCGGGAGTGCGAGGCAGGCTTGCGGCAGGGCCAGCATTAGTCAGCGAAGGCAGGATGCTCTGCCTCCTGTCCTTGGGGAAGGACTTTGGGGACAGGAGTGGCTAAATAGCGTGCTTCCCTGGAAAAGTGAGCTGTGGCTGGAAAGCTAGGTAACATCCCCAGGCAGACGGCCCACGCTGCAGGGAGGCTCCGTGAGGCTGCCGGGGCTTGCGGTGACTCTTTCAGGCAATGGGCAGAAGGCAGATGTGCCCCACCAAATACTTTCTACCTTTTCCACGCCTTCTGAGCCCTCCCCTCCAGCTCCCCTGCCTCTTGACTCTTTCCTTGCAGGGGTCTGGCATGCTGGAGCTACGCCTCGCTAGACGGCCCCATCGAGACTATTAGAGAAGTTTGAGACCTTGGTGGATGCTTTCTTAAGTGAATACAAGTCTCAGAGTCACCTAAGAGCTGCTCAGAGTATAAATCTGCTAGGTGCTTTCCAGAATCCTATTCCCTGTCAGCACTGGTCTGAAAAACCAAAGGACGATGTTACAAGGAGGTAGAAATTGCATTATACTCCTCTCTCCTTCACAAGCTCCAAGTAACACTTCTTTTTTTTCCATATGAAAGGAAAATGGGTAATGACAACCTATTTCTATTGCAGAGACAATTTTCACTCCTCCTTGGCAAGTGTAGCCAGGGCAGCGTCTTTCTTTCCACTCAGAGGCAAATTAGCAGATTTTGCCTCAAGAACGTGATGGGCGAAGTGCAGTGCAGCTGGCAGCGTTCACCCGCCACGGTTGGCAGCACCCTTGGGGTGCCCGCACCTATTAACTCTCACGGTGGGTGGGTGATAATGCAGGTGCTGTTACGGGAAACCTGGGAAGTGCAGTTCGGATCACAGGGAAAACCCCTCTTTTCTTCCAGAATATGGGTCTGCGTGAGCATCTGCGACCTGCAGCGTGGCAGCCACTTCCAGTCAGTGCTTACAGCTTTGCACCAGCGTCAGGAACTTTACTCTCTTGGAGAGATGACTCTGAGAAGAACAAGTTAGACAAATGAATTCACTAATGACTTCCTTCCCTCCTCCTTAAATGGTGGGATAATTCTCAGTTCCTGCTCCTGCAGCGGGCTGCGCCATCGCCTGCCACCCGCTCCGTGCTAGGCAGCCCCGGCAGCGCTGCTGAGTAAATGAGCCAGACAAAGGGGGCCAAGATTGACGATTGGCATCAATCTGCCTTTTAAAACGCCACTAAAAATGGTGCGCTGGCTATTTTAAGAAGGCGCAGAAGCAAATGCCTCACACATCGCCTGGCCCTGCAGCGGGCAGGCAGCAGGCAAGGCTCTCTGGAGAGCGGCAAGGATGCCCAAACTCTGGCCAAGTCTCTCCCTCCCCGCGTGGTTTGCACTCCAAGCATCTCAAGCCAGCCTTGAACCCGAATAATGGCCTATATATAAAAGCTTTGTGTGCACGCTTGCTTTGGTACTGTTGAAAGCCTCAAGTCTCCTTTGATACCTCTTTTTTTTTTCTGGTTCAAAAATATCCTGGGAGCTTCTGGCTGGTGACATTTCAACGCAGGGCAGCGGCCAGAAGCTCTAGAAGAGGCTTGGGGCCAGAGGAAAGCTGATGGCAAGGGCACGGGACCTTTCACCACTGGGGCTCACTTGCCCTACTAAGGTATATAGAGGTACAACAGATGTTTATAGCCCAATAAATGCAGGCACAGTTTCCTGTTGGCTTCCAGCCCCTTGCTCAAGCTTGGCCTGTGCTGCCAGGCCCCAGAGCTCCCCGGACGTGGTCCTGCCCCCCCACCCCAGGATGGGTCCCCCAACGCACAATCCCCGCGCCGGCTCCACGCGTTTGATACAAATGGGGAAATAATATTTTTTTAAGTGGGGATGAGTTAAGAGGATTTGTTTCAGATACAAGATAGCTCTCATTAATGTTTGCTCGTTTAGGTTTATTTAAGCCTTAATTGATCGTCTTCTACTTAACTGTGTTCCAGTATCTCTCAGGCTCCAGAACAGACTCTTATGAGACTGACAATTGCACGCTCTTCCCTTCTTCTCTCTAAAGATCTTTCATGTTAGTTAGCTGGGTTTAATGGATGATAAAGTCACTGGGCTTGCAGTAAAGCTGAGCTTTCTCTTTCAAGTCACTACACATACAGCCTCCAGGAAGACCGCGTCCAGGTGAGTGTTGTGCTTTGGTACCTGTTTTTGCTGAAGCTGTTGTAATTTGCAGCTACGAACATCATGTGTAAAATCAAGGTTTTGCATGTAATGAATGTCCCTGGGTCTCGTGGCTCCCTCCCTCCAGGCTCCGTCCCTCCAGGCAGAGGGACGAGAAGTTTGACTGGGCAGAGCTCTGGTCCAGTTTGTCAGTGGCCTCGTTATGGGCAGATGGAGGGGGGACCGTCATTGACCTTGCAGCGTCACCAAACACACGCTGCCTGGCCTGCGTGTCGGGATTTCATGGGTGGCTCTGAGGGAACCGTGCCCAAACTGCCCCAGCAGGTCGGAAGCATACTTAGGAAAAAACAAAAATCAGCCTGGCCATTATTTAGGACACTTTTGTAGCCCTGGTTCTGCTTGGGCTTGGATAGGAGAGGTCTGTCTCCCCAGCAGCTGAAATCTCACAAGATAAGCGGTTCTTCAGGCCAACCCCCGAGATTTCACCCTTCCCAAAATAGGTTCCTTCCGACCAGGAATCCAACTCCAAAAAATGTGGGATTTGGATGCTGAACTACAGCACTTCTAGCGGCAGCTGGAGCTGATCCACCGGGAGCACACGTAAGGAGCAGGGACTTGCGAGGAGGCATCATAGGGACAATGCTGCCCTTTTGTCGGGCTGCCTTGCTGAAAGGAGGCCCCTCTGTTTCTAGAGCAGGTTTGTATGGAGGCAGAAAAGAAACCCGGTGACTCAGAAAGGCAGCGGAGAGAGACTCGTTTCTACTGAAGTCTGGCTTTCTGGTGTGATTGTTTGGAACAAAGCGAGCCGTGGCTGTTGAAATGCCCCTTCCTTGCTGGCCCTGCGCAGAGCTGAGGCGCGTCGGAGGTTTGTTCCTGCGAGGGGACCGCCCAGGCAGTTCTGACTGCAAACTGCAGCCCTGTTTCTCACTCGTAGCCAGGAGCGGCTTCGAAGAATCTGTCCCCAAATTCATACAAAAACTTCTTTTATTGCAGCAACTGAGCAGAAACCACCCAAAGAAGCTCATCTTTTCCAGAGCGACACTTTCCTTTCAATACACTAGCTATAGGAATAATTTAGCTTCTTACTGGCAGCACCCCTGGAAAGAGAGAAAACATACTGGGCTCATGAAACACGTCTTAAAATAGCCAAAGCCTTTCCCGGCACGTTTGCTTGTCCTCTTTGTGCTCTATTGTCTTTAAACGAGCACAGAGGAAAAAAGGCACGAACTTTCAGCCGAAGGAAATTCGGTGGCGGCGGCGGCTGCTGCAGATCTCTCCGATCGGGGAGTCTGGGAAGGAGGAGGCTGCTTGGGAGCCGCCACTCGCCAGCGGAAAATCAGCGCTCTCGCTCGCTCGACGTTTTTCCTGCAGAACAGATGCGCGGGATCAGGAGTGGAAACTCTTTGATGGGTTTGGTCGGGAGCAGGATGCCAGCGGGCACAGCTCCCTGCCCAGCCTGTGCACAGCCGGCGGAGCACGCTGCAGCCGGGCCCGCTCCTCCGGGCAGCGGGACCAGGGGTCCCCGCTGTCCCCGCACCTGTGGCCGGGCCGCCCCGGTCGGGCGGGAGCCCTCCGCCCCGCACAGCCTGCACCCCGGGGCTGTCAAAGCAGGGGTTAAAAATGCCTCCCCCTCCCCGGTGCTCTGGAGGAAACTGCCTTCAGCGCGGGGACGGGTCGTGCTGGCGGCACCGGCTCCTCGGGGGCCGGGGAATCAGCGCGGTGACACCTCAGCCCCGAATCGCTGACCTGCTAAATGCGCGCATATCTAAGCAGGCATTCGGGCTCAGCAGGTGCATGCAAATCAGGCGGAGCGAGTTAGTTCGCCTTCCCCCGGAGCCGCCAGCCAGGGGGAATTCGCCAGATTCAGGGAGAAGGAGCGGGTCGGTGCCTCGGTGCGCAGGCGAGGGGAAAGTCGCTGGCCCGGCGCGGCGTCCCCCCGGGGGGGGGGAAAGGCCGACTCCCGGCGGGTCTCTCCCCCCGCGGGGGCGCGGGGCTGCGCCGGCGGGACCCTGCGCGCCGCCTCCGCGGGGGCTCCGGCGCCCGGCGGAGCCGCGCACGGCCCCAGCCCGGCCCCTCCGGCTCCGGGCGCCGGGCTCCGGCGGCGGGTCCGCCCCCGCCCCGCCGCGGCCGCGGAGCGGAGGGGCCGCGCTCCGCCCCCGCCTCCTCCCCCCGCAACTTCCCCGAGCCGCGGCCCCCCGCCCCCGCCCCGCGGGTGCGCGCACAGACGCGGGCGCGCCGAGCCCAGCCGCGCCGAGCCGAGCCCAGCCGAGCCCAGCCCAGCCCAGCCGCACCGCGCCCGCAGGGGCCCGGCCGCCCCGCGCCTCCCCCGCCGCGCATGGGGCGCGCAGCCTCCGCGGGCGCGCAGCTGCCCCGCCGGCGCTGAGGGGCCGGGGCAGCCGGAGCGCCGACCCCGCCGGCCCCCGGGCATGCCCGCCGCGCTGGCCGCCGCCTGCCCCGCCGCTGAGCGCCGCCGCGGGCGCGGGGCGGCGCGCCCGGATGGAGAGCTGAGGCGGTGAGCCCCGCCGGGCCGGGACGGGCGGGCCGGGAGACGTGACGATGTGGATGCGACGGCTCCCGGGAAGCAGGTAGGGCCGGGGCGCGGCGGCCCCGCGGAGCCCCGCGGAGCGAGCGCCGGCCGCGCTTCTCGCCGCCGGCCGCGCTTCTCGCCGCCGGCCGCGCTCCTCGCCGCCGGCCGCGCTCCTCGCCGCCGGCCGCGCTCGGGGAGCGGCTCGCGGAGTTGAATAATGAACTTCCCGGAGCGGGGGGCGGGATGGGGGGCAGCCGGCGCAGCGCGGCGGCTTCCAGCGCTCGGGAGAGGCGGCCGGTCCCTGCTCCGGGCGCGGCGGCAGGGCTCCCCCCATCCGCCTCCCCCAGCCCCGCTCGGCCGCCCGGCCCGGGGAGACCCGCGGTCCGTGGCCCTTCGCCTGTTGTTCCCCGCACGCTGCCGGGAAGGGTCCGTTCCCCCCCCTGCCCCCGCCGCCCCGGCGGATGCCGGTCGGGGGAAGGGGTCGGGGGGGCGGCCGGGGCATGGTGCGGCGGGCGGGCGGGTGGATGTGTTGGGGAGATTAATCGAGAATTGCAAAGCAGAGGAGACGGAGGCAAAGTGTTATGTAACGCATTTTCATTACCGCTGCGAAGTCATCTGAGCCCAAATCTTGTTATTTCCGTGGTACTGTGTCGGGAGCACACGAGTCACCCGGCCCCTGCCCGCGCTCGCCCCTCTGCCCCTGCAGCCGCAGGAACACCCGGCTCGCTCTGTTTTGAGCCTGTCTCGGTGGAATACCTTTGAAGCAGCAGCCTGTTAAACAAGTGAGATCATAAGGAAAACTACGCTGCTGTGTGTTTCGTGTTCTGTTCCTCTCCCCCCCCCCCCCGATTTTGTATTTAAAGAGTCCCGGTTCTGAGCCGGCGAGTGATCCGTGTGACCCCTGCCCCAAGGCTCCCCTCTGCCCAGCGCCAGAGCGGTTCACGCGTGTCGTCGTGTTCTCCGGCTGCGTGGAGGGTCTCGCTGCTGCGGCGAGGGGTCCCGAGGCGAGGGGTCCCGGCGGGAGGCCCCGCTCCCGCAGCTCGCTCCCCGGGGAGCAGGACTCGGCACCCCGGATGGCTGCGGGGTGAGCGGATGGACGTGGCCCCGCCGCCAGCCCTACCCCACGCAGCAACTACGGGAGCCCATCAGTCCGCTGCGCTCCCCGCGCCCCTGCGCTCCGGCAGAACATGGCTGCTGCTTTGGGGGTGCGCGAGGGGAGGCGGGCAGGGCTCCCCGACTGCCGCGGGCAGGCCGCGGGTGATGCGAGGGGCCTTTGTCCGTCACCCTTCGGAGTCGCTGGAGGCTTTGTCCTTCTGCCTGAGCTTTGGATGGAGTCCTGGAGGGTGAAACTTGAACTGAGGTTTTGTCTGCGCCGAGGAGCTGGCGGAGGCCCTCGGCTTTTGTTTTACGCTCGCCTGTGCCGTGCAGTGTATTCCAGAGGCACGTGGCAAGTGAGGTCCCGATGCCCCCCGGCCTCGTCCCCTGCCCCGGCCGATGCGCCCTGACGGCCCGGGCACACGAGCACCTTCACGCTGCTGCCGGAGACGTCCGTCCGTCTGCCGAGGGAGCGCTGCTGCGTGGTGGGAAGGACGGTCTCCAGGGAGTCTGCGGTGATGTAGTGACCTTAGGAATTACTCCTAGGGAAAGCACCCGAGATGTTTTTCAGGGTGCCTCGCATTTGGATTTATTCCGTGGCAGATGAAAAGCCCGGTGGAGCTGGAGGGCTGTTTCCCGAGGCTGGAGCCGGCAGAAGACGACTGTAATCTTGGAAACAGAGGATGCCCTCTGCTTTTTTTATTTTTGTGAAGAGTTTAGCAATGAAAACAGGAGCCTTCCGGTCGCTTCTCTCCTCGATTCGCCTTGCGAATTTCTTTGCTGTGTATCCTGGATCCTCAGCGCCAGGCTGTCCTCTGTACCAGCTCATCAGCTTCCAGTCCCTCTGTGTTTTATTTTTAATAAGAGAGAACTTTACTGCTAACCTTGCCTGCTGCTCTCACTTCTCTCTAACTCTAATTGCTTCTGGCTTTATTTCTGACATTTCCCATGTCATTTCCCCTCGTTTTCTTGAAGACTGCTAGAAAAATAGCTGCAAGAGAAGCAGTAGACCTTTCCAGCGCCCGTTTCACCCCGCGCAGTCTCTGCCTGGAGCTGCTGCCTGCTGCGGGGAGATGGTACCTTACTGCTCCTTTCAAGTCGGATTCCTTTCGCCCCGGGGCAGCGGCAGCTGCGTGACCTTGCAGGTGAGCCTTGCTCTCAAGCTGAGGAGGACAAGACCTGCAAACCCACATCGCTCAGAATTGTTCTGCCCTTGCTTTCGTGAAGGGGAGCTTGCTGCTCCCCGGCTCTGAGGGCTTTACCCCTTAAAGCCTCTGCGCGGTCCCGGGGATGCTCCGGATCCGCTCTGCCCTTCGCAGCGCGGCAGGCAGGGGTGCTGCAGGGTAAAGGTCTGTTATCTGGGGGGACGGCAGCTGCCCTGTCGCCTCCTGAATGTGCACCGACATACGTGTGCGTGCATACGGCTGCGTCAGTGCCTGTGCCTGCCTGTGAGGGCACGACAGCTTTCTGCAGCCTGCCGTCTGCCTGGCTTCTAGCTGGGGCTGAGGACTTCGCTTCCATAGCTACAAATACCATATTTTAAACAACATGCCACGCTTTTTACAGCATTTAGCTCCAGAGTGATTTGCAGTACGAGTAAAAATACTGTTTGCAATTTCTCACCGATTGTATAAAACAACTCATTAAAAGCATACATCCCTGCGCATTGGCACTGAGGAAACTTTATGGGCCTTGTAGTTACTGCCAAAGCAAACATTTTCCATGAATTTCACTCATCGAGTTCACACTGTCAAATGTAGATTCAGCCGCTCGTCAAAGATGCAAGCCTTGCAGTCTGGAAAGTAATGAGAGCAGTAAGCAGTGGGAGTTAATGGCCTCCACTGAGGAGTCCTTACTCATCCCGCATCCACGCAGGGGCTGAGCTGGCTGCTCCCAGGTGAATTGATTGCCACAGAAATTCATCTAGTGTCACCGGCTATGATACTTAACAGCCACAATAATGCTTGAATAAACTGCGCTTTTATGCAGCAGTTCGTACCTCCTAACTGGCAGCAATTTCACAGATGAGGCAAAGGGAGTGGCGCTGGTCTTTAGCAGCCTCTTCCCCAGAGCATGAATAATTGTTGTAATAACGCCGGAGCCGTCGCCGCCGCGTTGCCTTTGTGGTGTCTCTGGCAGGGTGACGGATGGGAGCTGCCGCGGTCGCAGAGCTGCCGCTCGCTCTGGATGCTTCGGGGCTGCCCCACGTCGCCAGCCGTGCTGCCTGCCTTCGGGACATGGGACGTGCGAGCTGCCGGCCCGTCTGCTCCAGGCATCGCAGTGCCACAGCTTGGGTTTGCTTTATGTAACAGGCATCTGCTGAAAATAAGGAGCTGCTAATTCTCCTTCAAAGCCCAGCCTGTCAAGGGGAGCCACAGCGAGGTAGAGACCAGCTCTCCAAGTGGCCCGATAACCTTGTTCCTACCTTTCCTCATCCACGAGGTCTCCCAGCACAGCTTATTTACATTTGTATCTATATGTATGTATACAGGGCAGCGGTGAGCGCCGAGAGCGGCTTCACACAACAGCTCCGTAGGGTGTGAATAATCCATACGACTTCCGACAGGTCTGAGGTTCATTATGGAAAACTATGCACGCTTAAGCCTTTAAATATAGCTAATAGGAGAAGGACTGGGAGGAAGGATTACGGGAATCAATGTGCTGAGCCGGAGGAGCCGGAGCTGTGACCCCCATGCCAGGCTGCTCCGCTCCGGGCTGCGGTATCCATTATTCTCGTTGAGGGCTGGTGATGAGGAGGTGGGTTACAGCAGTTCAAGCCCAACAGAGTCTGGGTTTGAGACCAAAACTCTTCTAGCAGGGTAACTCCTCAAGACCAAGCGTCTTGGGCAGGATCAGCGGGGAGGATGGAGCGGCCTCATTGGCGCTTTCACCCCCCTCGTTTAAAACAAAGGGGTTTTCTGTCCTTCCTTCCTTCTGTCCGTCTGTCCCACCCGCACTGGATGGTACTGCTGGGAGGGGGTTTCCTGGCCAAGCCCAGCGACCCGGCGGCCGCTGTGGGTTTTCTGGGGGAGGCTTCCGAAGCTGCCGCTTGGCCCTTCTTCGCCTTGGGTACGCGGTTTTCATCAGAGTGAATTTTTTCACTGGAATAACATAAAACTCTGGACCTGAACTGCCTCCTTAAAAATGGAATTCGACTTGATATGAATATTTCCTGTGGCTCTTCTTACCGGGACCTGCACCTACAGACTTTGATAGCTTACATAATTTCCTGCGATGGAGATGTACTTCATCTAATTTCACTTTGAAATGCATTGATTAAATCAGAACTGCTGGGAGATTTAAACTGAGTCTCTGTGGCCTGAACTTAACTGTGGGAGGTTTACCTGCCTTCATCCTTCAACATTAATTTGGTTTTATGAGGATTCCTCGTGAAATGAGGTTTCGTCTGCCGCTGAATTGTTACTGCTTTCTGGGTTTATCAATTCCTTTCTCTGGCCTCAGCGGCTCTGCGAGTAGAAGCCGGGCTAAAGCCGCCTTTCAGCGTGGCGTTGGATGCCTTTGCGTGGAGCCACGCCGGGGGACGCAGCGGGGACCGATGGGCGTTTCTGGCGAGGCTTCGTCTCTCTCTGGTGCTTCTCGTGCAGGGTGCCCAAGCTGGAGGTGAAGCACCCGCACTGCTCGTGGTGCGGGCAACAGGGCTGGGCGATGCTGCGGCAAACTCTCGCCCAGGGCCAGGGCTGCTTGGTGCGATGCTCGTGGAGCGAGATGGAGACGTGCAGCGGTAACCCCAAGTGCAGGAGGATGCGTCCTCTCGTCAGTGCCGAGTGATTCAGCCTTTCTGGTACCATGCAACAGCGATAAAAGGAAAAGAAATCCGGCTTGGCTGGGGATGGATGAGCAGTTGCATGGAAATAAGCAGGGACAGGGTCAGCGAGCGCTGAGCGCCCTGGGACAGGAGGCCGAAGCACCCGCCGGGGACTCGCCCAAGGACCTTCCCGGCAGAGCAGCAGGTTGGACAACCCCAGCGCAGCCTTTGAGCCTGGCTCTGGTTTTCTGTCCGAGACCACTGACCACCTTTGGGCCAGTGCTCCACCAAAGTTCAGCGGCAGAGGCTTCCCAGCCCTCCACCTTTGCTGGCTGTCCTGGAGAAATTAAAACGACTTTAAAAAAAAAAAAAAAAGCTCATCATTCATAAAGTGTTCATTTTCAACTCTGCTCTGCAAAATGTCTCATTGTGACTTGGAAATGATGTGTAGGCAGAAGATGTACTTTAACATGTGATGATTTTTGTTTAAATTTGCTCTGAAGGTCTTTCTCAGCAGCTCTGCTTTTCTGGAAGCGTTGTTGCATCCCCAGCAATGCTGTGTCTGTTCTGCTGGTGGCTGCTGGTGCATCCCGACAGGCGATGCTGCCGGTGCACTCCAGCAGTGTCCGGCTTGCCCAATGCTGCACGGAGCTGCGGGGAGCAAAAGCCGTTCCCTGGTGCTGCATTTCGCGGGAAGCCCTGTCTGGAGCGGGTAACGAAAGCAGCTCGCCGGTTCCTAATGAAGAAGATGGCTGGCAGTGAGGAGAGGCAGAGCCTCGGCTGCCAATCTGCTCTTAGCACTGGGCGAAGCTGGCCGTGGGATGAGGCTTGGCTGTTGCAAAGTGGTGAGGTGGGAGCGGTGAAGCTTTCCTCTGCCTGGCTGGGGTGCAAGCACTGCAAACGCCGCTGGCTTCCAAATAAAGGCTGAGTAAAAGCTGCTTCAAGAACAACACGTAGTGTGGGAGCGGTGACATGCTTCCTGCAAGAGAAAAACAAGCCTGGACCCTTGAGGTGGAAAAACCGGAGCTTGCCATAGCGCACGTGCCCTAACGCGAGAGAAGCGAGGGGCTGGGGACACGCTGGAGCAGGGACCCGTGGCGAGGGGTGACCGTGTGCCTCGGGACACCGGCAGAGCCGCACATGCCGTGCAGGGGACTGCACTGTTCTGTGCGGGAAAGCGGTTTTGTGGAGTTTAGCTGTGACCTCGCAGGGATCAGTTGCCCCCATCCATAAGGGGCTTTGGCCATGCCTCCCTCTCTGCAGCATCCCGGGATGCTCAGGAGAATCTCCTTGTGATACTGCTCCAGCCATGGTTTATGGCCCTATAAATAGGAGATGTGGCTGCGTAATGCTGGCTTAGTAACTGCGTAAAGCTTTTGTGGCTCAGTGTGGGAGGGCTGAGGGCTTGTTGCTCAGCAGACAGCATTTGAGGCTCCGTTAAGAGCAAACGGCGCTAATTGATGTTGCCACTTGACTGTGTGCCGTTCAGGTTAAAGACGGGGGGAGCCCGGGTCCCCCCGCCCTGGGATTTGCCTGCCCGGCGAGCCGAGCCCGCCGCACGTGCGGCTTCCTCGGGGACGCGTTCCTCTAATTGCCAGAGTCCCGTGCATGACCCCAGCCCTGCTCCCGCTGCTTGCGATAGCATCTCCACCTCATCTGCAGGACTCGAGTAATGAAGCGTCAGTTAATTGACATGGATTAGGACATCCACTTAAGTACCCACCGAAACGTGGGTGATTAATGCTGGGAGCCGTGGCCACGCTTCCTGCCGGGAGCACGGTCGGGCTCTGCCTCTTCCTGGCAGAAGCCGAAGCTCGGCTGAGCCCGCAGCGGCTGGGCGTTACACAGGGAAGCGTTGCCATTTCAGATGCTGGCAAGCACTATTTTAGAAAGAGCTCCCGAGAAGAATAAACCCATTTTCTACAAGTAGTTGCCTTTCATGGGTTTTCTTATTAAGTTTTCTCTGGGAAGGATGAGGTTGAGTTACTCATCTTCTCGTTTCTTGGCTTCGTAAGAGGCTCTCTACTCCTTTAGCATCCTCTGATGTGAAATATTCAGGACTTATTCTGTGTTCCCATCAAAGTGACATATTCTCTGGCAAAATCAATTTTGCTAATTTTTACGGATGAGGATGGAAACGTTTCTTACGGGCATTTCCTTGGGGATGTTCTGCTCAGGTGTCCGGTGGGAAGGGATAGAGTCCATGTTCTTCCCTTTCGTCCTTCCGGAGATCCGGACCTGCGCAGCGCGAGGCTGCTGGCACGTGGACCCGGCGCGGGGGGGGGGTTTGCAAGAAGCCGAGATACCGTGGGAGATGCAATGAATTACAGAGGTTTGCGAAAAGCAGCAAGGGATGCAGGAGGTCTCCCGTTGCCACCAATCTGCCTGGCAGAGACCTCTATCTCTCCTTTGGAGATAACGCTCTGAAAAGTTTAATCACTCCTCCAAAGGGGATTTTTTTTTTAATGAGATGCAAAGCACAGCGATATCTGACTCACTGGCAATTAGGCTCCGGAGGGTGTGTGCCCACAAACAGCACAGTGTTTTCTAGGCGCTCAGAGTGCCTCTGGTGACTCACGTTCACCTTGATCCCGCAGGATTTCGTTTCTGCGGCTGCCGGAGCGGGAGAGCCTGCGAGCTGCCCGGATGCCGCGCGCGTGATGAGGTGGCCACGGCAGGGAGAACGGCATGGGCTTCTCCGTGGAAAAGAAATTGTTCGGTGCTAAAAGGGGATTTAAACCTCTGTATGAAAGGATCAAGAGTCTTTGCCTGGGATTTCATCCCTGCTGCCTTCGCTTTCTATTTTGGTTTGGCTTTTTCTCCATCTTTTTGGGCCGTTCTCTTTTCTCCATGAAGCGTGTCAAGCCGTGAGCCTTCTCCAGCAGCGGGATGTCCCCGCCGCAGGGCTGGGCAGAGCCCTGGTCCCGGGCTTGGGAGCGGGACCGCGGGGTCCGGGAGCTCCCCAGCACCGCACTGGAGCCTCGGCTGGGCCATGCGATGCCCTGCTCTGTGCTCCCCTCCCTCGCGCCCCAGCTCTCGTGCCTTTGCTTTCTCCAGGCTTTCCTATTGATGTTTCACACCTTCAAAGAGTGCTCTGCTGCTGCTTTTTTTTTTTTTTATTCTATTTCTTGCTCCATAAAAGCCATCTGTCTATCTGTCTGCTTTTAGAGGCTTTATTTCTCTCATCTTCTCCATTTCTGTAAGAGTTACTGGATCTTTTGAAATTCTTTACGCTTTCCCTGTGCTCGTTCCCATGTATGGCTGCTGAGGTTTCAGGGCAGGCTGTGCATCCCTGGGCTGCCGGGGACTTCCCAGGAGAAAGTTTGGATCTCGGTTACTCTGGTGTGAATCGCGAGCAGCTCTCGTAGGAGACCACGGTGCCGGAGTTAAGACCGCAGTCAGTTGGATTTCCCAGGGGACCGTGCAGCCCCGTGCGGACGTCCATCCCTCGCCGTGGGAAGGGATGGCTGGGCCCTGTGCCGGTCATCCGGGCGTTTCCAGCGGGGTCAATGCTTGTCTTCACTCCTGGGAAAGTGGAGCTCTTTGGGAGATCGTCATTAAAAATCCCGTTGGAAGATATTTTCTCCTTGGGTATTTTCCACAGTGGTAGTATTTCCCATTGATGCGGATATCTCGGTGGGCAGAGCGGTGGACTCTGATGTGCGGCTCCTGCGAAGCCGCATTGTGTTACAACAATGCAATGAACATATTTTAATTGTTTTATTTTAAAGCTCATTAAGCTGCTACTTTATACCTACTGAGCTAACTTATCTTATTTTTTTTAGATCAAAGCGTTTCCTGCGTACGTTGTAATGACACGCTTGAGCACGTTAATTTAGAAAATAAGATAAGCGCTCGGTTTATTTACCAGCGAAGCGGTGGTGTTAAAGGGCGGTGTAAGCAGTACTTGTACCATGGTCGTCTTCTCTGCGGGTCCCTTCAGAGCCAGAGGGCTGGGTTGAAATAGTCGCTGTCTCTTGAAATCACCATGCCCTCGTGGATATGGGCTTCAGAGGAGGAAAACCCCTTGTAAGGCTCCTTACAGCCTGGGATCTGGCAGGATTATTGCAATCCTGGCATTCGTCTGCTCGGCTCCTGGCAGGGAGAGCCCCTCTCCCGCCGTCCCGTCCCGCAGCGCTCGGGCTTTGCATCACCACGTACACCCTGACGTGGTCGTTTTGGCAGAGGAAGAGGCCTGATGGTCCTGCAGGAGCCGGGCTTTGTCCACAGGTTGATTATACAGGGGGTAGACGTGTGGCAAAGGAAGAGAATTCACCTTCATTTGTGGCTTCGGAGGAAGCGCACCTTCCTCCGTGAGCCCGCAGCTGCATCAGGGAGCTGCTAAACCGATCCGCCATCCTTATTTACTCTGGACAGCATTAGGGATGATCTCTAAGCTCCCGAGTTTAGTGCTCTCATACATATGTCGCAGTCCCTTCCCTTCAGCCGCACCGGTTTTTAAATATGTTTAGTAGAAGGGGAAGGTGTTCTCCGCTCTCGTGGTGGTGATGGGAGAGGGCAGCGTGGTCCCGCACGCCCGGAGACCTCCTGGGTAGCTGTTAGCAAGTAAAGACCAGGAATTGATGTTGTGGTGCAAGCCTTGCCACGTCTCCCTGCCCTGCCCTGCCTCCTTCAAACCGGCTGTGTGCCGGCTCCCTGCGAGTCTTCAGGTGGGGTCCCCTTCTGAAAGGGTCCTCTCGCTTTTTCAGCCCCTCCTGTGCTTATTCGCATTACAGCACTGAGCAGAAGTACCTTTTGCTCCCCATCTTGCCGTGCTGGTGTCTTGCTCTCGCTCCGATGGAGCAGCGATGCAGCCCCGCAGTACCGGCTCCGTCTTCGATCCAGTTAACGTGAGATGCGCTGCTGTTACGGCATACTTCGGTTCCTACCAGAGCTAGGTCTGATACACAGGAATACACGAGGCAGTTTAGATAGAAGCTAAAACAAGGGGGAAAACCCCTGATTTCTTTAGGTTTATGGGATTTTTTTAATATCACCAAGAACGGAGCTCGAGGCTGTGACTCTTCACCAAGATTTTTGGTGGATTTGGAAATCTGAGAGAAACTTCCCAGCAAGTTGTGTCTGAACTGAAGCTCTTGCTGCCTCCTGATCCCCGGCGCTGGTGCAAAATTCGGGGGGGATGAGTGCGATAAGTCGGCGACAGGTGCAGGTTTGGGCTGGAAAGCCAGCGCTCACAAACCCCCTTTATTCGGCGAGACAAAAGCCGAGTGTTATTTCCGACGTGTGATGAAATGCCCCACTGTCCGGCCCTGCCACGCTAAATGCGCGCAGTGTTTGCCGGCTGGGTTGGCCGGGCGCTGGCAGCGTGCAGAGCGGCGGCGGGGGAAGCGGTGGCCGCGCCGTGCCCGCCGGAGGGGATGCTCTAGCCGTACCCCGGGCCGCAGGGGCCGAGCCTGCAGCTGAGCCGTCCCCTCCGGCAAATGCTCGGGGCGGTTTGTCGCCCGGCTGGGGCGGGAGGCAGCGTGGCCGCCGTCCCCCGCCTGCAGCACGCGGGCAGGCAGCGCGGGCGGCTCGGGGCGACGTGCCCAGGCCCTGCCTTGCGACGTCTGGCAGATGAAACCGCAGCCCGCTGGGTCTTCCTGGGGGAGCCAGACTGCGCCTGGAGCTCCTTCTGCCGGAGCAGCGGCGGGTGAATCACCGAGCTCCGGTTTTGCACAGAAATTTGCTGAAGATGTTTCTCCGTCTGAAGGTGCATGCCGACTTCTGGGCTTCCCACCCCTGGCGCTTTTCAAATCCTATCTGAAATAATCCCGCAGGACCGGGGAAAATACTCTACAGCAGATGCTGCGTCCGCTTTAGAGCAAGTCGAACTAGGCTGGCAATCTTGGACAACGTTCACCGGCTCGCTGCGTTAGCTGAGCCCTTGCACTCCTCCTCAGGCTGGCTGTGGGCACCGAGCACCCCTTAGTCCTGTTGGCATCCCTTTAAATGTTTAAAAATGGGAAATGAACTTAAAACCCAGGGTTGAAGTTTGGCTCGGCTTTGGCAGCGACCAGGCACATGGCCGCCGTGGAGCAACCCTGCTTTTGCCTTTGCAGCAATGCCACGTGCGCCTGTTTTCTCAGTTTTCCCCTTTTTTTCTCTTTCCCGCATTGCTCTGCAAGCCCGTGCCGCTTCTTACGGCGTGGGATGCAGCGGTGGGGTCCTGCGCCGGTGGGCTCCAGCACGAGCCCTGGGCTGGTGCTTGGGGCTTTGCCCTTTCTCTGCCTCCGGCGAAGGACGGGACCCGAAGGAGGGAGCAACCAGGGCCGCGGCACCGCTGCGCCAGATCTGCTCTCTGACAGCCTTGGCAGGGTCTGCGCCTACCGCATCAGCATATTGTCGGTACCGCTGGGTATTAATTATGCCTTCCGCACTCGCGGCTATTCAAATGTTAAAATTGTTTATTTGCAGCTGGGCGAGCTCAAGACAGAGGCAGAAAAGCCGCGCGCGAGCGGCTCCCCTCCGCCGCGGAGGGTTTTTAATTTGCGCAGCTCTGAAGGCTGCGAAGCCCAGCGCCGCTTCGGGATGCTGCCTTGGAAATCGGCCGCTGCCACTTGCACGCATGCAGGAAGGGAAAGCAGGAACAGCCAGCACGGCCGATGCACGAGAGGAGGTGCACGGCGCGGGAGGGAAACGCCTCTGCCCCGGTCCCAGGGACCCTTGGAGGACGGTGGCACCACCGGCGAGCCCCAATGCCCCCCTCTCCTCCGCGGGACGCGGCTCCCCAAGCGCAGGCAGGGACGGATCCGGCTGCCGCTGTCTCGCCGTTCCTGTCCTGGGGAGGACCCCCTGCTCCCCAGCTCCGGCTGACCCCTTTCCGCCCCGTTTTCCGGGGGAAATGGGCGCCGTCTGCCTGGCTGCGAAAGCGTGGTGGTGAGAATTCAGCCTATTTCACCCTCTGCTGATTTCCCGCCGTGATAACTCCCATCCCTTCCGCTGCGGGAAGCGGTGCAGGTTTAATTACTTGTGGGGAGAAGGGGGAGAGCAGAGGAACTTAGGACTTGTTTCAAATATCACTTTTATTAGTAGGTAATCCTGAAGCTCAGTTCTGTAATATAGATAGGTAGTGATGTGGCACATTTAATTTACCTAGTGCTACTGTGTGTCAGCTTTTGTGCCCTAATTCCCACTCCTGGCTTTAAAGAGCTTGGCAGCCATGTTTTCTCAAATTTGTAATTATCTTGGTAGAAGTCGTGGCTGCAGACGGCGCAGTGAATAGTAAGTTCCCAGTTCCCATTGGGTCTGGGTTCAGAGCGACTCGTTTCGGAGCAAAACATCGCTTAGGAGAGAGGTGCTCGGGTCGGCGGTGCCCGCGGTCCCGCGCCTCTGCTGCTGGTGCCCAGGGGAGCGGGGCGGGGTGCGGTGGGTGCTGTGCTGGGTGCCCCGCTGGGGTGGTCCGCGGGGTCTCCGGCTGATCTCACGGCGTAACTCACCGCGTGCCTTTCGGCACCTGTCCGTGCCGCCCTCGCGCGGCAACGCGCTGCGTCCTTCCTCCCAGCCCCGGCGAGGCCGGTCCCGTTCTGGCCTGGCGGGAAACAGCGATGCTCTATTTCCATGGCGATGGCGGGGAGTGTCACAACAAAGGACAGTCGCTGCACTGCAGGGATCGTCACACAGGGAAGCGGGGCTGGAGAGGAGAGCAGCTGCGGCAGGCGCCGGGTCTACAGTCCCCGCCTCGGCGAGGACGCGCGATTGCGGGCCGAGTATCTGCCACGCTGAAACTTTCCCCTCTTCCTCTTGCTCCAGCGTGAAAGTCGCCCGCTGAGATGCCGCCAAGATGCAGCGGCCTCCTTCTTTCTCCAGCCAGCGAGTTCCTGCAAATACTCTCACAACGTGTCACGCCCCGAACGCCTTTGTAGGACACGCAGCCGCGCTGCCAAGGATGCTTCTCCTAGAGCATGGCGCCCGCTTTCCTGCCGTGTCTTGCCTGGGACGAGCAGACATCGCCCCGTCCCTCCGGCCACGGCTCCCGCTCATGCTCCAGGCTTTTGCCAGAATATTTTTGTCTCTGTCTTGCTTGGTGTTTGGAGATATGAAATGCTCAGAGTTCGTAAATCATCCCAACAAGGACATAACCTTGATTCCCTGTGCAATACCAATAGATTACCTAACAGGAGGCATGAAATGGAAGAATGGCTCCATTTGTATAATTCTGCATTAAAAATCAGCCTATTCTGCATTTAATGCTGCCTGTGAAGTGTCTCCACAGTCAGGGGAGAAAGGGGCCGGTGTTGGAGAGCAAACAAGTACCTTATGTAAGGGACGCAAATAGGCACCTCTCGCCGGCGCTGCCCTGGGAGTCACACTCGAGCGAGCCTTTTCAGGCGCTGGGGAAATGGCTTATGTGGAAACGGCTTGCAAGCTGCTGACAGGTTGTGTTTTGCAGTTTGTCAGAGCCACTCGGTGCCCATGATCCCAGTTAATTGCTCAGACGGATTACCAAACTCGGGGATTTCTGGGTGCTCAGCGGTCGCCTGGTTTTGCAGCCGCTGGATTAACCCATGTCCTGCCCGCAGCATTGGGGCTCGCCGGTGGTGCCACCGTCCTCCAAGGGTCCCTGGGACCGGGGCAGAGGCGTTTCCCTCCCGCGCCGTGCACCTCCTCTCGTGCATCGGCCGTGCTGGCTGTTCCTGCTTTCCCTTCCTGCATGTGTGCAAGTGGCAGCGGCCGATTTCCAAGGCAGCATCCCGAAGCGGCGCTGGGCTTTGCAGCCTTCAGAGCTGCGCAAATTAAAAACCCAGGCATTGCAGCGAAGCGGCAGCTTCTCTGGAAGCTCTGGCTCTCGCTGGGGCATGGCAGAGTGGGTAGGAGAAGTAGCCTGGCGCAAGGATGAGGTGGCACCTAGCCGAGGACCGGCACGGGGGTGCTGCCAGCCCTGGGCTCGGGGGGGTCTCGCTCCCATCGTGCTGCTGGCCCCTGTGCTCCCACAGCCACCTCTGCTCTGGGGGTGCTCACGCTGGCTGCCTCTGTGGCTAGAAATGCAAAATAACGTGCGTGGAGGGTGGCAGAGGGGGGGGTTTCCTCCATTTGTCCTGACTGCTCTCATCTTTTGCCTGTGCACTGTTTTTCCTACGGATTTCTGTCCAACTTCCATACTGTACTGCGCTGCCAGTGCATGGAGCTCCATTGTTTCAAAAGCACTAAGCAACCCTCAATGCTCCTCATTGATCTGGAGACATCGCGTAGCTGATGCAAGCAGTGCTCCGTGCCTGCGTAGCCCGTGCACGTGCTTCAGAGCAGCAGCGGCGTTGCAGGGGCTGTGGCTGCGAAGCAGCAGCCCTGGGGCGATGGGCCCGGCTGATGCCCGAGGGGCAGCGGATTCGGGTTCACAGCTGGGATGTGGGTCGAGGGGGGCCGGGGGCTGCCTTTCCCAGGCCGCTGCTTCACGTGTATCCCAGGACAGAGATAATCTTGCATTTTCAGCTCTGCAGCAATCCGAGATCAGGAATTACCGAAGCATTTCTCTTGCTTGTGCGTGTTCCTCAAAATGCTCGGGGTCTTCTGGCTGTACACGAAGCTTCATCAGGGTGGGAGGGATTCGGTCGTCCCGGCTTTCCCGGTGGAGAAGGAGCTGAAGGCACGCAGGGCTGGTGGCAAGAGCCACGTTGCTGCTGCCCGTGGGGACGGTGAGACCGGAGGAGCCGGGCAGCATCACCGCGCCAGCCCCAGACACGAAAGCGCCCTGGCAGCCTCTTCCCAGCCAGTGAAGAGTGCGGCGAGCTCGCGTCCTCCGGCCTCCTCAAAATTAATCTCTCTCTTAAGTGCCAACTTTCCTCCTCTTCAAAGCAAACAGCTGCATCTGAAAGGATTTGAGAAGGGATTTTCATACTGGGGAGAATTCTGAAACGTGTCGTGTACGGTGGGAGGGCTGCGATGGCTCCGTCTGAAACACCTTCACCACCCGTAACTCCATCGCCTTTAAAACAGATTGGTTGGGCTCAGCAAAGCAACCCTGGAGCGCTTAACGTGCATGATCCCTGTAATTATCTGAGTAGTTTCCTGGAAATCTGCTTTTGTACTTCTCGTGAAGTGCAGGTAAATATTTGTAGCAGTTTCCCTTACTGTGTGAGAATACGGCCGCCTCTCCATCCATTAAGCCGCGGGAGCGGATTTATGGTTCACAGGAGCAAAGGCTTCGGATGAGGAGGGCGAAGAAGGGATTTCACCTTCTCAAATATCCCCGCTGCTCGTTTCCTTTTTTAACCCAATTTCAGAGTTTTGTTGAATTTTTTCCTTGAGTTTGAGAAGTACTTTGGGATAATGTTCCCATTCACCTCCAAGATGGCAAAAGAAATACCATGAAAATTGCCCACACTCCCCATGTCTCTTTGCAATGGAAAAAAAAAGTTGTGTGTGTTTATGGGGGTGGTCATGAATAATCAAAATCCTGACTTGCAGAGCGTTCAGCGAGCAGCGTAATCGAGGCCCTGCCTCGTGCATCCCTCAGCCCACCACGGAACCCCAGCCGGGGCTGGGTCCGTGCCCCCAGACTGAGGCAGACGGGTGCTACGTGCACGGCCGACCGATTTGTCCCCTTCCCTACGACAGGAACCCCCCCTTTGAGTGCAAGTTGGTGAGTTATTCCATGCACTGAGAGCAGCGAAGGTTCCTCTTGCCTCTGCTTTCCAGCCGGTGGGATGCAGCTTGTGCAGCTGGAGGAGGGTTTGTGCCATTTGATGTCTCAGCAAAGCTCAAACGTCCTCCCAGCAGCGGTGACTTTCTGCTCGTGCCTCCCGAGAGGCGAGCGGACGCTCTCCTGCCCGGTGCGGCGATGGGGAGGCAGAGGCACGGGGACTCCCCGGGGGGGCACGGCGGGAGCAGCGGGCTTTCGTGGGACGGCTCGGGGTTTTTTGGAGCAAACGCAAGGTAGCGGGACCTCCGGGCTGGACGTGTCCCCGCGCCCTGGGCTGCCCTTGGGCCACGTCTCTCTCGCCGCCGGCTTTGGCAGGGTGCTCGAGTGGGGCCGGGGGAGCGGGAGGGGTGGCAGGGGGAGGAACGGGTGGTCCTGCAGCGGAGCCCAGGGCCCCTGGTGCCGCCGGCCCCGCCACACGCTGCCGCATCCCCGCATCCCTGCCGCCGCCGCGCTGAGCACATCGCGCTGCGTTGCCTAGACAACGGCAACTCCTACACACTGCTATTTATTCTGAAGGACACTTGCTCTTATCTGTTGTTGCAAAGCCCTCAAAAGATTGCATGCCACGCAAAATTCCTCCGAGGTAACCGGACTCGCTGCTCCCGTCCCAAAAGCCATCTCCTGGGGACATGCCAGCCAGCAGGGTGGCCAGGAGGATGCTCCTTGGGTGGCAGTCCCTTGGCGGGCATCACTTGAGGGGACGCAGGTGGGAGGGTGACCCACGCCGTCCTTGGGGCAGGACAGGGTGCTGCTAGGGGCTCTGCCTGCCTCGTGCTGCCCCGTATGAGCCATGGGTGTCCCCCGCCATCTCCTTCCCCATCACCAGAGGTTGTGGCCTGGGGAGCGATGCCAGGAGCAAGGGACACCCCTGCCTGTGGGGTCACCCAGCCCTGCCTGGCCACGCTTGGGCACAGCCTTTCTGCTGTGCTGGCCTGAAGCCAGCGGTTGCACGGTGCATTTTCCTTGCGTGTCTGCCCAGTGCTGCAGGGGAGCAAGGCAGTGATGCTCGGGCAGGTCCCGTGCAGGAGCAAACCCCTGTGAGCTCGGGGCTGCCATCAGTGCAGCTTGAGAACGTCATGAGCAAGCAGGAGGAAATGGGAAGAGGGGAAAAATCTGTTTTTCCTGCGAGCTGCCAATCCCGAGTACCGAGGACTGGCATTTTGTCTTTCAGAAGCTTCCACGCAGCAGCTGGGATTTAGCGAGCACCAAGTTTGGGCTGGGCGCATCTTCCCTCGCCTCGTTCAGCGGCCGTTAATAAAAGTGCCTCGTGCGCTGCTTCCTCGCGGAGAGCTGGAGGGGCAGGGAGGAGGTTTGGGGGTGCGCACGGGTGGTGCGAGAGGTGGTACCCGGTGAGCGTAGCACCGGGAGGTGCCCGGCACCTCTCCTTCCTTGCGAGGAGACATTTCAGATGGCGTTAGGGAGTCAGGCAGAGGCTGAAATCGAGCCTGACGTGCCGCTGGAGTGAATATGAGCATTGCTAAGGTGAATCTGTGTTGAATGCTCTCGCTGGAAGCCGGAGCTCCTGAGTCCTCGCCGGTGGAGACGGGGCGTTGCCTGTGGCACTGCCGATGCAGGGCACGCAGGGGATGCTCTTCGTGCTGCCCCCCACGGCACTGCCACCGCTCCGCCGGCCTCTAAAAAAAACCCCACCAACAACATGTTTTGGGTGGTTTGGTTTTTTTGAAGCCTTGAAATCCTTCCTCCCCCAGCCTGAACTATTTTGGTTTATGTTGTCTGTTTCTGGCTCTTCCCTTTCTCCTTCTGCGCTCTTTCCCTGCGTTGCCTTATTCCTCCCCAAAATAAATGCTGTTACGCTTTGAAAAAATACCCAATTAGGAAGAAAAAAAGAGATCCTCTGAGCAGAAAAAGACTGTGCCTGAGAGTATCCAGGTCAGATCCTTTAGCTTCATTTGCTCACGCATGGAGGGAGTGTACAAATGCTTCTGTCAACCAGATGCACATTTTGTAGTGCTACCAAGGACTTTACGGGGCGCAGCGCTGCGGAGGATTAGTCTATTTAGCCATATAAAGCTCTCATTAACTCCTGCTGAGTTCGACAAAAGTCTTTCTTGTGTAAAAGCTGAATAAAATGGAGTAAAGATTTTTGGGCTTTGGCCTAATGACTTTTTTCAGGCAGAGGCGGGGGGACAACAAGAAAAATTTGTGTATCAGGCATTTTCTTACTGCGAAACACCGTGCTTCACGTGGGGTAGCGTCTTAGGGGAAGGTGCGGTGCCGCTGAGGAAGGGAGAGGGCTTTGCCGTGACCTGACCTGATGGCGGCACGTTACATCAAAGCAAAGTTTTAAATAACGAGCCTGCCGACAGTTCAGCGTGATTCCCTGCTATTCTGTGAGAGAGGGAGCAGGGAAAGGGGCTGCTCATCCTTCCCTGCTAGGCTGGGGGCTTCACCGAGGAGACACCTGGCGCGGCACCCGGTGAGTCCCCGGGCCGCGGGGTCGCATTCGGCGCTGGGCGCTGCTCTCCGCAGGAGGGGATGCTCCAGCTGTGGCGTGGGCGACCTGCTCGATAGGAGATGGGTTACAGGTGCAAACACAGGAGCGTGGGTCCCTTCTGCTTCAGCTCATTGAGGGATTAATACCGCCGTCCTCTGCGGGCTCGCTCCTTGTACCTTGCCTTGGAAGCTGGGGAGCAGGGGTCGGGCTCCTGCTGAGACCACGGAGCAAAGGCTCTCGCCGCTGGCGCTCCCCTTGTGCCATCTGCTTTAGAAATTCATCTAAACCGGCTGAGTTTGGGCAACGCAGACGCTGGCCGCTCACTTGGGGCGTTTTGCGGTAAAACCCATCCTCAAGTCATTCACGGCGTTCACAGATCCACTGAAAAGCAGCAAAGTCACGTTTTCGGATGGGGGTCCTTGATCTGCCTTGTTCGTGGTGGTGGGTTTTGAGATGGGAGGAGGGTGGGGACAGGGTGCAGGGTGCCCTGCAATGCTGTTTCGGGGGGTGCTGGCCGGAGCCCCGGGGGAAGATGGCGGCACCGCTCTCCTGCGCTGCCGGGGCTCGGGGAGCCGGGGCATGCCGTGCGGGGAGGGAGCGCTGGGTTGCTCCCCTGCCTTTCTAACACGGTCATTGTCTGTCCGCAGGTCAAGTTGCCCGCTCGGAAGCCATGCTTGGATTTTAATAGCCATGTTCCACCTAGCCATGGACCTTGCCAGCTGCCAGCCGCCAGCCAGCAGCGCTGGGGGGAGGCTCTCGCCGCGGCCGGTGCTCCGGCACAGACTGTCCCGCAGCTCGCCGTGGGGCGTGGGGAGCGGGGAGGAGCTGCGGCGCCCCGGCCCCCCCTGGACCTGCGCCCCCACGCCCCCCCCGCAGAGACCCCGCTCTCGCCGGCCACCCCCGGCCGCCCTGCTGCCTGCCGGCCGCCCCCTGCGCCGGCCCCGCTCCCGGCGGGGCCGGCGGCACCTGCGCGGCCGCGGCTTCGCCCCATGGGACGGGCGGTCCACGGCGCTGCCCGAGGTCATCGTCTGGGGCCCCACGGGCGAGGAGGACTCCCTGGAGAGCAGCACGCTGCCCGGCGCTTTCGCCACCACCACCGCCACCACCACCGCCGCGACCACCACCGCCACCGCTGCCACCGCTGCCGCCACGCCGCCTCCCGCGCCCCCCAGCACCCCGGCTCCCGCGCCTGGTGGGGACGTGCCCCGCAGCAGCCCTGGCCGCACCAGCACCGCCGAGCCGGCCGCCGGCCACAGCAGTGGCAGCAAGGATGCTCGCCCGCCCCGCGGGCTGGGAGACAGCACAGGTAGGGTCTGCCGGGGGGCCGGGGGCTGCGGCGGGTAAATGGGGAGGGCTGGGGGGTCCTGGGGCGGAGGGGTCACTGCGGCACGAGCTTGCCGGGCGGCAGCACCGCCTCGGACGGAGATAAATGCATGATGTTAAACAAGAGCACTCGGGAGGCAAACGGCAGCTCTGATTCATTGCTTTTATCAGAGGCGTTTTCCAGCAGCTTGCTGTGTTTTTTCCCATTAGCCGTATCCATCCACAGCCCATCTCCTGTAATCGTATTTAGCATGGTGCTCGGGCACGGCAATGCGTTCCCCCAGCGCTATCTGCTGCGTGGACATGGATGGGAAAGCTGCTTCCCATTTATTTTAAATTATATTTGTTATTGCCAGTATTAAACTGTGGGATACCATAGTATAGTTTACAGAATTTATTCACTGTGCATCGACTGCTTTTAGCCCACAGTGATTTTCTAGTCGAATCGAAAAAGAATTTTATGGGCTAATCTTAATCCCAATTAATTTACCTACCCTGCCCTGCTTGGCAGAAAGAGGCAAGGTAACCATAATGTTGTTCCTGACTTAGAGGAGTTATTTATAGCGGCAAAAAACCTCCTAACCTACGCACCTTTTAAAAAAACGCTGGAATTGGCTGGATAAATTAGCAAGGGAGTATCGGTAACGACTGCCGGCGCGAGCTGCGAGCTGCACGACGAGCTCTTCAGCCACATCTCCCCCGATCTGCCGTGGTCGGCGCCTCCGGCCTCGGTGGCATCGTCTGGTCCGGCTGCGCGGGGTCCGGGGGGCTCGTTGCCGTCAGCCGGCTGCGGCAGCCTGTCGGCCTGCTCCGTTTGCAGCACGTGGGAGGATGGCCCCGGGCATGTGCTGTAGCTTAACCGAGTCGGCTGCCTCGTCGAGGCGAGGACGAGCTGCCGGTGCTGCCGCGTGCCTGCCGGTGCGCCGCTGCCGCCGCTGCCCTCCCCGGCCGGCAGATCGGCAGCGAGCCGTGTCCCCGGCGGTCTCCCAGGGGGCCGGCTGCTTTAATCTGCCGGCTCTTAGCTCTCATTAGGGGCTTTTTCCAGGATCGGAGGTTTTGCTAATTAACTTATTTTCACCGAGTGGTGAATGCGATAAACTCCTTCCTGGGGCTAAAGCACCTTTTTGATCTCAGCCCATCCACCCTACATTGAAAAGCGCCTGAGCTCCGGATCTGCTTTTCCTTCTGCTGCTGGGGCTGAGCGCCCGGGAGAGCGTTTCGGGAGCGAGCGGCCAATGCCGTCTCGAAGCACCGGCCACGGTTTTGCTGGCAAGGCGCCTGTGCGAGGCCATGCATTTTTCAAGCCCAGCTCCTCTCTGTTATATAAGCTTTAGCGGCTGGAAGTGTTTGTTCTCTGCTGGGAAAAACATATGGCTACAAATTAGGATTAGGTAACTTGTCTGTACTTTTTATTTGCCTCAGCGAGCATTGCAAATCCCCGTCCTGCCGTCCTGTAAGGTGCCGCACGTCGCGATAGGAGCCCGAGGTGGGGGGGCGGGCGGAGAGGGATGCTGCTCTCACAGTGTGTGGTCCCTCAGCTTTGTCTGGCAGCAGCCCTGGGGGTCGAGGTGGTCCCACCTGCAGCACCCAAGGGAGCTGGGGCCACCCCGGGAGCCGGCAGAGCCGCCCCAGCGCTCCCGCAGCCAAGCGGACCCGTGCTCCCCGGCACAGCACCAGCACCCTCGTTCCCCTTGGATCGGGGGCTGCTGTCGTGCTAACGAAGGTGCTGCCTCCCCCCGCCGTGTCCTTCCCGCGCCGTGCCCTTGCTTCCCTCCGTGCATTGCTGGAAAGGGACTTGCCACTGGTGATGCTGGGGGACCGTGGGGGTCCTTGGGGGTGCGTGGGGTGGGGGCACTTGAGCGAAGGCAGCAGCACTCACTGAGACGAGCGGTTAAAGCAGTCCTGCTCAGTTAGCTCTTCCTCTCGCCCCGCTCCTCCTTGCTGAAGAAGCGAGAGAAAAAAAGCGAGGAACAATGTCTCCGTGACTCACTAGCAGCAAAAACAAGCTTAAAAAAATTCCCCTGGAATAGCGAATACTCTGCTTGTAGGTAGGAGAACAGGCAGAGGAGTGGTTACTCGTACTGTCCCGGAAGAAGGGCGGGCGAGGCTGGTACGTGCCGCCGCGGTTTGGTGGGTGCCGCCGCGCAGGGGCTTGTTTGGGGAACCCACAGCTCAGGTGCGTTTGTCCCGGTGCCAGCTCTGCCTGCTCGGCGCCTGGCAGAGCGCTGCTGGCAGTCAGATGGGGACACAATATGTTCACCCAGGCATAGTTTATGCTTATGCTTTTCAAAACTGTGCTGCTTTTTTCGGGGGCTGTCATAATCGTTTTATGGTGGAGCACGGAAGGAGAGAAATAATTAAAATTCCAGCGTGCTGCAAGAGGCGAGGGCCGTAAGGAGCTTTCGCCGGGGCGGCCGCGGGGCTGCTCTCCGAGCGGGCTGGGCTCCTCCGCCAAGGCAGCGCATCCTCCTGTACTACGGGCTCAGCCAAAAAACAGAAGAAAAGAGAAGAATGAATCAGAGACTGTCAGAGCGAAGGCATGAATTGCGCTCGCTGGGTTGTCTGAGGCTCTCCTTTCAGTATTATTAGAATAAAGCCGTCTTTAATTAAACCTTTAAGTGCTTTATAAGGCAGAAGACTTTATGTGCCGTCTGCTGCTCTTAATGGTGGTTTGATGGCTGGTGCGCAACGAGTTTGGCGTCGTGCTCTGCAGGCAGTGTGCTGGTGAAGGAGCCGGTGCTAAGGGGCACCCCCGTCCCCGGGCAGAGGTGGGGGCCAGGTTTGGCAGGGGTGCTCCTGGGTGGAGGTGCGGGGCTGCGTGGGTGCTGGCGTGGGCACCCGCCGTGCCGGCAGCCAGAGCCGAGCTCGTGGCGTGCCCCAGCCCACCCTCTGCTCCCTCCCCACCGCTGGCCAGGAATAAATAATAATAAAGAGACATTCGCTTCCCCGCTGGGAGATGACCCTGCCTTCAAAAAGAAGGTGCAGGAGAGGGGGTGCTGGATGCCAGGAGATAGCGGATGCAAAAGGCTTCAAAGGAATTAATTAAAGATAAAATGTGTTTAAGAGAAGACCCTGGGCGGTTGGGATGGAGCCGCGGCTTTGATCCGCCGGGCAAAGGCGTGGGGAGCCATCGCAGCCGGGGGCCGGAGGGGAGGCGAGGGGGCTGGACGGCATCTCCTGGGCCAGTGCCTGCCGGCCACCTTTCCCGGGAGGGTCCCGGAGGGTCCTCTGTAAGGCCATGCATCAGCTGCGCCAGAAAGTGGTTTTCCTTAAGGGTGGAGGATGATGGCGAGGGAGAAGGGACTCTCGTTCTCCCCGGGATTAGCAGATGTCGTGCGTGCATGCGTGCCTTCACCCACGTGTGTCTAAATGAGCCAGAAACTCTCCTCTGCTGCTCTCAGAGATATTTATTGCTCAGTGATGTTTGCTGTAACACCTGAGAAGATAAGTCCCAGTGTCTTTAGCATAAGCCTGTAGGATCTTTGTTCTTGGCAAGAATATTTCACGGCGGCAGCAGCAGGATATTCTCCTTTCATCAGTCCAACCCAAAACACTGGGAGGTTTCCAGGAACCTTGGGTTTTTTGCTGAAGAACTGCATTTTCACTTCAGGATGACTAATGCTCACTGGGCTGGGTTTCGGAGCTGATCACCGTGATTTACCAGGTGGAAAACCAAGGGGCTTTGCCTGCACAAACTCTGCTTTGAAGGCAAGAGGGGTGTTAGAGGAGCGGCCCCAAGGTGGTTTCCCAGCACAGCGGGTCGGGCAGTGGATGAACCGGCTTTGCACCGGAGCAAGCTTTTCCAAGAAGACTCCTGCCATATCTCCTCCTCTGTATCTAACCCTTGTGGTTTTTGTAAATTTTTTTTCTTACAAGCTATTAAATGGCGGTAGGGTTTGCATTACGGCAAAGTCTGACTGATCCCCCCTGGGAAAGGCCGTTTGTGGCTGTGATTGCAGCAGAACGGCCACACGACACTCCTGATCAAATTTTTCTGTCCAAAAGTGGTTTTATCGGCTAGATGAGGCTTTCAGGGATCAGATGGGTTTTCTGATGGCTGGGGAAGCTGTAATGCCTCTCGAGTCCAGCTGGTTTTCCGCAGCCCCTCCGCGATGCTCGGGAGGAGGCAGAGGCATCCCGGTGCCCATGGGATGCAAGAACAGAGGAAGGAGACTCGTGGCGGGGTTGAGGACGGGATGCCGAGCCCCGCAACAAGACCCCCCATTGGAGAGAGCCCTCAGGCAGCTGTCGGCACCGATGTCCCCGTGTCCAAAGGCAGCTGGAGGCGGTGCCCCGAGCAGGCAGCCGATCGACTCACATCGAGTGGATCCTCTCCGGTGGTTGCCGTCTTGTGTTTCCCGCTCCGCTCCCCGGCGATGCGGTACCGGATGCTCAGCTGCTGCAGACCGGGGAGGCTCTGCGGAGCCCGTCAGCCCAGCCGTTCCCCGGTCCAGGCTCACGCAGCTCTTCCAGCTGTATTTTGCCTGCTGGGGTGCAGGCAGGGAGCCAGGCCAAGTGCCGTGGACAGTGGCTAAGCCACTGGAGAGGAATCCTTCGCTGGTACGGCTGTTGCGGGCAGCAGGTACTGGCTTGCCCGCCAGGCTGGGGGATGCGGCGTGACGGCTTGTTGGCTTCTGTGTGGGCTGTGATGCTCACCATGGAAATTGCTTAGAAGGTTGTTTTGGCCAGGAACAATTGCCACAGCACTGATTCCATCTACATTTCCATCGTTTCCCCCTCTATAAGCTCTTTAACCGCTCCCAGGAGCCAGTTTCTTTTCAATGCTCGTTACTGGGAGCCTGTTTGGGATGGTCTGTCCCTGGCTGGATGCAATGCGTTGACTGAGGAGCGAGAGGGAGAGGTGTTAGGGCCTGACTGTGCACATGGAAGTCCTGCTGCAATCAAGGACGTGTCTCTGGCTCGGCCCTGCGATGCCGGACGGGCCCTCCCTGCTCCCCGCCATGCGCCGGCAGACCTGGCCCTGGCTTATTTAGGAGATTTACCCTCTTTCAGCATTTCAACTCAAACTGGTAGTTGCGGGAAGGCTGAGGCAGAGGGGGGAGAAAGAAGCAGGGAAGCGATCCGCGCGGCACGCGTGCGGGAAGGGGCTTGGGTGCTTCCTTGCAGCCCTCCTGGCTGGCTGCAGCAGGTATTCGGAGCATCTGTTGGTTTTCTACCACTAACGGTAACGCACGATTATGCTCTGCAAAATGAAATGGAGCTGTTTTTTCCTTTTTTAATTTTATGCAGCTTAGAGGCCTTGACGAGGGTCTTCAAAGAGTTGCGGCTCATAGCTGTTTTTATTGGGAAAATGAAAAATACAGTCTCCCTAACCAGAGCTGTTGAAATAAAGGCCTTGGGGGGATAGAGGTTCTCTTTGTTTTTAATTAAGAGCTTATATCTCCTGTTCGCTGCCGTTGCGCACTTCTGCAGTAGCAAGACATTAGTCTCGAATGGATTTTCTCATGGAATTAATTCAGTTGATGCAGAGCTGTCCGGGAGCCGTTTCGAAAGGTGGCCAGAAAGGCCAAAACTCAGCGCTTTCATCTCGGTGGCAAATACATGGTCTTTAAAATAACATATAAAAAAAGCCCTGGCGTTTGCTTGCTTTGAGAAGATTGCGTTTTTCCCGGGATGTGGGGAATTTGGCGTTGCGTTTTGCGGGTTGAGGCACAGCTGCTGCCCGAGCTCCACGGCTGGGGCTGCCGCCCGCGGGGGTGCTGAGCCCGGCTCGCCCGCCACTGGAGGGGACGAGAAGTCCCCGGCGAGAGCGGAGTGCACTCGGATGGCGTGAGAGTGGAAAAACCCAGCAATATTTCAGCATTTCCAAGGGTTCAAAGAGCGCCTTTGAAGAGCTTTCCCTCCTGGCAGGCAACACATTAAATTCTGCTGCACTAGCAGAAGCACAGGGGTTTGGACACACTTTCAATTCCATTAAATACTTCTCCTGTAATTACCCTCGAGTTAAATGGTCACTGCGTCAAATTGCCTAGTAAAAGCCTTGTAAGAGGGAACCGCTCGCAGCCCCCTTGCAGAGATGAGGCACGTACGCGGCCGGTGCCGGACGGGACGGCAGCTCGCCGAGCGTCCCTCCCCGATCCCCCGCGCCAGCCCCTGCCCTTCCTGCAGCTTGTTTCTTTGCCGGTTATTAACATGTAATTAAATGACCGCCGGGTTCTGTAACTTGCTGGGATCGGAGCTTTACCGTTTGAAATGTTTGCCACGGAGATGAGCAAACAAAACCGAACCACCGTAATTCCTGCTTCCAGGTTCTCTCCTGCAGCCTGCCCCGCGTTTTGGGGTCGCAGGCGTTCGCTGTGAGTTACACGCGCGCCAGAAGGCTTCTTGCACCGGAGGAGGAGGAGGAGAGTGGTTTTGCTTTATGAGCTATTGATTTTATCCTCCAGGTCCCTTTCCCCCAGACAGATTGGGCTCCTAGGGCCGTGTTTAAAATAATGCTTTGCTCTTCGCCGCCATCTCTCTCTTTCCTCTCGCCTCGCGCCCGGGGTGGTCCCCCTTACGGGATGTTCCCCTCTCCCAGGATGCCCCATCCATTAACACCTTCTCTTGCAGATTGGATATTTCTGTTCGATTTTGCTCTGTACGGTTCTAGATATTTCTTTGAAGGCCTAGAGGAAAGGATCCGGTATATTTGCAAAGTAAGAATAAAGACCTATTAGTCTTTATTGCAGTGGGTATTGCTGTAGGGCTTCCCAGGGAATCATCCCAGTTTCCCACCCGGTCCCTTTCCCTCTTGCCATCGCTGCTGTGCTTAACATTGTTGGGAGAAACATTTCCTGTCCCCTTGAAACCCCCCCGGGCTCTAGTGCAGAATTAATATGCGATGCAAAGGAACTTTCTTCTGTGCCGGTACATATGGCAACTTATGTATGTGATGGAGTCTAAAATTATCCAGCCCTTCTTAAAATCCATGTGTCCTGCTCCAAAGAGCTGCCATCCTTCCCAGTGCTCAGCCACCTGCAATCTGTTCTGCCTGCGCGTTTCCCATTATGTAAGTGCAAGGATTAATTGCATCGTTAGGTTCTCCCGTGTCCCTGCCGCCTCTGCCTCAGCTCCCATCTTTGCAGGTCTCGTTTCCGACGCTGCTTCTGTTTTCAAAGGAATCGGGCACCGGGCTGTTTTTATTTTATTTTTAGAGTCTTTCCTTTTATCTTTTTCGGCAGTGTCCCACTGGGAGCTGCTCCAAGATTGCCGCGAAGGATGCGGCCGGGCTGGCTGTGCCGGGCTGCTGCCGGGGTGGGCGTCGCTCCTGACCCGGCACGCGCGGGAGCACCGAAGCACCGGGGCGGGCGTGAGCTGGGGGCCGGGAGCTGCCGGCTGCGCTCCTTGGGTCAGTCGGGACACGGCTCCTGTCGCGACCGTGCTCCTGGGACCCGAAGCACGGGGCCAGAAGTCTTTCTCTGCGCCTCGCCGTCAGCCAGTGGGGTGCGGGCAGGAAAAAGCCCTGTGGCGTTTTCCCCGTGAATTCCCTCGGGAAACGAAAGCCGGAGGCAGAGCAGCAGAGGAGCACAGAATTTGGCTCTGGGTCCCGAGTCGCTCGCGGGAGGTGGCCGATCTCCCCAGCTGCGGGCGGGACGACTCCGCCAGCCCGTGCAGCTCCGGGCTCAGCAATCCTGAGCGATCCTCAGCCAGCTCCCGAGCGATCCTACCCACCCGGAGCGGTGTCCCCACGGGTGCTGGCTTTCGGTTCGGAGCCCCCCCAGCCCGCAGAGCCACGAACGGGTTCTGCCCGGCCCTGCCGAGTCTCCTTCTCGAGGCCGCGAAGCGCAGCGGCTGCTCCCTGGTGTTGGACCCCTCCGGAGCCGGCGCTGGCGCGGAGGAAGTGGGTGCCAGGTCCTCCCCGTCCTCTGCCACCACGTCCCCAGCCCTCGCATTTGCTTTCCCTGACCCGCTCTTTGTTCTGGCAGCTGCTTGTGCCAGTTCTCCGGAGGAGCCTTGTCACAGCGTGTTTGAACCAATTGAAGTGTAATTGGGAGTAAATGGAGGAAATGGGTCATTTGCAAAATAGGTGCTTGAGTCGAGGGAGAAAAATAGCCCTGACGCATCCCATCCCGCTGCGCTCGGCTTCACCAGGGCGCGGAGGCTGGCGAGCAGCCGTCCGTCTGTCCGTCCGATGGCTCCCCGGGGAGGGAGCGTGCGGCTTGCCGCCCTGGGGAGCAGAGGAAGAACCCCAAAGTACGCGGGGTTTGCAGCATTCTGCACCTCCCTGCGTTTTGGTGGGCTCTTGCCTTCTGCTGGCTCGGCACTGGGACCGTGCCAGGATCCAAAGAGCCGGCGTTTTGGAAGCGTTGGCCTTCGGGAAGTCATTTCTCCTTGGTCCTGCCTCTACAAAACCCCTTCGCCAGCAATGTCCTTGGTGTGGCTGACATCTGCCGCCGCCTCCTGCTCCGGACCACGTCATAGAATTATGGAATCGTTTAGGTTGGAAAAGACCTTTAAGATCAAGCCCAACCGTTAACCCAGCACTGCCAAGTCCACCGCTACACCACGTCCCCAAGCACCACATCTACACATCTTTTAAATCCCTCCAGGGCTGGGGACTCGGACACTTCCCTGGGCAGCCTGTTCCAATGCTTGACAACCCTTTCAAGGGTCCTGTCCTGTCCAAGTCCTGTCCTTAAACCTAGTCGGGATCCCTGCTCTTTTCCCAGATCTCCTCCATAGCGTATCCGCTGGCAAAGCGGAATAAGCACCAGAAGACGCTGGGTGCGTGCTTCCTTCCAGAAACCCTTCTGCTTTTATTTTGGAGGTGAGTGCCTTTGCTCTGCCAGATGCCAGAGCTCTCTGGTCCCCAGGGCGGGTGCCAGGCCATCGCTCCCCTCTCCTTCGCACCCGTCCTTCCCTCGCGGCTCCCTCCCTGGCAGCCTGGTGTCGGTCGCTGGCTGCTGCCTGCCCTCCGGCACGGTGGCTCTGGGGCTGGGAGCAAAGCCTTCCCCGTGAGCGATCGCTACCTGAGTGCTTGGCAGTGGGCGTGTTTTGGTGAATCAGACTCGCCAAAGGTGACCTTGGTTTTATTATATTAAACTGTCAAGACTCTCATTTCTGAGCATTTGATTTACACCCGGGATGCATCCTGGCAGCCAAGTCCGCAGCGCTTCCTAAAAAGGTGTCACTGCTGGCTGGCCTCGTTGCTCAAAATCTGGGATTTCATGGGTCTCCGCATCCCAAGCGGGGATCCGCGCCTCCTTCCCAGGGTGGCCAGCGGCAAAGGCTGGGTCCTGCGGTGTGGGCAGAACGGTGACGCTGACGAGGGCAAGTTGATGGTGGATCTTGAGCAAGGATGCTCAGGTGGCGAGGTGTGGTGCTGAGGCACGCGCGCCCATGGGCAGAGCTAAGGAAAACCGGGCTAACCCCTCGAGCCGTGGCATGATGCGCGCTTGTGCTCCCGAAAGCTGGGAGGCTGCTGCGCTGCGTGCTGGAGGTGGCCTTCAAAAGGTGACTTACATCTCTTCATGCACCCGCACCGAGCGGTTTCCATCTCCCCTCGGGAGCCCTCGTGGGTCACAGCAACTTGCACGGCTTTTCTCCTGCTCTTTCCGGGCCAGAAGCGTTTTCCATCCTATTTCTGGGGGATTAGGGGTTCTTTGGAGGTGCGTGGCCTGGGGAGGTGTCGAACACCGCACGCCCTGGGAGGTGGCAGCTCTGCCCTGGGAGTCAGGCTAAGCTTGAGCAGCTCTTCTACCGTGATGAGTTTTGTCGGCAGTGTGGGTGCGCGGGCAGGGACCTGAAACCCCTGGGGCACAGGGAAGAGCAGGGGGAGACGAGGTAACAAATTTCAAGGGAGTCAAAACTTTTGTCCTTCGAAAGAAGGCAGCGGAGCAGCGAGCGTGATCCGTGGTTTAAAATATCACTCATAAATCTAATCTGGCCTAATTACCCAGCCTGGTGCTTGGGCTGCTGCTCAGAGTCTCACGCAAGCCTGCCATGAGAGCAGGGTGCGCCGTGCTGAAAGCTGGGGAGCCACGGCGTGGCCCCAAGTCCGCTGCTCAGGAGCGTGGGAGAGCCCTGGGCGGCATTCCCGTGGGAGCGTGGGGATGCTCTGTGCAAAGTCCCCGCGGAGAGCAGCCTCAGGGCTGTGGCGGGGGCACGCTGCCCCCGACGTGTCTCTCCCGGGAGGGTTTTCCGCCCTCCGAGGAGGGGGCACGCCTGGCGCACGCTGCTTTTGCCGGGGAAGGGATGTGCGTGCGTACGGCTGCCGGCGCTGGAAGAGCTGCTGCGGCCGGTTCACTGCCGAGACCCGCGGCCGGGCGGGCAGGCAGCCGTCTGCCCACCTCCTTCCCGGGTCTGCAGCCACGGCAGCCCTGCGGGCATCCCTGGCTCCGGCCGAGCCACGGCCCCTGCGCAGAAACCGTCCTTGGCTGTGGGCAGCCGGCCGGGAGCCCGTGCGCTCCTGTGGGAGTCAGCAGCGATTTCCTTGCCACGCGTACCCGCGCGAGCTGGGAGCACTACGCATGCATTGCACAGATGCACGTGTGTGTGTGTGTGTGTGTATCTCTGCTTGTTTTCCTGTCATGCTAACACTTACTTATTTATTAAAAATACCATCCATCAGGAGCTGCAACATCTGTTTGTGAAAAATAGCACATCCTTGGGCTGCAGCCAGGAAAATCATTTCATTACAAAATTGCAACTGTAAAGCAGCACAAAATCACAAACATACTGTACATTGAGATGCTTTTGTTTCCAAACTGCTCATTAGGAATGATACACGAGCCAAAATTATACCCTGTGTAAGGTGAATTAGGAGAAAATGAGCCCATCCGACCTTCTAAGTGAGCAGCAGTTAGTGCGGTAATTATTATCTCTGGTTAATCCTGCACCCACTGCAAGGCTGCGCTCAAGTTTCCCTTTCCGTCCCGGAGGGGATACGTCTTCACATCTCTTCCGTTCTTCGTGCCTAATTCGGGCTGACAAGGAACATACTTGAGAGGATAGGAAATGAGAAGCCTGGCTTAAAGATTATTTTATGTAAGGCAGGAGAGAGGATTGCGTGGCCGCTGCCGGGGGCTGCGTACGGCCCCGTGCCGGGGAAGGGCTCGGGAGGAGGCGGCCGCGGGGGGTCTGTGCGCAGCAGGGGGCTTTGCTCGCCGCTGCCCGGGATCCCCCTTGGCTCCCGTCCCCACTCTCTCTCGTTTCTTTTCTCCGCAGGTCTGGCGGTTCATCAGATAATCACTATTACCGTGTCCCTCATCATGGTCATAGCTGCTCTGATAACAACTCTTGTCTTAAAAAATTGGTAAGGTCCCTCCTGGGTCTCTTTGGCTTGTGGGGGTGGCGTGGGGATGGGGACAGGGTGGGGACGGGGGTGCCTTTCCAGCTGCGAGCGCTAAAGCCTGTGGCACCAGGGATGGCTTCGGAAAGGCATTGCAGGAGAAAATGTGGTTTTCTTATACTGAAACCCCCAAAGGAGGTTGAAGCACCTGGCTTCATCTGTGCCCCTGCGGCTCCCCCGCCTCTCCCCGCGTGGTGGGCGGCTTTGGGGACCAGCACGTGGCCAGGGTCGGGTGGCCGAGTCCCACGTGGGACACGTGCTCGTTGCTGCTCCGGGATTGCCTCGCTGCAACATGAGGCCACCCGGTGAGGTCAAAGTCGTGCGTTCAGCCGCAGCGGGTGTCCCCGCAGGGGTGCCGGGACCTGCCCTGCGCTGGGTGCCGTCTCCTCTGCCGCCTTGCTTAAGCAGCTTTACTGCTGCTCCTGAAACCACCCGCCTGGCTCGGCAAGCAACAATTGCATTTTCTGACCTTCCCTACGACTCCGGGGACTGAAGGGCATCCCTGAGCCCCTCAGATGCCACCGGTTTGAAGCGTGCCCCATCCCCCGGAGCGCTCGTGCGCTCCTCCAGCTTAATTTGCTCCTGTTTATTCTCTCGGCATGGCTGGGCGTATGGCAAAATAGGTTAGCTTTTCGCTTCAGGCGCTCGTGACTTTACCTATTTTCCCAGGGAAACTGGCCTACTTTGAGGTCAGCGTTGCTGGTGTAATGATACGGCTGCAGCTCTGGGCCGGTGGGAGAGCTGCCGCACGGTGCCGCCGTGCTCGGCGGCGGTGGGTCTCTCCTCCAGCCTGGCCTCCTGCCCGCTCTGCCCACCCGGGCTCTCCACGGGTGCTGCGGCAGATCGATTCCTGCGCCTAGGAGGAAATTAGAAAGCCAGGTTGATGAAGAAGCCTGCTCGCTTCCCGGGATTAGAGGAAAACCTGTTTGCAGGGCTACGGAGGCATCTTAATCTCGGCAGAGCTTTAACGAAGCGTTGCAGCTGGCCGAAAGCACCGAGTTGCTCGCCCCGCAGACGAGTTTGCTTTGCTGGGAGCGGGCCCGCGGGGAGGCATCGGGAGCGCAGCCGGTGATGCTCAGTTCTGTATCTCAGACAGGATTTACTTTACTAACCTTCCCTAGTCATAGCAGAATTTCAGTGAAAGAGCGTGGAAAATACTTTCTAAAACACTTCTGGGATTTTTCTCTAATAGTGGTCATAAGCAGCACATATCATTGATCCGGCCGACCACAGCTTGGCAGAACAGCTCGAGTAACCTAATGCTGAAGGCAAAAAGGGAAAAAAAAACCATACAGTGATCAGTGTAGAATAGAAATTGTTTACAATAAGTGAAATGGGGAGATCACCAGAGAACGCCTGCAGGAGAGCGTGGTCAGACGTGTCACAGGCAAACAGCAGCACCCCAGTGGGTTTGCTCAGCTCTGACGTTTGCCAAACTGTGCTTTGGTTTTTCGCGCGTTTTTTAGGCTACCGCCGGTGCTGCTTGTGCAGGTGGGGGCCGGCCGCGCGCTGGCTGCTGGCTCGTGGCAGAGCTGACCCAGAGCACACGCTTAGTCCCCGGCCCCCAACGGGACACGGTCTCTACCCCCGTCCTTTTGGCTGGCGCTTGTCCCCCTCGGGCAAGACGGGTGAGCGACGGCTGCGTGCCGTGCAAGTGTCCTTCTTGTCGTTGCTCCTTCTGCAAATGTGCCGCGGTGGAGCTGACAGTTATTTTAGCGGCTGTCTCTTTCGGTTGCATCAGCCGGTGCAGAGCAGGCTGTGCCCTGCTGCTGGCAGATGCTGCTGCCCCAGACGGTGCCGCTCCCGGGGGAGCCTCCTGCTCCCGGTCCCGCAGGTCTCCCTCCGCAGGCAGCGCAGGCAGCGCAGGCAGCGCCAGCATCCCCAGCTCCCGCTGCCCTCGGAGTTGCCGTCTTTCGAAACTCCAGTATTACGATAGGCACTGTCAATCCTGTTCAGAAAAAAAGTGACCTCTTAATTAAATCAGCGTCTAGACCCTTAAATAGGAACAGCCTGATCTGGGGCAGGTTCCTGCTAGCTGGCGTTCTCCTTGCTTCGCGTGTGCTGGACCAGAAGCGTTGCACGGCCACGAGGTCCCGTTGGAGCCTCCGGAGCCGGTGGAGTCACCGGGGAGCAGGGCTGCCCCGCCAGCCGTCCCTCGGCCGAGGGGGAGCGTCTGCCGCGTCAGACCAGTTTCTGAGCTTATTTATCCTGATAAGTGAAAACCTTTTGGTGCCTCCCAAATGGAAAGGGTTTAACTTCATTGTTCTCACCTAGGTCTTTTAACTTACAAAAAGGCTTTCATTTCCTGCAGGTATAAACGTATGACTTGCTAAGTAATTCCTCTGGTGGTAAAAAGCTCGTATCTAAAATTTAAATTTGATCCTTAAAAAAAAAAAAAAAAGGCAAGGCAAATGACTGCTTGATTGTGGCTGATCTTTCCAAAGTGCCTGAATGCTAATCTAATATTGAGCGATGTATAATTAATGGCCGATAACGCGCCTTCCCCTGCCGAGCGTCAGCGACGCGCGGTGCGTCGTGTCCCTTCTTCTCTCCCCCGCCGCCCCAGCTGCGCGCAGAGCGGGCGCCCGCGGCGCAACAGCCACCAGCGCAAGCTGGACCAGCAGGAGGAGAGCTGCCAGAACCTGACCGACTTCGCCCCCGCCCGCGTGCCCAGCGCCCTCGACATCTTCACCGCCTACAACGAGACGCTGCAGTGCTCCCACGAGTGCGTCCGGACCCCCGTGCCCGTCTACGCGGAGGAGGCGTTGCACTCGCCCGGGGATTATAAAACAACCTTCAATGGAAACAGGTGAGGCAGCCGGCGTGGTTTCCCTGTGGCTGGGGAGCACCGTCCCGCTCCGGGGGTCCGCTCTCCCCTCTCTTCCCCGGGGAGATGCCCTGGGAGCACGTGGTGGAGCTGCCTTCCTCCGGCTCTCCAAGCCACCGCGATGCTCGCCCGCCCCATAGCTCAGCGTGGGCACGGCCGCTAGACCGCTCATCCCCCGATGAGGATGGGCTGTCGGCTCAACAAGCCCTGGCAGCATTCGGCACCGCACGTTTTTCAGTTCCCGGCTGCTGCCGCCAGCACGTAAATGCTGCCGGATCCATCTTCCAGCGTTCGTGCTGTCTCCTAAGTGGCATCAAAAGAGCTGCTGGGTTGCAAATGAGCGGGGTGATTAAAGGAGGAGCGGGCAGCAAGAGCCAAATGAACCGTTTGTCTGGCGTGAAATAATGATGCATTAACAAGAGGGCCTCGTAGCAGCTGGCGGCGTGGTGTAAGAGATGCGAGCCTTTGCTCTGCGTGCCCCTTGCCTGCGTGGGGGGGGAGGTGGACGGGAGCGCTGGGTCAATGCCACCCGGCACCTCGAGCTGGCTCCCAGAGCCCTTTCACTGGGCGCGGGTGCAGAGTTTCACCGCGCAGTAAATGCATGTTCCCCATCGAAGAGGAGAAATCAGGAGGAGAGTTTTGAGGGAGAAAATGAGCAACTGGTGCTCCACGCAGCCTGGCTGGCCCGTGGCGTGCGTGCCACCCGCAGCTGATGTCTACCTGCATGAAGGACAGAAGTCTGGAAGCCAGCAGCTTTATAGACATCTTTTTAACCATCACCGTCTGCGTGCGCATGGGGTTTTGCTAGTTCACGTTTTTCAGGGTTTCTTCAGAGCTTGGAAGGCAGAGAATTGGCAGGGATTTTCAAACCATTTCGTTGAACGTACGCGTGCGTTGATTTGGATGTGAACCCCAGCCAAGCGATGCAGGGGTGCCCTTGTTCTGGCTGGAGGGGGTTCGTTGCATCAAGTGATGCTTTCTGGGACCCTGTTGGCCTTGGTGCGTTTCCAGGCAGCCTGGCAGACCCCGTGCAGGCAGCGGGCACGGCAGACCCGCGTGGGAGCCGCGGCGGAGAGCTCTGGGGGACGGGGAGGTGGCAGGCAGGAGGTGCCCTGCTGCCGCTCGGGGTCAGACATCCCCGGAGCAATTGGCTGCGTTAGAAGGTGCTCGTGCACAGGGGTAAAAACGTTTGATATCGCAGTCCCATCTTCTTCTTCTTTCTCTGCTTTGCACCACCCTGGTTTCCAAGGCCAATAAGCCCGTTCAAAGCATTACTTTAGAAATTTTTTTTTTTCCCCCTCTAAAAAAGCTGATTTTTGCAGCAGGCCACCTCGGCTTGCTCCTTGTGTGTTACCTACCAGCACGTGCAAGCCCCTTTTTCTGCTTGCTGCAGACCCTCTTCTTCTGACCGGCATCTTATTCCTGTGGCCTTTGTGTCTGAGAAATGGTTTGAAATCTCCTGCTGACTGGCCGAAGCCTGTTTGACTTCTGGGGGCAGGGCAGACGCCATCGGGCTGTTTCCTGGTACGTACTGCGCTCCCCCGCGTCCGTCCCGTGTCCACTGCCCCGTGCCCATCGTCCCCTGCCCTCGAGCAGCCGCGCTCTTCCCTGCCCGGTGCCATCCTCCCACTAGCGCTTCTTTTGGGCTGGCGGACCTGAGCAGGGTGTCTCACCCAGCCGTGGATGGGACGTTGGGTACCAACATGGCTTTTCCACGGAGGTGAATTACAGATGGGCCTGAGCTAAAAGGCAGGGACTGGGACGGATGCGGACTTGAGAGCAAAGGGTCCCTGGGGCAGCCTGGAACTTCAGCCTGATCTTGTGGTTCCAGCCCACCTCTAAAACCTCAACAGGTGACAGTGATTTCCGTGCTGTGACATGGCCTGATCTGTAATTAACCTCTTGTTGCATGATGGACAGCCCGTCTCATTCAAGGGTCATGCATCTGACGTGCATGCTCCATCGGTACCTGAAAGCTCATTTGGTGATGTTTGCTGTCATAAACACTCCATGCTCCCTCTGCAAGGGTGCCGGGGTCCTCCTCTTCCTCCTCCTCCTCCTCCTCCTCATCCTCCCGTGCCCGCCGTTGCTCTGCGGGAAGCCGAGCCTGCAAGCCCACGTGTGTGGTCCCCAGCGGCCAGGTTCACACCTCGGATACTGCTGCAACCAAAGGAGTACAACGATGTTGTGCTGGTTTCAACAGCACATTGTTTGGGGATTTTTTTCCTTTTTGAGTTGGCTTGAGCCGTTTTCACCTCCTTGTATTGCTTTTGAAGGTGGCACGGCCGATAGCGGTGGCAGGAAAAGCAATTAGGGTTCACGGTGTGCCAGCTCACCATGGGGCAGTAGTGCCCGTTCGAGCCACACGCTCAGGTGAATTAATTGGTCTGTCCCAAGTCCCTGCTGTAATGAATCATATATTCAGTGTAAATGAAATTTCCAGCCTTCCCTGACTGCAGCTTACCTGGAATAGGCTGCTTAACATTATGCTCAGCTATTGAACACAGACGTATAATTAGATTAGAATGGAAGGGAATAAAAAGTTAATGGTCTCGGCTGTGCTCGGGGCCGGCTGTGTCTGGCAGGCCAGGTGAGGTGTGCAGCTGCAGGAGGGCAGGCAGCAGGCAGCAGGCAGCCAGGGTTCAGCCGTTCGCCCACCGGCGTCTTTGCCCGCAGGGTCCCGCTGATGCGGCCCCGCTGCTCGGCCGGGGCGGCTCTGCCCCCCGAGAGCCTCTCCTGGCTGGAGGGGCTTCACTGTTAAATTTAAGAGGCTCTCACTCCCCATCTATTAATGTTCTCTCGTTATTTCTCTGACTCTGTTGTGGCCGCTGTCTCGGGGGGACAAAGTGCGAAGGCACCTGGCTGGAGAGCTGGTGTTAGTGAGCAAGGGCAGCTGGAGGATAAACAGAGAGGTTCTGCAGGGTCTGCCTCAACAGCACGTGCAGACGCTAGCTTCAGAAAGCAAACAGCAATAATCCACTGTGCCTTCTCCACCGTGAGCTTTGTAGTTTGTGATGTCTGTCCATTGGCTTAAAATTATTTTTTAAAAAAAACAACACAAAAACCAAGCCAGTCACACTTGGATGCCATCAGCTGCGCTCGTGCCTGAAGTAGGGGGAAGGAGAAGGAGCAGCTCTGAGCTGTTGCCTGCTGTGGGAAGCCTGTGCAATTCCCACTGCTCCTGCCTGAGGTCCTGTGCCAAACTCTGTGCCAAAGACCGAGCCCTGGTCGTCTCCATAGATTTCTTTAAATAGTCCAAAGCCGGTCCATTATGCCTTATTAAATCCTTGAAATTCTCATTGACCCGTTTTCATGGAATCCATAAAACACGTATTGACGCGTTCTGGAAAAATCTATCTGAGTCGTACCTGGAGCATTAGCTCTGTAATAGTGTTTCAGTTATTTATACAGTTCTGGAAGCTGATGCTTGGTTTCATTAATGTTAACAAAATGAGATTAATCCAAAAACTGGTCTCTGCATGTGTACATGTGCATATGTGTATTTGCACCAGGGTATTTCCAGAATACACGTGCATAAGTGCTACGTCACGGTAGAAACCAGGTGGTTGCCATAGATCCCTACCGTATGTGGGGAGTAACGTAGACAACATCACCACAGCACAGATAACAGGTGAAATTGCCCTCGTCCCAGAATGGGGTCAACCCAAATCCTTTAGAAGTTCAAAAAAGGTCACTTAATATTTTTTCCACACCGTACTATTTCCCATGCACGTTTGCCTGCATCTTCTGCCGGGGCATGGTTGTTAGAGTGAGGAACGGCCAGGGTCTGTGTCTTCCGAGTGGGCTTTGCTCTGCGCAGCGGTGCTGCAGGGCTGTCCCTGCAGCCCGGGGTTTGCCCCGCAGCCCGTGGCGGTCGGCACGGCTCCCCGTGGCTTCCCAGAAGCCTGCGGTCAAAAGATGCATCGCAACCCCGTGCAAACAGCGTTTTGCATGAATGTGTACGTGCCAGTTGGGACGTCCCACAGACAAAATGATTATTTCAAGTTGCACGTGTCACTGCGTAAGGTAAAAGCTTCCGAGAGCAGGTGGCATTGAGCTGAGCTCCCCGGTAGCCGGTCCCCTCTCGTGGTTGCCTGGTCCTGTCACCGGACAGATGCTGCTAAGCGCAGGAGGAGCGGTGGGACTGGGGATGCCTTTCCAGCTCTCGTTTCTAGAGGAGAGGCTGGTGGAAAAGGAGGTGCAGCTGCTTCGGGCTGCACCTCTTCTGGAGGGATGGCCATTTTCCTGGCTGGCTTTTACAGTAGCAGCAACGTAGCCTGAAGGTGACAGTTGATGTTGACCCGCTGCATCTCGGCAGAGGTGGAAGGATGCTCTAGAGCACACGGAGCTTCCTGGCCAGAGGGCTTACGCGCGGCTTTCTCTTCCCAGCCCCTTTCTCTCGCTGTGTGCAGGAGACAGCGGGCGGCACGAGGGGAGCACCCCCGCAGCCGGGTCGAGCGGAGGGTGGGGGGCTCTTCCCGCTCTGCAGGCACACGGCCATGCACCGGGAGAGGTCAGACGCTGCACCGGTCTCCGTGCCGGAAACCTCTCTCCTTGGAAAGGCTCAAAGCACTTTACAAGTTTTAATTGATGGCACTTCACAGCTCTTAGCTGTCTAATAAGCAAATTAGTACTACCGAACATGTAGAGTCAGAGCTGGAGGCACAAGACAGATGATGTGGCTGAGGACAGGGATGGCAGGGCAGTGAGGGTGCGCGGACATTTCGACTCGCTGAGCACCGGGAGGCTGGTCGGGGTTTAACGTGGACTCTACGTATTACAGTCCATCAGCACTGCGCGAGTACCAAACGTCGTGCTGCCTAAATGGCAGTCTGGCATTTGACGATGCTGACGGCACTGGGCCGAGCGGTCGCAGGGAGCAGATGTAAGGGACGGCACCGCAGAGCAGTCTCCAGCCTGGAGAGCTGCAGGCAGCGCTGAGGTTGTGTCAGGAAACCTGGTGAAACTCATCTGGTTACACGGCAAGCAGATGTTGAAGTTGTTTCCTGGGGTCAGATTCATCCCACGCCAACGGGAGCGACGGGGAGGGTTCCTGTGCCGGTGGTGCGGTCCCTGCCGGGGCGCTGGCCCTCCCAGGAGCGGGCGACGTTGCCCGCGGTGAGCAGCTGTTGGAGCTTTCCCGCAGATCACAGCCACCGGCGGCCGGCCCCGCTGGAGCGCTGGCTTGTAGAGGGATGTCGCACCCAGGCAGCCGGCAGCCCGGCAGCGGCTCCTGCAAACGGGGGCTCGGCCCGTCCGGGCAGCCCGGCACACCGGTGCAGCGGCAGCAGCGTGGCCCAGGGCTGGTTTAGGTGAAGAGTAAAGCAGTCAATTAAAGCATTTGTGCCAGGCAACTCACTGGAGAATTATCTGCACGGAGGTCTAAGAAGCAAAACTCCCTGTGCCCCGATCACGGCGGGTGACGGAGGAGACGCGGTGCCAAGGCAGAGGCAGGAGCAGCTGCCGTTCTGCAAACCAAAAGGTGAAATTTGCTGAAGACTCGAGTGGCTTTGGCCAGGCACCGCAGCAAACTGTGGCTGTTTTGGTTTGATTTCGTACTGGCTTTGGGGCTTTCTGAAATGAAGTTTGAGATTTCGCATTATTCTTGTCCTTAATCCCACTCTCTCTGACTGAAAAACCCCATGGAATGAGATTATACAAAAATCTGTAAGGTTGATCAAGCGCTGACCTACTTTGCACAAAGAGGCTATTTGGAATACAATATAAATTTTACATCCTGCAATGCACGCATTAAGTAGTATTCATCCAGAACTATGTAAATGTTCAGCATCGCTGTTGGGGAAGTGGCGATTTGAGACCTGAAAATTGTGCTGGTACAGTAACATTGATCTGACCCTAGCTTTTGCACAAGGCAGTTAAAATTTACAGTATTGTATGGTAATTCCGTGCTTTGAACACGGCGAGCAGCTGCTGTGATGGCCCCGTTCTGCCTAACAACAGCAAATGGTTTGTATTAACATTAACAGATAATGAGTCATCATAAAAAATCCAGGCTTGTCTTCGGAGGCATAACAGCAGTCCCAACACAGCCCCGGTGCAGGAGATTAAGGGCTCTGTAAAATCTGTCTCGCTAATTAAGACTTCAGTGTTGTTCTTGGAGATGGTATATATTGGGCATCTTGCTTAAAAATAATGTTGAAGAAAGAACCCTTGAACATAAAGCATATTGCATTTCTAGATGCTAATAACCAGCTAGTCAGAGGTCATAGCGTGGGCTGGGGCATCTATGCCGTGAGCACACTATAGGCAGCACTTCTGCATATGCGGGATATCTATCTGCTGTATATAAAGCCCGCGGTGGGTAGCTGTCTCAGGCACGCTTGGCTGTATTACAGCATGTATCGCTATACGTAAAGTCACATACATGGAAAGCAAGTGGCCACGTGCTAATGATGGGGAGTAATTGTCTTTGCGTAAAGGTTTAAAGCTTACGTAGGGAGAGATATTTCAGAAGACAGCAAATAAATGGCTTCAGAAGAACTTCAATAGGATCTCAGTTTTTGATGCTTAACCAATTCTCTATTGATTTCTTTAGGGCATTTAACTTTAGAAAATCTTGTTAGTACTCATCATCGTCTTCTCATCTGCCAGAGTACTCGCTGCTCTTAGCCCAAGTATGAAAAGCTCCAGAATGCCAGGATGCTCAGAAATAAATCACGCTTTGGAAAAGGCCCTGAGGAGATAAAAGCGTGCAGTAAGGCACACCGGAGCCTCTTAGTCACTCCCACTGCTCGCCAAAAGCATCCCCGTCCCCGTGCCTGCATCCCCATTCAGAAGGCTGCCCCGCGAAACACGGCTGCAGGCGAGCTGGGCGAGGCTGGGGCTCCTCCAGGGCGGCAGAAGCGGCGGTCCCCGTCCCAAAAGCAGACTGGCAGCTGGGAGGGGGACGCCACTGACATCCCGCTCCCGCCGTACCCCGCTCCCCCGGGTGCTCGCCCGCTGCCGTCGGCGGTTGCTCACCCGAGCCCTGCTGTGCCGCTGCTGGAGGAGGGGGAAGCCTCCGGGCTCCTGGGGGGCATCAAAGAAGCGATGCGGGTCGCGATGCGTTTCCCTGTCGTGATTTAATCTTTGTTTTTCTTCTCGTCCTTAACAGGATTCCATTGGCGAACCTGTAAAAAATATAAAAAAATAATGGGTTACCTGTACCTACCATTTCTGTTTACCAGTAGGAGACTCAAAGAGCAGCGTTCTATGGGCCAAATATATTTTTATAAAAATGAACACGCCTATAGGTAACTGCGTTTTTCAAAGAGTGCGTTTTTTGGAGAAGAGAAGGAAAAATGTGTGAGCAAAGGATCCGGTGGAGGAAGAGGACCCGGCGAGGGACTGAGAGGGAAGGTCTGAGCACCTGGAGCCTGGACGTGGACTGTGACTCTGAACCTGTGCCAATAATACCATTATGTGCCATGTACCGATGCAAAGACTTCGCGAGAAGCCGAAGCTAAGTCGATAACGCCTAGAAACGTGGAGGACAAGTGGGGTGTCTCTTCTGGTGGGGTCATTCATTCCGGTCCATACGCATACATGCATACGATATATGTAGAGAGAAAATATATATATACACACACAAACACTTTTTGTACTGTAGCAATTTTTGAAGATCTTAAATACTCATTTTTAAAGAAGATGTCATGGGCTAAAAGTCTCATTTCTTTAACACGCATAATACAAACTAGGTGAACTGATGTTTTCTACTTTGGCAGCTTGCCTTTCAAACCTATATGTGTATATATAGGTAGACATATATACATATATATACGTGTGTGTGTGTATGTATAAACATATATATGTATGTATACATATATATATATATATATAGTTTTGGTTCTTTTTGGAAATGCGTTTCCAGCGGTGGCGACATGACTGGACCGCAGCAGCGGGCGGTGGGGGACGGCCGGGGCTGGCGTCGGTGTGCTGCCGGTGCGGCCGGCTGCCGGCGGGGTAAAACAGGAGGAGCGCGGCTGCGCTGCCCCGTGGTTCCTCCAGCTCTGGAAGGCACGGCGGCGTGCTCCGGAGGCTGCTCTGGAACGAAAGGAGGACGGAAACGGGCTGGGATGAGAGCTAGAAGGATGCGCCTGGGCCAAATTCACAAAGTGCATTCCTGCTGTAGGAGGTCAGAGGAAGCGTAACGCTGCGGCGAGAGGAGCGGGCGGCAGAGCTGCTCCCTCCTGCCCGCCGGCTGCTGCGGGGCTCCCGGCTGCCCCGGCGCTCGGCCGTTGCAAGCCCCCTTTCCCCGATGCGGGATGCCGCGTGCGCGGGGCGGATCCTGCTCCTCCTCCCCATGGACCCCACGTCTGAGTCGGTGCTCGTGCACCGTTGCGTCCCCAAGAGCCGGGCAGCGGATTGCGGTGCGGGGCAGGGCGAGCGGGAAGCGAGCAGGGAGCTCACAGCAGGCAGGTCCCCCGGCTCCTGGCAGCTTGCAGCAGCTCAAGGCGGTGGTGAAGGGTATTGCCAGACTTTTGTAGCCCCGTACATCATCGAGGTAGACAGGAAGAAGCCCAAAAGCCTGCGTCTGCCCTTTGTTTCGCAGAGCTGTGGTCCCTGCTGTATTAGGCATGATGCCTCAGGGCTGGCCGGGGACGGATTTTAGGCACGGGCTTTCAAAGGGCTTGGCACAAGAGACAAATTTCAGGAGTGGGATGCGGGAGGTTTTTTGGAAAATGGCTTCTAAACTGACCATGACACCAAAGCTTGCTCAGCCCCTTGTGAGAAACAAGAAAGGAACAAACCAGCTGCCTCCTGCCCCAGCCCAAGGCCAGCAGGCTCCGGGGAGCCTCTTCCTTTGCTCTCATGGTCTTGGCTGGGTCTGCCATGGCAGGAGAAGATGCAGCCCACTGTCCACAATCATGGGATCATTTAATAGCACTAAAAAGAGAATTTTGCCGAACGGTTTGCCAGGGAAGTACGGTTCCGCTGGCTCCGGTTTGGTGTGTTGCTCTAGAATCCTGTCCCACCGCCCGTCCAGTTCCTGCTGGGGTGGGTGTTTTTGGTGGGTGCTGGTGAGCCTGCCAGCCTGCCTGCAAGCCCCCCTGTCCAAGCCTTTCCATGGAGTCGGGTGCGGCAGTCCGTGCCGTGCCGTGCCGTGCCGTGCCCCCCCGCACCGGCGCGGCTGGGAGAGCCAGGCAGGAGGGGGGGATGGTGGCAGCGGGCTGGGGTCTCCCAGCCTGCCCGGTGTCTCACCACGGTTTGCTTCTGCTCTTTAACACACGCCCTGCTCCAAGCCCGGGCTTGCCCACGTAGGTTGTGCCAAGGCAAAGCTTGCAGAGGGCTCCTGGGCGACTGCCCCGTACGGCTTCGTATGAGGGTCCGCTTCACATCAGACGCTGAGATGGGTCTCGGTTGGGTTGCTTCGACATTACGTGGGTGGGAACGACAGCAGTGTTCAGACCAAAGTCCTCCAGTTCTTTTTGTAAACTGCCCTTCGTAAATATTAGCGATTTTTTAGAATTGTCCAGATACACGTTTCTACTCATCCACTAATTATTCAGCTCCATTTCTTTATTATAATAAGCGTGCAGTTAAAAAAAAAAAGTAGAAACTTCTGGTATTGCGCATAGCCACGTGTGCAGTCTCTGGTTTCTGTACCCTTTTTTGTCCTTTTCTGATGGAATTGCACAGTCTGGTTTATTTTTCCTGAATTTTTGGAAGCTGCCCCGGGACGAAGTCTTCCTTGCCGGACCTGACGATTACCTGCGGACTTGAACCAAACATCTCCGAAGGCATTGGCAACATTCTCTGCGACTCCGATGAGCGTCGAGCATCGCCTCGGGCACATTCTGCACCGGGGTCACTGCTGACCGGCAGCCGGAGAGGAGGAGGGGGGTTCCTGTTGCTCCTGGCCAGGTTTTAGTCCATGACCGAACCCGTACCTGCTGCGGAGGTGGTTTCTCGTGAGCGCTGAGCTGGGTGGGCACAGGCGGCAGCAGAGGTGTGCATCCCCAGGGCTGGGGCTTGGTGTTGGAGGGGTATTTAACAGGGCTGGGTCCCCTTAGACTTCGGCAGCGGAGCGGAGAGCTGCTCTTTTTTGTGTGTTTCACAAGAGCAAACCTTTCCACGATGGGGCTGGGCACGGGGCAGAGGGGTGTCTGCGGGGCGGCTCTCGTGTCCGGCTCCGCGGGCGCTCCCCGGGCTGCCTCGGGGGGATCGGACAGTGTCTCGCTGGAGGAGTGACCCCCCAAAGCTTTAGCCTTCCCTGGGAAACGCGGGGTGTGTTTGCCCTTGGGGCGTCCCAGGGGTCTGCCCCGAAACGGGGAGGCAGAGCGGTGCTGCCCGGGGTCTTGGCAGTCTCGCATGCGCGCGGAGGGGGCTTTGGGCTGCAATTAAAGGTGCAGCGTGTCACCTTGTCTGGATTACAAATGCCCCCGCTCAGCGGGTGCGCAGGGTAGCACCCCGGGTGCTGCTGCCCCGGGGGCTCTGCTAGAGCAGCCAAAACCCACGCGAGGGGCACGGATCCTGAGCAACTACTCCAGGGCGATCCGTCATCTCGGTATCCTGGGGCTTTTGTGTTTTACTGATGGCAGTGGTGCAGCCCCTGCAATTACCCTTGCTGGCTCAGTATTTGAATTCTCCTCCTTTGTTTGACTTCGCTGGCATCAATCCACTCCGGCTCGGGAGCCGCGTCTGTTGTGCTTCACCCATTGATCTTCCTATTTATTTGTATGTGCTGGCTGCACCCAGTAGTTCTTGTGGGTATTGCAGTGTAATCTCGATAGCAATTTGACATCATAAAATATATCTCAACTCCCTCATTCCCGAGCCTTTGAAGCATTGTTCTGTATTTCTGCATATATGGAACCCGCAGCCGTCAGGCGGAGCTGGGGGCTGGCAGAGCAGCGCGGGCAGCGCCGGTGCCGATGATGGTGATGGTGATGGAGAGGTGCCCTGCCCTGAGCCCAGCACCCAGCTCCCGGGAAATTCCTCGTGGAGCTGGGGGCAAGGAGGGGGAAGTGTGTGTGTGCGTCTGCATGAGTATCAGGGAGAGAGAACGAAGGCAAATAACTTTGACCCCAGACGACGGGAGCAGGTTTCTGACAGCAGGACTTGCATGAGCTTTCCACATAGTCTGCAGAAGGACACGTCCTGGTCACCGAAAGATGAGCGGTGAACCAGGGAACAAAAGTAGATGCACAATCTTCCCTTATTTATAAGGACCAACAGCACTTGCACTTTATCAGAGAAACCCTCCCATCCCTATGCATGCCAAGCACACCAACAAAGGATAACTGCCAGGAGGAAGGAAAGGAGGGAAGGAAGAAGGGAAGGGCTGGAGCTGCAAATGCGGTGATTTACAAGGCAGGATCCTAGCATCCCAATGTCTTTTGTAGTAAAGAGAAATGAACTGTGGTTACTTCATTCCCTACCATTGATGAAAGCCAAAAAAAAAAAAAAAAAAAAAGAGAAATGGAACCATGAAGTTGTATTTTAGTGGAATAGACCAATTGAGCAGATCTTTTACACCGGGGAAAAAGCAGGCAAGCGTGGCATCTGCAGACACGTTCCCTCGTGAGCTTTGCCACGTTATGGCCACGTCATCTCGCCCCAAGGTCTTTTGGCTGCCGCAGCCACAGGTGATGGCTCTAGATGGGCTCCTTCCGTCGCTGCCCTTTGCCGGACACAAAGCTTCATCCTGAGCTGGCGGGAATCGTGCCAGGTTTCATTGGCTTGAGCCAGCCCAAAGCTTATTCAGCAATAACGGGGGAGGTTTTGCCAGCGCTTGTGCCACCAGGTACTTTGAGTCAGCTGGAGCCCCTCGCCCGAGCAGCGGGTCTTGCTCCTGTGTGGGGACACAAAGGACTTGGGCGCATGTGGAGAATGAGGGATTTTTCTGTTGCCATTCAGAAGCCGAGCCCATTTTCCAGCCCGATAGCGTTGTGCGGGTAGCAGGAAGTGTTCCACCATGAAATAGAGCCCTGCGCGCTGGATGGCATCGTTTGCATTGTGGTGGACTGAGCGACGGCTCGCAAGCAGCGAGGTGGTGGATGTCCCTTGTGAACGTCCTCACTGCGTCCGGGGCGGCCACCTCGCTGCGGTGCCGTGCTGGGGAGCCGCGGGCACGCGTGCGGTGGGACTCGACGGATGTACAGTAAATCCCGGAGAGCAACCGCAGCGGGCGCGGGTGCAGCCTGGAGCACAGCCCCGACAGGGCGTTGGGCGTCCACCACCGCCTGGCAAAACTACGTTTCCAGTGTGCCCTTTCCTTGGAAAAACAGAGCTTTTTACTGTGTTTTGTTTCATTGTGGATCTGGCAGCTTGGAAAAAAAAAAGAGTTTTGCTCCTTGCTTTGCCGTAGACTTCCAGCTAGCTGCTTCTTGTTTCTTTTCGGTTCATTGTACAGATTTCTTAGCCCCTTAGTAGTTACTAAGAAATGCGTCACAGCTGCCGAAAGGCTGCCAAGTCCCCCAGACGTGTAGTGATGTGTCTGTGTGTTGCTTGTGGCTCTGTCTCAGAGAGGGTGGCTTGGGACAAGCCCTTCTCGCCGCCAGCCTCTGCGGGGAGCCGGCGAAGCCGCCTGCTCCTGTGCCGGGATGGCAGCGGCTCTGCTCCCTCCGGCAGAGGAGAGGCTGGCTCTTCTCGGGCTCTGCAGCGAGCCCAGGCCTCCCGGGCTGTGCAGGACCTCTCCTCCGCCAGAACTCCTTGCAAATGCCGAGCAGGAGCTGCAGGACTTGCTGCCTCCCGCCGAGCCGGGGAGCCGGCATGACTCCTTGGGCGAGGGCTGCGGGCAGGGCTGCTCGCTGCAGCCGGCACCGGCGGGCTCTTGTCTGCGCCAAACTACGCTGGTTTGGGGCTGCTGGTCCGAGCTGCCGTGTCACGGCACCTCGGGGCGCAGCGGGCAGGTTGGCAGGGTTTGGTACTCAAGCCCCTGATTTTTGCAAACCGGGGTGTCCCGAGGGCGGCGTCTGCCCCGGCATCCCCGGGCGCGCGGGGCAGAGCGGGTGCGGGGCGGCTGCCCATCTCTCCAAATCTGATCGTTTACCTTCACTGTCTTCCCAGCTGGGGAAATGGGCAGCCCGTCGCGCGGCGGTGGAGAGGCCGTGGGGGAGGCCAGCTCCGCGGGGTGCTCCAGCCTCCGCGCCCTCCGCGCCGCGGTCGGGAGGTCGGAGCAGCAACAGCAAAACCGGCGCAGGAGAGCGTGCGGGGGCAGATTTCGGGTTACCTCTTCTCCATTGGCAGCTTGTTGCGAAGGACGGTAGTTCAGCTAAAATGGTAGTTAAATAGTAGATATTCTACACATATTATATATTTTGTAAAAAAAAAATTAAAATAAAATAGAACAAAAATATATATATACTATCTCAGCCCACCCATTTCAGGATGAATGTGGTTGGAATTTTCATTCAACCAGGTATAAAATCTGTAAGCGATTTTTTCAAAACCAGCAAGAAATCCCTCACCATTTCAGAAGTCCGTGGGTTTGGTCTCCAGATCTCATGTAACGCTTCTCACACATTTTTAAGAATTATTCTCAGCGTTTGTAGGTACATTTTTAATAGTGTCATGAGTGGAGATAATATTTACTTTGAGAAAAAGTATATGTTGCACAAAAATGTACACTAAGGGCACAGATTTCTGACCCAGATTCTTCTATTTTAGGTTCCGAGGGGTTTATTTTTTTGTTTGATAGGACATGTACAGTGAAGTTTACACTTTATTTTTATTTTGCCAAAAACCGTTTTCTAACATGAGACAGCTTTTACTTTGTAACCGGTTTTACATCACTGAGTACTTCTTTATTTTCCTGGGAAAATCCTGCACCGCGAGACATCCAGCACGTCCATGTGCGATGCTCTTGCACGCGCAGTTCGCACGCGCGGCCCTGGCAGCGGCCGGCCAGCCCAGTGCTTGAGGCCGTCACCGGTGGAAGCGGCCGTCGCCTTTTGGCATCGCGGTTCTCCCCGGCACGCTCCCGGCGCGAGCCGGGGCAGTGGGGGGGTGCCGGGGAGCCGGCTGCCCGCGGGGCCGCGCAGGCGAGAACTGTTTTCTTCCCGAGTGGTTTTTAATTTGTCTCTGTACTTCGAAGCTGTGTATTTGGAAGCACTGTAAATGCCACCCTATACCGATTTCCCTGTGTATATTTAGTACTCTGATGTTGCTATTAAAACTGATATGAACCGCGCAGCCGGGTGGTGACTGGGTTCCTCCGTGCGGCGGCCACGGTCCCCGGGGAGGGGATGGGGTCGTTTTGGGGGCCGGGGGGGCCGACCCCTCGGCAAGAAGGTGCCCAGGGGCTTCCCTGGAGGAATATCCCTGTCCCCCGCTGCGCATCCCTCGGGCGAGCGGCCGCGAAATGGCCCTGCCTTCGTCCTGGGAAAAGCGCAACCCCTCAGGGTCCCCACCGTGGCAAGAGCCACCTCCAGGCCCTGCGGCAGAGGCAGGAGCATGCCGGGTCCCCAGGCTCGCCCGGTGTCGCCGGGGCTCGGGGGCGACCCGTGCGTGTGCGCTGGGACGAAGAGCTCGAAAGGGGGAAGCCCTTTAATAGGACAGTTAGGGAGTTAATTAAACGTCACTAATGATGTTTTAAACAAACAGCTATGCAATAAGGTAAGCAGGCATTATGGCATTGCTTAACCTAGATACATAAAAATACGTTTTGCATAAAAATACATTTTGCTGTGAGCAGATGTGTATTAAAATGATACTTCTTGTGTGCAAATCTGGGTTGAAATGGGTGATGATGGTTCGCACTCGGGCCGTCGTGCTCCCAGGCGGGGCTGGCCCTGCCCTTGCACAGCCTTGCTCTGCTCGCTCGACAGACAGACGGACGTGGGGACCCGGGCACCGCGCGGAGGGGGCTCTTGCAGAGCTTGCCAGGCAGCAGGGACAGCTTCCAGAGCCCGCCTGTGCCCTCGCCAGCGTCCTCCCCTTCCCCCGGACGCCGTGGGACGGCGTGGCTGCGATTCTTCGAAACGCCATCTGACCTAGAAAGGGGAAAAAATCCTTTTTCAGTGTCGGTGTCAGCTTTGAAGAGGGGTGACCTGAGGAGGCAGAGCTCGGCACAGCCGCCTGCTGCTTTCATTTCCAGGCTGTGGCGGCAGCCGTCCTGCGGCGCTGGGACCCCTTGCAGCTCTGTGTCAGGCCAGCCGCCTGACGGCACGTGGAAATGAGGACCAGAGATGCTGCCCGTCCCCAGCCCGGCCAAATCCTCCCCAAAAGCTCTCTTCTGCGGGAAAATATATAGGAAAATAGGGAGGGACAAAGTGAGATGCTCTTCATTTTAGGGCCCAATTGCCAGCTTAAATCACCGTGACAATGTGTACAAGCTAACAGGATGCGAATGGCCCCGGCGCTGCATATATCAGCCGGAGAGCTCTGCTCATTTCCAGATACGAGTGGGATTTCAGGGCATGAAATACAGTGTTGGGATCTCTTGCCTTTCCCTGCTATTTATCACAGCCGGAAACGTACTCGCCAGCTTGAATTGTTGCAAGTGTCGCTGCTGGGAGCACAGAGGAGAAATATTGAGCTGAGTCGTGCAGAGAGGGGACGTGGGGGACGAGGAGGAGCCGAAGGGCTCGGGCGGGTGGGTGCTGCACGGATTTGTGTGGTTCGCTCGCACAGATTGCAACCTCTAACGGCCACGGGCAGCCGGTACAGCTGCAGGAGCAGGCAGCAGCTCCTCGCTGCTCTGCTGTTTGGGTGACTTCTCCTGCTTCACGAAAGACCGTTGCTGCAGGAGCTCCTGCCCAGCCCGGCGAGCTCAGCTTTCTGCATTGCAGCCAAAGGGAAGAACCGGCCAAAACCGAGTCCCCGCAGAGCCGTCCCCACAGAGCTGGCTGTCCCTGCCCCCTCCAGCACCGATCGCCCCCGGCACGGAGCCAGGAGCATCCTCTCCTGCTGCTCGCCCCGCCACGCGGTGAGGACGCGGGCACAGCCACCGTGTGCCGTGCCCCGGGTTAAATGGAGCCTCGAGCGGTCCCTGGGGCCGGAGGGGCCTTGGCTGGGTCACCGTCCCCTTTTCAGTGCTGGAGGCAGCGATCTCTTTATCCCTTCAGGGCTGCCTCAGCCCAGCAGCGGGGCGAGACTGAAAAATGAGGCTGGAAACAAAACCCGAGTGCACTGATGCCGCAGCACACAGCTCTGTTAAAAAGTAGGACTAAGCATTATCCAAGTTTAATTATTATAATTATACCGGGGCGAAGTAATTGCTGGAGATATTTTAAGCATCAATCAACATGCTATTTTGAAAAACGAAGCCCTGATTTATCCAGGGCTAGGTAGTAACCAGCAACATGCAACAATGCTGCCTGCAGAAGGAGGAGCCCACCAAGAAAGGGGGTTTTTTTTAAGCTGGTCATATCTTCTTATTTGCAAACAGGGATTTTGGAAGGTGGGGAGAGAGATGAGAAGGGGGGAGGTGGAAAGGGGTCCCCTCGCCGCGGGGAACTGGCCGTGCCAGCATTCCCGTGTCCTGCAAGATGTGTGCCAGGCGCCAGGCTGGGCTGCAGGAGGAGCATCGGGTTGGGGAAGAGGAGCCATGTGCGACGCGGTGACCCCACCTCGGCGGTGGCTTTGAGGAAGATTGGCTGGGGCTGGATGATTTAGCGATGCTGAAATCATTTAAGATTGTTATTGTGGTTTCTATGGCTCTCTGGCTGGATGTAACAAATTGTCTGCATCATTTTCCAGATGGATCATTCTTAAATCATCCAGGACAGGCTTCAGGGCTCAGCACTGAAGCAGCAGAAGGCACTTCAGTTCAATAAATGCTGGAAATGTGCTATATTGAGTGCTATTTCTTATTAAAAGTTTAAGTACATCATCCGAGCTGATGGGTCTCACAGCCAAGATCTCCGTGCTTCACACCCCTTCTAAGTGCCATTATTTCCCCATGGGGATGGGGGACAGGGACGGGGCCGTGCGTGGTGCCCGTGGCCAGAGGCAGGGTGGCTTTGTGGCAGGGTGGAGGGGACACTGGCAGAGGAGCTCGGCCGGCAGCTCATCCCGACCCCCAGCCTCCCCCCTCCCTCGACGGGTACCAGACCCCGGCGCATGTCGGCCCACGGTGGGTGGCGTGGCCCAAACGTATCTGGACTTTGGGCTGAACAAAACCTTTTATTGCGACTGGAATTATTTGATTCATCAAAAAGCTCCATTGCACAACAGAGGGGTTTATTACTGCTGTTATCAGTCACTGCAGCGGGGCGTGGGTCATCCACCCCAGCCTCGCGCCGAGCCCCCGGCAGCAGCCCTGCGGCAGGGCGTGCTGCCGAGGCAGTGGGGCTCGCATCTCAACGTTTGGCCACGGATGTGCTCGCCCAATAAATACGAGCGCTGAGAGAGCGTTTTTTTACTGCCAGGCAATTTGTGCTAATAAGCAGTTTGAAGCAGCAAAGCCTCTCAGCAGAGATATGAGTTATGGCAGGAGGGCGTTGGAAAGGAAGAGCCCCAAGGATGCCGCAGTGGAGGAGACCTGCACAGAAAGTGCTGGCACAGCCCGCGGTGGGGTTGGTCCGTGGTGGGATCAGCCCATGGTGGGATAAGCCTGCAATGGGGTCAGCCCATGATTGGGATCAGCCCACAATTGGGATCAGCCCATGGTTGGGATCAGCCCATGGTTGGGGTCAGCCCGTGGTTGGGGTCGGCCCGTGGTTGGGGTCGGTGCGTGGTTGGGATCAGCCCATGGTTGGGGTCGGCCCATGGTTGGGGTCAGCCCATGGTTGGGATCAGCCCATGGTTGGGGTCAGCCCGTGGTTGGGGTCGGCCCGTGGTTGGGGTTGGTGCATGGTTGGGGTCAGCCCATGGTTGGGGTCAGCCTGTGGTTGGGATCAGCCCATGGTTGGGGTCGGCCCATGGTTGGGGTCAGCCCATGGTTGGGGTCAGCCTGTGGTTGGGATCAGCCCATGGTTGGGGTCAGCCCATGGTTGGGGTCAGCCTGTGGTTGGGGTCAGCGCGTGGTTGGGGTCAGCCCGCAGGTCTCTGCCTGCCCACCTGGGATGGGGAGCGCCGCGGCTGCCCATGGCTTGTGCTGGGGACCCGCTCCCCGATGGGGCTCATGTCTTCTCCTGAAGGCTCAGGAAGCACGTGTGGATGCAATTCATCCAGGATCCAAATGCCAGGCTGGTGTTAGATCTAATCTTGGGTTTTATTGACACTGATACGACCTGAGCCCCGAGACTCTGGGACCTGTTCAGCTCTTCCAGGAGTGACATGTCTATATGTTTTTAATAAACTTACCAGAATGAAATCCTTGCTGTTCCTGTAGCTCTGTTCATCCTCCGAGCATGATATTAACTGAAAACTCACATTTATCTTACTTCCTTGTCAGGCCAAAACGGGGACGGAGTTTCTTCTGGGTTATTATTATCTTTCCCTTGCAGATTTTCAAGCGTGAATAAGTGATGTGACTGGAGCAGAGGAGGGGAGGCAGGAGCTGGTGGTGGGCGTCCTGGGAGCCCGCTCCTCGCCTCTGCTGCCACGGAGGACCAGCACGGGAGGTGCGTTAGCAAAAGCCGCGGTGGGACCTCAGGGCTGCGGCAAGGCACTGTCCCTCCGCAAAGCGCCGTGCAAAGCGCCGTGCAAAGCCGAGGTCCGCAGCGCATTGGAGCACGCAGCACGGGATGCGTTCCCGGTGCCCGCGCCCGCCCGAGCAGGGTGTCACGCAGGCAGCGATGCCGGGGGAAACACGTCCCGCTCCGCGGGCGAGCGGTGTCCTCTCAGGTGTGGTATTTATTGACCTGTCAAAGGGCTTAGACATGGCTGACCGCGCTCCCCCCTGCAACAATTGATTTCAGTCGGCTTAGATCAGGGAACAGTTGATTTCTTTGCCTGATGCTCACTCTGGCCTTCGATAGCGCGAGCGTTTAGAAATACATCACTCGGGTTCACTGGCTGGAGAGCATCGCCTGTTGTTTCCAGTGGGCAACACTAACACGTATGGCCCAAGTATGGCCTTGGGGCTTTAGTTTCCCAGAAAAAGCCATGGTTAAGCAATGCTAATTCAGCCCCTGGTTGCCACTGAGTATCTCCGAGTTCTCTGCTAACCCAGAGGACTGCGTTGTTCATGATGGTAACAGGGGGGCCAACCCTCATCCCATTTTTGCCCAAAAAGTGGGGTCCAGTCTGTGACAGCTCAATGCTTTCTTCCGAGCCTCCTCTCTCCGACCTCGCAGGCTCCGTGAGCGGGGCGGATCTGGACCGGCCCGTGCCCGGGCTGTGCTGCGAGGGACACAGCCCCTTTCCTCTCACACGAGCTGAGCCCGATGCGGGGAGCGGGAGCGCAGCATCCCGGTCCAGAGCCGGCCGGCCAGGTGTCCCGACTGCCCGGTGGTACAGGGAGCCAGACTGTCCTCCTCCCCCGGGACGTGTTCCCCATTACCAGCACATCTTCCTCTACTGCTCCACATGTAAAAGGCTGGCCAGCACTTTGCCCTCCGTCTATAAAAAGCACAGCTTGACATTTGTTTTTCCCTATCTATTTCTCACTCGTGTTTTCCTTCTCCTTGCTGCAGACTCCGCGCTGACATCCAGACCAACACATAGCAGTGGATTGCAGCCAGCTCCATTTATAAAATGGTTTTGTGAAGCCATGAGAAGAGCAATATCCATGTAACAGTCCATAAACCTGTACATCGAAGCAATTAGCCATGATCACAGTCCCTGGTACAGAAAAGCCCCACATTCACCAATTTGCTTTCAATCAGCCCAGAGAGCCGCTCAGCTGGGAACCATCCCGCAGCCGGTGACATCCATCGCTGCTGCTAATGCTTTGGCCTGGTGTATTCGCACTGTTATTCTCCTGGGGTTTTAGAAGGCAGGAGCCCTCAAAATGTGGCCCTCCTGGGCAGAGAAGTGGGGACGCTGGGGCTTTTCTGCGGCCACATGTCACACGTCGCCCGGGCAGGAGCTGGCTCGTGCGTGTTCAGAGGTGCTGTCCTTACCGCACCAACGTCTTTGCAAGTCAGCTGGAGTGTGTGGCTGAAAAACAGGAGCCAGGGCTAATATTTAAAATGCAAATAAAACCTTTTCCCTCAGGGTTGGCAGGTCTTAGCGCTGTCTGGCTTCAAATAGTTGACTCCCAAAGCCGCTGAGGCTGCCTCTCCTCGGGCAGAGGGCAGGGCAGAGCAGCGACCGCCTGCACCGAGCTGTTGACACCTCCCAGGGTCTCCTCCGCCCTAGGAGCGACTCGGCGGGATAGCGGGGAAGAACCAGCCAAGAGCCCCAAAAAGCCCTCTGCGGAGCCCGCGTCCCTGCTCGGTGCCGGGAGCAGGCTGCGGGTCGCTTGTGCCAGGGAGACTTGGAGCAGGGTGAGCAAGCCTTTTGGAGCAGACCCCGTCCAGGGAGACGGCATGCTGGCAGGGACAAAGCCCGGTGACAGCTGAGTGACACCGAGCAGCGGCCGCCGGAGCCCAGGAGCATCCTTTCTCCAGGGGGCTGGGAAGAGACCGGACAGTGCAGCGTCTCCGGTGGAGCCAGCCAAAAGCGCTCAGCACACTGAATGAGCAAACAAAGCGGTGGGACAAAAGGCCCACAAGATGCGGTGCTCACTGGAGACCATCTGAGCGTGGGCTTAACCCGCTGAATTGATTTGGAATGGTTTTCTGGCCAAGCACAGCCCTCAAGTCATGCTGGGGCTGTACAAGTGGAGTGTCAGCTTGAGCTAGGTTTGAGGGCTGCAAAGAAAGAAAAGAAAAGGAAAAGTGAAGGTTCACAAGCTCCGTGAAATTCCTTCCCAGAGTCCAGCTGGGGCTCCCTGCGAGGGAGCTGAGCGGGGGGAAACACAGCATCCCCGGCAGCGGCAGGGCCGGCGCCGCGATTCCCAGGGGAGTGGGGGAATAGGGGCTGTGTTTTCAAGGAGAAAAAGATGAGAAAAGGGAAAGGAATAGGAGAAAGAAAGGAGACAAGGCATCAGTAGGATGCGGCAGGAATGGTACCAAATGGGCACTTGTCCTCAACTTAAGTAAAGTTTGGAAGAGCTATTAAAGCAGGAGATCAGTGAAGGGGGAAATTGAAATGTTAGGGGCTGGAACGGAAAATTAGGCACAGATAATGGCACAATAGCATGAGGGTTTAAAGCACCCTCCAATAATTTGTTGTGAAGAGCTGTAAAATGCTCCCATGTGAGATCGTCTCTCTATCCAGGCGCCCAGCGAGAAAAATCCCCAAAGTGGCAGCGTGACGGGCACGGCTGCCCTGGGGTGACGAGTTACTGCTGCCGCTCCCCAGCATTACCAATTGGTGCTATAGACAGCAGGGTGAAATCCGGAGATGAAGAAGAGGCCAGAGATCCTTGGGCGAAGCAGCAGCAACAAGACCTGAGGGAGACGATTTCTGCAGCCCTTTCCAAAAAAGCAGCAGGAGCTGACTTGGCCGCCCGAGGCTCTCCGGACTCTGCCCCTCTTGCCACGGCTCTGCCGGAGGAGACAGGGCCGGTGGGCACCTGTGGCCGGGCACCGCGCTCAGCACCGCCGGCAGCGCCGCGGTGGCAGCGGGGGTTAGGGCTCTGCCTGGGAAGCCAAGCGATCGGGCTGGGGAGGCAAGAAGGTGCTTTGAAATCAGTCAGAGTCAAATGCCTTTTGATCTAAAGAGGATTTGGAGTGGAGTCAGAAGCACTCGTCCCCCCCGCGCTGTCGCTGCCAGAAGCGGTTAGCGTGGCCGGCATCTGTCTCCCAGCACCGGTGCAGGCGGCCCAGGCCAGGGCCGTTCCAGCAGCAGCGGGACACGGGGCCGGCGCACAGCCCGGGCTCAGCGAGGGCTCAGTGCACCGCGCCCGAGGGCTTGGCGAGCGTTTGAAAGCCCATCGCTGCTTGGGGTGGGGGTACCCCACGGTTACCTGATCTCTGTGTCTGTACTCCCGGAGCCCGCTGGAGAGTGTACGTGGAGTAAACCGCTCCTGCATCCTTACGGGGGCTTGCACCCTCCATCAGCACTCTCGCCTCAAATGCGAGCGTGCATGGAGCGCGGACGTTAACACAGATGTTCACAAGCTGCTGCAGACCCTTTCCCCTACTCGTGCGGGCTGTGGGAAGCGAAGGGAAATCGCGAACGTGATGCACGCAACACGCCAGAGGCTGAGCATAGCCACGGGAGCTGGACAGAGCAACCATGTGTGGTGGGGTGGAAACCGCGGCGGGGATGGACGGAAAGCCTATCCGTCACACTTGCTAGCAAGAAGGGCTTTGCCATGGCTACTAGGACTTGAAACACCATTCAGTCCATGAAGCAAGAAAATCCCTGCGAAGAAAACTGGCTGTAGCGGCCAAATACTCCAGATGGACGCGTCTCAGCCACAGCAGGGCTCTCTAAAGCAGTGGCTCCCGGCAGCCCAAGTCTGGGTGCTGCCTCACCGGGGCTGGGGACCACCGGCACCCAGGACACAGTCATTTCAGACAGAGAAGCTTCTGCTGGCAGCCCGTCACGCGGCACAGCAGGTCACGCCGGGGCTGGGGAGAGCCGGTGGTCCCGTGGCTGGGCTGGGCGCTGCGTCAGCCCCTTTCACAGGTGGGCAGGAGGGCGGGCAGGCAGGCAGGCAGGCAGGCAGCTGCCCGTGGGGCGGGGACCTCCCAGGCTCGATTGGGCTGGGGAGAGGTGATTTAACACACAGGTAAGGAGCCAGAGCTGTCGGTAGCTCGGCCCCTGCTCGTGCCTCTCGGGAGCCTGGTGGCAGCTCGTCCCTGGCAGGTACGTGGTGGCCCGGGGCAAATTGCCCCTGTTTCCAAAGGCTGCCATCGCATGCTTTTCCTTCTAGCCCTCCAGCTCGCAGTAATAAGCCCGGTTGAGGGAGATGTGCAAATCTGGCAGTTGCTATGAGACCCACTTGATGTTTCTGATGCGGCGTGGAGGCAGGTGAGTCATTAAGAGGAATATTGTGTTTTCTGGCACCGTCTGAGGAGCCGCAGAAGTTTCCCGGCGGTCAGTGGCATGCGGACGCTGAGAGCCCCATCCCCTCCTCTGCAGCAAGGGCAGGCACAGCCCGGGGAAGCCGGGAGCGGCGGCGGCTTCTCCCCATCACGGTCTCTCTTTTCTTTGTGGCTTTCCAGACTGTCGATCTCCAGCAGCTGCTAGCTACTTACAGGAGAATATTTCCCAGGGTTAATTCTGAGGAGGAGAGAGCTTAATATGTGCTTCACTCTAATTGCGGCTCGGTCTCTGCCAGCAGAGCCTGAGCTCCTGGGCTGCAGCCCGGCGGCTCCCGCTCTCCGTCAGTACTTACCGCTCCTCTTCAAAACAAGCGCAGATGGAGAGCTGGCCGGGAGAGCCGGTGTTGCCGAGCACGGCCCTCGGGCACGCCGCAGCAGTGCCGGCGGGGTGCCGGGGCGAGGGGATACCCGTGGCCCCCCGCAGCAGCAACGGGAGCTGGGGCAGGGCGGGGGTCCCTTCCTGGGTCCCGGTGGTGAGCAGGAGGGGAGGGCAGAGCACGGCTCCTTCCTCGCAGCCCTGGCGTTTACCAGAATGGGAATCGTCAAAATGAGGTCTCGGGCTGCAGCGCTCGCACCATGTGCAGTAACTTATGTAACCGGCGGAAGGAACCCGCGCAGCAGAAACTTTTAATTATGTATTTGACTGTAATATTCTCGGTTTGAGTTCACGCAATGTTGGTTAGTTACCTCAGTTAATTAGAAATTTTACAGATGGGTAAAAAGTTTATAAACCACTGAAAAGAGCAGGGCACTTGAGATTGCAACGGTCTCTCCCTCCATTTGTTCTGGAGAAGCGAACCGCTGCGGAGGAGCCGTGCCCACAGCAGAGCCCCACTTCCCGCTGCCTGCCCCGAGATGCTTTTGCTGGTGGATGCAGACTTGCTCCCTCCCAGCGTGCAGGTTCGGGGCTCCTCGGCCGAGCCCAGCCAGGCTCCGGCATCGCCTCACGGGAACGTTAAATGAAGCATAATCTAGTGGTAATTTGCAGTCACGTTAAATGTGATCGATGGGCCCCAGAGGTGGGGATGGGGCAGTCGCCTTGGCAGCTGTGATTTAAGAACGGTCCAAGGCCAGAAGATGGTCGATTTGGAGGTCTCGTTGCGCAGGTCCCCTGGCTCTTATTGACGTACCCCGAAGCACTAATTCAGGTTTTGTTAATGAGGTTTTTCTCCTTCCTCCCTGGCATCCCTTTATTGAAGTCTGATAGAGCAGAGGCTCAGGGAGGATATTAATACTCACCTTGACATTATCAGCGTATTGGAGAAAGGGCTGTTTGCTCCCTCGCTGCCCAGGGAGCGCATCTCGGTGAAAGCCGGCCCCCGGGATGCCGAGCCTGCCGTGCCGGTGGCAGGTTGCTCTGCCGAGGGGTTTCTGTGGCAGTAACACATCAGCCTGCAGCGTTTCGGTCCCCCAGGGAAGAGGGATTCGAGGAGGGAAACATTAAAATAATACCTATTGTAAAGGAGTGTAACAGCGCGGGCTATTATTTACATTTGAAGTAATAGCCGGGCGCTGCGGCAGCTCACGGCAGTGCGAGAGGTGTCTCAGGGCTGCATGCGAGGAATAAAATTGATGGATGCCCGCACTTTCCTTATGTATAAGGCTCATGATGGAGGGTGCTCCTGTGATTCAGCCGAGCACAGCAGGCGCCGCGAGGCTGCTGCGTGATGGGGCTGGAAACCCGCGGGCAAATGCCCCTGAGCTGCCGGCCGAGGTTTCGGCCCCGTTGGACCCCAGAGCTGCCTGGTCTGGTGCATCATCTCCTGGGGCGTCTCCTCGAGCCTGGCTGGGCTGCCGTCCGTGCGGTTTTCAGCCCCGGCTCCTTGCAGCCGCTCATCGTCCCCGCTCGTGGCTTGCATGGGAAGCTGTCCTCTGAGCAAACCTGCAGGAGATCCCTCCCCAGACAAACTCTTGTCCCTACAATTTTAAAGTATTTTTTTAAAGCCTGCATGATTTTCAGATTTGGTGCCGTTAATGTACAGAAACAGTTACTGCAGATGAAGGTTTTGAAATGGCTGGTGGTTTGTGCAGATGCTCAAGTCTCCTCTGAAGCTTACAGCCTTGCAAATGGAATAAAAGTGTTTCTTCTTAAAGTATTTGAAATCAGTTTGATTTATGTAATCTGACAAGTTATTATGCGCAGTCCTTATCTGACTTCATGATTTACGGGAAAGATCCTCAAATCTATATTTAAAATTACTATTAAACAGAATTTTTTGCCTCTTCAGCCGAGATAGAAGCACCATTAACAGTTGTTGCCCTAGAGCTCAAGTACTTCATTAGTTTGGGAAAATTAATTTCTTTCCATTAAATCTTCCTAGGATTCTGATGCTATATTTGCTTGTCAACTTTCAAGAATAAAGAAAAACTCTTTTGCTAGCTGTGATCTTTGGTTTTCTCCTCTCTAAGGTCTCGGGTACGTGCAACCCGTGGCTGCATCGTTTGGCTCTGGTTGAGTGCCAGGAAAGCCCAGTGCCGTCGGGGGAGATGTGCGTAGGCAGACTCAGACCTTGTAGTTGACGAGGGAAGAAAATTGCCACCTGATTTAGAGAAGCTCATCTCGTACTGCTTCTTGTTTAGATTATTGTAATGCTCTTTCAGAGGGTTACTGGAAAAGCTGAAATTTCTGTGGCTAGGCTCCTAATTCAGTCTAAAAAGCCGAAGCGTGCTTCAGCAGCCTCGTTACCCAGGCTTGCTGCTAAAAGGCACTTTGCTGCTCGCCCTGGGAGGCATCGCTGCTTCCACCGCCTCCTCGCCCAGCCTCTTCCCGGAGAGCGTGGGTGCCTGTTGGAGGGGTCCCGTAGGGTCTCCCCTCTGCTTCTGCACCTCCCCGGAGAGGCAGCGGGCAGGAGCCCGTGTGGGGTGCATGTGGGCACCCCCGCCTGCGCTCGGGCACCCGAGCATCCCTGAAGCACCCTGCCTGCGCCGAGCTGCCGTGCAGCGTAACGCGAGGCCACGTGCTCTCTGCTGTGTCGGCCCATTTCTTCTGGGCCATGTGGATTTTGCTGCTGGAATTCAGCCACGAGGCAGGAGGACCAGCAATGAGAGCAGCTGCCTGAGAGCGTGGACCCAGGGCAGGGGTGTCCTGGCCTCACCCCAGCTCTCGGCGTGCTGCTGGTACGGGCAGGGCGCTGCAGCCGGGCAGGGCACGAGCAGGGGCTGCAGTCGCTCCAGTGTTGTGCAACGCAGGCGGGCAGGGGTCGGGGTCAGGCACCGGAGCCCCTTGCGCTGGCCGCAGCCCCTTTCTCTCTCCCAGCCCTCACCATGAGCAAAACCCGGATTCATAACAGGTCACACATCACTGTAGCGGTTAACCGGGCTGCTTGGCAGAGATAACGGGTTTTATTTAACACGGAACTGTAAACAAACCCCAAATTGAAGGGCGGGTCAGATAAGCGGCTGTGAGCTGTTTAAGATGAGCTGATTGCCCAAGTGGCAGGTGCTCCCTTCCTGCATGATAACGCACGTCGGCAAAGCATTAGAAACCCAACGCTCCAGTTACAGCCTTTAACATCTCCCCTTGTAAGCAGCAAGAAGGAGGCAGCTTTTAATCTTCTGCTTAACGTGGGGGAGAGGAGTAGTGGAGCGGGGAGCAGAGCTGGGGTGCCCTGCCCTGGGGCAGCAGGGGCTGAGGGGGCAGAGATGCCCCAAGTCTGGGGGGTTGCCACATCCCACCTTCGCGCTGCGGCGAGCAGCGAGAGGTTACGCGGAGATGCTCTGCAGAGTCAGGGGATCAATTCTGACGACCAAAACTGATTGTCCACAATGAAAGGCAGCAGCACGGTGGGATCAGGGTGGTGCGGTGAGGTTCCTGCCCCCAGGCGATGCTTAAATATCCATCTCGTACACGCACAGTGCAAATGAAACTCATTTGGTCCGAGGTCCGAGCTGGGGAGCTGAACGAGGAGGCGGATGGGATCTCATCGCCGCAGGTCGCAGCGTGGGATCTCGTCGGCCAGCCCATGGCCAGCAGCAGGTCGCAGCGTTTGCGTGGCACTGCGATGCCCAGGCGGTAGGAGATGCTCCAGGAGCGCTCTGGAAGTTCACGGTGCTCCTCTTCTCTGTTCCCCTGCTGCTCAAACCTGCAGAGAGGTGGCTTTTCAAGTGAAGATTAATCTGAATTCATTTGGCTTTCTCTTCATGAGGGCAGAGACTCAATGCCAAAGACTCTTCTCATGTACACAGCTACTTCTGGCAGGTTCAAGGTCTTGCTAGAAGACCTGTTACTGTTTTCGTGCTCCTCCAGCTTCGTAACAAAGGAGCTGATAACAATCGTGCATATAGAACGTGTATTATTCCTAGCCTGGAATATTAATTTACGTTGAATTCTATCACATTTGCTTACATCTTTCTAGTTTAACTTTCTTCTTCTGCTACTTGGACATTATTCCTACATTTTGATTCAAAAGTTGATCGAGGTGGGGCGCAGGTCTCCTTCAGATGCTTGCATCTCTCCCAAGGATGCCCCCGGTGTTTTATTTGCAATCGCATAAGGATTGTGGAGGTGAGGACCTCTGAAACAGAGCTGAACAGGGAGGCAATGGTTGTGTTTCAGAGAACCAACCTGTGCAGCAGGATTTATGGAGATATTCAATACTTTATGGACAGCACAGTAAATTTCTCTTTAACAGAACCTTAAATATTCACTCACAATATTTACATAAGCATTGTAACAGCTGCAAAGGAGTCATTAAGGACTACTTACAGAGATAATCCTGGTTTTAAAATTCCTTCAGTGTGTATTTCCAGAGAGATTACAGCCACATCTATCTGGTCAATAAAAAGCACGTGCCCCTCTGCAGGGTTTGAGGGCAGACCAGGAAGGCAATCGAAAATAACCGGGCAAAACATATCCGGATTAAGCTGTGTTTGTTTCTGGCTGCCATTGGCTTAGTTTGCAGCCTAATGCCATTTCAAAGGAATATCATGTGTGCTAATTAGCTACCGAGCCTGAGCAATCAAATGCACAACTGATAAAATCAATCAATGCCCCCGATAAAAGGTTTTCCTCATCCAGTTCAGTCCGCTGGAGCTATTTGTGCTGGCAAAGAAATGTTGGGTTTCCCATCTTCCTTAACTAAGGCGGCAAGGCGTTTGAAGTCGTTACGCTAGTACTGCATGAGCCAGGGACTGCTGTCGCGGTGAGTCATTGACCACGAAGGTGTTTCTGGGGCCGTTTTGTTACTGTTTATTCGGCTTCCAATTTTATAACCTTCCTCAGCATCTCCTGGCAAGGACGGGTTTTGCCTGCGTCAGACTCCCTGTCTCAGCACCGAGTGCTGCCAAAGCACCACGCTCAGGACCTTTGGCGAGGCTGCAGCGGCTGCTGTTTCTTCTCTATCTTGTGTAGAAACTTTAATCTCCTTTCAGAGCCTTGCTTGAGTCCCCCGTGCAAGCAGGCTTTCTCCGTGGCTGCTCCGTGAAGAGCCTGGTTCCCACCTAAGAGGAGATGAAGGAGACGGAATTGCCCAACGCCTTCTCACAAATTCGGCAATAGCACGGTATTTAACGCAAGTTAAACGAAATATAAAGATTTGAAGATCCTGACTCCTTCCCCTCTTTCAACATTTCAGTTGCCCGTGTGTGGAAAGACACTAATTTGAGCTGGCAGCAATTCATGTTCCCTTTTCAGGGCAACACGGCGTCAGAGAATAGGCAGGAGCTGAGCTCGGCTGAAGAGTAGCCGAGAGGCACGGGGGGAGGGATGTGCGGGAGCTGCTCACAATGGGTTCAAATGAAAAAAGGAAAAATTAGGCTGCCGGTCTCTACCTAAGAGCGCTCCTGGGCTCGGAAATGCTTTCGCAGAGGTGTTCGTGAGGCGTTGTTTTTCGTTTTCCTGGAAGGGCAGCAGAGCTGAGGAAGGGCAGGAGCAGGAGACGAGGAGGGGCAGGAGTCGGAGCAGATGGCGGGGAGGGCAGCGCTGCCTCCGCAGCCTCTTCGTTGTGCGGGTGGCCGAGCAAAGCGGAGAGCGCGGGCTGCTTGCAGACCCCACCTGCAATCCGCTGGCAGAGCTGGTGGCAGCAGCATGGACCTTTTTTCCCTTCCCTTAAGCTTACAAAACGGGAAAATTTCACTTGGAATCATGAAGAGATAATAAATATGGATCGTATTGCTTTACGAGTTTCCTGCACGGAACAGCACTTTAAGTTAAGCACTGTAAAGCGCCGCTGAATGTAATGGGAGAACAATTCTGGGTTGAACAGAATGCATGATCGCCTTTCCTTTTCCTTTCTGTCCTTTCCTTCCTTCCCCAGTCCCACTGAAGCCTGGACCCCCTCCTATTCCTGCTGAGCTGGGAACCACTGGCTCTGGGGGCTTGCTGTGGCAATCCCAATTTCTCTACTTCCTTGACTCTCTGAGCCTGAGACTCCGGATTCTCATCCGTACGACAGATGAGCTCGCTCTGCTGTCGGCTTTCCCAGGTGCCAGCCCGCAGCCTTCGAGTGAGCGACGGCGTGCCGTGGAAGGTGCCCATGCACCAGCCTCGCCGTTCCCGCAGCGCCAGCGCGTCACCCGTCAATTATTCATGGGTCGCAGCAAAGCCCGGCTTTGCCTTTCCATCGAAACCCTCATCCTGCAGGACTCGTACTTCTCCTGGTTATAAATATTTGATTGTGGCTGGGATTTCAGTACGCTGTGAGCTGCGGGGGCAGAGTCGGCGGTCACCCCCGCTCCTGTGCCATGCTCCCTGCGGGGCTGGGTTGAGGCACTTGGGCGCAGAGCTCAGCCCCAGCCGCTCGCCTGAAGTGATTACTTGGAGTTTTACACGGCAGCTTAGACCCAAATCTGCCCGGTGAGAGTGATTTCAGTAACTCTGCCCTGCCTCCGAATCCGCAGAATTTTACGGAAATAAACCTGTTCGGCACTGGAGCTGATTTGAAATGGCTTCACTGAACAGCTCTGCTTCACCGAGCCAGCAATGTTTTGTTTGAAACCTCTCCAGTCCAATGAACTTCTCCTGCCTCCCAGGCTGGGGTCTGGGCCTGGCAAGCTGCCCTGCAGCCAGGGACTCGCTTTGGAACGAGCCCAGATTCAGAAAAATATGTGGTTTCCTACCCAGACGAGCCTTGTTTTCTTTCTGCTCCAGCCCGTGCCCCAGCAAGCTCCGGTCCCAGCTGGCGATGCCCTGGCACTGCTCCTCTGCCGCTCTTTGGCCTTTGGAGGAAAGCTGTTGACTGGGAGGTTGCTCCCGTGAGCTGGTCCTGGTGATGGGGGCAGAAACCAGCCCAGAGTTTCCCCGGGCAGCGCCGCAGAGGGGCTGCGAGGGGCTGCGAGGGGCTGCGGGTGCTGGGAGGAGGATGCTGTGCACAGGGGCAGACCCGCAGGTGGACATCGGGGTTGGGCTCTGCTCACGGAGTCCAGGAGCGGTTCAGCGGTCGCAGCCTCTGCTGGCCCAGCCCTGCGTCCCCTGCTCCCAGAGGCTTGCCGCAGGCAGAGGTGAGGGCAGCGCGGCAGCCAGCAGCTTTTCCCGTGGCCCGCTGCTGAGACTTGCTCAGTTTCAAGAGCCCGGCTTTCAAGCCCCTGAGTCTGTTTCCCACCAAGCCTAATTTTCATCGCTGGCGTAAGCAAACAACGCTCCATAGAAACCGTGTTTTTCCTGGGCTGTCAAATATTGTTTTGCCTGTATTCTCGGAGGAGACGAATGAAAAATTTCAAAGTAAACACTTGGGAATAGGTGTAGGGGAGAGGAACCGGGACCCTCAGGATATTCTCCCTCTCTGCCAAGACTGTACGCGCTCCTTTTAATTTCGAGAGGTATTTACAGCTCCTTCCTTCCTTTCCAATTATCACCGTGAGAAGGCGGTGGAAAGGAAGAGGAAAGCAGGAGGGAACCGGCTCTGAAGTCCGTGGACAGGAGCTGGGTCTGCCTGGTGTTTCCTCCCTGCCTTGCCGGCTGCGTCCCACCTGCAGCTGCCCGAGGCCGGACCGCGTGCCGCAGACCTGCCGGGGCTGGGGCTGGCGTCCCGGTGCTGCGCTCGGGAAGACCCCGAGAGGTGCCGGCTCGGGCGTCACCTCCTCCCCTCGCAAGGGAGCGAGGGAGCCAGGGGAGGGGGGAAAACCAAAGCCAGAAAACAAGCTGCAATTTCAACTTGTAATTTTATTTGGTATGTAATAGCTGAAGCAATAATTGTCTTTGTGGAGCCAAAAAGTGAAAGGAGATAAACGGTTTAATTTGAATCAATATTAATTTTATGCACTTTAACTTTTTATCATAGCAAATACAATTATCATACTTGGGATCCATCGAGAAAGAAAAAAGTCCTTTTAGCTCACAAAACGCTTAGCTAACCGGGCAGGGTGTTTGCGGGCTGAGAGAACTGGGTATTACCTCAGTTTTGATCAGCTGCGCGTGTCTGCCGTAAAGGAGCCGGTCCCTGCGGGAGCAGGCAGCGGCTCTGCCAGGCAGGCAGGGCTCGCCGCCGGTATTGCTGCGCAAAGCGAGGCTCGGCAAAGCACCGGGGCGCGTGCTTCGCTGCCTGCTCTTCCCTGGCGCTTTAGGCCGCCATAACTGGGGAAATGTCTGAAAACAAGGAATTAGACCTCTAGCATTTGCTAAGAAGCAGCAAGAATGCATGCCCCTTGTCTTCTTTCTGAATAGACATCCAGGCAACAAGTAATTAAACTGCTGCGGGCTAAGCAGCAGCCTTGTTTGCATCTCTTATCTTCCTCTTCACCGCGGCTCGCGCAGGAGCAGCCCGAAGCGTGCACAACTTGCGATTGCCCTGGGGCTGCGCCGATACGGGATACCCATCGCACACCTCACCGCAGCAGCAGGCACGCCATCGAGAACAAAAGGCTTTTTAATTACGGCATCCCGTATCTGCGCTCAGTCTGAGAGCTGCATTCAAAGCTAAACCGCGTTCTCGTTGCGCAGGAGCGTGGTGGGGGAGATGCCGAGTGGGATTCGTCCCGCTCCTCTCCCGGCCGTGCGGTCTGTCGGAGCAGGGGTGAGGAGCTCGCTGCTGCGCGGGGGCTCTGGCGCGGGGTCAGGGGCGTGCGACCCACCGGGTCGGACCCGGCATCATCGCTCTGAGCGAGCAGGCAGGGCTGCAGGCAGGGGTGCAGGTAGGAGATGTCGTGTGTGTTTCTGGTTACACCCAAATGAACAACGTTTGTGAACCATGTAACCGGAACCGAATGAAACACTGTGGTTCCCTTGCGAGCCTTCATGTCTTGCAATCACCTTCTAAAAATATCGAAAGGCTGCTTTGGACAAAAATGATCTTTTCCTTACAAGTCAAAGCTACATGCTGCCTTTTTTTTTTTAGTTTAAAGACATGAGAAGGTTACCAAAACTGGCACACGCTCGGCTCCAGCAATGCCCCGGCACTGTGCTGGTCCCCGCACGGGTCCTCCGAGGGGCCGGAGGGGATGGGCCGGGCGCGCTTGGCGCATCCTCGGGGACCAGCCGTCGCGATTCGGCGTGGGAGCCCAATTCGTAGGCGCCCTCCCGCTCCTCCCTGCATCTGTCCTGGGGAAACCTGGGTTTACAAACCTGGAGTGTCGGCATCCTTTAAAACCGTCGGTGTAAACCATTTTAAAGTGGAGTCCTCGCAGGTGCCTGTTTTATCTCCTTCTAAAGTGTCTCCCCTCAAACCGCGCACCAGTCGAGGGGCTGCGTTGCTAATGCATAGGCATTAATTGGGAAATGCTGGTACCGTCTCGTATACACCAAGGACAGCTTCTTGAACAATCATCACTGCAAAGTATTAAACACAGCATTTATCTTTCTGAAAATTGGTACAGGCTTTGAACATTGACTTTTACCTTAGGGCTAACGTGTTACTTTGGGGAAATGGCTGTAGAATAAAGGATGTTTTGATCTGTTTTGCTTTAGCCTTTTTAAATACATCTCGAGCACAAATGCTGACTGCTCGTTCATTACCCATTTTTGATTGCCTGCAACATTTGGAGGAAGAGAGGAGGGAGATCAGAAGGACGGAGCGGTTATTGCTGCCGACAGCAGCTTGTGTCCGCAGGCTGCGGCACAGCGTGCCTCCCGCTCGCTGCGGGCCCCCGCCGCTCGGGACGCACGCACCGTGGGGACGGGCGCTGGGCAGATGCTCAGCCCGCGACCGGGGGCCGGCAGGACCAGCTGCGGCACAGTGTGGCGTGTCGTCTGCGTATGGCTCTTTGTGCTGACTCGGGATTCATCTCCTCTAACTTCAGGTAGCCGGAAGCTTGGCGCATCGCTCGGGCTCGGCTCCCTCAACATCCCCTGCAAAAACAGAAGCGCTTGCAGGGACCCAGGGATGCTCAGCGTGGGTTTCGGGTGAGCCGGGTGCGAGCACAGGCACGTCCTGCAGCGCGCAGAGCGAGCGAGACATCGCTGCGCCTCCTGCCCGGTGCCGTGACCGCATCCCAAAGCCCCGTGCAGTGCAAAGCCCAGGGATGGGGGAAGTCCAGGGTACACAAAGCTGGGAGAAAAATCTCCCTTTGGGCTTCGCAGAGCCTTCGGGCAGGCCCTTGCGGGTGGACGCGGGGCCGCAAAGGGCGCTTCTTGCCTTGCTGACACAGAGATGCTCAGGCACTGACGTAGCCAAAGATTTTTGGCAGTAATAGCCAGGCAGCCAGAATAACTCGTTCTTTTTGCACAGGCCTGGGGGAGGTCTGTCTCTGTTCCTTCTTTCTGAGAACCAAGGAAAAACCCACCAGAGGCAGGTGTCCGAATTTTAAGGTCATTTTTTCCCCTTTTATATGGTAATGTATTAGCTGAGCAGAAGCAATCCTCAGTAAGTGCCTTAGGACAGAAGAGCTGCTTTGGGGAATTGGCTGTGAGAGACTATCTTTCACTTGAAGTGCAATAAATAAATATACTTTCCTCTTCAAAAAACATGGGGAAGCTATGCCATGAATCTTCCAGAAAGTTAGAAGACCTTTGAAGCATTCGGTTTTAGACATAATCAGTCATGTTATGCATTTAAAAGGCAAGCAAACTGGGAAACCAAACTGCAAACCTCTCTTTAATGTGCAAAAGTTTTGGAAAGTTTCATTTTTCACGATGACTGATGGTTGAGCGGGCCCAGCCTCTTGCTGAGATCTGCATAAAGATCGCATTATGGTAAAATTTATGATTTCAACACGTCTTTCACATGCTCTACTAAATTCCTCGTGTTTTACGCCACCTTCTTATCAGCGCCAGGCAGGTATTGTATAACACCAAGGCTCCGTAATGTTAACGGACGACTGGACAAGCTCCCGCGCGCACGACTGCCGTGCGCTGCCGCGCTGCGAGGGTTGGTGCCGCGAGAATGACGTATGGCTGCGTATGGCACAGCCCGCCGTCCCTACACCGAGCCAGGCCAGCCTCAAGGAGATGGCGGTGACGCCTTGCAACACAAGTTAACTCCTCGTTGAAAGCAAAATGGTTACTCAATTGAAACGACACATCTTTACATCGCAATGCTTTGCTTTCCCGTAAAGAGTCAGGTGTAGAAGCCTTTAATGGTTGAAATTGCGTTCAGTCTCCAGAGCGCTGCCGGCTGCTGAACAGCCTTTTGAACAGCAGCACGAGCAGGGAGTCGCTCATCCCCCGCGCGCCGATCCGAAAGGCAGGCAGGAGCCGGGAGCAGGCGCAGAGTCGAGACCCCGACCACCAACACGGGGCCGGTGCCACGATGGAGACGGCGTTGCTCGCTCTGCACGCTACAGGCTCCAGCTGGAGCCGATTTTCACGGATGCCATTTCCCTAGCAGGAGGTCCCAACGTTTTTACTGAAAGCAGAGGCAGCTCAGCATCCAGCTACGCGGCGAGCTTTCCTTCCCTGTGTGCCAGGGCCGGGAGCCGGGAGGAGCCTTGCGAAGGGCACTCACCCTCCGGCGCAGCAATCGCTAAATGACCGTATTCATCAGCAAACACAAAACAAGGGAGCGGAACCAACCAGGATTTTTTCAGGACAAAGCAAGCGGGTATAAAAGACCATTTGGAAATAAAACTTATGTGGGATTCATTGTTCCCTTGGAACAAATCTCACTTTTAAGGTAGAAAAGCCTTTTGACTAAGTGCAAAAGCATGTACTACGTTCCCCTGGAAAGAAAAATGTGTGATTCGCATTGCTGTTAGCGCAAAAACCTCCCAAACCTATAGAGCAGGGCTGGGGCAGTTATTCTGCTTGCAGAGGCGCCTCGGACAGCTGTGCCCCTCGTCTCGCCCAGGATGCGGCGTAGGGAGGCAAGGGCAGCATCTGCCCGAAATTCCCAAAAACGCGACTGGGGGAGACCAAGCGATCCCGCTCAGCCTCTCGGCAGGCTTCCTGAGACCGGGGATCAAATAAAGCACTTCCCTCCACCTCCCGTGTTTCTCCTCAGTCTAATCATTAATTAGAGCATGTGTCTGCATTCCTGCCACGGTGTTTTCACTTCAAATGCAGCAGAGGTCACGAATTCCAGAAGCAAGCAGCCTGGCATCTGTTTCCCACTAAATCTCACCAAAAGGAGGCCAAGCGGCAAAGCATTTTAAGTATCCCCGTGCGCTTCCCACGACACGTGCGGTCTGTCCTCGGCCACTGGCGTGCCTTTGTCCGAGCTCTGCCCGTGTCCCGTCGGGAGAGCTCCGCACGTGCCCCAGGGCTGGTGGAAGCTATTCCTGGTGTTTAAGAAGGAAGGAGGGGGGGGGAAGGAAAAGAAAAGGTGGTTTAAGGATTTAAGCAGAGGCCTCTTGGTGATGGGGAGAGCTGCCTGGTGGCTTTGGCCGGGATGTCCTCGGGGCGATGGATCTGGGTGCCCAGCGCTGCCCTTCTCTGCCCACCCGTCCTCAGCTGCGAGGCGCGAGGGGAGGGAAAACCCGCTGAGGATGAGGAGCGGGGAGGGGGTTTGATGATCTCCGCGCTGGCCGCTGCCTCCCCTGACAGCATGCGCGCACCCGGCGATCCACTCCAGCGCGTCTTCAGCTGCGGCCCTTGAAACTGCAATTAAAGCAAAGGCAAGAGGTACAATAAACTTGGTGTATAATAAACGCAATCCCGCATCTGCTCACGCCGCTAACCAGCGCTTTTCCAGCGGTCTTCCCCGGGCTTCAGTCCGCTGCCCGGGCTGCAAAAGCACAAGCGCGGCTGAAGGTTGCTCCTCGCTGGGACCGCAGCCGCCTGCTCCCCAAACAGCAAACGCCTGGGGAATTCGGTTCAAAGCTCACCGGCACTCGGGGAATCTTGAGCTGGGTTGTAATGATGTTTGTAGTCTGAAATAATGATGAAATACAACACGTGTCAACAGCTATTGCTTTCTATGGCATTTGCCGTACTAAGGCAGCAGAGTGCACAAAAACTCTGAAAGTTGAGTGGAGTAAGGTGAAACGGCCCGTTTCCCGGTGCTGGTATTTCCCAGCAAGTTTCCCTGATTTCAGTAATGTAAAAACACTTCAGTATATTTCTGACATTTTCACATCAAAACATAATTATGTTTCACTATTCAAATATTTAAAAGAAAGTTCTTAACCAATCCTTGCTACATTAATTATTCCTATTAATTATGTATACATTTATAAATAGCAATATAATTAATATTTAACAGTATTTTTATCAGAGAATTTCAAAAGTGTGTTAAAAATCTGCATATCTGAAACACTACCTTTTAAGTCGAAGGACAGTTTCCTGCTTCATCTTCTTCCTCGCTCTCTGTCTTATCAGCTTCAACGCTGTCCACGCTTCTCCCCAGGGAAGATACTTTTAGGCTGGGGTTTTTCTTTTTCTAATCATCATGTGTAGTAGGGTGTATAAATTGGGTGCTGCTCATCAGAGCTGATTGCGTGCATGCGTTGTTCCCGGGTGGGAGCCGTCCCGTCCCGTCCCGGGCAGCGCTGCACCTGCGGCTCCAGCGGGGTCATTAACCACCGTGAGGCTGGGTGATTTCCTCCCGGGGGGCTCGGAGCAGCTCGGCCACGTCCCGCTGACCGGCTGGAGGCGGCAGGCTCGTGGCGGAGCAGCAGCTTCCCCGCGTGCAGCCAGGTCGGGGTGGCCGCGAGGCTGAGGCGCACCTTTGGTCCCCGCTGGCGCGGCGTTTCCCGAGCCTTGCTGGCACGAGGGGCTGCCCGCGATCCTGCCCGCCCCGCTCCTCTCTAAGGTGCCAGGAGGACCCTTCGCACCGTAACCGGTGCCCAGCGAGGCTGAGCCGCCGGGAAACCCCAGCAACTCCTCTGTGGGCTCTGCAATTTGAAGCCCAGCATGGAAAACGGGGGTGATGTCAAGAAGAGGGGTCTCAGTCTCACCAAAACCAGTGAGCAAATGCAGGCTGCCAGTGGTTGCTGAGATTTTAAATGAGCTGTTGATTTGCTGCAAGGGAAACAAAGATGACTCGGGATAGGGACAGAAAAACCCCGAAGGTTCGATCTGTGGACCCAATAACAAGGCTGATGCTCCCCGTCCCGGCCGCCTCCGGGCAGGCGTTTCGCAGCTGGCTTTGTGCTCGGAGAAAGCAGAGCGAAGGCTCCTCTCCCGGCGGAGGGGACGGGGCGGGGGCCAGCACCTTCCCCGGGGAGGCAACGCGCGCCCAGCCACCCTGTCCTCGTCCCTGGGGCTCTGCTCTCGGCCCCGCGCTCGCTGTGTTGCAAATGCAGCCGGAAACGGGAGCGCGGTTCCTCCTCCCTGTTTTTCTCCATCGCCTGATGCCGGAGCGGGTGTCCGTGCCCGGCGGCGCCCGGTGCCCGGCGGTGCAGCCCGGCAGAGCCCTGCCAGCTACGCGCCCGCTGCCAGCAATGCCGGGCTGCGGTGAAGCTGCTTACACAAATCACTCGGCTCCCGGGACGTGGAGAACACGAATCAGCACAAATCCTCCCCGCTGCATCAGGTACGTGCATTTTCTCTGTTAACATAACGCAATCCACCTGCCTGCGGTGCACATTTTATTTTTATTTGCAATGCCTTTTACTTTCCCAATGGCATCCCCCGTCACCCGAGTGCAGTATTTCTCGCCTCCGAACATCGGCGTGAAGGTTTCTCAGCAAGTGCATTTGCTCCAGCTCGGAGATGGGCCCGGTCTTGCCTGACTCATCACTTTCTCACCGTTTTCTGAAAAGAAATTCCGGGTTTTGTTGCTGATTTTATGCAGAGTGTAGGGTCCCAGGAGTAGCTGGTGTACTCAAATGGGGCATAGCATCTGCCTAGATCTCTAAATTACGGCGTTTAACTCCCTGCGATGGCCAGTCCCGTCCGCGCGCTGCAGCTGCGCTCACCGCAGCAAGGGGGTCCCCGGCCAGGTAGTCTGGCGGGGTTGGCACCCCAAAGTGTGGTTTTGGTAAAATTGATGAAGCCATTTTCTCAAGAGAATGCACCTCTATCAAAAGAGAAAATAATCATCATCTTTTCTCCTGGCCTGTTCTGCAGACTAGGACAAAAGAAGGAAAAAACTAGAACTAATGGAAAATTTCAGTACAGTTTTAAATTGAGGAGAAGGAAATAGAGCCTATCTGTTGGCATCCCTAAGTGCTGTAGAGGCTGCGTTTCAAGCCAGCGTTATCCCACGACGGTCCCCAGGCCCCAGGAACGATCCTTAGCGAGCGGGTTGCTGGGCTCCTGCCTTGTGTCTTGAATTCTTTCCAGCCTTCCATCACCTTGAAAAAAATCTGCATATGGTGATGACACTTGGGTCATCAAGATTAATAACGATAGACTTCTGCTGGTGTTTAGTCAGGGAAAAACACCTGGAGCTGCTCTTTTATGACTGATTAATTAGGGGGAAAAAAACACCGTGGTTCTAATTGGCATTTGAGTTCTTTCTGAGTTTTAACATTCATGCTATGCAAATATATCAATTCCTAACAATGTCTAACAAGATCATTTGAAAATTAGTCTCCCTGGGGGATGGCAATCACAGCTTTGGGAAAGGCCTAAGCCTGTTTGCCTTCCACGTACTTACAGAAATAACAGAAAAGTTGGTATTTCCCGTACGGTGGCCGATGCGCATCCATCGAGTGCTGCCCCGGGGCGGGGGGCAGCCCCCGCCTCTGCTATCGCCCGCTCCTAAGCGGTGGGAGAAGATGCTCTTCATCTCACGCTGCTTGCAGCGCCTGGCTGTAACAGCAAAGATGGGCTCCTGGTCTTTTTTTCCTTCATCTTCACGTCGCCCCTTTGCTTCATCCCCGCTTGCTTCCCGCAGCCCGCCGACGGGAGCCGGGGATGCTGCTCCTGCAGCCGGGGGAGAGGAGGCTGGGCTGCGCCTCCGGCCCCTCTCCTCCCTGCCTGGCACCAGATGTTTCGGCAGAGGGAACAGAATCGCCCATGATTAATTTATCCTCATGAAAAAGCCATGTCTGACTCCGACTAATAGCTGGTTTTAAGAGTGTTGTGTAACTTGGAAGGGAGACTGCCGATGCCGTCTCGGCAATGTAAGGTGTTCCTGGAGGTCTTGTTTACACCGGAGCGATAAAACAAGTCCTCGACATATTTTAATGTGCTAATTGGGGGTTATTACGGCCCTTTTTATTTACAATTATATTACAAATGTAATACTCCGTCTCATTTTACTCTGCACTAAGAGCTTTGAAAGGATGATAATTACCTCTCATGTAAACCTATACTTATATAGAAAAAATGACGTGTGAAATGAAAGGCCTGAAGAAACGGCATAATCTGTGTTTGCTTTGCATAGACATGCAGGATACGCGCCCGCTCCGCTCCTGGATGTATGCAATATTTACGCTGGAGCAGCTCGTTAGTGCCGCAGACGCGCTGCCGCGTTCGGGCACCAAAGGCAGCGCGAGGGGACCCGCGTCCCTGCCACCTCCCTGCTGTTTGCTTAATATTAAGGCAGCCCTCTGCATGTAAACGCTGGCTGGGAGGGGATGAATAATTCATCGCCGGCACGCGGAGCGGACGGAATTTGCCTCGTTTTCCCGCCCGGTTGAAATCCTGCGTGCAAAGGGCATCACCGCCCGCCCCAGTCTGTTGCAGCCTCCGGCGGAGAGCCGGGGTGTCTGGAGAGCACTGCCTCCCTCTCGTATTCCCCACGGGATCAGGGCTCCGAAGCTACCGGATTTGGAGGGTTTGCTGGCGATGGCTTGCACTGCTCCACACTCAAGATTGCCTTTGCATCTGTTAGTCTCGTTATATGGAGCGCGTCGTGCCGCAGTGTGAAAGATTAGCCACGGATTTAAAAAAAAAAAAAAAAAGAAGAAAAAGTACAAGGCTATAAAAGCAACAAGTTGGCAAGGAGCGAAGGAGGGTACCGAAGCACCCGAGTACGTTGGACTCCCTCCCTCGGCAGCGCGTCGTTTCCCTGGGCCTGCAGGAAAACTGCATCAGCTCCCAGAGCTGGTGAGGGAACTCGCTGCGGCTCTTCCCTCTCGCTGCCTTTTCTGTTCTTTTTCCCCTTTTTTTATCTCCAAGGCCTCAGGGTGATAATTATTTTTTGACTGGAACAATAAGCCAAAGCTCTGCAACTGGCAGGGATAAGTTTGGGTTGCTATTTATTTTAAATGACTAAGCTGATTTGCTTAATGCTCATCTCTCAGCCGGGGATGCGGAAGGGGCGGCTCAGCTCAACCTCTCGCTTTGCCGCTGCGGAGGAAAGGTAAATAATTCCTCGGGCAGAAAGTTTCTCCAGGCCTTGCGAGACGTGGCAGCCTCTGTCTTCCAGAGCAGGGCGAACCTGCAGCCGGCTCGGATGTGCAAATTTAACAGGGGCTCTGGCCCCACCGCTGCCACCGCTACCCCGGAGGTCCTTGAGAGTCCGGAACAGCGCGAAAGCCTCAAGGGACAGGGGCGACCCCGGGGAGAGAGAGCTGTGGGCTTGGGGCTCCCCATGGCACCTTCGTCTTCCCCTGGGAACGACGACAGAGAAGCAGAAGGACGAGATGGGCTGTGCTGGGTCCTCTCCAGCGCGAGGATGCGAGCATCCCGCGGGGGAGTGAGGCTGGACCCCCAGGACCCAAACCCCACCTCTGCTCAGCAACGCCGCCAGCAAGGGCATGTCTCAGTTGCATCAAGAGTGAAATTCTAGCTAAATTTCCATATTTTTTTCCTTCTGTTTTTGAAGTTTGCCAGGAAACTTGCTAAGGAGGCTAATACGGAGGTTTAAGCCTTTTCAGAGCAAAGCCAGCTGACCCAGTTAAGTCACCTGTCCCCCAGTGTAACAGGATATCTGCTAAACCCTTCGGCGCTGCCAAGGAACCGCGGCAAATCCTCCCTGCCGGTGCGCTGCGTCGCACCGGGAGCGGAGGACGGGGTGACGGGGTGAAGCATCCCACAGGCTCCGTGCACGGCCACATCCCTCCCTGCCAGGTTAATGCCGGTCCCGGGAAGGACCGAGATCATCCCTTTGTCCTCAGGCTCGCCCACAGCGCTGGAAAGGACTCGCCTTATGGTGGATGCAGTCACAGCTCTGCTCTGCTGTCGCTCCGCTGCGTGCTTGCCTCTTTTGTTTTAACTTTATTTTCCCAAAGCATTCACAAATAAGCCGGTCTCTGCTTTACAACCCTGGCAGGCAACAGCTTTGCTGCACGGCTGGCTGCTGCAGCTCTGCGGAGCCTCCCACGCTGGCACCCGGGTCCAGCGGACGTTTCAAGGGCACTTAATAAAAAACAAGCAAACTACTACTAGCATTCGAGCGTGTCGCCGGGCTGCTCTCGGGGTGCTGCAGTGGAGCGGCGTCGCGCAGAAAGGGCTGTACAGCCGCCACGGGCTCACCGAGCATCCCTTCGGCACGCGAGCTGCCAGTGCTCCGCATCCCGCCGGCAGCCCGAGGAAGACGCTGACGAACCACGAGCGGATGGTTTTACACCTCCGACTGGGCCAGGAAGCGTCTCTGGTACGAGCCGCCACAATCCTCCCAAATATTTGCATTGCAACAGATGTTACTTTATACATTTTCTTTCCCTTAAGTCTGTGGTTATTGCTGAGAGGCAGAGACGCCAGGTGGGACTCTAACTACCAAAATCAGGACTCGTTCAGTGCTTTGATGACATCAATTAGCTTCAGGGTGCAAGTGCCAAGATTATGGCAGGTAAATCTCTCAGTCTATAATAATCTCATTTTGAAGTAGTTCAAATCAGTTCAATTTCTGTTATACGGAGACATACATCCATATGCACCTATATATGTGTCGTAGAAAACTACTTGCTATGCTGTGACATTTGCCTATAAAGTCTGTGTTTACAGATGCACTCATTTCTCTGAAAAACATCTCTTCGCTGCTGCCGTCCGTGCGATGATCAAGGCCCCAGTGAGTTGCCAGCCCAGGGAGCTTTCTGCAAGAAGAGAAGCGCCTTCCCGGAGTGAGCCGAGACCTTCCAGGCAGCCACTGAGAACTTGTTTCCACATCAGTGGGGGAACAAACCTACAGAATTATAAGGAAAAAAAAAAAGCAAGCACCAAACCAGTCAGTTTTCAAGACGTGGAAGACGAATTTCAGACTGTCTGGGGAGTCTGTTCCTTCGAGGGCTCTGCAGCTAGATAAACAATAACGTGGCTTTCAAGTACTTTCGCAAGGAGGGAGGTGCTCGGTGCTGCTCGCTGTGGTCCGTGGTGGCTGAAGAGCATGGTGATGGAGGAGCATCCAAAGCGATGCCTCTGCGCTGGGCAAATTCCTCTTGAGCAGTTCAGCCCAAGCGGGAGAATAAGGGAACTTCAGAGATCAGCTATACAGAGGGAATAATTCATGGGCATTCGTGATCTGGCAAGTGCTTCGTTTAAATCTAGTTGAGGACTGGGACCCTGGTCCCGCATCGCTGCCAGCGTTGGGCGCAGAGCGAGCAGGAGCGGCCGTCCTGCAGGCAGGGCTGCGCAGGGAGAAGCCTTGTTGTCCTTGGTGTAGCTGTTCGGTGGATAAACAGCCCCGTTTAATTTTCAGGGCTTTCGCTCAGCCACCTTTCATCAGAACTGTATTAACTCCTTTTCTTTTTTTAATGAGAGAGTATTAAATCCGAGAGGATTTGCAGCAGAAGTGAGTTTCATATCCCAATTTCCGCACCCAGGAAATCAACTACTGAGTCCAATCGTTGTCAGAAACAGTTACCAAAAAAAAAAAAAAAAAAAGAAGAAGAAACTCCAAATCTGCACAGAAGAAGAAACACAAAGTCTTTGGTGTGAAGGGAAGAGGCGTATCTCCCTGGAGAATATGATAATTTATAATGAAACATTATCTACAGACCCATATGTTACATTTTCTATTTATGGCTAATTTGCTTAAGCATTTATAATGTGCACCCCAAGGGAGGACAATTTGTCTTTGGGCAGCTGGCTAGTCAGGGAGGGAAGAAACAACGCGCTTTTTCATCTGAGCACGCCAGCAGCCAGGAAGCAAACAGCACCCGCTCGAAAAGGTGCTTGGAGCTACCGTTGGGGAGGCTGCTCCCGCGCAGAGATAGCCCTCCCCGCAGCCCCTGCGGCTCTTGCCGCGCTCGCCGCGGCACAGCCAGGATGCTCGCCGTGGCAGAGGGACCCCGGCGCACGAGCTGGGGGGACCCGGCCACCCAGACGGTCCCTCGGTCCCCGGGTCGCTGCCGCAGCCCCCGGGCTCGGGGCTGTCCCCAGCGCACCCACGGGCTCAAGAAGTTAACCTCCCGTGCTTACAATTCCTGGTGTAAAAAATTAGGGGCTCGCTTCTCCCGGGGCGCGGGTATCCCCGGCGTTTCCCACGAGCATCTTGTGCCTCCTGGGCGGACCTGCTGCGGGTGAGGCCGAGGAAAGGGCTCTGTCCCTCTGGTGCCATCAGGTTAAAGCCGGGAGCGGAGCTGAATGAGAAAGCCCCGCGGCAACCCAAAGAGCATGTATGAACGTGATGAATGCTCCTTTCAGCCTTGCTACGAGGCTGAGGAGATCCTGGGATATAAACATGACAGTTTATACGCTGGGTATGACTGCTCTGCTCTTCCCGGATGATATTCAGCCACAAACATTTCAATCACATCCTCAGCGAGGGGTGGATAACCCAGATGACTCTCTGAATCACTCTCTGCATCACTAAAATATTTTCAGATCTGATCCTAGACGTCTCAACAAGATGTTCACAAATCAGCCCAGGAATACGTCTCCCTGCCTCTGATGTTCAAATTTTGCCCTTGAGCTCTCGGAGAAAAAGAAAAAAAAAAAGATTTTGAGATTTCCTCCTGCTATTTGACCCAGATGGCTCCTCGCGAGCGCGCGGAGCTCGTCAGGGCACGTGGGCCTGTCCGGACCCCGGGGTGCGGCCCCCGCGCTCCCGGCTGCAATGGCCCCACCGCAGAAGAGAATTTCATTTTGCTCGAGCAAGGCTTGGCTGCACAGCCGCGAGCGGCCTGTGGGGATGATGGGATTTTGCTTCAGAGGGAGGCGATGGCTGTTCTGCTGAAGGCAGGGTTACGGGTGCTCTGCGCCTGGGGGGCTGCAGAGGAGATTCATTCCTAACCCTGCAATTCCTCCTGTGCGCGTGGCTGATCGCACGAGGATGGAGTAAGATCGTTAATTTATCGGCTATCAGCGATGGCAGTAATAAGGTCAGTCAGGCTTTTCTTTCAGGGAACAGGAGATTACGCATCTGGATTTCTGCTTTGGTGACGTGTGTGTACACGCACCGTTAGCTGGGACGCAGAACCCTGGTGAAAGGAGCAGGCGTAGCACTGGAGCTGGACGCAGGCGTAGGTGCCTGGCGGCAACGTGTGCACTTCATAAATGAAATAACGTCAGTCAGCTCCTGCTTTTCTCTGGCCAATTCCATCCCTGTCCAGCTAATCAGCAGCCGAGAAGACGCTCACCCTCCCCGACTACTCAGATGACAATTTTATGGATGCTTCACACCCCTGCAACATCAATCCAGCTCTCAGCTTTGCCCAGGTTATTGATTAAAAGCATATTAACGATCGATAGATGGTCTAATTGCGGGGCTGCTGTAATGGCCGCCTCTCACAGCTCTCCGCTCGCACCGCGGCCGTGATGCTCGGGAGCAGCAGCAGCAGCGTGCCATTCCCTCGCCCTCGCCCCCGGGAAGCCGTACAGCTGCCTGGTGTGTGACCGGGGACCTAACATCTCCCCGATACAATATCAACCTCCTGGAGTCGATTTCAATAGAGGAAATCAAAGTGAACTATTAAAACTCATTACCATTTTTATCTCCAATGCTGCAGATTCTATTTAGCATCATTTTATTTGAATCTGAATGCACGTTGTATTTGCATCGGCAAGAATCCCCTCTCTTTCTCCCCCTTGTTTTTGTTCTAAGCAATACTCAGTCGTAACCGTAAGCAGAACGGCAGCCACGTGCATCCCTTTCAGTCAGGCTCCGGGGAGAAAAGCGGGTTTGAAGTGCTGAAGCTCAGGGCTGCAGAGTCGCTGGGAAGCCTGGATTGAGGAGAATGAAGTTCAAGAATACGTGCAAACGTTTTAGCGTGTTTAAGTATTTCAAACCAGTGAGTGGGTGTACTCGTCGGTGCTTTTCCTCATCTTGGTGCCTGTTGTCTCTGAGCTGCGTAAAGACAAACGGGAAAGATGGGCTCCGTTAGGCTGCTGCTGGGCTCTGGGAGCCCCCACGTTCCCCAGCCCTCGCACCGCCAGCTCGGGCGTCTTCTCAAGCAGATGCCAGAGTTGCTTCCTTTTCCCAAATGCAAAGTTTAGTGCCTGCTTTTACAGTAAGCCCTGACGCTGTTTCTCCAGTCCCCTTCCAGCGCTTTCGCCTGGGTGTGCGCCCGTGCTCCCTCAGGGGCTTCACGGTCGCCTTGCTGAGACGCGTGCGGCGCCAGCTGCCAACAGGGAGCCGGAGCCGGGTGCGAGAAGCAGCCTCTTTCCCTCCGCGCCCCTGGAAAAGGATGGACTGGATGCCCCGTTGCGCTCAGGCTGCTTCCTCAGCCTTCGGCACAGCCTGGGACGCGAGTTGTTGGTGCTTAAGAGCAACACCAAGAAACTCAGCGCATCCCACCGGGGCTGTTGAGAGCAACCGCCAGGAACGAGACGGTTCAGTTACCTCCTCGGTAGAGGGATGCCAGCCGGCAGCGTGCTGGAAGGAGCCAGCTTGGCAGTTACCCCCGCAGCGTGCTGCCGCTCGGGGTCCTGCCGGGCCGCCCTGGCACGGGCACGGCCGGGTGCCCCGCAGCCACCGCCTGGGTCTCGCTTCCCCTCATGCACCCAGGTGGACTCATTTTCACGCCTGCCCCCTCCCTGGGAGGAGCCGCACATTTTCCCTCACATCATGTGCGAACCGCATTTCACTGCAGCCCACACGCTGGTTAAAGTTAGAAACAGATGAACGTGATGCTAGCACCGAGACGTCGCTCGGAGCAGCACGGAGCATCCCAGCTCGGGGGCCGTGCCGAGCGGTGAGCTGCAAAGAGCTGGGGTGAGCTGGGGTGAGCCCCCCTGAGCCCCCGCGGCAGCCAGGGGCTGCCAGGCTGGGACGGGGCCGGCGGCAGGAGCATCCCACGGGATGCTGGAGTGCGGGGTCACCCCCAGCCCCGGGGTTCCTGTGGCAGCAGCAGCACCAGCGCCACGTTTCCCGCGCTGCTAAAAATGACCATCAAGTGGCAGTTTAATACACCCCTGTAAAGGCAAAGAGCTGAGATCTTCCTCCAAGGCTGGGCTTTGACGTTTCACTCAAAAATGCAAGGAGAAAGTGCCAGAAAGGGAGAGCCACACACCAGTATTTTGAGAGCCCAGCGTGTGGCTGTTACAGCTGCTGAAGCTGCGACGCGGTCGGGCTCATTACAAACAGTTTGCGCTTCTCCGACGGCAGCCTGGCCACGGGGCTGGAACGATCGTGGCCGTGGGAGCGGCTCCCACGCCGTGCCCTGAGTGCAAACCCTTCCATAACCATCGCCCGAGCGGGCTGCCAGCATTGCGGGCGCAGCGATGCTGTTGGCTGTGCCGGGGCTCGCGGCTTCCTCACCCACCAGCAGCTGCTTGACGAGAAAACGCTAATAGGACTTAAGATGCAAAAACGTGAATTGTGAGGTGAAACGTTGCCTCGGTAATTTGAATGTACCTGAGAAAGGAGGCAGAGTGGGGACGGTCGCCACTTGTACCTCTTCCTGCCTGGGTACAGAGCCGGAGCTCTGGCATCGTTCCCCTCCTGAAATAAATGATGCCCAGCTGCGTTCGCACCGTGCGCTCCCCCGGTCGTGTGTACCAGCCACAGAAATGTGCTAGCCGGGAGACAAAGGGCGATGTTCCCCCACCCTCCAAGCCCCCCAGGTGCAGAGGCAGCGGAAGGCAGCAATGGAGACCGGGCTGGGGGATGGCGTGGCGGGGAAACGGAGAGCTGACACCAGGGCCCGTAGAGCGAAGGCTTTGGGTGGCGGAGCAAAGCCTCTCTGCCCTTTCCTGAAGACCCAGAGTGGTTTGGGAGCCCTCGTGGGGTGAGGCCGGGGTGGCATCCAGGCACGGGACAAACCCAGCCAACACGAGAAGAGGGGCACAACGGCAGCGGGAGGTTGCATCCCCTGGTTTCCTTCTCCTCTACCCAATGCCAGTACGTTGCCATGACGGTTTTCATTATGAAAACAATATATTTCATAGTTTGCCAAAAGAGAATAACAATATCGAATTACCCACAACAGCACATTTCATTTGCCATTAAATTTTTATGGAGTATAATGAGCTGTGTGGTGGGTGTGATCATTCCTGAGCATTAATGTAATACCTTCAGTAGATGTGAACATCGCTGGTGAGAGCGTTCATACAAATCAGCTGCTCCGTGATCACCAGGTGCTGAAGGCTCCGCGGCTCCGGGAACCTTTTCTCCGCTTCCCACCAAAAATCCGGCAGCTCCTCACCCAGCCTCCGCTTCGCCGTCACGCTTTATAGTCGGACTGAAAATGGGAAAGGATTCAGAGCAGCAAAAAGAGGCTTATTCTCAAGGCAGAGAAGATGCTTTGGTGCAGCTTGCTCTCCGGCACGGTGAACATTTAGTCTCTGAAACAGTTTTCCACCTTCCAGCTATTTACGAGTTTCCCTGAGACACGGTTCTGTTTATCGATGCACAAAAATTCGCTCTCTGCTACCGCACGTCAGGGCTGCGTCTCACTGTAGTTAAGGCTCAGGACGCTGAGGGGTTGTTTTTCCGGCACTGCCTGTTCTGAGATTTTCTTCCCATGTGCCACAGATGTTAATCCCAGCTGTAGCCAGTCTGAGAAACCAGGGAAATAATTTACAGCCAGGAAAAGATGGTCTGGCTGAATGCAGGTAACTTCCAAAATCTTTCCTAAGATGTATTAGGCAGCTTTTTGTGATTTCTCTGTATAATTTGTCATTGTTATGCCGCTGTAAATTCTGCCTGGCAATAGGCGCAGCAGATGGTCCACAGCGATTTATATTTTAATGCCTAGGCCACGCATAAATGTCCCATATGTAAAACCAGAGGTATAGGTATACTCGGCATCTTGCTGAAAACCAGGCTGGCTTTCTGGCCCACGTCTCACTCGCTAGCAAGGTTCTGTCTGAAAAAATACGCCCTGGCATTGGGCCGCGATCCTCCCGCGTGCCACAGACTGCCGACAGCCGCAGCCGTGTTAATTAGAGTTGCCCATTCCTGCCAGCCCGGGTGCTGGGAAGCGGAGCCACAAAGGCATTACCCGGCAAGTACCGCAATGGCACGCGGCAAAGTAATAAAAACCATGTAGTGAAGTAATAAAATAAAAAAAAGGCTATGAAGCAATAAGCAAAGTAATTAAAAGTAAGGCATTGCACACGGGACACAGAGCAGAACGCGTCGTCTTCACTTCACTGGGAGGCAGAGACGCACCGTGAGTTCTGGGGGATTATCCATGCGGAGGAAATAACCTGTAGGAGACTTCTGTGCCATTTTCCCACGGAAGGCTCTCCCTGTCTGGGGGGGATTCCTGGCGTCACTGCTGCCTGGGACGTGGGACACGCGGTGCCTGGCATGTCTTCACAGCTCATGCCTAGCCTGGTTTCTGCCAAAAAAACCAGACTGAAGGGTCAGACAGGGATTGACGGCCGTTCCTTAGGAAGGCGCCTGAACCCAGCCTGCTGCTCTCCATCCACGCTTCCGTCCTTACTGTCAAGAAGGGCCATTTTCTTGTACTCAGCTTTCCACAGGCCTTCACCGTATAGGAAAAATCCTTCAAAAGCGAAGTCCACTCTTGTCTGCAGAGGCGACATAAACCGAAACACTGAGCACTGTCTGCTTGTGCCAAACCTCAGCACGTGGCCGGGTTACTGCTAGACGTCGTGCTAGCACGTGCCGGGATTGCACGGAGGTGCCTCTGCTCTCCCCTGTGCAGGTACGTACAGGAGGAGCGCAGGCTTTCCCAAAACGCCGTCCTTTTTGGTGAAATCCTATCCCCTCCCCAGGTTTTAGCACAGGAATCTAATCTTTTGCAATAAGCAGAGGTTCTTTTTTGACAGCCAAATTAATATTCATTATTCATCAGGGAAGAAAACGCTGAGCTGTTTATCATTGCTTCATTAGATTTAGCCAAATACCAGCTAAACATAATTACTTGCATAAAATCCTGTGGCAGGGCTTAAAATCTGTAGTCAGAAAAGAAAATCTAAGGGAGGACAGTGGAAATCTGACTCGTGGGTCCGAGCTCACGGCTGGTTTCTGAGCTGGAGCGCTGCTGGCGGGGCCACCGCCACGCCGGGGGCTGCCGAAAACAGCCACGTGCTTTAGGCAGGGTCTCCCCAGTCTTTGTCATCTCCTGTTCTGTTTGTTTATAACCAGCGAGAAAACATACCAGCTAACCAGCAGCCAACGTGCCGAACGGCTCTGTTTCTGTCTGACCGTGCTGCAGTTCCAGCAGGGAATGCGCCGGCGTGAGAAGCGGCTCCAGAGCCGGCTCCAGAGCCAGCTCCAGAGCCAGCTCCTTCTCCCGGCGTGGGAAGCGGCTCCAGACCCAGCGAGGGGCCCGGGCAAGGCTGGGTGGCTCTGCCGATAACCGCGTTTCCCCCATCCCTCCCAGCGCTGCCGGTGCCGCACGCCTGGCACGGGAAAACCGGTGACATCCCCGGGCTAGAGCTCAGCCCTTCACAGCTGTCCCCAGGAAAGAGGCAGGGGGAGAAAACGTCCTCATTTGCTCTCTTTAGCTCCCGGTTTATTTTGCTCTGGTTTATCACAGCTGCGCCCACGGAGGAGCGGGGGAGGCTGGAGCTCCCTCCAGCCCCTCCAGGTACGGGCAGAGCGGGGCTGGCAGCCCTCTCAGGTGGGCTCGGGTTTTGTGGGTGGGGAAATGCAACCCGTTCCCCCTTCCTACACACTTAATTAACCTAACCAAGCCTTGCCCCTGCCCCTCTGCTTCCCTGCCAGCAAAAGCAGCGGTACGGGGCTGCGTGAGCCCCAGCTCTCACCTCCTGCCGAAGCCCTGCTCCCCCCCAGCCTGCCCGACGGAGCCCACCCGGCGATGCCGTGGGAGCCCCTCCAGCGCGCGAGGAAGGCAGGTGGCCTCTCCTCCTGCCCCGGGTCCCGACCGACCTCAAATACCCCTGAGAGGCACCCGAAGAGGAAGCAGAGGCTCTCTCTGCCTTTCAGATCCACTCGCTAATTACAAAGTGCGTTCATTTTAGCACCCTGCTATCCCATAATTGATGTTGGATACCTCTCACAATGAGCCTGATTTAAATGTATACATGTTTCTCCTTCTCCTGAAACCCTGCTGGCTGTGAGACACCTAATTAACAGCAGAGCTTTCAAAGTCTCCCTAACAAATGCATCCCTGTGTTTCTGAGCACAAGGAGTCTCATTAGTGAAGCTGTGCTTTGTGATTATTTATACCCCTTCTATAATTAAAAATTCTGAAAGCTAATTACAATTATCCATCAGTTTTTCAACATACCGGGACTACAAATCTTCACCTTTTTTCACCATTGTTTTTCTTTTTTGACCGGCAGCCCCTCGTCCTTCAGGCATGGGCGTGCACAAAAGCCCTCCCGGGCTCCCCGCTCCCTGTAACCTCCCCTCCAGCTGCTGCTCTCCTCCCCGTCGCACTTCGTAGCCGCTGGTTATTTGCCTTTATTATGTGCTTTGCTCCACCGTCGCCAGCAGTGGTGTTTGCTTTGGTAGCTGCAAGTGGAAGCCAGCGGCAGCAATTGCCCCGGCTCCCGGGAGCTGAGGGAGCGTGCGAGGTGCTCGCGCGTGCGTGCGAGGTGCTCGCGCGTGCGTCGGCCCGGCTGCGGCCCCGGTGAAGCAACGCTGCGGTGCCGAGGAATCGCGCGTGGCAGTGGTTAAGGTTCCGCTCCCGGGGCCGGTTGCCCAGGCGGCACCTTCTCTTTAGGTTTAGGCCAGTTACTGCCATTGCCACGGCCACCCACCAGCTGAGCTGGGTGCCGCATCCCTCATCCCCACCCGGCCGCCCCGCGTGCCTCGCCTGCGCCCTCCGCTCCCCCCTCGTGTTGTGGCCCCCCGGAGCACCTTTTGGGGTTTCGGAGCAGGACTGAAAAGGGACTGTGAAAAATGACTTTCGAATAGAGCGTGTTCCCTGCACGGGCTATGTCTGGGAAGTCATAATCTTAATATGAACATCTTTAAATATCCTTACTAATGGGCTCATTCTTTAATTTCCTGAAGCAATGACAGTTTCAACAGACCCTATATCACAGCTAAGATGGGATCTGTCACTGAATGGCTGAATTATATTTCATCCTTTATTTTTATCAGCTATGCTGACTTATTTATTACATTTAGAGTCTCGGCTGGCTTTTGTCTGGCCTGTACTTTGCTGCTGCTCATAGAGGAAAAAGCAATAGTTTATAAAGCCATTTTCACAGCGTCCCCATAATTTTAGACCATGTCTGAGGCTTCATTTTGAATGAAACTCTGTAGATAAACTGTTATTCATGGTGATGCCTGTGAAGTCCTTGGCAGCCCCCAGAGAACGCTGCCTGCTTATAAAGGGCTTTCCCTCAGATTTATTTTTGAAGAACAAAGGGCAATTTTCCCATCTTCGCAGCAGCAGCCCACGTGGCAGATGCCGCTCAGGGTGTTATCTTGCAGCATTTTTTTTACTGCAAACGTAATAAAATCCCGGGCTGCGTGTGGCTGGAGAGCGTGCCCCGGGAACTGCTTCCTGCTCAGGAGCTGGTGGGTTTGCAGCAGGCGGCTGCTCCACGGCTCGGTGCCGGCTCCGGTTCCAGCCGGGCTGCTGGGCAGTGCTTGGGTGGGCAGGGCAGAGGGAAAGCCCCCGCAAATTTCCCTGCCGGGCACCCCCGGGTGGTCCTGCCCCGCCGCCGGCTCTGCCGCGTGGCAGCTGGCCAGTTCGCCCTGGCACGGGGGCGAGAAGGTGACTTCCCACTCGCCTTGTCTCCCGCCTCGCTCCTCCAAGAGCCTCGCTCCCAGCCGATCAGCCTGAAGAGAATCCAAGCCAGGCTTTAAGCATCTGGACATTACGGATATGGGCGTTATTGAGCCAAGAGAGCATTTGGTCGTGTTGTCCTGGACGCGTTCCCGTGCTCCCTGCTCTGCTTGTGTGTTGGCTCCGGGGCTGTGCGTGCCCCCGGGAGCGGTGAGCATCTCCCAGCCCGGGCACTGCCGGCACCGCTCAGCTGCTCTGCGGCACCGGGACGGCTGAGCGCCATCTGCGATCCTCGCCAGCCTCTCCCGCTCGCTGAGCGGTTCAGGACAGCTCACAGCGGGGCACAGAGACGAGCTGCCGGCAAATGTCGGTGACCTCCAGCCGGCCGCAGTTTTGGGGACAGGGAATTTTCCAAGCAGAAGAGGAGAGCAGAAAGGAGCCGGGGGAGCGGAGGCGAAGCACATGAGCAGCTCCGAGAGCTTCTCCCGAGACCCAGCAAGTGCCAAAGTTAATACATTTAATATATTTTGTACGCGCTATGCCAGCCATTAGAAATGTGCTTGTTCTGTCATTGCTCTAAGGCAATCACGGTGAAGCGTTTGTCCTCTGAGTGCACGGGTAAAAATTAGAGTGCCCTGAGCTGAATTGGTCAGCCAAAAATAATGTACGGCTTTATCCTTGGAAGGAAATTGGGCATTGATTGGAGGACAGAAGTTCAGCACAATACTTAAAGCAATGTGACATTTCCATACGTTAGGGAAGCGTGCGTGGTAGGCGTAATTCAGGGCTTAAATCACCGGTTCCCGGTCGCGCTCCTTTGCATGCCTTCGCCCACGGTCGGAGGAGAGCGGCTCTCGCCAGGCGCCGTGTCCCGGACCCCGCTCAGCGCATCGCCCGCGCACGGCACTGTCCCACGGGAGCAGCCGGGGTCCCGCCGAGGAGGTCGCTGCAAGGATCGGCGATTTAGCACCGCCGTAACACCTTGAGCGGGGAAATGATGGGAAAGCTAATACCGTCATTACCACATCCTGATTTATCAGTCGTGGGGGGAGGCGATGGAGCAAATTAGCTTTGGCGTAAATGCGGGCAGCTGCCAGCCTGGAGCCAGCCTGGAGCCAGCCTGGCCCACGGCTCCGTTGCCTGCGCTCCGCCGCGGCTGTGCAGCTCAGTGATGGGTAGGGTGGGATGAGACAGATACGAGGGACTGCTTCAGTTTTTAGGTGTATGGATTTTACATCAACAGCGTATTTCCAAGTCTTTTCATTTTACTAAAAATCTCCTTAGCAAGTGTTGATATTCCTGCAGTTACTATGCCAATGGATATTAAGAGGGGAAAGAAAGGCAACTTCTGGCTTAGGTAATTATGAGATTGCTGCTATTGCTGCTGATACAACGGTGGGAGTATCTGAGCTTGATTTCTTCGCGGCGAAAGGCTGAGCAAGGACCCAGAAGAGAGCCTTTGCTAAAGCATCCTGCTAGCATGAGGCACCGGGCAGCCGTGCTGCCTGCGCGTGCTGCCTGCGCGTGCTGCCTGCGCAGGCTCGTGGCTGCTCAGCGAGTCCCGGCGTGCTGCAAGCAGCAAACCAGGACCGTCCGTTCTCCGCTCTGGGGAGCGTTTCCAGCCTCATCGCGGGATGTAGGAGGGACGACCTGTTGCCGCTCGTGAATAAAAGGCCTATAGAAAAATTCAGCCTGCAGATTTCCCTGGGAGTTTGTCCGAGGTGACAGCTCCTACAGCCCTTAACAGGCTTGCGGAGGTAATTGCATTAGTTCCCGTGCATCAATCTGACAGAAGTGGAAGTTCAGATTGGACTGGCGCTCGCAAGAGGAAATTTGCAGTCGGCTGAGCGGCAGCTGTATCGGCGTTACTGCACAGTAGTCAAGCCGCTTTGGGAGCCTTCGGGATATGTTCCCGCAGCAGCAGTGCAAGCGAACTGATGTGTATCAGGGTGAGAACATACTCACCGTGGCCTTCCTCTGTCTCGCCTCAGCGCAGCTAAAACCTGGAATACCCACAAAGCAGCACGTGACCTGGAAAAAATGCTGAGGTGTCCACCGCCTGCTCTCCGGTGGACAGTCCCTTAACGGCATATTGGCTCTGAGTGCTGGGCTGGTGCTGTCACCGGTGCCGGCTGGCGAGCCCTGGGTGGCCAGCACAGCGACGCCCAGGCTGGGCTGCTCCTTCGGGGAGCGGCAGCCGCAGGGGGAGAAGCTGCCCGGCCCCTTCGGCCGGAGGTGCTTTCCTTGTCGCAGCCCGTCCAAACCATGAGAAAGTCCTCTCAGCTCTATGAATATTTAAAGTAACTTGCAGGATCTCAAGGGCTCCCTATTTACCCTTCTTAGGGATGGTAATGATCTCTGAATATGAAATTAGGAATAATTATAATCCATTCATCCCTTTAATAATGAGTCAAATAATTCCAGCGCTCGTTGGCAGAAGTTCTCTGAAAGTTTTCCATCCTGCGTGAGCCGAAGCCATTTCACTGCTGGCTGAGTTAGTAGCTTTTCTCTTTGCAGCAGCTCACGGTCCCCCAACGCCCGGGGCTGCCCGGCTGGGCGGTGGCTGTACCTGCCCGGGGCGGCCCCCAGCTCTCCAGCCCCTGCCCTTTGCACCGGGCGCTCCCTGGAGCCCGCAGAGCCTCCGCACAGGGCACTCGCCAGGGCTCCCAGGGCACTCGCCATTGCTCACAGGGCACTCGCCGGTGCTCCCAGGGCACTCGCCATTGCTCACAGGGCACTCGCCGGTGCTCCCAGGGCACTCGCCATTGCTCACAGGGCACTCGCCGGTGCTCACAGGGCACTCACCGGTGCTCGCAGGGCACTCACCATTGCTCACAGGGCACTCGCCGGTGCTCCCAGGGCACTCACCGGTGCTCACAGGGCACTCGCCATTGCTCACAGGGCACCCACCGGTGCTGCACAGGGCACTCGCCGGTGCTGCGGCACGTGCTCCGGCTCCACCCCGCCGGCCGGCAATTTCCAGTTCCTCTCCCTGTGTGGGAAAAGGCATTGAGAAGTCTCCTGGGTTTCATGTAATTGATTTTGCTGTGGTTTTAATTAGCAAGAGGGGGATCAAGCTCCAGCTCTCAGGTAATGAGGGCATTGTCTGTAGCTTATTTATGTTTTTCCATTTAAAGTGCACTGGTTTTTATCTTATTGCATTTTTCCCCTTTAGATAACTCACTCGTAATTACCTGTTCTCATACAGATAGGATGCTTCCATTTTATCAACTTGGTTTTTAAAAGGCTGCTAATAGCATAAATGCCAGAGAGACTCGGCACCCAGTGACGCAAGTCGTGGTCCGCTCCTGCGCTCGCTGTCGGTGAGCTCCTTCATCTGACGGGGCATCGTCAGGGTCCCCAGTTCACGGGCACGAAGCGTCCAAGAGCCACAGCTACGAAGCGATCTGGAAAGGTGGGGTGCTTTTATTTCAGAGCAAACTTTCCAATTCCAGCAGTAACTTGAGGAATTCCCAGGCACGTCCGAGGATGAAAAGCCAAGTGCTCTGTTCCCAAAGATAATATATATGTAGACAACAAGAGCAAAAAAGGAGCTTATGACTAAACATTACAGTAGCCTGAAGAGCACAGCAGTATTTTAAGCTACTGCCTGCTATCTTTGGACTGTGACTCTCTGATGAGTAACAAAATATTTGCTTTTTTTCCCTTTATGGGTCTGTCATTTCACTGGCAGAATCTTGTCCTATTGACCCGAAGAACCTCAATTTGAAAGCTATTAAAACCTAATTTTCTATATCAGGCTCCTGAGACAGGCACTAACTTTCATAGAATAATTCATTTCTTCCCTCTGAAAAAAAAAAAAAAAAAAAGGAAAGAGAAGAGAAAGGCGTTGGAGTGCCTATTGAAAGGGAAGCCCGGGACGGAGCCGTGCAGCCGAGCAGCGCTGCCTGCGTGTTTGTGGCTGATATTTCCCTCCGCAGTGTCCTTCCAGGAGAGGAGCAGAAACGCTCCTGAGATAAATGCCCATTTAGCAGCCGCAGAGCATCGGCTGTGTTTGCACAAGACAACTGCCGTTTACTGATAAAACACAAAGCCCCTGCCGCCGCGCTCCGTCCTGCCTGCGGGCAGAGCTGGGCAGCCAAGGTCGGCCGTGCTGCCCGCAGCCAGGCGGGCAGTCGGCTCATCTCCTCTCTTCTCACAGGACAAAGGAAGCTTCCAGCCTCCTCCTCCTCCTCCTCTGAAGGAGTTTGAGACCTTTGGGTTTGCTTTATCCCGGCAGCTCGGCGCCGGTCCGCGACCAAGCCCGAAGCCTTGCATATGGCCACCGCGCTGCGCTGATGCGATGGCCGCCTGGCTCCCAATATTCCTGCAAGGCTAATGGGGTTCCAGGGAGGTGCTGTCAAGAGTTGGTAGCTGCTGGGCGAGTCAATCCCACATCGCTGCCTCTTTCTTTGCCAAAATATAAACCTAATGGAAGAGAAAGGCGTGACAGAATAACGCCTGAACTGCATTGCAGCGCCTGGAGGGGGGGTTGCTGAAGAGCAAAGCCACGGTCCCAACGGGGGACTCGTTTTCCCAGTCCGACGGGAAAGAGCCCATTTCGAAGGCTGATCCAACTATTGCCAGGGCCGCGCTCACTGATTTCATTACTGATCAAAGCACACGAGGAGGATGGGGACAGTCGCAGCGAAGGAAAAAGTGCCATTTTCCGGGGCTGGCATCTCCTTTTGGTCACTGGGTACCCAGTGACTGAGCAAATACCCCACGGCTGCCTTCTGTCAGAGGAACAAAGGGAGCGTTTGGCTTGGGGACGAGTGCGAGGGGGACCCAGGGGGCGTGGGGAGAGCTGGGAGTTGTGTCCTGGCAGCAAACTGAGCACAGTGAGTCAGGAACCTGGGGACTCCCCACCCGGGTATTGGGAAACCGGTGGGAAATGGTGGTGTTTTGCTGGGCTGTGCTGCAGCGGGGCCGCGGAGCCGCCCCGGCTCTCCCCTCCTGCTGCAACCCCTCACGCTGCTCGCTCGGGTGCCAGCAAACCCTGCAGCTGGCGGTACTCCGCCGAGCCACCGTTTAATATTCTCAGTCGTGATAACGCTTTGTTGGATAAGTGCTTTTTAAACCCTACAGATAGATAGAGTATCTGGAGTGGCATTTTAAAAGAGAAAATTGAGACAAGATTCATTACAGGCACCAGTAAATGTCAAACATTTTATCAACTGTGTAAAGTGCCGTGTTAAGCTGTCTTTTCCCCCCAAAAGCTTGATTAAAACTATAAATGCCTTTTTAATATTAATATTATTCTCTTCTCCCTGCTGCTTGTTTGGTTATTTGCAATGGCAAGAAAGGGCTGGTGGTTAGCGGAGGAGGCAGCGTGGGCAGGAGAGGCAGGGGTGCGGGCAGCGGGAGCCCCGCAGCTTTGCTCGGCCTCAGCAATGCGGGTGCCTGGCTTGGGGCTGCCCCGGGGAGGGGAGCAGCCGCCACCCCCGCCCTGTCCCGGGCTGAGCCCTCCCGCTGCGGGACCCCCAACCTTTCAGACTCAGCCCTGCTCTGAAATTTTCCTGCACACGTTTCTCTTGTGCAAGGAGAGTTGGCTATAACAGGTCCTTCTTGCTAAGCTGTATTTAATTAAAAGCTGGCTCTTTGTTGCATGTGCTAATTAGCACTCTCTGCTTGGAGGCTCAGACTCAATCAATATCTAAATCCGTGGTCTAAATCTAGCGCAATAATAAATAGCTGCGCAGGCTGTTCCACAAGGATCCCAAAGCTGTTGTCGCTGTCGTCGTCTGCAGCGTGAATTCAACGCGGGCAGCACTGAGCGGGTCTGCCAGAGCCAGCCCGCAGCACCAGGAAGGGCTCACGCGTTTCCCCAAAGACTCCCTGAATTTGCAGGAAACGTGCACTTTAATATAGTTTTCCTCCAGAAATCGCCTGTGCTTCCAGACAGGAGGGTAGCATGCCTTGGGAAGAGCCATCCGGGCGTACCTTGCTTGCAGGGCGCTTGTCCCTCCCCAGGCCGCCTGTAGCGGGGTTTGGCACCCCTCTGCGGGTGCGCCCTGAGCCCCGCTGCAGCCCCTGGGACCCCCCGGGGACCACGGGTCCCCGCCGCATCCCTCCTGCCTCTGCCACGGAGCAGAGCAAGCCTAGCTGCATTTCTTTCACCGAGATGATCAGAACCAGCTTTTCAAACAAATTATTCATTATGAAAATTACTCCTGTTACAGATGCATCTGATCTTCATAAAGGGTGTGGTTTCTGAAGAGCAGAATGAACTCATGAAAAATACATGACCTGGAGCATCTCTAGAATATTTATGTATCCAGCAGGTCTCGCTCGGGCCGTTACGGTGCTGCTGAGGGTGCGCTGCGCTGTCGGGCACCGGCACCAGTGACGGGCACTGGCACCAGTGACTGCCGCCTCCGGAGCCGCCGGCTCTCACCCTGCCAGACCTGGGTCTTGGTTTTCGGGACCGGCCAGCGTCGCTGTGTGCTGCCTGCAGGCACGTCGCTGAGGAGCTCTGAGTTGATCTTGGCCACAGGATAAACCAGGGCAGGCAAAGACTGTCCTGAATAGCCAGTGTCGGGTCTAGTAACGAGGTTTTGGGGCTTGTGCCCTGCTCCGTTCCCCCCGGCTCTGGGGACTGCGGTTCCTCCTGCTGCTGGACAAGGCTGAGCCTGTGGTTTTTCCTGTTTTTTTCTGATATTTTCCCTGCGAGTCGCCTTCGGCCAGGAGCCGGTCTGGCAGCTTGAGCCTGGCTTCCTTTCCCTAATTGTGTGAATAATACCGCCGTGCTGTCGGATGGATGTGCTGACACGATGAGTTGTGCTGGACTGTGGCAAAGCAACGGGGCCATCAATTAATTTCGTAGAGAGCGATAGGTAAAATACATGACGGTAAACGCATTCACTCTGTTTGAGGATTAAGGCTGCCTGCGCGCAAAGGGAAATGCTGGTGCGGGCTGGCGTTTCCGCTTGTGCCGGCCCCAGTGAGGCGGGTGGGAGGACGGTGCAGGTACCGGCAGCCTGCGTGGGAGCCGTGCCCCGGCTGCCGCGGGAGGGGGAGAGCCGGCAGGAGCCATCTGAGCCCAAGCACGAGTCCCATCACCTCATTGCAAAATCATAAATTACTTTTAAATTTACACTAAATCTACAAACTGATCCTTAAAGATCAGCACTTTACCAAAATGATGCCGTTAGCTGGTAGAGATATTAACCGATGCTTCCTATCTGTCTGTCACCTCGCACCGACGCTTAGCCTCAGCTATATGAACACCATGTAGCAGAGTCACTTCAAAAGCCATGTAAATTGAGAGGAAAAAGGGATACAGAGAGAAGCCCAGTGAGCGCTGGGGGGAGTCCGGAGGTTGCTCGGCTGTGATAAAATAGGCATTTAATGATACTGGGCAAGACTGATGTGTGCTCCGTGGGCAGGGTATGATTCAGTCCCGGCGACTTTCCCTTCAAGCGCTCGCACTTTATAAATGAGGCAGTTGGTAACTACTTTGTCATCGCTTAACAGCCTCGATGGGTTTGGGGCGCGGGGGTCTCCTGCCCCGGCGCCGGGTGGGAGCAGGCACATCTCCCCTCGCACCCAGGATGTCCTCAAGGGAGAGACACGGGATGGAAAACACTTTTTGGGGATAACTTCATCCCTGCATCAGCACTGCTACTAACCCGTGCGTTAACTGGAATACCAGACTCTTAAATCCCATACCGAGCGCACCACTGAAGTGGATTAGAGCCAGACATTTAATTACCATAGCAAGGCTTTTATTTATTTTTTAGGTATGGGCTGGGAGCGGGAGGTGCACGCGAGCACAGAGAAAACGGATGGTTGGCAACTCCCATCTGTGCAGTCCTACAAATCACCCGTGATTCACAGTTATATAAAGCTTCTTATATAGTAAACAATCTTGTTAATAAAAGCAGAAGTACAAGGTCCAATGTAATCCAGCGAGTGTGACTAACTGGATTTATAGGCTCACTCTCAGTGCTCAGTGCAGAAGCAGAAAGATTCCTCTGATCTTACAGGAACTAATTTTTGCAAAGATCCTCAGCAGTGATTGTTCCCCCTGGAGAAGGGGCAATGGCATGGAAATAGGTTAGCATGTGTGGTTTTTTTAATTTGCTTTCCCAGAATCACAATTTGAACAGCCCACTCGGGTACTACCGGTCTCCATGGACGTGGGCTTTGCATCTGCGGAGGTGGTCCAGAGCCCTGCTCCCATCTCCCCCCAGAGCCACGCCAGGGAAAGCCCGGACCTGGCCGGCAGAGCCCAGCTCGTGCGGGGCCATTCGCAGACCACCACCGTTCCCTTCCCCCCTCCTCCGGCCCTTCCTCTTGGACCCTCGGGCCATTTTGGGGGACAGCAGTGGGTTTGCTCCAGAGGCGATGCTCCCCACCCCACGCTGGTCTCGCTGCTGCGGATGACTCCCAGGCTTGGTCCATCACTGATGGAACCCCCAGCATGACCAGCCTCCGTGTTTCCTTGCTGTCGCAGCGTTAGGACAGAAAGCTCTTTTTCCTTTGAATAAAGCAGTGATTGTGGGGTGGCCGTCACCTCCCAGGGTGCTTTTGCAGAGATGAATGCGTTCCCGTGATCCGTAGCGCTTCACGTCCTCCCTGTAGCCAGAGCCTTTCCAGCTCTCCGTCCCCGGGTCTGGGGCGTGACGAGCTGGGTCCTCGCGTGCCTGTGATCGTTTTGTTCGTGCAGTTTGTCGCCCTGGAAAGGGAACGGTGAGATTTGGTGCGTGGTCTGGAGAGAGGAGGGCTTTGGGGAGGGCTGTTGAGAAGGAGGCTTCGAGAACAGCGAATATTTATAGAATATTACAGCAATGGCATTTGCAGATAATTCTGGATCTTAAGGGAAAATAGCAGCATTTGTTTTCCCAGCTACGCAAGGTATTTGTGCTGACAGCCTTCCCTGTCCCCTCACGATCCAGCGAAGGCACCGTTCCCATCACTCGCTCAGAAAACCTCTCACGACTTTTTGTTATTCTCAGAGACAGCCAGTGGGAGAGTTTTATCCTTCCAGAGGCACCGCCAGCCTCAGTGCTGCCTCCGGCGTTCCCGAACTGGGAGCCCCGTTTGGCTCCTGCCCCGGGCGCTGGCGCAGCCCCTGCCACGGGGGTCTCGGTGGCGAGCCCCCGGCTCTGCCCTCGGCCCCGCCGCCCCCTCCCTCGCCCCCTTGCTCAGGCTGTGCCGCTCTTCAGAGGAGCGGAGAATAAGTGGAAACAATCAAATTAATGTAAGCACCTGCCAGACCTCCACCTTCACTCAAGTGCAATAAAATTTTATAATTATGAGAGTGTGCTTTAATTATATATTTGAAGAACTAGAGGTTCAGCTGTGGCATTGACAAGGAGAAGCCTGTTAATTGCCTTATTTTATCACCCGGCGCCAGCGCGTGCCTTGCGGTTTCGCTGGGGTGGCACTGGCAGGGCACGTGCCTGCAGGGAATGGCACCCGCCGGCACGGGAGGCAGCGGGCAGCATCCCGGTGGGACCGGGCGCGGGCGTCCTCCCCGGGGAACGCCGCTCCGCTCGCTTTTCCCTGGCCCTACCAGTGTCAGTTAAACCGTCGTAAGCTGAGGTGCCATATGTCATCTTTTCCTACAGCCTTTTTAAAGTGCGAAGAAAGAGACAACTGTGAGAGATGGCATTTCCACACTTGGTACTGCAACATATGCTTTTCGTGAATAAACTCAGCCTATTATAATACAGGCAACAGGTAGCGTGACATATTGCCGGGCTATTCTGGAGACTTGGAAAGTACAAGTGATGGCCTCCGAGCTGGCTCTTGTAAAGACGCTGCCTTCCCAGTGTGGGCTCAGGCTGGGTCCCGCCGGGGAGGACACGGATACCCCGGCTCCAGCAAGCCCCTGGCTGCAGTGCCCCGCGTGGCTGCGGGGTAATCGGGCTGCCCGCTGCTTGCAGCGGCTGCTATCAGTGTAACCCAGGATACTGCAGATCCAGGAGTGCAGCTCAGCTCACCGACACAAAAGTCTTTCCAGCTCGTCCGGCTGCAGTAGCTCTTCGGGCCACCAACGTACGAGAGCCAGCCGCTGGCTGCGGGCTCCCCACCTGCCTGATTTCCCGTTTCTCTCTTTCCTTTCTTTAAAATTCTGCTTAACGCTCCCGGGGCTCGGGAGCCACCGCAGCGTCCCCAGCAGTGGCTGCTCAGGCCGGCTGCCTTGTGTAAGCGAGGGAGGGACTTCGCAAAACTTCCTCTGTTCCCAGGCTTATTTAATTAAAAGCCAGTTTTATGGTGCATGTGCTATTTATAACTTTTTAGCCTGGAGGATCAAAATGAACTTGTTGCTTCTAATTCTATAATTCAAATCTACTGCAATTAGTTTGGATGCTCAGAAATTTTCAAAATAATTCACCTCTGTAAATGTGCTTTGCTGGAACGATTTTTTTCTCACTTGAACTTTTTTGTACGCTCATATGCAAAGGAAACTGCCTGAGGATATGTTTCTTGCAAAAAGTAGGGATGCTGAGTCTTGAAACTATTATGCTGGCAAACAGTAATATTTATCCATGGTTTTTTAATACGGCAGTGTAAGATATCCCAGGCAACTGAGCATTGCAGAAGGGGAAACCTCCCTGGGGAAACACCGAGCCATTTTCTCTGGTGAGAACGGCACCGATTCCCCAACGGGGTGAGCTCTTGAGACTTTCCTTTGGTGTTTTCCTTAGAAGTACAGAGGCTGCCAAAAAGCCAGACCCCGCCTGTGATCGAAGGGGAAAAGGTGGGAAAAGCAAGAGGCCGTTAGCCCCTTGTTGATGACCTGTAGGTACTTTCCCTCTCGGGCAGCTCCGGGGATCTATGGCAGCAATAAAGATGATTTCAGGGTTTGGCCACACCACTGTCTGAGTAACGTGTAGGATTCGGGGAGGTTTGAAGTGCTGGCTGGCAAAAGGGAGGCCCGTTAGCGCATGGCTGGTGGGGGGCGGTGGCGGAGCGGGCAAGGACCCGGGTCCACAGGGACGCAGAGTGGTCTGTCCAGTGCTGTGCGCTCGCTTCTCCCTCTCTCCGTGGCTGGAGGCGTTTGCTGTTGTCTGTGACAGCGATTGCAGAGCCGCCGGCCGGGAGGGCTGCTGCATTCCCGCTTGCGGTGCCTCGTGTGCTTGCCAGCGTGGGTTTGGATGTGGGTGGATCACGGCCCTTCGATGCCGAGATCCTGTTGTCAGAGCGTGCAGTCCCTTTGCCACAAGACAACGATGATTTGAAATGACATCCGCATCCCTCCTGGCGTGTACGCTACGAATCGCAGTAATTCTGTGTCATAATGAAGCCAATTAGCGCCGCGGCTCTGCCAGCACGGGAGCCCCGGGAAGGCACGCTGGGTTAGGATGCCTGCACATCCCAGGAGCGACCTGCCGGGCACAAGCCATGCCGGTGCCGGAGCCAGAGCGTAAGCCCGAGCTCCTGGCATCTCCCTTCCACGCTGGCACTCTGCTGCCAGAGGCCACGAACCGCAGAGCCGCGGGGAACCGGGGGATCTTGCGAGGCAGCAGCGTGTCGCCTGCCCCCACCGTGGGTGAGTCACGGCCCCCCGTCAGCACCAACCTGCCCCGCACGTGTCGAAAGAGCCGTTCGTGGCCTCCGTACCGCTTACTTTGGACAGACCAGGGAAACTGAAAGGGAAAAAAAAAAGACTAGTCTAAGTTCAGGGTGGAAAAGGGCAATGCTGAATTTATTCTAGAGAGTGGAGCTGGGTCTCCTGAGTACAAGCAGCAGCTGCTTTTCCTGACCGCACAGTGAAAGATTGGGGCAAATTGTCCCAGGAGTTCTTCATTTGCTGTGCAGTGATTTCAGACCCGTTTCCATCCCGACTCGCGAGTCACGGCGGCGGGAGGCTGCGTGCGTGCTGGGGTGGGGGGGCTGCCGGCGGCGCTGGCTTTCCCAGCTGCGCCCTGGCGGCACCGCCGGCCCTGGCAGCTCCTTCCCCAGAGCACGGATCACACCTTCCGGCTCCGTCTGGGGGCAGCCGGGTGAGCAAAGGATGAGGAAATGTTTCCCACCGAAGAGCAGGACCCCGAGCTCCCCACCACGCACCACAACAAGGTGGTGGCAACCAGCTGGGCAACCTGGGGAAACCTTGCACCGGCAGCCCTTACTCTTCCAAAATTACTTCTTTTGATAAAACAGATTACTCTGGGGAAGAAAAAGGCTGTCTGGCCCTTTTCAGGCTGATCTGGAGTAAATCAAACACTGTTTTTTTCCTTTTGGCCGGTGACTTAGAGGTGCCCAGGTTGGTTTGCCGTGCGCCCCGAGCCTTGGAGGAAAGCCGAGCGCGAAGCGCTGCAATGGGCCGTGCTGACCATCGGTGGGCGAGTGCCTGAAGCCAGGCACCGGCTCCCAAATGCCACCCACAGCGAGCCGGGAGGGCGTTTCGCATACTCCAGACTTCTAATTCTGCGTTTCCAGGAGTACCTGCAACGAGCTGCTTGCTCCACTTCCACTGGGAAAGATGATATTTTTGCTTCAGTTCATTATAAATAAGCATCCAGGGAAATATTAAGTCAGGAATTAAATTCCAGCTACTTACAGGATTGACACGGGAGTACATCATCTTAGTCTGAGGGGTAAGACGACAGAAGCTTATGTAAATAGAGCAGCTTACACATGGCTCTGGCTCCCGGCTCTGCGCCGCTGCTCCCCGAGCCCCTGGTCGGGGGCGCGGGGGCGGCCGCCCACCCTCCCCAGCACCAGCCCGGTGGGCTCAGCCTCTCCCCGCGGGGGCAGCAGCGGTATCGGGGGACTGAGCAGGGGCTGGGGCCCGCCCGGTCCTGCTGATGGGAGGAGAGAGCAGCGGTTCGGGTCGCGCTGCTCAACGCCGTCCTTAGACACATCCTTCCTTACTCCTTGTGCACGAGGAGTTTGCACTCAAGGGGGAAACCCAGTAAATCTTGTTGAAAAGGTTGCAATCTGTTAATAAGTAAATTGCTCATTTAATTATCTTAATTATGTTTTCGCTGAGCTAATGTTATTGCCAATACAAAGGGAAAAAAAGGAGAAAAGAAAAAAAAAAGTCTCCTGGATTAGCAAAGCCCTGATTACGGGCAAGTGAGTAACATGTTTCTTTTTAAAGCCTCGATCACTCTCCGTTGCACCCGACGGGCACAGGCTGAAAGGAGCGGGACAGGAGGCAGGTCAGGCTGTTTCCCCCGCTGTGATAACTGCCTCACCGCTGCAGGCTCTGGGCACGGTCTTGCACTTGGCTTTTCACCGGCACGATGTTCCCCAGCTTTGAAAAATCAAGGCAAATGCAATAAAGATGGCCAGAGCCAAGGAGGAGCGACCGACTGCCGTGCCTCGGCACGTTTCGCCGATGTGGTTACGTGTACTCTTTAATTTCTCCGCGGTGCAGTAAACTGATGCTGTGCTGCTACCAAACACCGTACGCGGCGCCTGGCGTGCGGCACGGGCGCTTGCCAGCGGACGGTGACTTTGCCAGCTGCCTTTGCCATTTCTCGGGTGTGATTAGACCTGCGTTCCCTCCTCCCTCAGCCGAGGATGAGCAGTCAGGAGATGGTCTCTCGGGGCAGCATCCACCCAGCGTGGCCCAACGCCCACAGCTCCATCCTCACCCCTCCTCCAGCCTTCTCCCCATGCAATGATCTCTGCAGGAAGATGCGGCTCTTTTGACGGCTGCAGCTCGTTACGGCCACGCGCCGGTTGGGATCAAAATAACGTCCAGGTTTCCAAGTTGCGCAAATGTCGGCTTTTGATCAGCACAAGGTGAACTGGGAAGGGCATGGCCCCACTTCAGCCGGCTGCTGGCAGCCCTTGCAGAGCCCACGGTAAAGCCGCCACCAAACAGTGATGTGTTTAAGCGTATGCTTAAACGTTGCGCTAATTAGGGCTTGTGAGAACATGTGCAGTAATTACATTTTTTGCTGTTAAAAGCGCAGCTACTATTATTGTAGAAATAGATGGAGCAAAAGCAAATATGTTTGTTTCTACCTTACCTTGTGTGTTAGAGGAAGAAGCACCAGCTGCCTTCAAAAACATATTTATTATTCACTCAGAACACACTTTAAAAAAACAGGAATAAACAGCAGAGTCAAAATATTTGGTTTCCACAGCAAGCCGAGGCTGCCATAGGACTTCTTATGGCGTGGAAGATGAGGAGCCGCATGCCACAGACGCATGGCGTAAAACGAAGGGAAGAATATTTTGAGATCAAAAAGTTCCTGTTCAGCTCGGGTCGCTTTGGCATCGAGCTGTCACGGTGCCAAGTTACGCCATTCCAAGGGCACGGATCCGCACCCGCGACGGAGCCAGCCACCTCCACCGCTCCCGTGGGAATGAAGCTTTCCTGAAACCCTCCTGTTTGCCGGCTCTTCACACCCAAAAAACTCCAACAGCCCCTTGGATGGCTCATATCAGCAGTAATTAAGGCACCGGGAGACCTCGCAGCACCCTGTGACCGCAGCGGCCGAAATTCCCCGCGGCCGAGGTGGGCGACGTGCACGCTCAGCTGCCGCATCGCATTTCCTTCGCTCGCGGGACAGGAAGGTCCTTGGCAGGATTTATACGGCCGGTACCTGCTCAGACACGAGGCATGTGGCTGCAGGCATTCCTGGAAGGGATATCCACGGATATTCGGCTGGAAGGAGAGCTGGCTCCCAGCAGCATGTGGATAAACGATTTCCAGGCTGAGCAGTCGGGCTTTTCTGAAGGATGCTTTTTCAAGGTGTGGCAGGCAAGCACTCCTGATCCCCTATAGTCCCTGATCGCACGTTTATGGCAATGGCACGTATGGTAATTACAGGCAGTTTTTCTGAAGGCGTTTGGGCATTTTCTCCTATCAAACTGTGGCCGTCTTCAGTTTAAATGATGCTAATGGGTTTTGGAGGATGAGTTACGGGCAGCGGGAAAAGCACGAGGCTCTGGAAAATTGGAGAAAAGGAGAACTTTGCCTGGCGTCAGCGCTGCGGCAGGTGATGCACGTCGCCCGTGCCCTCATCCTCCCTACGCGATTCTCCCCGCCTCTGCTTGGCCCGTCCCCATCCTGGGGAGGTGAAATAATAGATAAATAATAGATAAATAATAAGTGCTGCGACGGGTGCTCCCAGCAGCAGGGGACCAAGTCCGGCGCCATTTCGGAGCAGCAAGCCGATCTCCACGACCCGCTCACCAGCCCAAAGTTGGCCAAACTTTCATGTGCTTCAGAGACCACCTGGAGCAGCCTGGGGCACCGTCGACAGCCGAGGCACGCGCGGTTCCCACCACCCACCTTTCGCACGCTGGGAAGCCGAATAATCCGGTTTTCCCCAGCCCCAGACAGAACAAGCACGCCATAAATATTCATCTGCTCAAACGAAAGCATTAGCCCTTGTTTCCTCAAGTGGAACTAACTGAAAATTGATGATAGTTTTCTGAAAAATGCAAGATTATGTACACAGAAGCAATTATATATAAACTGATTAATTATTTAACAGCTTGTTAATGAGCAAGTTTCGGTCTCGTAGCTCGGGCCGTCCCACCCGTTTGCTGCCACGGGCAGCGGGAGCCGAGGGACCGAGATGCTTTTCACGTCGTAAGCGATGACCTTCGGACACCGAGCTCTGGGAGGCGATGGTGGAGAGGCCGGCGGGGCCAGGATCCAGCGGCACAGCAGACCTCCTCATCTCCAGCTCCAGATGCCTGCTTGCAGCCTGGAAGCATTAGCTGCATTATACGCTCTTGAAATTCTCATTAAACATGTATAAATGGAAATAATTTGATTTTCTAATGCAAGCGAACAATTTGCATTGATAGAAAACGCACGTTCCTTGAGCAGTGCCGGTGTGCCGGAGCAGCCGGCACTGCTGGCCAGGCTGCCGGCACCCGCTTCAAGCCTCCTGCAAATGGAGTTTCTCCCTGTTCTCGGAATTCCCAAACACCCCGAGCTCTGTTTCGTGCCATCAGCATTGACTGCCTCAGGCTGCCAGGTGTGGGAGGTCTCGGTCAGGCCCTGCTGTACCACAAGCACTCTGCAGTCACTTTGGAGGCCACAGGAACATAAAGTTTATTTCAATACCTGTTGTGATGCCGCTTTCAGAAACATTTTTTACATCGTTACGACCCATGCCGGAATCGAGATATGCGCCTGTAAATCAGTGCACGGCACGTGGGGATTCGGGGCGAATGAAATCCAACAAGCCAGTTTTCCTGAGCTTGGTGGAAGATTTGTGCATAATAAAAGTAAAAACTAATAAACACTTGCAAATGCAAATAAGGGGAGGTACATTACTTATGTTAAGCAGATTATGTGCGTTACTTACAAATAGATTACTTATGTGTTAGTGGACATGGAAAGCAAAATATTCCACGTAATTTTATACGTGGATCCCTGGACATGTAGAAATACCCCCGCCCCAAGCCTCCACCATGCAGCAGTGTGAAGGGTGACGGTTCCGCAGCTGGGGAGCGGGATCAGCCGGGGCCGGGGCCGGGTGGGTGGATGGGTGGGTGGGTGCAGTGCTCACTTGGGAAATTAAACTCAGCTGCAGAGGAAACTGCTTTGATGGCAGAGGGTGAAGCTATAAATTACCTCATCAGAGGGCAAGTTGCCTCTTTGTGCTTTCACAGCCTCTTTTCTTTTTCTCTGTGTTGTTCCAGAGCAGAAAAGCCTTGCTCTTTCTCGCAAAGCAAAACCTACAAGCCCAGGGAAAGATGAGTTTCCCTCCAGTTCTGCGTTGATCTGGCATTAGAGGAGGAAGGCGGGAATATCTTACAAAGTGAGCGATAACAGGATGGACTCCGGGCAAACCGTGTCCTTGCTCCGCAGCAGAAGAGCACCGGCTCTTCCCGTTGCACGTGCTGCTCGGCCCGCCGGCGGGGACATCGCAGCCCAGCCCGGGCTGGTGTCTGGGTTACTCCCTCGGGAAGGCAGCTTGGGAAAAGACAGGAGCAGGTCAGGAACCGGCAGAAACGGTGAGCAAAGCACAAAATTGTGGCGGGTGGCGTGGCGGGACGGGCAGCGGGCGTTGCAGCCGGGCAGGTGCTCACGACTCTGCTGGTTTGGCTGAGGGTCTCTTGCAGAGGTGCCAGGCAAGGCCAGCTCTGCAAGGCAGCCCCTTGCAGGGAGCTGATCAATTCGTTTGCACTTTGTCTTTCCTCTTCAGACAAGAGGACGTTTTAAAATTAAATGTAGTCTAGATTATTCAAATTTAATATAATCTGCTTCCAGACTTCAGAACCAGGCTGACAGCTATGTTGTTTTCCCCATGAGCTAATTTGCTTATTCCTAAAGGAAGAGATGCAAGATCTCATTAATGGAAGTCTGCAGAGACTGTGTTTTAATTTCGGCAAACAGGAAAGCTGTCAGGCTGTAATGTGAGCAATGGAAAAATTATTAGGGGCATTACTAGAGACACGTAAGTCCCATTAGCATAAGTGGGGACAGAGAGGCAGGGTTTCTGATGTCCCAGTGATCGCTACTGGGGAAACGGGATTCCCCATCAGTCAGGAAAACACATTCCCATTATTTTGTTGATCGTTATGAACATGACGAGCAGCGTGGATGTGACTTCTTTGCATTTTAAACATTAAAACCTGCTGTGGAGGCTTGCTCGGCCCTGGCCAGGCAGGGCAGGGACCCTCCGGCGGCAGCTGCCCGCAGCCCGGCAGATTTATTGCCACGGGCAGGCGTTTCCTCCCGAACCTTCACGGTTAAAAAGTTCTTTTAAAAGCCACTAGCAGAAGCTGTTGGCAGCAGGTATTTAAATGTCTCGGTGGAAAGACTTCCTGCAGAAGATGTGTAGGCTTAGGGGGAAAAAAGAAGTCCTATCGCTTTTTTGAATACATATTGCTGATGAGGAGTTTCATTGCGCTATTCATCCTGGAAACTGTGTAAACCAAGAAAGTTAAAAAGAGGAAAATTGCCACTGTAAGCTGAGGTGTTTTAACATGCAAATGATGGCTTTTATTCCTAGCAATAGACTGCAAGATTTTTAATTTTACACGCTATGTGCTCGGTTCGCTGTCTGTGCAGACGCGGCAGTCCCACAGCTCTGACTGGGGTCTCCCCTATTTCCATTGCTGTTGAGCAGCTCTCAGATCTGTGATAATTTAATTAACCTGCCCTATTCTGCTGTGTCTGTTGGAGCAGGGGAAAAGGATCCAGACATCCAGGGAGTTACTCCTTTGCCTGAGCACATACATCTCCTATACAAAAGTCACAGAACAGCAATTTCCCCACCTGGAGATCTCAGTGTGGGTTTTTAAATTATCGATCCCTTTCACAAACACGTGTCAACTGCTCAGGGTAAAAAAGAAAGCAACCTCTTAGACGGACCGTGTGTGGTCACGTCCGAGCTGACCCTGCCCGCACAGCTCCTGGGTGTCGAAGCTCCGGGGGAAGCTGGGAGCCCGGGGCTGGCCGGCCGCGGTCGCTGGAAGGACTGTGTGTTGTAATGCTTGATAGGTGCTTGCACAAGGGCAAAGGAATTTCAGAAGTTTAAAGGTAAGCTTTGACCCCGCCGCTTGTCAGTGTGATGCTTCGTGGCTCTAAAAATAGGACGTCTCCGCCGGAGGAAAGATATTTTTGGAAAAGCTAGTTACTGCAGGCAATCTCGCATCGTTACCGCAGCCCCTGCTCGGAGCCTTCCTTTAATTTCCTTCTGCACGTAAATTTTATGAAGTGCCAAGAAAGAGCTGGCGCGTGCCCTTGCAAAGCAGCACCCTCTGCGGCGTGCGTGCCTGTCCCCGTCCCCGCTGCCCCCAGACAAGGGGAGCCCCCTCCTCCCCACCCTCCCGCGGGCCCGGACCCCACCCCGGCAGAGGCGAGGCTGGGGGTCCGTATCCAGCCTGGCGTGACGTATCGGCTGTTTGCAAGTCCCAGCCAACCTGCAGACCGTAAAGCACTGCTGGGGGTAGCAAACCTGGCCAAATATCCACCTGTGCCTCTGCACGAGGGCTCGGAGAGCTCGGCAAACCCACGCGGAGGTGTAGGCAGGGGGGCGCGGGACGCTGCGAAGGGAAGGGGAGCGCGTGGGGCAACGCCATGTCCCCCCTCCCAGCTCGCCGTCCCCGCGCAGAGGTGCCAGGCTTTCAGAAGCAAACTGATCAGGTAGTAGGGGCGGGAAGCGGTGGGAGCCCCGAGAGATGCAATTAGTCATCACTTCACTCAAGGCACTACAGTGAAGCCTGATTTGAACCGTTAGAAAATCTGATGCCGTGGGTCGTGCACGTGCCTCGTAATGAACTGAAGGGAATGCCCCTGGCAGTTTATTTACCGGAATCACTGCTCAAAACACACTTTGAGAGGGACTCTAAATATAGGGAAGTGGGTAGAAACGATGAACTCCAGCTAGAAATCTGCTCAGAGAGCAGGCGCGTGAGATGTATTTTTCTTTTTGTAAATGAAAAACGAAAAATATGCTCTTCTTGCTCTTGGCTCCCAGCAGACAGCTCACGCCAGCTCTGCCATGTCTCCCTGATAAGGATGGAAACCGCCTCGGATGTCTCTTACAAGTACTGAAATTAATACCGTTCTTCATTGGAAGTGGCACATCCAACTACTCCCCAAAAGGTGAACATTAATATTCTGATTTTCAGTTGTTAGACCCGTGCTCTGGCCTCAGAGACGGGGGAATGAGGGAGGAAAGCACAGCTCTGGGTGGGAGCCGGCTGGTTCAGGTACCCCAGCTCCATCCCCACAGCATCGATGGAGGGAAACACCTCCGGTGAGGGCCGATCCTATCTGAAAAGTTGTGCTGTGACAGCTCCCGCATCAGATCGCTGCCTCGGAGTGTTTTCAATGCAAGAAAAGGACAGATAAATCTTTGCGGATGCAGCCTCATTATCTATGTGGCATTTAAGTGTAATTTATGCCTGACGTCTCGCCACTTCTCTGGTAGGAAATTGCATTGTTGGTTCCCCTGCTCTCAGCTTCTGTGGCATCTATGTCAGAAATATTGAAATAAATAGATCTGACTTGAGTTCCCTGTGCAGTTTTATTGCCAGTTTATCAGCACGGGCAAGGCACTAAATGAGTTATGTCGGCGGGAGGAGGAGGAAGGTGAAGGCACTGTGGCCTGGCTGCCCGTGCCGTTGCTAAAAAGGGGTTTGGGCATCTCAGCAATCACCGCTGCCCACGCTAGGGATCCGGCTGGATTCTCTGTACCTCGAGGTTTTCCTTCTTTTCTTTTTTTCAATCGCATCCTAATTAGGGAACCAGCAAAAGCTTTAAAAAAGAAAGCAAACAAACAAAATTAATGAGCAGTGTCAGGGGAGGAAAAAAGTGTTTTCTGGCCAGAGTCCTTGGCATGGGTAGGAAATAGCTGCTCCTCTTGGAGAGCGTTTAGTCTGCTGTGAGCTGCCAGCTGAGGAAGTCAAGTGAAAACCAAGTGCCTGGAAGCCGAGTTCGCTGCAGCCTCCCTCTGCTTAGCTCATTTAGTGCCTCAGCCTTAGCAGTGGGTACTTGGATGTTTATTCCCAGACTAAATTGCTTTTGGAGCTCCGACTCGTTTGTCAGCGAGAGAGAAAACAAGCTGCCGTTTGGACTAACAGCCTTCACAGCTCCTTCTCCTGGTTGGTCGTGCTCACCTCGGAGGCACGCGGCGAGCATCCTCAGCCAAGGGTCGACGCTGTCCCTGTCCCCAGCGCTGCTCGGGCTCTGCGATGGAGGCGGCTGGTGAGCAGCGGAGGAGCGGTTAGCATCTCACCGATTAAATCCTTCCATAAAGACCCAGGCTGGCAGCCGGCCCCATGGGTTATAGCAGGGCTGAGCATCCCTGGGGCAGCAGTCCCAGGAACCCCCGGAGCAGCCCGGGCTTCCTCCCCGCTCCTTGGCAGCCGCGCTGCCCGGAGCTGTTGGGTGCCAATATTTGCCAGCATGGAGAGAAGGGCTCCTGGCACTGGCATCCGCATGAGAGGCTGACACACGCGGAGCGGGGCGTTGGAGCCACAAACGCTTGCAGGAAAAGTTTCACACGTCTGGGAAACGTCGGAGTCTCTATCAAACCTCAGAGCTTCCCGGTTCCTCTGGGAGACTGGCTTTGCTCGCGGGCTTTGCTCAAAACAAACATCGCCAGGTGCTCACACAAACGAGGAGGCTGTCTGTATGGACCGCGAGCTAAGGAAGAGCTGGCAAATCTCCAGCAATTGCCTATATACGCAGCTCCTGTCTATAGCTGGCATTGGGTAGCAGCTCATGGTACAAACTGCCTTTGTTTGCATATCCCCCTGTACGATCTGGGGGGTTGGTTTTCTCACCCTTGTGTTTGATTCTTTCTGGCCAGTGTATATTTTGGGGTTGAATTTTTTTGCTTGTCCTTGCTTTGGGGATTTTTTGGCTGGTTGGCCTCTCTTGCCTGCAGGGAACCGGTCCATCCGAAAGCCGAGTCTTGCCTTGCCTTGCTGCAGGCAGCCACGCCGCTTGGCTGCGGCCGAGTAAGTGTGTGACTGCATATGAGTAAAATGCTGGTCCTAGCAGGTATTTCTGGAGCCACCACATGTTTCCTGTGGCTTTAAGCCTTTCATTGCGAAGGTTGTTGATATCATGGGCTGCTTCTGCAGCCAGTGCTCCCTTACCTGGGACAGCGTTGCCTTTCCTCCCAAGCGCTGAGTGGCAAAGGTTTTCCTTGTAGGCTGCATGACAACCTCATTGCAGGGGAAAGAGTCATAAAACCTTATCTTCATCCTCAAGGTCTGCTTCACAGAGGTAGCAGGAGGTAACTCACTGATTTTTAGTGACTCTGCCATATATTGGCCTGTGAAAGCCCTTGCTCCGTGAAGAGCACTCCTCGTGCATGCGCGTTCTTCCTCTCTTTCTCCATGGACCATCCCAGCTCTCTCTGTAGAGAAATCAGCAAGTCGTTTCTAGTCCACGGGGAAGCGATGCTGGATTGCTTTTTTTAGCAATGCTCCTTTTCGGTAGAACTTTCCGCATTTACCCCAAAGTTTTGGGTAGGAAGAAGAACATAGTTTTCTTGCTTTGGCATGAAGTTAGGAACCCAAATAGATACATGCAATGCCTCACAGGGATTATTAGAAACAAAAAAGCATTGGAAAGAAAGCATGCCATAAATCCAAGCCTTTCTGTAAGCTCTAAATCTGTTACACGTTAGACCGTAGTCTTCTAAAACAAAAGTGACTGCACCAAATAGAGACTGTTATTGTTTAAATATTTCTGCTGGGAAATGCTGTATGAAGAGAAGACACAATAGCTGCCCTGACGCAGGATTTATTAGAGCAAGTTGGCACTAGTCTATTTGTAGGGAGTGGAATATGCTTGTAGAGCTTATACCAGATTTACAGTGATTAATAATGGATTGGACATGGCAGACTTCAAAGGGTTTGGCTCCTTCGCAGTTTGGTGGTAGGTTGAGCTGAAATAAAATTGCAGATTCACTCCAGTGGTTCAAACAAGTTTTCTTCCTCGCAGAGCAAGGCTTTTGTCCGGGCAGCATCAGCGAAGCCCTGCTCCTCGTACCCTCGCCCCCCTTGAGACTTGTGCAAGCAGCACGGCCGATGCGGCGGCACGCCGAGGTTCCCTGCGGAGACCTGCTCGCCGCCACGGCCAAACCTGGCTCCAGCGCAGCACCCGGCCGGCGGCAGGGAGAGCCGGCTGCTGGGGAAGGGTGAAGCCCTTAATTACAGGAAAGGTTCTTCTCCAAGATGGAACGGGCAGCTCACCTACCAGGAGGATGAGCAGGGATTTTCTCGTCAGTCTGAGAGATTAAGCGAGCCGGGAAATGTAGGACATCCCTCTCACTCGCAATGTTGTCTGTGCACACACAGACGTCGAGCTATTTTTAAAGACCTTCCAGCGTACGCTGTGGCTGTAACTTTTGGTATTAAACACTTGAAATCTGCTCCTTGCAGCAGGAGCTCCCTCTCCCACTTTGTCTGGATGCTCCCGACCGCGCTGAGGACAGCACAACAAACAAAGATCAAGACTTCTGAAGTTAATAATACTGCTATTAATTATGCATTATTATAAATATGCTCTCATTCTCTCTTTGTCAGGCAATTTAGTAGTGTCCTGCATGCAGCCGCAATTGCACAACCGCATCCCTTCTCTTTCCCCGCCTGCTGGAGCACTCGGCTGTGTGCCTGTGCGTCTTAATCTACGATCACTCCGACGAGCTAGGAAAAGGCCAGGGCAAGCGCCAGTTGCCGAGGAGCCTCAGACGAATGTATTTCATAAGTGATAAATGCTTCGACATTAATCAAGCGTTATTGTGTGTTATAGTTGGGAGGCATCTCGAGCTAATGAAGACGTTTCCCCTCTATCTGCCGGTATCTGGGCACCTGGCAGAACTGTGGAGGAGCGCTCATCCTGCTCCAGGCAGGGCTGATGGGATTTGCACCGGTCCCAGTTGCCATGGAGAAAGTGTTGGATGGCTTTAATACATCTCTGCGAATCTCTCCCCGGAGTTTTCCCGTGACAAGCTGGACTGGAGGTAGTGTATAAGGAGCTATAATCTTCCAACTCTATGAAAAAATGATTGATGGAGCATGAGGGGCGTAAACAGATCACCGGGGCTCTGCAGCACATGGTGCAGCAAGGTGGGCAGCAGGCGCCGGGAGGGACCGGCCGTGGTCCCCGGGGCTCCCCTAAGGGACGTGCGCCTACACCGGGGCTGCGCCGCGCAGCCCTGACCCGCCCCGACCCCGCTCTGCCATCCAAATCCGTGTGCCAGCCCCGTCCCAGGCCCCTCGGGGGCCACCCGGACGTCCCCCCCAGACCTCTGCTGCGCCCCGTGCGCGCGGGGCAGGATGGGGACGGCGGCCATCGGGCAGCCCTGCGCCCGGCTGCGCCCGCGCTCCCCATCCTCATCGCCAGTCCAGACGCATGTCTCATTACCCCAATTCTGTCAACAGAGCTGAGCTCCCCCACCTTCTCATTAACATGCATTCACCAGGAATTAAAGGAAAGGAAATTAAACCTCTATTTGTTTTCGCATCAATGTGTTCCCATTTAAAAATCTGGATGTTTACATTTGCCTGTTTGCTTTTTAAGTTGATGAAAACATGAATGATTCATAAAAACAAAGGAAAAAATAATTTCCAGCTCGGCGTGCCAAGAAGCAAGTCATTCACCTGCCTGGAGAGCCTGACTTCTCGTTTTGGCTTCTTTCCCCCCTTGATTCATCCCATTGCCCTGCCTTTAACCTAAAAGATTATGGGACACAGATCGTGATGGAATCAAGTAAACCTGAGCGGGACGTTTTCAACGAGAAAGGAGATGGCAGGAAAATTAGGAGGAGCAGAGAGAGAAGGGCTGGCTGCCAAAACCTGCAGAGGTTTCTGGAAACTTCAGGAATGAGACCTGGGGCGGCGGGTTTGGGAGCCAGCCCTGGGGCCAGCCGAGGAGCTGGCAGTCGTTTCATCAGTGCCGCCTCCTTCCTCTGTCTTTTTGCAGCCTTATTTTATTATTTTTACCCCACACACACCCCTGATAGTACTTCTAGCTGCTTTAGATTCTCTAAACATTTTCTCTTCAGCAGCTCATGGGCTTTTGAAATATGAAGTCCATCAATCACGGGTTAATGTCACCTCCGCAGCAGGTTCTGCTCCTGGGCAGCCTCCGCCGGGGCTGGGCACAGCACTGCAAGGGGCTGGATTTGGTGAGCGGCTGCTGCCGTAGCCAAAAAGCAGGTTACCCGGCTCCTTGTTCTCTCCTTCATTTGTTTTCCAGGGGTTTCGGTGAAATCCCCTGCAAATTCAGCCGCTCTGCTGGAGGCTGCCCCAGCGCTCAGCTCGCAGGATGATTTCCCATGGAGTGCCACGGAGAGGAGAGGTTGCACGGTGAAGCATGTGCTTCAGCTGATACGCCGGGGTTAAAAAGTAATTAATTAGCGAGTTTATGGTGTTTTCCCATCTGAAATTAAAACCAAAAATTATGCAGAACGTACAAGGTAATTAGGAAGCAGCAAGCTACAACACACCTTTAAACGAGAGCGCTAAAAAGCATGATGTTCGGCAGCAGATTTTTAATGTAACAGCTAATAAAGGCTCATGCCCTCGATCGCGTTCCTGGGAGCGTTCATCGCGCTTCGCCCTTCCCTTACGGATCCAGGTAGGGCCCCAGCAACGCCCAGATTTTTCATATTCTCAGTGCTTGTCCATGATCAGATTTCCGATTTAAAACCTATTAGCCAGGATGAGAAAATTGGTTCATGTTTTATGTGCCTAGTTTAATTTTTTTTTTCCCTTGCATTTACAACTGGCCCCTTGTGTTTCATCCACCCCCCGATGATTTAGCTGTGCAAGATGTTCCACCAATTTATTAGAGTGGAGTGCACGGAGCAGGTCATGCATATTAAACGTGGAGTTTTTACTATAGTCGGTCCAATAATCTGAAAGAAAAACATTTTTATTTTTTTCTCACTTTTTACTGTGTACCAGCTGCTGCTTTTGGCAGGGCGGTTTCCCAGCCCGGCGTCCGGCACCACTGAGGTGCTTCCCGGGGGAGCGATGCCCGGCGGGCAAAGGGCGTCCCCTCCCTGCCCGCTGCGGGAAACAAACCTGTGCTGTGCGAGCCGGCGTAAGGAGGCCCTGACAGACGGTCACCCCCGGGGAGGTGAGGCGCTGGTTGATCCGTATGTCTCTCCCTTGGCACTGAAACCTGGAAACCGAGGTTTTACGCTGTTTTTCCTTTCAGCCAGGTCTGCAAGGCCGGCAGCAGAGGTGTTTGCACGGCGTGCCGTTCCCCCCTTTGCTCCCCTCACCTAAACCCCTCTGCACGGAGGCTTGGCAGTTTTCCTCCTGGGTAGGAGGTAGCCTTTTGCGTGCATAGGTAGCCTTTTGCATGCGTTTCCAAAGGCTCCTCGTTTCTCCGTGGGAGGTAAAGGCTCATTTCGGGAACCGTGACCGAGGAAGCGGCTTCCCGGCCGGCCAGGTGATGGGTGGGGATGGCCGGGCTCCTGCCCGTAGCCCTGGAATGGCCAACGGCCACCGCAGGAAGGCGGCTGGAGCTGTCCGGCCACGCAGCGGTATTTCCCTGTCTGGGAAACGTTGGCCTTCCCACAGCCCCGTTGGTATTCAGCAGCCGCTCAGATTTCCAGTTGCACTTTTGTCACCTGTATCCATCATCGCCTGCTCTTATTGCTGGCCCGGAGAAAAGCTTTTGTCAGATGGGGGCTTGATTTAACCCAGTATATGGGGACGCTGAACGCCAGCCCGGGGCAGGGCAAGCGGCACGTCCTGCTCGGCTCTGCAGCCCCAACCCTGCTCCCAGCCGGGCAGGCTCTCGGCTGCGGGGTTCATTCCAACCCTGCGAGCGCAATCGGGGCTAATATGTTCCTGAGATAAGGCCGGCTAATTAACATACAGCCAGTTGCTGCTGCTCTGCTTTCCCGTTTCTTTCGCTTGTCAAGCTCAGAGTCATATCGTAATTGGAAACTTTTAGGAACAATAATTTTACATTAAATACTGTTTCCTCTTTTTCAGCGCACGGGGCAGCTCGTGGTCCCGCCGTGGCTGATGGCTGCTGTTTGCTTCCCACCGGCACCGAAAATAGCGCGGGGGTCGTGACTGGCAGCCGGCTCGGGCAATTAGCCACGGGATGGGTGGTTCCCCTCGCAGCCAACTGAGACGGCAGCAGAAGGGAAAGGGGAGCAAACAGCCAAAAATATGGTCCGAGCATCTTCTGCTGCGGGAGTCGCGGCGCTGGACGCGTGGTCCACTGCCACAGCGGCTGGCCAGCAGCAATGGCGCTCGGGGGACTCCTAAAAGAAATTTCTGATTGTTATGGGCAGTAATCGCATCGGTTAAACAATCTTAAAGAAAGACCGCTCTTTTTATCGTGTTTCTTAATGGTTTTCCCTATTTTCCCCCTGTTTTCCAGCCTGTGCGGTTGAGGGCAGTGCCCCTCGCAAAAAGCGGCGGGGGGATCGGCATGAGAAATGGCGGCGACGCGAGCTGAGCCAAACGGACTGCGGAAGAAAAATTGTCCTCACAAAAACGCCACCGTCAACCCTGGCAGGGAGAGAGGGAGAAAGATGGTGTTGGAAGGAGGAAAACATAAAAGCCTCTGTGGGAATGGTACCTGCGCAGGAAATATTGCTCCAAAAGACAACGTTGGGGGATGCCAGAGGTAATGACTCTTCTCTGCTTTATTAGCTTCACACGCACGCTCTGGGTAGTGACTGATCATGTTTATACTGTTGTTTCTACAGTTTTCTCTGTATTTTGTGTTTCTGTTCGCTTTCTCTCTCGGTTTCCTTTCTGCCTCTCTCTCTTTCTGCTGTTATCTGTCTTTTCCTTTGATTTTAGGCTGCTCCCTCCCAAAGAAGACCGGCACGTCTGCATTCCCCGCAGCAGCAGCCTTATCTCCTGCCCCCGGTGCCTCCTTGCTCCTTGGGCTCTCCCGTAAACTCACCAGATCTGCTTTGCCCACGGGGTCTGGTTATCCTTCCAGGTAATTCACGTATTAATAAGTTTGCCCAGGCTCGCGGTGCCTCGTTTCCGAGGCTGCCCGGCCGTGCCCACCTTCACGCTGCCTTTGGCTTGTCACTGAACCTCCACAAATACCAAGGGGTCCCCCCGACGCACCGGCTCGGGGGGCGGCGGAGGCTTCGCGTGATGAATTCGCTGCAGGCAAAGGCCTTTTGTTTCTATCCCAGAGCCTGTGGGTGGAAAGGACCGGAGAAGCAGGATGAAACGCTGGTTTGCTCTCCCCTCTTCGTGACAACGCGAGGGACGGGACCGGGGCGGCGTGGCGAGGGGGAGGCAGGACCTCGTGGTGGTGAAGCTGCTGAGGACGGTGGGTGCAGAGCGGGCGCTGCCGACGCGAGGGTACGCACGTTATTATTTTGGTTCAGTGCCTGCAATCAATACGAGCTTGCTCGGGGTAATTTTTTTGTGTCTTTCGAACAGTTTATTTGGTTTCTAAAGTGCTCGTTTTCTAGAGTAATTTCTCAAGCCTCGTCCAAGCCTCTTGTCATGTCTGCGCTAAGTGAGTTTGAGGGCTATTTTCTAGTCCGCTTTGTCATTTCTATTTTATTTTTTGGTTGCTCTAAATTTACATTGAAGTGTAATTCTGTTTTGTTTTGCTGACTTGGGCGTTAAAAGAAATACGTTGCCATCATCTGGAAACCCCTGCACGGCACTCGTCTCTCGGGCAGCCTGCTGAGCTTTATGGGTTCTGCCTTTCTCACCCCAAGCCCTTTTCCCCTGGTTTCTCTTCCCCGTTGTCGGTCCTGGGCAGTGCCTGGGGATGCGGGGAGGCAGGGCTGCAGGCTTTGGTGGTGGAGGGGTGCGGGGATGCCGCGTCCCCCAGCTGCGCCAGCCCTGCTGCCCCGAGCCCCTCTAAAATCAAGCAGTAAATTAAAGGATGGCCCATGAGCGCGGGGGAGGGAAGAGAAAGCCTGATCTTTACAGATGACATTTAAGCCTGCAGAAGGCCAATGTATTTTACCCACTGTCACATTTAAAAGGCACGGAATTCATTATACCGTTGAAGAAATCATTTTATTTTTTTTTTAAATGTATTTATCCGGAGAAGAGCCACCACTTTCCAGTCAAGAGCTCCTCCTGCTAGGACACAAGCTTCCAGCTCGGGAGCGAACAATCCAGCGCTCTCCCCTCCTGCAACGCCCGCAGCGGGCGTTCGCATCCCACGCCGCCTTCCTCACGGGGCCGAGGAGCCGAGGCTTTGCTCGGGGGAGCGACTGAGGGCTGGCAACGCGCCGAAGTGCTCGCGCTCCGCCGCCGCCGCCAGCTGCAAAGGGTTAAGTTGCTGAGATGGAGCTTGATAAATCAGGCAGGAAAATAATCAGCTCCCGACCGAAGTGAGGAGATGCTTGATATTTTACAGCTTCTTTCATACACTTTACAGAAGCTAATGGTTACACAAATAATACCTAGGGGATGATAACAGGCTATAAATAATTCAGGGTTCTCCGGCACGGAGCTGCCGTGTGCAGGTTTGAGGAGCGCTCGGGCGCCTTGGGATGACCCGGGTCCCGGTCGTCCCAAAAGAGGAACGGGGGAACTGGAACTCTTACCGTCCCGGCATCCCTCTTGGTGGTGTCCCTGCCATTTTCCCAGCCTTTCTGGACCGGCTCTGCTTTCTCCCCTTTGCCCCCGCATCACCGGCTCCCCTGGCTGCTGCGGTGGTTATCGGCGATGCCCTTTGCCGGCGGTGCCGGGAGCAGCCAGACATTTCCCATCCGTGGCGGGACCATGCAACTGTCTCGCCAAATCCATCGCCTTCCATGCAGGTTTGTGCATAAGCTGCTTTGACGTCCGCCTGACCCAAAGGAATGGACGTGTTTCTACATCTGAGCCGCGTATCTCGGGAGAGCGGCTGTCTCCTGCTAGCCGCGGGTCAGGGCCAGGCACGCACGGGGAAACGGCTCTGCCCGTCTCTGCGCCAGCACGGCAGAGTTTTTCACAAGTATTTGAGGTTTTTTGAGAGCCATTGTGCAGAATCCCCCATCTGCGGATGTAGTGGTTTCAGTTTAACTCTGCTGCTAAATATTTTGACAGCCTCTCTTCCTAAAGCCTAGCACAGCGTGTCATGTTGTACGGTAACGTTCCCCTCGGCTCCCCGCCGCGGCATGCCGGCACACCACGTGCTCCCTGCCACCGAAACGGGCTGCGCCGGGCGGCCACGGCCCTCCTGGGGGAAACGCTCGCGGCTCGAACCCCGGAGATGGGAAAGGGGACGAGGGAGAAAGGGGATGAGGGAGAAAGCCGCTCCGCAGCCGGCTGTCTCGAAGCGGGGGCAGGCTGCCTGCCAAAAGCGGGGCTCAGCTCATCTCCCCCAAAAGATTCACAAACATCAGGTCCCCCGGCTGCCCTGCTGGCTATCTTAACATTTAGCCCATGAATTTCTTGCTTCCTTAATGAGAACATGACCAGAAAAGTTGGTGGCAGGACCCACAGCTCAATAAACCAATAAAACCTTCTACATCGCAATTTGGAAATGGGTTTTTTCTTCTCAGCCCGTTTTGTGGGGAGGAATTGATCTGTCTAATCTCTTATCTGTGACTATGAAATTGTATTTCCCTCTTAATAGGCCTACAAATGTTACAGATGAATAGTTTGGGAGACATGCAGCAAACGGCAGGAATACTAAGAGGGACGTTAGGTCTTGCTCACTTCGGGTTGTGGAAACCAGCACACAGGAATGCCAGGATCTGCATCGGCTTCGGCCCCGCTCCTCAGGGACCCGTCTCAACCCCGACACTTGCACCCAATTCCTGCTTAAATCGGGCTGGGGAGGTCTCTAAGAAGCCTTGTTTAGTTTAGGCATCACAAAGCTTCCCCGTCCCCTCCTCGCCTCGTGCCCGCATTGCAAAGGAAGAGGAGACAGCGGCAGACCCGACGCTTGCTCCGCTAATCCCAGTTTCCCATGCGGAAAGGTATCGAAGCTTGGTTTTTCTGCGCTGGGATGGCCACCAAGTGCCTCAGCCATTTAAGGTCCCCATCGGAGTGACAATTGCCACCTTCAAGACGGAGGACAGGGCTCTTGCCGCCTCCCCCGCTGTCATCGCTGCGTCTTCACCCTCGCAGCTCCGTCGGCTGGGTTCCCCCGTAATTTCACTTGCAACTTTGCAGGCGCTGGCTCCGTGCTTCGATATTTGGGTTGCAAAAACGCGAGCTGACAATGTCCGTTTAACCTGCGGTCCCCGCCTCGTGCTCGACAGGGGCTGTCTCGCTTGGCAGCATCTCCAGCGCGGATGCGATGTGTTGATGTGAAGTGCCCCAGCCCTGTCCATCCCCTCCGCTTCCAGCCCCAGAAGAGGCTCCAGGGACCAAACATCCGAGGGGAAGCAGCCGTGTGAAACGTTCGCTCCAGCCCGGGAATTTAGGGCTGCAAGCAGCAATCCCAAACCACTGCTAAATGTTTTCGAAACGGGGAAAATACGTCAGCCTCCCTCCCCCCTCACTGCTTCTAGAAACCTGCACAAGCAAGGAAAAGGAAAAGCACGCAAGCCCCCGCCACGAAGCTGGTTGAGGAAAGAATTTGGAGTGGCCGAGGTGACCTTTTCGGGAGGAGACGGAGGCCGTGCCCGCCCCCGCGCATCCCTCGTGCCTGCCCGGGGCATCGAGCCCTTCGCAGGACACGGCTCGGCAAAGCCCCCGCCTCCGTCGGGGCGCTCATCGCCACAGCATCACGGTATTTAAATACGTCAGATTAATCGCTTTATCGTCCAAATACAGGTGGATTGATGCAGTCACTTAATACTCTGTTTAAGCAGCTGATTTTTTAAAAAAAGCTAAATAATTGAGGGAATTACTGTAAAATTAGAAAACTTAACAGGTTATTTACTGCTTATTGTCAGAGCTACCGGCCCAGAAAAGCCGGTGGCTGCGTGCCGCTGCCCAGGCTCGGTGGTGCGGCAGGGACCGGGGGCCGGCGGTGGCATGCGGCCCCAGCTGCGGAAACCAGAAATGCCAAAAGCAGCATTCCTCTGCCTCCCTTTTAGCCACCAACGACGTCTGCACAGTGATGGCTCCTGCTGGTGTAGCCGAGTCCTGTTATCTAAAGGAAACTGAAAAGGTAAGGAAATAATTAAAAAAAAAAACAGCTGAGGCACCATTATTTTCTCTAGATAAAAATACTTCTTTGGTAGAAGTGTATCAATAAGCTCTCATTTCATCCGCTACAGCCCATCTCTCTTCAAACAGCCCATCTGTTAATACAAATCTGGCGATCCTGTCCTTCGTTTGTCTTGACTGTGCCCAGGGCAGCTGAGCCTACTCAGAAAGCATTTGGGTTTTCAGCTCCCCGCGCTGACATTCGTTTATCAGCTGTGGGCAAAGGCATTTTTTTAACAGGTCTCTCTCTTTTTTCAGTGAGAAGCAGCAGTTTCTCCGCACCACGTGGTAGCAGGAGATGCATCCTTACCGAGTTTCGCCACGCCGGGTCGGCACAGGCAGACGGCAGCCGAGCCGTACCCGACCCCGCGCAGAGGCTGCAGGCAAGCGAGGCATGATGCCTTGTTCCCTTTTTTTTTTTTTAAATATTCCAATCACTTGTACCCCCGTTCTTGTTGCGCACGTCTGCAGATGAAAGGGTGCTGGCTGTTTGCAGGGGGCTCTGCCTGCCGGGGAGGCTCGCCTGTCGCCTCGCGCGCTGCAGACTGCGAAACACGCTGCAAAGCACGCTGCGAAACACGGCTGGGAGCGACGGCAGGAGAGCGCTCGGCGCTGTCACGCAGACAAAAGCCCCGTTTCCTCGGCACAAAGGAACCGCAGCCGCCACGAACTGACGGGGTCTATGCCATTCATAGGAGGAAATGGGACGAAAAGCTGCAGAACCGCGTGCCGTAGCTGGCCGGCGTGGTCCTGACGCTGGCACGGTTCCCCAGGCTCCCGGGGGTCTGGGATCCTGTGTCACCGATTTTGGGGAGAGCGGGGAGGATGGGGCAGGGTGGGATGGCTCGTTCCCCCCTCCCACGGCCTTGGCTTTCAGTGCACTACAGATTTCACACTGTCCTTTCCCTTTGGGTAAGAAAGTCACGTTTTTCTCCTTGCAGACAGTGCAAATGAGGTGCGGGCTCAGGCGGCGAGAAGATGGGGGGTACAGAAAGAAGTTTCTTGGTGGGATGCCTGCCCAGGGTATGGGCGTCGTTGCCCCAGGTGAGCAGATGCAGGAGCCGAGGGTCCAGGTCCGGCGCTGGCTCCAGAAGCCCTTTGGTCTCCCCAAAACGCAGCCGTGGAGCGGGAAGGGGCTCCCGGAGCCACAGACGGGTCTCCTACCCGGACCGCTGCGGCCAAGACTAAGCAGGCAAGCATGAAAATAACTCTGTTGTGGGAAGAAACGAGCTTCATCTCCTTGTGTTTTAATACGGGAAATATTACCTGCTCCTCCAGCTCCTCTCATAAACAGAGAATTTATCTGTCAGCAAACTAAACCAATATAAGTTGAATAATATTTGTTGATTAATGTAGTCGATGAATTTCATATTTTCTTTAAAATATTTGCTGCATATTTCAGTAAATTATTCATCTGGTTTATAAGGCAAAGCAAATATTTGTGAATAGATATGAATTATGTTATTTATAAAAATGAAATATTCATGAGTCATTTTCATTATTCACCTCGTCCTGGAATTGCTACATAAATCTGATCAAGCAAATAGATTTGGAGAAGCTCAGCTCGAATTTACGGATATCATGGAGCTCGCTGGCTCCCACACAGGAAACCAGAGTGGATTTGGACCAAGCGCTTGAATCGTGTGCTCGAGTGCTGCTGCTCAGGCTGCCGTCCCACGGCTTCGAGGAGAGGCAGGAAAGGACACGACGGCTGAGCCCGCAGCGCGCTCCGCAGCGCCCGCTTCACGCGGAAATCGGCTTTAACCTGAATTTCAGCAGCCGCAAGGGCAAGAAGAGGAGACTAACGTTTTCCTTCCCCGACAAGGACGCCGGTGCTGCCGGGAGGTCGTGCAGCACCGCAGGGAAGGGTGCCAGGGAGAGGTGTTTCGACTCGGAGGGACGACCGCAGACAGTGGGAGCATCGACCGTGCAAAATGAGTGAAAAATTGGATACAAAGCCTTGCCGTTGGGTGGCTTCGAACCCAGCACTTGCAGATGCCCTTTGCCAGCCTTCGGCGAGACCGGGGCGGGCGCAGGTGCGCAGTCGTGAGAAGTCCCCCGAGCCAGCCCAGCTTCTGCGCATCCCCCCCGCCTGCCCAGCGTGCCTGCTCTCCAGCCCGCCCGCTGCTGGGCGGCTCGGGCTCCCGTGGCCGTGGATGCCGAGCTTCAGGAGGGAAGGCTTCGCCCTCTGATCGCTCCCACCGACTGCCGGGGAGCCATCTCTTTCCGAGAGGCAGGCTGCCCTCCCACGTGCATCCTCCAGAACATCGTCCTTGCCCCCTACCTCTTCATTAAAAGCAATTTATTTTACGAAGCGCTGTCCAGAGGTGTTGCCCAAACTGCTGAACAGCGGGAGCATCAAGAGAAGAGTCTCACGAAGGATGTGCTTGAGCGAGGGGCATTTATCTCAGCCTGTGCTTTCCAAAAACCAAAAAGCACCTTGGCGTTGTGAAACGAGGACCAGTATGGAAAACGCTGACAGCAGAGCTGTGACTCCAAAGAATAGCCCCCAGGGCCACGGGGGACAGTGGGACCCCCAGCCGCAGCTGCCTCGCAGGGACAGGGTGAGTCTGGGACCAAATCTGGTGCCAGTCTTGATGTTAAAAAAAAAAAAAAAAAAAAAAAAATTAAACTCAGTTAAGCGGATGCTTAACTTTTAGGATGTGAGTAATGCCTCCAACTACGCTGGGGCTGTGCGTCTGCTTAAAGTTATGCGCACGCTAAGTGCTGCTTGGACCAGTGCCACCCGGCGCTCGCTGCTGCTCAGTAATGAACTCGGCTTTTTGGGAAGCTGCAAAATGAGCACTCAAAAATTCAGCTTTGGGGACTTTCATATTTTCCAAAGTGTTAAAGTGCTTTCTTTTTAAATAGCAAGCTTCCATTTAGAAAATAGACTGTTCCACAGATAGCATTATACATCTTCTGCCACCGGGGTGTTTTGCTCAACACTGCACGGGGACACCATAAAAACCATGTGCTTAGCCAAGTGGAATTGCTGACTCTATCACCCTGGTCAGAGAAAACCGTCTGTCTTCATCCTCTCCCTTCTCCGTCAGGAAGGGGCTGACGGTTCAGCGCTGTTACGAACTGCGCATCCCAGGTCTGCAGCCGGAGCTGATCAAGCTGAATTAAGCGGAAACTCTTTGGGGATGCAGAAGCCAAGGCCGTGGCTCCTCTCCTCGTGTTGAAGAGGTCGGATCAACCCGTAGGATTATTGAAATCCGTCGGCGGGAGGACGGGCAGCGTGGACCCCCCGCAGCCCTCACCCGCGCTCCTGCACTGAGGTTGCAGCAACCAAGGCAGAGCCGGCGCGGCGGGCTGCTGTTTTAACGGCATCCCGGAAAAGAGGGGGCCGTTCCTGCAGGGGCTGCAGGTAGCAATTGCTCCTCGCCCTTGTGCGTGAGGGGGGCAGCCCAAGGACTGAATCCTCCGGGCGAGGGGTGGACATGCGGGGCCCCCCGGGCCCTGGGGCCCCCCGGGCACTGGGGCTGACAGCCACACCAAGGAAGGACACAGGGGCTTTGGGCCCCTGGCAGCCCGCTCTGTGCTGCTGGCATGCTGCTTTGCAGCCCCTCTCCCAAAGGTCACATTGCTGCCTGCGAGGCAGAAGCAGCGATGTTTTATTCTGGCCAAGGCAGTTCCTGAGTTTTTGCACTAAACTCCAGGCTTGTTCAGCCGTGGGATGGCATTTTTCCCCTTGCCGGCTCTGGAATAGCCACAGAGAAGCCATTTATCAGCACTGTGTGTGCATCCAATCTCCAGGGCCCTCTGCTTCACCTCCCGTTAGTGGCTGTCTCCGCAGCACGTAATGAAGCAGCTATTTTGAGGCGACAGCCTAATGAATTTGAAAAGTTTTTGACCCTTTTATTGCAACATCTCAAACACCAGGTATCTGGAAAATAGTTTTAATGTTGCATAGACCATTATGAGCCAATTTATTCTAGGTATTCCGCTCTGAGATGTTTCACAGAGTTTTGGAACAGCAGCCAGCACACTGGAGTGGTGGGAGATTCAGCGGGGGGGCTTTTCCTTAGGGAGACGTCTCCGCTCACTGCTCCCTTCCCGTACACCTCCTCTCCCATGCCATGTCGCTTTGTCGTGAGGCTGGAGGGTAAAGCGGACCCGTGGTCACTGCAGGCAGAGCCGGCATCGGCTTTGCTGTCACGCCTAGGTTGGCCGTCCCACGGCACGGCTGGCACCGAGGAGCCGCCTGCTCAGCCGGTCCCTCCCGAAGGGCAGCTGCCCCTGAGGGGAAGGTCCCTGCCCAAAATCCGCTGCTGCTGGACTCCTGCAACCCCGCCTGGAACGAAGGGCTTGCTCCAAAGCATAAAGAAATGAAGTCTCACTGGCAGTGGAGTCCAAAGGGCAAGCAGAAGGCACCCGTGGGTGCCTTCCCCCATAGAAAATAAGCTGCAATGCTGAACTGGGGTGAGAGCAGGGTAAGGCAGCAGTAAGCCACAGCTATCCAGCCTGCAGGTCTTGCACGGGCACGCTTCGTGCCGGCACGGCAGCACCTCCAGCCCCTGGGAAGGCAGGTCCGGTGCTGGCCACGGGGCACCGAGAAACAAAGCCTCTTTTTCCAGAGTATCAGCCTGTCCATAAGTACACGTTTCCCATCAGAGGGCACGGCGGGCTGCTCGATAGCTGCCAGCCGCACATGCGGGCGATGCGGCCCTGCCGGCAGCAGGTGAGGCGCCTCGCCAGCAGCAGCGCCCCGACAGCGAGCCGGGCTCGCCGGCAGCGTCTCCCCGGGCAGCGTCCCCCCTCGGGGTCCGGCCATGCCTGCGCCTACTTCTGAGCCCGTTCGCGCTCTCTGCTGTAGCCGACCTTCCGTGAAGAACGTGTTCCCACAGAACGAGCTCGTTGGGAAGCCCTCCTCTGAGCAAGGGTGTTTCTGCAGGTTTTGAGGCACCGGCGAGAGTGCAAAGCCCCGGGAAAACGCTCTTGATGAAAACGGAGCAGATTCTCCTTTATCTACGTGCTTGGCAGGAAAGCGCATTCGGCCTGTGTGCCTCAGCGGCGTGCTGGGCAAGGGCTGGCCCGTGCAGTGCCCGCGTCCCGCTGCATCCGCGTTACCCCTCCAGCTCCCGGATCCGTCCCGGAGCACCCCACGTGCGTGTCTCCCTCCTGAGCCGCGTGCAGCTCCCAGACCCGGGCTTTCGGGGGATTTCGAGCCAACCTTTGCAGGTGGGTTGAAACCAGGCGAGTTTTTCTCAAGCGGGAGGGAGGGGATGCGGGGAGGTACTGCTGCTGCAGCAGGGTCAGTCCCCACCGAAGGAGGGGACTGAGCTGGAACCCCCTGGGCACCACCTGCCAGGGGCTGGGAGAGGTTTCCCTGCTTTGGCCTCGGCTCAGTAGCGATACACGGGTTTAGCAACGGAGAGAAATTGCACCCTTGGGTTAGTGCAGCTAGTGATACACCCGCCAATATTGGCCCGTGTTTGTTTGTTTTTTTTCCCTCCTGGCTCTACATGGTCTCGACAAAATGAAGCACAGCACGCAGGTGAGGGATCTGAACTCAAACTGTGTAGTGCTTTTGGATAATACAGAATTTTACATGAGGAAGTCAAGGGTTTGGTGACTTAGAGACGACCGAAGCTTTCAAGGGCAAGGCAGTAAATTCTGCCTCGTTCACAGCCCTGCTCCGCAGAGACTCGGGCTGCGTCTGAAGTGCATCGCTGCTCCAGGGTCAGGGGATGCCTCCTGAGGGACTGCAAGCGTGTCTCAATTAACGCAGACCCCAGGTTCCCAGAGGCACACCACGGGCAGCCTGCGGCCCCCTCGCCCAGGCTCGCACGGTCGGGGGAAATCCCAGCCGCTTTCCCGGGTGCCGCAGCCCGTCCTCCCGCGCCGCTGGCTCCTTCCGTGCACCCGGCAGGCAGGCAGGGGAGCACAGAAAGCAGCTGCCGCAGCCTCCGGTCTCAGGGATTTCTCTTTTCAAGTTTCTTCATCTGCTTTGTCGAAGGACTTTGTTCCTTAGTCATTTATTTTTTAAAAGAAAACCAAGATAAAAATCTCCAGTCCTCCGAGGGACATTAATTGCTGCTACTTTAGAGCATACAGGGCCGGTAATTATATTTTTTGCTCAGCAGCTGATGGACTCGGAAACCGCTTTTAACCCTGAAAAGGAAGGGAGAGGCATGCCATCTCCCAGGTAAACCAGGTACGCGTCTCCAGGCACCGGGACGATGCCTGCCTTCTCCACGGCAGCAGGAAATCCCACAGCAAGGGCTGAGCGTGGTGACGTTGAAGCCCCACGGCATTGAAGCCCCTTTGAGGAGCGTGGCCTCTTCCCCCTTCCCCTCCGGGAACGCTCCTTGCGGATCCTCCCGCACGCCCCGCGCTGCCTCCTGGCGCGGGACAGTTTGTTTGTCGGCACCAGGAAACAAACACAGGCAAAGCCGTCGTTAGCTCGTGGCAATATTGGCTATAATTTCAAGGTCTGTTAAATATGACTTAAATATTTTTTTACTCATTACCAATAATTTAGAATTATTCTCTTTTTTTTTTTTTTTTTTCGGAAACTTCAAGTATGATTGTAATAGCTTTGTAATTTTGGGCTCTATCATTAAAATTAATGATATCCTAATGCTCTATGTGCACTAGAAAAGTCTGATCAGTTTTTTCCCCTTTATATATCATTACTAATAGAACATTTTAATGGCTGTAATTTCCAGCCCTGTAGATGGAAACCTAAAAATAGGAAGAAAGCCTATTTCATCACGCCATGCCAGCCCCTAAATAATTCAATTACATAGACTGGAATATCTGAAGCTGGGTGTGTTCCCAGCTGCAGATAACCAAAAGGACTTGATAGTACTTTTAGAGCAGGGCTGGCTATTACAAGGTCTCACCCTCCGGCCCTCGCCAGGCCACCGCCGGGGATGCCAGCGTGCAGCCATCAGGGATGGCAGCGTGCAGCCGCCGGCTGCAGAGCCGCAGCAGCTTCCCCTCCCCGAGCCGGGGCTGCAGGCGCTGCCGGGGTCCGGGCGGACCCTGCAGCGGGGCAGGAACGGGGCTCCAGAAATTCAGCCCGACTGTCGCCGGAGAGAAATACCCACAGCCAGTGTCCAGCGAAGGCTCCTCCGCAAATATTTGGGCTCCTCACTGAAACTGTCCCTCAAATGGCCCTTGCTGTGTTTTCCCTGCAAGCGAAGTCTGTCTCTCCCAGCTCTCTCCCCCGCCATGGGGAAGGGCGCGAGCATCACAACCGAAGCCTAAAGCTTCCCTAAAACCGCGCTAAGCACCTGGTTTATTACTCCCCATGGTCTTTCTCCTGCTTAGGTACTTCTAAAGCCTTTTCATCATCCTACGTACTCCTATGTACAGCTAACTCGTTTCACATCGTTACCTTGCAGAGTTTATCAGATGTATTTCTGCTATTTATTGGTTTATGCTTTGCCTCTACCAGCAAGAATTCACGATTAAATTCTCACTGCAGGTTGGTTTTTTTTACTTCTTTCTTTTTCTTTGCCTAAGACAGTGAGAGATCGTTCTCGTGTGCTCGTGTACAGAGCCGATACCTCCCTTTGGCAGCCAGACCCCAGTGGTGGTGGGAGGGGAAGGGCGGCGCAGGTTGCTTTACAGCCTACACATTTTCTCACCTCGATAACGCACCATTTTGCTCCAGATCTGCCGTGTCGCCGCCGGTCCCCTGCGAGCAGAGCGCGGGCTTGCCGAGGCTGCGGCGGAGGTGGCGACCATGCCATCGCACGCCATCGGCGCGGCAAACCTGCCAACTCGCCTGGCGGCGGCTGCCCGTCCCACCAGCCTCACCGGCTCCGTGGGCAGCACGTTGGCACGCGGCAGCGAGTGCTGCCAGGGAAAAAGAACGAGAGGTCCAGGAGTTCCCTACGGAGGAAAGAAAAGCAATTTCTATATGTCTTTATTGACAGTTCACAAACCAAACGCAGAAGCGGAGGACGCAGTCTGGCCGGCAGCAGCAGCGGTCCCGCGGGGCAGCATCGCAGCTCCAGCCACTTAACCCCGACCGCCGGAGCCATCGGAGAGTTTGCAGTTAGGCGTGACACAAAAGGCCAAAACTATTAACGTAGGCACAGCTCGTGCCTCGGGAGCCTCTCCAGACCCCCCCGCTGCCTTGGGCAGCCGGCTGCGCTTCCCCTCGTTCACCATCCTTTCCCATGACTTTTCTCGTGCCTCTCACTGCCCGAGTTCGCAGACCCGCTCCTGGGGCCAGCCCTGCCTGCGCCCCGGGTTTGCGGGGATTTTCACTTGGCTCCAAGCGAACCAGGCACGGGCGTATCATCTGCTGCTTGTTAAATACAATGCTGAGATTGTCTTTTTTTTTTTTCTTCTCCTTTCTAGGTTTGCATTGCCCGTGCGCCCCATCCTGGTGCAGCCACGTGAGCAGCCCCAGCCCAGGGAGGACTGCACCAAGACCGAGGTTAGATGCTCATCTTTATGTTGAATATTTGTTTTAGACTAATTGCCTGGTCTGAGCTTTCCTGTGATTCCCCCCTGGGTGCCATATCCCAAACATCACCTTGTACCACTGCCTAGGGAGGGATGGTCGGCCTCCAGAGGGGCACAGGGCAGCGCTGGGACCTGCTCTCCTATGCCTGCAGCGAGCCCTTGCCGGCGGAGGGATGTCAAAGATAATTATTTACTGGGATGGACCCAGCTCCCCCCCCAAAACCGAGCAGACTGTGAAAGTTATCCCCCTCCACAGCTCAGGTACATAGGCACAGCCAGCCTTGTAATGCGTACTGGCAATGAAAAAGCCACCTTTTTGTCTCTCCTGAAGGTCTCCTCAGGCTCAATCATCATTTACTGCCTAATAAGGAGAGCTTTTATGTTTTGGCATTTCTTTTCCCATGGTATTATCAGTGGTTGGGAGAAAAAGCCAAAGCAGCAGCGAAAATTAGTGCAGCCGCAAGTTATCGGGCTTGAAGTAGGAACGAGCGCGGGAGCATCCCCGGTCTGTGCTGCGGGAGCTCAGGCTGGGCGACGGAACGGGATGCGCCTGCAAATGCCGCACGCTGGGCGAGAGCGCATTAACCCCCAGCCTGCTGTTAGAGCACGGCCCTTCCCTCGTCCATTAGGCAGATGAGATTCACAGGAGTCAAAGCCTCGCCTGAGAAACAAGCGTGGAGGAACAAGCTGGAGACAATTAGGGAAATGTAGAAATTGCGAAATTAGAGATGAAAACCCTCCGAGCGCGGATCAGCGCAAGGCAGTGGAAGCGAGGAGCGGAGCTGACCCCGGGCTGGATGTGAGTACGCTCCTGGGCGGGCGAGCGAGCCCTGCGCCACGTTTCCAAGGCTGTTTCCGACCCAAACCTCACGCCCTCCCAGGCTGTCGGATTTGCCATCCTCTTCCCGCAGGGAGCTGCGGGCACGGCTCGGCCCGAGCTTTTCGCACGTGCTCGGGGTTCCTTGCAAGCCTGCGACAGCATCCCCAGGAGAGCCTGCATCGCCTCTGAGAGCCGTCCCGCTGCCCGCGGGGCCACAGCATCCCCGGTTCAGCCCTTCCCAGGCAGTAAAGCTACAGCCAATTTATGCAAAATGCAGTCGGATGGAGCTCAGAGGGCTGTTAAATCGATTCGGCTGTTCTCAGGTATCCACGTCAGAAGGAGAAGAGGCTCTGCCAAGAAAGAAAAATCAAGGGAGGCTGGGGAAAATTGCATTTATTTTCAGGTGGGAGGCAAGCGAGGGCAGCTGGCGGTGGCCGCAGCCTGGCAGTATTGCGTCAGGTCTCCAAATCAATGTTTACCACAGGATGAGGCATTTAATGCAGGTTATTCTGAGGAGCCAGCTGCTGGCTGTGTGTTCAGGAAAGAAAGAAAACACTTTTATTCTGCCTCGTCTTTTGGTTCCCAGCGTGGCGATGCTGTAGGGCCAGTCCCCGTTTCGGTTTGCCTTTTGTGGTAAAGTTTGAGTGCCAAAGGGAATATGTGATCGCCCGAAGAGCAGCAGCCACAGCAGCAGGCTGTAGAATAACGCATCAATTGCAAATTGGCGAGAGCAGGCTGAGTAAAACAAGGTGCCGTTCCTTCCAAGACACTGATTTACAATGCGCCAGCCCTGACCCCCACTTTCCCCACGAACAGAAGCGGTGATCTGCTTCCAGCCCTCCACTGAAACATGGCGCGAGGAATCCTGCCTGCAATCTTCTGTATTGCAATTACTCGATACAAGTGGCTTGCCCGAGTTCCTCGGTGGTTCAGGACGTGTTTCGCTATAAAGCCACCAGCGCTCGGCCAGCCCTGCGCGCCCAGCCCTGCCCCGAAGCGGGCAGGAGCAGGCAGAGGAGGTGCAGGCACCCGGCTTTTTGGGGGGACAAGGGGATGGATGGATCTGCTGCTCTGCTCCCAGCAGGTTATTGAATTCCTCCTTTCCCCCTCAGAGGCGAGAAGCAAAAGTCAGTAAGCAGAAGGCTTTCCACGCTCTGCCACAGATCAGAAAACCACAGTATCTGAACGTTTGGACTTCTTGTTCCCAACCTCTTCCTGCATTAAAAGCTAATTAATGCATTAAAGATACATCTTTTAAAGGCACATTTATCTAAAAACACCAGGGTTATCTTCTTTCATCATTTGAATGACACAGGTCTGAAAATGGGATATTCTGGCTGTTGAAGATGAAGAATTTCTTCTTTATGATGTTCACGTGAGGGTACCCTGACGCTTCTTGCCTGCCTGCCCTCGTGTCGGCTGTGCTCCTGCCCGCAGCGCCCAGCTGTCCCCAGGCTCCTGATGTCTCCGTTGCTCTGTGGCAGGGTCACAGGCTGCGATCGTAGCGCAGGTAGAAACCCAAAGCTGGGTCTTTTCAAGGCATTTTAAGAGACTCAGTCATTCGGTTCACGCTGATTTGCAAGATTTCCATTGCTTCCCCCTTGGAAAAGTGCAAAACAAAACATTTTGGAAAAAGCAAACTGAGTCCATAGGATTAAAAAAATACTATTAAGAAGAAAAACCCCGGCCAAATTCCCAAGGAGCAGCGTCGATGGGTTCAGCACTGGGGGCTGCAGCCCGCAGCAACAAGGCTTCCACTGAGGAGCTGGGCTGCCGTGCTTCCGCCCCGGGCACTGCACGCGCGTCTCGCCCAGGCCAGCGTCCCCGGGCTGCAGCTCGTCCCATCTCCGCACCGCCGTGCCCACGGCCGGCAGCTGTGGGCGGGAGAATCACCCTTTGCACTTCCACCGGCGTGTAGGAAAACGGCTTTACGGCAAGCGGGCTCTTCTGGGGTGTTATAAAGGCGTTGATCTGCACGTTTGTGAGAACAGGTCCTCAAGTGCTTTGCAATATTTTCCCTGTGTACGAGGATCGACGTTTTCTTACGAATATGAATTTATCGTCATGGTTTTGCCCCTCCTTTCAGTAGCGAGAGGTTTTCCTGCCCAGCACGGGGGGAGCGCAGAGAAGAGCACGTGAAATCGTGGTGTGGCCCTGCTGAGCTCCACGTGTGCTGTGAACAGCCACGGGATGGCCAAGCTGTGAATAGAATACTTTTCTACAGCGATATATTCAGCATCTGTGTTCAAAACTGATACACTTTTCTATCTTAAAAATACTAATCGGTTTTTATCGGTTGCATCAGACTTCTCCATGTGAGCACTGTTCCACTATCAGCTATACGCGTGTTACGGTGTGGTAAAAGATATTAGAACGTATTCAAAGCTGTATTTTGCTCTTTGAAACTCAGTTCCCAGTGGGTTGTTCAAACACCGGCTCTCGGGCCCACCATCTCCACGCTGGGAGCACAGCCCTGAGCCGCAGCCCCACGGAAACCTGCCACCACAGCCGCTGTGACACGGATCCGGCCGCAGATCGCGCAAAGGCTCCGTCTGATTGCACTCTGTTTCCTTTAATGCGTTCCTGGTTCTCGGCCGACGCTCTTTGAAGGCAATTCCCAAGTGCGGGAGAGGGAGACGGCTGTGACCTGCAAGCAGTGGTCTCCGAGCCCGTAATGCTCGGCGTAACTCTCCAAAGGTTCTTTTCTCACAACCGGAGAAAGTGCTCGGGGCAGCTATTAAAGTGTAATCAATCAGTGTCAAATAAAAGTCATCAGAATATGACTAAGAGTCTGATTGCCTGTAACCAACATAATTAGACGGTGAGGATTTTCTTTCTTTTCCGTGTCTGCAAGAAGGCTAAAAGCCTCCAAAATTGGAGCTAATATCCTGTGTCTGGAGCGAGGTGAATTCACATTTGACCTATTGTTCAAATAAAAATTCTCCTCAAATCTAGCCCAACCTGGTGACGGCAATCACAGCAGGGGCTTCAGCACAGACCTATCCGAAGAACACTAAAAAAAGTATAATCCCTGAAATTTCTTCCCATTTAGTATGCGCGATCAGGCAGATTTCAAGGGTGACGGGGCAGGAGAGAAGGTTCTTCATCTCGCTCATTAATCACCGCTGTGCGAGCAGCCTTCGTCCCAGCATAAGCGAGCATCGCGCTGGAAGCATTTGCTAAATAAAGCCACGTGTGCATGGGCAGCAAGGCAGGGGAGGGCGAGATGCCCTGGAGCGGGGCGGGAGAGGGGACGCGCCGCAGGCAGATCCCTCTCCCGTGGCCCCGGTGTGGCAGCGTCTCCGCTCGGGAAGGCTCAGCCCAGGGCAGCCGTGAGCCCCGGCTCCCTCCACGGGGCAAACGGCTCCCGCCGACGGGCGGCCCTGGGATGGACCAGGAGGACAGCAAGCTGCCGAAGCCTCCTGCTTCCCAGGCGGGAGCAGCAGCTCCCGGCCGAGGCTCTGCCGGGGCTACGGCTGCTGCCTCCTGCCTGGGAGGTCCCGGGCTGGGACGCCGAGCCCGGCGCCGCTCAGCTCGGCAGCGAGGGAGGTCTGCCTTGGCTACTCCGCTCGGGCTCAGACTGAAAGGCTTTCCCTCTGTTTTCTGCAAAGAAAAAAGGCTTTGCTAGGAAGCAGAGGATGAGCCTTTAAACACGACCCCGCAGAGCTGCGATGCTGCGGTCCTCTGGCCCGGCTCCAGCACGCCCGCATGGTGCCGGTGCTGCTGTCCCAGCCGGTCCCAGCCTGGGCGTCACGAGCATCCCCTCTCAAAGCAGCCTTCTTTGCATCTCCAGTAACACCGTACTGATTTCCTCAGGCTGACAAAAGTAGGCCATGTTTCCGTATTCCCTGTCACCGCTTATCTGTCTCCTCTCACTCTCCAAATCCTCTTTCCATTTATATTGGCTTTAATGAAGCGCTGCCGTCCCGCGGCGCCGCCGCCGCCGCCGCACCCGCGCCCGTCTGGCGCTGCCTCACGTACCAGCACCCTGACCTTGTCCAGCTGAGCCAAAGCCAAAGTTACAGCTCCTATCCCACATTCACAGAGGTGAAGCACGAGGTTTTCTGCCTGCTTGGCCGTATCGTCTGGCTGACGTTTAGGCGGGGTTTTTCTCCTCCAGCTATTTCTTTTTTATCAGATATTTGATGTCTTTCTCCTGTCATCCTGCCTTTAAGGCGACCTGCAAAGGAAGCAAACAAATGAGGCTCTCATTATTTTGTCCTTTTTTCTTCGCTCCTTGAATGTTTTATTGATCCATTTCTTCCTCACCTCATTTGTGCATGTTTTGGCATGGAGCTTGTTTGGGAAGGTTTATGGTAGGAAAGGCCAGTTCCTTTCCCAACGGAATTCAGCTCCTGGTGAAGGCCACGTCGCTATGCGGGGGCTGGCGGCGGCAGGGTGCTCTGGAGGAGCCGAGCATCATGGTGGGCTCCCTGGACCAGGTCTCCTCTTCCCAGGGCCGGGTGATGTTAGGAGCCCTGGGCCTGCGGAACGGTCCGAGCACACAGCCGGCACGGGCATCCCCTGCCTCCGCTCTGCGGGGTCAGCCGCTGGCTTCACCAGCTGTCCGGTCCTTGGCATCGCCCTGAAAGGTCCTCGGCGTCACCTCGAACGATCCCCGGCATTGCCTTGAAAGGTCCTTGGCATCGCCCACCGCGGGGCCCCGCCTGTGCCGAGCATCGCCAGGCTGCCGCAGCCAGCAACCAAACCATCCCACTGATCTACTGCCATAAGCACTGAGTAATTAAAAAAACAGCGAATGGAAGTAATTCCCACTTACGAGAAAGGACCTGCTGGAATTCGTGATGGGAAGGAGGCATTCAACAGATGTGCATTAGCATAATGTGGAAATGGCGTGAAGCATGATGCTATTTTTCTCCCCAAGCTGCTTACAGTAAGCGGAGCTGCCCTCCCCTCCGCTTCAGGTTTTCCTGGCGATAGGGAAATCAGAATAAACAAACACAAGGAACGGTGTGGCTGGAAGCCCTGGTCAAGCGAGCACCAACCTTTCCCCCAGGGCTCAACGCTGTGGGTGCAAACCAGCTCAGCGGAAGTCAGGAGAGGTTTCCTTTGGAGGTAGGAAATGTGGGCGAGCCGAGCTGGGGCGGTGGGAGCCCTCCCCGGGGTGCCCGGCCCCCGGCTTCCACCGCAGCCACCCCAGCTGCGGACTTTTTTCCTCGGGCTCTGGCATTTATTTTAATCTGCGCTGGTTTTGCATCTCCCTCTCAGGTTTAACAGGCAAAGCAGCGAGCCATCGATACATAAAGATTGATTCGCCCCGCGTGGGAGACCCTGCCATCAGCCACAGCCCACGGTGCGAGAGGGGAAACTGAGGCAGCCTCAATATCCCGCACAAGGGATGCGAAGCCCCCCGGAAACCCTGCGGGGCAGTTTTTCGTGCTGGCAGAAGTCATCAGACGCACGCACACACATGCCCGAGGGCCCGCGCCAGGTCCCCGGTCAGCTTATATTGCAAAGCACGACGAGTCAAGACAGCCGCTTTCCATCCCTGTCCGGGCACCGCCTGGGAGACGGACAGATGGACAGACAGACAGGCCATTGTGCATCGCTCTGCAGGCACCGCCTGGGAGACAGATGGACAGACAGACCACCGTGTGTCAGGCCGGCCGGCCGGCCAGCCGCTCGCTGTCCGGTGTCCGCCCGGTGGCACATCGTCTGCCCGCAGGCTCCATCTTGTGGAAGATGCTCCCCCGAGAGCCGGAGTGGGAAGCCACCCCTCGGCGCAGGAGCCGGCACGCGTGGGCCTGCTCGGCACTGCCGGCATGCCGGCGCGGCAGGAGGGTCCCCGGTGGGCTGGCGATGCTGGCACCCGGCCGGCACCCCAGCTCCCCCGCTCTGCCTCCATGGACTTAATAATACATTACGCCCCTGCGCAGTTACTCTGAGGAATAAACGTGGTGGAATTTATTTCAACAGATGGAGGACGATTTCCTCCTTGTGGTTTAACCGACACACCGTGCACCCTCCCTTCGCAGGGTCCCTGTGCGGCAGAGGACTGATAAGGAGAGCAGGTGGATTACGCCCTGCTCATCCTGCCGCTCTGCTACAGAGAGAATTTATCTCTCCCCGTTTCGGGGAATTCAGATTCAGCAAACAAGAGGAAGGAATGAAAAGTAGTGGCAAGTCCCACCGCGCCGTACCGGATAGCGATGCCTTGGGCTTTGCCGGCAGCGGCACCGGGCAGCTCCCGCCGTCCCAGCCCCCAGCACCCCTCGCTGCAGCAGAGCAGCCTTTCCCTCGTTGTAGCTCTCGGTGCTCAGCTGCAGGATAAATCTGGGTGTTTTTCAGCCTGCTGGATGTTCTGCTTTCACTGAGGTTTATTTACCATATAAAGTGACACAGTAATTTCACTGATGTAATTTAGCGACACGTTAGGAAAGCATTAATCACTGGAAGCGGCGCTCACGCCGGACTGCTTCACTGAGGTCTGGCAAGAGAAGCCCCGCTCCCAGCCCCCGCTACCCGGTCCCGGGGGGTGCAGCCCCTTGGGAGCGAGGGTTCGGCGGGCAGCACCGCAGCGGGCAGGCAGAAACGCTGCCAGCACCAGCGCTGCCGGCTTTCTCGCCCCAAGTGGCCCAGGTTCCTTTGCAATCCGGCTGTGCCCCGAGGCTGGGGACACGGCTGGAGGGACGCGGTTGGAGACGGCGCTCAGTAGGAAAACAGGATACGCAAAACTCTCAAGAGCACATCCAATTTCCACTCATTAAGCCATAATTTCCATCATTTTAATTACATAAAAGGCAGATAAATGGCGAGTATGCTCCTACTTGTGCCTTTTCTCTTAATTATTAGTCCTTTGCACGGGCCAGTTTGCAATGAATCAGCCTTTAAACAGTGTTCAATCGGAACATGTTCTGCTTTATTTGAATTATCTTGTTGGCCGATCATTCCCCAGAACATAATAAAACAAACATTAATTACTACTTCAGCGGGTGTAATCTTCTTGAAAGCACTCAACGCTACTCAAATGCCATTGTAGCCTCACGCTCCGCACTTTAAGGCGCGTGGGTAAACAAACTCCTCCAGCAGGTCTGAATGCGCCAGCGGGGCTCACGCCGCCACTCCAAACAGGAGACTTCGGAAAAGTTTGGAAAATGTGCGGGTACGCCAAGGAAAAAGCCAAGCCCGTTGTCCAAAGAGGATGGAAGATCCCGCAAGGTCCACCAGGCTGGCTGGCGGCTCGGGGGGACGCTGCGGGATGCAGCAGGGTCGGACCACGCCACGTGCTGCGGCACGCTGGGCTCCCGGCAATGGGTCGCGCGGGACTCAAGGCAGCCGGTGAGCAGCCGCAGGAAGCCGTGCCGACGCTCGCGTTTCGGCTTGCACAGGGCTTATTTGGGTCTTGCCTCGGCCGATTTGGAACGTTTCACGTACGTGTAAATGGCAGCTCCTAATCTCCACGCGAAGTTTCTGATGGCATTTCCAGCGCTGTTACTAAACACCCCGGGCGTCGCGCCTTGCCAGGGGATGCCGGAGAGCCGGGTGCTCGGCGTGTGCAAATGTCTGCTAAAACCCTGCTAAAACGGCTCGGGATGGGATGGCAGGCACACGCCTCCGTCTCGCCTGTCCAGCCCTGGCGAGGTCAGTGGGGAGGTGGGAGGAAAGGAGGGGCTGGGGCCACACTTTTCGGGGGCAGGGGGGGCACAGGGGCGGGCAGCACTCCCTCCCCAGCTGGGGATGCTTACAGCTGGGGGCACTCGGCACGCCCCTGCAGCTCGCCTATAAGGAGGTGCTGCAAAGCCTGGGAGGGCTTTTGGATGGAAGGAGAGGTCTCTGGTGTGAGGGCTGCCCGGCTGGATTCATTCACTCCTCCTGCTGAGCTTTGCTTCAGAAAATCCCTGCCTGGTAAGATCTGCCGAGGAAACCTCGAAGCATTGGCTGCTGCAGGCTCCTGTGTGTGGCCAGGCTTTGCGTCCCCAGGGCTTCACTGCCCTTGGGAAAGGCTTTTCCACCGGCAAAGTGATCAGAGAGCCAAGAAAACACTGGTGTGGGCGGGGAAGAGGACTTTTCAGGAGCAGCCAGCTTTGTTGAACACATGTGAAGCCTCCTCATGGTCACCCCTGGGCCGGCGCTGGAGACACGAGGTGGGTCGAGGTTTGGGAGCGCTGGCTCGAAGGGGGCTTGGGAAGTCTGGTGGTCTTAATTGCCAACACTGAGGTTTGAAGGTTGGGGGGGGGGGGGGTCCTGCCCCCCAGGGAAGAAATCCCGGGATGCAGAGTGAAGGGAAAGGCAGGGCTGCAGCCGACAGCCGTTGCGATGCTGATCCAAGATTTGGGCAGTGCCAAGTGGGTTTCTGTGCTGATAACTGAAGGGATTTGTTCTGTTGGGGACTTTCAAATGCAGGGGAGAGAGGAATAAATCTCAGTTCTCAGCGTCCTTCTACCACACTGACTTACAGCAAAGCAGGGCACATCTGCCTAATTAGGAGCAATGCTTCTGGCAGTTGAGTTTCTTCCTCTAAGAGATAAGAGGGATTTCTTCCCACCGGTGCCTCTCGCGAGCATTTTAAACGTTCCCTGCCAAGGGAGCCCTCTGTGCCCCTGCAGCCAGGGTAATCCGGTTTCCTTCGTGGGTCATGGCTGAGGAAGCATCTGAGTTGCCGGTGTGTAGACGAAGCCTCTTCCCGCACCTCTGCCCTTGGGGCACGTTGCTCCTGGCCTGTCGATGCTCCCAGGACAGGGACGGGTGCTGGCCTGGAGGGTGCCAACTCTCACCAGCCAGCCTGGAGATCCAGTATTGCCTCTGGCATTTTGGCTTGTCTGCAAGCACGGAGACATTTACCTCGGTGCAATCCAGCCGTGTTTTAGTTGTGAGAGGGAAGAGACGTGTCTAAAGCCAGGCAGCAGTATGACATTTTTCCAGCCAGTTTAAGTTCAACATCATTAGACATTCCTCCTACACGTATCGAGGCACAGAAACACTTTGGCAAGGTCTTTCCCTGGTGGGGCTGCCTTCTCTGAAGCCGCTCCCCACCTCCCTCCTGCTCCTCCACCTGCAGAAACCCAGCCATTGGGGTTTTCTCTTGCAGTTACTAAAAGCTTTAAAAATGAGGGCAATTTCCTTGCCCATAGCCCCGCTGCCAGCTGCAGTGCATTTCCAAGAGGATCTCTGCATTTCATTAGATGCAAAGCTTCTGTCTGAGAGAAATCAATTGCAGCCTGAATCTTAAAGACAAAAATCAATTGTAACTCCACTTTCCAAGCATGGGCTCATATGCATACATTGACTAAAGAGGCTCGGGCAGCCTCCGGCTCCAAAGGGACCCTTATGGACTGTCGTGTTAGGCATCTGCAAGAATAAAAATCAGTGATGGATGCAAAGAAAGCACAGGCTTTCCTTCGGGGTGTGGTTGTTTAAGGGGCCAGTTCTTGCCAGTGTGGGAATGTGCCCCAATGTGGTGAGAAACCCACCCTCCGTGCAGGTTTCCATGGAGAACTATGTGGAATCAAAACTTACCCTGTGTCAACACATTGAGGTGTGCCTATTCAAATACCAATACACGCCAAAAAGAAAATGTCTGAGTTGCCTAAATATTCAGTAATGTTACTTTAAAGCTCTGGGTTTGCATTTGTGCAAGAAAAAAGGAATTGAAATGCGCTTTTAAATAAGAAAATTGTTTCATGTCATTTTGTTAACACCCCTCCCGCCCCCAAAGGGCCCTGTGTTTCTTCGGTGTTTTGCCCGAGCAGGGTGCCCAGGAACCAGGGTGAGGGGGCAGAGGGCAGCCAGGGAGAGCCCCGGTCCAGCCCCGGCATCCTGGGGGAGGAGGAGGAGGAGGAGGAGGAGATGCTCTGTGGATAGAGCCATATGTTGTCAAGTTAATAAAAGACCTTGGAAAGCATAAATCCTCTGTATGCTGGCTGCTAGCCCAGGTGCATAATTTCCTTGCCATTGGGGGGGAGCAGACAGCATCTGTACAGCTCCTGTATTGTAAGCTAATGAAAAAGCCCACAATGAAACGCTCCATCCCCCAAGGACAGCGAGGGAACTCGGCGCTCTCCGTCAGAGCCATTATTTGTGTTGGAGGAGAGCCTGGCAGGCTCGAGCAAGGCTGCTTCCCACTCCCCGGGCTGGGGAAAGACTGTTCCCGCTGCAAACCTCTCCTGGCTCAGAGAGGAGCGTCCGGGGGCCCTGGGAGGCACGGCCTGGAGAGGGGCATCTCTGTGGCGTGTCCCCCCGGGGACGCGCCGTGGGGGGAGCGAGCCCGGACCTCGCCTGTGGTGCGGAGGGGCACGAGGACCTGCTCCTGCAAAAGGGGGAAAAGCTTGGTTTTCTGCTGCACATAGCTGACCTGCAAATCTCATTGCTGCAGAAACAAGGTTTTGGATGCATTCAGTGGCATAAGTGTGGAGGGGAGGAGGCAGCAGCGAGGGCTGCGGGACCCCGAGACCTTCGCTCTGACCCAGTCAGGTGCTTTGCCAGGCAGCCCTGGGCCCTGCTGGCTGCAGGATTTATTCCAAGAAACTTTTTTTATCGGTAAAACAAATTCTCAATGACCCACCTGAGGCTTAGAAGGAACAGGGAAGCTGTTGTGTACATGACTTGACCGTAATGCAAAGCTATTTCCTTTCTCATTTGCAAACCTGAACATTCAGACATACACAAATTAATGAGTATTATTATGAGCCTCATTAAAAGAACTGTTCTTTAGGGGGAACCATCTTCCCCAATACAAGCGCCGTGTTCTGTTTGCTCGGCTATTAATTGATGGCAAACTGTGAAATTCTCAATTTCATTATGATTAACTTGTGCAGTCCGTAACTTGCCAGCTGGTGCCTCCCCGGTGCGAGCAGCGATGGCGCAGGGTGCTGCGCGGGGCTACGGCGGCAGAGCTGGCTTTCACACCCGGCCACTGACTCGGGCCCGCGGGGACCGAATCCTGCCTTGCTCGGACGAGCGTGGTGCCGCTCCGAGGACGGCCCTACGCCTCTGCCGAGCGAATTCACTTCACTTCCCACAGCTCCGGCAAAGATGCCAGGCTTTTTAGGGAAATAAATACCACGCTGGGTTTTTTCTCCTCATCCTCATGTGGATTGACCCAATACAAGTGTTCATCCTCGCCTCAAGTAGGGAACCGGCGCTGCATCTCAAAGCCTCATTTTGCCTTTTGCCATTAAATTACATTAAAAGGGCTTTCATGTTATCTGTTAAGTAGGTGCTTTTCATTCCAGCCACATTTCCTCCATTACCACCAATCTTCTCTCCTCAAAGCAAGAGCTTTCCTTGCATGTACAGAAACAGAAGGCATCTCGGTTATTTCTCTCGCGCAGATTTTAGGCACCTTAAACATGAACGGGGCGCTACGATCTGAGTGACAACCTCTTTCCTGCGGGCACGCGAATAGGTGTGAGCTGCTCCTACCCCCTCGCGACAGCCCGGGGGTCCCCCCGCCTCCTGGCCACCCCTCCATCCCCTGGGAATTACAAATGCTCGCAGCGATGAGCTGAACGCCAGCGTGTCTGGAGTCGTACTCGCTTCCTGAGGTTGAGATGCGTGTTTTCTATTGCGTGTCCATCTCTAATAGAGGTGCTGGAAATTGAGAGCTGGGCATGGATCCTTCTAATTACAAGCAGTCAGCGATTATCTTCCTGGAAAAGGCTGTGCTTTCCCCGCAGGCATGCAGACCAGCCCTTGGGGAAGCAGACGCGGGGCAGAAGGGTCTCCTCTGCCCTCCCGCTGCAGTGGGTTCCTTCAGGGGCATTGATCTCACTCTCAGAAACCGGGAGAAAAGGCCAGCTTCCCCGGCACGCTTCCCTCAGCTTTCCGCCCATGCTGGTGCCGTGCTGTGCCGCTGAATTATGTCCCTGTCACCTGCTGCTCCCAGAGGGCGGTGTCAGCTGGGGAGCGGGGAGACGGGGACCGTCTCTGACAAAGTCTGCAATCGAACTGGTTGAGGAGGAGGAAGGGCTAGCTCATGACCCTGACAGTAGAGAAACCATCGAGCCAGCCTCAGCAGCGCCTCGGATGCCCAAGGATCCACTGACTAATTGGGAGTGATGCTTGGCCTGAGCCCCATTTGAAGTCTTGAGCAGATTTTTCTTTTACAATGGATGAAAAAACTCAATTTTCAAGAAGTGCATCAAGCCCATAATTGGGATTTTAATTCCTAAATGGCAGCGGGTACAGCAAACCTGGCTCCCCAGGCTAATGCATCCTGGTTATTAGAGAGCAGATACCCCTCGAACGGAGGAGAGGCGGCAGCATTTGCATAGCAATGAGGTGTTCTGGCAGCCCCGAGAAGCAAAGTTGATTTTCTTTTGCATCTAAAAGCAGACATGAGTGGTACTTATTAATTTGAGTCCACCTCTGAATGCACTTAACGATTCAAGTCCAATTAGTTTTCAGAGTGCCCAGGTAGGAAGCAATCATTAAAAACATGTAAATTAAGTTACTGGGGAGCTTAATAGATTAGTCATTGACTTTCTAGCTTATGTTGGCTCTTAACCTTCAGCTTAAATTAATCACCAACAATGTCTCTGAACTGGCTACAAAAGGTTAGAGCCCGGGGGCTGTGGCATTGCCGAAACGAGAGCCAACCTTGCCAGCGAGCGGGCAGGGGCCAGGCAGCTGTGCCAACAAGTGGAGCCTTCCCTCGGCACCTCCCTCAGGAAAAGGAGCCCGTGCCGATGCCGTGCCAGAGAGCCCCTTCCTTCCACAAGCAGAGACCCTGGTCGCTGCGAGCGCTTCGTTTGCGGGTAACGAGCTGTTGCGCCCGAGCTGCCTTCTGGCGGGGGTTGCCCCTGGCATCAGACCGCCTGGAAGGTCCCGCTCCCCCGCACCGCCGCTGGGCTCTGCTCAGACCCAGAGCCCAAAGCCGTTTACCGTGTGCGGGAATGATCGTTTTATTAACTTACAAACAGCCATGTGTGTCTTGAATCGGTGCCTCAGGGATGAACTACTTGTAAGTGCCGGTCTCCGTCTAACTCTCCCGCTGACATCTCTTTTGCTGGGCTATTTTTCCTCTGTGTATCACTAGCAAGTTTCCCGTCCTGCAATAACTGACTCTCAGTCGCAACTGGAATTAATAAGAGTTAATCTGAAATGATTAGGGGGACTCCTAAGAGATGCCCTAATACATCAGGAGACGCTTAGCAGAAAGGTGGAGTCTCCTGGGGTGGCACAAACCGGTCTGTGGCAGGGAGCACCCGCAGAGCCCCCGCTCCCCCGAGGCATCCCCTGCCTGGGCACGCACCCCCGCCTCCGCGGGCAGCAACGTTATCAGGGAGGGGAAAATGAAGGAAATATCTAAAAAGATATCAGGCTGTGAGCATTTGAAAAAGCTATTTCTAAAATTGCAATTACCAGGAAAGAACAAATTACCACTTCAGGGACCATCACATATGGAGAATCAGAGCTTTGGGAAATAATCAGAAGAATATATTCACAGAAGTGCATTATTTATATTGAAACATTTAAAGTAAAGGTCACCAGGAGAAGCTGAAGATTAGTAAACAGGAAAATGCAAGGATCACTTTACTGCCGTAATGATTATGGTCCATTTTGATTATGACTGCATTAGTCACCAAGACACATAAGTCACTGCAGATGGGCACCCAGGCACAGGCTTTTAGGAGTTAAGGAGATGATGGATCCTGGGGCACCCCAGAGCAGTGCCTTCGCTTGCTCCCGCTCCAGACCGCGCACTTGCACTGTTGGCCCCGTCAGCAGGAACCTTCTCAGCAGAGGGCAGGGCCAGCCAGCTCTGCTCCTCGTGCCCTTCGGGAAGCTTCACCCACGAGAGGTGGATCCCCTGTCTCTGCAGACCCTGGACACGGTTCCTGGGACCTCGGGGGTCCCACAGCTCCCGCACTAGCAGGTAACGCACACAGACCCTGCAGCCTTCCTGCTGCTCACCTCACATTGCATCAAGGTCTTGGCGTTTATTGAGGGTATCCGCCGCCTTTAAAGAAAAATCCCAAGTGTGGAGAGTTTTCCTCCCCCAAACGCAACAGCGCGCGTGCGCAATACAGCGGATCTGTTAATCACGTTCCCTTCGTGTCTTTCAGGGATAGCTTCTTGTAAGACGGCGGTCTCTTTTTTTCCCTCCCCTTTTATTATCATAGATCATTTTTTAAACTGCGCTAACCTGTCAAGCTTCTCCGGGCTCCGTCCAAGCTATTACAAAGAACTTAAAACAGGTATGCAGAGAGAGGTCTTCCTGGGTGGTGCAAAAGCCCGCTCGAGGCAGGAGGTAACGCTGCTGGGACGCCTCCTGAGCCCCCGGCGTGCCAAGCAGCGCAGGCGAAAGCTGGAGGCTCGCAGCCGCTGCCCCCCTCGCACGTCCTCTGCGGGATGACGGAGCCAGTTGAGCTGGGCCACAAGGCTGACCCGCTCCTGTCCTCCCCCCCTCTGTGCTGAAGTAGCCCTGAGAAAATATTTGACATTTATAAGCAGCAAAAATAGGATTGATTTACTGTAGCGACATCTCAAAGCGTGAAGTGGCACTTTTACACTCCTATCACCCATTAGACATCTGAAGGCATCAGCACAGCCCATTTCATTTTTAAAGACGTACAAAATGCTCAGAGGAAGCCATTTGACATCCCCATTCTGGGAGCTACGATAGCATGCTGAAAATAATACAAATGCATCAGAAGTCCTATGTCTACTCGTTTCAGTCCTCGTTTTCCCTTCGAGTTGTGTCAATATGCTGCTGAAGTGTTGCTCTGTAATTTTCTGTATGTCACAGCTGCTGAAGAAGCTGCTCGCGGACAGCGCGCTTAAATCGAAGTGGCAGTCACCTCGCATCTGGCGGGGGCTCCAGCCCCTCGCGCGGGGAGCGTCTTACAGAGGATGCGGCAGCATCTTATGGGAGACACTGGGGCATCTTATGGGAGACGCAGCAGCATCTCCGGTCAGAGCCGTTTCTGGAGCAGCGTGTCCGAGCAGCTTCTGCTGCTCAAGAGGAGGAGAAAGGCATTTTGGGCGAGGAGCTCTCCTGCTCTTCCCTGAAGCTGGGCTGTGATAGCCTCTCAAATCTCTACCCTGCACGGGCCACCCCATCTGTGTCCAAGCGTGGAGGAGCACGGGCTGCATCACCCACGGCCTCGGCCACCCTGGGGCACCCCAGCTGCACGGGGGCTATTTTGCACCCCCCAGCTCCGGGGCTTTTGTCTCTGGACCGAGCAGCAGCTCCATGCTGGAAATGCTCGCAACTTTTAATGGTATTAATCCGTCACCGGGTGCCAGAGGGGAAAGAGCCTGACTCTGTTTCTGAACGGTAATAGCTGCACATTGAACAGCGCCGGCCCTGATTTATTAACAAGGAGATTTCACAGGTTGCCGGCTACTGACAAATGGCCACAATTTTAGCCCCCCCTCCCCCTAATCAATACCTTTTAATCAAATCCAATCACACCAAATTAAATTAAGGAAAGCGTCCGAAATAACCCCGAAGTGCCGGGGGTGCCGGTCTCGGCACGAGCCCGCACGGCGTAGGGAGCTGTGGGAATTAATCACTGCTGTGCTGGCGGCGAGAGGAGCCCAGGGGTCGGGCAGGCGAAGGAAAGGCAGGTCAGACTCCTGCCCCCATCTCCGGTGCAGGGGCCGGCTAATCCATGCAGTCCCCAAACTGCCTTGCCTGAACTCCCGCGGTTTTCCTGAACGTACCCCGGATCTAGAGATGCTGGAGAGCCCATGTAATTACAAGGTTTCCTGTGGCCAAGGGCTGCTCGGGCAAAGTGTTTATACCACCCAGGATGTGCTGAAGCAAGATGCACAGGAAACAAAAGGACTAAGTGTGTGTATATATATATATATATATAAAAAGCGTGCAAAACTAACAGTGCTGTTTCTCGAGTGTCCAACTTGGCACAAGCAAATCCAAGGAGCCGCATCCTTCTGCTGGGCAGAAGGAGCTGGCAGCGAGGGAGGGGACCTCCCACCTCTTCCCAAGGCTTTCCTTGCTCCCCCTGCAACCCAGAGTGGTGGCACGACTTACACGAACCATCTTGGAACATTTTTTATCATGGCTTCTGTATTGCTCTCGCACTTCCGTCATGTTTGTGCAGTTTCCTTATTGTTCCTTGGGGTTTGCTCTATTTAGCTGCTCACGCTTCCACTAAGTTTTAGAGCTATTTCTGTGTATGAATTATTCTCTGACATAATTTTGCAGCACTGGTTATATTTAGAGAGCTCGTTCATTGGGTGAGGCTTTCTCATTTTCCGTTTCGTTGGGTGAGCTCCTCTGATTTCTGTATTCCATATTTCAGGCTCCAGTTGATGTGTGCTAACTAATTACATTGTGGGATGCCAGATGAGGCCGAGCTCATGCTTCCTCCGGTTTTTATAGTGATATTTATTTGTGATAACACAGAAGGCAGCCGCGGAGAGACACATCCCCCTGCGTGCGTATTACAACTGTATCAGCTTGCGCTAGATCAGCTGTGAAAGAAATTTTCACCATGAAAAGGGAAAAGCTGTTGCAGTGGGACCCAGATTACTTGATTATGCTTTCTGCCTAGTAGGGGCCCGGCTCTCCGCTGCCGTGTCTGCATTTCACATCCTCGGCCGAGCGCGGCTCTCTCCACAGCCGTCCGGACGGCTTTGCGGGACGGCTGGAGCCTCCCAGTCCCCAGGGGTGTTTCCCTAGGGGCTGCGGCGGTTTGTCCGTCCGCCCTCACCTGGCTGGATGCTTCCCCTCCGTCGTACTCTGCTTCTCATCCACCGCTCCTCGCACAGGCTCTTATTTCCCCAGCCACCTCTCTCACCTCGTTACCTTGATCTATTTTTAATGCTGCTCTTGTTCTTCCTCCTCATCCTTCTGCCATCCGTAAAATACTTGACTTTTCACAGCGTAATTGGCATTTTGCGGGTACTCCTCTTGCATGTGCCCTGGCTCCCCCGGCGGCCGGCCCTCAGCTCTCAGGAGCGTCTCGGCAGCCCCGCGCCTGCCTCCCCAGCCGCTCGCCCAGCTCTGGGCACCGCTGACGTGCCCCCGCAGGCTCTGCGGGCAGACTGCGTGCAGCGTGGCCTTGCTCCTGCCAGGAGCCCCTGTCACCCGGAGGTGGCTTCGGTGACCAGCACCTCTCCTGGAGCTCCTCATCTGGGCCCAGCATCCCAGCACAGCCTTCGGAGAGGATGGCTGGGCTGCTGGAGCTGCGCCAGCTGCGCCAGCTGGAGCCTGGCAGAATTAAAGTCTTAATTGCCTGTGATAATTAAAAATCTGAGGAAGTTTCCCCAAAGCATGAAGCTGTGTCCTGGTCCAGCCCGAGCGTGCGTGGTTACGGGCAGTGGAAGGATGGCTCGTTTGTGCCTCCAAATCAGCCCAGCGACGGTTTGGGGAGGGCTTGGGTTGCATTTTTTCGGACTCCTGAGGCAGACCATGAGGAGAAGCTGCCCGAGCCCTTTTCCCTGGGAGAGGATTTGATCTGAGTCCTGGACCAGTGGTACCGTGCAGGCGGCTTCTGCAAACTGCATCGGCATCCTGTCCAGCAGGTCCTGGGGAGGGGGCTAGCAGCGCTCATTAAGAGCGGTGCCAGCCTGCGGCTAATTAACGGCTCTGTGGGGAGGGTAGTGCCGGGGGGGCACAGGTATTCCAGCCCTTCGCCCGTGGTTTGGGATCCACACGCGGTCGGCCCCGCGTGCGACGGAGAAGGTGCCGTCAGGAACGAGCTTAATGAGCCGCAGACTGCGAAGGGAGGGCCGAGACAGTGACAGAGCTGTAGGCGTACAGGGTCTGGCTCCGTGCTCGCCTGCGCGCACCAGGACCAGTCTCGGCCACCAGCGAGGGAGACGATGCAGGAAAGACTTTAATAACCATCTTTAGTCCTGTGCATGTGGTTAACTGCAGCTGCAGATTTATGGTTCCAATTAATTGTGCGAGTAAATTAGAGGCACCGAGGTGAAACCACAGACAGAAGACATCTTCTACGTGCTTCTCCTTCCTTGGCACTTGCCCATCCCTGCCCACCCCGTGGAGGGCAGGGCAGGCTCCTGCAGAGCTCCATCCTCCCCCGCCGAGGAAGGCATCGGGGATGCTGCTCTTTGTCCCCGAAGGCTGATGCTGCTCCCCGGGTGGGTCCGCTTGCCCCCGGTGCCATCGTCCCCCATGCCCCCTGCAATGCTCCTGGCCTGCTGCCCCACAGCCTGGCCCGTCGCCTCCTGCCTTCATCACAATCGGCTGTACAGGGGCCGGGCGTTCCCCAGACCATGCCGGGGGGCTGATCCTGTCCCTGTTTGGATGCACGGCTCTGCGAGCGCCCTCCAGAATGGTGCACGGTGCTGCAGGGCAGCCCCTGTGCTGCATCCCCTGCCCACAGCCATCCCAGGAGGGGGCTGTCTCTTGCGCTGGGGGCTCACGGGGTCAGACCGGTGTTTGCAGCAGCCCTGCGACCTCGCAGCTCTCCTCCCTCGGTCAAGACGAGCCCTGGCAGAGCACTGCTGCTGCAGGAGGATGACCTTGCAGTCCGCACTCCTCCGCTCCCTCTCCTCGCCAGCCCTCAAAGCCGTGGGTGAGCTGCCGCTTCCCGGGGGAGAGCTTCATCTTCCCTGTCGACAGCGCATCCCAACTCCCAGTCATCAAGCAAATCTCATCAAGCTCCCTCCTAACCTTTGTGCAAAGGTTGTGAGAAATGCCAGGGCCGTATTTCACAAGAAATATGAGTCCGAGCGGTCCCAGACTCGTAAAGTCTCCAGCAGGAGATTCAGCGGGGCGGCTGGGCTCTGCCTGCCCGCCGCGGGAATTACCCAGCCCTTGACGAGTGCCACCAGCCACGTGGGGACGGCTCGTTTGGAAGAGACTGACCCTCTGTGGCTCGCTGCGATGGATTAGCAGAGCCAGGCTTGCCTCTGCTGCCTTATCTGCCCAATAATTGAACAGAATAAGCTCTCTTATCTTTCTGCTTCGGCTTTTCCCTGGCAGCTCCCTTATCTCATGTCCCTTGGAGACTGCGAGCGGCCGTCGAGCCTCTCGCAAGGGTGCTGCATCCATCCGCTCCTGCCGGGCTTGGGCGTCCTGGCACGGCGGGGGGCATGGCCCCGTCTCTGCCCCTCATCCTGCCGCGGAGACGCGGGTCCTGCCGGAGGGGCTGTCCGGGAGGATGCTCCAGCCGGCGGCTGCGGGAGCGAGGATGCTGCTGGGGGCCGGGGCCGCAGGCAGCCGAGGGGCGGCGAGGGATGTGCAAAAGCCTCGTGTTTTCAACAGAAACAGCACCGGAAAGCCAGAGGGGACCCTGCCTGTGTGCCCAGACCACCCAGGGTTTGCGCTTCTTTCACAGCGTAGTTCTCACCCGCGCTGTACTCTGCTGCATGGCTTGCTCATTGCCTGGGTAATCCGGGGGAAAATTGAGTCTGCTGCCGGTTATGGCTGCGGTTCTGGGGGGCCGCGTGGGAGGGTGGATGCCTCGCCACTCGGGCGAAGCGGAATTGAACTCTTGGAAATAAATCCAGAGAACTGGTGCATCCTTTTTGTTACTGACCACCTCTTTGCTTTGCCTTTGCTTAGCACCTTTCATTGCAGGCACTCCAGGCCCTGACTGTCAAGCAGCTTCACGCAAAGATCGTGGGCAAAAATATTGAATATTTGGGTTTGGTGATTTTATTATCGGTTATTGTCAATTGTATGAGAAAATGGAGGACAAAAAGCAGCTGTGAGTGATTGCCACTAGATGGCAATGAAAATGTCAATGTGTCTTGGCATACACAGCCTGGCAGGGCTGGTGGCCCTAGGCTGCCAGCGGCACAGCCTGCAGCTCGCTGGAGACATCCCCATCTGCTAAAGGCCCCCCGGGAATGAGCGCAGCCCCTGGGCCGGGGTACCCCAGTGCCCCTGCAGCCCCCTGCCTGTTCCCAAGCCCTCCCAGGGAACCCAACGAAGCGGGACAGAAACCGTTCTGCTCTTCGTTTTTTCACCTGAAGCCTTGAAATTATTCCCCTGCCGTACGTGATGCCAGAGAACAGCTTTGCCGCAGACGAAGCGGTCGGCAGTGGAGTTTATTTGCGATGTTCAGAGTCAGCCCGCTCGGAGGAAAGCACGTAATTGGGTCTCTTAGGTAAACTGCACCGGATTGAAGGCGGCTGCAGCTGTACGGAGCTGATGGACCACTGAGGAGACATTAGCATGTGAAATGATGACCATTAACTTGATTAAAGAAAGGACACAACACGTATTTTGTTCTTGTATCGGAGCCGCTTCTTCCCTTGAATCGTTGGTTGGGGATTTTGATTTCCTTATGCCAGGAGACAAAACACCTCGGAAGTGATGGGTAATTGCTTATGGGCCGAGTTTTTCTAGGCTAACCTAATCTTGCCAGGGATTTGCTTTTAGCTTCAATGTGAGGATGGATTTTCTTTAAGATCAGGATGAAAAACACTGTCATATATTAGAAGCAGAATAAATTACTTCTGAGCACTGGATTTACACAGGCTTTTCTTAAGTGATGACTAACCCGAAAACGCCAGCCCCGGTCCTATCTGCAGGACCAGGCACAACGGGTGCGATCCTGACCGTGCCGTTAGCTCCTGGGAGAGCGGTTGTATGTGTGGGAAAAACAGTTGGGCATCCCAGCCCGGGATTATGGCACGGGAAACTCTGCGTGCAGCCAGCACGGGGATGGCAGCCAGGGCTCGCAGCCGGGGGCCGGGAGCCGGGAGGGACGTCCCCAGGTCCCTGGAGAAGGGCGTCCGGCAGCGCCGAGCAAGCACCGCTGCCCCATACCCATCATTTTCTCATGTCCTTTCTTTAATCAGCGCTGAGCAAGCACCGCTCCCTCCCTCTGCTGGCCCTGACGCCGGCGCAGGTCAGCCGGGATGCCGCGGGAGCGGGCAGATGTGCTCGTAATTAGGATGCATCAAATCAGTTAAAGCTGAAGACAAAGAAAATTAGAGAAAATGAAGAGGAAATGAAACGGCTCGCGCAGATGCAGGAAAAATATTTTTAGTCTTTCGAAGTCCATGGCGTCTGTTGTTTTTGAAGAGTCCGTGCTGAATCCTCCCGGGACTTGCTTCCTTTCAAATGAGGTTGCCATCTCCCAGTGCTGCAATTAGACATGTCCGCACAGCTTCTATTTAGTACAACCAAAGCACTTAATTTTCATTAAAAAGATGACATTGCGAGCAGTTATGAAGGACGGGCAGCAGCCACTGGTATCCGTGTTCCTGAGGACAGAAGGGGACACACAGATGCATAAATTATCAGGCTCCTTTTCCACGTTTCTTCTTCTGCTTCTCTGCAAAGATTGACTCGATTGTAGGTGCCTCTCCTGATATCTCTTTTTAAATCCTATTTACTTGTTAGATAATCCAGTATATCCATGAATTAGTGTTGAACATCAGTTTGTTGTATGGAAGCGTTGAATAACCTCCACCTCGTATATGCATGGTCCGTCCCAGGATCCCCAGCAGAGGCAGGGGTGAGCGTTCACAGAAAGGGCCCCAGCCTCCGGCCGTACCCCTGCGGGGTCCCACCGATTACTGCTGACCCGTCGCAGGCTGGGGCGCTGCCCAAACCCCAAAGCCAGAAGCCCGTGAACGGAGCTCTCACTCCATTCTAGCTCTCCGTAAGGCGGGAGGCGCCGGGGCTGCCTGCACCTTCCTTGCCACGGCACTGGGGCAAGTGCTGCCCTTGCAGCAGGGGCGCTTCCCTGCCCGGAGCAAGCCAAGGATGCCCTCGGACCATGGACTCTGCACTTCGCATCTGACCCCGTCCTGCCACCGCATGTGGGCACAGCCAAACTTTTACCGTGCCTTTTCTTGCTCCTGCCACACCATTGCTGTCTTTTAAAGTGTAAACGCCTGGCGCTGCTGCCTGCCTCGACGGGGGGGCAGCCGACACCCAGCTGGCTCGGCCAGCGCCGCGGCAGCCGGCCAGCTCGCTGCACGTCGCACGTATCGGGGTTTACACCACGGCGTGGCCAGCCTCCCTGGGAGCAGCAGCGGGCCCGTGCAGCCACGCTGGGCGAAGGCAGCCATCCTCGCGTGCTCCGACACGAGCCCCGTGGTTGAAACCTCGCAGGGTGCCAAGAGAAAGAAACCAGGGCTGGATAAAATAGGGTCATTTTTATTTTTCAAGTTTTCCATGTTCATGAAAGCAAAGATTCGTGTGGCTGAGCCTGAAGACAAACTGCTTCAAAGAGCAATTTTAATTGAAATAATAATGATGAAAGTTTTGCGGCCAAAATTGAAATATGCATTGCAAGTATTCTCTCATCCCACGAAGCGCGTCCATGAAGAGCGATAACAAAAAACAGGGGTCTTTCGCGAGAGCCCTTTGGTCTCTGTCTACGAGTGGTGGCAGTTTCCTCAGTCCACAGATTATCCTTTTCTCTGTAAAAATCAGTGAGCAACTGTACTATCCGGCTTCTCTGCAGCTTTTCTCATGTTCCTCCTCTCCCCTTGCTCCAGGCATCCGGGCTGCTTGAGCATCACCGTGGCGCTCGCCTCTGCCCGCGCTTGGCCAGGTGCCGGCCGCTCCGCGTGCCGCGCCGGCAGCACGCAGCACGAGCTCTTGCTGACGAGTTTTATCACAGCTCTGTTCCTGCTCTGAAATCCATCACGGGCGGCGGTGTCGGAGCTGGGGCTGTGCCGTATGTCACCAGCATAACGGCCTCCCGTGAGGTACCATGCCAAGTGCTGCCGTCCCGCTGATGCACGGGAGTCCCTCGCCAGAGGCTGCGCTGCCATAAGAGGCCTTGAAAGGGAGAAACTTAAGTCATTTTTAGAAAGGAGAAGGCAGAGGTGCCGGAGCCAGGGCCTCGGCGGGTCCCCAGGGCAGAGCACCGGTCTCTCCGGAGCAGAGCCGTGCGGGAGCAGCCTCCCCCATGGAGGGTCCCGGGGCTGCAGAAACACCCCAGGGGTTTCTGGCATTGCTTTCCTTTTCCTATAAAAGCCTAAAAAAGGAGGCAGGGGTGAGGAGGAGGAAGGAAAGCCTTCATCTCCTCTGGGGAGAGGAGCAAGACAGCGAGGAGAGGCAGGGGTAGGCAAGCCTGAGCACGGGAAACAATCCCGAGCGGAATAGCTCTCGTCTGGTTTTGATGAATAACCGTCGAAACCAGCAATGATTGCTTTTCAGCGGGCTGGCACTTGGGGAGTTACGACTTTGTTTCTAATGAAAACAAAACCGACTGGCGGAGCCGATGGGGGGGCCTACGCTGGCAGGCGCCGACCCTGCGGCGGGGCAGGCGGGGGATGCTGCTGGGGCAGAGGAAGGGGTTCGGGCAGGCTGTCCCGCTGCCGGCGCTGGGGGAGCCCGGCTGGGACACAGGGCGGATGCTGCCAGACCGACCTGCGCTCCCCCAGCCCTGCGACTTTCGGGTCTGCATCCAGGGCATGCCCCTCCTGCCTTCCCCACGCGGGCAGCTGCCTCCCCGCTGCCAGCCTGCCCTGGGGCTGCCCGGCACCGTGCCCCGGTGTGGTGCAGCTCTCTGGGTGACGTCAGGGAACCTTCCCTGGGCAAAGACTGTCAAAAAACCCCCAAAACCCCGCTCAGTTCCAAAATGTCGTATTCACGGCACATTCCTGTGCAACCTGTGACTGTGCCCAGAGCGATGGCCAGATGAGACCGCACGTAATTCTTATTACCCGGTGCCAGGCGTTACAAAGCCAGGCAAGAACAAAGCATCAGGAGCAGAGGGTCTGCGCAGGGCTGTAACGGGGACCCCTCCGCTCTGTGCCTTGCGCTGCCGGCAGGTTCTGCTGCCGCCGGATTTAGCACTGCTCTGCCAGGTTAGCAAAGCGCTGAGCTTCCTGAGCGGGATGCTCCGGGATGCTCCCCCCAGGGCTGGGCTGGCTCCCAGCGGGGTCAGGACGGAGCCCCGAGGCCGTGCCCCCCGGCTGGACCGCTGCCGGCTCCTGGCAGGAGCACAGGGGCCCGGGGGGTGAAAAGCTCCTCCGCTCCCCAAACAGAAAAAGAATGCTGGTTCCCCTCTCCTCGGCATTAATCTCTGTCCCTCCTGGGAAATTACACCACGATAAATCTTTATTTCTCATCATGGCTTGCCAGCTTTAATAACGGTTTCGCGAGGGACGGGAGAAGCCGGCGAGCCGGAGCTGGAGCGCAGGCTGGAGGATGCTCCGCTCCCCCTGCAAACACCGACGGGTCAGGACTGATTTATCCTCCTTCCCCAAGCCCTGTTTGTCCAGCTGTCGTGCAGGGCCAAGTGAATAACTGTTTCCTCAGTAAATTTAGCCCCTTCTTAATCTTCAGGCATCCATGGTTTTCTGGAATTTATTTGCTACCCGAATGGAACTGGATGGCGAGAGATGTAGGTCTTCAGACCCTCCTTATGCAAGGCCGCCCACCTCACTCTTGCACCCGCAAATGTGCAGAAGAGCCGGTGCCCGCGGGGTGGGCCACTGAGCCCTGCCCAGAGCCGGCCGCATCCTGTACGTGGAGCCGGCCCCGGCACGGCTGAGCCGCGCTCAGGGACAGCGGCTGCCCCGGGTCCCACCAGCGGCAGCGGGACGCCCTGCCGCGTAACGCAGCGATTCCCGGTCCCCGTTCTGCTGGCGTCTGGAAGGAAAACACGTTGCATTGCAGCACCTCGAAAGGGCTGGTTGCTTGCTTCATTTGCTCGAATGTATGAATGTTGCGGTGCCAGGGATTTTTATTGTTTTGTAACTCAATACAAACCGTTTGTAGAGCTGCGTATAAGAAAAATGGAATTTGTTCTTAGTTCCCACGGTATCCGACTGGCGAATGTGAATAATTGTGTTTTCCCTTATTTGTGGAAGTAACTGAATGGCCAAATCCAATTACTTCTGGAAATTCTGCCACGATGCGGAGACCAGCGTGAGCCCTGAATTGGTTTTCTCCGAGTGGGGGTGGCCGGTGCTCCTGGTGAGCATCGGGACGCTCAAGAGCCAGCCTGCACTCAGCTGCCCGGCTCCCCTCCTGCTCCTCTTCTCCGAGGAGGATGGGTTGAGAATATACATTTATGCCCGATGAAAACATGACCCTCAGATGAAGAAGACCACCAAAAGCCACTGCGCAGGGAGCAAAGACCTGTTGCATCTCGCCCTGGGGGCCATGAGAACCGGTGCACGGGGCTGCTGTGCATCCCCTCGCCGAGCAGCCCACCGAGCCGGTGCCGGGCTGGCAGGGTCCGTGCCTCCCTTCCCGCCTGCTCGCGGGCATTTCTCGGGGAAATGTTGCCAGATAAATTAACGCCAAAATGCAGCTGCTGCCCCTGTGACCGGGCCGCTCCCGCGGCCACCCATATGGTGCTTGTAATGGCTTAAAGCGAGTCCTGCACCGGAGGGAGAAAAATGAGCATGGGGACTCCTCGGCCGAGCCTCCAGCTGGGGCTGCTCCGCTCAGCCTGGCAACGAGGGCGGCAGAACAGCTTTAGCAGGGGTGAGTGTCAAATGTTTTAGCAGGGAGTTACTATAGAAACTATCTCAACTCTTCTTTCTGTGCAGCCTCGTTGCTACTAATAAATAGCCTCATTATTTTGCAAAAAGTGCTTTGGAAGCCAGCAGCACCACAGTTCGGGCCAATACAAAATTAATGATCGAAAATAGTGGGGCCATTTTTTTCCTGTACCATAAAAAGCGGGGAGGCTGGGGCTTCCATTAGGGAGAGTTATGGCTCATTTCTTTGCTTTTGCTGTATTTATGTTTTATGTATTCAAAAGTGATTTCAGCCACTGTCACAAATTACTAATTCCCACATTACATTAAACGTCTGTGAACAGGAATGGCTCCTGCCTATCAAAATAAACCAGTAAGGTACGTGCTGGCAGGGACCCGGCCGGGGAGCAGCCCGGCAGCTCCAGCGGTCCCGGCTCCTCCCTGGCGTTTGCCGACACAGCTCGCTTGGGCGATGCTCCCGGGAGGCTGCCGGCACTGCCGTGCCGATTGGTGCCGGGGGACCGCCAGCACCCAAGGCAACGGCAGCCCTAATTTCCACGATGGATTTCTCCCCTCTGCTGCCCCAGAACTCGCAGCCTCCTCCACCTCTCTGCCCGGCTACTTAAAATGTGCAAATTCCATTTCATCTCACGCGTGCTCTTCCCAGTGCCCCGAGCAGCCCAGGAGGGGAATAACACGACCCTCCGGAGAGAAGCTAAAACACACATTGCTTTCTATATATTAATAGGTCCTGTTGTTAATCACTTTTATTGCTGTTTCTCTCCCAGCCGGCAAAGTGTTCCGTCCAGGCAGGGCAGTCGCTGCGCGTGGGCTCAGGCGTGTGCTGGGGAGCGTACAGGCTTTTAGGATTTGCACTGGGGTCTTAGACGTTTTTGGACATCAGCCCCCTGATGGGCTCGGCGTGGTCACCGTCCCATTGTATGCACCCAAATCTCATGGCAAACCCGTCCTTGCTGAGCCCTTCAGTGCTGGAGACTCCCAGAGGTGCCCTGGATCTGGAAGATCTCGTCTGACTCAGGCTCCGAGATCTAGCTCACTCGTGCCATCTAAAAAACCTCTGGATCTGGATAGCAGAAGCTGGAGCATTTTGCTCACGCAGCCAGGCTTCGCTTCATTACAAACACCACCCGTATTACCTTAACGGCGTGCAGTTGTACATACGGTTCAGCGGTGAGTCACCCTTGCAAGTGAAAAAGGAGCATTTTTAGGGAAAAGCTCCACAGCCAGCTCTCAGACCATGTTTCTTCTGACAGATAGGCTGTCCTCCTCTCGCTGTGGAGAGTACAACCGCTCCGATGGAAAGGTTGCATTTTGCTCTTTGCATTTTGCACTGCCCTGCCCGTAGCTGACTGACTTCTGCTAAATTGAATATTATAATTCATGGATCTGAGAGGCAAATATTGCCCAGGAGAAGATGAGTTCAATATTTACCTCAAGGGAGGATGGAAGCTGATAGTCCCCACAGTAAACCGCCGGCGTATGCCGTGCATTGCTGCGCACCTTCCCCTGCCGTGTCTGCAGGCAGCTCATCCATGCTACCAGTTTGCAAAACCTTTCGCAGCCACAGGGTTTTCTCCCCTTTGCCTAGCAAAAGCTGGACGTCATTGTTTATATTCTCGTGCCATGTCTCTGTGTGTAGGCCTTTTTTTAAAGATCTGACAGAAAACTAGAATTGATCACACTGGTTTGCCCCTGGCATGAATCACCACATACAAATAGGAAACACTGCTCTCCACGGCTCGTCTTGGAGATCACGTTAATGACTTTCCATGGTGCAGACCCAACATCTCGATGGGAGGCAGCCAGGCATCAGAGAAAATGATGGGGAATATAATGAATCATTTGTCTTCCCTGTGGAAGGAAGAGTGGCAGTGGAAAAAACAGACCCTTAACTCTTCGACAGCCAGCTGCTGCTGCTGCTTGTGTTCCCAGGGTCTCTGGGGCGAGCAAGAGGGGGAAAGGAGCAGGGAGACAGCTGAAAGAGGCCATTACCATGCTGGCATGTTTTCAGTATGTACAGTGGATGCAGGCTTGCTCTCCAGAATAGCCTGGATGTCAGCAATTGCTTATTTTGCTGTTAACAATATAGGACCACTTATGGAAAAGGATTTAACTTTCTCGGTAACAGTAATAGAGTAGATTTGGCTTCGTGTGCAGCATCCTTCATCCGAGGTCCTGGGGATGCTGGAGGCACCTGCAGAGCCGTGCCTCCAACATGGGCTGGCGGTGGAAGAAACTGGGAGGCAGCTGAGAAATCAAGGCAAGGAAAGCCCCAGGCCCTGCCCAGAGCTGCCCTTTCCCGGCTGCCTCCGGACCCCATCGCTGCCTCTCCCCAGCGTGGCTCTGGGAAGCCACTGCCTGACGCAACAGGCTTCATCACCCAGCTTGTGGGCTTCATTGCCCCCCGTGGGACGCCCCGCCGGGACGTCCCTGCTGGCTGCTGCCCGGAGCCGAGCTGCCCACCCTGCCGGCTCGCGGGTCCGCCACCAAACCGGGCGCACGGGGCAGGTTTGGCAATGCCGGCAACGGCTTCAGCGCCCCGGGCGTGTGGATCGGGTCGTTGCACAGTTATGCATTGCGATATAAAAGGGCACGAGCCTTAAAAGCCTTGCGCTTAGAAACACAGTGACGCGCAGCTAAATTAGAAGAGTATTTGCTCAGTGTGCTCAGCACCATCCCCCTAATTACTGGTGGTGAACCAGTGATTTTACGCAGCAGCACCAGCAGCTTCATTATATTGGTTTTGACCTTTTCTTTATTGGACAATAAAAATGAAAGCGCAGGTGAAAGAAAGATTGTGTGGGGAGGGCAAAGGTAGCGCATCCGGCCAGCCTGAGTGCCCTCATGATGATAAGGGGGATAAAGGGGTCTTAAGAGGCGAGGCGGGGGCGAATAATCCAAAATCACACTGTAAAATTTTATTACAAAATCTGCTAATTTCTCCAGTTGTATTAATATATTTGCACATTTTGTAAGCAGTGCTGTTTGAACAGCGAGGGAAGCACGGAGCAGGAGGAACCACACCGTTAGCCACGGCCACGAACAAATGACTTTAGTCTAATTAGGGCACGGAGGGGCCTCCCCAAAGGCAGACGCCGGTGCCCCGAAACCCGGGGAGCAAGCAGGGCTGCTGGTCCCCCCGTGGCCACGGCAGCCCTGCCTGCAAGAGCATCCACTGGGAAGAGCGAGCGCGGGGTGGAGCGCTGCATCGGACCAGTCTTCCTTTCATTTAAAAATACGGCATGAATCTGTCCGCGTCGTACTGCTATCAATTAAACTGGCCCTGGGGGAGGGACGGCCTGGAGGGAGTCCATGGCAAATAGCGTGTCTGAGCTCCTGGAACAGGGGGGCTTCTTGCTGTGACCTGGATAGGCGTAGAAGGGAATCGTTTACCTGTCTGCATGGGTTTGCGTTTGCAGAATGAGCACCCAGAGGCTGCTTTTCAGGTCACTTTTGCATCCTTGCTGCCGAGAGCTGAGCCAGAGCTGGCTGGGGGGGTTTGGCGAGGGTCACCCGCCGGCACGGGGCAAGAGCGGTGACAGAGGAGGGGACCGGACTGCCACGGCTGGCCCCACGGCTGCAACTTTCCGAGGGTGCCTGAACTGCTGACGGCTGGGAATAAATTACCAGCTCCCATTTAATCAACTCTGCTCATTGTTTCCTGTTGAGTGAATTAAAAAGCTTTCAGCCGCACATACAAATTGTGGTCCAAACTCGCGACTGATAAATGTTCCTTTTGAACTTTAGCACAATAGGGGAGCCGATTAAACTTTTAACATTTTTAATCATATAATTTATTTAAAATGTATTAGCTGAAATAAAAGAAAGCAGAAGATTTTTTTTTCTTTATTATTTTCTTAAGAGGAGTTGATGTTAAGGATAGATAAGGCAGTACGGTAAGCTTGGCTCTGATGTTACCATTCAACCCGAGTCCCACAGCTCGGGCTGAAGTTGCCGACTTTCAGTGAAATCTGGGACTCAGAGTTTGGCAGCGTTCCCCACGGGATGGTCCCGCGGCGGAGCGGGCAGCAGGAGCGGAGCCGGTGGCCTTGTGGTCGTGGATTTGCACGGCTCCTCCTTAATCGCGGCTCCTCAGCTCCTCAGTCGGAGTTTAAAGGCAACATTAAAGGCAGAGACCTGCGGGGCAGATCTCGGGGCAGGGCCCTGCCGGCACCCATGCACCTCGCAAGGCAAAATGGAAACAACGGCTGCCCTGTCTCTGTCGATTAAGGAATTGAAGTTGTTTCCCTGATAAACCACTCAAAAAGAGAAATAATCAATCTATCTCAAGCAATTTCATTAATACATACACGATCGTCTTTTTCTCTTTTCAATAAAATGTGACTTGTCTTCCTGAAATCCAGTTCTGCATTTTAACTCAGCTCATGCTGGGATGAATAAGCCACAGTCACCCTTGAAGTCTGACAGCATAACTCATATTTGCAATTTAAATGGGGTAACTGCTTGCGGAGCATGAAACGAACGTTGCACAGCTAACCACTGCCCAGCACCGCTCCCGGCACTGCCGCGGTGCCGCACGCTGCTGCCGCTCTGCCCTTGCCCTGCAAACCCGCCGGCCCGGTGCTTGCCGTCCCATGGGAGTTTCTGAGCCGTACGGACGGGTCTCAGAACCACCGCGCAGCCCAAAAGGAATTTGCACAGAACAGCACAGCACATACACGCGTTACAGCCCAACGAGCTTTCCGTGATGATTGTTATTACCGTAATTACCAAAGGAATTAGTAACGATAAACTGTTGAGAGTTAAAGCACCGGAGGCTAAAGAGCCGCCTGACACATTGAAATGCTGGGAAGCATTTTCCTGGTTCAGAGCCATACAATATTTACCCAGGATGGCAAACGTGAAAGGGCGGCAGGTACGTAGGGTGCTCGGCACGGAAAATACTCGCAGGACGCTTGGAGCAGAGGCTCTGGGCTGCCATCGCACCGCCGGGTGTAAGGGTTTAGTTCAAAGACTGAAAATCAATGCAAGAAGGAGGAAAAAGGCCAAGTGTCTGGGCTTGGCAGGCGGAGCTGAATCCCGCCTGCCGTGGACCGATAGCAGGGATGCGGCCGTAATCCCCCGCCCTGGGCTGGCTGCTGCGGAGCAAATCCCTGCTCCGGCTCGGCACCGGCCCTCGCCCGCGGGACTTGCCAGGAAGCCGTGCTTGGGCTTGCTTTTTTCCAGCCACGTTGCTGCCACACAGCGCAGAGCCGATGGGATTGCTTTTGCACTCCGGCTCCGGCCAAACCAGGGGCACGTTTTCCCTCCAGGAGCTCACCTCTCTGTTAAGCAGGGTGCCAGCGCGGCCGACAGCCGGTGCTCAGGCAGTTCTCATCACCGCACGGCTCCTACCTTGGGCAGCAGCCTTAAACCTGGCCTCTCGATCTTTTTGACAACTTAATCTTTATTTGCTACTGACAACAATATATGTAATTGCGGCCCTTGACAGATCAGACAGAAAGAGCACTCCAGACACTGCAAGGAGTAAATGGTAATGCGTGGTTCAAGCCCAGCACGTCCTCACCTCTTCTTGAGATAGCTGCGAACTCTGCTCCGACGGCGGCAGCGAGAGGACGATGCTCCCGCCGCGATGCGCTGCGGGCAATCCCCAAACCTGGCCCCCTCCTGCAGTGCCCGGACTTTCACACCCAGGGGAATTTTGCACTAAATCCAGTGGTCGCACCGGATCCCCGCACGTCCCGTTAGGTCCAACAGATACAGGCGCTCCGGAGGTTTTTGTGCACTTCCATTTTCGGGGATGAGGACCGGCTGTGCAGCCGGATGCTGAGCAATCGCTGCCTCCTGCAAGCCTTGTTGCCATCTCATAATCGATACCCCTGCCAACAATGATGCCAATAACTTTAATTCTTGATAAACGGCAGGCATAAAACTGAGCTATTGTGTTGCTAAAAGAAATTTAACTGAGGGTGAACAGAAGGGATTCGTCACTTGGCAGCACAGCTGTTAAAGTCGACTGGTTATCCAACCCATCCACAGCCTTTCAGCGGCTCGTGCTGGTAACGACGGGTCCCCGGGCGCTCACTGCCTCCGTCCCCGCTCCCTAAAACCAGCCCATTCCCATCACGCCGCTCAATGCCTCTCATTGCTGTGCAGCCCAGCAGGTCTCCAGCCCCCCAGCACCCACCTCAGCCCCCCCCAGCCCCCCGCAGCCCCCCTCCTAGGGCACATCCCGGCGCTGGGGACTCGGTGTCACCCACGGCCACTCGCGGCCACCTCCAGCCCACCCTGAGGCTCAGGGCCGTGGCCCGTCCCCTGGACGTGCACAGGAGGGATTTTTGTCTTTGCTAATTTTTTAATTACGGGCAACCTTTTCTTTGGGACGGACACTTATTTGTGTCTGATTATTTTTCTTAACGCATCTGTGACATAATCAGGGTTTCCTCTGCACGCACAGGAAGACTTTCTTCAGTCGTTATTAGATTTCAGCCCCCGAAGAGCAAATTAGGGGACATGAATATGCAAATCTAATGCTTCTAAACTGATAGCACCAGAGCTTCCTCCGGAGGGGATCAAAGCTGTGGTGACATTTGGCTTCCATCTCTGCATTTTGGGGGTGGGGTTTTACACTTTCTTTAATTTGTTTTTTTGCACTGAGAGAGCTAAAAATAAAGCTTCCACAAAAGTTGTTCTTTTTGCTTGCTTGGTTGTGTTTGTTTTGGCTTTTTTAAAATAATATTTGCACCTCGTGGACAAAGCTGGCCAGCTTTTAGCCGGAGGGGCAGGGGCTTTTCCAGCCCCTGCGCAGGTGCCGTCCCAGCGATGCTCTGCCCAGTCCCCGCCGACCGCTGCCGGGGGCGGAGGGCAGTGACAGGAGCACGGTGCCACGGCGAGATGGCTCGGCACAAGGGACAGCTTGGGGATGCGCTGGATGGCAGAATCTGTGCGGCATCGCAGATGGCTTCAACTTGGGCTGTAACTTCCCCAAACAAGCCATTCCCCCCCTTTAAGCCTTTCCAATCCCACCCCTGGGAATCGCGGCAGCGCGAGAGAAGTCAATTAAAAGAGCTGCCGGCTCCGCTCCCTGACTGGGGCTCGCTTTGCAAACGAACGCTCTGCAGCCCACGCAGGTCGGGCTCCCCGAGTTTGCCAGCTCCCAGTACGGGAGGGTTAGCTTTACATCCGAAGTAATTTTGCAGACTCGGGCTTCCGGACCAAGGTTTTTAAAACAATGTAGGTCAGCGGTGGTTTCTTCCCACCTGCCAGTGCTGGCACAGACACCCAGCAGTGGGGTCCGGGCCGTACCCCCAGGCACGGGGGCAGGATCCCTCCCGAGGCGCTGCCGCACGCCGGCGTGGCACCGGCGGCCCCCGCATCCCTCCCGGGCAGCGGTGCCCCTCAGCGGGGAGCGGCAGGGGCTCCGTGGGCAGCAACGGCAGCTTTAACCACAGCACGTAAAACAAGGACCTCCAGAGGGTAAAAAAGGAGGGAACGCTGTCAGGAGGGGAGCGGGGGAAAAAGAGGAAGAACGTTAAATTCTGCATTGGGAAAGAGGGATATTTTTAACAAATACTCCATTAACTGCCGCAGGATTTCGTATTTTTTTTCTCAGCATGCAAAACACTCAGGGAGCTTCAAATGGCGCCCGGTGGCAGCTTGGCTCCTCCGCTCCCATCTGTGCAATGCTGCGTTCAAATTAGCAGCTACGCCAGAGCAGCCCCCACCCCAGTTGCCTCCCCGGCTCCCCTCCCAGGGCTCCTGCAGCCCCCTTCTGCCGGGCCTTGGGCTGGGCGGCTGGGGGGCTGGATCCCTCTGCGGCTGCCCTGCACGGGAGCACGCAGGGATGGGGAGAAGGCCACCGTCCTCACCGCGACGTTATTTCTTTATAAGAGAAAAAAGATCCTCTTTGCATCTTTATTAGAGAAAAACCACCTTCTCTGCATCCCGGCCTGTCTGGAAACGAGTTCAGTGCCACCGGGACAGTCATCAGCGCAATTACCGTGAGCAATCGGAATTTGTATCTTCTCCTGACAAGAGGACTCAAAAGCGAGCAGAAGAAGTGAAACGAGTCCCGCTGCAATTATTAACAGCCCCGTCGGGCAGGGGAGAAGTCACCGGGTGCGGGGGGAGCGAGGGGGGGCTGCGCTGTGCACCTCACCCTCCGCTCTCGGGAAGAGAAAAAGAAGCAGTGAGGGACCGAGACTGGGGTTTGGGGGAATTTCTGAGCACCAGAAAAAGAGGCAGAAATTTACCAAACCTCTTTTATCTAAATGATGTGGCACTTCAGGAGATTAAAGATTCCACAGAAGCCGGCTGCCCCCATGTTGTCAGTCTCTAGGAGGAAATAGGAGCTCGCGGGAGCTGTGCCACAGGCGTTTGCAGAGCATCGGGTGTAACGGATTTCATCATCCTTTGCTGCGGATTGGAACAAAACAGCCTTTCCGTGCTGGAGGAGCGCTGATATTTCACGGGAAACTGGTATTTGCAAAATCATCAGACAAACCAGCATAAAACCTCTAGACGAGGTGTTGCAAACCTCTGGAGGAGCATCGCAAACCCGCCACGCTTTTGCACGTGTTCAGAGTTAAACACCCCGGAGACCCCAAAGCGCTTGCAGGATCCAGACCCGCTCCTGGCACTGATGCACCCCGCGCTCTGCCACACGGGAATTCCTGCCAACGGAGACGTGGGCCCCAGGGTCTTTTCCCTGCCTGATTGTGATTTTTATCACGGTGCACATCTCATAGAGTTCATCCTGACTTTGGAGGCTGGAGCCACCCGCTGCCTGTCGAGGCACGAGCTTTCCCGGTGGATCTTCCCGCGGCTGCCGGCGACGTGTGTGCAAATGGGAGGATTCCCCACACTTCCCAGCAAGGGCTGCACGCCGTGCGTCCCACTCCTCCGAAGCATCCCTCCGAGCCCCAGGACCACCCCAGCCCCGCACCCGCCCCCAGCGTCGCTGCTGCAGGCAGCTGCCCACAGAAGGCACCTTCCCCCCCTCCCCTTCCTGCGCTCGTTAATAACGTACTGTAAACGAAAGCTAGCGCAGCGCTCTTTTTATATCTAATCGTGGTGGGGAGAATTATTCCTGCTCCAAAACAAATATTTATGCTTTCTCTGGATGGTTTTTGGGGGCCCTTGTGGTCAGCGACCGCGGAGGCGAGGCAGCGAGGCGGGCCGACGCTTATTTTGGATAGAAGACGACATGTCCCTGGCCTGAAGGTGACCACGTGCCGATCCATCTTCCTCACTTGATAGAATCAAACGCATGAAGCCCCGTGTATTGCAGGGGCGTCAGTAAAACCGTGGTGCCAAAAAGAGATGTGTTCCCGCTTGCCGCACGTGAGCCAGGCTCCAGCTGATGAAACCCTCAGCCCCTCGGTTTCCAATCACCGTGAGCCCACCGGGTTTTCATCCTTGCAGCTGACCACGAAGCCCGCAGGAACGCATCCCGCAGTCGCGACCAGCAGCCGAACGTGCCAGGCCCAAGAAAGCACCGGTGCCAGGGGGGCTCGGCTGGCAGAGAGGGCTCTGCACCGTCACATCCCGCATCCCTGCAGGGCATCTCCATCCCGGGGGACCGGGGGACATCTCCATCCCGGGGGACCAGGGGACATCTCCATCCCAGGGACTGAGGGGCACGTCCATCCCGGGGGACCAGGGGACATCTCCATCCTGGGGGACCGAGGGGCATCTCCATCCCGGGGGACCAGGGGACATCTCCATCCCGGGGGACCGGGGGACATCTCCATCCCAGGGACTGAGGGGCATCTCCATCCCGGGGGACCAGGGGACATCTCCATCCCGGGGGACCGGGGACATCTCCATCCCAGGGACTGAGGGGCATCTCCATCCCGGGGACCAGGGGACATCTCCATCCTGGGGGACCGAGGGGCATCTCCATCCCGGGGACCAGGGGACATCTCCATCCCAGGGGACCGGGAGACATCTCCATCCTGGGGGACCGAGGGGCATCTCCATCCCGGGGGACGGGGGGACATCTCCATCCCAGGGACTGAGGGGCATCTCCATCCCGGGGGACCAGGGGACATCTCCATCCTGGGGACCGGGGGACATCTCCATCCCAGGGACTGAGGGGCATCTCCATCCCGGGGACCAGGGGACATCTCCATCCTGGGGGACCGAGGGGCATCTCCATCCCGGGGGACCAGGGGACATCTCCATCCCAGGGGACCGGGAGACATCTCCATCCTGGGGGACCGAGGGGCATCTCCATCCCGGGGGACCGGGGAACATCTCCATCCCAGGGACTGAGGGGCATCTCCATCCCGGGGGACCAGGGGACATCTCCATCCCGGGGGACCGGGGGACATCTCCATCCCAGGGACTGAGGGGCATCTCCATCCCGGGGGACCAGGGGACATCTCCATCCTGGGGGACCGAGGGGCATCTCCATCCCGGGGGACCAGGGGACATCTCCATCCCAGGGGACCAGGAGACATCTCCATCCTGGGGGACCAAGGGGCATCTCCATCCCGGGGGACCACTGAGGACACTTTGGCAAATGTTGGGAATCGGGGGGGCCATAAGGAACGCCAATGAACTCCCTGCCAGAGGTGGCTGTTAGTTCATGTGCTGCCATGCCCGGCTGTAAATGCCCTTGGTTGGCTTTTGCCCTCATCCGTGACAGCCCAGCCTCTGCTAAGAAGTCATTAGGAGATAATTAACATTTGTAGCATACAGTGGGAAACATCTGGGCCTGATAACGAATGAGGAGCCTTCCAGGTTGATTAATGGGGTCCGGAGGAAGGAGAGCTGCGGGTGGCTTGGCAAAACATCGGGCTGGGCTGGGCTGGGCTGGGCTGGGCTGGGCCAGCCCAGCCCAGCCCAGCCCAGCCCAGCCCAGCCCAGCCCAGCCCAGCCCAGCCCAGGGGGGGCTCCGGGAATGGGGATGCCTCTCCCCACCTTCCTCCCAAGCAAAGGTGGGAAAGCAGCAGCATCTCCCTGGGAAGAAGGTTTCTCAGTCGGGAGCCGATCACTCAGAAGCGACCCGGACTCGGAGGAAAAACAGAGGACATTTGGTGGAGCTGGAATTTATTTCGTATGACTCCTACTTAATTAAGTACTTCATTTGCATAACCTTGTGCAGTTACTCACTTCTGTCATCATGAAATTCAGCCATGTGCAAACAGTTAGCAAAAATAACACACATAACTCAAACTTATGTTTGTTGTAAAAACGGTTTTACACGATGCGGTTAAATGGGCCTGACGGACAGCCCAGAACCATCTTTCCTTCCCCTTTAAAGAGAAGAATAAATCTCTCCATTGATTTCCAGGGATATTATTTTAGATTTTGCTCAGCTTCATCGGCTCCTCTTCGGCAGATTTCCCTTTCTGATCGCTCCGCTGCGAAGCTCTGCAGGGGAGTGGGAGCCACGGGGCTCCCCACAACCACTCACACATTTATTTCCCTGTAAATCAGCAAAAGGCCAAGGCGAGGGGTCCTTAAGGCCTAACGTAACCTTATTAAACCTTTCCCTTAAAGGTTACCTGTGTTCAGGTCTCTCCAGCCTTTTAACTAGCGGCATGCGTGTCGAATAATGAAGCCAAAAATACATACACGCGCATACAGATACATATTTTTAGGGCTGCTCTGACCTTCTGCAGCTTGCTGCTGTCCTCCCCGTGTGACACCAGGAGAAATATCCCCGGTGACACTCGGCGGCCGCTCGTGAGTGGCCTGCGAGCCGGCGGCACCGCACCGCGGGGGCTTGTCAGCTTTCGGGCGGACGGTGCAGCCAGGAGGGCTTAGCGCTGCGGGATGCTTGGCCAACCCGGCTGACATTGCCAGCGTGACATTAATAAAGGTGGGCTTGAGTGACAAAGGGAGCTCCGGAGGCGGCGGGGGAGAAGCTGGAGCATCCCTGAGGGGGGGCACTCTGGGGCCTGCCAGATTTTTCCCTTTCCCTGCTTTTTCCCTTTCTCGCCCACAACGGAGCGACGCTTAAAACCACGGCGGCGGCGGCCCGTCCCGGGGCTGCAGCGCGTGGCTCTGCGCGTGCCTCTGCGCCCACGCCGCCGGTCCCCGGCCGCCCCGCTGCCCCCACCATGGGCGAGCAGCCTTTCTCCAGCCTGGCACTTCCAGGGCACCCGTGGCCACGGCGGCTTGAGCAGTGGCTGCCGACGGACTTGCCGTCTCCCAGACCGATGCTGCAGCCGAGCTCTCCCGCAGCTCCGAAAGGGTCCAGCATGGGGAAAGGCATCATCCCAGGCAGAAGCTTCTCACCCATATCTGAAGGTTTCAGAGGTGTTTGCACAGTTTTCATGTGTTGAGCATGAATAGGGCCGGTTTGCCGGTCTCTCTGCCACCCCTGCATGGCTGTAGCATCGCTGCCGAGCCGGAGGCCAGGGGTTATTTCCAGGCAGCCAAACGCCAGCTCACCCTCAGATGTCCTCACCGTGGAAAACTCATTTAAACGTGCTCTGAGAGGCTCCGGTAAGCAGCGGAGCCTGGGATGCCCCTACGCGCAGATGGGGTTGCATGCCACGCAAGGAGCCGCTGCTCGGCATCCCCTCATTAGCAACATAGCAAAGAGCAACAGCCCTCCCTGTGCCCCTGTCTCCTCCTCTGCCCGCAGACCCACGCAGCAGCAAGGTCCACGTTCCTTCCAGCACCACAGCACGCACACGTGTTTCCTACGGCGGAGGAAGAACAATTCAAAAAGTCTATAAATACCCGGGAAGGTAAATGCATTAACCTTATCTTGATCCCGGGGTGTAATTACATAAAGCCTGGCTCCAAAGTAAATTAGTACATTAATAACAACTTTGTTCCTGTAATTACTATCATTTCTTAGATCTCGCAGCTATTTGCTAATTCAGCCACGCGTGCGAGGACATTTCCACTGCCGAACCTGCCGCTGCCTGCAACGGCCTAGCCTTGGCCAAACAGCTCTGTGCAATGCACAGGCTCGCAGGAAACCTATTTTCGCACGACAAAAACTGTTCATAGTTTAAATAAAGATGCTACAAACAAATCACCCTGATTCTTGTTCAGCGAAAGGGTGAAGATAAGATGAGCGCTTCTGCTGGCCGAGCTCCCCAGGGAGCCGGGGAGGGGATCAGCTCCAACGTGCGAGAATAACTTAAACCAAAAGCCTGCTCCAGGTGCACGTGCGCGAAGGAGCTGCACAGCGTGGGAGGTACCGGTGCGGAGTGAGGCTCGGAGAAAGGGGCGAGGGAACATCGCTGGGGAAGGAGATGAGGTTTTCCACAAGGTGCAGACACCGGTCGCAAGGCGAGGTCCCGGGAGCTCCTCCGGGACTGCCCAGGGAGAAACCCGCGTTCGTCAAGCTATTCTTAACCTCCCTCCCGCTCACACGTGGCTCCCGGTGGCGGTGGGGACCAAGCCCAGCGCGGTGCAGGCAAAGCAGAGGAGCTGCGGCAGCGCCAGTGTGCCCGACCCAGGATGCCGGGTCCGCCATGGGCAGCGTGCGGCAGACGGAGCCGCCGGGTGCTCTGGGACCCCTGGGCCCATCCCGCGGGCCATCCCGGGAGGGTGCTTCTCCATCGGCTCCGGAGTAAGAAGGAGCATCCGCTCGGATCTCCATGGAAACCCGTGCCGAGCAGCGGGGAAGGCTTTCATGTGAAGCGCTGATTTGGCTGAGACCCTGGGAGCAATCGGCAGGAGATGAGCTGCATTAAGAAGCAGCAGGGGTGGGATGCTGCTCCGAAAATGGGTGCCAAAAGAGAGGCTGATACCATTAGGCTTGCAAACCTGCTTCTGAAAGGCAGGCAGCCGAGCTGGGCGAGCCTGTCGCAGCAAAGGATTTATTTAATTCATTTGGCCCCTTTTTTCTGTGTGCAAATTATCCATGAAAAGACTTTGATTATTTTTTTTCTTTCTGAATTTGTCTATTAATTTGAAGTGGGGGGCAGATGGGCTGCACAGGCAGAGCTCAGAGCATCCTCTGGCACGCAGAGCAGGCGACGGCAGACCCCGCCGCCTTCCCCACGCTGCGGCAACCTCGGCCACCAGTCCGGCAGCCCAGCGAAACACCCCAGGTTTGCAAAACCTGTTCTCAAGAAACATGCAGGCCTCTGGTTTTGGGCAGGTATTCCCGGGGTCAAAATGCCGGCGCTGGCTGCACTGCGCTCTTCTGCTGTCAGCAGCACACCAGGCCCAGCCAGGAGCAGGCGAGACAGCAGGTTAATTACGTCCAGTTTGCCGGTGTTGGAGTTAATCACCAACAATTAACTGGGATGGGATGGGATGGGGTGGGGTGGGATGGGATGGGATGGGATGGGATGAGGTGGGATGGGGTGGGGTGGGATGGGATGGGATGGGATGGGATGAGGTGGGATGGGGTGGGGTGGGATGGGGTGGGGTGGGGTGGGATGGGGCGGGATGGGGCGGGGTGGGGTGGGATGGGGCGGGATGGGATGGGGCGGGATGGGGCAGGGTGGGATGGGGCGGGATGGGATGGGGCGGGATGGGGTGAGGAGCTGCGCGGAGCCACAGCCCAGGGCCATTGGTGATACCCAAGCACCCATCACCCGACGGGCTCCAGCCGGGGACCCCCGAGGCCATCAGAGGCTTCCCTCCGCAGATCTCCAGGGGCTCCCGGGGCGGCACTGGGGTGCGGGTGCTGCCGAACCAGCCGCGGCAGGGAGAGCCCGGGGCAGCCAGCCCCTGCCTGCAGCCGACGCCTGCGCAGCCAGGCTCGCGCCGGGCGAGGGCTGGCAGCGAGTAATCCTGGAATTATCCCTCAGCAGCAGATGTAAATGTTAGCCTGCGTCCCAAGGGGAGTCTAAACCTGCGCTGAAGGCAGAGGATGGCTTTTATCATCAGTTCTCTTTTACAGCCTTTCTCCAGCAAAGCGGGTATAATGGCAGGGCACGGCTGTTCCCAAAACCCTGGGTGACACCGCATCAGACACCAAGAGTGACTCACCAGAAATTTTAAGAGATTTCCAGCCACAAAAGCAAAGCCTGGCCCATCCGGGGCACGGTGGATAACCACGTGCCGTAACTCCTGGTAGGAAGGGCAGCCCCTGCCCCTTCCGGCTGCCCCGGCAGCCCCGCAGCCGGGTTTCCTCCTGGGCTGGCACCGTTGGAGATGCCGGTAGCCACTGCCCAGGTGACTTGCACAGGGCTGGTTTTCAGCAAACTTGCAGGTCTGGTCTTTCTCTAGGAAGGACATAGCTTTCTTTAGGGAGAAAATACAAAGCATGGAAGTATAAGATGCTCCATCATACATGGAGCCGCACAGTGAAACTAGCAGAGACCTGGCCTAGCCCTCTGGCATCTCCCGTTCCCATCTCCCACTCCATCCGTATTTTGGAGATAAACAGAAGGCCGTAGCCTCCAAGGCTTTTACTCCAGGACTTTTCATTTAATTTAATTATTGAAGTATGTTTCCCCCGAGATAAGATCCGCGTGACATTTGATAAGCCGTGCCTCCTGGCACAGTCCACTCTCCTCATGCACCAGCTACCAGCCGAATAGATTTACGGGAGCTAATAAGCGGGTCTTACTGCAGGAGGCAAAAACAACGTCCCTGGGAGGAGTCTTGGGGCAGCTCCGCCGAACATCTCATGGGCGAGCAAGGGGGGTGGCAAGCCGGAGGAAAGCAGGGCACGAATCAAACGTTAATCGGGGCTGGGAAGCGATGAACGGCTGTCAGTGCTCGGCTCCTTGTGTCCCTAAAATCAAGTGCTCTCTAAGCATGAATTTGGGGGTGAGCTCTGCCGTACCTGCTTTGGAGACCTCCACGCTGAACTCCGGCCGACGAGCCAGACGATCCGGTCTCGCTCCCACAAACACTTTGTCGCCGGCCGCTGTGGGAGCTGCTGCGGGAGCAGCCTTGCCAGAGGTGCTTCCATTGCCTACAACACCTATGCAATTCATTTAAAAAGCTTAATAGTATTTGGAAATAACAAGTAAACACTTGATGCCATTGACCTTCACTAAGGTGGACGCTGCTTCCCACCTCTGTACAATAAATTAATTGGTAAATGAACACAAAGCCTCAATTCTTCATCAAATGTCAAGCCTGGGACAGAAAGAAGGAAAATTATTTAAAAGCAACTGGCAGTTTATAAATACTACAAATTTCTCATTATGCAGCTGCAAATTATTATTGAAAACTAATCTGCATTTAAGCATTGGTCTACCTGCACAGAGCAGTCCATGGTAGAGGCCCCATCTCCTCCACCTGATGGCTGCAGAAAGACACAAAAAAAAACCTTTGAGCATTGCAAACTCGGAATTTACTTGCTCGACTTTAAACCCAGGCAGGAGACAAGCTCCGCAGAGAAGCAGCCGACATTTCTCACGGTGGATTTGACACGTATTTGTGAGCATCGTCCCCAGCCGAGCATCCCCTCGCTGCGGGTCCGGCTCCTGCAGCCCAGGAGCCCTCCAGGCAAAGGCCACCGTTTTGGGGTATCTGACCTCGGAGCTCAAAGCGACGGCTGCCATCACCCTCGTCCCAACAGGAGCTGATCAGACAGCCAGGACGTTTTGAAAATGCCCTTCACATCCCGGCTGAATGGGAGTGCAGCTTACGGAACCTTCAGCCTGGTTTTGATTGAGTGCACTTAATATAGTTGCTCTTGTTGTAGAAAGGATTTTGAGCCTGGTATTTGACAGCCTTGATCTTAAAGAAATCCATTAAGAGCAGCTTTATCTCCAGGTTTTGTAACCATTAAATCAGTTTTTTATCAAGTCGGTGGTGCACTTTCAGGAAGACGCGTGGGAGAAATGGGGAATAAACCTCCCGAACTGCCGTGCTGGGACTGCTGTGCCGCGTTTGGGCTACCTGTTAATAACCAAAAGGGGATTTTTCTCTACGGAAGAACATCTTACACCTCACTTCGGAGAGTACAGGGCCTGAACTTCCAGACAGCAAGAGAGAATTGTAATCGGCTTAATAAATATTCTTTAGCATGCTCCCTCTGGAAGGCGAGCACCAGGAATCACGTCTGGCTTCAGACACCAGACATGCACTGGTCCCAGTACCAGCAGCCACAGGGACTACAGGTTCAGGTCCTGTTGGAAAAAACTTTTCTTCCTTCTCAGATAGGAAAAGTAATGATCCTTGAAGATAAAGCTTTTAAAAGAAAGCTTTTCCTAAAAGACAAGGTGCCGGGACCCTCCCTGGGGCGAGGTGGAGCCGGGCACGGCCTGGGCTGAGCCGAGGGAAAGTCGGGGTGCTGCCTCTGCACCTCGGCCAACAGATCCTGGTTTTTCAGATTTTTTTTTTCCTCTGGAAAACCATCCCGATGAAAGGGAAGGGCAGAGCCTGGGCTCGGCTTGCCTGACCCTGCCAATAAGCCCAGAGGGGAGCCCGCACCGCCCCGCTGCCCATCCCCATGGTGCTCTGTCACCTCTGGAGTAATTTGCTTGTCTTAAAGCTAATATATAATTACCACCAGCAACTGTTTCTTCACTGTGAAGCCCAACAGCTTTGTGGACTAAACTTCTACAGGTTTTCTGAAACGCTTTCTCTAATAAGGAGCGAAGTATTTCAAGCTGTGCTGAGGGAAAGGCTGCAAGCGCTCGCCAGCACCCCCAGCTCACAGCTGCTCGGCGTCGGAGCAGGAAAAGGTCACTTGTCCCGTAATGGCACGAGAACGTCGAGACGATCTTTGGCAACGCTGGCCAACGGCTCCCGCGCCTTCTCCTCACTTTGTGGCACATTTTCGCTCTCCCCGTGCAGTCTGCGGCACTTTTCCCCAAGGAGGGTGATGGGGAGAGCCGGCAGCCCGGGGATGCTCTGCCATCGCCCGAGCCGCGGAGCCGGGGCTCCTCTGCCCGTACGCTGCTGCTGCATCCGAAGGGCTTCTCCTCCGAGGGCAGCCGGGGCCATGGGGCCCGGGAGGGCATTCAGCGTCTCTCGGGTGAAATGTGCTGTTAAATTAAGAAAGGAAGAGATGTGCGGTGTTCGGAACCTGAGAGAGCAATTACTGAGCCTGCAGCCAGAGAGGGTTTGTGCAACCTCCTTAAAGGTGGCTCGAGAACAAACAAAGTCGCTGCATCTGCATATCACATACATGTGTATACACGATGCTTTGCATCGCATGCATCAAAGTGAGCAGAGCAGAACTCTGAAAGGTAGAAGAGTTACCCAGAGCTGACGAGCCACCGCACGGCTCCCGCGCAGCTGCCGGCAGCCCGGCGGTGGCCGCGGCAGTGCCCATGGTGTGCCGCATCCCGCAGCCGCTCGAGCCCGCTGCCCTAGCGCCGCCCGCCTCGGGCAGGTTGAGTTACCGTGTGCTTGCCAAAGACAAAAACTAATAAATTCATCTCAGGTGAATTAAAGCATTTCATTTAGATTTTGACCTTTTAAAAGAAAATGAATAATGCATTTCAAAATAAAAACCCATTTCAGACCTGAGAATCAAAACACTTCCAGCTGGAAATGTCGGGGCAACGCATTATAACACCGAAGTTTTTTGATTCCTTAGGTGGAAAGCCTGCTCCCTCAAACCTCGGTGCCAGCGGCCGCCCCGCAGGCAGCTGCCCTGGGCCGCTGGGTTTTCTGCGCCCTCCTCCTCCTCCTCCAGCCCCACCGGGCTCCTCAGGGAATTCGCAGGAGTTTCATAGAGCCTATGGAGACGTGGTTTTCCCTGGTGTTGCTGTTGCAAGGCACGGCGTCGGCCTGCCGGTCACCCCAGGCTCCGGCAGCACCGCCAGCCGCAGCCGGCACCCGGCACAGCGACCGTATACCAATAAATTCATAGTGTAACCATCCTTCCATGTGTTTTTAGTTAATTGATAATGAAATTATGTTCCAGGCTATAATTGCCCTGGGGAGCACCGGGCCGTGCAGCAGGCTGGCGCGGCTGGCGCAGCTGGCACGGGGTTCTCGCCAGCCTCGAGGCCGGGTGATGGGCTGGTCACCCCCGAGCAGCGCCCGTGCTCCAAGTGCTCTGCGAAGGGGCTCATCCAGGGGCTCCCCATCGCTCTGGGCACCGCTCCGGCAGCCTGCAATCGGGCACTGCAGAAGTTAATTGGCTTCAGTAATAGCCAGAGAGCCAGATCAGCCTCTCCCGGCTGCCATCGCTCCCCGCCCCGTGGAAGAGAAGGCGCCCCGCCGCTTGGCCAACGCCAGCCGAACGGCGATGCGCAGCTCCATCAGCGGGACGTCACGTCTGCCGTGAGAAGGTGCCATGCCACGCTGGCGGGGGCTGGCCCCGGGGCATCTTCCCGGCCCCCTCCCACCGCCGATGGCGACGCGGCCGCCCCCCGCCGCGGCCAGGCCTCATCGGCAGGTTGCAGAGGCGTTTGCTTGATGCTGCTGCCGCTTTCCAACGAGTCTATCAGCTTTCAATTTGGCAGAGACTCTAAATACTCATTTCAGCTAATAAAGATAACTGGTAATGTCGCATTACAAGGCTGGCAAGCTCCCAGCAAATATCATAGTGAGCCTTTGTTTAATTAGGGGTTTCTCAGGCAGTCACACTTTTTTCCTCACAGTGGGAGAAATAAGGCAGGTTTCAAAGTTGGGGCTCAAGGAGTACCCTGCTGCAGCCCGGGCATCACAGGAGCCCCTTTCCCAGGCTGAAAGGGCGTTTTGCTGGTGCAGGAGCTTTTGCACCCACCTCCCTTTTTTCTTTTTCTTTAATCTATTTTCTCATTTGTACTTGCCATTTTTTTTTAGCAGCCCTCCCTGCCTCAGGCGTGGGTAGGGCTGGGCCAGGCGTCCAGCCGGGAGCTGGGGGCAGACTTAGCTGCTCTTCTTACTCCTCCTCTGCTGTTCTTGCAATGCTTCCCACCCGCCCCTCGCCTCTGAAAACCTGGAGTGACCTCCAGTGCCAATGGCTGGGGACTTGGCCGTGCCGGCAAGCCAGGGCAGCTCCCGTGGGAAGGCAGCACGGGCAGCCGTGCGCACGCATCGGGCAGGGCTTTCTGCCTGCTCCTGCCTCCCCGGGACCCACGCTGTTGGTTCCAAACACAGCCCCGGAAAGGCTGTTTGTTCTGAGGATCAGTAAAGTTCAGCTGCCGCTGCAGCGCACCGACGACAGCTCCTGTCTGGGTAAGCAAACGCATTTTGATGGGTTTTTCCATCCACCCCGCTCAGGATGGGAAATGCCAGCACCGGTTGGCAAAGCTCACAGAGAGCAGCCCGTGGAGGCGGCGGGAGCAGGAGCCTGGTGGGAGCCATCCCAGCACGGCCGCCCCGGTCACCTCCCTGCAGCACATCCACAGCCGGGGAGAGGGGGGAAAGGTGCCGGAGCAGCAGCGTGGCAGGGCACACGCTGGCATCCCTCCAGGCTCCCAGCATCGCTCCAAGGCGAGGGGAGCCCGCGTCCTGCGGTGCCAGGGCAGCCAGCGCCGTGCCGGATGCCTCCAAGCAACGGCTACAAACCCCACTGGGACACAGGTGCCTGGAAATGCAAAGCAGAGGCAGAATCAAAGCGGGTCATGGAAAGCCTTCAAAGGCTGCTGAAGCACCGGGCAGAGATGCGGAGCATTCCTGCCTTCACCTCCAGGCGACTCAGCAGCCCGCACCTGAGCCCCACCAAATGAGCTCCATTAAGAGCCGCTGCGGAGCGTTCGATCTCCATTCCTCGGGAAACGCCGGGGCCCCAAGACCTCGAGACCGGCAGCAGAGCTGCAGAGGAGCAGCAGCAGGGAGAGGCAGCCCCGCACCAGGTCGCTCTGAGGATCCGTCCCCCGCAGGCTGCACCGCCTCGGGGACCCAGCCGGGACCACCAGCCGCGGCGCCCATCAGCCGGCCCAGCACCACCGTCTCGCTGCCTGCCTCCAGGCTGGCGTGCAGCCCTCGCCCTGCTCCCGCTGGCTCCAGCGGCTTCGTCCTCCTGCTGGGACGGGACCCAGGCTGCCGTTACTCCCCTTTAGCAGCTGCCGTGATATGGGACTCGCTGACCCGCGGGTGCGCACGCTCCTCTCCAGAGACCTGCCGGGAGGCGAGCACCCGCGGGAGCCCGTGGAGGCAAGAGGCAGATTTCAGAGACTTGATGCTGCCCGGGGCAGAGCGTCAGCGATGCTCAGGTCCCCATGAGGTCCTGCCTGCTCCGAGAGGGCAGAGCAGGCCCAAGAGTTACTGAAACCATAGAAAGTGCTTCCCAATCTTTTCTTGCCTGTGCGCTTCAGTGATGAGATGCGAGCTGAGATTTTTACAGTGAATTAATCATATCATTACTGGAATCCAATCTTCTTCCTGACATGAATGAAATGGGAAGAGAACAACAAGTTGCATGCTAGGCACGCGGTGCTACAAGTTTATTGTCATTAGCGGGGACGACTTCATTAACAAGCGTGAACCCAAGAAGCGGCTCCATCCCAGCCCCTGCCTGGCAGAGCCGGGCAGCAGACGCTGCTCCTGCGCTTGCCCCATGCTCGAGCAGCAGCAGCCGCAGCGTTGCCAAAGGCCGGGGTTTTAACGCCAAGCAGCCCCGTGCACGGCCACAGCCCCTCGCTGCATGCCTCGCACCTCTTTGCTCTCCGGCAGGACGGGGTCTCGCCCCCCGAGCCCCCTGCCCGCGGCGCTGCCCCTCTGCAGCCCCCGCTGCACCTCACCAACCAACCCGCTCGGATCAACCGCCGTGGTTTGCTTACGTTCAAAGAAAGGAAATTGTTTTTAATTAAAGCTAATGTAGTGAACACAAACTAACGAGCGCCAGCAGGGCATATTAAAGCCCTACAAAGATTTATGGGACTGTGCGTGCCATAGGAGAGGAATTCTGGGCCGGAGAAGGGAGCTGGGCGCTCACCTGCTCTGCCTCCCTGCAAGTGCCGGGGAGAAGGGAACGCCCAAGCTGCCACCCGGCTCCCAGTTTCCCACACTCCCCTTAAACTCTGCGGCTAAATACGGACGCGTGTGTAAATAATCCAGCCACCTCATTACACCTTCATCATCCGCTACAAAGCCATTAGCATTAATCTCGGCTGGCCAGGAGACAGCTCAGACCAGCTTCGTCACACTGGGGACACGGGGCTCTGTGGTGTGTTTTCCCACGTACCCTTATGCCACTAAGAGGTGACAAACTCTCGCTCCGGTTTCTTAACCCAGTGCTGTCGGAGCCTTTATTTACCAGCCCTTCCTCTGGGCCGCGGGCAGCACCGCAAAGGAAGCCAGGACATGAGACAGCCCCAGCTCCTACCGGGAAAGTCGTCTTCAACTTCTCTTCAACGGCCTCGCTGGCTTTGCAGATTTCAGGTGGAAGCCAGGGCACGGCTGGGCGCTTCGGGGGAGCAGGCGTCACCCCGCCCGCCCGCCGGTGCCCACCGGGCTGCCCACGGCCGGGCACGTCTCACGTGCATCGGCGAGGAGAGCCGTGCGCTGCAGTGGCCGGTGGCATTTAACAGCAGCTCAGCTCGAGTCCCTGCGTCGGCGTCCCCTGCCGCTGGCACATCACGTACCCGTGGCTGTGACCGCCTGGCGCTCGACGCATCCCCGGAGCTGCGTCCTCTGCCGCGGCTGAGGGTACGGCACCAGCTCATTCATAAGCCTCAAGAAATATCGTTGTATGAAAATGTAATGAAAATTATTCAGCTAATCTACTTTAATAACCCAACTTAGGGGCCTCTCTGTGCTGCAGACAGTATAATAATTTTTAAAATATTAGCTGTCATTTCCGATCAGTCCTAGGGAGGCAGAGGCACTTGGCACACGACTCCATCGAGGCTACTAATTCATCTGCCTCCGACCCCGTAAAGAGAAGCGACGCGGTGCTCACAAGTGGTGGCGGGGGCTCTGGCCCCCGCCCGGCCACGGCAGCAGAGGGGCACGGCGAGGGGCAGGGACCCCCAGCCGCCCCCACAAGACACACACACACCCCCCCACCCCCATTTGCCTGCCTCAGCTGCCTTTTGCCTCACCCCTTTTCTCTCTGGGTTTTCCCCCTCCACCCAGCGAACCCAACGCACCACGGCGTGAGCGAACAGCGACCGATGCGCTATGAACTGGGGAGGAACAGGGGGAGCCTTTCAGTACCCAACAAACAAGATTACAACGCGCTGGGACGGGGCCACCATCCTGCAGCCCCGGAGGGGTCAGCCCGCACCTTATTTTCCTGTCATTCCCCTCCGCGGTCCCTGCCCCGACCCCTGGGATGCTCCAGGGAATGGGGGGTGACACAGGGGACCCCCAGTGCTCCCCACCGTGGGACTGATGGCACCACGGCGGTGACAGGGCCAGCCTGGCACTTGCCTCCGCACGACGGGGACGCCCAGGGTTTCCACCTCCCACAGAATAAAATGCTGCCGCACTCTGCCAGTTCTGTGCAGCAAGTTTAATTGATCTAGGATGAGTAAAAAGTATCAAAAATCCCAGAAAACCGCTTCAGTGTGTGCAAAACTCACTGTAGAATATAAAATACTTCAAAAATATTCTGCAGAATCAGATCTGCAAACTTTTTTAAGTTAAAAAAAGATTCCAACACGCCTAAAATATAGTAACGCTTAACAAAAATAAAGACATCCTGCGGTCGAGACGCGCCGTAGCAAATACATTCGCTCTCCCCGATCTGTGCAGATGGAGCCGCGTGGCACCACCGGCACTCATGGCAATGCCCGGGGATCCCGGCGGACAGCAAGACCTCCTGACTCGGTGAGGTGACTACGAGGCGACCAGGCTCACAAGCCCCCGTCGCAGAGACACAGGCATCCCCGAGGCGGTGCTGCCGGGGGAGCCGCGGCAGCTGGACCAGCCACTTTGCCGCGGCAGGCGGGCAGCCTCACTGGTAGAGGACCTTCACACAGAAGGTTTCCTCGTTCTTGTCCTCGTGGTCGTTGATGTGGATCAGGATCTCCTCCTCACCCGCAGACTGGCTCGGGGCGAAGCGCAAGCCGATGGTGTACACCTCCCCACCGGCGACCTGCGGGAGAACGGGTGGGGGGAGAGGCGGCAGGGCCCGGCCCAGACCCCGCGACACGCCCACCCTTCCCAGGCTAGCGCGGCCCTCCCGCGGCAGCACGCCCTGCATCTGCCGAGCATCGCGCCGTGCCCCGAACCCACAGGGCATCGCTCCGCGCATCGCGTGGTCCAGCCCGATGAGGGCGGGGGTCTGGCAAGGGGGGCCCGGCGGCAGGGGGTCGTACCTCGAAGGAGTCCTCCTTGAACTGCAGGAGGTCAGGCCGGTTGGTGCACAAGAAGTACAGCCTGGGCGAGGGGTAGGGGTTGGTGTAGGTGATGCGCTTGTTGCAGCCTCTCCCGCCTGCCGCGGGCAGCGAGATCTCGAACGTCTGCGGGTCGAGCACAAGCCGTGGCAGAGGCGGCACAGACCGCGGAGGGGTCAGAGGGAACAGCGGGCGCTCCCCCAGACCGACTACGGAGCATCGCCCCTGCACCGACACACCGCGGGGGGCGTTTCGGGGGCACGTCGCCTTACGTCCCCCCCTCTCCCCCTCTGCACCTTGCATTTGATCTCTACCAGCAGGTACAAAGGAACCACCTTCGAGCAAAAGCATCCTCCCCGCGCTGCTGCCGGCACCGACGCGTTCGCAGAAGTAATTACAAGCCCCGATGACAAAGAGCAACTGGGACCGGCCAGCTCATTCTCCAGCTAATTAACGGACATCCACAGGGAGAGCCGTGGCACTTGCTCAGATAACGCCCCGCGGCACCGTCAGGCAGGCTGGCACTGGGCAGGACGCTGGGGCATCGGTTTAAACGCCAATCTGAACTTTGCCCAGTACCGAGGGTTTTGGGAAAGTGTTTTTAAAAGGAACACATTAGCCAGCAAATCTAATTTTCTATCTTTGAGGCAAGGCCTCCGCCAGCACAGTGCTAATAGGAAGCAGCATGCTGTAGCTTTAATTTCACAACCAGGGATACTTCAGAGTTGGCACTCCTCAGCGTGGGACTGCCTTCAAAACAGCCTGAAAGACATTTTAACTGCGGTCTTCAGCGAGATTATTTGAGCACCGGAGGGCCAAATGTGCGCTCAGGGTGGCAAGTGCCAAAAAACCCACAGATGTAAAGAGAGGAAGAAGCAGGAGACAGCCCCGGGTTATTAGCCGGACCGCGACCGCCAGTCCAGCGCCGTCACCGCGTTTTTCCGGCGCGAGAGTCGCCGTACCTTGGAGATGAGGGGCTGCCTGCAGGACAGGCAGAGCAGCCAGGAGGACACCAGCTGGTGGGACTCCACGTCCACCAGGTTGAGGTAGATGAACCTGCTGCCAGCCCGCCGAGGCCTCACGCCGATGTACAGGTCCTGGACGCCGTTGGCAGGGAGGAGGAAGGCGCCGTCCGGATCCATCTGCGGAAACCAGCACCGGGAGCTGCAGCCACCTGCGGCGGCCTTTCGCAGCTCCGCGACGTCCAGCTTGGAGCGTAAACTAGACCCGATTGCTCTTAAAAACCTGTGCACCGATGTCAGCACTACTGAATCCCACCTACGTGAAGACACCGGGACTGGCTTCGTGTCAGAAGGGTGAGAGCCGCTCGGGGAGAGCCAGCTCATCCCCAGCCCGGGGACTACCCCCCGCACAGGCTTCGCCCGGGACAGCGATGGAGTTTTTGTGCCTTTTATTATTCACATTCGCAATTACGGCCGAACGAATTCTAAAGAAATTGTTAGTCTTCAGATGGTCTCATTAACGCAGATAATTCGCCCTCTGGGGTTTCATGCCAATGATCCTACACATGACAGCTCTAATCAAAAGATAGTTATCGCAAACACTTTACGGCAGTAAATTGTTCATAATTCCGAGTGGGCTGCCTTTCCCTTTCTGGAGGGGATTTCACGGGGCCGCTCCAGGCCAGCCCCCCGCTTGCCACAGCCACAAAGGACCTCGCCGGCCCCGAGCCCACCCGTGGGGGGTTACCTCCAGCTCCTGGGGGTGGGAGGAGAATGCCCGCACCCTCCGCGGGGCCGGGGTGCCCCGCAGCAGCAGGGAGAGGCGGGTGAGCTGCCCAGCCGTGCAGCCGACGTCCAGGCGCTGCAGCGAGTGCAGGTAGAACTGCCAGATCTGGACGGGCGCCGCCAGCCAGGCGTCCCTGCGGTAGAGACAGACGGACAGGGCTGGCCGACGGCACTGCGGGCTCAGAGCGAGCGGCCGAACGGCAAGCGGGGAGCCCAAAGCGGGAGCCTGAGCTCTGGGAAACCTTCTAAGGACCTCAATTTCAGTCTCCCCCGTTCCTAAAGCTCATGTCACAGCATCGGCTGGCGCAGAGCTAGCCCGGCTGGCTCAGGAGGCATTAGCTCGCACACCGGAGACGCTCTGGCCAGGGATTATTTAGAGGAAAAGAGAACGATGTAAAACCCTAAGCTGCAAACATTTTGGGAAGCCTCCTGCCCAGCTTTCTGCTGCTCAGTGAAGCCGGCCGGGCTCAGGAAGCCGTGAGCAAGGAAAGGGTGGCACGAGGTTCCCTCCTGCCCTGCCACACGCGCGGCGTTAGTGCTTCTCACTCTTTGGGGTCCTGCTACTTACGTATAAATAGCAACAAAGAACTTTTTGATCTGTGGGCTTGGTCCTCCGGCTACCTTTAAGAAGATGTCCTGCGGCTCCCCAGGCCCCTGCACGCAGAAATCAGAGCATCGTTCCAACAGTTAACCTCGAGATCAAACCAGCTAATGAGGACTCCAGGGTTTCCTTCCCATTAACGGAAAAACCCGCCACCAACCCACTTACGAAAGCAGATGCTTTGAGCATCTAGTTAAACTATGTTATTAAGTTATTATACAGCTTGGCTGAGCTCTTCCAGTATTTTTAATTACAAAAGAGGATACAAATGACTATCGCATTCCAGGTCTGCAACTGTAATCAAATTTTGGCAAATTTTCCCCAAGTTTTCTGACAAGCCGTAATCCAATTACCATACTAACGCGTTTCTGCAATGGCAATTAGCAACTACCCTTCATCGCCATCTGCACGTATGCGTGCAAGTTTATTTTTCCTTTCTACCTCCCCCAGCTGCAAAGCAAGCCCAGGAGACCTTTGCTGGGCACTGCAACGCAAGGGCTGTGCTCGGGGAGGGACACAGAGCGGCGGCTATGCTTGGCCCAAAGAGCCCCTCAGCCTGGCACAGCCCTCCCCGCCGGTATCGCCCGGCGGAGAGATGCTCTGTCGTGCGTTCAGAGGACGCGCCGTCCCCCCGCCGCACACCTCCAGCGGCTGCGGGTACCCCAAGCAGCGGGGAAGGTCTGTCCCACGCCCGACAAAAGGCTGCGTTTCCCCAGCATTTTAATCATCTGGTATTTGCTCAAAAGAACAAGCGACTACAGGCTGCTGCACGATGCGATAAGGCGCAGCACTCAGCTGCAACGGCAGAAACAACGCGGCTCCTTTTAATTGGGAATAAAGGGCAATTCCAGCTTCATCACTGCCAGCGTTCCACTGCCACGGGCTGATAAATGGGGATGCTCCGTGGGTGCGAGGTGTTTCTCTGCCAACAAAAACAACCCACAGCAGAAGGACACAAAGGACAGACCGATGCCGAAGCGTAACCGGTACCATATTTTTGGTTTCGCAAATGATGTCAGGGTCGCTGCAGCGAACAAACATCTCGGGCTCCCCCCCCGGCATCCCCACCGGCGCACCTGTGGAGGAGAGAAACCGTATTCAGCGTTTTCTGTTTGTGCTTGCTACCCTGCACCCCACGCAGCCGCAGACCCAAGTGCCTTACGCCGGGCTACCAGCAAACTACACAGGCGTACTGGTGCAGGGAATTAAATATAAAACCAATGCAGGCAAGCGGATGAAAAGCGAGCAGGGAGCCCAAGGCCGCGAAAGCGCGAGGAAGCGGAGACGAGCTCTCTGGATGCCACCCGCGCCTCCAGGAAGGCCCCCACGAACCACAGACACCGACTACCGAGGAAGAGGCCGGGCACGCCGCGGGCTCACCGGGGAGGGTGTGCCAGGGGGGCAGCCGAATGCTCTTCTTCAGGAAGGTGAGCTCCGGGTGGTAGAAGCGGAAGGTCTGGTCCACCACGTGGGGCTGCGGCTCCACCTTCACCCGCAGGAAGGCGATGGGCTTCCCCCCGCTCACCTGGAAGGAGACCTGTCCCGGGGGGCCGGCGGGAGAGGCATGGAGTTTGGGAAGAGCGATGCTTCTCCTCCCACACGGCCGTGTTTTCGCCCAGCTCCCTCACCTGGATGTGCTTTGTCCGCCCAGCCCCGCTCTTCCCCAGGGAGCGGGTGGCCGCACCAGTACCGGTGCCCAGCCCTGCCGGCCCCTGCGGGGTGCAAGAGCGGGTTGCCTCAGGACGCGGCACGGCTACGGCTGCACGGTGCTCCCCCGCGGCGGTAGCACCCTGCCCTGCGGAGGCAAACACAGCCGAGGGAAACCCTTCCTAGCGCGAACAGCTCAAAACAGGGGCCTGCGCCTACCTGCGCCGTGACGACCGCGGGGTCTGCAGAGAAGGTCTGGTATTTGAAGGGGATGCGGACGGTCTCGTTGGGGCGCAGGTAGACCTGAGGCCTGAGGTCATCACGGAGGTGGAACATCTCCTCCTCCACCGGCGTAACGCTCTCGGTCAGCTCCTTGAAGTGACGCCACTCCCTCGGGTCCAGTATGACGCTGGGGGAGCGAGCGGCAGAGGTGCTGGTGAGGACCGGTCAGGGGCCAGCGCCACGCTGGCATCTCCCCACGCACACGGGGGAGACCCCGCTTCAGCCCCCACCTGAGCTCGGGGTGGTCAACCTCGATGGTCACGGTGTGCTGGACACCATAGGGGTTCTTCAGGGCAAACTCGAAGAACTCGGCCGTCCCCAGCACGGCACGCACGGTGTGGGTGGCGGTGATGGCCTGGCTGAGCATCCGGGAGATGCTCTCGCCCTTGATGTGCTCCCGGTAGGCGTCGATGATCTGCAGGTCCCGCACGTGCCGGGCGCGCTGCTCCTGCCAGCCCTGCCGGGAGGGAGGGAGGAGACCATAAGCCCAGAGCCACCGCGGCATCCCTGGCCCCCAGCACCCCTCTCCTCACCGAGAGCTGGGGCGTCCTCCCGCCGCCGGCATCCTCCTGCTGCCGCACCAGCGCCATGCGCCGCAGCTTGCGCCGGCGGGCGGCCACGGCCTCGCTGGGGGCAGCCGGGGGGGCCAGCCTCGCCTCTGGCCGGCGGCTGCGCAGCGCGGCCGCCAGCTCGCCGTCCACCTCCGCCAGCCTCCGTGCCCGCGACACCCGCCCACCTGCAGGGAGAGAGCATCGCGGCACTGACGAGAGACCCCCAATTAGCGCAGCCCCGAGGGCCCCCCACGATGCTGCGGGGCCGGGAAGGGGAGCGCCGGAGGGGGCAGCCACCCCGCAGCTGGGGGCAAAGCACCAGCACCGCGGCGGCAGAGACCCTGCCGACCCGAACCTGCGTGGGGGGACGGGCCGAGCCCCAGCCCAGCAGGACTCACCGCCGGCAGCTTTCAGGGGGAACCAGCTGCCACCCGGGATGCTGCTGGTGCCGTCCGGTGCGGGCACGAGGCGGGAGCGGGACGGCGGCAGGGATGGCGGCTGCCCTGGGCTCTCCTCGCACGGGTGGCCTGCCACGAGCGGAGACGGGGGTGAGAGGAAACCATCTGTTTTTCACCATTATAAGTTGTACTGCAAATTTATATCCTTACTGCAGCTCTTTCCAGATAATTTTAAAAAGCAGGAGGAAATATCTGGTTGCTAGCGATGCTCTGCAAGCCCTGTGGTGCTCCCTCCAGAGCCTATTGCTGTTACCACCATACAGCCATCGGCCCAGAGATGGAGCGGCATCAAAAGCATGGCACCATCCCGAGCGAGTCACCACTGAGCCCCTCACCAGCTCCAGTTTTCATTTCTGTGTTCTCCATCCCTGGGCACCGGCACAGCCACGCACCGCCGCGTCTCCCCGCTCCTGCTGCCATCCCCGCTCCCACAAAGGTTATGCCAAGCGGAGCTGGACGAGGCTCTAAACCCACCGGGTATCTACCCAGCCTACAAATCCCATCCCCATCCTCCGGGCAGGGGCACCAAGCTTTTCAATACTGTTTTTAACATTATTTTGAAATTTTTAAAAAGAGGACAGGAGAAAAAAAAAAAAAAAAAAAAAAAATCAAAGGGTGACTGTTGTCCTGGTGCAGCGTCTCTGCTTCCTCTCTCCCTCTCTTCTTTTGCGGGGTGTGAGTTAAACCTCTCCCTGGGTTGTGAATCTCAGATTCTCCTTCCCAGGAGCTTATCATCCCTTTGCAGGCAAAGTACGGAAACGATGATTTATGATATCTTATAATGGAGCTAATCTTTCTTCTGAAGATAAGATTTTAAAACCTGGAGTCACTGCACATTTATAGGATGGGAAATTAAATATATAAAATAAGAGCAGCCAGCAGGTTCTGGGAAGAATAACGTGCTTACAAGCGCGGTTTTCTTTCGGGTGCAGCCCTGTGTGTGCCGTGCATTTCTCCCGCAGCCCCGTGCTGTTTGCTAGCACCTAACCGCACGGCGCTGACGCTGCGCTGCCAGCCGCCCAGCCGCTTTGCACCAGCATTGGCAGCCAAGCAGGCGGAAGGGACCGCAAGCACCACCAGGAGCCGCACGCCCATGCCCGCGGCCCAGCGTTGCCCGGAGCTGAGCGGCCGGCACCGGGACGGGGGCTCCGACTGGCACCCGGCGAGGGGTGCGTGCCGTGGGGTGCCGGCGCTGGCACCCAAGCCTTTCATGAGCTTTCACGGGCCACGTGAGCAGCGGGCTCTTACCGACGTTGGCCAGACAGAGGTAGAGGCGGCCTCTCACTGCCACGCAGATGCCGAGGGGCCGCAAGGCGCCGTGCCGCAGCGCCTCCCGGCCCATCACCGTCACGTCCGGCTCGTACTCGGTCGTGGCCACCTCCAGCTCGTGGTGGGTCCTGACGGCCGCCCGGCCCTGGCGCAGCAGGGGCTGGGGACAAGGCAAGGACAGGCGAGGGGTAACGAGTTACCGGGGAGTCCGGTCTGGGGGTTAAGCGGTCTGGGTAAGGATGTCTCTGGATGCCCTAGGTCTGGGGGGTTTAGCCCTAGAATAGCGCAGGAGTTCCGGGGAAGTGGAAGAAAGTTAACGTCTTGCCATCACTTTTGAGGAGAAGACGACAAATCCCACGATTAGGGGCTTGTCAGGCTGACATCAGTCTCGGTTACACAGAGGGGCTGACAGCAACTCAATTACTAAAAACGCGAGCGTAATGCAACAGCATCTCAACACCGGACCAAAGGTAAAGTCAGGCTCTTCCTTAACACTCCTGCAGGCTAAGCAGGGGGTCTCCTTCATCATCAGCAGTCCTGAGGGCTTAAGGGGAAAGACCTTCAATTTAACTGATACCTCCAGTTTAACCAATACCTCCAGTTTAACGGCAGCGGACCCAACGAGGAGCAGGGAGTCTCCATCCCAGACGTCAATCTGGAGGCTGTGCTCAGCCAGGTACCGCAGAAACCAGCGCTGCTCCCCAGGGCGCAGGAAAGCGGGGTCCACCATGTACTTCAGCTGCAAGCCCGGTGGTCCTGCGAGACACGCAGCATTGTCACGGAAACGGAGCTTCTGCCGGCAGCGGCACGTCAGCCGGGACGGGGACGCTCTTCTGCTCCGGAGAAGCCTGCCTGCTCGCACACCCACCCTCCTCCACGTAATGAACCCCTTGGTCAATTAGTAAGGTCCGAGGTCCCCCGGGATCGGCACGCTCCCACAGAAACACTCTGCCTGTACGGACCCCCCCTCTCACTTCCATTAACAGCTCCACGTGGAGAAGGAGTTTCATCAGCCGCAAGTGCTTGGTGTCCCTTGGGACCAGAATTTAATAATACGCAGAAAGAAACAAAGAAAATATTCATCTAGGAGGATCAGAGCCGCTCACTCCGGGCGCTGTGCTCTCACATATTGCCTTTCTTTTCAAAGGTGCTTAGCCGCAGCGGGAGCCAGCAGCCTCGACGTGCAAATCGCGCCACCAACACTTACCAGTGTTTTACTTCAAGTGTTGGACATTTTGAACGTTTTTCATGGTGTGCCACTCAAACTAGCCGAGGTTTGCTATTAAAGCAGACCCAGCCTGTTCCTCAGCCCAGAGGCAAGCCCAAATCTGACTGACAAGGAGGAGCAGCCGCACGAGGATGCTAAAACCGGAGCTTACCGGTGCTGAGGGTCCCGTCCTTGTTCACCCGGACAAGCAGCTGCGCCGGTGCAGCTGGCCCAGCCACCAGCCCCCCGTCCATGCTGACCAGCTGCAGCCGTGGTGTGGTGACCGGTGGGAAACGGTAGAACTGGAAGGTGAGAAAGACGGTCCTCGGCCACGTCCCCTCCGCACCGTCCCGGGCATCCCTTGAGGGAGAGAGAGGGGGTTGGCTTAGCCTGTGGCACGGCGCTGCCCCCCATCACGAGCTCCTCGTGCGTTTGGCACGCGGTGAGATGCGGAACAAGAGAAGATCGGCAGCATCACAAGTATTTCGACTCCTCTGAAGACAGCGGGCATATGGTTTGCCTTGGCTTTCCAAAAAGCTTCATAATTCCAGCTGTCTCCCACCATATGCTGCGGCGGAGGAGCCCAGCAAAGGCAGCATTTTACCTTTGCGCAGCACACTGCCATCCACGGAAAAAACACAAGTGGGGCCTTATCCAGCCAAAGCCACCCCCACAGGTGCCAACTTTCTCAACTCCATATGCATTTATGGAGGAAACCCTGCATTAACTAGCTTTTACCTCACATTGTGGCTAATGGATACAATAAAGAAATGGGAACATGATTTAAGAGTGCCCGGAAAGGACAAGAGCATCATCGTAAAACCCTCTGGGGATTTGCCTCCACGGCAGGCGCTGGAGGAAGCGGCACCTTTGCAAGGACTGCTCCCGCTCAAGCAGGGAAGCGGGATGGGGGGGATTTTGGGAAAGGACTCTCCCCCAGAAGGCCCCTGGGATCTGCCCGCAGAAGGCACCGCGAAGGGCTGCCATCCCACCTGCCAAAAGCCAGGAACTGCAGGATTATTTCGTTGCCTTGCAGAGGGTCGGCTTCCTCCAGCCGCAGGCTGAAACTCGCCGGGTCCACCAGCTCCGAGATTCCCACTGGCTCCTGGTTGTGGTCCAGGATCTCCGGGAAGCCAGCGGCGTGCAGGCGCGCCAGGGAGGCACGGGAGAGCAGCGTGCGGGAACTGACGGAGAAATGGGGGTGAGCCACGCGCAAGTGGCTGCGGAGACCCCGCGGAAGGGCGGCCGAGCATCACCTGCCTGCCTGCAGCCCCACGGCGGCGATGGGCACCTGCAGCGGGGTGAAGGGCAGCGCCCGCAGCTGGTCGTCGGCGCAGGGCTCCGGGTCGGGTGAGCCGAGGTCGGCCTCCAGGTGAGCAATCCCCCCCTCCTGCCGAGAGCCACGGCCACGCCGCGCCGGGGGCTGGCCCCCGCGCCGCGGCGGGGCCGACAGCTGGGACACCGACAGCTGGTGGGAGAGTGGCAAGCGTGAGCGCCCGCAGCCCCGCGGCGGAGGAGCAGCACCCCCGAGGCAGCCCGCCCTGCGGGAACCCCCACGGCGAGGCGGGCCAGCAGCCCCTCCTCGCTAAGGCAGCTCCGATGCCGCGTGCTCCGGCACCGCTGCTCCGCCGAGAAGCGGCACAGCTCAGCTGCTCGAGGGTTCGCACCTCTGTTTCTTATTTAGCTGCTGCATTTTCCCTGGCAAGGGGAGGGATGAGAAAATGCATCAAGAAGATCAAACCGCTTAATGCGGTCTTATGAAGCATTTCATTTCATCAAAAATATTTGTGTGCATTGATCCCTGCATCAAGATATAAAAAAGCATAAAGAGGGATCTCGGTATTCATAGCTCTCCTTAAATCCCAGTAGCTCCGCACAAAGAAACTGTGCGTCACTGTCAGCACATACCGGGGACAATAGTACCCAGCAAATCTGGGCTGTCAAAAACCAGAACTGTCCTTAAAAATACATTTGGGGTGTGAAAAGAGCTCAGGGAATTTTGCCCAGCATGTTATAGGCAGGATGTTTTGCTGCCCCGGCGGAGGTGGATTTGAGCAGGACGCTCATCGCCTCTTGGCTGCGGCTGCCAGGAAAAACGGATGGGACCAGGAGCGCGTCCTCCGTCCTCGGCGCGTGGGCCGTGCCCCGGGAACACCGCTGCCCACCACCCACGTCTGCTGGCGCTCGCGGCACTTACCGCCGGTCCCCGTGGGGAGGCCGCCATTCGCAGTGGGGCCGGTGGATCTGCGGAGAGGGACGGGAGAGATGCTCTAGCGGAGCCGTCACCCCCGGCCCCACCACCACGGCTGTGCCCTCCACCAGCAAGCCCCCTCCACCCTCCCACCTGCCCGTTTACTTTTTGGGGGTGGGACCAGCTTATCGAGGTGCCTTACCATCTCTCAACCACTTATTTGACTTATTTTTCCAATAAGACTGTTGCCTGGGGGGGGCAGAATGTAGCACGTCTCCAGATCCATCCGTTATTTTGCCAGGAATTAGGCTAACTCTGCCGTAAAAGGCAGCTCCTCCATCCCCAGACAGTGCCGCGGTTCCCTACGGCCATGCAGCGCTGCCTAAGTGGGATGCTTAATGAGACGTGAAAGTTTTAGGATACTTAAGGTTTTCGTCGCTCCTCCGTTATTTCTTGTCACTCCCTTCATCTGTTCATGCATTCGTGCCCCGAAACGGTACGAGCTTTATCGTGTTTATATTTGGCTGCTTGGCTCGCGCGCCGGCACAGCTGAGCTCGCTGTGCTGCAGAGCCGCGGGTCCTTCGGAGCGGACCAGGGGCACAGATGTTCTATCTCTGCATCCACGTGACGCTGAGACCTTATTTTGCTTTCGCCACCATTCCAGCTATTTCACACTGACTGCTGTACAAAGGAAAGCACCCCGACTCCCTTACATCCTCACATAAAATGCTGTTTTCTCTCAGTTAGGATGGCTTTGGCCCTTGGTAAAGAGACGATGGACAGAACCATCAGCACCACCGGCAGCTGAGCCGACAGAAGATGTGCTAAGCTTCCCCTGGTGAAAAGGGCCAGAGAGCAGCACGTTTTCCAACAGAGCACTACAAAAAGTTAAAAAAATGCTCTTTTCAGCAGCTTGGGGCATGGGCTGGCTCTCGTGCATGGCCACTCACCTGGCGGCACGGCTCTGGGACCACCACGGTGCTTCCCGAGCTCTCCCCAGCTCCGCCAGCCCGCCGGAGCCAGGCAAACACCAGGCAGCCCTCCCCCCAAAATCGCCCTGCCAGGGCATCCCCCCTCGCCGGGCACCCTGCCCACGCTCCAGCACGCTCCCCCAAGCCGGAGCGCACCAGCCCAGCGCCGGGCCGCAAGCTCACCATCGGTGCACGCTTGCCTCTCCCTCCCCCACACCGCAAGTCCCTCAACGCCCTGGCCACCGCCAGCTGAAAAGCGTCCAGGGAAGCCAGGAAGGTACCAGCAGCGACGCAGCCGCGTCGCAGAGACCCTAACCCGGCGCACCCCCAACACCGCCAGACCTCTCGTTTCGCCCGTGAAGAGCTCTGCTTTAAAGCCCCTTACACCAGCAAACCCGCCGGCAGAAAGCCGGGACTTGCCACGGCAAAGCCATGGTGCCACTGCCATCTCGTGGAAAGCACGGCAGCGCCGGAGCCGGCGCGGGAGCAGTGCCCACGCTGCACCCACCGCGCCGGGCATCGCCCCGACCGCGGGCTGGCAGCTGCCGGCTCACCAGAGGAGCCGGCTGAGCTGGTAAGACATACTTAAACCCTGTTAGGTACCTGGAGCGTCGCACCGAGACCTGCACGGGAACCGCAGCAGGAGCGACGCTGGGGGGGAAAGGGGAGTTTGTTTCCCACCGATCACGAAAGGGGGGAGCAGACAGAAACAAGCCGGAGAGGATTTCCAGGAGCCCAGGGCATTGACTCAACTCCGCGCCCAAACCCGAGCCAGCAGCAGTTTTCTTTCCGCCTCCAACACACAGCAGACGGGTGCTGAAACCCCGACCACCTGGCACCCCTGCACTATAGAGAGAGATGCGTACGCGCACACACGCGTACGCAGCCTGGTTTTCCCCGGCTAGGCGCTGGCACAGCCCGTGCACGCCGATCGAACGCACGCTGCTGTCACGCTCCTTCAGCGGCAGCGCAACGAGATCGTTATTCTTCTTCCTCGGCCTATAATTGACATCCTTCCTGTCCTCGATGTCTGGACGGATCCAGCATCCAGAGAGACAAGCAGCAGCACTGGCGGGGAGCAATGCGAGCAATGCACGCAATGCGCTGCCGGTGCAGCTGCTGCACCCTTCCAGCTGTTCTGGGTGTCGAGCACGGGAGCCCAAACACCGTCAAAGTGACCCAAAAGAGGAGCGGGCTGGTGCCGTGCTGGAAATCCCTGGGCATTTTGCACGTGGCTCAGCGCTACTACCACAGGGCAATTTTGCAAGTTAAAAAGTGAGAGCTGAATTCAACTTGATGGAAACTTGGTTCACTCTGGTAATTCATAAACTAGCTCACTGAAACTCAGCAAAGTCGTGTTTTTTCTTCCTGAGCAGACACCAGTGCCACACTCTATATTTTAAATGTCAGCGATCTGGAAAACACTCACTCAGCGATGGCGTAGGAGGCTTCTCCGACTCGTCCCTGTCTTTACGTAGGATCTCTGCTGCAGTTACAAGATGTTCTTCCGAATCAGTAGAAACATGGAATTGGACAGTCCCAGACTCCACGTGCTTCCCCTGAAATTGGAAATGGAACACTTTCAGGCAGCGTGCTACACGCAGCCTCCCTCATACATCTGAGGGACGATTCCCCTGCCCTGCAGCCGGAGAAACGGAGGAGCAAGCTGGAGGCAGAGCTAGCAAGGGGTTGTACTTTAATAAGCTGATCAAATACCGCTGTCCTTGCAGAGACACACACCCCTGCCAAATCCACCCACCGCCACCCCGTATAAGACTTTACAGAGCAAGTTCTGCAGACACCCACGCGTCCATCCGTCTGTCCATCCATCCATCCTTGCCCATGGCACAGAGCAACCCGTGCAGCTTAGCACCACGGCTGTATTTTGGCCGCCACCCTGTGACTCCTTCGCCCCAGCCCAAACCTCCTTTTGCTGACAAACACTTGGGAGTGAGGTCTTTATCTTTTGCGTGCGCATCACTCGGAATAAACCGGCTCAGGTCACAGTGCCTCCAAGAAGTATCGCGATAAATAACTGTGTTGACCAACGCCGTGACAGCTCAGCCTGCACGTTTGCAGTCACTAAAGCCAGGCAGCGCTGGACACCGACTGCGCTATCTATCAGGGTAGATGCACGTTGGCAGGGCGTGGGGGCTGTCACCCTCCTCTTCCCACGCCTCTTCATTCACTCGCAGATTTGCAGAGAGCTTCTCCATCGCCCGGGCCCTTACAAAGGTTTCGGCAAAGAGCCTCTCTAACGGCAAGGCTGCCCGAGCACCAGCCACGCGCCCATGTATTTGCGGTGCAGAAGCAAGCCCTTACCTGGCGGGAGCTCCTGCTGCTCGGTGGGGTCCGGTAGACCAAGGCCTGGCAGGGGCCTCGGCGGGCACCGCCGCGCAGGGGCAGGACCACGTCCGCCTCGCTGGTGCCCAGGACAGGGCTCCAGACGGCCCAGCGCACCGAGCGCATGTCGGCTGCCTCGCCGTGGGTGCTGCCGGGCAGGGCCTGGGGGGAGCAGGGGGGAGCACGGTGAGTGCCGGGCACCCCCACCTTGCCGCCGGGACGGGGGAGCAGGCGCTGCCAGGCAGACACGGGCTCCGATCTCCCACCACCTTCCTGCACCCAGCTCTGGCGTCGCAGAAACCGCTCCCCTTCAACCCGCTCTGGAGACGTTCCACTTTCCAGCACCTTATTTCTCTTTTTGCACCCATTTTTCCCCCCCACCGACCGCACCTTTCTGCTCCCATCCCTTTGCAGGCTCTGAGGAGCACCAGGAACACTTCTCGGTGGAGACGGATACGTCGGTCCCACGGAGCGGACCCGGGATCGCGCAGCCTCTCAGTGAAAGAGCACTGAGCCAGCCTGCACAGTTTTGAGGTTTGCTTCTCTTCCCTCTGCCAGCAGTGCCGCAGGCAGAACCAGCGCCTTCCTACGCGATTTCACCTCCTCAAGGCTGACCACAAGCTCACGGCCACAGCTGCAGACAGGTACGAATCCCACTTTCTCCCTCTAAACCCCGTACCACCCTTCCCACACGGGTACTCTCTGGTTTTCTTGCACTTGCCCCCATTACCCAGCCCACCGCTGACATTATTCCCCTTCCTGCAGGCTGCAGTCGCAGCACATCAAGCACCCGCGCTCCAGGTAATCGTACTTCATCCCTTCACCAAGTTACGCAAGGGACTACGCCTCTAGATTATGGATCAGCAAAATATAGTGCTGATTCAATATAAAAGCACGATATAACGCCTTTCAAAAATAACAGGGTTTTCATCCCTTGTATGTATTTAGCACACGTAGCTGAGACAAAGACACCAGCACCCAGCCGAAGGGCTGCAACCCCCTCGCTCAAGCTGCACTGAGGGACGTATGTTGGACCCCCCATCCCTGGCAGACGGGAAAGGCGGCGTAAAGGCTTCCACTTACCCGGGTGCGTCCACAGCTTCCCCTTAAACCGAAGGAGAGGCACAGAAGCAAACCGAGAGGTCTCTACCAGCGCCCACAATCACCCTCATAGCCTGCTAATTATGGCACAGAGGACAAGGCGATCAGCTCGGCAAGAGGCTTTGGGATTAACCACGCTGCCCAAGGGCTGCGCCGCGGGAACCGGCTCCACCGCAGCCCCGGCCAGCGCTCCAGCACGCAGCACAGCCAAACAAAGATCTGCATCTGGTGCCCCTAATCTCCGCGGGTCCTTGGGTTTCAGCTTTTTAAAGGAGTTGAACCCAACACATAATTTCCAACAGCAAGGCTCAGCTTCTCCTCCCCCTCTCAATACAAATCCCTCTGGCCTGGCACGCATGTCCCACTTTATAAATACTCATTTTCCCCCCAGTTTTGCTCTGGACAGCTCTAACAAGAGAGGACACTTGCTGCATTTTCAATGAGCATCTTAGCAGGACAATTAGGGCCTCCTAACGAACCCGTGGCCATCAATTAAGCCACACTACGAGCTAACGGCTCCAATAGCACAGGGCCTCTGGAGGGGATGACCGAACGGCTCGCTAAGCTGGGTTTAACCTGCAGAAGGGTTAAACTGAAATACATGGAAATGATGGGTAAGTAGGCATTAGCAGGCGTGGTCTCTGCAGTCAATACAGAGACTTCTCCTGGCTTTAGGGCCCGGAGAACATCAGGCTGAAGCTCCCAGAAAGACCTCAGCATTCAGGAAAAAAAAAAAAAGAGCAGAAGAGGTTAACTTCTTTTCGGCATAAATGCTAAATTCTAAAGAAAAGCCTTTTTTAAAATTTAAAAAAAAGCTGAAATCTTCCAAATTAGCTTGCCAGAACACCACGGGACTGCTACAGGCTGCATTTCTCCATATACATATACACAGCGGAGAAACGTGACCACATGTAATTAAAATTATTCATTAAGCCCATTTGCAGGATATTTCGCACAGCGCTGCGGAAAGCACCCGGACACTTTGCGGGGCCATTCGTTAGGCAGCGCGGTGCGCGATGAGGTGCCGTTGCGTCTCGGGGGTGCAGGACAGCGGCACAGGGGCAGAGGACACAGTTACTCAGCAGGGCTCGCTGCCCCAGCGGCAGATCTCCACTCTTTAATCAGGGACGGAGACGAGGTGCACGCACACTCAGCCCTACCTTCCCAGCGGCTCTCCCCGAGGCGCAGAAGACGTACTCCAGCTGGAAGCAGACCCCAAACGCCGGGTGAGGGACCATTTCGCTCAGGTGGATGCGGCTCCTCAGGACCAGGGCTTGACCCGCACCCCTGCACCGGGACAGGGAAGCGGCCGTGGGCAGCGCCCGAGGCAGGAGGAAAGCGGCACCGGCGGTGCCGGAGGGTCTCCCCCTTACCTGGCTCCAGAGCCCGGCACCCCCGGGCAGCCACCCCGCGTCGCCTCTGCCTCTGGCACCAGCACAGCCACCTGCGGCGCCTGGATGAAGCGCAGGCCGTTGTGGACGCCAACGTGCAGCCGCCGCTCCCGAACTGCCACCCCATCGCCGTCCGGCGCAGCGTTAGCCTGCAACAGGCAAGTTTTCCAGCTCGGGCAGCGAGGCGGCACGGGGTGGCTCAGCATCCTTCCCTGTGCCGCCCACAGCCAGGAAAATTCCGGCAATCCCTCAGAAACTCAAAAAACCGGGACCCACCCCCCAGCAGCTGACGGATATTAAAATCTTTCATCTTTATGGCAGAGTTGGTGCAAATCTGGCAAATAAAGGACTCGGCCAGCAGTCCTAACTGCACACCAAGTGCTGCTGTTCCTAAAGGGACATACTACGATGAGCACTGCATCTTATCTTTGCATCTTCCATAGCAGAGCAAACCCAAATTCTGCTTATTAGTGCCTGGATGTTCAAAACAAACCCAACACGGAGCACCTGTGCGCTAATCCAGCAGTAAAGCAGAAGGCCTGGACGGCAAAAAAAAAATCAGAGACTCCAAGTGAAACAAATACACGAGCATCATTTATCTGAACCTTTCCGCTCTGCCCAAAAACGAAGCGCCGGCATTACTGCTCACGCACTGTCCTTTCCCCTGCCCTAACTGCATCAGCACTACCTTAAGTAAGCGATCGCTGTTCAGTAAGTCCAGCAGTTCTTCCTCAAATTCCTCCAGGGAAGGGTACAGCCGGACGGACAGCCTCTCCAGATAGCAGGTGACCGGCTTCATCAGCCGGGGTTTCTGCAAGCAGTCACCTGAAAAGACAAAGTGGTGGCCACAGGTCAGGCCACTGCCAGGGGGGACGTCACCGGGACCGCAGGGACACCTGCTGCCAGACCTGAGCCGAAAGCAGCACCGGGGAGAGGTCGTGGTCACGCGTGGGATCCCCACCTTCCCCGGCACACACACACACGTCTTTACGCCCGGGAGAGACCCAGAAATACCCAACACCTTCGGCGTCAATGGATGCAATCTGTTGACTTAATAAAGCCACCGCCACTGTAGCGCTGAGGTGCCCTGCGGTGCAGGACACTGGCTCTCCCCTCTTCGGCTTTCGAGCAGTGGTCTCAGCAGCACCGGCGACTTGGCTGCTTTGGAGACATCGCTCAGCTTTAACAGTACCAGTTACCACCCCCAAAAGGGTTAGCGGTAGGGGTTTCCAGGCAGCAAGCTGAGGAATAATTCAGCTGCAGAACTGAGAGTACTTTTGAATCTTCGGATCACATAATTTTAATCGCAGCAGCTCAAACGGCAAGGCTGCTACCCACAGGGAAAGATTATCGAGGGCTGAGCGTGCAAGAGCTCATCCCCCCGAACCTGCCAGACCCCCAGCAATCCTGAGCCCCACCACGGAGGAGGAGGACTTTAAACAAGCTGCAAGGGCTTCTAAGACTCCACCAAACGACCGTAATTAAACCAACCATCACTCATCCCTAGCAGCTTCCCAGGAGCGAAGCAATTAAGGGACAGGGAACAGACTGAAGCCGTTTTGACCTCTTTCAGGCTGAGCTATGAATGCAAGGGCTGCAGCTCCGCCAGCCCGTGCAGGGGAGATGCTCTTGCCAAGGGGCAGCGCTGCAGAGAACCCGTCGGTGCTGCCAGAAACCCCGTGCCAGCGCCCTGCCCGCAGCCTCCCCAGGGACCTGCTGCCTTCAGCAGGAGCAGTGCAGGCAGCAGAGAAAGGGAAGGAGTCCTTACTCGTGTCTCCGCGCCCCGGCAGCAAGCCGGGAACAGTCTGCAGCCCAGACATCAGAAGGTTTTCGGGAAGAAGGTGAAATATCGTCTCCAGGGGCTGGTGGGGCTTCAGGGTGTACTGCAGGTGGCTCTTCTCCATCACCGTCAGGTACTTGTTCTCTGAGGAAGAGAAAACGTCCCAAAATGACCAAAACTGGGGGAGACAGCTTTGCAGCGCCACTGTTGAATAAATCATTATCCACGAACGCACATGTTGGGAGCAAAGGAAAACCTGGGTCTGCCCGGCCAGGCTTTTCCCTGCCGGCAGCAAGGCACGTCCGCTTAGCACTACCAGGGCACGGCCCATGTATGGCATCGACCGGTCACACACGATACTCCTTTGGATAGGAGAGGCTTCCAAGAAAGGAGTGAGGCGCAACGTCTTGCTGCTGCTTACTTTCCATGGGGTCCTGGAAGCGTGGGTGCAGTAAGGCGCGCGGCGTCCCGTGGTACAGCTTCAGTCTGAAAGCAAAAAGCACACGCGCAGCGGTCAGTAAATCCACCCTGAAGCACATCCTCATATTCCACAATGCCTCTGCTCAACAATAAGAAACCACCTTCCTACTCTGTACCCGCAGTAAAAATCCTATCCTTTAGGGAAAGGACGGGCATCACTTACAAACCCATCGCTGCTTCCCTAGCAGCGACAAATTCCAGGTTTCTAAATGCTGGCTCTGTTTCTGCAGCCCCAGGACCACACTTGCTCCCCCCAAAGCAGCAGTGCACGTTGCCACCCCAGTTCCCGGCATGCCCCATCACGCAGCGGTGGGGGGACCTACGCTCTGTCCTCAGTGGCCGGGTCCGTCGCCTCCGACCCGCTGCCGAAGAGGGGGATGAGTCCAAAGCCACAGGAGAGATGCCGAGCGCCCCCGTCCCCTTTCCCAGCCGTCACCACCACTTCCACGACAGCAGCGATGCCGGGGTGGTTCAAGGAGGTGTGGAAGTAAACGGCCTGGGACAGGAAGGGAGAGAGAAGGGGTATTTCAGAGGTGGCGGTGGCAGCGCCATACCTGTTGCATTTGGACAGCCAGCGGTGCAACCAGAACGTCCATTAAAACTTCCAGACAGCGGCTCGTGGCAAAGGACCTCTGGCACCACTCGGAAATCTCAGCCTCCTTAAATCTCAAACTTCATTAGCTTTTTTTTTTTTTTTCTTCTTTTTTTTGTCACTAACACCTGTTTTCCAGAGTAACTCGCAGGCTGCAGACCCCGTAAGAGCGGGGCTTCGACGCGCCCCTGACCTACAGCATTATAGCAAGCCCCGCACTGCGAGAGCCAAAGGAGCTGGAAACCCTGCTGCCGTGGGGAGGGGAGACGGGGGTGGCCCGGCCGTGAGGGCAGGAGGGGACGGGACACAGGTCACCTCCACAGGACAGGATTTAAAGCTAGGTTAATCTTTCTATTAAAAACTCATTACTGCGGTGTTCCAGGGAAAACGTTTACTGTAATCACAGGTTGTCAGGAAGTGATAACAGAGAGAGACATTACCACACCAACCCAGAGAAATAAATCGTTATTCTATTATCTTTTATTGCAAAACATTGAAATAATGACCGCTGGCTGCAGACCGATGCCTCGCCTTGCAAAGACAGAGAGAGCCCTTAAAGCGGATCCCTTGTAAAACCAGGCTTGCTGTTCCCTCTGTGAATGCTAACAACACTGCGACAGCTCGTTCCTCTCCCCTAGACCCTGTGAGGACGATGCAGCGTGGGGGTCACCTTGACCGCCACACGTCCCCTGCCCACAAGCCGTCCTCCTCTGGTGAGGCTGGCAAGCGTGCAGGCAGCACATGCAGGCAGCACATGCAGGCAGCACATGCAGGCAGCACATGCAGGCAGCACATGCAGGCAGCACATGCAGGCAGCAGCTCGGCACGGGGCCTGTGCAGGCAGAGGATGCAATGCCCCTGCACGCTGCCAGGTCCCACGAGGCGGCTCTCCAGCAGCCAGCAGCTTCTCCTGCACGAGGAGCAGTGCCTTTCCTCCTTCCCTCACCTTTCACAAATCGATTGCATCTGTACCTGAACTCTTTGCAACACTAAACTGCTGAATATCACAAAGTTAAAAGATCCCAGTGCTCCTCAACAGCGGCTGGTGGCATCACGCCCGCAGGCCACCTCTCCTCTGCCCCGCCGCCTTCGCAAGACCCCGAGCGTTGTGGCTGCACCGTGGGCACGCAGGGCATGCTGCAGGGGACGGGCAGTGCCATTCAGCGACTGCCGAGAGGCTGCGAGATGCAGTCCCCAACGCCCCGAAGCTCCTGCCGGCTGCTCCCAACCGCACGCCAAACACCCAGGAAGCCTGCGGACGTAGGGATGGTGCTCGGAAAGGCAGCTCCACCCGGCATCTGGTGAGGTGGGGAGCAGTGCCATGTTTTTCTCGCCACAGCACACTCTGCCATAGTTTTTTCTCTGTCCCTCTTCAAAATAGCAGGGGTCAGCCAGTGATTAAAACCCTCGTGGAAGAAATGCACGCATCAACACCCCTCAGATTCTGCTTAAATACCGATTTAAATAAATGAAGGAGCAGGGCTCTGATCAGTGCCGCACTTCATCCGCGGCACAGAGCGCTGGAGGAGGTGGAAACAAAAGTGTAATTGGAAAACGTGACACCTCGGCTCTCATCCACGCTACGGGCAGCAGGATCTCCCCAGTAAGGGTTTGCGGGTATCGCAGCGGCTGGAAGCATGGCTCTGGGAGTGTTTAGTTCCCAGGTAAGGAGAGAAAAGCGCTGTGCCGGACGGCGGGCGGCTGCTCCTTCCCTCCCTTCCCACTTGTGAACAAACACTGCTCTCTGCCGCCAGCTCTGAAGACAGCAGGCGGCACATGGCGGCACGCCGCTGCTCCCACGCCATCGCCCAGCCCCGCGGGTAACCCAAGACCCCGCTTTCCCCATTGCAATAAACCTTGCCTAAAAGCTTAATAATTGGGCAGCGTCAGGGGTGCACCCCGGGTAAAGGATCGGGAGGCGCCGGAAGGGACAAGGGTTTGCTGCTGCTGTCTGCCTGCGTGCAGGAAGAACCGTCGCAGACAGGGCTCAGCAGCGGACAGACGGACCACGGGCCAGAGCCCGTGCATGCTTAGGACTTGCTGCTTGAAAAGGCTCACGGCTACAGCGTGCTGTGGCGGGCTCCTAGAGCTCTCCGAGCTCCCCTTCCACCAGCGTGAGGGAGTAAACCAGCATCAAAGGAGAGCGACTCCTGGCTGAAGTCTAGCAACGACTGCCTTTCCCTTCGTGCATTAAAAACCTCCCTCCTCGGACTTGGCTCCTGCAGCTCCAGCCGCCTCCCCGCAGGATCGCTGCCCCCCACACACCTCTCGCCACCCCTTCCCGGGGGGCTGCCGGCGTTTTCCCCAGACCCAGCCGGCACGGACGCTCCCCTGCCCGCCCGCAGCCCCCCGGCACCCTACCTCGTTGAAAGCCGCCCTGGCCGGGTGCGGCGGGGCGGCGCGGGCAGCTCGCCAGCCGCTCCTCCACGTCCTCCCGAAGAAGTGGTGGTAGGTGGCGTCGAAAAGGGAGAGGCGCAGCTGGTACTCGGCTCCCTGCAAGGCACGACAGGACGGGAGGCACCGGCGCTCAGGCCCGCTCGGGGACACGCCAACCCGGTGGCCCCAAACTGCAGAAACCACACTTCAGTAAGAGAGGACAAATAATTCCCGTTTTCTAATTGATGCCCAAAGCGGGCACGCGGCCGCGTACAGCTTCGCGCATTTGGAGAACCCTTCTGAAAGCCAGAGGTTGAACAAGCAAAGCAGAAGTGGGAAAACTGGATATTAAGCACATAATAAATGGGTAGCAGGCTTTTAAAGTGCTACCCAGGGGTTTTAATTTTAAAATGCTTATCTAAATAAAAAATTAACAAAAATTAAAATAAAAAATAATTAAACGCTAACTCAGATTTGCGGGTAAAAACACACGGGATTGAGACACGGCTCTGATTTGCGTTTCCGGGCGCTTTACAGTTAGTTCCCCCCAAAACAAGTAACTTATTTTGAAAACCTCCACCTTTATGGGCTCTGGCCCACAAACACAGCAAGTCCCGGTGGCACCGCGGATCGGCGGCGGGCAGAAACCAAGGGCTCAGCAAGAAAACGCCGCTGGGCTCTCCCCCGCGGAGCCAAGACCCCCTACCTGGGCGAGGGCAGCCCCTTCCAGGCCCTTCAGGACGCAGCGGAAAGCCGTGGAGCCCGGCGGGCGAGCCCGTCTGCGCTGGCAGTGCGGAGGAAGGGCGAGGTGCTGCAGAAACACCCCCTCCCACTCGCTCATCTCGCCCCCCGAGGGTCGCCTCTCCCTCCCGGCGTCGGCTACGGCAAGCGCTGGGCTGGAAGACAGGAGGGGAGCGCACGCTGCGGGAGCCGTGCACACGGGCGACCCGACGGGGACGCCTTCGAACGGGCTCCCGGGCCCTGTGGCACCCGCACGGGGACGCGCCGGCCTTCCTGTGGGAGCGGGCAGCTCAGCAGGGCGTCCCACCCAGCCCACCCGAGGGGACGGTGCGCCGGCCCCACCGGCCTCCGCTCCCCCATACGACAAGGCCCTATGCATACGCGCACGTGTGCTCACAGAGGCCCATATACGTATGTGCACGTATGCGTAGAGACCCACAGACACATGTGCGCGTATACATAGAGACCCACGCACGCCTGTGCCCACAGACACGCGGCCCCCCACACGCACAGCGGCCCGCACGCCCGCGTGCACCTGCACGCGCGTTCAGCGCCACAGGTGCAGGGGAGGCCAGGGGAGGCCAGGGGAGGCCAGGGGAGGCCAGGCCCGCCCTCGCCCGCCCTGCCCACGCCAGGCCCGCCCGCCCCTACACCCGCCCGGGGTCGTCCACGCCGCGGGGGGAAGCCGCGGACACGCGTGCTGCGCAGCACGCGCGGGCCCACGTGGCGGACAGCGCGGCCCACAGGCGCCCATACGCACAGCTACGCGCGGCGATAGGTGCCGGTGCCCGTACAGCGCGGCGATAGGTGCCGGTGCCGCTGCCCGCACCGCCCGCAGGACCGGGCCTCCCCGCGCATCCACCGCGCCCCTACGCCATCTTCTCGGGCCCGACCAACCTCGCGCCGGGCCGGGGGGGGACGGACGCGCCGCCGCCGCCGCTCGCCGCCCCGCAGCCCGCGCTCCCGCGCCCCCTCGCCGGCGGGCAGCGGAGGGGGGCGGCGGCGGGGCGATCCCGGAGCGGTGCGGAGCGCGGCGGCGGCGGCGGGGCGATCCCGGAGCGGTGCGGAGCGCGGCGGCGGCGGCGGCGGAAGCGGCGGCGGTAGAGGCCGTCCCCCCCCGCGCGGGTGGGCGCGCCCGGCTCGGCATCGGGTTACTAGGGCGATGGTGCCGCACCGCGGGGGGCGGGGCCTCGCCGCTGGGCCCGCCCGGCGCCGCGGCCAATGGGGACGGAGCGGAGCCCGCATCATTTGCATGCTGCCGGAGAGGCGGGCGGCGCGGCCAATCGGCGGCGGGCGGGGCGGGGCGGGGCCTGCCCCCCACGAGGGCGCCGCGGCGGAGCGGCGGGGAGCGGCGGCCGCGGGCAGGTGCGGGCAGCGCGGGCCGGGGCGGGCGGGGCGGGGAGGGGAGCGGGGACCGCGATGGCGGCCGCGATGGGGGTGATGGAGCCGGGCACGGCCGCGGGCAGAGGCGCGGTAAGGCCACGCCGCCGCACGCCCGGCCCCGGCAACACCGGGCTCGTTAGCCCGGGAGCGGCGGGGGGCGATGCGCGGGGCAGCCGGTGCCCCTTCCCGCGGCGGGTCGGCTGCGATCGCCGGCTGCGCCCCGGGCATCCTCCCAGCGCTGCCGGGCGTCGTCGGGGGGCGGCGGGCGCAGTGCGCGGTCTCGGCGGGGAGGGGCAGTGCTGGGGGCGGCGGGCGCGGTGCGCGGCCCCGGCCTCGCCCGCCCCGGCAGCCCGGGGCCCGCGTGTCCTGAAAAGCCGCGGGGATGCGCCCCGGCCCTTCCCTTTCCTTTCCCGTCCCTTCCCCTTTCCTTTCCCGTCCCTTCCCCGTCCCTTCCCCGTCCCGGCTCCGCTCGCTCGCCGTCCCTCGGGTGGCCCGCGGCCCAGCGCCCCGACCCACGCGGCGCGGCGAGCGGGGCCCCTCGCCAGCCCTGCCGGGGAGGCCCCTTTCCTCGCGCAAGGAACCCCACCCTGAGCGGGGAGGATGGGTTCCCTCCGCCCTTTTCTATTCCCCGGCACGGCAAGGTAACCCCGAACCGGTGCGCCGGTCGCTGGTGGCCTGTAGCCGGTCGCTGGTGGCCTGTAGCCAGTCGCTGGTGGCCTGTAGCCCGTTGGCGTTGCACCGGGCAGAGGCGGGCGCTTAAACCCCGGTGACACGACGTGCTGCCAAACCCGCGGGAGAGCGTGCGTGTTCCTCCCGAAAGGTCTTCCCCTGCTCTGTAATCAGAGCCGCTTTGCGCACAGCGGAGACAAAACCGTGGCATTTTCTACAGAAGGCGGTGGCTTCGCTAGCCGAAATGACACGTAGGGCCGTTGGAACGGAGGACCCTTCTCCCGCGCTGTGGAGGATTCCCTGTCCTGCAACCCAGCCGCTGCCAGCGCTGCCCTTGGGCTTTCCTTCGGCCGTGTCCTAGACCCGTGGGTTTCTTTGGCTCGTGAGCCCCTTTCCAGCCTCTACTTGTTAAGGCTGTTTTCCTTGCGGCGGGGGAGCCCCGTCGGTCCCGTTCCCGCTCAGCCAGCGGCCGGGATGCCGTGCCGTTGTGGTTAACGCAGGCGTCCTGGGACCATTCGCGCGGGCGCCTCGGGCTCTCGTCCCGGTGAGAGCCTCTCAGTAGAAGAGCAGAGCCCGCTGGGAGGCGAGACCAGGTCGCTGCCGGCTTTGCACGGGTAGGGCATCGAGCCAGCTTTCCAAAAACCACAGGTTTCTTCCAAAAGCGTTGCTGGGAGCCATGGTGCTGCGTCGTGAGTGAGTGCCGGCGCAGGCAGGCTGGACGATATGTACCCCATAAATTGCATATATATACATATTGCATATATGCAGGGATTCTCCTGCTGGTTAACAAGAAACGCCTCTGCTCGCAGCTGCTAACGGAAGATTCACAAGAGCTGCTTTTTTATTATTTTATTATAATATTATTATATTATAATAGTATTATTATTAATTATAATTAATTAAAACTGGCGTGCAGGTCTGTGGGTCGGACGTGCAGTGGAGCGAGAGCAGAAAACCTCAGCGCGCGGTTTCCAGCATCTGCTGGAGAAGCAAAGCCGCTGCCGTGCCAGTGCTGGGGAGCGCTCCCCCAACGGGACGGGGTTTACGGCCTTCCCCGCCTGTCACACGCTGCTAGCGGAGCTGCCGCGGCGGGGGAAGCGGGCAGCCTGCTGGGATCACCCGCGCCGGCGGTGCCGAGCGGGTCCCCATCCGTGCCAGCGCGGCTCGGAGTGGGCAGCGTGCTCGCTGGCCCCGTCGGTGGCAGGACCGCGCCGGGAGGGCAGAGGAAGTGGCAGGATGCGGCAGTGAAGCTGAGCGGGACTCGGCGGATGGAGAGGGACCGGTTTTTCCTGGTTTATAAATGAAAAAAGTGCTGCTGCGCGCTTCTGAAACCCTGACCCCTTTTTGCTGGCTTGGCCTCTGGTTTTCATGTTAAATCCAGCCGCTGGCCAGATCGGTGCTGTTATCGCTCCAGGATTACAGTGCCGTGCTGCCGCCGGGGACCAGCGTGCTCCAGTTACTGGGGTGTCTCTGAACCACGCGCTCCGGGGTGGATTTTTTGCCCAAGATGGCCAAAAAGCCAAAGGTGCTGGGAAGGCATGATTGGCGTGCGTGGAGGAGGACGGGTGGCCGCCCGGTGGGACACGGTGCCTGGGCGAGCCCCAGTGCGGGGAGGCGGCCCCGCAGCATCGCCTGCGGACACCCTTATTTTATTTTTTAAGAAAAACACCCGGCATGACTTAAAGGCATCCAGTGATGGAAACGTCCAGCTCCAGACTCCCCGTGGCCACCGGACAAGCCTCCTCTCGCCTGAGCTGCGCAGGGGTGGCCTGCGCCCGGTGGCAGCCGCTCACTCGCCCACGCGTGCTGGCAGCGCCGGGCTGCGGCACCGACACGGTTAAGGCACCGGCGGGATCGGGAGCCGGGCTGCACGCCACGGCCGCACGCAGCCACGGCTGCACGCCACCGCGGAGCCAAACTTGCCGAGTCAGGATGTGAGAGCGGCAGGGACGGCTCTGCGGCGTCCCTGGGTGCTGCCGCATCCCGGGGTGCGGAGGGCTCGGCTTCCCTCCTCCGCCAGACGCCTTTTCCCAGGGACGGAGCGGGAATGGGGTAGGAACCGGCACCCGCTGTGTTTGCCACCGGCTGTCGCAGCTGCTCTGCACCGGCACCAGCGCCACTTCCCGAAACCTGCAGAGCCTCCGGCTCTGCCGGCAGCTGGGCTTTTTATCTCCTTTTTTTTTTGCCTCCCGACCGCACGTCACCGTTAGAGCACCGGAGCCAGGTAGGTGGGGTGTGGGGTGGTCGACATCGCCGGCAGGTTTGCGGTGCCGTGGCGGTGGCTCAGCCGTGCCTGGCTGGTAGCCACGGCGCAGCGGGCAGCCCGCCCGCCGGCTCGCTGGGGAAGGGGCGCGTGCTGGCAGTGCTGCACATCGGGGACCCGCGGGTGCTGGGTGGCCTGATGGACCCCGTTACTTTCGTGCTGGTGTACGTGACGGCAAAGCAGGAATAACCCCGTCTGACGCGTCGCGTATGGTTTTGGGCTGTGTCATTGACTCGGGGGGCCGAGTGCCTGCGCTTCGGCATGCACGGCATGATCACGGGCAGCCTCACGTGTCGCAGCTAAATCCCCAGCGCCTGCCTTGTTCGTTGTCGTAATGACCGGCTTGTAAACGCGCCCGAGCCCACCGGCCACGGTCGGAGGGAGCCCGTGCCGCGATGGCAGGGTGGGGGAACGCTGCTCTGCAGCAGAGGCTTCCCCGGGCAGAGGGAAGGGGCAGGGCTGCTGCTCTGCGGATCCCTGCAGCGCCGGTGCTGCGGGCGGGGGGCCGGGAGCGGACGGGGAGTGCACGGGGCCCAGCGCGGGGCAGGAACAGAGAGGTGACGGCAGGAGGTGCCGGGTCGAAAGCCGTTTGCAAGGCAGAGCAGGGCAGTGTGAGTAATTGTGCTAAAGTCGCCTTTCCCGTGGCGTGTTGGGCGGGGGGCATTTGCTGGGAGTGCTTGTTTGCAAACCCAGTAAAAAAGGGGTAGAAATACGGGGACAGGCACCCGGTGCGGGAAGGTGCTCAGCGCCGTCTCCCCTGCATCCCTCACCTGAGCAGCTGGGAAGGACGCTGGGGCGCCCGGGGCAGGGGTCCCGCAGCTCCCCCCCCCCAGTGCCTCACCCTCAGGGGCTCAGGCTCATCAGTAGGTGCGGAGGCTTCGTCCCTATGTTCAGATTAATTCCGTGTGCAGTTTCACCTCCTCTTGCTCCGACTGCAGCGTGTTTGGGAGGCTGCGGTCCGCAGATCATCCCCCAGGCTGGCCCAGCAGAACTTTGGCTCCCGGGGGTTCCCAGCCGTAAATCCTCCCAGTGCCTCCGTGCCCACGCTCTCGCGCCCCATCGTGCTGGCCGGGGATGGGGATGGAGCCTGGTGGGAGCACAAGTTTCGGGGCACCCTTGCACCCAGGTCCCAGGCACATCCCGCAGAAGAAAAGACTTTTCTTCCCTTTGCACGCATCGCCCTGCAGAAAGTCCTGCAGTTGCGGGCTCGCGGCTGAGTTTTGCCGTGAGGAAGCTGAAGGTGCAGGAGTGGTCTCGGGGAAGCACCAAACTGCCAGCATGGAGGGGACCGGGCTTTCGGCAGCGCCTTTGGCTGGGAGGACCTGGCGGGGCGGGTTGACCCTGGGGGCCGGGATGCTCCGGCTCCTCGGGACGCGGCGCCCTGCCCCGGGTCCCGGCCGTCCAGCAGCGCTTCCCGGCAAAGTTCCTCCAATGCCACCAGAGACTTGCCAGCCACCACGCTCGGTCCCCTGGCATTACCATGAGGTAACGGATGAGGGGCGTCAGGTCCTGCTGAAAATTGCGGAGAGCTGAGCTCATCGCAGAGCTGAGCTCATCACACCGCAGATCCCCAGGGTGCATAAACAGAGCCGGTCCTAAGCCATGCCATAAGTTTGAGTCTCAGTTTGTGGCAGGGCAAGCACGGAAGCCGCACGGCTGCCCCCGCTGCGGCTGGGGCAGGGGTCCGGCCGTCCCTCCTGCAGGCGTCTCCCCAGCTCGCTTCAGCTTCCTTGCACTGCCACTAATTAAGTGACGCTGGGCGGGCATGAAGCCCCTTGCAGGAGCGTGCAAGACGGCACCCGGGCCGGTGGCTGCTGTTGAACCTGCGTTTTGCAGGCAGCTGCCCGCTGCCAGGCGAGGGCCGCAGGGAGCGGCGAAGGTGGCACGAGCAGCCCCCGGGAGAAGCCGGGGGTCGCGATGGCTTTGGGGGCTTGGCAGGGTCCTGCTCAGGGCACGCAGTGCAATGGTGCGGGGCCACGGGGGAGCAGCTCCCTCCTGCCCTCTCAAAAATAAACCCGGCTTTATCGAGCCTGCCTGATCTCTAGCCCTGGCTGCAGCCAAAGGGAGCCGCGTTTCTGTGGGTGCAGGGGAGGAGGGAGGTGGGGCCCTGCACCGGGGCTGCACCGGGGCTGCAGCGGGGCCGGGGGCTGCGGTGGGCGGGCAGGGAGCTCCGCGGGGACGGGCTCGGCTGCCGCAGCCGCTGCCATTGGGCCGCGTGGGCTGCAGGGGCTGCACCGGGATGCGGGCACGCCAGGCCGGGATGCGGGAGGGATGTGGGATGCAGGCACGCTGTGCTGGGATGCGGGAGGGATGCGGGATGTGGCAGAGATGCAGGATGCAGGCATGCCCTGCTGGGATGCAGGCGGGATGCGATATGCTTGCACGCCGTGCTGGGATGCGGGAGGGATGCAGGATGCAGGATGCAGGCACGCCGTGCCAGGATGCAGGCAGGATGCGTGCCAGGACGCGAGCACGCTGTGCAAGGCCACGCTCCCGCTGTGCCCAGGGCAGTCGGGGAAGGAGCCCGGAGATCTCTCAGTCCCCGTCCGGGGGAAAAAGCAGCTCGTGACCTGCAGCGTAAAGATGGCATTTCACGGGCCTAAAGAAAGATGGGTTAAATTTAAAAATTAGCCCCAGTTTTGTAGGGAAGTGCTGTGGTTTTCTGTGATACTGGAAACTGCTGACGGGGTTGCGGGATGGGGAGCGGGAGCAGGACCACAGCTCCTAGCAGATCATCGTGCCGGCTGCCTCCCCGGCATGGGGATGGGGACGGGGAGGGTCGGGGGTGCCTGGGGGCGAGACCCCTTTCCCTCGGAGCTCCTGCACCCCTGCTCACACAGTCGCGTGGGCTGCAGGAAAAGCCGAGCTATTTTCCTTTCCTTAGCTTGTCCTTCGCAGAGGGACCCTCTGGGGCTGCTTTAGTGTTAAACACCAGCAAAATGATTAATTTTTCAGGCCCGCATTTCTTCACTATTTCCTGATATGTCGTAAGACCTCCATGACGTGGCTTGGTGCCTCGCTGCCGCAGCTCAGCCGGGTTGCCCCGTGGCGTGCCCTGCTCGCCTCCCATGGGCAGCGAGGCGGGCAGCGAGGTGGGCGTTGAGGTGGGCAGCGAGGACCCTGCTCTGCCCTCCCCGGGAGCCCCAGAGGTTTGGGGAGAGCAACGCACTTGGGGAGTCGGCGGCACAGGGCAGGGGCGGGACGGGTTTGGGATCGGCAGCGGGTCAGGGTGGAAGCCCTGGGGTCTGGGGCTGGCGGGGCTGCTGTCCCCTGCCTGCCGCGCTGCCTGCCGCTGCCAGTGCCACATACCCAACCGCCTCGCGAGCTTCTGCAACAGGAAGCACCGTCATGCGCGCGCCCCAAAAACCCCCGTTTCTTCCTCTTTTTCTCTTCCCCTGTGGCAGGGGTAAGGCGGTGAGCGGCTCCGGGGAGCCCAGGCTGGCTCCATGTATCCCGAATCCACCACTGACTCCCCGGCGCGACTCTCGCTGCGGCAGACGGGCTCCCCAGGGATGATTTACAGGTAAGGTGCAGGGCGGCGCTGGGGGGGTCTGCAAGGCTTCAAACCTGGGGCCACGGCACCCAGAACCGCCCCGGCATGCTTCATGCAAAAACTTCCAGGACTGCAAAAACCCACGTGGCAGCAGCAGCGTTTTTGGGTGCTGATGCCTGTTACGGGAGGAGTGGGTACTTCTGGGGAGCGTGCCGGTGCCTGTTGCATGGTGCCCCCCCGCGATGCGGCACGGGTGGGTGCCACCGACCCTTCTTGTGGCCACCGGCTCTGCTGCTCAGTCCCGCTCCACCATTCTAATGGGGTTTGTGGCATCTTTCTTCTTTCTCCCCTTTGCTGTCGGAAGCGCGAGGTACGGGAGCCCCAAGCGCCAGCTCCAGTTCTACAGGTAACCCAGCTCTTCACCCTCCCCAAAATCCCCCCCGGCAAGCAGACACGGCTGAAGCCCCGGCGGCCTCTGCCCATGCCCGGGGTGCTGCCAGCACGGGCGCTGCTGGCACAGCGCCGCCCTGCCTCCATGCAGGGGTCCCTCCGCGCGGGGCGGGCATCGCCAGCGCGGCACCGCGTCTTCGCCTGCTCGTGGGTCTGGCAGTGCGACCTGGGGACCCCACGTGTGTGGCTGGGTAGGTGGGGGCCATCCTCGCTGGGTCCCCAAGCAGCGGAGCGCGGCCGGAGCGTGCCCGGAGGGCTACTGGGGGGCAGCTGCCGCGGGGGGGTGCGGGGCTCAGCTCGGCGCGGGGGGAGCATCCCGTGCCAATGCTGCGCCGGGAAGAGCCCGCTGGCTTTTCCCAAGGGCAGCTCCAGGAACCGGGCCAGCCGCTCCGCTCCTTCCATTAAGAGAAGCATCGTTAAGTGGTAAAGAAGGCAACGCTTCCCCCCCACACCCCCTCTTACCGTCTGAAGCGAAGGCGGCACTTTTCCACGCACACCGTGCCAGCAGCCGCTTCACCGCTCCCGGGGCCGCAGCAGCCCAGTGGCGCTGGCCCGGGTCCGGCCTGGCCGCAATGGGGCGAGGGATAGGGGGCTGCCCCCCAAGGGAGCCGTGGCCTCCCCGCTCCGTCCCCACGTGCAGCAGGAGGAGGAGAGGCTGGCCGGCACCGGGGTGTTTCGGTGGCACTGCCAACGTCCCTGCCCCGGCGATGCACTGCTGCCGGCACCGCCGAGCCCGAGCCACGGGTGGGTTTTGGCTGCCAAACCGGCCAGGCACAGCCGCGCGCCTGAATCGCCGGACGCATCTGGTGTGAAAGGGTCCCGAGGCCGACAGGCAGGAGCCAGCTTGCCCGTAGGCTGCTGCCACGGGCGTCTGTCACCCAGCCCCGTTTCGGGGCTCCTGCCCAGGGGAGGCTGTGTTTTCGTCCTGCCGCGGCCCAGCTCTGACCCTGCTGCCGTGGGGACCGCAGGAGGGCTGCGTCCACCACAGGGGACCTGCTCCGCTCCCAGACGGCCCCCAGCGCCCCGGCTGTCCCCACCACCCCGCGTGCCGATGGCGCGGGACCTGCCACTGCAAGGCGAGGGTCGGCCGCGGGCGGAGGCAGCGATGCCAGCGTTGATAAAGCAGCGGCGCATCCCGGGGCTTTTAGCAAAGCGGCCATGAATAATTTAGCTCCCCTTCGCAAGGAAGAAAATCCCCTAATAGGGCTAATGGAGCACAGCAAGAAAGCCGGGCTCTGGGGGGGCCCGTCGCAGCCGCCAATTGCTTTGGACGCCAAGCGCCGACACTCCCCTAATGCAAAAAAACCCAGCGGCCGCGCGTCTCTTATAGCTGCCCCGGGGCAGCCCGGCCACCCAGAGCTTTGCCATTGATGAGCAGCGTCCCCGGCGCGCGGGTGAGTCGGGGCCGGCGGCGCAGGTGGCAAGCGGGGACGGGCACAGCCGGCGGTGCAGCCCGCTGCGGGCAGCAGGGGGGATTTGCTGGGCAGGGGAGCTCGGGATTTGGTGGCTTGGGGGGGGCTCGTTTGGGGTCTTTTTGGTTTTAGGCAGGCTATCGGTTGCCAACAAGTTCCCAGCTTGGCAAGCCAGGCTGGACAGACGCCTTTCCGAGCAGCCACCCTGCACGCCCGACTGTCACCCACTTGTTGTGCCCCTGACGCATGCTAACGGCCCCCTGCTATCCCGCGGAGCCTGCGTCCGGTCCCCATCCCCGCTCCTTCCCTGCCAAACAGCCTCTCCCGCTTGGGCACGGCACTGCTTAGGCTTCGGCAGCGCCCACAGCCCCCGCTGCTTCTCGTCCCTCGGGCGGCTGCAGGATTTCTGCTAAGGAACGGCCCGTGGACGAACCCGCTGCCTCCGCGCTCTCTCTGCCGCCCCGTAACGTTGCTCGGCCGAAAATGAGGGAGGTGTTGAAATGAGGCGGGCGGTGGGTTCCCGCCCCGTTCCTCAAAGCAGCCCAGACCAAAGCCCCCGGCTCCGCTTGCTGCAGCCGTTTCATTGCAGCGCGGTGAAGCTGTAGAGCAGCGGTGCAGCCGGCTCAGACTTCGCCCAGCCGCTGTCGGGCAAGGGGATCCCACCGGGGCGAGGGGTCCTGCCGGGGACAAGGGGGTCCCCCCAGGGCTGGGTGCTGCACCCATGCCCAGCAGGAGCCACCGGCGCTGCCCTAATTAAAACCACCAGCTGTGGAGAAGAGCTGGTGCCGGCGGTGCCGGCTCCGGGCTCCGGCTTCGAGGCGTGGCAGGAAGAGGAGGCTGGTGGCCAGCGTTCAGTTTGGCTTTGCCGCAGGAGAGGGGTCCCCTTTCCACGTCTCCCTGCATTCCCAAGCCCTTGCTGCAGAGCAGGAGGCGCACGGGAGGGTCCCCGGCGGCGCTGGGTGTCGCAGGAGCCCCGCGGGTTCCGGTCACCCCTTGCCAGCTGATGCTCCGTACCTTCTGGGTTTTCTTCTTTTTTCTTGAGGTCACACCTCAGGGGGAAAGTGCACTTTGCTTTTGGCTCCTGCTACTGTAAATTTGAGCTTTGCAGGGAAAGAAGAAACCACCAGTGGGAGCCCGGCCGGAGCCTGATGCCGGCGCAGCTCCGGCACGGTGCACTCCCAGCTCCCGGTGGCCGCTTCGGCACCGGCGCCGTGGTTTTGGCCCCGGTTCCCGCTCCTTCTTTCAGACAGAGGGACACTGCAGAGAGTTGCAGGGAAATCGATGCCGGTGCCACCACCGGTGAGATCCCAGCTGTGGAGGCGGTGAGCACCTCCAGCTTGGTGAGCTCCGGTGAGGAGCCCGCTCTGCAGCAGGCTATTTTCGGCAGCCCACACCGGCTGCGAGGTCGCTGCCGCGGCTGCGGGGAAGGTGTTGGCTGGTGGCACGGGTTGCGGCAGCCTGCCGCAGGCACAGCAGCCACCGGCGAGCTCCCGGCACCCACGGCCCCTCTGCGGATGCCCACCTTCCCCAGGGAGGCCCACAGGGCCACCTTTCCTGTCCTGACCTCTCCCGCCTACCGGCACACGGTGCCGGATTCTCACCAGCGGCGCTTGTGTCACCGCCCCAGCCAGCTCCCGGGGCCCAGCGTGTCCCTCGCAGGGATGCAACCCAGTGGCAGCCCAGCTGGTGCGAGCTGGGAGCAGCGCGGCCGGGGCACGTGCCAGGCTGCAGCAGCTCACCGCGCTCGGGGCGGCTGTGGTCGCCCGGCCACGGGCAGCACCACGTCCCTTCTGTGCCACGCTGCCGCCCTCGCCCTTTCCTTTGCTCTTCGGCTCCCCCACCAAGACTTTACTCCGCTGAGGCGACTGGCTTGGCCAGGGTCCCTGCTCTCCCCTCCCTGCGCCGCAGACCCGCCGCAGGTCCTTGCAAGGGCAGGTGCCACTGCTCCGGCATCGCGGCACGGGCAGGGCTCTGCCTTGAGCGGCAGCGGAGCCCGGTGTCGCAGCAGGGCGCTTTCCCAGCTCTCTCCGTAGCATCGCTGAGCGGTCGGCGGTGGAGCCGGCCCGCAGAGCCCACGCTTGGGTGGCGGGATGCTCTCCATGACGTACAGCGAGAGCCTGCGCAGCGTGGCCAGCCGGCACCCGCCCGAGTGGGGGCTGCCACCGGCCCCCCGGCCAGCGGACGGGCCGGAGCTGCGGCGGCTGCGGGATGTGCGGGCGGCAGCGCGGGCGAAGACGCTGGAGGAGTTCCTGCGGATGCACGGGCTCTCCCTGGCCGACGGCACCGCCCGCGCCACCGGGATGAAGTACAGGTAAGGCGGCACCCGCCGGGGCAGCGAACGTGGCGAGGGCCGAGCGCGCCCGGCCCGAGATGCGGGATCGGAGCAGGGGATGCTGCTTAGCGCTGGTTTCACACCTCATCGGGGAAAAGCCCGGCCTGCAGGAGTTCACTGGCTTCCCTGTGCCGCACTGAGGTCGGGAGGAGCCGGCACCCTTGGCATGAAAGGCGGTCTGGCGCGGCGTGTGCGGGAGAGGCTGCAGCAGGTCAGCGCCGTTGTCTCTTGCTCGGTGATCTTTGGTCTCCTCACTTGGACTTCCCTCGTGCTGTTGGGTAGCTGCAAGTGCAAACACGCTCTGTGCTTTTAAAGATCAGGCAGTTGGAGCAAAAAGCCCCGGAGATGCTTTGTCCGTCTGACGAGCGTTTGCTGCGGAGCTGGCCCTCCACTCATCTTGCACGTGGGTCCCAGGATGGCGTGAGGCGCCTCAGGATTTCAGCCGATTTTTGTCCTCGTTACCCGCCCGTGCCGGGGAGGACGTGCCGGGCTGCCGAAGCCGTTGGCCACGGCTCGTCTGGGGGCACGTGGCTGGTTTTCCCAGCACATCCCTGCCCGCTCTCCCCCAGCATGGCAGGTGGGGCGATGGGCCGGGCACCCCCGGTAGCCCGGCTGGGGCTGGGGCCGGGGGCACCGGGGCTGGGGACAGGAGCTGTTCCCCCCTGTGAAAACGCAGGGGTGCCCCTCGCCCCCCCGCTGCAGCGAAGGCCCCAGGGCCAGCGGCTCTGCCGGCTCCTGCTGCGCTGCGCCGTGCCGTGCCGTGCCGTGCCGCACCGCGGGTCGGGTTCCCCTCTGCTCCCAACAACAGAGGTAACATTTACACGGTGGCAAGAGCCCATCTAATATTCATGGGGCCGTTATTTATTGATGGGGAGAGGCTTGCACAGGCACCTCCAGTCCTTCGGGCATGTGCCCGCTGCCCCCAAAATCTCTGGGGTTTCTCCTCCTCGGGGAGCTGCCGATTGCTGCCGGGTCCCCTCGCCCCGGGGCTGGAGCCGGTGGGATTACCCGGCTAAGGAGCTTTGTGGCAGAGGGAAGCGGAGGAGATTACAAGATTTCTCATTAGGTCGGGGCTGAACGTGCGTAATTTCCCCCGCAAACCAAGCCCTGGCCCCTCTCCCTGCTCCTTACCCGCAGGCACGGCCAGTGCGGGCAGCCGGCACGTGGCCCCGGCCACAAAACGGTGCTGCAGCGCGGTCGGCTCGCGTCCCTCCTTCGTCAGATGCTGGGCTGGGTTTCGCCTCGATCCGCGTAGCTCGCGCTGCGCGAAATTTGGGTGATGGGCCGCGGCCCCGAGGGGGGGCAACCGGTCCAGCTTCGGCGAACCGCCGGCCTCCGCGCCCAGGAGAGCCAGCGGCATCGCCACCGCCTGCGCTCTCGCCCCAGAACCGAGTATTTGGCGACGTGCACGCGCTGCTGCCGGGAGGTTTGTGCTTCGGACTTGCATCCGCCCGAGAGGAGGGACGCCGCGCTGGCGGGAGGCAAGAGGCCCCTTCGCCCCTGGGGCCTCGGCCCCCCCTGCGCCCCAAGCCGGGGCTGGGCCGGAAGCATTGCCCGCAGGGGATGCCCGGCGGGTGCGGGGGGTCCCTTCGGGGGGCACCCGCTGCGGTGCTCCCGTTCCTGCCCCCCGCCTGCCCCGGCACCGCTTGCTCGCTTCCTGAGCTCATCAAATATTGAGGGCAGGAGGGCTGACGGGAGCCAGCTCCGCGCCCGCTGCCTCGCAGCCCCCCGCCGTCACGTCGGCGGAGCGGCGGCGTGTGGGCGCGCGGGAGGAGCTCCCCGCCTCGCCGGGGGCACCGGCTAAATTTAGGCAGCTGGCACGGCTGCCCACCAGAGCAGCATGCAGGTCTCCTTTGTGTGCTCCGAGCACAGCATCAAGAGCCGGAGCGCGGAGGACCGACTGAACCGGCAGAATGCCGGCAGCCCCAGCCTCGGCACCCGCGGCAAGTTCCGGGCAGTGGCCATGGTGGCCCGTAGCCTGGGGCAGCTCTCGGTGCAGAACGTCCCCTCCTCCAGCGAGTCCAGCATCAAGCAGCTGGGGATGAAATACCGGTAGGAGACGGGCGCGCTGCTCGGGCAGGCAGATCTGCAGCCTGCTTGGCTGCCTTCGCTGTTCCTCGTCGAGATTTAGGGGGCGGCGGGGGGGGTCTGGGGGGGCCGGGTGTGCTGCACTCCCCTAATCCCTGGCTCGCGTCCTGCTCCGTAGGTTTCTCGGTGCTAAAAGTGCTGACCGTGCGCCTCCGTCGCCTTCCTTACCGTTTGATGCTGTCCCCTCTCGGCGCGGATTTGATTCAGGCTCGCGTAAAACCAGCGGAATGCGGGGGGAAGGGACTCTAAAATTTGGGGTAGGATTAGTAGGATCCCCGGCGCCTGCCGAGCCAGGCACGCTGCCAAGCCAGGGGGGTCTGAGAGTCGCGGCGTACGTTAATCTGCGGGCTGCCGTGGCATCCTTACGGCACGGCCAGAGACTCGCTGCCCTGCGAAGCGTGCGCGGAGCTGCAAGCCAGGATTCGGCCCTTGGCTGCCCGCGGTGGGCTTGGAAAGGAAGGGTGGTGCGTGCACCTTGTGCCCCCCGGCCAGCACCCGCTGGGTTAACACCCTCCACGTCCCTGGCACTGGAGCAGAGCGCTGGGGGGATGAGCGTGCGCCCGGGCGCGGGGCTGGGGGCTTCCCCCGGTGAGCACGCACGCCATGGTACAGCTGACAGCCGCTGCCTGCCCTCGCTGCAGCCCAGATGAGACCGGCACTGGGCTGCGAAGCGCATCAGGCCGGCAGAGCGCGGGGATGAGAACAGCCATCACCCACCATCGTTGTCCAAATCAGCCGAGTCCCCTCGCCCAGGCACTGGGGAGGGGTCCAGGGCAGCCCCCTCCGGCTCTCGAATGCCGAACCCTCGCAGTGGCGGCACTGGGGCCACGTGCGGTGGCACCCTCCAGGCTTGGCACTCGCGCCCTGCGGTCGCATCCCCATCCGGAGGAGGAGCGCACCGGGGGACCCTCTCCCACGCGCTGGGTGCCTGGCTCAGGGGTCCCCGCCGGCGGTCGCGGGGAGGACGGTGGCGCAGGGGGATGCTCCGTGCAAACAGCCAGGACGGGAAGGCCATGGCACAGCGCGGGGGGATGCTCCTTCCCGCAGAGGCGGCGGGGGCTTGGCCTCCCCCAGTATCTGCCAGCGTCTCCATTGGGCAACCAGGCAAGACGCTTTTGGGCAAGAAAGCCAGGAGCAGCGACGCGCCGCCAGTGCCCGCCCGCCCTGGAGGACCCCGGCGATGCCCCTGCAGCCTGGAATGGCTGGGACAGGGCTGGTGCCATCCCCTCCCCACCACGACCCCCCCATCACGGGGCCTTGAGCCGCCGCCGTCCCACGGCCGCGGCCTCTCCCCGCCATGAAATGCTCTAAAAATAATGCGGATTGGCGGGAGGAGCGCCCACGCCTCCAGATGTTGGGCAATAATGCGGCGGCGCGGAAGGAAGATGCCCCGACTCGGCTCAGCCCGCAGTTCACCGCCGCCGCTGTCAGACTGTGGCTGCTCCGTGCCCGGCTCCCCGTGCCCGTGCCGGCGATGCCGGTGGTGGAGGTGCCTCCCGGTTGCTACGCGACACCCGCGCGGGCGAGCTGCCACGGCTCACCTACACTTTATTTATTTTAACGCTCGTTGCTCGAGCCTTTGTCATTTCTAACGAGAAACTGGCTCTCCATCACCGCAGCGAAGGCGTCTGCCAGCCTGGCCCCTTTCCCCAAAGCTGTTCTCCGGCTCCTTGTGCCGGCCAAATTTTCAGGGGTGCTCCATTTCTCTGGGATGCCGCTCCGCTCCCGAGCACCCTCTCCCTCTGGTGACCTGTGCCCCCCGTGCCACGCCGCAGAGAATGGGCACGGCTCGTGCCACGTGTGAGATGCTCCAGGCCTGACCGCCGGTGTGCCGTCTCCCCCTGCTCCTGCCCTGTCCCCCGGCACCGGCAGCGCTGTCGGGGGAGCCGAACACCCCGGCCTCATGACGGGAGCCGCTTTAACCAGGTCACTGCCCGCTGCCACTCAGCTGCCCTGCCGGGCACAGCAGTTATTTTGTGTGCGGGAAACGGCATCGCTGCACCGGTGCTGGCCGTGCCGCCGGCGAGCCGCAGCGTGCCCGGCCTGGGATGGCTCTTTAATCAGTCGCAGGGGAGCCTCGCTGCGGGACCGTCCCAGCGGGGATGGGGATGGGGATGGGGATGGGGAGCGGCGCTAGGGACCACGACTCACTGGCACGCGGATGCCTGAGACGGTGTTTTGGGGCTCTCTGGCAGCTTTCTTAATGGGCCTCTGTCTTCCAGGAACCTCGGGAAGTCTGGGCTGCGCGTGTCCTGCCTGGGCCTGGGTAAGTGCCGGGGTTTGCCGCGGCCCCTCGGCTGCTCCTCCATCCCGCGGCTGCTGCCGGCGCTCCCCGGCGAGGGCGGCGCTCACCTGCTCCGGCGATGCTTTGCAAGGGAGGGAAAGGGTTTTCCTCCGGCCTGGCAGTGGTTTTGAGACACGGCCCAGACGTCGTCAAATTATTTTCTCTTGTTCTCCTCTGACGTGATAGGAAGCGACCGGGCTGTGCCGGGAGCACTGTGCCGCACGCGGCGGGGCCGACCACGGCTGCCGCGTGCCGGGGCTGTGCCGGGGGAGCCAGGGTGGGTGGCCGGGGGCTTGGGGCGGTGGCATTCAGTGCTCACCGCGCTCACCATGCGTGCACCCTCTCTCCTCCACAGGGACATGGGTGACTTTCGGAGGGCAAATCACAGATGAGGTAAGGATCGCGCCCCCTTGCCCCGTCCCTCCCCAGCCTTTCCCGAACGAAGAGGGGGACGGATGGGGCCGGCACGGCCACGGGTGCTGTTCTCGGTGCATGTGGTGTGCCGGAGATCACCAGCGCACGCCTCCGCGCTCTGGCTCGCGGCCACCCCCTTTGCCAACCCTCCCCGCTCTCCCCTCGCAGATGGCGGAGCAGCTGATGACTTTAGCCTACGACAACGGCATTAATCTCTTCGACACGGCAGAAGTCTATGCCGCCGGCAAGTAGGTACCCCGCTTCAGCAGCGGCACAAGGGGCCTCATCCTGCGCCCTGGCCTCCAGCACCGCCGAGCTGCAGCGGCGCTGGGAGTCTCCCGGCTTTCCCGGCTGCAAAGCAGCTGCCAGGATGGGGCAGGGAGCGCCTGCCCGTGGGGGGGTGATGGCTCGTGTGGACCTGCGCTGCCTGTGGCTGCCTGTGCCACGCGAGCACGGCTGCGCCCGGGGCGCAGTGGCCCAGAGGCATCGTAGCGTGCCCACGCGCCCACTTAAAAATAGCAAGCTCACGCGTCAGGGAGCAGCTCGGCTCTTCGCGCTGCAGCTGGAGGGGGACGCGGTGTCCCCGCGGCCACAGCGTTTGCCTCTCAGTCTGCCGGGGCCGTCCCTGCTGGCGGCTGACATCCCCTTCCCTTGCAGGGCCGAGGTGGTGCTGGGGAACATCATCAAGAAGAAAGGGTGGAGGTAAGCCGGGCTTCATTCCCGTGCGGCAAAGCCGTCACCGCGGTGCCGACGGGCTGGGGAAAGCTGGCGGAGCAGCCCTGGGGGTGAACGCGCGCGGGCAGGGAGCAGGCAGCAAGCAGCAGGCAGCAAGCAGCAGGCAGGGCACGCGGGGCTTTGCGGGTGCTGCCGCCAGTGACTCTCTCTTTCTCCCTGCAGACGGTCCAGCCTGGTCATCACCACCAAAATCTTCTGGGGAGGAAAGTAGGTAGCACACCCGCCCCGCGGCAGAGTGGCCGGAGCGCGCCGGGTTCTCACTCACCTTTCCTTTTCCAGGGCCGAGACAGAGAGGGGCCTGTCCCGAAAGCACATCATAGAAGGTAGGGATGCCCACCAGGTGCTGCCGGCCTCGGCGCCAGGCTGTGCCGGCACTGGCTGCCTCGCCGGCTGGCGGCACAGAGCCTGGCGTGCCTGACGGTCCCGTCGGTGTGGCAGGTCTGAAGGCGTCGCTGGAGCGGCTGCAGCTGGAGTACGTGGACGTGGTGTTTGCCAACCGGCCCGACCCCAACACGCCGATGGAAGGTGGGTGCCGCACCACGGCGCCACGCTCCTCCCCGCCGCCTTTCGTCGCTGTCGCGGTTGGTTTGCGCCAGGCTTTTATTTCACGGGCGTTTTCCCTTCCTGAGCAGAAACCGCTCCTCCGCTGCCACGGTCAGGCCACGCCACGGTTAAGTCTCTGCCACCCCCAGCCCGGCACCGGGACCCCCCTCGGGCCGCAGCGGGGGTGGGTTGGTGGCGCAGCACCGGGTTGCTGCCCCTGTCCCGGCGAACCGCTTGCTCCGCTCCGCCGGCAGCAGCCGACTCCGCTCTCTCTCAATCTCTCTTTTATCACCAGGGAACCTGTTTAGTTCCTCCAAGTCCAGGACTTTCATCGTAGAAGGTACTCCCTGCCCGCACTCTGCCCGCCGGCCGCCGCCTGTGCCCCAGCGGCATTTCCCGGGGCAGAACCCCCACTCCTGAGATTGCCACCCCCGTCCCCCTGCCCCGAGCAAACCCCGCCATAAAACGCACAGGCAGCGGCAGCACAACAAACCCCCCCCGCCCCTTCAGACCATCGCGCAGTTAAAGGGGAATAAAGCGAAGAGGCTCCCCAGCCTCCTCGGGGTCCTTGCCGCGGGGCACCCTTTGCAGCCGTGCCGGGGACCGCAGCAGGGACCACGGCAGGGTCCCTCCTCACCAGGGCAGCTGTGAGCGTGCCGGGGCGCGCGCTCCGGCACCGGCCAGGTGAGCCTCGTGCCCGTCGCTCTCCCCGCTACCCGCCTTTGGCTGCAGGAGCGCGCCTTGGCTTGGCCCCAGCCCGCATGGCTCAGGGCCAGCTCTCCCCAGAGACCCCCCCGCGCCCCTTGCACGGGGTCCGGGGTTCCCTCCTTCTCCTGGGTCTCGGTGCACGGGCGATGCTTCGGGTCCCTCCCCCTGCAGCAGTGCCAAGCACGGTGCCTGCGCGGGTGCCCTGCGGGGCGTGGGGCCGGTGCCAGGAGCCGAGCGGCTGCTCTCCGTGCCGGGAGAGCCCCGGCATCGCCGGCGGCATGTCAGGGTTGGCCGTGGTCCCCAGCGCGTCCCGAGCGGCTGCTCCCTCAGTCCCCGTCCTGCTCCTTCTCGGAAAGCATCCTCTGGAACAACCCAGCTCCCGCCTCCCGCCTCGGCGTCGGGGAGTGGGACGCTCGCCAGCCGTCGGTGCGGCGTGAGCCCCCTCCTGCCGGCGCGGCGCCCGCTAACCCCCACCTGCCGCTCTCCCCTTCCCTCCTGGCAGAGACGGTGCGAGCCATGACCCACGTCATCAACCAGGGGATGGCCATGTACTGGGGGACCTCACGCTGGAGCTCCATGGAGATCATGGTAGGGGCCCGGGGGCAGCCGTGGCGGAGCAGCCCCGGTGCTGCCGGTGCCGCTGATTTAATTCGACAGCAGCTGTCGGGAGCCAAGCGCTTGCAGATACGCTTGAGCCTTAATTGTCTTTCGGGGCAGCTCTCGGGGGGGTGGGCAGGGGGCTCGGGGGGGCGGCGGGGCGCTGAGGGTGCTGGCTCTTCGGCAGGAGGCATACTCGGTGGCCCGGCAGTTCAACCTGATCCCGCCGATCTGCGAGCAGGCCGAGTACCACATGTTCCAGCGGGAGAAGGTGGAGGTGCAGCTCCCCGAGCTCTTCCACAAGATAGGTACGGCAGCGGGGGTTCTGCCCCAGCCCCCCCCACACACACAGCGCTCCCCAAAGCCCGGCGCTGCCGTGGCCAGGCGCGGCACAGCCCGTGTCCCCCGGGGCCGGCCAGCCCCTGTGCCGCGGTGCCCGGGGGAGCTCGGGGGCGGCAGCGTCACCCCCCGCTCTGCTCTGCCCCAGGCGTCGGAGCCATGACCTGGTCCCCGCTGGCCTGCGGGATCATCTCGGGGAAGTACGACGGGGGGATCCCCCCCTACTCTCGCGCCTCGCTGAAGGTGAGCCCGGCTGGGGCCGGGGGGCGCGCAGCGGGACGGGCAGAGCCGGGCGAGCGGGGCCAGGGGTGTTGCAAGATCCCCATGGGAGCAGGAGGTCCAGGAGCCATGACTGGGGGGGTCTGGGGATGCCCTGCCTGCACGAGGTCCCACCCGGGGAGTTTGGGGATGTCCTGCCTGCACGAGGTCCCAGTACACCCCAGTCCTGCTGTGACACCCCCTCCGAGCCCCCTCCCGCCCCCCAGGGATACCAGTGGCTGAAGGACAAGATCCTGAGCGAGGAGGGCCGGCGGCAGCAGGCGAAGCTGAAGGAGCTGCAGGCCATCGCCGAGCGCCTGGGGTGCACCCTGCCCCAGCTCGCCATCGGTAAGGGGGCCGGGGGGTGCGGGGGGGTCACCGGGGGCGGCCGGGCCGCGCTCAGGCTCTGCTCTCCCTCCCGCCCCAGCCTGGTGCCTGCGCAACGAGGGCGTCAGCTCCGTCCTGCTGGGTGCCTCCAACGCCGACCAGCTGATGGAGAATATTGGAGCAATACAGGTCAGCGCTCCCCGCCCCGTCGGCAGCGCGCACCAGGGAGGCTTCGCCGTGGGGAAGCGAGCAGACCCTGCTCGCGGGGCTTTAACGGGGCAGCGCCTGCCTGGGCGTGCTTTGCTGCTGCAGCGCTGCGATACGCGCTCCTGCAACGCTCGCTGCTGCGACGCTCGGGGTAGGAAAAAGAGGTTGTGAACCTCAGGCAAAACAAAAATTATGGGTTTTGCTTGATCCGAAGCTGAGCGGCAGAGGCGAGGCTTTGCTGGGCTGAGAAGGCAGGGGACGAGCCCGACCCAGGCTTTCCGTAACCGCGTGGCTCAGCCGGCAAGCTAGGGCTCGTAGCATCAAGGTAGCAGGGCGGAGGCGGTGAGCGCAGCACGGCCACGTGCCGCACGCAGCTGCATCCTCCCGCGTGCACCAGTGGCACGATCCCAACTCCCAACGGCGTCCCCCATCCCCCGCAGGTCCTTCCGAAGCTGTCGTCTTCCATCGTCCACGAGATCGATAGCATCCTGGGCAACAAACCCTACAGCAAGAAGGACTACAGATCCTAAGCGCACGCGCAAGCGCGCCGCCCGTTGCACAGCCCTCGCCGCCCGTTCGCTTGCTTACGCTTTGTTGGAGCAAAGTGGAGAGTGTGGTTTGCACCGCGAGCCCGACGCCGCGAGCGCCGAGAGCCAGCGCTCCCACCCGCGCTGCCCCGGACCATCGTACCGCTTCCACCCGATGTGGCTTGAGCACAGGGACGGCCGCCGGCGGGGAGCGCACCAGGGCGAGCCCCGAGCCGCCCTAAGCACCACGGGCGCCGCCGGCGCGGCACGGGGGCCTGTTGCATGCGTCGCTCCTGCCCTCCGCGTTGCTGGAGGCGGCGGGCACGGGGGCGGGGGCGGGGGCGCGAGCGGGTGCTGTACGCCCACGAGGCCGACAACACGAAGCTGTTCCCCAGCCTGCGCCCCGGCCCCTCGCCTCTGCCCTGCCTGCGCCGCCGCGGCGCCGACACCACCAACCTGGCGCCGGCACCACGGGGGCTGCGGTCCCCTGGGAGCGCCTGCTCCCGCCGCGGGGAGGGGAAGGGCACGGGCTCTGCCTCCCGGGGAGGGGGGGCGAGGAGGAGGGGGGCACCCCTGTGGGTAGGGGGCAGCCCCCCGCAGCCGCAGCCACCCACCGAGGGACCCCGGGGTGCCCCCCCCAGCTCCAGCCTCGGCCGAGCGCGGGGCGGGGCTCTGCAGGGGCGGGGGGCTTGGGGCGTGGGTGCGTGTGTGTGCGAGTGCATGTGAAGAGACATATACACGTATGGACCTACAGATATTTGTACGCTGTATATACCTGTGCGCATACAGCTATATGCCTGTCTATAGGCAGCTGCGTAGCTACAACACGCTATCTACAAGTACCCGCAGCTGTATTTACACCTAGGTGTATCTATATGCACACGCATATATAAATGACAAGTGTGTATATACATACTCACATACATCTACAGCTGTATATATAGATGTAGATCTCTACCTATATCCCTATAGTTATACCTATCTTTATACAGATATCAATACCTATTGAGATATTGCTCTCTCTGTATGTAGATATATATATGCACGCATCTATAAACATTACATATATAATATGTATACACACAAATGTAGACGTGTATATTTGTGTTTATACATACGTATATAGCTATATGTAGATATATGCATATGTACATATCCATGTAAATATATTGAGTTATATATATAGTTGTATGCATATATATGCACACACATACAAAATCAGATATATACATAAATGTGTGTATATACATGTATATATACATATATATGTGCAGATATATCTATATCAATACCTAGCTATGTAACTATATACTCATATCTATACCTATATATATAAACCTGTGCCTATATATATATATGGACATATACATATTTGTAATTTATATATAGCTATAGATATCTCTATATATCTCTGCATACTCACTCTCTCTGTGCAGAAAGACATCTTTGCCAATACCTATCTGTATCCATATATATACACACGTCCCTATATATGCACACACATAAATATAAAAATCACAAACTCATGTAAATTTATGTACAAAACTTGAGCTCTACACATAGACATGTATATATGTGTGTGTTTATCCGCTATACATGTAGATATAGCTATACTCCTATCCCTGCCATAGACGCGTGCGTGTCTGTACATAAACGGGGTGGGAGGCGTATGCGTATACGCACGCGCACAGAGCCCCTCTCAAGCAACACGTTAAAAACCTCACAGATCTCTGTATGGGTTTGTGTGGGGTCTGTGGACACACACACCCCCCCTTCAGATATGTCAATTTATCTGCATCTATACCTACATACCTTCATCTATATACGATACCTGTAGAACTACACAGATGTTTGCATGCCTATATAAACACATATACGCTCATATATATGTATAAAATTACATATATATGCATTATCTGTGTATACACAGATATGTATACTATATATGTATAGCTATATCTATATACCTTTATCTGTATCTATTTATATCTACACTTATGTATAAATACATAAAAATTACGAATACATGTGTATGTGTGTGTCTGTATATACACACACAGCTCTATATACCTATATATCCATATAGAGATATGTATATCTCTATATCTATATATGTATGTATGTGTATATATACACAGATATAAACTACAAATATAATTTATGTGTATATAGACACAGATACGTAAGTGTATATACACCTATGTAAATACATACCTATTCATCCATACCTACATATATATGTCTATGCCTATCTACCCATACATTGCCTATATATATATACACACACCCCTATATATTTACTTATATATGTATGTAAGGACATATATACACATGAACACACATGTAGTAAAATTACAATTACATTATATACACGTGTATAAAAATATATAGATGTGAGTGTATATACACACCTGCATAGATATAGCTGTACCTAAATAGCTATACCTTTAGCTATACATATATATCAATACCTATTTATGTATGCTTATATATATATACGCACACACATATATCTAAAAACTACAATTATATGTATATCTACGCATGTGTCTATGCAGAGATATACACATCTATATATCTGTAGAGATAAACACACATATGTAGATGATGTAGATACATGGACGTATATGCGTGTGTGTGCATACCCACGCATAAGAATTACAGCTACATAGGCGCACATCTATACAGAAACACACACGCTTGTCTAGGGGCGTGTGCCTGCGTGGGGAGAGCCGGGGCTGGGGGCTGCTGGCCAGGGAGGGGGCAGCTCCGCAGCCACCGGCCGGCGAGGGCCCTCGCGTCCGGGCGCGCACGTGCCCGTGCGTGCACACGCGGGACGGCGCGGGGGCCATGACCGCAGCCGGGACGCCCCAGGGCCACCCCATCCCCCTGAGCATGGCCGCCCTCGCCCCCCCAGCCGCTCGCCCCCGCCAGCATCGCTGCATCCTTCGAAAGGATTTATTAAAACACAGAGAACAGAACCCGGGACACACAGAGGACGAAGTGAATGCGGGGGCGTTGCTTACAGCTGCCGTCAGCCTCCGGCGAGAGGCCGCCACTGCGGCACAGTCGGTGTCACCACACTCGCAGGTGTCCCCGTCCCGGCTCCGGCCACTCCCTCCCTCCTGCCCGTGTCACCTCCACCGGGTGCCCCAAGCCCAGCATGCCAGGAGCCCCGGCCTGGCCACGGCCCCGCTGCCGGGACAGTGCCGGGGCTCCCCGCGGCAGCGCTGGTGCACGCCGGTGCTCCCACCGGGACCGGGCAGGCGGGCTCCGGCAGCGGGGCTGGCAGCACGCATGCACTTGCTCAAACACCACGAGGACGTCGAAATGGACCTTACAGGGAAGCTCGGGAGCCGGCTCAGCCCCGGACAGGCGCCCTGGTGCAGCCGGCCGGGAAGCCGGGCGCCCGCCGGCCTCCCCTCACACCCCACACGTGCCAATAAAACCAGACATAAACACCGTGACTACCTCCCTTCTCAGCTCAGCCCTCCTTGCCCAGACAAACCCTTCAAGTCTTCAATAAGAAAGTGCAAAAAATGTACACGGAAATGAGACCCCGTCCCGGCCGCTCCGGCGACGGCAGGGGGGTCGTGTCGATCGAAGCACACTTGAAGCGGGAGCGGGAGAGCTCGGCAGCGCCAGCGGCAGCTCATCTTCCACGCAAGGCAATGCCACCGCGCTTCCCCTGCCCTTCCTCCAGCGACGGGGCGGCTTTCGGCTGGGGGGCCGGGGAGCGGCCCCCGGGGGCTTCTGCTAGGAGAGGGGAGAGCTGCCCATCAGCCGGGCTCCGGACCCTCCCCACGGCAAACGAGGGGCAGGGGGAGCATGCCGGCCCCCCCGAGCAGGGGCAGCCGGCTCAGGCACGCGATCCTGCCCCTGCTCCCGCCTCTGCTGCTGGTGCCCGCTGCGGCTGCTCGAGCCAGAGGCCGCATCCAGACAGCGGCACCCGGGGAGGCAGCCCAAAGCGGAGCCCTCGTACAGCCCCCCGCCCCATCGCCTCTCTGCATGCACGTTCCCACGAGACCCTGGCGAACGAAACGCGGGGAGCAGCGTGCACAGCCTTACCTCAGCTGGAAACGGGAGCTGCAGAGGAAAATTGTGGGAACGGCTAAATATCTGTGATGAGAGAGAGGAAACACCTTGCTTGCCTGCCATCCTTTGGCGAGGCTCCTGGCCCTCTCAAATCCACCCCCTGAATTTCTCTGCCCGGGAGAGTCCGCTCAAAACGCCGACCTACCAGTCACGTACGGTCCCAGAGGCATTTGACTGTAGTTGACAATCCCGCCCGGCCCGGGACCTCGGAAATTTGGCCCGAAGTTGTTGTTGTAGATCTGGGAGGAGCTGAAGGAGCCCTGGGGAGGTAAGGAGGGAGAAGAGCCGCTGACCTGCAGCCCCGGCCCCACTGCCACGCCCAGCAAGGGGCTCTGTCCCCGTCCCCGCTGACCTGCTGGACGGCGGGGTCCCCCCCGCGGGTGGCCAGGCGGCTGAGGATGCTCCGCTCGGACATCTGCAGCCGGGCGGCCACGGGCGGGATGCGGGACAGCATGGAGGGCAGGCGCGTCACGTCGGCCTTCATGTCGCTCAGCAGCTCCTCGAGCTGGTTCAGCACTGCAAGCAGAGCAAGGCGGTGCTCAGGCGGGGGGGACGCCCACCAGACACCCAGCAGACGTGGAAGCACCCCCAGCATCGGAGCCCGGGGGACTGGCAAGCTCCAGCAGCTGGGAGCCGATGGCAAAGAGCACTGCAGACCGCCACCACTGCCGGCTGCAGCAGTGGCGTGCCGCTTTCCAGTGCCCTCGCTGGCAAAGCGAGCTGGGGAGGAGCAGGCAGCTCCTTGCCAAGGGAACATGAGACAGAGACAACCTCCCGGCTGGATTTCCCCACCGTCAGGGTGGCAAACCCTTCCCGGCCCCCTGGGGCAGGCTCCCACCCCTCCTCTGCCAGCACGCACCCTTGTGCAGGACGGCGTTCGCGGGCTTGTTCCCAGCCAGGGACTCTTTGGAGAGATGCTGGTGGCTCTCGGCAAGGCACTCCACTTCAGCCAGACGGGCGTTCAATGCCATGGCCGGGTGACTGGGGTCTTGGGTCATGTTGAGGTACGCAGCCCTCCGCAGCTGCTCCTCGATCACCAGGGCCTGCTCCAGCAACTGGGAGGCACAGGAGGGGAAGGATTCAGGACCAGACCCTGCACCAGCGTAAGCCGGTACCGCTCCACAGGTCCAGCTGCCCATGCGGTTCATGCCAGCAGAGCCCCTGCCCTGCCACGCACACCGCTGGCCTCACCCCCAAAAGCTCCTGGGGGAACAGGCTTAGCCCTTACGTTTTCTTATCCCTAACATGGGCCCTTTCAGACACTGAGCATCCCAGAAAGGGATGCGGGCAGCATTTCCACAGCATCGCACACGTGGGGAGCGGGCAGAGCACCCAGCCCAGCCCACTCGCAGAGAGGAGCCCAGGGCAGCCAGCCCGGTCCCGTGCACCGTGCCGCAGAGCCTGCGAGCTCCCCGGGATCCAGCCCCAGCTGCTGGGTGCCTGCTCTCCTCTGGCGACCACGAGGCCCTCGCAAGGCACACCACCGCTCCCTGCTGCGCTCCCAGAAGGCGCTGGCGGGCTCCCCCCACGGCCTTGGGGCACCGCTCTGGTCCCCCCTGCCGGTAAGGACTCACCAGCCCTGGACCTGCAACTCGCCTTGAACCGCCGGGCAAGGAACTTGTTCTTCATCTCGAGGTAGTTCCCCTTGTGTATCTCCGACTTGAACGGCTCGTTCAGGATCATGTAGCGCGGGTCGTTCTGGATGTCCTGCCAGCGGGCATAGCCGTGACTGGTGCGGAGGGAGCGTCAAGGGAAGAACCAGCCAGCTGACAGCACGCCCACTGCCCCGCAGCGACACCGCGTCACCAAACCCCCTCCCTGCTCGTCACCGCACCGTCACCCAGCTCCCGCGCCCCATGAAGGCCTCCCTTGCCTCATCGCCTCCCCGCCACCCCGCAGCGGGAGGCACGCTCCCACCAAGTCAAAGGGTACGTGACAATTCCTGCCAACAGCCAGTAGTCATGTCGGCGGTGCCAGATGTCGTAGATCTTGCCGGAGGAGATGGCAGCCCTTTCCTCGTTCTGCCACAGCGTGTGCAGCTCTGCGGAAGCAGAAGCGAGACAGCCCAGTCAGGCAGCGGGGCTGCCGGGGACATGGCACAGCGCATCAGGCAGGGCGAGCGATGACATTTCCCGGGCGGCCACGGGCACAATGCAAAACCGAGACACCCCGCTGCGAGGCTGAAGCACCATCCTCTCTGCGGCCTTTTTACACGATTCGCATTTCTTGCACAGGTTCAGAGCTTCTGTGCAGAAGCCCTGCAGGAGCGGCCGATGCCTCGTCTCTTGCTCTTACCTGTAAAGCCACCATCAGCAATGTTGAACATGAATCGGAAGTTCACGTTTCTGTCATCCTTCTTTCCATCCTCCTCTTCCTCTTTGTCACCGTTTTGCTGAGCATCGCTTTGCTCCTTCTCCTCCACCTTGGCATCCTCTGCTTGGCAAACACAAGAAATTGTGCCTAACTGTCCTCTGCCAAAAGAGGTGTCAACCTTGCCCCATCGGCTGCCAGACGAACTCCTCGCTACAGCCACTGTTGGAAAAGCCACCAGCCCGCTGTCTGCTCCACAGCGGCCGACCATCTGCCTCTTCCGGCAGATCCTGCTGTTCGCACGGCAAGCACAGGCAGGGCCACCATAACGGGGTCTTGTTCCCGCTCGTGGCTCCCAAGCGTCACCAAAAGACAAGCGCAAACTGCTGCGGGTGCTGATGGCTGTCCTCGCCACCACCCCGCAGACACGCTCCCTCGTCTCTGCGCCAGGCATCTGCCTTGCTTTGGAGACCCTTCACGCCACTTCTTGCCCCGAAGCCTCCTCACGCCTCACCTGGTTTGACTTCTTTGTCCTCCCCTTTCCCTGGGCTGCTGTTCAACTCCGGCTTCTCCAAAGGCTTTTCTTTCTCTTGAATCCCCTCATCTGCAGAAGGGAACGGGACTATGAGAAAAGCTTGACGTGCAAAACGCTCTTCAGGAAACAACAACTTATTGCCTGGATAGACTTTCCCTTTCAGAGTAAAGTGTTTATATTGTACAGCTGCAGAACTTCTCCAGCGCAAATCAGTGTCACTGCTGAGTGCCACAGCCCCACAGAAGTCCCAGCCGTGGCTGAGAGGGGAGCCCATGCACGGGGATCACATTCGTCCGAGCCACAGAGACTCACCTTTCACCAGAGGCTCAGGAGAAGGCTCAGCCTTCTCACTCTCCTCTTGCTTCTCTTCCCTCAGTTTCTCTTTGCTGTCGCAGCCTTCTGGGTGCTCTTCACTTTCCACCTTCTCAGCACTCACAGGAACCTTAATGTAAAGTGCCCATACCAGATCAGCCCTTTCCTTGGGGAGCACTCCAAGCTTCTGAGCAGGCCACGAGAAGGCTTCCCAGAGGAGATGCTGAAAGAAGCCACCCTACCTGGCTGTCAGACACCTTCCTGGACTTCTGCTCCACTTGGTCCTTTTCCTCCTGGAACCCAAGTTGCGTTTCTGTTCTGTCTGCAGCAACAGCAAAGCAAGGAAGCTATTGAACGGGGCCCCAGAGGGCCGCACACACTGCCAGGGCAGGCAGACACCTGCAAGACCTTCTGGTGTCTTGGCACACCTCCCTTCTCAAGCTGGACCAAAGCCGCGATCTCCTGGAAGCCTGTAGGCACACCTACCTGCAAGGGCCACAGCTCCCGTGTGCATATGTGCTGGGCTGGCCGGGACGGGCGTGTTGGGATCTGAAGACACAATCTCACTGGACTTCTTGCTCTCTGGGCCCTCAAGAATCAGATCTGGGGTGCTATACTTCCCATTGACATGCTCAAACTCCTGGACCTGGGGCAGATGCACACCATCAAGTCAAACACAGCAGAGACATTTCCAGCCTGGTCAAAAACAGATCCGCACTGAGCCTGGGAGATTCAGTGAGGGATCCCTGGCGAGAGGCACTGGGCAGCCAATGAAACCCACAAGCCTCCAGAACATACCTGAAACGGCACATTTAAAATTTTACTCACCCACCTTCTTCCTTACTAGTGACATAACTCCTATGCGAGTCAGCACGTGCTGCCGTGACAGCCCTTCCCGGGGAACACCATCCGCAAAGGTTTCGGCACCATCTGCTCCAGGTTCACACAAATGTCTCATGAAGAGAGACACGTACGCCCTGCGGAAGGAAAGCCAGACCTCAGTCCAGCTTGGTCCACGGACTCCCTGCTGAGCCAAGCACCCACGCCATCTGCTTTCACCCGTGGGCGAGGGCAGAGTCTCACGCCCAGGCTAAGATTTAGCCTATCATAAAGAGAACGATATCAGCCCTCTCAAATGAAACAGGCGTCGCCTCCCCAACAAGAAACCTTGGTGGGGGTGTGCAGGCACTTGGGCTACTGCTGCCCAGCTAGCTTTGCCGCAGCACAGCCTCTGCCTCGCCCTGGGGAGCACGGCCAGAGATGGTGACATGGCAAGGCAAGGGGGTGATCAGAGTTTGTCCTAAACGTGTGAGCTAAGTGCTCACCACGATCAAGCAGAGCCCAGGACGGACCTTGGTCTGCCTGCCTGGGCCCCCCCGTACCTGAACTCCTTCTCACTCTTCCCTCGCAGATCCCGGACCAGCCAGTGAGAGTTGAAGGCGTCCTGGGGCGGCATGCCCCAGCGCATGATAGCGTTCAGAAAAGCCTTGCGCTGGCGGGCGTTGAAGCCGAGAACCTGCAGGGAGCAGAGGTGTGGCTGGGATCACACCGCGGGCTCGGAAGCGCGTGGCATCTCAGAGCCTCACAGCTGCTACAGGCGTGCTGGACCAGGACTAACGCACTGGCGACTCGGCACAGAGGAGTCCAGCCCGCGAGCCCAGGGCAGCCCTGGCACAACTGCATCAGACACGCTCTGGCTGAGGCTGGCACTCACCTCGATATTTCCCCCAACTCTTGCCAGCAAAGGAGGGAGAGGCTTGTCCCGGTCACTCTTCAGCTGTCTCCGGGATTGTCTTCTGCCACCTAGAGTCAAGCAGCCTCAGTGATGGATGGGCCCAGGCAGCGAGGAAGGATGGCCAAAGCGCTCACATGCCCCAAGCCTCCTGCACTCCCTCCTGACAGGAGCAGAACCCGGGCAGAGCAGCAGCCCAGGCTGCAGAGTCCCTTCCAGCCATCCCGCTGGTCCCCCCCAGCCGGGGCACTCTTCTGCCCTTACCAGGCAAGGGGGTACCATACCCATTCCTCCTGCAGTCCCCATCCTTCCACCGTGAGGACCAGAGCAAGGTCCTACAGCAGCCAGTGAAGGAAAGAGCCGGTTGCCATCCCTGCCCCAGGAATCTCCTCACCTGGCAGGCCAGTGGGGACACCTCCCCCTGAATTGGGGCCCAGAAGCACGCCAGTCCCTCCAACCCAGATTTTTCTGCTGCACCTGAGTGCCAGGGGCTTCCCGCAGAGCAAAATCCCGTGGAGTATCAAACGCATTAACTCACTCTGACCTTCTGGCCTCTCTTCAAAGTCTTCATCCTCGTCCTCGGAGCCAATGGAGTACTCCGACTGGTTGTCAGAGAGCTCGTCCTGCCACTCTGCAGACCGCAAGGGAGGCCAGGTTAGAAGAGTGCCTGAGCAGTGGGACCCTGCCCAGGAGGGACATGCAGGACAGGCAAGAGTCTGCCTGCAGCTGCAACAGGCATCCACTGCCAGACAGCGACAGAGGAGGACACAACAAGCAGGAAATCACATTCTCAGGTTTTCCAAAATTAGTATTATATATAGAAAAAAAACAATTTGAAATATTTTGCCCATGGCCATGTTTTTCCTGAATTCTTCTGGCAAAAACAGAGTTTACAGACCAAAAAATAAAAAGAAAAAGTCTTTCAAGGATTTCTATCCTGGAAAGTTTAGGAATGTGGGAAGCACAGAGCCATGCAGTCTACCAAACTGCAGAGGAACACCAAGCAAACCACGCCGCGGCCAGTATGTCCATCAGGGAACCTGTTTGTGCAGCTTTTCAGAGCCAGCCCACAGGGCCTGCTGCCCACCCCAAGCCCGGCCGGGAGCCGCAGCCGTACCTTGGTCCTCCTGCGAGGCATCGTTGTAGTTGACCTGCTTGCGGATTCTCTTCCCTTTCCCCAAGTTCCTGGCCAGATCTTCCTGCTGCTGCTCATAGTGGTGCCGCAGCAGCTTCTCCCAGTAGTCGGGGTCCACGTTCTCCTCCTGCTTGATGATCTCACGTTCCACCTCCTCCTGCAAAGCAAGGGACAAGAGGCTTGAGATCGGGCAGCCACAGACCTGCCCGCATCGCCCACTGCCTGTCCTCTAACAGCACTCCAGGGAAAGAGGGAGGGAAAACACTGAGCCACTGGCTGGAATTTGGCTGCTGGGTCTTTGCCCAAACATGCTGACCTCGGTGCAAGGTTGTCAAAGGGCTGAGACAACCTCCCACCCAGGAAGAGCTCCTCCGAACACTGTCGTCTATCCCGCCCTGCAGTGCCCACGCTCACATCGAGGGAAAAACTACAGATCTGCAGAGGCCTCTCAGAACAGCAGCCTACTATCGGCTTCATCAACAGATGAAGGAAATAGGTCACTCAGCTACTGGGAAAACAAATGACAGCAGCGTGGTACATAGGCAGCACCATGCCCATTCCCAGTCTGCAGGGGAAGGGCCTTCAGAAGGACAGAAGAAGGTGCCTACAGATGCTTTGATCAAAATTAGGTCCTGTGACAACAGGGACAGAGCCCGGCTTGCACAGGACAAAGACAACTGTGCCTCCTCTGCCTGCAGCCGGTCCCATCAGCCCTGGGACCCCCAGGTCTGGAACAATCTACAGCAGTCATAGATAGAGAGCAGGGAGGAGTCCTGCCCCGCACCGAAACACTCGCAAGAACAGGCAAGGGAGGGGAAGAAACACAAATAGAGGGACGTACAAAGAGGTGCGATTGTAAGACATGATACTAATCACATTACCACACCGTCCTCTTCTCTCACAACATACTGGGCCACTTTAAAGGAGCTGAGATACTCGTTCATGTTCTGCAGCTCCGTGTCATCAGTCGCATCCTGGTTTCGGTCCAGAAGCTTAGAGATGGCAGCGTCGTCGTAGTGGATCACACTGCTGTCATCCACATCCTTATTGTCACCTGGAGGGCAAAGGGAGGGGAATGGAAGCGCAAATCACCGTGCCGGAGACAGCCCGCTCCCAGAGCCAGGCGAGCTCAGGTTGGGCACAGGGCCAGGGAGGGGGACAGGTCACCCCAACAAGGGGGGCTACACACCTGGTGGGGTGCCACCATGCTTTTTTTTCATGCCAGGAGTCACTGCACCCCCTTTGGTTGACAGCGTGTCAGAGAAAGGGGTGACAGCATCCGGCATGGCGATCCGCTGTCCCTGAGACACCATGCCTGCGGGTGTAAGACGAGGAGAATGAGCCCCAGCAGCTCAGACAGGGCCCTGCCTCGCACAGAGCATCCCCAGCGCCTTCCCAACCCCACCTTCCACATCATCCTTGAAGAGCTCTTCTGTCCCAAACTTGAGGATGTCGTCCAGCTCTTGCTTGGTCATGGATCCCGACTTGGAGCCCAGCCCCGGGCGGACCACCAGGTGGGTGAGCATCATCTTCCTTTTGGCCACCTGGGTGATGCGCTCTTCAACGGAGGCTCTGGTCACAAAGCGGTAGATCATCACCTTCTTGTTCTGCCCAATGCGGTGAGCTCTGCTGAACGCCTGCGGGCAGAGAAGGAAGCTGTCGAGGGTGGCACTGCGCCACGCTGGCCGAGGGGTCCGAGTTTCTCGCTCCTCCAGGGTGCACAAAGGCACCGCGAGGGCAAGGCTGAATTCAGCATTCAGGCTGCTACGGGGCAGTGGAGCGAGAGGGGCTCCTCAGAGCCAACCAGAATGCTCTGGCCCCCTCCACGGACTGCAGGCAAGCCAACTTCCCCATGTAGGCCCCTAACTGAAGGGTCTGAAGGCAGGCAGCGAGGACACGTTCCCCCTAGGAACCCTCCGGCTGCAGATTCACCAGGCCTGCACTGCTCCTTCACCGCCCTGCACCAGCACATCCTCTTGCCTAGGACCCAGGGAAAGGAAACGCTGGCACAAACGGATGGCAACAGTGGATGTAGCTTTGGAGAGGACCTTCTCCTGGCTGGCGAGCATGGGAGGGATATGCATTTCTCCTCACTTTTCCATTACTTTCAGAGGCATTGGCTGCTCGCCCGCTCCAGCTGCCATTTCCCGCTGCCGGTCAGTCCTTAGCTAGGGTCCGCCCCAGGCTTTTGGAAACGCAAGGGGAAGCTCCCCAAAAGAGGAGGGGACACCTGGTTGTGAACAAGCAGCAGGAGAAAGCAAGAAGCCCGCAGAAGAGAGCTGGTTTTACATGCCAGGCCTCTCCCACGCCGCAGACAGGCCAGGGCAAGGCTGGTGGATGCAGGAAGGGGACTTCTGAGCAGAAATGCACCCCATAAATCCTGCAGAAAGGGTCGGCAGCTCTCGAGAGAAGAGACCGACTTCGCTATGCAGGGTGTGCAAACAGAGGGCAGAGCCAGAGAGGTACTTACTATACGGGAAGGAAAAGGAAAAGTCAGAAACCTGGATGTCATTGTGGGGATTCCAGTCAGAATCATAAATAATGACTGTGTCGGCCGTAGCAAGGTTTATGCCCAGACCACCGGCGCGGGTAGAGAGAAGAAAGCAGAACTGCTGAGCACCAGGAGCTGAGAAAGACAAACCCACAGGTGGCAAATGGTGAGACAGAAAGGAGCGTGGCTTACACGGAAAGGTGCAGTACTGCGCTCTAGGTATAAAACAGCGGGAACCATCGGTCTAAGCCAACAAGCAACGGGCAGGGAAGGCAAGGAGTGAAAATACATCGTTCCCTGGGAACCAGTTCCTGGAGAAAACGCAGCTCCAGAGCCGAAGGGGAAGCTCTGCCATCTACTGAGGCCTTGAAGGGAAATGCCGGAGTCCCTCAAACTAAGCAGCCTGCCATTGGCATGCTCAGGGCTCATTGTGGGACACAACTCAAGGGCTTAACGACACGGTACGAGCAGCCCGTGCTGTGCCTCAGGAAGCTGGATCTGCCAGCGCGGCACAACCGATGTGCAGGCAGCTCCACGCCGCCCGTCCTGCCGGCAAGCGGGGGCTCTCGGGCACAGCCAGCCGACCCCGCTGCTGGCTGCGTGCTGCGAATCCACCCCACGCCCTCTCCTCGGCAAGACAGAAACACGAGTACCGTTAAACCTGTCTATGGCCTCCTGGCGCAGGCCGCCGGTGATGCCCCCATCTATCCGCTCGTACTTGTAGCCTTCGTACTCCAGGAAATCCTCCAACAAGTCCAGCATCTTCGTCATCTGCGGGGCAAGGTGACCCTGGCGTGAGCAGCTCTGCCCAGCCCGGCTCCCTGCCTCCCCCAGGGACCTGCCCTGCCCTGGCCAGGCCCGTGCCTGCAGCCCAGAGGCCAAGGTGGCGGCGGTACTGCCAACGGCAGAGTACAGCCAGCAGGCAACTGCCAGAGGAGCGACACTGGCGTCTTGTCCTCTAGAGCTTTGCCAGCACAAGGGAATCGTGTCTGAACAGCCCTCCCCCAAAGGGGAGCACTTTTACTATTATCTCCTCTCTATCCATAGACAAAAAGAGGTTTTAAACTTCACAGGGAGTCCCTCAGGAGAGAGCTGGGACACAGTCCATCCATTGAGACTGCCACACCTGCCACCAGCTCTTCCACCAATCTCTATCTGTTCCTAGCACAAAATTCTCATACAGAACAAAAAAATCCTTTAAAAATGTATTTATTTTTAATCTTTCCCTATGCTCACCTGGGAGAAGATCAGAACTCTGTGACCCCCATCCCGTAACTTCTTCAACATCTTTTGGAGCAGCATCAGTTTCCCAGAAGATTTGACCAAAGAATTCCCATCATAGGATCCATTGGGCAGAACGGGGGCCTCCTGTGAAGGCATCCTGGTTAGCCTCTCTGAGGACAACACTCATTAACTTCACGGAGAAATTCACATGCATCTCAAAGACAAAATCCTTGTATGAAACCACTTGCATGAAAACCCACATCATTAACCAAAGCAAGATCATGGAAACAGCCCCCACCGACAGCTTACACACAATATTCTGAGAAATGTCTCCACGGTACAAGTGCAGCTGACGTACCACCGCCGCCACAGGAAAGAGGTACGGGTGATTACAGCACTTCTTCAGGTCCATCATGATGTTGAGCAGCGAGACCTGGTTCCCACCACCTTTTGAATTCAGGGCTTCAAAATTCCTCGTCAGTATGAACTTGTAGTACTTCCTGCAGGAAGAGGGATGGGACAGACACCCTTGTTAATTTGGCCAGATGTGGGACTGGCATAAGCAGGACAGCACCGAATTAAACCCCACTCGCGTCACTTCAAAAGGGGCATTTGGACGTATTTAAAAGCAACGGCTCAGCACCCTCAGCCCAGGGCCGGGTTTATTCGATTGCTCTGTGGACATCACTGCCCCTGTAAGTGGGACGGACTCGGGGGCACAGTGGCTAGGAACGCTCCCCCGCTGCTGGGTGTAACTGGTTGCCCCACCGTGCTGGGAAGAAGCGACATGCCCTTGCCTGCAAGTCCCCCAGTCTCGGCAGAAGATGCCTCTGAAGCCGAGCAAGTCAGCCCAAACAGCCCAAAACGGAGCTGAGCAAGCATCCCCTGGGGCAGCAGTGATGCTCCAGACTGACGCCAGGCAAGCTGGCAGCACAGGCTGGTGCCTCAGTGCCGAGAACAGGAGAAGGGGGTTCAGCCTCAGTGTTTTCTCTGTGCCCCCCAGAACTAGCAGAGCCATGCTGACAGCCTGCCATGCATAAAACACTTCCCACTGAGCGGCCAGGACTGCACAGAACCCAAGTTAACCAGGCTGAACGTGCTCCCCGGTGAGACAAAGCGCTGCGGCTCTTCCCGCAGCAGGCCTGAGGACAGCAGGGTGTCTCTGACCTGTCGAACCCCACTGACGCCCCGCCGTGCGGCAGATGAGGTGGGGTGAGGAAGCCAGCCACCCCGGGGGAGCTGCGCTGGAATTACTCACTTCTGCATCTGGCTCAGTTCCACTCTCACAATCAGCTCCGTCTTGGCTGGCATGTTCTTGAACACATCTGCCTTGAGCCGCCGCAGCATGTGGGGACCCAGCAGATCATGGAGCTTTTTGATCTGGTCCTCCTTGGAGATGTCTGCAAACTCCTCCAGGAACCCCTCCAGGTTACTGTGAAAGCAGACAGAACCACACAGTGCTGAGTGATAATGGGACACAAGAGAGCAAAGATATCTGTTTCTTTATGACCTAAAAAACAAGGGCAGAGCTCTCATGGTATACAATGAGGTAGCACTCCTGTGCCTGTATCCAAGCAGAGCAAAAGCCAGAGCAAGGAGCTGCACTGATGGCTGAGGGGAAATTCACACTAAATGCACTAATACGAGGTCTGAACAAGTTCCCCAAAGTACCTCTGTCTCCTCAGAGAGAGGGAAGAGAAGGCAGGTTTCAGCTCCTCACTCACAAACCTCCCGACCAATAGCAAGGCAATAGCTACCCACAGGACCCAAAAAGTTGTAGTCCACAGGAATAAATCTGGGGTTACATAAAATGCGCGTGTAGCTGCTATGACAAACCACGGGGGCGGTGTGCTTCGCCATCTGCCTGCCTGCCGGCGCAGATCAGTGGCACTGGCACAGCAGGAACTGGATCCAGGCACCCCGACACAGACAGGAGCCCCGGGAAACTGGAAAACCTCTGCTGAGCCACCCCGCTGGCCGGCAAGAGACCAGGTCCCGGCTGCTCTCCCTTTTTGGAGGGGGGAGCTAGTGCAACTTACTTAAACCTCTCCGGAGTCAGGAAATTGAGCAGGTGGAAGAGCTCTTCCAAGTTGTTCTGGAGCGGAGTCCCAGTGAGCAGCAGCTTGTAATCGATCTTGTAGCTATTTAATACTCTAAAGAACTGGGAAGAGAAATGAGGTTAGGTGAAAAGAGCTCAGAGGAGCCAATCGTCATCTGAGGACTCTGCAGACTGCGTACACAGAGACTCAGCAGTGAGCTCTCCCCCCACCAGGCACACAGAGCAGACCGCCGCTTGCATGTCCTTCTCTGAGCCATCCCCATCGAGCACAGGCAGCAACGCTGAATGTCCTTGGGTCACACCGCCTGCCCCCCCTGCGCTGGGGATCGTGTGAAGGTCCCAGGGGCCAGAGACTGCATTTAGCCTCAGGTAAAGGGGAGAGGAAGGAGAGGGATCAATTCCCTTCCACAAGAGCCCATCAAAGGACTGTCAGGCTGCCAGGCAGGCAGCCAGGCTGCCACCTCTTCCACTGCTGAAGGATTTTTCATGCCAGAGGATGTTAGAGAGCAAATCCACCAAAACGCAGGTCCCAGGCAGAGCCTGTGCGAGGTGAGGACATCTTTTAGCTCCCAGGGAGGAAAGCACAGAGCAGCAGACTGCCAGTGCTGGGGCGTCGTATCTTTGTGGCACCGGCCGCACCACAAAAATCACTCACAAATGTCTGCTACTTACTTTGGACTGGTTGTTCTTCAGCCTGTGCGCTTCATCCACCACCAGACAGGCCCACTCTATGGAGCCCAGCACCGCCTGGTCAATAGTGATCAGCTCATAGGAGGTGAGCAGGACATGGAACTTGATCTGGGCTTCCTTCTGGAGGAGCAGAGGGAGAGAAAAGCCTGGATAAGAGCAGGGAACGGGACGGCCTCCACCTGTGCTCCTGCTGTATGTGACCCAAGGAGAAAAGGGGGGGCTGCCTGCACTGCACAGCGCCAGCAGAAGGGCTGAGGCATGAGCGTGCCAGCAGAAAAATCTATACCCATCTGAACGTTAGAACCAAGCAGGGGACTACAGAAACAGAAAAGGGTCTGGCAGAAATCTTTAAAGCTCATCACAAATCTGCATTTGTAAACAGTGCCAGCTTCCCTCTTTGGAAAACACCTGATTAGGGACCTAACCAGCCTCCCTCTCCAGGTCAAATTCTGCTCTCTCCCCTTCTTACTGATGGTTAAAGCACTGGGTAGGGCACAGACTTAGCTCCCACCTTCATCCGGAAGACCTTCTTTCCACTCCGGATGGCATTGTCTTCAAAAGAAAACTCGTTTTCCCGGATGACCGACCGGCTTTCTTTGTCCCCCGTGTAGGTCACAACATAGAAGTCAGGTGCCCACATCTCAAACTCGCGCTCCCAGTTGATGATGGTGGAGAGAGGGGCGCTGACCAGATACGGCCCTTTTGAGTGGCCCTGCTCAGGGAGACAAAGTCCAAGCTGTTCTCCCCATACCGAGCAGCTCTCAGCCACCTCGGGGACCGCTGGATGCTCCACTCACCTCCTTGTACAGGGAATACAAGAACACGATAGTCTGCACAGTCTTCCCCAGCCCCATCTCGTCAGCCAGGATTGTATCCGTCCCTTGGGCCCAGGAAAATCTCAGCCAGTTTAGCCCTTCCAGCTGGTAAGGATGGAGCGTGCCTCCCGTGGCATCGATGTACCACGGCTGCTTGTCAAACTTCACTGTAGGCTGAAAAGAAAGAGACACGATGCAAAACAGTGAGAACGAACTCCCCTCCTTTCTCTGCAGCCAAGCACATCCCTCTTTAGCCTTGTGACACCAGACAGCCCCAAAAGAGACGCAGACACGGTCCCCAGCACAGCCCAGCCCTCAGGCTCCTCACAGCAAAGCCACCCTGGAGCTTTGAATGAAAACAAACAGGAAGGAACTAGAGGAGAAAAATGTAACATGATGGGGTGGCCAGACAGACCTCCCTCTCTCTGGGCTCACACACCATTGCGCTGCCCCCGCCATTCCTACTCACATCCACGAGAGGCGTTTCTGGAGGCTTTTCCAGCTTCTCCTCTTTCAGCTTTTTCCCCTTCTTGTTCAGCTTCTTCAGAGGGCGCATGTCCTCCCCCAGCATCAGCTCCCTGCAACAGCCAGTGCGCATCAGGAAAAGGCAGGCAGGCATTCCTCTCCCAGTCCCCAAGACAAGGGACAGAAACGCCTCCCAAACTCCACTGCCTTTTCCCCACGGGAGCTTTTCTGGCCCAGTTAGCACGGGCACTCATGGAGTGTTAATTTTCCTCTCCCAACAGTCCACGCAACGTCATCCAAAATGAAGAACAGCAATCTCAGAGCACTGCGGTTTTCCCCCAAAACAGACAGGCAGCAGAGCCATGGAGCCGCCCTGAAGTGCAGTGAGTCTATGAATATTATGGCAGTGTAAACGCAGGGGAATGGGAGCACAGGCTGGAAAACAACAGGCAGGCAGGATTTCCCGGCAGCCCTGAAACGGCATTTCAGGAGGGCCAGCTTTCTGAAAGTGCTCAGCCGCTGCTCTCTGAAGAGAGGTCCCTGCGAGCGGCGCCAGTGTGTTCTAAAGGCGGTCACCTACGAGTCCCCGGTCGTCCCGAATGTCTGCGCAGGCTGCCCCAGCTCTGCCCGGCTCTCCCAGGTTGTGGCAGCCCGGCTGCGGTTCCACAGCCCAGCTGGCTCGTACCTGTGGTTCCAGTAGAGATGTTTGAGGTTTTCATAGTACGGGATGTCTATCTCGTCGATCTCCCAGGTGCACTGGTCGTACGGCAGGTCTTTCCACTTGATCAGGTAATGGACGTCTCCCTTTTTATCAAAGCTGTAACGCAGGGCACGAAAAGCCTATCAGTGAAATGACACTCGACCCCCAGGAAGCAGATAGCCATAACCCGCTTCCACAAAACCAGATGCTTCATCCTCTGCTTCTACCTACAGACCACGACATCCAAGCAGAGGTAGAAAAACAGAAAGAAAGTATGGACGCTTTCCAGCAGAAATGCCTAATAATCTGCTGCGTGTGTTAAATCTTTAAGCTTTAAAGGCTGCTCTTCCATTCCACTGAACAACCTCCTTTTCCTGTTTTACCAGGGCTGGATGAATTCCAGCGCTCACCCTCTTTCTCCTGCAGCATTCACTGCTCTATGAAGTTTTGCTTACACTGAAAAAATTAATAAACACACTACCGAGTCTGATTATATGCCTGTGGGGGAAAAACCCTTGCCTTATTAGCAGACAATGTAAAGCTTGCATGAAAATTAGCCAGGCAGCTTTATTTATTTTCTGCCAAGCAGCCTTCAAGCAGAGTTGCCACTTGAAATTTCAAGTTGCCACTTGAAAAGTAGAAATTCAACAAAAAGGTGTCTCTAGCCGCTCGATGTAAAAAAAAGTCTGCACAGCACACTTCATATGCAGGAAATTTATTCTACAGAAAAGAAACGCAAATGTCAAGGCTTTGTAAGGGAGTCAGGCACCTGCTCACACTCCTCTCCTCGGGCAGCATCCCTATGAGCATCAGGGGAGGTAAGCGGGAATAACGTACCTCCCGGGTCCGTGTAGTAAACAAATCCCACTGGTGCCTCACCTTTGACGTGGTTTCCGAGAGGAACAAATGACCTACACAGAAACGGGCTGCTGCTCCAAAGCAGTTTAGGTGAGCGGCAGCAGCCGCAGAGCACAATCGATGAAAGCAAGACCCATCACCAGGTTGCAGCAGAAATTTACAGAACGATTAGGCTGTAACAGGGACCCAAACAATATGTCTGGGAAGAGTGAAACAACTCGGTGCATCCACCTTTGGGAAAATTTACTATCTCTATTTTTAATGTGCAGTGTAGCAGAAATGAAAATAAGGAAGGCATCGATTCATTTCCGGCCTTGGCTTCACCTCGGGAGCAAACCTCCAAGGCGACAGAGACCTCAAAACAAGCCAGCAGCCGAAATTCCACCAGCCCAAGATTTTGGCTTTGCAGAAGGACAGCAAGAACTTCCCAGCCCCAGGGGGGAGAACTCAGCCGAGCAGCGAAATCCCACAACACGCAGTCCCAGCGGCTCAGCTAACCACGTAAACCATCCATGTGAGAGCTGCGCACGAAGGGAAAACCCGCAGGGAGCACAGACCCGCTGCTCAAAGCTTCATCTGCAGAACTCGCAGGGGTCCCAGGCAGCGCAGCAGGGCTCACCCTTGCCGTTTCCCTCCCTGGCTTGCAACGGCATCGCTCAGCGCCAGCACTACCAGGGGCTCGGGCACCCTGGCACGCACCTTTCCACGGCCCGTTCACGCACCCCCCCGCACGCAGCTCCTGACCTGTGGTTCAGGATGCGGTGGATCATCATCCACTCAGGCTTGATGCCGTAGCGGTAGAACCGCTCCTCCATCTTGGCGTACTGTGGGTCCTTGTTCTTCCGCTTCTCCCTCTGGCTGTCCTCGTCCCCAGAGCCGTAGTCAAAGGCTGGCGGCTCATCCATATCGTTCTTCCGTTGGTAGTTGCGGTACATCACGGTGTGGTAGAGCTCCAGCTGCGGCAGGAGGAAGCCACGCTCAGCCCACGGGCAGTGGGGCGGCGGGCTGGGCAGGGGCACGATGATGACAACGCACTGGCTCACCTGCAGCTCCTTCACCCAGGAGCAGTGCCAGTAGGAGAGGCCTGCCCACTTCACGAAGAACTCGCGCTCTGGGATCCCCTCCAGCACCTTCGGCGGGGGGAGAGCCAGCTCCGCATCCGGGGCAGGCAGAATGGGCGGGAGCGGGGTGGCCGGCGGCTCCTTCCAGGCCCAATGCAGGATGCGTTGAACCTTGCCCTTCAGGGGAGGGCACTGGGGATAAAAAAGCAAACAGGCAAGAGCACAGAGTTTAAGGTGAGCCCCTGTCAGGGGCCGCAGGGAGGAGGGCAGACCTGGAGGGCAGAAGGGGTCTTGCAACACCAAGCGGATGGCAGCCGTCCAGGTGCAGCAGGGAGAGCACGGCCAGGGCTCCGGGGAGCGTGCCGGCACAGCCTGTGCCAAAAGCTGCTGCCAGAGGGAAAGCCCAGGCTGGAGAGCGACCGTGGATTCACTCCCGGCTGCAGGGAGCCAAGCGTGGCAAACCGGGTGACCTGAACGGTCCCAGACCCTGGCTACATCTATCTCACCCCACAAACACCGCCGCAAACACTTGCCCTAGGCGCAAGCCAAGCGCTACCCAGGTCCTGGGCAGAGCAACTCGTTTGCTGTTTCTAATGGGGCGGACAGAAAGGAGGCAGCAAGGGTGCGTGGGGCAGGCGGAGGGTGGCCAGTGCAGGAGTGCCCGAGAAGAATCCGTGATGCTGCTGCATCCCCTGCAGGGAGGGGTCTTGCCAGCAGGCAAGAAAGGCCCCTCTACACAGGCCATGCATCAAATGGGGCTTCACACTCCATCTAAAAACCGGCAGGGAAGCCACCAGCCAGCAATCCCCATGGGGAGACCGCGCAGGTGGCAGAGCCGTGCAGAGCCCTCGGGTGCACGCGACCGGCAGTGATGCTCCTCCAGGGAGGGGGGTTGTGGCAGAGAGCGGGACGCCAGCCCTGCGGCAGGGCACGGGGAGAGGGTGCAAGGGGCAGTGGTGGCTGGGAGACCTGCTCCCGGGCCGGGCAGGTGCAGGAGCAGGGACGGGGCGAGGAATGCTGGTAACACTCACTGTACAGCGAGGGCAGAGCCATTCACCGTTTGGTATTTCCGGCAGCGGCGGGTTCAGGCAGTGAAGGTGGTAGGAGGACGGGCAGGTGTCGCAGCACAGCAGCTCCCCTCCGTCCTTACAGACCCGGCAGAACTCCATGTGGTCATCCTCCTCCTCCTCACCACCTTCCTCTTCTTCCTCCTCCTCCTCCTTCGGCTCCCACTGGATGCCCTCCTTCTCCTGCGGAAGCACAGCCAGCGTAACGCCGAGGGCCTCTGCCGGCCACCCACCCGCCCACACCCACAGGGCCCTGACCCCACTCACGCAGTGGGGGCAGCTCCACTTGCCCTCGGGGGCCTTCTCCAGCTCGGGGTCCAGGCAGACGAGGTGGTAGGCACGAGGACAAGTGTCGCACAGGATGATCTCCCCTCCCTGCTGGCACACCTCACAGTAGTCCTGGTGGTCCGTCTCATACCCGTCCCCTTCTTCAACTGCAAGCAAGGGACAGGCGTACAGTCAGAGGGACGGCAGAGCTGCCTGCTCTCCCGGGAGGGAACGGGACACTTGCTCCTCTATGATACGGTTAAGAAAATAAGGAAAGCGTTTTGCCTCAGACCCCTCCTGTTACGTCCCCCTACCTCTCTGTCCCTCAGCACCACAGTTCATCTTTGCACACAGCATCATCTCACCTCTGTCTCTCTTTCTCTCTCCACACTGTATCATCCTTTGGTTCCTTCAGGCTCTCAATGGAGAATGCCAGAACCTGGAGAGGTTGCAAGGGAGGCCAGTCAGAGAAACCTCCCCAGGTACCAGCGCCACCAACTGCAAACGCACCATGCAAGGGTGACACGGCCGAGGAGGAGGACTCCTCTCCCGGGACTACTCTGCTCTTCCTGGGTGCTCACTGGCGCAGAGGCAGGAGCTCTCTCAACTTGGCACAGACAGGAAAAGGAAGGGAGGGACAAGGCCTTGCAAGCGCCGGAACAGCTCATCTCAATTGCCAGCTCTGCCACAAACTCCCAGCGCGGACCTCCGACCTTCCGCTCCTCCAGCACGCAGCAGGAGCTGCCTAGCTCCGGTACGAGGGCCCTCATACAGCAACAAGCCGGGAGGAGAAGCGATGTCCTTCACACACAAGACATGGAGCCAGCCGGCCAGCCCTGCCTCATCAAACGGCGGGGAGGCTGGCCAGCATCACGCCCTAACCGTCCACCAGCCCAGAAGCTGCCCTTCCATTTCTCAGAAGCAAAAACCCATCGGCAAAGCTAAGAAGCCAAAGGATGCGCCTGGATCTGAAGCATCTCGTCCCAAATGAGGACGCAAGGTAGAAAGGCAGCGCACATCCTGCAGCGGCGCAGAAGGCAGAGACAGCGTGGGAAGCCGGGCAGGGCGGCACCGGGCCCTGGCAGTCCCTGTCGGCACTCAGAGCTGGAGCAGGGCTCGGGGCAGCTCGGCACAGGGGGGCTGCTCTCAACAGCAGCGCGGGGATGGAGGTGCCATTGCGCAGAATCCACCCGCAGCCCTGTGCGAGGAAAGGGATGAAGGAATACACACACAAACATGGCCACGCAGCTGCTGGGAGACCCCGACAGATGCTTTCCACCGCTGTTCACGTGTCTTCCTCTTCCTACATAGCTACCACAGATCTACTGCCTGCCTGCTGCCTGATTGCGCATCTCACGCAGACAAAAAGTCCATCATCTTAATGCTTTCTCGCCCGCAGCCTGCCCTACTCCGCTGGGAGCTTGCCACAAGCCATGTCTCTCCAGGGGCTGCTCCTCAGAAAATCACTTCCCTGGAAGCCCCACAAATTCTGAACTTTGCTGCTATATGACAAATCCTGGTGGGATCACACGTGCAGGCAGGGTGCCAGCTGCCCACGCCACCCGTGACGCGCCCTGGTGCCCAAAGCGCAGGCAGGGTCCTGGGGCGGGCAGGGGGCTCAGCTGCCCTGGGTGGCTGGGGCCGCGAGCAGGCAGTGAGATGGGGCAGGCAGGCTTTGCAAGCCGCGGCACCGCGGCAGAGCAGAGCACCGCAACCACGGCTCTCCCAAAGCAACTCCAAGTGGTGATGCAGAGATGGCTTGAAGGGAGATGAGCCCCAGGCAGTGGCTGATGGCTGGAGAGAGGCCCGGAGGGAAAGCTGACTGCAGATTGACAGAAAAGCCCTGCCGCCGGGCTGCTCCACCACCAGCAGCACTGTGGGGGCGAGCCAGCACCCCGCGGTGGGATCCACTCGCTGCCTTCTTGCAGGGACAAGCCCACCAGTAGCAGGGCTTGGACACCAAGAGCTCGCACTCCGCACACACAGACGAGCACAAGCACATCACCTCCCACCGAGCCAGCGCCAGACACAGCCTGGAGCTGCCAAGGCCAGGAAAGCACCATCTGAAGAGGGAAATCCAAACAAAACAGGAACAGAGTACAAAGGATGGCCTACTCCTCTTTTTCTTTCTCCTCCTCTTCCCTCTCTTCCCCAGGCCAGCCGAGCACTCGGAGCGCACTGAGGAGCTGTTGATGCTGGCACTGTCGAAGTCGGATTCCTCCCGTTCCTCCTCTTCGCTCTGCAGAGGGGAAAACCAAAGCACACACAGTCCAAGCGCTGGCAGCCCAGCGGTCACTCCCAGAGAACACTGCTCTGCAGAACAAACCCCCAAAGACCCACATAAACCTGCGTGGGATCATCGACCAGCGGCTGAGCTCCTTGGGGCGCCCTGCTTTCCGCAGGAATCCACTAGCCAGAGCAGCAGGGATGGTGGCAGGGCGAGCACGCTCCTGGCACCGACAGACGGGGTTCATAGGAGTGCGTCACAAGGCATTAGGAAGCGGGGAAATCTCCTCTATCAGCCCGATGTCCCAGCCAGGCAATCAATCAGCGTAGACCTGGACTATCACTAGAGCCTGAAGGCAATTACCTTGCACTGCTCAGCACAGCGGCAGCTTGTCCGGCTCACAGCACCATCAAAGTGCAATCACTGAGCAAATCTCAGAGCACGTTTAAAATACGTAAATTGACATGCCAAGTCCCTGACAAGAGGTGGGCTCTGGGTTTCCCCTGCAGCCTACTGTCCCCGCTAGCACAGAGCGCGGAGATATCGCACAGTGCGGCTGACCAGGCACATCGGGAAAGGCTCAGCGTCTCGCAGGCATCAGGCATTGGCCAGCTGCAACACCCCGCTGCTGTGACAACGTTATCGTGGGCACAGACACCCAAAACAGAGACATGTCAGGGGACGACCCCCTACTCCCACTCCTGGGTGGCCAGGGGCCCCCTTCTCCACTGCTTGGCAGAACTTTGCTCCCTCTCTCCCTCGACACCCGTTTCAGCTTGTGTCAGCCTGTTTGTGTGCGTGCACGTAGGCATTCACGCTTGACCTCCCTTATAACGTGAAAGGAATTAAACAGGCCAGGCATTCAATGGCATCAAAACATAACAACACGTCTGAATTCTCATTCTGGAGACTTATGCACGCAAATCCCCGATTTGCATCCTATTAATCGGGTGCTTAGCACTCCAGCTGCAGGAGCAAGGCCAAGCTCTTTGCAACTTTCAGAAATGCGAATGCACAGATCCAGAGTGCACCTGGAGATGGGATGAATCTTCTGTGATGTGTGATGGAAAAAATGCAGCAGCGAGTGGCTGACTCAGATCGCTCCTTTCGCATCAATCTCTGATGCACAAAGTTATTTACAACTTGTTATGTGAACTAGAGCTAGAGAGTCAGTAAGCTCCAATAAGGGTGAACTAATGGGATTTTGATCGATATTGTCAAGACCTACAAGAGTTCCACCCCTATTCAACAGTTATTTAAGAGATTTCTTCTTTAAAATGCTCTGCTATTCTTTAAAACACATCTGATATTTGTGTGCTGACAAGAGCAAACTGCAGCAGAGCTCTGTTGCCAGGCTCTTACTGGGAAGCTCTGGTACCCCAGGCTGTGCCGCGGGATCACAGATACCAGGAGGCAGGCTATGCTAATGTAATTGAAGCATGCAATAATTCTCTTTGACGTACGGTTCAGCTGGAGTGCAAGCCCTGAAGAATTCCTTTGCAAATGAAATCTGAAATGATGGCATTACTAACCTCATCAGTGAAAGCAAACGTGATTATGCGATTTTAGCAGAAATCATACCCAGGCATAACGTCTTTACAAACCGGAGCCTGGACACAGCTCTCTATCAAAGGGATGAACGAACGTGCTGACCAGAGACTGGCGCCTCACAGAGGGGCATGAACGAGGCTGTGATGCCCCTACACAAGGGAGGCTTCTAGGGGAGGGCTTGTCCCAGCATTTCCCTGCCGCGCCCCCCGCACCCAAGGCCCCGTGCAGAAAAAGGGGGTGCACACTTACAGAGGAGCCCTTTTTCCTTTTGCTGGGGATTCCTCCAAACCGGAATTTCAAGCCTGCCACCTTTTTCCCCTTCCCCTTTTTCTTCCCGTCTTTGGAGCCCTTGATTTTCTTCCGCACGCCTGGACCTGGAGAAACAGAAGACTTGTTTGGTACTCTAGAAACAGCTGTCTCCCAAATCACCCCCCACCCCAACGCCAGGATTTACAGGGAAGATGAGAGAGCACTGGGGACCACGGGGAGCAGGGTGGCAGCTAGCACCATCCACAGAGCACGTCCTTTGGGGCAAAAGGCTGCAAGCCCAGACCCAGCGCTTGCAAAGAATCGGGGGAGGAAAGCATCTGCCCTGGGAGAGGGACCGCAGCCCACGGACCACAGGGCTGCGAATACCAAATAGGGACTTAGGGGTCTGCAAGGCGGAGAGAAAAGAGGCGGCCACGGAGAGGCAGGAATGCTGCGCTGAGCCCGCCGCGTGGGAAGGCTGCTGCAAGCTGCACTCTTGGTCAGCTGCCACTCTGAGCCGCTCGTTCAAAACCTCTCGAGGCATCAGGAACTTACGACTGCACAAGTGGAACAGCAACCTTCCCGAGGAGGAACACGGCGCTGACAGAGGGAGATCGCTCCCTTTCCCACTACTGCCCAGCTTCTACAGCGATTTGCACAGCCCTTTCCCAGCGTGGGGAAAGCAGCACCAATCTGCCGTCAGAAACAGGGTAACGCTGACAGCAAGAGACCATTTCAATTCCAGTCAGACTATTTCCAGAGGAGCTACTGCAGATTTATGTGGTTGGCTCACTCCTCGCAAGTGGGCTTTGAAGACAGTCGCCTTTCACCCAACTGCCAGGAGAATAAATCTTTTACTCTGAAAAAGAGCTGCAGCCTTACTGCCAGTGCCTTTCCATCACTGAACTCCTTGCCATCTCGGAGATGGCTCGGACTGCCAAACAGTGCATGTTCATCTGGCCAGGCCACACCTGCCTTGCCAACGCACCTCAGCCCTAGCCTTGCTAACCTGCAAATCCTCTTCAGCTTGGACACCGGACTCTCAGGACACTGCTGGTTTCTGAAGGGCTTTACAACTCTGCAGAATCCCCCATGATAGAAGATGGCACAGAAATACATAGCCCAATCACTTATTTAAGATATAAGAATGAAGGTGAGCATTAATTGCCACAAACTGCCAAAAGTCCAGAAGGTCCAGAGGCTGCCAGGGTGATCTGCCATGGTTCACAACCACAGCCCCCTCTAGGACTTCTGCAAGGGAAACGGGAGCTGCAGACACACCTCTGGCACTGCCTTCGCTTGCCCAGTTTGCTGAAGCATGTCCCCTGCCTGGAGAAGCCTTCCCACCTTCGCCAGCCTGAACATGTGGCTGGCTAGTTCTGCAGGCCCAACAGGTGGGCTGTACGCCGCCGGTGAGAGCAGCCCCTCTGCCCAGCCCACCACGGTTGCCACCTACCCTTGCCCTCCTTGGTCTTGGCCTTCCTGATGACAGTGGGCAAGGCAGACTGCTGGGGGCTGGCAGCGAGCGGCGGGGCGACGGTGACGGTCTCCACAGCTGCAGCAACGGCTGCTGCTGCCGCTGCTGCCGAGCTGCCCTTGAACGGGTTGTTGGCACTGAACTCTCGCCACTTGGCACCGAGCACGGTCATCATCTTGGACATGGGGATCTTGGGGTTCTTCTTGGCGATCAGAGGCCTGCCGGGCGGGGGAGAGGAAAACCACACGTTAACAGAAATGCTTCGCTGTGCGTCTGCTCCTGCTCATGGTGTGCTGGTACTTCAGCCTAAGAAATGCACCAGTGGTGCACACCTCTCAGCAGCAGGTTGCTGTGGCCCACTGGTAGCAGCTCCACTGGAAAGGCCGCAGAAACCAGAGCTTTCTTAAACAAGTAAATATACATAAAGGAGCACACTTAAACTTTCTCAGAGACCGCCGTTCCCTGAAATACCTGTTGTGTTTTGAACGCCTCACAGTAAAAGCAAAAAATCATTATGGTTACTCAATTTTTCTCATGAAACTTTTCAAATAAGCGCACAGAAAAATGGGGTTTTGGAGAGAGAGAGAGAGGAGAAAGAAACTCTTCAGCTGTTTTCCAGTCAATCCTGCGATTAAGATGGAGTCCTGAGGACTGAGTCAGGCAGGGAGAAGCAACAAGGAGCTTGCGATGCAGAATTTACTTCACAACTTCACCCACTTGACTGAGCAACGCCCAAATCCCAACCGCTACCCAAGGCCCCATCCAGACCTACAGTTTCCTACCTGAGAAACTGGCTGAAAGCCTTGTAATTAGTCAGAGTATGATAATCTTCTTCTGAGAAAATGTAATCTACATCATCGAGGCCCCATTCTTCCATCAGCTGGGCTGAGCTCTTGGGCTCCTGTAGATTTACAGAGAGACATCATTAACGTAAATGACTGCGGCTCTGCAAACGGGCAGTGCAAGGCTGGGTCTGTCTGGTGCTCCGTATCAAACGCTCTCCCAAGTCAGTGACACGCAGCGATTTGTTTCTATGATTTAAAAAACAGAGCATGCACAAGTGCTTAATGAACTAATGCTTCACAGACTTCCAGGAAGCAAATTAACGTGGCATCATCCAAATGCTCCCCATACCACGTAACACAACGCAAAGCCTTGGCTCCAAGAAACTCAATTTCTCTTTGCATGCAAGATAAACAACAGGGAAATACAACCTTTCCTCTCCCAGTCGTTCACCTGCAATCTCTTCCTCCCCAAACCCAGGACAAGCGTCTCATGAAACCCCCAGGCCACCTTCTCTAAGGGTGAGCTGCTCTGCCACTCTGTCCTCGTGTTCAGAGGACAGATGCGATGAGTCTGTTACTGGTGGGATGTGGGCAGACGATCCAAGAAGGCAAGCTGCCTCAGACTGAGAAGCTGCCGTTTGTCAGAAGATCCAAGCTACCCGACTAGGCCTCCGACCTCAAAGTAAAACACACTGGCTTCATCACCACGAAAGGTACCGTGAGGACTTGTGAGCGCACATCACCACGTGGCAAAATCCCACCCCGCCGGGGAGCGCTTTGCTTACGCTGCCGTGCTTTATACGAAGGGAAATTATTCACCAGCACAAGGTGAATGGCCAGAAAACACGGCTCAGCTCTGAACGCGGTGACTTGCAGGGATCTGGCCACACCCTGAGGTCTCCTGCTCTAGCACCAGCTCAGGGTAAAGGAATCTTTGGTACCTTTAGACCTCCATCCTCGTTGTCATCTTCCTCTTCATCCTTTTTTTTCCGTTTTGGTTTTTTCTCCTTCTTGTCCTTCAGTTTTTTCTTCTTCTTTTTGTTGGGGGAATAGTCACTCCCTTCGCTCTCAGATTTCTCCTCCATCTCCTCTTCATTGTCTGACATTTCATCATTGCTCCCCTAAACAGAAAGCAACAGTGGAGAAAGAGCAGGGCCTGCCCCTCCTCTGCTATCCTCCAGCAAACCCTCCCAGCCAGCACCAAGCAACTGCTGTCACCAGCCAAAGTCAACCCTCCCTCGAATAACCCTGCCGTTACACCGAGGGGCTGGGGGAAAACACCACGAAAATCAGACCTGGGAACGGCAAGAAGCACCTGACCACAGGAGAGACAGACAGAAAGAAATCCTTGGTTTATCTGGAACTGCTTCTTCAGGGCAGTTCTGTGATCCCTAGCCAACCTTCTGCCCCAGGTCCCCACCTGCAAAGGGAGCCATTCCCTCTCCCCATTCCAGGAGCACTATAAACACATCTGCTCACACAAGGCAACCCATGCCCTCTGGAAGCACCGGAAAAAAGAGGAGAAGGTCATGCAATACGGATAAAACTGTATTTTGGAAAAGCTTGTCCAGGCCGAGGTATATGGAATGGAACCTTTACGCTTTTGCCTCAAGACTCGTTCACCGAGCGGGCCAAGAGGAGCAATGCCGAGCCACAGCCGTGCAGACGGATGCCTGCTCTGCCCCCACATTGTAACGCGCTCCTCTGAAAGAGCCCAGACGCTGCAATACCACGGCGTTCAGGTACCGTTCTGGTGAGCGGTGGTATAAACAGAAAGCCAGGAGATAGCAAGCCAAGTAAGCGAATGTGCGCATTAAAAATAGCTGTGTAGTACACCAAAGAGCAAGTCCTCTGAGAGGCAGCTAACTGCTCTGCTAAAAGATCCTAAATTTTCAGACAGGCAACATTTAGGCAATGTTTTTAATTGCTATGACACAGGTAACATATGATGTTCCATCTTGTGTTTACTTATGGCTTTACACGAATAAAATCGCATTCTTCTACCACAGTGTCAACAGCTAAGAAACTAAAGGAAAGGAAGAGAAGATCTCTTTAGTCACGTGCAATCTTTTAGCTCACCGGACAGATACTGTGCTAGGGTTTTGCTTCGTTTCTGTTTTCTTTTTCTGCCCAGCTGGGCACTATGTGCTGCAGTAGAACTGTGTGACTACAGGAGGATTTCAGCTGTCACACGGACAAAGCAGTCCTGGTGGATGCACAGAGGTCTGAAAGGGGCAGGAGCGCAGAGCAAGGCAGGTGAGCCTGGCTGAACGCCCTCACTTTCAGAGACAGGCGGCCACACGAAACCTCCCATCTCCCGAGGAGACTTGGTCACACACCGCTTCAGCAGCAAGGCGAGCCAACCGCTGCAGGAAAGCCTGGGCCCTGCTGGGTGGCTGACGGACGATCTCTGCTTCTCCGCAGCCAGCAGGGACCAGGCTCAGACAGCTACACCGTGCTGGGGAGAGCTAGAGCGGAGACAGTTCAGGTGGAATTTAGGCTTCTTTCTGGGAGAGAGACCGTGACCCGCTGCACAACTCTGACGGCAACCACGTTACCATCCTAAGGACCACCACCACCTGCAGGGCGGAGCACCGGGTCCCCAGAGAGCCTGCAAGAGGATGGATGCCTGCGTCGGGGCATCCCTCCGGCACACCCGGAGCGCTCCGGACCTGCACAGCAGAGCCCTCACGCCAGCGTGCGGAGCAGCACAAGAGCTCAGCGGTGGGGCTCGGCCCAGCCGGCCCGAGTGCCCCCCGCCGCCGCCCAACAGCGGGAGCGTATCTAACGCCCCAAGCCAAGGGCTGCCGAGGCACGCTTTCGCTCGGCAGCCATTATGGAGTTCTGCTCCTTCTCAGTTCAGAACAAGCGGAGCCTTTCCTCTAGCGGGGTTATAAACAGTTGTAATTTGGCATGGAATAATTGGTTGCCATGGTAACTGCTGCAGTACAGGCTGAAATTCCCCCTCTCCGCTCCCTTCTCTGACAAGGACCTTCATCTCCATACGCTGAGGTTCAAACCGCAGCCTGGTTATTTTATGCAGATTTTTCCGGGGGTTTGCAGAATCAATTCCTGCACCGGGGCTTCCGTCAGCGTCGCCGCAAACTGAATGAGCTCCACTGTGGCTGACGCAGGAGAATTCCCGCACAAGTGCAGCGTGGCAGCCCTCCTGCCCGCACTCCAATGACAAAACCATGGGGAATGACAGGGTGTCCGTCAGTCATGGTGTAGGCACTGGCCCCACATCACAGGCTTGCACCTCGCTCCCACCCCTCTAGCAGGGGGAAAGTCCACTTACCTCTCAAAACTCTGGAGTTTAGGAAAAGGAAGCCCCGTTCAGGGTCCCCCTATCTTTTATCTCCTCATCCCAAAGGCAGCCTGGCTGCTGCTCGGTGCCTACCAACAGCTACGGCACCAGCTTCTCCCTGGCTTCGATGGACGAGGGAACAGCCTTCCACAGGCGGAACCGAGGTTGGTTAACACTGCCCACACAAGGCATTAATTAAAAAAAACAAGCGCACTCAACGTTCAGCCTGTTATCTTCTCCCCGCCCCCAGTAAGGCAGCAGTCAGACTCGGCACGAGCTGCACACGTTGCTACTGGGCTCAGGCAGGCCGGCACTGACAGAAAATGAACAGAGGTGAAAATACCACGGGGTTTTATTTTATGCCGCCCCCCCCCCAAAAAGCAGCATAGGAAAAAAATGCATCCAGCGATGGAAGAGGCACAGGGAAGCAGAGGGCCTGAGCCAGCTTTGTGTGGTATCTGCAGAAAGAGAAGAACATCACCATGGCCACGAAGGAAAAAAGCTTCCTCGGATGGAATCAGCTTTCTTTAAATCAGCAGCTCATCATGTTCCCATCAGTAGCAAAGGCACTTTAATGCGCTACCTCGTCCAGCCAATCTGTTTTACAAATCCCACAGGGAACGGCTGGAGGAGGGGATGACTGGAGGAGATCAGCATCTCAGCCCTGGTTTGGCAAGGGAAGGGGTGGGGATGTGTCTAGTTGTGCTAGATGAGTGACTTCTCCCCAGCCGCAGCGTCACCGGGGAAGGAAGGGGGCTGAAGAACCTCCTCTGGTCACCCATTCCTCCCAGCAGCCTATTTGCATTTAGTCAGCGAAAGGGCCAGCGCACAACACGTCTGCTCCCGTCGAGTGCTGCCCAGGGAGAGAGACCGTGACCCGCTGCACAACTCTGACGGGAGAGCGAGAAGCAGAGCCTGCATGGTCCAACGCGGCAGCGAGCCCAGCTCCGGGACCGCACCATGTCCGAGCCGGGTGCCCCGGCAGAGCACAGGCAGCACCAGTCAGCCTTCCCGACCGGAGAGCGGACCCCCAGCGCAGCCTTGGGAAGGCCGGATCCTCGAGGACACAATGCCTCATCTTTGTTTTCCTACAGAAGGCCCAACAGCCCTTCCGTGGGCCAAATCCTAGAAGCCCCTACGCTGTCTCGCTTGTAAAACGCCCTGGACAAGTGCAGCTGACACCAATGTCTGCAGAAACCTCCAAGCCCTGCCCCGGTCGCACCCCCAACGCAGCAGTTTCCATTTCCCTCCTCTGAAACACGAACCCCAGACGCTGCATCGGTACAGGACGTGCCAGAAAGATTTACTGCCTGCCCCCGGAGACAACGGCAGGAGGTGCTGCACTGCAGCGCGGTGGGCTTCAACAAACGGGGACGGACAGTACCATCACACACACCAACATACGCGCCACAGCCGAGCCCCTCCCGAGGGGACGGGCAGCAGCATCGCTGCCAGAAGGCACGGTGGCCACTTCTCCCCAAAGCTGCTTTCCAGAGACCACTCGTAAGGCAGATTTCCACCCCAGAGCATCCGAGCTGGACAAGAACCGCTATCGCTCTGGGCCACCTCCCAGGGCCAGGAGAGCACCTGCTTGGCGAGGGAACACCCTGCTAATGCCCCCCCTTTCCATCCACAGACACCCGAGAGATGCTTGCCAGCAGCCACCAGCACCCTGAGCAGCCTGCCTCTGCGCCACGGCTGAGAGGAGGCCCCCAGCCCAGCGTGAGAGCATGCAGCGTTACCTCCTTCTTTCTCCTCTTGATTTTGGCAGCCTTGCTGTCTTTCAGCTTCTTGGATTTCTTTTTTTTCTGCACAGCAACTTGCTCTTCTGCGAAAAACTCATCCAGTCCTTCCAGCACCCCATCATCTTCTTCTGGGGACAAAAGGGACAGCTCACACGGACGGACTGCACAGGCACACAGGACACCACGTTCGTGTTTATCCCTCTCAGAGGAGCACACCCGAGCGGCAGCATCAGGCCACGAGACATGGAGCTCCGTGGCCTCTCCGGGAGACCCTCGCCCCGGCAGCTGATCCGCTGCTGCCCCTCGAGGGAGCCCTGGCAGAGCCCTGCCCGGCAGCGCCTGCCCCAGCACTCCTCATGCCCAGCTCCTCGCTGCCGCTCACACACAAACACCTCAGGATGTGGCAGTCTGTGTTTCGCTCTCGGGAGAGAGGCGCACGGGGAAGCCCCGCGTGCTGCCTGCTCTTCCTGACCTGGGTCCGTGGGTAATTAGGGAGCGTTAGACTTTTACCTTTTGGATCTCCAAGTAGAGCCCATTAAAACGGAGTCAATGGAAGGCGAACAAGGCAGAGGAAGGCCTCGCGTGGAAGACGGGTGCCACGGCTCGCAGGAGGTTGTTCTGCTGCGGCTCCACTCTCGGGGAGCGCCACAGGCACCCAGCCAGGCTGCATACGCCAGCTCCGGGACCCCGGCCCAGGCAGAGGCACCAATCCCAGCACAGGCTCTCACCTTCCCGTCACTGTTACCTCCCCAAACCCAGCACTCGCCAGCCGGTCCCAGCATCCCCTCCAGCCTTTGCATTTCTTTAAGGCCTACATCCGTATTTTTATTTTTAATTTCTTGAGCTGAAACAGTAATAGCACTCCAGAGTCGTTGGGACATATCTCTGGTTTGACTTCACGCTGTGCCGGTTTTGGCTCCGGCAAGGCAGGCGCCAGAGCTCCCCCGAAATCATCGGGAAGGGCGGGAGCCGGGCAGTGCCGGGAGCCCACCCCCGGCGGGACCAGCCCTGCTCCCCTGCCCCGCGCAGAGCCCCGGGCCCGCTGGAGAAGGGGGTCTGGAAAAGCCCCTCGGCCCAACGCGCTGCGCTCTGAGCGCGGGGCGGCACCGCCTCTCAGGGCTGCAGGGGGGCACCCGCCGGGGTCGGGTCCCGGGCCGCTCCCAGAGGAAGCCGCGGCAGCCCGGGGTGCCGGGAGCGCAGCCCGGTGCTCCAGCCGGAGCCGGAGCCGCCCTGAGGCGGGCCCGCCGGCGGGAAGGGCCGGCACGGCCCGGGGACAAGCCCCGGGCCTCGGAGAGCCGCCAGCTCCGGCCGCCGCGCCCGGGCACACCCCCCCCCCCTCGCCGGGGCCGCCGCAAAGGTGCCGCCGCCCGTCCGTGAGGCGCAGGGATAACGGGGCTGAGCCGGAGGAGCAACGCCCAGCGGAGACCGCCCCGGGGCCGGGCCGGGAGAGCGAGGCCGGCCGCCCCCGGCCGGGCCGCGCCTCAGGGGAGGCCGCGCCTCAGGGGAGACCCCGCCGCCGCGCCCCCGGCCCGCCGGCTCCCCCGCCCGCCGCCTACCCGAGACGTCCTCCTCGTTCTCCGCGTCGTCCAGCAGCTCCCGGCCGGCCGCCGGCCCCCGCATGCCGGGCGGCGGCAGCGGCCCCGCGCCGGGGCCGAGCGGCGGGGCCGAGCGGCGGGCGCTGCCGCTCCGCGCCAAGATGGCGGCCGCCGCGCCACGCCCACCCCGTGACGCGCGCATGCCTCACGCGCCGCGCCCCCAGCCCCGCCCCTCCCGCCCCAGCCCCGCCCCCAGCCCCTCCCCTCCCCGGCGCTCCCCGAAAAGCCCCGAATCCCCCCCAAATCAGCCCTCCGGGGCCCGGCAGCCGCCAGCGGAGCGCGGGGTATCAACAACTCTCCCCGCCGTTTATTCCAGGAAAGCAAAACTGTACAAAATGGCTGCCGGGCGGCGGGCCGGCTCAATCCTCCTCCTCCTCCTCCTCCTCGTCCTGGTTGATCTGGAAGTAGCGCAGCTCGTAGCTCTCCTTGCTGTTCGCCACCACGCGCAGCCAGTCGCGAAGGTTGTTCTTCTTCAGGTACTTCTTGGTCAGGTACTTCAGGTACCTGGGGGGAGAAGGGTGGCTTGAAAGCGGTTCCGCACCCCCAAATCCACAGCGTTTCTCTGGCGGCGCCTCTCCGCCCCCCGCGAGCCCCCACACGGCGCTTTCGGCAAACACAAATCACCGTTCCCGCGGGCTTCCACCTCCACCGGGAGCAACGCGTCCCATCAGGTACGTCCCGGCAAAGCTTCTGCCGGGAAACACCACCGCCGGAGGAATCGCACCGGCACCCCGGCAACACGGAGCCTGGGGAATTACTTTCCTCCCCTCGCCCTCCAAGGCTGCGACCACACGCTGTATTTCCACACCACCGGTTCAACGCACCACAGGGAATCTCCGCTCAGACGGCAGCTAACACTGCCGGCTCCCGCTGCAGCCGCAGGAACGGGTGTGGCACCGACACGGAGAAACCACATCAGCTGAAACACGGATGCTTACAGAGCAGGGCACTGCCCCAACACCACACACAGTTTTCCTCTTCCCACTGCTTCAGACCTCCGGCTGCCTCACTGTGCCGCCTCTGCCGCAGCAAAAACCACGTTTATCGAAGCCAGACAAAGGACAGGCAGCGCCGAGAAGCAGGCAGCGGGCAGGAGCCCAGCAGCACGAGGAGCGGAAGAGCTCGGCTGCAGACCAACCCCTCAGCCCCGCACTTGGCACCCTTTCGGCTGCGCATCCTCCCCGGCCGCCCACCCCACCGGCCCTCCCAGCAGGAACATCGACCACGTGTCTCTCTCAAAGATCATTCGGGAACAGGCAGCCACCGCACCGAGCTTCACACGGCGTTTAACTGAGAGCCTTGGCGCGACTCCTGCACCGAGACATCTCTTCGCTACTGGACCCTCCTGCCAGCCAGGCTCCCGTCTGAACACCAGCGATCCCCTGCCGAGGGCTCACTGCTGCCGGCAGCGACCGATCGTGGCTCCGGGCGCCGGCAGCAGCCTCGTGGCAGCGACCGGCACTGCCGGGCTGCCCCACCGCCTCACCTCTTTGAGAACGGGACCTCTGACGTGACCGTGATCTTGCTCTTGCTCCTCTCGATGGTCACCACGCCCCCGCCCAGGTTTCCCGCTTTGCCGTTCACCTTGATCCTTTCCTGCAGGAACTGCTCCTGCAAGACAGGAACGCCGCTTAGCCGGGGCCACCAGCTCCTGCCAGGCAAGGCCTCCCCAGCTCGCCTGCACCCAGAACTTTTTGTGAGAGCTGGGGAAGAGAGAGAAGTGCCGTTATGTCCAGGGGAAGCAGAGGAAAGCCGCCCTCCCGCAGGCCGGGAGGCTCCGAGCCTGCCAGCACCTTCCACAACTAGCCCGACCAGCCCCTTCAGACCTGCGCATCAGTGAGGTTCTCAAGTCCGAATGCACCGGATTAGCGAGGCAGGGACACGTTCCCCGCCTTCCGAGGGGACGGCCAGCAAAGTGACGGCTGGGTTAGGACCCTCCGAGGACACCTCAGCCACAACCCTGCGCTTCCAAGCCGTGCTTGAGCACAGTTTGAATGAAAACAGGTTCATCAGACAGCGCTGAAACACAGCGTGCTCCGCCCTCACCATTCCTCACGCCGTAACAGAAAACTCACCCCACGAGGGGTGAACGCTAATACCGTTTGACACACAGAGAAAATGCTCGTGCTTTAACTACAAAGTGTTTGAAAACAATAAACATCGCATAGCCTCCAGCACCACACAGGCTCCCTTTGTCTGCAGGGTGTTTCCCAGCGCTGCAGACTTTCACGCTGTGCCATGGTGAGGGGCAGAAACAGAGAGCAGGGGCGGCGGGGGCTGCCGGGGCCGTGCTCGCCAGCATGCTGTTGGGAGCGGAGCCAGCAGCCCCTCCGAAAGGCCCGGCAGGGCAGCAGGGCCGTCACGTCTGCCCCCGGGACGGCGGGGAGGCCCCACACTCACAAAGTTGGCGGCGTCCATGATGCCATCCTCCACAGGGTGGGTGCAGTCCAGGGTGAACTTCAACACCTGCTTCTTTTTTTTGCCACCTTTCGCTGCGGGCTTCTTCTGCAGCGGGGGGGGGAGGGGGGGGGGAAGAGAGAGCCGTGAGGGATCGGCTCCAGGCAACAGCCCGGGGGCAGCGGGGAGGAGGGAGGGGGCCAGACCGAGCTCCGGGCCGCAGGCAAGGGGACCGGCCCGGGCTCCGGGCTGGGGGGAGAGGAAAGGGGCCCGGGCCAGGATTCGGGCCGGGGGCAGCGGGGAGAGGGAAGGGCCCCCACGGCCGCCCGCCCCCCCGAGCCGCACGCCCGGCGCTTTGCGGGCTGGGCCCGGAGGAGGCGGAGGCCCGGGCCCAGGCCCGGCCCCACGCGCCGGCCCGGGCCGCGCCGGAGGGGAACGCGCCGGAGGGGAACGCGCCGGGGCAGACGGGAGGGGGGGAGGGGGGCGGAGGCCCGGCAGGCCCCGCGCGGGGAGGGCAGGGGGGGCCCGGCCCGGCCGCCCGCCGCCGGCGGAGACTCACCACGGGCGCCATGGCGGCTCCAGCGAAGGGGCAAAAAGGGAGGGCCGCGCCGCGCGCGTGCGCGGAAGCACCCTCGGGCGGCCACGGCGCATGCGCCGTGCGCCGCACCGCCTGCGCCCACGCTGCCGCCGGGCCGCGCGCAGGCCGCCGCGCGCCGCGAGCCGCGCGCAGGCTGCCCTAGCCAACCGCTGAGAGCATCGATGGCTTCCGGCCCCTCCCACGCACGCCTCTAGCCGCGCCGCCAGCGCATAGTGCTGCCTGGCTGGGCGGCGCACGCGCGGAGCGGGCAGCGCGGGGGCGGGGCCGGGGCGCTGGGGCGGGGCTGTGGGCTGTGGGCGGGGCTGTGGGCGGGGATTCTGTTTTGGGCGGGGCCGGGCAGAAAGGGGCGGGGCCGGGCGGCAGCGGCCGGCGGGGGATCGGGCATCGGGATCCGGGGACCGGGGACCGGGGCCCGGGGCCCGGGATCCGGGGATCGGTCCGGCAGGGACTGGGCGGCGGGGCCCTCTCTGGAGCAGAGCGCACCCCGGTGCCGGGGTGACACACATGTCCCTGCAGCCCGGCCACTGCCCGCGGGAGCAGCCCTGCGCCCCAGGCTGCCGCGCTGCCCGCGGGGTGACCCCCCGCACCCCGGGGTGCCCGCGGGGTGCACACGTCTCCGCACCCAGTCGCCGCCCGCGGGGGTCCCCCCGCCCCCCCAGGCCGCCGCGCCGCCCGCGGGGTGCACCCCCACGGCCCGGGGGCCGTCACCGGGCCGCACGGGTTGCCCACGTCCCCGCGGCCCGGGCGCGCCCCGGGGCCGCGCGGTCCCGTGTCCCCACACCCCGAGGGCCGCCCCCGCCGCAGGGTGCCGGGGAGCGCACGGGGCTATTTTTGGGCCGTGGCGTGGCAGCCGCCCGGCAGTGCCAGGGGCCCCGCGTCACGGGGGCAGCCGGGCCCGGCCGCCTCGGATCGCCCTCATTCCAGCCGGCACCCGGGGAGCAGCGGCGCGGCTCGGCTCGGCTCGGCTCGGCTGATCCCCCGGCTTACAGACGGGGAGAGGTAAAGCCTTCGCCCGGCCGCGGTGCCCCCCGTGACGGGGACGGGGGCTCCCCAGCATGTGGGGCAGCTGGCTGCCTTCCCTGCGGGGCTGCCATGGTAGAGGACATCCCAGGACAGGGGACGCGCCATCGCGGGGGATGCTCCTTCCCGGGGGACACCCAGTCCTGGGGCATCCCCCACCCCTGTTCTGGGGGACGCTGTGCTGCAGGGGATGCTCCTTTGCAGAGGACACCCCACCCCGGGGTGACACCCCATCCCAGGGGATGCTCCCGCTCTGGGGACGCCCACCCTGGGGACGCCCCGCTGCGGGGGCCATCCCACCCGGCCCCTCTGCCCCGAGCCCGCGGTGCCGGGGGGAAGGGGTGCGTTCGGGGCAGCCTCGTGCCACGCTGCTCATAACCTAAAAATAGGCCACAGCTCGCAGGCCCCGGGGGCCAGGATTTGTCCTTTCCGCAGCGGCCACGGTGCTTGCACGAAGCGGTGCCACACGGGGCCCCCCGGGCACAGGGGGTGAAGCGGGGCGCGGGGGGCCGCTCTCTGCCCCGCAGATGGCCGGCAGCATCTTCTCTCCGCTGGGGAGCTGCTCGGAGCTGGAGAAGGCCAACTGCCACCCGCTGGTCTGCCTGCTCTGCCACGAGCCCTACCAGCACCCCTGCCTGCTCGACTGCTACCACAACTTCTGCGCCAGCTGCCTGCGGGGCCGCGCCAGCGATGGCCGCCTGCGCTGCCCGCTCTGCGGGTAAGGGACAGACCCTGCCCGGGGGGACGCCGGGACCAGGGCACGCAGCCGGCAGCCTCTCGTGGCACTGCTCCCGCTGTCCCCAAAGCTGCTCCAGCCTGCCCTGGACAGGTGTCCCCATCCTTATCGCCATCCCCATCCCTGTCCATATCCCCATCCCATCCCCGCAGGCACCCCTCGGTGGTGAGGGGGGGCACGGGGCTGCCCCCCGTGGACCGGCTCCTGCAGTTCCTGGTGGACAGCTCGGCCGACGGCGAGGAGGACGTGCAGTGCGCCAACTGCGACCGGCGCTGCGCCAAGGCGGTGAGGGCAGCGGGGCGGGCAGGCGGGGCGGGCAGGGGACCCCCGCCTGGGCCATGCCCGCCGCCAGCCGTGCCCCCCCCGCCGCCCGCGCAGGAGCTGGACACCATGTACTTCTGCAACACCTGTGGGCAGCCCCTCTGCGCCCCGTGCCGCGAGGAGACCCACCGCGCCAAGATGTTCGCCCGCCACGAGATCGTCTCCCTCTCCAAGCGCACCAAGGACATCCACAAGAAATGCCGTGAGTGCCATGGCGCACCATGCCATGCCATGCCAGGCTGTACTGTGCCGTGCTGCAGGATGCTGTGCCATGCTGCACCGTGCCATGCTGCACCATGCCCTGCCATGCCAGGCTGCGCTGTACTGCGCCACGCCGTGCTGCACCACATTGTGCTGCGCCACGCCGTGCCAGGCTGCCTGACACCCCCGTCCCGTCCCTTGCAGCGCTGCACGAGGAGCCCTACATCATGTTCTCCACCGAGAAGAAGTCCATGCTCTGCATCAACTGCTTCAGGGACATGCAGGGGTGAGCAGCCCCGCCCCGCGCCTGCCCCGCACCCCATCCCATCCCGTGCCCTGACACCCGTGCCCACAGGGAGAGTCGGGCGCACTGCATCGACATCGAGACGGCGTACATGCAGGGCTGCCAGCGGCTGGACCAGGCAGTGATGGTGGGCAGGGGCCGGCGGGTCCTGGGGGGAGCACGGGGGTGCGGTGCTGCCTGCAGTGCCGCAGCCGCCCTGCCGCCCCCGGGCAGGCCGTGAAGGAGCTGCAGACCTCCACGCGCGAGGCCATCGTCCTCCTCAAGGCCATGATCGAGGAGGTGCGCAACAGTGCCAGCGAGGAGGAGGCGGCCATCAACTCCCTCTTCAGCCGCATGCAGGTGCGGGGCAACCAGCCGCACATCGTGGCCCGCGCCCATGGGTGCCCCATGCACAGGCACGGCATAGCTGGGGCAGCGGGAGGGGACCAGGGTGGCCGCGGGACACGGGTGGCCATGGGACACACAGCAGCCGCAGGACACGAGGTAGCCATGCCGTTTGCAGGAGCAGCTCTCCGAGAGGAAGAAGACGCTCCTGAAAGCCGTGCAGAGGTGAGGGGCCACGGGCTGAGCCCTTTCCCGGGGATGTCCCCCCCTGCCAGGGCGTGTTAGGGTGCCCTGGGGCCAGTCGGCTCCCCGGTGCCCCAGAAAGGCTGCGCCTTGCCTCGCTCTGCTGCAGCCAACACGAGGAGAAGGAGAAGGCGTTCAAGGAGCAGCTCGCCCACCTCGCCTCCCTGCTGCCCACCCTGCAGGTAGGGCCCTGGGCCGGGCAGGGGCTGGGCTGCCACGGCCCCGAGGGGTGCCCGCAGTGACAGCCCCCATGCACAGGTCCACCTGGTGACCTGCTCGGCCTTCCTGAGCTCCGCCAACAAAGCCGAGTTCCTGGATCTGGGCTACGTGAGTGGTGCCAGCGCTGCGGGGTGGCCGGCGCATACTGCCGCAGTGCCATGGGGTGGCTGATGCACCCTGCCAATGTGCCATGGGGTGGCTGGAGCATCCCACCGCGGCGCCACGGGCTGTCCAGTGCACCCTGCGGTGGTGCCGGGCTCACGGGCGGGGTGCCAGGCACCCCTCACCGCACCTTGCCGCTGCCTTTCAGCAACTGATGGAGAGGCTGCAGAGGATCGTCAAGCTGCCACACCGCCTGCGGCCAGCCCAGACCAGCAAGGTAGAGCCCTGCCGCCCACCCGGGGCCGAGCCCTGGCCCGCAGCGCCCCGCGGGCAGCCATGGCTGCCAGCGCTGCCCCGGCTGCCAGCGCTGCCCCAGCCGCGCCTGCCCCCGTCTCGCCCCCCAGATCAACAGCGAGTACCGGGCAGAGTTTGCCCGCTGCCTGGAGCCCCTGCTGATGCTCAGCCCCCGCCGCTCCGTGGTGGGCAGCGCCGGCGGCATCTGTCCTGGCATCGCCGGCACAAACATGTGAGGTGCTGGGATCGCACCCAGAGCCGGGGTGCATCCTGCCACGCGTCCCCTTGGGCATCCCGCTGGGCCCCCCGCCACGCCAAGCTTGCCCCCACTGCTGCCCTTGAGCCTGTCACCTCGGCGGTGGCGTGGGGACAGCGCAGAGCACAGCTGCGCTGACAAAGGACAGGCGCGGGGGCTTCAAGTGACACTTCTGGGAAGCAGGGCGGGCAGCAGGGCTGGCAGCAGGGTGCCCGGGTGAGCCTGCACCCTGCTCCCCAGCCCGGCCCCCTGCCTCGGTCCCCAGAGGGCTCTGCCCCCGCTGCCACGGCTGCCGCGCCAGGGCCAGCTCCCGCTCGCCCACACGCCCGCGGCGCCGCAGCCTCTTGGCCGACCACTATTTTTATCAGAATTTCAGAGAAGTGCCGGGCCGTTCCTCGCCCGGGATATATTTAGGCCCATTGATGTCACAGCAGCGCTGGTCCTGCCAGGCGCTCCCGGCCGGAGAGGACAAACGGGCGCTGCCGCCCCATGGGGACCGCTCCTCGCGCCCGGCCGGGCTCGGCACCGCGGGGCGGCTGAGCTCCCGGGGGCTGCTGGCCCTGGCACAGGCAGGGGGAGCGCGGCACTGCACGGTAGGACTGATGGCGGTGGGGCAGCAAAGCCAGCGTAGTGGGCAGCGCGGGGAGGCTGCGGGATGGGGGGAGACGCAGGCGCGGTGGTGCCCACCAAGGGGGCAGGAGATGCCAGCGGCGAGGGAGCCAGCCGCATCCTGCCCTTCAGAAACCGGAGCGTGCCAAGCCCGGCTCCCGCCTTCTCCCTGCCACAGCCGGTCCCGAAGCTGTGGGCATCGGGAGAGCAGCCCGTGAAAAGCTGACTTTCAGGGCAGCGTAAGGCACCTCCGACTGACCCTGTGCGCTCAGGCGAGGGAAGGGACACGCGGGGCTGGCGTGTCCCCAGGCACCCCGGGAGCGAGGGGCGGCAGGGCTGAGCCGGCAGCGCGGCCCCTGGCACCTCGCCCCCGCCGCTGCTCGCCTGCAGCGCGCCGCTGTCACCCTCTCCACGCAGGCTCCCTGGCGGCCAATGCTCCAAGACCCTCATGGTGCCCGGCTGCCCCCCCGCCGGCGATAAAATGTCCGCTGGCCCCATGGTGCGGAAGCCGACGATGCACCGGTACATCAGCACCAAGGTCCTGCTGGCCGAGGGGCGCGAGACCCCCTTTGCCGAGCACTGCCGCAACTACGAGAACACCTACCGGGTAGGGACCGCGGGTCGGGACGGGACGGGGTGGGACGGGACGGGAGGGTGCTGCTTACGTGGCAGTTGCCCCCGGGCCCCCACAGATGCTGCAGACGGAGATCCAGGGCCTGAAGGACCAGGTGCAGGAGCTGCACCGCGACCTCACCAAGCACCACTCGCTCATCAAGACGGAGATCATGAGCGAGATCCTGCAGAAGTCCCTGCAGATGGACGTGCAGATCGCGGCTCACTACTCCGCCGTGGAGATGATGCGCAGCGTCTTCGAGGAGGTACGGCTAGCGCGTCCTGGCAGAGCAGGGTCCCTCCGCGCCGTACCGCGGCACGCTGCCCGGCTCCCTCTCCCCTTTCCAGGTCTGGGAGGAGACGTACCAGCGGGTGGCAAACGAGCAGGAGATCTACGAAGGTACTGGCGACCCCGCTCCCCTGGCCCCGAACCCTCCGTGCCCGCTCCAGGGGGGCAGCCGTGGCCGCAGCCCGCTCCTCTCGCCCCCCAGCCCAGCTCCACGACCTGCTGCAGCTGCGGCAGGAGAACAGCTGCCTGACCACCATCACCAAGCAGATCGCGCCCTACGTCCGCTCCATTGCCAAGGTGAAGGAGCGGCTGGAGCCCAGGTGAGGGGCGCGGGGGCGGCTTTTGGGGCCGGGGCGGGGGGGGGGGACCCAGCCGTGGCTCACGCCCCTCCCTCCACAGGCTGCAGGAGCCCCGGGAGCCCAAGGAGGAACAGGCGCAGATGCTGCTCAAGATCTGCGATGACAGCGAAGCGGCACCAAGGCAGGTGACGGCAAGCACCCGGGTGCCGAATTCCCCCTTTCCCGGCTGCCGACCCTGCTGAGGTGCCGTGCCTTCCCTTCCCCAGGGACGCCTCGCCTGGCGGCAAGGAGGGGGCTCTGGCCAGCTCTGGGGAGGGCTGCATGCCCGGCGGCACCCCTGGAGACCCCTCCCCAAAAAGCAAAGACTGCTGCAGGGGACAGCAGAGAAGCGGGGCCGAGAACGCTGCCCGGAAAGAGCCTGCGCCATAGAGCCCGACACCGAGCGAGTCCGCGGAGCCGCTTGGCGCTCGCTGCACAAAAGCCGTGCCCCGGTTGTCGACCGGCTCCTCTCGCCTTGTGCCATGAGCGAAGGCAGAAAAACACGACCCGGGCGCGCAGCATCTGCAGCGTATCAAAAGCCTGCCTTAGGGCGACTTTGTTAGTCTGAAAAAATAATTCTTTATGCTCTCCCTCTCGTGTGTTAGAAGTGAAATAAATGGGCGCAAGCATACATGTCTGCTTGGTTCTGCAGCTCTGGACAAAGCGGGCCTGCCAGCTCGGGGTGTCCAGCTGCTCTTAAAACCACAAAGTTTGCAAACATGGGGAAAAAAAGACAAACAAAAAAACCCCCTTGGCGTAGGGTGGAGCCAGGAGCTCACCGCAGGGTCTCACAGAGCCTCCTGCGAACTGCCGACCGCAGCGGAGGCAAAAAAGCAGGCAGGGCACTAGAAAGAGGCACTCTGCTCCTTGTGCATCTGTGCCATTTAAAAACTTACCGACTGCTGCGGCGCAGGAGGGCAGGGTTTGACGGCTTCCTCCAGCTTTTCACTAAAGATCCAGACGCCTTCCCCACGCCTGGTGAGCTCCCGTCTCCTCACTGAGCTTCCAGTCACAGCATTCGGGAAAATAAAAGGTTAAGAGAGGCTGCTGGTCTCAAAGGCACCGAGAGGGCTCTGAAGATTTTACTCAAGGTGAAGTTTATCCCTTTCTTTTGGTGCTAACGCATCCCACCTCAGGCAGACCCTGCCACCACACAGCTGGAACCGGGGTCAGAGCTAGCGCTGGCACGCTCTCACAAATTAGGATCAAGGTGCATTTACTACAAAGAACAACTCGAGAATAAAGCTTAGTTTCCATCGTCAGCTCATGTCAAACCCAAGCGACAATCGCTTTGTTTGTTTCAAAGTACACTTGTGCAAGTTCACAGCAGAAATGTTAACGCCTACAAAAAAAATAGTTAAAAATTAACTCGCCCGAGGCATGTTGGCTACAACAGCAGGTCGCAGCTTCCATGAGGACGTGTGTTGGAGGCACAGAAAAGCCTGAGCAGGAGCCTATGAGTGACCACGCAGAGAAATCAGCGCTATCCGGCTGGTGTATTTTCACATTTGCTCTTTTCTCCCAAGCTAAAAACACGCTCAGTAAAAGACAAATTACCAGCAAAGGCGTTAAGCTGATGCTCCGTGCAGAACGCGCTCTGGAATACAAAGCTAACCCGGTGGAGGAAGGATTCTGCATCTGTTAAGCGAGGAGAGACGGAGAATTCGCCCCGTCTCTGTGGCTGTGAAGTCCCACGAGTCACTGTGAGTCGCAGTCATGCTTCAACACTGGAGTGTACCGAAAACCCACTGGGAATTGTAAAAGTAAGGATTCCAGTTTTGATGATGTCACCAGCACCTCAAGAGATCTCCAAATAACCACCAGACAGAAGTTGGCAATATTTTTTCTTGTTTTTTATAAAAAAAAAAAAAAACAAACCCAAAACCAAAGCAATTTCCATCAGCACCCCCTTTCCTGAGCCGTACCACAGGACCTTCACCAAGGAACACCGCAAGCCCGAAGCACGAACTGACAAGCAACTCGTTTCCGTTCCAGCTAGGAAGAATAATGTAAAACTCAAGAAAACAGTGAACCTCTTTGGTATATAACGACAGAATAAGTTATACCACAAAGCTCAAGTAGGAACCATTTCCAAAATGGTAACGTTTAAAATAGCGTTAGCTAGCGAAACTTTTTTTTCCATTTGGAGAATTTCCCTAGAAGCATCTCCTAGTCGTGCCGACATCCCAGGTTTTGCCCAAAAAAGCTGGCAAGGATCTCGAGTGCTAAAGCCTTCGGCAAGCCTGGCAGCTGCAGTTCTTTCCCAAACCAAAATCCTGGGATCTCTGCAGGATGGAGGCAGCCTGGCAGGGTAGGAAGCAGCGCGATTTGGAATCGGGAAGAGGGAACAGAGGTGTTGGTGGGGAGGCTTGGGAAGGCGGCGGCTGAAACGGTGACTCCTGAATTCGCAGCAGCAGCCAAGGGAGGAGGGAGCGGGCTCGCCCTCCTGCCGCGTTTCACAGAGGCGCTCGCGATCCAGCGGCATGAGGCAAGCAGAAGAGGCTCCCTGTGAACGTTAACGCCTGCGGGAGCAGTGATTGGTGCCGCACGGCCGGCTCTCCAGCAAGCAGAGGGCAGGCAGCCCCTGCACCTGAAGAGCGGAGAGCTGGAGGCCTGCTCCTGCGAGCCGCCCGAGCGCCAGCTTGCAGAATCGGGCCTAAAGAGATTAAAGCCGCACTGCCTGGCTCACAAGGTCAAAAAGCTTTAAAATCGAATTATGCCATAGGAACAATCCGCTGACTGGTGCCTTTCCTGCAGGGGGGCAGGAGGGCAGAGCTGTTCTCCGGAAGAATCGGTCCGGAGGTGTTTCAGTACAATTCAGCTGCTGCAGGCAGGAGGGTTCAATTCTCTTTAGGGTCGCTACAGGCTAAGTTATCTGGAAGATCCCTGAATGTGCAACGAAGGACTTATCTTGAGGAGGACGAACGAGCTTCTGATCTGCTAGTGACCCGGCAGGCTACCCAGCTCCGCAGCCCTTCGCCAGCTCCTCCTGGGTGGCCGGGAAATACCAACGGGCTACTCCTGGCACCGGTGCCACACACCATCCCTCGCCCCACGGCACCTGGAGCTGGGCATTTGCTCAGCCAGTCTGGTTTTCACCCACATTACAGTTCCACTTTGACTCCTTTAATAAAAGGGAGACCTGACGGCACCTTCCTTTTGTACTCCAGGTACTCTTCTCCGAAGAAGTGAATAAGTGTGATCTCCTCCTCCTCGATCCGCTCCCTGAAGAAGCGCCAGGACGCCAGCGCATAGCCCACCACGCAGATGGGATTGCAGAGTAACACCTGCAAACAGACACCGGCGGTTAGCATCCCCTCGCCTCCCAAAGAAACCAAGGCTGCCCCCCACCCCCACATGCTAATCACCCTTCATTAAGTTGGCCATGAGGTCTAAACGGTCTCCAAAGAAAAGACAAGACCCCAGCGCCTTTTGTGGAACTTCATTCTGGGGAGAAATTAGTGCTTTTGAAGAAAGCAGCCCATGGGCAGCTGCTGGCTCCTGCCGCCCTGGCTAAGAGCGGCGCCCCGGCTCTAGAGAGCCTGTGCGTGGCCGCGCTGCTCCGTGTGCAGTCTTCATGGTCTCTCTCCAGAGAAATAAAACCAAATGCCAACCACCAGCCAACCACAAGAAGAGTGTGACTAAGGCAACGCTGAGTTACAGCTTGACTGCAGCTGGCTTCCAGTTTACCCTCTGGCTGGGGCCCTGGGCACTCTTAGAGAATTTTCTTTGCCCTCCGGCACAGGACTGGTATTTGGCAGGAGCAAGGTTGAGTCCAACTGCTTACGGAAGGCATTTTGGCCATAGGAATGCAAGAAAACTCTGGACACCAGCGTTAGGCTAGCAGCAGATCGTACCCCAAGCCTCCAAGGGTGTTCTGGCTCAAACCCCGGCCCCGCCACCCCTGCTTATTCCACACAGAAAATTAAGGCGATGGGGTCCTCCCAAAGATTGCACAGGGCAGAGCGCTCAGGGTTTCCTGACCCCCCCGCGTGCTGGTGGGAGGGCGGAGGCATCAAAATCCGCCTGGGCCAGCCCTGCCGATGACCGCTGGCGGTCTCCATCCAGTTACCGGTGTCAGGCAGCATGAAGAAGAAAGACCCACGTTATAAGACGAAAGTATCTGAGCGCGTTGTATACGGTACCTGTGTTCCAATACTCCAGTAAAACCATCCCACGTAAGACGGGTGCCGGAACCACCCATACACCCCACTTGTCACCAAAGTATGAGTATCCGATTTCTCATTCTGAACAATATGGTTGAAGTTGGAGCCAGCTGTGAGCATGGCAGCTTTCCTCAGACAATCCCCAAAGATCACCATCAACAACCCTACAGTACTCAGCCAGGTGATCTGCTTCAGCTCTGCAAGTGAATAAGGACGGGTCACAACAGGTTTGCACAGGTCACGCTCGCGGTGCGGGGGGGCGCGGGGGCTTGGGTCGGTGCGTGAGCTTTTCCCCCCCATCTCAAAGCCCAACAACGTGTAAAAGACAGGCAGCGTTCCATGCGCTGCCATCCTGCCACCAAAAAAAACCTAAAAACATCCCCTGCCACGGAGTCACTCCCGATACCGAGTCTGTACATCCTCGCGGCAGATTGCCCTAAGGGCAACCCGGCGCTGAGGCAGAGCCCGCTTTATGGAGTAGAGTAAAGCTGATGTAAAGCACAGCCAAGCTGACGCACTCGGGCCGGACGCAGGGAGCTCCGCTGCCCGCGCTGCCATTAGGAAGCAGGGAGAGAGAACATCTCCCCTCTCCCAAAAAAAAGGAAGCACCCCAGACTGGGCAAAGAGCAACAGTTTTTGCCGATTTGATTTTATTCCAGGTCAAAAGAAGACGCCCAGATGTAACTGAAGCGTCATTCTTTGTACCACCAAAGCTGCTTGAAAGATGCAGGCAGAAAAGGGCTGAAGACCCGCCACACGGCAAAGACGGTCAGCGCGAGGGGAGCGCTCCCCCCTGCCCCCCGAGACCGAAACTGAGAGGCTTTGAGCACAGAGAGATTAAGGCCGCGTCAAAGCCCTCCTCCGCTGCCAGCACAGGTCAGCTAAGCGGGGGTCACCTGCGCTTTGCTACCAGTCGGGTGGGCCTGGGGGAGCCACATGCAGCCAGGCAGAGCCAGGGACGGCAGGCGGGAGGGTGGGCGGCAGGGAGGGGCAGGGCGGCCGACCTGGGAAGAGGAGCTTCTCCAGCGTGAACTCCACCCAGGAGGAGAGGGCGGCCAGGTTGTACTCGAAGCTGTGGTTGAGCAGGAAGGAGTCCAGCGAGAGGCTGCGCGGGTTGTTGATGGCCGTCACCAGGTACTCCGAGTAGTGGAAGAGGGAGAGGGAGCACATGTACCTGCGGCGGGAGGGAACGCTGGGCAGGGCCGGGGGCCGTGGCACCCGCCCAGCTCCCCCGGCCCTTCCCTTACCATCCGAAGTGGCACCAGGCAGAGCGGCCGGCGCTGAGCAGCAGCCCGCAGCCGAAGGCGAAGCCCAGGAAGCAGGCCCGGACGGCGATCTGCAAGCAGAGGGAGGAGAGAGCGCTGCCGCTGCCGCCGCTGCCGCCCGCCGGGGCCTTGCCTCGGGCCCGCTGTCCCCCGACCGCCGCCCCCCGGGCCCGGCCCTCCCCGAGGCCTCCTTCCGCCCCGCCTCTCCCCAGGCCCGCTCCCCCGGGGCCTCCCCCCGCACCTTGTACAGCGGCCGCGGGTAGAGCAGCAGCAGCGCCGCGTTGACGCCCGCCACGTGTAGGGCGAGCGCCAGGCGGCCGCGCAGGCCGGGGGCGGCCAGCAGGGCGGGAGGGGAGCCCAGCGCCACCGGCAGCGCCGCCACCGAGGCGCCCAGCAGGAAGGCGGCCAGGCTGGCGCGGGCCTCCCGGCCCAGCCGCCCCCGCCGCGGACCCGCCGCCGCCGCCGCCGCCGCCATCATGGCGGCGCCCGCCCCGCCCGCGTCGCCTGGGAAACGGCCGCGCCGCTCTCGCGAGAGTTGCATCGCGCAGGCGCATTCTCCCGGGCAGCGGCGCCGCGCAAGCGCACTGGCCGCCGCCGGTGGGACGGGGCGCTCCCGGAGCGCGGCCCGGCCCCACGGGTCGCCCCCGGCCCGGGGCTGGTTTTGCTTCTGTTGTCGTTTAATATCGCAGGCCGGAACACCCCGCGCCGCGCTGAACAGCCCCTCCGAGGGGCGAAGGCGCCGCTCCCGGCCCGGGCCGTAACCTTCGGGCCACCGTCCCCTCACCACCCGCCGGGCCGCGGCCCGCCCGCCCGCCCTCTCCCGCTGCGGGCCCGGCGAGGGCGTCGGGCCTGCGCCCCGTCCTCGGGGCTCTCTCTGGCGCTCGCCCCGCGCCTGGGAGGCCGAGAGGGGAGCACCCCGCGGGCGAGCGGAGGAAACCGGCAGTGCTGCCCCGTCCGCCGGCGTCCCCGGGGCCCAGCACAGCCCACACCCGGGCCCCGAGGTGAAGAGCTGCGCGGGGTCCTCGGGGGCCAGCCGTGGTCCCGGTGACCGGGACGGTGGCGGTGGGGTCGTGATCCACACTGGATGGCTGCTGAACCGCTGGAGCTATTCTGGGATTCCCATTAAAAGAGGCAGACTTTCTTAAACACAAGGGGGGGAGCCCGCTGTGCCGCTCGGGGACCCCGGGAGGATCCGGGGGGAAAGGCGGGGGGGGAAGCAGCCAGAACTACTGCTGCTGGAGACTAAAATGAAAGTGACGCCTGTTTTATTTCAGTCAACGACAACAGACTTTATTTATGCCACAGGATTCCTTAAATAACTTAGATGTGCACAAAGAAACTACCTAGAGATGTCAACGAAACGGTCCGAGACATTCAGTACAATACCGGGGCGCGTTTCTCGTCGCGAGTATTGTACGTAAGCTTTGGTGTGCAGTTTTAGGACATACCAGCAAGTTTAAACACAGCACCACAAAGACTCGTGGCCTCGCACGTCCCTCGTGCTGCCACGTGCCTCTGCCCTGCTCCGGCACAGGCGGGAGCTTCCCTTACAGGATTGAACAGTGAAAACAGGACTCCAGAGGCGAATGGCGAGCGACCGGGAAGGCTCCTGGAGGCTTTCGAGGTGCTTAAGCCACCTAAAGCACAAGGTCTACGGCGCTAAACCAATCAGCAGCGAAGCAACCTCACCGCAGCGGCAGCTCCAGCGGCAGGCTGGGGCGGGCAAAGGCGCGAGGCCCGGCGCGGACCAGACACGACACTAACGGGAACCTGGACATTTGGTGGGCGAAGGCTGTGAGCACGCAGGGTGGGATCACTGCCGGGCAGCCTGCTGCATCTGCGCCTGCCGCTTGGCTTTCGTCTGGAGGTACCTGCCCTTCCCTTCCTCGAAGCGCCGCTTCTCATCCTCCGTTTCCGTCTGCCGGTAACAGAAAGAAAGCAAAGCCACCAACGTTAGCTGCCTCGGGGCAGCACAGCTCTCCCATGCCACACCTTGCAAGTGTGTGTGGGAGGGAAACACGCCTCCCCTTACAGGAAATGTAAAGGAAAACCTGTGCTCCATGAAATACGTGTTTTGACAGCTAATGTACTCCTGCACAGAGCAGGAGGAGACCTGTGCGGGATAAAATATTAATCAAGAAACAGCCCCCACTCAGCAGTGCCGCGTCAGCAAAGCCCTGCTGGGATCAGAAGAGCTAAAAATAGGCAGGAGGGCTGGAGCGGGGACACCATGGGGAGCAGGGACGGGACATGGGGGCCTCTGTCGCCGCTCAGGGTCCCCTCCCGCATATCTCCAGCATGGGCAGGAGGAGAAGCTGCAGAGCCTGCACGCAGCCTGTCCTCATCCACGAGGGAGGAAAAAAAATCTCCAATCTTCAAATTGGCAGTTTTCAGAAGAAATTTCAAAAAAACCCCAGACCCTGAAGCCTGCTCTGGAAAGGCTCGTTCATGCTCCTATTTTTCTGCTGAATAATTCAAGGGAAGAGGATTGGTTGGACAAAGAAGCTGGCTGGGGTCTGCCCCAGGAGGAGCAGGAGAGGGGCTGGCCCAACTGGCTCACAGCCCGGCAGGGAAAGCTCTTACCAGCAGCTGAGGGACAGGCAGGGGCTTCCCCTCCTTGCTTAGGGAGACGTAGGTGAAGAAGGCGCTGACAGCACGGTACCGCTCCCGAGGCTCGTCCACGAACGGGTCGGCATCCACAAAGACTTCGATTTCCATGGATTTATTGCTCGTGAAGGTCATGCGCCCCGAAATGGTGATGACGCTGCCTGCGAAGCAGAGAGGGGCCAGTTAAGCAGGCGGCCCCTGCTTCTGCTCAGGGGAAGGGAGCAAGGGGTCCCACATGTTTTATGCTTAAGCCATGTCTTGAGTGGAGCTTCTTGGCACAGGACAGGTCTAATGGGGACTAAATTTCTCTGCCAGTGTGTCCCGAGCACACACCAAGGGAGCCAGGACACGGCACCGCAGGAGAGCTAAGTGCCCGCCACCACCCCCTTGTACCTTTTTTGATCTTCTCATGGAAGTTGATGGCGTCCACTGAGGCGGTGACGATGTTGGTCTTGCAGTGGCGGGCAGCCACAATCCCAGCGACCTCGTCCATGAGCTTCATGGTGACACCTGGGGGATGGAGGCAGAGGGTCCCATCTCAGGGAAGCCGGTGGGATTTGGGAAAAACCACGCATAGGTCGGTAAGGCCTTTGCACGACCAAAGCTATGCCGAGGAGTCAGACCGGAGACTGAATCCCAACTGCAGGAAACCCCCGGTGCCAGCACAAAGACTCCTGTCAAGAGTACCATCAGGGTGACATCCTCGCAGACCTGGGCTTAAGATTTAGGCCAGCTCCGGCTCTCCTGAATTTCTTTGAGCAAAACTCAGCCTTGCAAGGCAAGATCAGTCCCACACAAATGTCCTGCTTGGAAAGAGCTCTGAGCCACGTTGTTGTTCTTTGGGTTTTTTGGGTTTTTTCAGGACACAATTAGATGAAGAGCGGCATCCAGCAGCATCCCAGCCCTGGGCGAATGTGCCCCTCCCCAGGCTCACACCGCACGCATCCGCCCTGCCCTGCCCAACCGACAGGCAACGGGCACTGCCAGCCAAGAGGAAATTACTCCAGCAAGTTGCAGTAATTGGACACCAAGTGTTTATAATCCGAGATTTGCAATTTAAGAGACGATGATGAAACTGTAGGATTTACAGTTCGAGTATAGCAGTTTTCAGGGCTTTTTTTAAAGCATAGAAGAAGATGAAGCTTTTGTCTCAGCTGAAGCAATTCTGAACCTTACAGGCGGTGGAAATGGGCCTGCGTGCCTTCAGAGGCAGAGCCCGCCTCCCAGAAACACCCAGATGCACAAGTTGCTCTCAAACCATGCTTCTGCTCCGGGGAAAAACCAACCCAGCTGTTGAACAGGGCAGCGCTCACTCACCTCCGTGCACGAAGCCCAGCAGCGTGCAGTCCGACGGTCCCACCAGGTGGATCAGGCTGGACTGGCTGTAGCCAACGGTGTGAGGCTCTGGTTAGAGAAGGAGAGCAAAGCGGAGGTCAGAGCTGCTCAGCCAGCACCCATACGCCACCATACGCCCCCGTCTTAAACCGCCTGAAGGCAGAAAACATGGGGCTGGCTTGTGCAAAGCTGAAGTATGTTCAGACCAGCATTTAAATTGGCCCCGAGAAGCCCTGAGAGCAGAGGCCATTCACCACCTGACAGGCTGCCACCTCCTTCTAATGCCCACCCATCAATTTTATTCCAGCTCAGCTCGTTTATTCTGTTAAAGCTTTCGAAGAGCCCGAAAGCAAATGGGAGCGAACTGGATGGACACGTGGCTCTACACCTTCCCTCCTCAGGCCACCAGCCACAGCTGAATCTCCCTGAAGCTGCCACTTAGTGGCGTCTCCAAAGGACCACGCTTTCCCTTCAGCGTGAAGACCTCGGCCCCCGTGTCCCCCAGCCCTGGCACATGCTGCTGTCATTTGACTCGCCACTAAATCCAAGTGACAGAAATCGCACCCTCCGACTGCTGGCAGAGGAAAACCGCTCTGGGGGACAGCTGCGTTTTCCATCTAATGAGAGATGCTAAAGGTGCTTAGCGCAGTAAAAACCAGCCGAGCCCCCGACCGCTCAGCATCACCTCCTCAGGGAGGACACCCGTGCGGCAGCACCCACGGAGCCTTACCTTTCGTCTGCCTATCTGTGAGCAGGGAGAACAGAGGAGAAAAAAGCATTTGAGCAACTTTCATCCCACATCACCCCCGCGACAATCCCCACGTGCCACCTCTCCGCCTCTGCCCGAGGACCACGACTGGTCCTGGAGGCCACCAGCCGCTCGCGCCTTCGGCTTGCCGTCAGCACTGCCAGCATGATTCCAGAAGCCGGGGCAATACTTTCAGTAGGAAAGAGATCCCCAGTGATCCCCCAGGGAGAGCGTGACCCCCAACTGCTCCCTGTAGCTCATCCTCCCCTTCAAACACCAGCCGATGAACTTCTTGCTAAAACTGACTTCCAGCAAGGTGCTGCAGCTGCAGAGCGTGCAAAACCCTCGCCCGATGCTTGCGTTTACGCTATGCCAAGCAAAACTAGCTCCCGCTGCCCAGGAGCACACGAGAGATGCAAGGACTGGTGGCAGGAACCATATTTCGGAAGAGGGTGTCCCACCCACCAGCCCAGCGGGGGATCACGGGTGCCCACCCGGCTTCCCCTTCCGTGGCTCCAAAATCCCATCCCCATCCCTGACGCAGTGTTTCGGAGCACGCGCTCACAGCCACAGGTGCCCGGGGATGGCTGGAGTTGCCTCGGGGACCAGTTCGGCATCCCAGCACCGCCAAGATGTTTCCACAGGGCCCGCACCACCCGTGTTACCTGGGTTGATGACAGGGAAGATCACGTCGCCATTTCTCTGCTTAGTTTCCAGCCGATCCAGCTTTTGCTCCTCGTAACGCTTCTTCCCCTCGTCCTCCTGCTCCTTTCTCGCATACTGGAAGGAAAGGCCGGTGAGAACGCGCCAGGTTAGTGTCGTTCCCCTCAAGAGGGCAAGCTCCGGTTTTCGGGGAGCAAAGCAAGCCGTCCTACCTGGATGGGGGGAACCTCAAGGACCTTGTCCACGTTCTTCAGGGACAGCGGCACATACCACAGCGTCGCCTTGTTCGTCACCTTCTTTGCCCCTGGAGGGGAGGGGGGCAGAGCGTGACTGCGCCGATGCCAGCAGCGCTTCCCCTGCCACCGGCGCTGCTGCGGTCCAGGGTTGGCTGCACGCTGGCGATGCTGCCGGCACTGGGCAGCCCCCTGCCCTGCCAGCTCCTGCCGGGCTTTGGCTCAGAGCGGATGTGACAATGCGCTTTTGGGAAGGCATCCCAGCAAGCAGAGCCGGTTGCCACAGCAACAGCAGGAAAAGGGCCTTTTTCAGGCCAAAGGCAGCCACGGGCAGCAAATTGGGCAGGAGGAGCTAACAGCGGATTTTTCCGTTCTATGCTAGAAACGATCAATGGAGCCGTAATCCCCAGGGACCCTGCTTGGCTTCGCTTCCCAGCGCTGACCCCCCCGCCGCCCCCAGCACTCTCAATAAAAAGGCAAGATCTCCCCTCTGCCCGATGCTGCCGGTGACGGTGGGCGGAGGATGGGGTCAATGCCACAAGCTCTCGGCTTGTCACGGTTATTCCTGGAGTTTTGGGACAGAGCCGCCAGCAGCCACCCACCTGTTAAAATGTTTTCAGACATGACGTTGACCTGGACCTCCACGGAGTGCCGGGAAGTGTAGGTGATCTCAGCACTGACATTGGCCACCTCGCCAATGCACACCGGGGAGAGGAAGTCCGTCCGCTCCACGCGCGCCAGCGCGGCCACACAGGGCTCCTGGGGACGCCGAGACAGCGAGGGTAGCGGCCACAGCCACGCCGTGCAGGACCGCAGCCAGCAGCTCCCCAGAGCCGGCCCATGCCGCGTGCGGCTCCGGCACTTCAACCTCCGCCTTATCAGCCAGTGGCTGTGCTTCCTTCCCCACCCATAATGAATGCCGGGGCCACCTCTGACTTGCCCTTCGCGGGAGTTAAAATATTAACAGCAGCGTAATAATTTTTCTGCTCATAAAACACAATTTCAGCAGGATGCTTCCAGCTACCGGGGCCATACCCTGGCAGCAGCCGGAGCCATCAGTGGTTTGCATGCAGGAGCAAGCGCTTCCGGTGTGGGGGGACGAGCGGGGAGGTCCCCAGGGATGCCCAGTGATCCTGGGGGACCCCCTGCTCCCAGCAGACCCCCGAGGCGCAGTGGGGGGGTCGGAGAGTCACCAAGGCGGAGCCCAGCGGGCACTCCGGCGCCTACTCACCCCGGCCTGGGAGTTGCAGTGGCGGGTGCTGATGATGGCTCCCGCCTCCTCAATCATCTTCAGGATGGTTCCCCCGTGGACGTTCCCCGCGACGTTGGCGTCATCCGGGCGCATGATCCTGCCGGGAGAGGGACATGGGAATTCGCACCCCCCTGCCGTTCCCCCAGCCCGGGTCCCGGTGCAGCCGCCCGGAGGCACCGCTATCGCCCTACCGGATGAGCTGCCGGGCCATCTCACCACGCTGATGCCAGCAACGTCACCGGCGCTGCCTGCACGCGGCTTCCTGCGAGCGGCGGTGGAAACCACCGTAAATTACCGCTGGGAGTGGAAAGAGGCATTGCGCCTCTGCCGAGGCAGCCGGCTGCTTGGCTGGGACCGCATCTCACCGCCACCCCACCGTGGCAAACAGTGGCTGAGCCGGGCACATGCCACCGCTCGACGCGGCTTCCCGGCTTTTGCTGGAGCAGCAAATAAGCGACTGGAGGAGGGAAGGCGAGGCACGGTGGTGATGGGGCAACGGCTGTGTGCCGGCCCGGAGAGGAGCCGTGCTTCAGCAAGGCGGCCATGCCAAGGAGCCGCAGCGGGCAAAGGCAGGAAAACCGGGCGTGCCCTGCCCGCCCCGCCAGCTCACACGCACCGGAGCAAGGGCGCGGTGCTGCTGTCCTCTGCCCGGTGCAGGCAGCGTCACCAGTGGCGGGAGCGATGCTGGTGCAGGCAGCGTGACCAGTGCGCGCAGCGTCGCTGGTGCAGGCAGCGTGTCTGCTGCAGGCAGCGTTGCCGGCGCCGGCAGCAGTGCAGGTAGCACCGCCGGTAGCATCCCGGTTGCAGGCCGGCCCCGGCTCCGGCGCCCGCCCGCGGTCCCCCAGCCCGCCTGCCCTCCCCTGCCCAGCCCTCCCCTGGGTCCCCAGCAGCGGGCGGCGCGGCGGAGCCGTACCTGGAGACCTGGATGGCGGCCGGGCCCGGGCCCGCGGCCCCCCGCTCCGACATGGCGGCACCGGCGCCCCGCCCGCAACGGCGCTGCGGCACCACCACGCCTCGCCCCGCCGCGCCCCACCCCGGGGGACACGCCCCCCGCGCCGCCCCATTGGCTGGCAGCGCCTCGCCACGCCCCCGTGCCGGCAAGGGGGCGGGGCCGGCGCTCCGCCGGCCGGGGGCGCAGCCGGGAGCCGGTGCTGCCCGGGGGGCGGAGCCCCGGTGCTGCCGGGGAGCTGTGCGTGCCCCACGGGGACAGCGGCCCCTCCGCCCCCCTCCTCAGCTGCCTGCCCCGGGGCGTGTCCCGCCTGCAGGGGGGCTCGTGGGGGCCGTGGCCTTCGGGCCGGCACGGGCAGCTGCCTGCTCCCGCCTGAGCAGGCTCACGCCGGGCGCGGGCTGCTGGCGGGCAGCCTCCTCGCCGCCCTCGTTCCCTGGCGCCGGCGGCTCTCTCCGGCTGGGAAGGAGCCCCGTGGGGCGCCCGGGGTTTGCCGGGCGGGCGGAGGCGACGGCCCCGAGCGGCCAGCGATGGATCGCCGCCGAGCGCAGGCGGGGTCGGGGTGCGGACAGGCATGGACGGGGCGGATGGGGAGGGATGGAGGCGGGCCAGGGCCGGCGTGGGCAGGCCAGGGCTGGCGGGGCCAGGGCCGGGGGCGGGGGGGGGCCGCGGCACCCACGTGCCGGCCGAGCAGCGGCAGGATGAGCGTTTGGAGCCGGTCGAGGCTCTCGTTGATGCGGGCGCGGCGGCGCTTCTCCAGGCGGGGCTTGAGGCTCTGCGGGGAGACGGGGCGGCGAGGGTGGGCGGGCGGCCCGGGGTGCGGAGGGGCCCGGGAGCGCCGGAGCTCTCACCTTGTGCAGCTCGGCGGCGGCAGGAGGGGGGCGCGGGGGCCGGGGGGGACATGATGCTCCGGTACCGGTACGCCGCCGCCTTTACGGGCCGCCGGCGGGGCAAGGCGGGCAGGCAGGGAGGCAGGCAGGCAGAGCGGGGGCGCCGGGCAGGGCGGGAGGGCCGGGTAGAGAGGGCAGGGCCGGGCAGGGCAGGAGAGAGGCAGGACTGGCAGGGAGGGCAAGGCAGGCAGGGAGAGCAGGGCAGGCAGGCAGGGAGGGCGGACAGGCAGGGAGGGCAGGGCAGGCAGGGCAGTGCAGGCAGGCGGGGCGGCCGTGCCGCTGTCCGCGGTGCTGAACGCGCGGCGCTGCCGCTGTCCGCGGTGCTGACGGCGGGGCTGCCCCAGCCGCGCTGCCCGCGCTGCCCGCGCTGCCCGGGCCCGGGGTAACCGCCGCCGCTGCCCGGGCTGCCCACGGGTTCCGCCGTGCCTTCCCGCGGTGCCGGCCCCCCCCCCCCACCGGCCGTCCCGGCCCCCCGTCCCCTCGTCCCCCCCCCGCGGCGGGAGGAGGCAGGGCAGCCCGCCCAGCGCCCCCTCCGCTCCTGCCCGTGCTGCCGGGACCGGCGGGGGCACGTCGGGGCTGCCGGAGGAGCCCATCACGGCCGCGGCTCTCGCGTCGGCGGGCGGCGGGCGGGGGGGAAGGGGACCGCCGTGGGGCGGGGAGGGGCAGCAGCTCCCCACGGCCGCGGACGGCAGCGCCGGCAGCCGGGCTCGGGCCGCTCCTGGGGTCCCCCGAGCCGGCTCCCGGCCCGCGGCCCGCGGCCCGGCGCGGCTCGGCTGCCCCGGCAGGGGCCGGCGGGAGCGGCGCGGGGGTCCCGGGCAGCGGGGGCAGCCGCCGCGCCGTCGGGCGGGGCGGGCGGAGGGGCGGCCCCGGGGGAGGAGGAGGAGGAGCCGGCGGCACCGGGGGGGGGCGGCGGGGCGGCAGCGCCGCGCAGTGCCAAGCGGCGGCCGGGGCCGGGGCCGGGGCCGGGGCCGGGGCCGGGATGGCGCTGGAGCGGGCGCTGCTGGCGGCGCGGCAGGGCGACCTGGAGGCGCTGCGGGGGCTGCGGGCGGCCGGGCTGCTGCGGCCGGGGCTGCGGGACGCCCTGGGCGCCTCCCCCGCGCACCACGCCGCCCGTGCCGGCCGCCTCGCCTGCCTCCGGTACCTGGCGGCCGAGGCCGCGCTCCGCGGGGACGCGCGGGCGCGCAACGGGGCCACGCCGGCCCACGACGCCGCCGCCACCGGCAACCTCGCCTGTCTCCAGTGGCTGCTCACGCAGGGGGGCTGCGGCGTGCAGGTGCGAGCGGGGCGCGGGGGGGCGGCGGGCGGCAGGGCCCCCCGTGGGCGCGGGCGAGCGGCGGCGGCGGCCGCGGGGAGGCGGTCGCGTGTGGACCCTCCGCTCTGCCGCCGAGGGGCCGGGGCCGGGGCCCGCGCGGGCGGGACGCCGCCGTGCGGAGTGGGCGGCAGCCGGGGGACCCGGAGAGCCCCCGGGCTCCCGGTGGGGCTCAGCCCCGAGGAGGGGGTGCGGCGGGCAGAGACCCCTCCGGGGCCGTGCCCGGGGCCGCCGGCCGCTCCCGGGGTTACACAACGGCACCGGGGCGCGTAAGCGGCTTGCCCCGGGGCCGGCCGAGAGGTAACGACATGTGACGGGCTGGAGGAAGAGGAGGCGGCGGAGGGGCTGGGAGAGGGGATTAAGCGGGACGGCCGGGGTCGGCACGCTTCGGCAGCCCGCTGGCCAGGGGCCAGCTCTGCCCGCGCCCCGCCGAGCGTGGAGGGCGGCCGGGCCGGCAGCGCAGCGGGGCTCTGCCGTGAGCCCCCCCGGGCCGGGGCCGCCCGCCGCCGGCAGAACAAGGGGGGGGGTGGGGGGGGGCTTTGTGCAGCGCTCGCTGTGTGCGGATGCAGGCCCCGCCGCAGGGCAGCCGCGCTCGTCCCGTGGCCCCTCCGATGGCCCGTCCCCTCGCTCCAGCCCTGCTCCGCGCAGACGGGACCTCCACCCCGGCCAGCCCACCCCCCCCGCCCGGGGTCGGCTCCCGGCTGGGGGCCGCCCCGCGGCCACCCACGGCTCCCTGTCCCACGCACGCTCCCCGGCGCCGACGGCCGCCCCGCTTCCTCCCGCAGGACACGGACAACTCCGGTGCCACCATCCTACACCTGGCAGCCCGCTTCGGTCACCACGAGGTGATTGACTGGCTCCTCCGCTTCGGGGGCAGCGACCCCACGGCAGCCACTGACACGGGAGCGCTGCCCGTCCACTACGCCGCGGCCAAAGGGGATTTCCCTTCCCTGCGACTCCTCCTGGGACACTGCCCCAGGTAACGGCCCCCGCTGCCGGTGGGCGAGACGGGCTCTGCGCCGGGGGCTCGCCGGCACGAGAGGGGCTGGTGGGGCAGCAGGGTGCCCGCTGCCGCCCCATCCCTCCCTCCAGCCGCCGGGCAAGGTGCCAGCGCTGGAGGCGGCTGCCGCAGCCACCCTCGTCCCCCGGCTCCAAGGGCAACGCGGCCGCGTTATCAGGCCGGGCAGCCAGCTGCACCTTCTTTATGGCCTGGAGAGAAAGGGCGAGGAGGAGAGCGGCAGTGCTGGCAGAAATATTGCCACCGGCCGCCGGGGCGGCTCCCTGGGCTCCTGGCGCAGGGCGATAACACAGCCGCCTTTGTCCGCCTGCCGTTATATAAATGGATTAGGCTGCCCGCCGAGGAGAGGCCTCTCCCCGTGCCGGAGGCGACCTTTCTGCCTGCCCAGGGCCACGAGCACCGCCGGACACAGCAGCTCCGCTGAGCCGGCACCACCGCGGCAGCGTCCCTGCTTCGCCTCCCGAGCAGTGCCCGGGGCCGGGCTGGTCCCCCAGGGTACAGGGCACGGCAGCCCACCGGGCACGCGGTGCCAAGCCTTGCCGCGGAGCTGCGGCAGGCGATTAGGCAGCCCCTAATCTGATTTCCTGCGGTGGGCAGAGGCCGCTAGAAATAACCTACAGCCCCGGCCGAGGTGGAGCCCGGGGGGATGTGCCGTTGTCCCACACCGTGCCCGGCGGGCTCGAGGGCCGCGGATGCGAGGGGCTGCGCAGCTCCCTCACATCCAAGGGGGTCCCAAGGCAGCGGGAGGTGAACCAGGGCTCAGCAACCCTCCGTCCCTGGGTGCCACGACCCCAGACCCCCCCCCCAGCCTTCTCGCCAGGCAGGGCCACAGAGCCCATCGCGGGGTCCCTGTACCCCCGCGGCACTCACCGGCTGCCAGCAGCCTCCCCAGCCCGGCCCTTTATCCCCAGGTTATCCCCAGGTGTGCCGGCTCAGCCCTGGGCACCTGTGGGGATTAACCCCCCGCAGCCCCCAGCCTGGCCCCAGCCCAGCCGCGGCTCCCACTCGCTGCCCGCAGTGTCGGCCCCGGTGTGGCGCAGCACTGGCGGCAGCCCTCCCGCATTGGCTTTCACGCTTCCTCCCGGGGTTGCTCCGCTGCCGTCACCGCCTTCCCCCTGAATTATTTAGGGCTCGCCCCGCTCCCGGCCCCGCGCCCGTCCAGAGGCTCCGTTACAGCCGCGAAATCCAATCCCTGCGCACCGCCGCGGGACACTGGCGCTCCCGGCCCACCTTCGCCCCGGCTTCGCGGGGTCCCCAGCAGCCAGCGGCCTGGCATGGGGTCGCAGCCATCTGGCAAAGCAGTTTACCGTCACTCGCCCAAGTGGCTTAACCCCTTCCCGATTAGTGGGAAACAGCAATTGGGCTGACCGTGTGCCCGTGCCCCCACCGTCCCCCTGCGCCCCGGCCCAGCCTGCCACTGCCCCGGCCCCAGCCCCTGCTCGGGGAGCGCCCAGCAGCGTGCCGGCCCGGCGCTGCAGCACCACGGGGCAGGCGCCCTGCGGCATGGCACGGCAGGAAGGCTGCGGCCCGTCTCATGGTTACAGGGTTCAATTATTAAGGGCCCACGATCATTGCGATAACAGAGCAGAGTATTTATTGCGCTTCCTTTTTTAAATATTCAACAGGGTTTTTTATGGAGCTCTTAATAAAACAGCTTCCTGCGTGGCAGGGATGCAGGGGTGTGGGGCGTGGGATATGGGGATGTGGCATGCGGGATGCAGAATATGGGGCTGCGGGATGTGGGATGCGGGCATTAGGGATTTCGGAGGCGGGCTGTGCGATTTGGGATGCACAATGCGGGATGTGGGGACGCCAAGGCCCGCTGGGGTGGCAGGGGGATGCCCGTGCCCGGCAGCGGGGCTGGCAGGGGGCAGCGGGGCCGGGCAGTGCCGTGGTGCAGGCTGGCCTTTCCCTGCCGGCTGCCCTGCAGCTGGTGCTGCCTAAGCCGCTTATTTAAAAATACTGCTAAATTGCAGTGTCCAAAAACAGCCGGAGGAAGGAGCTTAGCCTAAGCAGGCTGATTAACTTAGTGACCTCCTGCTGCAGTGGCCGCCGCTGCGTGGGGATGCAGTGGGGAGCCGTGGGGTGGACGGCTCCCGGCCCACGCTGCCCACGCTACCCGGCCCTGGCACTGCCCTGCCTGCCCCCGGCCAGCGCGTCCCCCGTGCCCTGTGTGTCCTCTGTGCCCCCACATGTCCCCAAGTCCCTGCAACCCACGTGTCCCCCACACGCCCCGTCCCGGTGCGCTGCCGGTGGCGGTGACTGCGGGTGACGGGCGCTGTGCCCCACTTGCAGCACGCTGAGTGCCCAGACCAAGACGGGGGCCACCCCGCTGTACCTCGCCTGCCAGGAGGGCCACCTGGAGATCATCCAGTACCTGGTGCAGGACTGCGGGGCCGACCCCCACGCACGCGCCCACGATGGCATGACCCCGCTGCACGCTGCTGCCCAGATGGGCCACAACACCGTCATTGTCTGGCTGGTAAGCACTGGACGGGTGCAGAGTGGCGGTGTGGTGGCACAGCGTGGTGGCACGGCGTGGGGCTGGTGGTGCCGGCACTCAGCGCACCTGCCCGTGCAGATGAGCTTCACGACAGTGAGCCTGTCAGAGCGGGACGCCGAGGGGGCCACGGCCATGCACTTTGCTGCCAGCCGCGGCCATGCCAAGGTGCTGAGCTGGCTGCTGCTGCACGGCGGGGAGATCACGACCGACAGCTGGGGCGGCACACCGCTGCACGATGCTGCCGAGAACGGCGAGCTGGAGGTGGGTGCTGGCAACCGGCGGGGTGCCGGGGTGGGGGGGGGCACCCTCTGGCCCCACCACGTGCCTCCCCTCTCCCCAGTGCTGCCAGATCCTGGTGGTGAACGGTGCCGACCTCAGTGTCCGCGACCAGGACGGCTACACAGCGGCCGACCTCGCCGACTACAATGGCCACAGCCACTGCGCCCAGTACCTGCGCACTGTGGAGAACATGGTACGCCAGCGTCCCGTGCCGAGCACGCGGGGAACGCGCGGGGCCCCCCTGCTCCCGCCCCACCGCCTGACCACGCGGCTGTGCTGGCAGAGCGTGGAGCACCGTGTGCTGTCGCGAGACCCCTCGGTGGACGGGGAGTGCCGGCAGCCCGACTCGGGCATGTCGTCGCCCAACACCATGGCATCGGTGCCTCAGGCGCGCTTCGAGGTGGGCTCCCCTGCCAGCACCCTCTCCAACTACGACTCCTGCCACTCCAGCCAGTCCAGCACCGGGGAGAAGAGGGGTGGCCCCCCGGGGGCCCCCGCTGCCCGTGAGTGCGGGGCCGGGGGGCACGGGGCGGGTGGGGCCAGCCCCCCCCTGACCCCCTGCCCTGCGCAGGGGTGCCCGAGCCGGCTCTGGCGGACATGCAGGCGTACATGGACATGCTGGACCCTGAGACGCGGCCGCGGGGCCGGGGGCCGGCAGGCGAGGGTCCCCCCCTGCCGCCACCCCCCGCCTTCCCCCACCACCGCCCCCGCCCCCCGCAGCCCAGCCGCCCCCGCCGCCCCCCGGCTACCCTGCGCCCGCACCCCCGCCGCCCCCCACACCCCCGACATCTATGTGCAGGCCAAGAACAACCTGCGGCACGTGGAGAGCCAGGCGCTGCGCCGAGAGGTACGGCCCCGTGCAGTATGTCCCGTGCACCGTGTTCCCCACGCACCAGGCCCCTCGCGCAGCCGCTCCTGGCCACGCAGCTCAGGGGACGTGCCATGCAGGGGGGACGTGCCACCGGGCACTGATCCCCCGTGGGGAGCTGTTAGCTCTTGATGCACCGGGAGGGGACAGCCCCGGCTTGAGGCCACGTGCCCGAGGTGCTGGCACGCACCAGGGGGCTGGGGTGCAACCGGCAGCAAGGGTGCAGCAAGCCGGGGCCGGCGATGCTCCGGTGTCTCCATGGCACTGGGCGGCCCTGCTCCACCGCCGCACCGGCTGGGGCCCTTAGCGGCACCGTGCAGGCCGGTGCGTGGCTGGCTGGCGCAGCCGCACCCACGTGGCCCCGGCAATGCCACCGGCACCATGGCGAGCTGGGCGTGGGCGGCTGTGCAGGCTGTAACCTGAGCGGCCGGCTCCGGTGTCGCCCGCGCCACAGGTGTCGGGTGGCACAGCCGACGCTGCCAGGAGCTGAGAGGGCTCAGCCGGGCGTGCGCAGGTAAGAGGGGTGCAGCCCCCCAGGGCGGGCCGGGGGGCATAGGGACGCGGTGGGCTCGGGGCCGCCCCAACCCCATACCGTGGCTCTCGCCGCCCCGCTGGGGACAGGAGCCCGGTGCACGGCCATGGCTAGGGCACTGGCAGAGCCCCGTGCCACGGGGGTCGGGGGCACGTGGGATGGGGGTCTCGGTGGAGCAGCGTTGCCAGGCCCGTGCGGTACTTGGCACCCCCATGTGCTCGTGCACGGCCCTGGCTCGTCAGCGCTTACCGGGGTAACAAGCGGCCCGGGGCTACAGAGCTGGGCTGCCCTTGAGGAGGCGTGGGCGTGTGCCAGGCCAGCGCCAGAGCGGCGTGGGCGGCCCATGCAGCGGGGCTGAGCGGCACGGACCCTCGCACCAGACCGGGCCTGGGGCTGCCGGAGCAGGAGCCAGGCTTGGCACAGCGCCCAGGGCAGCCAGAGCAGGAAGCGCCAAGCTGGCGCTTGCTGACTTAGCTGGGGCTGGTGGCGGCGGCAAGCGCCCGGGCTCGCCGCGCAAACGCCACGGGCAGAGGCGGCGCACGGGGAAATGCAAATAGCGGGGCCCCCGGCACGGGGAGCGGGGCCGTGCTGCCGCAGCACCCCGAGCCTGGGGAGCGGGCACGGCCCCCTGCAGCACCGGCGCCTGGCAGCACGACCCGCAAAGCCGCTGCGGTATGTGCCGGGGTGAGCCGAGGCTGCGCTGCCCGAGAGCCCCGTTCAGAGGGAGGTTTGGAACCGGGCCCCGGCCCCACGGGGGATAAGCTCCCGCTAATCCGCGGGGCCGGGGCTCGGCGCTCCTGTTCCCAGGGGGTTATCCCGGGCGAGGCCCGGCCGGGCTCCCGGGCGCAGGCTCGGGGGTCACGGTGCCAGGCGCCGATGGCGCGCGCTGCCGCCCCGGCACGCGGCTCCCGGTGCAGCCTCGCGCCGAGCGAGCCCCGGGGCCCCGCGCCCGCCGTCCCCCCGGCCCGGCACCTGCCCCGCGGCCACCGCTGGCGCTGCCCCGCGGCCGCCCCGCTCGCGGCCGGGCCCGGCCGCGCTGAGCCGCGCTCCCCGTTGCAGCTGGCGTCCCGGGAGAGCAGCCCCGAGGGCCTGCGCCGGGCCGACTCCACCAGGCGGTCGAGGAACTTCGGCAAGCAGCCGAGCACCGGCGACTACTACAAGCACCTGGGGCACGGTGCGGCCGAGCAGCCCGGCCCCCGGCGAACGGCGCACAGCGAGGAGGTGAGCGCCGGCCCCGCGCCGCAGGCCCGCCCGCGGCCCGGCGGCGGCGGCGGCACCGGGCGACGCCTGCCCGCGCTCTCTTCCAGGCATCGCCCGTCTCGGCGGACGCCATGCGCAACGGCGAGAGCCAGCCCAGCGCCGAGCTGCCGCCGCCGCCGCCCGCCCCGCCGCTGCCCGATGCCGCCCGCCCCGCGCCGCCGCCGCCGCCGCCGCCGCCGCCGCCGGCCGAGACCCCCGCCGGCCCCCGCCGCTCCTCCTCCTCCTCCTCCTCCGCGGGAAGTAAGTGGCGGGGCGCCGGGCGGGGCGCGGGGAGCGGTCCGGGGCACCGTCCCCTCGGCTGCGCCGCGGCGCCGGCCGCCCCTGGCGCGTCCCCTCCCGCGGCGCTCCGGCCGCTCGGCTCCTGACGGGCTCTCTGTCCTTCTCTCCTCCGGTGTCGGCGCGGGGGCCCCCACGCCCGCCCGCCCCCGCCTGCTCTCACCGCTGGCCGCTTCTCTTCTCTCTTGCCTCGCGGTGGCCAAATCCTTCCTCTGCCGCGCGCCCCGCGCCGCCTCCCCGCTTCTCCCGGCAGGAGGGAAGGCGCTCAGGCAGATGAGGAGTAAGTACCGCGGCCCGCGCCCCTCCCCGCGCCGGGGCTGCCGGCGCGGGGCACGGCCGGAGGGGCCCGGCGCAGCACCGTCCCCCGCCGGAGCCGCGGGGCGTCGACGGCCGCCCGCCCGCCCGCCGCCCTCCTGCCCGCCGGGCCCCCGCGGCCGCCTCGCCGGGCCGCGGGGCACGCGGCCGCCCGCAGCGCCGCCGCAGGGCCGCCCGGGCCGGCGGGCAGGGCTGGCGGGGCGGGGCGGGGCGGTCCGGGCCGGCGGCGGGGCCCCGCGCCCCCCGCGGCCCCGCGCACAGAGCCGCCTTTGTCCGCGCTCCGCCGCCCGGCGTGACCCCGCCACGTGAGCGCGCCGCCGCTCCCCGCGCTGGCCGCGGCCGGCGGGCTTGGCCGCCGCTCGGCGCCCGCTTTATTAGCGGCGGCCGCCGGGGCCGGGCGGCCTCAGCCGGCGCTGGACGGCGGCGCGGGCGCCCCGCCGGGCCCTCAGCTCCCGCAGCCGTCTGGCCCCGGCGCGGCGGGGCCGAGCGGGGCGAGCCGCGGGCGGCGGGGAGGGGGCTCTGCCCGGGGCAGCATGGCCCGTTAGGGACCCGCGCATGGCTGGCGCGCACGGTGGGTGCTCGCGGGGCGGGCGGCGCCAGCAGCGGGGCGGGCGTCCCCCGGTGCCGGTGCCGGCGCCGGCGCCGCGCAGCCCCCGGGGCTCGGGGCCGGCAGCGGGGCCGGCTCGGGCTGTTGGAGCGTCCGCTGCTGGGGGCTGCGGGGGGGGGGTCCGGGGCCGCCGGTGAGGTGGCACGGGGACATCCTGCTGTGCCCTGCCGGGGCCGCTGCCAGCCGCGGACCCGTCCCTCCGCAAGCCGGTCGCTGCTGTGGCAGCACAGTGCCGCGGGGTGGGTGGCACTCGGGGCTGGGGCTGTGCTGGGGCCCCAGGAGCTGGGTGCTGGGTGCTGGTCCGGCAGGCTCCCGTGGACCCAGCGAGCTGGGTGTCGGGATGCTGGTCCCGTGGGCCTGGGGAGCTGGGTGCCGGGCTGCTGAGTGCTGGGGTGTTGCTCTGGGTGGGGTCCCAAGGACCCGGGGAGTTGGGTGCCGCAGCGCTGTTCCTGTGGACCCGGTGAGCTGCGTGCCGGGGTGCTGGTCTGGTAGGGTCCCGTGGACCCGGGGAGCTGGGTGCTGGGGTGCTGGTCCCATGGACCTGGGGGGGGCTGGGTGCCGGAATGCTGCTCCGATGGGGGTACCAGGGGCTCCCGGGTGGGGGGGGCAGTCAGCCGGCCACCCTGCCACCCCCGTGTCCCGCGACCTGGCGGGGGAGCCGGGGGGGCGGGGGGCTGCCGGCGGCGGGTCCCTTACTGCCTGCCCTGCCTCCCCGCAGGCACCAAGTCCTTCAACATGATGTCCCCCACCGGCGACAACTCGGAGCTGCTGGCCGAGATCAAGGCCGGGAAGAGCCTCAAGCCGACGCCACAGAGCAAAGGCTTCACCACCGTCTTTTCCGGCAGCGGCCAGGCAGGGGCCAACGTAGGTGGGGGGGGTGGGGCAGGGGAGCCGGTGGCACGGAGCAGCACGGCATGGCAGGCACCCAGCACCCTCCCTCCCTCCCTCCTTCCTCCGCAGGCAGAGTCGCCGGTGTCCTCCCCGTCACCCACCAGGACGCCCACCCCGCCAGCCACCCCCGAGGCTGCCGGGCCGCCACGCTGCCTGGCAGGGGGCTCGCCGGAGCCCGTGCTGAACGGGAGCTCGCCGGTGCCGGTGGCGGGTGCTGGAGCGGCGGTGGAGGCAGAGACACTGGTGCCGAGCCATGACGAGCAGGGCCGGCCCATCCCCGAGTGGAAGCGGCAGGTGATGGTGCGCAAGCTGCAGCTCCGCATGCAGGAGGAAGAGGAGCAGCGGCGCAAGGTAGGGGGGTCCCGCGTGCCGCGGCGGCGAGCGCGGTGTGGGCACAGCCCAGCGGCTCAGGACCTGGCGAGACAGCATGCGTGGCATCGCCTCCGGCTCCTGGCCGTGCCGGGGGACCACCCCACCTGCATGCAGGGGCGTCGTGCCCCGGGGGTGCCGCGTGGCAGCGGCAGCGGCACCGGGTGCACGCGGTGCGGCCTCGAGAGCCCCTTTGCCCTCTTTCCCGCCGCAGCCCCGGAGCCGCTCACCGCCCCCGTGCCAGTGCGGGCCACCCACCCGCAGGGGCACTCCGGGACCCGCCGGGCAGCGGATGCGGGAGGAGGAGGTGCGGCACCTGGAGAGGCAGCTGGGGAGCCTGCGGGTGATGCACGAGGCGCAGCCGGTGCAGCCGCTGCCTGTCACCCCGGCGCCGCAGTGCTTCGCCGTCGCCCGCAAGGACCCACTTGCCCGCAGCAGCCAGCCCCCCACACTGCCGAGGAGCACGGCTGCGCCTCCGGCCACCCTGGGGGGCCAGGAGGGACCCGGGCTGAGGGGGGCTGTAGGCGGCCCCGGCACCCAGCATGACGCCCAGCACGAGATCCTGGGCTGCGGCGTCTCCGTCCGCAGCCTCAAGGCCAACTACGAGGGGCCGGGGGGGGCCCCTGTGCCCCTCCCCAGGGTCACCAAGCGCAAGCGGGCGCAGCCCCCCAGCAGCACGCGTCAGCCCGTCCTGGACGAGGAGTACGGGGATGGGGCACCGCGGCGGAGCCGGCCAGCACCGCTGGAGCCAAGGGGCCCACGGGAGAGCGCCGAGGCGCGCAAGGAGCGTGCGGTCTTCTTCTTCCTGGAGCACTGGAAGAAGCGGGCGCTGGCGGCAGTGCCTGGGGAGGAGCGGACGTGGCGGCCGGGGAGGCGGCGGCTGGCGGCGGGGCGGCTGCTGGCCCGCTGGAGGAGCATCGCCCGCCGGGTGCCGGGGCAGCAGATCCAGCAGCTAAGCCGTGCCACGGTGCTCTACTGGCCCCAGCACTTCCTGCCCCGCATCGGCGGCTCGCCCATGCCCCACGACAGCCTCCCGCTTGACCTCTTCATGCTGGGCTACTTCCAGCTGCTGGAGATGCCGCTCAGCCCCGAGGAGCGGCGCTTCCGCCACCTCCTCTGCTATGAAATGTTCGACCGCCTGGGCAGCCACAGCTGGCACCGCGTCCGCCGCTTCCACCGCGCCGTGCTGGAGCGGGTCGAGGCCGGCCGCTGCCGCTGGCTTGATGGCTTTGAGGACCTCGTGCAGGAGTTTTTCGGGGACGGCCCCGCCGCGGTGGCGGAGAGCCTGCTGGAGCCCCCCACCGTGGCCCCGGGAGGGGAGGGGGGGGCAGTGCCAGTGCCAGAGCTGGGCGAGTTCAGCGAGGAGGACATCTGCCGCTTCATTGACCGCAGCTTCTCCTTCTGGAAGGAGAAGGAGGCAGAGATGTCTGACACCTGAGCCCGGCGGAATGCTGCGGGCTGTGCCAGCGGTGTGGCGCGGGGCTGGCTGGGGTCAGGCACCAGGGGCAGCCGGAGGCAGCCAGGGGCAGCAGGACCCAGTGCCCGGGTGTGCCCAGCCGCCTCTGCGGCTCTGGCAGTGCCGTGGCTTGGCTCGGCGGAGGGCTCGGTGTTGGCTCGCGCGGACCCGGGCAGAGGTTGCGTTGTGCCGCTTGCCGTGGCTGTGTGTTGTGCGGGGGTGAGCGCTGGAGCTGCGCTCCCCTCTGGTGTGGTGTTTGTGGTGCCGGGGCGGTGTGGGCCCCTGCATGTCGGTGCAATAAAGCTGTGGTGTGCTGCGAAGGGCTGGCCGCGCCGCGCACTCCTTCCTCCTCCCCGTGCCGGCAGAAGGTGGGCGGCGAGGGGCGACGTCGGCGAGCCGCGCGCTGGCCGGGAGCGTGGCTCAGCCCAGCTGCCAGCAGGATGCGGTGCCACATGCCGGGGCGATGCCACCGCCCCGCGGTGCCGGCAGCAAGGGTGGGCTCCTGGCAGTGCCGGTAACGTGGCTGTATGTTGCAGGAGAAGGAGGAGGAGGCGCGCCTGGCCAGCATGCCAGCCTGGAGGAGGGACATCCTGCGCAAGAAGCTGGAGGAGGAGAGGTGAGCCGGGGCCGGGGGAAGCCGCGCTGGCCAGCCGCCCCCACGGCTCCGCTAACCCCGCTCTTCCCTTTGCCTTTGCAGGGAGCAGAAACGGTGAGTGCCTCGAGCCCCTTCCCTGGGCGGGCGGGTGGGAACGGCGGCTCCGGCAGCTCCGGTGACCACGGCGCCCCGTGCCCTCCGCTGCCAAGCAGGAAAGAGCAGGAGAAGCTGAAGCGGGAGGAGGAGGAGAAGGAGAAGGAGCAGTCGGAAAAGCTAAGGACTCTCGGGTACGATGAGACAAAGCTGGCGCCCTGGCAGCGGCAGATCATCCTCAAGAAGGGGGACATAGCCAAGCACTAGCCACGCCACGCCACGCCCCGGCTCTTCGCGGTGGGAGGAGGCCGGCAGGTCCCGCCACGGACCGGGACGCGCGTCGGCACCCTCCTCCCACCGCGGACGGCCGCGTAGCCCAACCCGGAGGAGCCCCCACCGCTGCCCCAGGCACCTGTAGCCCTCGTCCCGCTGCCGCCAGCCCGCCGCCACCCCGTGCTGCCCTTCGCAAAGCAAGCTGCCGCGGTGTGGGGCACCTGGGTCCTTGCGTGCCGCCCGGCTCGACCGCTGCGGCTGGGCTCGCTGTGCCACCCGGCTCCCCACTGGCACTGCTCACCGTTGCAGCCGCGGTGTGCTCGCCTCCGCTCCTGCCCCTCCCACCTCCGGAGCCACTCGAGGCTGGCTCCCAGCTCACCTCCACCCCAGACCGCCTGCCTTTCCAGCGATTAAAACGATAAATCCCGCCAGCAGTGCCCCGCGCCTTCCTGGGGCTGCCCATGCCACCCCTCCTGCCCACACCGTGCCGTACCCACCATGGTGCCCCCATCGCCCGTCCCGCCTCCGTCACCCACGTCGCCACCATCGCCCGCATCCCCACATCACCTGCATCACCACCATCACCCACATCGCCCCCCCCACCTGCAGCGGCCACATCATGGGTGGTGGCCCTGATGCCAGCGGTGTCCCGGTGCACGGCTGGGCCAGCGCAGCCCCAGGAAGAAGGGCCGGGGGCCGGCGGATGGAGAACATGCCACTTTATTGGGGCGGGTGCAGGTGCGTCCAGCAGCGGGCGGCCTCGAGAACTATCCCATGGGTTCACGGCAGGCTCGGCGCCCACTCGTCCCGCGAGTGGCCAGGTAGCCAGCGTGCCGGGGCGCGGGGTCCTCCCCGGCCCTGGGAGCAGGGGGACATAAATAGGGGGGGCGGGCGGGCAGGGAGGGGACATAAAACTGACATAAAATGTCTACACGGCGTAAGTAACAATACTTAGGGGTACGGCTCAGCCAAGGCACCCAGCGAGCCAGGGAAGGGCCGGGACCTCCCTCTGCCGGGTCGGTGGTGCCAGCGGGGTCAGGGGCCCGCCAGCAGGCTCCGGCGCAGTGCCTCGGCACAGCCAGCCAGCTCCATGCGCTCCAGGGCAGTGAAGACACGGTCGAGCGTGGCGCTGGTCTGCTGGCACCAGCGCTTCAGCATCTCGTACTGCTGGTCACGGATGTGGGCCACCTCCAGCTCCACCAACTCGATCTCCGCCTCCCGCAGCTCAAGCACCCGCATGAACTCCTTCCAGCGCCGCACCGGCACTGCGTCGATGACGGCATAGAGCTGGCTGCCCTGCAGCAGGGTGCTGCGGGGGTCCAGAGGGGCAGAGGGCTCCACCTCGCCGCCCAGCCGTGCCGTGCCGCCGGGCTGCTCCTGCAGTAAGGCCCGGTTCTCGGAGCTCCGCCTCGCCGTGCCGGTGGCACACTCCGTCACCTGGGAGGGGGATGGCCGGGTCCAGCATGTGCTGTCCCACCCCTGGGCACTGGCCTGGCACCACGGCGTGCCCACAGCCCCGGCCACGGGGGGGGCCGCCTGTGCCACAGGGAGGGGGCTGCCTGCTGGGGCATCGTGCCGGAGCCACTTCCTCTTGTGGTAGATGGCGAGGGCGCCCAGGAAGAGGGGCCCAGTGAGCGCCAGCAGGACGTACTCCAGCCCTGAGCCTGCAAGGAGGAGCGGGAACATCCCCGTCAGCCAGCCGGCACGCTGTCCCCCGCACCACCGTCCCCAGCCCCACCACTCCCGCACCTCGGCTGCCGCACACCCGCTGGCACTCCTTGCTGCATGTCTCCGGGGTGCTCCTGCAAGGAGAGGGGAGCCGTGGGTGCCGTGTCGCACCATGCCACGGGCCCCGCACATGTCCCCACATGGGGCGCAGGGAGGGTCAGTGCTTACAGGTAGCATGGCCGGCACTCGCTGCCCTCGGCGTAGAAGTCAGGCTTGCAGCTGCCGCAGAGCGTGTCCTGCGCCTCCGAGCCTGGGGAGAGGGCGAGCGTCAGGCAGGGCGGCACAGCCAGAGGCGGCACCGCTGGTGGTGGCACGCCGCAGGCCGGCCAGCAGCACTCACAGGGCTGCTGGATAAGCCGCCCAGGGCAGGGCTGGCACTGCTGGCAGGAGAAGTCGCTGCAGTGCTCATCGAGGCAGTTACGGAAGTGGCCGGGCTCGCAGCCGCAGGCGACGTTGCTGGTGGCCGAGCAGTTGCTCAGCACGCTCTGGAAAGCTGCAGGAGACAGGCGGTGAGCGGCACGGCACGGTGCTGCATGGCACGGCACAGGACCGTGCGGCACGGCACGGCGCAGCACGCCGCCAGCTCACCTTGGCGTTCACACTCGTAGCAAGCCTGGCACTTGGGGAAGGTGTTGGGCTGGGCGCGGAAGGTGCCAGCAGGACAGGCGGCGCAGACGCTGTCGTTGCCGTGGCTCGAGCAGGGGCTGACCAGGAACATCCCTGCAGGGACAGCGGGGTGACAGGGAGCACGGGCACGCAGGGCGATGTGCCCGGTGTGCCACAGTGTGCCACGCTGTGCTGTGCCGCACCGCCTGGGCGGCTCTCACCTGCGGGACACTGGGTGCAGCACTGGTGAGCGCCCTCGATCCAGTTCATGCCAGGGGGGCAGGGGCGTCTGGTGGCGTGCCTCCGCGGGCGGTTGGGCAGCCGCACCGGGACCCACTGCTCCCATGGCGTGGCGCAGTCCTGGCACCCCGCGGGCTGCGATTCACTCGCCGCCAGCCACAGCGCTGCCAGGATCACCTGCGGGCAGGGAGAGGGCAGGGATGCAGGCAGCCGGGGCGCCCCAGGAGCCGTGCACCTGCGGGGAGCAGCCCTCGCACCCTGCTCCCCACTTTCCGGCTGCACGTGCTGGGCTGTCTGAGCCAGAGCCGAGCCCGGCCGGGTGCAGCGTAGTCACCAGTGCCTGCGCCAGGCAGGATGGCTGAAGCCGCGTCCCCGTGCCCCACAGCTGCGCGGGTGCGTGGCCCCAGGCTGGGAATGCCCCGCGGCAGCCCCTGCACCGTGCTTTCCCCGCCGAACCCCAGCAAGCAGCTTCCTGCTGGTGCCGCGGGGCACACACACCGCGGGGGCCGCTGTGCCGCCCCCGGCACCCGGGGGGCTTCCACGGGGTGCCCCTCGTGTGTTCTGCAAATGGTGCTGCCAGGCTGGCAGGGAAGGGGACCACCCGCCCCCCTCTGTGTCCCCAGGGACAGGGACGAGGGAGTCGGGCGCATGGGCCGCCAGCGTGGCCAGTGCTCCTGCCCACGGGATGGCCAGGGCCCACGGGATGGCCAGCCCGGGGAGGCTCTGGCAGCCGGGCGCGGGAGGGTTAGCGCTGCTGGCATTGACTTTCCTGGAGTTTATCTCTCTTGCAGAGGAGGCGATTTCCTCCCTGAGAGGAAGCCATACCCGGCCTATGCTCTCCCCGATGCTATCGCGCCTCGTACGTGCGTTCCAAACTAGGTCACCGCTTCCCCGCCCCGGGGTGCTGGGCGCTGCACCCAGGGGAGCCACGCTCCCCAGACGGCCCCGGTGGGGGCGGCGAGGGGGTGCCCACACCAGCACCCCCCGCCCCAGGGAGGGCAGGGGGCTGGGGGACCGTGGCGCCGGCAGCGCGGGCAGGGAGCCAGGGGATTCCTTGCCGGGGGCTGGATTTCCCAGCCGTGATGGCCCCGATTACAGCAGCTGAATCATTTTCTATTAAACCCGCCACCGCCAAGGGACTGGAAACCGCGCACGGGCCGCCCCGCTCGCAGAGCAGCACTGGCAGAGCGGGGCGGCCGCCTCAGCCCCGGCTGCTGGCAGCACGGCTGAGTCACCGCCAAGGCACGACCGTCCCGTGGCGGGGCCCTGCCTGCAAGCGGGCGGCTGTCCCCTTCCCCAGCACGGGGAGCAGGTGCCCCACGGGCAGGGCGGCCGCTGGCACAGGTGCCGCCCCACCGCTGGCTGCGCGGCGGGGAGAGCCACCGCTTCCTGTGCCGCGCAAGTGCCACCCCTGCTTGTAACGCGGCCCCGGAAGGCCTCCGCTCCCAGCGCCTGCGGGCCGGGTCGGCCGCCTGCCCAGCCCCAGGATGGCCCCCAGCAGCCGCCGCCGCCGGCAGCCCTGGCCCACGCCCGCAGGCTGTCAGTGCCGCCGGTCCCCGTGGCAGTGCCCTGCCTGCAGCCCCGTGGCTGAGCCCGCAGTTCCCACGGCCGCATCGTGGCCGTGCCTGCAGTCTTCATGGCTGTGCCTCGCTGCGGGCGCTTCGGTGAGGCAGACCCCGGTCCCAGGCGTTCAGCCAGGTGGGCGAGTGTTTTCGGCACGCTTGGCACTGGGCTTACCCCTCTCCCCCCCGTCTGGTGCCACCCCACAATTGGTGCCAGGGGCCTGCGGGACCCCGGCGCCGCTGCACTCACCCAAGCTGCCCCTGGGCAGCAGCGCTTCATCCTTGCGGGCGATGCGGCTGGGTCATGCCGGGGCGGTGAGGGGACCGGGGCGGTGGGCACAGTGGGGTGTCAGGGCAGCTCAGCACCCGGGCAGGGTGCCCCGGCACCTCATCGCCACTGCCACCGCCAGCGTGCGACGCGTGGTTACTGACTGCCAGCCCTCCCCACACAGGCTTTTACACCCAACCACAGCAGGAGGAAATGCTTTTTTGGAAATGAGTTCAGGGTGTGTAAAACCACGACAGGAGTGCCGGGAGCAGGAGGAACCAGCGCCACCTCACCACGGGCCACCCGGCCGCCACCCTCCCTTTCCCGCTGGCGCAGACCCACTGTGGCCGGGGGTGCGGGGGGTGTGGGGAGCGGCACCGACGCCGCTCCCCAGGGCTCCATCCCCACCTCGGGCCCTGGGGCACGAGGCTGGAGCTGCCACCAGCCTCGCTGCGGTGTCTGCCCCGGCGGGGCTCCCTCAGCCGTGCCACGTGCCCGTCCCGGTGCTGCCCAGTCATCGGGTGCCGCCGTGGCCGAAGGAGAGGTGAGGCGGGTGCGAGCGTACACCAGCTGCTTTTATTGCTCGGCCGGGACGCGGAGCACAGCCCGGCACGGGACAGCAGCCGCCGCTCTGGCCGCCGTCACGTGCCCCCGCAGTTCCCACGCTCCAGCCCCGGGCACTGCCGTCCGCTGCTGCCCGTTTCACCCCACAGGGCAAACCCTGCCATGGCCAGACCCTGGGGCCACCGCCCGCCCCAGCCCAACACCGTTCTCTCCTGCCACCAGCCCCAGCCTCCTCCCCGCACCGCCCGCAGCACCATCCTGCCGGCGTCCCGTCCCTCTCAGCACCTTCCCCACTCACCACCGCCAACGTCGTCATCCCTTCCTCGCCCACGGGAGCTGCCCCATGGCCCTCCACAGCCCCCTGCGTCCCCGGGGCCCCCTGCCTGATGCACCATGGGGCAGCTGAGCCCTGACCGGCAGCCCTCATCTCTGCAGACAAGGGTTTGGCATGAGCCGTGTGCCATGTCCATCCCCTCTCTGGGGAGAAGCAGGCAGCCCTGTGCTGTCGTGCCCAGGGCACTTCCTCGCCGAGGGGACCGGTCTGCATCCCCATGTGCATCCCCACCGGTGTGGCATCCCAGAGCCCGCTCCGCCCGGCCCTGGCATTACTCTACGGTTAGAAGCAGGAGCAGCTCCTCGGCGTGGCCACGCATCTGTCCTTGCCACCCCAGCAGCTCTCAGACCTCCCTGCAAGGCACAGAGTGGGGAGAGACGCCCTCAGTGCCGGGACCCGGCACCCGGCCGCAGAGAGCACCCGGGAGGGCCGGAGCATCCTCCAGGAGCATGTGGGCAGGCGCGCGCTTACGAGGCGGTCAGCGTGGAGTTGAGCAGCAGCGTGGTCCGGATCCGGTAGAGCTGCGCCAGCGTCAGCTTGTGGTGCTGTGCCGACCGTGGGTCCGAGAGGGTCCGGCGGGCAGTGGGCGGGGGGTCCCGAAACAGCTGCCCTGGGAGGGGTGCTGGGCTCTCCACCGGCTCCTCCGGCTCCGAGAGCTCGGAGGTGGAGCTGCTGCTGCTGCCAGGGGCAGCCGGGGGGCCAGCGGCTTGGCTAGTCCGGGGGGGGCTGGCGCAGAGGTCAGAGAGGCTGCGGCTCTGGCTGAGGGGGGCCGGGGGGCCGGGGGGCAGGAGCTGGGGCAGGCTGGCCTCCGACTTGGACTTGAGCACCCTGGCTGGGCAGGGCAGGAGCTGCACCGGCGTCTGGCGGCGCAGCCGGGGCGAGGGGGGCCGCGGGGCCGGGGGGGGCTCCCGCCCCTCCTCGGCCACCCCTTCCGGCTGCTGGCCAAAGTCCCGCAGCGAGGTGGGCGAGAGCGTGCCGTAGGCGCTGTCGATGGAGGACGAGCGGCAGCCGCCAGCCAGGCGGGCCACACCATGGGGCAGGGGCACGGGCAGGGCGCCCGCGGGCAGCTCCCGGGTGGGGGTCTCGGCAGAGGTGGGGGTGTCGCCGGAGGTGCCGGTGCCGACGGAGGAGCCGTCCGAGGCCGAGCTGAAGGGCCCCGCATCCCAGTCCGGGGAGGAGAGCTCGTCGCCGCCATCCGCCGCCACCACGGCGAGGGTCTCGGTGGAGCCATCGGAGGGGCTGCAGGGGCAGCAGGGTGAGGAGGGGGCTGCGCCAGGCCGGGGGGTGCGCGGGGCCCCCCTCCCGCTCCCTACCACCGCTGCGAGTCCGGGCTGGCGCTGCCACGGCGCAGGACAGTGGGCGAACTGGCGGCTGAGGCGCCGCTCTCGCTGTCCTCCCGCTCCTCCTCCAGGTGCCGGCGCTGCCTCAGCTGCTGCAGCAGGTTCTGGGGAGGGGGAGGCATCAGAGAGGCACGAGGCACCTGCACCCCCCGCCCGTCCCCCGCGCCCCTCACCTGGGCGTTGCGCACTGCCTCGACCCAGCTGCGGCACAGCGACTGCCCGCTGGCCTGGAAGGTGTAGGCAGCCACCGCGCTCCCCAGCTCGTTCAGGTAGATGAGGAGGAAGGAGCCTGCGGGCAGGGGCCGTCAGCGGCGTCCGGGGCCCCCCCCCCCGCGGCCCCCATCACCCCTGGTGCCGCTCACCCGGGTCCCTGAGCTCCCGGCAGACGACCTTGTCCACCAGCAAGGGCTGCCGGACCACCTTGGTGCGCTCAGCCTTCTTGAGGGGCTTGGTGATGAGGAAGAGGTCGGTGAAGAGGAAGCAGTAGACGTCCATCTGGGGGCAAGAGCGGGGCCGTGGGCACCGGCCAGCACAGCGGGCGGGGGCGGGCGGGCAGGGGCCAGGGCTGAGGCCCCGCATCCCCCATGGTCCTCACCTTGCCGTCTTTACCTTCCCGCATCCGCAGGCTGCCCTCGAGGAGGAGCTGCCGGGTGTCCTCCGGGGAGGTGCCGGGGATGGGGGCCGTCAGGTCCAGCCGCAGGAACTCCTTCAGCAGCTGCTGGGAGCCCCCGGCGTCAGCGCCAGGCGCGGCGTGGGGTTGCATGGCACGGCATGGCATGCGGTGACATGGGGTAGCATGGCATGGCATGGGGTGGCTTGGCACGGCATGGCACTGGGTGGCATGGGGTAGCATGGCATGGCACGGCATAGGGTGGGTTGTCATGAAATGACATAGGGTGGCATAGCACGGTATGGCATAGGGTATGGCGTGAGGTAGCATGGCACGGGGCGGCATTGAGTAGCATGGCATAGCATGGCACGGGGCGGCAAGACACAGCGGCTCCGCCATGCCCAGCGTACCTTGTCCACCTCATCTGTGCTGCCCTCCACCACCTCGTAGGCGTCAATGCGGTCGAGGATGGCGGCCAGGCGCTGCCGCTCCTGCCGCTGGCGCATCCGCGAGTTGACGTGGTTGATGAAGTGCTCCACAGAGCCAATCTGCGGCCGGGGCGGTGGGTGCGAGGGGCCGGGGGGGACCACCCCACGCCACGCCCCGCTGCCCCATGCCCCCGGCCCCTTACCATGGCGGTGACGGCATCGCGGGTGCGCGGGTCGTCCGTCTTCTTCAGCACGGACTTGAGGAGCAGCGGGTACTTGGTGAGGCGCTGGTGGGGCTTCACCAGCATGTCGCTCAGCTTCAGGCGGCTGCACTGCTCGTGCTTCTCGGCCCACTGCAGCACGCAGGTGTCAGCCCCGGCACCGCGCCGGCATCGGCCCCAGCCCCCGCCCGCTCCCCTTACCGTCACGTAGGTGCGGAAGAGCTCACTGTCCCGCAGCAGCGCCCGCATGTACTCCATGCAGCCCTCCTCCTCCATGCAGTACCGCACATAGGGCTTGAAGAGGGAGCCGAACTGGGGGGGGCGCAGGGGGGGTCACCGCAGGGCGCAGCGCAGCACAGCCCCCCACCGTGGCACGGGGTCCCTACTCACCATCTTGAAGCCATCGAGGAAGTCAACAGGGTCGAGCAGTGCTCCGGTCCGGCGCGCCTTGGCCAGCACTGGGGCCATGACACCGCGCCACAGCTCGCAGTGCAGCCGGATGATCTCCCCGATGTTGCCGAAGAGCCGCTCGGCATCCACCTGTGGGGTGAGGCAGGCAGCTGCGCAGGGACGGCACCCTCGCCCTGCCGGCGTGGCCAGACCGGGGTCCCATCCCCGACCCGGCGGTCCCCAGCCCCCGCAGCCTCCCACCGCTCACCTCGCAGAGCAGCCCCGACTCCTGCAGGTTCAGCAGGCAGCAGAGGAAGAGCTGCAGGGACAGAGCAGGGAGCCGGTGGGGTGCAGCCGCGGCCCACAGCCCCCCGCCGCAGCGCAGCACGGCTGCCGCCGGCACTCACGTCGGTGATGACTTTGAGCTTGCGGATGTAGGTGGCCTCGGTGTGCAGCAGCTCCCAGATGGCTTCCTGCTGGTGGCACTGCCGGCGCGACAGGGCCTGACGGGCTGAGCGTCAGCGCCGTGCCGGTGGCCGGGTAGAGCCACCGTGGCCCCCCAGCTCCCCCGGCCTTACCTCCGTGCCCCGGATGATCTGCTGCCAGCTCTCCTCCAGCACCAGCCCGGCCTCGTCCCCGTCCTCCTCCCAGGAGTCACGGTCAAAGCGGAGCTGGGGCGGCAGCTTGGGCAGCCCGAAGGCGCTGTAGGCGTGCAGCCTGCTCGCCAGCTGCTCCAGCTTCTCACTCTCCTGGCCGAAAGCGGGGGGCAGAGCGGCTGGGCAGGGGGCCGGCGGGGACGGGCCACGGACCCCCTCGCCCTGCCCACGGAGCTGGGGGGGCTCGAGCCCCGGGGGGACCCGTCCCAGCTCCCCAGCATCGCCGCGGGCAGCTCCCGCACCCGCTCCCCGCGCCCACGTCCCACCTACCCGCCCAAAGGAGCCGGCGCCGGTGCCGGAGCCGAAGAAGCCGCTGAAGCGGCTGGCGGCGCGGTTCTTCCAGGTGTCGGTGCCGTTGGCGGGCACGGAGCCGCCGCCGTGGGGGGCCAGCTCGGGGCCGGGGATGCTGGCGTCCCCCAGGAACTCCGTCATGTTCTTCCTCCGCCGGCCCAGAGCCTGCGGCGGGGACAGCCGGCGGCCCCGGGGTCAGCGCCCGGCACCGCGCGCCCGGGCCGCCGGGACGGGGGCAGCACGGTGCTCCAGCGGGGCCGACCGCGAGCGCCCGTGGGACAGACGGACGCCCACGCGGCGCCCGCGGGTCGCAGGGTCCCCCCGGCCGCGCTGCCCTGCCCGCACTGACCTGCCTACCTGCATCCCGGGGGCGCGGGGCCCCGGGGGCTGCCCGGCCGGGCCCAGCCGGCGGCGGGCGAGCGGCCCCGGCAGCGCGGGGCTCGGGGCGTCCCGCGGGGCGGCAGCCCCCGGCCGAGCCGCCCGCCCCGCCGCGCTCCCCGCTCGGACGGCCGAGCCGGAGCCGGAGCCGGAGCCGGAGCCGGGCGGGCAGCGGCCGGGCTGCTCCGAAACAAAAGGAGGTGGGGCCAGCGCCGAAAGCCCCATTTCCCCCGTGCCAGATAAGCCAGCCGGAGCCGAACAATCCGCCGGCAGAGATCAAAGCCCCCCCCCGCCGGCCGCGGGAGCTGGGTCACGGCCAAGCGGCTCCTGCCGGCCCCGGCCCCGCTGCGCTCGCCGCCGCCCCCCCCCCGCGTAGCCCCGGGCTGCGCCGGGCCGCGCCCGTCTCCTCGCCCCGGCACAAGGAGCGGCAGCGCCGGGGCCCCCCACCCGCGGCCGAGCCGCGGGACGGGGGCACACAGCCGCCGCCGGCACGGCCCCGCGCCCCGCCGCGGCCCCGGCCCCGGCCCCGGCCCCGGCCCCGCCGCTCACCGTGCCGCTGCGGCCCCCGGCGCCCCGGCTGCCGCCAGCCCCGTCGCCCTGGCGTGGCGGGGCCCCCGCCTGTCCCCGGGAAGGCAGCTGGGGCCGAGACCCCTGTGGGGGCGGCTGGGGGCCGGCTGGCCCCCCCGTCCTACCAGGGCCGTGCCGGTCCCGCAGCCAGGCATCGTAGTCCCGGACGCGGGTGGCCACCAGCCCTGGCCACACGGCCAGCTTGCCACCTGCAAGGGCCGCTGACGCCGGGCCGAGCACCGTGTCCCCCCCGCCGGCAACCCCCAGAGCCACTCCCCGTGAGCGTGGCAGCCTGCTCCCACGGGGAGCGGTGGCCAGCCCGGCCCCACGCCTTATCTGGGGCCAGAGTCCACGGGGCAGGACCGAGCTGTTCTCGGCAGCTACCGGGTGCCGCGGCAAGAGGAGGGCCAGCGGCCAGCGCGAGCCCCGGGGCCGGGACGGCACCAAGTGGCTGCCACGGCCAGGGCCCCCGGGGCTGCTGTTTGCCTTTGCTCTGATGCCAGCCTGTAAGCGGCACGGCTGTGGGGACCGGGGCCACCGGCTGAGCTGCCACGCCTGGCACAGGCTGCTGCCCGTGCTCTGCCACCACGGCGCAAGCCAGCACGGCGCAGCCAGCACGGCACAGCGAGAAGCCAAACTGGCTCTTGGGGGCTCCGGGGGGGGTCTTCAGGCCACACCGCAAAAGGCCATGCAGGAGATGCCGTGCTGCTGCCCCGTGTCCCCGTCTTCCCAGCAAGGATGGCTACGGGGGGATCCTGCACCCCACCACGTCCTCCCCCCGTGGCTGGCACCGGCACTCACCAGGCTGTCGGCACCCTCTCGGTGTCCCGGCACCAGCTCTGGCGCTGGCCCGAGGAGCGCAGCGGTGCTGACCGAGTGCGGGATGGGCAGGCTGGCCGACCTGGCGTCCCGCACCGCCTGCTCCACCTTCAGCTCGTCCCCGGGCTTGGCTGTGGGAACATCGGGCGGTCAGAGTCCCCTGGGAGCCCTGGGGCAGCCAAGCCTCCCGCCAGGCCCCTGCCACACCTTTCACCCGCAGGTAGTGCCCCCCGAAGCGGTACGCCTCGAACTGGAGGGAGAGCGGCGTGTGGGACTGGTCCAGGTAGATGTCCACCTTGCCCGGCTCAATTGCCTTCCTCTCGAAGACCGGCAGCAGCACCTCCCTGCGGGGACACAAGCCCCGTGTCCAACTCCATGTCCGTCCCCGCGTCCATCCCTGCATCTGTCCCTGGCAGACTCACCCCAGGGACTTCTTCTTCGCAGCCGGCACGATCTCTGCCTCGATGTCAACGCTGAGGTCGAACTTTAAGGTGAAGCACTCCTTGCTGGGGTCCTGGGGGGAGGTGGCAGCCGCTCGCCCAGGGGTCCCTCCCGCCCACTGGGGCCACGCCGCTGCTCCGCAGAGCACCCCAGGGAGAGGGGCCGGTGCCTTACGTCCGTGTGCCTGCGCCGAGCCTTCTTCTTGGGCAGCTTCAGTGCCGAGCTCCTCCGCTCCCTGCGGGCACAGGGTGGGCAGGGTGATGGGGATGCCGCGGGCTGGGGACGTGCAGGGGACATGCAGGGCCGGGGGCTCACCCTCTGCTATCCACGGGTCCCTCCTCCTCCTCCTCCACATCAGAGGCAGGGCTAGTGCGCGGGGGGCACGAGCGCGTCGACATGTTGCGGGCCAGGATAGAGCCTGCAAACAGGCGTTGAGCTGGGCTGTGCCGGGACGCCCGGCCCGGTGCCGGCTCTGGCTGCGTCCCACTCCCACCCCTGTGCTGCACCAGCCCCAAGTGCATCCCATGGCCATTGCTGCACCATGCCGGCCCTGAGCACGTCCTGCTGCTGCAGAGCTGCTGGGAGCGGTGGTGCCGGCCGCATCCGGCCCGGCTCACCTTGCGGGGGCAGGTCGAAGCGAATGTGGCCGAAGTGCATGGGGCCATGGAGGCGGCCGTCGCAGAGCTCACACAGGCTGAGGGGGCCGCTGCGGTTCAGCCGCCGGCACTCCGCGTGGTGGCATACCTGTGGGCGCACGCATCAGCTGGCCACAGGCTGCCCAGGGGCTGCCGGCCATGGCACGCCAGCGGGAGGGACGGGCAGCACCATGAGCAGCGGAGACCCCCCTTTCCATCCCCAGCTGCTGCCGGCACACCACTCGCGGGCAACGCTGAGGCTGGAGCGGGCACAGGGAAAGCAGCATGAGCAGGATACGGCCATGAGGCGGAGGGGTTCTGCACCGCAGAGCCCCCCCTCCCCTGCTCTGCTGCACTGAGCAGGGACCCCGGGAAGGCTGCACATGCCCGGGCACGGGGAGTGGTAGCCGGGGGACAGCTACCTGTGCCCGTGCCACCCGCACCTCGCCTGGTGCAGGGGAGGCCGTGCTCCCGCGCTGCAGCCCCTTTGTGCTGGCGAGAGCAGCGTCCCCGCGGCAGGACGGAGGAAGCGAGCGTCTGCGGCAAAACAATGCTTGAAGCCGGCGCGTTTCCTCCGATTGTGAGCCGGCTGCGGCTGCAGCCCCAGCCCCACCAGGCATTCACAGTGGGTTATTTTTAAACCCCCGGCCAGGCCCCCAGCACAGTGCACAGCCTGTGACCCCCGGCCAGCACCCGCCTTGCTGAGGGCTCTGGCTGGCCCCGCTCCTGGGGACCGTGGTGCTGCCGGCCACTGCCAGCGAGCCCCGCTGCACCGGCACGTCTCCATCCCCGTGTGGGACCCCCATTGCTGCCCTGCACGCAGAGGCGGTGTGAGGGGCTGCCGGGGAGGAGGGAGCCCTGCCTGGGCTTGCCTACAGTGCGCTGGGCTGCTGAGGGGAGGAAGCACCCGTGCAGCTCCAGCCGCCCCCGCTTCCTGCCCTCCTTCCTCCCAGCGCTGCTGAGGTCAGAGCTGACGCGCTCCCGCCACCCGCGCGCTCCCCGAGGGGCCACCAGCCCCTCCGTGGTACCCAGCGCCACAGCACTCGCCGGCGTCCTGCCATGAAGCAACCACAGCCCCGGAGGCACGCTGGCCTCACCGCCAGCCCAGGACACCCTGCACCCCTGGTCCCAGCCCTCCTCCTCTCCCACCGCGTGCCCCAGCCCAACACCGTCGCGGCCATCTGGCACCTGTGGGACATGGAGCGCAGCCGCGGACTCCGGGCAGTGACTGCAGCTGGCGCTCACTCGGTGGGGACCCCCCAGGACCCTCAGCAGCCGCCCTGCCGGGATGCGGGGCTCCCTGTCCCCCCTGTGCCGGCGACTCAGCCCCGGGCTCGTCCCCGCAGGAGGGCCGGGCGCGATGCCCAGACCCCTCTGCTCGCCCCAGGGATCAGCTCCCGGCCCCTCCCGGCCCTCCCGGCCCCGGTGACCGTCCCAGCTGCCCCGCGAAGCAAGGGGGGACACAATGCAGCTCCGTGCCGCGGCAGGACGAGCCCCCAGCCCGGCCAGGACCCCCCGCCCCCCGCTGCCTGCCGGGCGCCCTTGGGGCTCTCTGGCAACAGCGGCGGGGTGGCCCCGGCGGGTCCCTCCCAGCGGTCCCGGCTGCACCCAGAGGCAGCCACAGCCCAGCACCGCGTGTGGCCCCGCCGGCGCTGGCCCCGCCACCCCAGCCGCGCAAAGCCAGCGCAGCAGCACAGCTCCCGGCGTGGCCGGCACGCCGTCCTGCCCGCTGCGCCAGAAGGACACCGCCCGCGGTCCGGCGCAGGAACCCCAGGGCCTCACTGGGAGCTGGTGTGTGGGTGCAGCCCGGCCCCGCACCCGGCGGGAGACAAGGGACTCTAAATGGGCTCTGGCATCACGTTAGCGAGCGGGGGCACTGACGGGCAGGAGCGGATTAGCCTGAATCACACCAGCTAGGGGAAATGGGCAGCCGCCGCCGAGCCGTTAAATGCCGGCGGGGCCACAACGCCACCAGGGAATGCATGCCCGGCACGGGCCAGGGGGACACAGCTGGCAGAGGGACACAGCTGGCAGGGAGCTGCCCGCCGTGCCAGGGGGGCTTTGGTGAGCGGCAGGTTGGGCAGAGCTGCCGGCTGCCCGTTCTCACCCGCAAGACCGACGCCAGGCACTGGCAGGAGGCAGCTGCCTGGCGCTGCCCACCACCCCATAGGACCCACCTTGGCCGCCTTCCTCTCGCCGGTGCAGTCGGGGTTCTGGCAGCACAGCACCGTCTCCTCAGGTGGGCACGGCTCGGCTGTGGGAGAGAGGGGGGATCAGTGCTGGGGTGCCGCGGTGAGCCCCCTCCAGCCCCACTCCCAGCCCTGCCCGCACAGGGGGGCCACGCCGAGGCTCCCACACTGCAAACCCCGGCTTTAAGAGCTTGGCAAAGCGCTTGGGCTCAGCTGAGGCTGAGCCTGCCTGCTCCTGCCTGCCCCACCGCCTATCCAGGGGGACGAAACCCCGTGCCCAAGAGCCAGCGCTGCATCCCCGCCGGGGGAAGGCGACGTGCATCCCACAGCGTCAGGATCCGGCACCTCCTGCCCGGCACCTCAAGTCGCAGGATCAGGACGCAGACCTGCCCCAGCTCCCACGCAGCCGGCACGGACCGGGGCTGCAGCAGGACCGCTAAATCTGCCACTTGCCAGCCCCCAAAGGGGCTTAGGAACCACGTTAAGCTTTGACAGTTAAATCGGCCTTGGGGACAAATCCTATTTTGAAGGCTTTTATTATGTGTCTCACCTAATCATTTAAAAATAACAGACTCCGGATGGCTTGCAGCAAAAGAGCAGCATGAACACCATCCTGCAGCGCAGCCCCGCTGCCGGGCAGGGATGCTCTGGTGGGAAGCTGCCCCGCCAGGCACGGAGCTGGTGCAGGGGATGCGGAGATGCCAGGCGGCTTGGCTGCCCCGGGCGGCACCGCCGCACCGGCCGGCATGGCCACACAGGCCCCAGCAGCGGGGCAGCCGGCACAGGGGCTTCCCTTGCCACGCCACTCCCCTCTCCCGCATCCCTCCTGCCAACAACAACAGCATCTGCGCTGGCCCGAGTGGGACCGTGGCCAAGGCCGGGGTTAGACTCAGTCTGTGGGAAAAACCGCCTTTTGGGGCCGCGCCGAAAAAGCCACTGCTTCTGTCGAGAGAGGGGGCGGCCATCCGGGCCGGCACTGGCTGCCTTGGCTCCCGGCCGGGAGGCGACCCAGGCGCAGGCAGGGCTGCCCATGGCGGCGGGAGCTGCCGGCCCATGGCAAGGCCACTGCGGCACTGCGGGAGCTGCTGGCCGATGGTGGGAGCTGCTGGCCCACGGCGGGGCCGCTGCGGCACGGCGGGAGCTGCTGGCCCACGGCGTGGGGCAGCCGGGCCAGGCTCTGCCCGCCGCCCCCGGAGAGGCCGGAGCCGGGGCTGCTGCGCTGCCCCCGCGCCGGGAGCACAATGAGGGCTCTGTCCCCGCAGCGCCCGCCGGGCCGGGCCAGCCCCCCGCTGCCGCCGTTTCACTTGACCTATCGGGAATAATAACAGCAACAAAAAAAAGAAATTCTTTCATGCACCCGAGGGAAAGTTTTCCAAATTCACTGAAAACTCGAGGCCGGCCAGAGTGGCTGGCGATGCCAGGGACCAGCCTCGGGCTGTGGCTGCCGGCACGGCCAGAGCCGCGTGGTTCTTCCCGAAGGCTGGCCCTGGCAGCGAGGCTACGGTGCAGTAGGGCCCCGGGCGTGCCGGGTGGGAGCCCCTCGGCATGGAGCGCGCACAGGAGCCCCAGCGTCTGGCAGAGGCAGGAGGGTGTCTGGGCCCCCACCAGACGCTTCAGGGGCCGGAGGAGGGATCCCGTCCGCACCAGCTCCTCTCCCCAGCTGGTCACCTCCTCCTGCTGGTACCGGCTGTGTTACCATGCTGGCTCTTCCGGTGACGGCAAACGAGTTTGAAACTGGACCATGCTTGCACCAGCACGCACCGCGGCAGCTCACTGTTCCGGACATCGCTCTGAGCCAGGAGGGAGCGGTGCCGGCAGCACGGGCAGCTCACGCGGTGCTCCCCGGCTGCACCTGCAGCATCCCCGCCGCAGCGTCCCTGCGGCAGCCACGCTGCATTCCCAGGGCATCCCCGCTGCGGCCGGAGCTTCTCCCAGCCCCTCACCCTCGTTGCCAGGGCTGGAGATTTTTGGCCACCCAGCCCGCGACTGCCCGCAGCCCCACGCGCTGCCCCGGCCACCTACCCCCGAGCTCCTCGCTGATGTCCAGGCTGGAGCTCCAGGAGAAGCGCTCCACCGCCCCGTACTCCAGCCCGGCCAGCCCGGCGGGCAAAGCCTCCAGCTCGTAGGCGCCCCGCTTCCTCCAGTACAGAAACATCCTGGGGTCGCGGCTGGGGGCCCCCGGAGCCGTGCCCGCCCCGCCGGGGCCACCGGTGGGACTAGCCAGGGGAGCCCGGCTCCAGCTTTAAGAGCGGGTCCCGGGCCCCGGACAAGCGGCGCATTCACGCCGGCGGCTGGGAGCCGCAGGGCGGCCGAGGGTGCTGCTGGAGGCTGCCCAGCGCCCGGGCGGGGGGCACACAAAGGGCCTTTCTTCGGCCTCCTACAGACATTGCACAAATTTCACTTTCCGCCGTCTATGAAAGACATTCGGCCGCGGAGACAAGACGCGCTTGTGATTAAAATAATCGGCATGAAGAGAGGGGCTGTTCGGCAGCTCCGCCGTCGGATGGCTTTTGCGGGGGCAGGAATGCACCGCCCCGAGCCCTGGCTGCACCCCCGCACCGGTGGGCACGCCGGGGGCCCCCAGCCCGCGCCAGGAAAGCCAGGTGGCTTTAGGGGGGTTTTCCCCCTGCTAAACCCAAGCAAACGGGAAGGCACCGGATAGGGCTTAAAACGCGCAAAGGCAGCAAAGGATGGCATCTTTGTCCTGCCCCACACAAAGCTCTCCCTAAAATGGGGAAAAACAAAACACCGCACGGGACGGTCAGCCAGGCTGCGACCATCCCAGCCCCCAAACTCATCAGTGTCAACAGCATCTTCTCCGGAAGGTGCCACGTGCCCCCCATAGCTTTGCTGCTTCTAGGCACCCTTTACCAGAAAAGGTAGCCAGAAATTAAAAAAAAAATATGGTTGCTGCAAAGTTAATAGATGCTAACATATTAAAAAAAAAAAAATTCCTGCTTTATTGAGCACATCCTTGATGCTTTAAGTGCCAAGTAACCGATTTCCTATCAATCACAGTACTGAGTGCCCCCCTACCCCCCCCCGCCGAGGTTTACGCTCCAAAGCCCCCGGCCCCCCTGTTGCCGCTTACCCCTCGGGGCAGCCCCGTGGCGAGTGCCAGGAGCCGCACGGTCCCCCCTGCCCAAGGCTGCAGCACCCACCTCCAGGCCCCGGGAGCTTGGTCCCCCCGCCCCGGGAAGGCGCAAACCCGGACACTCGAGGCCGCAGGCACAGGGGCGTTACTCACTTGTCCCCCGGCTCGGGGGGGGGGACCCCCGCCCGGCCAGCATGGGGTCCATCGCCCTCGGCTGGGCGAGGTGGATGCCGAGGCACCGGCGACAGCACCGAGGGGGATGCTCTGCCCCAGGGGGATGCGGCGCTGGGCGTTTCACCCACGCTGCTCACCCATCTCACCTTTCCCGGAGCCTTTTCCGCCCGCTCCCCCGTGACTTGAACCCCCGCCTCGCCCCGCCTGGGATTTCCCCCCCGGCTGCACAACGGCCCCTGTATTTATTTTAGCCACTGTTCGGGCCAGGTTGCCGGCCAAGTCCTTCCTTCACTGCCAGACCCAGCCAGATGGGGATAATTAGGCCTGGATTAAGTTAAAGCTTTAACTCTTTAAACAGCAGCAAAGCTGCACAGCCCCTCGCAGCTCCTCTCCAGCTCCGTCCCCTCCCCGCTGGTCATCCCATTTAGTTTGTTGGTTTACAGGTACACGCTTCTGGAGTGCTAGGAAATCTCCTCACAAACCAGATTAAAAGCATTTTTTGCAGATTACTCACGCCCACAGTGGCCGCCAGCCAAAAAGATCCAGCACCGAGTGGTACGCTGCATCCCTCCTTCCTCTGCGGGAGAGACCTGGCCACAGGGGATCTGAACAGGCACCCCTCTCGGGGGGCTGCAGACCCCAGGGCCACACCGTTCCCCTGCGTGTGGGACACGGGCAGAGCGATGCCAGGTCAGCAGGAACCACAGTCAGAAGCCAGGTTATTTTTGCAGTCAAGGATCCATCAAATGCCTGCCACGCCGATATTACCCATTCAGACGTGGTTTTCCCGAAAAGGTCCTCAATTTGGCCCGAGACGCTCACTCACCTCTGCGTGACTCCCACCAGCCTCCTCTTCACTCAGGAGCAAAACGTTCCTCCAGGGTTTCCCAGCGGGGCACAGACCAGATAACGAGAGTCAGGCACGACCAAGCACCCCGGTGCTCCGTGCAGCACGTGGGTAACAAGTTCCTCCCCGCTTTCATCCCATTTTAGTCTCTACCCGTGCCACAACCTATTTAGACAGAGACGGGCAACGCATTCGCGAGACCCAGAGCTCTTCCCAGACCGGCGCTCAAAGCGTTGAGCTTAAACCAGAGCAACAGGGTACGCGGCCAGAGCCAGGTGGAATAAAGCGGCGTCCCCGGCGCGGAGGGCTGCGCGGGGCCACCATCCAGGCGAGCTGCGGCAGCGCCGAGACAAGCGGCAAGCGGCTGACTCCCTCCAGCGGCTGTATCTCCGGTCGCCCGGGGAAAGGATTTTCTAACCTGCTCCTTCCTCCCCCACCTCCTTGACGAGTGAAACACCCAAAGACGCAGGTCAGCCGCAGTGCCAGGGAGAGAACCACCGGCACGAGCTCTTCCCCGAACCACGAGCGGCCCAGGGTTACGGCTACCGTGAAGTGACGCCCATGCCACTGCGGATCGTCCTCCGAAACCCAGAGCTAACTGCAGGCTAGACTTCAAACGGAGAACCGCTTCTGATTCGAGACAGAGAGCGCTTTTGATGGCACCCAGCCGCAGCTTGTACCAGCTGTGTCCAAGTCAACACAGGCTGAGGAAAAAATTCAAACCAAAGCAACGCTTTTGATGGATATTTATTACAAAACACCAAAATACAAACGGAAAATATAAAACATTATCAAAACTGGACATGCTGTAGTACCTAACCAGACACCTGCCCAGGGTCTCTCAGAGCTCTGTAGCACCCAGGGCTTCTGTGACCACGCCTGGCTCTTGCCAGTCTCCACACAAAACAAACCCCACGGTCCAAGGTCCCAAGGCTTTAGGTGTAATCACACTCAAACGCGTACTCCCTCCTCTTGAAATGCTTCTTCTTTTTCAGCTTCCCAGACCCCAAGATGCTGTAGTTATAATCGGACGTGACATAGGGGATCTCTCCCTCAACTCCTTGCTGAAGAGGAAAAACAAAGCCAGAAACAACTTCAAGAACTTGTATCTTCAGCGGGACGGGAAGCACTTTCCTCTAGAGACTGACAGAGCTGACTGGTGGGAAGGAGCAAGCTATCACCGCACAAACCCTGCTCTGGTATCTGACACATGAGAAGAATGTTCTCCTCTCCCTTGTTTCTATGCATTAAGGACAATCTCCTAGAGACAGAACCATCTGCTAATGCCCAGACATCTCTGGGCACACATAACCCTCAGAAATAAGAAAATGGAAAGCCCGCCAGCCAGCCTCAGCTCAGCCACCTTCCACTCTCTTCCCCTGCAGCTCCTACCTGGCCCACAAGAACGCAGTTTGGGATAGCAATATTTCCAAGGAGCAGGCAATTCACTAATCTCAGGTTCTCTGGAGGCACCGGCGTCAGAACGTGGTAAAGCTTCTTCTCCATCTCAACCCCTCGGACAATTCCTGAAAAAAACCCAACCAAACAAAAAAAAACCCATGCAAAGTTCAGTCTTCACCCAATCACTTCGGACTGTATAACCAGAGGCAGCCGAAGCTCTCTGAATAAATGGCTCTTCTAGAACCAAGAGAAGGATTGGAGACACATCTTGAGAAAAACCTGCATTGCTGTACCCCGCTTTTCCAGTACCTCAGCGTACATACCAACAGCTAACTTCCCAAACCGCCTATTATTCATTGGAACATTCCTACAGAAACTTGAGGAGCTCAGTATCAAACTCCAGGTCAGAACTGTAATATTAAATCAAATCACCAAAGGAAACTGACAGACAACTTCAGAAATAAGCCACGTGGAACATGCTTTTGAGAATGTGAATCCAGAAAGCAAGTAAATTGTCACATTATGAAAGAGCGAGAGCAGCGAGCTACAACAGGCGCTGCTCAGGGACATTCCCCGTAGCTGTTACCACAAGTTAATGAAAACCAAAGAACTTGAAGCACAGCTTGTAATAGAAGAGAATACATGATTATTCTTTTATCTCATCCCACTTTTTCAGTTGTTTTTGAAAGAGTAGGCAATTCCGTCACCCTGCAACCTATCTGTCAGAACGCAGCTCAAGGTTTCCCAGGCTTGCTCACCGAAGCCAAGGCAATCACAGACCGGCGTCTGTGTCAGCAAGACTGGCCCGTCGGTTTGGCATCTGATTTCATCCGGTATCCTGCAGAGCCCGACCCAGCTGGCGTTCACTGCATACATGATGTTCGTAGGAGCAACGTCAGTGTGAATAACCCTGAGTGCAACAGCACTGAAAGGTACCTGAGGGGGTAAAAAAAGAAGAAAAAACTGTATTGTCAGCTCAACATCAATTTAGTTTGAGTTCAGAGATAAGATAACGCTAAGTACACAAAACCTGAAAGCTCCCAACCCGTACCTACAGACAGACATTATCTCAGTGGCAAACACAACAGTTTCAACACTAACTGAACACACAAAAACACGTGCCGCGCTGACATCTCAACAAAAACCTCGCTTCTAGATACGCTGAATAAAGCCATTATCTTTTTGCAGATTACAGAGCATTTTTCCCTCTTCCGAAAAACATTTGCAGTACAAGCCGAACTGTCAATTACCACGAGCTGGGCTCTCTGCAACATCTCCAAGCCTTTCAAAAATGCTCTGCTCAAAATGCTGCTCAAAAATGCTCGAAGATTTACCTGATATGGCACAAGACTGTGCAGCGGAAGCACCGCCCCTATGTCTGGGGACTGCAGCTGACCCAGGTAACCCAGTATGGACATGTCACGCAAGATGCCGCTATGTACTCGCCTGGAAAAATAACCGCAACAGATCAAGGAAAGGCAGCACACCCTCACACAGCCATTCCAACTGCATACCCCGGACATTCCCGAGTACAGCGTGCAATATTAGCCGCTATTTCACACAAGTTTAGTTTTTAGAACTTCTACCACTGAAGAAAATTTAGGGCTATGTTTTTATTACCTCTGAGGGATCACAGGATTTAGTGCATTGTTTCAACTTTGAAAAGGAATTAATTAACACGGGTGGTGTTTGTTTTATTTTTTTAACAAACTCTGTTATTAGATAAGGGCTCCCTTCTCCAACCCTGATGTCCACACACCTTTCAGTCAGACAGAGTAATACATTTGTTTTCTTAAATAGCTCATTAGTGAAGGCTGAGTCAAAAAAAGCACTTAAAATTGGCAACGAAGACTCAAGGTCCAGGAAAATAAACATTTCAGAGATGCTCCAAGTATCAGAGAAATTAAGAAATAATGTGATCATCATCTAGATCTATAAGAAATGGGTAAGGAACTTCCCAATTAGAAAAAAAAGGAGACACAATATTCAATGATTCCAAGTGGAAGTCATGCGCAGTGTAAAAGTAAGTGACAGTAGTCATTGGATGTAGAGTAGGGAGGAACCCCCTCCCCCCTCAACCTAAAAAACCAACACCCCCCCCCCCCCCCCGCAACACTACTCTCCCAAACAAAATACCCAGAAAACCCAAACAAACACCACCCAAACACAACCCCCTAATAAGTAAACTAATAAGCTTTGACCAATTTAATGGAGCTCTCGAGGCCAAAGCAAAGCAAGAGCCTTTACCATCAAGACTACGCATGATTTTGTTAAGCCCGCTAACCATTTCGTAGCACTAAACTTTCTACTTACGCTTCACCTGCAACCCCTGCTCGAGGGAATTCTGGATGGACGTACAGCAACTTATACTCGGGAGCCAATGCATCTCCCTCCCCTTCAGAAGACTTCCAGTTCTCTGCTCCACTCGTACCCATCCGCTTGCATTTGGCTTGCTGTTTGCCTTTGGTGTACAGGCCAGGAGTGAGATGAACGTACTCTGGGGTGAGCGGAGCCATGGCTTTCCAGTCGTACACATCCATCTGAACAATGTGACTGGGTGACAACAGCCGAATGATATCAATCAGAAGCAGCAACCCCTCACCTTTAGGGAGCAGAGAAAACACGATTGCTGCCACTACACAAACAGGTCGGAACACTGTTAGAGAAGACCAGTTACTAGCTCAAGGCAGGTAAGCTGTGTTTTCTGGTTCCAGACCCTCTAGAAAGCATGATGGTGTACCACTACGATTATTACCTCCCTTCCACACCACCTCTTGAGAACAGATATATCCTGTTTACCTTTCACCCAGCCCATGGTGTTGATTACTAAAGGCACTTCCTTCTTGTAGGAGCCGAACACATACTTCACGACATCAAGGTATCTTTCCGTGTCCTGCTCACAACTCGTCTGTCCGTAATACACCATCTTGCGTGGTGTTTGCTGATGAGTGAACGGTGGACCTGAAAAAGCAAGCAGCAAACCTCTAGTGGTTTCAGTAAATCAAATAAAAAACCTCCCATCCCTGTAGGGCCTACATGCAATCCCTTCCGAAATCTGTCCTCTTTTCACATGCTAACAGTCCTTCTTGTACGGCCTGCACCTATAGAGAAACTTTTCTGTCACTTGCAAGACTCCATGCTAGGAGTTTTGTTTGTTTGGGGGTTTTGGATTTTTTTTCCCTTGTTTGTTTCAAATCACTGGTTACACATTTGTGAATTTTAAAACAACAATCTTCTATGACAGACTATCCAAAAAGTAAACCAGTCTGGCCATATCCTTTTTAGACAGCAACCTAAATCCACAAGATCACAAACACCAGCAGTTTCTCTGGCTCTAGTTTTTTTTATGGTCATAACAACAGCCCCCAATCTATGTGGATCCACTTTGTATTTCTCCAGCTAGTTTTATCTACAGATACTAAAAACAGGGAAAGACTTTCCCAAAGAGACCTTTCAAATCTGAAAGGCTGAAAATCCACTTCAACATGCCACAGCCTGTTCCAACACCTTATAAACAACTATCTTGTCCTCTCTTTAAAACAGAAAAAACAAGCAGGGAGAATAGCTCCATGTTACTTAGTGAGATTTTCACATGGAGCTTAGATGCCCCTAACAAGAAAACTTTTACAGCCTTTGTTTTATTTTCTATATGCACCTTTGACAGATGTGGTAACTTCCCCTAAAGTACAGCCTCTGCTCAGAAAGCACCTTCTGGAAGTGAAACAAGTCTCTGGCAACCGCAGAAAACGGCAAAACACGTACCAAGTACAACAAAACACGTACCAAGAATTGGCTCTGTTACATTACTTAAAGACACGCATCCAGGCGGTGTAAATTCGGTTTGACCTATGTCACATTCCATATATTCAACCGAGGGAAGGCTGCAGTGAAAGAAGCCCATATATTAGCGTCCACTAAAAAAAGAAATGGGACACGACCTGGAACACATCAGAAGCACAATCTGATTTTGTTCTGGGTCATCAAAATTAAATTCTTGAACGCAATCAAACCACCACTTGTCTCCCTCCTTTCCCCACTTGAGGGAGTATTAAGCAAGAACATATATGGCTCACCTACAGTTCAATATTACATTACGATAGCTCCATACCCATCCAGCCTTAAGAGAAGTAGCTAGAACGATAATCAGAGGTGGTACTAATCAGTGTACCGCCTCTCCCACATTAACTGGGCACCCCGAGACCAGCCATTTGAGATTTAGAAACTTTATAATCTTTATTTTAAGCATGCAGTGATCAGGAGAATAAGCTTCTACACCTTGCTCTGCCAAGAATCTTCAAAGACCCTAACAAATTATAACTTACTGGGTGTTTTTAAGTGTTATGACTCCCAGTTCCTTATTGAACCCTAACTGCTTGTTGCCCGTTAGTTCACATACTCCAAGACAACAATTCAGTAGTATTTCAATAGAAATGTTTAAGCAGTCAACATTTCTGAAAGGAACCCAAGACAAGAATGCCTATTTTTCTGGATTTTTGTTTGTTTTTAAAAGATAAGCCACCTTCCAGTCATAACAGCTTTTCTGAGAAACTTGGCAGGCAGTTTTTTCCTTCTCCTAAATCCCATGCAGTACTTAAAAACTCGTAGAGCATGAAAACTCACCGATTCAGTAACAGGTTAATCAGGTATCTGTTAAATGTCGATTTCCCAGTGTTTTTTGGGCCACACACTAGAACCACGGGGACACCTTCATCTTCCGCTGTAAAAACAAACATACTCTGAAATGGACCAATGCTGTCAGTTATTCCCACGTGCCCTGTTTACGTAAATATATATTTTAATTAAACAGAAAAAGATCCCTTAAAGAGAAGCATGTTAAGAGTACCAGTGTAAAAGGAAAAGGCTCCTGAAGTGAGAAGCAAGCCCTAGCACTAAACCCCAGCATGTATGAACTCCAACTGCTCCCCGTATTTCAGATGTTGCTGGATTAAGTAACGGGGTGGTTTTTTCTACCTGCTACAAAAGAGAGCGGAATGAGAGTATTGACATCGGACTGGGAAGCGCCTTTACAGCAGCGAGCTGCCTGTCTGGCAGCAGAGGCGCAAACCCACTCGAGGTGATGCACGAGCTCAAGACACCCACTATTTAGGAGAAAAACAGGACCCTCGATCAGTGCCTGTCACAGGGCACACTCTCCCTAACTTTAGCTCATGAAAAGCCTCATGAAGTTCCTTTCTTGAGGGTACTAGAGCCCCAACCTCACCAAGCGCACGCCACTCACCACAGCACGCTTGGATCAGCTCCTCCAGGGCCAGGAACATGCTCTCCGACACTAGCAGCCCGCGGTCGGGGCTACACTTCACGATGCCAACAGATGCCAGAACCGCATCTTCTGGCGTGAAGCTAGGTTCTTCCTTTTTCTAGCGGAGAGCGGAAAAACGCTTAGAGAGGTGTGCGTAAGGCCTTGCAGCTGTGTTGCTGGACACCGACAGGCACGCTAAGCGGGGCGGCCGCCTCTCGCTCCGCACGAGGCCTGTTTCGGGGATAGCGCAGCCACCCAGGGTGGAGCGGCCATCACGACGCACTCTGGCTCTCACCTGGGGCTCGAAGAGCCGCGACAGCGGCAGGTGGCTCAGCAGGAACCGCGTCACCGGCGTGTCCAGGTGCTCCAGCAGCACCAGGGCGCACTCCGCCGAGAACCGCGCCATCACCTTCACCCGCGCCTCTGCAACGGGGGGAGAGCGCCGCCCTCAGCCCGGGCTCAAGGACGGTGGCCGCGCCGCACGCAAAATGGCGGCAGCCCCGCACCACACGCAAAATGGCGGCCCCCCCGCAGCGCACGCAAAATGGCGGACCGCAACCGGCGGGCCCGCCGGCCGCCCTTCGCTCCCCCCCTCCGGCCGGCACTCACGGCGGCGGACGCTGTGCGCCCGCATGGCGGCGCGGGCGGCGGCGCGGAGCTGTCGGAGGTCGGCGGCGGGCGGGCGGTCGGCGGGCAGCGCCTCCAGGGTGAGCGCGCAGTGGGTGGCCGGCGAGAAGACCGGCAGCGCCGGCTGGTGCGAGGCGACGGCGAAGCCCAGGAGACGGACGGCGCCGTAGAGGCAGCGCAGGCGGCATTTGCCGGTGAAGGTCAGCGTCTGCAGGGGGAGAGGGCGGTGAGGCGGCGGCGGAGGCGGGGAGGGAGCGGCGGGGCCGGCCGGTGCCCACCTGCCGCGGCGCCAGGAGGAGGACGGCGGCGCCCTCCGCCGCCTCCACGGCCGCCAGGCCCGCCTCGGCCGGCGGCACCATGCCGGCGCGGGCGAAGGAGGCGGCGAACTCCCTCCAGGCCGCCTCCGCCCGGCCCCCACGGGACGGGGCCCGGCGGGGGCGGCGGGCCGGTGGGCCGCGCCGCGCGGGCATGGCCGCCTCAGCCTCCCTCCGCCTCCGCCGCCTCCTCCGGGGCCGCCCCTCGGCCGAGCGCCGCCCGCCCCATTAAGAGGCGCCGCCCGCCGCCCGGCACCGCCCCGCCATGCCGCTGCCCGCCCTGCTCTGCCTCTGCGCGGCCGCCGCCGCTGCCCCCTTCACCAGCCCCGGCGACTACCGCCTGGCCGGCCTCTTCCAGATGCACGGCCCAGCGCCGCGGGCCGCCGCCCGGCCGCTGGTGGACGGCTGCGACGAGTGAGGCCCCTCACCCCGCGTCGCCCTTTTTTCCCCACAAAACCGCGTTTTTTCCTGCCTGAAAACCACTTTCTTTTCGCGCAGTGCTGCCACCTTCAAGAGCCACGGCTACTGCCTGTCCCTGGCCATGCGCTTCGCCGTGGAGGAGATCAACAACTCCAGCACCCTCCTCCCCAATGTCACCTTGGGCTACGACATCCACGACACCTGCTCGGAGCCCGCCAGCCTCCACGCCACACTGCGTGCCCTTGCCCGGAAAGGCGGGCGGGAGGTCGAGGTGCTCCCCACCTTCTACCACTACGAGCCCGAGGCAGTGGCCGTCATCGGGCCTGACAGCACCCGGCTGGCCCTCACCACAGCGGCTGTCCTCGGCGTCTTCCTCGTACCGGAGGTAAGCGTGGCTCCCCTGGCATATGAAGAACAGGGCTCCCGAGGAGTAATGGTTTGAGGGAGGATGGGGTTGGAGATGAGGAGCCAGGCTGAGCTGGAAATGCAGCCCCTCCGTGCCTGCGTTGGCCTGGGTCTCTTCCCAGACACTGTCAGCTGGCAGGCAGGAATTGCGGCTGGCTCACTGTCCTTCAAAGGTTTCTCTTGGGCAGTGCATTGGCTTCTGGTGGCAGTGCATTTGGCTCCGGGTCTGCTGCCTGCCCAGCCCTGAGTCTCTTCAGGAGAGGGGCTGCCTGTGCCCTTAGCTCTTAGGGTGCCACTGCCTGGGGGAGCACAACCCCCTTTCTCCTGGCTCCCTTTGCAGATTAGCTACGAAGCCTCTTTGGAGATGCTGAGCCTGAAGCGGTTCTACCCCTCGTTCCTGCGCACCATTCCCAGCGACAGGCAGCAAGTGAAGGCCATCTTCCTGCTGCTGCAGCACTTTGGGTGGACTTGGGTGGCTCTGCTGGGCAGCAACAACGCCTATGGCAGGGACGGCTTAGATGCCCTCCACAAGCTGCTGACCGCAAGCGACGCGTGTGTTGCCTACCGAGGCATCATCCCCGTCAACAAGGACGCCAGCAGCCCAGAGCTCCACAACCTGGTCAAAATCCTCATGGACGTTAGGGTCAATGTCACCGTTGTCTTCTCCAACAGACAAAGCGCCCGCCCTTTCTTTGAAGTGGTGGTCCAGAGGAATGTCACAGGCATGGTGTGGGTGGGCTCTGAAGACTGGTTGTTAGCCCAAACAATCTGGCAGGTGCCTGGGATCCAGAGTATTGGCTCGGTGATTGGGATGTCGGCTGAGAAGACAGAGTCCACGATGCTGGAACGCTTTGAATCTTGGAAGACGGCAGAGGAAAGTGCTGTGGCTGAACGCGCCGGCAGCACAGGGGCTGGCGGGGGCATCGGAGGGAGCACCCAGCTGGACTGCACCCAGCGCTGCACTGGCTGCCACTCGCTCACCGCTGCCCCAGACACGTACGACGCTCAAGCCTCCTTCAACGTGTACTCAGCCGTGTACGCCGTAGCCCACGGCCTCCATGACCTGCTGGGCTGCACCTCGGGGACGTGCAGCAAAGGCACAGTCTATCCCTGGCAGGTAAGAGCAACACGAAGGATCTTCCTTGTGGAAGAGGATCCATGAGGATCCTTCCTCACAGGGAAGGATTTTCCCCTTGTGCCCAGGGGTTTTCTGTCACTCTGAAAGGCTTGTGTCCCAGCTGAAAAGCCTCATGGGCTTCAGCCACCCGTCACAGTCAAAGCAGCCTGGACCTAGACCCAGACCCCTGCCCTAGATCACTTCTGTTCCCCTACTGCCAGCCCCTTTCTGCTAGCTGTTGGGGGGTTGGAAAGAGGAGCCAGAGCAGAGAAGGGGCCCTCTAGCACGTCTCCCTCCTGAGACAAGGCACTCCTCAGCAAGTGTCTCATCATCAGGAAGGGCTCTTCTCTTACTCTTCTGTTTTACAGCTCCTACAAAAAATCAAGCAAGTAAACTTCACCCTGTACAAGAGCCGCATCTCTTTTGACGCCAACGGAGACATTCATAAAGGCTACGCCATCACCATGTGGAACTGGAGCGGCCCCAGCTGGGCTTTTGATGTGATAGGAACTTTCAGTGTGAACCCCGACAGGCTGAGTGTTGACCGGGGCAAAATCCTGTGGCACACAAAAGATCGCCAGGTACTGTTCTGCATCCAGATCTTATTTATTGCTTACTGCCGAGCCAGCTACACCCCCAACACCGCCAGTTCTGGGGTAATTCCCCATAGCAGGATGAAAATGAGGGCAGACGGAGGCAGTATGGGGGGGTGATCCGCATTCTGAGTATCAGCTTTCATCCTTCCAAAAAACAAGCAGGGCACATGAAACAAAAAGGCTCCTACTTTTACCTTTAAACAGTCTCATTTTCCCACCACCTCTGTAAGAACCACAATGTGGTGAGCTCTCGGCTCCTGCTGACGGTGTGTCCTGAAAGTCGGCGGCAAGCCGTCCAAACGCTGCCAGGCCCAGGCCTGGCACTCAGCGAGGTGTCCTGGTGTCCTGCTGCCCGCCCCGCTCGCCTGCCTGACCCTCGCCGCGCTCCCAACAGGCTCCCACCTCGGTGTGCTCCGAGGCCTGTCAAGCAGGGGAGAAGCGGCTGCAGCGGAGCCACCACCGATGCTGCTTCAGCTGCGTGGCCTGTCCGCCAGGAACCTTCCTGAACAGATCGGGTCAGTACGCCCCGGGGGGCTGCTCCCTCCCCTTCCTTCCCGCTTGGCGCCCCTGCCTGCACCCTGCCTCCTCATCCCATCAGCTCCTTGCTTCCGTCTCACCGTTCCCCCAGCCTCTTCCTCCCTGTGGTCAGTAAAAACCTCTGAGCTGACCTGAATGCGGTCGGTCTGACTCCCATTTGCTTACCCGTGGGTATGCAAAGCCCATGCCCTGCACTTTCCGGGGAGTGCTGCCCACAGGTGGGCCCACGCAGTCAAATAGACAGCGGAGATGGCACCCGCAGAACCCCTTCTCTCACGGCCAGGGGACAAGGGATGTCTGGCCTGACAGACATTTCCTGCACCACATCCTCCGTGAGGGAAATTCGACCCAGTGGTTGCCTTTGTGCCCCAGATGGCACTCGGGGCTTCTGCACCGCGTGGTCACCAGCAGCTAGAATATGGAAATGTCCCCTGCCTGCGAGAGGCAGCAGGAGTCTCCTGTCTTAGAGTCACCCACAAACCCCTTGTTGGCAGCTGGTCACTCGGCAGCCTCGGCCTGCGCTTGGGCTGAGGGGGGTGGAAACAGCCAGCTCTGGGTAACAGCGGGAGCAGGGAGCCCCCAGACACGGCCGGTCAGCATTACTGTCCCATACCCCCGCCTGCGGAAGGGGGGCTGCTGCAGACCCGTCCTGGCCTTCGCAGGTTACTGCTGGACGCAGAAGCCCCTTCCCACCCACAGCCCATGTGCCCCTGAGCCTTGGCTCACCCAGCTGAGCTCCTGCGGGCCTTGTGCCTCTCAACCCAAGCAGTGGACTTTTGGGAAGTCCGCTGGGGGGACTTTTGGGGGGGTCTTTTGGGAAAAGAGCCCCCTCTGCTCCTCAAGCCTTGGAAGCACCCAAGCGAAAGGAGCAGGACGCGAGGAGCGGGCAGCTCTCACGGAGAGCCCGGGGGGCTGCGGGGGCAGGGTGGTCCACCGCGATGGATCTCTTACCGGGGTCCGTGGTGCGCGAGGTGCCCGTCACCGCCCGGGCTCGTGTCCTCCGCAGACCTCTACAGCTGCCAGTCCTGCGGTGTAGACGAGTGGGCCCCGGCGAGGAGCGAAGCTTGCTTCAACCGCACCGTCGAGTTTCTGTCCTGGTCCGAGCCCATCTCCTGGGCCCTGCTGACCCCCACCGTCCTCCTCGTGCTGCTCACGGCAGGGCTGGCCGTCCTCTTCGCCCTGAACGTCTCCACGCCGGTGGTCAAGGCTGCGGGCGGGAAGATGTGCTTCCTCATGCTGGGCTCTCTGGCCTGCGCCTGCAGCAGCCTCTTCTGCTACTTCGGGGAGCCCACCCGGCACACGTGCCTGCTGCAGCTCCCCCTCTTCGCCATCAGCCTCACCGTCTTCCTCTCCTGCGTGGCGACCCGCGCCTTCCAGATCATCTGCATCTTCAAGCTGAACGCGCGCTGGCCGGCCCTCTACGCGGCCTGGCTGCGGCGCCGGGGCCCGCTGCTCTTCATCGCCGCCAGCACGGCGGCCCAGGCGGTGCTGTGCCTGGCCGCGGAGGCCGCCAGCCCCTCGGCGCCGCGCCGGGACTACGCCGCGTCGCCCGGGCGGGTGCTGCTGGAGTGCGCCCCGAGCGCCGCGGCGAGCCGGGCCGCCGCCGCCTACACCCTGCTGCTCAGCGCCTGCTGCTTCGCCCTCAGCTACGCGGGGAAGGACCTGCCCGCCAGCTACAACGAGGCCAAGTGCCTCGCCTGCAGCCTGCTGCTGCACCTCGCCTGCTCCGCCGCCGTCCTCTGCACGCAGGGCGTCCTCCGCGGCCGGGAGGCGGCGGCGGCCCGGCTGCTCGCCGCGCTCTGCACGCTCGGCGCCCTGCTGGGCGGCTACTTCCTCCCGAGGGCCTTCGTCGTCCTGCTGCGGCCGCACCTCAACGCGCCCGAGCGCTTCCAGGCGGCGATCCAGCGCTACGCGCGGCGCCGGGCCGACGCCTGAGCCCCGGGGGGGGGGGGGGGGGGCGGGGGCCCGCGGAGGCCCCGACCGCCGCCCGCGCGGCCCGCCCCGCCTCCGGCCGCGGCCCCGCGCGTCACATCCGGCGCGCCCGCACGCCGCGTCCGGCGCGCTGCCAAGATGGCGGCGGCGCGGGGGGCCCGGTAGCGGCGCGGCCATGGCGGCGGCGGCGGCGCACAGCGTCCGCGTCCTGCGGGAGCTGAACCGGCAGCGCGCGGCGGGGCAGTTCTGCGACGCGACGCTGGGCGTGGGCGGGCGGGAGTTCCGCGCCCACTGGCCGGTGCTGGCCAGCTGCTCCCGCTTCTTCCGCGCCCGCGGCCCCGGCGGGCCGGTGGCGCTGCCCGAGGGCCTCGCCGACACCTTCCAGCTCCTCCTCGACTTCTTCTACACCGGCCGCCTGGCGCTCACCGCCCACAACCGCGCCCGCCTGCTGGCCGCCGCCGAGCAGCTCGGCGTGCCCGACGCCGTGGCGCTCTGCCGCGCCTTCCGCCCCGCCGCCCCCCGCCAGCGGCCCCGCCGCGCCGCCGCCCCGAGCCGCCCGGGGGAGGCGGACGTCGCGGCCGCGGCGGCCCCGCAGCCCGGCGGCCAGGCGGTGCGTGAGGGGGACGGGAGCGGGCGGAGGGGAAGGGGAAAGGGACGGGGACGGGGAAGGGGAAGGGCCAGGGCCGCCCGGCGGGGGAGGCGCGGTGACGGCCGCCTCTTCCCTCGCAGGCTCCCTCCCCGGCCCCGGAGGCGGCGGCGGCGGGCGACGGCGGGCGGGGGGACAGCGACGCCGAGTCCCTTCCCGAGAAAAAGGCCCTGCGGAGCAAAAAGAACTCCCCCCCGGGGAAGGGGCCCGGCAGCGCGGGGACGCCGGGGAGCAGAAAAGGTACAGCGGTGCCGGTTGAGTGCCCCACATGTCATAAAACCTTCCTCAGCAAATATTACCTTAAAGTGCACAACAGGTAAACGCTCCGACTTTTCCTTCCCCTTGCGCTCCCGCGTAGGGACTCGCGCCGCCCCGCGAGGCTCTGCCCCTTCCCCCCGCCGGCTCCTCCGGGGGGGTGGGCGAGGGGCCCTGCTCGGAGCCGGCTGGTCTCGACGCCTCAGCCTCCCCCGGGACGGAAAGGGGGGTGCCCTCTGCCCCCCGGGGCGGGGTTGCTTTGAGCTGGGGCGGGGGGGGGTTCACGCGTCTCCCAAACCCACGGCGACTGTCCCGGCCTTCCGCTCTCAGGGGTCGGAGCCAGCCCGGCTCGAAAAGAAGGCAGCGAGGGGCTCTTCCAGGGGATGCGCCGGCTGCAGGTGGACGATGGCAAATCGTCCTTCCGGGCTTTCAAAATCGGCATGGGCTGCTGGGGACTTTGGGTCGTGGGGAGCGCGCCGGCGGGGCCGGGCGCTGCGAGGAGTTCAGGGTGCCTGCAGAGAGGGCACGAGCTCCAGCTTCGCTCGTCTGCAAGGGGCGAACCTTAGCCCCGCGAAACTGAGGTTTCGCAGAGTGCGGTGGGCACCAACAGCTCGACTGCGCTCCGACGGGATCAGCAAAGCTGGCATAAAAAGCAGCTTTTGGGCAACTGAATATTGGCGCTGGGGGGGTGTAAAAGCTGCCTGGTCCTTCCCTCTCTCTTCCCAGTTCCTTCCCAGTGTCCTCGCCGGGCCTTTTCGTGCGTCTCTGCTGTCAGACTGGCAGTGACGGTGCTCTCCGTTTGTATTCCTGCTAGGAAACACACAGGAGAAAAGCCATTTGAATGTTCCAAATGCGGCAAATGTTATTTTAGAAAAGAGAATCTCCTGGAACATGAAGCCAGAAATTGCATGAACCGGTCTGAGCAGGTACGCCCGGGAAGCTGCCACCGGCGCTCTGGAAAGCGGGTGCCGTTTTGCCAGAGCGGAAGTAGAGCCTTTTTCCAGCCACAGTCCACGTCACGCTCAGCTACCGAGCAAAATCCCCGCATCACCACTGCGCGGCACGTGTACCGCAGCCGGGACCCGCCCCCCCCAGTCCCTCTCTTGATGAGGACGGCAGCGGGTCGTGTCTGTTTTACCAGACACCTCTCATTTTGTCTGTATTTTTCAAGCACGCGAGGATACTCTCTGTACTGTAAGAGATCCAGATCGCTGCGGGTGTGGGTTAAACGTCATAACCAGTCCCAGCGCCCGAGTGCCAAGCGCTGGTCTGGGCTGTGGGCTTCGCGGCAGGCTCTTGGTTCTGCGGAAGCCGATGCCTCCCCCGTCTCTTGCAGGTTTTCACGTGTTCGGTCTGCCAGGAGGTGTTCAAGAGGCGAATGGAGCTGCGGCTGCACATGGTGTCGCACACGGGGGAGATGCCGTACAAGGTCAGCAGCGCCTGCCTTCGACGTCCCTACGCGTGGCTGCCAGACGCTGGCACGAAGGAAGAGGGGGCGAGCCTTTCTGTGTCGGGGCAGCCTGGCCCAACCCGTCAGGGGAGCCGAGCGCACCGGCTCCCTTCCCCGGTCTGCAGTAGCCTGCTGAGAGTCGTTCCCCGTCTCTGAGCCAGAACGTGCTCCAGGGAGGCATCAAAGCCAGGCGCTTTCTGCGGCCTTACCAGGGATTCGTGTTCCACATCAGAACAATGTTCCCCTGCCCGGTGCGCCGGCGCACCGCCGGTCCTCTCCTCGCGCCAAAATCGCTGTTTGGGGGGCGGCTGGAAGCTGACCCTCCTCTCCTGTCTTCTAGTGCTCCTCCTGCGCCCAGCAGTTCATGCAGAAGAAAGACCTGCAGAGCCACATGATAAAGCTGCATGGCGCGCCAAAGCCCCACGCGGTAAGGGGAGCGGGCAGCAGTGGGCTTTTGAGAGGGAATTACCCTGCGCTCAGGCCTGGCTAGCGAATGGCACCCGTTGTCCTGTCTGGCTCTGTTTAGTGAGGCGGGGGGTTACAGAGCTGCTGGAAACAGGTTTTTTGGGTACAGGAGCAGCCCTTGTCATTTTTTTGGCTGACAGACCCAAGTACTGATCAGCATTTTGCTTTTGTCAGGCTGTCTCATCTCATTAGGCGTCTTGGAGCTGGGGGTGCAGCAGCAGCAGGCGGAGGGACGGGTCTTGGGCCGCGAGCGGGTCTGTTGCGAGCGTACGCTGTGAACCGTGCCCGGGCGAGCTGCCTAACCCCGCGCTCTCCTGTGGCTTGCAGTGCTCGACCTGCTCCAAGTGCTTTCTGTCTCGGACAGAGCTGCGCCTGCACGAGGCCTTCAAGCACCGGGGAGAAAAGCTGTTTGTCTGCGAGGAGTGCGGGCATAGGGCCTCGAGTCGCAACGGCCTGCAGATGCACATCAAGGCCAAGCACAGGTATGACGTGACCCGTATCCTCCCGTCCGTCGCTCCGGCTCTCCTTGCTGTGCTTCCTCCCCAGGGGGCCCAGCTGGGTGGTGCTGGGGAGAGGAATTGGCTGGAGCGCAGCAAGCACCCCCTTTCCTGGAGGTGCTGGGCTGAAACTTCTGCCAGAAATCCGACGAGGGGCCAACCGGCATTCTGCTCTTCTCTCTTCCAAAGGAAGTGCAGACTGTCGGTGCTTCCTCTGAGCGTGCGACCGTAGTAATGCAGGTGATACGCAGAGCTCATCAGCCTAGCTAATCTGTGTTCTTGAAGTGGCAAGCACGCAGCCACTGGCCACCCTCATCCTTAGTGTTCTGTTGCCTGGGCTGGTTACAATGCCCAAGGGGCTGGAGGCTCCAGCTCAGGACCCCGTGGCTGCAGAATAGTGTTTGTGGGCCTCCAAAATACTTTAGTTTGAGATGGGTTGAAGTAGGATTTAATTACAAGAACTTTGGGCGAGGAGCAGCAGCTAACCTGAGGGGCTGAAGCTGTCAAAGGCAGAGATGACGGTAACATCTCCTCTGCCCACAGGAATGAGCGGCCCTACGTTTGCGAGTTCTGCCACCACGCCTTCACGCAGAAAGCCAACCTCAACATGCATCTGCGCACGCACACCGGCGAGAAGCCCTTCCAGTGCCACCTCTGCGGCAAGACCTTCAGGACGCAAGGTATCCCCCCGGGCACGCGGCTGGGGCTGGCAGTGCTGAGCACTGCGCTCTGGCATCCAGGACCTCCAGAAAGCAGCCGTGCTGCGAAACCCGCCTTCTCCTGCTTGCTTCCCCCGGGGAGCAAAGCCACGCTCTTGTGAGCGCGTGCCAATGCCGAGAAAGACACGTTCTTATCATCTCCGTTACCCTCACAGCACAAAAGAGGAAATAATTGATGAGTTTTTCCCAGTAACCAGCAGGCCGCTGCTGTTACTGCTTCTAAGCCTTCCTAACCAGCCTGGCGCAGACTGACCGCACAGCGCACGTGCGGCCTTCACTGCGGTGCGGCTCGTACCCGAGCCCCGGCTTGGGGGGCGCGCGCCGTGCCGCTGACCCGCAGCTCTCCCTCTCTCCCCCCACAAACGGCAGCGAGCCTGGACAAGCACAACCGGACCCACACCGGGGAGCGCCCCTTCAGCTGCGAGTTCTGCGATCAGCGCTTCACGGAGAAGGGGCCCCTGCTGAGGCACATCGCCAGCCGGCACCAGGAGGGGAGGCCCCACTTCTGCCAGATCTGCGGGAAAACGTTCAAAGGTAACAGCCAGGGCGTGGGGCTTTCGCACGGCTCTTGAGAGACTGCCCGCCTTTCCGTGGTGCGGGTTGGCATCGCTGCGAGCGTGCACAGCGCGGTGCTGCCGCCAACGGGCTCTGGCTTCCCTTCTCAGCCGTTGAACAGCTGCGTGTCCACGTCCGCCGGCACAAGGGCGTGAGGAAGTTCGAGTGCACTGAGTGCGGCTACAAGTTCACCCGGCAGGTGAGGCCTTCCCTGGCTCCGGGGACCCCCGCAGAGCGTGCCGCACCAGGGGAGCCGGCCCTCTCGTCGCGCCTCTTCCTTTCGCAGGCTCACTTGAGGCGCCACATGGAGATTCACGACCGGGTGGAGAACTACAACCCCCGGCAGCGGAAGCTGCGGAACCTGATCATCGAGGACGAGAAGGCCGTGGTGGTGGCGCTGCAGCCACCCCCGGAGCTGGAGGTGGGCTCGGCCGAGGTGATCGTGGAGTCCCTGTCCCGTGGCTCCCTGCCCGAGGAGATCCCCGTGCAGAGACTCTGCTCAAACGAGAACTTCTCTACGGCAGATGTGATCGAGCAATCGCTAATTATAACCACGACGATTCCCGAAGATTGTGAAACATAGCGGGACCGCCTGCGCGCGTCCTTCCTACCAAAACACAATAAAGCGTTAGGCTGGAGCCACTCTCTGCCGCGCTTGTTCTTTTTGAGCTGTGCATCCGCCCCTTCCCTCCTTCCCCGCAAAGCTCCCACCCCAGGTTGCAGGGAAATGAAGTTATAATTGGGTCTCAAAGTCAGAAACAAACACAAAGCTGCTCAGAATGGTTGCTTAAATGTACGTTCGCTGACAGAGGCGGGATGTGACTGGCGACTCCCCGTGTGTAATACTGTGAATTGCTTTTTAACGAGCTCTCGTTTGCAGCCGGAGGGAGGGCTGGTGCTCCCCTCCCCGTTCCTCCAGCGCTCTCACCTTGCGCTGGCCGTTCTGCCGTGGAGTCCGAAAGCTCGTGATTAAAGCTTACCTTCCCGAAGAGAGCGCGGCTCTGCCCCCTTCCTTAAACGCTTGCCGAAAGGATTGTCTCCTCCCTTAAATTTGTGCCTTATTTCTACTTTGTTTTGTAGAGCTGCTTCTGCTAAATGCTGTTTCTTTACCACATTAAAGGCAGGGCACGACCTGTATCTTCTCACCATTGAGATAATTTAGCTGTTGCTTAACTTGGAACACATTATCTCAAGGAGCTGGACAATGCTCTAAGCTCCCATTGGCAGGTGTGGGGATTTATATTTGTCTGAAATAACATCATCCAGGGTTGCTGTGACATTGAGAACCATTTCCTGAGTATTCCCAGGGTGGGGGAAGATCACCGAGTGTATCCACATGCCCCGAAATTGCAGCCGCGCTCTCTCCCCTTTCCCTCTTCTACTCACCGAGAAGGCAGAAAGTCTCTGGTTTAAACATACCTCAGGCCTAGAATGAGAAACATTGCAGTAAAAGACTTCCTCCGGTAATCTTCCCCTCAAAAATGACAGAGAGATTTGTGTAACATGTTTTATTTAACTTGACTGCTGCAAGTAATTTAAAAACGAACTATGAGAATAAAAATACATTATCTGTAAATGTAAAATGCCTTTGTTTCAAAGGACGGTATTTAAACTGTACTCAAAGATTCGGACACCAAATGAATTTTACAAAAAATAAATACAGATCCGTAGCTGTTCAGCCGGTCGGGGAATCTGGCGGTGGCAGGTCCAGCAGCGAGCACTACAGTAAGACAGAGCGTGCGTACTATTTATAGTTCAGCATAAATACTTCAGTCTGCAACGCGAGTTCAGCTGCGCGGCGCATGCCGTCTCTCCCCGGGCACGACGCGGCGCCACGGGGACGGGCCGTTTTGGCCTCGCGGCAGGACATGCCCGTTACTCCCAGAGACGAAAGAGCTGCCGCGAATCACGGGCCCCTGCGCTTCCCCCCCGCCTGGATCCTCCGCCAAAGGGGGGGCCCGCCGCACCCCAGCCCGCAGCAGCGCCACGGAGGGTTTCAAACCGAGAGGCTGGCGAGGCCCCTCTGTGATCCTCCGCCGGCGCGCGGCCGTTTCAAGGCACTGTCAAAGTTTCAGAGGTGGAGAACGGCCCAGATTTCACGAGCGGCTTTCCCGCGTTCCACAGCTGAGCAGCGTGGCGTAAAATAGCATTCAAGGCAAAACAGATTTTTTTAAAGCTGTGAAGACGCTGATGTTGCGGAGTTGGGGCTCTGACGCTACTCAATCCAAGGGCAGGCCAGAAGGTGCGCAACCGAGTATACAGGCTTTCCATCTCTGAATTAAGTTTAAATTCAAATTCTTTTCCTATTGGTTAAAAACAAAAGATGGAAAAAGCGAACGTGTCCAGCCAACACTTCAGCCGTTGCCACACTTTACAGTTTTCTCAAAGGTGCGGCACTCGTTTTCGGGTGAGCCGTACCTTTGCTTTAGCTGTTTGCTTGTTCAAGAAACATTCCACGAGTAAACTGCACGCAGCTTCTCTTCAGCTAAGGTAGACAGAGCAAATACAGCCCAAGCGAGCTAGGTCACTTGGGCGAGTATAAAGGCAAATCCTACACAGGCCAAAAAACCCAGCAAACCCCAAACAAAAAGAAGAAAAAAACCCCCTAAAATAGCTACCTTTCAATCCGCAGCACCCTGGCTAACTCCTACACCTTCACCAAAACACCTCAGCAGCATTTTCCAATTGCCCAAATCCCGAGAGCTGCAAACCGGAGGCACGACAGGCACGAGACCCCTCCAAAGGTCCGGTGGGTTCCTTCACACAAGGCGATGCATTGAAAAGCAATTCCGCATCCAGGCATCTAAACGCCGCCAGCAATTCTGCAAGCCTGTGGTGAATGTCCTGAGGAAGCTGCGCTCACCCTTCCCGGTAAGTTGGTTTTTTTTTTCTCTAAAGTAGTACAATGCCGAATTCGCTCCTTTAAAACGGTGAAGAAATAAAAACTCACCCATGCTGCACGGGGCCTATCTGCCCAACCCAGCGTGCCGGCCGAGAGCGCGGCACAGGAGAACCGACGGCAAACAGCCCTCGCCACAAGCAGCAGCTTTTTCTGCCTAGTTCAGCCCCGCTACCAACAAGCCCCATCGCAGCGGGAAGGGAGAACGGCTCCTCCCCGAGGGCAGCAGCGGCCAGCCCCAGGAGTCGCTCCTCGGGCCAGCTAAGAGGGGTACTCGCTTCTCCCCTTCCCCTTAAAGGAGGGCGCAGGTGGGGGGATCAGCAATGAAAACAATCTAGTTGTGAGAATGCGATTAAAAGATAAATAAGGGTGTTTCTTCTTAGAAGGAAAAAGTGCTCTGCTAGGAAGGGTTGGAAAACAAACACCTGCAAAAGTTTAAATGCTGCCACTTAAAAAACCCCACCAAAATAGAGAGAGAATGGAAGTTCAAAGGGAAAGGTGAAGCTTCATAACCCAGCCTCGGCGAGATCCCTGCTACAGGACTGTTCCTTCCGAAGGCGTGAACGGGAACGGAGGACCACAGCGACAGGGCAGGACGGGCCGTGCTCTCATATTAACCTCTCGCCCCTAACAGACCTCCAGCTCTCGTGGGAAGGCCCTTCCCGCTCCAACCATGCAGAGGAAGACGTGCACAGGAGGTTTGTCTTCCTCCGAGGCACAGAACAGAGGTGGGGGTCCAGACCACCGTCCTACCAGACGGACCCCTCCCGAAAAAGAAACTGAAGAAAGGAGCTTGGTGGCAAACGAAGCGTTACGGGGTGAGGGAGCTCCCAGTGAAAGGCGTCTGACCAAAGGCCGTAAGCTGTGATGCTGCGGTGCTGTTCAATGCAATCGCTTTCCTCAGGGTTCACCTCTCGGGTCTCCTCTGCGGGCAGCACAGCACCTTCTCCCGCCCCAGAGAAGGGCCGAGGGACGCCGCAGCGGAGGCCTCGCTGTCTGCCGGCTGCGGTTCCGCAACAGCACCTCAAACATCCAGAGTTTTCACTCCCTCTACAATCAGTACATTTTTGTTTCCAAGCACCGGTTTGCCTCTGCCTTCTTTCAAAGCAATACTGGATAACGAACTCGCGTCCAGCCAGGGGGACAGCGCCTTCCCCTGCTAACGAAGCTCGTTAAGGTTCTGGTTGTGAAGGTTTTGGCGCTGCCTGTTCAAGTTGATGGTGTTGTCCAGCGTGATGCCGTCGTCCTCCTGCGTGGTTTCCGGCATGAACTGCCGGAATATGCTGACGCTGCCGTGCCAGAAGATGGGCTCAGGGAGTCGGCCCACCACGCTCCACGATCGCGTCTCGGGGTCGTAGGCTTCCAGGACGTCCGAGAGTTCAAACGTGTTGTCGTAGCCACCGGAGACGTAGAGCTTCCCGCCAAGCACGGCCACGCTCCCCCCAACGTGAACCTACAATTTAAAAATAAATATACACAACAATTAGAAAGGAGGGTTTTGCCCAATTAGGCAGAGGATAAAGGTGTCGGGTACTGTCCTGCAACCGCTCGCGTGGACGGGGCTCAGCACCCACCAGCTGCTGCCTCTGGCTCTAAGCCAGCGCTGCCCAAACACCGGGAGGAGACAGAGTTTTCTAGCTCTGCCCAGCTCCTGCGTGCTGGGCTGAACACCCGGATACGCAATCACAGGCCAGGGTTTTGTCTTCCAAGTGACTGCGATATGCTTAAATGCACTCTGTGCGCAAGGGGTTATAATCTAAAGAGCACCTTGTTTTCCAAAGGTAAATTAAGCCAATTTTTAACACTAAAAGGCATCCAGTAGGTCGGTAAGTGTCCTACCTGAAGCATGGCAGGGATTTTATCCCATTCATTCTTCGCTGGATTGTAAACATCCACTTCAGCCGAGTCGTCTCTGTGGGAGATAATACAAAATTACTCTTCTGCATTCTAAAAACCTCCTGCCTTGTGAAGCTCCCAGTTCAACAGCCTGCAATGCCGCTGTGAGCATTTCTGCTCCGCTCCCGCTACGTATATTGGAGACCAAAGGGTTCCTGTACGAAGGCGCAGGTCTCGATGCAGACCCCAGCCTCCAGCGTGGGCTTCTCCTGCGCCAGCAGTGATGTTCAACCCCAGAAAACGCCTGGACCTCTCTGCCGCACCCCTACACACGAAGCAGGCTGGCACAGACATTGCGCACGTACCACGTATTAGCGCAGGAGCACGTCTCTCATTCTCAGTGCCAGTGACCTACGTCCAAAGGGCCCAAACGCCCCTTCTGAGCTCTACAGGCAAAGCAACGCGCTCTCTGCTTTCTGGTGTACGCTGAGTTTTAGGATGCTGCCTAGGAGGGAAGGCAGACAAGACAACCGGGGACAGAGCAAGCTGACAGCACGCACTTTTTCTGCCACCCTAAGCTGGTCGCTCTACCCGAGACGGCGGGGTGAGCTGCTCCAGACTGTGAGCCCCACTCGGAGTCCAGCGCGCAGCTACCCCACTGCTGGGTCGGAAATCACTGTGCAATCCCGAGAGCTTTCTCAAACCTAGTCTTTTTTTTACGTCTGCATCTACGGTAGGTGTGTTCGCAGACTAAGCTTCTGCAAGCCTGCATTTCACAGACCGATCTGGCTTTGGTGCCAAGAGCTTCAGGGTCTGGAAGAAAAATTACTGCTGTTCTGGAGAGGCTTAAACCTCCATACACTTCAAAGTAATGGCATCCCTACTGCTTGAGTTTTTTGCCAACGCCAAATTTAGATGGGCCGGAGGACTCTGAGAGAAGAGCTGGCGGGGGCGGTGTAATCCCCCAAGGCTCCGCTCGCGAGACGGGAGGGCGACAGCGACAGGTGAGGGACGTTTGCGACGCAGAAATGCGCGCTGCTGACACAAGAATGCAAAGAGGACAAGGTCGGGGCAGCCGGAGAAGTGCTGTCAGTCACTCCAAGACAGTCCGGTTACAGACGGATGCAAAAGGCTGCAAGGAATATTTTATTGTCTTTGTCTCTGTCGCGACATCGCGCATTGCCATGCATTGTGCGGGTGAGAAGGTATCGCTATTGATTGCTGACACGAATCTGAGCAGGGAGGGAGTGAAAATAAATGAGAAATCTCACCTACAACAGCAGTGTCTGTTTAGCAAACCATTACACCTAGAAATCCATCTGCTAAGCCTGCGGCGAAGCCAAGGTGCGTGCCGTGGGACTTTCCAGTTACAGTCTGGACAAGCATTCTTAAGGTTCCCATACGATACGCACTTTAAAACCAGTTTCTTTAGTTTGAGTTACTTTTGTGATGTACCTGGAACTGAACTGATATTCACCTGAATGAAACGTCTTTACGGGGGCACGTGTAAGCGAGCGCTCCAAGCCCCACAGAGCTGCACTAAGACCAACCTTTCTTCCTGAGAACTGCTCAGAACAAGAGCTGGTACCTGCCTTGGGACACAGTGCTTGGGACTTGAACACTGCTGCCAAGCCGTTTGTACCTGGAAGAACTGCTGCTGTTCACAACGCTGCCCGTAACTAACGGCAGCAGGCGAGTCAAATACTTCCAGGTACGAAGCTGAAAACCCCACTGGCCTGGAAGGGAAACGAGGGGCAAAGGCAGTTCCAGGCACTGGTGACAGTCAAGCCGGGACCTCCTCTCCCACCTCAGAGTTAGCTCTGAGAAGGATGCAGCTGAAGACCTAAGCCTCGCTGCTATGCCGTATTTATAGTTATAAAACTCGTCCCACTAGAGGGGATTGTCAGTCAGAAGTTTTAGCCTGACCTATTAAAATTAACCAAAAAATGAGTTTGTGACTTCTACTCGTAACCTATTCCTCTGTCCTCCGAAGATTATCTCACAGCTTTTCACAGAGCAGGAGTCCAAATGCAGCACGTGAAATGAGGGGAGAAAAACCTGACCCCGAGAGTCTCCTCATTAACTCCTGCAGATGCATGAGTAATCAGAAATCCTGAAGTGTCAATCATCGCTATTTTAAACGGATAAGCGTCCTATGGAATCGGCTTGTGACAAGTAGCCGAATAGCTAGAACACCCCTGCCAGTATTTACTGAAAACCAGGTGACTCAACCTGCTGTCTGCAAACAACTGCCAGGAACCGAGACACTCGGCCGAACCCAAATGAATCAAATAAAAGGTCTCGGGTAGAAGTTGCTGCTTTATGCAAAGCCAAGAGGAGATTAAAAAAAGAAAAGTGCCTGCAGGCCATCACAGAAGTCTACGTTTGCTCAAAGTCAACACAACAAGATGAAATGCTTCAGTGCTAGCATGCCTTTCCGTTTGTTTTTAATTAAGTGGATAACCGAAGCATTTGCGCCACCAGGACAGCTTCAGATGGGTAATTAAGTCCCAATTTGGAAAGGCGCTTAAAAATAGTGACCAATCATTTCATCTTCAGTGCTCTTATCTCTGCTGAGACAGAGGATGTCCTCTCCTGCGCTACAGTTTAACGTCTTCTTGGAGCTTACTCGCTTATTTATAGCAACAAGGGGGGTTGAACCAGAAGCCAAGAAAACCGAGAAGTCTATTTCCAAGCAGCGCTGCTGACTTCAGACAGATTTATACCTGACTACTGCCCAGCCCGTGGGTCTAGATTCAGACATTTTTACACAATTTTAGGTGCATTTCTTTGAAGTCTAGCTACAACAGAAGTAAAGGAAAGAGGTGTGGCAGTTTACAGACCCACCTGCACCATCGGAGGAAGCACTGCCGTGCTTTCCTACGACCACCCGCAAAATCCACACACCTTCCCGGGAAAACCCTGGGCTTGCCTCGTGGGGACGTGGGGAGGGAGGTTATCATCACCCCTGCTACTCACCTGATGAAGTACATGAGGCCGTTGAGAGTGACGGTCTTTGGGGCGAAGGACCAGGGAGGAAGGTGGCCGCAGTTCACGAGGGACCAGAGGTCGCTGTCGGGGTCGTAGCACTGCATAACCATGGACTCTTTGCCAGCCAGGGAGCCTATGGCGAACAGCTTGCCGCGGCACGAGGTGGTGGAGCAGTTGTCCATGGGGTACAGCATGGGCTGCAGAGCCTCCCAGCTGTCCACCGAGTGGTCGTAGCGCTCCGTGCTGTCGGAGGCGATCACGTACAGCAGCCCGTCCAGGACCGTGGAGCTGTGATATTCTCTGGCTTTCAGCATGGGAGACACCTCCGTCCACTCGTTCACGCTGGAATTGTACCTCCAGACGCAGTCGTACAGCCTCGACCCGTCCGATCCTCCTGCAGTACAGCACGCCACATTTCAAAGTGTGGTTTCGCAAAGGGAAGTACTATGGGGCGATGGAGGAGAGGGCTTGGCTCGGGACCGGGATCTTTGTTATGTCTTCCAGCTACATCTTCTTAATACCCCCCCCAGCTTTTCTGCTTCCCAGGGCCATACATTATGAAAATATTTCAGTACTGGGGGACCACAGTAGCGTGCACTGCGAGGACTTTAATGAAGTTTTGCACTGTTTCTTTCTCAGCAAGCCAGGAAGGATTTCTCCCATGTTGTTCCTAGTCTGTACTCAGCCACGACTCAAAACAAGTCTCCCAGGTCTGACTACCTCCATCCTTCCAAATAACCGTTTTCTTCCCCATTTTGCAACCCCCACTCCATCGCTATCCAGAAGCTGCTGTGACGTAGCAGAGACTAACACTCACCAGCACCAGCTGCCAAGGCAGCGTTAACCGCTGGCAGCACGGAAACCTTCCAACCCTCCCCGCTGCCCGCGCTGTGACACTGACACTAAGCAGAACGACTGAAGATCCCCGCCAGCAGCAGCCTCGCCGAAGCAGGGGGCTCCCGGCGGTATCGGCACCCCCAGACCCACCTGGGATTGCTCCAGAAAGCTCCCACGGGACGTAAGGGCGTCCACACAAATGAGCTGTGTGGTAGCCCATCATTTTTACAACTCTGCCCTTATTTATAGCAGAGCTTTGTTTTCTGCTCGTGGCTAGAGAATGAACAGTTTTCTGTTCACCTGCACTTGACCTGCCCTTCAAATCTTTGTCAGCGCGTCCTGCACACCCAGAGCAAGCTGTTCTGCAGCGCCTGGTTTCCCAGGCCTTGGTTTGTTACAGCCACCACAGGGCTGCCGCTCCAGCTTCAGGGACGTAGTCCAAAGGAGGCATCTACATGCAGATTTTAACAGCCAAATTTACACATCCGTGTCACCTTGACAGAAGTAATTATAGTCCCAGCGGACTACAAGGAGGCAGGATTCATGCTGGGGAAGGTACCGTGACTCAGAGGCACTGCCTGGCTGAGGAACCCAGGGCTTTCTGACATGCCTCTGCCTCAGCACGCGCTTGGCTTGTGATTCACGGGGCTCTGAACCCAAACACCTTCTTCACGGACAGAAATCCAAAACCCTCTGAAGTCACTCCTGTCCCCCAGAGTGAGTGGTTAGAAAGCTCTACCAGTGCAAGATCTGTGACTTCTGCCCACGTGCTCAGGAGCATGAGTCATGACAAAATACCTCCCGGATTGAGACCAGCTGCTAAATCCAGCACCGACTCCAGGAGTCCCTCTGCCTGTCTTCAGGCTGCCATTGTACTGAGCCCAAGCAGGGTTTCAGACTCCATGCTACCCCGAGAAAAGCCAAGTCTCGCTGCTAGAACCCACGTATTTTCAATGGAAATCTCAACACTGGCGCTTTTGTGCCCCGCATGCCTTACCGGTGACGTAGATGTCGTTGCCCAGCGCAGCGACGCTGTAGCCCCCGCCCAGGTGCTCGGGGAACTCGGCCAGGTAGCGCCAGTGGCCAGTGCGTGGGTTGTAGCAGTCAACGGTGACGAGCTCGTCGCAGTCGCGATCGCAGCCGCCAACGAGGACGAGGATCTCAGCCAGGCCGGTGGAGGGCCGGGGGCGCATGCGAGCGCAGGGCCCCCGGTCGTGGCGGTCGAGGCGGGCGGCCTGGAAGTCGCGAGCCTCGCGCAGGAGGCGCAGGCAGGGTGGGCAGCGGGCCACCAGCGGCTCGCCCTCCACGTGGGCCAGCAGGTAGAAGCGGCGGACGAAGGGCAGGCGGACGTGGGCCAGGAGCTGGGGCAGCAGTGGGGCGCGGGCAGCGGGGTCGGCGCGCACCCAGCGCAGCGCCAGCTGGAAGGCGGCCTCCTCCTTGGGGACGCAGAGCCCGTCGTCCCTCAGGTAGGAGAGGAGGCGCGGCAGCGGCAGCCGCTCCAGCTGGGCACCCAGCTCGCCCACGTGCCGCAGGACGAAGCGGTGGGCAGCGGCCGCCAGCGCTGGGCAGGCGAAGGCCTCGGCGAAGTCCTGCATGTCCAGGGCGTTGGCGGGCTCCAGCTGGCGTGCCAGCCAGGCGCCGCAGGCCTCCTTGACGGCAGGGAACTGCAGCAGGTCAGCAGCGCGCAGCAGGCGCTCGGCGATGTCGGGGCCCAGCCCGCCCACCCGGCCGGTGTAGGCGAAGTCGAGGAGGCGCGCCAGGCACTCGGGCTCCACGCCGTGCAGCCGCACCCGCTCGGCCCGTGCCTCCCGCAGCGCCCCGCCAAACATGGCGCGGAAGTAGCCGGAGGCGGCGGCCAGGACAGCACGGTGTGCCCCAAACTCCCGGCCGCCCGCCACCACCGTCACGTCCAGCAGGCTCCGCTCCGCTCGCAGCGCGCTCAGCCCCCGCAGCAGCGACACCGCGTGCGCCGGCTCCCCCGTCACTGCTGCCGCCGTCCCACCGCTGCTGCTGCCTGTGCTCGCCGCCATGCCGTGCCTGTGGGAGAGCACACGCTGTGTCACGCCCTGCGCGGAGCCCCTTGGGATTCAACCCCGAGAGCTGCTTGCGGGACAGAGAAAAGAAAAAAAAAAAAAAAAGGAAAGAAAAAGGTGGATTAGCACAGGGAAAAACGTCCTCTGGCCAGGAAGCGGGATAAACTAAACAGCCCTCGAAAACATCGTCCTTCCCCGTCACGGAGGAGCGGCAGTTGCATAACGTGCTGGTGCTGCCAGCAGCCTTCCCTGCTTAGTCTAATTATAACTTTAAGAAGCCCGTGTTGAAGTTTCCCAGGATTAAGGCAGCCTCGCAAGAGCTGGGCAGCGCTTTGTAAACCCGATAGCTTTGTGAACGTTGCGCCTAAGCCCCCGGGCGCCTCGTCTCTCGGGTGGGGTGCCCACGGGAGCAGCCCCCGGCCGCTAATTGAGGAGGACAGCGGGGTCTTCCTCAAAAGCGAGGCGCCGAGGGGGTGTTCCCCGGAGGCACTCTCCCTGCCCCCCCCGGCCCTGCCCGTTATCGAGCAGTTATCGAGAGGTATCGGCAAGGCTCGGCTACGGAAATCCAGAGACCTCCAGCCTTTTGGCCAGGAGCGTTACGGCTGCTGCCCTGCCAGGCTTCCCCGTCTCTGCTGGCATCCAGCTAGCTCGCTAATCGCTTCCAGTCAAATAAATACCGTAGGACTAAACCAAATTCTTCTTCGCTAAACTCGTGGCGTTTTCAGCCTTTTTGGATGCAGCGGCGCTACGTAACCGACGTCATACTCAGCAGAGCACGCAGGGGTGCGAAGGGCTCCTCCACACAGAGCGCGAACCGCGCTTACCGTTAGAGACGCGAGGGAAAGCGGTTCACAGAAGCGGGGGAGCCGGTCCCCAAAGCCACGGCTGCTGCTCCCGGTCCCTCTCCGGGACCCGCCTTGGGCCCGGCGGCACCTGGGGGCCCAAGCCGCAGCCGGGCGCTCGCCCTGCGGGCGGGCCGGTTACAACGGGCCGGCCAGAGAGGGAAGGCCGCGAGGCCGGGTTCCACCGCTCGGGCCGGCGCCGGGAACAACGGCCGGGAGACGGCGCGGGGAGGAGAGGGGCGGAGGAGAGCGGCGAGGCCGCGGCGGGGCGGAGCGAGACTGGAGCCGGGCGACCGGCCGGGGCGGGCCGCGCTCCCGAGGACGGCGGGAAGGGAAGCAGCTGTCGCCGCCGGGAGCGCGGAGGGCTCGGCCGGGCCGGGCCGGGCCGGGTGCCCGCGGGGGGGGAGGGGCGTTCCCAGCGGAGCCCGGGGCTCGGGGCTCACGAGCTGGCGCGGAGCGGCTGCCCTGCCCGCCCCCGGCCGGGCCCCGCCCCGCGGTGCGCCGAGGACCACCCCCTCCCACCGAGGCCTACCGCGACTCAGCCGCGGGGCCCGCGCCCCGGTAGCAGCGGCCCCGTAGCAGCCCCCGCGCTCACCGCTCCGCTCCGCTCCGCGCCGCCGCCCCGGCCCCGCCCTCCAGCGGCCCTGCCCACACTGCCGCTCCCGGCGGCCCCCGCGGCCGCCACCGCGCACGCCCGGACTACGGCTCCCGGCGGCCCCCGCGCGGGCGGACTACCGCTCCCAGCGCGCCCCGCGCGGGCGGACTACCGTTCCCGGCGGCCACCGCGCGGGCGGCCGCCCCTTCGCCGCCTCCCGCCGGTACCGAGCGGTTCGCGGGTGTCGGCGCTGCCCGGTTGCCGCCGCCGCTGCCGCCCGGGCCCCGCCTCCGCCTCCCGCGCCGGGACATGGACTCCGACTCCTGCGCCTCCCCGTTTGCCCCGGAGGTGAGCCGGGGCCCCGTGGGGTGGTGGCGGTGGCGGTGGGGGGGGGGGGGCGTCTCCCGCCGCTCGGCCCGGCTCGGCCCGGCCCGGCCCGGCCCGCCCGGCCGCCGGTGCCCGCTCCCCGCCGCCGCCCCGCCGCGGGGCCGGAGCCATCTTGTGCCGCCCGAGCGCGGAGCGCCGGGGCGAGGAATGGCGGCGGCGCGCCCCGCCGTGTCCTGCCGCGGGGGGCGGCCCGCCTGAGGGCCCGGTACCGAACCCGGGGGTGCGGGGCGGGGAGGGGGTGAGCGGGGGGCGGCGGGCGTGTGGGGGGCGGCGGCGCTGCCCGGCTGCCGCCGCCGCGGGGGTGGGGTGGGGCGGCGCGGGGAGCGGCGGCGGGCGGGGCCCGGCTGCGGGAGCGGCGGCGGCGGCGGCGCCTCTCCCCCTCCCCGCCCCGGCCGTGCCCGGCCCCGCGGCCGCCGCTGACCCCTCCCCTTCCCCCGCAGGACTTCTCCCCCGCCTCCCGGCGGCACCGGACCGTGGAGGACTTCAACAAGTTCTGCACCTTCGTCCTGGCCTACGCCGGCTACATCCCCTACCCGCAGGAGGTGAGGGGCAGCGGGCGCCGGGGGCTCCCGCGGGGCGGCCCGGGCGCCCTCCGCAGCAGCGTCTGCGGGGCTTTTTTTGCAAAACCAGCCGGTGCGAGAAGGCGACGCCTCCGCGCCGTATCCCTGAAACAAAAGGGGGAACTAGAGCAGCTGGGAGGGCTTTAAGCGACGGGATGGGTGGCCGCTTCTTGGGCGGGGTGAAAAAAGTACGGGTCCTGGCATCGCTCCCTCGGCCTTTCCGGGGCCGCAGGTTAGGGGGCGGCGTGCGGGGAGAGCGGGAGCTTGAACTTGGGCGAGATGGGCCCTGCGAGGCAGCGCCGCGGGGGAAAGGGCGCAGCGCCTCGGCGCCGCACGCGAGTCGGCTCCGAATTAATGCTTTTATGTGCTTTCTTGACGTTTTCCAGGAAACGCCGCTGAGGAACAGCCCCAGCCCTCCCAACAGCACCGGAGGCACGATTGACAGCGATAGCTGGGATCCCCGCTTCAATGACATCCCCTCTTCCGTTTCCCTGCCCGCCAAGAACAGAAAGAACTTTAGTCAGCTTAAGCGCGCGAAACCGTACGGTTCCCTGTTCCAGCGGGCAAAACCTGGCAACTTCCTGCCGGAGCGAAAGCAGATCGATAAGATCAGGAAGAAGAAAAAGCTGAAGAGGAGGGAAACGGAGGTGTCTGCGGAGGAGGACTACGAGGAGAAGCTGCTGGAGCTGGAAGCGGAGGACTCTTACGTAGAGACGCCGATGAGCCCCTCGTCTGAGGGTGACCCTCAGTCTGCGACCGAGCACTGCTCGGTGTGGGACTCTGACACGCCTTCCAGCGTCTCCTACCCTGCCGTGACGGCCGAGCAGACGGTGGAGATCCAGAGCGTGGGCAAACGAACGGTCATTCGGCAGGGCAAGCAGGTGGTCTTTCGGGATGAGGACGGCACCGGCGATGACGAGGACATCATGGTGGATTCGGGTAGGTGGCCTCGCCGTTGAAAGAGGATTAGCCAGGTGGAAGTGGTGGTGCTGTTGCCGATCTCTTGTGGCATGAGGATAATGCCAAGGTGCGCTGCCTGGGCAGAATTAAGTAGTGGCTGGGTTTTTGGGGTGGGGGGTTGGTCGGCTGCTTTTGCAATAAACTTGAGTGAAAAACTGCGATTTTTATAGAAGCAGCTCGTTCTCCTCTCCTGGATTATGGCCTCTCATGTGCTGCTGGGAGTCTCTTCCCACGCAAGAGAGACTACTTTCTCTTAAGACTGGAAAAATCAGCAAAGTGCCTGTCTTTGAAACCCAGGGAGTTAATTTAGTGCAAAAGGAGAGTAAATTCCCGGTGCCGGTGAGAGGCGTTGGCTGTTAAAAATTTAGCTTGCCATTTCTCTTTGCAGATGACGACTCGTGGGACCTAGTCACTTGCTTCTGCATGAAGCCTTTTGCCGGGCGGCCGATGATCGAGTGTAACGAGTGCCACACCTGGATCCACCTCTCCTGCGCCAAGATCCGCAAGTCAAACGTCCCAGAGGTCTACATATGCCAGAAGTGCCGGGACTCCAAGTTTGACATTCGCCGTTCGAACCGCTCCCGGACGGGCTCGCGCAGGCGCTTTCTGGACTAGGGGAGGGACGCGCGTGCTGGTGCGCTGCTTGGGCGGGCGGGCGAGCCACGGACGCCGGCCGGGAGGCCGGGGAGAGCTCCCCCGAACTGCTGCTGCTCAGGCTGAAGGGCTGCCCGGCCGGCCTGCGCCAACAGGGACGAGGAATCGCCAAGCTGTGGGCAGCCGGGGCTGGAAGAGGCCGACTGGTCAAAACTGCTGCTAGATACCGATTAGCTCAAGGGAGAGACTAAGCTCTCTGGGTTCGGTGGGGTTTTGTCCGGTTACAGCTATGAATTGGGTGATGTCTGGGGAATGTATAATACCTTTGCCACGTATGTTTTCTCATCCCATCGGGAAACTGCAAACCTTCTCTGTGCTAGGAAACTCCTCCTCCTCCAAAGAGGGTGGAGGAGGAGGGAGTCTGTGTGAAGAGTCTGAAAAGTAAATGGCCACGTGTTTTAATTTTAATGTAATATTATACCTGCCCATTTGTCCATATATATCAATCTTAGATATTCTAAGGCTCCATAGGAGTGAGCGTCAATGCATACCGACCTCTGCGCGATCTGCCTCCTCTTCAGCGGGCCCGGGCAGTAGGGGAGTTGTGTGATTTGGCATCGTTCAAGTGAAAACAGGACTTCTTCCTGCGCCGAGGGACCGGCGCGTTTAAAAGAAGAGAGCAGCCCTCTTTCTGGACAGGCAGTGCTGGGGATTAGTGACATCGGATTTCTTCCTAGAAGGTCTCTTCTTAACGGTGATTTTTCGTGACTTTGTTTTGCATGATCGGCTCAAATGTGTGTATGGGGGGGGATACCGTTTGCTCCGTTTCCCGGCCCTTCGTTAAACTCTAAGGTGCTGTTTTAAGAAGACGATGACTGTCCCTTTTCTCAGCCCAGAATTCAAATGTGGACTGTAAAAGGGGCCATAGTAAACTTAGAACCTGGCAGGTCTGGTTTGGGATTTGATCATTTCCATCCAAGTACTACAGCTGAGTTGACTTTTGTTTTTTGAGTCTGGATTTGTAATAAAAAACCCGGAATCTTTAACCTATTGGTTGCAAATTATACAGATAAAAGCAAATGCAGGCTATGCAGCTAGCAAGATGAAGTGCAATGAAGATCCATCCGGTGCGGGGGAGGACAGGAGAGCACCGAGGTCCCTGCCAACGCTGCCGTCCCTCAACGGGACTTCTTGGGGCCTCAGCCCAAGGGAAATCTGTTCAGAAACGTGACAAGGGAGTCAGGGCTCGTACACAAGGCCAGCGAGATGGCGGCGTTGTTCCTCGATTACCAGAGCGAGCCGTATGTATCGCACAAATTCGGCTTATGTTTTGAGGTATTTCTCTGAATTTATGCCTGATGAACAACGTGTGCTCTGTCTGGTGAGACCGTGAGGCAAGGGGAGTCACTGGCTGGTACCGCGGCCGAAGTGAGACTAGCCGTACCGGTAGGAATGTGTCCACGTTAGTCCTGCACATACACCGAGTTAGACCACCGCCTCATCCGAGTACTGGCTCATCAGGAGATGCATCCTGGCGATGACCGCGGGCCTTGCCAGTGCACAGTCAGGTACCCTCCTTCGGACGTCTGGCACAGGGCTGCCAAAGCTTCAGGCAGACAGTCCAGCACTGCAGTGCCCTGCGGCTCCGCGGCGTGGGACGCGGGGCTGTGAAGGGTCTGCTGGCCCGGGTCAGGATGACGTGCCTGCGCCCCTGCACGACGTGCAACTGTTCTTCAGTCCTGCTTCTTTAGAAAAATCCTGTTCCACCGAGCTGCAACAACTGACTCTGGGTTCTGAAAACCAGTTCCAGCTTCTGTAAAATCTTAAGACCATGACCGTGGTACGCTGCCTTCCAGAAGCTATGTGGAACCACTGAGGAGTTTGCCAAAGACTTGCCCCCAACAGCTGCCTGACTGTTCTTTGCAGCCAGAAAAATAACCAAAGTTCTCAAATGCTGCCATTTCACTCTGCAAACAGGCTTTGGAAGATCCTGGTCACAAGCTGCATAAGGGCTGGACCTGCTCTGAAAATTGGTCTCTCTGTGTTTACAGCGTGTCTGCAATTCAACTGGACCTCCGTGGAACGCATTCCTGAAGCTTTTATGGGAGAAATGGCAAACGGCCAAGCGAACTGCCTCTTTTTCACAGAGGTTCGATACTAATCAATGTGACTGACTCTTGTTCTGTTACCTTTTCAGATTTATCCCAATAGATGGTGTCTGACAAGTCCAGCACGTTACAGTATCAGCAGAGAAAAAAAAAAACCATCTCCATTCTTTTAGTTCATCACTTTCAGCCATGTATAATTATAGTTTAATTCAGAACTTTATTTTTTCATTAAAACTGTTTTAATGAACCATGTTTTTTTCTTAAATGTGAAACAAGTGAACAATGATTTTGTTTTATTCCAAACTCAGGAGACTGCTGTTATGATTTACTGGTGGGTAGCGCAGTTGTGCCAGGTGGCAGCAAGACTTGCCGCTTCAAGCGCTCTTCCCTAAACGATACATAAAGTCAGGTATGGATAGGAAGTGCTGCAAATGTATCTTTCATGTGCTGACAGGTATCCCCACCTCTCTTTGTAGCAGTTGCTCCTTGCCCAGCCTTTGCTGTGAGTAAGGTAAATTGTGGTGGAGCCCCGTAGCTGGGGCAGGGCGGTGCAATGGGTGGCAGGCGATGCCGGCTGCTGTAGGAGCCCAGAGTGGCTGAAGGCAGCCGGGACGCTGCACTGGGCTCGCTGACGGGGACCTGCTGAAAGGCGTGAAGGCTGGCGCGAGCCCGGGGGAGAGGGCTTGGGTCAGGATGCCTAGGGCGTTGGCAGTGCAGTCCTGGCAGGGGTCCTTCATGGAGAGCGCCTGAAGGCAGGCTCGGCGTGTAGAAGCTGGGCGTGGGGCAGGGCAAATCACACCAGGTGAGACTGCTGGCCACGGTGACCCCACGCCTGTCCCACTTGCCTGAGAGCCAGGTCCCCGCAGCCTCAGAGACACTCCTTGGGCTGTGCTGCATCTGCCCGCAAAGACTGGCCTCTCAGCCAGACCCAACCCAAAATCCCTTTAAACCCTCTGGGAGCTGTGCTGAAGGAGAGCTCCTTCCCTCCCACCCCTGCCCCACCGCAGGGCGGCACCGAGGACCCCAATTCACCAAAGGGGTGCTGGCGCCTTGGTGCTGCCCCTTAGCTCCTGTACGTGCCAAGACCTCGACCGGCGCTGCTGCTCAGCCAGCTGCATTCAAAGCAGCAGCCTTAACGCCCTGGCAAACTTAAAAGATGGCTCGACTCTTTGGAAATGGCACTGGATCGTATTAGAAGCTAAGCTCTGGTTGCTTATAGCTTCTATTTTAATTCTATTTGTAATTTTGTATTATATAGAGCGATAAACAAGTCCCAGAGGAGTTGTAGCTGTAAAATGGCAGCTTCTCACAGAGCAGAAATGGTGGTGTTGAAAGCAGTGGTTTCTCAAGTGGGGCTATTCTTGCAGTCTCTTTAAAACTTTGCACTGATAGAAAATAAGGAAGAGAGGAGGAGGGGGGCTGGAGTAAGTATTCAGCAGGAGACTGACCCAGTACCTGGCTCCAATGGAGGAGACACAGGACAGGCAGCGGACTCCACCGTGTGGACACAATTCAGCAATGCTTTGACAATTACAAACGCTGCAGGGAAGCAGAAATGGAGCTCACGCATTAACTACTGCAGAGAAGAACCTGCTGCAGCAGCCTCATAGCTGGGGAAGGGCACTCCCAGTACTTGAAAGGACAGGAAAAGCAAGAGTCTGAATCCTTGGTGGGCTGATCTGGCAGGAAAAAACAAGCTATATACTTTTTATGATGTTTAGCAAGGGAACGGGGCAAGGCCTGTGTCAGTATTAATCGTGAGGGATTTTACTTTAACGAGAGTTGCAAATTCAAATGTTCAAAGTACAAAGTTAAGGTTCATCTGTCCCTTGCACAAACTTCTTTGCAATTAGAGAGAAAGATAATTGTGAGGTGCTGGGGGAAGACAGCATAGAGGGGGAAGGCAGGAGAACAGTCAGCTCTCTGATGAGAACACAGCTGTGATTAAGAGGAAAGCGCCTGCTTGACTCCAAGCCCTGGCCAGGCAGCTGAGCCGTCTTCAGGTATGAACATGCTGGCGAGTTGCACGGAGGAGGTTTAGATGGTTTTTACGGCAGAACTGGTGCCTGGAGCTCTGGCTCCTTGTAGCCTTTCACTGGCTGGGCCACCCTGGGACATGGTTGTTGAAGACGAGAGCACGCACAGCAAGACAGGGGAAGACTAAAAAGTAAACCCTAAACCTGTATCTCCACCTCAAGAATTTACAGTTTAAAGGCTCTGGCTGAAAAGACTAGCATGGGTTCCTGGATCCGCATTAAGGTATTTTAAGCATTTGCTGGGTCAATTAGAGACGGATGCATCACCTCACATTTCTGTGGCATTTTAAAGTTTGCACCCAAAGATGCTACCCTGTTACAGGTTTTAACTGCTGGAGTAGGAACAATGCGCTCTGCCCCTCAGAAGTGTTACTTTTCAAGTGTAGCAATACCATAGGCCATCTTGAAGTGCTGAAGCAGTTTTTCGAATCACATCGCTATTTCTCTACATTTTAATGTACACTGTGCAAGAAAGTGTTTTCATATCTTTTCATGACAGCAGAAACCGTATCTCAGGAAGTTGTCAGAAATGAGGAGAATTGTTTTATTGTGCAAGCTTTTTTCATGAAAACACTCCTCAGTGTCATTGCTCTGGTAGATACACAGCTATGCTAAGATTCTTCTTTGTAATTAACAGTAAATGTGTTGTCACTATTTTGCACTTGCTTATGCAAAACTGAATTCTCAGTACTCCTCCCGAGAGTATTTTGCCATGTCCTCGTCACTACAGACCGGCTCTCACTCTTGACCGTACACTTCATGCAGTGACAAGACATGAAAAAGGAATTTCTGGTGGAGATTTCTGCCCAGTTCACCCAGTTACACATACAAGCGATCAACAGAGGTCAATAAGCAGGATGTGACACAGGGTGCAGTTACATTTACAAAACTTGCAACCCTTGCTTTTCAGGAGTTTATTTTCAAGAGTGTCCTACAGATGCAAAGGGAACGTGGGCTACTTTTCAGCTGAATATAATTTATTGCACATTTTACATTTAATTTCAGATCAACAGAAGACTGGTCGTAAGTGAAAAAAGCCTGCACCAGGACCTGGTCACAACTGAAGAGTTTTGTTTTGTTTTGTTTTTAATAAAAACAAGTGAACACCCCTTCATTGTATGAACTTGTTTTTTAGAGAGGGGAGCATCTCTTTCAGACTGGCTCAAATAAGTCTGCTTTTGGAAATCTAATTCTCCTGTTACAATGACTTGAGCAGAGAGAACCACAGTTGCACAGAAAGAGGGGCCAGGTACGTGTCAGGAAATGATTTATGGTAGTAGTTGTCAAGAGCAACAACGCACTGCCAAGATACATTTTTGTCCCTCTCTGTCTCTCACACGTAAGCAGTGAAGGCTGTTCTAGGACTCACCAAGAGCCGAACTCTGACTGAGAAACAGCCACGATTATTCCTTTTCTCTATGAAAAAGCCGCAGTAGTGTTGGTGTACACAGTGTGTAGTAGATACTGTAAGGCTGCCATTTCCATCTGCTGTGTCACTAGAACAGGACTGCCCTTTTTGCTGGTAAATCATTGGCATGGCTTCTATGCAAGATTAATCCAATGGATTTATGTTGTAACTGATGCTTTTTAGAAAGGGCAGCTGAATTTTACATTTTCAGCTCTACCCATTTGCCATCTCTCCTCACTTTGGTCTGGTTTACTTGTATAAACTGTTTCTCTTTTTCCTAGAAATAAATTAGATGGGAAGAGATAGTTGCAGCATCAGAATCAAATGAAATGAATTGCTGTCCTCCCCCACCTGCTTTCCTCTTTTCTTGAAAACCTTGATAGTACGTGGTTCTAGGTGGCAGAAGAATTAATAAGACTATTATACCCCGTGTCCTTGTCTGGAATAGCAGTGTTTGAAATGAGCAGCTGCACGGATTCATGCTGAAGAGGTCCACGTTACTACAAAAGGCAAAGAACTTAATTTCAAACATACTTGTTCTTAACAAGTACATTTCAAATACAGATTTGAGACAGAAAACAATCTCTGTCCTCTTTCCAACAAAAGGATTTACAGAGGCCTTCCAGGAGGTGGCCAGAGAACTTAAGTTCCCCTCAGGAGCAGAAAAAGGTATGTTACCTACCCCAGGAAGTATGTGGAGAAGTGAGAACAACAGGTCTTCTTCCTTGCTCAGTGCAAGAAGATATATGTGAGACCGCACAAATGGACTGTGGCCAAATCGCAGCAGGAAAGCATGGCTGCATGACAGGTGGTGCTCAGTGCCCGCTCGCACAACCTCAGCAGAAAGCACTGCGCATTCAGAGTCACGTTGCTTTATTGGTTACTGAGCCACAATTCAGAGAAGTATTGCCTTGGAGCCACCTGTAGAAGCAGGTTCTCTCATTCTGTCTCCTAACGCAACTGGTAGGACACCACCTGCTATATGGATAGTAAAAATAAAAATGTCTCTGTTCAACCTTGTAGCGTCCGGGGGAAGGTTTCGTAGTTTCCGTTGACCCAGGTACCATTAACGGACGCGCACACTCTCACCAGATTAGCCATCTGCATCAATTCTGTGAGCTGTCAGATGAGAATGATAAATGGATACACGCCACTTTTGTCAGACAAGACATCCTAGCTTGAACTTACCGCTGTACTGGGGAGAGACAGGAACATTTCTAGCTGCTAATTCAACACGATTCATATACACCTCCAATGTACTGATGGAAGCTTTGTAAGTTGGATATGCTTCTTAAATTGGGCCAGGGAGCTGGTCTAGAGTAAACACGAGGTTTGTGCCCTTTAGCCAACTGCCCAGACCTACAGGGGTACCAGTAAAACTTGTCACTAGCAGATACTGGTTTCACAAAATTATTCTGTCAGGGAAAATGTTTTGGTAGATACATAAATGGGGATGAGGAAGAAGTCTGGCTCAGGCCTCCACCTTGCCTTCACACATTCAGTTCAGTCCTCAAAGGGCAATCCAATGCTGTGAATTGCCTGGCAGGGACACCAGCAGCTGCAGGAGGCCTCTGCTTCTAACCCCAGTTAGATATATAAGGTTAGATGGCATAAACAGCTGCAGTGGTGCTGCTGAGCTCTTTTAGGTCAGGCTCCAGAGGCATATAACGGTCAGCCCATTTCAGTAACCCCAGTTCTGAACCCCAGTTCTGTGTGCTTCGCCACACAGAGCTGAAGCAATCCTTTACTGGCTCCTGAAGGAAGAAGCAGGGCGGTCCTTGCTACTTACATTGCTTTGGTATCCTAAGGGCCTCATTGTCAGCTGACATCACTTGGTGCAGAACTCCTCGGAACTGATAAAGCACTTTCAGACTCTTCTCCTCACCCACGCAGGGGTCGTAGAAACCCGGCAGTCCAACCTTGAACCAGAGAAGGACAGACTGAGCATCAGGGAATGGACTTCGACAGCTCTTCAACTGACCAAAACAATTTATTAGTGCCAGAACGAGGTGTCATTAAAAAAAAAGGAGCTTTGTTGCCAACGAGAAGCTAAGGAATCGCCTCCCCAGTGGTGAGTTCTAAATGCAGAAAAGAGTGAATCAGGGGGATGGGAAGTTTCTGTTATATAGCCCCAGAGTCTGTAACACGCACGCTGTCCCTCGCTGCAAATACAGAGACACTGTTTCTTTGGCACTGGAAAAGCCCAGAGAAACAGAAGTTCCTGGAGGTTCGTAACACTTGGTATGTAAATGGCTTCTGTAAATTGATCTAGAGTCACTAGCTTCAAGCACACTGGAGAAATCCCCTGGCAGGTCAGCATACAGTTCAATTGAAATTCTGAGTCACACATTTGAGCTCTTGAGTCTGGACTTTGACAGAACAGCTACGTACCTTGGATGCCTCTGTAAGGATGAGTTTAGAGTCTTTCACCAAGCACTGCAGGGGCACAGTCACATCTATGACTTTCACCTTCTCATTCTTCCTGCTGTTGTCATTAACGAACTTCCCATACCAGGCGTTCACTACAATCAAACCTGCATTTCACATGAAATCACAGCTGTGATGAAAGGCTTCCCACCGACAGCTGGGTAGACACTGATGAAAAGACCATCCCGGCATTTTCTCTTGCTTTCAATGATATTTAAATTTTCCCTGCCTCGACCCATGCTTCTCAAGACAGAAGAATATTTCTCCTTGGGTGTTTTGTTAGCAATCTTCAGCACTAGGACAGAATGACATGACTTCAGTGCCACACTGATGTGACAGTCCAAGTGGATGTCAGTCCACTTCGGAACATTCTCTTGGAAATTGCTAGCAAACATCAGAATTCTGATTTCCATTACGACCCAGGAGCAAACTGTGTAAGCTAGAGACCAGTGAAACCTAAACTTCAGACTATAACTTTTGCACATATTTATACACACACCTCTTTTGTGAAGAGGTGAATCCAGACTATTGTCTTCAGCCTGTTGATCCACCTTACAGCACGTCCCAAGATAATATTCAGTGGATCCCTACTACTAAGCTCAGGCACCAGAAGCCGAATCATAATGGAACTTCCCCACTACATGCACAACAGCAGTTATGCTGTGCTTCATTAGGGGTGGAAATGAAGAAATGATACCTTACATTTCTCCCCCTCAACCACCCAGCCTTTGTATTGTTCCTTCCTCTCTCCAAATTTATGGAACAAGTAAATGGTGTTGTAATCTCTACCCATTCTGGCTTCCTCCGCTTCAATTATCCTCCGGACAGACTCTTGCATTAACCGGACCTGTTACGACACAAGGGGCAGAGCAAAAATCAACCAGTGTCAGACACTGTGTCTGAAAGAGAAAAGCCCAGAGTGAAAACAGCTTCCTTTGACTAAGGGGAATTAGTTACAGGAAAGACTTACCGCAGCTTCAGCCTCCTGCTTCTTCTGAAGGATGTCGCTGGCTGTACTCTCCCTTTGCTTCTCCAGCTCTCTGCCATAAGGAAGTCAACATCACATCAGGTCTACACAGGGGATGGGATTCAGCCACGAAGTGGCAGATGTCTACTTACCCACCCCAATTACAGCTGACCCACTACCTCACACAAATGAGCTCGGTTTTAAGGTTCTTCCCCACCTTTCAAGATATTTTTGTAGGCTTCCAGAATTCAGTAGTATTGACGAGGCAGTGAACCACAGGGCCTCAGCTGGATATCCCAGCCTTTGCACCAGGATCCCAGAAGCACTTGAGTGGGACTTCCCAGCTCTGAATTTAAAACACAGTCTTGTGAGCTCACCTCTCCTTTTGTGCCCTGAGGTAGGGTTTGATGATTAGCCTATGCATGGCAAAGTAGATAACTAGAGGTCCCACAGTGGCATAGAATACAGCACTGGGAAGCAGCTGATCTGTTAGGTGGACAGGGAAGAAGTAGGTCTGGCTAGCCCTATTCAACCTGGAACAAAAAAAGAACAGAGTGACAGGTAAGAGGAAACGCAGAGTTTACTGTGCTTGATTAAGTACACTTAGCAGCAGTGTATGCTGCTGAACAACTGCTGAACCAAAGGAGAGATGAATGATGAGCTCAAAAAGGTGAAAATCTGATAAACCGAAACGAGACAATGGTAAGACAGACAGCTGACACCACCCAGAGCCAGACTTTTATGCAGCAGACATCTCTTGTGATAGTACCTGGCCATTCTAAAGTGGATTTTTAATCTTAGGAGAATTCATTTGCTCATTAATTTCACCAGGGAAAGGGACCAACATCATCATCAAGAGAAAAGAAAATGCTTATAGAGAAGGTCTATGTTCACAGCACCGGCATGTGCCTTCAAGGAAGGAGTACATTAATATTCTTCTAATGCTTATAATAATATTTATTTTAGAAAACATTAGTTTCCTTGGGTCGGAGGTCTTTACGTCTTTACAGTAGTTTCAGCACCCTGGCATGCCCTCTGCTGGCACCAATTAAAAGTGCACTACAGGACATGAACACTTACAGGGTTCTGCCCCTCTTTGCGAGCTGTATCTTATTAATAGTATCATCACCTACATTAGTTAACGATAATTCACTAATTCGAGTATATACTTGTGTACAGTATTTTCGGAAATCTTCCATCCACTTACCATAATGCTCCAAACCTTACTTTAAAGCTGTATTTTCAGAATATTTTGATGCACACACACACTAGTCCTGACAGAGGTGGCTCAGGGTAACACCGGCAGAAGGCACACATTGCCTCCGATGGGCACCACTTGTATGAGAGGTGAGGGCAGCTGCAACCTTTCATAGCGATATATCAATATACCTGTATTGCCCTAAGATTGGGACCTTCCCACCTGAACATTGGAAATAGAATAATGCAGGTTACGGTAAGCCTCTGCAATCTCGAGTTGTAATCTTGAACTGACTTGATTTTCAAAGACACTCCTTGGGGAACACCAACACTGATGGTGGCTCCTAAAATGCTGTGCCTGGAAATCTTCCTCTCTGCTCCATACTCCACTATGGTCCCAAAGAAACCCGCCCTAGAATGACAGAACCAAAAACTGGTAAGACAGGGAAGGCTCTTGAATTTCTCTTTACTGAATCCTGTAATTCCCCAACAAGTAAAACATGACAATACATCTGTGTGCAGCAGATGTTGGCTACTGGAAGATTCATGATGTATCTAGAAGTTGAGATTAGCCTTTTCAGCTTGTAAAGTAGTAAACAGACTACAAGAACTCCTGGCTTTATTATTGGTGATGATATAGAGATATCACACACAAGTTCCACTTATCTGAAGAGGCACACAGAGCTAATGCTCCAAGACATTCACTTCAGCATTTACCAGATTTAATCAATGAAAAGCAGATTCCAAAAGACCACAGAAGCATTTGATTTGCGTGGACCTGGAGGCCTACAACAGTAGGAGAGGACAGATTCTTCAGACTGTGAGCAATATGAATCTCCTGTTGCACACTTACTTGAGAGAACCTTTCACTCGTGTTTGATCCTCATCCTGAAACTTATGCTGATAACTGACCATCATGAAAGAATGGGGGATTCCCAGCTGAAATACAAGAGGCACAAATGCATGAAAATGTACCCTCCGCCACCACTGAATGTTCCCTCAAATTTCCTGTCTTATCCTTTCAGTGGCACAGAAAACACAGCAATGCTTGCCACTTACTTGTCACAGCCTGCAATCTCTGCAGTCTGCGTTGTGCATCCTGACCCTAATCTGAGCTGATCCACATTAGATATGACAATGTTGGGTGCGCAGTGTTGTGCTCTGCCAAATGCAGCTGGTTACCTACGTTACATGTTTGTACAAGACAGTACCAACCGCTCCGTTATCCTCTAGTCCCAAGCCAAAATACTGCTGGGACAGAAAAGCTGAGGCACATCTCTCCCACGGGGTGGTATCACTGCCCGCTGCGTACAGCAACAGGACTCTCACCTGTAACGCCACGGTGAAATGGCTGGTTTTTGTATCCCGGACAATACTAGTGTTCATGGCTGACTGGATGCCCCACCGCCACTGTAAGTACCCCATTGTGTTCTTGTCGAGGTTGCGGGCTAGGACCGTGGTGAGGCCCGGGCGGATCCCACGGGACGAAAACTGCAGGGCACAGTTTGTAGTGATGAAACTAGGAAAAGTAAGGAAAGCCTCATCAGTGATAAAACACAGGCTCCCAGATGGCCTCAAATTCCTTCTTTCCCAGGAGCCTTGCTGAATATGCAGGGACTATCCTGCAAAAAGCGTGGCACCTGAGGGTTTCAGGAAAAACTCAAACTAATTTAGACTGTACCAACCACAGCACCACCCAGAAGAGGAGGGTCATGCTCCAGTTTATTGGTCTGTGCCACAACACTGCAGCCAACGCAGCAGGCTACCTTTCAGCCTTTGCCCTTCTTGCCCTAGGCAGATAAAGTCCTGGTCTTCTGTAGAGGCAGCACACTTGGCTGCTAGAAGATAGCAGCCCTGCTATTTAATAATCCTCAAGCACCAGCTCCAAAAACCAGCATTAAAGGACTCTACAGGGAACAAGATCCCTGTATAAGCTCTGAGGAATGGCGTATTTACTAAATTAGAAAATATAAAAAGAAGGAAGTCTACACTGGCACCTACAATGCTCTAACGTATGTCTTCAGTCACAACCCTTACCTTGTACTCTCCTTTGCAACTTGAGACCTCTATTCATTTGTAAACAGACACCACACTAGCAGCAGATTTGGCATTATTTCCCTAAAATATGACATATCATCTCCTCTTTTGCTGTCAGAAACTCTGTCTCACACATAGAAGCCTCAGAAGAGCTCCCCAATTTTTTGTTCTGCTCTCAGAGCAAACTTCTGTTGCTCTGATTGTGAGATCACGCCTCAAGTATCACGAATTCATGACAAGATCAAATACAAATCTAACGATTTGGAACATAGACCTTCCTTAAACTGGAAGTATGAAAATGAAGGACACCAACACACAAAAAGAATACAAGCATTTTGATCAGTACTAAAGCATGACCTTAAGGCTGAAGAAGTCTACCTTATTTTGTATGATAGAAAACAAATCCAGAATTAACAAGGAAGATAATTTAAGCTGTTTAGTTCCTTAGTGTGGAATATTAACCATTAGACCATTTTTCTGATATTTACCATCTTGGTGTAAGATTACGGAATATCTTCAGACCAAAGAGAGGTCCCTGAAGGTCTCCTGCTCCAAACTCCAACTGTTTAAATGCACAATGCCAAATTGTTAGAAGAAAACATCTGTTACAACAGTGACAGGGTACTTCACAAGCGTCATTTACATCACAGACATTTTACACATCTGAGTATCATTTACCACATATTCCAGCATCCTCTCTTTTCTGCTAGCTTTGCATTCAGAACAATAGGTGTCTCACTGAGTAGGGTCCTCGTGATTAAAACAAAGCCAGTTCCGTAGTGCCACATGCTACTACTACTAGCACCTGCTCTGGTTGCTCCAGTGAAAATGGAGAAAACACCTCCATCCCAGCCCCACAACGGCAAACAACAAGGCTTGGCTGCTGCCCTCTGAGGATAGAGTCCTGCTCAGGACAGTCTCACAGCAATGTTGTCAGCAGTTCTGCTGCTGCACCGTCTCAGCGTCTGCAAAATGCGCCCGCTGCTTCATCCACTAGTCTGGGTGACTTCCAGGGCTGCTATTCAATGTTTATTAGGTGCTGTTCAGGCTCATTAACAGAAGCAGTTCTTAGACCTGACACTTTTCATGACAAAACCTGCAAAAGAAGTTCCTACTACATCTGCACCTCCCAAGTAAGTTTATTACATGGGTTTTTTAAAACTTTTTTAGTCAACTGACTCATGACAATATCCACAAGCTCCTGTATTACCAATATTACAAAATCCTGATGCAAATCTGTCCTGGTTTCAGCTGGAATAGAGTTAATTTTCTTCCTAGTAGCTGCTATAGTGCTGTGTTTTGGATTTTAGTATGAGAATAATGTTGATAACACGCTGATGTTTTAGTTGTTGCTAAGTAATGTTTACACTGGTCAAGGACTTTTCAGCTTCCCATGCTCTGCTGGGCACACAAGAAACTGGGAGGGGACACAGCCAAAACAGTGGATCCAAACTGGCCAAAGGGCTATTCCATACCATACGGCGTCATGCTCAGTATAGAAACCGGGGGGAGTTGGCTGGGGGGTAGGGATCGCTGGTCGGGGACTGTCTGGGCATCAGTCAGCGGGTGGTGAGGGGTTGTTTCACTTGTTTTTTTCCTGGGTTTTGTTCCTCTCTTGTTCTCTTGTTGTTTTCCTTCTCATTACAATTTATTATTATTATTATTATTATTATTATTTTGTTCCAATTATTAACCTGTTCTTATCTCAACCCATGAGTTTTCTCACTTTTGCTCTTCCAATTCTCTCCCCCATCCCACCGGGGGGGGGGAGGGTGAGCGAGCAGCTGGGTGGTGTTTAATTGCTGACTGGGGCTAAACCACAACAAAAATCAAATGCCTCCAGTCTATGAATTCTCAAACAAGAGGAAAACTCCCATTTCTCACAAGCTGAGGAAACAGGTTAGCAGTAGCCAGTGTGCAAAAAGGAAGGTGCAGAAAGCAGCCACCTGCCAGCCATAGCAGCGATGCCACGAGCATCTCAAACAAAGCCACTGGTCTAGCGAGGCACAGCTTTCAGGTGGTAACATGGGACCTTCCAGCTACTTAGATCATATCTGCCTGGGAGTCAAACTATTTTCCCCCATAACTTCTTCTCTTGTGAGCAGAGCACTTTTTGAAGTGAAGGCAAACTATGACGCTGCCCTAAGGTGCACGCTCACAGCCTTCAGAAGGCATGTGGGAGGCTTCAGACAGTGAAATTAGAAAGGCCCTGGAGACAACAGGTAACATTTCTGTCAGCATAAGTGAAGTCCAAAATGCACAGCCAAATGGAAAGGGGAAACAATTAAGAAAAAACAAGATTTGGCCTTCCCTTTTTATCAAATTCCTTTGAGAATTCCTTTTTCTACATTCCACAGAACGTAGAAAATGAGAGATGAAACAGAGCTAAAATTCCGTAAAGAAAATAAACACTAGGTAACTAGTCCAAGCAGCCTGAAACAGACTGGATATAAAAATGCATAACAGCTAGTACTCTTACCTCTCCCCATCCCTTGGCAGAAGTCACTCGTCTCAGAGCAAGATTAATCGATCCACCTCCATTCCCATTCTGGGTGGAAAGGTTACCAGACAGTATTGCTGTGTCCGTGGCAGTAAGTGGTGCCTGAAAAATGAATATATTGTTGCCAATTACTCTGACCCCGATTCACACATTTAATGCATGTTCTGCAAGGACATAATCATGACTGCAGAGACTGCAGGCGCAGAGACACAGGTAACACTCCAGCTGACTCCTTGTCATCCACTAAGCCCAGGTGTCTGAAGCAGACATGGCCACATTTACTCTAAATTTTGTAGTCAAAGATCAAGTATGGCAAACAGTGAGATAATTCTTACAGTACCAGACATTTGTGACACCTTTAATGCACCACCTTGAAGCCTGACCCCGAGCTGCAAACCCTTCTAATCTCACTAGCAGACTAAATTTCTTCAACTCTCTGGAACAGCGGCAACACTCCCCCTTCTTTTCCTTACCCACATCCTCAAAACTGGGCACTGTTTGTTTTCATACACTAAATACTCCATGTTCAGTGAGAACTAGATACCTGTTTTCAATCACGATTGAACCTCCCTGCTAGCAGGAAGGCAGGACGCTGTAGCCTACAAACACAGTCAACACGCAGTCCTGCTGGAACTGAGCTTCCTCTTCCTACCCACGCTAGTAATCGCGTCCTTCCATAAATCAAGATGAGAACCCCCTGAGCAGTGTTTCATTTTGTGTTGCTTTGCACTGTAGCGCCTCATTAGCTCAGGCCCTGCTCCAGACCAGCAGCAGTGTCTGCCCTCCTTACCTCAATGGACTGGGATATGTGCATTTTGTTTATCTCAATCTGGGGAAAGCTGCTCCCAGGCACATCTTCGTATTCTTCGTCGTAACGATCAAACAGGTCAGTGGCATCTATTCCAACACTAATTGTTCCCTAAGGAATGACAAGTGAAACAAGTACTTAGCATTAACAAACGTCCAACATATATAGGCCAAATGGCTAAACCATCCTTGTTCTGCAATTACCTTTTCCACTCTAAAATGTATTTCTTACACATTCAAGACAAACAAAAATGAACAATTACAATATTCCAAAACCGCAATATAAATCATAAAATAAGCTGGATAAAGGACAGTTTTTCAGTGGGAATGCAACTTGTAATACTAGTAGGTAATTTTTCTATTGTGACATGTTACAGAGGTAGGCAGAACACTTTTACACAGCAGGTTTCTTCATCCCCCGCAACTGACTCTTCTCTGTCAGTATTTTAAAGTTGAAATAATATATTTTAGAAATTTATTTTCTTCACTGGAACTTGGCCAGAAATCCTCTAAATGCTTTCTTCTTATGAGTTATCTGAAACAACTTAGTTTTGAGCTGCATCATTCACTTGCAATTGACCTCGTTAGTAAAAAATTTTGTATTCTTTTTCCTAGTTTCTATCTTGTAATCAGAAGAAAAGCTGCTTGACAAAGATAGACTTTTAGCAAGTGGTAAATATTTCCTTTCTCAGACCATAGAAAAGCTTATTCCTACAAAAAACTAGGCCACAGCTAAATAGTCTGGCTACCTGCTGCTGTGCTCACTCAGACTAACTGCAAGAGTGGGTTTATTTGAAAAGGGCACGATTGGATCCTCGTCTGGGTCGTATAACTTCAAGAGGCTTTGGAAACCCTTCCCTATAGACCTATTAAAACAGCATTCCAGCTCATATGAGATGTACCAGTTGCAATAAAAAAACCTCCTCTGTGCACAAGCACAGAATGAACTCCGAGCAATTTGTATAAAGAAACTCAATAGCTGGGTAGGTACAAAAACCACTCACAGAGTCCAAGTATGGACGGAACAAATTCTTATTTCAATCTGAGTGAGCATTTTTCCTTGCTCACTGCACTCTAATCAAATGCTGAACCATAAATATAGGAAGAATTGCAGAGTTTGACAGGACTCAACACTTCTCTCTGGTTTGGCTCCCAACTATTTATTTGCTGTGGAGATTCCCGACCTCTTCTCAATCTTTATTTTCTGATTTCTTACACAGCAAAAATTGGATAAATATTTTAACACAGGAAGGTGCGATTATTTCCAGGAGAACTCTGGAATAGGGGCTGTGCCCCAACTGTTTACAAATTACTCTTGGCAGGCTGGCGAATTTCAAAGCAATTACGCTCATCGTTCTGTTTGTGGCAGCACCAACGAGGAGCTCCTGCCCTTTATGCAGAAGACTACTTTTCAGGAACCATCTGCAAAGTCACCTTCAAGGGATCTGCTCTCCAGACACTGCAGCTTCTTCAGTTTCATCCCTCTCCTATGTTGTGCTGTTCCTTGAAACGAGGCCAAAATAAGACTGAAGCAAGGCAAAACCGCCAACCACCTAGGAAGCGGCGCAGCCCTGCGCTGCTGCTCCAGCCCTCTGGAAAGACGTGGAGTAGAACAGCCAAAGAGAAACAGAAAGTGCCAACTCCACTCAACGAAACTCCAGCAAATGCACTCCAGAGTGGCTGATCAAATGTGTCTAAATACAGGTGAGCATTTATTTTAACAAAAGAGATAACTTTTTCCATTTTTCCCTGATGCTCTTCAATTCAAGGAAGTGTAAAGCCCAAGATCTTTCATAACAGAGGCAGGATGGAAAGAAAGGTTTTCCATGTGAAGCACCACATTCAGCACAGAACTTTTGCCAGACTGCAACTTTAAATTCCAAGTTAAACATTTTTAAACAAGGGATGTCATGCTGAGTAGTAAGCATGCTGAATTTGAACGGCAAAAAGACAGAAAATTGCATATTTTCAACTCAGACCGGAATATAAACAGCAGTAAATTTTTCTCAAGAATTTGCACTAAAAAAAAACCCCACTGAAAAACATCTTACAATGCTATGTTTATTCGTACTGCAATGCCTGTACCATTTGTAAAGATGCACCAAGGTCCACACACATTCCTGAAATTCATTGCACCTCCTTTCCTTCAATCATACTCAAAATCTTATGATTTTCTTTTTCACACCTATGAATTTTAGAACAAATATCCCTCCCAATGAAAAACGTAAACCACCTGAACCTATCCATGAAAATCTGCAAGACCCATTCAGAGGAAAGGAGTGTCTCCGTTCCCTCCCCGGCTCCTCAGCAGATCCTCTATTTAGCTGCCTTTCGCTGAAGCGAGCGGTGGACTCCGTGCAGACATTTCACCTCCCGCCAAGCGGGTGAAGTCACCCTCAGAGGTCTATAGATCCTGGCAAGGAAACTGGCTCAGGCGCAAGCACAGGAAAAGCAGCAGATGGTAAAGTTAAAAATATTCCCAGAGAACGACAGCACCCCCTATGCCACCGGATAATAGAGAGGAGACCGCTGCTGCTTGCAGCTCCCCATCAGCCACCTGCTCAGACCATTGGAAATGAAAAAGCCCTCCCCAAAGAAAGAGCAGCAGGGAAAAAGCTGTAAAGCTCTGCTCAGAAGTCGGCGGTGCACACACGCAACGTGCTGCAAAGCATACCAGCTCAGCAGGGCAGGAAGCTGGAGAGCGGCACTACAGACCCATCAGAGTTGTTATCTGGTATCATCTTTTAAAATCACCTTTATTTGCCATCCTGCGAATACGAAACAGACTTTACTGATGGAATTAAGAAGTGTGCCAGAGAAGAATATACTCCCTCCTCGCCTTTTTTCTTAGGGATTTACCTTCTGGAAGGTGACATATGGAAGCTGTGCAAGACTAAGCCTTGAGGGCCCTGCATTTCTTAGATGTTGACCTTCCGCAGCAGGAAAATAACGGGATTTAATTTCTCCTAACAGGAAGCGGTTCTTCTCAAATCAAGTAATGAACTTTTCAACCCTTCTGCACGTCTTTGAAAGCAAAAACAAAGCTCTAAAAGCAAATAATAGACTCAATTTGAAATCTGCCAAATTGCCTACATCTGGTTATTGCTCAACATTTCTGGTTAAAATGCTTTATTTTGCTGGAACTGCTTTATAGAACTGACAAAATGTTGGAAATTTTAAAATAACTTGCGTTCGTGTATGAAATGATCACAGCTGCGCTACCTAATTCCACAGGAACACTGCCTGGAGAGACATTTCTCCAGGCTGCCAATCAGCAATTGCTGTAAACACCCAGATGGCTAATTTTATCACAGGACACAGCGGCTGAGGCTTACAATGCAGCTCCGCTTTTTACTGCTCACAGCCACAGTGAGGTGCCCAGATAAAATGTCAAATTCCTAAAGTCACAGAGAAGCATGAGGTGGAGATAACCAGGCCCCTCTCCAAGAATACCCTTCTGACCCTAGTCACTCTCATCTCCAGCAGAGACAGTTCAACTTGCCCATTTTGTAGCATCCAGAAATCCCTTCCTGCCTGGAATAATGTCAGCAGATATTCACGTAACACCTTACGCTTATTTACCCTTCCAGTACAAACAAGTTCTTAGTATCTGCGCGCTATCCACAACAGCCTGGTGATCTGTATTAGTCGATTTTGCTTTGCTAAGACCAGCGCAGATCCAAAGCCTGTGCCAAGGTGAGTATCTCAAAACAACTGCTGACCATGAAAACACCAGCAACCTTCAAAACCAACAGTAATAGTAGTTAATCAACTGGTAATTTGTTCCTCGGGTTATGCAAGTTACGCTGCAACACTTTAGAAGTCCACGCATGAACACAATGACCCAGGAGACCTCCTCTTTCAAAGCCACCGAAAGAGTATAGCCACCTGTGCTTCAGGACGCAGGATCTGTGTTGACTGCAAGCCTCCCGTGAGAGCTCTGGGGATACCCAGTTTTCCACCAAGAACAGAAGCATTTATAAATAAAACAAAAATTGATGTCTCATTACAGTTCATTTTTTCAAGATGGAGAAAGTTTGTCTACATAAATATCTGCATGGTTACCTTGGGGTAGACAGAGGAAAATTAAGGCTCCCCCACCATGGACCACTTCTATACTGCATAGAAGAAATGGATTTCCAACATATTTCAAAAAAATAGGTACCAAATGGTTTCTGACAGTTTAAGCAAAAAAACCCAAGAAAAACATAGATACAGGTAAACTAAAGCATGAATACAATTGGTGAGTGTAGATGCAGCTCTTGGATAATGTTATTCACTGCATGAGAACCAATGCAGTGAATTTTGAATCACCAATTGAATCACCAATTTTTGTGACTCAACAAGCTTTGAAACCTCAGGCAGCGACAATCCCGACGAAACCTGGGTTTGCCTAGCGTACTTATCAAGCCAAGAGCCAGCAAAGCCATTAGCATTCTAAACTATCGGAGTATTCCAGTCGCAGCAGGTGACAGAGGAAGCAGTGGTCAGTCATCATTTCCAACTCTCCCTGCCATCCCAACGCTACCACGAGAACATCATCCTCAACACAGCATTCTTGATCATCTCTGAACAGCCAAGATTCAGCTGCGAGGTGGGTCATTTAGTGTCAGTTTATGGCTGCTCAAACAGACTGAGAGATGGGAATGGAATACTCAATGATTCTCATCCTGAGAGCGTGATCAAGCTTTCCTAAAGCAGGCACTAACTGTGAAACTGGCAAGACCCCAATCCTGTTCAGGTTGATTTTGCTCACTGTGCTGCAGCCGGAAGAGTTCTGCTACCCAGCTGGTTTGGTAGTTGCCTTGCATTTTTCACTGGTTTCAAAGCTGCGTTTGAATATCTTCCCGCATTGTTGTGACTCTACAGCAGTGTCAAAGGGAAAACCTGTCAGGTAACTGCAGGGAGTTTCATTTTATTTGGAATACTTGGACAGAAGTCATAAACATTTCAGTGTTAGGTCTGTTTTCTTGAAATTGTTGAAAGAGATATTTTGCTCTTACACGTTTCAATGAAAAAAAGAAAAAGAACATTCAACAGAGGATTACTGTTCAAAGAATTAGCTGTTCTCCCTACATTGTCCAGAGAAACTGCATATTCAAAAAAGGAAAGGTAGCTCACTAAGTGTAGATACCTAAGGGGCTATTTACTATAGCCCCTCATCTAGGCTCATCACACCCTACATATTCGTAATAATTTATGGATTCACTCTTGAGACTAGGATGAAGTCTTTGCTTACCTTTGGATTAGTTCTCTGCTGCAGTCTTCTCTCTTCCCTCTCTCTCTGCAAACGCTCAAATTCTTCCCTGATTTCAGCTGGAGTTCTCTTCCTTTCCACAACCTGCTCAAAAAGAAACAAAACCCAAAAGATTACCAGAAAGAGGACGTTCAGGGTATTGCATTGCTGATGGGACGGAGGTCCACTGACCTGGTAGGCTCTAACACATTGCCCCTGCTGCTGCTTTAAGCCACTCTGCACGAATTTAAATACTCAGAGTTTGGAAGCAAACACCTGGGCCAGATCAAATGGCAGGCATGAGAGAAAACCCCATGCTTTGAGAGAAGGGAAAATGGTCTTGTTATTTCTATTCCCTTGACAAAACCAGGGCAAATAGCTTTCAAACCACAAGTACAAGATACTGCAGCGCAGCCGTTACCAACAGCTATACGTTAACTTCTCTACTAGGTGTAGACACAAAAATGAAAACGACTGAAAGTTTCTGGCCTGAGGTAAACTGATTAAGTGAGAGTTTTGTGATTTTAGGCTATGCTGATTCACATCTGTTTACCTTACATGGCTCAGGGAATGAGGGTTTTAAACAGGTATGGCTCTAGGTATGGACAGAAAGAGTATTGGATTTGGCTTTTCAAAATAAGATCAAGTCTGCCACAAGCAGCTCAACAATGTCTGTTACAAGCTGCCACTGTTCCACGTTTCTTGCTACTTTCTTGCTCCAAACTTGACCTTGGGACTGACCTAACCAATACACTATGATCCTGCAGCAAGCAGCATAGTGCAATCGACTAGGACTGGCAGAGGCTAGCAAGGGGACTTAACAACAGGAAAGCCAGGAATGGACAAGTTCTCTTTCAAAGCCCCAAAAACCAAACCAACAAAAAAAAACCCCAACCCCAAAAAGCACAGAAAGAAAAAGTAATTTCAAACTCAGAGGCTAGCTGATGCTGAAAAAAGTTTCAGATGAAAAAGATGAGACTAGATGGACAATAACGACGCATTTGTCTCAGACAAAGACGTTGCCTGTCACGGTAATATCCTATTAGGGAACTCTGAATGTCAGGTTTATTGTTCTCTTGTCAAGTGAAAAACGTAAGTATTCTTTGAAAATCCACCATGGTGTTTCAGCAGAGAGAGACAGAAATAACTAAACAAGGATGCCTTGAAACAAACAGGCATTTATTACCATCAAGGTGTCAGTGCAGCTCGATAAAACAAGAATGTCAGATAAAGGTGGGTTTAGCCAATTCCACTGGCCATAAGGTGCGAAATTTCTCTCACCTCCCATCCTTCCATTTCCAGTCCTCTCCTCCCATATATGTCATAGATGGCTCTGGTCTGTGGATCACTAAGCACTGCAAGTTAAAATCAAAAGAGAGGAGAGAACTCAGTTTTTGGTCTTCTCCTCGAATTTCAGACCAACACACTAGTGTTATTTGGAATTCAAGCACAGATCCTGGAAACATGTTGTTCTACAGTTGCATCCGATTTTTACATTAACTCCCTTTAACCTTTTCACATGCTATATTAACAGGATACACTGACTTTTACCCCCAACAAATTCCTTTTTTTTTCCTTACTTCTAAATCAAAAAGTGAAAAGAACACAAGAGAGACATGCAGACTAACTGAATATGTAGCAGGGGTTTTTAATATTGCTTTCCTTGACTGAAGGGTGACATAAGCCCTCTAATAATCAATGGGATTATTAGCAATTCAGCAATAGCAGTCCCTGGAAACTTTCTGAGGAGGAATGACATCTACCTCTGTCTAGCTTTCAAAGCTCTTCGGTGCTTTGCTCCCTGCCTTTGATCTTCCTTACCATCTCTGTCCACTGATCCTCTCCCATCCAGTCCAAACATGTGGGACATGCCAAGCACTCACAAAGCAATTTCCATGAGGCAGTTCATGCCTTGCCAAACATCAGCTACAGGGTAATTGCAAAAATGCCTGTAGAATGTGAATCTCCCAAAAAGTCACCCAATGCAATGGAGAAAATAAAATACACGAGGAGACTGCAGAACAGTTACTTTGGAAAAATACTGCACATAGAATTAAGAAGAATCCCTAAAATGCAAGGCATATTTAAATGCATAATCTCTCATACCACACCGTTCCTTAAAAAAGTTAAAAAATCATCAGTATTTTTCCCACGGGGTTCCAAGACCAGCTTTATCATTATCATGCATTTCTTTTGACTGTGGAGGAACTGATGAGTCTTCAGGGAGCTGGGTGTGTATAATAAAGCAAAAAAAGGCTTATACTAGTAATTGAGCTTTGATCTGAACTACTTGAAGGTTATTGAACTTGCTAAATGTCACAGGCAGATACTACTATTTTTTACAAATTCTGATAAAATAAATCTTTTGTTGTGTGATGTTAAGAGATGGAAGAGGAGGGGGAGAAAATAGGCAGGAGGTGGGGTGGCTTATTTTCAAGGTGTCAAAATTTTTGCTTGTAAAATATTACACTCACATTTGGTACTAAACGAGCAACAATTTACATATACATCACACCACAGAGCCAAGCAAAGCCACAGAATTCAAAGGGAAAGCTGACTCTAATGTAAGACCTACTCACCACATTAAAACGGAATTATTGAAGTATCCTGAGTTTTTATGCCCCATGTCATCAATGTAAGACCTTCACTGTTCTCCCCAGCAAAAGCTTCTGTATGTCCTAACACCTAACTAGGGACAATGTAAATGACTCCAATCATGTCCAAGTCCAAATGGAAGAAATAAATGCTTATCACTCAGAAAACATGAGAGTAAAAAAAATTTTTTAGCTCACCTTTGAGGTTTATTAGAGGAATATTTATTCATCATTTTGCTTTAGTTTCTCTTTAGGCTACAGGACCGGGCATCTAGTTTGCTGCACCAGTTTTTTAATGCAGAAGAGTCCTACCAGCTTCTAATCCATTTGCATTCCAGGTGCCTCTTATCACACGTGCAAAATGATGCAAGCTAATTCTAATGAATCACTTCCTTGTGCCCCAGTTACACTATCGCCTATGGTGACACCAGGATTTAAGTACATGTCGTCTTAATTCAGAATATTTTTAAAGGGCTTTGGCGTCCTTGGATGAGAAAAAAACTCTAACTGCTATGAATCATTGTCCTTATCTCAGTCCTAGAATATGGAAGAATTTGCTGAAAAACAATGGAGACCGCAACCAAGTGATAGAGAACAGAAATTCGGGATGCATCAGTTCAAAAGTAAAATATGAAATTGTCTTTCTGTCTGAAGCTTTTCAGTCTTCAGTCTCCTATGGAGACTGCTATGAAGACTCAGACTCTTCTGAGTCTTCTGAGAAGCAAGGGAAGTGGTGAAAAGATTATTTATCGCAGGCAGGAAATAAGACAGAGACTCCACATCTTGTTCATTGTAGAATTTATACTGCATTGCTCCTCTGATTTACAGGACAGAAGCAGGAAACAAAGTACCGCTAAGTATCAGCAAATTTTATTATTACTTTGTAATAATATCTATGTTCTTAAAAGAGCATGAAGACACAGCCCTCCTTCTAGAAAACCCCTGAAAACAGTTTCTGCAAACTTCAGACTTCCACTGACCTTCGTAAGCTTGGTGAACAAGGTTAAACAGCCGCTCAGCTTGCGTTTTGAGCTCTGGGTCTCTGTGCTTGTCTGGATGGTACAGCATACACAGTCGGCGGTAGGCAGCTTTTAGCTCTTCCTGAGACGCCTGTGAAAAGCAGTAAAAATGAATTAAAGTACAACCAATGCTTTTTAAAAAAGACAATTCTCAAGATCAGCCCTAAAAGAGAAGTCCATCAGCTATTACCTTACACTATTTTTACTTAAACAAAATCAAGAATGGACTTTTGTTTCATTACATTAAGTTAATGAAATGTTCAATTGTGCACACTGGTATCTTACACACTATTTATAGCACAACAAGTGACAGTAACAGCTCATTAGCGTATACCTAGGTATAAAAAGTAAAAAAAAAACCAAAACCTCACCCAAGCAATCTGTGTTCATACATTATTTTTATTAGGCAACCACTGTCTCCTCAATTCAATGCAGAAGAGCAAAGAAAAATAGTCACCTCAGGATAAAAACACTTAAATCCAGAGATGTACATCAAATTCTACTCGGATTTCAATCTTAGACCCTCAAGTAGATACTATAACTATGAAAAACCACTGACTTTCCACAGCCGTAAAGGTGAGAAATGTAAACCTACAGTTTTACATTCATCCCTTCACTGCTATGCTCCCTCCTGTACAGCCAGGGCTCTCTGTTGTGCTGTAAGAAAGCAAGGTATCATCTGCCTCAGAAACACGCTCACCTGCAGTAGATGGATAACCAGAAGAACAGTGTGTCACTAAATGTACCAAGAAAGAAAGAAAAAGCCCCGTTCTTTACCACAACCACTCTGGAATTTCAGATGGTACCAGGCGTCATTCCAAAGGCACACGCTGGAAACAGATTTCGGATGGCTCTTTCAGAATCAATGGAATAAAACCCCCACTCCTTCCATTACCATCTCTCAGGAGACAACCTCACAGCAATATTATTTTGTGACTCTAGAGAGTCCTGGTAACTTCCCCTTGCTCACCTCATTCCTGCAACAGTCCTTATATTGCAGCAGCTGTCTATTCCTTGGAAGCTGGTTAACACCTATTTAGAAGTGCAGCTGCCAAATCAACCAGAACTTCCCCAAAAGGCAGAGGCAGCACGTGCAGCTTGACAGAGCTACCAACCGGCCAGTGACGAAACTGTCCAGGCAAGAATCAATTCCCGGGGCGCAGGAAGCAGGACGTCACTTCTCTGCACCAGGAGAAACATGGGGAGTAAAACAACCAAAACAACATGACGGGCACTTGCTGGCCTCCTTCAAGCCAATGTCATCCCTTTCACTACAGCCAGGGCTTACAGTGGACTGGAATACAACACCAGCAAGCAAGAAAGGGGCATCTGGAAAATGATTTTCGATAACAGAATTTAAAGACACAAATTCCATTTACTCTTAATGCTCTTCAGTGACTGAAGCTTTCACAGTCTCCAAGCTTTCGCCGTGGAAATAAAGGCCCTAGAAGTTCATTTCTTAAAGTAACATCTTTTTTCCAACTTGTGGTAAGGAGAGTCCAGGTTTTCATCAAAGAAATGCATTCATTTGTGTACCAAAGCTAGAAATCCATTCAATTTTCAGGACAGCTTAGAATAAGTGTTTTCTCTGCACATTTGTACTATTTCACATTAATGTTTCTAAATGATATAGCAAAAGGGCATCTGCCAAATTTGCTGGCCCCAAGACAGTAAAGGTAGCTACAGAGTAGCTCTTTTCTTTTTACTACCTTGTGCTTTCTCGGACATTGAAGTTAAACTCGACTGAAAAGGCAGGGAAACATATAGGTCTAAAGCGGCATTCTTTAATCAAATTAATGATAAATGGTTTAATGTGCTATTGATTATATAATAGAAATGAGCAGTTTCATTTTTCATAAATGCCATGTTCAATAAAATGTTAGATTGGGCCTTTCATCATCATTGAATAGCTTGGGTCATTGGTTCAATATTTCATGAGCAATAGCCTCTTTGAAACTGCTAAAGAAATACTGACATCATTTCAAATTGCAATGAAGTCCTGAAGTCAGTAATAATCATATGAAAGTTACATTTTTATTATGAAAATTCCAGGCAAAATTAAAAGGTGCCCCATCTCCCTGTTTGGGGTTTAAACGGCCTCATTTAACATCTCAAACACGCCACCATGTTTTTACTGGATTAAAATCTATAAAAGATTAAACATTTATGTACATACACACTAGAAAAATCACTGCACGGTAGGCTCACTCTCCTCATTGGGGCTGCAAAGTTCAGTGGTTAACTATTATTTTAAGCTCAGCTGCCACATCACATGAAGTTGGCTCAGCACACAGAAATGCGAGTTCGCTGCATTCCACTGCTACACAGGATAGTAGCACTGACTTTGAATTTAATTAGCAAGGGGTAATTAACAAAGCAACTACTACTCTCAGTTGGAATTACTCCCTCAAAGACCATTTTAACTTGGTTTCCAGCTCCCTGCTGTACAAACCTGAACTTTCTGGTCTCTAGAGAGGAGCTGAAGGTCTAGCTAAGTTAACTATTAAGACTTCGCTGTTAATCTCCCAAGCAGTTGCAACCCTTGTGCAGCTCTTTCTTTAACCTCTACAGCACACTGCTGACACTTGGGAGGGTGAATGACAAAAGCTGTTGAGTGATCTAAAAGTACAGCCCGCTGGCTTTTAACAAGACGCGGGCTTGAGTCGCACAGCAATTTTTCAAAACAGAGCACACTTCACTGCATGGCATTAGAAAGTTGTGCAAACAGAGTTACTTTCACACATTTTTCCTCCAGAAATGCAGAAGATTTCCACAAATGAAACACATGAGACGGCCGCTGAGGAGGCCACAAGTATTGACAGTAACTCCAAAGATAATTTTGCCAGCGCTATCAGAGGAACTGCTTCTAAGTCTTGAACTCCTATTATACGTAGTAGTAGGAGTTCAGTAAAAGCCTTCTTCAGCTCAAACTGTTATCATCTAGGCCGACATGCTCGAACAGTGAAGGCTATTTACATATATATATGCGCATACGTATAGCATATATATCTATTGCTATTGCATTTGATGAAACAAACTACAGCAGAGTTTATACATTCAGATCTTTGGTGATGTGCCCAATTATTACTATAAAAAAAGTAGTTACCTCCCATTAAGTCCCAAACTGTTCTAGTGTAACAAAACGGCATCAATTAATACCGATCTATTCTCAAAAATGAAACGGAGGACGATTGAGCCTCCTTTTTTGGTGAGAGAGCTGTTTTGAAAAAAAATGTAGGTGTTCCCAATTTGGAAACATTTGGAAAGTCCACACAGCCCTGATTAAAACAAGAACGAACACACAACCAGAGAGGTAAGCACGTTACAGACACACGCAGAGGTCAGTCCGAGACCAAGCCGCCCTGCGCCCTGGCACAGTCGCGCCAGGGGAGCTCACCGCAAAAGCGACCGCCTCGCCGCCCGCTCTCACCTCCCGCCCCGCACACAACACGCAGCCCTGCGACGCGGCTCGGATTTCTAAAGTCCTGCCCCCGGGCAGCGGCTGCCTCAGCCCGGGCCGGAGGACGCGCTGAGGCAGCCCCGCTCCCGCCCGCCGGGCCCCGCAACGGCCGCGGCCCGGCCTGCCCGGGCGGGCACCGGGGTCACGGCCCGCCCGGCCCCGCCGCCCCGCCCCGCCCCGCCCCGCCGCCCGGCCCCGCCGCCCGCCGCCGCCGCCGCCAGGCCCACCTCCCGCCGCACGTTGAGCAGCGAGTAGTAGTCCTCGTTGTCCGGCACCTCCTCCCCCAAGGCCGCCGCCATCTTCCCGACCTCTCACCCCGCGCCGCCGCGCGGCCGGGCGTGGCAGCGGCGCGAGAGCGGGCGCGAGGCGCGGCGCCGCTCGCTGCCGCGCCCCCTAGCGGCCCGGCGGGCCGAGCGTCTCCGCATGCGCGCTGGTACGCGCACTCCCACGCGGCCGAGCTGTCTGCGCATGCGCGGCCAGGCCCCGCCCCAGAGAGCCGTGAGGCGAGGCGGGCGGCGGCGGGCGCGGGATGGCGCGGTGAGTGCTCGGCTCGGGCTCGGCTCGGGCCGGCCGGGCCCGCTCCGCTCCGGTCCGCCGCGTCTGAGGGAGCCGCGCGGGATAGGCGGGTGCGGCCGCGCCGCCCGCCCCGGCGGGAGCGGCCCTGTTCCCCGCGGCGGCGGCCCGGCGCCCTGAGGCGTCTCTCCCGCCGCGGTCGCTGCGTGCCCGCGCGGTCGCCTCGGCCGGGAGGGGGCCGAGTGGCGGCTGTGACAGCAGCCAGTGGGCTGGGCCCCGGGGCCCGGGCCGGCGGAGCCGCGGGCGGTCAGGGTGTCTGTCCGCTCCGTTCCTAGGTAAGAGGGAGGCAGGGCAGCCGCAGGCGCCGCCCGCCGTGCCGCCCGCTTCCTAGGGCAGCGCTCCTCGGGTCTGGCGAGCGCTTTCGCAGCGGAGCACAGCGCTGCGCGGCTCCGCGCCGCCGAGCCACAGGGCAGCGGCGGGGGGGGTACGCTGCTCCTGCAGCGAGTCTCCAGACTGCCCCAAAGGGGCTGTCTCTTAAGCACGTTATTTATGGGACCGGTAGTCGCATAAATTCTTGCCTGGCACAACAAGAGGATCATTTCCACACCATTTTGTGACCAAGCATCTTTATTTCCTGAGTGACTCCTGGCTCTTACGAGGTTGACTTGCACAGGTTACCTGAGAAACGTCGCAGCCTGTTACAACGCAGTATCGTGAGGTCAACTCTTCCGACTTGCATGGAATACAAAGGAGAGCAGAAGATCAGCTCAGCAATGTTAAAGCTGGTGGCACAGAACAGCTAGCAGGGAGCAAACCATGGCTAAACCTTGTTCTCATTTGTCACCAGTATAAATCTGGAGCAGTTTTCTTCATGTCAGTAGAGCTGCTTTGGCTTTTCACCACAGAGCAGAGAATATGGCCCTAGAGTTTATGCTGTGTTGCCCTCCAAAGAGCAGGCAGTCTTGGTGGGTTAACCACGAGAGGGCACTCACCAAGTCTTACCCAGTAGCAAAATAGAAGGAAATGCCCCAAAAGTGTGGGGAGTGGACAGAATTTTTATCAGAAGGGCTTCCCGGTCTGTGCTTTAACCTGTGCCTTGTTATAAAGCATGCTGGCAGACAGACTGGGTGTTTGTTGGCTTTATCACTGTGATAAGGCGGCCAGGAAGAGAAGTAAGGCCTTTCCTGCTCGTGGTTGGGTGTTCCCCAGTGACTGCATCTGGTGTTTGTGTAGGGGTGCTGGAGTGATTTTAGAGTACTGCTGTCCTCAGACGAGCTTCTGAGAGACGGCTTGTTAACACCAATACAGTCTAGCGTGAAGCTGAAACTGTGTTTTCCCATTCCAAAACTCAGCTAATCTGGTTTGGATTTTATCTTCACATAACTTTTGTTTGAAAACAGGAATGTTTTAATATTTAATAGGTTTTTTTCTGATCCAAGGGTAGTTAGAAGGGAAGTATTGATCGTGTTATAGAGGTCCCTCTGCAGTCGTAGTAAGTGAGATGCAGTGCTTGGAACAAGAGGTCCACAAAGGCTCACTTTCTGAGAAACCATGTAGAAATGGGTCTGTTTTACAGGGAGTCACCTGGCAGCATGCTTTTCCTGAATGAACCCACCTGCTAGACTCACTTTTTTCCACGTGGTTTAGGAGTCATTGAGTCTGTGCAAAAATGCAAAGAGGACTCAAGTTCTGAGGATGTCAGTTGCTGCGGCAACGCTATTTCCCATGGATTTTGGTCCTGTCATAATGGTGCTCTTTTTCTAACGTGATCTGGGAGTTGTGTGGTCCTCGGGGATGTTAGTGGCAGAGTTACTGGGAATCCTTTCCCTTACCAGATTGATCTAACACTTTCCTAAAAGACACAGCTGCTGGTTGCCAGCTCTGGCCGCTGTTTCGCATGCATCACAGATGATTCAGGGGAATTTTTTGGGAACGGTCCACAGATGTCACATCTTGGCAGGGAAATATAGGAAGAGAGAAATATGACTTTAGGGAGCTAAATATGAACTGTGCTTTCTAAGCATGTAGAGATAGCTCTTTAAAACCCTAAATTGTAGCAGAGAAAACGTAACATCTATGGCCAAAAGCAATTGGGGGGGGGGGGAGAAAAAAAGAAAAGTACTTGTTTGTGCTTTACTGACTTGCAAAGCTTTGGTTCAGGGTGCAGTGTTGCCCATGTCGCTACTCGCAGATTCCTGACACCGCACAAGAAAGCATTGTGGTGCTGTGTGGGACGCGATCTTTGTGATGAGAGAAGCAGACCCTGGAACTGGAAGCAGAACTGGATCCTGGGTTTAGCCGGCCCATGTGCCATCAGACACGTGACGCTGTGGCTTCTGTTCCAGTGTGTGTAGCGTGCTCCTTTTGTAAACTGTGACTAGTCTTAGCAGTGTCCTGATGCAGTGCTGCCATTTTCCAGAGGTCACAATCCACTGGTACCTCTCCTCCTCAGATGTAATTGCTTGGGTTCCTTCTTAGAGTGGACCGTATCCATGAAAGAATAAGAAACTCTCACGCTTACTTGTTTTTTTCCTAAGCTTTAATGTCCTAGATTTTTTTATAGACAGAACTAAGAAACGATGTACTCTGTTTAAAAGACATTGAGCCTGCACCCAGAAAGGGAGTTGAGCACAATGATCCTGAACGTCACCATCCTTAGCTTAAGGTGCCACGTTCATAAGCTTGGGTTAGGTGTTTGTTCTGGGTAAGCAGCAGGTAGCGGAATGTGCTTGAAAGGGTTTTCAGGAGGGTCCTTCGGGAGGGCTTGCGCAGTCTGTTGGGACACGGTGGAAGGGTGCGTCTGAAGTGCCATCGTTTCTGAGCTGAGGCACCAGTGAACAGTGCTGCGTGGTGAAAAAGGGGCAGCGGACCTGTCCCTGTCTGGAAAATTGGGTTTGGAGCTATAAGCTATTTTTCTAAGCTAAGGGAAACATCCGTGCTTGTGTTTCTCTGGGGTGCTAGTGACTCCTCTACAAGGTGTAGAGGTGTCCCAGAATTTATTAACTTCTGCTGCTTTAGAGCCAGGGATACCAGAGATACCTTTCATCTACCGAATCTTTCATCTAAGCTAGTAGGCTGGATGAGGAACCATCTTCCCGAGTCTGGTGAAAGTGGCAAGGGACTGTGAGGAGGCCTTGTTTAGCAGATTTTCTTAGTAACTGGAATCATGTAGTCATCGTTGGAAAATTGCCCCCGCACAAAGTGTTTTTGCTAATATTAACTTTAGTTCCATTGCAGCTCAATGGAGGGAAAAACTAGAAAGTGCCGTAAATTCAGCTGAGCTTGTCAAAGCTGTCAAATTACCACCTGATAAAGCTCCTACCTCCTAATGATTACAGCCATCAGCCAGAGAGGAAATGTATGCCGATGGGGCTTTCGAGCGACAGCGCCAGGGTTCAACATTGTTAGACTTCTAATGTAGTGTCATCTGGGGGCTCTTTGGCTTCAGTGGAGGGTGAAGCTCTGAGCAGAGTTATTTCTTTAAAAAAAATAATAAAAAATTCAAGGATGTAGACTAGCATACTACCCCTCTCTGATCAGCCAGATTAATGCTGACTACTAAATTTTAGTAAAAGTCTTCTTTGGTCCCGTTTGTTAGTATTAGGAGACCATAGAGATAATGTCTTTTCACGTATAAAAGATGCTATTGATTTTCTGCTGCTGTTGTCCTGAAATGTGTACAGTGTGTCTATGGAGCAGTGACAATCCTCCATCACTAGCTTTATGGGAAAAGAATGGTTATTGAATCTCTTCCCATAAAATATAATCTCTTTCTCTCTTCCAGAATTTACCAGCCCCTGTGGGAGTCCCTCATGTTATCTCTTTGAGAAAATTGATTTTTTTTGTCTCCGCTTTGTACACTTGTGTTTAGTTTTATTTTTAATTTGGTTCATGTGATATGAAATGAAGGCTTCCCTAATGTTAAGCGTGCTTTCTCAGCGTTGTATTGCTTCTTTTTCATATAGATTAATGCTTTCAGAATGTTTTAAAATAAAATAAAGATATTTGCATGGCACAAGTCTCTCTTGTTGTTGCTGGGAATTTTTTTACTCTGGGTGAGTCATTGCCGTGCTCTTTCTTTCCAGGCAGGTCTGAGGTACTGACAGCTTTTCAGCTGCTTACAGGTAAATTTGGGGTAAGTTTCTAGAGTCAACAAAGGCTGATTGATTTTGGATGAATGACACCATGGCAGAGGACACAACTTGCAGTACTGCCTGCTCAAGGAGCAGCGGTCTTTGAACTTGAACAGTCGCAAAAATGCTCTGTCAGATTTGTCCTTTCCTCTGTGTAACAAATGACTGACGATGGGACTTTTTCCTTTCAGGGAGGAAACGGCAACATGAATTCGTAGATGATGAGTAGGATGCCAAAGCCAGAGATGACAGTGCTCTTGAAGAAATGCTGGGTAGAACAAAAAGGTAAAAGGAACAGCTAATTGAGTGCATTTTGGAGCCTGTGGGACTTCATGTGGTACCTTCCCTCATGAGGCAAATGGCACACCCCCTCAAACCGTAGCTGAGTGTTCTGAGTTCCCTCCTCCTCCATTTTGCATGAAGTCCCAGTGACACCTCTCACTCCTGACCTACTCTTTCTATGCTTAGGTCTTCCCCGAAGCTGCATTGTTCTGTATGTAAAACCCCTGCGAGACTCATACTTTCAAGTGTGTCCTTGCATGCACACGCTTGCAGGTTCAGCAGCTGTCTCATCCCGACCTGCAGCTCACACTGCCAAATTAGTCTAGCAACCATACTGGGTTGTCTGCTGCCATGTTTTGTGGTGAGAACAAAAAGAGAAATGAGATTAACTCAACCAGTTAATTTGCAGCCAGTGCCATTCTCCTGAGGTGACGGTTCAGTGCAGCCATTGCCTGTACCGTCTTCTGACTTAAACCCGGGCAGATACACACAGTTAAAATGTTTGGAATGCATTGCAAACAAGTTGCCTCCACGAGGACTAAATTGCTTTCTGCTACTCTGATGCTTTTTACTGCATTTTGTGTTAATGCTGTTGAGATGCCCAAAGGAATACTTCTTATTGGCTCTTTCATTCTGAGACATTATCTCTGTAACTGAGGCGTGATAGTCCACTTGGGGACTTTGGGAAGTAAGAGGCAGATTTAATCACACCTGCAGAGAGCCATGCAGTAAGAGAGGCCTTCGTTACTCTCATCCAATGGCAGCAGAAGTGGCTGAAGCAACTGACAAGAAGCAAGAAAATCTTCATTAGTAAGGTAGCTCTCCTTGGGGTATTTTCATGCTTGTTTATGGAAGACTGACTTTAATCCCCCAAAAGTCAAGAGCAAACATTCTCCTTGAAAATGTTCCAGGTTTGTAGTAATTATCTGTGTGTTGCCCCCTGCCTTGGCCCTCTCTGGCAGCAAGTGTATGGGACAGAAGGGCATTTCTGTGGCAAGCAGATCTTGACAGTACAGAAGCAGGATGAGGTGTGAATGGTTGATATGTATAAATAACAGTTCTATTCTGCTGGAAGCATCATCTTCAAAACAACGATCAGGGAGGAATTTGCTGTAGTTTAGGTGTTGGTGCCAGTTGTAATTTTTATGTGCTTAAACTGTTTCTAATCAAGACATGGTCTGTCACACAGAGCATTGTGCAGGGCAGGGTTAAGGCTTTTGAATGTGCTAACACCACAGCCTTTCCTGAAGATCAGTAGTGCAGTTTTGACAGTGTCAGAAATTGTTTCTTCAGGCTTCATACTGCTAGGAAATCTTCTGAAAGATCCAGGAATTCCGTATGTGCACCAGGTGTCTGGGAAGGGAGACACTGGCTTTCTGTTGGCCTTTGGCACCTTGTCGTTTCCCACTAAAGTGCGTTTCCTGCAGCAGTGTAGCTTAAACCAGTGCACTCGGTGTCTTTGGATCCTTTCAGCCAAGTGCGTAAAGAGCCCGTCATGGGGACAGAGCTCTGTGTTAGGGCATCGGTTTCATCTATCAGAAGCTGTTTTCAGAACACGTAGAGCTTGCCAGAAAGCCAACCTTTTACACTTTGAAGATGAGAAACATATAGGAATTACTTACAGATACCATTTTCCGTGGACAGCCCTCTGGATTTCGTGCAGTGTAGATGGCTGGAAGCTGGGAACCCATATTCCCTACCAGCTCTTCTCTCTCCAAAATCAGCCTCCAGCTTACCTCCAGTAGAATAGTTCTCTGAGAAGAAGCCAATGACTTCTACTATGTCAGTGAAAATATTATTTGGGCTCAATTCTATGGTTTAATTTTCTCCCTATTTATTAAAATACTTTCCCATTGTTGCCATGATAAGGAGCTGCTCTGGATGCTACAGGATGTCCTAACATCCTTGTTATGTTTAGGCCACATGATGCCACAGGGGAGGAACAACACTGGGTTCAACTCTTTTGGTGAAAAAGTAGTAATTTGTCCTATGTCATTTGGGAAATGTAACCATGTTTGAAATACCGTATAAATATCATATGAAATACAGATTGGTTTTTTGAAGTGGTTGTAACTTGCATAAGCTATCATATAGTTAAAATATATGATGATATAATTTTTAGTTTAGTAACGCCAGAGTTGAGAATTCAGGCATACTTAAAATAGTAATTAGCAAATTTCTGTTGCTTTCAATCCATATTTTGGGAGATCTGATAGTTTTGTTCATTCTTTTTCTGCATATGTGTATGTTAAGGCTGTTGATATGTTATTCAGCTGTTTCTATAAACTCGGATGTAAATCTGTTGTGCTCTTTGAGTTTGAAATTCTTCACCATCAATCTGGAAAGCTTTAAGTCTGTTAAAATTAGAGTACAGTCAGTGTTGGCAAGGAGCTGTGTCCTTACGGATGTGCCGGTACCCCAGAGCCAGGACTTGCAGCTGTTCCCTGTTCCTCCCGCTCGCTGTTTGGGGCCCTGGAGCCCAGCCAGCATGGCTCGGTGGTGGACCGCAGCACCCTGCGAGTCTGGCGTCACAGCAAGCTGGGCGAAACGGAGAATGGGGAGTTGTTTTTTGGTATTTGCTAGTGTTTTGCCGAAGAGCACTGTATACATGTTATTTTACTATTCAGGCCGCTAAATGTTAGCTCAGGGAGGATGCATGGTGCTACTGCTTTAAGGTGGCTAGTGGCCACTAGCTGTGCTCCGCATCCCCTCTGCCAGCTCCGGCATCGTGGCACGTGCTGTCAACTCAGCAGTGGCTGGAAAGCTCAGATAGGACCAGATTTGGCATCAGCATAATCACTTCTGTGGGCGTTGTGCTTCGGATGTTGCCAACTCCTTGCTATTTCTTCTTTCTTCCAGCACGTGGTATTTTATATGACCCTGAGGATAGACAGTTGCCTACTAGACTAGCTTGTGGGTTTTTTGTTTTTTTTTCTTCCGTCAGTCTTGTCAGCATTCATGTTTTCAATTGCAGGGGAGCACTGGGAAATATGTATTCTATTTTGCTAGCTGTCCTGCTAACGCTTTAGCTTGCTGGAGTTGGTGAGAGATGGCAGCAGTGGGAGTTAGCATGCTGTTAGTCATTCAGGTGACATGGTCTGATAGACAAAGCTCTCGAGCTAGTAGAGGAGGATGCTTATCTAAGAGAGAGTCGCGTCCAGTCATTCAGGGTTGTGTAGCCTCACCTTACCACTTGATGCCAATTCTCTTACTCAAATGCAGGTGGAGCTTTTCAAAGCACCTAATATTATGTTTGTGTTTAGCCTATGTCTTGCAAGCATACAAGAAAGGAAGGTGAATCACTCACTTGTATGCTTTGATCTTGAAGTTCAGTATTATTCCTTTTCTGTAAGTGGTTTGTCAGACAGAATTTCTTAGTCATTGCATTTGAAGATCTCTCCCTCAATGTCAGAGGCAAGGCAGTTGGAAGAGATGTAGTTAGAATTCCTCCATCTTTGAAATAATTGATTTGGCATAGAATATTTCATGGACCCATCAATGCATTTTAGTAAGACCATATGACGTGTCAGTGGCTGTTACTACAGTTGTTGTTACTAGAAGGTAGGGCTCCAAGGTTTTCTGTTTTGTTTGGGGGGGGGGGGTTGTTTTGTTTTGTTTTTTTTCCTCCCAATAAATTGTGGACATTTTTGACTAGTACAGATTAGTTCTTCAGATGATCCATGGACAACCTTTCACTGCAATTTAGGGTGTCTTAATCCAGATCACTACTGAGAACATAAGTTGAAATTTGGATTCTGTGGAAGTTATTATGAGTATATTAATATCTGCCACATAATTTGTCTGCTTCCAACCATACTCATCTTAAGTAAAAATTTGCCCTTTTTGAATAAAAGCTGGCGACTGACTGGCATAAAATACACGAGGTATTTTTAGAGACAGACAGTGTAGCTTTTCCCATAGTAGATGGTGGATATCTACCATTAATGCACCGCTTGCTTTATGGGATTAGTGTGGCTAATGAGTTGTTTATAATAGTTTAGTAAATAAGGGCTTTTGTAGAGTCAGTGCACAAGGAGGAAAATGCTGAGAAGTCCCATCGTGATCTGGGATATTTTTCTTTGAATAGCATCACACCAGTTATTCCTTGTGAGGGATGAACAGTGTTGTCAGCATTTCTTAATCATCATTGCCCGTAGAAAACTTATTTTTATTGGAAGTACCTACCTGGCCACTATGAACAAAAATCCCTCAGGGAGAAGACCTGTCATTGATTGAGCTACAGTGGCTCTAAGAGTCTAGTTCAGTAGGCATGAGGTTGTCATGTGCCTTATTTTCCCAAAGAAGTGAACGCTTTGGGATTAATTAAACTCTTTTCAGTCTGTACAGCAGTGCAACCTTTCTTTCATGCATTTTAGGGCTTGCACCGTGTAAAAAGTCAAACATGCTATCTGCATGACTCCAAGGTAAAGACTTTGGGTAAAATTATATACGTTCTTGAAATGAAAGAGACTTGCAGCGCTTGTCAGCGTGTCACGTGGCCCAAAGCAGTTCAAATGCGGAGGTGGTGTTCAGCTGCAGTTCCTAGACTCTCCGCAAAGGAGAGAGCTCTGTCTGCCTCAGTCTGTCGTGAAGTCTTTGGTGAAGTGGCTTCTGCCTGGTGCTTTCAGCAGGCCTTCCACTGTGTGCAGTTTGCATAGGTTGTTTCCAAATAACTGCTACCTGCTACTAAAACCATCTTGGTTTCATTGTTTAAGCCTCTCCCCATACGTAAGCAAGCCGCGCAGCCTGCTCTGGGCTGTTTGTGTAGCGTTAGTACTGCTCTGTAGCTGCCATCATTAGAGGAACAGGCTAACAGAAGCAGCCTGCCCTGTCTTCTAAGAGCAGCCAATCTGACGTGTATGTATTGGCTTCAGCAGGTCGAGGGTCCCAGGCCACATGAGCCATGTATGAGAGGAAAGACTGCTTACAGAGGGGAAGGGCAGTTTGAGTTGGGTGTCTGAAAACACTTGAGTTCAAAACAGACCTGAGGTGCAGTTCTTGTTTTAAGAAGGTATCTTTGTGTGCCCAGTCTATGCCTCTGAGTGTTCACCTTCCTAATTGCTGTAACTGCTATCTGACCCGGCTTGAACTTGAAGCGGGTGCTTCTCACCCTGTGCTCATTTTTCCTGGGTATCCATTCAGCTGACTAATGATACTGGATTTAAACTTTTCAGATGCGAGAGGTTTAAATCTCAATGTAAGAGAGGTGTGAACCACACCATGGCATGTATTGCTGGCACGAAGAACCTTAGCATTTCAGCACCTCCCTTAACGAGAGAGAGTGTATCTTACGTGAGGAAGGGAGCAGGGCAGACCTGTGCAGGATTCCACGTGCAAGGAACTTCCCAGTAATGACGATACATACACAGAGGCCTTTTGCCTCTCACGGCTTAAATGGCACAAGAAAGGAAGCAATGTTTTCTGAGCAAACAAATGGCCAAATGAGGTGGGAAATATTTTATTTCAAAATTCTGGGATTATTATAGATGATGATAAGCCATTTGTTAAAAGCAAACCTTTACATTCTTTCTGATTTCATACCTGAAACTTTGTGGTTAGTCTGTGTAACTGGAAGTCTCTGTGCTGACACGATTGTGTCGCATAACACTGGCCGTTGTAGTGAGGCGGTTCCATTGCTGGCACTTACACCTTTGTATTGTTCATGCAAAACATAATTGTTTGGATTGTGATGGGTGCTTGAGGTTAGGGACATAATTTCATCCCACAGACTTTCACCTTAGCTGTAAGGGCTTAATGCTGAATACACCAAAAGTAAGTGCAGTCCTTAGATTATACTCCTAACCAGCAATTAAATACGTAGGCAGACTTTGCAGATCCGTTTCTGAAATGTGCTCTTCAGGCTTGTCATCCAAGTGACAGCCCACTTCCACTGATCCCATACTAATTTCTGAAACTAAGATCTGTTTACTTTTTATACTTATAGTTGATTTTGATCAATCGGTAATCCTACAGAAGGATTAACTTCTAGTTTTAATATTATTGTAAATTACTTATTTTTTTTTAAACAGGAAGAGGTGTTATAAAAATTGACATTGTGTGCAACTCTAGGTCACAGGTTTTACTGTTTAAGTAAAATTTATTTTAAATAAAATTTATTCCAAGTATAAATGCTAACTCCAATATTAATAGTTCTCTTACCAGCTAAAAAGAAGTAATTTTATGCATAATTATTTTCTTTAGGAGCGCTTGCTAATTTTGAATGTGTCTCCCACTCTAAGGAGTCAGTGGAAGTTATTTTAAGCTGCATTTTGTGGTTACTATAGGTGAGTTGGTAGTACGTATCTAACCCTTGGGCGGTGCTGTAGTGTTGCTCAGGGCTGCATGGCGAGGTCTTTTCAGCACCATGAGAATGGCAAAGTTGTGGTCATTTGGAGCAAATTTTAAAATGTGTGTGACAGGCTGTTCATAGACGTAAGCACGGATAAAGAGAAGGTTGTGGACTTCATGTAAATATTCAGATGAGGTTATGCTAACTTAGGTTTTTGGAAGATACTGTGAATTGTTTCCCTGGCAGAAGTAGCCCTGTAGATAAACGTTAAATACAGACTGATGCTGTCAAAAAAAGAGAATGCATGTCACTTAACACTGAAAGTGACACTTCATAAGGACCTTTTTCAATGTATAGTTCAATAAAAAGGGTAATCTGTGTAGGGATATTCTCTCCTTGCCTACAATTCTGCAGTTCTGACAGGATCACGTTCCTGGTTTTACCTTCATGCTGTCCCAGGCTGAAATACTTCATATTTAACACTCTGGATTCTATAAATAATTGACATGCCTGTCTTAGCAACGAAAGATCAGCAGCAAATTGTATTGTTGTTGAATAATAGGGTTCTTCTGCTTTCTTTACTCCTTTACATCTTAATTTTCACTCTGCTACTGTGAGTGTAGGAACTGATTTACTCCACTTCAGGAAAAAAAGTATTACTGTTCCAGTCCTTCAGGGGAGGAAGTTCAGGGGAAAGTCAAGAACTCGCAAATGAAACCATCTGAGTAAAGACTAGGTATTTCTGCATGTTTTCTGCATATACTGTTTGTTTGTATTTCTCATTCCATGCAACTCTTCTGGGTCATATGGGAAAGAATTGTTTTAATGGTTAGACAAGGTTGAGGCAAATCTAGAAAGAAAACTCTGCTCTGTAACTAAAACTAATGAGAAAATATTAAAAGAATAATTTTTGTTTATAAGAACTTCTGTGTATCTTTGATGACAGAGGAGAAGGGTTTTGTGTAACAAGGCACCGGACCAGGCACCCAAGAGATAACCTGAGTAGCTGCACTGCCATAGTACCACTGGAAGGAAATCACGGTTGATTCTGAATTATACTTCCATTTGGTTTATCTATTCATAAATAATGAGGAAAAAAGTCTGGGAAGTTCCTTCTCATTGTGAATTTGTAGTGTGGCAGAACCCAATCGTGGTGGAGTCCTTTAAAGATTTGAGACAATGATTTCAACAACAAGTGCTTTGTAATGGAAAGCGTGAGTGCTCTGTTGTTTGTTAGTGATGCTTCCATGTTACGCATACACAGAATAAATCACAGGAGCGTATGAATGAAGACTTGGTTTGGTAACTCCAGGACAGGTTTTTGGGCAAAGGGCAGAGCCTGGGTGGTACTGTCATCAGAAGTTCCTCGGGAGCAGACTGACTCAGTTAAATTTGACTTTGCCTCTGGCTTCCAGTTCCTGAATCTATGTGGCTTTGAACACCTCCTGCCTCTGTTTACCATCATCAATTTCTCTTCCTTCGGTTCTCCTTTCATTCTTCCATCGTCATCTACCATTACTCACTCTTCTGTTTTCAGTGCCTGAGGCTGACATTTTCATACCTTGGTGACTAAAGTTTGGCTCCTAGATCTGTATTTGTTCAGTTAATATAGACAGCGGTCCAATTTTTGAGGAGTTAAGTATCCTGGAAAAGATATTTGTTTAAAAGTAGGAACAGAAATTTAGGTGCATACCTTTAGGGATCTTAGACGTAAACATACTTTCCTGTTATTATTTGCTTCAACTGTCGCTTGAGATCTGATATCAAACTAACCTGGAGATTACGCTATCTTGTACATGTTGAGGGGAAAATAAGAATTATGGAAGATGGCCTTTTCCTCAAGTAATACGGGTTACTATGTGGGTTTCTGCACACACTGTCAGCTGGGATTCAATGAGCTGGTGCTGCCACCTTTGTCGAGCAGTGTGTCGTGGCCAGTCCCGAGCTGGGGGCTGTTCATCCACTGCCCAGAACAGAGCCAGCTGCATACCAACATTGTGCACGATAGCTTTGCGTTACTGATTGTTTGTAGGATTTACACTTTCTTCTTGCTTCGTAGGTAATAAGTGCAGTTTTGCATACTAGCAGGGGAGAGGGGTTAGGATGTGGGGGAAAAACATTCCCAGAGAGCAGCAGCCAGGCTATACAGCTTGTTACAGGATGACGACAGCTTAAAAAAATTAAATTAAAAAAAAAATCCTTCCATGTACCTTATTGAAGACTGCACTAAAATTATAACTGAGGCCACCATGGATGGCAATCATATTACCTCCTTAAACTAAATAACTTGATTGTCTTATTATAACAGAAAGCAAAGAGAAATGTCCTGAATATACTGAAGGAAATTGTCTTTACTAAATCTAGCCCAGCATTTATGAGCATTGTATATATTATTTGATTTTGCCAGAATTACATAAATGGGGGAAAAAAAATGGTTGATGTAAGTTGACTACCAGAGTAAATCACAGCCTAATTATTCTTTTTTTCTGGCTAAAATTAGAATTTGATATAATGGTCAATAGACATTTTCTTTTAATTTTTGAGACATAATTTCTAATATATAATCCAAACGAATTGGAGAAAGTTGCTGCAGAATTGAAAAAATAAATTATCTGAATTTTATGGTGACTTACTGGTAAATTCCCTTAGTTGGAAACTTTAATTTACCTCATATTTCAGTTTTTTCTCCTCTAACTGTCTTATGGGTGTATATTAAAGCAAAATAATTGTTATTTTCTTAGTGCCACCAGGGTGCTGGGAGCATGAACCAAAGTGAAGACAGAACCTGGCCTGTTCTCATAGGGAAATAAAGGACTAAGGACCGCAGAGGAAGGAACGTTGGGGCTTGTGGTGGAGGCAGTGTGCCACAGTGCACGGCGTGGCAGGCGTTCTCCCCTGGCATTGCTGGCTGCAGCAAAATGCTGGAGGTTGGCACCCATGTAAGTCAGTTGGAAGTTGTACCGGAATAAATGGGGCTCCAGCACTGCAGCCCCCCAGGCAGCCACTTGTTTCCCTTCTGGATTTGGTGCCAGCGTAGAGGAACAAAGCATTTTTGCCCTTGTTCTTGGTTAAACAGGTAAATCCTGTGTTTAGTGTTGAGGCTACTGGCTTAAATATCTACAAAACCTTTATGAGGCTTTGCACAGCAAAACCATCTTTCCTCCAGGGTCCATTAAATGGCTTAGGCTCTGGAGTTATGCTTCCATTTAGTCTGGTGTAAATTCCCTATAGCCAGCAGAGTTTTACTAGAGATTGTTTGAATGTAGCGTTTGTATTTCTGAGGGAAATAAATGGGCTCAGAACTGCAGAAGGAACGGGGAGAAGAATGCATCCAAACCCCGGAAGATGACTGAGTTCAGCCTCCTGCTAGGGTAGTATGCAGTTTCCTCCATTCTGAGTGTAACCCAGTATCTTTAGTTCCTGGTAACGTATATACTTCTTCAACTGTATATATCTGTATATATCTTCTTCAACTTCCACACATCATTTTGGGCAAGTTACTTGGATGGCAGAGCCCTAAACAGAGTATACTTCTCTGGAGAACCTTTCTGAAGAAACGCATGTTTTGGGATATTTACCTGGTTTTGATGAACTCGGGAATTGGCAATTATACTTCACAACTGCGGTGAAGTATTGTGAAGTAACAGTGGATTTATACATACACCTTGACTTGGTTAAGTCTTGGGTTTATTCCTAGAAGAAACAGCTTTTGATTCTGTGTGTGGAGAGAGGAAAGGGCAAAACCATTTCATTTCTATCATTGTGAGGGTTTTTTTCGGCATCTCTAGTCACACTTTTAAGAGTATTTTTGTAAAAACACTTGGCATTCCTTGCTTCTAAATCACAGAGTAACTTTGTGCAAACAATTCAAAAGAAATGGGGTTCCAACATTGTCATTATAGCTATTAAAACTGTCTGAATTGTTTTGCTTTTTGATGCTTGCCATAGCAACGGTGGATGTATAATTTGCTGAATATCCATAACAGGATATTTGAATACGTTCTTTACAGTTTTACTTCTGCATATAACTAAGCATGCCAAATCATCACATTAACCCAATTAACCAAGCCAGACCCACATCTGCCATGGAATGACAATGAGGATTTTTTTAAAGAACTTCGTATTTCACCTCACTCTTAACAAATACCACCAAACACCGTACCTCAGAATAGCTGCAGCTTTTATCAGTACGCTGTTAAAAATTATTCATGATTCAGACTGCAAAAACTCCTGGCACGTTTACTTTCTTGCCGCTTATCAGCTGGAGGTAGCTCTGTGTTTGTGCCCCTAGAAAGGAAAGACCGAGTCAGTTTATCCTGTACCATGCAAGCACAGAATCTTCTGCGGTTCAGTACCTCTGTGCCTTAATAGCGATTAGACCTTTGATTTTTAAACAGTGGGGAGCTGGGAAACCTGAAAGATACCAGCAGCACTTCAATTCAAATGGCTTCTTTCTTATCATTTTATTGCACAAGGAATTAAATGAAAATATTTGGGACTCTGCTGGCACGTTTGATGAAAACTCTGTGTTCAAATAGCATCTGTAATATTACGTAGATCATGTTGCTGTAATAACCTATATGCTACTTTTAAAATTATGTATGATTTCAGGTATATAAGATTGTTTATTAGGGCTTTTTTTCCCCTGGTAGAAGAGCTTGTATTGAGGAAGAGAATGAGTTCATTAACCATATGTAGCAGAGTTCATACACTACTTCAATAACCCCTTAAAAATGCCTTACTCGTCCTCATCCACACAAATTCTCATTGTCTTTACGGACCAGGAAGGATCTGGAAAGCCAGACAGTGCTCCCGAAGACACTTCATAGGGCAGGTTGCATGCTACTCTCGAGTGAAGGTAGGTTGTGTTAGTTCTGGAAGCAGAGCTATTACCAACCAGTTCAGTGGCAGTGCTCCTTCCAGGCTGTAAGGGCTGAGAGAAGGCAGCTGGCGTCCTAAAGCACCTTGTCAGCCAGACCACATGGACCTCATTACTCTAATGAGCCATAGCAGCACATAAGGAACTACTTGAGCTTTGGAGAGAAGAAAGAGATGGACACTCTTGTGCACACATGTAGCTGATTTTGCATTTGATTACGTTAAGGTCTAACCCCATGTGGAGTACCTTATGGTTATTTGTTCTCCAGAGTATGTAAGTGAATAGTGCAGCGAGGGCCATGGCCGAAATCAGTGTTTGTGCTCGTCTCCTGAAAAGAACAGAAAGACTATTTGTGGCAACAGTTGCTGTCTACCTACTTGGGAGCGGCCTGGGTTCCTGCTGGCATTTCAGCCACAAGCACTGGTGTCTGCAAAACCAAATCTGAATAGCTCTCCGACATTACTGTATTTGGTAGCAGAGTCAGAATCTTTGTAACTCGGAGGAGATGCGTTAGCTCCACCATTTCTCTCATTTCCTGTTTGTTACATAGTCTTGCCTGAATACCCAAATGGAAGCTCGAGCCCCTTCTGAATACCAGCCTGACGTTAATCTTGGGCAGGAGACCGACGTGCCAGGAGATAAGCTGGTGCAGAGGAGACAGGCAGCGGGTAGGACTGGCACTCTGAAGGCACTGCAGGCTATGCTTCTTGGCTAATCCAGTTGCCCGTTTCTTGCCGAAGGAGAGATTGCAAGGCAGGTCTGTCCATAGGGGGTAGACACTGGCACCTGCCACTCCGTGTGGAGCACTGGGGATGAGTTCAAGGTGGGCTAGCCCTCCGCGTCTTGGTAAGATGTCACCTAAACATCTGATACTTGCGTCAGGAAATTGACTTCCATCTCTTCAGTGCAGAGGGATACCTGTTTTAATCTAGTATTCTGGGTTTGCCATAATGCAAACTGCAAGGAGCACCACCTGTATGGCTACATCGTGTCTTTGCTAAGTGTACGGATCATCTCGGAAGAATATCCAAGGGGAAACACAAATTCCCTAGAACTCATCAAGAAAATGATAGTTCTTTGCCAGCGTGGCAACTAGAAAAGTTTCCAGTGTATCTTGAACAGCTGAAGGAAACAATTCTCTTAGCTGATCCTGTAGCTGCATTGATATTTGTGTGTATTTCTAGGCCAGAGTACACTAGATGAGCTTTATGACCGCCGGGAGTGAGCCTGTCATTCCAGAGCCTCTTCATCAATGTGCCTTTCACGCTCCATGAGATTAGCAGCCGCTGAAAATAGGAAAAAGGAATTTTCCTTTCTTCTGTCTTAGAAGAGACCCATCACACCATACTCCTCTTTCGTCTTGGCTCAGAAATGGCTTCGGTCCCTAGCAAAACCAGAGAGCCAACAGGTCTTTGTAAAGAAGTTCCGCTCTCATGAGGATCTAAGGGAAAATATCCTTTTTGCGTGTTTAGTCACGCACATCAAACGAAACAACCGTCTCGATCTTCGTTTGCATTGTGCAGGCATTAGATGTGGTCCAGTTACCCAGAGCTCTGCTCGAGAAGGCGGGAATGCCAGTACCCTTCAAGTGTTGATGGAGGTGGGGAGAAAACTCAGACAGGCAAATAATATATTGCTCTTCCAAGGCACTTTCTGTTTTCAAAAGGACAGAGCATTGGTTTTGCGGGAGACTCTTTACAGCAAAAGCTCCGTGACATCCCGATCCTAAGGCAGCGTGCTGTAGGCCAGGTGGGATCTACAGTGAGGGATCTGTCCAGCTGCAAACTGTCACCCTTTTTCTGACAGAATGTGTGAGTGCTCATCACAAACTCATTCCCCTGTGATCTGCAGGACTCCCTCGGACTTCTTGCATCCCATTGGCAACAGTAACTGGGTTCTCTGTGCAGATCACAGATCCTCACCTCGTTGGCTGCGTACTGTGCCAAGAATGGCTTTTTCTCCGCGAGCATCACGCTGTCCACCCCAAAATACTCTGGTTGCAGAAGAGGGCCTGCAGAGCTTTGCCTTGCCGGCAGTATTGAAAAAACGGGGGAAGTAACCTTTGCCGCCCCGTGGCTGCTGTTTAGGTCGGCTAAACAGCTTTGTCTGTGATTTTAAGACAGGGGCGCGAGGGCTGCGTGTGCTCCCCTCCCAGCAGCTTTGCGGGTCGTCCAGCCGGGCCGGCAGGCCGAGCGCTAACGTTGCCAAAGGATGATGAAAAGTAACTGCGCTTCCAGGTACCCCCTTTAAAACCCGATTCCTGGAGATCTCGCAGCTCGGGCTCTTTTGCTCGCTCACGAAGAAATGGCAGCGGCCGAGCCCCCGCCCGGACAGGCTCCCTGGAGCTCTGAGGAGCGCCCTGCGCTGGGCCGCCCCTGCCCGAGGGAGCCCGCCGGCCGCCGCGGAGCGGACGCAGGCCCCGCTGCTCCTCCCGTGTCGCCCCTGCCCGGCCGCGGCGGTCGGCGGGCCCGCGTTCACGCCGGAGCCGCCGGCGTTGCCGCGGGGGAGCCTAGGAACGGCGGGACTTTATTTTTAGATTCGGGGCCGATGGCAGGCCCGCCCGCTGCGGACCGCCGCGGTGGCAGACCACCCGCTGGGGAGGCCGGGCCGGGCCGGCCCGTTGGAGCGCTGGGCTACCCGAACCGGCTCGGCCGCTCGCTGCCGGGGAGGGTAGCGCGGCTCTCGCTCCGCTCTGGAAGAGGGCGGCCGGGCGCTACAGGTGCCGCTCCCTCGCCCGCCCCGCCGTCGGAGGACTGGGATCCGCCGTTCGCCCCGACTACCGGGCGGGCGAGGCCGGGCCGGGCCGTGAGGAGGGCGGGAGGGGCCGGGCCGGGCCGGGCCGTGGAGCTGCCCCCGCCGGGCGGGCGGGGCGGGGCGGGCGCGGGGATTGGCGGCTGGGCCGCCCGCTGCGCCAATCGGCGGCTTTGTTTAGGGTTACAGGGCGCGGAGGGGGCGTGCGCCCGCCGGGGCCGCCCGCAGCCAATGGACAGGGCTGGGGGCGGTGGCGCCGGCGGCCGCCCGGCTCGCCCGCCCCATTGGCCCCGCGCGCGGTCACTCTGGGGAGGGCGCTCCTCGTTGGCTGCCGGCGCCGGCGGCGCCGTGCGTCAATCGGCGCGTCCCGCTTCCTCCGCGGCGCGGTTGGTTCTGGCGGCCGTCAGTCGCGCGACACCGCCTCCTGAGTGGCCGCTGCGGCCGTCAGTAAAGCGCTCCGTCCCGTCCTCCCCGTCTTCCCGGCGCCGCCGCTGAGTGGCTGCGGCGCGTGTCACTGAAGCGCTGCCGCGCTCCGATTTGCGGGGCGCGCTGTCCATCGCGCCCATCCCCTCCGGGCGCCCGCCCTCCGCCCGCCGCGATTGGCCGCTGCGGGTGTCAGTGCGGCGGCTCCCCCAATGGGCGGTGCGGGGTGTGCGCCGTGCGCGCGGGGTGGCCGGCCCGGCGGCGGCGGCGGCGGCGGCGGGAGGAGGCGGCGCGCGCCTGGGTCCCGGTCGCGAGGAGGCGGAGGAGGATGTGGCGCGCGGAGGGGAAATGGCTGCCGAAAACAAGCCGGAAGGTGAGAGCGCGGCCGGGCCGACTCCCGCTCCGTGCCGGGCCTGCCCGCCGCCACCGCTGCCGCGGGGCTGTCAGCGCGCCGGGCCTCCCGCGCCGCCCCCCGCCCCTGCCCCCGCCGCGGGGCGGCGGCGGTGGAGGCCGGGCCGGGCCGCGCGGCGCGAAGTTTGGCGGCGGCGGGCGCGCCGCGGGGCCGGGCCGGGGGGCGGCGGGCGGCGGGCAGGCCATGTGCGGCGGGCAGGCCGCGTGGCGCCGGGGCCGCGGCGGCCGGGCCGAGCCGAGCCGAGCCGGGCCGGGGCACGGGCCCGCCCCCCCCCGCCCCCCGGCACGTGCCCGCCCGCCGCCAACATGGAGGCTGCGGCGGCACGGCCGGCGCAGGGCGCGGCGCGGGGCTCGGGACCGCCGCTCGCCGCTGACGGCCTGGGCCCGCCGCCGCCGCCGCCGCCGCCCGGGGTCACGCCGCGCCGGGCCGGGCCTGGCCGCGCCGCCCCGCCGGCCCCCCTCCCCCCCGCCTCTCCCCTGGCGGCGGCGGCGCACGTGCCTCGCGGGCGCGCGCCCGTCACGAGCGGGGCGGCCTCGTCCGCGGCCCCGCCGCACCGGGGCCTCCGCGCCGCCGGGCAGCGGGCGGGCCGGGGGTGGGCGCTGCTGGGGCGGGCGGAGCGGCGCCGCCCGGCGAGCGGCGGGCCCGGAGGGGAGCGAGGGGAAGGGCAGGGCCCGGCCCGCCCCGCCCGCCCCCGCCGGCGGTGCGGCCCCGGCGGGAGGGGGAGCCGGGGCGCCCAACTCCGGCCGAAAGTTACCGGCGCGGCGGGGAGCCGGGGCGCGGCGCGTCCGCAAGGGGGTAGCGCTGCTCCGCCCGTGCGCGGCCCCGCGGCGGCCGCCTCCCCCCCCCAGCCCCCCCGCAACCGGCGGGGCCGTCCGGCGGGAGCCCGGCGCCCAGCCCGGGGAGGGGAGCGGGGCTGGGGGGGCGGGAGCCGCGCAGGCGGTTTCGCGGCGCCCGTTCGCGTCGAGTTCAGCGTTCCGTGCTCCTCCACCGAAGTTTGTCCGAGCGGGCTGGCGGGAAGCGCTGGCGGCCGCTCCTGACCCCGCCGCCGTCCGCTGCGCCGGCTCCGGCCGCCCGCGGCGCGGCTCGGCCCGGCCCGGGCGGGGATCGCGGGCACGGGCGGCCGTCGCCCCAACTTTCCTCGTAACCCCGCGGGAAGGCGGCGGCCGGAGCCGCTCGGCCGCGGCCTGGCGTGGCGTGGCGTGGCGCAGCACAGCCGGTACCTGGTGTCAGGGCCTCCATTTTATAGGGGCGGGAGGAGAGCGGGAAGGCGGATGGTTTAATATCCCGCAAGTAACCGGTTGCATGACTCAGACTGGGTACCTTTACTGATACCTCACGAATTTATCCGGTTGGAGTTGGGCACCTCAAATAACTGCGTTTAATCTGGCTAATACGGATTTTTTCCTTACCCGCTATAGCGAACGTACTTCCTCACTTTTAACGCATCTGCACTCTTTACTGGGAAACCCCTTCTTAGGGTAACAGGGGTTGTTATCCCACCTCTTCGTCCGGATTTTTGCTCAAAGTGCTTTGTGAATATCTTTTTTTTTTTTTTTTTTTTTTTTTTTGGTGGTTTCCTGTAATTTAGTAGTTGTAGAGCCTCTGTAGGCATGGCCGCCTTTGGTTTGCTCTTTGCCTGTGCCTGGTCCAGCATGATGAAGGCTGAGTGCTCTTCAAAAATGTAAATTTTAAGTAGTAGCAGTGATTATGAGTGGTGTCAGCTTCATCTTTTATTAATTTCTTTGATGCTCCCAAATTCATTAGTTCCATCTTCCCTGTGGTCTGGAAAACACCATGCTTCATTCTTTTCTCATTTGTGTTGAAGTAAATGATTAACTCAGCCAAAGTAGTAAAACACCAACTGGTTAACAGGGGTGTAAGGGAGAAGAGAATTAGCGTCTCTCTGGACTTTGTAGCGCAAATTGCAACATTTTGGTTCTTCAGTGGATGACGGTATTGTCACCAAAGCACGCTTGGGCTTGATTCTCCTCTCGGGCTTCCTGTGCCAACCTATGATGACGTTTTTTCTGCATAAAGCATGGGTTTTGGTATGCTCATTCCTACGAGGCCACAGCTTTACAGAGCCATGCAGACCAGTGCTCCTTGGCTTGAAAGGTAATTTGGCCTTTACGCTTAGTTATTTAGTGCAACTTTTATCACGTTCCGTATCGGTAACTAATTTTTGTGGGCTGTTGAAGTGTGTTCTTGCTGAGGAGACGGGTCCCCAGCAGCGCTTGCTCTTGTATTGTGCACGAGCTGCTGGAAGAACGACTTTTGTGCCCAGCGTTTAAATGCGCCCGCCCAATGTTGTCGTCCGGCGTTTCAGCCGGCTGGTGGGTAGCTGGTTCTCTGCTTTGTACCCGTGCAGAGCACGGGCGGCACCTCTGAGGTGGGAGCGGAGAGTCTCCAGCGGCTCGGCTCAGCACCAGCGCCCGTGTCGTTCTCGTAGTAAGCGCGCAGAGCAGCTCCCTGCGCTGACCTAGTTCTGTGGTATATTTTCAAGGAGGCGAGATATAAACCATTCATCCCTTAAACTTAAACTCCGCCTGTCGGAAACGTAAATGGGAATCGTTTTAAAGCGTGATTCAAGACAAGTGTTTCACCAGTAGTACAGATGCTGGAGAACGCGCGTCGCTTTAGGTTTTTGTTACTCGGATATTTAAGAAACAAATGTAAATGGCAGCTAACAGTTTAGTTGCGTGGAGAAGCGCTGCGTTTATTGGGGAGCGATCTGCTCCATCCGCCCAAAGTGGTACAGTAGAAGCGAACCTTGTGAACAGCAACCAATGGCTCTGCAGACCGGCCTGGTCTTGGAGCTTCCCTGTCCAGCTTCGGTCGAGGCTTCTCGTGCGCAGCCAGCAGCGGAAAACCCTCGGCCATAGGTGAGGGTTTGAAATGAGGCTGGCGTCTCTGTTCCCTGGCTGCAGGAGAGATTTCCATGTCTTGGAAAACCTGGGTGAGTTCCCTCTTTTCTGGTTTTGTTAGGCAGGATGAAGTTGGGCTCGATGACCGAACAGCTCTTGCCATCCTTGGGGCAGAGGGTTTGTGTCTGCCGCGTTTTGTGTGTCTGAACAGAAATGGGAGGACTGACCCTTGGAGGTGCCATCTTGGCAGCTGCAGTGGGCTCTGAACTTGGGGTGGGCGGTCTTCTTTAAATTAAAAGGAAGTTTTTTAAAAAGTTCAAAATAGAAAGAATGTGCACAGAGGAGCTTTCTTCAGACTTCTGTGTATTCTCAAGGACAGGTATCTGAACGCAGAGTAGTGCCCGTGTATTTCAATTGTGCAGCTGGCGCAGGAGCTGGGCACTTCATTTGTTGTGCCCGCTGAGTCCGGTCCCGTGCAGTGGTTGAATTGCTCAGCTGTTAATTCCGGCAGGGTCGATAGGTGGGAAGGGCGGGAGGTGGAATTTCTCCCCGAAAGTCCCAGGTGGGCCGAGGACACGGGGAGGAGGTGGTGGGGGTTTGGCAGCTGCTCCGGGTTTGTTGTCGATACTGACCGAGAGGGAAGTTAGGGCTTCAAAGAGTATTGAATGCTGAGAGACTGCTTGGGCAAGGTACCTTTTGAAAACAAAACATTCTTGATTTGGTTGTTAAACAGCAAATATTTACTTCCTCTGCGGAAGTGTTGCATAACGTTTTATTACTTAAACAAACCTGAGCTTATTGTGAGCGTGATGGATTGGATTTTGTGCCACGCTCTCCGTACTGCTGTCCTTCCTGGCAAAATTGGACTGTCACGGTGAAGAGGCAAGGTTCGACGCGCAGTCTGCTCGTTGCCCCAGAATTTTTGCTGAATTTGAGCAGTTGGGATCTGACCAAAATTTCTCTTGTCAGAGACAGAAGCAAACTGCCTTCTGCTGAAGTTTCTAGATGTTCACAGCCCACTCTGAGGGCTGTAAGCCAGCAGGACAGTTTCAGAGAGTGGACTCGATTCGCTTTGTCCAAGCAGCAGAAACTACATGTGTGTGTGAGGTCAATGTTTTTTTAGTACTTCCGGTATGATAACCGTTCTACGTGCAAGATTCCTGATGTAAGGCATGGGGTTTGTTTAAAGCGCTAGTTTTTTAATCCAATTTCACGTCTTGTTGTTAATGGTTTACCCAAACACTTTGTCTCAAAGGGTTTTTGGTTTATTTGTGTGGGTTTTCAAAGCTACTTCTGTAGGAAGGTTTCCTACAGATGTAACTGTATCGGGAAACAGTGAAAGGATTGTGTATGAGTAAGGTTAAAACAAATGTTTTTAAAATTCAGTCTTTCAAGACCTGGAGCTAACTTTACATAACCGATATTTTTAAATGGTTCTTCTCAAACTTACAGTCTCTTAAAGAGAGAGACTGTAAGAAAGGTGTGTGTTAGGGGGAGGAAGGGGAGATAGCTATCCTACCTCTCTGGGCAGCTTTCGGAAAGAGGGAGCTGGAATGTGACCTTCCTTTTTTAGTGTCCCTTCTGTCTCTGCTTCAATAAACCAGATATGTCTGCAGAGGGGAGAAAAGCCCCAAACCAACCCAAGCCTTTCCATGGAGTGAAATGAGGCTGGTAGAGTGTGTTGTGGAATACAGTGCCGGTTAATTAAAACGCAGTGCTTCCAGCAGCTTCTTGCATCTTCGGTGTTTCCTGGCTTCCTCTTCCACACCTTGCCAAGTTTTTTCTTTTTATTTTTTTCTCTTCGCTTTGTGTCCTGTTTTCACCTTCCGTGGCTTCCTGCCGCCCCTTCAGCCCTGGTTGTGTTTACCCTGTTTTAAACCCTGTGGGTTTTGAACGGCAAGTATGCCTGCGGGTGCTGGCGTCTGTCTTAACCCCAGTTTTATGGGGTGCAGCACCTGCCCTCTTCCTGGGGTGATGCTGAAGGTGTGGCTTCGTACCGAGGAGCAGTTACGGCGCTGGGTGAGCCAGAGCAAACTCCGTTATCGCTGGGAATGCAGAGCTCCGTGTCCTTCTCCTGCTCTTGTGGCGTCTTCGGTTCAAGGGTTTTTGTGGGTTTTTTCCTGCCAGTTCTCCAGGTAGGTTTCCAAAGTGAAAATGTTCATAGTTTAAAATAATAATTAAAAAGGAAGGTAAAAATATCCGTGGCTGGCGGCTGCCAGCGTATAGGCTCAGAGTAAGCAATTTCACTAGCCTTAGCCAATACTTCGGGACTTCTGGAAAATTTGTTGTGTTAAGAACATCTGTAGCATTGAAAACTGTATAAATGGGTGGTTTACTTTTGCTAGGCTTAACTAATAATATCCATCTCTCCTTAGTTTCATTGCAATTAAATTATAATTGTTTATTTTTGCTAGGCTTGACTAATAATACCCATCTCCCCTTAGTTTCACTGTAGTTCAATTTGATGATGTAATTTTAGTGAAAAGCAAGGGACGAAGGAATTGATGACAGGTCTAAACCAAATGAATTGTTGGCGACGGTGAGCAATGGTCTAATCATTCTGTTGCACTTCTCATATTTAAAAGCAACGCAGTGAAAGTCATGCATGAACACACTTACGAGCTGCAGGAAGAAGTTGAAGCGACTGCACCGTTTGAGCGCTCCTGAAGATTGCTTTTAAAATAGTTACTTCTGTGCACCTTCTGAATTTAACCCCATTCTCTGCTCTTGTATGGTTAGCAGGGTGCTTTAAACCTCCTGCTGAGGTGGGAGAGGAAAAGAGGAGCCTGTGAAATAGAGCAGCCAGTTTGGTTGGTTGGGGGAAGTAGACTCCTAAGCGCGGAGCACAGTGATAAATGTACAGCATAAGAAATAAATAGCTAATTGTGTAAACCAGACCTTCTCAACCAGCGCGTAGGCTTTCATTAAGAAGAATTGTGCTATCAACTCTTCCCCAAAACGCACCATTTGCAGTTTTACATAACCGTGTTGTTTAAATTGAATTCAGTTATAAAATGTCAAGAAACTTTCCGCTATGTGAAAAGGATAAAATAACTTACAAGTAGTGCATTATTGGTGGGGAGAACCGGGACGATAATAGGCAGCAGCAGAGTTTTAGCTATATTTTTATTTCTTACAGTTCTAGAATGGTTTGTAGAGCTTGTCATAGCAACAAAGTATTTATCACAAATATTCCAAGAAACTAGGCTAGATTCAGTAACTTACTAGAGGAAAATTATTTCGTTGATCATCCTTCATGCTGCCACCATTCCTATGACTTCCTCCTCATCCTTTTTGGTTTTCCTCGTTCCTCCCGTTTTCCCCGCAGGCAGCAGTCACAGCTGCACGCGTGCTGGTTTGTGTGACGTCCTCTCTTGCTCCTATTTCATGTTTTTACCTTTGCCCGAACCGTGCACTCTTTCCTCGCGTCCTTTCCTCAGCCCCCAGGCTGCTTCTGGGGCTGCCCGCATCCTTTGCGGTGAAGGATGAGGAACACCTTTGCTCGGCCGGCGCCTGAGCCGAGTGCTGGCATCCAGAGGAGCCTTACTGTGGGAAAGCAGCTCTGGAGAGCTGGACCTGGTTATCTTCTCTTAGCTACCCTCTATTGATATTTAGAAATCTGCTTTTGTTGCCAAGAGATTTACAACTGTAACCGTCCAAATATTTCTAGAAAACAGACTAAAAGCTGTTGGTTTTGCTTATATCGCTGCTTGTTTACTGATTGAAAATGCCAGGAACGAAGTTTAACTATGAGAAATAGCATGCCAGTCCTTCAGATGTTTGGATTGGGGATAATACTCTGCATTTAATTCTGCCAGATTTCATTTATTGGTTTTGTCTGTGTCCAGAGGTCAGCAAGGGAAAGAATGTAGGACTTCAAGGGGGCTTCACACCCCCACCCGCAGCCCAGTACCTAGCAGAGCCAAGTCAATACATGGGAAATATGAATATGTAAAAAAAAAAGAATTTCTTTTGACTAAATCTAGATATCTTGACTTTCATTTTTGTCTCTGTCTTCGTATATCATCTTCAGCAAAGTGAGTTATTGGAAGAGTAGCTTTTTGCAGAGGCGGAGAGTTTCAGAAAAGCCGGTAGGGCTGAGAACCACAGCTCCGAAGGAAGGACAGCGGAGTCGGTGCTTTTGCTTTGGGTATTGACACAGTCACTACTGCGCTCTCTTAAATAAGGCATGCCTTCGGTATTTCCCTTGCAAGGAGGACTGGTGCATGGGTTGATACTGCCATTACGCCAAAGACTGGATGGCTTCGGGTAGCCTACGCTTGCTGGGTTCATATGGGTGCCACTTCTGAACTCTATTTACTCTGTTCTGCTGCTTAAGCAGCAGTGTGGTGAGTGGCGTCGTGGTTAACTTGATGCCCTCCCGTTCCATTTAAGTAGCTAATAATTACATTGTGATTTTAACTGTTTGTTTTATACGAGCCCGCCTATTTGTAACGTTTAAACCCCTCTTACCTCTCTTGTGAGGTAGTTAAGAAGACGGCCAACCCTAAGTTATTACTTCATGGTAATGGGTTTATGAAACTTGTGTTTGTGATTTTATAGGCTTATTCTTTATATTTATTTCCAGTATAGAACTGTCTGCAAATTAGCGGTTGATCAACACCCATTCAGCTGTTTCTGTATTCTCCAATTATAGGTTATATTGATAAACCGTGGTGTTTAAATGGTCTACAGATCTAAATTCACCTCTTGGATCACAGAAGATTTAAGAACCGGTTAAAGAAAAAAAAAAAAGGAGTTGGGGATTGCTTGGAGAGCAGGGGTAGAGCATAGACTCGCTGTGATTTGCCGTTGTGCACTTTAAAGTTTTATGGACCATGTTGCATCCCTTGGGAGGATAAAGTGCAAGGAGCATGAAGAAACCCATAAAATTACGAAGGGTTTATGTGGTATAATTAATATGGAACTTTCCATGAACTTTATAATAGTTGTACTTTCTTAATTTTACACGAATTTCTGGTTTGCTAATAAGTAATCTTGAAGATTGCTAATGGAATTTAAATTTTGGATTTTCATGCTGAATTATAACACGATACATTGTAGGCTGCTATATTTTAGTATATAGCTTCCTTATTGTAGTTTTCAGAATTGGCTGTGCATGCCTTGGGAAGCGTTTTTGAGCTGTGGCCAGCTTTGCACTAAAAAAACCCCCATGTCAATACAGCTTTACTGGCAAATCCTCCTTGTGCAAGTGCAGCTTTGCTTGCAAAAGCACTTTTTATTGACACGGGATGGGTTTGCAGATCACAATGTCATAAGTCGCACCCATAGCAAAAATAATACGAGGAAGAAAGTTCAAGTACAAATATGGCCAGGATTTGCACAGTAAAATCCAGTAAGCGTTGTGAAATTGCAGCTCCTTTTTTTAACGATAGAGGAAATTTTAGTTCTAAATAAATGTAAAATGTTCCCTCTGGAACGTGCTCGTTGCTCTGTAAGTTGGGCATGGATGCTGAGCAGTGTTCTTATTCCTCTGTCTTCGTCAGAAGACTCTGTGGTAGGTGAGTGGGTACGTCAGGTTGAGTAGTAGTGATGGATTTGATTCAAAGTGAAGGACAACCACTTTTTTTTTTGCTCCACCTCCCTAAAGATTTACGTGTTTTGGTTGGAGGGATTGCGATATTATTTGTGAGGAACACGAGTAGCAAAGCAACAGGTTGATTTGGAGGAACGTGAACTCTTGGTAGCCAGCCTGTAGGTGGGGATGACAGATCCTGGGTGATGCTTGGGGATCTGCTGACGGCAAATGCTGTACGAAGGAAGGTGAATCACGGAGTGGAGGTCCAGGGGTGACCGAGGGCTGCCAGCACTGTTAGTGCAGCTGGGAGAGCAATCCTCCTCTTCCATGCCTGGCTTCCCCATTTTGTCTGCATAGGCTTCCCTCTGTTTGGAAATACGTCATGAATGATTCCAGCGGGCAGGGGAGCAAGTTTTAAAGCAAGCATGTGTGCATCGTTTGGGGTGAGGCACTTTCTTGCTTTTAATCCTCATAGCTCGTTGGCCAACTTCATCCTTTTCCAAGGTCAAACCTGTTTTAGAGGTCACTGAATTTAGGATTCACTTCCCGTAACATGATTATTGTGTGTCGTTCTGACCACGTGGCTAGGGGATTCTTTAAGGAAAAGCCTGTCGGATTGAGGCAGGTGGCAGTTCTTGTTTTCCATGTTGGGGATGTTCTGGAATGAAGAAATGTTGTTGCTAAATGCAGAAAAGGGAAGTGTACCTGAGATGTAGTCATGTTATAGGATGATGAAAATGACCTTCCATTGCTGTAGTAACACAAAGGTATGAGATGCTAACAACAGGAGTTGGAGGGTTTAGAGTCAGCAAGTTCTGATAACTTCTACCAAAACATTTTTAAGGGATCTATGATCCATAGGCACTTTCTGGATTAATAATACTGATAATTGATGACAGTGGAAGAAAGTTAATAAAACGAGCTGAATAATGAGAGGTCTGCCAGCCCTGCAGAATAATGGAATGAATGATAGAGGACTTGACTGATACGGAGGTAAGGGGAAGTAATACAATTAATGTCAATTAAAATGTGCCCATGGAAAATAAGCTGATGAGATGTAACTGGGGATGTAGTTTGGCTGATAAAAGCAATAATGTGTGCTGTAAAATACTTTGCCGCCTTAATGAATTGAATGTAGTGCAATGCAATATTTTGAATGAGAAATGAAAACGGTGCAGAATTAATGTAGGGAATGTTAAGTAGGTACCAGCTAAATCGGGTGGTGGGTCTGAAAATACAGGTGGGAATGGCTGGGGCTGCCATCGTGGCGGAGCCCTGCCCAGCTCCTTTCTTTGCCCCAAGCAAGTTTGTGTCTTTGTGGATAACCCCAAGTGTCACGACATGCGTGTTTGTGAAGCTTTGAGCGGCCAGGGGTGGGGGGAAATAACAAAGGTGACAGTCACACGTGCAGAACGTTGACTAGGAAAAAGATGTGGCCAAAAAGCCCTGTAGAGTAACGGTCTGAGATATTCAATGTCAAGCTAGAAATCCTGGAATGGTACACAAAAAAATAATCGAGAGAACCTTCTTCCTGATTTTTTTTATCAGTTCAGCAAAGATCAATGCTGCCCGACTGCTCGTTCGCCCAGGAAGAAGTACAAAACTGGCAACCCTGTTGATTTAGTTTAACGCAGTCATACAGTAAAGTTCCCAATAATTCAGGGAGCGCACAGGACTCATAAATTATAGAGCAGCTCACGTTTATCATACACATCGCTGCTTATCTTGTAAACTCATCTGCTGTGCTTGCACGAGTAGTTGATTTAACAGCATGTATATTGTTGAACTTGACACATCCAAGAGTATAATCAAGCTTTAAAAATACTGGGGATGTCTAACTGCTGTTTGCGCCCTTCGCCCGCTTTCTGAAATGATTGCGGGACGGGTTCTCTCTGGTTTGCTGCAGGTCACAGGAAATTTCTGTATCGTACGTAATTACAGAAGATTTTTATCATGATGCTGGTGGCATCTGTTTAAGAACATAAAATTATTAGATGTGTAAAAGGAAAAAGTTAATATCCTTTTTCTGTACACTTCCAAATGGGAAATGACTATAAATTAATTTTGTAGGGTAAAATGCCAGTGTATAAGTGTACTTCTCGTATACCACTGCCCAGTATCTGTCATGTGAAGCATGAGAATGGTGGAAGAAGGCAGAGATGGGCGGTTTTCGAAGGAGAACTAGTAAAAGTCCTGTGCTGTAGCTGGGATGTCTTATCCTGCTGCTCCTGTTCCCTTTTCTACGGGGACTGATGTGGTCTATAAACATGCACAGTTCGTGGATGCTCTGATTCTTTAGGTGGTGTTAGAGGGGTGATAGAGAGACATAATCAAGTTAATGCTTCTGGGACTTCTGTGGGCTGCTGTTGGGCTTTTGGGGTTTTTGGACCTCTTCTTTGTTTTTTTTAAGGGGGATCAATGCACCTTCTACATTTTTAGCAACAAAAAAGAAGAATTTTGTATTCTTCAGTATTTCTGCTTTGAGGCCCCTGGGTATGGTGAGGTAGGAAGAGATTTCCATCCCTCTACCTCACTCTCATGTTGAGGAGCTACATGCACTTCCTGAGCTGTCCGTGGAAAGAAAAGTAACCTGCTTTTAATCAGGTACAGCGCATCTTAGTTTTAAATGAACTAATAGGCCTTGAGTTGCATTTCTACTGCAGCTTGACAAAATTATAGCAGGTACTGGGGCTCTGTGCTTATTTACTTGCAAATCCTGTCAAGTGTGAACTTCATTTACGACTTTCCTGGCAGGTCATACCGCTGTGGTCACAGCTTCTATAACGTTTTGTCGCTATTGCTTGTAAAATTTGTCACTGAGGGAAATAATAAGCTAAAATAGACACAGGTAAGCACACACACAGGCTCCTCGTGCACAAATCCATCAAAGCTCTTCTCAAACTTTGCAACCACAAGGAATTAAACTGTATTTGTATTTCTGAAATAAAGGTGCAATTTCAACAGAAAGCCGTATTCTTCTTTGCCATGATGAATTGCCTGCTCTTTGACAAGTGGACCTGGTGGGTTTCCAAGTCTCGTCATAGCTAGGGTCTCCAAGTGGAAACCACCTATTCTCCTGTGTGTACATCACATGTTTCCTCTTCTTTCTAGATGATCATGGGAACAGCAATGGCAGTCATGTAAAAATCTTTTTACCGAAGAAGCTGCTTGAATGTCTACCAAAATGTTCAAGTTTACCGAAAGAGAGGCACCGTTGGAACACTAATGAGGTAGTTAAATCTCTTATTTATTCTTAAATGTATCAGCTTACTTGATGCTTATGGATTATTTTTTGAGAGCATGCTGTGTAATTTACAGAATATAATGTCCCTGGCTCTGGAACCTGTTGTTTAAATAATAAAGTCCTATTGCATGTTGAAAGTGAGCTTTAAACTAGACTTGAAGGTGAATGTGGGAGCTGACTACTAGTATAGTAGGAGTCTGTTGCTTGTGTGTGTGTATGTCACTTGTCTCAAAGAGTCAAATCTTGTCTCATCTTATTGACATGTTTCAAAATTGGTTAAAATTAGATAGGTGTTTTGGTACTACGTTAAACAAAATGTTATCTTACCATGTGTAAAGACTTCCGAACAAAAAACCAGTGCATGTTCTTTCCTGCCAAACAGGGTCCTGGGAAATAACTAGCTTACTCTTGCCTGAGAAAGCTTGTTAAGAACAGGGGACACACAGAATTGGGCATTTTATACTGGAATCCACTTACTCCGAATGTGCTAGTTTGCATATCTCCTGTTAACGCATCATGGTTGGGTTCATTGAAATGAAACAGAAGTATTTAAAATTCAGGTGTCTGGTGGGCCAAGGTAAAGTTGAAGAACAATCCAAATAGGTCTATGATCGCTTGCCTTTATTCCTTCTGGGCAGCAGGGCTGGGAGTTACACGGCAATACCCACAGTATAGTTTTAGTTTTTAGTAGCACTGTCTTACAGTACCTTTGCCATATTTGTGGGAATCGTCTAATAATAGAAGCAATCAACTCTGAGAAATTACTGTAAAACTCCAGTTAGTGTCTGCCTGTTGCAAGCTAACAGTTCTTGTCCCTCTAATCAATCATTTGTAACATCTAAACGTGTTAACAAAAACTGTGCTCACGAGTTCAATGACTGCGAGTGGCAAGCTGAGCACAGAATCAAATACGGATCAGTTCATGTGTGTATTTTCAGAGTTGGAGTCCTTCATCCCCCCCTCCTTCTTTTGTCTGAAGGTTAAAGTCAAGTATCTATTTTTAACATATTAAGTACTGTGACAGAATTAATCGGGTCTTTTGGGGAGTTGCTGGCATTGGCTCTTTTGTGTAGATGTTTTTGTCTTGGGTCATTTGAATTGGAATGTAAATTGTAGGAAATGTGGGTTGCAATTTATTCTGTGATAGCATTTATACTAATGGGAACAGGGCATGGAGTAATAGCAATTCCAGTTGCTCTAAAAGATGATGTTTTGACAAAGACAGTTGAGAAAGAAAGCTCTCTGCACAGGTTTGTGGCAGAATGATGCTCCTTCTTGTTGGAAACAGCTTATTGGTTTTTAGTCACTCTTCTCCAGTATTTCTGTTGTCCCTAGCTTAGAGCTTTGTGCATACGTTTACACACGCAGGCTTTCAGCTTTTCTTTTTGAACAATATTTGGTGTGTGTAGCCTCCCAGGGTACAGAACGTGGCAAACGAAGTTAATCATATAGCTGAAAATCTTTATTATTCATAAGCGCGATGCAAATGGGAAAGCGTAGGTGCTTGCAAGGTGTAGTAAGCTAGAAGAAAAATTTGTCTGCGTAGCCTTCCTTCCGAAGGATGTGTCAGCATTCTGGAGAGGGGGACAGTGAACGGTTTTGGTGGTGCTTGCCAGCGTATTGCTGGTGTAGGTTTGTCTCATGCCTTAATTCTAGATGGATTGTTTGCTAATAATCACAGATCATCAGCTAGTATGTTAAAAAACCAAAACCAACCCACTTCTGTCTTTTTGAATGTCATGTTTGTCACACTCGTTTGTGTATCTCTTTCCTCCAAAACCTGTCACTGTGGCTGCCGTGCAGTGGGGACGAGGAGCTGGTTCTGTACGTGGGTTATTACTGGTGCTGTCTCTGCCAGGGTATGTGGTGTGTCGGTTGCAGTTTCCCTGCTGCATTATTTAAAAGGAAGAGCTTTTCTTGTGGCCAGAGATTTTTGGCCTCGTTAGCTCAGAGGAAAAGAAAAAGAAAAAGGCAGAATCTTATGCCTAGATGAAGTCTTGGAAAATTTGTGTTAATTACGGGGGAGGAGGGAGCTTAGCTTACAGATTTTATTTCCCTCCCCACCCCCAAGCTGGAAGTTTAATTCTGTTCACTGTTATAAAACTTGAATCTTTCTTAGAGTATAATTGAATAATAATGTTGGACTACATTTCAGACTCATTCCTAAGGGAATATATTTTTTCATCTGAGTACACAGGTGCCTTCACCAGCACAGACAGAACACGAGTTGTGAAATATAGAAGAAAAAGATGTATTTTATACAGTGGTACTTCCAGAATTTTTGTGTTAATTTCAAAATCACCAGTACTGCTGTCAAGGTGTCTCACCCATAGGGAGGTTTATTAAAAGATATAAAAGAAATAAAATGCGTGAAGTAACTTACAGATCTGAATATGCCTATGACATTGCTGTCCTCCCTCAAACTCATATGTGTTTGGACCAACTCGCGGATGTCTGGTCTTGCCACAGACTTCCCCAGAGAGCGAGTGCAGTGGGAACTGGTGTGGGACGCATCTCGAGGGGTGTCCGGGGCTGGCCCTCCTAACCCAACCGCGACCTGGCTACTTCCCGAAACCCTTAAGCATTGCTTTTTCAGCTCCTTTGTACGGGGATATTTCAAGCAAACTTAAACATGGCCCTTGTACGCATCTGCGGGGCCGTGAAATAAAGTGCAAACGTGTTTTTGGCCACTGGGGCTGGTAGGCAGCATGAAGGGCACCTGTCGTGCGCTGGCGTGCAGGCTCGCTCTGCTGATGATTCCCTTGCATCTGCAAATGAGACGCTGCCGTGCCGGACGCGGAGGTCAGGGAGCAGCTGGGGTTTGTTCTTTCCTCTGCCAGGGCATTGCCATGGGAACGCTGCAAATAACTTTTTCTGAGCGCTTTCATCTGCAGATTGAGGATAATGGTCATATGTTGCTCTGGATTGGGTAATTGGGATGGAGAAACAATATCCTTTGAGAGCTGAATAGGTTGTGGTTGACTTTACACTTAGTAAAATAGTGCTATGAGCAGCAGGAGAAATGGAGCATTTAAAAATGGTTAGAACACGTTATCGAGATGTTTGCTTTCTGTCAGATTATGCAGTTTTAACTGAAATGTTTGATGGAAATATATTTCCATATCAAGACGTCATCTCGTCTTAAATCAAGTTTATAGTGGCTTTATATTTCCTAGTGAAGGAAGTGTTCCTTCTAATTCATTTTTTTTTTACCAGAGATACAAAATCATAAATTTAGCCAAGCAATTTAATTACAGATTTACATTTTTTGAGATGCCTGTGAAAGTGTGTGTGCGCTTATTTCCCTTGCTCTGGTGGAGGATAGAAAGGGGATTTTCATAGGTTTTCTCACGTTAGGGCAAATCAGTTAATTGCCAGAAAATTCTGCAACGCTCTGTGCTTGTGAGGGAGTTCCTTGCTCTTGGGTTTTAGTTGTCGTTCATTTTGAACCGTTTTAGTGTTTAGTGTTTGCGTAATACAGATCTGGTTCTGGTTTTAGTGAGCGGATGGAGCAAAGACTTCCCATAGTGCTGCTTGTAGCTTGCTTGGTGTGCTTGTGGTGCACACCAAACCTGGATTTCGGAAGTGCTGGGTCTCGGGCCCCTTCTGCGGGGAGCGGGGCTGATGCTCCCAAAGCAGCCCGGGTCCCTCCGGGCGCTCGGCTGAGCTCCCGCTTCGCCCGGCTTCTGTCGGCACTCCCCTCGCACCTCGTCCCCTAATAGAGGTGGCAAAGGTCACTGGCTCGTTAGCCGCTAATCGCTTTGGGCAGTGAGAGACCCTGTCTGCAGAAATGCATCCTGCCACTTTCTGTCAAGTGACCCGGTTATCTGGGAACCGGGAGCTTCCCCGGCCGCTGTGCTCTCAGCGGCACGATGGGTGCAGGGGCTCCAGGCTGTCGGGGTAACCTTGTCTCTGCACGGCGCTTGCCAAAAGCGGGATTGCAGCTTTGAGCAGAGATGCCTTTCATTAATGGAGTTGGCAGCCGCAGTCATTAATCATCCTTGTAAACACTTAATGACACAGTACGAGAAAGAAGAAAAAGTTAAACATCGGAAATGTAAAATGCTACCTAGGGCTTTTGTTTCTGACAGTATTCTATGTTTACGTTCTCTGTTGGGAGAAGCCCAGAATTTCCACAGTATAAAAACCAGCAGTAATTGCTTTGTGTGTTTAGGCTTTTCTTGAGGGGCAAGGCAGAAATGCCCTGTTTTCCAATGGAATATCTAGCATCAACTTTTTACGTATTTCGGGCTTAGGTCTTGCTTGGTAGTATGCAAATAAGTGAAATTACAAAACTCTGTATTTGAGCATTATTTAGCACAGGAAGAAATACTTGGGCAATCCTGCGTTGTGGACCTTGAGTCGCATGCTTGCTGACATCTCTGATGTGGTCTTGCATTTTTGCTTTGCTTGCATGACAGTGACATCCTCCTCTTCTGCTTGACATCGAGTTATTTCCCGTCTTTTCTCTAAAGTGCAGAGAAGATCTTGAAGGTTTGGAGAAACCCAGACTGTTTTGGGAAGCGAGTCTCGAGCGTTTGGGCTGGCTATTATGCTATGAAACGCTAGGAAGGAGTAGGTGAAAGCGATATGTCGTCTGCCACCTGCTACTCCAGTTCCCCCTCAGCCCCCCGGCAGATGAGCGTCAGGCAGCCAGTTACCGGCACGGCTCCTGTCATCACAAGTTTGTTCATCAAAGTACCACTCTGGGTAAAGACCGAGCAGTACGACATACTACTACTTCCTTTTTTTTTAATGCTTTTAGGTGCCTTTTAGAATTAACTCTTATGTCTGAAAACTTAAAACACCTATTTGTTTTGAGGCTGCCCTGGATGGTATGGTGTATTGTAACACTTTGTTACCTTACTGTACCAGTTCATACCTTTTTTACCAAAGTAGCTTCATGTGTTATACGCTTGCTCTCAACCCCAGGAATTTATGGGATCAGCCTTTGTCATCACCACAGTCAAAGCGAGGAAGGGGTGTCTGTCCAGGTACAGCATCCTGTCTGCGATATGGCATCAAGATGCCAAACTCGCTGGGAAAGCAACAGCGCTCATCACAGTTTCCTGAGGGCTGTAAAGTTATTCAGTGTATTTTGTTTAATGCTTTCCATTAGGCTCAAGTTAATTCAGATGTGTTTTGCTTAAGCGCAGAGTTTCCCGAAGCCAGAGGCTGGCTGTTGTCGTGAGAGCTCTGCAGCTGCCGAGCACTTACAAAGCTGGAACGTCCTCGCGGTCTGCATCGGCTCTGTGATCTCTCAAGAGCAATGAGAATATTTAATTTTGACTAATTGCCTGCTGCCCGTGTGATCCCTGAGTATAAAATATTATGGTAGTATTGGCAAATGCTGTTACTGGAAGTTTTGTTGCTTTCTGCTCCACCTGATGATCCTCCGCTGAAAGAGTAGTGGGGAAGTGGTCACAGTCCGGCTCGTGCATGCTTTCTACGTAGCATCGCCTCCTGCCGCCACTGGTCTGGCTCCTGGGGTTGCCCTTAGGTTTGGGCTGAGGTGAGGGCGGAAACAAGTTAACGTACGGTTTTGTGAATGAAAGGAAGTGCCTAGCTGAGGGCAAAACGTTTGCCAGGTGCTGGAACAGCCAGAGCATCTGTAAAATCAAGAATGTTGGTGTTGACTCATGTCCCTTGTTTTGGTGGTGGTGGTCTTTGGCTAGCCGTTGTAGCTGGGAGAGGCATGTCCCACCTGAGTTTGTCACTAGCTAGTGGGATGCTTGCTCTGCCAGCCGTTGGTACCGTGCTTTCCAAAGCGTGTCCATCCTCTGGCCAACAACAGGAATGTAAGAAAACCCACTTACTTTAAAGGAGAAGAAAAAGCTCTGAAGGTGAAATCAGAAGGAGATGACGTTTACACCCTGACTGGAGCAGAGTCAGGAGTAAACTGTTTGTACACCTGACTGATGCCGTCTAGCACGTGTGGGCGGCTTTTCTCGCTGCGCGTGTGATGATGATTTAAGGCTGATCAGTGAACGAGATGGAAATTTCTCTTTAACAGAAGCACTTCATTATGGGTTTATTTTGTGAAATTAATGAAATTCTGCGCTTTGCTTAATGTACAAAGCAGAAAATCTGCTACTGGCTTTGCTTTTGCAGTTTCTCAGTCATGTTTACATAATTAGTAAATGTTGTGAGCAGGCTGGGTGATTTAGCAGAATTGAAAGGTTGCTGTTCCTGGCAATTTTAAACAAAAGCAGTAATACCTGCGATGCTGTTCATGCTCTAATAGAGAGAGATTCCTCATCTTCCTCTTAGGAAAATCTGACTTTTTTTCCTTCCCTTTTGTTAATGTTAGGGCCGACGTTGTAATTGTATAAAGATAAGTCTTTTTAAGTGGCTGATTTTGCAGTTCTGTGCAGTTAATGTGTCGGAGTCCTGGGACCAGATCGAACCCTGTAAAGCATAGCAAACAGATGAAATGTATTGTTTTGAGTAACGTACTGCCCTCCTGGCTTTTTTCCAAGTGAATTTGATTGAATGAATTAAATTAACTTTTTTACACTTAATGATAGCTAAAGAAAAAAGTTACTTCATAATTAGTTTTAGCGTATTATACACAAAGTATAAAATGCTGATGGTATTAAACTCACTGGATTTTTGACATTAGTAACCTATGAAAATACTTCTGAATATTTTTACAAATTTTGAAGCTTTCTAGCAATTAGCTTGGAGTGGAATTGATCCAGTTTGTTTTGAGCGCTCATGTAGCCGTGCCTCGTATACAGGCTTCACGGCGAATGCCCTCCTGCTCCTGTACGTGGAGATGCAGCTGCTTGTGTCTTGTTCGGGAATGGATGGACTGGTTTGTGCGCTGCACCGAGTGACAGAGCAGGCGAGAACAGTTCTTGGGTAAAAGGACGAAACCTCCCAGCAGACCTTAAGTGGCTGTTTCCGATGGAAGGGGCGTCCTGGCTTTTGCCATGTCGGGCACCTCCAGGTTCCTCTACGGAAGGTGTGCCATGTAGACAGCCGACATTTAGCAGCAACAAATGCGTGTCCAGACATCTATTCTTCTCTGTAAGAGCGAGCTCTGAATCCTTTGTCTAGCGTGTGCTTAACACACGCACATAGAAGGTACCGTAGATTGTTCTAGGAATGCAGGAAAATAAGGTGGAATATTATTTCCTCTAATTGATTGAGCTGGCGTGCTTTTCCTAACTTGCATCATCTGTTGGGGCTCATCCTTTTTAATGGTGCATGGCTACTCCGAAGCATAGTATCAAAAGGGAATGTGGAATCCAGTGTAGGGGGAATAAAAAGTTGGAGTTACCAGTTACGTAAACCCTTCTTCAAACATGAGAGAATCAGCAGAGTACATTAATTTAATTATTATTTAGCTGTCTGTCTACAGGAACACCAACAGTAGTGGTAGGTACTGCTGCATCACGTATTGGGGTCTCTGGCTTGCCCAGCACGGAGTGAAATACTCACTGGTGTGTTACACGAGTTGTACTTTGTACCGCATTTTACAAGGAAAATGTTACAACAAAGTCAATTTACAAAGTCAATTTAAATGTCTCTCTGCCAGGGACTGGCGTGGCATACATAAACAGAAATGAATTGGTTCACTTGTCAAATGAATGGAAACTGAGGATATTACATTTTGTAAGTGATTGAAATCCTGTCTTCTCAGTCTCTTGTTCACTACTTCCAAGGGTGGCTGTTTCATTTTGAAGAGAAAAATCGGGGGATTTAGAGGAGAGAGAAAAACTAGATATAAAGGAAAAGTTAGTGCCAACAAAACCGAAGATTTTATGCAGGGGTAGTACTTGAGAACAAGGACTAAGAGTGAAACCAATTTGTTTTCTACAGAAGGAGTGATCATTGGGGCATTGGGGGAAGCAAAGTCTACATGGGGGGAGAGTGGGAGAGGGGAGAAATCTGTTGCAATAGGGGAGAAATTAAGAAAGAAAGTTGTTGCGTTCGTTCCTTTGAAACTGGCGTCTGTACCAGCTGTTCACAAACATGGCTGTGGGTATAAAAACAGGAGCAGGGAGCTGTTTGCTGGCCGGCAGACAGCAGAGCGGGGTTAGCAAAGTGCTGGTGGGGTGTTGTGCTTTCCAGCTCTGCGCTGCGTTTAACTCCAGTTTAACTCCAGTCTCTGGTTTAACTCCTGTCTGGCTCCAGCAGTGAGTCAATTGCCATCCCACGGGTAAAATGTTCTTGCGGTTATTTAAAACTCATCTTTATACAAACTTTGTATTACCTGAGAAGTCGGGAGGGAGCCTCAGGCTCGTGTTGGGGGACGCAGCACCCATGGCACGGACCCGCTCTGGGGCTGCCTGCGCTGGCAGCTCGTGTGCAGCCGCAGGCACCTGCCCACGGGGTGACTTCCCCATCTCTCACCTTTGAGGAATTCCTGAGGTATGGGGTCTTCCTGATAATATGATTCATGTTAATACCTTCCGGACTTAATTAGCTGCTGAGTCACTGCAAATCTGTGTCTGTTGTTGAATTACTTCTAGGTCGCTTGGTTTCCAAATCACGTTCCTCCAAAATGAGGTCGTCTTACAAATCTGTAGTGTAAATCGCAATTAAAGGACCCAGCCTTAGCACACGAGTGAAATAACAGTGGAAAAGCTGGCTTTTTGTTTCAGTTCACAGAAACTGGAATTGATAAACGTTGGAAGTAATGGCGAGAACTTAGTAACTCCAACGTGTGGCAGGAACTTTAGCAGGAGAGTTTGCCAGACACTGCCCATGAAGGCAATATTAAAAATGCAGACCTTCCTGCTTTCTCCAGCGGGTTCTTGACTGTGATATATGTAAAGCAGGAGCGATGCAGAAAGATGCGACGTGTTTTCTGGAAAAACGTACAGGCAAATTAGTTGCACTACGCTTTAACTTTTAACATGGTGATTTTCTATCGTTGGTGGCTTCTTTGCCTTACGAAGACAAGGTTTTGTGGGCTGGGTTTGTTTCTTGGCTTCAATCATGAAGCTGTTTTGGTCCAGATGAAAGACTCCCAAAACTGAATGCCTTGCCAGGCAGGGGGAGAGGGAGGCAGGGGCGGCGCCTGGAGGGAAAAGGGGTGTAATGCCCTTGGTGGGTGTCTTTCTCCTGAAGTTATCTGGTGTAAATATTACGTGTTCTGCATAAATTTAATATAGATAACTGACTACATCTTGCTTAGAAGGGGCTACCAAAGGGGTTTTTTATAGCTTCTGGGTAATTGAAATTCCAGGAGGAGAGGCCTTTGTCTTGGTAACTGCATTTGAATCACTTTTTTATTGTAGTGTTAAAGCGGTATGTTACGATGTTAGGAGTTCAGTGTGTGTGTGTCAATAATTACTGTATTTCCACAGTTATAAAGCAAACTCTTGAAAAAGAGCATGTAACACTTACCCTGAAAACAGATGATCCAAAAGTTGTATTGACAGCCGTTTGTGTTCCTACCTGAACGGTAGTCCCCCCAGCAAAGGTAACCTCCCCGTGCTGGAGCAGGACCGCATGCTTTCTGCATCGCAGCTCAGGCAATTGAGCCCTGCTGGTTCTTATCCTGAGCTCTGAAACACCTTGTGCGTAATAAGAAACCAGCACACCGCTATGGAGATGGAAAGACTTGTCGAAGCCATTCTGCGGGGAGGTTTAAAAAAAAAAAAAAAGAAAAAAAAGTGCTAGAAGTAGGAGTCAATCTGCGTAGCCAGGGTGGTGGTGGCCGCAGGAGGGTCTGCCGCAGCAGGCACCTCGCGCTTCGGCGTGCCCAGGTGGGAGCAGGACGCCGGAGGGCCCTGCCGCGTGCTGTGTGTGAGTTGCGAGAGCTTTGATGTGATTCCGTGGAAGGTACCAGTTTTACTCACTGAAGCTCCTTTGTTTTGCAGAGATCTTGATGCAGACGCCCTTTTGGATTTCTTTTTAATAATGTGTGACCCTTCACCTTTGATCCCTTGACCTGCATTACTTTGGTAACCATTTCATTTTTTTTAATTTCATTTCATTTTTAATTTTGGTGTGCAAGCTGTAACATTTCATCATTTTAAACTGTAGCGTTCTTTGACCTCCCCAAATGTCTTTTTTTCTATGAAGATATGTAATGTTGGCTTTTCTTGAATAAAAATTATATCAGTTATTAAAAAAAAAATAAAGTATGTAATTTTCATTGGGTTTTGCTTCTTTTAAGTTTAACTGTGTGTATGTTTCTTCTTTAGTACATTACTTTTGTTGACCTGTGTTCTCCCAGTACTTAATCTAATTTATTTTGCTATTTCTGTACATCTTTGGTTTTAATTTGCATTTCTCTACAGTTCTTTTGGTCAGTAAAACATACGCTGTTTGGTGGGTTCCCCCCCCCCGCCCCTGGTCACATTTTGATAGCTCAAAGTAATCACAGGAGCATTTAAGATACTCTTATGAGTAAGAAATATTCTTTATTGTTAAAATTTTGTTCCCTGTCCTGAAGATAACTTTTCCTAACCATCAGCTTAAAACTGATAGCTATTTTAATAAAAGATTAGGCTTTAGACCAAAATGAAAATCTCAATCGAAACTCAATTTACACTTATTTTTACATTATCACTGAAGCCGAAAGGAAAGTTATCAATGCTTTGAGATGCGCTTTGAGCACAGATGTGCTTAAAGAAGCGGTATGGTGCATACGTGGGATAGTAAAGCCCCCAAAGTTTAGTAGCCATTTGTTTCCATTTTTCTGTTTAAAGGGTACAGGCGTATAGGAGACAGATTTTGGCCAGGTTCTATTTTTATCTTGTAAAAGATCATATGAAATCTACTGAGCACGGCCCGCTGAAGCACAGATTATTTTTTAAGTGTCTCATTATTTTATTCTCTAACATTTAATGCTGAAGTTTTAATTGCACACAGATGAAGCTGCTAAATGAGCACTGAAATGGATTTAGGTCTTCTCTGAGCCTTGTTGATGCTTATAAAACTTTATATCGTTCATTAGAACTACAGATTAAAATTGTAGTGAGCTGTTCACATATTACAAGCAGGCTTCGCCGACCTCACCTGGCCGCTGCCCGTGTCTGGCCTCTTTTGGAGGAGCCTGAAGCCTGTCTGAAAACCCTCCTGCTGATGTTTTCCCTCGAGAAGCAGAGGCTGCAGCAAGCTCCGCTGCAGTGTTTGCTGGGGGTGCTGCTGACCCACGGGGCTGAGCCTGAGCTGCCCTTTTTACCCCCGAGTCCTCTGCGGGGCTTGGTGGGTTGAGCCCCAGCAGGTTTTACCCCAGAGCAGTGGGGATGCACCGTCGTCACCACAGTCAGTTTCAGGCAGCATCTTCTATTTTTAATTAGCATCCATGCTTGGGAAAATGGTATTTCCAGCACTAATCTTTGTGCTTAAACAGCAGGATCTCTGTTTTTAAACTGCCCTTCACTGTGTTTGCAGAGTCACCTGTTAAAATAACGTGGCAGTCAAAAACAGTATTCAAACAATTCTGCTGACTGATATCTCCTCTTGTTGATGTACTCCAGGTTTCTCTCTCTGACCCAGTGGTTAGGAGCTGAGACGGAGAATCGCAGCCTTCGTCAGTGTTTGAAGTGTTCGGGTGTTTTTTTCCTTTTCCCCTCCTGTTCCAAATTTTAGCTGTAACAGTTTTTGTGGGCCTAGAGTCATCAATTCTGGTATACGAGGCTGGCGCTCCTACATCGAGCGTCTTTTGGATAGCTGGGATTTGGCTCTTACTCTGGTTTTAATGCTGCCTGTCAGCCTGAGAAGTATGATCCTCCAAAATAATCTTGAGCTATTTCTCCAGTCTTCAGAACAGCATTTTTAAAACTCAGCAGAAAATTTTTTTTTTTGCCCAAGAAAACTCCTTGAAGACTATTTTTCTCCTCCTTGTAACACATATTTTATATCAGCAGCAGTTAGACATGGATGCCTTGACTTTCTAGGAAAGCAATTTTAAAAAAACCTTTATTTAGACATCTGGAAACCAAAGGGAATCTCCCTCCTCTGCGCAGAGGGCTGGCTTTCAGCTGCCTCCTGGTAGCACAAATAGTGAGCGGAGAAAAAAAGTGATGGAATAAAAATGTCTGATGTTGGGAATTTGAGTCAGTAATATAAAAACACATGAGGTTAAAAGACGGCTAGAATTTTGTGTTTCAGGAGATACTTTGTCATGTCCATCCTGCCTTCTTTTCATAAGGTAAGCGCTCTTAGCGATGGCAGTAGCTGGGTGTGTCTCACAAGATGTTCGGGTGACAGGGGATGATGCCTGCTATCTTTTTCATGATCTTTCCAGTTAGATGCAGATGGTCATTCGCAGAAATCAGTGTAACGAATACAGATTATGCCTGTTTAGCTATTGCATGGGCTTCCAGGATGCTAGAGCTGCTGAGGAAGGAGGAGGTAGAGCCCTTGGAAAGGGAGGATAGGAACTGTTCTCAGTTTCCTGTATAAACAGCAGTAAATATGAGTAAGAAAAGCTGCTTTGTTAACACGGCAATAGCATTACCATTTACCCGAGCTTAAAGTCTGTTTCGGGTTTCTGCTGCAGTGTTACTGGATTACAGCAGGTCACATCAGCAATGATTGTCCATTTTATGGCAAGAGATGATGGAACTTAATTCATTTTACTGAGCTTGTTTTTACTAAACAGGAAGTAAAATACATGTTTTCTTCAAACGCTTAATCAAAGAACTACACAAATGCTGGAAAATGTTGGCAGAGCAAAGCATTTGTCTATTTAAATATTAAGAGAATACTCTAGCGAGAGATTTGTTCCTGCTTAACAAGGTTTGTCTGTTACTCAAAGCTAGAATATTGATAACATCCACTCCTGAAACACGTCTTAATTTTGAAATTCATGCAATATCTTCTATTGCTGGATGCTTTTATATGCTAACCTTAACATAAGGCTAAATAGCTGAAATGAATGCTTGGCACGTTTACTAGACTTAGAACGTTGCACGTCTTGCAGTTCAGGTAATGCAGCTGGGGTCTGATTAACCTAATCTGCTTTATTCAACCTAGTGGACATACTTGTGTATCAATCATCTGCATGAGCTGTTCATTTAATAAAACATACATAGGCAACAGACAAATTACTCACTTCAGTCTGGACTACTTTGAAAAACAGATGTATCAGTGAACACAAGCAAACGTCGGTTTTTTTCCTGTTAATAATAAAAGTCATCCCAACATGCAGGATGAAAAAGCGTACAGGACAGACACCCCCCAAGTCTATATCTGAGGAAGCACATATTTCTGTACAGAATCTGTACGCAGTAAACTTCACAAATGGGCAGCTGTCCCCACTAATGTGTTTTAGGGTTGGTGGCTTCTAGGTGGGAATCCTGTGCTCTGGTGCTTGGAGGGGAAGGGGAGCTCCCGCTTTTGGGAGGAAAGCCTGAGTGCTGCTCCAGGCTGCTGGAGCAGTGGCCGGGGGAGGACCGGCGCCCTGGCAGTCGGCTTCTTAGGGCGTTTCTCCTCTGGGGCTGGGGGTGCGTTTCCCAGGCTTCTCACCCCGCTTGCTGCTCTGTGTATATATTGTTTTGCAAAGTCCTTAAATAATTTAATTATTGCTATTGCTTTCATCTTTAAATTCTCAAAATGCATTAAGGTCTTTGATTGCTGGAGGGGTAAGCCGGCGCCGTCGGGCAGCCTTCCACGACTCGGTCTTGTGCTTCTGCTTTTACTATGCTTACAGAAGTAGAACTCCTGTAGCAATCGAAACCCTGCATTTGGCTTTCTCTATGTGCTAGAGCTAGGGTCCTCTGTCTTTCCTTCGCTCCTAGCTGCAGACCTTGGGTGAGAAAATGTTCAGTGATAAAAATGTGTTTTTATTTCTCCTTCAGGTTTGGCTTGTCTGCTTTTCAGCTCTTCTAGACATTGGAAATTCCAGTTTGTGTTTATTTTCTCTGGATTCCTTCCCACAAGACAGAGGTGAATTCAGCATGGATTGTTGGGGAGAGCCTTGGCTGGGAATAAGGATAATTGCAGTCTCTGGCTGTGCCACAGATTTACTGATGATTTCTTTTAAGTTATTCACCTGCACTGTGTCTGTTTCCTCAGCTGTAAAATATGGGTAATTACCTCTATTGTAAAATGTTATGGGGTCTGCTGGTAATTATATGAATGAAGTGCTAATTACAGTGATTATTACTTGGACCTAGTCTAGATCTGGGTGATGTTCCTGTTGTGATGAACGTATGAAACAACTACTACAGCTTGCCTTTCTCCATTCTTTCCGAGGGACCTGGAAGGGGAAGGTGCCGCGGCACTCGAATGTAAATGCCTGATGAGAAGCACTACCACTTTTTCACCCAAGTCAGTCTATTAACTTCCTGTCTTCCTTGGTCCTCGTGCGTTAGCAGGGCGGTAGGTTGATGGGAGGCTAAGAAATTACTAATTCGGTAGCTGGATCCACGTGTAATTTGATAACGAGGGTTTATGCTTTGGCATTCGCTTTTCCTCTCGGAGATGTGAAGAAGAAAGCCGATTGGGGACCGTCCTCTTTGGGATACCGATTGGGTTGGGGCCAATCTGCGTGCTACCTTGTGGCCTCAGTTCCTTTGGAAGATCTGACGGTGATGCAAGGAAAAGTGTCCTTCCAGCTGTTGAGATTATTTCCCCCCTATAAAAGACTACAGGTTGCAAGATTTTGTTTTCAAACACTTTGCCTTTCTCTTCTCCACTTACTTAGGACACATTTTCTTTGTAGCTGGGAATAGCTCTGCTATCCACTAAGCACGGCTGGGTAGTGGAGGAAGAACTGATACTCTTTAAGGTAGAAACGGAGTGTTCTCATCCAGAAAATACTGCTGCTACTGCCCAGACGATGCTGTAGTCAGTAGTAATAATGAGTAGTGTCTTACACCCGTTAACGAAGAGAGGCTCCTGCCCAAAGCCAGCCTTCCCCGCACACACGTTTTGTGGCACAGTAACAACGACAGTCGTGTTCTTGGTTTGTCTCGCTGTAGTTCCTGCGTGCCCTGTTCTGCCACGTCTGCTCCTCTGCCTTTCCGGGTTCCGCTGGACGGAGTTCAGCTCTCACTGCCACATGCCCACTTGCCATCAACCTCAGCCTTGCTTTGCCCCGGAAGAGCAGCCATAGATCTCAGTAACATCTTCAGAATTTGGTAGCAAGCAAGAGGTGATACACCGAGCAGCTCTTCCTTTCTCATAGTTTCATGATGGCAGTGAATTTTTAACTTTCAAGAGGAGGGTTTAGTTACCGTCCCACATGATAATATGAAAAGGCTTTCCAGCAGTGGAAAGGCAATTTTTAATGGTGGTTTTGCACTTGAATTTTCCAAACTAGATGCTCATCTCTGGCAGCTTATTTCTGATTGATTCTACATGTTGAAATCAGTCTGGACTATATCACGTCCTCGCAGTATTTCAGTTGTTGGCAATGCAAAGTCCACCTAATGCAGTTTATTGGATTATTATTCTGTTTGGGGATAACTAAGGGAGACAAATGGTTCCAAGTACAGGTTTTTTCCAAGGCTTTTAGGTTTAAAACTTTTAAAATCATAACTGGAAATCTACCAAATACTTGTATTTCTTTACTGCTCTCTAGATGCGCGTACATCTGCATTGACATACACGTCTGCATTGACGCAAGTTGCAGTTCTGTCTGGAAACGTATGCTTTGCGCCAGGACCTAAACCAGCAAGTCTGTGGCGAAGGTGTGCTGGCAGCGGCGTTTCCATGCAGCGTGCCGGGCGCCTGCCGCGGTGTACCCGACTCCCACGTTTTGTGCCGCTTTTTCCCTTTGCGCGCCCTGCAGCTGCACGGGCGATCTGCCCCCCTGCAACCGGCGCTGCCAGTGCAGGGCCAGCAGCGCGGCGCTCCTGGAGCCCTCCGTCTCCCACCTGCCTCTGGCCGGCCTCCTCAACCACGGCGAACAGCACCGCGCGCTGTTGCGGCTTTGCTCTCGGCTTCGTAAACGACCTGGTTTTTTTCACGACGGAATACTCGTGTGCTCCGGTGGCGGGTAGCAGCGTGCGATTCCAGACGAGTGAAAACAGTCATTACCAAGTAGTAAGTGTATGGAAAGAACTTAACTTGTTGGGTGGAGGAAAAAGTAAATGAGGGAATGTCATCCCTCCCGCGATCACTCTTACCTTGCTTTAAAGCATCTGAAATATCAGGTAGTTGTCTGTACGTGTGTCTGTGCGTTTCACCTAATATTCATGTTAGATTTTTTAAAAACATCATATTGATTTGGGAAGCAAAAAACTTGGTTCGTTTCTACAGAAGCATCATCTGTTAAGGTTAATTAATTTGGTGTGCGATGCTTTGAAAGTGAATAATGCCATATAAATGTTCTCACTGCACGTTGCACGAGTGAGTTGACCTGTGTGCACTCTGCAAGTCTTGTATGGTGAGGCACATTAAATTACTACATAACCTAAAGGATAATCAATAATTGAGATTTGAGATTTATTCAACTCTAATTTTACAGCGTTCTTGCAAAAAGTGGGAAGGTGTATGATATCTGTGGGATTTCTGTATCTCAGTACCACTCTGAATGCTGTAAATAAACAGTGTGAGTAACATACGAACTTTTTTTATGAACTTCACTGTTTAGGAATGTAATAACTGTCAACTCTCTCAAGTCTTCCTCCTCTTAGAAATTAGTGAACTGTCTGGTTTTCATTGTGGTGGCAAAGTGTTGCATAAAACCACTGTAGCTTGAAAACATTTTTATCATAAGTGTCTGAATTAAAATGTAGCATCACCATGAAAACAAAAGTATTAAAGTGTAAGTGATTCCAAAATAACATGCTGCTAAGTGGAGATTTCTTGAGTTTTGAGAGCAGGTTTTTAAACATTAACATACCCCGTTGGGGTAGCAATTGCAAACCCCAGTGAAATAGTCGAGGTGGCATTTTTATTTGTCAGTGGTTACTACGGGAAAATCGGCTTTAACGGGGTTTGGGGTTTTTTTGTTTGGGTTTTTTTCTTTAAATTACCTGTCATTACTTGGCTCTGTGAATCGGTAACTCGCACGCAAACACGTTGGATGCTTTCAGGCCGTGCACGCCGAGCGGAGGAGCGCAGCGGTGCCAGGAGTGCCGCCAGCCGCAGCCCCCGTGTTCGCCCCGTCCCGCCATGGGGCCCCATCCCCTCTGGCAGGGCTGGTGGCCGCGGCGCGTTTGGCATCGCCTCGTAACCCCAGCCCCGCTCAGCTACCGGGGACGTGGCGCGTGCCGGCAGGACAGCCTGGCGTGTGGAGCAGCCAGCAAAGGCGACTCGTGCCGCCTGTCCCTGCCAGCGTCGCTGGAGGAGGAGGAGGAGGAGGAGGGTGATTTCCTTCGGCGCCCCATTTCTAGCTGCCCCCGTCTCTGTATGGACGCGGAATCCCCACAGGAGGGTGCTGTGAAGGCATTTAATGTGCAGATTTTGCAGGGAAGATCGGAGTTTTGAGGAAACGGCGATTATAGGGAAGCCCAAGCTATGTCGTTCTGGCAAGGACCGCGCATGAACCGTCCCCTGGGAGGGGTGCAGGGAGAGGTCTGGCGTTGGTGCTTGCTTGCAGCGTCCGTGCTGCCCGCGCAGGTGGGCTCCCGTGTGAAGGTGTCGGGGCTGCGAGTGACAACGGCAAGAAAGCCGGCGCTCTCGGGCGCCGCGGGGTCGAGCGAGCAGTAACGGGCAAAGCATCTCAGGGCTGTTACCGCACCTCCCGCTTGCGGTGGGTACTGGGACCCTTCACGATGTCATCCATGGCCAACGGGTCGCGTGGCTTCTGGCCAACGAGCCTTGGGGCCACTCATCTGCTTTCCCGTCTGTATGTAGAATATTTAATCCGCATAAGCTGCAAAATCCATTTGGTTGCAAGTAGAACCTCTAAGTTCTGTCCTAAAATACTTTGTAAATTAGACTGTTTCATTCAGCATAATCAGAAAAGCTAATGAAGAATAACGGAGAAAGCTCTCTCTCGTTCTTAGCTGTAAAACTATTCTTTCAAGTATTTTAGATGAAGGAGGTTATTCCTTTTGTATAGCATATACTCGTGCCAAAATACTTTTTTTTGACAAGGCCAGTTAAATAACATTTCCCACGTGCTGCTTTCTTCAGCTGGGGTGCTGCTTCAAACAGAAATTAAGTATGATCATTTAAAAGCAGACAAAAAACCCCACCCCAGAGGCTCCTTGTTCGCCTCGCGCTTCCACTCTGCCCCCCACCCTGCTTCCTTCTATTGCTTTTCACTTTTTTTCTTTTAATAAACTTTTTACACTGAGGATTACGACTGAAGTAGAGACTTATCTTTGGGATGACCTCTAAAACACATGGGGGGATTAAATGCAATTCTGTTCTACAGAATGTGGGTGCTCTGATTCTTTCTTTGAACGGCAGTGAGATGAACTGATAGACCTGTATTATTGTGGGGTTTTTAAAACCACCTAGCTGTTAAATAAGTAAACCGGGCAGCTGGGACCTGTGTGCGTTCTGTGCGAGTCCCCAAGGGGCTTCGCTGCGGGCCGCGGGAGTGCCGCTGCACGTGCTCGCTCTGTGCCGGGTTTTAGACGCCAGATGTTTGGATGGAGACTGGGCTGGGCAGAGCGGGTGCTTTGTGTTATCCTGCATTTTTGGCACTCGTCTTAAATTGCATCACGTAAATCTTTTGACGGGATGGATCATCACGAAGCTTACCTGATAAACACCGTGGAAGGACGGTGCCCAGCAGCAGCGGTGGAGCTTTGCCTCGTTATCGGCATGATAAAACCGAGCGATTCTCCTATCTGCACGCGTGCTAAATTGGCCGCAGGTTATGGCAGATAGACTCAGATTTTGGCTTTGTAAAGTGAGACTTTCTGCTTCCCGGAGGAATTTTGGCCTAGCGGTACCCAGCCGTAGTTTTGGTAGTTTTTGGTTACCAAGCAGTGTCTGTCTGGATGTTAGAAAATTAGAGCATAAATTCTTATGCCGATCAGCTGTGTCCTTTGTGTCACCTCCGTGACCTCTAACTGCTGTACTTCAAACAGGCGCCATTAAACACAGTCGATAACACCCTTATGTATTCTATAGGATCTTTTCCTCCTGCCATCTCAAATGAAAAATAAACAAAAGAGCTTAAGCGCGCAACGTGCTAAATAGACTAATAAGCTGTGAAAATATTTTACGGGGAAATCTGGGGCAAGAGCTGTCTGCTGAAGCAAGCCTATTAGGCTTGGCAGCAGGAAGGCTTTGGGAGGTGTTCTTTGGGAGAGATAATGGAAAGATTTTTTCAAATGTGTGTGTATTTCCCCCCCCCCCCAGCTTTCTGAGTAGTTTTAAGAAATCCCTCCCTCCTTAAATTGATTACCTCTCAGCATCAGAACGCCTTGGCTTTAAGTACCCGCTAAGCTGCTCCTGTGCTGGTTTGACTTTGCCGTTCTGTTAAATGTAAACCAGTTTTTAATCTTCTCATTTAGAGGTTTTAATAGAAAGTAAATGTTTAACTTGCTTTGCTGTGGCATCCAAATCTTTAATCCACGGGAACGTTTCTAATGGAACGGAAACGTGCTTTTGTTCAAACCGGGCGTTACCAGCCGCCCCAGAGATGCTTTGAGGAGCGGCACTTTCTGGGTGGGAGTTGTACGCGCGCGTCTGTTCCTTCTGGCAGCGGCAAAGCACGGGTAGCTGTGCCGCTGCGCAGCTGAAGGTGGAAGAAGCCAAAGGCCAGCGGCACGGTTTTGAAGAGGCAAGAAGGGACTGGTTTGCCTCTCCGAGAGCCGGGGAGGCGGACGATGATTCCTGTTTGGAAATGCCCGGTGCTCACCTGCCCTGAGCTAGAGCTGGTGCCAAGATGCGCACGCCAGAGAAAGCAAATACTCGTCCATGAGCTGATGATAGATGATGGGTGTTCAGGAATGTGACGGGAGAGCAGTGAGAACCCTGTCTCGGGACGGTTTCCAGCTCTGGGGAACGGGGAAAGGCTGTAAACGTGCTGTAAATTCAGCATTTGTGATCACTGCCTGCAAGTTTAATCACAGCTTTTTCTGGAGTTTTACGTTTGGAGATTATATACGTGTTCTGATGGTGTTATAATTGTTGCTGCTCTAGTAAATGAGAGCTGAAGCAGTGCGCATGCTAAGAAAACTCTGAAAAGTGGGCTAGCATCGGATTTGGTTCCTGTTACACAAAAGGGGGTTTCTGCTCTTCTATAGCCACCCGGTTCATTTATTTATGTGTAAATTTAATTTTATTTTTTAAAAAAAGGCATTTAGTGCTCCAGGACACAAATACTGCTGGCAAATTAACAGGCCAAATTCAAAATTCATCAAGGGGGGAAAGCACAGAGCAAATATGGATAGAAACCATCTCAGGTGCAAAAGCAGCCACCCGTGCCCGCTTTGGCAGCAAGGGCAAGAACGACAGCTATTTATCCCTTCAGACGCATTATCTGCCTCAAATAAAAATTGGGATTTTTTCAGGCTGCAAGCACAGCAAGTCCTGGAAGACTGAGAGCGCTGCCGAAGCTTTTACCTGCGCGTTTCCGACCAGCCCGTGCCGGCGGGAGGGAGACGCCGTTCAGGGCAGCTGGAGTCAGAGAGGCGCCTACAAATACTCCATAAACACGATTTCTACTGTTTTAAAGATAACTCCATTAATATAGGTTTGTCCAGATAAATAAAGCGCTCTAATTTTCAGGCTCGTATTGCAAGTTGTCAAGCTCTAATTATGTAAGTGCTGGTGTTATAAATAGCCGGGTGCATCTGGCAAGCCCTGGTCATCGGCACGGCGAGTTACCGTGTGCTCGGTAGTGAAAACCGGGAGGACGGTTCCCCACCGGTGTTTTGGCTTCTCCCCTCGTGCTCCGTGCTCTCGCCAGCCCGAGCTCGTGGATGGTCCCCGTCCCCGCAGAGCCCAGTGGCCGGGCTGGCCATCCTTCCCGGGGACAGGGGCGAGCTTGGATGCAGGAGCATCCCGCGGCGCCCGAATTTGTACCCGATTTGTGCATCAGCTGGGCTGTGTGTGGAAGCCAAAGAGAAGAAAGCTTTGAGTAAAATAATAAATCTACTTCAAAACAAAAGAGTTGTGAGAGTGAATGTTGGGATTAAGCACTGTGTTTTGAAAAATGTAAACTCCGTATTTCAACTTTTCTAATGGGTTCCTGTGCAAGAGATTGCCAGATTTCGTATTCTGTAGGTATTTGTTACCATGCTTTTCTTCCTGGGGAGGAAAGGGAGCTTATTGCTGCCTCTTGCAGGGCTTGCACGGAGGCGTTGCCTTTGAGCGTCCACGTTTCAGTGTTAACGTCTTCTTTCCCGCGGAGGGGCTTGGCGCAGAAGCTGCTCTCCCAGTGTTGTCTCACGAGTGGAGCTCGTTGCCCGGTGTGCCCACACCCGACACGCACACAGAGCTGAGACAGCAGCTTATTTCCAGTTTTGCGCAAGACCGGGTGCTGGGTGCTAGCTCCACAAAGCTAGCACCCCCTCGGTCATACCGGTACGCTATTTATCCGGTCTAGCTATGCATAGGCATAAGTAATCACACCAAGCAGTTTTCTGTTAGGCTACATTTCTCTTATTTCAACTTAAAGCTACAGCACTACTTTAACGTGCTGCGCACGCTGAGCGGTGAGGGCTCTCTGCTCGGGCCGGGGTCTCCAGCTCGAGGGGTGTGACTTTTAGGATGATAACGAGGATAGTTTGCGGGAGGGTGCTTCTTATCACGCTCCTACTAGTTGTTTCGGATGGTTCCCAAACCATCGTAATTAGCTTTCATATTTCTCCAGGATGTGTTTCATTTCCCAAGGACGATAATTTTGATCAGACGTTCCACATTCCGGTCTGAACCCCCTTACCAGCCTTACCCAAGTCCTGGCCTCCTCCCAGCTCCTGGTTGACTACCCCAGGGGTCCTGCAGCTGCCTGCCGCCCAGCCCGGGGTCCCTGTGCTGCCCGCGGAGTGACGCTAACGAGCCGCCTTTTTTTAGGATCTGTGGAAAGTCCTAGCTAAGTCTGGGGAGAGGGAGGGAGGAGCAATAAACCAGACATTTTGTCCCAGCAGAGTTCACCTAACAAATTGTCTGCAGTGTTCTTACCAGTAATGGAAAAAAGAAAAATCCCCGTTTCTTCAGAGATGGGATGCATCGGGAGGATCACCAAGGCTTCGACTTGTTGCCGCTAAAGCTTCAGTGCTCTGGGGAAAAAAAAAACCCCGAAATAGCAAATAGCCGGTCGGGGTGATTTTGGCATGTGAGGAGCTGGAGCATCTGGGCTGGTTTCATTTTCCGCATCGGTCCACGCAGACACAAATACCTACTTTTGTTATCCTTGCTAATTTTGTGTTCTTTCTTAAAGGGAATTGGGGGGGAAGTTTGGAGATGTCTTTTTTTGCCAGCTTTTTGTTACTGTCAAGGTAACGGGCAGAAATCCCTTTTTGGCCCTAAATGACAGGTCGCTGTAGGCTGCAGCACATGGAGCAAAATAAATCAGTTCTGTCTGGGACTTGTCCTACCCCGCTGACACAGAAGGCCGGCGAGGCTGGGGCTGCGGCGGGGTGCAGCGCCAGCTCCTCGCCCGTGAGCTTTCTCGTACCAATTACAGGGTCGGGCATTTTTAATTGATGCGCTCGGCTGAAGGCAGGCGGAACGAGATGATCAGGTAAAATGGAGGAGCCCAGCAAAGGCTCAGGGAGATTTTTCTCCATGTTTCTCTTGTTTCTTTGGTTTGTGACAGAGACCCAAAAAGTTTCATTTTTCAAAATTGGTAGAAAACAGCAGCATTTCAAGGAAATCCCTTCCGCTGGGTGAAGGTGGCCGCTGCACCCAGCTCCACTTGCTGCTCCCCGGCCGTGGCAGGGCTGGACGTGCCGTATCTCATTTCCACCGGGAATTTTGGACCGAGGTCTGCAGCGTCAATACGCTTACGGGCTGGCGTCGCATCACGGGCGGGTGCCCGTGGAAAATGATGTCACGTGGGGTGTCCCAGCAGCGTCTCTGAGAAGAACTTGCAGTTCTCCGTGAGACGAATTATGCGCGGTTTGCGGCCATCCGCAGGGAAGCAGAGCTGCTCCTTCACTGTGTGCTGGATTTACAAGTTGGAATTACAGCATATTAACTTAAATGTTTTCTTTTCTGAGTTGCAGTCCTTCTAATTAAATTAATTTGCAAATTCTGTCTGTTTGCCTTTTTTCCTTGACTTTGTTTCCTCTTTGACCAAAATCCTAATGTTCCTCACTGGTCGCAGGCGCACCGAGGTGCTGGGCAAGCGTGGGGGGTCGAGGAGAGCGGAGCCGGCGCTGCGCTGGGAGGATTGCGGTGCGGTTGGGAACGTCGGTGGAGGTGCTTGCATTCCCCGTAGCCCATAGGAGCGGATTGAAACGCTGCATCAGACATATGTATCACCAAAATAATAAAAGTATTATGAAAGCAATCAGGTGTAAGTTACCCGCTTGGCATGTTAGAGGCAGCTCCTCCCCTGTGCAAGGCCAGGCGACTCTGAATTCACCCCCTGGGATTTGGCGTTAAAACGTGTTCGCTGCCAGCTGACAAAAGAGTCAAGCTCGGATTTATTACACCGGCACCTGCAGTAAAAAATGACAGATGATGAAAATGTATTTAATTATCATTCAGTGCCACATCTCTGTCTGCTCCAGTCTCGGTGCTGCAGCTGTTGGCACACACTTTATTTTAAAGTCAATGTGCTTATCTGCAGAAGAGCCCCATCTCCCCGGGTAAATTGGCTGGGGGGAACGGGGAACCGGCGAGCTCCTCCGAGGCGCGGCTGAGCAAATGCAGATTTGCGTTGTGCTCGCTCGCGTTCGCTGCCTCATCCCCTGGACTTCCCGGCAACTTCCCGCTCCGTACCGAAACGCGCCCTCCGAGCCCGGATGAGCGGTTCCCGGGAGGCGCGGGGCAGCCCGGTGCCGGGCAGGCTGCCCACGCGCGCTGGACGTGCCTGCCTGTGCCTCGCCATCGCTGCCCGGCCATGGCGGGGTGCCGGTAGCGGCTACCGTTACAGTGCACAAGCAAAGATAATTAAACGACCGTGTGGCAATAATTGGCTACGGTTGTTACGGGGGGAAGACGCGTCTCAAAGGCGACTGCGGTTTGCAGCAAGGTCAGGGGAGACAAAACATGTCGTTATGCAGCAGAGGCACTGATAAGTCTCTTTTCCAAATGCCGGTTCCTCCAATGTTAACTTTCTCCGTTGTAATACAAAGCTGTGCGTGGCACCGGGGAGGTTTAGTATGTATCGCGTGCAAGGTTATACGTACTCATATATATTTGGCCCGTCGTGGGAGGTGGCCCAGGTGCTGCTGCCCAGCTGATCCCCGGCCCCTGGGATGCCGCAGCCTCTCCCAGCTGCGGTCAATGGGAGCTGACGAGGCTGCTGGGGGAACTGGGACAAGCCCAGCACCTGCCCAGGGCTGAGCTCACTTTTTCGGAGCACCCCTGCAGCACAGAGCCTGGCAGCCCTCTGCTCCCCTCGCCCCCCGTCGCCCCTGCGGCTCCCTGGGTGCCGGTGAGTGCTCCCGCCCGGGCAAGCCTGTGGGCTGCATCCGGTTGTGGCTGTTTTGGGGGGGAAAAAAGAAAGGCAATTCAGAGGGTGAGCTGGGGCGTGTGTTGGCTGGTGCTGGGGCCGCAGGCTCTGCTGTAGGACGCTGCTCGCTGTTGGTGCCTGTGTCGGGAGCGGCAGCACGTGGGGATTGATGCTGTGCTCTGTGACTCCTGGCTAACAGCAGCATCGTGTCTGTGGAAATTGCCAAGGTAGAAAACGCTGTTTTCCATTACCGGGAGCGTAGGAACGCAATGCATACGCGGGCGGGTGCATAATTCCCTACCGCTGTCTGCAGCCCACGGCGCTTTCCACAAAGCCCTTCAGAAAAAAACACCAACAAATCAGGGTTTTAATCGGGGCGTGTGTGTTTAAAAGGGAGCTCGTGGGTAAGGGGTCCTCCATCTTGTGGCGTCCTTCTCCTTGTCTTTGCGTCCCTGCGGCTCGGCGGGGCGGGGGCTGCTCCTGGCTCCCCAGGGCTGAGGGTCTGGGGTCGCCGGGGAGCGGTGTCCTCCTCGCTTTGTAAGAGGAAGAGCTGCTGCCAGGGCTTCGTTACCACTTGCGTGTTGCCTGCGGTCACCAAACTGCTCAGGGAAAAGGGGTTTTGGGAGAAGTAAGACACTGATTCTTGATGGCTTCCGAATAAGTTAGGCAGGAGCTTTTTGGACGTGAACTCCAGCAGCTTTGCACCATGTGGAGGAAACAATAACCGATGAGTAGAGGCGGTCAAAGGAATTGACCAGAAACCATTGGGAAAAATCTGATTTTTCGTAAGGCTTAAGAAGAAAACAAATATTTTGATCTTGCCAAAACACTTCTGACATTGGAGCACTTTCTTTGCTTTTAATAATGATTTTAAAAAATATGAAGTTGCAAGCAAAAACTAGAAATGATCTGGAAGAGAAGGGTTTTCTTAGATGCCCTTTCACGGGGTGCCCTCGCTTTTGTGTGCGGCATAGGGAGACGTTTGCTTTTAGGGGAGATTTTGCCTGGCAGGAGCATCTCGCGCACCAAAACTCGTACTTTTTTGGTGGATGCGGAGGTTTCCCCCCGGGGTTTTGGCTGGGGGAGCCGGGCAGGCACGTGGGGCTGTGCTGGGTGGGCGCTGCTCTCCATTAACCAAATTCAAAAGCGGAGCAATCGGCTGAAAAACGGGGGCTTTTAAGAAGTCTTCAGAGCTTGTGGCCTTAATGTTCTCACTTCTTCAGAGTTTGGGGGCTGCGGGGGGGCTGGGGCTGGGCATCGCTCTGCTGCAAACCCCTGAGCGGGAGCGGGGGAGCTGGGCTGGGGAGGTCTCAGAGCGGGTAGTGAAACGAAGTGGTTTTTAGTATTCATGAAAAATGCTTGTGACAGCCTTACCCCAAGTAATGAGAAGCCACCTGCAGTTCGGAGCAGTACTTGATAATGCCGTAATTAGATTGGAGATGCAAAAAAGCTCATTAAAATTAAATAACATATTTGTCACTGTTTTAAGAGGTGCAGATTGCCTCGAACCATGCTGGTCTCTTGACCTTGAGTATTTTGGCGTAGTCCTCACTGTTGAGAGCGCGAAAAATAACGTCGGAGCATCCCGCGGGCGGTTTCGTGGTGGTGGTTTTCAGCACAAGGGTGCAGGCGCTCGCCTTCCCCTGGTCGCGTCATTTGGCACCGGCTCGTTTTCGCTGCTCTCGCCAAGCGGGGCCGTGCTGCCGGCACCCGGACGTGGCGCGGGGGGATGGATCCGGCCCCGCAGTTTGCGGGCTGGGGTGCAGCGGGCGGCTGCTCTCGGGAGAAGCAGTCCCTGCCTGGCTCCGCGGAGGCACGGGTCTGCTCCGCTCTCCCCGCGTACCTGTATAGGTTTCTTGCCTCGCGGTCGGGATCCCATCCCTCGTTAGGCGAGAAGGCACCTTCCCGTCTTCTTGGGAGCCGGTGCTGCCTTTTGCTGTCAAACGTGCAAAGAGCTTCCAGGGTTTCATGGAGTTTGGGGTAGCTTTTCCAGCTGTTGCCCGCTGACGCTGTGCGGGCAGGCAGCGATGAATGTCCCTCGCCTCTCCCGCGCCGTGTCGGAAGACCAGCTGAGAGCTCCTGGTGGAGCAGAGCCGGGAGGAGCTGGCGCTGGAGACCCCGCAGCGCCAGACCCCGACTCCCCAGAAATCCCCAGAAATCCCGACGTGCGACGGGGAGTGAGTGACGTCAGACCACGCTGAAACGCCGCGAGCTGGAGGGGTGGGGAGGCAGCTTGTGAGAAGGTGGGAGTCACTCGATACAATGGCTTCTCCTCCTTGCGAGTGCGGATGCAAATATACTCGGGCTGCGAATTTGTGCAATGCAGAAACGCGGGCTTCCAAAGGCATTTGTCTCCATCTCTTCAGTTTTTGATGAAATACAACAAAATGTGTTTTAAATCCCCTTCCTCCCTCCTGCCTGAAAGGGAACGAGCAAAGCCCTAACGGCATCTATTAACAAGACTGTAATTTTCCGAAATTAATTTTTAATGACTAATTTGTCTTGTTTTCAGCTGTTTTATACAACACCTATTGTTTAAACCCCATTTGTTTCTCCACAATGTCACCATGAAGGAGACCGGCGTTGGTTCAGGATCTCCGGCTAGAGCATCCGTCACTGGCTTTGCTCTTGCCTGGGGAGGGCTGCTCCCCAAAAAGGGCTGCACCCGCCGAGGAAGGGGGCCTCTGGGGAAAGGCAGAGGTCACTCTTTACAGAAGGGATTTCCCTTTTTTCCACCCCAAAATGGGGCTGCTGCCAAGCAGACTGCTCCCCTCGCTCGGGTCTTTCCCTCCCCACTGCTGCGGCCACGCGCTGCCCTTCCCTTCCGGAAACGTCAGCTGGCCGGGGGCTTCTCTTGCGATAGCTTTTATGCACAGAGAAGAGAATCAAAAACAAAAAGTGGGGTTTTCTTCCTCCTCCTGGCTCGTTGTGAGTAATTACACGTAGGTGTCTTGGAGTGGGAGTGTTTACAGATACTCCGTATTTTTGGAGTGTGGGGATTTTCCCTTTGTGGCACTCGTGTTGTGAACAGCACCAAAGGCACCGCGTCTGCTTGGCCTGAAGCCTGAATCGTCTTTTTAAGTTGGGGTGGGTTCGTTTTGTTTGTTTTCTGGTTTGGGAATTGGAGGAGAGGAGGGAAAGGCAAGCGTCCCCGAGCTTCTGAGGAAGAGCATCCTTGCAGGATCATTGCCCGTCGCTGTCCCCACAGGATGGGAGGTCGTAGCGTGACTTCTGGCGCCTTACAGAGAAACGTCATTTTTTTTATAATACTTTTTTCCCCTGCTTAGGAATGATCTTCGAAGGGCTAAGAATTGGGTGCTAGCAGCTTGTGCTGCTTTGCAGCTGGGCACACTGCTTGGTTTTGCTTATTGCTGGTCTTGTCAATGTTTTCTTTTATATTCCTGGCACCAAATGGGAGTTTTTTCAGAGCTCGTTCTGACTAATGTTGATGAAAGGGCAAAAATTCATTATTAGAGAGAAATAGCTGATGCTAGGCTGGTGTTCCCCAGGTGGATGAGTAAATATTGGGGAACTTGTGTAGTGAAATTTGTTCCGCAAAACCTTGCCTAGTGGCAGACCCCACTCGTGCTGCGTGGGCTGAGCTGCGAGACCCACACGGACCCCGGCGTTCGGAAACGCCGTTCCCTGCGCAGCACCCCTGCCCCTGCTACGGCCGCCCGGGTCTGTGCCGAGGGTCTCCTGCTGCCCGGGCGCTGGCTGGCTCGGGGACGCTCGGGGTGGCTGCGCGGGGGTCCCCAAAAACCGGTACGAGAGCCCGTGATGGGCAGGCAGAGCTGAACCTTAAAAAAAGAAAATAAAATAAGGTGTTTTCACAGGCACAGGTTGAGATGGGACCCATCCGCCTTCTCCTCTCGGGCTGGGCACTTGATTATTAGCAGAGTAATCCTCGTCCATCGTCCAAGCGAGGGAGATGTGAGCAAACGGGTCTCACCATCGATGACGAGTATTTCCAGATAAAACGGAAAGTGCGATTCCCGCCGCGTTGGGAGCGGAGCAAAGGGTTGTTGCTCTGCCTCGCTTGGGCTCCCAGTCGGATCCAGGCGGGTCCTTTAAGCAAGTCTCCAGCAGCTTCAGAGGAAAAGAACCCCCCCAAAAAGCACTTAGCCTATGTGGTTATACTGAGGAATCTGCTGGCGGAGTAAACCCTGGGTAAACATCCTCAATTTGCTGCCTCCTGAAATGGAGCAGCTTTTAGAGTTTCAAGCCACAATTTGTATTCAAATGAAGGTCATTTGAAAGGTGTAACATAGTAAACAGCCATTATTTCATTTTGATAGTGGTACTAAAATTATAGTGTTGGTTGAATTATTTTAGTATAGGACCATTACCATCTCCCTAAAACACTTATAGGGATTTTTATATCAGTGCTGCAGTCCTGAAATTAGAGGAAAATTAAAAATCACACGGCTGTGGTAGGGAAGTAATTTTTTTGCAAGCATGCCTTTGTTTTATCGTGCATTCTCTTTCCCTCGCTTCTCTGCCAAAAGAGAGATGCACGTCTTCTGTCGGGGGCTGCCGCTGACAGATTGCTGCTGCTGCTGCTCCGCTCCCATCTACTGCCGTGAGCCGTTTCCGTTTTGGCTGCAAATTGCGCTGGGGCAGCGTCCTCATCCTGCAGCAGGCTCCGTGCCGCTCGGCAGCTCCCGCCCGCACCTTCACGGTGCTCGTGGCTTGAGAGTAACACGTTTGGGGATCAGCGACGCCTCAACAGTGATCAGGCTTCATGGGAAAAGGCGTTGTGCAAAAAACAGATGGAAAAAAGGATGGCAAAATGCTGCGGGGTCGCTCTGGGGAGCTCCTGCAGGAGCCCGTGGTGTTTCAAGCCTCCTGCTCCAAGGGTGGAAGTACCTCTTGCTGGTGTCTCCAACTGCACGACGTTTTCCTGGTACCTTCAGCCTCCAACCCATCCGCCAGCCGCGGTGCCGAGCGTCGTCCTGTCGTGGCAGAGACGGCTCGCTGCTGCCGAAGCTCTCTTGCTTCCTGTGGTAATGCCAGGCCTCCAGCGCCCGCGGTCCCCGGGCTGCCTTCGCCAGGGCAGACCCCTCTCCTGGCTCGGGGCGGGCAGAGGCTTTGTGTTCAAGTTGGGCGTCCAACCCAAAGTTTGGCACGACCTCACGGTAAGCGCTGCCCAAATGCCGACCGTGTCAATGTACACCTTGACAGCGGTCACCATGACTCTACAAAATGCATTTATTTACACTAAATTTAAAGTACATGCAAGGGAATGGCAGCCCTAAGGATGCGCTGTTTGCAGCAATAAATTAATGGCTGTAACGGAGGAGGAGAGCTGGGAGTCACCGTGAGCAGGCCTCCGAAAATGTAGGCACCCAGCCACGGCCGGAAGGGTCCGGCACCTCTGCCTTGCCCGGCTTACCCCCTGGGTGTGCCGTGGGGCACGGGTGCCGGGGATGTGGGGGCGGGAGGTGTTCGGGGAAAGCAGGATCGATCCGTCTCCCGACTCTGAAACGAATCCCTGAGAAGAAATTTCTGTGCCAGGAGCTGGAGGGAACGTGCCTGCACCCGCACCCCCGTAAAAATGCAACCGTGCCGCAATGGGCCCTAATAAACACGGCAGCCGCGTCCAGGTGACCGACGGCTGGACTGGGACATTTCGGGGAGGAAGGGCATCGAGATAATCTTGGTGACAAGCTGAAGACTTAAGAAAAATCGCTGCCTTTGCAATTTGAGAGTTGACCTGCATGGTTTGACTTCCATGGCACGCTGCTCTGTCAGGAGCTCGCGATCCCTGTCGGTAGGGCGCCCGGCGCTCGCGACACCCGGACGAGCTTTAAAGGCTCGCCTTGCTGAATGACGGGAGGGCACCGGTTTCCCGTGAGTCAGGGGTTTCATGAGCCACCTGTAAAATTTAAATTTTTTTTTTCCAATAAAAGAAGGTGCCATGATGTCGCCTGACTTCAGTGCATGCTATATTTTAATAAATACTCGTGTAGGGGAGGAGATACGCACTTAAAATCTCTCTGCATTTATTTTCTTTTAGGAATACATGTAATAAAAGTTTGAGTTAATAGAATGACAGTAATTTCCCCCATCAGGGCTGCCGGGTGAGGGTGGCTGGACGGAGCACGGCAATTACGGCTGCTATTAGGTGGAAGGGTTGATGCACAACGGGCTGCGTGTGAGCAGGGGCTGTCGGACGTGACCGAAATCTTAATCGTGAAATTCCCATAGATTATTGTAGCTGCCTTCATTAACATTTTCACACTTGGCTGGCTAACAAATGAGGAGAAGGGCTTTCTGTACCGCTGGATTTATAATGCTCCGAATCAGCTCCGTACCTTGGTGTGTGCCAGAGGTCTGTGCCTTCACCCTGTGGTGTGGTCGTATTTAAGCAGAAGGGATTGCATGCTTTTTATGGAAGGGAGAGAATAAAAACTGGTGTTCTGTGAGTATTTTTAGTGAAAATCTTTATTGGCGATAAGCTAGTTCTCAATAAAATGAAGGAATACCATGCAAATAAAATTCCCCTTAATTTATAATTCCTCCAAGAATGTAAGATGTGAAATTTCTATTTTCTAGCTGCATGTTTGGCAAAGTTCAGATTGGGTTTTGATCTGGGTTTTATGTGGGTTGGTTTTTTTTTTTTTGATCTGTTACTGCTTAAACTCTGGGGTTTTTTAGTTGCGTGAGGAGGATGCCGGTGTATATCCACTGGGAAAGAGCATAAACTCTTAAACCTTGGAAGTTTTGCTGCTTCACAGTACCGGCGCTGACACACATGATGCACCAGCCATGGAAGGTGTTGGCTGTGGAAGGCCACCGCGTCACGGCGCAGGCCAAGGACACGCCTCGTGTCTCTTCCCCAGCCTCGCCGTGCCCCGGCCTGCTCTGATCACGGTTTTGCTGCTGGAGCGCTCCACACCAGCAGCGTGAAAATACGTTTTCATGATGAAATCGTGGGGTGCTCAGGCGCAGGGCGACGTCGGGGTGGACGGTCCCCATCCTCGGGGGAAGGATGCTCTCATAGAGCAGCTCCTCGAGGTTTCAAATGGGGGGGAAAACCTGCGGCTGGATTGGGATGCCCTCGGAGATGAGCATAACAACCTGTTCCATATTTATTATGGGCAACAATTTGACTAAGGGAGAATTTAGATTAATAACGTTCAGCCCGGAGAAGTAATTTCCTTTGAGAAAGCGATTTACATGCACTCTGCCAAAAAGAGCCGTCACCGTGTGCTCTCATCGTGTCAGCTCCAATAATGAAGTTGGAAATAACATGGGAGGTTAATAGGTCCTACTTATCTCCTTAGCACCGGAAAGGAAGATTTACAGTGCGGAGCCTGGTTTGCATATTTCCATTGGAAATGGAAAGGTTTTTCCCAGCCGAGATTGATGAGACGACGTGGTTACAGGGCGTCTGCTCTGCTACTGCTCACGGCTGAGGCTGTAAACCTTCTTCCCGGGGATGCGCTCGTGCCGGAGGGAGCCGCCTTTCCCTGGGTCACTGGCCAGGGGCTTACGTAGATGCCTGTGCCGCAGTTCTGGCGATAATTATTTTTAAGCCTGGAAGTTCTCCTCTGAGCCTGGAAGTTCATACAGATGTCGCTGCCACGCGGTGGTTAAAAGACGGGTTGAAGCCTGGTGGGTTTTCCCCGGGAGCCGCTCGTGGCGTGCGAAGGGGAAGGTCGTCTGGAGGTGCGGTGGGAGGAGGCACCAGCGTGGAGGGCGCCTGCAAGGCCATCCTCTGGGCATACGTTAGGGTGTGTTTTATCCTGCCCTCACCCGCAGGGAAGGTGATCTGCGTGATGGTCCGTAGGGCTGGGAGCTGCCAGACTCTGTTCCCTTAATTAGCAATAGTAATGACCTTGTCATCGCTGGCGAGGACGCTGCCGCCTTGGCTTTCGGTGAGGCTGGAAATAGCTGGAGCCGCCCCTGTAATTGCACCTTCCCCCTCCGCCCTGCTTACGCAGGGATGGCAGCGGCGCGCGGGGGGGCGATGCGCGGGCGTTGGAGCCCTGTCACTTCAAATTACTCTTATTAAACTCCCGAAGGACTCGTGGCACGTCATGGGCTATTGCAGGAGCTATTTCGTTTCGAACAGCAAAGCTACCTGTGAGTTACAGGAGTACAAAAAAGCTCTCAAATTATTCTTCTGCTTTCCTCCCCTCCCTTAGCTTTTTAGAAAATAGCTTTCTAACTGCTCTTCTCTCCCAGCAGATTTATGTTTGGGTCCTCAGCAGGTTGTTGGGCTCTTCCATACTGGCAGTGAAACAAACTTGGGAAAAAAAAAAAAAATTCCCCCTCGATAATTTAAGTCGCATAGTGCACTGAAGCCTGTTGAAAAGAATAACTCTAAAAGGGATAGAATTTTTAATAAATGTTCTGTCTAGCACAAACTGTAAAATATTCATTTAAGTCGGTTATTTCGCATTACTGAGTAAGTGCAAGAAGAATTAACTTTCTGAACAGCTTAAGGTACAATTCAGTAATAACCTGAGCCATTTAATGAATGAAATATTTAACATAATTTGCATACATTAAGTGATGGGATACGGAGCGTAACCAACGTAACTCCAAGTTGGAGAGCAGAACCAGGAGGAACAAACAGGAATTCCTCGGTGTGAACCCGGACGGCTTCCCTTTGCAGCAGCCCTGGGACGGGGAGGGAGCTGAACTCGGGGCATCGCGTCGGGCAGCCCTCGAAGGCGGAGGATGGACCACGCCTGTATGGACCACGCCGCCTTGCTGCCATCTGCCAGGGCAGCCCTCCCTGCATCAAACCCCCCGCGGTGGGCGAGGAGGAGGAACCTCAATGCGTTTGACGTCCCTGGATGGCATTTTTTACTTCTGTGTACTTCATGCGTATCCGCAAATAGCGTAGCCTTTCCTCGTCACCTCTTCTCGCAGTGCTCGTCTCCAGGGTGGGGACTGAGGAAATGGCACTTTTGCCTCCCCATCTTTGACTTTCCCATGTGAACCAAGCAAATGGAAACAAGACCGTCTGAAGACGAGGGCGCGAGCAGACCTGGCCGCAGTGGTTTTGGATAGGCAGCACAGGTCGGGGCGAGCACTGCTTCTGCTGCTTTTCCTGCTCTTGAAAACTCCCAGTCCCACAAAACACAACTTAAAAATTTTGTTTTGTTTAGTTTTTTTAATCAAATGTTATTTTAAGTGCAGACGAGAAGGTGGAAGATCTCCACATGCCAGAGACTCCTCTTGGCAGCACGATGCTCGGTGTGATGGCGTGAAGCGCCTGGGAGCTCCCCTATTCCAGAACGCTCCAGGCGAGCTCTGACCGCAGCCGGGTGCAGACCCCCACAAAGCCCGTCCTCCGGGTGGGGCTGCCGGCTCTCCCTCGGGGCACGCCTGCTCCCAGTCGTCTCCGGCTGCGCCGCCTCTCTGCGCTGGTGCGTTCGGCATTACCTGCGCGTCCCGAAGGCTCGCTGGTCGACGTGGGCTTTGTGGCTGAGCTGCCCTGAGGGATGCTGAGCGTGCACGTTGTGTCCCCGAGCGGGCATCCCTGAGCTGGCGCTGCTTTAGGATGGTCGCAAGTAAATTGGGGCCAATTAAGGCAGTGAAAACCCCAGGAAAGGAAAATAAGAGGTAAACCTTGATGCTTTCCCCCATAAAAATAGAGAGCGCTTTAACAGGCATTAGGTGACCGAGCAATTTGTTCTCAGCAGGTCGCTTCAGGAGGAGGTGGTTGCTAATTTACGTGTGCCCAGAAATTGCAGTTCATAATCAAAACACTGTCAGGGTTCGACTCTCAATTATGCCCAATTAATATGGGACTTTCAGTTAGTTTTCCCTAACTTAAGCGCACTTAAATTCGTTAAACTCTCCTTCTTCTCTGTAAGTGGCCAGCCTTCTAGAAACTATATAGTGGAATTAAGTGTCCCAGGGAGAGTGTGTGTGTGTGTATCTCTCTATATGTGTATATCTCTCTTGTGTGGGGACGGGGGTGGCTGCCCGGTGACTGAGCCTGGGGAGCACAGGAAGGACCTGAGGGCGACCGGTACGGCACACGGTGATCCAGGTATGGCAGCGCCGAGGGCTCTATAATCTTCTATTACTTTATCCCACTCCTTTTGCGGCCTGGCTCTTCCCTCTCCTCTCTACCACCCTGGCACGCTGAGCAGAGGTGTCTGTCGTGCTGCATGCCCCGATGATCTCGGATCACCTGGAGGTGATGCCATTAGCGCAGACCCTCACGGGCTGTGTGAATAATGCATCTTTCTCTTCCAACCCCCCTACTTTACCTTTTGGTCTTCCCCCCCAGCGCTGTTTCTATCAGGTTGGTCATTCGCCTGTTTGTTTAGGTCTCTGGGCTGGCTTTCCAGCCTGTCTCATCCTGATTTCCAAATGCCTCTTGTCATGTTCACATGCTGCCTTCTCACTGCTCACCTTCCAGGTCGTTGGTGAATATTAAGCAAGAAAGGATGTAGGCTGAGGACTAAATATAAAAGGAGTTAGGCAGGGAATCCCCATCTGGCTGGGAATGCAGAGCTCCTTGATGTCAAAACTGACTCTTAAGAACTTTAAATGCTTAGAGATAGAGAAAAGAACAGACTAATTCTGAAACGCATCCCTTTCTTTGTTAAACAAGATTGATTTTATTTTTTTTAGAAAGGCATATATTTTTAAATAACCTGTGAAATGAGCTCCCCGCTGTGGGCACGAAACACAGACTTGGGTGAGTATTCAAGGTCCCCTCTCGGCGGCTGGATTTGGACTACCTTAAAAGAGGGAGGGTTGTTTTCATCCCTGCTGTCGATTTGCCTTGACAGTGCGTTAAAGTCAATATTACCCTAAAAACATTCTGCTTTCATAACAGGCAATTTTGTTTGTGTTGAAAATGCTTTGTTTGATTTCTGGAGCCATTCATTACGGGATCAAGGCTTCAAATTGGAGCCAATTAGGTATAAGAGTTGCTTTTAAAAAGCTTTTTCCAAACGCCAAGAGCTTGAAGGTTAAAATGCAGTGAACTGAGCATCCAGCCCCGTGCGCAGGGAGTCTCTGCCGGGGTGGCCCCGCCGTGGCATCGGGTACCACCCGGGGCTGGCATCCCCCTCGCTGGGGCTGCATCCCTGCCAGGAGCCGGTGGCTGCAGTCACGCTGTGTACGGTGGCTCGCCCTTTTTCTATATTTAGTAAGAAATGCATCAGCATGCCTTTTCCTCCCTGAATTCCCTCTGGGAATGGAGCTAGTAAATAGCTGTTGCACTAAAAATAGCACCTGCACCAGCTCCTGGCAGCCTCTTTCCCTTCCCTGGCTGAACATGGACCCAAAGGGCTCCCACCCTGGGAGCAGGTGTTTGGATTTATGGGTATTTTTATTAAAAAAAAAAAAAAAGTAGCAATCAACCACTTAAAAATGTAAAGACCATGAAACTGCCTGTAATGCTTAACCTTTGGAAAACATTATTAGTGCTCTCAGCCATCTCCTCTCTATTTAATAAAACACGAGGCAGCCCCGGCACAGCCCGCAGTGATTTTCCAGCCGTTGCTGGCAGCCAAAAGGTGACCCGGGACTGCGCAGGCAGCCGGGCCAGGCAGAGCGGCCGGACCGCTCCGGGAGCACGCGTCCCTCACGCTCTCCCCTGGGTAACACGGGCATCGTCCCTGGTTTTGTACCAGCTTTCTGGTCAACTCCTTTCTGAGGAGAAATGCAAGAAATCCTGGGCAATTTGCTGCCCTGGCACTGCTCAGAACTGTAAACAGCTTTTATCACACAAATAATGTCCTTTTTTTCTTGTAATTTTTTTTTCCCCTTGTCTTTTTCTTAAATGTTTTCTCGAAAGTGAGGAACGAGTAAAATCTCAGAAGTCTGAAAATAACTTGCAAAGAATTTATGGTTCCCTGGTGCTGCTCTGGTTTTAGGTTATTTACTTTCTGTTCCAAGATACCAGATAATTCTGGGTTGGAGGGTGAGTTTCCAGCAGATGAAAATCAGCTGGCGATAGCGGGCCCTTCTCGGGGGCCAGACCTGCTGTGATGCCGCAGCCTAATGGCCCTGGGTTAATAGTTGTGGCTGGATACCTACCTAGGGCAGAAATGTTTCCACTTTCGTGCCCCACACAGAAGGAAGGGCAGTTTGATTGCAGCCATGAGCGTTAAGAGCCGCACAGGAGCTGATCCCATCCGTTAAGCAGCACTCGGGAGCTGCTTCCAGAAACTTGACCTGTCGTTCCCATTTTTGCGAAGAATCCACTGATTTACTGGGCGAGATTGGGGCGGGGGGGGGGGAGGGAACAAACACACCCCAAAACCAACCCAACCCAGCAGCACCGGCTGGGAATTGGAAATTGCAGCTGGGTTCCGATACTCATTTTTCATGGTTTGTTGTTGGTTTGGTTTTTTTTTCTTTCTAAACCTCAAATAACAGTTAAAAGGAGGAGGAAGAACTTAACGAGCCATGAATGCTTAAAATGAGGAAAGAGAACCCAGCGCTTAGATTTACAGCACAAATGGCTCGGGTCTTAACTTAGCCTGGGAACAACACTCCACTTTCTAAGGTGTTTTGGGTTTTCTTTTTTCTTTTGCTGTTGCGGTTGCTTCCCGGCGGGGAGGGCTGGGGGACCCCTGCAGACCCCCTGGCTCTGATGCTCGGTCCGTAGCTGCTCCATCCTGCCCGGTGGAAGGAAGAGGTATTTCTTAATTGGTTGTGTAATGGGATCATTTATAAAGTTTTAGGTAATAATACGAACAATTTCAAAAGGTCTTTTTTTCCTGTTGACACCCTAGGTTTTGTTTGAGGTTTACTTGGATTAATTTGGAGGATGTTTGGGGAAGAGAACAAATACCTGCTGGTATTTGATTGTGTTCGCACAGCTGCGTGATGAAGAGAAATGGCAGCAGAAGACCTTAAGCTCCATTATATTGTCTCTGGGAAGATTTGTGAGGGATAGCTGGGTCCTAGAAATAGAAGTGTGGAGCCTCGTCCCCGCAGTTAACCGGAGTGTTTTTGGGTCCGAGCATCAGGGTGACCCAAAAAAACTTTAATGAACGAACAGGCACCGCATTTTGCATCTCTGAAGGCTGCGCAGCAGGGAGCTCTCAGTTTCAGCTAATAGCTCTGTGGCCTGTGAGTAACGAGTAATTAATTTATATTAATATTTGAATAACGTTTTTTCTGGCCGCCTCTACTTGTTTACTCCTGTATTTGACATTGGTCCTTCTTCCATTTAGATTTTTTTATTTTAATGGAGCAATACAAGATTATGGACTCTTGCAACAGGTTGGCATCTGGCGATGCAGTGGACGTGCCTCTAGGAAGGACAGCCGGCAGCCGTTAGCCTCTCGCAGGCCCCTGTTCTTTTGGGATCTTGAATACTTAATACAACACTTGGGAATTGCATCAGCACACGGCCCGGCTTCATTTCAAATGCTTTTTGTAAAGTTCCATCGGCCTCACCGTGCTCAGGTATGGGGCTGCCAATGCTGTGATGCTCAGGACTCGATTGGTACGATTTTATCTGTTCACAAGTACAAAACATTAAAAATTATTGTAGGAATGATAATAATGAGTAGCACTGGTAATTTTTTTAAGGTTAAATGTTTGCACAATGATACAGGGACACTTGTGCGATATTTACAGAGCACCTTGGAGAGCTGGGAGAGTCTTTCACGTAAACAACACAAAAGGAATAAAACCATGAAATAATCATTTAAGGTAAAGCGACTCCGTTAATTAGCTAGACCTTCAGGAGAAGAGAGGTCCTCGCACTTGGAGGGCGGGAGGGGGATATATGAAGCACGAAAGCAGCAGCCTCCAGGACACCATTTTACGTTAATTAAGATACGAGGGACTGAGTTCATGGCAGGACAGCGCCGCTTTAGCCGAGGAAGTAAAATGTCCCAGGCACTGCTATTGCCAGGTTTCCGTGCTTTGCAGCTCTCTGTCTGACCAGCATCTTCATTCGAACACAGCTTTTATCATGATTTAATATGTATCTTTTAAGGAGGATTTTAATTCCCTGTTTGAAATAAGAAAACGCCATAAATCAGAGACAGAATCTTTTAACATTTACAGCTTTAAATGAATTCCTGTTGAGAGTCTCTTAAGCCAGATTTATATCTGATTCTGCATTGAACTGTGTCGTTATGTGGGACTGAAAAACTCTTACAAAATTAGGCATAATGCAAAAACATGCTGAAAAGACAGTTCTGCAGGAATGTGGAACATTATTATGTTAGAGGATATTGGAGTGAGGAATATGCAGAAAGGGACAATTACCGTGGATATTTTCCTTTTAATGAACCTTGCACAGTTCTTTGGTGGAAGGCTTTGCTGCTGTCTCCTTGCAGGAAAAGGCAAATTGAGAAAGCCCTGGTATTGTCCCCTCATCGGGCGTTTTGGCCTAGCTGCCTCGCTGCAAGGAGCAGGGCTTTGTGTCACCTGCGTAGCGGGAAGGAGGACGAGCCGGGCTGGCGGGTGATGCTCGCGGGCAGAGCAGGGTGAGCTGCTGCCCGGGGGCTGGAAGGAAGGCCGCCTGGGCGGGAGGGACCACACGTGCAGGCTCGTCAGCAAGGCCACCGTCTTCCTGATCCACGGGGAACGTGCGATGGGTTTCTGGTCTCAACTCGGAACGAGAGCTGGGGCCAGCCGGGGCTTTGCTCTGGCGCTGGATGGAGATCTCCTCCCCGGTGGGCGTACGGGCGGGATCTGCTCGGCATCCTTGTGGCATCCTCGTAGCCCAGCGCCACCGACTGCGATTTAAGACTAGGCATTTGGCAGGTTAGAAAAGAATAATTGCAAGGACCAAGCACAGTGTCCTGCTCTGACTAGTGCTATTTGTTTCGTGTCCACGTTTTACTCCTTGAAACCCACAAGGAGGAAATCTCTGTAGGCTCCCAGCCAAACGACCGTAGCAGCAGGTTGCAAATAAACAAAACCCAATGTTTTCCCCCAAAATGTGTTCCTAAGACCAGCAGTCCCGATTCTTACAGCTTGAGATCCACAAGCATGCTCCAGCCCCCTTGTTTACTGGGGCTGGAGTTGCTGGACTCAGCCGGTCTTGACTGGAGATATGGAACTGCCTTTCGCGGGAGAGCGTGCCCGGTGCATTGACGGAAGGGGATGGGAATAGGTGATGGATGGTGACGGAAGGCGGCATTGACGGAAGGTGATGGGAATAGCTCCAGGTTTTCCTCTCCACGGATCTCCTCCGGTGTCTGCCGTGGGATTGCTCCCTTGATGGGGGTTCAGCTTTAGGTGCTTCCTAACCTGCGATGAGCTCCTGCTTTCCCTTAAACAATGGCGATCAAGCAGGTTTGAACTCTTCCAATTTGGATAGAAAATAAAAAGTTAAACTTAGTGCATTTGTTGATGATGTGGTAGTTAAACCTGAATAAAGTAGGGAAAAAAAGATTACTAATGCAGATACTGCCTGAAGTACTGCTTCAGTCACTATTCTTCCAACTGAGATTAACTCGTCTGTTTTATTGAAACAAGCCCAAAGAGCTAAATATTCTCAATTTGCCTTCCTCAATTGAAGAATACAATAAAAATATGAGGTACTGTCTGGAAGATGTTTAATACTATAGCCCACGTGCCTTAGCTGGGGAAGAATTAGAGAGGTGAGGGAAAAAGAGAAAACTCTATACAGCATTAGGGTGGTATGTTTTATATAGAGATCCCTTGTGTTTCTCCCTCATGTGTGATGGTTGGCTGGGCTCGGTGAGAGACTGCCAGAATAAACACGAAGTGGTTCAATGGCAAAGTCGTTTGGGGCCTTTTCTCTCCCAAATCTGTACTTTTGCAAAATTTTTTAGGTAAAGAGTGCCCTTTGATTTTGCATTCAGCAGGGCTCAGAGTCTTGCATTGCCCGCAGAGGTAGGCTAACAGAAGATGGCCTGGTCTGTCCCGCCGTGATGCACCAAAGAGCGGTTGGGGTTTGCCGGTCGATGGAGGAGAGCTGCAGAAATTAAATGTTCCTCTTCCGTTTCTGTGGGAGTCGAAGGCAGGGTAGCGTCTCCCCATGCTGCGTACCTGCTCCGGAGCACGGGGACGCTCTTCAGCATCTTCAAACCGTGTGACTGTTCGAGTTATGTACAATAATTGAGGTTTTTACTATTACGCAGGGATTAATGCATCATAGATACCTGTATCTTACTGAATTTTCTTTTTTTATCCCACTGCACATTTGACTCTTTCAGGCTACGGAAGAGAAGTCCCATTTGCGGTACTAAAGCAAACAGGGACAGCAAGACGACAGTTCACATGTTTCTTTAAATCACAGGGTTTAGTCCAAGGTCCTTTAAAAGAAAGAATAATAATAATAAAATAATCATGTAATGATCTGTGGGTATTTTCCAGTAACTAAAGATTGGGCATTATTTAATATCGCTCTGTTTTACTGACTGTCCCTCAGTTTGGGACTCAAATGGAAGATAAAATCTATCCTAATCCCATTAGGCACCGGCTGATTCAAGGTCTGACTTTGCCAGTACTTGCAGCTAACAGGACTTCTGAGCCAAGCGGTTCAGGACAACCATTGCTGAGTCTGTTGGTGCAGAATTACGGTCTCGCTCTTATGAAGACCCGTTGCATATTTAAGTTTACTATTTTCCATGTGTATCTGGCAGGTGAAATTGCTGAGCAGATCTCGTTTAATTCTGGTGTCTGTTAAGCACTGCTTATTTACTTGATTGGGTTTTTTTTCTTCTCCTTTTCATGTGTTTTAGAGAAAATCATTTCTCGTCTTAATCCAGTTTCTTCATACCAGGTTAGCCTTGAAAATAAAGCACTTGAGTTGTCCCCTTGCTACTCTATAGAAGTTTAAGAGCGACGGGGCTAGCCGCTTTGAGCTCTGGTCATGCTGACCTGGAAGAAATGCCTTGTTTTAACTGAGCTGAGCCTTACAAATCTGTACAGCTCAATTGGCGTTTTCCTTCTAGTAATAAACACTCTCCAGCAACTTCTCAAATTCAAATTTTAATGAAAAGTGTGACAGAGTGGGCTGAAGTCTTACGTGTGCTGGAAAAAGATCTATGAATGCAGCCTAAATGGGATCGTGTAAAATAATCATTAATTATTAATTATCAGTGGAGAGCATCTGAATTTGCTGGGATGCGGGGAGGCAGTTGTTAAGCGGGGATGCTATGGGGTACCTTTATCTGGATAGATCACGTTCTCCCTTTGTGACATCTCGTTGGAAGTGTTTAGGCATAGGTGGAAAACCTGTTGTGGCTCAGTTTTGGATGACGTTGGCTGCACATTGGACTTTTTTTTTTAAGGTTTGGTTTTGTTTTTTAGGGGGTTTTTTTTAGGTTTTTGTTAGTGGGTTTTTTAGTGTGTGTTTGGTTTTTTTGGGTGCTTTGGTTTGGTCCGTCCCCCCCCGTCCCGCGCTCCTGTCTCTGCCCAAAATTTTTTTGGGGAATATGTCCAAGCCTGTTTGAACCTGTTTTTTCCGTGGTGCTGAGGCTGCTGTTGGTTTCCCTCTCTTACTCCTTTAACTTCAGGAGTTAAACCAAGCTGCGCGAGTGTTAACACTCGAGGCTCACCCCTTTCGCCGGCGCCCTGGGCGCGTGCTGCCCTGGCGTGACTGCGAGACGCCTTCGCAGTCAGATGACTTGATCAGCTATCGGAGCTCAGGATTCCTAAATGTCATCCTATAATGTCTAATTAAGGTTGCAGTTTGAAGACATCATGTACTTTAATTGAAAACCGTAAGAGTAATCCATTCAATTTTTTTCTGTTAAATTAATATTGTGGACCTTTAGCAGATGGTTAGCGAGACGCTGTTATTAATGACAACATCACGCTGCCTGCAATCCAGCCGCTTGTCGCCGTGCGCAACGCGGGGAAACAAGACGTACGTCTCCCAACCAAATGCGCTTTCCACTCCGTGGCTTTATTCTCCTGCGGTGCCAATTAGCGGTCCCAGGGCTGCCACCGCGCCGCTTCGGCAAGATTTAAACTCTGCAGAGGTGTTTTCTGCCGGGCGAGGCTGGGTGAGGGAGCTGGCAGCAGCCGGGGGCTGCGGGTCACCTTCTGCTCTCTGGCAAAGCAAGGGAAAGCAGGAGACTCTTTGGGCCCCAAAATTGTGGGGTTTTTCATCCGTTAGGGTAATGGCCCAAGTGGTCTGGCTTAAGCTGTTTAATGATATTTTCACAGGTATAAATAAGTGCCTCTGCGGTGTGCGAGCACGCACCGCGTTGGTAGGGGTGAGCTCTGCACCTCCGTCCCCGCATCCTCGTGGGCGAACATCGCTGGGTCGTGTTCGCCGGTCCCAGGTTTTGGTAACGAATCTTTTGTTCCCCCCTTTATGCTTCCTCTCTCCCCTCTCCTATCGCTTTGCTGCTTCCCAAAGGGGACAAACAGCAGTGGAGACAGCGGCAGCGGAGACGGGGGAAAGCCGGAATATTTATCGCTCTCTCCTACGCAGAGGCTCTAAAACGGCTTCTGCAAAATAAATCTCCTTTAAGACCCTTGCAGAGCGGGGTTTGGCTTATTGCTCCAGGAATAAAGAAAAGCCTTTTCTTCCCCAGGCGACTAGCTGGGAACCCCAGCAGCGATGGCTCGGGAAGCCGCCACGTCCTGGCGACTTGTGGTTTTTCTGTCTGCCAGAAAATGGGCGTTTAAAAACCAGCCCTTTGCTGGGGGAGCTGTGGTGGTGGAGCACAGGGCGAAGCAGAGCACCCTCGCCTCGGTGGGGAGGGCATCCCCAGGGCGAGAGCATCGCTCGGGGTGGAGGGTGCTCGGAGGGAGGAGCGTCGCGGATGCCGGGATCCACGATTCCCCACGGCGCCTCGTCCTTGCGGAGGAGGAATTTGCATCGGCTCCGAGGAGATGAAGTTTGAGTCCCGACGAGGCAGGGACCTCGTTACAGAGCGGCTCTCGGGTGCTGAGGCAACGGGGACCGATGCCGGTTTTCTGCGCGGGGCCGAGGCGTGGCGGAGGCTTTGTGCACGGCAGCCCCCCGGTACCGCCTCCCCCTGCCGGGGCAGGGAGCCCCTCGGCACAGTGGTGACTGTAAATGATTCAATTACTTAGCTGCAGATATTGATAATAAAACCCAGCTTCCATCTAATTAGATGGAACATTAGTTGGTGTACCCTTACTCAATTAGAAAAATACATTTTAATTGAAGTTTTAATTTCTTTTTGTCTTTTATTCCGTCGTGATGGAAGAGGCAATGTAGTAACTGGAAAGTTTGCTTTCAGGTACCTTGTATCAGACGCCAAACGAGGTAATGCCGTGCCGCCCCGCTTCTCACCCTGCGTTTTTGGGGGCAATTAGAGCGAGTCCTGCCAAAGCGCAGCTGATGCTCTGAGGCTGGTCGGGTTTTTGGAAGAAAATTCATGGCACGCTCTGGAAAACCAAAGCCACGCGAGTCCAGCCTGGCAACCTGCTCTGGCTTGTCTTGGCAAAATGCAGCACTGGGACACCTCTGTCCCGTCAGCCTCCAGCTTGTATCGCTAGTGCAGGCTGACGGTAGGACCGTAGTAATATCTGGGTTTGTTCCCCTTCTCAGCTTCCGAGTGTGCAGACCAACGTTTGTGCTTTAGAAAGCTGCAGATAGGTAACGCTTCAAGACTAAAAAACCAGCACTACCTGCAAAAGGAAATGAAACACTTTGGTGTAAAAGATTTTTGCTGTTGACAGGTGTTTGTCAACCCGACGGCAGCCCGACTTGCGTCTCTCTGCTCAGCACTCAAAAGCTGTGTTTGCTTTTCTCTTGCTTCTGATTTCTCCCTGGCTCACCGAGCGACATCCCTTTTGACTATTCCCTAGTGCTATTTTAGGCCAAACAACTGGACAAATGAAATGGTATTGCAATTTTTGTTCCAGTGCTAAACAAGGTAGTGAGAACTTGCTCTGTGTGGCTTTCAGATCAGTTTGTAGTTGTGATACTCCGAATATTAATGGCTTTGAGAGCGGGGACAGCTAGAAAATGAAAGCGGCTTGATCCCAGCTGAGGAGATGCTACATAATCAACATGAATTTGTATTTTCATTTCAGAGTAGAAGGACGATAAGGCAGCGATGGGCTGGAATTTGTCTTTATAGCAGCAAGGACGTGGAGATTTCCTAAGAGAATAAATGTGCTTGCTTAAGAGATCACAACTTTATTAGCTCTGTGGTATAAATCCAGAGATGTGTACAAACTCCCCTGCTTTCTCTTAAAACTTGCATATATTTCAGGCTTATTAACTTGGATGCATATAATTCATACAAATAACTTGAAATTCACACTTTTTTTTTTTGTTAAAAACTAATGATTTATTAGTTGGAGGCAAGATCGGTGCCTAAGCTACCTGGCACGGGGAATCCTGTTGGGGTTCCAATTTCTCTTTCTCTTTCAAGAGGTCAGGTGGGAATTGCTGATACCCTTGCAACGATGCAGAGATGACCTGGAGGGGGGTCGAGCTGGGAGGAGAGAGCTACTGCTCGACTCCATGGCTTTAGACAGCCCCCTGGTACCGTCTCTGGGACAACAATAATCCCAATTAGCTCCTGCTAAGGAGTGCCTGCGCTCGGGGTTTCAGGTGAGAGCCGTACGGGATTATTGCCTGCCAGCTCTGTCAAGTGATGCCGCTGCGCTTGCAGCCCTGCTGTCTCCGGAACTCGTGTCTCTATTAGCGCGTGAAGCCAAGCTAACGCGAGCGTCGGCTCACCCCGGAGCACGCTGCGCTGCTCGGGCTGCTCCCGTGTTCTCCCCACACCTTCGATGCTGTTGGACGGAGCATCCCACCCACAGCGGCGGGAGGCGCAGCTACAGCCGCATCCTAAACACACACATCCCATCTAATAGCGTTTCCTTGCATCTCCTCCGGGCTGAAATTCTGATTCAGAGATTGTCTTCTGCCAGGCAGAGGTATTCGTTGTGAATTTCAGAGCTTTTAATAACTTATTCTTTTTCTTCCAAACAATGCGTGTGTTCCACTGCAAGTCCTTTGGCTCAGAGCAGAACAGAGTCCGCAGCTTTCCTGTGCGTGTGATGGGTAACGGGCCTCTCCGACACCGCCAGCGTGTTGGATCCCTGCCCGTCGGTCCGTTCCCTGCTCGGTGATGATGTCCTCTTCAGCTCCTGTACGTAAGGACAGGGACGCTTTACAGAAGCTGCTGCGCAGCACGCGATGACGAGCGCTCTGCAGCGAGCTGCTCCCGGCTGCTCCTTGTCCCACGCTGCCAGGCTGCAGCGCTGCAGCTCGTCCTCCCCACGGCAGCTGGGACACGCATGGGAGGTGAGATCAGGTCGCCCGCTCCGCCGCAGCTGCGGGTGGTGATGTGCCGCCGTTAAACGTTGAAGGGGCTGAGAAGCTGCAGTCGCGCAGCGTTGGGTGGGAAGCGTGGTGCTGGCTCTCCTGCCACCACCGCCCCTCGGTCTGGGCCCCGGCGCGGCACCCTGAGCTGATAACGTCTGCAGTTCATTCCTCTGCTCGGTTCACGCGAGGCTTAACGGTGCAGCTCCCGCACGGGGCTGTCGGGGCGAAGCTGGAGGAGGAGTGATGGGAAAGGCTTGGGTGGCAGTCCTCTGGAGACCCTATAGCCCACGTGCGCCCTGTCTGATGCAGTTAACTGGCCTTTACAGCTGATGGCTCTTTAATGCATTCGAACTAATAATCTTAACAAATGGGGGAATGCAAAATAAAAATAAATGTTCATTTATATAAAATGCTTTCAGCCCAAGCAACAAAGTATAAATTAAACCACTGAATTATGTTTTATCCTAAACTTGGTCATATAATTCATGTGATTTTAATGTTAAATTATCTAATTGCTTTGAGGTGCTTCCATCAGCTGATCAAATTAAACCTTTTTTCCTCACCCGTGTCTTACAAGCTGTGAACGTAGGGCTCAGTCCTGCAGGCTCTCCCTTAGGTGGGAAAGCCACGTTGCCATGAAATCGGCAGGCACAGTCAGAAACAGATCTGGACCCACACAGCTTTCAGTATTTCGACCTTTCTCAGCAATGCTCGCGCAGTTCACTTGCTGACGTTTCCATAGCTGGGCTTAGAAGGGCTGGGGGCCAGCTGGCACATCCCGGCCGAGGGGCTGCTGGGCTCGGTGCGCGGTACCCGCGCCCACAGGGATGCTCGTGGGTGGCCTTGGGGTCCACCCAGTGCCACTTACCCTGACCGGTGCCTCGGGGGGACTCGCCCGCGGCGATGAGTCGGGCGTTTGCAGCAAGCGTGCGTGTCCCTTTATTTCTTCTGCTCGCTTTATAATTAAACAGTAAAGCTGAGGACAGAGAGCTGGGTTCCAAAGCCTGGCTCTGTCTCGTCTGACCTTGCGGGTGCCACGCTGCCTTTTGTTTGTAATCTCGGGCAACAAGCAATGGAAAAAGGGTTTGATAGGAGACAAAAGCAAACAATAGCCTCACTCCAAAGATACGATGAATGGGATGTAATTGAATTTTTTGGCGAAGACATTGATTTGACCCTGTAAGACACAGAGTGAATCATTAGGGGAATTAATGCATGTTAAAATGCGGGGGGTGGGGGGGGTTTGTGGTATGTGTTTATCAGAGGGCTTTTATTGTGCCTATAGTTTTGGTTTTAATTATTTTAATGACTTTTGTGTCTTCTAGTGATAAATCTATTTCTTCCCCCTTTTTTCCAAAAGAAAAACTGGTGTTGGTGTGACAAAGGGGTACATGCCCCAAGCAGCTGATGAGCCCCAGCTCTTCTTTAGCAGCCCTGCTTGTGCCCCAAAGCACAGACAGGCACACACTTTAAAAAAAGCATTTCTTGCCAACTGTATATAAAACATCAGTGTTAGTCTGACCTCTTTCTTCTGGGCCTTTCAGATTTATTTTTCCAATCTGCATATAGCAAAAACTCTGTAGGAATTAATTTATTGCAAGAAGCTGCGTGGGATATGGTGTTTAGGAGGAAAATTTCCAGACCTGGGCTGCTCGGGGCGGGTTTGACCCTGGGGTTTCGGAGTGCCGACCGCTCCCAGCTGCAGCTCCTTCTGTGCTGCCTGTGGCTTCAAGACTTCTCAGAAACCTCATCCTTGTATTTTGTGTCTCACAGGTGGCACTTTCCTCACCGTGCCGATGGATTTGAAAAAAATAGCTTTTTTTATGACTTGAGCTGCTTGGGCTCGTCCTTAGCTTGGTTTAGGCTTTGCTTGGAGGAGCTGCTTGGCTGTGGGTTTGTGTGTGCACGCTGCCTGCGTCACCTCTTCCACGAAAAGCATCTCCTTTTGCTCCTGCCTCCGACCTCGGAGCATCCGCTGCTGCGTATGCGGTACCCGTCTGTTTGCTGCTGACCCTGGATTCTGCAGTTTGCTGGGATTTTCCTGGGCGATGGACCAAAGTCGTATAGTTGCAGAAAGCAGAGCATTTAAAGAACGGGATTTAAAGGGGGTTTGCTGCTGACAGCAGAGAAGCCTTCCCCAGCTCATCCTCCTCACCCTGGCCCTGTGCATCCCGTCCTGGGACAGGCTTTCCCCATCCAGGCTGCGGGTGCTGACCCCAGGCATCTCGCTGCTGAGCTCCCCTGCTCCCATGCCTGGCGCACGCAGCTCTCCTATCGGCTGCCCTTACAAAACCAGCGTTTTGCTGTGCAGCACCAGTTTAGGGTTCACCCCGGTGCCCAGAATGTGCCTTTCACGGGAAACTCACCTTTTTGCCCGCTGTGCGTGTGTGTGAGTGTTCGCCGCGAGCGTCGCTGAGCATCACTGAGTCATCTGTTTCTCGCAGTTCTGCTCCAGTTCGAGGTGGCAGACGGGAAATTATTCTCCAAGTCTTGGTGCCTATGTAGTGACAGAAGTTGGCACATAGGCGTCGAACCGTAAACAGGCGTTTCTGCTCGCTGCTGCCCTGCGTGGCGTGGGGTTGTGTGGCCGGGATGGCGTTCAGCCGCTGCGGCAGAAGCTCTGCTGACACCAAACCTCGTTTGGACTCTGCGTGCCCGGTTTCGGCTCCCCCTGCACCAGCGGCCGTGCAAGCCGGATCAGGGAGCCGACGGCGTGGTAGCTCGTGACGCTGAGCGCGCCGGCCCCTCCTCGCTGGTGGTGCCGAGGTGTCCCGGTGAAGGGTGCGGTGCTCTGGGTGATGGGGCTGCAGGCAGGCATGGGCAGGGCGAGCAGATGATGCAGGAGGTTTTTGGGGGACTTTTTGGGGTTTTTGCCCCATTTGCGTGCCAGTCCTTGTAATTCTGAGTCCTCGGGGCACGGAAGGTAGCGTGGAGGATTCGCTGTCTCTCTGCTGTACGTGTTAATTTATAGCGCTGCCGTGAGCTAGATTTTCCTTGTTATCCAAGGTATTTCCTCTGGAGGAGGGAAATCAGGCTGTAATATATCATTAAGCAGAAAGCCTGGGGGAGCTCCTATCCTAGTTGATGCAGATCCTTCTTTTATCCTGTTAGAAGAATTGAATTATACGTTTTGAGTTGTCTGAAGATCCAGCCTGGAGCCTGGTTGGAGCTGTGGCGTTCCGTACCGCCGCAGCAGGGGTGGGGGCTCCCCGGCCATCTCGGTAACACGTGCGTGTGTTTTGGTGGGTCGCCCGCGTGCCTGCGGCATCAATCGGCAGCTTTTTCTTTGGCCTGCCCAAATGCGCTGAGCAGGCCCCGGCCAGCAGCGTGGAACAAATGTTCTGCCTCCAAACACGAGCGTCTCGTTGCCGCAGCTCCGCCCGTCGGTGACAGTTTTGGGATGAAGATTTTGAGCGTGCAGGGTATAGGCCGGCTGGAAGGAATAAAGTAAACAAGCCTTGGGTAAGACTGATGTTCCTTTACCTGAAATACTTTGGTTTTCTGTGCTATCGCAATATGTTTATTCAGCAACGAAAGTTAAAAATCGCTTTATTCTCCTTAGGGCAAGTTGATTTTTAGTAGGAGCAGGCAAAATCCCATGCTCATCTGAAACCCCCCTAAACCTGTCTATTTTTGCAGGATTTTGAGGGTGAATCAGCCAGATCCGCCTCTGCATCGGAGGGATTTGTTTCTGTAAACGCCTGCTCATACAGACCATCCTCCACCAGCGTCCGGGGGACTTGGGTGTTAGAGAGGGTGTAGAGAGAGCTCCCTCTTCGGCATCCGCTGGTGCTTGTTCCTTGGTATCTCCAAAGCTCGTCTCGCTGTAAGGTGCGAGATGACGCACATTTGTAATGTAGGGAGTCGAGGACATAACGTGGGATGAGTTGGGAATAAAATTCTGCAGACCGCAGCACATTTGGTGGAAATACTGTACTGGCTTTAAAAAAAAAAAGCAGATCTTGTTTCATATTTTCTGAAGAATTTTAGTTGCAAAGTATTTTATGGGGTTCTTTTCATATATATATGTGTGTGTGTATATACACACACACAAGCGCGCATAAAATCAGCGGTTGGCTCCTACAGCTCGCACCCTGTGTCAGGGCCGTGAGTTAATGCTGCATCGGTGGCTCTTGCGGGGAGCGATGGGCGATGCCTTTTCGGAGCCCAATGGACTCCTGGGGCCAGACCGTTTTGGCCATGCAGTGTCCGAATTTTAGCACTTGCATCTGATTCAACTGCGACTCCTGTAAAAGCGCAAGGTTTGGCATGTTCTCTGGGAAGGTCGCGAGTGCAGATGCTGTGCCAGTGACCGGTGTCTCGGTGGAGGGCTGCACCGGGTTATTTTGGTACCGAGGTTTACGTGGCAATTAGAAATTAAAGAGAGGTGTTTTTGGAGCTTCATGTCACTGCTCCTCCTCCTGGCTCACGTAGAAGCAGTACTGCTCCCATCATCTGCTGCTACGGTAATCGTTTAAAAATGCAGAGTCGGGCTTGGGAAATGAGGGGTGCGGCGGTGGATTCTGGGAGAATTTATTTGCAGTGTAAACATGTTGGTTAGGAGTCATTAATATGACATTCACACAACTCTAATAAAGTACATAACACGGAGATCTGGCACCACTGCAATACCCGGAGGACATTAAGTGTGAGTCTTAAAACCAAGAGTATTGGAAACAAGATATTTTTACGTCTCGTTTGGGAGTAATATAATTGCATTTTGTGGCTCTAGCAGATGCTTGGGCCAGCTGGTTGGAGAGCACTGTGGATTTTTTTAGCTTTGGTACTATACAACTACAACCCTTATATAGAACTATCTTTAAAAAAAAAAAGTCTCCTGGTCGAAAGACCCATTTCTTGTGCGTGCATTACCTTCGTGATGGCGCAGCCTGTAGACGCTTCTGCTGCAGTCGCTCTGGCGATCAAACTGCACGCGGTCTGGGGGGCTGATTTGAGCAGCTGAGCATTCAAGGCAGCTTCACTGACCTTTCTGCATAGCCTTTGCTATTGCACGTCTCTGAGAGGGAGACTCTGGACCCGGCTGGGAGGCAATTTTTGGAAGAGAACCATCAAAAAACCTACATGGTTCTGAGTATATCCGGGGGGGGGGGGGGGCGACACACCTTGTTTCCAGCAGCCTGTGGACTGCAGCCCCAGGGCCCTTGGCCGTCTCTAGGTGTTGGGACATTGCTGATGTGGTGACAGCAGCCATCGTGGTTAGGGACGGTCACTGGTCCCGCGTCTCCTCCGGCGCGGATCGCCCCGGTCTCTCCCAGGGCTGCCAACGATGCTCAGCCTGTCTGCGGTGTGGCCACTCCACAGCCGCTCTGGGTTTGTACCAAGGAAATTGATGGGCAGCCATCCCACGTTTGTCAGGCGTATGTACAGGCGCTGTCGTGAATTATCTCGCCGGCGCCGATAATTTCCTGCAAACAAATCGGTTCTGATCTGGAAGTAATCACCCGTATCATTCCTGCGAGTGGGAGCGATGACTTATGTTGATGTCACCCACTGGCTTTTTATGGCAACGATTAATAATTCAGTAATTCTCTCTGCAGTGATGCTGTTCTATTTATAAATATTTAATTTAGCTTCCCGTGTCCGCGTTGTCGCTGCCCTCCCCTTTGCCTCCTGACGTAACGCCAGGCTCTCAGCGATGCTGCGGTCACCAAAGTTACCAGCGAATTGTCTGTGCTGGCAAATGTGAATGCCGTTCCTCATTTGCATCTCCTCATTACGTTATTTAAGTCTGGCTTTGGTGGCGTGAATATGAACATTGACCGAGCGCGCTATTTCAGTCAAAACTTGATTTAAGCTGCAGACCTAACCCGGGGCTGGTGGCTCCTTGGCTCTGTTATAAAACTTCTCTGTTACAAAACTTTCTGGTTTCCAACACAGCCATGCAAATAACTTTTTTTTCTTTCTGCGTTTCTCTTTCAGGAAATTGCAGCTTATTTAATAACGTTTGAAAAGCATGAAGAATGGCTAACAACTTCCCCTAAAACAAGGTAACGTTGCTCATGCTTCAGCACATTGACTCATTCTCGCTGATGACTTGACTTGCTAATCAATGCGTTGGCCACCGAGTGAAAAGTCCCAGTCATGCTTGATGGCTTGTGACACCAAACTCTCATTAATTGACTTAATGAGCATTTTATTGAATGAAATCAGATTGATTAAAAATGGAACAGCTGCAATCTTGACAGGTTAAAGTTTTAACTGGATTGTTCAGGATTTAATTGTATCCCTTCAGATGAATGGATTTGAAAGCCTTTGAGCGAGGTTGCAGGCTATTTATCTTGACAGTGCTCCCTACAGCCTCCAACTTTAAATAAATATAAGAGCGCAAAGCCCTCCCCTGTGCTCTGCCTGTTTAACATGCAGTCGCAGGGATTGTTTGCGTTTTGGTGTTTTTCTTGCTGGGGTTAAGTGTTTGATGGCGAGGAGATCCCAAAAAGCCGCATTAACAGACATGTTTGCAGTTTATTATTCAGTAAATGTCATGTCTTCTTCGCGCTGCCATAAATGTTTAACTCCTCCGCTCCCCTGGGAGCCGGTACGTGAAGTTTCGGCTGCGGATGTTTTCCTGCCGTTTTGGCTGTGTTGGGGCTCGCAAAGTTTCCGTACATCTCACTAACACAAAAACCGACTCTTGCTTGCTAATGTTGCGGGGTTTCTTCTTTTTTTCTTTTCCCAGTCCACCTCTTTCCTCTTGAAGAGGGCAGGGTTATTGGAGGGAGCCTGCTAGGACCAAGGGGGGAGGAAAGCCTTTTCTAGCACCCCGCATCCCGTCGCCAGCCGCTGCAGAGACCCGGTGCCAGAGGCGTCCTGAGCAGCTCGTTGCTGGGTTTGGCATCGCCTCCCTCTGTCATTAGCAGGGGCAGAAATTAGAGTGAGGCGCAGGGACCGGTACCGAACGTGACAAATAGTACAGATTGATTCCCCGGCTGTTTCACAGCTCCCGGCCGAGGACGGGAGGGAGGTGGAGGAGGGCAGGGCAGCAGCAGTCAGGGCACAGAGAGGACCTGCTTCCCATGGAATACGTGGAAAAAAAGAGCTATGCGATTTTAGTTTGGTCCCCCCCACACCTCCTAGACTCTTCTGTATTTTTTGTGACATCTTTAAGTAATGCATTTGCTTGTCGTATTAAAACGTGTCTGTAACACCTGGAAAGGGAGACATCTGAAACCTGATGGCCTTCGCAGGTGGCTCTCCAAGACCCAAAGCTGCTGCGGTGGCCGAGGGGCCCTCGGATGGGCCCTTCCCATGACGGCACCTGGGAGCCTCACCCGGGTGAGCGTGTACGTGCTTCGTTTCACTCCCCTTCACGGCCGCAGGACAGCGGGTAATCGATAATGTTAGAGAAGGCTTTTTTCTGACCTGGGAATCCAAGTTTCAGAATGAACGCAAAATAGTTTCTTGCTGCACCTTTGCCAGATAAGCCTATTAAGTGGTCAGAAAACATATTAACTAGTCTGGGTATACAGGGTGTCATTAAAGGTACGAGGTTATAAATGTTTTTGTAGCGGCGTTTTATGATCTTTAAGAGTTTGGTTTGCAAAAGGCAATGCATGAAAATAATTTTCTGATTAACATTACAATACTTTCCTCCTATGTGTTTACACTTGAAAGAAAGAATGTCCCAGGAGAAGGAAAGTTGTGACGGCTGTTCAAGGACCTTCTTAAATTGTTGAATTAGTTTTCTTTTTTTTTTTAATATAAAAATTAATTGGAATAGTTAAATGCTGAGTTCATACAATCAGGGCTCTCGGTATTACAGAATTAATGACATCGATCCGGTGCTGAACTGGAACACTCCCCGTTCTTTGTTTGCTGCTGTGGGTGCCACTAATTTCATCTCAGAAAATTAATAGAAATGAATTGCACCACTGACACATATGGAGTTTCTTAATAAGGTGATGTATAGTGTGATTTGAGGAGCCGCTGCTAAAGGATCGCTGTAGTGGACTCTGAGAGCGGCTGGGCGCTGCGCTCGGGGAGCGTCGGCCGGCGGTGGGTGCTGGCGATGGGGTTCTGCGGCAGGCCAGTGCCGAAGGAGCTGCGGCTGAGCTGGCTGGCGGCGGCGTGACCGGCCAGGCGGCAGGTCTCGAAACCTCTCGGGTTGCTGAGCTGATGCAGGAGGTGGCAAAAGAGGAAGAGACATGCCTGCCGCTTCCAAATGGCTTAACTCCTTTCTCGTAAAGAAGCTGCCGTGTTCATGGCACAGAAGCGGTCAGGTATTGCTCTGGTCATGGTTGGAGGAGGAACCCTCTTAGGATGCCATTGCGGTGGCATTAGAGGGGCTATGAGAAGGCTTTTAAAGGTCTCTAAAATTGCTTTTTTATGAAACTTCTTGTTGGATGACTCTAATTGATGAAATATGCTGATATAAATACACTGGAATATTATTACAACAGTCTTTTGAGTGCTCCAGTTTATCAACATAAATTAACAAGTACACCTCGCAAGGCATCGACCTTGATGTTTCCTTGAAATGGTGTTTGGTTACTTGATAATGTGCCAGATAATCTGCAGCGGGTATTCCAGTCAGCAGGGTGAACTGGGGAAGCTTTCTGCTAATGCAGCAAGGCTGAAGTCTCTGACATTTCCGAGTTTAAATGCAAATCGTGACGACAAAAAAAAAATTACTTGACATTTGTATATCAAGTAGAACTTAATTGTTATTTACATTGGAATTTCAATGACAAAGCTGACTTTCTTAGTCCAAAAACATTCTGCTAGATGAAGATACTTTGCTTATCTGTTTCCAAGTGCCTTCTGTAATTATCCTTTTTAGAGTATTTTAAAAATACGCTGGAGCGAGCCGATGGAGCTTCACCTGTGTTTCACAAGTGAGGCGCAGGCAACCGAAAAGACTTGGCCATGGCCAGGAGCTGCAAGGGTAGGTTTCCAGCTGGGGGTGCCGTTCGGGTGTGTTTATGCCCCTTACTGCATTGCATTTACGTTTCTGCGGCATGTACAGCAAAACCGGAGGGCTTGGGGCGGGCGTGTGGCAAGTACCAAGCGCTCGTTTCCTCCCTTGCAAAGCCCAAAAGAGAAATGTTCCTGGGGAAGCGTTTCTGGAAGCTGACGACGTGATAAGCCGTCACTCGTACGGATAGGCGAAGCGGCTGGGGAAATTCCCAGATACGGGTTTTTCAGCCCGGAAAGAGCCCAAATGCTGTTTTTAGGCAGTGAGACTTGGCAGTGATTAATATTTCTGCAACTAAGAAAGTTGGGTGGCAGCCTGCTCCTGCAGATCAATAGCAATTTACATACACTGTCAGTATGCATTTGGGGTAATTCAGTTTTACTTCTGCTACCTACTGGGTTATTTTTAGCATTTTAATTCCCCCCTCCTGGCTTCAGGAAAACAAGCGTCGCTGTTGGTGTAATAGGCAGGGACAGTAGGCTGGGCGGCATTTCCCACTGATAAATCCCAACCTAATAAATCACAGAGTTGTCGGGACCGGTTCGTAACAGCGGCGACAGCAGCAAAAGCCGGCTGAGCTCCGTTTGCACGTCTGGGTGCAGTGGGAAGGGCTCGTCCCGCCCGTCGGCCCTGCCGTCGCTGGGGAGCGGGCGCGGGCTGCGGAGGGGCGATGCCTCGCGGCCCCGCGGTGAGCCGAGGCTTCAGGGAGGCTGGACCCGGCTCCAGTCCCAAGGACGTGCCAAGGTAGCGAAAGGCAGAAAAATAAGTAACCGGGCTTTCTTTCGTCATAGACGTTGTTTCTTGGAGAGGACTATTCTACCATTTAGTCACCTCAACTTTTGCTGATGCTGGTCTCTAAATCAGGGGATGCAGATTACATTAGACTGGTTAGAAATCACTTTTCCCGATTGAAAATGCACTCACAACAATCGTTGTTTTCCTCTGTTGCTTTTTTAGCTATTTTTGCTGGCTCCAGAGTTTTGAAATTTCCCGAGAAATTCAATTTGTTATGTTAAGCGTGGGCTTGTGCCTAGGCTGGAGCAGAGGGTACCAGTCCGCAATGAGATTTAGAGGGAGCGTGGCGGGAAGACCTAACACAATCAGTGTTTCAGCAAAACTGCCTGGGGGGCTGTGAAAGCGAGAAGAAACGTGCCCGTCTCCCCTGGCGAGCGTCGCCGTGTGCGGTGAGCCCGGCTCCGGGCCTGGCCCTCCCTTGCTGCCGGTGCCGGGGGCTGGAGCCGGGGATGGGGCAGGGACGGGGTCAGCATCGACCGATCCCTCGGACGTCGGGGCGTTGCCGGGGAGGACCGGCCCGGCTCCGCGGCGAGGGGCAGGATGAGTGCGTCCCGGGAGCCTCACCTCCTCCCACCCCGCGGCCCGTCGCCCAAGGAGCACGCCCCGCTCCTCACCTGTCCGTCGGTCCAGCTTAAGGGACGTATTTGATCCTGGATATCTTTATCGGGGGCTTCTTAAAGATAAGTTAGGATCTTGCAGTATATTAATTCTGTATTAAATAATTAATAGTAAAATTAATTGAATTATTCAATTTTCAGGTAAAAAATAGGGTAATAAATATTCATAACTTATTTTATTAAGGGAATTTCCATTTCCTATGTCATTAAAGTGAGATTAACTAAGGTTGGGTTTAAATGAAGATTGAAAACAATTGTGCTTCGGAATTAATTCACTGCGTTAGGCCATTGCCTTGCGAGGCGGCTCTCCGACGCGCTCTGTGCGGGAGCCGTCCTGCTGCGTTGGGTGGGTGCTGCTGCCGGGACGTCCTGGCACTCGTGAAGTGAGCTGGAGGCTCCGTGTTGAGGAGAAGCTCGTGTGAGCTGGAGGCTGGGAAAAGGCGACGACCCAGAACTTGTGATCGACGGCAGAAGTTCTGTCCAGCTCCCCTTCTGCTTGCCGCAAGTCAAAATACTCTCGAGTGGACTCTCTCTTGTTTAGACTTCCGAGGTGCGTTTTAAAGGTCCTCGCTTTCTCGCGTAGCTCGTACCCTACGCGGTGTCCAGGACCATCAGCCTCACCTGTGTGCAGTGCTGAAATTCTGGGTTTTCTGCTCGTGCAGCTGGAAGCTCTGTGTACATGTTTGGGGTCACGTATGACCTGTTTTTCCTTCATCGAAGGCAATGTGTGTGCTGTCAGCTCTTTCCGGCTCGGGATGCTGCTTGGCATAATCCCTGCTAAATGTGGCACATCTCTCTTTACACTTTAGAGATTTCATGACTCTCAACACTTTCTTCTCGCAGTATTTCGTACTTCCCCCCCCAAGAGGATAAACAGTACAGAGATGGTTTTAAGAGGCATTGATTCATATAGATTTTTGGCCGCCATGGTCCAGGGGTGTTGAGATGCCAATAATTAATTCCTTTAACAGCTCACCCCGTTTGTTGTAACATGACCTAACGGCAGAATCGCTGGGAGCCATCAGGATGCCTGGCCCAGATCAGTCGACGCTCTTCAGTATCTCATGCAAACCCTTCCACGACTGCTCCAGCCTGGGCAGCAGCTGCAAGCTGGTGCTCCTGCAGAGCTGGTTTCCCTTCGTATTTAACCGGCGTCGCAGGAGAGCTGCATCCCTGCGGAAGACAGCGCTGGCCAGCTTGGATGACCGAGGCAAGATGTCCGTTTATCCATTACGGCTGGGATTCACCCAGCATGGACGGTGAAGGTTGGCTCCTCCAGCCTGCTGATCTCTGCAGCCACCACGCGTGGTCACCAGGCTCCGACCTCGCCATGCATCAGCTGGGTGCGGTTTCAGAGATGCTGGCCCCGCAGCTGGTCCATGCACACAGACCTCTTCTCCTCGCCCCGCTGCCCGGCTTTGCGGGGGACGGTGGCGCTGGGGTGCGAAGGCTCCTGCTCCTCTTCATGCAGGGTCGGGGCAGAGTCCTGCAGCATCGCCCCTGGGAGAGGCAGAGAACCCCAGAAGACATGGAATCATCAGAAAAAGCAATTATCTGATAATAAAGCGATTAAATTATTCGGCACACTACTGTCTGCTTTCAGCGAGGCTTGGTAAGCTTTTCCCATCGATAGGTATGGCCAAGAAAAAGACGTGGCGTTCGTTTTTGGACACAACTGACATTCAAAATGTGGGCAGGCTCTGCCTATTTCTAGATCAAACGTTATGGGGGTGGGAGGACGCTCAGGGTTTCAGAGGCTGCTCGATACGAGTGAGTCCCCCCGTGTCGACCGTGCGGTCGGGGCTTAACAGGCTGCCAGCCAAATAAGAGAGGAGCTGCCTTTGTCCTGGTTAGAGCAGATGAAAGGTAGAAGTGTGCGAGGAGAGATTTTGGGCTGGGGCTCCTGACGGCCGGAACCAGACCCGCCAGACCGTCCAATACTTCCATGCATTTGATGCTTCCAGTCGAAGGGTACCGAGGAGGAGGGAGGGTTTAATTGCCATCGCGGGACCGCTTTGGAGATGCCCTTTTCTACGTAATGCGTAGAGGCTGCGGAAGGGCTAGGAAGACTGGTATTTGTTCATACTGTTTTAAACAGCAACAAAATTAAAGTCTTTGTCGCATTCTAAAGGCTTTGCAACTTAATTTATATTCTGGTATGGTAATGAAGAAGCATCTTTTGTCCAGGAGGCGAGATATGCAAAAATAACCTTTAAGTTGCTCATAATTAACCTTTAATGATATTCTCTCATTTTTTCCAATACATTCTCTGCATCAAAAACAACGTACAGAAAGAGTGCCTGAGACTGCGTGTTGCATCTTAATGGCCTGCAAATACCAGCTGATTAAAAATAAACTATTTATTGGGATTATTTATTGACAAAGTTTTTTCCCTCCAGGAAATCTGGCACTGAAGTTGGAGTGCTGGGCTGGAGCCAGGCATCGCGGCTCTCCCCACTCTCCCCTCCTTGGCCAGCAGCGATCAGGACGCCCAAGGTCCGGTGGAAAGGGGTGCGTTGTGTCCGGAGGGTGGATGCTTCGCGTTCCAGATGGGGACAGTGTAATATTTATGGCAATTATAGCATGATTTAAATTGCACATCGGTGTGTTAGCAAGCGTGTGCTAGAAACCTGGAACTGGGAGGAGGATTTTTGCGCCCCGTGTGTGCGAAGAGCAGCCGGGAGCTGTGCATCACGGAGGACCTGCTATTCAGATTGGAAGAATACAAATTAATTTGTATAACAAACCGCGTTTGTCAGAAGGTGAGGAGCTGACTACAGAGGCTGGTTTTTTGTTGGTGGTTTTTTTGGGGTTTTTTTTTTTTTTGGCGCTGAATAACAGCGTTTGTAGGTAATGAGCAGGCTTTTATCTCGACGTGGCGTGAGGAATAACTTGCTAAGCTGCGAGCTGGCGTGCTTGGCAGGTGCACGTGCTGTTCGTGTGCGCACTGCTAGGCTTGTAGTGGCCTTTGATTTCTCTAGCGGGGCTGTGGTCTTCCTGGATATTTACAGCAATGTGAAATTACTCCTTTTTTCCTCCTCCCAAAAGGTTCTGTCCTTTGCACTAGGAGTTCCTACTTTGTTTCTAGTGTACCTAAGCAGCAAAAGGCTTCCTTTCTCCCGGTGCGAGGTGCGAACTTCACCCTCCCGTTGTGCTTTTCTTTTTCTTCCCCTTCCCGCCGAGCTTTTTGAACAACGTCCTTTTGCAGTCGATGTGAACGGATGCAAAGAGGTGTTTGTCACTGGTGGTGCAAGCGGCGCTGCAGGGTTAATTATGGGACTAATGGGCAATGCCTGACGAGCCTGGGGCCCAGCTGCGTGCACCTCGGTGCTGCGGGAGCGATGCTCATGCAAGGGTGCTGCTCACGGCTGCCTGCTCTCGTTTCAACTCAAAACTTGCGGCTCTTTCTCTGGTTCCCAGCCCCTTGCTCACTGCTCTGCAAGCTGCTGTAAATTCCTGAGGCTGATAATTCAGATTTGGTTTCCTGTGATTTGCCCTTCCCTTTTCTAAGGTATCGATTTCAAAGCCCCACAGTGCTTGCTGGGGTCCTGCGATATCAACATTATAACAAAGCTAATTTGACTGTCCTTCTCGTGCTGTCACCATCAGGTACTGAGGGACGTATTTTTCCATTTCGCTGCTGCTGCTTTTCTGGACTTCACCCACGCACTGCTACGCCTGCGGCGTTCCGTTTCCACGTGGCTTTAGGCGTTCTCCTGTGGGTATATGGTTGGTTTTCCAGGATCTCTACATCCCCGTGCTTGCATTTAGAGGAAAATCTTGTGGGAGACTCCTTGTGCGTAACGTAGCAACAGGGAGCACGGCTCCGGCTCGCTGAGCGTGGTTGTCTGCACAGGGGCTGCTATGAGAATACGCTGCTATTTCACCCGCCCGCCGCTCTGCAAGCGGCAGCGAGAAATGCTGGAGCGGTGCATGGACCTGCTGCGTCCCAGTGCGGAGAGGAGTTGGTGGGGGAGCAATAAGTACAAAGGCTGAGAGCACAGATACAGGGGCTAAGATTCCTTTTTTCCCTTCTCAGTCCTGAGAAACACAGATTTACAAAAATCTGGTAAAGATTCTCCTGGAGTTACACTTGGTTGGCATTCTTGCTACACACGCTGTAACAATACTTTAATGTAATTAAATTTTAAATTCCATGTAGAATCTGGTGGGTAGGCAGAGGTACCGGTATGTTAAACTTTATGTCACTTAAAAATGGTTTTCAAGTACATCAGAGGGAGACCATCCAGCTGTAAAATTATCTGCGTTATGACGCTTCATCGCAGCTTTGGTCTTTTTGTTTTAATTAAAAATGTACCTTAAGTCTCACACCCTTAGATAATCTCCACCATGCCTTTTGGTTTCCTGTAATTTACTGACAGAATGTAAAACGACACAATTCTTCTGCCAGTTTCTGGTACTATTTACAGGAGGGAAAAAGTTTGTTAATTAGGATAAACACTTTCCTTTTTTCCTTAGCTGATTCGGGGCTGGGTGCTCGGCGGGGCTGGGTGCTCGGCGGGGCTGGGTGCTCGGCGGGGCTGGGTGCTCGGCGGGGCTGGGTGCTCGGCGGGGCTGGGTGCTCGGCGGGGCTGGCCCAAGCTTGCAGCTCCCATGCGGATGCGGATGCCTGGGGCTGCTGTCTGTGCTCTCGAGAGAAACGGCCCCTTCCCTGGGCTGTGCTGTCTCCTGGCTGGGAGCGGAGAGAAAGGTCCTGCCGGAGTTCGCTGGAGCTGCTGCTGCTGTTTGCTGGGCGCAGGAGTGTTTAATTTCCCACTCGTGACGCAGCAGCTTTACCTACCGTTAGTTTTCCACGTTGACGGGCAGCGCGACCTTGTAAAGCTCTCCTGGTCTGGGGGTGGTGCAGCACGAAGGGGTATTTCCAGTACAACAAGTAGTAAAGGGGATTTTAGGAGCTGCTTTGCAGCCTGCAGGCAGGGTGGGCGCGTGTCGGGACCCGTCGTGGGACGGGCGCAGGCGTGCAGCCCCTGCAGCCCCCCGGCACGCACAAGGCTGAATAAGCTTTGCATGCGTCTGCTCCGCCGGTAAACCTTAACTGCTTGGCCAACAGTGACCGTGCTGTATGTGGGATGGAGATCTCCAGCGCCGCAAAATAGCGGTCCGCTAAATCATTAACAGTGCCGTTTCTGGAATTAAATAAAAGGCCTCGTCCCGAGGCATCCCACGTGATGATTCACCGAGTTTTGCAACATGATTTATGTTTGGCCGTAGGATTATTGTTTTCTATTGATTCCGAGGGAAATAAAGCAGCAGTAAAAGTCCACCGCAAGCCTCCCGGTGGAACATGAGAACTGGAAGCTTTCCTGCCAGAAATCCTGTTGTCTCCTTGGTGGTGACTCTTAAACCGCCGGCCCAGCTGGTCTCAAAGCGAGCATCGCCTCGTGCTGCTGCTCCTCCTCCTCTTTTTAGCGTCGTCCGGCTGGGTCCAGCGAGGATGTGCCTGGTGCTGCTGCGATGGCCTCGCTGGCCCCGATGCGCGGGTGGGGTTTTGGGCACTGCGTTTGGGTCTGGCCATGCTGAAGAGGCTTCCCGGGACCTTCCCTACCATGTAGCTGCCGCAGGTGATCCCTCCCTGCCCTCTCCTGCCCCAGCTCTGTCGTGGCGTGAAATTAAAACTTCTTCTGCGGTTCAGGAATTCTTTTTAATTCTGAGGAATGAAGTTTTGCTTAAAAATGACTCCACTTATCTGGAAAGCGTGTTTTTTTTTTCTTTTTTGTTTTTTTCCCCCCATCTTCTCCAGTGTATTGTCGTCCCGGGGCATCTTGTTTGCTTGCTGCTCAGATGCCCGGTGCTTTTACAAAATGAACAGTAAAATCTATTGACTCTTGCAAAGCTGTCATGCCTTTTTGCTGTAGAGCCAAAATGTGCCGGTGTGTACTGTTCAAATGGTTATTTCCAGCCTAATTTAACAATGCCACGTACAGCGTGAAGTTGCTGAACAACGTGGCTGTAGTTTTAAAACAATCAAGCGATGAGAATTTCTTGGGCGCTGGTCAAGGTGGCGATAGAAGGAGCTCCTCGCAGGAGGGCCGGGTGCCGGTGCGTGCACTGAGCGGACCGTGTACGACTGCAGAGGTGTGTCTGTGGCTGCTTCTGACCAAAACTACAGAACTGGTGGATGTGATGGATCGCACATTCCTCCTCTGACGGAGCCAGGGGCCGCTGGACCATCGCACCGGAACCTTGGAGCGCTGCAGGCTGTTAACTTCCACCTCCGTGGACGAGCCCCCGCTTCGAGGCGTGCCCGCTGCAGGATTTCAAGCAGCAGGGAGGCGTTTAGGGGAGAGGTACCGGGGGTCCCTCGGGGATCGGCTGGCACCGACCGGCTCCCTCCCGGCAGGCAGGCAGCAGCTTCCCTCCCGGTACTTCATCGGAGCGCGTGTGACTCCTGCTGCTGCCAGTGAGAGTGAATTGTGCCCCTAGTATTACTTCTGTATTTATTTTATAAATGTCAATGATTAACTAAATTAAGATAAATAAGGCTGTTCCCTCTCGCTGTTTAATTTACAAAATTTTAATGAGACTAATAACATCTGTACTTGCTCCATCTTTCGGCTGGCTGGAAGATGGTTAGCGGGTCTGACAGCTCTCTGCTCAGCTTGTCTTCCAATAACATTTAAAAACGGAGGATTTTACAAATGTGGTATTAAGCCAATTGGTTTTGTCTATGCTTCATCTTACACCAGTGGAGAAGTTGAGGGAGCGATCCAGGTGGCAGAAGAACACCATCTTTACAAGTGAAATTGTTGTATCGTTTTAAGCGCTATTGTAAAACGCAAGCGATGGGCGAACGCGTCGCTTTGGATCGCAGCGATGGAGACGGGCAGAGGTGGGAGTAAAGCCTGCCGTATGGCGTCCCATCTGCAGCCTTCTCTTCTTCTTCATGGGGACGCTTGTCCTGGGAAGAGGAGCTGTGGTCTCCCGTGGCTTCCCCTGGAGGAACGGGGAGCCGGTGCTGGCCCTGCCCGCAGGGCTCCAGCGGGTTATTGGCGCTTTCCTCTCGCTCCGTGGCCCGCGTGGGTGGTTTGTGGGTTTGAGGACCGAAGCGGCGCACGGAGCATCCCTGTGCCACCGCTCCGGGGCCCCCTGGAATGTGACCGTTCGTTTCCCATCGGCTGAGGCTCTCGCGCAGCAAATGGGTCATGCAGGGGAGATTTTCTCGCTGGATAAGCAATTAGCTAAAACAAACTACTCGAAGGACAAACGATGCAGGACTCTCGCTTTGTAACAAATGAATTAGTTGACTTTGTTTGGCATTTGTGGGATGTTCCCTCTATTTTACTTAACTCTCTCTGGCTAAAAGACTCCTGCATTTGCTCCTGCTCTTTGCTGCTGCAGTGAGCAAACAGGGCATTGGGGGCCGATGTACACGGTTACAAGTAAAGGCAGGGAAGTGATGTTTTCTTGAGAGGGACAAAACTTCTTTTGTTAGCGTGTCCGGCAGCATCCGTTTGACTTGTTTGGCTGGGGTGTCTTCAGTTCTCTCTGCAGCCTCACAACGCGCGTCCAAAGCAGCCTTTGCTGACAACAAGCGCGGCAGCGAGGCGTGGGGTGGGGTGGGGATCCGCACGCTTTTGCAGAGGTGTTGGAAACGCCGGGGCTTCAGCACGCCGGCTGAGCTGCCCCTGGGTCGGGAGTCAAAGCGGGCTGCGCCCGGGACAGGGACGGCCATCTCCGCGTCGCTCCGAGGTGACGTTAACACCGAGTACGTTTTAAAGGCTTTGTCTGGATCTTTTGAAATGGCAGGATGCTGTGAGCAGCGCATCACCTGGGGCTGTAACGTGGAGCTCACCGCGTGCTGCTGGAAGGAGGATTACAATTCTCTGGGCCCTCGGGTGTACCGGTGACTCACAAAACGATCCGGCCAAGTTGCTGGGTTTATTTACAGAAAATAAATCAAAGCCCTGGTACAAATCTTTGCTGTGTAACAGGATTTGTGAACAGCAAAGAAAGGTTGAAACTGTTGGACCGGTTACCAAGAAGATATTTTGTGCATGAGGGGGGATTTGGTTCAGTGAATTACGTGTTGTCCCAGCCGCCAACGCTAAGGTGAAACACGGGTGAGAGTCCGATTTTTTTCATTGTCCTGCTGCTTATTTCTACTTCGCAGTATTCAGAGGGAAACTTCTAAAGCCAGCGATGCTGACATCGTGGAGGAGAGAGAAATTGGCTGGGCGGCAAGCTGCCGACTTCTTAGTCATAATTTATCTGGCTGCTGACTTCTTGCTCTCTGGTTTACTGGTGTGTTGGTTTCTGTACCAAACTGCTGCTGTGGGCTAGAAAGCTTTTGTCGAGCACTCGGGAAGCGCAGAGTGGATGTGACGGCTCCTGAGCAGCCGCCACCGAGGCGTCGCTTCTTCCCAGGTACCCACCAAGACCTTTGCTCTGGCATCCGAATCCGTTTGGTCCCATCGTAATCCGCTCGGTGTTTGGAAACACAGAAGAGCTGCCTTCAGAACAAAAGTTGCCATCCTAAATGTTCCAAATTGGGTTATTCTAGGAACTTCTTGGGGGGTCTGACTTGGAAAAATCCGCAGGAGGACAGCGTCCAGCACACTATCCTCAGACATCAAGGGCACCCGCAGAGTCTTGAGAGAAGCCCACGATTTGTGGCTCTGGGGTTTTCGTTCGGGTGTGTTGGGTGGTTTTGGTTTGGTGTTTTGTTGTTGGTTTTGTTTTGGTGTTTTGGTTTTGCTTGGTTTGGGGTTTTTTTGGGAGAAAATGGTGTATTTCTTGTTTCTTTCTTGTGCTGGGCTCTCCGGAGGCTGCTCACCCTTCCTCAGCCATCGCCGTTCGTGGTGATGCCGCGGTGCCGCACTAACAGCCCTGCGCAGCCTTTTCCACTGGCTGGGGCTTTCATTCATTTCGCATCCCCACCTTTCCCCCTCGCTGCCCCAACCTCGCTTGTATTTCTGGGAAGGGACGTGCACGCAAACAAGAAATACAAATACTGGGCGCCAGCCGCAGCCGCCCAGCCATGGACGTGGCACGGGGACGCGTCTCCCTGCTCAAGGGCGTTTATGATCCCAGACCGCGTTAGAAGATCTAACCAGCTCTAAACTGTTCAGCAAACAATTTTTTAAGTTGTGCCCTTTGATAACAGTGCCAGTGAACAGTGGTTCACTGTTTTGTGCTCTGCTTTAAATTTAGGATATTAAAGATTTGGAAGATTTTATAATCGCAGCTCTGCTTGCTTGCCCTGCCTCCTTCTCTCCCTCCAGTTTTACTCCCAGGCTTTTCTAAATGCTGCTCTATTTGTTTTCTTCTCTTCAGTCCTCCCTCTCATCTCCTTGACTCCTGAAATTTAAAAAATAGTCACTTCTAAAGCCTGCAGTGCCGTTGCACAGATCCCAGGTCCGAAGGAACCGTTACATCTAATACGACTTCCTTTATTCTGTCCACCTGCCTCTCCCAAAATCCCCGATATTGGATGAGATTTCATAACCGGAGGCTTGTGAAGATTGCTCACCTCTGCGGGCTGGCATGAGCGCCGTCAGGCTGTGATTACGGCTGCCTGGGGACGGGAGCGATGGAGAAATGCAAGTGTCAGCCCCGGGGGATGCTGCGGGGTCCCGCCGAGGGCTGGGGGGTTGTACCGGTGCTGGAGGACCTGCTCCTCCCCAGCCATGCCAGTAACTGTTTTAAGCACTGGAAGAATTGTTGGAAATGAAAAAAAAAAAAATCCTGATGCACTTATTCTTGCCTTACTCTGCGTTGCCTAACTTAAAAGAAACGGTGCTGCGACCTCTGCCTGCTCCTCTGACCCTGCAATTTGGGGAAGCCTCCTCTAAGAGTGAGGAATGAAACACGGCAGAGCTATCTTGGATTGCTGTTTGACCTGCTCGGCACTTGCTTGAGCTTTGTGTGTGATCAGGCACACAGGAAAAATGTATATATTCTTTAAAACACAGAGGGCCCAATTCCTCCGGCAGGGCTTTGGGAATCGGGTATGAAAGCTGTCGGCTGTTTATCCCGGGACCCGGGGGATGCAGGCGATGGACCTGGAGATGTGCATGGCACAGAGCAGGATTTGGTCGGTCAGGCTTTCCTACCCTCACTCTCAATGAATTATTTTTTAATTACTTTTTTAATTTTGTTGCTGTTGGGCTGAGATCCTCCAGAGGTTTACGGTGCCAGACTGGTCCCGTGGCCGCAGCTTGGCTGGGTCCCAGCGAGCTGGGGGCACAACTGGCTTTGCTGGGCTCCAGGCTCTCCAGTGCCCTTCCCATCTCTGAGAAATAGAGAGAGAGAGAGAGAGATAGTTTTTAATATTTTCTCTTAAATTGTCATGTTTGCCTCTTGCAGGAAGATTTTGCAAAGGAAGCACCCTGGAAGAGATCAAGGCCTGACCCCCTCTTTTGGGTTTTTTTTTGTTGTTTTTGCTGTCCCCGTGGGAGCTCTGTCGGGTTGGAGAAGTGGTTGATGCTTTTGTTGTGCTGCTCTTGGTGCTGCTTCCCTGTTACATTTCTGCTGAATGGCCTCGCGACATTCAAACTGACAAGCAAACGGTGCATTTTAGATTTTTTTAATCTATTTTTAATGATTAATCCTGTTTCCTACTGTTTAGGAGCCACTAATGGCCATACAGTCTTTTGAGAACTTCAAAAGAGGTCTCATCTGAAGTTAAAAAAAAAAAAAACTAAAAATCAAAACACACAAAAACAAAAAAAACCCAACAAAACCACACAAAAAACCCAAGAAACCCAAAACAAACAAAACCCCCCACTTGCTCTCAGGACTTTTTGAACTATTACCAAGTTTACTTGAAGCAGTTCAGTCTCTCCACCTGCTCAGATGAAAGTAAAACGATGATGTACAAAATATTATTACTTTTTAAATTATTGTTGTTATTATCTGTCAAGTTAGCTCTTTCCTAAGCCGTGCTTCATCAGAATTAAATCTGTCTCCTGTTTCATCTCTGCTGCCTGATTCTGCGTGGATTATCGTTTCTCGCACTGTGGAGCATTTTGCCCCAAACCAAGGCTCTCCTCATGCAGCAGATTGCCGTCTGATCATACGGGGATTATTTCTCGCCCCTTGTAAAAGTCCTGCTTCGTTAGCTCGGTGACTGGCTGGTAATTTGCAAAGTCTCTTTCACAAGTTTTAATACTCTCTGGCTGAGAGTCCTGGTAATAAATGTATTTGATCTTAATGGTGTTATTCCGTCGGAAGGGGGGGAAATAAGAGTGGGTAATTAGCTCCCACCTCGGGATGGGCGAGCGCCAGGTAAGAGACCGTGGAGATGGCAGGAGGAAAGCCTGCACCGCCTTGGAGGCGTTTCGGGTACCGTGCCGCAGCTGGGCGTCCCTCCCTGCGAGCCTCGGGCGCCGGCGTCGGGATGCCTGGGCTGCCGGTGACCGCCACGCAGGGAAAAGCCATGAGGATTTTGCTGCGGCTGGCCTGGTGCGTGCGTATCTATCCGAATTAAAAAGGATCGGGGATCCTCTCCTGCCTCTGCTGTCTCAGGTAGAAGCATGAGATGCTCCAGTAGTGTTTTAACAAGGGCCACGTCCAGCAGCCCCCTCTCTTCTCCTCTGGGTCGTTAAAACCCCATTAAACAGGGCAGGCTGCAGGATTGCCGTCTTTGGCTTCCTTACGACTTTTCTGCTGTGAACACCAGCTTCTTCCCAAAAGTTTGCACACGTGTTCAAGGCGAAACAGCGGGAAGAGAGGTGCTGACATTTTGATGAGAAGTGGTTGCTGTTTCTGGGCATTACCAGTGTTTGATTCTGGGCGGTCGGCGGGGTGGCCGGGCTCCCATCTCGTTCGCCAGACCTGCGTGTCATGTCAGCGGTAGAAATTGGGCGAAGCCGAAGGTCGGTGACTTCGCAGGCGCCTGAAGCACCTCTGGGTGACTGCAGGAGTGTTCAGCCGGAGCGGTTTATCAGAGCGGTGCTGGTTGTGGCTGTTGGGATGGGTGCTCAATGGGTATCTTGAACTTTTTGGTCTCTGCTGCATTTGGAACATAAAAACATAGACCTTTAATGGAAGTACTTTATATTCATGAAGGCATGGGAGAAATGCCCATGTTGTACAGGCAACAGCTGTCGGAAGAGATGGAAAATGCCTGGAGTGCATTCAGTAACGCAGGCCCGGGATTCACGTGGTTTATACCCAGGATTTCTGTGTTCTGGATTGGAAGAATGTGTTGGGTTATTTGCTGTATAGGACTGCACTGAGAACCCCGGTGTCTGCCCCGTGGCTCAGCATGGGACAACGTCCGAAGGGCGTGAATGGGGGGATCACGGTGAAGATTGTGTCCTTAAACTTGGAGATTCTTCAAGTATTTAATACTGCTCATCTCAGCAATTAAAAACCCAACCAAACCAGCTGATAAGCAGGCGTGGTCTCGCTGTTGTAACATTAATGTGTTGAAGCGGGCATCTGTTAGAAAGGGGTTTCTGCCCTTCCGAAGGGCGTTAGTGCACTCTCAGTAACATACACAAAAGATAAAATAAGTAGGTGTTTTCTTCCTTCAGATTATAGTTTACATGGAAGCTAACATTTAATCTTAGTTTCTTGCTGATATTAATCATAGTTTGGGCAAGGTTTAGAAAGTGAAAATCTTGCACAGCGCTAGCACAATTACAGCTTTGAACTCAGTTACAATAATTAGATTGAGTCTCTAAGCTTGGCACATTAAGAAAGCAGATTTTAAATACGCTTAGGATTTGGCGGTTGCGTCAGATAACAACTTGTGGGAGGCAGGTGAGAGGAAAACTGTGGCGTCCGTGGCTGGATATAGCAGCCCGTGGGAGCCCCGGGGAGGCTGGGTTTCCTTGCGCGGGTGGGCAGCGCTGTGCCGGGCGATCCCGTGGGAGTCACGAGGCGTCGGTGGGGAAAGCTTCAGCTCCCGGGGGGGTCCTGCTGAGCGGAGAGGGGCTTCGAACGGCCGGTTCGGAGGGGAGCTCAGTGTCGGGCGTGTTTTGAGCCTGTATTCTTCTCTCGCACTTCTCCTTTGCAGACCTGAAGTACAATTACAAGAACGTCGCCCTTTGATTTGCTAAAATAAATCCTGTTTCTGTTGTAAGCCCGGTGGTTGTAAGTGAACGTAGGGAAGCGTGGAAGGTCTGTAAAGATGACAAATCCCCGCAAGCCCACATTTTCCTCTGAGTGCTGCGAACCCAGAGCATTTGGGGCACAACAAACAGGAGCGGATGCCCGTCTCAAACCACGGCACTTCTCGTTTCCCTCGGGGACGGGTGGGCGAAGCCGAGCACAGGCTCCTGCTCGCTGTACCAGCGCCGGGACGGCATGGCTGAAGCTGGTGAGCATCGTCCCATCGGCTCCACCTGCCTCCCGTGCTGAGGAAGGGAGGCGTTACGTTCCTAAAGCACGGCTGCTGTGAAGGGTTTCCTGGAACGCAGGAAAAGAAATCTAGTTAGCGTCATAAAACCTGGAATTAACCAGGTGGAAATGCCATAGAAGGATTTTATACAAACCGCGGGGGACGGTACCAATCCCTGGAACGCTTCTGAGTGTATCCGGATTGTCCGTCTCCATCTTCTGGCCAACAGTTACATAGACTATGAAAATACCGGGCATGTGGGCTCACCGCTGCTGAGCTAAAAGGATAGCAAAATACCTCAGCTGCAAAGACAGCAAAGAACCCCGATCAAGTGATGAGATGTATGCTTTTTAAGTGAAAATATTCTGGATTATATCAATTCAGTTTAAGAAAGTATTCATGAGAGGATTGGGTTTTTTTTTCCCCCAAGTAAATAGCCAGGATGAAATTGTAATTACATTTTTTAATTATTTCCGGAAATCTTGTGTATGTAGATGTATACAAGGGTGTCTTTTTTTTTTTTTTTTTTTAGTGCTTTTTTAAACAAATGGAAAAGGTCGTGCCTTTCTTAGCAGCATTTCTGGTGCCAGTGTGTAGGGAACAGTCACCGCCTGACTTTTCTCTGTCGGCCCAGGCTCAGAAAGTAACAGAGGAAAGAGCAAAACAGGAGGGTTTTAATCCCAGGAAACTGGGCACACGTTTACCCTTCGGTGCCCGGTGTGCCACGCCGGGTTTGGAGATGGCGAATGGGGTTTTCCTGGGGGCTGTGACACGAGGTTTAAAAGAGCGATTCATGCTAACTTCGATGGTCTCAATCAGGGCATGATAGAAGAAGGATTTTCTGTTATCAAAAGTTAGTTCAGGCTAAATTAGTCTAAAAATGTGTACTTTCATATCAACTAAAAATACTGTAATGTAATTAAATTCAAAAGTAGGGTGAGCTGAGAGGGTATAAGAAAAGATAAGCATCGGAATAAGGCAAGAATTGAGTTTGTATTGTAAACACAGCCCTATAGGAATTCGGGATTTTTTTAAGCTGCTTCATTATAAATTTAAAGTCAAGAGTGCTTAGCAACTTTGGCATATTTTGGAGAAGTGGTTGACTACCTCTATATTTGTTTGTGTTCTTTGTTTGCAGGATTTTCTATATTTGGGTTTAATTCTCTCTTATCGTCTACTAGTTTATTAAGTTTGAAGGTGCATAAGGCTTAAAATTGGAAAATGTGGGTTTCCACGTGAAACTGGTTGTTTTGTGGATTCGTGTAAGCTTTTCATCTAATTTTTCTAGTAAGTGGATCTTTAATATCTAAAATTGATAAATTGGATCAGTATCATTAAAATACTCGACGTATCAATTCTGAAGTGCGTCACAGTAAATACTGGAGCAAATAAGTCATCTTTTTTCTGTGCACAAGTCATTTGCTCAGTTCTTCAAGCCGGCAGCAGAGGAACGGAGTCAGGGTCAGGTCGCGTCGTGGCATCCTTCCGTCGTGATGGTCGTGAGCCCTGCGTGAAGGAGAGCTGTTGACGAGGATGAGCGGTATGTTAAGTCATCATTCGAATAAAATTGTGGAACACTGATTTGAACACTTTTAGCCCAAAATCTGGTTATCAGGGTGTTTAAGGGCCGCTACGGTTAGCAGTTTGAGATTCATTTTCCTGGTGCTGGCTTCCGTGTCTTTGCACAGCGAGCGTTGGATGAGGGATGGAGAAAATCGGCGCTGTCTTGTTCTTGGCTTGATCCAGAAACCAACCAGCGTGGGGAAGGGAGATGCTTAGGAAGCTGCCTTGCGTCTCCTTGTAGTGATAATGGCTAATTTAATGCCTCTTGTGTGATATCGCACAATCTGCTCCGTACTGGTACGTTACGTTATGGCACTCTGTTGTTTGCGAAGGTTTGCAGGAGAAATGCAAAAATGTTTCCTTTCCATTTGCTAAAAATACTTTACCCTTAATTCTGAAAAATTACTTTGCGGATCTTCATATTTCACAGACCATAACTAGATTACTACCTTTTACTGGAATACTTTGTGTTAATGAAGACCGATTGGGATTACATAATAGATTTCCTCTAAAGAAGGCATTATGTGGTTATTTTTTACTGTCTGGCATTCTAGTTAATTGCCTTGTCATCATTAATTGATGGGACTAAATTGATATAAATAAATAGATTATATTCCTGAGGTTAATTTGAAAGAGAGGAGGGGCTTAAAACAGGTTGCTGTGGGGTGTTTAAGCATGTGCCTCGAATGCAGCGTGCGATTAGCGACCGTCGAAGAGCGCTCCTGCGCCGAGCGTCACGTTTCACGCTCGGTCGGCGTCAGCGCTCGTAAATCCGCGTGGCAGATGGATGCAGCTGGCTCTGTCCTGGGGAGGAGAGGGAGCGCTCGCTCTTCCCGGACGAGGCCAGGGTAGCTTGCGTTGCCCCGTTGTCTTAAAGCTAGCCCCAACTGATGGCTCGGCTCAGTCCTAAGCTTCAGCCCTGCAAACAGCCGGTGGTCCTGGCCGAGGACTGAAAACAGCCAGCCCCGTCAGCCCAGCTTATTTGACAGTTTGAGCACCTCCAGTTTCCAGGTTAATCCAGATTTACGTCTAGAATTACTATTAATCAGCAATCAACTGAGTCCATGGGTAAATCGACTTTTTTTTTATTAGATTGCAATATTGCATAAAATACTTTTGCCTGGAAGGAGAGAGCTGGTGGTGGTTGATGAGGAGCACGGTGTCTTCTCTACCAGCCCTTCCCGTAGTGCTCTGCACATCTTCTGCCGTGCCTTGCTTTGCTGATGGGGGTCGGCTTTTCTGCATTTACATCTCGACACTGCTCCCAGACTGGAGCGTAAGTGCTGTGCAGCCCCTGCTCTGGAAGAGCATTCCCCGGGGCTCTGCAGGAAGCTTCCTCCCGCTCCCTTGCACGTCCCTTGCGAGCGTGCCAAGAAGAAGAAAATAAACCCCAGATCCCTTCCAGGCGCCGGGAAGGAGCTGTGTGCCAGGGCCGGCGGGCGCTGGGGCGGCCGCGTGGGATCCGAGCTGCGAGGACCGAGGCGTCGCACCCTGCTGGCTTGGCGTAACGGAGGAGCCGTGTCGTCGCTGCCGGGGAGAGGACGCCTCGGTGGCTGCTTCCTCCTCTCTCTTCAACGCCGTCAGGCCAAACATCTTTTTGACAGCTGCCGCGTGGTTTTGTGCGCGGCGCGTGCAGGATGCAGCGCTTCTCCGTGGTGTTGCCGTTGCTGGAGGATGCTCGATACTCAGCGGTGCCCAGGGTTTGCGCTGCTCCTTCAGGTTCATTTTCAGGGGTTGCGTTTGCTCCGAAAGCTGGTAGATGCCAATTCGTAAGGCTTCAAAAACATGAGAGAGCACAAACAAATGGTTCCTTACATGCTTGTATGCTTAATATATGCCTTATACGCTTAATACGCTCAGTGTCTTTCCTGAAGTCCCCGCTGCCCTCGCCTGTTTGCTGTCTGGAGCGGTCAGTCCTCGCCCTGTGCTGGAGCAGAGTTTGGGAGTTGACTCCCTCCCATCAGAGCATCGCCGGCTCTTCCAGCCAGAGCCTCGCCGGCCCCCGGCTCCCCCGGCTCCTTGCTTAGTCTTGGTGCCGCCCAACGTCTGAGGTCTCTTCGGGTGCCCGGAGGACGCTGAGGTCTGCTATCGCTTTTTTGCCAGCCATTTTGCCGGCTGCAGCATTGGTAGTTCAACTGTCGAACTGTAATTCCGTTTTGAAGTGGTTCTCAATTAAAATTGATAATTAAAGAGTTATTATTCAATTTTCAAATATTTACGGATTTTTATAGTGTCTTAAGTCATGAGCCAAGCTCCGCGCTGCTAGCAGAGGGAGAACCAGAAACCTTTTTCCTTCCTCTCGGCACTTTCTGAGCGTGGCACGGAGCTCCTCTCTCCTCCTGTCCCCTCCGAGGTTTTCCCGATCCCCAGCAGACCCCGTGCAGCTCCGGCAGCCGCTGTGCAGGGGGAGGCAGCGCCTGTCAGAGCCCAAGGCAACGGGCGTCGATGGCATCCCGGCAGCTCCCCTGAGAACACGGTATTTTGGACAAAACCGAGGCACGGCCCCGCTTTGGCACACTTGGGGAAAACCTTGTAAGCCTTGAGCCAGTGGTTGCAACGAGCAGGGAAGCTGAACTGGAAGTTAACTAAATAAATAGAATTTTTCCTCCATTTTCTCCCTCCCCCATAAGAATATGGCAGCTTTTGCGGGTGTGGGTATCACTGCTGCGCTGGGAAGTGACCTTGCTTTAAAGGTGGCATCTGCCTCCGGTACAGCCGTAACCAAAAAAACGCCTGCAGGGCGAGGCCATCTCAAAAGAAGTTTTGTAGAAGTTAATTGGAGCCCCAGGTCCTTGCCATAAGGACCCATTTCCATGGAGAGAGCGATCGATAATGCAGAACGGCTGCTGGCACGCAGCGGGCTGGGAGCCCTTCAGGTGTACGTGCACGTGTAGGTCGAAGAGGGGCTCTTCTCGGTGCGCTAACAGAGATTGGGATGATTAATCTGAAAACAGTTTAAAGCATTCATGAGTTGTAAGAACTAATTCCCAATAAATCAAACGGCATCCCCGTGGGAGTAAGGAATAGAAATAAATGAGGGCTAAAGAAATTGATAAAGATCCTTGAGCAATAAAGAGACAAACGCCAGTTCTTTCAAAATTATGTTTAAATGAACAAAGTTGATTTAACTGTCTTTTTTCATGCCTTGTACGAAGATTTAGGTCTATAGCATGTCATTATATCAAGAAATAATTTGCCAAAAGACTTCTTAGCATTTTGTGTGCATTCCACTTAATGACAATTTTAATATTCTAGCTTTGGTCCTATATCGTTAGGAGGAGGTTTCAGTTGCTCGGCATACTGAGTTCATAAAGATTGTTTCTAATTTCTTTTTCAAATCTGGTCTAGAGTTCAGAACCATCAACTCGTGAATGATCATGTTATTCAGTAGAATTGTGGGGAATACTATTGCTAGCTGCTTGAAGTAAATACACAGCTTTGGGACAGCGCAGTTTCCGGGAGGGTATTCCTGCTTTGTGAGCCTCCGGACGAGGTGCTAAAACCAAGTTCTGCCATACTATGTTGCTGGAAAGAGAAGAGCTCGCCTGTCTGGTCCGATTAGGAACACCGTGCGTGCAAGTCATAGCTGGCTTCCTGGTCTCGACAAAAAATACCAGGCGAGATCTTACCTGTAAGTGTATTGAAGTGATGCTTCGGAAAAGTTTATGTTCTCTCGGTGATCAGAGAGCATAAGCAGCCCTCCGCTGGCTGAACTTCTGCTTATGGATTATTTCCCTTACAGATCCATTTGCAGTAAGTCCATCTCCGAACGTGGCTTTCCGCCTCTAGGACCTCAGTGGGGTTTTGTCGTGTATTTCCTTACTCTCCTCTGCCCCCAAAATAAGAAGCGCTGGGTTTAGCTTTTCTTTTTCCCATGGTCAAATAACTCTCTCTTGCGACATTATCACAAGAACAGAAGGATGGGGGTAGCTGCCCCCAGGCAGTGCCTAACGGCATCCGAATGCACTCGGGGCCACGGGTTCTGCCTGGACTCCAGACCCCCTGAAGCTCAGGGAAGTTCTTCCCTAACATCAAGGGTTTGAATGAGGCTGCTCTGCTGAAGAGCTAATTTGGAAGGCGTAGACCCCTGCTCCCAAATCAATATGGCATATATTTATACCAGTAAAGTACATCAAGCTACCCGGTGTGCAAAAGTGATTTAAAATAACGCGTAACCTATAAACTCCTTGGAAATTCCTCTGACCTCGGTAATGAAACATTCCTTCAGCAGATGTTTATTTTCTTTTTGTAGATATGTTTATGGTCTCGAGATACAGATATTTGAGTCGAGAAGCAGATCTGATAAATGGAGGCATAGGAACAAGTCAGGGCGATCCGGGATGCTTTGTGGCTTTGCCAATGCGAGGTCTGGCAGTGGTGCTGCCTGACTCTTCCATTTCCCTCCTTTGGGCCGCTGAAAATCATAATGGTGCACAGAAATTATTTCCTGCAAAAAAACCTCCACTCTGACTCAGAGTTTGGCTGTTGGTACTTTCACAAGGCTGCAGTTCCTAACTGTGATGTGCCCTAAGGTGTGAATCGGGGAAAAATGACATCCAGATGATACTGTGGAGGAAGACACAGCGATGAGGACTCCCGAAACCAAAGCAGAGATGGGGGGAAGATGCTCATCTCTTGTGTCAAAAGCACTGATGATACAGACTTTTATTTTCTCTGATTTTTTTTGATTGGCTCTAAAAATAAGAGAGCCAGTAATAATGGGTGAGTTAATGATGCTGAGTAACCATGATATGCAAAGATGCTGGATGAATCTTTCGTGGAGTTCACTCTTTGGCAACAAAACGTGGTACCATTGAGCATAAATGACAGCAGAGTAAATGTTTACTGAGAAGTCAAATCCTATTATTAGTTGTATTACTATTATTAGTGCTGTTATCACTGTTGCCTATTTTCTAGTTGTGTTAAGTGGCATAGAGAGCAAAAACGTACAGGCTTTTCCAGCGCATTCATAAAAATAGGTCTTAGCACAGGAAAAGTGGTACCAGTCGGAGTTGCTGTTAAATGGAGATACCTGCCCCATCGCTGCCCCATCGCTCTCTGTCTCTGCAGCCTGCTGAGGACTTTGGCGGGTGGCACGGGCAGGGGTCTGCTGCCCCGCAGCCAAAGCTGCCGTGCTTGGCTGTGCCGCTGCCGCCTTTGCACCTGGGTGCATTGTGCCGCAGAGACATCGCCGTTGGGAAGATGGCTGAGGACAGGCGTTGGTCCTGCCTATGTCAGCAGAGCCCCAGATGTTACTTGGTTTACTCTCTGTAGCAGTGTACTGTGCAGTCAGAAGTATCTGGAGGATGCATTTTCATGGCACTGGTGTCCCGATCGCTCCTTAAATAGTCCCGAGGAACTGGTTTCGGGGTAAGGTTTGTCAACGGGTGTCCCAGCACACACCAAAAAAACGCCCAGCGCTTTCATAGTGCTTTGTAGCTTGTATTTCAGTCTTCAAAGTTTGTCCTGATTTTGTAAAAATGCTTTATTTGGCAGCCCATGAGCAGTCTTGTGATACGGTACAAAAGCCAACTTTGTCCTGGCGCGTGCTTGTTCAGTCCTGTTTGTTGGAGCCATAGGTAATTACTCCCATACTTAATGAATAGCATTACTTTTATTGATGAACGCAGAGGCTGCATGTTGGAAAGAGGAGGTAAGGATTAAGTTTTATGGCCTACTGCTGCTATGAAAAGGAGCATCTAGACACCAGTTAATGTCCCCTTGATGGGATTAGCCGTTGCATTAACTGCAACTGGATAAAATTGCTAAGTCTGTTATTTTAGACTTTAACTTCTTAAAAACTGTAGATACAAAATAAATTCACTTTCATCTTAAATGCAAATGACATTTAATTCTAGAGAAAAAAAAAATCCAGTGTATTTACGTATTCTTGTGATTTATATCTCGTCCTACATGGATAAGAAGACTTCTTCTGAAGTCTTTATTTCATCTGCGGAGCGCAAAGATCAGGTTAATTTCAGACGTGTAACCTGGCAGTCCCTCGGTTGCCACCCGAATAATCTCAACTTTAGGTGAGGACGGTGGGGACGTTAAAGGCAGTGGCCTCTCCCTGCAAGGTGACACGTTGCTGGGTCCTCAGCAGACACGGTGAGACCTGAACATCTGTATTAAGTTCTTGTGAGGGGCTTTGCTTTTGTTTGTGGTCCCGCTGAGAGAGGCTGAACACACGCTGGGATTTGTTTTCTTCCAGGGCGAGTGCACGTCAGTGCCTGAGGGTAAAAGCCAAGCGTTTATTTGGGAGGGGAAAAAAGGGTTTATAAAACCAATTCCTGTGTGATCTGCCAGTGATACAGCTGTGGCGGACAAGTTCCCCTAAGTCTCAAAACATTTGTCCGTGCAAATATTTTAAAACTCTCTGTATGGAGGAAAGCTATAGGTACCTGTTACGGCATCCTTCAGGTCCGTTATGGGTGGTGCGGTGGGGCGTTGCCCTCTCACAGAGGCGTTACGGCTCTGCCTCGCCTTTGGGCGACCGCTTCCGTAATGCCGACGAGTGAATCTTGGTCACCTCCTAAACCAACGCCGAGTGTCTGGGTGCCTGCTTGGCCAGGGACGGGCTCGCTCTGAAATGCGGGGGTGAGGCGTCCTGGTCTGTGGCTGCTCGAGATTCTTCTTTCGGTTTTCCATTTGGGCTTTAATCTTCTGATAAGCCATTGGTACAGCGGAGGGGAAACGTCAAGGTAAATGAAGACTTAGAGAGCAGCGTTTCGCAGGGGAGAAATAACTTCTGTCATCAGATATTTTTTTTTTTCCCCCCCTGTAAAAACAAGAAATAAGAGATGAGGTATTTCTGAAATCTTGATGTCAGTCAGGAGCAATCCTGACTGACAGTCCCCATGCATCCCTCCTTGCCCTGCGAGTGAGAGCTGCAATGCAAGGGCTTTAAAGCTGCACACAGTGAAGGGAAAAAAAAAAAGGAGAAATTGGTAGATGGTTACTTGAAATCCATCATCTGGAATGTTTGATAGCCCCAGATGGAGCAGAGCTCTACAGGATAAATCCGTGCCTGCCTGGACTGCTGCATGGCGAGGCGTTAGCTTGGATGGCAGGCACCCGGGAGCGCTCGCTCCCCGTTCCCAAAGCCAGCCAGCGCTCCGGTGTGGGTCTTCACTCCAGACGCTGCACGCTCCGTCCCCCTTTGGACAAACGGGCAGCGAGGGAGGATGTCGTAGGCGGCGGGTCTCTGCTGCCGATGAGATCCAGAAGAGACTGATGCCATCAGGTATGGCCAGGAACCGACCGAACGTGATTTCCAGCGGAGCAAAGTGAGTCAGTGACATAAACTGAATAGATGATGCTTTTAAGCAAATTGTCCCACTATCAGACAGGGGAATTACAGGCCTGCGTCAGTCTTTTCAGATGTCATTACGTACGCTCTGTGCTATTTTGAAGTGCCCCATGTTGGCCACACACAGTTTTTCTTGGTGTGTTCAAAGAGGTACGTGGTTTCCCATGAGTATCATATTGTCAGTCTTCTCTCTTTAGTTTAATTAACTTTTGAGAAGAATATTTTGAGGCATGATTTCTTTCCAATATTTGTGGCCTATTTCTTGTGACAGTAACCCTTTCTGGAGCCACCTTCCCCTTCCACCTTGCCCCATGCGTGTACTGCAGCCGTCACCTTGGGGGGGCTGTAACCACGTACATCATGGTCGGTGGAGCCCACCAGTGGGCTCTGACCCGTCTCTCTGCTTCATGAGCTTCCCTCCTTCTCCACTAAGGCGTGTGATAAGGGAGGGCTGCCTCGACTTTTTGGTAGAATGGGATTCTTTGTTATAATCATCTTGATAGGATTTCGCTTCCTTGTTGGCAATACAAGACAACGTGCAACCAGAGGAGGACGTGTGCTTTGCGAGTTTGGAAGCTAAAAAGTAGAAATATCTCATAGTGATATTTCTATAGCCGGTAATAGCACCGGCTCCTGACACAGCAGTGTGATGTTGCGTGATGTGTCATGACTTGCATGTTGTTTTACCCCAAATGTGGGAAGCTTCTCCAGACATGCTCAGCAGGAGAACGATCGCACTCCTCTTTTAGGAACTAACACAAAACCGTTGAGGAAGCGAGCGTGGTTAACCGTGACTCCTGCTTTAGCGCTTGCTTGGAGTAGCTGGGACGCAGGTATGAGCGATGTCAGCGTGTTGGACCACGACATCATCAGTCGGTCCTGCCGTACTCTGGGATGCAAACGCGGTGCAGTCTGCAAGCTCTTACGTGGCTTTGGTCTCCAGCAAGACATCCCCTTGGAGAAGGGTGTCCTCGTGCTTGTTGCTAGCTTGTTCTACGCATGTGGGAGGAGTTAGGGTTCTTGGGATGAAGGCAAATTCAAGGACGTCGTCCTCTTTGTGTTTATTGGGAAACAAGGGCAACGATCCAGTGCAATGGTTTATCACAAGCCTCTGTCTCTCTTTCCAGGGCTTTCTCCAAGACTCCAGCTTTTCCCAGCCAGCTTCTGCGCCAGTAGGTTGCTCCTTTGGGAGAGCGGAAGTTAATTTCTCATTATTATCATGTGTAGATTCAGAAGATGGAAGATAGTCGCCTTTTGCTGTCCCTTGACTCCGCAATAACTTCATAGCCAGCGAAAAGAAAGCTAACAGTTGCGCAGGATAAAAAATAGCCTAATCAAGACTGTTAGCAGGAGCCATTTCTCAGTGCAGCGTGCGGCAGGGGCGGGAGGGAGGGACGGAGCGGGGCTTCGTCACCTACGCGCTGGGGCGGCTGCCGCTTGTGCACCCGTACGGTACAGAGCGTCTGCTGCGTGGTACCCTGCTGCTTTATTGCCGTGTGGCTGTAACCGGCGTCGCCCTGCAGCCCCGGGGGATAGCGTACGCGGGCAGCGCCGAGCGAGAGGCCTGACCGTCGCGTTAGGATCGGCCGGGAGAGGATTTCCCCAGCTTTGCCAAGGCAGCCTTTCCCCGCGCTCCTGCGGCTCCCTGGAACGGTGCTCGTCTCGCTGCCGTGGCGCAGTTTACAAGCGCTTCCTGGGCTGGTGGCAAGCTCTGAGGCTGCTGGTGCCTGCTGGCTTTGGCAGGGCCCCCGTCAGCAGCTTCACACCTACTTTTGTGTTTTTATCATAAAGGACTGAGCTGCTTTAAATATCCGCCTTGGCAGGGAATTGAAATAAATATAAGATGATAAAATAAAAAATCAATTTTAGAGCCATGGACCTTCTCGAGAAAGGGTTCTGGCTGATCTTATTCCATTGCCCTGGGAAAAGAGTAACTTTTGGCTTTGCAATATTTACAATTCCCTTTCGGCAACCCGAGCTCCCTAGGCAGTAAAACAGAGTTTTCATTAAATGATGCATCCGACACTTAGCAGATCTTGATGTGACAATTTAGAGGGAACTAGTTGCATTGACCAGCCTTATTAATATTGCAGTAACGTGATTAGGGGAACATCTCGGTCGTTTAGGCCAAAGGGACTTTAATTTATGAGCACAGTGGAGAGGCAGATACGAAGCATCAGTTGACCAAAATATCCTAATCTTAACTTGGTTTCTGTTTGCTCCCTCCTTGCGTCCGGTTCGTGTTCGTGATAAGATGAGTTGGTTTAGATTCTTATTATCCAAGTAAGGGACTTCGTATAAATGAAACAAAAATCCCTTGGAACGGAACTTGAGCTAGAGGTAGGTATGCGCAGCTGAATTTGGTGCCAAATCCAGAATGACATCTCTGGAAAATCTTCCCTGGCAGTCCCCTGTGTTTCCTGCTGGTACAAGCACTCCGTTACCACCTCTCCCCGTGTTACTGAGAGAAACTCCAGTTTATCCGGTGGCCTGGACCGGTCCTCAGCTGGAGGCGAGCATCCCCAGGAGCCCCAGGTAGCCCCGAGCAACCCAGCAGGTTCCGAGACCCATCAGCCACAGAGTATGGTTGTTTGCATTGAAAATAAGTCTGAAAATGGAATTTAGTATCTCTTTCCCACTTGTAGCAGGAACAACTTGGACAAAAGTAGCTCTTACGCTGTTGTGGCAATTTATGTGAGAGCCGTGGTGGTAAATAACAGGGGGAGAGGGAGGGAAGCATCTCAAATCTCATCAATACTTAAAAGACAAAAGGCTTTCTGCTCTGCAATTACTCTTCCTGTCCTTTCCCCTCCTTCCCCCAGGCCACAAGCAAGAAGCCTAAATAGGGATCGGGCAGCTTTTAAATGCCACAGGCTCATAAAAGAGAGGAAATTCAGAGTTGTAACTTTGCTGTGTGCTATTTGGGTCTGTAAGCAAGTAGACCATCCTGCAGGCTCCACACAGTGGGACCAGAAATAATTGCACCGTCTCTGCACAGAGCCCGGCTGCCCTCGTTTCGGGGCTCAGGCGTTCGCTCCTGCGCGGCGCTGGGGACGCAGACAAGCGGCGTGCCTGGCTGCTGGCGCCGAGGGCAGGTCCCCGCCATCGCGCCCGGGCTCACGGGGATTTTGGGGTTTTTTTGTGAGTTGGAGGACGGGGTGCGCATCTCTGCTCATGGAGCAGCAGCGGCGGCGGCCGTTGCCAGGTTCGCTTGTTGGGTTTCCCAGCCTAAATTCAATATGGTGATTTCCTGCACGCAAGCAAGGCGGGCAAAGTGCTCGTCTCCTCCACTGCTGGGGAGGGAGGTCACGTTCTAGGATGGCCCTGTTCGCCTGCTCCCAGTGTCTTTCCTTTTGTTTGCTGCCTTTTTTTTTTTTTTGTAAGAGCAACAAACCCTTTCTTGTCTCATTGCAAACAAATTTATTCTGAATGGAGGGGGAAACGCTATTGACCTTTCTGCATTATCCTGGGGAATCGGCTGGAGTGAGTAAGCGGAGTAGCCTGGTGTTTGATGTAGAGCAAATACAGGTGAGGCGACCTGCTGTGAGATCGTGCCGCCACTTCACGGCCACGAGTCTGGTTTTTGTCATACGCGATGCAAACTCGCAAAACTGGCTGTGACCGTCCCCACCGGGGAGGGACGGGGCACGTGGCGGCCAGGCTCTGCGGGGGTCTGCTGACCCCTCCAGCAGCCCCAACACCTCATGCTGCAAGCACAAACAGGCTTCTCTGTGGGTTCAGATCACTCTGGCTTGCTTGCCTTCAGCTGTACCGTGATATTAAAATACTATTTTATTATTTTCCATTTAGTCCTGCATTAATGAAAAGAGCACTATGTAGCTGCAAAGTAGTAGCTAATCAAATCAAGTAAATTGCCGTTAATGTTCCAGTACTTGTTGTTATTGCCGCGGTTCCAGGTGGAGTTTAATACAGAGGAAGACGATTGCTTTCCGTGTCTGATGATGTGCAGGCAAGCCAACCTCGCCTCGGCTGCAGGCTTCCTGCGAACACACCCGCAGGAGCCGGTGGGGAATTGCAGTCCCAGGGCAGCCCGTGCTCAGGCGCGCGGTTTCGTCCCCCTCTTCTGCAAAGGTGCCAATGAAATCCCTGAATTCAGGTTGAGCAGCAAAACCTTCAGGGGAGATCTGGGTTGGAGTCGCACCCGTCGTGCGTCCTGGGAGTCCCCATCGGACCTCATCTGCTGGGTCTTCCTGCAGCCATCAGTTTGGTGCTCTTGGCTGTTTGTGTGCCAGAGAGATAAGCCTGGGAGATCTTCCCTCTGTGCTCTTTCTTTCAGCAAGAGAAATATAGTAGCAAGGTATATCAGGTTAAAAGTGCCTCTCGTTTTGTGAAGATATCTTTAAAATCCAGTCGCTTTTGATGAGCCTTAAAGCAACTCAATACGCTCTTTGCAAATTCGACAACTGCTCCAGAGATCCTTAAGAGATTTTGTTTCATTGTGCTTTATTTTGTATAAATCTCATTAACGGTTTTCCAGTGACCTCTTAGCATGTTCTTTTTTCATCGCAGAAGTAAACCAACTAAAACCTGATTCCAGCCTTGCAGCATGGCAGCGAGGTTGCAGAGCTCAGCTCTGTGGTCCCTTCACACGCACGCTCTCGTGGCACTGAACGCGAGAAAAGCAGTATTTTACTCGCGTCAAAAAACTTCAGGTCCTTTGAGTGTATGTTTCCCGAAAAGCCGCGTGTGCGAGTGCCGAGGCACTAGGCAGGAGGTAAGTTCCTGTGCCGTCTTTTCATTACTCGCCTTAAACATGCAGGTAACTTGTCGTAAGCCATAGGGCACGTCTCTGCGACAGCACCAAGGGGAAATCTTTGATGTTTTGAGAAGGGTTTGAGCTGACATGTGCAGTGACTGGGGGTTTATAGAATAAACACCAAAACAAGATATGTAATATCTCACTGAATTAATCCCATGCTATCTACGGCACTGTCAAATCGGCACCGTGGCCGCGCTGACACCCAAGTGTTTATTTTCAGGGTGACGCACAGGAGTAGAGAGGAGGAGCAGCCTCACCCAGCCCTTGGGTCTGGGCTGCTGGGACACGGGTGGCAGGAGGAGGAGGAGGAGGAGGGGGCACGGTCTTGGGGGAACGGAGCTCGGGTTTCTGGTCACAGGGAGTACGTATTTGCATGCGTGTGGGGAGAGGAAAATTATCTATAATTTCTGTTCTAGTAAAAAAATGTTTTAGTAATCACTTAGACCAAAGATCATTTCAGTCTTGCAGATGTACGTGGAAGTAGAAAGTCTGTTTTCATACTAAAAAAGACTTTGTGCAGTTTCCGTCCACGTTCATTAAATTTGTGATGTGCACGCGCGTTCCGGAGAGCAAACGCTGAGTGTAAATCAGGCAGAGCATCCTTTTGCATGTACCCGAAGATGCGTACTTACGTGCAGAGACAAGGGAAAAGGATGGGGCTTTGGCAGCACCATCCCGCGATTGCTGATGGTGTTTGTTTTGACGGAGGAAGGGCGTTGTATCGGTTGATCTAGGTAATTTCAGCTGGCCAATGGTGGTAGAAAATCATCATGAGCTTGTTTTCTCAGTAGCAAGGTGCCTTTATGCACTTAATGGAGCATTGGGATGAGTTACTCCATAATTAACAGCTTTTACATCAACGTTACTGCCCTATTATTATGTGATAAACATGGGTGAGGGCGGTTGTCTTCAAATGGAGTATTTTGTTAGAGAAAAATGAGAAGAGGGTGCGTGCAGAAGCTTGTTCTTGTGCTTATTTCATGGCGTCATGCTGTTTGAAACATAGAAGCGGGAGGGAAGAAGGATGCTTTTCCGGCTGGGCCAGGCACTGATCTTTGCACCTTTGGCATGGCTCTGAAATCACAAGCCGATATTGCATGAACACAAACCACTTAATTTGGCTTATTTATTTAAAGATCTTCCTAGCGTCGCCTGGCCTTGAAAATATTTGGTGGGTTTTTTAGCAATTCCAGGTATCGCTTTGCTCCGTCTGAAAAGATCTGGCTGCTAAGGTCCAACAAGTCGCAGGGTGCGAGGAGCGACGTGGTCTGGACTGGATGGGGCTGGGGGATCCTCTCTCTTGAAAGGCTTCTTTCTGTTAATTTGGTCTGTTTATACAAGTTCAGCTTTACTTTATCAAAAGGCTCCAGCCAAAGCTTTCCTGTGAAAGTTGTTTATTGCTGCTACTGCTAACGTCGTCGTTTTTCTTTCTGTTCTTGGTGTCCTAAAGCCAAATTACTGTGACTAATGCACCACTGTAATGCCTGCAGCACCTACAGCACTGCTGCCTGCGTGGGACGCATGCTGTCCTTGCAGTGACGTGTTGGGGGGTTTTTTATTTTTTATTTTTTAGTATTACAGCAGAAATGCCCCTGTTGTGTATTGGCTTAGCAGATGGCAAAACATTTCTGTGAAATATTGTCGTACACCGAAAGGATGTTGCCTCCTGTCAGCTGGGCAAGCGTCAGTGCGCCTTTATTGATATTCTAAAGCATCAGCGTGGTTTCTAAGCGGAAAATGTTTTCACATTTGAAACCATCGCAGTCAAGGAGGTGCTCAAAAGAGAGAAAGTTATTCCATGTCTAACACTGATTAAGCAGGAACAGCGAAACCAATGTATAAGCTGATGCTTTTTTCCTTCCGTGCTTTTTTGCTTGTTTATTGCCTTTTTAAGCCAACATCCATATTCTGGTGCTGCATTAGAGGTGGTTGTTATCTAATCCTGCTGATGTGTTAAAAAGAGAGAGATTGTCTATAATAAAATAATAACAATCTTTTTTTTTCCCTTAACCTTTCTTTCCTTCTAATTTTCAGCGTGTAGCTGAGCCCAATCGTAATAGATCCTGTGCAAACGCTGGCTATTTTATGATAAGATTTCCTTTTTTTTTTTTAGCTCTCTCAGTGGCACACTTACTTCATTAGGTACAAGATTCTCAAGTAAAATTTTGCAGATTGCAAAGCATCAGTTAATCCAGTTAACAGCAACAAAAGGTGAAAATGTATATTATGCCAAATACAGAATATTGCTTTTCTGTAGAGACTTTGGCTGGTCTGTAGTCCATTGCTTCATAAACTCTCTTAGGGTGGGGTTTTTTTCTTTATGTAATCCAAAACTGTTTCTTGTTTTCAGACCACAGAATGGTTCTATGATCCTGTACAATAGGAAGAAGGTGAAATACAGGAAAGATGGATATTGCTGGAAAAAAAGGAAAGATGGGAAAACCACCAGAGAGGATCACATGAAACTGAAAGTCCAAGGAGTGGAGGTAGGAGAACAGAGGGGGCTGGTTTGGGTGATAGGTGGGCTGGGAAGCAACGGCTCCCCAGAATACGTTCAATGTGAAGTTGTCCACGCGTTCAGAAAAATATAAATATTTGCTGAATTCCAGCTTCCCCCCCCTCAATATACACGTGTTCTTTTTTTGCTGCTTTGAGCAAAATTTGAATATAGCTTCACCGTCTGATTGTGTTGCTGCTCCCTGGTTGCCGCGAGGTTGTACAGCTGCAGTGTTGAAGAAAGGCACTGAAGCGTCTTCACGCCGAGCATCTTTTGGTAGAATACGTGCTTTTTGTAGCAGGCCCTTCACAAGGGCGACCAAACGCCTCGGGTGGGTCGCTAAGCGGTTTTTTTACTGTGCAGGCTTTGTATGTATATGGTTTGATTCTCACAAAATACCAGCTAGTTTTTGGTAGCAATTGCCATCATTTTCCGTAGGCTTATTAAGTGTTGGTCTTACAGTATACAGAAATAGAATTTCTGTTGAATTTAGACCAGAATTGGACTCTGCTTCAAGGCACGTTTTGAAGGAGACCGTTGCCCTACTGGTGGTATTCAGCCATTCAGAGAAATTCAGATGGATGATTCCACCTGACACAGCATTTCTGGAATAAGCCTGTTTGTTCTAAAATATGTCGTTGTTTGACACAACTATTCTTTCTTCAACTCTGTCTGTGCGAGGAAAGAGCTACTTGATAGCACTGATCGCTTCTGATGTTAAAGGTCTGCACAGACCTGGATAAGAAGTACGTTTATTTTGTTAAATGGGAATTATATTTTCTGATAGTAGAAGTCCAACCGCAGAGCTTTGCCTAGCTTAGTTCCTAAGACAATAGGCCTGTATTCCCTGCATTTTATGCCGAACTTGAGGCCAAAACGGTAAAAGGGTGTTAAAATGTTTAATTGTAACATTTAGCAGTGTCATCGAGAAATACTCTAATTTTGGCAAATGAATGGCGAAGCCGTAAGGGTATATATTTGTATAAGCTGTATTGATTTCTGCAGTTAATAGGCTGCAGGCATCACTACGGATAGGAAGCCGCACCCGGTGACGCGGGCATAACACAGCACAATTAGCGGCGTTCGGAGTAGTTGGTGGTGTTCAGTGGCAGGCGAAGCTTAACCCCTTATCTCGAGGCGTGTCCCATAGCTCTCAGGCTGGACTTCGGGCTGAGCCAGGCTTCCCGACCTCACCCCCAGGCCCGTCTTGGCAGATGCCTTGCGTGGAATTGGCCTTTCTCGCGGAGGGCTGATGAGCGTCCCGCGCTCCCCGGCGTGGCTCCGCGCGTGGTGCTGGGGTTTGGCACCTGCGCCGTGTTACCGAATTCGGCCTGGGGGATTCGAAGCGGCCGAGTGCCTGGAACACATCTCGTGCTCCAGCTTCCTTCTGGGTGATTTGTCATTCTTACGTTCTGTCTGCTTTAATGAGGTTTTTGGGTTTAAAATAGTATTAAATGGATTGCATTATATTACACCAGAGAGGCATAACTCTGTTCCATAATTTTTGCATCCAATAACGTTTTATTATGACAAGCCAAAAAAAAGTCGGCATAAAATAACTTGTGCGTTGTTTTTGTTTCGGGTTTGCAGCGCGTGATCTAATTAACTCTTGTGGACCTTAACGATGCAGAATACCAAAACCCGCGCGGCCAACCTCACCTGTGGCAGGGCGGTGGTGACCGCTGGCCACCGCACATGCACCGGATTCAATAAACACTCCTGGTGTTTTTTCAAAGATGAAGCGATCAACCCCTGGAGTGCCCGAGGGTGTGGATGTGCGTGGCGGTCACAGTTAGCTCAAATAGCCCTGCACTGAACCCAGTAATTTCTATTTTATTGAAGTGTGTCTTCTGGAAGGTAACAAATCTGAAATTGGATGTATCAGGAGCTGGAGAAGGCGCAGCTCTCAGGGTTTCTTCCCGTGGCTGATCACATTCGCCACTTAAGAAAATAAGCGTCAAAGTACTTGCTTTGTGATTTGGATGTGCTGGGGTTCGGCCATTCATTCCTACGTCTTTCTCCAGCTTAAGAGCCCTGTAGTACCTGATAGTTTATTTCCAAGGAGGTACTTACGCCCTCTCATCAAGTTGTCCCTCAATCTTCTTGCTGCGAAGCCCGACAGACCCAGCTTTCAGCCTCCTGGCTTTGGCAGATGCAGGATGCGGCCAGTTTTACAGTTGATAGGTCTTGCAGCAGATAAAGCAATAACCGAGCACAAACCTGGTTCCTGAGCCAATGCTGTGAACAGCTAACGGCAATTTTTACTGGGCTCAAAACTGGAGGAACACAACTTCTACATAAATCCATGTGTTAAGTAGCACTAAGGGTGTATCAAAATCCAGAATTACCATCTAAGTGGTGAAAAGAAATTAATATTTTTTTCCCCTGGGTATCGGAGCATATGAAGGAACCAATGATTCAAGTCATAGTAATCTACGTGTGGAAAGACAGAAGAAAAGAAACCAACAGGAACAGGCAAATAGAGATTTGGGTCTGAAATTTAACTCCCGCCTAAATCTGGGTCTAGAAGAGTTGGGTCCACTGCAGAAGCATCTCTTGTACCGAGTGTGCCTGAAGCGTGTCTGTGCTGTCCGAAGGCTGTAGGACAGCCCTGCCCGCTCTGCTGCCGTCCCCTTGCTGTCCCATCTCGCTGACCGGGCGGCATCTAAGTGATTGCTGCCAGTCTCCGTTCTGAACAATGCAGAAAAAATTCATTTTCTTGACCTCTAAGCGTTGCTTGGACAGAATTATGTATTTTTAACCTTCTTAATTAATTACTCTATCAGTACACGGATAGCGCTATGGGTTTATGTTTCTGATACCATCCTAATGGGAAGTGATGTTCTTTACTTGGGCACATAGGCAACAGATTTAAAATAATAAAAAAGGCTTTTTTCGAAGTTGGAGTGATACTGTAGTTAACCACATTACGGTTTAACAGGGCATGAAATAACTGTCTGCCTGGTGGCACTGCCAGATCATCTCAGCAACTCTTGCAGCCAGAAGATAAATAGGTATCGTCATCGCACTGATGGAAAAATACTTGCGAAGCCGACAGCCAAGAGCATCGATAGCATCCAAACAGAGCTTTGGGAACTGCGAGTAATAGGCAAGAAGGAGAAGTAGGTTGGCCCGTGAAACTACTGACCAGCCAATTCTGAAAAGGGATTTGTATTAGTAGATTTAATAATTAATTACTTCCTGAGTGTCATCAGCATGAAGGCTCCTGCATCTTTCCAAGTTTTGGGTAAGGAAAAAAATGCATTTTGAAACCAGAAGTTTACACCAGATACTTGGGGATGTTGGTGTCCATCCGTACCATATAGAAGGATTTGGTGAGCAAGGACAATGCTGCTAAAGCAGATTTAGGACATAAATAAGGAATAAACTCATTTAAATAGGAATACACTAACTTAAATAAGTAAGGAATAAGAGGAACAAACCAATTAACCAAGCGGATGTTAAACGATAACTGCGTGAAATCCTCAAGCTATTGTCTTGGTTAGCATCACTGTGCATGAGGGTTTTGGATATTACTTGGTTAATCTGATGCACAATCCTGTTACAAATCGCTGGATAAACCAGAAAGGAGAAGGTAATTTGGCCTTTCCCTTAATATACCTCTCTGTGCAATTCTTTGTGGAATCCATTAAAAATCTCCAGTCCGTGATCCTTTTAAAAATTCTGATTAATTAGGATCCCTGGTGATGTGTTCCTAATCAATTCACATAATTAAAAATTTTAACCAATAAATAATAGTAAGGAGAGTGTTGAAATAGCTTTAACATCATTCCAGACTGGTGCTGCTCCGACTGGACAGTCGGCTCAGCTGATGCGTTTGCCTTTCCTTGTGCATGAACCTTTCCAGGTGCCTATAAATGGCGCATTCACGTGAATTCATAGTAAACTGCTGCTAAAATTAAAATAAGGTCATATTTTTTATAGCCAATTTCTCTCTTGTCCTCTGCGGTTTGGAAGGTCAGCGCCGATTCTGTTGCTCTTTATCCTCTGTTGAGGATGTTTTGGTCTCTCCAAAGCCCAGCGCCTGAGAGGAGTTGGAGGAAAGGGCTCTCAAACTGGGGGCAAAGCCGTGCCCCGCAGAGTCCCTCTCTGCGCACGAGCAACGCCGCCTGTGATGCGGCTTTGCCGAGTCAGTGGCAGGAGCCTGATGCTGTACGAAAACCCGAGGGCTTCGGCAGCAGCAGCACCCGTCGGTGGGGACGCTCCCGCTCCTGTGCTGGGGCGGCGGAGGGAGCGGCGCTGCCGGCTGAGCGGTGACGCCACCGCCAGCAGCCCCGGCTCGTCAGGGAGCGGCCTTCGTCAGCGCTGATTTAGTCTGACACCGCTAATTTCTGATCGGAGAGGTCAGAGGACAAGATGGATGCGCCAGAGCTCATATATTTGAAATAACTTGTTCTCTCATGCATAGATGTATGCTATCTCAGTACAATATGATGAACTTTATGAATTCCTTAAAAAGAAAAAAAAAAGGTAAAACTTGATTTAAGTCTTGTTAAGAGAGAAACTCCCTTGTGGAGATGGAGATGCAGAGTATCAATTTTGTATGCAGGACTTGTATTTAATTATTATCATAACAGTCCCTGAACGCTATTACAGATTAGTCCACGAGGACAGGAATGGAAATTTTAGATTATTCAATTACTGCATAAACCCTGGGACATCACTGTCAAAACCTTGCAAAAGGTTTCTTTAGCGTCTGGGTCTGAAAATGCAGCGTACCTCAACTCGGGACCGCGCAGGCTGTACGACCTGGGTGATAATAGCGTCATTTACGCTTACAGCTTGCGAGCTGGGAATATGTGCTAAGAACAAGATGACTTTTCCTTTTAGTAAATGACCGAATGGGCTTTTCTGTATTATGTAAAATAACCCATCGTGGAATATTAAACTGCAAAATGTTTTTACATCTCTCGATTCCCTGCTATTGTCGGTGAAATTTACTTGTAAGTTATTACTGGAGGGTGAAAGCAACTTCTGCGATCGCACGCTCAAGCAGCACTGATCTGGAGAACTACTCCTAGGACAGTCTGATCCAATTCACTTTAATTTACGTGGGCTTTGCTCGCCCTCAGAGGTGAGCTGTGTAGTTTGCAAACTAATTAGGATTGCATTGTTCAGTCGGGCTGCTTAATGCATTCCAGAGAAATACTGCGGAATGGCTTTGGAGGAGAAATGAGAGTTTAATGCGAAAGGCTTTCTGGAAATATGACACACGTGTGCATACATTAACGCAAACAAGCGCAGCTCTGAAAGCAAAGGAGAGAAACTGCTCGAGGAGGAGCGACGGTTTTTATACAAATCTACTCTTTATCATCGCTACTAAGGGTATTTTCCTTACAGCTCTCCTAATATTTGACTTTTGCCACTTCTAACCAGCCTCTCCCTTAATCTCCCGTAACTCATCAGAGGGCACAGTCCCACAGCATCTCCCCGTCTTTGCCGTGGCGTGCGCATCTCTGCAGTGGACACCATGGGCCGATGCTCGTACAGAAATGGGGAAGGCGTGGGCTCCTCATGAGCTGTGGTGGGACTTCATTCTGTTCCCAGTTCTAGGTGGTGTTTACGGCATCCAGAACGTGGGGTTGTGATGGCACCGTAATGATTCATGCGTCTGTGGCAGTCCTGGGGAAATCGGAGAGTTGGTTTACTGTTTCTGAAGGGGAATATGGATTATCATTAAATCTGGAATGGGTCTCCTGAGAGTCTCTTCTGAAGGGAACGTACATATCAATAATTTGTTTTCTATATTGGGATCCGAATGTATTCGCTTGCAGTAGCATAAATTCACAGCAAATGGTCGTGGGTTTTGGCATCTTTTCCTAGCGCCCTATACGTGTCGAGGAGATTTTATTCTTCAGCAGACCTGTAACGTACCTAACTCGTTCATTGTTGTAGCTTATTTTACAGTGTATAACTTCAGCAATAAAAGCTTTCTTAATATCTGGGTGCCTCAGAATGAAGATTCAGCTGAGATCAGGGCCACCGGCTTGTGTGTGATGTTGGAGGAGATGCTCTGCCCAGGTCCGGCACAGTCGGGATCGCATCCGCTTGGAGCCGTGCCTCGGCAAGAAAATGGACGCGCTGGTTGGTGTTTTAGCAGGCAGGTGCGTGCAGGAGTTGTTTCTTCAGAGACGTGCTGTTAAATATTTGGCTTTATTTCCTGCATGGACTAACTCATACCAAGCCACCGGTGCAATGCTCTGCAGCACTCTAGGAAAATGCATCTTTGGGAGAGAACTTTTAGAGTTGAAATACTCCAAACTCGCCGCTCACAAAGCAGGTTAGCGGTGTTATTACTTCTTGCACAGCGTGAGGGGAAAATGGATAATGGGTAGCCTGAAACGACAGCAGATTAAGGCAGCTGTCCTCGGGATGCTTCTGGCCCGACAGAATTAACTTGTGCGTGGGGCTCACGGAGATCAGGGGACCGCTGGCTCGGCATGGTCCCGCAGGCGATGCCGGCGTGGTCGGGGGGCAGAAAGATAGTCCACCTTATTTCTCGTTACCCTGGCACACACAAAACTGTCCTAATTGCAGCTCTTGCAAAACAACTTGAGCCCATGCTTGATTTTAAGTATTGTGTGCTGATATTTCTATTTGGTCGAAAGTCTGAAGGACTTTCTCGATTTAGCAGGAGGTAAATGGATGGAAGTGCAGCTGCGGGTTGCTTTTACTCCTGTGCTTTTCCCCCTTCTTAAATGCAGTAGCTGCATCAGGGCCGTGCTGGGTTGGATGCCTCCCTGTTGGGGAATCCCTATCCCCCATCTCGTTCCTTAACGCGTGCCCTGCAATGAGCTCCGGAGAAGGGCTTTGCTGTAACAGGTGAGTGAATATTTGTGGGAGAACTATTAAATCTTGAGATGCTGTAATAAGGCTTTTACGCTGCATTTTCTTCACTCTCTCAGCCTGGCAGGGTCAGTCCAGAATAATTAAATACCGTCTACCAGATGAAAGTGTTTCACTTGGGGATCGTCACTTTGTGAAGCTGGGTTACTGGGAGGCTTCCAGATGCAGGCACTTGGTAAACAGGGGGAGCCGTAGACTGGAAGAAATGAAAATAAATTCACAAAGAAATAGAGTCTGTTTCTTACTCCTCCTTTTGCAAATAGTCTTTCCAGTGACATATTGGGAATGGATTCGGTTACAGCAAAAGCGGGAACGGAGGAGAGCTGCGGCGCAGAAAGAATGCTCATTACATTTACTTGAGCTGATGTAACGCCAGGCAACTGTTTTTATACTCAATTAGTTCACGCGTCATTTTGGACACGAACCAGAATGGAAAACGTTTTTGGTTTTGGTTTTGTATGATTAAGGGGGGAAAAGGTAGAATAAAAGGGTTAAATTGCTTTCTCAGGCTTTTTCCCCTTGTATATGATTCCTTCCACCATTAGTTTTGTGTGATTTCAGTGGGGTAAAGGATCCTTACCCTTCCTGATCTGCTTTTAACAAAAGACGGCTTCTAAAACTTAACAGATTGAACTTTCTTTTTTGAAAACAATTTGCTTCGTGGCAACAACTGAGGGTTTTGCATAAACATGATGAAGCAAAGCTAAGAGCAAGAGCTTTTGGGATCGTGGCTCAGCTTGAGCATGTTTGTGTTCAGCATTTGCAAACGTTGAAGCAGCAAAGGGTACTTGTAGGGCAGGCTTGGCTTATTTGCCTTAATTATCCTTGTGGTTTGAATGCTGTTATAGTAATGTTAAGCCTTGTGCGGCGTTACTGCTTGTACACCAGCTAGTATATTTTGTACACAGTGGAAAAAATAATCTGTGGGCTTTTTAATAATACAGTTTAGCAAACAAAAATCTTTGTTGCAGTAAATTAAAAAAAAGTGATCTTTTGACTTCACGAGTAATCTTAAAATACATTGGAGAAGCACAGCGAAGGCATTTAGAACAGTTATGTGGCTTGTGAAGTTTCTGAAATAAGATGCCAACCGGCTACACCCAGTTACAGTGCATGGTATCGCTTTATCCAGTCCCTGAAGGCTGGTGAAAACAGCAGAAGGGCTGAGAAATGGGAGTAAATGAGATAATGTGGATGCGGTGTGGTACCGGGTGAGGAGCCTTCAAAGCCAGCCAGAAACGATGGCTGGGGGGGATTCTTTGAGTGTACGTGGGGGTCAGGACCCCTTTTTGGGTGGTGGACCGGTGGCCTGTAGGCAAGTTCTGCCCAAGTCAAGGGCAGCCATCCCTTCACTGCAAGGCAACAGGTTTGCGGTAGCGGTTCAGGTAATTGCTTTGTAATTGACTGCATCGCCTTTTTTTCCCCGTTTAATAAATAGCGTGAATAAAGCTGAGCCACATGTGGTGGGATTGTAATTCAAATCCCATTCACTAAAGTCGGAACATTTTTCATTTAGCATGTAAAGGCAGTTTCGATGTAAATTATTCCAAAAGGATCTCGGTGGACTAATGACATTAGCGTCTAGATAGATTGAAATTGTTTGAGTAATTGAAGCTGCAACTGCGCTACGTACTGTGGGGGAAGAGAGGAGGAACCCGGTGACGTGAGTTTGCGCGATCCTCTGTTGAGGAGGAATTGGGAGGCTGAATATTCTGGATGGGTCTAAAGAAATGGGGTGACAAGCATCAGCCCCTGCATCGGGCGCCACGCCTCGGCATGGGTGTTATCCCAATTTCTCCATCTTCCTCTTGATTTGTCTGCAGAGCAGTGGTAGACATCATACTTCTTTCAGGACCCCCCCAAAAAACCAAAATAAAACAAACAAAAAAATTTAATATATATACACTTATATATTATTTAGCCATCTTTATTGAATAAAACGTTAGAACAAGTGTGCAGACACAAAACAAGCTAACGGGCACCCCATACCCCCCCTCTGAAACGTGGGGTTTGTGTCACTGCAAAGGCTGTACAGCACAAATACACATTGACATTTATATTGACTATTTCAGTTTAGGGAAATTCAAAATTAAATATATTTTCTGCCAGCTCTGTGGGAAAATCCATTTACGAAAACAAAATCCAATAGCAGATCTAAAGATTGGAGGCCAGAAATGAAATATTTTGAGAATAAAATATATGGAAATTGGATTGCTGGATCCATGGTCTCAGTTTGACGTGCTGGGGACTGGAGGTGGGAGTGGAGGTTTATTGGTCCGAACTTTATCCCAGTGTTTGCAATTTAGATGGGAAGGTTTACAGCAAAACAAAATAAACATACGTACTTTTTGGACCAGAGACAGTGGTCTGCATTTACTTTTTTGACCATGTAGTTATCTTTCTGTGCATGTGTAGAGAAAGACTGACTCCAAAGACTGAAGTCTTTAACTGCAGGTCGCTCATCACGCAGCTCCTAGAGCGTTTTAAGTGGGGTGCAGCGCGGCGAGGGAAAATCGGTGCTGTTCCTTGCAAGATTAAGAGGTTTCCTTTTTCTGTAGGGATCCCTGTGATTGCACGGAGGATCCAGATGCTGAAGCAGCGTGTGCCTTGTAATCTTGTAATTGCATTGTGGGCTGTGACGGAGATAAGGGCTTCCACTGGAAATGAGGAGCCTCAGTGTCTCTGCGTTACGCGCCTGGGTTTTAATGTGTTTATGTTTATTTATTTATTTATTTCACGGTGTGTTGGAAAGGAAAGCAAATCTCATTTGCTGTATTGCTGCTAATTTTGTATGCATCAGAGGTGCATTAGACATTTTAATTTCCTGAGTTCCTGTTGGAAAGATGGGTATCGTTTACAGAAGTTGTCGCGGATGGAGTGAGAGTGCACTTCACTCATAAGAGAAGCAAAAATATACTTTATTGGTGTAGAACAGGGAGTTAACAAAGTTCAATGCGACAGCAGTTTAAGATTCGATGGCAAGGCACACGATTATTTACTGCACAGAGGACAGGGTCGGACAAAACTGTCAGGGAGACGCTCCCGTGGAGGCATGAGGTTCAGAAAGGACCCCCTTGCTTTCTAAACTCCTCCTCAGAGAGGAGTCGAGGTGCGGCTGGGTCCAGTCTTAGTCCCAGACTTGGTCAATGGTTTATGTTTAAAGGATTACATATGCACAATCAATCCTTTATATCACTTAGCTAAGATTTCAAAGTTTAGCATGCTATTAGTCACTTACCGAGGGTCTGTTGAGGCGAGGAATCTCTCAGCCTCGAGGAGTAACCCTGAGAGGCGTCGCTGCTCAAGGGGAGATCCTGGCGTGCAGCCCGCTGCCCTGCAGGAGAGCTCAAAGGGCTCTTGGGCCACTCGCTATTTACGGGGGTAAGACGATTGACTTAGAGTCATATTTGCATATCAGCAAGACGTTTGGATCCCTGCTTCAGGCAGCCCGTGGCCACCGTGTTGCCATCCGTCCTCGAGGTCCAGCGTAAGCTGGATGCAGCCATCAGGATGACCCAACTGGTGGTTACTGCTTGCGCGGGGCCGGGGAGCACGCCGCCACAGAAGCGTACGTGGGGAGGGGAAGCAGCAAGAGCAGAGTTGTGTCAAGGGCTTGAAGGCACTGGAGTTCCTAAACAAAATCTGGTATTGTCCCCAAAACGCATAGAGACACAAAAGCTGGCAAAATAGGATTTCAGAGTGTGGCCCTGTCCTGCACACGTGCACGTTTTAATGGCCACCGCTTTGTAGGATATTGTTTACTCACCCTTTTTATAGGCAAGAGATAAGAATTAATTAGCCAGTGTTTGTACAACTCTTTGGAAATATAAAGCATTAATTGCATACTAACACCCTGTTGTCAGAAACGAAAGGGAAGCGCACCGCAGAGGAATGGGGCTGTGGTGGCCTGGGTGACCGTCAGCAGAGGGCCTGCCTGCCCTCGCCTCGTACCCGCTCGGCGTCTCCACCCCGTGCGTAAAGTCATTCCCTTTATAGAGCCAGGTACAGCGGGTGCTGGCTGGCAGTGACGGTCGTGGTGGTTCGCTTGTGCGTGCCAATACCCCTTTCACATATTCTGAGTTGTAGTCGTAGTCTCTGGGAAATGCATATACCTGCTCTCAACGACAGTTGCATGAACGAAGTCTGGGGAGCTGAAGTCCTCCGGGATCCAGGTGGATGCTGTAACCGCGCTTGGATGCCGTGTGTCTGTGAGCAGCAGACGGTGAGAGTTGTACTTATCGGTTCAGCTTGATGCTTTGTCAGGGTTTTATAGATAGTCTCACTTTGGGTGCCAACTGTTTGCAAAATAAAAAAGTGCCTCAACAAGCTCCTGGAAAATGAACTTGTTGCAAAAAAAAACAAAGAAAAAAAGGTGAAAAGCAGGCAAGCATCTTAAAAGGGCACTAATGAGATGTTGGCCCCTGCTAACGTAGTTGAGATAATGGCTGGGCATGGGATGGAGCTGACAGGAACAAGATGGTTGGTGTTTCCCCTTCGCTGGATATGCCGGCTTTGAAACCGTGGTACAGCCAGCCATTGAACAAACCAAATACTCTGTTTCTTGGAATAAATTAACTGATGTTCTCGTTGGGACTCAGGTGGTTCAGCATTTTCCAGGAGACACGCAGCACCCTTGCGGGATAAGCTCATAGCCCAAGCTGAGACGAGTTACCCAGACCTCAAGGAATTAGTTGGAAAGAGGAGCCGTTCCTACTGCGTCTGCCGCAGGTCAAATTAAAATAAAAAAATCGTAGGGAGAGAGGGCTGTATCGTATCAGTGCTACAAGAAGAACGCACAAGCCACGCTATCGGCGATTAAAGTAATGTAGCCAATGTAAATTACTGTATTTCAGAGGGAAAACTATTCTTCTACTCCGTGCCTGCCTTAGAATTGTCACGGACGCTGGGTTTCGGTCGGCAGTTGCCTCCTCTTCGCAAGATCTCTTTTCAGTGGAATTGCACGATAATGCATTCGTCCGTCCCGGTGTTTCCACATTTCTGCTGCCATCGCGTGGCTGCCGGCGATTGTCAGCGCTCCCCGCACCGCGGGGACCCCGCTGCGTCCCGGGGGCTGCAGCCGGGCCCCCCGCAGCCCCCGGGCCCCCCGCAGCCCGCGTCCCCTCCGCCGGCAGCGCCCGCCCCTGCCCCTGCCGAGGGCAGCCCCGGCCGTCCCGTCCCGTCCCGTCCCGTCCCGTCCCGTCCCCCCCCTCGGAGCTCTCCTCCCGCCCTCCGTGCAGCCGCTCCGGCCGCAGCCGCCTTCGCCTCTCCGGCCGCGCCGCCCGGCTCCCTCGGGCCCAGCAGCTCCCGCTGTCGGCGGGCGGGAGCCGGCCGGTCTCCTCGCACCGTGCGGCTTCAGCCCCCCCGCGGTGGCTGCTCTGTACCTCCGGCTTTACGTCCCGCGCTTGGCATTCGAAGGCAGCGGGAGGCAGCAAATCCGCGTGCGTGCCCTGGGACGGAGTCCTCCGGGATGGGCTTCGAGCCCTCCGGGATGGGCTTCGAGCCCTCCGGGATGGGCTTCGAGTCCTCCGGGATGGGCTTCGAGCCCTCCGGGATGGGCTTCGAGTCCTCCGGGATGGGCTTCGAGCCCTCCGGGATGGGCTTCGAGCCCTGCGGCAGCCTCTCCCCCGCCGCGGCGGGTCCCGCACCCGGCGAGCTGCTGGCCGCGACCGGGGGCCTGCCTGCCTCTGCGGGCGGTTTGGGGTTTGCTCGGCAGCGCGTTCCCCCGTGATTTCCAGGGCTCCCCACCTCTCAGGTGTGTACACCGGGAAGTTGGAGTACTGCTTTTAAAATGATTTTCAAAGAATAAATACCAAAAACCTGGTAATGACCCGAAAATTCTGCAGATTAGAACCAGGGAAGACTTGAAGCTTGTCTGTAATGGCAAAGCTTTGTAAAGCTATGCTTGATTTAGTATTTTGGTGAGTTCTCAAAAGAAGATAAAATAACCCTGAACTTCTGTGAGATAACCGGGTTTCACAAAGTTAACGACTCAGATCTCCAGATTAACTAATAAATAAGTTAAGATTCGGATCTCCACGTGCGAAGTCCGAGGGCTGGTGCTGGCACGTCCCGGCGCGCCGTGGTTGCCCCCGCAAGGCCGCGCGCGGTGAGGTGGTGCTCGGCAGGGCTGTTCCTGGGCACCCGTCCCTGAGCTCCGCAGCCCCGGCTGAGCTCCCTGCCTTCAGCGAGCTACGTTCGACCCGCCGCAGTCCCTGCCCTGGCGCTCCCACCTGCACCCCTCCAGGACGGCTTTTCCATGCCTGCGTGCGGCTGCTTCTTGTCGCTTACTGCAACAAATACGTTGTATTTTTCCATTAAAAGGCCCCGTGCTACTGAGGACTGCAACGTTTTAGAGCGCTATAAATATGTGCTGAAGATTATGTCTTCTGTCTGACCTAAGTATATTCTGTAATACTGCGTGGGTGTTTCTGTTGATGGTTACACTTTGCCTGCAGTTTTTGTATGCCTGGTGCCGTAAACAAATTTTGAATAAAATGAGAATGAGCAAATATTTTTATGCTCAAGCACTGGAAGTTGGTTATACAAATGCCGTTGTTCTTGTTGCACTGCCTAATATTCCTGCTGCTTTTACGTTTTAGCGTGCATGAGGTAAGCAACAGCTTTGCCCCTTCCTTGTCCTTTTGTCGGTCAGGCTCGCTGTCATCCTTGGGGACAGGTTTCCGTTCGGTATGTAATGTCTTACTCGCCACGGCCAGAACAATTTACTTTAGCTTTTCCTACTAAAGGGAAGCGTGTTTTTGAGCTTAAAAAGATGAAATACCTTTTCCTTTCCTGCCTCCCATGTGCTTCCCTTCACACGTATCCTCTCCGAGACAGGAGGCTGTGTCCAAGGCTTGGATTTAATTTTGAACAAGAGAGTTTCCCTTTTTTCAGGTTTTTGCAGGCTATACGTAGCTCTCTGAAGGTAGAGCTGCAGACTCTTCGGAAAACATGAGTAGTATCAAACATAACAAAACTTTTACAATCTGGTTGCAGTCTAGGAGATGGCATTTACCTCCTCCGCAACAGCAGGCACGGGACGATGCTGCTGCTGAGCTGCCCTGTGCTCTGCACCCAGCGACGCGGCTGCTACGCACAATGCAAAGCGATTATGAAAATGAATGTCTCTCTCAACTAACGATCAAAATATCCATTTATAACATACCTGTTAGATTTTGACATCTGTCTGTCTTGACATTCAGCCTGTTCCTTTGGGTATTGGGCTCGGCTTGTGTTTCTTCTGGCTGAGCCTGAGATGCTGGCGGACTTGCTCTGCGTACTGCGACCTTGTGTACTCGGGGACCGGCATCTGGAGCCCAAGAGAATGGCTTAGATTTTGGTCGCTAATGATGATGTTTTTTTGGTTCATTGCTTCTTTATCTGCCTATCATTACAGAGAGTTTCATCTGGCTAAACACATGAGGAGCGGTGGTTGTATGTTGTGTAAAAGAGTTCCCTGCGCTGGCGTCCCCAGCCCCAGCAGTGGCTCATAAGCATCGGTGAGGGGCAGGTAAAACTGCGTCATGCACTGCTTTTGGTAGATGTTTGGTGATAAGATATGGTGGTGGATAAAATAAATTTGGAGCCTTGACAGTGGTATATTAACTTGAAATACCTGAAAAATGGTCAGTTTCTTTTCCCTCTTATTTTCATATTGAGACATGTTTAGACTTCAGTGTCTTTTTAATCTCTCCTTGTTGGAATAATAAAAAGTACATTTATAATTACAAAAACATGACCAATGTTCGTCTGTTAAATCATGAGCTTCCTTGTGAACGCTTGCGAAGATTTCTGCCCCTGGCTCCAAGCCCTGCGGACCAAAACTGCGATCCTGCCCCGTCTCCATCCTTAGGGCAGGCAGAGCGGGCAGAGAACGTTCCCAAACCCCAGAGGCCTTTCAGCGTCCCGTTCGTCACACTTCTGAATTAACGCTTTTTGAACTGTAGCAATTGCATAGAATATATGGAAGGGTTTCGATTACAAATCCAAAATCTGAAGGTTTATTAACGGCTGGAGGGCACTGGAATTTAATACTTGCGTGTCGTCTTGTCAATTCACAGCATTTAAAAAACCAGTGGTGGTTGAGATGATTCTATGTATAGCAACTTTATTTGAATAGTCTGCATAGCTTGCAAAGTAAATATTAATTCCATTATGCTATAAACTGTTATTTATCATGACAGAAAGCCATAAAATTATTTTACTAGAATATAGCCAGTAAATTGCATATCCTAGATGAGATACAGCACACATTGAATTCCAGTGGCAATTACCCAACATACTTTATACATGTCGGTATTAAACACACTTAAACATGAGTCGCAGCCGAAGCTTATGCAGAAACCCTCTTTAGCCGTTATCCAGCCGCGGCGATGCGTCAGCAGAAGACGGCACTCGCGTCGCAGCGAGCACCGGCCAGGGTCGGAGAGCAAAGTGCCACGGAGCAGAAACTCACTGATACTGCTTCTTGCATATTATATGTTTGACTTCTTTAATTACCTAAATTACTCATTAAAAGTGCCTCATAATTGCCTGACTCTGAGGTATTGCGAGAAGTCTAGGTTTTAATTATGCTTTTTTTTTTTTTTTTTAGATATAGCGCGTTTAGACTCATACAAGGCAATTATTTAAAAAGATGGATTTTCACTAGTTGTTGTTCTAAATGAAGGTAGGTGTCCCTACCGGAGGTGTGGGCTGCTGGTGAAAGCGGTCAGGACTTTATGCTTCTTCCTAAAGTGTGCATGGGGTTAAACCGGCTGCGCCGGCAGCCTCCGTGGGCTCCGCTTTGATCCGTGGATCAATTATTTCTCGTGCACGAGCAGCAGTGCAGAAGGAGGGGTGCTTCCAGCTCTGCAGCATCCTGGGTAGAGGACATATCAATAGAGCCGCTGTTGTGACAGCCCAGAGGATGTTGCACAATATTACAAATTTCAGTCGGTTTCATGAATGCTGTCACTGATTGCAGCCTTCGGTGGGGACTGACCTTCAGCGTAGATTAGATCTTCCATTTTATAGCAGAAAACAATATCAGGGAAACATTAAGGTTCATCAGCAGTTGGATGCGCTTGTGCTAGCAGAACAGCGAAGGCTATCTGCCAAAAATTATTGACTTGTTGTTGACTTTTATCCACAAAAAAACCTCTTTTTATACATAAGCTATGAGAGCTGTGCAGTGACTGGTGTTAGAGGAAAACCCCAACAGAATATTGAATAAAATAAGTAGTTTTAAAAAATTTTAGGTTCAGTTTCTTTCTCTTTAATGACTAATAAACATCAGCCACCTGTGTCACAAAGTGTTGCCCTAATCAGAACAACATCATCAAGTTCATCTATCATATTTGTAAATATTTTATACATTTGCATGAAAACTGGGGAGAGAAAGACGCTCATTTCATCAGAAATGTGTGTAAGATCAACTAGATTGCCTTCCATACCAGAAAGATGAAAACCGCGAGATTGTCATTGGAGGACTGTTCAGATATCAAAGGATCTTCTCAGTGTGTAACTGCCCGGTATTTGAATTGTAAAAACACCTTTGAAATTGCTCAACTCTTCATTAAACAAACAAAATCTGAAGTGGATTGGGGATAGTTCCTGATTTTAACATTAGATTATCAAAATCAAAGGCAAATGTGTAATGATTGTTGAAAGTCCACTTTAGGAGGAAAAACCCCAAGCAGAAGATTGTTGGCTGTAACGTTTCTTGGTATCCTGTAGCCAGAAGGATACAATAGCTAAAATAGAGATTGCAAGGTCAAGAGGAACGACCGTGATCATCTGACCTGCATAGCGCACGTCGGAAAATTCCACCTACTGATACCTGAATTCAGTCCATGACTTCTCGTTGAGCCTTTATCTTTCAAAAAGACGTTGGTCACGATTTAAAGATAGGAAAAGACGGAGAATCTGCTGCGTGCTTAGGAATGATGCTCCAAGGGGCTCATTGCTTGTACTCTTCAGATGCTTCGTTGATCGCTACGCTGGCTCTGTCCCCTGCCTTCTAGGAGCCTGCAGCTGGATGTCTCCCACCTGGCAGGGCTGACGGTGCCGTGAAGAGGGGAGGTGAAGTGCCGGCCCGGGAGGCTCGCTGTGCTCGCGGCAGCCCGGTGCCTCCGTGAGCCCCTCACGGAGACGGGAGCGAAGCAGGGGCTGCTCTGCAGGGCAGCGTGCGGGGGGACACCAAGCACAGGGACGTCTCTGGGCAGAGTGCCCGTCCTCTGACTGTGGAAGGGGCCCGTGGAAATAAGCTGTCCTAAACCTAGCTAGGCTAAAGAGAACCTTTCTAAATACCCACAGCTTTCCTATTGCCCTTGTTTTTCACTCGGGTAGATTAGGCTTACTGAAATCACACCGAGGTGGGTCTGACAGACTACGTGTGTGCTTTTGTGAGTCTTGTGCAAACTGTGCCACTTTTCCCCATTTCCATCTGCTTGATGTCTCTGGGTTTATACACCCCAGGACTTCGTGACAGCTTCTTAGCCTGTGCACGGCACCTGCTGCCCAAGTCCTGCTACTTATCGACCGCTCATCCCTTGTCTCTGGGATTCCTGGCTTCCATAAAAAGTTTCTCCCGCTTACTCCCAAGGTCTGTCTCCCTCGCTCCCAGACCGTCTGGGGCTTTGGCTGCATTGCAAGGCGTGTTGTTCGAAGGGGCACATTTTCTCAAAGAAAAGCAAAGTTCTGTTCTTGTTCAGAAAACCACAGGTTTCTTCCTTACGTTCTTTTTTTTGAAGTTTGATTTTTAGGTTGCAAGAAGTAGCTTTACTTAAAATTTGCTGGTGTTTTTCCTCCTGAAAGCTCAGGCAAAGACTGTGGTTCTCAGCTGGTACCACTGTGCAGCCAGAGCCCTTGGTGACGCAGGGATGCACATGGGAAAAAGGTGTTGTAAACTCGGTCTGCGTAGTGCGGAGAGGTAACTCAACTGCTGGCAAGAATACAAAGCGAGGGAGAGAGTCTACCAAATAAAGCTTAATTATAGGAGGTTGTAAAAATATCATGATGGAAAATTTGCAGCGTGCGCTTTGAGCAGAATCGGTGGAGCTGAAGAAGCTGCCGGCCGAAGGTCTGGTGGGTTTGCATGGGGAGAGGCAAAGCAATCGGGATGTCGTCCGTGTAGGTGGGCAGAGTCTGAGGCAGGCGACTTGTCCCTCCCTCCCGGTGGGAGAGGGCTGGGCAGGGCGTACGTCCCTCCCGACCGCTAACGAGGCGGGAGGGAACATGGCCTAATCATTGAGCCGATTCCCAGCCCAGGCGACAGGGAGTTGCTCGACAGGCTGTGCTTCGACACGAGCGTGGTTGGTACAAACAAGCCCAGATGCCCTGGACATTGGGACAACACAAGAGGGAAAATTCGGGTGTCAAAGGCCGCTGACAGATTGTCTTCATCAGGAGCGTGTATCTGAGCCGGCACGGCCGGGGACCTCGGCGCCGGCCAGGAGGTGAGTCAAGGCTGTGCCCTCTCCAAGTCCCCTCGGCGAGAGGCACAAAACCGACCCGGGAGAGACGCTCAGAAACAGAACCGGAATTTTAATGCGGGTTTATAAAGTGCGTCTGTTGGTGTTGTATGACAGGTGGATCAGTTCTCCGCTTTCCGCTGTGCCACGTTACTTTTTACTCTTTTAAAACAAAGACTTGTTAAAACAACTCTTTGTTTTAAAATAACATTTTTGTTGCTTTTTCCAGAAGACTACTGACGTTTCCCCGTTCCCTCCAGCCGCTGTTGCTAAAAGCCGTCCCGCACGCTCCGATGACCTCCTTGTCCTTCCAGCGGCTCCCCTCGAACTGCTGACGCCTGGTCAACTCCGTCCTTGCCTGCCATCCCAATTCTGTCACCTTTTCTTTGGATCCCATTAGTGGCATCTTGGCTCTCTGCATCTGTTTCAAGGCCCTCTTCTTCCCCTTTAATGTTTTTACAGTTTTGCCCTGTTGACGTGTTCTTGTCCTGATTTCCTACTTGGTTCTGCAGTTCCCTTCACCCCTTCCGGTTCTGTCCCCTTGTCCATCAGCTCTTACCTCTCCAACCCTGTCCATCTCGGGTTGTATCCAGTATCTTTTCTTCCTCTGCCCTTGTTTGCTTTCCCTGTACTACCCCGCGTGTTCTTCGGGGCACACAATGTGCCTTCATCTTTTTCAGAGCGCGCTGCGTACATCTGCAGGGCCGTGTAACTGATTACCTGCGCTGATGATAAAGTGTAGGGCACGGTGTGGGTTTGGGCAGGAGCTACATTGCCACTGAAGATACATTTTGTGTCGAGTGATGTAAATGTCTTTCACCAAGTAAAAGGAGCATCTAGGACCTTCACCAAAGTCCTCTTTATTGCACCAGGCTCCGGGTAACAAGCAAGACCTTGAAATGCTTCATCTGTACAGGCGAGGGTTTTTATTATTGTATGTAAACAGACGTACCTCCAGCTCTGGATTTCGGGTTTTTCCTCCCTGAGACCCTTGAGGAACGTGTTCAAGGAACGTGTGCTCAGGATTGCACAGACCTCTTCTGATCTTCGCCTTTTGGGGGTCACCATTTGAACTATTAATCAGATAACAGTCTTTTTTATGACGGAGGAGTTTCAGTAGTGGTTTGCTCTTTCACTAAACGTAGCAAGTTTCAAGATGTACAGTTTTTCCATGCCGGACTGTGGCTTTCCATGAGGGACTCATGAGAGCAGGGAAGGGCATGGCTGGGAAGCGGTGAGAAGCAGCAGGTGAGCTCGGCTGTTGGCAATTCCCCGTGTGATCTGGGGAAAAAAGGAGGCAGCCCTCGGACAGCCTGGTGGGAAGCTGCGAGCCGAGGCGTAAACCGAACACGGGGTAATGAAAGGAGACAGCGCTTCTCCTGCCCACGCGGCGCATCCAGCAAGATGCTGCCCGGCGGGTCTGAAGGTCATACCTGGAAGATCTGGGAAATAAAAGCAGACCGCCTAGCTGCTTCCCTGCGCCTTCCCTGCGTAATTAATCAACAGCTACAGCCTGTCAATTAGGCTAAGTGGGGAACGGTGCGTTTCTGTCATTTCAGCAACTTCAGTTGAAATGTGTTCCCATAGGTCGGGCTGGCAAGTGTAATCTGGGTTTGCTTCCTTTTTATAGCTTCTGTCCGCTGGTTGGCAAATGAGGCACCCGGCTACAGCGGACAGAAATCGCGCACGCTGTGGGTAGGCGGGAGCGACCCTCTGCTTTTGGAGCCGGGGAAGTTCTTGGGAAACGCTGTGAAATGCCTTAAAGGAAGTTACAAGTGTCTGAATGGTTAAGGCTAAGCTTAATAAGGTCAAGATAAAATTTTTGAAGTCCCTCTCCCAACATTGACAAAACGCTACTTTTGATCTTTATCATACTTGAGGGAAAAGATGAACGCAGCATCGCTTGCAGCTTTGCACGGGATTTATTGCAGGGTGTCTCCACCAGAAAGCGCAAGAGCTTTGGCTGCATTTCCACATAACTTGCTGCTCTCGTACAAGAGAAGGGGGTGTTCCTGCGCGCTGGCATCACCCTGCCGTGGCCAGGATGCCGTCCCTCTGCAAGCTGGCTCCACACCAGCGCTGGTGTTGCTTTGGAGCACGCGGTACGTGGGAGCAGGACCCCCTGCGGGATCGTGCAGTGGGTCCGCCTTGACTTTGGGGGATTTATGGTCATTTTCTGAGCCCAGCGTAATCAAATCATCCTGAAAAACATGGAGGTGTCCAAGGGAGGAGAGTGGTAAAAATCCACTCCCACCCCTCATGCTCTGGTGCCCTGATAAAGTGTTTTCTACCCAGGATCTTGGAGGAACATCCTTATTTTATGAATTACTTTAGGGAGAGGAGCAATCCCCACCAGGAAACCATCGGGGAGGGTGGATTTTATTATATTTTGCCAGTAAACAAAAATTGGTACATTTAATACTTGCCCAAGTCCTGTGGGATCTCTCTGAGTAATGCGAAATGACAGTTGTCACAATATTCCGTATAAATACCCATCTATTTGCAGGTGTCTGTTCTATTTTTAATGCGATCCCACCTTTCTTGCTGTGAGGGAGAAAGGGATGATCGATGGACTCTGCACCTATGCCTATCGTTTATATTGTTTTGTTGTTCATAAGGATTCAAGATTTTCATACACTTGCTAGCTTACCACGGTAATTGTTGTTCACGTAATTGAGCCGCGGAGCGCAGATTGGCGGGCTGATGTTGAACTGATCGCTCGGTAGCTCTGCGTAGCGACCCAAACGGTGGGTGACTGCGCAACCGCGACCTGCGCTCCGGGGCAGAGCCGTCCTCGCGGGTCAGCCCAGGGTGCGACGGGTTGGGTTCAGTGAGAGTAGAACGTGAAGTGGGGAAAAAGATAAATGTAGGAAAATCGGGAGGATTTGGAATGTCACAAGTGCGCGTGGTATGAGGACCGCTTTACGCCATAGTTTGATAAATTTACAGGCTGTTTCTTTAGTTTTACGTGTTTGATCTGGCATTAAGCAAACATTCTTATGTGGCTGGTATTTTTCCTTGTGGATGGCTTGAGCCCTTAATGTATTAATTTGCATATATACGTATCTATTTATATACATATATATATTTACATTGCTATAATTTACTTGCACGCATTCAGTGAATTATTCATGAGGGACGTTTTGAATTTTAATTCATCAGCATCTTGCTTAACGCAGACTGTAAATGTATTTCTGACCTCAGAGAGAGGAAAATTCGCCACGATATTGGACACGTACGCTTCCCCACGACTATGGGAAGGGCTTCATTCGAGCCTGGGTGAGGGGGAAGCATCCTGACGCGGTCGCCTGAGTACGAAGAGCCCCAGGCCCAGCGCTCCCCGGTTGAACACCTATATAACCGTAACATTGACCTCTAGTGGAACGCACAAGCTGATGTATTTACATACCATGCCGGGTTTAAGCAACCTCAGACAGCCTTTTTGCTTTGACTGTTGAATAAAGCATTTTTGTAGTCTGCTCAAAATCTTCTAGCTGTGTTTACATTTTAATAGGCGCTGCTGTAGAATAGAACATATTTTTATTGCTTACATTTATCAGTAAGAGCAAAAACCGAGTGCCTGGTTGCAGCTTTGCAGAGAATACGCTCTTCTAAGTAATCAGTGTATGAAACTATTTAGGGGAAAATACCGTAGAATTTTTAACTTGTCGGATAACCATGCTGTGCCTGCATTTGATTGCCGATATACGTTATCGGAAAGAAATTCTATTTAAAAACAAAACTCTGAGCAATGTCAGTGTGGAATAAAATGAGTAGGAAGCAGAAAGTCGCATCTCTTTCTTTCATGCTGAAAGGGAGACCTCTACTACCTTCATTAAAAAAAAAAAAGAAAATTAAGCAAAGTGTGTAAGCTTTTGAAATCACTTGTTCAAAATACGTTGCAATTGAAGGATGGTTTGCCTTCAGAACAGCCCTTGAGGCGTTTTGTCTGATACTGAAGGAAGTCTGGAAGGGAAGGCGGAGGTACCCCAGCGAAGGGGTTTTTGGTGGCTCTCCTCCCTTTTCAGTGGGAAAATCCTGCCGGATTCGTGCGAACGAAGGAACAGTTTGCAGTCCGTGGGCGACTCCTGCGTGATGCCCCCACGGTGGTGTTACGAGCAGGCAGGGTCTGCCCGTTCTTGCCTGGGCTGCCCGTCCCCCTTCCCCAGGACGGGAGATGCTGCGCAACGGTGGTGGTCGTGCGATGCGCCGTCGGCAGCGCCCGACGTGGCATGGAGCGAACGGCCGGATTCCCCGGGGAAGCCTCTCCGTCCTCTCCTGGCGTTCCCAGGAGGCAGCTCGTTAAAACCACAGATGCAATTTAAAAATACGCTTGCCAGACGTTTGTTTAAAAGGCCCCATCACTGGCAGCAGAAGCAGAACGGGCCGAGGATGGGTGATGCCGTGCCGTGACCGTTCTGCAGGCTGTTGCTCCATGCGCTGATGGGGCGCAGCTGAATTTCGGAGCCAGCCCTGCCAGGCCATAAAGCAAACTGCTCGGAAGGCGACAGCGCATCGGCAGTTCTCATCACCTGGCATCTGGAGCGCCTGCGAAAGCCAGCTCTCTAACCAGAACATGGCATGGCGTGATTTAGGAGGAAGCTTGGATTTTGCAATCTGCAGGCAATTTGGGCTGATGGATCTGCTCGCTAAAGCTAATATGGGTCTGCTCAGGACAAACAGCTTTGTCTGCAAAGCCCCTGCTTGGAAACATTTCGGTGCTGATTTGATGGGAAGCATGGTGGTGATGGATGAGCAGCATCCCACGAGCCACGTGTTGTTTTAAAAAGTTAATCAGGTGCTTTAAAAAGTTAAACCAAAGTTTTGGGGTCAAATAGTGAATCGTTATTCAGACCCTATTTTCTGCTGGAAAAAAATGAATGTTGATGAATCTAATGGTCTCAAATCAATTTCTTTTAAAGCGAACTGACTTTGTGTTTTGCTTGGCATGACAGTTTGCAGGCAACAAACACCTATTGGCACATTTACCAAAGAAAAAGTATGGTTTAAATCATAGTTAAAATAGAAGCTAGTTTTCAATATACAGCAATTTCAAACTATTTTGGTAGCCGGTGTTGGGCAGCTTTCAGCTTACGCTCCTGGGAAGCATCAGCTCATTACGCTGTGCCTTTTTTGAGCCAGTCTTTGACACGTAGTGCTGCACCGTGTCTCGAGTTACTGTGTGTTCTTCACCCTGGGGAACACACAAATTAGGGCATCAGGAACTAATCATTGCCTTTTTTTTTAATAAGAAAAAAGAAGAATTTAGATTCAAGGAGAAGTGACCCAGACCCCTCCCGATACAGGAGCGTGCAGCGGCAGCTCGGTGGCAGCGTCCAGCGCCCAGCCCAGGGAAGCGGTGGCAGAGGACGAGCTGCAAGAACCAGTTCCCTGTAACCACCCCGTGATCCCCTTGTGCCCACGTATCTCCCTTCTGTTCTGTTTCTGCAGTTGTGCCCAGGCACAGAAAGCGCCGTGTGTGCATCAGGAAAGGCCTGCAATACGTGGCTTTTCTGTTGGTTTTCCCCACTAGTCATCTGTGGGAATGCTTTTACTGTTTCAAATGCAGATGCGGCCCCAGATCCTCCAGCAGAATTTTAACTTCTTTGTTCAAAAGCCACAGCTGGCTGTGCCGAAGGGAGAAGGGAAGGGGAAGACGTCGCAGCGTGCAGCTCCCTCGGTGTCCCCTCGCCGGATCCGAGCCCAGGCGTTTTTTTCCAGCACCCCGGGCGGGTGGCTCGCCGGCTCTTCTCGGACCAGAGCGCTGCTTGTAGTGACCTTGGCGATGCTTACTGGTTGCACTGGTTCCTCTCTAACAGCATGGTAACTGGAAAGATGTAGGATTAGAGACTGGTAGGGAAATAAAAATATAACTTAATGGGGCTTTAAAATAGCAGTACCTTTATGACCTTCAAGGTGAACTCAGCTGAATGACCTTGAAATAAGCCATTCCCTTCCTGCAGACACAGTGACATTTTGAGGCTGTAGAGCATTAAAGAGGGGGAGTTTTACCTGTTTGGTTTGGTTTGGGGTTGTTGTTGGTGTTGAAAAACAAGGGCATGACTTTAACCGGGTTTCCATGTCACGATGGCCATAGGTTGCTCACTGCACGCGCTGCCCGGGAACGGCCGCTGCTGCCCTTGGCCCTGCCTTCTCTTGGCAGCTGGTTTTCTGGCTGGCCAAAGGCTTCCTCGCCCCGACGCCTTCTCCTTCGGCGTTGTTTTAAAGCAGCTGCAGGAGGGCAGCTGCAGGAGCTCTGGTTGCAGAGGCAGCTCCGCATCGGCGTTAGTCGAGCGTGCTCACCCAGGCTGGCCGGTAGCAGCACAGCGTGGGACGAGCTCAGAACGACTGCGTGATCATTCTCCCTCCCCACGAGCATCATCTGCGGGTGTTATCTGCAGGCTGCTCGGCGCGGCGGTTTGGTCGGTGTCCAGCGGCTCCTCCGCAGAGTGCTCCATCACGGCTGTCTCCGTCTGGGCGTCCTGCCCTCTCCGAGGAGTAAATAAGGCTCCGAAAGGGACAAATGTGTGGCTTACAGAGCAAAAGGAATTTAAAATGCAGTAATAATAATAGAAGTGCTTATTCTAAACGGAGCACTCTATAAAATGGGAAGGGGTGTTTGATTATTGTGGTTAAGAAGTCTCTATGTCAACTGCTAACAAGCATGGCATCGCAGGGATTCCTTCTTACTTCTTGCTCTAACTTTTGGAATGTTACTTTCTTTTTTTTTGTCTGCATTTCTGAGTGCTTTTCATGTGCTCCATCTGCTTCGCAGCCTTTTGAATGGTATTTTCCCACCTTGGTAGGGATAATCCATCAAATTCCGGTGTGCCGCATTATTAAGGCTACCTGGTGGCCCTTGGAGCCTGGTGATGCCGGCCTCGCTGCCTACAACATGCGTCACGTGGCAAGAGCCCTGTGGATCTTTTTCTTCCGACCTCTCTCACCGCTAAAATATTGTCCTGTGGATACCAAATGAAAAGGGTACAACCTTATTCCTTCAAAGATCAGCCAATCTAGCCCTGAGGCGTAATAAATTTCCGAACTTTGCTTTTAGGAATCATCTTTTATAAGTAATATTTTTCAGAGTTAAGTGGTAGGTACACAGTTGAGAAATAAAATACCAAGGCTCAGTGCCTCGGAGCTGTGCAGGGTTTTATGTTGTGGTGATGGCTCGGTTTCATTAGGGGAGTTACCTGAGGTTAAGATGGTCCCTTTTTCTGTGGAAGGTGCTTCAGTACCGACAGTCCAGTCTTGCTGCTGGTCCCCTCGTAGCAAGAAGTGGTGTATGGGTCTGCGCTGGTGCTCCCCACAAAAACTTTTCAAGCGTTTGGTCTGAAGCTCTCTGTCTCAGGGTGGAGAAGCTTTCGAGTCGCTCACGTTAATCTTGAGAACTGTAAATACCTGATTTGTTGTTTGAGTTGAAGCAAGGGCAGGGGCATTGGGAAACCCCCGGTCAGCAGGACCCCAGCCTGAGAGTGCAGACCCCAGTCCGCGAGCATCCCCATCTGCAAGCATCCCGATCCATGAGCATCCCGGTCCACGCCGGCCGCGTGAACTTAGACGGCATGGGCAGGGGAGGTATGGCTGCTGGGGGAGAGAGCCATACGTGGGGGAGAGCCACGGTCTGTGCTCTGGCTGTTATTGGGTAAACGGAGAAAGCCTTATTTCAGTCTGTGGCAGTAAGAGCGCTGCTGTTTTTCATGCACAAAATGGGTTGTCTGTTGCCAAAACAGACTCTTGCCGTCTGCCTGTGGGTCTTGTGCCATCAGCAGCTGCGTTTGTGGGGAGGTTTTATGGCCACGTGGTGTCAGACAACAAATCCGGACTGCCGTGCAAACGTGGTCATTAGGATTCTGTGCTTTTGCCTGTTAATGGTACCACAGAATAGCGATAATTATACGAAGCATCATTTAACATCATTGCCAGTGTGCTCTACGTTTATTTATACACATTTTCATTCACAGTCAGCAGAACCCAAACTCTAAAAACCACCCGATAAGTAGAATATCCCATAGCTATTACTGCATTACTAGGCTGCAAGTATTGTAGTTCAGCTTGTGGTACCATAGGCCATTTTCTGAGTTATCCAAGGGGGCCCTCCGTTTCTTTTTATTTCTTGGTTCACCCTTGCGATATTGGAGGACCAGTTCCCGAAGATAACGCCTGCCGCTGCTGGCTCCTTCTCAGGAATCCATTAAAAGTTCATTAAACTCTTCACAAACATAAATTCAAAGTGCTGAAAATTGCTGGAGTTTAGGAAATGTGGGGAGATATGGAAGGCTTTTCCATTTCTTGTCAAGCAGTCTTACTTTGTTGCTGCAAAACAACTTGGCCAAACCGGGCTCCTGTCCATGGGGCACTTGGTTCGGAAAAAGTACGTTGGCTTCCAGCTACGTGCGGTTGTTTTACAGATGAGCGTATCGCATCGCAGAGGCAGTGCAGGCAGCTAGTCGTGTCTTTAGTGGAGACGTACCCTGGGTATTTTGTCTGGTTGTAAAGCACCTACAGTACAAAAGTTAGATCAACGTTTTGAAGTGGTGATGTATGGAAGTTGGGTAAACGACTCACTGATATTTTTCTCCTTAACCGTGCCATTTCTGAGTTCCAGACTGGACTGAAAGTCAGGATTTCTGTATGTGATGGGTTCCAGGTCCTGGCAGCAGGACCTCGGCTCCGTGCCTTGTGCCACCCAGCGCTGCACCTTCAGGAGAAAGCACAGGGAGTATTTAGTACTTCTTGGAGCCTTTTTAATAGTTCTGGGTAAACCTCAGCGTTGTGGGATAAAGTACAGCTGTTGTACGTTACTTTGGCTTGACATTTACGACAAGTATCAACTTGGTGTTGTTACGGCCAAATCATAAGGCTTAGACCAAGGGGAAAAGCAAGGCGGAGTGGGCGAGTGAAAGAAGCCTTTGTCCGAAGGAGCAAAGCGACGTGCTCTGGCTTTGGATAGCCATGGCTATAAAGCAGAAAAGCGAAGAGCAGAAAATGGAAACCATCACAAAAGCATCAGGTCTGCGGCATTTGCGACAAACGTCCGGGCTGATAAGTAAGCGGCACACGCGTAGGATCAGCACGTGGTTGGGGGAAGCGTTTAGCGTGTTAAACTCACGCAGCGTTGATGCTTTCTGGGAGGTGCTGAATCTCAGATAGTGGAGATGCCGCTGGAAATCCTGGGAGGGGAAGCTGTGCCGCTGCCTTCCGACACAGGAGAACTTACTCTCCTCTCGCCAGCCGTGTTTGGAACTGCCAGGCAGCCTCCACGGCACAGGCTCTAGCACTGCCTGTCCCTTGCAGCTGCTAGCACGGCAAGGGGCTCTGTCCTCTGTGATGGCAGCACTGCTGTCTGTTCGCATCCTTAAGCCTGGAAGAGTGGGGCACGATCTTTAGGGTCAGTCCCTCGTGGAAGGCAGCCTTTCTCCGCTCCGTTTAAAGCTCTCGTTCCCGTACTGCTGCCAGCGTCAATGCCCAGTTTGCATTGATTGAGGAGCAGCTGGTGCTTGCTCCTGTTGTTCTTGGATAAAAACCCAGGGTATCCTAAATATTTTGGGACTTTATAAATCCTGCAGATCTATATGTAGAACTTACCCTCTCTCTAAAATGACCTTCAATGTATAGTTACTGATAACCACTTATTAAGGAGGAAGATAAAACACAGTCACGCTCTCGTACATTCCTTTTGGTTCTGTGGGAAGCGGGAGGCCTTTGGTGGTTTCCCTACATGTGGTTAAAAGTCTTGACGTGTTAAATGAGGTGTGACCTTGGAAGTAAATTTGTCTTTTATCTGGAATTTGTGGAAGCAGATATTAAAAATGGACTTCATTTTATTTTACAAGGAGTCAGGGCATGTCACGGTGCTCATAATTAGGAATAAACTGATCTCTGCCTGACTACTTTTTATGATGTTTTTATTTTTTATTGATATAATCACACTTATGCCAATCATTCCTCAGAGGCAATAGTGGGCTCACTGTAACAGAAATGTCTCTTATTTTGTCAGTGGGATCTTCCAGGTTTTCTTTTGGTTTGGCAGTCTTTAGCGATAACATTGCTATTGTTTAAGCTCATCTTCCTGATTACTCATACCTGAAGCTGGGAAAAACAGATTGCACTTTGTTTCCTCCAGTAAAGAGGAAGGATTCATAATGCTCAAGCAGAACGCATCTGCCTTTTCAGATTTTTAACTTTTAACAGACTGAGATCTGCTATGCTCATGTTTCTTTTTATAAAAAGAATGAAAAGAAATACCCTCAAAATAAAGCAAAAAAAAAAAAAAGTGAACAAATGCAGATTTTAGTCCATGGGCTTCTGGCTCAGCGCTGCGTGTCATGATGCTGATCTACCCAGCCTTAGTACTGTGGCCAAGCCTAAAAGTGCTACCTCAGTGTTGAACACGGGTACCTAATGCCTTGCAGAGATGCTGAATGATGTATTTGTTATTTTTGGCAAGATCCGGAGAGATTCCAGATGTGCGGATTCCCATCTGCTTTTTGGCTTCTTGTCGCCTTCCTGTATCTCACCCGGGCTTACGGGCCTCTTCCCAAACACTCCTCGCCCGGAGGGGAGCGGGTCCCGCACACGGGCCCTGGGCTGCGTGGGGCTGCCGGCTGCGCAGCCGGAGTCTCGCTCTTTATCTCCTTCCACACTTGAATTCAGCATTTGGAGATGGGCCTGTTGCTGCTTTTCTATCCTGCTAGCCTAAAAAAGAAAGCACAGAGATATTTTCCTGCTGCAGCGGCAGCAAAGATTGCTCTCCTCTCCTCCTGCCAGCTGCCCTCCCGGAGCGGAGCAGCTCCCCCAGATTTGGGGCGTCCCCTAACCCGTCTCGGCCGGGGCGATGCAGGAGGGTCGTTCGCGGCCGTTGGTTAACCCGGCTCGTGGGGGCAGAGGAGGTTTAAGCAGCTGTTACGCGGCTCCGCAGCTGATCCGAGGTAGCCGTCGCCTCCCGTGCAGGGCAGCGGGGGCGAAGGGGAAGCAGGGACGGGCACCACAGGATCGGGGGCAGGCCCTGCCTGAGCCACGGCCGAGGAGGATGTGCCCGGGTACCCACGGTACGGCCCCGACTGCTGCGTCGGGCATCATCCCTGGGACGGAGGAGCCAGCAGGGTCGGCTGCAGGTAGGCACTTGGGATGGAAATATGTCAGCAAACAGGAGTTTCCTCAGGCCTGAGCCAGGCCCGCTCTTCCGTCCGTTTTGAATTCCTGTTGCCAGCTGGGGAGGTGAGACTTCCTCCGGAAGCAGGTTTACTGCAGGCAGTGGCAGGGTCGTTTTCTGTACGACGTAAGTCGGCAGCTCCTGGCAGGGAGAGACTGGCTTCTTGTTAATGGGACCGTCATTGGCAAATATGAAACTCTCTTTTGGCGTGTTTATCGCATTACAAGAACAATTCCGCAGTTACTGAAGAGGAGAAGGTTTCTTCGGCTTTGCTGCATTGCTGTGTTCGCTGACTCCCTCTCCCTGCTGTTCTCATTGCTGCTTTGGAAGGAGCAATGCGGTCCCTGTTGTTAAAACGTCCTCGCGTGTAAGGAGGCTAGCTAAGGACGGACGGAAGGTGTCCTGTTGGACTCTGGCAGACGTAACCCCTGAGCTGTACTAGCCAGGGTAGGTTGCAACAGACGTGACCTTGGCTGTCTTGTTTGGGGTGAGAAATGGGAAACCGTGGTGAAAAAGCCTCGGTAAGCGGGGGGCCAGGCAGGTGAGCCATGGAACTTTTCCGTTCCGTCTTCGCTTTGCAAGCTGTCCGTGCGCTTGCTAGCACGTGCATCCTCAAAAGTGCCACGCAACGCGTTGGAATCACTTTGCAAACTTTTTGCTGTACCCGCAGGAGACCTTGAACTATAAAATTGCATTTTATTATCTGCATAGTGCTGGACTCTTGCTGTAATGCCAATGTCAGAAAGATTGTTAATAAATAATGAACAGCAGAATGAGCCAAGGGTTGACCTTTTGTAGAGCACCATCTGTCACCGGAGCTTCACTTGATCTTTACTTCCAGTGTTGATTTCTTTTCCCATCCCCCTTTGGGGATATTGTAGGTTTCACTCTTATTAATAGCTTTTGTCTGACTTGTAAAAACTCTTGTAAAATTGAGAGGTTCCCAGCTTTCGTGGGAGACAAATATTTGGGGAACTAAATCACGGATGTTTGTGGAACTGCCAGTGACTATAAACACCAAATCCCTGTGGCAGAGGAAAGCTGCATGAAAACGTCCCCGGATCCCGTGAGTTAGGGAGAGTGTCTAAGAGCATCCTTGGGACGCTGGATCATTGGGACCTGAATTTACAGCTGCTGTGTTTTCCACTTTCTGTGTTGTCTGGCAATGGTAAGGTAAGAAAGAAGGCAAAATCCAGGGAAAGAGTTTGCCGAGTATTTTAAGTTAGGGCTTGCTCGTGTGCTCTCAAGAAATTGATCCGGCACGCGTCGAGAGGCTACCTGCGGGTAAGCAAATGAGTCGCAGTGAGCGCGTGCTCCTGGTCCGCTGCAGGGTGAGCATCGTGCGTGTCTCGTCACGTAATTTGGGAGGAAATTACAGGAAGAGAAATGCCCCAGTTTTTCAAACGGTTCATAAATAAGTGCTTGGTAAAAGCGTGCAAGTTTCCTCCCCTCGGGTTTGGGGCGCAAGTGGCCCGTTGGGCAATACGGTTCAGGTTTGGTCCCCCCTTTAGCAATAGTGCCGTCAATTGAAGGAAATGATAATCAAATATGATCTATAGAAAATTTCCTTCCGTAATTCTTTGTAATTTCCAAAGCCTTGAATCATAGAAACCCGATGGAGGGAAAATCCATTAAGTGGTTTCTCCTGCCTTTTGCGCCAAAGGTGGATGATGCCCTGCAGGGTGTTTTCTGACGTTGTGCAGAACCTAAAATGTTCCAGATGATGAAACTTCCATCACTGGGCCAGGCGTTGATTCTAAAACGTAATAAATCATAGTGCCACCAAGGTTTCCTTCATGTTCTGCCTGAGTTGAGGAAGAATTTCCTTGTTTCTCTTACTGTAAATTTCCTACCACCTCCAGAAATACTTGTCTTGATGTCTGGTGGTTTCTTTTCTGTGGGCTTTCCAACCGCGTCCTTCGTCCCTCAGTCTGAGCAGCGTGGTGGGCTGGGGTGAAGCTCCTTGGGTGGTGTTGGGTTCTTTTTTTTCTTTCTTCCTCAGTGCTGGTTATTTTGAAGGTAGCTTAGATTTAGCTTGTTTTAGCCTCTGTATCCTGACTCAGGTGGAAGGAGGAATGTTTATAGTATGACTCCCTACCTTTTATCTGGAACTTTAAATGGAGGGATTTTCTAGTTAAATGCCTTGCTGGGTCCTATTTCAGAAATGTCTCCTGGTTTGACTTGGCTACAGTTTGGATGCAGATCATTCCCCTTCCCACACATTAGCACAAGCTGATGGTTGTAATTCGTAACGTTAGAGAGGCTGCAGAGATGGGTCTAACTGTGCATGGATCACAAGAATCCTCCCTGAACGACGTCGCTTCGGTATTATTCACCTTTCGGGCAACGCAGCGCAGGCGTGTGCTAATTTAAATATAAAAGTGCTTGAAACCCGAACTATGGACAGTACACACCACTTTCACCGATGAAATGGGACTGCGGGGTCCCACCGGGTGAGCTGCGGGGGTCTCTGACCTCAACCTGCAGGCTCCCTTCCCTGGCCGTGCATGTCCGGCATCCCAGGCTGCGCCGGGGTCGGTATTTCCAGGAGTTAATTTTGGACCCAGCCATGCATCAGTAGCCCTCTAATTTATGTAAAAAGCGACCTTTGCCTGCATTTCCCCCTGTTCCTGTCCTCCCTTCGCAGTCTCTCTCTCTCCTGAAGAGTGCTGACAGGAGCTCTCCTCCTTCCTTGTCATTTTGGAGATCGTCAGCGAGCCCTGTGGAGAGGTGACCTCCAGCAGGAGAGCGACCGGCGCTGGACGCAGCCCAAGCCAGAGCCTCCTCCGGCGGGCAAGGTGATATTGGCCTCGCATCAGCATTCACGGCGGCTCCCTCTCCTGGGAGAGGAGCGATTTCTTCCGGAGCGAAAGGTCCCGTGTGCCGTGAAGAGCAGAGCCCCCGGCAACGGGGAGAGAGCCTGGCCCTGAGCTCCCTGACCCGAGAGAGGCACAAAGCCCAATTTCGCGTTGCAGTAGCCGTTCTGTTTGATTTGCTGTGGTTATTTTCACTGTCCTTCTGTTGGATGCTGTTGGGGCCTTGATGCTGCGGTTCGGCCGGCAAAGGCGGCTCAATGGCATGCGCTGCCATCCTGACCCGCACCGCTCGCAATGTGTCTCGCATGATGCCCGTGCCTTTTTGTATGGATTTCCATGGGTTTATTGCTCTGAACTGCTCCTTAGCTGAATGTAGCTATCGCTCCGCAGCTTTCCTGCGGCGTTGGCATTGCGGCTGCGGTGCAAGTGTGCGGGGAGGCAGCCGTGGGTGCCCGAAGGGGGCCAGGGAGCAGAGAAACTCTGTTTTGAATCGAGATAAGGTAAAAGTAGAGAGGTCTAGGTTTTTTGAAGCCAGGCATCCTGTTAAAATTCATTTAAGCCCCAGAATAAGGTTCAGTAAGGTAATGCGCTTGCTGGGGAAGCACGCTCGTGAACCCCTGCAAGCGACTCGGGCTGCGGAGGGGCCAGCAAGCGATACGTGCAAGGTCAGACTTGGTCCTCTGCACGTGTAACCGGCACAGGGACATCCTTTAAACAACACGTGCCTCGGTGTCCGAGAGGAGAGCTGGCGTCGGGAGCCAAAGGGTGGGAGGCTCTGAGGGGCAGGGTGCTGCCAGGCGAGCCCCGAGCACGCTCTGCGCGGCACCTCGCTTTCTGCTCACATCAGTATCTTGCATTTAATTTTCTTGTGGGGTTTTTTTGGTTTTGTTTGTTTGTTTGTTTTTTAAGCTAACTGTAGCTGGAAAAGACAGAAAATTTTAGAACTTTCCAACTCTGTCTCTGATGGCCACTGGCACTTTTAATTGAATATCTGGACTTTTGCTCATGGGACTGCTTCTCATCAGAATGAGATACTCCACAGTATCTTCCTCCCGAACTGCGGAAACAACTTTATTTGATTCAAAGTACGTGGAAAGATAAAACTTGAAAGTCAATTGACTTAAATGTGGAAAAAAATGCAGCTTGGTTATTATGGCGTATGCTAAATTTTAATAGCATTTAGAAAGTGTTTTGTGGGGTAGAAAGGAGAAGCAAACCCATCAAACCTCAGCTGTGTTCTGGTTTATAGTGCAGAACACTTTTCTGCTGCCATCCAAAGGCTTTAAAACGTAATAAGGCACAGTTGAACCCAAGGGTTTCAAGATATATGTAAAAAGCATGCATATAATGGAGTAGAAGAAAAGGTTTCACTGCAGAGCAGGTAGGATTTAGGCAGAGATGCTTTTAGTAGAAAAGCCTCTTTGACTTGTTCCATTTCGTAGATAATTATTTACTAACACGTGCGACTACTTAAAGAATAACATTTTGAAAAGTTTTGAAGGCTTGGAGTATCTCTGTTGTATTATGGTTCTTCCGTTAAAAAAAAAAAACACAACCAAACCCACAATTGCAATAATGTACTAATCTGTATTTTTAAATACATTGAAAAAATCAGTGAGAGAAGCTGCTGTTCTTTGGTTAAAAAAGTAAACCTGGAGAGTGATATGTTTCAACAGTGTGAAATACTGGTTGTCGTTTCTGACTTGAGCAAGTGCTGTCACAGCTGATGCCTAGTTTTCATCTGCAATTTTATTTTTCGTTGTATTTCTTTTTTAAAGATACTGTGCTTTCTTGCACAGATTTATAGCCCTTTCATCTTTATACGCTAATAAATATGTTGTTATGTGCTTTTTGCAAACTACTGCAGAGAATTAAGCCCGTAAGTCTTTCCCTGATATTAGTTCAGGTGTTCTGTCCTGTTACTGAGTGCATTGCTTTTTAGTAATGCCACTGGGGAAAAAAAAAAACAATCTAAAAGAGAAAAATAGAATCCAGACTTAACTGGACTTTGCTCTTACTTGTAGTGGTGTAGCCAACAGCTGGAATGGCTTTCCCAGTTCTCCCAGGTGAGTTATCCAAAATTTTTATTTGCAAAGTGGGAGCCATGAATTTGCTCCGTTACTGGGCATTTAAAAAACGCAGTTCATGAGTATCTCCAGGCTGGTCTCTGGGCGGTTCGGTCCTCGCTCTGTGGCTCAGGCTTTCCACTGCTTTGAGCAGCAGCTGGGATGCCAAATCAAATACTTTCCTTTAAAAGAACTGGTATAAATGCATATTTTAATGAAGGTTACACTGATAATGCCTGAAAGTAGGAGAAATCATTGCTGGGCCAGCTGCCTGAGAGCGTGGTGGAAGGATAGGCTGACCCAGGCTCGTAGCGCCCGTTTGCAGCAGGGAAGCAGCCGTTTCTTCTCCTGGTTTATGGATGATGGTGACTGTCACGACAGGCAGCTTTCATAGCCTTGGTTTCTCTGTTTTGCTGCACTGAAGCTTCCACCCTTTCTGCGTAATAAAAAGTTACTGCATGTATGCACGGACTAGATAATTTTTTTAAAAGCTTTTCCTTAACTGTAGCAGCTCACCTCTGTCTGTTCGCAGTTTAATGGAGATGAGAGCTAAGTGCATTAAAACCCTCTTTCCATATACATCTGAAAATGGGCTGCCTTTCGAGCAAGCGTTTTATCACATCAGACCTATTTGAGACGCTAATCCGATGCCGGTGGAACCTGCGTGTGGCTGTGAACCGCAGGATCGGGCCCCACGTAGCTGGTCCCACCGAGTGGGTGGGTGGCGAGGGGAGGAGAAGGGACAACGAGGGAGGGAGAGCAACCCGTGCTCGATGGCAGACCAAGCCGGATCCCTCTGTTGTCGATGCAGTGGTTTCACTCGCGCTTTGGACAACCAGAGGATGCCCTTTCGGGGCCGTGGCCGTCTGTCCTTGCTCACAGATGGAGTCGGCTGCCCATCTGGCAGGAGCAGAACAACGTCTCGACTTCCAGTGTACGGTGGCTGTCAACCCCTTGGGTGCTTTTTTTTTCTTTCATAAATGCAGATGGCCTGCCTGGAGAACGGTATAAACAGGTTACAAAGTCAGTGGACCCAGGAGTTTCAAGTTAAAAATGGTAAGCAGTGGAACATGCTGACTGACAGCAACAAAATTAGATGCTAGAGATGAGATAATTTAACAGGTTTGTTGCAGCATTATTTATTAAAATGTAAAGTATAATTGTATAGATAAATCATGTTTCTCGTAGATCTCGTTCTCTCTGCCAGTACAGTAGCTACAGAGTGGAAGGTTGCTTAGGATTTAGGATAATGCCTTCAGGAGTTCCTGATGTCTCATGCGAAAAAGGCTTTCACCTTCCGCCAGTCCGTCTCGTGCTGGCGGTTGTTGGCAACGGGAGACTAGACTAACCAGGGATGGATCTAGTGTGATAATGTCTCTATTTCATGTCTGCCAGTGGATAATCCCCCACAGATTAAATTCTGAACTTGCTTCCATGAAGATTCGTTTACTGACATACTCTAACGATCCATCCTGATAGACACACACACAGACGCACGCGAGCCGCATGGCAGGAGGTGCGGCGGTCCCGTCAAAAATACAGCAATGACTGAAGAGGGAGACGCAGGCAAGAGCTGCTTTTCCTTAGACCTCTCCTGGGTCTAGCTGGGGAAGCCTGTACATTGTCTGAGGAGCAGTATTAATCCTCAGCTTCTGAACAAAGATGCTGCCTTTAATAGAGCTTGCTTTTGAAACATAACTCCTGGAGTTGTACAAATATCCCATCAATAGTGCAGCGGCTCATTGCATTGTCCCCAGTGCATGCAATCTTCATTATTTGCACTGTTGGTAAAAGGCTGCGTTTCTAGCAGATCCGCACTACTCCATTTAGCCGAGAACAATGATTTATTCCCCCCTCGCCATCGGACACCCTCTGTTTCCCCGGCTAATAACGAACCCTGGCTGTGAGGGAGGGGATGGGGAAGGATGGCTCTGCTGTGAGGAAAGGCAGCAAACCAGGCGTTGGGAAGAAAAGCTCCCACTCCCTGTCAGATGGCGTTAAAACATGTATATGTTGCTTAAAGCCCTAAGTTATCCACTGATGGAGATCTTACTAAAGCAGGCTTTAATTACGAGTAGTCTGGCACCCTGAACAGGGCTGCGGGTGGAAGGTGCTGTCTTAATGCTGGTGGTTTGGGGCCATACATCCCCTTCCTCGTACCTCTGGGGCTGCCTCCTTCTTTCTTTCTTTCTTTCTTTCTTTCTTTCTTTCTTTCTTTCTTTCTTTCTTTCTTTTCTTTCTTTCTTTCTTTCTTTCTTCCTTTCTTCCTTTCTTCCTTTCTTTCTTTCTTTCTTTCTTTCTTTCTTTCTTTCTTTCTTCCTTTCTTCCTTTCTTCCTTTCTTCCTTTCTTCCTTTCTTCCTTTCTTTCTTCCTTTCTTCCTTTCTTCCTTTCTTCCTTCCTTTCTTCCTTTCTTCCTTTCTGCCAATGTTGGGGCTCGAGTGGGTATAGCAAGTCTTGCCGCAGACCATCAGCCCACCTCCGGCTCCTCTCGTGGATGCCCTGCCCTGCGCTTGCTCCTCGACGGCTTTCTCAGGCTGCAGAAGGTTCTGGGAGCAGATGAGAGAGAGAGAGATAAGGCATTGCTAGCAGGCAAAAGCACAATGTTGTGGTGGTTTTGTTTGATTGTTGTCGACATGTGGAAATCACGTTACATTTCCAAGACTCAGCACTCTGGGCCTTTGGAATAACCTGCTGGAGAAGAAACGCAAGCTGCTGCCGTCAGAGGCATTAACAGGGGGTCGTTAGCTCCCCAGCGTGAGCCTAATGCAGGGCAGGGCGCAGCTCGGTGCGGGGGCTGGACTGCAGGCAGAGAGGCAGCTCTTCCAGCTCTCAGGAATCCCTGAGTGTCCGCTGCTGACGACAAGAAAAGAAGCAAATACCGGGGACCTCTGACTGCCGGGTGTTTCTGCCTTTTTGACTTCCCGCCAGCGAGCTCACACATGGGACGATCGATTCAGCGCCCGCGCACGGTTTGTGGGTAAGGGCAGAGGGTGCCTTGAGTCTCGCGTGGCTGGTCTGCACCTTCCGCTGCAATTTAACAGCTCGTGCGTGCTGGATTGGCGCAAAGAGCATCTGCACCCCGGGAAGAGGACAGGGCAGGGCATCCTTGCTGTGCTGCTTTAGACATTTCCCTTCTTTAAAACTGTTCTAACCGGGCAAACTGGTACGGCAGAGCTGTGCGGTTATTGCTCGGGCAAAGGAAGAGATCTGTTGGTATCGGTCCAGCTGTCACACAGAAACCTTCACCAGCCACTTTTTTCCATTGTAAGTGCCAATCATGACAGCAGTTCGGTTTCACGGTTGCATACGCATGTGGGCTGAGTCATTTGTCCACTCCAAAGCCTTAATTCTTCCAGAGTCACCGTTTTCCAGGGTTTGGCCTCCTCTCCTAAAGCTCACTATTCAGTTATAATTCCCAATTGACTACTGCTTTTGAGATCTGTCAGCTAGCCAGCTTTTAATCCATTAAATGTGTGTGTTACAGATAATGTATAGCGGTGATTTTTTAATATTAGAATGCTGTTTGGTACTAAGTCAAATGCCGTACAAAATGTTAAGTGCCTTACAAGTATGTTGCCTTTGTCAACCAGACTTTGAACCTCCTCAAAGAATGAAATCAGGTTTGCTTGACAAAAGCTATTTCCCACGAAACCAAGTTGGCGAGCATTAGTTGTAGTCACATCCTTTAATTCCTTATTAATTGAATCTCATATCAGTTTTTCCGCTGCTTTGCCTGGGACTGATGTTAGAGCAGTCAGCCCAGCGTCGAAGAATGAGAGGTTCGTTCTGCTTGACCTTTTTGGATATTGATTAAGAGAGAAATTGTACAGAACATGGGTATTACATGTGATTAAAAGTTAGTAGCCCTTCCCATGTTACAAGTGGCAAACATGACAGTCTATTTACTTCCTCTCATTCCATATTGCTATATATTGCATACAGATATTGGATGTAGTTAATAATGAATGCCAGCCAGAAAATAGGGTTTCTGGTGACTTTATAAAAAGTAGAGAGCCTTGATGAACAAGAACAGAGAGATTTTGCTGTTCTTCTTGCTTAAGAACAGCAAAATCTCTTCACATTGCTGCAGATGTTCAACACGTGCATTGTTACCTCTGCGTCTGAGATAAAAGTCTGTAAAATTGGGTAGGCAGCAAAAACAGGGTATGAGTGAGCGCATGGCTAGAGCCCGTGTCGAGGGGTGCTCGGTCCTTGGGTGGCGCAGGGGGAATTAAACAGATGAGTAGTGAAAGAGCATTTGGGTCGTACCTAGTGGGAGATGTGTCAAATGAAGTACATCAGGTACATGAAGGCAGATGACACTATTATGGTTTCATCCTGGTTTCATTAGGGAAACAAAAAGACCAGTAACTAGATTACATTTTTGGCTTCATCCAGTAATATATTAGAATAAGGCAGCAGAGAAGCCTGCAAGTTTGCTTAATCCTAGGAAAAATGTGGTGCTTTTTTTTTTTTTATTTAAACATTCTTGCTTCAAGCTTCAGAGTGTTCTTATTTGGGAGTATGTTTCCAGTTATTTGCAATGTGCTAATTACCCGGTGGCAGAACCTAAGTGGGTGTAAATTGTCATATCTCTGCTGACTTCAGTGGAACCGTGGCAATTTGCACTTCAGGAGGATCTGTCACCTAGATTCTTGCCAAATTTGAAATCCCTTCGCTCTAACTTGGCTGGGGAGCCTCAGGCTCGTGGGAATGCAGAAGAAAGCAAGCGTTCTGCAGGGCTTAAAATTCTGCGCGTCTCATTGATTTGTTAGCGTTTGTGTTTGTTATTCCATCCGCCACAGTAATGTGTAATGGATACTTGAGCCATCTCGACTGATGAGAAAGGAATCCTGCTTCAGATCGCGCCGTTGCCATGGAAACCGCTGCGGCGGTACCGCGCGGGCTCCCCGCGAGCTGGCGGGGGGCATCGGTGATAATTCAACATAGAGGAGGCAGCGACACGCGCAGCCTTCAGAAGCCTCTATGAAGTCAAAACCGTGTTAGGGGCTCGCGCCTTTTCTTGCGTCTTTTGACGTGACCGTGCGTCCGGCCAGGACCTCTCAATGCCCGCGGAGCGGCCGGGGGCGGCGGACGTACCCTTCCTCCCCAAATGCCCCGAGTTTTACAGACATCTAACCCTTCCTTTTCAGAGCAGACTAAATGAGAGATGACTCAGGGTGATGGTAAATAGCGAGTGGGGAATTCCAGGCAGAGGGGCATAAATTCAGATTTGTTTGGCCATCTAGCATCCTGACGTTTCCTGCTGTAATGGCCTTTTAATTGATTAATCCTAATATAAAAGATTCATGTTGTCAGCTCCCTCCACAGCTTTTTCAGTTCAGCGTCATCTCGGCAGCCAACAAAAATGTGTCTCGCATCGATGAGAGCCATGGAGAAGGCGGTGGTGAGGGCCGAGCCGGGCACGGGAGGCCCTGGTGCCTCTGCAGCAGCTCGGCACGAGTCACCTTACCCGAGTGCGAAAGGCCGTGCGTGCGCTGCTCGGAGCCGACCGAGGTTGTCCTGCCTGTGACGGCACCGGCGAGCCATCCGGTGACGAGGACCAGGGAGGACGGCACGCCGCAGCTGGTGACCTGCGCTGCCCACCCCGCGTCTCCTCCTTCAGGGCATCCTCCTCTTTCTCCAAGCTCTTCGTGGCTGCTAATCTTACCTTGGCACGCTGATGGTGAACCCTTCCCTATAAATCCTGCGGTGCCTACTGACCTTCTGCGGGGTTTTCTCCTGGGACGTCACAGGAGGCGGTCAGCTGGTTTTCTGTGTCTACCAGGGCTATAAAAATGTTTGAGATAATGATATCACTAGCAGGACGATACCCAAGAGCCTCGTGAGACTCTGCCCCTGCATCTAGATGCATCGTGCAGCTTCGGCTGGAATTTGTCTATTGGAAGAAGAAGTAAGAGGAGAAATCAATCCTTGTTTTCCCTTACTCTGTTCATTCCTCAGTTGCATCAATGGTTTCTCAACGTTTTTTACAAACAAATGAAGGACTTCCCTAAAAATCACAGTTTTACGAGTGCTTCTGAGAAGATTTCCTACGCAAAGCCTTTCCATTTTTTGAGATATTAACATCAAGATTTGCCTTTCCCTTTGTAAGGGAAGTACCTGCGGCCCTGCCTGCCTCTTCTCCATTTTCCCTCTCATGTCTGACCTTACTGAGCAGACTACTTGCAGTCACCCTCCGCGTGCCCTGCCCTCTCCTCCCATCCAGAGTGTGCCCGTTGTGCTCATCCGAAGTCAGCTTTGCTCAGATGCTCCTCAGCCACCCTCGTCCCCCATGCTCCTTGCCGTGTCTCAAGCCTCTGACACCTCTGACAGCCTCTCCCCTCTGTGCATCCTTCCACTTGCAGCTCGTTTCTTTTTTTTTTTCCTCTCTTTTTGGCTTATCTGCCAGAGGGTGCCTGTCTTGTTCGGTGCTCAGAAGCTCATTTTTGCTCCTGTTAGTGCCCGATGCCAAACGTCCCTGCACTTGCTGGCGGGATTTTCTTTTTCTCGTGCCTTTCTCAGGAGTGTCCGGTGAGGCGCATCCTTGCTCCTCCTTCCGACTGTCCTCCGCCGGGATGCCTGCAGAGGACTTGCAAGTGCTTCATCCGACAAAGTGCTGTGATCGCTGCCCTTGAGGCAGAACATCGTTTTTTCCATCGCTTCTCCGTGTGTCTTGCAAGGTCTCTTACGTGACACAACGGAGTCCTCTCCCCATCTGTTGTGTCTCACGTCCACAGCAGTATTATAATGTTATTTATAATCGCAGTAAAGGACCTGGGGCCACCTTGCCTTTCTGCTTAGCTTAAGTAAAGGTGGGGTGAAAAATGAGTTTCTCACTCCCTCTGTGCTTTAACTCTTGGTATCGTTAAATACTGTCATTGTTTTTTTTTACCTCGTCTGATGCTAACTGTATTTATTCATGTTATGTATTGCTTTGAAGGCATCGGTATTTGGCATTCATTTGAGTCAGTGGCTCAAACGATGCAGCCCTTTCGTATTTCTGCAGGTGCATGGTAGTGAGCATAATAATCCTCCAGCGAGTTGGGCACACTTTCTTAAAGAAGATAAATCCACAGGCAGTGAGAGATTTTTCCAGAATCTTATTTATCAACCATCTGCTTGTACGTCTCATCCCTTTCCCTCCTCATCCCGTTTCCAGATGAAAGAGGGGCAAACACTGGGGTGGGGAGAGCAGAAGGGGCTGCACAGGTGGCCTGGGGCCAGCGTCTTTGAATTTACCATACCCGCATGGCCCTCGCTTATGAATTACTGCATGTTAAAATAAATATACGCATTGATTTCATAAACAGGTGTAGCGTACCAGGTAGCAGATTTTTATCTACTTTGGGCCTAATTCATTAACATTTTGCTTGTACAGGCATATCGTTATCTTTATGTGGCTTCTCTGGTTGGCCATATGGGTTTGTTGGCTGCATAGTATTTTTCAGCAAGGATGCAGCAAACTTGCCATCTGGGTGATGTTTGCCTGGCTACTTGAAATAGGTTGGGTTTTTTTTAAATGTGGACGTAAGAAGTTTCTGTTATCCCCGATTTTACCACGGGTGGTGCGTAGTTTGCTCTCCTCAGCACTGAAGCACTGGGCGGTGGTGCCCGGCGTTGAGAAGAGGTTGATTATTGCTGGGGCTATAATGAACCTCTCTGTGCTGTGCAGCAGACGTCTCCAGAGCTGAGGAAGCTGGCTTGGGACCTAATAGAAACAAATGTTTCTCTGCAAAGAAACGTTGATGTTCCAATAATAAGGGTGTATTTTATTGCACCGTTCCCGGGTTGGTATGTTACGTAAAGTTGATTTATGGATGCAGAGATGACAGCAAGTGAGCCACAGGAGCCGTCAGTATGGGGGGTGCGAGCGTTCTGGAACATGCCTCAGCTGCGGGAGCAGGGAGGATGCTCCTCGTGGCGGGGAATTGCCGGCTGGGAGCGCGTTTCCCTCCCTGGCGAACGCTGTGCCCGCCCTCGGTGACGGGACGCTGGCCTGCCCGCCGGGGAGCTGGGGAGCATGGCAGCTCCGGTCTGTATTCTCACCTCGCTTAGCTCGGTGGAAGAGGGAACCCGCAATACCACGTTACTAAGCAGCATCTGGAAAATTGCCCTTAGGTCTTACATTTATGTTTGTAACCTTTGTAAAAATATTATTTCCCATTGCTACCCGTTTTTTATAATGTCAATATACTAAGCTCTACCTCCCAGTATTACATCTTGCACACAGCGCTGCCTTCTTTATACCCTAGAGCACATCTGTTTTCTAAGCTGGCTTTCAAAAATAGCCGGTTTTCAAAAAAAAAGAATTCACGGGAGACTTTGCTGTTGGCAGGGAAAGAAGTTTTTATCGTGGTCTGGAGCGAAATGCGCAGCGGATCTTTAATTGAAGTTCACCTTTAGCATTCAGGGTTCTTCTGGCTCCAGTTTGAAAGCCGTTGCGGTGGATCATTATCTGCAGAGATTAGCTTTCCTTTGGGACTTTCTTCTGTGCTGCAACTCCAATGCACAGAGCCAGAAAAACCACCCACGTACCACGTGTCCCGGCCGCTGGCGGCGAGCACGCTGTCTGCGAGCCCTGGCTCTGATCGCCTGCAAATCACCGCGCACGCTCGCTTGCGCGCTCCCGCTTGGCTACCTTTGACGGTGGTGAGCCCTTGTGAGCGCTGAACGCGGCGTCTCGTGGCGGCGGCGTGAGGTGCCTGCTGCGGGATAGCTGGCTCCGTCGGTGGTTCAGTGCGTGCGGTGCTCCTGCCTTCAAACCTTCCTCCTCCTCTGGAAAAACTCGCTTCCCTTCTATTAGTTTTTCAAATTTTATCCCATCTAAAAACCTTATTATCATCCCGTTTTCCCTCCGTGAAGTGCAGAATGAAGAACCTGCATTTAGATTACGGAAAGGATTGCCCAAAAATATGCATAGCTGAAAAGGGCAGTTCGTAATCAGCTGTCGTAACTCCAGGAAATGTAATGGTAATGCAATTAGCTGTACAATGCCACTGGTAGTGATTGAATTCTGTGGAGTTGCACCGAAATTTAAGGAAATTAATACAAATCATGTATAACACTCTTAGTAAGAACACCAAATCCTAGCATCTTATGTTTTGACATGTCTATTATTTATATGCAAATTCAGTCTTTTCTGCAGAATTTCCTTGGAGATAAACATTTTATTAGGAAGTTAAGGAAGAGGGCACAATACATTAATGGAAGATAATCAACATGTAGCTGGTGACTGGGAATGTAACGATGAGAAAGAGGGAGATTATCTTTTATATCATTTTTATTCTTTGAGGTGCATTCTCATTTCCCTCTGCCCCACATGTGTTCTGCTTGCAGGCTGTGTAAAACCGCACTTTGTTAAATTGCACGTATTTACCAATGCTTCACACACTGGAAGATCTTTGCAGCTAAAACCGATGTCTCGTGTGCATATAGGGTGGCTTTCACACGCAATTACATGTTATTTGGAGTTTGTTAGCCTCGGACAGAGTGTGCTAATTGCTATTATGGCGTCTGCAATCCTAGGATGCTTCAGAGAAGGAATAATCGGTAGCCATAGGGCACGATGAGGCCACTGAGCAAGGTGGCATTACATTATTTACGATACGATATGCAACAGAGGAGAACCGTGTTCAGGAAGCATCAGTGGAAAGCAGAACAGAAAAGGACAGGCCGAACTGATCGGGAAAATGGGTTGGTTTATGAGTGGAAATAAAAAGCTTGTTTAGCTTGTTTAATCTGGCAAAACCGAGGCTGAGAGGTGATACGGTTGCTCCATCTACAAATGTCAAAGGAATAAAGTGGGGAGGTGAAAAGCCGCATAAACTGAAGGACAGCGGCGGCACAAGAATTACCTGGAGCAAGAGCAGCTGCAGGTAAATGCACATTGAAGACGGTTTCTGTTTATCTCGGAGCCTTGCGTCTTTGTACGAGCCTTCTCGTAGGAGTCGGGGTGCAAGCCGCAGGGCTCGTGTGAGGATGGCGCCGGGCAGGAGCCGAGAACTGAGGTCGCCTGCGGCGTTTGCACGTGGGAGCACTGGGCTCGGTGGCCAGAAATCGTCAGTGCTGGTGAAAGCTACATTGGCTGCTCTGGACAGGAAGGTTCTTTTTTCCTTCTTTTAATTTCTTGTTTTCCCCTCTCCAGAACACAGATTTTTGTTGTGTGTCAGGATGTGCTGAAGCGTTATTTGCTGGTTAATTATGCATAGTGGCAGATTCGTTGTAAAACGCTGGAAAAGCCACGCCTTTCTGGGGTGGCACGGTCAATATTTAGAAGGATCCGAAAAGTGCAATTAGCCCTCTACTTTAGAAATACCTGTCCACATTATTCTCCAAATGACTCCATTTCACGTGCTGCTGCTATCGCCGTGATGAATCATTTCACGTACAACTTTGAGATGATGACTTCTAAATTTAGGGCTTGGCTTCATGAAACCTCCCTGAGTGTCTGGATATGATAAAGAGCAATTCTGCTTGTAGGTGCCAACAGCTGAGCTGGGTAGCTGGGCGCTTTCATGTGCTCATCCCACTTAAACAGTTGGGGTTTGGCTTTTGTTTAAATAAATAGCGTGTGTTTGTATAAACCGGTGGATAATATGTACTTTGCTAGCAAACCCTATCTTGCTAAGTCAGCACCCTCTGCAACTAAAAATGCCTCTTTTTATATGTTAAGAGAAAAGAGAATAAGGTGACGAGGATGCTCACAACAGAACAGGTATACACGCTACCTGCAGACAAAAATATTTTCCTACAGATGCCTGTGCAGTTGTGCAGGCACAGGTATTTATTTGTGCTAGTTGCACTGTGCTTGGAAGGTTTTGGTGGTCTGATGATCCTTCAGCAATACTTTGTTTCCTTGCACCATTTATCGTGTGTCTTTTAAGTTACCTGAGGGGAGTTCCATATTTCAAACTGGGTTTGTGCCCTTGGCAGTAGTAGTAATAGAATTAATAATTACATTTTTGTAGAATTAATAATTACATTTTAATAGAATTTTCGCTTGCAAAGTGCGTTACAACTGGTCTGTAATTAATTACGTACCTGTAACAACACAGAACTGTATCACAGACTCTACAGCAAGAGAATTACGGAAGCACTTTAATTTTTGAGGGGCTGCTTTCCGTTCCTTCTCGCTGGGGCAGCTGGTTTCGGTGCAGACCCAACTGTGGGGTGCTGCGCTGGGCCAGGTGACTGCCACCAGCTGTTAACTGGGGGACCGGAGGTGGGGAGGGCGCTGCGTGTAGAAACTCCTATTCCACGTGACCCAACCGATCACGTCATGCAAATGCTGGGAAAACCTGGGACTGGCTTTTCGGTATCTAAGCGGTGAGGAGTTGGAGGCCACCTGGGCCACGATGGCTCTCCAAAGCAGCTGATCGGTGGCTGTTGCTGCATGTTTTACGTCTTGATGATGCTCGTGGAGCCCCGATCCTCGTTTGCTTATTGCACGCAGCAGCGTGCGCCGCCTCCAGCCCCCGTGTGTGCCGAGGAATCCCGCTGCCTGCCGAGATGATGCTCTTACCCTTCCTGGCAGACTGCATCTCAGCTCTGCTTTTTTTCTAACGCATGTTCAGCTTTCTCGCCTGTACTGATGATATTGAAGGATGAAGCATCCTCTCCAGCGGATGGGGGTGTGTTTGGTCCTGGGACTGATAGGGGCATCCTCGCGTCCCTGTTGCCGTCGTCGCTGCATCTGTATCATGGTGGCTCGTTCCTTTTGTTTGTTGACTATTAATAGAGTATTTAATCTTAGCTGGGCAGCAGCAGCCAATGTTTTTTGGATAAATAAGTCTGCGCGGATATTTGCTTTAGGCTTTTAACTTTCAGCTTGAATATATTCATTTCAGCTTTTTTGTTTGAGAATCCTCTCTGTAGGCATAGTTTGAATGTTCAAATTTCCTCATCGCAAGCAAAGGCTGTTAAGTGAGGTGAGACAGACGTCTTGGGGAATAGTTCATAAAGTCGATCCCCCTCTGAATGTCAGAGGGTAGCAAAACCAGCTAGCCTGTAAAGAAATGTTGGCACTCAGCAGAAATATTCTCAAGCTAGGAAGGAAAAGGATCTTTTCTACTCTATGAATAACACCGTAATGACACTGCCAGCGTAAATTTAGGTGAGTTATTTAAGCTTGACTTGTCATTCGCAGTAGCAAATCCTGACAGCCAGGGAAGATTTTCTATAGTGGAGGTAGCCGGAGGGTGTTGGGGTCCCGGATCCCGGAGGCGGGCGCAGCCGCAGGGAGATGCTCGGCCCTTGGCTGCACGCTCCCTGCGCGAGCTCGTGTTCGCCGTGCTGGTGTTTGGGGAAACGTTCTTCTCTGCTTGCTCGCTGTGCTGGTGCTCCTCTCACCCAGCTGCTTTTCCCCAGTTGCTGGTTTCCCTCGGTGGTTTTCCTGCTTAACCAGTTTTCTCCTTTAGTTCCGTTTCCTTGTCCACTCGCTGAGGGTACGTGTTATGCTGAGGATGGTTCTTCTGAGCCTGTTAGTTTATTAGTTTTTGAACTGCGTTCATTGTAGATATATTTACTTATACTTAACAAGAGAAACAACAAAGTAATGAAGTTCTAGCTGAGTGTACCTTTGTTTGTTTTGAGTATTAGAACCTGAAGAAGATCATTGAGTGGCAGGAAATAACGCCTGTGGTCCACAGAAGGTAGCGTGGGACCGTGCCGAGCGCCGGAGGCCCCGGTACCTCCCTTGGAGCGAGGGGAGGTCGGTGCTGTGCTGCGTTAACGCCGAGGCTGTGAGCAACCCCGGGACCGGTCAGGGTTTAAACGCTTCATGTCGTTAAACCCCTCGCACTCTGCCCATAGCGATGGAGGGAGGAAGCCTGCGAGATGTCTTTCAACTTCAACTTGGACCTGTGGGAAATAAGGCCAAAAAAAAAGAAAATCTTTTCAAATGATGTGTGAAAGAGTGACCGCTGCTATGCTTGGACCATCTACTTGCTAAAGCACGCAGTCCAAGACTGAGACCCTTTGCAAAAGGAAAATCCACATCTCAATAAACATTTTGCTGGAATGGCTTTAAGCAAGGAGTCCACAACCAGTCTTGGACTTCTGTAGCAATTAAGTTCTATTGAGGAAAGGAGTGTTACTTCACGTACTGTAACACAAAGACAGAAACAGGGTCATGTGTCCAATGGAAATAAGTGAATGAACACAGAAAACAGGTTTCTAAGTATTTGTAGTACTGAGATAATATCAAAGACCATGCACAGATGTGCAGAGCGCTACAAATGAAATGAGTTTTAAAAAATATTGCTGTGAATTTTCCAGAAAGATTTGGGTTAGGCTGAATCCTTTGAAGCACTTACTTTTTAGGAAATTTTGTCAGGTTAATGGATTTTTACTCTTGCATCTTCATATATTTCAAAAATAATAGCCAGAGAGCATCATTTTATTGAAGTCATCCTGCAGTTGTGCTTGCTCAGTGCCTGCCCTTGGTGGAAGCCACCTCCTTACGGGTGCCTGAGGGGTTTGAAGCCTTTGAGTGTATCGGTGCCACTCCACGTTTTCTAATCCTTAGTGTGACTGGCACTCCCGGGTCTCTTGGCCTGAGATATCAGCAGCTCCCTTCCACGTGAGAGCATTTCTCCTTGTCCTGCAGCACTTACGCTGTTTTTCAAATAATACAGAGCATTATTATAGTTAAATAAATAGCTATAATTAATGAATAATGGGCATAGCTTGCTTTGCTGGTTTACTCTTGACTGGTCCCCCAGAAATAGACGCCTGCAGCTCCCAGGCAAGGTAAGCTTCAGGACAGATCTGCTTGGGCACGTGGCGTGCAGGGTGATTTGTCTCGGTTACTGGAGAGGTGCCGTGGAGGGAGAGCGGACGAGCCCGGCAGTACGAGTGGCTGCCGCCCCGTCACCCTGCAGCTCCTCGGGTCCTGCCGGCGCCTTGAAGTCAGCGTCTGAGCCCTGAACAATTCGGGTAAATTCTCGTCGAGGGAGAGGGAGGACGAAGCAGGCGGGACCGTGGTTTCCCCTTTCATCCAGCCTCCCTCTGTTTCTTTCTGAGTCGGGTTTATCTGTGCGCTACGCAAGCCCAGAATTAGCAAACTATAAAGGTGAGATTAATCAGGCTGAGTAGGTAGGTGAAATAATCTGATGGATGCTGCTGCTCCGCAGGTTGGGGCAGTCAGCCGGGGCGCTGCCAGTGTCATCGCTCCACATCCTGCCCGAGCCGACCCTTCGGATATTTGACGAGTACCCGTATAAAGAGAAAAATGAGCCAGCGACGGATCTGTGGTCAGCCCAGCCCAGGCTTTGCCAGCCATCCTCTCGGCGCCCAGCGCCGCAGGCAGAGCGGTGCATCGCACAGCGCCGGCACCAGCGCGGGCATCCTGGTCGTGGTCTCGTATAAACCAGCTCCTGCAGGCAACAGGCGAACCTCGTGTGGTCGCTTCTGCTCGTGGTCTTCCCCGTGCCAGCAGGCCGTGTAGCACGGGCAGTGGCCATGGTCCAGGGATCCCTTCCCACTCGCGATCTGGCCATTCTCTCCTCCATAGTCACAAAACAGTTTCAATATTTTTTGAGAAGTCTGTCCGCTTAGAATAAGGTAATTGATACACGCAATTTCAGTTCCCTTTAATATAACAGATCTCAAGTGTGAAACCTCCTTAGTTAATGATCAGCATAAAATAAAAGTCTTGTCTTGGTGTAAGTTCTCAGTTAATTTTACAGTTCGGTTGAAGTGAAAATATCATTAAACAGGGTAGCATTAAACTTTATACTTATTGGACCCCCCCTGCTCTGCAAGGGAGAGATAAGTTGGTGTCTCAACAGTCGCCGTTGTGAATCGATCATTCTCCAGTCCCTGTTTCTTGCTCACGTCTGACTCTGCCGGCATCGCGAGCGTGAAGAGGCAGGGCGAAGAGGAGGTCTGGGTGGCAAGCGTCCCTCCTGGCAGAGCAGGCTCCATGCAAGCTGCAAGGGACATGCAAGCAGGATAGGTCTGGTTTGTAGAACCTGCAGGAGGAAAAGTGATAAAATAGCTATTTCTCAGTGCCAAATCACCATCTCACCTGCTGCATGCATCATGCAGGGCAAGACTCAAACGTAAGAGACGCTTTGTACTGCAGGGTGTATCGATGAGGGCAAAAATATCTCCCGCAGGAAACATTTCGGATCCTAAATTGCATTGTGTTTGCCGGCACTGGGAGGCACTGACGGAAGGGAGTCCGCGCTCTAGCTGCAAGATGCATGTTTGGTCTGGGAAGGGCAGCTCGTGGTGAATGGTACAGGGTTTCCATACCCGTGAGGTTTCTGATTGCTTTTGCTGGTGGATGTGAACGCAGCCGCCCTGTGACAGATCTCTCCCTTAGGGACGTTTCTCGCCGTCTCTCCTCCAGCCGACGGTACCGGTTTCAGTGCGCTGGTCCGAGGCAGGAGCCGTTTGCAGAGCCGCAAGCTGAGTGAAGCGCTCACCGAGACACTGAGGAGCAGCCCGTCCGCGTGGGCTCCGGGGTGGAGCCGAAGCAGGATAAATCCCGGCTTCCTGGATTTCTGCCTTTCAGAAGTTGAGGATGACGCCGGCCGGGCAGCATGGCAAAGGTTGCAGACGCGGGCGCCTGCGTCCCGGCTGCAGGTCAGAGCCCTTGGAGCACCGCACTCGCCCGTGCCCTGCAGCTCATTTTGTCAATAGCTGAAGGTGCCCAAGGTTGACCAGAACTGGTACTAAAACGAGGTGGCTGCTGTTCTAGCCTGGGTTTTGGTCAGGTGCCCAAAATTGGCTCCGAATGAGCCCTGGGAAACTGGTATGGTTCAGAAGAGTCTCCGAGGGTATACTATCGTCCCCGAACCCTGCAGGGATGCTCAGCTGATAGGCACGGTCAAATCCAGCCTCAGCACAAGTCAGTCCCTCTCTTTTCCTTGGTGTCATTAGAGAAACACATTTTTATTCCGAATTAAATTCGCAAGCTAACGTTGAAATAAAGCAATGATTTTATAAAGCGAGTGCTAGCATTGTGAGGTGGTACCCTTAATATTAAAAAGGTAATGCCTGATTTATTAAGAGTGCCTACTGAATTTTTAAAAAAAAAAGGGGTTGAAGATAACCTTTGCTAATATTACTTTCAGCTGTAGTCCTGCTTAGTTCAATGCTGAACTGAAAGAAGTCCTCAGTGTCGGTGCGAGGGCTGCGCTGGTTCGTAGCGGGGCGAGGACGGGTGAATTGCCGAGGAGGAAGCACACGCAGGTCCTCTGTAATTGTTTGCCATCCGCCTGCAAAGAACAAGGAGCTTTGAAGGGTACGGGAGCTGCGGAGCTTTGTGCTGCTGACAAAGGACAGAGGATGTGGTTTTGGCTTTTCATCCCGCTGCTTTCCCTTCCTTCAAGGAGAGCATTAAGAACACGTTGTGATTGATTTTGTAGTGAGCCAGGTGAGAGCAGGCTTCCTTCCTTGAGGCAGGATAGGTAAACGGCCACGTTTGCTGTTTTTGAAACCAAACTAGGCTGTAAGCTAGGCTGTATCAAAGGGCAACATTGCAACCAATGAGCTTGGAAAAATGAAGGCAAAGTAACAGTTTTCAATTTAAAAGAGAGTTTAACGCTGTAAAGGAAAAGATAATGAGGAAACAAACTGTTATTTGCTTGAACTCCGGGAGACACTGTTGTTAGAGAAAGAAACATGAAAGATGCTCTGTTAATGTGGGGAAAAAAAGGAGTTTTGGGAGTCAAAAGGTCCTGCTTCGTGAAGGTGGGCGCACTCAATCCGCTTTGCAGAGCCCTCTGCCACGAGCTGTGCAGTGACCGCGGGCTCCTTTCAGGTGCCAGTTTGTCCTGCAGGATCTTCTTTGTGCTTGTTTCAAATTCTTTATCTAATTCTGTTAAACATCTCTTTGAGATTTGTATATGGTAAAGAAAAGTTCTCTGGAAAAGGAGCCTCTAAGTCCTAAGGGTAAACTTTAAAACAGAAGTAAAATAGCATCTGCTGTTGACAGATTTTGGGGGGACTGGAGATTTTTAAACGTATTTGTTTGAGCTCCTGTTGGGGAGCTCAGAACCCGGCAGCTCCAGGGGTTTGTGGCAGCCTGCGGTTTCCACGGGCAGCTCCCACTGCTGGGAATCCCACGATTCAATCCCCCCACTACAATTTGGGGATTGAATCGGTGCACGGGGAGGACTGGTTCAGCATTTTTGGGCAACAGCTCAGGCCCCGGTTCATTTATCTTTGGGGTTTGCTTGACACAAAACAAAACACACACAAAAAACCCCCTAAAGAAGCAAAGGGTGAGTTTTGAAGGAATGATGCCACTTGTTTCCCAGCAAAGGAATGTTTTAATAGCATTAGGTCCTCTAAATTAACATTACATATGCAGTGGGGCCTTGCAGGGCTGTGGTTTCACACTGTGATTCTTTGGTCTAAAAGTTCCACGCTTCTCGCGTGTGGCTGTAAACCCAAACCAATCTCAGGCAAAGGAGTGTCCTGGGACGTGACGGTGACAAAGCTGTCCCCGACAGAGGCACCGCTCCCGGCGCCCAGGAGAGCGTCCCCGTCCTTCTCCCCGTCGGCTTTCACCTTAACGATGTAACATCTTCATTAACCGCCCTGCTGGTAATCTGCTGCTGATGGAGATTAATAGAGAAAATATTTTCTAAACACTTCTGTATGCATTTTCATTAATCTGTGCTCGGAAAATTAATCTTGTGGGGCGACCTGCAAAAGGTGTTAATTGCCGTTTCAGAGGAGGATTTATCAAAAGTTTGAGGAGGTGCAGCAACAACCGCACGGCAGCGGCAGGAGTTTCGGAGGGAACGTCCCTGTCCTTCAGACCCTTATGCTTAATGCAAATAAAACCATTTCTTTTTAAAAGCTCTTTGAAGCAAAGTGCAGTCGTGGCTCTGTGGCAGCCATGTTCTTGCCCCTTCAGGTTCAGTGTGGGATTAGAGAAGAAAGAATAGGTGAATAATTGAATTAATAGCCGTCCTTAATACTGTATCGTTATTTTTGAAGACTGCCTAGACAGGGGGGGGGGTTGTTGGGGTTGTCTTGTTTGTTTTGGTTTGTTTTTTTTTACAGTTACTAATAATGAAATTGGGCATGAAAATGAAACTGTGTGTGTTACGTGAGTGGCTTCAGTATGATGATGATTTATTGTCCACTTTTATTTACAAAAGCACATGCGGTAAATTCCTTGTGATTTGTAAACCTACAGGCAACGTATTGGATAAAAATGATGAATTGCACGGCTGAGGGAACAGATTTCTGTCTACTCATGGGACTCATTTTTAATGACACTTTTTGCGGTGTTAACATGAGGTTTGGGGAAGCGAGCAACCCAGAATTTTCTGTGTTTTCTTCTGCTTTTCCTTGAATCTTGAACGTGAGTTGGTTTCAGTGACTGAGAAAATACTGCTCTTCGATTTTGTGCTGTAGCCAGCTTAAGTAAGACTCAGTGCACGGTCAGTCTCAATGAGGCATTTTATCTTGGCAGTAAACAAGTATACGAACAAGTATAAACAAGTATTCATGCCTTTTCTCCCAAATGCCAAAAAACTTCTGTTTACAAAAATGAAACAAACAATGTTTAAATTTGCACATGTCGCTGTGAATCTTCCTGTGATCTGTTCGACACCATGAATGTCTGGACGCTATGAATTACATGGGGAAGTATTGATCTTCTTTTGAGCTATATTTAGCCAGTGAAAATTTTAGAAAGTGTTGAAGTTTCTCTGTACGAATACCGGTTTTGTAAGAGGGGAGTGCTGTCAAGGGGTGGCATTTCACCACTTCAATCTTGAAAAAAGCTGAAATAGCAGGTAGCTTCACGTTCAAGTAACATTTCAGTTCTTGCTCAGATGTCGTCCCTAGCTAGATCGGTGCGTCTCACCCTGGGGGAGCTGGGAAGGAAGAGCAGCCCTCTGAAACAGGAAAGCCAGCCTTTACAGACGGGGGAAATGAGGACCTCGGAGCTGCTCTTGTAAGAACTAAGCTATTTGTCGTGCTGGAAGTGGAAAGAACAAAAGAACGGGAACGGCGCGGAAACGCTGTTCTCCAGCTTTTGTTTCCTGGGCCAGCTGTGTCCAGCCCTGCAAAAGGACGGAGGTTTTTCGGAGCGCCCTGTCTGCAGGAGCAGGGGAGACGGACGCAGAGCAGCGCTTGGGCACACCAGTCCTGCTGCTGCTGCTCGAGAGGAAAAACGTCTTTTCTGTTTACATTCGCAGAGCTGCACTTTGTACTCGCATTCAAGGAAAAAATTGTTTGGGTTGAGAAAAATGCTGATCTGCCATATCCAGTAAAACACCTTGAGAACCAGGGGGATGAAAAGAACAGACCTAATGGCATAAAGCTTAAAAGTTTATTTTATGAAGTCTCGTGGTCTTTTCCGATCACTGTCAGCCTAGAAGAAATGTTTTGAATGTTTTAATTGGCTGTGATGGGGAAGACGGAAGATTCCCTCTGCGTGAGAAGAGGTGATGTACGAAAAATGATTCAGCGTTCTGTTTTGTCAGAGACCTCATCAGCACTGTCTTGCTTTTATTGAGAAAATACGCAGAAAGCACTTCAGAAGCAAAACTGTTGAAACCGCCAGCTAATCACTTGACTTTCATTTGTCAGGGCCCTGTGATGGCCCGGGTCTCCTTCCCTGTGCGCTGTCCCTGCGCACAGCGGGACCCTGCGGCCTGGGGAGGAGCCGGGCAGTGCCCCGCTGCTGCGGTCACCCTCGAGCAGCAAGGTCTGGGCGACCTGGTCAGCGACCTCCGGTGATGTGGAAAGCGTGGGCGCGGGGGACTTGGCAGCCCTCATTACCTGCTAAATAACCTGCGGATTTGGTTGATGCTGTTTGTTAGCATTTCCAGCTTCTTAGTTAAAAAGTACAAAAGGTTGAAGAGGGATGTGTAAGATCCCATCTGTGTGAGCAGAGTTTATAAGATTAATTTGTGTGAAGGCTTGCATCTAGTTAATCCATAATTAATCAGCAAAGCCCACTGGTTCTATAATTGGATGCTAGTGACAAGTTAGTTAAAGCAAAATTAAATCCCTTCATGTCACGTTTGTGTATGGGAGACATTGCAGATTACGTACTTAATCGATGCGCCTTTGCTGTGGGTATCTGGTCGTTGCTGTGGCAGCCGAGCGGCTGGGGAAGCTTGGGAGCATGCTTACCAAGTGTCAGGTACACGGTCCCGGCACGGTGGCGGCGAAGGTCTCGGGGCCACGCGGTAGCTGGTGCTACGTGGGCAATACGTGGCCGGACTCTCCAAGTGTCTCCTCAAGGAGAACAGTCCATGCAGAAGAGCGTAGGGACAGCTCTTTGCAGTGCAGCCCTGTACCTTTTCTGCTGAGCAACCCAAAGGGCAGGAGGAAAGGGACGGTCCGGACCTAAGGTCCAAGGTGCCTCCACCTTGAAGTCCTGTTCCACCTGAAAGAATGCAAATAAACGTTTTGTTGGCAACATGTAGACAAATCCTCTTTAGACAGCTATACTTTGAATGTCAGTGATAGAAATTACTATTATTGGACAAACAGAAGAAAATTTGCTCTTGGCTTGCAGTTTTTGCTTGTATTCTCCGTAATGTCTCAGGGCATATGGAAGATGCTTGCTTTTGTGTTTAGAGTTGTATTTTCCTTCCTCAGCAGTCCAAGTGTCATAACTGTTAAATAGTCCTGAAGAACTCTTCAGAAGGCAGAGCAATAACTTGCAAAATCTTAGAGATAATGTCAGCTCAGGAAGACACGAGGAAAGTCTCTGAAATTCTGCTGTTGTTCATACAGAGGATACACCGGTCTTGTGTATCTTGCTGTAGCAGACCTCTTCCAACGTTCATTATCTGTCACGAAAATGAGCTTTCCATTCTCTGATAAAAAATTAATGCAAGTAAAACGTCGACCTTTTTGCTGCTTATTGAATGTCAAAAACACTCAGCTGTTTGCTGGTGGCGAACTTCAGTAAATTTAGGGACGCTAATCTGGAGAAATTAACACTTTGCTGTTTGGGTTTTTGGGACAGGAATGAAATATTTATAAGTTGGTTGCAAGCAATATAAACTTTGTATTTCTACAACAGCTTGTCCAGAAAGACATTCTTAAATGCTTGCTTACTGTAGCTCCTGCCATTGCTTGTGAGCGATAGTGAAGCTCTAAGGATTTTAAATTGGAATGGAAGATTTAGTATTGGCATACACAATAATTTGTTTTAGGTTGTGTAAATGCTTTTTAATTAAGGGATTCATTGGAAGGAGGTTTGAAGGTCAGCTCCTTCCAAGTTTTCCATGCAGTTAGATTCAATTTTCAGAATTCAGGAACTGCTGAACGCCTTAAATGACTTCCTGAAATGGAGAAGGGAATATCAACTTCTGAAGCTCCCTCGATGGAATATAGATAGCCTTGCCACAACCACGCTCTCTTTCCACTCAGTATCTTTGATGCTATAATGCAAATTACGCCACCTTTGCAAAGAACTTGAAGTGACCGGACGGGCAGGACTGTGTGTCGATCATTGAATCACTGACTTCAGTGCCTTCTGGTCTTAAATGTAAGTGAGCATACTGCTTGCTTACAGCGCTTACTACACCGCTTACTGTTGTGGTTTAACCCCAGCTGGCAACTCAGCCCCCCCAGCCGCTCGCTCGCTCCCCCCTGGTGGGATGGGGGAGAGAATCGGAAGGGTAAAAGTGAGAAAACTCGTGGGCTGAGATAAAGACAGTTTAATAGGGAAAGCAAAAGCCACGCGCGCAAGCAAAGCAAAGCAAGGAATTCCTTCACTCCTTCCCATGGGCAGGCCGGTGTTCAGCCATCTCCAGGAAAGCAGGGCTCCATCACGCGTAACGGTGACTTGGGAAGACAAACGCCATCGCTCTGAATGTGTGTCGTCCGTCCCCCCTCCCCTTTCCTTCTTCTTCCACAGCTTTATATGCTGAGCATGGCGTTCTATGGTATGGAATAGCCCTTTGGGCAGCTGGGGTCGGCTGTCGCGGCTGTGCCCCCTCCCAGCTTCTTGTGCGCCCGGCAGAGCAGGGGAAGCTGAAAAGCCCTTGACCAGTGTAAGCACTGCTCAGCAACAACTAAAACATCAGTGTGGTATCAACACTGTTTTCAGCACAAATCCAAAACACAGCCCCATACCAGCTACTATAAAGAAAATTAACCCTATCCCAGCCAAAACCAGCACAGGTATAAAGAGAACAAGACCAAGAAACTGGGTATCTTGCAAACCAACTGTATGCGTCACTTTGTAGGCACAGTGTAGTATGTCTGCAGATAACTCCAGGGCTAATTTTGCACAGGAGAGGCTGCCTAAAAAATATTTCGGCTAAGACTTCTGGCCCATTCCAGCACAAAATTAATCCAAGATAAAACCGCGTGTATAATTAATAGCTCCCAAAAGTTCTTTTAGATATTTGTATAGTTGCTTTAAGTCGCATTTGTTAGACTTGTCCTTATTTACCTGAATCTGAAAGACAGTGAATGACTCGGACCCACGTGCCTCAGGCGATCGCACCCTGTGCCCTGCACCCCGCCGTGGTCATTAGCAGATGTGGCTTTTTTCTGTCGCGTGTGTGCAAAAAATACTGGTTCAGCCTGCGTCTCCCCAGGGCACGATCAGATTTTGACTAGTTTTCCTATGCTGTAATGGTCTGTTTTTCCCAAAAAAGAGATTCAGCCAGGTAATAACAACTTTTCTAACTTCTGTGCAAATGGCTGCAGAAAAGGCAGCTGGGCTTGAGAAGGTGGTGGTGTTTTTCTGGCAGTTAGTGGATATTTGAGATTCTCACTCCCAGCCTGTCCTGGTCTTTCCCACAGACCTGGTATTCGCTTTTCACCCTCCTGGCCCCACGTTGGGTGTCCCGTGGGATTCGCGTCCCCCGCCCTCTCCCGGTGTCCCTGTTGAACAGAGCGCAGCCAAGAGCATCGCGACAGGAGCCCAGGGCTAAAATCCAGATCTGAGGTCAGGCAGAGGTATTGATGCTCTCCCTGTTGATGCCTCTTGCCCTGGCTTTAGTCATAGATCTGCTGCGCTCCGAGTCGTTAAATTATTCAGCCCTTTGCAATCCGGCTCTAAGGTCCAACTCCCCCTTTTCCATGGTGCTGACTTCCAAAGCCTGGCTATGCCCTGAAAAAAGAATGTTTCCTCTTTGTTCATTCTAAGTTTATCAGACATTAATTTAATCAAGAAACCCTTTGTTCTTTTCTTACGGCAGATGTTAAAATGGAATGACTAATCACTTTCTAAATCTTTTTATAATTGTGTATTTGCTACCTCAGTCAGTCGAGTCTCCACTAATACCAGCTCAATAATCCTTTTTTTGTGCAATGTTTCCTCAGATATAAATGTATTTAGACCTCTACCTATCTTCATTAACCTCTGCCGAATCCGTTCGGTCTCAGCCCCCCCAACAGCTGAGACGACCAACACAGACATTAATGGTTTGTACAGGTTTGTATCTGATTTTCCATTTACGTTGTAGTAGGCATGATTAAAGCCTTCGAGTAAAATCGCAGCTACATCCTGTCACAGCCTAGCCCTTTTTTTTTGTTCTCCTATTAGGATTTTAGGCATTTCTTTGACATATTTTTATTGCCAGATTAGGAGGAAAACACTTGACTTGTTTGCAACGTTCTCATTATATTGTCTTTATAACATTTCTAAAAGAGAATAAATACAAAATACTTCTGTGTATTGTGGTCATATTTCAGTCTGACGTTAATGTGCTCCATGATTTTCCAGCTCACAATTCTTCTAACCTTGTGGTGACAGTCAGGAAGCCCTCCTACCTGGGGAGACGTGCGGTTGCACAAGCTGCTGGAGTCTAGATGATGTGCGGGGACCCGGGTAATGTCTCTGTCCTGTAGGTTTTATGTATCCCACTTGAGTAACTGCCAAGACAGCGTTGGGTTAGAAAACCGTCTCGTGGAGCCAAAGCCGCCTTTCATACCGCTTTTCCTCTTATTAACCTCCCGCTGACGTCGGGGTCGTTGGGCTGCTTTTCCCTTACCTGAGAATATGGGAGTCTGGGTTTTGCACTAAGCTTATGTCACCCAGATCTGCTCTTAATAATCACTTGCAAACTCGGACTGTTTCGTGTTTAACAGCGTGTCATTAGACCATCCATCCGTAGAGCTCGTGCCACCTTGTTTGTACCCAGGTCCAAATGGGACATCTGTCTCCGAGTCCCTTTGAGGTTCGGTGGTGGAGGTAAATGGTGGAAATCTTGCCCAGTGCGAATGCCCATGTCCTGCGTACCCGGTTGTGCAGAGGTTGCTTGGAGCGTGCAGCTTGATCCGTCGATGAGTTTTCTTACCCTTGCGTGACTGATACGGCTCTCAGTGCCCCGGACGCCTCTAGCCCAGCTGCGCCGAGGCGGTTGTCCCGATGACGCCGGGGCTCTAACCCTGACCTACCGTTGCGGCTTCCCAGAAATCTTACCAAATACTCCCCGTGTTCCCAAGGGATGGTAAGAGTGCAGGACCGTTGATAATGTATAGGCTGACCTTATGCGTGCCACGTACGGGATGTATCTCAGCTTGGTACCCGTGTCCCAGCCTCGCTTGGTTTGTCTATGGCGCACGTCTCGGAGAGGCAGCTGGGTGGAACAGAAGAGAGCAGGAGGCGGAGGCAAGACCACCCACCTCTCCCAGAATTTGTTCTAGTAAGGAACCTTTCATATTTCAAATGGGTAGTTTAGTTTCAACTTAAATTTGTTTGGCCTGGTTTTCCAGAGATTCATTTATTTGTCTTTCTCTCCTAGGTTACTCACTAAATAGCCAACGTTTGTCTCTCCATGAATACTTTTGGTAAAGGTATTTGGTTTCTGTGAACTTTTTGCCTTATGTTTTTTAAAATAAACAAAATAGGCTCTGCTCCAGCTCTCCCACCACAATACATTTTTTCCAGTCCTCTCCTTATGCCACCTCCAGCTTTTCAGCTGCGGACACCAAACCTGTTTGTTTCTTTTTATGTCTGGTTTCCGTCATCTCTTCAGCATCCCTTGAGTATGCGTCCAAGAACCAGATGATCTCCCTTCGCCCTGGTGTTGCATGGTCATCGCGTGAAGCGGTGTGCGAGCTGTGGCTGTGTAATCCTTTCCAGAGCCCTCGTTACCCTCCAAGAAACATTCCCCCGTCTTGGAGAAATGGTTACCCAGACGCTTGTTTCCTTGAAGGGACTTCATCTTCCCAAAACATCCTGTTCCCTCCATGTGACGACCCTCCCCGCGCTGCCTGCTCCTCCACGCTCCTTTGGTCGCTCGTAACTTTTGTTTGCAGCAATTCCCTGTGTGTCGTCAGATCACTGATGCAAAGATTTAATAGCGCTGGGCTTTGATTCCTGAAGAGCGCGATCAGGAGACTCTGATCTTAATTTCCAGTGAGTGGCCACGAGACGAGGCTTGGCAGAGGGACAGCAGTTGCTTATTCTGAAGCAGCATGGACTGGTGTATTCACAAGATGCCTCTTATCTTAATAACCAGAGCCAGTTCATGACGAATGCCTGCTTCTTTGTCATAGAGTTCAGATATATCTTGTCTGCCAGCAAAGAGTGGTACTTCTCTGTAAACTTCTCTTTCATGGAAGAGAAGATGACGTTATTCCTGAGATTCAGATGTTTTATACATTTTTTTGGTTTTATCATGTCATTCAGAGTATCTGCAAGAGTGACTTCGGAGCAGTGCTCACACTGCATGGCCTCTCTCCTAGATAATCTTCCTAGCAATCAGTGATTTGTACTTGACCTTGCTCTTACCCGTCATCTGAAACATCTCTCTGGTCTCCAGAAAACCCCAGAGATTATTCTAGAATATTCAAGCTGGCGGTTGCCAGGCCATGAGGGTCTTTGTGGTACAGGAAAGCGATGGGCAGGAACTCATTCGGAGCAGGGTGCGGCGCAGGATGCCCGTCTGGGTTTTCAGCTGATTCGGAGCGGTCCAGCGGCCTCCAGGGTGCCTGGCTGGGTTATCGCGGTCGTCCCCCGAGGGGGGTTACGATTGATGGTTTGGGGGTTCGGTGGTGAGCGACGCGGGTAGCGGGGAATGGGGTGGGTAGCGTGAAGCCTTTTGTGTCAGATTAGGAGGCGGTTTGAAAAGGATATTTCATGACTAATTGGCTGTGACCGCTGGCCCTAAGGAAACTTTCAGCTCCTGGAAAGCTCGTAATCCCATCGAGGATCCCGTGCATGCTCCCCGCTTGAATTGTTCCCGAGGGAAATCTGCGACATTTTCCTCCTGTGTCTCCCGACTTTGTCCCTATCCAGGCAGCATCCCTCCCGTACGGTTCTCACCCAGGCCAGGGTGATTAAGCACTTAAATTGATTAATCAAATTTCTTGTGATGAGAACTACTGTCATTCATTAATCTGAATGGGATTATAAATAAGAGTTGGCAGATAGGGGAGACAAACATGTTGACAGATAGACCTGCTGCTTTGAATACAAATTACACCGCTGCATCTGGAGGGTTTTAGCTCCTGGCAGCCTCGGGATATAGCTTCCCTAAAGGTAAAATTAGACTGAGATTAAAGTATCCCCATATTAATAAAGAAATATGCATTTATGAACAGGCAGCTACTGCAGGTGGGTGTGCGGGGCTGCATACCAATGATCCTACAGCAGGACTGGGCTGTGGATTGTGCTTCCTATGGAATTCAGGAAAGATTTTATGAGGTTAGTTGTAGTCAAAACTCAAGGCTAACCCAATTGCAAGTGTGTGGCTAATACCAATTTGAGCAATAACGTAGCAGGCTAGCGCAGGCAGTTCCTATTGAATTGTCTTGCAATTGACAGCATTGCAAATAGCAGAAAATTAGTATCAAATTTTGCGCTTGTAGAGACGCTGTCTAACATTCACTTTTTGGAGAAACAGTGCCTTGTGCTTTTCATACCGTGACTTAGTGCAGGACGTGGTTTAGGAGACTTGGGAAAGATGTTGAAACCCTCGCCACATTGCAGCCGATGGCGAAATTCCCACCAGCTGCAGCAGGGCTGGACTTTCACTGCCGGGGGTTATGTGGCTCTGCAAGTCGTTTCTCGTGTTGCAGAGCAGCAGGCAGGATTGCTGCAGAGCTTGCTGAGATTAAAGCTATCGCTTCTTGTTGAACTGGCCTCGTGCATTTCTTTTCATAAATATTTAAAGAATTCTTATTAAAAGAATTACCAGTATAAAAAATTAAGAGTTTGATAGCTGGCGCGTAGCGTGCTGTGGTGCTGTTTTAGTCTGCGGTGGAAGGTCAGGAAGCCAACGTGCTTCTCGCCATCACGGAAGGGGGAATTTCTCTGCGTTGACACTGCCTGTGCCTGCCCGACCTCCCCAGACATGGCAAATGGCTCGGCGGCCGGGTCCGTGGCCAGGCTCCCTCAGACGGGAAAAGCAGGGGCTTACGCGGGACGTAAACAACCTGCAGAAAGGCTTGACCTTGGACTTTAATTTGCTATTGAGCTGCAGGTGGGAGATCAATGGGTAAGTGCCAAAGAGGATTCGATAGCCAGTGGACAGTACCAGTAAGTGCTCTTACTGAAAACACAGGCTGCCAGCCCGAAGACCAGGTATGGAAAAGAGAGGTTTGGGCAGGCTGGAAAACGCCGTTACCAACTTGTTTATCATTATAATAATTTAACCCACTGGGTGACAGCCCCACTGGATTCGTAATGACATTTCTGCCTAACTTTTCCTGTGTGGCAAGTCTGATGGAAAGAATACCGTGGTGCCTGGCTGCGCAACGGGCTTTGAACGTCTGCGCGAAGCCGTGCGCAGGGCTTTGATTACTGAGCCCCTTCCTGCAAGGAGCGTGGCTGCACGCCGTTAGCGTCTTAACGGGGAAGGTGGGAAACCCGGCGGGAGTTTCTGCCGCGGCGAAACCGCCGAGTCCCCGTCCTCTTTCTCTCCAGCGAGGCACCTCTCCCTGTGCTGCCTGCGCAGCGAACCTCAGCGGTGGCAGCGCGCCAAATTCCCAGACCCGAGTTTTTTGGACTAGGGAAAAAAACCATATACGTGTTAAAAGAGGAAACGTCGCTATCCTTCAGTATCAAACAGGTAACACAGTTCAGCGTCTCTCTTTTTCATGCATCGACATAATACACAGAGAGTCTGAAGACTAGACCTAAAGGACATAGTGCTCACTGGAAAAATCAAGGGAAGATGCTAAAAGACATCACTTGCTAGGGACTGCTCTCCTCCCTGCATGTAAGGAAGATGCAGCAAAGTGTGCCAAAGACGGGAGTTGCTTGCAAGGATCCGAGTGAGAAGTCTTCAGGTGAAGAGCCATAGTCTGTGCGGCAGGACTACAGTAAAGAAAGGTCTGAGGATCAGATTGGGAGGGTGGGGGGACGTCTGCCAGGCATACAGCGTAGGATTGCAGGCATAAAATGTAAATTTTAGAATTGGGGCACTGAAGATAGGTACCCACATACGCAGATTTCTGCCAATTAGCCAATGTCATTAGAAGAATCATTTCTAACGGTAAGACAGTTAAAACCTGCAATCCTTGCAGTGACTTCAGAACTCCACAGAGGGAAAACAGGGTTTGAAAAAGAACCCATTAAACATTTAAGTATTTCATTAAATATTGAACAGTTCAAAAATTGCTTTCTAACAAGTCCCAAGGTAAACAGAACAATATTTGGTAACGAAAGCTACCAGAAGTGACAAGGTCCTGCAACGAATAGAGCTTGGCTCTAGATTTTGAGGCTGCGGTAACCTCTCCTCCCTTGATCAGCCGTCAGACGAGATCCCTGGGCTCAATCCAGAAACCGTTATCTAGGTATAACTGCTGGTGACATCAAGGGCATCAGGGGGGTTTGAAACACGTCAGAAAAAGAGCCAATAGGATTAAAACCAGAATTCTTGCACCAGGCTGAATGCCTGAGCGGCGGCCAGTGCCCCAATGCTGCAGAGAGGAACACTGTGATGCTGCAGCCGTTCCAGCTGTAGCCCAAAAATGAAGGGTCAGGTTCTCTGGGATTTTGCAACCACGTAGAAATTTTAAGATGGTTTTTCAGATCTGCTGTCAGTACCCTTGCCCAAACTGGCAAACTGTAAGCAATTGCTTAAGTTTTGTTGACGTCGATAAAAGGCAAGCCTTGCCAGCAGTGCAGATCAGTCCAGCACTGAGATCTGAGCACATTTTTTGCACTTTGCTGAATCAAAGTTGCTATCTATAAACGTTGGAGGAAAATCCAAACCTGTCTAATGTCTGTGTTTCACTAAGATCAGGAATGAGAAAACATGTTTAGCAGTGTTTTAGTTGAAGATTTGCTGCAGTAATGGGAAATTTTGGATGCCTCCCTATGTTATGACACTTTTTTTCCCTTTTTAGATCAAAATAAGACCTCCGGGTGCAGCCCGGGTGATTCCTCGGCGCTGCAGGGTTCAGCCACGGTTACAGCTCCCTGTTTTAAAAAGCTGAGCCAGGGCCCATCTGTATGGAGAAATGTTGAGGTCGGTTTCTCGTCGTGTCCCCGTCAACTTGGTGTCACTGTGCATCAGTTTGCCCTACGAGAGTTGTCAAAAACCTGCTTCTCCGCTCGCCTGGCCAAGCCCCCGTCGTTGCTCCCCCCTCCCAGCCGCATCTCACTGCCGGGGGAGGAAAAGTAAGATTGATGGCATTAGGCTCCCCGTGCGTGGTGTTGGCATTGAGTCAGGGGGTTTTATAGCAGCACGTTGGCTTTTCTCACTGAATTTTGATTAATGGAGCAGGCGGGAGCCGCTGCTGTCTCCCAGCTCCTGCGGCTGACAGGGGCGAGCCTAATCTGATGTTCAAATGGATTTGGAACGTGTCCGTGGCTTTAGCATCCCTGTCCTGAAGGAAGGACCATCTGCTAGAAGATAACCCCATCTCAGAGGGCGCTTACTTCAGGTCTGTTTGAAAAGAGAGGTGGCACACGTAAAATCTGAGGGTTTTCCCCGATGCTTGCTGATTTGGTGGCCAAGAGGCAGCTCACGTTAGAGACACGAGGTTTTCGGTTGCCTTGCTTTTCAGCCGTGCTCTGCCCTGTCGGAGAAGATCAGCAGAGAATTTTGTAGGTACTTGTTACAGACGCAGATGGAAAATCACTCCATGTAAAGCAAATGTATTACTACAAACAGCTAACAAATTTCTCTGATCATGATTTGTATGAAATCCAGAGAAATCAGTTTCAGGAAGATTGGATAGCGTCTCTGCTGGGATACGAAAAAGTTGGTGAAAAGAATGGGATAACAGTGGTATCTATATGAACAGATAGTGGAAATGTCTGTGATAGGGATGGGAGAGTGGGTTTTATTGTTGCATTTTGACTGGTATCTCCGAAACACAGGTTACTGCATTGAAGGATGCCAGGATGAGAACTTACAAGCTGCTTTTCCATTTTCCCTTCTACGTCTGAGAAGTCTGTACCAGATGCAGCCTGCACGCCATTGCACGGCTGCAGTTCCTGCGTCGTACCTTTCCTGGCGCGGTGCGTGGCTGCGCAGGTAACGGGCAGGCTGAGGGTAAGGGCAGAGCTTGATTGGGCTCAGATACAGCCGCTAATTTAGGAGACCTGTACCCTGTCATCAGGATGATGAGAAGAATGAAGCTAACGCCTCCGTTGGCCGTCCCGGGAGGTTTGGTCCACGGTAGCCGTGCTGCCGCTGCAAGCAGTATGCTATTCCCTGATGGAAACTGGTGGAGAAGCTCTGAAATCGTCGGGGTAATTACAGAAGGAGATCCCACACAGTACGGTGGCGTAACGGGGCCGCGGTTAGCAGTTAGACTGGAGTGCGCGCTGCTCAGCACCACCTCGAGAGCTAAGGGCGGCGGCGGCGGCTTTCCATCCTCCCGCGCTACCGGTGTCCCAGGCCATTGAAGCGGTTGTTGTCCCTGTCCCTGGTTTGTTCAGCATTGGCGTTATGTTCCTACCGGGGGTTTTGACATCCTGCTGTGGGCCGCGGGAGGTGTTACGTTCAACTTTAGGGCAATCGGCGCCAGAACCAGCTTCCAGAGGTGTGCCTGCCCTTGCTCGTCACGCCGTCGCAGAGCAGAGGACTAAGCAGAAGCCGGCATGTGTTGGAGCGCACGTCCGGGCAGCTCTTGGGGCCTGAAGCTTGCCTTGCGCGGGGCTCCCTGGGGTATTTGGTGGCCATTTCTACGTGGGCTTCTAGCTCCTACCACACCTCAGGTGACTGCAGGCAGCAGCCCTTTCTCTTGCAGGTGCATTTGCTTGATTCAGGAGCCTTTTCATAAGGAATTTCCTATCCCCTATTTTGATTATTTCATGCTTTTTTTTTTTGCTTTTTTTTTCTTCTTAAACCATGTTTTGGATTTCACTTGTCTGGCAGTCAGATTCCGTTATTTGGGGCATTTTCTACTGCTGTTGCCATGAGCATGTTTGTTTGAAAAGACTATTTGTTTAGGGATTTCAGTGCAAATCCCGAGCTGTCAGGGTTCGCACAGGGAACGCGTGCCCTTTCCCAGCAAGTTCGTTCCTCCCTCTCTTCTTTCGTCTCCAAAAGAAATGAGGAGGATCTGAAAAACTGGCTGGCAGGGAGAGAGGGACGCCGACACGGCTGCCCCTTGGGAGGAAGGGGACATCTCTGACGCCCAGCGCTCGGGGGTTTGCTGTTCAGGAAAGGCACCGTGGCAGGAGCGTGCACCCGTGGTGCCAAGCAAGGAGCCTGGTCCATCCCTGCCTCCCCGTAAGCCTGCGGGCGGAGGGCACGGTCCTTTTTCCAAAATAACCTGTACGGATCCTGCTTGTGATGTCTGCAGGCTGCTGGGGTATTGGAAGTTGAAGCCTTACAACATAAAATTACTCGAGTATATTTTAATAATTTAGAGCCACAGGTCTTACGTGGTTTGTTCTCTAAAGATTGATTTAGCTTCTTATTAAGGGAATTGGGAATTCAGTGTGAAAATCTGAACAAAATCTAGGCTTTTTTTTTTTTTTTTTTTAAATATCCACCAGTGTAACTCACTGGGGAGAAGAATTTCAAAGCCTGTCCAACCCTATCTTGAATTTTTTATTCTCTTGCTTTCCTATTTCCATTCCCAAGGTGCTCTTGTTAAGGAAGAACACCTCAGCGTTATTGTATTATTTTTAAATAAGACACAATCACTTTAAGGAGCTCAGGATAAAAAAAATCCACTAATACTTTGATTTCTGCCCCCCCCCCGTTTTTCAGAAGTTTGATAATGCAAGATGTGGACTGCCTATAAATGGAGGGGTAGGGAGTTGTAATTGCACAACTCTCCCCCTCTGCCCAGAGAAGGCCTTTTTCTCTTTAATTATCCATTGATTTTAGAGAGGTGCAAGATGAAGTGGAGCTGGCAGGGTCTGGCTCTCCGGGAGCAGCATGGGGGCTGCAAAGAAGGTGCTTATAACCGCAGACTTCTGGAGGCAGGTAGGGATTTCTCATTCAAGGGGTCGTTGCTCTCGGCTGGTTTGTGGGTGCAGAGAGGGATCCCCGCCACTGCAGGACTTCAGGACAAAGTCTGTGCTCTCTGCACCCTCCGGCTCCGAACGCCGTGTAATTTGCAAGGACGAGCACCCCCCTCCCCGAAAGGTGACCGTGGCGGGAGCCGATGCTGCAGCGCTGGACCGCGCCGCCGCCATGGGCGTCCCTGTCCCGCAGCGGGGACGGGAGCGAGCCCCACGAGCCGGTGTCTGCGTCCCTCGGCCGGTGCCGCTCGGGCTGCTCCGGGCGATGGGCTGATGCCGGCTCCCACGCCGCGTGGCTCCCGTGGGAGGCGGCGGCCGCTCACGTCTCAGCCTCTGTTCTCAAAACAGAAATCGATAAGCTGCTGAAGTGGTGTTTCTCCGCAGACGTTCAGAAATGCCATTTCTTTTCTCCTGGAGATTTTGTAAACTTAAAAGAGAATCATGAAAAAAAAAAAGTTCTCTCCTGTCCAGCCCATTAATTCAGCCTGCTCAGGACAGAATTAACCTTGGCAAGCCTTCCAGAGGAGAGAGTCATTCTAACCTTAAAAATCTGCTGATTAAAGCTGGTTTCAGGAATTCGATTTCACTTAATGCGTTGGCTGAGCGCCCAGCCCGGCATTAACATAGCCACAGACACACAGGCCTGCGCATTTTCTACCTCCCCGATTAAAAAAAAAAAAAAGAAAACCCAGCTAATGAAACCCCTTTTGCCTGTTTTGAGCAAGAATTCATTTTAAAATTTTAAAGACTCCTTTAGCTAAAGTAGCTAAAGGCATTAAGTGTGCCCTGGTTACCTGTCTCCTAAGGCCAGCCGGGGAGGTAATTCCGTTCTCCTCATTAGTTGCGGCGTCGTGTGTCGAGCTGTCCCCGCCGACTGGGCACTCGGCGGCCCGGACGCGGTGCGAGGCAGAGGGTTCATCGCCGCCCCGGGAGCGTGGGGGCCGAGCGGAGCCGAGCGTGGGAAAATCGCCTCTACGCACCCTCTCCCTGTAAACCCGCATGTGCCGTGCTATCAAACTTTAGATTTTATGTCATCTAACAGCGCTTAACTCATTAACCTTGAAAATCTTCCAAAACAATGCAGCTCAGATTTCTAAGGTTTCTATTTATAACTTAAACATTTTTAATGCCTTTTTATGCAAAAGTTAATGTCGTTTTTATTGACGCCATCACTCCTTTTGACTTCATTGCAAAGGTGGGTTTCCAGGGTGTGTTTCTCCCACCACAGTGCATTTCTCCGCAGCTGCGTTATGTCTCGGTGCAAGCGCACGGTGCCCATGAAGAAGAGTCCCCCGCTGTCTCTCAGAGGCTGGGGGGCTTGCTTACGCGTGGGTCTCCTTCATCGCAGCCAAGTTAGAACATCCAGCCCCAAAACATCAATCCAGAACTAGATTCTCTTGTTGTGCCATGTGGGGGAAAAAAAGAAAAGAATAATTAAAAGACCCACTTCTGTGTGTCGGGTGCTTTGTAAATTCTGTGAACCATTAGGGCTCTCTTAATGGTTTGCTGAAATCTTGAAAACCAGTTTCATGGAGGTGGGATGCTTTTATGTAATTCATTATTGACGCCTCTAGAATTATATGCAAGACAGATCTGGAGATAGAGAGCAGCTTTCCTACCTACTAAATGCAGCGAGCTGCAAGGAGCTCAGCATTAGTGCTTGTCGTTATTGTTTGTTTTAATCATGGTGAAGTTTCGATGACTTCACAGCAAATCAGGGTTGTGAATCAAGTGGGGGTGTGCTGATATATATTGACGTATATTGATGTGTATTGCATGAGGCGCTGTGGGTGTTCCTGGCTGTTGCGAAGGCTCCTCCAGCGGCGTGCTGCACAGCAGTTTTCCCATCTTTGCTGGGAAGCTGGTCAGACTGGGAGATGCTGCACCTACCCAGCCGCCTTCCAAAGCGGGGGGACCAGCTCTGAGTCAGCGGAACCGAACGTTAAAGACCTTTTAATGCAGCCCCCGGTGCCGTGCAGCCAGGAGTCACTGTCAGGGATTATTTTAAACAAACAGCATCTGCTTTTCCCCAGGCTGAGTGGTGGGATTTAAATGTTAAGCTTTTCTTTGGATTATTTTCTGCAGCTTTTTTTTCCCCTCTGTTTTTCCTCCCTGCTTTTTTTGTGTGGAATGTACCCTTGACACATTTAAAAACATTATTAATCTTTGTCGTTTGTATTTTAAAAATAACGCAGTGAAAGCAGCCAGCAGTCCTCAAATCCTTTTTAATTCAGGCCGACCTCGCGAGCCGTGATCTCAGGGAGGAGGCGCTGCCGCCAGCCTCCCCGTGTGCTCACCCGTAAGCGTGCGCATTGAACGGCACACCTCCACGCTCGCCCCGTTACGGGGCACGCTAACGATGTCGGGGCTGGCAAGCTTGCTGCTTGCAGAGTGTTTTCGCAGTTTGTGAGGTGCCTTCCAGACAGAAGGGTTAGAAAGGAAGATTTACCGGCCCCTTTGTGTTCGTGCGAACGGCCGGTGTCCTGCGCTGGGGGGTGGCACGGACAGAGCCATGTCCGGGCTGGTGCGTGGGCGGGATAGCGGCGTCGCCGGGGCACCGAGCGCGGGTCACCCTCGCCAGCGCCAGTAAAGCCTTGATGCCACGTGCCAACTTTCACATCGCTATCGATGCCGTGGCGTCCGCATCTGCAGACACAGGTATTCGAGACAACTGGGATGGTGATTTAGCAATAAGTTTTTCCAGTACCCATCCGCTCCGGCCCCACTTAACGTGGTTTAAAGTCTTGCTGAAGTCTGGCCGGAGCCGGGGCCGTCCCGTCCTGCAGCCGCTGCTGCTGGGAGGATGCTCGGTGGCAATTCCCGCTCCCCGGACCGGTGAGGACCCCCTGGTAGGGTGCAGGGTGCAAGTGAGTGAAGAGCGCGTTAATCGTGAGAGTTGTCGTAATCGATGCAGTCACTGGAGTAAAACAAAAAAAGAAATTCCCCTTAAAAATCCCCTGCAGTTGGATTTATTTATTTTTTCCTTCTGTAATGGCAGAATACTGGTGTGCCTAAAATACGCATGGCCCGCGATCTTCCAGGGGAAATATCTGAAGAAAACTGTGAGCAGATTGCTGGGCTGTTGCAATCTCGCATTTAAGGAAAACTAATCACCTTCGGTATGGGAGAATATATCATTACATGCACACCCATCCCTGATGTGTGCTATATTAAAAGCCAGCAGAGTCAGAAAATAATATTGCTTTCTTAATAATAAACAAATCTTGTGGACAGGAATTGTACCGGGATCTTTTAAATTAAAAACAGTTTTGTGTGTTTGGTTTGTGTTGGGCTTAGCTTCCAACCGACAGCGCTGTTGAAAAGTTTTAACATACTGGAAATTTGATTTTTTCCTGCAGCAAGAATTCCTTAGCCTTACTGATTTCAGTTAATCAGAGAAGCAGAGTTCATTTAAAAAGAAGAAGAAAAAGCAACTGTATTTTGGCATTTTGCTGTATAACATATCTGACAGCAATTTTTTCAGTTTACAAACCCTAAATTTTCAGTTTACATACCCAGGTGATAAACCACAGAAAAGAGATGTTTGTGTTGTGTTTTTTAAAAAACAAAAATATGTCGAAGCAAAGATTAAAATGCAGCTAACCAGCCCCCGCCGTGTTGTGCGCTGGGATGCGGAGCACCGTGGGGAGACTCGGTTTGCCCTGGCCCCACGCGGGTGGCTGAGCTGCGGGTGGACGCAGCGCGCCAGGGGCTGTTAGAGCGATTCTGTAACCTGTAGCAATGTTTAGAAAAGAATTTTGGGGTGCTGTAATCTGGTGTTGTGTGTTACCAGCCCTGGACCGCCTTCAGAAACGACGTCCTGCGGTAGCGGATAACGCGCTGCCAGTCCTGTCCCCGGCGCTGCCTCCTCGGGTGATGGTTTCCTTTGCTAACCTGACTCTGCTTTCTCTCTTTTTGTGTCCCTAGTGCTTGTACGGCTGCTACGTCCATTCCTCCATCATCCCCACGTTTCACAGAAGGTGCTACTGGCTTCTGCAGGTAGGATGACGGCAAATTCCTCTCTCCTGGGGGTAATCCGGTCGAGCCCGTAGGGCTGTGTTTGACCGCTGCCAGGGAGGTTGGCAGTCCTGTGCTTCATTGTTTGGGGGATTTTGTTTGTCTGAAGGTGATGGGGATTTTCTCGGTTGTATGTCTCTGTTCAGAGGTCTGATGTATTTTCTCTGGATAAGTTGCTAGCAAATATAGAGCTGATGCCAGCTCAAACGTTCCCTAAACAGAGAGTCAGCCAAAGTGAGACTTTTTTAAGGTTTTCAGTTGTATTTTCCCATCCTGAAGCAAGGCAGCACAGGAGCTCGGGAAGCCGTCTGCTGTACCGGCACGTCATGGCGCGGGAGAGAAATCAGCCCTGTGGCTGTGTTTGAATTTGGGGTGACCCCTGTGGCCAGCCTTGCGGTGGATCTGCTTTCCTCCGGTGGGGGGTTTAGCGTTGAGGGAGTTTTTGGGGTCACTCAGTGATTTTTCTGCTGGCTGTTGTGGGCACAGTGAAGCCCCTGGAGCAGTCCAGTGGAGCCTTCCTCTTACTTCTGCGGGGTGTGGGTAGTGGCCTGATCCCCCCCAGGGCTCCTTGGGCTGCGGTGGGTGTGCTTGGGTTCACATGCGGGAGCTTGCCCAGGGTGGGCGTTCGCTGGACCGAGATGCTAACCCTGCCTTTGCGGAGCCATTGATATTATTGAGTGGTTACCGTGGCTTACAAAGTGGAAGCAATTTGTTTTCTTTTGTTAGAAAACGGCGTTTGACACATATTGTAATAACGTTATTGTTTTAAAGATTAAACCCCCACAGTCCTGAAAACAAACAGGTCTGAGGAAAGAGACATCTGTTTCAAGAGGCAAATGGAAAATAATGCCTTTTTCCCCCCGGTTTTGCAATTGCTCTTCCGTATTAAAAAAGAAGGCGCTGCTGCTGTCGCTGCTGCTGTCACTGCTGCATGAAAGACGCCCCACGACCCACAGAGGACGGTGCCCGCACCGTGGACGTAATCAGAGGGAACGTGCACAAAATGTCACTGTCCTCTGTGATGTTTATGTACGTCTCAGCTCTGTTTGCATCCTCTGCATATAAATGCCAGGTGTAAGTAGAGGGGAAAACGCTTCGCTGCAGTGCTGGGAGCAGTTTTTCACCTCCACGGAGGAAAGCTGTGACTCCACTGAAAACGCAGCGCGACCACGTTGATCCTGCAGATATTTAGTGCTTTTCCCTGCAGCCTCTCGAAGTCCTGACCTGTGTCCGTGGTTGGATGCAGCGAGAAGAGGGGGAGTGGGGTGTAGGTACAGCTAAAGAAGCCATTAAATGTTCAGGGTTCAGTGTGCCGAACTGAGCAAAACCTCTACATTTAGGGTGCAGTTTGCCTGGGGCGGCAGACAGCTGCTCGCGTTGTTGTTCAGCATCCATCTCTGCCGGTGCCCGTGACGGATGGTGTGGTACGAGAATTCAAAGGGAACTCTGAACTCCCTCCAAATAACTGCCGGCACGGCACGGTGGTGCTTCCCTGCTCAGCGTCTGTCCGGGTGTCCCTGGGAAGGCAGAGAGGACCACGGCGGGTGGAACAGCAGGTTACTTGGTTCGTCTGCTCTTGCCTGCTCAGGAACAGGGGTTCGGGCTGGGGCTTGGTGGAAGCATCCTCCATCCACCGCCCCGGGAGCTCAGGGCGGTACCAGCACAGCACAGGGTTGAAAGGTGCCGCAGGTCCTCCCGTCGTCACCGCTCTGCAGCAGCCCTCAGCCTGGGCACGGTCACCACAGGCACCGGGAGGTTTCCAACGTCCCTGCAGGGCAGCTTGGCTCAGGAAATGTTTTCACATAAACTGAAAGTGTTAAGGAAGGCCCCTGTTTCTGAAGAAATTCAGGGCAGACAGCAGAGTCCTTCCTGTTAGATCCCAAGAGGAACAGATGACGCAAAATCAAACTGCAGAGCTCCGACCTAAAATTAGGCTGGGACCTTTAGGGAGGTTCACTCCCAAACCGCAAAGCTTTTTCCATTACCTTTAAGAGAGTATTTTCTAGCTTTGTCCATCTTTCCGTGAGGAAATTTCCCATGATTTCGACCCATTATCCAGCAGCCTGAGCAATGCTCACACAGCCCACGTGCTCTCCGACCACGGGCAGTCCCCAGGTCCTGCTCTGTTGCGGGCTGGCCAGCCTGCGCTTGTTCCCCCAAACGTCCTCCCCTCGTAGGTCACCCCTCTTAACTTTAATCACAAGTTTTGTATTTCTTTTTATTTTTGTTGCATGCTATCTCAAAGTGTTGCTGGACGGGGCTGTTGTGGCAGTTAGCAAGCTGGTAGCTAATGAGTTGCATTGCAGCACGATAGGATCTTCTTACCCGCACCCTGAGGTCTGGCTCATTCACGTTCGGAGGGTGCGTGTCGACGTTTAGGCCATCTTCTTTCCTCTGATAATTGCTTTGGACTGAGATGAGTGGATGGGAAGTACGTTTCTTATGAGCCTATTTATAAAACGTGATGCAGGGCATCTCGTTGTGAGTGTAGCATACTTGTAGTCAGAACCAAGGACGCGTTGTGCCTTCGCTGTGGGAGGAAGAGGGGTCTGTGATTCATGACACCATCTCCCAGGCGTAAATGGGCATCCTTCAATCATGCGCTCAAGGTTATGCAGCTGGAGAGAAAAGAGCTGGCCAAGAACCGATGACGCTTTTCTAACGCCTGCACGATGTTTCTGTTCAGCTCCACAGTGAATTTGGGGCGAGTGAGACCAGGAGAGAGGGAGAAGGTAGTTTGTGCATCTGCTTCAGAGTTCTCCACTTCAACACCACCCAATAAATGGCTTTCATGTTCCAAAATGGGTACAGACAGGGCAATGTTTAGCATTAACCTCCAGCAAAAGATTTGGCTTTTTAGTTCACAGAGGCAAATGGGCGATTTTTGCTTTTTTTAGAGAGTCATGTAGTACATTCCTGGGATATGGAGCGCTCTGCCTGCGAGTCTCTGGTCAATAGGAAGTAAATACAATTAGTCTGTGATGCCGCCTGTGTTTTATGGGATGATCTTCCTCCAAATCCTATTGTCAGGTTAGATATTGATTAAAAATCCCCATGCAATTGTCCTTGATCTTTTCTGACTAGCGTTTTCAGCATAAAGGCCAAGACTCAAACAAGCCACGGAGACTAGCAGTCTCTCCTGTGCGTTTATGCTGTGCTATAGCCATTAATTATACGGTGGTATCCGATTTCTTACTTAAACAACTTCGCGTTGTCATTTACGATTGACACAACGTGCCTTCTCCCTGCAGACTGGCCAAAGGGATAAAAAATGAAAACCAGTCAGCTTGAACCGTCAGCGGGCAAAACGCAGTGCTCTGCGTCCCTGCTACAAGAAGTTATCCTGCCGTACGAGGCACCACAGCTGAGGTCTCCTCTCTTCTGAAGGGCGTTACATTTCTGAGACACTTCAAGCTTTCTTCATAATGGATTTTAAATGCTACCTTACCCCAAACACCTTTAATTTGTTTTTAATAGATGTTGTAATTGCCAAGCAAGCATTGTAGCGTCTCTGCAGGAGGTCGTCCAGCCCTGGGCGCTGGCAGCCTCTCACATGGACCTCTTGGAGCTGAGTGAAGGAATCGTGACCCAGGGTGGTGGTGGTGTTTTCCTACGTTGGGTTCTCATATTTTTCTTTCCGTTTTCTGATTTCTAGAAATATGAGATCATGCTCTGAGCAACAGGCAGCGGAAAGGATAGGGCTGGTGATGGGGCTGACCTCTTCAGGGGCGCTGGGGAGGACTCTTCAGCAGCACCGTACGACAAGGCTGCCGCAAAGCCTCCTCGTAACGTGCTGCATCGTTAACGAGTTGCACGCACTTTTGGAACGCTTTCCTGTCTCCAGACATTTCACTCGGCCCTCCATGTTTCCATTCCCAGGGAAATTATCCAGATTGTTAAAAAGAAGCAGCCTTTGTCTTTGCATTCTGCCCAAAATCATGCGCTGCCTTGCCTCTCTGATGTTTATTCTGGCTGAGTGAGGCACTGCCTTAAAAGTGCCTTTTTTTTTTTTTTTTTTTTTTTTTGCATTACCTGTTAGCTTCCTAAAAGAAGTAGTGCCCTAGCTGTTTGCGGTTAGTCAAGCACAGAACGGTGCTGCTGAAGCCTTTTTTTAGGTATGAGTGATGGCAGGTCCCCAGACTCCTGGAAAGGCTTCAGCGCACAGACGCTGCCACTGGGTTTGTTGGCTTGTCTGCTAGCAGGACGTGCGTGTATGAACACCCGCGCTGCGCGTGTTTAGACCTTCAAAATGGCACCAGATTTTCTGTCAATGGAAGAAGAAAAAAAAACTGTTTGTACTCATAATGACTAATGCAGGGAAAATGTGGATTCTCAGATACAGACAATTTTCAAACATTGGCACAGCTGAGTAGCAAAATGCAGCGTTCCCTTCTGTGCATTGATAATTAGCACCCCAGGAATTTAAAATTAATCTAGCTGCCAGGCTCCCGGGGCTGGCTGCTGTTTGCAAGGGTTATTGGAGGCGGGCTTCATCTTGGCCCTTATACTGATGTGTCTCTTGCTCTCTTCCATGCTTGTGCCATATAGCTGGAGACTAGTTTGTTGGACAGTCATCGTTTTCCATCCTGCCTTTAGCAGATTCTGATATCTTTTTTGGTGCTGCTGTTAAGGTGCTGTGGTTATGGGAAGTAATACATTAAAAAAAAGTGTTGCCCTCTTTCTTAATTAAGAAGTACATAAACTGTGCTACAGGATCATGCTAGAAATGTTTTGTGACTTTAGAGAGTGGCTAAATATTAGTTCTTCACGACACGGGACCGAACTTCTCATATTGCCGTCTCTTCTGTAATTGCCTAAATATGGGAATAATGTGCATTTTAGGCACTCGGGTTTCATTAATTTTATTATTTGTTTGGGTTTTTGAATGACTCCCCACTTTCTGCAGTGATTTAATAACAGCAGCAGTCACAGCAAGGAGAGCTCAGGAATCCTCGACAGAGCGCTGCCGACATGATAGGACATCCTCCTGTTCAGCTATAGAAAAACTGGTATAAAATAAAATGAATTATGATCATATATTCAAATAAAACCCATGCATTTGTTCAAAGAATGTTCATTAGCTTGTTTGTTTGCCAATAGCATTTGCACAGGTGAGATTTTCTTGATAAAGATGCTTGTGGAAATGGGAGGTGCGGGGAATACCGGTGCGAGTGGATAGGGACGTTCAGCCTGTTGGTGTTTACTTATTCATCTTGGCCAATCAAACAAATTAAGGCTAACAAGCATTCAAGAGCAATATGTGGGCAGATAGCTGTTTCACATGGTATGCACATGAACTGCTCACTGAATAATTCAAAATTGATGAAAAAGTGTGCAAGCGGCACTGTTCTCCAGGTGAGTCGGAGAAGCAGAGCAGGATGCAGGCTGCGCTGCGCCGGGCGCGGGGCGATGCCAGAGCCCCTCAGAGCCCTGTCGTAAATTGGGCTTTCGCAGTAATCGCTGAAATGCGATAATCTGGTCCTCTAGGAGCTGGGGGGGTGGAATTGCATTGCATCTTTATTCCTTGCACACTCGCAGGGTGCTCTCAGCAGCCACAGGAGTCACTGGGATGCTTTACTGCGGGGCAGAAAATGGCAGGGGAAAGTCAGGGGACATCAGCAGTCATACCAGTGGTGATGTCCAGGCACGATGTCTGGCCTGGAAGGAGCAAGTGGGAGATGCTGAAGGGGACGCTGTAGCTGGGCAGTGTTCTGTTAGCGGTCTTGAATTATCCTTCATGTGGTTCTGCATGCACCAGCTCTGCATGCACCATGCTGCAGCATGCACCTTGCAGTGTCCATAAGCACTGATTTAATGTCAGACATGCAGTATTTTCTCTTTAAACTGTTTTTTCCTGGATTCTTCCTTCTGATACACTTTGATATTCAGCTGTTTATTACTATTAACGTCTACACTGATGCTTGATGTTCCCTGGGTGTTCCCTTCCTAAAATGTGACTCGTCTGAAAGCTGTGGGCAGAAAGCATCAAGGCCTGAAAATCAGTTAAAACATTTTACGTGACGTCTGCAGCGGTCCTGCAGAAATTTGGTGTTCATTCTGTATTTCTTTGCCTCAAATTTTCCATTAAGTCCTAAGCGAGAGGAAAACCTTCCCATTTTTTTTGATGGTGTCCCGGCAGAGCAGCATTTCCCTATCTGATCGCTTGTGCTGTGCTGCGTCAGCAGCATCTTCCACATCCCTGGCTGGAGGAGCAACAGACAGCTGGAGGATTTTGGGCTTTTTCAACATAAATTGGAAGCATTACAATCTCATAAAAATTCCTGAGACTTTTGCTTAGTAATGGGTTTTTATTTTTCATTTGGGTAAAATAGAAATGACTGGGCAATAAAGCATTGAAGATCGTGCGCTGTATGTGGGCGCTTTAGATCAGTCCCATATTGTTGGGGACCAAGGTGTAAGTTCGGCTCTCGGCATAATGAGCCTTTGCATTTTTTCTAACGGGAACACAAACCGTTGCTGCTATGCTAGCACGTTTTCTTAAAGTGAGTTTTAGCATATGTGGTGAAATTAAGCATGTATTGAAGTACGGCAGAGTATGGCACGGGGTACCTAACTGGCACTAGCGTGGTTCGGCATCCCGAGCACGCAGCTGTGAGAAGCTGCAGCATCATGGCGCAGATGGGCTGGGTGACCTTGGGACAGCGACTGAACAGTCCCAGGTCCAGGATCCCGTCAGAGTGACGGTAGCGGTGGCACTCACGACCTGTGGTGGAGGCACTTGGGGACCTATTGCCTTTAGCGCTGTTTGCTTTTGCAATGTCTTCATGCATGGTCTCTCCCCTTCTAGAGGCTGTTACTCAGTGCTTGCCGTAAAGCTAAGGAAATCCAGAAGATAATATAAACGTAAGGTGGTATGAAGTGCTATTTATTCTTATTATACGGTCAGAGGCTATGGGTATCCGAGGGTTAATCCCTGCTGAAAAATGCAGAGCTCATCGCAGGCAGAGCCCCAGCTGAGATGGACCACGATACCGAACGGACAGAGAAACTCCTGCGTACCTAAAATGCAGCCACAAACGAGGTCAAAAGGAAGAAAACGTCCTGCCTTTCTCATGTTCAAAATGCCATAATTTCTAAAGGCTCAGGTGCTTCCTGACTGCTGTGACACTCCTCGGTGCCCTCCTCCGACCCGAGCTTTGGCTTCCTTTTGTGGTGGTGTGATGGGGAGAAGCTAACGCGAACCCCTGGTGGTTTTTCTCGGACAGACACATCCAGGCAGGCACGACCCATCCCTTTGCATCCTCTCGCAGTCTCCCAAGTCTCTTCCTGACGGTCAGTTTTCAGCTCACGTCTCCGAAGACGCACGAGCTGTGTTTGCCAGCCTTCAGAGACCCCGCTCCCCGTGAAGCCCCTGCCTTTGCTCCTCTCGTGCTTTCAGCCCCGTTTCAAGGGCCAAACCCTGTTTGGTTTTGTCATTCTTCCCCGAGTTTTCCCTTGCCTCTGTGCAGATGTGCAGCTTGGCCAAGGTGCCAGCCATGCCCTCGGCCTGGCAGGAGCAGGCACACCTCGGTGCCTCTGCAGCACGGGCGTCTCTGTGGAAAGCCCTGTTTCTGCAGGACCAGACAAGGACCTCCCACCAACAGGTATTTACAGAACAGACCTTTTAAGCAGGCATGCTTTAATTGCCTCGGATTCCTATTCTTAGTGCAAAATGTGTGCGTGGAGCTATGCTGTGAGAGAGACAGTAAGCGTGGTGGGAGCACTCGGCGCTGCCAGGAGAGCAGAATTGTCTTTTGCATCAGTTTAGCTTGAGCTGCAACAGAAGAAGCGCTTTCGATGCCCACTCTGGCCAGAAGTCGATAGGACCCAGCAGTCACTCCCCTTGCGTCTTTGCTGCACTTCACGGTGCTTCCATGTGCAAAAGCGTTTTCGGAGAACGAAAAAGTTGTGGATATCCTTTGCAGGCTTCCTTAATATTCCTTTGACGTGACCTTTTTCAAAGACCGCTCTCTCCTTTCTCTCGTTTCATCTTCTCGCCAGCTCTTTTTGAAGGCAGTGCTCCTCGCCATGTCTCTGCTGCCTTGCGATCACAGGAACAGCCGTGTCTCAAGACTTCCCATCACATTATTCAGGGATCATTAGAGATCTGAAATACTCCTAGAATCGGTGGAGCTGTGCAAAAGGTATTGCTCAGTCCAGCTGAACTTCCAAGGGTTTTGTTAACTCTTTTGTAATAATTTTCTGTTTTCATTATTTCAATTTTTTTTTTTTTTTGGTCACATTTCTAACAAATGCTTACTGCTGAAAATGAATTTCAGAGAAACCATGTAAGAGAGGTGTTAGCTGTGCCTCCTCGCAAACACTTTAACCCTTTTCATTCATTGTGGTTAGAGGACAGCAGCTGCTGGGTGCGTTAGCCCGGTGCCCAGCTGCCGGCCTCAGCGAGCCTCGGTCTGCGCTGGGATCGCCCTCGGCAAAGCTCTGTTTAACAGCGGGATGAATGGTTAAAAGGTTTGAAGGAGCCTTTTTGTGGCTCTGCACGTTGTATAAGACTCAAGTTCTGTTTAACAGGAATGCCCCAAAACTTCATTTTAACTACCATTAGAGATAGCTTTAACGATAACAATTCATGTCGTGCTCTGCTGTACTCCAGTGTTTTAGCGAAATAAAGGTGAAGCAGGAGCCACAACTCTGCGTGCGGCGTTGCTGGCAGACCTCTCCTCTCGCCTTCGGCGTCAGAAACCTGAGAGGAACTGTTTCGCTTTGAGAGGAGCCGGCTGCTGCAGCTCTGCTCTTCGTCATCTCCCTCCCGATCGCTCCCGGGGCGCGCGGGGCCGCTGTCGCTGCTAGCTCTCGTGATGGGCACTGAAAGTCACACGCGGCGACAGCCGCTCTCTCCTCCCCGCCACTCGCGCCGGCTCGCTCGCTGCCTTTGAAACGTCTCCCGTGTTTTGCAGCGGAGCGGCGGGAGCTCCCGCACCCTGCGGATCGCGCCGGCGGACGATGGGAACGCTCGCGGCTCGTCTCTTGGACTGGTGCTTGGGCAGCGGGTTGCTGTCTCTGGCTCGTGGCTAGCTGATGTGCGGCTCCTCTTGGTCAAGGCGCTCGCCTGAAGGTGCTTGGTTGGCTTTGCCGACTTCCTGGCAGGCAGAGCACACCCCAGCAGCGCGCGGTCGGCCTGGGCAGCCCGGGGAAGGGAGGGCTGCAGCGGCGCTGGGCCCTGCCAGGGCTGCTGAGGCAGCCGGGGGAGCGGCCCCAGTGACGGCCCCTCGGTACCTGCGGCGGTTCGCCCGAGGGTGATCCCGTTGAACGATACCCTGTTTTCCACTTCTCATCCCCTGACTTGCTTTCAGAGCAGCTGCGTCCATTGAAACCCACCTTCAGTCTTACGGTCTTTTTTTAATACAGATATGATCACAAGCTATTCAAGTCGAAGGCTATTTTTGCTTGATTTTTCCTCCTTCAGGTTTTACTTGCTCGCTAATGTTAGCTTCTCATAGAGTCTTCACCTTCACTAAAATTAAATTCCATCTGGCAGAGCTCATCACAAGCTGTCTTCCTCCCAGCCGTCTCCTTCCTCTTCCTAAGAGCGAAGCCGTCCTGTGCACCGTGCTCCAAAATCGCCCTGTTTCGTTTCACAGAAAGCACAGCCCATTTGTTGTTAGGGGAAAGCCAAAACACTGGAGGGAACAGCATCTACAAGAGCCCCCTTTTTCGGGAGTGCCAGCAGCGCGTCTGCGTTTCACATCCATCCTTGCACGCAAGACTGCGAAAATAAATCAGGATGTTGCTTTCCGGAAAAACATTTTTCGTGACAAAAATCCGTAGTAGGTAAAATAGAGCTTGCGACTCAGGCTGGGCCGTACCCTTTTATCAGTCTGGATACCTTCAAAACAAAGATGTGTTTTGACACCTGCAGGATGAGTGAAATGGGACTGCGGAGAAAGGCAGCCAGAACCCTCTGCTGACGTTCCAGCAAAGGGGAGGCGGAGAGGATTACAAATGAACTGGTATCTCGGAGGCTGGAAATGTTTTAGCAGGAGTGCTTTATCTTTTGTAATGTTTTTATAAATTATTTATTAACACACTTGCTGCATTTTCCTGAGAAATTGGATAGAAAAGCAAAATGTATAGCCAGCAGATTATATTCCAGAAGAAAGACACCAGTGATTAAAAAACAATTTCCAACCCTTTCAAACACATAACTTTATTTTGGACGAGTAGCCTGCTATTTTTGTATCGCTCTCCACCATTTTAAAGAAAATCCCGGATTCATTCCCTAGATATATGAGGAGACTGACGTTAATGCGAGCAAACTAAAAAGCAGTCAGAGTGCTTTAGTTGTTGCTTAAATAATCTGTTGTCATTTATAGAAGAGATGCATTTCCCAAACTGCTGTGGGACGTGCCTGGGTTGCTAATCAAGAGGAGTTATTACTGGGGCGACGTAAAAAAGTCCGAAACATGCCCGGCTCCCACGCAAATGGAAAGCAGATTTTATGCTTTTGGCTCCTGGTGGAAATGATGCACCACTTGCACTTTACGCCTGACGTGGGGGATGGAAAGCAGCGGCTCCGTCGCTTTATGGTCGCCGCAATCCTGCCGCGTGCCGCGGCACGGCTGGGGGGGGGCAGCCCCTGCCTGAGCCAGCAGCGGCTCTTTGTGCATGATCCAGGCAGCGCGGCACAGATGCGACGCCGGCCTTGCGCGAACGGCCTTTCCTCTGCCCGTTCCCAGCAGCTTTTACAGGAGCAGCCGCCTTATCAGAAATGCATTTTGCCCCCGAACCGAACAAAGGGAACCGAAGATGGGGCTGGTCTGGGGGGGCCTGGCGCCCCTGCCGAGGACCCCGCTATCGCTGGGGAACATCAGCATCTTGATGGCGGCACCCAGAAGTGACGCGACGGGAAACCATCTTGCTTTTGCTCGAGCATACGCCCACCTCTTTGCCCAGGAAGACCCAAAAAGCGGGACAGTGCGTCTCTCCAGATTCTGCTCCGGTTTGGACCGGTGATGCTATCACCGAGATATCCTCATGGCAGGGATCGCAGTCATGCGTCAGCACAACTCAGCTGGAAATGAAATCAAACCACAGGCTCCAAGACACTTATTAATATGCCCTGTATACTGAGGATTAGGCTTTTGGTGACACTTAAATTGAATTCTAATGCTATTTTGAAATATATAATACGCTGAATTTACTTCACCTCAGGTTTGAGTTAATGGTTTATTAAATTATGCACCTTGCAGTAGCAAAGCTTTTCCTGGTGTAGGACACCGAGGCTCGCAGTAGCAATGCAGCAATTTTGCTGATCCCATCCACATCCTCCCTGGTCAATTATTGGGTCTGCAGGTGTTTGTGAATGTATTATACTGTCGGCTGAAGTTTCACTCTAGCCGGAGAGGCATAATTGCGGATTGGGTTGGAAATTCTGTAGTGAAACAAATTACAATTTGAGTTTAGAGATTTGGAGTTCATTTTGGCGTGGGCAGCGGAGGACTTGTAGCAGACGTTGCCGAGGCTGAAGTCTCTCCTTCGAACGTAGGATTTATTTTTTTTTTTTTAACATGCAGTGTTCTGGCCTGAAGTGAGTTACCCCCCTTTGTATTTTAGCTTTTAAGGTACGCTTTTATAAGTGTTTTGGATAAATCACTTCTCAGGTGCCTGCAGTTTTGAATGCTTTTCTTGCCATCCTTCTGCCTGCGTGAACTTCTCCCCTGTTGCCCCGGTTGCTTTTATTCTCAAAATGATCTTTTATTTCTGAAGGAGTATCTGTCTGTTCCCTTTCTGTTGAGTGGCTGCCTTCAGCTGTCACTGGTGTCCTGCGCTGCTGCCCCCGGTTAATGAAGCTGCGATGCCTCTTCTGCCTCGCCCTGCCCCGCTGGCGCAGGGACTCTCCGTCCCAGTCACCTCCCGCGGCCGCCACCTTTCACTGCGTCCCTCTCGCCGTCCACGCCCACGGTGATGTCTCATGTCAGACAGAGGGATGGAAAGCGGCCGTCACATATGTGAACATATATATTGTGCGCTACCCTTAGTGAAAGTCAGCAAAGGTTATTAAAAACAGCCCCGAGTTCATGGTCTGCGCTATAAAATGATGCGCCCACCTCCAAAGCCGTGGGAACGGTGTATACAGACCACGCTCTTAGTCCTCTGCAAGGTCACTTGATGGTTTTCTTTAACATGTTAGCGAAGGGGCAAAAGCTGGAGGAGAACGACCTAAATGGCTTTCGCTCCTGAACAGGCGTCGTACCTCAGGGCATCATTTTCTGTGTCAAGGAAAAAGTGCAAGATTTTTCTTATCATACATTTGTTTCAGTTAAATGTCAGCCAGTTTGCATCTGCTCTTCACGCTGCTGCAAGACGTATGTCATATGACAGTCTGCTAGCTCACACCGGAGTTATTAGCCATCAGCAGTAAAGAAAGCACAATTTAGATAGAGTAAAATAGAGGTTGATGGTTTTATCAGTTTAGTCTCTGTAAAATGGGATGGCCTCTTCCTGGGAAATTAGATTTCCCGATAATGTAACCAGCACAAAACAAGTCTGTTGGATTGAATATGTCCTCGTATTGTCCTCCTTTTACAACCAAATATTGCAAAAGGTTCCCGAGGAAGGCTGAAGGTATTTCTGATCTCCTTGCAGCAGGTGAAAATAATGCGCTTAACAACAGGGACGGGTGGCAGGAGGACAGCCCAGGGGACGACCGCCTGCCTGCGACGCAGCGCAGCGCCTGCAGCATGTGCGTTTAGGTCATGGCTGCCCGCAGTCCGTAGGGGTGCGCAGGACAACATTCGTGTTAGGAAAACACGTTTGGCTGGCATCGCTAGTGCTGGAGCTGTTAGCAGCAATGGCTGTTAAATGCTCTGACCGACCTGATGGGGCCACCTGTAACAAGACAGTTTCCTAAGTGTGGAATAGCTATTGCATCGTCGGGGGAGGAAATTCAGAAAGTAAGATCAGTCTGCATGACCTGAATCTGCCTTTAGGCTTAAGGTGCTTGCTGCTTTTTGCTGGGAAGAGCTCTGACCCGAAGGAGGGCTTTGGGCGGTGTCGGTCCATCACGTGCCCGCAGGAGCTGGGCAGGAAGGTGCAACTTCAAGTTCAGATACCGTGAGCGTGCACGTGCCAAGTACTGCACTTGCCAGCAGGTTGTTTGGTGTGGAACATCCCAGCGTCTGTCTTACAGGATACTTCATGATTAGAAGTACTTTCAGAAGAAGTTGAGGAAAAGGGGGTATTTAAGGATGGTGCATGCTGTTGCCTGGGTATGGCTAAAACGGGTGAAGATCAAGGAAACTCACTTCAAGTGGAACAGGAGGAGAAAAAAAATCCAAGCTCTGGAGCAGTCATGCGAGAGGGATGAAATACAGAGTATTTGGAGTATTTGAATTATATTGGACGATTGTCTAAGGTTAGAATATTTTCCACACAAAACAGGCCTGCGTTGCTAACTTAAAAGCTGTTCTTTCTGATATTTTGATATTCTGTGGAAAAACAGTGCTCGTGCACTTGTGATTACTTAGAGTTTGTCCGAATGCCGTGTGTGCCGTAGACGGCTGTTAATAAGCAGCTGTCAGGAGCGCTGAGCAGAAGATAAAACCAAAGGGTTTTTTTCTGGTGCCACTTGGTTATTTCTTAGAAATTCAGATAATGCACTTTTGGTTTGTGTTAGATCCATATGGAGATGGGAGATATCGGAGATACTCTTGGCCTGTCTCATTCCTTTTGTTCATTAGTTAATCTATCTGTGGGTAGCAGGACCACCTCGGAAAAGCTTTTTTATCATATTAAGACAAAACTAAGTATTCTGGCAGAATCCTGCCAAGTTTTCAAATACCAGATGCTTCTCAGGGAGAAGGCGTTACTTTTATTTATCTGTAAGTATCACAACACCTTGGTTTCGTTCTTCTCTCGGTTCAAATTGACCCTTGTTGCAGTAACGGGACAAACCACCACTACCACCCCCGGTGCCAGATACTGATGAGGAAGGGACGGTAATATGCAGTGCTACCTTTTGGGTATGCTTAAGGCTGTTTCCTGGCAAGGGAGACTAGGACTGAAAGTGATTTTGTCACTTCTTTAATGTCTTTTAAGAAAAAAAACAAAAAAACCCAAAAACACCAAAAAACCCCCACCAACCCCGCCTGATTTATCGATGGTTAAAGGAACAGTATTTTTCTTAGGTCAGAAGTACTTGCTCTGACAAGAGAAGGCCGTTCTAGAGCTTTACTTTAAACGTATGGGATCAAATGGGTTAATTAAAACCTCAGTTGCAGCAAAGGTCAGCCAGCAGAGAGACAAGCGTGTAAATGCTGAAGCCTCATCAAGGAAGGCATGAGAGCTGTGAAGGAAAGGAGGCCTGCAAGAATATTGCATCACGGACTAAAACCTGCAAAAGAAGCTGCGGACAGCTCGTCCCACGCCGGGGCGCAGGAAGCAGGTGGATCTACTAGGATGCTGCGGCGGCGAGAGCCACGCGCCTGTCGTCATGCGGAAGAACCGAGTCGCCGTTTCCGTCCTTCCCCGCGTGTGGCGGGGGCTCCTGGTGCTGTCCTGGCCGGAGGAATGGCACGCACGCTGCTTCTCTCAGCTGCCCTTTCGCTTGGTGCTTGTGATAATCGCCATTTATAATTCAGTAAGCTCTCGCAGGCGCTTTCTGCTGGAAAAGGGAGAGAGGAGGCTGCTGGGATTTTCACCATTCTTCATTTATATTTGTTCCTGGCACTTTAAAAGCCGGCATCAACGGCTCCGTAATCACAGCCTTTACGTACGAATGCAGAACACTTGTGCTTCTTTCTCTCTATAACCTACAGTCGAGCCTTCTGTAGGGATTTTGCCGATACAGCGCTAGTGTCCGTCGTGCTTTCAGAGTGCAAGGAGGACCTGCATCAGGTGTGCTTCAGCCAAGCATTGCCATGCGCTCCAACCTCCATGGTCCAGTGTGGAGGCACGGTCTTTGAGGACACAAATAAGTCTCTCTTTATAGTCTCCACAAATAGATATTTAATACTTTGGAGAACTGTTGCCTTTCTGAAACACATCAGTCAAATTTTGCTCATCTCATGCTTTTGCATTTTGTGCATCTGTCCTGTTAGGAATTTGCCTTACATGCATAGCGTAAAACTTTGTAGGAGAAGGAATCTGTGTAGAAAATAAATCCCCTTCTCAGCCTACAGTGAAGAGAATGGAGCCGCAACATCAGTTTTGCTGTGAATGTGTTGAGCGAGGTACAGAAATCAGCCCTGAACTCCTCCTGCAGTGTTTGGCACTTGCACAAATAGCTCGAGCCTCAAATGCTGTTATTCTTTTGGTTTTATTGAACATTAAATCCATCACAAAAATATGCAGAAAGAAAAATGAATGCAACATCTTTCAAGGTCACTCGTTTCTGTGGAGGCAACGTAACTGCGCTGGGCTTTCTGTAATAAAGCAGCATCGGTGCAGGAAACCATACATTTCATAGTACCAACTCCGAATTGTGTAGCAATGTTCCTTTTTTCAGGGAAAAATGCAGCAACTATGTCCTGTAACCTGCTACCTGTGCACTGAGGCACTCTGATAAACAGTAATTATAACTATTACGGGATGTCATCTCCTGCCTGCCATTTACTGACCTTTTCTTCAGTGTCATTTTCTTCTCGGGAGCCCAGGTAACCAAATATCCCAGGAAGGACGAGCTGCATGAGCGTCTAGGACAGCACAGCGGCCGAGACGCACTTGAGTTCTGAAAGGTGCTCGATTTCAGACCCGTTTAATATTTACATTACGCTAACAAATCTGGAAACCTTTGAGAAAAGAAGTTTTTTCTGAGTTCACCTTGTAGTCACTGGGGGAAGAGGAAGTTACAACTGATGCTGGGAAGCTGCTAAAAGATGTTGTCTAAAATAGCTTTTCTGTCTGTAATATCATTTTAGATCCTAGAGTCTTTCCAAGCTCAAAGTGACCCATAATCTTGCTTGTACAGTGAGAAACATCGTCCTTCCAGGGAACTAAACCCTCATTTTCGGGTGTTGTAGAATCACAGGAAATCAGATCTCAAATCCGTTACAGATTCAGGGGTTGATATGACCTGAATAGTTTTTGGAGGGGCAACTCTGAGTTTGGGGAAAGAAGCAATACCAAGTTTGGGTTTTAACAGCGGCTTGCTGAAATCACAGGAATTAATATCATGAGCTAAGCACGAGCGAAGCCATCGGTTGCTTTACAATGTCAGCTTCTTCGTAGCTTTACTGTACGCGAAGCAGAGCTAGGCACCGTCTTTAGGCATGGCAGAGGGTTGGGTGATCTGTCCCCCTCGCTGTGACCTTCAAGCTTCCCTCTCGCAGAGGCTTCCTGCTGCCTCTGGTGCTTCGGGGACCAGGGCTGCGTGGGCTCAGATTTCCAGCCTGCCGCTCCTGTCGCAGGGGAAAGGAAGGAGGGGATGTGGAGTGGGCTTGATTAAAAAGTGCTTTTGCTTTTTCTCTCAAAGGGTGTTTGCAGTGAAAACTGTACATGAAATTTATACTCCTCTCATATGATTTTGACTGGTTTTAGTGCACAAATTCTCAGTAGAAAATGTATTCAATAAAAATTTGATGTGGAACTATAGCTCAGCAGAATCTTTTTTAAGAAATCCAGCTCTGGAATATTTATTTTGTATCTAGTTTCAGTTTGAGTGCCTATTCCTTCTGCAGATGCCCTCGTTAGCCTGCTAATGGTTTATGAAGAGCTCAGCCCCTCTTGCGCCTGGATCCCAGCATCCCGGCGCTGCCCAGAGCGTTTCTGCAGCGCCTGCCGGTGAAGTTTTTGGGGGAAAGCGCAGCTGCGTGGAGTGCTACTGAAGGCTGCGGCCAACAGCAGTTGGCTTTTTCTGCAAGCAAATCCATGCTTTTTCTTCCTGAAGAGACCAGAGGGCTTTGGGCTCACTCGAGTAGCGGGGGGCTGAGCCTGCGGTAGGTGCAACGTTACCACGCTGGTGGGCAGTGATGTGGCCGACAAGAATACGGTGCACTTGATTTATAGCAAGTCTACTGGGAAATAGTTTTAGCGGGAAAAGTGCAATAAATCTGGATTTATTCTCCTTTGATGCTCAGCATGCAAAAGGAGACCGTTTAGGGGAAGTAGGAAAGGAATCCGAGATGGCCACAATGAAAATTTCAGGGCAAACCTGACAGCTGTGAGCCCCTAAAGTGTCATTTCTTGCTATGGAATAACATAGCTTCAGTGCCAGTAAATGGGGTAATCCCAGTATCTAGGATGAGTTAACTCCGATGTGTAGGGGAGAACTGACTTTTTTTCAGGCTTTGAAGCAAGCAACAGCAGTGGGTTAAATCCTTGCTCGCTTTCTTGATTTCTGGCCATTGTGGCAAAAGGTTCCGTTTGTTTCCTAAAATTGCAAGCGAGCATCACTTTATTAGACGGCCGTTTGTGCAGCTCCCTCCTCCCGCTCCGCGCTGGGAGAGGCATCCCAGGGCAGTGATGACCAAAGAGGCACCAAGTGACTCTCCAAACACAGATCCCAAAGTTGAAACCTCTGCTTAGCATTTCAGGGTCACCGTAAAGATTTCTAACAGGTTTCTGGTCCAGCGTGCTGGGGAAAAACAGACCCCGAGCGGTGAGACAGAGTGCTGCCCCGTGAATTGCCATCTCCTCGATGCGTTTTAACGCAGAGCTGGAGGCTCAAGGCACCGACAGCTTTTTCCTAATGTTTAGTGATAAACTTTTGTCTCCTGTGAGTGAACAATCTGCTTGCTTTGCCATTTGTTTTCAATTTAAACAGGAGTATGCTGAAGCCCTCTTGCAAAAATATTTATTATGTCAAGCAAAACTGGAGGGTTTGGGTTGTGTTTCTCTAGTCTTTTTTTTTTCTTTACTTCTAGTGTTCTCAAATCAAATTTTCACTCAAAAAATACTGCCCAGAGGCATGGGAAATGGCACGTGGCTTTATGAAATATACCCCCATCCTAGGATACGCCATGTTTTTATTTTGTGACAGTCCAGGATTCAGTGCGTGGCCTAAATATTGTGGCATCCTATTTGATTTTTGAATTGTTGGATGGACTAGACACTATAGCTCACGGACAACATGACCATTTTTCCTTGTGGTTTACCCTTTTTCTAGATTACTGTCTGTAAGTTTCAAAATGGAACAGGATTCCTCCGTGGTTTATAAATTAGGGCCATATTACAGCAGCACCCAATAGTGCTGCTATATTTTAGATGGTGTCAGGGTTTCTATTATAAACCTCATTTTTCAGAGGTTTATAGCTCAGCCATAAAAATGCACTGTATGCTGGGACTCGGAATGTAACAGCTGCATCTCAGCCATGCAGAGGATGTGTTTGCATGTGTTTTTTAAAAGCAAAACAAAGCATGCTTTGTGTGTATGTTTATACATAGAGGTCTATATAATTCTATTAAAAACCAGTATAAATTTACCCTAACTTTTGATGTCAACGTTAATTGCTTGGAAGTTAGGAAATGCCCCCTTTTTGGCAGCCTGTGCAGCTTTAATTCTTCCGGTTGCCAGCCTGCTCTGTGTGCTGAGACAGGATGCTGCTTAAGGAATAACAGATAGGGGTGTAATTAAAGACCGTCTCGGATTGCTTGTGCCCAGAGAGCCAGAGCAAGGCTGCTGCCCTTGGGGAGGGAGCGCTTAAAACGCCGGCTGGCGGATGCGCCTGGAGCCCGGCCGCGCTCCCCTCCCTCCGTCCCCCCGTCCCCCGGGAAGGGCGCGGGCAGCTGACGCGGAGGTGCCCGGGCGCACGGGAGCGTCGCCGAAGAGGGGTGCTGGGATCCCTGCACACGGGCACCTCTCCCAAACGCCCTGCGACGCTGCGGTCTGTCGGTTCAGGGTAGGTTCTTCTTGAACTGGAGTAATGAGACAGGATGCAAGCTTTTTAAGGGTAGAAGCTAACGGATCTGCTAATAGCTTTTGCTTACTCGGAGTAATTAGCTGGTAGCAATCTTAATCGTAAGGGCCGTTCTTACTCACCGAGGGGTATCTAGCCTACACAGTAACAATTGTCCATAAATATTTCCGCTCTACAAAAAGAAACCCGGAAAACAGATTTGCGACACAGGCTATACCTCCAGTATTATTTACGTGCTTATGTGCCTTTGAATGTATATAATCGGTAGGTTTTCTTATGTTGACGTATGAGTAAGATACCAACAGCCTCCTTTTAATAGCCTTGCATAATGCTCACACCTGCTCTAGTATAATTTGCTGCATTTCAACAAATAAGCTAGCTCAAATGAATGAAAAATATCTTTCCACAGTGCTGCAAGCACTCCTGTCAAAAGAAAACAAAAAGGGGCTATTTGTGGCCCCTTGCTACCCGCAGCCGTCACACGACTGTGAATACGTCTTTATACATGCAATTCAAACAGTCATCAACACAGAAGCAGTTTCATATATACAGACAGCCAAATAATGAAGGACACAGGTTCGGTCTGAATGTGAAAAAAAAGAAAAACCACACAATCTGCAAGTTGGCGTTAGCCTAACTGCAGCTAAATGCTTCTTTCGTGACATTTGGGCTCTCGTCGGCTTTCCATCTGTATGAGTTTTAACGTCAATGTTTTAAAAGTCATATTGAGTTACTGCAGGGAGCACATTTCTAGCGTCTCTTCCCCAGGTGCTCCTCAGTATTTCTCATCTGAATTCAAACCTAAGTAACAACATACTGTTACGTGTATCGTATGTAATGACAGGGAACTTCGTATTGCACAGCGATAGGGGTGTCACGCCGCAGCTAACCCCTAATCTGGCTCCCTTCAACGCTCATGGAGCTAGGCTGCTTTCATGAACACACCTGCACAGCCTCATTAGTTAATATCATGTTTTACATTTTGTTTTAATAAAGCCTTTTCATTATGGAGCTTGTTCCCATGGTAGGAAAAATTGGAATTCTTTGCAAGAGCATTATAATTAAGCTGTAGTGCAATGGGGAGGAATGTGTCTTGCTTGGAAAGTGTGTCTGCCTAAGCTGTCTCCGTTGTAAGGATGATCCTAGCAGACTCGGGCAGTGCTCCTTTGGCTTGCGCTTTGGAAGATTTCTGTTCCAGAGATACCGTCTGCCCGGAGCGTTGCACCTTTGCTTGCCATAGGTTTCAGTCTCAGGTCGTATTTCACAGGCTGGAGAGATGGAAAACAACCTCTCTAAGGCAGTAGCTCCCAAATTTTTGACCATTGCAGCTCTCAGACTGCTCGTGGCCGGCCAGCGACAGCGACAGGGAGGCAAGTGTTATGGCTAGGCTTGGCTCTGCAGGTTATTTATTCACCGTAGGTTGCAGTGCGGGGCCGTTCCCAGCCGACACCGAGGCAGGGATGAAGGGGTGAGAGGTCTGCCGTATGGAGCCGGTTTGGGGCGTTTCTTCAGTTTGGTATAAAATACCAAGAGCGGCAACATAGGAGGTCAAATACTTGGTTATTTTAGGTCTGTTGTGGCTTGCTCCTGTAGTTTCAAAATCAATATACCTAGCGTGTACACAGCTGTTCATAACATGGAGATCGTTTTGATGAGTGTAAGGAAACCGGGGTTCACAATGAGGTTAAAGCATCACTGTTCAAGACAGGCGACTCAGCAAGAGGAGTTAATTAAGTTGGGTCAGAATTACTTGTGACTTTGGAAACAGATTTTTGTTTTGACAAAAAGTGGGGTTTATAAAATTAGAGAAAGCCTCCCCAGGAGGAGCTGTTCTGTTCCTGCCTGCCAATGCATCCCTGACCTCGGGGATGCTTATTTACGAGCTATAGGGCAAGAAGATTGAAATGCTTCATTAGCAAGCAACATTGCATGTTATCTGGAGAAGATCCTAATGGAGCAAATTAGGAGGGAAACATCTGTTGCTTTCTGTCTCGGTTTCAGTGCTCAATCTGGTGCTAATTCTGGCCTTTCGTGACCTTTTTATATGTCCCTTCATCCTAAATATGAGACATGTTTTGTTCATTAACTGCGGATGTGTGTTGCAGCCTTTGAACTGAAGCGCTTCAGAGTTCGTCTCTACCCCCTAGCAGAGATTTGTTCCCTTCTTATTTTCCTTCGTTCCTGAGACCTTACAGACGAAACGTTAGAGGGGGAGTTGGAGGGAAAAGAGGCTGAGAGGCAGTAAAATCCTGAGCCAGGCAGAGAAAGAGATGTGTGTATGTACACATGCATGCATATACGAGATGCAGAGTTATGCCCTCTTCCCCCTTTTGTATAATGATTTTATCGTTAAAAAGTAGCTACAGCTTATAACAGAAAATTAAAGTCTTGATTTACACAAAACTTGTGGCACGTTTAAGAAAAAATATTTCTTGCAGCTTCACATCTAAATATCCAGGTTTGGTGCAAAGAGAGGTGGCAGGCAGAAATTCTCTTCCTAGATCATACTTTTTCCACCGACCGACACAGCACCGGCAGGCACAGAGCCACTCAGCTGCTCTGCCGAATTCAGCACAAGGTGCTGCTGCTGCTGCTGGCCCTTCCCGTCATGAGGCGGCTCCCCTCGTTTGCGAGGAAGATGAGCCGGAGTTGGTGGGTGCTCTCCATCCGACGGGGGTGAGTGTCGATGCTGTAAGCACCAAGTTGCAGCCGTCGTTGCAGTCGCAGAGGAGTTTTGTTCAAGGCTTAAAACACTTGCTCAGATTAATGACCAAAAATGTCAAATGCGTCCACAGCTAATTATTCATTAGATGCATAATTAGGGCGAGATGATCGTGACATTTTACTGTTATTAATTTTTATACTCTACAGGAATTAAATCGGTCTACGATCACAGAACACCAGTTTGAACTCTGCACTGGAGACGCCTGTTGCTGGGCTGGGAAGGATGCTCTTATGAGCCCTTGCTGCCAAAAGCTGTGCGTTAAAGCCCGGAATGGTGTTATTCTGCCCTGTTCAGTAGCAGGGATGCAAATGGAAAGCATCATCCTGCGGGGATTTGGGGAGAGGCCATGGGCCTCACGGCAGCCAGCAAGGGGCAAGATCTGCTGGCAGCTTGCAAAAAGAAGACGAAATTACAGTGAGAGAGCTGGGATTTCATTTGGTTCGTTCTGAAGGGAGTGGAAAGAACTGGCTTTGGTGAAATCCTCCAGTCACGTAGACAATCATTACTTTTAGGTCATTTAAGGAGGGGTATCCTTAAGTTTATTGCAAACAGTGGACAAAATATTTTGCATTATAACACACCTTATCCTAGACACTGTATTCTAAACCTTCTGTCTCTTCTGATCAGATAAGACTTTCACTTGGCAGTGGTTTCCCTAATTGCATCTTCTTTCAGTCCTTGCTGGGAAACACGCTTTGCAAATTCTGTATTGTGATTAATTTATAGGAAGGATTAAGTGTTGAGTTTCATGGCTTCTTTTCCCTTGCAAATATATTAATTCCTCAAAGGATGTTCAGAGCTTTTACACCAATAAAAATTTGGGATTCTCTAGCAAGTATAAAAACAAATAAACCTGAGATGCAGCGTTTCTGTTAGAAGTATTTGTTCGCGCTATATTGTGCCACCGATCAGTGCTGAGACGCTTCTAAGGAAACTTGCTGATGGTTGTCCATATTCTGTCTCCCTCCGTTTCCCATCAGAAGAACGTAGGAGATACCAAACTGGGGACCTGGGCACCTTCCTGATTTGGTCAACCCAGAAGTCTTAGAAGAGAGTGCTTGGAGGCCAGCTGCTATTAAGCAAGGACTGCTGGCAAGAAAATCTTCCATTTCTCATACGTGGACTCCACTTCTCACTCTGCCGCTGTCTCTCATGGATGCCTTATCAAAACTGTTCTGCAGCTCCCGATGAATCTTTCCAGCAAGTGTCGTCTGATGAGGAGAGCAAACTGAGTTACACATGACCGTGGCAATAAAAATATAATGATGAAGGGATAGGTGCCAAAAAAGAAATACTCGTGAAGATGTCCTTAGCAGGCAGAAATAAAGTTGCTGCAAAATTAGGTAAAAGTTTGAGAATATAAGAATTTAAGAATATAAGCCCCCTAAAAATAAAATATAGGATTTCCTAAGCATATGGCTTTCTTCATAAGCTTGGCAAGTTCTGCTGCTAAGGAGTCGTGGCTCTGGGCAACGTGTTAAAAGACCTATCTCTCCAAATGATAATTCCTCAGGCAACAGGAATTTCCTTGCATGGATGTCTCCGTTGATGGGGGAAGCAACCCAGACAAGTGAGCAATAAGTGGCATTGCAAGCATAGTTCAATGCGCTAACTGCAAACAAGTAATTATTTCTGCACGTTGACGTTGAAGGCATTTTGTTCTGAGAGAGTGTTGATGCTGTGTTGGGTTTCCTGAGATCAGTTTTTAACTTCCTGCTCTAAGTATCTCTGCTCTCAGATAAGAGATCTCAGAGAGAGATCTCTTAGAGCAGTATCTCTGCTCTAAGCAGAGAGTTGTGGGATGCAGGTAGACAGGCTCAGCCTCCTAAATACCAAGCCTAGTTGTCTTCATTAAAGCAACGATAAACTCAAAAAGAGCAAAGCCAAATCTATTGGGTTCTGTTCATTAAGAGACTGGTGGGTTTCTGGCTTTGTTGTCTTTTAATACGCCAAGAACAGATGCAGGTTGACAAGTGGCATCAGCCAAGGGACACAGCTTTATAAGGTTGTGTTGAAGCAGGGCTTGGAAATAGCCAGCTGAAATCTAATTTGTAGCCAAGCGGAATAAATTGGAACTGATAGTTATTCAATTAATGGCATGGGCAGCAAGGTGAGGTCTCCTCTCAAAATGGCAAAATAAGATTTCTTGACAGGGAGATTTGGGAAAATGGGGCACAGCACCAGGTTTTCAATCAAAACCAGCCATTAATCATCTAAGTAGCAGGAGGGAGATGCGTTTATTATAGAGAGGCTCAGCAAAACGGTTTGAGTGAGCACTTCCCAAAATGTGATGGAATCCAAACCTGAGCCAGCGGACGTGCCCTAGAGCCTGCCTGGAGCCGAGGATTTCCTAGACAGCGGTGCATAAACCGATAACCTCTGTCCTGCAAGAAGCGGTGGTCAGGACCAAAGGTGTGCGGTGCTCTTCTCCTGGGGTTCTTCATACGCACCGGTGGCATCCCTGGGCACAGAGACTAGACCTCTTCTGCCATTCACCTGCTAAATTAGAAGTTCCTTTTATATCTGAAAATGTTGTGTTTGCTGGCTGAGGAGTTCAGTAAGGATGGACAACTTCGGTGTCTTTTTAGTGCCTTTTGTGCGTCCAGTGATGCAGAGTAGGTGGTTTGCTAATGTATTTGCCAGACTTCTTGCAAACTCCTGTGGTGCGGTGTTTCAGATCTTTGGATAATTTGCATAGTGATGAAACTGCCATAGTTCTCTCCACCACAAGCAGACCAAGAAATATAGAAAGGCTTTTTTTTTTTTTTAATCAAAAGAAAAATTTCTTCCTATGCAAATGGCCTCCGTAATAATATTATCAGGGTTGCCTCAGGCTTGCTCAAGCTGAATGGAAGAGAAGCTGAGTTTATGGTTTTCAGCAGAATGGTTTTACACGTTATCAGTTCAGTATATAAGTAGGAAAGGAAGACTCATTTTACCTGGAATAATGGGATTCTTTGGTTGCATTTAAGGGCAAGCCAAACAAATAATTTAACAGGAAAGTTCGTGTCGGTGTCTGGAAGCCGACCAGATCATCTCTGTGCTGCTGTTCTCGGGGCACCGAGAGCTTGGACAGCTATAACTGTCAGTGCAGCTTGTACCCTCAGCCAGACCGCTCGGCTGAGCACTCGTCTCCCCGTGCACGCTGTCTGCCGCGACCCTCACACAGTGCCGAAGCCTGCTTGCTTAGATGTGAATGAAGTTTCGGTACAGCTGCAGCAGGGTCAGGCTTTGGCTTGCAGTGCAGAGAGCATGACGCTCATCGGCAGCAAAAAGCTGGTTTGCTGCCTACGTGTGAACCATGGGCATCTTGGTGGGTCTGCGGGACGCGCTGGGCTCTGAGCAGCCTAAAGCAGCAGCAGCAGGAAGCAAAAGCTTGTTCAAGAACATGGTTAATCCCCTCAGTCCGGGCTCTGCAGTCACTGGACTACCGAAGCGTGAGAGCAGGGCTTTCCTCCTTTGGCACGTGGCAAATCCCCAGCAGTGCTGTGCACGAGCATGCTGCAGTTACACGACGTCTGATGTCCTGCTTTATGGTTGGGAACTGCAATGCACGCTGGCACGTACAAGAGATAGCAAAGCAAAGGATGCCAAGGCTTTTTCCAAAGCCTAAAAGTTCCCCTGCTGTGAGCTTTTGGTGGTGTTGAGGCTGGGGTTTTGCGGTGGGTACCTGGTTTGATTCGGTCTCGGTGCAGCACAGCACCCTGTGCCTTGGGCTCCCTTGGGCTGAGCGGCAGCACCCTGCAAGCTGTTCTTCACAGAAACCCAGGATGCCAGGTCTGAGGCTTTCTGATTTATGCTGGCACTTTGTTTCCAGTTATGATTATTAAAGAAGTCATGAAAAATGCTTTAGCAGTAAACAGCAGGGCTGCTGTGGGCTTTCCCCGTAGACGGTAGCCGGTCATATTCGGGTTTTGCCACAGAGACTGTCCTGGCTGCTGTGAGTGAGTACAATTGGAAATTTTTGCAGATTAGCTCAGATATTGAAGTCAACGTAAATGAACCACATAGATGAAGTCTAAACTATGAAACATTTCTCAAGTTGTAATGTAAATATAGTCCAATATCTGTGGTCTTTCATTAAAAGTGAAGTTATGAGAGTGAGATTTCACTCAGCGACACTGATTTGGTGCCTGTGAAACCATTAACAATTTGATATTGTAGCTTTCTCATTATAAACTTCTGCAGGAAAGGGGAATTAATTTTTCTATGCAGTCAGAAGCTGTCAGAGGACATCCCTCCCTTCCTGCATAACCAGATCAGAAATTCCTCACGTACGTGCATTGACCCCTTCTCTCTGGGGAACACATTAGTTGAAGTCGCACTTCTAATTAAACTTGTGCTGCAGAAGAGGAGTATAAAAATAATGCAGAATAACAGTGGCAGGCCTGGAGGAATTTGTAGGAGTATTAAGCAAGACAGAGGGTAATACATCAGGCAGCTTTCAGATCGGGACTCCAAAGAGGAGGCTGCTCGTGGCAAATCTTTTCCACTTGTACGTAGGAGGATTTTCTGTAAGCAAGAATATAAGGAAAGTCATAGGATCATAGAATGGTTTGGGTTGGAAGGCACCTTAAAGATCATCCAGTTCCAACCCCCCTGCCATGGGCAGAGACACCTGCCACCAGACCAGGTTGCTCAAAGCCCCATCCAACCTGGCCTTGAACACTTCAGGGATGGGGCATCCACAACTTCTCTGGGCAACCTGTTCCAGCGCCTCACCACCCTCATAGGGAAGAACATCTTCCTTATATCTAATCTAAATCTCCCCTCTTTCGGTTTAAAGCCATTACCCCATGTCCTATCACGACGTGCCCTTGTAAAGAGCCCCTCTCCACCTTGCTTGCAGAGCCCCTGCAGGTACTGGAAGGCTGCTATAAGGTCTCCATGGAGCCTTCTCTTCTCCAGGCTGAACAACCCCAACTCTCTCAGCCTGTCTTCATAGGAGAGGTGCTCCAACCCTCTGATCATCTTGGTGGCCCTCCTCTGGGCTTGCTCCAACAGGTCCATGTCCTTCTTATGTTGGGGGCCCCAGAGCTGGACGCAGTACTGCAGATGGGGTCTCATGAGAGCAGAGTAGAGGGGGAGAATCACTTCCCTCGACTGCTGGTCGCGCTTCTTTTGATGCGGCCCAGGAGACGGTTGGCTTTCTGGGCTGCGAGCGCACGTTGCTGGGTCATGTTGAGCTTCTCATCAACCAACACCCCCAAGCCCTTCTCCCCAGGGCTGCTCTCACTCCACTCTCCACCCAGCCTGTATTTGTGCTTGGGATCACCCCAACCCCTGTGCAGGACCTTGCACTTGGCCTTGTTGAACTTCATGAGGCTCACAGGGGCCCACCTCTCAAGCCCATCAAGGTCCCTCTGGATGGCATCCCTTCCCTCCAGCGTGTCGACTGCACCGCACAGCTTGGTCTCACCGGCAAAGTTGCTGAGGGTGCACTCAATCTCACTGTCCATGTCGCCGACAAAGATGTTAAACAGTGCCGGTCCCAAACCGACCCCTTAGGAACACCACTCGTCACTGGTCTCCACTTGGACATCGAGCCATTGACCGCAACACTTTGAGTGCGACCATCCAGCCAATTCCTTATGCACCAAGTGGTCCATCCATCAAATCCATGTCTCTCCAATTTAGAGACAAGGATGTCGTGCGGGATGGTGTCAAATGCTTTGCACAAGTCCAGGTAGATGACATCAGTTGCTCTTCCCTTATCCACCAGTGCTGTAACCCCGTCATAGAAGGCCACCAAATTTGTCAGGCACGATTTGCTGTCGATAAGAAGCCATGTTGGCTGTCTTATTTTCTATGTGCCTTAGCAAAGTTTCCAGGAGGATCTGCTCCATGATCTTGCCAGGCACAGAGGTGAGGCTGACTGGCCTGTAGTTCCCCGGGTCTTCCTTTTTCCCTTTTTAAAAATTAGGACTATGTTTCCCCTTTTCCAGTCAGTGGGAACTTCACCGGACTGCCACGATTTCTCAAATATGATGGATAATGGCTCAGCAACTTAATCTGCCAGTTCCTTCAGGACCCATGGATGCATCTCATCAGGTCCCATGGGCTTGTGCGCCTTTGGGTTCCTTAGATGGTCTCGAAGCTGATCTTCTCCTGCAGTGGGTGGTTCTTCATTCTGCCAGCCTCTGCCTTTGCCTTCTGCAACTTGGGGAGCGTGGCTTGAGCGCTTGTAGGTGAGGCAAAAAAGTCACTGAGTTGTTGAGGATCTTCTTATTGCGGCAACATCTCAAGTTGTCTCTTGATGTGCAAGCACTTTATCATCTCGCTGGAGAGCAGAAGGCGTACCAGGATGAAAAGTGGTTCTCTCTCCATCGTCGCACTTTCTGGTCCCTTTGGAGCCTATTACGATGTGCGCACCTTCCCCTGCTCCCTGTTTTCACCCAGCAGTGCCAGAGCACGCCTGACCATAAACCGGAGATGCGTAGAATGCAGACCTGCTCTTGTTTCCCCCTTGCGTGGCAATCTATTATCTTTCTGACTTAGATTAATGTCTGCTAAGAGAGAAGTGTAAATTCGGCTTACCAGACCCATCTGACAAACCCGCCGTGTTTCTGGCTGCTGGCTATTTTTGGTTTTGCTGATGAATGCTTCTCCCCTCTTCCTTTACATCGCACCCAAAGCCAGTGCCTCAAACGTCGCTCCTGGTGAAAACAAATGCCTCTGCCGTGCATTGGCAAGGGGAGAAGCAGGTAGTGCAGGGAGGGACGGGGGTTTTGGCACTGACGGGCAAAGCTGCCTGCTCTGTCTGGCCGGGAGCGTGTCCCCCCGGGCTCTTGCCCCCCATCGTGAGCAGAGACAGAGGTGACTTGCTAGGGCCAGCCTGCACGTCTTTTCCCCAAGCCATTTGTCCTTAGTTTAGGATGCCCCGTTAGCATTATCTGTAAACAAAATATGTGTAATTCCACTGTGAAGAAAGCAACTTACATCAATGGGGAAAAATGAGAAAAGATGCAAGCAGTCTTATCTAGCGCTGATATCAAATTTACAAGGCAGACAAGACCTGTATTCTCAACAGTGCTTCAGCTTACCAGGTTGAAGTAGTAATGATGAACATTTCTCTTCGGCAGTGTGATATTGACGGGGGGATTCACTTTGCCATGGTTGTGCTCGCGTAAAAGCTCGGGAGAGCTCCAGGTGTTCTCTCTTTAATATTGCACTGATAGCCTGATGGCTTCTCGCTGGCAGACCTTCCACAGTTCTTAGTATCAGCCTGTCTGCATTCATCAGCTGCAAAGGTTTTCCCTCCTGTTGGATACTGGAATAGCATTAGACAGAAAATGGAGAAAGCGTAGGAAGCCAATATGATAATTTTTTAATCTAACCCCCCTATACCAGGGAGTTGGTTGTGCTGTGATGACTGGTAGTTGCGGCGCAAAGCAGAGAAATACTAGATGTCATTTTAGTGAAGCATGCGGAAATATATTTTTCAATATTCTGTTTGTGTCCAGCTGCAGTACTAAAAAAAATGCTCACGGCCTACGCACCACTCCTGTACAGATCCTGTACGGAGCCTGCGGGGAGTATGCTTTAGGAACACGGAGTTGTACTTGGAAGGAGCTACGAGCCCCGTTCAGCAGTCTGTGTGGATTCAAAGGCGAAGAACATCCTTGCCCTGCTCTGGCATCCCTTAAGAGTTATTGTCTTCAAGAGCAACTGTTGCTGCTTTTATAGACCGTCCTATCATTTATCAAGGAAATACTGTGCAATACTGTCGAAGTTCAAACTTGATATTCCTGTTGTATACCCTGTTCCTGCTGGGCTGCAGGGCCGTGCTCACGCAGCTTCAGGTCGGGGAAGGATTAGGCATGTGACTTCTAACCACGCTCTTCCTGGGTGTCAACATTAACGCCACGCGCAAGGATTGCCAGGCTGGCACGTGCCCTGTAGACTGCAGCAGCTCGCTGGCGGATCTCGCCGCTTCCGTGTTAATGGGAAATGTAGCAGTTTGTCGCGGCGGTTCTGGTAGCAGCCCTTTGAGACTGGTTTTGAGCCCAGTAGTATTCAATATTTTATCAACCGTCTGAAAGAAATTATAAAATCATTACCTGCAAGTTTTATTGCCACTTCCATTTGTGAAGTTTTGCAGGGTAATAAATATTGATGAAGATTGGTCACAGAAATTAATCTGAACACGGTTATTAGAGATGGGTGGAGTTATCAACATGTGTTTGAAGGGAAAAGCAAGCTTTTGCATCAAAAAGAAGGGTGAGAGCAGACTTACCAGGGTAGCAGCAACCAGCGGCGTCTCTGAAAATGGCTTCCAATCCATAAATGTCCAAATCTATGGAAGTCAGGACTGTGTACGGTGCTGTGATGAGCAGCGCTAGAACGCACCCAGCCGTGGTCCTTACACTTTCGAAGGTGGAAAATTGCAGAGGTTTTAGAGGAGAGCTTATAGGGAGAGAACAAAGCAGCTCAGGGAGGAGACTGAGCACTGATTTGATCACAGCCTATTAATTGCACTTGCATTTAAGCAGTTTTAACAGACAAAAGCTGAACAAGAGATACAGTACTTCTGAGCTGAAGTCAGCAAAATTAAACCTTTGACTCGTGTTTACCGTTTGAACGGTAAACGCAATTACCAAGGGAGCAAGCTATTAAGAGACTCCCCCTCTTGAATTTGGTGGGTTTTGAGAACATGCGTGTCTCGCTCGGCCAGGGGTCACTGGTGGGGACCAGCGGCTGGAATACGCCGTCCCGTGTTACTGTGCAGGGAGTCGGGCTCGGTGTTAGCAGTGGCGTCCTCTGGCCTTAAAAGCTGAGGAAACATGAAACGTGAAAAGTTTGCAAGATGAGCGTAGAGCTCTGCAAGACCTTCATTGACAGAGCTTGGAACCTGCAGGTCTGTGGGGTTTCTGCCCAAATCTCTTGCACGGCAGCAAGGGCCTTTGCGAAAGAAGGAAAACTGTTGGAATTGCACATAAGGGATGCCAGTCGTGGGGTTTTTGAGGCAGCGATGCCGGTGAGCCTGCCAGTCCTGGCAGTCCTCATGTGCCACCTCTCAGGCAGCAGAGATGCTGGGAGGTGTTGACGCTCTGCCTACTTAAAAAAAAAAAAAAAGGCAAAGAGCCCCATCCCAGCCAAATTGAGGCCTCTCTCTCTTCGGAGGATGCTGCCAGGGCAGAGCCTTCCACAGCGGTTTGGGACCCTGGGCGGTGCGGAGCAGAGGCAGTGAGACCGTGCGCTGCCAGCGCCGTGCTGCCCACCTGCCTGCCCGCAGCAGCGGGAGCTGCCGTGGGCTGCCTGTGGAGAGGGGGGAGCGGGGCCGGGAGGATATTTATGCATGAACGACTGTCAAGGCTGGAAAGATGAAAATCTGTTGTGCTCTCCCAGGGCTCCTAACTTTCTCCCCTCCAGGCAGCTGGCAGGATTTCTCTAAATATTTGAGATGGTAAAGGGCTTAAACTGGATTACTCCTGGACATGAGCAATTATAATTGTAAATGCACTATTATCCGAGCACTCTCCTGATGCTATTTTGGCACTGACGCGTGACACAGTGACAGGGAGGGTACGAGGGTCAAGTGCAGTGTAAGGAGAGCCCTTCCCTGGTACCTTGCAGTAGACCTGACCTACTGGGAGTCGTCCCTTGCGAAGCATCCCCTTCCCATCGTCCGAGAGCTGCAGAAAGGGCTTCCAGGTGCCTCGGGCTTAAATAATTGTATTGTGTTGCAACTGTATTTATTAAATGGATAAATACCAATTAGGAACAAGTATAAGCCCAGTGCATTTTACTGTATATCAGTTTCAGTGGGAGTTTTCTGGACATGAATGTTCTAAAGAAGGCTTGGATTTTTTTTGGAACAAAGTACAGCCTTCTCTTTTTTCTGAAGTACAGTATTTAGATCTATTTACACACATTTAAAGCTGTGCCACTCAACTGATACTAATATAAAGGGGGAAAATCCGTATTCAGAGAGGAAAAATAATGATGGCAGAAAGGATATAAAACATCCATTTCAATACACGTGTAAAACAGCCCTCTGGCAGCTCAGGTGGCAGCCCAGCAGCCCTGAGATTTATCCTGGTGTTTGCTGCTGCCAGGATGGATGGCGGCTGGGGAAGGAAGGTGGCTGTCCCGGCTAGAGGCTGGCTGGACTGCGAGCTCCATGTTTCAGCATGAGATTGGTCTCTGCCTCTTTCCTGCCTCTCCATCTTGAACTCCAGTCAAAAAGCTGTCAGCCTTCTGCAGCAGAGAGATGCTGCTGCAGCCGCCCAGCCAATGCCCCAGCCTGAACTGGAAGAGCACGCGGCCGCACGCCCTGGGAGGCTCACACGCCTGGAGTACGGGAATTAGGTATTTACAAGAAGAGTCCAGAGTACGGGAATTGGGTATTTACAAGAAAAGTCCAACAGAAGGATCTTGGAGACTCTGCGGATGCTGGTCCAAGGGCTATTCCAGGTGGAAAAAAGCACAGGGAGGATGTGGCTGCATAGACAAACCCATGCAGACGGAGTCACTGCACAGAGCATGGCACGTTGAACCATAAATCACGAGTGGAAAGAGCATGTGAGGACCAGCCTGGGGTCCTCCTCTCTCTAGCGGGTGATGCACCAGTGGAGGAAGCAGCCCCCAGCGGGGCCGGAGCCCGCCGGGCAGCAGGAGCTGGGGCGCGGGCAGGGGCCTGGGGCCAGGTCTGCCAACGCGGGGCGGGTGATGGTGCCAGCATCTCACGAGAGCCCGGCGTCAGCCGCAGGGGAGGGCTTGAGAGGCTGTGCAGAGGGCATGTGCTTCGGCAGCGGGTGCCCCGGCGGCACCTTTCCTTTATGGTTTCATGCTTGAGGGGAATACGGTGTTAAAAGAACCTGACGTTTTTAAACACGTTTGTATTTCAGTGTTGAATTTAACTGATCCGAGTGAGTGGCAGTATATTATTAAATAGGAAATCAGTCTGTTGGGCACAAAGCGAGACCCCTGTTCCTGGCAGCGAAGGGTGCGCTGGGAGGAAACACGCTGCACAAAATGCAGCATTTTCTACAGCCTGAAATCATTCCCCTTCCCAGAGCCAAGAGGTCAGGAATTTACCTCCTGCCTGGTTTGCAGAGAGATCCCCGTGTTTCTGTCACGTGGAGGAGGACAGATCAGAGGACGTTCAGCAGGAGCTCGGGAGACTGGTGATACATGAGCCTTTTGAATAAAGCGTTTGCATATAGTAGTGTTGGAAACAGGTAGCCAGTGATTCGCACGCACGCACACCCACGCACTCGGCATCCTCAGCATCTCTCTAGCCTCTGGGAAAACAGCTGCCTTCCCTTTCCAGCAATACAAGCCATGCGACTTCAATGTTCCCCCCCTATGAAAAGGAAGGAAAAAGATGATGCATGTGAGCATCCCGCATGATAGGAAGGACCGTGATGTCCCACCTACTTGTCTAGAAAGCTTGGCAAAATCATCCGATACAATTTTTGCTGTGACTTCTGTTGGGAAAATGAGGTAGGCCTTTAGCTTTTTGATGAAATAGCTTTCAGGACTCAATTGCAGCTCTTTAATTAGCTGTCCGGCACCCCTCGTCCCTCTGCAAAAGGCTGTCACCGGCGGTGGTCTGCACACCAGGAGACCAGCGCTGCAGTGCCGCCAGTATTTAGGTTAAGGCCTGGCATATGTGCAATACAGAGTTTCCTTCTCAGGAAGGGTTGATGGGAATAAAGAAAAGACACCTTCAGCATGTCCCTCAAATATCTCTGCTGATCTCTGGTGCCTCGCTTCGTGTTAGAAAATGGTTTGAAGTCGAGGTGTCGATAAAAGGAAAGCTTCATAAAACAATGCCAACAAAAATAAATGAAATCCTTTTATCTGATTCCTCGCCGGTCCCCCGAGGTTCATGAGACGTGGGGTGGGGGGACCGCAAGGTCATCCACAAAGAGTAAGCTGGAAAGGATTTTTTTTATATCTGCATGAGCAGCTAACTGGAGCATGCCACAGAGTGTTTACGGCAGGATTTTGGCTTCACAATGGATTAAAAGATTTTAAAATCCATCTGCAGAATATCTTGAACTTTAGCGTTGTTGCGTGCTCAAAATAACATTAGTCTTTTAATGTTTGATGCGCTGGGAGCCTTGAGGGGAATCAAAGGATTTTGAAATGGCGGGAGAAGGGGAGGGCGGCTCTTGGCATTAGCGGGGTCCTTTTTGAATCGGTGACACGGGACCCCCTGCCCGCTGCCCGGCAGAAACACCGCTGCAAGCTCAGAAACCATCCGTGCGGAGCCAGTGCGAGAGGACGGCTTGGGAGCTGTTGGGCTCAGCTCAAGCATCCGAGTCGCTCCTCAGCCTGCGTAGTGCAACCTGCCTGATACGGGCCGGGGTCTGGGCTGCAGGGTCGGGGCAGATCCCCCATCCCTTTCCCACAGCCGCCACCAGCTTTGCTTCTGCCTCAGCTGAAGCTCCTACCGACTTTGTTTTATCTGGAGAAGCTGCTTTGTAAGAGAGATGTTGAGGCTGGGCCTGCAGTACAAGCAGAGGCTTTCGCGCTCTGTAAAAAAAGGCTCCCTTGAACATCCCAGAGCGTGATCTCATCCGGGAAGGCGTTTGCTGTGTTCAGAAGGGCTCTCCCTGTTCTTTGTGTTACGTTCGGTGATTGTCTGGTGTCCAAAGCACCTTTGCGTGCAAGTGCCCCCTTCCTCTTGCTTTGTTGTCCCTCTCGCAGAAGACGTTCTTTTCTGAATTTGGCAGCAGGGGATCTGGAAACGTGCAGAAAGAGGAATGGTGGCTTGGTGATTTGCAGTGTGGGCACAGGTATGGCTGAGTAGGCTAGGGAGATAGAGGAGACAAAGTATGCTGTGTCTCTGGATAGAGCTCTTGCTCCATCTTTTCGGGGGCTCGTGTGAATTTGGGAAGCCTCTTTTTAAACCCATGCTTAAGCCGATTTTCAGAATTATTCAGAAATATAATCAGAATTAGTTGCAAAGTCCCACAAATGTGTGGCTGCCTGGAAGAGTTAAGCAGTCAGTAAGAGTACGAGTTGGCAGCTTTCAAAGGCTTGGGGTCCTGCTGCCGTTGGTGCATCTTGCTGCGGTGACTTGGGGCGTTGGGATGTGGGGGTGCCTGGTGCTGTCACCCGGACCCGCTCCGGGTGCCCTGGGACAAGCCGGCTTCTGCCGTCAGCTCCTGATGCCCTTCCCTCTCGCAGGCGGGGGGAGAGCAGAGGAGTATCTGCCAATACAAAGCCATGCATCTTGGCCTGTGACAAATCACTTTTTAATTGCCTCAAGGAAGAAATCCATTAGTCTTCCCTTTACGTGAGAATCATAGCAAAATTCTGCTAAACATGAGCAGATGATGCACTTCAAATAATGCAGGCGCTGCTGCTGGTTTCGGTTTACATCGCTGCCCAGTTTGGAGCACTAATTTTCAATCCAACAAAATTGAACTGTCTGAGCCCCCTCCCACCCCTTCCAAGCAGATGCTGAAGAAAGCTCTGCTGACACAGAGAACGGTGTTACGGTGATGCATTAATGGTCAAAGAAATTTATCTTGTCTTAGTCCCCAGTTCCTTTGGGGGTGGGGGGTGTTTGTTTTTTAAAGCAAATGGCAATTCTTTCTTTTAGAAGTGCAGCCAATAGGACCTGGAAGGTTTTGACCCTTCTGGAAGCAACATCCCTTAGCTTTCCCACATCTCACGATTGCAGCAAACAGGCAGAAACCTCAGAGCATGTTGTTACGGCAAATTATTGCCCTGCCATCTTAATTTAAGCCTCGTTGCTACAAAAAAGGGTTCAGAAGCACCTCTGAGCTGCTGACAGCTGTGGCAATCACAGACTGCTTTTGCTGTGGCTGGTGGCCATTTCAGGCAGGTTTGTCACTTTTTTTAGGTATCTTTTATAGGAAGAAATCCAGTTAATGGCAGAATCTGAATCTTACCAGTCCACAATGGTTTTTTCTCTCTGGGCTTTTCCCATTTGTGAGGATTCACTGCATCCTGGCACAAGTTTGGAGCAAGACAGTGAGAAGAAAATCCAGGATGTGGGACCACCTGTAAAACCAGCCTCTCTATCTGCTTTTCTAGCGATAGCTGGTGATTTAGCAACTGACATTCCCTTCCATCGTGCTTCATCTTTACGGCATCTGCTGTGGGTGAGAGACCTGGCAGGCGGGTGCCGGACGCGGGCATCCGACCTGCTGCCGATGCTCCCGCCGGGGTCAGAGCAGAGACCTGGTCTGCTCCTGGTCTGGAGCAGAGACCTGGTCTGTCCCCAGGGGTCCCTGCGGCGCAGGTTAAAGATGCAAAAAGGGTGAAAAATCTGGCTGGAACGCGTACAGAGCTGGAAGGAGGTGATCTGGAGCCTTGGTCACCGAGTGGCGTGATCTTGCTGTGTTCAAATGGTTGCCTAATCTCAGGTAGAACAGTAGCAATAAATATTACTTCCTACCATATAATCAAGGCATAAAACACAGGGAGGACCATTTTTCCAGACAAGGAATACCATTGTTGAACGTTTGAGTGTAAAAAGCAAGACTAGAAGAGGTGGCTGTAATTGAAATTTGCTGTGTAGAAAAGGATCAGTGCTACAAGGAGGAATCTAGGGTCAACACAGGCGGTTTGCTAACCTGCTGCAACTTTTACTCTGTTGACTCTCTTACCTTATTTCTAAGTTCTTCTGTAGAAACAAATCTCTCAACGCTCGCGCATTTGCTCTGCTCTTATAAGGAATATGTATCTTTAAAATTGCAGATTAACATTATGTTAAAATTCATTATTATAGTGTGCGCAGGGAAATTATACTAATATAAACATTTATGATAGAGTGTAATTGTTCAAATTTCAGCAAGTAGTCCCAGTTTAGTACCCAACCTGTAACATGAAACACTTCTCTGGTCACAGCTCTTTCTTGCTTATGGGACCAATAAATTAATTCGCATTTGCAAGTTAAATAAATCCTTTGAATGTATTATTGATGCAAACAAATGAGGATTGGGGCTCTAGACAATACCTAATGAAGCTGACTCAACACAGCCTGTTCCCGCTGAAGGGTGCCAGGTTTCGGTGCGGGAAGATGGATGCCTGTTTCAACCCGTAATTATCCCGTGGCTTACGCTCGCTTTATACGTTCCTTGGCTGGGCGCAAAGCTAAGGGCACCACGATAAGTAATTAATTACTGGGGATCCACTGGCAGCTATTAAAGCAAGCTTATGCTCAGCTGATAGTTTGTGAGTGTATCTGTGCTTTGATCTCCTTGTAGACTCAGGGTGTTGACTCTCTCAATTATTTTTTCTGGTAAATATTGCTAATCAGAAGATCTTTTAGAAGAGGTTTGTACCTTTTCTGAAGATGGTTGCTTTTTTCAGCTGCAGACTCCAACTGGTGCTAAATAAACTTAGTTAAAAAGCCCTACTCTATACATCTGAATTATAAATAAAGTGCGCAGCATAGAAATAAATGCCAGCTGAAAGGCTGCAGCAGTACGCGGTGGAAAGCACCTTTAACCTGCTGGAGAACGGAACATTTCCCTTCCCTGAGAAGAGAACCACCTGAGAGCAAAAGGTTACTCTCCTCTTATGCCGTTAAGGAAGGCTTTCCCCGCTTCAGCCTTAATCCAGAAAGCAAATCGGATGCGTTACACTATAGGGTGGGACGAAGCTGCTATATATGGTTCAAAACTGCATCCACGGGCTGCAAGAGCCAACGATTTCCACATTGAAAATGAATGTTTGTGATACTGTAAAATGGATTCAGCCCAAGTTAATAGGATCCTGTTTTCTCTCCAGGCATTTCTGGTCTGGGCTCGGTTCTCCGGGCTGCATATTCACGCACGCAGAACCTGCAAGCCTGCTGCAGCTGCAGAGCAGGCGTTCCTCAGCCCCGTCCCATCAGCGCTGTGTTGTGGGCAGGGGCTCCAGCTGCAGGGCACGGGTTCGTAACCTGACTTGGAACAAGTCACTTCATCTCCCTTTCCCTCGGATCTGGAGCTGCAGGAGATCGTAGTCTTTCCCTAAATTGTCTAGACACGGTTCGGTGTTTCGAGTCAGGTGGCGTAGGCGTAGCAGCACCTTGTTGTAGAGGTGTATGTACCTGGTGAGTATCAAGAGCCTGGGGGGTACTGTAGAATTTTATTTCAGCTGATGGGAGACAAGAGCAATATTATGGAGATCTTCTAAAACAAAGAGGCTGGACAGCCACCCTGAGCACCTTTCAGAGAAGGTTTGTTTCTCCTCCTCAGGAGGGCAAGCACGATTCCGGTGGATAACGCTTCTCTTTTCTAATGTAATTTAGAAACCAGTCTCCACGCCTGCGGATCAGTGCCCTCTTTAAGATATGGGGGGAAATTTGTATGTGTACCTTTTTGACTCTCCCACTTTTAATTACCCTTTTTCAGCACCGTAATTCAGGTGTCTTGGAGAGATGACATCCCAAAGAGCATCCCTTGACAGGCCACAACAGTGGTGCTTCTAATTACAGGGTATGCTGCCGGAAAGTTCGTTAACCACAGAAAGACAGCAGCTTTATAGGGCAGGGAGGGATGGCACTGGGTTAACGAGACCCCAGATGAAGCTCCATTCGCTTACTCTCCTCTGGCACAATGTGGCAGATGATGTTGGTCATTCTTGTGTTCCTCTGAATTTGAGGCTATGCTGCTGCAAGTGGTACATTCTAGAAAAATGGGCATTTACTGGGTGGCTGCGGGGAGCCACATCTCTCTGGACCTGTCGGCAGGAGGGTGTCTCCGTGGAAATAAATGCGGCGTAGGGGTCCAAGCAGCTATCGGGATGACCTCCAGAAGTGCCACCAGGGAAGACGAGTTAAGTGGGGCTGAGCTGGACTCTTGTGTCCTGGCGCCAGGAGAGAAAAATACAAGTTTGCTTTGAACACCTTGATCTAGAGTTTGGCTGTTTCTCGGCTTTAATTCTCACCGGCAGCAACTTGAATTCATAGACCTACTTGCTGGTTCTCTCTTCTGTGCAGGTGGCAACCAACTGGCCGGTTGGCAATGAGTAATGCATTGGGTTAAAGGCTTCAGAGGGATAGTTACATGGTCAGAGAGGTCACAGAAACTATTGTCAAGGCCTAAGCACCAAATGGAGCTATAGCAACTTGATTAATTGGCTAAATTAGAGAGGCTTTGACCTACCTCACAGAAGTTTAATGAATTAGTTGATTAGTTACAGAAAGTTGTTTCACCACAGCAAAGCAGGGAAGGTCGTTGGTCTCCAGAAAATGACCTTCACTGGAAACTGCCACAGCGATGCTTTTGGGCAAACTGTTTTTCTCACTCTGGTGGAGTGAATGAGGTTTCCAGACCCTGTGCAAAGCATGACAGAAAGGAGTGTATTAAAACTCTGCAAATTCTGCAATGCACGGGACCTTGCGTTATTTTTCGGCATCCCAACACCGGTCAGACTAGCTTGCTTGCTCATGGCTTGTGCATTTCTATTTTCCACCCTTTTTCCCTTCTTTTTACCTCTTCATTTGCTGTGTTGATGTGTTTGAAGAACTTGCCGCCCTCCCTCCTGTTTTGCGCTAGCTCTGCGTTATATTCAGTAGGAAAGCTCATTCTCCAGATGCTACTTGAAAATGACCTAAACAGATAATTTTTGACCGTGAATTAAAATCTGATTATATCTCCAAAAATACCTTTATCAATAGCAGCCTATTTTTAACAGAAAAATGTCATCTCTCTCATAGTCATTGTTGTTGGGCAGAAATTTATGAGTTGGGATGGGTACAAGGGTTGGTATCATGGCCCTCAAACCTGATTTGATCAATAAAGCAAACTGCCTTAAATGAAAATAGAACAGCAATTGTAAGCATGTTAGACAAATAAAGTAATTGCAGTCTGTTGGACATGAAATGAAAATCCCTGTTTCCTTATGAGTTATTAGAATATATTATTGATTACACAAAAAGCACAGATATTATTCATTTGTATTTTATTAATTTGTGATACGTTTAAGACCTGGTCTGTTGTGTATAAGGAAAATAAAAGAGTAGGTAGAGATTTGGTAAGTATGCGTTGGTGATGCAGTCACAGTTTCATTCAAAAATACCCTATAACACTGTTCCTGCCTAGGTTTAAAAGCTTGGTACCGATATGCACCACAGAACAATGCCGCAAATCTGCTTTTGGTTTGGCATACTGCAGTGTGGTGGTAACAGTTTGAGGTTAATCATGCTTATGATATAACAGTTTTATGCAGGGATGCTAAAGTGCAATAGTGTGATTTGGGGCTTCTGCCTGTGTTCATAATTTTGGGGAAAACACACAGATAAAATTGGGTACAGAGCGTCTGCTGCGAATTCAAGGCAGGTTGCTTCCCTGTGACTGGAGGGTAGAAGACAGGCTGGGAACGGAGCAGGAGGACACTCCTGTTCTGGCCGCTCTGCCCCCCGACTGCAAGGGTTTCCCTTGCCCTGACCCGCTCCCTGGGAGAGCCGCAGATGACGCAGCGGAGCCGTGTGCTCCTCGGGGCGTGGGACTGGGGTTGCCTTGGTCGGTCCCTCTCCTTTCTGGCTGATTTCAGACCGTTTCTGGGATGTGGTGGGACCCCTCGCGTAGCTGTCGAACGCTTTGGTACGCCCAAGCACAGGAAAATGTTTTCTCTTCCCTTCGACATGCCCAGGTACAGTTCATCATCAGGTGCTGAATAAAAAGGGACTGCTAGGATTAGCATTTTGGAGCTTGCTCATTACAAGTCATTGCACTTTTAAAATGAGTTTCCATTTACATTTTTTGCCAAAAGGCAGCTGTGAAAAAGCCCTTGGACTAAACTCTCTCCTTAGGGGGTAAAGCAACCTCCAGTATATTTTAATGGATTCTTGTCAAATTACTGATCAGAATAAATCCAAGTGCTCTTGGAGACTGAATGTTTCTTGTTAAACTCTCCAAAACAGAATAGGATTGATTTGGAAATGTCACTTGTGATTTAAAAGCTTAGAGGTGAGAACGTTGGGATATAATTAGAAGCAGCTGATTTTTCTTTTATTTATTCCTTGTTGCCTGCATGAAAACGTGATGCCCCTGAGTGACTTTCTCGTCCAGCCCAAACTGGTGGCCGGCAAAGGTGGTACCTGAGCCAGAGGTGGGTCTGAGATCTCAGGTGTCTCCCGTGGGTCAGGAAAACCAAGCAAATTCAAGTGATAGCAGTGTGATATGGACACCTCACATTGCCTTCTTCTGTGCCGCCTTTTGGTTAAGTATTTTAAGTATTCAAGTTGTCACATGTTGCAGGCGATCTCCCGGGTCGCTCCCTGTGTTTCCAGCCGGAGACATTCCATCTGGCTCTGGAGCAGCCGCCCATCCTTCACCTCTCAGCACCTCCTCGCCCGGCACGTTCAAAACCTCTCCTCCCTTTGATGTCTTGCTTTGCAGCCCACGTGGAGCTATGGTGACCTGTGGTCTCAGTGCAGCCATCACCTCCCCGTCCCCAGGCTCCTTGTCTCTTCCCAGCCCCTCTGGAGCAGGGAAACCATCACGGGAGCCCAGCCGGGACGTCTCTGCCAGGCTGGTTCAGGAATTGAAAGGGGTGGGAGAAGGAGACCCGTGTGTCCCTGAGGGATCCCCACCTCCCTCCTCCTGCTCGGGCTTCGGTGTTGGTTTCCCTTCGGAAGAGAGACGAGCCGTGGAGCCGTAATGACCCCGCTGAGGCACACGGAGGAGTTCAGCCCTCGCCCATGGTGATGCTGGGCTGCCCTTCCCTTCCTCCAAGGAAACCCATTAACATCTATTTAGGGACACCTGTATCTCACCAACTTGCACACGCAGCGTTAACCCTGTCCTTGCCGAGGGGCTGGCATTGTGAAGCCAGGCGAGAGGGATCGTGCTCTTATTTACAGGGGCAGCTTCTGAGGCTCACGTCGGACCTGACTCGGCGGCCGTCTCCTCTGGGGGATAAAACACCTGCGGATAAAGCAACGTTTTCTCTTTTAATGCAGATGGTTCAAATCAGGATTTACCAATTACTGTCATATGATGAAATCAGCATTCCCCTGCACAAGGAAAGGCGGCAAAAAATAGTGATATTTAAAGAGTAATTTTAGCAGCCATAGTCGATATGATAAAAGGCCTGCAAAGAGGGGGAAACTTACTGGGTCCACAGTTCTTAATTTAATTGGATTCTTTCTTAAAGGAAAGAGACAAGGTCCTGCAACACTGTACTAATTTCCAATATTAGGAAATATTAATGTGAAATACCACTGTCATACCCACCCAGAGCCATGAGGACAGCAGTTTCAAAAAGGAAAGGAGGGAGGTGTCTTTGCTGGGGACACAGAGAGAGGGGAGGAGAGGAGCGGAGCGGAGCGGAGCGCTGCGTGGTGTTTCCCTGCCTGGTCAAGGAGAGCAGATTTCTGACCGACGGGACACAGAATCACAGAGTCACAGAATCGTAGAGGTTGGAAAAGACCTTTAAGATCATCGAGTCCAACCGTAAACCTAACACTGCCAAGCCCACCACTACACCCTGTCCCTAAGCAATGGGACACGAGAGGGTCCCTTTGCTCAGCTGGCTCCCTGTAACAGGAGACGCTGGTTTGCACAGGAGCTTAGCGGTGTGTTGCTGCATCCTCCTGGTTTTGCTTTCTCGGTTGTGCTTTGAGCATTGACCTTCTGCCCTCACGGGCTCTTTCTGTACCGGGGAGAGTGCACACAGTATTGTTTCTTGCTATATTAGCATTTGCAAATGTAGTTGATACTTTCTGAAATCAGATGCGCTACAATAAAAAGTCCAGAGTTGTCGCCCTAATTTGAAGAGACTTTTTAAAGAGATCTTCTGCTGTTGGAAGGCAATCTTGCAGCAATTAATTGTAAAATTACGTTTTGGGTGAACAGCATACATCATTTTAGAGATTAATTCTTCTGGAAATAGAATCTTTCATCACTCTAGGTATTACTTTTGAAATAAACTCCTTTATTTCTCAAAAATAGAATGTGAGCCTATAAATAGAAATCATATTGTGAATTCAGATTTTAACTGAAATCACTGATATAAAGTATTCAAGATACAGTCTTTGAAAAAGTCTGATTGTGATAATCCCACAGCGTTAGAATCATATTGCGCCGCCAAAGGTATGAAAAGACCCGGTCTCTCTTTTTTTCAAATACAGTAAGTGTAGCCATTGATCAGGATCACCCGGTCCGTTCTCCATCCTAGCTTTGCCCTGATGATGTGCATTTCTTCTGCTCATATTATCTTTGTTGAATTTTAATAAGATTCAATTTCCTGACATCTAAGGCTCTTTGTACCTTGCAAATTGTTATCCTTAGTTATCCTTATAAAAGAGGACACATTCATTACTGCCCTCCGATAACTGTGGACAAAGAAACATGCCAAGGGCGCAACCCCATTATTAGCATAAGGCAGATGTGGTGCGCTGTGTGCTCTGCAGGTAGCTTGCACGTGCCCGGCTGTAACTGCTCCTGGGACAGTTTAACATAGTGTCTGTAACGGCTGGATTTACTTGAGGGGGGCAGGCAAAGAAAATGGGTCAGGGCTTAAATTTGGAGTGTGCTGGAGGATGTTGCCGAGGTCGTGGAGGGCAGGAGGGGATGCCTGAGCGTAATGCCCAGCACGGCTTAGATTTAACTTTGAGTGGCCTGAGAAGCATCCGCACTGGGAAATCCAGTGCTGTCAAGGAGAAGAGCAGAAACCGTTCCTGGTGTCCAGATTATGGGGTCGCAGGCTTCCTATACTTCACCTCAGTGATTTCACCTACATTTCCATTTCCATTGTGATACTGTAAATGTATGTGAGTCCTGCACTCAATGTTTGTCGTAGCAGAGGTCAGGAAGTATTGGACGCTGTGCCCGGAGCGGAAGGGAGAAACTCCCCTTTTTTGCTGCTGCTGCCAGAGCAAGCAAATCCCATTCCCAGCCGTATGGGGATCCATCACTGTGCAGCTGCCTGCGTACTCCAGAAGAAATTAAATACTGGACAGGAAGAATTGTGTGTCGGTAGCAGGTCTTTGCCAGGTGCTTATGCAGACACAGTGGGTTACTCTCTGTGACGCTGCCTCCACGCTTGTGCATGCAGCCAAAGACGCGGGGCTGAAACCAGCCGTCCTTCCCAGGTACTGGTAGAAAATGAGCCTGATTCCTACATGTGCCTTTTTGCCCGGCAGACTTGTGCTGACAGAGTCAGGTACAGTGAGGCCAAGGAAAAATGGCGATGAAGGAGGCGACCCCGGGGCTGACTGCTGCAGCACGGCAGCCGGGACATCGCTGGCATCCGTACCTGGGGGGAACGTGGCATGACGCACGCTCCTGCTCGCTTGAACCATGGGCCTTTGGCGTCAGCCCTTCAGGGAGCGTGCATCTTCCAGTGCCAACTTGGAGCGATTCCTAGAAATGACATCCTGGTTTGATTTTTTTTTTTTTTAAGGGAAAACCCCATCTTTGAAACAAGTAAGAATGACTGTGAGCAACAGGGGGAGAACGTTGATGTTTCTCTGATGGGAGTAATGCAGCATATGGATAGTGCGAGGCTCACAGCACCTGTGGGGAGCAGACAGCAATATTAATGCCTTTTACATCCGCCGAGGCAATTGCTGGAGAAATCCTTCCATGAGTCCTTGCTTGTTGGCAAGGCGAGGAGGATTTTCAGAGCAGGAGGGTGCTGTGCTTGGCAGCGTGCCCGACCCGTGTGTCTGCAGGTGCTGCCATCGCTGGTCAGAAACGCTGTGCCTCCTCTGTACTTGGCTGTCAGTGTCAGCTTTGCAGCACTGAGGACAAAGACGAGGACAGCGTAACCCCATACGACAATAGGCGCGAGGAGCCAGGCTTCGCTATGCTCACTGCAGCCCTTGTGCATAGCCCTGCATCCCCTTTTCCCTGCCGTGCCACACAAGAGAGTCACGGATGCGTCCTTATTGTAACCTGCTGCTCTGTAAATTGCTGCTCTTCTTTTTACACGGCAAAGCTACAGATCACACAGCAAAGTCTCTGGGCCAGGGCATGATCTGCTCAGTTCTGGTACAGCAGGTCCCTGCATCCCTCCATCCTTGTAGCATGTTACCCTGCCGCCTCCTTCCCGGGCCCGGCAGCATCGTATAAAGGCTCTGAAAGCGTCCTTGCAGAGTCCTTCATCCGCCAGTGTTTTTCTGGTGCTGCTCCGGGGACATAACGAGCCTTTGTCAAGGAGTAAATGAGTTTAGAGGAGGAATGGCCTGACCCAACGCTTTGCAAGTGATTAGCGGTGAGTGATGCTGCCTGGGGTGGAGCAGGATGAGCCCACAGGTGCTGAAGAGAGCTGGCTTTTCCAGAATCATAACGCCCTGGCCTGTCTTTCTCTGCGATGGCTGGGAAGCAGGCAGTAAGTGTAGACAGAGAATGGGAAGCTGGAAATTACTGCAGTCCTTTCCTTGCTAAATACAGGTTGAAGTGATTAACAGGGAGAAGCATCTTCAGTTTCCCGGGATAAAAGCTAGGCTTTTCTGTGTCCCAGATGCTGGCGCCTGGTTTCCCTTTAGTGTCCTTGCAGCCACCATGATCTCAGGAAAGAGGCTGCAGAGATAACGTCGAGGAGAGGGACTGGGTCTGCCTCTACCGTAGCTGCAGAGGATGTAAATGCTCGGTGCTTGCCTGCTTAGTTTCTGCTGCCTTAGCCATTTTTAAGAAAGAAATCTACATTAGGCAACCATTACTCAGCATATTTTATGGTATTTTGCCCTGGTTTGAGTGTGTAAAGTTACGAAGCTGTTTAATTCAGCACTTTTCCTGCATAGTTGGATGGCATAACTCAGGTTGAGTTCAGCGTCTGTAGCAGCAGCGTGGAAAAGGGACGTCAGTTTGGGGAAACTTGATCTTTGATTGCTTCCCACAAAACTCCTGCCACGATGTCAGTGTCCCTCTAACCGGTTTGCTCAACCGCTCTGGCGTGTCGTGCTGCGGCGAACCTGAGACTTGGCCTTTTTCCAGCTCCTTTCTGATACCCCACCTGTACTCACCTGAAGAACAGCTTGGGGTTTGCTGGTTGTTATTCCTCTGGTCTGTTCTCTGCTGGTTCATTGGTTCTACCTTCTTTATTTTTTACATTCTCCCAATGAATGAGCGGTGTAGCCACAATGATAGCCAGCGGGTTATTAATGTCACCTCCAGGTTTGCTTGCAGGTAGTCTCTGAATGCATCTGACTGTGTTGCATCTACCATGTGGTGCTGATACGATATTTAGCACAAAGGAAAGGATTTCTTATGTGCCTACCTCTGTATTCTCACATATGTTTCCAGCCCTCAGGATAAGGGCACAAATGCATACAAACGTATGCACGCTGCTCCAGCTTATCCACGAGCGACTCCCGGAGCCGTTGCCTCCCAACTGGGAAGGCATTGCTAGCAGTGCTGTTTCCTGGGCTGTCCAGAGGTGACCAAGTCTTGAGCATCGGCCAAATCCGTCCTATTTGCAGCTCAGAGTTCAAGCTTACAGCACAAGCCCTTTGTTGTATTGCTCAAAGCTGAGAATCATTGCTGTCGGTTCCTGTAAGACACCTTGGGAAAGACTGCCTTTTGCATGGGATTCCCTGCAACAAGGGGGCAGTGGTTTGATGAAGCAGGAGGGTCAGAGTGACGCCAGTGCTGCATCTCACGGTAGCAGCCCGTCTCCTCCGGGTCCGGTGGGCAGGGTGACAACGGTGCGTGCCTTGGGAAGGGTCTTCCCGAGGCATTCCCTGCTCTGCCGGAGGCTCCCTGCCGCAGCATCTCCTCCCTCGCAAAGTCTTGGTGTTTGAAGAGTGAGCGCCAGGCTGCCCTGATTAAAATTTAATGAGGCTTGGTATTATTGAGGGCCCTTTAGTGTCAGTTCTGCACTCATCAGCAAATAAATACATCAGCCGGTGGTGTGGGGGCGAGCCCCATCTCTGCCAGCAGAACCCCCGGGTGGCCGCAGGGTCAGCTTCTGCTGGAGGGGAGCGGCTCGGGGCAAGGTGGGGAGCTGGGCGGCTGTTCGTTTTCTCTCCAGCAGCTGCTGGAGCAGGGGTTCCCTTTTATTTGTTATTTGCATACTTTAGCCATTGGAATTGAATTCATGCCCATTAAAACTAAATTAGCGCTGCCTGGAATTTTAAATAGGCTCTGGCAGAGCAGCCCATTAACTGTATCAGAGCGGTTTCTGCAGATCCCTCCTCTATAGGCGCACGATGCACACTGGAAACCACTGCAAAATGTTGATTATTTGCATGTTCCTGAGGATAATTGGAGTGCCGATATTAGAGACAATGTATTACGGTTTTGAAAGCCATCAGCATGGCTCAGAGCTGGGTTTAACTTCCTCTACTTCAGAAGAAGGTATGGTGTAAAGGTCTCACCAAATTGGTTTGCAATTCCTTGGGTTTAACACCATATTCATGCCACGACCTCTGGGTCCCTGTGCCGCCCGTCCCTCGCATGAGGCTCTGGCAAGCCCATCGCCGCCTCTCAAGGTTGCCCTGCTCCATCCCTGGCAGGTCCACTGGCACCCCCTGACCCCAGCCCCTTCTTCCTCACCCCCCCACAGCCTTTCTGCTCTTTGGGGGCCCCCACTGACAGCGTGCCCGGGACGTTGGCTGCTCTGACCTCGGGTTCGGAGCCCTGTTGGCTGGGACCCCAGGAGCGGCCCTGACCCCTCGCTGTCTGAAGGGATGCTTTGCGCCTTCCTCCCAGCCCTCGTCCCCATCCCGGGCGTGGGAGCCCCACGTTGGGTCATTCACAGCCCTTTCCTGGAAAGCGTTCAGCACTCAGGTAGCCGTGCCAGGTCTGGCAGCACGGCTTGCCCAGCAGCTCTGGGAGTAAATGGACGCTATGTGTTGGACTGGCTATTAAAATAATCTCTTTTGTTCAATAGTCTCTAATGAGAAAAGAGAAAATACACCTGAGCGAAACGGTGCGTCTTGTTTACAAAGAGCAGAATTTAATTTAAAGCTTATTCTTTGCAGAAGAAAAACATGTTCAATCAGCCAGAGATACTACAGCGGAGTTTATGAGACGAGGCTTGGCTGCCTGTTCCTGGTACCAGCCAGGATCCTCAAATTCTGTTGGATTATGTATTGGATATCTTTCATGATTATGAAATAAGTGAATGGAGCATCACACTGGTGTTCTTCCAATGTTACGCACTTCTCAGCAGTCCCTGCTCCAGACATTTCCCAGGCACGCTTCCATCAGGCCGTTGTGTTGGCTTTATTTTGCTTGGCTACACGTGTGCGTCTGTATATCAGCAAAAAAACCCGAGGAACTTTCTCATTTGAGCCCAGAGAAATGGGTCAGCACTATGCAAAGACAGGCATCCTTTTTTATTTTTTTTTCTCCCGGAGCCAAGTCTGTTCCTGGAACGTCCAAAAATGCTTTCTGGCTTTCCAGGCCGAGGGAGATCACACAAACGCGGGGTGCGTTGTCCCCAAGTACAAAATACCATGGTGCGCATCCTTAATTGCCGCTGTGACTCCTCCATCCCAGGGCAGGTGCTGCACAGAGAGGGGGACTGCCCATTTATCGCCTTGGATGACAAGTCTCCGTCTCACAGTCCTTCCTCCTGTAATAATAAAAAAATACACTATAGGCATCAATCTACAGTCAATCAATTCAGCTCCTTCGCTTCTGCAAGGCCAAAGCACGACCTGCCCTGGTGCCTCTCGTTGGCTGCCCATCAGGCAGCCGGGAGGGGAAAGGCTGGGAATCGGCACCGTGGCTTGGAGCAGCGCAAAGAAAAATTTCTTCTAGAATTTGATATAAAGTGGCCAACACGACTCCTGTGTAATTGCTTTGAATGCAATTAATGCTGCCTGAGTAGATGTTAGGAATTATAAAGAGGAATAAGAGTCTGAGCTTGTCACCTAAACTATGATAATATTCCTTCAAAGGAGGCACATTTGCAAACATTATTAATTACCTGGGGAATAGCTCAGGGTTTAAACTGAATTAAGGGGGGAATGTGTTTTTGTGATTTCGGGTTTGATTGAGAGAGAGAGATTACCGTATTCTCAAACAATGGAGCATTTCTTTGTTACAGACCTGGCAGCAAAATACAAGGAGTTAGTCTGCACTGAGTCCCCCACCCCCCAAAACCAATTTACCAGCAAGGATATTATGCCAGGAATTACCTGGGGCCAAAAGAGCTTTTAAAAGTGTTTAGCACAGGCTCCTCTAATCAGAAAAACCCAGGAGTGCATAGCTAAAATTCGTCTTTTTTGTCTTCCATGAAGGGTTGTTTGGCTTTAGGGTGCGTTGGAGCTTTTTTGGGTGTGGTTGTTCTCGTGGTGGGCTGTGGGTACCTTTGTGGGGTCCTGCAAAAAAAAAAACCAACCCACCTTCAGATGGAAATGGAGGTATCCAACCAATTTCCCCGACCGCTTCTGGCAGGCGGGTGGCAGGGGAAGGGATGGCATGACCCCACAGCAGGCGGGTGCGAGGTCGGACGGGCTTGTGGCTTGCATGGGGCCAGCAAACCTTGATGTGGCGCAGGCAATAAAAACCAAAGGACCCAGTAAATTACCTGCAGCACAAGCTGCCAGGGGAACTGAGTACAAGAGTGGTGTGAAAGCAAGACTGCTTAGACCCTGTTAGCCAGGGAAATACCTAGGGTCTCCTTTTTTTTTTTCCCCCTAATCTTTTTTTCCTGCTCTTAATATAAAGAAATCATCAGCTTGTCTAAAATGACCCTATCCTAAGCCAAAACTACCAGGCAGATCTCACCTTCATCAGAGGTCTGCTTGTCTGAGAAGGCACCTGGAGCTGGTTTCAGCCCCCAGTTTTACTCGCATCCCTGCAGCTGAATGGATTTAGAGCATTCAAGAGATCTCATTACTGTAATACAGAGCATAGCCGTGTGAGTCCTTTATAAACCCTGCCCTAGTCTAGTACCCAGACACCCTGGGATGGAGGCTCAGCAGGTGCGGTGTCCTCTTTTGGCCAGACCTGTGTGGCCATAGAGTCTCTACGTTGATTCTGAGATGACTTTTCCTACAAGCCACAGAAGCCTGGCACTTCCTTAATTGCAACATGCAAGCTGCACTTCAAAATACTCTTAAAAGGTGTTTGCTGCTTGGCTCAGCTGTGAGCTGAGGATTTCAGGGAGCTTTGCATGGAAATGGCATCTTCCTTCAGCCCTTGAGTTGCTGCTGTCACTGGAAGGTAAGTTTTATTTTAATTCTGTGGTGGTAAAACCCCAGCACCTGCGATAGCCTCTCTGGCTGCGTGTGAGGAGCCTGCAGTCACGTCCCTTGAATTGCTAAGCAACTGTGGGCCACTCGCTCTCCTGGAGCAAATTGAAATGTTGATTTATCTATTTGTTTTGCAACCAACACTAGGGCTTCATTATGCTGTTCCCTAGGGACTTAATCCACGTGCTCGGATTGGAAATTAACTCTTCTTAGCAAAAAGTGTGCATGGCTTTGTTTTTAATTTTGAAGAAAAGTCCAGAAGCATAACGCTTGGCTTGCTGTGTGTTTGCATGTGGCTGTGGGCTGTTTCAGGAAGAAAACATGGAGTCTCCCGTCCCTGGGCTGCTGGATGCTGGTTTCACATCCAGGTCTGATCCAGGATGTCGTCTGAGCCTCATATGCCATCTATAGGTCTGTGATGTATGCTGCTTGTGACTGTACCGCTGCTAGTTAGTCAGAGAGGCGGTTAGTTGAAAGCAGAATTCAGCAGCAGCACAGACAGAAATGTGAGACACCGATCCGGGACGAGTGGCGCAGGGAAGCAGCATACCCCAGAACTGGCACAGAGCAGGTGAGAGGAGGAATGCAGGTGCTGAAGCAGGGCAGGGATCTGTTCAAGAAGTGCCAGACTTTGCGCACGATCACTGGGAATGTTTTACAGAAATTATCTACCCACACAAATGTGCAAATTTGCATGTCGTGTAGGCAAAACACAGCAGTCTTAGTTTTACAAAAAGTGCATAAAAGCTCGGTAGCAGCAGCCTGTGGCTTCCCAGTGCTCTGCTTGCCAGGCACCCCTAAGCCTAGCTTTGTGAAGCGGGACTTATTTTTAGGGATAGGCAAGCATGGTCCGTGGCAGAACAACTCCTCTGAGCCTTTGCTGCATCTGCTGGTTATCTTCCAGCTTGTTGGAGGAGTAAAGGTCTGAGAGGTGGACTGTGTTTTGCTGCAAGTGGGAGCCACCAAAGGTCCCTAGACAGGATCAGTGTTTAACCCCTGGTGAGCCAAGATGCATTGCAGCTGCAAGAGCCACTCTTTGGTAGCACTCACAGGCATCCCCCCAACCCAAACAGTAGTGTCTACTTAAACTTTGTTAAAAGACTGGGAAAATGGAAACATATGCGTACAAAATTAGATTATCTGTTCCCTTGTGTTGAGTGTTAAAATATATAATAATGCGATATAATGCTTAATTACATGAGTGAATATTTTGTTACATGGTTGGATGTGTTCCCATATGGAGCATAAGTAAGGTTGGAATGTGGGACTTCTGGATTTTCTTGAGCTAAAGAAATACCTGATGGCAAAACTGGGCTGCCGCTTTTGATGTGTGCCGTATCGCTCCAAAGGCTCCAGTCCACAGTTTTATGTGTGGTGCATGGTTTGTAGGAGGGTGGTTGGGAGCTGTAGGGCTCTTGAATGAGGTGCCGGTCCCAAGAGCAAGGGGTGGCACAGTGGTTGGAGCTGGCATGGCGCAGACTGTCCTGCCCCGGAGTCTCACCACCGGTGTTGAGATCTGCCTCTTGCAGGCATTTCTTCACTGATTGGGCTGCCAAATCGCCGTTTCACATGCGAAGCACACACGTAGCAGACCTGCTGCATCTTCCTGCACGTGCTTTGTGCATCCACAGCCTCCTCCCGCCACGTGCATCCACCCATGTGCCTGTTCTGCTGGGGCATGCCGAACTTCACTGGCAGGTGCAGCACTTGTGGCCAGCTTTCGTTACCTTTGTGCAAACTGCATGTGAGATCTCCTACGTCTGTGATGCTCTTTTCTCTTATGTCACCCGCTAATGATCCACGTGGTCTCACCGTGGGGATCTGCTAGCCCATTGCTGTTCACTTGTGATAGAAACTCCTTGGGTCAGTTTCTCCCCAGAATCTGGATGCTTCCTTTCTTGGTGGCTGATGTTTCCATAAGCAAACAGAAAATAGATTATAACAAATCTATAATCAAGCAGATGTAGCTTGATGAACTGAAGCAAACCATACAGGTTGTGGCAGCTGCAGTATACCCTTCTCATAGGGACCAAAACCAGAGGCTGTCTCACAGCTGCTCCAAATGTCATCTTACTGCATATTTTTAATTGGCATCTGGACTCGGATCTTAGCTCCAAAAATACTTGTGGCAAACTAATTTAAGGACTTCTTTTTTTCCTTCCCCCCCTAGAAACATAATAGCATCTGTGGTGTTTCAGCCACCTCTTGCAGTGAGGTTATGGTCCAGAGACCGCTCCAGGGGACCCTGGGAAAGGACTGGAAGAGACAAATGCAGAAAGGTTCTGCTTAAGGATGGGTGTGGGACATCTGTGTCCATTCTGCGTGCTGTTGGGGGTTAGGCCTGCACCTAAACTTGTCCATTTTGCTCCTAAAATTCCTGGACCTCCTGAGAGCATGCTGCAGAGCCGGGGAGCAGGGGGGACGTGCTGCTCGCACCTCCCCGAGCTTACAGTGCGGAAGGAAACTTCTGCTCTGCATTCTCAGAGCATGCGCCCTGTTCAACCTGAAATCCGGCAATTGCAAGACCTAGGCTAAGCTCTTCTGTGCCTTTCGGGGAGCTCTGCTCTTCACAAGTTCTTCTTCAGTTCGAAAGGAAATGGAAATTATGGGAAATAGGAAGAGGAGGAAGCTAAGAAGGTACATCAGGATTGAGGAGTCTGGCATAATAAATTAACAGATAAACAGGCTATCAAATTGATTGTTTAGAACTTGCCCCATGTCAATGAACAGAAAGCATGTTTGCTCATTAAGCCCAGACCACGTTCACAATTCTTTTTCCAAGCACTTTCAGGAAAGTAACAGTAATTAATAATCTTTAAAGCTCGTGCAAGTGCTGCACATCCTGAGATTTCCTTTTGGACTATCTGTGCATTCCAGCTCCCTGGCTGTGCTTCGGCTTGCTGTTCCTCATGTGCAGAATGCATTATTAAAATGCACTTAAGCAAAACATAGCAAATGGCTTCCCTTCTCAGATGGAGCAGAGCTGGCTGCCTCTGCTTGTACCAATGGCAGTTAGCTGCTGAAAGAAGAGAAATGATGAAGTATGAGGTTATTTAAGGCTCAGTCTGCCTTGGCGGAATGTGCTTAAAATGAAGATGTTGCTGATGAATAGAGAAAGAAAAGAGAGAGGAGTAGAAGGCCCTGGGCCAAGGGTACTTGGCAATGTGGAGGTATTATCTGAAGAACTTTTTAGCCAGTGACTAAATGGTGTCTGGCACCTGAGTCAAAAGTTTCAGGGCTGGGGAGGGCAGGACATAGTAATGTAAGACTGAGGGGGTCCTCTGCCATGAATGTCTTGACTGAGGCATCCAGCAACACCTGCAAAGAGTTACAGGTCGACATTTTGCTGTATTCAATCTAAACATACAGGAAATTACTACTCGGGATTATTTATGTAAAATTAGGGCTGTTCTCTGCATTTGCTGACAGTCTTGTCATCATGAGAGGACGTTTTGGCAAAAACATTGCGGTCTTAGGGGTAAGCCCCCATTCAGCTGGCAATCCTAAGGAATTTCCTAATAGTGAATACAAGGCTTCAGCAATGTCTGCGTATGGCCTTGCACCCTGTAGGAGAGGTGAGCTTGCTTTTCTTTTTTTCCTCCTTCCACGCACCGTCAAATAACTATAAGGGAACATCAGTTATTCCATACTGGAAATTAATAGTCCATATTCTATTTGATGTTATGTCCTGTTAGTACATGAGTATTACATGTGCTGTGTACCCCAGGGCAGCTCTTATGAGCTGCTAAATGGTGACATATTTGCGTTTGCTTCCCTTTCCTACGGGGACGCTGCGGTGCTGGTGGAGATGCTCTAATCCTGTTGTGCTTCGGTCACAGCATCCGGGGTCTCGTCTGCCCCAAGGGCGCTTCTCTTGCGCCGTGCAGCGAAGCACATGCCTCCCTGTGCAGCGTACAGAGCTGGCAGTTGCGATGCTCTCTCTCCCTTCTCCAAAAAAAGAAACAGAGAAGACAGACTGTTTTTTCTGCACTTGGAGTCAGTTAGCTGTTTTAATTCCAGCTGAGAAACCAGGGCAAGAAATATACATCAACACCGTACAGACACTTTCTAAATCACCACAATCAAGCTTAAATTCTTTTTATTCTTCACTGTAAACCTGTCCTAAAGTAGGTTAGTGGATCAGAGCAGATCTGCTCTATATTTATAGGTTGTTTCCTTTTGGTTCTTGCTGCTTGGCTGGATGCTGCTAAAGAGGACTCCATGTTCCAGCAGTCTTTCTCTTTGCTGCAGCTTTAAAACCTTCTATTTTTGTCTGTAGGAATCCCATCTCCCCAGCTCCCTTCTCTGCTAAAATCAGCACACTGGCAATGCTGAAAGTCTTTCATCGTGTGCCATGCCAAGATCTGACTATGATGAAAAATGCTGTGCCGTTTCGCTCGCAGGTGAGCACAGGTAGCAGAGGCAGCACCCAGCCCCAGCATGGGTATTCGCCCGCCGTGCTCCCAGGGCCGGCATCCTTCAGGGGCTGTCTTCAGGGAAAGCCACTTTCCTCTACCAAAAGGATGCTTTGGCCAGGATATTGCTGCACAAGCACTGTTACCCCTTTGAGCCAGACAAGCATTCAGGAGCATTTGCAGCAAAAGCAGTAGTCGTCTGGCTACAAGTCAGTTTGAATTCAGCAGGCTCCAGCAACCCAACACAGGGCTGCCCTCTCAGCAGCGTGAGGCAGGAGCCCTCATAATTTTCAAGGAGCCAAGGAGCTCTCGTAATTTAAAACCACTGTCAGGTGAAGAGACTCTACGCAGTGGCCAAATGTGATAGGCAGGGTAGGGCTGCATAATTTATGGAACTGCATTTCTTTTTGATGAGATTTTGAGTCTAAAAGCTCTGGGAAGGGTGTGCTATTTTTTATTGCATCTCTGAACTCAAGTTTTGTCAGATTCTGTGGGCACAGTCTGTGCTTGGAGAAAAAAAAATAAAAAAATTAAAAAGTGCAGGCTTGGATAGCTCTGGTTGCATGAGCACTCCTGGTCCAGCTCAATGCAAAGTAAAACAGCTCCTTGCAAATCTCTGCCAGGCGCTCCCAAGGATTAGTCTCTCCGTATCCAGAGGGAGTGTGGGTGTTAGCAGCGTGCCAGGGATTATACACACATCCCCAGCAGTCGGGTGCTGGTCCTGCTCAGCTGCAGGATGTTTGGGTGGCAGGGGGTGGTTTGTTCCCAGGTGCTCTCATCTGTATACAGAATTACAAGGTCCAACTGTGTGCTTTTAAATGACTTGGCTTGGATTACCCTTGTGTTCAGTATCTCTCTGTCCCAGGCCCCTTTTTTGTGTATTGCATGATCTGGCTGGACCTCGGGTCCAGTGCTGGCCTGTAAAAGCTGCCTGAAGCAGCAGCCAGGATCTTCCTTCCAGGCGTTTCATGGCCCTGGCTTGTACGGCAGCGTGAAATGCTCATCGCAAGTTAATTCCCAGTCGCACCGTCGCCTCTGAAAGGACAGAAATTTGGGATCGCTGTCGGCTCTTCTCCGGCATGTTGAAGGTCATCATGTGAAAGGTGCGTGGACAGTCATTGCCTCGAGTAAGTATCAGCACATCAGCCCAACAAATTCCGTTTTTCACTGCAGAGACGGGTGCCTGATGTCCGGAGTGTTGGAGGTAGACTGCTTTTGGTACAAGGGTTCCCTTTTTGAGCAGGTTATTCTGAATAAATTATTGCAGTACTCTGAGGTCAGAGGGGTTGATATCACCAGCTGTGCTAATGTATAAGGTTTTGGGAGACACATTGCTATTTTCTGGAGATAAACTGCTAGAAATCAGGAAAACGTTATAAAACTGCAGCCCAAGTTCCTGTTTCCTTATCTCTCCATGAGTGTTATCAAGAGTGTAAAATATGTGTATGATAAAGCACTCCACAGAGCAGCTGCAGTGATGTCTCCTGAAAAGCATCTCTGCCTTCCTCAGGGACGGAGGAGCCCAGAAGAGCCGTGCCACTGGGACAGGAAACCACTTCTTCCAGTCGGATCGGTGTTGGAGCGCAGGGTGCTCTAGATACTGGGCCATCAAGAATCAAGACCTTCTATAATGTGTATTTTTAATGGCAAGCTGGGAAAGAGGGAGGAAATGGGAAAGCTGTTTCTTAGTCCTGTAGGTGCTGGGGGGGGTTAAGATATCATCAGAGGCGGTCGTGGCTTGTCAGTGTTTCTCTTAATGTGCAACTGAGGTCAAGAAGCAAAGAAGATGTTTGCATAAAAACAAAAAGCAGAGGGATTGAATGAAACAAAGTATGGTAATACTGTAAACAAAGTATGGTAATAGCTTGGTGGCGCAGCCTTGTCTGATATGCTGTGGGTGACGCTGGACGGTCCCATGCAGGAGGGCTGGATGCAGATTTGAGGGGGGCAGCAGGGATCACTCCCTGGAAAGGTCCTGTGTGAAGAGAATTGAAAAGAGTAATGTTAACTGAGTGAGAAAAGAAGGTGTCATACAAATACTGCGTAAGACGAGGAATTGTTCCCAAAATTGTAGAGAAGACACTTCTGTCCTTTCTATCTTACCATCCTGAACAAGGGGACAATGAATTTTACTAAACAGCAACAAAAGTCAAATCTGTTTTGAGGAAAGGAAATACTGTGAAACTGCTGTGAGATGTCATGCAGTTCTTCAATGTGGTAAACCCAAAAATGGGATGAAGATATGTGTGGATGGAGAGAGCACCTGGAGAAATAATGAGCAACCTTGTCAGGGGGCTGCCAGAAGGGATGTCAAACCTCGGGCCACACCCAGTCAAACCTGGCCACACTTTTGGGGCCAGTCAGGGCTTTTTGTCAGTGTCCCCCCTCCCTCCCACGCCACAGTGCTTTTTCGGCTCCATGGATGAATTTCCTCCCCGTCTCAGGTCTAGCCTGCTGCCATCCATCACTTCTAGTTTGCTTGAAATTCACCTGTTGGGGCCCATGGCAGCCACGATGTGGACGTGGATGTGGGTAGGTGGAGGAGCATCCCCGCTGGGACAGCACTGGAGTGCACTGAAATGCAGGCGCCGCGCTTCCCAAACGCAGCCTGCCAGTCCTTCCCAATTAGGGGTGATGGCTTTTCCTTGTGTGGCCAGGGCGTCCACTGGAGACCTGACCGGGCTCCCTAACTGGGCTCCCTGACTTAGCGCTGCAGCAAGCAATGAAAGATAATTCAAGGCAGCCGCGCTGGAGATTCGTCAGTGTTGCTGGAAATCTTCCAGGGGAAGGGAAATGGTGCCAAGCTGACGCCAGTGCCGGGCTCGAGCAGGCGCCGTCACGAGCCCGTACCGGGCGGGACCCCGCTGCGCTGCCGCCTCCGCGGTGCCTCAGCAGCGCGGGTTTGCTTTGTGCTGGGAGATGTCATGGGGTGCCCTTGCTCTGCCAGGCGCTCTTCAAATTCATCCTGTTAATGAACGGCATCCCTAATCATAAAAATATTTTTCATAGGAGCTCCGGTGATTGCATGAGCAGTATCAGAATCATTAATTCTGAAACGTGGACTCTGGGGGACGCTTATGGCAAGTTCAGCCAGCAAAAACCTTTCCTTGTTAGTGCTTCCCCTGTTAGGCAGGTGCTGGACTGACAGTCACCCATGTACAACTCTCCTCAAAAAGCAGTTGGAGGGTCCCTCTTCTGCACCATCCCTCCGAAGCAGAAAGGGCAAAAGATTCCTTAAGTGCTGGCAAAGTTCTCATTTTCCCTGAGATAAATATTTCTTCAAAACAATATGGCAAGGTGGCTGTCACTTATACTATTTTAAACCAAAATACTATCACCTGATGTGTTATGTGAGCTGTGATTTTATTTTTTTTTTAATTGTGGTGATGCATCTTCTAAGGTCTTTCTAATGTAATTTGGGATTATTTTGACTTCCAAGGTGTGCATTCAAACTGCCTAGTTGAGGCTGCCCGTTACACTGAGCAGCAGTTGGAGGATAAGGGCTTTCCAATCTGATGGCTTTTCGTTAGCAAGCAGGGAGGTAATACCTGATACTCAATAAAAAGCCTAAATCTGGCCTATCAAAAGGAATGAGTTCTTTCTGAAGTGCCTCGGTGTTGAGACACAACTAAATCAAATGATTGGGTGAGGGGTGGGTTTCTGCCATGGGGCTAGCAGCTTCCCTTAAACACTACCTGCGTGCGATGCCTGAGCTGAATACCCTTCAGAGCTGCTTGAGAGCTTCTCTTTTCCATTTTGGTGATATCTTTCTAAACTATACATTGAACTTATCAGGGTGAGTAATGCATCACAGCTTCCCCACGTCAGACTTAATGTTACTTACTCAGCTGTAGCTTCATGTTTGCCTTTCCCTTCTGTTCATCTTCAGGCTCTGTGCTAGGACGGAGCAGATGCCGGGTCCTCCTTACCCAAAGCCGTCTGCCACAGGGATACTCTATAGGAAACCAGAACATGACTTCTGGTCCGAGCACTTTAGGGAGGTGGAGTGCTGCCCCATACCAAGGCAATGCTGTTTCCTGAGAGCAAGACGTAGCACGCTGTAACTTCTGTGAAAGGTTCCTGGAAAATGCTACGTTCGATCAAACCCGTCCTGCTGTTCTGTGGGATGCAGGTGCTTTCTGTAGGTTGGTTTTGGTTGCTTGTGAGTAAATAAGCCAAACCATCGAAGAGTTTGAGCCGCTGCCAACAGTCACAGCAATTTATCAGCTCTGTAAGCGTTGATTTTTAGGTAACGAGGGACCGATAAGATAGTGGTTGTAATTTTAGGTGCTACAGGAAAAACAAGTAATTTGCTACTTTTCCTTGCCAATATGTCTGAAGACGGATAGTATTTGGTTAAGCGCAGCTTTAAAAATGAAACCCAAGCAATTTTCTTCCAGTGGCTTTTCAGAACGTTGTGCAGCAAGATGCAGCTAAGAAGAAATGCGTGTCTCTGTTTTAAGTGCTACGTATTAATGCTGGTTTCTTTTGTGAAATTACCAGGCTTTGCTGAAATTCTGGGCCTATTCACCCCTCGTAGAAATTGTTATCTCGTCTTTAGGCGCTGATGACAAGTGTGTTTCTAGAGCTGCTATAATTTCTGAAATGATGTTGCGCAAGGATGACAAAGGAGGAATTCCTAATTTCAGGTGTTTTCCTCTTGCAGTCTCCTTGTGTTGCGTTGCCTTTTACATTTCTTCTGCTAGCTGTTAAATAATTCACTCCCAGGAGCCGCCCGGAGTTCCCTCTCTTTCCGTGCTGCCCCTCTCTTCAGCACGCTCTGCCAAGACTCCCCCGTTTGAGCTCCCTGTTTCTTTGGCCGCATCAGGCACTTTAGCGTGCCGATGGTTTGCAGGACTGGTGCTGTTTCAAACAGTCCTTTTATAATGTTCCACTTCATTTTATTCTGATGTGTGTATATATAAATAATTGGCTGCCTTTAGTCGGTTGCAACTATACTCCTGAGTCATATTTCCACCATTTTTCCTCTGCTTTTTTTGCAGAAATCAGTAGGCAGATGTGGGAATTGGCACTGCTCTTTTAATAAATGCAGTCACTCAAATGCCTTTAGCACCTGAGTGTGTTTTTTCTGAACAGCAGTCAGCTTTTGCTATTTGTATCACCCTTTCACCTTATTATGTTTACATTTCTATAGCAAAACACTGTATGTTTTCAGCAAAATTAATCAGTATAATTATATGTGATTTCCAATGTCAGGTTCAGCTGAAATGCTGATTTAGGGTGGTGATTAGCCCTATCAGAAGCGACGAGGATGGAGAGCTAATCTCTGCCTAAAACTGTTATTTTGAAAGATGCCATTTATGCTCTATTCATAAATTGAATATTTCCTCTGAACCCCCCCAGCCGATTTGAGTAGAAAATGTATTTATGCTAGATGGCGGTGCACCTTGTTTGTTTTAGACTGCTGCTTTGCTGCTGTTCGCAGAGGCTGCCATTATTCAGACAGAAAGGGGTTGAGCTAGGTGTAGGTATTTATTAATGGGACCTCTGTGCCTTTGTATTTGGCTGAGGTTATACCAAATGAAACCTTGAAATTATTTAAATCTGCATGGTCTCTGTCTTTTCTGATCCCTAAAAAAAAAAAAAGTCCTGTGAATGTTGTTTATGAATAGTGCAGCAAGAGTAGGCATGCCTTGAAATGCTGTTCCTCCCATGTAGAATACCTGCGTGTGGCTTGCTGTCTCGGTGCATCCTTTGACACGGAAAAGGTTTTGAACCCTTGCAAGGCTCATGAGACGGGTTCAAGGTTTGTTACAAACATAAACATGGAAGAGTCATGGAAGTGTGGATTTATTCTTCAGCAAATCACTTCAACCATGCAGTCTTTCAGAATAAGGAGCATTTTAGAGATTGCAAGCTCCAAGAGTGATTAATTTACTCTTTTAGTCCTTTAGAAAGTGCAGTTATATAGAAACGAAGTTCCTGTGTTGTAAAAAAAAAAAAAAAGTTCAGATCGATTAAAACAATTTAGTTTGTTGCTAATGATTTCAGACCGTTGTAATTTATTGGTAAATAAGTGATTTCAAAAGCGCGTTCATTCGGTGAGTGCACAGAGGAAATGTTAACAAGTTCTTGGATGAATTAAGCCTCGAATTTGGTAACAGACCCTTACTGCAAACCATTTAGGGTCGGCTTGCTGCTCAGCTTGAAGGGCTCCAGCTTTCGGAGAACAGCTGAAGCTCCGGAGGGCTTTTCAGCGTTCAGGGAGACGCCGGTAGCAGGGGAGCGGTCGTGGGCTGGGCTCTGGGGCAGCCGAGGCTTTGCAGCCTGCGGGGCCCCCGCAGAGGAGGGCACGCTGCTCTGCCCCGCAGGCACCTTCCCGGGGTGCCCCCGGCCCGCTGCTCTGCTCTCGACCATCAGGAGGAAGCAAAATGCGGATGTGCTACCCGAAGTCTGGGTGGGTTTTTCTCCTCTTGAGCTGTGGATGGACCTGAGCCCCATCTCATCGGTACCAGCAAAGGACATGCGAGCATCTGACATCCAGCCTCTGAAACAGTACAGTGCTTAACTTCTCGCTGATGTCTGCAACTTTGAAGCGTATCTCTTCCACACTGTATTTATTTTGAAAAGCTATTTAGTTTGGTTTTCCCCAGATTATTTCAGTTACACATAAAAATTCAGGGGTTTTTTCCATCTGTGGACAAACAATATTAACAAGGTGAGGTGCATCCCTTTAGCAGCCATGTAAAATTACCAGTGTTAGGGAACAGGCTAGGTCCGTGTTTTGATGTTCAGCAGCCTTGAGAAGTTAAACAGCAATTATTGAGCAGCTGTTATATCAGCCACAAATATATTCTGCAAAACCTTTCGAATGGTCTTTCAAAATAGACCTTTTCTTAGAACTTAACAGCATCAGAAAACTAGGAGTCGGTGCCAGTTTTGTCAGGGTCTCACTTATCCTGTGGACAAGTCTGCTGCAGCTTCCATTTGCCTGCTTGGTAAAATAGGCTGTCACATGCCAGGGACAGCCAGATCTGTCAAGCTCCACACAGTTTTCCTTTATTAGTTCTATTGGTTTTATTGCCTTTCCTATGCTCTGAGGGATGGTGGTTGTTTAGTGACAAGAACCTGGAAAATCATTCAAGTTGACAAGGCTTTTTAGATTTCATTTTTTCCTTGTGTCTCTATCTATAAAAAAGAATGACTTGACACAGTGAACTTATTGGGGAGTTTGCAGTATTACTGAGGACTTGCCTTCAAGTTCTGGGGTCTGCTTTTGTTGCCATCCCCACATCACCAAACTACAGAGATGTACGGACTCTTACCTGTTGTACTAGAAACCCTGGTTGGTACCTCACAGCTTTTTGTATGGCAGGGGGGTGCTTTGTTTTTTGGCAAACAGTGACAATCTGGCTTTAATTCCCTTAGGTGTGGTGGTGGTCTGGTCATTTCCAAATCGTGTGTGCAAGTCAGGAGGGAAGATTTTTGTGCCATTTTCCAGGTTCTTGCAATACTGAGCCAGTTTAAATATTTCTGACATAATGCTGAAACATCAGGAAACCTGGAGAGAACAAAATTCAAACTAGCTATGATGAGGATCTCCTCTGGCTGTGTGCAGGTTTTTGTCGTTAAACATTCTCTGCCTAAAGAGAGGGATGCCGCGTTCCTCAGAGAGCGCTCCCCGAATGGAGAGCCAAAAGGAGACTCTGCAGGGAATCTGTGCATTCACCCACACTGGTTTTCCTGCTTGTAGTCTCATTATGCATTCCTTTACAGGTTTCTTTAATACTCCCTGATGTGGCAGGCAGACAGCACGTATCACATGAAATATCTGCCCTTCAGGCTGGCAGAGCAGGACATGGTCTCCCTTGTGCTTTAGCATCACAGCATCTTCAGTGCCGCTTCCCCAGTCCCAGAGTTTAGGAATAACGTAATCAGCTTTTGCATATGTAACGAGAACAGAATCCCCTTTGCTTTTCTGCCGTTCTGTGTCTGTCACTGCGAACACACGGTGGAGGCAGAAGGATGGTGGTGGAGGCAGAAGGATGGTGGTGGAGGCAGAAGGATGGTGGTGGAGGCAGAAGGATGGTGGTGCTGGCATAACCACTTCAAACGGACGGTGCGTACCGGCTGCTGGCATTACGGTCCTAGCAGGCAGAGGTGAGAGCAGCCACTCCTGTGCAGGGCACTTGCTGCTTCAGATGCATGTTTTTCTGAGAACAAGTAGGCAATAACATGGGGAATCCCAGTGCCTTTGGCGGTTCCTGTGCTCTGCAGCCATGGCAGGTGACAAAAACGCTCCTGACGGCAATAGAAATGTTCCTGATGAACGGGAGAAAGGAGCCACAGCTCCCGTGTGTCTGCCGAGATGAAAATCTTTCCCCTTGAGCTGTTTGTGAGGAGGCATGACTGCAGTCACCCCAAATCATGCTGTTGCTGAGTCAGCACCAAGTCTCCGTTCTGGCAATATTAGAGAGTAATGATCTGTGGCTGGATGAGTGAAGATGCTCGTATCTAGCAACAAATAGGAGGCATCTGGGCAGGGTCTCTGACTCAAGAAGGCAGTCTTTGCTGGTGAAAGAAAAATGTTCCCAGGCAGAAAACCTATGCAGGAAATGTACAAATGCTAAAATGCTGAATATTGGCATTTTCTGGCAAAGCACGGCATCGTATATTTGCTCAAGGTAGATCATGCTAGGAAGATAACTTTGCAAAAAGCCTTTTGATTAATTCTGTCCCTTAATGTAAGGGATATACTTGTACTTTGAAACTGGAGCGTAGTGGAGTTGAACTGGTACAAGGGGACTAGAATTTGTCCCAGTGAAAAGGAACGGGAGACAGAGCAAAAGAGCAAGTGTCCAGTAACAGCCGGGAGCGTAGGCATAGAAGAAGGTCAATATTCCTCTCAAAAATAATCTCATCTGCAGTAATGTGTGGCACACTTAACAATAGATTCTCGGATCAATTCTCTTGCTTTTATCTTTTCTTGAGGCACTGCGTGATGAAAAGTGACCTATGTACGTGGTTGATAAATAGCCAGAAACTTGCTGTAGCCACTCTCGCCTGATGATCTCCAGCGATTACTGCTGGCACGGTGCACACCGTGGTCAGAGCCCTGAAGTGATTGCGGGGGCTTGGCTGAGCAGCCCCGGGGCCACGCAGCCCACGGCAGCAAATGTCCTTCACCATAGGGGTGGAAGCAGCAACTTTCCCTACTGTGGCACCAAATAAGGTTTTTCTTTTTCTCCTCTGCGTCCCACATCTGCAGGGGTGGCATTTCTAGCTATTAGTACTAATTAATAGTACTGATAATAGTACTCTATTCTAATACGCCTTCATACTATTGAAAGGGTTGTAACTATGTGTGAGAAACACTGTCTGATGATGAAGTTCAAGATCTGAGATGTGCAAACTGAAGATGAAAAACTGGTCTATCTTTTGGTTTGTTTTGTTTTTTTTAAAGGACAGTAAGACAATGGTCTCCATTCCTCTTCCATTTTCTGTGCAGCCAGGAAACAAAAAAGGAGACTGGATACTGGAGAACATTGCTGTTTCTGGGATTTCAAGGACTGTTTTCAAAAGCTGTTCATTCCTCGGAGTTACCTATTTCTTAGATGCTACATTAGATGCATCGATGCCTAAGCTGAAAAAAGGCCTTTGATCTGCGCTCGCATTCCCTAGCATTTACAAACTTAAAAGTACCCGTGTTAAACTTTAATTATTCCCATGTCTGGCACTGGATGTTCCGACTACTGCTGCTTTTTTGGGATGTCTCAGAAGATACCAGTGTATGTAGCTGTGTCAAGTAGCTGATGGGTAAAATGAATAATGACTTGCTGTGTGTAGTGGTGTGTGTCTGTTACTGAAATTTAGCAGCTTCCCTGCCTTTTCATATTCTGTAAAGTGTACAGTGGTGTTGGCATTGTGTGTTCTTTTCTCTTGCTAATGTGAGTGTACACCACAGGCAGCAGCACTCAATTTACAGAATATCTCCACTTCATAGACACTTTTGGTGAGTAAATTTAAAAAAAAAAAAGGGGGGGGGGGGAACTTCTGCATACAACAGCAAATGGATTGCTATTTGTTATATTCTTCAGAAGGCATTGCTAAAGCTTTGCTATTGTTATTAGAGCATACTGTGAAATAAAAAGATCAGGGAAAATCTCCAAAGGAACAAAGTGAGACACAGCCATGGAGTTACCAAAGAAGTTGGTAACTCTTCTGTGCCGTGTCTCCAAATGCTCACCTGATAAATTTGCTCTTACTACTTAAATCTAATCGGTGGTAGTGTTGGCATCTGTCATCTGCTCAGCCGGAGCCCAAGGGCTAAACAAAGCTCACCTGCTTAAATAACAGAGTTTTTGAGGTTGTCAGTGCCCTGTCATCTGCTAGGAAATTACCAGGCTGCTCCCATGCAGTGGATTTGAGACTGATGGATTAGGCTGAAGGACAATTTACTTTGCTTTAGCCAGGTTGCAGCACCCCTTCTGCTCACTGCAAATAATAATAATAATATCTCTAGTTAGCAGCCAGGTTGGTTGTTCTACCTTGGGAGTTTGAGGCAGGACAAGGCTCGCGATCCAGTTTACCGTTCTCTTCTCTCGGTGTATGAAATGGACACCTGGGAAAGAGACCTGATTTGCGGCAAAAAAAGAGCCAGGAGGGAATGCGTCCTCCTCCTTCAAATTCAGAGTTGTGCCAGCGCAAACCAGAGCTGTTGGCCCACCCTGGGAGTGCTTCTGTGCTTGCTCTCTTATGTGAAATAGAGAAACAAAATCTGATTGTCAGATGGCTCAAGAAGATCTCCCTAAAAGAAACCTGAATACCTACACGGCTAGAAAGGACTTGGAGTCCTTGGAGAGGTCTGATAAGGAGATAGCTCCGCTCTCGTCAGCAGGTCAGAGAAGCCCCTCTGAGCCGCACAGCAGCACTGGTGGGGTTCGTGTTTCCTTTTAAGATTTCAAGGTACCCACTTGGGAGTCTAGAAATGTATATACAGGGGGCCCGGGAGCCAGGTTCAGTCTAACACAGCCTACAGCAGGAGCTCTTAGATGCTAATCTCTTGTTTGTTAATCTCCTCTGTCTGGGGAAATTTGAGGCTTCTGAGTGACAGGGAAGAAAGAAGGGTGTCTAATAATCTTTTTCTTGCAATTCAGAAGAAATTCAAGTCTGATAGTTGTGTTTTGCCTTAGGATTCGATGTTTCCAGTCCAAAGTGCTGCATCAGTTCCCAGCTGGCTGCTGTGAGTCCTTTTTAGGACACCAGGCCTAATGAGTGAAAGCCAGCAACTGTAGTGAGAGTGGAGGAGCCCTGCGTGTCCTTGACATGGCGGTCTGGCGTATCCCTGGTACTGCCCATCGCTGCCTCTGGGCACAGCCCCGGTGTTGCTGGCCTCCCTATGCATCTTTAATTTGGATGCTCGCATCTCTATCAGCCCTTAAGACCAACACAAAGTAACATTAGACTCCAAAATATGTACCGCAGGAGGAGAACTTTGGATTCCCTGGCACTGGGGGTTACTCTTGCCTGGAAAGGTTATCCGGGCACAACAAAACCTTCAGTGAATAACCTATATGCCATATAGCAGTGTCATAAGGGTTACGCCATAGGAACAAAAAATGTTGCAAGACTATCAAAGCCAACATTATGAAAGTGTTTTGAAGGTTATTGATGTTCTTCCTCTGGGAATTGTATTACCAGTCACTGATATCAAAAGTAACAAATTTAAAGAACTTATAAATGAAAGCCCTCGGAGCAAGAGCAAAGAGTAAAAATAAAAAGGTCTTGTTGGCTCACCATGTACCATATAGGCTGTGTGGAACATTAAATAGCATTTATCTCCTGTTCCTCCAGGCACCAAGGTCATGCTTGTATCCTTTCCCGGCACCTGGAGCCCCATGTCTCTGCACTTGTGCAGACACACGGGAAGGGGTGAGGGCTGGTGTGCGCCGTGTCCTGGTCAGGGGAAGGAGTGACACATGCTGCGAGGGGGAGCACAGCCCCGTCAGACTTGTCGAGCCATTTACCTGATCCAGATGCCAGCCAGAAATAACAGGTAGTCACATAGTAGCAGAGCACATCTGTACGGGGAGTCCGTCACGCCTAATGAGAGATGGTGGGGAGTGCTGCATCCTCCCGGCTGCGCGTGGCTGCTGGCCATGGGAAGCTGCAGCAGAGCCGGCTGCTTGGCACAGCTCCGGCCCCTGGGATGCTGCAGGAGCTGCCGTCAGCTTCCAACGCCGCAGGAAGCTCCTTTTCTGGTTGGCACGTGTGTGGGTGGCTTGTGCGGGGCCGGGAGTCCACGGCATCCCGTGAAACGCCGAGCTGCTGGTCTTCTCCATCTCACAGGCGTGCAAACCGTTGGACGCATCCTTAGTCCTACACCCTCTGCTCCTGTGTGCTGATGCTCGCCTGCTGCTGCTGCGAGTATACATGGTTTTTGAGGGGCAATCAGCTTCCAAATTATTTTAACACATTTGCATACATACAAAAATAGTGTAGAGCTTGATGAAGCTTTAGGAGCAGCACTGAGGGACAGCATGTCTCTGGAGGGAAAGCTTATTGCAAGCTTCAGGTACCTTCTCCTGGGGTTTTCCCATTTGGTGTTTGGAAATGTCAGCTTCCTATTACTTGGTCCGCCTACAACAATACCAATTAAAAAAATCAAAAGTAAGGTATCTTCAGGTACACATTGAACTGTTCTTAATTCACAGAAATGCATTCATATTTAAAAGTTAATAGTGTTATTGAGGCAACCTAGGCCATCAGCACATGGGAGAAAAAGCTTGCACCATCTGCATTGAAACCAGGATTTGAAGCAGTGCATTCTCTTGATATAAACTTTGAAAGCACTTGGTGAATGTCAGCAGAGATTTGAAATGAAAATTACTTCTTATTTCAGACCAACTATTGTTGCATCTCTGGCTTGGGTGAGCTGGGAAAGGATAGAAGCCACTTGGGGCACGTTTTATAATGCTGGCATTTCTGGAAGGTGATGAGGATGGAAGTGTTTTGAGCTTAGCTCTGTCTGAGCCTGTTTGAAATGCAATGACAGAATTCCCATGTAAAAGTTGCGACAAAAACAGAAGGAGGGAGAGGAGATTCTGTACTTCGCAATGAAGATGACAAAAAGTCCTCAAAAATGTCAGCTGAGGGATCTCTGGCTCACACTTGTTGGGGAAAAATAGTCTGAATGCAGTCGCAAATCTTTTACAGAGTAACAGTCTGCAAAGAGGCTGGCACCGTTACTTCATATTCAACACCTCGATATTTATGTTCGTATGCACTAATTTGACATGGCTTTGTTTGTGTTTGCGTGGATGGTGTAACATGGTTTTGAATTATTAATGCAACTGCAAGGCAGGACTCTGCTCTGCGTCTGCAGCTTAGGTGGCCATGAGGTTCCTTACTGACGCGTTGTGTGCTATCAAGCATTTGCTTTGTTTTACCCTAGAAAGAGCTGTGTTTTGCTATTAAATCAAGTAATCCTGGTATATAACTTTGGCTGTATCGGTTAGCAAATTCTTTGAGATGTTCTGAAAATGAAAAGCACAATTCAGGTGCAGGACACTTTGAAATATAAGATGACTTTGATTGTCTCCTCTGCACCACTTTCCATGCAGAAGAAATTACGCTAGTCTGGAAATGGTTGCAATATGCAGGTTTGATATAAGAAAACATCGAGGCATTGTTTAAATGTCAGTCTTCAAAGGTGGAGAGTTGGAGTGGCAGTATATGCACAGTATAGCAAGAAATCTATATGTCTGTAATAAGCCTCATTTGTCAGGAAGAGTACCTCATAGGAATTCAAACCCAAAGAAGCCTTTGCTTTGCCCTCAGAATTATTGTTTGAAGAACCTCAAGGCTTTTGCAGAATGAGTTGTAAAACCTTGGACAACTGGAGAGAGCAAGTGACGGAAGGGAGGAGGAGATGCTTCGATGATTTCCCTGGCAAATTTGTCTCCCTTAAAAGGCAATCGATACTAGATGCAGCAGCTGGGTTAAATGGATCCATTGCCGTTATGATGTGGTTTTCATGAGCGGGGTGCGTGTTAAGAAAGAATATCTCTAAGCAAGCTGAAGTAGGGCAGGTTGCTATCTGTAAGTCTTCTCTGCATGCTTTTATCATGGTTACGTTTTTATACGTGAGCAATGGCATAGCTTTAGAAGGTTATTGCCCTCACTCAAACAGCTGCCTAGGCACCTCCTGTGACCGACGGTTCAACAGCTATTGAAGTCTCAGGCTGGTCTTTCAAGAATCCAGATGTACAGTCAGAAAGGATTGAGAGGAAAACACTAAAACCCATGGTTTTGAAAGAGGCAAGAGCAGCTTTTGCTCCTTCAGCTCCTCTGCCTTGCTCTGTGGTTTGAAGTCTGGAGCCTGCCGCCGTTCTCCAGGAGAACCCTTTGCAGACTCCTCTGCGGGTTGGAGCTGAGCTGTGCTGGGTGGCCGGTGCTGCAGCGGAGAGGGATGCGCTGCTGTGTGGTGCCCCCCGTGCAGGGTATCGCCAACGCCGTGAGCCCAAGACTCGGGTCTCCTCAGCCCTTCCCAGGCAAACGCTCTTGTGCTCTCCGCCGGGTTTGTTGCAGTAAGCAGGACAGGAGATTTCCCTGCGTTTCCGTTCCCAGGTGCCAGGACACGGGACTTCTGTGTCAGCACCACCGGGTCCGCTGGGTGTTTCTAGATAAACAAAAGCAGTCCCAGCTTGTGGCAGAATTATCTTGTCCCTGTCAGCTGGCTGTGTAAATTAAAGCTTCCAGCTGGGAGCGGTGACACAGATTAAAAGAAATTTCCATTGTCCGGAAGAATAATACCTGCGTGAGAAAGAGAAGTGCCTTTTGTTTTATTTTGCTGCAGGCTTCTAGTTGTGTGGTATCGTCCTTCTGTTATACCTTTTACTAGCACAAGAGGCATTGCTATGAAAGATAATAAGCAACTTGGAAATCAATTTCTTTCTGGAACTTTGGAGGCCAGAAATTACAGCGCTGTATTTTTCTGTATCTTTCAAAGTGCATATTAAATAAATACGATCCCCAGGAGTATTCAGAGACAGCTCTTTGTATATAAAATACCTTCAAATATATCACTTTTGATGATGTATTAGTAAGTATTTGGTATTTGTTCTATATTAAGACTCTTACTTTGCTGCTTGCACTATTTGAATACTGCCCAATGACGACCAGGCGGATCCACTGAATACTGATCCATTGAATACTGCCCGATGATGTCTGGGCGGATCCCGGACCCCACGGGATTACTGTCAGGCGCATGTACAAAGAAAAGCTTATTCAGAAGTCTCCTGACTTTTCCCTGGACAGGACTCTGCTTGTTTCTGGGATTCTCTTGGGGCAATTCAAATCAAAACACCGTATTGCTAAATCCTGAAGACCATCCTGGACCTTTCTTTTAAGGGAGAGACAAAGACTTCAGGGACTGTTTCTGCTCCCTTACTGCCATCTCCCAAGATTGTCCGGCAGGATCCTCTGCACATGGCTCTGCTGGAGATCTCCCACGGGCAGTGCTTCTGCAAGGTGCAAGGAGAAGGTGCTCGGGACGGGGCTCTCGCTCCTGTTTGTATTCAGGTGTCGCTGCCAGCACGTGGAGGACAAATCAGCGTTTCAGGCAAGGATGCTCTTTGCAGGCTGGCTGTTAGGGACCTGAGAGCAACGCTCCGGAGGAGCAATGGGGATTTGCCTGTGTGACTGGTGTCGTAGGGATGGGACAGGCACAGTTTGTTATTGGGAGAAACGTATGGGTTATCAAGGGACGCCAGGAGCAGCCAGAGGAAGAAGAAAGATAAAGAAGGATTAAAAAAGAAAATAACAAAAGGAAAACCTGTATCTTTCTAATCCAAACTCTGCCCTGCGGTGGCTCTGTACCCCCTAATCATTCTTTTGAGACATGGCAGGGGGGTTGGAACTAGATGATCTTTAAGGTCCCTTCCAACCCAAACTAATCTATGATTCTATGAAATGTAGAACAGAGTACAATTACTTTCCTGATTACACTTTATCTTCCCTTACCAAAGTATTGAAGAGGAACTGGGGAGCACATTATAAAGCGTACAGCCGTATTAAATCTTGATTCTCTCTAAAACAATTGCAGGAAATCTCACTCTTATAATTACATGAGGGTCGAAATCACTTTTTAGCTTTGCAAGCCCTTCACACTTCGTTGTTCCCTTGTTTGCGGTACGTGGAGCTGTATCGGCCTGTCGCCAGTCTCTTGTCCCAAAAATCAGTGGATCTAAACAAACAATCTCAAAAGGCTTTGGGCTGAAAAAACTGGGAAAACGACTGTGTTTTGGAGTTGTGGGCTGACTGACCTTTGGAGGCACCTGTGGTATCCATAGGGTGTAAATCCTGCGACTGCAGATGTGGTCAGGATGTGGTGATGGAGGGGACGGCCACCGCCCCAGAGGGGACCTGCCACTCCTGTGCCCAGGCAAGGACAATGACATTTAGCAACCGCTCCTGAGCCAGTGCATATGAGGATGCTGATTTAACCAGGTTTAAAACCATATATGCACCGATGTGTCTCTCTGCCTGGCTGACCCCAGGTGTCCTCTCCTCTAGAGGAAGCTTTTGAAGGGCAATAAGTTCCACCGGCTCTTTCATGCAGCTGCAGGCATAGGCTGTAAGATTAATTTGGAGAGCTGTACAGGCTGAAATGGATTTCCCAGCAAAAGGGGTCCTGCTCTGCAGCACGAGTTCTACTTTTGCATCCGGCTCTGGGGTCCCCCCCTCCTCCAGGTGCTCCAGCGCTGCTGCTCTGGGGTGCCAGGGCTGGGCTGTGTGTGTGTTAATTGTCTCATTCTCCCTAATTAAACATGCCTACCTCAAGATAACTTAAGGCATGGGGTTGTGCGTTCAAAGTCAATGTTAGACTTTTTGGGGTTTCGCTGTTACTGTGAAAGACTAATATATTCTAATGTATCAGCTGCCAGGTTGACTTCTAATTGAGGTCATGCCTTGGAAATCAGTTCAAAGATAAAGAAATTGCTGGGATTCAAACCAGTAATCTTGTCCAAAGCTAGCATTTAGTCTCTGGAAAGAAAAAAATCCTCCTACTTCTGTGTCCGTGTTGTGTATTTGTGCCTTGTACTTCAGGTACCCCAGGCTCCACTCTCAAACCATCGGAAATCCAGAGGAAACCCTCCAGATAGACACTGCTATAAATAGCAGAAGAATCTGTCATCTGCACCTCCATATGTCTGGGAATGGTTTCATTCCTTGGTTTGTTTTTAGATAATACGTAGATGATGCTTGGATGCTCCAAGTACCTGTTTCCGAGTTACCTGTGGGTGCTGAAACATCATGTAATGGCAGCCTCTCAAAACTGCAGAAACCTTTTTGTGTTATCTTTTTCTGGATGATAATCTGTTAGGTATTAATCCAGTCACCCCACAGCGATGGATGTGAATTATGCTCCCAGAAAGCTGAGATTCCTTTTCAACCTTTTGGATGGCTTGAGGAATACAAAGTAAATCTCATAAATGAATAGCTATTAGAAAAGAAAAAACCCTTTTAGAATTTCAGGGGTGAAAGGGGAGGGAGGAGAGCACAGGAGCTGCCTCTGCATCCCCCTGCCATGCTCCTCTGCTCCTTCTACCCTTTTCCTTCATGGTTTAGCCATTAGGGCCGGAAAAGGCTGGTTTCACCTCTCCATGCTTTCAATAATGCATAGTACTTTGCAAGTTTGACATAACAGAAACAACACAGGTATCCAGCGAAAGCCAGGGCGCCTGGCTGTACAGCGGAGCAGAGCTAATGGCTGCTGCTCCCAGGGCTGCATTTGGGGGTAATTTCCGTGCAGGGTGGCTGGGATTAAATTCACCGATGCTCATTGTCCCTGAGGATGATTTCTTTCCTTTTGTCCTTCCAGCAGGCACTACAAATGCAAAACTTTCAGCTTAGAGGTATTTTTCCAAATAAAGTATCTTTAGCTGTGGTCATTGGTGATTTGGAAGCCCCTGCCAGTGAGATTTAGCCTTGAGCTGGTTGCTATTGCTGAGCAGCTGAAAGCTGGCCAGAAATGGCTTTTGATTTTTGCTTAAAAAAAAAAAAAAAGGAACAAAAAACCCATGCTTTGGGATGGGGACAGCAAGAAGAGAGAAGATTTTTTGTGATTATCCTTCTCTGCCTGAGAAGGGAGACCTCCCCTTGCGGGGGGGACTGACTTTGGGTAGTAACGAGCGAGCAGGAAGCGGTTGCTGAAATGAGAAAGGTTTCCCTCGCGGCCCTGCCGGCCCGGAGTGCTGGTGGTACCTGCCATTCCTTCGTCCGAGCATTAATCAGCCCTTCGCAGGCTGCCCTCCCTGCCGCCAGAACCGGGGAGCTGGAGCAGCCCGGCTTGTTTCAGCTTTGTGTTTCTGCTAATGTGAAAAATACAAACATGGAGTGGGCTGGTGGAACAAACAATAGCTGATTTACTTGGTTAATTTAAATAGCATGGAGTGGGTAGCGCAGGGAGGCTGCATCGCTGCTCCAGCAATCATGCTGGGAGGGAGGTCTGCAGCGCCATTACGTGCTATTATTACTTTCTGGATAATGTATACATTTTCACTATCACGTAGTTTTTCTCCTTCATTTTTCATGGGAACTGGCACTAGATTAATGGTTAAGCCATGGAAGAAACGTAACGCCATGCCAGTCTGATTTATTGACCACTTAGTGCTGATGAAGCTGCAAACAAGAGTCAGACAGATGTTGCAGCTGCATTTTTCTTGATCAAAACTAACAGCTTTTTGGGCTTTTTTAACCGCTTCTTGCGCCGTCTCTTGTTTACCCTACAGCACCAGGGATACTGGAACAAATTCCTTCACCACCCGAAGGAGACTCTGCTGAGGAGGCAGACTAGATGCCTCTGGTGCAGCGTGCCAAGGAGACGTGCCCAGGTCAGGGACAGATGGCAGCAACTTTGACTCAGATGCACGGGAAGCGGAGCAGCTCCGCAGAGGCTCTGGGTGTTGAAATGACGGGCGGCTTTCCGAGGGGCACGTTTCCAGAGCCATCTGCAGCCCAGTCCAGGGCTCCCTGTAGGACCACCCTGCCGCGCAGGGGAAGGGCTGCTGCTGTGGCGTGTCCAGTCTGCTGGCACGTTTCCGGCATGGAAGTTACCTTTGTAATTTTTCTTTTAGTCTTTCATATCTCTCTCGTTCTGCTGGTAGGTCTCCACAAAGAAATAGTGATTCTCTGCCGATCTAGAGTTTTCCAAAACATACGTATTCTCTTAATTTGTGTCAAAACATTTCAGTTTACTAGGTAGATTGGCATTCATGAGACTTGCCAATCCGAGGTCAACTTTTAGATGTAGACATAAGGAACAAGCCTGTTGGTTTTGTGTTTAGTTTATATGTTTTTTTATATAAAAAGTATAAATTCCAGTGCCAACCCACTGCTGAGGTCCACTTGCTTCTGCTGCAATGAAGCCAGGAAGCCCCGTCGTCCTGACTTGCCTGGTGACAAACAGGCACTACCGGGCTGTGAAAAATACAGGTTATCCGAAACAAAGGAAGAAGCATCTGCAGAACTGCCAAGTTGCCCGATGCCGCGGCGGCAGCGTGTCCTTGCTCTCTTCTCTGAAACTTCTCTGAGAGCAAGAGGTGTCTTTACACGAAATCTCTGAAGCATATTACTTTTTATTACTTCATCATCTAAATTACTAATTACATTAAATTAGCTGATGGAGACTATTTGGGTGTATAGGTAATCATTTTTATTATCTGAATCTTTTCTGAATTATGCATGAGGACCGTAATGTTTCAGACCTCCCCTTCATCACCTCCCCGGTCCCGAGCAGCGCCATCCCCTCGTGTTGGAAGTGGCTCAGCCCACCCCGTTAATTCCCCGGGAGGCCCCGGCTGTCACCTCAGTCACCTTTAAAGGGTAAAACAGGACAGTTGAAAGCGAAACATGGTTCCATTTTGTGTGGTGACCTGAAGATTTGCACTGCAGTGTGGAAAGAGAGGATGCGGTGTTTTAATGTGTCCTCCTCTGGCTGTCTTTCGTCTGGGGCAGATGATGTGCCCTGTGAAATGGAAGGTTTTGAACACGTAAAAATTGAACATAAAAGGTCCAATTGTTTGTCTCCAGGAGAATCTCGGGAATAGAAGAGCCGGTGGTTTTCTTTGCTTTAGCACTTTCCAAAACTGCTCCAAAATAAGTTGTTAGCAGTTTCTTACTAGGTTTTCTTGCCTCTTCCCTGTGCAATAGAACTCTTCTTAACATAGGCTGCAAGAATTTGATACTGCAGTCTAGCAGAATCTTCACTGAAAATCTCCCGCTTGCAGTTTTCATCAATAAAGGGGAAAAAATGCAAGTTCCTGCTTGCATGTCTTCCTAACTTAAGAGAGCTTCTCCTCCAGACAGAGGGACGCATCTGTGTACTGGAGCCCTGCTGGGTGCCTGCATGCAAGGGGGGATGCAGACGGAGGGAGGGCACGCTCTGTGGGGCTGCTGTGCTTGTCATGTTGCTGTACACGGTCACCAGGTGAAGGGGTGGTCTTTCAGCTGCCAGCACTGTCTTGCCAAGCCTCAAGGAGCTGGGAGATGCGACCAGCTGCCCCCTCATCTCTGGGATGTGCAGGATGCTCCCCGCATGCAGGGTGCACAACGGGGTGCGTGGTCACCCCCGCACCCAGCAGCGGTGAATGCCGCCCTGCTCTTGCCCCTGCGCTGGGCTGGGTCCAGGAGCCGCTGTCCGGTACGCCACGCCTGGCCTCGGTGCTCTGTTTTGCCTGTCAGAAGTTACCTTCCGCTGGTCTTTCCTTGGTGCAGGTGTCCACGTACTGCTCCAGCCCTCTGCGGGTTTCATAAGCAAGTGCTCCCATTAGCACAACCTTTGCAAACAAATGATGGCTTGTGTTCCCTCTCCCACTCAGAACTAGGGCTCTAACAGCATTAATGAAACATTAGAGTTTTAATTACACCATTATCCTATTTATTTTTATAAATAATTCCAAAGCAGTCGTTAAAGTTTGTGAACTTAGGAGTAAATGACTTAAGGGAAAGAAATCAGCTTCTCAATCTTGTTATTATCTATTGTACAATCTCCCTGGGATGCCATTGGGAAACTAGCGGAGTTGTTTCTGTTGCTGTTGCTAAGATGATTCATTTACTCGCAGGGTGGTAACAGGCTGCTCAGCTCCCTACTTGAAACGCCTGTGTCAGTGGGACGGCGCTGCAGTGCGTCAAAGCGGTGTTGCATCCCCTCTCTCAGCCCCCGTAAGAAGGTGCACAGGGAGAGAGGGGAGCATTAAACAGCCCTGCGGGAGCAAGCGCCTTGCAGTTGTTCTGCAGCAGTTCTGCAAAGGACAAGGTCTCTTCCAGTCCCGACCTTCTGCAGCTCACTGTTTTCATTGCAAAGCTGCAAGATCTTCAAAAGACAAGAAATTTCGGGCTTGTCTGAAAAGAGCCTGTCCTTGGGGCACTCTGTAACACCGTTTGTGAGCCTCCTTGGCTCTTCCTTCCCTCTTTCTGCTGCTGTACATAAAGCGTGGCTGGTACTGATGTTCTTGGGTGAATTTCTGTATATTCAAAATAGCCCGATGTGGACCAGAACTGATGAAAGCATTGGATCAAACAGACCGCAGGTCCCTTAAACCAGAGCAGATTACCTGGTGGTTGTTGCAACTGGTGTTTGCCGGACTCTTGCAAGTATTCGGTGTTGTATGTGTTGGAAAAAGGGTTCACTCTGAGCACACAAGGGGAGCAGGAGAGTTGCAAGCAAAGGGCACTCAGGGTGGGGGGAAGCTGCATGCAAACTCCGTCGTGCCTTGTCTTTTGGCACCTCTTTTAAAGAACAGCTCTGATCTCGGGGAAATCTGGTACATACTGGGATCTAATTACAATGCTTTCTGCCATAGTTTTAATTAGGAAGGTAAATGCAGAGAGCCCTGAGCGGAGGGAAGAGGCCCAATGACATAACTTTTGCTCTGCTCTCCCCACAGAACCCAGACATCGTGTTGGTGCACTACCTGAACGTCCCTGCCATCGAGGACTGCGGGAAACCATGTGGCCCCATCTTGTGCTCAATAAACACAGACAAGAAGGAATGGGCAAAGTGGACAAAAGAGGAACTCATCGGACAGCTCAAACCGATGTGTGAGTATCTGGAGGCTTTTTTGCTCTTTTGCTTTACGAAGGGCTAATTCGGAGTACGCTGTCTCTTGCTGCCACCAGCCTTCCCTGTGGAGGAGTCATTTGTCACCGTCAAACTCAACTTACATCTGCATGCACTTTCTTCTGCACGTTCAACACTTCTGGGATGCATAGTATGAGAGCTGCCCAGACTGTCCCCAAAAAGGTCATATCCCAAAAAAGGTCTGCTCCATGCACTGTGAAAAAATTGTACCTATGGTCTTGCATTTTCAAGCGCCATTTGTAGGCACCTACTCAGTTGCAAAGAGCCTTTGCAGTATTGGCAGGGAGGCTTCCCCGAAGGGCACTCCATGTTTGTGTGGGTTGCTGTTGTTTACAGATGGACTCCGTGGAGCTGGGTGTTTCAGGGTGGGTATCGTTGACTACTGTTCTAAACTTTGCAGTCTGAAGGGAAGACCGCTTAGATGCGCAGAGTGATTGGGAAGTTTGCTCTGCAAACAGGCAGCTCTGTGGAGTTCTCTGCATCCACCCTGGCCTGTATTTTCTTTCACATCACAAGTTATATTGTATGTCTTCCTCTGGAGAATATGTCGCAATGCGTACACAAACATCTTTTTGCAATGAAAGAAAGTTTAGGCATAATGTGGGTCTGTAAGCAAGAGAAAATTAACTGCAGGAGCCACAATACCAAATCTAGGTGCTTGCATCTGAGTCAACAAATACCAGGTCTGCTTTTCTCCCTCACCCCTGCCCCCAGTCGGATGCTGGTGTCGTGCCCGGCTTTCCGTAATTAGAGGTCACGGCCATGAAGTACATTTTGATGTGTCTCAACCACCAGTGAAAGATCAGTCTCACGCTGACCGCAGCATTAGTAATCTAAGTTTGCACCGCTCCTTTGTTGCATCCCGAGCTCTGCAGGCCCATGTATTCCTTTTCCACACAAAGTTGGAGGGCAGAAGACAAGCAGAAGAGAAGAGAGAAAACGACACATTTGCTAAACAGAATATTGCCCCTGGGACTGATAACCTTAGACAGAAATCCAAGATGTTGAAGGTTTAGCTGAGACTGGACAAGTACCTTAACATTAAACAGGAGAGGAAGTGGTAGCCTGCTAAAAAATCTGCAGTGCATCAAGAAAATTATGTTGAAAACTACAACGAACTCGCCGTAAATTTAGTAACGCTCGGCTCTTTTATGTCTCAGGAGGGAAGAGTGAAATTCTGCCCAATTATTCAGAGTATATGTGCATGTACACGTCTCTGTTTATGGGTACGTATCCTGGGAAACGCATCCTTAGAAATGTAGCTAAAATAAAAGCTTTAGATTCTGATAAGACCTAGAAAACAAAGAAGACACAGATAACCCTGTTCGGGGAACATGGAGGGGCAGTGCTCGCCAAGAAGCCATCAGACTTGGTTCCAGTATTGGGTGTGCCATGAAATTCTGGAGCCAAACACATTAGTTTCATCACATTTTTGCATTAATCACATTCTTTCACAGACTTCACAGTTTGATTGCCTGATGTTTCCAAATTTCTCTGCCCTAAAGCAGATTTGTCAATGACTTAATCAAAGCGTTGTGCGTGGTGTCACTGGTGAAGTGACAGTCTCACCCTTTTACCTGTTCTGTGTTGCAGTTCATCTAGTTTTATTCCTCTGGACTTGGAAGCTGTGTGAGGTTTTTGTTGATTCTTTTGTTTTCTTGGTTGACATTTTTCATAAGAATTTCACATTTGAGACAAGTTAGTGATGATACAGCCAGGGTGTGCATGGAGGTCTGAAGCCAAATGCTGTACCTGCAGGAAGGTTTTTGCATCCTGTTTCGGACCATTAGTGTCATTCAGAATTAGGAGGAGAAGCTGATGCTAGTTCTACCTTTGGGGAAAATGCCTCCTCCTGGTCAGAGGCTAGTGACAGCGTCCAGTTCTTGACTCACTGAGAACAAGTGCTGTTTGTTCAAGTCCTACTCAGCCTGGACCGGAGTCAGGTATTAAAGCTTTTGACCTCTGTCAGGTATTAAAGCTTTTATATCAGAATCTAGGATAGCAGAGAGTCAGTGGTGTGGCAGCCAAAGGCTGGGAGCATGTTCTCTTGGCCATGTGCGCCTGGAGAACTAAAAGTGATGTGGCAGATGGCTGGCAGGGAGAGAGGCATCGGTCTGAGAGTCCGAGCCAGACAAATACATCAAACTGTTTTTCCTGAAATGCAGAGAGACCCTGACTGGGATGAGCAGGGAGTTTGCTCATGTTTCCTGCATCTGTAATTCACTCAGCTCCCTCTTCCTTCCCCACTGCATCATCCCAAAATCAGTCCAGGCTTCAGCAAGTGTTCGGCAGGCGTTCCGGACAGGCACAGGCTCCTGGTACCGGACTGCGTCACCTCCGTGAGCAGAGCAGTGCGTTGAGGTCTGGGCTGCTGAGGGGTGGCTCCTCCTGTCCTGGTCTTGAAGACCTCTGCGAACCCAGAGCTTCTTGACTGGCTTCAGAGGTGTTTTTTCCTAATGCTGTGACTGTACTTGCCCCAGTGGTTATGGATGAAAAAACCACCTTTTCAGGGTGGCCGTACAGCTCTGAGAGCTTTATGGAAACACCATTAACTTGTTCTAACATAGCTGATCTGTGAACTAATTAAGAGACTGAAATTAACCCATCTGAACATCTATGAAAGGTAAATACTCACTGCGGATGCTCTGAGAATTTGGGTTTTTTCCAACATCTCCAACTGAGTTGAGACCGTAAATAATTAATTAATCAGCCTGACTTCAGTTTTCATGGCTTTGGATTTTTGGTTTAGTTCTGGTCTATTTGTCGCCTGCCTTCACGCTGGGACCTCCATGACCTCCTGATTGTCCTGTCTGGACTATCGCTGTTGGCTTGTCAGACCTCAGTTTGGCAGTCCTTGAGACTGAAGGAGACAAGCCTGGAAGGGCTGGATACACTATTCATGACCTCCAGCAGGATGAGTCCCATCTCCTTCCAGGCTAGGAGACGGGGCGCCTTGTCTTAGAGGTGTAAGCATGGTCAGGGAGCGCAGGGAGGGCTGTAAAGCCTCCACTGAAACATCCTGCTGCTGATGGCAGACGTGTGATAACCTGACTGTTGGCAGTGTCCTGACTGGTTGTCTGAATCAAAAGTGTCGTCGTGTCTGTTGCTTCTGTACGAATTCAACCTTTCGGGACACTTGTGCAAAATGAATAGCAATAATACGAAAATTCTGCAGGAATGTGGTCTGAGACACCTGTAAGTCATTTCAGGATGGCTGGTATGAAGAATGGGCCTCAATTTGGCATTGCTTTCAATTCCCCCCCCCCTCTTGTGCCCTGTTATAGTCTCGCTTTGAGATTTCTCTGAGCAGATTAGCAGATGTCCTTAGAGGCATCTGGTGGTAAAAGCAAAATGCAGTGGCAGAATCCAGCACAGCAGAATTCTGTATATAAACTCCATATGATCAGCAAATTGTGGGCCAGCTCATGTTGGGGGTTTCTCCAAATCATCCCCTTTTGGCTTTCTCATCCCTCAGCTGGCAAAGTATGAGTTACAAGCTCACAGCTGGTGCTACGTTGCAATCCTTGTTTCAGGTCCACTATAATTAAGAGCTGTCTTTCTTTCGGAAAAAAGCTTTTTTCATTCCTCTGCTGCTTGGAAACTGATTGCTCCTGCTCGTGCTGCCTGCACGCAGCCACAGCTGGGGAAACTGGAGGCTTCACGTGGCACCCGTCAGACTTAATACCTTTGGGCATAGGCAGCTCTTGCCTCTACCTGGAGTCACCAATTCTCCCTGTTCTGCCTGTGTAAATGAAACAATCTGGGGCTCTTGGAGGTGACCTGAAACTGCATCCCTGTGTTGTTGCAACTGGAGAGGGCATTAAAGGTTTGTAGCCCAGAATGAAGTTTAAATAGCAGTAATCGGCATTAATAGGGTTTGAAGAATTGAGTTGTTGGGTATTTTTATCTTGACTTAAATTTATATTCAATTTCTGTAATTGTGTTTAAGGGTCTTTTTATATTTAATCTTAAAAGATCAGTTGTACAAAAATGCTACGTGGGATGATTTTTACCATTCCCCAACCGGTTTGTCAGAGCTACAGAGTGACCCTCAGTGGAAACTGAGGCTTGCCAGCTTAGTTCCCACTGACCTCCACGTAAAAAGTACCTTAGATTTTTTTAAAAAGAGTTTGGTTTTAGTGATGCCGATGTCCAGTCTTGCTGGAGTAGTACCTACATGTTACTATAATTGGCCGTGTTTTTTTATTAAAAAGAGAATACAATAGTAGGTGCTAGATAGGTTCTTATATCCCACCAGCCTCTCGGACTTTGAGTACCTCCCATTCACATCAGCTGCATGGCCAGTATCAGCCGCCTGCTCCATTTCTCATCTTTGCACCAAGATGCATCTCCTAACCCTTTCATTGCCGCAAGTGCGGTGCTCTAAACGTGGGTCCCATGCAAGAATTGTGGTTTCCTCTCCCTCTTAGATCTGTACTGACCTTTATGTCCCAGGGGAGCTAGCTTGTTCCCGTGTCTATAGGGGCCACTCCTTAGGAAATGTGGCTTCCCTCGCGGGTGAGTTTTATCTACTGTAGAAAGTTCCACTTTGCCAAAAGAACAAGATTAGCAACCGTTTTCCGCTGGTGCTTTGGGCAGTCTTTCAACTGCATTTGGAGATATCGCAGTGAAATAATCCTGCTGGCTGAAATGGAGTGTTGATAGCAATCCAGTATGAACCGGCCTGTTAGCAGTAATGGAAATTAACTTGAGGAAAGCTAAACCAAATAGTATCCTGTCCCCCTAAAAGGTGGATATTAAACCCGATGCAGCAATTACAGAACCTCTCTGAGGATGCCGTGGGCACACTGGCCTCTGTGTTCCGTTCTTCCTTGGTATTTATCTCCCCTCTTAGCACTCGGCTGCAGTAGCTGTTGGGCTCGATCCTGGAGCATCTACGCAGGCGGCGGGCCTCTTCCCGGCAGTTCCACCCAAGACTTCAAGAACCAGTAAGGGTTGTCCAGGGGCCAGGGTGGCTTCCGGCCGCCCTGCGAGCCCCGTGGATTCCGGCCGCGGGCAGAGCCGAAGCGCGGGCCTTCCTCGCGCGCCGTGCTGCTGGAGGACGTTCCCCCGGCCGCCCGCGCGGCCCGTGCCGCGCAGGAGTTAAGAGGCCCCGGGGGACGCGCGCGGCCCGGCTGCGCGCCGCGCCCGGGCCGTCGCCGCCCGTTCCTTATCCGCGGGCGCCACCTGGCGGCGCGGGGCGGCCGCCCGTCCGCCGGCCGGTACCGCTCCGGGCGGGACGGCGGCCCGGGCCGCGGGGGGAGGAGGGGCCCGGCGGCCGGGGGACCCGGGGTTCGGGCGGGCGCGGCCGTGCTCGCTGCCTCTGGGCTGCCGCGGCGTGGGCGCCGTTCGCTCGGCTGGGCTGTCGGTACCGGCTGAACTGAAGCAGAGCTGGGGACGAGCCCCTTCGCGCTTCCGTTACGCTGCACGCCGTTCCAGAACTGAGCGAGTCAGAGCGGAAATTTGGAGTCTTGCGGAGGGGAGCAGGCCGGTGGCAGCAGCTTTGTCCTGATTAACGTTGTCAAAGGCGAGAACTCCTAGCGTGGTCTGCGCTGTACGAGAGGCGAGTGCCGCGGAGAACGGTCTGAGGGAGCCGGCTTCGGCACCGTCCTGCCGCGTGCGAGCAGCCTTGAACTTCAGGTGGCTGTAAGGAAAAGCCGCTTTAGCTGCGAAGAGGAGTCGCAGAAGTCCCCCTCTGAGCGGCTTCAGAAGAGTCGGTCCCGCTGGCCCTCTCTGAGGGTGACTGAACCGCCCGCGCTCCCGCTTGCTATTGAGCATCCAGTTGCATCTGAGCAAACCTTCAAGGAAAGGTCTCATTTTGGAAGAAAGACTTCTCTTTAAAGAATGGCTAAGAGTGAAGCGTCTGTGTGAGTCCTTACAAAGACATTAAAATTCAGGAAGTGTCATGAAGAAACGGTGAACGTGCAAGGTGATCTTCCCCGCCTGCGTCCCTAGCAGCGAGGGTCAGGAAATCTTTCCATCGTAACCAATGATGAGTGGAAGCGGAGGGCTGGAAAATCAAAGCTGAATTGTGTGTGGGCGTCTGGATACGAAAGGATAAATCTAATGAAAATCTCCTGCAGCCGAACTGAGAAATCAGAGCAAAGCCTTTACTTCTGTCAACACCAACGCAGCGAAGATTGAAGGGACAAGGCTGCCATTTCCAATTGACCATTGCCATGGAAACAGCCTCACGGTGTCAACAGTCGGTGGAGCGGGATGTAGGAAGCAAGGCGGGCTTTCGTTCCCATCAGCAGGACAAAGGACCGGCTCGCGCTACGGTCAGCGCTTGTAGGATTTTTAAAGCGTTTTGTGTCGGTCAGGAGCGGCCGAGGGCAGGACTCTGACGCGAGGGTTTGCAGCGGGCCATGCAACCTACATCGAGAGAGAGGCAAACGGAAATCTGCCCTTGATTATTCCAAATATTCCCGCTCGGTCAGGCTATCCAACTTACCTGTTTCATGTGGGAGATGTCATCATTGTTACTCAAAAAACAAAAGATGGGCCCTTACCTGTCAAAATGGGGCAAAGGAGCAGCACGTAGGGTATAGGGAATGGCTTCGTTATGTAGTGTACATATACATATATGTGTAAGTTGTGTTGTACGTACGGGATACAGACGAGCAAGAGCTTTGGAACAGAAACAGGAAGCGTAAAATGGATGAAGTGGCAAAGAGGAACATCTAAGACCATTCAGAAAGGGTGAAATGATCAGATGTAAATGTGGGAAGGTATTTTAGGGACAAGATTTGCTTAGGGTGGAGGAAAATGGTCAGGGTTTTAGCCATTGATGGTGTTCGGTCTAGAGTGAAGGTGAGACAGCAAGGTAGGCTTGAGGTGATGTGGAGGAGGAAGACATCTGCAAGACTGGAGGACTGCAGACCTCGTAATTGTGGAGGACTGAGTACCACCAGCAGCAGAAGAAGGCAAAAATAGCCACGGTGTTGTAATCATGTTGAACAATCATATTTTTCGGTGTGCAAGTTTTCTTTGGCTTCTGAGCTGCCTTTTTGCTGGTAATCTAGATAATTTTTCATTCCTTTACTCATGATGGTCAGACAAAGTCCTGACAGTGCTAATGAACGGGGAGCCGCTCGGCCAATATTGGAAGCTCGTATTTATTGTCTTTTCTTCAAAAGGGAAGAAAGAGAAGAAAGGTGTGAGCCCATGCTCACAAAAAGAGGTTGGAGGCATTTTTGCTAGGAGTAGCATTAGCACTCTGAATTGTGGACCTTCCTCCAGCCTCACTTCTCTTCTTCAAGCACCCAGTGAAAGACCAGTAATTCTCAGCTCCGCTGCCTCAATGCTACAAGCGCTGTGCAGAGGGTATGTGGCAAGGAATATGTTGCTGCTGTAATGCAGCAGCTTTTAGACCCGTTTGTGGTATCACTGGAAAGTGTTGGAGCAGTTCACAGCTTTCCTTTTAAATTATAAGGAAATACAGGAGGAGTCTGAACAGAAATCCAGATTAAAATACTTCCCAGAATTTCTGTTAAGCTTCTGTCGATTTTTTTTTTTCCTTTTTTTCTCTGTGTTCCTGCATTATGACTATATTTAATCAAACATAGTTCTACAGTGGTTTCACTTTTTGAACCACTAAGAAACAGGAAGAGTGTGTGTGTGTGCTTTTTATTAACCTTCCTTTCATAATGCACTTTCTTCCCTATAGAAATCTCCTTTCCTGCTGATTCATTATGTGTCAGGAAGCCAAGCGTGACATGTTAAAAGCCATCTTGATAGTATTTCGTATTCAGTACTAACAACTCACCAGCTCGCAGGAGTTTTTCTTTAAAAGGGGGAGGGAGAAAATCTGCATATTGGATGTGCCAAGACAGTGGATAATTTGCATTAAGCATCCAGACATTCTTTTTTTACAATCTGTCACCCTTCACTGGCTTTTTATTTTATAACCTTCATAACATACGGGGAGCATAAGCACTAAAAAAAGTCACACCACGTGGACAGAAGCTGGAGCCGGAGCCCTTTAGGATCAGCTGGAGCAAGGCTAGAGAAGGACCTTTCCTCAGCAGCAACAGATCCACAATGGGACTTTGTTATACTGGAAGGACCTGAAAATAATAGGCGTGGTACTATAAGTATCCAGCTATAAAGCTGTCTGTTATTTCTTAGCTTCCAGCTCACAGCTGGATTCAGACTTAAGAACCATTGTCATGAATACACAAACCATGAAGATGATTCACTTACTAGTCTTGCCCCCTGTAATATGCGGCTCATCACGGGACTGAGCAGCAGTAAGGAGCAAACTCTGACATACTGGCGTAAAATAGACTTTCTATACCTAGCAACACTAGGTAGAGAAAGTGAGCTCACTTCTTTAACAAAGCATTTCTGAAGTAACCGGAAATAACGTAATGCAAAGTTTCTCAGTAATAATTACAGTTCGGTAGCTTTATATAGTATAGACGAAAGTATTCCAAATATGTTACTGCATTTTAATCTCTCTGTCAGTCTGGTTTTCTGCAAAACTGCTATTTGAACATCACTTATCAGGCATGACATCACATGTGCCAGAAAAGTGTACCTAGAATAATAAAATGAACGTGAGTGGAGGTACTGAAGTGGTAAGCATATATAAACTTACACTTAGGCATAATGACAGATACTGAGTGTTAAAAGGAAATTCAAAATTGTGAACGTACTAGAAAGCAAAATCTGTTGGGTACGATAACAATAAATGTGGTTGTCAAGCAAGCATAGAGGGACTCATTACTAAACTAACTGCAGCACTTTAAATAGTGATATGAGGAAGAATACTTGTAAACCTTATTTACAATATTTCTGCAAGTTATCTGGCCCGGCCAATAAAAATACGAATTCTGTAATATAAAACTAGACCAAGATGAGATGCTGTTAGGCAAAGTAACATCAGTGGGTGATGAGGCGACACAGCAACAGGTGATAAAAAAAGCAATAAAACTGCTTCACAGAGCAGATCCAGGAACTCTGTTCCACCGGCTGCTTATGACATACCAAATAAGCAGCATCAAAGAGGAGAATAGGAGATTCACGCGGTATCCTGCCTCTTTGACAACGGTCATTAGCATCATAAACGTGCCCTCATTTGCTTCTGATCTTCTTGCATGAAGCAGCTTACAGCTTGTTGCTCCAGAGTCTGCAGATACTTCTGGCCGTATAGTGATTATCCGCCCAATGTGCTGTTGCCAGCGTTTCACAACCTCACACTGAGGACCTTCACTACGCAGGGATCTGTGTATTTGCAGCTTAATCCTACAAAGCTGAAGTCCGTGGGACTTTTAATTTTGATTTGGTACATTCTGGTTAAGGAGTTTAGAATACAACGTGCAAGGAACGTGCTTTGCTAGAGTACAACAAAGACGCTCCTGAAAAGAAGCAGCTCTTCAGGCCTGAGCTGCCAGGCACGGGGACATCTTGGAAATGATGTTGCCACCAACCAGCACTTTCCAAAATCTGCAAGTGAGCTCTAGTGCACACAAAGAATAAATAAATAATATGCACATATAAATTGCTTAGAGAGACATTAAAGGAGATGGAAGATGCTGTGAGTCAGTTATTATGGAGAAAATATTTTATCAAATGCTATTTCTATTGTAAGTCAGGTTGAGAATATCACTGTTATGTGAAATTCTGCATCTACAACATTCTGAGAGGGAGCCTTTGTTCAAGTAATTTACGTGCATGCAGTTTAGCATTCTTTTTTAAATAGCTAGCAGGCCAAGAGAGTCCCCAAGAACAGAGACCTTCAGTTTGCAACGTGTTCTGCAACATCACCCTCCTGTCCGTTTTCCCAAATTACTAAAAAGTTGTCCAAGTCTGAGGAGGAACTCACACAGTGTCTGTTAGTGACTCCTAAAAAATGAGTCAGTCTTTACTGCTGCCGACCAGGATCTGACAATGAAGACCTGGCAAAAGGTTTGTATTTGCTATTATACTGGCATATTTTTGGCTGCTGATTTTCTTATAAAACTAACTAACATTGTTTTCATATTAGACAGAAAAAGATTCCAAAATGCTCCTTGGAATTGTACTGTTTTACTTCAATGAAACACAAGTATTTTGTTGCTTTCAGGTTTTTAATGAAGGTTACGTGCACTGTTCAGATAGACCTTACAATTTTTCAGCTTGCTTAGAGAGCCACCATTAACAGCAAACTGAAATAGAGAAAGATATTCTACTGAGGTGGTTTTCCTCTGTACGTACCTAATCCAGGAATTGCATTTGGAAGCCTGTGGATATCGGGGAGCAGAGAATAGTAAAACAATAACCGTTACTGTTGCTTTTTATAGCTCTCCTTCAGTTCTGACAAAAAGCAGCAGGAATGGGTTTCTGCTGTTCTTTTGGAGTGGCTTTTGATGGTTTCTAGCATGTTTTTGAAGTTTCTGATGGGAAGTGTTACCATTCTCTTTGCAGTTCATGGCATTAAGTGGACATGCAGCAATGGAAACAGCAGTTCAGGGTTCTCAGTGGAACAGCTCGTGCAGCAGATCCTTGATAGTCACCAGACCAAACCGCAGCCTCGGACACACAACTGTCTCTGCACTGGTACCTTGGGTGAGTACCTTGGGAGGGCACAAAATGATCACAGCTTAATCCAGACTTGGAGCAGGGTTTGTAGTACTGAAGTGCTGAAAATACTGTATCATGAAACATTGAGACGCAACGAACTCGGAGGTGATAGAAGAAGTCTTGAGCATAAAAAGATGCAGCTGGAAGTTCTGAAAAAAAGGTCAACACTTTGTAATGTGCAAGTTTAATAAACGCTCTCCATATGTGACCTGCTCAAAAAGGTGTATTCTCTTCTACGTGCTCAAATTTTGTTACCGAAGCCTCAAAATTTTATGTTCTTCCATCTTCAGCCTCTGAACTCCTTGCTCTGCAGCCTGCTTTGCTGAAGAAAATGGGCTCAGGTGGTTAATTACAAGGTATCACTGGGATAAGACAGGTTTTATTTAGGTATCATGAAAATACAGGAGATTTCTCTCCTGTTAAAGAAGATGGCTTTGTTTTGAGTGAGACTACGACAGCAAGAAACAGCATCCTTAGTATTAGCATTTTATATAGAGAGTGGGAAGCAGAGTGATTCACTTTTCCAACTCATCTGCTTTATAGCCACCCCTTCCTAGTGTTTTGGTCAAGTAAAATATATGACGCATTAATTAGTCTTCAGCAAAATTTATAAAGGAAAGCTGACAGTACTTCAAAGGGTTTATTTTTCCTTCTTTTTTTGGGCAGTTGCATTATACAATCAAGATTTAAGTAAGAATGATGACCTCTGAAATACCTGAGTTTGGATTAAAATTCAACCCTTAAGGCTCAGCATTTGATCCAGGCTTGCAGATCTGAACATGAATCCTTTTATTCTTCCCTTTGATGTTTTGTCTTGTGCTAAGTCTGCTGTATGCTTTTTAACATAACAGTAGGGCTTTGTTTTGTAACGGCTTGCACATTGACACATACATTCCCAATTCCTTACTGTCATCCGCAAAGACAGCAGCATGAAAGCCTCTCCCTTGTTCCTGTTCATCCCTATACCTAGGAGAATAGAGAGATTTAATACTGCATTTAGTCTCAAAAGCACTGTCCTGAACTACTTTAAGTGACCTGATTCAAATCCTGAGCATATAATAGAGAAGTTCCCCTTCAAGGGCAAGGAACAAAAGATTTAGCAAATTGCAGCGGCTACACGGACGCCTTATGTTACCCAGAAGATGGCATTTATAATTGTAGCCATTAGCTATAAGGAGGAGGTTTCTTTCCCCCTTTAGTCATTATACAGTACCATAATTAATGTTCTTACCTCATTCTAGGGAAAATGAATCAATTAAGGAAAGAAACATCAAAAAGTCATGGGCTGTTCTTCTTTAAATAACAAAAGCAGTCCCTGCATCAGAGTTTGTCGCTAAGATGCCTTTGCAGACAGAATTGTTTACTTTATCTTACCTGATTTGCAAGCTCCCAGGAACTCGGGTGATGTTCCTCTTCTGTCGGGCCAGTAAAGGCACCAGCTGGCTGAACCCCCTGGAGGGCTGTCTTCCAATGACCTCCGCTTGAGCATTCTTCAGCTGCTCCCATACTAATCGTGTGCTCTGCGTGCAACCTCTCAAAGTACAAAATGTTTATCTGTCAGCATACGAACAGCTTAGAACAAGAGAAACGCGTCACTGTCCTTATGGGAGGGAAAGCTTTCTTTGTGCTGGCTAATGTACTACTTTCTTTAATAATTTGATTGGCAGCTGTAATAGACACAAGATGAGAAGAAGATAAGGGTTGTAATCCAGGCGGCAGGGTGATGCCAGGGACAGGAGCATGGTATAGCATCTGTCACCTCCGGATTACCAGTCAGCATCCAACCCACGAGAGCAGTTGTCAAACCACCTGACATCAGATAGCGTGAAGAGCCGAGCATCTGTGTCGCAGGGGGCTGAGGTCTTGTCCGCGGTGCAGATGAAGCAGGGCCTGTGAGGCAGAAACCGTCTGCCACAGCTGGTAGCAACAGCCCTCACTTTGCAGACTTTGCACTGAGATCGGGCATGTTTAAATACCTCCAAAACTTGTCATAGATGTGGATTCCTCTCCTCCTAACGTGCTGTCTGATGGGGCAGGGAGGAGGGAGGTAAGTGCTATGTGGGGTGAGGGGAAAGGTGCACACACACCTTTTTTGAGGTTGCTGTCATTGCAGGCAATGGATCTATGCATCAGACGGAAAGGGAGCTATAAATCTGGCACTGGCAAGAAATTATTTTTATTTCCAAGGCCTCTCTTGCTGTCTTCTACGCGTGCTTGCTCGCTCTCACACACGCATGCATAAGCACAGCTCTCCTTTGCTACAACCATAAGATAATGCAACTAGCCTAATCTTAGTTTTGTATCTACTGAAAGGCAAATGTTGTTGTTTTCTGGCACAGGGGCAGGAAGCAGCGTGCATCACAAGTGTAACAGTGCCAAACATCGCATCATATCACCAAAGGTCGAACCAAGGACAGGTGGGTACAGCGCTCATTCAGAGGTACAAAATAACGATGTCTCTGAAGGCAAGAACGAGCACAGTCATGGCAAGGCCTCCAGCCGAGAGAAGAGGAACGGCAAAGTGGCAAAACCGGTGTTGCTCCATCAAAACAGCACTGAAGTTTCTTCCACCAACCAGGTGGAGGTCCCTGACACAACCCAGAATTCTCCTGTGTCCATCAGCAGTGGATTAAATAGCGACCCGGATATGGCGGATAGCCCGGCCGTCACTGGTGTGTCCAGTATGGCTGTAGCATCGGTTATGGGAAGCTTGTCACAAAGTGCCACTGTATTTATGTCAGAAGTCACCAGTGAAGCTGTGTATACCATGTCACCCACCTCCGGCCCGAATCAACACCTTCTGTCTTCAGATGCAGCTGCACAAGGACTGGTACTTGCTGTGAGTTCAGATGGACACAAATTTGCTTTTCCAACAACTGGCAGTTCAGAGAGCTTGTCGATGCTACCCAGCACTGTCTCCGAGGAACTTGTGCTCTCCACAACTTTAGATGGAAATAGAAAAATTCCAGAAACCACCATGAATTTTGACCCAGACTGTTTTCTTAACAATCCTAAGCAAGGGCAGACTTATGGTGGAGGAGGTATGAAAAGTGACAGCATCAGTACCAACATAAGGCAGTCACCCACAACGGAACGGAGCTTCAACTTCAGTACAGCCCTCACAAAAGAAATAAAAACTGAGGACACATCTTTCGAACAACAGATGTCCAAAGAAGCATTTTCCTCCACTTCTGCATCTAACACTCTGACCCTCACTACTGGTTCAGGTTTGCTTCCGTCTGGAGGAGGTCTGAGCCCAAGTACCACCCTGGAGCAGATGGACTTCAGTGCCATTGACTCCAATAAGGACTATTCTTCCAGCTTCAATCAGACCGTCCAGAGCCCTCACGTTCATCAGACCCCTTCCCCCAGCTTCTTTCTGCAGGATGCCAGCAAACCTCTTCCCCTTGAGCAAAACACTCACAACAATTTGAATGACACAAGTGGCTCATTTGTGAACACATTAGGAATCCCCAGTGTGAAAACAGAGTCCTCGTCCCAAACCACTTCCAACTGTAATGGCACAGTGGAGACCAGAATAGAGTCCACCTCTTCTCTCCAGCTCATGCAGTTCCAAGCAAACTTCCAGGCTATGACTGCAGAAGCTGAAGTTCCCATGGAGACCTCCCAGCAGGCAGAAGGGAACGAAAATCTACTTAAATCAGGGGATCTTCAAGCCTGCAGCACAGAACACTACTTGCAGCCTGAGGCCAACGGGGGTATCAGGAATGGGAACAATCTCCCTATTCTCCAAGGAAACATGGTACAAGGACTCTATCCCGTGGCCCATCCCAGCTTAAATAACTCCTCCAACATGGAGCTTAACTTGGACCACTTTGACATCTCCTTCAGCAACCAGTTTTCTGATCTAATTAACGATTTCATATCGGTAGAAGGTGGGAGCAATGCTCTCTATGGACACCAGCTGGTGTCAGGTGACAGTGCCGGACTGTCTCAGCCTGAAGACAGTAACAGAGCAACCTACAACCAGGCTGAAATGTGCATTCCTTGCTGCAGTCCTCAGCAAGCCAGCATGCAGCTCAGCAGCACAGAGAACGGAGCCAGCACGATGGCGTACATGCATGTGGCTGAGGTGGTCTCAGCAGCTGCGGCACAAGGCACTTTGGGGTTGCTACAGCAGAGTGGGCGCTTGTTCATGGTGACAGATTATTCACCGGAATGGTCTTACCCTGAGGTAAGTCTAGGGCTTTTACTCATTAACTTTTACTGCTTTATCTTTCATTGCTTTGTCAATAAGGGCTCCCAAGAACTGCTTTGTTAAAGCTTTGACAAGGCCTTTAAAATATTTCTCTTAGGAGTCAGAGTATCCAAGGCCATTTGCATGTCTGAGTGTACTTTTAATTAAGCACTTCATTACCCTGACAGGGCCCTTTCTTCACTTAGGAAGCATCCAAACAGAAACGTTTTGTTTCATCCAGAAGTGAAGTATTTCCCACGTGCTGCCTAGCCACACTAGAGCAATAGTTTGCAAACTGGAGCTCATCCTTAAATCTGGCTCTGATGTTCTCAGTAGAATAATTCCTGACCCGCATTGCCTTAATGAGTTCAGCATTTACCTCCATCCCACAGACTATCCAAAATCAGTCTCATGCACCACAAGTTAAAAATGTCAGCAGCACAGACTTTTCTGACGTGAAGGAGCGCTGGAGGCAAGAGGCTGTTTTGAGCCAGTAATGGAGAGGCAGGTTGGTTTGAATTAAAAAAATGGTCCTTTGTGTTTTTGTAAGCCCAGCCTTGGAGCACTGTTGTATCTGTTATCTTACAGAGGTATATAATATCTCTGTTCCCATTGACTTTGCGCTATCTGATTTTCAGTCCTGTAATACCACCCCCAGTAAGCGTACATCTGACACCGCTGGATGGTGAGTTTGCTAGTGGATGAGGCAGCAGAAATATGCAATAATAAGCAGACGAGGTGGCTTAACCTTCAGCTGAATGATCCTGTGACAGCTCCAGGACCAGGGTGTTACGGGAGCAGGTGATGAGTTGGTATTCAGTGGCTTTAAGAGTTCACATACTCTGCAATGTGGGACTTGGTGTGAAAACATGGGCGTTCACTCTGCAGATGGAAAGAAACTGAGGTTGCCGGCATGCAGGAATGGCCAATGGGCACTGATGAAAAGCCTCCTTCAGGAGTTTCTGCCCTCCATTTAGTTGCTCTCTCCAGACAAGTCCGTCATGGCCAGCGAGGTAGCGGTGCAGGCTGAGGCACGGTGGGCAGCTGAAGGCATCCCACCCCTCGTTACAGCTTCACCCACCATTTGCCCGGTCTGCAGCTGACAGGGAGATCTGGGACTGTCTAGGGCAGGAGAATCCCAGGGGCCTCACCTCTGCCAGCTGCCAGATCGAGTCCTCTCTAGAGACAGGGTGGTCGCTGATCATCTGCCACTCACCACCAGCTGGAGTTGACTGTCTCTTGGTTTTGGTGGAAAACTGGGTCTAAATGCCAGTCTTCTGCTTCTCTGGAGTATAATACAAGCTGAAGTGTCAGCACTGTGATGGTCACTACTAGTGTTATCTAACTGACTGGTTAATGTGGAGTGATGATGCAATGATGGTCTGTTAGCAACTGAACCCAGTGAGGCTTTGTTTGCAAGAAGCACAGGGCATTTGGCTGCATTGGGCTACAGGCACTGCTGCTGCCCTACCTGTCGCCCGGACAGTCAGTCCGACTCTTGCTTGTAGAAGGTCCCAAAAATCAACAAAAAAACCCCTAACAGCAAACCTCCAGCCTTTCTAGTGCAAGTCTGTCTTTTTGGCTACTGGAAACGTGGTTTTCTGTTATCCATCGCTACACTACTGAATTGTTCAGCTCCTGCTGGCAGAGCTTGTTTTACGTCTGTTTTCTGCAGACCACACAGCCGAGCCCACCTGCGCAGACTCGCCAGAATGTTTTTCAAAGCCAGCACAGGTGCAGGATTGCTTTCTGGTTGCGTGCACTCGCACCTGGAGCTTCCGGTTCTGATTCAAGCAGCCCAGAGCAGCGCCCCCGCTGCCGTCTGCTCTGTTTGCTGAACGCCGCGCGCTGCTCACGTCGCGGACCCCGGCGGGATCGGACCAGCCCTCGGAGGGCGCGCGCCCGCCGCCGAGCGGGTTTCGCCGCGGGCGGAGGGGCTCCCGCGCCCCCGCGCTGCTGGCCTGGCGGGCGGCACGCGCCCTTCCCGCGGTCGCCCGGCACGCGGGAGCCCGGTCCCGGCGCCGCGGGCGCTGCCAGGCCGCGGGCCGCGCTGGGGCCGCCTCCCGCGGGCGGGCTGGGCCGCGCTGCCGCCGGCGGCCGCCCGAGGGCAGCACGGCCGCGGGGAAGGGGAGGGGAGGGACGGGGAGGAGGCCTTCCGCGGCACCGGCCGGGCGGCCCCGCTGCCGGCGGCCGGCAGTCCAGCGGCTGCGGTGCCCGGCAGGGAGGAGGCCCCTCTCCCGGCCTCGCCTGAGGGCAGCCGCTGCCAGCTGCGGAGGCCCGTCCGCCGCTGGGGTGGCCCCGGGTGCCCCTGCTCCCAGCTGGGCCTCCGCTGCCGCGGGAGAAGGCGCGGGGACCCCGTCCTGCTCCTGCAGGCCCGAGGGTGGCTGCCGCTGGTGCGTTTCTGCGCCAGCGGGAGAGGCGGACGCTAAGGACTTCCCCTGGGTCATTCTCGTCTTCAGCACATGAGCCTGACAGAGCCTTGGCAGGGGAAGCAAGGGGAAAGGTCTGGGACAGGCTTGGCCCAGGGTGCCAGAGCTGCGGTCGAAGGACCTCTCTGCAAACACAGCCCCGTTCTGGGTCACCCCGCTGTCGTCACGCTTCCTTCTTTAACCCAAGTTCCCAGTACCCAGAAAAGCGCAAGTTGTGTGATTGCTCTTTTTAGCAGAGAACTTTCTACATCGCGGTCTGTCGGATTCATGGTCCAGCTCCTCTTGTGCTTCCAGTTGTGACTTTGGAGGCAACGTGTCGCCTTTTGCGTCCTATGCGCAGTCTTCCATCCACGTCAACGGGGTGAGGGCGGTGATGGCAAACGTGCAGCACGCTTGCTGTGCCTGACCTGCGGCACTTCTCAATAGCAGTGAGACGAGCCTGGAGCCTGCGCAGGCAGCAGCGAGGAGGAGATGGTGGGGATGGCGCAGCCAGAAGTTACCTGGTGGGAGGGATATCTGGCTTGCAGCGTTGATAAGGTTTGCCATTACTGGTCTCGGAACTGGCAAGTGACCAAAAGAAAGGCGGTCTGCAGCAAGGCTCACACTGGCAAAGCGCGGGACTTGGGTGTATGAGCCAGAGTGGGGAACAGAGCAAGTGGAAGAGAAACAAAGATGCTCTACTAAAGGATACTATTTGCATTTCTCCCACAGTGGTAGGAGACTGGGGTATCGGTGTTGACTGGTGCTAAGGATCTGTGTTAGCTTGGCACTACTCTTAGCCCTCGTGATGCTGTTTGCCATTCAGCTATTTCAGTGCGTGGTCCTCTCTGGGGATGGCTTTTTCTGTGATGGTTTGTTTTCCTCTTTTCCTCACAGGGAGGAGTAAAAGTCCTAATTACTGGTCCATGGCAGGAAGCCAGCAATAATTACAGCTGTCTGTTTGATCAGATCTCAGTGCCTGCATCTTTAATTCAGCCAGGGGTACTGCGCTGCTACTGCCCAGGTAAGGAACACCTCTCTTCTAAAGCTGGTGGTTTCAGAGCAAGTTCTTAGCCTAATAGCGTCATATATATGTCTTGACTAAACTCATGGACCCATTGTGAAAGGTGGTGCATAAACACTGAGAAGCTTTTCCTTTCTCTTTGACCTATTTCGTGTGAGAACGGTAATTTAGCATCTTGATACCTCACAACAGATCACAACAAATATTATTTAGAAGCTCTGGATTAGCTTTAAAATAATTATTTGAAATAATTTAAAATAATTCTAAGCAGTTCTTTAGTTTTGAAATAGCAGATTAAAGAGCAACTGTTATTCAGGTGTGCACTCACTGCTCTGCTGGCTCTTAATTTGCCTATATTCTGCGCTTTGTCCTTGGTACTTACAGGATGAGAACACCCGCAACCCCCCTGCAGAGATTTTCAGTAGTGCTGGTCCTCTGTATATGACTTTAAGTGCATGCAGAATAACTTAGCTTCATTGTTAGGCCCAGCTTCCCACTGGAAATGCGGTGAGGCTGGTTAATCTTCAGGAACACATGTGATTTAGCTTCCTGCCAAAACAACCCATTAGATGACTCTTAAGCTTACAACCTTCATGTTTGAAAATACAGATTGGCATTTTGGACTCTTCAGTTGTCTAGTCACAAAAATATTGTTAAATGCCCCCGCTCCTCTCTGCTCTCAGCCTGCTGCTTAGCGCATGGGGAGATCAATAGGATAATACCTAGCCGTGCATTTCTGCAGGGAGGTCTCTGTCTTACCACATGCTCTTTCCTTTTAGCTCATGACACTGGGCTCGTGACTTTGCAAGTTGCCTTCAACAATCAGATCATCTCCAATTCTGTGGTGTTTGAATATAAAGCCAGAGCTCTGCCAACCCTGCCTTCCTCCCAGCATGACTGGCTGTCCTTGGACGGTAAGAAGCATGCGATATTCTTTAATATAGCTCACCGAATGGTAGGACTGTGAATGAAAGGAGCAACTCCTGGCGTGGGGGAGGGATGTAGAGGGGCAAGTTTGTGCTGTGGGAAGGCCTGTTGCACAGTTAATCAAAGACCTCGTGCTGAAATTTCTTATTAGTTCTTTTGATGTGAACAAAATGTGGCTGCATTTGATGGGAAGGAGACAAAGGGGCATTTTCTTTGAATAGAAAGCTGATTGTTTCCCCAAAACAGGGCCTACCAAGTCCCTAGCAGGAGAGGAGTATCTACCCTGTAGTTGTCTTCCCTGAGAACTCTGAAACGTGAGCTTGTCTAGAAAAATGTGTATTTACATAAGCAGAAAGTGGGAAGATGGTGAGACAATTTAAGGAATGAAGGGACTTTAGCCAGCCACTGCTATGATGTCCACATCCCACCTCGCTACCTAAGAGTTACCAAACGGGGAAGATACAGATTATGTCCAGGCACTTCAGAGTCTCCGTGCCAGAACAGTCTGTGCTAATGGCAAGCCAGGCATGCTCTGGCACATAACAGCCTCGATCAGCACTCGTAAGAGCATCCCTTCTGCCTTGCAGGGATGAGATGGACACCCTAATAGCATTAGCTCTTAGACAAGTAGTTGGCAGAAGAATCCATGACTGATCAGAACGGATCTCTGGTACCTAAATGTTCCACCGAGGAATGGGAACATGGGCTCTGGATTTGTATGGCAACTCTGTGCATGCAAGTTTTAGGTTCAGGTTTACCTGGTAACCCTGTGCCCCCAAAATGCGTTTTATAAAGGAGCAAGATGAGAAGGATAGCAGGGGAACTTAGGAGCCTGAAACGTTCACTTCCCTTCCTGAGTGTGACTGCTAGAGAGATGTAGCTTCCAACTCAGACCAAGGAGATGCAGGGAACGAGCTGGTTTGTATGACATGCTGGGAAAGAACCAGTAATACTGCTTTCATCTTCCTTCATCGGAGTCAGCTGCTGGGGCACTGCATTTTGTGCAATCTTAGCAAAGTCCCAACACTCCTGCTTGGTGACCCATTTGCTAAGTGTCTCTTTTCTCTGCTAAATACAGGAGACAAATGTATGGTAAGGTCAGATCCTTAGTCTTCAGAGATTTCATAGCTGAGCAACTAATATTAATGTTGCAAAGCATTACACAAAAGAAGTCACAGAGTAGTTGTTTGCACAAGGCCATACTGAAGGCAAGAGAAATAATGAGCTAATATCCTGATGCAGTTTGTTCCTCAGTCGATTAACCTCATCCTATTTTGTCTGTCAGCTGCAAACGTGGTAACTGTACTACAACACACGCTTTCGGAAATCTGCCATGGATACTACTGTTGACACCAGTTTAATGCCTTTAAAATACTGCTGTCATTACGAAGATTTGAATCATGTGTTACTGTGTCATTATTATTACTTTATATCTTTGATGGACATGGTAAATACTTAGAGCTGGTTTACTTTAACTGGAGAAATATTGAACAGTTTTGAGCTTAATTCAGGCCAGCTACGTCAGTGTAGGCAGGTGGTGGTTGAAAGGGTTTTGGTGGGCTCTCTCGTTCTGTCTGGGAAGCCCTGACAGGAAAAGCTTTCTTCATTAAAGCATTCATTAGTAGCTTTCTTCATACCGTTAGCAACTGTGAGCCTAGGGACTAGTCATATGGGTCAAATCTGAGCACCCTGGCACTGTTGATTAGAGCATCCGCAGTTCATCGGTAAAACAGGAGTGCCAGGGGCAGGTGAGGAGGAGCCATTATTTCTAGCTGGATTCTGGCAGAGCAGTGTGTGTACATGTGCAGAGTCTGAGCTGATGCTTTCGGAGACAATTGTGGAAGGGGAATAATAAGAAAATAGAATTTCCTTCAAAGTAGCATCAGGCAGGATTTCAGTGGCCCAGTACCTGTATCTTCAGCTGTTCAAGGTTATCCATTAATATTAGCAGCAGACTGATGCATCCTTCCCTGGGTCTCCCTGTCTCTGTAACATGACAGAACACAAACGTTTAGTTTATCTCTGCTTTCTGACCTGTAGCTGCTGTGTTTCTCATGCCACATACAAGAGGGACATTTCAAGGAAGTCGGGGCGGCACTGCTGCTGACATTTGTAGACACGAGCAGAACGGAGACAGATCACTGGTTATTGCAGGAGTAGAGAGAGGTTTGTGACTTGGCTGTGGAGGCATACTTGCAAACAGAAATGGAAATAGCTCTTAAAGAGGAAGCACACATAGTCTTATGTTCTGTGTCAAAACTGAGTTTGCTTGACTTCTGGAAGAGCCTGCAGGTGCTTTTCATCTGCTACTGAGGCTGCACGTTGCATGTGAAGTACAGCCAATAGTGATGTGATGGAGATTGATATTCAGCTGTTAGCAGTCTCTCCAGTGTGGCATGCAAAGTGGATAGGTTTTAAAACCCTTGTTTGACAATTCCCTCAGCGCTGGTGAATTTGGAGGAGCTGCAGAAGGTGGCTGTGAGTGCTGTCTCTGGTGTTCCTGCAGTTTGTCTGGGCGCTCCTGGTTAGCGGGCGAGCTTTCATTTAGAGATTGTTATGATGTGGTGATGGTGGAAGGGAGGGGGACTGCAGCAGTGAACAAACTAGGGCATCGTTAACAGGAAGGGGAAAAAAAAAAAAGTAAAAGGACCGCTGCATTGCAGAGGCCCTTCAGGGAAAAAGACTGAATAATTATACTAACCATGACTTATCAGAAGCCTTTGCCTTGATGCACAGTGCTCCAAAGGGAGAAAATTACACTCTTATTTAAAGGACCAGCACCATCTTCCTGTTTATTCTTAGAGAACAAATGTTAGCTTAGCTAGCTAAGGTATAAGCTAATGTGAGTTGATTCTATCAATAGAATAAATAACCAAATCCCTGTCTTCTCTGTTTACCTTAATTGCCCTGCTTCAAATCCTTGCCCTATTGCCTGTTATGTAGTCTTAAGGGAAGGATTTCAAGGAATATTTGTAGTCCCAAAATATTGACTAGAATTTTAAAATTCTTTTTAATTAACTCAGTGGAACACTTCGAGTTCCTTTGCACTACGCTGTTAAAACAGTTAATGATTCCAGCTAGTATGACCACTGCAAGAGAGGCAGAGTTAAGTCAACCATACCCCAGGAAAGCATAGTAAAAGGATAAGCAATTTCCATCCTATGTAAGTTTAGATAAACAATTGTCCTCCACAAATCTCTTTAAAATAAAGACAAAGACATCCTAGGTGTGAACTGTATATTTTCAGTCACGTTAAGACAAAAATGAATCTGCCACCTTTGTTCAGTTCTGCAGATACCTGAAAAGCTTTAGCCTCGGTTTCTTTCTTAAGGAGGCAAGTCTTTCGCTGCCTGACCATGCCCAGCTCACAGCATAGTGGCTTCAATTTCTCTGCAAGCTTCTCTTGAGAACTGTGTAGTTGTTGTATGCCTTTGCAGTAATAGGCTGTGCTACACAGGCTGTAGCACAGCTCCAGACGTAAAAGGGCAGACAGTAGTAGCTCAATCATGAAAGGATATGGTGTAAACAAAGCCAATAAGTAAAATAGATATGTACATAAAATTGCTGCTCTCAGGTATGGATGGCTCTCAGTTAATGCTAAGATAGTAGGCACACTTGGAATCACAATTCTGTAGAAGTTTCCAGATTTCAACAAAGATGGGTTAGCAAAGAAGCATCTGAAACCGAGCGTGCAAAACCAGAGTCCCACGGTGACCAGCAGGAAAAAGTGAGCACAAACTTCTTTGCACGCTGAGCAGCTCTCGGTGCAGGCTCAGAGCAGAGACGCTGCTCGCTGGGGGACATTACTGTACCTTCTGTCACAGAGGAATGCCATGAGATCCACGCATGTGCCTGTGTGGCATCGCAGCGGGATCTGCTTCCACCTGGCTACTGCACTAGCAGAGAGCAGCAGTGGTACAACGTATCGTGCTTCCTTCTTATAAGCACTTATATCAACTTTTGGTTTAAGTTTGTTTTTTTTTTTTTTAAAGGCAGGTAATTCTTATGATTATTCAGGGAACGTTTAACCAGTGCCTGTAGGGCTCGGGGTCTGGGAGAGATACGATGAGCAGGAGAGCGTTTTGAGTGAAACAATGGGAATTGTGTTTCTTAGAGAAAAACATGTAATTAAATAATTTCCTGGTTTATAGTAATTGCTACTCATGGAAGTAGTGGGCTTGGGGCAAGGATAAAATCCCACCTTTTTGACCACAGAGCCATTGAGATCAGGGAGCAGTACTGCAAACAACTGGAAAGTGTTGTGAGACCATGTCCCTCCATGCCTCCTGTTTATAGGGCTGTATCAAGCCAAGTGAAGGAATGTGCAGAGAAGGAGTTTTAAGGGGCAGCACGTCGCGTGGCCATCCTCTGAAGGGCTTCTTCCTTTTTCAGTGTCTATGCTGCGCTATAAAGGATAGTGCACCCTTTTCTGAACTATACACAGCCACCCTTGGTTTATTCTGAGTTTTCCTTATTTTACGCCACAGATTAGTTAGATCTTTTAGAAATGGACAGTGGACACCAGCTGCTTTCAAAAAGTGTCTGTAGAGATGATGTTTCCTTGGCGTGGGACATGATCAGGAATTGCAGGGAGACTGATGTGAATGCTCCTTGGCGTTACACTTATGCATCCGCAGGAAAGAGGTTGGAGGGGAGTAGGTGCTGCCATAGGGAGCCCAAACAGAACCTGAAAATATGGGCAGGTAACATGTGAACTGATGAGTCAAGCGTGTGTGGGACGGACAAGGGTGTGACTGGTACTGAATGTAAATGGTACTGACGCAAGAGAGTGTAACAGGCAGCCTTTCGGCTACTGTTGGATGCTCAGTTTAAGGTTTGGGTATCTTTCCCAGCTGGAAAACATAAAAAAGACTGAGGGCGTTTGATGGCTCATTCATATTAGTGTGACATGGCCATACCTGTGGCACCCAAACTCTTGGTTTGGCACGCAGGAGGTGGATGGCATCACATGCGTTCAAGTTATCTGTGACAGTACAGTGGGTGTGTGCTACCTATGGCATTTCACAGTTTGACAGGTATGTGATTTCTGTAATGCGGTGGTAAGCGTGCAAGGTGGTAGGTGGTCATCACCAAAATCCACAGAGGATGTCCGTTTACGGGGACCAGATGCCCTTTCTAGCATGCAGATGTGATGAGATGCAGACAACACAGTCTTGTAGGGGAGATGTTCAGTATCGGTGAGGTCCTTAGAAATGTTTTGCAGCCACAAGAGACGTTTGGTAGAAAAAAGTCTGTGTCCATAAACAGTAGCACACTCTATCAGTCCTCTCTCCATCTGTGTAGAGGTGACTGTGTTTAACTTTACACCTTGGATTTTACCATAAAAGATGGTATCTTTGGGTTGTCTTCTGGAAGAGGGATGAATGTTTCATGCTGTGTTATGGGGCTGTGGGTGCAGCACACGGGGACGCGTGAGCATTGGCACGGGACGTGGATACCTTGTTCCTTCCTAGGAACTACGCTGCACACTTCAAATGTTTCTATTCATCCTCCTCTCTTCTTTACGGACTCCTAGTCAGTGTGGAGGCTTTGTGTTGTTTACATTCCTGTTGAGGTGTGTTTGGTTTTTTTATTTTTCCTTTCACACCTGATGGTTAAGGACAGGCTGCTCTGCTACAGTTACTTCAGGAAGCTCGTCTTCTGTTGCTTTGACTGCATTTCCCAGACCACCCTTTTCTATTTTGGCTATGATGTGATTGAATTGAGGTGAGGAGTATTTCATTTTCTGTTCCGGATGTTGCCTTTTGAGCCAGCCTGACTTCACGGTCAGACATCCGATTCCTCTGGACAGTCTGTGTTCATCCTCAGGCTGGTGACTAAACACGCTCCACTGCTCAAGTGAGTCTGTACTGGAGTCTGCAGTTCCCCTTTGGATCCAGTAACTGCACAGACATTCTCTGGAATTCTATGCCGGGTTTTAACACTCTGCAGATTTGCCTTATTAGGGCAATTAGTGAAAATGTAACTATTTTGTGTGTAGCAAGGTGAGGAGAACTGCACGTAAGAGCCTGGCTGCTCGAAGGTGACGCAGGTATTTCACGTCCCGGCCCCCATCGCTCTCGCTTGCTGGAGCACGCCATGTAAACGCCCGTTTTCCGGAGACGCTCGCTCGGCACCGGCAGTCGCTCTCCCGGCCGGGAGCGGCGGGGGAGGAGGCCGGCAGGCCGGGTAGGAAGCTGGGCGTGCGCAGCTCGCTCGCTGCCCGCTTCCAGGCCGCGGAGGGGAGCCCGCCCGGCGGCGCGGGGCCGGGGCCCTGCAGCGGGGCCGGGGCCGCCGAGCACGGGGCGCGCTGTAAACACGGTGGCAGCCGCCAATGGGGGCCGGTGACGTCACCGCCCGGGGCGGGCGGGGCGGGGCCCGGCGGCCGCCGGCAGCGGGGCGGCGGGGAGCGGAGCGGGGCAGGGCGGGGCCGGGCCGCCCGCCCGCCCGCCCGGACACAGACAATGGAAGGCGGCGGCCGCCTTCCGCCGCCCGCGGCCGCGCCAGGCCGCCGCTGAGCGCGGCGCGGGGAGGCCGTCGGACGGGGCTGGTATCCCGCTATGGCGGCGCCGGGGGGCCCCGGTGTGGGCTGAGGGCGGCGGCGGGACCCAGCGCCCCCGCTCCCCGCCGAGGCGGCCTGAGCCGAAGCGCCCGGCGGCGGCGGGGTCTCGGGGCTGCCCCCCGCCCCCGCTCCAGGCGCCCCGAGCCCGGCGAAGTGCCGCGGCCCGGGCGCCCCGCGGCGGGTACCGGCGGCTGCGGTGCCTCCGGGTGCGAGAGGGTGTCGGGCGCGGCGATGGGCCCTTGGGCGCGCTCCGGCTAACCGGGGCCGCCGGCTCGCAGCGCCTCGCCCGGCCCGCCGCCCGGGACACGGCGGGGCCGTTGCTGGCCGTCTGCTCCCGCTCGCGCGGTTCTCGTCACGGGCTCGTCCCCAGGCTCCGACGCACGGCGCGCTGGGAGGAGGGCGGGCGGCAGCCACCGAGCCGTCCGTGAGCCGTCCGGAGCTCGGGGGCGGCGTTGCCCCCGGTGCGGGCGAGGCGCGGCCGCCGTGTGCCCGCGGCGGCAGAGGTGTGGGCCGGCTCCGCGCAGACAGACGCGCGCGTCTCCCAAATGCTGGACCGTGCCGCCCGGCGGCCCCCGCGCCGGCTGCTGACCGGCGCCCGGCGGTCCTGCGGCGCTGCCCCTCGGCTCCAGCACTCGGGCGGTGGCGCGCAGCGCCATGCCCCCGGCCGCTGAACTTCGCTCGGCGTCGTCTTCCGCTGCAGGCGGCAGGACTCTCCCGCTTCCGAAACATGCCAGCGCACGCTAGCCCGTGCACCGCGGTCGCAGAGGCGCGGCGAGGGCACAGCTGAGACTCCCGCCAGCGCTGCGGTAGGACGGAGGAGCTCCGGCTGGCTGCGAGAATGCGAAAGACGGCAGCCGGGTCTGTTGGGGGAGCCTGCTCTGTCCACCCCCGCTGCAGGGTCTGCACCAGATGCTGGCTGGAGCCTCCGCTGATGCCTTTGTAGACTCCCAGGTCGGTCCTCTGGTGCCAGATGTTGTCGGCTTATTTACCTGGAAACAGGTAGAGGTACTACACAGGGGCCCGGGACCCCCACCCTTTGCAGGTGGATGTGCAGATGTGACAAAGTACTGCTTCCAGTAAGTATTACAGAATGATGTGCCGTGCAGTATTTGTTTGGGTTTAAACCTGCATGCATCTGTTTTGTCCGTCACCCTGCTGTACTTACAACATGAACGCGTGCCTTTTTAAGCTCGCCGTTCCTCCCCCTTCTTCTCCCTGTGCCCCCAGCTGTGGGACGCGGTCATGCTTCCATCTACTCGCCCTCCCTTGTTGGTCCCCAGCCCTTCCAGGGTGATGCTACGATGCAGGCTCGGAGTTGTGACAGCATTTTTATTGTAGCATCACGCATGCAGAAGGACGGACAGCATCCTAACACCTCTAGATCACAATCGCATATTCTGAGTTGGTACGGTGTAGGGTGAGGTCAGTAGCCCAAACCTTCCCTGGGGAGTTTAGGGATGCTTGAAGTACATGCCTGCTCCGTGCCAGGGGATTGCAAAACCTGTTTTGCAGGGCGCTTCATCAAAAAGAGGAGAACTAGGAAGGGGAATTCAGAAGACCACGTAGGCCACTCCCAATTCAGAGATGGGGTAAACATGACGGATGTCTGACTTTTTCAAAGCTTCCAAGTGAAGGAGTTCCTGGTCTCTTCTGCTGACCTAGTGTTGCACAGTTTTGTAGCTTGTGGCAGTTCCTATTTATCTAATTTTGCGGTAAATAGAGGCCATTTTATATCATTCTGCCTATCAGCCTGGTCATTTCTGGGTGAATATTTTGTTTCTTGAGTTTGCAATTTTTATGAGAGAAAACTTGGGTCAGAATTTTTACCATATTTACAGTACTGTAGCACAGATACTGCATAGTGCCCCGTGAGGTGCTTTTTTCCTGTTCATAGCTCCTTTAACGTGTAACCTTTGGAGGAAGGAGTCTCCATGAGCAATGGGTAGCACTGTGCAGGTGAGCAGCAGCGCAGCATGTCCTCCTAGGCTGTTGCTCTTTGCATACATCCAAAAGCACATCATCTTTCATTAATGTTGGCACCTATGGGAAAGCACAGCTAATTTCTGACCTGAGATGCAGAGAGTGACCTTAGGCAGCTGGCTGTTTTTATACAAATTACCAAATAGCACAAGAAGTGACATCTTTAGCACTCTGACCTACCTCTAAAATATATCAAGTCTACATGGCATCTCTAAAACCTTCCCTGGTTTGCTGAAGTAGCTGTTCCTGGGTAGTGTGAAAATCCCGTCATCCCTAAGCTCTGGGGAAGAGAAGCCTGAAAAAAAAGGCAGCAAGTGTTTTATTGCTGTTGGTATAGAGACTGCTGCCTGGGGAGGAAGTCAGCCTGAGCCACCCCCCTTCTCCTCTTCTCTAGTAATGGCATGACAAAGAAAAGTAGGGGGAAGTACCATCTTGTGAGGGAGCACTGGCTGCTGGGGATGATGGAGAGGAACAGAGTAGTCCCAGATGGCATGGGAGCAATAGCTGAAGTCCTATAGCATTGGAAAAACTATGGGTAAAGTGTTGCCGGTAAGAAGTCTCACCCTGGTGGGTGGATTAATGGCTTAAAATCGATGACAATGCCTGTGTGTGCAGGTCTGGATTACTTCATTGTTCCTGCCCATGCCCAGTAGAGTTTATTTCTTCTGTGAACACATGGACTTTATTCAGCTGTCGCTTAGGCTCCGAGTGTAAATACAGTGTCTTCCTCGTCTTGTGCCTCAGTAGTAGTGGCATTTCTCACTGATCAAAAGGCCTGGAAGTGACTTGTCTCACTAGCACAGATAGGCATTTGTCTTAGCATATTAAGTAAAAATTTTAAGTGCTTTCATTTGCTGGTAGAGACCATGACCTGTAATAGCTTACTGCTAAACAGAGCTATTTGTAAGAGGCATGGAGGATGCTACCACAGCTTCATTTCAGAAGTACGTGTTCCTGCAATGACGACACCTCAGAAATAAGTATTAAACCAGATCAAATTGATACTGTGACATGGAAGGTGTTCAGGATTTTTACCGTGTAGAAGAATTGAAGCAAGATTTTATAGGCACGTGACAGATAATTTGTAAAATAGGAACAGAGCAGTGGCACTCAGGGAAGCGATGTGTCCTTAGACTGCTTCCATCCCCACCCACAGCTTGCACTGGATGAGAGAATATGGTGTGTCTGACTTGCTCTGCAAGCCAGAAAAATGTCTTTGCGCTGCATGGTTTTTTTACAGTGCTCAGCTATCGCACTTGTTAAATTCAGTCTGCGTGTGTTTGTACAGTGAATATTGTAATACAGAAACTGCCATTAAAGAAACTGCATGTGCTGAGAAGCCTGTGCCCTCGCAGTGGCTTCTTACCTCCTGAGTATTTAAGCACAGTACTTGGGAACACGTGCAGATGCAGATCTCGCACAGCACCATTAGTTCAGTGGTTAGAAGCCTGTGGAGAAATAATTATATCCTGGGCAGATACCACTAGAGTGGAATGTGCAGGAGATCATGCACCCTCATCCTTTAGTTCTTCCAGTCAGATACTGTCTGTCATTTAGGTTGTGCAGCATGGCAAAAAACCCCAGACCTCCAGATGAGAGTGTGAAAAAGAGCAAGTGGCATAGACGCTGCTCACTGCTAAGAACTGCCGATTTATTTTTCATCAGTGCAAAGCAGTATTTCCTCTGTAATAGTTCTGGCTGCACTGCTGTGTCATGAGTGGTACAGACAGTTTCTTGCTGGTTGAAGCTTGCTTGGCAAAGGATGAAAGAGGAGATCCTTTTGGATCTTTACTTGTCCAGTAAAGCAGTGTGCAGAGATTAGAAAAGCAGCTCTCTATGCTAACTTGGCTTGTCAAGCAAAGGAGGTCTTGTCACTTGCTGCTGTATGTTGGTGTGCTCTTAGCTCTGTACCTGGACCGTAGCGGTGTTTTAGGTACTGCACAAAAAAAGTGCAAGATCTGAGACTCGATGTCTGCTAACATGTGGCTTTACTACATTTTGTAGTACAGCATGAGCAGGAGGCAGAGGTTTGAGTCGGTGCCAACCCATCGGGAACACTGCTTGCATAGCTCAAAAAGAGAAATAATACAGTGTCTTTGGAAGAGGTCTTTGGGTTAGACAAGGGGGAGGGCCATGCAGAGGAGTGGGCTATCGCAGAGAGGCAGCTGAAGCATTGCACATGTAACTAAGCTCTGCAGCCCAGGCATTTCCCCCAGATTTGGTCCTTGTTTTTCTATACCATTTAGGGTGGGGACTCCACCCTTATTAAAGTCTGAAGTGTCTTGACTCCTGCTGGTGGGAAGACATGGCTGAATGAGGGAGTGGTGGAGTGTCTGGTAGTTCTGCGGGAATTGTCCCACTCTATGTATAATCACAAACGTTTCTGGTAGCAACCCTGTTGCCTTCTTGCATGGAAAAAACTTGTACAACATTTGCAAGTGCTGTGTTTTAGCTACCCTTTTAATATAGGGTACATGCAGTCAGGAGCTGTCACAAGCGGGTGTCACAAGGCAGGTGCTTCTGCAGTCTCAGGTGAAAGCTTGTGTACTGGGTGTAACCGTGCCAAGTGTACACACTGTAGCTCTGCAAAATGCTAACTGATGTAAATAACCATGCATCCTTAAAAGACTTGTAGCAGCATAGTTTTGCATCTTTAGAAATGTTTTGTCCATAGCTTGCTATCGTTACTGTAATCAGTAGTAGGCTCCCTCTGAGTACAAATTAAACAGAAGCTCGTTCTGCACTCAAATGCTGGTTCATGTTTTAGGGAAATGAGTATGAGATTCAAACCAGTTTCTTAGTACGGGCCAAAACCTGACCAAGCAGCTCTTTCCAGTCCCTCCCTGCTGGGACAGTCAGGCTCCCCTGGGGCTGCCGGTGCTGTGGAGCAGCCCAGCCCTGATGTGACACTGGAACAACTGGTTTTCTCAGGAGGACTGGACCCTGCAAATAAATACTACAGTGAATAGTGTTGCTAAGCTTGGTTTTGAATCCGTGGGGTAGCTTCTCACTCCCCTATGAAGGGCTGACAGCAGAAGCGAAAATGGTTTTGTGTGTGATGGAACAGATCCCTAAATTAACACGTGACCAGGGGTGCACTTGGGGCTTGCGGAGTTTCACAGAAGGTGCAGGGCGAGAGGGTTGAAGCACTAGTGAGTGGATGCCTGTGGTTCCCATCAGATCCCGAAAGCTTCAGAGCTCCCGTCAGATGAAAGCAGCTGCTGGTGGAAAAGCTCTGTGAGACCAGGCTGTCCTGCCTTGCCGGGGCTCGGTCTGTTCACAAAATAGGCCCTTAGGGCCTAAAGCCACCACCTCTTCCTCTTATGCTAAGGAGTAATGGTGAGAAATAATTTTAAAGTTACATTTTTATTGTTAAATTTGAAGAATAATAATTTCCAGAAAAGATACAATGTTCAGAATGTTTTCTGTAAATTTATGAGGTGTCTCAGAGATACAGAAATGCAGTCGTTTTCATCACCTTCATGGAGGCAGCCTTGAAGAACAGCTTCAGAAACCTTCTCTGTGGTTTCTTAAAGAATATTGTAATGTTTCTTCAGATTTATATGTAATGGAAAAACTCAAGAAATGGGAAAATTTGCAAGTCCAATTTTTTGGCTCACAAAAAAATCTGAAATTTGATCATCAAAGGCAGAGTCCTTGGGTAAAACCTTAAATATGTGGATATGCTTGTATCCATGTGCATCTTGCTGCCTTTGGAAAGAGTTAGGGTGCTTCCCTTCCCACAAGACATCTCCTTGTGTTGGGCTGGAGCTGTTTAGATTTCCTGTATAATGTAGCAGGAGAAAAGCTTATTTTGACAACTTGATTTACATGCTGTTGAGCTTTTGTCGTCAGTGCACTGCAAGACAGATACTTGTCATGGGATCCTCCGTCGCATATAAAAGACAAGAATGTGGAACCTGTGTTCCTGTAACTTCATTGCCTGCTAAGCAGGTGGCTCTACACAGACCCCTGAAGTGAGCAAGACAGAAAAGAGTGTGACTATCAAAGTAAGAAATAATAAGGGATAAAGGGTCTTGAACTTCTCAGAGTGATACCTGTAACGTTCAGCCCTATGGCTCTTATACCCCATGTCTTAATTGTTGCAAGGTAAATTGCAAATTGCATAGCTTCAGACAGCTTTGTTTGTTTGTTTTCTTTGCACTCCGTTTTCATTCTGTTTGTGGTGTTTGGGCTTTGCTGACAGTGCTTTTCTGGCAATTAGGGTTTTCACAGGAAAATGCGTTAGAGAGTCAGCAGGACTGGGTCAGGTTTTGTCTTGTTTACCAGAAAACATGGTTTTCTTTTGTGATGAAGCATGGTACTTAGCCTAAAGAATGTGTTGTGGTGCCTCCGGTACCTTTATTTTTGAGCTGGAGGGTCTTGTTTCAGACCTCAGTTATGTTCGGTACATAACACACGCACACACAAAAGCAACCCTGTGCTTCCCAAAACGTGAGAGGTTTTCTTTCTGTCCAGTCCCTCTAAGTTTTACACAGCTGGAGCAGTCATTCTTCTATATAGGCTGCTAACGTGGATACAGAGACATCAGTTTTAAAGATAAACTGGGTCTATCGCATACAACTCATGTGGTATGTAAAGCTGACTTTGTTTTTGACCCTGTTGAACCCAGGACTATATAAAGGGAAGAAGATTTTTCCATGCCAGTTTCTGTGGCATGAGTTGTACTTTTATTTTCAACATGACATTGTTGTCTTTAGGGATGAAGCTGGCCAAGTCCTATTGCTGAGAATACAGAAGTGATAATGTTTTGATACAAACCGGCAAACTCAGGACTTACAGAATATTGATTCCTAGGAGGTCACTTAAAAGACTTACCCTTTAATTAGGCCCCTGCAAAATCTAAGTTTTCAAGGTACAAGATCATCTTTATTCTTTGTAACTTATTTTTAACGGGGTAGGACTAGTACAGCCTGGTAAAATAGTTCGGAAGTTCACCCGCCTGTGGACAGTTGATTTTTAAAATGATCCTGAGAGATGCTATAAGAGTGCACCAAGAGGAGAGTGTAGAAATCGGTATTTGTATGTGGCGTACTTTTGGGAGCCTGACTGAAAGCAAGCAGGTTCCCTGGCTCTGCTCCAAGCAAGCAAGGAAGGAAATGTGCAGTTTAGGGGGTTGAGTGACCTGGGGATCTTCCACACAGTGACGTGTGGTGTTGTCGCTGCAGCCCGGGCAAGGCATCTGTTGGCTCATTAGCATTGTGTGAACTGTGCTGACCGTGGTCCAAATGCCATTAATCCATGGCCTCCGTTTGGAAGAAGAGGAGCTGTCTGTCTCATTGCTGAGTCCAGGGGGAACCTCGGAGGAAGGTGTCCTTCCCTTTGGCTGTTCCTCTGTGCTTAGGTGTCCTTCTTCTGTTTTGTTGAGAGTGTACCAACTCTTGCAGCATAGCTAGTTGCTGTCTTCCCTTTCCTGTTCTCGCTCTGTCGTTCTCCCCCCCACACTTTTTTTTAATCTTTTTTTTTTTTTTTTTTTTGGTAGACTAGTGCAGTGTACGCACTTCTTCAAGTGACCAGTCATTTTTGAAGGGGACGTCTCAGTGTACTTGATACCGTGGAATTTATTCTGGAAACACTATACATAAATAATTTTAGGTAACAAGTTTAATCACCTGGAAAATGGGCAGCATAGACATGCTTTCCTTGCATGACTGCCCCACTTAACCTTATTTACTGCCTGGAGCTTTCTAATCCTAGGGTGCACCCTGCTGCTGGGTAAATGCCGGCAGTCTCTGCTAGATGTGGAAAGGGCTCCCTTCACTCTCTGCTGGAGCTCCAGAATGTTTGTTTCCACTTCCCATTTTACTAATAGCGGCATATTTCTGACCTGCCTGTAGACTGAGCAGCGATTTGCCACCATCTATGAAAAACACTGTTGTCTCGGTAAGATGCTGAAGGTTACAGGTTTAAGACTGTGATGAGTTAGGAGTCTGAAGGACAGACATCATAAAGTCAAGCAGATACCCTCTGCTACCTAAAATCAGGTAGTCCTGCCCTAAATACTTCCTGGGAACACTGTCCAGGTGTCTGAATAGGAATACGTGGGAGCACTAGATGCTGTTCCAAATTCTGTTTCCTAAGAAAAGTTCCCTGCTTTTCTTTCTTTGTTTTAGTGTTCCCATCTGGGGACAGTGGTGGTGACAGATGTCCCTTTAGTAAGTTCAGTCCTCCGACAAGAAGTGCCAGGAAGTGCTCGGTGTCATTAGCTTGGTATCAGGAAAGGTGGAGGCTTCACTCATTAGAGGTCACAGAGCCTAGCGAGAAGAGCCTGGAAAATGGACACAGACATGAGGCCCTCCATTTCTGTTCCACAGTGGCTTCAGCTTGGAAAAAAAAAAAAGGGGGTAGTAATCTGCACAGTGTACTTCCACATCTCACTGGAATCATTTTCTCCATCTGTTTCTGGCTGTACAGAATAATTATTCTGTCAAAACAGCTAAATGGGTAGGAGCAAATCCCCAGTATGTTGCAGCCCTGGGCTTGTTGGACTGTAACACCGGTTCAAACCAAATTTCTTCTTCTTTTAAAAAGATGCTACTTTTGCCTATACGAGGTTGAAGGCTCGGGTACGATACCTGGTGTGTGTTGCAACTCTTAGCTCTAATAAAGTGCAAGTGCTGGCCACGCAGCTAGAGAGAGTGGCATTAAATGTGCAGAACGGAGCTGTTAACTTGCATGGCAAACGAGGCCCCTTTTCCTGGTGCCCGAGTTGTAGTAGCTCTGTTTGGCACAGGCCTGCGGTGAGAGGGGATGGCTCAGCGGTGTCAGGTCTCTGTCAGGCTCTGCAGCGTACGTGCTCCGCCTGGCAATGGGGAAGGAGGAGACAGCGACATGGACTGCACTGCAGCACACTGCAGCACTCCCGGAACAAAGACTTGCTGGGAAAACACGACTCGCGTTGCTGCTGTGTGCTGACCGCAGTTCTGAGACAGGGCCCTGAGGCCACATCTGCGTTATGAATATTTCCTCTTGTAACTGTCATTCACTTTCCCAGAGGCTTTGCAATTGACAGGACAACTGAATTTATTAATAAGGCACTAATAATAAGTAAGTGTTTTAAACTAGGTGAGAAAAGACTGTCATGAGCTCACCTCTGAAATGAGGTTAGAGGGGAGGTGCTGGCCACTCTCCTTTGTCCCTGGCTCTTGAGCGACCAGGGTGGGATGCTGCGTTACAGGGTGGGATGCTGCACTATGACCCGTTGGAGACGGGAGGGAGCGGAGCTCTTGTCTGCTGTCAAACCACAGCAGCCTCTTAGGGAGAGGGGGATGTCTTTAGCCAGTGGACCTGGGCTGTCTCTTATCTGTGGTCTGCAATACCGTCTTCAGTGCAGTACAGCAGAGAGATCCGTATCTCTCTAATACCCTCCAGTGAGAGTTGTGCCTTGCAGAGCGTAGTATACAAGTACTCCTGCAACTTTCCATGCAGGACTCTGCACGTAACCAGGTCACTCAGAGAAGACTTTCTCTTTTAAAACCTGATCAGAGCTTGTTCATTTTGATGCACAGATTCCTATCACTGTCAGTGGGCTTTGTTCTGGGGTTATCGGTGCTCTGCACCGCCACATCATCACCATGGATGCATGAAACCAAACAGAATGAGGGTTGTCTCTTCCCCACAGTTTATTATATACACCGTTAGCATGATAGCAAGATTCATTAAATGGTCCCTATCCACAAAATTAATCTGCCCAGCTTCACATGAGCTGCATGAAGCTTCTCCCTTACGGGTCACAAGGCAGAAGGAACCCTCTGTGTTTGCAGCCACTCGAGCTGCACTGGCTGGCCCCTAAACACAAAAAGATTGCTTGAGTAAAGATTGATGTCTACAGCATCAGGTTTAGCAGTGTCCTATTAACCTATCTAAATCTCCCTGCTCCACCATTCAAGTCTTAGTAGCTGTATCATAGTGCTAGGTTACAATGCAAGGAGGAGAAAAAAAACTAATATAGCCTTCAGACTTCTGCAGAGACCAGAGGGCTCAAGAGTTGTACTGCTTTTCAGAATGGTGTTACTGGGTTGTCAGTGCTCATACTCTGTGATTTCTGGTAGTTCTGTTTCTGGCACTTCACTGAAGCTGTTTTCGAAGAAAGGGAGCCTGTCGGGGAAGGAGCAAGTGCCTTTTTAAAGGCTCCTTTTGCTAAGCACAGAAAGAAGCAGAGGAGTCTTTTTTCCTCCAGGTACCATTATTGCATGGTTTCAGGAGGCAAGCCAAGCTGAATTCAGGACTCTTGTAAAGTAGGGGGATTGACTCTAAAACGGAGAGTATTTTGACAGATACAATCCTACTGAAATGCTGTGTGAACGGTTATATTTGCTTACGGTTTACTTGTGTTTTGAAAGAAGTTGCATTACCCCAGTCCTTCATTGTGTGGATATAGCTAGAATCACAAGGGAAGGGATCTGTCTTCTGCCTGCGTTTTTCCTTTTTCTGTCTGTTTTCTGTAAGGAAGTTCTCTGGAATTGCACTCAAAGGGATGCTGCAGGAACTTGAAGAGCTAGGATCCTGCAGGGCAAGTGTCCCTGTACATTGCCAAGCAGAGCAAATCTCCTGTGTGACTTCCAGGATAGTTGTGTGTGACTTCCAGGATAGTTGTGTGTGACTTCCAGGATAGTTGTGTGTGGCTTCCTGCAGTAGGCTGCCAAAACCTGAGCTTTCTTTCCATGGGAATATCCTTATTCTGGCTTTCTCCAACCTAGATAACCAGTTCAGGATGTCAATATTGGAGCGACTTGAGCAGATGGAGAGGAGAATGGCTGAAATGACAGGCTCCCAGCAGCACAAACAAGGAGTAGGAGGCGGGAGCAATGGGAGTGGGAACGGAGGAACGCAGGCGCAGGTATGAACCCCACTGTGTCCAGACATGGCAACTTTATGCTTTCTTACCAGAGTTTGTTTGGGGGGGGGGTTGGAAAGGATTATACTTTTTCCTAAACAACAAGCCTGATTTGTGGGTGTATTTAACAGCAGTTGGCTTTCACTCGCATTTGCCACTGTCTCGGTACTTCTAGAAGCGGAAGGCTGCCTGCTCAGGGCAGGTTGCAGCTCCCCTCAGTGGTTAAACTGGGATGTGTGTGGTGTTTCAGTGCGTTTCTGGGACTGGGACACTGGGCAGCTGCTTTGAGAGCCGCGTGGTGGTGGTGTGCGAGAAGATGATGAGTCGTGCTTGCTGGGCAAAGTCCAAACACTTGATCCATTCAAAGACTTTCCGAGGAATGACACTGCTCCACCTAGCTGCTGCCCAGGGCTATGCTACACTGATCCAGACCCTCATCAAATGGCGGTAAGACCCAGCCCGTTGGACTCTTGGGTGTCAATACAGGCATGGCAGAAGCATATGTAAGCTCTGCTTGGTCCAGATTTCTGGTTGTCCCTTACAAACAGTCAAGTCCCTGAACTTGTTCCTGTGCCCTGATCTGACGGGACCTGTCTCTTGAGAGAGCAAGTCCAATTACTGGATGTATCATGCTCTTAAAGGCTCTGGTGGGGGCACAATCTGTAGTAAATATGTGTGTCATGGGCATATGCGTGGCCACTTCTTTGTGGTATGGTGCATTGGGTAAAGCTGTGCATTTAGGCAATGATCCTAACATGGCTACAGAGCATAATTTGTTCTGTTGTTTCCTCTGCAGCACCAAACATGCAGACAGCATTGATCTGGAGCTGGAAGTTGACCCTTTGAATGTGGATCATTTCTCCTGCACTCCTCTGGTAAGAGCAGAGACTGAAACTTCCAAGAGAGTCTGAGGACCCTCTGGAGTTCTTCCTGATGTGTTCTTTTCCTAATGTGTTTCACACTCTGAAGAGATGTTTCTCGTGTGTCCTTGCTGTGTAAATGGTAAGACACAGCACTATCAGCTTCCTGGCATTTTGTTGAGAGAGACCATGCAGAAAAAACCTTGTCATTGAGTAACGTGAGGAAAGGGGACAGACAGGTTCTGGTCTGTGTCTTACCCAAAATCTAGTCTCCACTGTCGTGCTGGGGAAAGGGCTTTACATGCCTTCTTTCAAGTTGTTCTCTTTGACTGACTTACTGTAGAGATTGTAAAGTCATTTCAATATCTTGGTCATTGGAATCATGAAATCACGACTGAGAACTTAGACAAGCAAAAAGCCAAAGCAGGTGGAACCAGAAGTGCCAGTTTACGACAGCAGAGTGTTGATTTTATTGTTCCCAACCTTTAGTCCTGTCTGTGTGTTTCTGATCTCAGAGATTCCTTTGCATGTGAGGCTGTTCTGTCTCTGCAGTGATGCCAGTGTCAAAAAAAAAAAAAGCCAAACCCAAAAACAGTTTATTGCTAAATAAGAAACTGTCAAACTGTCAGCTTCATTTGGCACGTGAAGATTTCTCTGTCACAGGAGAGAATAGCATGCATCTAATCCTCTGTAATGGCCTTCCATCAGGATAAGACATTTATAAAAGCTAGTTGCTGGAGTTCAAGCATGTTATGGTTTTGCTTATCAGAGTCATTTTTTTGGTGAGCTGGGGACCAGACTCCCCTGTGCTAGCAGAGAGGAAGGAGAAGGCAGGTCACCCAATGGGTCAATTGTCTTTTCTTTTTTAGATGTGGGCATGCGCCCTGGGCCACATGGATGCAGCTGTTGTGCTGTACAAGTGGGACCGTCGAGCCATCTCTATTCCTGACTCCCTTGGGAGATTGCCACTGGCCATTGCCCGGTCTCGGGGCCACGTGAAGTTGGCAGAGTGCTTGGAGCAGCTACAGCGAGATGACCAAACTCAGCTTGGGCAAAACCCCAGGATCCAGTGCCCTTCGAGCACAGACTCCAACACAGAGAACTGGGTGTCCCAGTGGCACAGTGAGCTTATTGCCTCTCAGGAGCCTCAGAAGGGGGTCACTGTGATTTCCAGTACAAACACAGGTAAAACAGCCCTGAGGGCATGCACTGCTTTGCTGACATTTGACATGTGAAAACCTGGGGACAAGGAGCTCACCTGAGCGGCAGATGCCATCTGTAGCCCTGCTGTCCATGCTTAATTCTTCTCTTGTGGGCTCTCTATCATGTGCTCCGTGCACTTGCAGAAGTATCGGGAAGGGGAGTGAATACCTGCTTTAGAAAGATGCGTGTCATCTTAAGAGTGGTTGAGGTAGTATCTTCCCTGGGATAGTTACTCCCTTTGCACATATTGTCAGGTGTCCTAGAGCACAGCACAAACTTCCACCTGCAGCTCTGTGGCAGAAGCTGTTGCAGTTCCTACAGCGGTCGTGGGTTGCATGTTTTGTTTTGACCGTTGATCTGTTTGTTTCCAGAGCTGAGACGACCAAGATCAGAACCTTCCAGTTACTACAGTAGTGAGACTCAGAAAGATTACCCTGCACCCAAAAAACATAAGCTGAGCCCTGAATATTTTCAAGCCCGGCAAGAGAAGCCGCTTTCCACTGCGCTGAGCCTGGAACAGCCAAGCATCAGGAAGCAGAACTCCAGCTCCAAGCAATCCACCACTGAGACAATCAGCCCCAGTGAAGGGATAAGGGACTATGGCCGGGAGCTCTCCCAGCACATCCCAGAAGTTACTGGATACCGGGGCTCTGGCAGCCAAGCAGGCATCAAATGGAACCCGAAAGACATTTATATTGGTGTGTCAGCAGTGCAGGTGGCGGGGAGCCAGAAGGGGGCTGCACTGGGGAAGGACACTGTAGCCCATCGGCTACGCCAGCGAGAGCAGATGAACGTGCTGATGATGGCTGACAGGGAGATGGTGGATGCAGAGCTCTTGTCCTATAGGGACAATGCAGGGGATGAGGACTGCTTACACCACATGGATGACTTGCAGGTAAACATACACGTAGCACCAAGGTCAGCAGTCTCAGAGAACACGGTGGCAGCACAAAGGAGCCTAACTGTGAGAAACTTCTGTGGGAGCCTTTAGAGACTCTGAGCTGTGCTTTGTGAAAGGAGATGGTCATACGGTCAATGTATGCTTTCTTCCGGTTTCAAAGGGTATCCTTTCAACCCGGACGTAAAGGCTAATGGTTAGCATTTACGGTCATGCACTGGCGTATGCTTCAACAGTGTACAGAATGCACAAAACCGTTCGCAGTCTTGCAAGGAAAAAGGAAAAAAGCAGAGCCTCCTGGTCACATCAGTAAATGAGACTAAGGTGGCCCCATAGTCCTTCGGGAACTTGGAAGCAGTCCCTGCAAAGACAAGGTGACCTGAGAGAGGCAGTGCTGTGGTTGCAGGCCAAGCCGCTACACTTTAAAGGGCAAGGAGATAAGAGTGGAGATGGGGGGAGAGAGTGGGTTTGGGGAAGGAAAAATCCCACCAGGTATGGAATAGAGGAAATAAAAATACAGCCAAAGGACAGACAGATGAGAAGTAGTCACTGGGGGAAAGATACTGTGTTTGGTCTTCGAGCGAAAAGAGTAACGGGAGCACAGCCTACATGCACTGCCTTGCCATCTCTAAATATTCTCATCTTGCTGGCGTAACACAGATGAAGCAGATTTTTGCAAAACAAGAACTGTTTTCTGTTCTCTGTATTAAAAATTCCTGTGAACCTTGGCAGGCGGGGGGATATGGTTCAGAAGGATTCCTGACAAAGCTGTGGTCCCAAGTGTTTTAACTTCTCTTGATGTGCCTTTATTGTCCTGTCATGCTCTACTGCACATCTCGGCGACATAGTGGCAGGATTGCTTTTCCTTTGGAAACAAGATAGTAGTGACAGCTGTTGGTAGCATACAGCAAAGGTCCAATGACATCAACCTTTCACCAGATCTCTTAGGCTCCCCATACGCTCAATGAAAAACAGGTCTGTGGAATATGAAACCCTGCAGTTCTTTGTCAGAACAGACAGAAAAGCAAATGAGCTTCGGTTAATGAATTTCTCTCCAATGCTGAGACAAACAGTAGACTCCAGCTACCGCAAGTTCGGGGAAAATGGGGCAGTCTGTCTAAAGCAGGGCTGTAACATGCAAGCACAAGGCTCCTGCTACCAGGCAGCAAAAGTTTGCTCTCCTCTCCACCTTCCTAGGTGAACATGATGACACTTGCAGAGCACATTATTGAAGCTACGCCTGACAGGATCAAGCGGGAGAATTTTGTGCCGATGGAGTCATCGCTGGTGGAGAGAATGGACAGTGCTGCCATGAGCACCACAATGAGCTGGCTGGCCAGTTACCTTGCTGATGTCGATCATCTGCCAAGTGCTGCACAGATAAGGTCAGTAAGAGCTGTGAAGTTGTTCTGGGTTTGAGTGGTCTGAATGCTGGGCAGCATGCACTGATTCTTTAGCCTGCAGATGCTATTTCTCAGTGGGACTCAATGGTGGTGTTGCAAGCGCAGCCACACTCGTGGTCAAATGTATCGTTGCCAGCCCAGCTACAAATTCATGGAAGAATGGGAGTGCATGCAGCAGGAGGCAGGAGGGGAAAGTGGCCACAAGGTCTGACCTATGACTTCTCTTCCAGTGCGAAGTCTGTGCAATGCAGTACAGGCAGGCTCAGGAATGTGGGATGTTGGTTGGAGAGAGGGAGGGGAGCATGAGCTTCTGCCTTGAACTGAGAAATGTTGTAGTCCTTATCTGTGATGCCAGCTGAGGTGCTTTGTGAGCCATTAATTCCTACTGTGATTGGTGTTTCAGAAGTCTATATAGTGAACCCCTGACCCCTTCTTCGAACACCAGCTTGAGCCCTGCAGGCTCACCAATCAGTGAAATAGCTTTTGAGAAACCCAGCCTTCCCTCGGCAGCAGACTGGTCTGAATTTCTGAGTGCATCCACCAGCGAGAAGGTAGAAAATGAGTTTGCACAGTTAACTCTATCTGATCATGAGCAGAGAGAACTCTATGAAGCTGCCAAACTCGTCCAGACAGTGTTCAGGAAATACAAGGTACGTGGCCAGAATGTCCAGTGTCTTCCTTGTTAGGTGCGAGAGAGTATAATTTGTTACAAAACAAAATGTGGGTAATACCCACTCCTGGGACAAAAATACAGTTTCTGTCATAACCTTTTCAATGCTTCTAGCATTTGCTTGTTGATGTTTACCCAGCAACTACCATTCTGGAGACAGCATGCCATGCCACAGCATGCCTTCCGTGCCAGAACAGCACTCGCAAAGCATATCCTCAAAATATACCCTAGATGTTCTGGTTAGTTGCCTGCTTGGTGTAAAGATCAATCTTGAGGGATTGTCCCTTACTGGAATTGACGGTAGAGATATCTCCAGGCAATGCCTAGACCTGAATCAGACCAGGTAGCACTGATCAGAGGGATTTAGAAGTAGGTGCCCTGCAAGCTGCTGTGAGCCACTTAACATCATCTGTCCTGTTTTCTGGTGCATTCTGACTACTTACTGCTTCTTGCCTTCTCCACACAGGGTCGTCCTCTCCGGGAACAGCAAGAGGTGGCTGCTGCTGTTATTCAGCGTTGCTACCGAAAATACAAACAGGTAATCAAGGAAGTGAAATTTTATGAAACACACGTAAGTGCCATGAACACAGCCCTTTGTAATGGGGATTATCCCACTATTCCTCTGGTATGCTTTTCAGCGTGCAGTAGTGAAATACCCTGCTCAGGCAAAATTGAAAAGGGAAGAAAATTTGTGTCATGAATCTTAATTTTGGAGGGAATCCTTGAAAGGATTTTGTTTGTGATGATAACCTGCATTTTTGCTATGAGATAGAGGGCAATGATATATTCCATATTGGCCTTTATGCATGCTATAGCCTGGTGAGACTATTCTCTGACTAGTTGCTTGCCAAATTTCATTGTGAAATTGAAGTTGTTTTTGCCTTTGATAAAGGTGAAGATGAAAAATCGGTTGTTTTATTTTGCACATACTAAACTTTTAAACTATGGGAAGTCACGTGTTTTAGCTTGATGCAAGTTGTTCCAGGGCTGAGACTGTTCTCCAAACTCTAGTTGGAGACATGCTTTTAGGCTGAGTTCTCAACCCCAGAAAAAGAAGATACTTTTTCTTTTTTGGGTTTTGGTTTTTTGTTTGGGGTTGGGTTTTTTTTTTGGGGGGGGGGGGATTGGCTAAAGCCCACATCCCTCTTTTCACTATACCCTGCCAGACTCAAGCTGTCTGACACCTGGTGGCATGTTACGTAAAGTGAAAGGCAAGATGCCTGTGCTCTTTTACAACCTTCAAAAACGTTTATTTGGGAAGCCTTTCTAGTGTTAGGTGACTGCATCGTGATTCATATTCAACCTGTCATATGGCTGTCATTCTGGAGTGATGCTTCCTGTAATAGGGAAGCTTAATTCCTTTCAAAAACTGCTTGACAAACTGCTTTGTCTTGGATCCTGGAATCACTTCTTTTTGAAAGAAGATGGTTTGGTTTTTTTATTTTTTCATTCTTTATTTGCAGAACTAACATTAACTGTATTTTTCTGTTTCTCCCTAAGCTTACTTGGATAGCCTTGAAGGTAATACAAATACAAACACTATTTTGGAAACAATTCCCCGTGGGTCACTAACTTTCACATTCAGTATAAACCAGGAGAACCTGGCATTTAGAGAATGTTTTAATAGTATCCACTAATAAATACCTATGGTTGAGGAATCAGTGACAAACCAACCTTATGGGAGATACGTAGGGGCTGCTGTGCCACAGCGTATTAACTTAGTAGTACAACTAAAAAAAAAAAAAAAAGAGAGAAAAAGAAGTCTCCTGCTTCCACAGGTACTCCTATAAGCAGTGATGGGCTGAGGTGCGGGGAAGGTTTTGAAGCCAGTTTCTGGAGGACAAGCTTGTCTTTGTTGCTGCTGATTAGCCATCACCCGGTGATCTTTTCCTTGGCATTGGGGGGGCACAGGAGAACATTTATCCCACCCATGCAGCCAATGTCTTCTGCATTCTGCCTGCCTGCCAAAGTATTTTGAACATTCATCTTTGAAATACCTGTGCCCTGAATTCCTAAGACCACCATCTCATGTACGTTGCTGCTCATACTGGAGGCACAACTGCTGATGCCAGTCTTAAATCATTCATGGCCAATAATTTTCTACTGTAAAGATGGATTTCCCAGCTGTGCAACATCTTGCTCTCATCAGGTACTAGAATCAGCTGAGCTGCTCTCAGAGCTACCCAGGAGGCAAGGCATGCTCTTCCTGTAGAGAGCATGTCCTCAGGGTAATTTTCCATCCACACCTTCCTCCTGCAGCATGGTTTGGTATCAGTCAAAGTATGGTTCTATCAGCACAAGTGAGCTGAGCTTTCCAGGGCTGCTGTACTAGCTGAGGCTTACAACTTCATGGAGGTTAGGTGACTTCTCTGTTTATCCTTTTCCCAGCTGGAGGAAAAAAGAGAAGAAGAGGGAGCAGCTAATCAGCTAAGTGGGTCTTAGAGTTGAATGCAAACATATTGGGGTCTAGTCTGTCCAGTGACTGCTGTTTTCTCTTTCACATGTCTTATTCCTCTATTATGTTACTGTATTGCTGAGATCAGCACAGGCTTATGACTAGATTTGAACAGTCATAGCTCACATCACGGTTTTGTATTTGAACCCTTCTATTCAGGGGTTTGTAACTCAGCCACAGAAGTCCCATCTGGGCTAAAAATTGGAAGGAAAACCATGACCAGCCCGCCAGTGGACTTATTTAAAAGAGCTAATTTAAAACCACAATCCGATCCATTTAATTAAAAAGAAAAAAGAAAAGAAAACAAAAAAAAAAAAGGAAATGAGTAATGGCAAAATATAACTGCACCTAATGACTGCTTCAATTCCAAAAAGTGAAATTTGGTAAATGGTGGTCTGTGATGATATTGGAGGGGATTTTGCTTTGGGGTGATGGGGGGGGGCGGGGGAGTGTTTGCTTTTTGGGTTTTTTCCCAATAGACAGGAAAACTCCATTGAGATATGTTAGGACATTACCCTATACAGAGCAATGCCTGCTATTTCTGCGTCTCATCTGTCTGATAAAGTGATCAGAAGCCATAGCTGATCAAATATCCAGGAACAACAGACACATAAGTTTTGAAAGTGTTAAAACTTTGAAAATAAGATCAGTAAACACTGAAAACCTCTGTCATAGTGTTAGTTCAGAGGTATGAGTGCAATTTCTATATGATATTCTACATCTCTATCTTAAAAAGGACTTTTAAAAATATGCATGAACACATATGGTTTTTGTTAAGCGGCCATCTACTTGTGTGCTTTAAAAGGAAAAGGATGTAGAATAAAGAAGATTTTCTTTTTAAGAGTTTGTGCCTGCTTTATTTGGAATCATGGGGCTAGAAATAATACAGTGCTAGAGGGAATTTTGGATGTGTGTGACTGCTCATGCAAATTTGCAAGTTCAGTGGATGCTTGTTACAGACTTCTAATGCGATTTAGTTTTGCCTGTGACTTAGGCTCAATATTAGACTTGCTTAATTAACTGTTGTGGGTTTTGGGTTTTGTTTCATTTTGGTTTTGTAGGTTTTTAAGTTAGAATCATACATTATTCCATTTGAAATGCTTGGATTTAAATGGATATATTTGAGCAATCAAAACTTTTGCAGTATTGTGCTATGGCATGGAAACAAGAAATGAGCTGTTCAAAAGTTAATTGTCCTAGGAAAGTGGAATACACTTGTGAACAGCAAATTTGGTTCTTAAAGTAATTTGTTTAAAAGATACTTTTAAAGGAAGACATTAAAAAGTGTATTTTGGTTTTAGTTAATTTGTTAGCATTATGGAATAGTCATTCACACTGCTTTGTCCTTATTGTCACTTAGTTGGGTGTATTTTACTGCTGTTGTTACGAGTCTTCACAAACGATGGCTGCATAGAAATGAGCATCCTGTACTTTGTAACGAGACCTGTGTGCGAGGGAAACAAACAGTTCCTCTAAGTATAGCCAATTGGTTTATCTCTAATGCAGACCCACTGCAGTACAAATATGAAGCAGTGTAAACATGGCTCAGGACCTGCTCCAGTTGTTCCAAAGTTGTTCATAAGTATAGTACAGCTGGATCTGGTCATTATGTCCATGTAGAGCCTCTGCTAGCTAGGTATTAAATAAAACCAATCCAGTCAAACTATTCCAGGGGCAGCAAAACAGGTAGTTGCTTTCTTGATGCAGACTAGGTTCTGCACCTAATCTCACAGTTGTTCCAGTTTGCTGTCACCCTTTTCTCATACAGTTCCCAATCAGCAAGTAGATACTCATTTGCTTCTCATCATGTCCTAGTGGCACAAGAGTCTTTCACCGTAGGAACCTGCTTCTTGCTGGTTTTATTGGAATGCCTCAGCTTCTCTTTGTTTCTCTTGTAGTATGCACTTTATAAAAAGATGACGCAAGCTGCCATTCTTATCCAGAGCAAATTCCGAAGTTATTATGAGCAGAAAAAATTCCAGCAGAGCCGACGAGCCGCGATGCTGATCCAGCAGTATTATCGCAGCTACAAAGAATGTGGGAAGAGGAGGCAAAACCGTCGGGCAGCCACCATTGTACAACAGAAACTCAGGTGAGCTGTTGGGATGTTAGATGTTACCAGGATCTTTATATATTGTTTTTACACTCATCAGGGCTGTGCTGTAATTTACAGACAAAGGACAGTGGGAAAAGGACAGTGGTTCATAGGATAATTATTCTTGCATTTAGTATTATTCTCCCCAGTTTTGCCTACACTTCAGTGTTGGGTTTTATTGTGTTTAGAAGCAGTCTGCTTACCAAGAAGCAGGATCAAGCTGCTCGCAAGATTATGCGGTTTTTACGACGCTGCCGCCACAGGTATGACGCTATCTTTTGGTATCTGCCCTTCATTAGAGCAATGCGACAATATTCAAGTGTGTCAGCAATGAGTGCAATGTAGAGGATAATAGAATCAGCTCACTACAGATCTTTTAATCAAATAACAAAGCCCAGCTGCTCTCAAGATGTACTGACAAAAAATAAAATCTCTAACTTAGGGCTGTTGTGGAAAGAGAATCATGTTCAGCTCCATTGCTGATATGGTAAAGCAGCCCAGGTTGTGTTGGGCAGACACAGAATAAGGAGACTTTGAGCAAAGCAAGGCACATAACTTTAAAAGTCGGACTTGAGGAAGTCTGAAAAAAAGCTTACTGAATCATAGCTACAGCTTGTAAGCGCTGCACAAAGCATTCATGGTGTGTGGGAAAGTGCAAAATGCGACCACATCTGGTGTATGCTGGAAATGCCTTTAGTTTGGTCACAGGATCGTTTGGTAAACTCTCATCAAATACAGGTTCTTTTTAATGTGGATAGGTGCAATGTGCCAATAGAGCAACAGACAAGTTAGTTCACGTCAGTCACTCCGCACATACCTCAGTAAGCTGGGAGTACAGACACAGACATGAAGATGAATCATCTCCTGCCAGTGTGGGAACCTGTGCAGGCTTGCCAAAGTGCTTGCATGTGGCACCTAGCGCTACCATACCAGTACTCTGCTACACGCAGGGCGTTTGTTTTGATTTTTCAATGAAAGGATCCCTTATATGATCAAGTTGCAAACTGGAACTTTGCCTAGACAAAAGTGAATTCAGATGTTTCTGACTCTGCTCCCTCCATTCTCACCACACATGCATTTCATCCACTCAGGAGCTGGTCAGACCTCATACATTTTGAAGCATGTCTAATTCAGGCCAGTGATGTTTCAACAAGGAGAGCTCTGAGAGGCAGAGAGGCATGTGATAAACTTGATTTTAGAAACAGACTCAGTCCTTTTTGTAGGATTTCAAAGCTGCAGTTTGCAGGAGGTCAGTGTGGCTCATGTTGTGGAAGGACATCTTACCTGCAGGTTCAGCAGGAAGTAACGTGTGGACAAGAAAGAGGGCTTCATAGTTTCCAGGCCAATTCCAAATGCACTTGAAACAGCCACAGTTGTTCATGAAGAAGGACAGGTGGCTTCTTTCTCTCAGCAGGGCATGTGGAAGAGACCAAAAGGTTTGTTTTGTTGTGTTTGTTGCGCAGCATGTCCCACTGAAGCAGGCGGAGGCTCAGAACTTCTGTATCCTCTCAGACCTGCTTGAGATCCAGGCAGTCCCTGGGGAAGCCATGTGCCCGTTTCCATCTGTGGAGGCTCCGCGGTCAGCCTGCCAGAGGCTCTTCGAGCCAACTCTCGCACACAAGCCCTCGCACACGTGAGAATGCTTCATGACTAGCTGTATCACTGGGTTTTCCACCAATGTCCAGGATGTGCCATGCACTTCAACCACACTTAGTTAAGTGTTCAGCTGTCGAGTAACCTAGGCTCTTCAGGGCTTAAATTACCCATGAATCCAGCAGTTTTTCTTGCCTTCAGCTCTTTGCCTTCCTCTTTCTCCGCGTCTCCTGTTTCCTTTGTAGAGTGAGACCCTACTCATTTGCATCACTGAAGTTTGCAGGCAAAGACCCTTCCCTTTGCCTGTAGTCAATCTCCTCTCTTCAGCAGCGTGGTTGCTGCTGCTGTGCATCTCTGGGAGACAGGTTTAGGTCTTGGGTATTTATAGACAGGAAATAAAAAGAAGCAGCGGGAGGGTGGGACCCGTTGTCAGTTGGCTCTCTCTGGCTTGTGTCACACTGTGTGGTACTTGAATTTCTGCAACAGTGCAGTCCTGTCTGTGTCCGTAGGCACTTTGTTAGCAGTTGTCGTTACTTAGGAATTCGTCCGTGGTTCTTGGCTAGGATGCAACAAAAGGAAAAAGTATCTTATCTCCACTGAAGATGTTAACTGTGTTTCAAAACTACCTTGCTTTTCCTTCTGAAATAAAAACAATCGCACGTTTGTGGTCATATACTTTCTCCAAGCAATCATAAAGGTTTAAAACTGTGTTAGTGTAACTAATATTAATAACTGACACAAATTTTAACCAAGAGCATTCTGGCATTGGCAAATGCTAAAAATAAAAGCAAGGCTTACCAAAATGACAAAACCAGCGTTTAGAATCTGCTTGAAAAAGACGTAAATTTACCAGCCTACTAGATTTACAGAACTGCTTAGAAACGTGCAAGTTTGGGCCTCTTTCCCCATGTTCCTCCTGCTTGCCAAAAAAGGTCTAGCAGGCAGTTGTGAGGGAAGACGTTTTGCAAAACACTTTGTGCTCTGTGCGCTTAGGCTGCGTCTGTGATCCTGGGATCCCACTGCGGGAGTATCTCTCAGCCCCTCGAACTCTCCTGGCTGCTGGTACCATACAGAGAGGTCTGGTCCCTCTGCTTGTTTGCACTCAGTGAAGAATGACACGCAAATCAGGTTCTTAGAGCTTTATTACCACACAGGATTTTGAAGACAAACAGATTGAAGTCTTTTGCTTGTGTAAACAACTGCAAAGGAAAAGTATAATGCTGGAAATGATACAGATCTACTTATTAAAACAGAGCTTCGCTTGCTTCAGCATCTCAGCTGACTCAGACCAACCCGTTTGCTTCCTCGCGCCCTGCCCCGAGGGGAGATCCGCGCACTTTCCCCAGCCTAGCCATATCCCGGTGAGACCACCCGCATTCGTTCCTTCCCAGGCTGGGCTCTGCAGCCCCCTTTCTGAGCTGCCCTGTTCATGGTGCATGTACACTGGGGTACCAGGTGGAAGATGAGGGAATTGCTCCCTTTTCATCTGCTCTTCTTCAAGCTTTCTGAATTTTCTTTGTCTTAATAATTACATTTATTCCTCACTGCTTGACTTTTTTCTTGCTTACCTCTTTCTAAGGATAGAGTAATAAAACTTAGGATGTTAGGTAAGTTAAAACCACCTCTGTATAAGCCTCCTAATTATATGCATTCAGTCGACTGTGCGTCCTGTGTAACGCTCACACAGGATACACCCGATGATGATGTGACTGGTACTTAGGCTAACAGTCCCACACACTGTTTCAGGAGTACTGCTTGTTGGAATCTCATCACGGACTTGTCTTGAAATGCTCAGAATTAGCACAGTGCTGCTATAAACAAGAAATTAAGAAAGCCCCAGGCTCCATAAAGAAATATTTCAGCCGTCCAAGCTCTTGAACATCCAGCGGCAAGCCATAACAACTAACATCTAATGTTATTTAATTCTCTGTAGCATAAAAATGGCCCTGTGGAGCCACTTGTTAAACCACAGTGCTTTGTCAGTACGAAGGATAGAAATGAGAGATATTTTTGGAAAATCTGAGGGAGTGAGAGAAAAGAGAGCATGCACAGGAACATCAAAGAAACACGCTCTTGTAGCAGATTTCTGTCAGCTGATAGAGGTGGGGGAGGAGGCTGTAAAAGCCACTTGCAGTCTGTTGTAAGGATAGTGAGCTAAGTGAAAAGAGAGTAAATTCTTAAAGTTCAGAAATTCAACCTTAAAAAAAATGAAACCGTTTAACCTAGGTTTTTGTCCACAAGCTGGGCAAATGAAAGACTCTTATTAAGACCTTATTCTGTAGCCTTTAGGCAAGATTTACTCAGGCTTTCCCCTGGCAACCATGAGGTTGGTTGTTTTTTTCCTATTTTAAATTGATCAAAGTCTGCTTTAAGCCAGTTATGAGAACTCTGTCTCTGCTGGTATTCAGAACAATTTAAATGGTCTTCTTGTCCTACTTTGCTTATTAGCTTTTTGGCGCAAAGGCTCAGTAGCGCAAACATAATTCCTATCAGCTTGAGGATCCAGGGTGCATAGGCATGTTGGTCTTTTGTTTTCTGATCTCCTGAACTTAAGCTTGTTGCCTGCTCAGACAGTATTTCAGATGTTTTGAGAGAGTTAATGAGAGAGGTTCTGCGGTTGGAGCTCTCTCAGTAATGGATGTGTAGATGTTGATGAAAATCAGAAAAGAAATGTAAGTTTTGGTTGAATGTATTCCTAGAGAAGATATTGGAGCTCTAGTAGCTGAATATTGTCAGGTGTCATGGAGACAAACGTGGTCATTCATCAGCAGCAGTCATTCTGATGGTCAGACATGTATCGTTTCCTTTTGACTTTGAAAAAAAGAAAATGCGTATTTATCCATCTGTTTTCATATTGTCAAAAATCTAGTGAAAAACATGCATCAGCCATAACATGGTATCAACATGACTTGTCACAGAAGTGTTGTTTGTTGAGAATGAGAAACAGAAACTTCCTGGCCTCCCGGAAGAGCTTCGCTCATCTTCCTGTGGTGGCCAGACCTGTCGGCTGGCACTTGACTAACTTTCAACCTAAAACTTGGCCATTACATCTACTGTGAGTTGAGCTGTCTCCTGGCACACTGTCCTGTGTGAGGCAGAATCAAGGGTTTGCATGTTTAATGGTTTTGGAAGGACTCCACCTACTTAGTGATCCCCAGATATGACACATCTGGAGCTGCAAGGAAATCTGAGGGCTCCGGAGTGGGTTTGGGTTTGCTGAGCTGAATCCATGTATGGTCCATACAGTCAGCGTTCACTGGGAAGGTAACCTCCTATTTCCTATTCTTTCTCCGATTCTTAGGAAAATTTTACTCTTCTGAGAGGTAGCTACACCATTGCTAGGCTGTGATTATGATCTGCAGTGTTTTTTATGGAGTAGTAGCATTTGGAATGAGATAGAAAACAGGTGATCGCTGCAAGGGAAGGCAGGATGTGGCTACAAATGCCATGGGGATGACAGTATTGGGTTTATTTTACTTGCTTATTACTTCCTGCCCCAAAACACCTAAACACAGCACTTGCTTTTCCCTGGTAAAGAGGAGGAGTCCAGTAGGCAGGAATGGGAAGGGTTCTTTCTCTCCAGGCAAGCAGAAGTGTTGTCTCCTCCTCCCTGAAGTGAAGCTCTTGGTAAGGTACGGTTATTGCCATGTGTGTGCTAATAGCTCTTTGGTATTGTTTTGCAATCTGAAGCCCACTGGTGGACCATAGGCTGTACAAAAGGGTGAGTGTAGCTGCCTGCTAGCCAGTTCCTCTCTTCCATTTTAAATATTTTTGCTTTCTGCTTGCTTGCATGGGGCTGCAGCCGAGATATGCCAGTAAGTTTCACCTCCATTAATTATTTAAAACAGAATCCTGTATAAACTAACCCTACTGCAATGACTAACACTGCTGCTTTTATAACAGGACAGAGCTCTGCAGTAGATGTTACCAATGCATGAATGTGTGAAAAAGGACATGTATATTCATCATGGGCATGCTTAGGCGGCGTTGTCGGTGGGATATTTTTTCAGTATCCAAAATGGCTGTCAGTAGATTTTGGAACTTGACGGGGCCTGCACTCACACACGCTCAATGAGGAACGATGTCCTTTGTCATGGGACTGCAACAGCGTTCAGGCTAGATCGTAGGAAGCTGCAGTACAGATGCAGCCTACTCTAGATGGGTATTTGTTTCTGCCTGAGCCAGAGAGAAGCAGGAGAGCTCTTCACACTGCTTTTTACTCCCTAAGGTGGTTAAGTACCAATGGTTATCTTCTAGAAGTTGGTCTCCGGTAAGGTAACCAGACGTGTAACGTACTAGGGCCAGCTTTTTGACAACTGCTTCTCTCAGCTGTTAATCTACATAGTGGGAAGGAAAACAAAAAACCTGAAATGAAGATGAAGATGCTATAACTGTGTTACAGTAAGTGCCAAGTGAGCTTCTGTCGGGAGTCTCCTTCTCAGCGTGAAGAGAGTCCACTTGCCTTTGTGCTCGGTCACATCAGTGGGCTGGTTTGCTACCCGACAGCAGGGTGGGAATACACCAAAGCGTTCCCATGGCAGGTCACAGTCCCTGTACGGGTAGGGAATGCTGTGGCTTTCAAGGCACATGCCTGAGTTGTCAGCAGGACTGCTCAGTAACATCTTGCATTTGAGAGGCTGTAGGACAACAGGGTTTTTGTCAAATAACACAGTCAGAAATAACACTGTTTGTATGCTTATTACTACTCCCTTCAACAAGGGAGGAGAGGCAAAGGGAGGGATGACCTGGACTCCTGCTTCCACATAACATTCAGAAAAGAAAACTGAATTGTTGATCATGGAGTTTTACTGACTTTGAATTGCAGAGATGATTTTTATGGCTTAGGTATGAGAGTATGAATCCTGCTGGAGGCATTGTTATGTGTTTAACTATTAAGCCTAACAAAGAAGCAATAGCTAATGACATTTCTTTCCAAACTATTACTTTTGTGCTACCATTTTCTGTTGCATATCCTCAGTTTTTTACAAGTAACAATTTGGGTTCTTTACTAATGACAAATGAAGTAAGAATTGGATGAAATGGGAGCAAAGACCCAGATGTGCCCTAACTGTTTTCATGGATCTTGCCATGATGGAGGAGGAGAATTACTCCTGATTGCAGAAACACCAACGCTGTGAAGTTGTTAGCCAGAAAACTATACCTCCAGGTCTTGGCACGCATGGTAATGTGCTTTACGACTAACGCAGGTTAATTCAGGAACTGTGTAAAAACAGCTTGTATTCTCATAACAGTGGACTGACTGGGTGACTTGTTTTTACTAATGTGATGCTTTGTGTATAACTAGGGCTGGTAATTTTTGGTCTACAGTTGGGTGTCTGGTTTCAAAAGCCTCTTGAAGGAAAAACATAATTAGTTTTTGAAAAATAAAATTCACTGTAAGTAACTTAAAAAAAGTCATTCTGATTAGATAAATTGACCTTCCTCTGTGGTAAGGACATAAGTGTCTACTTTTGTACGAAAAATCATTAACAAGTTTAACCATCTTTCATCTTGGGGTCAGTTACCGTACCCATGGGACAGTAATGAATGCTGCAGACAAATTACGACATTTTGTTTAGCAGCCAGTAGAGCAGGATGCTGCAGGGCAGAGCTGCCTGGGGCTGGCTCAACAGGACACCTTCCCTCCCCAGCAGGCAGTGCCCCGACCTCCTTCCTCCTGCCCTGAGATGGGCCTGAGCAAGGAGCTGCAGCTCCTCAGCCCCATGACGCAGCGTGCGCCTGTTGTGGCAGGCACCCTTGAACTCTGCGGTGTGCTAGTGCGGAGCCAGCCTTGCAGCCAGCCAACGCGCTTCGGGTCGTGGGACAGAGAAGGCTGAGCTGCAGGGCCCATACCCACCAGAACGGTGGATGCACCCGCTCTGTCTTTTCTCTGAGCAAAAGCCAAATGCTGCAGTTCTGTCAAGGGTGTGAAGCCCTTTCAAAAGCAGCAGAGTTCGAAGAAACTGGTGAAGATGGAGGAAGGATTGCAGAAAGAGAAGAGACAGAGCAAATGTTTCTCTCCCTGCACTGCCTCAGACTCATTCTGCAGCAGGGGGCTTCCTGGTGAGACCTGTTCTCTAACACTACCTGGAGATCATGGAGGGTTTCCCAGTCTTTCCTGGTTTTGTCTGGCTAGCCATGGACCACGTCCCACAGTGTGTAAGAGAAGGGACCAGCATGCATGTCTGCAGCTAGATGCTGGTATGCTCAAAACATATCCCTGCCTCCAGCTACTCCTATTTTTGCAGTTTTGGTGCTCTCTTCTTAGTCTTCCTTCTCTCCAGAGAATTCCTGCTTAACTGATTTGGCTGGCTGTGTGCAGGCATGCCAGCACAGTTCCTGCTGCACCCTGCTCTCGGGCACCTCCGTCTGCCCCAGTGTCCGTGGGCTCGGGCTGCCCACAGAACGCCCCTGCTCAGTGCGCTCTGCAGCCCTGGGAATGGCACAGGCTGGAAGCTGTGCAGAGTTCTCTACTAGCAGCACTGCGTGTAGCCTTTGCATGCCAGACAGGAGGGGATATGTTTTAAGACCTTTGTTCTATGAATAGGAAAAATAATTTAAACTCAAACTGTGCATACCAAAGTGGGCTAGTTGGATTCAAAACTGAAAAGAATGCACAACATACAACTTGAACGTGGAAGAATAAAGCAATTGTGCTATTGTGCCTTTCCATTCAAGGCTAGGATTCCTACTTAAGAGAGCAGATGCATGCTGCAGTCTCAAGATACACTAAAACTGGCCTGTGTTGCGTGGTCAGTGTGCTAGTAGAGGGGACCATAAAGAGAAGCAAGTGCAGGGTCCGGGCCCACAGCTAGTGCATGGCTCCCTGGACTTGAGCGAAGCAAGGGAAGCCACACCTGAGGGCATGCTCGGTAGATACTGTACGGTGATTCTGCTCCAGGTGCAGCTGACAGGCCGGTCATCAGTATTGGAGGAGAAATAGTCGTTGCACTTTAAGGCTTTGTGTATGTAACAGAGTATGAGAAATTAGAAGGAAGCAGATTCTGGAAGTTTAGTAGCATTTGCAGGTTTTGCCTTGAATGGCAAGTGATGTGGGATTGATCGGGAAATTGGGGAGTTCTCTGCTTATCTGGAAAAGGCAAGCTATGAACTACAACAAAATGTATTAGCTGCTGTTCTGCCAAAATAAGTCTGTTACAGCAAATGATTCTTTGCTGCTTTGCATTCCGGTAGCAACCTACGTGCATACACATAAGAAAAGTATTTCTGGGCCTTCTGATGTGCACAAGCTGACATGTCCACATATGCTGAAGGAATGCATGCAAACATATGTCTGTCTAATATACAAATTTGATGTGTTCTGTACACTGACACCGTGCTTATGTAGCCTGCATGTGCAGATAAATGCTCATGGCATTTGCCTCCATGTTTCATTTTGAAAACCTCTTTTCAAATTGGTTTCATTAATTTTTCTGGATTTATTTGGGTTACATTACACCAGGATCAGTAAGAAGGGAGAGGCGGGAGATTTTATTTACCAACTTATGCGAGACATAACTTGCTATCTTTCTGCAGTAGAAATTAAAAGACTTTCTAGGGGAAAAAAAAAAACCAAAACATTTCCAGTTACTATTGCCTTTAAGTAATAGTTTTCATCTCGGGGAAGCCCCTCCAGTGGGCAGATTTCAGCTAATCACAGTGCCTGCTACACAAATGTTTCCCTGCTCATCAGTTAAACCGTCTGCTGTAGCCTCCTGTGAAGGAGAGCTTTGCTCCAAGTCCAGATATAGGACATGAACAAGAATATAAGGCCACTTGAGCTGTGACCCTCTCTGCTGTACTCTTGGTAGGCAGGTGATCTGGAGCAGATCACAAGCAGCAAGTCTTTTCACATATTTAGGCTCGCCGATCGCTTTCTGCCTATGGCGAAACTTCTGTCTTCTCTGGGGCAGAACAAGTGGACTTGTTATCTGTGATCCTGAGTAATAAAGAATTTATTCATTCACGGCATCTTTCATTTAAAAATAGATCCCCTTAGCCCCACCCTGTTTCTTACGGTTTGATTAAATGCTGCTCTCTGGTTTGGGGAGTGTGCATGTAACACCTGAAGTCAGTTCCTCTGGTAAGTACAACTTTATTTCATACCTGAATAAACAACACCTACTATATTTTGTTGTCTTTGCATACCCTTCCCTCTCTTGGCATTTCAGCAACAAACCCCTTCCTACTCCTGTGCACCTAGGACTTGTATTTTTTGTGTGTTTTTAATATGTGCTATGCAGCAGCCATTGCATTTAAGTACCCGGTTTCTTACATCTCTTAGTAAGATTGAGAATGGGGGAAAATTTTAAGGGATTGAAAAGTCCGGTTTGTTCGAGTTCAGGACAATGTGAGAAAATGTCATATTGGGATATGCGTCACTGTACCTGCAACAAAAGTTTTCAAAGTAATTTCTTTTTTCATTTACCTCTTGCGGGGGCTGAATGTATTTGGAGCTCAAATGTGTGTGTGAAATCACAGACCGTGTGCTCTGGGGTGTCGTTCTTATTGGGCCTTTCTGTCTTTCTTGTTTTGCTGCCCAAATGAGATATCTGGAAAAAGGCAAGAGCTCCCTTTTCTTAAATGTCCCACAGGCCATTTCAGCTCTCAGAGCAACAGGTAACTCGCCAGACAGCCTCCTCTGGCTCCTGCACCCTGTCCTTTATACTGATCTTCAGCATTCAGATTCATTAAACATTTCCCTGGCTGGGCATTATGGAGTAAATTTGATGAAGCAGCTTTGTGTTACGCTTTACCCATGAAGCCATCGTCTGCTGTAACTTCTTCGAAGTAGGCCTAATTCATTTGCTGACACACTCCCATACAAGACTGGGGAGGGTGCGTGGGGAGAGGAGCTGCTGCTCGCTTCTGGGGCTGTTGCTTTCTACATCGCTTCAGCACATAATGATGCAACCTCCTGTACGGTGTCCAAGTAAGTAACACAGTTCGAAGGGCCGAAGCTTTGTCTGGCTGGAGCAATCTGGGAACTGGGACGTAGCTCCTGAGTGTCAGGGTTCAAAGCTCGTAGTTGAAATCACCTTTTCCCTTTCTGTGCGTCAGCGCCACGGCTGTGATTCAGACACCTTATTGGTGGTCATCTGTATTGCACGTGCTTTTTCTGTCCATCTGCTCTTCAGCAATTGCTGAGGGAATGACTTTGTACCTTAGAGGTGCTTACTGTCTAGAGGAAACGTTATCTGAGGAGGTTTTTGTTCAAGGCTTCATCAGTGCATAAACCAGATTTACGGTCCTTGCAATTCTGTGCATGGTTTCAGTAGTTGCTGAAGTAGGATGGTACTTCTCGTTTGGAGTCTTGCAACGGCTGGAGTCTGTTACTCTTTCTGGTGCGCTCTGGCTTGCAGCCGTGCATCACGTGAACTGTCCTCAGCTCCAGTCCCCATGCAGCTGGAGGCACTTCCAGAAGTGATCCAAACCAGCATACCAGTGCCTGTAGACCGCTGGAGGGGTTTGCGCACCATCCATCAGCACGTGGCCTGCTGGTATTACTTGCTCTCAGTGCTCTCATTTTTTCTGTTACTTAAAAAAAAAAAAAAAAAAGTCTCACTGTAAGTCTACTGAACTGGATTGAAACATCTTCTCTAAGAACATACTTTCTGCTGTACCATTCTATAAATTCCAGCAGTGTTCTTTTTCTTATAGCATTTTATTAATGCTTGTAACTGAAAATGCTATGCTTTGGCCCTCTTCCCGTGCCTGAATTTAAGAGTGGAAAAATATGAACCAAAGCAGATGGCCTTCTAGCATGAAGGCAATGCTATATTGTTCACTTAAAAGCTCTCCTAGCAGCACTTACTCAGTGGATTTCTATTTTCAAGGGTCCTAATTTGTCAAAAATTCTTCCCTGGTCAAACTGTATTTTTAACTGCATTTGAAAATGTAGAGGATTTATTACACTGAGCATTAATGACTGCGAAATACCAGCCCTACGCTCGTGTTGACACTTTATATTGTTGTAACAAAATCAAATCAAAGTAGCACTGAGCAAGGAACTTACTCAAAAAGAAAAGAAGTGTTAAATGAGGACTAAAAGGACTTTTAAGACACAGGAAAGGCTGCAGTACAGACTATCCAATAAAGACTTAATTGGTTGAAAACTATTAGTTATAGGTTCTCTTGATAAAGCAATTCAGAGGCTTGTTTAAGAACAGGTATTTTAAGTGATAAAACAAATGGATTACCTTGGTCTCGTATCTAGCTTGATGTGTACACTGGTTCTAGCACTTCACGTTTAACCCTGGTTTGGGGAAGAAGCAGGGCATTGACTACACTACGTCAGTGCTTCCCAAGTGTCAGTCTGGCCATGGATTTGCTCCGTTAGTGGTAGCAGTAGGGATACTTCAGTCCCATGCTGGCTGTGCCATGCTGCAGATCCCGCAGCTGCGTGGGGCTGCCTCGAGCCTGCTGCCAGGAGAGGGGAGAACTTCTCTGGCCTCTCAGCGCCAGCTCTTCTGAGCGAGGAGGAGAGTTTCTCAGCCACAGGCTGCAGGTCTTCATACCTACCGGGCAGCATATTATACAAATAAAGGACTTGTAGTACCTACCTGTACTCCCATTTTTAATGTAACACGTGCACAATTATGTATAGTGAACACAGAAGTTAATTTAATTAAAAAAAAAAAAAAAGTGGTAGCTTAATAAATTTGGATGGTCATCATGTCAAGCTTACAAATGCTGTGGAATGCAGGGTTTGTTTTAAGCCATTACATACTAAACAGCATCTTTCAGTGAAGTACCCATGACAAATTTCAAAGTCTGTAACTGCTGTAGGGAAATTCTGTACTAGTACGTGCTTCTGTTTTTAAGCAGTAATTGCAACATTTTTATAAGCTTGAAAATCTGTAAACCAATGTGAAGTACACTTGACCAAGGAAAAGTGTTGCATATTTCTGAATAGGATCTGTACTAGTGCAAATGTTGAGTGCTGTAGTGATTAACTTCCATTGGCATGTGTGTTCCAGTGAAACAGATTCAATAGGTCTGCACCAGTACAGATATTGCATGCTGTAGGTTGAAGTTTGCAGCAAAGCATGTACTGCATTCTTCCAGCGAAAGTGCTTTGTTAGTGTAGTCCTTGCATGTTTAAGTGCTAAACTAAGGTATAGCATGTCTCAGTGAAAGAGCCACCAGCTTATCTAACATGCATGTTCTCAGTAAGAGATCTATAATAACAGGTTAATTTTACATTACAGTACTGAAGTGCAACAGAAAACACTTGGAAGTTGCACTGCAAATCATGCATTAATAGATGGTGTCTTGAGCATAGTTAATCTCAGCCTTAAAAATTGCCTAGTGCACAGAGGCACACCACATTTTTCTAGCACAGCAGTGATCTTGGCTCACCTTCTGCTTCTAAGCAGTGCAGCAGTAGAAATATTGGTAATAATTTCAAGGGAGAGGCTGCTTTTCTCCTGCAAGAAAAGAAAGAAAACTAAATGTACTGAAGACAGTCAGTTTGTCATTTGTGAGCCTTTTCAGTTCACTGTACCAGTCCTATGTTTCCTATAATGAAAAGGTGATCTGGACTTACCCCTCAGGTAGCATGACAATAGGCCATCCCCCACTGGGGGTGAGCAGAGCCTTGCTGCTGCCTTCTGTGCGGTGCTGAGGCCCCCACTCCCCTGATGTCAGCAGGGTCTTTTAGCTTGCGTAGAGCCAAAATTTCCTTGTAGAAAACGTCTCTGTAAAGTTGTAGCAGGCATTTAGGCTCTGCGCAGCACTACCCAAGGAGGAGCTCAGAACCAGTGGTGCTGCTTGCTGCCTTGCCCCTTCCTCAGCCTGGGGATCAGAGTATTTCTCGGCACCAGGGAGAGCTCTATTGAGGCACCTCTCTGCTGGACTCGGATTTCAGAGGAGTGCTGTGGCCCCTTGGATGTAGGTCTTCAGGCTCTGAAAATGGCACGTGCGTTTGGACTAGCAGAGCCCTCTGTCTTTCCGTGCATGATATTCTCAAACAGTTCAGTGGAATTAAGGTAATTAGCAAATGTCTGACCTGCATAGTGGTTAGCGTGATTTATTCCTTGACTCCTGTTTCCCCCAATTTCACAAATAAAGAGAACGCCTTTGAGTGCTAGAGCTTTGAGTCAGCTGAAACAAAGAGTTAAAAGCAGCCAGCTCCCTTTTGACTGTGATTCTGAGCAATAGTACGTGCAGAAAAATTAATAAATAAAACAGTGAAGTGGAGGTGTATTTACAGAGGTCAGTTTATAGCCTTCATCGTGTCCTTACATTAGCAGGCTGGTGCAAAAGCCAAAAGAGGATGTGTGAGTGGAAGTCTACGTACAGAAGCTACAAAACTGGCATTGCTGCTGCTTAGCTCTCCCAACATCTTTTACTATCTATATTTACTTCGCTTTTGTTAAATTCATTCACTCTTAGTTGGATTCTGTTACACAGACTCGCAGCTCTGACACGATTCTTTGTACCATACCTTCGTTATTTGTCCTTTCAAGTTTTCGCAATGTCAGTTGGGCCCGTACATGCTTTGCTACATCACCTTAATTTAGGCTGTGTCCTACTCCTTTTGGGGTGATCTTCCCTTCGCAGTAGCAGCAGAAAGACACGTGGAGGCAGGAGGCAAAGGGATCGAATTGCGGAAAGGAGTGCCCTGCAAAAGGAGGCAGAGCCAAGCTGCCGCAGGCTCAGCTGGGCACCTGCCTTCAGGTTTAGGGGCAGCACGGGAAGTCCCCGTGGATTGTTTTGGCTCCTTTGCAGGGAGCCTTCACTGACATGAGCCAGTTTGTCAGCCTGAGCAGAAGATTGCTGCTACTCCAGCACTGACGCAGAATTCTGCTTTATTTGATGGGATTTAAATTATTCCCTTCTCTTCATACTTTTCATTTAATTTTTAATTATTTCAGCTTTCAGTGATGATTTAGTTCTTAGGCTGACAAGTGCTAGAGGAGGTAATGTATTGCATGTGTTTTAAAGAGTTGAGAACTGAAGCATCAGGCCACATCTAGGGAGAGTGACTCTTCCACATTGTACGTTCGTGTCCCTTGGCATGCAGTGTCCTCCGCTGCTGGCTGGGAAAAAACATGAATCTACTACCAACAACATGATAGAAAATACAGCTGCTAGCAGCTGGAGTAAGTGTGAAGTAAGTTCTCTTTCTTCACACCTATACCGGTTCCTTCTACTCGCATATAAACACTTTCTTATCTGAGATTCTGTATCAACATCAAGCTTCCCTTGTACGTATGACTGACTGATTTTCCCCTACTGTGCTGGGTGCGACATCAAATTGCTGCCGCTTCAGCGATGTATGGAGAAAAGAGGTTGACACTGAAAAGCCCCTTTGCTGTAACAGCTGGAATAGCAGGCAGCTGCAAAATCGGTTAATGAACAGCAGTCCAAAAAACCCCCAAGCGATTAAATAGGCCAATACCCGAACCAAGTCTAGCTGTAGTTACAAGTATCAGGAAAAAACAGTAGCTGGAAATAAGTGTACCTTGCCAAATGCGTTTGTCTCTGATTTCTAGTGGCCCATTCTTGCGCTTCCAACTGTTTGTGGTGTCAGGAATGTATTGCCCTCCCGTCATTTCTCTGGGAGCTGGCTCTTTTGCACGGGAGGGTAGAGCAAGGAATCATTTTGATTTTTCTGTCTTGAAAGAGATTTGCAATAGAATGTTATATAGCTCCTCTTTGTTTTTTCAGAGTGAAAGAATTGAAAAAGGCCAAGGAACTTGAAGATACGCAGCAGCATCCCGTAGCAATGTGACATTGCTTTTCAGACTGTTTTCATTTTCTGTTTTTAGCAGAGACATGCAACAACAACAACAACAACAACAAAAATACCCACTGCAGTTCTGGAAGTACCAGCTGCAGGATTTTAACAGTAATGTTTTGGTCATTGCATTTGCACTTTCATGGACAACTTTTAATTTGTTCAGCAAGACATCTTGGAACTCAATCTTCTGTTGGATCATGGGGAAAACAAAAGACACCAGGAGGAAATTGTGAGTTGCTTCATTCTCCGAGAAGGAAGAAGCGATTAATTATCCTTTTCATATAGGGCTGTATTAAACAACATGTGGAACTGTACAAATATTATACCAAAAATATTGTTAAGAAAAGGTGGGAATGCACAAGCAACACAAGAATGCTGTTCCTGCACCTGTCAGTCATCTCCAAGAAACTGAAGCTTTGAGAGTCTCAGTGGAGGGGCTTAGATCAGTACATCTTTACTGGGTCCATGCATCCTCATTTCCTTCGCACTTCTGTCCTTTGTGTTTTATTTAAATCTCTACAGCACACTTAATGCAACTTTTTAAATCTGCAGGTTTTTAATACATCCCGTGGGAACTTACAGAAGGGGTTGGTGGATGAGATAAACGGGTAATGCATGAGGAACAGAGAGAGCAGCTTAAGCAAGTTTTAAAAAGTTTTTTTGGTATTTTTACTAGAACCTGCAAACATACCAATTGTCACGTACTTTCTCTCATATTCAGCACTTTATTTTCTAGCCTTACTTTCATGTACTATTATTTTCATTAAGTTCTTAAAATAATTTGTAAAACATGTAGCTTTTTATCTTAAGTACTTGTCAAACCTCTTTGTCGTTTTGCAGAGTCACATACATATGTTGCCTGGACATTTTATACCACCTAAAGATCAGAGTGGTGCTGCATTCTGGCCAGTAAATTTCTTATTTTGGCTACTTCATCAAAATCTGGGCAGTTTCTGTATATATAGAAGGTAGAAATGGAAAATGAGAAAAAATATTTGAAAGGGAATATATTGATTAATTACTAAATATTTTATTCACAAAGGGTCAATAACTTGGCAAGATAAAATTATTATTTGTATAGTTTTGTCTGAATGAACGAGAAGAGTGTGGATGTATTGTTTGTACATATTGTATATATTAAAACAAAGAGATATGTGCATGAACTCAAGAAAAAGAAATGAACAAAGCAAAGCATTAGTGGCTATGGTCTGTAAAATGAAACAAAAACTTTATTTCACTATAAGAAACTTTATTTTAAATGTTCTTTAGAAGAACATTTTTGCTAAAGCATGACTAAATGGCAAAAAAGAGCTACTGTATTTAGACTTAGGAAAAAAAGGCAGAGCAACATTACTTTAAAAAAAAGAAAAAAAAAAGAAAAAAAAAAAGGATATGTTTACATTTGATTTTGGCTACCAGGAGTTCGGTTTGGTTGGATTTAATTTATTTATTCCTTCCTTCTTTTTTTTTCCCCCGTCTTTTTTTTTTTTTTTTTTTTTTTTTGCCAATGGTGCCAAGTAATGTGAATGCTAATATTGCTTAAGAAAATTAAGTTACTTTTGCAAAGCAGATAATCATAAGAGTACAAAAGCCGTATCTAGCTTAACACCATACACTCACTCCAATAAAGAACACTTAGAATGAACATAAAATGAAAAAAAAAAAAAAGAAATAGTACGAAAGTAGAAAAATATGTTTCACATTTTCATATCTCCTGCTGGAAGTCAGAAAATGTAATAAAAATTGCACAAAAAATAAAAAAAAAATTAAGTAAAACTTAAAAAAAGATGCAAACTGATCTTGTAGGGGTGTCATGGTATATTGCTATTTCCACATAGTGAGGAGCCAAAGAAATTAGATTTTTTTAAATTGAACTACTAATTTAAAACTGTCACAAATTCTCGACAATGGGAACCAGGTTCTGATCTTTATTACACAGGAATGTAAGGGAAGAAACTCCTGAAGTCCGTGTCGTTACTGTGGGTTTATGTACATGTGTCTGAGATCAGAAACTGCTCCTGTGTGTTTGTTTTGCTTGTGGCAGTTTAAAATTTCTGAACGTACTGGTGTAAATTTGAGATTGTTAGTTTTGGAATAGTTGTTCTTGCTTGATCCCGGCCACCAACTGCAATGTTCAAACGCAAGGCTTGTTGTGAAGCCTAAAAATATTCACACATAAGAAGCTTTTAAACTGGTGTCTTTAAAAGAAGAGTAAAAACAAAGATTGTGGCAAAAAAAACTGGGGTCAGTGCTCTTGGTGCCTTTTCTATAATTGTACCTGTTTTTAATTACTTCTTTTCACTGCCAGCATTGAATTACAGTAGATGTGCTATAGCTCATTACCAGAATTCTCTTGTACATTTCTGAACTGCTGCTTTATGACCTGATTCAATTTAAAAAAAGGGAAAAAAGAAAAACAAAGGGCCTGGCGCTCACACTGTGCCTGTGGGCAGCCTCATAGCCTCGATTTACTGTATGGAATTGGGACCGTAACCGTTAAATTTTTCTCTCATGCAAAAACGGAACAGGAGACGCCGAAGAATCTCCTTTGGAATGAATTGGAAATGCTCTGTATTAATACTGGAAGAACTCTTAGCATTTTGAAACCAAAATGTTGCTCCCATGAACCAATACGTGACAATATAGAATCGACCTTTTCCTAACAAGAGTAGTGACCTCAGTGGAAATGTTTTAACTCCCCGTCTTTACAGAAAATGATTCAGTAATATACAGAGCTATTTCAAATTACTCTTCCAGATCCATGGGCCTGGTGGTGTATCTACTAATCTAGATCCTGCTTCAGCCAAACGTTTAAGCATGTACTTGCTGTTAAACACGCAAGCAGTTCTATGGGCGCAACAGAACTACTTGCATGCTTTAAGCCTAAGTACAGCTTCTAAGTGCTTGTTGTGTCGGGCCATAACCCTTCAGTGTACCACTGGGGAGTCAGAAAGACTCCCCCTGCAGTGAAGTGATTCTGCTCACCCCTTTCTTGGTTGTGGAACTTACATTTTCACAGAAGATGAGTAAGTGCAGCTTTCCGGGAAAGTTTGAATTCCCAAGTGCCAGGAGCCAGATCTTCTGTCTTCTGATAATGGAATTGCTCCTTTGTGAAACACATTCGACAGCAGTAATACTGTGTGAAAGAAATACAGAATATAACATGAACCCCCTCTCTGGTTGCACGCTTATGGCAGTTCCACACAATAGTTGGTGCCCAATGGGGGGTCCCCAAGACTTGCATGTAAAACTAGTATAGATGTCTTCTCTTTTGTAAGTTTTATTTTTGTAACCGTGCATGTAAAGCATCACTGAATCAATGGATCTGTTGAAGAACTCAGCTGCTGGAACCATGCAAAATGTTTTGAATTGCCCTTAAAATATGGAAAATGTTTTCTGAATGCTTTATATTCTTTCTGCTGTAAATTAAAAACAAAGAAAATTTCCCCATACAAAGTGTGCACCTTTTTTTAAACACGTCTCTTCCATCCTAGTTTTTAGAGTGATGTAGTCCTTTAGTCACTGGAAGTAACCATGAAAAAAAGGGTTTCTTCTACTACATGACCTGCTTGTAAGTAGCGTCTAGTTTCTTACGGGTTATAATCTGAACAGTCCACAGTCTACCTGTGCGCAGGTGTGCAGCCCCTGGTGCGTGGTGGGATTCACTAAAGGCAACAACACAGCCCCTGGATCTGCAGCCCATTCTGCTGCTGTACTCCAGTGTGTAACCTTTATCTGGTGTGTAAAGCAGCATGTTTAAGAGGAACTCTATTCTCAGGCAGCAAACTCTTCCGGGTCTCCTGCTGAAGAGTGCCACTGCCCAGTGGTGCTCTGCAGCTCCTCTGCACAGCACTGCCAGCCCGGTCCTTCTCCAGTTCAGAGGCCAGCCCAGAGCTCCGTGACACTGCTCTGCGCTACTAGCTCAGACCCGAGGCCCTGCTTGGCAGCTCCCACGCTGGCAGCTGCTTACAAAACCTGTACACGCCAGCCACCCTCTCTGTTTCTTCCCCCAAGGTCCGCACCCCAAGCAGAAACTTTTCCTTGTGAGTGTTGTCCACGCTTACAGCAGAAAGGAAAACTCCCTTAAAACCACAGACATTGGGTACCCATCTAACCATAACATCCAAGCTTCAAATTACAGGTTTTGCCAAGATGACTATGACTACACAAAATCATTAAAAATCCATTTGTCCTTAAAATACAAGTTCTGCCCGGCTGCACCTAGCAGCCTGGTTTGGTGGAAATGAGTTTTCAAGGCAATATGCTGTAGTTTATCAAATTTGGAAACATTCTATGAAATTATGTAAGGTGACATAACACTACATATTTGGAAATATTTCACCAGCCCTTAGATGGCCTCAACTCTGATTAGGTTTTCTAACGCAACTTACAGCAGTTCTATATAATCGTACTCGTCTATGGACGACTAGCTTTTCTGAGATCAAATTATTTTCAGATCCTCTTCAGCAGTCACTCACTTTCAGGGCAGGGTATCTGGGCTTTTCATGAGAAACCATGCACATCTAGTAGTAGAATGCTAAATCCTACATTGTGCACGAAGCAGAGGCAGAAACCTAAGAGGTCACACTTAATAACACAGTAATACCAATAACTGAGACTTAATAGCTAATTATTGCACTGAACAGATACGTAAGTTACATGAACCAACCCTCAATAATGCGAATTTTGTACCTGACAGCAAGGCTAGCCTAGCAGGGAAAAACAGCTTTAATAAACTAATCATCTGGTCTGTGAAAGACTATGTTAGTACTATTATGAGTCAGTTCTTCCAGAACCCAGGACCACAACACAAGATGAGATTTCATTAAGAGAGTTTCTTCTGGACTACAGAGAAACAAGTTTAATTATGTTTCTCTTTAAGAATAAATCAGCATTTAACTCCCCAGTTTGCTCACAAATAGCTCCCCGATTTTCCGTTTTACATGCCTGTTAATTCCTGGGTTCTCCTTTAGCATCGTGGTGGCTTGACCCTGGCCAGAAAGTAAGCACCAACCAGCTGCTTGCTCACTCCCCGCCTCCCCCCTTCTCCCCAACGGCATGGGGGAAGAACATTGGAAGAGCAAACATGAGAAAAAAATGCTTGGGGTGCGATAAAGACAGTTTCATAAGTGAAGGAAAAAAAGGAAAAGAACAAAAATAAGAACAAGTGATGCAAAGGCAGTCACTCACTACCTCCCACCAGCTGCCTGGTACCTTGGAAAGGCCACCACCCCCCCCCCAGCTTTACTGCTGAGGATGATGTTGTCTGGCGTGGAATAGTCCTTCCGTCTGTTTGGCACCGCTGTCCCGGCTGTGTCCCCTTCCAGCCTCTCACTCACCCCCAGCCTACTCGCTGCAGGGGCAGCATGCGAAACAGAGAAGGCCTTGATGCTGTGCGAGCACTGTTCGGCAACAGCCAAAACATCAGCGTGTTATCAACACTGTTTTGGTCACAAATCGAAAAGACAGCACCATACAGGCTGCGACGAAGGACATCAGTTCCATCCCAGCCAGGCCCAGTACAGGCATAACCCCACTAGGTCTCTGAGAAATGAGCCCAGGTGTACTTCTGGGCTTAGGGCACGCCAAGAGCCCTTCACAACCAGCAAGAGGGACAGGAACAAACCTACCCTGGCAGGCCTTTGCTCTTCGGCATCTTCCACTTGCCCTCAGGTGATACAAGGCACATGTGGATACAATTAAAAAAAAAAAAAAAAAAAAGCATGCATGCTTTTCCCACTGTATAAGCACAATGATATCTCAAAATCACCACACGGACCCGCAGTTCAGGCCAAGTGTTTGCTGGTAAGGCAATGTAATTGCACCACTTCTGAGAGTGCTACCACAGAGAACTGGGTCTCACACACACACACAGGCAGCAGCCCCGAAATGTACACCAAGATGCATTAACACACAGAAGATGGCCAGAGGAGCAGGCCATGTCCTGCTCAGAAACTGGCTGAGAGCGGGGCGGGGGGGAAGGGGGAAGAGAGAGTGTGAGTGTGTGTGTGTGTGTGTGTGTGTGGAGGGGGGAGAGAGAGAGTGTGAGTGTGTGTGTGTGTGTGTGTGTGTGTGTGTGTGTGGAGGGGGAGAGAGGGGGGGAGAGAGTGTGTGTGTGTGTGTGTGTGTGTGTGTGTGTGTGTGGGAGAGAGAGAGAGTGTGTGTGGAGGGTGAAGGGGGAGAGAGTGTGTGTGTGTGTGTGTGTGTGTGTGTGTGTAGGGGGAGGGGGGGAGAGAGAGTGTGTGTGTGGAGGGTGAAGGGGGAGAGAGTGTGTGTGTGTGTGTGTGTGTGTGTGTGTGTGTGTGTGAGAGAGAGAGAGAGTGTGTGTGTGTGTGTGTGTGTGTGTGTGTAGGGGGGAGTGTGGGGGGAGAGAGTGTGTGTGTGTGTGTGTGGAGAGTGTGTGTGGGGAGGGGAGAGAGAGAGAGAGAGAGAGAGAGAGAGAGAGAGCGTGTGTGTCTGTGGAGAGCGGGGGGCGGGGAGGGGGGGGGGGGGGAGAGAGAGAGAGAGAGAGAGAGTCTGTGTCTGTGTGTAGGGGGGGAGAGTGTGCGTGTGTGTCTGTAGCGCCCAATGCACGACACCGGTACCAAGGGTACTGGCCTCCCCCCACACGCGCAGGCCGGTATCGGGGACGCTGCTGAAGAGCAGCACAGCCGGCCTCGCCAGGTCCCGGCACCCCCCCGTCCCAGGCACCCCCCCACCAGAAGAGCCCGCGCAGCAACACCGCTGCAGCGGAAGGGAGCTCTCTCCTGCAGCCTCCCCCGGCCCGCCCGCCCCACCAGGTCCTGCCTCAGGTCCAGGCCCGCGTTCCCGCCCGCGGCCCGCCGGGAGGCCTGGCCCCAGCCCCCTCGTGCATTCCCGCTGCCAACCCCCGCCCGCCCGGGGCCGGCTCCTCTCAGGGCGCAGCGGGACGAAACGGGGCCGGGGGGCGAGGCGTGGCGAAGGACCCGCCCCCCCGCGGCGCCCGGCGCGGCCGTGACAGCCCCCTCCCCGGGGCTCGCGCGGCGGCCCCGCCCACTCGCTGCTCCCGCCCTGCCCCAGGGGCGCGGCCTCCGGGCGACGCCCTGTCGGGGCGTGGTTTCCCCAGGGCCCGCCCGGGGCGCCCAGGCCCCGCCCAGGCCCCGCCCGGGTCGGTCGTCACATCCCGGGCGCCGCCGGGGCTGCGCGCACTTCCCGTTGGGAGCCGCCCGGACGCCCTCGCCTGCAGCGGTCCGACCCCCTCCGGCAGGATGTGAGTGCGGGCCGCGGCGCGCCTCGGGGGACGCCCGCCGGCGGGGAAGCCGGGGAGCGGCGGTGGGCCCGGCCGCGCCGGCCGCGCCCGGGCGGGCGGGCGGCGGCGGGAGCAGGGGCAGGGGCAGGCCTGCTGCGTAGCGCGGGCGGCCCGGCCCCGCCTGGCCTGGCCCGCCGGTGGCGGCTGGGTGCCCCTGGGACGGCGCCGCCCGCGGGCGGGGGCCTCCGGGAGCGGCTGCGCCTGGAGCCGCGAGGCGCGGCCGGTGGCGGGAGGCCGGGCCTAGCCGTCCCTTGGGCCGCACGGCCCGAGCCGCTGCTCGGGCCGGGTACCAGGGCGTGTGGGTTCTGCTCGGGCGGGCCGTGCTTCCTGGTGGCTCTGTGGTCATCCGGGCGGAGTTCCGCCAGCCCCGGGCGTCCCTCTGCAAGCACTGCCCGCCTAGCCAGAGCACCGAGGGAGAGCTGTCTGGTGACTGGTTTGTTGTTGTGCTGGGAACCTCTGCTCTCAGGAAGAGGCTTCACTTCCGAGACTCCCGTCTGGGACCAGCACGGAAGGGAGACTGAAGTGCCAAAACAGAGGAGCAGTTATATTGTATTGTGCATGGACTGCTCTTGAGCCTTGTCACAGGCTTCTGGGTCTGCTTGTTGTGTGTGTATACATTTGTTTGTGCTAAATGTAAATTAGAAGTCACTGTGCAAATGCATAAGTGTAGCCAGTACTCAGATTCAGCTCTTTTGAGCATCAGGATGCACTAAGCAGTACACACTTCTGATGCAGAAGAAATGAAAACACGGAGAAGCAAATTGAGTACAGACAGTTCTAGAAATACATGACAAAAACTTGGTGAAGGAGTGAAAAGGGTGTGAGAAGTATGTACAGAGGCTCTTGCATCCATTACAAAGATGCAGGGTGTTGCAGCTGGTAAAAAGAACTTAACTGCCTAAGGTTATGAGCTCAAAGCTGACCAGAGGTAGATTGATGTATGTGCTGAATGCTTTTTCCTTCTTGTGCTTTCTCTTGCTCCATGTCAACTGTTTCAAAAGAATAGAGACAGACGCAACTGCTGGAAGAGCATGTAGTTAAAATAACCATTCAGTTTCTGTATTTAATTTTTTGTAAACTACCGTAGCTTGAAGCATAGTATTTGTGTTCATATGGAAAAACAAGAGCACCCCTGAGCCCAAACTCTTGAATGTTTGAGCCCTATGAACCATTGTAGGAGTTGTCATATGCCTTATTGTAAACTATAATATTAGCAAGCCACTGCTGTCTTTTAGCACATCAAGCAATTCGTTAGCAAGATGTTGGGACGCTGCATGACTTAAACCTATTGTCAGCTGTGAAAAGACTGCTTCTCCAGTAGGAAACTGCCCCATATTTATTCCAAGGATACAAGTTCCCTGTTTTCAGGAATGTCAGATAACTTGTGTACTCTAAGCATATCCATGTAAAACTGAAAACACAACCTATTGAAAGCTAAACAGAATAATGACGACTTTCTTTACTGCAGGTCAGCCAGTATCCCTGGAAGCTCAAATGTGGCTGCTGGCAGTAATCGTCGTCTTCAGCAGACTCAACACCAAGTAGATGAGGTAAAAGTCTGGTTTGATAGCATTATCCTTCAGGAAACCTCTATAACTAGAAGGGATATTTTGGCCAAACCAGTTTCCCCTTCATTATGTGAAAGGGAAGCCTAGTACCATTCAGCTTGCTTTATTATACTTTATTATACTTGTGTCACCTTAACTCTTGCAAAGGTTAAAAAAAAAAATGCATTCAGCTGGAGTGGGGAAGTAGAGAGAAGTTACCAGTGTCCAAACATTAGCTGCAAACTTGGTGCTTGAGTATTTGGCATAAGTAAAGATAAAAACCTTTGTTCTTACAGAGAACAAGCTTTTTTCTCATCAGTAGCGATGAAGGCTGCCCAACAAATATGACATGTCCAGATTCCTGGGGAGTCCAAAAGCCAGGCTGGCTACCGACAGTATCTTTTGGCACATGGTTGACTATCATGTTTATATGCCTCAACTTCTGAGTCAGGAATAATTTCCCAGGTTTAAGGGACTGCCAGCACAACTGGCACTACTGACATTTTAAAGTAGGTATTGGGGGCTTCCAGCTGCAGGTGACTTTCACGGTTTTGTTTAAGCTTGTGACTGGATATACTAAAAGGCAATGGCTCCTGCTCCTGAGAAGAGAACATTAAGAGTACCATGCATTGCTATCTGTTGCCTGCAGTGAAGCTCCACAATGGGTGATACAACTGATAACTTACTGTAAGCATTAAACTGATGTAGGTTGTTGACATCATGAGAGTGAATGTGGACAAGGTATTGGAGCGAGATCAGAAGCTGTCGGAGTTGGATGACCGTGCTGATGCACTGCAAGCGGGAGCTTCCCAGTTTGAGGCCAGTGCAGCCAAGCTGAAAAGAAAGTATTGGTGGAAGAACTGTAAGGTAACCATGGCTTGTATACTTACACTATGCAGTATTGCAGTTAACACTGTTGCGATCGACATCTCAAAAGGCAGAAGTAAAAGTGACTTTAGCCAGTGTTATTTACGTTATAGCATCTATTTTTCAAACATGGCATAGGGGTTCAGTGAAGTAACCAAAAGCTGGATTACCAGCTGTGCTGCTTGATGCAAGACCTTGTCTAAGATGGTCAAGGCCAGAGGGAAACACCTCAGTAATCTGAGGCTTTGGGGAACAGGAAGAAAAAGGCCAAACATGCATAGGTTGCGTTAATGTGCAGGTAGTATTAGAAGGGGCTCACTCAGACTCCTGTACTTGTAGCTGTTGTCAAAGGTTGGAATCTTCTTTGGTCAGCAACAGAGACAGTGAAAGATGTGGTATAGGGTAAGGGTAGAAATGACGTTTAATAGTTCTTTACTCCTGCTTGTGTAGTCACCTGAGACAGGCTTTGCATGGAGGCACAATGGAAAAGAACCTGCTGGTCTACTTTGCCTGTGTGCGCAGCCTGCCATCTCTGGGTGGTAATGGTGAATCAAGCTTGCTTACTGAAGAAGTTCTACTTGCCATGTTGGGTGTAGGACATGGTGCAAAAGTACCTTGCAGGGGCTGCTTTCCTGTACCCTAAAGGCTAGTTAATGCTGCTGCATAGTTTGTAGTAAGTGTTGTGTGGCTTTTTTCACAGATGTGGGCCATATTGATAGCTGTTGTTCTCATTATCATCATCATCATTATTGGTAAGTTTCACCAAAATGGGGATTTCTTGTGGAGTTGGGATAGATGGTGTTAATTCACTGACTGGTACAGTTTAAACAAAGCCAGGATACTCAAATGAAAATATATATAACATTAATTTGAAATAGCAGTGACTGCTTTAACAGCTGTTGCCTGCAATGAGTGGTAACCTGTGACCACTGTGGCAGCTCCTGTAGCTGCATCCCGGATGCCTATGCAGAGTGGAGCAGGTGAAAGTGAAAATAGCAAGGGCTTAAAACCAAGTTTGTTCCTGGTTTCTACAGCTGCGTGTTGCAGAAGTATGAGGAGAAATACCACATGCCTCCCTTGCCTGAGAACTGCTTTTCCTCTGCCCCAGCTTCTTGCTAGATGAATCCTATTTGGCATGGCAGTTACACGTGCACCACCATAGCGGATAGGCTTTTGTCAAAAAGGCTTTGCCGCTAGGTGAAATGATACTAAGGTTGGGTCAGGATAGCAAGCCAGGAACATGCAGTTCAGTCTTTGGTTTGAATTCTCATGTAATTCCCAAGTATTTCATGGGAGGGCAAAGTTTAAGTTTGTGCTGTAATACAGTAACAAACACTGCAGTAACCACTGGCAACAGATACATAGTCTGGTGAGAAATGCCAGCGTGGAAGCACAAAGGAAAACTAAAACTAGGAAAACCAACATAGGAAACTCTCTTAAATCCCTCTTTACCTATCTCTAGTGTCTTAAATTCTTAAAATGCAGGATTGTTACAGTGAGGGGCTATAGGAGACTGTCCTTTGTCCAACTCTTTTCTTTTTGTAGTCTGGAGTGTGTCTTCCTGAGTTACAGGCAGAAACTCAAATCAACTGAAGGTGCCCATCTTCAGCCTCTCCACTTCAAACCTGCTGTATTTTCAGCCCATTTGCTGCTGTTGGAAGCAAAACTGTTTTGATTACTGAAATGTTAGCTGCCTTTACCTGGTTGCCTTACAACACTCTGTCACAAATTACTAACGAGCACAGCCCACCACTTCCACAGTGCCTTGAGGAACCGGGGCACAGGCCTGGCGAGGAGGATGCGGCTCTAGAATCTCTGCCGTCGGTGCTGTGACGGGCCCCCGGCTCGGCGCGCGGTGTTGGGATTTACCCTCCGTCCTCCTCGCCCGCCTGCCCCTCTGCGGTGCCGTTGCGGGGCTCGCTCCGCGACCGCCCTGCCTGCTGACGCGTGCCTCGCCGGGAGCGCCCCGGGCTCTCCCCCGCTAGCCCTGATGAAGCGGTAGTTCTTGGCGGCGGAAGCGCCCGCCGCCCCGCCGAGCGCTAACGCCGAACGCGCTCGGGCGCCGCGTCGCTGTCGCTGTCTCCGTCTCCGCCGGGAAGGAGCTGCCCCGCCGCGCCCCTCCCGCTTCACCGAAGACGGCGGCACCGCGGAGCGCCGGGCCCGTCTCCGGCCCCGGGGCCGCACCGCGCTGCCGGCCGCTCTCGCCCGGCGGGGGCGGGGGCGGCGCCGCACGTGGCGGCGGGCAGGCGCGCGCACGGGGGCTGCGTGCGGCGGCGCGTGAGGGGCGGGGCGGTGCCCCCGCGGCCGCCCGCCCCGCCCCGCCGCGCGCCCTCCCTTCCAATAAAGTGGCTCGGACCCGGCTCCGCCTCCTCCTCTCTCCGCCGGGCGGGGCGCGCGCACGTGGCCGAGGTGTGTGGGAGCGGGGCCGCCGCGTGCGGCTGCCGTTACGTAACCGCGCGGCGCTGGGGCGGGAGCGCGGCGCCTCAGGGCGGCCTGCGGCGGGCCCCGCTCGGCAACCGGCGCTCCCCGGCGGGGCTGGCGCGTCCCTCCCTGCCCGGCGCAGGTAGGGCCCGGGGTCGGCGGGAGGAGCGCGGCCTGCGGGGGGCGGCGGAGGGGTTGGAGGGCGGGAAGGCGAAGCGGCGGCCGCCCGGGAGCGGCCGGGGGCTGCTCCTGCTGGCCGAAGGCGCTGCCTGCCCGGAAGAAGAGGGGGCGCGTGCCGGAGAGCAGCGCCGGAGGAGGAGAACCAGCCCAAGGGACCGGCCGGCGCCGCAGCGAGGGGGGGGCTCGCTCCTCCCGCCTCCCCTTGAGGCGGCGTTTGTTCTCCCTGCAGAAGGCTCGCCAGGCCCGTCTCCTGCACCGGAGGTCGAGGGGCTGAACGGAGGGTCCGCACGGAGGAGCCCGGCCGCGGCCGTCGAGGCCCCTGCCCTGTAGCGTTCTGCGGATCAGAGATGGACGTGGGCGAACTCCGAGGCGGCAGCTCGGAACACGGCGCGAATTGGTCACCGGCTGCCGGGGCTGGGGACGAGCGGGAGGAGGCGTTCAGCCCCGCCGGCTCGGGGAGGCAGGAGGGGGAGCATCGGGGGGGCGCGGGCCTGCGTTGCGCGGCGTGTGCGGGAACTGGCTCCCGCGGGAAACGGTTTAACGGGCCGAACTCCGGCAGAACTGATTTCTGCAGCTGCGAGTCGAGTGGCTGTTCAGCTGGAAGTTTCGTGAGGCAAAGCAAAGCTACCAGGTAACTCTCGATAGCGGATAGGACTGGTGGTCCTGTTGCTCGACTTGACGTGCTTAACTTCAGCAGGGCTGGAGTCGGAACCAAGGGCCTGGTGTAGCTGTGCCCCAGAGCTCTTCTCGGGCTCGCTCCCTTCAGCGCACCAGGGAGGCTTGCCTGAATCACACGCCGTCGTGTTCTTAATGGCCTGGCATGTAGATTAGAGTGCTGCTGCATGGCTCCCCATAAGCTGTTTGCTTCGTTCCTAGGTTGGCTGATCCAGATACGTCATTGACCCTTTCGTGGCTTCTGTATATGCTTACTCTAAAGACCGCATTTGGCAGTAGTAAAGCAGAAATTACTTAAATAATATTTTCCCTGAAGGTTCAGAAATCCAATGAGGTGCTGATTTCTTTTTTTTTTTTCTAATTTAATTTTAAAAAAGCAGTTAAAGAGCTATAGTTTATGCAATGTTGAACTGGCATGTAAAGTTAACATGCAATACTTGAACTTAATTTAGTGATTTATATAGTAAGAGTATGAGGCTAAAAAAAATGCCAAATGGACAAAAGTTATTTAAAATAACGGTGTTCGCATCTCATCTGTAGGATTAGAATCAATCTGTGTTTTCAGGATATTGACTGCTTATTTTTCAGTCAGTGAAATAAGCAAAAGTAAGAAGAGGGAGATTTTGCTTGTTAATAACCTTGCAGCTGTTGAGGCCAATGGCTCTCTTAAAAGTATGACGAAGACTCCTGAATCATGTGAGGAATGAAATATTTGCATCAGGTGTATTTTGAGGGCCTCATGTTTCCCTGAAGTGCTTATAATCAGATGCAGACTTCAAGGCTAGAAAGACTTCTGTACATAAAGAATCAACATCTATTCATGATTTTAATACCAGTGAAATTTAGAAAATCTAGAGTAAACATCAGCTTATTTTTAGTTGCTAAGCATCTTAGCAAGCAGATTGGTTATAGTGTGACATTGCCATCCATGATGTGTTGGAGTTGGAAAGGAGGAAGGTAGAGGAGAAAAGATTAAGTAGCAAAGAAGTGAGAAAGATACAACAGGAAATGTAGTGAATGAGCATTAGGACATTTCTGGATATTCTGTGACTCTGCGGCCAAGCCCATAAAATGTTAATTTAGTGAATAATTTTAAGTAGTTGATAGAAAAGAAGCTCCTACACCAGAAGTCTCTGGTAAAGTTTAACCGCTGTTTTACAGTGAGCAGCTGAGTTGGAGCCAGTCTCACCGAGATCTGATGATGATGATCCAAGAAATGAAAAGGTGTTTGCCTGAAGAGAGAAGGAGTTCCAGCAAGCCCAGTACCATCAGTGCTCTCAACTATGCCTTGCAGTGTGTCCAACAGATCCAAGGTATATGTGGAAAAAATCTGGAAGCGTAGAAGCTATGCAGCAGCTTGGTTTGAATAGACGTGTCTGGCAACAAATAACATTAAAACAAATGAAAGCATTCCAGTTATCCTGCAGACAATTGACTTTCTGAAGCACAGTTTTGTTTTGTGGGGGTTTTTTTAATAATCATGTTATCTTTCCTATCAAAATGCCCACTTACTGCTTCTCTTTTCTTCAGAATCCTATAGCTAATAGGTGCCTACTGATAACTTTCTGTATGTATTGAAAAAACAGCATTCCCATCCCACTTTGAAAAATTATTGGACAGTCTGTGTTTTCCAACAGAACTAAGTAGCTAAAATTGCTCTTTTGCCATCATGTTCTGTCCTTTCCCCTTCCTCATGCTTGTTTTCTGTGACATAAATAGGTCACTCCAATAGTATAATCAATATTCCTTTTTCCTTTGTCACTACACAGACCTTCCTCATCTCACCTTGGACTTCACCAAAAAGATGGCAAAAGTACAAGGGCTGTAAGAAATACTTTCAAAATAGTCTCCTTACTGACTTCCTTGTGTTTGTTTTGCTTTTCCTGTTTTTTTTCTTTTCAATTAGCAAACAATGACTTTTTCCAGGCTCTGAATGACCGAAGAGTGTTTCAGGCAGATGCGATGACATACAGCATAGAAGAGTTGGTGGCAGTTGCATCTGAACACACTCCAAAAAACACTGTAAGGAATTCAGGCACACTCAAGGGGTTAATCACTTGCCGTTTCACTCTCTACTTAGTCTCCTTACATCATTTTGTGGAAATAGAATGTGTAAAATTGAAAAGCCTTTAAGTTTTAGCCAGAGACAGGCCTTTGTGTTTTTAAAGGTAGATCAAGACTACTTCTTATCTGTGCTGACCCAACAGCAGTAAGTGAAGAAATACCTATTTTTTCCTTTTTTCTTTTTTTTGCCAGAAGCAACAAATGCCTCTTTGAGAATCTAATTTGAGAACTCATTTACAGCATAGTAATCTCTTGAGACAGACTTAGCAGAATGTTTTCAAAGCTGATCAAGTCCATAGTTGTGAGGGACTTTGGTTTCTATTTGTACTCCTGGATTTAATTTTTTTTTTTCTTGGTTTGCAGTATGTGTCACGCTTTCTGGCTCTGCTTCAAAGAAAAGAGCGTTTCTTGAGATTCAGTACTGTTAGATGCTGCATCAGAAACTGCAAATGCTTCCTACTTGAAAAGTTCTGAGAATATTTTTGTATGTGGAATTGTGATGAATACTCTGAAATTTGGGGAGAAGTGTGTGGGGTGATAACCAGTCATTCTGGACAATGGCAAGCATCGCTGTAATCTGTTTCAGTTTTGATATTGCAGTCTTACTAGCATTTGTAGATCATGAGTAAGCTACTATAGCATTGGAGATTGTCGTAGCTCATGCACAGCTTTAATTGGACGCTAACTTAAGGACACATTTTTGAACCTCTGTCTTAGGTTGTGGTGTGTGGTGGTTTTGGGTGGGTGGGTTGGTTGGTTTGTTTTGGGATTGTTTTGGGTTTTTATCCTTACAATATTGCTACCGTGTGTTGGGGGAGGATTGCCTTTAACAATGTTTGTTTTCCAGGACACGTTTGTGGCTGTGTTTTCCTTGCTTTCTGGACGCATAGTGCATATTTCTGAGCAGGCAGCATCCATTCTAAACTGTAAGAAGAAAGTGTTGGACTCCTCACGGTTTGTAGAGCTGCTTGTCCCTCAGGATGTGAGCGTGTTCTACACGCACACCGATCAGTCCCACCTGCCACTTTGGAACATGGAAAGTCAAACAGGTGGGACTTGGCAATGCTCTTAAATGCTTTATGTGTCTTTCTGTCTTTGGAGAATGAGGATAGAATAGTTGTTCATTTTAAATGCTTATGCTAGCAGTATACATAGGCCACCCTTGTTCCCTTTCCACTTTGAAAACTTGAGTAGCTATGGAGCTAGTCCTAGCTAGTCTCCTAGAAGCTTAACTCTTACTTGGGGCAAGTAAAAGGCAGATAGTTCATTGTTTTGTGTACCATCTTACTCATTCCAAATACTGCTGCTTTTTAAAAAGAAACTAAAGGTCTAATTGTGAGTTTAAAGTTGTTTAATCAACATCTTGCGGTTGCTTAGGTGCTTTGTCTTTATGGTCCGCTTGCAGCCTGCTGTGAACATAGCTTACTGAACCCAACTTTTAAGCTGACTTGCTATTTAATGCTGGATGTGCCTAAATGGTGACTTTTGAGTCCTATGTTGTTTGTGAGCAATTCCAGTGTAGCTCGCATGCCAAGGCCATGTCTTGTGCCCACCTAGGCATGGGGCTGTTCTGGTATCAGAGCTGGGAAGTCCAAAATCCTTGCTACCGAAGGATGTGAGACATCAGAGGCTGCTAACACTAACGTGCCAGGGATTCCACAACTCAGAAGCCAGTCATGTGCCTACCCAGCAGAGCAGTGGCACCCCTATGGAGTTGTTATTTTCTTGCTGTGAGCTGTTACTGAATTTTCCTCTCCTCATTAACTCTTGGCTGTATACAGTTTTTGGTACACGGCTCATAAAGCCAGGAATTTTTGCCTTTCCTTTCCACAGTGATGCCCTGGGGAAAGGAATTTTTTACATCATATGTGTTTCCTCTGAATTTAGTCCCATGTCAGCCCTTTCTCCAAGAGTGAGTGGGCTGGAGAAGAGAGATAACGTTTGAGGTGGGAGCAGACTGTTGAACAGCTAATTCAGTAGCTAATAAAGAGCAGGTTGTGAGACTTTGGTCTTGCTCAGAAAGTCGGGAGAACGCAAAGTTTAAAATAGTTCTGATAGGTGTGACCTTTTTAAGAATATTAACTGATACTTTCAATGTGTGTTCTTCTTACTAGCTTCTCTGTATGAATATGCCCAGGTGAAATCCTTTTTCTGCAGGATCAGGCAAGTACATTATTACAGTTTTATGTTTGTGACGGCTGGGCAAAGGGTACAGTACTGGGCAGAAAGAGTGTTCTGTTGTTACAACTGACCAGTGTGAGCTCATGGAACTCCATTACAAAATTGGCTTATTGTGTTTAATATTGGCATCCAGGAGGACATTTGGATATCTTTCAATAGTGATGCTTAAACTTGCATGGGGATAAAAGGAAAATTGTTCATACCTGTTTCTTTTGAACCTATCAGTTTCCTTCAGTACTGTTGTGCAGGAGAAGAACGATCTTGCGAAAAATCGCTGCTCCCCCTTTTACAGTTTGAGAGTGGAGACCAAGGGTGTTTTGCTCAAGATTGCTCGAGAGTTTGTGACAGAGGCAGTAACAAACTCAGTCACCTGAGTCCCAGTATGAGACCTGAATCATGAGATACTACTTGCTGTCCCTATGGATGCAGTTTGTTGCTTTGTGCCTGGCTAGTCTTAGTGCTAAAAGAAGGAAAAAAAATTGAGATTGGCCTGTAATCTTCAGTGCAGTTCTGTTCCAGACTCAGGTGGTCTCTTGATTTCAGTAAAAAATGTTTGCTTCTGAGCAGATATAATACTTATTCCATCTTCCAGTCAATCATTGATTCATTCATCTACGTTTCAAAAACCCGAGCTCTAAAATCACCTTTGAGTTGTGTAAGGGCACTTGGAATAAATATAGCAGGACAGATATCAGTTTTAAGTTGGGGGAACTGTTTGTAGGGTACATAAACATTTTGCAGTAGTTTTTCTTCAGATTTTCATACGACATCTCTCCTTCCTTTATAGCATATAATAGAGGATAACAGATCCTTTTGATTATGTGGGCTTCATGAGTAAAAATATTTTTTCACAAGCACGCACTAGGCTTAAGTATGAAAATGTTTTTTTGTGCGTTAAACTTCTGCTATGTCCCATTTCCATTTGTATCTGTTTTTTCCCAAAAGAGGGAGTTGTCAGTAGTAGTTCTTATGACACTAACTTCTCTCTAGAAACATTTTACAAAACTAAGCGTGGAATAAGAAAGTAACTTTTAGTGTAAGTGATAATGTCCAAAAATTTATCTCAATTCTTCCTGTCAGAGCTGGGTAGGATACTGCAATTATAACAGGTGAAAAGTCACTTGCAATAGAAACAGACAATCGCTAATGCAGTTGTTACAAAGCCCTGGTTAAGATCTCATCTGGAATGTTGTCGTGTGCTGCTACTGCTCACACATGTTCTAGGAAGACAAATTCTCGTGGGAGGAGGACAATCAAAGAACAGCAACTATTTGGGAACCGAGGCTGGAGGAGTCTTACTTATGTAGGTCAGTGAAACAAAACTTGAGAGAGATGGATTCTTCACACATGCACACCCCCCCAAATGGTACAGAATAAACAACAAACAGAAAAAGAACTGTTTAACTTTAAAGAGCGCAAGACCAAATGAGTGGTTCTCATGAATACATTTGCACCGAGAATTAGAAGGTGGTCTTTAACTGTTAGAGTAACGGCATTTCTAGAACAGCCTCTGAATGCAAGTATTGGAGGCATGTCGTGGTTTAACCGCAGCCGGCAACTAAGCCCCATGCAGCTGCTTGCTCACTCCTCCCCCAGTGGGATGGGGGAGAGAATCAGAAGGGTAAAAGTGAGAAAACTCATGGGCTGAGATAAGAACAGTTTAATAACTGAAATAAAATATTATTATAATAATAAATTGTCATGAGAAGGAAAACAATGAGAGAGAGAGAGAGAGAGGAACAAAACCCAGGGAAAAACAACAAAAAGCCAAGTGATGCAGCCGCTCACCACCCACTGACCAATGCCCAGCAAGTCCCTGAGCAGCAATTGCTGCCCCCCAGCTAACTCCCCCCGGCTCCTATACTTAGCATGATGTCATATGGTATGGAATAGCCCTTTGGTCAGTTGGGGTCAGCTGTCCCGGCTGTGTCCCCTCCCAGCTTCTTGTGCGCCCCCAGCCCACTCGCTGGTGGGGTGGGATGAGGAGCAGGAAAGGCCTTGACTGTGTGCAGGCACTGCTCAGCAGTAATGAAAACATCCTTGTAAAACATCACTGTTTTCAGCACAGATCCAAAACATAGCTCCATACTAGCTTCTGTGAAGAAAATTAACCCTATCCCAACCAAAACCAGCACAAGGCAAAACACGTACTTGGTTTTAAGGGGAGCAAGATCAGTATTGCTGAATGTGTTGGCCTTGCATCGCAAGGGAGTGTGCGTAGGGCCTTGGGGGATTCTCATGATCTGGGTACGTGTGCTGAGCATAACTTCTCTGTGCAGGGCTCTCAGCCCTGGCATGAAGTGTCTGAGTCTTGAAACCAGTGCGTTAATCCCTTTTACTTTTCCTCAGGGGTGGTAAAGATCAAGAACAAGAAACGCGTTGTTACCCCTTCCGAATCACCCCGTACTTGGTCCATGTGTGTACATCTGTCCACGTGGATGCAGAATCCTGCTGCTTAGCTTTGGCTGAGAAAATTCACTCTGGATATGAAGGCAAGTCAGGAGACTCCAGTGGCAAAACCAAGCCAATAGGAAAATGCAGTTTATGCAAACAAAGTCTGCTTCCTTTGTTTAGAACTTGTGCTTGGGTAGTCTCACCCGTAACTTCCAGTTTGTGTGTATGTGCATGCATGCAAATCCAGAGCATCTGTGCCTTCTTTGCAAGGCCCCGAAGCATTTGACCTCTTCTCACTGTTTATATTTTTGAGAGAGGTCTGTAGCACCTAAAAATTTGTAATGTTTCTATAAGTTACTGGTCAGAAAGCAGTGGACAATTAAAAAGTTCAGGAGCCAATAACTCTGTCATGAGCAAAAGTAACAGTTAGGTTTTTTGTCTTAGTGCATATTTTCTTTCAGTAAATATTTCTTTTTCTATTAGCTCCTCGAATTCCTATGGATAAAAGAATCTTCACCACCACTCACACCCCTGGATGTGTTTTTCTTGAGATAGATGACAGGTGAGGTTTGAATCTTAAGACCTGTGAGGTGTGTATGGAGAAGTAGCAAAAAATCCTTTGGTGATGCAGCCGGAGACCCAAGTAAAGCAGTTGAACTGTGCGGTTGGCAATAGTTAATTAAACCAAGTAGTTTTGTGTTAGTCTGCTCATGGAAAAACATCTAGAACTCCACGGACGTAATCTCCTTTGTTGACTTAAAATGTGAATTAAACAGAACTGCAGTCAGTTTTTGTTATCCAGGGCAATGGGGACCTGTGGTAACACAGACAGTGGAAAACCCACATAATTGCAAAGCTCTGGGGATCACAGTGTGGAGATACGGCTGTACTGAGCTGGATCAAATAAATTTGGCCAGACTAAAGCTGTCTCCTGCAAAGCCACAAGAGTGTTTTTACAACACACTTTGCAGCAACTATGTCAGATTTCTTACTGACATTTTGCCTGTGACCTATTTCTTCAAGGTATCTTTTTCTTTTTCTTTGCATATAGACAAGCACAAAAGTGCCTGCAAATGTGAAAATCTGTTAGATCTCCAGGCACAGAAATGTTTGTCATTAGTATTTACATGCCTGCATTGCACTGGAGGATTATTGAATGGGCCGGAAAATGTTCTGTAACCTTAGTTCATGCCATTGTAGATCGTGCATGGGGACTTCACTGACAAGCAAAGGGTTAAGTATGTAAATACGCAAAGTATATGATAATCAGTGATAATGTGTTCGGGTTTCAGAGCAGTGCCTTTGTTGGGTTACTTACCTCAAGATTTAATTGGAACATCCATGCTGATGTATTTGCACCCAGAAGATCGTCCTTTGATGATTGCTATTCACCGGAAAAGTAAGTGCAGTTGCTTTAAGAGGAATTTCTACTGGTTTTAACATTCTTTCATTATCATATTGCTTGGCATGTGACTGATCTGCAGTCTAGACAAAAAAAAAATTGAATTAATGAATTAAAGCAACCAGTTTTGAGATCAAAGCAAATTCAAACCCGAAGTTTTAAAGGATCCCAGTCATTAGTGTTTGTGCTTGCACTACTGCGTCCTAATGTAAAGTAATCTTGTTTCTTGATTGTTTTTTGTTTCAGTCCTGAAATTTGCTGGCCAACCGCCTTTTGAACATTTACCTATTAGATTTTGTACTCAAAATGGGGATTACGTCATACTGGATACCAGCTGGTCCAGTTTTGTGAATCCTTGGAGCAGAAAAGTAGTGTTCATCATTGGCCGACACAAAGTCCGGACGTAAGTCAGTTGCAGAATTGATCTATTAAAGTGTTTTTCATTGAATACTCTGCAAATCAAAACAGTCTCGGTACTGAACTAGAGACGTAATGTTGCTCCTGCAGTCTGTGACAACTACCGAGCATCTGTCTTGCAACCCATTCCTTCAGAACAGCATTAGTCTTGTTTATTAAGTATGAGAATAAGTAAATTACTTCGAAGTAAAAGGCAAAGCCAGCTTTTTTTTAGCATATGTTTTTGCACATGGTTGATGTCCAAATACTGTGACAACGGACATATCTAAATCAAAATATCAATTTTAGACAAGCTGAGTAAAAGCTAAGAAGCAACATAAAAAGTAAATCACTTTAACAAATAATTAGTTGACATTCGTTCATGATTGGCTCACAAAAAGAAATTGACAGACGTGTAGCCAAAATCACCTTCTGGCTTGTTTTCTTCTGGAACTTTCACTTGATAGAGAATCTAAATATTTACCAAGGTAACCTCTTTTAAGAATGCCATTAGTATTGAATGTGCAAGTTAATTTTTCAGATGTTTTTCCTTAGTTTCCAAGAGATTTGGAAATATGACTGTCTGCCTTCCTCTTACCTGGTTTCTTTTCTAGGAAATGGCTTTTTGGGACGGCCTTTTGACTTTTCAAAGTGATCTTTTATTCAAGATTTTATGGGGTGTGAATTTGTCTTCTGAGTGAAGGAGGCAGAGGGGTAGATGCTTGTCAACCTTAACTCGTGTCACTGTGCTGGTGTACTGACTTCCTTGGGGCTTCACATGAAGCACTGCTCTCGTAGCACTGCCCCACTACCCTAGTAGAGCTGCTAGTGGAACAGATGACATCCCTTTGTGTTGATTCAGTGAAGCAGTCAAAAAAAATAATGGTAATAAAGAAAAGAATCTGTTCTAACTCTGTTTATAGCTACCTTTTCTTCATCAAATTAAAATTAGTAGTGAAATTTTGTTGGCTCTCTCCAGAAGCCCTCTGAATGAAGATGTCTTTGCTGCAAGAAGTAAAGAAACGAGCAGTGTTGAGAAAGAGATAAGAGAATTGCAAGGACAAATTTACAAGCTGCTTCTGCAGGTAAAGAAGATGAAAGGATTTCAAAACACTGGCTGGCCTTCTGAATGAGAGGCTAAAGAAACTTAGGTCTGATAGCAGACTACTTTGGGGATGAAAGGAGAGTTCTAAATGGAGACAGGCTTGTGTGACAGCATTAAAAATATGGCTCTGGGTAACCCACCTGATTAGAAAAAATTACTTTGTGTGACATATTTGCCAAGTCTTTATGTTGAAAGATAAATCTGCATCCTGAGACAGCTCTAAGCATGGTAGAGAATTTTTCCCAAGCAAGTGGTAGAGCCCAGAGCAATACTGACTTTTCACTTAATTTTCTTTGTTTACTTGAAGTTCTGTGTTGCAAAGTATGTTGTTCCCTTTTTTTTGTTCTCCGAGAGGATGATTTTTTTTAATTACTATTTTTTTTTCCCCTCATACAGCCAGTTCACAGCAATGTTTCCAGTGGTTATGGAAGCCTTGGAAGCAATGGCTCTTATGAGCACTATATCAGTATAGCATCTTCAAGTGATTCCAATGGGAATTGTGCAGAGGAAATACAGGAACCAGTAAGTCTATAAATGTGTCACTGCCTGCAGAGTAGTAAAAATACGGTTTTAAAAATGAAAATTTTTACTGTGTACTTATGCAGTACTCATCACGAATTTTACTGAAGTGGGAAGGTACAGCTATGTTCAAGCTAAATGTACTTAAATTGCCCAATTATAGAACGCTGGCTTTTGGTTTTTTGCTCTTAATTTTGCTGACTAAAATGAGCAGATAACTACTATGGTAGTTCACTAAAGTAAATTAAGACTTGCTCAAGATCAGCCTTCTCAAAGAACCAGTGGACTCAGAGAAAAAAAGTGGAAGAACCATGCAACCAGAAAGAGGATTGATGCATGTGGAGGAGTTTCTGGTTTGTTTTAAAAAGGACACTAGAGGTACAGTGTAGACTGCTATAGAAGAGAGTGGGAACAGTGCTGTCCTAAAACAAGCATTGCAATTACCTAATTTCCTTGTGAGGCTCCTGGGTAAGTCATCAGCTTATTCCCACTCTCAAGGCTTGCATCAGTATTAAAACATTCAAATGCTGAGGCTGTTTGAGCTTTATAGTAGTTAATTTAATTAAATTAACCATGATAATTAGATTCATTAAATTTACAAATACCCATAGATACCAGGCTTAGGCTGACAGTCTACTCCCTTTCAGTTTGGAGAATACAAGAAACCAAGCCCATCTTAAGGGTCTCCTATGGCCTCTTTTTATTCATTTTTTTCTGACTTCATATTCTCACGTATCTCAAGATGACGTTGCAACAAGTTTGTGCAGATGTCAACCGAATAAAGAATCTGGGACAGCAGCTGTATATTGCATCAAGGAGCAAGCCACAGAATGGAAATGAACAGGCTGTGAGCTCAGAAATGCTAGGAGGTAAGTTAATGTAATTATGATCCTTAAGGTAACATGAAGTCCTGTACATCTATAGCTGTGAGTTTGGCTAGCTGGTGTTATGCTGAAGAACTTAAGATAGAATTTTAGCATGGCTTAAATGTGGGAAGTGTTTTGTTGTTTTTTGTTTGGTTTGTGTTTGTTTTTTTTTAAATAGAAAACCAGTGAAACAAAAAAACCCCAAAACCCACCCCCAAAAAAACCTCAGCAGCTGCAGTAACTTTTTAACTAGCTCCCTGAGATATGGAGGAACATATCTGTCTCTTTCTAGGTTAATAGACGTTTGCTTTTTTTATTTTAACATTTTCTAGTAAAAATGCAGACTTGCTTGTAGTAAGTATAAGTCTACTATGGAAGCTTCCCTTGGTTGCTTTATGTGGACTCTCAGAAACAATCCATAGCTGGGAGAACACTGTCCCACTTCCCACTGAAGCAGTGGTTTAGTTATTGAGTGCTTAATATTGTGCTAATGCACATTATTTGCACTTAGTATCTAGCACAAATATATGGAGAAAACTGGATGCTTTCTCAAATATCATAAGAATCTGTATTAAAACATTTTGCACTGTGATACTCTCTACGAAGATTATAATTAACTCCTAGTCTTGTTGATAAGAGGAGTGCACTGTGAATGTTGATGCTACTCTGACCAGCGTATCTACGCTATAAAAAGCTGTAAATCACTGTGAAGTAACAGGTTGGATTCTGTGATGTGTAAATTGAGAGATGAGTAATATTAATTGCAGCTTTGTTTTCAATTTAAATACAATATTTTTTTTTCTATGCTGTTTTCTTTGTGTTTACTAGTTGTTCTGAGTGGATGTTTAAGGTGTTGTGTGGGGTTTTTTTCTTTTTAGGCATTCTTTCCTCTTCTCCCTCCCCTGCCTCGAAACACGTGAAGTGAGATGAAAATGCAGAATAACTTAGTAATGAGATCCGTGCTGTCATAGGACATATATCCCTGTATGATATATATGCATCCCAGTGTGTGTATATATATATGTGGGGGTAGTGTTTAGATGCCTTTGAGAGGAGGCTTTGAGGATTTCTTCCTTTGTAGGGAAGAGGCACACTGCTTCCTGTTTTCTTCAGACATTGAGAAGTGATAGCACAGAAGAACCAGGCAATGCATTTTACGGTGATTCAAAGAAGACTCCACGTGTTCCTTCCTATCAGCAGATCAATTGTGTTGATAGTATCATCAGGTAATAAACTATGAAGTGATTTTAGTGGTGTAAGTTTGATTGGTGGAAGGTAAATATCTAAGCAATTTGCATTGGTCCAAACTGTCTGGGTTTTGAGTTGTGAGATAAATTTGGGATTGTTTGTGAAGTTTTCTGCCTCTCTGGGCAATCTGTCCCAATGCTCAGTCAATCTGAATTACACAGTAATGAAGGATTTAGGGCCTAAGATTCCGTTTGCAACTGCTGATGTTTGTCTACTGCTAGTTTCACTATTGGTGCAACAGGAATTTAAGAGAATTTTGATGGGTGTAATATGTCAATGTCTTCTCAATACACGCTTTGAGAGCATCCATATAAACCAGAAAGTTGATATGATTTATAAAATGTCGGTGTCTTTTAACCCAGTGGATAACATTGTTGTCTTTTTTTTTTTTAATTTTTTTTTTTTTAAGAGTAATTGATAGATTTTCTTTAAAATACTCCTTGGAAAGCATATATGTGTCCAGAGCTTCCTGCAGTGAATTTAAAATACTAGTTAACAACCCCTGGATCTCCAGTTTGGATTGTTCAAATGTTTGTGTCTCCAGATGGAGAAAAACCACAAAGTAGGGAGAGCTTCCTGTGATATGCTTTTATTTCAGATATCTAGAGAGCTGCAGTATTCCAGCATTGAAAAGGAAATGTAAATCTTCTGCAAATACATCATCGTCATCTTCAGAAGATGACAAGCAAGTCCAGCAAAGTCAGCAGGAAGTCGAGGCGTTGGAAGGTAACATGAAGTATACTGAGAATCATAATAGAACTGCAACAACAGATTTATCTTTTATATGCCACTGTTGTACGTTCCAACGTTTATGCCCACTTTTTAAATTGTTGTCACACTAACAGCACAAATATTTTGGTTATGTGGTAAATATTTACTTACCTTGTCTAGATCTCACAATTAGGCATAAGCTACAATATTAAGTCTTTGAACATAGAATGCATCAAAAAAACTATTGTTTGTTGTTGCTAAATGAACCTTCTGTTGCTCACTCATTTTATGCCATGTTTAGTATGTGCTGACATTGCACTGGCATATGAATGTTACATTTATTTGTATATAAGACTGTCTTATTTAATATTCTGCATAGTTACTGGTTGTTTCTGAACCAGTCAGACTTGATGAATTGGGAGCATAGGCTTGGAATGATGTTCCATGTAGAAACTTTGTCATTTACCAATAGATACTGCTATCCTTTCAGCAGTTAATTCCCAAACTCCAGTATCTGATCGGGAAGAGATGCTGAAAGACCAGACAACTGCAGGCATGGTGGGAGCTCCTCTTGCAGACCTGACCCTGTCCAACAAGGCTCCAAGTGTGGTGTCTGTCACCAGCCAGTGCAGTTACAGCAGCACTATAGTGCATGTCCCACACCCTGAATCAGGTACTGTTCACACTCGCAAAACGCTGACTTGACTCACGATTTTTAAATTTATACAATGTTTCCAGACTGAAGTACACAGTGAGAAAGTTTTGTCCATTTGAGATACATTCTCATGAATATGAACTCTGAAATATAATTAAGGTACTTCTAGGGACACTGTGAAGAAAACTTGAGCCTGGAAATTTTTACAGTATTTTAATAAAACCTAGTTTTAATTAAGAGTGCACTATTTCCTTTCCCCTTTAACTTCATCACATATATCTCAAACACAACAATGTGCTTTTGGCCATTGAGGATTAAAATAAAAATTACTAATAGGCCAGTGTTACTTCATTTTTAAGGCAGAAACATAAAAATTAGTAGTTAACTGCTGTTGTACTAAGAAATTATGAAGAAAGAAGTGCCTCTGTAACTTCAAAGTGAATTTGATGTTTTCCAGACCATGCAAAGTAATTTGCTCAGTTGATGTTAGTGTAACTATATTTGAGTGTAAAGGGTGTTTTCCTCCCCCACCTCTGCAGCCTGTATCTGCTCGGTAGCTCAGACAAGATTGTTTTCTGTATAACCCTCTGGGTGTTGTGGGAGTTCACACCAGAAGGCCAGAGCAAAGAGTGATTTATTTTCTTCCCTCTTCAAAGAAGTGACTACAATGGAGGATACTGCTGTTGGAAGTGAACAAATTGAGCTGCCTCCTGTGAATGCTCAGAGTCTCACTATGGTACCTGAGGACTTAAAGCCAGTTGGGCTAACAAAAGAGACATTGTCAGCCCACACTCAAAAGGAGGAGCAGAACTACGTTGACAAGTTCCGCCAGAGGATCTTGCTCTCTCCATTTAGGACTTACCTTCAACAGGGGAGCAGAAGTAACAATGGACATTCCTGTGGCCAAGGTAGGCAGCAGCTTTGAGAAATAAAGACTTACTAGACTGACTTACAAAGACCAACCTAGCAGTGGAGTCTGGTTCTCCTTTGTATGATTTAGCGAGTATCTTACTATGGCTGCAAACAGAATACTTCCTTTGAACTGCCAAGGCTTGGCAGAAGGTCTGCTCCATCTTGGATGTTGCTATCTTAGACTTTTCACAAAGCAGATAATTGTTGCAGTAAACCCTGCAAATCCTAAGTAGTTTATTGCCTCCCCTTGAAGGAATGTAAAAGATCTCATTGGGATAGGCCAAAATGATTGATAAGAAAACTGATTATATGGAGGAAAATATTGTAGATATGTCAGCAAATCCATCACTGTAGGGTACAGAAGAAACCAGAGGAAAGTCAGCTCTGCGAATAAGCCACGCTCAATTATCTGGATGTTTTTCTCTTGTGTCCTTTTTTTTTTTCCTTCTTTTTCTTTTTCTCTCCCCTTGCCCTGGTCTGTCATTTCAGTGAATGTGTCTATTTTTCTTCCTCCTTAGGAGATTCTCCTTCAAGGCAGATGAGCCCAGCTAGCTGTAAAAAAGGCAAACATGGAAAATTGAAGCGCCAGAAACCTCAGAGACAGTCCTCAGATAGCCACTCTTCTAGTAAAAATAGAAATAGTCTTCCGTGTGAGAAGAGAACAATTCAGAAACAGACATTCTCTCCCTCAGAAGTGTCCCGTCTGAGCTCCTCCAATACGAATGTCCTTCCTCCTATGGGATTTCCTGTCTATTCGGATCCACTATCTAGTTTTCCAGCCTCTTCTGTAGGAGATGAGCTTGCCCTTCACTCGTTAAAGCCTGAGTCCATGTCATCGTCACAACTATGCTGTGAAGCACAGTCATGCCCAGCACTTTATCCCCCAAACATAGGCACGTTTATGGCTGTATTTTTTCAGAGTTTGCCCATGTATGCTCAGATGCCTCAATACGTCTTTCTTCCTAGCCCTCAGTATGTTTATCCCCCCTCTTCATATCCATGCACTACACTACCCCCAGCCCCCCCTCCTTCTGCTCCGTCACCAATAGCACCGCACTCTGTGGATCAGCCCTTTCCAGCCTCTGCTGCCACATTCATGGACGACCAGCAAGAGGGCCAGCGTGACCAGGCCCTACTGCTGAGCAGCTCGCTGAGCAGCTCACAGAGCAGCTCCCCACTTCAGCTGAATTTGCTTCAAGAAGAGCTGCCAAAGCCTATGGAGCTTTCCATTAGTACTGATGTAAAAGCACGTGCAGAAGCTAGATGTGTAAGTAACACATTTTTAATGTAGAGGAGAAACTGACTTTCACGGTGTTCAGTCACCAAAGCCAGTGATGATGATCTGTGTTTCAGGGTCACCGGATTTTGTTAGCTGCTTTTTCCAGTGGCTGTGCTATGTAGACTGCAGGGCACAAATAGCACAGGAGGCGGAGAAAGCTGTTTGTACTTGTGCCCGTGGGAACTTGTAACAGTACGGTGTTGGCACTTAGCAACTGATGGAAATGTGAGATCTTCTGGTCTAGGCTGCCACAAGCCGCTCTTGCTCACCATTTTGGCAGCAGCCTTTTCCATTAAATTGTCGGCAGGAATTTTGGGTTTGGGGCTTTTATGCATGTGGAACTTGGTTAGTGCTCCGCAATTCGCATCCTTTTTCACCCAGTCCCACAGTCTCTGTGGAGAACCAAAACAAAGGGAAGATACGCTTCTAATTACTCCCTCTGTCTCCCAGGGATGCAGCTAATGAACGAAGAACAGGGATCCGTGTGGGTCGGTTTCCATACATGGGCATAGAAAAGGCCTCTCCAACTTCCGCGGTAAACTCAGAGGCAGGAATCTGAGCTCTGCAGGCAAGGAAAAAAATGTTGGCTCCTGAATCCAGATTGGGCTGGAAAGGCTGGATCAGCTGAAACTGCAGGGTAGGGTCCTGAAAGGGGAGTTGGTGTACCTGTAGCTGCTGAAGCAGTGAGCTTCGCATAGTGAAGCAGGGGAAGACTCTCTCATTTTCCCTGTAGTGCACCATTGTTTGATGTGTGTGGCTGCTTCATGCCATCTAACAGGACGTGAAGGAAACTAACTCCTGCTCTCTTGTCAGCAGAAAATATTAACTTAATGCAACAGTACAGTATCTTGACCCAGTGGGGAAGGATCTACAGCAGAAACCAGTAAACTAGAGTCCAGATGCTTATTGATTTCACCCATGAAGAGTGTTATCCTGAGTTCTAGACCGCCATTCATTTTCAGAGCTAGAAACTCCAAACCTATTGAATTGATATGAGAACTTAGTCAACAGGTGACAAAGTCAGTAAATGCATGAACTTCCTTTTTCAAACTTAAATGTAACTTCCATGGATGTGTGTGTTTTGATTTTTGCCTCCAGGACAATGATCCAGAAGGTGGTGGCAACAGTGCTAGCAATTGTGCTTCTAGTGAATTTACTGACCGTTCACTGTACGAGGACTCCCAGTCGGGTACAGGTTCAGCAGCATCAGGCAGTGGATCAGCTTTATCTGGTTCTTTAGGTTCTGGCTCCAACGAGACTTCTGGTTGTGGCACAGGTAGGGGAATTTTGAGATTTGGATGTTTGGTGCTTTGGTGCTAGATGGCTTGCTAACGTGTTGGTAATTCATAACAAGATACTGTAATGGGAATGGGAAATCCCAGTGAGAAGATCTGTAGTCTTTACTTTTCACCCACTTTCAGTGTTTGAAGCCAAGTTTGTTTCAGTCACTGTAGTTGGAAATGGGAATCTAGCAGCTATTCCTTTAACTTGGAAGTCATTCTCTCATTTTGCTCATTATCACTTTTCTCTGCATTAGATACTGGCTTACATCTTATTTGAGTAAAGGTAAATCTGCTTAGAGCAGGACCTCTTGAAACAGAAGCAGAGAAGTTGAGCCAATTAATTTTGAGAAGAGTAAAGAGCACTTTGGACATCTTGAGTGACTTAAGAGAATGCACTTTATCTTTGAATTCTCAGTAGGAAGTAATTACTTGCTAGAGCAATCATCTGGGAGTACCTGTGTTCACATTGCAGAACTAGCTCGCAAGAATACGCTGGTGTTCTTTTACTTTTTGTGTTGAATTACTAGGATTACTAGGCATCTGCATTCATTTTTTTCATGGTAATTCTCAGCAGGTAGTGGCAAAAGCAGCAAGTATTTTGCCAGTAATGATTCTTCTGAAGCTTCCAAAGAAGAGAAGAATCAGGAAGCAGAAGAAAAAGGGACAGCTCATAAATCCAAACATGAGTCAGCCTGGGTGATGATGGATCACACACCTGAGCGAGTTCTAATGACTTACCAAATGCCTAACAGGTTGGAAAACATCAACAGTTCCTGACATGTAGTTTGGAATTGTGCATAGAACCTGTAGAATTAAAAATGAGACCATGGAAACGGTGCACATACCAATGAAACTCCAAAAAGGTGTCTTAACTTACTGTTTGTGCATTTTACATCATGGTTATTTCCTTTTGTCTATTTTTTCCCCCATTTTCCCCCTCAGTTAAAATATGGTAACATGTAACCTTTTTGCTGAAGTGTTAAGGGGATTGGTTATTGTCCTGTACTTTGAATGCATAAAGGGGTAAAAATACTTCGGTGTTATTTGCAAGTTGTTTGCAGTTAGCTTATATATAATTTGTAATGAGATTCCACATTAAAAAAAAAAAAACCAAACAAAAAAAAACCAAAAAAACCCCACCACACCACAAAACAGTAAAACAAAACAAAAAACCCCCCACATCAAACACCCAAACCCCCCCCCCAAAAAAATCCTGACAGTTAGACCAGTGTTGAAAGAAGCCTTACGAAGCAAATGAGGTATAACGAGGTATAGTTACTTTTCAATGGCTGATGCTGTCTAGGCTTCAGCCATAGATAACGGGTGAAGAGACTCTCCCAGTGGGATTGTAGTGAGTGCCTGCCTTGCTTCATTTAGTACAGCTCTGTTCACAGGTGTCTGTTTCCTGCAGAATTAAAGAGGAGGTTTTAAAGGCTGATCTGGAGAAGCTGACAGTCATGCGAAAGCAGCAGCCTTGGTTTACAGATGGGCAAAAGAAGGAGCTTGCAGAGGTGCATACGTGGATCCGGACCCAGACTGTCCCACTGCAAATCAGCACCCAAGTAAGGAGTTGTGAAAGGAATCAGCAGCTTATTCGTGCCTTGGCTAGCTAGAGGCTGTGCCATTTCTAACCAATGTAATCTTATAGTGCTGGGGTCACTGATGGTTATTACTTGTAAATATAAGAAGGAAATTGGTTCAAGTACACTAGCCAGATGAGAAATGCCAAAGTATAGGTCTTTCCATTGTATTTTTTTTTTTGCAAGATACACAAATTCTGTGTAGGAACCACCTGTAGCAAAGTTCCTTCAGTCACACTGTTGGATGCATGGGAATAGTGGCACACTCTCACATTAGAGTCCATATCTGGTGAGGTTTTTTCTGTTGGTGTTAGTTCTTTTGCTCTTTTTTGCTCAAGGTTGATTGCTGTTGATTGAATAGCATGTAATACTGGAACATTAGTGAAGATTAGAGCAAGCCTGTTCAGCAAGCTGAAAAATGCTCATAATCACAGAGGAGGTTCAGGCATATAGAAGGAAACACAAAAATAACTGGCTTTTTGTAGGTAGATTAATTCTTTAAGAATTTTGGTATCTTAAGCCTGATTATTTTATCTGATATAACTCTTGGGCACTCTGATAAACTACTTCTGATATACATTAGTATGTGTTAGAGAATGTCCAAATCAGTTTAAAGTGCTCCTAGGTGCTGTGGAGAAGAAACGAGCAAGGCTCGTTTTGGTCCCACAAAGATCTAGAGCTCCAGTGATGAGTTGTACAGAAAATTGCAAGGCAGAGTGAGCTGCGTTCATGTACCCATGCAGCAGAAAAATCTAACGTCTTTTATAGCACTGCATGCTCTATGTGCTAGTATTTTCAAATGTGGCATTCTGCACTGTGGTATTTATTCTTAGAGCAGAAAAACTGAGAAATGTATGTCCTTGGCTCTGGAACGAGACCAGAAAATTAATCTTTGTTTTCCTAATACTTTGTGCGTCCTGTTATGGTTAGGACCATGTTGTTTGATTCAGATAGCAAAATGATGTCCAGTGGCCTTACAGAAAATTCTGTTGAATATTTACAACTCAAATGTTATGAGATGTATTGGTATGCACATACAAATATTTGATATCTAATGTGCTAAAACTGTTCCTAAGCAGTAGGTCAGGTTTCCAATATAGATTGTCATTTTGCAAATGCAACGAGGCTGCTGACAGTAGAAAAATGCAGGATTTCTATTTTAATACTTCACTTCAATATTGTACCATTTCTCAAGAACAGGAAAAATCTGGTCTGTCAATACACTCGGGCATTTCAGCCTTTTTTTGCTGGTCGGTATTGTTGCTGTTCGGTCTGCAGTCCAAATCCTTAATGAGCAGCTTGCTTATAAAGTTGAAAGCAAAGGCCTTCAAATTCAAGGAAGTCACATGCCTTTTTATCTCAAAGCTAAAACTGTGTGTTCCACTAACCAAAGAATTCATTTCTGAAACAAGATAAGTTGGAGGTGCAAGTGCCTGTTTCTGAAAATAAGATACTGCATAATCTCTGCTTTTAAAGAGATTACAGCCCATTGGTGAGAGGTTTCAAGACATTGCAATGTATCATGCCATCAGGATTTGAGTCTTTGAAATATACTCATAAAAAAGGAGAATTTAAATTACTATGTTCTTGTTTCTTTTTAAAGGGCTGTGTCACATGTGACATCAGGGAAGTGAGTTGTGAGGCTGCAGTGGCTGATGACAGTATGGAAAACAAGGGAAAATCGCCTCCCCTCCTGCAACGCTGAAGATATCAGCACTTGTGTCAGTAAAACTGCTTGGTGTAATTCCCATTCTCTTTTCCTCTGGCTTTGCTACATACTAGCGATGAATCTGTCTGGCTATCTCTTCCCAACATGAGCAGTCACATGTGTGAAACTAAACCTTCCTCCATTACCCCTCCACTCCTGGCATGACTTTGAAGACAATCTTTCACTGGGAGGCTGTTTCCCTTCCTGACCTCACAGAGTTGACACAGAATGGGTTATGTTTCTAACTTTTGATTGCTCAGTGATGAGCAAAATACAAAGGTGTTTTGGTTTTGGGGGGGATGGTTTGTTTGTTTGAAGTTAGCAAAGTAAGGGTCTGAAAAAATGCAGTGGTTAAGAATCTACAGTGATGAACCTAACAGATCAGAGCATGTTTACTCTCCAAGTAAGGTAGATGTGTTGAAACCAGCATTGAAACCAAGCTACAAGAGAGTGGTCTTCATTTTTGTTTGTTCAATATTTAAAGGTGTAAACTGAAGATCCTAATACTCTGAGGCTCTAAAATCACTGTAGCTGGTTCAAGGATCCAATAGGCTTTTTAATGAGCAGCTGAAAACTGGCCAAGTTAATCTGCATCAAAATGCCTTTTGCCAGCTTGTGCCCATCAAAAAAATAAACTGTGAAGTGGAAAGAAGCAAAGCTATTCCCTATGTTTTTTGTGATAAGTGTTTTGGAACCAAGTTGTTTTACAGCTTTTGCTTTTAAAGCTGTGTTTCTCAAGATAGGTGTTTAAAGTGAATTGAGAGTAACTGGTTTGCAAATCCATTAGAGATTGAATTATAAATAGCAATCAAAAAACCCAGAAGTAACAATTCAGGAGTTATTTCCTTATACAGGATCTGCTTTTTAATAAAAGACACATGGAAAACCTTCTCTATCAAGGCACTATGGCCTAGTTATCAATTCAAGTAGCTACATGCAGTCTTTTATCTTCTGTTGCTAGCACTTTGGAAGGCGGACTTGTATCTTTATTTTTTTGTTGTTGTATTAGAGTAGTTAGATGAGTTGAATCCAGACATAGTAGATAGGAAATTTTGAGCCATTTCTCCATTTTGTTTTTGTTGTGGTGATGCCAAAAAGAAAAAGAGATTGAGCTTCATTTCTTCTTCGTTCTTGAAAAGTCACATGTTGTGGAGTCAAACTTGAACATAAAACCACATATTCATTATTTCTTATCACTGTTGACTTCCTGTACAAGTTTTAACCTCTTTCTTTATAATGGAGTCTCTGGCTGTTGAAATCCATGGATGAAAAATTAGTTTATGCGTAGTGTGAGTTTGTTCAGAAAGTTGTAACCACTTTCCCTTTCAGTATGTAAAAGGACTTGTTCTCATGTTAATACTTCTAGCTTAAAGGTGGATGTCTCAAAAGTGCTCTTCAAACAGGACACGCTTCACTAAAACCTAGCAAATTTTGTCTGATTTCCCCCTTGTTTATCAAAAGCTGCATGTAATCAGATTTTCCTTGTGGTGTTACTAATCACCTTAGGCTTCTCAACAAACAGTTTTAGAATGTAACACATTATTCACCCTTTTGTTCTGTGTAACTATTCCTTTTCTGCTATGTGAAGGATTTTCACTTTTTCAGTTTCATTTACTAGTAAGCTTCAAGTTGTTGAGTAAGTTAAAAATCCTGTGATCTGCAGATCATTGAAGGAAAACTATATTTATCTAAAGGTTTTTGTTACTTTTTAAAATCAATTCAGTGACAATCTTTGTCATTAAAGCTTATTTCAAGGAAGGTTGTTTTTACAGAATTTTAAGTTTTCAAGGCTAGTTTGACTCAGGCAGTGTTCTTTTGGGGTTTGTTTGTTTGTCTGTTTTGGTTTTGTTTTTTACAGCATGCTTGCCTGCTCTGTTTATACCTGTTGCTTTCTGTTTATTCTTAAGCTGTATTTCTTTATTTGTCTTTCAGTTTTTTCAGCTTGAACTTCTTTTTTCTTAAGAGTCGTAAATCAGCAGAGGTGCACACATCCTCAGTACTTTTTGTGTTCAAACTTTAAACACTTCTTAAAATAAGAGACTTCAGTACGTGTTTATATATAGCAAGTTTTGTACTCCAGTAGGAGAATGTGGGCAATACCTTATACCTGTCCTACTCTTTTTCCAGCACTTTCCAAATACAGTATTCTGCTTTATAACCACACTGCCTAAAATATTTGCTCTAAAACATGTAATAAGATGCTTTGTGTATAGGTTTTTTTCTTAATTGGGAAGCTTCTTAACTAACTTAACTGTCAAATTAGACTGATGCACTAGAATCCATTCTAGTTAGGTGTGCTTAAATTAAAATGACTGCTTTAGTGTATTTTGAGACTTAGTGAAATAGATTAATTTGAATACTCCAGGTATGGATGGCTGTCTCCTTCAAAATAGTTTAGAAGTGTAAGCCAGAAGGAAAGTTTAGATAATGAACTCTTTTGCTGTACATTGTTTGCACTGTTTATTTCCTGAGTATGAAAATGAGATGGTTTGCGATGTCTCAGCAGGCATACATGTCATCCATTTTATAAAACAGTGGGACTTAGTTTAGGAGAATGGTAATATGTACCTAACACTTGAATAATGCTTTTCATCCATAGGTCTGGAAACATGTCAAAAAGATGACTCTCATTACCCCAGTTGTATAAAAAGAGGCAGAGACACAAAGGACTTGCACAGATGCATACCCCCAGTTCATACCAAATCCAGGAGTATAATTTGGGGATCTTCACTCACTGTATCCTGTGCTGTCTTTGCTACAAGTGGTCAAGATTCTGACCTGTACGTAGAAACTGGATCATATTAAATGTGTTTCTTGTTTGATGGTGTTAACCCTTCTTGTACCAACTACTACTATGAATTTGTGCTCAGTAGGATCATACAGCAACAGAAATCCTAGACAGTTTTTGTAGTGCTGTGAACACCATAGCCTATGACCGTATATAATGAAGGTGCATGTGCCTAGGAGTTTGAATTCAAAGTTTGTAATCCTGGCTAAATCTTAGGTGCAAGATTCATTGTCTGGGCCTACATGAGTCCTGGGTTACGGAAAAAATATGGTATGGGAAAAGAATATAAGAGGAATGAAGAGGTGAATCAGTGCCACGTGTGACAATGAAACTAAATTATTTGCCCAAAACCACAAACGATCTTGGCTGCAAAACCAGGTTTAGGACAAAAAAACAGTTTCCCAAGCTACTCTTCACACCGCTAGAACCACAACATCTTGCAATCAAATGCCTTATCAAGCCTTTTGGGAAGGACCTCATTTCCATAAGTTTTAAGGAACTGGTAGTTTTTACTTCAGCTTATATTAATCTTTCAGTCTTTGTAGTTTGCTGGAGTAGTCAAAGTGAGATCCAGTTCTGATCTGAAAGACCAGTGGAGCAAATATTGCAGCCAGATTTGCACATGCTGTTTTGTTCATGTGTCTTTGTTTTGCCTGACATAGTGTTGCAGACAGTTTAGAGCTGCTTGGAAGGTCACTTTTTTTGGTGATCAAAGGGAAAATATGCAAGTATAGTAATGATGCAGTTACTACCCCCTGTGGGGGCGTCAGCGGTTTGGAAACCCTTGGTGGATTTTGCTGGCAATTTTTTGTTGTTGTATTCATAAATACAGAATTATGTTTTTAAAAGGTGAGTTGATGTGCGAATATTTTCATGGCATTGCTATGAACAGGAGGGACCCCAGTGTATTTTTACAGTGTGCAGTAACTATTCGCTGAATGAGTAATGTATTGGTAAGTTTATCTTCCAGCTGAATTGAGTTTTAAGTCACAATCGAATGAATTTTTACATCAGTTGATAGGAATATTTTATTGAAATAATATTCAGCTGTGGTTGAATTTACAGTTGTGATTTTAACTGTACACTTTAAAGGAGCTTCTGTTTTTATAAATAAAACTGAAAAATATGCTGCAAAGAACTGTTTCAAGTGTGTGTTTACTTCTGTTGTTTGGTAATTTCTAGAAAATATTCAGTACGTTTTTCTGATTGTACATAGGTGTTGAGGTTGTGGATACAGTGAAAATGGTGATGTAGTGGCCATTCATCCTGTTTTGTTTGGGGGTTTGTGGGTTTTTTTAATCTCACTTTACCTTGCCCGCTTCAGGATGTGTTATTTCCTTTCTAATTGCATCCCACAAAGAAGAGCAAGTACCTTTTGAATGTAAAGAATTATATTTGGATGTGTAAGCTGTTGGGGTTTGGCATGCAGGATTTAAAGCTTCTGTCTGTGCTGATTTTGTTAGAAAAGGTAAATAATAAACACCCTGGGAGCACTTTGGCCCCACCATGCTAAAACTTGTGTGCTAGAGGAAGTGCAAAGAAACAATTCATAGATTTAATTCACAGGCATGTCTCATAGAGCAATGAAGTTCTTAACTAATTGCAGAGAAACAATTCGCTCATCTTTTTCTGCTTTAAGGGACTTTAGAGAGAAGTGTGATCAACAGTGCTTAAAGAAGCCTGCAGGAGAAAGGCAAAGTCACTGCAGGAAGTACAAGGTACAGAACAAAAGATGTAGCATCTTATTAAAACTGGAACAGAAAGAAGGAATCTTAGATAAGTGTGTAACTCAAGGTGCTTCTGGCAAGGTAAGTGATGCAGTTCCTTGAAATACAGGCATCTCAAAGGTAACGTTGGATATTTTTTTTTCCGATGGTTTATTAATTTTTAAAAGGGTGATTTGGTCATTCTGAACATACTTACAAATGTGAGCCAAATTATCTGATGTACTTCTGTATTTTTGACAGATGGTGAGAGATGAGTATTGGACCTGTGATTCTTACTCACCCCAGTCTCAAAAGTAATGGGACCATAGCTTTTCTGTAGTAGGTTTTCTCCACAGCTGTGTTAACTTTCAGGATATGTATTAGATACTGCTCCTGTGCAGCTCAAACAGGTGTCTGCCTGCTTGGCTCCTGTTTGATGCGCCAGTTTGCTGCCTGAAACTGTTACAGGCAGGCTCAGGCTGGCATAGACAGGATTCTTGGGGCTCACTTCCCCGGCTACAGTTGCACCTTTCTGCCTGCTCCAAGAGCTCTGCCCTGTCTGGTGGAAAGACGATCAGCCTGGCCTCCCGAGCTCTTCCTACAATCACTTTAGTTTTCTGTGGCAGCTCCAGCCTTCTTGTCTCTGGCCTGCAGAAGAGAGGAAGAGCTCAGAGCTGAAAGCTGGCAGGAGCTATAGCTTATAGCAGGAGGGGGGAGAAGCAGAGTTTACCCTGTGTCACAGACTGGCTGGGGTCTCCACTCGTGGGCCCTGGAACTGAGCTTATCTGGGATCTGCCATGAACATTTCCTTCAGGAAGGAGGCAGTTGGGTGTGCAACAGGGTCTCGAATGGTCATCTTTTTGAGAACTACCTGTCATGTCCAAAGATGCAGTCTGAACTCCTTCCTACCAGAGGCAAGGACTGTAAATGACTGGAAGTTTCAGTCTCTGCTGAAATTCTGCTATATTAGAATTAGCTGAATTCCCCCCTAGCCTCCGCTGCTGTGCTCTGGCCCAGCTTGAACACGGTAAGTTGTTTGAGTATGGCTTCTTTAGATACCGTAACTGCTAGAAAGTATTTTTGCAGTATTGAAAGCTGAAATAGTTTGAGGGTTTATAGCTCAGTTACCTCATCTTGACTCCATCTTCACCACCTGACAGCTCTCTTCATTCCTTTATTCTCTTATGTAGATGGCTAGTGAACTTTTAAAATATTGTAATATATTTTGGATTATTATTCATTGTGGTTTTATTTTGCTTTATATTTGCAATTTTTGAAGTGGCATTGAACAGATTCCCCCCCCCCCCCAGTCTTTGTAGGCTCTACACCTTTCCCTGTCTATGAAATAAATCTGTCTTAGATGATTATTCATTTAGATAAATTTGAAGTTTTTTCTTACAAATTTTTATTGACTGATGAGATGGCAGGAAAGGAGTAACTTCCAGACAGGCACTGACTTGCTCCATTGTATAAGAGAAGGATGAATGTTCAGAAGATTTCAAATAGCTGCACAGTGCATCCAGCTGCTCTGCATTTGTAAGGACATTTTTCTTTGCCATAGCTGGCTTCATCTGTCTTACAATTTATGCGAAGTGAACAAGCTGTATCAAGCCTGTAGGCTTTGTTTAAAGAGCACAGAGATTTATGATGTATATTATTGAGATCAATGTAGCATGTGTATCACTGTTAGGTGAAGTTTACTTCAAGCTTTCTGTGAGCCTTGATTAGCACGAGGTTTATGCAAAGTATGTATTGAACAAGGTAGGGCTTCACGGCTCAGACTGCTTGTGCATATTATTGAGATTGCCATGCCCCAGAGACAATTCCTGACTCTTCAGCTCTATTCATTGCAGATACTATCAGGAAGTACCTGGGATTGAGAAAGTATGTTGGTACTCCGCATACAAAGGAGTCAGACTAGAACCCTTTTGCAGCTGCTCTTTTGTCTTCTCCCTCACTTACTTTAGATGCCAGGATACAACAACATTATAAAAACCGTGTGGTGGCTCAGGGGAACAAATCTCACTGCCCTTGAGTGCCCAAGCAGGAGGTGGCTTGCCCTAGTAACACTTGTGATCTATGTCCATATATCACCTCCCTGCATCTGTGTGTGCAGCCACATAAGTGCAGGTCACAGTCATAGAATCTTTTAAGTCATGTCAGCCCTGTCTGCCTCCACTGACTGTCTGCAGTCTGGGTGTAAAGCTTTGACATTGACAACCATAATGTTTACCTTCCATGCTGTGCTTGATGATAATCAGACACAATTCTTAAAGCCTGTGCTATGCACAGGCAACCCTGTTGTCATGGGCAGCTGGGGACTAGGCAAGGTGCTGCAAAGCAATAGATTTGTGGGTTTGTCTTTACAAGTGACCAGGAGAAACAGTTCTCTCTCCAGCGGTAGTGGGAGCAGATGCTTGATCCTGACACGTGCTTACTGGTTTTGTGGTGCCTTGGGGATGGCAGGAGGGGACTGGGGACTGCTAAGTTGCCATCCCTCACTGGCTCAGGATCATCAGGGAATGCAGCAATGACCCTTTCTTCCTGGCACCCCAATCTACGTCAAGTGACAAAGGAGAAAGTCCTCTTGCCTCTGGACTTAGATGCAGTTGAGGCATCACTCTTCTGGGAGGTTTCACAGAGCCCCTGGGAATCTTGCTTCCCCTGCCTGAGTTCTCTTCATGTTGCGTATTTATCTCTTTGTCCCGTTACTTTCTTCCTGTTGTGCTGAACTCTAAGAAAATACTACACTGCTCACAGCATAATTGCAAAACATCAAGAATTTATTAATTTCCAAGTAGCGTAGAGTCTAAAGTTAGGAGCTGTCTTCATATTTCTTCATTCTCATTTTAAATCAAGCAAATCTATATACATGTTTTCAGACATCTGTATAAATTATGCAACCAAAGTCAGGGAGAGTTTCTTCTCCTGTTTACACGCAGTATTTCCAGAAGCACTCGGAAAGATTCCCACGTTTCTTGTACTGTTTCCTGTCCTTGGTCAAGAAGCGGCCCAGCAAAGCAATTCGAGGATGATTTCCATAGGAAGTCTGAAGTCAAACAGCATTAGAGAGGTTATTGTTGGATGGTAAATGTTTCCGGCGGGAAAGTACACTCTTCACTGCCCCAACTGGTCACCCAGCCCTGTGTGCCCTCTGATTTAGATGCACTAAAACTAGTCCCTGTCTTCTGCCTTTATATTTAATTCAGCAGACACATGAACAGGAATGATGTTCTCCATTTACCTAATGGTTCATAACAAATCTGATAAGACTGTGTAGCCTGTGTTGTAGTGGGGCAAAAAAAATGACATGCAGCTAATGCTGTTTAATGTACTGGCCTGGCCTGGTGAAGCTGGAAATTGGCCTTTATTTAGAAGGCTGTTTTTCTGGGGGAAAAAAGTGGGGGGGTTAGAACAAAATGCTCTGGATTACTTGCTCTCTTTTTTTCTTTTTTTTTCCTCTTAATTTTTTTTTTCTCCCCTGCTTATCTAACTGCTAGGTGCTTCCAGCTTCAAGAGCACTGTGGCAAACCTTAGTCTATACTGTTTATGAAGTCTGTGGATCTTAAATGATGTATTGGTAACAATTCCATGTAGTTTAAAATGTGGAGTCTTATTTTTCTTGTTTCAGTGACAGATGGTCATTTACTCACCTCTTTGATATTTTCCCTTGGGTTGTAGCTGCTGGGGCTAAGACCTGGTAGAGGGGAGACATAATGAAATGTTTTACTATTTAGAAATCGTGAACCTACATGAGTCATTCTTGTGTGCCGTAACGCTATAGCCGGTAGAAGTCTTGAACTGGACTGTTCAGAGGACCAGACAGAAAACCCTTTTGCTGCAGCATGGCCCATTCTTCTTGTGGCACACAGTTCCAGCAGGATCTGGCACTCTGAAGATGCAAGCTGTACTGTCCTCTGCAGCAGGCATCTGTTATATCTGTTGCCCCCCAAACCATCTATTGCTATTGATTCTGCACTTTCTGCAAGTATTGATGTTTTTTAAGAGACTGTGCTACTTTGTTTTGTCTGCTAGCTCCTTCTAGGCCAATCTTTGCCTTGCCCCAGTTTTGCTATATGGAAGTTTTGCTAAGCTAATTTGGAGACTTTTCCAGCTAGTATTGACCTGTAAGTATGGCAGCTCAGCAGGTTTCCCCAAGGTCCCAGTTAATTAATTGACAGCTGTCTGTTGCCTACACATAATGTTGTATTTCAGTAAACACCCAGGAGTTGGGGCACAGTATCTGTGGAAGCTGGACGTGCAAACCATGGGCACTCTCCCATATAAATTGCTGTGGTAAATCCTCACCTGCTTTGTTGTCTTCAGTCAGTGTGCCCAAGAGCTCTGGCAGAAACTGAAGCAGAGACGTGCTTCCTAGGCTGCCCAACCGCTCCAAATTTAATCGTGAATCTTCATCAGCTGCAAATGGAAGATGACAGAAATAGGCATATGGTAAGAGTCTTTTGCTTTGAATCCCTGTTTCAGTCTGTCTCAGATGATTTCTGACCAGGTCTGTTGGCCCCACCTGTTGAATATTATCATGAAATCACCAATCATCCATCCTTATTTAATGTATGTAATAGAGGATAGTTGTCGGTTGTGGGTTGTTTTTCCTTCCAAGGCTCTGAGGAAAGGTACCTTCCTGATCTTAATCTCAGATTCTCATTTCTCTGGCAGATCTTTCATTAGGAAAGTTTTTTGACCAACAGCAGCCCCTCCCATTGCTTGGGGAACTCACAACCTAATCCTTCTGGTACCCAGCTGTAGACAACCCAGACTTGTATAATTTTTTTTTTTAGTCCATTTCTTTGTCAACTAGTTCCTGTGCTGGAGCTTTCCTATGAATAAAGACAAAACTTCCTGTTCAAGGCCTATTAACCTGATCAGTTTCCCAACTATTAAATGCAATAAAATGGGGGGAGGGGCAGGAATGAATGTAGGAAATCTTAAAACATATTTTGGCAGCTATGCTTCTCAGTGCATTTCAATCATCTCTCTCATTTAATGTGCATACCAGTACAGATATTATTACTTTTTCTGAAACAACAGATTGCTGATACCTCGTGGAATTAATTTGTATGTGCATAGAGAATTTTGAATTCTGTAACTAGCCTGTGCCCCAAGGCAGGTTGCCAGCAGGAGCCCTTAGTGGTGTTATACTTGAGGTAAATAAGGCTTTTGTAATCCGAGCAGTAAATTTCATCTTTGCTAATATATAGCAGACATGCAAAATTGTGGGCAACAAGAGGGTGCTATTATCAGACTCTAGTTGTTTAGATGAATATCATCTTGTAGTTGCACTTTTAGATGATACTGTGGAATTTTAGTTGCTCTCGCCTGCAGGGATGGGTGAGACTGTATAGCTCCTCAATAAGCAACATATAAGAAAATGAACTGCTGAAAATAATCCCCTAACATTTCAAAAACTTGGACCAAGATCAAGAACTTGAAGACCTTGGACATCCACGTTGTTAGTTTGTTCACCGTACAAAAGGACAATTGCAAAGGACAGTGGGGATTGCAGTGTAAGACTCTGATTAAGAATACTGTAACTTCCCTATGCTATGCGGAAACAATTCATATCTCTAGCCTTGTATTATTTTTTTAATTTGGAGCAGTGTTAGCAGGCAAATTTGCTTTGAGATTTAAAAAAAACCAAAACAACCCTCTTTAATACAGAGTTCTACTTCTATCTTACCCAGCCTAGAGACTCTTTATATTAGCAAGGAAGATTTAATAAACCTAATGGATGCCTTCAAACAAATACAGTAATTGTTAGAGCCAGCTTGTTCACTCTGTGCTGCGAGAGATGTTATCCATACTGAGTCACGGTTGCCTGTAAATGCAAGTTACATAGTGGAAGGCTTGAGAAGATGCTGGCTTGGTGAGTCCAAGATTTTCAAAGCAAACTAGGGACTACTGATACCTATAAACCAGCACAACAGCTGTTGCACCTGCAAAGCAGCTAAGAACAGCCACTTCTTAAAAGTCAGATTTATGCAATAACTTTGGGTTTGATTTGCCTGTTCTTTCAGAACTCATTTCAGAAACTCCTCCAGCACAGGACAAGTTCTGATGACAGTAACCTTCCAGACTCTGTTGTGCATTTTTACTGAGACATTTTCGTCTTGACTTACAGTATAATTTCAAATTTTGAGGACAGCTTTTTCAAGCAAAGATTTATTCTTTCACTGAACTGAATGGAATCTGCATTAGTGCAAACAAAAAGCATGCTCAATACCTTGCTATTTTTGTAGTGTATGACAGACTTACCTGTTCTTGATCTAAGTAGGACTGCATAAATCTTTGCAGTAGGTTTCCCCCTTTTTAAATACAACTTCAGTTAAACACAGCTCATTTTTAAATGTAGCAAGAGGAGAGACCATACAGCCAAGTTTCTTTAAATTACTCAGTGCCTACTAATGCTGCTTCAAAGACAGACGCTGTACATGCAAGCTCACATTCAGTACTAGAAGGCTCAGATACTTTTGTCTCCTGGATCTCAAAGCAGCAGGAGGAAATATTTAGGGCACCCAGCCTCCCCATTGTACAAGACTAGCACCCACTGATGATGTCACTTGCGCTGCCGGTGTTCTGAAAACATTCCTGCTTTTTCTACAGCTGATCAGCACAGACAAAGGCCCCTCAGAAAGCATACCTGCTTCTCTTCTGCTTTTCCTGCTCCAGCCCTTGCTTTATGACCATTAAAATCAAAAGACTCTTACCTGAGAGTTGATAAGACATCTCACTGGCATTGGTGATGGGGAGAGACGAGAGAGGACAGGAGAAGCTGATGATAATGAGACAGCAGAATACCAGCTTATGCATCATTGCTGTGTTGAATATATTTTGTCTTTGTCTATGCCTGTAACTCAGAACTCCTGTCTGACTGTTGCCTCTGCTCCCAGTTTCACCCGTTATATAGCTGCTCATGACCTCATAAATATCATCATGTTCTCTCCCCCTTCAAAAAAAAAAATCCAATGAATTTATTGCCCATTGATTCTAAATGGAAACCACTTTGCATTGATGTAATTTTTCAAGGTAACAGTTCATAGACAATAAATTTACTGTCTTATAGCTTGGTGTACAAAATGGATATTATATCAAACCAAGCACAGTAAAGTTTATAAATCTGGCATTAAAAAAAAAAAGTAACTTCCAGTTATAAATCATGAGTTAACAAAAGGGTCAGACGTTGGTTGAAATGACCAGGGCAATAAGACAGCTGATTTATGAGCCTTAGCAGGCTTGACGCAAAGCATCTGATATGAAATGCACTTTTTTTTCCTTTTGTGAGATGGATGGATGTGTTGTGTTGTATTTGGGGTTCTTGTGCCAGAAAAAGTAAAAGAGAAGGGGAGTTAAAACATCTAGTTAATTTACAAAGAGAAAGTTAGGGGAGTTAATTTTTTTTTTTCTTGTAGCATTTCACATCTATTTATTTGAGAAGACCTCATCCAGTGTTGCCCGAGAGAATTGTCTTGGCAGAGAAAGTACAGCTTCCATCTGGAGACTGGCTTGATACATATAAACTACTTTGGTTGATATTAAACGCAGGTCCCTCACTAGACTGGAGACCCTTTTCCATTTCACTTATCTTCTCTTTCCCTCAGTTGGAACTAACTACTTAATTCTCTGTGTGCTAGCTAGGTTTTTTCCCTGTTTGCCTTTTGCTTTTATTTAATGCTAACACAATAGTTGCCATATGTAATCTCATGACTGTAGTCTTTATTTCCCTCCATCTAGCATATTTTGTCATCTTTACTTACAATTTCATTTTTCATATCAAGGAGTAAGAACTAATTGGACTTGTCCCTCATCTTTGTTCTCTGTGAAGCATCATATCCAACTGTATAGAGCCTTGAAAATAAAAAAAGTTTATGACAATTTCCTTTCCTTTAGGTGGTGAGAAGATTATGCCTGTTCAGGTTCGTAATAAATTGAGGTTGGGTAATTTTCTTTCCTGCCTCTCTAATCAAATGTTTGTGCCTTCAAATGCTCTTCAAAATACTATGAAATCCAACTAATGTTACTAAAGTTCTTTCCCTACGCTGAAATTGTGTGAAATTGCCTGATAATTGTAAGTTGCAAAAGGAGTGAACTTATTTGCTTCCTTTTTGGGTGTTCCTTCCTTCCTTTTGGGTGTCAGTCTCTTCTCCCAAGTAACTGGCGATAGGACGAGAGGAAATGGCCTCAAGTTGCACCAAGGGAGGTTTAGATTGGATATTAGGAAAAATTTCTATACCGAAAGGCTGGTCAAGCATTGGAACAGGCTGCCCAGAGAGGTGGTGGAGTCACCATCCCTGGAGGAGTTCAAAAAACGTGTAGATGTGGCACTTCAGGACATGGTTTAGTAGGCATGGAGGTGTTGGGTTGACAGTTGGACTAGATGATCTTAGAGGTCTTTTCCAACCTTACTGATTCTATGATTCTATGATTTTTCCTTTATTAACGTGTCCTGTTGAAGATTAATTTTTATATTATAAATTCCGTGGCTCCTAGGACTAATACAAATTAGCTACATCAGTCATATAGAACAGATGTGTTTCTGCTGCGGGTCTAATTCAAAGAAAGTGTGCCCCACAGGTGAGTCCCCACATGGTTAACAGGTTGTCCAGAAAAGCTGTGGACTCTGAATCACAGAATGGTTGAGGTCAGGAGGCACCTCTGGAAATCAGCTAATCTAACCTCCCTCTGCTCAAAGCAGGGTCAGCCAGAGCAGTTTGTCCAGGAATGTGTCCAGTCAGGCTTGAATACCTTCAAGGATGGAATGGGACAGAATTTCAAAACTTCGCTTGACAAGGCTCTGAGCATCCCCATATACGTTAAAATGGTGTGCCTTGAGTGCAGAGATGGGGAGGGGGAGAGGTGAGAGAGGACCTTCAGAGGTCCTTCCAACCTAAACTTTTCTATCATCCTGTGTGTACAGAGAGGTCTAGTTATACAACACATGCTGCAGGTGTCTGAACTGCAAATCCTGTTTCTCTGGACTTCTCTTTGCTGAAGTGAGTGGTTATGACAAAAGAATTTCTCAACAGAATTAACCTAATGCATTTTATATGCCTCTTTCCCTGTGCTTCCCTACGAGAGAAGTAAGTAGCTAGAGAGGAATTCTCTCTCCTCATCTGAGTCATGCAACTCTTCGTTCCAAAACTGCAGACAGTAATTCGGTCTGATTTGATGCATGATCTCACTGTTGGTGCTGGATGCTCTGTACAAATGCTTCTCCTTCAGTGAACTATCAATGACAATGGCATTATCAATATTCTCTCTGAGCATCCTCCAAGGAAAGCTAATGAAGCACTCTTCACGAGCAACTTGTGTCCTTTGTCTTCTCTCAAGGAACACTCAGCCTCTTAGAGCCATCATGAAGTGCGTCATGTGGAAGTTGGGCAACTTGCCCACAGCTTATTGCCTTTACTCAGATTTGAAGTTGTCACTTAGACACTCTTTCCTCTACCAAAATGTCAAAGGCATTTTCCTCAGGGGACAGTGCATACGTCATCATGCAAAGCAAAGAAACAGCTCATCCTAAACAAAGGTACAAAACCCTGGATACATGGGTGAGGGAAGTAAATGTGAATGGCACTTTGAAAACTTGGAAATTTATTTGCAAGAAACTTTTAATTTTTATCAAAACTACTATGTTGTGGAAAAACTTTTTAAAGTTCTTATTTATGCTAATAGACTTTTTCAAGTGCTTCAGTTTAAAATAACAAGGCAGCAGTAGTCCAGATAAATTACTGAGCAAACTCTGAATAGTAAGTATATGTTACCCTATCGTAAAGGATTATGCTTAATTATCAGAAGAAACAACTATTCTTGATTTAAAATGATGGCTCATGAAGAATAAGTTGCTAATGAAGTCAAGAAAACTTAAAAAAAAAAAAAAAGACACAACAAAACCAACCAAAAACACCCCCAAAATTATCCACCTTCTGAGTAAAATTGTAAGGATGAAATCTAATTTGTAACGCAAACGTTCTTTCCCCTGTTTTAAAGTGCTTTATGATAAGTAAACATGAGTTGTTATTTTAATTGAGTATTGTGACAGTTGGCAAAAGCAGGAGTTTCAGAGAAGACGTGATTTAGCAGTAGCATTTGTATGAGAGACTTTTTCCTAGGATATAACTTTTGGTGTAACTTTTTGGTTTGAATTTACTTTGCATGAAGAGAGATGTGCAGTAGAATGTTTTTGTATTGACACTGTAATTGCAGGTGAGCTTATTATTATATAAATGTCTAGCTCTTCCTTGAATTTTACTAGAATGTTTAACTTTGCTTCAATGAGTTATACATGTTGGCTGGTGTGAGAGAAAAAATATTTGTAGTGTTATTTACTTCCCTGCTGGGGTCTAGCATATAATTTAGGGGTTTTGGGGTTTTTGCTTTGCTGTCACTGCTGGTTTAGCAGATATTTGTCCCCATTAACATCTAAGAAGTTAACTTTAACTCAAAATTTCTCATTTTAGCTCATTATTCAGCTTTGTAACATGATTATTAGATCTATTTTGCACACTGAAATAGTTGCCTTGTGAGATCATATGTGCAATAAGGTTTTTTTCCTGCCACTAGCTTGCATTGTCTTATGCATAACTCTGCATTTTAGAGTGTACTGAAAATAGCCTGTTGGGAGACTCAGTGGATCAAAGGGAAAAAACTAACCATAACTTGGGCACTTGCTGTTAACTTCCTTTTTTGAAGATGCTTCTTCTGCCCACTGCGTGCGAACTGTAATGTAGCGCATGTGGTGTACATTCTGCATAACCAAATAGCACTATAAGGTGTATTTGGGTACGCACAGTAGTATTTATATCTTCTGAATTTATCTCAAAGTTATGTAAGATCTCTGAGAGGTTCCCACCTAGGTTTTCGTGTTCTGTGGTGGGCTGAAGGTGCATAAGTGAGTATGTGTACTTAACTGAACATACAGCTCTGTGTAAATGAAGATGGCAGGTCTGTAGGCCTTTCTGAAGATATTTTATTTTGCTACAGAATTGGCAAGTCGTCTAAAAATTCTCTAGTACAGGATCACAGCTGCCAAAACATTGCTCCTTTGTAGTATAGTTTCCACCAGTTGGAGGGGAAAAAACCCTCTTGATTTTTGGCCCTGCTGGGCTGGCACACTGTAGTTTGGGTATATTCTCCCAGTGAAGCTTGACAAACTGGTCCTTAATTCCCCTGTCCTCTCAGCACTACAGAATTAGCAAACTGAAGCTTCACACTGTTTGACATGAAGGAAAGTAAGTCTGGCATGACTGGAGCTTGGAAATATAGCACATCGATATCTTATGGGAATCGGATTCTGGATAATGCAGCCACAAACAGAGGAGCAGAGACCACATCTCGAAATAAGGTTTCTTCCACAAAAAATGTAATGGAACTAACTATGCAATTACAGTTTATTTTTAAAACTGAAATTATAAGAGGAGACAGTATAAGGAAAGAGAGCAATGCTTCTGCAGCAAGAATGGAACTTTCTTTTTACCTTTCTCCCACTCTCCCAAGGTATCCCAAATAACCTAATAAGGTTATTTCAAGGTTATTCAACCCTAATAAGGTTATTCAACCCTAATAAGAAATTATGATCTGGACAAAAGCAGAATAAAAATTTCTTTCTCTCATTTTTCTGGTCAGCACACTGCACAGAAAGGAGTACATAGCAGCCTTGCTGAAAGGCAAGGGCTGTCAGTCAGTGACTGTCCGTACTTACACTCTCATTTCATCAGTCCCAGCTATGGAGCAAGCTGGAGACTTTGGCTCATTTTCTTTGGAGATGCATGTCTGCTTCTGCAACACTGCTGCACTTGGAACCAGTAAAAGTTTTCAATTTGGGCTTCTTTGTTGCAGAGAAGTCTGTCGTGAGGCATTTTCAAGGCAAAGTACTGGATTTCTAGAGACCTTCCAATAATCCAGTAGTCCAAATCAGCTCTGATCCTAGACACAGTGCACCAATCCTTTCCTTCCTGGTGTGGGGGGCGTGAAGGGAGAAAACTGTTGAGAAAGAACTGGGAGATGTGAATACATTTTCCTATTTGGTTTTCTGAACAGGGCTAGATTAACTTTTGGGTGGCTGTATTTTTTAACAGCTAGCCAGTGTGCCTCGACCAGTAACAGGTACCTCGTTTTTTCAGACCACGTTTCAGAGAAAAGAAACCTCTCTCTGCTCATGCTGGCGTCCCTTGTTGGGTCTTGGGCAGCTGATGACGGAGTTGCTGCCTCAGAAGGTGGCGCTGAGAAACCTCCTGAAAAGGCTGGGGTGCCTGAGGAGCAGGCACTGGGGCTGAGTCTGCTGTAACAGGCAGCAGGGTATAGGCTTAGGACTTCTAAAAGATAACTAGATTGGGGAAAGAACCATGTGGTGTTGGATTGGGTTTGGTTTGGTTTTTTTCCATTTTTCTCTTCTGAAAAAGGTTTTCTTTCTCTTCCCTTCTTGCATACATATATGTTTCTCAGCTAAAGAACTCTCTTACCTTTTTTTGAATAATGATTAAATAAGGTCAAGGGGCTTTTAACCTGGAGGAAGTATCCATGCAATGTATTCCTTAGACATTAGTTTTTCTTGAGTAGCTTCACTGATAGGAGTCAGCATCACTGCTGGTATTGGAACTGCATCGGAAGTTCGGTCTGCTAAAGAGAACCACAACAATTATGTGGATCAAAGTAAGGCAAACGATCGGGTCAGGACAGAGTCTTCGCTCTTGAGTGGTTCTTGCATGAAGAGTGGTATGATCTGCTCTGCTTTCTCATTTACTATGACCATCTTTTTCCTTCTCCCAATGCCTTTGCTGTCTTGGCATTTCTAGAAGCAGTCAAGGCTTCTTCTCATGTTAAGAAGCTTGGAAGGCCTGTCTTTGTTATCTGGTTTAACTCTCTGAAACCACAGCTAAAGCATTTTGTGCAGGATTTTGACCTTCACGGGGCTTTTATGTAGCAGCCCCTTTGTTAGTCCTTTCTTACACCTTGTTCCATTCCGTGTACTAGTTTACCTTTCTTCTCCCTTCCAGCTTGTGCTCTTGTTACATTCCTGGCACTGTTCCTCTGTCTGCAGTGCTTAGCCTTGTCTGTCTGTTTGCTATAGGTGGAAGTGTAGGAAGTGGAAGGAAAGAAGGAGCTTTTAAAGGGAGGGTTTGGGAAGGTGCTTGCAGGACCCGGTCCTGGTTTCGGCCTCGGCACAGGACCATGGACAGGGAACGGAGGGTGGCCCTGGGTGCTGCTGGAGCCCCTCTGGCTGCATAGGCACAAGGTAGCTGCTTGTCGTACGTCTGGTGTATGAATTAATGAATATACGGGGGGGGGGGGGCATGTTTAAGTGTTGTTTTTTGGGGTTTGGGTTTTTTGTTTGTTTGGTTTTGGTTTTGTTTTTTTTTACTAATTGTCTTCTAGTTTGGTGACAAAATGGATGTCCTTAGCAAATAGAGCTATGGAGTTTAGCATTGCTTTCTGTTCCCCTCCATCCTTGAGCACGTAAGCTTGTTCATGTCTCTGCCTCCCTGTGGTTCTGGTCTCAAGAGATCCTAACTTCCAGTCAGCCTTGGTCGTGTCCCTCCTGGTCCATGTTCCCAGGTTGTCCAATAGCATCTGTAGGGATGAACGTAGCAGTGGGGAATACTTCCCAAACTAAATGTCCAGTAATGTTGCTATATTTGTTCTCAGGATGATTAGCTTGGATGATTCCCATCAGCTATGGTCCTTTGTAACTGAAAATATAGTGTATCATGTTGATAGCTTTTTTTCTGAAAATGTTTAAATAACTGGTAGGAACCAAATACTACTTTTTGTATATTTTCTAATAAAAACATTATTCAGAAACATCAATTTTAATTTGGATAGGCATTTAAACAGAACCTTTGCTCATTGTAGAGCTGAAGAGCATGAAGGAATAGCTCTGTGCTCTGAGGACAAGATAATAAAAACTGTAGGTTGATATATATCGTGACATTGCAGGGGGTTCATATAAAACTGCTACATGATTTTTTTTCTACTACTGTCCATCACTATACTATCTCAGGACAGATCATACAACTTTTCTTTTATTATGATTTAATTAAATCAATTTTTGTCTGTCTGCCAGAGCAAAAGCACGGGCTGAAGGCCTTTGAGCACGGCATGAAGATGCGTATGTGGTCTAGGGGATATATCAGGGAGCGATACTCACTGAGATAGTTTGGGGGATTGTCTTGGAGAGAAGGAATCAAATTTTGTGCATGCTATGTGTCTATAGTAGTTTTTGCTACAAATGATGGGGACAGCCATGCTTGAATCTTCTGTCAAAGGCAATGGATTTGCTACAAAACAAAGCTCACAAATGCACAAGCTTATGTTCACTGTAGATGATTAGGTAGCATGATCCTTTAGAAAAGCAGCCAAACAAAATGCAGGCTTAACAGTACCCTTCTATCTACATATATTACAGTACAGACATACAGACCTTACTAAACGTAATTGAATTATTACCTTTGTTTGTTTTTCTTTATAGTACTATATAATAACCTGCCTTTTTCTGCAACCGTGGATCGCATGTACCTTGTATTCCTGTATATTCACAGTAGTTTTTCTATGCTACGGTATCTTTGTATCTTTGGACTTTTGTGTAAGTACTGCTGTTATATAGAATATATGTATATTCATAGTTTTATCAGCAGTAGATTTTATATTTTTCTTTCTAAAACAATAGCGCAGTCTTCCCGAGGTTTAATTTAGGTTGTAATAAGAAATTATCAAGCTAATCCTGCTGCAGAGCTAGGTGACTGCTGCGCACTATGACATTTTCACTCCTGTTCTTAAACTTAGACCACTCGTTATTTTTTGTTAACTAGATTATTGAGGGGTTTTCCATACAAATTATTGTCCTGGAGCCTGCCCACACAGACATCTATACAGCTGAGGATTTAAAGAAATGAACTTCAGCTTTAATATTTCTGTCTCATAAGGCTTCAAATGCAACCTTTTAAAAGATGCTACTACTAATGTCAAAAAGGGAAGGAGCAATACCCCGCTGATTCTTTTCTTAGTGGTTTGGATGATAGGGTGGGCAGGCCAGGCTGTTGTCTTGCACTTTTTCTGGCTCAAAGTGAAGAAGTGCAGAAATACTAAAGCAGCAAATTGCAAGAGATGGATGAGGCATAAGAGTTGTCTTCCAGATTTCCCTGCTTGAGACTACTTCATACTCTATTAATTGCACAGTGCTCTGCCTCATCAGTTTCTTGTTACAAACCATTTTATTGGACACTTATTAAGATTTTGCTATCTTTGAAGATGGTGCCCTGTTTCATTATCTAAAAGAGCAAGAGGATAAGGGCTTCCATCTACAGTGGGGATGGATGGAACAAAGGCAGTTTTGTCAGAGGTGTCCTTATGCTTTTCTTTATTTTTTCTGTCCAGGTTTTCACATTTAGTGTACACATGTTCTTTCTGTTTTTACCACAGAGGCTTAGGATCACTTATCACTCTAATATTCACAACTGATATTAGAGGACAAATTTCAGGTAGTTCTGTAGAAGTTCAGTGCGTGGGCAGGAGCCACTGATTAATTAAAGAGGTATCCTAATAATCATTGGCATTTAACTGTCCTACTTAGCATAGGCAGTAAATGAATGGCTCACAAAAGCAGACTTTAATTTTTTACTTTGCTTTCCAAGTGCATAATCCCTTTAATCCTTCACTACTTGGAGGTTTTTTGTTAATTAAATGGAATCTCTGCAGGCTCGGTGATTCACATTTCAGGACAAATACGTGCACTTAACAGGGGGAATGTTGGCATAGGTCTCACTGGGCAACTTGAGGTTTAAAGCAGTTCTTTCAAGGTTAGTTTGGTTTTTTGTTTGTTTGGAGTCTTCCCTTCACTGTTTAAGAGATGGATTCCAGTTTATCAAATAATTCCCGCTACAAGGATTAACTGATTTTCTCTGTGATGACTGACTGACTTTCTGACTGATCTTGACTAGAGTGGAAAGCTGTCCTGAGGGATGGAAATGATCAACAGGAGTAGACATTAACAAAGGTGAAGGAAGCAGATATCAGACCTTTGTCTTCTGATTTGGCAAGTTGAATGTTTCTTGCTACACTGGAACTAAGGAATGGGAGCAAAATCCTCTTTCCTGCAAGAATTCCCAAGGCAGATTTACGATACAAGATAGTTCTGAAGAGCAGTCACTTTTTAGCCTGTTCCTCTTATTCCTTTGATACATATGCATTTTTTATGAGTAAGGCTCGTAACAGACAGGACCAACTGGTTACCTCTGAGCAGAGTCTGCAGAAGAGATATGGAAATAAGAAAAATCCACCTATGCGTGGAAGTGTATCGTTTCCATGCTTGGAAGAGTGGGATTAGGACCTGTGTCACAAGGAAAGGATATACATCTGATGTGCTCGTTCTAGCACAGTCCTGTCTTTTCTCTTTATGGTCTTGCTGCCAGCTGTGTAGCTCCTTTCTTCTGATGTGCAGAAGAACCATCTGGTTAAGAAGAACCCTCATATAGCAGGAGGTGAAGGATATGTAAGACCAGGAGAGGAAATGCTGCAGATCTTTGCAAAGAACAACAGTCAAACTAGCTTTTAGATGCCCTTTATGTTCCTGCTCTCATTCCATCCATTTCTCCACTAGTCCATGTGATAATCCTCCTTCCTTAAGCTGGAGAGGGTGATGGGGAGGTATTTCTGGCTGTTTGTAACTGCTCAGCTGTATTCTTGGCTGCTTCAGCTGCAGAAGTGGGTTGCTTTACAAAGGCTAGAGCATGCATATAGTATCCCATCCCAGCACCTGTGTAGCTTTTCCAAAAATCCTCTACAAGACAAGCAGGAGTTATGCTTAGAAGGAAATAATCCATTGCCAACCACCATCTGTGGAAATAGGATAGTGCCGGAAGCCTCCAAAGCCTTCTTCATTTACTACTCCTTTCTGCCACCACGCTGATGTTTTATTTACATGATGATCTCTTTCTGTGTCATTAGGAAGGACTGGAAGAAGGTGCAGAAACAGTTATATAAGGTAGGATAATTAGTACTGCCACAGCACAGTAAATCCTTTTCCTGTTCTGTAATTCCCTAAGGCACATCTAATCACTCTTGAAAAGCACATAAATGTTACGTGTTACAGCCTCACTGTTCCATGTGAGAAGTATCCTGATCATAGCCTACCCTATTGATGAGTGCAGACATAATGAGATGCAATGGCAAGAGCATAAGTTACTGGCATATCCGCTGGCTTCCCGAGTAGAGTGCCTGTTCAGATTTCTAAATCCTTTAACTCTCAAGTTAAAGAAAAGAACCAACAGCAGCTTCCTTTTCTCTTATCAAAACTCATAAGTTTGAGGGAACCATCAAGCATTTTCTGTCGTTACACCTCTACTTCCATAAGGCAATACACTTATTGAGGTGTACCACAGCAAGTCAAAAAGATGCGTTATTAAGGGTGGCTGTAACTCTGATAATGTAAATCAAGAGGGAAAAAATCTCTTTGGCCTTCTGATGAGATTGTAGCTTGACAAGACAGCTGTGGTGCTGAACTGCAATGTTGCAGCTCCCCTGGATTCAATAATGTTTCCTCCCACCACTCCTTTCATATACCTGTTCACTGTATTTTCCATTCTAGTTTAAGAAAAATACATTATGCTTTAGATACTTCAGTAAATTTTGCTTTAGATGTGTAGTACATTTTTTTTTCCCTAGAAGTATGCTCTACTCTTTCAAAGTTGCTCTAAAATTTGTATAAAGGTACACTGAGTAGAAGTGGTGTGATAGCTTTTTTTTCTTTTGTTGTTTTGCTTGCTTACAGGCCCATATAGTGTTCTCTTCAGGTTAAATGGTTTATACTTGTTCCAAATGGAAAGTATCAAAATATCAATGCTGTGAATATTAGAAGGATTTTTTGTTTAATATAAATGTTTCTCAAGTCTATAGTGTTGTAACTAAAGGCAAATTGTCTCTTTCACCACTCCATCCACCTTCCTCTTTTTTCCAGAATTGCGTTTGTTCTAAACCTGCTGAAATGCTTGTCTACGGGAGAAAAGTGAGCTAATGTAACCTAAGATTTGGTTTAAAACTGACTTAAATGGTAACTAAGACATTTTATTTCAGTTTTGAAATGGCTTGTTTCAGTTTGGATTATGTAAACTGAGAGTAGATTTAACAGGTTTAAGATACACTACGATAAGTCATCCTTAAATTGAAGTAGGTGTCTTTGTATGGGGTTTTGCACTTGGTAAATCAAATAAAACCCGATTTATTTTCTTAATGCAAACAGGTTAGACAAACAGGAGAGATTTTCCCTGATTTCAGCGGGTGTTCAGCTGGTGGTTTTTTCATGAAAATATAATCCAGTTTGCTTCAGAGTATCGCAGGAACAGTCTGCTGCTTTAACTGGCAGGCACCCAGGATCTAGAAGGTGAAAGGAAACATAGTAGATGAAATCATAACAAACTCTTGCCAAACTGAGGTTAGAGGGAATTTCCATTTTCTTTGTAGATGGTATTAAAAGTTCTTATTTACAGTGAGGGCAATGACAGTATCCAACAGCCTTTTCCGTGCCAGTTCCAGGGATAGAAGGATGCTCAGCCATCTGTTCCCGATGCACAGCTAACACCAAACCTGTGGGAGGGAGAACCTCCTTTGACAGACTCTGAAGAAAGCTCTGTATCAGGGAAGGCTTGTTCGTAGCTGAGAGAGGAACTGAGGTAACACTTGGTGATAGATTAAGACTTTGTATAATTTTAATTGTGAAACTTACCTTGACTTTTTATAATCACCTGTTTAAAATGCAAGCAGAGTGGTACAAGTTGCCTGTTTAATACTATTTCCTATGTGTTAAGTCTCTTCAGAGTAGATAATCTCCTATGGAGGTTTTCGCGTGATTAGTGTTACTATCAGAATGACTGTTGGAGAAGATTATGCTTCCATCCTATGAAGGATCTGATAGAAAGACTGAAAATAATAAATCATATTCTGCTTTTAAAAAATGATATGATGTTTATATGTTTGAGAGGAGCTATTAACAGTTTCAGAGTCTCTCGTCCAGAAGTATCAGGCACAGAAACGCACAAGCATGCCTGTAGAAGAAATAGAGGTGAGAGACAGAAAACCTTTTGCTATGAACCTTTTGCTTTCCTCAGCCATACAACTATTGCAAGACATCACGAAGCCAAGACATGTGACAAACACGCTTTTAATTACTGATGTCAGTAACTGTGCCATGAAATGGTGCTGGTTCTGAAAGCAATAAAAAAGCAGCAGGCTCCCCTGCTTAAACTTATCTTTAAAGAGAATTTGTCTCCTTTTTCCATGCCTTCAGAACTCTGCCTGACATCACCTGGGCCTCCACACACAGTTTGGCTAAGAGGACACTTTCTGACTTCCAAGAAAAACAAATGGAAATGCAAAAATCTTGCATCTGGCCTGTTACCTCATCTTCGGCCACCTGGGCTGCTTGAGAGTCGTCATTGCATTCCCTGCTCCTTTTTGCTTGCTACATAATAAATTAAAAAAACTGCTGAGAAAAGAGACATTCACAGAAAGCAGACAATACTTAGAGCTCAAAGAGTTAGAAGGACTGATCTGCATTATTTCTACATGAACTGTGATAAGTTTCTTCAGGTATTAAAGAATTCGTATGTTCAATAAAAGCTCCCTGTGAAGCCAAGATGCACATGATCTATCAATTTTTTGTCATCACCAAAAAATACTTCTTTTCCACAGCCCTGGCTCTGCATTACGTTTAGTCCTTCCTTCTGCCTTAATTACCAATAACTGAAGATACATAGTGCAGTTTCTTCCCCTTCACCCTTGCTGGAGGAAGGATTTTACAGTGCTCAACATGCATGCAGGAAGGCTGTCATCCTCTGTGTTAAGAAACAGACAAATTCAGCTACAAATTCTGTTCAGGAAAGCTAGCAGAAGCTTAATTCTGATGACAGTGTTTCTTTTAATCTAGGGATCATCAATAATCTTTAATCATTGATGATCCCTAAATCTTACTGTGCAATTTTTACAAAAGCTTGGGAGAACAAAACATTCCAAAAATTGCACGTGGCATCCCTGAATGAGTTAGATCAGCTGCCTACAGCATTTCTGCTTCTGTGACTTGTATAGTAGCCACTTGTCAACTACTGATCTGCACATTATCTAGCTTTGACTGAAGTTTTATTAGCTGCTGTGGATTTTTTCAAATGACAAAAGAATAATTTAAAAAGGAAAAAAAGGAAGTTACAAATATCTGGCTTTTTTGCAGAGGCAAACTTCTGAACAAACTTAATTGATGAGTCTGCCCATTGCATTTCCAAAACATACTGCCAGAAGTGGTTTTACAGCTGACTGCTACATACATAATGAAAAGGAGGATTTAAGCAAGTTCTATGTAATACCTTTAAATAAAAATATCTATTTATGTGGGGTCTAGAATGGGAACAAGCTTCTAATACATTTGATCTATGTGATCACAGTGAAGGCAAATGACACAACACACAATGAATTTATGTTCAAGGAAATGCATGATTCTATGGCTATAATTTGAGTTCTTTATAGAAAGCCGCAATTTGCAGAACTTGAATATTGTATAAATCTGAAAGCTGCTGAACACTCCAACTGTCTTAGTATTTACAGTGCTGCTTTTGTTATTAACTGTAATGTCCTGCTCTGGGACTTAGCAGCAAAACAGATTAATTCACCTGTATTTCTTTTCAGTTCTATGATGACTACATAAAATACAGCAGTGCTGCCAAGGCATTCTGGTAGCAAGCAATCACTGCAGTCTGTAGTGTAAAGTGCCCTGGTCTTCCCTTTGCATTTGTACCACGATTTATTTCACTTCTGAAAATAACATATCTTTCAGTCTTTGCTTTCAGTGCTTCTTGGTTCTTAGTTATAAACAGATCTGCTTTGTAGATGTAATTGAAGTATTTCGCAGAAGTATGAATTTAGACAATCTCTTCCTCTGTTTCTGTGGCCAGATGATGTGCGTTGTGAAATGCAGGCATATCTGCGTACATTTGACAACAGATTCTTGTGCCAACAAGATCTGTTTGATCATTAATTCAGGCTTCTGCACTCTCAAATGACAGAAGTCATGGGTAGAATTATCCACATAATCCTTTGACTGAAAGGCAAATTGCTCCTGATATTTTATTAGGAATGTATTTTCTTTCTGTGAATGACTATTCCTTGAAACAGTCCAGAAAGCCAATTTTGGTGTAAATGTGTCCCTTTATTCTCAGAAATCAATTTGCACTTATTTAGGATTTTTTTTTTCCTCCACAGGCTTTGTTTTGATTCATGGGAATCTTATGCCACTCCTGAAGCTTCAGTATAAAACAGCAAAATTAAACTGTCTGAAAAAAAGTGTTGTAATGAGCACCTCATTGTTCAGCAAGTCGATTTATTTCTGCTTCAGGTACAGAAAAGGAAAATAAGGGTTTTGCACTCTCTTCGGAGCATTTCAAAATATATGCAGAATGCACTAACAAAATGTAAAATTCCAACTGGTATCTTTTTCCAAGGAGAAAGCACCAGGTGTTTTGAGTCTTTTACAGGATGTGTACATTAATTCTCATATGTTATGTGTAGATTAGAAACTAATCACAAGCAGAACTATTTTATTCTGTTCTAAGATATTGTCCACTGGTGCAAAGGTCGCTCTTTGACTTATAAATAGACTGGTGGCTTTTCATGTGTCCTGTCGATGTCTTTAAGTTTGTGAACCTGACGTAATAGTCACTTAGTTCTCATGGTTGAAAGTACTAATAGAGAAGAGGAGACTTGGGCTAGGGATAAAAAGAAAGATTTATTTAAATATACTTCACAGTTTAGGCGTTGGTATGACATTTATTTTCTCACACACTCTTTTATATTTACTTGTATACAAGTTTATCAAAATGTGTAAGTAAGTGTGGTTTCATGAAAATAATCTGCTATCATAATCTGCTGAATGGAGAGATGGGCTGTCATTCTTCAAACACAAGAATAGCATTCTCTAAGTTGAAATCGCGTAGAGGGGAAAAATCACCCTTTACATGACATATTGGTGGGTTTTCATTCTATTTTTTGAATAACATTTACTGAAGAAATAAATTAAAATACTTGGTTTTGTGAAAGGTTAAAAATGATGTTGCAAATGCCATGAGTCAAACGTGCATTTTCTTTTTTCTCAAGACCAAAGTAACAGTAATTGATCAAAGAGACAGATACAGTATCTGATGTTAAAATCTTTCCAACCTCAGAGCTACAAAAATAGTACCAGAAATGTATCACATCTACATATACCACATCTGCAATGTACATAATATGTTTACATCACCTAAAAGATCAAAGTTGAATGATGTAGGATTGAAGGTGGTGCAGTCCAGCTGCACAGTAACATCTATTTCTAAGATCAAGTCAACCACACTTTTTCTCAGTGTTTCCACTGCCTCTCTTAAGCCAATAGGTGTAATACAACAGCAGATGCAAGCTGTTATGAAACACTTTGCAGCTCTAGATTTTTATGGCTTCCTCTCTCCTACATATAAGATGGTGTGCAGTGGTCAGGCCACGTATCCGTTTCTGGAGCTGATGGGATCTGAAATGAGGTCTATCTGTATTTGCACACAAAACCCAAGACTGTTGGGTTTGAGCCACACTTCAGGAGGAGCTGCAGCTCTAGACTCAAGAGGATGCCTGGTAATGTTAATAGAGATCATGAGTGTCACGTGTGGCTCTACTATGTGCTACAGATCTCCTTTTTTAGCGTCAAATGCTTTCAGACTGCATGTAAATTATGGCTGAAGCACCATTTATAAGAGGGACCAGAAAGCCATTCTGCCCTTATATTACTGCTTTTAAGTGCAGTACTTCTTTCTACATGTAGATCAAGTACCACTTCTTCAAAATATGATTCCTAGTCCTAGAGGAATAAAGTCCGCAAACTAGATCTTTTTACTGATTTATTTATTTATTTTAAGAGATGCAAAAGATGCACTTTTTCCTCAGTGGCTGGACTATTTAGCGCTCTGAAATTCACAGATTCTGATACTCTCTCTATGTAAACAGGTTCTTGTTCTGTGTTCCAAAAGGAAATTTAAATGTGGTTGACCTGGACAGTCCAATTCCTAGTTCACCAAAAGATCTCTGAATTCCGTGGATTTGCCACAGCCCTGATATTCACCTTGTTCTTCCTCAGGAAAGCGGCAGCTGCAGGCATCATCTTCCTGAACTGACTGTTCAGGTGTGGTATGCACTAAAGAAAAAGATCAAATGTTCACTTTCTGTTGTATTTATTCAGCCATCTTATTTCACCCTTCCTCAGTCACAACTGCGGGACATCAGCAAGAAAAAAATCTTCCAAATGATTCAATAATCTGAAATTATTCCTCTACAGCATGTACATCTGATAAAACTAATTTATTGTACTTTGTCTTCCCTAATGCAACAGGAGCTGCTAGTGCTCTGTTTGCCATAGGAATGAAAGGAAGACCAACACAGACTTCTTAGATTTTTGGAGTAAAGTCTCCTGTATTTAGAATTACACTAGAAGATCAAGCCCTTATCTCTAGGAAAGGGGAGAGGAAGAGAGAGAGAGAGAAAAAAACCCAAACAAACAAAAAATTCCAACTATAAGCTATGTTGGATACAATTCCACCTCATCTTTGTGCTGAACTCTTGAGCTTCTCTGGGGCTTAATAGGTCTCAGAGGGCAGTGCTGGATTCAGGCTGACTCTGCATCTGTGTAGCAGTACGTCCTGACTGATACCCCCTCCTCTACTGCAGCTGAAGTTCAAAGACGCTCACTCTAGGCCATGCATTACTGTTTCTGAGCAGACAGAACTGGCAAGTGCTATTGCCATGCATGCCAAGGATGGTACTTGGAAGTAATAAACAGAACTGGCCCTTAACCGGATCAGCCAGGCTCAGCTGAGCTTTTTCACCTCCCATGAATACTTCACTTCTGTGGATATGCATGCAGTTAACCTGCAATGTTGACAGAACACCCACAGGTAATTAAGTGCTTTCTGCAATAAAAATTCCAAACCTGTTTTCCTTTCAGTTGTTGTTTCTGACTTACATGGCCAAAAAATGAAGCTATCTGCAACTATCTTTGAAAGATACATAAAAACCTGGATTCCTGATTTCCATCTAGTTTCAAAAAGAAAAATTGAATTGAAGAGTGTATCTAGCTTACTTTTCTTGAAGACAGCATGTAGTTTCTTTTTCTGCCAGACACTGAAGCATATGCATGAAGGTAGCAGAAACACTATGCACAACAGCCCAGCTACAGTAAGACAAATTCTGATAATGTCCATCTGGAGGTCCTTCCCTAGGAAGCAAACAACATTCTCTAAGAAGCGTTACAGAGCAAAGTTCTATGGCCCTTGAATTAGCTGACAACTTTGTCTCCAACTCTGCTTCTGGATAAGTCTGCAACACTGGAAATGGATAGAAGAAAACCACTCTTGCTTTAAATGGTAAGTGAATGAGCTGTAGTATGTTTCAAAGTAGGTCACAATTCTTTAGCTCTATAAGCAGTATTATACAATGACCCACCTGGCACAGTGATAGACAATGGAATTGCAGGAGATGTGGTAGGTAGAGTAGTGACTAAAGCACCACTATCTGAAGCATGTTTGCAAATGACATCTTTTGCTGCAGTTCCAGGCTCCAGGACCTGGTTTGCAGAGCACCTGAAAGACATTTAAAGCAAAACAGAAAAAAAAAAATCACGGAAAAAAATCCAGTCAAGTGTAGTAGCTTGTAGCATTTATTTTTAGATCACTTACTTTGTCCAGTTTTTACAGGAGCCATTGGGCTGATCGTTAAAAGTTCCATAGCGGCAAGTTTGGCAACCTTCAACAAACAAGGACAGATAAATTTGTACAAGATGAGCATTTAAAACATGTGAAACATTATTTTTACCTGCTTGTACAATTACTATGATCCGCGTTCATAGAATTACTATTTCAGAAGCTGCTCTGAGTACGCAAGGCAAGTCTTTCCCTGTGACCAGTTTATCGGGCACCAGATGCCACAAATCATCTGGAGTTCCCAGCTCAGTTTCCCACATGCTGGCGACAAAAAACCTGTTGTGCAAAGGAAACTAACTGGTGCACGATTTGAGCTGCAGTAGGGCTCAGAGTTCGGCGGGTTTGTATGCTGCTGTGCTCGCTCCACGCACCATGCAAACTGTTTAGCAGCAGTAGCAGCTTTTATCTTGCGAGGTCTTTACTCGAGTTGTTCTGCGCTGTGCAAGAGATAGTGGTGCGTCCGGTGCAGCGAGTGCAGGAGGTTTAAGCTGGTGGGGAAAGGTGACCTTACCGCTCCCGGTGTTCTCCTGGCCCACATCGCAGCTTCGGTCGCAGCGGGAGCAGCCGTTGCCGCTGCAGTGATACCCCTCCTTGCACGTACACTCAGCATCGCTTTTTGAGGAACACTCTTTTAAATACTTGAATCTTCCTGGAAGGTGGAAACGAGCCGTGGGTTAGGTATGCGCTCAGGCACACGCAGCCCAGCAAAGGCTCGGGACCTTTGCTCTCACAAAAATGAGGCTGGGGGCTTCAGCGGGAAGCCCCGCAGACGCATCGCGTTGTTTTGCGGGCGCCGTTTTCACTCGCAGCGACGTGACAAAACTCACGCACGGTCTTTTACCCCGGGAAGGTAACACGGGGCAGCGAGGAGCCGCCGCCGTCCCGCTCGGTACCTTCGCACTTCCGGCAGAGGGTGCAGCCGCTGAGTCCCGCCGCGCTGGAGAAGGTGTCGGGCGGGCACTGCCGGCAGGCCGCGCCCGCGCCCCGCCCGCAGCCCGCGCTCACCACGAAGGTACCTGCGGGCCGAGACAGAGGGTGGCTGCCGCGGGGCCGCGCGCGGCGCCCGGCGCCCCCCGGCCCGGCCCGGCCCGGCCCTCACCCGCTGGGCAGTCGGCGCCGCACGGCAGGGCGGTCGCGGGCCCCGGGCTCAGCGCCAGCGCCAGGAGCGCTGCCCGCAGGAGCGCCCGTGCCCGGCCCGCCCGCGCCGCTGCCATGGGGTCGGTGCGTGGCGGCGCGGCCCGCTGGAGTGCGCGCGGGGCGGCGGGCGCCGGCCCTTACGGGCCGCCCCCGGAGGGCCTGGCTACGTCAGCCCGGGGGCGGCAGGGAAACCCCGGCCCGGCGGGGCTTTCCGCGCCCCCCCCCCGGGCGCGACCCCCGGCTCTGCCGGGCAGCGCCCTGCAGCCCTGTCAGCGCTGCCGGGCAGTGCCCGCCGCTCCCCATCGGGGCTTCCCGGTGAGTCCCGCGCGGAATCCCCGCGGTGGCTTGGCGGCACGGCCCGGCCCGTCCGCGCCGCGGGCAGCGGGCCGCTCCCCGGCCGCGCCCCCGAAAGGCGCGGGGGAGGGTCTGAGAGGCGTGGCCGGCGAGGGCAGAGGGGCTAGGCCGCACCGACGTGTCTGCAGACACCTCCGCCGTGCGCGGAGACGCTGTGTCTGAAACCGCCTCGCGGCGAGGTAAATCCCACAGCGCAGCGATAACGGTCCCGCCGGCGCTCGGCGCCCTCCCCGCGCGGACCGGGCCGGGGGCCGCAGGGTCGGGCCGGGGCGGCTGAGGCGGCTGGGAGGGGAACGGTGCGGCGGGCCACGCGCGCGGGGGGCGGGTGACGGGCCTGCCGGCACGAGGCCACGTGACGCTCGCTGCCCACGAGCGGCGGAGGCGCTCGCCTGACGCGCCCGGCGCTCCGCGGAAGCGTGGCCCCGCCCCCTGCGGCTCCCCGCGGCCAATCCCCGCCGCTCTTGCGCGGGCGCGAGGCCGCGGGCGGCGTCGGCGGCGGCCTGTGGCCGCTAGGCCGGACCGCGGCCGGCGGCGCGTGCCCCTCGCGAGGGCGGCTGCCGCGTGCGTGAGCCGGCGCCGGGCCGCCCGGGCAGACGAGAACGGAGGGACACGGTGGAATGCGCGAGGAGCTTTGCAGAGTGCGTTATAGCTGGCAAGCGAAGGCACCCCTCAGCTGGCGCGTGCCCGGCAGGCAGCGCGAGGACCAGCCCGTCGAGGGGGCTGAGTGACGAGCAGCGTGAGCCGCACACAAAACCTCCCGTGCCGGGAGCCGAAGCCCGCACCAACCCCCAGGACAGCCCCCAGCACAGCCCTTCCCTGGGACCTGCTCTCCTGTGACGTGAGCCGGACTCGAGCTGCTCTGCCAGAGCTCTCGTGAGCCCGTCACCAGGGAACCAGAGCCGGGCTGCCAGCACCTGCCAGTAGCGGGTTTACGCAACAGGGCTATCTGCAGTCCTGGAGGGCCCCGCTGACAGGTCCGTCGGCCTTTCAAAGCATAGAAACCTCCCCTCAGAACCAGGGAAAACTCTGTCCTTGAGCCGTGGGCATTTTCTGTGTACCCTGAGCCGCGGGAAACAGGGATATGGGTGGGACATTTTGGGCAGAACTTGGAGAAGAACGGTGACTTGGTTCAGCGCTCCACGTAGGTGCGAGGGCTGCCTCAGGAACAGCAGCAGCAGCAGCTCGTTTTGAAGGTACGTACCTCGCGATTGCGCTGCTGTAGGAGGGTGGCGTCACGGTGGTGGGCCCCGCAGCGCTGGCTGAAGCTGCGTTCTGAGCGAACGTGAGAAAAACGGAGCGTTCTGCAAACGGAAAAGGAGGACGGACGAGTAGCGGAGACGCGACCGCGGGCAACGCGCTGAGGGGGCGGGGGGGGGGAGGCGGGCTGCAGGCCGGGGGTGCGGAGGGGAGGTGGCGGCGGCCCCGCCGCGGCGGGAAGGCGGAGTCGGGGCGGGGCCGTCCAGAGTCGCCCGCGCCTCGGCCGAGGTGAGTCGCCGCCGGCGCTCCCGCCGCCCGCGCGGGCTGCGCCGCGCCCCGGCTCGCCGGGGCTGGCCGGAGGAGCCCCCGGAGGGCGGCGGGCGCGGGGCTGGCCGGGGCGGGCCGCCGCGGGCCGCCGCTTGCGGAGGGCGCGGGCCTCTCGGGGCCTTGCGGGGGGGGCGCGGAGGCCCGCCGGGGTTGCACCGCCTCAGCGGTGGCTCTGCTCAGCGCCCGGCCGCGGGCAGGGTGGGAAGGCCGCTGGCTTGTCTTCCGGGGGCCGAGCCTCCCCGCGTCTGTGCTCCGCGCGATTGCGGGCTCTCCTGTGCCGCAGTTCGTGGTCTTGTGAAATCCTTGCTACGACGGATGGCGCCGTGTCCTAAAATAAGCACACGAATATGTCGGGAGGTGGCCGTTCATCCGGACTGGCTGAGCTAATGACCCTTAAAGCTTCCCTTGCCTCTGGTAGCTAGCTGTGTGCTCGGGGCTTTGAAGGGTGTGGTTTTTTTAAAGCCAGCCTTCTTAGAGTTTCTGATTCAGCCATCTGCCAGAAGTCTCGAGAAATGTGCGTGTACCCACGTAGGGGAATACGTTTAGCTTAAAGGTTTGAGGCAGCCTGTGCATATGCTGGCACTGAGAAGCAAATGGAAGTCTTGTATTTACTATGCCTAGATAGCTCGCTAAATGAAGTGGCTGTTATGTCTGTATAACTTGGTTCTGCCTTTTTGGAAAACAGCCTTGCCCTGGCAGCATTTACAGCGTGACAGCTATTTGCATACACACGCACTCACGTAAAGAGCAGTACTAATGCTCGAGAATTTGTCAGTGTATTATCATAAACGTCTAAGAACAGTAGGGAGAGACTGCATTTTGCCAGATCAGGGGAAAGAGAAAAGCTTTTGGGATCAGGTGCCTATTTGCATCTAAAGAACGAATGAAAGAGAGAGCTACAAACTATGATCTAGAGTATTTTTCTACAGTAAGAAGCAAATACAGTATTTCTGCATTATGGATATTCAGGTAGTCCGTTGCTAGTTAGTCAAATTCACATGAAAATTAATTTTGCAGAATCAACATATACCTTCAACATGAATTATTAAGAAGCTCCAGGTTGTCCTGAAGTTAGTGCTAATACCTATGATTTGAATATACTTGTTCAGTTGGCCTTGCATTTGACAGTACGTAAAGCTGCCCTAAAAGTTGGATTTGACACACTGAATTAGTCTGCTTGGGCTGGTTCTGCATGCTGCAGGACGCTCTGCTGTATATTACTGTGTTCTAGAAATACTGTCTTTCTAAATGAGGCTAACAGTAGGGAGCGAACCTGAAAATAGGTGAAGTTGAAGCAGGATGAGGGGATGGTTTTCTTTGTGTAGGGAACTAAATGTGGATCTCATTTTATGAAGAGCTCCCAGGTGCTACGTGCATTTCTGGGTGGAAAGTCCCTACACAGGAAAAAATCCCTGTCTTGTAGAGTGGATCACCTGTGAAATGCCTTCTCACACCACTCATACTGGTCTGATGGACTTCTATCAGACCAGTATGAGTTAGTGTGTATTTTACATGATGTAGTTAAAGTTGCTTAACTTAACCTTCAAATGGAAATTTGGCCATTCACCTCAACTTGAATTCAGGAGCTAAAAAAAAAAGTCTTAAGCCTAGTTTGTTCCATTTGCTAAATTCTGTGGTCTGCTCCCCCATCACACATATGCACACACGTTTCTCCCCCACAAAACTGTGAAATACCCAGAAAATCTATTGCTCAGGTTTTGCAGGGGCACTGGTCGAGTCATTATAAGTCACAGGAAACTCTTCATGAAGCATGCTGTGTGGAAACTAAATACCAGACATGAGGTCAAAGCTCATGCAAGCCCTTTTTGTAAACGCTGACCTAGGTAGGAGTCAGGAGTCTGGGTATGAGTGAGGGTGTGCAAATTGAAAACAACTCTGCCACCCACCTTGAACCCTTCTCTCTGGCACACTCAAGTCATATGAAGTCTTGATTAGGCCAGGCTGCTTCCTGTTCTGGTGCTGATGTGCTGTGCCTCCCGCTGCACAAATGTCTTAATCCCTTAATATCATAATGCATTCTTTGTAAAAAGCTCTTTAGTTAAATGGGATTGCTATGAATATTAATTAAAGCTAGTGAACCATTTTGAGGTGGCTTAAATGAAAGATAATGCAAAAATGCAAATTACTCACTGTTAAACTTCACCGTTAGGAAGGATTTGTACTAGGTGATTTGCCTTCTAACCACGTTGTCTCTTTCTACCCCCCTCAGCCCCTCCCTTCACAACCATCTCACCTAATAGCAACCCCTCAAGATATGGCCTCAAAAAGAGCATTGGTGATTCTAGCAAAAGGGGCAGAGGAGATGGAGACTGTAATCCCCACTGATGTTATGAGAAGAGCTGGGGTGAGTATGTAGACAATGAAAAATCTTTTTGTGAGTGCTTGGTCAAGGGAAAATCTTGGCCTCAAGTTGATGTTCATTGCTAGGAGTTCAAGGTGTAGTCTGTTGTATGAGGTGAAAATTTACCCATGCCTTCTTGCTGGTTAGCAAATATTCGTGCCATGCCCCAAATAAGCGTGCACAACTACTGACATTTGTGCAAAAGATAAACTTTTAAAATAGGAGCCTAATGTAAACTGGAGTGGGTGTTTCAAGTAAATCTTAGCCTGTCAGAAAACATGGCTAATCCCATGCATAGTAACAGGAAGTGCTTTTTTTGTAGGGGTCTGAGCAGCTTGGTACATTACAGCTCATGACATTACGTAGCTTTTCTTGAGCTACTTTTAAAATTCTGTTATTAACCAGAATTCTGTCTGGTGGGATTCCTCATGCTGTTTGTTCCTTTTGCAACTATAGTGGTACACAATGTTATCATCTGATTAGGTATGAAAATAACATTTTACATACACCAACTTCATGTGTATAGAAATGACTAAAATGAAAATTACCTTCTCCCACCACCTTTGTCATTCCATTAATGTTCTCCCCATTTTGGCTGCCCTAAGAAGCACAAGCTTGTCTGCTTATTTAGTGAATGTGAGCTGTGCCATGCCCATCTATGATATTATGACCGGGCATCTAAAAGTCAAGGGAGAAAATTGAACACGCCATAAGTGTGTTTGAGAATGGCTTGAGCCTGCAGAGAGACTTTAATTCAATACCTGATCTACTTAGTCCAGCTCTCCTGAGTTGTATTGTTTTGTTTAAAACCTGTGGGATCAGGTGTCCTCTAAATGTCCTGTTTGAAAAGTTGAACTATTAGTTGAACTATTGTTAATCTCTAGGTGAATATCACTGCTTACCTTGTGCGTTTGAACTTCATCGTGGTTTGGGGAAACTTAAATGTTGCTCTGTTCTTGACAGCTTTCAGTAGTGCTTTGCTCATTCTGTATACTACTTAAGCACTAATGTATAAGAAAAATGCCCTAAATTCTTGAATTGTAACAATATATGTATTCTTCTGTTAGATCAAGGTGACTGTTGCAGGCCTAACAGGAAAAGAACCGGTGCAGTGCAGTCGAGATGTCTTCATTTGTCCAGATGCTAGTCTTGAAGATGCCAGAAAAGAGGTTGGTCATTCCCCTGATGTGATACAATGGCCAACATAGCCTTTCTCACAGTTTCAGGGGTGAATTTGGAAAGTTTATGCATTACCTTTAGAAATACGTTGCATGTTATGTTAGCTCTATGCAGTACTGAATCACAGAACTGCACATCCCGCAGTGCTCCCCTTCAGTGTTCTCCTGCTTCATAGCATGCTAGGATCAGACAGATTTCTTAATTCTGCAAGGGTATTTGTTTTTGCAAAGCTTCAAACATAGAGCTTTATTTTGTGTGCTAGTCAGCCCAACAAAATACCGTGATTTGGAACAACTGAAAAGTTCTGATGGGAAGCTAAACAATGCTGTTAGACCTGTACAGTAAGGTTGGAGCAAAACCACTTGTCCTTACAATGCAAGAGCTGCCATTTGCTTGCTGAAGGTCTTAAATGCACTAGGCTTAAAAGTTAGTTCTGTGACAGACTTTATCAACAATAGGCTCTTCCTGGAATAGGAAACAGTATTTTGTTCCATAATTGGAACTGGTTCTCTGATCATGAAGTGTTGTTCGACAGAAGAAAAGGTAGATCCCTTTGCTTCTCACTCGAGTCAGCTGTAGTGCCCTTAAAACAGTGTAATGTATCTACCAGCCTCTGTTGAAGAGAACAATTTTATCTTTTGTTTGTTTAGGGGCCTTACGATGTTGTGGTCCTGCCTGGGGGTAACCTTGGAGCTCAAAACTTGTCAGAGGTAAAGTTCTGGTATCTTAAAGATTCATGGGCATTCTCATGAGTAGTGGGTGGTCTACACTTGCTTAGTAATACTGCAAATTCAGTTCAGCATCTGAAAATTCTGTTCTGAATGAATCAGTAAACTAATTGTTAATTGTCTTAAGCCTTCTTGTGGATATATAGGTGAGACAACTGGGTAAATTCTTGGACTTTGAGTGTCTAGTTAAGCAGAATAAAAGTGGAAGGGTGCTCTGTATTGTGGGAAAATCTCTGTCTGTAATCACATGAAGATGAAACAGTTGCAAATGACGATTTAATGCCATGAAATTTAAAACAGGCTGAACCCACAGGATTCTGTTCCTTTGCTCAAGAATTCTGTCCCTGGTGCAAAACTGTTGTAGTGGTGGTATAAATACCTTGTGGAAGGCAGGCAGACAAACAAGTCGATCTATCAGATAGGATTTAGATGGTATCACACAGTTTGTAAGTCCTGGAATATGCGACAAATATCCCGTATAAATCTTCTTAAGAATGATAGAGACTGTCTGGAGGTATCTCATGAATACTCTTTCCTATCTGTCATGTGAAGTTTTCGAACAACAACTTTCTACGGCTATGGATTAACCAGCTTTTATGTGGGCGAAGTACTTCCTTGCAGTTCCTTCTGATTTCCTTGCTCTTTCCTTGTGGGGCAAGTATTTATTGGTTTCAGTTTTTCTCCTTCGTAGTGTTTTCATTGCCCTCTGTCCTGAGGCAGGATGGAGAGTTGTCAGCTGGTTTTCTTTGTGGAACTTGTTTATGAATTTGCGGTGGAAAATATTTCAACCGTGCTTCAAATAATCAACCCCAAACAATGACTTGTGATATGGTTTCTTCATACAGTCTCCTGCTGTGAGAGATATTTTGAAGGACCAGGAAAGCAGAAAAGGCCTGATTGCTGCTATATGTGCAGGTGGGTTAACAAGACGTCTTGCTTTGTAAAGCATTTGGATATGTTGAAAGGGCATGCAGTCAGTTTCCTGTCTTAGAGATCTGTATTCCTGTAAGTTAGTAGCAGGGATTTGTACTATACATGCACCCATCAGCATTTGAATTTTTTGTAAAGTTAATAGCAGAGGAATCTCTAAAATATGTGAACTCTTATCCTGCAAGGTCTGCTTGGTACCCAGTTCTTTCCAATGAGTTGTGTTACTGTCTTTAACCTAAAAAGTGAAAGGTAATGTGGTAGGATTTTTTACAAAATATTTGCTTATTCTGGTGATCTTTCTGCGAGGACACAGTGTTGGCAGAACAATCATTACTATAAATTTATCTCACATCTCCTCTCCTGCCCTTTAGCTTCAGAAGGAAGGCTGTAAATATAGAATTACAGGCTCACCCTCCCTCGTCTGAGTGGTAGCAAAAGATGGAACTACTCTGAGGAGAAGGTTGTTTGCTTACATATTCTGCACAGCTAGGTATCCAGTTCATTCCTTTGTAAGATTTGTATGTAAAAAAGCAGGATGAACAATTGCCAATACTCCCAACTGAACTGAGAGGCTGGCCTAGGTACCTGTAGCTGAGAACAAGGAAAGTGGTGATGAGCGTGTAAAAGACAGTCTAACAGAGTGTGTTTGTGGAGTGTGTTTTCACTTTTGTTTTCTGGTACGTTGCTGGGGGTTTTTTTGCTTTCATTCTTCAGTTAGGTGATAGGCATACAGAGTCGTGAACATTCTTGAATTTGGCAGTGGTAGTCTTCTACTTCTCTGTCTGTAGCTCTTGCAGAACAATCGCAAATTCACGGTTGCCCAGTAAAGGCCTTTGCTTGTAATCAGGATGGTTCATTTATTTAGGTATAATGCTTCTTAGAGCTGATTCCAACTGAACACAAAGAAGGTTATTTCCTGGACTATGTCTGAAATGAATCAAATGTACAGAAATGAAACTCACATTAGGCAAATCCTGCCTTCAGTTTCTTTTGGAATTCCCATAAGGATTTTCTGTCAGATGACCTAAGACCTCTTGACACAAACTCCTTCCTCAATTCAGGCCAAGGAGGAAGTGTGAAAAGAAAAGAGAAAGACTGTTAAAACCAAAAACTTAGCAGTTAGCCCATGATCTGTCCAAAATACTGCTGGGTATGCAATTCTAACATGTAAAGGCTTGCTCAAATGAAATTTCATCTGTTAAGTCTCTAAATTCAGGGCTTAACAAGGTCGTAAAGTAATTTTACCTAGTTAATGTTCAGATTGAAATGCAGACTTTTTGTTACTTAGTTTCAAGTAGTTTTAAATAAAACGTATTATTTGGAAGTAAAATGACCATTGTTCTTGACTCCTTCAAAGGCAACACAAGCATTGGTAGGACAGCTGCGCAAACTGGGTGTTCTCTAAACCCTCTCTTTTCTTCATCTGTTTCTCTGCACAGGGCGTTTTGTGTAATAGAATGGGAGAGGTTATACAGCTGTGTTCTTTTTGAGGCTTTTTGCTTCAGAGATAAGGGCTGGCATCAGGTTTATAAAAAGTAGTCTGTCCACGGTGAGCTTTGGCCCCTTGAGGGCCTGGTGCCTGAATGTGTGTTCTTAAAAGTGTTTGTAGCAGCAAACAGTTCCTCACTGGTGTAACTTCGTGTCCTTGCAGGTCCTACTGCCCTTCTGGCACATGGGATAGGGTTTGGAAGCAGAGTCACAACACATCCTTTGGCCAAAGATAAAATGATGAATGGAGGTATGTAATAACTTTCGTAAGTTTCTCTCTAAACCCTTCTCGGAATTTTTTGGTTTTGGCTGAACCCTTGATTTAAAGAAAGGAAAATGGCTTTTGTATCTTATTTTGTGTCTCTGAATTTCCTTAATGCTTTCCAGAATGTAATCAAAATTCAACTGAATACGCTAAGACTGTATTTCTAAGTCTGTTTAACCTGAAAATACAGGGCCCCATTAATGTTCTCATCCTTGGGGAAGATACGCTGCTGCTGTCATACTAGGAGCATTTTTTCCCTTATCCTCTTGAGGCTGAGCCATCTCTTGCCCTTTTGGTTCTTTGCCTCAGTGTTCCCAACAGCAAACCTCAGCAGCACCTTTCCTGCTCTCTCATGAGTAGTGCTTTGGTGCTGTGAGCAGCTGATGGGTCTACACTTCTTTCTCATAACTAAAGGAAGTGGTGGTGAAGCACTATTAAGAAGTCATTCTGTGAACGTTAACGAGCTTGAAGGTGAGCAGGAGATGGCAGGGTTCCTCCAGTTTCCTCTGCATGCATTTGGAAAAAAGAAAGTTGTGAACAGCTACACAAAAGCAGTCTGACTTCCAAAAGTAACCCCACGGGAACTGACAGGCACAGCGAGCGCTTCTTGATGAGCTTGTAGAATCAGAGGTGCATTCCCATACCATGCGAATAAGCTGCCAGAGCTCCCTGCGGGCCCTTTTCCTCCCCGAGGACTGCAGGTAGTGATGAGCTGCTTGGTTCCGGGGGGCAGGGGTGCAGCGCCCGAGGCAGGCTGGGCCCGCACAGGTGGCTGAGGTGCCTTCTGTGGAGCACGGACGCTGTCGGTGGGGAGCCACCGCTCCTCAGCTGCTGTAGCCTGCGGGCAGCAGGCGGCGGCGTCCTGCGGCAGGCAGGTCTATGCTCTGCGGCAGCTGCGGGCACTGTGCTGGAGACTGACCCTCTTTCTGTTGTGTGTCCTCCCAAGCACACTACTGCTACTCCGAGAGCCGTGTGGAGAAAGATGGGAACATCCTCACCAGCCGTGGCCCTGGTACCAGCTTTGAATTTGGATTGGCCATTGTTGAAACACTGATGGGGAAGGAAGTGGCCGAACAGGTGAAGGCACCCCTAATACTGAAAGAGTGAAATCCTGGTGTGGGACAGGGAGTAGGACAATTTCGGATGGAGAGTCTTGTCCTTTGTAGAATAACTGTAAGATGCACTGTTGTAAATACAATTTAATTGTGGGTGAAATTAGCAACGGTACTTGCCTAAACTGGGATACCTTAACAAACCAGTGGTCTTTATTTCTGGAAAAAGATCCTGTTAGCAAAAAGCTTCATCATGAAAAAGCAGCCAGCACCTAATAATCTTAGTTAGCTCTTGGATGGCATTTAAAAATCATATGGGAAGATGTTTGCTGAGTAAATAAAAATGAAGCAACCCTGCTTGTGTGTTGTTGCTTTGTGTGTTTTCTCCCAGCCCAGACCTGTTAAACCTTTTTACCACTATGGCTAGCAATGTACTATTGAAAACAACTGTCTAGAATCTCACACAGTTCTTCTGACGTGTGAGCTGAAATGAGAAGGTGGTCAAGCACTGGAACAAGCTCCCTAGGGAAGTGGTCATGGCCCCAAGCCTGTTGGTGTTAAAGAAGCGTTTGGGCAACGCTCTTAGATACATGGTTTAACTTTTAGGTTGCCCTGTGCAGAGTCAGGAGTTGGACTTGATGATGCTCGTGGGTCTCTTCCAACTCAAGATATTCTGTGATTCTATGAAATAGATTATTAAGTTGTAACTTAGAATTTGTTAAAACAATATTTAGTTTCCTGTATGCAAATAAGGCCAATTACTAGTATTGATTCTAAGACAGCATGGAACTAAATTAAAAGCGGGAATATTCTTACCTTGTCAAGCACCCTAGAGTTCCTATAGCTAGCAGGTTGTCCATGATACTATTGGAATTTGTCTTCTACATTAAATGATTGCAGATCCATTGAGCTATTCAGGCAGCTAATAATCGGCATAAAGCAGGAAGTTTGGACTTGGTAGCTTACCACCAGTAGCAGTGCTTGTTTCTGCTTACTGTAAATCAGAACTTGATACAAGCCTGGCTTAAGTGAGCGTATGTCAGTTTAGAGGAGTTGCTGGACAGGTCTCTGGAGGAAGTAGTGGAGCTTCTTCCATGATAATTAAGAATTTGGGATCAATTTTTGTCTTTGCTACCTGTCTTTTACCAAATAACTCTGCTGTTACCTGGCTCTGTCAGCAATCACTTACAAGATGGCAGCTCACTGGACTCTGAAGTTACCATAGCATCTGGAGACCTGGTTCTGCATACATCTGAAGTGTACAGTCTGAACTTTAGAAAATGACTGCATAGGTGCCTTCATGATGATTGCTTATTTTAATGGGAAACAAGTTCATTCTCAATTACTGCATTTTGGTAATGAAATACATAGGTACTTTTGCCAATTTAGAATTAAGAAATGTCTCTACACTGTTAGTATCTACTGGAAGAACTGCTTTAGCTGTATGCTCTGCCTCTAATTTGTTTAGGAAATCTTCCTTCTGTTTCTCTAGCTTTGAAATATGCTCAAGATATGCAAAAAGTTCTAATCTATGTAAGATTGGACATGTTTGTTTGTTAAATCTGCACGTCTAGCTGGTATTGCCATGCAAATGTAAACCAAATGATGGAAAGATTCTTTGTCCTAGAATCTGGAATAATCACTTGTTTTGTAAATGAGCATGATTCAGAATACAGGAAAAGCTGTGCATTCCTGGGCTGTAGTACTGCTTTATAGCATTAGAAGGAAAAGATTTCTGTGCTTGTATTATATTTAGGCTTCCAGAAATCTTGTAATATAAGGCATTAATGAAGCGGACAGAAATTTGATTATACATTTTTATTTTTTATTCTAAGGCTGAGAGAGTTCAGTTTACAGATATGAGGTTTTTCAATGTGTACATTTGGGCTTTCCCACTCCTATTAAAGTAGGAATAGGAAAGCACTCAGTAAAATGAGCTTAGAGCCCATTAATGTATCTGGTTAACTTGCAGATTCTTTCACTGCATTCAGCAAAAAGGACCTGGTTAATGACCTGTGGTAATGCTGCTTGCATCACAGTTTCCTTCATAAAGCTGACCCTGTTCCCAACCTTTTACATTGCAGATGTCCAGCAAACCTGAATTTACATGGGTTCTCTGTTTCTGCCAAGGTGTCGTTAACTCAGTCTTTAAGTTAGGGGAGGTGTATGAACTAAGATTAGGCTAATTTGCCTCTTAGGGGAAGTGTTAAGAAGGAATTTGCTGATTTGAGGGAAAAAAAATTGCCTTCCAATTTGTGAAATGCTTTTTTCCTCTCTCCTTATCCAGTTCATACAGAGGTTCCCTAGCTGTTAGATATCTCTCTTCCTAAAATCCCCTTTATCTGCTGCTGAAAGATGAGTTGAGGTACTTTTCTTCTCGGTGTTTCATGAGCGCTAGAAACGTTGTGCCTTTTTATTATTGGCAAGCTTTAGTTTTAGAGCCTATGGTAATTGGATATTTGCTGCCACAGAACTTGGCTTAAAATGAAGAGAGTGCATCCACTCTTCTCTAGGTAGCATTTACCATGCTGTTCCCTGACAGTTGGAGGATTTGGGGGATGGATTGTTTTCCTGCTGAGAAGGTAGTCAGTTAGCATCTGCTGTATGCCTCGTATGCCTCTCAAGAACTGTGGTTTTTTTCTCTTGATTCTGGTTGTTGTGTAGGCTTGAATGCATAATTGAGAGTGAGCTCTTTTATTGACTTGAGAAGTATTATATGACTTAGGGACGGGAATGTACACAAGATGGCATAGATGCTAGTGTCAGCAGTGAATACTTGTAATGCTGAAAAATATTTTCCTTCAGAATGAAGGAGATTATAAATGAAGCAGCAGCTCTGAACCAGAAGAAACAAAGAACCTGCAGAGACTGAGTAGTCTGGTTTTGCTGCAGTTCTTTGGCAAGTTTCTTTCCAAAAAGGGAAAGCAAAGTACACAGGTGCAAATCCTAATCCAGGAATATGTCCCTCTGAGCAACAGAGAAAGGATGCTCTTCTAGAGAGAGAGAGGCATTACTTTTGAAATAGGTGGAGACAAACGCAACCATAACGGATGCAAAACAGCCTGCACACTAGTACTTACAGCTGTAAAAGTACACAGGGGAATATGCTTCATCCAGTAATTACAAGCCTTGGACGGCTTGCTAGCCATTTTGAATATGCATACTACTTGGTATGACCTAACTACAAGGCATGAAACCCACAGTGACTGTCAGAGCAAAGAATGATTACTTAATCAGATTATTTTGTTTGTTCTTTCAACAAAAAAGATGCATTGTGATGCAAGATGTAAGCAATGATCCCAAAAGATAGACAGCTGTCTTCCAGCAGCCTGGATGACATGTGACTTGGTTGGAAAGATAAGCATGTAAAAGAGAAGTAGGAAGGTGCCAACCACAGAAATAATCACGAGCTCTGCATCCATACCGTCATTCAGGTTCACATACTGTACCTCCAGAAAAAAGGATGCATTGCTGTTACATGGAGACTACATTTTAGTAGGACATGGGATGCAATGTTTGAAGTTTGAAAAATAAGCAACAAAACACTGAGTGAATGAATAAATTGTTGCTCAAAATTTTAAATAATAGTTTGGCATGTTTAGAATGTGGTCTTGCGTGTGGTACGTCTGTGTGAAATGCAGTGTGGAAAGAAAGCAAAATACATAAAATGAGAGCTGAGCAGGCCCCAGCACAGGTCTGCGTACCTGCTGCCCTGATCTGTCAGCTAAATGCTTACTCCGCTAACATTTCCGAACTTTCATGGAGATTCTGTAGTTCTTGCAGCATCGTCACATGGCAGGAAGTTAAAAGGTTTCTGGGAAGAACAGCAAAAAGGGACAAGCTGCCCCTGCCGGAACAATTTATCTGGCCTTCAGCCTCTTCCCTGCTGTCTCTTGAGAAGCCTCCACGGAAGGGAAGGGGCTAGGAGCAGGTTGCGTGAATCGCTGTAGCGGGTGCCGCCTCAGACACTGGCCCAGCTCCTTCAGTAAGCGTGCGTTCAGTGGGGTAGGCATCCCAAGGCAGACCTTACCCTTCCAGAGCTGCCAGACCTGCTGTACATGAATCTTCCGTGTCTAGGAGCATCCCCCTTTCTGCATAAGTGGACACTCTGCAGAGCTCTGTGCATGCAGAGTAGGCTCAGCCACACAGCCCAGAGGTGAAGGAATTGAATCCAGGTCTCCTGTGTCCCGAGTACTCTAACCAGTAGATTACTAGTTAAGGGACTAGGCAGCGTTATTGGTTTGTCTTTTTCTGGACACTCTTTGGGAAATGGGGCTGACGTACATAATTAATAGGCTCCAGAAGCAGGTTCAGACTTGCAAAACCCAGTATCCTATTTTTTAGGTAACGTAATTCCTCTGTATTGTCTAGGTGCATTGAGGACTCCACCGGGTGGCACAGCAGTTAAGTATTGCAGTGCTCTCTGTTGCACTGTCTCTTTAGCTGCTCTAGAGCCTTTGTGCTTTCTACAAAACTGTTGTGTGTGCTAGAAGGTGCCAGTGATTTTATACAAGCTTATATACAAGCTTTTATACTCGGGCTTGTTGTTCTTTTCCTTAACTTCATTCAACAGCTTCTAATTATACCCTTTGTACAACCTTAAATAATTCCTCCCTGTGCAGGGTTTACAGCCCTTCGAGTCTTGTAGATACTTACGTACCTTTAACAATTTAATACAAGGCCATTCCAGTAATGGTAGAGGGAGGAAGAAGTAAAGGTGTCTGAGGATCTCATGCAAGCACTCATATTCTAAAGAGCAGACTTATGTCTAGAGAGACTTGTGTAACAACGGTGACACTGACTTTTTCCACAGCTGCTGAAGTTTCCCAGCAGGACTAGGGACATAATGATTTTCTGAGCAAATCTTTCTGATTTCTAAATATCGATGGTGTAACTATTTTTACAGTTCACACTGTCAACAACTCTGAGCCACAGCCAGAACTTGCCTGCAGTTCAGGCGCATACTCAGTCAGTAACAGGTTGCAGTCTAAAGCCTGCAACCATCCTCTCCTCATTGATGGTTATGGTAGAATTTCCTTTGGGATTCTCGGTGTTCCTTGCGATCTTGTAGAGCAGCTATTCTGAATCAAAGGAATTCCCTGAATGCAAACAGGCGTGTTTCTGCAGGTGCTTCTGCAATGAAAATTTCATCTGCTGTGTGTTGAACAGAGGATTTCTGCTATTAACTGTATAGTTTGACTCTGACTATAGCCCCAAATATTTAAAGATCTTTATTTTTCAGTAGACTATAAAGTGTAATCTTGTGACTTACTCCTTCCAGTCTAGTACCAAATTGAATTTTCCTTAATTATGCATTTTTATTTGCTGTTCAAGACTTAGTGAAAAGAGAAGTAATTCCATTCTAAAGCATCGGTGAAGTTCCCCACAGATAGCTGTCCAAATCAATGTCTCCTGTATTCTGACCAGGAATGCCCAGAGTCAATTTTCAGGTTTTTGATAAGAGCTTTTGAAGTCATGTGCATTACAGCACCACATGCTTGAGACAGACTGCTTGCTCCTTCAGGACACCCAAAGTATTGGCCTAAGTTTGCTGCCAGTTCCTAAGAAAAAAATTTCTTGAGCGGTGACCATCATTCCTTCAAACAGCTCGGAAACAGTTTTTTCCAGGGTTGAGCAGCAGCTGTGGGCACTGAGAGCCCACCATGGCCCTGACCAGCCTCACCTGGGCCCTCTCGGCACCCTCTGCCCGTGGCCCAAGAGCTCCATATAAGCTGAGGCTTGGGGTCAGCTCTGGTCTTTGAGGAGCCTGAGGGGGCTTCCTGGTTTGACTTTGGACCTGCCTCTCTGCTTCAGAGCTGCTGGATGATCGATCACTGGACTGCTGGCTGAAGCTGTTGCTTCTGCAGGACCTGCTCGGCTCTCCTTGCTCAGGTGCTGTGGGACTATGCCCCTGGTTGGCACAGGGTGCTGCCCTGGCTGGCGTCGCTGCTGCTTTTGGCTCTGCTATTGCGGAGAAGCTACTGCTGTTGCTCCCTGCTAGTCAGTACCGCTGTGTTTGCTCTTTGAGAATACAGGATTTGCAGCTGGGCAATGCAGCATCGTTTGCTAGCTCTAAACCTGGCAACAAGGATACTTTCTGCTCTGCAGTTTAGTTGGAAGCGCTTTAGTTCTTAAAGATTCTTTTCATGGATCTTGCTTCTAGAATTTAGGAATTTCTGAATTGCTGTACTCTTAAGAGGCATATTTCTGTTGAGGTTTTTGCAGTTACAGCTAGTCTTTAAACTAGTGTTTGGTTTCTCCATGTTGTTACGTTTCAGTGAGTTATTTTGGGAGACTGGTCTGTATGTAGTTTCTAAACCACTTTAAATTGCACACGTTGCACTCTAAGTACTACCAGCTCTGGGAGCTGCCTACTTTTGTACATTGAAACATGTCCAAGTTATAATGAGTCCTCCTAAGAAAGTATTGCTTACTTCCACATACACACAGCTCTAGTCTCAGACTCCCACTTTCTCCTGTATTATTTTGTATATAAATTGGAACAAGCCCTCTGACGGTGCAGTGGCTGGCTGGGCTGGCCGTGGCTGGCAGGTGGGAGGCAAGCTGCCTTGAGCAGGGATGAAGCTGAGCACTGATGGGCACCGCGCTGCCACTTGCATTTGTAACAGGAAATCTGCTGCTGGGTGGGGAATGGCTGTCAGAGAACTGGCAACAGAAGACGCATTTGTCTGTGCTAGCTTCTCTCATTGCCACATCTGATGTGTTAATCGGTTGTTCCTCTGCTGTGTTTGGCAAAGGAGTACTTTCCCTTCCTTTTGGTTCTGCAGAAGGGGAACGAATGCTTGTACTAGGAAACTCTAGGAATAATGCAGCTCGAGGATCCCTGGATGGGCTTACAAAGGCACAGGCTTTGCCATCAGCTTTCAATCAATCCCTTGGAGCAAACATAAGAGGGGTTTTTTTTCTCCTTCCTCGTCGGAGAACTACAGAGTACTAACACCCTTAACGTAATTTAGAAAAAAGAAAAGGGTTCCTGCCCAGCCCGAGGGTGACACCCGGCAGGCCGCTCCCGGGACCGCGCAGCCGCGGCGCCGTCCCCAGAGAACAGCCCCCGCCGAGCGGGCCGGCAGCGCCAGCGCGCCCCCGTGCGGGGCCTGCGCGCCCCCGCTGCTGCCGCAGCCACGGCGGCTTCCCTCCCTCCTGGCCGGCCTCCTTCCTTCCTTCCCTCCCTCCCGGCCGGCCGGCCGGCCTGCTTCGTTCCTTCCTTCCTTCCCTCCCTCCCGGCTTCCTCCCTTCCCTCCCTCCCGGCCGGCTTGCTTTCTTCCCTCCTTCCTCCCTTCCCTCCCTCCCGGCCGGCTTGCTTCCTTCCCTCCTTCCTCCCTTCCCTCCCTCCCGGCCGGCTTGCTTCCTTCCCTCCTTCCTCCCTTCCCTCCCTCCCGGCCGGCTTGCTTCCTTCCCTCCTTCCTCCCTTCCTTCCCTCCCGGCCGGCTTGCTTCCCTCCTTCCCTCCCAGCGGGCTTGCTTCCCTGCTTCCTCCCTTCCCTCCTGGCCGGCTTGCTCCCTCCCCTCCCTCCCAGGCGGCCGGCCTGCTTCATTCCTTCCTTCCTTCCTTCCCTCCCGGCCGGCTTCCCTTCCCTCCTTCCTTCCTTCCCTCCCAGCCAGCCAGCTTCCTTCCTTCCCTCCTGGCCGGCCGGCTTCCTTCCTTGCTTCCTTCCTGCCTTCCCTCCTTCCTTCCTTCCCTCCCGGCCGGCCGCCTTCCCGCCTTCCCGCCTTCCCTCCTTCCTTCCTTCCCTCCTGGCCGGCTTGCTTCCTTCCCTCCTTCCTCCCTTCCTTCCCTCCCGGCCGGCTTGCTTCCCTCCTTCCCTCCCAGCGGGCTTGCTTCCCTGCTTCCTCCCTTCCCTCCTGGCCGGCTTGCTCCCTCCCCTCCCTCCCAGGCGGCCGGCCTGCTTCATTCCTTCCTTCCTTCCTTCCCTCCCGGCCGGCTTCCCTTCCCTCCCTCCCTTCCCTCCTTCCTTCCTTCCCTCCCAGCCAGCCAGCTTCCTTCCTTCCCTCCTTCCTTCCTTCCCTCCTGGCCGGCCGGCTTCCTTCCTTGCTTCCTTCCTTCCTTCCCTCCCTCCTTCCTTCCCTCCCGGCCGGCCGCCTTCCCGCCTTCCCTCCTTCCTTCCTTCCCTCCTGGCCGGCTTGCTTCCTTCCCTCCTTCCTTCCTTCCCTCCTGGCCGGCTTGCTTGCTTCCTTGCTTGCTTCCCTCCTGGCCAGCTTGCTTGCTTCCTTGCTTGCTTCCTTCTTTCCTTCCCTCCCGGCTGGCTGGCTTGCTTCCTTCCTTGCTTGCTTCCTTCCTTCCCTCCCGGCTAGCTGGCTGGCTTGCTTCCTTCCCTCCCTCCCGGCTGGCCTCCTTCCTTCCTTGCTTCCCTCTTTCCTTGCCTTCCGTCCGGCCTCCTTCCCTCCCGGCCAGCTTTCCTCCCTCCTGGCCGGCCGGCCTCCTTCCTTTCCTCCTCCCTCCTTCCCTCCCTCGCTCCTGGCCTGCCTGCCTCCTCTGCCTCCCTCCCAGCCTGCCTCCCTCGCTCTCTCTCAGCCTGCCTGCCTCCCTCCTTCTCTCCCTCCCTCCCGGCCAGCCTCCTGCCTTACCTCCCTCCTTCTCTCTCTCCCTCCGGCCCTGGGCACAGTGGAGGCCGAGCTCGTGCGACAGGAGTTTCCATCGGTCACTAAAAGGAGTCGGAGGCTTTGGGCTCTCTAGCTTTGGGTGGAAAGGTCTTGGCTGCTTGGGCATTACTTTGTGTTGAGCCCATTTCAGGGGAATATTCAGCCTTGGTGAATTCTCCAGGGCTGTAGCCAGCGAGACTGTCTGCATCCCGTCGTATCGCTTGAGAAAGCCAGGGTTCTGTATTTGTGTTGGGCTGGTCACTCCCTTGTGCATGACTGAATGTCCCAATGTAAAGCTCGGGCGTTAAACTGTAAACTGGACTGCTTGTAACACAAGCCTTACTCTTTCTGCTGCTCCAGGGCATGCAATAGCATCCTGTCTTATCGTGGAGACTGCTTTTGATCAAGTTGGTCTGATTAAGCTCAGATGACAGGAGAAGTGTGGCCTGGGAGAGGCAGTATGTCCAGAGGACCCTGCAATGGCCTGTTCAGCTGTTAGCAGCCCAAGAAGCTGAGCAGTCTCGAGCTAACTCTTGCGCACTGCGTTGTGTTACCCAAAGCTAGGATTGGACTACTGCCTGCGCCTGCTGCCTCTGTCTCAGTGGAGCGGTAGTCTGCTCCTCCAAAGGAAAGGTTGACTGAGGAGTGACGGGGTCCTTGGCTGTTCCCACAGAACAATACTATTGTGTATTGCATCCAGCACAGGGCATCACATGACTGATAAAACCTATAGACGAAAATGGCCTAACGTGGTCTCCTCCCCCCTAAAAACATGTATGTTTAGACTGTTGGTCTTTAACAAAACACTAGCATTAAATCATTTAACTTGAAGCTAGGAGCTAAACAGTTAATCCTTCCTTTAGGCTAGCCCTTCATCTTCAGACCCCTGTGCCAGTTCTGCATCAGCCTCTGTATAAGGCAGGAGCTCACTGGCACTTGCCTCGCTGCCATCCATTTTTTAAAGAGTGTGTCTTGGACAGGGCTGTCTGTCCCTGTGGCTTTTAGTGAAGTGACCACTTCAGTTCATTGGGTTTTTTCAGCATGATGAGAGATACTCTGTGAAAAGACAGCCCTCCCTCCCCCCAGCAAAAGCAGTTCAGGCTATTTTAATCCCACGAGCAACAGAATGTGTCAGGGTGCGCGCTGTAATCTCATCTCCGCCCTGAGTTGTTAGAGACCTCTGCATTGCCACGTGCCTATCGCTGTGCTGGAGCAATGTAGATTCTGCATCGTAAGAGCACAACCCCAATTCATATTGCTTAAGCTCGAAGTGCAGGGGTGTGCAACCAGGATGCAGGAAAACTTTTATTGAATAACTTGTCAACATGATAGATGACAGATGAAGTCACCAAGTGCAACCTAATATGGTTGGAGTCTCAGGTTTCCTCTGGACCTTGCTTAACAGCCAGTAAATGACAACACAGGGATTGCAAGGCAATGAGTAACCTTGCAAAGGTCCATTTGCTGTTTGCTTGTGTCTCCCTTGCACCTTGCCATGCAGCAGCTGGACTCAACGTGGCATGAGCTGATGTGGTCCTCAGTGTGAACTTCCCTGAAGCTGATAAGTTCCCCAAGAACTTCATGCCTGAAGACTGCTACATGTATAGGGCTGGTTGTATGTTCCAGTTGCCTTCCAGAAGGGTGCTCAGTAGTGAGTGCTCACTTGTGAGCATAATAAACACGTTAGCAAAGGTAAAATACATATTTTAGGCAAGAGGAACATGCCCCTCTGTCTCCTGGGTAGGTGGTGGGCAGACGATCGTTCTTCTGCATCAGGCCTGATCATCCTATGCTTGATCCAAAGACTTTGTGCGTGGAGGGCCTCTTAGTGTTTTCTCACGATGGCTCAATGTGCAGTGGTTAGCATCCTTGAGCAGATTCAGGGTGGTGATGGTGGGGTAATCTGGCAACATTTCTTTCTCTGGTGTTTCATGGTGGTATATTTGCACTCTTCTTCCTTTGCAGCTTTCACTGTCACCCATTTGTGGGTGACAGTTTTAATCTTCAGCAAGAAGCTGCAGGTTTTAAACATAGAAGCATCTCTTCCTCTGAATCACTTTGTAAGGAAATGAATAGCAGTAATGGTTCCCATGTTTCAGTGGCATGCCACTTAAAATTTGGAATACCTAACACCTTTTCCAAAATTAACCGCAGCTGGGATCAAGGTGCACACCAATATATAAATAATATAGCAACAGTCTATGAGCAATTGCGGGTGTGGCTTCCATATATGATTCAGAAAAAATAATGAGCTGTGTGGATGCAAATAGGCATTTGGGCGGGGATTATGCAAGGCCTGAATTACAATGCAAGATGGGTGGGGGTAACACCTCTTTCAGCTTACAAATGCTAATCACAAGCTCAGCAGCCAGAAATCTCTGCAGTACTATTTAACAAATATTAATAAGTATAATTAAACCTCGTGTGCTAGATTTTCAGTGCCAAGGAGCTATGAGAAACAGAAAATTTGCTATATGTTTTCAGTTTTAAATTAATATAACCTGCTTTGGAAAGCAAGCTATCAAGAAAAGACAAGACTAGACTACTTTAAAACAATAAAAAAGTTTACCCCAGGAACACTCAACACACACACAAAATCAATAGGTTACCTAACTGCAGAGACCCTACAAGCAGATAAAATTATGCATCTTGTTACCTCCATCTCAAATTTCCTTCTTGACAGTAATCTAGAGAGCATGTATTTAACATACAGCTTGTAATACTATTAAAAGCATTTATAAGGGCCGCAGTCTGTAATCATGAGTTTGAAGGGTGGGAATTCCACCGTGACTGATCTGGTCATCATCTTAACCCTGAATTCCTGGCAAGAGTCGGTTTGAACACCATCAGCAACTACTCCCTACTGTAATAACTGCCCTTGCAAAATTGGTGTCTTTGTCCTGGACTAGCTGGATGTTTTGCTTTATCATGTCAAACCTACCACTTCACTCGGACTGCTTAAAAATAAAACCAAGGCTGCAGCAGGAGGAAATGCAATCTCAGTGAGAGCTCTTCTGCAGTTTCAGGACAGTAGCCCTTGTGCCTATTGCAGTCTGGGAGTGAACGGAAAACTAATAGTGACAGCAACAACAATGATCAGTAATTTTAAATGACTGCAGAATTTAATTATGTTGTCAATCAGCATGCTTCCAAATTGGGTTTATTTTCTGTCTTGATTTATCTCTTATGATGCAAGAGGAACTGGCAATGGAGAGGTTTTTAAATGACCTCCCACTACAGCTGTGTGTTATTTCCTGACATCTGTTTAAGAGCAAGTTAACATGGTGGAGAAGTTAAGCTAATGGTTTTTTCAAGTCACCAGGTACTAACACAGCCTCTTCCCTTCAGGAAAAGGTATATTGAGGCAAACATTCTATCCTGTAGTTACCAGCTAGACTCAGCTCCTCTGGGTTGATTTGCTAGTCTGAAACTCACCAAGTGGGGGGGGGTTCACCAACACCAGAGCAGCCAAGCGGCACTAGGCAACACTGACCCTTACACAGGGGAGATATGGCAGAGGCTTCTTGCTGCCACTGGTTACTCAGAGTGCGTTTTTGCTTGTGGCATCGACAGTTTTGAGTCTGGGGAAGAGGTCACATCCCACACCCTCCCCCCCAGCTTTGCTGCCAGCCACATTCCATTGAGGTCTGCTCAGGGATGTGGGTTCACTGTAGGGCTGCTCTGGATCCAGCCCTCTGTAGTTGTGCAGTACAACTCCCTTCGCCCCAGCACCGCTGCCTCTGGGACCAGTGGGTCCTCACTGACATGGCAGGGTGGTCACAACAGTGCTGCTGAGGCAAGAGAGAGACTGCCGGGGGGGTGAGCAGTATGCATAGCCCACTTCAATCAGGAGGCTACGGGAAGCGTTGCCTTTCATTAGATGCACATCTTCCTTCCCTGCTTTAACACAAATTCCTTGACTCTTCAGACTTCAGTGTATCAAGTCATAACTGCTTTGAAGTGTGATTATTCCAGTCAAATCTATCTGGCAAGGGGCTTCCTCCTCAGAGGTAAGCTGTCAGGCCTTGCCCAGGTGAGCCCAAGCTCTGAATATTCAAACATGTGATCAGGCTGTTGCAAAAGCATGTTGTGTCCTGACAAGTCTTACCATGTGTCAGGGGATGAGCAGAGAAATGTCTTCTGGCCAGAACTTGCAAAGCTTCCCCCACAGCTCTACAGCCTTAATTACTCACTTGGAAAATGGAATACAATTTTTGGATCATGCAAACTTTGTCCCCCAAAGCACAGGAATCTGATGTCTAAGAATACACAAGCGAGGCTTCCACCTGCCTTTGTCAGTGACCTCCTCATTGTCACCCAGAGAGAACCACTGAACTGTGGACCAAGTCCTCAGTGAAACCTTATCACTTTGGATTTTTAAAGGGAAAATGGCCAAGTTACTTAAATGCTGTAAGACGTGCCTATAAATGACTTTCCTCATACTGAAGAGGCACGTGAGCTCTGTAACCTGCTAGAATGTCTTGCTCATAGCCAAGCAGTTCCAGTCACTGTTTTCAATTCAGGTTCAGTCTGTTTTACTTCAGTTACAGTCACACTAAACTTAAGTTTATCATTTAACTTCTGATATGAGACTTAACACTGTGCTGTTACTCAGCTGACACACAGTAGGAAAGGTAGCATCACCACAGAGTAATTTTTTTTTAATACTCGGGACTGAGTAGACAATACCAATAGTTTCAAGAAAGGAGTGTGCAATTCTCTTTTTTTTTTTTCTAGGAGAAAAACTATAATGGAGGTTAGGTTAAAAGTCTTGCACTTTTTTTGGAACTTCAGAAAAGGTTATGTAAGGCCATTCAAAAGCACAAGTTTTACAAGGTTTTTAAGCTTTTCAGCACTGTAAATATGAAAATAGTTTGCACTCGGAAGTAGATCTTATTCTGAGGAAGTAAAAAATGTCTTGCTGCTACATTGGCAGAAAAGGTTCTAGCCCAATGTCTAGGGAACTTCCACTGCTAACAGAAGTGAAAATAAGTGCCGGGGTGCAGGGCTGGGGAAATTGTAACAAATACCCCATTTTATACCAAAGACATGTTCAGCTGTTAGTCACTTTAGAAATCTCTTTGGCTTGCCTTGCGCAAATACTAAGCAACAGCATCAAGTCAGTGTGAAGTGCAATGAGTTAGGACAGAAAGCTTATCCTATCACTGTATTGACAAAGAGAACAGTGAATTGAGACCTGGCAGCAAGTGCGATGGCTCAGACTCACAGTTTTACTTCATCCACGTGCAATGTCTTATACATCCAGTAATACAGAATGTGTGGGCTGGCCACCCTGTCAAGAGGGGTTCACTTCTCAGTGCACGCACTGGCCATGTGGCTTTTCCCCAAGTGCTTTAAGCCAAAACGATCCCACTGAAAGCAGGGAAAATGCTTGCTGTGGGGTGCCTGGATGGGGAAGCTGTCGTCTTTTTCCCATCCAAGAGTGGCTTTGCTACTAATTTGAGAGTAAATGCTATTAAGGGCAGAACTGAGACTTGAGGCCTTTGGAAATTCAAGTGCTTCCAGGTAAGGGGAAAAGACCAGTCTGTTCAAGCACAGGAACCTAGGCTAAAAAGGGGGGTTCCAAGTATCAGGAATGGAATGGGACCCAGAGGTAAAAGCTACGAGAGATTTGCAGGGCAGTTGCTTAGTTTTAGACTGAGTTCTACTGAAATGACAACTACTGAGTCTGTGCTAAGTCTCACCATCAACAAGGAACGAGCTGCAGCTTAGCAGCATTGCTTTATTTGCTGCAGCAGCGATGGTGTAACTGAGAAGGTATTTTATTTTGGGGTCCTAGAGTTAAAGCTGCTCAGATTTAAGGGGAAGATTGCAAGTACCAATTTGACTTTTCCCACCTTAGAAAAATCTAGGGGTTGAAGGGGAAGCAGAGCTTTCAGTAGGATGAATATTATAGTCAACAGCCTTGCACAGGATTAGATAACTTGTTTATGTTTTGGAGGCCAACCTGCGTGGGCTCTTAGCAGTGTTATGGCACAGCAGTAGGTTTTTAAGCACTTACATAAATGCAGCTTAGCAATCTCCCCAGCTATAAAAGCCAAGGCATTAGGCATTACTGAAAAACTACAACTCACATTTTTCCCATCGAGTAGAATGCCAAGGATGGTAACCTGCTTTATTCTGAAATAAGCTCATTCACAGAAAATGTGAAGACTTCAGCCTGCTGGATCAAGGCAAGTATTTACCTGCATACACAGCTAAAAGATCAAAGTTGTGTGATGCTTCATATCTTCAGTAACCTTATGCATGGCTCGCATACTACAGTTAAATATACTTGCTTTGTGATGAGTATTCGCAATTTCTTTCTCCTCCTAAGAAAAAAAATTACCATGCTGTGCTCAAGCTTTTTTCATCCTCAGAATATGAGTAGCTCCTCTTCAGTCACCCTTAATGTACAATTTAGTTCTTTTTTAACATGAGAAATTGAAGACAGGAACACTACTGCCCTCTCTTTTCTGTATGATGGTGCCTAACATGCTATAGGTGACTCTAGAAATAACAAAGGTTATGAATAAAGGTAGGCCAAATACCTTAATCTTGCAGGATATTTTATGGCCAGCACAAAACTATAGACACCATGCTACCAGGTAGTAAGGAGGAACTAAAATTAATGGTGTGCAATGTGAGTTATTGAACACTTCTGCAGAAATCTTAATTTTAACTAAATGCAAGCTGAATTCAACACTTGTTGCACATTTAACATTATTCACTTTGAACTCTCCAGTAAACGCAGAACTCAAATGCGCAATTGCATAACTATTCAATAAAGCAAAAACCAAAATGTATCATAAATAAGTATTTTATAACTTTATTAAACTCAAGACATGACAATATTCAAAATACAAAGTGAATTTTTTTACTCAATACTGTACACGATGCAGAAATATCAGTGCATTTCTCTAGCATGTATTTCACCTTCATTTAGTTTGTACTAAAACAAGTAAAAAGTAAGCTTTAAAATAGCTCAAACATCTCATTCAGCAGTTTAAACTGTAAACAGCTTGTTTGTTAGGAGGAACACATTCATCTTCTGTACCTCCGTTAATGAGCACCCTTTCTCTTGTGCTTATCTGTAAGAGGATAAATGTAATCAAAATGAGCATGAGAAACTGCTAATGCACAAATGTGGCACCTCAGTGAACTTTAGCGGATCGCTGAGGCACAATGAGGAAAAACTTAACAGCAAGAAGCAGCATCTGAAGCAGCGAGAGATGGGACTGACACTGTTCCTAAATGGAATCATGTTTTTTCCTCATACCCTCCTCCTCCTCCCCTAAAATACTGAATAGAAACCAAAACACAAGACCAGCTTGTGCTGTGTTTCTATATTTAATACAGTCAGAATTTCAGACTCTAGGTGAGCGTGTAGTTGTTACTGTCTACTTAATAGCAACCGTACAGCTGCTCATATCCTCTGCCACTTTCAGGACACTTTCACATGTTTCTAGGATCCAGCAGGAAAGGAGCAGCAGCAGAGGCTTAGCAATAGCTGGTCCAAGTCTCTTCTAGGAAAAACTGCAAAATTGAGCCAAGTGTGGCTAGCAACTGAAAGAATCCACAAAACCTAGCTCACTTTAAAAGTCTATTAGTGTCAAATTAACTTGTAAAATAGATTCATCTTTCGAAATGTGCTTCCAATATACTTGCCAAGTCTTGAAGTGGATATCAGATGTTGCAGTTACCTTCTCACCAGGCTGGCATATCCTAGTCAAAGAGGATAGAGTCTGTTCTCAGCAGAGTTACTGTGTGAAAGAAATTTTGGAAATGCCTGATACAAAAACCGTACTGCATTATCTGCTCTGTCAGCTTTATAAGTGACTCGTAAGCAAAGCTAGATTTTTTTTTTAATAACGTGACTACCAAATATGTTCATCTAGGTAGCATATAACTGGCCAACTGTGACTACTATCCCTCCATATGTTTCTACAAAATTTGTAGATTTTCAGCTATACATACCAAGACAAAAAACAGTCTTAAGAAACATATCAGAGATATGCAGCATAAGAGGACTTTACCATCCACTTTCCAGTTCTCAGCGGACAAACTGGTCCTACTTCATTATCTGAGAACCTTAAGAACTTTGTAACGTGATAAAACTCAGCTCCATCCTGAACAACTGAGCTGAGACTGTGCTCCCAGAGGCTAAGGGGAAACCACGTAAGACAGGTGTTTTCGTTTCAGATGACCAGCTATGTCCATTCTAGGTTTTGAGTCCAGTTTTGTTGGGGCTGAAGTGGCTGTGCAGTCACCAGACCAGGACTGAACCTCTGTGTTAGAGCTACTTTCTTCTGCTTCTCTGAAGAATTTCTCATACTTGTCCAAATATGGAGGCCTTTCAGGCAGCAGATAGTAGTGTGTTGAACTGGCCTTCTTACCATTTTCAATAATCGGAAGAATGCAAGGGACCCTGTTGGAAGATCCTTCACTATTTTGTCTTTGTAGAGCTTTGCTGCTGACATACTTAGGATCAGGTGCAAAACTCTGGGTGGGGGGCATAACCCCATTGAGGTATGATGGCAGGCTTTTGGGACTTGGCGTACGGGAATTGCTGCGTGACAAAGGTTCTCTTGGGGGCACTTTTGGAGGCCTGTCTTCATCACTGTACGCACTAGAAGCAACTTCTGCTGACCACCTTCTGTAATCTGGTTTGAGAGCCCTTGGAGGTATGGGAACCCTTGGTGGAATCTCTGGTTTATCTTCATCAGAGTTTGGAGAAGACCTGTTTAAGTGTCCAGATAGTTTTACTACTGGTTTATTAAGAGATCCAGCTGGCCCAGAATGGGACCTTCGCAAACGTCGATGCAACTGCTGTGGAGGAGGATAAATACTGGGTATGTATGCATTTAGGCTTTGTATAGGGTTGGCATCTTCTTGTTTTGGTCCTGTTGGAGTATCGAAGTATGCATAGTTGATTTGTCCACAGCCCCTAAAGCTCCGCCGGCTTGGAGCACTGGATTTAAAAGGAGGAAATTCATAATCTTCTAACAAAAAGTCAGTATCTGAGCTAGTCAGGAATTCCACCTCTTTGTCAACGTCATCTGGAGTACAGTCTTCAGAAATAGGCAGAGGGGGTAGTGGCCTGGAGCTACGGTCATTGGAAGATGCAGAGAGAAATTGAATTGGCCCGTTTTTTATTGGCATGTGAGGAGGTGTTTCTTCAGAAACACAGCCCATGGTTAACGACAGTTTACTAAAGCCAGGAACAAGGTGGTCCTCATATCTTGCAATTGGCTGTTCATTTTTGGGACTTACAGGAGGTGGACTGGATTTCTGAGATGGGACTTGGATGCAACTTTCAGCAAAGCTGTGGTCGTTCATGGAAGCAGGATTGGAAGAGTGCCCTAAAAAGGTGAGAAAGTCTTACAAACACTTTTCTAAGTAATACTCTAGTGCATGACTTTGTCACTGCATATTTAACTATTTAATTCCTTCTAATGCAAGAGTAAGTAATGCCCATTTAATGACTCCAGTAGCAAAACCTAGCTATTATAGATCTTTTCTGGTCGTGGATTTATGTGTTTAGTTAAGAGAGCAGCTGATTACCTTATTGTTTTAGGCCAGTGCTCCAGTTAAATGAGGTAGCTCGAGAGACCATAAGCAACAGAATAGAGCTACAGCTACAAAGATCCCAGCAGAGGATTATGCCTGAACAAGTGCTATTTTACTAAATGGCTTTTCTGTCAGAAGCGTAATGGCAACTCAAAGGCCTCTAAGTATATGGAAGAGGTTTTTTTGTTTTTGTTTTAACTTGATCATGTTATTTAAAATGTTTGGGTTTTTTTTTTTGTTGGGCTTGAATAGCAGTAGTTTCTTGAAGTGTTTGCATTCTGTCACCAGAGGGCAGCCTCACATCCAGAATGAAAGCATTTGGTGTCTTCGTGAGACTTGAGGATTTTTTTTTCCCCAAGACAAATCCATTACACGACCTAAATACATATGTGTTAATCCTTATACTTACCAATGGATGGTAAATGTTGCTCTGTTGATGGATTCAAATTATATGCCACTGTTATAGGGTCCACATTAAAGAAAGTACTAAAAAAAAAAAAAGCCTTCACTGTAAATAAACCATAGGTCGGTACTGGTACAAGTATTCTTAACACTCATCTCATACTTGAAGATGCAATAGATCAAATTTTAGCCTCACTCACTTTTCAAATCCACTGTGGCTACCCCAGCAGGTTTTCAGACTCCCCATGCCTTGACTAGTGTGAAGAAATCCGGTTTTTAATGGGACTCTAATCTCCTGAGCAGCAACTCCTGCAGTTGACATTGTGCAGTGCTCTCTGGTGATGTCTCACAACCCTAGAAATTCAAAGTCCTTGACAGGTTTCCTGCGGTTTTCATTCCCTTCAAAAGAGAGAAGGACATAAATATCAGAAATGCAAACTTGATGAGTTCATCTCTCATCTGAAATTTCAGTATTTCAAGGAATTAAATAGCTCTGTAGAAAGGCCTTCTGTCCTAATACTTGCCAATAGGAAAACTTCACCGAACTTGTTATTTTGTGTCTGACTGCAAAACTAAACTACAAAATAGGTAAGTTCTCTTTACAGAATTCAACTGTATAGAAAAAAGAAAGATATGTTCAGTAAAGCTATTGATATATGGCAACTGTGCATCAACAACTTCAATTCTTGTACATGAACTGCCAGTTATTCAGGCAAAATAAGTTTTCCAGAACAATCTCTTTAACCTTCTAGTAGCCATCTATCTTTAGTTGTATCTTTTTGCTAATAAGTTTATGGTTTCCAGCGTAGCCAACATATAATAGCCTAGTCTGTTTTTAAGTATTACCTTCAATAGCCCAACAAAGGGCCTTTGCTCCAATAAACAGAATTATTGATTACTTAAACCAGAATTCCAAAACTTATTTTATATAAAGCAGTTGCTATTATTAACAAACTTAGGCATTAAGATACTTTAAATCGGCCTCAAGTCTTCTAGCTATTTCAAACAAATTGGAAATCTAGTGATTTGAAATAATCTCAGCTTAAACTGTCCTGCTGCATTTAGATTTATTTTGAATGTGTGAACAATGCTTTATCTGGCCCATTTACAACAGAAAAAATGTGTTGGCAATTGCTTTACATTGAATAAGTAATCATAGTCTAAGGAACAAGTTGACTCACAGGGCTTGGTTTAGGAAATTCAGAATGGATTATGGAGGGGGGGCAGTGTAAAAGCAGTTAACACTCTGAAGGCAGGTGAAATTAGATCCAAGACTATAAGCAAAGATGGGTCTGTGCTTCATCTACACAAATATCCTAAATTCAGCAAGTACAATATGGTGTTATATGGCTGTTAAAAAAAGAAAAGAAAAAACCCCCCAACAAACAAAACCAACCCACCCAAAACAGTTTAACTTGTATCTCTTGAGAATCAAGAATATGACCAGTTTCTTAACATGAACTTCCTTCTTCCTCCCCCCCACCCCCGAAAGAAAAAATTCCACCTAAAGAAAAGTCAGCCAACAATTGAGGGCCCACTACATCAGTGCAGTATACATGTCAAGAAAACCCCTTTACAGTATGGTACTGCAAGAAAATGGGGTACAGAAACAAGTAATAGCTTATGCTTATGGTAAATCTGTTCAAAAATAGGCAGTCTCTGCAGATGCGTAATGTTCCTTTTCTTTTAAGAGGAAGGATCCATTATACTTATCTGCAACGAGAGATGGGCAGACCCCTAAGCAGGACTGTAAACCAGGTGCTCCAGGATTAATTTGCAATCTAACACCACTATTTGCCTTTTATAAACAATTTTTTGAGAAAGAACAACCCTGCTATGCTTTTCCAAAATTGAACGGGGTCCAAGTATTGATCATCCAAGCAAACAGTATATGCAAAATAGCTTCTGACTGTATGTATGTTTATAATGTGCAAGACCTAATCACATTCTCTTTAAGAGTGTGATGGTTTTCTTGATCATGACTACCAGTGATCACCCGTGTGTCAACAGCAGCAGGATTTGTTTATTCAGTCCCAGATACCCAGTGTATTTTAGCCAGGCATTTAAGAACTCTAGACAGGAGACTATTATCTTTAATAGAAGTGAACAAGTGCCAAACCAGTGTTCTGTCTGCTGCAGCAGAGCATTGGAGTCTTAGTCCTACTTACTTCAGCCCTCCTGATTTTAGTAAAGATTATGTTCTTCCTTTTCAGACAATCTCCTTAAAAGCTAGCTTAACCCTGGAAATTTTCACATTACACAGTCAAGCTGGACCCTTCCCAGTAATGGGAGTTGCAGATTTTCATAGTAAAATTAAATATAAACATACAGCCCCAGGAAGCAATAACGCAGTTCTGATTAGCAAATGAGTTCAAAATCTCTAGTAGTTTTGTAACAGCAGTTCTTCCTTCCAGTTCTGTAAGTGCAAGCAGAACCACTGTCTATGGGGGAGCAGAAGACTGGAGAAATCCATTTGTCAAAAAGACTTAAGCAGCACAGTACAAGTATAGCACCAACTCTGAAATTACGTCCTATTGTGTTAACACAATTTGCAAATAAAACATCCATCACATCAGCTCACACTGCATTGAGCAGTGATTTTTTGTGCCTCACAGATCCTATCCTATTAGCAACAAATCTGCAAAAGAAATTAAGGAGAATGAATTAGTGAACTTAAGGCTACTGCTTGTGAAGGAGTTTGTGCTTCCATTTCAGTATTTTTTGAAGTCAAATGCAAGTCACAAGTTGAAAAATCACTGATACACTGATTAGTCAGCAAATGATAGTACTCCACCTCAGTGCGCATACAAGATCTGACAAGACCATGAGCGAGACATTGATTAGGATATAAAAAATGAGACAGGAAGGGGGGGTGGCATTGCTGTAGTTTGACAGCACATGTAATGTGCTTGCTATGATAACATACAACCCTTGCAGGGCTTGTTAAGAAGCCCAACCTCCATCAGATCCCATGCCAAAACCACTGCTAGTAATTACTGTGTCAGCTTTCTGAATGCTGTCTAAATCTCAGCTCTCAAGACTGATAGTTGCACAATCGCCTCTCTGAAATCCCTCTGGAATGCGAAGCTCAACTTCTGAAATGGCCTTAAATATTTACATACTCTAGGAAAAGGTAATTTTCACTTGTTTCAATCAACTCTTTATTTTTTAAAAATAAAGCACAGAAGTTTTGCAGCCATAAAACTTGCTTGCTTCTAACAATAACCTCTTTGTGAATTCATAGAAGGTGACTTGCCTTGACATTTCAGTGGGGAGCTGCCAAATGGACAGAGTTATGAACCTGTCCTCCATGCCTTAAGCTAGGAGTATCAAGAGAGGTAAGGCATGGGTTCTTTCACTAAATCACCTAGTTACTTTTTCAGTGGAGTCTAGAGACTTGGTGCTTGTATTTTAAAACATGCATAAGCTTGTCTGAAGAAACAGTATCTTAAGAGGGAGCCATGAGGACATGTAATTGAGGAGTACAAACTCTGTATTTTATACAGTGTGCTCTTATGAAAGCTAAGCAGGGCATATTTCATGAGGCTACTATTTTCTAGTAACTGGCTTTAAAAAATAAATTTACAAAAGTCAGTCATGAAGATATAAACACCAACAGTTTCCACTGTAACTGTTGGCCCAGTCCTGCCTCCTTAAAGACTTAAGGATCTAAACTTAACCATAAATAAAATGAAACCATATTTGCTAAAGAAAATGGACACTATGCAGTAATGAAGCATTCTGGATCTTGCGCTCATTTGCCACTCATTTGCACAAAATGGGTTTCCAGTTACTCTGCTTGTCTGGCCTAGTTATGAATAGATTATGGCACTTGGAGAGATCGAAACACTTTGAGCACTTTTGAAGATGTTACAGTTTCAGTGTTACTCAAAATAAACTGAGTTAGTTCAAACTAAAACTATAGCTAGTAATTACTACGGGGCAGATATAAGCCAAGGCAATTCAAAGGTTTGTCGGTGCATTAGGAAGCTATCAACACCATCCACTCTGAGGCAAGGTAATGGTGCAAAGGAGATATTTTTTAATCATTCATGCCTGCTGACATTAACAAATACAAATTATTCTAAATATCGGAAATAAGATTGATTTTTTTTTTTTACAAGGCCAAATATACCTTCAGACTTTACTGATGAGTAATAGAATGGATATGTGTAAGCTGAAAATGGTCAAATGTATCCATAAACAGTAGGGTATCTCCATAGTGAGGAATGTGTATGGGAATAGATCAGAAGATGTTTGTGAGACACAGTTGAGTTCCATAAAACATCCCAAATATACAGTTTTCATACTGATACATATAACTAAATACTTGTGTTACAGCAACAGTAATCCTCCATTTAGAAACTAAGAAGCATTTGCATATATTTTAGCTCAACACCTATCACTGATCACAGAGAGAATCTTGTTACTCTGTTCCCTGCTCATCCAGCCCCAATGCAACCAAATATTTGAGGCAAGTCAGGTTCATAATAAAGAAAACCTTTCTGGTATGCACAGTAGACCAAAGCATCCTCTAGAATGTTTCACTTAATGGGTACGGAATACAGCAATTTGCTGTACAGATTTCTGAATGCCTGCACAAATTTTTGACAGATTTTATAAAGGCAACACTCTTGACAAGCAGCTTTTATATAAGGCTTGTAAGAAATGGGAAAGAGAGAAAAAAAAAAAAAACAAGAGAGGAAAAAAAAAACCCAACAACCTAAGACCTACTTACCACTTTTGGGAGGGGAAGAAATGTGGCTACCTTAAATCCACAACCTATTTTTGCTCACCTTGCCACCACATATCTTTAACAAATCTCAGAAGCAATTCACAGGAGGAGGGGCACATTTTTGCACTACAAGTCATCCACTCCAGCTAGCTGTTCCTTATTTGACAATGTGATGTAATTTCCTTTTTTTTTTCCTTTGACTTTCTATTTAACGTAAGTACCTGAGATAGAGCCACCACTTTTAATGTTTAAGTATTTCAGACTTCTATTTGGACTTTTAAAAGCCTAAAAGCTGTTAGTATACTTTCTGGAACTCCATATATTTAAAAAAAAAAATGTTTCTCTAGTGGTCATAGCATCCCTTAAGTGCTTTTGTCTTTGCATCTAGATGAATGCTCAGTAACCGACACCTAGCAGAAACAGCCTCATGAGAAGGTTAGTTTAAATCTATGCATTTAATAAATCATCAGATCTTATTTACTATCCACCAAACCTCCACAGTGCAGTTCAGTATTCCTCTGAGTCACAAGACAAATCATGCTCAGATACAGGCCTCAGAAGATTTTTCCATTTATAGGAATTATATTCTTTGCAGTTGTTATATGAATGAGGCATATGCTTAGCTTTGAGACATTTTTCTATGCGTTCTGCCAACCAGAAATGGGCCATCCTGTGGTAGAAAATTTAACACCATGATCACTTAGTGAAGATGGATAAAAATACTGCTCAAATCATAGAAGGTTGCAAATAAAATTAATTCTACAGGTATACCCCAGATGATGATGAGCATAAATTTAAAGAGACAAATCAACTGAACAGCAGACAAACAAGGTATTTAGATTATAATAGTCAGCTATTTTGGAATATATTCAAAGAACTGCAGTTCATCAAGGAGTTTAAGCTCAGTTAAAATTTGGGCTACCATTTCACAGTCCTACACAGCAACTGGGAGGAACCTGTAAATTGCCAGTAGAAAACTAATAATTAAGTAGCAAGACAATTGCCTTGCCTCTGCTTGTCAGATTTCAGATGCATGCTTAAGGTATGGTACTTCACCCTCCTGAAAATTTTAATGTGAATATAGCCAGCTTACATTCAGGAAATAAAAATTCCTTTATAGCTGACTCAGTCATAACCATAGTGTTAGACATGCTGTGATAAGTTTTAATTCTGTTTTCCACTACAGAGAAGTGGAACTTTTCCTCCAAAATAATTTCTGTATTGCAGAGGATGGCAGATAAAGGCTTCACCAGGAACATACATCCCCTCAAAAGACAGGTTTCTATTAAAAAAAAATTTAAAAATTGTCCCATATAGGTAAATTGCTAAGGACAGAAAACTAGGTTTGCGCATAAAGTAACATGGGTGCATTGAGCAGTTTGGTTTCCTCTTTTAAAGTTTTACTAGCTTATAAATGCAATTCACAAATGCGTTTGTGATGCAGAGGCATCGTTCACCTGTCATTCCAGTATGACGAAGATTCAAGTATCCCCAAACTGACCAAAGAGACCTTGCCCCCACAGCCTTTCCCATCCAGTTCATCAATATATAATTAAGGACTGTTATCTTTAGATCAAGCATAACAAGTTTTTTGCTTATTGCTTCAGCAATGCTGCGTAGGGTCCTTAGTCTGTGCGCTAGTGACAGGAGACCACTGAAGCCTCGAGTCACTCTGGACTGCTCGCTTTGCGCAACCAGCACAGTGCATGCATGCTCGGGAGATGCACCGTAAATACTTGAAGGGTACAGTGGTGTCTCCAGATTTAAACACCACAGACTGGCTATTTCAGAAAATCGAGGATAAGTGCGTACTGGGGTATTAAGTCACGACGAAATGTTTATTCTAAATTAGGCCATCCTAAATTAGAGCGCAAAGCACAGAGCCTGAGCCCACAAGGCGGTCTCTGTTTACTCACAGGAGCGAGAGGAGCAGCTCGGAGGCGAGTGAGAGGACGCGCTGATGCTGTTTCGGGTCAGGAAGAACACGCGCGGCACGCCACGCTGATTTCCAAGAATGCGGCCACGGGCACTGCTGACCCCGGGCGGGTCCCACCCGGAGGGACCTCTGCCGCCTGAGCGCTTCCCACCCCCGTGAAGGCGCGCTCCCCGCCGCGGCGAGCGGAGCCGGTATCGCACCCCAGGCGCCTCCCCGCCAGAGCCCGCAGGTGAGCGGCGGGTCCGATCCCCCGGTGCCCCCTCTGCCAGCACAGGGGCAGAAAACACGCTCTCGCTCCTCCCCGGCGCGCCTCCCGGGCCGCGGCCCGCCGCCTCCTCCCGCGCCCGCTGGCGTGGGCCGCGTCGGGACCGCGGCTCCGTGCCAGGGGCCCCGCCAGCGCTGGCGCCGCGGCCCGGGCGACCCGCAGGTGCCGCCGGCGGCCGCCCGCTGCTTTCCCCGGCGGCTAGGTACGGGGCGGCCCATACGGGGCGGCCCCGGGCCGCGGCCGAGCCCTGCCGGGTGGCTCAGGTGCGCGGCGGGCGGGGGCGGCCTCGGCAGGCCGCGGCAGCGGGGGGCGCCCCGCCGCCATGGCAACAAGCGGCGCGAGCGCGGGGCGGCGGGAGGCGCCGCCGCGGGGACCATCACTCACCCCGAAAGCCTCGCGCAGCTCCGCATGTCCCCGCCGGCGCGACACGCATGCGCCGGGCTCCGGCAGCGCCCGATGACTGTCGCGCGGCGCGCGGACGGCCGTTCTTATACGGGGGGGCGGAGCCGTCAGGGAGCCCCGCCCCGCCCGGCCGCGCCCCTCCGCACGTTGCGCTCTCGTCGGGAAAAGCCTTAAAGGGGCGATGGTCGCGCGTGGGCCGGTAAAGGTGCTGCGGCGGTTTCCAGGCGGGCGGGTGCTGCCGGGAGGGTGCAGGCCTCGCCAGGCACGGGCGGGGGGCCGCAGCGGGCCCCGGCGGCGGCCTGGGCGCCGGCAGCGCTGTCCGCTCCCCCGGGCCTGGCTGCGGGAACGGCCGCCGGTGCGTCCTCCAGGCAGCGCTGCCGGCGCGGCGCCGCCCCCGCCTCGGCGCACACCCGCCCCCCCGTCTCCGCCCGGGCCTGCGGGGCCGGCCGCCTCCGGGCTGAGCGAGAGGCGCGTTCGCTGCACGGGCTCCGGGCGCGGGTGACCGGGGCGCGGGGCCGGCCGGGGAGCTGCCGCCCGCGGCTTGGCCCGGCGGCGCGAGTGAGGAACCGTTGGGGACTGCGGCCAGCGGAGAGGCGGCGCGACACGGCGGGAACTCGCGCTCGGTCCCCTCGGCCAGCGGCGCGGAGAACAGCGGGTGCCGGGGCGGCAGCGCCCGCCCAGCAGAGGCCGTGAGGCAGTGCTGGCGAAACCCTGCCGGCGCCGAGCTTTCCCCGCGGCGGCTGGCTGCTGCAGCGAGCACAGACGCCCCGTTCGCCAGCGTTCGGCGTCCTTTCCTGCCCCGGCCATCTGCTTGGCTTTCCCTGGCCGGCGCACTGATCCTTCAGGGGAACCGCCCGCCGCCCCCCCGCTTCAGCGTCCTTCCGTGTGTCACCGGGTCCCCGTTTCCCGGGGGATGGCGGCGGTTACACGTTCCTCCGTGCCCCGGCCTGTCTGGGTCCCGTTCCTGATACCGCCAGGGCCGGTCACCCCCCTCAGCTGCCGCGCAGGGCCCGCCCCCGGTTCTCCCCCTCGCCGCGCCGGCCGGGCGGGAGGCGGGAAGCCCCTTCCCGCGGCTCGGGGGCCGTTCCCGGGGAGCGCTTCCCCCGCCACCCGCGCGAGGTCGGCGGAGCCGTCCCGCCGCCACCGGGGAGCGCTCGCTCTCCCGCCCCGAACCGGCCGCCTGCAGCGGGCGGTCCCGGGGGCGCTGGGGTCCCGCGCTGCCCGGCCGTTTGGGCCGGTGGGGGACGTGGCGGCTGTGGTTCCGCGCTCCTCTCCCTGTGGCTGCGCGCTGCGGCTCTGTCTGTGGTAACAGCGGCGGCGCCCGGGCAGCGAGCTGGAGCTGGTCCTCGCCCCACGCGTTTGGTGTCCGAGTGTTTTGCAGTATCGCCGCCAGGAAAAAACCACCAACGCTTTCACCGTTGTAGGAATTGCTACTGTGAACGTCCATTTTCCTGAACTTTGGGTTGAAATAAATCCATCTTCGTGTGTAATGGTTTATTGGGCATCTTGAGGAATCATATGTGGGTTATCACAGATTTGACAGTGTATTTTGTTGGACAAAAATCAGTGTGGGACTCTCAAACTCCCAGCACACAGAGTTCTAACAATAGGATTAACAAAATGTGTCTGCTATACTCTTTGAGCTGAAATAGTTGTTAATATTGCTAAGGAGGAAGAATGCTTCATTTCATTGCACGATGTGGTGCGTGTCTGCAGTTGACTTCTCCTGCTTTCTCTTTTGGGGTTTCTGTTGACCTCTGGTGAAAGTCCCCCATCTGCCCTTGTTCTTAGGGACAGTAAGCTCTCCTCCTGCATATTTGTATCATAAGAACTGCTGTATTGCTGTACACATGCAGGTGGTGTGGGAAGAAAGGGAAGGAATAGAAACTAGGAGAGATTTCTGGTGAGGTTTTTTTTTTTCCTTGGATGTGAGAAATGATGAAGAGGTCCTCTAAAGTCGGTTGGACATGTTATGCAGATGAGAGAAAGTGAAAAGAATATAAGGGGGGGTGGAAGCCGTCACAACAAAGGAGGAGAGCAGACGAGGGAGGTTTTGTGTTTTTGGTGAATTAGGGCACACTGTGTTAATGGTGAGACTGCACTATGTTGTGTTCTGGACGCGTGCGTAGAGTGGGTAGCAACTAATGATGGCTTGCGCTGAACTGTACGTGCTCAAAGACTTCTTCCAAATGCTTTGCTGTACTTCCGTTGCTCTGGACTTGAAGGCTGCGACTAATTGTTTCTGTGGATGAACTGCGCGTGCAACATGAGTTATCTTAAGTTTAAATTGTCCTGGTTGCATATATGTGTTGAGGAGAAAGTTGTCTTTTTTTTTTTTTTTTTTAATTCTGGTAAGTTGATGCACATACTCGCTGATGGTGCAAATAGCCCTAAATGTTGTTATGAACGGATACAAAGGACAAACTTTTTTAAAAATGCGTTTCAGAGCGTTGACATGACTTCAGTAGGACAAACTCCTGCAGTGCCTCCATGGTGGAACACGAGGAATAATAGGTGTTTGGCTTTTTAACTTGTTTGTGCCTGAGAATCTTTGGTCCAGGAAAAGGTCATTCTGACTTTCCCTCCAGATGTTACCCTATGGCCTCTGTACTTCCATCAGCAGGCCTGGTTTTGCTCTGTTAGATAATTTAGGTGTTAGTTCATGTGCATGTAATGGTATGGAATTTTTGTCTCTTACTTGTTAAATGACTTTACCTATGGCCTCCATTCACTAAAACCCCACTGCCTTGAATTTCTGATTGTTCTACTGAATAAAAACGTTTAGTAATGGTGTCACTTGTAATAGTTTCTGTGCTGACTTGTGCACAGAGGAAATTGAGTGCTGTACCAACAGTTACATTCTCATTTCTCTCCCTTCTTTGCAATGTGAAGTTATTTCAGGACTCCTAAACCACCTCACAGTTCTGTAGGCATGTGTAAACCACTCTTTGCAGTTTGCTAATTGCCCTGAAGACTAACTCCTAAGTAATCTTGGACATCCTAGTTGGTTAATGCTAGTTAATAACAAGTCTGCTAAAAAAACAGCTCAGGTAGTATTACAAGATGCTTTAAACCTCTTTTGTACCCTGTTTTGGAGGTGGATCGCAGACTTGTCTGTATTTAAGAAATGAAACGTCTGAATTCTGTTAAAAAAGAATACCATTCACAATATTCCCTTTCATTCAAGGATTCCCTTTGCAGAGGGAATCCCTGTGATACTGAATGTCCTTTGATCAGAGTTGTCCTATTTCTAGCTTGCTTTGCAGTGTACGCATTTTCAATGATCTTGGTTCCCTTGGTATTTCCCGTTTTCAACACTTAAAATTTTTCGTTGCTATTTCTGTTTGTTTTGGGAGGAGAAAGGCATAAATGTAAGCAGCAGCTGGAGAAGCAAAAGGCAAAATCTCTGTAGGAAGCTGGAAAATGATGAAAGTGAAATTTCATACTGAAAGACTAACATGGGAAGTAATAGATACATATTTTTGATATGGACTGTCAGATATACTTGTATGGTCATTCTGTAGATTGTAATGACTTTTTTGGTGAGCCAACTTCTATAAACAATAACTTTGTTTTACAGTAGCTGCTGCTGTATTATTGCTTAAACCTACTTATTCGTGGCAGCTGCTCTTGAGCAGGAAGCTTGAGGTTTTTTTTCCATGTTTTCTGGTAAGCCTGCCTCTGGTCTGGTTACCTGAAAGGGAATGAATAGCTTGGACACTCTCCTTTTCTGCCTTGTTAATGACTAGAAAAGGTAATTGTGGTAAGTCATCAGAGAGGAAAAGCTTTTCTGAAGAGAGGTAAACAAAGTGTAAGTTGGATGCTGTGGTGCTAGTTTTTGCGTGATAGTTATGTGAATGAGGGTGGTGTAGATACACTTCTACAGCACTCGAGAGCTGCTTCTGTAGAGCCACGACCAGCTGTCGCTTTAGTTATTTCAGATGTAGCCTTTATGTACTCTGTAGCAAGGGATTGCTTGGGAAAAGCAAAACTAGCAAAAAGCAATGCAGAAGGTGGTCTATGAATAAATCTTTCCATCATGAGAAGTCCTGAAATCTATCATTATTTGATAGATTAAAATTCAACACATTTGCCTTGGCTTGGATACTGACTTCCAAAATGAATGAGTTGTCATGTCCCTCTTATGTCTTTCTTAAAAATCACAGCCTTTACCTCAAACAGAATCAAGATGTGCACAGTAGTAGTAGTTAAACGGTGTGCGATCGTTACATAGTTTTATTTCATAGGTCTTATTCAGGTCCTTATCTTCTGTTCGGTTTTGTGGTAGTCTGACGGAGTGGATCTACATATGAATATTGAGGTTAAGGAGTCTGCGTAGTATTCTCTTACTCTAGTGGTGCATGCATTATGACAATGTAAACAAAGTACACAGATAATAAAACACTTAGTTACCTAAATTTTGAACGTCTATCGCCCTGAAGTGAGGGAAATTAACTTGAGCATCTGTTAATTCGAGGGAAAAAACAATACATACGGGATGCATCGGAATTGCTGTAGTCTTACTGAACTAATAGCAAGTCAGAGACTGTGGTGCAGTGGTGGTAAACTCATGTGCTAGAACAGGAGTGGAGAAATCATATTGTCCAAATTACAAGCAGTTAAACTTTATACTTCTTCTATTCTTACTGGACAGGGGATGTTGTACAGTGTACTGTGGTACTTACTGTGGGATAGAGAAAGATGCGTAGGTGTACAAGGAAGGGGCAGAGACAATGAGTTTGAGTGTAAGGCATATCCATAGATTAGCAGTGCAGACTCTCACATTGCAAGGGTAACAATATACTACTGTGCAGACCTGATGCTGAAATTCAGCCTCGTACAGGGGCCGTTACTCAGGCTTTGTGCGAATGCACCCTATACAAGACTTTAAAGCAATTGGATAATGCTAAATTGCCTCTTAAGTCATCTGTAGAAACTGACACAGATAGCAAATCTGTTATGCTTCAGGCATATGGAAGTGGTTTGTGATGCAAACATACTATCTAAAGTGGAAGCACAGCATGGCTTTTGTGAGCTCTCATCTGTGTACCTTGATTACATCTCTGTCTGAACGCTGCAAAAGCCAGAAGTTTTACATGGCTTCAAAAACTGGGCACAGAGAGCCTGATGAAAGAAAAATCCATTAAGGCTGTAGAGAAAGTGCCTTGTATCCCACTGCTGGAAATTGGGAGAGGATGTTGCCCACTGCCCTAAACATCTTCCTTTTTTCCCCGTGCTAGGGCAATATTGGGTTAGGTGGACCCTGGGATTCGAGGCAGTATGGTGGCTTTTAGGATACATCTGTGTTTTGCTCTCCCTTTCATATTTCAGTTGGACTCTTCCATCATTTTCTGCCTATGTAACTGGGTACACAATGATTTAATTCTGCTTTACAAGATTCAGCTCAGGTCCTTGTCTCTGCAGATGTGTCCTGAATCCTTCCAGGAAAGGACTGCACTGTTCTTTGAGTTTGGGACACAGCAAAGAAGGGAATAGGATTAGGAGAGCACTACAAAACTTTTTCAGTGTAAGGATTCATCATTGCTGCGAATGAGGAACATGTGCTTACTTCACTGGTCAGATTTGTGTGAATGCAGTTACACCAGGCAGGTATAGGGCAGAATGAGTGTGTTGCCTTTCCAGTTTAGCCAGAAGACCCACAGAAGGGAGGAAACTCATGGGTCAGTAAAGGAGGGCTAAATTAGAGGTTAGCATATTCAAGTGTCTAGACAGCAAATACAGACATACTGCAAAAGTCAGTCTGTCAGGGAGTGGAGAGTCTAGATTAAAAAGCCATTTCAAAGGCATGTTGCCTGGATGGGGTAATCATGTGCTCAGACTTTTTCAGTACATAAGCATAAGCTGAGTGAGGGAAGAGATCAAAAAAGGACACAAAGATTGACACAGATTCTGTAGCAGCTTAGACTGAAATGGAACTTGATAAATTAAAAATAGCTGGTTGTTTCACACTTGTGTTTCCCAGAAATGGCCACAGCCACATCTGTTTTTTACCATCCGTTCTGTAATATTTGAATGCCTTGCAGAAATGTTACATCCATCCTGCTGCTGTAGGGACATTGTTATACAGGCCTCCCAGGCTAAGTTCATTCTTGCTTACAGGAATGTAAACTGGTCATCAGGAAGCCGAGCTTGTGTCTGGTCAAATACCTGGAGCTCACTTAATCCCTGTTAGAATGGATGCTTTTAGGGCAGTGTTGAGAGACGTTCCACTGCAGGATGCTGGGCGGATCAGCAGAAACAGAGGAGCTGACTCAAATCCCAGTCTAACTGCCCTGCTGCATCCCATCTCCTTCCTTACAGAGCCAGAGGGCTTGCTGCCAGCTGACTGGCTTGGCTGTGTTTTTATGCCCTTCAGGCACAGTGTTTCACACAAGTGTAGTGTTATGCATAATGACAGTTTGGGGGAAGTTCCCAGGAATCTACGCGCAGGCAGTGTTAGGGTCTGCAGCACTGCACCACTGAAGTTCCTTTTCATCCTTCCCAAGAACACATCATATTCTGTTACCTTTGTCTATTACGCTATTTCTTTTTCAGTGTGTTTTTTCTGCCATGGTCATATTGCTACATAGTTAGATGTCATCTTTGTGGCGAAGCTAAACGGTCTGAGAACGATAGGATGCGTTCACACAGTATTTTGTAGGTAGAGGTGTCTGCGGTTGCTGTTCTTCAAAACAACTAGAAGCTATGTGAATAGTGGCGTAGTGCTCAGCTTGAGCTGTTACACCCTACCTTGTATGTTGGCTTTGATAAACAGCCAAAGTGAGCTTGCATCTGAAAACTGCGAAACACTCTGTGTGTGTGTAGTGTTTCTTATCCCTGCCAGGGAAGGATTTCTGTCTCTTTGCTCCAAGAGGTCTCAGCTGGTTTGCCCACTGCAAGGAGCGTATCTGATGGAGGGGCCTCTGAGCTGGTCCATGCACAAGGTAGAATTTATTAATTACTCTGTCAAAGACACCAAGGTAAGGGACATAAATTAGATTAGGTAGGCTGTCTGTGGAAGGAGCCAGTCCCGGGTGATCTGGTGCACTGCAGCATGTGCTGCTGAGGCCCTACGTCCACTGAGCCGATCTCCAGGCACGCCATGCTGTGTTGCCCAGTGTGAGCTGTGTGGATTGCTGTGGCCGGACCCTTGTTTGTCAAGACAGAACAGGAACTCTTGAAAAATAACTAAATATTGTCAGCACCTATAGCTGGTGGGTATTTTGACAAGCCTAGAAGTTGTCAGTCTTTTACAGTCGTAATTTAGCAGTAGGCTTCACTGAGATTGGAAAGAATGGTAGCAGTCAGCTCTTTGCTTTCCTGTGGCTTGTTCTATCCTTTTTACCTATTAAAGGCAATGCCATAGTCTGTTCTTTTGATAAAATTGTTTATTTATGGAGTATCATCAATAGGTGTGGCTTATGATCTCTACCAAATAAATAGTAAGCAAAACTGACAGCCTGGAAGTATAGCATGCCGTTAAAAACATAACCCAGGGAAGCTTGGGATGCCTTATGTATCAGGTGGGTATTTGTGAGACCTCTGAAAGCAGGGGAGGAAGATTTCACAGATTTTACAAGATCTGAAGGTGGAATAGTGTGTGGCTTTGGTGAGCCAGGGAGGTAAGAGCAGATTGAGCAGGAAGGACAGTGAGGGTGAAGCTCAGCTGGTTCTCATTCTGAACCAGTAATTTCAGTTGAAAAGCTATATATATAGAAACGGTATTTGGAAACAGTTCTAAGTGTATCATTGTAGAAATTAATAGTTCGGTAACTTGATTCCCAAATAGTATAAAGTTAATTTTATTCATATTTGAGATTCTGCTTATATAGGGCATGTGGAAGGGGACACAACAGTCTGCCAAGCATTTGTATTTTGAGATGTGTGCTTGTATTTGCACTACTGATCCCTTGCTACAGACATCCCCAACACAGTGAGACTGTGCTGCTGAACTTGCCTCTGTTTTTTTGTCAGGTCAAAATCCGACATGTGTTTTAATGTCTATTTATGAATGACATCTTTAATTCCAGAGCCTAATGCTTACTTACTTGAGTGCATCTTTGTGCCTACTAATAAAACACTAATTTTCTGAGAAGCCAAGCACTACAGGACCTAATGATTTTGCTGGAAAAAAGATTAATCAGCATCTCTGAATTTCAGCTCTTACTTGTGTCTCCACATGGAATTAAGTAGCTGATATTTAAAATACTTACTTAGAACTGTTTTTAAATGTTGGTGTATCTAGTCCCCTGTCTCTAGTTAAGGTTATATGTATGTCATCTAAATAACCTTTGTGAGGTTTAGAGAAAAAAATAAGGTCATGCCTTTAAGATCAGGTTGCCTCAAAACATTTCAAATTGGGCATCTCAAAAATGGAGGCATGAGAATAGCTTTTCACTCTTAAATGTATATGTCATATGAATGTGTACATATATATGCATGTGTGTACAAGACAGGTCTTAACTGCACTTGTGCATAGCAGCATTGGCTGCAAGCAGATAAGAAAGGGAAAAAGCTGGTGTGATCGCAGTAGTTCTCAACAAACTTTTTGTACAACATGTTGCAATCTCTTTTTATCTCCCGACTTGTCTCCCCCTTTTTTGTCTTAGTGTTTGATTTACTAACTTAATTCACCAGCCTGATGTATTTGGACAGAAAATGAGATTCCTCTTGCGCTTGCACCGAACGCCCACACAGTTCTTGTTTCAAGGCACCGAGAAATATTGCAGAGTAAACTCCTGTGCTCGGTTCATACTTCTGAACCTTGTGGCAGTTGGAATTTCCAGCTGTCGCCAATGCAGGTTGGTGGGAAAAGCAAAGCTGGGGATGTACTGACTGGCAGTTAGTAGAAATCCTGACAGACAGATACCTTTGCACATAATTGCATTAAAATAAGCTGCTTGATTACTTACATTCTTATGAGAGCATTTCTACGTGATGTGCACTTGATATTTTATGTGTATTGGTTTTACTGTGAAGTCGAGGGAAGGGGGGAGAAGGATTCCAAGCTGAACCAGAATTTATTAATGCTGTAGGAATAATTGCTTTTAGGAGTGAGAAACGTGACCTTTTGAGGGTCTTGGTCTGCTGGCCAGCATCTTCACACTGCACATAAACATGGACAGAATTATAAACATACAAATTAAGGGAATAACCTGATTCTGTGTGTTTCCTTGCTCCTCTCCCCTCCCCCCCAAAAAAGAAAACGAAAAAAAATACTTTGTCCTCCTTTAATATACCACATTGAAATATATCAAGCACTTTTTCAAACTCTGAATTTAATTCCCTTCTGTGTTAAAATTTAAGAAATTTGCAAGTGTCGTGGTTTAACCCCAGCCGGCAACTCAGCCCCACCCAGCCGCTCACTCAGTCCCCCCCTGGTGGGATGGCAGAGAGAATCAGAAGAGTAGAAGTGAGAAAACTCGTGGGTTGAGATAAAGACAGTTTAATAAGTAAAGCAAAAGCCACGCACACAAGCAAAGCAAAGCAAGGAATTCCTTCACTCCTTCCCATGGGCAGGCAGGTGTTCAGCCATCTCCAGGAAAGCAGGGCTCCATCACGTGTAATGGTTACTTGGGAAGACAAACGCCATCACTCCGAATGTCCCCCCCCTTCCTTCTTCTTCCCCAGCTTTATATACTGGGCATGACGCCATATGGTATGGAATAGCCCTTTGGTCAGCTGGGGTCAGCTGTCCCGGCTGTGTTCCGTCCCAACTTCTTGTGCGCCTGGCAGAGCACGGGAAGCTGAAAAGTCCTTGATTTAGTATAAGCACTACTTAACAACAACTAAAACTTCTTTGTGTTATCAACACTGTTTTCAGCACAAATCCAAAACATAGCCCCATACTAGCTTCTATGAAGAAAATTAACTCTATCCCAGCCAAAAGTAGGACAACAAGGGATAATTCATTTATGCAATTTCTTGTTTTTAAGTACATTGCAGAAAATTCATGGGAAATATTTCACACTTGATTTTAGGGGTGAATCCAAATGATGGTGGAGGGTTTTTTAGCAACTAAATAGCTTGAGTTTTTAGCACATCTTTGATTTTACTACTTAAGTTACATGGTGTTTGTTCTGTCATAAGCATCACCTTGTAATTGTTAATCAAAATTGTGTGAGTACCGTAGTCAAATATATATAACCTTTAGTCAGTTCAGAGGCATTTCAGTTTTATATTTTTAGTGTAGTTTTGTGGTAATGAGATGGAGCCGTTGAAAGTAGGTGTGAAGAGTAAAGTATGATCAAACTGAATTTGCTGTTGAGCTTAAAATATGGGGAGGAAAAAAGTATTCCTGTTGCGTGGCTGGAAGTAGCTCTGCGGAGGGAGCAGTGGGGCGAGGTCTGGGTGGTGAGGCTGCACCTGCATGGCCTGCGGCACGGCCAAAACCCAGCATCCACGAGTCCAGAAGTCGCTGTCATCTTGAGACTGCTCTCTTCCTTCCTCTGCAGGGTCACTGCAGGTTTGGGAGCTAGCACTTCTTTGTGGAAACGTCTTATCTTTCTCCCGGGGTCTGCTGAGTGTCTTTACGCACTCAGGGCAGAGCAGCCGGTCCCCGATGAGTCCGTACAGCCCGCTGCAGCTTGTGCGACCGATGTGCCCGGCCTGCAGCAGGCACAGACTTTGCTGGGCAGAGGCTCGGGGCGGCGGCGGTGGAGGTGGCCTTGGCATGGAAATTCCTCTCTCATCCTGTTCCTGGATCGCTATGTGTTTTGTTCTCCCTCTCTCACCTGCACTCCCTCCCTTGCTGTTCCTACGTGCTTGTGAACACAGGAAGAATAATTTTCTTTGTAGTTTAGCAACTGGGAATACCATCCCAGATAAACTTTAACATTTCCAGGAAGTCATAGGTACTTCTCTTTAAAACATAATGAGTTTGTCTTTGTTTTCTCCTTCTCTAATTGGCACTTTCCATTCTAATAAACCAACACCCACAAACTATGCAGCCACATGATCTTTTCAGTTAATACAAATCGTCATTTCCAGTCCAATAGACTCAGTTAATTGTGCAAACCTGCAACACACCCATGAAGTGGCTATCTAGTTTGTTATGCGACGATGAATCATGAAGGAAATGTGGAGTATAATTAAATACAGTGATGCAAAGATAGTAGTATGAAGCCAAAATCAAAGTATAAGTGATAATCATCTGTATTAAATGTTTGTTTCTGCATGTTGTTTTCAGAAATTACTTAAATGGTAAGTTATCTGGCTGCTGCACGCATGCCTGGCATATGTTTTGTCACGTTAAAAAATGACCTGCAAACCTGTAAATAAGCTGAACCAAGTCCGCTATCAAAATAGCCTTTTGGGGAAGGAAAGGTACGTGGCTCAATCTTAGACTCGACACGCAGGCGCTTTCTAATTCTGGTGTGATCTCCCGAGTTTTCTGGTCTTGCTGGAAGCAGTAGTTTCAAAGTAAAGCCTTCATGAAGTTTCTGCTGTGAAATGATTTCTAGTAATACAGGCCTTTTTTCCAAGTTACTTTAGTATCCCCTCGCTCTAGTAGGGAAAGATGTTGTATGTATATTGATGGAGAACTTTGGGCTTACGCAGAGGACACGTTTTCTGGTGATGGGTTAATGATTTCTCTTAAACCCTCTTTTTATAATATTGAAAATAAGCTTTACATATAGAAATGCACACATGCGGAGAGGTGGCTGCACAGTACTCTGCAAATACGTTGTTTTGCCCTTTCTCAAGCTTTTCACTGTATATGAGAGCATTTGTCTGCTTATTTGCTTGTCTTCCACACACAACAAACACTGGTGATAACTTCTGGCATGTTCGTGGTAAACACCTTCAGAATTGTTTTCCCTGTCTGTCAGATGGTATTGTATTCCAGTGCAGCAGCTGACAGCAGTTCAGCAGCATCATCTCTTGAAGTCAGCTGGCTGGCTCCCAAAAGACAGCCCATATTTCAATGGAAAAGAAAGATAATCCAGAAGTATGTGTAATGAAAGTAACATCCATTCAGGATCTTGTGTGTGCGCGTGAATATCGAGGCAGTGCACAAACTGAAGTTCTGAATTTGAATCTTCTGTTTGGCTGTGGATCCAACTAAAGCTGCGAGATTTGTGTGTGGGAATAAAAATAACATGAGAAATGCCCTAATGGGTCGGACCAACAATCCATCTAGGCCAGTAGTTGGACTCCTGTGGGAGCCATAGGAAAGGCTACTTTGGGGAAAGCTTGCAAGCCTAGGCAGTTTTGTGGTCCAGTACTCCCGCACTCCCCCAGAACCCACAGCTGTTGTAGCTGGGTTACATCCCTGCCTGCCCCTGTATTTTCTGGTTACAGATCAGTTTTCCATGCATTTATCTGGTCCCATTTTGAACCTGCTGAGAGTGGCTGCCTCCACAGCCACTGATGATAGCAGGCTCTCGGAGTTCCCTGCTCACTGTGTAAAGAAGTGTTTTCTTTTATCTGCTCTAACCCAATTTGCTGCTAGTTTCCTCAGGAGCCCCCTGCTTCTAAAATTACAGGGTCTGGCAAATAACTATGCGTGGTGATAGCTCCATGTTCAGCTTGTTGACTGCCTTTATGGGTTTTATTAACCTGGATCGTAATCCTTCCAGTCGGTCTCTCCTCATGAGCCCCTCTTCCTTTCATCGTTGTAGCTACCTTTCTCTCTGCATCACCCTCAGTGCAGAGACCAGAGCCACGTGTGGGACAGACACTCTGTCTGGTTGGCCATATCCTTCTACTTTTTGTTGTCTGTTTTTGGCAGCTGCCCCAGTTTGAGCTGCTGATTGTGGAGGGCTGTCATGCATGAGTTGGTGGTCTCTTCTCTGAGCTGTGACTGCAGTTCTGGGTTCAGCGTTGCATAGGCCTGGCTTACGTTGATTTTCCCTAGATACATTAGCTTGTGTTATCTGCACTGAAGCTCCTCTGCTTCCTAAAGCAGGTAGAGGCCATAGGAGTTACTTTCTCTGCAATGTATGGGTAACAAATTTGAAATGTTACCACAGTTCCTAAGTGGTTGTTGTACTTAGTTTTGATGTACTTACACAGTTTTGCTTTTACAGAAATTTCTCTGAGAAATGGCAACAGCCATTGCTTGTTTGTGATTACTGAGTTACTGGTTGGAGGGAAGGAAGATTAATTTATTTACTGTTTTATTCAGCTCCTTCAAGCATTTTCAGTGTAAAAAGAGATTGCTGAGTGTGCTGGTTTTGGCTGGGATAGGGTTAATTTTCTTCATAGAAGCTAGTATGGAGCTATGTTTTGGATTTGTGCTGAAAACAGTGATGTTTTACAGGGATGTTTTTGTTATTGCTGAGCAGTGCTTACACAGAGTCAAGCCTGTTCTGCTCCTCACTCCACCCCACCAGCGAGTGGGCTGGTGGGGCACAAGGAGTTGGGAGGGGACACAGCTGGGACAGCTGACCCCAACTGGCCAAAGGGCTATTCCATACCATATGGCGTCATGCTCAGCATATAAAGCTGGTCGAAAGAAGGAGGAAGGGGGGACATTCGGAGTGATGGCGTTTGTCTTCCCAAGTCACCGTTACGCGTGATGGAGCCCTGCTTTCCTGGAGATGGCTGAACACCGGCCTGCCCATGGGAAGGGGTGAATGAATTCCTTGCTTTGCTTTGCTTGTGTGCGTGGCTTTTGCTTTACTTATTAAACTGTCTTTATCTCAACCCACGAGTTTTCTCACTTTTACTCTTCCGATTCTCTCCCCCATCCCACCAGGGGAGGAGCGAGCAAGTGGCTGTGTGGGGCTGAGTTGCTGGCTGCGGTTAAACCGTGACACTGAGGAATAAAAGCGTATGCTTGTGTTAGTGGGAGCAGCCAGCTAATTCGTTTGAAGTATAGTAGGTTAGGATGCTGAGGTAGGGGCACCAGCGCTACTTGAGTGCTAAGCAGGAACGCAGCTAGCAGATTTCAGCAGTCAGCATGGCAGCTGTTTTCAGACCTTTTAGTTTGCTTTCCGGGAGATGTTGGAGGACATGCTTTACGTTTTAAGGCTTGGAGGTTCTTAACTCAGTCTATAGCATGAGTTGGTTATGGGTTATTTTAAAACAAACACACGGTGGAAGGAACGGATGGCCTTAGGCAGCCTGTGTTCCAGTACAGTCACCAGCAAAGGTGCCCCTTCAGGACAGGGTGAGCTCATGGTGGCTCTGAAGGGTCGGTCCAGCATGCTCTGTGTCTCCATGTCCAAGGAAGGAGGAGGAGGGCCTGGAGCAGCTAGCCAACCATCAGCCTATCATCTGTGACATGTCACTAGAGCCAGCTGCTGAATCCCTCACGGACGGTGGACAGAAGGTGAAGGTTCGTCTGCCCCACTTCTAACGTGTTTTACTTCCATGTTTGCTCATGGGTTCTGTCAGAGGCAGTACACAGGGACGGAGTTGAGTAAGGTGTTATGTATTATGTAAAACAAATCATGTTTGGTGTAAAACAAAATTTACAGTAGAGCATTAGAATATATTGCCAGGTGGGGATAAAATGGTTCTTGAGTAAGCAACCCCACCGTAGGGGGCTCGAGGAGCAGGATATTGGCAAATGTCCCAGGGATAGTGCCTTTCTTACCTGTTTGCTTGCTGAGGAACTGCTGCGTGATACCTGACACGCTTCCTAGTGCCCTTCAATACATGCTTGGAAATTGCCATGGATAGTAGGATAAATTAGACTCAGCCTAGATAAGAGAGAATATTTTAAGCTTTGCCTTTTCCTCTTTGACGTTGCATGAATAGCCAGTCTCGATCTGTATCTGCAGGGCTGGTTGGTCTGTAATTCACTTCAGTGCCAGGTGGCTGGGCCAGACTAGGTAGCAGCGCTTTGTATGTTGCCTCAAAGCTCCAGGATGTCTGTGATTCTCCAGGGTATTTTTGCTATATGGCATTTTCAGAGGCTGCTGTGCTTCTTTTAAAATGGAGATGCCTAAGAATATTCTATGCCATAAAAGTTATGTTAAGTGTATTTAATCACTTGAATTTACAGTTTATGGGAAATAATTTAAACTGTACCATTGCAATCCGTACTTGAGAGAAGCTGGAGCAGCTTGCTTTTACATCAGGTTCTGGTAGCTGGTGTTTATTTTGTAAAGAAGACATCAACAATGTTATTTGGCAAGCAAGTGAACAGGAAGAAATGTCACGAGAGTCATTATTTCTTGGTGTCAAAGTGAAAGGGTTGGCTTGATCATTTGTCCTGATAGCTGAGTAACCCTGAGTCACCCGAAGTAAGACTTGACTGCTGAAGTCAGATTTAAGGTAGCTGGGATATCCCAGTCTGTAATCTTTTTTTGTTGTTGTTGTTGTAAAGTTGAAATCCTTTTCCCCTTGGGAGGGGGTGGGAAGCAGTCTGTCAGCATTTTCCATATGTTACTATGAAATCACCTGGAATTCCTTCAGGGGTGGCTTGCACAGCGGGGCTACATCTCTCATCTGCCTGAAGTTCTGTAGAAATTAGCACGTGCCACGGGAGTTGTGATAGTATTGCCTCACGGTAGAACTTGTGGCTTCATCTGCATTGCTCTGTCCAGTAGTCTCCAGGGCAGGAGCTGAAAACAAGGTAGTTGCTGTTCACTTTGTCTGCTTGTGAGAATTTTTTTGTGACCCTGAGGAATGCTGCAGAGGAGAAGAAGGAGGGACTCCCGTGCTGCTTGTGGATGCAGTTACCTGCAGAGTGGAAAAGTCCTGGGCATCCTTCATCTTGCACCGAGGAATTCAAGCAGAAAAGGTGACATGGGATCTTTCTTTGCAGGGACCTGCAGGCATCCTTAGAGCTGAAAAGATTTAAGGAGTAAACTGAGGAGAGAATGAGAGCAAGAAGTCCCAGGAGGGTTTCTAAGCAAAAAGCAGCAAGCTGTTTTAAGTGTAGGGGATAGTGTGGTGAAGGTGAGAAGTCAAGAGCGAGCAAAAGGAATGAGGAGGCAAGGAGGAGTCAGATGAGAGCAGGGATTTGAGAAGATGAGTATGCCACTATGAAAGTTAGGAACCTAAAGGAGGAAACTGTCAGAAGAAAAATTTCTGTGGTTGAAAAGACCATTTTGTCATCTGCAGCTGGATGTAAGGGGGAACTTCCTCACGGTGAAGCAGTCCAGCGTTGGAACAGGTTGCTCAGAGGGGTTGTGCAGTCTCTGTCCCTGGAGCGTTTCAGGACCAGACTGAATCAAGCCCTGAGCAACCTGGTCTGACCTAATGGCCAATGATCCTGCCTGGAGAAGAAGGTTGGACTAGAGACCTCCTGAGGTCTCTCCCACGCTAAATTGTCATACCATCCAATTCGTACTAAACACAGAAAAAGAGAAAGCTTTATGAGTGCCTTTGTCCAGCTTGCTTGAATTTCATTTTTCCAGATGACCCTGCCTAGAATATATGTGCATTGTTTGCTTTCACGATACTTAAAACTAACACAGTGATTAACTTGAAAAGTTCCCTTCTAAAAATGCTAGACTGAGGAATTACATGTATTAGTGTAAGGTTTTTTTTATGGTGAGTAAAGCCCTCTTACAATTTCAGAAGAAATCGTCTTCCCCAATACAGAGCTAAGGACAGAAACTCCTGAACGGCTGCTGTATTTAAAGACAGTGAGTTTCACAACTGCCAGACCCAGCTGCTGACAATATGTCCCAGGAATTTGTTTCAACACTTAGTTTAACTTTTTGTTTTAGTCAACTAGCTGTGGCATGGCTCTAGAGAAGTGTTTATAAACATCTAAAGTTACCATGAAGTTGCAGGATTCTCTGTCTGAAAGTAACTCTGTGCAAAGAACCTGGATTCTGTGTGTGTGTAAGCCTACAGACTCTTATTTGGACCAAACAGTAGGAGAGAAAAGGACATTGCTCACTTGGCTGTTCCTTGTGGTTGAGTCAGGAGGGGTGGAACGGAGTGAGCAGCTGGCCAAAGGTGAGAGGGTGCTGCTGAACCCCTCCCCGAGACGGGCTGGAGGTACTTGGCGCAGCACCCGGGGACGCTGGGGAGACAACGCTTGCAAGAGGTAGCCTAGCATCTGACTCAGAGCTTGGAAGGGACTGTACTGATTGCAGTTGCTGCAGAGCAGTGCATTAGGCATGCTCAATTGCAAAGAGAAATAAAAAGCTGTATATTAAATCGTCTTTGTTGCTAAGATGTCAAAATATCTGAAATGCATTCTGGCAATGTGGGAGGGAAAAGGTTAAGCAAAGGTACTGCATGTAGTGTCACAGTTACAGCCTCACCTGGGCCTCTGGCCAACAAAGCCAGTATTTCAGGTTGGATAGGATTCAGAAGAGGCTAGCCCTCCTCTGAAGTATGTTAGATCTGGCTGCTGTCTCTTAAGAAACTAGACTGGAAAACAGAAATGAGAGAAAAGCTGAGCCTAAGTGTCACCTTCAGTGCTGCTTTTCTGTGGAAACAGGGAAAATGCAATTGTGCTTCATCTGTGTATGACCGAGCAAGAAAGATCGTGCCACAGGCATTCTTCAAGGCTGCTGCAGACTTGGCTTAGATGAGTCCCAGGGCACTGCCAGCCTTCTGAGGACCATCGCTGGCTCCTGGGAGCTGCCAGTCGTATCAGAGGGGACAGTCCACAAGTGCTTTGTGTTGGTAGCAACGCCGAGCAGTCTGCCCACAGTCCTTCGCAAAGGATGACTCCAGCCCCAGAAAGACTACCTGTGACTAGCAACTTTTAGTTTTATTTGGCTAGGCTCTTGCAGTACTGTGTATTTAAAGCACCATTATAACTAGTCAGCAGAGTTCCTACAGAAATTCCCTTCGGAACAGGTAAGCCCTTGTGGACAGGAGGGCAGCTTGCTGAGCCATATTCAAGCCCGCTTGTCCCTTACCTGCTGTTGGGAGAGGCTGTTTTCTAAAACCCGTGTTAGAGAATTTCTTAGGTACTGGCATTTCCACCTATGATTGATCCTCTCTCACCAGCGGTCCCCTCCTGTGGTCACCTGCTGATTGTCCTTTCTGAAGGATTAATTTTCCCCAGTTGTAAAACTACTAGCTCAGATGTTTGCCAAGGTTATGAAGTGGGAGCTGGACCTTTAAGAGGCTCTGGCATAAGTCTGTTGGCGGTGATTTTTCCACATCAGAGTGAGGCACTGGAGCCAGGAGGATCACTTAGAGTGCAGTGGGTGTTGTTGGCCTTTTTGGCTCAAAGTGATGGGGCATTGCACAAAGGAGACTCAATAAACAGGTTAGCTCTTTCTCTGTGAGGAAAGCTAGGGCTCTGTAGGGCTTTTTTTTACATCCTGCTGTAAGGAAGTTGGTATTGGCAACTCCCTTAGGCAAGACACAGAATTAGATGGATCCTATTTTTTGGTCCAGAATATCTACTCCTTTATTGCTACCAGCAATGGAGAGACTGTCTCTTTCCGTGCTTATGCAATGACTGCCATTATTCATCATGGTGCTGTTAGGAAGTTAGAGCAGTTATTTCCATTGGGCTCAGCACACAACCTCTGGAGGTGTCACAGCAGGCAGCTCAAGTTTGCTTTGCAGCTTCCCCTTGCTGTGACAAACGTGTTAACTTCAGAAATGTTGTCCTCACCTCGTGGCCTCTTTTGTAGTTAGTCTTTCATAGAACCAGTAAGGCGATTTCCATCGCTCCAGCCTCTGCTTGCCTAACCCAAATGTTTCTTAAGCAACTCCAAAACATGAGTGGTGCTTGCCATGTGTAAACTTATGTGTGCGTGTGTGTTAATCAGAGGAAAAGGAACAAGCCCTTTGTGGCTGATTCCTCTGCTTGGAATGGTGAGAGGGAAAGCTGGAATGCTTACTGAGCTACCAGTGGTTCTGGTGACAAAACCATTTCTGCTTCTTACTGACCAAAGAGACTAAGGGAACGGAGAAGTTCTTTAAGGAATAGTTAGTGTGAGGTTAACGTGTCACCTGTTGTTTTGTTGAAAGTTGGCAAGGCAAGGTATACTTTTAAAAATCTGCCTCCTCCAACCCTTTCTAAAATGCGCTCATGCCCATCAGGAACCAGCAGCACAGAGGTCCTGAGCTGATTTTTATGAAGCTGAAACACTGACAGGCTAACTATCTGCATCCTTAAGGATAATAAAATGGAAGTCCACAAAGCTGCTGGTGAGGAAGAGAAATAGATTTACACAAATACAAAGCAGAAATTGGAGATGATCAGTCTCCAGTGGTGGAGAGCCTAGAGTTCTCAGAGGCTCCTGTCTCTGTCTGAGGTGGGAGGTGATGCATACAGCCCAGCGTGTACTGATCAGAGGGGTATTCATTGCTCAGCTGTTTGCCCTTCTCCCTTGTTAGTCTGCTCCTACAGCCTTGTCACAAACACCGGATATCAGGGCTGTGCAGAAGCTGCAGCTTCACTTGTGTGACTCAGAGGATATTGGGAACCACTTATGTGTGAGCCAGATGTCACTGCCTGTCTGCAAAGAGCACATGCAGTTAGTGAGGGCACTTTATTCAGCAGTGTAAGAAACTGCTTGCTGGGGGTCCGAGATTTTTACCCATTAATATTTGTTCTTTTTTCATTTCAGCTTATTTACCACTCTGCTTTAGCTCTATAAACTGTAGAGGCTAGAGAAGCATTAACCCAGGTCTGCTACCCAAATATACACAAATTCCCAGCTGCATAGATAACCGCAGATTCTTTTTCTTAATTGAACATGGTAATTCCTTTTCTTTCCAGCTCAGATTTAAGAGATCTGGGCCTGCATTCCTGAGAAGGTAACTCTCTGGGCTTACTGGAGCTGGCAGGTAAAACAGTGCAGCTTGCCTCATCCCGGCCTTTGCCAGCTTTCACGTATATAGCCTTAAAATAAGTAAATACATGTTTATGTTAGAATTCGGCAAATACTAAGGTGTTTTCTGCCAGGCATCTTTTATGAAAGCTGTTTGCAATTTTGAGTTAAAATTTTAGTAATTAGAACTTAAAATCTCTTGATGTTTTGTATGGAGAAGAAAAGTGGAGCATTCTCGGGAACAGAGAAGGCTTTTCTGTTTTTTTCAGACTGACCATGACCTGGAGCAGCAAAAGGATGATTCTCCATTTCAAAGTGCAAGGGGGAAGTCACTGGCCCTCTGCAACATACCCTGAATTCCTACATTCAGTTTAGAGCTGCGGCTGGATGGGAAGAATAATTGGAAAGAAGGAAGCTAGGGATAGAATTAACAGTTCTTTTCTAACATTTATGTTTTTGAAGCAGTGGTAGAAGCAGCTTCAGCTTCTGCTTTCACAGTAAAGGTGCTCTAAAAATGTAGGAAATGGCATTTCGGTTCTTTACTAGATTCCCACATGGAATAATGCATTTCCCATTTCTGCTTTCATTGTCCTGTGCATCTTCGGTGAATTATTACAAAGCAATGTATATGAATCCAATTATTGTAAGTAAAGTATGGTTAGTATCATTGGTATATGTTGGTGCAAGAGAGCAGCTGTAGTTCTAGACAGAGAGATGGACATTCTCTCTGCAGCGCGTCCAGGTACATTTCAGTATCACAAAGCGTAATGGGAAATTCTTATGGAATGCCAGCAGCTACCATGGATTTGGGAGGAAACAAGGGAGTTCATTTTGCAAAGAATCAGCTGTTTGAATTGCAGATCACATAGACAAGGGTTCTGCTTGCCTTGATGATACACTTCATGTTCTTCTCTGTTCTGCTTTTTTCCTAAGAGCTTCTTGCACAGAGTTACCTTGCATAAACTTGCCTGCTGGGAGTGTTGTGGGATCGCTCCAGTTTCAGTCTTTTTGTTGTCTTAGTGATCCATGCAGAGAAATACGGCATCAGAAAACCAGGAAGGATGGTAGAGTAAGTCTTTGCTTTTGTGTTTTGTGTAGAGAGAGGAAGTTTTATTGGATTAACTGTCATTTTAATAGCTATAAATTCTTATGTGTGTCCATTGAGATCTACTCTCTGTAGTGACTGAGACAAATACCAACTTGAAGAGTGCTGTATTGGCAGGAAGTAAACAGCTATTCTAGCTGGCATTCTTTGTTTTGGAGATGTTAACTCTCTCATGCTCAACTCCTGAACCAGTTCTGACTTTATTTAAAAAAAACCCAAAGCCCAAACCAAACAAATTGACCCCCCCTTTTCAGACCTTACCAGTGATACATTCATCTAAATGTTGACTGAATTGATTTTAGTCTGCAATTAAATACAACGGGCGATCCTGCCTTATGTTTCTTAGAACTATTAATATTGTGTAACTGTAGCATACATCCTGCATTTCTAGAGGCCCTGCCTTCCTAGACAGTGGCAGATGTCTCTAGACTGTGTTTAGTGCTTATTTTAAGTGAATTAGAAGCTTTCAAAAGGTTCAGCTGGCAACTCCTGCAGGGAAAGACCTGTAGGAGACAATTTGGTGGATGTTTGGCCTTGACAAATATCCAGACATTTTGAGTAGGCCTGGTATTAATCTACAGTGCTTACTGCTTGAAGGAGAAGCTTTCAGAAACATCTCCCAAGACAGTAGGTTTTGAAGTTTGCCTTTTGACAGAAGGACTGACAAAGCCAGTGAAGACTGCATAATTGGAAAAGTGCCGTTTGTAATTCGGTAGATTTAATGAGGGACTGGAAATGAATTCTGTTGATGCAAAACACCTACAGGAAGCATAAGACTAGACTGCTTAACTTAGACACTCGAATTGTCTTCATGTGAAGGTTAACTGAATAAAGATCCAATGCAGAAATGCATCTGTTTTAATGGATAGGTGTATGTAAACACAGAGGAGCACAGATCACGGAGCACTAGTTGATTAGGGCACACTTGGATGAGTCATTGACGGGATGTAGTAGGGATGTAGCCAGCATCACAGATGTGCTCATACTGTGTGCCCAGTTTGGGAAACATTGGCTTGTAGTGGAAGAACATGAGGAGGAGGGTTACACAAAGCTGTAAGAGATGCCAAGTCTCTTTTGTTCATGACTCACTAAGGCAGTGTCAGCTTGTACTTGCTGCTCCCTGACTAATGCAGGGGTTATTCCAGAGTATTCAAAGAATATTGGAGGTTACTAGTTCAGAATTTTTACACATTACATCATTTTGTTGCAATGACTGACTCATTGGGTCAGTTTATTTAGCAAGTAAGCAGTGGTAAGCGAGGCAACTGTAACAGGGTATACCTGCATTGGCTCAGCTGACGGTATAGTTTGCTCCCTGTTCTAATTACTTCTTGATAAGATTTATCTCCTTTCCCAGAGGCAGAGCGAGCACAGCAGTACCTGCAGGCAGTCTATGAGTCTTAAACAGAAAACCAGCTGGGGGGTGTGTGTGGGGGGGATTTATTTTGTGGATTAAAAAAATCCATTATTTCCTAAAATCTCATTTTACGTGGCTTTGTGTACAGGAAGCAGTATCTGTTATCTGTAAAGCAGCGTGCTGTAGGCTGCATGGAAAGGGAAAAGGCCAACCCGGAAGAATCAGTCTTTAGCTGTAACATGCATACGCTGAGGCGCATTTGTCCCTAAATATCTCAGTTTTTCTGAGTACAAAATAGGCATAGCATCGCCCAACAAAGACAAACAGTGAAAGGCAGTTCTAATGTCTTATTTTCCCCTAGTTATTTAAGCCTTTCACCAGTCTGTCAGTCATTAACATCAGGAACAGAACATTGCCTGTAGGAGTAAGGAACACTGGCATCATCAGGAAAATGATTACCTGGATATATATTTGCTAAGAGATACGATTCTCATATGGGAAGGCATGCCTGAGAAAGTAGGAGAATGATACTACGCTGTATTCCTCCAAATCTTTTAATTTATAAGAATAGTCTCTTTCTTGTATGTTCTAGTTAGCTACCGTACAAGTTCTCAGTATGATGAAACCGAATGTTTATGGATTTTCAGTAAGACTTTGAAAGAAATAGTATATAATGCAGAGTGCTTTTTTTACCTTGGGCAGAACTCTTTATGTAGAATATAGGCCCCAGGTTGTGTGAGTTCGTCCTGCATTCCCACATAGGTGACAGAAGATTCTAGATATAGTTAAAACCGTGTTAAAAGGTTTTGTATTTATTTAATGATTTATTTATTTTAAATCTTGCCCATGATGATACTACCAGCACTTGAGTTTGCTGATGCAAGGTAGCAGCTCTCAAAGGGTGCAAGACTCAGGACAAATAGTTGTCTTCCATATGCCATAATGTGTTAAATAGTGAGGAATACTCCTTATTCTGAAGCAAAAAAAACCTGCCCTACTTTTAGTTTCACCAGGACATAACTGAGTTTGATCTCAGCACATAAAAATATTCCAAATGGAAGACGTTTTCACTGCATTCTTACATAAATTACTTTGTGTGTTTCTCTAGGTTACAGTGAAGATGTGATCTCTCAGAGAAACAACTATAGTTTGGAACCTTCTGTAGTGGGGGAATATAATGTAAAGTAATATAATATTATTTCTAAAAGGGTTTATGCTAATCAGTGGGAATACATTTAACTGGTGTGGTCTTTTCAGTCAGGAGTGGTGGGCTTCACTGTTTGTAAAACCCCCCAAAGTTACTCTGTGGTTTTCCAGAAGTGGCAGACATTCATTATGAACGTTATCTATGTTCAAGACTTGCCCGTAGAACTGTGCTGCCATCTTCGTGATGATCCTGTCTGCTGCCCCTGCACAGTAACTGCACTGTGGTGTGCAGAGCTGCACTAATTCATGTAGCATTGATACACTGCTATGGACACACGTTCTGATGTCACTTTTGGTGTCATCTTGTCATGAGGTTATGGCTGCCCTCAGCATTTTGCAGCAGAAAGTTGCGATCTGGAAGGATTTGCAAATAGACTACCGTTGGTCCATCACCTGGAGGAATAATGCTGGTGGAGTTAGGCCTTTAGGAAAAGAGAGGCTAGAGAGAAGAATGACAACCCGGGGTATGTCTATGGGCCGCCTGTACTAGTGAAAAATCATGCCAGATAAGCTTTCTTCAGAAGGAATGTGGTGTTAAAACCATTTTAGCGTGGGTTAGAGGAACTGATTTGGTTTGAATTGATGCTACCAAGATGCTGTTGAGGACCTGAAAGACATGGGCATTTTAGAGGGCTTATCTCTTCTTCTTGCCCCAGGACACATCATGCCTTTTGTTGTCTGTGCACTAGCTGAAGTCAAATTCACTGAACTCCTTGATTTGCAGTCCCTCAGCTTAGAAGGTGATTTAGAAAGCTACATTCCCTGCCTGATTTTAGCTCTTGTCAGGCACAGGATCTTTCTCCTGATGTGGAGAGAAATGCTGTTACAACTGGAGCCCAAGGCACTGCTGATTCATGTACATTATCTGTCTCTTGCACTCTGAAATCACTCGGCACAAGCAAGATTCTCCTGCTGCAGTCTGCCCCACCCTATCCAGGCCTTCTAGAAAATATCCTCTTGTAAAAAAAAGTCTTTGCCTTCTGATTTCTGTAGTGACACAGAAGATTCGATAGCTTATTGCTGAAGGATTTGAACATAGGTTGTGTTCCCTTATACTACAGGAAAGCCCTCCCAGTAGCAAGACTTGTGCCGAAATGACTAGCGTTTTTTGAGGAAGGAATATTGAAGGCTCTGCAGACAGTATTGAACACTAGAAAGCTAGCAGAAACATGCACACGCATCTCACCTGTGTGGTAACAACCATCATGAAATGAGAGGCTATTAAGACTCCATATTTACCTAAAGAGAAAACCTGCGTGATGTTTTTCCAATGAGCTGTGAGAACATCGTGAAGTCTTCACTAAAACCTCTCCCAAAAGAATGGAAGCTTTCTCCGAGTCCGGTGTGGGGTTTTTTTGTGTGGTTTCGCCCCCCCACTTCCTTTGTGAGTTGTGTGAACACATATGCAATAGCCTTTATGGTTAAGAACACTAAATCTTTGCTCTCTAGTTTTTTTCTTGTTCAAGATTGTCAGGAACTGTGGGGAACAGTAGAGAAGTGTGCTGATTACTTAGCAGGTAGAGATTTCGGTGAGAGTAGGCAAGCACAAATCATCATGGGAAAGGGAACAGTGCAGAGAAGCATCTCTGATGCTCAGCAGAGATCAGATGCTGTGTCCAGATTAAGGAGCAGACACTTCAAGATCCTGCTTCTCCAGTCATCCAGGTTAGGTACCTAAAATAGTGTGCTCTGTCTACCTGCTGGTGCGCAAATTCCTTTTCTGTCTGTGGACACGAAGCAGGGATGGAAAATGAATTGCTAGCACATGCCCAACTCTTACTTCAGTGTAGGGTCATATTGTGGCTGGAGCAAACACACATTGAGACTTAGCCTAACAGATTTTGCTCTACAAGTTTAAAGTAAGGCCCTTTAGGCTACTTTGTAGACAGCATGGGAAGGAAAAAAGAGATTAATACTTGTGAAAAAGGTTTTGTGAATGTTTTGTCTTTTGTATCTACTCTTGCTTTTATTGCCTAGATGTCTGAGCAGGAAGAGAGAATTCACTGTTAACTGTCATGATGGGGGGGGGGGTATTTCGTAGCTGTGGCGATCGGGAACAATTCGTGGCCTTTTCAATTGTTTGTAGTGTCTGTTTTAACATGGGAATGCTTGAATCATCTGCTTTCTCCTTAAATGAACCATTGAGCTTTTTCTTCCATCAGCTAAGTGATTACAAGGCTAGTGGAGAGGAGTATAGGTAATTTCCTTTCAGCAAAGGGTGGCCTAGTAGATTAAGTGACTATTAACCACCCACTTTGCTTGAAGAGTGGCAGGAAAAATTAAGAGCTTGGCTTTGGTTTGGTTCATTCTCTGAGTTTACTCCCAAACTTGGTTTATCGGAGACGTGCTCCCAGCAGCTCTGAGTCTAGCCAGACACAGGGACACAGAGGTGGGCATTGTTGCTTCCAGACTGTGATTTTTGATGAACAAATATTTCTTGCCTAAAAGGAAGAAGAAGCATAACCTAACCATGAAGCATTTTCTTAGCAATTTTGCATTATGCTTTTGTCACTAGTGCAGGAAGTGCCTGAGGGGTAGACAAGGCTTCTCCTGGACTTTCCTGTTTGCGCTTCCTGTGGTCAACTTAAAATACAGTGCTAAATGATGTTTAGAAAGTTTTTAAAGAGGGAAGGTTAGCAAGAAATGGCTTTGAACTTTACATAGATAGCTGAGAATCAGCCTTTACATTTCCACATTATTGCTACCTCAGTGAAACTCCTGGCTTCTTTTTGGGAACGGTGGATTTCATTGTGAAGAGCGAACTGATAACCATTATCAGTGGGCAGGGCCTGAAAACTTTAATCCTGTAGGATTGTTAGATATGCAGGAGCTGTACTCTGTAAACTAGATTAAACAGGCAGTGCCCCCCGTCGCTTCTGCCAATGGTGTGCCAGAGTTAGTGTGGCATGGCTGTGAACCGGCAGCTCGGACAGCTGGCCGAGCTGTCGGACCTGTGCGCACGGAAGAAAAGCAGTGATATGGTAGAATTTGTGTTGTTGTGTACCGCCTGTACATCCTTGCAGTTCTTTCCTTTGAACTTCTGCAGATGGTCTGAGGTGTTTATCACACTTCTGTGCGGGCACAGAGTTTGCGTGATGAGCAGCACAGAGCGAAGCACCATATGCGTTCCTCGAGTGAAGGTGAGGGCAGTGTGGGTGAATAGGCTCTGTTCTAGTCTTGACTGCAAGTGCTGCAGAGTCATCTGGGAGTGGAGACCAAGCCAGTCTTGGTCTCTAGCACCGCACAGTGGTGTGCAGGACTCGGCGTGTCGGAACTACCGAAGCGAGCTCTTTCCTGCTCATTCATGGTGAGCCCAATGCTTTGGGCTATTGGTTGATGCAAACCACAAATGCTAAGAGTCAGCTTTTCTAGAATCTGTTTCATGGCTGAGGAGCTGCTTGACAAGATGGTTGGTATTTTCTGTGTCACAATTTGTACTCCAACTCACATATTGCTTGTTTTCAGTTCAGTTTGCCTTCAGCTGCAAACATCCCTATGAGGGTATTAAGTTACATTTCAAAGGCATTGCTAATCTGTCATATATAGCTGTAATTGTAGCACCTACTTTTTAAAACAGGCGTTCTCTGGCAATTCATGCCAAAAAGTGTAACCACACTTCGCTAACTGATATTGTTAAACACCAGGGTTTTATCAAGAGCATCACAGTTTACTGCCATCACGCTGTGGTTACTAAAGATGAGTAAAGGCTTGCTGTGTTTGTATTAGTGTTGTAGTATGACCCTAGATCCCACAAACATCAGAATTTGTAGCACTACATTCTTCCTCTGTGGTTCATAACCATCTTTTTACAATCTGAAAAATTCATTTATGAGCAGTTTTCCTCTGATTTCATCATAACAGGGGCCAATGGCCCCTTGATGGTTTCTGACAGATGGATAAAGCTTCCCCTTCCTGCTGATAAGAAATAACCCCCATATGAAAACTACTGGAGAGTCTGTTTTATAGTCGTGCCCGTGTCCATCTGGCTTCTTCTGGGAATGCATGAATAATGAAATTAACTTCTCGGCACATGGCGTAGCCATGACTGAGGAATAGCCTTTCGTTTCCAGATTCCACCTACATACTATCATGAACCACTTACTATAAAGAACAGGCATTAAGATTGAACAGGAATAAACCTCTAGGAAAGATGAAGTTTACTTTTAGCTTGCTTAGAGTGTGCATTGCAGAAAATGACTGTAGCATATGTCTGTGAATTATATACTGTTTGGATGATGTTCAATCTATAGCAGTACTTAGCATCCAGAAAGAAGTTTAACACTGATATGTCTTTATTAGTACTCAGCTAAGTGCCTGAGGGGAAAAAGAACCACAACAAACCCAAGCTCATAAGGTGCCTGGAAGACCTTTACAGATATAGACAGTGTTTTAAAAATATTTTGCCGTATTCGTTCCTAGGTGTTACCAAATGGTAGATAATGTTCACCTTTGTAATCAATAATTTTGAGTGTTTATGCTTATAAACATAACAGTGTGGGGGTTTTATTTACTGTCATAACATCAGCAAACTGTTATTTGCATTCAGTTGCATGGTAATAGGCTGTTGGATGGAAATATGTTCATAATGTATGTGTAAAAGTAAATATGGCCAGTGAAACAGCATCTGTGTTTGCTCTCAGTACCCTGAGCCTCACCTCTCTTCTTCTTACAGTGTCCCTTTAGTCAGTTGACAACAGAGCTTGTGTCACAAAGCAATGAGTCTTAGAAATAGTTTTGGTCTTGCAGGAATCCTGCTGAAAGACTGTATAAGGTCCACGTAGATGGTCTGGAATACGAGTAACTTCCTAGTTCTCTGACTCACCCCCACAGATGAACAATTTTATGACTTTTAAATAACTGCTTATGAATCATCTGGAGGGCTGTAAAGGAAGATGTGTGGCACTCATTTTTGTGCCAACATTTTTCTCTGACTGTGATAGGGTATTAGTGAATTGTAATCAAGGGAGAAGAGCACTTGCATGAACATCTGCAGGAGCACTGGGACCTCACAGAGAGTAGAAGTGGCACAAAACATGGAATTTCTTTGCTTTCTTTTTCTTGTTAGAATTTTTGGGCTTTGTGTTACCTTGTCGTGTCAGTATTTCTTTCCTTGAATCATTAGCCTGTTATTCATGTCTTGATGATTACACTTCTGTCCAGATTTTTACTTTTTCGTATCTTGCATAGCTTTAAGCTTGTATACTTTCTCACACCTTAATAGCAGTTTTCTCAGCACAACAGAGCCAAGGTTACACACCTATGCTGTATTAAATTAGGCTTTGGATCACAGCCTGAAATGCTATGCTGAGTGTTACAGAGGGCTAGAAGAAATGTCCTTACTACACTCTTCATTTTAATGTGGTCTGCACTGTGAGATGAGCACGAGATCTCTGTCCTCTACAGAGGTGGGGTTTCTTCAGGCTCTTCACAAAATATATTTTATGTTTGTTCTGTTCTGCTGCTGATGCTGCATGCTCTCTAATTTCCCTTCTGAGAAGGCTCAGAAGATGAGGGGCAGTGTCCTAATGGAGCACATTTCTGTCACTGAGGCCCTTCTCGCTAACTTTTGCCCACTTGTTTGCATGAGAGCACAAGTCATTACCGTTTACTTGGTGTCGTCAAGCGGTAATGATTCAGCTCTGAAAAGCTGTATTTACAGTCAGCCAAATGAAACACGCAAGTGCACGTAAGTTCCTAAAGCAGAGGGCTTGTCCTTCTGATTTTTAGAATCAAATATGGTGGTATGTTCTAAAAACCACTGTGGATGTTCCTATTTAAGTTCTGTGTTAGCCAAGAGACTGAGATACATGTAATTCTTGAGTAACATGGAAGATGTCCAATGTTCCAAGAAATCTTGCTCACAAATTTTTTTATTGTGTCATGGTCTTTTCTGAGTCATTTTGAAAAAAAATGAAATATCTTTCATGTTGTACATGATCTTAGGTCACACTATGAGCAAAATGTAAATTCTAAACCTGCATGCATTATTTCTGCGACAGGAGGTCAGTACTTTTTTATATACTATGAAATTACAAATGCAGTACAGTAATAGCCCTTTTGCATCTCAGTTTCCCGTTTTGTAAAATGGAGTGATTTGGTGGAATTAGAATGGAATACAGTAATATTGTTAAAGCCCTCTGTATCGTATTAACCATTTGCAAGTTATTGGTGGTGTTTCAGCCTCCAAACATAGCTTAAAAGGCTGTTTGAATAAGATAGTATGGGATATAAGATAAGTTTGTATAGGAAAATGTTTTCTTTGCTCACGTAATAGTATTGACTTGGGAATGAAAATCCTGCTGACTTGTCAAAATATACCCACAGTCACATGGGAACTTGAAGCCTTATTTGAAGACTTGACCATTTTGAAGTGAAGAGCTTGGTCTGTCTGATCAGGTCTGATCTGTAAAAACCTAGAGGAGTCAGGAGTCTACTGGCATAGGTTGCTGTGAATGACAAAGCTCATATCCAGTGATGAGGAGAGTACTTGTGGCCAGAATAGCTGGCCCAGGAATGTTCCCGTCAGCTTTGTGAGGAAGATTTTTGAGTCATGTCCAGGGATTTTCAGTGCGTCACTGAGTTATGTGGCTGGCTGTTTATAGACTGGACAGTCAGTCCTCAAGAAATCTGTGCTTTTCCAGTCAGATGCGTAATCCTGCTGCTGCCTTAGGTCAATGGTAGATTTTTCAGCCTCTTTAATGAGACCGGTGTTTGGATACATGCTTGCCATCTCAGAAGAGTGCACAGGTTGCTCTCCGGTTTGAATGGGGCTCCCATGCTTTTAACCAGCTACAGAACAAGTACTGCTTACTTTATGTGTAAACAGCTCAGAAGGTGGAAGGTTTGGTTAATGCACGTCTGCTCCGTCAGCCGTGGTGGGGGGTTTTGGTGTCCCGTGTCCCCCCCCCCGATTTGGGATTCCCCTGTGTATGCCAGAAGAGGTCTCACTTTGTGTTTTTGAGGTTATGGTCTCTGAGGAAGATGAAATTTCCCAGACTCTGCAGGCACACTGGTCTCTTCAGGTCCTACAGTTGTTGATGAATCTGTGAGCTGCATGCTGTGCTCAGGAAGAGACAGAGTAGGAAGGATTTGCCTGTCCAAATATAGACTTCTGCTTTGGAGCTGGTTGTCTCAGTTTGCTCAGTAGTCAGTGGAGAGAAACAGGTGTTGCTGGGGTATGACTCATCCCATCCAAGGCTGTGTCCCAATAACCGTCTGGCTGCTCAGACCATCAGAAACAATGCGGTCAAAGTTTCATCAGAGCAGGACTCATTCATGCCAGGACTAAATATTCCATGTTTTCTTCACGAGCTCAGAGCATGTTTGCAATTAGCTGAAAATTACATTATGTTTATTTGACCCATGCATATTCCTCTTGAAAATAATAGCTTGATTACTGTTGTGATGGGTTTTCATTGGCTAAACTCAGTGGTTTTTTTCCTCGTGTTAATTGAACAGAGGAAGAAAATACGTACAGGTTAAGAAAGTTTTTGGCTATTTTTAACGGATTAGGTGGCCAAGTGGCTCTCCAAGTGAATTCATACTTCATTGACTGAGAACAAAACTGCAGGTTGTCCATTCATAACAAGCCAAGAATAACAGTCTTATTCCTATTGAATGGTTGTTCTTATTTTACCTTCGTGCTGGCAAATACAGCTTCTGAAGGACTCTGAATTTGAGTAGGGTCTTCACCATTTCAAGCGGAGAGAAGTTTTGTGTTGCAGGAAGCTCTGCACGCTTATGGCTGTGTCTTTGCTATAGCTCTCATTTTCAAGTGTGCCAAAAAGGCTGGTCTTCAAGGGTACTCTCAAGAGATTAATCTTTCTCCATTAACCAGTCTTGGTGAACAAATCCTGGCAATATTCCTCCTTCAGGATCTTGATAGAATAGTCTCAGACTTCTAACGTTTCTTCTAGGATATGAAACCAGACTGGAAGAATTGCTGGAGTGTTAATTTACTACCTGGTGTCTGTCTCCTGGAGGAAGAGGAAAAAAAACTGGAAAGCAGTAGTCTCCCACTGGAATCTTGGCATGAGGTGACTAGATGAATGACAACATCTCTGTTCTGCAATGGGGCCTCTCTGACCTTTCGTTTCCTGTTGAATTGTGAAACAACAAAGTAAACATTTAACTGAATGTGGCAGCCTGAGACAATTGGCCCTATTGTAGAAGGAACGCCAGTCCCTTCTCTCTCTGCATAAATTCTCTTCGCTGGCAATGCTAATAGAACTGCAGTGGAAGAAAGCCAGGCTTTTCATTGGGCAAGACCCAAGTTTAAGCAGAAATACGAGTAGTGTGTGGCTTGGTCCCTGGAAGTCTCCTGGATGCAGCAGGGCTGCTGAGGATTGCCCACGGTCAGAGCCCTTTCAAAAGTATTTTGTTTGTAGCATAGGAAATCGATTTGCAGTATCAAAGTCTTCAAAGCTCTGCCATGGGGGTTGGTGGCAGTAGTTGGATGTGGCATCATTTTTTGTACTGATATAACCATTCCAGAGTGGAATTGCTGAGATGTGTTCCTTGTACAAAGAGGAGTCATTCTTCAAACTCATTGCCTTGATCTCATAGCACTGCCATGACTCTGCATTCCTAGCTGAGGTAGGCTTCTCAGCATGAATAAAACCACGAGTTCTAAAATGCTGTAAATTTACCTGACCTTACTGTTCATCCAACTGAGATGAAAGTAGTCTATTCCCTTGTTCCAGGCTCACCAGTTCATACCAGCCTTCGACTGTGCTTTGTGATGATCTGTCATGTTGTTGGATCCTGCATAACCTCCTGCTGAAGAAGACCTGGCTAATACTGATGCACTACCACTGACCTTGTGTATTTCCAGATATAGTCCATGAGAACATTTTAAATGCCTTTAAAATACTGTCTTCTGTACATGTAAATAAGCATTACAAGCATTTCCAGACAGTCTGGAAATACATTCATTTTAGTGGTAGTTCTGCTCATCTGATAAATCTGCTGCCCTACTTTATTTATTGTGGGCTTTTTTGATTTTAGAGCAGATTGATAAGTTAATTGCTTTTAAACAGATTACATGTCAATAAGGATGGTACATGTTTAATGGACATTTAACGCACTTATATTTATAAGGAGTTCTACTTTCTCCTCTCGACTGTGCTAGGATGCAGATGCCAGCCTCTTCTGACTTCCTGTAATTAATTTGACAGTCAGACTGAATCAAATCTACATTTGGAATACTGTTGCTTTCAAAGAATGTTGGTCTTCTGCAAAAAAAGCAGTGTATCAGCTGCATGAAGATCTGGCTTGTATCCATCCCTTGGTCCCCAGAGAGCCTACTCCTCTCTACAGCACCTGTATATTCTCAGTCTATTCAGTCAGAGAGTTGTCTTGTGGAGTATTTTAGTTTGCTTTTATTATTGTTTTCATATCAAGTGGAAAAAAGGTATATGAAGTGGTGTTCATATAGGTGAGGGGCACTTTAGTATTATCTGCAGGTTTTCTGCTTGCTTTACTTCTCAATTCATTTTGTGCGCGTATCTAATTAGTATACTGGTAGTCTCTCTGCAGATGTTTCTGCTAATGTATCTTTGCAATAACATTTCTTAGTGAAATGGGTCTGTACAGACAATCCTTATCTTAAAAAGTTAAGGGAGTTGGGGACCAATGATGTCTGCATATTATGCCACCTCTCCCATTGAGCTCTAGCTACAGACAGCCTGTGCTTTGGGTGATTGTTGAAATTCATGACTTCTGTCATGTATGCAGAATTAGAATATTTCAGGGAAAATGTCAAAAAATCGACAAAATAGGTGGCATATACACAGCTGACCACTGAGCCCTGCCATTTTGTGAATGGAAAGTCTTCGTTAACTGTTTTGGGCTCCTTTCCTGGATCCACTTGCTTTTTCTCTGAGACCGTGTCCTAGATGGTTTTCACAAGCATGTATTTCCCAAGCTGTTTTCCAGGGGGACTTTTAAATGTCATGTCCCTAGTCTGCCTAGTCCTGCCTAGTCATGTCTGCCAAGTCCCTAGCCTGGCAAGGCAAGCTTGCCACTTCTCCGTGAGAAAAATTAAGGGATTTAAAACTGACTCTTCCCCAGTTTTTCAAACACATTGCTCCTCTGTTTATTCTTCCAGCACCACCCAATGTAAATGAGTTCCCGTTAGTCACACAAGAATTTTTTTTATAACCCACTATTCAATGATGTATTCTCAGTCCAGTGTTCATTAAATTGTTGTACCTTCGTGTTCATAACATCATTGTACATCAGTTCTTTGTCAGGTGGGCACCTATAAGCTGCCTAGGAGATGTCATACAGATCTCTTCAAATTCTCGTGACTCAGACCTGCCAAAGTTCTCGTGTCTTCTGTTTTGTGAGGCTCCATCTGAATGAGGATGAACTTCAAGAGCTGTAGTTCAGACAGGAGTCTTAAATTACTAAGCTCTCATTGAAATTCATTTTCTTCAAGGTTCGTTGCTTTCTCACACTTGCCACCATGATCGCTGCTGTGCCGAGCTCTCCTAATTTTTTATTACTGCCTGCTAGTGAATCTTTTAGATGGACTTGTTGGATTGTAACTCAAAGGGGTTTTGATAGGTATATTAAAAGTGGACTGTGCAAAAATATCATAGTGCATACAAATCATAATACCTATTACTTCTGCTCTGTGGCTTAAAATGTACCACTGTGTTGTTTAAAGAGAAAAGGAGTCTAAAGAGCTGAACTGTTTGAGCAGTCCGACTCCTAGCAGTGAATGTTACAGCCCAAGGCTGGCTTTGCTGGAAGCACAGACAGGACAAAGCCACTCCTGCGTGTTTTTCTTCTTTGTAGCAAGCTGATTAATTCCTGAAGTAGAATTTTGATCAGAGCTGGGCATGGAAATCCTATCTTGCCTTTGCTTGTGTGGATGAAGAATTATGGGGGGAGTTGGTATTGCCAATGAATGCCAGATGCTGATTGATGCTTCTTCCATTCTAGTAACTTAAAACTTTTTTAAGTTTATGCAAATGAGCTGCTGTGCCCTCTTGTTTTTACCACACTTGAAATAATGGAGAAGCTAACTGTCTAGCAGAAGCAATGAAACAGAACAGTATCTTGCTCTTTTAAGTATTGTCATGCAACAAATTTCACCGTGCGTATTTGCCTCGCTTTCTGCTTCCATTTTATTTTGTCACTGTAGCTGCAGTGATTTTTTCCAGAGCTTTCCAAGGCTTGTTCCTGATACTACACCTTGGAGGCTTCTGTGCCTGGATTGTTCTATTTTTGGGTAACTACCTCTAAACAGAAAATGATTCCAAAGTCAGGGGAGGGGGGGAAGTGAATTGACTTTCAGGGCTAGAATGTAAGAGAGGAGTCATCTCACATGGAGATACTGAAAAAGTTTTGTCCTTTTGTGCCTTTGGGGAAATAGGCTCTTTGCTGCTCATGCTAGGGGTTACCTGAATGCTGTGTGTGATTGTCCATCTGTGTGTGGCCCTTCTATGTATGTGCAGCACCGCGAGTCATGTTCAGTGTTTTTGCTCACATGTTCTTTCCCTACTTGTTCCAGAGCTACACTCTCTCTGCTTTAGTCTTTCATCTCCAAAAGATTATTTTAACTTCTCAAAATTTCATGGAATACTGTGCAGATGGGTGGCTTAAAAACTATTGTTCAGCTCCTTCCCTCTTGGGAAGGTTTATTGTTGTCCTGTTGGCAAGCAAAACACAGCTCTTTTTTCCAGAAGCAAAATTTATGATTCTTCCTGCCTGTTTAAATTCACTCAGTCCTTCTGGAGTTCATCCAGCCTTAAGTTTTCAGACTTGAAACAAAACACTGGCATTGGTTTTTTTAGACCTATCTCAAGTAGGAGAGTTTTAAAGCTGGTATTTTTTAAATACTTTCCTGCTTCTCTTCTCTAAAGAGCTTTGTAGGACTGACTCCAGGTATTTTTTTGATACACCATAGCATTACTGCTGAACTTTTGGATTGTCTCCAACTTTTCCAGGAAAACTACATGTAAACTGTCAGGATCAAAGATTGAAAATACATACATACATACATATAGATACATATATATATATATATATATATATATGGAAACAAAACCCCACCAACCAAGAAACCCTATAAGCCTTTCCTTGAAGAAAAGTATTCATTCACTAGTTCTAAAAAATTATTAAAGGCACAGTATTTGAAAAAAGATGATTTGTCACTAGTGCTTCTTACTGTGAGGTGATTATTCTGTCATTTGAAATTTGTAAACACTGTCTGGGCTTCTTCCGGAGGATTTTAGCCAGCTCACACTCACTCTTTGCCTTCAGAAAGGACTGTGTAAAACTTCAGGTCTCTGTGGTGTCAGATCACAGCAGAGTATCACATTGGTCTTCTCCAGATTTAAATTCTAAGAATTTTCTCTTTCAAGATCCACCTGTCAGACAAGTTTTGTTACTTACAAAAGTTAGCTCTGTAGAAGTTTGAAGTGTGTGTTGCTTTTAAAGTGAAGTTGCAGAAACCTTTTGGAATCTAAAAACATTAAGGCAGGACAAGAGACAAAGGTCTTGCGCTGCTCAAGAACCTCGCAGAAGTACAGAGCTGCTGGAGGGAAAGGGCGGGTATCGGGACAGGTATCGGGACAGGGGAAGGGGGTTTGGGTGGCAGAACTGTGGAGAGGAGGGGAGGCAGTGAAAGACAGGGACTGTCCTCTCCTGCACCTCTTCTCCTGGGGAGGAGAGAAGGTATGTACAAGGCCAGACGTTTTTCAGCCTGTGAAATTTAACGTTTATTTTTACTCCTGCGTTTTCCCCAGTCTTCAGCAATTCAGTCATCTATATGTATATCCTGCTTCTCACCAGAAACAGCTGCTCTGTGCTGCCCCAAGGATCTCTACTCTGCTTTTTGTGGAAGTGTTAACAAAGCCATTTCCTTGTTCTGTCTCCTGCAGTTCTAAAAAAGAATAGCAATTTAAACACGCTACAGGAGGTTTTATGCAAGCCTAAAATATACCTTATGGACAAGAGTATTGTGCTGTTATTTCTTCAGATGGCTTTACTGTCATGAAATTTTCACAGCAGCTGCAGGCCTATAGGCTTAGGATGGATGGTATCTATCATACAGGCTGTAAAAAGACTTAGAACTGAGACACAGACTGCCAGATCTGTGACTGTAACTTAGGCTTTAAGGGCAACATTGAGTTTTTGGGAGTGGGCTTTTATACTAGTCTTTTACCCTCCAAAGGTGTCCAGAGATGTCAATGCTACCTGAATTTTAATGAAATTAAATGATAGGATACCAAGGGGGAAAGGGGGAGACATTAGTTTCTGTTTTCTCTTGTTAACAGGGAGAAGATTTCTCCTAGAAATGAGAATTCAGGTTGTGTGAGGTAAATGTCTTTTTTTCTTCATAAATAGTATTCCTTTGAATAAAAAGTCCTGAGTTCTCAGACCACCTATTTAATATTTTTGTATGTCCTAATATTTGCTTTCAAATAAATTGAAATATTAGCAATTAAAGTGTAATACTTAGTTCTATTTAATTTCTGTGTTATGAGCATTACTTGGGAAATAGGGTTAATGACAAAGCAAGAGATTTTGAATGTCAGAATTTTGTGTTTCTTGTTCCTCAAAATTGCTTTTTAGATGGGCGTTTGAGCATTTGGTGAGGACGAGTACAATCCCATCTATGACAATTTCTAGCAAATTGAGAAGAAATGTAGTCTTAGATATAATTATTTTCATATAGATTTTGGAAAATAGGGAGCTGTTGTGCAAGAATGCTCTGAGTCTAGCCTTGTCAAGTTTGTCTCTCCATGCTTTTTGTCAGCTGGTTTCCCTGCGCAAGTGTGGCAGCCGGTGTGTTATTTCACAGGAGTCTGTTGTGACAAGAAGCAGAAGAGAATTTTATTGGCCTGAGTTGAGGACAGCAGAGAACTTTGAATCAGGCAAGAGCTGCAAAATCCATGTAAACCTGGGTTCTACTATTTCTGCTGCTCACAGAGCTGCTTTCTTTGATAGGTCAGTAAACTCTGTTTTCTACTAAAATGGCAGCATAACAAGCTGTGCAGTATGTATTCGGTATTTCCTCATTGGTCAAAAGAGCACCCTTTTCCTGTGAGGGCAGGCCAGGTGGAAGTCAGTTTACAAAATCAAACTGACACAAGTGCAGCATCAGCAGAACAAAATTAGGTGGTCAGGAGAGATGCCCAATCTTAATATCCAGTTCTAGTACATGCCTCTTTGCAGCAAACTACATGCGTTAGAAATGCCTTGTAGTCAATGTGCTTCAGGAGCTCAGTTTGCAAATACACGCACGCACAGGTAACGAGAGTTTGTCTCAGTCATATCTAGTCGTGTCAATTAGAATGGCATTCGTTCACGGTGATCCCAATGGCTCCAAATAGTACCTTTTCATTTGTATTCATCCTAAATGCAAAATTTTGGGATATATAAAATACCCATGTTATTTCCGTATTAGGTGACACAAATGTCCTTAGGAGTGCTGTACTGCAGTCAGCAGATCCCTTCTCATTGCCCCAGCATATAAGCGCCAGCATTCTTACTGGATATACTGTGTGTGTTAATTAGCATTAGCTTTTTAAAATATGTATAAGAAATAGTGTCCCTGACCAGAAAACCAGAATTTGTTGCTCAGAAAATCAGTAATCAAACATTTAATTATTTTTCTGTAGGATAAATAGTCTCTTATTAGGATTATGTGCTCAGGCTTCTACAAAGGTGCAAATTTAATCTATTTTATGATGAAAGATTAAAACCACAAATCCCGTTTAATAGTGGATCTCCAGCAATAAGTAGCTATGTCATTTTATGGCTAATGTCCAACATGAGAGTTAATAGTAAGGACACTTTTGTACCTTTTCCACAGTGAAGACTAACCTGAGCATTGCCTGTAAAACAGGAACCAAATGCTTGCTTGTATGTGGGAAACATGGCTAAACATTCCAAATGACAGCACTTAGTCTTGGAATGGATAAGTCATTCTGCAGTAATTTTGCTAATTATTGATTATCTGCTTAGTTTCAGAATAGGTCTCTTCAGATTAATTAAACTGTCCCTGTAAAATGTTTTATTGTAAATTCATGACAGTCAGTCCTGGTTCCTTTACGCTACAGTGTTTGTTTGTTACAAAGAGTATGTGCATTTGGTTTGAAATGGCATTTGTCCAGTTATTTACTGGCTCTTATTATAAAATATAACTTCACGTTAGTATAGTTTTTTAATTAAGCAGTTTATTCTTATTTTTGGGATCCGGAAATCTTGAGGGTTTTTTTGTTGTTGTGTTGGTTTTTTTGGTTTCGTTGGTGTTTCCCCCCCCGAGTATGCTGACACAGTTTCAATAATTTATCCGTTGGGTATTACACAACTGGGGCATAGGGAGAAGCATTGAGGCGCTCTGTAAACTTTGAGTGACATGGTAGAAATCAAAGTGACATAATAAAAACCTGCTATCCAACTTGTGAAAGCATGAATCAGCTAGATGGGGCTTGAAAGAGGATTTGCTGCTGTTGGAATATTCCCTTCTCCAGTGGGCATCGTGCATACTCTCCAGGTTATGCATGGTTCAGGAAGCAGCAGTGGTAGAACCCAGAATTTTTGTGAAAGTTACCCATGAATCTGTAGTGTTAGCAGTTTAGTGGTAAGTTTAATTATAATATGTTCTGCTTATAACAGAGTCAGTGATTTGGAGCCGTATTTGGTGGTTTCCTAATACTTGGAAGTAGAAACACAATACGAGTTTTTGAGATTAGTTTAACATGCCCAAAAAACCAAAACCTTCTGCACAAAACCAGAAAAACCCAGCACTTTAGTATGAAACATTAATGCTACAACCTTAGCATGAAAATACAGAAAAATAAAGTTACCACATTTGCTGATGTAGAAGAAACATAGCAGTAGCAATAGATGAATAGCTTCTTATGAGCAGTTAGTCTTAACAAATGTATCAGTCTGCTGACCTTTCCCCTTCAGTTTTTTCCTGTTTTTGAAGAGGTGAAGGGTTTCCTCTTGGAGGGGGGGCACAGGGCTATCTGTTCATATGTCTTACAAGCAGGTTCCTTTTATTCTTCAGGAAAATACAGTAATACAAACTCTACCGATTGGTTTTAAATTGACATAGGGTTTCCAGACCAAGACAAAAGTATACATGTGTAGTCTGGATTCAGTCCAAAGCATCTTTACCTCCAAACTGGTTTAGGCCAGAGAGACAGGATGTTCCACAGAGCAAAAAACCATGTGATTAAAGAGCATGAACAAACACAGAGTATATTATTAACAAAATACCAGATTGCATTTCATGTTGGGTTTTCTGGCTGGTGACCCATGGAGTTGACTCAAAAAGTTAACAGAGAGTCAAAGGTCCAGTCTGTTCTAACATAATCACAAAATAATCACATAATAATCACAAAAGACTCCCCGAAACCTCCTTCCTGTATGGCGGTCTTAAAAAGCTGTTCACACTGGTCCTGGCAGTGGAACAAATACACCACAGTGAGACTCTGTGCTCGGGAATGTGTCCTGAGAGAATGTTAGGGCAGCTGCTGTGGAGGGGTTTTACCTTACCATACACACCATTCTGTATGTGCCTAGCAATTAGGCTCCCTGTTATCTCCAGGCTCCTCATGCTGTCGACAACACCTTTCATTTCTCCCTTGTGTTCTGACTCACAGGTCTGTCAGTGCCATTCTGTCTGTCCTACCTTGTGGCCCTGTCCATTTTCAGGATGTGGCTGATACCTTCGCATCCTGATCAGCAGCTGTCTAGGCCATGATCTGTATGGGCAGACTATGAATTGCTGCTTTGTGGTGAGGATGCATGTAGTAGAGGCACAAGGTGAAGGGTATATGGTGTTTGGAGACTTGTGGAGCACTTGACTAGCAGCTGACAAGAAATTTCGGTCATAAGCAGGTAGATAACTTGGAGTAGTCTTGGCTGGTCATGTGCAAGGAAGAGAATCGAAAAAAAAACGGAACCTTTTTTGTGGTTGTTGATAGCATTAGGAGATTCTGCTCCTGGGAATTTGCATGCCTTTGACCCCAGAAAGCCTGAAGAGATCCACGAATCTTCACCATGTAAAAGTTTTCTTCAGGAAATTCAATCAGAAAGTGTCAGAAGTGCTGTGTCCCATCCCGTCCCTGAGCATGCCTTTTTCTGGGAGGCTGCACTTCCGCTCTCCTCCTCTGTTAGCAGAGGGCTGAGGTACCAGTGAGCCTGTGAACGCTGGTACCTGGTGGCGTGTGAATCCTGGTGGTGTTTCACAAAAACCGCTTTCTGCTTTCTGGGCAGTGTGTGGGGGTCTCAGGAAGGGGAGCATCAGGTCCATTTGCATTTATTTTTCACAGAAGGTCACTTTATTACAAATGGACTTGCGTATCCTGGGTTTTCCTTTTCAGGGCTTCACAAATACTTGTGAAGTTTTTCCATTTGTATTTAACGCTTTTAGCCAAGTGGAGAGCTCTAGCTGTAGTTTAACTCCTCTTTAGTGTTGCAGGCTCATCATATTTAACATGCATTTTAGCCAGGAGGGAAAGGAGCGTTTGGTGCTGTGGAAGCAGTGGGTGTCGGATCCCTGACAGGCAATGTGCTTCTGAAGATGACAGCTTTTCCTGTACTGCCCGCAGCATCACTCAGGAACGTGTCTCCTCCCTCACAGAGATGCCAGCTGCCTTCTCTTCCCATCCCATCCCCGCTGTTAGTCAGCAGATGCACTCCACTCCTCCGGATCCAAAGTAGAAGATATTTTCACTAACGCTTCCTCACTCTTCTTTGTTATTGCTGAAACTGAGATTTCCCGAGGCACTCTGGGCATGGGGTTGCTTTGAATGCAAGGAGAGGTACTGTGGAGCAGCACGTATCGGAGCTCCAAGGGGAGGCCCTGGGGTGCCTGCCCGGGAGCAGGGGGTGCGAGCGTGAGTCACAAGCTGTAGAACCGGGAGGGCAGGGGCGTCAGCCCCATTTGTGCTTGAATCACTCGTAGCCAGCAGCAGGTCAGCTGGTGGATGGCTGCAGCCTGAAGTGAAAGCTTATAACTCGCCAGCCAGCACAGGGTTCCAAAAGTGAATATCTGCATTTCATCAGCGTCTTGTATTGTCTCTCTGAGAAATGGTATTCAGTTGCAGGTAACTGGTGGTGCTTCGGTTTCCAGTGGCTTTCCACCTATTCATTTGTGTTGGGTCAGTGCAACTGCTTTATAAACATGGAAATGCGCTTGAAATCTGATGAGCTTGCAACACAAAAGAAAACCTAAAATGCTATGAGATCTCAAACGCCAGAACCGTGGGGCTTTCTACCAAGCTCCAGTTCAGGTTTGCATGAAATGGTGAAATTAAAACTTGGCACTTCTTTCAGGCTCAGTCAGAGAAATCATTCCTAGGTACTATAAACAATTAAAGGACCAAATTATTCTTCAGTGCACAAATATGTGGGAATCCTGTAGCAGTCGAGAGGAAACTGTGGTACCAGTGAAGTCAGCTGGCCTAGAAATTGTTTCATGTGTCCTTGGTATGAAAATGCACTGAAGTTTCACAACAAAATGGCAAACATAACGTACCATGACCTGTTTTCTAACCCTGGGACAAGATTAAGTTTGAACTGGTGACAGGTATCAGAATATTTGCCTAAGCAAACACGGTAAAAGTTGTGTTAAGCCTTTTGGAATGTTCGGGTCACCCACATCTGTGTGATTTGCATGATAAAATCTCAAAGAATGGAATAGAAGCACTTTTCATATGTAAAGTAACAATAATCAAGTTCTTCCAGAATGTTCTATCTTTATACTGAAATGTTCTGCAGATTTTTCTGTAGGTTAGGTGGGGTAAAAAGGCACATTTACCATCTTAAATGCGGCTTTCTGATTGTGTCCCAAATACATTAAGCTACAATTGTGTTTCCTTAATCCAAATGTTTTTAAATTAAAATTGCTTTTACTTGGAGTTCTGTCACTGTTGATGTCACAGCATGTTATTTACTAGCAGAGAAGTTCTAGTCGGAGGCCATAAGTCACAGGTTTTTGTCTCTTCATCTCTCCTTCTTGCAAGACTTCTTAAAAGTATTCCTACTTTTTAGTAAACAGTTTTCCGTGGTGCAGACTTAGAGGTGTTTTAGCTATTTCCTGGCTATTGTCTCCAAATACTTGAGAGAGAATTTTGTCCCAGTACCCTACTGCACTGGTACTGAACTTTGTTTTACAGCCCAGCATCCTTCCAGCTCAGTGTTCATCATGAACAAAACTGCCACCTTTGATGTAGGTGCTCTGATCGGTTGGTGGCTGTGGAGCATCTTTGACTGAATGCAGAACCCCGAGCATTTCTTATTAAGGCCTTTGGTGAAAATGTTGGTGCCTGCGGCTTCCTTGGGAAGCTGAGCAGTTTGGCAAGAGTGTGATGGGTGGTCTGCCAGGTAGTGCCTAGGTGGCAGCTGATTGCTTTTGGAACGCTCTCCCTCCTTCCGCACAAAGGGAGTTCCTTCTCCTGCATTTGGACTGCTGTTGAGCTCTTAGTCCTGGATTGTCCTGTTTATACTTCTAGAGATTAGCTTTCTCGCTGACCTATGGAGCTGACTTATTTTTCAATGACTTGCAGAAACTCAGTGTCAGCAATCAGATCTTCAGACATCTCGTGGGGTGCTGATTCACTAATATCTCACCTTTGGTACTACTTAAATATCAGTCTGAGTTGTAGGTTTTAAGCTATGATATGATATGCATTGTCTTGCAGTCCAGAGCAGAAATAGCTACGAGAAATATCTACCTTTTCTGTATTACTGTTGACAGATTTTTACCCTATGAATGTAGTAATGGGCAATCTGATTATTACAGATGTTTTTATCAATGGTTATATTTGTTTTTATCCTAACATATTTAAAAACTTCTGATTGTCTTTATCTGCTGGCAGGTATTTGTTTGGTTCCCCCTGGCTTCCCCTCCCCCCCCAGCTTCCTGACTGTCTTTTACTTCCGTTACCTGTTTCCCAAGCTGGTTATGTATAGTTGCTACTATTTTAGCTCCTTTCTGGCTTCCATTAATCTTGAATTTCCAAGATTGTCAATACCACATTTGGGACAAGTGTTTTCTAATTAAATTCACCTCTTTTGAACTGCCCTGATTTATAGGATCTGACCAAGAAAAGATGTATTTTAAATATAATTTCTGATTGCTAGAGATGCATCTTTTTCCTGTCACAGGTATAGTTGGCAGCCCAAGGTTTGGCTACAAACCTACTTTGTTTCTTGTTTTTCAGGTGAAAGTAACATCCAGTCAGACTTTGCATGGCATGAGGCAGAAACAGGATTTTCTAGCACGGTGAGTACTTGCAGAATCAACAGGCTGATGATTTCTAATGACCAAGAATTCAGGAGACATTGCATCCTAAATAAAAGCAAAAGGGGGGCAGTAATCGCTGAGTAAATTCTGTTTCACCTCTACCTGTTTTATAAGTGGCTTCAGGGGGGAATTTAGGAAAGGCGCATTGCGGAATGACTTAATGTGAACTCTCATGATCATCGCAAGGAGCACTACTGGGGGAAGTTCACAAATTGAGTTTTGAAGGAGCTATTTAAAATGATAATATGGGTAGGAATTTAATGATGGTGTTCATGAGAAGACCTTAAATAGGGATCATGTAGCAGAGGATATTTTTCCCTTTAGCACTCACTGTCTTTGACTTCAATTGTAAACTCTTTTATCTTTCGTCACTTTGGTAGATGTAGACTTTTCAAGCCTCTTTTGGCTTTTTTTTCCTTCCACAGCTGAACAGAGACCAGAAGTGTCTCTTTTACCAGTTTTTAGTTTGCTGCTTTTCCAGGCCGTTTTCATTGAATGGTTCCAGGAAAAGCTAGAAAAGACCTTGCAAGGTCACAGAGTTCCTCTATTTCACCTCCTTGGCCCAAGGCAGGATCTAATCACCCTAACCTGCTCTCAAGCATCCTGGCAGATGATCTTAAAAGTCTCCAGTGATAGACACTCTCCTAACTCCCTAAGCAATTTCAAATTTTTTTAATAGAAATTTTTGCCCCCTGTCTAACTTATAAATAATAAATAAAATAAATAAAACAACACGATTTCATTAATTGTACAGGAGCACTCAGGTTTTGACATGGGCAGCAGCAGGAGACTGCTATGAACTTGACTGCTGTAGCTTCATTTTGTGTTCTGGTGCGACCCACCAGATGAAAGAGGGCATGATTAAGGTATGTGTAGTTTGCTGCAATAATGCCCCCCCTGCTCACCTCTTGGCCCCTTGATTTTCTTAAGGTTCTGTACCTGAAGAATTTTTATTTATTCTGACATGTTTTCCTGATCTTTGTTCATGCTGGTTTCATGAATGACAATTTATTTCCTGTCTCCAGTGAAGATGGTTAGTAAAACTGGTGTTACAGAAATACAGGTGGGAGAGAGACAGGAAAAGGACTAAATTAGACCAAGACAATACAAAGATAAATGATGTGCACATTAGGGTCATCTTTCACAGCAGGGCATACAGTAATGATTTACCTCGGAAGGAATAATGCCTTAAAAAACACACGGAGAAAGTGTATTTACTAGTATTGTTTAAAATTAGTCCCCAAAGGCAGCACAGTGAATGCCACTTACTTTGGCCAAACTCTGAGTATCTGTCCATTTGGTACTTTTGCTTGCATGGTAGCCTGGGAATCAGTGTGATCCAGAAATAGGAGCCTGGGAAAGCCACTATCCAGAAAATGCTTTAAGTCTCTTTCAAGCCATGAGGGAAAGAGGGCAAGTGCCAGTCCCTATCCAGAGGAAGGGATGAGTGAGTCAGATTTTCTGGTCATGGATTGGATCAGTGGTGGTAAATTTATGGGTGGGCAGAAGCAGGCACTCCAGTGTAAAGTGCAGGGCAAGAACTGTTCGGAATGGAATTGTGTGTCCAATGCATTTATTCAGAGCCAGGCCCTTCCTACACAGTAGCCAATCTGTTACAAATACAGATTTCTCTGGTAACCACAAGTTCTTTGATTTCTTTGAATGCTACGATACAATTAGTTGCTTGTGATCTGGGTGCCTGCAGTATACTGAAGAGTTGCTTCTGCAGCAGAAGTAATTACTTTCTCATTAAGTCTAAAAAACTAGTTACAAAGTCCATCAAGTTGTACCTACCTACAGGCCATGTTCCTTGCAACCGAAACCTTCTGTGCTATGGTCTATTGATGCACAAGAGTCACATCCACAGGCCCACAGTCAGCCCCACTCTGCTCCAGGATGATCAATAATTGCCACTTTAATGGCATCTTTTCCACTTGCCTCTTGGCTAAAGGACAGTAATAGCATAATGTTCAGTGATGCAGCATATGTTTTGAAGTCCTCATCAATGAGCAGATTACCCTGTTACCTAAACTAGGCATATTGTGGAATTTCAGAAATGCAAAAAGAAATGTACGAGCTAGGTTTGAATCAGCTAAGAAAGTTTTGGGATTAAACCACATAGGGGAGGCGTCCTATGATACTGGCTTTTGACCAGAGTTTTATGGTCTTTTATTTGTCTGGTGCCTGTTCTGTCCCTAAAACACTGGTGCAAGGAGCAGATCAGGAGAGAAAATACAATTGGACGATGCACTTGGTTTGCTGTATAGGAATCATTTACCTTTGCATTGCTTGCTTGCCTCCTGTCTTCTGATTTACTGTGACCTGCAAGGGAATGTTCCTCTACCACAGCCAAGGCATTCAGGCGGAGCTAATTGAGCAATTAAATTATCAGGTGATGGAAGTAAAAATCTCATCCACACAGTGGATGGATTTAGCAATCTGACTCCTTTTAGTTTGACTTACTATTATGTAATGTGTGTGTTGCTACATAGGTGCACGCTCTGTGCAAAACAAAGAGGTAAGCAGCTGTTCTGACCTACGCTTTAGCTGACATGGGGTTCATGACTTCTGTCAGCTGACCATAGAAGAAGGTGACAGTTGGGGTTTCTGAGGATAAACTGTGAATGTGGACAGTCCATTTCATAGAACTTCCCTTCCCAACTCCTTCTTTCTTGAAAGTCTCCTGCCAGGAGTTTGTAGCTGTGGCTGAGCTAACAAACACATGAAAAAACCTTTCTTTCCAGTCGGGTGCATTTCACCTCTAAGTATCCATGAAGGAGTGCACAAAGCTAGGCAGTGTCCAAGTGCTGGTGGGTTTATGCAGAATTGCAAAGGGAAGCAAATTCCATTTTGGTGAAGAATAACAAAGATGATGATGACCTGGCCGAAGACCCATTTCGTACAACAAGCAGAGGCAATCTGAGATGCATGTGTTTTCTGAGAACATCGTAGAGATGTGGCGTTTGCCAGCTGTCCAACTCGGCTCATTCCAATTCTGGGAATGATATGTGTAATAAAAGCACGTCAGAATTCTAGCTCCCTCTTCCTGTACAGAAATACTACTACATGGGTAGTTGTTTTAGCTGCAAGATTGGTAATGGTAAAAAACCACACCTGTCCACGGCAATGCTGTCGTTATTAAATAGGTAGAGGACAGGGCATTAGAAATGCTGTTGCAACAGAAAACACAGGGAAACCTGAAACCCTAGAATGGAGGACTGAAAAGGGTGCGACATGCTCACCGGGACAAACTTCTGCAGTGAGGTTAGACCAGGGTGTAATCGAGAAAATGCTGCTGCTGGATAGATCTGCTTTGTTCCCATGGCAGGAGTTCTGTGTGTTGGTCTGATCACATAATCTCAGACCATATTAGAATAGAGGAGAGAGAGTCAGTCTCTTTTGGCTTCATAGAAAGGTTTGATTTTAAATTAAAGAGGACATTGCAAAAGGTCATGAACATTGACTCTGCCAGTTAAAATAGGTTGTTTCCTTCCCTTTTATTGACAGTACAGAAAGTCTTAAAAGAATCTACATGTTTCTGCCCTATTGAAATTCTCAGGGGAAGGTAATTCTGAGGGGATGTCCAGACTCAGTATGGTCCAGTATGTTCCAAAGCTGAGGGAGAGACTAGCCCTGGTCATGTCTTCTGTCGGGGAGAATGTATAGTGTGCACGAAGTTCCCAGCACTAATATCATAATAAGACTACGTGCTCCTGTATCTGCAAGCTGTGTGTCGAGGTGTTATTGTTACTATTATCCATGGAAAGTAAAGGGCAGGGCCTATCTGAGGTTCATGGACTAGATTCAGTGGCAACATTTCTCCTTAGGCAAGTGGGTGGCTTGAGAAGCTGTGCAAAGCAAGGTAACAAGTTAATCTGCAGGAAGACACTTGTATCAAACCTGTTTTTCTCCTATCCAACTTGCTCAGAAACAAAAGATAGTGACAAAAATCTACTTTATGTTTTATAAATCTCAAATATTAATTCTCACCTCTGTCCTTTATGCCTGTTCTTCAGCTGCGAAATCTCTGTATCACATGGTGAAGACAGTTATTTGACACTTGAAATTTAAAGGAGCCCATATTCCAGTATCTTGGGATGTCCACTTTATTTTTGATCAAAAAGTTCTCCCATTTTATTGTCTCCATGTAGCCTGATCACATAAGCAAGTCTCCTAGTGCACTTGGATTTTTAATTTAAAAAAAAAAAAAAAGGGGGTGGGGGGGGTGGGGAGGCTGGAAGCATTTGTCACTTGGGCATGGGAAGGTTGTCCAGCATCTTGGCCAGTGTGAAAAGGAGAGCCAGGAGAATATGGTCTGTTTGAAGAAAGTGGTTTGAGGTTATCATGTTCTTCTCTCTGACCATAAGACCTCAGAAGGAGGTTTTTTTGACTTTGCAAGAGATGGTAAATTGGCTTAGTGTGAAGTGGATGTGATCTAGCTCTGTCCCTACTGTCTTTCAGAAGAGATTGGTTAGAGAGGTGCAAAACTCTCTTCCTTACGGCTGCAAAGGACCATTAGTCTCGTGGACTGAGCTCTCATTTAGCAAAAGCATCTTCCACCCATATTCTCTCTTCTACCAGTGATCTCTGTTTGACTAATGCATGTATTCCACAGAAGCATGCATGTCTACTGCTTCCCTCAGTAGCTTATTGCAATGGTTGATCTCTTCTAACTCTGAAAAACATGTATTTTACTTGTAATTTGAATTTGTTTAGCTTTAATTTTCAGCCCTTGGTTGGACCAGTTGCTTTAGAAGCCCTTGCTCTGTGTCTTATTCAGGAATTCAACAGATAGAATTCTTTAATTAGATTATTGCAAAATGTTTTCCAGCTCATCAATCATTTCTGCCATTCTTCACCCCGAGTTTTTCAATGCTATCTTTCAGTTGTGGCCCCCAGAGCTAGACTCAGGCTCCAGTGTAATTTTCATCTGTACCAGGCCTAGAAGGGAAAAATACTGCCTGCTGGTTAAGGTATTCCAGGGCTGCGATCAGACCCCTTCCTGGGGAACGCCTCTGTGTGGCTGAGCCTTAGAACAGGGGAACCAGTTACTCATTTACTGATTCCTGTGTGTTCGGTCTTCAGACATAAAGCTGACCTAGAAGCTGCACTAAACTTTCATATAGGATCAAACCCATGGATTCTTGGCAAGCTCTGCTAGTCCTACACCCAAAGAGTTGATAATATTACTGAGAAACTAAGTAACTGTATACCTGCAGAAATCACTTATTCCTCATGGGAGAGGGAAAAAAAACCCAAGTAGACAAGTCAAACTAACAGCAAGCCTGTTTTTATTCTACCAGGCAGAAGACTAATTAGATTACTTTGAGGCCTGACCTCCAATTTTGTATCCAAAGGTCATGGCTCTTGTTGGAGAGATCAATTAATATATCAGTGTATCAGGCTCAACACAGAAATGCCATCCAAACAGTGTACAGGGAACCTTTGCGTGCTGTATATTTGCCCTAGCAGATAGTTAATCTGGGTTACTGTTTGCTACCTGTTCCATTTCTCTTGCTCAAGAGCATTAGCAAATGTTTATTTGACAGAATGTTCTGTTCCTCTCCTCTCCTTTTTTTTCCCTCCTCTCTCCCAAGAAAATGCACGCTAACCCCAGAGCAACTCCAGACTGCAAACATCATGTTGCAGGCTGGAGTCTAGTCAGAGGAGTTGCTTTACTGCTGATGGGGGAGAGTAGAAAATGTCTTGAGAATCGGTTGCCAAACAGGGAAAGGGCCTTTAACTAAAGGGTAAGAAATCAGAAGAAAGGAGATGCTTGCATCCCTTTGACTTACCTGAAAACACTCAACAAATTGAATACCAAGGTGAATAGTCTATTTAGACCAGTAGAAGCAAAAAGCAGGGTTGTGAATAGCAGCAACAAAGTGTCCACTAATAGCCCCTGTGGAAACAGGATTGCTATCTGATCTAGTATGGCTGCCTTCCTGTTGTTTTAGTAGGAGGTTGATCTCACTGAAAGATCTCCAAAGGCCTCCATGCTAGTCCCACAGTCATTGCTTTCCACTGTACCGATGAATCAGTTTTCTTCAAATGCTATTCATATGCTGCATTGAAAGTGTGGAGCACTCTACAGGTCCATATTGTTCCCCTGTGTACATATGATGCAGAGCAAATGGTAGTTACCAATGCTGGTTAATGCTTGAAAGTGACAGAAATCCTGGTTGCTAGTGACAGAAGGGGAGTGGGAGATGATAGGCTAGCAAATGACTTATATCATATAAATGTTTGTTTCTGACGTGGCGGGGTGCTGGAATACCGCTGTCGGAGATGGACATTTAGGAGGGAAACAAAGTAAGGATAAGATGCTGAAAACCCTTATCCCTTTTACCATGCTCCAAGGAAAGGTAAATTGTACTCATCACCCAGCAAACGTTCTCAAATTTAGTCTCAAATTTAGTTCCCACAGGAGAATTTGCTGAGCCATGTACACTTGTCAAATCAGGATGCACAGCCCCTGCTTGTTTCTGTGCTCTGTGGAAGTCTGCTCATGGCTGTAGTCTGGTGCTTTGAAGGTTGCTTTGGTGTTCTAGGCAAACAGAGGCCCTGAAAGAGACTGCCAAGGTCCGAGAGTGGCACAGGGGTGTCCTTTCTCTGTTACTTCATCTCTGCCCTTTTCTCTGCCTCAGTGGATGCGAGAGGCAAGGAAGGCTGTCAGAGTGGCTTTGGGGCCATCCAGGAATATTAAAGCACCTGTCTGTATCGGTTTACACCGAGTGGCCATACCGCACCCCAACATCTGTCTGTCTCCATAAGCTAACTGATTGTTTGGGATGGCACGTAGACATCCCTCTAGTCTCTGCCTTGTTGCTAGCCACTTTCAGGCAGAAAGGGGATGACAGCCCCTGCCTCTCCTGTCTGACAGGCACTCTGTATGGATGGAAGAGGCTAAATTAAAAACAGCAGAAGTAGACTTTCTGGTTTTTCTTGATGACTGGTATAAAGGAGAGAAGGGAGCAGTCTGTGCAGTGCAATTAACATCGAGTGCTATTGCAACTCATCCTGTAATGCGATATAGATACAATCTCAGCAGAAAAATGAACGCTGCACTGAGTCAGAAACATAGAGCAATGCTGGGTTTTGAAGAAAGTAATTAGCCCCAGGGACCCGGTGGTTTCTCATTTCCCCTGTGGTAAACACAGGGAAGTGGGGCAGTACTTCCCATAGGCTTCCAGAGTCAATTTAGACAAGGTATAGAGCCAATTTATAAACCAAAGTTTTAATGAATGCTTAGCAGGAGGCAGGGGCACCTCTGGTCTTCCTGCAGTGTGCAACCACGTACCACTCGGTGCCATGCTGCTTTTCTTCCGTGAGCTCCGAGTACGCTGTCTCTGTCTGGGCACTGCTGAGTCAGCCCAAGCCCCTGCCGGTGCAGCTGCTGAGATCGCAGCCTGGTGCAGCACCGCTTTGGTACCCTTCGCCACCTCTCCCACCAAGGGTGATGCTGCATGACAGACCTGCCGGGGTCACCATTCGCCATGCCTGCCTGCAGCCGGGTGCTGTGGCCTGCCGTCTGCACAGTGCCTCACCCTACCACCTCTTCCCGTCAGCCCTTGGTACAGCAGTGGCCTGGCCCTTCCTTGTGCTGCCCTGCACTTGGCCTTCACAAAAGAAGTGATTTGAGGTTTTCCAGAACTCACTGGTCATGTGAGTTCTGCTTTCCTTCTCCAATAGAAGATCAGAAGTGTACTGAATCACAGAAATAAGACATCCGGTAGCCAAGAAAACTTTGATCTTGCTAATGACAGGACCTGGCTGGAAGCTGCAGCTCACAATTAATACAAGAAGCAAGGAATTGAGCTGTTCAGGCAACATAGCAGGGATGACAGTAATCTCTATTTATGCTCTGTCTTTAAATGAAAATTTAGTTTAGTTCTAAAATATATGTAGCTTGTGCCTGCTCTGGGTGACCGCAAGTTCCTGCATCCAGGATTCTCACTCCTGCTTTCCTGACATACTACTTGTCACCTTTCTGTGGTTCGTCACATCCAGAAAAAAACCTGCAGGGTCTTCAGGGCATAATCACGTCCTTGTCTCTTGTGAAATGCATAGTCCACTTGAGGCATCGCAGTGACATGAAATACTGTACTTCAGTGAGTTTGCCACACTGCTTTGTGTGTTCCTGCACCTCTTTCCCCGAAGCTGCACCCAATAGCGACACTTAGCACCAATATCTTGCACGGTAAATATCTTGCATGCCTGCAGTTAACACTTCTGTTCAGCATTTGTCCAGAAGTGCGCAGTCAATGTAGCCTAGCGCGCGTGCTGCCTCAGAGAAGGGTTTTTCCTCAGCCTTCTTTCATTCAGTTGCTGGAAAAACAGAAGATGATAAAGATCTTCTGAAATATAATTATTTCCCTGGTTCTGTATCTTCAAGTGTTGGTCGCAGGAGCTGGTTAGGAAGTAAACACAAAACTCGTCATTTAGAATCTTTAAACTGTTTGTAGGGCTGTAGCCTTCTCATACCAAGCGCATTCTCAATCTTCTGGATTCTGTAAGTGCCCTCTAGTGACTAATTCTCTGAACTGTGTTGGCTTTTCATTGTCGGAGAGAGACCAGCCATTGAAGGGGTGGTTGTCCGGTGAGGGCAGGAGCTAGGTAAATGTCCTCCCGTTATTATGAGGGCAGCACTAGTTTGTCCTGCAGAAGCAAATAGAAATGCTCATTGAGCAGTCACTGTACAAAGCTGAGAAAAGCAAACGACTAAATGCATGCACACCGCTAGCGTGGAAATCGCACATCTGAAGCAAAACACGAGTCAAATCAAGGGCAAACCAGTGGAAGAAAAACTATTGGGCTGTCACTGCACAACACTTGAATGGTTTCAGTGAAGTGTGGCATTAGTGAAATTTTTCTGAATAATTATCCTCTAAGGCTTGAGAAGGGGCCACGGCATTCTGGTTTTTGTCTGATACAGCAACTGTAGACTAGGCTGATAGATTACTGACATTTCGTTTGTACCATGACAGCATTCCAGTTTTTCTAAAACCAAATTGGTTATTTACTAAAGACTTCACTTGTTTAAAAAAAAAGTTTCACCTGTTTTACAAAACAGTTTAAACTACGGTCCAAGACTATGTCCTGCTTTGTGGATTTGTCAATAGTCGGGGGCATTTCTTTCTTTTCCTATTATTAGAGCTCTACGTGCAATGTTGTGCATTGTAGTTGCCTGACACGCTTGTCAGAGGGTATCTTGAAGATACTTCTTAGTGGATTGTTTCAGGAGCATTGCCTCACCTTGCACCCGAAAAGAATAGGGTAGATTTGCTCTGTCCCCGGAAAGGATGGGAGCAGACACAAACTCCTTTTGTACTTTGTTATATCCACACAAGTGCAGACTTACAAAGTGCAGACAGCAGCTGTCAGAACATGCATACTTGTTTCTTTAAAAATTCATGTTCTTATCTTGTATAGTAGTTCACTATGTTGAATTTATTTTTCCAGTGAATTGACAGCTCAGTTTTAATGCAAATGGATCAGTGCTGTTACCATTGCTGTTCATTCTGCAGCAAAATACTGGGTTTCATTTCTGGTGGTGTTTTAGGTGTGGGTTTGTTGGGGGGTTGTTTTGGTTGTGTTTTTCCTTCTTTTAAGTAAAAATTCAAGTGCCCTTTTAAATGTTTCATTGCATCCATTAATATAGCCAGCGTAGGAGTTTGGTGAATCCAGGTTCAGGTACTGATTTATCTGTGCTATTAAAGTCATATGACAATATGCTAAGGGCCAGATATGGAGGTGGTGTGCAAACTGGCATATATGAGATTTCTTTATGTTCTTACATTGTCTTAGCCTCCCACCAACTTCCTTACGCCTACTCAGTTGACATGTAAGGACGGTGTAATTTACGTGGTAAGCTCCTCTTAACATATAAGCGTTAAGAACGTGTAATTGAAATGCACCTCACCTTGTTTGAACTTGCTTCTTTTTCTCTGTCTTACTCTGTATTTGCACTGTGTTCAATACCATACGCCATAGATCTTATTGTCATGACTGGGCGCTTAACAGAAATATAAATTTACTTCTGCAACTGATACCATAATTGTTGTGGAAAGCAGAGTTCCTTTTGGATTTACCAATGGAGCAAAAGCTCTCATGTACCTGGAATACATGTACAGGAAGAGCTCAAGGGAAGAGAACAAACTGACATTGGCTCTGGAAGTCACCAGGAAAAGTATGTTGCGGAAGGAGCAAGGACAGTTGGGATTTAGAGAGCGCTTCAGCCTGTATGATGAATGCCTGTGTTCATCTAGGTAACTCCAGCACTAACCAGCGATAGGACACGGGGAAACGGAATGAAGCTGAGTCAGGGGAAGTTCGGATTGGACATTAGGAAAAGGTTCTTCACTGAGAGGGTGGTTGGTCCCTGGGACAGGCTCCCCAGGGAAGTGGTCACGGCACCAAGCCTGTTAGAGTTCAAGGAGCGTCTGGAGGACGCTCTTAGTCATATGGTTTAGTTTTAGGTAGTCCTGTGAGGAGCAGGGAGTTGGACTCGATGATCGTTATGGGCCCCTTCCAACTTGAGATATTGTATGATTCTAACTCTTGCAATTTTTGTCATTGGCAGAACTGATTTTAAATAAGCATAAGACTGTCATGAACTTGCCATTGAAGAAACGTCTTGGTCCCTGGTTTGCAAACTCATCACCCTTACAAATAGTCTAGGGTTGAGCTGGCACCTGTTTAAATTATTCTGGTGCAAAAGAATGATAGCACCAAGAAAACTGCAACACTGCCCTAAGAAAGTGTTGTGGTTTAACCCTAGTCGGCAACTGAGCACCACGCAGCTGCTTGCTCACCCTCCCCCCTCCCAGTGGGATGGGGGAGAGAATCTGAAAAACACAAGTAAGAAAACTCATGGGTTGAGATAAGAACAGTTTAATAATTGAAATAATAATAATAATAATAATAATAATAATAATAATAATAATAATAATATTGTAATGAAAAGGAAAATAACAAGAGAGGGAGAGAGAGGAACAAAACCCAGGGAAAAACAAAAAAAGAAGTGATGCAACCACTCACCACCTGCCAACCGATGCCCAGACAGTCCCCGAGCAGCGATCACTTCCCCCTGGCCAACTCCCCACAGTTTATACTGTTTATACTGTAGTTATATACTGAGCATGATGCCACATGGTATGGAATAGCCCTTTGGTCAGTTTGGATCAACTATCTTGGCTGTGCCCCCTCCCAGCTTCTTGTGCACCTGGCAGAGCATGGGAAGCTGAAAAGTCCTTGACTGGTGTAAACATTACTTAGCAACAACTAAAACATCAGTTTTATAATGTTATCAACATTATTCTCATACTAAAATCCAAAACACAGCACTATACCAGCCTCTAGGAAGAAAATTAACTCTATCCCAGCTGAAACCAGGACAGAAAGTTAATCAGTAATGTGACTTTTTGTTAACTGCACTGGACAGAATGAGGAATATACTAAGTAAAAGGAAGAGCTGCATCAAGCTTTCTGGGGATTGCAGGAATATTTGGAGCATTGAACTTGCTTGGAAAAAGACTGTATTTAAGAGATGAGCCTGATGCTCAGTAGCAAGTGTACAGGGCTTTACTCATAGCTTCTTAAGTAATCACACTGCTTTCTAGTTCTCAAGAAAGAAGTCTTGGGGAATAGGATATAATAGTTCAGTTTGAAGGGACCTACAACTATCATCTAGTTCAACTGCATGACCACTTCAGGGCTGACCAAAAGTTAAAGCATACTATTAAGGGCATTGTCCAAACGCCTCTTAAACTCTGACAGGCATGGGGCATCAACCACCTCTTTTTTTGTTGTTGGGGTTTTTTTTTCCTACAAAAGTACTGTGAAAAATCAGTGGGCTGGTTTTATGCATATGGAAATATCTGGAGTCATGCCTGTGTACAAGAGGATGTGATGCAGATGCTGATACCTTGTTCTCTGGAGATGAGCTGAGATCTTTGTATCTCACTTCTCTGCTGGAAGAGTTCCTGACTGTAGCTTTTTGAAAGTGTGCTTTTGCTAAAATACAAAGACTGCCTAAGTAGAATAGGAAGATGCAACAGACTGGGACATGGTGATTTCAGACACAGTAACCAAACAAAGAAACTATTGTACAAAGCCACATAAGCTAAGTGGTTGTTTCTCCCCTAATCCCTTCTGAAAACTCATCCAAAATTTCTTGGCCAATTTAATTTCTATCAGACAAATGTCTTGAATCCATGGCACTAAATCCTATACAGCTTGAAAGAACCTTAGAAAGTCATTGTGTCTGTATACGTATATATATGTATCTCTCTCTCTAAAAAAATACAAAAGCATCAAGTGTTGAAAAGCGTACATGCTGTATATATCACTGGCAATGACTTTGCCAAATCAGCTATGGTACTAAGGCCTAGTGCAGCAGAGCTGACTCCATCAAGTACTCTTTCAATGAGAGCTAAACGTTGGCAACAAATGTGTGAGAGATCTAAACTTTTTCATAAATTCTGAGTGCTTTCTTTAATCTAACCCTTCTGCTTAATAATTAACTAATAAGGAGTGGCACCCCAACCCCACCACCACCCCCTGCCCCGGCCCCTGCAACCTTGAATCTCATTCTCACAAACAAGACAAAAGCTTTTTTGTTTTTCCTTTTGAAAGACTTTAGCGCATGGACAATAATTAACTTGTCACTTCAATATGGAGTAGGAAAAGAAGGACGTTTAGTTCTTTCTGTATTATTGCCAGGTTGGGGTGGTCAAAAATGATAGATTAAGCTAGACCACTTATTCCTCCTAAGGAGCAAGAAATATGCAATGTTTAATTCTGGGCACAGGGAAGCTTTAGTCTTTTCCATGCTATGGAAAGGAAAGTTGTGCAGTATGTGACAGCATCACTGACTTGGAAATCATGCAAACTGACTTGAGATAGGCTTGGCAGTTATTCTTCTGTAACCTACGCTGCTCTGGATTTTCCTCACCTGCTGCCCTGCCACCCCACCTCCTTTGTCGTGGAGCTCCAGAGGGGACAAATTGAAGTCCTCCCAACTAAGCAGCTTTACCCCCCTTTAAAAGAAGTGAATTCTGCTAAATTAGAAAAGAAAAAAGAAGTCACTTCATTTGAGAGCCTTTCCCCCCCCTTGTGTCTTCAGAAGGGAATACAGTTTCTGAGGTTTTCTTACAATATTGGCAAGGCGACCCCTTTTGTGTCAAGGGCAACCAAGCTGTACGGCTATTGCAAGCCTGTGTGGTTTGTTCTGAGGAGCTCTCTGCGGCCGTGCCCACAGTCTCCCACAGAAACACAGCAGTGCAGAACGTGCGTGTTCATGGTCCTTCTGAAGGAAGAGGGGTCATGTGTGATCTCTATCAGCATAGTTTTTCCTTGACTTCTTTGCTTGTATAAGAGCAGGCTGTCTGCTGTTCTGTAGGAAGTGGAGGATAGCTTGCGGAGGGCATGCACAGGACCCTCTGCAGACAAAATCTTCGTAACTCATCGAGCCTCTCCCTCTTTGGGTCACTGAACGTAGATTAATCTTTGCTCCAGGATTCATGTGTTCTGAAGCGGCAGCCCCCGAGCACAGAACAACTTTCACAGTGTGTCTGTTTGGTAAAGACTTTGTATCTCCCCCAAAAAGAGTCAAGTCATGCTTGGAAAAGAAGCTGCCAGTTCCAGATGGATCGCTGAATGACATCGTGGAGCCACTGAACCTAACCGAAAGATGTTTTAAAATTAAGATTAAAAAAGAAAATGGAACACCCAACATCACACAACTGAGACCCCATTCTTCAAGAAAGAGAACAACATACTCTCTGTTGGTGACTTGCACAGAATTCCACTTGACTGGACCTAATGTTTACCTCAGAGAAAAGGATTATGAGAATAGTAAGAGAGGTTTCCAAGAAACAGAGGAATGGTCCTGATCTGAGTGACGCAAATAATGAGGTCTGCTGGCAAATGAAACAGTGAGCCTAACGTGAAGCTGTAAACGAGCAGAGAGGTGAATACGCTGTCAGAAGCTGCTTCATGGAAAGACTTAACAAAAGAGTTCAATGAATGCAAAACATCTTGTACCCAGAGAAGGTAGGAGGGAACAGCGCAGATTCATAGCAGGTGTTCATCACCAAAACTCACTCTTTTGAATGCTATTGTGTTAAGTTAGTACAAAGTAAATGAGTATCTTTACATTTCAACAATTATTTATGTGTAAGCTCACAGAGGAGATGAGATTTGTGGTTTCTGTTTTGTCTAAAGCCCAAAGGATGCTGATAGATGAATGCACAGCAGGAATTGCTTTCGTTCTCTCCATTGTTGTTACCCTGGGAAGGAGTAGAGTGCCTTGTCCCACCGTCCCAAGTGGACAAACTACTAAATGGTGTGAGAGTTAATCCTTGTAAGTTCTGAGCAGACATTTATTTAATTGAACATGGAATATGTTCAATTAAACATGAGTTTAATGTCTCAAACATGTTCACAGGGAACAAATGATCGTATGCAATGGCCACGACTGCCTGCCGGCATTAATAATATAACCCACTCTCCATGCCCAGGTGGAACAAAAAGTCGTCCTCGATGACAAGAAATGGAGCTCTTAAATGCCCCATTCATCTGCTCAGTGTTTGCAGAGCGCTGTAGCACGTGGGGGTGGTGGGTGGGAGTGAGGCTGGTGGGAGCACAGGCTGTTGCGCTGTATTCTCACTTGTGGTCACTGAAGGGATGGCCGACTCTGGGGCTTGAGCAAAGAAGGCAGCAAACAATTGTGGGTGGTCCAACAGCCATAGTCTCACATGCCATTTAGCTGTCCCTGAGCACTAGAAGCTGGGTGGGCTGTAGCTGGTGCTACTACAACTACCGCTGACAGTAATGGCTCCTCCCAACAACAGCCGTCTCTTGGCCCACCTGTCTGATCCCTTTGGCAGGCAGCAGACCTGCCTGCTCATGTTCTCCTACCAGCTGTGCCACCTGGCTGGACCTTCCCCTGTTCCTGCCCTTCATCCTCAGGGTTGCAAATCTTCTTTTTTTTTTGCCTTTGCTGCTCAGAAGCATGAAGGATCTTTCCAGTGGCTGTGGCATTGGAGGCATGTAAATAAAAGCGATGCTGTCAGCCTGTGGTTTTGAACGAGAACATGATTGTTTTCTTCCAGAGCCACACCATTGGTTTTAATCGATTCATTAAGAATGTGGCTTCTAAAACCAGTTTGTTCTGTCAATAGGCAGCAAAGGGAGCAGTGCCTGCTGTGTTGTGGATGAGACCCTCTGGCAGGAGGAGACACAGCATCCCGCTGTGGCAACAGCCATCTGGCATCAGCACTGAGAAGTGGCGTGTGGCAAGGCTGGGTTGATATAGGCTCCAGAAGTCCCATAGCTGGGGACCTGAAAGGAAAAGCTCAGCACAGACAGGTGAGGGACATCTCAGTACCAAAATTGCCTCACATCTGCCAGGACTGGGAGTAGAATCTATGTCAAATGAGGAACGTGCAGCATCTTCGATAGAAGCCTGCAACGGTGTCTGGCGTGGCAGCAAAAAGAATACGTGTTGTTTGGGGCAAATAGGTATATTTTGGGATGATTCCATTCCTCAAAGATGTCTATGACATCAGACTGACTCTCCCATCTGTGTTTAGTTTATCTGCATGAGCATTTTGACATGGGCGAAGGAGGAGGTGAAAAGGTGAACTGGATCAAATAGCGGACAGCAACAGTGCTGGTGCTTGACAAGTTTCTTGCTCGCTTTTACCTAGTCTGGCAGAATTAAGGCACGTATCTTGGGGTCAGTTTGGGAACAATGTGCTTACACAGGGCCATGTCTTAGAAAGCAGTAACGGGAAAAGTTTTGCTGTGACTGTTGATGTGCTGGTTGGGATGCGGTTTTGAGGAAGAACATTTGTGAGGATAGGTGAGGAACCCAGTCCCACTTTCATTTAGACCAGGACAAAGCCCCTTCTGCCCTATGAATGTCATTGTGCTGTGAGTGAGTAACCCTTAGTGTTGTAAATAGGTCCTTTACACTGCTGTTGGATTACATAAACACTGATGAATGATACTTGACCAATATAATGGCCAAATTGACATAAAAAAATTGAACACCACAATTTCTTGTCGGGCTTTATATGAAATCGTGCACTAGCTGAACCCCACCTGCCTTGAACAGTGCTCTTTGGCTTCTTTTTCAGATTTTGTGGTTGCACCACCTGCCACATAAATGAGAGCTAGTTTTCTCCAGACAAATGGCCCAATACCTTTTATTCCTACTGTGGCCAGTGATTTATGTGCAGGGAAGCCATCGTTCCACTACAATAAATTCTGCAAGAGCTAAATACTAATATATACTAAGGGTTCATGCAGTGTTATGGTAACTGCCGGAGATAAAATTATGCATCCTTAACGCTTAATGCCCTGAGTTTGAAGTTTTTTAAGAATACACAGAGCAGACTGCACTACATCATGACATCTTTGTTTGCAAACCATGAGGAAACTTGGAACATAAGAGCACAAAATATGGCGCTATAAAACAAAATTGCCAAATCGCCTTACCCACGGAAGGGAAAGACTGCGCGCTACTGTTAATTAAAACAGCGAAAAGTGCAGCGTCATCTACGGCATCTACTCTACGGGCCTGTCAAAAAATACCTCCGCTCCAGCTGAAGATCTTACTGTCACAATCCGCTTCCCCAGCGGTTCCAGCGCCAGTCTGGGGGGGGTCTGTGGCAATGAGCGGCGGGGCAAGGGGGTGGGGGCTTCCGCCGGCGAATGGCGGGGGGCCGGCGCGCGGGACGACGTCATCGGCGCCGGGCCGGCGTCACCGCGCGGCGCAGTGCGGGGGGTCGGGCCGGGCGCCGCTGGAGGTGAGGCCGCCGGGCGGGGAGCGACGGCGGTCGGGGCGCGACGGCGGTCGGGGCCGGGGCCGGTGGGCGCGGGGGTCGCTGGGTGCTGGCGGCTCCGGGCGCGCCTCCCGCTCGGGGCGCACGGTGGGCCCGGGGCCCGTGAGGGCGGTGAGGGGGCGGCGGCCCCGGCCCGGGGCGGTTGCGCAGCGCAGGCAGCGCGGCTCGTTCTCGGCTGACAGGAGCGTTTGGGAGGCGGCAGCCCTCGCGCCGGGTAAGGGTCAGGGTCGGCCTTTCCCCGCAAGGCCGATGTCTGTTGGTGCGTTGTAGCCCTCGGTACCCACCGCAAAAAAATCGGGACCAGATTCTGCCAAAGAAGGAAAAACTCATTTTCGGCGTAGAGGTGCCCAGGAGGAACGGTGATGGCCGGTCCCTGCCCACCACGCGCGTTGGCTGTGCGCAGGCGTTTGACTGCGCAGGTAGCAGGCGGCATTGCCGGCATCACCAAGGCCCTGCAGATTGAGATGCACAGTTGTTGTTAGAACAAACGTCGAGTGCCAAAAATCACAAATAACTATTGACAGTAAAAGCTAACAGCTACGTAATTGTTTTCCACGGTGAAGGAGAGGTTTCCTGCTTTGAAGCTGCTGCGATCACCAGCTAGATATACCTGAGGACAGGCTTAAGTCCTTTGAAGATGTCCTCTGGTGAACGACTCATAAGGTGAGGAAAACGGGCAATGAGGAATACAGGCTCAGCTCACAGTTTTATGCTGACTTTCTGCTGGACCGGTGACACGCTGTCGATAATAGCCTTTCATTCCAAGTAATTGCAGATCACCACGTGTATTTTTGAGCCATGCAGAGGGGTTCTTTCCTTCTGCCACTTAAATGTTGCCACTTATGACTCGCAATACAATCTCTTCGCAATGCACAGTACAGAGCAGGAATATAAAGGAGGATCTAGTTTGAAAGGAAACTAATAGATGAATACAGGGATCGGTACCCTGGGTGCAAATGGCAAGGTGTATCAGTGGTGAAGGGCAGTGCTAGCACAGCTGTATTGTCATGTTTCTGCAAAAGGGTCGCTAGAGCATCTGTTGTGGATCTGGCTGGGTTTTCGTTAGGTCTTTTTTCTGGTATCTCTCTCCTAACTTTTAACAAATTCTCATCGTGAGGGAATTACTTTGACCTGAAGACTGATAAAGGTACTCCTCCAAAGTAAGTACTCTGCTTATGAAAGACATGGGTCATAAGATGTTTTCAGTAATTTATAAAAACAGTGTCAAGGGGAACACCGGTGTGGACATCTTCACAAAGTCTCCGTATGCTTCTCCTTCTGTTGGTCTGTCTAGGGGACTTTGTCTAATGAGCTTTCCCAACAAAATGCAGCTTGCTGTTGGTGCCTCACGAGATGGGGGTTGTCAAGGCATGTAGTTACAATTATGAATCGCTTGTTCTTCTCTCTTACGTGGTATGCATCTTGGTCGGAAGAGGAGCAGTCTTGAGGAAACCTGTGCTACAATGTCAGCAATACTTCAGTAGAAGTCTTCTCTCTCCCGCCCTTCCTCCTCCCCCTCAAGCCCCAAATACAGTCAAGTTACCCCAACTGCAGTCTTCTGTGAGGTGCTTGGCATTCAATTTTGCATTGTGCAATGTTTGGATGCTTTGGACGCTTGCATGGAGCTGAGGATCATTCCGTGTAGGGCATCATCCCACCGTGCTTAACAACCGTTGTGTCAGCGTGATGGTAAATGTGGGTTTACGGAGTTCTGCTTTTGATAATAGTTGGGGATATGCAGCAAAGAATGGCATTGCATAGACTGAGGGCTACAGGAAGAAAGACTGGTGCGTGAAATGCGCCGGAGGAAGGAGCAGAAAATGGGAGATTTGTGGGCATTCTGTACAGCCAAAGTAGCAGAACAGCTGGGATTCTTTTCCGAGGGGAACTGTAAACAAAAAAATTTTGCTTACTAGTGTGCAGCTGTGAGGGTTTTCCTGAAGAGGTGTGGGGTGATGTGGAGCCATCCTTGTGCTACAGCAGCCTTTGGTCCATGGGCAAGAAGGCATAAAAAAAAAGGTCTGACTTCATGAGGTGTTTCCATTTCTAGCAGTAAGAGGCAAGAAATCACATGTGGTTCGTTAATTCAGCAGATCTGTCAGCATCTATCCTGAGATGCTATTTTGGAATCTATTTGGCTGTTTTACCCACCACAGTATGCATGCTTTGGCTACAGGAGTGATTCTGATGAGACCCGAGGAGGCTGTTCAGCACTTGAATGCCATTAATCTCTGAGAGAGGAGTAGCAGTGCTGAGGGTGGCTGGTGGGGTATGTATCTTCTTCTCAGGAATTAGTTTGAAACTTCGATTCCTGCACTGAAAAATGATATCAGCTTCTGGTTCCAAGCATAGTTGTTGTCAGCTGACCTCATCCAGGTGTTCAGCTTGTGTAGTCTGAACTTCAAAAACACATTTTTTGAGCGTTCCGGTAAAGTCTTATGGAAATAGAACCAGCAAGAAGCAGATGATCAGACCCTGTCCTTGCAACAGAGTGTCTCTGCTGAATTCAGGAATGTAAATAGGAAGAAAACCAAACTCAGTTATTGTGAAAAAAGTTTTGCATTAAGCCTTGGCCTCAGCACAGGCAACAGGAATGGTAGGATCAGTACCGAAAGGTGATTTCGTATTGCAGCAGGGGTCTGGATCTGCAGCCAAGCTACAGCTTTGCTTTATTGTAAACTTAGACTGAGGTTGCGATTCATGTTAACTTAGCTTGAGTGAATTGCAGATAAATGTAAATCCATTGCTGTTATGGGAACTCCTGGGAAGCATGACATGTCTGACTGCTAATTGTTTTAAATTTTTCAGTTTTAATCCCCAATAATGGTAGGCAATGCCTAGGTAACCAAGATAGGATCACTGGTGTCTCATTTGTGCAAGGATGGAGGAGACATGCCCATAAAACCTCATGTCAAGAGATGGAGCGAAAAGTTGTAGCTAATACGAAGGCTGCGCTAAGTATGTGAAATGTTGAGAAATGGCATGAACTTCAGTAAATGAGATTAAACAAAGTTTTTCTTACTCAACCATTTTATTCTGACCTATTTTTCTTCCAGACACCTACCCATGATGATTCCACCAACTGCAACAACCCCTGTCAGCGATGCTGCACTCTTGCCAAGCATGGCTTCTCAGGAAATCTGGAGGTCACAAGTTCCAGGCTATTCTGGATCGGTCACACGGCACATAAGTCATCGGGCCAACAACTTCAAGAGACATCCAAAACGGAGAAAACACATCCGCCCTTCGCCGCCGCCACCACCAAATACTCCATGTCCTATTGATTTGATTGACTTTGGGGATCTCCAGCCTCAGAGGTCTTTCCTAGAACTCCTGTTTAATGGGTGCATTCTCTTTGGGCTCGAGTTCAGCTATGCCATGGAAACAGCCTATGTTACCCCTGTGCTGCTTCAGATGGGGCTTCCAGACCAACTGTATGGAATGGTGTGGTTCATCAGCCCTATATTAGGTAACTTTTCTTTACGCTATTTCTTCCCTCTTGTTTATTCCACTACATGGGGGTTATATGTTTTTGTTTTCTCTGCCTCAGCTGCTCACAAGTATATTCTGTGTGCTCTCGAGGTTAAGAAGCACTAGCCATAATTTTAGACAACCAAATGGAGAATAATTCTTGGTGTGTCTTGCCTGAAATGGGCCCGGTGTGATCAAAAGGTCTGTTCTTTTAATGGCTTCTCAACCTCTTACGTCTTGTGCAAGGGTAAGCTTTGGTTACTCTGTTCCTATATTTAAAAACTAGCAAAAGAGGATCAGTGTATCCGTTCACGTGCCTATGAAAAAAAGCACACAGAGACAGTTCCCAAGGGCGTATGAAGAAAGCAGAGTGGGATTGCCTTCTCCTATTTAACTTTCTGAAACAAACAAGGTGTTCCAATGATGAAAGACCGTCGACCACTGCTGTTACGGGCATTGGATTACTTGCCTTAGCATGGAGGCAGGGCTGGGACTGTATCCATTACTATGGGAAGAACCATAGGATGGGCTATTACCACTTGGAAACGTTGTTCTGCCTGTTCTTGTACTCGCAGGATGTGCTTCAGAAGAAGAGAGTAGATAGGCCCCTACTCACAGGCTGGCCCAGAGTAATACAGGCACCTTTCCAACCCGCATGTTTGCTTCTTGCTATCTTCCAAGCTAATGCTGCAGAGGATCTCCCATCTAAGATGGGGTAAATGAAATAGCTTGTAAGGAACAGAGTCCTTTAGTATGTAAAACTGTTATACTCTTACTCTTCACCTGATGTCAAACTGCTGTATTAATGATGCAGGGTGAACTGCCATTACAGTGAGCAGCGGCACATTACGTTAGTCAGTCCCCAACCTGGGAAATGCCAGGAAGTATGCTGTGTGTGCACGTGGGTGACTAGTATTGACTGGGGATATCACTATGCCATGGTGTCCTGCCTTTAACTGCCTTTTAAGCTACCTATTTTAACTCCTCTATGAAACAGGCTTGTAGAAAAATGCTACTTATTGACGATTCCTTTTTTCTAGGGTTCTTGCTACAGCCTTTGCTGGGGGCCTGGAGCGATAGATGCACATCAAGATTCGGGAGGAGAAGACCTTTCATTCTGGTCTTAGCAGTAGGTGCGTCTTTTAGAAACGATGGGTATAACACTTGTAAAGTAAAGACATTGCGCATCTCTCTTCTGTGACATCCCCTGTGGCACTAGGCTGAACAAAATGCCTCTGAAGTGCTAGGTATTGTGGGTCTGAAGAACGTGGTGAGTGGTGCCAAGGTGATGCTTTGGCAGCCTGGAGATCCTCACATAAAAGCTTGTCTTGTCAGAGTCTGAAGAGATGATGTTTTGAGGGTCAAGAATGTTTTTCTTTGGCCAAAAACAACTCCAGACATTTCTAAGCTTGAACAGTGGAAAAGGATTATGTATATCCTACAAGCCATGCTCATTCTCCAGACTGTGGTGATCTGAACAAGAGCAACAGTGCTTGCTGCAAGGCTGTGCAGGTAGTATAATGCTTTTAGAGCATGGAGCGATGCAGGTTTTTTGCTTATAAGCAGTCGATTGATTGATTTTGATTTGGTTTTATTCCCAGGAGCGTTGCTTGGGCTCTCGCTTATGCTGAATGGCAAAGATATAGGGAATGCCTTGTCTGACACCGCGAATAACCACAAATGGGGGATCATTCTTACGGTCTGTGGTGTTGTCCTCATGGACTTCAGCGCAGATTCAGCAGACAATCCCAGTCATGCCTACATGATGGATGTATGCAGCCCAGTGGATCAAGACAGGGGCCTCAACATCCACGCTTTGTTAGCAGGTATGCTTTCTTGGTGCTTCCTGGGCGATGTGAACCCTAAGTAAACAAGCCCTGCTGTGAGAAAGCAGAGCGTAAATCACTGGTCTTGTCCTGTATAAGCATAATAACCGAATACCTGGTAAGGTAGCACTAACTTTGAAAACAAATTTCTGCTTACTGCAAAAGGCTTTTGTAACTACCAAAAGTCAAACAAGACACAGTCTTGGGTTGTTCATCTGAAAGTCCCTCATGTTGTTTATAACACCTATGGAAACAAAATTATCCCTCGAGGGAGGAGGTTTGGCTTCCTGCAGGTGTGGAAGATGCCTTTTTTAGTTGCTCTGTTGTAGGGGAAAGTGCATACTGGGCACTATGATTCCTCATTGCTGTCATCTTCAATTGCTGTACTGCTCTACTGTAGTTTTCCTCTCCATCAGGAAACTGTTTCACGCTCTTGAATGTGTTTGTAAGAAAGAAAGGATAGTGTAAGGCTTTCATCACGTGAATAGAGTGAGAGAGGTATCTGGTGCCCTCAGAACTTCCCTGTTCATCAGTAGTAATGCAGTGGCAGTTTTGTATGCTGTCAACACATTGCTGAGTAATGAGCTTGCTACGCTTCTGAAGTGATTCGGTCTGTCTTGGACGCAGTTAGATCTGCGTTCCTCTAACTGAGTGAGGAAAATGGATTTTTCACTTACTTTCAGGAAAACAGTCTTAGCTGACTGATTGCAGAGCCTTGCCACGAGGCTGGTGGACACTTCTGTTTTACGGACTGAAATAGCTGAAGGTAAAGTGGTTTGTTCTTGGCAAAGAAAGAACTACCATTTTTAATTATTTGTATCACCACTTTTACAGCACTGACCTTCTCCTTCTTTCTGTACTGTGTTTGTACATCCAGACTGTCCTTGTGGTGCGGATAACTGTTTATTACTGCATTTTAATTGAATAGGGGTTGAGTAGTAAAACAGAAGTAACACATCGGATTCTACTCACGAATCATTAGACAAATGGTGCTGTGCTGTTACTGACTTCCAGGATTGGCTAGGGAAGATAATCTCGGCTCTGTTTTTCCACCAGGTCTTGGAGGTGGCTTTGGTTATGTTGTTGGAGGAATACACTGGGATAAAACCAGTTTTGGAAAAGCTGTGGGAGGGCAACTTCGTGTCATCTATGTCTTCACCTCAGTTATACTGACTATCACTACTGTGCTGACTCTAATTAGCATTCCAGAAAGACCCTTAAGGTCCTTTAGCAGGAAGAAAAAGGTGATGAAGAGTCCAAGTCTTCCTCTCCCTCCTTCTCCACCTCTCTTCTTCGAGGAGGGTGTAAATGAAAACTTTGCTTCTCATAACTCAGCTCACTTATATGCAAGTTTTACGAGTCCCGTTTCCCCGCTCAGCCCACTCACGCCCAAATATGGCAGTTTTGTCAGCAGAGACAATTCTTTGACGGGAATTAATGAGTTTGCATCATCATTTGGGACTTCAAATATTGACAGTGTGCTTATAGACTGTTTTACAGGCGGGCACAATAGTTACTTAGCACTTCCAGCTAGCTTGCCCAGGCAGCCTATCAGTGTCAGCTTTCCTCGAGTGCCTGATGGCTGTTACCAAGGAGAAAATGGAGTTCTGGAGCAAGGGGAGAGCAGCATAATGCCAGGGCCTGACGGTGACACGCTAAGGGTGGGCTCACTGGATGCGATAAAGCCACGGTCGTCAGGGATCCTGAAAAGACCTCAGACCTTGGCAATTCCAGATATCGTAACAGGACACTGTCCAGAAAACAGCAGAAGAAGAAATGTAACCTTCAGCCAACAGGTAAGGGCAGAAAATCAATGATATGAGCATGTAAACCTGAGCATTCATTTAATCTTCATATAGTTTTAAATGTGTGGTGCGCAAATTTATTGTTAAAGACTGCTGTGACAGTTTGCTTATAAAATTCCTTGTGGGAACAGCATACCTGCTATGACTATTGGTAAAATAGTGGGTAGGATGTGAATTATGACTGGTAGTCTGTCAACTGCCTTTGTTAAGATGGCAGAAATAGGAGCGTTCTGCTCTCACTGGGCCACGTGTGAAAGTTAGGCCAGTATTTTTAGCCCTGCTTCACCACCCAGGGAGCTACCACATGAGAGCAGAAAAAGACACATTTTTATTGAGCCTGTATCTTCCCTTTCCACAGAAGTACCCGCAAGATAGGGCCAGGGATAGGATTCTCCCATGAGCTTCTCCTTATGGCACTCATTACATCTGGTTCCATCAGGGAGGTGAGGTTTCCCTTACCCAGGGATAAGACTCTGACCTCACCTCCCACTGTTGGTGATAACTTGGAATGTCTGAGACCTCTGTATGCTGGCCCATTTTTTTGTGATCCAGGATGAGGTAAACCGTCCTCTGTTGTTTCTTGGTTTGTTTTTGTTGGGTTTTTTTGGGGAGTGGTGGTGCTTTTTTGTTTGTTTGTTTTTGTTTGTTTGTTGCTGTACTTTGGCCCAGTTTGTGAGAGCAGACTTCCTTAGGGCCAGGATTTTACATACTGTGCACGTAGAGATCAAGCATCAATGTTAGCAAGCAATGAGAATGTGTTTCAATTAAAACCAGCCTCTTCTTCCTCGATGTCTCTAAAACTTCAGGAACCAAATTCACTTGAATGTGGGTACAGCTCCTATTAAATGCAATGGAATTTATGCCTTCCCTACGCTAGCATCTGGATGTGGTTGCTAAATACCCTGGAGAAGTGAAGAGTACTGTTTCAAGTATACTGAAAGCTGCAGCGCAATGCTGCCATTTAACACTTGTTCCAAGGCTCAACTTACTGCTTAGCTAAATACACTGTTCTTATCTCCAGGTCAACATACTGCAGCAGCAGAGTTTAACTTTCAGGTGATCAGATAGGTGTGTAATATTGCATAGGTTTGCTCAAAGGATGTTTGGGTTTTCTTATTGTTTGTTGACCTGGGAGTTCTTATGGCGCAGGTTGCTAATATCTTGCTGAATGGTGTTAAGTATGAGAGCGAGCTGAATGGATCAGGCGAGACCTCTGAGCAACCACTCTCCATGAAACTTCTTTGTTCGACCATCTGCCAGATGCCCAAGGCTCTTCGTAACCTCTGCATCAACCACTTCCTAGGTATTCAGAAAGTGCCATCTTGCCTTCACCGTGAAGTAGTCTACCTCGGGTGAATGTTTTTAAATATTTTATCTATTGCTGCAATGGCTGCTAACTAGAGAGGACATGATTTGTTACATGTACACTCACCAATAAGGTACTTTCTGGTATTTAGTTTCTTAGAACACTGAGAAAGGAAAAAAAAACCCAACAAAACAGTAAAGCCTACATTCCTAGAAAGGGACTAACAACGGCCTAAGTCAGCCCATCCATTAAATGGAATGTATACACTGGGATGAGAAACATCACTGAACCAAGAACCTGAAACTATTGACTTTTTTTTTTTTTTTTTTTTTTTTAAATGCTCTGAAACTGGCATTACGGAGCAGAAAGACGAGATTAGTTATATTTCCCTGCTTACACCTGAGACCAGCATTCACTTTCCTCCCTTTGACAGCATGTGTATAGGGGTCCCAGAACAGGCCATGAGGAGGTGCAGAACGTGACACTGCAAGAGTGCCCGTAACCAGTGCACTGTTGCCTTTACCCTTACCAGTGCATCACTGATGGTTAGGAAGGGTTTGCAAGAAATCCAGTTTACACAAAATTGGACAGAAGGTAATGGGTAGTTAATACTCATTGGCTGTGAAAGGAGTTTAAGAGGTTGCCTGCATCAGTGGCCCTGACGCCGGTTTGTGAGTAGGAGTTTTTAACAGGTGGAGGCACTCTAGAGGCTGCAACCATGACATAAGAAGCACTCCTTCCAGTTCTATGTGGGAGGACAACAGCAACCTGAAACGACTATGTGATGAATCACTCTGAAACAGTGTTGTGTCCTGTCAAAACCTGAAGGCAGCTCAGACTGCTGTAATCTACTTTTCTGTCTTGCTAAACCAGTATTCTGTGGCCTGCAGTCAGCCTCTAGGATTCACTTAGGAATTCAAAGGATAAATCTTGGTCTTTAAAGTCCTGAATGTCTTTGACAAACATTGTAACATAATGCACGGGGAACAGCAGTCTCAGATAAATGTAGCTGAATGTTATGTAATACTCATGTTGCTCAACCTGTCTTCAATTGTGATTTGTAATATAGCTAATAGCATCCATGTAAGCTTACAAGGGGAAACAGATACTCTGCAATCCTAATAGGTTACTTCTGGCTTCTTTCAGGATGGCTTTCGTTTGAGGGGATGTTACTCTTCTATACCGACTTCATGGGAGAAGTAGTGTTTCAAGGGAATCCGAAAGCGCCTCACAACTCAGATGAGTATCAGAAGTACAACGCTGGGGTCACCATGGGCTGCTGGGGAATGTGCATCTATGCATTCAGTGCTGCTTTCTATTCAGGTACTTAGTACAGCCATCTTAGCCACTGCTGTGAGAAAGATGCACCTGCTCCTTAAGCGGTGTTTCTGCAACAAGTAGTCTGGCATTTTGCACATAGCCTACCACATGGCACGAGTGCTGAAGCAGAGTGTTCTTTTTCACCGTATTATCTCTGCTAGTTAGCTTGGCCTGCACTGACAGCAGGTGAGGTCAGCAGTCCAGTGAAAACACATCTCCGTTAGAATATAGCTCCTTTCACAAGTTGCATTTTCAACGTACATTGAATTCAGAAATACACGCTGCCACCATAGGCACAATTCTGGCTCAGCAGCACTCAGTGCCCGTGTGCCCCCGGCAGAGCACCCCAGTGTCATGCACCACCCCAGCACCTTGTGTGTGTCCGCCCTGCCCCATTTACCCCTCCAGGACAGGGGGCACTGCCAGGCTTCAGCTCTGCCATGCCCTCCACACAGGTAGGGTAGCAAGGCTGCATTGTGGCAGTGGGATTTGGAAGGGGTCGTTGGTGCTCATGTGCGAGCCACCAGTTACTCAAAGGTGAAATGGTTGCCGCCGAGATGTGGCTGCCTAACGGTTGGGCTGTGGGGCCCGAAGGTTGCACCCCTTGGGTCCGCTGACCGGCTAGCAGCAGGGAAGGCTACAGTTCACCCCGAATGCCATGCCATTGTCTTGCAGCTGCGCTGGAGAAGCTGGAGGAGCGGTTCAGCACACGGACACTGTACTTTGTGGCATATTTGGCTTTCGGGCTGGGCACGGGGCTGGCCACACTCTCCAGAAACGTCTATGTGGTGCTGTCACTGTGCGCTACCTACGGCATCCTCTTCGCCACGCTCTGCACACTGCCCTACTCCCTGCTCTGCGACTACTACCAGAGCCGTGAGGTGAGCCCCGGGCTGGGGAGGGGAGAGGGGCTCCTGCGGCGCCCCCTTATGCTGTGTCCCCCGCAGTTTGTAGGCTCGCAGGCGGAGGGCACGCGGCGCGGGATGGGCGTTGACATCTCCCTGCTGAGCTGCCAGTACTTCCTGGCGCAGATCCTTGTGGCCCTGGCCATGGGGCCACTGACAGCGGCTGTGGGCAGCGCCAGCGGTGCCATGTACTTCGCCAGCCTGGTGTCCTTCCTGGGCTGTCTCTTCTCTTCCCTCTGCGTCACCTACGAGTTGCCGCCCACTGAGGAGCTGCCACCCGCCGAGGAGCAGCGCCCGCTCTTGCCTCGCGCGCGGAACGAATAAATGGGAGAAGCCGCCACAGCCTCCGCTGCCTCACTGCATCGCCCTCGGCCTCCCCATCGTGGCACGGTGGGCTCGTGTGCCCCCAGGATGGCAGCAGTGGGCATGGCAAACGGTGAGAAGGTCTGTGCTGGCTCTGCTGAGCTTTCCTCTGCCTGCGGGAGGGCGAGGGGCACGTTGGTGGCACCTGGCACTGCTCATCCTTCCCCTGAGGCGGCAAAGGCCCATCTGTGCCCCCAGGGCCACGGCAACAGGAAGCGGTGGTGTCAGCGTGGGGCCATTCCCTCCAGCTGCCCCGCGGTGCCATCATTGCTGGGGGGACAAGTGACGTTGTCCAGCCTGAGGCAGGGAACCCGGAAGTCTGGTGCCTGGACAGGGCGACCATGATCTCTCAGGTGGCAGCAAGCTGCAGGGCTGCACACATCGCTGCTGGCACCACCAATGTGGGAGCGCTGGGGCCGCGGTGCTCTGCCAGCTTCATGGGCAGAAGGTGCCATCTCACAGCGAGGCGGAGCGGCCCGGTCCTCAGTTGCCGAGGGTAGCGGTGACTGCTGTGAGGCCTTGGGGAGTGGCAAGGCCAACCTGCGGGTCCCGGCCTCTGCCCGTGGTGGGCCTGGCTCTGGAGGGTGCTTTTCAAAGCTTTGGAAAGGCTGAGAGCAACTGGTCTTGCTCGGGTGGCATAAATACTCTTGCCAAGTGCCATGGCCGGGCTCCTGGGTGTGCAGAACTCCCAACAGCAGAACTGCTCCAAGAAGCCACTGTGGGGTGAAACTGCAGTGGCCTGGCTCCCAAAACCTGCACTGTAGGTTCTGGCTCTGGTCCACGGTGATGGTTGCCAATACGTGCATATTTCCTTCCACATTAGACTCTTAACTTTTGACTGCAAGGGCTTGTGATGACTTAGCAGGAGGATGGGCAGTTGTCCGTAACCCAGCGTTGGGGAGAAGGGTCTTTTTGCATTAACTTCCTTTGGGTGGAAGCTTACTCTCAAACTTAAGTTGAGAATTTAAGAAAAATCATTTGTGTGAAAGCCTGCAGCGTATCATCCTTATTTTTCATACAGTTGTACCTTGTGACGTTTTAAAATATGCATGGGGATCAGTGATGAAGTACTTGTCAGCTACAGCTGCATCTTCCATATCTCACTGAAAATAGTAAAAGGGCTTTGGGTTTCATTATCTGTGAGAATTCTTAATTATTCTGATTTTGGAAGGTGGTAAATGTGTGAGATCTCATACAAGTTCTAGTTAAGCCCAGGAGTCTTTTAAGTCTTGAGACCAAAGATGAAAGCGGAAATAAAACTATTTCTAGGATTCCTGTCAGCCTGCCTCCATATTTGGGTAGGCAGCCAAGGTTTACCAAGGCTGATGGGCATTTTGGTGTTTACGTGTGTTGTGCATGGCATCCCTGTAGAGGTTATTTTTGCTCACCTGGTCTTTAGGTGCAGAAGAAGGGTTTTCTCTGGAGGGTCACTCCTTTTAAATGAGTTGTACTTGACTGTTCACCTAAGTTTATTCTGATGCTTGATCTATGATGACAAGATGAAATAACTTGTGTAATCTTTAGCTGTTGTGCTTACTGTACTCCAGTGCTGAAAGCATAATGCACAACTTGTAAGAACCTCTCATTTTTATCATCTGTCCCTGAGTATTAAGTTTTTTTATTTGAGAAGCAAGTTTCATGCTACTCAGTATTTACTTAAATGGAGGAACACTACTGAAGTTATGAAGTCAAGCACTCAGAGGTAAAGGACTGTTGGATTGATGAGTCTATTAATCTTTCTTTTCTTTGTTTGGGCTTACGTGGTGTCATATCTGCAGGAATATCTGTGACGTGCCATTTCCTTGATTATGGGACAGCTGTCTCCAAGAATGTTCAGGATGAAGCTGGAACAAAATAGCATGAGAAACTGTACATTTGGCGCTTCTGGTTTCTGACAATCTAAAGACTTGATTTTGGACAATTTTTATTTTCTTGTTGGCCCGCTGTGTAACCTTAACTTCTCTTCCTTATCTATTGAACTTTGAAACTCAAAAATGATTTTTTTTTTTTTGGTCCCACTAGCTAATGTGGTCCTAGTTCTTAAAATGTTTTCTCCTCTTAAGTTTTGTAGTCAGCATTATTGCACTAAATGGATCATGAGCACTTTCCTTTTCTAGGTAGCTGGAGTTGCAGATCATTTTGTTGCAAGCGAGGATCTTCAAAAGATTCATAGAATTGATGAAATCAATGTATTGGATGGTAATGTTTGTCTCTGCTTCCATCTGTAAATAATATCACGAAATACGTTTATATAGTTACAAAACTATTGCTATGCCCGTATGCATTGCCTAATAGAATACATATTACATTTTCTATTTTATGGGATATGGACTTTATTTTGCATCTGTATTTATGTAGTGTTTGCATACATAGTACAATGTATGTTAATTTGGGGCTTTGAGCAATACTGGTGGTGTCTGGAGAAAACCCAGAGCCTGCCCACTGTCATGCGGAGTTGGAAGTCGCACCAAATCCAGAGAAGTAACTTAAAAAAGAGGCATTCTTTACTTGCTTATTCTCTTCCTTTGTTATACATTTTGTGTTTTACAGAAATTACTGTATGTGGTCACTGTTGAACTGTGAGCTGCAAAATGATGTTTACCTTTTGGAATCCAAATGCTTCAAATATTCTGTCTAAATCTGCGAGCTGCTGTTTAGAAGTAAGATGCATGAGTTCAGGCAGAAAAGTGATTTTATGCTGTGCTGTAGCTTAATCTTTTCAGCAGTGCCTAAAGGTTAATTTTGATTAAGTCCTTATCATTAAAGGTTGCTTGATGGCAATTATTTGTGGATGTTCATAAATGTATTTATAACACATGTACAGAAGTAGGGAAAATGGGGAGAGGGATGGAGAAAGCACCTACTCAGTTGTCTCATGTTTGTAATTAAGCTAGCTATAACCATTTCAGCGTGTGTCTGCAGCTCCCTCAGCCTCTGCCATGTCTCTCAGAAAAGACAACCTACTGATTTTGGAACTTCTGCTGTATCTTTGAATGAAGAAAATAAGTCTTTTCAAGAATCAAATAAAATAAAATTGCATGACTGTATATATAAAAAAACTATCTTGGGAACTATTTGAAAAGAGTTGTCTAGACAATTTATTGTCTACTAACGAGTAGTTAGTCATCTTGTACTCTATAGGAGATGCACTTTATTTTATTAAAAAAAGAATTTGTCTTCGGGTAAAAGGTGGCTTTCTTAATGTATGTTCTCCCTCCCTCAGACTGGAAGACAGCCTTAGCAAGAGACTTTCAGATGCCATTATTAAGTACAATAAACATCTTGAGAATTCTATGACTACCGGGGCTGAAATGCCACGGGAGATCTCCAGCATCCGTTTAATTTATCTAAATTGACATTTTCCATACCTCTGATTGTTGAGACATAATGATTCATTTGGCCTAGCTTTTCTGCTGGGAAGGCTTTTGTTGATGTTCACTAAGGAAATGGCTGCAGCAACTTTCCATTGCTGTTCCTCTGCTGCAGGCTGCTGCTTCTGTAGCAGGGTTAGTGGAAGGGAAGGTGCTAGTGAAAGTGGGCTTGCATTTAGGATAGCAAATTTCAGGCTGCAACACCCAAGACAACAGCAAAAGCTGTAGGGCAGCAGCGCCGGGACAGACTAGAGGTCTTTTACTAGAATCCTTAGTTTTCTTGGTATTGCCATCCATGCTGTCTCCTAACAGGTTTGAAGGTTCTGGGAAGACGGTGTTCTACACTGTACAAGGAGTTCTTAATGTTAAAAGCCTTGCCAGCACACGCTCTCTCTCATGTATCCTGTGCAGAAATGGTAAATGCATTGAATAATGAGAATTTCTGGTGTATGCAGCTTGCTGCCTAATGTCCCCACCCACAGTAGTAGCCAAGGAGTTTTGCTTTAGATCTGAAAGGCAACAGCATAGTCCAATACCCAAATAGCACTAATAGTTAACAGTAAACAAAGGGGAGACTGCTTCACCAGCTTGCCCTGTGTATGGAAAACAGAAGTATTCTGGGAGCAGGAAGAAAGCAGGCAATGAGTAATGTTAATCAGATGAATTCAAATGCAAAATATGCATGGAGTAGCAGTCTGCAGACTGAGGAGCAGGCTGCAACGGGGATGATGCAGTATTTGCCATGTATATAAGCTGTATGTAAGCTTTTTTGTTTGTTTTGTTTTTGCCTTTTCTAGGATCCAGTGATAGCTTTCTTGAACAAAGGCTATTGCAACAAATTTTGTTGCAGTAGCCAATGGAACGGCCAACAGAGGAAATCACAGCATCAGAGCAGAAATGAAGATTTTGGTTCGTGTGAGTACAACGCTAATGAAGCTTATGAGAGCTACTTAAACAATGAATAATTGAACAGTATTGGTATCAAATGCTGTGAAGAATTACTACGCTGGAGATTCGAGCTTCATCTGTAGGTTTCTTTAAGCCTAGCTTTTGCTGTGCATCAGCCTGATGATACTCCAGTCCGCTTCTGGCTTATGCTCACTCCTTGTATACAGCTATTTTTTTTAGCCCACACAACTTTTGGGGGAAGAGGGGAAGGTGACAATGTAGCTGAGTAAGTTTAATAGCTTCTTCCTACCAAGAAACGGAAATTCTCCCCCCTTTTCCCCTAGCCCTTGCTCTAGAGAGAATATTTAGTGCAGTGTCTACAGTAACACATACACCCTTGAACCTAGATCCCTATGTGTTACATTACTATGTACAGCCCCCTTAAGCAACAGGTCATCATGGCTCCAAAGAAGAGTATCAGCTAATCTCCTGAAAGGCAGGTTCAGCCCAAAGCGTAAATGACGCTCAGTGCTCATAGCTAACTGCTACTGGTTTTCTCTAGCAAACTCCAGGAGGCCTCAGTCCTACCCTTGTTCCAGCACTGCACCTGTCACCCTTTGCAAGATACTAGAATTGCTCATTGTAATTTGTTCACAGCCTTCACCCACTGACAGCATCACAGCAGCTATCTGAGAATTATGCTTTATAAGCTCAGTATGCCAATTTTTTTTTCCTAAAGTTTGGGCTGTCCTGTACTGGTGCATAGTACTCTGCATCTGTGCAGAAAAATCCAGTGCTTCCGCGGCAGGCTGGGTTTACTGTGGCCCAGAGGCTGTGCATTGTTGCACAAACTATTTTTCTTCTGGTCCACATGCAACAAATTAGGAACCCTGAAAAAGTCATTCGTTCGGTCCACAAGACGAAACAGACCCACCATCTGGCACGGACAACGAAGAGGGAGTTAGGTGAGGAGAAACAGTTTTCTGTAAGTCCCCCCTGATCAGTTGTGTGTTGTTTCTCAGAATAGCAGATGCCTTAGCAGGGGGCTTAAGGTTTAAGACAATAGGCAGGGCAAGAGAAAAGCGGAGAGGAGCCACTGCGGAAAGCATGACCTCAGTGCTGCTGGACTCTCCTCTTAGTACTTCCTTCGTTTACCTGATATTACCGTGTCTTGCAACAGTAGTGTCTGATGCTAATAGTCACTCACCCTGCTGCATTACAGAGCACCCCTGCAGCACTTCAGTATTCAAAAGGACATGGAAGCAACTGCTTTACTGCCTTGTGTATGACTGTAAGATTCTTTATTTAATAACATAGTATTTTTTTTTTTTAATAGGAAAAAAAGCCAGGCCTCCATGAAACTGGCTCAAAAGAAACCTTATAGACCTACCTTCTTATGTTCAAAGCAGAAAGCTCCAGAAAGGGAAAGCTGTGTGGTACCTTTAGATTATGATACAAAGAACGGTGCAGATGCCAACCTTTACCTTTGAAGCAAGGAAATCTGGAGTAAGCTAGAGAGGAACTTCCTAGAAACCTTGTACCAGAGTAGAGTCACCGTTTTACATAAAATGTGACTCCAAACATACCAAATATATGGAAGAACGTGGAGGTATTAGAAAAGCAATACCACCGTTCACAGCGTCATCTACTTCAAAGAATGGTTTTTTAATAACCTACTCTAATTTTTCGTCCATAAGCAGAAATAAAACCACCCATTCTCAGTATTGTGATTTTGTTAAAAGCAAGCAAGCCCCTTTCTTGGAGTGTTTTGTCTATTCTTCCTCTATTGGGGTGGTTACGCTACAAGCCTTATCGGGATGCAAAACTGAAAACTTGTCTTTGCCTGACCTTTGTAGACTAGTGTAAGAGTTGCACCAAAGGAAACCCCAAAAAGGAAGAGGTGTATCTAAGGTAGGAGAGAGACTTCAGTGGGTTTCTTGCTTCTTGGGATAGGGTGAAATATGTGATGAAGTAGTAAGGCTCACATCTCACTTCATGCAAACCCCCCTCTCTCTTGACCCAAGATTGAAATGTTTCCCTTCTGCTTGTAAATGAACAAATAGGCCCAGAACCTCTCTGGAGAAACTAAAAAGAAACGCAGCTGCAGTCCCATTTGCATTTGTCTGCGCCAGACTGCTCCCAGACCACTGGACTGTCCTGTTAGAGTAAATCAGAGCCCGGAGTCAAAACACTTTATGAGTGCAGCAGGCAAATGCAAGCTGGCAGTAGTCGTGCCATTGCTGCAGAAAGCCAGAACGCTAGAGCTAGTAACATGCCTTTAGGAAAAGCTGTATATGCCTCCTGGAAGGGTTCTGTACCTACATTATAGTAGCAAAACCCCTTTTATATTTCCTGCACCAAATCTGGTAGCAGTAGTAAACTTCCCAGAGCGGAGTCTGGAGAGAGCAGCACGTGCGCAGCGTAGAGTGTGCAAACGAGACTTTAATGCGGTCAGATGCACTGACGGGGCCGGGTGCACCCCCGGGCCGGGGCGGGCCGGCGCTGTCCTGCGGCCGCTCGCCAGCCCCGAGGCCGGGGCGTCCCTCAGGGTGCGTCGCCGGGCCCGGGCAAGCCGTCCGCGGGGGGCGTGACGGCCTCCTGCGCTCGCCGCCGCCGCCGCAGCCTCTCGGCGCCGGTCACCGTCATGGGGTGGAGCGGCAGGAACCCCGCCAGACCTGCAAGGAGAGGCGGTGAGCCGCGGCGAGCCGTCCCGGGCCCCCGCGCCGGCCCCCCGCTCCCGGACGCCCGCCTCGGGCCTACCCAGGAGCTTCTCAGCGGGCCGGGAGAGCTGCGCGCCGCAGCCCAGCCAGTGGCGCAGCCGCTCCAGGTTGAGCCCCGCCACCCTCTCGCCGTGGGCGTTGGGCAGCGGGTCGAGGCAGCCGAGCTGCTCCAGGTACTTCCCGTCGCGGGCGCGCCTGCTGTGCGCGGCCACGATGCGGAAGAAGGGCCGGTTGGTGCAGCCTCCGAGGGCGAAGCGGATCACGACGTGCCCGCCGCGGTAGCCCTTCAGGAGGCGGCTACCTGCGAAGAGAGCGCGGGGCAGTCAGGGGCCGGGCCGGGCCGAGCCGGGCGGGCCGCGCCCGCGGGCACTCACCGAGCTGCACCATGACGGCGGCCGGGCCCTCTCTGCGTCGCGGCGCGATGACGTACGAGGGGCGGGAAGAGCGGCGGGCAGCGCAGACCTAGGCTGACGGGCGGGAGGGCGGCAGGGCGCGGGCGGCCCAGCCCCGGAGGAGCGGCCTCTGCCCTCCCGCCGCCCCCGAGAGCAGGGCCGGGCGGGCAGCGAAGCCCCGTTGCTTCTCGCCGGTCAGCGGGCGAGGGCCGGCGGCGCTGGGGAGGCCGCGGATGTCTCCTGCCCGCTGCCGCCTGTCCGGAGGGGAGCGGGCAGCAAGGGCTGCCTCGGAGGGCTCTTTGTCCGTCCCTGGGCGGAGCTCGGGCGTGCTGGCGGGGGGGGGCGGGGTGTCCGCGCCGGGGAGCGGGAAGGGCTGGGCCGGCCTGCAGGGCAGGGGCCGGCGCGAAGGGGAGAAGGGTGCTGGGGAGCGCGGGCTGGGGCCGCGCCGTGGTCGCAGCGGCTGGGAGCGGCGGGGCAGGGCGGGGGAGCTCCGTGGGTTGGCTGCCTCCAAATCCTTGTGAGCGAGAGCCCGCTGGATTTGCGGCTTCCCTGTGGAAACGGCGTCTTTGGGACGTCTTTCTCCATTTCTGTCTCCCCCGATTCTTTGATTCCTCCTGCTCTGCCCATTGCGATGGTCCATCGCAATATTTTTCTTTCTCCATCGCTACCTGTCTGGTTCCCTGTCCCCGTTTTTTATTTTTTCCCTTTCTGCCCTGCAACCTGTAACTGTTCTTCCTTTCTCCATCCTTCTCTGTATGGCTCTCGGTCCTTACTTTTTAACATTCCTCCTTCTGTGTGTTGTAGCCTATCGTGGTTTTTCCATTCTCAGTCTCTCTCTGTCCAGCCCCTGGTCCCTATTTTTTAGGGCCTCCCTCTCCACCCTGCAGCCCATTGCTATTCTTTTCTTTCACCATCTTGCTCTGTCTGGCTCCCTGCTACTGTTTTTCGTTTCTTCCCTATCTGTCTTGTAGCCCATTGCTATTCTTTAGTTCTCTGTCCCTGTCTGGTTCCCTGTCCCTATTTATTAATTCCTCCCTCTCTGCCCTGTACTTTGTTTCTTTTTTGTTGTTCGCTCCCTGCCCCTATTCCTTTTTCCTCCCTCTCTGTCATGCTGCCTGTCCCAGGTTTTTTCTGCTTCTCCATCCTCCTCCCCATCCTTCTTTGCCCACCTTTGTCCTGCTCCCTCTCGCTCGTTCTGCTGCCTGTCTTCCTCTCTCCCTGCTGCTTCTTTCTCAATTTCTGTCGGGTTCCCTGTACCCATCTTTCTCTCACTGTCCCATTGCCTTCGTCATCCTTTCTTGTTACATGCCCCGTGTCCGGCCAGCTGCCTCTTTTCTTCCCCTGCCCCTCAGTATCCTGTGTCCTGCTCCTCATTTTTGGCAGCCTCCACCTCTGCCCAGCAGCCCATCGCTCCAGGAGCCAGCCGACCGACCCCTCCGTTCCCCACCGGACCAACGAGCGTGGCTCCGGGAACGACTGCCGAGGTGTCCCAGGGGCAGGGGGAGCGTCGGGGGCGCGGAGCCCCGGAGCAGACTCACTCCCGGGTCTTGTTACACGTGCGTGACTGAATAAACACTTGCTGTCTCCTTTGCCCTCCCCGCTGTGTTTGCACTCCCTTTGCACCGGGCCAGGGGCTGTGAGGGAGCCCAGGGGAGGAGGTGATGCACTGCGGGGGTCGGGCGATGGCCCCCTGTTCCTGCTGGCTTCCCGCTGTGGGCCGGGGCTGGAGGAGCCCCAGGGGCGGGCGGCGAGGGCGACGGCCCCTCCCTGTCAAGGGGCGGCTGCCGGTGGAGGGGCTGGTGCTGCCCTGCCCGGGTGGCCGCGGAGGGGCCGGTGTGAGGGAAAGGAGGGGCGGAGCGGTTGCGGAGCGTCCCCGGGCTGCGGCTGCACCGAGAAAGAAGGTGAGCGGGGCCGGGCGTCGAGGGGGGACTGGAGGACGGTGACCCGGGGGACGGGCGGGCGCTGGGGGCTCACCGGGGGGCGGGGAGAAGGAGGGGAAGGGGGACTTTGGGTCCGGCGGCGGGGTCAAGCGATCGACCGGCGGTCGCGGGGAAAGCCCCGAGGAGGGCGGCGGGGCCTGCGGGGTCTGGGCTGGAGGCTCGGAGCGGCGGCGAGGCCGTGGGGTGGCCGCGCCGTGTCGGAGCCGGGCGGCGAGGGCTGCCCGGCGCCGCGCTGGGGACTCGGCGGGGCGTCGGGGTGCGGTGGCGGGGGGGGAACGGTGTCCCCTCGGGGTCAGCGAGCAGGGAAGGCCGGCTCTCGCGGCGTGCCGGGAGCTGTAGTCCTGGGGCACGGGGCTGCCGGTCAGCCGTGATGGTTCCCGGAGCATGCCGGGAGGTGTAGTCTTCCGGCCCTCGGCCGCCGGGCGGCCGCGCGGTTTGCCAATGCATGCCGGGAGGTGTAGTTTTGGCGGACTGGGCTGCAGGGCAGCCGCACTGCTCTCGGGCGCGCGCGGCGCGGCGTAGTCCTTGCTACCGCCGCGGCCCCCGCGGCGCGGCACGAGGTGTAGTTTTGTTGCCGGCTTCGTGTGGTTTCCTGCGGGCTTCCCGCTGCGCCCGTTCCCCGAAAAGCGGTGCGGCTGGGCCTCGACAGCGCATGCCCTTGGGCTCGCTGCTGGTGCCCGTCCACCAACAGTCGGGACGGCCGCGCTAGCGCCGCGCATGCGCGGTGGCGCGCTATGCCGCGCTCGCCGCTGTGTGGGGCTCTGGACCCTCCGGCGTGCGCTCGATGGCTGGCGCATGCGCCGTGCCCGGGAGCAGCATGGTGGCGGATGAGGGCCGGGGCCGCCGGTGAGGCGAGCGAACCCCTTCGGCGGGTGCAGGGCTGTCTCCTGGGCGCCCGGGGGTGGCGGGATGGGCAGCTTCCAAGCTTCCAGCACCTCCCCTGAAGCCTGTCCCGTAGCCCCGGGCCGCCCCCAAGCCCTGTCAGGAAGGCAGCGAGCTGGCCCTTGAAGGCACTGGACTATCCCTTAACGTGGGTGCCGTTAGCAGCGGTGCGGGGAAAGGGCGGCGTCTCCAGAAGCCCCTGTGGAAGGAGAGGCTTCAGCCAGGGGCGATCTGCACTAGTAATGGTGGCTGCTGCTTCTTCCCCTCTCCCAGAGGCTGTGCTGAGGACGTGCTTGTCCATTCCTCTCCTGGGGATGCCGGTGCCGGCACCCGCCTCAGGCTTGCGTGGATTGTCTGTGCCTGGCCTCGCTCTCCTCGCGGCGTGGGGGCGAAAAGGGATGGGTGGAGCGCTTGGTGGCTGTGGACAGGAGCTGCTGAGGCTGAAGCTGGAGAGGCCAGAGAAAGGTAAAGAAGAAGAAATCGAAGGCCGGCCGGCCGGCAGCTGCCTCCCGCTGCAGGCAAGAGAGAGCCTGCCTCTCTGGGTGAGGAAGGATCCCTCCTCGTAGTCTGCAGCAGGCCAGACCGCCAGCATGCACCGCAGGGTCTGTATGCGTAACCCAAAGCACGGTACGGCCGTGTAGTGCACGAGCGAGCGAGGCTATGTGTCTAGGAAGCCTCGTCTCATAAGAGCTGTAAGACACCCATGTATTTTCTTAGGTGGAGGACAGCCAAGCAACCGGAGTTACAGAAGAGGAAGGGAGGAGGGAAAAGAAAGAAGTGTCTGAACTGGCAAATTCTTCCGGCAGCGCCGAGAGCGAGAGCTGTGGTGAGTCCCGGGCCTTTGGGGCCCTGTCTCCCCTCTTGTGCACCCCTGCCTCTCCCCTGGCCCCTTCTCTTTCCCACACTGCAGCAAATTTTGTTTTTTTGCTTCCCTGTATGTCTCCTCGTCTCTCTGTTCTTGCGTCCTGCTACCTCTCCCTCTTTTTTTCCCATCCCCTTGTCTCTGTCCTGCACCCATCGCTGTTTTTTCCTTTTCCATCTGTTTGTCCTGATTTGCATCCGTCTCTCTTTTCCCCACAATTGTTCTGGCCTGTTCCCTGGTGTTCTCTTCCTCTCTGCTCCCGTATGTGCCGCTCTGTGTCCCTGCCTTCCTAGCTCTCTCTTTCTTTCCTTCTCTTTCTGTCTCTATCCCTTTGTCTTGCTCACTGTCACTGTTTTTTTCATTCTGTATCTCACGGTCCGTGTCCTCCTTCCTGTTCATCTCTTGCTCGCTCTGACCCTTTGTGCTGCTCCCTGGCCCTTTTTTTTTTTCTTTCTGTCCTCCATCTCTCTGCAGGGCTCCTAAGACCTCTCTTTCTTTCTCCAACCCCCTGTGCTTCTCACAATCTTTCTCCCTCTCTCTCTCTCTCGTTGTCATTATTCTTGTCTGTCGGTCTGTCTTGCTTCCTGTCCCATCGTTTCTCGCCATCTCCCTTTGTCCTACTCCCTGCCCATATTCATGTTCCTCTCTGTCCTGTTGACCATCCCAGTTTTTTTTCCTCCCTCTCCATCCTGCTGCTGCCCTGATTGTTCTTTCTCTGCCCTGCTCCCTGTCGCTCTATCTGTCTCTTTTCTACTCTCCCTGCTGCTTTTTTCTCTGTCTCTGTCCAGTTCCCTGTCCCTTTTCTTCCTCTTGCTGTCCCTCTGCCTTGCTTCCTCTCGCTGTCTTTTCTGTCTTTCTCTGTCCCGTTCCCTCTCCCATCCTTTCTAATTGTATCTCCCTGTCCAGCTGGCTGTCCCTTCTTTCCTCTCTCTCTTCCTCAGTATTTTTTCTTTCTCCATATCTTTCTCCCACTGCCCATCACAGTTGTTTTTTTCCTCCAGTGCTGTCCTGCTCTCTGTCCCTTTTTTCTCTCTCCCATTCTGTCATGCTCCCGGTGTCTATTTTTTTGATTCTTCCATCTCTGCCCTGCAGCACATCACTATTTTTTTCGTCTTTCATCCCTTTGTCCTGCTCCCTGTCCTGTCATGGATGGAGGGAGAGTGCATTTCACTCGTAAGAGAGAAGCAAAAATATACTTTATCGATATAGAACAGGGAGTTAACAAAGTTCAATGCAACAGTGGTTTAAGAAGATTCGATGGCAAGGTACACTTGATTATTTACTGCACAGAGGACAGCGTCAGAGAAAACTGTTAGGGAGATGCTCCTGTGGAGTCATGAGGTTCAGAAAGGACCCCCTTGCTTTCTAAACTCCTTCTCAGAGAGTAGTCTAGGTGTGTCTGGGTCCAGTCCTGGTCGTTGACCAAGCAGAGAGGGTGAGAAAAAAATTTGTGTGCATCAAACACATGGAATTTTTATTGCCAAATGTTGTTGGGCAATATGTTCCAAGTGGTTATTTTTGGTAAACATGAATTTTCAGGAAGTTCAGGGTTGTGCGTGGCAAAACGTGTCCCTCTGTTTATGTATCCTGCTATGTAAATGTCCAGCGGCGGGGCTGTTGTTCCCTGCTCTCAATACTGCCAACAGACAGCTTTAGGAAAGGAAGGAGAATGCCTGTTTTCTGTGAGGGCTATGAATGCTGACCCTTTTCTCTGCTGCTTTCCTGTGCGCACGATGAATTGGTTTTATTTTTCTCCCTTGTTCCTGGTCTAAATAGTTCTGAAGCTGTCGCTGCTGTGGGATTGCAAGTGGTGTTTCTAGGTTTTTGTGGGGTTCTAGTTACGGATCGCTTCTCCTGTGGTGAAGTGTCAAGGTACGGTTTTCAGTGTAAAGCTTCAGCAACTACATCCACTGAAATCAGTGCAGGTGAAACTGATGTTGCGCGTGCAGCTGTGCTCGCAGGGATGCTCAGTGCCTCCTCATCAAAACAGCGAGGGGCGTGTGGCCGTCCGGAGGGTTGCGCTCTGGGTCTGAGGGCGTGCCGTCTTCTTGCTGCGCTTTTTGCTGCGTCTTTTTGCTGTGCAAACCAAAGCTGCCCGTGAGTCAAAAAAAGGCACGGTTGTCTAAAAAGTGCCCAAGCTCTAGCGGCCTGTATCGTCAACTGTACCGAAGACGATGCAAAACACTTTTTCCTCCGCTCAGTTGTAGTCTTCACCAGCCTTCACCAAAAAAGGAAGCTTTAGATTCCTACCCAGCTTTATGCTAAAGGGTTTTTTTTCCTCTCTCAGCAGAATGTCAGCCGCCACCATTTCGCCGCGGTCGCCCTTTCTTCTGCCAGGAAAGTGCAAGACGGACGGAAAGGATCCGTAGTGGTCTGCAAGTCCACGGTACGTCTACGATGTGTGCCTGCATTTTTCCTAAGGTACTCGTAGCGGGGACTTGAAAGTTAAGGTGAAGAATGGGCCAACTCTCCTTCTGTAGTTTTTCTGTGAAGTATTTCAACACAAATACTACGGATAGGAAAAGGCGTGTTCTGGAGCGTGCCTACGCAAAGCTGACTTCCCTCCGTTTCTTTTCTCTTCCCGAAAGCGTAATCTTCTGTTTCTGTGCGCTTCCTATGAAATGATACTGTGAAAATAATTTTGTACCAAAAGAGGAAAGAAACTGTTGGGAAGAGTTCAGCTGTTCAGAAGAAAGAGCCTTTGTTTTCCTGGGAAAAGCTTTCTGCTTTTTCAGTCAGTAAGGTTTTAAAATGTCTTGTAGGAGTACTTGAAAAGCCTTACTGCGATCCTAGCGTCCGTACGAAAAGCCGTCAAGGTCAAAGAAGAGACGTGGACAAAACGGGACAAATGGGTGTCGCTTCCGCGTGTTTTCCAGGCTTTCCCAAGGAGCGTTAGCAGCCTTGTAAGTACCGCCAGTGATGTGGTTTTGGTGAGTTACTGCTTCGAGAAGGTCCTTTTTCCTGAAGCTACGGTGTGTAGTTTTTGACTTCAGTTGGAAAGAGATTTTCCCGACTGGCAATCCTTCTCATTCAAAGAAGTTGCATTTGATGAACTTCCCATCGGAGCGGCTGGACGTGCCAGTAGAAGTCATCAGCAACAAGACTTTTCACTCTCTTTACAAACACCCAAAAAAGTCAATTTCCTTCCAAGGACCCAAGCCCAGCACATCTTCCAAAAGTTGATGGCATTGCTGGTCTTTGGTTCTCAGTTGTAACAGCCGAGATATGATGGAAAGGCGTTCCTCTGCATGCTTCGGTACAGCCAAAAGCATTAGCAAATCTGCCGGTCCCTTTTGGTAGCCTGATGTATTGCAGCACTGGGGATTTGATTTCTGCGCCTCCTCCCCTCCTCCCCCCCCAGTGAAACCGTCTGGGGGATCTCTTATCTCACTGACTTTTCTATCAAACGGAAACTTTAAAGAGAAGTTAAAACGGTGTCATTGACAAAGTGACTGGCACTGTTGAAACTGTAACTGCCCGATAGCTGTGGCATGCAACTTAGGAGGTGTATTTCAGCAGTGAGGTATTTGTTCTCCATGTTTCAAGAGAGAGGCAACTGAACGTTACGGGTTTTTCCCCAGTATTTTGACGGCGTGCTCGGCAGTGCTTTATTTCTGCCTCTCTTTCCATGGCGCGTTTCCCTGGCGCTTCAGTAGCGTCTCTCTTGGGCAGCGCAGCTGGGCAGATGTCCCTCCTAGTGACATAGCGCACAACCCCCCCCCGGTCACATAATAACCATGCATTTTGGAGAGAGATGGTTTAACGGTATCCCAGCTGTGCAAGTTAAATGAATGCAAAAGGAAACTCAAATGCTTTTCTAGTGTGAGTCTTGTTGTTGGATGTATATAAACATACGGCCACCTTTTTAGCGTAGAGTGAATTACTGAGATGTGTTCTTTATTTTCCACGTTACTCTCTAAAGGTTTACACTTCCCTTTCAGCTTTCTTGACCGAGCCAGCAAGACGTGCAGCAGCAGCAGCAGCGCAAGGGCCGTAGCCGTTGTGGTGGATCCGTAAGCGTAGATTCTGATGACGGTCCGGCCTTGTCCTGCAGCCTCACCGGGCTGTCTCCCTGCAGCAGTGCTGGAAGGAAGGGATGAGACGTTTTCCAAGAGCAGCAAGAGCGTTTGCTTTTAGGTGAAGAAGGTGTTGAAAATCCTACCGCTTGGTCTCAATAGAGATTTGAAGCGTTGCAGTCAGTGTAGCTGTCAAAGCGTGCGCTGTATCTGGAGCGGACCCGTTTCCCTAGAATCCTGCTTTAGCTCAGCTCCTCTCCTATCCCTTATTCTGACTGAATCCCTGTACTTTCTGCTGTGCTGTTTTTTTTCATGTGCTGAAAGGGAATGTGGGGTTTTTGTTTTTCAGCGGTCTTGCTGTAAGCGTCTGGAGGTGCTCCCTAGATCCCCCCGGCCAGGTTTCCCTGCGGGTCGTGAAGCATGGTGAGGGTCAGGGGCCAGCCCTGTGGCTGGAGGCTCCTGGCTCTGTGTGCGGTGGGTGCCCCGCAGGTGGTGGGGAGAGCCCGGGGCCGAGAGGGACCGGGGCCGTTTGTTGCCCTGGGGAGCCCGTCGCAGCGCGGGAAGGGAGGGGGAAGATGGCGGAGCAGAGGCCGAGCGAGAGACGTGGCACCGTCCTCGGGCACGCTCCCCTATGGCGTGGGGCGGCTGCCAGGCTGCGGGACAGGGGCTGGGGGGGCTGCAAGCATTTGGGGGGCTGCCCCCCTTTATTTTTCTAGCGGAGCTCCCCTTTTTTGGTGGGGCATGTACATACGTAAAGGGCCTGATGAAAGTAAGGAGCTGGCAGTTGGGGCAGTTTCCCTTGTTTTGTTTGTCTTTTGGGTGTGACGAAGAAGAGGGGAGGCTGGGGAGTGATGATGTCTGTTGGGGCACCCCAGTGTCACTGGGGGGGACGATGGTGATGTGGCAGAGGAGCAGGTTGAGTGGGGGGATGGGGGGGCCACGGGACAGTTCACCCCCCCCGAAAGGGGGGTGACAGCCCCCAAATGCCTGAGAATTGGTGGGGGAGGGATTAAATAATGAAAAACTGTAAATATGGGTGTGAGGCATTGAAGTAGAGAAAAATCTCTCATTTTTATGTATATTGAAAAATTTTATGTATATATACGTAAAAAGATTTGACAAGAAAGCCCTCTGTCTACTGTATTATATAAAGGATGGTAGAATATGAAAAAAATGTAAATCGAGATATACAGGGTTATACAATAGAAAAAGAACTCATATATATGACTAAAACAAGGAGTTTAAAAGTGCATAAAAAGAGGATGTAGATGAAGAAATTTTAAATGGCAACAAGGCAGAGCGAGCTCTCCCCAGCTGCAGTACCGACTTCTGTCCACAGAGAGGCAGCAGCGAGCACAAAAAAAAAAACCAAAAAAACCCCCCAAAACCCCAAACAACCGCTATCGCGCATGCGCGGCTCCCCAGCTGCAGTACCGACGTCGTTCCCCTGAGCGGCAGTAGAGAGCACGGGAAAATGTGCCACCGCGCATGCGCCGGGCCGCACCAGCAGTACCGACGTTTGTCCACGGGGCGGCAGGCGCGAGCACAACGAAAAAGCGGCACCGCGCATGCGTGGCTCCTAGGCTGCAGTACCGCCTTTTGGTCACCGGGCGGCAGCAGCGAGCACGAAACGAATGCTTCAGCTCGCATGCGCGGCTCCGCAGCTGCAGTACTGCATACTGTCCGCATGGCGGCAGCAGCGAGCTGGGTGAAAATGCGCCACAGCGCATGCGCGGCTCCCCAGCTGCAGTACTGCGTTTTGTCCACACGGCGGCAGCAGCGAGTAAGAAAAAAATTGCACCACTGCGCATGCGCAGCTCCCCAGCTGCAGTACCGATCTTTGTCCACATAGCGGCAGCAGCGAGCACATAAAAAATTGTGCCAGCGCGCATGCGCGACTCCCTGGCTGCAGTACCGACGTCTGTCCAGAAGGAGGCAGCAGCGAGCTCGGGAAAATGCACCACCGCGCATGCGCGGCTCCCTGTTTGCAGTACTGAATATTGTCCATCGGGCGGCAGAAGCGAGCTGGCGGAAAATGCGCCACCGCGCATGCGCGGCTCCCCAGCTGTAGTACTGCATATTGTCCACACAGTGGCAGCAGCGAGCACAAAAAAGCACCACTGCGCATGCGCGGGTCCCCAGCTGCAATATCGACTTTTGTCCACACGGGGGCAGCAGCGAGTACCAAGAAATTGCACCACGGCGCATGCGCGGCTCCCCGGCTGCAGTACCGACTGCTGTACACCGGGCGGCAGCAGCGAGCTCGGGAAAAATGCGCTACCGCGCATGCGCTACGCCCTAGCTGCAGTACCGATATTTGTCCACACGGTGGCAGCGGCGAGCATGGGAAAATGCAGCACTGCGCATGCGCGGCCCCCCAGGTGCAGTACCGACTTTTGTCCAGCGGGCGGCAGCAGCGAGCACACACAAAAAATATTGTGCCAGTGCGCATGCGCGTCTCCCTAGCTGCAGTACCGACTTTTGTCCAGACGGCGGCAGCAGGGAGCTCGGGAAAATGCGCCACCGCGCATGCGCGTCTCCCTGGCTGCAGTACTGAATTTTGTCCATCCCGCGGCAGCAGCGAGCTGGGGGAAAATGCGCCGCGGCACATGCGCGGGTGCCCGTCTGCAGTACTGCATTATGTCCGCACGGCGGCAGCAGCGAGCACGAAAATAAATTGCGCCACTGCGCATGCGCGGCTCCCCAGCTGCAGTATCGACTTTTGTCCAAACGGGGGCAGCAGCGAGTACCAATAAATGGCACCACTGCGCATGCGCAGCACCCAGGCTGCAGTACCGAACTTTGTCCACCGGGCGGCAGTAGCGAGAAGTCGAAACTCCGTCCCTGCGCATGCGTGCTTCCCGGCTGCAGTACCGACCTTTGTCCACATGGTGGCAGCAGCGAGCTCGGGAAAATGTACTACTGCGCATGCGCGGCTCCCATGTTGCAGTACTGCATTCTGTCCACACGGCGGCAGCAGCGAGCACCAAAAAAATTACACCACTGCGCATGCGCGGCTCCCCAGCTGCAGTACCGACTTTTGTCCACACGGCGGCAGCGGCGAGCTCGGGAAAATGCGCCACGGCGCATGCGCGGCTCCCCAGCTGCAGTACCGACATTCATCCACTGAGCGGCAGCAGCGAGCTCGGGAAAATGCGCCACCGCGCGTGCGCGGCTCCCCCCCTGAGGTACTAACGTTTGGTCGTCACTTGCTTACTTGCTGTGGAATGGTCGTGTTTTTCAGCAATCATTCCAAATAGAACGGGTTGGGTGGGGCAGGGCAGAGTAAGGGTCTTTGCAGGCACCTGGGAAGTAAAGTCTTGAACGTAGAAAAGCTTAAAGCATTTGCTGGACAGGAGGTTTCTCTGTACCCACTACATCCGTTGCTTATTAGCAGTGACTGATGTTTGTGAGAGTGCCGTGTGGAAGTGTGAACATTCGTTACTGAACTAAAACTGCTTTGGTTCTGTGTAGAAAGCAGAGGAACTACAAAACAACATATTCCCCCCCCCCCCCCCTTTTTTTTTTGGTTAAACGTACCGTGTTTGCAGGGCCTTAGCTTTCTATTGCCAGACTGGGCAAAGCTTCCCAAGCTCAGTTCCCCCACAGTCACCAAAAGTCTCCCATAGTTGCCAGGATGGTGAGTTAGTTTTGGGCTTCTAGCCCTCCATTCCGCCATTGTTTTAGTCAGATCCTGAATTCCGCTCAGTTAAAGACTCACGAGAATTGCTTAACATTTGCATTTGGAAGTCATGGTTTAAACAATGAATTTTCAACAAAATTTTTTTTGACGCTAGCCAATGAACTCCTGTAATACTGGAGCAAAATGACATTTTTAGTGGCTGTTGAATCTCAGAGTGATAACATCGGCATCCCTGTTTGAGCCCTTACCGCAACCGTTGCAATGTTTGTTTACACGCTGCTCGGTTCTTTTGTAAAGGTGCGTAGCTGTGGGAGGTGCGTTATTCCGAAGGTGCTACGGCGCCGATGCTCTGGCTGTTGGCGGGAATGGGCAAAGCGGAAGGCTCTGTGGCTAGGGGAGAACGGCGTGGACATGCGACCGCTCTCTCTGTTGCTCCGGAATTTCGACGTCTGGGTCGGGCTGCTAAATCGATGGAACGACTGGAAGACATTTCAGAAAAGTGAGTACTCTACTTCCCTTTATCTTTTAAAGTCGTCGTCTTTCTACAGACACCTGTCCACGGCTTAGATATTTGATTTGCGTGAAACAGACCCGGAATTTTGCTTGAAGTAGTGTTCTGATTCGCTGAAATTCCCCGTAGGCAGAGAGCAAGAATTACAAATGTTGCTTGGTGGTTGAAGATCTCAGGGTTGCTGTGAAAGCGAACTTGCCAGAATGAGTAGGAAGCAGCCTGAATTCCAACAGAGATACCATCTAAAAGGCCCTTTTCTTGACAGGAAAAGAGCTTCACGAAACGTCGGCGCTGTTTGCCGGGGGGCCTCCGACATACCTGTTCAGTCGTCGTGGGCTTTGTGCGATTCCCGCAGGCGCAATCTTGAAGAAATTTTGTACGGCAGCCGGTATCTTGGCTTACTTTCTATCTTGCGCTTGGTCGCTTGCGCCTGCTAAAAACTTAATGGAGTGTCAAATGAACCCACAGGAAAACGTCCTCAACTCGTGCTGGTAGGGCAAGCCCGCTGTAGTTGATAAAATGGGAAAATAGCACGCTGTTTTGAAAAATTTGCCTTGCGAGGACAAGGGCTGTCTCCTGGCAGGCAAGTGAATTCTGTGACTGATTCCACCGCTCCGCCCGGGCACTTGAAGGAGGCGGTCCCTAAGGCAATGCAATCTAAAATGGGGGTCGTTTGGGGTTTTTAGTCATTTCTTAGGGATGTGAGGCTCGTGTGGGTGTTTAGCTTGTCCTGTTCTTTCTGTTCCTAATTCCGATCCCACTGACGGGCGTCAAAGAACGGTCGTGTTGTAGTCTAACGGTGTCGTCTACCAGGAGCTGGTGGAAGGCCAGGGCTGAGGTAAAGCCGATAAGGAGGATGCAGGCTGGAAAGCGGAACGTCTAAACGAGAATTACTGTCCTTGGGAGAGAAGCACATCCTGAAGAAATAGGTAAGCTAATTAAAATGGTTTGGGAACCATCCGAAACAACTAGTAGGAGCGTGATAAGAAGCACCCTCCCGCAAACTATCCTCGTTATCATCCTAAAAGTCACACCCCTCGAGCTGGAGACCCCGGCCCGAGCAGAGAGCCCTCACCGCTCAGTGTGCGCAGCACGTTAAAGTAGCGCTGTAGCTTTAAGTTGACATAAGAGAAATGTAGACCGATAGAAAACTGCTTTGTGTGATTACTTATGCATATGCATAGCTAGACCGTATAAATACTGTACTTGTATGACCGAACTCTGTGCTAGCTTTGCGGAGCTACCGCCTAGCACCCATCTCTGCGCAGACATGAAATAAACATACCTCTGCCCTGTGTGTATATTGGCATCTCGCACACCGGGCAAGCGACCTCACGCTTGTGGGATAACGGTTTTGGCACCCCAGATGGGACCGAGCCGACAGCCTCGCCCGGTTCATCTTGCCGCATCCGACGGGGAGAAGAGGTCTGAGCGGACTCCGGCGCGCACCGACCTGTTGACCGGGGACTCCTTCAGCTCCTCTCCTGCAGTCGGGCGGTAAGCGACACAACGGTGCAATGCTAGTGAAAAGAGGTATTTTTGGGGGATAGGAGAAAAGGGGGGTAGGGGCAAGACCTCTCGGGAAGCAGGCACCCTCTGTTCTGTTCTGGGCTCTGCATAAGACGCAGCAGGAAAGATAGGTGGCAGTAGCGTAGTTCTGTTTGTTTCTACACGCTGTCCTGTTCAACAGAGGGAGACGTCCCTCGTTCTGGTTTGTGTAGAAATGCTGGGTTTTTCGGTACCGATGTGGGCGCTGCTGCTTCCCAGGAGGCACCCCTTTGCTCTCCTCTAGGATGCATCCTGAAGCATTGCAATAAATTTGGGGAGATCCCACGACTAAGAATGGGCTAAAACGATATTGTAATCAACGGTGGCCACGATCTCGATTGGAAGATGGTGAAAAATGGCCTGAGGATGGATCCTTGAAATATAACGCTATATCGGAACGAATGTTGTTTTGTCGGAGAACGGAAAACTGGGATGCAATGCCTTACGTGGATATGGTTTTTCCGTTAAGATGCGATTGGGATATTAGGAAGAAAGGTGGTTTAGTGGATTCTAAACATCAGGTTGGAATATATGCGTTACAACGAGGTTTTCCCTTTTTCTCTTTTATCGAATGGGAAAATTCGGAAGAGGATATTCAGCTGTTGGTAGCTCCTCCAAAACAGCCAGAATCTGATAGCTCAAGCGATAATGGAGTTGTGAGTGCTGTCTCTAAAAGAACAAGGGGACAGAAACCGATAGTTCAAGCTCCCCTCAGCCAGGCTCTAGGGCCTGAAGGAAGAGCGGTATCCGTACACGTACCTTTTACCGCTTCTGCTTTATTAAACTGGCAACGGGCAGTCAGATCCTATCGAAACAATCCAGAGGGAATGTATAGTACTGTTAATCACGACTCATAATCCTAACTGGGGAGATGTACAGGCTCTCCTAGAATATTTGTTTCCCCCTGAGGAGAGGAGAACAATTTTAGAGAAGGCTAGAGAGGGGCTGGTCCAACAATGTGTGTGTGTGTGGGGGGGTGCCTAATACCATTACGTACCCCCCAAAGGAGGATCCGGAGTGGGATCCAAACACAAGTATGAGGGATTACAGAGGGTAAAGGAATATCCAAAGTTAATTGGGTATGGGATTCAACATGGAGTGCAAAAGCCTAAGAATTTATCTAATCAGATCTCGATCCGGAAGATGATAGCAATTCAAAGTTATTGAACACGCTGTTTATTGGTCAAGCGGCAGCAGGTATAAGAAAGAGATGACAAAAGGTAGAGGGCGAGGATGGCATGACAATCTCGCGGTTCTTGTCAGTCGCGTATAAGGTACGTAATAGTGGGGAGGAAACAGAAGAGAAGGAGAAGCGGGGACGAGTAACGCCGCAAGCTTCTTTGTTGGCTGCCTTGACAGAAGACCGAGAAAAAGGGAGAGAAAATACACGAGGTGAATTTTGTGGGCGAGGAAGGGGCCGTAGCAATAATAGTAGAAATGGTTATGACATTCCCCTGGGAATGAATCGGCGTGCCAATCGTAAGCGAGAGGGCCGTTGGAAAAAAGATTGTCCGCCCCGTCTGAGTCATCTCGGGAAAGAGAGACAGAAGAAGGGGTTGGAGTCATGACGGAGATTGGGTTGGACCGAAGGGGGCCGGAGGAGTCTATGAAAGTTTCCCCAGACGATCCTCTGGTTCCAGTCAAGCTGGGGAATGAAAGACTAGATTTTTAATTGATAGTGGAGCCACACATGCTGTAGTAAGTAGTTGTAGGGGACCCCTTAAGCAGAACTAAAATAAGCGTTGTTGGTGCAACAGGGAAAAAGACTTGAAGGCTGTTTTTACAAGCTATGGAATGTTCCACTGGAAATACTAAATGAACTCATGAATTCCTTTCTATGCCAGCATGTCCCCTAGCATTGCTTGGGTGGGATTTACTTGTAAACTGAATGCACAACTAAGTTCTTCTGAAGACTCTGTTCAGTTGACTCTGTTCAGCCCGCAGGGGACGTCGCCTGTTTGTGGCGGACGCCAGCCCGAACGGGACCTCGCCTGTTTGGGGCACACCGATGGCGGGCGCTGTCGCCAAAAGGCAAAGCAGGGTCATAGCAGAGTTTTCCATTTCTGGGGATGGGCTCAGCCGTCTCCTGCACAAACTTCTGTTACGTAGCAATGGGGATGGTAGCTTTCTTTTGATTTCTTGAAGAACAAGAGGATGATGGAGCACGTTACAAGAGCATGATCATTTTCTCTTCCTTTGGCAGCACAGGCACCCAAGGCCAGCCCGCATTCAAGGAACAGCACGAGGATATCCGTGTCGACCGTCAGCAGAGGAAGGAAGTTTCTTTTGGAGGCCAAGGTGATGAAGCAGAGTCCTTAATTGTTCTGTTTGATTTTCAGCATGGGTGCGGGGAGGGCCTGGGACATGCCAAACATGGTCCCGGACAGGGGAGCTGTCTCTTACGTGGGAGGCTGTGAGAGCTATCATGGACACCACCCGACCGGCATCCTGTAAGGGTGCTTTCACATGTTTTCTTGTTTAGAGGCCAACCTCGGCTTTGGGCCGTAAAATAAAGTCTGCCAGGCCGGTGCCAGCTTGGAGGCAGCATCTGCCCACCGCGGTGCCAGCTTGGTGGTGGTGTCTGCCCGTGCCGGTGCCAGGTTGCTGGCTGTGTCTGGCTTGTGAGGGTTGGGGTAATGGGCCCCCTGTTCCCGATGGGCTCCAGCTGTGGCCCAGGGCAGCACAGGTGGGACCCATGAGGTGAGGATGGGGCTGGGCCCAGGGTTTAAAAAGGGCTGGGGCTGGGCCAAGGGTTTAAAAAGGGCTGAGGAGGGGGCTGGCCCTGCTGTGCCTAGGGGCTCTATGTGGGGAGGGGGCTGCCTAGGCATGCCTGCCTGCGGGAGCTGGCTGAGGAGTGAAAGGAAGGGGCTTCCCCAGGCAGCTGCCTCCAGCAAGGAGCAGCCGGTCCCCACAGCCGGGAAGGATCCCTCCCAGCCGTCCCCGGCAGAGCGCACCACCGGCACGTGGTGCCGGGAGCTCGGTGCCCCCATGGGCCGCACACGTGAGCCACCGTGTCTCTGGGAAGCCTCTTGGGAGAGGAGCATCGGGGCACCTGGGCGGGCGAGGCAGCCGGCACTGTGGAGGAGGAAGGGGCAGGGGCCGAGAGAGAAGCCCCGGGCGCTGAAGGTCTCCCGGCGGTGGCAGGAGCTGCGGTGAGTCGCGCATCCCTCGCGTGCGTCCGGGCCCCTCTCTGCCGTGCTTCTCCAGACCTCTGCCTGCCTCCTTGCCTGTACCTGCCTCTGTCTCCCTTTCAGGCTGTTTGGCTCCCCAAAGCTTTTTGCCCTTCTGCTAGCGCTGCCCTCCACACCGTCACCTTCTACGTTTCCTTTCTATGCCCCTCCCTTTCCAGCTCCCCACCTGCTATTATTTCACTCTTCCCGCCCTGCCTTCTTCCGCATTGCTGGGGAAAATGGCATTTCGAGGTCTCCCTCTGTGCAGTGGCCTGTCTCTCTTTGCAGTGACTCCCTCTGCTCTGCACCCTGTCTACTTTTTTCTAGTAAACTGTCCCTATTTTTCATTTTTTTTACTCTCATAATTCTTCTCTTTTTGAAATTTTGTTTCTAGGTGTACTCTTATCTTGTTTTCTGTCTCTCTTTTTTTTTTTTTTAATTTTTTCCTGTATCCTGTTGCTTTTAAAATTTTCATTCTGCGTCTACTTTAGTCAAGATGTCTCTCCCTGTTTAATTGTTTCCTGTCTGTCCTGTACCCCGTTGCTTTTAAACTGTCTTTCCTCGTCTGTCTTTATCCGGTTTGCTGTCCTCATTTTTTAATTTGTTCTAGTCTGTGCTGTGCCCAGTTGCCTTTAAATTTTTCTTTTTATGTCTCCATCTACTTGGGTTTTTTGCTATTTTTTTTTCCTCTCTTAATGTCTTTTGAATTGAAAAAGCTTTTGAATTTTTGTTTCTATGTTCACTTGTATGTATTTTTTCTGTCTCTTGTTTATTTTTTCCCTATCTGTGCTGTATATTGTGACCTGTAAAATTTTTTTCTGCCTACTTTTACCCAGATGTCTAACCCTATTTTTTAATTATTTCCAGGCTTTCCTGTGTCACGTTGCTTTTGAATTTTTTTCTCTATCTCCTTGTATCCAGTTCACTGTCTTTATTTTCTCTTTCATGCTAGCCTGTGCCATAGCCTGTGTCCTGGTTTTGGCTGGGATAGAGTTAATTTTCTTCCAGGTAGCTGCTATAGTGCTGTGTTTTGGATTTTAGGATGAGAATAAGATTGATAACACGCTGATGTTTTGGCTGTTGCTAAGCGGTGTTTACACCAGTCAAGGACTTTTTCAGCTTCCCGTGCTCTGGCAGGTGCACAAGAAATGGGAGGCGGCACAGCCAGGCCAGTGGATCCAAACTGACCAAAGGGCTATTCCATACCCTAGGATCTCGTGCCCGGTATACCAACTGGGGGAGTTGGCCGGGGGGTAGCGGTCGCTGCTCGGGGACTGGCTGGGCGTCGGTCGGCGGGTGGTGAGCGGTTGTATCTTTTTTTTATTTTCCCTCCCTTGGGTTTTGTTCCTCTCGCTCTCTCTTGTGGTTTTCCTCCTCATTACAATTCATTATTATTATTCCTACTATTTTGTTCCGATTATTAAACTGTTCTTATCTCAACCCACCAGTTTTCTTGTGCTCTTCCAATTCTCTCCCCCATCCCACCGGGGGAGGAGCGAGCGGTTGCGTGGTGCTTAGCTGCCGGCTGGGGCTAAACCACGACACCCTGTCGCTTTTTAAATGTTGTTTCTGTGCCTTTGTTTATTTAGTTTGCTGTCCCTCTATTTTATTGTTTTCTTCCTTGAAGGCCTTTGTTTTTCAGTTTTTCTCTATGCCTGCTTTTATCTAGTTTGCTCTTCCTATTTTTAAATTTTTTCTCCTCTGCCTTGTACCCTTTTGCTTTTTCAGTGTTCTTTCTGTATTGACTTTTATCGAGCTGTCTGTCCCTGTGTTTTTAGTTCTCTCTGTCTTGTCACATACCCTGTTGCTGCTTAAATTTTCTTTCTGTCTTTTATTTTTTTTTCTCTTCTCTCCGTTCATCCTGAGGCGTTAGAGGGTCTCCTCGGCATGCTGTTATTTGTGAAGCGTAACTTGTACCCCTCTGGCTTTGTAAGAACATCTCCTCCCTCTTCCTCAGAGCAGTCTCTTTGTCCTCTCCTCCATCTCGCTTGCCTCCAGTGGGTCGGCGTCTCCCTCGTGACCTCCGTACTCTGTTCAGATCCCCTCCCCAGTGCCTTTGTGCCCTCAAGCCGCCTTCTGTCTCTCTGGCCATCTCGGCACCCCTCTGTTTCTGTCGCGACGCTTCCTGCCAGCGCCCTTGTGGTCCATGGCCATCCTTTAGTTCTGCAGCGGGCTTTGTATCTTTCTTCTTCAGAGACAACGCTTCCTCAGGCTTCCGTTTTCCCTCAGAGCACTCTTGCCTTCCCTCCGCCATGTCGGATGCCTCTGTTCGGTCCCCGGCCCCCTGAGGACATCTCTACTCCGTTCAGATCCCCTCCCGAGGACCTCATTGTGTCAGCAATCCTTTGTTTGTCTCTTTGTCCACGTTTCCCCCGACCCCCGGAGCCCCCTCGTTCCTGTCATGACGCCGCCCGAGACTGTCCTCGTGCCCCACGGCACCCTTCCAGCTCTGCAGCCCTCTTTGTGTCTCTCTCTTATTCGGACAGAACCCCTCCTCAGGCTGTCGTTGTGCCCCACAGCTCCCTTACCTTATTCACTGCTGTCTAGGATGTCTCCGTTCGGTCGCTCATCCCCTGAGGACATCGCTGGGACACCCTCTTGAGTTTTGCATTGCCTGCCAGAGCTGCCTTCTGTCTGTCTGTCTGTCTCTCTCTCTCTCTCGCTCTCAGCAGCCGCCTTGTGCCGTCACCGTGCCTCCTGAGGCCGTCCTCGTGCCCCGCAGCCCTCTGTGGCTCTGTAGCACAATTTGCACCCTTCTTGCTCCCGAGAACCATTCCCGCTGACATCTTTCATCTCCAGAGCACTCATGTTGTCCTCTCTGCTAGCTAGGACACCTCTGTTCAGTCCCTGGTCCCCTGAGGACATCCGTAGTCTGTTCAAATCCCCTCTGGACTTCTTCACCACGCCCTCGAGCCTTCTTGTGTCTGTCCCTCTCAGAAGCCCTCTGCTACTGTCACGATGCCTCCCGAGCAGCACGCTTTTAGCTCCGTAAGCCCCCTTTGGACTCGCTTTGTTGCCATCGCACCTCTCCTAAGATCTCTGTTCCCAAAAAAGAGTGTTCTTGTTCTTTTCTATGCCATCTAGGATGCCTGCCGAGCTCCAGGGACGAGGCCGCCGCTCGGCCTAGGTCCCACGACTCAGCCTAGGCCCCACAGCTCGGCCCTGCACCTCGGCCGCTCGGCCTCGGCCTTCACACACGCACGCACACAAAACCAGAGAACCTTTCCCTCACAAAAATACCTAGGGATGGAGTTAATGAGAAGACAGGAGACTCTGCTGGTCAGGCACAGGGCATGGCCAGACAATCCTACTGACCAGCAACCTATTTGCGTGCCACCAGCCCTTTTTATCCCCTTGTCCCTCTCTTTTCCGATGCTTGTTCCTCCCCAAACTCCTCTGCTACCTCCCCTTCCCCACCTTTGGTTCCTCCAGTAAACAGACCATAGTACATCCTGTGCGGTCCCCACGTGCGTCCCACAGCCTTAGTCGGCAACCTTTCTCAGTCTGTATGGTGATCCGGAAAGCCGCTCCCGTCTACTCGTCGTGACGAGTGTCACCCCGTACCGTGGGGCTGGTGGCTCTGCCGGGACAGCTCTGGGAGGAGCCAGGGCAGGGAATCCGTTTCTCTGGCTGGGTCGCTGGGGTGCCTTACCTGGCATAGCGCCTCTGTGTGACTTGGAGTTTATGGAGGCAAGCTTTTTATCACATAACCTAGCAGGGAACCGCACTTAAAAGCTTTGGAAAAATGCTCTAAAACTAGAATTGTCCAATGACCTTAGGAGTTGGATTGGTTTGTAGGATAATCCTATCAGAGGCATCAACTTGAAGACAGCTGCTTGACCCATTTTGTTGATTTCAGTCGTGTTGTTTGAAGGAAGAATGTACAGAAAGGGCCGAGGAGGTGCGACAAGGAGACAGGAAAGAGCAAGTAAGTTTTGAGAGAGGGGAAGAACCTCAGTGCTGCGAGTGACTGAAGGTGCTAAGGGCGAAGAGATTTTTGGGTTAGGTATGCGCATACGAAGGTCTGGGTGGGAATAGCGCACAAACAGTAGTAAAATACGGTTAGGGAAGCCAAGATTGCTCCTCCTTCTGGGCCCGTGCACGCGCCCTTGGTCTTGCAGACGCAGACACGCTGGAGCTGCGGGGAGGCAGGCGCGCAAGCCCGCCTGGAAGCAGGCTTTGGGCACAGGGTCCCTCGGCTGAGGTGGTGCCGGTTAGTGGGGGGAGAGCCCTGTGTGTTGGGCAGGTGAGGGGCGAGTGAGGCCGGAGCACGGCAAGGGCTGGTCCGGGCTGTTTGGTCTGGGGCAAGCGTGGCCAGAGGGGACAGAGAGGAGGATCTGAAGGAATACGGGTTGTGAGCTCTTCATTCCCAACGAGGTCGCTGAGGGGGCAACCACCTACAGTACCCAAGGTACGGGCGAAGGTCTGGGGCCAGCACAAACGGTGCTGAGAGAGGGAGTTTCCATAGGGTCTGGTGGTGGCTGCAGGCCGCTTCCCATCACGGAATCACAGAATCGTATAGGTTGGAAAAGACCTTTAAGATCATCGAGTCCAACCGTAAGCCTGACACTACCAAGACCACCACTACACCATGTCCCTAAGCAAACAGCGACACTGAGCCCCGTGGCATGCTGCACAGCCCTTTTGGTGTGCACCAGTTTGTATTCGGCTGTGCCCTGGAGCCCTCTGAACTCCTGAATTCATATTTTAGGTTCCCCCCGAGTCCTTCTGTGTGTCCCAAGGCCCTGTGTTTGTCATACAGCGTGCCGCAATGCTTCCTGTTTAGCTTTCCTCCCATCCCAGAGTTTTGCCAGTGCTTTTTTGGTGTGCTCTAGGGTCAACTGTTTTCCTCTCTGTGGGGCCCAGGCCCCCCCCCCCTTCCTGTGCCCCCAGAGTCCTATGTTTTCCTTGTCACCTGCTGATGGCTTCCTCCCACCCCAGCATTGCACTCCAGGGCTCTCCCTTTGTTCTCGTCCCCTTTTCTCTTCCTGTGCAGCCCAGGACTCTCCCTTTGGCTTTTGGCAAGCTGCCCTCAGGAGCTGGGGCACCCCTCTGCTGTCCCAGCGACCACAGGTGTCCCCAGTGGGGCCGAGGGCAATAGCCTGTGTTCTCGGTGGGATGCAGCTCTGGGCCCAGGGCCTGGGGCTGACAAGCCTCTGGAGTGGCCAGCAGGGCTGATGGCTATGGTGCCCGTGTCCCCACACGGGCTGCAGCTGTGGGCCGGGGGCTGCTGAGCTGGGCTACTGCCATGAGGGTGGTGTTCACATCACCCCATGAGGGTAGGTCCAGGACAACAACGCCAGTGCTGAGCAATACATGCTGGGACCGGGACTGAGGCTGCAAGCACAGAACAGGTGAATGGGGCCGGGCGGGGGCGGGTCCCTGCGACCGGGAACATCCCGGGGAAGGTGACACAAAGGGGGAGGTGGGGCTGGGGCAACAGCGACCGGGTCCAGGAAGACCCGCACTAGGGCCAAGGAGCGGAGGGTGCGGCGCCGGGGTCGCGGGTGGCCCAGAAGCTGAGGGGATGGGGGAAAACTGATGCACCGGGGCAGGGGGGAGGCCGCACAGGGACACGCGGGGCTGCCTGAGCGCTGGGGCTCACAGGGGGTAGGGGTAGTGCTGGGGAAGCAGCTGGGTCGGGTCGAGGCCCTGCAAAAGGGTGGTCCCGACACAAAGGGCCCCCCCCCGTCCCCGGGTGCGTGTCTGTGTGTGGGGGGTTTCCAGGTCGTGCGGAGGGGTGCGGGGCAGCTGGGGAAGCATCGGACCCGAAGCGGAGCCGGTGGTGGTGCTGGGAATCCCGGCCCTGCGAGCCGGCCTCCGCAGGCGCGGCGCGGTCCCGCGGGTGCCGGTGAGGGGAGGAGGGCGTAGGGGCCGGTGTCCCCATAGGGTTAAATGGCACAGGAGGCAGCAGCCCGCAGCATGCTGGGAGCTGTAGTCCTGGGGTAGCCAGCTGGTGGTCGGGCACGTTGTTGGCAGGGCATGCCGGGAGATGTAGTCTTTCGGCAGGGAGGTTCCAGCCAGCCCCGCTGGTGTGTGCAGCACGCCGGGGTGCGTCCTCGCCCCATGCTGGCCTCCGGGTACCTGCCGGGGCCGGCAGCCGTCTGCCGGCGGGGAACGGCCTCGGGCACGTGGCGCGCGCGCGGGGGGGCGCGCGGCGGCGCCCGCGCTCACTGCTGCCCTCTGGCGGAGGAAACGCGGTACTGCAGGTCCGGCACCGCGCATGTGCGGTGGGGTGCCGCCGTGCTCACCGCGGCTGCCGTCCGCCGGTAACGGCAAGGCGGTGCCGCGGTGCCTGCGAAGCGCCGCCGCCGCGCTCGTTGCTGCCTCCCGGTAAGGAAACGCCGCCGCTGCCGCCGCCCCGCGTGCACGCTGCCGGCGGGCGCTCGGCGTGGAACTGCAGCGCCGGTGCCGCCCCTGGGTCCGCGCCGCCCGCCGGATGCTCGCTGCTGCCGGTGCCGCGGTGCTACCGCCCGGCGTTCGGGCGCCAGCCCTGGCCCCTCCGGCGCGCCGTCGGCGGCCGGCGCATGCGCGGTGCCCGGGAGCGGCATGGCGGCGCGCTGGGCGCGGGTCTCGGCGTCGGCGGGCGTCCTGGGGCAGCGGTAAGGCGAGCGAGCCCCTTTGGCGGGCGCGGGGGTGTGTTCTGCCCGCTGGCTGCGGGACGGGAAGCCTGAAACTGCCCGCTGCGGCAGGCTGCCGGTGTGCCGGAGGCGAGCTGGGTCAGGGCAGCCCCAGGGAGTTGCCTGAGAGCTGAGAGAAGGGGAGAGGGGAAGAAGGCGGACACCCCCCCAGGCGCAGACGCCGGGCGGCTCCCCGCTTCCAGAGCTCCCCCTGAGCCTCCCCGGCCCCGCTTGCCCCCCCACGCGCAGCTGCCCCCAGCTCCAGCCCCTCCCCTGAAGCCTGTCCCGTAGCCCCAGGTCGCTCCCAAGCCCCGTCGTGCCGGTGGCAAGCTGGCCTTCCGCGCGTCTCGAGAAGCCCCTGCGGAAGGAGAGGCTTCAGCCGGGGGCGATCTGCAGTAATAACGGTTTCTGCTTCTTCTTTCCCTCTCCCAGAGGCTGCACTGAGGACACGGTCGTCCCTTCCTCCCCTGGGGCTGCCGGTGACGGCACCCGCCTCAGGCTTGCGTGGATTGTCTGTGCCTGGCCTGGCTCTCCTCGCGGCGTGGGGGCGAAAAGGGACGGGCGGAGCGCTTGCTGGCTGTGGACAGGAGCTGCCGCGGCTGAAGCTGGAGAAAGAAGCCAGAGAAGGGTAAAGAAGAAGAAATGGAAGGCCGTCTGGCGGCTGCCTCCCGCTGCAGGCAAGAGAGAGCCTGCCTCTCCGGGTGAGGAAGGATCCCTCCTCGTAGTCCGCGGCAGGCCAGGCCGCCAGCGTGCACCGCAGGGTCTGTATGCGTCAGCCAGCGCGTGGTCTTGCTCCCTGTCCCTGTCTGACAATCTGTGTCCTGCTCCTCGTCCTTCTTTTTCCCCTCTCTCTATCGTCCGCCATCCTTCTTCCTGTCTTTGTTCTCTTTCTATCCTTCTGCCCCAGCGCTTCTTTCTCCACCTCTCTCCTGCTCCCTGCCCTTTGCTTCCTCTCCCTGACCCTCTTCCCTGTCTCCGCTTTTTCCTTTCTCTCCTTCTCTGTCCTGCTCCCTGGCCCTTTTTTCCTCTGCCTCTGTCCTCTAGCCCATGGCTTGCTTTTTTTTTCCTTTTTCCTTCTTGGTCTCTTTGTACAAATCTGACCCTTTCTTGCTTTCCCAGTCCCTTTGTCCTGTTCCCTGTGGTTTTTCTCTCTCTGTCTGTATGTCCTGCGCCCTGTCGCCGTCACGTTCCTCTGTTCTTCTTCCTCTCCTTTCCCCCCCACCTCTCTACCCCTCTGTCCTGCTCGCTGACCCTGCCTTTTCTTGCTCCATCTCTCTGCAGGGCTTCTCGTCCCTGTTGTGTTTGATTTCCTCTACGTCTCTGACCTTTTCTTTCGGCCTTTCATTCTCTGGCGGCACCTCAGTCTTCTCCCTTGTCTTCCTTTTCTCTTTCCAGTCCTCTGTCCTGCTCCCCATCCCTGTATGAAATAGAGGCGGGTGCAGGCTCTGTTCTCTTGGGACTGTCGGGGGAAAAAGCAGCCCCGGGCCGAGCGCTCTCCTGGGGTTCGTCGGGGGGTTTTGGGGCCGAACCCGTGTGCGAGCCGGGGGGAGTAGGGGCAGCCCCATCTGGCTCTCAGGTTCTGCTTGTGGAGCTGGGCAGCCTCTGCCGCTCCCGGCGCAGGTCGGGCAGCGGCGGCCCGGGGGGCTCCTGCGGCGCCGGGCGGGTGCCGGTGGCCGGAGTGGCGGGGAAGGGCCACGGCTGCGGCGGGCGGGGGTTCCTGGAGGCGGCTGGGCCCGGCTCCCCGCAGGGGTGCTTGGGGCTGCGGGGGTTTGGGGTGCGGGCCCGGCACCCCCAACCAGTGCCGGAGAAAGCAAGCCGGAAGCAGCCGTAATAAAGCGATGCCCTGCCTGTGCTGGTGCGGCCCCGCAGAGGTGTGGGGCCGGGCCCTCCGCAGTGCCCAAGCACTCCCAAAAAGTGCACGTGTGGCCCTGGGGGTGCAGGGCTGTGGGGTGGCTCCGCTCCCCCCACCCCGCAGCATCACGCATGGGGACCGCAAAGGGGTCGGAAAGCAGAGAGGGTGAGCTGGTTTGGGGCCTGAAAATGGAGAGCGGGTCTTGTGTTCTCGGGGCTTGAAAAGAGGCTGAGGTGGCTGACTTTGGGGCTGAGAAACAGCTTGAGTCGTGCGTTTTCAGGACCTGCCAGAGGGGACCGAGCGGTATGTTTTTGGGCTGAGGAGCAGAGGTGAAGTGCTGCATTTGTGGGACTCGAGAACAGGCTGAGCAGGTGGGTTTGTGGGCTCAGAAATGGGAGCTGGTTTGGGGGCCCAAAGCAGAAGCCAGTTTGGCTGTTTGCGCAGGGCGGGGGGAGGGCGTTGGGGGCTGCGGGGGAAAGCAGAGGGTGGGCAGGGTGCACGGACCCTCCCTGGAGGGTGGGGGTCTGGTCGCGTCGGAGCCCAGAGTTCGGGAGGCCGGCGTGCCCCGGGCCAGCCTCTCGGTCTGAGGTGGCCTCTGGGGGGGGAAGGGTGCTTTTCAGACCCCGCACGCCCTCTTGGAGCCCAGCTCTTCTTTGTACGCTGCTGAGAATAGTTCTTAAGTACTTAATCGTACAAACTGATGAATCGGTATTTCCACAGCGTCCAGCTGTGATGTTTAATAGTCATATTCCAGTTCTGACAGCGACCGCTTTCCGAGCTTGTCGAAAGCCCAGACTGTGGCAAATAGCTGGAGCTCGTAAGGAGAAGGAGCTGAAATCCAGCGGAGCTTCGGTGCGGAGCCGGAGCTTCGGTTAGCCAGAGCTGTAGCGAGGAGGAGCTGGAAGGAGATGGGGTGTCCGCTGTCTGGAGCGTGCATTAGCCAGAGGCAACGTTAGCTGAGCGGGGGCGGCCGTGAGCCGGAGCGTCTGTTCACTGGAGCATCCGTCAGCCGGACTGCGCTCCCAGCGGGGCTGCAGAGCGGCCGGGCGCAGGCAGGGCTGTCCCCAGCAAGCGGCTCTGAGCAGCAGGGAGGCGAGCGGTCCTTCTGCCAGCGGGGAGCCTGGCCTCTTCCCTCGGGGATTAAATCCACGCCCTGCGCCCCTCCCTGCATGGAGGGCGTCTCCCGGTCCCGTTCCTGGGGGTGGGAGCGAGGTGGGGGTGCCCCGGCTCTCCTGGGGCAGCCCCGCTGCGAGGGGGCGCGGGCGAGGCGGCAGCGGGAGGCAGCGGTGTCTCCCCGGTACCTGGCAAAGGGGAGAGGGGCCGGTCGGTTGGAGCTGCCGGGGTGCACGGCCTGTCCCCGCAGGGCCCCTCTGGCAGAACCCTCCCCTGTGTTTTCCCCGTCGGCTGGGTGTGACAAACAGGATCATTTTTTGCCTCCTCTTTTCCCAGTGTCACCTTCGGCGTCACGTGCAGAAAATCCTGCGTGGTCGGTCCCGCTTGCCGCTCAGGGAATCGCGCGTATGGGGCCGGGGGAGCGGGGAGAAACCTTTGCGAGTTCAGGGACGCTACAGATGCTCCGCCTGAAACCCAGAGAAAAGGCAAATCTGCTGCCAGTGCAGAAAAGGTGATGAAGACCTGCGGGTAACGGAGCGTGCCTCATTCCTGGATTGGTCCCTTGGCAGTTCCGAAGGTTTTCCTTTCGGGTAAAAGAATGAACTTTCATCTCGGATAAATGAAGAGCTGCCTGTTACCTTCTTCAGGGTCAAGTGTTTCTCTTCTGTTTGTTCAGACTAACTTTACGGGCAGGTTGGCAAGAGCCTTTTCTTTTTATATGCACAACTACATTGTTAGTAACCTATGGTGTCAGTAGAGTTAATTTTGGAGCACCTAGACGCCAGTAGAAATAGAATGAGTGAAATGTGATGGAAACTGACATTTCAACTTGATTTTTATTCAATTTTTTTTTTTCATTAGAGTGTTGATGGCATGCTGTGCTGTGGGTCAATCCGCATTCTCTTCCGTGGAGCCTTCAGTCTAGGAGTTTTCTGTAAAAAAAGTTTGTCCTTCCAAAAAAGGACTAGTCATTCCTAGGCTTGAGGTGTAGACTTGGAGGGTCTCTGAAGTCCGTGATCAGGATTACAGTGTTGCTGCTCTTTGTCTTCACTTTCGTTAATTTCCCCACTGCTCGGTGGTGGTTGGGAGCCCCGAGTTGTCATTTTTTTTTTTCCATCTCTAACACATTTTTTTTCCCCCAAGGAGACGCTATGTTTAAAAGTGAATGAGTGTCCTGGTTTCGTCTGGGATAGAGTTAATTTTCTTCCTAGTAGCTGGTATAGTGCTGTGTTTTGGATTTTAGGATGAGAATAATGTTGATAACACAGTGATGTTCTAGTTGTTGCTAAGAAATGCTTCCACTGGTCAAGGAGTTTTGAGCTTCCCGTGCTCTGCCGGGCGCACGAGAAACTGGGAGGGGACACGGCCAAAAGAGTTGATGGAAGCTGGCCAAAGGGCTATTCCGTGCCATCTGGCGTCACGCTCAGTATGGAGACTGGGGGGAGTTGGCCGGGGGATAGGGATCGCTGCTGGGGGAGTGGCTGGGCATCGGTCGGCGGGTGGTGAGGGCTTGCATCCCTTGTTTTTTCCTGGGTTTTGTTCCTCTCTTGCTCTCTTGTTGTTTTCCTTCTCATGATAATTCATTCTTCTTCTTGTTTTGTTCCAATGATTAACCTCTTCTTATCTGAGGCCACGAGTTTTCTGACTTTTGCTCCTTGGCTTCTTTCCCCCATCCCCCTGGGGGGGGAGGGTGAGCCAGCTGCTGGGTGGCACTTAATTGCCGACTGGGGCTAAACCACAACAGTTAGTTTCCTTCCAAACGTGTCAGTCAATGCACTCGAGTGATGATTATTAAAACCACCAAAACGGCACCTGTCTTACAGATCTGGACTCCTTCTGAACACGTATCCATCGCACGCAAGTGTCATTGGGCTACAGATCATCTGCACTTCACGCTTTGACAAGACGGCGTGCTGAGACAGGGATGAGCTCTGAAAGAAAAAAGGTACAAGGTCACGGGGTTTTTGGTCTGTTTTTTTGTGGGGGGCGCGTGTGTGTGGTTTAAAAAGAAGAGTGCGACGCTGAGTGGCGGCAGCCTGCAGAGCTCTCTTGCTGCCTGAGCTCTCCTTTTCTTCTCTCTCACTCCTCTTTCATGACTGTAATTGGAATTTGGACAACGGTAGAAGAGCAGGTAAGTTACTTGCCTGTGTAGATGTGCTGGTAATCCCAGGAAGGTCAATGCTTGAAGCCGTAGTGAATAACTTGGCCGCAAGTAGAATTTCCGAAGGAAGAAAAACAACGGGAAGCAAATAGCAAGTTACCGAGCAATTTGCGTGGGTCCACCACATGGCAGTTTTATTGCCAAACGCTGCTGGGCAGTATGCTCCAAGCGGCTCTTTTTGGTAAACGTGAATTTTCAGGAAGTTCAGGGTCGTGCGTGGCAAAACGTGTCCCTCTGTTTATGTATGCCGCTACGTAAACGTCCAGCGGCGGGGCTGTTGTTCCCTGCTCTCGATACTGCCACGGTAGTGCTGCGGTATTTAGACCCAAGAGAGGGCTTTAGGAAGGGAAGGAGAATGCCTGTTTTCTGTGAGGGCTACGAATGCTGACCCTTTTCTCTGCCGCTTTCCCGTGCGTGCGATGAAGCGGTTTTATTTTTCTCCCTTGTTCCTGGTCTAAATAGTTCTGAAGCTGTCGCTGCTGTGGGATTGCAAGTGGTGTTTCAAGGTTTTTGTGGGGTTCTAGTTACGGATCGCTTCTCCTGTGGCGAAGTGTCAAATACAGTTTTCAGTGTAAAGCTTCAGAAACTGCATCCGCTGAAATCAGCGTAGGTGAAAGTGATGTTGCGCGTGCAGCTGTGCTCGCAGGGATGCTCGGCGGCTCCTCCTCAAAACAGCGAGGGGCGTGTGGCCGTCCGGAGGGTTGCGCTCTGGGTCTGAGGGCGTGCCGTCTTCTTGCTGCGCTTTTTGCTGCGCAAACCAAAGCTGCCCGTGAGTCAAAAAAAGGCACGGTTGTCTAAAAAGTGCCCAAGCTCTAGCGGCCTGTATCGTCAACTGTACCGAAGATGATGCAAAACACTTTTTCCTCCGCTCAGTTGTAGTCTTCACCAAGCTTCACCAAAAAAGGAAGCTTTAGATTCCTACCCAGCTTTATGCTAAAGGGTTTTTTTTCCTCTCTCAGCAGAATGTCAGCCGCCACCATTTCGCCGTGGTCGCCCTTTCTTCTGCCAGGAAAGTGCAAGACGGACGGAAAGGATCCGTAGTGGTCTGCAAGTCCACGGTACGTCTACGATGTGTGCCTGCGTTTTTCCTAAGGTACTCGTAGCGGGGACTTGAAAGTTAAGGTGAAGAATGGGCCAACTCTCCTTCTGTAGTTTTTCTGTGAAGTATTTCAACACAAATACTACAGATAGAAAAAGGCGTGTTCTGGAGCGTGCCTACGCAAAGCTGACTTCCCTCCGTTTCTTTTCTCTTCCCGAAAGCGTAATCTTCTGTTTCTGTGCGCTTCCTATGAAATGATACTGTGAAAATAATTTTGTACTAAAAGAGGAAAGAAACTGTTGGGAAGAGTTCAGGTGTTCAGAAGAAAGAGCCTTTGTTTTCCTGGGAAAAGCTTTCTGCTTTTTCAGTCAGTAAGGTTTTAAAATGTCTTGTAGGAGTACTTGAAAAGCCTTACTGCGATCCTAGCGTCCGTACGAAAAGCCGTCAAGGTCAAAGAAGAGACGTGGACAAAACGGGACAAATGGGCGTCGCTTCCGCGTGTTTTCCAGGCTTTCCCAAGAAGCGTTAGCAGCCTTGTAAGTACCGCCAGTGATGTGGTTTTGGTGAGTTACTGCTTCGAGAAGGTCCTTTTTCCTGAAGCTACGGTGTGTAATTTTTGACTTCAGTTGGAAAGAGATTTTCCCGACTGGCAATCCTTCTCATTCAAAGAAGTTGCATTTGACGAACTTCCCATCGGAGCGGCTGGACGTGCCAGTAGAAGTCATCAGCAGCAAGACTTTTCACTCTCTTTAAAAACACCCAGAAAAGTCAATTTCCTTCCAAGGACCCAAGCCCAGCACGTCTTCCAAAAGTTGATGGCATCGCTGGTCTTTGGTTGTCGGTTGCAACAGCCGAGATATGATGGAAAGGCGTTCCTCTGCATGCTTCGGTACAGCCAAAAGCATTAGCAAATCTGCTGGTCCCTTTTGGTAGCCTGATGTATTGCAGCACTGGGGATTTGATTTCTGCGCCCCCCTCCCCCCAGTGAAACCGTCTGGGGGATCTCTTATCTCACTGACTTTTCTATCAAACTGGAACTTTAAACAGAAGTTAAAATGGTGTCATTGACAAAGTGACTGGCACTGTTGAAACTGTAACTGCCCAATAGCTGTGGCATGCAACTTAGGAGGTGTGTTTCAGCAGTGAGGTATTTGTTCTCCATGTTTCAAGAGAGAGGCAACTGAACGTTACGGGGTTTTCCCCAGTATTTTGACGGCGTGCTCTGCAGTGCTTTATTTCTGCCTCTCTTTCCATGGCGCGTTTCCCTGGCGCTTCAGTAGCGTCTCTCTTGGGCAGCGCAGCTGGGCAGATGTCACTAGGAGGGACATAGCGCACAACCCCCCCCAGTCACGTTATAACCGTGCATTTTGGAGAGAGATGGTTTAACGGTATCCCAGCTGTGCAAGTTAAATGAATGCAAAAGGAAACTCAAATGCTTTTCTAGTGTAAGTCTTGTTGTTGGATGTATATAAACATACGGCCACCTTTTTAGCGTAGAGTGAATTACTGAGATGTGTTCTTTATTTTCCACGTTACTCTCTAAAGGTTTACACTTCCCTTTCAGCTTTCTTGACCGAGCGAGCAAGACGTGCAGCAGCAGCAGCCGCGAGGGCCGTAGCCGTTGTGGTGGATCCGTAAGCGTAGATTCTGATGATGGTCCGGCCTTGTCCTGCAGCCTCACCGGGCTGTCTCCCTGCAGCAGTGCTGGAAGGAAGCGATGAGGCGTTTTCCAAGAGCAGCAAGAGCGTTCACTTGTAGGTGAAGAAGGTGTTGAAAATCCTACCGCTTGGTCTCAATAGGGATTTGAAGCGTTGCAGTCAGTGTAGCTGTTAAAGCGTGCGCTGTATCTGGAGCGGACCCGTTTCCCTAGAATCCTGCTTTAGCTCAGCTCCTCTCCTATCCCTTATTCCGACTGAATCCCTGTACTTTCTGCTGTGCTGTTTTTTTTCATGTGCTGAAAGGGAATGTGGGGTTTTTGTTTTTCAGCGGTCTTGCTGTAAGCGTCTGGTGGTGCTCCCTAGATCCCCCGGCCAGGTTTCCCTGCGGGTCGTGAAGCATGGTGAGGGTCAGGGGCCAGCCCTGTGGCTGGAGGCTCCTGGCTCTGTGTGCGGTGGGTGCCCCGCAGGTGGTGGGGAGAGCCCGGGGCCGAGAGGGACCGGGGCCGTTTGTTGCCCTGGGGAGCCCGTCGCAGCGCGGGAAGGGAGGGAAGATGGCGGAGCAGAGGCCGAGCGAGAGACGTGGCACCGTCCTCGGGCACGCTCCCCTATGGCGTGGGGCGGCTGCCAGGCTGCGGGACAGGGGCTGGGGGGGCTGCCCCCCCCTTTATTTTTCTAGCGGAGCTCCCCTTTTTTGGTGGGGCATGTACATATGTAAATGGCCTGATGAAAGTAAGTGTAACCAGATGTAACCAAAATTGTTAGTTTGTTCTTTTGTAACTAAGCAACATAGAGATAGGAGCAGGTTAGACAATGCTTTAATATTGTGTTTGTACACCTATGGCTATGGCTATGCTGCTATGCCCAAAGACAATTGGACAAGGAGTAGTACGGTCATGCTGCTACGTTCCCAGTACAGCCCCAGCCCATCTTGACAAAGAGTCAAGGGTGGTTAGAATAATTGGTTTGTGCTAAGGGTGCCGAATCATTGTTAGGAACCACGCACCATGAAGAAGGGGAGCAAGTTACATAAGCAAGGTGGGATTGCGCATGTCCAGAAGAAGGGGTCGACTAAAGGACACACCTGTACGGCCACCAAGGACCACCAGAGACCCCCACGGAAGCCCCTCGGAGCTCAAGGACGCATGCGTAATGACCACGCAAGTATGATAATTAGTTCCGGGAAATAGAATGAATATGCATTATCATTCCAGGAGACTTGATGCATATGTATGTAACTGGACAATGTAAGTTTCGGCTGATGTAACCTGCGGTATGCACGCTAGGTGGAGCGATCCCCCGTGCATCCGGTGCCGTAGTAAAGAATGCCTGCTTCTTAATACTACATTGGTGTTAAGGAGTTTGATTCCCGATTTCGGTGACATAAGGAGGTGGCAGTTGGGGCAGTTTCCCTTGTTTTGTTTGTCTTTTGGGTGTGACGAAGAAGAGGGGAGGCTGGGGAGTGATGATGTCTATTGGGGCACCCCGATGTCACTGGGGGGGACGATGGTGATGTGGCAGAAGAGCAGGTTGAGTGGGGGGAGGGGGGGGTCACGGGACAGTTCACCCCCCCGAAAGGGGGGGTGACAGCCCCCAAATGCCTGACAATTGGTGGGGGAGGGATTAAATAATGAAAAACTGTAAACAGGGGTGTGAGGCATTGAAGCAGAGGAAAATCTCTGCTTTTTATGTATATTGAAAAATTTTATTTATATATACGTAAAAAGATTTGACAAGAAACCCCTCTGTCTATTATATAAAGGATGGTAGAATATGAAAAAAATCTAAATCGAGATATATAGGGTGATAAAATAGAAAAAGAACTCATATATATGACTAAAAAAAGGAGTTTAAAAGTGCATAAAAAGAGGATGTAGATGAAGAAATTTTAAATGGCAACAAGGCAGAGCGAGCTCTCCCCAGCTGCAGTACCGACTTCTGTCCACACAGAGGCAGCAGCGAGCACAAAAAAAAAAAAAACCCAAACCCCCCCCCCAAAACCCCAAACAACCGCTATCGCGCATGCGCGGCTCCCCAGCTGCAGTACCGACGTCGTTCCCCTGAGCGGCAGGAGAGAGCACGGGAAAATGCGCCACCGCGCATGCGCCGGGCCGCACCAGCAGTGCCGACGCTTGTCCACGGGGCGGCAGGAGCGAGCACAACGAAAAAGCGGCACCGCGCATGCGTGGCTCCTAGGCTGCAGTACCGACTTTTGGTCACCGGGCGGCAGCAGCGAGCGCAAAACAAATGCTTCAGCGCGCATGCGCGTCTCCTCAGCCGCAGTACCGACTGTTGTCCACAGGGCGGCAGCAGCGAGGCCGGGCGAAGGCGCCACCGCGCATGCGCGGCTCCCCAGCTTGCAGTACCGAGTTTTGTCCACAGGGCGGCAGCGGCGAGCACCTGAAAATGCGGCACCGCGCATGCGCAGCTCCACAGCTGCAGTACCGAGTTTTGGTCGCCGGGCGGCAGCAGCGAGCACAACACAAATGCGCCAATGCGCATGCGCGGCGCCCGGGCTGCAGTACCGACATTTGTCCACCGGGATGCAGCAGCGAGCCCAAAAGACCCACCGCGCATGCGCAGATCCCCATCTGCAGTACCGACCCTGTTCCCCTGAGCGACAGCAGCGAGCACTTTAAAATGCGCCACTGCGCAAGCGCGGCTCCCCAGCTGCAGTACCGACTCTGGTCCACCGGGCGGCAGCAGCGAGCACTCGAAAGTCCGCCGCTGCGCATGCGCGGCACCCCACCTGCAGTACCGATCTCTGTCCACATGGCGGCAGCAGCGAGCACGAAAAAAAATTGCACCAGCGCGCATGCGCGACTCCCTGGCTGCAGTACCGAATGTTGTCCAGCGGGCGGCAGCAGCGAGCTGGGGGAAAATGCGCCACGGCGCATGCGCGGCTCCACAGCTGCACTACTGCATTTTGTCCACACGGCGGCAGCAGCGAGCACGAAAAAAAAAAATTGCACCACTGCGCATGCGCGGCTCCCCAGCTGCAGTACTGCATCTTGTCCACACGGCGGCAGCAGAGAGCACTCGAAAGTCCGTCACTGCGCATGCGCGCCTCCCCAGCTGCAGTACCGATTTTTGTCCACACGGTGACAGCAGCGAGCTCGGGAATATGCACCACCGCGCATGCGCGGCTCCCCAGCTGCAGTACCGCGTTTTGTCCAAACGGCGGCAGCAGCGAGCTCGGGAAAATGCACCACTGCGCATGCGCGGCTCACTGGCTGCATTACTGATTTTTGTCCATCGGGCGGCAGCAGCGAGCTGGGGGAAAGTGCACCACCGCGCATGCGGGGCTCCCAAGCTGCAGTACCGACCTTTGCCCACACGGAGGCAGCAGCGAACACGAAAAAAATTGCACCACTGCGCGTGCGCGGCTCCCCAGCTGCAGTACCGACTTTTGCCCACAGGCCTGCAGCACCGAGCACTTGACAGTGCACCACTGCGCGTGCGCGACTCCCTAGCTGCAGTACCCACTTTTGTTCACACGGTGGCAGCGGCGAGCTCGGGACAATGCACCACCGCGCATGCGCGGCTCCCCAGCTGCAGTACCGGCCTTTGCCCACACGGAGGCAGCAGCGAGCACTCGAAAGTCCTCCACTGCGCATGCGCGGCTCCCCTGCTGCAGTACCGACCTTTGTCCACCCGGCGGCAGCAGCGAGCACCAACAAAATTGCGCCACTGCGCATGCGCGGCTCCCCAGCTGCAGTACCGACATTGGTCCACTGAGCGGCAGCAGCGAGCACTTGAAAATGCGCCACCGCGCATGCGCGGCTCCCCCCCTGAGGTACTGACGTTTGGTCGTCGGGACGGTCGGAAGCCGGAACTGCACCTCGGCACCGCGCATGCGTGTGCGCGCACCAGCGGCTCTGCCATCCCGGAGGGAAGTCCTCGCGTCCGGCTCTGCTCTCGCACGCTGCCCGTCATCGGCAAGTAAAAATTCTGGGCTTGGCTTTGGCATTGTCCTGTAAGGGAAAGCTCTGGGTCGGGATGTCAGTTGCTTACTTGCTGTGGAATGGTCGTGTTTTTCAGCAATCGTTCCAAATAGAACGGGTTGGGTGGGGCAGGGCAGAGTAAGGGTCTTTGCAGGCACCTGGGAAGTAAAGTCTTGAACGTAGAAAAGCTTAAAGCATTTGCTGGACAGGAGGTTTCTCTGTACCCACTACATCCGTTGCTTATTAGCAGTGACTGATGTTTGTAAGAGTGCCGTGTGGAAGTGTGAACATTCGTTACTGAACTAAAACTGCTTTGGTTCTGTGTAGAAAGCAGAGGAACTACAAAACAACATATTCCCCCCCCCCCTTTTTTTTTGGTTAAACGTACCGTGTTTGCAGGGCCTTAGCTTTCTATTGCCAGACTGGGCAAAGCTTCCCAAGCTCAGTTCCCCACAGTCACCAAAAGTCTCCCATAGTTGCCAGGATGGTGAGTTAGTTTTGGGCTTCTAGCCCTCCATTCCGCCATTGTTTTAGTCAGATCCTGAATGCCGCTCAGTTAAAGACTCACGAGAATTGCTTAACATTTGCATTTGGAAGTCATGCTTCAAACAATGAATTTTCAACAAAATTTTTTTTGACGCTAGCCAATGAACTCCTGTAATACTGGAGCAAAATGACATTTTTAGTGGCTGTTGAATCTCAGAGTGATAACATCGGCATCCCTGTTTGAGCCCTTACCGCAACTGTTGCAATGTTTGTTTACACGCTGCTCGGTTCTTTTGTAAAGGTGCGTAGCTGTGGGAGGTGCGTTATTCCGAAGGTGCTACGGCGCCGATGCTCTGGCTGTTGGCAGGAATGGGCAAAGCGGAAGGCTCTGTGGCTAGGGGAGAACGGCGTGGACGTGCGACCGCTCTCTCTGTTGCTCCGGAATTTCGACGGCTGGGTCGGGCTGCTAAATCGATGGAACGACTGGAAGACATTTCAGAAAAGTGAGTACTCTACTTCCCTTTATCTTTTAAAGTCGTCGTCTTTCTACAGACACCTGTCCACGGCTTAGATATTTGATTTGCGTGAAACAGACCCGGAATTTTGCTTGAAGTAGTGTTCTGATTCGCTGAAATTCCCCGTAGGCAGAGAGCAAGAATTACAAATGTTGCTTGGTGGTTGAAGATCTCAGGGTTGCTGTGAAAGCGAACTTGCCAGAATGAGTAGGAAGCAGCCTGAATTCCAACAGAGATACCATCTAAAAGGCCCTTTTCTTGACAGGAAAAGAGCTTCACGAAACGTCGGCGCTGTTTGCCGGGGGGCCTCCGACATACCTGTTCAGTCGTCGTGGGCTTTGTGCGATTCCCGCAGGCGCAATCTTGAAGAAATTTTGTACGGCAGCCGGTATCTTGGCTTACTTTCTATCTTGCGCTTGGTCGCTTGCGCCTGCTAAAAACTTAATGGAGTGTCAAATGAACCCACAGGAAAACGTCCTCAACTCGTGCTGGTAGGGCAAGCCCGCTGTAGTTGATAAAATGGGAAAATAGCACGCTGTTTTGAAAAATTTGCCTTGCGAGGACAAGGGCTGTCTCCTGGCAGGCAAGTGAATTCTGTGACTGATTCCACCGCTCCGCCCGGGCACTTGAAGGAGGCGGTCCCTAAGGCAATGCAATCTAAAATGGGGGTCGTTTGGGGTTTTTTAGTCATTTCTTAGGGATGTGAGGCTCGTGTGGGTGTTTAGCTTGTCCTGTTCTTTCTGTTCCTAATTCTGATCCCGCTGACGGGTGTCAAAGAACGGTCGTGTTGTAGTCTAACGGTGTCGTCTACCAGGAGCTGGTGGAAGGCCAGGGCTTAGGTAAAGCCGATAAGGAGGATGCAGGCTGGAAAGCGGAACGTCTAAACGAGAATTACTGTCCTTGGGAGAGAAGCATATCCTGAAGAAATAGGTAAGCTAATTAAAATGGTTTGGGAACCATCCGAAACAACTAGTAGGAGCGTGATAAGAAGCACCCTCCCGCAAACTATCCTCGTTATCATCCTAAAAGTCACACCCCTCGAGCTGGAGACCCCGGCCCGAGCAGAGAGCCCTCACCGCTCAGCGTGCGCAGCACGTTAAAGTAGCGCTGTAGCTTTAAGTTGACATAAGAGAAATGTAGACCGATAGAAAACTGCTTTGTGTGATTACTTATGCATATGCATAGCTAGACCGTATAAATACTGTACTTGTATGACCGAACTCTGTGCTAGCTTTGCGGAGCTACCGCCTAGCGCCCATCTCTGCGCAGACATGAAATAAACATACCTCTGCCCTGTGCGTATATTGGCGTCTCGCACACCGGGCAAGTGACCTCACGCTTGTGGGATAACGGTTTTGGCACCCCAGATGGGACCGAGCCGACAGCCTCGCCCGGTTCGTCTTGCCGCGTCCAACGGGGAGAAGAGGCCTGAGCGGACTCCGGCGCGCACCGACCTGTCGACCGGGGACTCCTTCAGCTCCTCTCCTGCAGTCGGGCGGTAAGCGACACAACGGTGCAATGCTAGTGAAAAGAGGTATTTTTGGGGGATAGGAGAAAAGGGGGAGTAGGGGCAAGATCTCTCGGGAAGCAGGCACCCTCTGTTCTGTTCTGGGCTCTGCATAAGACGCACCAGGAAAGATAGGTGGCAGTAGCGTAGTTCTGTTTGTTTCTACACGCTGTCCTGTTCAACAGAGGGAGACATCCCTCGTTCTGGTTTGTGTAGAAATGCTGGGTTTTTCGGTACCGATGTGGGCGCTGCTGCTTCCCAGGAGGCACCCCTTTGCTCTCCTCTAGGATGCATTCTGAAGCATTGCAATAAATTTGGGGGAGATCCCACGACTAAGAATGGGCTAAAACGATATTGTAATCAACGGTGGCCACGATCTCGATTGGAAGATGGTGAAAAATGGCCTGAGAATGGATCCTTGAGATATAACGCTATATCGGAATGAATGTTGTTTTGTCGGAGAACGGAAAAATGGGATGGAATGCCTTACGTGGATATGGTTTTTCCGTTAAGACGCGATTGGGATATTAGGAAGAAAGGTGGTTTAGTGGATTCTAAACATCAGGTTGGAATATGTGCGTTAAAAGAGAAAAAGGGAAAACCTCGTTGTATTGAATGGGAAAATTCGGAAGAGGATATTCAGCTGTTGGTAGCTCCTCCAAAACAGCCAGAATCTGATAGCTCAGGCGATAATGGAGTTGTGAGTGCTGTCTCTAAAAGAACAAGGGGACAGAAACCGATAGTTCAAGCTCCCCTCAGCCAGGCTCTAGGGCCTGAAGGAAGAGCGGTATCCGTACACGTACCTTTTACCGCTTCTGCTTTATTAAACTGGCAACGGGCAGTCAGATCCTATCGAAACGATCCAGAGGGAATGTATAGTACTGTTAATCACGACTCATAATCCTAACTGGGGAGATGTACAGGCTCTCCTAGAATATTTGTTTACCCCTGAGGAGAGGAGAACAATTTTAGAGAAGGCTAGAGAGGGACTGGTCCAACAATGTGTGTGTGTGTGTGGGGGTGCCTAATACCATTACGTACCTCCCAAAGGAGGATCCGGAGTGGGATCCAAACACAAGTGTGAGGGATTACAGAGGGTAAAGGAATATCCAAAGTTAATTGGGTATGGGATTCAACATGGAGTGCAAAAGCCTAAGAATTTATCTAATCAGATCTCGATCCGGAAGATGATAGCAATTCAAAGTTATTGAACACGCCGTTTATTGGTCAAGCGGCAGCAGGTATAAGAAAGAGATGACAAAAGGTAGAGGGCGAGGATGGCATGACAATCTCGCGGTTCTTGTCAGTCGCGTATAAGGTACGTAATAGTGGGGAGGAAACAGGAGAGAAGGAGAAGCGGGGACGAGTAACGCCGCAAGCTACTTTGTTGGCTGCCTTGACAGAAGACCGAGAAAAAGGGAGAGAAAATACACGAGGTGAATTTTGTGGGCGAGGAAGGGGCCGTAGCAATAATAGTAGAAATGGTTATGACATTCCCCTGGGAATGAATCGGCGTGCCAATCGTAAGCGAGAGGGCCGTTGGAAAAAAGATTGTCCGCCCCGTCTGAGTCATCTCGGGAAAGAGAGACAGAAGAAGGGGTTGGAGTCATGACGGAGATTGGGTTGGACCGAAGGGGGCCGGAGGAGTCTATGAAAGTTTCCCCAGACGATCCTCTGGTTCCAGTCAAGCTGGGGAATGAAAGACTAGATTTTTTTAATTGATAGTGGAGCCACACATGCTGTAGTAAGTAGTTGTAGGGGACCCCTTAAGCAGAACTAAAATAAGCGTTGTTGGTGCAACAGGGAAAAAGACTTGAAGGCTGTTTTTACAAGCTATGGAATGTTCCACTAGAAATACTAAATGAACTCATGAATTCCTTTCTATGCCAGCATGCCCCCTAGCATTGCTTGGGTGGGATTTACTTGTAAACTGAATGCACAACTAAGTTCTTCTGAAGACTCTGTTCAGTTGACTCTGTTCAGCCCGCAGGGGACGTCGCCTGTTTGTGGCGGACGCCAGCCCGAACGGGACCTCGCCTGTTTGGGGCACACCGATGGCGGGCGCTGTCGCCAAAAGGCAAAGCAGGGTCATAGCAGAGTTTTCCATTTCTGGGGATGGGCTCAGCCGTCTCCTGCACAAACTTCTGTTACGTAGCAATGGGGATGGTAGCTTTCTTTTGATTTCTTGAAGAACAAGAGGATGATGGAGCACGTTACAAGAGCATGATCATTTTCTCTTCCTTTGGCAGCACAGGCACCCAAGGCCAGCCCGCATTCAAGGAACAGCACGAGGATATCCGTGTCGACCGTCAGCAGAGGAAGGAAGTTTCTTTTGGAGGCCAAGGTGATGAAGCAGAGTCCTTAATTGTTCTGTTTGATTTTCATCATGGGTGCGGGGAAGGCCTGGGACATGCCAAACATGGTCCCGGACAGGGGAGCTGTCTCTTACGTGGGAGGCTGTGAGAGCTATCATGGACACCACCGGACCGGCATCCTGTAAGGGTGCTTTCACATGTTTTCTTGTTTAGAGGCCAACCTTGGCTTTGGGCCGTAAAATAAAGTCTGCCAGGCCGGTGCCAGCTTGGAGGCAGCATCTGCCCACAGCGGTGCCAGCTCGGTGGTGGTGTCTGCCCGTGCCGGTGCCAGGTTGCTGGCTGTGTCTGGCTTGTGAGGGTTGGGGTAATGGGCCCCCTGTTCCCGATGGGCTCCAGCTGTGGCCCGGGGCAGCACAGGTGGGACCCATGAGGTGAGGATGGGGCTGGGCCCAGGGTTTAAAAAGGGCTGGGGCTGGGCCAAGGGTTTAAAAAGGGCTGAGGAGGGGGCTGGCCCTGCTGTGCCTAGGGGCTCTATGTGGGGAGGGGGCTGCCTAGGCATGCCTGCCTGCGGGAGCTGGCTGAGGAGTGAAAGGAAGGGGCTTCCCCAGGCAGCTGCCTCCAGCAAGGAGCAGCCGGTCCCCGCAGCCGGGAAGGATCCCTCCCAGCCGTCCCCGGCAGAGCGCACCACCAGCACGTGGTGCCGGGAGCTCGGTGCCCCCATGGGCCGCACACGTGAGCCACCGTGTCTCTGGGAAGCCTCTTGGGAGAGGAGCATCGGGGCACCTGGGCGGGCGAGGCAGCCGGCACTGTGGAGGAGGAAGGGGCAGGGGCCGAGAGAGAAGCCCCGGGGCGCTGAAGGTCTCCCGGCGGTGGCAGGAGCTGCGGTGAGTCGCGCATCCCTCGCGTGCGTCCGGGCCCCTCTCTGCCGTGCTTCTCCAGACCTCTGCCTGCCTCCTTGCCTGTACCTGCCTCTGTCTCCCTTTCAGGCTGTTTGGCTCCCCAAAGCTTTTTGCCCTTCTGCTAGCGCTGCCCTCCACACCGTCACCTTCTACGTTTCCTTTCTATGCCCCTCCCTTTCCAGCTCCCCACCTGCTATTATTTCACTCTTCCCGCCCTGCCTTCTTCCGCATTGCTGGGGAAAATGGCATTTCGAGGTCTCCCTCTGTGCAGTGGCCTGTCTCTCTTTGCAGTGACTCCCTCTGCTCTGCACCCTGTCTACTTTTTTCTAGTAAACTGTCCCTATTTTTCATTTTTTTTACTCTCATAATTCTTCTCTTTTTGAAATTTTGTTTCTAGGTGTACTCTTATCTTGTTTTCTGTCTCTCTTTTTTTTTTTTAATTTTTTCCTGTATCCTGTTGCTTTTAAAATTTTCATTCTGTGTCTACTTTAGTCAAGATGTCTCTCCCTGTTTAATTGTTTCCTGTCTGTCCTGTACCCCGTTGCTTTTAAATTGTCTTTCCTCGTCTGTCTTTATCCGGTTTGCTGTCCTCATTTTTTAATTTGTTCTAGTCTGTGCTGTGCCCAGTTGCCTTTAAATTTTTCTTTTTATGTCTCCATCTACTTGGGGTTTTTGCTATTTTTTTTTTCCTCTCTTA